>NC_052522.2:0-5000000 GCF_016746395.2 Drosophila simulans
AAAAAATCGACAATATTACGACGCCGTCTCCGCCTCCTGATGCCATTGCTCCAACAAGGATAACTAGCGCAGAGCTGGCGCCACACAAACAATCCGCATTTTTTGTCCTCAAATTGTTTACTTTTCCTCAGTATCGCATCTCCTACGAGTTCTCCGCTAAACTACAACGAAAAGATAATTAATAAGAATATGATACAAAAGATAATTAATTAAGAACAAAGCAAACCGGACAGGCAAACAACCAGGCGACAACAGGCGCCAACAGGCGGTTCCATCTTGCTGACGATAAGCATGCAACTGATCTTTCCTAGATGTAAATCCTGAAACAAGGAAGCACAAGCTAAAACTGGGAATAAATTACTTTAACAAAACACTTATCTAATTGCTAACTCGACGACACTAAACCCTCGGCTCTTCCGTTGCTATGTTCCAAAAACAAAGGGCCTCCAAATAAATTGCAAAAAGTACCTGAAAAACAAAAGACTAATGCAACCATAAAAACAATTATAATACTCACCACCAGATTAGCTTCCACCAAATGTACCTGAAAAACAAAACAAAAATTAATGCAACAATATAAAAACCAATAAATTATAAATATAATACTTACCTCCCACCAAATGTACCTGAAAAGAAAAACAAAAAATTACACAATCACAAAATCAATCAACAAATATAATTCTCACCCAATCTCAAATTTTATCCATTTCCATGGCTGCTCCCATAAACTTCCAGCTTGACGAGCGCCAACAGAGAGCTGAAGCTAAAACCTAAAAGCACCAAGATTGTAAATTCTGAAACAAGGGAGCACAAGCTAAAACTGGGAATTAATTACTTTAACAAAACACTTATCTAATCGCCAACTCGACGACACTAAACCAGCGGCTCTTCCGTTGCTATGTTCCAAAAACAAAGGACCTCCAAATTAGTTAAAAAACGTATTTGAAAAACAAAATATTAATGCAACCATAAAAACAATTAAAATACTTACCACCAGATTAGCTTCCACCTAATGTACCTGAAAAACAAAAACAAAATTAAACAAAACGAAAACAATGCAATAAATATGAAAACAAATAAATTATTAATATAATACTTACCTTCCACCAAATGTACCTGAAAAAAAAAAAAACACAAAATCACACAATCACAAAAGCAAATAACAAATATAATACTCACCCATTATCTAATTTTACTTCCATTTCCATGGCCCCAATCGTTGCGACGGCTCTCGGCAACTAATCACGCTCCGGAGGCTCCAAGCTGCAAACCCTGGCGAAATGGCCACAAAACGCGGCGCATCTAGCCACTCAAGATGAACGACCAAGCCACAATCATCACTGTCGACTCTCCTGCCATAACGAGACAGATCCCATCACAATAATGGCAGCAGCTCCAAAACTACGTGGCGACCGCTGTGCCGGACCTTTCTTCAGGCATCCTCTTCCCGACGACCGCCGAAGCTGACCTGCAATTTTAACAAACTAAATAAATAATTGCAAACATCTACCACTGAGGGTGGAAGAGAAAAACCATCAAATGACAGCAGCGAGGGATAAACTTACCACTAATAAATTACCTGCAACGCTTTCCGGACATACATATTGCAAGTGGCGCGCATCCAGCGCCTGAAGCCAATTTCCTGCCAAAACACAACTAATACTCACCTCCAATGACTCTCGAGGCCTCCAGCGACTCGATGCTTCCGTTCTCCTGGCGGGGGTAGCTGAAAAGAAATAAATTATACAATGTTAGTCCTACAATTCAATGTTTTATATAAAATCACTACAATTTTATAAATGTAAACATAATATGCAAGACGATAATGTTACCAGTCCACGTCTCTGTCTATAATCCAAAGCTTACAAAAAAAAATACTAACTTAACATTAAATACTAATCTATGTCCAAGCCCCAAACTCACCCCATGCAATGTTAAACTCTAAATTCAAATAATTGTACCTACATATTGCATAAATTGTAATCAAAGGCAAAATAAATTTGTGGATGCGGAACAGAATTCATTCTGTCTCCGTACCTCCACCTACAAAGTTAAAATGCACAACGTCACTTACCTGAACTTTCTTGCCACACGTTTCCCGATTAGTATCTCTTATCACCGATGCAATCTACTTGCAGTGCTGCACTGCAATAGACGGGCCATATAAGCTGCCTACGCTTCGCTCAGGGCACTTAGCGCGGAGCTGCAGAATCTATCCATCCGCTACTCTTAAATTCCCTCAGATCGACGAGCGCCTACACTAGAGACGCCAAAACCTGAAAACAAAACAATAACCCAATAAGAAAATAAACAAAGCCAAACAAATAAAGCACTTACCTCAACAAACACAGCCAACTGGTGATCCAACGCAACCAAAAAGAGAAGACGAGCCCTGCAAAGAAAAAACAAAATCGCCATCCTTCGTGATTATAAACACAATAAATTGACAATCTTACAACGCCGTCTCCTCCTCCTGATGCCACTGCACTAACAAGGATTACTATCCCGGAGCTGACATCATATTAAAAATAATTAAAATCCGTCTCCAAATTGTATAAATTTCCCCAGCACCGTTTTTTCAATGATTTCCTGATAACCTGAAAGGAAAGGAAAATTAATAAGAATATAATACAAAACTAATCAAGGACACACAGAAAAATGCAAACCTGACGAGCTCATCCTGCCGATGAAGCGCACGTAAATCAGGAGACAGGCAGCGCAAAAGCAAAACTAAATCGCCAACTTTCGCGATTTCAAACACAAAAAATTGACAATTTTAGGATGCCGTCTCCATCTCCTGACGCCAAAGCATAAATAAGGATAATTTGCATGGCGCAGATGCCACATCAAAATGCTGCAAATCCTGTCCTTAAATTGTATATTTCTCCTCAGTTCTGTATCTTCGACGAATTTTCCGCTAACCTGTAATGAAAGGAAATTAAATAAGAATGCGATACAAAAATTATCAAGGACACATAAATAATAACAAACCGGACAGACAAAGTAGCAGATGCTAGTGGACGGCCTCATCCTGCTGACGACAAGCACGCAGCTCCAGCTTCCAAGACCACAACTATTGAAACAAGGGAACACAAGCTATTACTGGGAAAAATATAATTACAATATAATACTTATCTAATTGACAACTTGATGACTCCAAAATCGTGGCATTCCAGCTGCAACAACACAATAACAAGGGCCTCCAATTTAGCCCTCACAAAACGTACCTGAAAAGCAAATAAATCAACGCAATTAAAAAAAGCAATAAAATACTCACCCCAGACTAGCTTCCTTTTTAAGTACCTGAAAAACAATAATAAACGCAACAATATAAACAAATATACACCAATATAATACTTACCTTAAATTAATTCCACTCAATGTACCTGAAATAATACAAATTAATGCAATCATAATTAACAAATAGCATATATAATACTCACCAAATACTATTTTTGCATCCATTTCCATGGCTATTCCGTTGCGGCGGCTCTCTGCTACAAATCTTAAAACGGCGGCCCCAAGCTGCCAATCCTGACGCTATGGCCACAAGACGCGGCGCACCTGGCTTCCTTCGGTGACAGACCGAGCCACAATCCTCTCTGATGACTTCTTCGCCACGAGACGACTCCACCACCATATAGACAGCGGCTCTCAAGAAATGCAATGACGGCTGCGTGGGGCAACTCATTGCAACTCCTCTTCCTGACGAACGGCAATTTTATCTGCAATATATTCAAACAATTGCATAAAACTGCCACCGACGATACAACTGATACTCACCAAATGACGGCAGCGATGGATGCCGATACCAAGAACAACTAACCTGCAATCGCCGGCCGGACAAAATTGTTGCAAGTGGCCCACTTCCAGCGGCCGCAACAGACCACTGCCAAAATGCAACAAAACTTACCTGTGATGACTCCTGAGGCTCTCTGCGACGCGGTGCTCCTGTCCTTCTGATGGGGGTACCTGAAAAGAAATAAATAAAACAATGTTAGTCTAAAATTTTAATGTTTTTTGCAAAATAATTTCATTTTATAAATGTAAACAAAACATGCAAGCTGATAATGTTACCAATCATGTCAATGTCTGAAATCCATGCCTAAAAAATACTAACTTAAAAAATTAATACTAACAAACTATGTCCAAGCCCCAAACTCACCCCAAGCTATGTTAAACTCAAAAATTCAAATTATTGTACCTACATATTGCATTTATTGTAATCAAAGGCAAAATAAAATTGTGGATGCGGAACAGAATTCATTCTGTCTCCGTACCTCCACCTACAAAAAAACCCGATTAGTATCTCTTATCACCGATGCAATCTACTTGCAGTGCTGCATTGCAATTGACGGGCCATATAAGCTGCCTACGCTTCGCTCAGGGCACTTAGCGCGGAGCTGCAGAATCTATCCTTTCCGCTACTCTTAAATTCTCAGATCGACGAGCGCCTACACTAGAGACGCTAAAACCTGAAAACAAAACAATAATCCAATAAGAAAACAAACAAAGCCAATCAAATAAAGCACTTACCTCAATAAACACAGCCAACTGGTGATCCAGCGCAACCAACAAGAGAAGACGAGCCCTGCAAAGAAAAACAAAATCGCCATCTTTCGTGATTATAAACAAAATAAATTGACAATCTTACAACGCCGTCTCCATCTCCTGATGCCACTGCACCAACAAGGATCACTATCCCGGAGCTGACATCATATTTAAAAGAATTAAAATCCGTCTCCAAATTGTAAAACTTTCACAATACCGTCTTTTCCAATGATTCCCCGAAAATCTATAAGGAAAGGAAAATTAATAAGAATATAATAAAAAATTAATCAAGGACACACAGAAAATTACAAACCTGACAGGCAAACCAGCAGACACAAAAATGCGACCTCATCCTGCCGATGACGCGCACGTAAACCAGGAGACGGGCCCCGTTAATGCAAAACAAAATCGCCAACTTTTGCGATTATAGATACAAAAATCTGACAATTTTACGATGCCGTCTCCACCTCCTGACGCCAATGCATAAATAAGGATCATCTGCGCGGCGCAGATGCCACACCTTTATGCTGCAAAACTTGTCTTCAAATTGTATACTTCTATCCTGTTCTGCATTATCAACGAACTCTCTCCTAACCTGTAATGAAAGGAAAATAAATCAGAATGTATACAAAAAGTACTCAAGAACACGTAAATAATAACAAACCGAACAGACAAGGTAGCAGATGCTAGTAGACGGCTCCATCCTGCTGACGACAAGAACGCAGCTCCAGCTTCAAAGACTCCAACTATGGAAATAAGGGAACACAAGCTATTACTGGGAAATTTATATTAAAAATGTAATACTTATCTAATTGCAAACTTGACGACTCCAAAACCGCGGCATCCCTGCTGCAATTGCACAATAACAAAGGTCCTCCAAATTAGCGCTTACAAAACGTACCTGAAAAGCAAAAAGAAAATCAACGCAATTATAATAGCAATACAATACTCACCCCAGCCAGGCTTCCTTCTTAAGTACCTGAAAAACAATAATAAACGCAATTATATAAACAACTATATATAAATATAATACTTACCTTAAATTAAATTACACTCAACGTACCTGAAACAACAAAGATCAATGCAATCATAAAAAACAAATAACATGTAATACTCACCAAACACTATTTTTACATCCATTTCCATGCCTACATCGTTGCGATGGACCTCTGCATCAAATCTTGAACTGGCGGCCCCAAGCTGCCACTCCTGACGATACGGCCAAAAGACGCGGCGCTCCTGGCTTCTCTCGGTGACAGACCGAGCCACAATCCTCACTGACGACTTCTCTGCCACAACGAGATGAACTCCACCACCATAATGCCAGCAGCTCTACAAAAACGCAATGACAGCTGCGCGGAACTACATTCTTGCCACTGATGATACAACTTATCTTCAACAAACGACGGAGGCGAGGGATGCTGAAACCGAGAACCTGCAACGCCGGCCGGACATAATTGTTGCAAGTGGCCCACTTCCAGCGGCCGAAACTGACCACTGCCAAAATGCATAAAACTTACCTGTGATGACTCCTGAGGCTCCCAGCGACGCGGTGCTCCTGTCCTTCTGATGGGGGTACCTGAAAAGAAATAAATAAAACAATGTTAGTCTAAAATTTTAATGTTTATTGCAAAATAATTTTATTTTAAAAATGTAAACAAAACATGCAAGCTGATAATGTTACCGTTCATGTCATTGTCTAAAATCCATGCCTACAAAAATACTAACTTAACTTTAAATACTAACTTTGTCCAAGCCCCAAACTCACCCCAAGCTATGTTAAACTATAAATTCAAATTATTGTACCTATATATTACATTTATTGTAATCAAAGGCAAAATAAAATTGTGGATGCGGAACAGAATTCATTCTGTCTCCGTACCTCCACCTACAAAGTTAAACAACGTCACTTACCTGAACTTTCTTGCCACACGTTTCCCGATTAGTATCTCTTATCACCGATGCAATCTACTTGCAGTGCTGCACTGCAATAGACGGGCCATATAAGCTGCCTACGCTTCGCTCAGGGCACTTAGCGCGGAGCTGCAGAATCTATCCATCCGCTACTCTTAAATTCCCTCAGATCGACGAGCGCCTACACTAGAGACGCCAAAACCTGAAAACAAAACAATAACCCAATAAGAAAATAAACAAAGCCAAACAAATAAAGCACTTACCTCAACAAACACAGCCAACTGGTGATCCAACGCAACCAAAAAGAGAAGACGAGCCCTGCAAAGAAAAAACAAAATCGCCATCCTTCGTGATTATAAACACAATAAATTGACAATCTTACAACGCCGTCTCCTCCTCCTGATGCCACTGCACTAACAAGGATTACTATCCCGGAGCTGACATCATATTAAAAATAATTAAAATCCGTCTCCAAATTGTATAAATTTCCCCAGCACCGTTTTTTCAATGATTTCCTGATAACCTGAAAGGAAAGGAAAATTAATAAGAATATAATACAAAACTAATCAAGGACACACAGAAAAATGCAAACCTGACGAGCTCATCCTGCCGATGAAGCGCACGTAAATCAGGAGACAGGCAGCGCAAAAGCAAAACTAAATCGCCAACTTTCGCGATTTCAAACACAAAAAATTGACAATTTTAGGATGCCGTCTCCATCTCCTGACGCCAAAGCATAAATAAGGATAATTTGCATGGCGCAGATGCCACATCAAAATGCTGCAAATCCTGTCCTTAAATTGTATATTTCTCCTCAGTTCTGTATCTTCGACGAATTTTCCGCTAACCTGTAATGAAAGGAAATTAAATAAGAATGCGATACAAAAATTATCAAGGACACATAAATAATAACAAACCGGACAGACAAAGTAGCAGATGCTAGTGGACGGCCTCATCCTGCTGACGACAAGCACGCAGCTCCAGCTTCCAAGACCACAACTATTGAAACAAGGGAACACAAGCTATTACTGGGAAAAATATAATTACAATATAATACTTATCTAATTGACAACTTGATGACTCCAAAATCGTGGCATTCCAGCTGCAACAACACAATAACAAGGGCCTCCAATTTAGCCCTCACAAAACGTACCTGAAAAGCAAATAAATCAACGCAATTAAAAAAAGCAATAAAATACTCACCCCAGACTAGCTTCCTTTTTAAGTACCTGAAAAACAATAATAAACGCAACAATATAAACAAATATACACCAATATAATACTTACCTTAAATTAATTCCACTCAATGTACCTGAAATAATACAAATTAATGCAATCATAATTAACAAATAGCATATATAATACTCACCAAATACTATTTTTGCATCCATTTCCATGGCTATTCCGTTGCGGCGGCTCTCTGCTACAAATCTTAAAACGGCGGCCCCAAGCTGCCAATCCTGACGCTATGGCCACAAGACGCGGCGCACCTGGCTTCCTTCGGTGACAGACCGAGCCACAATCCTCTCTGATGACTTCTTCGCCACGAGACGACTCCACCACCATATAGACAGCGGCTCTCAAGAAATGCAATGACGGCTGCGTGGGGCAACTCATTGCAACTCCTCTTCCTGACGAACGGCAATTTTATCTGCAATATATTCAAACAATTGCATAAAACTGCCACCGACGATACAACTGATACTCACCAAATGACGGCAGCGATGGATGCCGATACCAAGAACAACTAACCTGCAATCGCCGGCCGGACAAAATTGTTGCAAGTGGCCCACTTCCAGCGGCCGCAACAGACCACTGCCAAAATGCAACAAAACTTACCTGTGATGACTCCTGAGGCTCTCTGCGACGCGGTGCTCCTGTCCTTCTGATGGGGGTACCTGAAAAGAAATAAATAAAACAATGTTAGTCTAAAATTTTAATGTTTTTTGCAAAATAATTTCATTTTATAAATGTAAACAAAACATGCAAGCTGATAATGTTACCAATCATGTCAATGTCTGAAATCCATGCCTAAAAAATACTAACTTAAAAAATTAATACTAACAAACTATGTCCAAGCCCCAAACTCACCCCAAGCTATGTTAAACTCAAAAATTCAAATTATTGTACCTACATATTGCATTTATTGTAATCAAAGGCAAAATAAAATTGTGGATGCGGAACAGAATTCATTCTGTCTCCGTACCTCCACCTACAAAGTTAAAAAAAATGCAGTGCTGCGCTGCAATAGACGGGCCATATAAGCTGCCCACGCTTAGTTCAGGGCACTTAACGCGGAGCTGCAGAATCTATCCTTTCCACTACTCTTAAATTCTCTCAGATCGACGAGCGCCTACATAAGAGACGCTAAAACCTGAAAACAAAACAATAACCCAATAAGAAAATAAACAAAGACAATTAAATAAAGCACTTACCTCAATAAACACAGCCAACTGGCGATCCAACGCAACCAACAAGAGAAGACGAGCCCTGCAAAGAAAAACAAAATCGCCATCTTTCGTGATTATAAACACAAATAATTGACAATCTTACAACGCCGTCTCCACTTCCTGGTGCCACTGCACTAAAAAGGATCACAATCCCGGAGCTGACATCATATTAAAAAGAATTAAAATCCGTCTCCAAATTGTATAAATTTCCTCAGTACCGTTTCTTCAATGATTTCCTGATAATCTGTGTGGAAAGGAAAATTAATAATAACAGAATACAAAATTAATCAAGGACACACAGAAAGATACAAACCGGACAGGCAAACCAGCAAATACAAAAATCCGGCCTCATCCTGCCGATGACGCACACGTAAACCAGGAGACGGGCCCCGTTAAAGCAAAACAAAATCGCCAACTTTTGCGATTATAGATACAAATATCTGACAATTTTATGATGCCGTCTCCACCTCCTGACGCCAATGCATAAATAAAGACCATCTGCGTGGCGCAGATGCCACACCTTTATGCTGCAAAACTTGTCCTCAAATTGTATATTTCTCCCCTGTTCTGCATCATCGACGAATTCTCTCCTAACCTGCAATGAAAGGAAAATAAATAAGAATGCGATACAAAAACTACCCAAGGACACATAAATAACAACAAACCGGACAGACAAAGTAGCAGACGATAACAGTCGGCTCCATCCTGCTGACGTCAAGCACGCAGCTCCAGCTTCCAAGACTTCAACTATTGAAACAAGGGAACACAAGCTATTACTGGGAAATATATATTAATAATATAATACTTATCTAATTGCAAACTTGATGACTCCAAAATCGTGGCATTCTAGCTGCAATAACACAACGACAAGGGCCTCCAATTTAGCCCATACAAAACGTACCTGAAAAGCAAATCAATCAACGCAATTAAAAAAGCAATAAAATACTCACCCCAGACTAGCTTCCTCTTTAAGTACCTGAAAAACAATAATAAACGCAACAATATAAACAAATATACACCAATATAATACTTACCTTAAATTAATTCCACTCAATGTACCTGAAACAACAAAAATTAATGCAATCATAATTAACAAATAGCATATATAATACTCACCAAATACTATTTTTGCATCCATTTCCATGACTATTCCGTTGCGGCGGCTCTCTGCTACAAATCTTAAAACGGCGGCCCCAAGCTGCCAATCCTGACGCTATGGCCACAAGACGCGGCGCACCTGGCTTCCTTCGGTGACAGACCGAGCCACAATCCTCTCTGACGACTTCTTCGCCACGAGACGACTCCACCACCATATAGACAGCAGCTCTCAAAAAATGCAATGACAGCTGCGTGGGGCAACTCATTGCAACTCCTCTTCCTGACGAACGGCAATTTTATCTGCAATATATTCAAACAATTGCATAAAACTGCCACTGACGATACAACTTATACTCACCAAATGACGGCAGCGATGGATGCCGATACCAAGAACAACTAACCTGCAATCGCCGGCCGGACAAAATTGTTGCAAGTGGCCCACTTCCAGCGGCCGCAACAGACCACTGCCATAATGCAACAAAACTTACCTGTGATGACTCCTGAGGCTCTCTGCGACGCGGTGCTCCTGTCCTTCTGATGGGGGTACCTGAAAAGAAATAAATAAAACAATGTTAGTCTAAAATTTTAATGTTTTTTGCAAAATAATTTCATTTTATAAATGTAAACAAAACATGCAAGCTGATAATGTTACCAATCATGTCAATGTCTGAAATCCATGCATATAAAATACTAACTTAAATTTAATACTAACAAAATATGTCCAAGCCCCAAACTCACCCCATGCTATGTTAAACTCAAAAATTCAAATTATTGTACCTACATATTGCATTTATTGTAATCAAAGGCAAAATAAAGTTGTGGATGCGGAACAGAATTCATTCTGTCTCCGTACCTCCACCTACAAAGTTAAAATAATTGTACCTACATATTGCATAAATTGTAATCAAAGGCAAAATAAATTTGTGGATGCGGAACAGAATTCATTCTGTCTCCGTACCTCCACCTACAAAGTTAAAAAAAGAGCTAGTTTCAAGCCAAGAATTATTGAAGAAGCCACGCCATCGCCAAGAAACTCCAATCCTTACTTACAAAAAGGATTCTCTGACGACCCCACAAGAAACTTAGCAAATAGAGTCGACAATTTAGAAAAGAAAATTGACAGTTTATTGGCCTTAATTATTCAAGGAACAGATAACAATCTTGACATGGATACATCCAATTAAAGTTACTCTTACTTATATCTATTCTAACGATATCTATATCCGACGGTAAAGTGCACGTCAGTCTGCTCCAAACTCCTTCACGGTCATCAACTTCCTCGACGCAGCCCAATTTTCCTGGAATACTAATTCAATTAGAAAATGGCAAAAGAATATAAACAACACTCTCACCTCAACGCACCCGAATAAACAAGCTTACGACAACGCACTCCAGCTGATCCTGACGAAACGATACGGAAAAAAACCAACCAGAGCCTAAAAGACGAATCGGAAGATCGATATGAAAAGGATTAGCTCGGCAGAAACATGATGAATATAAGGCGACTCGCTGCAGCAATTTATGCACAACGTCACTTACCTGAAATTTTCTTGCCGCACGGTCCTTTGAAGTATCTATTATCACCGCTGAAATCTACTCAAATTGATGCTCTGCAAAAGACGGGCCAACAACGCTTCCACCTCGTCGATCAGGACACTCTGCTGCTCCCATAAATTTCCAGCTTGAAGAGCGCCAACAGCGAGTTGACGCTAAAACCTAAAAGCAAACAATCAACAACAAATTAAATAAACAAAATAAAATCAAATAAAGCAAATACCTCACCCACGGCAGACATAGCTTACCCACATCCTATGCATTAGACAAGAGGAGACGGCTCCACCAAACGTAAAACAAAAAAGCCAACTTTTTGCCTCTTAACACAAAAAAATTGACAACACTACGATGCCGTCTCTACCTCCTGATGCCATAGAACAAATAAGGATCATGTGCGTGGCGCTGATGCCACACCAATTCACTGCTAAACTTGTCCTTAAATTGTATATTTTTCCTCAGTTTTGTATCTCCAACGATTTCTCCGCTGACCTGTAATGAAAGGAAAATAAATGAGAATGCGATACAAAAATTACTCAAGGACACATAAATAATAACAAACCGGCCAGACAAGTAGCAGGTGCTAATAGACGGCTCCATCCTGCTGACCACAAGCACGCAGCTCCAGCTTCAAAAACTCCAACTATTGAAACAAGGGAACACAAGCTATTACTGGGAAATATATATTTAAAATATAATACTTATCTAATTGCAACTTGATGACTCCAAAACCGCGGCATTCCAGCTGCAATAGCACAATAACAAAGGTCCTCCAAACTAGCTCTTACAAAATGTACCTGAAAAGCAAAAAATAAAATTAAAATCAACGCAATTATAAAAGCAAATACAATACTCACCCCAGACTAGCTTCCTCCTTAAGTACCTGAAAAACAATAACAAACGCTACTATATAAACAAATATACATAAATATAATACTTACCTTAAATTAAATTCCACTCAATGTACCTGAAACAACAAAAATTAATGCAATCATCAAATAACAAATAACAAATATTATACTTACCAAATTCTATTTTTACATCCATTTCCATGGCAATCTCGTTGCGGCGGCTCTCTGCAACAAATCTCGAACCGGCGGCCCCAAGCAACCAATCCTGAAGCTATGGCCACAAGACGCGACGCACCTGGCTTCCTTCGGTGATTGTCCGAACTACAATCCCCACAGACGACTTCTCTGCCACGAGACGAACTCCACGACCATAATGCCAGCAGCTCAATTAAAACGCATTGACGGCTGCGTTGGACAACTCTTCGCAACTCCTCTTCCTGACGACCGGCAATATGCATCTGCAATACAAACGAACTCATTAAACAATTACATAAAACTGCCATTGACGATATAACGGATCTTCACCAAACGACGGCTGCGTGGGATGCCGCAGATGAGAACAAATCACCTGCAACTTGTTGCAAGTGACTCGCTTCCAGCGGCCGCAGCTGACCACAGCCAACTTACAACAAAACTTACCTGTGATGACTCTTGAGACTTCCCAGCGACTCGGTGCTTCCGTCCTTCTGGCGGGGGTACCTGAAAAGAAATAAATTTTACAATGTTAGTACTAAATTTCAATGTTTTTTGTAAAATCATTACAATTTATTAATGTAAACAAAACATGCAAGATAATAATGTTACCAGTCCATGTCTCTGTCTATAATCTAAGCCTTAAACAAAAATACTAACTAATTATTAAATACTAACTATGTCCAAATCCCCAACTCGCCTCATGCAATGTTAAATTCTAAATTCAAATAATTGTACCTAAATATTGCACAAAATGTAATCAAAGGCAAAATAAAATTGTGGATGCGGAACAGAATTCATTCTGTCTCCGTACCTCCACCTACAAAGTTAAAAAGGAGGGGGAGGAGGAGTACGAGGACGCCAAGCTGACCCAGTAGCGCATGGACCAGCGAGCGGCGATGGTGGACCCGCCCACACCTCCGAGAAGGAGGACCCCCGGCGGCTACCCACCCCTCGGCATGGCCAGGAGGAGGTGGTGCCCCAGCCCCAACACTGGCCACAGTCCCCGCCAGTGGAAACCCAGAGGAACCCACCCACACCACCGGGAAGGATGGCGGCGGGCGTGGAAAGAGGAAAGGGGAAAGGGGAAAAAGCA
Source organism: Drosophila simulans (assembly GCF_016746395.2). NCBI lineage: Eukaryota > Metazoa > Arthropoda > Insecta > Diptera > Drosophilidae > Drosophila > Drosophila simulans. Next base: position 13,704 of record NC_052522.2, read on the forward strand.
AAGAAGAAGGAAGAAAGAGAGAGGAAAGGAGGGGGAGGAGGAGTACGAGGACGCCAAGCTGACCCAGTAGCGCATGGACCAGCGAGCGGCGATGGTGGACCCGCCCACACCTCCGAGAAGGAGGACCCCCGGCGGCTACCCACCCCTCGGCATGGCCAGGAGGAGGTGGTGCCCCAGCCCCAACACTGGCCACAGTCCCCGCCAGTGGAAACCCAGAGGAACCCACCCACACCACCGGGAAGGATGGCGGCGGGCGTGGAAAGAGGAAAGGGGAAAGGGGAAAAAGCAAAGAAGAAGGAAGAAAGAGAGAGGAAAGGAGGGGGAGGAGGAGTACGAGGACGCCAAGCTGACCCAGTAGCGCATGGACCAGCGAGCGGCGATGGTGGACCCGCCCACACCTCCGAGAAGGAGGACCCCCGGCGGCTACCCACCCCTCGGCATGGCCAGGAGGAGGTGGTGCCCCAGCCCCAACACTGGCCACAGTCCCCGCCAGTGGAAACCCAGAGGAACCCACCCACACCACCGGGAAGGATGGCGGCGGGCGTGGAAAGAGGAAAGGGGAAAGGGGAAAAAGCAAAGAAGAAGGAAGAAAGAGAGAGGAAAGGAGGGGGAGGAGGAGTACGAGGACGCCAAGCTGACCCAGTAGCGCATGGACCAGCGAGCGGCGATGGTGGACCCGCCCACACCTCCGAGAAGGAGGACCCCCGGCGGCTACCCACCCCTCGGCATGGCCAGGAGGAGGTGGTGCCCCAGCCCCAACACTGGCCACAGTCCCCGCCAGTGGAAACCCAGAGGAACCCACCCACACCACCGGGAAGGATGGCGGCGGGCGTGGAAAGAGGAAAGGGGAAAGGGGAAAAAGCAAAGAAGAAGGAAGAAAGAGAGAGGAAAGGAGGGGGAGGAGGAGTACGAGGACGCCAAGCTGACCCAGTAGCGCATGGACCAGCGAGCGGCGATGGTGGACCCGCCCACACCTCCGAGAAGGAGGACCCCCGGCGGCTACCCACCCCTCGGCATGGCCAGGAGGAGGTGGTGCCCCAGCCCCAACACTGGCCACAGTCCCCGCCAGTGGAAACCCAGAGGAACCCACCCACACCACCGGGAAGGATGGCGGCGGGCGTGGAAAGAGGAAAGGGGAAAGGGGAAAAAGCAAAGAAGAAGGAAGAAAGAGAGAGGAAAGGAGGGGGAGGAGGAGTACGAGGACGCCAAGCTGACCCAGTAGCGCATGGACCAGCGAGCGGCGATGGTGGACCCGCCCACACCTCCGAGAAGGAGGACCCCCGGCGGCTACCCACCCCTCGGCATGGCCAGGAGGAGGTGGTGCCCCAGCCCCAACACTGGCCACAGTCCCCGCCAGTGGAAACCCAGAGGAACCCACCCACACCACCGGGAAGGATGGCGGCGGGCGTGGAAAGAGGAAAGGGGAAAGGGGAAAAAGCAAAGAAGAAGGAAGAAAGAGAGAGGAAAGGAGGGGGAGGAGGAGTACGAGGACGCCAAGCTGACCCAGTAGCGCATGGACCAGCGAGCGGCGATGGTGGACCCGCCCACACCTCCGAGAAGGAGGACCCCCGGCGGCTACCCACCCCTCGGCATGGCCAGGAGGAGGTGGTGCCCCAGCCCCAACACTGGCCACAGTCCCCGCCAGTGGAAACCCAGAGGAACCCACCCACACCACCGGGAAGGATGGCGGCGGCGTGGAAAGAGGAAAGGGGAAAGGGGAAAAAGCAAAGAAGAAGGAAGAAAGAGAGAGGAAAGGAGGGGGAGGAGGAGTACGAGGACGCCAAGCTGACCCAGTAGCGCATGGACCAGCGAGCGGCGATGGTGGACCCGCCCACACCTCCGAGAAGGAGGACCCCCGGCGGCTACCCACCCCTCGGCATGGCCAGGAGGAGGTGGTGCCCCAGCCCCAACACTGGCCACAGTCCCCGCCAGTGGAAACCCAGAGGAACCCACCCACACCACCGGGAAGGATGGCGGCGGGCGTGGAAAGAGGAAAGGGGAAAGGGGAAAAAGCAAAGAAGAAGGAAGAAAGAGAGAGGAAAGGAGGGGGAGGAGGAGTACGAGGACGCCAAGCTGACCCAGTAGCGCATGGACCAGCGAGCGGCGATGGTGGACCCGCCCACACCTCCGAGAAGGAGGACCCCCGGCGGCTACCCACCCCTCGGCATGGCCAGGAGGAGGTGGTGCCCCAGCCCCAACACTGGCCACAGTCCCCGCCAGTGGAAACCCAGAGGAACCCACCCACACCACCGGGAAGGATGGCGGCGGGCGTGGAAAGAGGAAAGGGGAAAGGGGAAAAAGCAAAGAAGAAGGAAGAAAGAGAGAGGAAAGGAGGGGGAGGAGGAGTACGAGGACGCCAAGCTGACCCAGTAGCGCATGGACCAGCGAGCGGCGATGGTGGACCCGCCCACACCTCCGAGAAGGAGGACCCCCGGCGGCTACCCACCCCTCGGCATGGCCAGGAGGAGGTGGTGCCCCAGCCCCAACACTGGCCACAGTCCCCGCCAGTGGAAACCCAGAGGAACCCACCCACACCACCGGGAAGGATGGCGGCGGGCGTGGAAAGAGGAAAGGGGAAAGGGGAAAAAGCAAAGAAGAAGGAAGAAAGAGAGAGGAAAGGAGGGGGAGGAGGAGTACGAGGACGCCAAGCTGACCCAGTAGCGCATGGACCAGCGAGCGGCGATGGTGGACCCGCCCACACCTCCGAGAAGGAGGACCCCCGGCGGCTACCCACCCCTCGGCATGGCCAGGAGGAGGTGGTGCCCCAGCCCCAACACTGGCCACAGTCCCCGCCAGTGGAAACCCAGAGGAACCCACCCACACCACCGGGAAGGATGGCGGCGGGCGTGGAAAGAGGAAAGGGGAAAGGGGAAAAAGCAAAGAAGAAGGAAGAAAGAGAGAGGAAAGGAGGGGGAGGAGGAGTACGAGGACGCCAAGCTGACCCAGTAGCGCATGGACCAGCGAGCGGCGATGGTGGACCCGCCCACACCTCCGAGAAGGAGGACCCCCGGCGGCTACCCACCCCTCGGCATGGCCAGGAGGAGGTGGTGCCCCAGCCCCAACACTGGCCACAGTCCCCGCCAGTGAAACCCAGAGGAACCCACCCACACCACCGGGAAGGATGGCGGCGGGCGTGGAAAGAGGAAAGGGGAAAGGGGAAAAAGCAAAGAAGAAGGAAGAAAGAGAGAGGAAAGGAGGGGGAGGAGGAGTACGAGGACGCCAAGCTGACCCAGTAGCGCATGGACCAGCGAGCGGCGATGGTGGACCCGCCCACACCTCCGAGAAGGAGGACCCCCGGCGGCTACCCACCCCTCGGCATGGCCAGGAGGAGGTGGTGCCCCAGCCCCAACACTGGCCACAGTCCCCGCCAGTGGAAACCCAGAGGAACCCACCCACACCACCGGGAAGGATGGCGGCGGGCGTGGAAAGAGGAAAGGGGAAAGGGGAAAAAGCAAAGAAGAAGGAAGAAAGAGAGAGGAAAGGAGGGGGAGGAGGAGTACGAGGACGCCAAGCTGACCCAGTAGCGCATGGACCAGCGAGCGGCGATGGTGGACCCGCCCACACCTCCGAGAAGGAGGACCCCCGGCGGCTACCCACCCCTCGGCATGGCCAGGAGGAGGTGGTGCCCCAGCCCCAACACTGGCCACAGTCCCCGCCAGTGGAAACCCAGAGGAACCCACCCACACCACCGGGAAGGATGGCGGCGGGCGTGGAAAGAGGAAAGGGGAAAGGGGAAAAAGCAAAGAAGAAGGAAGAAAGAGAGAGGAAAGGAGGGGGAGGAGGAGTACGAGGACGCCAAGCTGACCCAGTAGCGCATGGACCAGCGAGCGGCGATGGTGGACCCGCCCACACCTCCGAGAAGGAGGACCCCCGGCGGCTACCCACCCCTCGGCATGGCCAGGAGGAGGTGGTGCCCCAGCCCCAACACTGGCCACAGTCCCCGCCAGTGGAAACCCAGAGGAACCCACCCACACCACCGGGAAGGATGGCGGCGGGCGTGGAAAGAGGAAAGGGGAAAGGGGAAAAAGCAAAGAAGAAGGAAGAAAGAGAGAGGAAAGGAGGGGGAGGAGGAGTACGAGGACGCCAAGCTGACCCAGTAGCGCATGGACCAGCGAGCGGCGATGGTGGACCCGCCCACACCTCCGAGAAGGAGGACCCCCGGCGGCTACCCACCCCTCGGCATGGCCAGGAGGAGGTGGTGCCCCAGCCCCAACACTGGCCACAGTCCCCGCCAGTGGAAACCCAGAGGAACCCACCCACACCACCGGGAAGGATGGCGGCGGGCGTGGAAAGAGGAAAGGGGAAAGGGGAAAAAGCAAAGAAGAAGGAAGAAAGAGAGAGGAAAGGAGGGGGAGGAGGAGTACGAGGACGCCAAGCTGACCCAGTAGCGCATGGACCAGCGAGCGGCGATGGTGGACCCGCCCACACCTCCGAGAAGGAGGACCCCCGGCGGCTACCCACCCCTCGGCATGGCCAGGAGGAGGTGGTGCCCCAGCCCCAACACTGGCCACAGTCCCCGCCAGTGGAAACCCAGAGGAACCCACCCACACCACCGGGAAGGATGGCGGCGGGCGTGGAAAGAGGAAAGGGGAAAGGGGAAAAAGCAAAGAAGAAGGAAGAAAGAGAGAGGAAAGGAGGGGGAGGAGGAGTACGAGGACGCCAAGCTGACCCAGTAGCGCATGGACCAGCGAGCGGCGATGGTGGACCCGCCCACACCTCCGAGAAGGAGGACCCCCGGCGGCTACCCACCCCTCGGCATGGCCAGGAGGAGGTGGTGCCCCAGCCCCAACACTGGCCACAGTCCCCGCCAGTGGAAACCCAGAGGAACCCACCCACACCACCGGGAAGGATGGCGGCGGGCGTGGAAAGAGGAAAGGGGAAAGGGGAAAAAGCAAAGAAGAAGGAAGAAAGAGAGAGGAAAGGAGGGGGAGGAGGAGTACGAGGACGCCAAGCTGACCCAGTAGCGCATGGACCAGCGAGCGGCGATGGTGGACCCGCCCACACCTCCGAGAAGGAGGACCCCCGGCGGCTACCCACCCCTCGGCATGGCCAGGAGGAGGTGGTGCCCCAGCCCCAACACTGGCCACAGTCCCCGCCAGTGGAAACCCAGAGGAACCCACCCACACCACCGGGAAGGATGGCGGCGGGCGTGGAAAGAGGAAAGGGGAAAGGGGAAAAAGCAAAGAAGAAGGAAGAAAGAGAGAGGAAAGGAGGGGGAGGAGGAGTACGAGGACGCCAAGCTGACCCAGTAGCGCATGGACCAGCGAGCGGCGATGGTGGACCCGCCCACACCTCCGAGAAGGAGGACCCCCGGCGGCTACCCACCCCTCGGCATGGCCAGGAGGAGGTGGTGCCCCAGCCCCAACACTGGCCACAGTCCCCGCCAGTGGAAACCCAGAGGAACCCACCCACACCACCGGGAAGGATGGCGGCGGGCGTGGAAAGAGGAAAGGGGAAAGGGGAAAAAGCAAAGAAGAAGGAAGAAAGAGAGAGGAAAGGAGGGGGAGGAGGAGTACGAGGACGCCAAGCTGACCCAGTAGCGCATGGACCAGCGAGCGGCGATGGTGGACCCGCCCACACCTCCGAGAAGGAGGACCCCCGGCGGCTACCCACCCCTCGGCATGGCCAGGAGGAGGTGGTGCCCCAGCCCCAACACTGGCCACAGTCCCCGCCAGTGGAAACCCAGAGGAACCCACCCACACCACCGGGAAGGATGGCGGCGGGCGTGGAAAGAGGAAAGGGGAAAGGGGAAAAAGCAAAGAAGAAGGAAGAAAGAGAGAGGAAAGGAGGGGGAGGAGGAGTACGAGGACGCCAAGCTGACCCAGTAGCGCATGGACCAGCGAGCGGCGATGGTGGACCCGCCCACACCTCCGAGAAGGAGGACCCCCGGCGGCTACCCACCCCTCGGCATGGCCAGGAGGAGGTGGTGCCCCAGCCCCAACACTGGCCACAGTCCCCGCCAGTGGAAACCCAGAGGAACCCACCCACACCACCGGGAAGGATGGCGGCGGGCGTGGAAAGAGGAAAGGGGAAAGGGGAAAAAGCAAAGAAGAAGGAAGAAAGAGAGAGGAAAGGAGGGGGAGGAGGAGTACGAGGACGCCAAGCTGACCCAGTAGCGCATGGACCAGCGAGCGGCGATGGTGGACCCGCCCACACCTCCGAGAAGGAGGACCCCCGGCGGCTACCCACCCCTCGGCATGGCCAGGAGGAGGTGGTGCCCCAGCCCCAACACTGGCCACAGTCCCCGCCAGTGGAAACCCAGAGGAACCCACCCACACCACCGGGAAGGATGGCGGCGGGCGTGGAAAGAGGAAAGGGGAAAGGGGAAAAAGCAAAGAAGAAGGAAGAAAGAGAGAGGAAAGGAGGGGGAGGAGGAGTACGAGGACGCCAAGCTGACCCAGTAGCGCATGGACCAGCGAGCGGCGATGGTGGACCCGCCCACACCTCCGAGAAGGAGGACCCCCGGCGGCTACCCACCCCTCGGCATGGCCAGGAGGAGGTGGTGCCCCAGCCCCAACACTGGCCACAGTCCCCGCCAGTGGAAACCCAGAGGAACCCACCCACACCACCGGGAAGGATGGCGGCGGGCGTGGAAAGAGGAAAGGGGAAAGGGGAAAAAGCAAAGAAGAAGGAAGAAAGAGAGAGGAAAGGAGGGGGAGGAGGAGTACGAGGACGCCAAGCTGACCCAGTAGCGCATGGACCAGCGAGCGGCGATGGTGGACCCGCCCACACCTCCGAGAAGGAGGACCCCCGGCGGCTACCCACCCCTCGGCATGGCCAGGAGGAGGTGGTGCCCCAGCCCCAACACTGGCCACAGTCCCCGCCAGTGGAAACCCAGAGGAACCCACCCACACCACCGGGAAGGATGGCGGCGGGCGTGGAAAGAGGAAAGGGGAAAGGGGAAAAAGCAAAGAAGAAGGAAGAAAGAGAGAGGAAAGGAGGGGGAGGAGGAGTACGAGGACGCCAAGCTGACCCAGTAGCGCATGGACCAGCGAGCGGCGATGGTGGACCCGCCCACACCTCCGAGAAGGAGGACCCCCGGCGGCTACCCACCCCTCGGCATGGCCAGGAGGAGGTGGTGCCCCAGCCCCAACACTGGCCACAGTCCCCGCCAGTGGAAACCCAGAGGAACCCACCCACACCACCGGGAAGGATGGCGGCGGGCGTGGAAAGAGGAAAGGGGAAAGGGGAAAAAGCAAAGAAGAAGGAAGAAAGAGAGAGGAAAGGAGGGGGAGGAGGAGTACGAGGACGCCAAGCTGACCCAGTAGCGCATGGACCAGCGAGCGGCGATGGTGGACCCGCCCACACCTCCGAGAAGGAGGACCCCCGGCGGCTACCCACCCCTCGGCATGGCCAGGAGGAGGTGGTGCCCCAGCCCCAACACTGGCCACAGTCCCCGCCAGTGGAAACCCAGAGGAACCCACCCACACCACCGGGAAGGATGGCGGCGGGCGTGGAAAGAGGAAAGGGGAAAGGGGAAAAAGCAAAGAAGAAGGAAGAAAGAGAGAGGAAAGGAGGGGGAGGAGGAGTACGAGGACGCCAAGCTGACCCAGTAGCGCATGGACCAGCGAGCGGCGATGGTGGACCCGCCCACACCTCCGAGAAGGAGGACCCCCGGCGGCTACCCACCCCTCGGCATGGCCAGGAGGAGGTGGTGCCCCAGCCCCAACACTGGCCACAGTCCCCGCCAGTGGAAACCCAGAGGAACCCACCCACACCACCGGGAAGGATGGCGGCGGGCGTGGAAAGAGGAAAGGGGAAAGGGGAAAAAGCAAAGAAGAAGGAAGAAAGAGAGAGGAAAGGAGGGGGAGGAGGAGTACGAGGACGCCAAGCTGACCCAGTAGCGCATGGACCAGCGAGCGGCGATGGTGGACCCGCCCACACCTCCGAGAAGGAGGACCCCCGGCGGCTACCCACCCCTCGGCATGGCCAGGAGGAGGTGGTGCCCCAGCCCCAACACTGGCCACAGTCCCCGCCAGTGGAAACCCAGAGGAACCCACCCACACCACCGGGAAGGATGGCGGCGGGCGTGGAAAGAGGAAAGGGGAAAGGGGAAAAAGCAAAGAAGAAGGAAGAAAGAGAGAGGAAAGGAGGGGGAGGAGGAGTACGAGGACGCCAAGCTGACCCAGTAGCGCATGGACCAGCGAGCGGCGATGGTGGACCCGCCCACACCTCCGAGAAGGAGGACCCCCGGCGGCTACCCACCCCTCGGCATGGCCAGGAGGAGGTGGTGCCCCAGCCCCAACACTGGCCACAGTCCCCGCCAGTGGAAACCCAGAGGAACCCACCCACACCACCGGGAAGGATGGCGGCGGGCGTGGAAAGAGGAAAGGGGAAAGGGGAAAAAGCAAAGAAGAAGGAAGAAAGAGAGAGGAAAGGAGGGGGAGGAGGAGTACGAGGACGCCAAGCTGACCCAGTAGCGCATGGACCAGCGAGCGGCGATGGTGGACCCGCCCACACCTCCGAGAAGGAGGACCCCCGGCGGCTACCCACCCCTCGGCATGGCCAGGAGGAGGTGGTGCCCCAGCCCCAACACTGGCCACAGTCCCCGCCAGTGGAAACCCAGAGGAACCCACCCACACCACCGGGAAGGATGGCGGCGGGCGTGGAAAGAGGAAAGGGGAAAGGGGAAAAAGCAAAGAAGAAGGAAGAAAGAGAGAGGAAAGGAGGGGGAGGAGGAGTACGAGGACGCCAAGCTGACCCAGTAGCGCATGGACCAGCGAGCGGCGATGGTGGACCCGCCCACACCTCCGAGAAGGAGGACCCCCGGCGGCTACCCACCCCTCGGCATGGCCAGGAGGAGGTGGTGCCCCAGCCCCAACACTGGCCACAGTCCCCGCCAGTGGAAACCCAGAGGAACCCACCCACACCACCGGGAAGGATGGCGGCGGGCGTGGAAAGAGGAAAGGGGAAAGGGGAAAAAGCAAAGAAGAAGGAAGAAAGAGAGAGGAAAGGAGGGGGAGGAGGAGTACGAGGACGCCAAGCTGACCCAGTAGCGCATGGACCAGCGAGCGGCGATGGTGGACCCGCCCACACCTCCGAGAAGGAGGACCCCCGGCGGCTACCCACCCCTCGGCATGGCCAGGAGGAGGTGGTGCCCCAGCCCCAACACTGGCCACAGTCCCCGCCAGTGGAAACCCAGAGGAACCCACCCACACCACCGGGAAGGATGGCGGCGGGCGTGGAAAGAGGAAAGGGGAAAGGGGAAAAAGCAAAGAAGAAGGAAGAAAGAGAGAGGAAAGGAGGGGGAGGAGGAGTACGAGGACGCCAAGCTGACCCAGTAGCGCATGGACCAGCGAGCGGCGATGGTGGACCCGCCCACACCTCCGAGAAGGAGGACCCCCGGCGGCTACCCACCCCTCGGCATGGCCAGGAGGAGGTGGTGCCCCAGCCCCAACACTGGCCACAGTCCCCGCCAGTGGAAACCCAGAGGAACCCACCCACACCACCGGGAAGGATGGCGGCGGGCGTGGAAAGAGGAAAGGGGAAAGGGGAAAAAGCAAAGAAGAAGGAAGAAAGAGAGAGGAAAGGAGGGGGAGGAGGAGTACGAGGACGCCAAGCTGACCCAGTAGCGCATGGACCAGCGAGCGGCGATGGTGGACCCGCCCACACCTCCGAGAAGGAGGACCCCCGGCGGCTACCCACCCCTCGGCATGGCCAGGAGGAGGTGGTGCCCCAGCCCCAACACTGGCCACAGTCCCCGCCAGTGGAAACCCAGAGGAACCCACCCACACCACCGGGAAGGATGGCGGCGGGCGTGGAAAGAGGAAAGGGGAAAGGGGAAAAAGCAAAGAAGAAGGAAGAAAGAGAGAGGAAAGGAGGGGGAGGAGGAGTACGAGGACGCCAAGCTGACCCAGTAGCGCATGGACCAGCGAGCGGCGATGGTGGACCCGCCCACACCTCCGAGAAGGAGGACCCCCGGCGGCTACCCACCCCTCGGCATGGCCAGGAGGAGGTGGTGCCCCAGCCCCAACACTGGCCACAGTCCCCGCCAGTGGAAACCCAGAGGAACCCACCCACACCACCGGGAAGGATGGCGGCGGGCGTGGAAAGAGGAAAGGGGAAAGGGGAAAAAGCAAAGAAGAAGGAAGAAAGAGAGAGGAAAGGAGGGGGAGGAGGAGTACGAGGACGCCAAGCTGACCCAGTAGCGCATGGACCAGCGAGCGGCGATGGTGGACCCGCCCACACCTCCGAGAAGGAGGACCCCCGGCGGCTACCCACCCCTCGGCATGGCCAGGAGGAGGTGGTGCCCCAGCCCCAACACTGGCCACAGTCCCCGCCAGTGGAAACCCAGAGGAACCCACCCACACCACCGGGAAGGATGGCGGCGGGCGTGGAAAGAGGAAAGGGGAAAGGGGAAAAAGCAAAGAAGAAGGAAGAAAGAGAGAGGAAAGGAGGGGGAGGAGGAGTACGAGGACGCCAAGCTGACCCAGTAGCGCATGGACCAGCGAGCGGCGATGGTGGACCCGCCCACACCTCCGAGAAGGAGGACCCCCGGCGGCTACCCACCCCTCGGCATGGCCAGGAGGAGGTGGTGCCCCAGCCCCAACACTGGCCACAGTCCCCGCCAGTGGAAACCCAGAGGAACCCACCCACACCACCGGGAAGGATGGCGGCGGGCGTGGAAAGAGGAAAGGGGAAAGGGGAAAAAGCAAAGAAGAAGGAAGAAAGAGAGAGGAAAGGAGGGGGAGGAGGAGTACGAGGACGCCAAGCTGACCCAGTAGCGCATGGACCAGCGAGCGGCGATGGTGGACCCGCCCACACCTCCGAGAAGGAGGACCCCCGGCGGCTACCCACCCCTCGGCATGGCCAGGAGGAGGTGGTGCCCCAGCCCCAACACTGGCCACAGTCCCCGCCAGTGGAAACCCAGAGGAACCCACCCACACCACCGGGAAGGATGGCGGCGGGCGTGGAAAGAGGAAAGGGGAAAGGGGAAAAAGCAAAGAAGAAGGAAGAAAGAGAGAGGAAAGGAGGGGGAGGAGGAGTACGAGGACGCCAAGCTGACCCAGTAGCGCATGGACCAGCGAGCGGCGATGGTGGACCCGCCCACACCTCCGAGAAGGAGGACCCCCGGCGGCTACCCACCCCTCGGCATGGCCAGGAGGAGGTGGTGCCCCAGCCCCAACACTGGCCACAGTCCCCGCCAGTGGAAACCCAGAGGAACCCACCCACACCACCGGGAAGGATGGCGGCGGGCGTGGAAAGAGGAAAGGGGAAAGGGGAAAAAGCAAAGAAGAAGGAAGAAAGAGAGAGGAAAGGAGGGGGAGGAGGAGTACGAGGACGCCAAGCTGACCCAGTAGCGCATGGACCAGCGAGCGGCGATGGTGGACCCGCCCACACCTCCGAGAAGGAGGACCCCCGGCGGCTACCCACCCCTCGGCATGGCCAGGAGGAGGTGGTGCCCCAGCCCCAACACTGGCCACAGTCCCCGCCAGTGGAAACCCAGAGGAACCCACCCACACCACCGGGAAGGATGGCGGCGGGCGTGGAAAGAGGAAAGGGGAAAGGGGAAAAAGCAAAGAAGAAGGAAGAAAGAGAGAGGAAAGGAGGGGGAGGAGGAGTACGAGGACGCCAAGCTGACCCAGTAGCGCATGGACCAGCGAGCGGCGATGGTGGACCCGCCCACACCTCCGAGAAGGAGGACCCCCGGCGGCTACCCACCCCTCGGCATGGCCAGGAGGAGGTGGTGCCCCAGCCCCAACACTGGCCACAGTCCCCGCCAGTGGAAACCCAGAGGAACCCACCCACACCACCGGGAAGGATGGCGGCGGGCGTGGAAAGAGGAAAGGGGAAAGGGGAAAAAGCAAAGAAGAAGGAAGAAAGAGAGAGGAAAGGAGGGGGAGGAGGAGTACGAGGACGCCAAGCTGACCCAGTAGCGCATGGACCAGCGAGCGGCGATGGTGGACCCGCCCACACCTCCGAGAAGGAGGACCCCCGGCGGCTACCCACCCCTCGGCATGGCCAGGAGGAGGTGGTGCCCCAGCCCCAACACTGGCCACAGTCCCCGCCAGTGGAAACCCAGAGGAACCCACCCACACCACCGGGAAGGATGGCGGCGGGCGTGGAAAGAGGAAAGGGGAAAGGGGAAAAAGCAAAGAAGAAGGAAGAAAGAGAGAGGAAAGGAGGGGGAGGAGGAGTACGAGGACGCCAAGCTGACCCAGTAGCGCATGGACCAGCGAGCGGCGATGGTGGACCCGCCCACACCTCCGAGAAGGAGGACCCCCGGCGGCTACCCACCCCTCGGCATGGCCAGGAGGAGGTGGTGCCCCAGCCCCAACACTGGCCACAGTCCCCGCCAGTGGAAACCCAGAGGAACCCACCCACACCACCGGGAAGGATGGCGGCGGGCGTGGAAAGAGGAAAGGGGAAAGGGGAAAAAGCAAAGAAGAAGGAAGAAAGAGAGAGGAAAGGAGGGGGAGGAGGAGTACGAGGACGCCAAGCTGACCCAGTAGCGCATGGACCAGCGAGCGGCGATGGTGGACCCGCCCACACCTCCGAGAAGGAGGACCCCCGGCGGCTACCCACCCCTCGGCATGGCCAGGAGGAGGTGGTGCCCCAGCCCCAACACTGGCCACAGTCCCCGCCAGTGGAAACCCAGAGGAACCCACCCACACCACCGGGAAGGATGGCGGCGGGCGTGGAAAGAGGAAAGGGGAAAGGGGAAAAAGCAAAGAAGAAGGAAGAAAGAGAGAGGAAAGGAGGGGGAGGAGGAGTACGAGGACGCCAAGCTGACCCAGTAGCGCATGGACCAGCGAGCGGCGATGGTGGACCCGCCCACACCTCCGAGAAGGAGGACCCCCGGCGGCTACCCACCCCTCGGCATGGCCAGGAGGAGGTGGTGCCCCAGCCCCAACACTGGCCACAGTCCCCGCCAGTGGAAACCCAGAGGAACCCACCCACACCACCGGGAAGGATGGCGGCGGGCGTGGAAAGAGGAAAGGGGAAAGGGGAAAAAGCAAAGAAGAAGGAAGAAAGAGAGAGGAAAGGAGGGGGAGGAGGAGTACGAGGACGCCAAGCTGACCCAGTAGCGCATGGACCAGCGAGCGGCGATGGTGGACCCGCCCACACCTCCGAGAAGGAGGACCCCCGGCGGCTACCCACCCCTCGGCATGGCCAGGAGGAGGTGGTGCCCCAGCCCCAACACTGGCCACAGTCCCCGCCAGTGGAAACCCAGAGGAACCCACCCACACCACCGGGAAGGATGGCGGCGGGCGTGGAAAGAGGAAAGGGGAAAGGGGAAAAAGCAAAGAAGAAGGAAGAAAGAGAGAGGAAAGGAGGGGGAGGAGGAGTACGAGGACGCCAAGCTGACCCAGTAGCGCATGGACCAGCGAGCGGCGATGGTGGACCCGCCCACACCTCCGAGAAGGAGGACCCCCGGCGGCTACCCACCCCTCGGCATGGCCAGGAGGAGGTGGTGCCCCAGCCCCAACACTGGCCACAGTCCCCGCCAGTGGAAACCCAGAGGAACCCACCCACACCACCGGGAAGGATGGCGGCGGGCGTGGAAAGAGGAAAGGGGAAAGGGGAAAAAGCAAAGAAGAAGGAAGAAAGAGAGAGGAAAGGAGGGGGAGGAGGAGTACGAGGACGCCAAGCTGACCCAGTAGCGCATGGACCAGCGAGCGGCGATGGTGGACCCGCCCACACCTCCGAGAAGGAGGACCCCCGGCGGCTACCCACCCCTCGGCATGGCCAGGAGGAGGTGGTGCCCCAGCCCCAACACTGGCCACAGTCCCCGCCAGTGGAAACCCAGAGGAACCCACCCACACCACCGGGAAGGATGGCGGCGGGCGTGGAAAGAGGAAAGGGGAAAGGGGAAAAAGCAAAGAAGAAGGAAGAAAGAGAGAGGAAAGGAGGGGGAGGAGGAGTACGAGGACGCCAAGCTGACCCAGTAGCGCATGGACCAGCGAGCGGCGATGGTGGACCCGCCCACACCTCCGAGAAGGAGGACCCCCGGCGGCTACCCACCCCTCGGCATGGCCAGGAGGAGGTGGTGCCCCAGCCCCAACACTGGCCACAGTCCCCGCCAGTGGAAACCCAGAGGAACCCACCCACACCACCGGGAAGGATGGCGGCGGGCGTGGAAAGAGGAAAGGGGAAAGGGGAAAAAGCAAAGAAGAAGGAAGAAAGAGAGAGGAAAGGAGGGGGAGGAGGAGTACGAGGACGCCAAGCTGACCCAGTAGCGCATGGACCAGCGAGCGGCGATGGTGGACCCGCCCACACCTCCGAGAAGGAGGACCCCCGGCGGCTACCCACCCCTCGGCATGGCCAGGAGGAGGTGGTGCCCCAGCCCCAACACTGGCCACAGTCCCCGCCAGTGGAAACCCAGAGGAACCCACCCACACCACCGGGAAGGATGGCGGCGGGCGTGGAAAGAGGAAAGGGGAAAGGGGAAAAAGCAAAGAAGAAGGAAGAAAGAGAGAGGAAAGGAGGGGGAGGAGGAGTACGAGGACGCCAAGCTGACCCAGTAGCGCATGGACCAGCGAGCGGCGATGGTGGACCCGCCCACACCTCCGAGAAGGAGGACCCCCGGCGGCTACCCACCCCTCGGCATGGCCAGGAGGAGGTGGTGCCCCAGCCCCAACACTGGCCACAGTCCCCGCCAGTGGAAACCCAGAGGAACCCACCCACACCACCGGGAAGGATGGCGGCGGGCGTGGAAAGAGGAAAGGGGAAAGGGGAAAAAGCAAAGAAGAAGGAAGAAAGAGAGAGGAAAGGAGGGGGAGGAGGAGTACGAGGACGCCAAGCTGACCCAGTAGCGCATGGACCAGCGAGCGGCGATGGTGGACCCGCCCACACCTCCGAGAAGGAGGACCCCCGGCGGCTACCCACCCCTCGGCATGGCCAGGAGGAGGTGGTGCCCCAGCCCCAACACTGGCCACAGTCCCCGCCAGTGGAAACCCAGAGGAACCCACCCACACCACCGGGAAGGATGGCGGCGGGCGTGGAAAGAGGAAAGGGGAAAGGGGAAAAAGCAAAGAAGAAGGAAGAAAGAGAGAGGAAAGGAGGGGGAGGAGGAGTACGAGGACGCCAAGCTGACCCAGTAGCGCATGGACCAGCGAGCGGCGATGGTGGACCCGCCCACACCTCCGAGAAGGAGGACCCCCGGCGGCTACCCACCCCTCGGCATGGCCAGGAGGAGGTGGTGCCCCAGCCCCAACACTGGCCACAGTCCCCGCCAGTGGAAACCCAGAGGAACCCACCCACACCACCGGGAAGGATGGCGGCGGGCGTGGAAAGAGGAAAGGGGAAAGGGGAAAAAGCAAAGAAGAAGGAAGAAAGAGAGAGGAAAGGAGGGGAGGAGGAGTACGAGGACGCCAAGCTGACCCAGTAGCGCATGGACCAGCGAGCGGCGATGGTGGACCCGCCCACACCTCCGAGAAGGAGGACCCCCGGCGGCTACCCACCCCTCGGCATGGCCAGGAGGAGGTGGTGCCCCAGCCCCAACACTGGCCACAGTCCCCGCCAGTGGAAACCCAGAGGAACCCACCCACACCACCGGGAAGGATGGCGGCGGGCGTGGAAAGAGGAAAGGGGAAAGGGGAAAAAGCAAAGAAGAAGGAAGAAAGAGAGAGGAAAGGAGGGGGAGGAGGAGTACGAGGACGCCAAGCTGACCCAGTAGCGCATGGACCAGCGAGCGGCGATGGTGGACCCGCCCACACCTCCGAGAAGGAGGACCCCCGGCGGCTACCCACCCCTCGGCATGGCCAGGAGGAGGTGGTGCCCCAGCCCCAACACTGGCCACAGTCCCCGCCAGTGGAAACCCAGAGGAACCCACCCACACCACCGGGAAGGATGGCGGCGGGCGTGGAAAGAGGAAAGGGGAAAGGGGAAAAAGCAAAGAAGAAGGAAGAAAGAGAGAGGAAAGGAGGGGGAGGAGGAGTACGAGGACGCCAAGCTGACCCAGTAGCGCATGGACCAGCGAGCGGCGATGGTGGACCCGCCCACACCTCCGAGAAGGAGGACCCCCGGCGGCTACCCACCCCTCGGCATGGCCAGGAGGAGGTGGTGCCCCAGCCCCAACACTGGCCACAGTCCCCGCCAGTGGAAACCCAGAGGAACCCACCCACACCACCGGGAAGGATGGCGGCGGGCGTGGAAAGAGGAAAGGGGAAAGGGGAAAAAGCAAAGAAGAAGGAAGAAAGAGAGAGGAAAGGAGGGGGAGGAGGAGTACGAGGACGCCAAGCTGACCCAGTAGCGCATGGACCAGCGAGCGGCGATGGTGGACCCGCCCACACCTCCGAGAAGGAGGACCCCCGGCGGCTACCCACCCCTCGGCATGGCCAGGAGGAGGTGGTGCCCCAGCCCCAACACTGTCCACAGTCCCCGCCAGTGGAAACCCAGAGGAACCCACCCACACCACCGGGAAGGATGGCGGCGGGCGTGGAAAGAGGAAAGGGGAAAGGGGAAAAAGCAAAGAAGAAGGAAGAAAGAGAGAGGAAAGGAGGGGGAGGAGGAGTACGAGGACGCCAAGCTGACCCAGTAGCGCATGGACCAGCGAGCGGCGATGGTGGACCCGCCCACACCTCCGAGAAGGAGGACCCCCGGCGGCTACCCACCCCTCGGCATGGCCAGGAGGAGGTGGTGCCCCAGCCCCAACACTGGCCACAGTCCCCGCCAGTGGAAACCCAGAGGAACCCACCCACACCACCGGGAAGGATGGCGGCGGGCGTGGAAAGAGGAAAGGGGAAAGGGGAAAAAGCAAAGAAGAAGGAAGAAAGAGAGAGGAAAGGAGGGGGAGGAGGAGTACGAGGACGCCAAGCTGACCCAGTAGCGCATGGACCAGCGAGCGGCGATGGTGGACCCGCCCACACCTCCGAGAAGGAGGACCCCCGGCGGCTACCCACCCCTCGGCATGGCCAGGAGGAGGTGGTGCCCCAGCCCCAACACTGGCCACAGTCCCCGCCAGTGGAAACCCAGAGGAACCCACCCACACCACCGGGAAGGATGGCGGCGGGCGTGGAAAGAGGAAAGGGGAAAGGGGAAAAAGCAAAGAAGAAGGAAGAAAGAGAGAGGAAAGGGAAAAAAGGAAAGGAGGGGGAGGAGGAGTACGAGGACGCCAAGCTGACCCAGTAGCGCATGGAGCACCAGCGCCTTTCAGTCCACGCGCAGTTTACCAAAGTGAGTGATCTATCAGTTGTAGCGGCCGCGCTTATATAGTGCCCGAACAATCGAGAGCGACTATCGATACCTCCTAGGAGTGCAGAGACCAGCTTTCAGAATTATCAACGATACCGACTAACGCGAGTATTTACACCGAAACCCGATAACCAGCTGGAGTATAAATAATAGCAATTCAAATAACCGATGAACCTCCCACAAAAAGGCGCGATATATCGCACGCTAAACTCTAATATTTATACCAAAAGCCGATAACCAGATGGCTGAAAAGGCGCCATATATCGCAGGCTAAACTCTAGTATTTATACCAAAAGCCGATAACCAGATGGCGGAAAAAATACTAGCAAATCAAAAACCGATTAACCTCGCCCAAAAACGCGCGACATTTCGATAACAAGCTGGCGGGAAAATTACTAGCATATCGAAGGTTAATAGCCCGCCTGCGCCACAAACCCAAAAATGCAAGTCTGTAGCAGAACCTTATTATAATTTTATTAGTCGTGTAAATTTCTATAGATTTGCCAAAAAAAAATGTTTGCCACACCCACTCTAACGCCGTAAAGCCGCCGAACCGGTTACGCCCACACTTTCCAACAATTTTTAAATTTTTTCATTTTATTCCCCACTATCTATCGATATCCCAGAAAATGTGTAAACGAGAAATTTCAATATTTTTGGGAATATTGGTAGAAATGGGAAACAAAATAATAAAATAAAAAATAAATTAAAATATTAGTCAAAAGTGTGGGCATAGGCATAACAGTGGTTTGTGGCAGTTAGAGTGCGCGAGACCAAATATTTTTTTGGCAAGCCGAGAGAAGTTTACATGACTTATTAAATATAATAAGACACGTTCGTAAGATCGAGACGTACATACGGACAGACGGACGAACACGGCCTGATCGACTCGAAACTTGGTCCTGATCAGAAATATATATACTTTATAAGTTTGGAAACGCTTCCTTCTACCTGTTACATACTATTCATTCACATACATTTCATAGTACAACCCTTTACGCAACGAGTGCGTATAACACAAAGTTACCATATCTGAGTTGTGTACAAATACTGCATCTCGGGAACCATTAAAGAGACATTTGAAGTCAAAAAGTGTCCAACTGAAAACTTTTGACTTGGCCCGACTAAAGCAAAATAATACAAGGTCAAGTCATGCAGGCAGGGCGCTTTATATTATAATTTTAAATGAAAATGGATTAGTCATCATCGGTAACTGCTTCTCTGTTTTTCTTTCTTTTAAATTAAATTACGTGGACTGTAAATGTCCAGTCTAAAATTATGTTTTTACCAAATATACAACCTACATAATTAGTAAATTCGATTCGGAAAGTCCAAAATGTTTAGGTATTTTATTTGAACAGAAAATATAGTGCATTAATGGTAAAAACTATTCATTTAAATAAAAGCTGTGTTCGAAATAATCGAACTTCCACTTTTGTTCTTGTAAACAATATCCGCACGTTTCTCGAAAAGTGGGTGTGCATCGTGCCGAGCCACAGAAAAGCACGATACACTACCTTCGATTAAGTTCGTTGGGATTTGAATTTCGTTCACAGTCCAAGTTTGGACCATGCTATGAGCAGATAATTATCCGATCACTCAATTAACGGCTCGCACTTCATGCACCCTGTGACGTCATCAGTACTTTACTATTCCGGTGCCTATATAGTCTATTTCGTTAAATTTCGTACACCCTACATTTCGATACGATTTGATTTTCGTTTGGAAATTGTCTGAAGGTAAACAAGCATAAATTGAACGCTCAAGCGTAAACAAAGCGGTTTTCGGAGCAAAATACAAATATCGTCAGTTGAGAAAGTCTCTCAAATGGCGCAGTTCTACATTTTTGGAGTCCTCCTCATTCTTTCTGGCTTGCACTGCTCGTGGGGATTCCACGAAGAGACACATTATCCGTGTGCCTTTATCGATACGGCAAACATAACGGAGAGCTACGGCTTGGATGGCCCATTTGTGCACAACTGGACGGTGATTCCCCGTCACTTCGTAGCCGTGTACGACTTTGTCATCAAGAATGGCATCCGCATTCCGGCAAACAGGCATCTCAGAGCCTGTGTCTGTAAGACCAAACCCTGTGTACGGATTTGCTGTTTATGGGGAGAAATCTACGACCTGGGGAGGAGGCAGTGCTTAGTCCCTGCGGCCAGGGTGTCCAGTCTTCCCTCCCATAGCCACATGGAGGTGGAGTTGGGCAACGGCAGTCTGCGGCTGGTGAAACTGCAACCCCGCTTTAGCATCCACGTGGAAACACCGTGTGAGCACATGAAAGCCGTAACCAAGGGATCGGAGTACGTTCACTGGACACTTCATGAGGTGGGTTCTGATATAAGTTAATAATTACAGTTAGTTTATTTGATTTTGAAGATCGCAAGCGACCGTTTATTACAATTTATCATTTGAAACTAAAACTAGCGTACAAAATGTTTCCCTAAGTCCCTAGCAATCAAGTGAAGTCGTCGGCAGCGGCGCAGCGGGCGTCGGCAGCGGCGCAGCGGCGACGTGTTGATGTCGCGCTTAACCGTTCGTTGGCGTTGATGGCAGCGGAGACTATGCAGACCTCTGGTCAGCGTTTTGGGCACTTGTGTTTACCCAGAGATATGTAGAACCACAAGATGTTAGAGAATAAATTGCAGGGCAATAACTCCTCCCCTCTTAATTGACGCTTGTCCTCGAGCGGTCATCATAAGGACAGAATGTTGTTGAGTCGCATCGTTGGTGGGGTGATTCGTGGTGGTTTGGGCACCGCCTTAATGGTTTGAATGCCAGGTGTTTGTTGTTGCGTGCGTTCGAGGTTTGTGCAACTCGGATGTGTTCTGCATTGACAACTTGATTGCTTCTATTAAAAATTCTGGTTTGTACTAAATTACTAATGAATTTATATCTACATATTTTTAGACCATTGGAACCTTTGCAGAAGGCATTGATTCCGTACATTTCGTCTGTAATTGGTAAATTTTATTATTATTCAAATTAAATTATTATTTATTTATTATTATTAGTTTCCTTTACTGATCATGTTTTAAAGTATAAGAAATAAGATTTTAATGGCATTCAAATTATAGTTCCGTTGTTTAAAGCGAGAACGTGTGAAAGTTTTAACATTTATTTGACCGTCAAGGCAGAAATCGGTATATTGTTTTCAAGTAGGCTACTGATCTCATTCAATTTAAACTCGCTCCGCAGAAACGCATTCACAACGCAATCTCTTTTTTCACGAGCCCAATCTAATTCTGCAAACCTATGGCCAACTCATCTGTCAAAGTCGAATCGTTTCAAATTTAATTCTGTGTTCTCGTGGTTACGTTAATCAGTATGTTTAATGTTTCTATGTTCTACTTGTCTATCGATGTGGCCACATTAATTATTCTGAAAGCAATTATGATCTTATGTTACTTTTATGTACTAATTTCCCTGATTCTGTTAATATTGTGGTACTACGGTCTTCCTTAACTAGTTCCTTCCTAAATCTACTTGATAACTTAGAACCTAATCTTGTATTAACCCTAACGAAAATTTCTTGCCCTTTGATATAGGTCTTTATGGGCTTTCTTGTCCGGTTGTGGTATTCTATGTCAGTTTCCTGTTTTTGCCTAAGTCGGTCTATATTGTCCAGTCTAGCTTGTTCATATTTCTCTGGAGCTACGGTAGCTATCCTGCCGAAGAACACCTCTAGAGGTCGTTTTTTTGTGACAGAATGGACAGTGTAGTTATATTCATAGATGGCTCTATCGAGAAGTTCCTCGAAGCCCCTATGTGTTCCATCTCCTTTCAAACATCTCATTATTTCAGAGAGTGTGGAGTGAAATCTTTCTATCTGTCCATTTACTGTACTCTTATACGGAGGTGCTTTGTAGAGTTCAATACCCAGCTGGTCTGTCAACATGAATTTGATAGAGGCTGAGTTGAGGGACTTTTCATTGTCCATTACTATTAATTTAGGCACTCCATAATAAAACACGATATCTCTTAGGGCTTTCCTAATGTCTTCTACAGCTTTGGATTTGATAACTCTTCCCATGGCCAGTTTGGAAAATTTATCAATCGCCGTGAGCACCAGATGTCGTTCTGTCGAGTAGATGTCAATATGAATAATTTGTCCGGGGTATTCTGGCAAGGGAGTTTGTCTTATTTCTGGATGCGTGGGATGTCTGTCATATTTAGCAGTCTTACACACCAAACACTGATTCACGATAGCCGAAACTTTTTTCCTCATTTTAGGAAAGTATACTCTTTCGGACAACTGAGCTTTATTTTCCACAGCATTTCTGTGTGCTCTGTTATGTGTCCTAAGTATTTCTTCCTCTTGTTCGGCTTCGTTAACAAGGTCTTTGACTTTGGTTTGACAGAATCTAATCTTGAAACCCTGAAAATGGATGGGGTAGAGAATTTGTATTTTCCCCATTACATCCTCGGATGTGAAAATTCCATTAATCACGGATGGGTTCAGATATTCTTTCAAATCTGACAAAAGACTATCGGGTGTGAACAATTTGCGATCTACTAAATGCCTTTGAAATGTCGGGAATGGAACGCTAAATGAGTAGTTCTCTGACTCGGACTCCCTGAAGAAAATTTGGTTCTTGAATGCATTTATCGGGGCTTCAACGCTAGGTATCAGCCCATGGCTCGAACTGTCAGAGCTGTGCATTGTTGAGGCTACTGTGTTAATCTGTTCGACTGTCGGTCCTCTGGACAGAGCGTCGGCTACAGTATTTTCTCTGCCTGGCTTGTAGAAAATTTCGTAGTCATATTCCTCAAGGTATGCTTTCCATCTCTTAATCCTCGCATTTCCATTCCAACTACTGAGAGAATGGGTCAAAGGCTGATGGTCAGTAAAGATTTTCACCTTTGCTTTACCGTAAAGGTAAATTTTTAGCTTTTTTAGAGCCCAGATAATGGCTAACATTTCCTTCTCATTCGTGGCATAATTTTCTTCCGCCTTCGAGAGTGTTCTCGATAAAAATGAGATGGGTCTGTTCTCTTGTGAAAGAACGGCGCCTACTGCGAAATTGGAAGCATCCGTTGTTAGGTGAAATTCTTTCTTAAAGTCCGGGTAGTGGAGTATTACGTCTGGAGAAACCAAGCTGCTCTTCAATTTCTTGAAGGCTTCTATTGCTTCGCGATTAAGGGAGACGGATTTTTTTGACGATAATGTCTTGGAAATTCGACCATCCTCCCCTCTCAAAAGCGAGCTAAGTGGTTTTGCTAACTTAGCGTAGTTAGGAATAAATCTCCTGTAATATCCTGATAATCCCAAGAATGATCTCAGTTCTTTGAGTGTCCTTGGAATTGGAAAGTCTGAGATTGCCTGTACCTTGGTTGGGCTGGTTTCAATGCCCTTGTCGGACACGACGAAGCCTAGGAACTCCACTTTTCTCTTCATGAACTCGCATTTATCCAACTGACATTTCATGTTGGCTTGCTGAAGAGTTCTGAAAATAGTGTCAAGGTTCTGGTAATGTGTTTCATCATCTTTACTAAAGATGATGATGTCGTCAATATAAATGAAACATATCTTACCGATATGTTCGTGAAGAATATCGTCCAGTGCGCGCTGGAAAATTGACGGTGCATTTTTCAGACCGAATGGGAGTCGTGTAAACTCATATTTTCCATTATTGATGGAGAAGGCGGTCTTTTCGATATCAGATTCATTTAAAAGAATCTGATGAAACCCACTTTTCAGATCTAGCACTGAGAAAATCTTGTTGTCTCCCAATTGGGCCAACACTTCATTAATGTCAGGGATAGGGTATCTGTCCGCTACCGTTACCATGTTAAGTTTCCGATAGTCAATTACCACCCTGTATTTTTTCTTGCCAGAGGAGTCGAGTTTTTTTGGTACAATCCACACTGGTGAATTGTAAGGTGACCTTGAGGGTCGAATGATTCCATCGTGTAAAAGTTCGGAAATTTGTTTGTGTACCTCGTCTTTAAGAGACATTGGGTACTGATAGAATTTTGAGTATATTGGCGTATCCGATATAGTTCGGATTGCTGCCCTTACACTTGTTGTGTAGGTTAGTTTTTGATTGGGGTCTGCGAAGAGACCTGGATACGAATCAATTATTTTATTTAATTTCATTCTCTGTTCTACCTCTAAGTGTTTTATTCTTGGACTAATTGTGCTAACAGCCTCGAACTGTTTTTCTTTGAGAACAACTATTTTCCCGTTTTCCAGTGTCATAGTTAGGTTCTTCAAATCAATTTGCGCTCCCATTCCCTTCATTGTGTCTTTGCCAAGTATGGCGTCAAAAGTCTTCAGCGTTGGTAATAAAAAAAATTTTATTTCGAAATCGAAAAGGCTTGCTCTTTTGTAATGAGATATTTTTACATCACCGCCTGGAGTATCAGCTATGTAAGGCTTGTTATTTGGTATCGCGTTCGTCACCAAATTGGGCTGGATGTAATTTTTATTAGAGCCTGTGTCAATCAACACCCTTAAAACCTTTCCACTCCCCACTCTACATTCGAAGTATGGTAGTGAGGAGTCTTCTACTCTAAAAAATGCAACACGTGGTCTCGTTGTTCGCTGTCCAAATTGTCTATTTGCCCATCACAGTATTCATTTAATGTGCTGTTAATATTGTTCTGGGTTTCATAATCTTGCAACGACCGTTGATAGCCTCGCATGCTTGAACTGGACCCAGTTACTTCCATACTTGGCTGTCTCATGTTCACTGTTTGAATGTTGTAGTTCTTTTGTCGTTTGTTTATGTCCGAGTGTGGTCTATTCATATAATTAATGTTTCGCGTCTGTACACTGCCGTCCACGTCCATTGGTTCTGGTCTTGGTTGTGGTTTGGTCGCAAAGGGACGGGGTGGGGCATTATATTGTTGCCATTGCTGTTGATTGTTTTGTCGGGGTGGAATGAATGGTGCATTACCGAAGTTAGACACATGTTGCCTTGGCGCCGGGAATGGCTGGCCTAAATATTGTGGAGGTCTCCTCATGGGATGTCGTGGAGGGACCGGTGGAGGCTGTCGATGGCCAAAGGCATTCGACGGCTGAAAATTGCGGGGTGCCGGTATGGGTTTTTCGTTTCCTCTGAAACTCGACTGTTGACCCCTATTTGCCGCATGGTTTGACCTGAAAGTTTGATTTTCAAGTTTAAGGCAATAATGTAAAGCTGAGGGGAGATCAGCTGGCTCCTTTATTGCCAAAAGGCGAGGTAAATCTCCTCGAAGGCCTCTGATAAAAGTATCCAGAGCTTTTTCTCTGTACATTTTTGTAACAAAGTGCTCGGATTCTCGGCTCATTTGCATGCAGCCGACTTTATTTAGAATAAGCGACAGATTTTTGTAGACGTCCTGGTGGAAGTCTTCCACCGACTGCTGGTGGCCTTGAACCAAAGTTGACATTTGGTATTCCAAGGTAGTTATGTCCCGTTTATCTGCGTAATGCAGAGTGAGACATCTCGACATGGCCTTCCAGTCCAGCGGAATGCTGTAGGACTCGAGTGCAACATCAGCACTTCCAACAATTTTATTTCTTATGGTATGAAGTATACCATAATATTTTGGAGTACCCACAAATGGGGTATAAGTCTCCATGATTCTATCAACGCTCTTTTTCCAAGACCCAAATTCTGCTGGATTTCCAGAGAATTCCCTGATCGATTTTACGATATCAGGCACCCTGTCAAAGTCCGCTAAATTATTTCTGTATTCGGGCTCGACGACCTGGTCGCTCACGTCAGTAAAGTCAAGAGTATTGTTGTTCATCTGTTTTATCAGTCCAGGTAAAACTTGGGCCACCGTTTGGCCAATTAATGCTGTCAACTGTTCGACACTCATGTCAACGCGATGCTGTTCAGGCGGGTCGTGTCTTTCTAAGGGCACCGGTCTTTCATTTGAACTAAAAGTTGATGGTCTTAATATGTTATTAGGGTTTGCCATACTGGTTTTTGATTCGGACAACACCTGCACAAACAAGCCTAAACCAATTTGAACTTAACAAAAGTTGTGGGCAGAAAATATGGAATGCGTGTGTATGTGTTTGCTTATTTATCTTTTGTTTTTGTTTTTTTATTTTTATTTATTTTTATTTTTGCATGCAATAAAATTTTAGCTCACCGCGGTTATTTTGCTTTGAGAACAGTGTACCAGAAAGGAACAGTAAATAGGAAAATTTTCCTTTCAGAAGATCTCTAGGAACTGGGTTGAAAATATAGTATTAATAATAATATCAATAATAATAATAATATAATAACAATATAATAATAATAATAATATAATAATAATAATATAATAATAATAATATAATAATAATAATATAATACTAATAATATAATAATAATAATATAATAATAATAATAATATTATAATAATAGTATAATAATAATAATATAATAATAATAATATATTTAATTTTTTTTGGTATACTTATGTTTTATTAAATTGCTGATGTTTTTTCCAGTGTACTTTCCAGGTTCTTGTAGTCTCTCTGCCTCCTCTTCGGTTGTCTCAGCTTCAGCTTCTTCGTCGTCAACGTGTTCTTATTCCTGTTCTTTTTGGCGGGCTGCTGCTGCTAGTACGGCTGTGCTGTTGTTGTTATTTTTTTTCCTTGTTGTCTGCGCTTTGGTTCACGCAGCCGTTCTCTGCCGTTCGTCGTCTTTACCTCTGCCGTTACGTTTTGGGTTGCACTGTTAACTGTTATCCGTGTTGCTCTTCTGTAGTTCCGTTAGTTCTCGGCGTTCTACTTCTACTTTTCCTTCTCCCTTTCGATGAAGTTGCTGTTCTTCGTTTTGCATTTAATTATCATAGAATTGTTGCGGTCACTCCTCCTGGCTGGGTGAATGTTGTCCTTTTTGCCTGGGCTACTGGGGAATCCACGTCAGCACTCCAAAGAAGGTTTTCTGCGGGCTGGCCTGACAGAAAATGTGATCCACCAATGGGCAATGCTATGCCGATGAGTATTTTCCTCTTCCGGAAAATCTGTTTTTTTCAAACAATTTTATTATAGCCGACCGTGAATTTTGTTTGTTAATAACTCGCGGGAGTTTCTTCGGCACAATTTAACCAACGAATAATTTTTAGCAAAATTTTGATTTTGCTCCGCGACTTAGAATTTTGTCTTTCGTTCGCGTTTATTCGCTGGTCCCTGTTCGGGCGCCAGTTAATAATTACAGTTAGTTTATTTGATTTTGAAGATCGCAAGCGACCGTTTATTACAATTTATCATTTGAAACTAAAACTAGCGTACAAAATGTTTCCCTAAGTCCCTAGCAATCAAGTGAAGTCGTCGGCAGCGGCGCAGCGGGCGTCGGCAGCGGCGCAGCGGCGACGTGTTGATGTCGCGCTTAACCGTTCGTTGGCGTTGATGGCAGCGGAGACTATGCAGACCTCTGGTCAGCGTTTTGGGCACTTGTGTTTACCCAGAGATATGTAGAACCACAAGATGTTAGAGAATAAATTGCAGGGCAATAACTTATATACCTTTCATCACATTAATGGCTTAACACCACCTTTTCAGAACGGAACCATCAGCCACCGAGGTCACATATTTTCTAAGCATTACTGCTTCACTCCGCTGCTCCACGGGAACTCCACCTGGGAGTGGCAGCCATTGGCCTGTGCACCAAAAAAACTATATTTCGTCTTGGGTGTGCGGGAGTGGACATACGCTATATGTAAGTAGCAAGAACGAACATTTTTCCAGCAACTTGCAGCGATTCATTATCATCATAGTTGATAGTCAGAATTTAATTTACACAGCGTATTCACTTTCCAGGCCTCTTGATAGCTATTCTATCAATGTTTATCGTGCTAATGGTCTACCTTATGTGTTCGGAAATGCGCAACAGTTTCTACGGTGTGGCCATAAAGGCGTACACCATCTGTATGATCTTGGGATATGCCCTCCTGGCATATCTCACGCTCCACAACCCAGCAAATCTCTCAAATGCGGCTTGTCGTATTCTACGTAAGTGGTAACTTTGAGTATCCTGCGATATTTAAACATTCCCTTCTTTCTTTTTAGCAAGTTTGGCATTGATGAACTTGGTGCTTTCCTTTTACATTCTGAGCTTTATTGCTTTTAAGCTTTACTTGAGCTTTTATGGAGTTGTCTTCACAAAACTGATGTTTTGGCTAATATTTACTCCCATCGTACTGGTAGCCGTGGGCTGGTCTTTCTTTGTGGGTTTCAGTTATTACGGCTCTAGGCTAATCTTCGGAGGCGATACATGCTGGTTTGATCGTAAGTACTGCCAACCCATGTATTTTTTTAAGCATTAATTGGCATTCCACCTCGCTAGCACGCAATTGGTCCATTATGATATATTTGTACGCTCCTGTTTTCGTGGCTTGCGCCATTAGCGGTTTTTTCTATGTCCTAAGCCAGATCTACATCCGTGATCAGCCGGATATCGAGACGGAGAAGAGCTTCGAGTCCATCGAGAAGAACCGCTTCAGATCATTTTGGAAGTACGTTGGCTACACGGCAGTCGTATGGGTCGTTTGCATATGCTCCTTTGCTTTTAACTACTACTGGGAAAACAGATCGCACCTTAACTACGCTGTAAGCTTCTGCATGGCCTTCCACGGGTTTGCGGCCCTCTATGCGCTGATTGGAAAGAATCAGCAAATCCAAAACTTTTTGCGGCGTATAGATAAGTAAGTAGATAACTATGAATTTTAAGTACTACTGTTAATATATAC
This sequence comes from Drosophila simulans, assembly GCF_016746395.2. NCBI lineage: Eukaryota > Metazoa > Arthropoda > Insecta > Diptera > Drosophilidae > Drosophila > Drosophila simulans. Next base: position 41,520 of record NC_052522.2, read on the forward strand.
TGTTGCAGTGGCGAAGATACTTGTGAAAACTCAGTTCCGCTCTCGAGTTTTGGTTAACTTTTCTTATTGTGCCCACTGTACCGTTAGTGTAACTGGAAGCAATTAAGTGTATCGACAATATCTAAGCAATGTTTTTAAAATCACTTATAAGCATATAGAAAAACCATGTATTTTAAATGTAAAATTTGGTAAAATGTGTGTAAAATATATTTGCAAAATTTGAATTCGATCAAAATAGTATACTTCTACCCCTTAAACAGAATTACAATAATAAAGATACAGAAAAGAAATATTATTTCTGTAAAAAAAAAAACCCGTCTGGAATTTATACAATTGTTAAATATGATAACAAGTCCCAACAATCTACGATATTACAACAAAATATGGAATATACATACTTAAGCCATGTGAAAAAAATAATAGTTCAAGAGCACATAACATATTCATATTCTAAACAATTTTAGCAGTTTTCTTGAGTTTATGCCTCCGACAATTGCGCACTAATCCACTTTTATCCTTCCCCATTCTCGAGTTGCAAATTCCTGGACCGTGATCAAGTGTCCCCAGTCCCAGACTTATTCCAAGTCCCCAATTCACCGTACCCTATCCGCATCGCCAAGGCTGGTGTTCCTCCCCGATCCCTCTATATTATAAATGCGGGCCGATTTTAGTTAACATCAGAGGTCAATGGCCGCGAAACAGACACAGAGAGAGAGCTTGCCAGAGCCACGAGAGCTCCATCCTGACAGGGGGCTGTCAAAAGCAAGGAATCAAGTGGAAAGTTGGTGGTGCTCTTTTGAAGAGGCTTCGCAAACTTTCCCCCTCTCTATCCACAGAAAACCCCACCCGAGTCGGAGCACACAGTCCCCAATTCATTTTCATGCCGATTCGGCTTCGGGTTTTGGTCCTGCTCTTTTTTGGCTGGGCGTACAGCAGCAGGACTCGGAGTACACACTAAGAGAGGTCTAAAAATATAGAGACAGACAAGGAAAGCAGATGGATCGATAAAATGTAGTAAAAATGCTCGTAGTAATGGAAGCTGGAAATAACATGGCACAAACAGGCGCCAAACTGCATCGGCAACACCATCGCCATCCTGACGTGCGCACTGGAAAATCACGAGAGGTAGGACATGTTTGGCGCGTTTTTCTTCTGCATGTGTGCGAGTGCTTTGTTTTGTTTAGATACGTAATTAAAAGTGAAAAAGCCCATATTGACCGCGCCCGGTTTTGAAACCACCCCATCCTTTAGACCGCATAGATTGTAGTATATAACTACTATATCTTCCACTACCCATCATATTTATTTCCTGGCAACAGAACCAATATGAAAATTATATACTAAATGGATATATTACATTTAAACGATATTAGACAATCCATTAAATGGCTAATTGGTTGCGGCTGTATGATCTTACCCGTAAAACCATCTCATTTATGAAGGGTGACATTTCATTTAGCTGCAATGGCAATATCGATATTGGGAATAATTGATTAACATTCGCAGACACATTAAAGTTAATTTGACTCGCACTATCAGAAATGAAACCGATTTCCATTACAGAGGCAAAGATTTAGAGCATTTAAAAGTGAAAAAGCCCATATTGACCGCGCCCGGTTTTGAAACCACCCCATCCTTTAGACCGCATAGATTGTAGTATATAACTACTATATCTTCCACTACCCATCATATTTATTTCCTGGCAACAGAACCAATATGAAAATTATATACTAAATGGATATATTACATTTAAACGATATTAGACAATCCATTAAATGGCTAATTGGTTGCGGCTGTATGATCTTACCCGTAAAACCATCTCATTTATGAAGGGTGACATTTCATTTAGCTGCAATGGCAATATCGATATTGGGAATAATTGATTAACATTCGCAGACACATTAAAGTTAATTTGACTCGCACTATCAGAAATGAAACCGATTTCCATTACAGAGGCAAAGATTTAGAGCATTTAAAAGTGAAAAAGCCCATATTGACCGCGCCCGGTTTTGAAACCACCCCATCCTTTAGACCGCATAGATTGTAGTATATAACTACTATATCTTCCACTACCCATCATATTTATTTCCTGGCAACAGAACCAATATGAAAATTATATACTAAATGGATATATTACATTTAAACGATATTAGACAATCCATTAAATGGCTAATTGGTTGCGGCTGCATGATCTTACCCGTAAAACCATCTCATTTATGAAGGGTGACATTTCATTTAGCTGCAATGGCAATATCGATATTGGGAATAATTGATTAACATTCGCAGACACATTAAAGTTAATTTGACTCGCACTATCAGAAATGAAACCGATTTCCATTACAGAGGCAAAGATTTAGAGCATTTTTTAAGAAAAAAAGAAAATAAACTTTTAAATATTTAACACAAAACGCTCTTATAGAACATTAAAAACTCTTCCACATAGCGGAACATCCGTTCACTTCGGTCCCTCCAACAAACAGTTCCTCCACATCCTTATAAACTCACTCCCTACCAATGATCCAAACCCAGACATACCTGAAATATTTCACATAAAAGGTACGTGTGTAAAGCAAATGCACTACAATAACTTTTAATTTACCATTTTCAAAAATGTATACCTTGAGGAGTAATTTATGCCCATAAATGTCTCTAATAAGTATTTAACCACTTTTCCCAAAAACCCTACTAAAGTAAACGCCCGAAAAGTAGAAATATAATTTATGAATTTTATACAAGAGATAACGCTATTTCCTCTACCATCAGAATGATAATAAAGAGAAAATAAAGACATTTTTCAAAAGTGTAGAGTATCCAAAATGTTATGGGCATATAAATAGAAATTAGCAAGACAATTAATAAAACAAGTATAATTCAAACAATTTTTTATAAATGCGGGCATTACAGTTTTGTGCGGTTTGTTGGATTAAAGTGAGCGGTATAAACGGGTTTTCGGCGTTTCGATAGAAATTGGCAAGACGAATACTAAAATTAAAAAAACATTTTTCAAATTGTGGGCTTTGGGTGGTTCGTGAGCGTTACCTTGGGTCGAAAACATTCTTAAACAAGAGAGAATGCTATAGTCGAGCAAAAGGTTTTTCTTGCAAATCAATGGAAATTTAGAAGATTATGGGTGAACAAACTTGCGCTGCGTCTTTGTCTCTAGAATCTGTATGCTCAATTTCAACCTTCAATTTTTTTAGTTCCTGAGATCTCGACGTCCATACGGATAAACGGACAGACGGACATTGCTAGATCGACTCGGTTAATGATCCTGATCAAGAATATACATATACTTTATATAGTCTGGAACGCATCCTTCTACCTTTTTAATACTTTTCTTTTACTCTACGGGTAACGCGTATAACAAAGTAAAATCGTGGGGGAGGGGGGTTAGTATGATAAATTGAAAACAAGTCAACTAGAAATTTGGAAATCATAACCGTACCATCATTAATTCATTGATGAAAGCCAACAAACAGCGTATACCCGAAAACCTTTTCCATTTTCGGTTGAAAGGGGGTACACAGTTTTCATTACCCACACTTCCGTATCATTCATTGGCCCATCGGAATTCCTGTATTATATGATCGTTCGTCTATAGTAAAGGAAAAGCTGTTTTGGTAACAGACTACTGAACCTTAAGAAAATTGTTTTTAAATGATTTAGTAACTGCCAGAAAACAGCTCGTCGGATAAATTTTTTGTCATGTGATTATTTATTTTAGTTTTAGGGTGCTTTAATGGTACAAGGAACAACATGGACCTGTTAGACCCCTGATGCGATTGCTAACCTCTTCGCCTAGTTGAGACTCTTAAATCAAAAAAAAATCCACAATTGTACAACATCCACTCAGGGCTCCCAAAGCTGGACAATCTTACATGGTTGCGACACGTGTAAATGCTTAACACAATTTTAAAGATCTCTTTTTCAGAAGTTTTTGTTCTGCTTTCTATGGGAAATACGTCATCATCCCCTTAAGTGTGGAGAGAATTACGAGAGCAATTAAAGCTACACCGTTTTGAGTGAAGAACTCAAGGCAACCACCGCTTTATTGGTAGCTTTATCGATCATTGGTCTCTTTCTTCCAGCACTGAACAATTTTTAACGGTCGATAAAGATGTTTGTTTCGTCATAGACGGGAATCAGCCATTGGTAAACGTTTGTCCAACGCTCAATTAAGGAACAAACTACACCGCCGATGTAGCACAATGAGTCGCAGCATTCCATCTTGCAACCATAACCAAGGTAACTCTCCAACCAAAGAAGATTCGACTATAGCGACATCATTGCAGTCCAAAATTCCCATGCAACAATGTTGCAGAAGAGCAAAAGCATATCGTGCCGGCATCGGGCAGTGCAGCAAAGACAACAAAAACGGCTACGGTAACAGCGACATCATCGCGGCATGAGTGTGCGTTTTTTTGTACATTCTCTCGAATTTTACAGGTTATCTAAAGGAGTATGCGCGTTTGGGTGGGCATAGCATTTATTTCTCTACCGGATTCAAGAACGAACACATAAATCATAAATACCACTTGCAGCATACACCATAAGCCCTCTTTCGTAGGCTATCTTAAAAAAACCACATGAATACTTTATTATGAAAAACTCAAAAATAATATTATGATTATAGATCCCATTTAAAAAACAAAAACATATTAAAAACTTTTTAATTCCAAAAGGGTGTCCTTTGGTCGACCTGACTTTTTTGTGGTCTTTTAAATGCTTTATGCTATTGAGAATATCGTTAAGGGAATTCCAGCGCCTGGCGAACTTTTTTTTTGCGGGTCAACAACAGATTAAGAAGGGGGACAAACGAGAGGATGTGAGATGGTCGTCACTCTGCGAATTGGTAACTAGGAACATGAACCTGCACGGTATTGGGCAGCCGCCTTAACGTTGCCCTGCGGCAACAATGTTGCAACTTCAACAACGACAACGATGGCGGCACGTTAATGAAGTGATTTGCACTTTTTACCGGCTACTTTCTGGCCACCAGCGGTGATGAGCGACGAGCAATACCCGTTTCCAGGAACAATCCAATCGAGGCGGTGGGTGAAATTTATGACAGCGGCTGTGGATCATCGTGTCAGTTGTCAGAGCTAAAAAAATCCTTGAAAAATCAAATTCCAAATGCGGTTTGTTTTGTACGAAGGCTAAAAGACCTGATCAAGGAACCAATTCCGACATAGCGAGATTGAGCACTCTTCGCGAAGTAGAAGAAAGCAGAATCAAAGAAACCTTTTTCACACTCCATGGAAATAGCAAAAACATTACCTAGGAGTCCGTATCTTCTGCTAATCAGAAACTAAATTCGATCCATTAAATTCTCGCCAAAGAGCTTATAATTCATTCATACTTTCGTTGATATAAAAAGTTATGCTAAAGTCTTAAGACATTTGCAAACCAATTATATTTAATGTACATTAATTTGTATTCGATCTAAAATCTTTTTCCAATAAAGAAGGGAAGCTCACTGCTGATCTATTTGTTCAGTCAATGCCGATCGTGATCGATGCCAAATATATTGAATTTTCGGCTTCCAGAAAGCCTCTCGTATTGTTCTCGCCACTCGCACACGATTCTCCCCAAACCACGATTTCTTTTGGGATCCAGTTCTAGCTTCTCAGAAGAGCTTCAGCTTCTACCAGTTCCAGACTGAGACAAACAGGAAAACGGGAGCATATTTCAAATTTCCAATGCAGAATTACCCCATCTTTCTTATTTCTTGGCCTTAAGCTTATGCTGGATATGGTGGCTGGCCGACAGTTAACCATTTTTTAACATGTCAACATTTAAAAAGACCAACCAAGTACTCTAACCTCTGTACCCAGACTCTTGCTCCTTCACCCCTCCTGGCTAAGGAAGTCAAATATACTGACGTTCGGAAATACCAAACAAAAAAAAAAAACACAACACGGCAAATCAGAAACCCGATCGGGAAAAGGATCGATCTAAAGAACCAAAGAGGTATCCGAAAGACAACAGGATGCTTGGCGGCGCTGTCAACGAAATTCCAAATCGTTCGGACAGAAGACGGAGCCAGCAGATGAGAAGCGGAGAGCTTCGATGACAAACTGCAAATAATGAAAAATTACATGCACATGCTGTTTAACATTGGCAATTGAGATTAAGGACTGTAGTCTGAAGACTGACGACATTTTCCTATTCTTACATCGTGGCAACGTGAATGGGTTAGGGTTACTACCATACAGTCAATACAGGACTAGCAGCTGTACAATCCCCTCTCCATGATCCATGATCCATAACCAACACTTTCTCCTTATTCTTATTGGACTCCTTATTGGACTATACTGACTATAGTCGGAAAGTAATACAATTTCGTTAGTAAGGACTTGTCGAAATAAAGGATGCGAGAAGTCAAGAAGGAGGGTGTCACACGAATAAATAAAGAAATCAGTTTTATGGAGAAACCTGACTCCATCATTAATATGAAGGCGTAAAGGTAAGCATTTGGGCGTGGCCCGCTTACAGACTCATATGAATAGGACACAATGTAAGAACAGTGAAACTGCAGGCCCAGACGAGTCGGCCAGGAGGCGACCAAAGTAAAGTTGGCAACAGGGGAGACGGCCATAAAGACGTCTGCTGCAGAACGGCAAATGGCGCGGGCGTAGAGCCCGAGACCGGAGTAGTGGCTGCTGCACTGCCCTTGTGCCACCCACTCACGTAAAACGACATCTGCCCAAATAACCTGCCACTTTCCGCTGACGCCGCATCCGAAAGCTAACTATACTATCGTTTGACTTCGTAAGTTTCTCATGAAAGCTTTTAGTTGTCTGGCATTTTTGGTACGTTCTCTATCCTATAAAGTTCGCTTACTAAAATACAGGTATACCTACGTAATAGATCCAGCAGGAACATTATTTATACACATCTAACTACCGAACTATGCGAAGTGATATCTCACACAAAACAAGTAATGAATGTAAAAATAAAATATTTATGATAATTAGAAGAACAAAAGAATACAAAATGCTAGAAAATAGTAAGTTGGAGAAATTATATTACGTAAGCTTTATGTACATATTTTAAGCCGAAATTATAAATATTTTGTACATTACATATTATTAAAAATAAGCATAAGCTTACTAGTTTAATGCACAAGTCGTTTTAATCTTAAAAATAAAAATAACTACAAATAATAAAGCTAAAATAGAAAAATATACTTATTGTGCCTCATAAATCATAAAGAATTAAGGCTGGTTAGTCAGTACATTTGAATAACATAATAACGTATCAACAAATCTATATTCCATTCTTTCTGCAGCAACCCCGATTTGCTGCGTACTTTGTTTACTACGTTTTTTTTTTGCTAGTTGGATGTGCGCTTGGCTTGTCTGGAGTTTAAAATTTCGGGTACGTTGATAAGTACCAATGCAGGCGCACAGGAGATCCGACTGTGCGTGTGTGTGTTGGTGCTGCGAGTGCATGTCTGTGTATGCGAATCTGTTTAGTTCCCCCACTCCCCCCCCACTCTATCCCTCGCCATAATTACAAGATAAGTGTTTAATGTCAGCGGCGCTCAGAGACAAAAAGGTGGCCCCATTACGACTTCTCACAGGCAAATGCTGGTACTGGCATTCATGAATGAATCCCGTTTGTGAAGCTACTTGGGTACGACTCCTTGATGCCTGGTGAATATTTACGGAATCGATAAGTTCAAATTGATTGAAAATTTTAAAAGCATGCTGGTGGCCAAATTTCCTTTGGGACTAAAGGCCATATATATGGCCATATATATTGAAATCGATAAAATAACTCCTTGATAGACCACGTAGATGTTGTAGAAGGAGTTATTGAATGAGATCGAATAATTCTACATATCCTACAAAACTTCACACTCCCATAGACATTGCTTGTCGGCTTACAAAGTCCACGGCCCGTCTGGGATTTTCAGCGTACGGCGCTCAGAAACAACAAGAACCAACAACAAACGTAGTCACAGTAGCAACAACGAAAGAGAGCCTACCGTAAACAAAACAAAGATGTTGGGACGGCTGGTGCTTGAGAGTTGAGTGTGGTTCGAAGAAGGCCGAAGAGGCAAAATGTTGCAGGCTGGTCCAGAGAAGTGGAAACAAAATGAATATCGATTTTTGGACGACAGCTACAACACAACTATCGATTGAAAACAAGAGAGAATACTATAGTCGAATTCCCCGACTATCAGATACCCGTTACTCAGAGGGAAGTGTTAACAAGAAATTTCAATATTTTTTGGAATAGCGGTAGAAATTAATAAACAAAATTATTTACAAAAACCTTTGTTGGCAAAACGATAGAAATTTACAAGACTAATAAAAATATGATTGACTTAACAATTGATCCTGATCAATAATAAATATACTTTATATGGTCCGAAACGCTTCCTTCTTCCTGTTACATACTTTTCAACACATCACTCAGAATGTGAGTGAGTTTCCTTGCTCTCCTTCGTTTTCTTGTTCTCCGTATTTGTTTTGCTCCTCTTTCTAATGGGTGTAGGGTTTATAGTGCTTCCCCATTGCTCTTTCAACTGTCACAAAATGGTCTCCGGCGTTCAGAGAAACATGCAGAATGCAAATGATTTTTCCCGCTCAAACATCGAAAATCAGTTTGACATTTGTCGGTTTTTCTTGTGCAGCATCTTTTTGCTCTTGTATGCTAGTATGTCTTTAAGAAGGGGTCTTCTTGGGTGCCCACTTGAGGATCGATACTTTTGTCCTATAACAGTTAAGGCCGAGGTTGACGGGTAATTGATTAAGGTATGAACATCTTGCTCAATAAACTGGTCCGAATACAGCTGGTGGAAAACTGCGCAAACGTTTTACATGCAACACCACACGCACGAAAAAAAGAACACTCGCAGACAGCCAAACTTGACCCGATTCCAGTTCGTGAATCATGTCTCAAAATCTCCGTTTTTGAGTGTCTCACATTCCTCGGATTTTGTGTGTTTGCTTTCCATTCTGGTAAAAAAAAAATGTCGTTTAAAACGCGCCTATTGTGTTTGGCTTGTGGCTACCTCCGTACTGCTATGCGCTCCACTCCACGCTGCTTCCGTTTCCGCACTTGAATGGCGTGCGCCACAATGGCTGCTCCCTCGGACTTTCACCATGTTCCGTATAGCTGCCCAGATACCCACCAGATGTTTGCGGCAAGGGTCGCAACTTTTGTCTAGTTTTTGGTCGCATGTCTATTTTCCCACAATACTATTTGAACTTGCAAATACCTTTTGATACGAAAACCACCTGTGTGTACTATATCTCACACATTATGCTTTCATAAAACTGTTATTATAAATAATAATTAGGCTAAATGTGTTCTATTTCACACATTACCATAATTTAAAAAGAGAACTTAAAGTTTATGGAGATTGCCTTGTAGGACTTTGTTCTGATATCCCAACAGTGAAGAGTTTACAAGTTTCGTTGCCCTTTCCTTCTTTTCTTAGTGACTGCCTTTCCTCGCATTGACAGCTCGATTCTCAAAATGTTACGCATATTTGACAAGAAAACAGGATAGTATGGAATGGGAATGGATATACATACATAGGTACATAGCTGTAGTAGTACAAGTGGGCAGAGGACCCAGTCCACTTTGATAGAAACGGGAAGCGGAAACGGAAATTTTGCGCACATGCGTTTTTATTCTCAGCGTTGACGATTGCCGGCATGAAAAAAATATCAAATAGGCTGTAGAAAATGGGGAGTGTGCTGGCGAATGTTTCAGGATGCCGTCCTGTGGCCATATGTGTCCACATAAGGATGTGTGACAATAGCGCCGACTTAACATCCCCCCATTGACCAAAACTCAGGCCTACTATTTTTAAAAATCTATAAACTTTTGTTTCAATTAAATTTTTTTTTGATTTTGTTGCGTATTTCATGGAAAGGTGAAGGATAAGCCGTGAAGGGGAATTTGTTCGTCATGTCACTTACGCTAATCCGAAAATAAAATTTAAACCTAAGATGGGGACTTCGAAAAGTATTTTCGGTCTTGACAAATCTTGTAATAATAAAATCACATTAGCAGGAGTTTAGAATGTAATAGTATTCCTTAATTTTATAAGTTTAAAAATAGAATAAATGGAATTTAATATTTTCTAGTTTAGTCTAGTACTTCAATGTAAATGAGGAAATCGTCGATACTACTTTACCATTGGAGAGAGATTTCTCCCCCACCCCATTGTTTTTAGCAGAATGATATAAAAAACTAACCCATATCAAAAGTTTTAATAAAATGTAAATTATTCTTCCATCATTTTTGATAAACGTATATTGGAAAAGATGCCTCTTGCTTCAGTTTTTGTTAGTTCTTACAATTTTTGCAATGAGCTTGATTTCCTTCTTTTTGGCATGTCCTCCCTTTTTCATGTTTTCTTTTTTTTTTGCCCTGGGCCTTCCGTGGTTGTGGCCATATATTATTCATAGTTGACAATAAATGCGTAACAAATCGTTTTTGAGTAATTTATGTGAAAGAAGAAGTTACCGGATGTAAAAAGAACACGTCGTCTGCTTCAAACAATATCTGGGCTCTGGGCTGATATCAGATTTACTAAAGTTTGAGCGTTTTTGTGGTAGTCCTTCGAAAAATGTGTGATGTTAAATAGTGTATTAAATTTGATCACAGCTGAATATTAAAAAATTTGTTTGGAAATGTTCAATATTAAAAACTAATTTTATTGTATACGAATTGAGCCCCAAAACTCTGTACCCCTTAGAAAGGTTTGTTGTAATTCTATCTTTACTTTAAGAAAACCCAGAAAATAATAACTAACAGCGTCTCCAAAGTCCATTTTACCCTCAGTCTGTACCAAAAAAAGTTGCAACTCTGCATTTGTTTAGCACTTTTAAATTGCGCGCGCAAATTCAGATTCAGGTGAGTCAGGGAAATACCAAGGGGGTCTCAACCGCGGCACAGGGTTTCAGTTTTAAGCGTCACTTGCGTGACAGACTTCTGTGGCCACAACGCCCGGAACTTGTCATCGAAGAAGATGAAGACGGGAGCCAATTAGGGGCTGCTGAACCCGCTCTAATCCATTCTCGCCATAATACACAAAAGAAATAGATGGGCGTTATCTTACTACTTGACCCCGGTGTGCTGGCGACAGTTATGCAACATAAGCGGGGTACACAAAGCGTGGAAAAGATGCTGTAAATGGATCCTAGATATTACTTATAACTGTAATACTTTTATGATTATCTAATAATTTACTGAGACATTTTTTAAAAATAAATGCAATGAATTATTATACTTAAAGGATTTAACTTAATTTGATCGTATTTCATTTAACAATTAGTCTCCATACATACTCCAACAAGAATTTACCACAAAATCTAAACTTTCGCTTTGAAAAAGACTTTAGTGCCAATGCTTAGCACTTAACCCGCAACACACGTGAGCTGCCAAAGAAGTGTCAGAGGAAATTCAATGTGATTCTAGAAATCTTACTATCAAATAAGGTAAAAATTACAATTTTATTGAAAATGAATTACTAGTAAGTTGAATATATTTCTGTGAAATAAAATGAATAAAATATTTTTCCTTTAAATGCATAACAATTTTATTTTTCAAATGTCTTATTAGTTTAATTCACCTATTTCTAGCGGTGCATGAAGTCAGATTTTGTCGACTGCCGTTTGACGTGGTATTGAGCTGTGTGTGCAAGTGTTATCGCTCTGTTTACACGCATCCCAAAAAGTAATTTATACTAGAGTAAACCCAAACAAATGGCGGGCAATGCAATGCGTGTGATACAAAAACAGGGAAACAAACCGAAACAAAAAACTACGCAATGTGCGTCACGTACACGTTTAAGGCCGTAACCGCAGTCTATTAAAGTCCAACTTCAACTCCGAAACAACACTGCTTTAGAACGTCCGCTTTTTGAACTTCTTCTCACGAAAGCAGTTGGTCAAACCGATCACGTCTCTTTATATTTTATTATACCCGTTACTCGTAGAGTAAATGGGTATACTAGATTTGTTGAAAGGTATGTAACAGGCAGAAGAAAGTGTTTCCGACTATATAAAGTATATATATTCTTGACCAGTATCAATAGCCGAGTCGATCGAGCCATTTCCGTCTGTCCGCCTCTCCATATGAACGTCAAGGTCTACATACAGATTCTAGAGACAAAAATGCAGCGCAAGTTTGTTTACCCATGTTGCCGCCGTAACGCCCACAAACCGCACAAAACTGCCATACCCACATTTTCAAACCATTTATCGATATTTTTTCATAATTTTTTAAGTCTTGTAAATTTCTATCGGTTTGCTATACGACTTTTTGCCACGCCCACTCCAACGCCCTAAAACCACCCAAAACTGCCAGGCCCACATTTTTAGTCGTGTAAATTTCTATCGATTTGTCACGCCCACTCTAACGCCCTAAAGACGCTGAACCGGTCACATTTATATGCCATGTTATTATATTACTTTAAATTGTTAAATGGGTGTTGTTAATATACCGAGATTGTCTAGTTACGAAATATGAAATAAGAATAATGTCCCATGAAATTTAGGAGATGATGAATTCGTATCTATCTCTTGAAAACGGTGCCTGAACAAATAGCCCCATGGTCATATATATGTATATATATATAATAAACAAAACCGCCCCTTGTAAGATCTCCAGATGAAAATGGATTTCTTAGCAACAGAAATTGTAAGTATTTGTAGTATGTGACCAAAAAAAAACAAGCCAAAATACGTTTCCGATCATAATAAATACAGTGGGTCAACCAGTTTATTAAAACTTCTAAAGTCACTTTGAATAGTGTATCCATTTTTCATCATCATGTTTGAATTACGTAATTGATATTATTGTTTACACTTTATTGATAATATATATTAACCTTACAAATATTTGTATTTAATACAAATACAAATACACGAAATACTACTAACAAAACATGTGTACATGTATACGCTCACGCTCGCATTAAAAATCAATCTGTAATAAAGCAACAACAAAAAGACAGCAAAACAACAAGACCAGCGTCATCAGTTTCGGCATCGGTTTCTTGACCCGTTTTTATTTTTATTTTAACTTGCTTGTGTCCCGCTCGCACATGTTGTACCATATTGCATAGAACGAAAAGTTGTTGTTGCAAGTGAAATTAGCACGCGGCGCAGTCCGCGTCGCCGCTCCATTCAAATGTTGTGAAATTCCAATTCCTCCCTTTCCCGTTTTCAAACTCTTTTTCGCCCACAACAGCGCACACACACTCGCATAGTTTATAATTGTTTGTTATTTTTTTGTCTCGCTTGCACACTGGTTATCGGATTTCAGCAGAAAAATAAGAAGAAAGGGGGTACTCAAAATACTACTACTAATGACAACCTTATATTTCGCTCTCGCTCTCGCTCACAAACCCAAAAGCCACCACACCATTCCATTCATAGGAGCGAAAAAATTATTTACGATTTATTTTGATTTTTACAGAACGGAAAGAATGAGAGAGTCGATGTTGAGAGAGGGGTTTTGGTGTCAGCGGGGACTGGGGATGGCTACGAAACGAAATGGAAACATAGCCGAACGCAATGGTATAATTTGGAGCGCGCGAGCGCACAAATGTACTGTGGAACCAGAGTTCATCCACTCCTTGGTGTCGTTTCCACATCGTTCCTGAGTGTATATACTCTTTAGTTCTATTTCCACCATTCCTATGGCCATCTACCAGCTCTCTTTGTTCACCACGTTTATTTTTATGTATTCTCTCTGTTTTTGCTTCTGCGCCGCTCCCCACTATTTTCGTAACAAACTGCTTCATATTTTTGTAGACTGTACATATTTGGTTTTTTCATTTTATTATTTTTGTAGTAAAATTATCTAAAAAAAAAAGAGGTTGAATTTTTTCCTAAAGTTTGCATTCAGCAAAGAGTTCAATGACTCGAAAATAATTTGTTCTCTGTAAAACTACAGGATTGTCTCCAAATTTATATAATCGTCTCGTTTGAAAGGAGTGTTTTCGTTTTTTAATAGGTTTTCCGTTTGTTTTGATTGATTTTTATTATAATTGCCAAACGACGCAATCAATCAACTGCCGGGCGGTAAGCTCTGAACGAGTATTAGATATTCGACAACCTGGGCGCTATCTATTTTTATTCGCATGCCAAAAAAATGCGATACCGGACGCATCCTCACTGGAAAAGTTCATGAGTTTTTATAACTACGAAATTTCCACAATATGTAAATTCGTATTACACAAGCCAATATATGTACATATTTTTTACCTAGAATTAAACAATGATGATTTTATATAATGTACATATGTACATATATCCCATTTCTATTGATTATACATATAATATTTATAAGAATAAGAAAGAATAAAACGAAAGAAAACAAAGGTATGCTCCTTGGATTAGACAAAATAAACTTAAAGACTCCAAGCCCACATAAATTACGTGACATCCGTGTGTAAATATTCGCGGGTTATAACTATGCAAATTAATAAAAAGTGAGTCATAAAATATAAAGTGGCGGCATAAGAGGTTAACCCAGTCGGACTTAACTTTTATTTTATTATAAACAAAATCATTTTGAGCATTTACCAGAGACAAACATCGAATAAATCAACCCTTGGCGAACTGTGCTTGTAATGTCGAACCCAAATATGCGTGCCAGTGCGTGTTGAATCGAGTGGATGGTCCGCTTGTATTTGTGTGCGTTCATGGGGGGTTATTGTGGAGCGGGGTTTCTATGGTTTTACGTGTTTGAAACGGGGTCAAACAATTGGGTCAAGCAATGTAACTTGTCTGGGTTTCCTATCGGGTTTTCATTTTCCGCACAGCAGATCCTTTTCATGCAATCAGCATACATCATAGTGTGACAGACATGGGAAAACCAAGAAGATCAACATGACAATTCACATACAAATCCGCATCCACATCAACAGCAGATTCCGCATCATGGCGGGTTCGCGTGAGCGGTTCAACGTCCACCTTTTCAGCTCAGAGCACTCGGTTGTAACGGACTGGCTACAGCCGATCTCTCTCTCTTTAGCTGTTGTTTATTTTTGTCAGATATTACGAGAGATTTGGAAAAGTCTGTTTCATCTGAGCGGCAAAATGTAAGTTTTAAGATAAAAACTACAAAAACAATACTTAGGGCGGGTTTCATTATCCATAAATGATGTTCAATAATATTCATAGCCTGTTTTTGTTATTGTCGATTGTCTCATTTGCTCTGCGCTTTGTTTTTTGTTATTGGTTTATTTTTGCACACTGCATAACTGTTCATTAGTAAAGGCCGTTAACAACATAACCAGAAAAAACAACAGCAAAAAATTAAACAAAAACAACAAAAAGTTCCAAAGTACGTCGCACAAAGCTTCAAACGCTTAAAAACACTAAGTCCTAAAAATACTATGAAACTTTAAATCATTTGGCGACAACATAAACCCAAAAAACATTGTACGATTCGCAGAAATTCACAGTTAAAATAGGAGATAAATAGAACTTTGTGAAATAAATGTGAAATGATAAACAAAATACCAAATATGAAATATATGTACGGTTTCCTTTCCCTACCTCATACCTCAACTTTGATGACTGAACTCTTTCTCGTTTTACAGAACACAGAAAGCCATTTTATGAATTTAAAAATAAATTATTATGATGAAAATGAATGAAGTGATTGAATGATGAGGTGTCAGTAAAACACACAATAAAAATTGCCTCTAAAAAACTTGTACTCAATTTTATTTTTAATAATTTAGTTTCCTAATTTTCGTGCAGTGCCTTAAACTGACAGCTCCCTACTTGACACTCTTGTCACGTCCGTCGTTTGGCTGAGTCTTAGCCAAACGATGACAAATTACTTAGAAAATGCAACAAAGTTGCAATAATGGGAGGAGAGGGTGAAATGACAAGATAAAAGGGGTAGTGTTGGGCGGGGTGCGGTTTAAGATGGTCGCCAAATTCAATTTCCGCAAAAATATGGTCCTTTAAACTGTTGCATAAAGTCAAACGTAACATGCACCTCCTCGAACTTACCCACCAAACCTCTTAGGCCCCTTTATAGGCGGGGGTGGCAGTGGACAGTCATGGCAGCCGCGTTGACCCATCACGGTTTTCTTATATTTGGCCCATAATTCAATTCCGTAGCAGTACAAACTAAGTTTCGCTTTGTGCATTCAGCATCGCAGTAGTCATAAGTGATTTGCTCAGTGCAAATTATTATGACATCTATTCTCCTTTAAAATGTTTACGAGACTGAAATAAAAAAAAAACAAAATGCTACAGTCGAGTATTTCCCCGACTGTCAGATACCCGCTACTCAGCTAGTGGAAGAGCAAACCAGAAATTTCATCATTTCCCTGGCATTCGAGAAAAAAATGAAGAAAATTAAAAAATGATTGTTGTTGTTGTGGTGCCCATAGTGTTTTTGGTGTACCGGTAGGCAAACAATAAATCGAAGAAATATCAATACATTTTAAGTTGAAAGTTTAAGGCGGTTTGTGGACGTGACAAGGAGTTTTTTGGTATATCGATAGAAATTTAAATTGGCAGTTTTAGGCGATTTGTATATCTCTGGAACTTGCATGCTTTTATAGCGGCCGAGATCGAGGCCTTCATACGGTCCTTTTACTTTACAAGTACGGGGTATAAAAATAAAATATGTGAAATATAATATTTCATATTTACTCCTTGCAAAATATACTGCAGATTTTTCTGGTTTGACTCATTCTTATTATTTTTAGATTTAATACTTATCATTTAATAAACTGTTGGGTATATTATTTAAAATGTTACCTAAGACTAGTTCACCTTCAGATCAATACCTGAATATTTGATAATTATTTACATCATATACAAATGCAAACTTAATGCCGTTTAAATCATGAAGCACTTAATTTGTTCACCCCCCATCACTGCATGGAAAACAATCAAGTGAGTCATAAACCCACACTACCAGATAGCAAATTAACAGTATACTAGATCGTACTCCGGATGTTTTGTCGCAAAATTGTGCAGCGAAATAGCCGGCTCAGTTGCCCCCAGACCCCGCTTTACCCAATGTATTTCGGATAGTGTTTTTAAGCACTCGAGACGCCTTGGATACTTCAGTAGTGTACACGCGCCGACATTTGGTCTAGACCCCTCCCCATACACGCCACTCCTGCAGCCACTAGGACTGCGGTTTTAAGTACCTGAAGCCCCCATTGCACCCTTCGACACCTCCCTTACCTGATTACACACGAGCCTCTTTCTGCATTTACGACCAAAACAAAAATAAAAAGTAGTGAAAAGGGAATTACGATAATGGTCTATGGCAAATATAACGAACGGCATATGTACACTACAAGAAACAAACTTTTTTGGCAAGTTACAAATATATTTCTGGGTTCATATCTTCAGAGTCTTCAGAGCTAGAAATAAATTTAACCAATTTAAGGGCCTATTAAGGGTACCTCCTACTGTTAGTGTGTTTAAGTTGTTCAACCCCCTTTTTATGGCATTTCTTGCACTGTATTCCAGATAGATAGGAGGAATTGGTAGCCATTTGTCTGTAACGGTTCCTATTGGTTTTTGTAGTTTTTACGATTACCTCGTAGGTAAATGTCAAGTGCAAAATAAATACTCGAGTGTGTGAGTGAGTAAATAGGGCTGCACGTGTGAGTTTTTAACTTTGTATTAAAATGACCTTGGAAACGTTTGTTAACCTTATTCTGATAAAGTAACATCAGCAACAAATACACTAGTTGGCATACGTATTTAGACAAAATCGCCTGCTTCTGTTAAAACCCGCTTGCGCTTGATACCGTTAACATACAGTGCGAAAGCGATGACCAATTCAAATAATGAATATTTAGCACACAAAATGATAATTTTTATACGGCTTACCCAATTTTTGTTTTTTAAATGGTATCCTGCTTTTGAGCACGTGTAAATAAAAAATTATAAACAAAAATTTAATTCATGGTCAATTGTAAAAAGGCTCAGTTAAGTTTGATTATTAGATCATAAATGGTAGCACAGTTTAAAGTTGGAATAAAAGTAAAAAACATTGCGAAAGACATTGTATTTTAAAAAGGTTAAACAACATAATGAAATCTAAAACCGTTCGAAAAAAAGAGAATGTCTTTTGTCTCAGATTTCAATTCCAAAATTCAAAACATAGTGAGTAAAAATTTGTAGCGAGAGATGTCCATGACACCTAAAATAACAACAACAATCGTGTCTTAAAAAACAAAATAAATAAATTTTTTATTTATCCCTGGCCATTTGTACGCCTCACGCTTTGCTAAACTTTTTGCCGATTTTAATGAAAAGTTCCAACAAGCTAATGATGAAATATCTGTCTTTGCACTGCGCATCTATGGTTTTGAGCTCTAGAGCTACCGTGTTACCAATGTTCTGTAGGTACTATCAATGTTTTCGTTTTCTAGCGGTGTGAACGTGCCCGAAATCCACAAAGTCCAGAGCGAAAAATGCGGTAATGCTGAAGCCAAAAGGTGTCACATTATAGGTGGCAAACGGGCACGGGTCGTATGCGTAATGTTCTCGGCATTAGGTCATTGACTTTGCTTTGGGCCATAAATAGCAATGCCGTCGAGGAGCTTATGAAATTCTTTTTAAAAAAAGGCGAAGCAATCGCGTCTATTTCGGCGTATGGTTCATTTTTTATAAACCCGCGATTGGAGAATCAAGTAAGCATGATCAATACTTCTATGATTAAACTAAAATTAAATTAATAAACTAGTAAACTAAAACAACGGAGAACCTAAAATAGTCGATTTCCTTGACTATCAAATATCCGTTAGAATTTTGGCATCAAACAATTTCGTTTCTATTTTCGAACCGAGCGAAAAAGATTTTCCCGTTCAACAGCGATAAAAGCACACCGCGATCGATTCGGTTTTACAAAATTATCTCAACTAAAAATATTATTTCACAAAGGTCAACTCTATTTGCAGCAGTTTGCTGTTCGTCCACAACGGGTAAAAATAGATAACTCAATAGAGATATCTTCCAAACTGATTATCGGTATCAATACATATTTACCAATTAGGCTGTTGCAATATTACGCTCGTAGCTTGGCAGATGTTGTTTCCCTACCGGCTTTGAGGGTTTTCCCCCATTCAAAAGCAAAATCGCAGCTGCGAAAAACGAAAGTTAACGAAACTATAAACTAACGGAAATTGCTGTTGGTTGCTTACGACTTGTAATTAACGCTCTGTCGCCGATCGGGCTTCAGGCGAAATCCATTGAACTGAACTCTTAGAGCACCCGAAAAAACGCGTGCCGAGTCACGAACATTTTTATCACAATTCACACACGACATCTAATCATTTCATTTGCCCAATGGTTTCCTACACACGTAATTAACATAGTACTGAACAAAATATAAAAAAAAGAAACTCAAAAGTAATAACCAGCTCACAACTGTCAAATAATGCTAAAGTTTAAATACCCCCTTGGATCATTAGTTGTACCTGGCAGCACAACTTAAATATGTTACAGCAATGCCGAAATAAAGAATATACCTCGAGTTCTAGACGGGAAAAAACTGTCAATGCCTTTTATTTGCCTAATACCGATTATTTTCTACAGATTGTCGGCGCTAACTTTTTGCGTTTTATGGTCTTTGTTTTTATTTCAGGTGTGAAAAGTTGAAAGATAGTTACAAAATTCAAAAAACTAAGTTTCTAATGTAGAATAAAAATATAATTTATTTATTTTTTATTTTCTTTTATCTTAGTCCGTTTTTTCTTAGATTTCCATGGAGAAGTGATTTTTGTGCCTAACGTCGGGGAATCTGTATTCGCTGTTCGTGCAATAAACAAGCAAATTTGCATTCAACTCAAATACAAAAACAAATGTATAAATAAATTCAAGTAATTCGAAAAATTTCGCACACGACCTCAATGAGTCATCACCGATGGAAGGGGAAAGAGGGACAGACTCATCATCAACAATTCCCCTTCCTTTCTGCTCAAATTGAAAATAAAAGCACAGTCGCATAATGTGTAGGAAAAAACAAAAAAGCATTGATTTATTTCGAAAACAAATATTTTAACTGAAAAAGCGTAAAAAAAAACCACAACAAAACTGTTGTCATACCCGTTCCGAATTAACTTTCTCCGTTGTTGATTTTAATTTACAAAATATATTGGCCATAATAAATTCGGCTAGTCTTTGGTGAGTTGCGCTTTGGGCGTGGTAAAGGCGAGAAGACTTTTCCCAAGTATTTATGTGATTTGTTTGTGTGACCGGAATCGGTGATCGCGTTTTTGATAGCTTCCACATTTTCCTATAGTACTCAATGTGTGTCCTGTGGCTATGGCTTACCAATGCGATCTTCACCTGCCTGCATTGTTGAGGGTCCTCCTCTTTTGATTTTCGCACATCCTGTCCTTATGTCCGCTGTTTATTACATGCTAGCGATGGACTACGAAAAATCCATCTTTGCCCTCAATCTTCCATTTTCACATATAAATGCAGACCAGACAAAATGCACTTATCCTACTAGGTAGGAGAGTTTCTCCTGAGTCCTGAGTAGGACTCAAATAAAGTAATAAGCAGACTCAAGGGGCAGAATCGGCTACCACATTGACTGAGCAAAACGCGGCAGGTGCTCGAAATTTTCGTGTTGCGAAGTTTGTCGAGGACAAACCGAAATGACTGCAGGGCTCCCTGCAAACGAGACCATGCCATTTGGCCGCTTTCTAAGAGGACCGGGCTGCCATCTGTTTCCTCTGATTGTTGAATACCGAACGCAGCAACACGTGGCCGGTGCGAGCTGCGACTGGTTTGCATTGTAACTGTCTCAGCTGCCGTTGTTGTTGTACTTGTTATATATATATATATATATTGTGTTTGTTGTACTTTTTGGTCAATAATTTAACTAGAGTTTATTGTTTTGCGAAAATAGTGCTTGGAAATGGATGAGTAGAGTACATCCTTTTTGTTTAGGAAACTTAAGTTACAAAATATATGATATTGAATAATATCCTTATTGTTTTTTAAAACTGATATAATACTAACTAGGCAAATGAAAATGATAAGGTACTTTGTGGTCGAAACATACTTTTACCTCACTTGTTTTGTTTTTATTTGCGTTTACCTTTGTGGCTGTGACAGCTGATTAACGATCCCAACGGTTAGCAACTTACTTTGATCCGTCGGAAGGTGAGATTAAATAATTAGGATTTTAAAAATCGCTTTATGATTGGTCGGTATGTATTTTGCGACACGAATACCGTAATTTTTGTGGCTGGCTCATCGGAAAATATACATTTTAAACAATGGTTGTTTATTAGCCCCCGAATTTTTTATTTCAGATTATAAGTATCGTCTAAATTATTTAATGTTTCTATTGAGATAGCCAGGCTAGTTCAACTCGGCTGTTGATCCTTATTAAAAATAGACGTAGTTGATAGGTTCGGAAACGCTTCCTTCTGCCTGTTACATACTTTTCATCGAATCTATTATACCCTTCTACTCTACTAGTAAAAGGTATAATGACAACGATTCGGACTTTCAATATGTCACTCTTTCTGCTTCCAGCCAAAAGAGCCATGAATGTTGAATGTAAAAGTTTCAGCGTTGGCAACAAAAAGGAAATGGACTTCGACTTGTGGTGGAACAATAAGTTGGGACGAGAATCTTAACCTAAGGCAAGGCACGCAATCCATGGTTCAATGAAACAGGCAAAGATTTAGGGCATCATGAAGCGAGGGATTTTAAGATATTTATTTGAAGACAAACGACGCACGAGTCGCGAATTAGACACTAGAGTGAGTGGCAATGAAGATGAAGAAGCCCCGATGTCAAAAAATTTGTGTGCAATCGCAGTCGCTCATAGGATTTATGAAAATGAACCACAGGACTTGCACTTATCCGCCTTTCATTCAGGGAACTACAGAGAAAACAACGGACACGAAGACAACGACGACAATTAACAAAAAAGATTTTATTTAAAAAAAATTCGTAAACAAAACTTTAACTTGCTGCATGGCCCAAGAAGTTGGTTTTTGGTCAAGGTTCAAATTCGATATCCCAATTGAAACATCTAGGCGTTAGTCAGCGTTTTGTAGGTGTGGGAGGGGTCAAAGTGTTTTTTGGTTTACCGATAGAAATTGGCAAGACAAACAAAAAACGATGAAAAATCCAAACAATCGATATAAATTTACAAGACTAAAATAAATATGAAAAAATATTAAAACATCTTTCAAAAGTGTGGGCGCGTCATCTTTTAAGCTTGTGTAGTTCCTGAGATTTTGATACAGACGGACATGGCCAGATCGACTCAACCAATGATTGTGATCAAAAATATATGTATATAATTTATATGGTCGGAAATGCTTCCTTCTACCTGTTACATACTTCTCAACGATTTTAGTGTTTATTTCGAAATTTATTTCGAAAACATTTATGTAAAAGATCTAAGCATTTGTTAATTGTGTCAGCGACATTTTGATTGCACAACCAACAGAAACGACACGGGACAACCCCTCCTCGCCTTAGCTTCCCCTCTCACCATGACATCCACATATCAGCTGGCAATCAGGAATGCCAGAAAGCGACTTTGTGGCGATTGAGGCGGCAGTGAAAAGCACACAGAAAACACACGAAAAACTCCGTTGGATTTGACTTGATTTTAGTTTAGCTGTCGGCTGAGCTGTCTTCATCAGTGGTCACTTGTTCAGTTTACGTTGCCTGACGTCTGCTGAATCCCCTTTAAAACCCCTATCTTCAGTTTCGACTTTATGTTAAGACAACCACTGTCGCACACACGCCAACTATACTTTGACAAATTGCAACGTTTCGATGAATTCGAATCATTTGTCATTGACACAAATACCTTCAAATTGCACAGACAAACAACCACATACACATGTTGAATGGGTTAAATGCTGAGGTGAGGCATCAGGGGTTCATTGCATTGAGGCGTATAATTATCGTTGCTGTAACAAAACAACATTCGCAGCAGACACTACAAAATCAACCAATTGCAATCTTCAAATGTATTCCATTTAATATTCGTATTATTTGTACTAAGTGGGACCAAATTCGAAGCAAGAGTATTTTACGCATTTGAATATTTATATAGATGTTGATGTTACAAAAATTTTTTTATACAACTAATAAAGCGAGTTTCGAAACAAGCCTACCAATTAATTCGAGCTTCAACATTTTATATTTTCAAGAAATGGGGTGTCAGCAAAAGACTATGAGGCATACTGGTTTTCTCACAAGGCGAAAATCTCATTATACGTACACGACTGAAAAATTAGTGCTCTTACTAGTTTTGCCATTAACAATAACAACCACATAACACACAACATTGTATTGTACATATAACAGCAACAAGATCGGGAGTTGCAAGCTTCTCATTCCTTCAGCCCTTCTCACCACTTTGCCATCGACGCACTGTAGCCCCGTCCCGAATGCCAAGAAAGACCCAAGGATAAAAGTCTCGCACGCCTCATAGTGACCCAGTTTCTAATGCGGAATGTAAACACATTTGACCTGGAAAAGAGTTTTTGTTTTGTAAACAAACACCGACTGCGCCAGAGACTGAGGAGACTCAAGGTGTGTGCATGTATGTATGTCTATAAACTGTTTTAGGCCTTAATGGCAACAACAAAAAAAAACGTAAAAATGGAAATTTATGGTAAGAATCGAAATCGTAAAAGAAAATCCTAAATGCTGGACATTTTCTTAGCTTTCCGTGCTTTTATTATTAGTTGAAACTAGCATACAAAATTCGAAGTTTCAAGAGCTTTGTAAAAATCAGTTTGTTTTTGTTGTTCTGGCTGTGTAGTTGGCTTAGTTTTGCGTTTTACTTGGGGATGCTGCCGCGTTTTTAAATGTCGTTTTCACCCGATTTTCGCCTTTTTTCCTCATTTTTTCTGCAAATTTGTTATTTAGCTTGTACTTTCTTCTTTTGCCAGTGCAATCGCAAAATTATTATAATAGTATCATCTTTGCCATTCTTATCATTATATAAGGACAACCAAATTCCTAGTGGCAAGGCTTTCATTGTTCATTAAATTTAAATTGCAGTGGTACCATTTTTTAATTAGCAACGGCAATAGCAAGAAACCCAAAAAAAAGGTGAAAATATGAAAATGAAGACAAAAAAGGCAGGGGATGGGGAGGGGGAAATTCGCAGGAAAACAGCCAAACACAGAAAAAGAAATTGTGTGTCCAAAGCAGAGGCGGCTTCTTGTCAGCACAACCAAACCGAAGACAACAAAAGGGAGTACAAAAACAGCGCAACTGAAAACCACACACAAATGGCAAGTGCAAAAAAGCCAAACAAAATGTACAATTCCTTTTTTTCACATTTGCCAGCACTTCACTTAGCAACATTGTTGCAGTCACAGACGAACCGAATGGGGTTTAAGGGGCTGCCGACAGCCAGCTCAATGGAAATATATGAATTGCATTTGCAACATAAAAAAAGGTAGGCTTAAGACGGCAAAAAATGCAGATCGACTGTAAAAATGGTGCGCCTGTGCCAGAGGCAGAATGTAAAAGACGATCGCGATTGCAGGCAAATAAACCCGAATGAGGGGTTTGCGGGGGTGGAAAATGGGTTCAGAGAGGCCGAGCGGGAAGGCAAGGGGAAGTAGGTGCACGGCAGTTATCACAATGAGACCGTGGGTGTGTGAAATATACGATGTAGTTTTGCATACCCTATCCCTTGAGAATGTAAAAGAACGTTAAAGTTATCAAAACTGAAAAAAGAATTACTTGTTTTGCTATTACAGGCAAATTCCAAATTACTAGACATTCTATGGTAAAATGGTACAATACAAAGAGTAACGAAATGTTTGCTAAACAATGACAATCTTGGATTTTATTGTGCAACGGTTAGGTATGATTTTAAATGGGATTGGAAAAAAAACAGATACCAAAGTTTCCGCTTGCTCTGCCATTTTTCTTTCACTTGCATTGCGCATTGCAGCCATCTCCTTGAACGTGCTAATGACTTCAATGATTTGCAATTGTTGTCTAGCCTGAGGTCTGCAAACTCAGTCCAATTCGTTGAGGAACAGAAAACGGAGGCTAGCATGATGGGACCAAAAGCATCATTAAGTCGTCGGCGTCGTTGGTCGCACTAAACTAAGTTTTTATCAGCTTGCCAAGGCAGCGGAAAGCTCGGGGTTAAGTTGAGGGGCAAAAGAGGGTTAAGCAAAATTAAAATAAATAAAAACTTCAAGTTGAAGCGCTTAAGTTGTTTGTTTATCTTCGCCTCTTGGGCATAATTCAACTGCAACATTGTTGCGCCAAATGCAAACAGACATAATGAAGGAGCTAGTCACAGACGGATCCAAAATTGGTCTATTTGGACATAGTATTTTGTGTCATGCGGCTGCTAATAAAGCTGACACTGTAAAAAGGAACCACTAACAACTGATTGATAACCGAGTTGAGACAGAAACGAGGGTCCAAAAGGGAAATTTGCTACATGCTCAAGTTCCTGCTAGAACGATTTCGCATGTATCGTGCAGTTTAATGACTCGAATGTTAGAAGTTATAATCAATGAAAGCCCTTGCATGGACTAGACATAAAGTTAAAGCATTTAAATTACATTTTTAAAGTAAATTTACAATTCATTTAAATTGTATTTAATTGAATTGCTCATATTGAATGTAATGGTTCAATAAAATTCATACTCATACTGAAAGTTAGAAATATATATATTGGACACGCAGATTCTAGCGACGCCTACGTTGTTCAAGTATGTTTCAAAACGTTGCTACGTCCACTATAACGGCCTAACCTGCAACGCAAAATCCTTTGAACAATTGTTTTAAACCTTTTTTTCTTCTGTTTGTCAACATAATTTTTAGATATCTTCCCAACACTTCCAATAGTCGAGTAAAGCGTATCTGATAGTCAAGGAAACCATATTAAAACAACAACAGCAGCAAGAGGATTGAAAAAAATAGATGTGTCCAGAGCAGCAATCAAAGAAGGCGCGGTAATCGCCCCTTTTTTGTCCAATAATCTATTAAGGCGTTGGTATTAAAGAGTAGACGTTTCTCCTATTATTTATTTGGCTTTATAATCCATCAGAGCAATCTTTAAAACTGTCTCTAACATAATAAAAAAAAATTTTAAGGTCTACCTACAAAAGTTAATTAAAATGTTAACAGAAAGGTCACCCTTCACACCACTAGCATTGCACGATAATCAAAACCCAATACCAAAGCTGATACACTCCCATTAGTCACCATTAGAAATTGATGAGGCAGTCGAAAAATGTCCAACTCCTAGCTAGGGGAGAGACAAGAATTTATTAGGCACTCGCTGTCACGGCCCTGTGAGCTAGCAATGCCAACATTAAATAAATACTCAGTATCGGTACAACAAATACACATACATATGTATAAATATTCCTCCAACTTTTTGCAACCTTTACCGGCAGCTTGTGACTGAGCGAGTCCATTGCCAGGAGTACATAGAGCACCTTGTTGGCCACTATCACCGTGTTTGTCGACCGGAACACCTTAAATACCAGTGGGGAGGGCAGATAGGTGTCGTTACGACGGATAATCGTAGAATTTACTACGGTGTTGGGCGGGGCCCACAACTTAACGTGATTCAATGCAGATAATAAAACGAGACATCTCTATTGTTGACTCCACATTTTTACGGTGGCATTCTTAACCTAACAGCTGTCAAAAGCCACTTAGCGGATCTTCTATCGCATTTCAATAATTCGAAATACTGTTACGATTGGGAAATCGTAACGCCTTTCCGGACTCACCATAATGTGTTCCACTCAAAAAACAAAAGCAAAAGATAATCTTAATAGTACGTAACCCAAACCAAGAATTTTCCATATTGAAAGCCAATGTATTCCCATTCTTGCCAAAGAAAATTGAATTCAATAGAATATTAATTCTCAATGGGTAGTCAATTTATATATATTATTTTTCCCTTCTATTAAAAAGTGCATATTTTTAGTAGTGTTGGAGCAAAACTTTATTGTTGGATTGTTTTTAAATTAGAAACGTAACAAATATGGCGAGAACCTTGAACGTCGGCCAATACGCACTACGCTCTAGCATTGAATGTACTTAGTTATGTAACGATGTGTCCTGGGTGTTAAACGAGTATTTATTGTGTGGTGTGAAGTAATACTTATGCACTAATTCGATTTGCTTTACTGGGTTTAGGTGTATGTTTGGTGTGAATGGGGATTTTGCAAATGCAAAATGCAAAACGCAGTCGATAACAATGTTAGCCACATCCTTGAACCATTTTCACTCACAGACAAAAGGCACATACATGCACACTTACTCACACGACAACTGAAAACGTTCCACATACGATCCGTATGCACGCTAGTTGTTTGCTGCTCTCCATTTCTGATTCTCCGTTCCCATTCCCCACGACATATTTCACATTTCATTCCTGCTCGATTGGATGTAGCCAAGTGTTATGCAACTGCTTAAAGGACTTCATCTTGTAATTTCATTGCTGATTTGCGTTGTTTGAGTTGTGATTTGTGTGGTGTTGCCTTTTGTGCCACATCTGGCGTGGATCTCCTCCTCATCATATATCCTCATATCCTGGTAAGGGACCTCATCCACCTTAGAGCAGATAGCATTTCCGCCGCCAGCAGGAGCAGGTGCAGTGCCCATGGCGATAGTAGCGGCAGAGGCACTTCAGATACTTATAGCCCGCACAGCAGTGATGCGAGTGCAAATGAGAATGCGAGTGATAGTGGCTGTAGCAGGAGCTGTCATGCAGACAGTAGGAGTAGCAGCCGCAGTCGCACATATTTTCCACGTGTATGAGGTCCTTTTGCCTTAACTTGTCTGAAGTCTATATAATCTGGATTTCGCCGTGCGTCCCAGCTCGTTTGCACGCTGTTGCCGAACTGATTTCTTGCCAACGCTTCGATTTTCGACTTGGCTTAGGTTAGTTTGCCTCGACGGTCTCTCGTAGTTACGGGCACGGTCCCAAGTTTGATCGATCACGAAGATACATTTGCGTATTTGGGGGCCAACATTCGTACCAAGAACCGGAGTGAGCTGTAATATATGGGTTAGCACTGTTGTTGTTATGGCAATTCATATGAAAACCATGTCAATTGATTTTAGCCAACTCCATCACTCCGTGTCCAGAGTATGGGAGAAAACGAGAACGCCGCATAAAAATAATATTTTTTTACGGGAATAATTTTCAAGGGTTATCCTATTGAAATTCGTTTTATATTAGTATTTTAATTTATTTTTGATTTGTAGATATTTCCAGAGTATACCCTCGTCTAGACCCATAACATGGTTTACCTAAACATTTTTTGCCTGGTACCGCACACATTACTCAACTCGAGTCGTATGATTAATTTGCAAAATTGTCGCTGATTTTATGACCGAAATATTTTCTGCATTTGGCGAAATCAACCCGAAATAGACTTGGCCACATGCACATTCATGTCTGACCCACATTGTCGACGGGGGTACGAGTCACTGCCGTCGGGGATATACAGATAGAGAGCTTTAACTGCTCTAGTGCTGCGTTCGATGACACACGCGGCGAATGCACAGCTGACGCATAATATACACAATATACGTCATTGTATATTTGTATTTTGGTTTCGAATTCATCACTTGGAATCCTCGGTCTTACAGACTCTGACGGCCAGCAAATGAGATCAGATCAAGAAATCTGCAGTCGATGAGCTCATAATTAGTTGTTGTTTGCCGTTGCCGAAACGGGTGTATTACAGCTTTTAGTTCCCATTTTTTTTTACGACCCATAATTTTTACTCGCCTACATGCGATTTGCTTATAAGATATCCCCATTTTTGTTATCAATGTAATTTTTTGTGGGAAAGTACCGAGTAACGTGACTTTAATGTCAGAAACGGACATAAAAAGCGGCGTAGGGTCTGCCACTGTTGTCAAGTGTCCTTATATTACCAATGGGCAAACGTTTTTTCAGCTAGCTTAAAGCTAGGGTTAAAAAGAAATAGCAGGGGTTTAAAGGTTTTGTAGTCTAGAATGATTCAAGTGCACGGTTTTTAGCAGTTTAGTTCGAAAGGTTTTAAATAACACTCAAGGGACAGTGAGGAAGACAAACAACGACGGTGCGCGGACCATATGGACTAGGGAAACAATCGCAGGTGTTTTCCGTCCGTGTGGCAAATAATTGCGTTGCGTGTTTCTTTAGCCACAAAACCGGGATGATAACCGAGGAATCAGTCTAAGGAGCTGACTCTGGAAATTATGCACGTGACGATCAAAAAAACAATAGAGAATTCTTTAGTCGACTTCCCAGACTATCAGATAAACGTTACCTAATGAATTTGCGAGTGTCAAAAAATTTAAAATTTGTATGCTGATCGACTCAGCTATTGATCCTGATTAGGAAGGGGTAGATCCCCTTCCTTATAACTGTTAGATACTTTCCAATGAATCTAGTAAACCCTTTTACTTACGAGTAACGGGTATAAAAAGCGCATTGTAAAAGCCACAGCCAAACAAACACATTTCAATCATAATTCAGGACAGACAGGAAAATAGCGATTATGCCGACGACCGCATAGTGGCTAGGGGGTATATTCAGATGGTCTGAAGGGCCGACGTAGACCGGAGGTGTAACTGGTGCTACACGGGGATGTGCCTCAAAGTGGCACTTGCCAGGTTTTTGGCACAAGTTGGCCTGCCACATGCCAACGCAAGTTGGTTCTGCTGCAACTGACCCATCCTCATGTCACATGCAACAACATCATGCTTGTATTGCAGCTGCAACTGCAGCTCGCTCTGAAACTTAGACATTCCATGTCCTTGCATTGCCGCCTCACAAGACATGAGAGGCGAGACAAACCGAAACGTGCAACAATCGGCCGCAATGCAAAAATATGTTGTGGCTTTGAAAAATAAAACGCTTAAGTTTATTACTTTTAGCCCGAGTGTATTTCCAGCACATTCTCTTAATCTAGCTTCAGGAAAGTTATTCCTGGGAAACTGTTGGGAGTTTTTAAGGATCAAAAATGAAAACGGACAAGAAAAAATTGTGTTATAAAACCGCATGCAGTAATTTGGTCAATACTCGTAGAGTATTAGGGTATACTATATTCGTTGAAAACGAAATGATTTGGATCACTAGCTGAGTCAATCAGGGTTTGTGTCATGAGCTCAACAAGTTAGAAAGTTCAGTTTAAGCATGCAGATCTAGTCGCGCTGTTCAGAACGTTGTTAAATGGAATTAAAATAGCGATAAGACATTATGCATTTTATTGCTACCTGTCTACGTTATATTAAAACCTCAAAATGTAAGTGTTTGTAATAACATTGCCATTTTATGTATTAAACATTCAAAAATAAAACAGATATCACCATATATAAAACGTCTTTATCGATAAAATTACATCGCGGATCATATCCTTTGGATATCACAATGTTATAACTTTAACGATTCGTGTCTGGTAAATACTATTACACACACGCTTATTTATATTATTTTCCGAGCATAACGAACTCGTAACTGTTCGCGAATCAACGGTCCCCCACAAGTGATTGCTTTCTATTCAAGAATAGGGTTGGTCCCCGTCCACAATGTTGCCAGTAATCAGAGAAACCTATCCCCCGTCGTCGACCGATTATCACCTTTTCAAGTCTCGAGCTTTGCTCGTATTTGTCATCATTGCCTCGTAGTGACCCCTTCGAAGAACCCAATTCGTTGAATTGTCTGCCTCAACATGTAATGGAAAAGTTTGTAAACTTTTCCACATAACCGCGGCAGGGGAAAATTACGACAAAGTGACATAGCCCTATCAATTGAACAAAGGTGAAACGAAGAAAAGTATTTGCTCGAAAAGTGCAAAGTGGGTAAAATTCCATTAGACCTCGAGTTCAACAGATATTCGAATTATTTGCGCTGCTCATTAGTAAGCCGTTTATGCCAGTCCTAAGTCACAATAACACATATTTTTAAGTCGCCTCAATGAACATATAAACAAATTGAATTGTATTTCAAGACAACTGCGTATTGACGTCAGCGTCAGTACAGTCTGTCAGTACCTGATGGATGCATTCATTGCCATTTAGGTGAGACAAGAAACGCACAAGTCATAACTTAACGATCAAAACAACCGGTAAGAGGAAGCGTTTAAATATGAGTTCTCCATACGAAGACATATTTACCTCTTCGAATTTTAAAAATAATAAAGCTTATATTTTTCAGTCCGGAAATGCAAGTATTAAACATTGCCTTCATTATTATTAATTTTTAACTAAAATTTATAAAAAGTGAAACTCTAACATGAAAATATCTGTTTATTTTTTAGTGAGTCAATTCCCATGTTCCTATAGTTATACCCCGAATTCGAACTCGAATATAATATTCCCTCTTGTTTTTCAAAATAATTTAAAAATTTCTCTCTTGCAGTCCGATTGTCGTTATAATTGGACTGTTATGATCTGCCTTGTTTTCTTGTTGCCTTCGTTTAACTTCCTTTTAGACGCGAACTCTTTGAGAATTCATTCACCTTATAATCAAGCAAACCAGTTGTGGTTAATGTGTTTCGCATTTTTCGTTTTCGTTTTGATTTTTATTAATTTTAAAAATTAATTTTCCCTGTTTTATATGCGCAATGAAATATAGAATATTAAGCTACGATTAAATTCAGCCAAGAGTGCAAGGTTTGTGGATGAATAATCACAAAATTTTTAAAAAATTGTCAAACGGAGAGGGAAATGATGCGCCTGCACCCAAGTCAATTAGCATAAGTATGTTTTGTATGAATGTGAATATTAAAACATTTCTGCGAGCTGTTTTTTTTTTCGGAAGCATACAACGTATGTACTCTCGTTCGCTTCAGTTAAGCACGATTCAAATGCGATTGCCATGCGGCAGATATAAGCAGCACCCTATAATGTAAAAAGGGCAAAGTAGCCGCCTCTATCTGAGTGGATCTCTCGAGTACGTGGCTTGAATGAATTTATACATTTATTTTTTGCCAAATTATCTCGGACTTACGATCTATTGAAGCACACAGAATCAAGACAAAGTCAACTTCATGAATCTTGTAAGACAAGAAATACAATTTTTAGTTTTTCTTCGCAATTGCTCGAAAAGATTCTACCATAATGTGTTTTTTTTTCAAACTCAATATGGGTTTGAGGTGAGTTGAACTCGATACCAGACCAAGAATGCAAATTTGATCCAATTTCAGTTGAATAGATTTTCCTGATGACTATTATGCATAGATGAATTATATCTTAAACGGGAGACGAATTTATATTTATATTTCATACACTTTTTTATATTTTTATGAATTATTCCATATATTTAGACTCAATTCTCTAGATTCTCGTATCTTTTAAATATTAATTTGATAGGGAAACTACCGCAAATAACAAATCATATAGAGACCGTGCCAGAGACTCGTCTAATTTCTTCCAAATCGGAGTAGTAGTTAGTTTCATATTTATACGTTCTCATTTAGACATCTTTTTGGATTATCCGGACTCTTCTACTCGAATAAAGAACAAGGCCTACGACTTACCTTTTTTTATCCACGCTCTGTTGGGCAAATTTCCTGTTTCGAGTTTTATTGTAAGAGCAAAGCGACAGCATAAAACACAACACTAATTTTTGTACGTTTCGGTATTTTTGGTTCACACGTGCTTGGTTAATAAACTTGGCCGAAACTGAATGAACCTTTCCTCTCCGTAAGCATTAAAGTGGCCCTGGTAATAGGCAAGTAAAGTGTTGAGGACAAACGGTGAGACTCGCACTTAGACGACACATACATACTACCACCAAGAACTGAAAGAACAAAAAAGAGGAAAAGTTAAAAACTGCTCTACTCTCCCTTCAATTTTTATCGCCTTCCTTGCCTTATAAATATATCTTTTGTGTTTATCATTGATCAATTGAATTAAGCCGTACTCGGTACTCGTACACGCGTATGCTTAATGTCTAATGTTCATTGAACAAGTTCAATGCCTTCTGGCTACCCCTTTTCCGCAATCCTTAGATATTTTATTTGGCCACCAATAAGTTAATTAAAAAAACAAAACTGAAGAAACAATCCCTACTTTTATTGGGAACTCGAGGTTCATAAAAGCAATATGTGAATTGGCAAGGATTGATAAACTACTGAAGTGTTGGTTCTAAAGTATATCTTGAAGTGTTTGGTGAAATAAATCTCAATACCATTATTGTCATTAATTTCATGAAAAGTATATGTTTATTTTCTTGAACACGCAGATTCAATTGGCTTTTTTTCGTCCCACCAAGCCGTTTGAACCTCCGTCTCTAAGGTTGTGAAGGTTTGTTTCCTAATTTTCCAAAATTGTGGGTGTGGCAGTTTTGAACGTTTTGTGGGAGTGGCAACATTTGAAAACAAACTTGCGCTGCGTCTGTGTCTGGAAGCTTTATTATAAAATTATAGCTTTTATAGTTCCTGAGATGACGTTCATACGGACAGCCGGACACGGCCAGATCGACTAGGCCATTGATCGTTATCAAGAATATGTATATATATGTATGTACCTTCAATGGTAGATAGCACTTCCTTCTACCTGTTTTATACTTTTTAACGGATCTAGTATACCTTTTTACTTACGAGGGAGGCGTATAAGAACACTGGACTATTGTAAAGCATCATATCTGGGGGCTATATACCACCCTGAATTCGATTTATTTTGAAATTTTAATGCAATAAAATTATCAGGATCATCAATTCAAGGCACAAAGAAGGAAAATTGCGGCATCAGACAACGAGTATGAGTACGAAAACATGTGCAGAGACCACAACTCATGCGACAGTTAGATGCGAGCACTCAGATAGGCCGGGGGTATCGGAACAAGTCCAAGAACCAGGATGGCAACGAGCATTTGGATATATGAGGTTTGAGCTGACTAAATGAGATACTTAAACAGACTGCTGCGCCGCCTATTGCAGACCAGAGACATTCTTTTGAATTATGAGGCTGCTCTTGGAAATGAGGTCGTGAGGCGATAGTAGGCGAAGAGAAGTATCGAAATATATAACTGCAACAAAAATATAATAAAACTGTCTAAAAAAAATGGTAGTACCAACCCGGTTTCGCATATAAAATATATAAGTTGTGGAGACTAATCGCACTGATTTGTCTATCCCCTTGCATTTGCTGCAATGCATTGATTGAGTGTTGAGGGGCAGAGATGCGGCGCTGTTTTCTGTTTATTATGTTTGGCCAGGCCAGCAAGGCCATAAAATTTGATTGCCTTGCTGACGAAAAATAAACCATAAAGGAGTGGGAAGAGAAATAGAAGTTGAAGTGAAAAGGACATAGGCATAGGCATAGGACAAGGCATACCTTCTATGGGAAAACAAACAAACAGTTTTGGTCATCTTAATGGCTGCTACCTATTTTCAGTGCTAAGTTCACAGACAGGTGCACCCAGCGACGAGCATTTTTTATATTATTGTTAGGCCGATGGGGCTGGTACACCCCGCCCTTTCGCCATAATAAACCAATAAAACGTTGCTGCTGCCGTAGCTGCAGACACTTGCAGTTACAATCAAGTGATTTTTATTAGGAGCCGCGAGTCTAGGGGCACTATGGGGCATTAATGGCCATAGCCATGGTATGTAACCAACACAAAGTAAAATACCGCCTGAGAGCCCAAGAATAACTAACGTTTTCAGAATGCCTAAAATTACCTCGAAGTTAAGTTGCTCTATGGGAGGTATGAAGAAATATCTAAACAAAAATTATTCATAAGCTATTAGTCTAAGTACAAATATAAATAAATCCCAAGGTATGTCAAAATAAAAGGAAAGGTCCAGAATTTACTGGATACTACCTAAAATGTTAATCTAATATTCAAAATAAAATCTGTTTACCCAGAACTAGCTAGCTAAAATTAATGCCAATTTTAGTTGTTACTTCCAGGATTCTTAGTGTGTTGTAACACAATACTTATTACATTGCAATAATGAAAAAAAAAACAGTAATTTAGCTTATATCCAATAACAGGCTAAAAAGGACTTAGTACTTGCTTGGCAGATATGTTAGGGTATCACCTCTGGTGCAGCAAAAACCAAACACTAAAAACCAAATCGGCAACGTGTAATGAGCCGCTTTCTTCACTCGGGGGGTTTCCTCTTTAGCTTATTCTGGTGCTGCTGCTGTATGGTAAATAGCTTTCGATTGCATGCCTCCTTATGTCTATGTCTCGTAACGGAGGCGAAGTTGCGGTAGGGTTCACGGAGGGGTTGGGGTTTATACACCTTATAGGAGGCCGCCGCAACTGCTTGTCTGAGATGGACGCGGCGCGATTGCTTTAGTCATGGTCTGTGAAACACGTGCGATAATTATGGTAATATTTGCATTTGCGTGTGGCTTCGTTAAACAGTTGAGTGAGTTACTGGGCGCCAAGACGGGAATTGATCGTCGAAGAAGACCACTTCCGATGAGTTGGACACGTTTTCGGGCTATGACTTCCAGATTTCTTCAAAACTGCTCTTCACAAATCGCTCCCGATCCCATATCACCGGTTTGTGCTTAATGGACTTTTAAACAGCCGGCACAGCCCACAATTCTCCGCCCTTCTCCGCAGGCTTTCAATTCTGTCGGATTGCTTTTAATTTTGCGCAAATCGGGATCTCAGGAACTAGAAGGTTGAGATTAAGCAAAACTGCCACGCCCACATATTCTAACCATTTTTCGATATTTTTCATAATTTTTTAGTCTTGTAAATTTCTATCGATTTGCCGAAAAACATAATAATCTAGGCTTTTTTATAGTTATAAAACTTTATCATTAGGCTACGATCTAGAATTAATAATACATTGATGAATTGATTTGTATATGTTCATAAGCCTAACACCTTTTATAGTCAATTATGAACGAAGTTTAAAAATAATTTAAACATTCGTTAAAAAAGCAAGCCCAAACGGATCGAAAACGAACGACACAAATGGAAAACGACAATAAAATCAACCGAGAAATCGCGAAATACTTTTTGATTTGGATTCTATTCTACCTGGTCGAGGTCATTGAATGCAGTTCTCCCTGATTTCTGATTCCCAGATTCGCTGCTCTCTGTTCAAGTCCACTTTGATTACGTACTGTTGAATAAATCCTCATTTGCTTTCTACATGTATGAGGCGATTCTTGGTTTTAGAACCCGAAAAGTCGATTCTTTTTTGATTCACCGCCATCGGAATTCCAAGAAGGATATCGTCCCGTCTTAGTAGCTTTCTGGCCTCGGGACGCCAAGCTCTTTTTTGCGCTGTTCTCATTTAAAGCATTTTATGGCATTTTGTTTAAGTTGCCGCTTCATTATGATTTTTATTGCCACTTTAGCATGGCTCCTTCGAAGGAGTTACCATGTCTCATTTTTCAGATCTCAGGTGGGAGGAGGCATTGTGTAGGTCTTGTTCTGTTTGAATACTACGAGGAGGTTGTAGGTTCAATGTTGGACCTTGGAACCGAGAGACCAGCATAAAAACAGCTTTTAAGGCTCGTTTTAATTTTAGTTATTCATTTTTATTCTCGACTTCTGCGCGTGAATTCACTGTGCATTTAGGACAGGTGATTGACCTTTCGGGCTTTTTTTACGCGGTATTCGGGAACGCGGTATATGGGAACTGTTCTCTGCGTGATTCCTTTTTTTCAGCTTGCACCGCGGGCTGTCTCGATTTCGATCTTGTTCTATTTCAATTTGAAATGATACCGATCCACTTAATGCAGACCATTAATTTGATGAACGATCGATAATCGCAGTTTAGAACTATATAAGCAGACAATGAATTAAATTTCAATTTTCAGTCGTGCGTCAACAATTTAGAAAATAGATAAATATTAACAAATTCGAGATATATTTTAATAGATTGTAAGCTTTATAAAGGAATTAAAAGCATACAGATTGTGGTTATTCTTTGTACCGTCTTTTAATTCCCTTCGATTTTACTAAAAGTCTACTCATGTACAGTTCAATGAGCTGTTGCAAGGTAAGTCAGTTTCCCCACCACAGCTTTGCCTCACACAGGTACAGAAAGAGAATTAAATACATCTAAATGTCTCTTTCGAATAACTTTTTGTTTTTTTGGATCATATTTTTCCGACCAAAACTAAGCCGAAAAGAGACGGTGGCGGAGCCAAGGTCTTCCCGTTATCGAGGGGCGTCAAAATTTGAGCAACGAAAGAGCAATGTAAGCCAAAAATGCTTCGATGCCAGACGGTACCCGGTGAACTTGACAATGAACTCTCTCGGTAGACCAAAACTCGAGGAAAAACACAGAAAAAGCTTCCATACCTATTTCCTGTCCTGTCTCTGATTTTTTTGAAGAGCTAAGATGCCTACCTAACAATAAAGGCCAGAGCTTCAAATACATTTCGGATGAATCTCTTTCAGATGCACTTCGCACGCTAACGCCCTAAATCTGGGATCTGAGTCCGAACCCCTTGATTACGTCCTCTATTCTTAAT
This sequence comes from Drosophila simulans, assembly GCF_016746395.2. Lineage (NCBI taxonomy): Eukaryota > Metazoa > Arthropoda > Insecta > Diptera > Drosophilidae > Drosophila > Drosophila simulans. Next base: position 78,935 of record NC_052522.2, read on the forward strand.
TGTGCGTTCGGTGTGGGAATGTCTACGAATAAGAGCAATAAGTACAGTACTTCCAGGAACTGGCTGGTCGTCGGTCTTTGAAAAGGACGCCGTAATCTCATTCCGATGGCAATTCATATTAACCCAGCAGCAAACTCATACAAAACTAATTCACTGTTTCTATGCAATTGCTCCTCTTTTGAATACCATATTAACCACAAAATATTAGCAGAAGTGTATGTATTATTAGTATGAAGGTATGTTAATATTATATCGACATTGACGTCAATGCTTCAACATGGAATAAAGTGACATAAAATTGAGGGGGCACTTTTCCACCCGTTCGGACGCAGCAAACTTAGCCAAGTTTACAGACACATTTGTCAATTTTATGGTGGCAACAGGAAGATGTATGGCTTTCAAGCTTTTCGGCGAAACGGCAATGCGGCATTTGCAATTATTATGAATCATTTCCGGACAGCTTTATTGAGGGGTTTCAAGTGGTTGAAACATCTAATTTAGGAGGGTTGAATGTAGAAGGGGCTAAGTTAATTAAAAAAATATTGTTTTATTCATTTTGCTAATAGGTCATACATTTTATATTTTTGTATTGCAATATTTTTCAATGTTGTGGTATATATATGTATATGTATAATATATCATAAATACTTCTTACTAGTTTAAAAAAATTTACAATGCCACATCACAAATAATATCTAAAGCGATTCGATATATAAACTATAATATGATACTACTACTACTACTACTACTACTACTATAATATAAACTACTGCTGTTGATACTGAGGAGGAAAACTTCGTCCTGTTCTTTTGAGCGAGCACCTTGACCTGTATGCTTTTCGACTTACTTTTATTTTTCTGCGCCTTATACTATAAGGAAAAACTAGAAAAATTGCGGAAAATTAAATATGGCTAGAATTCGTTTTTTTCTTTTTAATTTTTTCCATCTGAGAAAGAATTTCAGATTAATCTTAGAATAACTAAGCCAATTTGTATACCCGTTAGTCGTAGAAGAAATATAAAATTTATATAATAAGTAGATGGATTTGCTGACCCGATGAGGTATATTCCTGAACAGGATCACTAACAGAGTCGATTAGGCCATGTCCATATGAACTTCGAGATCTCGGGTAATACAAAAGCTAGAAGGTTGAAATTTCTGAAAATTTGATTTGTTTTCACAAGCTGAGGAACTTTTCTGCCTTGTTTATTTCTTAACAAAAACTTAGTAGCCGTTCGGCTTGAATACCACCATACATTTATGTAGGTCTCTAGCAGTTATTTAATTGTTAAACTATTGTTGATGTTAATTATTGTTGTTATAATTGTCGCCACAGTAAACTCAATTTATGCAACTTGCTCGCTGTTTGTTCCCCATAAATGCAATATCAGAGTTATAGCCCTAACACAAACAAACAAACAAACGGTGGAGGTGATAACAATTTAATTCGCAATTTTCGTGTGGCATTTTGACCAAGGCAAACAAAAACACTTCGGACATACATGTTGTCACAAACATAAAGTGAATACATAATGTTGGGTGAACAACTCATATACGATTATGGCAAATCAAACTCTACTCCAATATCAACACGGGACGGGGAAAGGCGAGTGGAGATATTTTAGCATATACTTAGCCCATCTGTTGAATTCCTTTTTTCACTTTCCATTTTCGGCCCGACATGGTTAGTAAAGAAAAAAGTCAGTACATACCCGTATATAATAAGAAAACAAAAAGAGAGAGTCAGCAGAAGTACGGGTATCCAGGAGCAACCAGAACATCACAAATAGTAAAAATCGTATGAAAATTTCAGCCTACCGCATTGTTACATTCAGGGTGAAACACAAAATATCCAAAAAGTTGGCTTAACTCATGGGAAGCTAAATAAAAGCTATATATAAATAAATGTCGGAGACCCTTCCTTCTAAATATTACATACTTTTCAACGAATCTAGTATACCCTTTTACTCTTTGAGTAACGGGTATAAAAATTGGTTGATATATAATTATGATGTGTATAATACCAAAATCAGTGTAAATTTCCATTGTATTCACCAACCCTGAAAGCAAATCGTACTGTTCCGGATGGTAATGCAAAATATTCATCTAAAAAACGAAAACACCTAGAATAAACCCTGAACTGATATGACTTATGCACATAACAGTGAGGTGGGCAGTTCAAAGCAATCATGATGCTCCAAGTTATTATCGCAGTGCAGTGAAAAATTCACAGTCACCGTCGCCAATTGCCAAGAAAGATCGGCAATTATACAACAGGAACGCGTTGAAGACGATCGACGAGGTCGTGGGTCTTATCTTATCACCACCTGAATTGAGGCATGCCTCCAGAATGATGAGGGCATCCAAAGATAACGTGGCCCGCTATTTTCGGCCGGGACTGGACCTATGCGACGACCTATGCTGATGACGGGAGTCTGCCGCTGATACGGTACAATGCAAGGCTCCAGTCGGGGGTATAAAAGACCCAGGTTGGGTGCAGTCAAGACAACAGACTTTAGGTGTTGGTCGTTGAGCGAACCAAAGCCGGAGCAGTTGAGGAACCAAAGAATAGCAGCGAAAGGACCAAGGATGAAGTTGACCCTTGTGATACTGGCTCTCGTGGCCTGTGTGACTGCCTTTAGCGTGCCCACGCAGAAGGTAAAGATCGCCGACAAGAACTTCCTGGAAAAGCAGAAGTTCCTCTTCGAGATCGTTCACCGTGTTGATGAGCCTCTAATGTTCGAGGAGTGGATTAAGATGGGCCAGAAGCTGATCACCGACAAGGCTCAATACGAGGTGAGTGCATCAAGAACTCCACTTTCTTACTGAAACCCTATCCATGTCCTTGTACTTCCCCACAGACCTTCGATTTCTACATGGAGAAGTTTTGGGAATCCTACAAGCTTGGAGCCCTGCTTCCCAAGGGAGAGTTCTTCGGAGCCCTGGTCAAAACTCACCACAAGCAGGCCTACGGTCTGTTCAACTTCTTCTACTACGCGAAGGATTGGGAGACCTTCGTCCGCAACGTCGCATGGGCCCGCATCCACGTGAACGAGGGCATGTTCGTCTACGCTCTGACCCTGGCTGTCATCCACAAGCCCGAGTTCGAAGGTCTGATCCTACCCCAGATCTACGAAATCTTTCCCCAGTACTTCTTTAACAGCAAGTTCGTGTACGCGGCCGAAAAGTTCGACTATGAGGTCTTCAGCAAGTTGACCATGTACGAGAAGGAGTACAAGGATATCCTTTACAAAGACTACAGTGAGTTCACCGGCAACTTCTATTTTTACACCAAGGACTGGAAGACATGGCAGTGGTACAAAATGATGGGTCTAGACCAGGAGTGGTATGTCGAGGACAAGTACTTCCTGCGCGAAAACTTCGCCCAATTTGTGAACGATCCAAAGTACGTTGATGTTGTCAAGGGCCTAAAAAAATTCTACATGCCTGTAGACTACACCCGCGACATCGATTTTTTCAACGATGAAACTAAGATGACCTACTTCACCGAGGATCTTGGCTGGAACGCTTACTGGTACTACTTGAACATGGACTACGCCTTTTTCTTAAACGGCAAGCAGTTCGGATTGGACAAGGACCGTCGCGGCGAGTACTGGATCTACAGTGTGCAACAGATCCTGGCCCGATACTACCAGGAGCGCCTGGCCAACGGCTTTGGCGAGATCCCCGATTTCTTTTGGTACAAGCAAATAGAGTACGGCTACGATCCCCAGCTGATTTATTACAATGGCATTGGCTACAGCTACCGCAAGAACTACTATGACTTCTACACCTACGGCAAATTTGAGATGTACAACCAAATCCAGAACTTCTTCAGCCGCGTCTACAAGGTCTTAGAGACAGGATTCTACAAAACCGCCGACGGTCAGGTGTTCGACCTCCACAAGCCCGAGGCTATTAAGATTGTAGGCAACTACCTGCAGGGCAATGCTGACACTTTTGACAAGTACTTCTTTAACTACTACTACTTGCTGGCCCATATGTACTTCGCTGATGTAGACTACACCGACATGGAGGTGTTCCCTAACATTTTCCTGAACTTCGAGACTATGCTGCGCGATCCCTTCTTCTACACCTTCTACAAAAAGTTCACCGATGTATTTTACACCTTCAAGTACTACCTGAAGCCGTACACCCAAAAAGATCTCTTCTACGAGGGCATCACCATCAAGGATGTGAGCGTCAGCAAACTGGTAACATACTACGACATTGTGGACTTCGATGTGACCAACTTGCTCAACGACAAGATGACGTTCGTCGACGGCCAGTACATATGGGACAAGGCTCTGTTGGCCCGTCAGGCCCGCCTTAACCACAAACCCTTCAACTTCGAGTTCACCATTGAGTCCGACAAGGTGCAGAAGGGAGTTGTCCGCGTGTTCCTGGGCCCCAAGTTCGATGAATACGGCCGCGTTATACCACTAGACTACAACCGAAAGAACTTCGTGCAGATTGACAGCTTTGTGTACCCCTTCATTGCCGGCACCAATACCATCAAGCGCAGCTCCAAGGAGTTCAGCTGGACTGCTGAGGACAGGATTACATACACCGAGCTCTACAAGTACGTGATGCTGGCCAGCGAGGGCAAGTACGACTTCCCCCTCGACATTAGCGAGCCGCATAACGCCTTCCCCGACCGCCTGGTACTGCCCAAGGGATGGGAGCAGGGCATGCCCATGCAGTTCTACTTCTTTGTCTCGCCATTCGCCGAGACGTACGAACAGTTCTCTAACTTTGATTACACTTATTCCTCGGGAGTTGGCTCCGGCACCCGGTTCGTGGACACCAAACCCTTCGGCTATCCCTTCGACCGCCAGATCGATGAGTCCGACTTCTTTGTGCCTAACGGCTTCTTTAAGGACGTCAAGGTCTACTACGTCGACACCTTTGCCAAGTACTTTGAGAAGAAGTACGCCCAGTTCGGTACCTTCGACTACTCCATCGAATATTAGGCCACACTGGATCTAGCTCTTAGCAATGTCGCAGGCAAAAAAAAAAACAATACAAAAAAAAATATATAAACGAATTCAAAATAAATAAATACTGAATAATGAATATCTTATAAATAACTGACTTTAGATTGTTCGCATCATTAACAAGGCTCGTTTAATATTAAGGATAAAGGATAAGGATAAGGTACTATTTTCAGATCACCTGAACCACAAAATTTCTTTCGCACTGAAAGCTAAGTAAAACCGCCTAGTGCCGTAACATGGGTTAGTGGCGTTCGGCGGCGTCTGAGTCAAATTGAAACCGAAAACTGGACGCTGGAATCCTTTTTCTTCTGAGGTTCTTCTTGTATTTCGTTTGGTGGAAAGAAAAAATGTGTAATAAAAACGCTGAGCCCTGAAGGCTAGTGTTTAAATACTAAAGGCAGAAGGGCGAAGTCCTTGGGCAGGAAACGGCAAGGGTTCGTTAAACTTTCAACGCCAGCTAAGCCCGAAACGAGTCCTGACTCCAGTCTGCCTTTTCCTACTCCGCACTTGGTCCTTCTCGGTTCAGCTTCTAAAAAGCGTATGGCGATGGAAGGAAGGCCATCTCGTTGCGTTGCTTTCTGGCTACGCACATAATATCGACGCACTTTTGAAAAGTCTCTGGGTCCCCCATTTGGATTTGGTGCGTCACTCCTGCCAGCTTATGGGTATCGTCTGGCGGTGAGGCGCAGAAACAAGGAAATGTAAAAAAAAGAAACGCAAAAAAACTGCCTGAAGCAACCACCACAAATAACATCAGCATCGAATAGAGTGCAGAGGGGAAGGCTTTAAAGTGGTATAATGTGGTAGCAACCCAGTCAAAGACCTAAACAAAAGAACTCCCAGACGATATCTCGCCTTTTGTCCATGTGCGTGTGCGCTCTACTCATCCCATCAAGAGATTTCTTTAAAGCTCCTTGGACTTCCAGGTGCGTAAGCAGACAGTCGCGCACTTCATTCAATTCAAATTACTTGAGCTTGTCTTGGCCCCAGCTCCAATTTTAATTGCCCAACGGGCGGAGGTAGCTTAACCCAAAAATTATAAACATTTGCCTAAACTTCTCACCCATTTTGTTTGCTTTTTTCCAAAGTTAATGTATATTAATTAAAATATAAACTAATATATATATCGCGAAGAAAGGCTGTCAATGAGTTGATGTGAGCTCTGCCTTGAACTAGTTCTAATTAGCAGTCAAATTCCATATCGTCAATTAAAATAAATAAAATCGCTACATTCACGCTAAAAATAAAACATTATGAAATGCCAGTTTATCACCATCCAGCAACGATTAGTTTACAGCACGTGTGGCTTCTTTCGCCCCTTAACCTGCTTTTACTTGTTCATCTCGCATTTTGTGTTTTGTTTGCTTTCCACAAATTAGCAGTCGACGACCCCTATATCAGTTTACGACCTGAGAATGGAAAAGCAGCCAGCCACTAGCTTGAAGAGCATGAATCCGGGTTGGAGGGAGTACTGGTCAGATTGCCGTTTTACTTTCACCTGGCTGTCAAGACACGAATGAACTTAACTGAAGAGCTCAAAAACCAAAGAGGGAGCAAAGGACTTTGCTTGTCGCCTTATTGCACGGAATTATGTTGCCACAGTTTACGTCAAAACTTCGCACACATAATTTGTTGCTTAAACCGTTCGAAATAAATATGCGAAGAATACTGATGATCGCGTACTCAATTGTGCATTTAATATTTAATAATTATTTCATTACTCTTATGCCTTACTTACTAAGGCTTAGTATTCCAACCGCATTTATAGCCCTATCGAGAGATTGGCCGCTGCTCTTAATTTCAGGGGCTTCGGGTGTCTAGTCAGTTTATCTGACTTCGGCTTCTGGCACTTGGCTTTCCACATTCTGACCCGTCTGTTAGCCTGTTCCTGCAGCCCTCTTCTTTGCCGTTATAGCAGTCTTCCCTCGGGTGCGGCACCTTTCGCACTGGGCTGGGCATCCCTTCATTATGTCCCCCTATCAGAGCTGACAGCAGAGCTACACCGAATTGGTTCTTGCCCGTTCTGTTTTGATAGTGAAGCTCACAGCACAGAGGAGTTTTCCCGCCAAATGTCTCGAAATGGGGAAGCAAAAAGCAAAATAAACCAAAGCGAGCAGAACTCAACTGAACCGAGCCGACTGCAGCAGACAATAGCACATGGTAAGTCCTAGGTCGGTTACAAAAACACCTCTGGCAAATGGCAACAAAACTGGCTTGACTCCACCACTAGCAGAACCAGAGACCAGACCACAGGACTTGCCGCATTGGATGACAAAGTTCGAAACGCGGGCCCAGACAGATGCGGACCGAGGATGAGGTTGCTCGCTCTGTCATTGTTGTTCTGCTGTTCCGCCGTTTCAATACAAAAATCAACAAACGAAATTCATCAGCAAATTGTGTGCACTGCACAAAATATAGAATTTGAAACATTAGATTAAATTTAGCTGATTTTCAAGATACATCAAATACATCACATCGAACTGCAAAATAATAATAATAATAAAAAAAAAAAAAAAAAATTAACGACGATGTGTAACACATACAATGAAAGTTTTAATACACCAGATATAATTATGATATCATAAGCATCTATCGGATAAGCTTTATGCTATCGGAGTTTTTGTTTTGCTGTGCCATTCCATTCGTTCCATTCTGCCCCCGCACCGAATCCTTCTCATTCCAATGCTCTTGCTCCATTTGAATGTGAATGAACCCAGCCAAGGACAATGATCTACGTTAGCTCAGACCATCGGGGTTTATAGCTCAGGTCCACTTCGTGGACCACGCCCATAACCAGCCAAGATTTTCGCTTTTATTTTCGTGTGCGATTTATTTGGCTGAGGGTTGATGTTTTACGACTGCGGTACCGGGTAGCAAGAGGAGAGGGAGAAGCCGACGTCATTGACATTGCAAATTTGACGAGGGCAAAGCGGCAGAAGCAGAGAAAGCAGAACACCAGACAAAACAAATCGTTAAATTTTTACCACCCATACCGCTCCTCCAGCAACAGTCTGCCTCGAGCTTAGAAAACATTAGCTGGATGCTGTAGACAGACAGATGGGGCATCCAAAACATGGACAAAAGCATTGTCAAACGGAAGTGAACAATCTGAGTATTTGCGGGTTACTTTAACTGGGTATGGGGTTAGTATAGCTTGTTACAAACAAAAGAATCATTAATGTAGGTTTCTCATGTCAAACATGGCATATTTAAAAAAATTCTGTAATTATTTGTTCTCCAAACTTAAAAGCCATTCAAACTGTCGGTTTAGGCTGCAACTGACATCAATGTCGAACAGCTGCCTGCAACTGGATATGTTACGTTACTAAATATTTAGTGACAAGACCGAACCCCATAAAGGACTTCACTCCCACTGGGATCGTACGAAAGTATCCCTTAACTTTTAAAAACCGATCCATTTAAACGTAAACGTCTATCCCGAAAGGACTAAAATGAGAACAAAGCTATACCTGACTCACGTGGTTGTTGATTAAGTCCGCTGTCTGTTGTAAGGCCAGTTAGTGGCTCTCCTTTTCGTTGGCCGTATACTTTACTACAATTTTTGCACCTGCCTTTTATGTGTAGTTTTGCACCTGCTCCGCCGTAATCATCATCAGCGACGCAGGCGGTCAAGTTAAAAGCATACCCGACTGCCTTGGGTTTGTTTATTTCTTTTCCCTTTGTCGGGATTATTTATATATGTGGCAGGGATGCCCAATGCAGGTGCAGTTCAATGTCCTCTGTTGTCATCGGGATCAGTAACTCTATCAAGAAATGCAGAATGAAAGCATTAACTGCTGCTGAAGGAGGACATACCACTGCAACTAAGACTAAGTAATAAAAAACTGTAGTCCAGTAAGTATTAATAGACTTATCTTGTTCTGGAACGTACTATGATCGGACATGATCAAGTCGACCGACTAGTGATCCTGAACAAAACGGTTATAAAAACCCCTGTATATTCCAAAATTAGTGGAAGCAATACATGTTTATATATGCATGCCAAAACAGAAGAAACAAAAAAAAAAATTACAAGGACATGCAAAGATGCAAACTAGTCCCAGACAAAAGTACTTTAACCACATTGGTAAGAGATAATTGAATTATCATAATTGATTATTGAAAGGAAAAGTTAGCAAGGGAAAACAGATTTAGAGATAACAAACAAAGCAATTACCCCGATACAATGTTTTTGATCTTTAATACGAAAACCTAAATCACACGGTCTAAAACTGAAAAAATACACCTTTCCAAGTCAAATTCTTTAAAATGTGAAATAACAACACTGAATTCAACTTCGAATAATTACCAATGAGTTAATATCCCTTGTATCACACGTGTGCAGCTGTCGATAACCGGGACAAATTATAGTGATTGTTTTACTTATTCGGTACGCAAACCTAGACATAGAAAACGACGACTGTATTCCACTTCTATACCAAGTGCTTTGTGTGGGAGCAAAGCCTTTCTGCCAGACGACAGCCATTATTGCTCTTCTGCTCCGTCCGACCAATCCACTCAACAAAAATGTACGTGTCTCTGAACTTTGACCCTCAGACAGTGCTGTTGCTGTTGCGATTAAGAATGTGACATTTGTAAACCTCTCAACCGCCTACATACTGTGGCGCCTGTGTGTGTTGCTGACATTGGTTGGTACTTCTTATGCGAAATTAATTTAGAAAACTATTTGTTGGAACCGAAACATACCAGCCCTTAAAAAAAAAACCATACGTAATTTACGTTTCTAGTAAAATTGTGTATTCCACTTATCGGTTTAGTGGGTTCATAAAGATCCAAATTCACATGCGGCGGGTAAAAGGCAAAAATATTCAAGAAGGCAGTAGTCTTGCCTTGGTTGTGTGACCCCCACCAGCGAAAGTCTATTTCACAAAAACCTGTCCACCAGAAATAGAAATCATCAACACGAGACGCAATTCTTTTACCTTCTGCCCGCCCTGCCCTTCCACTGGAGCTTGTTCTGGTGGTGCATGACACCTTTATTCTTCTTCCTTTTTCTTATTGAGTTTCCGTTTCACTGGCTCGCCAATGTTACACATACATAAAAAAAAACATGAATAATTACGACTCTCCTAGATCCAAGTCTGCGATTCTGTATCTTCCTAGAGTATTTTTTCGCACACTTTTTTTTGGGCGGCGGTGAGATATACCAAGGTTGTGGAAACGAGACGGGGAGACTGGGAACGTGGAATGGAGCAGAGGCGCGTAAAAAATACCCAAGCCGCAGACAGTGCAAAAACAACAATCAGGAGAATGCAGAAGGGTTGGAGAATTGGGTAGGGGGCGAAGAGACAAGAACAGAAGACCCAAGGCAGAGGTCCAAAAAACAGAAACAGAACCAGATGGAAAACGGAATGGAATCGAAGCGCAGTTAAAGGAATTTTGCTGTATACGGTTATTGTGTGCTTGTTTTTGTGTCTGGGCACCAAACACACTCATAAACAATGATGAACGGGGTGAATGGACGCAAGGTGACGTCGCAACGCAGTCGAAGCCGCTGCTTCTGCACATTGGGTTGGCGAATTTGGCGCCGACAACATTCCCCTTCTAAAATCGCGTTTTTGAATTTTCCTCCTTATAAATTTCTAAGTTGCAAAGCCATATAAATTATCTTTCAATATAAATAATTTATATTTTGCTTTAATCTAAATATTTCTAAATGTAAATAAAATTTAAATATTGACCAGTTGTGTAGAAAACGTCAAGCTATCACGTGTTCCCCATTAAGCGCCACAATGGGCGTGGCACTTGGCGGAGAGTGAGAATTGAGGCATAATAAAAGAAGGAGGAACGAAGAAATCATCGAGAGAAGTTTTGGTTCAATTCAGTTCGTTTCGATTCATTCTGCTCTACTGGCGTCTTTCTGTGCCTCTTTGGTTATTTGTTTATGGCTGTTTTGCTTTGATCCCCTCATTCTGTCTGGGGGCACAATCGTCTTGTTTTTGCGCTTATTGCTATTGCACTACACTCCCCCGCTCGACTCACAACTATAAAACCAAGCTAAAAGAACTGCTAGGAAGATATGTATGTACTTTAGAAATCGATGGAAAAAACACAAAAAAAAATTAAGAAGTAAAAGTATGTATATATATTTACTTTGATTAAATTTAGCATGAACTTGCATTTTTTATTGAAATTTTCTTGAATTTTTTTGTACTCACATTCCCTCCAGCCTTTCCCCTTTTTCAGTGCAGTGTCGTAGATATGTGGTGCCCAGAGTGATGTGGCGGAAATGCCACAATTATTTAATTATTTTCATAACTTTTCGCTGTCAATATGCCGAAAAACCGAAAAACTTTGGACTAGGTACAACATAGCCCATTATCCGATTCAGAATCCGACTCATATTCGTCAGCCGAATTTGTGGGACAAAATCCTGAGAAGGTTGATTGTAGTTCTGTATAGAAGTAGCCATGCTCGTCTTCTGTGACTTCCATTTCTATATCTCTGTAGCGCCTAGGTGAACCGAAGTTTTGGAGGTGCATGGCTCTATTCACGAGGACCTTTAAGTGGATCTCCTCATGCTCCTGGCAGACCCTAAGTTGTTTATATTCCTGCTTGTCTCTATAAGTCTTGCACTTCTTGAACAGCAGTCGATTGGATTTTGCCTTGAGCTCTTTTATAATCCTGTTCTGGGCATCAATAGCGTTGACCACCGCCTGATACTCCTTGTACATTGCCTGTTGCTCTTCATCGTCCTCATCGCTCTCATTGAGGAGCTCAAAGGGATCCTTCTCCTCCACCTCGAACTCGTCCTCCTCTTCAACGTACTGTTCGTCGTCTTCGCCCTCTTCCTCAAGATCTTCAGCGGCTTCTTGTCCTTCATTTTGCTCATTATCCACGTATCCAGAGGCTTCTTGCTCCACATCAGACATTTCATCGGGAGTTAGGGATAACTTGTATTATAAGCGGTGCAGAGGAATTAGTTTACATATTTATGAAATTTTGATGTACAAATCGATTATAAATTGTAGATTTATCATTTGGTCGACCAAAACGTAACTTAGAGTCAGTAAAATCACAGTTTACTGCACACAGCATATTTTTATTATTCCAGTTCGCCATTTTTTGTAGCACTTATTGCACGCATTTCCGTTTCCCTCCTTATTAGATCTTTTTATATACATTTTATTGTTCTTCTGCCAACGTTATAGATGTTGCGCTGTCAAGTCAACGCCCCTCATTCCTTCTACAACCTGATCTCCCTTATTTCTATTCTATTTATATGATTTATTGTGGCTAGATCCGGTGGATTACGCTTGAAAGCGCACCACTCAACGGCCTGCGTTAGCATTAATCATAGAAACTACAGAAAACAGTTTAATTAGGCAAAAAGTCAGCAGGGTCGTTCCATCGTACTACAGGGAGTTAAGAGGTTTATAACCGATAACAACCTGTAAGCCAGGAAAGAAAGGGTGCGTATATGATGACTGGTCCAGCGACACACAAGTTGCTGTTTTAATGGCGTCATATTCGGCTTCATCCAAAGCGATAACATCAAACTGTTGCATTGAATGTAACTGTAAAATCACCACTTTGTGCAATGAAAGACATAAATGTAGCGCATGATGTTAAGCAATGCAATGGAATATATGACGATATAGGGATATAAACATTTAAATCGATTTCACTTGAATTGACCTAAATAAATTAAATTCCCTACAATAAGCAGTATGTTTGGTTCAAGCTTAAGCTTTTATCCCCAGCTAATTAAGCGCGGTTTGAATTCGGCTTGTGTTCTTTTGATAACGTCCCTGTTTAATTTTTGGTAATAACCGTATTGCTTGCGAGTCCCTGAAAGTGACAGTTGGATTAGAAGCGAACACCTGCAGCACATAGTCATTGCACTTGTTACCCTTGTTGTCCTGGACGACATCGATAAGACAGAGCCTCTGGGCTATATCGGCCATATCAAAGTGGAATGATTTTCGATTAGCTCCAATTCAGATTACGCATACGGCAACTCAAAAAGACTGCGCCGCCCATTTTAAATCAAATAAAGGGCAATTTCATTTACAAAGTTGAAAGCAAGCATAGGCCGCCCTCTTCTTGGCTCACACATACTCTGATTTTTATTGGGTCATTTTATTCATTTTTGTAGGATTCCATTCAGACCGTGCAAGTTGCATCAAGTTTTTCTTCCGCTCAGACTTTTGTTTTCTTTTGTCTTGCGTCTTTTTTGTGCTATAGTTACAATGGGGACTGTTTTTTTGTTTATGCCTCTACTGAATGAAATGGTTTCATTAAAAAAGTTTTAAACTTTTTCATTTAATTTAACTGCAGCAAACAACAAACATCCTTCATGATGCCTTTTTCCTTCTGCGCTTTTCTTTTCCCACTCTGTCGCCATTTTTCACTGCAACTATTTTGTAGAGAGCATCTGCTTTAGATCCAGAGATTATCTACCCGCAGCCTTAGCATGCTTTAATTTTTTTTTTTTTAATGAGTTTTAATTAAGTTTTTCTATTTCAATTCATTGTGCATTTTCCTTCCGCAAAGTATGCTGCGGAATTTTGTTTCAGTGAGATGGACACGCCTAGTTTTTATCACCTGAGTAACAGGTATCTGGTAGTCGAGACACTCGACTCCCTCTCCTGTTAAAATTTTATTTTAAAAATTACTTCTTAAACGTATTGTCAACTCAATATATAACTTCGTGGCTTAATTTAATTTTTTGTTATTATTTTAATCATCCCACATTCACAGAGCATAATTCGAAAGGGACGTAATAAAAGAGTCGTGTGAGGGTGTGAGAATAGGGTTTGTTGAGACCACCCTCCCTAGTAAACCCGTCTTCATGTGGTATGACAACATGTCGTATTTGTAATATTTAAACACAACAGCTCAGCGAAGGTTGACAATCTTTGACATTATACGGGCGTAACGATGCATTCTGACACGCTCAAGGGATAACAGCGAAGGAAGGAGGTGAGAATGTGAGCGGGACAGACCCAGAAGAAAAATCAATTTTTGCACAAAGAAAGGCAATATTAACAACAATAATAAGCTGCTTTGGAGCTAGCGATGTAAACAAAGTGAAGAAATGCGTTGTAATTCCACATGATGTGACTGGGGGTAAAAATTGCGTTAGCATCTCGGGTCTGTAGCTGACAAAAAAAAAAAAAAACTTCTTCGTTTAAACTAGATATATAATTCCGCTGGCCACAGACATATATAAAAAAACTCATCAATTACCATATGTTCAATATTAAAAAAACGTTTCCTTTCTGAGAAAACAATTAAAAAAAATGTTCTGGTATAGTATTTTGGCGAGTGTAAAAGAGTAGGTGTGTGTCCATGAAAAGTGTCATGTTGACTGCGTTGAAATGTCACTCTTGCGACATAGTAATGTGATTTTCCAACGCCACACACGCTGCAAGAACAACAGAAGTTTAGACAAAATTACTTTCTTACATTTTTTCCTAATACTCAAAATCATGGCAATATTGAAAGAAAACCTGTATGAGAAAACATTGCATCCATTCCAGCATCTTTTTTTATGAATGTAACTGCTTTCAACGTAATAATTCATTTTTTCCGAAACATCGCAACATATTGTTAGAAATATGTCAACGAAGAAAAGAAACAATATATTTTTCAAAAGTGTGGGCGTGACAGTTTTTGTGTGTTTGTGGTCGTTATAGTGGGCTTGGCCAATTTTAAATTAAATAACGATTAACATGAGCAAGACAAATTATAAAATGAAAAAACATCAAAACATTTTTCAAAGTTTGTGCAACGTTTAACCGCAATCGTGCACGACTCAGACGACTCTAAAATCTGCATAACTAGTCTCAACAGACTAGCTTTTATAGTTCCCGAGATCACAGCGTTCATACAGACGGACATACCCAGATCGACTCGACTAGTGATCCTGATCAAATATATGTGCGTACATGGAAACGCTTCCCTTTACATCTTACATACATTTTACCGCATCTTGCATACCCTTTTACTTTAAAAACAAAACAAACTTTTTGAATAATACAAATTATTTCTTGGCAAGCCTGAAAGAAAAAAACGACAGGGAAAGGATATGCTTTTAGTAAGAGATTCATAAAAAAAAAGCATAGTATACTTAGACGTAACAGCAGACTGGTGCCGATAGGAAAGGAACGTAATGAAAACAGGAGGAAGCAGAGCAACCGAAAAAAAAAGAATTTTTTTTTGTAGTAAAATCATACACATACATATATAATTATATAGTAAATATAGTATATTTTTACTATTTACTTTTCATTTTTTTTCTAGAGCGAAACACAGAAATTGAGAGAGAGTGACATAGAAAGCAGCAAGGGAAAAATCGATAGATTTTTAAATGAATTTCGGTCACAGCAACCCCACAGTCCGCAACCCTTCAACGACACAAGCCCCTTTCCCTGTGCATTTGCCATCGAGGAACGTAGTGTATATGAGTGTCTGTGTGTAAGCAGGGGGCTTGCAGCTGGAGATACAGCCGCAATACAAGTGTCAGCTGGCTTATGCTCAAGTAGTAACTTACTTAGTTAATTTAATTTTAATCAAATAGAACAAAATTCGTTATTCAGCAATATCTAGGAAGTAGTGGCTTCTTTCATCCCCCTTTGATGAAATGGGGCATCAATTGAGCACTAAATATAACAGGATATAATATTCGAAATAATCATAGACCAACATTAATAACAAGTGGAAAATAATTAATATAAAAGCTTAATGCAGATTCGAATAAAATTTAACTCTCAGTATTAGTTTTAAGATAAACATAGTAGAGGTTACATTTGGATAGTTCCCATTTGTATAACATTTCTTAAAGTTCATATTACCACACGTGGACATCTACCCCCACGGATTGCCCATGCTAGACACGAGTCAGCAACATGTGCATTTTACGAGCCAAAAAATTGATAATGGGGAATTGGAGAAAGGGAGGACACATTGCTTATATCTTGGGAAAAATCTAAAGTATATAACTGAATGATGATTTTACCCGAGCAATTCTAAGTCTTCCTTGCAACTTCTTTTAGGTTTTTATTACAGCCCTGCTACGTGACGTGACGGAACGGAGAACATGGGCTAAATCATAAACAGTAGCTGGGACTGAATTCAATCACGCGTGGCCTATAATATTTTGAATTCGAATACAAGGTAAGTGCAGTGTCAGGCTAAGGTTAGTAACTTCCCCACAAGAAGTCATTGTTCGTTTAGATGTTTGTCTTTTGTCACGACTCCAGTGGTTTTGACCACATTATTCTGACATCGAAAAAAATACTTATTTTCAATAATTCCGGAATTTTAGAGCAATAACAACTCTAGGAGATTCTGGAAAGACTAATTACTATTTGAACATTAATCAGATCCGTAGCTTATACATTTTTAATTTAGATAACTAAGCATCGGGGCCACCTACACTTGTCACCGCTTTCCCATCTTTCCCTCCTGATTCCATTATATTTCATTCACATTCTTATTATACAGGATCCTTTGCTGCATTTGGTAACGGGGTTAACGATACATTTCAAATGGAGTCAGGGCCTTGTTAGCGACCTTGCCTCACCGACACCCGCCTTAGCCATTTCATGATTTCATTCGCCACAAAGCGCTCAGAGCACCAGCAAATAATATAAAGACCAAGGGCATCCGAAAACCAAGAGATTGGATAACTGTTTTACAATACATGTAACGGGAATAATTATTGAAGTCATGCAAAATACTTGTCCAGGAACAATTATTCAATGTCGAAATTTAATGTACTTTCTTAAACTGAAAATTAATGAAAAGATTTTGTTGAGTTTTTGCAGTCTATCGACTCGCAGCGCACACGCTTACGATATTAACAACGTTGTTCCTTTATAATTGCGAACGTGTCTATAGCACCTCTCAGTTCCTCTCTCGAGAGCATTCGAATAGGGTAAGCCTCACTAACCTCCCGGCCAGACCAACCAGACAGCCCTGTCGCCCTACTTTTCGATAGCAAATTCTGGCCTTGATTTTCAGCATTGACCCGCTTTTGTGTTTGTTGCATTTCTTTGTAGCCTTGCCGAGCGTACATTGATTTTATTTAGTAGTTTTAAACGCAGTGAAGGAGACATTTGCTAATATATAACAATATGATCAGCATCAACTGCCAAGTCGATATAGCCATTTATGTTTCTTCGCAAACTAGTCCATCAGTTTTAAAGCTATTGGTTAATCTGGGTTAACTTTTCCAGCAGCCATTTTTTTATTGCAGATAAGTATATAATTAGTCCGAAAGGGTCGCAACAGAACAGGATATTGCTGGTATATGAATAATCGGAACAAATTAAAAAAAAATATATAAATGTACATATATGATATGACATGATTTGATAATAATATATGGCTTAGTCGGAAAATACCAGTTTTTCGACAATATATAATTTCAATTTTAATTTGTTAAACAGACTAAGACTTTATAATAAAGCTACCGTACGAACATTCGGAAATGGGATCAGTAATAAACAGAAAAAAATTAATTCTAATTAGGCATGCGCCAGATTTTATATCATTATTTATTTGATCTAAATCAAACTTTTTTGTTATATAGTTGCCATAGATACGGTCAATTATAAAGTTGTTATTTGTCGTACAAAATAGGATTTGCTCTATTTTTTTCAAAGGCGAATCGATAAAAAATATATATTTGCAAGGGTATGAAAACTAGTTTTTCTACCACAATATATTTACACATAATGATTTCATAGAAGCTCAGGTCAAACAAAGAACATGATAAAACTGAAATAAATCACAATGGATTTAATTTTCGGTCCACGAACAAAGATAACCGCCGGAATTATGTTGTATTTAGTGAGTGCTGATTTTCTAATTCTATGAAGCAACCTAATTAATTTCACCATCCTCCAGCATCTTTTCGGTGGTATTCTTCTCTAGATATATTCGGTTGTAGTAGATTGTGGCGGGTTGCAAATTAAGTAAATGTCAAAGTTTCAGCCGCTTAAAATAACTCTCGGAATTCAGTCATCAATGATATAGGAGCTTCTTATTAATAAAAATGTTGTCCTATCTAGGTAACGAAGATTTAATTTCGATTTCCTTCAAAACCCTATTGATTTATGCAGTCAAGCCCATGGCCCATTCATTAGCTATAAAACAAAAAGATCTAAAACCACTCGAGAACCATATTTTTCTGTAGCTTAGGTCAAAAAAAATTCAAAGACTACTATAATAACATATTTTTTCATTTAATACTTAATCTGAGCTGACTACAAAGAAATACAAAAGTCAAAATACTTTGAACACTGGAGAGTCAAATTTCTTTTCACACAATTACTTTGATTTCTTTCTTCCTCTGGCTCAGTAAATCACATGTTTTATTATCTCATTTCTTGGCTATCTTACTGAGAATTCCTCACACTGATGGCAATAATGTCTTCGAAAGTAGGGAATGCTTTTTGGCATTGACTGCTTGACGGCTGCGTATGAGTAATACCCACAGATAGAACAGCTACTGCCTTTACATAGATAAAGGGATTTTTTGGTAAGGGGAGTCGAAAAGCGGGCGGCCGTTTGGGGTTGTCATGAAAAAAATGTAACGTATCCGAATCCCAACGGCATCAACCAATACCCATCTTCATCATCATTCCAATAATCGTCATCCATATCATCATTGGTAATAATATTACTCTTGTCTTTTGGAAACTGGATATACGCTTAGAATGTATATGTTATGCACAAAAAAAAATTGTGTTTATTCTCATTAAGGAAAAGCACGCAACATAAACTAAAAAATATTTTAACAATATTTATTAAAAACTTGTTTAATACTGAAAGGATACCACAAGTCGACGTTTACCTTTTCGATTGCACTTCTTTTTTTTTTTAATTTTTTTCTGAAAACACAGACAAAGTGAGAAGACAGTGCTGAAGCGGGAAACGGCGAAAACGTAAAAGTAAATAGTAAGATATGTATTACTTGGCATTCATCCCGGCTCTGAGCACTCTGCACCCTTAAGCCCCATCCACAACCCCATGTTCTCCATCTGTTCCACATTTAAGGAGAGTAATTGCAGCGACAGTTTGGCGCTACTGCACTTACCCCGGCAGAAGAAAAGTCAGCTAGTAACATTAACCCACTCTCCGGCGAAGAAAAAGTCTTTGAATCTCTTTGATGAAATATTGAAATTGTTGGATGCTGATGTCGGGTTACTCAGATGGTTGAAATACTTTGGGGTCCGGCCAACATGGAATCTCGACTGGGAGACTTAACTCGGTTTCCGAGGGGTCTGTCAAGTGGTGCCCATGGAATGGTCCAAACTTTCAGCCCAGCGCTTCTTGTGCTTGTCGGCCTCAAGTTAAGTAGATCGTTATAAATTGCTCAATTTTAGGAGAGCAAAGAAAATGCAGTAGTGTTAATAAATAATGACTCTACATTAAATTGTGAATTATGGGCAGTGACATCTAAATGGGAATCGGGCTTGAAAGGATGTCAATGACGACAGAGCAACGACAGGTCTTGACATCAGCTAATTATTTTTGTGGGGCAGCTAAATTTTTGCTGTTTAATATTTTTTATTGCTGAAAACTAGTTTAATGTAAGAACAATTTCAAAAATAATATGTGTTCCGGAGATTGTTACTTACTAATCCGGGACTGATTTCTTATATTAACTTGCCCAAAAATTAGAAGAAGAAAGCCTGACGGGAATTCACACTGATTCGATGACGGCTAATCTTTAACTTTATTTGTCCACTCGCACGCTAGGGATTTCACCGAACGATTACATTGACATCTTTAAGCTTATTAGTCACAAAGGAGATTAAGCCAAATAGTATTATCATGAGGGGAGTTTAAAACTTGTTTAGAACTGTTGGCGTTTTTTCTATTTTCTCCTGGTAAATAAAAGTTATCTCCAGGTTAAACGAGATTAAGGATGTTTTTTGTTTTGTGATAAAGGATATCATTTCCCATCGAGTTTTTATTACAACCTTCACTCATAAATAAAAAGCAATAAAAATTAAAAGTTTGCCAAAATATTAATTTTTATAATTTGGATACTTGTATTTTATCTATAATTGCTTTTGATACATTTTGAATTGGAATTGTATCATATAATTCCCACTGTTTGATATATTGTTAATGTCACTGTTTCTTGTTCCAATTTTTCAGTTTCCATTTTCGTTTTCTCATCGTTTTGCTTTTTTTTTTTTTGCAAATGCTCTTTTTTATTATTTTGCTGAGCAACAAAGCCAGAGTTCAAAGTCCATAAAGCATACCATTGTTGTTGTTGTGTCTGGTACTTCTTCTTTGCCGCTTTAATTTTCTTTTTTATACTTTTTGATCTGCGTACAGAGTAGTTGCGGCCTTGTTTTTGGTCGATATATAATACCAACCTAACCAAGATTTCCGTGCTTCTGTTCCGCAATCAGGAGAGGAATATGACATAACACAATGGAGCCCTTTCTCTACCATCCTTCGTCCAGGTCCAGTTGCAGTTAGCTTTTATCGTTCGCCCTACCGTTTTCCCGTGATTTCAACTATCGAAAAATGCTTGGTTTAAGCGCGGTGCGTGTAGTTAGAGCGGAAAATAAATCTCACACACACAAAAACATCCACACAGAGGGGTTAAGGAGGCCATATCGAAATTAGAAGTACTTCCGTTTTGGATTTGCTTGATTTTTGGTGTTCCTTTTGTGGGTATGTGAAACTACAAAGGTGCCGGAAAGATATGCGTAAAAAATGCACATAGAACGTTCTTTCGAAAGTTAACCTCCATTGATTTTCGACCTTTGCGAGGGAGTCGCCTTTTTTGTGTAAAAAATAACTGTTATCCCGCTAAACAATCCCTTTCTTCTAAAGCGCTTTGATATTTCCTATGTGTAGAAACGAACAATATATATATACATAAGTGTTGAGACCACGCAAACTTGGTTTTTCCGAAAGTAAGTCTTTGTGAGAGAGATCGATCCATTTGGCTTAAGTTTAGCCAAATATATAAATATTTATTTGCCGAACAGATCTTAAACCTTCG
This sequence comes from Drosophila simulans, assembly GCF_016746395.2. NCBI lineage: Eukaryota > Metazoa > Arthropoda > Insecta > Diptera > Drosophilidae > Drosophila > Drosophila simulans. The sequence continues at coordinate 99,935 of NC_052522.2, forward strand.
GTGACTCTCAACTTGGACCCCGGCAGAGTCATCGATCTTCTGCACTTAACAGACCAGTTCCGCATCGATTTGCAACGATAACCTTTTGCATAGTAAAATCTAAACGTGAAAGTCGAAAGCGAAGTTTTTAAATATTGATGGACTTTTGCCATTTTGCTTAAGTTCTTCTAGTTCAGTGCCTTAGTGGAGTAAGAAGGCGACAAAGTATTTCATACGAAAGAAATATAAAAAACCGTACCAAAACGGCTGGAAAACAATAAACAATCACAAAGTTTTGCGAGAAAGCCGTTTTTTTTTTGTTTGTTTGTTTTTACGGTTAAAAAGTATGTAACAGGTACAAGAAAGTATTTCCGACCATATAAAGTATATATATTCTTGATCAATAGCCGGGTCGAACTGGCCATGCCCACCTGTCAGTGTGAAAGCCTCAATCTCAGGAACTATAAAAGCTAGAATGTTGTGATATGCAGCTTTCAGAGACATAGACGCAGCGCACATGTTGCCACGTATGTGGTATAGTTATCTGGTATTCAGATATTCGACTGGTTACCCTGGTGTCTTACAATCCCCCGAGAATAATGTCAAGAATTTATAATTATATAACAATCTGTCTGGCGGTCGCCCAGCCTGATTATCTTATAAAGTTAAGCATATGTAAATAAATAAATCAGAAGGTGCTGGACTTACCTAAACCAAAATACCGTTGAATTATGAAGAACTGCATTACATGTAAATCTGAAAAGGGAGAAGAATTTAGGTCTGTAAGGTTAAAGTGTTTATTGAAAAGACGAAGTACACATGCACAACGGAACGAAAAAAATGTAAAATTTTTGTACAATGTCAAAAAAAAAAAAATACTTTAAAACTTAGAATAATATATTTAGTTTTTGGCACAACCTAAGAAATTATATTAAATGGGTTACCTACTGTTGCATGTTGAATGTTTCATGTCCCTTTAAACTTTATCTCAGACAATAAATTTATATGAAACCGATGTACACCAACCTATTTATTTTGCTTCTGTGTAAATCTTTCGGTGTGGATTTAGTTGCTATCAGCGTAACTAGAATCAATATACACCGTACCGCAAAAATATCTTATCGGCTATATAAATGGCATGACTCACACACACCCCATAAACAAACCCGCCGCCAACCTTTGCTTGCCCTTTTACACTCGCTATTGATTATGACGCGTACTTCAGTTCCAGATAAGCGCAAATATCAGCACTGACCCATCAACACCTAACCCATCGGCGCACACCCATGCAAAAATTTAAACCCTTCCCATTCCCTGCGATTTATAAATTCCTGTATTTGCGTGCATGAGTATGACGACATTAATTTTCACACTCATTACAACTCTATTAGAAGTTCCGAGGAACTTGGGTTCTGGAGGTGTTTTAACTGGACCTTGGGGTAAATGTGGGTGTCTCGCCCTATAATTGTGCAAATGGAAAACAAAGAAAAAACATACACGAAACAATATCCGATTGCACGCACAAAACGTGACTCGTCTCCAAAGGCCACCGCCCAAAAGAAGAACAAGAGTCGATTTTTTCGACTATTGGATACCAGTTGCTCAGCATAAATACGAAGTGATTTTTTTTACATATCAATCCAAGTTGGCTAGAAAAATTAAAATAGTTTATACTATTGTTAAGGAGATAGAATTTTGTGTTTTGTGGGCATGGTCAACTTGTTTTTGACGTTAATCAAAACTTTCCGGACCATAATAACATAAGAAATATACAAAAAAAAATTAAAGTATGGCCTAGACAGATCACACTGTTCATACGGACGTGCAGACGGGCAAAAATTACCAGATAGACTTGGCTAGTGGTATACATATTTTATAACGTCGGAAGCGCTTCCATCCATCTGCTCTATACATTTTACGGTATGGGAAATTAAACTGCCAATGGAAGTTTCAACACAAATTGTACTTCAAAAATCGAGGTCATTACCAATGTGTTACAGGGGTAAAAGAGGAAAAATCGCCCAAGAGGGTGGGAAACACAAAATGAAGCGAATAGGTTAATAAAAAAAATCTGTTTAACTCTTCACTTGCTCATTGGTACTTGTAGCGAATATAAGCTCAAAAATGATACTGGATAGATTATTTCCTGCCATCGGAAAGATATCGTCTGTGACCTTTTCAACAATTTCTCTATATATTTAATAGCCATCCCAGTCACGCAAGGACCGAGCGGACAGGTAAAGCCACTGGAATAAGGCAGAAAATCTAGCGGTCGAGGAACAGCCGACGACAAAGACATATTGGCCCTCTCGGTGCATGAATTGGACCATTTCTGTCATCCGGAATTCCCATTTCATTTTTACGAAATTTGTTGCCTTTTTGAAATGTAGTCACGTAATTTTCGAATTTTTAACAACGGCCGAAAATTTCTGTCTCCCATTGAGGGAGTCTTCGAGTAAGGAGACTGCCCGCTGCGCTTCTTGTCAGACAAAGCGACGGTATCAATTTGTATCTGAAAATAAGTATTCCGCTTCAATTTGCCACGAAAACCAAAAACACCAAAAGCACAAGCAACGAAAATTATTTATACCTCGAATCCAGTCATCGGTAATAATGTTGAGTTTGATGGTGAATGGAGCGTCAACTTTATTAGGAATCTTTGTTCACCTAGGGGATCAGACTACACGCATCTGTCCAACGGTAACTCCACGATGTCCATCGAATCTCATTTTGCCATTAATGAGGCGTTGTTTGCCGCCCCATTTTTGTTTTTTTCGGTTCAATCTGAACGAAATCGATTGTCAGGACCCGCATGTCACCCGCTCATTTTCTCACTCGTCTTTGAAAATTACCAGTTCATTTAACTAATTATTGTCATTATGGTTTTTGTTGAGGAGTTTGTTGGCTGTTCTGGTGTCAACACTTCGCGCCGATATTCTGCTGGTTAGACGGCATCCAATGTCACCATATATCGTGTCGGACTGAAATTGTAGTTGCCAATTTTTGCCCGATTTAACTTCGTTTTAGGTAAGAGCTCGGTTTGCGAGAATTTAAAATATTTATGGACTCAACATGAGTTTTTACTAAGCATATTATTTGGATTCGTTGTGCTACGTGGGCTTTTGGAAAGTTAAGGAGTAACCATATGGACAATTCGTTTTCAAAAATCTGACGGTTTGAATTGTTACACATTGTTTAAAAATAAAATGAAATGGCACTAATCCTAGTTACAGTCATCTTTTAAAACAAACTTCCCACTTTTATTATATTACTACTTAGAACTTACTATAATATAGATTATTCCCCAACAATCCCATTTGGTCTTATAACTATGCAATCGTCTATTTCGCAATTTCTCCACCAAGATAGTGTAGACAAGTTTAAGACAAGGGTGATGCCACTCACTGACCCTACCTACACAAAAATCTGCTCGCTTCTCTGGAAACTTGAAGACGGGCACAGTGAAAATAAAATTGCTTCATGGCGACAAAATGGAAAGGGCGCCCATCAGCCATCAGATGTGGGCGAATTATCAGCTTATTTAGAGCCGCTTCAGTTGGCAGTATAATTCCACACTTTTCTTTACAAAATAACACACAGAGACCGCGGATAAGCAATGGGAAATGTAGCATCAATTGACACGAAAGTTTAGCGTAAATATTTGCCGGGACAAAGAGACATCCATTAATTCCAGCCGCCACTCTCATTCTCCGAGAACAGTGACTGAGTGTGTGTAACTATTTAATGACAAAGAATGAAAAAGAACAAGATGCGTATGTGCGACAAACAAATGGCGACATCGCGGCCAGACTCTAATTGTAAATTCCGATCTAGATGCAGATACAAATACTGTTTATTCGTAAATAAGGAGGATGACGTAGTGAGGAAATACTGATTCATCGCATAATCAAACGAATTAGATTCGAATCGTTTTTTCATTCGTCATGGTTATAGGACATGCTTATAAGGCAGTGAATGTCGTTGTGGAGCATCTTAAATGCAATGCAACGATAGTGATGTTTTCAAAAACGACCGTCCACTGAAAAATTTACAATGAGTTTACGTTTATTATAATTACAAGAGTCACGTTTATATTCCATATTAAGAAAGTGTAAGATAAGAAACAATTATTCACCCGAGTAAGTCCATAAAGATCTCGGTACCAAGGTTTCCAGAAACATAAAACTTGATATAAACTTTTTCAGTATCCTCTTCTGATTACCATATTCTTTCGAACGTTCTGAATAAGTTAAAACTCGTCATCGCATGTATTTCTGGATTTTATGAAAATGCCATTCGAATTGCGGCTTTTTGTTTGCAAGTGTAAATGTTTTTACTACATTTCTCAGTTTATCAGCAACTGCATCGTATTTTTGCCACAATCATGGCAATGATGCGAACGAAGGCGGTAATTTCATGGCGTCATTATTATAATATTGTTCCGCAACCAAGGCCATGCTGAGTCCGAAAAAATTGGGAGGAGGGAGGTCTCGGGAAATCACTTCACAACCTCCCGCTTGGTACGCGAAATGGAAATTGACGACGCCGCCACCAAAGGGATCATAACGTATACAGGAAAATCAAAGATTGCCGGGTCTAAAGAAAAACAATGCGTGGCGACAAGTTCGGGTTTCATCAGGGATCGAAATAAATGACAAAAAAAAAAGCTTTGGTAAAAACGAAAAAATAGCTTCGTAATGAAAAGTTAATCCCGTTAATTTTATAAATGATTTTTGTAGGTAGTAATGGAAATGTTACAATCATTATAGTAACGATTTTTTTATGGCTCACCCAATAATCGGAAAATAAATTAAGATTATCTGTACATATAAGTCTACGATCTATTAAAGATTATGCCCTTCCACATAGCGATCGTAAAAAAATGTATTCAATGCGAACTGTAGCATATTTTTAACTCTTATCAGACTATGTCACAGAAGCAACCACCAGAAAACCCCGTCCCCTAAAATAGGTATTGATTAAAAAATTATTTGTTATGAAAATACGCATATATATATTATAGCATTAATATTAATTGTCTCAGGCATGGAGGCGTGCTAAGGACGGAATCATGCTATTCAAGCTATAGCTGGCGAAAGGGACCGATAACAGATAACAAATGTACAGATTGTTGAGTCAAATTTAAATTAACCACACGAGCGGGTCATAAAAATTCTGAAAGTTTTAAATTGAGCTGCAATATAGAAAAATTAGGTCAACCCGAATTTGATTTTTTTGGCAATATTCAAACTTACACCCTGAAACTCCATTCAGGCTCGAATACTTATACCCGTTACTCGTAGAGTAGCCCTAGTATACCCTATACTGAAACTCCATTCAGGCTCGAATACTTATACCCGTTACTCGTAGAGTAGCCCTAGTATACCCTATACTAGAATCCTTGAAAATTATGTAACAGCTAGGAGTTTTTTCCGACCCTATATATATTTCTGATCAGGATAACGAGCCGAGTCGATCTTACCGTGTTCGTCTGTCTCCTAATATTTAAATTTTTCCCATTTTTATACAGATATTAAGTATACGTTATGGCTAAATGGGGTAAAGGGTATACGTACATCTAAGACCAAATGCAGGGGAAAAGCAATAAGCTGTATAACTTTCTGCAAATTAACTTTCGGCACGCATGTACCCGAAGCCCTACAAAAACAAAGCAAAACAGAATGCGGCATGTGCTTAAAAACAGGCGGTACGACTGTCATTAAATTTCGCGCATGAAATGAACAGCAAAGGAAATTCTTGCAGCTGCAGCTGCAGCAGCACCAGCAACAGACGAAAACTTAGTCACTTGTGTGCCTGCTCCACCCACTTAAGCCACGGCGGATGGGGTACGTGTGGCTAGCACACATGACATTTTATTCTTACAAGACAAGCAACAACACATATGACAGTTAATAACAGCAGCAGCAGCAACAAAATTTAAAAATTCCCACAACATCCGGTTGAGAGCAGACCAACTGCGAGAGGAGCAACACAACAAAAATAAATAAAGAAAAACGGCACAAATAAAACTCAAAACGAGAATCGACAAACATTTGCGGTACAGTGGCTTAATGAAACTGGAATAATGCTTTAACATATAGTCAAAGCCCCACGATGCACTCAAATGTAGCTATAATACTCAATAGGAAGTCTGAAGCAGTTCCCCAAGCGACAAGTAGTTATGACCAGGTCCAAGGTTTGACTTCGCGTCGGTGGGCGTAAATAGCGCCCGCGGGAGCTGCGGATATAATCCTAGGTATATGGTGGGCTGGCTGACTGTAGCACACTGCCTGCCGACGCAGGATGCTAAGAGTAGAAGCTGCGTGAGTCAGCTGGCGGGGAATGTGATCGGCATACAAAATGTCGCATTCGGACCAGTTTAGCTGGCGACGAAAAAATACAGCCCAGAAAAATAAAACACTAAAAACGCCGTGGCAGTGAAGCAGGGAAATGGCGTTGCTGGTAATGTTTTTGCAGTTGCAGCGCTAGTGGTGCCAATGCAAACAAGTCGACGCCGGTCAAGAGAGCGTGGGAGGGAAGTCTGGTGTGTCATGTCGGTGGGTGTCGCACCGCCACCAGCTCTGTATTTGGGTTCCCAGTTCGCCGGCCATTCCGTCGCGTTCCGCCTTGCGCCGGTTTTGAGCAAGATATGCTGGCAGCAACAAGTTTCAGCGACTAAAGTTGCTAGGGTTGTGTAAGCACGCACATCCATCAAGACAGAAGCACCGAGAAACTTAATCTCCAACCGTTGCTGCGACAAATTATTAATGTTTATACACATACTGTTATTAATGTGTTTGCACATTAATAATAATCATTTATTGTCCTAAATTCTTTGTAAATTTAAAGAATTCTTGAACCATTTAATTTTTTGAATCTGTTGAAGACAACATATATTCCTCAAATTTCTCCACGTGCCAGTAAGTGAGCAGCAAACATCCATTTACACTATCATTAATCTTCTCCTGTCCAACCGATGCCATGCGATACGATATTATACTACTGCTGGTAGGTAAAAATTAACTCTTAATGATCTGATGACAGCTCCGCGGTTTGTCCGGAAATTTAACGGTCCAAGTTCAATCGATGGTAGAACAAAAAAAAATTTGCATTTTAAAGCAGTAACATTACCAATGTCTATTAGATATATAGAGCTTGATATGTATATATTTTCTTCCACCCTCATATGACACCGTGTGCCACTGTCTGGGATTAATGATCTCTAAAACAATAACAGATCTAATAGAAAAATGATACAAAGCACCCAGTTCCGGACTCGAACTGCATAGTAACTTCTACAACCGTGCATGTTTGCACTTTTTGAATGGGCCTCTCTGGTCGGATGATGATGATTATAATAACGGCTCTGCTGATGACTATGCTGAAAGGAGGAGCGGTGATAGAAACCCGATCCGAGAGTAGGATAGAGCAGACACACTTAACTCATTCACAAATCGGACAGAGGGCCTACACCAAGCTGAATATAACCGGCTAACAAACACTACCGAAAACTAGTGAAAAAAATAGTCCAGCGTTTTGGGCGTTTTGTGGGCGTTAGAGTGGGCATGGCATCATTTGAAAACAAACTTGCGCTGCGTCTATGTACATGGAAGCTGCATGCTCAATCATTTTTCACCATTAGTTCCCTTTATAAAACTTACGTAACTCAAAAACCAACGATAAAGAGGTAATGATAGAACACGGGGGCACGGTGGAGAAGAAACGAATACAGGAATGTGTTTGGATGGGCAGACGGAAGAGGAAATTGTCACTTTGTTGCAAAATAAACACGTGCCGCTGATTAGTAAACTAAGAAGGCCAAACGAGCAACTGAAAGATTGAGTAGTTGAGTTTTTCTGGCTGTTATTTATGTGAGTGTGTTTATGTCCCACTAGCCACCCAAGCACCCCCGTCACCCATCTTTTATGTCGAGCGCTTCGTAAAAATTATTAAACGCTATCGCACATTTGTTATGCCGCGTTTGTTCTTTTACGTGACTTTGCCTTTTGATAAAATTTTTTGTTGTGGCCTGCCTGCTTGCGGTTTTGTTTTTACGATTATTAAAAAAACGCTATAGCCGTTTCTCGACTTTCAGATATACGTTACTCAGCTAGTGGGAAAGCAAACAAGAAATTTCAAAATATCTAAATAAATATGCCATATCAATAGAAATTAAAAAGAAAAATAATAAAAAAAAAAATAACTAAAAAAAATTAAATTAGCAGAGTTGGACGGTTTGCTTCTCGGTGTTCATACATACGGACAGACGGGCGGACATGTTCGGCTAGACTGGGATAGTGATTCTGATCAATAATATATATACTTTATAGGGTTGGAAACGTTTCCTTCTACCTGTAACATATTTTTTAACGGATCTAGTATACCCTTTTAATCTACGAGTAACGCGTATAAAAAAGCAAAGAAATTTTTGGCTCTGACGTAAATTATGACAGTGAAATATGAGTAAGGCGGGCTAAAAGGAAGCAAACTCTTTGATTATTTGTACGTGATTTCTTTTGATGCTATTATTGCTTTGTTTAGGCTAAAACTGCATTAAGATTGGTTTGGCCGGAAGAGATCTTTATATACATACATAATATGAAAATATTAAACTCTGCATTTCATCTAAGCCGTCGTCTTTTGTAGCTCTGTTTACTGAAGCCAAACAATTATAAAGACAACCAACACAATCGGGGAACTTCCAAAGTCGAAGAGCGACTTCCAGCAAATCTGACGAAATTAATAACGTTACCATAATATAAACTCGTGATCAATATTCGTGTGACTTGATTTAATCGCACTTTTTTCCTATTTCTCGCGCCTCATACAGAAAAAGTATAATTTGGTAAAGTTGTTGATATGTCACAGTGTGTTATTTGCAACTGATAAAATCCCACAAGTATCATAGCAGTTTTGAAGAATAATTACACTGATGACAGATTACGAGAAAAGTGGCGGAACTCAAAATTAAATTATTCAACCATTTTGTCTATTTAAAAGCGATTACAGACGCTGAACACTTTCGGTTGATTCGTCTTGTCAATATGGAAGGGGTCAATGGTATTTTGTGTGACACGTGTCCGATCGGACTGTAACAAAACCAACCAGGAAAACAAAGAAAATGAAACAATACATAAATGGCAAAACGAACGATGAAAAAGAAATGGTAAACTATTAACATTTTTGTTTACACCTCACAATACCCACACCATAAATTTTAGCTGAGAACCGGGCAAAAAGTAAAATAACACAAGAGGATGACGGGTACTGAGAACTCGTCACAAATTGGCCAAGATCGGTGGCAATAAACCTACTTCACAAGTTTAACTCTCAGCGCTTTTGAAGGGGAACTGAAACTACATTTCATCTGTTCACACAGCTCAGATTCCGATCTCGTATGAATTTAGCTTTTCAAGACTTCCCACAACATTGACTTTAAGGGCAACAACATTATCTAAAAATAATTAAATCGGAAATGGCGTGATATCCGATAATGTTGTAAATAAATTAAACTAGTTCAACTTTACACCAACTCCGCTAAAATTTATGATGAATAAATTAATAACATTTCCGAAGCCGCGCCAAATTGGCAAAATCGTTGTTGGGATAATCATCACCGATTGTCCCGTCCCTTCCCTGCACACGACTCCAGCCAGACAAATGTAGACAAAGTCAGCAAATAAATCAAACAACCTGCACACGCGCTACAGAAAAAAACATGCTGATGGGTAAGCAGAATACGATACCTTGTATACCCAAAAGGGGGCGACGGCCTCCAAACTAGATATTGCATTGTATTGTATTGGAATGGAATTCGCGAAAGCACCCAATCGCCAGACTGGGACAGCGCATAGTAGTTCAGGGAAATCAGAGTAGTCGAAAGGGAGCAGCGTTCTGTATGAAATCTAAAAATGGATCGAAATGCTTTTTTAAACGCCCACCGCTCGCAAAAATCATCATCATCATCAGCAAAGATGCCTTCATCCAGTATCCAACGGATCATCTCGGATTGCCCATGTGCGGCCCATTAATTCGCATGATGTCTTGCATATGGCAGCAAAGTTTTGCGCGTGCGGTCAAACAAAAGTGGAGCCGCACGTGGTAGGAAATCAGCACTCGCAGAAAAATTTTAATAATTGTGCAAAAAAAGAAGTCAAACCAAATTTTTAAATTTGGTATAAATCGCGGTATAAAATGGGATTTGTTAGATAACATAAAGTTGGATATTTAAACAAATACCTATTAAATCAAAACTTCCTGCAGTGTACAGGTTTATTTGGCATTTTATATGTGGGCGCGCATTTTGTGGTGTGTGCATCTATATTTTTGTCCACGAGTGTTTATGTTCACATCCGACATCAAAACATACGGCCAGAACCTGTAGCCCACTGTGGCGGGTTGGGGCCGAGCGCGATGAAAATATTGGTTGTTGGGTGGTGCATGTACAACCGGTTATTCAGCTTGGGCGTCAGCGTTTGACGCTTTCCATTGATCAGCAAGCGTCCTACGATATTTGATATGGGAACACACTGATGGACACTTTGAAAGCAAGTCTGCCCGCCCGTCCAACGTGACGTATGAGTGATGCTTGGGGTGCCTTGAATAATGTCACGAGGCGTGCTAGTGATTTTGTCCAACGTTTGCGTACTTATGGAACAATTAAATATAGCTGATTTTGTTTTACTTTTTACATACGTACTTTTTATAAACCGGGTACATCACTTTTGTGTCACGTTGATATCACCACTAGTGCCCCAAGGGAGACCAAGGTCACAAAGGGGTTCTCCGCTTCCCCGCTTCTTAATAAAATTATACAAACAAAAAAAAAAATTGTGTCGACATGAGAGGAAGTAGCCTTCGAAAATATAAATTTAAAAGGTTAGGCTCGAGAAGCTGGCATTTTAATACTAACATGAAGGAAATAACGTAATACTTACAAATAAGAAAAAAATAATTAAATAGTTTCAGCAGCAGCAAAAATTATAGCAATTGACAGACAACCAAGAAATACAAATAACGGTAATAGCAAATAACGCTGAGATCTGCGCTGTTGCATTTCAATGTTTGACTAAGCGCAATAAAACACCGCACACACGCTGAAAAAAGAGCGCAATACTACACATCATTGAAAACTAATGAACAAAAAGCCAGTGAACAGGCAGAAAAGATTTATGCAAATTTAAGAAGCGCCAGGCAACTATTCTATAAAATTTTTTGAAGTGGATTTTCCGCATTTTGCGATTGCGTCGAAGGCCTTCACGTGCGATCAAGTCATGGCTCCATGTGCCATGTGGCAGTCACCGGACAAAACACAGACCACTTCCTCCACTCCACGACAAATCGATGAAACCGGCGGTGCCACTCACCGAAGTCGAGAAAGCCCAATGAGTTGAGCAAATGTTTTCGCCAGACCTCGCCCCTCTTCTCAGAAGTGATAACAAATAACTTCCACTAGCTAAAGGCTTTGTGGCAGAGCCATCAGATGCTGAGTTTAACAAGAAAGTAAATTATTTTATTTCTTATAATTTCATAAAATAGTTTCATATTTTTCTAAATCAACACAAACAGAATACAAGGATACTATCAAAATGGAAAACGAAGAGCACTCATCTATTGGAAGGGGGTTCTTTATTTTGGACAGGTATTTATTTGGGTGGTTTTCTAAACGGAGCTTCCCCACGACAGAGACCCGCTAAAAGTTCTTTCACCTCGAATCAGTTCCCAGTTTCATGTCTTCGTTCGGTGATCGTAAACGATCATCAGCGACTTCGGAAAGTTTTAATGCCAGCGATAGATAAGAGCGTTAATAAGTGACAGGGCGCCAAAGCGAATCATAAACAATTTTATTCGCGCGTGTCAGAGAGAAAGAGCAAGAAAAAGAATCGCAAGCAAATCTAAAAAGCACAAACTCGACAGGTTGCCTTTGGGTGATATGGTATTTCATTCATGCTATAAACAGTCGTTTTAAGCTCTCTTTGTGTCAATACATATTAGTCACATATTTAAAGCATTTTCGGTCACAAATATTTAAAACTAATTGTTTTGGTTTTGGCTTTTTGCAATCCAGCACATAGCATGAAGAAATTATTGATACCCTTGGCCAGTAAGTCCTGGTCTGTATTTCTTCCGCCACCGATAATGACATAATAAATAAATATAAATAAAGAAAGTTATTACAATTGTAAATTGGAATAGGTGAATAAATTAAGTTAAGAAAAACAATAAATAATTATACCTGTCAAAGCAAATAATTTATTTGTATGCTTATAAACAAATTAGGTAAGCTAATTTACTTAACTGCGTCGTTGAATAATTATCAAATTTTTAGTAATCCAACACACAATAAAATCAATTGGGAAGAACTATCTCAATTGTTGTTAATTCTGGCACACTACATAAATTGCCATTCAGTCATATTCTATCAGTCTTGGATGAGTTTCGTATTCTAGGATTGGATTGCCGCTGCTGCCGGGCTGATGTTTATGTTATAGACACAAAAAATCACTTAGCTTAAAAATGATTTCAAGTATTTTGTGGGATTTAAAAATATACATCAAAGTGAGAAGCGGCGACGGAAGCGTGACATAGAGTATCAGGTAATGGCCAAATAGGATAGATTGACCAAAAATAAATATTGAGATGGCTATTTTTAAACCAAAAAACCTCGTATCCGATCTTCAATTGCACGAGCGCAAATAGAAGTTTCTATATGGGGATCGGCACATTTTGGACCGCACACTCACACTGTTAATTGGCACCGCTCGAGCGAATCACTTCGCGAGTCTACCCTCGAGAAAATTTGTTTTAAATTAGATTTTTGGACAACCTCGTCTAGAACCATGCAATGCCTGAAATATGTTGGAACGTGTTTGCGCTTACATCCTAATAAATTAAATAAGTGAATTGTTACAATCGACATTTGTGACTTGATATTTTCGTTGAGCTTCCCCGATTGTAACATTCACTTTTCTTTCGAATTATTAATTATGCAGGCGAAATTACAGCTATCCAACTTTCTTACTCTGTTGGGCACCATAAACTAGGGAGTAACCTAAAATGTTCCTTATGCTGTTGTCCCGGCTGCAATGCCCAATCTATAAACCATGCGGGAGTGAAAAAGTATCTGACAGATACAAATAGAAAACGGCAATTTTGGCATTTTATATTAAATACTACTGGTGAGGTTTTTAACAGGGCGAACGAATGATTCTATTGGCGCTCAAGGCTCGAAGAAGTGTTAATATAATTGCTGTTTGTGTCATTAGAATCAATGTTGCAATTATAAACTACTTTGTTATTCCAGTAGTCCGTACTTTCTATCCAGTTATAATGTGAACACGCGTGGCGAGTACAATTTTCCTCCCGTCCGTCATCAAAATTGTTCCCATTTCAACGCCGTCTTCTATATTCCCAAGTCATTACGGTGTTAATAAGTCTTAAAAAAATTAAATTCAACGCCTTGCTAAGGCGCAAAAGTCGATATGACGTTGAAGAAGAAGAAAACAGTCGATTTGGGACACGTCGTTTTAAAAGTTAATACTTTTTCGTACTTAGTTTTGCTATTGCGCACTTTTAGAAATGATAAGACAAAGCAAAAGTTTTACTACCGATTTGGAGAATATATAATGATTTTCTGGCACGGGACTGCCTTCTTCATGTAGCTATATATAGGAGTATGTATGAGCAAAATAAATTTTCGATTTTGTCAAGAGGTTGGACAGGTAAAGGAATTCCTATCTTAAAGGGCGTGTGGCCAGACAGGTAGGTCACCAAACGTGGCTCGTGTCGAAGACAGTTTCTTATGCAAGGCAAAGTTTTGTTCCCATGTTTAAGGGGGGGACACATTTCCCAAATTTTACACAAGTGCTGGGTAACTTATGTTACATTAAAAAGAGTAGAGGCATACATGTCAATGCAATGCTTTTACCTTTTAGAACACTTTTCACTTGCTGTCCATTTTGAAATTGCTGTTATTGCTGAGGTCGGTGACTGTCATGTTCTATGTAGAAATTCTTTTGATATTATTAGCATTCGCCTATGAGTTTTCAATTTCTGATACTGCCTCCAGGAGCATGCACATATCTGCGCATGCGATACAATCGGTAGATTTTGAGGCAAATGTCATAAAAGGGCATTAAATGGAATTTAAACTGCCAAAGCGGTTTGTATTTGATTTGTTTCACATTTATTTAGAGTGAGTATAGAGTGCGTGTGACCATTACCTCGCGACGCACCGCTATTTCGAATCAACACTGAGCTACCGGAAAAAAATTTGTCGCCGACAAGTGTGTGGAGTGATATACAAATTTTGACATTATTTAACAAAGCAGCGGTAAAAAATTAAAGCTCTGTGCTTTCTTTTTCTAGGTGGTATTCCCAATGCAAATATGTAAACGGACAGAACAAATAGAAAAGCAAAATTAAGAAATGTCCAATATAAGAGCCGTCCCTATCGTCTACGTCCAGCGCCTCCGGCACGTGCTCTGGCACCCACCTCGGCGCCCGCTCCAATGCCGACGTCCATCCCAGCTCCAGGTCCGTCCTCAACGGCTTTAGCCGCTCCACCGCCGTGAGCTCCAAATTGTCCACCCGCCCCCGCCGCTGCGCCCAAGCCCCCTTGGGCGGCACCCATAGCCTCGGGTTGACCTGGAACTTGAGCCTCGGCGATGCACTAATTGAACGTAGCTTGGTTAATAGACAATAAATCATTGGGTAATTCCAAAAGTAACTCCCAAGAGGATCAGCTATAGCTAAAAAGTTCTAACCACACGATTTTCCAAAGATAGCTCTACTCCTCTCGGAAAACTTACTCGCAGATTTCAGATCTCACCCAAAGCATCGCCCAAGTCATCCAGGACAACATTGCCAGTTTCATTGTCAGTAGAGTTCGTCTCCAATACAGGTTTAAATCAACTATAGATGGGTTTCGGCTACCGCTTTATCAATTTATACTATTATAACGCTCACAAAAACTCGTGGAAACGCCTGCTTGGTATTATCAAAACACAAATCTTAAGCGGCCTTGTCCCGATAGCATCTATCGTAGCTCGACTTGGTTGTCAGCCATCAATTATATATTATTAATCAATTGTATTGTTGACAATCGCTTAATTGCTCCCGTGCCTAATGCATGCTTCTGGCGTGAGTCTATTAATAAATAACTAAATAATTACCAACCAGTCGTAAACCAAATAGTGATATAATGACATTGCGAACAATACAGTTGTTATTGCTGGAAAATTATTGAGTAATAGCGCGCACTACAAGGTCAATATTAAACAAAACCAATAAGCTAATGCTAAATACACATAAATATTTAGTTAATTTAAAGGAAAAAACGAAATAATTTTAACATAAAGAATAGAATATGCATTTTAAGTTTATTTTATAAGTTTTCCAATTTTCCTAGTGGGAGTACGAAGTGGAAATTTATAAATTTGTTCGGCAGATCATTAGAAATTGGAGAAAAAAATAATAATAAAATCATATTTGAACACTGTGAGGAGTGACTGGCTTTTCCCTGACCATGGATAAAAAATATAGCATCTAAACAACATTAAGAATTTTACACATATACCCCATATGTCATAGTTTTTTGCTCATCTGCCGGTGGCCGCAGTAATGGACACTTTTCCCGATTATCACGAACTGTATGTAGTAGTCCACACTTAACCATGAATGCTTGTTCTGCTATCATAAAAATCAAATCAAAATGATTGCTAATCAAGTGCAATAATGCTATTTTTATCGTCATAGTTGTGGTTTGTACATGTGCATTTTGATTTACTATACATATGTACATATGTAAGTATGTCTACGTGTGGCAATTCACCATATTAATATGATCCTTTGAAAGCTAGAAAGTTACTTTTGTACGATACATATTTCCTTAGTTTATATGTATATGTAAAATTTATGTGTAATGTATAATAATAATACTGAAATACATACTTACATATATATTGGATTTTTAAAAGAATCGCAAGCAATAGACATGGTACCAAAATTTATTTTCTGAAATAAGATAAGCAAATAGGACGAACAACATTATCAAGTGTTTTTTTTAAGAACCTTTCAGTTCTTATTTGTCGATTTATTATGGGATTAAAATTCTGATCGCTTATTCAATTTCCAGATTTACACACACACATACATGGATACGAGAGTGGAATTGGTGAGAGAGCCAATAATCTAATGAAAAGCGACAACGAAATGTTTGCATACATACAAAACTTACATATTTTAATGATATTCCGTATGCAACGAGTTCCCCGTACTTCTATTTACACTTTTTGCGACTTTTCTTATTTACCTGACCCTAAACCACGAAACACAACCTTCTTCCGTTAGCGACGAAAGGAATATGCAAAAATGGCTTCACATGACCGACGCTGATCCGATACTACGGTTTTTTTCGACTCTTCTTATAAAATGTATGATCGCTTATTCAACTCTCATATTTACATACACACACAAACTAGGATACGAAAGTGGAATTGGTGAGAGGGGCAATAATGTGATGAAATGAGACAATGAAATTCTGCATATATACAAAACTTACATATATTAATGATATTCCGTATGCTACTACTTCCCCGTTCTATATACACTTTTTACGACTTTTCTTATTTTCCTGACCTAAAACTACGAAACACAACCTTCTTCCGTTAGCGACGAAAGGAATATGCAAAAATGGCTTCACATGACCGACGCTGATTCGATACTACGGGTTTTTTTTTGACTCTTCTTATAAAATGTATGATCGCTTTTTCAACTCTCATATTTACATACACACACAAACTAGAACACGAAAGTGGAATTGGTGAGAGAGGCAATAATCTGATGAAATGCGACAACAAAATGTTTGCATATATATAAAACTTACATATATTAATGATATTCCGTATGCTACGAGTTCTATATACACTTTTTACGACTTTTATTATTTTCCTGACCTAAAACCACGAAACACAACCTTCTTCCGTTAGCGACGAAAGGAATATGCAAAAATGGCTTCACATGACCGACGCTGATCCGATACTACGGTTTTTTTTTGACTCTTCTTATAAAATGTATGATCGCTTTTTCAACTCTCATATTTACATACTACACACACAAACTAGAATACGAAAGTGGAATTGGTGAGAGAGGCAATAATCTGATGAAATGAGACAACGAAATTCTGCATATATACAAAACTTACATATATTAATGATATTCCGTATGCTACTAGTTCCCCGTTCTATATACACTTTTTACGACTTTTCTTATTTTCCTGACCTAAAACCACGAAACACAACCTTCTTCCGTTAGCGACGAAAGGAATATGCAAAAATGGCTTCACATGACCGACGCTGATCCGATACTACGGTTTTTTTCGACTCTTCTTATAAAATGTATGATCGCTTATTCAACTCTCATATTTACATACACACACAAACTAGGATACGAAAGTGGAATTGGTGAGAGAGGCAATAATCTGATGAAATGCGACAACGAAATGTTTGCATATATATAAAACTTACATATATTAATGATATTCCGTATGCTACGAGTTCTATATACACTTTTTACGACTTTTATTATTTTCCTGACCTAAAACCACGAAACACAACCTTCTTCCGTTAGCGACGAAAGGAATATGCAAAAATGGCTTCACATGACCGACGCTGATCCGATACTACGGTTTTTTTTTTTACTCTTCTTATAAAATGTATGATCGCTTTTTCAACTCTCATATATACATACACACACAAACTAGGATACGAAAGTGGAATTGATGAGAGAGGCAATAATCTGATGAAATGCGACAACGAAATGTTTGCATATATATAAAACTTACATATATTAATGATATTCCGTATGCTACGAGTTCTATATACACTTTTTACGACTTTTATTATTTTCCTGACCTAAAACTACGAAACACAACCTTCTTCCGTTAGCGACGAAAGGAATATGCAAAAATGGCTTCACATGACCGACGCTGATTCGATACTACGGTTTTTTTTGACTCTTCTTATAAAATGTATGATCGCTTTTTCAACTCTCATATTTACATACACACACAAACTAGAACACGAAAGTGGAATTGGTGAGAGAGGCTATAATCTGATGAAATGCGACAACGAAATTCTGCACATATACAAAACTTACATATATTAATGATATTCCGTATGCTACTAGTTCCCCGTTCTATATACACTTTTTACGACTTTTCTTATTTTCCTGACCTAAAACCACGAAACACAACCTTCTTCCGTTAGCGACGAAAGGAATATGCAAAAATGGCTTCACATGACCGACGCTGATCCGATACTACGGTTTTTTTCGACTCTTCTTATAAAATGTATGATCGCTTATTCAACTCTCATATTTACATACACACACAAACTAGGATACGAAAGTGGAATTGGTGAGAGAGGCAATAATCTGATGAAATGCGACAACGAAATGTTTGCATATATATAAAACTTACATATATTAATGATATTCCGTATGCTACGAGTTCTATATACACTTTTTACGACTTGTATTATTTTCCTGACCTATTCCGTATGCTACGAGTTCTATATACACTTTTTACGACTTTTATTATTTTCCTGACCTAAAACCACGAAACACAACCTTCTTCCGTTAGCGACGAAAGGAATATGCAAAAATGGCTTCACATGACCGACGCTGATCCGATACTACGGTTTTTTTTTTGACTCTTATAAAATGTATGATCGCTTTTTCAACTCTCATATTTACACACACACACACATACTAGGATACGAAAGTGGAATTGGTGAAAAGCAATGCTTTGATAAAACTTGACTGTTATCAATAATCGATAGTTTTCTGTCACGCTTATTCAATTCCCAGATTTACACACACACATGCATGGATACGAAAGTGGAATTGGTGAGAGAGGCAATAATCTGATGAAATGCGACAACGAAATGTTTGCATATATATAAAACTTACATATTTTAATGATATTCCGTATGCAACGAGTTCCCCGTACTTCTATATACACTTTCTACGACTTTTCTTATTTTCCTGACCTAAAACCACGAAACACAACCTTCTTCCGTTAGCGACGAAAGGAATATGCAAAAATGGCTTCACATGACCGACGCTGATCCGAAACTACGGTTTTTTTTTGACTCTTCTTATAAAATGTATGATCGCTTTTTCAACTCTCATATTTACATACACACACAAACTAGAATACGAAAGTGGAATTGGTGAGAGAGGTAATAATCTGATGAAATGCGACAACGAAAGGTTTGCATATATACAAAACTTACATATTTTAATGATATTCCGTATGCTACGAGTTCCCCGTTCTTTAATGTAAATTTATTATATATATTTTTATAATTTATATGTGTAATGTATAATATTGATAATATAATACATACATACATATATATTGGATGTAGTAGTTTTTTAAAAGAATCGCAAGCAATAGACATGGTACCAAAATTTATTTTCTGAAATCGGATAAGCAGTACCAAATAGGACAAACAACATCATTATCAAGTGTTTTTTAAGACCCTTTCAGTTCTTATTTATGGATTTGTTATGAAATTACTCTTCTGATCGCTTATTCAATTCCCAGATTTACACACACACATGCATGGATACGAAAGTGGAATTGGTGAGAGAGGCAATAATCTGATGAAATGCGACAACGAAATGTTTGCATATATATAAAACTTACATATTTTATTGATATTCCGTATGCAACGAGTTTCCCGTACTTCTATATACACTTTTTACGACTTTTATTATTTTCCTGACCACGAATTATTTTTAACCACGAAACACAACCTTCTTCCGTTAGCGACGAAAGGAATATGCAAAAATGGCTTCACATGACCGACGCTGATCCGATACTGCGGTTTTTTTCCACTCTTCTAATAAAATGTATGATCGCTTATCGATAGTTTTCTGTCCCTCTCTTGCCGATAGGTCAGTGACCCTTCAGAAAGCTGGATGCTGCGAAACTAAGCCTAATTCAACTAAAACGACAAAAATTTAAATGACGCTTTAAACTTCCACAGAAGTGTCTTCAACACGTATGTATGTATGTACACACAAATCGAAAAGAAATGATACTTGGTCAATTATGTGTTGTACATATGTAAATGTTCTGTGTACCCAACGGTTTTAGTAGGTTTCAGCGGGTAACCCCATTTAACGATGCATTAGGGAAGGCTAGTTCAGTCGGTCATTTCTCGCCACCGCACTCCCTTAATGTATCCCAACCCTACCTTGGTCGTTCCACCGATGCGTCTGCCCTGTCTAGACGCTTTTAATTTGCGTAATCAAAACACAAAGAGCAACGGCGACTGTCAATGAGAACAGAGCTATAACCAAAACAGAAACAAACAATCACGCCTTTACACACGTTGATAAATTACAAAAAAATTTCAAAGCTCCCTTTTTATTTTAATTTAAAAAAAAAAAAACCCTAGGCCAAAGGCTAGACTGTAAGTAAATCGAATGTTAATGAAAACATACAATTCACTAAAAAAATAAGTTGGAACTGTATCATTAAATTGGTGACCCTCCCATAGACCATTAAGAGTATTAAGAGTAGTAATTACGTTTTTTATAAATTATAAATTTATTTTAAGTTTAACAACCAATTAAATGTCTTTAAAACGTTGTGGGAACGATCATAACATGGAAACAATAATTTAGATTAGCTAATAGTTTTTGCAACTGGTGGCACATATTTTAAATAAAACAGAGAGCTCTCTAGACTTACTCAAATAGTTATAATATCAGCTTCAAAAGCATATTATTTGTCTATATATCGCAACGAATAGAATGCAGTTCCTTAATTAATATAATCGTTGTTTGAAATTTCTGTCCTCTGAGAGGTCGCTATTTTTACCCGTATGGCTGTATTGTTCTCGGAAGTGGCTGACGTCGAATAACTCGTCACCGGTACAAGTCGCAAGTCTACGACGCCACGATATCACAATGGGGTCCATAGATTTCAGTCGGAGCTCTAGCTCTCAGAGGCAGACAAGCATCAAAGATCTGTACATACAAATGGTTTTGGTTTCCTCGTTTGTCAGCGTATTTCGCTAAAAATGTATCTATGTATATGTATGTATATATGCGGCCATAGTTGGATCTTGCACCTTGGCACGAATCACAGTCAACAACATAGTTAACTTCATTAACAAGTGCACTGCGAATTGCTCTTTACCTCTTTTGAGGTAGCCGATCTTTGTAGCCGGAATTTGCTGGACTTGATTGCAATTTATTTTAACTGCTGACGACTTCATAATGTTCACAAAGGTCATGCTTGTACGTTGTATCTGTCAAATCTCCTTAAATATAAAAAGATTTTTACTTAAAATCGATGTTCTCTCGCATATATCAAGATTAGTTTGCTTTTTTTTCGTAATTTATGAGCTTTTCTCCGAGGCAGCACCGATTTTGTGTATAAGAAAGCGAAGGTAATGTACACGACGAATCTATGTAACTGAATCTTTACACTACCTCTTTGGCGAAATAAATATGTTTTTAATTAGCCTACCATTGATTTATTCCACACCATTGCAGCTGACAGCCAGATTAATGTGTTGATGCCAGATTAATCAGATTTAAAAGAGGTAATGGAATATAAACGTTTGTTTAAAGTGTTGCCGCAGTAAGTTTAGCTTGAATTTAATATTGTTATTAACAGTAATGCACCGATGTACATACCACTGATAAAGAGTAAAGATGCCCACGATGTGTGCATATTGCGTCTGGAATCTCGTACAGCTAGAAGTGCTGCCGATCCGTGAGTCAAACAGTTGGAATGGCACTACGATGGGTTGGGCTGGCAGTCAATAGCCCCAACTGTTAATTGCAAAATCAAATTGAGCTGCCACAATGTTGCTGTCGGAGAAGATTACCTCATCATCGAAAAGACGAAAAGTGTTGGTGGCGAAATCATCAGCGTCTCCCAAAATGGCATTGAGCGAATGTTTCCTGGAAGAACGAAGGGGCCACGCATCGCGAGTCTGACTCTCCCCCGGCTAATTACACGCAAACGCATTTTAATTTTCATAAAAATAATCATAACATGTGCCGCGCACATAACTCTTGCTCTCATTTCCTTTGGCACTAGATAAAATAAACTGGCTGCGGAACCATTTGAAGCACGGCAACAAAATGTTCGATTGTGATAAATGAATTCCGCGAATCTGTCGAGGCCAACAGCTACGAAATTCGCAATTTCAGGTGTATAAATAGATCGACTACTGCAAGCAAAGCAAACCGAATAATAATGCTTAACAATCTAAACTGAGATCAACAAACAAATCGATCACCCAACCCCCTTTTTATTCAAATATTCGTTTCGAAAACTACCTCAAATTGAGGTAAACTTGGCAGTCGGCGAAGTCTTTTTAATAAATGAAATATTCCGGTTAACTGGATGGCATACATGTAGATATTGTAGAACCCCTCACCGCAAACCTGGAAAGTCGTCAAAGTCATTAAAGTCGTTAAAGTATTAGAACATACGACCTACAAGTGTAAAACAAAGCGGAGCCGAAAATTTATTTCAAGTCTACATAATGTGCAAAATTTAAAGAAAGGAAGTGCCTTGCAGTACACAAAATATCTCTAACCAGGCTCCACTTGTGCCCTGAAAGACATAAACCTTTTTCAATCGGCACATTGTATTTGTTGCATATCTAAATCCAATGAAGATCCAATTCCATGTTTATCTAATATGTATGTATATGTAATGCTTTGTAATTGATTCAAAATATCAGCAAATAATAGACCTGAACACATATGCATTTTTAAGCCGCCTGGACTTATCGCATCCGTTTTGATACCGGTAGAAATGTAAACAAATATTTCTTCCCAGACCTCGGAACATTGCTTCAATGCATTAGTTGGGCAGTCCGATAAATCGACACCACATATCTGATATTTGAGTATTAACACCAAACGTTGGTAAACACTGAGTGTAAATTTCCCCCTTAGTCATTTGGGGAGAAACCGCATAACCGCATGTCAAGTGGATGTATCCCTCAGCTCTATTTATCGTATCCCAGGAATATTGCTTAAAACAAACAAAGCTTACTTTTATGAAGTATTCCTTACATGTGATTTTAATAAGCATTGCTGACTTGGTTTTTAGATTAGACTTAATAAATTATCTTTTTGAGATCTTAAGCGAATGCAGTACCCATCAAAAAGGCGTACTGTATTCGAAAGTAGCGATCGTCGCGCGAGCCTTGTGCCCTATTTCGTTCTATTTCAAAGCTCATTTCCCATACGCCCCGTTGCCTTAATTAAGTCGCTGCTATTCGTATTAAAATGTTAATCTAGCAAGGCCAAAAGTCAGCAAGATATTAACAGCAGTCAGTAAGGTAATTATGCCTCCATTGACCTCTGAAAATGACATTCATCGTTCTCCTCCCAACGCGCTTATCTATAGTGCACTTAGCCAAATGCAAATGCAAAATAAACGTAATGTCCAGAAAAAAAATTAAATGTCAGTCGCAGCAAAAGTGGCGACGAAATGAACCGCAAGAGGAAAGCGAAAATGAATAAAAACAGAGCTAGTGTAAAAAATAGAATAAAAACATGAGACAAAGTTATTGCTTGAAATTCTCAGGTTTGGTCAACAAAACAAACAACAAAAAATAAAAGTGTGAGAGCGGCTGTACGCAAACCAGGGCATATACATATGTACATATGTACATAAGTACATATAAGTATGCTTGAAACACATTCCCATAATTAATGCAGAGCACTTTGCGGGAATGAACATAGCCTTGGTCATTGCTTATCCACGTAGCGAAAATAAATTGGTAATAAAACATGAAAAATAGCGTCGTTTAAAATATTTGAATGGCCTACATGAATGCAATATATATAAATAAAATAATAATGCGGAAGGCAAGAGTAACTCACATACATATGTAAGTATGAGTTGTGGGATATAATTCATCGAAATTCGTTTAATATGATATTGAAAAGATAAATAAACCCAGTTTCTAAGGAACTTGGAATTTATAGGCAGAGTAGCTGCGAAAAGGTGGTGCGTTGTTTCCAAAGGATCAAGTATGAAAGTATAAAAGCGTTTCCGACCATAAAATGAATATTCAATAGCTCAGTCGAACTGGCCACGTCCACCTTGCCTGTCCGTCCGTATTAACGTCGTTTATGTGGACTGCCGTTTTGGTTCCGCCGTCTATTTTCTTTTATCAGTACTTATTAACGGCTGGCTTTCCACGGCTCTGAGGGAGCTGAAGGTGCTCCAGCCTGTCTGTGTTTCGTCCTTGTTGTCCTTTCAATAAATTTAATGTAATAACTTGGAAAAAGGATTGGTGGCTTGAACCCGATTTATCGACGCATACATGTTGTGACAGCTTTTATAGCGTGTTAACAAGGACATGATTTTCTTGTTGAAACAGACCCGCCACAATCCAGACGAAAACTCCAGGAAGCGGCATAGAAAGGCGGAAGATTAACGACTGATGCTATACCGCGGATAATTGGACATACTCAGGTAATAAAGTTGGTTCTTACAGTAAATAACAACATGATTTTTATTTTTTCAAGTTCTATTTATAATTATTCCTGATATATAGTAGATTTTAATACCTTAACAGAAGCCCAACTTATGCCTAAAGCAATAAATTAAGACACTCAGTTAAAGGTTATTATAAATGTCTTCCACTATTAGACTGTATGTCTGCCCTATTTCGCTACTGCAACTTCGTCATCATCGGCACACATTTTATTCGTAATTGTAGCAATTTAGACGTCTTTTCCAGGTTCTCCCCGCTCATTCACTGCCATTACCACCTTCGCGGTAGTGTTCGCAGTGGGTGTTTCGGTAGGAATGTCAACGTTTAGACTCACACGCATCCAGGTTTAATGAGATTGTTAGCGACCTAAATTATATATATATATATATGCCCAGGAAAGAGGGAATACCCCTGGGGAACCACTCCTAAGATAGAGCAAAAAAATAAAAATAACCTTCACATATATATCGCCAAAAATGACCTAGGTCGCAATAAATAATGAATAATTCAATGTACATACATATATACAAAATCCACTTCGATCTCCCTCATGTTCCTAGTATCCATTGGCTCGTAGATGTCGATGATACGTCAGCGACAATGCAGCAATGGGTCGGAGTTGTGTCTGTAGGCAGACAAACGTGGGACCTTTATACAAGTTTCCCCCATCAAATACACACGGCTGCATTTGACACGACACAAAACGTGGGCTTTCGCAGTGGAAAGGAAAGGTGCAGAGGATGGTTTCTGGGAGCGGTGGGCGGCAATGCCGTTGTACCCAGCGGCAGCTGTTGCCGCCAATTGATTGAAATGCCGCCCGTTCATTCGACTGGGAGGTCATCTGTCTGCCTCGTTCCACCGCTACTGGACCCTTCCTTTCCCTAAAGTAGTTATGGTTGTTTTTGTTGTTTCGCATCTTCAAGGGTGCTCTCAAAATACTTTTCTTTATTTTTCTGCTCTGCTGTTTTTTTTTACTGTCCGGATTGGGTGAACAATTTTTATGAGCATTTTTTTCGGTTGAAAAACTTTCAGTTTCGTATTTATAAAAAAATACTGTTTGTACTGCATACTGTACAAAATGGAAATTCCGTTAACACGAAGCGCAGTCACCATGAAGCTTCAAATGGGCCTACACAACTATTATTTGTTGCTGGTTAGAGGATAGAGCTTCGAAAAGAGGAGAGCATTTATTGAGAGCTTCATGCGGTATAGGGGTCGACTAGCAGATAAAGCCATGCCCTTGTTTTAATCTAAGTAGGATAACGATCGCTGAAATTGACAAATGAAAAAAGAAAGTATCAAGATCTTTTCAGTGATATTCGAAATTTCAGACGTAAGCTACATATGTTTAGACGTCTTTGAAATGGTTTCGTATTAAATTTAGAACTAATTCAACTTTATTTCCATGGTTATACAAATGATTGAAATCGTGTCTGAACTAATGAAATGCAATAAATAAGCTTTAATAAAGATACATACAATACCTCCTATTAATACTCCTCTTCGTTTATTTACCATTAATTTTGATGCGCTGTTTAAATTCATTTTGATTTTGTTTAGCTGTGTATGGTATTTCATTCATTTGGCTACAAAAGGCTCGAATCGCAAACTTAGGAAATTACATCGTATTAAAAAGTTATATGAGCACCAAACACTCCTCTGCTGTGAAAAAGCTTCCCTATTTTCAAAATGCTCTCCAATTTTTTGGTTTCGAATTACAATTTTGTCGATTGCTGTCAGTCGGCTGATGGCTTGTTGTTGTGGTGGCCACAGTTGTTGCATTATCGCCGTGCAACAACAAAAGCAGCCCCTGGTGCTTTCTCATTTTGCTGATCCCCCGCCATCTAAGCACGGTCCCTTGTGACTTATCATGTCGGGAGCATACAGAACTATTTTTAGTCCCAAACACTTGGGATCCAACACTCACCGAGACACTCACTTAGTTAAAGCACACCTTTCCCGTCTTGGGCAGCACTAAAAAAATTAATTGCTTTTCCACTTAATTTAAATATTTTTATTTATTATTTAGATTTAAAGCACTAAAGAACATATGTTTGGAACTAAGTTTAACTTAATATATGAAAGTGGTCAGGAGATACTTAATCTCTACTAACCATTTGCAAATCCTATCTACAGAATTAAAATCAGAACTGACAAGTCATGCTACGCTCGTGTGATTTATAAGGTCTTTGGCTCTCTTCCCATCTTCCCCCCAATTATAGTTTTTGTTTTCGTTTGCCAGACTGTCTGCCTCTCTTCTTTGTTTTGGTTACCTTGTTCTGCGTCGTTTGCGGTATCGTTTTAAAGGCGTAAACAAAGATAAAGATAGATATGGGAAGATGGAGGCGGGACAGCTGCTAAATATTCCGATGTATCTTTGTAGACGAGTCCAAGAAGCCAGATAGAAGGCCTTCTGAGTTGCTAATTTTGCACAGCGCCATTTCAGCATTTTGATTCGGGACTGGCCCAGATTCTCGGTTGGTTTCCCAAGGGGTGTGTGTTGCCCTCAAACAAACATTTCCACTTCATTATCGTTGAACTGCGTCGCAATTGATCAGCACACTGATCATCATCACTCGCATGTCCTCCTTAACTGCGCACTGCAGTTTTAATTGCTGATCAAATATTTCCGACAAATACTGTTATCAGATAATGGTCCAAGCGACGGACAGGCTAGGGAGCTTGCTGGCACTTAAGTTGATAAGTACTATTAAATAAAAATTAAAAATTTGTTTCAAGAAAAATCATAATAAAATTAAGCTCATTTGAGAATAATAGTCCTTAGATATAATTTTAGAGATTAGACATGCATTAGATGCATGTGTACATATACATACAAACTAAAAACTGTTTTGACATTATCCCTCACAGTCTCATGAATTTATCTATCATTCACTTACATATGTACCATATCAATAAATTACATTTAAGTGCCCCACAATAAATGGAGAAAATAAACTTAGAGCACTGAGCTAGATAAATTGTTGGCTTATTTGAATGCTAATCAGACTGGCAAGACATATTTGCGAATCCATTTGGGAAATTAACCATTAACTGGCAGCTAATTAAGAAGGCGTATTCTGAAACAGCCATACAACACCCAACCCCCTTTTCCCCATCTGCATTGGGCTACGCTAACCCTGCGAAGGGGGACAAAGTGAAAAATATCAAAGTTCATCGGTGGTCTATACTTAATGCCCTATCAGACAATAGGCAAAAGTCCCACAGAAGCTGTGTTGGTTTTATTTCCAGTGTAGTTGTATTGTTTTGATTTCTAAACGTCCGGACAGTAAACATGAATCCAATTGAGTTTTTTTTTTAAATTATTATTTATTAAGTGAAGAATCCGTACATCATAATATTGTATCTTAACATCACAGGGTGGATGAGTAAACATGAATCTTAAATACTTTTCATTTCGAAGTCGCGCAAGCATTTTTTTTTTTGTCCTGGAAGAAAGAGCAGATATATAATATATAATTTGATAAGTTCTTACCAGAGATATAAAATAGTTGACTTGCAATTTCTAATGAATTGAAATATATTTTACATACGACATTCGGTGCACGATTTTAAATACATATAATTATTTCATTATATCACTACGCATTTTTGTGGAATGACAACAGAGCGGAGGGCAATAGCTTTGTTAGGTCGAGAATGTCTTTTATTCCTATAATCATTATAATTCCATTCATTGATTGATTCGCATGTTTAGGGCGACTAACTAATTTATACACAGATTTTTGTCCATAAAGATCAACACTCATCATTTAATGTTTGCATCGGTTTAATTTTTTTGTTTTATTGTTCGGGTCGTGATCACTAAACCGCCGTTTGGATCTTTTAGATTTTAAATGACTTGACAGCTTATGTCTACCCCCGGAAGACAGTATTTTAATAATACTAAATTCTGTGTAATAAGGCTGGTCAAGCTCTTCAGTGGGACCGAAAATACCTCAGTACCTCATATGCGAGTACGACACGTGCCCCGGGAGTAAGGAACCCCCAATGATCGACTGACCAGCCCCAAAGCGGATGATATATGTGCCCGCAGTAGTTGATTTACGATCCACTGAGGGGCCGGGTAGAACACACAAGAAGGGGACAATCCCTCTCGCGGCTTACTTGAGTCCAGTTCGGTTTGGTCCGGTTTGTTCTGGGGCTTTGACATTGCGGAAGGTCCAATTGTGCCTGACGTGGGTTTATCAGATTGTGGCCATATTGAGGAATGAGATCAGCGGGAGGCTTGTAGCGTTAGATAAAACGATTTAGATATCTCACTCAGTACAAGCGAGTTCATTTGAACAAAGACTCTCACACGATTTCGCCATGTCAGGTTAAAAATTCGAGCTGCTCGCTTTATACACACTTCACTTAACTATGTATGTGTATCTATCTGTAGCTTTAAGGATGATTGTTGGATTGGATTACCGTTTTTCGCATCTGATTATGACAATGCCATTTTACGATGCTAGGCATATCGATGGAACCAAATGAGATCTACCCCTCAATTTGAAACAGTTATTTGATTTAAAGATTGTCTCTCCGCGAAAGCATTCGAAAAAGAAGATAAGTCTGGGTCTGATTCTGATTATCCTGTTCATCATTAACCAACCATATACAAACCACCCACACCCTGCAGCTGTGGTCTGTTTGGTAAATTAAGTGACTGACTTTGCCTCTCTCCTGTAACTGCGAGTGTGACGGTAATAAACCGCAACAGTTTGTCACCAAATACATCAATGTCAAGTCGGCCATAATGCCCGACGCTGGGGTTAACCATTTAAGCGGGGCAGAAGTAGTTCCGGCAGCAGAGCAAAGCTGCTTGATGGAATTTGATGGATTCGCTGCCATCAAGTTTATTCATTTTGCATCCCGAACTGAAAATAATGAGCTGCAGCCTCGCCCACAACCACATAACATCCGGACTGATTGCAGACTGCGGATTTGTTTTCGCTCCCTGTCAGCCGCCAGCCGGTGACTTTTTAGTTCTATTTATAGAACCCACAACAGCCCACACACATGGCAGGGCGGCAATGAACAGCTGGAGCAGCCAACGTCACCGAAACACAAGCCGGAAAAAGATGTCGTGGGTGGCGGAGTCAGCGTCAGGATAACTGGGACATACAGCGTGGGCGAAATTGGCATTCGGCTATTCTGCTATTTTGCCCTTTACATGCCATAAACTTATTGCCTTTTGCACTTTCTGCTCTAAAAGCCGTTGCGTGGCAGAAGCCAATTAAGATTTTTTAAAATACCTAATTAAATAAAATGACAAGAAATAGGTAAGAGGAGTCGGTGAGATTATAAATGGCTCGGTTAGGAATTGAGGTAATTTGCGGCTTTTGATATAAGCTGAATATTGTTAGGAGCAATAATAATTATATTATATTTATTTTAGGCAATACAAACATAACAAAACCGCCAGGGCTGCTTGAAATTTATGGGTTCTTCATTAAAGCTACCTGCGAATTCTGGTAGTTTAAAAATAACAAATTTCTCTCATATTGGCATTATCCAGCTTTCGCCCACTTGTACGGTAGATTCTTGTGAACCTCATCCCAGCTACCCTATAAATATCCCACTGCAGTTATATGGCGAATCTTTGCTTCTTCTTCACGCAAATTTTATTACTAGCCAAAGCGGATGAAGCCCACCTAAAGCGCCTGACTGGCGGGGCTAATTCAGCTAATTTGCTGGGCTAACATCAAGTGATGCCCTCACAAGTAGGCGCTTTTTCATTCAACGAGATGCTACGTGGACTAGATGGCTATGAGAGCTGCTAAATATGTTGCACCTGGCCGGAACTGGTAACTGTGCCATTGGCCTGGCCTATATAGGCACCGGGTACAGTCTGTCATGTCCTTTTCCACTGCCACTTCCAGTTGCATTGTTCCACGTTCGCCGGAGCCGAAGCTGCCTCGTGGCCTTCGCTTATATACATTTATACAAATCGGGTATATATCCTTGTGTATGTATACTGCCCCACTTCTGTGCGTCGTCGGTATACAAACCACAGAATGTACCCAGGACTCTGGGCGGTTGAGTTGAGTCGAGTGTATAGCCGTACACATTGTGCAATAAAATATTTAGAAGATACATTTTAGCCGTTGCCATTCTGAGGAATACTTGACTTGGCATCTACGGCATCAAAAGCAGTAATTGAATACCGCACGTACCATGACCTTGCGCCCCTGCATTTCTCGTCATGGATACCGAACAAAGTCCTGCTGGCGGTTTGGAAGTAGAGTACACAGTTATAGTGTTGTTTATCGACACAAATAAAAGAATACAAATGATATATAGATTGTTTTTAAGATTTACGATTGACGGGTACCGTCCACTCGTTTGCTCACTCAATCGTACCTTCCACGGATACCTCAACCTATTTTCCCCTGGAATCCCAAACTGTCCTTACTATCCTACTTGAGGCGTCTGTGACTTACGTTTATTGCAGTTGCCAAGCTAAACCTGCACTGCCCATCTAGCCGTAGCAATCGTTACCACCCCTGCAAACGCCCAGCATCATTCAATGCAAAATTCATTTAAGTTGTCCTGTTTCACGATTTACGTTACGCTACGCGTCCCAGATACGAGAATATACGAACCTATATATGTATCTGTACATATGTAAAGAGGAACGCCGAGTGCACAGCGCGAAGCCATATGCCCCGTCATCGTCATTTTACGATGAATTCAACTACGAGTCGAGTGACGAGTCCAGTGACGTAACAATCCACGCTTGAGAGTGAGCAAGAGGGCGCAGTTGGAGCGGCAGTGAGAAGCAGGATACGCCCACGCTAGCGTAAAACTTCGGGCGTAGTAACCTATTTACCAAACGAGCTTCTCCGTACACACACAGAGCTCATAAATGTGGATGTACATACATATATACTACAGCTGTGGACCGAGTACCTCCCTCTTTTTCTCGCCTGTTGCAGGGTTATTCCTTTTCTACCGGGTCGACTTTAAGCAATGACGTCACATATTACACATACGTATGTAGCTCATCACCGAGGGCGTCCGACGACGTGAATGCGCGTCTGGCAAAATGGTGACTCTGTGACCAGGAAATTAGCGTGTCCGTTACTGGCGTCATTGGTGGCGATTCGAATCGGCTTGATGCGTCTCGAATTGGAACAACACGTGTCGGGCCTGCCGCCATTACTTGACACTGGGCCATCGGTAATCGCCAGTCCGTATCCGATAAGTGTGTTCATAGGTATCGGTGTATATCTATATGTCGGCAAGGGTGGATAGCAATCAGTGAGACCCGGCACCACATCATCTTTTGCACTTAAACATTGGAAAAAGCGATTAAGTAGTATATACATACATTGCAAAATATATCTATTATTGGTTGTCGTACATATAGCAAAGTATATAAGAGTAAGTCAATCCATGACGAAGTATAATTTTTCAAGATTAAGTAGATTTGTTTAGTTTATTATATGTTACAGTAAATATGGTGATCCACCATTACGGGGCAAATCTGTAATGGCAAAATCGTCATTGCACTTTATTTCATAAGTATTGGCGCACTTTTCAGGCGATGGGTGGTATTTACAGGTGCGGGTCGGAGAGTCGTTAAAAATGCGTGTGTGTGTGTGTGTGTGTGTGTGTGTGTGTGGGGGGGGGGGGGGGGGTGTTGTGGCGATTGCCAAGTCAAAGTGCCTTCGCCTGTGATTAAAGTGTTTTGGTTACCAGGACAGCACGGTCGTCTCGCTCAAATGTAACAGCATGTTTGTCGGTGTTTTTTGTGTGGGAGTGCCGGTGGACGTAACTTAGCGAATCCAGTTAACGGCACTCAGCCACAGTTAATGTCACAGCTGACAGCTTGACATTTGCAATTGGATCAGCGAGAAGGATGCAAGAAGAATTCGGCAAAGCATGCCATCAAAATGTTGTTGAACCCATAACCCAGTATAACCTTTTGATTGCTTATTACAAACGCTCCATATTGATAGGTTTTTAACTCTATATATCAATATATATATTTCTATATCAAATCAGCGAGGACAGTCCACCCCCACCGTAATGTGTTTATATGTATGTTTAACAACCTCTTGGGTCGACGACTGTATGCATAAGGAACCTTCTCGACCGCCGGGAACAGAATCCATTCGTCAGCCGCCCACGTATGTGTGTGGCTTTCCCAAGTCCCGGTCCCCAGTTCACACGTCTTCATTTAGTTCCATATTCTCTTCCCCGTTTCCAGCTTTCTTCCGGATTTGTTTCGGTTTTGGGTTCAGCTATTCAGCTGCATTATTTAAGCGGTGACCGCAGGGCAAGTGCAACTCAGTCGTCTTCGGTCAGCGGCCGCTACACTTGAATATGAAACAGCCGCAAAAGCTTGAAAGCTAAACCGAAACCAAATCCATATACGAATCAAAAACCAAAACCCAGTATAAAAGCAAAGTTCTGTGTATGCCAATTTTCAAGCCGTGATACGTTGTCACCTGGTTAGTACGGGTCGCACTTGCTACAGGCGACACTGGCTATGCGAAAGGTAAGTGGGTATCTAGTATTCTTGGGCGGAAAGGACAGAGGTGAGAGCCAGAACAACAAAGCACATGACAACGCCCACTTGCACCCACAAAGAAAGGTCGCATGTAGTCTGCATTGGCGCCGCTGTTTTGCGCTTCTGCTATTGCTCTTGCTAGCGCTGAACTTGAACGATAGCGCTGCACCATGCAATACCGTGCACCGAAGAAGCACAGGGGTCGCAAAATGTTCGCGCACAAAAAGTTATAAAGGCCTCTGAAAATAATAAAATCAACAATTTTGCTGTCGCTTAAATTCAAAAAATTCGCAATAATAACATAATACAAAATTATATTAGTACCAGATATTCTGCTCGCCTTTTTTCATAGCACGCACAAATAAATAAGAAAATGGAATACAAAAGTCTGCCCCTTATGTACCTAGAGGCCCACCCACTGCACTCCTTTTTCTCTTTTTTTTTTTGCTTTTCTTTGCTGCGACGCAATTGGAAAACATATTCATGTAATCATCAATTGCGCTTTGGCCGACGGAACAAAAACACAGAAAATTACGAAGGGAAAACTACGAACTGGCAATGCCCTTAAAAGATGCAAAATAAATATAATAACTTGCCTAGTGTAAGTGACATTTTGAAATGGGGAGAGTACTTAAAAATAATAATGCTAAACTAAGCTACAGCGATAAGTATTCCCAACAAACTGTAAACGCCAAACTAATGCATATGCAAATGGCATTATTGTGCGAAGCTTTTGTGACGAAAGCCAGGTGCATTGGATCGTTCTCGGAGAATTGGCCATTTTCACCTGGCATCTAGTGGCCCTGACACACGCCCCATAAAATAGCCACTCGAGCCGGGTTGAAAGAAGAGTGCCTGAACTACTGTAAGGCGCACTTGTCGTGTTGCACGTGAATCGAGAACGTGGGAACGGAAAAGTCGAGAATCGCCACCGAGGCGCCATCCGAAAATTATTCATTGTTTTAGCTGCAGTCACCTGTTTGTCCTCCTGACCGCCTGCGCCCTTCCCTTCTCTTCCACGAAACCAAAATAATATATAGAAAACGACCGTTTAGAGTTTTAAATAAACCGTTTAAATAAAGTTGGAGGTCTCATTGCTCCTGCTCATTTTTAATTGACCATTGCGAATTCGATTGGCGCCAATTTTATTTTCACGCCGCCTGGCGCCACACGCGGCGTTTGCGCAATGTACACCGGGTGAAACATGGGGAAAGTGTGTAGTATTTGTGAAACTCTCATTGATTTGTTTTCCGTCACTCCTATTCATTTTTGCTTTGTTTGTTGTGTCGGGGACGGGTGTTAATTAAATTATGGCTTTTAATTTAATTGTTTCTGTTCGACATGCGCATTCACTTATAATCGAATTTGATCAAAATTCAAAGGGGAAACTAACAGAACTTTATTAATTTATCGTGCCGTTTATCTCAAAAAGTGTGCTTAGGTGTG
Organism: Drosophila simulans; assembly: GCF_016746395.2. Taxonomy (NCBI): domain Eukaryota; kingdom Metazoa; phylum Arthropoda; class Insecta; order Diptera; family Drosophilidae; genus Drosophila; species Drosophila simulans. Next base: position 134,435 of record NC_052522.2, read on the forward strand.
CGCTTAGGCACTTATCATTCTGACAGATAGCAATAATTAATTAATTAATTACAACAGAAATCAAAAGATTCCCCCTGAACATTCAAAGTAAAGACATTTTGGATCTTCATTTCCCCTTTTTAATTTCATAAATTTTCAGATGTTAAATGGTGGCTTGGTGTGGAAATGATAAGCCAAGTGAAGAAAATGGTCTTGGCTGGGCCCAAGCATTTAAAAAATGTATTCCATAAGGCAAGAAAGAAAAATTTCCCCAGCCAATTTTGATGATTAAAACGACATATTGCCCTGCCCTAACACGCTATCACAAAACCGTAGCCCACACCACTATTTGCTAATAAATTAAACAAATTGAGGACGGATCGGCGGGTCCATTGATGTGTAACTCTGGGTGTAATAGTGGGCAAGCCTAGTGGCAACTAAATGAGAGCTCCGAGGGTTTCGAACCGGTTCGGCTGCCATGCTTAGCTTCCAAGCGAGGGGAAGTCCAGCAATTAAACGAGGCCAGACCGAGAAACTGGTGCACAGCCCACCGGATCTGATGACTAAAACCTGAAGCTAAGATCTCAGTAAATCGGGTTTTGTCGCTAATGAAAATGGAAATCCATAACAAAAAATGAAACGATTTCAGCTGGGATTTCGTGAAATTAGCTTTTTATACTAAGAGTTTGTCTGAAAATATATGCAAATGAGATTTTGAAAATATTTTTCAGGCGACAGTGTGTCTCGCCGATCCTCGCTTGCTGCTCATTAAAAATGCTAATTTTAAATATTTTTTAGCAGAAAGCCAGAAATAAATTAGCCACTAAAAGCAGAGGCCAAATCAAAACGATATTAACTGAGCCACCAAACTCGCTAAGGGTTAAGTTAAATAGAATTTGATTATTATATAAAATATAATAGGTAAGAAGAAAATTCGCGGCCGAAAGTACACTTCTAAAATATGCAGTCAAAGTTCATCCGATAAAGTATATTGTAATTTTCATCGATCTATTTAACCCTAAGCGCCATTCAGTTTGAGAGAGTGCTTATCAACACAAAAACTAATTGATAAAGTTATTGAATATTATATGTGTTTAATGTGTTTGTGTTGTGTAAATGTGTTTTAAACTTTGCTTTACCACGCAGCAATACACAAATAAGACTTTAAACAAATTCACCTAGGAAATTTAAATAAGCCATAGTTCATAAATGCAAACTCAACCAAAAATAGAACTTGAAAATAACAGGAACAGAACTAATATTTACAATATTTCTTAAAGAGATCAAAAAATCAAGTGAGAGAAAAACTTGATGACGAAAGCGTCGGCATCCACGTCAGCAAAGCCAAAGCCGCTGCAGTTTCCGCTTCCCCTTAATTTTGTTTTGTTTTCGCTTCGTAGTAAAACGTAAAAACGCGAATAAGAGCGGGAGCGGGAGCAGCAAGTGAATTTTTTCACGGTGAGTGGAAAAGGCGCGCGAACGTGACGGAACGCCGGAAAGTTGTGGAACAGGCGATATGAATGAATTGTGGAACGCGTTTGTGTGGAAGGCTTTACATTTATGCTAATGTGGAACCCAGAGCGCGGATCAACGAACGATCTGTCGCGAAGAGAGCGGGAATAGTTTGAATTCCAGAAAATGCACATTTGTACACATACATACATAATTGCATTGGAAGTTCAAGACAGGCGACGATGTCCACAATTTCATTTTATAGATGGGGGCGTGGCATTAAAGCATTTGGCTGATGTTTTTGCCTATTGAAAGATATCGATGGAATTATGTATGTATGTAAATGGAAGCAAGATTCGTTGCAGCAACAACAAATACGTGGATGAAAACAAGTGCGTCACGTACTCATTAATAAATAAATAATTAATGGGCGGCGCATTCGAAATGTAAAAGAAAACGCAAATTGCTTGCCCACTCGCGGCAATAACGGAACCGTGACTTGCAAATCGCTGAAATGAATACGATATGCATAGCTGCGTTTTTATCAAAAGACCTGCAAATAATTCAAGAAAGTTCCAGAAATGCCCAAATTTAATAGCTATAAAACATTATGGTGACAATAGCGGTTTTCAACAGATGCAATATACATATACCCAATATCAAAGAAACACAAACAAAACCCATTAAAAACTTATTATTTAAAAAAGAATAAAAAATATAAACTTAAAGCCAACATAATGAAATCACATAATTTTCCCATTATTCAAGTGTGTGTCGATTAAAACTCAAATGAAAATTCTTACACTTCGCACTCTTTTTCACACCATAACTCTCTCTCTCTCTTCCAGTTCTCCGCGCTCACGGTGACTGTGGCCCATTGCCGCCGTTCCCCATCTTAGCGCGCTCTCCTTGCCTTTTGTTTCGCCTTTTCGATTCATTTCGAATCGGAAATTTGACGGGTTCGGTCGTGATCACGGATACAAACTTGACGCCCTGTTGGAAAAACCACAACGGCCCATTTTCCTTTTATCGCGCCAAACAGAAAAGCGAGTAAGACCCGAGTTTTCGTGTATACGTATAATTACAATTTGCAATCACAAAGGTTTTACAACTGTCGCCGGGCGGTGAAAACTCAAGTGAATAAATATCGCAAAGCGAAGCCAATACAACAAATTATTACAAAAACCAGTGAAAAGAAATGAAACTGAAATGAGTGAGTGTAGCAACTTCAAGTGACGAAAGCATTCCGTTTACCGTTGTCTTTGCCTCTTCATCCTTCCCGAGAACGGTGGAGAACGCGAAAAATATCATGAAATGTAAAAGCTGGTCCAACAAAATTAACAACTACGTTGTGCGCAAAATAAAGTCTATCAAGGTAAATAGTGTTTTAAAAAGGTGTGGTGTTTGGCCCTGATGCATGACTTAAAAATATTTACTTAAATTTTGATTAAATCAGTATATCTTATGAGGCAAGCCTATTTAAACTTGTTAAGGTGTTACAAATTTAAGTTTAAAGAATAGATTTGGGATAATGCGTGCAATACGTTTTAAATAATTGTTTCACTTTTTTACAAACTACAAGTAATGCTTTCGAGAATATACCTCCTATCAACTTTATCGTTACATTACATAACATTTTTGGAAAAAAATTAATTGGTTGTACAAATTTTTGCTTGCAAAATAATTTAATGAAATAGATTAACTTATGAAAATGTTGTTTATGCAGCTATATAGCAAAATAGGTATTTTTACTTTTTGCAATTCTTGTTGCTAATAAATTTAAATATTTGTTGGATTTCCCTACATTTCATCTAAAAAATTTCCATTGAAAACCCATGCTGGTATAACATTTAAAGATCAAAGCCATAAACTCCCCACTAAGTGGGCAATAAAAAAAGATAATTCAATGCCTGTCTGTATAACAACCACTTTAAAAGCTATCTAGATGGAGTTCATTATGAATACATTTTCAGATACTTATATTACTTGATATAAATAGCCAGTGGATGTGTATAATTATTTTTTTAGGCACCCTGACAACGAAAATAAAATGCGTAAAAAAAGTTTCATGAAGCCGCAGGAGTTGACTAAATTTATTTAACAACTGCAGTTCATTGCCTCGCGAGTTGCTTGCTACTTTAAAAACAACAAACATTCACAGCAAAAAACACAATGCTTCCAGCTGGTTTCTAAACAACAATTTATTGTGGTTTTTCACTTTTAATTTCTATCTATTAGCAGCAGCCAATAAATGAATTATTTATTTTATTTTCTCTTGCAAGCAGCCAAATGTAAAATTGTGCCCCTCTCTTTCTCTCCTCATCCGACTTTGTCTTCTTTTAGCCATTTTTATTTTGCAAATAACTTGAGTAGTGGAGGGAAAACAACGCAAACGCCTTTCACTTGCATGTTTGTTGCTCGGTTTGTTGTCATTATGTTGTTGTTGCACACACTCATCCGCTTACATACATCGTTTATATATTTATTTACATTTTAAGTTGCCGTCATTGCTTTGTTTTACTACGTATCAGCTTTTCCGCTTTGAGTTGCCCCTTCGCTTTTCAAGCATTTTGTTTTGTCCGCTCTGTTTTTCAGCTATTCCAATTCTCTTCCTTCGTTGCCCTGTGTATGTATTCGTAATCGAGTTCGGATTCTTGTTTATTTTTACACCACTTCTCTTTCTCTCTCGTCCGAAAATTCCTCAAATTCTTTTTTGTTCACATTTTCCTTTTCCAGCGGGAAAAACGAGTTTTTCCAGCAGCGCCGCATTCTTAGCCTGTCGCCTTGTCTCTTTCCCACTATTATAGTGTCTCCGCTTCTAGCTTGTTTACAGTTAGGAATGCGGCCGTCTCCTCTCTCGCTCTCTCTCTCTCTCTTACAAAAAGAGCGTGAGCTCTCTTTGGACCTATGTAGTTGTGTGGATTTCGATTGAAACTTGTTTTCGCCTAGCCTCGTCGTGTTTATTTATAAAAAGTCACTGGCAAACAATTACAGTGCAACAATTACGCTCTCAAAAGTGGCGCGCAACTTGTTCGCCTTGTAAAAAAAAATTGTGACGCCAGCGGCGACACGACTGCGCTGCTTTGGCCCCATTTAACTGAGAGAGCGCCGAGGGTTAGCTTGGCGGGGGCGGCAACGCCGAAGAGCGTTCTCTCGGCTGGCGCTCGTCTCCCATCGGTTTCGCTGCTCGAGCCAAATGCTTGGAAGTCAAAGTCTCGTCCGACCATAGTTTCTTATTGGATTTCAAACCAGTCGCTTCGTGCACGCGGCGTTCGACTACGCACACACACACCCACAGCGCGCTGGCATTGATATACATACACAGGCAAATACACGACGCCCCAAGTTCGTGTGATGTTGTGCTGTGGTGGTGCGATTAAATAATACTCCACAAAAGGCCAAACAAATTACATAAAATATAAATCGGAATAAAAATAAGTGTATTCTCCGTGTTGTGTTCAAAGTATTTAACCGATTGTTTTCATTAGTCAAATTAATGTTGTACAACGTATAAGTGTGAGCCAGTTCCTAGAAAAATAAGAGGGCATAAAAAAATAACAGACACATACAGCGTCTCGTTTCCTATAAATTTTCCTACTGCGTCGGAATTATTGTCTTGATTATTGTTGTTTCTGGCGAACTTTTGTGATTTGTTTCAAGAAACATACTGCGGCGGATTAATAATTGTGCAAATCAAGGGAAGCACAATAGGAATGTTAAGAATCAAAGCTAACAATTAAATAAAATTAAAACCACACATATACATATACAAAGGCACGCGCAGAGACGAAAAAATACGCGCGCTCTGTACAGTGTGTGCGTGTACGCGGTGGCTGGCTCTTCTTCTTCATTCGTGTGCCCATTGGAATTTGTACCCCAAATCGAAATTACAACATACACAAACAGAGAGCGCCCGTCTGCCCCAGCACCTAAACGTAAGTGTGTGCGTGCGAGAGTCGTTTCATTTGCATTCTTGTTTAGCGCACTCCCACTCTCTCTTCGTGCGTTTTCATTCATAAGCACATTTTTACTATTTGGTACTGCAATTTTTTAAACTAAGCTGGAGGACAAACAAAAATACTGCGAAAATCCAATGTAGATGAAAACAGGCCTTGCTTTTTCCATCAAAGTAATCGCAAAAAGTCGAGATTAACACAAGTTCAAAATTACTCGTTAAATTTTAGACCAGAATTTTGAAATGAACCTAATTCAGGTACTGTGTCATCACATATGAAGAACTTTCATTCTAAAAACGATAATCGTCCGATCTGTGTGGTCTGTCCAATAAAAATTCACGGCAAGGCGTTGGCTAAAAATACAAAGACAAAAGAGTCGGGTAAAAAACAAATAAATGATAAACAAGACTAAACAAATTTCGCGAATTTTGTATTACTGTGAGTTGTATGCTTGGTGATGCCAGGGAACTCGGTATTGTCGCATCCAAAACTTGCGCACTGCTGTCTAGTAGTATTAGAAACTTTTCGACCAAAAGTTGTTGAAAAGCACCGATAAAGATATTATAGCAATCAAATAAGTATACGCACATACACATTTCAACAAAATATTTTTGTTATATACAATAGTTCTTGAATTAGTCTTAGAGGCTCGTTTGCCATTTAGTAGGCAAGCTAGAAAAAACGCTAATGATAGTTTAACCTTTTTTCTTTTTTGTGTGGCCTAGGCAAATGATTTTTATAATTTCAATGTGTCAAAACAAAAAACATTTTAGCGTTTGGTGTTTCTTTCGTAATAAACTTTGGTCACATACCTTGAGATAGACATCGCCTCCCACCGTTTTCTGGCTATTTCTAATCAAACGTCCTCTTTGTGCTGCATTTTTTGCTTTCAATTGGCTGCATTCTGTAGACGAAAATCTTATTTATAAATATAAATTGAACATGGACGTGTCAAGAAAGGGGCGTGCAGAAGGGGGATCGGTTGGGTGGCTGCAAAACGTCCAACGTCGTTGGCCTGGCAATAAAATAGATTAATTTAAATGTCATTTTTGTCTAGACGCCGCAGACGACGCCAACAACGAGACGTCGAGCTGCTCTGCTCTATGTTTATAGATCGGTTACATATATCCCCGACATCCCCATCCCAATTCGCATCCCCCACGTGATATAGCGGATCTTCAGTTTTCTTTTTTTTTTTTCTGCATATCTTGCCCCCCAATACACGCCCACTCTGGGTAGACTTTCTCGATTCTTCGAAATTTTTCCACAGCATCTTTATGGACTTATATCTCTTTCATATCGCCATTTCAATGCTCGTTTCGATGCAAATAAGCTTTTCGGGTTTTGGGTGAGGTGGAAATCTGGTTAAAGCCATGTAATGGACAACAATACAATTCGGTATTTTGGGTATTTCCTGTTTTGTTATCGCTGTCAGTGCCATTCACCAATTGGTTGACTAGTTTCAGCCGCTGACGCAGATCGTCGTCATAATTAGCGTCGCAGACGCCAAAAATCTCAAAAAAGTGGGTTGGCAACTTTTTTCAAATGTTTCTTTTTTTGCATTTAATAAGTTAAAGCGGCACAGTTCAGATATTTGAAAATTGTATGTTTATTTTGTTAGGATTGACTAGTGGGTGTATCACAGCGCGCTGTTGAGGTCATGTTTTAACATAGAAAGAAAAGAGACAGCTGATTTCTGATTTCCAATATTGTTGCGAGAGCTGCGTGTATGAAAAGTAAACCAACCGCATTCCAATCCGAGTGACGCACATCGGACCACTCATGACAACGATTACTATTGAGGGCTTCTTGTTGGCCGTAGATAATACACCTGTTTTAGGGACGGGGCCCCTTGGGGCCTTCCCAGACGAAAAGATCATTTTTAAAATCGATAGGATTGGTTCGAAATGAAGCTTCTTTTTTTTTTTGTGTTTTGTTCGTCTGGGTTCCCATGTCAGGGCCCAAATCCCCAATACCAAAGCCTAGTTCCATTCGTATCTTAATCTTTGGCTCGTTGTTGCTCTAAAATTAGCCACCAGCTGAAACTTTCATTGACGCATTTGCTCACCTTGTTTTTATGGTTTTTTGATTTTTATTCACATTCCGAGTTTGTGTGCCTGAGTTTATGGTGTGGTTGCATAATTAATAATCTGGGCTGAAACTGATTTCTTTCTTATCTGAGTTGGGCTTTTGAAGAATGATGTGGTAAAAACTGTACGCTATAGTTGCGCACACGTGATTTATTTATGTGGTCATCACTTTAGTCTGTGGGTGCTGATTTAGAAGCTAAAGGCTTCCCTCGTGCTTTTAATTCCTTAAGAAATCACGCCACAGATTGTTTTCGCTTATGGTAAACTGGCGAACAAAGAAACACAAACGAACCAATAAACGAGAAGCGAACGAAAACAAAGCCAAAGTCCAGCAGCATAAACTTCTAATAGAAATGTAAACAGGTGGCAATGAACTTATTATATTTTTATGCTCCAAGTCCTTGAACCCGCCAAAATCAAAGTCACACAAAGTAAAACGCAGACCAAAAACAACACGGCAATGAACTTGACGTCAATGGCGGACCATTGGGCCGACTGTCGTCGTTCTGCCTTTTGTGGACCTGTTCTTGAGTTCCGCTTTGGAGCATCGACTTCAAGGCTTTGCGGCTGTTCAGCAGAAAATTAATTTACAGCATGTCCAATTTCTTGTTTAATTCTGGAAAAACATGAAAAGTTAGTGAGTTTCAGTGGGATTTACGACCATTTATAATTCAATCAGTAAACTGAGCAAAATATCCAAACATTTAATCGAAACAAGAAAATGAAGCCAATTGTATACTATTTTAAGTTAAACATTGTTTTAATCGCAAATACTTTGCATATATTTTTCCAGATTAACGGTACACAGCAGCAGCTCCCATTGCCAGGCAGCGGCGCCAGCGGAATAGCAGCGGCAGCCGTAATCTCGGTAGCATCGGATTGCGGCAGTAACTGCAGCAGTAACGGCACCGAGCATCAGCAGCACTTCAACATTGCTACCACCACAGCAACTTCGGCGACAGCGGCAACAATGCCGGCTATGGCCAAGGAAAAAGCATCAGCAACAGTGTCCTTGGGCGAGTCGAATTTCAGAGATATCAACCTAAAAGACTTGGCCGTGGTCGTCGAAGCGGCGTCGCGGCTGCACCACCAGCAAAACGTATGCGGCTGCGGAGCGGTATCGGCCACTGAAAACAACAACAACAGTCGCTACGGCAGCAGCAAGTATCTGACAAACGGTAAGCTTAATTCTGAGTTACTCAAGATATTACCGTTTCGGTCACAGTGACAGAGTAACGAAAATAGAGTGTGTTTCAAGTTGTTCTTAAAACACTACCCATTGCCCGTTGGCAACATGTTTTTGCTGCGACGCTAATACAATCTCTGCTTTTCTCTGGCAGGCCATACGTCGCCTTTGGCGGCAGCGGTTGCTAGCAACAGTTCGTCGGTGGCCACGACACCGCATTGCAGAATGTTGCACAACTGCAGTCTGCAGCAGTACCAGAATGACATAAGACAGCAGACGGAGATATTGGACATGTTGCGGCAGCAGCATCAGCAGGGCTACCAGACGCAGCAACAGCAACAACAGCCGCAGCAGCAGCAACAACAACCGCAGCAGCAGGAGCAACCGCAGCAGCAGCAACAGCTACAGAATCCTGCGCCCAGGAGGTCTCCGAATGATTTCATTTTCGGTCGTTACATAGGCGAGGGCAGCTATAGCGTAGTTTATCTGGCCGTGGACATACACTCTCGCCGCGAGTATGCAAGTAAGTACTTTTTAGTTTTCAGTGGGTCCGATTACTAGTTAGTAAGTCGGCACATCATTTCGAGCAGTGTGCCACTCGACCGACGGCCGCCCACGGCATTTCAACGGCATTTGTATGGCCTCTGCTTGGCGCCAGCGCGAGAATGCGGTCGCAATGTAGACGCGACGCTTTTGTTGCCACTCCGCTTAGTCTGTCACCTGCTTGGCTTGCCAACATTCGCCTACATCGCTTATTTTTAATAATTTTTTAATACACGCACGGGGCGCTGCGTCTTCGACCGAGATGGTGCGTCTTCCCTTGGGACTGTTTGCACGATTATGTCATATTCAAACTGGTTAAAATGGGCATATGATTTCTTACGCTCCCTGCTTTCAAACAGCATTTCCTACCTGCCGGGCACAAAATTAGGAATACATTTGGCGGACGCGCACGTGACCCTTTTGTTATTGGTAATTTCATCAGTCCGTCTATCAAACTTGCTCGAAAACGACCCGGGCTGTTATCAGAGTGATAAGCCGAATGTCGTTCTGTAGCTTCTTGCTTTTGTTTTGCTTTTTTATCGATTAAAGCAAAAGCTGACGTTGGCGACTATCTGGCGTCGGACACGCGCGCACCATCAGCTGTTTAGCCGTTTCCCATTTTATAATGCAATTTAAATTAACGGTAAATAAACCAGGCTGAAAACGAGCTGGAAAGCAGCTTTTAGGTGTTATTCTAGATTTCTAGAGCCATTGTTTTAAGAGGCTATACATTGCCACACACCACGAGTGTGTATTTATGCTGACATATTTTTCCACCTTGTGTTTATTTGTGCTAAGCCAATTTGCTTAAAGATTTTCAGTTGTTCCTGTGCTTTTCAGTGGGCGTGTACGCCGTGAGTGGCAGAATATTTTTGCCTCGCCAGCAGCAAATCAATACAGTCACAAGAGGAGGGAGGCACGTGTTGCATAAATGCAAATGCAAACACAATGACGCACACAAACTAGCATGCGAGCAATGGGAGCTGAGAAGGAGCACAACGGCACGTGGTCATCAGAACGCATTTGCAGAGAGGGGCGGAGACTTTGGGGGAATTTGGTAAAACTAAATAACTGGAATTTCTTTTGTTAAAGTGAGGATCTCTTTCTTGCTCTCTCTCTCTCTCTCCTCTCACCCACCCCTACCCCTAACCCTAACAATTCGATAACCCTGCCTAAAGCTGTTATTGCTGCTCTGGTTGCTTTAATTGCATGTAAAGAGAAAGGCAATAATAACAAAGTCTATTTGTTTAAAAATAGGAAGCGCACTCACACAAGTCGTAAACAGTTTTCCCAAGGCGTTCGCTCCGTTAAATTAATAAACATATTATTCATACTTTTGACATTGAATCCGATGCAGCTGGTGCATTAAATACGAGCAAATATTGGCAAACTATGTTTGTGCAATCGGGAGCAGAGTCGGCGCTTGTTTAAAGGTCAATGTTCGTATTTCGACAGGTTTGTGTGTAGTTGCCCTCAACCTAATGGGTTTCAAGTCAGCAACAATTTTCCCCCATCCACGTTCACATCACAGCACACACTAGTGCAGACGCCTCCCACGCACGAGAACTCACACGAACATACATAAATGAACACGCAAGCAGATTCACGATGAACGCAGCAGTTTTCGTTTTCATGCGCCCATCTCTTTCTTGCCTACGCACTTTACCGGCGTCATTGTTGTTGTTTTCCCTGTTCAATGACGACAACGGCGTCTATTTGACGCCATACGAAATTCGGTTTAGGCTTTTCACATTTCCTGCGCAGCTATGTGTGTATGTATGTATTTCACCATCTTTGGCAACAACATATTCCACATTCTTCGGGGTTTCTTTATTTTCCGCTCGCTTACCTGAATTTCGAATTTTTAGATTCTTGCGATGGAAGATTGTTTTAACAATGCGTGCTTGTGCAGATAATCCTTATTCGAGCAAGGGATAAGGAGAGGCGGAGAGAGAGAGTCAGCACCAGCTGTTGGTTTCCTGAGTTTCGCTAATATGCCAAGCATTATAAAAGTTATTTTTCATTGCACTTACCATGCAGCCATGTACAGTTATATAAGCCAGTTTTAGTCGGGAAAGCTGAGAACTTGCAAAATACTGGTCTGCTAGTCGGATATACATATACATATAAACATTTTCAAAGTACTCACTCTACTTTCTCCGCCTCTGTTTTTTGACCATTAAACTCGCACGCGCAATCCTTTCCCCGAACCCGTTTGCCTGCCGCCATATCGGGCAACGTTCGGATTTACCATCAAGTTTTCCATCTCCAAGACTCCATATTCTTTATTGGGGGTTGCTGTCTGGTACTTTCTTAGCAGTCACCTTTGTGCTCGCTCCACGATGTTATTTTTAATTACACGTTTATTTTTGGACAGCAGCTGGTGCTGCGCAGCCGCAGCTGGCTGAGGACGGGGGTATTCAACTGAAATAGTTGCTTGCTTGGCTGCCTAGGGGGTTCTGTTTTGGCTCCGTAATGAGATATTGGATCGGAGAACTGGGTCATTCAACCCATGACTTAACTGCTGTCGGCGGAATCCTTTCCAGCTTACTATCAGGCTTATTAATAATATTATGTTTTACACCTTGCCTTTTCTTTCTTTTTTATATGGTTGCGACATCTGCCGTTGTCGGTAGAAGGTAAAGGGGTCTGTGTGGTTAGGTGTATCCTGCACGTGCCAAGGACATTTGGTGGGCCGTTGGTCCGCCCGACGCTTTAGGGCCAAAATTAAATAGCGCAAGGAAGGCATACATCCCCTCCGCACTTCCTTTTTTTATTGCACACCCACACACACGCTTCTTGTTGTCTCTCGTCGGTATATCGACAAATCCTTACAACAATAGGTATATGCATGTATGCATATTTATATGTATGTATGAATATAAAGTAATGCCGCAACTCTAAAGGGGCAATTCACTTTTGTCAGGCTGGAGCGAGAGAAGCAATAATAACAATAATAATAATACAAAAATATGCACGAGCACACATAAAAAGTCAACTCGAAAACTCCACACCCGGATTATTGTGAAAGCTGCTAAATTAAAACGCGACAGGGGAGTTTTACAATTTCGATCAGTGAGGTGCACTTAGGGAATGACAAGAATATTATGCTAACTATAGGTAAGTTCCTTAAGAATAGAGAGTAGTGGCCCAATCATACATCACCAAAGCAAGGGACAACCGAATTTGCAGGCTCTAAGCTCCGACTATCGAGTGTCCTCTTAATCCTGTTTAACGCTGTCTATTTGTCGTCTCTATTGTTGTGTCAATTTTGTATATTCTTGGTTCACCCACTTTTCCTTTTTAAGGACTACAGAAGTTGAGCCTCCGCATGCTACGTCACCGTGCTAGCTGATTGCGAATAAAGCTGAAGTGGCTGGGTATGGGAGAAATTGGCAAAAAGAAAAGGATTTATATCTACGATCGTTGCCGAAACAGAATGATAAAGGTCAAACTCGTGTTCCGTCCTTTGGAAAGCCGGATTTTAGATGTTGTCTTCCAGCAGCAAAAACAACTTGCAACCACAAGAAGGTTGCTCAATCTTTATTTTGATTTATTTATAGAATATGTATTCGTGTCCTGCTCACGCGCAGCACTGCTTTATCGATGCGTTCACACTAGCTTTATGGTCGGTGTGGTCAATCTGTGTAGCTCTATCTCGCTCTGCCATTCTAAAACTCGTTGGATTGCATTCCGTGCAGCAACAAGTTGCAGTCTTGGTGTTTTCATTGTTTTTTGCTCCGTTCGCCAGTTTTTGTATTTCTGCATTTTATTTGTGACTTGATTAACCAGCCCATGATACGATTTTTGTGCTATATGTGTATTCGCGTTATGCCGAAAATGAGGCAGTAGAAAATTTGGCACTGTGATCAAAAACCCAAAACATGGAGCGAAGAGGAGGATGATGGTTAAATGTTAAAAAACATACTTCTGATTTAGCGGGAAAACCGAGGTGGCAACTCTAAAACCTCAAGAGCAAGCTTCGGGCAAATATTTATGCTTAGACGGCGAATTGGACCGTTTTTTTTACTGCTCTGCAGCTGTTTGTTGGGTTTTTACTTATGTGTTTACTTTCGGTGATGTTTGTGTTGTTGTTGCACATGCTGCACGGCAGCGGAAAAGAGAAACGGAGAACGGCAGCAAGTTCAAGGCTAAGATTATCAGGAGGTCATTAAACCTAACCAAAATCGGGAAAAAAGCACCAAGAATATCAGAGTAGAGCCGCCAAGTGAATTAATAATGTGACTTTTTTTAATTAAGGTGAAGAAAAAGGCCAAGCATGCGCAAACATTCGGAAAAAATAACGGGAATGTGAAATAGGTAAAGTTTTTATTGCATAGGATCGGAATGATAATCATTTTTTTACATTTTGCTGCGCAACAAATTTCTGAAGGTCAATTCTGTTTTTACGCACCTATTTGTGCTGCTCTATCGCTTGGGAAATTTAAAATGCGTAAAAAAGCATTTTCGTTCTGTTCTTTTTGATTTCTCGATTATTGATTGTTGTTGCTACCGCTGTGCTTTGTTAATCTTTTAATTGCTGTATTTTGTTTTTCCTCTTTGTGTTTATTTTGTTGCTACTCGACCGACGACTTATCGCCCCGATGTTTTAAAGACAGGATTCCGTTTTCATTTCGTATTCTAGTTGATTTTTCTCTTTTCTGTTCACCCTCTTTCGCCGCAAATAGTTGGCAGACTGTTTTGTTTTAATCTTGATAGAGGGACCTGCAAAAATAAATACAAATTTATCTTGGAATTTATTTTGGCTAATAGACTTATAATGAGAAGTATGAAAAGTTGGCAGATATGGTTGGGCAAATTTATTGTTTTTAGCATTATTTTCAACAGATTAGTGATTTTCCGTTGCGATTGTCAGCCAAAGGAAAACAAAATAAGGGCGAACAGAAACAAAAGGGAAACTACTGATAAGCGGTCAAAACTCTCTCACAATCATAATAACCGTTAACCCCGCGCGGGAGTGGGATGCAAGTTTGAAACACCGTTTCATACAGCCGCACTGTGTAGTTCCTCTTGCCCCTTCTGATCTCCCACTCTCCGTCTCTCTCTTACTAACTCTCCCTCTCTTACTATCTCTCTCTCCCCCTCTCTCTCTTTTCGCGAATTCCAGTTCAATAACCAGTTTTAAATTTATTTTAGCTCTGCGTTCTCATCTCGTTCGTAAGTTCTGTGCTTGCTGTCTTTTTCTGGGGACCTGAAAGCGGAAAAGGGGCGGAAGTCAAAAACAAGTTTCTCTAAGGGCGCTCGCTTTCATTTGTCTCGCTGTTAATTAAACAATTTGATCTGAGTTCTGTCATCAAAATTCGCCTCTCGTCTCTTTTTTGTTTCTCCATCTTTCCTTCCTAATAGAAGTCTCTCCCCATTGAAACCTCTCTATTTCAACAGGTCACAAAAGGGTCCCAAGAAATGTCTGATTGGACCACAAAAATTTAGGGGGAAGTCCATCAGACTGTGAAAATTTGATCGCCTGTTTTCCAAAAAAAAAAAAACAAAAAAAACAAAGTGTGCTAGCTGGTTTGTGTGCTGTTTTATTATTCTCACGCGTACACTTTGTGTGCTTATACATACATATATCGCATTTTTAAATTAAATTATTTAATCACTTGCATATGTCTATGCGCCATTGCTGTTGCCAAGAGCGGTTTCCGCCAGCAAAATGTGGGTTGCCTGCCAACTCTGACTTTCCGATAGTTGCCTGCACTGAGTAAAAATATTGTGGATACTAGATTCCAGGAACATTAATTCTACATTTACATGTGTATGTAATTCGATGTACACTTGTAGATACCATATTATTAACTCCAATCTAACCTTATCGTCTTTCGATCTTCTCCTTGCAGTTAAAGTATGCGAGAAGCGGCTGATACTGCGCGAACGAAAGCAGGACTACATCAAGCGTGAACGCGAGGTGATGCACCAGATGACCAACGTTCCCGGCTTCGTAAACCTATCGTGCACCTTCCAGGACCAACGTTCCCTTTACTTTGTGATGACGTACGCACGAAAGGGAGACATGTTGCCATACATCAACCGCGTGGGCAGCTTCGACGTGGCCTGCACGCGCCACTACGCCGCCGAGCTTCTGCTGGCCTGTGAGCACATGCACCGCCGCAATGTAGTGCACCGCGACCTCAAGCCCGAGAACATTCTGCTCGACGAGGACATGCACACGCTGATCGCCGACTTCGGGTCCGCCAAGGTGATGACGGCTCACGAAAGGGCTCTGGCCACGGAGCACTGTTCGGAGCAACGGCGCAGCCACTCCGATGAAGACGACGAAGACAGCGACCGCCCGGACAACGAAGACGAAGACTTATACGATCGCGACTCAGAGGAGTTGGACGACGGCGACGACGAACAGCAGCAGGAAGAAATGGACTCCCCGCGCCATCGTCAAAGGCGTTACAACCGTCACCGAAAGGCAAGCTTTGTGGGCACTGCCCAATACGTTTCACCGGAAGTGCTCCAAAACGGACCTATAACTCCGGCGGCGGACCTGTGGGCACTGGGATGTATAGTTTACCAGATGATCGCCGGCTTACCGCCATTCCGTGGCAGCAACGATTATGTCATTTTTAAAGAGATCCTTGACTGCGCCGTGGACTTCCCGCAAGGCTTTGATAAGGACGCCGAGGACCTGGTGCGTAAGCTGCTCCGTGTCGATCCGCGAGACCGCCTGGGTGCTCAGGACGAGTTTGGATATTACGAAACCATTCGGGCGCACCCGTTCTTCGCCGGCATCGACTGGCAGACGCTTCGTCAACAAACCCCTCCCCCTATCTACCCCTACTTACCGGGCGTAAGTCAGGATGAGGACTTCAGGTCCAGCTATACTGTGCCCGGGGACTTGGAGCCTGGCCTTGACGAACGGCAGATATCGCGACTGCTTAGTGCAGAATACGGCGTTGGCAGCAGCGTGGCCATGCCCGTCAAGCGATCGACCGCAAAGAGTAAGTGACCACGTGGTGCCCCAGACAAAGACGTCGGCTAATAAATGTTTTGTTTTTCTTCAGACTCTTTCGACCTGAACGATGCCGAGAAGCTGCAGCGTCTCGAGCAACAAAAGACTGACAAGTGGCACGTTTTTGCTGACGGCGAAGTGATCCTCAAGAAGGGGTTTGTCAACAAGCGCAAGGGTCTGTTTGCCCGCAAGCGAATGCTCCTGCTGACCACGGGACCGAGACTCATCTATATCGATCCCGTGCAAATGATAAAAAAAGGCGAAATTCCGTGGAGCCCAGATCTGCGAGCGGAGTACAAAAACTTCAAAATATTTTTTGTCCATACGGTAAGTGTTTGCTTACCTATGGTGGGTTAAGGATGCACGAGGCGCAACTCGGAAAACCGAGAAAGCATAAGTTTGTTGAACCGATGACATCACAGCTTGTTTGTAGCCTGTCGCACGCCCACTGAAAAGCAATTTGAGCGTCAGTTTATGTCCCGGGCACGTGTTGGCTATGAAAACAAATTAAATGCGGCATTGAAAACTGCACACGCAAGGCAGATAAAAACTCAAACTTGTCTGGTGAATGGGGTTAAAATTAGCGTTCCGCTCAACTAATTTTACTCTTTTGGTTTCATTGCAGCCAAATCGAACCTATTACCTGGATGATCCCGAAGGCTATGCTATCCACTGGTCGGAAGCCATTGAGAGCATGCGCAAGTTGACCTACGGAGATCCCTCCTCCACGTCTGCAGTGTCTTGCTCCAGCGGCAGCAGTAATAGCCTGGCTGTCATCTCAAATTCATTCGCCGCCTCCTCAAGCAATTCGCCCACGGTGAGACGCAGTTCACCAGTAAACGCTCCTCAAGCTTCGACGGCGTCCGACAACCGGACGTTGGGTAGCACCAGAACGGGGACGTCACCGAGCAAGAAGACGGCGTCCAAGTAAACGTAGTCCTATTTGTAGCAATGTGAAATAATTTAGTTGAAATTTAGTGCAAACGAAGCGATGGCGTAGAAGAGGGCGGAAATAGAAGTAAGCTTAGAAGTAAAAGTAAGCGATGGGAAAATAACGATCATGTCTCTAGTGCTAATTAGAACCCAATTTCTGTTTTTCGATTTATATTTTGCTTAGGGCAAAAATTATAACACTAGAATAAACTAAAGTAAAATACATCTATAACGACTAAGTAAATTCAATTTAAAATTTAAATTAAATATTTATATACAGCATACATAAATACAAATATATTCGTATTTAGCGCGTAGTTAGTCACAATTGAAATGAATTACACACGGATGCAAGGTGGCATTGTAGGTTTAAATTAAAAGTAATTTCGTGAAGCAAACTAAAAGTCGTATTTAAATTGTGAAATACTAGAAAATTGTCTGGAAATATGTGTATGTACGTCGGAGAAAAGGATTTTTGTTTCTGTTATCGTGGCAAGATCACATATATGTTAATGTAAATTTTGTAAACAGTGTAACTATGTAAAGAACTATGTGAGCTATATGCACACGGCAAAAAGACCCTAAGACGTGGGGAAGGAGATGGGAATAAGACGGAAAACCATCGATGCCACATAAATAAAAATCGGTGTTTTTTCAGCTTCACGCTCAACTTTCTAGGTAATTCTAATATACAGTTTAACGCTAATTATCACTATTTATCATTCTCATTATGCTTTTCGTTTACCTATTTGCCCTATAAAGAAATGTATAAGACTTGAGCTACCCTAATAAAAGAACGAATTTTAAATTATATTTTTTTTTTGTAAGGGCTACCACTAAAAACTCAACAGTCGTGAGAAGATTGTCAAGATATGGCGGTCGTTGCCTCTCCAACTGACTCCAATTGAGTGTGTAAAGCAAGTCTTATACAAAGAAATATGTAATAGATGTAAGACAGACTGCAAAGTTTCTTGAAACAAATTAGTTAAATGTTGTAAACGTCTAAGTTGCTACCACTATTACTACTAGAACGCGCCCATCCCCTCCCATATTTACATTTAAGATACAGCAATTAAGTGATGAGCAGAGGCGTAGAGTAAGGAATCGATGTTGAAAGAAAGCAAAAAATACATTTTGTACATACATATCGCCGTTGGTCGATATACATCTAAACATAATTTAATTTTTTGTTACATTTAAGTAAATTATTTTCGCTAACCTAAGTAAATTAAAATTAACGCAATATGCAACAACACACATAAGTATACAATTAATTAAATTAAACGAAAATTACGATTTATTAAACGATGTCATAGAGCGGAGAGCCACTGATAGTGAGAGAAATCTGTAAAATAAATATTTAAACAAATTATATATTATCTATATATGAGTACCAGAACAAGAATGTCAAAAAAAAGAAGCATGTAAAAATAAAAAATATATTACGAGTAAAATACATTGGTCGCAACAAAAAAAGATAATCCAGCGAAAGGAACGTATCATTAACAGGAAATATTAAAGAAAAATACAAAAACATTTCAAAGTAACAAAATTACGCTCAAATTTGTTTTTATTTTGGTTTGTTTGGTTATTAGAATTGGCACAAAATGATTGGGTAATAAGTGCGCGTATCCCAGTATCCAACGTTGCAAAATGATACATTTCAATAGGTTTCAAAATCTACGTAAGATACTACCACATAAAACGACCTGACTACTTTGTTCTACCCTACGCTTGTGCTGCAGTACCTAAAATCGAAGAAAGAGTACAGTGAACAAGGCTAAGATATAGAAAGACATCTCTATTTCTGCAAATCCAAAAAGGGCTTGCCTTAATTTAAAAATTTGCAAATGCATTGCGCCTCAAATCCCGAAGCGATCGCCAGGGTTTTTATCAACTATATGTAGTTTTTACTTTAGGGAATCTAAACTTTAGAGATAAAACAATTTTTAAGTTATAAATTTAAAAGTTTGTAGTTATATTAACTAAAAAGAATATATATTTATTTTTATTTATTCCGTCTGGGTTTGGTAATCTGCTCATGTACTTAACCTTTTATAGCCTACAGGAAAAAAGAAAAAAATAGGAGATAACGGAAAGACCCATAAAATCGAAAAGTGCCTAGGTAAACCTGTAGGACGATTAGAGGAATATTAAAATCATTACATGCTAAATAAATATTGTGTATACGAATTCTTTCAGTACGAGTATTTAATACATTTATTATTATCATAAGTGTATCAAAAACCTGAAGCTCCAAAATATCTTTCCCATTTTGAGAAAAATATAATTAAAAATCAGATTTTTGTTTATATTTTTATTATTTAGTTCACAGTTTATATATATTATATTATTTTTACATATTATTTTATTTTATATTAAATTATTTTTTTTATAACATTTATTATATATTCATTATATTTATAATAAATAGATTCGTTGAATAGTATTAATATTGGATTTGAATGTAACGATTCGTTTTTCTGCATTTCAAATCCGAAAATCGCTTAGATAATATGACGTAACTTAATAAAATATATAAATCGAAAATAACTATTTGTTATTTTGAAGGAGAAAAATTATGTTGTTTGAAATAAAGGAACGAAAAAGCAAAAGACAAAAAAAAGCAATCGGTAAAGTTTTAAATTCTTGTTGGGCGCCAAAAATGAATCGAACCAAAAACAACAACCAATATGCTTTTCGATTTTGAGAAGGGTCACATTTCCGATAACAATGAAAACTCACATTTTAAATGGTCACACTTAGTGGGGCGCCAAGAGGAAATATCGATATCGATTCCGACTGTTGTGTTAAACTTTACAAATAAATTACAAAAAAGCGAACGAAAGAAAATCATGGAAGAAAGTGAGCCCAGGTATGGCGCTATGTGGACATTCAAGCTGGTGGCACCATACGTAATTGGCGGCTACCTGTGCGGCCTCGCGGTGACGCTCGCATGGAACTGGTGGCAGCTGGGCCACTTGGTTCTGGGTCTTAATCTCACCTTCGCGATTCCGGTGGCGCTTGTTCTGGCGGTCTTTTACAGCAGACCCGTAAGGTAAGAACTACCGGAAAACGCACGAAACGATTTGTGGGTAACAGTTTCCCCCCCCCTGGTTGGCAGGTGCATTGTGACGTTGGCCGTTCCCTCGCTGTGCAGCTCCCGGGGACGGGCGTTCCTCATCAGCCTCGCCTTTGTCATTGCCGCAGTTGGGCCTACGGCGAACATTCTAGCCAATTTGAAGGTGATGCTCCGCAGCCTCGCTTGCGGACAGGAGCTATTGCGTCAGGCGCTTGGCCAGATGTTGGACGTAATACTGGAGCCGGTAAATGCCATCCAGCTAGCGGTGGATCTGTTGATGCGGGAAGTGCGTCGGGTGCTCAATCTGGCCATGGTAGTGCTGTTACGCATTCAGGACCATTTGATCGCAATTAGTGAGTATTCTTGCCTTAAAAATGCTGCAGTTTTCTCTGCTGATTCATTTTTGTAGTTAAAACCCTGAAGAACTGCGCCGCTTGGCTGAAATCAATCGTAGACCTGTGCAACACAGAAATGGGCACTCCCTGGGCACGTTGCAAAAAGACGGCGCATCACGCTATGATCAGGTGCCAGGCAAAAATGGGCGTATTCAAGGCGCTATGCCATGCTACAAAGCTGTTTCTGGCCCTCTGCTACCCCGCCAAGATCATCGATGTGTTTTGTAGCGGTTACTGGGATCTCAGCTGGGGTCTCCTTGATAAAATCTCAGAACGTAAGAGTGTAAAGCACGATCAGTATTTTGGTTATTCATTGAACGATCTTGCAGGCTACCGCGAATTTGTGCGGCACATCGAGGAAATGTTTGATGCCAATATCACCTTTGAGCACGAATTTTTCTTTGATACAAACTCTTCAAAGAGCCTGGCGGACGTGGGAGAGGAAATTATACAGGATATTAACAAGCGTCTGTCGTCGTTTATCTTCTTGAGCAGCTTTGTGGACATTCTCTGCTGGGTCATGGTGGTTACTGTATTTTTTAAGTAGGCAAGAGCTTAACCATCTTACTAATTTAGTGTTGGTGATGCCTCAATTGTTCCCATCAGAGCCACCATCTTCTACCTTCGATACATGCACAGCCGGCAATTTCAGAATGTGTTTTTGACAAAGATACTAAGTGATATCGACCGGCGGCACGAAAAGCACGGTCACGATCCACTGCTACCCCTTCATCAACTTGAAAGGGCAAAGTATATGAAGGTAAGGTTTCCCTACGTTTCATTGACCTAATATTACAATGATTTCATTGCAGCTTACTAGTTTGCGCTTGACTTTGTTTGAGTTCGTGTCCATTGTTGAGAACGCCTGTTTCATGGCCACAACCTGCTTGCAGTTGTTTGCGATTTGCTTTCTGGATTACGGACTGTTCTGGCTGCTGGAAACTATGTCCTTCCATGGCCACCAAGAGACTGGGCTGGAGGTGCCCGCTTACGTCGATCTAGAGATTAAGGGTGGGGGCTTTGTGGCGGATGTCATGCGAGGAATTGCTAATGCCTTTCGACCCTTGACGCAAAAAAGCATTTTAGACGTCAATCCCTGCCTCCCGCTGCCCGTGAAACCTGATTATGCGGAATATCTAATTATATTACTACTCTGTCTGCTCGCTTGGCTGATCCTTTTGGCCGAGCCGTATATATTGCGCACTCGCCATCTTATAATGGCCTACTTTTATCCAAAACGCGCCAAGGAAAGAGGCATGTTTCTGTACAACATGATTTCCGAAGATAGAAGTAAGAAAGTACATACCTTTTAAAGTTGTTCTAATGTATTCTCTCCAGCAAGTATTTTTAAGTTTGTACGCCGCAGAAAGCGTAATGAATTTAACCACACACGGAATGTTAAGCATACCAGAAATTTTACTTGGCTGAACAATAGATTCTCCTGTTTAATATACATGTGCTCCTGCTGCTCCTGCTGCCAGAGCACTGAGAGGTGCACCATATGTGGGCGATCTCTGACTCTGTGAGTAGCTCCAATCGTAAAACACACTCCGGGTTACAGTTGGGTGTCCCCTTTTTAGTTCAAATCGTAACCCCTGCGACACTCCTGGATGCAAGGGGGTTTATTGCGGTAAATGCTTTGAAAAGTCACACAATAAGTGTTGTCTGTGCAATCGACCAGTTGATTATGGTGATTTTTCCGACGTCACTGAAGTAGAGTGAGTAAGAACCAGGTCTTAATCGATTATTCTTAAGGTTTTTCTTTGTGCAGCGACTCTTCGGACTATTCTGAAAAAGAGTCTTTTAGCGAAAGGCAGTACAGGAAGACCTGTGGAGGACAACGCTAACAACGAGAGAAAAACAGTTAACCATAGAGGTCATCGGTTGTGAGCATACACGTTATCCGGATAGCTCAGGAATATTTCCACCTATTAAATACCTGATATTACATCAATTCCAAATATATGGTTTTAGGTGAGTTATACAAAGAAAATAAGTTTGTGGGTCCCATAGCAGTAACGTAAATACTTAATACACCAAGTAATTTTAGCTATAACTTAAAGGAAAATTTGGTGTGTTACTGTTGTTATTGCTGATTTGATTTCAGTGCAATTCCTGCCCTTCGCCGCCCTTGGGAGTCCCAATACAGGGACTACATTGTTTGGCGACCTTCTGGACTGCAATTAATTTTTATTTAAATACTACAGCGACGACGGTTCACAAATGGTTACCCAGCAATTAAGAAAATTACCTTGCCCCCAAGGATTGACGATTGACGATTACATTCATCAGTGCTTTAGTGTTCAAACACCTGTTTTCAATTTTTTCCTTTTATATCGAAGCTTGTTTGCTTGATGATCCCGTTCTTGATCTACTATTTTTTTTCTCTTGGGCTATGACTGTACCGTGCTGTTGACCATCTCTGGTCTTCTTTATTGTTGACTTTCTCTTTACGACTGTTTAATAAATTCTGCTCTTCCCGCACATGCGGCTTCCATTTACCAAGCTTATACGAGCACAAGTGTTTATTATATAACACCCGTCGATCTGCGCCGATCCCCTAGACCCTCTATCGACCCCTATCCACTTGACCACCATCGTTGACAGTCAACCACACACACTTGAAGAACAATGGAGCTCATCTTTTCGAACGGATTTTTGTGCTTGTGCAGGTAATACCCGGTCCGTTCGGATGATATCAGGTTACTATTGGGTAGTTTTGTTTGACACTCGATCGATCGCCGTTGTGTCTCTTAGATAGCTGAAGCGTGGACGTTTCCATCCACATCCAGATTCGCTTTCGGGCCGACGAATTATTTTGCACTTCATTATTTTATTGAGAAAACCTTTTTTCATATCTAAAAAACTGCTTTTTTGTTTGGGTAGCCAAAGAAACCAATGCTTTTAAGCTCCATAAGAAGCTCGTGGTCGTTGCCAATTGCCTTGAAGATGGCTTTCTCTAACTCGTCGTATTGAAAGTGGGGCGAAAAGGGCATGTCGTTTAGCGCGTTGAAGAGCGTGTTCCCGCGCTCATTGCCAATAACCAAAGTGCGACCACAGTGGGAAAACCTTGAAATTGGTGAAGGAAATTCCTATTCAGTTGACCATTTTTGTTGAAAACAATTAAAGCTTACCGGGCCACAGTATTGAAAGAAGAGTCCATCTTGTGTTTGGACATGGGTCTTAGCAAATTACGACGAAAGTCCCAGACGTTAGCGGTTTCCCGGTTCACCGTCACAATAATCGTAGAGTGGGTGGGGCTCCACTTGGCCCAGTGCACT
This sequence comes from Drosophila simulans, assembly GCF_016746395.2. Classification (NCBI taxonomy): domain Eukaryota; kingdom Metazoa; phylum Arthropoda; class Insecta; order Diptera; family Drosophilidae; genus Drosophila; species Drosophila simulans. The sequence goes on from NC_052522.2 coordinate 158,311, forward strand.
GGGGTCATCTCGTCCAGCAGTTCGAGGAGAGGTCGCGTGATGCCATCGATCCAAATGCGCACGAACCTGCAGAATAGATACTGTATTTAGCGACCCTTAATAGAGGGCAAATTCCTACCAATCGTTGCCGCAGGTGAGGAAAAGTTTGGGAGACCAAGGCGAGAACTCCATTACGGTGACACCCCCGTCGTGACAACGCAGGACTTCCAAGTACTGGTGCTGATAGTTTATTGAGCACTTGTGGATGCAGCCCTCATCGGTCAGCACGTAGTAAATGTCCTTGTGCAGTGGATGCGTAGTGATGCTTAAGCCTTGCGGGTGGCGGTTAGACTCGCAGGGGATACGCGACGACGGGTGAACGAAAATGCCCTCAGGATGCCCCTCGACTCGCTCCAAAATCATTTGGGTAAAACCAAGCAGGAAGGGGCTTTTGATAATCCGGAAGCGGGTGACAGAGCCATCCTGGGAGAGGCTCAGGAATGGATCGATGTCTGTTTCATGATCGTCGTCTGAAACTTGTTTGATCCAGCGGATGGCAACCACCGGCGAGGAGCCTGGTGAAGTGCTGCGCTGCGAGACCGCAACGGGTGTGTCCTGCAAACTGCTCACATCTCGCACTTCCACGCTGCCGTCGTACAGACCAATGGCGAGCAAGGATGGCAAGAATGGCGAGAAGCTTATTGCCGTTACTGGCACATCGTAGTAGTATGCGCGCTCCGGCTCGCCTGGGTTCTTAATGCTCCACAGGAAAACGCTGCCGGAGGTCGGTACGTGCTGTGAGGAAAATGAGTAAAGTCCGTAGGCTACAGCCAGGATGTCACCATTGCTGCGGCAGAAATCAATGTCGCTTACGGCCTTGCGCTCGTCTTTGCTGGGCTCCGGTACCAGCCGGAAGAGCAAGTTCATCGAGTAGACGTACTCGGCCTCCGCGTTCCAGCGTTCCACCTGGTCAAAGTTACGGAAGCGTCGTAACCCCGCCTCGTTTGTGTTGCTCGAGAGCGTGCGGCCCATGTACATGATGGCGTTGCGAAACTCGGGGCTCCGGAACAGGCGTTCTATCTGGCTGGTGACCTTGTCTTTTTCGGCAACGGCCTCGTCGTCCTCAAAGGTATCCGCCTCCTCCGTCTGCGCTAGTGCCGAGGTCAGGTCCTTTACCGAACTCATAGTGGCTGTTGCGAACTCCTTGGTGATATTGTTCAGCGTGTCGTACATCTCAAAGTTTGAAACGTACGAGCTGACGGTGGCCTTGGTTATGAGGATGGTGTTGACTGCCCGAGTGGTGAAGAGCAGAGTATCTGTTTGAGCATCATTGTCTGAGCGCCGGCGAATTTTGCCTTTGCCTACTGTCAGATACTCGTAGTTTCGGTTGTCGCGTTCCGCATCGTCGCCCTCGGGGGTTCCCTTGGCCACCGTCGTCTGCGTCTGGCTGTGAATTTCGAAGAAGTCAGACTTGCGTAAGGTGATCTTTAAAAAGGACTTGGTATACGGCTTTGGCTCGTACGCCTCTTCGAGAGCCTCAACAGTGCTGTACGGTTCCCAGTTAATAGTTTCGTAAAGTATCTAGTGGAGAATGAAGATTCCTGCTGGGATGATACAAAAAAGTTTGTATAAACTTACACCGTTCATCAGATCGTCAATGGACTGCTTATTGCCGCCTATTCCGGCCCGAACACTGGACCGCGTGCGGGATCTGGTCGTGCTCTTGGTTACCATTGTAGTGAAGTTCGTCATTTGGTGCATGACATTTAGGTTATACTTCATGAACTGCTCCACATAGGTGTCATCTTGGATCGGCTTAGGTGTCATATCAACCTCCTCGCCATAGACCTTTTCCAAAACCTAAGGGGAGTTTGCCATTAGTAGTGGTGAGTTTGTAAGACCTTTTGGATTCACCTTTATCTGAGATCGATACTGCAGATCGGCAAGTGTTTCCACACTGTAATAGTGCGTAGTATCTTTCTTCTTAGCCTTAGACTCTTCGGCTTGTGCCTGATTAACCACCACGGACTTCTTTTTGAGTTCGTTGTCCAAGTTACTGGACCGCTTTTTGATCGCATGGGAAAGGGTGTTCTATGTAAGAAGTGTAATTTAGATCTTCCAGCATTTACTTACTTTAAAGATACTCCCATTTTCTTGGCTAGTTACTGTATTTCTTACTGACGCGGACATGCCTTTTGTGTTATATACTCCTCTTAATTTCGTCCAAGAGTATAGAGTATTTTGTTATTTTATTATTTTGTGGGGACTGGTTTCTTGTAATACATATGTTCTAGCTGCTGATATAACTTTTTTTTACCAAACATTAGTTTCATGGTGTACTTATCTTTCTTTTAAGATTTGTAATGTTAACAAAACTGAAATGCTTGGAAATCAATTTAAAAAATTAATATCGTGAAATATTTAAAGTTTGAAAACATCAAATACTACAAAATTTTTACCGAACGGTAACAAAATGGCTCTGTACTACTTATCAGGAGCACTCTCTTACTCTCCGTTTCCGTGAGCGTTCTTTACCGAGCTCCCCCTGCGCCTGCTCGTTAGATAATGCCGAGATAAAGTTGTCAACCAAGCCACCCTCTGTGGGCGAAGGACGACCGGCTGCCTTTTGAGGTTGCATATGGTTGAGTTAGTTAGATTCGGAGTCGCCAGCCATGCAAACCTGGTTTACACTCGCGCCCTTATTCGTGCTTTTGTTTGGAATGTATTCCGATACGTAGAGATTCGATTTCTCAATGTAGGTCTGCTTGTTTTTTAGAACGCTCCTGATATGAAAAACTTGCGGCAGCATCAAAATCTAAAACGCATCTATCCTAACAAGAGCCATTAATGGAGTGTCAAAGTGAAAACCGAGTACCAGAAAACTCAATTAGTAATGTTGCAACAGACCATACTCTGTCCATACTGCCCGAATCCCAAACCTCATCGGTTTTGGCCAAGCATCAGCAGCGGCAGCTGAGTCAACCGCAGCAGCCGCCGCAGTACGTTATAAATTCAGTGGCAATGCACGCCAAGGCGACCACGGCGAACTCCATCACGGGCGGCACACTGCATCGGGCAAAAAGTGCGCAGGTACGTCCAGAATGGTATTTATTAGATGGATAGTATCCGAGGAAGTGGATCGAAGTAAAGCGATGTGATCGCGATGCTTATTGGAGGTAAACCCAGCGTACAGGAATTGATATTGACTAGGTGCGTGGCGAAACTGGTTTTCATATACATATGTATATGTCCATGGATAATTAAAATCATTCATATTTTTTTTAAGTACCTCAAATCGTTCCATACGCTCGATACAGATACTATATACAAAATTGCTTTATGTGATTGAACATAAACCTAATAGTCTCTTACTATTTTTTTACATTTAGTACATTTCGGCAAGTAAAATCTGTTACAGCCAAATTCTTCAAACGACCCTCTCCCACACGCCCTTGCATGGTTCGACGCGAGTGCAAAAGCAAATTTTACTCAGCAAAGCTACAGATACATACAGATTATAGATACGCAGGGTGCGTAACGTAAACTAACGCTGTATTACTGTTTCTGCCGGCTAACCAAGCTGGGGCGGCTAAGTGGCTAAATTACTTCACGACCATCGGGTCTAAATGCAGCTTCATGGAGGCCGCATGCGTGCAGAGAGAATCGGGCGATGTGCCCATGTTATGTAAACACATTCGGCAGGACGATAGGGCAGGGTGGACCTCGAGTCGTGACGAAGCAAAAGTGAGGGATCTGGCTACGGCTGCTGGCTGCCTGATTCCCGTGGAGAGCAAGGGGCGTCAGGGGGTGGTGGCTTCTGTGCGTCGCGTCATTCATCAGACGCTCCATGATGTGAAACAAATTTGCGTCCCAGCATTGGATGTTTTAGTGAGGTGCCAAAGTTGAGCTGCAAACTATGATGATGCTTGATTGCCAATCAACAATCAATGATGTGGTACTTGACCAGCTACCTATTCAAAAATGTATCTATTGACTTCGCTGTCAGTTCTACCCTTGTGTATGTATGCTATCAATTTTGTTTACTCGCGAAATTTGCTATATGATTTTTCAATGCCAATGTGAGAACTGCTATCGTCCTTGCCGGGTTATGAACTTTCTGCAATTAAACCTCACCGGGGTGGTTGTTCTCTGTTCCTTTTCCCGCCACTGAACCACGCTTCGTTCTTTTCCTTAAGCAACATGTTTGGTTACTGAGAGCACTTTTTGCTGAATTTTTCCGAGAGCCAAAGCTCCAAAACAAGTTGCTCGGAAACATCTGGAAGGGTTAATCAACCTTTGGTGTCCTGCCGAGTCGCGAACGATGCGTTGTCCTGTACAAAGTAAGGGAAGATTTTTTTGTGATCTGATATGTCATGATGCTGGGATGCATTGAAAATGGGCCCAAGAAAAAGCCCCTAATTAACGTTTTGATGTCTTTTATTTGTACCTATGTATATCTAAGCTTTATTGCACTGTACACATTTTTAAATTTTTGCTTGCACTTTTATTATTACAAAGAGCACTTTGGAGAATTGTGTACCATTGATTTTGTAAGCGGCGCTCTAGTGATTTATGAATTTATTCAATGGCAATTGGCAAGTCGAGCCAAAGTGCTTTTAGCTGGTGAAGCGGACCGTTCATTGAGCCTGGAAGCCACTTCATCCGTGGCTAGGAATTGAAATGCACAGAGGAAGACTTTGAGTTCGCAGTAGTTCACAGTTAGTTCACTGGTGGCCGACCAAGGCGCCAACATATTTTGTTCTCGCATTTAAATTATGAGCTCTGACATTATGCATCAATCGTTAAGCCAGCGGCGGTTAAAAGCAGCACGAAAAAGCCAGTATCTATCACCAATACAGAATAAACAACAACGAAGAAAGTGGAAAGCCGGGAAAACGTGCGCTGAAAAGTGAAGAATTTAAGTGTACGTGTTGAAAATTCCTCAATTTGTTGTCTGAGAATGAGTATAATTATTTGTGTGTTTGCCATCGGTGGCTTTATTCACCTCTTTCCTTTCCCTGCCTAGACATATTCCCCGGTAACGTGACGTGAAGGCAGCTAAGCTATCTTTTATAAGTACCCGAAAATAACACTTCGCATCCTCTCTGTTAAGAATTAAGAAATATTTCCTTAAGTTTAATAGGCAATTGATGGGAAGACCAAGAAAAATCATGAGATCACACGCGGTTTCAAAAATCATTTAACCTAGTTGCCGTAAATATTTTTTCAGTTCCCAGCACCCAGAGTCCATGCTAATCAGCGCTGTCAACCTCTACGAGGCACATAGAGGATATATGTACTTCTGCACCATTCGGGATGCACATGGCAAATATATGTGTATATCTGATTATTGGTGTCTCGAAAAGATATATCAGTTCATTCTAGTCGCCCGGTTTCCCACTCCTTTGAACTTAAAATAATTTATGCAGTTTGGGGACAGCTTTTCCTGTGCAGTCTAAAGCGTTGCGGCATTTAATAAATTGCTCTTAAATTATGGAAATGCAGAGCAGCCGAGATTTATTAAGAAGTTTCTGGAGGTGGGGAAAATGTGTATTTTTGGATAGTATATACGTATTGAGTAAATTCCGATAAGCTTAATGTGTATATCTTAAACCGAAAACATCATCATTTTGAGATTATCATCGATCTATGAATACTATGCATATATCACATCCCAAATTCTGCCTTTATTGCTGACCCATTAATCCAAATATATCAGATGGCGTCGTTTATATCGCATTGCAGATCAATTGGGCTATTTGGTCGAAATCTTTTGGGTATCGGGGTCGCCCACGTTTTGGCCCGTATTTCAATTTGACGTCTCTTCGGGTTTGGTAACTGCATTGTCTTAGATCACGCTTTGACCTTATAAACTGGAGGAGCAGGGGCTGCTCGAGAAAGATGATGGACAAGGAGAACACACCAAATATGTTGGATTCATAAATTTTCCAAAAACCTAAATACACTGTTTTGAATTGTGCAACGCTGGGTGGTAGACTGCGGAAATAATTTGTAGATTTATAAGACTAATTTGATCTCGACAAATGGAAATTGGCTCTCGGGCGTTCTTCGAGTGTTCTGGTGAAGTGGGTTAAACCGTTCTCAAATTACTTCCATGTTTGATTCTCTTCTCGTCTGATGACCTATGTGCACATGTGCATTTTCGCAAATATATAGTTAATAAATGCCCTGACAACATTTATTGATATATTGTTCGAAAAATCGCAACAGCAAGTTGTTGTCAGGCAACTCAATTGGAAGTTGAGTACAAGTATATTCAGTGTTGAGGTGACCGAAATAAAATTTAATCTTATCTAATCTTATCGCTTTTAGACGTATTTTGCTGGATTTCCCCTCCTTCCTACCTCCTTCCCTAGATATTTGCAAATAAAATGTCAACATGCCGAGCACACTCGATAAGATAAAGCCTTCAAGCTATTCCTCCTGCAGTCTTTGTTTTTAGCTATTTTTCCGTGGAATTATTCGCAGAAAATTGTGCAATCGGCTATATTTAGATTGTCGGATTGTTTATTAAGAGCAAAGTAGTACCGAAATCAGAAATGAATTTCACGAAAATATCTACTAGGAGAATGCTAATGGATAATGGTGGCAATAGCATGGCATGATGCCCTGTTGATTGATTTATTTACACCCTGATGATGGTGCCCCTTTATCGACCTTGCAAGACAAGAGTTCTTTTTCTGTGACTGACACATAAGCCATTAGCTTACGAAACCAAAAACTGGCAACAATCATTGGCCCAGTGTGTCTCAGTAATCCGATTTTCACCGGACTGATAAGTTGAAAAGAGGGGGACATTCACTCCGACATACGTTATTCCAGAACTTCCGCCATATACTTTGACGTCAATGCCTTGATATTGTACTTTCAATTGTACCTTCAATTTGATTCCCAAATCAACTGTGCGTTCGATACCAATGCTAAATATTGAAAATGGTCGTTGATCATCAAAATCGATGAATCAATACGCAAGGTGTAGCATCAAATCCTGGAATCTTAACTATTTTCTTATAAGTTGGATAAATAAAACAATTATAATAGGTGCTCTTTGCTCTTTTTTCTTTAAAAGCTTTGTTATTTATCTGTAAACGTTGTGCCTCGTTAGCTTGGTTAAATCGCAGACCAAACATTATCTCCGCTTGCTGCTTTAATTACCATTTTATAGCAACGAATTATTTCGGCCTAACGACAAAAGCGAAAATTTTCTTCTTTGTTTAACAAGATCTCGCAGTCATGAAAATGAGACAGAGAGTATCGAATGGAAACCGGAGAGAAAAGTCTATGTATATCATCTACCTTTGATTTGTTATTCTTGTGCCGGGGCAGGCAAAGTATCTGTCTGCCTAAGCTTTCTGAGAATCACTTGACTGGGTGCCGGGTAACCCGAAATGAATCCCCAGTAAACACTCTTACATGCAAGCCATAAAATCCTTCTTTCTCTTGTTTATTTCGCAAAGTGAATCGGAATTGGGTTAGCATTAAGTGCCACATCAGCGGAAAGTACAAACGGAGGAAGTCAGCATAAGGTTGCAATGTGTGTGCGCTTCATCCACTTGGCCCCTGGCCCTCAATGAGTGTTTATGAGACCTCCTCACACTGCCTTCATCCCGAAGTAAATCACAGACGGCACGGATTTTATTACATGCCGAGGTAGGTTCTTGCGGTAATTGTGTTGGGCATTCTTGGGACCAACTACTCCGCAGGAGGTCTCATTCCGCACTTCGAGATCCTCGCGTAAGAACCAAATGATACGCTACTGTTATGCAAATTCATTATATCATAACAGCATTATAGTCAGCCGTCGTTGGGAATTTACCTACCGTCGAAAGTTGATTTTAGTGTTTTGCCGCTCAGCCACCAATCGGAATTGTTGAGAAAAAGCTGAAAACATGGTTTATTGAGCTAAGCACTTCAAGTGACAACCACGGATATATGTACACTTAGCCACTTCCCCTCTTCACTTTCTTGATTCTGGCTTACATTATTTTATGGTGATCAAAGCTGATCTGCACTCACGGATACCACTGCCATATGTGCAGCAATTATTGCGGTTCTTTTTGTGCCGATGCTGGCCCTGGAATGGCTTTTGTATATGTTAGGTCATATCCGCTATACCTAAAAATAAATTTTTTATATTATTTATATTTAAATGTTCAGCCATGTGCCAAAATTCCGAATATATATTACATTTCCCGCACATATAAAACCAATGACGCCCAAAATTTCTACAATTTACGCAAGATAAATAAAAAATTTTCGCAAATTTCAAGCTCAACTAAAGTGCTGTACTGCTGTCCAAGAAACCACGGACCCCTAACGAGCCAATTAGTGGGCTTACATATGGATGTGCCCTCCCTATCGGTCATTTTGTTTGGATTGCATATTTTTCCAACCCTAAGCACACATACATATGTCCGAAATTGCCGACTTATTCTCTGGAATGCGGGTGGGTTTCCCAATTCATCTTATTTCACATCGAATTGTTTGTGTAGCCAGAAACCGGTTGCTAAAGAAATGAATGCCAAGCGTGACAACAAGAAAGATTCACTGAGGACGAGACTCCGTTTTCAAAAACTCATACGCAGGGGTAATGGACAAACGACCGACCGATATGAAATTTGATAAGCCCACGTTGTTGTTTAAATCTTTTTACGACTCCTCAGTTTTGATAAGAACACATATTGATGGAAAGTCGCTATTAATTTGCCACTCCCCTCTAGTGTTGAAATTCTCATCAAATCGAGCAAACTAAATTAAATCAACGACAACGAAAGTGACAGTAAAACTCAACGAGTGTCGGAGTTTTTTATATTTCCAGCGGAATGGGGGTTCGGTTCTCCACTTTTTGTGTTTCCTTGGCCTGTCTTTACCCCGACTTCGGTCTTGACGTGACTGAAGTGGGCGTGGCACTCGGCATGCAAATCATGTCAAATGTCGCACTCTGCTCAGCTCAGATCAGTTCTGTTCGGAACTGCAGCTGCACACACGTCGGGGGCTTCCCGGCCCGGTTGTCTGTACGCGTATGTACTTGGAGTGGGTAACAACTTCCTTTTTGTGCGGAACGGGTGTCTGACCTTCAGCACTGACTTATTAAGGAGTACGTTCTGTTCCTGCCCTTTTCGGTGCCCACAATTCCTCACGCCTCCAAGGTGTATAAAATGTGTTTGGACAGCTGCCGCGTCGTTGTTTAAGCTTTGTAGGAGGAGGCGGCTACTGTATTAAACTGTCTCTTTCAAGGGTAACTTGAGCTTGTACGGGTTCGCATCTCCTGTTTAATTGAGCTTTCGGGGGTGAACACCCCGCTCTATCGAGAACATCTGCACTTGATTCGTGCTAGGGAGGAATGCATCAAATATAATCGAATCGGGTTGAATTGGCTGTCTCGCATAACGATTGTGTGTCATAGCCCAATATGATATTATAAGGGCACTCAATAATCACAATACGAAATGAGAGGGGTATGTCGTTATTCGAACTCTGGAGCACAGTTCGTTTTTCTGTGTTTTCGAGATATCGAAATAATTTTTAGCCCGACCTACTATTTGTTTTCGCATAAAATTTAATAAAATTAAGAACAAGTTCAGTTTTGTTACCAAAATCTACATCTACGATATAGACGGCAATATAGGCCGTTAACAGCGCGGCTAACATTTACGACATTCGAAATGTTTCTAACAGTAACAGCCGCTACGCCGCGTTTGGTGTCGATTCAGTCTACAGAGTTGCTTGCTGCGGTGCAGACCTCGTTCGGGATTTAAGCGCTTCGTACATAAAATACGAAATCCGATTCGTGACAACCTAACTAAAAATACAAACGAGAGATATACGGAAAGCGGCGATTTGCTACATTTGTGGTTTAGCTTCTTTTGTTTTGAATTCGGTTTTTTCGGTTGCCCGCGGCTAAACTTGAAATTAAGCTGACTCAGCAAAGCCAGATACAAGATACATATGCAGATGCGAGCTCAGTGCTCAGAGCTGCAGATAGACAACAGTGAAATGAGATAAGAGTGGCCAAATACACGTCGAAAAACTTTATTTATATTGTCCTGGATTAAATATATCTAAAGGCATCTCGATTGTGGACGTCAACATGTCGTGCTAAGCTGCGACTCAGCTGAACCTAGATCGCAAATCACCTATCAGACCTACAAACCAAAGATGCTGGACAAGACGACCAGCTCATCCGTGTCAGTGTCCACCTCCTGCTGCAGTTCGAATGCCACCAATGCGGACCTGGACTATGATGTGCCCGTCTCCCGCCGCATTCTCATCAAATCGGTTAGTAGAACCTAGCGAAAAGCCCTATCATAAACCGCCGCACATTATGCTAAGGAGATTGGACTATCCTGCATATAATGCAACTATCTTCGCGTTCATCTACTGTTCTGAGATTTCTGCTGCAAGGAAACCGGATCGGCTTTCTCAACGTGTATCTTTGGCAGCTCTCAGGCGAAAAAGTGTCTACGATTTTAGGCTTTGTTATCACCTCTCAGGTAAACCGTTTGATGTGCCAGTTTGCGATGCAGGTGAGATATCGCAATGTTGTGGTACTCGTAGCTCATTTGAAGGCTGACAGTGTTTAAAACTTCTAGTCTTTGATCGAAAACAATATGAACTCCCCAAAATAAACAATCTAGAAGTTATAACCTCCAGATATTTTCGGTTCTTTGCTTACAGACCTTCTGATTAAATTTTGAATAAAAATGTAATGCTTTTATCAGAATGAACTATCAATTCATATCCAATTGAGTAACCACACGCGGACATTATTTCTCATCAATTTCCCTACGATCCAGACCGGAGTCAGAAGTGGCACTTAAAATTATTGTGTCGAAGCAGAAATATGTTCTGTCTAGACTGGAACGGTGGGGCGCCCACTTAATCAGCGTGCGATGAGCGATAGATCCGAGTCCCTTAGGGAATCTGTACTGCGGTTATCCTCGAAGATTGTCATTGAGCCAGACCTCCCCTGACACAATCTCAATTAATAATACGGCCCGTTTTTGAAAAACTATGCTTGGTTTTTCGGTTAGTTATCAGGTTTTCTTTTAATTTTCCTGACAATTTAGAGTTTTTAGTTTTGCTGCTCAATAAAGTCTGATTAGATTTGGAAGTGGAATTGTTTCGGCGATAAATGCAATGCACTTGCTCTATCGAATTGCCTCTCTTTCGGTTTTGTTTATTTTTGCTGTCCGATAAGAACCTACCACCCAGGCACCACTGGTCACCACTATTAATAACTGATTTCATTTGCTACGCACTAAGCCCCGGTGGGGCTATCATCCTGGCCCTCAATTAGTCCCCCTTTAATTGCCGGCCCTGAGGATGCGAAGGAGTCTGGAGGAACTATTATTAATTTCCATCAGTCTTCGGTGTGCTGAAAAACCCTTTGTGTTCCAATCCTAGAGATGACATCGTGACACGCTTATGATTGATTGAGCTATGGATTGAACTAATCGCAAATCCATGAAATTGCGTTAAGGGTCTCCGGAAGAAGACTCCTTAGTCTTCGCCTTTTACTCCCAGCCTCTATATACTAACCCATCTCTACTGCGAAGTCTTTCACAGAATTTTGACGCAAGGCCAAATAACGCATAAACCCATCTGCGGATGTTTTTCGCTGTTTGCATTTTGAAATCTAAGCTGAGAAGCTCGTGGGACCATAGGCCTCCTCCAGATCCCCAGAGCCAGTCTAGGCGAGCGTCAATTACTTGTCGCATTTGTGCGCATTTGGAGCACATTTATTTTAATCTCACCTGTGCCTCTTTTGCTGTGAGTCTGTGCCCGTGATGGATGCAGATGGTCCACCTGCCTCGCGGCACTCCATCAATTACGTGATACTTTGTGTCAGCGATTGTAAGGCCAAGAACGAGTATCCTCTGTCTTCGGGACGTAGGATCTGCCTATTATAGTGCCAGTGACCATGTCTGAGACGCGACTCTTGTAATTAGCAGTTGTTGTTTGTTTAATTTTAAGCTTAATTACAATTACAGCAGCAGAACACTAAGTGTCATGATGGGAGGGGGGGTGTTGGGGTAGAAGCGTTGAGTGTTTGCGAGCTCATTTGCATTAATATCTATTCGCCAGACACTTACACCGCAGTGTAAGACTCGCTAGTTCGTAAACCAGCTTATTAACTTTACCGCTCAGCTTGTGCAAACATTTTTGAATTCAAATTTGTCCAACAGGTTCCGATGGATGTTGACGAATGTGGCAAGTTTAAGGCCGTAGAGGTCGATTGAAGGTGACTGATTGGAAAAAGCTCAAAGAGTTTTCATAGGGAAAACTTCAAGAAGAACAGTATGGCAGAGGAATATACCATGAAAATTTCCTCACTTGACAGAGTGCATTCTATGTCATATCATATCGACTGAAAATACACAGCCAGCAGAGAAGAAAACTTTCGCTTTTGAGCATTTTATTTTTTTGCTTCGAGCTGAGTTACGTTCAGTTCAGTTTACGCAGACTATTATTATGTTACCATTCCGAAATGTCATCCCTCTTCTCACTTTCGATCGTTGGATTGCGCGCGACACATGCACAGAACAAGGCCTAGCATTAATCCAGAACGTAATCCATCATGAATCGGTTTAAAAACTATTATAGACCCTAATGTATACGATACACTTTCCAAAAGCCGACACGATAAGTTCAAGGCACTAACAAAAGTTCTCGAGCGGATGCCCCTCTTGAAACTGGTTAGAAGAAAAGTGGAATTTAGCAATAGCCGCCAGACACCGAACTGAATTCCTCGAGCATGAGTCACGTCCGGGGTATTTCTCCGACCTGATTGTCAGTTAATGTGGGAAGTTCCTAAAATACATCTTGGAAATTTGTTGAGAGCCGACTGGAATTTAATTAGTGCATAAACAAATAAATTACAATTTTTCCATATATTATATTGACCTGGCCCCGTCCTTCTGTCCATCCGTTTATTATTGAGATTTGCCCAGTCTTATGATTATTTCTTATAATATTATGTTTGGCTTATATTTACTTTATCAAATGATTAATCTTTTTTTTGCTTAGCATTAAAAAATGTAATGACGGAGTTCTGTTTTTCTTTTCCTTTTTTATAAGTGTACATCGAAAACAATTCATTAAATACAAATTCTGAGCCGTTAAAATATATGTACAAAACTACAACAGTAACCTTATGTTTGTTCGGCTGATTCATTTGCCGCAATTGAATGCTAACTGCTCGGGCTTTTTATCTTTCCCTGTGGAAGTAATTTTGCAACGTTTTTTCGTATTCTACTTTAATTGCTGCGAAGGTCGACAATAATTTGTGTGGATTCCGTGTTATTTGTTCTATATATATATATAAAGTCAACAGTTCATATTTTGTTTTAACGCATTTTTCTTTGTTGCGTTATATCGCTTTATATTCGGCATTCATTTTACCTACAGTCGTTGCTTAAAAATAATCTTAAGTCGGAAATTTGCCTTTCCACCTAAGTTGTGACTCATAATTCGCTGTCGAATTTGATGAATTTGCTTATGTTTTGTATCCACTGTTACAAATACCGAAAATGAATCTTTTTTAGTCTCTAAAAGTCGTTTAGTTTCTGAATTGACATAACTCTTGCAGTATATCACCGACTAAACTTTAGTGTAGCACCATAAATTTGCTCGAGTTGCGGACATAATGCTAAAATCGAACTCGAGTTACTCATAGTGCGAACTGCAATTGACCAATCTGCTAAACCAGAGTGACATGTGGCGGGTGGGCTACATTGAGTCGCCCATCGTGCACTTGTCAATGCAACTCTCCGTCAATGGCACACCGATTTCGACCCAATCTCCATCCGGAACGTGTTTCCCTGCCCATGTTGGCCGACTCTGAGTTTTTATTATCACACCGCACTTCATGCTGTTTTTTTATAGTTTTGCTTTAATTTTCAGTTTTTTTTTTAATTATTTTTATTTTTTGGCGCAGAACGAGCTGACGAAATGTGTCGAAAAGGCCGCCGCGAGAGCAGTAAATATTTTGTTTGTTTTCGCAAACGGAAACCAGTTCAACGCGGCATATGGCGTTTTATTACTGACCAAGAAAAATGTGTAATATTCTCCGCTGACTGAAACTCCCCGTTTCTTAGAAAACCTTAAGCCAGTCATAACCCTAGTAAAAGTCAAGAGTCCCTTTGAAAGCGTTAAAAAATGACAAAACTAGATAACTGGGCGATTAGAAATTAAGTTCCTATGGCATTTTTTCAGATCTGTTAAATTCTTCCAATATTTAAACTCCAAGACCTTACATAGTATTCACCTTCAAAATTTTCACGATTGCCCTAGAGGTCTGGTCGTGTTCCTCTTCTATTTGAACAAATTTCGTTAATTAAAATTGATAAAAGTATTATCTGTCACGCAAGCCAATGTTTGACTTAAGAATATTGGCACTTTATCAGCATTTGGAGGGCTGGGTCGAATGCCGAATACGGAACGCATTACCATTCGAAATATTATCAAGCCATCGTCATTAATTGGATAAACAGTACTATAGAATCACATTTCCTCTAATGTGGTCAATAGTCTCTTGAGAGCGTAGAATGAAAACAAATTGTCATTTTTTCATTTTTAAGTCTCTGCTGAGACTTATACTGATATGAGCCCCAACCAAATGGGGAAAAGGTTTGCAAGCGAATTGCTGAGTCTGGGTAATCGAATGTGGAATACATAAAGCATTAAACTTAAGTTCGTTTGGCCAACTTTGATTATTCTTTAAAGCATCGAATTAAGCCTCAATAATGCTTTTGGCTGTGGTTCGTCATGCAGACTGTCAAAACATTTAAGACAACAAACAACATGCACTTCTCACTGCTGTACCATAAACGCAACACATTTTATTTCATTACTTTTAATTTAATCAAATAAATATTTTTCGGTGATTTTGAACATGTCTAGGGAATGGATCTGTTTCATTTCAATTGCCGAGAAATTCCACAAACAATTAAAGGTGCTAGACGAACAACTGAAAAGGCCATAATTCTTGTTACCCTCAAGCCACAAAACAGAAATGGGCTTTATTTGCAGGCGGAACTTGAATCTTTCTTTCTTGTGTACTCTAACTATTTGCCTCTTCAATTAGCGCTGTGTCAAATGTCGAGTAAAATGGCGATATGGTAGCGAAGAGAGCACTAAGCCGTTTTCGATCCTAACATTTAGTGATCTACGGCTTTGTAAATGTCGAGCTGTCTGCTCCAGCCCAGAAAGCATTGGACCTGGTTTTGAATTGTTTGGCCAAGACATTGCGTTCCAGTGTCACTTCGTCGGTGCGCTCATTTTCCTTTTGACATTTGAACGCATCCATAGCGCTTTCGAAATAGAAAAGTAGAATATCCGTCGCCTGGTAAAACGGGTTTTAAAACTACCTAACCACATACATATGTACGTAAACAGAAGTTGTGGCGGTACACACGGACAAGCATTCATATCGTACCTGAGCAGCGGGTTGAAAGTTCAGCGGCTATTGAACGCTCGATATTGTAATTGCTGGCTTCCTCGCCCTCTTTCACTTCTTCTACACAGAAAACAATTGGGGTTCCGCTTTGGCTGTTTAATTTGTATGGGGTTGCAAAAACTTTCATCTAGAGTCTAATCGAATCGGCCTGTGGACGTCCAAATGTCTTATGTGTATGGATTAAAGATGAACTTGAAGCGGGAGGCAGCAGCATGGCTCTTTTGTTTTCTGTGGTTGTTTTCAGAGCTCATACGTTCGTTTTGTATTTTCGTATATTGCAGTGGCGACATAAAAAGTAACTTGCCAAACCCGCAGCAAACACAGATACGTGCACTTACACAGAGGCAAGTACACACATTCATTGAGCTAAAAGTTTATCTGAAAGGTATACAGTCGTGTTCAGCAATTTAGGACCAAAAGCAAATTGAAAGAAAGATATCTTGTGATTCTGAAAGGCTAGTATTATCTTTTTACGATTTACCTTGATTCTTCCTCAGCCACGGCTGTTAAAGCGCAACCCCAAAATCGCACAAATGCGAACCAGCAAAAAGTTGACCTGAAATTCCAACTAAGCCGAATCCCAAAATAAAAAAAAAAACCAAATCGCATTGTTTCTGCCTTTTCTTTTGCGGTTTCTCTGTACTTTTGGCGTTCATTTTAAACGTGGTAGCAGCAAAACATTTGCAAATTTTATGGCAAGAGAAACACGAAAATCATGCTAAAAACAGCGATCAGGAGAGAAGTTTCTTATGAATAATGACAGCCAGCGTCAAGTTCGGTCTGCTGAAAGGGTCAGTGGCTGGTGAGACGATTCTGCGTCTTTGAAATTCCGTCAAAAGTGTTTGGCTTGCATAACAACGGCTTTATTTAGATAGCACGCAGAACAAAATCCTGCGAATTGTGCCCCTATTAGTAACCTTCTTAAATATTTAATGTTCCGCTGATTTATTTGCAGAAACTTTACGCCAAGGCCATTTACGATAATTATGCGGACACGTCGGACGAGCTGCCCTTCAAGAAGGGCGACATCCTCACAGTCCTTGAGCAGGACACGGAGGGCTTCCAAGGCTGGTGGCTCTGCTCTCTGCGCAACCGACAGGTGAGTTGGGTCCTCTAATTTCACTTCTCCTTAGAGGCTAGAAGGCATATACATATAGGTGGCATATATGTAGGTGCATTAAGTTAATAAATGCCGGGCTTTTGTTTCTCATTCCACTGCCTAAATTTCATGATATGTTATTAGTTTGGGTCTACACGAGCCCAGGTAATGGCACTTCATGCAAAAATAACCAACAAGGAGTCTGCTGTTATACATTTCAAGTTTTACATCCTTATTGTGAATGTAGTCGCAATAGCAATCATCAGTTGGCCACATATCTCACACGAACTGGGCCATTGGCATTGCCAGGTGTACAAAACATTATGAGCTGGTTAAAGAGATAGAAGCCTTTTAGCTTTTTCTGCGGATTGCGATTACATTTCAAAGTTGTGGAAAATTTTACATTTTCTGCAAGTCTATCGACAGCAATTTTTAATTAACAACTGAATTGGCGCCACTTTAAAAATCTCGTTTGTGTGGGGGCCGGCCGGCGATGGTGTCAAAACATATATCAAAGTGGAAATCAGAAGTGCTGGGTGAGATATGGGAACATGAACGCGATAGCGGTACGTTATACATATGTCGGGCAATTGTCGCTAATTAAAAAGTAGCCGAGCCTTTTAATGGAAACAATTAACCCAAAAATGGTCAATTGAGTGCCGACAAGAGCAACAACGTGTGCCATAAATATTAACAGCAACATAAATAACTGTGTCAAAAAGCGAAATCAACTTTCGGCACACACTTTTAGCTAAAACAGATGTTGGCAAGATTTTCTGTTGACTTCGAGTTTTAGGAGAATCGCACGAATTTCTGTCAAAACTTGCATTGAGAATGTGAGTCGGGCGAGTATAAAAAATTTGCCGTCCAATTAAAAGCACGGACGACATTCTTTTTACTACATTTTTTTAAACACATTGTGTCCATTAATTTATATGCATATAAATTAATAATTTATAAGGTCGGTTGATAAAAAACCAATCAAAATCAATTGGCATCGATGAGCTTTTATTCAAACAAAAGCGTATAAATGTTTTGTTATGAGAAAACTATAAAATGGGGTTACTATCTTGTGGTTATAGGAAACTTTTTATTTAACACTTAAGCTAAATAATAATTCAACTAAACATATTCTCTTTGCTCTAAATATATTTCAGGGTCTATGCCCGGGCAACCGGTTGCGCGTCTTGAACTCGTACGACTCGGGATGCTTCTCTCCCTCGCCGGCCAGTTCTCCAATTCCGTCCCTGGCTGCCAGCACGGCCACGCTGGACAGCTCCATCTGCTCGGCGGAGATATACGAGAACGGTTCCATCATCAGCGCGGTGTCGTCCTCAAACTCCAATTCGGGAGGGGCTAGTAATGGACTCGGAGCGGAGTCGGCGTCTCGCGTCTCGAGGAGATCGTGGCACGCCTCGCCGACAAAGGTATGTTGCTCGTCCTCATACGTCCTCATGACTTATCCATTTAACGCTCCGTTAGCCTTTTTGATGGAAAGCAATCGGGAGGAAGTGCATCTTAATTGATTTCGTTTCTTTGCAAATTTTACGTCCTCTTGCGGCTACTGAATTATGTTATTTGTCAGGAAAGTAAAAGAAAGTAATTTCTCGTCTCCTGCGGCTCCATCGCTCATCCATCTACATCTCCAGGAGTGCAATGCCCTGCTTTTTCCACGACAACTGCGTGTCGTAATTGTGCAATTAATGAGAGTTGCGAGAGCTGATCCTTGGTTCCGCAGGGGTCTGCAGCTGTCCAACTGGTTTCCTCTTTGCAATCGACTCGAAATTTGACAATTTGTCAGCTGGACATGCGTTTTATTTGCATTTCTTTCACTTTGATTCCATTTGATTAGCAAATTGAAGGAAACAAACAATTTAGCATAGAAGAAGCACGACTACAGACTTGAGGTGTTTAGTGTTGTCCATGAAGATCTCAGTACAGGAAGTGATTATCTATTAAATGGGCATAATGAAATAATTGGCCGACGTGACCAATAGCATCCATAGAGCTTCATGACCTTTGGAAACCTCGAACGACGCCCACATCCATGGGCGATAATACTCTTGGAGAAACTTTCGCTTTCTCAGCATACTCGCTGAATGATCGACTCGTAGGCAAATCAAATAAAATGAAACTAAAATTACAGAGTCGTAAACATTTTCTCGTATTATCGGCAGCTATCAATCTTAACTGGAGGCAAGTAAAACCATAAATTCAAAGTCGGTGAGAAGGAGAGCCAGCGATTTGACCGGCCCACTGTACATTGCGCCGGTAGATTTGCTGGCGGATGCATAGATTTGGAGAAACCTTTTGCCCATAAAAGGCTTGCACTAAATACCCAAAGCCCCTATTGTTCGAGTTGTGTTCAATTTTATTGAGTTCAAAAAATCTCATCACGCGAATTTTTCACTTGAAGGCGTCGAGAGGCCTGTGGAGGTTGGCTCCAAACATGCACTTGACCGATAATGCGGTTGCTGTAGGGGCAGACATTCCTATTTGGTGTGATGTATCATTGGCGTGTTTCAGAATCGCTGTATTGAAATGCTCCGACAACTGAAGAGGTTTGACAAGACTTTAGTCATAAACAAATATCGATAAAGGTGAATTTGTAAGTGTAAATTACGCAAACAAAACTTTAGCGACATTCCTCGAGTCAATCGAGAACGGAAATGTCTCGATCACAGCGTTGCCAATCGTTGGGCAGTGTTTCTCAGATTCTTCTATTGCGGACATCCCACATACTCGTATTTACACTTTATGGCTGGCATGGAAACTCGCTCGAACCGTTAGATGGCAGCCGTCGTCAGACTGTGTGACAATTTCGAGTTCCTTGAGCCCACATACCGCTAGCTCTGCCGGTCCAAAGCTCCATCGCTCCGTCTATCCCCTAAAACTTTATCCACCTCTGTCACGCACCGAGCATAAAGCCAAACGAAGCCGAGTCAGGTTGCCAAATGCACTGGTTCGGGCAATGGCCAATGAAGATTTATGGTCAGATCCAAAACAAGCACAAAAGAGACTTTACCTTTGAGCAAAATATGTCGTTTTTGTTTTACTGCCCAAAAATGGTTAAAAATGCAGTCAAAGCGACAACAAAAACTCTTTTTTATTTCATTCAATTCTGAGGAGATTTGTGCGTGACCAAAGTCGGGGAAACTCGAAGACTACCGATCGCTTCGATTGGTACAGCAAACCGGATTCATTGCAAAAGCGGAAAAATAACCTCCACCGGTTAGCATCCAAACAAGGTCGATTCTCACCTGAGACGGACGGTGTAGTTTTCCCTGCGTATCCCTTCGGAAAAGATAACTCGCTGTCTAATTGTCATTCGGTAAAGAAATGTTGATTCTTTGTTTCGTTTCGTACGTGACAAAATGATACGATTTTAATTGAACCGCGACGGGGGCAGGAAGAAATGGGATGATCCGCGGAGAACTGAAAACATACTAAGGGAACATTGAGTTGCAAGGAACGAGCTGCGAAACCGTGGAGATGATAATCTCGGGCTCGCTACTGTATCCAGGTTTGGAATTTAAACAAGAACATAAAACATGACACTTTTTACACTCCCAGTATCTGGAATTACGCATAGCACGCGGAGTATTCAAAGTGCAGGCCATCAAGATGCAATTGTATTAGGGAAAGTTGAACGACAGACGGAAAGAAGACCGCCTGGTGGCCGGATTTTAATGCTATGTCTTTGTTGGACAGCCCAACCCAATCGGCTACCCACATGCGCTAATTATATTGAAAACTCTGATGTTTGCCTTGGCAAAGTTGTTCATTAGGCACAACATTCACTAAGGCACAACAAAGAGGAAATTATCAGCAGGAAAAGGCACTCAAAAGGAAGGGGAAAAGATTCCCAAAACGTGGGTCATATAAAGACAATACACAGCTCCTGCTGAGCCACGTTCCATTTCAGTTTTTGAGGTAGGCCTACTTATAGGTGGTCTAGTTGTCTTTCCAAATTCCGCTTGACGACTAGCCTGGTCTCAGCTGCCCTGACCGTTACCCGCTGATTAGATAGTGATATCCTTTCGGATCCTTATCCTGGACTGCAGCTGCTCTTTGAATTTATTTGGTCATGTAAGAGGACATTTTGTTGAACTATAGGTTCAACCGAATCGAATCGCGTTAAGGACGTAGGACTGATCCTGCCTCATCAAAGTTATGAAAATTAATAAAGTAAAATAAAACGAAGTTGTATGCGGAATTGAATTATTTTACATTGGACATTTTGGACTTACCGTCAATTGCCTTGACACTGAACAGCTTGAATTCCCCTGTATATCCTAAACGGTCATTGCGCATGCCCGATACAATTTCCCTGTCATTTTCCCGACTTCCACAACCCTACTCAGTCATCTTTGGTTCGCAATCGCAGTCAAATTTTCGCCTTCCGACGACAAGGTTTTCCAAGCTGGAATATTCAATTGTATAGACCATTTTTATAGTACATTTAAGTAAGATGTGAAAGCAGAAGAGGCGGAGGAAGGGCCCAAAATAGTGAGTGCCACACCCGAATGTATTCCATGTTCTACGACTGCCTCAGTACTTTTTTTTAAATTGCCAGATGCATAGTAGAGGAAAATCAATAAGCCACTTAGCTGGCAGTGTGGGGTGTGTAGGGCGGTGTACTTACAGTCGAATAACTGAATTAAACCACGTAAAGGGAGTTAAACCAAATTATTATAATGCTCTCCACTTGCAGGTAATCACACCACAGCGACACGGTGATGTATACATCTACAATTACTCGCCAGGATCAGCGACTGGATCTGGAGCAAGAGCCGCGCCCAGCACGCCGCAGCAGCAGATCTATAGCAACCAAAGCATCTACCAGAACTTTGCAATAATGCCTAGTCCTCGCCAGAACGGAAGTGGCAGCGAGTTCGAAACCTATGACATACCCAAGCCGGCTACACCCGTTCCGCTGAACTACGACAGTCCCAGAAGCGGTCTTCCGAAGTCTTCTAGCTCCACAACGACCTCCAGCTCCAGCCTTGGCGCCCGCTTTGAGACACTCAAGAGCGTGGCCGCATCTATTGCGGAGGAGTCTTACGATGTGCCACGACCCCTGATCCTAGGCAGCAACCAGCTCCAGCAGCAAATGTCACAGATGACGCCAAGCAGCTCCGCCTCCTCACTGCTGACCAGCGACAGCCTCTCTCTGAGCTTCTCCAGCTCGAACCGTTCCTCGCTGGCCAACATGCCGGATTACGACATCCCTCGCAGAAATCCGCTTCCTGTGCGCCGTCAACAAAGTGGGCTGACCTACGACTTTCCGCTGCCTCCGTTGCAGGAGCAGGTTCCGCGGGTGCTGTGCACACCCCCTACCGTCAGCACTACCAAAGAACTGCCTCTAGAGCTCTCCTCCGCACTAGAAACACTCGCAAAGCTGCAACTGCAGACTACTGCCGCCATAAATCGATTGCTAAGTTTTGTAGTACCCAATTGGCGCACCCGCACTCAACTCGAGCCGGCCATCATGGATCTGAAGCTGGCCGCTCTGCGTCTGCGCACAACACTCCACGACCTGGCAGAGTTCGGGGAGGGAGCCCTGGGAAACGCCACGCGTTCGGAGGACCGAAACCTGGCCCTCAAGCTGCGACCCTTGGTGCGGGCTTTGCGAGATGCCAACAAGCTGATTCACGACTCTTCCGAATCCCTCGATGCACAGGGAGCCTGGTCCGTAGATCAGCTTGCCAGAAGCGACGAGAAGCACGGCTGCCGACCCCCGGACGCACTGGACCAACTGATGGTTTGTGCCCAGACGCTCACCGAGGACGTGCGCTCAACCACCAGTTTCATCCAGGGCAACGCCTCGCTACTTTTTAAGCGGCAGTTGACGGTGGGTCACAACGGAGGCTCAGGAACCGGAGTATTAGAGGGCAGTCGGGGCAGCGCTGAATGGTTAGAGGACTACGACTATGTGGCCTTTGAGTCCAAGGATGCAGCTGCCAGGAAAAACGAGGTGCTGCGTGAGGCTATTCCCGCCGACCTGAAAACGCAGTTCGATACGGCTATCCGGACTGCTGAGAGTTCAGCCATGGGCGCTGGGTCTGGATCAATTCCAACCACGCCCACGGCGCGCACGACACGTAGTACGCCCTGCAAGTCGCCAGAGATGACCGACAAAGACAAGAAGCTGGTGCGCTACTACGCCCAACAGATCTCTACTCATATGGGAAACTTGATGCAGGCCATTGATTCCTTCCTGGAGACAGTAGAAAAGAACCAGCCGCCCAAGTTCTTCATTGCATACGGAAAGTTTGTGGTCGTGAGCGCCCACAACTTGGTGACCATAGGCGACAACGTTTACCGAAATATTTCGAAGGAGGCGCTACGAGAGAAAATCCTGCGCTGCACCAACGCCCTCTCGGAAGCCCTAAAAACCTGCGTCTTGAAGTCGAAGAAGGCGGCAGCCCACTTCCCCAGCGGTAGTGCAGTCCAGGAGATGGTCGATTCGGTGGTCCACATCAACAACCTAGCCCGGGAACTCAAGGCGGTCATGCTGCAGGCAGTTCATCTGTCGACGGCGGCGGGAGTGGGAGCATGAATGGATTTCAGCCAACCAGTATTAGTTGAGAGTC
Source organism: Drosophila simulans (assembly GCF_016746395.2). Lineage (NCBI taxonomy): Eukaryota > Metazoa > Arthropoda > Insecta > Diptera > Drosophilidae > Drosophila > Drosophila simulans. The sequence continues at coordinate 181,466 of NC_052522.2, forward strand.
GTGTAGCCAGGTCTTCCAGCATTGTCCGCGGTTTGGTAGATGTAGCATATGCATTACATGTGTATCTGACATCGACATATCCTGGTATCAGCAACCAAGCGCCAATTGCCGCTTATATTTTGCATTGTGATATTTTGAGCAAAACATCTGAAAATGCACAGCACCACAGCCACAATCGCCCGATCGCCATCCCTGCCAGAACTCAGGTTCTGGCAAGTATAAGTTACGATATTGTACATAGGAAGATGTAAATTAGCGTATTCCCAAGCCCCCGTCATGTCCACTAGCAATGTTGTATCAGTGAAGCATTTCAGCATAGTTTTGTATACTCTAGAGCATAAACTTAGCCGTACCACCACATAAACATCTGCCTAGGATAAGCACGCATTATTATACTTGCATAGTCAGAATCTGAAAGATTTACCCTCAACATTTTGAATTGCTCTAAGGCAACTACAGTCAGCGATATACAAGCATACACATATAAATCGTAAACAACCAAGAAATTAGTATGTAATATGAACAATAAACTAAAGACTTCGAATAAAATAACAATAAACCTTAAAATATTGAAATCTGAACTCAACAGTTTGGTTATATTTTTCCAATAAATGGGTATACATACCTGACTTTTTTCTTGGGACTACTGATCACAACTGATTTACACAACAATATTTGACATTCCCAATTCCTCCCGCCATACTCCAACACTTCCAATTAAGGAAGCTCTCGATAAATATACCGACATACCGTCACTCGAAGGGATGGTGCAACTATCTGGTCAAGGACAGACTGTGGGGAAAACGCAGTAAGCCGGCTACCGGCTCCTGCGACATGTGCAAAAATTTGTGCGTAGAAAATTGGCATAGACTCGTATTTAAAAAATGTAAATAAAACCTTGTTGAGATACAAATTTATTCGTGAAGTTTTTAGTGAAACAATTTTAATAAAAAAATCATTGTTGAATATGTATGAACTTTAAGTTATTCAAATGAAGCCTTATTTGCCCTATTTAAGTTTATGTTGCAAGGTGTGTGTCCCATGGCTGAACATAAAACTGATTTCTATTAAATGTTCATATAAAGTTCCCAGTAGATGACAGCCGGTTCCGCCTACTAGAGAAACGACGACTTCTCTCGTCTTCAGTTTATTTTTTAAGTACCAGAAGGTGGTTGGTGGAGGTCTTTCCCTAATATTAAGTGAATGAAAGTCTTTATATTCGGCTAATTTGATGTATTTGTAATAAATATATTATAAAAGGAGAAAGAGCTGTGCGGAATGACACGATGACAACTCACGCATTCTTGGCGCACCGAAAACCCAGGTTACCGGCCGAGCTGTCTTCTGTGTTCTGTGAGCGTGCAGCGCACCTGTACCTGTAGCAGTAAGACTTGTGACACAGATAAGAACCGCCCTTCTTGACCCTATTTGGATTATCGCTAACGTCATTTACGTCCCACAGATCTGCCGTCCACTCCCACACGTTGCCCACCATGTTGTGCAGGTCGTACATATTCTGTCGGAAGGCATCCACCGGGCTGGTGTACTCAAACCCATCTTCAGCCAGGTTGCCATCGGGAAAGTCTCCCTGCCAGATGTTCAGCCAATGCTCGTTCCTTGGCATCAGCTTGTTGCCCCAGGGAAACAGTTTGTGCTCCTTGCCGCCCCTGCAAGCCGCCTCCCACTCCGCCTCGCTGGGCAACCGCTTGCCGGCCCACTTACAGTACTCCACAGCGTCGCGCCACGATACGTGCACTACCGGGTGTCGGCCTAAGTGGTCTATATTGCTGTCCACGCCATTTGGACGTCGCCAGTTCACGCCGGCCACTTTGTACCACCAGACAGCGCTCGCCACTCGGAAGTCCTCTAGGTTCTTCTGCTCGGATGGGCTCAAAAGGCTCTTGAACAGAAAACTGTCGCCATATCGCTCAGCCTCCGTGGTGTAGTTGGTGTGCAGAACAAACTTCGCAAAAGCTTCGTTGGAAACCTCGTACTTGTCGATGTAGAAGTCTTTCAGCTTGACCTGCCGTTCCGGACCCTCGCGGTCGGCCGGAAAATGCGGTTTGTCGGTGCCCATGTAAACCGTGCCTCCCGGAAGAAGTGACATGTCCGCAATCTTTGGCTCCAGTTCGCCATAGTAATCCCGGTAGTGGCTGTGTGCACCCTGTGCTCGTTGCTGGCACACTTGTCCGGAAATGGACGGCGTATCCGTGGTCTTCCGGTCGAACTTTTGGCAGCCACAGTCGCTGGTAACGTTATGGAATAAAATTATACAAATAAAGAGGACTATTGTAATTGTTGTCATCTTAACGAGCAGTGTGGCCATTTTTAGTTTTAGAATCAATACTCAATTCTGCGAATTTGTATAGCATAATTTAGGCTGTAGCGTTTTCAGCATTTGCACCATACTTTGGGGAATACAAGAAAAAAATTACAAAAAAAGCTAATCGCCATAATAAAAATCTTGTGGATCTCTAAATTTTTTTTAAGTTTGTGATTTATAAGTACCACCGAACAGAAAACTCAGAAGGCATCCAGATTCTTTGAACAGTATGCTTCATGTCTGTGGCCTAGTTTCATAGAAGTATTATTATTACCACTTTTTACAAATCTAACTTTTTAATAAATATGTTATTAAAGATAATAACCCTTTAACAGTAGTTAGACGTTTAATGAGGGTAGTGTTACCAAATTAATAATATGTAACCCACAATATTTTGGCTTTATAAAGAGTTATGTATATGAGCTACTTACAATTTATCAAAGTCTGTTCTTTATGTTAATTTTCGTTTGTATTTGTTATAGAAAACATAAATAAATGATATTCTTCAATCATGAAACAAATTTTTGGGGACAGAAGTACCACAATTGCAAGGACCAGAAACATTAAAAAAGTTAAGTATGAGTTAAATAAGTTTAAATTGTTGTATGGCGCAAATCGGTCTTAACAAGTTATGATACACAGCAATCCTAAAAGCTGGGACTATGCCTCGCTAGGCTTCTCGTGCAGCCAGGGCCGGAATATGGGTAGGGTGGACGGATAGTGGGTGTGCGTGTCCGGCTTAAGCACCGATTCCGGCCAGGTGTTGGCATTGACCGCATCACCGGAGTGTCGAAAGGGGTACGTCGCAAGCACGATAGGAAGCTGTAGCTTAATCTCCTTCTCCATGGACTTGGGTTCGATTACGAAGAAGACGTCGTAGGATATTTTGATGAGGTGGCAGCCATGCAGATTGGTCGGCGGCAGGGGTGGAACATAAAGCTCGTTGTGCCACTCGTCTTTGGCCCCCGGACGGATCTTGCCACGAACTAAGACAGCCAGCTCCCGCTTTTCCGTTTGCACCACCTTCCCACGCGCCAAATACTCGATGGTCTAAATAAAATTCAAATCAGTTCAAGATGAATGAATTGTAACTAGCCACTTGAAAGTGAAACCGACCTCCGTGAGGGATGCCTTTGTCCGTTTAATGGACACATTACTGTAGTTGGATATGAATGCGGTGACCAGAATATTCTCGCCGGGCACATACCCTCCGCGATCAAGGGACACTCTGCATTTTATTTGACCTCCGCCAACGCAGACGACGCCTAGCTTGTGCTCCACTTCGCAGGTGAACGGTTGCTGAGTCAGGCGAAAGGTTAGTTTTTATAAACAGGATTTTAAAAGCTACTTACTGCCAAGATGGGCTTTTCAAGGTTTAGGTCGATGGGATTCATCACAATAAAGACCTGGTGGTTCTTGTGGATAATACCATTGTTCTCTCGGAGCGCCGCCTTGCAGTAGAACTGAATCCAGCCATATCGACCGAGAAATGTAGATGGCAGACCCAGCGGCAAGCCGAGTTTGAAAGGGAAGCTGTGAATTCCTGGCGAGAGTATGGCTGGACCTCCTTGGTCTACGTCCCCCAGAAGTCGCATCCGAAAGTCGATATAGTTCTCCTTGTCGTATGTCCTCTCCTGTCGGCGCCCGTTGCGCACCACCCCTTCGCCTACCACATGAAAATGAAGTCCCAAAGCAGGTGTCTCGTCCTGCAATTCGATTAGAACCCGTCCGGAGAGGAACTGGCCCGGAAAGTACAGGAGGGAAGTGTTGTCGAAGATGATAAGGAATTTAAGCAGCTTGCGCGGCATCGTGCCTCTGTTTTGTTGTCGATTTCATCCGTATGCCTAAGAAAAAACCAACAAAATTTGTTAGAACAGGGTTGCCAAATATTTGACCCGCTCCGCACGCGTTATTACGATATGGTTAATGACAACTTATCCGTCAAAGCTGGCTAGGTCTGCTGAGACCATGTACTACGGACTGGCCTCACATACATACGGCGCTTGTTTGCATATTTATGTGGGTAGCATCTCGGCGGGCAAAGAAGGCAAAACCAGTTTCGTACGGCCAAGAGATGGCTGCGTGCACAACTATGCAGCACGAAAACCCCGAACACTAGAGCATCTACTGCAAGGTCGGCTCATGAAGCATGTCGGCCGTGTCACGCCCGCGCCTACAACTTTGGGCCAGACTCCAGTATGTACATCTTTACCAAAAGCGTAAGCTGCAACTGCCATTGTCGGCAAGCCTGTTTTGTGCACTGGTGACAATGTTGAGGATTGCTGATTGGGAAACAGAAACCGAAGAGGAAACTGCCGTAATTTCCTAGTAGAAAGCGGATAACCGTACACTGCCATTGGAAGAATCACATTCAAATTGTTCAACATTTTTGTTTTTATCCACAACAGATCAATTGTTTTCTCAACATCGCTGTGGGCGCACTTGAAATAATGATCGCTTTTCAAATACCTGTACACACAAAGGTGTTTTTTGGCCAGATTGGAACACCAATCCAGTCCAAACCGAACCGATTCAACCCGTTCTGCCTTTGAGCGCTATTCGTTTGGCAAGATCTCGTCCACGCTCTCTAGCGTTTGTTTGGCAACTGATCGCCGTCGTCGTCGTCGTCATGCATCAGTTTGCGGACGAGAACTCGACAGAAAAACTTGTTTTGAGCGCGTTTTTGCGAGGTATCGTTTGAGAGAGACCCAGCCGGAGCCAGCTGATGTCGTAATGCCAATAATAATGCCCGCTTTTGTTTTTACTATCTTTTGCGTTCATGTAATACATTTACCTTTCCAGCGGGCTTACAGGATATGCATATCGCGGATACTTTTTGAATAAATTCAAACGGAAAAAACCCGAACGCCACCAAAGACAACAAAAGACCAAACCAACATGAGAACAAAATTGTCACCTCAACGGCTAACCCACCAATTTGGCTAAGCTGTTTAAACTGAATCGATTATAGGAGCAATTTGCTAATAATTTGGCAATGCTCGCAGAGTCACCCCGCTTTAGCGCAGCAGGTGTATCTTGTGCTACTCGGTTGCACCTAGAAAATAAATCTGTATTTCCAACACCAAGCCCATATTTCACAGGTATGTATCCACAGTCGACAAATCGTGTGCAGACTAAAATGCATTAAGTGGCACACATTTATGCATTATGCATGCATTTCATACCGGTTATGTGTTGTTTTAAGGTACCCAAATCGAAGAACCTCAACTGTAGCTCATGAAAATGAAAGGCCAAAAGCCAAGTAAACTATCACTGGCTGCGAAAACCGCATAGGTGAATGGCTCGGCAGCCTGTGGCAAGCTATGGCTATACCCTGAAAATTAGTCAAAAAATTAGTCGTGTGGCAAATCTGTGAGATACCTTGAAACCTTTATTAAAATAAATCTGTAGGTGTATGAGAAAAAGTATGAGATAATATTAGAAAGAGTAGAGTTGCAACGATGGTCAAACTATATATGGACTGAAGAAATTAATCGTTTTAAAGACTATGATGGTTATAAGAGAATACAAATCGATATCGTTTTAAAGACTATGATGGTTATAAGAGAATACAAATCACTTCCGCATTTAACTTGCCTAAGCTTTTCAGATTTCTCCCAACTACAATAGTGACATTTAGTAGTAATGACTAGAGTTTTCCATTTCAATGTTTCTTGGCTTAATTGCTGAGAATTGTTGTTTATAATGACCCAAGTCTTTACCGCGAAGAGAGATTTTAACGAGGCTCCAAAGATTTCCCGTTTGTGGCCTCGACCGTAAAGAGTATCTGAAAATTAGTTTGTTTCGAATAGAGACGTCTATACTAGTTTGGTTCAAAATGATAATCGCTTGGGCTCGGAGTTTCGTGGAGCCAACAACTAAGTATACTTGAGTTGGAGTCAGTGTGGTTTCAAATCTGCTCCGCGCACCACCGAACCGATCTCCGAATCTCAGCTCTGTTTATCGTTTTTCTAAAAGTCCGGCGCTGAAGGAACTATAGTAAGCCTATCTCCATCTTTTATAATAATAGCGAAAGCCAGACCCGAAGGCAGAGAATATCTTGGTGTAGCATCAATCACCAAGGGGGAGTGGCTGGTCCACTCCATAAACTTACCAACGATACCGTAAAGTCTCAAAGAGAAAAACAAGAGGTGTAGCAGAGCTACACCTGCAAAGCTTCCTCATGCCCCACTGGCTGAGCGCTTTGGACATCTTTTTCGTTGCTCTTGCCTTGTTTCACCTCTCTTGCTCGCTCTCCCTTAAATGGAGCTGCTTCCATGTCCGACTTGGTGCAGTGGCTCAGTTGTGGCAAAGATACCGAGCGCGCTGGTAATACACGGCTCGCAAAGAAAACTTAAAACTGTCTTTGGTCGGGCCAGTGGAACGCGAGAAAGTTGTAATTGTAACAAGAAAGGCAGTCATAGCAGCGCTCCATGAGTCACCTAGTGTTTACATGGAGAAGGCTGGTTCTAGTTCATCACCGGTCCAATCGAAGCACCATACACAAGTTACCACAGATTTTCATAACTACCGATATGGACACGTTGTGACTGTCGCAGCCAAAGAGAGTGCCTAATTCTAAAGAAGAACTGTTAACTAATTGTCTGCTCTGCTTACATACGGTTAGATTGCATAAATTACACCAAATGTTTTGTTTGCCACGATTCTTATACAACATCTGTATTAGCATATCTAAGGTTCTCTTTTTGCTAACCCTGTCCTTTGTGCTCCTTCCATAGAGCGCTAGCTGACACAATGACCACTAATGGCTTCGGGATGCAAAGCCTACCACCGCCAGGAGATGAAGCCATAGGCGTGATACCTTCTCAGTCAAAAAGCTTTTCCATTTGGGTCAACGGCGAGGAGCACTGGATATCCGGCGCGGACTCAAGCACCACCTGCGCAGATCTAATCTGCGCGTTAATCAGCTACCAAATTGACAAGCAACATGTGCTCAGCAAGGAAGAAGTACTCGCTCCACAGCAGTTCGCCATTGTCCAAAAGCAGCGTCACTACGAGGAGTATTTGGATAGTAGTGCCAGGCTCCTTGATGTTATAACCAGCCTTCACGCAATGCCGAAAGAGGAAGTAAATAATTTCACGAGAAAAACGATTCTCATCATTTCAAATTACCTTATTTCACACAGTACCAGCTACAGCTTCGCCACTTGGGCACTTCAAGTCGAAAGCAAGTCCCGACGACCGATAAGGACAGTGGAATGGGCAGTCCAGTAGACAGTTCGCGGAGCATGCGCATCCGGCGGAGGGGCAAGCTTCTCTACACTAAGACCACAGACAATACCAACACTAAGCACTCGAAGAGAAGCCGGAAGCTGCAGCAGAGAAATCACCACTTAACGCCGAATGAGAGCCTGCTTACCATTATCCTGGCCCAAGATGAAACCATTCTACAGCAAATGACCATGTTGCAGTAAGTTTCGCCTTTATCTGTCCGAGTATCTCCGACTTTCATTGGCGCCATTCTGCAGCGAAAAGGATCGACAGATTCTTAAAATCGAGGAGGAAAAGCACCAGGTGAGGGAGCGAGAGCTGGGTAAAAACTACCTCCTTGAGACGTACTTAAAGGACTTGGATGAGCCCCAGGAAAAGGGCGAAGACCTGGAACTTTTTGCAGAAAAGACCCAGATAAACGCAGATCGAAACTTTGGGACAATGTCAGGTATGGATAAAGATAAAGCTGATAGTCTTATCCATTTGCTACTGCAACACTTGTCATCCTAGATAGGACCTTCCAAACTGCATTAAATAGTGACACTATGCAGGACGAGATCCGGCTTTACTGGCTGGAAAAGATTCACGAGGTAAACAAAGAGCTGCAATGTGAAGAGGAACTTTTACTCAGCCTGCACTCCAAGGTACGTAGATACCAGGTGAAGCAGGCGTACCAAACGAAGAGCGAGGTGCTACTACAAATCGAAAGACTCGACACAGAGTTGGCTGCTCAGGTGGCGGATATTCACCATGTGGAACGAAAACTTTTCACGGCCAATGAGCAGCTTAAAGCCAAACTGGCTGTGCTTGAATGTTTGAGTCGTGAATTTGAGACTACGGTATCTGGAGGCGTTCAAGAAGGTGATGTTGTCGCTGGCAGCAAGGCAAGTGCAAAGGTTCAGCAAAGCCAACACGCTGGGAACTGGCTGCACGTTGTTAAGAAACTCTTTGCGGCAGATCATCTTAATCGACGATTAACTCAGCAAGCACTAAGTGAAAAAAACTTAACGGATCGACTAATACCCGACAAAGGAATATCCAAGCAAATGTTCGAAGTTCTAGGATCCCCAGATCCTTCTACCTCAACCAGCGTAAAAAAAAAAGAATTGGGTACTAGACAAGCAATTTCACCTTCTTCAGAAGGGGATATTCAACACCTCGGCACCCTTGTTTAATGCAAAAGAACAAGCGGTTGACTTTATACAAGTATCTCATGTAACGTATTTTGAACATCCGTACCAAATTTGTGTCAACTAACCAAATAGAGATTAAATTTTTGTTATGTTTAAATCTTGAGAGTTTAGTGGATAATATCGTTGTGTTGTACAACAAATGTGGATTAGTACACTAAAAACCACAAACAAGAAAACAACATTCATAGTTACTTATCCTATTTACTATTAATCAGACATCTTTAACTGTTGTATGAATCCCGCATTGGGCTGAATACATGGTCTCCATGATTTTACCAGATTGTATGCATCTTCGTAGCACATGTCACGGCGCTGCATCAGATAACCGATTACCACGGAGGGGGATCGCGAAACGCCTGCATTGCAGTGGACCAGCACGCAACCCTGCGACCTGTGCGCATCTTCAATAAACTCCATTGACGCGGGCAAGATGTAGGTAATCAGGTCTGTTTCCGGCAGATCCAGGCAAGGCAAAAATTTACAATTTACGGGCAAGGGCCACTCCACTTCGGGCGTCTGTATGCCGACACTCAGGATGTGAGTTATCTTATATTTTATGATGTTATCCGGGCTAACTGCATCCTGCGAGCCCAGGTAGAGAAAGTCGCTCAGAATGCAGGCGGGCACATAGTCCGGCTTGGTATCCACGACAAAGCCGTATTTATGCGGATCCAGTTGCTGGGAGCATTGGGCAATGTCCTCCACGCAGACGGATGAAGTCCTTCGCTCAATATAGCGCACACCGGTGGGGGTGGTTACAACCGTGGCGGTGGGTCTCAGGTTGCCCATTCGCCTTTGCAACTCATACAGCAGTATCATAGCGGTATTAAATGTCCGTTTCTCGGTAGTGCACTCTGCAAAGGTAAAGCCCACAAGCTGGAGCCAGGAGCACACGGTGATCCCAAGAATTCTTCGAGGGAATGGTGAGCATCTGATATAGGCACCTCTCGTCTATACGTCCGTTACCCAAAGCGATTAGTGCGCCGACAATGCGCCTTACTTGTTTGTATAGAAACGATTTAGCCCTAATCTCGATGTCCCAATAGTTATATGTTTCAGCGGCCAGAATAGCGTTCGAAGACAATGCACGTGTTTCACCAGGACGTATATTAATCTCGTCGATTTTGCGCACTGTAAACATTGGATGATCCCGACTAACTTTCTGGCGACTGACACTCATAAAAGTTCGAAAGTCGTGGACGCCGATAAACATTCGCGATGCAGCCTGGACTCTTTTGATATCGAAGCTAGAAGATCTATGGTGGATCAAGTGGTTACTAATATCATTTTAGGGTTACCGGAGTTTCTTACTGCAGAAAGTAACAGCGATCGATTTCTTCAACTGGTATAAAGGTCTCGAACGACCTATTCCGGAGACTGCAGTCTCCCAAGGGTGGGTCCTTTGCCACGGCAAAGCGATAGAGATAGGTCCGTCCAGTGGCGTCGTAGCGACAGTGGAAGGAGTTGGCCACCAACTTACTACTAAGCACTCGAATGGGAAGACGCTGTTTGTTAAGGGTTCGGTTGAGCACCCCAGTTAATATGGTTGTATCATAGGGCTGTCCATTAGTCCGCTCCAGGTCCACCTGCACCGTGGAGTGCAGGGCGTGTACACCGGCGTCTGTTCTGAAAGTTAACGGAGACTAAAGACTATACAGATATGGTCTATATTGTCTTGCACTAACCGACTGGACAGCACGGTGTGTATTTCGTTTGTTGGGTGAAAAACCTGCAACGCAAGCTCCAAACAGCCTTGTATGGAGTTTGTGTCCAGACGCGACTGCTCCAGTTTGTTCACCGTCTTCTGAATACCACTGTAGGGGTGGTAAGTTTTGTTTCAACAATTCATTCTCACAATTCGACGCACTTACCGAAAAGTAGTGCCGATGTAAGAAATGTTCAACAAATACCTATGCATGTTATATAGAGCACGACCAACAACCACCATACATATCGCTAGAGATGGGCTTGGGCAGCTGGTTGATCAACGCTACTAGAGGTGGGATTGTAAATTATGTGTTGAACAATTAGAAAAGCAACATTTAAACTAAATAAAAAAGCTGTAAATCAACAAAGCAACTATTTGTTATACAACAGCCGAGCTCTTTTTGCGCCAGAGAATGAGAAGATATCGATGAATCGATGACGAATCGGTTCACGGCATTAAGCAACAACGAAGCAACCGGCCACATTGCTGTCAGAAGTATATTGTTTTGTAATAAAAAAAAAAGTATAATTTTGCAACTTCCCAAAGCCTTTGCAACCCTGTAAGAGACGGCCAACGGTCTAATACTTTTCTGTATCTTGCACAGCAGTCCTCCAAATTAATAGCTACAGAGTTGGGCCCTCGGCATAAGCAGTCACCAGACCACCCAGTCACTCCACCCACCACGTAACTAGAATGGCCGGCTTTCCCGATCACGCCCGCGCAGAGGATACGGAGGTTAATGTCTGGATCCGCTTTGGTCTTAGGCTGGGCGTCAGCGCCGTCCTTCATCCGTTTGAATATTCCAAAACCCTCATCCAGCTGGGTTACGAACCGATCGCTCCTCTGCCCGGCAAGTCGATACTGGGCAAGCCGATCATGAAGTTGCCGAACATCTTTCAGTACGGTAGGTACAAAGTTCCTCTTTGCCGAAACATAACTAATATTTCCGCTGCGGCTCCTGCAGCTGGCCACATTCGGCGGATCGACGGCTTCTACGGCTGCTACCGCGGTCTAGCTCCTAAACTGGTGGGTTCTCTGGTGGCCATGGTGGTAAGCGACCGAGTGGCCGACCAACTGGGCCTGGAGCAGCCAGATGAGAATAAGGACGACTCCCAGCTTAGTGATGAGGAATTGCAAGTCTTTGATTGTCATGTGCCTCCGTACAAGTCCTGATTTGTTTTCTTTCAGGTACGTCCAGTTCAAGAAAAGTCTGAAGCGGGATATTGTTTTGATGGTGAGCGGAGTCGTGGCCTCGCATCCCTTTCACGTAATCTCGTTGCGCATGATGGCGCAGTTTGTCGGCCGCGAGACCTTGTACACTTCTATAGTGGGCTCCGTGGCCGAGATTTGGAAGTCTGAGGGAATAGCGGGATTTTTCGCCGGTCTTGTGCCAAAGCTGTTGGGCGATTTGGCCTGCCTTGTGCTCAGCAGCTCCACGATTTACATCCTTAACAAATATATCATCAAGGACAAGTTGGGCAGGCAATACAATTCCGGATTCACACAGTTTGCCGTATCTAGTTTACTGTATCCACTGCAGGTGGTATCCACCTGCTCAGCGGTAAGTGGTTCACGCCTGATGGCTGCCCAACCGCCAATTATGCCGGCCTACAAGAGCTGGGTAGACTGTTGGAATGATTTGCAGGTTCGCGGAGAGCTTAAGCGCGGCAGCTCCCTTTTCTGGCGGTGGGTGTTACCGTGAACTTTATACTTAAATTAGTAAATACAAAAAACTTCGACTTTCCAGGTCACAATCCATCAGTTCTCCAGTAATAGCCACCTCATTCGCGCCCTTGCCTAAGCTGGCGCGTTACCAGTAGACGTCAACAACGCGCCTGGACGACCACGGACGGGTTACGGAGTCCACACATAACTGCCTAGTTGTGTTCGGCCTGCATTTTAATGGGTCTTCGGCAATGACAAGCTTCAATCCAAGACAACTGCATTTTTCTACTGTCTCCAAGCCCAGCCATAATTCTGTTAATACAAGTTTAGATCTACATTAAAGTGGATTTTCATCGTGGTCCGTTAGTCGTGCGCGATATTTTCTTTTCTTTCAGCATTTACAAGATCTGAAATCGTGAAAAAATTGTTGACCAAAATCTTTCCCGATCTTGTGCAGACTCCGATATATTTGTTGTTACTGTTTACTGCAAAATTTTTGAAATAAATCGTTTTGCCCTACCAGTGGAAGCACAACTTTTCCATATACATTTTTAAAAAATAATAATGGTCTACTGTTACCGCTCTTAAAATTGTGATTGTTTATGTATCGTAATCTTATTTTATTTTTAGGTAACACGTATTAAAGATCAGGAGTTAAGTAAGACATATGGGTCTCATTTAAACCCAACTTAATTAAATTAGATTTTGCTTTGATTAGTTTTGCCGCGCATTTTATATAGTATTGAAAAAATATTTTCCTGCCGAAGCCATAAAAAATTCAATTGACTATCTTTATTCAGTTATGGTTTAATTTCTGCTATATTTTTATGTATATAATACAATTTATCTGATTGATTGTTGATTGATCTTTACACGATTTTTACAGCCTAATATAAGCTTAAAAATAGTTTGAGTTTGCGAATTTAGTCCTGTGCTAACTATAATGCACGCTAGTATCATTTTTTCAATATTCATACTTTGCTGTTACTAAATCTCCAATACCGACAAGCAAACAAATTTACATCTACGACCAATTCTTATTTGTAGTTGGTCTGCAAACTGTAGTGAATAAAAAATAAATAATTTATATCTACGATGTAAATGGTCTGCTATCCGACAGCATTTCGAATTCACATCACCGAGCTAGGGTTCTAGAAATAGCATTTGCCTTGTTCAAGCACCCTTTAGTTGTACCCCCACATAAATCCCCTTAATATGCGTCCTTTCGAGTCCTTTGCTTCCGCAGTAATTGACAAGTAGCTAGGCGTCGAGTATAAGAACGTTTGTAATAATTACAGACTACAAAGGAAAAGCAAAGGTCAGGGCAGTTCTGAACAATGTTGTTTTTAAATAAGGCTTTTTGCTTTTATTAAATTTTCGCTAAAAACTAGAATTAAAATTAATAATCATAATCATTAATTAATAATTAGAGTTAACGTAATGGTATTAATTAAAAACATTTTTTGCGCACAAATATTTACAATTACAGAAGTGTCGTTAACTTCTAAATTTATTTCTTGCTTGGTTCTTTACACAATTATATTAGTTATTCTCTATTTTTGCCTTTTCGCGGGTTTATTTTAGAATAAATATTTGTTGCTGGGTTACTTAAATGATTTCTTTAGTTAATTTTGTTTTGCCCCTTTAATCGAGATACGCCCCATGCTAATTGAAAACTAAATGGGAAGTAACTTCTTGAACTATTGGCGACAAAAGAGTACAGAAAGGCTAGGTGGACCGGGGCGTTATGTATCGTTCCGCAATCGGAATCTGGAATGCAATCACACCTACCAAACAGTACTGTTTTCAATGGCTTCTTGCTTCGGCCTGTTTTGTGTATGTGACTTCGCTCAAGGCTGCAGGCACCTTTGCTTATAGAAAACCAGTGTTCTTTTGCCTACGTTACTATTGCTTTAACATCATATAACGCAAAACAATCATTAACTTTTCTCTGGAGTTCTTCGATACGTTGCATTCTTAAACGCTAAAATACAAACAATTCCCTTTCGGAAATGATAGGGAATTTTGTTATTCAATTTTTGTTTTTCTCTCTACGCACATGTTTGGGAACAGGGACTATTATATGCACTTAAATTGCGGTCAGGGTCAACCGACTTTGATTTTCGCTAAGAACTACAATTAATGACTATAGCTACAATTGTTGAAATTGTTGTTACTTTTTGCACGCATTTAACACTTTTTGCTAATATTTTACGATTATTTTACACATTTTATTAAATAATTATTAATAAATAGTGTTTATTATATATGCTGGGGTTTATCAATCATGCTTAGTGGGTAGGAGGCGTGGAAGGATTTTTAGGTGAATGGAAACTTTATAAACCTAAACCGAGAGCATTTTTGGATTTTTTTTTAGGCTAGACGACTGTGTCTGCTTTTTTGTTTCGTTTATATCTTTAATACAATAATTTACAAAGCCTTAAATGTACAATCTGCTTCTAAAAATGTACAATTTATATTTTTTGTTTCTCGCATAATGTGCTATATGCATATTAATATTATATAGGTGTGTATAGATAATATCTTCTTTACGCTGATGCGATTACAACAAACCAGTTAGAGACAGATAAAAGAATGGTTAAGGGGCTTACATACTAACTGTACAATTTAAAGTTCGATTAAGGACCTGCAGTTCGCTCATTTTCTATGAAAGCTAACACTCTAATGGGGGCGAGGGCAAGGAACCAAATCACAAAGGGAGGGGATTATCGAAAGCTTGAATGAACGAAGTTACAGGATACGCTTACATGCGACATTTTCGCGTTCTCCGATTATCATCTAACTTCACAGTCTTTTTTCAATGGAAGTAAAGCGCCTTCCCCGCTGGCGCGTCCTCCTCCACTGCCGTTGTTGTTGTTCGAGTTGCTATTGCAGGAGTTGCTGGAAGCCGATCCGGTGCCACTGGCTGATGGCAATGAGTTGTTGCTATTCTCGTAGTTTCCCACGTTGACACACAAAGGTGTGGTCGCATCCACAAGGGACGACTGCACGCCCATCGCAGCCACTCCACTCTCGGGCAGGGATGTGGAGTCATGCACGTCTGCACTTTTGCTAGAGTCTATCACCAAGCATGGCGGCGATGGGGTACCCGTGTCCTTACCAAGCAGGGCTGGCGACGTATTAGCATTCTGGGAGTGCGGTGTAAAGCTGTTGAGCAGTCTGCCCTGTGGTGACGCCTCTCTGAGTGGTGATATAAGTGGCAGCTCCGTAATCGGAGACGTGTTGTCTGCCGTAGGCTCATCCTTTTTGTCCGCCTTCGTACCGATTATGTAGCCGCCGCCAGATGAGTTCCTGGCTATTTTAAATCGCAAGGGTGCTGGAGCCTCCAAGGTAGGAGGCTGCTCCACACTGACGGTTCTTGTCGTGGTCTCCGCCCTTCGTTTGCCAAAACGGAGGATCAGCTTAGGCTTATCACCTGGCGACGCACTGGCCGTGTTCTCAATTAAGGTCGTGGTCATGGTGGTTGTACTGCTGCTTAAGATAAGCTGTTGCTGTTTTTGGCGTTTCTTTTCCTTCTTCTCCTTTTTGGGCTTGGAAGACTTAGGTCGTTTTGTGGGAGGCTGGGGCATTATGAGCGACTCGCCATCTTGGACTACTACCCCTCTCTTGTTGCTGTCCTCGCCCTTGACAAAGTCCTGCATGACTTTCTTGCGGTAATTCATCGAGTCCCTCTTGATCTCCTCTAGTGTAAGAGTGCTAAAATTGCTAGTCAAACGCTTTTTAGGTGGACAAGCCCTTCGGGTCATCTCATAACTGTAGTTTTGGCCCTCGTCGACGCTTGAAACACCTGAAGGTGTCTCGTTGGCCGTCAACCCCCTGATTTTGATCTTCAGCTTAGGGGCCTGGTGGTCATCCTCACTGCTTTCGAGAGTCTTACTGCGTCCTCGCCTCTTACCTGCACTACTAGCTGCTCCAGTCTTTCCGTTGTTGTCGTTATTGCTACCAGAGCTACAAGCGCTACGCCGTCTGCCGTCACCCGATGATCCTCCTCCACAAGCTCCTGCACCACTTGAAAGCAACTGTTCCTCCACAAGGGCTAAGTTCGCATCAAGAGCACGCAATTCCCTGCTGCTAGAGTTCTTTTTGAACCTTTTCGTACCGTTGCCACCTGAAAGTTCGTCTTCCTCCTCCGACTTTCGCAAATTCTCAAGGGGCAAAGTGTCGGATGCGGCTGGCAGTCCGCATGAGCTATCGTCATTGTGGTTATCTTTCTGTACCACATAAAGACTAAGAAGTTCCTTCTTTCGCATGCGGCGAGAGTTGCCGCTAACGGCTGATGACGCACTGACTACGGTCGACGTGGATACGGTGGTTTGCACTACATTTGACGACTGCACCAGAGTGCTGGTAAGAGTCAGACTGTTACTGTTCGTCATGGCGTTATAGTGTTCTGGATAGGCCAGTGGGCTCTTGATCTTAAGTTTAATCTGAGTTCTGGCATCTGAAATCGAGGTCTTGGAGTGTGGTATCGTGCTGTCTGAGTCGATCGATACCTCCTCTGAAGTGGCCTCTAGAGATGCTTCAACCAGCGAGCCTTCGACCAAATGCGTAGCAGCACCTGTGGCAGCCACATTGGGTGCCATTTGGTTTGCTTCCGTGCAATGTAAAAGAAGATTTTGTGCAGGTGTTGGATTGGGACCAGTTGTAGGTGCAACCAGTGGCGTTGGTCCTGAATGCTGTTTGCTGGGCGAGGTTCCAGTTCCAGTTGCTCGCAGTGCCGACTGGAACTGGCGTTCATCCTCCTCGTTGAACTCGCTGAGTGTCTGATCAGCGGTTCCCGAGTCAAACGCACCCAGAAGATTATTCTGGTAGGCCTCTTGAGATGCTGTACTGTGCGGTGCCTCAAATCCGAGATTGTACGTTCTCATGTCTACAGGTCCCGGCAGCACTGGATGGAGAAGAGGATTTGTGGTTGTTGCAGTTGTTGGCGTAGTAGATGACTTGTTTTGAACTCGTGGAGCTCGAAGCTCAAAACTTCTTCGCCGGTCCCTTAGCGATTGCAGATTCTCCACACCAGGTCCTGCCATATCGTCAAATTCGTTGTTGAATTCAAATGGAGTTCCGACCAAGTTATTGACTATATGAGTATTGCTCCCGTAATCTGACATTGGCGGAGGCAGTACCATAGCCATCCCACTGGTAACTCCTCCTCCACGTCCTCTACCCCTTCCACGTCCCCTGCCCCTGCCTGGGGCTCCAGAGCCGCCGCTTCCGCGCGGAGCACGCTGCCGCGGCTTGCCCTGTAATGTGTGCGTCTGGGGGTCATATTTAGTCGGCGGCAATGCCACCACGGGAACTGGTGCAGGAGGCGTTGGTGGCTGCAGAGGCTGTCTTGGCGACTTTCCGGGCGATTTTCCTTGCGGAAGTTGGGGTGATTTGTGCGTCTGTTTTTTAGATATGTTACTACCACTGACGCTTGTTCTCTTGCTTGGCGAGTCCTTGGCTGTAACTGTAACCGGTGGGGTTGGTGGCATCATCGACGCAACGGCTGCTTCTGCACAGCTGCTTAGAAGCTGAGCCGGATATGTCGGCATTTTTCCATCAATCGGCGAAGTCAGAGAAAACGGATGATTGGGTGTTGTTGTAGTCTGAACAGGAACTGTTGAAAGCGCAGGCTGTTGTACAGAAATCATGCCCAAACTAGCCGCGGAATAAGGTGTTCCGGGGTACTGGTTGACCTGAGTCGGTGGAGGTAGTGTAGTGGACTGCACAGCACCTACAACTCCCCCATTGCCGTATAAGCTTGAAGGCGGTTCTGTAGGAGTTGTCTGTGGATGCATGATACCCGCTAGTTGGGGGTAGATAGTTCCGTTGTACTGATTGTTTGGAGTTCTCTGCTGTTGCTGTTGATGAGTTGGCGTCGTCGGTTGCTGCTGAGTCGTATTAGTATTGTTGAACATTGGTATGGAATCAATACCGTTCACCATTGGAGGATGGTTAAAGGGCGCTGTAGCGTTTGCTGCAGTGCCAGGCCCGGCATTACCGCTTGGATAGCTGTTGAAAAAGTTTTTACAGCTCTCAAGCTGAGCGAGGGATCGAGCCGTTGTTGCTGTTGCCGCAACGACTGGAGGTGGCGGAGGAGGATCATTTGATTCGGACACTGAACTAGGCGAGCTACTTCTTCTCTCAGCAATGAGATCGCTTTCGTTCCACGGCATTCCCCCGAATGGCGACTGCATTCGTGTGCTCTCATCGTAGTCGGTGATCTTCGCATTTCCTCCCGTTCCGGATTGTGTGGGAACGGTTGCAGCTCCGCGAAAGCTTCCGAGAGTGTTCTTCACCGCTGCCGCTGCCAAGTCTACAAAGTCAGGAGTGGGTCCAGGTTGCCCTACATTAGCTCCACCGTTGCTAGATAGGTGACAAGCCCCTTTTTGGTGGGGTGATTTTTCCAGGAAGAGACCTAACGTTGGATGTTGCTGAGAGTTCGGAAAATTTACTTGAAACCCAAGATTGTTCATTGTTGCGTTGGTGGGTGTAGCATTTGGAGTGTTGGTGAGACTGTTTGCATAGCTTCCACTGTTGGCTGTCATAGGCGAATCCTTGATAGTCAATGATGCAACAGAGTTAGGTCCTGATGAGTTTCCATAAATACATGTTTGTGCTGATTGCAGCTGTTGCTGTTGCTGTTGGTGCTGCTGCTGCTGTTCTTTTTGAGCATGAATGATATCCTCTGGGTCCGCAGCATTGTGAAAAGGAAAAACCGATGGGATGGCTGGAGTTGGAGGTAATAGATCGACCGCCTCCTTGCTATTGCAGTCATCCTGTGCCTTGCGCTTCGTCTTGCGCAGTTTCTCTAAGAGATTTCGGGTTGCTTGGATGCTATCCTCCTCACTTATTTGCTTACCCCTGTCTATACTAGACCCAATTAGACTCATCTGATTGGGAGGATTTAACACACTGGCTAAGTTCGACGCGAAGTTGTTAGCGAATTTACTGTCCTCCATCTCCAGTATTGTCTCAACGATGGGTAAGTGCTCGACAGGAAGTTGCTCTATTAGGGGCCGTTGTGAGGGTAGCAGTTGTTGCTGCATAACTGTTGGTACAACATCGGCAGCAGGGGATTGCACAACAAGCGGAGGCGGCAGGGATTGGTCATGCAGATGCTGCTGTTGCTGCTCTGCAGAATTTGAGTCCAGTTCAATTATTTCCGGCGGATCGGGCGGAATAACAGTGACTGCTGGAGAGGATGTAGACGCCGAGTACTTACTCGCATTTGCAAGCAGCTCGTTTTTACGTTCCTCTTCCAGCTCCCTAGCCATTTCCATCTCGTTGAGGAGATGTTGGGTGTGATGAGTGTGTTCCTCGTCGGGCTCGTGACTGCGTCTCCTTCTTCTTCGTCGGGAACGCCAGCGCATACGCCGCCGTTCACTAAGATCACTTCCAGCGTCAGACAACTCGTCATTAGAGGTAGGGGTAGGAGTGGGCGAGGCGGGTAGCGGAGCGGCCGGTGGACGTTCATCGTCGATTATGTCTGCCAGTTTACTCGCGCTCGCAGATACTTGGGTTCGCGTTGGAGCAGTGGTAAGCTCCTCATCAATATCCATTGGAAGTTCACCAGCTTCTGCCGCAGACTCTGGGTCCAGATCGGGTTCGGGTTGTGCATCTGCTTCCAAGTTAGTCTGTTGGATGGACACCTCTTCGGGTTTAAGATCACATTGATCTTTTACGATAAGTGTTTCAGAAGCAGGTGGAGTTGGTGACATTGGTGGGGATTTAGCTTTAGCAGAATGGTTTATCTGCTGCTGTTTCTTATTTAACAGCTTGTCCAACGAACTAGTCGCTTTCCCGCTAGCTACTTTTCTCTGGCTAATTTCTTGTTCTAAATTTGCAACCTTCTTAGGAGATTCTTCCGCTCGAGATTTACATCTGGATACTGTCTTTTCTGGAGACGATTTAGCAGTAGGCGAGGGCGGTCGCGACTTGGAGCCCCGAGTCGCTCTTTTGGTAGCCTGTTCCAACTGGACCCGCTTTACACATTCGTCCAAAGAGCCCTGGAGACGTTGTGATTTCGGCGTACTTTTGACGTCATCCTCAACGGATACCACTGCCTTCTGCAGTGCTACCTTTGGCGATTTTGTTGTAGAGTTCTGGCGAGACCGCGTAGATGGTATATTCAATATATTGACCGATGCTGGCGCAACAGTTAATGCTGAAGGCTTATCCATAGATTTGCGGGGTGAACGTTTTGGCACAAGAGAGGAATCAGATGGCACTTTCGCAGGGGCTACAGGAGGCTCTCTGTTAGATGGGTTTTCCGAATTGCTGGCCTGAGACTCGCTGTCCGAGTCGCTGCCACCACTGCTGGAACTACTTCCTGAGCTGCTAGAGGAGCTGGAACTTTCACTGTCGCCAGAGCTAGAACTTGAAAGATTGGGGACAACTACGCGGCGCTTAACCGGGGGAGTTGTTTTTATAGGTGTCGCCAGCAAATCTTCTTTTGATTTTCTTCTGCTGCTTAAGGGTTCCTTTGGAGTAATTGGTGCTTCTTTAATTGAGGTCCGTCTGGTAGGCTTAATTGGCGTGGTGGGCGCTGGAACAGATGATCCTGATCCGGATCCCGTTGCCGACGTCACAGTTTCTTTGTCGGAAATGTCGTTCCCCGTTGAGAAAGATTCTAGAACGGGTTTGCTACTCTTTAATTGCTCGGCTGCCTTCTTAGCCGCTTGTCGTTGGGGAACCAATGAGACTGCAAAGTTAGACTTGGCTGAGGCTGGGGTAGCGACGACAGATTGGGGCTTGCTTTGAGTATGCGTTGGGAGGGCAGGCTTGTCATTTTCCGTAATAGATGGCGGACGAGCATCCTTTGGGACCTTTGGTGGCCTTCCGCGCTTTCCACGTTCAGCAGGTGCGCTTTCGGACGTTTTTCCAACAGTCTTCTGTAAGTGTTCTTTTGGTCGTACTTTTTCACTTGATTTATCCGTTTCATTCGACACACGAGAGCTTGAATCCTTCAGCTTGCTCTTTGCAGGGACTGAAATGGAATTTATGTCTGGCTCTCTGACTCTGTCAGACACATCTGGCTGTAGCGTCGTCGCGAGATTTGTGGATCGCATGTTCTCAGAAGCCTTTTTGGCTGCCTGGCGCTGTGGCACCACCAAAAGATCTGCCGGATACAACTTGGCATTAGGGTTCGGTTTGGTTTTTGTACTGTTGCCGATACTGGTAGCCCCTTCCTTTCCTTCCCTCGTGTTCTTCGCTTTACTAGTTGAGGATGCTGCTTGGGAAGTAGAAGATGTTGTGGCTGCTGTTCCTGGCACAAACTCTTTCATAGCTGCCTTTGTTCTAATCGTCTGTTGGTTTTGTGAGTCACTAACATTGCTTTCCACGGTGGCCTGCTCCTCCTGGTCTTTTTCTTGTTCAGAGGAACTGCTTTCGGAGTCGGAGTAGATATGCTGTCCCAAATTTCTACCAATGGTCGAACCAGTCCTGGCTAGTCCGGAAGTCGTTGTGCTCTCACGCTGTCGTTCGCCTCTTAGAGGCAACAATTCCTCACTTTCGTCGCTCGATACGCTCTCCTCGGCATCTTTATCCATTTGGGCAAGTCCTCGTGTTGTTGTAGACAACTTTCGTCTTGCTGAGGCACCAGTTCCCTCTCCAACGCCTGTTTCCGTGGTAGGTTTTGGCCTAGTTGCCTGGCTCCTATTAGGTACTGATTTACTTTGGATTGGCCCCCTTCTCGCACCACGTTCTGGTTCCTGGCGGTTTCTACATCGCTCGTCTTCACCGTCGCTGGAGCTGCTTGCAGACCTGGAATCCGGATACGCGGCAGACGCACCCGCAACTGCTTCACTTTGACGTCTCTGCCGCTGTTTTTGCCGCTGCTCAACGGACCGAGCGTAGCTTTGCTTTTTAAGGGGACTTCCTGAGGAAGACTTTCGCTTGGAGACTCCGCTACCCGCGCTAGAGCTACCGCTTTCACTACCCGAATCACTTCCTGAGGAACTATCGGAGCTACTGGTACCGTTCGCCGAGCTGGAATTACCTGATGATAAAGTGCCGCTTGACGAATGGGAGGTCGTGCTACTGCGGATATTTGAGTGGAATTGACTTTTGTTGTGGGTCGACGTCGCCGCCGCCGCGCTGCTCTTCGAGGCACGCCTCCCTGTAGGATGCTTCTCTGGCGGAGACCGTACCTTGGATGCAGTCGTTCCCACCTTACTCCCTGTCGCAGTCTTCTCAGGCGAGGATGTGCGTGAACTAAGAATGCCATTATTAAGCTTCTTGTTTGGCGAAGCTTTAGCAGGCTGCTTGCGTTTGTTGGGAGACAGCGAGGCACGGCCACGGCCCTGTTTACCACTCTGCAGCTTCCCCATAAGCTGTTCAAGGATGTATTTCAAATCCTGGTACTGCGCCGGCACAGTTTGTCCTCCCACAGAGCTGTAGAAACGGTCATACAAAGTAGGTCCGTCGTTGGCGTAGATTACAGCGTTCAGATCCATCACAGGTTGTTGCTGCTCTTGTTTGGTCTGCTGCTTCTCCAAGCGCATCTCATCCAGAACTCCAAGCTGCTTGTAGAATACCTGCTCACGTAGCTTAAAGAGAGAGCGGGAAAGCTTTTCCCTTCGACTAACCATATAGCAGAGATTACGAACTCGCTCCAAATCCTGTCGCAAATGCACCACCAGCTTATGATTTTCCATGTCCTGCTGCTCCTGCTTGCGGGCTATCATCTCCACATCTTCGGACTTGGGCGGGATAAGCTCGCGATTGTGTCGAGACTTTCGCTTGAGCTTCCAATAATTGTATATGGCAACAATAGCATCGTCGTCGACATCAAACAGATGGCAACTGATGTCATTAAAGTTAACATGCTTATCGAATTCAGCTTCCACCTCCTGAAAGTCAATGGGAAAAGTTAGAAACTGAATGCATGCAGAAATCACAACGGAAAAGAAACTACTAACCTGAAGACGCTGAGCTCTGGCTTGGTTACGTTCCTCGGAGGTCAGTTCGGTTTTACGATGATTTTTCCGCCTGCGTGGATCCTCTCCAGTTGTCCCGCACGCGTTGTTGCCATCGTCGGCTCCTCCACCAGCCCCACTGCCGTATCTGTTTGCTTTCTGCATGGCGCTTGCGACTGAGGCACTGCCTCCCCCATGACTACCAGCATTTTCCTTCTTACCCTTGCTCATACTGTGTTTCTGGCAATAGGATCGAAGCTTTACGCCGTCCTCAGCATTGCCTTCCTCTATGATTGCACGCATTTCCAAGCCATGTTGAAACGCGCAAGTCACGTGGTATGCTGTTTTACAGGGCTTTACTGAGCACTGGATGCAGCTGCCAACGCGCTTGCGGCAGAGTACACAGATCAGGGACCAGCGCGACTGAGGAATGCTAGAGATTTTCGTGATGGGTTCCATGCGATCCACACACCCAATGCTGACCTCGGGTATCCACAGAGCGCAAGAGACGTGTGCCCAGTGCTTACCCGACTTGTTGGATTTCATAGCGCCGCCCTTGTTTGGACAGAGGACACAGTCCGGCTTAATTCCCATCGAACAAGTGCGGCATAGCCATTGTCCTGAAACCAAATTTCAAATGAGCACAAACATTTCCACACCACAAGGTGCTGCTTACCTGATGGAATTGCTGTAATGCCATAACACGCCTGGTGCACACAGATATTGCAATTATCACAGAATACCATTTCATTCGCCTCCTCGGAGTCGGGCGATCGGCAAACATCGCAGATGACATTCTCATCGAATTCGATGCCCAAGCCTTCTTCCTGTTTAAGTATGACTTGAATCTGTTCCCAGCAACGAACCTAGAACACAAAAGTTAATATATTGGTCCAGCAAGGAGCTTAGCGAGCTTACCTCTAGCTCCTCAATGACGCGCTCGAACTGCGTCGCATTTATGGGAAAAGCACCGCATTGGGCACGATCGCTGTTGTAGAGGCGCAACCAGGCCTCGTCAATAGGATCTATGTCATAGGCACATGTGTTCTCCGCCAAGGCAACAACATTCGTCAGGTAATGCAGATCCGGCGAGTAGTGCTCGTCTTTGGTAATGCGCAGATAGCGATTTTTCGGGCTGTAAACGAGAGCCGCAAGGCAATGTATAGGTTCAGTACAGAAATTCACGAGTACGGGATAAGATTTGCTAGGTATTAACTTACAGCTTAAAGTCGTGCGCTGGAGACACAACAGGCTCGGGCAGAACATAGACGCATGGCTCAGGAAGGGAGTCTGGGTTAACGGGAACTTGCACACCCTTTTCCCATTCCTGCTTCCATGGGTCCGTTACTATTAAATACTCGTAGTTGGCCAACGGCTCAGAGTCTGGCAATTTCATTGCGCTAATGAGATCCTTGCTGCAATTTAAATTTCAATACTATTGAATCATGTCTAATTGGTTTGCTGGTCTGTTTATACCGGTAAAGTTCAGCTGGGGCTTCCGTTGAGCTTCGATTGTAGATGCTCGACATCTTGATGTCCGCTACAGACCGCGCCTGCCAGGAGCTACTAGAACTCGCCCCCTGCGACTTGCACTTGCTTGCGGACTTTGCCAGTTTCGTTGACTTCGATTTGCTAGTGCTGGTAGCGCCTGCCGCAGCTCTTCCTTGTCCTCCTCCCCCTGCTTCCGTCTCTGGCTCTTCATGTTTGCTTTTGCACAAAGGCAAAACTGGCACACGCTCTGACCCTGTAGCTGGACCCGCTCCAGTCACTTCAGCTACTGCTGCCGTAGTGGCTCCATTAGGTGGCCTACCTTTGCGCCGCTTGGTGGGCGGCGGCTGCGGCTCAACATCCTTGCGCTGATGCTGTTGCGGCGGCGGATGGTGCGACTGGTGATGATGCTGATTACCGCGCTTACCTCTTTGTGACATTTTTCATTGGTGTTGATTGGATATTTGTGTGTTTTTGCTTCGATTGGTACCTTGTTCTTGTGTCTTGTGCTTGTTAGAGAACGGGTTGTTTTCTGCAAGACCTAGAAGTAAGCAGGCAAAAGCAGCTTCAATACATATTTCACGCGATTAATTTACTAACCAAATTTACTTACTACATGCTTAAGGCCACAGTTGGCGACACCACACCGGCTGCTGCTGCTGCGCTCTCCTGGCTGTGGTGCGGTCGTGATTCTTGGAGGTCCACCCTTTGTGCCCCGTGGACATGGACGCCGCTGCTGCCCCAGCCCTAATATCCAGTAGCGACGCCACTTTGCAGTCCTGTGTGCTCCGCACTTCTCCACGGGCGAGTTAATCCACTTCCACTGCCACCTTCCGCTTGCTGCCTTTTGTTATTGTTCGTTGTTTATGCACAGACTTTTGCAAGTTTTTCTTTGGCGTTTGGCTCACTGGTTTGGATTCTCGACGAGCATTTGCTAGTCTGGTGGTAGAGAAGACATATTTTTGTGGGTTATTCGCTTATATTAGGATCGTTCCCAGTAAGTGTCCACATTTTTTATGCTTTCCGAAAATACACAAAAAATATAGAAAAACGCTCAAGCTGCCAATAGGTGACTGGTGCAACACCCACAGTCGCCCTCCCGCTCGCACACAGCACGCTCGTTTAAGGGCGCGCTTACTATGCGCGTGAGTGCAAGCAGGAGGCAAGCAGGTGGCGTTCGTGTTGCATCAGCCAGCTTATACACGGCACCCAGCATACCCCTCCACCACTTCACTTCTCAGAAGCAATCATAGTTTTTGCACTTTTTTTTACACTTTTATTATAACAACTTATTTGTTATTGCTATCCGCACACCTAGGCAGCTACTCTGCGCGTCCCTACTGCGTCCGCACGCGACACGCCCACTCAGGGCGCCACTTTAGCACTGCCCATTCTTGGGGGAGTTGGGATTTTGTTATATATTTTACATTTGGGTTTTTTGCCGCCGCAGACACACACGACAAGCACTTGTTACTGATCGAAGACCGCTCACAGCCTTCGCATTTTGCGAAGCGTCCGTATCAAACTCACGTTTCCCAAAATCGCATTTGCGTTCGCAGGAATTACAATTCTTTTGATTATTTATTTTATTTTTGAGCAAAAATTATTTTTCTCAGATCGCCATGATGAACGGTTGCAAATTTAAACTATCGAGTGCATTTAGTCGGTGGTCGCTATCGATACACAGCTTGGGTATATACAGAGTTGCATTCGGACCAGCGCTGTATTTTGTTTTAACAACATTTAATTAATTTCCACAGCATTTTCATATTAAATTGTATTCAAATAAAAAAGCTTTTTACTTTAAGCTAAAATACGTTAATAAAGAATTTTCTTATTATTACCTCTAAATATTCTAGACTTTCTTAACATACTCGAAGTTAATAATTATGTAACAATTAATGTCGCAAATAATTTAACCGGACGAATATACAAGATTCTTTTAATCTTTTGACATCTTTAGAGAGGAATTTTTTATTCGTTTAAAAAAAAAACCCGATAAACTGAAAACAAAAATCGCGACTGAAAATAAATATCGGTTAAAAATGTTTTATTGTGATTACAGAGGAAAACTATCGACTGAGCGCACCCAGAAGCTCACCTCCAGCACCAACAAGAAAAAATATGTATATTTATAACTATATGTAAAAAGGAAAAAGTCGCGTCGCACAAAGGCAACGTGAATACTATTTAATCGGACCTCTGATGCAGCGATAAGCAGGCTTTTTTCAACGGAGCCTCGCTAATTTGACCGTCCTCTGCCAGATAGTCTTTGTCTTTCTCGAAAAGTCGGTGGAACGGTGTGGTACTGGAATATTTGAAGAGTGGCTCATCAAACGCAACAAACATGTCAAACACTCCAAGTCTGAACAGTAGTAGTAACAATATCAGTAGCAAGGCGCCCCTTGCCCAGAAGCAGGACACGTACAGTAGCGACAGCAGCGAGGAAGTTCTGGAAACAGCCGAGGAGCGGAGGAGGCGCATCCTGAAGGAGCGCAGCCGGCTCAACCGTCCGCAGCACAATATGTCAGGCGGAGGGGCTGTGCCCAAGCACGACATAAAGTCCCCATGCGGAGCATCTCCCAGCTGCCAGCCAACGGGTTCCGGAATGGGCCGCTTGCCGGTCCCTCCCGAGAGGATCACCATGCTTGTGGACGGCGTGCGCTTCACGGTGGAGCAATCACTGCTTACAGCACATCCCACCACAATGCTAGGCACGATGTTCGGCTCTGGCTTCCAGTTCGCGCATACCAACGAGCGCGGCGAGTACGACGTTGCCGACGGCATTTCGCACTTAGTGTTCAGAGCCATTCTGGAGTACTACAAAAGCGGTGTTATCCGCTGCCCGCCCACTGTTTCGGTACCGGAACTAAAAGAAGCCTGTGATTATCTGCTCATTCCCTTCGACGCAACCACGGTGCGCTGCCAGAACCTAAGTGAGTATAACGCGAACCATTCCTGCCAGGGCGAACCTTAGTTGTGGCCACCTCTGCTTGTTTTCCGTCTCTTTCCTTGTAACATGCCCTCTGTTATGTTTGACATAAAGGAGGCCTTCTCCACGAGCTTAGCAATGAAGGAGCGCGACAACAATTTGAACTCTTTCTTGAGGACCTAATTCTGCCCCTCATGGTGGCCTCGGCGCAGCGCGGGGATCGAGAGTGCCACGTTGTGGTGCTCCTTGAAGACGATATGGTCGAGTGGGACGAAGAATTTCCGCCTCAAATGGGCGAGGAGTATTGTCAGAGTGAGTGTATTTAAAAAATGTGGTTGCAATAGTGTCACAGAAGTGTAAGCAACACTAACATTTCTAATGCAGCCGTGCACAGCACTGCCATGCACCGATTCTTCAAGTACATAGAGAACCGCGATGTGGCCAAACAGGTGATGAAGGATCGCGGTCTTAAGAAGATACGCTGCGGCATAGAGGGATACCCCACCCACAAAGAGAAGATCCGAAGGCGGCCTGGTGGACGGGCTGAGGTCATCTACAGCTATGTGCAACGACCTTTCATCCACATGTCCTGGGAGAAGGAGGAAGCAAAGAGTCGCCATGTTGATTTCCAGTGTGTAAAATCCAAGTCTGTCACGAATCTAGCGGAAGCAAATGCCGATCCGCCACTGGAATTAGACGCAAGTGCGTAAGGCTCGAAACGAAGAGTAACAGCTCCCTAAAATCCCAAATTCGTTTTTAGGTGGAAATCCGATTCCCCCTATTGCAGTGGCTAATCCGCATCCCAATAATGCTGAGCTCGCTGCCGGTATGGCCGTCGCACCCGCAGCTATAGGCGTGGCTGGTCCAGCAGTCGTGGTAGGCGTCGACGAGGCGGCCGGGGGCGTTGTAATGCTCAACGAGTTGGACCAGGCAGCGATCGCTGTAGCCGTCGGCATAGTTGACGAAAATATGTAGATCGGCTGGTAGGCGGAACACACTGCCAGAGCAACACCGCGCACAGAAAAACTCTATGTTTTTGATTAACATTTTTATAAGTATATTTAATAAATGGAAATTTCGAACACGAAAAACCAAGCAATTGATCCACGAATAGAAGAACATGAACGTTACCAGACATTAGCTGTGATCACGCTCCGTCAAAGGCCTCCCGTTCGCCCTGTGGAAGCGTCGAAGTCTCCCAGTTCAGTGAGCGATCGATAGCCATTTTCCACTTTTGGTAGCGCAGGTTGCGATCGGTGGCACTGATTGATGGCTTTATGGCTTCTCGGGGGCCAGATTTCGAGAGTGGAGCCTCCATTTGGTATCGGTTTTCAACGGCTTTGTAGGCTGCCATTGCAGCTCCCTAAAACATTTGCTTGGTTATTGAAGCTGCATTTACATCACAAGTTAAAGTACTAACCAGCGCTGTTGTCTCTGCGATCTTCGCCCGGAGTACTTGAATCCCTACTAGGTCGGATTGTAGCTGCAGAAACAGATTATTCACAGTCATGCCCCCGTCTACCATAAGCTTGGCCAGTGGAATCTTGCAGTCCTTGTGCATCGAATCGAGAATATCACGGACCTGGAAACAAACTGCTTCCAGGGTGGCTCGTACTATGTGCTCACTTGTTGTTTCTTCACTCAATCCACAAATGACACCGCGAGCGTCCTGATTCCAGTAGGGGGCGTAGAGTCCATTGAAAGCTGGCACGAAGTATACGTCAAGAGAGTTGTCCACAGTGCTAGCCATGGTTTCGATCTGCCCCGAGTTTTGAATAAGGTTCATGTTGTCGCGCAGCCAGTTGAATGCTGCACCGGCAATAGACACGCTTCCCTCAAGGGCGTAAAATGGGACTGCCTTCCGTCCTAGTTGGTATCCAACAGTCGTTAGCAACCCATGCGTTGAGTGAACAATTGAAGGTCCTGTGTTATAAAGCAGAAAACATCCAGTACCATAAGTGGCTTTAGCCTGACCTTTGGCCAGGCATTGTTGACCCACTAGAGCGGCTTGCTGGTCGCCCAGAACCGATGTTATGCCTATGCCCTGCAGAACGCCCTGCGCAATGCTGCCGTAGAACTCCGAGCTCGAGCAGATCTCCGGCAAAATGGTCTTGGGCAGCCCAAAGAACTTTAGCAAGTTGGCATCCCACTGAAGGGTCTCGATGTTCATGAGCATAGTGCGCGAAGCGTTGGTCACATCCGTCTTGTGGACACCACAGTCCTTCCCGCCCGTAAGATTATACATTAGCCAGGTGTCGATGGTGCCAAACATGGCCGTGCCCTTCTCCATAGCCTGGCTGACAACCGGCACGTTGTCCCGAAGCCAGCGTAGTTTCACCCCCGAAAAGTACGGAGACAGAGGAAGTCCGCACAATGGGCGCAGGTAGTTGATATTCCTGGCATTGTTCGGAATAGTCTCCAAAAGCTCCTCCACCGTGCTGGTGGTACGATTGTCCAGCCAGATGATAGCGTTCACCAGCGGTTGACCGGAGTTTCTATCCCAGACGACTGTGGACTCGCGTTGGTTTGTTATTCCAATGGTGACGATTTCCTGAAACGAGCCGAAAGCTTAGCATTCAATTTCAAATATTCGAATTAAGTTTAAACGGTCAAATCTTGTATATTCTTTCCTTGGTTGTGTGTGTACACACTTGTTTGCCATTCTCTGGGAAACGCCGTAGCCAGGGGAATGGTAAAGAGAGCAGGGCAGTAAACAACTAAGTAAAAATAATTGATAACACCTTACGACGTAACGATTCGAAAATTTTCCACAGCCGGCGCCCCGTTTCAATGTCAACTCTAGTTAATATCACAAGACGCAGCATTGTGATCGCCTTTCATCAGCAGCTACGCAGGATGTCCGTCCAAAAGAGGAAGGATCAAAGTGCGACCATTGCTGTGGGACAGATGCGCTCTACCAGCGACAAGGCGGCTAATCTTAGCCAAGTGATAGAGCTAGTGGATAGGGCCAAGTCCCAGAACGCCTGCATGCTCTTTCTGCCTGAGTGCTGTGACTTTGTGGGCGAGAGCCGGACCCAAACTTTAGAGCTCTCCGAGGGTTTGGACGGCGAGTTAATGGCGCAGTACCGGGAATTGGCGAAGTGCAACAAAATTTGGATTTCCCTGGGTGGCGTGCACGAGCGGAAGGATCAAAAAATCTACAACGCTCATGTTTTGCTTAACGAGAAAGGGGAACTGGCAGCAGTATACAGAAAGCTGCACATGTTTGATGTTACGACCAAAGAGGTTCGCCTACGCGAATCAGACACAGTTACGCCGGGATACTGCCTTGAGCGCCCAGTGAGTACTCCCGTTGGCCAGATAGGGCTTCAGATTTGCTACGACCTGCGTTTTGCTGAGACGGCGGTGCTGCTCAGGAAGCTGGGTGCAAATTTGCTAACATACCCATCCGCATTCACATACGCAACCGGTAAGGCGCACTGGGAAATCCTGCTGAGGGCCAGAGCCATAGAGACTCAATGCTTTGTGGTCGCCGCGGCTCAGGTAGGTTGGCACAACCAGAAGCGACAGAGTTGGGGCCACAGCATGATTGTCAGCCCCTGGGGAAATGTACTGGCTGACTGCGGCGAGCAGGAGCTTGATATAGGCACGGCCGAGGTGGACCTTTCCGTGCTTCAATCTCTGTATCAGACCATGCCCTGCTTCGAGCATCGGCGAAACGACATCTACGCCCTAACAGCCTACAACGTTCGCAGCAAAGAACCCACCCAGGATCGACCATTTGCCACTAATATCGTGGACAGGCGCACAATTTTTTATGAGTCTGAGCATTGCTTCGCATTCACCAACCTACGCTGTGTTGTGAAGGGACACGTCCTAGTGTCCACTAAGCGAGTGACTCCGCGCCTTTGTGGCCTCGACTGTGCCGAAATGGCAGATATGTTCACCACTGTGTGTTTGGTGCAAAGACTGTTGGAGAAGATTTACCAGACAACTTCCGCTACCGTCACTGTGCAAGATGGTGCACAGGCCGGACAAACTGTTCCCCATGTACACTTTCATATAATGCCCCGCCGTCTGGGAGACTTTGGGCACAATGATCAGATCTACGTGAAACTAGATGAGCGCGCCGAGGAAAAGCCTCCGCGCACCATCGAGGAAAGGATCGAGGAGGCGCAAGTTTATCGCAAATTTCTGACGGACATAAGCTAGCTTCTTACCCCACCCCTTTCCCTGCGATGTGATTTATGAAGAACATATAATAAAGAGATTGATTGTCAATCGGCCATTTCGGAATCGATTCATCTGAAAGTGACGTACCTCAACCTTCCCGCCCACGGCCACAAGTTTCTTGCAGGCACCGGCGATGCACTCGTTGACCGTATTCACTATGGCCATGGGATCCTGTTCGCACCATCCCTCCTTCTGGAAAATAGACTCCACTTCAATCTGATGAAAGCACACAATTTCGTCAGTGCCCGCACGAAATATAATAAATCGCGCGGAAGTGGTTCCCTCGTCAATAGCCCCAACGAATGGACCAGATAGCGTGGGTGGAGGCGGGGTCGTCTCGGTTGTTGGAGAATCCATTTTTTTTTTTTGTGTCCAGAGTTCACCTTTACAGTCAATAAATGCCAGCACGCTTTCTCGCGAGCTTGTTTCACACTAAAATTAGTTATTGGAATCTTGTCGACATATTCGACGGAAATTATGCGATAAGAGATAAGGTGAGCGAGCCTTCTTCTCTTTGCAAATCGTTACGATAGCGGTGTGTGCAAGCTAAAAACCCGTCGGATAGTAAATATTTACTGTGAATGGGCGCGACATAACGTTTATGCATCATAGAAGAACGCGATTCTCGCTATTGAGAAGAAACCTTAAAATTATAAAATTATTTATTTCATCATAAAGTGCTTTATAATTTAATATTTACATAATAAAATTTAAGTTATAGGTAATTTCTCACGTAATACACCAATACATAAATTGTGTTGCGCATAAACGAACATTCACAACGATATTGGAATAATGTCACTGTAGAGTGGGGTAACACTTTTAAATGTGAACGCAGGCTGGAAAGTATCAGCTGATCGGAAGGCCAAACTGGATAATAACAAAAATCACTAGATTGTTAGCGCCAAGTAAACAAGTATATTCGACTCGATGATTTCAGACAGTCAGAAGAAAGGACTGCGGGAGTTACTTCTAAATGACAATAACTTAACTGTCCTGCTACAGTTGGCCAAATGCGCCACCAAAAATGTGTGCAAAACCGAAGACCCGGAGGGTAAGATTTAATTTTGGAATTTGCACAACAGATAATTATTATGTATTTAACTTGCAGAGGCCCTTCGTCTGATCACTACACACATTCCAGACATTTACGTACTGCTTTCCAAGCGCGCTATAACGAAGGAACTCCTCTTTACGTATTTGAGCAATCGACGCGCTGACGCAGCCACAGACTTTAGCAAGGCAGACCTCATAGCCAAGGTTATACAGTATTGGAAGCAGGAGCATCAATCAAGCATAGAGCTTTCCGGAGACCAGACATCCAGCTCACTTCATAATCAGAGCGAAGAGGATTATCCCATTCACAAGATTGCGCGCAAGTTCGGCGAGTGGTTCTTCGAACGCTTCAACGCAGACGCCCTCAGTCTGGTGGATTTGTGGGCAGATGCGACCCTACATCTAACGATCAGAGCCAGTGATGGAATCAATGAGCTGGAGTGTACGACGGCTGCCGAGGTGTTATCGGCACTAACGAGCGCTAAGCAGCAGTTTGACTTTTACTTTAATCCGAACCTGACGCACGCCGGAATTCAGGGTCGAATGGACTCGTACGGGCAGTTCTTAGTGATCTGCTGCGGCACTCTGCACTCCCGTGATAGCTGTGTCGGAATCTTTGAATGTGCCTTCGGGCTACTGCGGGACCCCTTGGCTGACAACAACTGGAAACCCAAAAAAGTGAAGTGCTTACTTAAAAGTGAAGCTCAGCCCCCAGCCCCCTATCTGTGCTCGAGCGAAATTCTGCACACAGCTCTGGAGCTGCCAGTATCCACTGATGACTTGAACTAGCGGACTGTTATGTATCAGCGCGTCCACATGAAGTATAATTTTAAAAGGTACTGAATACTTACTTGGACAGAACTACCGTAATCAATTAGCTCTATGAATGTTTTAATCAATATACTCACGAGTTGAAACTGCAAGGCGTAGAACAAATTTGTTGACAGCCCAAACTGCAAGATTAAAGAAAACAAATTTATTAAAGAAGTGTGGGTTAAAAAAGGTGAGCTGAATCTGACAGTTAGTCACTCAGATTTAAGCTTATATGCCTGATACTTTCTTCGAGCAACCGAAGACCACTACTTGTTGCACCGATAAAATGTTATATTTTACCAAATTAATTATTTTTGTCTACTATTTAACAAATTCATATTATAATCATTAAAATACTTTTAGGACATCCAATTTACGCAAGAAACTATATATATTCAAAAATCTTTAATTCGATTGTTTTAGTTATTGGTAATATTAGGTGAATCGGAGGGACAAAGAGGGTTTGAATTGTATAAGGTATCTTCTGCAAAATCGTGATTATAAATTATTACCAGTTCAGCCAGCCACAAGGCCAAGGAAGGCTCGTCCGTAACAAGCGGCACACTGAAATTGTAGTACACGTTAATACGATTCACAAAACAGGTTGAAACTGTACTTATGTGTATTTATATATAGATACATACATACATATACATATACATATATTAATATATATATATATATATATATATATATATATATAATATATATTGTGTTTGTTTGGCAAATCCGTCACATGCATTTTATACTATAGCATAAAAATATTTACATACACACAGGAAACATTAATTGAATACCAATATTTTGTATAATTCGGTTCTCAAAACGCGCCGTAGAGCTTAAAACCACAGAACATATTTAGATCGATTGTGTAGATGTAATGATCTAGTGATTTTTGGTTGAGCAGATGTATCTAAAATAACAAACGATAACTAGTAGCTAACGGCTGAGTTGGGGAATTGTTGTCTTAGGACTATGCGAAATTAAATTACGTTTCATTGCCTTCGTCGGTCGATTTACATCTTCTCCTGTATGAATGGATGAACTAGTGCCTGGTTAAGGGAGATCCGTTTAGCCGGATCCAAGGCAAACATGTTCTCTAGAAGATCCTTGAGCTGGGTGACCTTGCGATGTTGATCGTCTGGCAAGTTTTGGTCAGCAATTAGTTCCTGCTGCAGGCTACGCGAAGGTTTGACTACAGGCATTACAACAATTTTTTCCTGTGAATGTACAAAATTGGCATTAGATTCTCTCTTTATATCAAAAACACTTACCCTCTCAGTGAGCTTATCTATTTCATGGTAGAGAAAGTTGCAGCTTTGGTCAAAATGCTGTTCTCTAAATTGGCCTTTTCTGATAATTCGGTTTGGTATCTTTCCTTTTACGTCCATGAAAAACTTTAGCATCTGATTGTTACTCTTCCCGCTAAACAGAATCTTTCCTGTGTATAACTCATAAATTGTGCAGCCAGCAGACCAGGTGTCGATTCCGTAGTCATAGGGAATACCCAAAATGATCTCTGGTGAGCGGTAGAACCGCGATACCAAGTACGGTGTTATTTCGTTGTCGCTGATTGCCGAGGCAGAACCAAAATCACACAATTTAAGTATCAGATTATTTTCGTTTACCAAAATGTTATCCGGCTTAATATCAGCATGCAAAATGCCCGTCTTTTTTAACAATTTGAGTGCTAAGAATAGCTGCTGCGTGTAGCTACGCACTGCTTTGATGTGGAGTCCCACATTCTTGCCATACTTTTTAAGTACTTCTCGCAAATTCATTGCTAATGGCTCAAACACCATACAAAGATGCTATAGTGGAAATATAATGATTGAAATTCGGTCGACACTAAGTTGTACAAACGATGAATTACCTGCTTGTGAAAGAAGTGACGATACAGTCGCAGGCAGTGGAAACGATCCTCTGGATCGGCGTCGTTCAGCTTTTTTAATATTTCTAGTTCCCGCAAGCCAGTTTTGTGCCTAATAAAAGAAACAAACGGCATAAATAGACCTAACAAACAAAAAATTACAAAATACTTACATTATTTCGTTGTTTCGTATGATCTTAATGGCTACATTAGCTTGCCCACGAGCTTGGTCTCTGCCACGCACTACGTTGCTGAAGACACCCTGGCCTGTGTATCCATTCACTAGGTATCGATTGTCCAAAACTTCACCGATACGAACTCGGTAATAACCTTCAGCGTCGTCCCAGTTGTCTGTGAGAGCGGGATTTTCGTGTTGATGCTTATTTTGGACGATTGTGTTGGGTGACTGGTGGGATTTGAACTCGGAATTAATAAATGGGATGAAGAATTTGAGTTTGAAATTTACAATTTTGCGACTCACATCGAAATTGGAATCCACGTCTTGGTCGGCGAACATATCCCACTCGTTTCGTTTTTCCTTTGCGGAGCAATTCTTTTGGCTAGTCGAGTTATCCATATCTTCGTGTTCCTTTGGCATTTCCGAGATAAGGGGATTCGGGCAAGGCAACGTGGGCGACGGCGTTCTTAAAGGTCTTTCGCGTTGGGATGACCCTTGTGAAGTACTTCGAGAGTCGTACGAGACCGAGTTATGAGGAGCTGGCGATTCTTGCCCAGTGCCCAGCTTCTGATTACAGTTATAAGACAAAAACAATAAGTTTACAGTAATAAATAATAAAAAAATTGTTTGCCTACCTTGAGTAGCTCCTCGCGCTTCTTTCTACGTAACTCAATGATACGTTCTTCGTCATCGTCTTCCTCCAAAATGTCAATGTTTACGTTCACCTCCTCATCACTGCTCTCCTTGTCGAGCTTATTTTGCCCCTCGCTCAGCGAACCCTTGTACCGATCTCTATCCCCGTTGTCTGTCCCGCTGCGGGCTCCTCCGCGCCCGCCACCACGATCCCGGTCCTTTTGCCGCTCCCGCTCTCGTCGCCTGTCTGACTCAAACTTACTGCGGCTGTGCGACCGCTGCATACGATTTGGCCGAACGTCTCGCTCCCGTGCACGACCTGGTCTCATATCAGTGGGTGGCGGCGGCCTATCCAATCCTCGCCGATCCCGGTCCCGGCTATGGTCTCGTCTTTCCCTTTGCTTGTCGCGGTTTATTTCCTGTCGTAGGTCCTCCATGTTGCGGTTGCGGCTCCGCGGTCGGACCTGCGTCTGCTGATCTGATGCTCGGCGACGTGGGGGTGAACGGTCGCGATCCCTCGAACGACGATCCCTACGGCAACGGCTTCTCGGAGCTGCTGGGAGCGGAGATGCGTGGCGCCTTCGTTTCTCGGGCGTAGGCGAGGGGGTTCGCTGGCCTCCGCTAGAATCATCCAACAATATTACATCGGATTCATTTGAGTTATGCGTGGTAGACTTTTTAATATTAGCATGTTTACTGGTTGCAGTAGCCAACGGCGCTGCAGACTTGCTGGGTTGGGGCTGCGGTACGGATGTGACAGCTTTGAGCACTGATTTGGTGTGGACAACCAGCTGCTGCGAGTGTGTGTCTGGGAGGAGATCGCCTTTATCCTCCGCCTCTGGATCCGACATATAGGCGCCCAGGCGCGCCTGCAGAAGGGCCTTCTGACGCATCAATTCCTCCAAATTAAGCTCGTCTTCAATAATAGACAAAATAATAGGACTGGCTGCATCGGCGGGCCTGAAATCAAGAATGAAAAGTTCAAACACCATATGAATTACGAAATCGCTCCCCCATGGCATTTCACAATACTTACACATCGCTTTCGCTGCTAGAACTGGCCACCTCCAGGACGGGCAGCATCTTATTCTGAATAGTTTTGGTGATTTCTTCAACAAGACTGCTCGGATCCGTCGGAAGTAGGGGTTTGCCGACACGGAAATCGGCTCCGTTCCGGCTGGCCTTCTGCATGATTTCTGTGAACTTGCTGCTCAGTCCACAATTTTGTGATAGTTTTAACTTTGCATTTTCCGGGGCGTCAGACTCGTTTGTGGATTCGCTAGTTCTGTGGGGTCGTTTTTTTGCTTTCTTCTGCTTCTTGTGGACATGCCTGTCCTTTTCGGTCTTGCCAGTCGAGGATTTTTTATGTTTTTTGTGCTTTTTAGCTTTTTTGTGCTTGGTCCGACGCTCCTCGGTCTCGCTGTTGTTGCTGGAGTCGTAGCTATTCGGTACAGGAGGGGAGCAACCCAAGTCAATACACACACATGCGGTCGGCCTAGTAAAATTAACTTACCTTTTGTCGTCAGCCATTATTTGATTGTTTAACACTGTAAACTTCAGATGTGCGCACACAGTGCGTTCATAAGGTGTTCGGTAATTCTTTGCAGATGGCTAATGAAACTTATAATTTTCCTCTTATCGTGTTCTTCCTCTTAGTAGCTTTTTTAGTGTGACTGCACGCCGGACAAAAGTAAATACGTTTTGAAAATACCTTTTGGGATTTCGGAATAATTTCTAGTATATTTGTAAGATTTGTAAAAAAAAAAAGATTAAAATCTAATTTTGTAACATTAATTTTTACCCCCCTCCCCAACGTAAATTATTGTCTTTTGCGCAAGTCTAAATTGGAAATAAAAACGAAGGAATTTCAAAACAACAGTTGAATTTTTATATTATAGTTCATGACATTTTATTTGTTTTTCATTGTACATGCTAGCTCTTCTAACCTAACTGGCAACAGCTACATCCACGTCGTGCTCATCTTTGTCGATGCTTAGCTCAAGCACCGTGTCCTCTTCTACGGACATGGCTTTAGAATCCTCCGTGGAGACTGAGTGAAATTTGGGTTCGCCGCGGGCTCCTTCGAACTTTGTGGGAGTGCTGTTGTTGAGATCGTCGTCTTCATCGCTTACCTCCATGATCCCATTGTCGTCTAGGTCCGGCTCAGAGCGGGCATCGCAGTCGCTTGACGAGGATGATGCCGAGGATGAGCTGTTGTCCTGGTCCAGCTGCTGTTCCAGCTCGTGAATCGTGTACATCAGCAAAGTGAAGTCATTGCGTCGTTTCTGAAACTTGCGCTCCATCTTTAGCTTCTTTTGCACCAAGTCGTCAATCTCCCTCCTAATGGTCTCAATGTGTCGTTGTGTTTCGCTGCGGTCCGGTTGGTCCTGGATGAGCGAGGCCAGCAGATCGTACTCCATCTTGTTCTTGCGAATCTGCTTGGCAGTGATTAGCTCCTTTTTACTGGATTCGATTTCCGCTTTAGCCAAAACAATACTTTCTTCGTGGTGTTCAACTAATTGTGTGTAGTTGTCACGCTCACCGGCGATCATCTGCAGAGTTTGTACGTTCTTCAACGCAGTAAGCTTGCACTGGGCGAATTGGGCCATCAGTCGGTCGTACATGATGGGACTGAAATTCGGAAAAGAAGAAATATGTACACCATGTTTTGAATCACACATATCAAATTTCTTACTTGCTGTCCGGCGAGTCACTGGCCCACTTCAGGAACTGTTTTAGCAACACTACTATTCTCCGATCCTCCCCAGTTCCATCCCCATCAATCAGCAGGCGCTGCTTTATGATTTCTTCTGGAAGATAAGTTTAAATATCTATTCCCAAATGCGAAAATAAACAAAAACAACTTACCGTCATTCATCTCCATTAATTTCCGAACTACCGTATCGGAGTGTGGCCGAAGCTGACACTGCTCCGACATACCACGCAGTACGGTCCTACTGTACTTGTCCTATCATTTTAATTTGGAGAAAGTATTGAATTATGCCTTCCCTTTTATATCCCGCCCATAGCCAAGTGTAGTGCCGTAAACTTTCGGACATCAGCGAATCCCATTAACTAAGTGCACTTCTTGCAGAATGTCGGAAACGTCAAGCGTCGACGTGGATGCGGACCGAGATGGCAAAAAGATGGGGGAGGGCCTCCGACAGCGCTCGCAACGTCTCATTGTCCGCCTCCAGCAAATGCAGAGGGAAATGGAGTCTAATGCATCCAGCAACGACCTATCGGCCAACCAGGTCGTTAATCCGCTGCAGCCACAAATTTGCTGGGCGGAAGCACGGCCACATCCCAACCAATCACAACCATCTGCGCGGAGCAACAGCAGGCAGGCCATTCCTTACGGTGTGCCAGTATCCGCGCCAGCGCCGGTAGCTATGCCCTTGCCCTATCACGTAGCATTCGCGACCTACCAGGCGACCATGCAGATTCCCTGCGTGCAACCACTTTCGCATATGCACGTCGTGTCTAGTCCCAGCCATCGGCTAATGGCGAAAAAGAAGTCGAAGCGGACGCTTCGAAATGAGGTGGAGGCTCTTCAGGATATGGTCAAACATCTTTCACACCTCTCCCCAGATGTTAACGCGTATGCCTGCCAGCTGATACGTAAAAACGAGATCCTTTCTCAGCTGGAGTGGAGTCAAACCAGGTCAGAAGCACAACCGCAACAGGTTGGGTACCAGGGTCGGCATCGCCACGATTCTGAGGTCTCAGCTACAAACAATGGAAGTCATGTACAGCAGCACCCAAAACTAGGACGAAGGCAACGCAATCGCAAGAAAAACGATGGATCCGGTAGCAATGGGACCCAATCGCAAAAAACCGAACTAGAGGCCATGCGGTCGTACATAAACAAGATTGTCCAACGTTACGTGGGCATGGATCACAAGTTGTCGGAAGACCTGATTTTCAAAGGTAACTTCTCCGACCTGGAAGCGCATGCGCAGAGACTAGTTGCTGCGGGTTATGGGCGAATTGTAGAAGAGGAAATCCGGGTAAACCGGAAGAACAACAGACAGGCCTTTATTATCATGTCCACAGATCGAGAAGCACTCGAACGAGATGGCATCGTGCTCTTGCCAGTGGCCCGGCGCTATGCCTTCGAAGGTGACAAAGTGCGTGCATTCGTGCTAAACCCTGATACCCAGGGCAGTTCAAAGACAGCTGAGCCCTCGTCTGGTGGAATCACTGGTGGGAAGCCGTCTTTATCTCTTGGTAAGTTTATCGGCAAACTTATAATACTTTCGACTGATGATAATATCCTATCAAGCGGATGGTGAGGAGCTTTCGGACGATACCGAGTCCCAGGGCTCTGAGTCCGATACCGACAACGTGGTCGTCATATCGTCGGACAACTGCCCCAAAGCGTTTGTCATAGCAATAACTAAACAAACTGAGCTCCGCCAGATCGTGGGAACCATATCGTTTACGAACCCCACCAAGCTTTGTGACGACCAGCTATTCTACAAATTCCGACCGTACGATTTGCGTGTCCCCATGGTCTACGTTCCGAAGGATGCCTGTGCCGCCCACATCGGAAACAAACAGCAAATAGACGTGTCCGGCCTCTTATACCTGGCCAATATACTCGAGACAGATTGCAATGGGCACTGCATCGCTGAACTGATCCAGCCGGTTGGACGCGTCGGTAATTTGGACGACGAACTTAAGGCAATTCTGTTTCATAACGGTCTCCGGGATATAAAGCCATTTGAGCAACGATTTAACGACATTTACTCCCAGCCGTCTCCTCCGATAAGCCAAGACGATCTCCATCAGCGAAAAGACTTAAGAAAGATGTGCATATTTACTATAGATCCGATGACTGCTCGCGATTTGGATGACGCCGTTTCTATAGAGAAGCTAGGCGACAATGAATATGAGATTGGCGTCCATATATCCGATGTTTCGCACTTCCTGATAGAGGACAATGAACTGGATAACATAGTGAAGGAACGCTCTACGTCTATTTATTTAGCCAACGAGGTAATCCACATGCTGCCTCAGTCTCTATGCATGCGATGTTCCCTGCTCCCTGGGGAAGACAAGTTCGCTTTTTCCGTCTTCTGGCGGATGAACGGGGAGGGAGTCATGCTACAAAAGGAGCCAGAATTTTGCCGCACAGTCATTAACTCTTGCTCGCAATTTGCTTATGAACACGCTCAAAAGATCATCGACAACCCTAATGAGCGGTTTACCGAGAACGACTTCCCGACCATCCTGAATGGATTTAATCCCGATGATATCAGAAATAGGGTACTGTGGCTTCACGATATTGCAAGCTCCATACGTAAGACACGTTTAGACAACGGCGCACTAACAATTAACAATGCCAAGCTACGCTTCGTCCTCGATCCAATTAGTGGCGAACCGTTGTCATTTGAAGTGGAGAAACAGCGAGAGGCTAACCGCCTGATTGAAGAGTTTATGCTTCTGGCCAACCAGGCAGTCGCCCGCTTTATACACGAATCTTTTCCTGATATCGCTGTACTGCGTAACCACCCTCCGCCACTTACTAAGTCCCTTAAAGCTTTACGGGAAAAGTTTCTTGCTCTGGGTTTCGAATTGGACTACAGCTCGTCTAAGGCGCTCCAGGAGAGCATGGTGCGTTTGTGCAATGAGGCGCCCAATCCTGTCGCAATGAATGCCTGCCTCAGCCAGCTTTTGATGAAACCAATGGCCCGTGCAACGTAAGTGTCTCAGTTTTCTAATAATTACTCTTCTCACAATTTCCCCCCTTTAGATATTTTTGCAGCGAGGGTAAATCAGAACCGGCCGACCTGTGGCACTACGCCTTGTCCATACCCATATACACTCACTTTACTAGCCCAATCCGTCGGTATCCTGATATTATGGTGCACCGGTAACTGTCACATACCTTTAAAGTTCGCCTCCCGTACTTAGAATTTCCTCCACTCTAGACTTTTGGCGGCGGGACTTAAATATTGTACACCGCCTAGACGTACCCCAGATGATCTGCACACCTTAACAAAATTAGCTAATGAGCGCAAGTACAATGCAAAAATGGCCGGAGACGACTCTGCTAACTTGTACTTCAAACGCTATGTTCACAATAAGCAGGGCATATACATGCGTGCTGTGGTCATTGAAATATTTCAGCATATGATGAACGTAGTTACTTTAGAGTCGGGCCACGTTATAAGCATTAACTACAAAATGCAAAAGGTCCTCGTAGACACACACGGCGCACCCAATTACATTCTTATTGCCGAGCGAAACTTAAAGCAGTCACCTAGGAAGTTGCAGCTGC
Source organism: Drosophila simulans (assembly GCF_016746395.2). Classification (NCBI taxonomy): domain Eukaryota; kingdom Metazoa; phylum Arthropoda; class Insecta; order Diptera; family Drosophilidae; genus Drosophila; species Drosophila simulans. The sequence goes on from NC_052522.2 coordinate 223,959, forward strand.
TTTCCGTGGTCCCCATATGTCTGATCATTTGGGATAAAAAACTAACTGGATTTTTAAAGATGGGAGAACATATTTAGGCAAAAAAGGAGCAGATGTAGTTCTTCCCGTAGGAACAACCCAAAGCAACAGCAGCGTGTTTTTTCAATATCCAAAACTGTTTATAACTTTACACACAGAGGGGACATTAGTTTTGTTTAAAAGATTCCTTCCGTTTCAGCGTCGTTAAATGAAAGAGTTATGCAAAATCGAAAAATACCCCAAACTCACTCTTTTGAACCACATTGTGGGTCCGAGCTTTATGCTGGACAAAAATTGACTCTGTGATGCCTACAATTTCGGTTTGCATATCATAAGCTTGTAAAAATGTATGTACATATGTGCTATGTAAAATCAAGGCTTAACTGCTTATCAATAAAACAATCAAGTTAACCGGAAATGAACGCACTAAGCTTATATTTTAATGATTTTAGATTGAAGAGTCCCCTTTTTGGATCATGTTGACCAATGTTAATCGAAAATAAAGGTCATTTGGGGTCATTAGCGATAACGTTAACGGCAAAAGTTTTAAGCATGAGGATTTTTAAATAAAATTTTCAATCGACGCAGAAGTAGCTACATCGTCTGAAATGTCTAGTTTCGGAATATTTGGTAGGTTGTCCAGGTCGTGGAATCACCTATTGCAGCTGACGGTTTCTTTTTAGGCGTCGTCCTGCTTATAGTTGGAATTATTCACAGCCACTGTGATTATCATCCAATAATATAAGGAAACTACAGTCTAGGTTCCAATGCACGCAATCCTGCCTGACCACCCCTGAGTACAATCCTGTCTGCAGGACTGACATGGTGAGCTACGACAATGAAAGCAAATTGAAGTGCGCAATTAAATGCGGGTTAAGTAAGTACACACTAGCTGCACAAAAGTCTGCAGATCGCATCCTTGTAAAACTACTTTCACTTTTCATGCAAATATCAAAATTCTATACACGGGACAGTGCCGAACACCGCCAAGAGAATCATTACCGCGTCAGTCTAGTAGTGTCAGGGAATGAATGATGCGAACGTAAAGATCAAGCTGCATGATGTATGTATTCTCCTGAACATGTAAGTACCTAGGGTATAATTCACACTAAATTTTAAAATAAAGACATGTATGTATGTATGTATGTGCATGGATAAACATGTGCATATAATTTTTAAAACATTGTTCACATAATGCGTATACTGGTTTTAAATTCCAATTCCTGAATTTACAGGAAAGCGAAACGTGCTTTACATCCTAAAAGAATCAATTGCGTTAATCTGGTAGGCAACCGGCCTATAAATAGGCGTCACTGGGTTTTCGGGGACCTCAGAAGTGCCTCGTATTTCAAGCGAAGCGGAAGCAAGAAACTCTCCCGAAATGGATTGGATCAAAATATTTGGTAGATGCTGTGACGACCTGAGATCAGCGACATCAACTTAGACTCTAATTTCAGGTCTTGCCCTGCTTTTGATTGGAATGGCGCAGTGCCACCCGCAGTTCGATAGCGGAAACCCGTGGTTGCGGCCTCGTCAACCGACTGAACCTACGATTTCTCCGGATGCAGGGGGCAGCACCCCGACCAACGCTGCTCCATCAACCACCCCGTCCCCGCGCTATTTCGCCTGTTTCCATTCATGCCCGGCCACCAGCGAGTACAATCCAATCTGCGGCAGTGATAACGTGAACTACTACAATGAAAACAAGTTCAACTGCGCCTTGAACTGCGGCCTAAGTGAGTATATAGGCTGCTCCCCAGATTCCTTTCTAAAACACCTTCTTCATTACAGACATCCGGAAGGTGCACAAGGGAATTTGTCAGACTTAGTCTAGATCGCTTGACTTCAGTTCATTTGTGTATGTAAGCATGAACGTATTGCAAATACTCTATTCATCGTCTGATCGATGACATCAGCGAATATAAATATGAATGTACATACATGCATACTTAAGTACATACATACATACATAAATAAAAACTTAGCGCTGTTACTGGTATATGGACGGTGTATGACCCCAAAAAACACAGAATCTCTTGCTTCCAATCAGTCGCAGTCGGGTTGCTTGTCTGTTCGCCTGTAGCGCTAAAGTCTCCATCATCTATTACTTATTTATTGACGCTTTGTAAAAGTAAATTTAAAAAAATGGTTTACGTATTCAGTAAGTCGAGGCCACACATTTATATATATGTACATACGTACAAATATATATTTACATATTATATATATACGTACCTTGCGTTCATCCCACTCGCAGCTCTTGTGGTGTTAATCTTTCCCGTCTTGTTGTTGGGTGCACCATGGGAAGGCCCACATCCTAAGTCTCAGGTGGAATACATCAGCAACGACAAGAGAGTTGATTCTGGCTTCGCCAACCCCAACATCGTGCCCATCACCAAGCCGTCAGTCGTGACCCAAACAGCTCCTCCTCCACCGCCAAATTCCAAAAACTTCGCATATAGTCCGATGACGCAGACCTGGACCCTTATTGCGCCAGGCGATCCGCTGCCCAATAATGACACCCTCGTCTGGAACCAGAGCAATGACAAATGGCTCACTCGCTAAGCAATGCAACCATCGATGGCTTTGCTTTAATCATTGTGTATTAATATTAAAATAAATATAACTAATTCACTGACCCGGTGTAGGACTTAGCGGTGGTGACGATTGTGACTGGAGGCCACAGACTGACCCTGCTGCCGCAGCCGGCACAACTCGTCGGTACTGTAGTTCAGCTTTCGGGTTGCGTTTTCTGAGAAACGCTCGAACTTGGCCACTAGGTCCATCAGTTGGGTCTTGATCGCCTGCACCTCGGCGTGCACTGCGCTTAGGACATTAGCCTGATTCTTCATCTGTACTGTTTCCTCCGCCTCCTGGCGGAACTGCTGCGGCACATTTGTAGCGGATCGGGGGCGCAAAAGCTCGTGCATGTGAAATAAATTCTGTGGAGCCTTCTTTGTGGTCCCCGTGGCAGGTTCTGGCTTGAGGAAATCCGTGTGGAGCGGCTGCTGCTGACGCTGTAGACTGCGGCTGAAAATGTTGTAGTTGTTTTCAAACTGGCGGCGTCGGAGGCTCTGGTTTCTGTCGCGCCGTTCGGCCACTAGCTTGTAGACATTTAACTTAATGTCCTCTGGCAACTGATTGTCCCGGGGGTCGTTGGGCCGTATAGTGAACTGAAGTTTGTCCCGGGACGTGCGCAGCAGAGCACTCCTCTTACACAGCTGAATAAGATTGGTAGGCGCACTTCGCAGCAGGCGGGAGAAAAATAGGCTTTCCAAGCGTGACACAAGCTCCGCTTGGCGCACGAGACGATCGAGCGTGGCGCTCACTTGCAAGCCTTGGATGTCGCTTACGGCCAATCCCACCATTAGATTGGTTAAAATTACCGTAACAAGAAGCACGAAGGAGAGAAATATGATGTGAGCGGTGACAGGGAATTTGACTGCATAGTCCCCATAAAAGATGTCTTCAAACTCCAGTTCTCCAGACATCATCGTGATAGACTTCAAAAAGGACCATGTGATGTTCTCAAAGGCAGGATAATCATTGAAGAGCACGGCAAAGCTGAGGCCAAAAGCCACCAGCAGGCATATGTAGGCGAGCAGGAATTTCGCAAAGTTAACGGCCACTAAATATGTACACAAGTAATTTACAGAATACCTTCAAACCTATGATCCAGCATATTTACCCTTTGTAAACATTTGAACATATACGCCAAATATGGGGAATCTTCCCACCAACATCATTAGCTCCAGCCAGACGAGCAATATCACTATAGCTGCCACGTGATGCTGCCACACCGGCACTGCCGTTAAATCGTCAGTTCGCACGGTCTCCGGGGTTACACATAGGAGCACACCGGTTCCAATAGTCCATTGCAGCCAGTTCTCCCAATATTTTGCGTAGCCACGAAGTCCGTGTGCCATTTGAAAGACCTCTTTCCCCAGCAGAATTAGGTTTAGTATGATCACCAGATATCCAATAGTTGAAACGTAACCTGGAGCCACGCACAACTCCTCCTTCTTGCAGCAGCGGACATACACCCAAATTACATAGAAAGTGAAAAGGATCACGAAAAGCGTATGATACGCGAGGCTCATAAGGAAGAACTTCCGAATGCGACGCCACTTTAGAAAGAGGAAAGTTTCGCAAAGCGGGTGCATGAGAATGCGCTTCTGTCCCACTTCTATCAGGGAGAGCAGTAGCTCGGTTTCTCCCCGATCCATCGAAGAACTGGGTACCAAAAGCCGGAAGTCTAGCTTTATCTGACAGTCGACGTCACCGATTTCCTGATCGTTCGCCTTTATCGAACAGTCCAGCTTTTGCATTAGTTTGGGTATGATCTCAGGAGTGCGCCTTACTATAAATGATAGTGCCGATACACGCCCGTCCGTCCTGGCGGTAATATCCGCCCCGTGTTCTGCGAATAAAAATTACCATTTAGTAATGCAAACATCGCTTAACAGATGATACGGGTCCTTGCCTATGAACGTGTACACACAACTGCTAAATTCATTCAGTGCTGCAATGTGCAGCGGTGTATATCCATAGTTGTCTGCCTGTAAGTAATAATCATACATTATTCTAATCGTAAGTAAAAGCTTGTCTCTCCGATTTGATGGAGCCTTTTAAGAATGACGTAAAGAGCCACTGGTGCCTTACACCTTACACGTATGCAACGTATTCTTACAAAAGTCACTGGATTGTATCATTTGATTTATAACATTTGATGAATATTAACATGCTATGCTAGAATCGAACTCATCTCGAGATCGTGCTTATAAAATTATATTTTATGTATTCTAGCATTTAAGCGAATGGTAAGTAGCCAGATAAGGATCAATATAAGCATTTATATAAAATTCTTATCGTTCTCTCACAAGTTGGTTATAGTTATAGTTTTATACTCTAACTTTATTTAATTAAAATAATATTCCGAAACAACGTTTTTGACGATTTCGTTGACCCTTCCTCATTAAGAAAAGGAAAGCTGTTTATACTAATGTCTTCATTATCATTTACTTTTTAGTAGGAAAGACACATTATATTGAATGATAGTGTTTTGTGACCAGCATTCATAGGAATCTGCCGCCTACCTTGTTTACATCTGCTCCCGCCTTTAGCAAGGCATTGCAGCAATCCAAACTCCGCGACTGCTTAACGATGGCGGCGTGCAACGCGGTTCTACCATCTCGGTAGACGGCGTTCACATTGGCTCCGTAGGATATGAGTAAATCCACGGTGCCGATTGACTGCGAAAGGCAGGCGAGGTGCAATGGCGTCTGATGGCTGGCGTTACGGCAGTCCACTTCAGCACGGTGTTCCAGGAGCAAGCGAGCACATTCTACGTAGTCGTTTTCGGCAGCTGCAATTTGAGGATTTACCAATCCATTATGCAAAGCACTTGTAACCTCCTGGCCCCTACTCACCCAAGTGCAGGGCCGTAACCTTTCCCTCGCCAAACTGCGATCGCACGTCGGCGTTGTGACTGAGAAGAAGCTGGACGCATTTGGCGAATCCTGCGGCGCTGGCGGTGTGCAGGGGAGTTTCGGTGTACACCTGCGGTGTGTTTGGGTCGGCTCCGTACTTCAGCAGGATCTCAACGCAGTCCACGGCGTTTACATCGATGGCATAGTGCAGAGCGGAACGCTTTTCGATCCCAATGTTGATGCTCGCTTTGCGCCGCAGCAACAGCAGGATGCATTCAACGCTTTTTGAGCTAATAGGGAGTCCCTTGATTAAAACTACGTGTCTGGTGCTGTGCACATGTGAGGAGCGCAATTAAATGAATGCCCTCTTACCTGGCCGCACAGTGCAGCGACGTGACCTCCTTCCTGGCATCCCAGCGATTGGGGTCAGCGCCGAAGTCGAGCAAAACCTTCGCTATGGGAGCGTTTGCCCGACAGCAGGCGAAATGCAGTGGGGTCCGACCCCTACTGTCCGCCACATTCGGGTCCGCGTTGTAGTGTTTTAGTAAGAAGAGAGTATTCTCAACGCTCCCGAATACCGAGCAGCAGATCAGTGCCAGATTACAGTCAGCAGAGTCGGTCATTAGTTCTATGTGGAGGTTAGTCTGGGATATGTTAGGTACCGTGCTGTGAGGTACTCACCCAGGAAACAGCCGGATTGAACCATGTCCACGACATGCTTTCCGCCTGGAGACTCGTTCAGGGTTTCCTTAATCTCGTCGAGGTCCCAGAGGATCTGATTCTGCTGTTGGCGCGCAAATATTTCGTGCGCCTCGTCGCTGAAAACTCCGGCGCTGTTGGCCTCACTGGAGATGCTCCGCTTGTCCAGGAGCAAGTCTACATCCGCCGTCTGATCGCTTTCCGAGTTCCACTTCAAGTCGTTTTCCTTCCAAAACAAACAAAGGAATTGCAGGCGGCTGACATGTAGGCCAAGTCGTTTTACTTACAATAATTGAAAAGCGCACGTTCTCCATCTTAACGCCGCCACTTCTGTCTGCGCCGATTTGTTTACACTCCCGTGGCCTAAACAACAATAAACTTTTGGCTGCGGCCGAGTCGGGCGGCTGTTCAGCTGGCTCCGGCTGCTGTTCGGGTCGGCCCACCCTTCTTGTAGGGGTCGACTACTTACACTTACTCGCGGAGATAGGCTGCGATCGCCAAAAAGTCATGGCACGCAAATAATTACCCCAGGCCAATATGTGCGGACACTCAAAATCTCTTGTGCCCCTACTTTGTGTATTGCGGCATGTGTGGCGACGTTCACTTGTGCGATCGGTTTATTTCGATATTTGTTGGAATATCTGCATGTCTGGCGGATTCTTTGCACCGCTGGCAATGGCAATCTGTGCTAATTTTTCACGTTCGCAGCTGCTCCCCCCACGTTCCACCTTCGCAGTTGCCACTGATCCGCCACTGGATACCTTAATTGTGTGCACGACCGACGGCAGCTAAGTTGTACGGCGAACTGAACCGATCGCTCCAGATCTCTGCCTCCAGTGCCAACACTTCGCACTTGTTCATTGCAAGTGTACTTGCCGTACGGACGAGTGAGCGGCTAGCAAAGTGCGTGAATATAAAACAAACTGTTAAATAGCCCGCCAAACAATCTCTAGACGCCAGCCCTGGCACATTGCCATATTCAACTTGAAATACACTATATGTAAGTTAGGGGTAGTATTTCGTTGAGAATGTCTCATACTTCGACATATATCGCTGCCCTGTCATAATTATAGGGATTTTTGCAGTTATTATACACGTTAAACGTAGAGTAAGTGTGTACTAGATCCATTGAAAAGTACCTAGTACCTAGACAGCAGATGTGGCAACGCCCATTTTTACAATCTACCAAACCGCCCAAAAATGCAATACCCACACCTATGAAAAGTGTTTTGTTTGTTTTCTTGTCATTATTTTATTAGTCGCATTGCCAATTGCAAAAAACGGTATACCATCTAATGCACACAAGCTGTCCAAAATGTTTTTTTTTTATATTTATTTTTCCTCGGTAACGGGTGTCTCATAGTCGAGAAACTACTATGCGACTTTATCGTTCTCTTCTGCTTTTATTTCCAAAACAGATCAACAGAACATGTAGAGTGCAGATTATAGTTACAAATTCATAGAAGACATAAATTACCCCTCGTTAGAATGTCCCAAGCAATACTGAGTCAGTATACTTTTGCAGTATTTTTTAGGATTTTTTGTATATACAAAATGGACGAAATGAAGTGAAAAACCACTACTTTAAAATTAAGTTTTTAGCAATGCCCTTGAAGATCACTAAAATATGATGTCGGCCATCGTTTTTCAACAAACGAGAGCGTGTTCCTGTGTGCTCATCACGATCCGTAACGCCAGCATTCGGGAAGAAATTGTCCCCAAAAAACAGTCTCTGCTGGCTGAGACAAGAAAAACGCCCAGCTGTGCGGGCAGAGCTATAAAAGGGCGCGCAGCCAACGCGCTCTATCCAGTTGAAAAGAGTGCGTTGTAAAGAACAGTCATAAGCAGTCCGCTAAGAGATTAGTAGCAACTACGAAGTGAAGGTGTGTGTATACCATATTCTCAAATTTCTCTTCGTGTCGTCGCAAATAAAAACCTTGTAAAATCATCGAAATGGTGGCGTACTACGACGAGTGCGACGCAGCCGAGAACCCCAAGACCCTGACCGACTGGGTCCGTAACTTCCGCGTTAAGCGCCAGAAAATGCGTCGCAAGTTGAGAGGCGCTGGTAGCGACCTACGCGTGAACGCCATTTTGTCGACGGCCCTGCTCCACGCGGAGCACGAGCTGCGTAGAAAGCAGCAGGAGCGCTTCAGCCGCTGGCTGGATATTCAAACACGGTTTGTGCCCCACGGCAGAACGCACTGCGCCAGTGACGCGTACTCTGCAGTGGCGACCTCGACCACCAAGGCTGCCGCAGAAGCAGAGGCGGAAAACAATTTATGGAGCAGCGAGCTTAGTAGCCTCGACAGTTTTATGCGTAGCTTGAGCAGCAACAATGGCAACCAAAGCACCAGCAACAACAATAACAATGGGAGCAACAGTTATACGGGCGCCAGCAATAACCATAACACCAACAATGAGCAGCACAGCTGCGCCATTGCCGTGGCCAGTTAGTTAGACAGAGACGACCGTATGGTGCGCACTTTATGTGTATGCACGGCTGACACACGCATCTATATAAACAAAATGGCGTCAGGATGGGAAGAACAGTTTGGTTTTCAGCTGCCCGTTCGAATCAAATCGTATACCATTGTTCAAATACGTAGCTTTAGCCCTATTTGTCTTCTGTTAAAATAGTTTTATTACGACAACCAATTTCTCATTTGCAGTCGCAAACATGTGCAAGGCTGTTGTAGATTGTAAAGAAAGAATGAAGGATTGGAAGAGTGTGAGGAGACGCTGAGCAAACGGCCTTCAAATCGAAAGTGGTGTGAGTCATGCTGCCACCAGATATCCATGCGAAAAGCCACCAGGCATTGGTCACGGAGCACACTCGGTTTGTAAATAAGTATATTTTTTTAGTTAAATAACGTAACTTAATGAGTGTGGCGAAATAAGAGGTCGCTTACAGGCATTCCAAACGTCACGAAATCGGTCAGACAAAGAAAAAAAATAACTCGATATACTTACACAATGCATACACACTTACACATCTACATGTCGCGATGGTGTGTGAGCATGAACGCTCGTGCTATTTTTGTGTACACCAAGTTGAGCTACTTTTGTTGTCCGATGTGTCGAGAAATTCGATTTCGAATTCAATTCGAACGTTCGTCATCGCCACTTCTGCGAGTTACATACGGTTCATATTGAATCACTAGCGCTAGAAAACGGGCAATATTGCAAAGTAAACGAGTGAAAGTCGAAAACAACCCAACTATTAACTGTAAATGTACTTAAAGTAAGCATACAGAACTGATATTTGATAAAACCTAAAATAAAACTATTATAATTAATAACTGTTAAAATCAACGTTGCCTTTATTTATTATTCACCCAGACCAGTCTCAGATTTGTTGCTAGGCAAGCACCAACCCTCTCCCAGTTTGACATAACCCGCACCTATAATGAATTTTGTTTTGCAGTTTCCTGCTCCTCGCACGTTAATGGCAACGATGATGAGGAACGGAACACAAACAAGAAACTACGTCGCAGTGGGTCACTGAATGAATCCGCGTCCCGGTAGCAACAATAGTTCGACTATGGCTGGTACTGGTAAAGAAGAATCCCAAACCCGATCGTCGCAGTGACGATGACGTTGCGTTGTAGAGTTACTGAGTGAGTCTCAACGTCTGTCCGAGTCCCCCCACGTCCAACGCCAGGCACTGAGTTCCGCAAACCAGCCGATGGCCGATTCTACACAGATCGCCGGAGCAGGGAGCAGCAGCAGCAAACACCACCGAGTCTCCTCTGCATGCCAATGCCCATGCAATTCAGTCGCAGCGGACAGAACATTGGGGACAAGGCGGAATGCGCGCGGCAGCAGCTCCAGCTCGCATCAGCTTACCTGCGTTTGAAGCTCTCGTTGCCAACCACCGACAATCACCACCTATTCTGCATTGAACGCTTCGCAGCTGCTGATCACCACCCACCCATCCGCACAGATACACGGTATTTGGTATATCAGCTGCGAACAAAATATTGCTTTTTAAACAAAATTCCAGAGAAAAGAACAGCGGAACAGAACATTTATCATCGAAACGACACTGAGGAACTGCTGTAATCCTTTTGGTTGAACACCTTGTGGGATTGTTATTGTGATAAACAATTGAATGGCAGTCGTCGAGTTTTTATCTTTATCTTTATTCGCTCGGTACACTTTCCTGGACTTCTCTTTCACCGTTTATGATTTTGGCAAGCGATTATTGGACCCTTTGCATTCAAATTCCCCATCTTCCTAATCAATAGGCTAGATAAGGCCGCTTAAATCTTTGTAGCTGCATGTCACAGTTGATCGGTTCCTGTGGGTGCATTTGTTTGATGGGATTACTTTGCCGTCTTCAAGTATTCACGGTCTTGAGGGCACCAGACAAGGATCTTCCAAGCAAATTTAAACGGAAGCCGGCGTGAGAGTGTGTAGACTAGGCACGACCATCACTTTTCGTTTTTTTTTTTTTTAGCGTTGCATCGCAGTTGATCGGTGCCTGCGGGCATGTATAAATGGAACCTAGCGAGGCGGAAGCTTGAGCTCTTCAATTCTATGACCCCAAACAACGCTCCTGCGACAGCAAGCCTTCAATTAGAATATGTGCAAAGAAGCATAACTAATCAACTGAACAAGCGTAAAAGCTAAGATAAATGCAACCGATATCTTTTCTTTCGTATTTTGTAGAAATACATTTTCATGGAGTGATAATCTACAGGGAATACCACGTCGCCGCTATGGGCCCGCCCAATTCATGTAAATTTGTGTTTTTATGTCCAAAAACATTTTTTGTCTTGTAGCATTATGGCTGCAGTTGAATGTACCTGCCCATAATTAATGCCTGCATATCAAGAGTAATTGATGCTAAAACGCAACAGGGAAAACATTCTGAACATCGAACAGGGAACATCGGCCTCTGTAAGGAATGTGCAATCGATATCCTATTCTCTCGTATTTTATAGAAATACATGTTGTGGAACAGTTTAGATGCTATGGAATTATACCACGTAGTTGGACCACGACACAAATTTAATTTAAGTATGGAGAAAAACGTTTTTCTGTTTTCAAGCTGTTGCCGTTGAATGTGCCTGCCCACATCTCATCTATAGCTTCTGAGTTAATCCAACAGCGAACCGTCTATTCTTGGGACCGCGTTTGAGAAATGGTTGGATCTTTACATTGCTCATTTAATACTAAAGTTTATCTTCTTTCCCATTGACCTAGAGGCTTATTTATGAATTCATTGCAGTTTTTATAATAAGACTTCGGTTTCATGCAACCAGTCTTATCAATCACATAGTTGACTCACCTGTGCACATTTGCCTGTATTGAAACCAACCGAGAACATGTAGCAAAATTTCTTGAGGCAATGGGAATCAAATGCCAACTTGAAAGCAATAACACCAACACTAAGTCGTCGCAGTCCAACATCCATACTACACGTCGAATTCGAATTGAAGCCGCTGGTCAGGTCTGAACCCAACTAGAACCCGCTTACACCTGTTTTTCAGCAATTTTTCTGGCCAGGATGTGGATTATTTGTAACAGAAACTTCGTTTGTCTTGAGCGTCGCTAAGATTGGCCGTTTGACCCTTCCAAAAGTGAGATTCTAAGCAGCCTTAAATTTATTTTACAATTCTTACAGCGGTGCCGCACAGTTGAGTGTGCCTGTGGGCATCGATTAAGCAATATTTGATCCGAAGGGCAGGGCAGTGGACCGTTCCGTTGATGAAGATGTGCACCGCTCCGAGCTGGCTAAGTCTACTGCTGTGCTGCTGCAAATCGTTAAAGGGAACCCAAAACGATGCATCAAGTCCATCCAGTTAGCCTTCTCTTCCTAAGCACAGCTCACCTGCGCTACAACGACAATCAATTCAAGCGCACCTGCTTCTGCAAGCGAGCACAACGTCAAATGAGCATCGAGCACAGAAAGCAAGCAAACAACCAGGTTAATGGCTTCCTCTGCTGACAATGAACTTTACGCCTTTACATTGCAGCCAAGAAGCCTCTTAGTGCATATTCAACTACCAGCACAGAGCTTCTCAATGACTGAGTAAGCATTGTTCTAACCGCATCGGGTCCTGACCGAGTCCGACTTGGGTGCCTCTGGCCGCAAGATCTACATTGGGACAGAGCCAGAATAGGAGCGCTTATCTCGCGCAATGATGTGCTGAGCTGAACCTATGCACGTACTGCATTGCACCGCACAGATATGTGCGTTCGGTCCACGCTAAAGGGAATCAAATGCGTTTGGACCGAGAGCCGATACACCGCACCATCACCAGTATTCGCTGTGAAGTGAGCTGATGTGTTGTCGTTGTTACAGGGCTGCTGCTGCAACTGCGCCACAGGTATCCTCGCCTAGCGTCGGTAACTATCATTTGTCAATTTTAGCGGCCGGCAGTGTACATCAAACATTGAAGTCCGGAGTCCGGAGTGGCATGTCATTTACGGCAGATGTGAAACCAGCAATTGGTGCTCAAGCATTCGATTTCAAATCTGAAGATTGAAGACTATCGACGCAGACTTCCAGAACGGAGCGCAGGAAGGACAAAGCACTTCGATCACCAGCGGGTTGTCGTTTTACTTGCACTTTCCTTCCGTAGGTAGCCCAGAATTCGAGAAAACCCATATCCATCGCAAAGGGAAACAAATGCGATTAGTGTTTGAAGACCAACCAGGGTGTGCAATGTGTCGCACCAAGATTAGCCAGTTGAGCCCATAACTCCTGGCCCGCCGATCATCGTACCGCAAAAGGGAATCAAATGCGAGGTGGTACTACAGCAGTCGAGCTCCTCGTTGAGCTCCTGGTTTAAGTCGAACTCCCAACTGAGCTCCTGGTCGAGTTCTTCACTTCAGCGTTATTATCGTAAAGGGAATCCAACACGATGTACAGCGACAGCGGCAGGCAGGGTCACCCAATACACAAAGGTATACGAATATGAGCAGGGTTCTAGTCCGTGCAATTACGCTTTTCAGAACCTCTCACAAACTAATCTGCACGTGTCTAAATCTGGCTGCTATCTGCAATCTGCCAGGCGCGACATCAATCATATTCGTCATGTTGGTCTCAAAGGGAATCCAAGAGACACGCGCCCCGCGGTACAACCAACTGAAGACCAAATAGATTTTGTTATGCATTATTAACCATGCATTTTAGAAGTCATATCCTGATAATTTTTTCCTTTAGTGTTTTCAAATCTATGTATTCTAAACGAATCGTTTCATTATCTTGTAGGCTTGTATAAACCTTTAATTTATTACTTGTAAACCTTTCCTCTAAGAGTCAATGCGGACATCCGACTTCGCTGACGATTGCATCGCGACTGCATTACCCTAGGATAGACGGTCCGGTCTAGAAGTAGCAGCAAGAGTCAGTTAAATATCAGTACCGCTCTTAGCACAAGATTCCTGGCAGTAAGATGAATTGGATGCATCGTACATAGACGTTTCAAACTGCAGAGGACCATTTGACCCCCGAACCAAGGCAGGGAGACCATACATACACAGGCGGAGGCGGCAGTGCTGACACTCAATACCTTCGAGTTTCAACACTCTACCTTTTACATATATTTACTGGGCATTCAATCACCAAATTCGCATCCTGGGTCTATTTGGAGCATATTAAGAACGAACACTACACGGCGTAGGAGCACCACACGCTTTGCTCATTTATATTATGAGAAGTCCTAAAATCCTCCTCGGATCATTCTTCATTATCTGCATTTGGAGCAACAAGTAGGCTGGAGGTATCATTTCTTCGCTAAGCACCATCGAATTTACACTACTGGCTTGGGATAGCACCTAATTCTTTGAGGGTTTCGGCACTGATGACGACTTCAATCCTTGTTTCAACCCGTACCCCTTCGAACCAATATAAAAGTTGGATTGCTTTTGCTTCGCTACACACTGGTCGATTCTTTTTCTCTGTGAGGACCCTTCGTGAGGATATTAGATTTGTTGAGGAATGATTCTCTAACTTGGACTGCGGCGTGGGATTCATCGATTCATTTATCCATCGACAGCGGCCTAGGAGTACATTTTGACAGCGGCGTGGGATTTTCGGCTCTCAAAGATGACGGACTTACGGATACTTCAGACTGCGGCGAGGGATGTCAAGTTTTTGCAACGCGGGACTATTAGGGCGTTTAGGCCAGGGCGCTAGGAACAATATTCTTAAGACTACTGGAATTTATATCAATGGAGATGACTGCGGCGTGGGAGACGAAGATCGGGACTGCAGCGAGGGATGGAGGTTCTGGACAGCGGCGTGGGATTCTTATGAGATTGGACGGCGGCGTGGGATCATTTTTTGACGGCAGCGTGGGAGCATAGGACTGCAGCGTGGGAATTTTTGACGGCTGCGAGGGATCCTCATCGGTTAAAGATCATCGGTTTAATTTTTCGGCAATTGGTCAGCAATCGCATTTCATATACATGCGTGTCACTTCATTTATTGATAGTTCAAAGCTGATATACTTAGGTGGCGTGATCAGCGTAATCACGCCTCCAAAAATACGCATCCCTGACTTATCCCTTATATGGAAAATCTTCATTGAATATACATTTATTTACACTTCTGGAATACCGGAAAGCAACCCCAATACTTATGCCGATGATCCTAATACATGCAACGATTCAAGAGCACAATAAATTGATTTTTGAAAAGAATGCTAATTTTAATTTGGTTTATTGGGTTTTGGTAATATTTTATAATTGCTCAAATTGAAAGGTTCCCATAAGGATAAGTCCTGACAGGGACTGTTGTATTATAGGTTGAATAAAACGTTCCATTATTTTTGCCAACGACAAATGCTGGATTTACGATTTTACCTTGGGATGGGTTTGGTTGATAAACGCCAGTTACTCCTGTTTGGGGATTATTACTGGCCACCCGGCCGCTTGAAAAACCTGAAGCTTGCGCTGGGACGCTACCTGGTAAATCGCCATGAGATCCCTGGTTGGTGTGAATCCACGATCGGTTCTGAGATGGTATTATAAATCCGGGCGCCTGGAGGACAGGTTGGTGAACCGCCGGCGCAGTCCAATTGGTCTTTTCGACAGCTCTGTGAATTGTCGAGTGGTTGTATCCACCGGTATAGGTGCGGGCGGGCGCGATGGCTAAGGCATTTGGGCGACGAAAAACAGGGTCAGCTAAAACCGTGTACTGGAACTGCAGAGGCCCAAAAATAATAGCTGAGTAGAAAACGAGTACTTTAGGAGGAGCTTTCACACAGAATAATATATGTATATTCATGTAAGTATTGTACCTAAGATTACGACCAATTGATAAATCGCCTCCATATTTATAAGTATTCTCTCTGAAATTCGGAACGGAACTGTCTTGGGAATCCATTTCGAAATTGTCTACAAGTGCGTCAAGCCAGGTTATCTTGATTGTTTTGCATTAGTATTTATTTATTTTATTTATATTATTTTTGCGTCGTTATGTACTACTTGGCGTCTTATCTCTGTGCCATAATAATATTTAAACTGAAAATATGTTAGTTGGAGTAAATTAATCTATTACTTTAGTTTGCTGTTGTTGAAGCATATCAACCTCGCGTCATCGAAAAAAGACCCTCACAAGACCCTCTTCGAACTATTTGAATGTCTAAAAACGAATAGTGAAATATATTTGTGATTAAAAAAATGGGATATAAAAAATGGGACTCACCAGCTCCACAGAAACGGGCACAATTAAATTTTTCCTCGTTCATATAAAGCTGCATATTGCTGCCGCAAATGGGATTGTATTGCGATGTGGTGGGACAGTTACCAAAGCAGTTCAGAAATTCCTGGGTTGGGGCCGGTGCGGGTACGAATGGTGTAAGGCCTCCTGGTATTCTTACATTGTTAACCAATACTAAGTTTGTTGTGCTGGTGGGCGAAATTGGTATTGCCGTCGTTGCTGCGGCATTATTCCATGGGTTACGAGATGTTTCGAAAATTAAAGGTTCTTGGGCTGCGCCCAACTGACTTAAACAAGCCAAAATAAATATTGGATGCCAATTGATGCACATCTTTAACTGAATCCTGAAGCTTATACTCGTATGTGCTTTCGTTCGCTGATCGAGGGAAACTGAACGGACACAAGAAACAGCTGCACTAAACATAAGGAACTTCACATATACTGGAAAGTTTTACTTCAGTGAATCAAAACACAAAGTAGTAAATAAGATGGGGGAACGCCACTGAATACAGGTTTCTAAAGCAGACAATCGTCTGGAAAATCCAGTTCTGTACGATGCCGCTACTAATTTTAAGTTTATTATCGTGTGCTTGTATTTGCGATAATCTAGGGAAATCCCAGATTTGATTCATCGAAAATATGGGTTGGAAACAAGAAGAAACTTTAACTTCGTGATGACTTATCCAATAATAATATTATAGTAAGGGACTGCTGCAATTCGAGGGCCAGGCATGGAGAACGCAGGAGAAACATATTGCATAGAACGCTCCAGTTTTAGGTAGTTTTTCGAAATACCTACGAAGCCAATTGTAGCTGAAAATCTCGGTATGTTGTTAAACCCATTCAGTTAAATGTAGGTGCACTACTTACAGCTTGAAGTGGAAGGCACATTCAATGGTTCTCCATTCCATGCATCAGTGCCATTCAGTACCATGGCTTGTTTGTAATCTGGACTCAAGGCTCTTTGTAAGCATTTTCCCATATGGAGGCTTTCCCTAGTTCGACCACAACGACAGACGGCCAGTAAAGGTTTGTACATCTCCGGAGATACGAATTGCGATTCGCCTTGTTTGTTGTGCACAAAAGGGCACAAGTCTATAAGGTAGAGTATGTGATTAGAACTATAAACAGAATTATAAACCTCTATGTAAATATACCTTTTAATTTTAGTTGGTTACTAAGTTGAGAATTAATCTCAGATTGGTGGTAGAACTTGTTAGTTTGCTTGTCCGAAATTCCGCTCCAAGCTTTTGGAAAACTACGACGTGAATTGTGCTCCATGCGCACTTGCTCCTTTCTAAAATTGTTAATAATATCTGCTATTCAATATTAAATAAGATGCGCTGAACTCTTACAGCTTTCCAATCACTTTAGCAGGTTCCATCGTTTTATTGTATTTAACTAGTCAATAATTTTGTTCAATAAACCCGTTTTCTGTGCACGCTTGCCATGGCAACCAGTCTTTAGTTAATTAGTATTTTTATACCCGTTACTCGTAGAAAAAACAACTTCTACGCATTCTAGTAACGCCTACGCAACTAAAGCACATCTGATATATATATATATATAGTGACGTATTCACGCCAACTCATCACGCTCAGTTAATTGAGTTTCGTCTGCTCTCTCTAAAGCTCTTCTTAACGTAAACATCCAAGAACATCACATGATTTTACCGTTTAAAGCTATTTTCTATTCTTTATGTCTGTAACCCCTTCTCAATCTCACTCACATTTGAAATTAGTCTTAAGTTGAAAGTTATACTGTAAAGTTCAATAAGTCTTAAACCGATATTTAATAAAAACCACAACCGAATTTATTCAGTGTTTAATTTATTTCGGAGTTGATCCTAGTTTAAATACGGATCATTTGTTCGACAAATAAAAACAATTTAACTTTCAGCGTTGATCTTAGTTAAATACGGATCATTTGTTCGGCTCAATTAAAAAACTTTTTAACTGGCGCAGCCGGTAGGATAACTCAAAGATTGCTTGATGCGAAAATATAAAATTTTTAATTCCTGTAATCTGTGTTATCCGCCAAAGAACTTACGTAGTGTTACTGTGAAAGTGAAGTGTTGACCATTAATACGCATACACTTAAAAGAACAGTGACACACATCTGTTTAAACAACAGTGAACTTCCAACATTTACCGGAGCTATAAATCCAGAAATTTTTTTTGGTTACTCCGAACAAGTGAATTGCTGGAAAATAAAAAATAAAAAAAAAAGAACCTAAAACTAAATATATTAAGGAATTACCAAATAAGTGAAAAATTAAAATCTAAGTGAAACAAAACATAAGGAAGTAAACTCAAATCAATCAGTTAAAAAAAAAAAATCTTTAATACGAACTATTAAATAAGTGCATATAAAACAAAACTATATACACTCAAAGAAAATATATATCTAAATAAACTCTATCTAAGCTCAACGGAAAATAACAAAAGAAATAAATCTTAACGTGTTTTCAAGAGAGGAGAGTTATAAACTTCAAACGTAACATAAGTGAAAAATCAATAAGAGTGAATAAAATTTAAATGAAGACAAACAAAAAACTGAAGATATAAAGTTTGAATAAATTAAAAATAAACTAAAACTATACAATACAAAAATAAAAATAACAATAATAAAATTATGAAATAACCGCTACTCACGAAACATCAGTAACTATAAACATTTAAAACCAAAAAAAAAGAAACCAACAATTTTGACCAAAAAATGGCAGTAGCAGCACCAAGCCCAATAATGCTGTCCGACTCGAATATGATTCAAGTTGAACGACAAATAAATGGAGTCGAACACTTCAACGGGGACCCACAGACCCTGTATACGTTCATCAGCCGCATCGATTTCATCCTGGCACTATATCAAACGACCGACGAACGGCAGAAGCTCACCATCTTCGGACACATTGAGCGCAACATCGCGGGAGAGGT
Source organism: Drosophila simulans (assembly GCF_016746395.2). NCBI lineage: Eukaryota > Metazoa > Arthropoda > Insecta > Diptera > Drosophilidae > Drosophila > Drosophila simulans. The sequence continues at coordinate 242,720 of NC_052522.2, forward strand.
CATCCGCACACTAGGAGTTACGAACCTCACCACCTGGACGGAACTCAGGACTCATCTGATCCTAAACTACAAACCCCAGAGACCAAATCATCTACTATTGGAGGACTTCCGGAATACCCAATTCCGAGGTAACGTTCGTGAATTTTTAGAAGAAGCCGAACGTAGACGGCAGATATTAACAAATAAGTTAGACTTAGAAAGCGACACTGCAGAAACTACCCTGTATAACCAACTAATACGAACCAGTATAGAAACATTAATTCTAAGATTACCAACTCACATACAGTTAAGAATAGTTAAATGCGAAATTCCGAATTTAAGATCATTAATAAATATATTGCAAGAAAAGGGAATTTATGAAATAGCAACTACATACAAGAACAATACACAGCCAGTCTCAAATCCCATTAAATCACCTAACAATGCAACTCACAGACAAACAACTAACTACTATAATCATACAACACCATTCCAACCATCATACAACGCCATGTATCAACCAATTCGCCAACCAATTTCATATATACCACCTCAATTACCCAGAACTAACCCTAATCCGTTTTCCCAATACCAATACCGTCAACTTCACCCTCATCCTAACGTATCTGTTATAGCTCAACCTAGACCATTGAATCGTCAACATACATTTGACCAGAACCGACCAGGACTTAGTTATTCAAACGCACTAAATACAAGAGAAAATATAACGACCGGTGGACCAGCACTAAAGAGACAACGACCGTCTGACAGTGGACAATCACGTATGAGTTTTGATGAGGCTCGTTACCAAGAAGAATTAGACCAAACTCATCAACAGTTCAATCCTTACATGCATTACGGGAATCATCCCCAATATCCTTTCGATCTTTACATGCCTTACGGGCCGCCCCCCAACAACATCCCGATTTATTACATGCCTTACGACCCCCCACAACAACATCCGGTTGGCATACAGGAGATGGCAGAGGCACGAGAAGAGCCAACTGAACCTCCTATGGAATTAATAACAGAAGCTGAAACGGCTGAGAATTTTCGGCCCCAAGCCTCGGAACAAGCCAATTCATAATTATTAAACACAAAGGACTCAATTTAAAATGCTTAATAGACACAGGCTCAACAGTAAATATGGCCACTCAAAATTTTTTCAAATTACCAATCCAAGAGATAGCTAAGAAAATAAACTCAAGTAATGGCCAGTTCATTGCACAAAAGAAAGTAACGTTACCCAAAAATAATCTTTTCCCTAAACCATACGATTTTTTGATATATCCTTTTTCATCTAAATACGACTTAATTTTAGGACGACAATTACTTGACGAAGGAACTACATCAGTAAATTACGGACCCCGTACAGTTACAATATACGGACACGTGCACGAAATGATCGATGCCTTCCTTCCTTCAGAAGAAATACATATTCAAGATACACAGAATAATCCCTTTAGGCTAGACCACTTAAATTCCGAAGAAAAAGCAAAATTGATAACCCTCCTAAAAGACTTCCAGGACCTTCAATATAAGAAGGGAGACCAGCTCACATTCACTAATAACGTAAAACACACTATTAGAACATCCCATAATGACCCAGTATACAGAAAGCCTTACGGATACGCACCCGGACTAGATACGGAAGTAGAAAAACAAACAAAAGAAATGTTAGATCAGGGAATAATCCGAGAAAGCAATTCCCCTTATTGTAGCCCCATTGTAGTAGTACCCAAGAAAACAGACACCTCCGGACAGAAGAAATACAGAATAGCCATAGACTACCGTAACCTCAATGAAATAACAATAGCAGACAAATACCCAATACCAAATATGGACGAAATCTTAAGCAAGTTAGGAGGATGCAACTATTTCACTACAATTGACTTAATCAAAGGGTTTCACCAAATAGAAATGGACCCCGAGTCTATCCCCAAAACAGCCTTCACAACTAAGACAGGGCATTACGAGTATACCCGTATGCCATTTGGACTGAAAAACGCCCCAGCTACCTTCCAACGATGTATGAACGATGTACTTCGTCCACTATTAAATAAAATCTGTATGGTATACTTGGACGACATTATTGTATTTTCAGCTTCCTTAGAGGAACATCTTCAATCCCTTAGAGCAGTCTTTCAAGCATTATCTAATGCTAATCTAAAACTCCAATTAGATAAATGCGAGTTTTTAAAACACGACACATATTTCTTAGGACATATGGTTTCTCCAGAAGGTATAAGACCTAACCCGGAAAAACTACGAGCAATAGAAAATTACCCCCTTCCTACTAAGCCGAAGGAGATAAAATCATTTTTAGGACTCACAGGTTTTTATAGAAAGTTCATACCCCATTTCGCACAGATTGCAAAACCCCTAACAACATGTCTTAAAAAGGACAAAAAAGTAGATAGTAAAAACCCGGAATATATTGAGGCATTCAAAAGGTTAAAACTCCTTATTTCTAACGATCCCATACTTCGATCACCAGACTTCAAGAAAAAATTTGTACTCACAACAGATGCTAGTAATGTAGCTCTAGGAGCAGTACTTTCTCAAGATGGTCACCCCATAAGTTATATTAGCAGAACACTTAACGACCATGAAACAAACTACAGTACGATTGAAAAAGAACTACTAGCTATTGTTTGGGCAACGAAAACGTTTAGACACTATTTGCTAGGTCGACATTTTGAAATAGCAAGTGATCACCAACCGTTATGCTGGTTGCACAAGATGAAGGAGCCCAACGCTAAATTAACAAGGTGGAAATTCAGACTTGCAGAATACGACTTCGATATTAAATACGTCAAAGGCAAAGAAAATCATGTAGCAGATGCCCTATCCAGGATTACTATAGAGGAAGCGTTCTTTACTGAAGCTACACAGCACAGCGCCCAAGAAGACAACCAGAATTTAATTTCCCTAACAGAAAAAGCGGTAAATAATTACAATAGACAAGTCATTTTCACTAAGGGACCAGAAAAAGTAAAACAGGAGAATTATTATAAGAAAAAGATCATTCATATTTCGTACGAAACACTCACTTATAAAAAAGCCAAACAGTATTTGATAGATTACTTTGTAAACAACCACAGCGCTTTATACATAGACAGCGACGCTGATTTTGAAACAATCCAGGCAGCCCATAAAGAAATTATCAACCCAAGCACCACAAAGGTAATTAGAAGCCTAACTTTACTAAAAAACATTAAATCATATGCAGAATTTAAGGAATTAATCCTTCAATCCCATGAAAAGTTATTGCACCCAGGAATCCAGAAAACTAAGAAATTATTTAGTGAAAACTACTTTTTTCCAAATAGCCAACTACAAATCCAAAACATTATAAACGAATGTCAAGTTTGTAATCTAGCAAAGTCAGAGCATAGAAATACCAAAGTCCCATTTAAACTCACGCCAAGTATAGAATTCTGTAGAGACAAATTCGTTATAGATATTTACTCAGCCGAAGGCAAACACTATTTAAGCTGTATAGACACTTATTCAAAATTCGCTACACTAGAGCAGATAAAAACCAAGGACTGGATAGAATGCAAGAACGCCCTGATGCGCATATTTAATCAATTGGGAAAACCGAAGCTATTAAAAGCAGACAGAGATGGTGCATTTTCAAGTCTAGCATTAAAAGAATGGTTAGAAACAGAAGGAGTGGAACTACAGCTAAATACCACGAAAACAGGAGTAGCAGATATAGAACGTTTTCATAAGACCATTAACGAAAAAATAAGAATAATCAATACTATGAAAAATACTGAAATAGACCTGAGTAAAATAGAAACTATACTTTATACTTACAATCACAAAACAAAACATGACACCACGGGACAAACGCCCGCTCACATATTCTTATACGCAGGACAACCTACCTTGAACACGCAGGAACTAAAGAAAACTAAAATAGACAAATTAAACAAAGGTAGAGAAGACCACGATATCGACACAAGATACAGAAAAGGACCATTACAAAAAGGCAAATTGGACAACCCATATAAACCAACCAAAAACGTAGAACAAACAGACCCTGACCATTACAAAATTACTAATAGAAACAGAGCTATGCATTACTACAAAACACAATTCAAAAAACGAAAGAAAATTAATCAAACCCATACCCCGATTCAAATGGCTACCAGTTAGACTACATAGATTCACAATTATATTTTGAAAAGGAAAACAAAGTGTATAGTAATGAAAATAAAGAAATAAACAATGAATGTGTCACCAATATAATTAAGCACCTAAATCCAATCTGTAATTTTAAGCCAATACCCACAAATGAATTAATGAAATATATAGAATAATGATGTATACTAAACTAAAATTAAGAAAAAACCAAAATCAGGACACACCACCACAAACTGGAATGGAAAAAGTTCCACTACCCTTACTATATCCATCAGTCCCAGCCCAAGTATAGGCTTATCTTTAAGGGAAGGGAAGTGACGTATTCACGCCAACTCATCACGCTCAGTTAATTGAGTTTCGTCTGCTCTCTCTAAAGCTCTTCTTAACGTAAACATCCAAGAACATCACATGATTTTACCGTTTAAAGCTATTTTCTATTCTTTATGTCTGTAACCCCTTCTCAATCTCACTCACATTTGAAATTAGTCTTAAGTTGAAAGTTATACTGTAAAGTTCAATAAGTCTTAAACCGATATTTAATAAAAACCACAACCGAATTTATTCAGTGTTTAATTTATTTCGGAGTTGATCCTAGTTTAAATACGGATCATTTGTTCGACAAATAAAAACAATTTAACTTTCAGCGTTGATCTTAGTTAAATACGGATCATTTGTTCGGCTCAATTAAAAAACTTTTTAACTATATATATATATATATATTATATATATATATATATTATATATCCATGTATATAGCCTTAAAACTGAGAGACTGGATTGCGTAGAAACTGACTGACGGACTTTGTTATATCGCATCGTCTGCAGATACTGATCAAGAATATAGATATATAGTTTATGTGATCATAAAGGGTATCTTCACTGCGAAGCAAACTTCTGACTGTTAAAATGTACCCTATGTAACTAAAGAACCCGATTAATAATAATAATATGATATTTAAAGTATATTTCGTTTTCGCTGAATAGGTGTGAATTTAAAAGCCCAGTAAGGAGTAAACCCAAAGACTAAAAATGAAAATGCAAGTTTTTTCAAAATATGCTGAACATTTATTATAAGCTTGCATTTTTACAAGTTACATACGCCTAAGTTAAAACCTACAGCATATGGTAAGGATATCAAATGAAATGCATGCTGTTTATTTACACTTTAATGTTTTGTACAAAGGCGATTTAACTTAATCTTAAAAATGTCTGGTGAATATGAAATTTTTTGCATACTGGTCTACGTTACTGAATACGGTCAATATGTACATTATTTATTATTATTAATTATACGTATTTATTATTGATAATATATGTATATATAACATTTGATTCAAAATAAGAATACATAACTGAATAACGATTTTCAAATTGTTAGAAGTGTCTTTATAAACTATAATCGTTTGTTCTAAAGTTTTCAGGGGCTATTATTTCTTATGTCCTTTGGCCAAAAACATTTTCGCGAAAATTTTTAATTTTTTGCACAAAGTATGACTCTAGTGCTTCAGCACACTTATAAAAGGATGATTCTTTTGGGTTATAGTAACGGCAGTTGTCAAAAATTTTTGTCATATCGCCTATGAACTCAGCTAGTTTCGTATAGGTGTTTGATTCGAGTTTAATTTCCATCCGTTTGAGATCTATAGAACGAAAATTTCCTTATTTTATTAGTTTTCGGATAAATTTAATTTTTGTGTTACATACCCATTGGCTCTTTAATCACTTTGTAATAATCGGGTGCTTCCTTCGGATCAACCGGTTCCATAAATGGCCAAGCACTTTTGTGTAACTGTAGGGAGATTGAATATTTATTCCATTACTTTTTCCGTTAGCCAGAAATGAATGTGATATTTACGAGTCAATTGGGTAAAGAGTATGAAGAATTATTCACTTTGTCTTGAACTCAACTCTCTGTGCCCAACTATTCTATAATACTTTCGTTCTGTTCGTTACTTTGTAATATTAATTCAAAAATTGTACAAATATGGCCGTATTTTAACATGCTTAATACCATCAATATTTGTTGGTTTATATAACACAGAATAAATTATACTTATTCAAAAATTGTATTTTGTATGTAAGGTCCCTAATAATAAATAAAAAATTATAAATTTAAGATTATTACCTGCATCTGCTTAATTAAGTTTTTCAGCTCTTCAACGTCATTTGGAGTCAGTTTTTTCATATTTGCAGCGTTAGCATCGTTTTTGCGTTGGCATTCAGGGCAAACATATTCATCAATAAACTCTGCTTCGCTCTGAAGTATTCCAACGCAACGGCCATGAAACCAATCCTGGCATTTATCACAGCATATATAAAATTGTGACTCGTCGTATGGTTGACGACAGCTACAGTAAAGCTGTTGCGTTTCTCTCGCCCTCTTGCAATCAATGCAAATGAACTCCGATAGTTTTTTAGAAGCTTCCTCGGTAATACTGACACAATCCCCATGGAACCAATTGCTGCACAAGTCGCACCCCACGTAAAACCTACATAGAAACAATTAAAATATATTAATTAACAGTGCGTTAAGAATATGCATTTCTGCATTACTTTGTGTCATCATATGGAGTACGGCAAATGCAATACAACTTTTCCTTTTTTCTTGTCAACTTTTTTGGTCGGCCGGCGCCATGTCTGGGGTTCTGCACCTCTGTCCTACAATTTGATTTAGGTTTTATTAGATATATCATATTTCACACAAGTCTACGCGTATAAGTACCGTTTAAAATCTAAATTTGGTTCGCCACTTCTTTCATTTTCGCTATGTTCGTCCGGTGAAGCGTTACTTAAGGGGCGTACATGTCTTTGGACTTTAGTTTTTACATCTTCGTGTATTTCGCTTTGTAAATTGCGCTCTAATAAGGAACGCTTGCGCAAAATATTTTTTTTAAGCAATTCTTTATGACGTTCCAACTGCGATTGCTTTTGTTCTCCAAGTTCAGCGACTTCGTCATTCTTGCTCCGATTTTTTTTTAAAATTCGATTAAATTGGCTGCTTGTTGTCATAGCATTTGGGCGTTTTAAGGAAGTACGAATTTTCCATTCAGTGTCATCGGTTTGGCGACTGGAAGTAAGTGCTTCCTCATTCACACTGCTCCTTGAGCATGATTCCCACTCATTCGTCGAATTCGCATTTTCTTGTTGCTTCTGCATACAAACAAGTTTTTCTTCAAGTTCCGGACTTAAATTACCTTGTTTCAAAGCATTTGAAATAGCTGAAATTCATGGCACTTATTATTTCAAAAACATTTATACTTTTATTCATTTTTTAACACTTACACTTCTGTATGTATCCTCTGGTAACAACGAAGCTTTCGTTTTGTTTATTTTCTAAGTCTGTTTCTGATATATCGAAGCCGGCAAGATTAGTTGGTTCCTTTTGCTCTGAACCCTCTAATAGGGAAGATGTACCGGCAAAGGACTCATTAGTTGTAATATTAGAATTTTCTGTTTCTGCACATTTACTGTTTTCCTGATCATCGCCATTATTAATGGCTATATCTTTAATAGTTGAATTGGCTTCGTAAGTTGTTGCTAGCGTATCGGCGTCGATTTCGATGTTGTTGGTCTGCAATGAACATCGTTTAAGGTCTTCACTTTCATATTTTAGGCGATGCTGCTCAATATTGTCTTGATCTTCAACTAGAACTAGATTATAAATTTTTAATTTTTTTTGCTTGCAAAATTGGCTTACAATTATTGTTGGTGCGGCACGGCAATTCACTTTCTAAAATTCTACCTTCGAATACTTCACATGGGGGTGAATGAACAATTTGATTCGGCGGACTGCAGACGACGATAATCTCATCATCATAATCTTCTTCTTCTTCAATTTCTCGCACAAAATAATTCGAATTCATCATACGAGTATAAGCTATTGATACGCCGCCACCAACCTAATCGTTTCCAAAAATGTAAGTTATTTTCAAAGTTTGAGAATTTGATTGCGTTAATATGAACGAGTACTAAGAGCTCAAAGAACAAAATTTACGAACACACCTACCTGACTTTAATCAGAGATCAGTTGTAGAATTTACTCCAGGCAACCTTTTAATGTGTTTTATTGAAGTTGTTGTAGTTGTCGAAGAGATTAACACGTGGTTAGGAGTTGAAGTTGTTGACACGTGACATTATGGCATGGTTAAACGTTTTTAAGCAGTGGAAGCATGAATTTGATTTTAAGGTATATGACACTTTTATTACAGAGATAGGATAGTATTTAAAATGGATTTAAAATTATAATGCAACTTGTGTAAAAGAGATTAAAATGCTATGAAACTGGTGTAAGGATATGTAAGGTGTATTAGGCCGTGTTATTGCAAAATTTAATTTTGGACAAGTGTAAACTTCATTTCGATTTAGATGAGATGATTATAAAAATGGTAAAGCCTTTGTGTTTATTATAAAGGACATGTCAGAAAATCTAGTTCAGTCGCGACATAAGCACATGCGTTTTGTATGGAGAAATCTTTTCTTAATTTTCCATTTAAAAAAACAAGACTTGCCTTTAATTTGTATAACTTCAAATATGCCAGTCAACTAAAACTCTGCGTGGGGTTAATCTCTTCAGCAGTTCGTATTTTAAACCAGATTTGAATTAAAATGGAAATTTAACTTGGCCATTAAAATTGTGACCAATGATTTTGTAATCCTAAAGTGAATTCAACTGATATCTGATTTATATTTATAGTCTATTAGCTCTGTATAAATTCTTTTCTTGCACAGATTTATAAGGTACGTTTGCAGACTTCTCTTCTTACTTATATATGAAGCATGCGCTTTTTGTCAACACAAAGGCCAATTTGCAAATAATCATCCAACTAATTCAGAAACAAAAATTCACAAACTTTTGAACATATTTTCATTGTGGTTTTTAGGCTATTGAATTAAGGAGGAATACACAATTTTATAAGATTAGACACACGCCTAAAAATTCCTACATTTGCAGGCTTTATAGTGTGTATGTATATGAGCTGAAATAATTATAGCAAAAATTTAGACATGATACTCTATTTTTATTCACTTTATAAATCCATTGTAAACGTTTCATTTAAATCTTTCTCTTCTTTGATACACGTCCCGGCTCAATTTATGTAGTTAGTTAATATAGTAGTTAATGCCACTTTTAACAGTATTTCCACTAATCTTATGATATCAGTATTGCAAAGATAAATTCGGTAGTTAGACAACATTAAAATTGTGCATTTGTGGTTGCTGGTTTAAAATTAATTCCAAAAGAAGAAACCTTTTACACCCACGAAAAGTTGTTTTTCAGCCAATGGCTGAACGATCTTAATGAAGATAGCATTTTTATAGATTTAAGTGGGGGCAAAAGTATTTCAAAGATTAAAACATTGAGAGCTTGCTAAATTATGCTATGGATGACTGATTTCGAAAATTATTCGTAAAAAAGAAACAGAGCTGGTCACAATTAGTGTAGTTGCATAATAGGTTTTATTGCAAAAAGCGCTTTACAATTTACAAATATTCTATGTATTACTTAGAAACCAAATGCCCCTCAGGCAAGAAAAGCTAATCGGAGCAAAGTTGTTCTAATACTTTTGCCTTGGTCTTTAACATTAGGTGACAGTCTGGATTATTGTTAAGTTAATATGCTTAATGTGCTTCCTACTCACTATGTAATATTTACTTATATTTAATAAGGTATTCACAATTTTAAGCTAAATACATTTTTATATTATTTAAATTAGGTAAACAAAATAAATATGACATATTCAAGTAATTAAACGGTATCATGTATTTTTAAATATCGAGCTCCTGTGTGGAGAATTCCTTGTTGAATAATTATTTTGCAATAGTAAGCCTTGGTTCATATTTCAATAAGTCTGTTGCTGTACTTGGAAACTATAAGTTATTGTTTACAGCTTAGGAATGTATACAAATTAGGAAACGCAATGTATTTAATTTATGTTCATTAAAATACAACAAACAAACAAATTAGGTGTACCAAACGAAACGTATAGAAAGTGCAAGTGAAGCAGCGACATGCCGCTCGGGTTCAATAAATAAGAAACTAAACTTAAACGTAGGATGGAACAAAAACAAATTGGCATTTCGGTCGAGAATCAGCAAATGCAACCCTCACAGTCCTGGTTCCTATTTCTCATTTATACTTTTACATTATAATTACAACTAAAAACTACTCACTTGCTGATGCGCAGCCGATTGGTGAACAGGTGTTAGAGGAGGTGGCTGTGATTGAACTGCATTTTCCGGCTGTACCGCCAAGTATATTTTTGTTGGGCCTAAAACACCAAGTTTGCCATTTGACTCTTGAGCTAAAATATAAGTGGGAGATATTAAAAGGCAACAAAATATACAATAGAACTACACACCCTTCATTAGTTGCTGCTTCACCTGCGTTTGCACCAATTGCAGTTGTTGTGCAGTGAAATCGTTGCCCACCAGGCCTTGCAATACTATACGTGGACCATGCTCGGTTTGCAATACTTGGGCGGTGACACATTTAATTACTGTTCCAGGCGGCTGATTCTGCAAAAGACTTTCCTCAACACTCAAGGCTTGCTGTTGGGCTGGGGCCTGGACAGTCTGGGTGAGAACCGGCTGTTGAGTTATTGGGGTAACGCCACTTTCGAAGTTTGTAGGTGACTGTTGATGTATCTGTTGCTGCTGCACAACGACTTGTTGTGGACTTTGTGGTGGGAGAGCCTGTTGCTTGACTGGTGAGTTCTGTGGGTTAGCTTGAGGTACTGCAGTGGCTGAATTACTTGTAACGATGTGAGCGTTCCCATCACCTTGGTGTTTAATATGTGCCACGATTTGAGCCTGATTATTTCCCAACGGTTTTACGATTACTTGTTGCCCATTCACTGTTGCCACCTGCAATTTGCCCTGTGCTAACTGCTGGGCTAAAGTTGAATTTGGAACCAAGACTTGTTGTGTGCCAGTTTCATTGCTATCAGTCGTGCTGATTTGTGTTTTTTCTTCAATGGTTTGCTGCGATTGTTGTTGAACCACAAGCTGTTTAACCAGTTTGGTTTGTGCACTTGGCGAAGATTGTACAATTTGGTTTGATTGAACCACAAATTGTTGCTGAGGCTGGACGACATGATGTTGCTGCTGCTGTTGCTGGGTTTGAATCTGCTGCTGAACCATCTGCAATGCTTGACTCTGCGGCACATTCCTCTGAGTAACAATAGTTTGACCAGGGCTTAAGATAATCCGTTGACCGCCAACTACTATCTGCTGCTGCACGTTGCTGGTATTAACAATTTGCTGAATTACTTTTTGCGTTGGTTGATTACCGACCTGTGTCATGGAGATCTGTTGTGGTGACTGCTGAATTGGTTGCGATTGTACTAGTTGCTGCTGTTGAACCGGTGATGTTCCTTGCTGTTGTGCCGCCGATGTAGATATAATAACCTTTTGTCCTTGTGCGTTTTGGCCCAATACAAGTTTTGACCCAGACTGCACAAGTACTTGCTGTAGAGCTTGCCCAGAGGTACTAGCGTTAACCACTTTTGACACTATCTTTTGCACGGGGGATGTTGAAGTTGCTGGTGATGAAGATGTTGATTGCTGCTGCTGTTGGGCCAGTAACAACTTATTCTTAATTTGAGCAAGCGGTAATGCTACTCGCGAGGATGATGCTATGGATTGGGTCGCTGAATTTTTTGTGACATGTTTAACTGCAATTTGCTTTATCATTGGCGTCACTGGATTTGTAGTAGTCTGTGCTGAACTGATGGCGGGTGACGACGAAGCAGAAGCTGGCTTAATGGGAACCTTTATTTTGTTTCCTAGAAATGGTAATATATTAAATTAGTAATATTGGATTTGAGCTTTTTTAAATATGACCCACCTTGCCCCGCCGAATTTGAAGATGTTGTGGTAGTCAGCACATGGAGTTTACCATCCGGCATTTGAACCAGCTGCTGCCCAGGATTTAACCCGCGTACGCTTACTTTGCCATCTGGGCCCCTTATAATTTGTACTTTATGCGGTGTAGATGTGGATGGATTTGACTGCGTGCTTGTCGAGCCTCCTACAGTAGGTGAAGCAGCTGCTGCTGCAGTATTAGCTCCTCCTGTTCTTGAAACCTGCGTAACTGCTTGCTGAATAATTCGAGTTGTGCCATCAGGGTTTTTAACAATGACACGCCTGCTACCGATAACCTGGCCTTTAACTGAAATGGTCAATAAGAATGATCAGTTCCTCCCTATGAATAAAACTTAAAAAGTTTACCTGGTGTCACAGAACGGGTTACTTCGCCAGTTGCAACCAATTTTCTCTGCTGATGAACAGCGCGCTGTAATTTCAATTGTTGTTCCATTTTTTCTTTAACATCTTCACTTAACTTAGGTGCCAGTTGGACGCGTCCGGCGACGCCAAGAGCTCCATTAGTTGAAGTGTTGGAACCACTACTACCACTTGCGTCCAATTGACGGGATGCTACAGATCGGGTGACAGCTGATAGGCGTGCCTTTTCTTGTTTTTCTCCCATAAATTTAATTTCCCATAGCTCCAATTTATCTTCGTCGACCCATTCCTCGCTTATTTGTGGCTCGGTTGGCTGAGGAGATTCAGCACGCTTTCGTTTTCGCAGTCCAGATCGTATAGATGTTACTTCTGTGGAACGAAAAATTAATTAATTTTGAATGCCTTTACGGAAATGCACATTAATTCTCACCTCTTACAGTCTTGGGCATTTCAAGTGGAATAACAACTTTTCGTCGCAAATAGCTTGTTTTCTCACCATAGCGTCCTGAATGCCGAAGTTTGAGCAATTCCAATGTTACAATTTCAGTATCCGTAGTAACCTGATGCTTCCCATCCGTGGATGGTGGCTTTGCTATCATGTCATCCCAGCGGAGACACGACCACAATATTCGTAGCTGAAGTGCTAGGCTGGATAAGGACGTGGCATTAGATGTTCTATAGGACCAACAGGTTCGGAAGAGGGGACGCGAGCACTGATACTGCCAAATTGTGTTATTTTTCGCTGCGTGATGAAAACCATTTGTCGATGTTTTTCCACCTAGACGAGCCAGTTTCAGTAGCTCAAATCGTGGTAGCACTAAAAGGCTACGCTTTTTTTTATGAGTAAGAAAATTTGATATAAGTGGGTATCGAGAGTATGATGGCTTTTTGGATATCGTTGACTTATCCTCAGTTTTTACAGCTTGCTCATACAACTTGGCTGCGTCATTAAGGAGGTATACACGACCCCGAGGTGAACTAGTCGAATAGACCCGCTCGGTTCCATTCTCAAATGTCTCTCGTTCGTATTTTTTCACACATTCGCGCTTAACCGGACGTGCAGTGATGGGAAATCTGCGGTTCTGTTTGTTAAGTGGTATATCCTTGTCTAACGTCTGATCCAACACATCCTTAGTGCCGATGTAGCTTTTTTTCGATTTCTGGTTACGCTTTCGCCGCCATCCAGGTGTCATATCGACATCTTCAGCGTTCCCAGAGTTTAAGCCCGTAACAATGGAGTCTTCGGTACTCTCAATTTCAACATTACTACAAACGTCCATACTCTCAATATAGTCTATTTTATCGGAGTCTTGTGTGTTCGAGTCAGGAGTTGTATTGCTTCCGCCACTGGCATCCCCCTCTTGTTTAATTCTCGTGTTGGTTATGCACTCCTGGTCAACCAGCAGGCACTCGGTCAATAAAGAATCGCTAAAAGGAACGGCGTGCGCTCGTGCATGTTCCCAATCTTGAAGTAAATCCAACGGCGCTTCGGATTCAGCTGGCTTCCCCTCTTCGGGATCATCCACGGTCACCTGAGATGATTCTCTTTTACCCTCCGTCAGCTTCTGCTCGAGAATAGATGGCTTTTTAACAGCGCCCAAAATAGCGGCAACTGTCTCTTTTGAGCCATTACCGGCAGTATGGGCCTTTCGCAACAGCAAAAGAAGTTCCTTTTTGGCCCGAGCTTTTTGAAGACATAATGGAGAGTAGCAAGTATTTTGGGTTATTTGAGATACAGCATTTGAATTGGTGTTACACTCCTTTGTGTAGCAACGAAAAACTTTAGCAAATCGATTAAGCTGACTAAATTGTAAGCGCACGGTTTGAATTTGTTTAGCCAGCGAATTAACAAGTTCCAAGTTTACGTTTGCAGGACCCCCCTTTGCTTGGACTTCAGTAAGGCGAAGTAAACGCTTCTCCAGAAACGTTTGTTTGCTGTTGGCTGTAACATTTTGAGAAGAAACAAGAAGCGGCTTCGTGTCAGAAGGAACTTTAGAAGCCATCTGCTCCTCGACCTCGGCCAACTTTAAACGGCGATCCAATAGATCATCTAACCTAGATTTGCGAGCCACTTTCGAATAATAAGTGCGACCTGGAGCATTAAGTGCTTTGCTGACGTCGATGTGCCCTTTGACTTTCTCCCTAACATCTTCTATAACTTTCACATTTTTATATTGGTCCGGTAAATAATGACACACCTGTCCATCCACATTGCTTGACTCACATTGTTGCATAAACCGTTGGGTGCGTGGGTCGACTAAAATAATTTCATTTACGTCGTTTTCCTCTCCCATGGTGTAATGTACGTAGACTCTATTGTGTGTTAGTGGCTGGGCTCGCCGTGCACGAACACCACAGCGTCGACTGCTTGAGAGCCAAAGCCAGCCCCATTGTCCGTGTACCCGGTATTCTTCTCCTTTTTGCTTCCAGACTTGATGTTTGAGACCCAGGGTATACTTTATGTAGTTAAATGCTAAGCGATTACGTTCTTCCTCATCATCCCGCTCGCGCTTCTCTCGCTTTTCCAGCTTTTTTCGCTCTTCTCGTTCGGCACTAGTTATGCGTTGCAAGGTTGTGTGCCCGAGTTGCTCATGCCAGACGTTGGCAAAAACAACGCTCTTAAGGGACGCTTGAAAAAGTAACAATACGACCGCAAATTCAGAAGGTCGACGGGCGTTCATCACCGCAGCATTCCAAATTTTTTTGTTAACTACCCAGTTAATATTTAAAAAGGAAGCTGCTATATTGGATTCGAAGTTGATCAATGTTTGCCTCAGAGTGGTTATCATATTGTCAGTAGTTCCCATGGTTATACCGATCCATTTAAAGTCAGAAGCCGTCGTTAACGAGAACTTATGGGACAGATGGCGTCGCTTATCTCGCTCCTCGTTTCGTTGCGGCTTATTGAGTGCAATCGGATTTGTTGAATACTGGTTGACATAATTTTTAAATCCTTGCTCCATACCAAGTTTGAAATACAAAGTACCATTAGTCAGCTGATTGGATTTTTGACGCGTGACCATTTTACATTCTTCTGGTTTTTTTGTTCCCTCTTCAGATTTAGAATCAACATCTTTTTCATCCTCGTCAAGGACCTCTTTCTCCAAAAGTTCATTTTTAGCCTCTTGTTCGATTTCGATAACACTACGCTTCGTGTGTTTGTGTTCATTGGTTAAGGTCTCAGTCAGTTTCATTTGGCGCTCGATTTCGTCTCTCCGTTCTGTAATCTGGCTATGCAGACGAGTTTCCAGTTCTTCGGCGTCCAGTCGGCTGAGCAGCAATTTTAACTTACTTGTCGTACTGTAATACCAGCATGTAAAGTCCTCCTGATCCTCGATAAAAATGCGACGTGCAATAAACCAATATTTGCGCCCATGACGATCAACACCGAGGCTATCATGCCGGATTAGCACGCCTTGTTTTTCCTGTGGCAACACGCAGTCCACTACGCCACTTACCTTATGCGAGCGGCAAAGCCCGCACTGCCAATCCTCAGTAGGTACGTCATTCATTGGCGGGTCCACACATTCCAAATGATAGACAGCAGGGCACGTCTCGCAGCATAATAAATCACCGAGCCGATGGCATACGCGGCAATGGTCATCATAATGAATAGGCCCCTCCTGCAGCATTACATCTCGTATAGAATTGGAGGTTAAAAATTGATCTGACAGAAACTGGAGCACTTCAAGCCGATTTTCAATGCCCGTGTACGGGTATTCAGTTTGGCTTAAAATCTGAAACACGTTGCGATCAAACGTCTTATCGCTTTCCACATAGCTTCGCAAAACTTCCGGCCACGTTATAGAGTCAATCAGGTAAAGACTTATATTAACCGTATCTTTTTGATCCAGCGGGCCAAAATGTGTACCCTGCGCGTCCTCTTCTCGAAGAATCGCTTTAAGTAACATTATGTGTACCTCCGTCAATAATGCACTTTGCTCCTCACAAGCCAGCGCTGCACACAAGTCTTCAAATCGGAATGGTGAAAGGCGGACCATGTGGCGAAATCGTCGCAGTACTTCATAGATACTGAGCGCGCGCAAAACGTGTGTATTAGCGATGAAAAGATCTTCCGACGAGTCCGGCAAATCAAGCGCTGCATACTGTCGACCTTCCTGCAGCCACACAGGTTCTGGGCTAGGAGGACGTGGCGGCCGACCAACTCCATTTTGGTTAAAGCTGCACACGGAAAATTCTGATTCGCTCTCGTTGGCTACTTCTAGGCTCTCGTCGTCGCTGGGAGTAAGCAGCATATCATCCTCATTATCGGATTTATCTTCTTCGGAATCCCCAAAATCTGACCCGTAGTGATACTCCGACTCGTACCCTGAAAAAAGGAACAGTAACTCTTAGAACCAATATGACCAACACCTAAGTGCATAAAACCTGACATACTGTCACTGCTATGGTAGACCCAATTTCTACTGAATCGTATTTAAGTAATTGTTAATAAACTCAAGCCAACTAGACTGAAAGATTTTTTGTTGAAGGATTTCAAAAATAATCGTTGTTATAAGGAGCAGATACTGAAACTGACTCGCACGGTGGTGGTTGTCACGAAAATATTAAATTTGATCTTTTATGAAGCGGAAGCTCTTTAACGTACAGGAAAACTCATATGAAGTATGAGTAGCATTCAAAACAATCGAAGTTTTCTCCGCTGTAATGAACGCTCTGAAAATATATCGCACATGATGTTCCCCATTAGTCTTTGAACTGGTCAGAGCGAAACTGTAAGTCTTTACTCCCATGTTCGAGTGTAGGTGCCCCTTTAACCCACCTTTCCTCCCAGAGTAGCTGCTGGTGTTCGGTTGCACGGCGGATTTGCGGCCTCGTCCCCTCTTAGCGGCGCTCCCGCGACTGCGATTGGTGTGGTTATTGTGGCTGCTCCTGCTGCCCTCGTCGCTCTGTGGAGAAATGCCCCTGGATGCCGACGGAGTGCTGGGCTGCGACTTTCCCTCGCTGAGATACTTGGGCTTCTTGAGCAGCTGGTAGTTGAAGCGTCCTGATGCGCGTTCGTTGGGCGTCTTTGGCGGACGTCCACGTTTACGGCTGCCGCGACCGCTCATCTTGTTTGTTTCCGCCTTGCGTATTTATCTGGCTGTGTGCTGGGGTGCGTGGGGATACTCTCCTCAGATATTGTTCCAAGTTAACGCTGCGAAGCTGCACATTAGATCTGAAACGAAAATGAACCCATTAGTACACGGTGACACAGGGAACGCACACCGCATCTCACTCGCACCCAGCTAGCTATGTATTTACGGGACACATTCAAACACACATTTACTCAACAGCGTATGTGGGGGAAAAATCGATCAGATCGTCAAAAGTTTGTCGTTGGGTGTTTACTTTCTTCGTATTGCGCAAATTTGGAATTAAAAAAAAACCGCCAAAAGAGCTTGTTTAGTTCAGAATAACGGTCCCGATTAAATACATTAAGTACATGTATTCAAAACACATTCTTGGCTTCTAGTGTTGGACGGCAAAGGCACTGGACAGCACCACCAAGTTCGATTGTATGTGTGCGAGTGCGATGAAATGAAGCCAACGCACATTGTCCGCCATTTAAGCAACCGTGAAAATTTTAGAGACTGATTAAATGTCACTCTTCATTCAGAATTAACACATGGGTTTACTGCGCAAATTACCCAGCATGTTGCGGAATAATTGCACAGGATTTAACACGATATATTCTAATATTTTTAACAATCTTCAGCACACTGCGAAAGACACTTTTACCTAACATTACAGTTCTGAACATAGCTAAAGACGGTGTACAGTCGGCCAATCCCAGCGACTCTTCTATTGCGTGAGGCCAGAAGCGTCCTCTTGCGGTCGGCTTGGAGAAATAATTCTTTAAGGTTGCACAAACGATATAGACAGGGTTGCTTTTGGCATTTACACTGAACCGCACTGACAGATGTATTTTTATATTTATCGACGTGTTGTGCGGGCGTTTAAAAAAAACCGTTAGCTTGTGATCAAAATCAACATTACCTCTGCTCACTATCTTAAAAATTTAAAAAGTATTTGGATGCGGTAAAATAAATTTATTTCGCGGATTGCCGATCACGGAAAATACGTTAAAAATGTTATCGATAATAAGATGCCGCTACGATTTTTTGTTTACTGGTAAGGGTTTTTATATTATTATTATTTAAACATTTTCAAAATTATTCTAAAAATACTAAATTACAGTATTTTAATTCTGCTTGATGAGTAATTTGTTTATTTTTAATAATAATTTAAATCATTAAGGAATAAAAATGTAGGAAAACAATTTGTTTTGAAGCCCTGAAAACATTGTTATCTTATCACCTGCACAAACTGATTCCATTGCAGAATACAAGCTCCTTTTTCGCTAGTATTACTTTATTAATCAACCTCAGTGGTTGCATTTTAAATAGCAAAAATAAATTATTTGACATGTACGTAAACACTGATCGCCATAAATAGTTTATTTTTCAAAATACAATAATGGAATAAAATAGGGTCTAACCAGAACATCAGTGCCTAAAAATTGACATTTAACGCGGTTTTTGTATAAGTTGATGAGTGAAATTTTCCGAGTATTGATCAATTCTAAGGAATGTGCTACCACATTCGTCTGACGTCATGTGTTATATTATGATAACGCACTCTTTTGGTATCTCACAGAGATAAGATAACCCATATCTTACCAGTTACCCACACCAGTTAACTAATGTCAAAATTTGGTTTGTTTACATGCTTTTTGTGTAAACGAGCTCGGCAATTTTGTTTTATTAATTTTATGTTATATATTTCTTGTAGATTGGTTGAAAAGGCAATATGAATCTAGGCCACTGGAATTTTCTTCTAGCTTTATTCAGTTTACAAACGTTTTTCAACGCCTCCGCACAGATAAGCACTGAAAATAACAGTTTGAAGGGATCAAACAGCTCAAAGTAAGAAATGCTCAAAACATTTGTTTTCGAAAAATACTAATTTTGAATTCTTTGCATTTTCTATAATATAATTTGCTTTGCTTAGTATTTCCTATGAAGACACATTCAATAGCACTTCGACCGAGGTTCTGGACGCCTCAATACATTCAACACTGGATGTATCTCAAACATATTCGACAGAAGCTGCAACAATTCAATCAGGTGCTAGGTTCGCAACCTCTGTTCCTGTTCAAAGTCCTGTAGACAACCCGTTAGATCCAGCGGACTGTTCTCAACGGGAAAAGTACAGAAAACAACCAGTTGCAACACCATCGTCGCGTTTAAGAAAATGCTGCCCACATGGAGAAAACTTAAATATATATCGGGAAAATCAAAGCGATTCTATGTGCGACAACGGACTCTTAAGCTTCGAACCGACTATAATAAGTGCAGTTCTGTTCGATAACTGCATTGAAGACTTGGAGATTGAGACAACGCTCGACTACGACATAGGAAATCCGTGCAACAGGTATGTAAGCGAAGCGAGACATCCCCATGTTTAATTTAATCGAAGTACACATTCCTCTGCAAAATTAGTTCTCTTTTGTACGACGACGAAGAGGACGTTTTCTTCGTTCTGCAAGACGGTTCGCTATTAATCATCGACAAATTTGGCAACGAATCGTACACAGTGAAAGAACATTATTGCTTGGATATTGATAAGTCGGGACACTTGTTTGCCTTTACATGTGTAACCCAAGTGGAAGAACAAATTGCTTTCGCAAAAGTAAGTCGATGTGACATTAATTTCTATTTACCAATGGATGAATATTATTTCAGGTCGTTTTTGTTGCCGTTCTTATGCTAATATCTATGCCCTGCCTGCTATTAGTTAGTTATTTGCACATGACACTTCGCTTGTTGCGCAACTTGCATGGTCTCTCGCTAAGTTTGATGTCCCTGTGCTTGGCGTCTGGATACTTTGTGCACTCCGTTGTGCACATCTATGGGATCCCGAACCAAGGGTTCATTGGCTACGTCATACAGTTTTGTATTTTAAGTTATTTCTTCTGGTACTTGTGCATATGCTTCAATGTTCTTTTGAATGTGTGGTACAAGTTGCCCTGCTGCATTCAATGCTCAAAGAGTTGGGCCACCTTTAATTTTGGGTGTTACGCTGTTTTTGCTTTTTCTGGACCGGCCACAATAGTTGCATTAACTGTTCAAAAGGGACTCCCAGGAATGCCGTCTTACTTTCTGCAAGGCAAGTAATTAACAGAACAATAATACTTTAGAGCATAAGTAATAACAGGTGTATTATTTAAAGGCCTCACTGAATCCATCCGAGATTCCCAACGTTACTTTATTCCTCCAGTGTCTACTATACTTTTTCTAAGTTTTTTGGTAAGCACTTCTTTTCGTACCAGTTTTTTGTTTTATGCTAATGCTGTAATAATGTACGATTATTAGATTAACATCATATCGTTCTTCGGATTTCAACGTATAAGCGGCTACGCCAAGGCTGAAAAAAACATTCAGGAGCGAAAATGTTTGTTTGACCAACAAAAGTATGAAGATGTTAAAAAAGAGTGAGTGCACATTTATTACAGTCCTAACACAAAAAATTATTTTAATTTTTTGCCATTAGCGCTAAATGTGTCAGTTTACTTGGAATAATAATGGTCGTAAGCTGGCTGCTCGAAATAATAACGTTTTACTCGGGATCGAATTCGAATTACCTGATACTCTGCGACATGGTGAATGGACTCCAGGGAGTTTGGGTACTGCTAATTTTTCTAGTCGTGCGCAGGCGTCGCACAATAATATTAAGGTGGTGGTATGATCGTGGTTCCCACGAAATTGAAGGCACAGAGCTGCAAGCTCTTAGTAATAGTCCCACATAGATATACAATTATAATACATTACTTCAAATCTACGATCGCCGTTAATATTACATTAATTTTATGATTATATTAAATTCTGGTTTATTTGACCTGCAAAGAATGATGTGCTTATAACCAAATCAAATTGATGAAAAGAGAAAAACATTCAAAAATTGATCGGCTGAACCTGATATCCTTTAATAGAATATATGTTATTGCGGGCCACATGACCGAACAATTTCCCAATCATATTTGTGAAAACTCAACTTTGTGTAAATTGTGGTTTATTTAAACTTATACAAATACTATTAAATATTAAATGTTTGCTGTCACTTATATGGTCATATAAAGTTAAATAGTCATTTTATTGTAAGAATGTTTTACCATCTTTGCTAATACTCTAAAAGGAAATGTGTAATTATGCGTGCGTTACCAAAATGAGCCATTTCTGTTTCTTGTCGATTGCGATTGTTTTGAATTATGATACGAAGACAACGTTTTCTAACGTTTCTTAATACGGCGATTTCATCATAAGAATAATTGTGTATTTACATGTTATATGCTACGTATATGGGATCCAGTTGGTCGGCTAGAAAACCATCCCGTAAATGCATCCGTTGCTTTTCGCCCCGACTATTAATAGGCACCACACCTAGAAACAATAGTTCACAAAATGAATAATTATCATTATAAAAAAATGTATCACAAACCTGGATCAACAACCACTACAACGCCTACTATAAGCTGATGATCTTCTAATACTGTGTTTGTGACCAAGGGAACCAAATCCAAAGCTTCTGATTCATTGCCGTCCAACTCGACAACAACGACTAATAGGTTTGTCCAGGTGAAAACGGCGCTGATTAAAAAAAATAATGTGTGATTTTTTCAAAAAGCCCGTCTTTTAAATCTTACCACTCAGCAATTTTTTTGTGACAGCGCATTACCGAATTTTCGATATCAATTGGGTGATAGTTCATGCCACGTAAAGAGATCACTTCATCAACAGCTCCGACTACATACACTGCGTCGTGTAGTTCTTGATCAGCATTGCTTGCGCCGCCTACCAGGCTATGCTCGGAATTTCCACCCAAGGAAACATTTGAAAAATTTAGTTGCAATTGACTTATCGAATTCAAAGATTCTGTATCACTATCGCGACTTGCCACACTTGGTGTGGTCTCGTCAAGCAGTGATGCTGATTGCGAGCATTCGGTGCGGCGTAAGAATCCTAAATATCCAGTACGTGCATATAGCTCGGAGGTGGCCCCAGTTACCAATTTCGCGTTGAAGTGATCATTGTAGTCAGTTTCGTCACCATAAATTGTAAAGTAACCATTTGCGTTATGAGGAGCTTGAACCTTAGGAAAAATTAATAAATTAGTATTGATAGGATAATTATGCAGTTTGTAAATTGTTACCCAGATTTCTCCCAAATGCGAGTCGCCACAGTGGCCCTTGGTTTCGGGATTTGCTATTATCACTTTTACGCCTGGTAAAAGTTTACCTGATTCAATTACACACAACGAATTTGGCGCTCCACGCTCCACCAAAGCGACACGATTATTTCGCAATGCTCTCATATCTACGTACACTTGAGCACTCTCTGCAGAACTAGCCCCTTGGACACAGATGGCCGGATTTACACGACACCCAAACGAAGTTGACACGCAGCGCGTATTCAGACCAAGGGCTTGAAAGAGCTTGCAGAACTGCTGGGTCAGTTGCACTCTGGGACGCTCTTCTGCCACCACGACACACGTCCGTACGCATCTCAAATCTATGTTTCGTTGCTTTAAGGAAGGTATAGAATTGCTGAGAGCTTTTGTGCATAACTCTATTACACCATATGAACAGAACGTGTCGCGAACGCGGTGTTGAGATAGAGTTGACAGCCATAAACTGGGATTTGCTTCGACCTCGTAGGGCGCGATAAGTATAGAATGGTGGCCACTATATACTCCGATAAGAGTCCACATAACAAATCCAAGGCCGCAGTACGGATCCAAACATAAAGCAACATGTCGAGAAGGATACAGCTCACAAGCCAATTTTAAACTGGCGCACAGACTAGAGAGAGATCTGTTAGATAGACAAAAATTGAATACACACATTTCGTTAAAACTCAATTCGACCTATGTACCGATGCGTGATGTTAACACCGCTAAGACGTCCACAAGTTGATACGCTAAAGTCCAAATAGGCGCTAGAGTCAAAGGAGACCGTGGCTATGCCCGCATATTTGCGTTTCGGGTTGTCATCAATATCTAATATAGGAGGCCATGTCTTTGGGTCAATAGAGGTTGCTGCCTCTCGAGATTTGAGTAACTTAATAATCGGCTGTATGGAGAGTACAATGCCACTTTTAGAGACATCAACAATCATCCGAACAGTGGGTAACGTGGTATTTAAATTTTGTGGATGTGGAGGCCGAATGGTAATTGGTATTGCACCCAAATATAGGCATCCATAAAATGCGCACAGCAAATCGAGACCTGGAGGAAATATAAGCGCTGCGGGAAAATCGGACTATATTAGCATTCCTATAGTGTGTACATAGAAAAACTTACCAACGTGGTCTCCTGGCTCAATTCTTCCTCGTTCTTGTAACAATGCCGCTATTTTCTCTGCCCGCTTATGCAACTCAGAGCATGTCAGTGTTTTCGCGATGGCACCTGAAGCGCAAGTCTAGAATTCGTTTCTTTTAAAAAGGAACCAAACTTACCCTTGGAGTTTAGCAGTGTAAATATTATATGATCGGGGGACGTGTTTGCTCGCCAACGCAACACACCTGTTATCAGTTGTGGCTGTTGAAGTTTGACAGTTTTTTAGTCGCAATTTTTGACATTAGACATGTTAACCAACCTTTCTTTCGCAATCTTCTGCTAGGCCAACATCCCGTCCATGGGCTTCAGCAAGGCGATTGCCCTGAACTAAATTTCCAACCATCACAGAGGCTGGTCCTACACCCGTGTCTGTAATACCACATCCAGATGATGAGCTTAATTTTGCGGCAGTTTGCACACCTTATTTGTTTGAGGAATGGTTAGTAGTAGAATGATTTATCGGTTTTGTACAAGGATTCATTACAGAAGTGATTAATTTATGCGATTTCATTAGTTATGTTGGCATTTGTGTTTGTTGTCGATATAATACAGTGTTGTTATTTGGTTTTTGCAGTGAGTGTTGTTGTGGTCATAGAAGTAATCGCAGCATTGTTGAAGGGTTGGTGGTTAAAAATAGAGGAAAGCAATATTTGTATTTTATTAAGGTAAATAAAGCACAGAAAGTCCAAAAAGCCAATTTGTAACAATTCTTTAAAATCAAGTATGCGAAGAACTTACCTTGATGTAGCTCCCGTGGCTTTGGTAGATTGGTAACACATGTATGTGGGCACATTAAAACATTCGCTGGGTGGAGAGATCCCTCCAAGAACCTTCGTCGTGCTTCGCATAAATGTATGCCACCAAGAGGAGTCTTTGGCAAATGATTCGGTGGAACCAATGCCAGGCAGTAAATTCCAACTTGGTGAATGGAGTCTACTGCTTGCAGAACACGTGACATCCATTGGAAACTTTCTTCCTCTGAGCAGTCCGGACGTTGCTCAGCAATTACGCACACGCGTTCGTCGCGCAAAACCTTAATGCTAAATACAGCAATGCGTCCTCGGTAAATAAACCGCATGGGTTCCACAGCTAACACTGTGGCAATAATGTCATCCGCATTGTGCTTTCTACCGGTTACGGTCATCAGCCCATCGCGGGACCCGCACACAAAGACCAACCCTCCCGGACCAAGAAAGCCCAGTAGGCCTGATCTAACGTAAAAGTCTTCGCCAATTGGTTTGGAAATAATGTTCACCGTGCCATTTCCATCTTTTGGTTGTTCCAATTCTTCCAATAAAGGCTGAACCTTGAAAGTTGAATTTGTCATTCCGTCGAGACCAAAATAGCTGGCGCTTGTGGATCCGCTAGTAACGCATATTTCGCCGACCTGATCGGTTTTGCACAGCACAGGGGGTCCTTCCGATCGAACCACTACCATTTGTGCTGCTGGCATAACTTGACCACAGTCCTGCAAGGTGAGTGATGTTAATGAGTCTTCACTGTCAACGCGTACAACTCCATGTGATAGTGCTGCCATTGAAAGCACACCACGTCCAGTAGCTGACGGACTAAATCCACAAGATCCTCGCCCAGGACGCCGAAGGGAAACAGTAAATACTTCAGAGCTACTAGCACATGGACAAATTGCATCTGAGCGTAATCCTTTAGCTTGAAAAACACTCAAGAACTGGTCACATGAGGATAACGACCAGGGGTTGGCTCCATCGGCTACCAGCAACATACGTAGAGAGGAAAGCGATATATCCTTATGATCTTTAGTAGCGAGTAGTCCCCAATGTAGATCACGACTCTTAACCAAGCAACAAGAAGCTCGGTGTTTTGTTATTAATTGCATCCAGCTTGACGGACGCAATTTCATCAATGCGTAGGGTATGAAAATAACGTGCATACCATTCAGAACGGATGTCAAGACCGAATGCCATAATCCAACTTCACGCTTGAAGTCCAAGACACACACAATTGTTTCGCCTTCGGTATAATGGCAGGCCATAGTCAAAGCACGGCAATGATTGATCATCGCTGCGCGAGTAACAGTGACTCCTGTAAAACAGATTAAGTAATTATTTATAAATATTTGGATGCTGATATATGTTGCACTTACCCATAACACTGCCTTCCTTATCTGTCGTGTATTCTATATAAGCTGCAGCCGAATCATCGGCCCGTAAATTGCCAACGTTGAATTCTTTGGGCGGCTTAGGTAAATGCTCAGTCACAAACCACTGCAAGCGTGGCCAGCCCTTTAATTTTGCTATTTCCCCCGTGGTGGTTGATTTAGGAAGACCTTTTAAGCAAGCTTCTGAGGTAAGAGCTACAGTTATGCCACAAGAACTCAATAAGAATCCCACTTGCTGCGGAGGTGTATCCGAGCTAGACAGCGGCAATTCTATTGGAAGGGGTACTAACCCCCGAAACATACACCCATACCAGGCTGTAATGAAACTGTAATTTATCTAATTAATATTGTATACACCTTAAAATACATCAAAGATTTGTGTTGCTCTTTAGAGACTTGAAATGAACGAATTTCGAAGGAATGCCAACACACATACTAACCTTAAGGGGTCATTATTAGGGTAAACCAGGGCAACACGATCGCCGGGCTTCAGTGTTACTTGCTCAGGACCCTTGCTAAATATTTTTGTGGACAAAGCATGGGCAATCTTTTGTGCGCGCGAAAGTAGCTTGCCATATGTTAAGGTAGTTGTTATCTTCCCATTCGGATCGAGCACTGTAGCCATTGGACTTTTAAACGAGTTTGTGCCATATCGTTGGAGTGCGCATTCGAGCGTTCTTGGAAGTCCTGCAGGTATGGATAGCTGCTCGCCTTGCACAGGAGTCATTGTGCTGCCCTCCGGTTTGGGAGCATTGGGATCCTTCGTATTGGCAGCAATCTCCAGTTCAATGTCGTTATCCTCATAGAACTCCGGTAGTGGGCGACGCTTAGGTCTTTTAAGGGTGTTAAGCAGTTGCTGAATCTTAGCCGATACTTTCCACTTTCCATTGGCATCTGTCTCGTTCAGTTCATTTTGAGAAACATTAACATATCGAGTCACTCGATCCGCAGCACGATGAGCATTATTAAACTGTGTGATGTCGGGAGCGTTGTCTAAAAACAAACGATAATTACATTATGAAAATCACACAAGAAACACATAAACTACGCTTTAATGGAATTTACTTAATTCCGCTGTTTCTTAAGTTACTTACATTGTTTTTGTTTAAACGCTTTGTCCGAAAAGTCATTCTCTCGCTTGTATGCAATCGGCGGACAGTCCGAACTTAAAGGTTCTGAAGTTGGCTGTGTAATGATTATTTAATTAATTATTTAATTTAATTAATACAACTTTCTGCAATCTGCCAACGTTTATATACCCTAACTTCAATTCTACAAAGCAATCTATTAGAATAAAATCATAGCTTCGTTGATTCTTATCATGAGTTTTAACTTTTTATACATTAGTTAAAGAGTATAATTCGTTTAATACATTTTCTATTTTTCGATTTTTCTATATTTCGATTTTAATTAGTTCACATCGGAACAGTATAACAATAATATATACTGCAATATTGTCGAAGCTAGCTTTTTTTCTTCTTTAAATGTATTATTATTATATTACTCACAAGTGGAGGTAAGTTTTGCGGTGGTCGCCTTTCTGGAGCGCTATTCGGTGCCGTATACTTC
The DNA here is from genome assembly GCF_016746395.2 of Drosophila simulans. NCBI lineage: Eukaryota > Metazoa > Arthropoda > Insecta > Diptera > Drosophilidae > Drosophila > Drosophila simulans. The sequence goes on from NC_052522.2 coordinate 270,201, forward strand.
TGATTTGGAATTTGGTTCTGTTTTACGTCTGGCCTCGCATGCTGCTGTGAACCCATCGATGATTCACGAATTGGAGGTTTAATTATCGGTTCTGGTGGCAGTATGCTATTGCTTATATGATCCCGCGGATAATTGTACTCCTTGTCGGGGGAAATTGTCTCCTCGGGTATGGATTCGTCATCCGTCGATGAGTCCAGCTCATCATTGCACCCAGGGCTTCGGTTTAATACAGATGTGCGCTTCGATGGCATTGGAAGGCTGGGTTTTGGTCGTCCCTTGAGAGCTGCAAGGGCCTGTTGCACAGCCTCTTGTCGTACTTCTAGGGGTCAGATGATCAGAGTAAAATGTTGTTGCTGTAACTTGTTCTACTAACCAGAATGATAACGCTTCTCATTGTGCGTTACTTTGCGCTGTGTGCGTCGTTGACGATGCTGACTATTATTAGTTGACTGTTGGTTCTGAAAAGCACTTGGCTCGCGAGTGTTCTGATACCCGGGATCGCCGACTGCTCCACCCTGCGGTCGCATATTTTCGTAGCCGGGAGCCCCAGCATTTCCGCTCTGAGGTGTCGATGACAAGCTCATGGCGGCTGGCTGATGGAAGTCGATTTTTTTGGAATGTCTTTGCTGCGAGGAGGAGAGGGAGGGCACTTCAGTCACATAGCTGTAGCCCTCGCTGGACACAATGACGCCGTCGTTATTGATGTTTCCGTGGTTGGTGCTGTTGTTGGCATTTTTAACGTTGTAGTATGGCGGTGGCGGCGTACTTTTCACTTTGTCGCCTGTGCACAACAAAAGGATCAAAAGCTAGCTGGTGACGACCAAACGACCAAATACCAAAGTTTTCAAACATACCTTCTGGCTTTTTAAGGAACGGCTGCAACAGCTTCGCCCTCTTCTTTTCGTAGCCTTTCTGCGTAATGTCACCTAGAAAAGCGGATGGGAATGTTTTCTTAACGATTAATATGTCCGCTGGGCCTTGTCGTTATTGGAAAAGCGTGTAATAGCGACTGAATCATATACTCATGCTGAAAGCCACTGCACACAACACAACACACACACTTTTCTTTTAATTGGTCGGTCCCCCACTACATGTGGGCAGCTTTCAGCGAAGCAAAAGCCGAGAACAGCACTTGTAATCCCAATTGGGGGCGACAAGTACCCAATGACTTGAATCAGACCAGACTACGTCTGCCACAGTTTTCACGCGATTTTCTACAACTCAGTCGCCGCACATTAACAACAATATTTTATTTTTGTGTGTACTACAAACGGGCTCTATTTCAAATAGGTATACCTTCCGACAGCTCTAAGTCCAGTTCGGCGAGCTTCTCGCGGACGTAGCCAGGCAGCGAGGCAGTGTGCTCCATGGTAGATGATAAGAGTGGCTTCAGGCTTTTGTTCTATCCTCTTCCTTGGAGGATTCGTCTAAACTTTGGCTGGTCGCAGTACACAAACACACCCAGACACCGCTACTTTCCCACTTCGCTGTCAAAAATCGATCGATTTGCCATTTATTGTATTTCACATTTTGCCGACGCAAATAAATACATTTGTACTTGCGCAGCACCAGTACTTTGGGTTAGTTAGAAAACACGATATTACGAATGTCTTTTACGAATTTGCACAATTAAAGTAAACAAAGAAAAATAGCAGTACAAATCGATTTTATGAACTAGCGAAAAATTGATAACTATTTCTTCATTCTCTTGAGGCAACAGCCTTTTTCATTTTTCGAGACGCGGCCACACTGCCCAAGTAATCGAACCACGAATTTAAGTGTTATTTTTAATGATATTAGGCATAGAACCGTTATAATTAGAAAAACTCTATATTTGTTATATCTATATTTGTTACTTTAATCGCTCGACTCTTAAATTTCAATTCAACAAAAGCAATTGGTGGGCATTTTGCTATGTAGCCCTGAAATTCTGTAGAAATTATCGATATCTGTATGTAAGGCGGGTATAAGCACAATCGGATTACGAGCACAAAAACAAGGGAAACCTGGACACGATTAGTGGCGAAGAAAAACGAAGTCCTGCCAACTTAGTCCAAATTGTTTTTTAGCCGGCTGCCTACACGCCTGCGTTTTGAGCAAAGCGGTAGTATCTTTTTCGGGGCCATCGATAGCTTGTCATCTCCAGTAAAAATGCGTGAGTTAATTTAAAAAACACTAGGCATACAACTAATTATTCTTACGATGCAGAGAACTTGAAGATCCAAGAGGAAGTAAATTCATTGATGAGTCTAGGCCAGCACTTTGATGACCAGTTAAAGCTGGCAGGCGTCGAGTTGGGCGATTTCTCGGACGACGACCTGGCGCTCCTTGACAAATGCGCCCAATATTATTCACTTTTGCACATCCACGACTTCAATCTAAACTACTTGCGCGATTTCTATTGTGCCAAGAAGAGGGAATGCATTGAAAACCGGCAGACCAGAGTGCAGCAACGTGTAGAGCTGCAGCGCATTCTGTCTTCCATCGAAGAGGCGACTAGGGACGTAGTTATGTTGGAGAGGTATTGGTGAACCAATCCCGTTAAGGGCTGAATCCTTGACCAAAACCTTTCTTCTGCAGATTTAAAGCTGCTGCGGAAGAGCGGCTCATCCCGGACATCGTCGTTATGCAGCGAAACGGCCAAAAGCTTGCAACAAAACAGGCCTTACTGGACCGGCAAAAAACCCTTAAGATCCCAAAGGATTTTAGTATTGAAAGTGTCATCGAGAAGGTAGATTCACTGGAGCAGCGCTAAAGAAGTGAACTGCTTTCGTTTTTAAAAAATTATTTAATTGTATTTACTCAGTAATGCAAAAACACTTTACAAAAACATAAAATTTTCAAATTTAAAAGATGAATGTTGAGGTTTACAAGTTTGGAACACTTCACACAATCAGAGGGTGCACTCTTTTTGGTTATTGTATTTTATGAAGGGCACGCATTTTAAAAACGTTCCAATTGTTGCTAGGTTGTGTCAAATATTTATTTAAAGTATCATGATAGGAAAACTAGAAGACCAAATAATAATTTGCCAGCTGCTTAAAGCATACAAAAAGTGTACCGTGTTCTTCCATGCCATTGCTCATATGTATGTATTTGTGTATTTCCAATGTGGTATATGTATCATATATATTGGTGTATAGATAGAATTAGTAATTTCATATTCTTTAAGTTGTTGCTTGTTGTTATGTATATAAAGGGCGGGTATGTGGCAGACAATCTTTTCGGCTAGCAACGCGCTCCACGCCACAGGCCTACTCCACGTTTCCAGCCATCTTTTAGCGGAACTCGGGCGCATCATCTTGCGTTATGTCACCGTACTTCCAGATGGCCAGATGTGCGACCCGAGCTGCTTCCTGCGCGGCTTTGTACTGGTCCACTAGTTCCTTGAGCTTCCGCTCCCCACGCTTTTCAGCCAGAACAAGGCCCTCGGCTACAAGCTGCTTTCCAAAATCGACTTTAGTAGTTGGATCGCGAAGAGTGGCCAAGTGCGGCGACCCAGTCACCTTCAGCTCGACATTGAGTTGAACCTTATGGTTCAAAACGTCTTCGGAAAACGCACGCAAGGCTTCTTCCTTATCTTCGTTGTCAGTTGGCAGGGCGACTAAGGCCAAAGCATACTCCGTGGCGTAGGGCTTTTCGCTGCTGAAGGCTGGTGGCAGGGCTGCCAAACGGTTGGTCGGAAGTGTCTAAAAATGGAAACGAGTGTTAATATTGCCAGAAAAAATCACAATGGTTTAGGAGTGAGTGTGTCGCAACTCGAATACTTTTGAAGCGTGGTTCTGGCGCCCCCAGCTACTTAGCGCTTTTGTTTCTTGCGTATTTTAGTCCTGCTACTTTGGACAATGGTTGACCCAAAAAATATGGAACTACCTTTGTACCGTTGAAGAGGATGCCACACGACTTGAAACGGTGAACACATTTAACGCAGCTGTAGGGTTTGCTTACGCCATCACGAATCGTATAAAGTCATTCGATGAAGCCTATTTAATTTGGCAAGCTTATGACTCATGCGTTTCACTTCAAGCCGGAAACGGATCTAAGGAACTTGCAGAGATATAAATATTAGTCAAAGCGACACTTACCTCCTTATTTCCATAATCGATGTACAGGACGGTAGCATTGCTGCCCTGCACGCGTTCCACCTTGGCACGGTACCACTGATTATCAAGTGTAAACTGAGCGGCCACCAGGTCACCACGCTTTGGCGTGTACGATCCAGCGATGGGTGGGTTGGACTGGAAGTCGGCGTGAAGCTTGCTCATAAGCGACTCTAGCTTGGATCCGCTCTCCACGGATTGCGCGAAGAATGTCAGAGATTCGGTGATCTCAGTGACAATGACGTTCTCGTAGTTGACTTTACGATCCGCCACTACCTTGTCCTCCTTCTCTTCCTCGGTGACAGTTTTTTCTTTAGGCACTTCTTCCACGTAGTTTGTCCAGATGTTCTTTTTGGCGGCCTTGGCACGGTCTTCAGCACTCTTCAACTGGCGGTAGTACTCAGATTTTTCAGCACTAAAGTGCACTTCCGCAAGACCCTCTTCTACAAGGGCAACTGACAAGTTGGCGCCGCTGTCCGTCCAGAGCCAACCAATCACTGAAGATCCTGCCTTGTCGGTGGTATCGATATGCACAGAAACGTCGCGTTGCAAGACACGCTCCCTGGTAAAGGTCAAAGCCTCGTCGCCAAACGGTTCTCCCTCTTGGGCTGGAACGCCATTAAGCGCTGGACGAGAGGAACGCGGGCATGAAATCCCAGCAAGCAGGAATGTGACCAGGCAACTGTCCTTCGGCACGAAGATTCGGAGGCGGGATCCGCTGGCGACAAACTCTACAATGGCTTCAGTACGCAGAGCACGCTGCCACGATGGCAAGTATTGAATTTTAATTCGGGAATGATCAACAGTCAGGTCGTTAACTCGCAGTGTGGCGTTATCCTTCTTTGCGTGCAGTCCCTTCAGTCCCTTGATGGCTTGCTGTTCGGCGGCGATCAATTGATCATAGGCGGAAGATCTCTGATCGTCGTCTTGGCGATAGCGAACACATGTTGCCAAACCTTTGGCTACCATTGCCTCAGCCACGTTCTGACCGCCGATCGAGACAGTATAGCAGTATTTCTCAGGGAAGTTTTCGCGCGGCGGTGAGATGTAGTCCAGGGTGCATTGAACATTTTTGTTAATTAGTTTTTTACGCAGAAACTCGCGGGCATCGAACATGTGTGGAATTTCGTAAAGTGGTCTGTAGTTTTTTCCGCGAGGTGGTGCCTTGACGATTTCCTCGCCATCGGTGCCCACAACCGCGCGTTGGTCACGCGGCGGCCTGATAGACGAGAAGAAAACCTTCTTTACTTGTCCATTGGAAAGACGTACATTAATAGCATCGCCATTGAAGACTTCCACCACTGTTCCAGAGAAGTCTTTCTCCTTTGAGTTGAAAGCAGGAGTTTTAGCTTGGTAGTCCTGCCATTGGCGAAGACGCTTCTCTTTGGCAAAACGCTCCGCAGCCCGCAGTTTATCAGTGCCTTAAAAGAAGAATAAAACGCTAATTAGTTAGAGCTGAAATCAAAAAACGCCTTAATAGAATTCAATGTCGTCGGGGTGAAATGAACGCAGCGACAATGATCAGTCGCAAAGTTCTTGGAATCCGTCGTTTTTCTAGCAGCCGATTGGAAACAGTAGACAGCACAACGATAGGTTATTTACCAATTTGGTGCTGTGCTGTGCAAACGAGCTGCGAACTTGACTTTAATAGATTTTGCCCTTACCTGTCTTCATAACAGCCATTGACCAGTCCACACACTTGGCAAGTCCCTCTCGCAGGAGTGATTCTGCAATGTTTCCCTTGGGATACAGAATAGTGCCAATGAAGTTGGAGTTGTTAACCGATTCTAGGCGGATTTCCACATCGCGTTGCAACAGGCGGGTTTCCACATAGTAGCGAGCTTCGTCAGCAAACGGCACCTTTACACTCAGGTCGGGCTTGCCATCAGCATCCAACTTCACTCCAGGACAACGGATGCCCGAAATCATTAGCGTTATGTAGTGGAAGTCCGGCAGCAAGAATGCTCGGACAGTGGATCCATCGCGCACGTGCTCGATGATCGCCTTGACGGGGTTTCCTCCGTAGATGTCGACCAGGTGTGCGGGATTCTCATGGGACCACTTAATGTTGCGAACCTTGTCGGCGGCACTTGCGGTGGACGACCATTTTCCGCGGCCTGCTGCACGCGCCTGGTCCTCCAACTCGATGAGTGTTTGCTGCTCGGCTGTGGGTCGTCCCTCTCGGCGGACCGACACCAGGCCCTCTCGGACAATCGACTCGACCACATTTTCACCGGTCTCCTTGTCCTTACCGATCCACACAAAACCGTACTCCCGGTTCGAGTTGGCTGGCTTGTCAAACGTGAAAGTAACCTCCACACCAATCAACTTTTTACGCAAGAACTCCCGCGACTCCCAGGCCCAGGGCTCATCCTTGGTCTCGTCTCCGCCAGCGCCAGGACGACGGGCCAACTTCGGGGCAAGGACATGAGAGAAAGTAATTTGTTTCTCCGGAGGCGGGGCACCCTTAGTTGCGCGAATAACTACCGTATCGCCGGAGAGAACCTGAATCAGAGCGAGGAGTGAGGTTAAAATAAAATGCACGTGTGGGGTCACTAGAGGTGGAATATGGTATCGATCGCCCTATCGGATCTGGGTCCTAAGCGACCAAACACACTATCGATATGTATAATATTTTAAATCGGCTCTCGTGAAAGTGACAATTCTTTTCTAGCTGTTTTAATATTTTTTAAATACAAAAATGAAATCTGCTGAGCAAGGACGTGCTATTAAACTAACAAAACATGAGCAGTTCCCCATAGACAGCGCCTGCGCACAAACCTTTTTGGTTTGTCCTATGGAAAATGCGAGCAATAGTATTTTATTGAATTTATTCATACTGCAAATGCATTCCGTTAATCCAAACAAACTTGTTACCAAACCGGTTTAGGGTGCCCAAAACGGAGGCATCGTGCAAGCGCGCAGCTCAAATCTCTACTAGATACAAAAAATCTACATAAAAAGAAAATAATGGTCTTGTAATTTGGAGCAAATACCAAATGTCTAAGTCTAAGGGGTAACATGCAAATAAGTGTTGCTGATAAGGGCGTCAGCTATTACCTGTAAAAGCAACAGGTTTTTTTGAAAATGGGAGTCATCCAAACGCAAGGCTGAATGAATTTCGGGATGTATTCTTTGGTTGCAGGGTGCCAACGTCACCAAATCAGATTACGCCCGTAAATCTCAACAGCCACTGTGAACTCAGTTGTTATCACAGTCGTTGGCTAAAGTGCTGACTGAAAACGGCCGGTGAACTTCGGGCGCTGGTCAGAGAACCACCCAGAAGTAAAAGTAGATGATGAACTACCCACACCCAGGGACAGTTACATTCATAAATAATAGCATTGGGTGCCGACACGGTCTCCGTATTCGCCAAGGAGGTTAGAAACGAACCGTTCGGCAGACAAATCAATTCTCAGCAAGTGTGTGGGCGGGCGAAAAAAACTACAGCTTTGCAATAGATAGTTTAGGATGCCGGTAAATGGGGCCGTACTAGTTAGCCGTCCGTCTGTGACAATAACAGCCAGAACACCTACCGCCAAAGACACCGCGTCGAAGAAAATCTGCCAGCTTGGCACCTACGATAACTTTCATTTCTTTGGATCGAACGAGCGTGTGCAACGTGTCACACACGCACAGAGTCTATACGCGTCTCCCTCACACTTGTCAGAGTTGCACTAGAGCTGCTTTGGCAGGCGGCTGCCGCGTTTGCCACGCCGATAGGAGGATAGTACCATTTAGTTTCGACGAACTTTCTTTTTAAGGAGTCTGCGCACTGAAATCCTAGCCACGAGTTTAATCCCAGAGCCGCAGACCAATCTGACTTACCTGCTTCACAATGCCGGACAACGACTTCGTAGGCGCTGGCGGGGCGTCTTTAGCTGCTCCGGCAGCTGTCGCGCTGTTCGCTGCTGTTGCCATTTTTCGATTGAATGCGGGGGAGATACTAGCAGAGGGCCGTGGCACTAGGCTTCAATAGCGGAATATTGCGTTGATTGCGTTTCGGAGCTAAACACCGCTTTCAACCTAATGAAGTTCGACCAAGAGAAGAACCGCTCTCAAAATCTAAAAAATTTTCACTGAAGTGACCCTGCTGGCTAGAGCTGGGAAGCCAGCGCGATAGCATCGATATTTTCGTGGCGTGCTTGTTATTCGATAGCTAGTGCTAAACATTAGATACTTTTTCTTAATGGCCAACTTAATTTACGAAAAATAGCAAAGATGGTAAAACTGAGAGGGATTTGTGATCGTTTATATTGGGAAATTTTTATTATATTCATATTTGTATTAATTTTATTTATTCGTAAATTAACAGAGCAGATCCCACTAATTCTAAACCTTTTTGTTTATTTCAAAACTAATTTTGATCAAACTTATCAAATTTTGATTCAAATTTATCTGTATGGCAGCCTCACATTGCAGGCCATAGTGTCGATAGATCAAGGCGCCAAAAGAGTATCGCTATCGATAAAGGGTCGCCAGCTGTTCGGCGAATGTTACGTGATTTCTTATTTGTAACATTGCTAAAACTCGAGTAAAATGAATCAAGCCGATGTAACAAAGCTCATGTCACAGCTGCGTATAGCGGTCAGACCCAACAAGCGCCACCTGAAGAATGCCGATGGCCCGGAAGGTCGGCTGCTGAAGCTGCGTAAGACCGTCACTGCGTTGGTGAAGCACGAGCGCATTGAACTGTTCTACAACCGTGCCGATGAAGCTCGTGGCTACGCCGAACTGGTAAGAGACCACCGGTGATACACAAAAGGTCCAACTAAAAATTCGTCTCCTCGCAGCTCATTTCCAATGCCATACGCCATGGGGACCGACACCAAGCGACCATGGAACTGGCGGACTATTGGCTGCTGGAAAAGCAACTGGTTCATAAGCTGTTCAAGGTGCTGGTACCGCGCTATGAGAACTACAATGTGTCCTACACTCGCATGTACAAAGCCCCTCGGGAGTATCCCGGCATCTACTACAGGCGGTCTGTGCTGGAGCTTCGGGGCAATCCCTACCCTTCGCTGGCGGCGGATCAGTCTCAGAACCGGAATCTGCTGCACAATGTGCTTCTGGACGAGGCGAGAAAGGAGTTTAGGCGTCAAAAACTGTCGGAGTTAGTTCACTAACTAGCTCTATTCACGACCCGCCTGTTTATTTAGTAGATTAGCAAGCAGTTTGTCGCTTAGAATTCACGTAAGACTTAAAAGCATCTTTATTATAAATGTATGTATACACAAAACTTATTGTTTGAATTAAGAGTTGAACTTATACAAATGACTAAAGTCTACTGACGTTGCAGTGATTGAAGTAATCCGGTTTCCAATCTACTGAGTTAGAGAATTAGCTTTCGAATGATTCAAATTCTGAACGGATAACTTACCCTTTCCCGTAAGGCAGGCATCCCGCAACATTTCACAAATGCTGTAGAAGAATTGGTGCTCATTTGTCGACGATGCGCAGACAGGCAGAAACGGATCACAAGTTGTAATAGTACTACACCCCGAGCTGCTGCTCAATACTGGCAGAGATACAGACAGCGCAAGGAACACTATAATGTTGAAGATCAGGAACCAAGCCAAATAAATATTCATTTTGGACGAATTCGCAGAATTATCATTTACTAGCGTATCAAATGACATCGTCACCAAAAAATGATTTCATAGCAGCAAACAGATTGGGAGCGAATATTTCTTCGCAGATCGATCTTTATATGTATATATTTATTTATTTTGAAATGTGATCCGTTAAAGTTCCTCTTTACGTTCCACTCGGTCACAGAATATAAGTCCGAATTTGGCTGCCGACATGAACTGCCATCTAACAACTGATAAGCACTGGGGAACCTACGCGCTGATGCATACTAATTCGCTCATGTTCCAGAACCCCAAAGTTACCATGGAAACGAGCTCGGAACACTGACCAATGAATCAATGATAACTTCACCTCTATTTTTCACCGGAAGCTTTTGTTCGTTTCCTCCCAGACTTCGGTATGAATGGGGTTGCTCAACTGAGTGGAACCCAGCGTTCTTTGTAGTTTCGCGTACATTTAATCCGGCCGGCCCCGATATGTTTGTCAACTAGTTGCACTTTGCAGATGAAATGGTGTTTGGAGAGCATGTTTGATGGATTGCTAAAGCTCGAGTCAAATTCTTGAAGACGTCACAGCTGCGTGTGGCGATCAGACCCTATGGTAAGATACCACCGGCTTTTACTACAGCTAGTCTGTGCAGGACCTATGATGCAATCTTCTTCTTCGCCAGTGGCGACAGTAACGTTTAACTATATAAAGCCAAAGCCTGTAACTTAAAATGTTCAAAAAACCATTCACGGGGATTAATTACAAACTATTTAATTTTCGGATGTACATAAATGCTCCTTTATAAAGGACTTGCCTTGGTGCGTCATCAATTTCATGGTTTGAGGTGCGGCTGCAGAGCAGACTGACAGTATGAACACGTGACGCCGGGTCTCTTAATTACATTTGCATTATTAAATTTTATGACAGCTGTTGGACTCAATAACGCCTACGTACTGACCCCAGGCCGCTGGTTATGGGGTGTTGCAATCCCAATTACATCCCCGCTACCTTTAACAGAATGGAAGCATTTGAATTTTGTGGCAAAGAAGGCACAGATTTGAATCCTTTATAAATTATACTCAGAAACTTCAACAACAGGTGATTCCTAGTTTCAAAAATTAAGAACAAACTTGTATATGTATTCGGTAAAAGAAGTTCTTAACTTGCACCTGACGTGTGGTATGTATTTATGTATGTATGTTGATGTCAAGACATGGGCGGTGCAACGGTGTGCCCGCTGAGGAGCACACGACGACCAACGAAGACCAATCGTAATAGGGTGGGGCTGGCATAGTGCTCCTAAGGAGCAGGGGTCTGCTTTCAGCAAATATTTCAGTGCGTCATACGTGGATAATGCAAATAGAACATTTTGACCGAACTAGCATTTCATTACATCACGTGAACGACTTCACGTATGTACGTGCGACATTTTCTTGCAGGACATTGTGAACTAAATGGTGGGGTTTCTCCTATAACTTTCTGTAAATAAACATTTTCGCTATCCCCAAGCAGACTTGGTTCTGCCTAGATTGTGGTCCACTGTATCCAGTTGAGCAGCATATAATTCCGGATAAAAATAGATTGTGAAATATTTATGTTTAGAACTTGCGCAGCTCATTGATAAAAGCCCAAGCGCCGGTGCGCACTCTCTCAGTAGAAACGGCCAAAAAGGACATGAAGGCGAATCTGGACGGGAAAAATCGAGAGAACAGGCTTCCTCATGAGCATAAAATCCTGCAAGATATTATACATGCCGTGGCCTTTTATGCTGCTGTTCTTATATCATTTCATTCAGTTTCGAAGAGTCGTGCAACGAGAGCAGTTGATACCATTTGTCCTTTAAACAAATTCTGCGCTGTGTCTGAGTCTGGAGTTTTTCCTGTGTGTATAACTTACGGTTGGTCTCCAATTTTATGGGTTGTGTGCCAGTGGAATTTGAATAAAAGTATTAGTTTGCAAAACAGCAGGATAAACTGCGCCATAGTGAACTAGCAACCTGTGCCGAAAGGGAAAAATTGAGAAAAAATCCAAACTCATGAATATTGATGAATTTCCTTGGTGCAAATGTGTCGTGTGTGTGTGTATGTTGTATCAAACGGGCATGCCAGTTACAATGCAAAAATGTTATTTTCAATTCAAAATGATACATTATTGATCTGCTACATGCCATTTTTCTAACTACAATTCCCGTACCATATTTTTTCATTGAGGAATGGGTTGTTTTTTCGCAGTGGGCAGCAGCAGAAGTCGCACCATGAGAATTAATTGCAACGCGCTTTTCCTGGCATCGCTAGTGACTTGGTCGGGGGTGATGTGCAGCACGGTGCTGGGCACCACAGAGGGCCAGGAAACACCTTTGGCCCTTCCTGTGGCGGAGCAGACGCAGCCCACTACAGCCATACAAGGAGAGGTATGGGAGGAGGACGATCACGAAGTGCTTATAAGAAATGAACGTGGCACCAAGAGCGACGGTGAGTCGGGGGATGGTTGGGCCTTTAAGAGATATTGGGAGATTGGGAGTCTGCTCTACGACCAGGAGCTGCTTTAATACACTGTGCTACTATTTTTCCTCAAGGTCTGTCGTGTCGATATGGCAAGAATCCGTGGACTGAGTGTGACACCAAAACCAATACGCGTTCGAGAACATTGACATTAAAGAAGGGCGATCCAGCATGCGACCAAACGCGAACCATTCAGAAGAAATGTAAAAAAGGTAATAAGATAGGATAGGACTCTTCGTGTTCGCCTATAAGAAGGACTTATGCCAATTGTCATCCTCAACCCTTCCAACAGCATGTCGATATGAAAAGGGATCCTGGTCGGAATGTGCAACCGGACAAATGACTAGAGCTGATAAGTTGAAAGCGAGCAGTGATCCGTCCTGCGAAGCCACGCGGGTCATCAAGAAGAATTGCAAGCCCGGAAAATCCAAGGACAAAAGTGCCAAGGAGCAGCGAAAGAACAAAGATAAAGGTTAGTTGGCTAGTTGTGAATTTGAATAGCACATTGAAAGGTCAAAGGTGAATTGGTCTGCATTGATTTGGGGTTTTATCACACATAAATATAACATATAACATATGGCAAAGACCACTAAACCGAAATTTCTTCTATTTACATGCAGCTGCTCGCAAAGGACGCGTTTAAGTGATATCAAACTCGATTATTTTAAATTCCAGTGTTATTTTGTTTGACTCCAATGCAAATAACTAAAATTGATTTTTTTAATTCAAAACTGAAAAATCGTAACGACGTTAACTGTCTGCTATGTATACCCAAGGGCATTTAAATAAAATGCACACATTAATTAATGTTGTAGTTTGATTTACAAGCAAACGAAACGATAACCATAATATAAACGAAAGCTGTACGACGTAATAGAAACCTTGAGGAGTCTAACATATGTATGCAATGCAGAATAAAATATATTCATACAATACCATACCGACATAAATACCGACTTATTTAGTTTATTACCCAATGAAAATCATATGTACATCCAAGCCAACACCTAGCACCATTTTATCTGAAATGATGAAATCTGTAAGGGCAGTTGCCGTATTGAAATAAAGGATAAAGGATGGCTGTTGGATCCCCTTCATACATTTAGCAGAGTTGTTCTTCAATGGAATTTAAATAATATTAACCGTAAAATCGGAATGAAACCCAAATAAATAAGAAATACTGAAAACATTTTTTCATTCGCAGATAACAAATAAATAAAACACTTAGTGTAAATATTGTAAAAATAAAGACATACTGTAGAGGAAAAATTTCTGAAAGACGAAGAATGAGATGCGACGGTCTAAACACAGATCCATCGTAGTTGCAGTGTAGGCAATTGGCATTTTAAAGTAGTTTACAACTCACTTTTACCGGGTACAATTAACATATACATAAATTTGGAAGTATGATTCCCAAAACTAATATACAAGTCGAAATGCAGACATACTTACATACTTACATTCATATATATTCTGATCAAAAATTTACCATTTCAAAGACATGGTTTATCTTTTTAATAAACACGTACATATATAAACTTAGAGCGTTAACTACGAATTAATGTATCTATCTGTAAGCAGTTTTACAACCATACCCGTGCATTCACAACTACGAACGACGAAGTCAAGAAGAACAACAGCTCAGTCACAGCATTCAAATTCATAGTATGAATTTCATACACATCATCCTTAGGGGCAGTTATCTCCTTTAAGTCTTTGAGTTCCGCAAGGAACAGCATGAAAGCGACTCCCCCAAAGTGAAGTGAAATTTGTTTACGTACGTATACAACACAAGAAAAAGTAAATGAACTTTAATAAATACAGATATTATGAAATAAAACACTCTACCATTTTAATACAAGTAAGCTTTATGGTTTATGATTATCAATTTCGTTCCCATTGCTGGAATATCTATCGGGTTGTTTGTTATGCCTCGCTTTAACTGCGTGCTAGCAGTTCCCTTTTCCTGAGGAATGACCATGCGCACTTCGACTTTCGTGGGATAAAAATGGTAAATCCGGCTTTTCCTTAAAGCTACCAAATGATGTAGATAGGCATCCCACAGTACGGGCTCCAGTCGGTGAATATGGAAACTAAAAAATTAAAACTAGGTCCCCGTTCTTACGCATATATACACAGGTACGTGGGTGTTAATTAATTACTTTAAGACATTAAGGAACTTCGATTGGCATTTAACAAGGAAACTAACATCATATTGTTATACAAATAAAAGTTGCTCATTTCTTACTCGTAATTCGAAACCTTTCTCGGTTCTTTTTTATGCCATACTATCACTTTAAAGTGGTTTTAACCAACATGCATACATTTCGTTTTTTTTTTCGTTTTCCTCGTCTGCGTCCGCTCTTTGTTTTTTAACCAAAGTAAATCTGACTCAGGGAAGTCACTCAAAACATGTTTGCCTGAGCTCTCGTATTCCAAATGGAACTCCGGGAAAAATATATGCTCAAAAGTGGCTCAAAACTGTATCTATTCGTATTTTGATATACACAATAATAAAACTGCTCGAAGAACTCCAATCTGTTACACAATGCCTGGTCATTGTTTACATTTAGCTCACTTGTGTGCTTATGTGCACCCATACACACCCATGTGTAGATAAAGGATGGCTTATCTTATCACTGACAAAACAGCGGAGCATGCAAGAATGCTGTTTGTCTTTGTCCAGTGGCTTCGATTAAGTAGTCGAAAAGGAAAACGGTAAACGGAATGCATAACTTTGCCCTCTCACTCCCTCTAATCGGACGGAAGAGTCGGACGTTATGACCTGTCCTGATTTGGAGAAATCTTTTCTATATTTCATTTATTTCGCTTACTTCCCTACTTCTTTCAAATGCACTAATGCGAAAAACATTATTTTTTTCAAATTAAATGGTCAAGTGTGCTTCTAATGCAATCCATAGTCTCCATACATACATATCTGCAGTCGGCAAAAAAGGAGGCACATACTCGTAGAAATTTTTCATCGCTCTGTATATGGATTTGTAAATGGTATAAAAAGCATATATCAGTATCAGTTCTCTTCCCATTCCCGCTCTCGGTGCGCTCTCTCGGTTGAGCAGTTTTCGAGCCTCTCGAGTTCGAGTTCACCGAGTTCGAGTTGCGGCGGTTCGCCCACTCAGTTTGCCCACAGCTCTGAATGCGAGCGTAACGATCGCAAGCCGCCTGTCTTGCAGTGAAGTGCATTTTCTCAAGCCGCTTCCTCGATTTGTATTTGGTTGGCCAACAGCCCATAACTTGAACCCGTCTTTAATGCCCGTATCTCTGCGAGAGTGAGTTTCCAATGGCGATTTGCCGAGTGCGCGTGTGCAGGGCACCCTTTCCTTCCTGCTGTCGTCCGGAGAGTATTCGCGTTGAGTGGAACAGCCGTATAAGAGTGGTTGGGCTAGCGGATTTAAAGGAATGTGGGTGCTGTGCCTTTAAGTTAGGACTCCTTGTGAAGGGATACGCAGAGCAGCGGCTGGATCGCAAGTTATTTCTAAAAATATATGGAAATGAATGGGGGAGATATACGAAATGTATCTGCACGAAAACTCATATGCTCGCCAGATGTTTAGCTTGAGTAAAAACTTCAGATTCCTTAAAATTTCCGTTCTTATTATTTATTATTTCTGCTTTAGCGCAGGTTTTAATCAGAACTTTTTTCCCTTAATATAATTTGATGTGTGTATTTGCGCAATGTTCGGCTCTCCCAGATTTTCTGTTTTTAATTTTTTCCCTTTCCTTTTTTAATATGAACGTTTTGAAGTTTGATTACATTCTTTCCTATATCTTTCGATTCTATAAGCTTTACATATTGGTCTAGACGCGTGGTTCCATCCAATTGAGAGTGAACTATTCGATTTCTTATATTAAGTTGCTCTTCCGGTGGCTCAGACACACAAGTTGAGGAACGAGAAGTTTTAAAAAACACACTATCCGGACAACTAGACATACTTTCGAAATCTGCTGTTTGCCGTTTTTTGCATAGGACGGCTTTTTGTTTTTTGGTCAAATTGTAAAAATATTTGCTTTTCTTTAGGTGGGCTTTAGACTTCGCTTTTTCGTTGGCAATAACTATTTTTGTAAGACTTCTGGACATCTGTGTCCTGTAATTATCGAAATTAATCGGGGTGCGCAACAAGATGTGATAACCTGCGTTCGTCTGAAAAATCTCAGATAGTTCGCCATCATTCAGCAACAAAATGTTTCTCTCAAAGACGAAAGACGTTTGTGTAAGGCTCAAGGGGCCCAAGTCACCGCCATGCCGGGCGGAGCAGCAGTCGGAGATCATTTTTGCCAATTCAGCAAACTCACATTTGCCTGATTGAATTAGATCCCTCGCATGCATTATCATATTTAGCGCTTCCTGCCTCGTTCTCCTTACCACCCGTTCACGATGTGAACTACACCTGTCCGATTCGTTGTGCTTCACCAGGATGTGTCTGCAGCGGAGCGTGCATTTGTCATTGAACTCAGGGTAGTCCCCAAGAACGGCGCCCCAGGCATTCCTATTCTTTTCTCGGTAGGGGCTTGGAGGCAGTCTGAAATATACCTTCCTGGTAATTGTGTCGTAGAAGTAGCACTCCTTGGTACTGTGAGCAATTCGCTCTTCCCATCCAAGGGGCAGCTTGTTCGGCCTCTCAGAATTATGACGTTCGCCAGTTAGGATCGAGAGCCCACTGTCCGCATCACCATAGGAGTCGCTTTTAACGTTATCACTCGAATATTTACTTTTAGAGCTCGCGTCTAACCAACCCCAAGAGTGGTCCCAAGTTTGCTGATCTCCATTTTGGCCATCTTCTATTTTAAATATATCAAACTTGTATAGCGCCGGCTTCATGGTGTTCATGTTTGCACAAACCAGACGGTATGGGTATTTATGTGTTAAGTATAGATACTGAATAGGTTACTGCTTTGAGCCAGAGTCTCAAAGAAAAATAAAGCAATGCAATCTTGTTTGTTTTACAGCTCGGCTTTAAAGCATATATTTTTAATTATGTTTTATTTTCATGCTTTTATTGTTTTTTAGGTTTCCGAAATAGTTATGAATCTTATACTGGCTGTAACCACGGCTCTGCACCTAGTTTTGGTGGTATTGGCGCACAATCCGCTGTCAATTCGTGGCGAAGGCCTTTCTGATGGCATTCGTCTGGTCATGGAAAAGAGGTCGGGCGATGTAGTACACATTCGTCCAGCTCGGGGCACCCTGGAGGACGAAACAGTCGCATCCACATCTACAACAAAAAGTGACACCCACCGCACCAGGAATAATCGTAAGCCGAACAAGCCGCAAGAGCACTCTCAGCAGGTTGGGGCCCACAAGTCGGGATCTAGAAAACTAGTGGTTGCGGAAAATGGCGGGGCACTGTCATCACAGCTACCACAACCAAATCACAAACAAGGCCACAAGAACACTGATAAGCAACAACGAGGAGGAGGATCCAAGCAGCAGCGAGGACATGGCCAACATCATGGAGGCAATAGGAAAGGACCTAAGGCAGCGACTCCAGAGAATGGTAAGCCTTAGGACTGCAACGACAGAATTCAGATAGTTTTTAAATGCAAAGTCTTATCTATGCTTTTTAACAGGATCGACTTGCCGATACGCAAAGAGCGCTTGGTCCGATTGCGATCACAAGACCAACATGCGTTCACGAGTCTTGTCCCTAAGGAAAGGAGAGCAAAACTGCTTGTCCACGCGGACCATACAAAAGAAGTGCAAGAAAGGTGCGCGCGTTAACTTCTATATACATAATAATCCTCCACAGCGCCTCCCCAAGAGGGAAACGTAGTGGAATCGAGCATTCCCATAAAAGAGCCAGGGGGGTCATTGCCGGCTTAATAGGCCCAAAGGTCACAAAAGTCAAAAATCCCTCTTGTTGACCCATATACAAGAATGCTTACTTCTGGGGAGGATTGTGCTCTCTTCGGCCCACTTTGGGTTCTCCCCGCCACAGACTCGTTTCGTTCTCTGGGAAATACTGCAGTTCCTGTTCCTAACAATGCAGCGAGTGCATCCTTCTTCATTACAGCAAATACTTTTCCGAAATTAATTTGAAATTTTTGCGTACTTCCTTCGGTAGGCTGCCGCTATGAAAAGGGTGAATGGTCTCAATGCGTCGGGGGACAAATAACCAGAGAGGATAAGTTGGAACCAGAGGCAACTGGCGGAAGTGATCAAAACTGCAATCCAGTGCGCACCGTCAGCAAGAAGTGCAAAGTAAATGGCAATTCGAGTGGAGGAAAACAACACGGGCAGAGTCGTCGGACAAAAGAGCAAAAGCAGAGGGATAAGGGTAAAAGTGGCGAATTTAACCCTTTTGTGAAAAGTTTGATCCAAATTCTTTCTTTACAGGAGCCGGTCGCATTTCGTCTTGATAATGAAAATTATTTATTTTATACGTATACGGAAGCAACATTTGTAATATTAAATAAGCAATTTTCAAACGCTAGCCCGTACGGACTACATGAACAACAATAAAGAATTGGTTTTATTCAGAGCCTTCTTAGGGCCAAATGAAAGTACTTTTTTAGAAATTCTTGAAACAAGACTCTCCACAAGCCCCAATACCGCGAAAATCTCCACAAAATGAGACCTGTTGTTGAGTAATCAAACTGTTAGAACTGTTAGTTGGCTCTGAGTTTTTATTTAATATTAGACGCGACAGTAAAATAACCGTCTGCGACAAAATTGAATTAACATTACACAAGAGAAAACGTTACCTCTAACTCGGCTGGGTAACATAAAGATGTTAAATTTAACAGTGTTTCTTTACTTAACTGCAAGCCCCCTTTAAATTCATCGATCTTTCGAGAGCCAGACAAATCTTCAAGTTACCAATGTCTTTAATAGCCATTGAACGGGTGTTATGTGGCTGGCCCAAGCTTTGCCGCAAACTGACCGCCGGCTTGCGGCGCGCACTGGTCAAGCAGCCCCGTACAGGCGGAGATGTTGGAAGACCCGGAATGGAGCTTGGGCGCTTTTCGTGCCTTGGACTCCGTGTGAGCCTCAGCAATGCATCCGTCGTTTACGTTGGCCACCGACACTACTCGACGTACGAGAAGACGTCTACGCAAATTTTAACGAAGCTCTTTCCACAAACCTCTGAGGAGTCCAACGACGAGGAGAGTCGTGCGCGGCGGAAACTTGAGGAGGAGGAGGAGCTGAAAGAATTGGAGCGGGCATTCAGGCGGATGAAACTGGGCTTTGGGCTTTTCGGCATAGGAAGCTTGTTGTTCTCGTTTTGGGGTATATATTTCTATGGAAGGCCGTCCTTGGATGAGCACGGAAATGAAGTAATCGACGAATTCAGTGGTCTGCCACAAATGCAGCAGGTTATGTGGCGGACATGGAAGTCGGTGAACCGGTTTCAACGGTTTTTCAAAGAGCCGTCGAGAAAAAAGCTGCTTCCTGATCCCCTTCAGCCCCCCTACGTGCAGCCGGCGTACACTCTGGTACTTGAGATTAAGGATGTGCTGGTACATCCCGATTGGACCTACGAAACAGGATGGCGCTTCAAGAAGCGCCCTGGCGTTGACTTGTTTTTGAAAGAATGTGCTAAGTACTTCGAGATCGTTGTTTACACGGCGGAGCAAGGAGTTACTGTGTTCCCGCTGGTCGACGCACTTGATACGAACGGCTGTATTATGTATCGCCTGGTTCGCGACTCTACGCACTTTGATGGAGGGCACCACGTGAAGAATCTTGACAACCTCAACCGAGACCTAAAGCGAGTGGTTGTCGTGGACTGGGATAGAAATTCCACCAAGTTTCACCCCTCGAATTGTTTCTCGATCCCGCGGTGGAATGGAAACGACAATGACACTACCCTCTTTGAACTTACCTCGTTTCTTAGTGTTCTAGCAACCAGTGAGATCGACGATGTCCGAGATGTGCTGCACTACTACAATCAGTTCAGTGACTCGTTGTCCCAGTTCCGAGAAAACCAGCGAAAGCTGGGTGAGCTAATGTACGCCGAGGAGGTGGAAAAAACTAGCAAGACTAGGCCTGTCGTCAAGAACTGGACCCGTGGCTTCATAAATCATTAAAAAGATTGTGCGTTTGATGTGCCCTTTAAATACTGTTGATTCACCCAAAAATTACTTTAAAACTTTCCAAAACAATATTCAAGTGCTAGCATTTTACAACGTCTACCTACTAACAGTAGTCAGTTTTTTGCGTATTCTGTTGAAAAAAGTCTGAAAACATTACATTTCAAATATGCCGCACTACATAATTTTTAGTCCGTTAAAACAGTTTTCTGATTTGGCATTTAAAGCGGATTGCCCTGCGGAACGTGAATGCAGATGTCAGTAGTTGATGCTTCCTTGAAGGTAACAGTGCACCCACTAGGCGGATACATAGCCGTAATGTTGTGAAAAATGTTGTGTTACGGTTTTATACGAATGCAGGATTCCAGGAATACTCAGTCCAGCACGAGCACGCAAGCTCAGCAACATGTTGCTGCCATGTGATGGTGTGCGTGAGCACGTGTTAAAAAACTACGGCACATGTGTGTACTCTTGAAGGAATGTTTCCACAATCAACAACTAGGCACTTCACACCACTAGGTGAGTCATGCGCAGTGTCGCCCCTGCGAACACTCAGTTGGCAAAAGTAAACGGATCATCTGTACTGTATGCCTTCCGTCTAGTTACTTCTAATGCAGATTTTGATTCTGGCGAGGGTTCGTGGCTGGACCTCTTCTTCTTATGTTGCAAGCACACGAGGTTGCCCCCATGGCGATTCGGTGGTGGAAGTATACTGCGGATGTGCGGATGTGGAAACGTCAAACTGGCGAGCCAGGGCGCAGGCGTCGGGTTCATTTGGCACTTTGTCTGGTACTCTCCCACAACGGCGTCCTACAATCTCTTTGGCTCAGCATCCTTGTAAGCTGTTGTCGGAGCAATCTGGGCATGGGGCAACTGAAAGGAAAGCAACTTTCCCATTCACGAGCGCACAAGCCGCAGGAATCGCGAGCGCAGACAATTCAGTTCGGCTTTAACGTAATGGACGGAAGGTTTGAATATCGCTTCTCGCCTCAGTTGTACAGATAAAGTCCCACTGCACGCAATAGGAGGGCACTTGGAAGATACAATACAACGGCGAGCAGTGTGTGTGTATATGAGGTTGAATGCTTACGATTGGGAATAAGTGACAGAATATTGCAACTATGACCTGAACGCGGGCCAATTAATAACTTTGCAAGCTTTTGGCCAGATTCGTGGCACACTTAACTTGGAACTTCGATGCCAGTCGGATGGATATCTACTCTCAAGCCGTGTTTTAATGCCTCAAGGATTCCGCCCTCTTGCCACAGACAATGAGCAGGTGCGTGTGCAGTTAAACTAATAAAATTGTAGTGGGCCCACCCGACCCACACAGTTGTGCCCATTTGCTCTAATTTGTGTATTTGTTACCAATGCATATGTTTGGCTCAACAAACCATGTGTAGTAATTTGGCGAGGGGAAGCTTTAGACTAAATGCATAGACTGCGTATCCTTCACTGCCACACCCTAAAGTGACTGTGCTATCACTCACTCGCAGGGGGAAATGACCCACAATCATAACAATAAAGATACAGATGAGGAGAGCCTGCATGTACATATTTTATGGAATGACTGATAACCAATGTTTTTTTGAAATGCATGGCACACTTACAATTAAAAGCAATTAAGTGCTGTAGTTAAGTCACACACATTTTCAGTGGCACTATCTGCAGATTTCAGCCAAATTGGCCCTTTAAAATCATTTTTTCTAGATTTGCCTGTAATCTATAAGAGATGGCAACTGAAACCTTTCTGGACCTGACTTATGAGAGGGGCAAGGTGTCCAAGAGGTCACTGCGACCAAAGCTATTAAAATTGACAGATGTGACGATACCGCACCGAAGTCGGAAGAAAAACAAAGTTAAGGTGAGTTGTGAGTTGTGAGAGGGTTGAGTTGTTGAGCAACTAGGTCTTCTTTCAGACCAAAGACCGATCAGCCACATCCGTGCGCGAGAGGATCTATGATGATCCTGCCTACACAGAGGACATAAGCCACTTGGCGAATCCCATGCGTCGCAGTAGCATTTCCGGGAAATCCTTTTTGGAACACAAGACGAGGTCAGATTCGGGCGGCCAGCCATCATCCAGCAGCCTACTGACCAAGAACCAGCTGACCCAGGAGCTGCATCAGTATGTGCCAGGAAAGCAGGCCAAGATCAAACAACACCATACAGGCACAATAGCTTCCGGCAGCACCGCCATCAGCATAAACTACGAATGTGATTCGAGCAGCACCGACAACGAGGCCCAGGAACCAATCCAAACCAAAGGTGGTATGACCCGCAGGGTGCGCAGCTTAGAGCGCAATCTGGCCGCCGCAGGCTCCGAAAGGGCGGAAAAGAAGGGAACTCAGAAGCGCACCTCGAAGCAAAAGCGGAACCTTAGCCTGGACAACAATCGCCATCAGGCCGCAGGGCATCCGAAGCGGGAGGCGGGAGCTGTTGCTAAGGTCGGTCACGATGCTGATACACGAGTCCGCAAAGAGCGAAATCGGAAGCCCTACGGCGAGATGGGTCCGGATGGTGGCGTCCCAACCGAGGTCAGTGAGTTAGATGACGGGTACTCTGCTCGCGGTTCCGCTCAGAGTTCAGCCTGCACCTTACCGGCAGAAGCAGCCTCCGACGCGGCGAAAGTTGCTATTGGCAAACGGTTCCTGCGCGGCGAGATTGGAATTAAAAGCTTTAACTACTATCTGCTTAAGGAGGGCTTAAAGAGCTCCAAAAAACTAGTGGACCAACAGCGAACCCCAGCTGGCAGTGGCAGTGTGGAGTCACCTCTGAAGGCCGAAAAACGACATTGCCGCAGCGAGGAAAACATCTACGAGGAGATCTTCTTTAAGGACACGGCCAACGCGGTGAGCTCGTCGGCAACAGGAGTAGCCACCGGCATGGCGATGCCCGTTGCTCTGACAATGTGTGATCAAGAGACGCACAGCCTGGAAAAAGGAGCTCATCCGCATGGAATAAGCGCCACCAATCCCGCATTTGCAGACTGCGAGTTTTGTATGGAGCAATGCAGCAAGGAAAACTGTGAATATTGCTTGGCCCAAGTTGAACAAGTAGCAAGTAAAAAACTGAAGGCTGGGCAAACACAGGAAGAGCAGTACCTCAACCAAGGACATAGGAAAGAGAACACTATGGATTCGCGGCCTGGTGGTTCGGGGGTCGAAGTGCCGACCGCCCATATACTAGAGTTCCAGTCGTACAACCCAAACAATCCAGGCGTTTACAAAATTGAGACGACTCCGGTGGCCATAACAGGAGACTATAACCCGATTCTACAATTCCAGCAGTCTTCTGCTACTACATCGACCTCAGCTACCACCACGCCAAGTGAACCCCAGATTTATGGTGGATACTACCTGCCCCATGCGAACCAGAGGCCATACCACTCGCCAGCTGTTAATAGCCAGCTGCCAAATCACTATGCCGTGGGTGGCAGTCTGCTCTTGGCCCAGGTCACGGGGGCCACTCAAGGGTCCGCCACTCCGCCTCGGCGACCCCAGCAGCACTTCATAGTGGGATATCAGAACGGAGGAGGTTTGTCCGCAGGTGCGGCTTCCTTACAGCGCTTTAACACGAAGTCCTCTTCATCGAGCGACTCGCTTCCCTATCACAAATATAATACCATGGCGCGGCTGGAGGCAAATGTGTTAGCAGCTCCTGCCACTGGGGATCTTTACTATGCGGTCAGTGGGACGCAGCCACTGCATCCGCTTATGTATGCTGCCAATAGACCCATTGGAGGATCCCAGATACTGGTGGATCCTTACGACCCGCAGATGTACAAGAGCGACTCAAAGGCATCCATTCTGAGCGAGTTCTCCCTTCGCAGCAGCGACAACTCTCAACGCTACGCTCGGCATCCTCATCGGCGACATGGCGGGCGCGTCAGCGATTCCAGTCTCTTTTCAGTGTACTCGAACTCTGGCCAAAGACGGTACTTTGGGAGCTCGGAAGGCAGGTTCGGATACGATTGTAGACGCTGCAGTCTGGATGGGGTCATCGGAATGAGTACTGCGACTGGAGGGTCTATGATGGCTCCCGATAAGTGCAGCTACTCGGACAACTGCCGGTTCGAGTGCCGAAACTGCGACTGCTCGTCAAATTACTTTAGCTCAGACTTCGATGATGTTTACGGATCAATAGCGCGGGGAGGGAGCAGCGGAATCCCGCGGAAAACTGCAGCAGGGACACTGCCATCAAGCACACAAGACGATCACGTTGAGCGACTGGAAACCCCACCAGCGTTGATGGAGCAGCAGCAGTACGCGGACCTAAAACAGAACAAGTACGCCCAAGATTTCTTTAAGCATGTTAACGACGTAAAAAGAAGCATTTACCAGTCGGAAATGAAGAGAAACAATAGCTTGGAGTCCTCAAGGAGTGGTCCAAGAGCTGGCGGCAGCACAAAAAGCAATGTCAAAGGAAGTCCCAAGCGGGCCGCCTCACAGGAAACTAGACTAGTAACTACTCTTCCGCTAAGCAGGAGTCGGCTTTCTGCCGGGGTAAAGCCCACACCTGCACCAAGGACCAGTCTCCAGGCACAGAATCCTTTACCGGAGACTACCGTCGCAAGTAAGTACACCTTATGTGGAATTCTATTGTACACCACTGTAAATAACGCTTGAATTATTCCTAGAAGATCCCACGCCTAGCAAGCGAAAAAGTCAACCAACTGTCCGGAGAGAGTATCCCTCCTTGGACAGGCTCGTTGCGTCTACCACGGGCACCATTCCGAAGAAGAACAGCAGGAGCATAACAGCGGCCAGCTCACAAAGTCCGAAGCTGACGCAAAAAACTAGATCAGAGGCTCCCGAAAAGAAGGTTGCACCTGAAGATCAGTTGCCGCTGCCTCCGTCCGGCAAACGACACCATCGCACAGGCGCATCGAAGACAAATCCAAACGCTCCCTGTTCCAGCTTACGCAGGAAAGACATTCCGGCTCCACCTCCGCCTTCTCCCGCTACATATTCCGACCTCCAGGAGCTGAAGGCCAATATGGAGGGTTTTCGAGACGATACTAAGTCTCGAAGCTTGGAGTGCGACGCCAACGATCTTACGGCTGACGATAATTCCAATAAAACGCAGAAGAAGAGTCACAGCGGACCACCGGATCCAATAACGGAAACCCCAATCGGAGCCACGGATTCAGGTGCAGTGGAGACTGACGACAACGACGTCTTCTATGATGCACGCAGCGAGGATTCTGGGGGTGGTATCTTGCCCTCGAATACCGGTGATATTTCGAAAAAGGTGAGTGCCTTGCTTTTGGTAGCAAAAGTTTGGAAACGTGTAATGTGAATTACAAACACTTATTTTATTATTTTTAATACTAGATATATTTGACTTTAAAATCGATTTTCCAAAGCCTACATTTATTTAAAAGACGAACTTTTAAAAATGCTGAATACAGAAACTGCCAACACGTTTACAGCCTGAACATAGATTAATAGTTGTTCGGAATAATTGGATGGGGAACATTGATTATGAGAAGGGGCTGAGTTGAAATGAACATGAATAAGATTTCAATTAAATGATTTTTTACAGAGTCCATCCCACATGGCGACATTCACACGGGCAGCAACAAACGAAAATCGCAAAGGCGCCTTTGACAACGAAGTGGCGCACTCTGCCGAGGATGATGATTCCCCGTCTCCCGCCGCCCCTGCGGCAGAGGGGCGTGAGCAGGCGTCCTCCATCGCGGGCAGACCGAAAGGGAATGGCAACAGTAAAATAACCACAACCCCAAGCTGCGAGCTCGGGAGCTCGGCCGAAGCGGAGAGCAAGCTGGACTCCGCCGCACTCTGCCGACCCCGACCACGACCTCGCCAACCGTCCCCCCACCTCCCGCCCGAATGCACGGACACTGGGGGGGCTGGTGACGAACAGGCAAGCAAAACAAAACACGAAAAGAAGACTCCAGCAGAAGCCCCCAGGCAACATGTTGGACCAACATGTTCGGAGGGGCAGCGCACCGCCGCGCCAGCAACAAATGTTGCTCGCGCACTCTCAACAACCACCAACGCTGGCAACACGAGCGCCAGCAACAGCGTAGTGGAGCTGGAGCTCAGTTGCAAGACGGGCAACACGGACAGCGAAACGCCAGCGGTAGCGCACAGGTACGCGACTCGGCCATTGCGCCCAATCTATAAAGTGAAACTTAAAGTGCTAGTCACCTGAACTTTTTGTGGCGACGGGGCAATTTTCGGGGCAAGCATCTGTGCACGGCGCACACTTGTTGTTCTTAGCTGCTTTCAGGATGCCCAGGACTCTGGCGAAGTGAAGTGAAGTGTATTTCGTGCTCCCCGAAAGACAGGGGCATCGGTGAAAAAGTCAATCAACTAGTGAACTTCAATAGTAAATTCCCATTACCACATGGTTCGATTTTAAAGTGCGGTAATTGGGCTAGTGAAGCTATTTGCACTCCACGAGAGGCAACCGTATGCGCAGCAGCTCCTGAGAGGGTTACTGTGGGTGACATTTGGCATCACCTTGTGCTGGCCTCCCCTTGAAACTTCACTTTAAAGCGGCTGGTATCTGAGGTGAAATGGGGGATCGGCGGAAGCAGCTGGCTTGCCAATTGCAATCCCAACCGGATAGGGTATGTACTTTGCATCCCTTGGAACTGGGCAGTGGTCTGATTCGTGAGATTATTTCATTCAATGTTTGGATACTTTATCGGCGTGCAATCAATTACCTAAGAGCCCAGCTGGCTGCAAAGTTCAATTGTGGAAGGAGCTACATTGCCGTGTTTTTATGGCCTGAGTGAACCATTTGAAAAGCAAGTGCCGGGCTAAAAGCCTACTCAATTGATGCTTGATTGCCCGTTCAATCAACTCTTCTTTCGCGATAATTTGTCGAGTGTGTCTTAAAGCAGCTGGGCATATTAATATAATTAATTACCAAACCTTACGTTCACGTGATGGATGACAGTGTATATGTACATATGACAGAACTCGGCGCGCTTACATCTGCGTGTAAATATCCTGGGGCATGGTGAATAGACATAAATCAACCTCAGAGCACAAATTCAGGAAAACAACGAGTGGCTAATGCAAGTGGATTCGTGGATATATGCTAAACTTTTGCCAACCATCTCCCTTGATTATAAACAATATATAACAATATAAGTTCCTTTCAATAGCGCGTCCTGTGTTGCGCGATATCCATTTCCCTTTCTTCTCAGCAAAAATTCGGCAATCAATAATTTTAGCAAAATGCTTCGCCTCCTGGCTTTCCCCATCGTTTGTGGAAAACCCCCGATCCGAGACCAGCCATAAATATATTTTGACCTTTCTTTCTTTTCGTTTTTGTGTTGGTATTCAATCACTTGCACACATACATAACCAATGTGTGTGTGCACAGCCGCACTTTTCTTAATTATTTGAAGCTGCAGAGGAAGAAATAATAACTTAATGTCACACTGATGCTTTTTGTGTGGGTTTTAATGCACACGTTAAGCATACGCCGTGTAGTCCACGAGTTATTTATACACCGAGCCATGCGGTTGATTAATTCAGCGCACAGGGTGTAGGTAAAGTTTCAAGCAAACGGGCAAATTTTAAGCGCTGCTAATTGAAAACAAGTTCAGCTCGCAATGAGGGGCACAACCAGTGAGAAAAGCAATCCAGGGCCATCGACAAATCAGAAGTCAGAAATCAGAAACCGTGTGGCTCTTATTGCTACAATTCGGTATTTTGCGAAATTGGGGCCGACCTTCAAAACCTTCAAGCCGAAAATAAAAAGTTCGCTGGAAACTCGCAATTGCATTAATTTACTATAAATTGCATGCAGCCTACCATTCGATAATTATGAGACTGATCATTATGAGCACGGGCTTGCAAATATGGTATGGAAAACGAGAAACTCGTTTCCTATGGCCGCAACTTCATTTGGTCATTGGCTTTTAGTCAATGCCGCTGGAGCTCGACCAACGTTACCACATCGTGCACCATCGAAGAAGCAGCTTCTGGGCTAGTAAAATGGAAAAGTGCAAGTTGCCTAACAGGTATGCGAGATAATGCAATCGATTTACTAGTACCCGTCCGCGTCCTCGTCCTCCTCCTCCTCCTCCTCCGCCACATCCACTTCCTCGGCTCGCCCTCGTCCTGCTCTGCTCTGCTTTGCTGAAGACAAGTGCGGCTTAACATGATTGAAAACCAGTTTTATGATGCATGCCGCAGATGCAAGCGCAGTGCTTTGTGCTTTATTTACGATATCCAAACCTGCAATCACTGCTGCTCAATAGACATCGAGTTTTTTTAAAGAAATGCGCAAACGTTTTTCAGGGAAAACTTTTTCTCTTCGAATATTACGGAAAATGAAAGGCTTGTTTCAAAGTGCTTTGGGGAACAAGATTTTTGTCCTCTTGTTATGTTTGATTTAATAAGAAAGTAAGAGGAATTCTCTGCTGGCTCGGGTGGTATGTAAATCGTAATTATTTAGTCACTTAACTTTCACTGCGAAAATTATTCATCCCGCTCTTAGCAAAGTTTGATTCGCCGAATGAAAAGTGCACAGCTTCAAGTCACAATAGTAAAAAATCTTCTTTTTCGCCGCAAATGGAATTTGAGATACAGTTCAAATAGTTTAGTTAGTACAAATTATTAAGAATTGAAAGCACTTCCTGGTTAATTAAATCCCAGCAAGTTACCTTTATATTGTTTATAATATTTTTTAAGCAATTTTTTGTTGCTTAAATGTTATGATTTAGTTTTCTAATAGAACACGTATGTGTATTGGATACATGCAAATTGATCAAATCAGGTGGGCCGTCGTTGATCGTTTTTTATGCCCACGCACTAAAGAGTTCGCATGACCTTATAAGAAATAGTCGAGCAGACCTTTCTTTTTTCTAATAGTTACCTTCCCTCCACAGTTTGCACACCGAATGGCAGTTTCATATTCGGTTTTTAACTACAATTTTATAAGTTAGACCTTCACGCAGAAGTAGAATGCGATTACAAGAAATACTTCATGGTAATAAGATGAGCAGTCATGACGTGGGACTACTATTGATATCTAGCCAAGTATATAATAGAATGACCAACAAGAAGAGCTGAATGCCCAAGATACTCTTCCGATTCGGCTTGGTCGACATTCAAAAAATATCAACGCTTCCCAAAGTGAACTAGGCTTAATAACGCCTACACAAGCAAGATAATTTGGCAGATAGGCAAGAATCCGAAGACTTTAACGTTTGGTGTTGGCTGTTGACCATTTTGGTATGACAAGTTTTGAAGTGATTGTATTTGTATGCCAAATTAAAAGCGTGGGGATGAACAGATTCTTTGGTCTTGCGTTCCTGGCCACATGAGTTTAGAGTCGCTTACAAATTCGAACGAAGCATCGAAGATATATAAATTGAGAGATACACTTTCAAAGGCTAGTTGTACTAACCAATGACACTTTTAACCATACATTTAACTAATTTACGCTAATTTAAAGTCATGACACCCACTATGCACCTTGCAACCGCAGCGTTCATAATGACTTAGTGTAAAATGAGTTTATATTTATGTGCGTGTGTCATTTTCTCCGCGACTGTTTTTCCAACAGGTTTAGCCACAGTTTCTCCCACCTATTGTTCAGTCCAGTGTCAGGTTTAGAAAACGTTGACAGCTTTTCGAAAGATCTGCCCCACCGAGAACACCAAAGCCGGCCAAGTTTTACCAAAATTTGAGCTGCGATTGAGTTGGTGCCTTTGCCTGCGTCCCCTGGGCTCAACTTGCGACCAGCACTCGAAAACGCGTCGTTGTCAGCCACCAGCAGTGGCAGTGGCAGCAACAAGGCAAAGCACTTACAGCTGGTGAAACTGCACAAGACTGCTGTGGCAGCGTTTACTGCTGCATCGGTGCATCGGTGCATCGGTGCAGATGTCAACGAGTTCACGCGAGTGCTGAACCATGTTCCCGGACATTGAACCGATGCTCGAGCGCCGGCTCTCGGCCTGGCTCGATTGTCCTAGCCATTAGGCCGGCAGCCGCTGGAAGAGCATTAGCGCTCGAACGGATAAGGGTCCTAAGTCAATTCACTGTGAACCCTTTAGCAGTCGACACTAGAGAACTGAAATGGGGGGAGCGACTAATGATTTCAGATGTTCTACTTCATTTCCCGCACTTATATTACAGTGACCCTACATCCGATGTGCCTGCCTGTGGGACAGCGGAGAATCCAACGCACCTAAGAGCACTGACACGCCAGGACTACGCCTGCATCGACTCGAGCGAGGCTCAATCGGACGACAGTCACCTGACACGCGACTCTATCACCAGGGAGTCCCAGAATGACGAGCTCTCCTCGTCGACTCTCGAGAAACTAGACGTCAGCACACTACCACTGCCCGCACTCCCCAAACGACGCAGAACCCGCTCCCGCACCAGCCCCTCCAAGCACAGGCAACAACAGCAGCAGCAGCAGCAGCAGCGTCATGAAGCTATCGAAGATGCCAAAGCGGTTGATGCATCGACCGCAGCAGCAGGACAACAGCACCCCAAGCCACGTCAGGGAGCAGCCTCTCCAGAGTCCCAAAAGCCAGAAATAAGCGGCCCCAAGAACAACGCAGCCGGCCAGCAGCAGAAGCAGCCACAGTCGCAACAGCAGCAGACGCACCTCTCCGCCTTCCAGCAGTACGTCGCCAAGCGAAGGGAGAGTCTGGAGGCGTCCAATCGCTGTTTCAACGAGAAGCTAGAGGCGCGCAGAATGCATTACCACATGGGTGGGAGCGCAGCAAATGGTAACGCGACCGCCTCCCATCTGACGGCTGGCTCCAATGGAGTGCCCACTTATCTGTTCGGTGAAAATTTCTATGGAGTGCCCGGCACTGGACGTAAGTCCATATCTCCCGCCACCAAGAAGGAGGAAATATTCCTGAACAAGTCCGGATGGGTGCAGGTCAACACGACGCGTGGGGGCAACAAGGATGACAATGGCGGGGGCTACCGAAGCCTCAGCTACGCCCAACAGAATGGCGGCGGACGTGTTGCGGCGATGCTGACGGATCCTGGGCGACGCTCAGACCTGGCCCGACAGTCATTCATCCTGCAGCATCAGCAACAGCATCAGCTTCAGCAACAGCATCAGCTTCAGCAACAGCATCAATCCAATATCAGCATGACTGAGCCGAAGTTTGTTGGCTCCAAAGTAGAAGAGCTGATTCAAAGGAACGAAGCTCGGTTAAGCGGCTGTTCCATACGGGAGCCTTCCCTGCGTCCGGGCCATCGGATTATCGATCCGCAGCTGGCGAACATCCTAAACGAACGGCCTGGCTTCTTGCCAGTGAAGGGTCCCAATGATCTCGACTCCCCCCTCACTCCAATTCTCTCGCCACCTCCCGCTTTCCAGGACAACAGCCGAAGTGCGCGGCGTCAGGAGAGGCGCAACCCAGGACGCCAGCAGGGTCCTTTGCCCCTTCCCGTGCCGTTCCGGTCGCAGCCCCAGATGGACCCTCAAAACCCCATTAATGGCTCCGCCAAAGGCATGGTATTTTCCCGTAGTTTCGAGTACGACACACGTCGCCACACGCCCACCGACAGCTACGTAGAGACGTTTTCCCGCAGCTTTGATGGAAACTTGTCGGATCGCCTGCTCAACCTGGCCGTTCTGGCAGGCCAGCGGGAACGGTCGCCCAACTTCAGCACCCTGACCGGCAACTCTCCGAACTACCTTACGAAACGGGAGAGCGGCGGCGGAAGCAGTGGCTCTCTTCGCAGTCGTGACAGCTCGCCCAAGTATCTGCATCCGCAGACCACAACCGCTTACTTAAATGCCGCTGTCAAGGAGGCGCCTCCTGTCTACAGTGTCCCCACTGGCAGTCAGGCCAAGTATTCGCCGCGCTCCCGTTTCGAAAGGTCTGCTGAGCGTTCCAAAACCCACGCCCTGGGACGTTCCCGTAAGTCCCAGTTCAGCCGCGTGGGCAGTGCCGGACCTCTGTTAGCGCATCCAAACACGGCGAGTGTGGGAGTGTCTCGTTTCCGGAGCTTTGACACGTCCAAGAGCCAGCGCCTCAATTCGTGCGACAGCGGTGCGAGATCAGGTCAGTAGACATCATCATTTGATTGCCAATAACTTCCGCCTTGTCAAAGTTGCTCGATAATAACACATGGGAAATAAGCACCTGCGAAGTGTCACGTGCACCTTGTCCGTCCGACTTTTATACATTTTATTGTTTAGTCCGTGCAGGAGCACCTTGTCCCAGTGGCTAATAGCTTCAGAAAATCGCCTGTCGAATCAGCGAAACTGGCGTCATTTCTCATACTATTTGTTATTATTCGTTGACAAGTTCTTTGGGTCCAAAAGTGGCCAGTAGACCCAGTCTAATTGAGGTTTATTTGACAGATCTTTCCAACGATGAGCTGGACAATGAAGATGGCGGGTTGAACGACTTTCTATCCGCCGGCAGTCACAAGTTTCCTAAAATTGGAACGAATAGCGTCAGCGTATCGCCTTTCAAAATGCAACGCCAGAGATCCCTGACACCAGATCGGAATGACTCCCATAGCTCGACTAGCAGCTTACGGAAGCAAAGATCAAACACCCCTGAGTCCAGGTCCTTGACTCCCGAGGAACGGCGCAGAAAGGGGTCCCAGCTTTCATTGGGCGGCGCCCGGCAAAGCTCCAGCTCGAGGAGCAACACGTTTGAGGGCCGCCAGCGGCACGAGGACAAAACCCCACCCAACATATCACGCAGCTCCTCCAGCTCCAGCTACAGTGGCGGCGAGTCCCACGAGCCCCTTAATGGCACCGGCGGCACGAATGTTACACCCTCGGCCGCCATTTCCGGAAGTGGCTCCACCAGCCATCGACGCGCATTGACCGCGAAACAGGCGGAGCAGGAGCACCGCATTCGACGCTCGAGGTTGGTTAAATGGCTTATTGTTAATACGTTAAAGCTACATCTATTTGCAAATATTCCATTGCACTACATTGCAATACTTTACTTTCGACCTGACGTCTCCTTTCCAGATCGTTGCAACTAACCGAACGCTCTCCGAACCGAGCGCACAAATCCATTGTTAACGTGGGTGCTCTGGTCCCGCAGCAGCGGTCGGTAGGTGTCCCCTATCAGCAGTCCCGTGTCCCAGGTGGGGGCGTTTTCCCCCCCACTATCCGAACCTCACCAGCGGGGGCAAAGATCCACGTCAATTCCCCTGCGCCACCCAACAACTCGGTGAGAGTGCGACAAAACGAGACGGACAAGGCGCGCTCCTTCGACTTTGACTACAACAACTTCAGCCGTGGTGGAGGAGCAAAGGGTTCAAGTCGCACCGCCCACACTAGCGGCAGCGGAGGCGACAGCGGAAGCAATCAGAATCTGCGCGTGGAGAGGGAGTCCCGCTCCTTCGACGACGAAATTTGCGAAGCCGTGCTCAACAACAACAACGGCAGCAACGGAAGTGTGAGTGGCCTGCGCTTCCTACAGCCTGCAACCGATTCCGGGCAGGTGTCAATGGCGTCCACGTCGTCTTCCCGTCTGCGCAAGTCCAACTCGCCTGTCAGCGCGTCTGGAATGGAGGCGTCGCGGTCACCACAGTCATCGGGATCCTCTACCAACAATCTCCATCAGCAGGCGAGGCAATCGGGCAGTCCTCAGAGCTACGGGACGCGACTTTGCGACCACGAGCTGACTTACGAAATGCTACGAAAGTCGCCCATCATGAACTTCCGCCGTGGGGACAGCGGCGACTACGAACTGCCGGTGATGCTTCGGAATCGGGAAACCATCAACTCGGGGGGCAACAGTGAGCTCAACTTTATGAGCAATGAGACGCGAATCTACGAGCACCCTACAACCGTTCTAAAGTCACAGCGATCCCTCCGCCAAAGTCCGGGGTCTCGGGACGACCTTAACCTTGAGGTTGCAGTGGGAGTGGGAGGCGACTACATCTACAGGCAGCCGGCCAACCAGCCGCGTAGCAGCAGGTACTAGAACGAACACCTCACCAGCCGAAGCTTCGGCTTCCCCAGTGACGGCGTGCTATCTGTATATTAACTTAATCCTCCAACTAACCGCACACAATCCGAAGTCCACCACTTGAACCAAATTTAAGAACGCCCAAGGCACTAACACGACCAGAGAAGCACCCGTAGGTGTGTGTGTTTAAGAGACTGCTTATTCATACTAAATAATATAGGTAGTAGCCAAATTGATGAACTGTGCGGTGGTGGCAGACTTACTCCTTACATAAACGCTCCACGGCTGGCTACATCCGTACTAAAATACACGTACTAACTTACCAACTAAACCAAATATACGCAAACTAGATACCCAAAGGAAGCGGTCCCACCTCTAATTTCCTATATCAGATTAAGGAAGTCTTCTGTGCGTGGCTTATGTATATCGTGCTGTTTCATAGTGTTAAAGCGGAGTACCTTGCAACGGCAACGACGAAAAGTTGCACCAAAACTTTGGACACATGCGATTATTGGCCACGCTGCGCCGCCTGTCAGCATAAAAGTGCCTCGGGAGAACTCAAAAAAGGACCGTCTGCCTCCGGAAAACCCTTAACCGTGCTGGATAACGTGCAGCCCCATGTCACCTCAGTGATCGTTAATGAAGACAACGCAGTCCCGGTCCCACAGCTCCGAAGCCTGGAGAAATCCAATCCGTCATGGACCTTCCTTTGTAGCGGAATTGCCAGCATTTGCCAACCTGCGGAGCAGACGGAAACCGACCATAGCACTGCCCAGGAGGCAGCGGAGGAGGATATTGTCATCAGGTGAGTTATACCTTGCAACTTCTGAAGTGACAGATTAGAGCCAGACACGTCCGCTCCTGCTAATGGCTTCATTTTGACGAGCTATTGCCGACTAACAAGCTCTGGCAGCCGGTCCAACAATATTATGAGTGGCTACGTCGGAATTAAATTGGATACGGTCAATAATGGATAAGAGTCATCAAAATTTGTCTCCCCTTTTAGGAAGGTAATAACCAACAAAAGCTGCAGGACGGGACGTAGTCGTTCTCTGCCAAGTGTAATGCTGCGAAGTCTTTATCTTGATGGGTAAGATATCATTTACATATATACGTTTGGCTAGTTAAATTAGTGTTAAGAACGATTGCTCGTAAGCTCGGTAGCAATGTCCCTTAAATGATTCAATGTTCAATAATCCTTTCTACGCAAGTAAGCTATTATGCTGTCTTCCACCCGCCTGTTCGATAGGACAAAAAAAGAGGCGCTTCCTCTTTATTGTCCCACAAATGAACAACCGGCTGTGGCACAGCCTCTCATATCAAAATACTGAGTTCAGCAACCTACTACTCGACTACACTATAGACACACATTTGACATCGTCCTACCCTTCCCCCTCTCGTCTTTTGGCCATCGTCCTTTCTACGTAGTCCATTAATAAGCAATGACGGTGTCGGTGGGGGAGCGTTCGTGTCGCCGGGGGCAAAAGCAGCGAAGTGCAGCTGACGAGCATTGACATAGATGGCCTCTACTACGGAAGTTGGGCAAAATATAGAGCCTCTTGAAGTCCTGCCTGTTGCAATAAAGATCCCTAAAATCCCCCTGTTAATTTGTAAAAGTACCAAGTGGAATTGTCAAATTGGTTGCATACTTGTATGCGCAAGCATGCGCAGTAAGTTGACTCCTTCATTGCGTAATAGGAAGGCAAGTTTATGGCATGGGAACAATGAAAAGAACTATAATCTGAACACGGAACAATCATTGCCTTGTTAGAAGGATTTAAGTTCGTGGGCAAATAACATTTATATGCACGCTTACATTTCCAATATTCGATTTGCTCACATTATTAACTAGGCAGACTTATTTTGATTAACGCTTAATTTGTTCACCAACAAAGACAGTTGAAATTATGGTTAACTAAACTGATTGCAGCGACTTATTGCTTTAATGCATCTCAATTTTAAAAGAACCGCGCTCTGCCCACTGCCAGATGCAAGATCTTGGTGCGGATCTCGGCTAACACCTGGACTTGGCCACATTTGGTATTTTCATAGCAGGGTGGTATTTCTGAAACGCGCACGCGGCCACACTAACAGCAAATATTGAAAAAAACAATAGTTGAGCGGACGCGAAAAATGCACTTATAGGTAACGGCGGTGCGCGCGTCTTTCCGCCCCCTGAACGGAACTCAGCTGTTGGGAGCTTGCATCGAATCCGCAACCAGCCACTGACCATATCCCCAGCAGGATAACATCGCCAGTCCGCGCCCAACTCGCTCTCTACACCCAGTGCCCAATACACCAACTGACATCCGTGGAATCGTGTGAGAAACAGACGCCCTTGCCGGTCGCCGAACAGAACGCCAAGCGTAGGCTGGTGGCGCGTGTGTGTATCTGTGTATACGTACTGCTGGCATTCTCGGGAACGCTTGGGCAGAAGCCAAAATGTGTGCCAGCGCATAGGGAACGAAAGAACGCAAATAGCGCATCTACATTAAGAAACAGGCAAAATCAATAACACCAAACCAAACCGAACGAACCAAAGCAAGCAAAGATTATTACGCAAAACGACGGGCGCATATGAAAATGTCTATAACGGGCGCAGATAGTGGGCGTGCTTCGGCCACCGAGCTCGAGGAGTCCGCCGTCGCGACGGTGCAGCTCAGGGAGCCCACCACACCCCCGCCACCCATCAGCGGCGAGGACGTTTTCCCCAGCCGCGTCTCCCATACCACGTGGTACTTGCCCGTGGAGGACTCGTCCTCGCCGCCCGCATCAGGCACCAACGAAGCCCGTGGCGCGTCGCCTGACGCTGAGCCCCGGGAAGGGGATGCAGCTGGCGACTCGTCAATGAGCACCAGTGACGAGTAAGTTGGTTCCGGTGTACCCAAGACGGGCACCATTCGAATGACATCCTTTAATACGTCGTAATACATTAGTTCTTGCCATTAATTATCCCTTCTATTTCCGTTTCCGTTTGTGGCTATTTCGCGACCCACTGACCAATTACTCCTTGATTGACGCCCTGATTCTTGGCCGGGTGTCTGATGAATTTTCACTTGACTTCCTTCCTGCCACTGCTGCGGTGTTAACTGGGTTATTCAGCCGTACGTACTCTCCGCTCGACCTGTTGAGGTGGATGGACACGCGTTATAGGTTTCGTTTCTATAAAGGATTTCCCTTCTGTGCATCCCTGCCTCAACTGCCCAACGACGAGAATTTTTGTGGTATTTCCATAAAGTTACTCCCCTCTGATGTCACGTTTAGCTATTCCCTTTGGTTTTCATGATTTGTTTAATCAAGAACTTTTAGAGCGGAAATACTGCGTCGTGGCTCATGTTTGTTCATATAGACGGGTCAGAGGAGGCAACTAGTCGGGCCTGGCATGTGAGATATGGATACGCGAGTCGATTCGTCACGAGCTGCAAAAAAACATTTCACAAGGGGCTTTTTGCGCCAGATTCCGCAGACTGCTCGGCATTCCAACCATATTTCGGAGTATCGCTGTTTCAAAATGGTTCAAGGCTATCAACAAGTTTTTAATCCTTCTTCGGTTTGCCAAATTCGAAAATTAGAAATATTTGCGATTGAAAAATTTCAAAATGTATGCCAAATTCATGCCATGAAGTCTTAAATACTTTGCGAGCTTAAAATACTTGCACACGAAAATAACAGCGAGCCTTACGCATACTTCCGATTGGAATATATATATTTATTTCTGTATATTTTAATTTCCAACAAATTTTGACTACGATAACATTTTGTCAGTGACTAAACACAGAAAGATTGAGTATCTAGAGTAGTGGTACGCTAATTGCACTAACAACTAGCGGATTCGTATTCCAGAAATTATTCGAATCTCAGTACTGAGCAAATAACAGTGATTCATCTGATTGAATCTACTAATTGTCCAACTGTCTATTTGCAAAGGAGCAATAGACCAGCCATTCCCTCCCTAGCCTGTGAAGTAACACATATTACCACTTATTTTCACGGATCAGAGCTATGCAGCTCGTAAAACTTATTGTGGCTCGCAGTGGAAAGTAGTGCTTTCGGGCACGAAATCATTTGGATAAAATAATGTTTAATTATAGTACATATAAAATTCCCAAAGTAGAGGCCTGGGGAAAGCTATTGCGAGTCAGCCACCACCACATCTGTTGACCATGCGTTGGCTGTGGTGCTAGGTGCGCTGGATTTTCATTGCGTCTTATTTCACTGCCAGCGGCAGCCTGCGAATCAAAGCAACGAAGTAATGCAGCCTGGTGCCTCTGCGGTAAATGAGACATTGTGGCTAAAAATGCAAGCAACGAGCCACCGCCCTCTAGTAGTTGGAAAACTTGTCCCTGGAGAAGAAACAGCTCTGACGGATGACGGCGCATCTGGCATCTTGGTTAGAAGTCAGAAGCTCAACGAGCATGGTAACATAATTCACTTGACATTTCCAGGCTAAACATGCATTTGGAATTCGTTAGTGTAAGGATTTGGGCAGGACCGAAAGTGAAGTCGGCTTGTGGAAACCCTACTACCGCTGACTACGTTGAGACCTAAGACAAATTACCAAAAGAAGATGTACATGATGTATTTGATAGAGATTCAAACCTGCCCTTTTCCACTCCAAAAGTCTTGCAATGAAGAAAACATCAGTGCCTAAACCAAAACCAGATTTCTTTCTATTTCAAGCTGCCTGCCATCAATAAATAAACAAGTTGCCCATCTGCTGCATCTGCTCCGAAATCATACAATGTGCATCTGCCATCACTTATCGTTCCTTGGCGGCGTTTCTATTTTTGAAACTCTCATTACCGTCGGAAACAAACTCTTTTTTCGGGCATTTGAATACAAACATTTGCAGTTGAGTACTTAGGCGTTTGCTACTCTAAACAGTATATATAATCTTGATCGGAATCCTTAGCCAAGTCGATCTGACCACTTTGCTGATTCGCTTGTATGAACCCTGGCGCTTACATTAGCTGAGTAAAGAGTATCTGACTATCGACTATGGCGTTCTCCCATGTTATATTTAGGGTCATCAAAAGTTAGCATCGTATTCTTTGGGACGCAGCAAATGAACTTCAAGGAACCCGTGAGTTGCAAGTCTGAGCACTAATACCAAACAATCAATGTATATATAACTTACAATTTACTAGGCAGAATGTGTTTCATCTCACCTAAGGTAACTTCTCACCTACACTGAAGACGACAATTCTCTCTGCCGAACCTTTGAACATATGTACATATGTGTTAATAATCAATCCGTCCTCTAATCTGCTTATCAGTAAAACGGTGCCAGCTTTGCATGAATTTGCTCAAACTGCTGAGCGTTTTGATTTGTTTTATAGCAACTTTATAGTACTTTAACCGAACCGTCAAATATGAAATAAGCAAGCAATCCTAACGTTCGTTACGCATACGTCTCGATAAACTTCAATTAGTTTACTTGGGACTTAAATTCCGGAAGAGATGTGTCTGTTTTTACGCAAATTGCAGCGAAAGCTGTAATTAGAGACTCTCTCTTAATACCAATACAAGTCAAAATGGCATTTATAATGAGGTAAAGTACCCACAGCGTCATTTAATATGCACATATGTATGTGCATGCGCGCAAGTTACAACAAATTCAAGCCTCAAAGTGCGGACATTAAACCATCTAATATTTGTTACGCTCGAATCAAATAACAAAAACTCGATGCTTATTAGGTTTATATAAATATGGTCAATATCGGTAATTGTAAGGTAATGACTACTTAAATCGTCATAGTATACAAGCCTTAACTAACCCCACTTATAAATTTGAAGACCATTTACTTGTTATGAATTTACGAGAACATGTCTTAAAAAAGAAAGGCCCTGCACCATTCAATTTTCGGCAAAGAGTGCATTTCGGAGTGGGGAATTGCATGCGCACCTCGAATTCCAAAGAGCGGTGCCGTATTCACTTTATGCCACTTCCTCCTACTCTAACCATGCTCGATTCTTTAATTATGCATTCAAAAATTGTACTTAAAACCCACTTTAGAATCATAATCATTGTTGGCTTTATTTCATGTGTATGGGCTTATTTGTAAATCATATTTAATAGACTGTGGCGCTAGTCATTCTTGACAGCCTTTCCTTTCATCAAAAGAAAACAAGAGAAAGCGCTAAAGTCGATTTTCTCGACTATCAGATACCCGTCACTTACCTTGTGGGTGGTCGAAATTACAACATTTTGGAATACCTATGAAGTCTTTACAAGATTGTGGGCACACGTAAGTTCATCGTTATTTTTGATCAATCAATATGATTATTGTCAAGCAAACCCAAATGGTTAGGTAATTCGTTTATTTAAAAAGCTGTAACTCTGTAAATCGAACTCCTCAGGCAGTTTTCCTAAGAGGGTAAGTAAGGCCTACACAGGTTGGTCTTATTGCGATCGGAATTTTGCGCATACCAGGTAGCAAGTAGGCCCGAAGCTACCTGCTTCATTACATTCGCTTGTCTGAGTTGCAAAAACCGGTTTGATTTCAGTTGCAGTTTCAGATAATGCATCTGCCTATGCGTTCCACAGCACACTTTGATCAGTTTGATCATTTACATTTAATATCCTGGTCCACATGCCTCCAATCCCTTCATAAAGCCTTTCAATACCACTTCAAGTGATATCACCAACTTGAGATAAGTTCAAAAAATTTAGTTTCGCTCAAAAAATACAGAACTGCCTTCCCCATACTTAGAATATTTTTACACTGAATTATTTAGGTCTCCATCACCTGCCTGTTTACAAAAAGAACGACAGACCTCAGTGAAGCAGATGGACTTCCTGTTTTGTTCCTTTAAGAGGGGTCGTTTGTATTTCAGATTCGAGTTCAAGTATAGGACCTTTAGTTGTTGGTTAAATGTGTAACTTAGGGCATCCCAGTCGGCAGTGCTTGAAGTGCCTTCTAGAACAATCGCTATCAAAGCTACCAATGCCTGAGATTGACTCTCATAACCGGCTGATAGATCACGTGCTCATTAAAACTTTAAAATTGTTGTTAACCACACGCCATTTGAGAGCGGGACAGAGCACAGCTGAAGAGCTGACAGGAGTAAAACCGGTTTGAGCGGCAGATGTTTCATAGCTTCCTCTTTAATGACTCATCGTTATCCTTCTTGAGTCAAAATGCCGCACTTGAGTTCTTTTGGAAAACGAGGAAGTCCGGAAAGTAAAGAGGCAGCTGGAAAGGAGCCTTTATTTAAGAAAGGGAAGACGGCATTTTAAATGGGGGAAAATAAGTATAACCATATCGGATAAATATATAACTTATAAATAATATAAACATTTTCAATTTGAAATATTGCACATGCTGCTTGGGAGAAGTGGGACTTACAAATAGACAGTCCAACATAGAAACTGCATCATTGCCAAACTCACTCAAAATCCATCCCCTAGGATCCTTTGAAACGGCACAACAATAACAATAAGCCGGATTGAGTGCGTCGAGCAGCTGGGTAGCCGCTGAGGGTTGAACTGGGATCAGTATGAGCCA
Source organism: Drosophila simulans (assembly GCF_016746395.2). Classification (NCBI taxonomy): domain Eukaryota; kingdom Metazoa; phylum Arthropoda; class Insecta; order Diptera; family Drosophilidae; genus Drosophila; species Drosophila simulans. The sequence goes on from NC_052522.2 coordinate 311,854, forward strand.
GAACAACGAACCGTACGGATACGCTCAGCGGAGTCTCTCGGGACACTACATCGCGACATTGATTTCATTTAGCAGTGAAACAGTATGGTTACATATCACTTTCGGTCAAGCCTAACTCAGTTTAGTGTGCCTCATCTTGAAGCGCCAAGTGGCGAAAGTGCAAAGCGCAGCAAAGTGCGAAAAGAAGGCGACAAGCCGAATATGAACACAAACAGCCCGAGCAAAAGTATGACTGTGAAATCATCACAGCTATATAGGTACATCGCGCCCAGGAACCGATCCATGCTTGTCATGAAGGATCCACGGATCATGACCTTGCGACGGTAAGCTGATTTGGTCAAAATGCGTTCATACGCAACTACGCCGCACTGATGAACTAGGCTTCAACACATTCCTTGAACTAGGCTTTAGCGCGCTCCTTGAACTGAACATCTGCCTGATGTAGAGACCGTTTTCTGGGGATCAGGGGCAAAACTGCATTCCTTCACGTATCCCAAGCCTAAATGGTTTTTGTAACGAGCACGCAAAGTGTTCATAGCCTGCTGTTCGCTCTGTAGTTCGTTAAAAGAAAAATCGTATGAGGAGCGAAGGTAAAGAAAAGATATTCCAAAGATACCCCAGGGGCACACTACCTTCTCCTCCCGCTGTCGTCCTGTGAGAGGATGTCCTGTTGATTCCTAATTCCCCACCCCAGATTACCATGGGCCTTTCCTAGCATTTAGGGTCGTATCTCGGTGTGTTTGTTTTCTTTGTTTGCGCCGGTTCTCAAAATACTTGTTCTTTGCCTACAATAAGCATACGGAAATGGAATTCGCGAAGTTTACATAGGATTCGTTTCGAGAAAATCCTTTTTCGGCTTTTTCCGAGCAACTTGTTTTTGTATTGTAAAATATACCTGCCTCAACAATTCAGGACCCTCCCCGCCACATTTTCACACGCATCCGTTTGGCGAGTGTCGTAACCTTAGGAAAGATTTCTTTGAAATCTATAAATTGCTTTACAAGCCGAACCCTTTTTGCCGCCAAATAATAAACTGGCATAAAGAATTTACATACTATACTGAAGACTTCCGTTTAGACTCTCAAGGCCACAACTTCTATCATTAAACAAAATGTGTTCTATATCTTTCAGAATGCCAAAACCTGGAAGCAATGAAATGGGAACAACCAGTGACTGCGCTGCGACTTTGGTAAGTAACTCAATTTGTTGAACTAGGAGATAAAAAGTACTCAGCTCGGCATCTGTAGAAGCTAATTCAATAGGGGGAGGTCATTCAACTCGAACTCTTAGAAGTATTACAGCACATGCTCGGCCAATTTGTTTTATGACAGTGTAGGAGATCTTGCCCAAGACCAAACTTTCTCTGAGCTGCCGATACCGGCAGTAAGGTGGCACAGAGTTCAATAGACAGATCATATTTCTCCCTAAGATATTTATATAAGAAATTATCCAATGACGCGGATTCGTAAAAGCGTCGCTGCAACCGCAAATCAAATCGCCCTGCATAACAATAGGATCTTTCTTGCTACTCCGCCGATCAATGCACTGGGCAATAAGCTACTTGCAATTCACTCACGGCAACCGCATCCGAGAAGAGTAGGGTGTCACGGTTGAGTAGATGCTACTAAAGCCCTCGTTGGCTTATCTGACGCCATAAATGAACCCGAAATATGATCTCTGTAAAAGGTGTGCATTGATGGGCTCTGGTCTGGTTGTGACCACCATCTTGAATGTGCGATATAATGGCGACTCGTCATTAAATCAATATCTCAATCAAGGCTTAGTTCGTTGCATTTTGATTAGGTTCCCAGTCACATGCCGCTGAGCATCCTTGCTTCCGTGCAGGTGATGTCAAAGGAAAAACTAATCACGCAAGACAAAACATGGAAACAGTCAGCCTTTCAGAATGTCATTGGTCAAGCCATCAGTCTGTTGTCGAGGTCGCAGACAATAAGTTGACCCAGCCTGTGCAACAAAGGCAGGCATTTGAGACAAGTGGCAGGGGCTCGTGCTATGCCATTCTTGCCTTAATCTAATCAAACCACTTCCAACCAGACTCCTGACAATAGAGCTCGCAGATAGAGTTGATCTCAAAGGCATTATGTCCCATAATGCAAGGGCCAAGCTACAAGGGGTCTCCACACACTTACGGCCGGGCGACGACATCAACACTCGGCAGTACTCGCAGTTCTCATTTGCAAGCCTCGTTGCCGGCAATTGCGGTCTATCAGTTATTGGTTATCGCTTTGCCCGGTTACACTTGCCAGTGCTGTTTGCGGAAGTCCCGCTGGTCCGCTGAAGGCGCTATGAAGAAGCTGATAATACCTACGCTCATGGACACCTATGGGCTGATTAAGTTCTGGGACTTCGATTCGGGCGCCCCTGCAAATGTGTCGCTGCCCACCAGAGGCAGAGTGGACCTCAGCGTGCCCGTGGGCAATATCATGCCCGGCGAGCGCTACAAATGGAAATCTCGTCTTCTTCAGGTCGGGTCTTTGCTGCAAGAAATATTCTACTTATTTACTATTATCATTAATTAGTGGTTTCGAGATAAGGTAATGATATTTTGGCCATTCCCCGCCAGTACCCTCGGCGCCATCAAGCACAAGCAGTATTATTGCCAAACGAAAAACAAAACCCGATAAAAATGTCAACCGATTGCCTATGTGTGAGTGCCAGAGCTTACTTGCCTTCTGTTACCTTTCGTGAAAGGTAAAATAAAATACGAAATACGACTCTAAATCTGGCAATAAGCATTGGAAGCATACTTGTCACAGCTACCAGTACCCCAGAACGCTTTATTAGCGTTTCGTTTTTGTTAACAAAATTTTTGTCCCCAGACATAGTTATGACGATTGTTGCTTGTGATATCATAATTGTTTTGTTCCGAACGTGGGCCGATACGAAGGGATAAGTAATGCTGCGAATTGATAAGATACTTGTGGTTTCGGGTGAGAAGGCGAGTTCCGTTGAAGTCGCAGCACTGCGCTACATAGCTGCATCTATTGCTACAGCCACGGTGGATTGTCAATCTGTATCTAGACATAAAGTGCCAGCCGGTCGATAATGCAACTTATTTTCTCTTACTTACAGTCACAGCAAATAAAGGCGGTCTCCAGTCCAACGCTGTCCGACCCGTGCTTAGAGGAGCAGCCACAAAAAGGAACTGAAAGTACGGATGCGGCTAACACAGGCAGCAGCGCCGGAAGTGGAGGCCTAGGCGTATTGCAGAAATTCAAACGCACCTTGAACAACTTTAACAACAAAAATCAAATGCACATCTCTCCGCTATCACCAGCGGCAGTAGGTAACAATGTCCCAAAAACTAAGACATCGCCAACAACGCCGACCGCATCCATAGCACCTATGATAACGACGACCACAGCTGGCGATCCTGGGTCAGAGGCCGGCGATTCGAGCTCCGGAAAATACCGGTTTGGGCCCCTTATTTGGCGTTCTTCCAAAGAACGCCGTAAGACGAAGTACAACCGACGCGACAAGTGCAATTCTGGTGACTCAGGCATACAGATCGAACTAGAACAGGATGAGCAATACTCCCGTGCGATGGCGGTGAGCCGCCAGGATGAGACCCGCGCGTTTGCCTTAACCAATGGATCGTGTGGTGTCGCGCTCTCTAAAATGCGAGCCATACGTCGCACCAACTCTGCAAAGGCGAGCAGCATCCTTGGGCCCTTTATTGTTAAAACCAAAATAGCCAGGCATTTAAACATTGGAGAGTCTGACAAAGCTGAGCGCAAAGCGCCAGAGTCACTACCCACGCGATCGCTTAGCCAGCCGAACGGCCTAGAGTCCTACGGTATGGGTCGTCCCGATCTTGAGGATAGCGACAGCGATAGTGTCGCTTCAAACGAGGAAGGTAGGTTAAAGCTTAAGTGCAATGTACAATTTCAGCCAGACAATCTTAACTAATGTGGTGTCTTTTTGGTCCCCAGCTGTAAGCTTCTACCCAACCACCTATGCGGAGGTGCTGTACAACTTCACGGCCGGCGGTCCTCAAGAACTAGGGCTAGAGAGAGGAATGCTTATAGAAATACTGCGCAAGGAAGTTGGACCCTGGTGGTTCGGCCGAATAAAGAAGGAGGAAACCAATCTGGTGGAAGACATATTGGGTCCTGAGCTGGGCTGGTTCCCCAAGGAGTTTGTGCGCATTATACACTGTCCAGAGACGGACAATTTCTTTATAGCGCACAGGGCTGCCGCTGATGAGGCGGCGGCTGAGGAAGCCAAAGCTCTTGCAGAGGAAGGGTCTGTTCCCGTTCCCGTTGCGGCATTTGCAGAGGACACAGACGTTACCGTCACCACAGACCAAAGCAACGTCACCCTCATAGTCATTGAATCACCACCAACTCCGAGTGCACCCAGTGTGGACTTTGTTGCCCAACCGGATCACAGCACGATCATACGCCGCAGTGCCGTTCGCGAACTGCTTGATACGGAGGTCAATTACGTAAAGCTCCTAGCAGCCATTTGTGATGGGTAAGAAAACAAGTCTTGACCAATCTTCGGCACATATTTACTTTGTGACCCATTTTAGGTACCTGCCAGCTATGAGCAAGCGCATCGATATATTTTCGCCAAACAGTATTCGGCTTATCTTCTCCAACATAACGGCCATTTACAAGTTTCAGCGAAAGTTTCTTGAAGCCTTACGACGAGGAATAGAGCAAAACCAAGTTGCCAAAGTTTTCCTCAAAATGGTAATAAATTAACTTAAAACCAAAAGAGACAACCGTTTCTAATACATCATCCTTCCTGCAGCATAAAGGTTTCCTATGCTACTCCACCTATTGTAACGCATACCCTCGAGCCCTAATAGAACTTGAGACCTACGATCGCGTAAAAGACGCCCGTACAATTCTTGAGAAGTGAGTAATTTTATTTTTAAATTTCGACTTCACACCTAACAAGTATTTATATTTCAGCTGCCGCGAATCCCAAAACCTGGCCGAGCTGCCCCTCTCTGCTCACCTGCTGGCACCTGTGCAACGAATCTGCCGCTATCCCCTGCACCTAAACGAGATTATTAAGTCGGCATTGGAGAAGGGAGCCAAGGAAGGGAACGATACAGACGGTGCGAAGTCAGCTGGCAAGACAACTGATTATGAGCAACTTGATGTAAATGAACTAGACATACCCGACTCTCAAGATACTGTCAATTTGGCGCTGGAAGCAATGCGCGGCATCACAGAAGCAGTCAATGAGGGCAAGCGCCACAGCGAGACGATTGCAAGGCATCAAGCCAGCTTCCAAAACTTTAAGGGACCGCCGCTGCACTTGCATAGTGCTCGCTTCTTCCTGCAAGTTGATGCCACGCGGCAGAAACAGAATCTGTGGAACAGCAGCTACACTCTGTTCCTTTTTGATAACCAGCTCGTTTACTGCAAGCGAGATATTATTAAGCGGAGCCACTTCATCTACAAAGGACGCATATTTCTCGATCGGTGTCGCGTGGTAAACGTGAGGGATGGAAAAATGTTTGGGCACACCATTAAGAACTCCCTACGCATCTATAGCGAGTCTCGAGACAAGTGGTACGATTTTAGCTTCCGTTCGGCGAACCGCAAGCATCGCTTCCTAAGCACTCTCGCTCTGGAGCGCCAGTTTGGTGGTAAAGCTCTATACGTATCAGAGATGACTGGATTCGAGTACAATTACGAGGAGCGGCCGGGCGATTACTCAGACCAATCAGATTACGATGCACAAGATTTTGAATTAGCAACTGGGGTCACCAGTGGGGAGAGCTCACTGCCGGAGTCGCCGGCCAAATCTACGTCTCGCCTGTGTGAGACACTGCCAAAAAAATCGCAGTCCAGAGACGGAATATCCAGTGCTGAAAACTCTCAAATAGTCTCTACCACATCGACAGGTTCGCTAGGAAGGCGGCATTTTGGCAATTGGTTCCGCAAGCCAAAGAGCGCAAACTGCACTCCAAGTCAATCACCGACGCATAAGCCGAGCTTCGACGCAGACGCTACGCTCACGGAAGCCCGGGTTGCTGCGATGGAACTGGCTGAAGCCGCGGCCGCGCTGGTGCCAACGGACAGCTCCTCTGCTTAAATACTAGGGACAGCTTTGTATCGAATCGCAATACAAATACAAACAGCATAAAGCAAACATAAATTCGTGCTAGATTACACGATATAAAATATTTGTTACATTAATATTAAATTGTCTTAAATTATAGTAACATGTAGTTGACCAGTGTTACAGTTCGTAGATGTTTCGTTAGTTACCCTTGGGTTTTTGTTCAATATAAATGATTGTGTTTCTATTTGATCGTGTATATTCTTGAATTGGAGTCATATTTTTTGCAATTAATATTGCGATAATAAGAATTTTAGATGTACAATAAAAATACAAATATTGTATACTTCTGGCATTTCAATGCAGTTTTATATAAAAATGTCGCCGACTGCTAGTCTAAAATCCTGTCCATACTTGTAATTTTAGGTTACGTGATAATTCGATAATAAATACCCGAAAATTAATTTAGTTTTCTGTTCACACGTTCGTAGGTTCCAAGCTGAAGAGCAGGTATTTAAAAACGTCTGGAAAAGTTTGCTACTTAAATATGTCAAATTGTAACATGATTAACAAAGACTATGTATCTTTGTTTTGATCGTGCATTAAAACAGGATAGTACCCATGTTCTTTGTTACTTATTTGTTGGGCTAATCCACTATGATACGTCTTCACAGTTAAAGATGCAAAACTTAACTACAACTAAACGACACAAATTAATAAACCTATTAATAAACAAACTAGGTTATTGCATATGAAACATATTTGTTCTATACAAAAATTGGTTGATAGTCAATTTGAAATCCTGAGAATTAGCAATTCTTAACTTTACAATACAAGACAAGCAAAAAATGCATCCGAACAATTGAGCGAATTTAATTTTTTCTAAGAGAATCACGAATGTATCTTGGTAGTATTTTAGTATTTGGCCAATCTGTTGGCAAGAATTATTTTATTGTCTAATAAGGTGATTGAAAAATTTAAAAAGCAATTTACTATTTAATAGACTTTGCAAAACAAAACGCATTGGTGTTTGCTAAATATTTCTTTTTTAAATGTATAGGAAATCAAATTAACAGAACAAAATTCTACACAATACACCTGGAATACAACCAAACTAACCTACTATGTAAATAGCTCAAGAATATTTGTATTTCCAAAAAAGACCAAATAGTTGGCTTGGAATTATCGCATGGTTTAACTTGGGCTTATTTATGTTTGAGCACTTTTAAACCGAAACCAGTTTGTTAAGTTTTAAACAGGCAAACTTCATAATAAAACTATATAAAAACATAAAACACTAAAACGTTTCATCAAAACATATGCCAGCAAAGAAAGCAGATGACAAATTTGTATGTAGAGAATACACTCGTAAGCTTAATCGGATGAGAGAACACATAACGAATCATATAAACATAGCAACTACAAATATACCCCATATGCCAAATAAATATATATATATTTATCCATGTTAATAATGTCTTTTGCACTTTGTTTGAAATATGCATTTTCTCTTGGCGGTAATGCTTTTATTTTGAAATTATTTACCATGAACCCAATGAAACACCATTAAATATGTTCTTTGTATATTAATACGCTCATTTATTTTAGTGACATTATTTAATAATTTGTAGAAATATTAATTTACAATCTTAAATACTTGTAGCTAATTTTTGCGTGAAAGTTAACTTAAATGTACAAGTATGTACTTTGAATAGTGCTGCTCACTTTAATAGGCTTGAAATTGTGCACTTTCAGTGCCTAGCTATTTGTTTTAGTACCCTTTCCAATGGTTTTATTTTATATCTTTCTCGCAATAGCTTCGAAGTATATTAAGTTAGAAAATAATTGGGATTTATTTTTTTACTTAGTTAAATATGCAAATACAAACACAGCGGACAGCGACTCAAACATTTTAATTATTTCTCTATATTCTCGTTAAAGATATCTAAATTTTGTATTTAATAGATTTTCTTAAAGATTATATTGCTGTATTAAAATTCTATGCTGCAGCAGTATTAAGCATATACCCTTATACTTATGACTATATATTGGAATTAGATGCTTACATAAATATACATATAGTTATGAATTACAAAAGTTTAGGTGTAGAAAGGGATGAATAGATAAACAAGTTATCGAAACGTAAGGCTGATTAGTAGAAATGTGCATATATGTACAGGTAAATTATGAATTTCAAAATGGAATAGCGCGTGTCTCGCGATCTCTCACAGGCAAACTAAAATTACACTCGGCATTTACACTTTTCTCTTAAAAGCTAGACAACATACACCTTACGCTAATTCAACAATGAAAACGCATACAACGAACGATTTAAACTACAATAACAGATTAAGGTTTGGTACAATTTCATTCTTTTTGTTTTTTTTCGGTGATAATAACATATTATATAATATACAATAATTCCTTTACAAAAGAGTCAGTCCATTATGTTGGTTACCAGCTTGGCAATTTCTATCCGCTATTATGATTACCCATTTAGATCTTCATAAAAAACCGTTCTCACAATATGCCATTAGTATAGTATTGATAACCGTCGTACAGTTTGGTTGACAGACTTTTCAGCGAGTCCTGTACAAGCTGCTCAACCTTTCGCTCCATTTCTTGTTCGGTTAAATTCATATGAAAGCGTTTTCGGAGATTCTGCACGGTTCCAGAGCACCCATTCTTAAAGCACGGCAAATGCGCATCTGTTAAATAAAGATATTATTGCGTGAATCTTGTTTACGTTATTTGCTGCGGAACTTACTGCTGCGCATAATTTCCACGAAGTTAATAATACGATCCATATGCTTTCGAGCAGACATCATTCCAACTAACAAGAGCTTATTAAATTCACGCCAATGCTCCGAGCCCGTGCCACCCATCACCTCAACAAATTCCGGCGTTAGCTTAAAGGGCGACTGTTCGAATCCTGCAAGCGGCAAATTGAAATGAATTTATAAGCTTTACCATGATCTGCAGAATACCTACCCAAGTTTTTAGGTGATATACTTAAAATAAATCCAAAGTCAATGTGTATAATGTGCCCATCCGAATGGAAGAGAATGTTGCCATTATGCCTAAAGTGGTTGGATAAACGTCGGTAAGAAAAATATGTTAACCAATATAACTATTTGGGACTACCTGTCCTTGACTTGCAGCAAATATGAAATTAGACAGTAAGCTGCACAGCTTTGGACGAAGTTTTTCTGCGCGCGCCGAAAACTTTCTCCGTTTGGTGAGCCGTATTCATCGATAAAATACTCTTTCAATGATTTGTTGGAGTTCTTCTTAATTTGGTGCAGGGATACAGTGTTAAGGATCGGCTCTATAAGACCACTATCATTCGAGAGGCAGACTATTTTGTACGGGCGCACCCACAGATCCACTTGCTCTTCTTGCCAAATAATTTTAAACATCTGCAAAGTATATGTTAGGTTTTAAGATACTATTTCCTCTTGTATAACCGAATTAATTAATACCTGTAAAAGTTGGGTAGCCATAAGTTCTTGGCGTAAATCATCGCCACACTTGACGATGGCTGAAAGCAGCCGCCAGTTTGATAGATGGCCGTATGGCGAAGACTCGCGGATGAGCTTTTCCTTTTCGTGCCAAGGTTCCTACACGAAGCAATAATTACACATCAAATGCGATATTAAAATTGAACATACTCACCTTTAAAGCTGCCGCCGAAGGATCCTCCGGGTCGTTACTGAAGGATTTAGTATTTTCGCAGCTCAAATTGCTGCAGTGGCGCAAGCGCACGTCGCCAATATTAAACACGACTGGTGGACCTGTTGAAAAAGTTATGTGCATAGCTTAGACACACGTTTACCACTGAATTTGATGTCCGGTTACCTTGATCTCTTGAATCGCAGGAATCCAGTGATATTTGTGAAATTGTGTCCCGCTCGCTCACTTTCCGCATGTTAAGATACTGTGCTGTTATTTCGTCCTCCTCTTGCGACCACACGTCATCTTCCTGGAACTGAAGTCCACCTAACGAATGTGCATTGCTGCAGCTGTTATGTGGACCAGCATCCCCGCAGCCGCCCTCGACATCTGCTCCTTTTTTTCGGCGGCAACTTGTGCCCTGCTGACTGCTACTGCAGCTTGAAGTTCGACTGCAGCTCAGATGTTGGTGGGAGTTCATACAGGACCCATCCAGGTGCTCTTCGCTCTTGGTGTGCCGCAGTGAAGGCATCATTTTTGGAATCAGGGGAGAAGTATATATGTCAGGAATTTCAACAACTTCTACGTATATGATATAGGGGGTTTTATCCTTCGAGTTCAGTACTGCGGTCTTCTCCTCTGTAATACGAACGACATGGTGTGGAATGTCTGAGTACAGAGGAAGCCAGACTCTAGCGGGCAGGTTTTTGTTAATCAAGTTGAGGGACATCCGTAGCGCAGAAGTCTTCTCCGCTTTGGAAGGCCACGATGTGAGATTTTTACCAACGTTCATCAATGCCTTCATAAACTCTTTCTGAGGTGACGTCTTTGGAGCACCACAGCTGCATAGCGTCCTCTGCCCAAGCAGACCATTTACTTGGCCTCGAACCGTCTCGAAGCAGGTGCACCCGTTATCAAATGCGTGGCCGGAAGTTAAGTCACCGAGGCACAGCTTGGCGGGCGTAGTGGGAAGTGTTTGTGTGGTATAGGGTGGCTGCTGGTACATACGGTGCGATATACTTAGTGTGTGAGGCGAACGAAAGTCGGCTAGGAGGACAGTAGCATCAGATTGCGAGCGGTGGTGGGTCTTCTTGGCAAGGGCGACTACCGACCTCGGCTCTCCAACATGCAAACCTCCAGTACCTGCAGACTTGAGGTCGTTTTGAGTCTGCTTGTGCTCTTTTTTTGAGAATATTTCCTTCATGAGCGCCAGCTTTGATTTCCGAGAACTGTTGTGTGAGTTCCCTAGCGAGTCCACTTGATAGTTATATGCCTCCAAGAGCCACAGACACTTCAGCGAGAAGTCAACCGACTTGCGACACCGAATGGTAAGATATGGATCCAGAACCTCAGCTAGCTCATCCATCTGAATGTACATAACAACCAGTTGTGGTATGTACAGATCAACCTCTTGGTCGGGAAAACTGAAGATCTTGTTGCCGATAAAGCTGAGAACTCCCGGTTCCTTCGAGTAAAAGAGGTAATGCACAGCAAAGTGTATGTTGAACACTGGCGACTCAAAGAAACGCAAAAGGCCGCTTTGGCCTTTCTCTGGCTTCTGGAGCACATCAGACACAGGTGCTTTTTCGCTGATGAAATACTTAACGACGCCAGGAACAGGAAGCTTTAGTTTGTGTATCGAGTTGATTGATGAACACTTTGTCAATGCTCCTTCACTGCCTTCACTATCTCCAGGTAGACGCAAGTTGAGAGTACGTTCCTTTAGTTTTAAATCGGCAGATGGATCGGAAAGCAGTTGAAGCTTCGAATTTGAATTCGCAGCTAGTGCTTCCGTAGGCGTGGCAGGAGGAGTGCTAGCAGCTGAGTTCGCTGCAGCTGCAGCCGCTGCCTTTTTGCTAGAACTAGACGTGAGCAAACTAAAGAATTCCTTCTTTTTCGAAATGTCTGTTGGTGACTTGACCAGGTCTTGTGGCACACTGCTTCCTCCATTTGGCGAACTCACTAAGCTGACTGTCCCAGAGTGATCGGGCTGCTCTTTCTGCTTAGCAGCGTTTTTCTTCTCATGGTTTTCAATAATGCTCTGGGCTGTGCGAAATATGGCGTTCTTGGTTGCGCCAAAGAAATTCTTAAACAGCACTTGGTCGTTCTTGGTGCTCTCCGTTGGTGTCGGAGTGGCAATTGGTGTTGGAGTTGACGATGGCGTGGCTGACGCCGTTGATGCTACACTTGGCGTGGACAGGGAAGGTGCATCAGCGATGGGATCTTGGTGAGATTCTCTGTGGTTGGCATCCGGATCGATTTCATTGGAAGCTGTTCCGAGTTCAACATTGATAGCTGCCTGCGACATGTTCATAACGCGATAGCGTGTTCGGGCGTCGACGCCAGCATCCACTGAGTCTTCGCTTTCGATTTGGTTTTGGGACGGTAGATTCTTCCGCTCCAGGACCTGCTGCTGCTGTCGCTTTTGTTTTCGAGACGGACGCAGGGTGCGGCAGTCCAGTTCGGTGGAAGCGGCCTGTTGGGGATAGAGGCAGAGATGGTCCGACTGCATAATGTTGTACTCCTCGTCGATGGATGTTGTATCCATAAGATCAACGCACTCCTCTTCTGCATCGGCATCCGCATCCATCTCACCCGAATCAAGCGACTCATGTGAGTGGCATATGCGATTCAGAGATATTTGGTCCGACTCTGAGCCACAGATGATGCCTGCAGGAAGGATAAGTGTAGGAATGAGTGATTTTTACATGATTATACAGAAAATCAAAAGGCACGACTGATTAAAGAAAAAGTTTCCTCGCACTAACCAGAATCATCCGATCCAAGACTGGTGAGATCCTCTCGCTTCTTGGTGCTACCAGCGCTACTACAGCTATTATTACTGCTGCTACTGCCGTTGCCCGTGCTGCTGACAATGACGCCGATCATCTCTTGCCCGTTGGCCGCAACCGACTCACTGGATTTTGGCCGCATTCGTAACGTTGGACAGGATTCCACTGTAATCAAAGCATAAGTCATTGGGAGACAGATTTTCAGCAACAAATGTGGATCTTACCGACGGCACTGGACCTGCAAGCAGCTGCCAAAGAAATCGATTGCTCATGCTTCGGCACGGGATGTTGCACGTTGCCCTTTACGGCTCCAATCGTGGGCGTGCACGCCGTCGACATCAGAGCCGGTGTGGGCGTGCCTGGTGGGGACAGGGCTGACGTTACACTTGCCGCTGTCGTGGCAATTTTTGAGCACATAGTCGCACCGAGAATGGACGGTGAGCAGAACGTGTTTTCGCTTTCAGCATTTGGCGATGACACTTCGACCTAAACGGGAGATAAGAGTCTTTTAGACCAGTTTATGGATAGCCTTTGTCGGAGAACACTGAAACCCTGCCTTTGTCATAGTTTAAATCGGCATGCTGTTATTGACTGGATTCGATAACTAAAAACACACACAAATATTTAGCACTACTGTATGTATGTGCAAATTGAATAACAATGGCAGCAACGCAATGATAAAAATATAAATAAACAGCTTGTCGCACACAGGCACACGCTTAGATAGACACTCAGAAACTTTCCAGGTTTTACAGCTCTAAATGCAGGTGTGGGTTTCAAATATTCGTGTGTGCACTCGCGGCCGACAAGGCTAACGGGGTGAAGGCTGGGTCTTGGGCCTGGGAATCATCTTTGGGTACACTACTAACCTCCGGAATGCGTTGCAAGGCACTGTCGAGGCTGCGATTGCGGTGGTGCTGGGTGTGATTGATGTGATTATTGGTCACCTGCGAGACAGGCGGAAGAAGTATGCCCATGGATCTGCAAGAAAGAGCGAAAATTCGGATTATGATGTGAAAAAATCAATGCATCTGTTGCGGTAATACAGTATGCAAAAAGCACTCATTATAAACTCACTCAGTCGCGGTTACGATAAGTGACTTATCACTTCGCTGTGAGCAGCGATTTGTCTGGACGATAAAAGCCAGCCAGAGGTCGAGTGATATCTTTTAAATTAAATTAGCTGCATTCTCATGCCAGGAAAGTACGTACGGCCCAGAACAACGCGCGTGAAACATAAAGAAGCCCAAAAACACTGGGAAATGAATATATATATGTAGGGGGTGGGAAAGAGGGCAAGAAACAGAGACTAGGCGGCCAAAAGCTTGGCGGTTGCTCGACCCACAACGACTGACTGACTAATCGAGTAACTTTCGTAGCCTTTGTTGACAGCTGGTCGCTGCTTAAGCTCGCGGGCTTGAGCCAAAGCTCGTGGCCATTCTGAGTACGGAGAGCCGAAACGATGACGTCGTCGAAAGCTCCAGATAGTCAAAAGTGTGCAGAACGAGGGTGGATCCGAGAATCACTATCTCACGTATGTCAGGTATTTTCCAGGAGCCTTATCTCGGTACAATCAGGCGGTACTCCTATTACGCGAACACCAGATAAGCGATGCGATAAGCGCGGTACATGGCAAACCGAAAGGCCCGCCCTGCCCTTACGGCACTCTTGAAGATACAGACCGCGACCTTCGGCGGGGTTTGGGGTGCGCCGTACACCCGCCATGCCGCTCTTAGCACAGGGGTTCAACAATCCCTGGCTGCGTGACGCAAAGAAACAGCAAACTGCCTATGGGTCATCCCGTATAGCAACCGAAAGGGCTTATCTGTTGCTGAAAAGCGGAACACTCCCTTTATGTGGCCATCCCGGAAATAATATTTGAATACGGGACAGCCAACGTGATCATCTGGCTGGTGTCCTACCATCATTTGCGCTGTATTATTTAGCAAACGTGTTATTTTTTTTCCAACACCCGGCGATGGGCGCATTCCAAGCATTCCGAGCCACTTAAGTTGCCTCGCTGTGTCAACTTATTAAGCATATGCATTAATTTACCGAGCTTTCGATGCCTCCAACGCTCGCAAAGGGGCTTGCCTTAGAAAGTAAGAGGGTATACAAAGTATAGGTCCGTACTGCAGACAGGAGGTAACATTAAATTCGTTATGACAAATAATTGCTCATTACAGTCTTAGCTACAACATGGTATTATATTATTTCAATATTTTTCCTCCGGCTCTTTAGTTTTGTAGTTTAATAATAATAACAATAATTATGGCACACTGCAGGATACTGTATTAAAAGACAACGAAATGGATCATTGGCCGGAAAAGCCCCCGAACCGCCAAATTGGCGGCATGGGATCGAGAGCGTCCTAGGCCAAGGTGCTTCGGGGTGGGTCAGCCCCGCATCCGTGCATGTAGCCGCACAGGAGCGTTTTGCCGGCGCACGCACTTAACAAAGACAGGGTGTGGCACGTCATCTGCAAGGGAACTCGTGTACATACACACAGCGCGGCCGCAGAAAATGCGAATACGACTTCAGCGGTTAAACAGAGTTTAGAGAATGGAAACTTTGGGCATTGGGCGTGAAGAGTAATTGATATTTTTACCAAATTATTCCAATGCCAGTCATATAGGCAAAAGCGCCTATAGTTCAACTAAAAGCTGATAAAACAATGTTCCTAAATGCAAGCTAGGTAATAAATATCCGTCCGAGAATACTACAAACACTACGACAGTAAGGAAGACACAAAACAGAACTCACCTAAAATCCAAGCTTAGGTTTCTTTGGTGCGTGGAAATACGTTTCGGCGGATTCGCACTTCCGGGAACTGCAGCTGGCGCTAAACTGAGATTTGGTCGGCCGTGCACGGAGGGCATAGAGTGATTAAACACGCGGCTCAGGCTGAGGCGAGGCTTAGAGTAGCGCGAGTGCTTGGGCGTGCTGGCCGCCGAGCTAGCTCCCGGAAGGCACTTTATCGTGGGCATCTGGCCGCCAATTGGCAACGTGACGGGGGCGGCCATTAGAAACGCGGGTACGGTACTTCCGTTTCCATTGCCCAGGTCTGATCCTAGCGACGACAGCGTGGTGGTGGACGCCGAGTGCGGCTCGCAGGCTATGGAGAGCGACGACTGGCTGTTGGGGCTACTCATCCGTCCGGTTGCGGACGATGTGTTGCTTTGACTCACGCTGGGACTTGGATGGCTTACCGAGACGGACACGGAGTCACAGGTGCTCTCCGCCACAGTTGGACTGTGCACCACGGTGCTGTTGCTGTGCTCGCTGGAGCTACTGGTGCTGGTGCAGGCGGCAGTCGAGTGCTCGGATATGTCCTCGTCATCCGTCGCTTGTGGCGGTGGACAAGCCCATGTTTCAGCCACCTCCAGATTGGCATTGTCGCCAACCGAAGTGCATGGGGTAACGGATTCGACGGCTTTTCCGTTCATGTTCAAGTCGGATAGCGCCTCGGTAACGGACAATCGGACCGTTGTGGGCAGGCAGTGATCCACCACATCGACTCCGGTAGCTATGGTCGCCACTGTCGAGGGCGGACCGGCCTTGCTCACTGGCCTTTCCTCTGCAACAACCACGACGGGAGAAAGGAGCTTGTTGTTGGTATCTATTTCGCGTATGTGGCGCAGGTGCTGGTAGCTATTGTTTTGCGCCACAGGCTTTTTCTTAGCCACGCCGCCGCCCACGCTGGCTATACTGATGCCCACGCCAACAACTCCTCCGACAGGATTTGGCTTTGCCTCCACCGGAGCAGTGCCATTCGCCGCTCCCATTGGAGAATTGCAGGATGGATTGCTATTTTTTTTTCCTTTAAATGCAGATATTACGGAGTTCATTTTGATTTTAATGTGGATAGTCTTGTAGGCAGATAAAGTTTGGCTTCTAATAGTTATTGAGTGTGCTTAAATGGCGATGTAAGCATTTCTTTCTGGCACAACCTCGGAATTGCTTGTTAGTTCCATCGCTCAACTATGCGTTTTCGAGTGAAATGTTTTGCTCTGGGTCATGGGGTCTTTCTCATCTAATTGCCCTGTCGTCTCCGCTCATTGGCGCGGAATATATGGCTCTCATATCAGATCGTCCTTTTTGTAGTAGCAGCTACAGTCGCTTTTCACCCATCGACCCACTAGAAAGATAAAGAAAATTGGTGTCAATTAGTAATTTTCGATCAATTTAATACCCCTTCCCATTCGGTGTTTCACGTTTAGCCAAACGTTATGTTATTTTATGATACTGTAAATTATGCGTAGTCTTTTACCAGCACACATCTTCGTTTTCTCAAACTTGTTCTATATTCACTTAATTAAAATACATACATAAATACATACACATACAATTGATATTTTAGAGTGTCAAATGTTGAATAATATAAAAATATATTAATGATCAAATCAAATATGTATCGGAATCAAAGATAGGGCACTGCCTTTAAGGTGGATTGACTATATTTAATTGTACACCGCCTTGACCCATTTAAACATGGTGTCACGAACAAACAGACGGCATTTTTTTTGGTGATATACCAACGATTAATACCATATTCTTTTGTTTCCCAGTGGCAAATGGAAATTGAGGTATTGCTCCAAGATACCCTGCCACCCCTTCTCTTCTGCCCCCCCGGCTTAGGTGCCTTATCTTGGTCGGCCACATCGCCCAGCGTCCTAGCTCGTATGCACGTTCGTTCATTGAGAAATTAAAATTTTATGACTTTGTGACCTGACCCCAATTATGTCCTAGCCATCTGCACTGAGCTATTAGCACCTCCGTCAACTGGTGCTGCCGTGAATTGTTTGCCTCATGAGGTTACTCGCAGGTAAGTTACCTGGGACAAGTGATCAGAAAACACTATTCTAATCAGTAACTATGTGAGATCAGCACTGAAACAACAAACAACTATTACACCAAATTGTTCTGGCTCGCTTTCGGCCATGAAGAGGTCCAACGACTTGGAGCAGCGATTCGACCCGAGCATTCCGACTGGGACCTTTGAATTCAAGCTTGTCTGGCCGTGTTTTGCTCTCGGAAACAAGTTTAATTCGTCGAGATATTGAGAGCATTAAATTGGTTTAGTGAAACAGCCCGCAAGATGAAAGCTCACAGCGAAGCCATGCTGTTTTACGAGTATTGTTTAAGTAATGTGCTCGGGCTCCCCGAGCAGTTCTCCGGCCTTTCCGTTCACTGACTCCGATTCCGGCTGCAGCTGCAGCTGCACGCCAAACCCAAGCAACTGCGAGTCCAGCAAACCACTGGATTCAGTTTCTTGCGAACAGCTGTGCTGCTCCAGCGATTTGGCAGCTTAGCAATGTGCGCTGTGATTTTTTTGTTTTTTGTTGACTAACTCAAAGTGCACGATGCACTAAAACTGAGAGCTGTCTTGGAGCTAAGAGTCAATGGAAGACCTTTAGAAGCTAACCACGGTACTGATACGTTAATTAACTGCATAATAAACCTTTTGTTGCTGCACCTGCAGTTAAGTCGCGAATCTTTCAAGTGGTTGTTCGCTTAGTCGCATTCTCAGCATATTTCTGCTGACAGGCAGGCTGCATTGTCAATTGTTGCGTATTCGTAAAAATTGAACAGTGCACCACATCGATTCTTATCATGCAGTTTCTGTGTAACTTATTCGTCAGGTTTCTTTCGCGGTTTTCGATAATAGCTTAGTTAAACGCAACAAAACTTCCCTATCTCTAATTCATTGATTCGCCTTTCGCCATTTTCAGCAACGCACTCATTTGGAACCATCAAGTTGGTTGATCGACGTCCAAACAAATCAAATATACACATATATGTCACACTTAAAACTCATTTGGAACCCAGACGCAGCTTTGCCACCAGCAACAGACGCTTCAACGATTGCACTCGGTTGCAACAGCGAATCTAGAGTTTCACATTCCGCTGGTGTGCGGTTAATAAACCGCAAACTGTTCGAGACAACGCAGTTAGGCGCAGATACTTTTGCTGCTGTGCAAAGCAGACTCCCTAAGAGAAATACATGCAACGTGTCAGATTGTGTGAACGCTGCTATCAAGGTCAGCCCAATCAGACGGGTGTACACACACGCTCGCAAGTATCTGGTTGAATAACTCTTTTGAGATACTCGAAACACGATCAAAGTGCCATGCAGAACCAAACCGAGCAAATAGATCGATACGAGTGCGTCTTGGTCAAGAAATCACAATTAAATAATTGATTTAAAGCCCTCGCAGCACAATGGGCTGCCGTCACTGTTGAAAAATCCGAAAGTTTGATTGACTCGTTGCGTACATGTATGTATTATGAGAGCCATTTTCACACAACATAAATTTCCCGCTGCACTTCGGAGGGGACAGCTAATCAGCCGCGGTGCACGAGGAAAAGTCTAATGGCCGTTTTTCATCTTCATCCAAGGGAAAGTTGGGTTACACAACGAGTGCATGGCTTGGGGGCGAAAAGCAGGGCTGACGCCGCCCATTACCCGGTTCCACTCTATTCCACACCAATTCCTAGCGAAGATAATATTTCTTTATTATATTCACCAATTAAAAATTGAAAGTTATACAAACTAAAACATCCCACAAAAACCATTAGGAAAGTTCCCCCTTCAGCGAAAGTTATTGATGGATGTGTATAACTTTGCCATGACCTATAGTCCTAGAATACTTTAATCGAATCAAAAACAAAACCCGTTCGATCAGGCATAAAAGATCAACAGCAAACCGAGGAATGACAACAGTTGCGTCTCTGATCTAGAGTATGCCCAAGTATTGAAGAATTTGTAGGCGTGATGACAATAATTGGATCTTGGGGGAGCATTCCCATGAAAAACTATTTATGGACAGACTGATAAGTTTAATCGCACGGCTTTCGCTTGTCAATCGTCTCCTCAGTTGACGAGATAAATAGGCAGTGAAATCGAAGCAGCCTTATAGTTCCTCACATCGATCATGAAAATTCTACTTGTTTTTTTATTTTTTTTTTTTTAGTACTGGACGGTTATATTAAAAGACCATTTCTTCAGCTCATCCAAATTATCCTGGTGCCAAAATGATTCGCGCCGCCATGGTCGTGGACGACCCTGATATGGTGGCTCCGCTGCCATACCTTAACTTCCTTCGCTTCCTGAAGCGGAACTTCTATCCCAGGACTGATTTGCGCCGCTTACTTCAGGTGGGGCTCATCCGTTGGATCGCACTTAGCGATGCTAAGAAGAGGTTATTTGAGCCAGAAGTAAGGTATTATCCACACCATTCCGCTGGCTTATGCTTCTCCCCTTTCCCAGCGAATCTTGGCCCGCGTGGCTCGCACGAAAAGGAATAAACGACGCCGCCGATTACTTCATCGTTCTCGGCGTGGCCAGAAAGGACGTGGTGCAGTGCGACGCCCTATCTACGACAACCGTCCTAAGACGCGACGCGTCAGATCCTAATAGAGTGAGCATTGCATTGCGAAAACAAAACTATTCCATTCTTAGGTGGCTCTCAATGAAAGTGTGCGTAACATATTCAGCTCTTTTTACACTGTCCTTTGTTTTCAGGCGGTAAGCAAGGCAAGCTGAAGGCAAACACTGCAGATAAATGTATTTTTTGGATAAATTTATTAAAAATAAATATATATGCTAATAAAACTGATTTGCCCCATCAAGAGAAAATGGGGATCAAATGGGTTTATCTTACATCGCAGGCTACGATTGGAATCTGGATGCCGGAAAATGCGCCATCGGCGATACAATTCGACCAGTCGGCTTTGTGTGCCAATAAATAATTTATAATTTTTAGCTTCCGTTTGCTACGCAAACAAAGCAGCCACGAAAGCAAGTTGAGAAACAAAAATAGCAACTCCAACCACAACTAGTTTTCAGTTTGGCCTGCGCTGACGAACCTGACTTCGCGCTTTTGGCATGATTAGTGATCGGAAACCAATCCAAACTCGTTGCCTTTTGCTTTAAAAATTCCCGTTTCGGATGTTTCCACTCGCGCCCCCCGCTCACCAGTTACTTAACTATTTGGCAAGCGTCTAGCGACTCAACAGGCGGCAGTTGCAGCTCTTATGTCAAAGTTATCGGCACTCAAAAGAGTAATTACAGTTTAATTACTATCTCCCGCTCGTTTCAACATTGGAGCTATTCCCGGAGAAAGACTCTCTAGCGTCTTTCCACCTGGGCGAGAAGTAACTTAGGTGTGCGATTCGGAAAGCCCCGAATCGAAGTCAAGCCTTGCTAAGCCTGGCTTAGGGAGGGCATTACGGGGCAGTAGATCGGGCTCCCCTTTGTGCTTCGCTCTTCATTTCCGTGTGTCTTCCATGTGTGGTAAACACTGTTCTGCGAGGGGTTCAACGACTCAACCCCGTTCGAGACCTCCGTAGCCCCATGTTAAGCGCAGATTAGTTTCGAAATCGATGGGTGCACTTGAGTGCGCTTCATTGCCGAACTAGGCGAAAGTCTTTGCAGAAAGTCAATAAACCGACCAAAAAGTAGCAGAGATCCAAACACTCCTGTTCGAAAGGCGAAATGCATTCCGCAGCAGGGAAGCTAAAGATAAACCAAGACATTTAAATGAAAGGTCAGGTTTCCGTGTTCCCCCTCCCGAGCATTCTTTTACCCGCTCTTCGCCGATTGCAGTGGTAATCCCCGATGTGCAACAAGACTGTGGCTGGGAGCACCAGAAACTAAAAACAATCAACAAGGGCGGGCTCGCATCCGGACATGAACGTGGTGCTGATAGCTGCCTTATCATAACAGACTAGGCACACCATTTCATTTCATTGATTCCAGAGAAGAAATACTCACAGTATGGATATGAAATCCGGTCGGAGCGATGTAATTTGCGGGGTATTGAAGACTATGCCAACTAACGCGAATAGGCAGAGCATTCCACTTTCACTTGTGGCTTTCGCGTCGGAACCCTATGCCGATTATTATCACCGTGGAAATGAGCAGGCGCCGCAGCGACACCTTATTGTTGCACACTTGCTCCGCCGAACTCTCGATTCGCCTGGCGTTCGCTTTAAATGTTGTTTTCCAGGTACGCGGTACACGGTACCAGTTTTGCCCAGCAATAAACAATTGAATTTTTAAGTTGCACAAGCACTAACACCACACCAACACAGGCACGGTTACAACTACAGCGGGCACCACTACCAGCGCGTACGCGACTTGCAAAATCTCGTTTCGCTTGTGTGCGTGTGTTTGCGAGCAACGCTGGCGTTGTGTGCGTGCGAAAATTCACTCGACGAGAAATCACAATTCGACGACACTTGTTTCAATATTCCACCAGCATTCTGCGTGCTTCCTAGCCAGTATCGGGTCGATCTCAAATCTTAAATATAAACAAGTTGTACATTGACTTTATAGGGCGAGAGGAGAGGGCTGCTCTGCTCGCTGCGACCGAGGGGCGAGACACAAACACACACGCAGGCAGGGCGACGTCAGACACACACACACACACGCGCGAAGGAACAAAAAGAGACGCGCCCATAGTGTGTATACATCGTCGATACACAAGGGTGCACGAATAAGGCGGCGCGTACTCCTTTGGGCTGTGTTTACTACCTTATTATGCACAGCTGCAGCACTGCAAAATGATCTGTAATCCGCTTCTGCTTCCTTTGTATTCCACTACAAAAACAAATTACGCGACGACCGGACGTCTACACGTCCAAGCCAATCGACTTTTTTTTTCGAATGACGCGTTGCTCGGCGAGTTTGTGGGAACTCAACGAAGACGCGAGTAATCGCTAGCGCGTTTTTCTGCTGGGCTCTGCGGCCACACTGTGCAACGACCTTTTCGGCTCAATAAATATACCCGTTACTCGTTGAGTGAATCGGTATTCCCGTTACCCGTAGCGTAAGCGGGTATACTAACCGATTCGAGACTTTGAATGACTGACCGAAACAAATAGGTTTTCGATTAGGTTAGGTGACGAGTTAGTCTTCCTGCCGAAAATATCTCATTTGTAGCGCTTGCATTCCATCTTGCCGGTGTGAAACCTATCACCCAATTCTGCTCTGGTTTCGTTGCATCTGGTGAGGGCATGAATTAAATAATTTGTTTTTAAGTGACGCTTAGAAGCATTCCTCGGTAAATTGCGCAATTGTCTGAGCGTCCCAAATTAGAAAATGCATGATAAGCTGCCTTCAGACATAGTAATTTAATAGCACACATGCCCACATGTTGAGATCTCAAGGCGTAGATTAAATTTTCCGACCGGACAGCCGCAGCCTGGTTCTGCGTGAGTTCAACAATCTCTAAATTGGTCGTTGCAATGTAAATTGTGCTGCAGGCCACTGCGATCGGTCCCTTTCCCCTGGCGCAAGCCACATTTTTTGATTGACTTGAATTGGCTCTTCTCGGATATGATCGTCCGCTCAAAATGCTTGACTGCGATGTGGACGGACAGCTTGCGTTTGGTTTTCCATCTCATTTCACTTGAGCCACCATTTCTGTTTCTATTGGGATTTATCAATTTATCTTGCAATAATTGTACTGCAAGACGACTATTTGTGTTACACCCATATGGTTTTGTATCTGTGGACAACGGATATCTCTATTGAAATAAAAATTCTGGGACACTAAACTACGACGATCAGAGAAAAGGTCATTCGACGAATCCTTTCCGGGGTTTCCATGCGGGTTTTGAGAAACATATTCCTCCTGGAAATGGCCCTTAACAAGTACTTAGAAAAATCTCGGGACACATGTGCGGGAATAACATTTGGGCCTATTCTGAGCACCCCTCAACTGCAGAATGAGTGAGCAGAAGTTGTTCAGCGTATGGGTGATCCTGCCCCATGCTCATGAGGCATCTGGCATGTGGCTTCTACCACTGGGTTAATCAACAGCGACTAAGAGAGTGCGAACTGGTCCAGGGGGAATCGGAATAAAACCATATGCGCCCTCAAAGTATTTTTGGAACACACGAACCCAACGAAATGGGAGGATTTATTGCTTCGGTTGATTTCATGTCATTCCTGCTGCATTTCTGGTGGCTGTCGCCACCCCCAAGTCTAAAAAGTGTAGTTCATCGTTTATTGTGTATTATTTTAAAAACACTCTACCTCCAGTAAACAAATATGGGGAGTGTTTCATTTGGGGAAGGCGGTTTTTCAGAACATTACCCATGCGCTGAACGTCGGTCGGCTGAACGGTCCCAGTGCTTCTGTGGATTGATAAAAAATGATAACATCAGTCGCGGCAATACTGGCCTACGCAATTTCGATTATGTTCATTTATTTATATTAAAAGTAGCGAGGAACCAGTCAATTACGTGACTATCTGCGGGAAGCGGCAGCAGTGCGATATTGTAATTGATGCAGGCACGGCGCTGTTGAAAGCAGATCTATAAACACAGAACGAGAGGAATAAGTGGTGGCAGCTGTTTCTTTTTTCTGTTCGTGGGCGCAGGCAAGAAGGCACACAGGATGTGCGTGTCATCAGACAGGCGCGCCCGAATCCGAGCCGGAGACTACCCTCACTTGACCTGCGCAGGGCGAACACACCCTGTGGCACATCTCTCGGCACGCACATACTTCGCCGTGTTCTTTTTGGGTCACGTGTGAAAGGAGGACTTAGTTCCGAAATCAAGGGCGGGAAACTAAAAAGCATGTCTCACTTTTGACTTTACAATTGACTGGTGTGCTACTTGAACAGTGTCCGCTTTGGGTAAACTGTACTAACCTGCGTAGAAGCTCCTACTTCCTTCTTTTTGAGCCCCCAGTTGATTGAGCTTTGGGGCGCTGCGTTTTCCGCATGCTGCGCTTGCGGTTTTCGCTTTTCCTCTCTGCGTTCTCTTCGTTGCGCTTTTTAATGAACTCCAGTCGCATGCGAGACTTGACAATTTGCTCGGGGCGGCGCATCTCCTTGTCGTTTCCGGTCAGCCGCTTCTTAAGTTCTAGCTTTAAGTTGTGCCGCGCATGACGACTGACTGGGTAGCGCTGGGCATGGCTCAACGGCTTGGCGTTCTCGTCATCACTGCCTGCATTTTCGCGCTGCAGCTGGTCCTCGATCTTAGACTTCTCCTTCCACTCAGCATAACGACCTGTTTTAAAGGAGGCAGGAATCCACGCACCGGACTCGGTCCTAATTTTGTTGGCTCGCGGATCTTGTACAGAAACCATTTTTTTCTTAATTCGGTCCCACTTCTTAAGGCCGGGCTTGTGCTTCACTTCCTGGGATAAGTCGCGGTCCGACACCGAAAACTCGGCGTTCTGCGCCTGCCGCTCAAAGTTGTTAATGGCCAGACCATCCTCTGTGTGCTTGTCAGCCGACTGGTACGGCACATAGTGATCCTCGTCCTTGCTGTTTATCTTCCGCTTTTTCTTCTTTGGCTTATCCTTGTAAAGGGCGTCCATGTTCTGGAGCCTCTTGGGCGCAACGACTTTATTGAAAGTACTACTAATAGCTTCCTCGTCGGCGGTGGGCATTCTGCCTGAGCTTGGTTTTGACGCCTCGATCGTTTTCTTTTCCTCGTCGATATCCTCCTCTGCGCGCTGCTGCCTAAACTTGTTGATTACTTCCGCATGCTGCATTCGTTTTTCCTTCATAACGATGAACTGCGTGGACTTTTGAGTGGTGTTGAGTTCAAAAACGGTCTGAAAAGGGCACAATTACTGATAAGTGAGCGAACATTTATCGTAAAACTGTTGAGAAACTCACACCACCAGGACGGAAACTACGCATCTTCACCAGTATATCGTGCTTTTCCTCCTGCAACCTGCGCTCTGTGGCGCTCACCTTTGCCTGCGACTCTGTTGATTGTCCACTAGCTTCAGCCGCCTGGGCGAGCACAGGGGCAGCTGTGAAGAAATCCTCCAATGGCTTGAGCGCAAAGAATTTAATTTTCTTTACACGCGCATTGGCATCCGTGGAGGCTACTGGTCGGGAGCTCAAGTATTTTTTGTAGGCGTTTTCGCTGGTCCGCAATACTCCGGCCTGCAGAAATACATGTACAATTACGTATCATTAGAAACTTTAATATGCAGTAGCCTGCATTTAAAACTTACAATATGGTGACTTTTCTTTATATCGGTCACTGTGAGGTGCTCTTCCTCGAGCAAATCTTGCGGAATGGTACCCAATGCCGAGCTGTCGTGTATATTAAAGGGTCTGTTCAAGAACAAGTGCAGATCCAGTAGATGTGCTGTGTCGTCTGTGGACACAATAGAGTATGCGGTTCCTGTGCGACCGGCGCGAGCGCAACGACCTACCCGGTGGACAAACAGTTTCGGTTTACCCGGGAAGTGCAGGTTCACCACAAAGTCTAGACTGGGAATGTCAATACCACGCGCGGCCACGTCCGTGACTATTAGCACGGACACCTTTTTGTTCACAAATTTGGCGGTGTTTATTTTGCGAGCAGCTGGATCCAGGCTGGAGTAGACTGAGGCGTTGGAGATTCCAGCCTCAGTAAGTATGTACGAAATGAGTTCGACATGGTGCTGCGTACCGGCGAACACCACGGTTTGCGACTCCACCGGAATAACATACTTAAGAAGAACCACAAGTGCTGTGTAGCGGTCGTCTGGTCGACAGTACAGAAACTTAAGAGCCAGTGCATCCGGGAGCTTGGACTCGACGTCTAAGCGAATAAGCACTGGGTCGTTTAGTCCGGCACGGGCGAACTCCACTAGCAGTTTTGGCAGCGTGGCCGAAAACATGACCGTCTGCCGGGACGACGGCAATCTGTGCAGCGTTTCGTTTAGTTGCTCGCCGAATCCCATCTCGAAGAGTCGATCGGCTTCATCGAACACCACGTACTCTAGGAGAGCAATTAAATTAATTTCTGCTTTTATGCTCCGCAACTATCAACTCACCTATGGAATTGAGCTTCAAGTCCATTTCTACACACAAATGCAGAAAACGACCTGGCGTAGCGACAATTACGTCCGGGCAGGTATGTATAGCCGAGAACTGTGAGTCCATGGAGTCGCCACCTAGCACCAGAATGCTCTTCAGTTCCATAAAGCGACCCAGCTCCTTGATGAACTTATACGTCTGCACAGCCAGCTCGCGCGTCGGTGACAAGATCAGGGCACGGGCTCCCTTTGTGGGCTCGCGCCTCTGTAGTTTTTCAAAGAGCGGAATCAGAAAGCAGGCCGTCTTGCCGGAGCCCGTCTTGGCCATTGCCACCACATCGCGTCCCTCCAGGATGAGCGGAATCGTTTTCCGCTGTATGGGGGTGGGAACCTTGTAGCCCCGCTTGGTGATGCCCTTTATCAGCTCGAAGCCCAGCCCCATGGACTGGAATCCACCACTCTTGTTCTTCTTGGACTTGGACTTGAGAATGTCGGCGCCCCGGTCGCTGGTGCCGGCATCGTTGTCCAGTGATGGAAAGCCTGGTATTTCATCCGCCTGCTTCTTACGCTGCCAATGCAAAGTATGTATTGAAACCTAAGCAACAAGAGACAATTCTCTCTTACCATATTTTTTTTGTTTTGAATAAAAACAACACGTGCAAAATCGATGACAATTCCACACTATCGATAACTCCATAAATTAGCCAACACCAATTTCTTAAAAATTGACTAACGCTACAAAATACCGCATTGTAGCTGGCGCTTGGATTTTCATTTGGCTAACTCGCATTTTAATATTTATATTCATTTAATATTCATAAAACCTCGACCAAACCGGTAAAATAAAGGAAATAATAGAGTGGTGCGATTTAATAGCTATGGCTATTCATTTTTCTTAATCGTTTATTAAATAAATGCTACATCTTTTCCAGATAATGAAAATAATTGATAATTGAAAATGAATTTTTAAAATTATATATTTCTATCAACATGCGAATTTGCTTAAAGCTCTCTTAGCATTTAAGTTAATCGAGTTTCAATAAGAACTGGTATGAAATAGTCATTAGACTGGCTGCTTTACAAATGCACTTATAGGCTCAATATCCTAAATATATCTTATCGAACTTACATTAAAAGTATATTTGCACTAACTAAGCGTCCTCTCCAAAATCCAAGTCGGCCTCCGACTCCTGAACCAGCACTATCTGCTCCAGGCGGTCAATGCGCCTCAGCATTTCCTCTTTTTCCCGCTGAAAGGAGTCGGCCCGCCGCCGCAGTTCTTCGTTCTGACGCCGCAACTCGTGAAGCTGGCGACAGATCTCAGAAGAAGTTAGCAGCGGCATTACGTTCGGAGATTTCGGCGGCTGCTTCGTCGCATTGACGATTGTCTTCGCAGGTGCCGCCCCGTTGTTTACTGTGCATTGCCCGGATCCTGCCGAGAGTGAAGGTCGCAGCTGTATCGTCTGGACGGTACCCACTTGTCCCCTAAGCGAACTGCCCGACGCGGGATGGCCTGAAGGCTGTGGGGTTGGTACCGCGGCTTCGTTCTGGCTGTGTGATTCTTCTAGCGAATTGGGATCCAGCGGTCTTTGCAGCGAGGGGAGCTTTAACTAATTAAGCAGCGTTCAAGTAAAGTAAGCAGGTGAGCTGAGAAACTATTTCATATTTACCTGTCGAGCCTGCAACTGGCGCATGTTGACTAGCTTTGTGCCATCAGGAAGATGCCGCACCATTCCAGAGCTGTCGATAAGGCAAGATCTTATATATTTCTGCAAAATATGTGAAATCAACGTACCTTGCCAAAGAGGCGGGTATTTTCTGAAGGGACTTTGGCGTGTTGTCCGATCCGTAGAGTTTCTTAAAATCAGTCAACGAGATTATGCGTATATTCTGCCCTCAAATATAAATTATTATAGGAACTACCGAAACAAAACAACCTTGCATACCTTGTTCTTGGCAACTCCTGCCGGCGACGGAAGATCCTTCTGCTTTAGGACATTCATCCTAATCTTGGGATGAGAGTTATTAACATTTGTGCGGAGCGCTACGACCGAGGGCCGGACATTTCCATTTGTGGATTGCTTGCCGCTGATGCCCGATTTTGTTTCGTGCAACAGCATGCGTCCTCCTTCCGAGAGGACAAGTTGGCGTCCATTCTGCAACGCAGTGTTCAGCATTTCTTTCGAGGCCTCGTCATCGTTGTCCTGCACCATGTCTGCGATTCCGTGCGTCTTAAGCATGTTAAGCGCAGTGTTCCGCAGCACGTTTGCATCTGCCAGGGAAAATAGGTTTTTATTCGGTTGATATCGCCGAAACTCGTAACTTACGGCCTCGCATGTTTTCTAGGACATCCATTCGTTCTTCAACCGACATTTCTCTGTCGTCAAGGGTTTTAATTACTTCCGGTTCGTCCATTATTGAGCTGACAGCTTCACTAGTTTCCTTCTGCAAATCAATGGAGAATAAATTCAAATATGAGATGATTTTTTTTTCTGCGAATCAATGGGGAATACAATATTTGATACAATTTTTGTAAGGGTATCAGGAATGTAGGCCAAAGTTGGGAATGTTCTTGCTATTAGTTTAGCAAACAAATACAAGTTGTCGAAAGTACATACTCTGGTCTTATGTGTTTGTTGCTGAAGTTTGATAAGCGCAGCGTGGTAAAAGGCAGCGATACATTGTATTGTTAAGAATAGGGAACAGCCAAGCAAAACGTAAGTAAAACCTCATATTCTTCCTTCAAGCGCACTCACCTCCGATTCCTCGTTGAACTTCTTACTGGCCTGTGCCTGTCGTGCCGCTTCTAGCTCCGCCAGCACATCTGCTTGTTCCGTGTACACGGCAAGTCCGATCGGTGTCTTGCCGAATTTTGAGACCAAGGCGACATCTGCATGGCACTTGAGTAGCAGGCGCACAATTCCTTTGTGTCTTTTCTCGACCGCCCAGTGCAGCGGGGTCATGCGAAGCTGACACAGGAATGTTGGTTTGTCATTTTAAACAGTTATTGTTTATATATTCTTACCATGTCGCGGGAGTTGACGTTGCACTTTAGCGCCAGCAGCAAACTGACTATCCGCTCGTGACCGTAATAGCAGGCTAGGTGGAGCGGCGTTCGGTCTACCTTGGTCTTGCCGTCCATGTTAATGCCTCCCTGCAGGAGGATTTCGCAAATCTCCAGCTGATTGTTCATGGCGGCAAAGTGAAGTGCCGACATACCTAGCCAGTCGGAAGCGAAGGGAGCTCCATGCGCTAGCGCCGCCTTGACCCCCGCCACATCGCTGTCTCTGGCGCACTGGAGCAGCTGTTTGCCCAGGTCAACGCATGTGGCCGGACCCACCAGGATCCCCTTCTTTTGCTGGACATCACCTTCGGTGCGCTATGAA
The DNA here is from genome assembly GCF_016746395.2 of Drosophila simulans. Taxonomy (NCBI): domain Eukaryota; kingdom Metazoa; phylum Arthropoda; class Insecta; order Diptera; family Drosophilidae; genus Drosophila; species Drosophila simulans. The sequence goes on from NC_052522.2 coordinate 341,529, forward strand.
GGAGTCGCCTCGGTTAGTGTGGCTTACAAGCAAGGTACCGCGAATCTTACGATCTCGTAGTGCATCAGGTTGGTGTTCTCCATGGGGTAGACATGACCATCCGCTCGGAGAGTAGCAACGACTTTGCTGGCGCTGAAACTTTGCATTTTAGCAGGCGAACACTTTCAGCGACGAGTGAAGGCCTATAATTGTCATTACTGCTATAATTTTATTAAGCAAAGGCTAAGAATGCCTTTAATTATGAATGTTTACGTTTTTAGATCTCCGCAGTGTGACCAGACGTAGAAAAGTCCTTAAACTCACCTATCGGATAAAATTGTTTCTGAGATGGCTTTCGTCATTGCATTAGTTACTTCAATCATGTAAAATCATATTAAACTTAAATCATTTTCTGCCTCCCCGTTATTCTTACATTTAAATTTAAATCACATCTAGATCCCGTAAGACATTACTTGAATAATACGAAATATAGGGCAATCGAAGCAGAATTTATTGGTATATCCCAAAAGGGAGGAATAGGTATCGATAATCTCTACATGTCGAATATTTCTGATCGATATCAAGTACGGTCACACACTCTATCTTTATCGTATTTACAGTTCGCGGTTTCGAGCTTTGCAACACGCAATGAGAAAACTAAAACTAATTTTGTGACGCGGTAATCAAGTAAATGTGCAGCGGTCTAATTTAGTTCAGTGTTGCACGTGCAAAATACATCCTCGTAAATGGGTTATCGCTGTGAGAGAACAACTCATTTTTGTTCAGTTTTCAAAGCTTATGAGGTATGAAAAGAAAAGGAAGTAACGGTAACGGCATCGGCTTGTTGCTTTCTCCACTCCTCTTTCATCAGCGTCATGTGTGTGAGTGTGCAAGTGAATGTGTATGCTACCCTTAAAATTCTCAGTGAATATTATTGAAATGTTAATAAAAGCAAGCGAAAAAATGCAAAATATGGGATGGATAGCAAATGGATACGCATGAACAATAGTAAGTACATGTGTGTAATATTTCCTATTTTTTTTATTATTGGTGTTAAAAACAAGAGACTAACAATCTCTTTCGTGCTCATGAGCGGCCATCTAATTCTGAGTGGCCATTTCTGATCTCAAACAAAATAAAGAGAACAAAAAATGTTTCCTTCTCTTTCTTCCGCCACCATTTTATTCTGGGTTGGTTAGGAAGATTGTTAGTAATTAAAATATATCTTCGTCTCTTTCTTCCACCGCCATTTTACTTTGCCATTGTAAGGATGAAGATATGATATGCTATATATGATATATAAGTTTAAGATTTATAAAGCAGCCGTTTTTACTGCGTTGCTCCAAATTCTCTGCTATTGGTCTTTCTCTTAAACTTAAAATTATTAAATAGTTTTCAAATTTATAAATTTGTTAAATTTGTATTTCGCAAAGTTAAATGTAAACCGAAATTTGGCATTTTAGAAGTTTATATAATCATCGCACAATTCCTTTGTGTCTTTTCTCGACCGCCCAGTGCAGCGGGGTCATGCGAAGCTGACACAGGAATGTTGGTTTGTCATTTTAAACAGTTATTGTTTATATATTCTTACCATGTCGCGGGAGTTGACGTTGCACTTTAGCGCCAGCAGCAAACTGACTATCCGCTCGTGACCGTAATAGCAGGCTAGGTGGAGCGGCGTTCGGTCTACCTTGGTCTTGCCGTCCATGTTAATGCCTCCCTGCAGGAGGATTTCGCAAATCTCCAGCTGATTGTTCATGGCGGCAAAGTGAAGTGCCGACATACCTAGCCAGTCGGAAGCGAAGGGAGCTCCATGCGCTAGCGCCGCCTTGACCCCCGCCACATCGCTGTCTCTGGCGCACTGGAGCAGCTGTTTGCCCAGGTCAACGCATGTGGCCGGACCCACCAGGATCCCCTTCTTTTGCTGGACATCACCTTCGGTGCGCTATGAAGGAGTCGCCTCGGTTAGTGTGGCTTACAAGCAAGGTACCGCGAATCTTACGATCTCGTAGTGCATCAGGTTGGTGTTCTCCATGGGGTAGACATGACCATCCGCTCGGAGAGTAGCAACGACTTTGCTGGCGCTGAAACTTTGCATTTTAGCAGGCGAACACTTTCAGCGACGAGTGAAGGCCTATAATTGTCATTACTGCTATAATTTTATTAAGCAAAGGCTAAGAATGCCTTTAATTATGAATGTTTACGTTTTTAGATCTCCGCAGTGTGACCAGACGTAGAAAAGTCCTTAAACTCACCTATCGGATAAAATTGTTTCTGAGATGGCTTTCGTCATTGCATTAGTTACTTCAATCATGTAAAATCATATTAAACTTAAATCATTTTCTGCCTCCCCGTTATTCTTACATTTAAATTTAAATCACATCTAGATCCCGTAAGACATTACTTGAATAATACGAAGAATAATACGAAATATAGGGCAATCGAAGCAGAATTTATTGGTATATCCCAAAAGGGAGGAATAGGTATCGATAATCTCTACATGTCGAATATTTCTGATCGATATCAAGTACGGTCACACACTCTATCTTTATCGTATTTACAGTTCGCGGTTTCGAGCTTTGCAACACGCAATGAGAAAACTAAAACTAATTTTGTGACGCGGTAATCAAGTAAATGTGCAGCGGTCTAATTTAGTTCAGTGTTGCACGTGCAAAATACATCCTCGTAAATGGGTTATCGCTGTGAGAGAACAACTCATTTTTGTTCAGTTTTCAAAGCTTATGAGGTATGAAAAGAAAAGGAAGTAACGGTAACGGCATCGGCTTGTTGCTTTCTCCACTCCTCTTTCATCAGCGTCATGTGTGTGAGTGTGCAAGTGAATGTGTATGCTACCCTTAAAATTCTCAGTGAATATTATTGAAATGTTAATAAAAGCAAGCGAAAAAATGCAAAATATGGGATGGATAGCAAATGGATACGCATGAACAATAGTAAGTACATGTGTGTAATATTTCCTATTTTTTTTATTATTGGTGTTAAAAACAAGAGACTAACAATCTCTTTCGTGCTCATGAGCGGCCATCTAATTCTGAGTGGCCATTTCTGATCTCAAACAAAATAAAGAGAACAAAAAATGTTTCCTTCTCTTTCTTCCGCCACCATTTTATTCTGGGTTGGTTAGGAAGATTGTTAGTAATTAAAATATATCTTCGTCTCTTTCTTCCACCGCCATTTTACTTTGCCATTGTAAGGATGAAGATATGATATGCTATATATGATATATAAGTTTAAGATTTATAAAGCAGCCGTTTTTACTGCGTTGCTCCAAATTCTCTGCTATTGGTCTTTCTCTTAAACTTAAAATTATTAAATAGTTTTCAAATTTATAAATTTGTTAAATTTGTATTTCGCAAAGTTAAATGTAAACCGAAATTTGGCATTTTAGAAGTTTATATAATCATCGAGATAGATTTGCAATAAAAATGTTTACCTAATCCTAATGAGAACGATATATTTATTTTGCAGGAATTGCGTAAGAGTTCATAGGTGAGTACATCCACATAATTCTTATGAAAAATATAAAAATGGGAACATTAAAATTATTGATATTATTGAAATTATTATCGAAAAAATATGGAATTTACATTTCAAAAAGTATTAAATATATGCTATAAAAACAGTGTGATGCAAAATGAGACCTATATATGTATTTAACTACATAACAGGAAAAGGATTTCGGGTCAGTACATTTTTTAAACGTTCCAATTAATTTAAGGAAATTGGCGATCGGACGTTTAAAAATATTTATTTTTAAACAAGGCAGTGTGAAGTGTGGCCCTTGCTTGGATAAAAAAAAATCGTGCGAGGTTCTCTCTTCTCTTTTCGTTCCATATTATCGCTTTCAGAAAATTCGATATCATCGATAAGTGTTTTCCCCTTCAAAAGTCTTCGTCTTCTCAAGACGATCATTCCAATCCGATCCATTTGACTACTTTTATCTGGTGCATACCCGATTTGACTGCTTGGACGGAGTGGGATGTGTGAATGAAAACTATAAAACGCTTGAATTTTGAGATTATAGAGACGTAGACGGGTAGCGACAGTTTGTTTCAAAAGATTAACAAGCCCACAAACTGCCTAAAACTTGCAAGGCCATTATATTATTTGTCTATCCATTTTCGATTGATATGTCAACAACATTTATGCCATGCCCACTCTAATGCTCTAAATAATTTATCAGTTAACCGGGAAGCCTAATTTTTTTGGTCTTCACGGGAGGTAGAGACCGCATGTAGTATTAAGAATAAAAACAAAAAGGAGTGTCATTCTTATTATTACAAGCAAAGTGAATTTTTATATTTATTTTGGCACGTTGTAAATGTGACAAGTGATTAGAATTGTGGTTCTTCTTAATTATATAAGTGTACATCATAATAAGATTTTTATTTTCTTAGAGCTAGAGTACTGAGGCACTATTATTTATATACTTTTCCGTGTGCGACAGACTAAATGATTCATAACGAATATGAATACCAGAGTTCACAGTGAGCAATAATCTCAGTTCCTGTTAAAGTGATGTCACTGTCGGCTTGTAGGGAGAGTCTGTGAAGGAAAACATGAATGTTAAAGGAATATGAATTGAAGCAGTAAGATGAACACCAACCTGAAGATTGTAGATCGCCTTTCTCATCGAACTTGTATACGCGAGCATTAATAATACTCAGATCAGTCTGACTTGATTCCCTGTAAAAAAAATGATGGCCAATTAAAAAATTGTAGCTTCGATTCGAATATTACAACTTACACATTAATGGCCCACCAGGATTTGACGTGCAAATTCTTGCCAAGAAGCAGAATAAAACCAGCTATGGCCAGGCCCAGAATGCAAATTCCACTCCAGAAGTCAATGATGAAGAAATGCTCTCTCACTCTGGCCATTATATATACGACTATTTCCCGGATCCAGACCGCAAACACGCCCACTATGTAAGCGCTAAAGGCATAGAAACTGCAGGAATATAAAAGATAGTTGGGTCTATAATAAAAACATCTTTAAGGAAATCTTACTGCGTCTTGACGATTTTCAGTTGAGTGCCCAATATGTACTGAGTATCTGATGGCAGTTCGTAGATGGAAAAGTACGCCTTGAGACAGCATACAATGCTGAATATCAGGAGGAGTGCAATGGGTCCGTAGTAGTAGATCAAGATACCCCAGGTGCGAACTGAAAATGAATAGATAACTCGGAGTTATACTACGTTGTACTTTCTTATTTAACCTACCATCGAACCAGCAGTAATCTTCTCCCATGCCCGGCTTAAAGTGCTTGGGCAGCTTGGAGTCCTGGGCTAACGACACCAAAAACCGAAGACCAATCACCGCAAGGACTGCCAGAGCAAGGGACAATCGACGGACGGAGCTCCTAACTGCCTTTTGTTTAAACTTGAGCAGAAAGTCAAGACTGCAAATGGCCAGAAAGACGAAGGAGAGCATGATGCAGAAGTAGGCCAGAAATCCTTTGGGATACATAGAACAAAATAAGTCATCCAGTTGATGTAGACAAAATTACTCAACCTATGTTCCTGCAGGCCACATGCGAGAGCTTCATGGGATTCTTCAAGGCCAAGTAGACCAACAGGGAGTAACCCACGATCATGGACAGCAGGTAGTAGATGATTAGCTGGCCATAGTGGCTTTTACGGGCATCTCTCACAGATCCAAGTAGAGAGAGTATGAAAATGTTTATAATGATGGCTATAATACTGCCTAGAAGGGAACAAGAGTTAGAATCTCGTCGAAGGTATTCAAACAACACGACTCACAAATGGCGTAAATCCAAACCCGGTAGCCCGTTTGAAAGCGTTCGCAGTTGAGCGGAGTGAGCTCCCACTGCTCCGGCTTGTGCTCCACCGGGCTAAAGCAATACTCATCCGTCGACCACAGACGATCGTCCCGCCGTAGCGTTCCATTCTCGAAGAGGTCCCATTGCCAGAAGTTATCGTGCTTTTTGTCCACGAATTTGTTTCGGCAACCCAGCTCTGTGCGCACCACAAAACGATCGCGAATGCGTACTTGATCCACCGTCCTATTAGCGTAGGTGAGCTCCACGTGAGTGGACTCGCGGACTTGGTGTGGCATCGTGCAGTTCCAGTGCTTGGCATCAAAGACGAGGTTCTCCGGACAACAGAAACTGATGCAGGGCTTCAGCAGACAGACGCAGCCGCGCAGATGCTTCTTGGCCCGGTACTCCACTCCATCGATCACCTTGAAGGAGTACTCCGCCATCAGATGCGGTGGGACCACTACTCCAGCGTATGAGTAGGAGCCATCCTTCATCCGCAGCCCATCCGTAATGTTGACCGTGTGGGCGTAGGCACAGGGATGGTTGATACTGGCGATTTCCAGGGACTTTACGCCCACGGAGAGCCATATAACTAAAAGAATTATCAATGGCGAGACCATGGCTAACTGATCCACGCTTGTTGGATTTTTGGTCGATTCGTTCGTCGGCCTGACGTCACAGGCTGATCAGCTCAATAATTAAGTAAACAAATATGAGAAGCGATCGCCGTTCGCTTTGAGCAATGCACGCACACTCGCCGAGTCACAAATCTAAACCAACAACAATGGAAACCCAAAATTGACAACGAATGTGACGCGGGTCTAAAAACGGCTGCGATTGCGACAACGACACCGACAACACCAAAAAGAACAACCATAAACATAAAAGTTTGGTGGAGAGTCTCTCCTAGCTAGTCGTCTTGCCTCTCTCTAAACGACAAACCGGCAACCGCAACGGAGCTCCATGCTGGCCAAGAATAAAAAACAGACTAACTGATTAGCCGTTCCCAAAACCAGACGCGACCACAAGCAGCCGGCAAAAAGAGCGATTGGGGAGACTCACAACCCGTCCCGCCCCTCCTCCTAGAAACCGACGTGGAATCTCAACGCGCTCGCAACTTGCACATTCATACCTTAAGTTGTAAGCATTTAAGCCATTCGAGTCATTTCCAGAATTATCTTGAGATAGATATAAAAGGTAATTAGATTATTTCCAACCCTGTTCTATAAGTGATTGGCTTTGCGACCGTAAGGAAAATCAAATTTTGAACCGACAATCCAAATGATCCAAACGACTTTAGCACAGCTTTGGTTTTTAAATATTTAGGTGCATTTCCAGGCTATAAAAAGTTTCTTTACCTGGAGGTGTGTGAACTGGCTAGATATCGTTTACGGTCTTCAAGAATATTCGAAAAGATTCGTTGACTTTCGTCAAACAGATCCGCTGAGGAAAAAACATCGTTCAATTTTATCTTTGGCTTTATTAAGCTTGAAATACAATTATAATTCTTGTATTTTGTTTTACATTAGTTCAGAGATAATGCAGATATGGAGAATGGTACATTTATGCAAAGAGGGTATACAGTTATCAATCAACACCAATCTCGTTTTAACAAGGCACATTTATATGTTACGTATATATGCAGAATGCTTACCTTGGACTTAGGCTAATGGTGAATTACACATTTGATCTCTCAGCGGGGTTCGGAGAACCTTAAAATTTTGCTTGCATAAACAGTAAATATGGCTCTGCATAACTTTCTTATACAACTAATCAGGTTGTTCGTGGTCACATGGCATTAAAAAAAGAAAGAGAATTGGGGTGGGGTGGGTTTTCGTGGTAGTTCTGGGGGATAGGGACTTTCTCTTATAGTAGTGTCTTTCATAAAGTTCTATCCGTATGTGGATGCTACTGCGCGAATTTATAGATATCGACTTTAAATGTTGATTACAGAATAATCTCATGATAGGAATATGTAGTCCTAAGATATGAATAAGTGATCTTTATCTACAGAAAGGAACGAAGTGTTCGCAAAAATCCGAGGACGATCGAGATGAATATAAATGCGATTAGTCCTTCCTGATCTGCACGCATCCCGATGTATTCAATGCTCTGCCTATGGCAACTGCGAGTGCTGAGATCAGCGGAAGATGGTAGTTTTCTGCGGATCTACGCTCGAGCTGATCACTAGCGGCTTCTCCACCGATGGCTTCTCGTGCAGCGACAGATTGGCCACGCTGCTCGACGTGGTCTTGGTGGAGTACTGGCTCTGACGTTGGTTGCTGCCATCGCGAACACTCGAGCATCTGTGTTCGTGTGAAGTGGTGGAGTGGTTATGACGTCCATTGCGTGGGCAGCGTGGAATAGACAATGGCGGTAAATCTGATTAGAATTGGTTCGTTTGAGTGCTTGGATTTTGAGTTAGGGAAAAGCAAACACATTAAGCGATCCTATAGGATATAGACAGGTTACCTTCACCAAAACACAAGAATGGATGGTCGTTATGATTAGTTTTCGAGGGGTTAGAGGTTATCAGGGTTATCTAATGGTTGCTTTCAACTGGGGTTAACTACACTGTCTACTACTTCTCCACTTCCGGAGGATTACCTGTGACCATTTTGATTAGATGGCTATCTTCGGGGTCGGAACCGGGTCGGTGGCATTGCTACCGGCCTTGTCAACAGCCTTAAGGTGCAGCTTTCTTGGCAGCACATTCGCGTCAGAAGTGATGGAAGTCGAGGTTGTGGTCGAGCTCAGGCCATTCGAGCGCCTCTTCTCCAGGAGTCTTCAATGAATAGCGATCGATGATGATCAAATTGATGTTGAGACACATGCACATATGGACACACATGGTGGATGCAAACATAAGTTTGTGTTTAGATCAGGGCAATTAGGAATGGTACTTCTGTTTAGTAGCTACAAAGACGCGACCGGACTGAGTCACCGAGCTAGGCGGCTGGAGATTCAGTGCTGTGTTGGCTGTCAGTGTTCGGTTTAGAGTTAGTCTGCAGGCAGTGTCTGTTGGTGTTGAGCTTGAGTTTAAGCAATATCGAAAGCAGTCTGACAACGAGATAAGTACAACATATAAGGTTTAATGTAATCAGAAGTTGCGCGCTGCCAGAACTCGAAGTGCATATATATTCCTATACTCTCCAACGGGTTTTCCATCTTAGTGCAAGAGATTTAAGGAACATGGAATAAGGAAGGAATCATATGACCCTAAATGGTCAATATTCTTGATTTAAGCGCGGGTTAGCAAAGGCCACAACAAACGAGCAACCGCGCTAAAGAGGACCTGCTTACTACAATCGACGAAATCGATTCAGACTTCGTGTGAATGAATACCACTGGTGGATCCATTGGCAAAGGCGTTGCGGATCACCACCAGCTTGCGGATCTGGTTGGAGGCGTCCATAAACCGCTGCTTCATCGAGAACGAAGTCGGTCCCATCGTTACGCTCTCAGTCTGCCGCAGACTGCGCACACGTATCGTTCTGAGAATAGTCGGGGTTACAGATTTGATGGTGGACAGAGTCAGAGACACGACACACAAGAGGGAGTCACGAGTCGTGTGAATGGACAAACGCCCAGTGGGCGGGACAGGACATAACGTGGAGTTAGAGTAGATAGAGCAACACTTACCTGTTTGTGATCAAGTGCTTGACCTTCTTCTTCATCACAAACAACATGAATATGAGAAAGCCCTGCATCGCATTGGCCAGATCCGAGATATAGAAGAGCTTAGACCACCCCTTGTCGCTGCCCACGAAGTACGAGATGAGCTCCGTGAGCCAGGTGATGCCCATTATGAGAAAGAGGCGCAAGAACAAGCCGAATCTATAGTTGGACCAAGCATGATAAAAACGTCTTTGGGGGAAGGTGGATAAGAAATACTGAAAGGATGACACTCACTTGTCCTTCTCGGTTCGTAGGTTCTTCGTGCTGTTCTCACTCGCAATTATCCGGGCCATCTCGCGCTGCACGCCGTGAATCTTGATCGCAGTCATTATGAACATGATGGTGTTGGCAACAACGATCGCCAGAATGGGACCGTAGAAATAGATCATGGCTGCCCAGTTGCTCATATCCAGCCAGCAGTAAACGCCATCCCCAATACCTGGCTTTAGGTTGTCGGGCAAATTGGAAAGTTGCTGGGCGCAATAGGTGAAGGCCAGGAAAACTAGGGCAATACCCCAAGAGTACAGCGAATAAAACAGGAAGCGTTTCTTCTCCTGGAATCGGTTAATTCCTCTCGTCCCTCGGAAATTGTGCCACAAGTCAAAGCTGATGACACTTAGCCACATGTAGGCGCCCATGAAAAAGAAATAGGCTGTGTATCCGAACACTTTGCATGTAACACCCGTGGCATCAACTTGATAGAGTTGCACGTAGCACAGCGAGGAGTAACCCACGGTGAGACCTATTAGATAGCAGACCAAGCTCTTCCCGTGCTGGTTGCGTAGCTCGGGAATCAATAGGTAAACGGCTATGGTCAGCATCATGAAGGGAATGGAGAACATCATGGCTGGTGCAAAGAATTTAGGTCGGATTAATAAAATGATGTTTAGAAGAAAAAAAGGTGATTCCACTTACCATACGAGTTGATAATCTTTACCGTGCTATGGTCGTCCTGCATGTCACAATTGGCCGGATGTATGGTGTAGAACATGTCCGATTCGTTGACGTAGGTCGGAACCATGCAGAACTCGTTCTTCCTGATTAGCAGTTTATCGTCCACACGGAGCATGGATCCGTTCTCGAAGAGTAGATAGTCATCCCAACTGCTGGTCTCTGGCTGCAGGGAAAACATCTTGGGGCAGGGTCTGAAGCTTTGGATAGCAAACTGCGTGAACATGTTGACCAATATCGTAGACTCGTTGCGGAAGGTTATATTGAGCATAGGCGGATCTGGCCACGTTCGGTTGTCCGTGTGGTCTATTATGCATCCGTCAACCTCAGAGTTAAAGACCTGCCGCCACGGGCAGCAGATATTCAGGCAGGACTTGAACTTGCAGACGCATCCCCTCACGTGTTCCCGAACCTCTATGCGCTCCGTTAGCGAGCTGTGTATGTAGTCGTACGTCCCGACCAATTCTGCAGGAACTATTGTGCCGTAGTAATCATAGCTTCCGTTGGGAAAGAGCCTATGGCCCGTCAGGTTCACCGTATCGTAGAAATTACAGGGCACATTTGGATCGTCTATGGTGTGGTAGTGGTCTCTCTCGGCCATAACGTAAGTGCCGAAGGGAATCCCCGGAATCAACCGGAACACGACTAAGCACAGGACGCCCAGCAATGTAACTCCGCAGTAGAGGGAACCTCCAGGCTGATGGATTTTCTTCGGCATGATGGAGGTTCTGGAAGTGGTAAAGCATTATTAAATATTATTACACATATTTGTTTATTTATTCACTATTTTGCCTTTGCTAGGGTATTCTTCTAACGTTTATATATTCAGTTAAATATAGTATTACACTTAGTCATGAGTTACATCAGTCGCAACACGCAGCAATTAAGCCTTAGCAAGTGAAGCCACTAATTAAGACCTATTTGCCGATTAGTTAGTCGTTTAATGTTTATCTAAGCGAGTTCACTAAATTGGGCAATAGAGCAACATCTGGGGACCCATTAGCGGGGACGAGTAGTGCATGATCTACGCAGACAACAGGTTGTCGAAAAGAAATAAGGAGGCGAAACAGGATAGCGTCACAAGCAATTAGCAGCCAACGTGTCCCATGGGGAGGAACCAGGGGCGGACTACCCACGACCTGAGCGCCATACTCCGCGGGACATCAATCATAAGGTCAGCCACGCAGGGAGTGCAGACTGAGCAAACATTTATGGATTCGTGTTAAATTGATAGTAACTGCCATCGTCTGTCAATAGAGGTGGCAGTCTCCCCGAACTCCACTCCACTCCAATCCCGATCTGCCCACTTTTCAAGCGCTGCTAACGAGCCCGTCCATAAATTCATTACCAGTGCGAAAAGTTATACCGCTCGCTATCTTATCTGGTATCATTAGCCTTTGGGGACCAACTAATTCATTGATCCGCTGATTGTTTGCCTTTGGGGGAGGAGCAGCAGGGTAACCTGCGGCATTGACAGGAGTGTGGGCCACTAAATTAGTCCGAATTTATGGGAGGCGAACGGGCGGAGAAGGACAAACACATTAAACTCCGCACAGTTGGCTAATGGGGAAAATGAATACTGGCAGTGGGAGGTGGAGGGGGAGGGAGAGGGCGAGGGGGAGGGAGAGCCAAGAGCACTTATCTTGCGGTGGGAAATTAGCATAATTAATCGCTGAGCACATGCACTTGGGAAATTTCAGCGGACCAAATTCAATCGTATATATCTGCGCACTTTAAATGTGCGAATGAATGCTGCGGATGTTTGAAAAATAATCAAAACATGCGGAACATTAAAATCATGAAAACAATTGGCCATAAAATTGAATTATAGCCAGCGGTCTTTTCCAATAAACAGATTCTCGAAATTTCCTTGCCCTCGCGAGTGCGCCAAACTTATTTGATAAAAGCAATATTTCTTTTAAATTTCATTTCGGTGCTCTAAAGTTTTTTGTTTATTTATATTTTTATTGCCAAACAATTATTCTTGCTGAATTGTTTGACTAAATTTTTACCCGAAGAATTACACATCAAGATATTTCAAAATATCAACGCACGAAAAGATTAAGTATTCAAATCGGAGATTACAATCATTGGGTGACTAATGACGTTTGGAAAGTGATTCTTCGAATAGCGCCACATACAATCCCCATCTGATTGATTGCATATATAAAATTCGAATGTACAGAATCGAATGAAAAGAATAGGGAAAGTTTAGAAGCCGCTCTACTGAACAACATAGAAAGACAGTAATTTGGTTTTGATCAATATCTTTCTATCACAAGTGTGCGAGAAGCCCGTTTCCGATTTTGTTTGATAAGTACGAACTTTAATCGGAGTACGTTGGCTAACTTGAGATATGTTTACGATTTCGTAGCGGACTCGTATCAAATTTCTTATATGTGGTCGGTAACCGATAAGATAAAGTCAATTGGGGCAACGACGCCTGCTAATATCTGACAAAGGAGTATGACTTTCTTGTTTATTTATATAGGTAGAATGGCGACATGAGCGACTTATCGAATTGAATACCCAATTCTAGTTAAATACGTGAACCATTTACTTACAGATGACCGGCTATGCGACTTCTTAGGTTTTTGGCTTTGGACTCGCTTATTATCTGGTTGATTATCACAGTTTGCGAATTGTCCATGGTCAGGATGTGGCTGAGTAACTTCGGCTCTGAGTCATCCAGTGGCTCTAAGCCCTCCTAAACGCCATTAATTCTCAATTAACTTTGGCGACACCCTAGGCATTGAACGCATTGAAAATTTATCAGTCCGGAGTCACAAGGCGTATACGCAATTTAAGCAAACTGCGACACCATTCACATATTAAATCGAAAATGACCGAACAAAACAATAACCATATACTATGTGCGTTGTAAACTACACGGAAACGAATTTCAACTCAAGTGAACTGAACTCACATAAATAATAATCTGCGCGTTTTTTATCCGCATTCGGTTTTTATGCAAACTGTCTTGTTTTTTGGGTTTGGGTGTTTTTCGTTGATGTCTTTATTCAACCACTTTACTGCTTATCACGTATGCCACAAAATCACTGGAAATATTTCTTATATGCATGCCCATTATCTTGCCGAGGGCTGCGCGGTTTTCAGTCCGTATGAGCAGCGAAACTAATCGCCAAAGACAGGAGACACTACTACCGTGTGTGAAATCCATAATGTGAAGTCACCACACCGAAGTCGAACTGTGGTGAACTGCGGCGGGTTATCGCTTCTCTAGATAAGAAGTGGTTACAGGGTCCGGTCTTCTTTTCCCCACAAACAAACACTTAACAAAACAATTTTTAATAGCCAATCCATTGACGGGCTTGCTCTTGCTGCTCTACCCCATGCACGAATATTTCGTGAGAAAATTCCAACTGGAGTATTTTTAGACCCCCGATGCTGATGCCTCTGCTGTCCGTGGATTGTAAACAAAGGCGGGCGGTTCTATCAATTGATTGCCATTAGAGTGGGCGGGTGGCAAGTTCGCCAAATATTATTCCACTGACACCCAACATTTTCCAGGGGAGAGAAAGGCTCGACAGTCAACAGATCCCGTTCGGGAACTCGAGACCCGGGAAGATAAATGGCCGTCAGCATGGGTGTCTGTTAGCGCTCATCGGTTTTGATGAAACTCGTGTCACCGGCCATTTTGACATTTTGAACGGCACATAAATGGGAACCCCGCCGAAGTTCTTATTTCTATAATATTCATAAGTTTCTGTTGTGTTGTATTTCTATTAAATGCTGGGACCTAACGAAGAAGGCAGCACAAACGAATCGATGATCGTTTTCAAAACGAATTAACTTACTAATGGATCCCATTAATAGTCTTGGCATGCTGCATCCAAATCTCATTTGGAAAGAGAAATCCCTGCTAGTGGTTGCTCAATTCATATTTTTAGACTTTTCTGCGTAAGGTATAAACATTACTTAGTTTATGGAGTGCTAAGTAGTTGGATGCATGACATTAAAGGGAAATGATCACATTAACCCCTGGAGATTAATGTGTTTTGTTTCTGTGAGTGAGATCTCTGGTAAGACACAAATCAAGATAGAACAGCCATTGGGAAACACAGTTCGGTAACTAAAAAATCATTCCACTAATTAATTGGTACATGCACTTGGCTTATCATGGAAATGCACAGCGGGATACACGATGGCCCCACCCGAATCTCTAATGTCATGATAATAACAATTGAATGAAACTTTAGTCGCAAGTGCACTGGGAAAGTGACCTAGAATATGTATGTACATGCATGTATGTTTAAGTATACACTTAAACACTGGACATGCTCTATATATGTTTATATAATACTCCGGGGTGCATGATATATTTTTATTTAATACTCAGAAGCTAGGGGAAATTGTAGTGAAATAAACAAACCTCAAAGCAAACAATAAACAATATTCCAAGATGTTTCAACAACAATTCCCAGCCAAATGTGCGAAAGTGTAAACAACATTTAACAAATTCGAATTCTGAATCGAAAGAAACAGTGCAGACCAATTGGATGACCAAGGTGCGGCCTTTGCGGGGTGGCCAGCCATTTCACTATAATAACCAATTTTCCCAGTGACTCAATAAAATTGCATCGAGTGGAAGCAGTTGGGTAAACAGTCAGTATTTGTCACGTAATTAGTAGTTTAAAGCTTTGATTTCTAAACCGATGTTTTCAAACTCGTAAACGCAATGGCCAGTAAACTTTTATGACCATTGCCTGAAATCGTACCCGTTCCTGTTCCTACAAGTGCGAGTCTTGGCAACTGAGTCAGACACCTTTGTCAGCACAATCCCAACCAGGTCCAATTTAATTTGTAAAATGAAGTGCTAGGAGCCATTATATGAACGATCCCAGTAGTCGGCGTGCACTTACCAAGTTCAGGTGATGAATACTACTCGTAATGTAGGCAACTTAAAGTGGTTTGCTGAGCAACAGAGTTCTTCCTGTTGTTGTTGGTGTTGTTGTTGTTGTTGTTGTTGTTGTTGTTGTTGTTGGTGTTGTCCCAGCTCGCGCACTTTCCAGTTTTAGATCAGTGGGGAACTTTACGAACGTCAGTATCAGTACCTGAAAACACTGGCCAGCTATTGATGGGTAAACAAAAACAGTCGGACCTCTGTGAGAGTCTTTTGGGGTTTACGGGTTTTTTGTCGCCTTGCGAAAAGGCTTTAACGAAACATGGTTTGGGTTTTAGGTTCGACTTGCGTTACGAGTTGTGTGTTTTTAGCCGGTTTGCTTATGCAAATTGGACCGGGGAAGAGTCTGTGGCTCAAGGCGGGTAACCACATAAAAGTTTCTCAAGAAATCAACAGATCCTCATGTCCATAATGGGTATAAAAAAAACGTCTCTTTCCCAATACTTTTCGAAACGCACTTGCTATGGGGAATTCCCTGGAAGGTGGGTGTGGGTGCGCGATCGGGCAGCGAACCGGTTACGATTGTTTGGATTTCCAGATACCGGCAAAATCACACGCTAGCTTACGAATTAATTAACATTGAGATTCTTAATTCGCGGTTCCAATATAATGATAGCAGGTTTTCGATGGAGTTTTCCGAGTTCCGACGGAGCAGCTGCACCCACGACCAGCGAAGTCTCGAAGCGAACTGAGGAGCAGGCGTCGCCAATACTCAAGGAACTAGCAGATATATAGCAGACAGATACCAGAGCCCTGTTAGAGGTCTGTTAGCCGAGTGCTTTGCCGACCGCTGCTCCGCTAATTGCAAGGCGGGCAAAACAAGACCGAACCGAACAATGCGAAATTTGATCGAGTGAGTGCCAACAGAGGCTCGATTGTGTCTGTGGGCAAACAAAGCAATTATCGGACAATGAATGGACCTCTTGAGTGGAGCAGTGGCCCCGGGCGAAACACGGGTGCTGACTCAAATAGCTGAACTTACAAATTAATTAGCAGGGCGCCGGAGCAGCCACCAGCTGTGTGAGTTCTCTCGCCTTCGGCAAGAGCGAAAAAGAGATTTATTCTTTGTTTTGATCTGGTCATTTCTCGCCGATCGACTGCTTGATAACGTACCGTATGCTTAGTAAGGTGACACTGATTAGTTCTTTGCTGGGGGACTAAGCCAAGCTCAGCTGCTGATAAAGCATGCGACATAAATCACAGTTGACCTTGGACCATGACTAGAAGAGCTTCTGCAATGATCTGTTGCGCATTCACAACAAAATCGGCACAATAGACTGAAACACTATTATCGTTTTAAATCACTTAGCGTTACATTATGGGGTTATATAAATAAATGCAACGGCAGATGTAAGCCATTAAAAGGAAGCCAAATCCCACGTCTCCGAAACGGGAAACAAATCATTAGCACGTACGGATATTTAGTTTAAGTAAAACCACAACTCGTGCTTGGAATCAGCTGTATTTGAACAGGCCAAGTGCAGCGCATAACGCTGCTGCCCAAACCATTCATGGATTAATAGATATATACATACGATTAGAGATCACACTGAATCTGCTTTCTGCGACGAAAGCGGGACAAATGATTCCGGCGAGGCTTGAAAGACTCTAGGTGCTTCTGCGGTATTCCCTAAAACCGCTTGCCTTCATTTCAGCGAACTTCAAAATAAGAAAGAAACTGGTTTTGGCATTGAACAAGCAAATCAGCACGAAACAATTGGCGATACATGAAGAGACAACGCGACTGTTTGTTGTGGGCCGAGGCGAGACATTAAAGCCGCATTATACATCGCAGGCATCCGGCACAGCTCCTCTGGTTTCGCAACTCGCGAGGCGCGGATTCCCGAGCACCGAGGCCTCGAACGAGAAACATTCCAAAGAATGATCTTTAATTGCCCAAGAGTTTCTTAATTTGTATTGGAGTGCTGACACTGCTCAAAGTTTAAATCACAATGTTTGCACTGGTTTCATTTATTTTTAGCTTCGGGCTTTAAAACAAATTTGTTTTGTAAATTACTGTTTAGAGATGTGCTGCTTACTGGACCGAGGTTAGGGATAGATAAGCGCGACTAGCCGGGTCAAATTGAGATATATCCAAAGCGATAAGTTTCCCGATTGAACCGCAAGTGCACTTCTTCGTCGGGCGAATTCGCGGCGACTGAATTCCATCCTCTGACATGCTCCATTTTTGCTGGAATTCCCCAGTGCGCCACATTTCGAGCAAAATGCTGTGGCGAAAAGCTGTGTACATTTTTATTGAAAGCTTTAAAACGCCAGCGGATACTTCTACCACAAAAGAAAAGGAGATTAAGCTTTAGGGTCAGCTTTCAGCAAGTGATAGACGCGCCTCGGGGTCCTGATGTTTTCCTCGTCCTGCAGAAATGTGGGTATGTACGTAATACAACTGATGGTATTGGTATTTCAGCATCTTTAATAATTACAAATGTTCACGTCCATATCAAATTGATATTTATTTATTAATAGTCACTAAAGACACATATGTACGACAAAATATATTGACAAAATATTACTGTAGTATTATTTTTTATTTCAAATGTTAAAAAAACATCTTATGTTAAATGAATGGTGTGAAATCCACCTCACAAACCGTTATTTATGGTATGGATATTTATAAGATTGTATATATGTACATACATATATGTATAATTACTTATTACAGCTTTTAAGCCAAAGTCGAGTTCCGTGCTTTATTTTTAGGAGTTGTTCCCACGGTAATACGACTCGCCATCGATCTGTTAGAAATGACACTCCTCGTGGATTTAGGATGGTTCCTGAGAAACAGACACGAATTAGAATTATAGGAAAACATAAGGACACAATAGCAATGTAAAAGTGGAATAACATGTAAATAAAATTGTGGGGACAACAAACACCATTCTGATAGTAAGCGAGATTAAAAGGTGAACAAGCAAATCGCAG
The DNA here is from genome assembly GCF_016746395.2 of Drosophila simulans. Taxonomy (NCBI): domain Eukaryota; kingdom Metazoa; phylum Arthropoda; class Insecta; order Diptera; family Drosophilidae; genus Drosophila; species Drosophila simulans. Next base: position 359,804 of record NC_052522.2, read on the forward strand.
TGCAAGTGGCTCTAAACCGATCAGTTTGGCCAAGAAAACAGGTTTAACATACTAAATTAGTGCATTTGATCTTACATGCCAGATCAAGGGAGTTGTTAGTAGAACAAATAATTCCAACACCAAATGACCAATAAATAGTTCTCTTCGGATTACCTATGATAGGACATTTCGATCAAACCTCGTGTTCTCGAGCGAAATCTCTTCCTCACTGTTGTCGACCTCCTCACCCTCCCCCCTAATGCTGCTCAGGCAGAGATAATAAGTGGACCTGATTAGACGAAATTCTTGCAGACCTGCAGATTGCTTACCTCTCCTGCAAGAGTCTCAACGTGCTACGCTTCAGAATGAACAGTATAAATATGATGATTCCTTGGGACCAATTTAAGTAGTCAGCCACCAGAAAGACGTTGGCCCAAGTTTGGTTGGATTGCGAAATGTAGGAGCCTATCTCCAAGCTCCAGGACAATCCCATAATGATGAAGAGCCGTAGGAAGAAGGTGTAACTTTAATGAAATCATAAAGAGACCGTTATTCGAGAGACTTTCTTCAAGGAAGTCGTTTAACTTGCGTCTGTTTGTCGGAGTTCAGCTTCTGCTTCCTCTCTTGCCTGTGAGCAAAGTTCTGGATGTCCTTCTTCACTCCTATTATACGCCTAGCCGTCAGGATGAACATGGTTATGTTAAAGGCAATAAGAAATACCATTGGACCGTAAAAGTAGAGCATGGCTGACCAGGCTTGAGCTATTGATGACAAAGTAGAAAGCATAATGGTTAACTATGTGCCCATACATATATATAGTTGGATGTCGGTACCCACTATATATCCAACAGTGTCCCTCCTCGCCCACACGAGGATTCCAATCCTGGTCTTCAACGACGTTATCGGCCAGAACGGTGATTCCGGTCAGGACCATCGACATGCCCCAAGCATAGGTATTGTAGGCCAGAAACCGATGCTCAGAGAAGAATCGACTCGCTTTGTGGGAGGAGCCTCTGAACGTGTTCCAGAGATGTAGACTGATTACGGAAAGCCAAAGGAATGCGGCCATGACAAAGAAGTAACCCAGAACACCTAAGAAAGACGTTATTGAACACGTCCTTTACCGTATCGTCGACATTATCTAACCTGCTGGCTTGCAAAAGCTTATGGATATCTGCCACAAATCGAACAATAGGAAAAGATATCCCATAAAGAGACACACCATGTAGCAGATGAAGCATTTTCCATGCAAGTTTTGTAGTTTCTTGACGAAGAGGTAAACGGCGATCGTTAGAACCATGCATATCAGCGAAGTGATCATCACTGTGGTGAGAAAGGTATAATCGCACGGCAAATCAGCTGATCGTATGGTATAGCTTACCAACCGTCTGACCGGTAATTGATGGCACTATCAAGCAGTTGTGAGGTGCAATTCGAATAGACGTTGCATTGCCATCTGCGAAGGTAAGATGCTGAAGGCAGTATTCCCTCTTGCTAAGGGTCACGCGGTCAAAGTGGCGAAAGAAAGTTCCGTTCTAGAATTAGAAAATACCAAGTAAACCAAATATTCCTTGAACATATTAGGCAAATGAACCTCGAACAACGTGTACTGATCCTGCTCTTCTCGGTTGTCCAGGTAGAACATTCCGTCACACGGCATCGGTAGATCCCACTGGACGATTAGTTCGTTTTTAAAGTGTCTGCGGGACACCGACCCGTCGTCAAGAGTCACGTTAAGGAAAGGATCGAGTTCAGTCAGCTCCTCCTCGGACATGTTGTCGTTGCATACACCATTATCCATAATGTGGTCGTGAGGGCAGCAAAATCTGACACAGGGCTTCAGCTTGCACACACATCCTCTTATGTGACTTGCAACCTTCTGCTTCGAGTCGTCCGGGAGAATCCTGAAGTCATATTCTCCCGTCAAAATGGCCGGAACGAGCAACCCCTCAAATAAGTACGATCCATTCTGTAGCTTTTGAGCTGCCGAAATATCGACAGTGTCGAAATAATCGCATTCGAGAATGTCTGCATATGATTTTTGAATAACCAGCACAACAAGTATGACAGTTGATATCCGAAGAACGAAAAGAGTTTTCATTTATCTGTAAAGGACATAAGAAAGGACGCCTTTGCCAAGATGTTGTTGCCATAGTTGGAATTGAAAATACCAAATCCAATGATAAGAACTTAAATGGTATTTTGATATTGTACAAATGAGAAATGAGAAGGAAGTTGTAATTGACAAAACGAAGATAGTCCACATATTTTTTTCCGTTTGTCATGCTGAATGAAGTTGATTTGTACATACATACATTTTGTTGTAAGGCCGAACAGTTGTTCTGGTTGGTTTTTGAATTAGGAGGCTTTTCTCTAGCAATAAGGCACATGTATTTAGCTATGGAAGGCATTTTCATTCCAAATTCATTGTTAGCTACGGCTGAATTCTGTGGTAATTCGATTTTCATTCGGTTCATCTTCAACTTCCTGATGATCCTATCTACAAAAGTGGAGGTGTGGATATGGTGACGGAGTGGCCTCACATTTGATCACAACGCACTTAAAACTTGGTTCCTCCAATGACTTGGGCTTCCAAGTAGCTAAGCCATCAAAAGTCAGTTGCAAAGCAAAGCATTAGCCAAGAAATGTTAAAATAATAGTAAATAAAGTTTGATTAATTTTTAAGATTATTTTGTTCGGGAAAACCCAAAGTTATTTTTTGTTTAGTATTTTCCAAAACTAATGGTATGATATTCATACATATATACCGAAAATATGCTTTATTTAAAGATCGATATATTTTAGGTGGTTAAAGTCTTCGCACTTTCTCTGACAATAATTAAATTCGTCGCTGCTTATATGTATGTGTAAATGCACACACGACACACCCTGGTCCTCGTTCTTTACTTTATTTACTTCCACAACAGCGAAGCCTCATTGTAAAAAAATATTTACGCTTTTTTCTTCTCGGTCGGTGTATCACGGCTATTTTCAAATTGAGAGTTTGGCTTCGGTTGACAATCTATCATTTATGTTTTATATTGTTCTGCCCAACTTTTACGGATACGTATATACACAGATGTTTGTGTCAACTGAACTGAATTAAAATGAACGCGTACTCTCTCACGCAAGCGATCTCTCTCCTAAAACATGAATGCCAGGAAAAAGCGATATGAAAGCGATATGTTGTTGTTGCGCAGGGCAACCCGCGGCCGGCAGTCTGCCGGCACGATCAGTGTCGTTTGTACAGAGTAATTTTTCGCAACTTAGTTTCTGGACTGGGAATATTTTTATTTATTGAAAATATGGATGGATATGTGGATTGATGTATTTTCATGTTTTATGATCTTTCTTTCATTTTTATTTATATTCTGTTTGACATCGGCTTAATCAGTGACGTTTGAATCGATATATTGAACATGCACTTGCACTGACGATAGTCAGTTTTGATGTCCTGTTTCCACGGAGCACATTTCAGTTTTAAGGCTAGAGCGACCGCTTTAACTCCATAAAAAGTTTTATGATCAGTTTTATGATCAGATAAGTGCTGTTTTGTATATGGAATAATAATAATCGTAAAAAAATCAACTTCTTATACCCAATATCGTAATCTTATCGTAAACTGTTAACTCGATTGCGCTTATCAATTACAACTACAGGCTATATCGATACTATCGTGCGATATCAATATCGATACTAGCATCCATCACTAGCCAGTCCATTTTTTCATTGTGTCGGTTCAGTTTATTTCGGTTTGTTTTTCGTTTCTTCCGTTTCCGTGAAAACCCCAGTTAATGGACAAAGGACATTAAGCCACGTTCGCGCATCTATATTGATTGTTAACCGGCCTTCGTGAATTTTTTTCTACTTTTGTTGTCCTTTCTTTAAAGCGGCAGCCTGAGTGCGAATGTGTGAGTGTCGGTGGCTGTGCAGTGTGTGCTCTCTTTCCGAATGCGTTAGAAACATATTCTGCGTTTGTTGAATTCAAAATCTAGTTGGTGCAAGTATAGTACAGCAGCCCGAAAAGAGAGAGGTAAGAAGAGCCCGCCTCTCTGCCTTTCCCTCTGTGTTGCATCTTCTTTCGCTGCAGTGTTTGTAATTATTATTGTTATTCTTCCTCTTGCTCCCTACCTCTTCCGGAGTTCCACGCAGGCGGGCAAGGGAGAGAAATATAGTTAGAGAGAACCATCCATACACGCAAACAAATCTCGAAAGCCGCACGGATGTAGTGCAACGAAGGAAGTGGCAATAGCGTTGATAAGGGGGAATGAAGGGGAAAGGAAGATAGCCAAGATGCACTGCAATTAATCGTTGATTATTTGTTTACAAAATCGTCAATTAACCATCTAGTTGACATACAGAACAACAAATGCAATTGACCCAATCACAGGAGTGTTAAACGAATGGACGGAAGAATAAGCACAAATCAGCTGCAATTCTACACTGTAAGAAACCATGTCCAATAATAAATGGGTAATTGCAATATATAGTTACCTCATTTGCACCAGTTCCTGGTTATGTTAAGTTTACAAAACTGATCATAGTCATTGCTTAACAATAATGAAAGATACTTCCCAGTATTCTGTCTGTGCTTCTGGGTGTGTATGAGTGTCGCCCGGGTCTTTGGTCTTTATCCGGGGACTGTGATGCATGTGGAATATGAACACGAAAATAGCATATTCAGTATGTTGAGCGTTGAACAAACAGTTGTGGGGTGCGCTCCGCGCTCCCCCTCCCGCTCCTGCACGCCAAAAGCAATAAAAATTAAAAGGCAAACAACGATAAGCGGTCCCAACCCCGCTTCGGAAGAAGGCCCCATCCCTTCCTGGGGTCGCCACCCCTTCCACGGCAAACACATGGCAACCCTGAGGCATAACGGGCATAAGGTAAGCCCAGCAAATGCATACGCCAGACGATAATTAATGCCAGGCCAGCGTAATTGATGCGTCGGTGGCACGAGAGAAAATCAATCGGGGAGCTTAACCTGTTTTTCCACAGGCCTCCGTGTTCCATGTTCCCGGAGGGTGGACCGCAACTCCTCGAAACCGGGGAAATCTATTTAGACCAAGCTTTTGCTTTCGGTTCTGCCAAATTCTATTTTTGCACAGGGAATTGGGGTCGCCAAGCTGAAATTTTATTTTTAAGCATTTAAATATATACCGATCATTGCGCACATAAATTACTGCGATTAAATATGACTTACGACAAATCATGATTATGATAGAATAAAAAATTGAGGAAAATTTAAAGGTTCTTATAATATTCGTACAACATAAATCTAGGATACTCTTGGAACATTAGCATTTGACTTTGATTTGGGTTGCCAGGCGTCAAGACCAGCTCGTCCCAAAGCAAATCAGCTCGAAAGACGCGTGTAATTGATGTGAGTGACATCGCTCCTTAGAACCCCTTGAAAAGTTTAGCTGAACACACGCTTTGTTTGGCCTATGCTTTGTTGCTTATCTTGTGGCTGGCGTTTCTCAAATTTCACTTCCTTGGAAGTACCACATCTGCGGTTTCCATTACCTCATATGGTTCCATTGTGCCCGTTGCCCTTGTCTCTGGAATGATTTCGTAGATTGTGCCACCCCGAGAGATGAGCACTCAGCAATCCCAAGACACAAGAGATCACAAGTACTCTTAGAGAGGTGCAGGTCCAGGGGGAGGTGCCCTAGGAAAGTGCTTCGCCAGCAGCTCAGCTTGGTTAAGAGAGAGAGCCGCAGAAAGCAATGCGAGCTGAGGCTGCTCCCATACCGTTATTCGGTCAGCGGGATGGAGAAACAATGCCGGGTAAACAAATAAACATGTGTCCCGATGATAATTTCGCACAGAAGTCGGTCAACGAACCGAAAAGCGAGAAACAGCGGTCGAACAATGGACATCCCAGTGGGCCACCACATAGGCGTTGTCCATTTTTTTATTTTGATTTCGATTTCATAATGAAAAGTCAAAGCGGCTGGCTGGCTGGCTGGCCATTGACAACCTGCCCTAAATGGGCACCGATCTTAACTGGCTTCCGGGGAAATATGGCGCGCAGCGTGGGGCACTGTCCACCGGGTCCCGCTTCCCTTTTCATTCATCTAGTATCGGGTCTAGTAACCGGGTCTCGTGGGCGTCAGAGAATGACGCAAACCATCCAATTGTTTGTTTTTAATAATATTCCTATTTTCGAGTGCTGTTCTCTTTCGCCAACCTGTTGATAACCCAGGCAAGCACAGTGGTCCACAGCTAATTGCAACTCAATGAAATTAGTTTCCATAATCTAGAATTATAAATTGAAGACTTTTGGTTCTTTTAAGGAAGAGCTGGGTATTTGAACTATTATTTGTATTAGTATTATTTGAATATTTGTACATTTGTAGATTAACCTTGTATGTTGTTACCTACACTTGTCGTCGTAATCGTGCTGTTGATTTTCACCTGCTGATAATGAAACGAGACCAGTGGTCGAAGATAAGCACTAAGTCTGTTTCAATTTTTTTGATTTTCTTTTATAGCCGATTAGTGTTTGTAAAATACATTTATGCCTGTCATTCTATTCTAGTTAAGTGCTCGATCTGGCACTAGTTGTGCTTCCTGATCCGCCAGATTTGCCCGTCTTCCTCTCTCGCCTGTCAAATTACAAAAATATCTTTTCGATAACGAGGTATTTTTACTTACAATTGCGCTCTCTGCCTGTCATGTGGGTTTTCACAGAGGCAATTCAGGAAAGTAACCTATGCCTCACTTTTTAGCGATAAAACGATGTCTGTGTAAAAGCAGTCACTGCCTCAAGAAAATTAGCTAGTTAGACCCCGATCGATAATTACTAGGAACTACATGGTAACCATAAGAAAAAGCTCAGTATCTTAATTCTTGGCCCTTTTCAATTCGCGCCATGTCCGCCTTGCGCAGTTCAACAAAAACGGGTTTAACCCAGTTTTGTAGAACAGTCGACGTCTGCGGAAAATAAGGTTGAAAGGTAAAATAGGTGGATAGTGCTTACAATTATATACACATAGATACTTGGGTCTGTGTATATTAGTCGAGAGCATTTAAGCCAATTACACGGCACATCAATCATTAGCAGACGATTTGAGGCTTGGGGCAAATGCACTGAGACAATTGCGACGAGTTTTGAGCTGCTCCATTATTATTATTATTATTTAACTTCAGTTAATAAACAAACGGGCATTATAAATAAAAATGTATAAATGTTTATGCTACTTTTTTACGAATTCTGATGGGATGATTCTTAGAATCACTTTTAATAATGATTCGTATGATTCAAAAATGTTTTCCTGAGTGTACGAATAGAAAACGAGCTTGTATTAGTACTGTCCCCTATATAATGGCAGACTTTACCTTATCTTCAAGTTTGACAATGGTTATTCTGGGCTGTCTGCGGCCCACGAGTAAGAAAAAGCTACGCGGTGCAGTGAGAGAGGCAAAGAAAGGCCACAAAGACAAATTATTAGTCACCCAGCACTTGGCGACTTTCGTCTGCGTCGATTGCTTGTCTGGGCAGAGCAACTACGTGGAAGTATGCACCATCCAATCCCGCGGGGGATATAGAAATGAGAGGCAGGAAAAGCGAAGCCCTCTATTGTTAGGTAGTGTGTTGTGTGTTGACCATAAAATAACAACTAAGAAAATAAACAACTGCAGCGGAAGAGGAGGCGTGAGCGCTTTTCATTGCTTCAACAACATTGCTTCAACAAGCCGTAAGTTGGTACTCATATGGGCCCCGTTCTCAACCACTCTTGTTTTTCAGTCAATCAGATATCCATCCACATGAAAAGGAGCCGAGGGAGGCAGCCAAGTTAACTGGAAACAAAACATCCAGCAAGCATACTAAGCTAAGAAATATAAACACTCTTGCCAATTTATCGAATAAACAAAAAGCCGAGCCAGGAGAGGCAGTCCGAACAAACAGGGAGCTCCTTCTCCGCCATCTGCGCCCTCCAACGTGATACACGAAGTTTTGTACCCCTCGAACCCGACCCGAATCATGGAGTTCATGGAACTCGGTCATGTTTGAGCGCTTCCGACTGAACAACCTGACTAGAACCTTTCGCCTGCGAGGAGGCGGCCCAGAACTGGCGCGCGACAAGAAGACCCCGCAACGGCAGCAATGCGTCACCGTCCTGTTCCTAGATGACATCACGCACACCTTTCGGATCGAGGTAACACCCACCCCTTAGGATTTAGCATGCTTACAGCCCCTAGCCGTATATTCTTGATTAGACAGGGATCCGTTTTAAAGTTCCACTTGCACAACTTGGTTTACACCTATGTATATATCCGTGATTCCGCGCATAATTATGCGGTATGCGAATCGTAGTCAAAACAAAGAAAGTTTCGCGGTATTCATAATCATCACTATTCATTTATTCAATTTTATCTGTTCACTTTTGGCTGCTGTGCACTCAGAGCTCACTTTCTTCTCGACTAGCATCTCCAGACACGCACTTGTCCGCATTATTTTCCAATCTCCAGTCGAGGTTTCACTTTCTTTCACCTCAATGATCGAGTAGTGTGTGTGGTTGCCGCAGATTAAGATTATAGTAGCCTACCCAATTGCATTCAAATGGATGTCGATTAATTACTGTAGTTGCTATGAAGGCAATGCGAACAAGAAGTAAATGGAATTTAAGTTAATAATCTTAACTAGTTGCTTTCGTATTAAGAAATTGTTATAAATATGCATTTGTACACCTTTTAGAAACGTGCGAAAGGCTCTGAACTCCTGGATCAGGTCTTTCAATATCTCGAGTTATCCGAAAGGGACTACTTTGGTCTACTATTTCCACAGAAGCCGGGTGACGTCGTGGTAAGTTATGAAGTTTTCCATTGCTCTAAAAAGCATTTATAATTACTTGACACGCTTTTTCTTCTCAGAGATGGGTTGATGCTCAGAAGCAGTTTAAGAAGCAATGCAGCAGCGTTTCCCTCGACAACGATGCCGTACCATTATTAGAGTTTAGGGTTAAGGTATTACAACAGCGCTTTCCATTTCCTTCTACAAATTATCTTAAGATTTCTTTTTTTTTTAGTTTTTTGTAAGCGACCCCAGCCGACTGCAGGAGGAGTTCACACGCTACCAGTTCTATCTGCAGATCAAGCGCCACATTCTACTGGGCAAGCTGCCCTGCTCCAGCAACACCCAGTGCCTGCTTGCCAGCTACACTGTGCAATGTAATTTAATGAACTTCAACAGCTTTACCTAATGAGACAGCACCTAACCATCCATTTATTTTACAGCCGAGTTGGGAGACTTTAACGCGTCAGAACACCAGCCGGGCTATCTGAGCGGGATGCAGCTGCTTTGCGACCAGACAACGGAGGCGGAGCGGAAGGTTGGAGAACTGCACAAGTTGCACCGTGGGCAGCTGCCGGCGGACGCGGAGTACAACTACCTAGAGCACGCTAAGCGATTGGAGCTATACGGGATTGACCTGCACCGGGCCACCGACTCCAACGGCAAGGAGCTGCAGCTGGGCGTATCGGCCGTCGGACTGCTCGTCTTCCAGCATTCGTTGCGCGTGAACACCTTCTCGTGGAGCAAGATGGTCAAGGTGTCGTTCAAGCGTAAGGACTTCTTCATCCAGTTGCGCCGCGAGCCCAGCGAGAACTACGATACTTTGCTGGGCTTTGGGATGAGCAGCCACAAGCACGCCAAAGCGCTGTGGAAGTCCTGCGTGGAGCACCACAGCTTCTTCCGCCTAAAGCGACCACACCGCCTCTCGCGCTTCCTCAATATCAGTTTGGGTAGCAAGTTTTACTACTCTGGACGCACAGAGCTACAGGCGGTGCAGGAGTCCAAACAGCGTGGTCGCATTCACAAGGTATTTGTGCGCTCGCCGAGCAAGCGGCTTCTGGGAGCGGCCGGAGGTGTGGGAACATCAGGCTCCTCGGGCGGTACTCCTATGCAGCAGCACAGCGGCTCCGAGAGCGCCAACTCCCACAACAACGGAAAGCCAGCCGGTGCAGGAACCATACTGACCATTACAAAGACAAGCCGTCCGCACGACAACAAGGTCACCTCCAAGGAGGCCGATTCCATGCCGCGCAAGGCGTGGGAGCAGCAGAGCGACGAGTATGACATTCAACTGTAAGTAGGAAATAAATTTGAAAACTGTTCCATGAGTTAAGGTTACATACGCTACTTGTTTTTTTTTTTCATTGACAGCGACGTCGGGTTTATTGAACAGTGCACCCGGCGCTTCGAGTCTGCATCCCCGTCGCCCATGCCGCCCGCCTACAGCTCCGGCCAACACAGTCCACTTCTATTGCCAACAACCATAGCGGACGCCGTGGGTCATCAGCAGCCTGAAAGCGGCAGCGACCTCATCACCATTCGTTTGCAGGCCGACGAGCAGGGACGCTATGGTTTCAACGTGAAGGGTGGAGTGGATTTGAGCCTGCCCGTTCAGGTGTCAAAAGTGGTACCCCATACGCCCGCCGATCGTTGCACTCCGCGCGTCTGCGAGGGCGACGAGGTACTCATGATTAATGGCCGGGATGTGCACGGCCTGCGTCACGAGCAGGTAGTGGCCATGATTCGTGATTGCCGTCATCAAGCCAGCGGCGAATTGCTACTGACGGTGCGGCCCCAGCGCTCGGCCCCTCTGCTCCTTGAGGAGGAGCCGTTGTACCAGTACGTCCCGGAGAGCGATGAGATCGGATCACACTCTAATCTGCTTGATGGGGATGCTTTGTTTACCCAGAGCCTGCTGCTGCTCAGCGATGGCTTGGCCTCGGGCGCCCTGTTGGCGCAGTACGAGCTCATGTACAGGAAGAACCCGGATCTGGCCATCACTGAGGCTCGGAAGCCGGCGAACGCGCCCAAGAACCGATATCGAGACATATCGCCATGTAGGTTAAAGGTCACTAAATTGAGGCATTTTAACATGGAAACCCTATTTCAGATGACTGCACCCGGGTATCTCTGGTCAACTCGCTCACAGGCGACTACATCAACGCCAACTACGTAAACATGGAGATTCCCGGCGGAGCGGTAAACCGATATATTGCCACCCAGGGACCTCTGGCCAGCACCACGACGGACTTTTGGCGCATGGTACAGCAAGAGAGCAGTCATCTCCTGGTGATGCTAACGACCGTAATGGAGTCGGGTCGCCAGAAATGCCACCAGTATTGGCCGGTGACCGGTGAGGAGCTTCAGCTGGCGGAGGGATTCTCGGTGCGATGCCTCAGCGAGAAGCCGGACGAGACGGGTAGCTTCGTCTTCCGCGAGTTTGTTCTGAAGGACAAGCACGAGCAGCGACACATCCACCACATGCAGTACTTGGCCTGGCCAGATCACTGCGTGCCCTCCGATCCTAACCTTTTCCTAGAGTTTACGGAGCGGGTGCGCGCCGCTCGAAACCGCACGCTCCTTCAGGAGATCGAGGAGAGTCTGAAGCAGGTGCGCCTGATGGATGCCGATGCGGATGCCGACGAGAACGGCGGACTGATGCGCGAGCGCAAGTGCGCGGCCAGCAACGGAGCCACTCCGGAGGACGAGACGCCGGTCTCGACAAGCGTGCATCAGTGAGTACAAGGGCTATGAATTCGAATGTGTGATGGATATCATCAACCGAATGTTTCATCTTATTAATCTTCAGGTGCATCAGTGCAGCCAATCCACCTGTGATTGTCCACTGCTCGGCGGGAATAGGACGTACTGGAGTGCTCATACTGATGGACACTGCGCTGGCATTGATGGAGGCCCGAGAGCCAGTGTATCCGTTGGACATTGTGCGCACCATGCGCGATCAGCGTGCCTGCATGGTGCAGAATGTGGTGAGTACTGCTGGATAGGATTTACTTGTGGGTTTCCTATAATCGTGATCTAAAATTCCAGAGCCAGTACCGCTTCGTGTGCGAGTGCATCTGCGCCGCCTACATGAAGATCTCACGCAGCAGTGCGGCCATTAACGACGACGAGGATTAGGGGCAGGACCATCCAGCTACTCAATCTACAATCTTCCGCTAACACGCCCCAAGTTTTTCTTATTCTATACGAAGCTTCGTCTAAATCTATTTAATTTTTAGGTCCCGTAGACATATGTTTAAAACTGATTGTATATCATTACTCTTACAAATCCGTATATTGCATTATCAACTCCGTTCATAAGGTATCCCCAAATACACACTTACTTATACATTATCTCTCCATCAGTTTGCCGAAAGTGCTGCAAGGAACGATTCTAAATTTACAAAGCCACCACGGAATGGTTAACGAAGTAAACCAACTACCTAATCGAAGTATACAAAGCGAAGCAAATGGCAATTTATTTACACCCATCCAACGCTACGCGCCACCCACAATTGGCGGTCGAAAACAATACGCAAATAGCAACCGAGAACGCGAACCTTATACACTGATAGACATGAGAAGATAAAACTGTTAGTATTTTAGCACCAAATCAATTCATAAATGTATTTATGCTGAACAAAAATCCAATAAAATGTGTAATTAAAAAACGAGTCTTTTGTTTCTTCAGTGGGGAGCCTTGTGTGTTGATATTTATACATGTACGTTTTTTCGTACATTTTTCAAAATATCCACCGAGGTCGGCGCCAAACAATTGGCTTTGCCTAGAGATGAAATATTTAAAAACTATAAAATATCGTTAGATGTTTCCTTGCATGATAATGTATTAACTTTTGGAAAATAAGTAGGCTTGATTGTTTATTGAGTTACTAGTATTAGACGACTTTTTAAGTAGCATAAGAAATATTGTTGGACGAATGTCAGAAGAACGTAGCGTAAGTTATTTGAAGGTTGGCAGTGTTTGACGCATGCGTCTGATCCCTTGGTCCATCTTTAGCTTTGTATTGGCTTATAGATTTTAGTCGCGAGATGAGCTCCACCGGGTCCCTTACAGGCTTCCACATTTCCCACCTTGCAACGGGAGATACCCCCGGAATTCGTGTGGATAGAGCCTGTATCGAATCTAGTCCAGCCGCAGAAAATTCGACCAGTAACAGGCTGGTGGCACCTGGTAAGCGGACGGAGAAGAAAAATAATGGGTCCAACAGGACCCACATGAAACGGAAGGCTAAGTGCATGAAGAAGGATTCGTTGGAGGCTGACGGCGAATTGGTCTTGTTTCCCGGACGCGACGAGAGCTATCCGGAGGAGTTGAACAGGCTTATTGGACCACTGAACTGTCAGCTGTGTAAGGTGCAGATGACCTCGAGAAAGCGCGCCCGGGATCACTACGAATCGAAGGCCCACGACCGACACATCAGCGCCTGGCTGGCCAAGAACTACACGGAGGTGGGTCTGGAGGCACCTCCAGTGAAGCGGCTGGCCAAGCAAGGACCAACCGGCCCAAACGCCTTTCACTGCGACCTGTGCGACCTGGACCTCACCTCCTCGATGCACGCCCGCCAGCACTACTTGGGTCGAAAGCACATGCGTGTGGAACAGAGCGTCGCGAAGCCCTCCGGAGCCAGGAACTGCGATACGTCGGATGGTCGTCACGGCATAGGGAGTCTGTTCCCCAAGACGGAGGGCTTAACCAAAGATTCCCCTACGGACGTATTACTATCAGAGAACAGCGCGATCAAGCGCACCTGCAACCTGTGCAAAATAATCGTCACCTCTGCTGCACAAATGCAGGCCCACTTGGCTGGAGCCAGGCACCAAAAGAACTTTAGGACCTCTGGGCAGGATCACGATCAGTCGGAAGATGTTCGTCTTCCGGAGGCGCCGACCTCTGAAGCGAAGAAATTGGATGCCGCGGAACTGGCCTTGTATCGCACTCCAATGGGTCAGTACTACTGCCAGACCTGCGACATGATGATGAACCATGAGACCATCTTGCAACAGCACTTTATTGGCAAGAAGCACCTGAAAAGGGTTAAAAATCTTTCCCAAACTGAGAAGACCGTGTAAAGAATTTATTTGATATGCCCTAAGCCTAAGCCATGAGTTTCCGTTAGTAGTGCCGTTGATTTACCAGCTTGAAGCTAGTATCTTCCTAATAATAATAAAAATAATAATAATAATGACATTCGAGTGTGGGAAACAGCCATATTGTTTAAGAAAGGCATTCTAAAATAAACTTTTTTATACCCATTACTCATAGAGGGGTATATTAAACTCGGAATAAAAATTTCTATCGATATGCCAAGAGAATTTTGAAATTTCTCTATCGAACTTCCACTATCTGATTTACTGGTATCTGATTCTGATATTCTTGTTTAAAAAAATTGTCTAAATTTTGGGATTAAAAAGTGGTTTACCGATGATAAGCTTTCATGAATTCCACTTAATATGATCACAAGGTTTTATTTTTTTTATGAACATTCTCTGCATTTATTTTTAAAATTATTCGCCGTTGTGATTTCGTAAATAAATCGGTTTTATAACTGTCAAGCCAAAGACATATTGAGTTCTAAATAGTTCAAATCAAATTCGAATACGAATCGACACTTATTTAGAAAAAGAAAAAAATTTCGTTATTTCACACCATGGCCGAGGAGATGGAGGTTGAGGAGACGGAGGACTTCCACGACATGGACTTCAATGACGAAGAGCCATCCTGTAGTGGAGGAGCTGGCCAAGCCAGGACGGAGCGCTTTGTGGTGAAGAAGTGGGTTGCGCACGCCATGTGGGGATGGGACGTAGCAGTGGACAACTGTGCCATCTGCCGTAACCACATCATGAACCTGTGCATCGAGTGCCAGGCGGACCCGAATGCAAACCAAGACGAGTGCACTGTGGCTTGGGGCGAGTGCAACCACGCTTTCCATTACCACTGCATCGCGCGCTGGTTGAAAACGCGCCTGGTCTGTCCGCTGGACAACAAGGAGTGGGTCTACCAGAAGTACGGCCGCTAGCGAGGAATATGGATCGTGCAGGAGATGGTGATAACTGTTTGCTGGCATGTAATTATTGTAATTAAATTAGAGCGGACTTAGGTTCCAAAAGAAGGTTTACGCTTCCTGGTCGGGCAGGAGTTGCTGGGCCGTGGGCCTAACGCCAGTTATATGTTCTATTTGTGAGTAAAGCGAATCGCGCTCCTCTACTAAGCTAGCGTACTTTTGTTGCAGCTCCTTCTCGCGGTCCATCTGGCGACGCACGTCCTCTTGCAGCGATTCCAGTCGCCGCGGCACAGCGATGGCCTCCTGTTCGCCCAAAAAGCGGAATGTCGAGAGTGAGACAGAGTTCTGCTCAATCTGGCCGTACGTGTCCTGAAGCTGCTTAATCAGCACCTGGGCGCGCGCCTGGTAGCCGCCGGTGAGAATCTTCAACTTCTTCTCGATCTTGCCGCAGCGCTTGGCTTCCTTGGCCATGTGGCGGCGATTTGTCTCCAGCCGTTTCTCGGCAGACTCTAATCGATCTTTCTTGCTGGCCAGATTGGCGCGTGTGTAGCGATGTTGGGAGGGTAGGTAAAGTACCTGGCCGAGGCACTCCTGCCACACCTGGGCATAAACGTCTAGGGGCAGTTCGCCATGCGCCATCCGCTCCTTCACCACTTCCATTTCCTCGGTGAGCATTTGCTTGGCCTTCGCCAACTCTTGCTGCGAGATGTCCTCGTAGGGATTGGCCTTGAAGTAGCTTTGTAGCTGTTCCAACTTGTGCTGCGACTGACCGGGCACGGGATCCTTGACCGAGTCGTACACTGCGTAGAAAAAGGACGTTAGTTACTTGGGTTAAAATGGAAACGTTGGGTTTACTCACGCTGCATGGTGATCATTTCGTGTTTAATCAGTTCTTCGGCCTGCTGCTGTTCCGTAAGATTCTGTTTCTCGGACTGCGGTCGCAGAATCTTGGTGTTCACTTCAGTGGGTCGCGGAAGACTACGCTGAATAACCTGGGAGCGCTTCTCTAGCTCCCGCTTTCGGCGCGCCTCTTGTTCCGCCAATAGCCTGGCGTCGACATCCGCCTGATCCTCCACGGCGGGTTCTGAGCTGGTCTCGATGCGCTCGCTTTCCTCCTGCTCGGGCACCACGATCTCGTAGTCATTCCGTGGAGCGGGCAGCGTGGAGAGTCCGTCACGTAGTGTAGACTTTAGTTGCTTTTGGTAGTTTTTGTAATGTGCTGGGGTCTCGGTGACGCCCATACTCTCCTCGGGATTGATGCTTAGCTTGTCCCTCACGTAGGCAGGTGTATTGACGGCACCCGTAGCCCCTCCTGCCCCCTTTACGGGAACTAGGGCACCGGAGGAGGGCGTTTGGAATCCGCCGGGAGTGGCTGCTCCGCCCTCGCGTTGGGTTCTAAACGGCGTGGCAATCACTGTGTTAGGCGTGGCGATGGAGGCCGCCTTGGGCAGCACGCCGGAGAAGTCTGACTCGTGCAGCGGTGTGTTCAGGCCGCCTTTGAGTGGCGTCTCTGTGTGGGTGAGGGCCATCATGTTCTGCGCCTCCTGCATGATGCGATCGGTGTACGGAGCCGGAGTACGTGGAGTGGCTGCAACCTGGGGTGTAATGGAGTAGTCGGCTAGCAAAGCATCCGTCGTCTCTATGCCGCTCTCACCGGCAATTTCCTTTGCCATCTCACTGGCGCGTCCCAGCTTGACTACCTGCTGTAGTTCCATGTCGGAAATCTGCGGCGTAGGCAGGACTAGTTTGGAACGCTTTCGCTCGGGTTCCATGTTTTGCAGCATTGCGGTGGGCACTTCATTCTCCTTGCGCTGCTTCAGCTTCTGCTTGTCCCGCTTGCGTTCACGTTCCTCCTTCTCTGAGCGGAGTTCTCCATCTAGGTCCTGCTGCCGCATCTTGTTGAAGTCGGGTTCAATTTTCTGCAAGTGCTCCTCGGAAGTGTCGTAGAATCCGTGGGCAGGACGCTTTTCGAAAGGAATCTCGGCGTTGTAGTCTATTCCCTTGATCCGCTTGCGATTTCCGCTGCCAATGCCGGCGGCACGAAGCTCGCGCCGCTTTTGGAGAGTGGCCAGGCGGCGGGCTTCCTCCAGTTGCTTTTCGCGAGCCTTGCGCTTGGCTTTCTTGCCCTGCGTGTTGGCCAAGCGGGCGCGTGCCTCGGACAGCATTTCCAGCTCGTCCTCGTCCATGTCCTTGGGATCGGGTCGCGCCGGCTTGGTCTCTGGATTGGGGTCAATCTCTCCGGGCTTTAACTTGCGAGGATCGTCCATCGTGTCCTCGCCATCCTCTTTGCGTTGGGCCTGGTCTCTGTGCGGCAGGAAAGGAATCAGAAATTTTCTACTTGGTATTTTATGCGTTGAACTCACAGCAAGTACTCATAGCGCTCCAGGCACTGGGCTGCCGTCCGCCCGATGATCGGGGCTATGGTGCGCCACTGCGTCGGCATCAGCTTGGCCAAGTGGAGCAGTTTCTCGTCCTCCTCACGGGACCACTCGGTCTTCTTGATGCTGGGATCCAGCCACTCGTACCACCTGGCCTTGCACTGCTTAGCGGACTTCCTGTGCAGGAGGGAGGCAATACGACTCCACTGGTTCTTGCCATATTTCATAACCGCGGCTTTTAGGATTTCATCCTGGAAAAATGAAATAGGTAGCCCATGTAAGCCATGTGTGATTAACCCATAAACTATTGGTATAATTACCTCCGTGTTGCGCCACACGCCGCCCTTGATCATTATTCGCGGCATTCTGGGACCTTATGTTGCTTTCTGCCGTATATAATGGATTTTCACAATTTTCACTCGAGTCCACGAAACTCCGCTCTTTTTTTTTGCAGTAGCCGCTAGCGATGGTTAGTCCTCGATAACATCGATATCCCCAGCACGTTTTGGTATATTTATAGAAACTCTAGTAAAACTATTCTAGCTTAGTTAATAAAATTGTCCTATTTTTTATTGTGTCTTCGTAGAGCGTTTGCTTTAACTTCGGTTTTAATATTCGCAACTTAATTTATTGTATTTAATAAAGGCCTATTACACACGACAAAACATAATGATACAGTGTGACCGAATATGGTTGTGCAAACAGTGCTGCCACACTGTGTACAGCAACAGCTGTTCGCTATCAGTTATTTTGTGAGGAAAAGTTGTTTTTCTGCGTAATGCATATTGTGATGCGGAGTTAAAAGGCTAGTGCCCAGGAAGCGGAAAACCGGCAACCGGAATCCGGCACCGGGTAGCAACTGGACCAAGGAAGGCACCCACGATGAGCGATGCGACCTATCCGGGATATTACGGCGGCAACCAGGTGAGCAACCAGCGAGTACCTCTGGCCAGAAAAACACGCCGTGTGTCTTCCAGCTGCTCCCGTTGTCGCACCCGCATCCTTCACATCCGCACCAGGACCTGTCGCTTTCCACGCCGGTTCACTCCTTGGAGCAGGACTCCAACTTCGGGGGATTCTTTGACGACGAGCTGGTCATCGGATCGGGATCCGGATCTACCTCCGCGTCTGCTGCAAATGCCACCGCTTCTGGAACTACTTTGTGGCTGGCCGATGGCGGGAATCGATCACCTCCTGAGGTGGCGGTGGAGTCCCAGCCCAATCAGGGCATTCCCTTTGTCCAGATCCACACCACCGACTTGCAGCAACCGGAGAAGAGCTACCGCAATGCCTTCCGCAGGCGCACAGCGGAAATCAAGTCGGAGGAACTGATCAAGTCGGAACTTGCGGAAGCGGCAGCAAAGGATCGCCTGAATGCCACGCCAACGCCACCAACTCGAAATTCCAGCTGCGCCAGCGTGGAGGGCAAGGCAATGATTCAGGAGGGCCCGCCTCTTATCCTGCGCTGTCCCAATTGTCCGTTCTTAAGCCTCTGCCAGATGCGTCTTCAACAACACCTTAGCCAGGGAAACTGCTATATGGAGCAGCACAGGAAACAGTGTCCAGGTGAGGCATAGTGCGCCTTCCATATGAGTGCTCTGCTAGGGTGCTTCATCCTATTTGCATTCACTTTTCACGTGTTCTTCGACAGGCTGCTCAAACATTTTCTACACCAGCGATGCGCTCAGCGTGCACCTCAGCTTGGACCATCAAATGGAGGACAGTGAAACACTCACGCTTGTGGGCGGAAAAGTCACTGAAGCACAGACCAAAAAGCAAACTCAGATGTCGCAGAGCCAAAATCGACCCAAGAGTCGCATTTTTATAAAAAGCGTGGACTGCCTAAGGGAGCCACTCCCGAACTTCCCGCCCTTAATGCCGGATAGCGGGTCCGCCGCTAACATTCTTGATCTGCTGGAAGGTGTGGCTGTAGGTGCATCGCCGACCGAACAGACTATGCCACCAGCACCTGCTGCGAATTTACCCGCTCCGCCGCCAAAGCCCAGCCAGAAGATCTCCATCAAGAGCGTGGACGTGCTCAGGGAGACAGCTTTGCTGCCGTTCGACTTCCAGCTGCAGAATCATTCGCTCATTACGGACAATAGTCTCCTTGAAGTTCCTGATGTGGGCGGGGAGCCGGAGAAGCCGCGTCAGCCGAAGATTTATATCCGCAATGTAGACATCCTCAAGGAACCGATGGTTTTGCCATCTGCTCTGCCCGGATTGGGATTCAATAGCAACATGCCGTCGGCAGCAGAACCCGGACAAAGTGTACTGGTTGTAGGAGGAGCAGATGGTGATGTCTTCCAGTCGGAGACACTACTCACGCCCACGTGTCAGCTTCCAGGATTCGAGCCCAGCCTCGCCCCGCTCGCACAGATGTGTCCCGAGGCATTTCCCTTTGATTCTGTGCTGAACGGCAATGGAGCACCTGCCTCCCATGTGGAAAACACACGTTTTAGTGCTTTGGACCTAGATTTTGGTGTGGATTTTGTTCCGGAAGAGGCAACTCCGCCACCTCCTCTGAATGATCCACTGACAATAATGGAACCACAACCTGTCCAGCTGGAGCACTACATGCCACCTACGGCTCCCATTACGACCAAGCAAAAGATCTTCATTAAAAATGTGGACATTTTGAAGGCACCGCAGAGGGGCACCTTGCACCTGCGCACTGTGGACGAACTAAACCTGATGAATCGCACCGAGGTGGAGCACTTAATCGTGCCCAATCTGGAACCGATGGCAATGACCATGATGGAGCTTCCGCCCGTGCAGCAGCAGGCTATGGAAGTAACTTCACAGCTTAAGGGACCAACGGAAACGCTTGGCGAATTCCAGCCCTCTATTAGTGAAAGTTGGCCCAGCGAGGATGGATATGACCTACCTGAGGATCTGGAGTGCTGGCGATGGATGGATGATGCTGTACCAGAAGCTGGACTCGGTTTGCCTACACCCAGTGAAGTAGCTAATGCTCCCCCACTTGATGGTTTGTCTCACACTTCAGTGGATCTGCTGGTCAAGGATTTTTCGCAGTTGTACGCCGCACCACCGGAGGACACACAAAACGCAGAAGAAGGATCTGCAGCGGGAGGACGAGGGACAGTGCCCCCGCTAGTACCGGTAACATCATCGGAAGGGACATCCTCTGTTGCTCAAAGTGCAGCCTTAGGTAGTTTGCCGGTTCCGCCGCTGGTTCCCTTGGCAGCCGAGATGAATGCTGCTATCGAAAAGCCAGCCCGCATCTATGTGGCCAATAATCTTCTTCCCGCCGCCGTGGACCCGCCGCTTCTTGGAGGCGGCACCTCGGTCAGAGGCCGTCCCTATGGAGCCAAGCACTCTGGTGGAGCAGCTTCCAAAAGAAAACTCTCTGTGGGGCCAAATCAAGTGCCAGAGGGAGGCAAGTGCCTTGTAGAGGGTTGTATGTTCCGTTTCAAATCACCCGTAACTTTGGAGTATCACGGCAGATGCCACAATGGACCCCTCAGCTCAAACCAACCCGTGGTGTGCCCGGAATGCAAGTCCAGCAACTTTAGCAATTGGAACTGTCTGCATACGCACCTCTGGCGGACCCACCAGATCGACATGGAGCTGTACTCCTGCCAGCTGTGCAGCTTTAAGACGCCCATCTATTCGCGTCTCGTGAACACCCACGCTAAGATCCACTCGGAGGAGCGAAACTACAAGTGCGAGCAGTGCGGCAAGGGATTTAAGAACACCAAGCAACTGAAGAACCACCGTCGCTTGCATCGCACTCAAGGATTAGGCATGGGAAAGCAGTCGAACGAGCAGATTTCCGAGGGACCAGAAGGCAATCCCGTTGTAATGCATCGCTGCGAAGATTGCGGCGCCGCCTTCAAGCAAAAGAAAACCCTGAGGGAGCACCTATGCAAAGAGCGAAACGAACAGCTAGAGTGCCCCGAGTGCCAGCGCCGTTTTGGTTCCAAAAGCAGCCTGAGACTTCATCTTCGAAGCCATCAGGAGCATAAGCGTTTCCGCTGCGACACCTGTGATCACGAGACCAGCGATCACAACGCCTTTCGGCGCCACCTAGCCACGCACAAGGAGAGGAAACGCTACTCCTGCCCGCACTGCGACTTCCGAGCCATCCAGAGCACCGCTTTTCGGGTTCGATAGATTTCTATTAATAATTAGTCAAGTTTCTAATAGACTTGCTCTCCTTGGACAGATACACCTTCAGACCCGCCATCCTGAACAGGAGCTGTCCACAATCATTTACAAGTGCAACCAGTGCAACTTCACCAGCATCAATCAAGGTCTGCTGCAGGTTCACCAGGCCAAGCATGACGCCGGAAATCACAATCAATCTTCAGCTTCATCCCAGGGCGATGTTCCGGTGGCGAAACAATCACAGATCAAGGTGGAGAGTAATTTGGTGCTCGCTCATTCCAGTACAAAAGTGGATACGGAGGTGATCAAGGCTCAAGAGAATATCCTGCAGGCTTCCTAGGGACGATTTCCTCCCTTCTGTACATATTTTAGAAGATAGGTTGCGCGAGAACAAAGTGCCGCTTAGTTTTTATCGAGTTTTATACCAAAACTGTACCAATGTTATTAGTTTTAAGTACGCAGGAAGCCACAGCAAAGGGGAAACCCCCAATTCAGATGCTTGTTTCCTTTGGAAGGATGATGCTGTCGATGGATTGGATCTTTTCAACTTCGGAATTCTCCGAAGATAATTCTTTTGACTTTTACGTTTTTCTTTTCCTGTATATGTTTGTCCTAGAATTTTAAGCATCTGTTGCTGTACATAAGTATGTATATAAAGGTTAATTGGGAAAGGCTTTATTAATTAATTGAACACCAGTTTCATTCCCATCGTGTATATAGCATGCTCAGAACAGAAATACATTTACAAATCTCAAACCTCTTATCCGAAATGTGGAGGTGTGTGGGTGCCTATTGTAAATTAGTGCTGAAAAAGGTGCTTCCATGTTATGTTACTACAAATTAAGCTATAGGTTGTTAACTAGTGAAATCGGTCCGCGAACTTAGAATATCACTAACGGCAGTTGTCTGTTGGAGATGCTGGTTACTACCCCGTCGGTCATCAAATGGTAAACGACGTTCCAGTGCAGCATCTGTTCCAGGGCCAAACCAAAGATGGCGCAATAGAAGCCCAGGGCGTAGATCAAGGTCTTTTGGCGCGTCTCGGTCGCCACGTTGAAGATCGCCTTGAGCTGCAGGATCACGTTCATCAGGAAATGAATGCAGCACACCACCATCCAGGGAAGCATAGCCAGCAAAATCTTCACTGAATTCTGCTTCCGCCAACGCGGCGAGGTCACCAGGCTGTGCATTAACGCCATCGCGGTCAGGACGAGTGAAACGGCCGCGTAGAACATAACTTCCAAATAGCGGGCTTTTGCGGTGCGTTGGTCTTTTTCGTCCACGTCCAAGTCCAGCGTGGCCAAAGGAGCCACTATGATTGTAGTAAGAAGCGCCGTTCCGTAGAGCAGCTGCATCACGATGTCGATACTCATCATTAAATATTTCACTTAAAAATTGTGTAAAATTCAGAGTCAGATGAAAGCTAACGAAATTTGGTAGGTGTCCATGTCGTTGGGGAGATGTTTTGAAACATTTCCTTTTGCCTACTTTGGTATTTAGTAATATTAATTTATTTTTTAAATTCTTAATAAAAGACATTGAAAATACCATATTTAATATTTTAAGCCTTTAATGGGAGAAACTTTCTTTGCGTTTATACAAAATTTAATTACACTTTTTAGCTTTTCTTGCCTTGGCATTTTTTTTTTTGTATTTTTAACTAGATTTTATTAGAAGGTTTCATTAAATATACAATAGGGAGGAAACGGAAATAGACAAAGGTTAGCTGAACTCTTAGAGGTAATAATCGAGTCGATTTCCCGGGAATCGAATCGTAATCAATATCCTAGAGCGAGTGTCGTTTAAAGGTAATCCTAAGCCTAAAGGAGGAAGCATTTGATATGTTGTAAAAATGTTTAATTATATATTAATGTGTACATATCATATTGAGCTTATCTTATGTATGCGTGTTTATGTGCTGGTAAAATTACAATTGATTTAAATAATTAATAACAATTGGTTGGGCGGGGGTTTAGATTAAGCCGTGTTTCCGTTTTGATTCGCTCTCTATTTCGCTCATTTGTTCGATTTCCTATTCCTTGGCACTCTATGCAAGTCTTACTTTATCATTAACTTTAATTAAGATTAGCCTTACATTTTGTTAGTTTTCGTTTTAATTCATTGCGTCTTGAGTATTTTTCCTATAATTTCATTGGGTCTCAGAGTGTGTTTCATAATTTACATACTTAAGAATTATTTAACAACATTGAATGTTTTCTTTAACGCTTTAGTTTGGCCTAAGTCTAGTCTAACTTTTACGGATTGCTGACAGGGAATGTTCATTATAGGATCTGGAGGAGGAAATTAGGTTTCGCCTAAATGCTTTTAGGAAAACCGACATTAAAGTTATCAAAGAATTTGATTTACCCATCATCAGGTTCTCAAATTATGATTCCATTAAAATCTTTTAGTGGTTTTCGAAACATCCTTCAGTCCCCTAAGACATGGCCCCTCTATCCCGGATTACCCTTTCTGGCGCTGAAAAACATCCTGGCCACCTTGCCCAGCGCACCCACAAAGTCCCATCGCTCGCCTGCCTGGCTTGCACTGGATCCCGCTGATCCGTCTTGATGATGGTGGTGGTGGTGGTACTGGTCCTGACAGGATGGCGGGACCTGCCCCTGGTCGTCTACCACCTAGGAGGGCGTGGAGTACCAGCCGCTGGCCGGGCTGCCCTTGTGGTAAAGGTGGAAGCTCGAATGCGGAGCGAAGTACTGCGGCTGGTCGAGATTACTGTAGGTAACTCCACCCTCGGTGGTTGTGCTGCCCGAAGGATGCATTGTGGCTGTATAGGATGCCTGGGGCTTCAGAGGCAGCGTGGCGGGCACCACGTCTCCGGATGAAGTGGCGTACTGTCCTCGGAGTGGATCGGGGGCATAGTCGTATCCTCCGTTGGAGGCCAGGACTGGAGCCGCTTTACCTGGCTGATTCGAGTCCCGGGGAGACACTGAACTGGGCGGGGTCATGGCGTTGTGATAGTCAATGGAGCTGTGGTAGCCGCCGTAGGTTGACACCAGGTTGGTGAAGGCATCAGCGGAGGTCTTCTGGCCGCCAGGATGTCCACCGGAAGCGGCGGAGTGCAGCTGCAGGTATTGGTTCTCGTAGGACGACTCACTGCCCGGCGGAGTGGGCAGCGGACCTGTTTGCTGATCGCCGTAGAAAACTCCGGGGCCGACTCCAGTTGGTGTCTGCCTAGCCGTCGCCCGGATCACGCTCTCCCGATTGGCGTATAACTGCCGGAGAAGGGCGGTAGCTGGCATGGGCGCCGGTGGCTGTTGGTAGGGAGTGCCTATCCATTGAATGGTGCTGCTTTTCTCGTTGGGATCCAGCTGCTGTTGTTGTTGCTGCTGCTTGAGCAGAGAGTCGGCACTGAAGTCCGTATTGGGCGGGGCCACCGATACCACCGCCGCTGGCGAGGGCAGATGCTTGGACATGGCCTGCTCCAGATCCTTGACCGCGGAGTCGGCCGCGGACGAGGGCTGCTCATCCACAATCGAGGGTAAGCGGCTGCGTGGCTGCTGATCGCGTTGCTCCATTGTCGGTAGTTTGGGCAGAGGCTGCTCGGAGATTCCCTGCTCTTGACTCTGGTCCTCCGCGTGCTGCGACGCCTTAGTTTTTCGCTTTCGCTTAGTGGACTGCACTGGTGGAGTGGCTGCCGGCACTGGAGTGGCCACTGTGGTGGGCAGCACTCCCGATTCGATCTCCACACCCAGCGGAGTGGGACTATCCTTGATCATGGTGAGGCTGTTCAGGGAACTTCCATGCGAGGCGGCTGCGCTGCGACCCCTGCCGCGGTGGGAATGGCTCTCGGAATCGGTTTTCGGTGAGTTGAGCTTCATGTCTCCGGCACTCAGGTGCGAGTTTCCTTCGCCACTGGCATCTCCTCCTGGCGACCCGCTGCTTTTGTCGTTACCCAGACCCTCCTCATGCTTAATGCTATCCGGACTGGGTTCCAGTTGGCAGCAATCCAGTATCATGTTCTCGTTCTCCCGGTTGCTGATGGTTAAAGAGGTTTTTAGTGGATTTTACTTTTGTAATTGCTTGTCCTACAACCCACCTGATCACATAGTTCACGCAGATGATGTTCTGCTCATCGGCGTTCTTTGTGCTGCAGACGACGGTGGCACAGGTCTGGAGCCAGGTGTAGCCTCCACTCTTGTTCATCAGTCGGTAGTATCCGGTCAGCACCTGACCCTTCTCGATCACTAAAGATGAGATGAGAAGAATTGTCATTCGCTTTTCAGGGTCAGATTTTAATATATATACTATTCTGATAGGGATATATATGTACATATATATTTAAAAAAAACTTATCTTACGTGATGTGATGTCTTGAATACTTACGGTCTGAGTGGCTCTTCCGCAGGCGGTTGGCATCCTCGGCGTGACACAGTGAGTACAAGCTCTTGTTAACCAGGTCCTCCGGGGAGTAGTCCAGCAGATCGGATACCCTAGGTTGGAAAGTTGTCCCATTAGCTTTGAACCGATAAGTGGGTTAGTGCAGAGTAGCTTACCTTGGTTCGCAGTGGGCTACTCGCAGGTCAAAGTTCACCCTGGTGACGAACATGTCGCACTCAAGCCGGATCTCGTGCACCGATGGCGGAGGCAGCGCGATGGCCAGGGCAACCATTCCGAGGAGTGGAGGTTGCGATTTGCGACTGTGGGAAAATGTGTACTGGGGACGCAGCTTGCACAACAGCAAAACCACCTGCAAAGGTTCCAAGTGAAGCCAGGACCTGGTTAGTGGAGGATGCTATTTTTGGAGCAAGTGCTCCATTCAAGTGCTTAAAAACTGTGTATTCGATGTGGTTGGAAGGAAACTTGAAACTGGATTCCAGAGATCATAATGATTGACAGGGACTCCTAAGTATAAAATAGTATATATTTATCTAAATTGGTTTTCGTCTTCTTTAAAAGTTTGGTTTGTAAGTCTTCTGTTTAAATGCCTCACTCTTAGTATAAACTTATTGATAATAAACAGATATTGATATGATATATTATGATATTTAGGATAGACAAAACTGAAGAATGTTGTACAGCATGTGATGAATACTCCGATGGTGAAACGATCGATTGATTGATTCATTGGTTGATGATTGAAGCAGCTCCGCACTATTTATTCGATACTGATCAATCTAAAATCAGTCAGTGGCTTTGCCTTTGTTTTTTCTCTTTAGCAAACACAAAAATTATGGCCGAAATAGTAAGAAGAACTTAAAAAGCGAATTCCTCAGTAAAGAATTTTGAGTAGGTTTTTGATTTTGCCTTGCATTTTAGCATACAAACGTACTGATTTCAATTGATACGTACCGAATAGTTTGAGCCCGGATTCTTAACGTTTTTAGCATTGTTACTAGCATTGTTACCGTTGTTGCAATTGCTCGTTGCATCGCTGGCCTGTAGATAAGCAGTGGATGGGATGGTAATACGTAATACAAAATGCGGTATTGCAGGTTACACAACACAACCGAAAACTTTTTCTGTGGGTTAGTCTTACTGTTACTCGGAAGTCTTACATTAGAAATAACTCCTAGGGCCAACGAAAAAATTATTAAAACCAAAAACAAAACACAATTCATAATCCCAAAACTATTCGGTTAGAAATGTGACTACAAGAGCGAACACAAATAAAAAGAGCAACACACAACTTAAGAAAAAACAAAGGAAGGATAGTTTCTCTCAAGGATAGGAGGAACAAAGAGCGGACACTCACCCGATAGCCTGAGGATTTGAAGTGACAGCCGCGCTTAGTCAGCGTGGACTTCATACGGACACAGAAGCTTCGATCGTATCCCTTGTAGCCGCTGGTCGAAGCTTGGGTCATGGAGGCCGCAACTGTAGGAGTAAAAAGGTTTTGGGATTAAATTGTGTATTCACTTGTGAGGATTTCTTCATCAGCAGACCCTATCATTTCTTGGCATGTCATTGAAATCGTTACATCCATTCGGATCCCACCCCGCACCAGGGATTCATTCCCCCACCTGGTCCTTCGACAACTCGGACTTGACTCACCGTCGGGATTGTTCGTACCGTGTGTGCCGCTTCCATCGTCGGAGGCTCCGGAAGTGGGTGAGGCCATACCACCTCCCGCTCCGCCGCCTCCTCCGCCGCTGCTCGAGCTTCCACCGCCACCGCCGCCGCCGCTTGTTAGGCTCAGGCCCAGCTGCTCGGCGATCTCGGAGTGATCCGCCTGGTGGATGTAGTCGAAGAT
The DNA here is from genome assembly GCF_016746395.2 of Drosophila simulans. Classification (NCBI taxonomy): domain Eukaryota; kingdom Metazoa; phylum Arthropoda; class Insecta; order Diptera; family Drosophilidae; genus Drosophila; species Drosophila simulans. The sequence goes on from NC_052522.2 coordinate 387,326, forward strand.
GCTGCTGCCAGTCATCTCCACCTGTGACAGGCCCAAATAGATGGACACCGTCTCGGAAATATACAGGAAGCGTCCGTCTGCCGCCACAGCTAGGGCGAAACCATCCAGCGACTGCAGAAAATGAATTCATAGGGGAAATATTTTATTTAACGGGTATTAAGTGAAAGGAGATTAGTTTATAATGAAACAAAACCAAAATGTGGCGTTTAGTTTTTTCCTATACCAGTTCTTAATGTCGAAAAGCCATGTTTTTTTCGGTGTAAATTTAATCATATGCACAAGATGGCTGCGGGCTATCGCGCTCCCCTTCGTCGGGCCTACTGCCGTCTCTTTCGCTACCATATCTCACCTGTAATATGTGGGTGCCCTGATGTTGCTCGAACAAATCGACAGCGGGGCTGCGACGAATGGCGGCACCTGCGGAGAAAGAACAGGGAAAACGGAGTGTCAGTGGCTAGAAAGTATGCAAATGCGTTTCTTAGGATATAGCATTTGTTATTTGAGAATGGTTTATATTAAATAATAATAAATAGTAATATAATGACATGGAGGATCGCATGTGTTTCGGGACCCCCTGCGTTATGGTTGAGCCAACTCATAAACGATGCACCCCTGCCCCACAGAAAAGACAAGAACAACAACCGCAGGGCGTCATAAATATGGGTTCGGCCATTCAATATTTTCTCAGCTGAGTCCCTGCAAAGCTTATTTATTTAATTCAATTATAGAATTTTACGATTATGGACGACCCACCGACCGGCCAAGTCATAATTCGCACAAGTGCAAATCGCCCTTTATTCCTGCCCCTCAAATCCCCAGCGATTTCGAGTACTGGACGCGCTAAGTTGGCAAACAGTTTCCGCTTCCGCTCGGACATGGCCATATGTGGCTGAAGGCGTGCCTTAATGACCTTCGAGCACCATCCGCCCGAGAAGCCAGAACTCCGCCCGCCGAAAATATTCCCTCTGCCATTTTTTGCGGCTGTGGGTCAAATTGAAGTGCTTTTTATTGCCCCGCAGCTTGTTGCTCCTCATACTCCCAGCACATAGCACATACAGCTCCTTCCCCGGTTTCTCTACTACTTTCTGGGTTTAGTTTCGCATAATAATCCAATTGAATGGATGAAGGCGTTACGGCCACTCCACAGCCATCCATACATAACGCCCCATTGATTTTGGATTATTTTTTAGTGCCTTGACTACCTTTTTCGCTTCTCGATGGCCCTCGCCTTTTGGCTCTGCTTTTCCCACTCTGCCACTTTGCCAGTTGTCTGGGCACACAGAAAGAATTCAATTCAGCCAAATGATATGATGGCTTAATTGATGTCATTCAATAGGGATATACCAATTTGAAATGGCCTTAAGCACTATTACATATTCTAATTCACCAGTGTTACACATTTGAAACATAAAACTAGAATTTTGAATGCTTTGAAATATTTAAAACCCTACAATTTTCTGTGAGTGCACTCGACCGTTGCCAGTTGGCAGCTTTTGAATACTGTCTGAACTGAGACCTGGCAAAGAAGTCGTGGGCTGTCGTCGTGGAATGCCTTTTTCACTTGACGTGACAATGCATTGTCAACGTCGCCGGAGCATGACGTGGCTCACTGAGGAATGGCTCGGCGGATAGATATGGATGGATACAGCAAGGTAGATATAGTGGCTTGGAACTGCCGACAATAACTCTGCTGCTCAGAAGTTGAGAAATTCCCCCTCGAGTGCTAGTACTGCTATCAATGTTAAGCTTTAATGCGAGGCTATGTGTCGACGGACTCGGAAATTTAAGTGAATATATTTAGTAAATAAAGATGAGTTGCACACTTAGATGTTGGAATTTGTAAAAGATATTCGGCCGAAGCTTAAAATGATTAAAATTGATTCATTACTTCGGTCACTTTCAATATCTATGTGTGACCAATCGCAGAGAAATTTCCGCTTGATCATTTGCATTTGACGCAAGACATCCGCCATATTGTCGGCCATTTGCGATCGCTATTGGCCAGAAAGAGATGGAGGAAGCGGCAATTAAAACCGAAAGCAGGAAACTCATTTGCCCACATTTCGTGAGGAGCGGGCAGCATTGTTTGCCTTCAGTGAAATCAAAACTGTTCGTTTTTTGCCGGGTTGGTTGTCTATGACAGAAATTATGCTCGTAGGCACCTACAAAAAATTCAGCTTGGTAATAGCTTGGCTCGAAATAAAGCAAATGTATTCGTTGACTTTGTCGTTTTGGGCTTTTGCCGGATTTGCATAAAATATCGTTATTAGGCGCAGTTTATTTTTATTTGCTGCGCATGCGCGACCATTTTGGTCTCCATTCCGTGGGCAAAGGCAAGGGGTAACCGGCGTGTGTCACTGTGACAGTTTGTGGAATTTCAGAAGGCCCCATTAAAGTGATTGATTGGCTTTCAATGGCATCGATATGGAAATGACTGTTCTTGAAATTATGTTGAATCATTGACTGAGGTATGGAGAATAAAGTGCCCTAAGAACAGTCTTATTGGTGCTTAGCTCAAATCTCGGGACTTTATTTGGCGAATATTTCATAGATTTAATATAGTGTTACTTACTTTTTAGCTTACTGCTGCTAGAGGCTTCCCGAGTCCATGGCGGATCGCCGTGTCCGGAGAAATCCCTCAGCTTCAGGTAGCTGATGGTCAGTCTTATGATCGAGGCCTTGTCCAGCTGGCTGGTGATGGCTGCCGGCAGAGGGAGCATCTTGGCCAGCTCGTAGAACTCGTAGTTCTCCTTTCCGCGCCGCGATCTCGCCGCGTCCCTCGACTTCTCCTTGCGCAGCTCCAGGATGCTGCAAAGTCAACGAAAAAGATGCACCCGTGAGATATTTACTCAATAGTAAAGGAAAAGGCAAATCAATCAGTAAACATAAGTAGACACTGACGAACGACTAGAGGATCAGTCCACAAGACGACTCTGCACACCTTTCGCACCTGTCAGCACCGCGTCTTCGGCCATTTGTTTGGCCAACCCACGGCTTTGTGATGGAATGGTGTCAGGCCAAACTAATTGCCCGACATTTGTCAGCCATTCAGCGGGTGGAGGTTTGGGTTCAGGTTGGGACTTCGAATAGGACAATAGTTTGCCAGACAGTTTGTAGCTGGATAAATGGCAGCCCATTTGTTGCAAGATTTCCCAAAGCCCCAGCGTTTACGAGTTTTCCCAGAGTCTTCGAGGCATTCTTGATATTTTCATTATTATTTCCCCGCACATCTTCGAATCTCTGTGAAAACGCCGCCAGCGTACGATCCCATCTCAGTTTTCTTACTTCCCCTAAATGCAACTTTTCATTCACTAAACTTGCAGCGGAATCTCTATAAAGACTGCCGCCGTTTGTCGTTCGGGGCTGGTGGATACGGATCTGCGCAACCTTCTGCGGTTCCGCTATCTGCAGGCGGCCATCTCTCTGAGCATCTTCGTCAGAAAACTTGGCTACAGGCCTTCATAATTTAAGTTTGTTGACAACTGCCTTGTTGTTGCTCTTAATGTTGGCAGTGCTGTTTTGACCTGCAGTGAAATCATTGTGCGCTACACAGCTTGAGCAGAGCATACCACCTTCCTAGGGGCACTTTATAAATTAACAGTCACAACTTTTTACATTGTATAACACTGATTGTGGAATGGAAATAAATTGTTGAATTGTTTCGGTAAACAGTTTTCAGATGTAGAAGATAATTCATTTGTAGTTTTTCTTGAATTGCGATTACATAATGACGGCCGAAGGACTTTCCCGCTGAGTCCTGACCATATCTCAAGGAAATTCTCACAAAGGACCACGGGACTGATAAAGCAATAACGGTACCCAGGGCCATTTATACCTTCACAAAGGCCCGGGGCCACACTTCTTATCCTTTATCCTTCTGTTCTGTTCTGTTGTTCGAACCCCAGGATAAAGAAAGGTTGACGAGGAAACTGGATGACTTTCCCCGCCCTTTCTGACCGCAGTAAGCCGCTTACACTATTCGGATCCCGTAATTCCCGCATTAAGCCGCTAATCGAATTGCATCTAGGGACTCTATAAAAATATTGGCACAACAAGCTCAATCAAGTGAAAGAATTTGCTCTAAAGGATTGTTGCGCAGATTGAAAGAAAGAAAAAAAGAAAGCATATCCAGAAAAGATACATTTTTAGGGAAACTAATACTTAAGGAACGAAGTTCAAAACTCATCCTTGGCGAGACTGCAATTGGCTCGATTTGCCAATTTTTGCTAATGACAGGCGATTTTTTCGCATGTTAGACAGTGGCGAATTTCGCGCGAAATTAAATCCAGACCGCACATCATTTGTCAAGGCAACACCTCCGGATCCCGACTGCACATCATCACCCCTCGGTAGTGGCTCATTTGAATGGCATTTCGATATTGACGAGGCCAAGATTAATGTTTTTTCTGTCCCAAAATCGAATTTCATCCGCTCTGGGAGGCGAAAATTGTTTCGGGTTCAGTTTCTTGTCGTATGGGTTTTTTGAACCAGACGATTTTATTAGGAAAACATTAACGGCATGTACCGCAGGTACTGACATCTCACTAAACGTAATTTCAACACAACTAATTAAAATCGTTGTTGTTGATGTGCGCTGTCCGTTTTTCTTGGATGCTTAAGCTTAAACAAAAAGCAAGTGGCTGAGGGGAAAACTGGCTTGGCCCGTGGCAAACTGACAGTCTGGGTTTCTTTTTAATTATCAAAAATATTTTTATGGCCAAGACGACGACGCTTTCGGCTGAGATACGAATCTCCAAGTCGGTGCCGAAGACGGGACTCCGAGATTCAGATTCGGGCTTAAACCCAAGCCGACGTTTGCTTGTCTTTTGAGAGCCAGAAGCCGCGCGCGGCTCAAATAAAGCTACAAAAACGAAGCTTCAAGCCTGTGATGAGCGCATTAAAATAAATTTAAGAGCCCTCAAAATGTTTGCAGTTGAGGCAAGGTTTTCAGTTTGGGCTAGCACAGATTTGCGAGTGACCTACGATAAACAGAATTAGTTAATATTCTCTTGTGTTTTCTGAAATCCAAATCCTGCGCTGAAATATTGAATGCTTGCTACCAATTTTGAGTAAATGAAATTTTTTTTTTTCTTATGTAAACTTGTTTCTTAACCATATGAGTTTGTTAGAAGAAAAATGTGGAGGATAGTTTCAATGTTCTATTTGTTAATGTGTAACCTTAAAACTTGGGAAAGCGTTTCCGATCCTATATCATTGTTTATTCCTGTCTAGAATCACTAAGAATCTAATGAAAACATAAACTCAACAACAACTTTGTTAAATGCCAGTATATAAACATCCCTAATTGTGAAACTAAAAAATAATTATATTGAAAGTGGCTAAAGTTTCCAACATATTGCGCAATATGCATATTTAACAAATTTGTGCAGAATTGCGGGTGTTCCTTTCTTGTTTTTACTTCAAAACTTGAGTTTCTTCGCCAGTTCATGGACTACTAACCCGGGCTCGAGGGGCTGTTGCTGGGCGTGCATTCCGGCACCTGGCGGCTGCTGGTGTCCGGTCATTTTGTTGTATGGCGGCATGGCGCAGAGGTCCTGCGTGGGCACCATCCAGCTGTGGGTGAAGGGCACCGCGGGCATGCCCAGGGATCCCATGGTGGCCATGTGGCTTCCGGGATGTCCGGGCGTGGGCTGTCTCTGGTATCCGGCGTAGTCCATGGCCACGGCTGCCTGGTACGGCAACATAGCGATGCTCGATGCTTTTTTCTTATTGGAAGCCTGATGATCTCAGGAAGTTTTCAACTACTTTCTAGCACTCTATCACTTGTTATTGCACTTGACTTGGGGCACGGATTCGAGGGGGCGTGGCATTCGATTTGAAGGCCGCATCCTTTTGTTTTCCGCGTCACACAAACGTAATCACACACGCACGTGTGGTACGTGTCCTTAGATATCCTGCAATCCTGCCAGCGATGTACGGGTCACGCACTACGGATCGGGATCGGCAAACTAGCCGTCAATCGATTGGCATTCAAATAAGGCGCGTTCGCGTCCAGTTAATTTATCTCCGGCACTTGGCACGTCTCCGGGTTACTGGTTACGGGTAACGGGCTACGGCTACGGGCTACGTTCGTCGCCCTGCGTTCTGCGGAATGAGACCTGCCAATTACGGACACGCACTGCCTTCGCTTCGAAAGGGGGGGTGAGCGAAAGAGATGGCCCTACGGATATACGGACACACTTGCACGGCCGGGCTGCGTACGTGAAACTGCAGCTGATGACGCTGACAACGGAATACGGAATACGATGTACGGAGTACGCCTACGGAGTATTGTGAGCACGAGTACGGAGTACGGTGCACGGAGTACGGTATGCGGTACGTCCGTCGCTGACGACGAGTACGTGCAGAATAATCCAGAGTCACGTTCACGTCACCGAACAAAACCAAAGCAGGGCAAAAAGGCAGAGAGAGAAGCCCAACAACAATCAGTCGGTGGCAGAGCGCGCGCAAGAGCGAGAGAGGGATGGCCCGCGAGCGAGAGGGCACACCCGAAATTTGGGGGTGACTCTGTAAGCAAAAAGCGAAGCAACGGCGCCAAGTGCCAGCGGGCATTAGGGTAACTCAAAAACAAGGATAACAGTTTTTTACACTTTTTGGTGCACATTTTATTGAAACGTACTAAGACATTTTACTATTTATTGTTTTAAGAAATTTAAAGGTACTAAATATGATTTCGCTAATGACTATATAAACGAGCTCAATTAAGGAGCGCTTTAATTTTGTCGTCCTCACAAGACAATCGTAGTTAGTTTATACATTAATATATCTCTTAAAAAAAAACAGTTGTATATTTAGCTTTCTAAAAACGGTGGGGAGCTCAACAATGATATTGAGGCACCTTACTGCTCCAGGGTATGTTTGTGTGCGGGTGCCTTTGTAGTTGTGTGGGTGAGCAGCACCTGACCGCCGGCAGAGTCATGTGCGAGCAGCGCCAGTAGCATTTTAAGCAGCCTCACGCTCTCTGCACACACACACTCCTTCCGCGCACATACACAAGCACACACACAGGGGGCGGGTGTGTGTGCGTGCAAATGGGCGGGACGTGACGCGGCGTCGAATCGGAATCGACATAGTGCGCATACCAAATGAGCCGCATCCGTGACGGTAGAGCGAGCGGGACAGCAAGAGCGGCCAGAGAGAGATGGCTGGATGTACGTGCCTGTTGGCAAACGGGTTTGCCCTAACGCCATCTCGCTCACACACACGCACGTAGCCCATCGCGCTGCGTTTATATACTTCACAATGTGGGGAGAGTGGGAGAGAGAGAGAGAGAGTGCTTTTGTTTGGCGCTGCAGCACGCGCAGCAATTAGTTTACTTCTTTACACATTTGGGAATTCGTGGGCCTCTCGCTCGCACTCACCCGCTGCGTGGGTGTTGTTGCTGGCTCGCCTTTTTATGTGTGTTTGTGTATGTGACCGAAATGCCAATGGTAAGCTGAGAAGCTAAAGCCTATGGATGGAGGGATATATCCTGCGGAATGAACGCGAACCCTTGAACTATGGGGCCCCAGAATATAGTGTTTTATAGGGGCGTGGCGGGGGCGCACAGGTAGTCCGGGGAGGGGTGTGATTTGTTATTCCGAGCTCGCACAGACAGAAGCTGTCTCTTTTATGTGCCTATTTGTACAATACTCCCCCACCACGCCCACACTACGCCCTATAAGGAGTCCGTGGAAGAAGGTAACATCCTCTTCATTTCCAAGGAAGGAAGGTTCAATCGTCAAGGTGGGGGTCACCATTTGGCTGCTTTTTTTGAAAACACATAGGATGGTTATAGTGTATAATATTTAATTTGTATCATAGTGAATTGTGACTTTTTTATCAGGCACAAATCACGGTAGTCCCAAATTAAATCTTGTTCCTTTTTTCGTAATTCTAAAGATGTTTCGCCTTCCGTTGTTCTTGCCATAATTTCAAACATTTTTCCAATAAGCAAGCTGTCATCAGCGTAAGAATGTTACCAGTTATCGGTTGCTCGATTCGCTGGCGGTTTCATCACAAGTATCCAAAAAACCATAGCAAAGTTGCTTTCTTGGCCTTAACCACAGGCAATTTTGATGCCCCCATCGAGACCATCGAGCCCCCCAACCCCGGGAGTAGTATAAACATTACGTAAGCGTAACGTAACTGGAACATGTGTAGAAACCGAAACGTGATCGATTTCTGGGGAGAGAGTGAGTGAGATGGCGAGGAGACAAGTTGGCGAAGCGAATTCTCCCACAATTACGGCGGCGGCAATTGTGAATTTTAAAAAGGAAACGTGCCAAGTGTTTGGGTCAGGCGCCAGGGGGTTAGGGGTGTCCAGGTTCAGGTCCAGGCCGGGAGAAGAAGAAGAGGTGGCCGAGAGTAGACAATGAATGAGGAACTCGAATTCAGCGCTCGCCATAAAAATCGAACGTGGAAAGCGTTCGCGCTTCCGGAATGAATGGCAGGATGTGGGGCATCAGGGGGTTACGGGGCCAACGGGCCTGTGGTCATGTCCACGTCCACATCCACATTCACGTTCACGTCCAGACACCGGGCAGACATCGTGGCCATCATCATCTTCGTGGTCATCATCATCGTGAGGCATTGAAATTGTCCGGGGGCAAGTGGAAGAAGCCTCCTTTTGTAGGTCGGAAATCGGCAGTGCGTGCACACTGAACAAAAAATGAGAGCGTAAATCATTGATTTTAGAACATATTTTCGCGGCCTAGAACCATGAAGGAAATATTTTTCATGTCCAAAAGGGTACATGCTCAATGCAACATTATCTGTAGGGTATCAGAAGACGATTCTTTGTGCAACTTAGCGTTACTAACTCAATGATTTTAGTGGTTATTACATTTCTTATTCGTCCTATCCTAGTCCAAAAGCCTTAAACCTTTTGATCTGAATTCTCAGAACGTGCTCAATAAGTTCGATATTTTCCGTGTGCGTGGATTGTGTGTGGATGGTGAGTGGACGGCGTGTGGCATCAGTCGCCCGAGGACAATGGCCACGGACGTGCAACGATGCGTGTGGTGGCGCCTCAACCCCTCAACCCCTTAGCACCGTGCCCCAATCCCCTATAGCCACCCCCTCGCCATTTTGAGGTGCGTGTGCGTGTTGCGGGCGTCGATGGAACATGGACATGAATTTTCATTTCGGTTTCGGTTTCAGTTGCGTTTTCTGCTTTGGTTTTTCGAAAACACTTGTATTCCAGTCAGGAGCCAAAACTCGCTTTTATGAATGAAAGAGTGCGATGGCCAGCGGGGGCAGAACTAAGGCTCAAGTGTCTGGCGCACGTCTGGCCTGCTCTCGCACACATCACGTCCCAGGAACTCTACAGTAGCAACCTACATCTAATACTTTTAATAGGCTGAGCTTAAAATATCTCGATTTAATTTCCTGTGAGAAAGAGTTTAACCTGTTCTTAAAACCCAAAACTAGGGGATCATAATTGTTGCTTACATAAAGCTAGAAAACAAAACAAAACAGATATCAAAATCACCTCACCTTCTAAATAGAAGGTATGTAAAGTAATGAAATATTAAAAACGTACATTTCCAGCAGAAATTGTGTTAAAAGTAAGAAATACCAATTCCGTGGGTTCTCGGTCAGCGCAAAAGAAACGGAAAGAATAGCTGGCGAGTTTTTGCATCCATCACGTTTACTCGGACACACGAGGCGTCCATTTCAAATAGGAACGTGATGGCCAAACGCAATCCACATCCAAAGAAACACAATAATGCAAAAATAACAAACACAAAAGCGAGAACCAGAAAACCATTAACGGCGCCTGGAAAACAATCGATGAGCAAGTGATCGAGGCGATAAGATAAGCGAGAAATGAGTGAGAAAGGAGCCAGAGAGGAAGCAATAAACTAACCGCGATCGCTGATCTGTCACCATTTCTCCTTCAGTAGGCTGGGCAAGCCCCCGTAAAAGTGACGCGAGGTGATAAAATAGCTGGACGAAATGATTTCCAGAAGAATCATTAATACACCCGGAGGAAATACCTAATTATTGGTGAGAGTTTACAGCACGTTATACTATCTTTTAGCATCTGATAGGCAGGCATGTAATTCAGTTAAGGATTTCACTTAATATTAATAGGTATCATAGGTATCAATAGGTAACATATATTTAAAATATTTTAATTATCAACGAACACATTACCACCCAATTTTTATCAGTGTTTTTAGTCACTGATGCTGCAATCCGCCCAAAAAATAGTAGCCGGAGAAATGCATTATCTTGTTGTCAGATCTGAGGAGATTTTTTTGTGCCCTAACTGTTTCTCGATTGTGTAACACAACAGAGAGCGAAACAACGAAAGCAGTGACAAAAGGAAGAAAAGCAATAAGCGGAGTTTATAACTCAAAACCACAGGAGAGACCAACAATTAAGCAATAAAACATCAGTACGAGAGGCGGAGAGCGAGGGTGAGGGTCGAAGTCCATGAAATCGGAGTAGTGCAGTTCGGGAGCGTGATTCTTATCGCGATTGTGCGTGCTTCCGATGAAATGTTCTCCGAGATCTCGAAGCCCCTCATTTCAAATGGAGCTGGGGCCATAACTTTTTTTTTGTGTGTGTGTTTTGTGTGGATGCCATTTCTTACTTTCTATTTTACTTGTGAAGTTCTGTCGCTGTGCCTAAAATTGCCTTATATCGGATTTACATACATATGTACATATGTAGATAATGGTACGTTATTTTCAATAGCTCTTAAAAGTTAATTCAATGTTTTAGCTTCTCCATTGATTGATCAATGTAAAAGTAGCTCAAAAGCCGATATAATAGTAATCTGAAAAACAGTACCCCCCTTGTCATCCGTATAATTCCAGCTTTATAGCTTGTTGTTCAATTTTCTGGTACTTATATAAATATTTCGCATGTTTGCGAAGGAGAGAGAGGCCGCAGCGACACAAAATAATCAGTTGTGCTCGGAATTAATAATTAATATTCTTGCACCTTACTAAACTCGGTCGGGATGTGGAGAAATAACCAATGCCATTTACTATATCAGATCGAAAAAAAATTAATACCAAAAGAAACTACAGTTGCCAGTGCATGACCGTGAAAGAGCGAAAAACTTAACAAAAAAGAAGGTATCGAATGAGCATTGCCTATAGTGTATATATAATGTTGAATAAAATATAATTTTGTCGATTTATAAGACTGGATTATACAGAAGAATTACATTACAATAGAAGGCTTTATGATAATCCGATATTTTACTTTCTCTTCTGTCTTTTCAGTACTACCTCACTGGATTGAGTTTTGACTATATAGTATATAAATTTGAATCGGCGATGATGAAAAACAATTGGTGAGTGGTTTTCTTTTTGAATCTCGACTAAGTTAATTGGCTTGAAGACCCTTGTGACGCTTGGCCCAATACGCCCTTAATACCCTCTGAAGATGAGTCCTCCAATCCCCGGTTTTCTGCTCGCGAGCTGGAAGCGTGTTCGGGAGCCAAAGTGCATTCTTCGCGTGGCTCGCGGTTGGTTGAGACCCGGGGAGGGGGCTGGAAGACTGACTGGAAGACGGACCTGAAGAGAGAGGAATTCGCTACGGGCTTTTCATGTGCTTCACTTTGGTTTTGTGCCTTGTGTTTTTGTCAGTTTGTCATTTGCGTTGTTCAATTAATTGCAGAAATCAATTTGAGCAATGCAACTTTACCTCATTGCTGCATTGTTGTGGCCGAGTGTTGTTATCGTTGTGCTTTCCAGTTGATCGATTCATTGGAAACGGATTGGGGAACGAATTGGGACTCGGCCACTGCTGGGTAACTGCTAATTGCTACAAGGCTCGATCCCAGAGTGCGGAGTCCTCAGACCCGGGTCTGAGAACTAGAAACTTGTCTAGAACTCCTCCGATCACTTCCCCAAGCTTCCCTGTTCTTCCAGGGGCTTTCTGCCTCAGATCTTCCGGCAGTCCAAGAAAAAGAGTGTGACAACGCGCGACAGCCCCGAGATAAATCCAATTAGTCCGATATTTGTACTTTTTATGTGAGAATTCCCATTAAAAATGTAAAATGTCATAACAAAACGAGAACAAGACAACAAGTCAGCGAGGAGCAGACAGCGCACATCAAGTGGAATCTCGTCCGGATCAAGCCGAACTATCTGTACACTAGATTAGGCCAGGGGAACTATGTTGAGAATAGTTGTGTCTTGTGGAGATCAGGGATGTTTGGGATCAGTCATTTCGCTGATTCCCAATTTCGATTTCTAGCTATTTGAAACCCCACTTTTTTAGTGCGAATGGGTTGGTGATGATGTGATTTTCGCATTTGAACCAATCTAACGCTCTATCAGTGATAACCGGCCGGCATTAGATACCCTGAAAGCTGCCAACGGTTTCTGCTGTAAGCCGCAGATACCAGGTATCTCATAGATGCGCCTTTGACGTCTGTCGCGCCGACTTCTAAACATCGGGAGATGTGTAGTAGGCCCAGATGGAGAACCTCGGGACGCAGACGGCGGCGAAAAAGACGACTTCGCTGGCATTCCGGCATTCAATAATTTTATGCTAACAAATGCGATGCGCAGTCGCAGTGGCCGCCGCCGCCGCCAAGTGGCGCTGAGGATGGACAGGGGCTGGGATCTCCAGATCTGGGACCGCGGATCGGGGAAACTGAATCGTTTACGGTAACATTAACACTTACCGCGCATTCACCGAGGACTGGGCCGCTCCGATCTCCTCCATGGACTTTCTGCAAGAAGAAGGGGCCGAAGAAAAGAAAGCAAAAAGCACATTTAAGTCGGGCTGTTGAATTCGATTAGCGTGAAGCTGTTACGGCGGGAAAAAGCTGTGGCATTTTCTAAATAAATTAAATTAGCCGATAAATGTCTCGGCTCACTTGTTGGCTGCGCTCACCTGTCGCCCCAGCACAGTGCGTCCTCGCGGTATCTGCAATGGAGATGGGATCGTAGAATTAGCGGGGATCTCAGAGGAACAAATGCCGCTTTGGGCTCTACAAGGTTAACAGGAAGTGTAGTGAATAATATTTACCCTGAACTACCTTCAATGGCTGGTCAATTGGGTCTGCCAGATTGATTTTAGGGATTGTTAAACACAGACATCCTAATACTAGCAATCACATTGAATCTCTAGCATTAGCGAGTATCTAACAAAAGGCAGAACCACAAGGTCAACAGGAAGTGGATTGGCAAAATCAGAGCATAAGGAACCAGCAATCTGGCCAAATTATACAAGAACTGGACATTATATGCTGGCTTCCACTTTATAATCAAGTGCAAGCACCGATCTAAAATTTATTGATTTGTCCCTCGACTCTCTCCCCACTTCGTTCTCCACCTCGAGCCTCCTGCGCTCGTAAATCATTGCCCCCAAAAAGTATACCCTATTCCACCATCCGTCCGTCCCCTCGGCTCCTTCCCCAAAATTTGCTGACCCTTCGATCGGTGGTTTTTCGGCGGCCTGTTGGGCCGCTCCATCGATCGATCGAAACCGTTCAGGCTGAGCGCCGAAAATGATTTCGAGTCGCAGTCATGGCAATTATCAAAATTGTAATTTGCTTCGCGGATTTTCTCCCGGCTTCCTTTAATTTCGCTTTGATTGAGTTCATCAGTTGCGGGTCAAGCTTTTATGGGAGGAGTCGTGGAAGGAAGTGATAGTTCCAGCCGGTGATGAATGACAGTGGAGAGAGGGTTTAAGGTTTGGCTATTATACCTTTACTTTTGCTAACAAACTTAGAGCAAACCACCATCTTTGTGATTCAGGACTTTGGTTTCATCACTTTCACCGAAATTTATTATTATTTATCACTTCTTTAAAAATAATTTAGAAAATGTAGAGAACCTCCTTATCCCTAATCTATTAGCAGCTTCCACTCGGTTGTCCACAGCTCTTGTCAAATTTTTACTAGGATCCTTTGCTGCGACTCCCACTCCCCACCAATCCACTGAGACACGTGTTCTCCCCCAACGATCGCTGGGGAATGCCAAGGAATTCTCCGCGGAGCGCGGAAGGGACCATCTGAGGGGGTTCTTCTCCGGCGAACATCTCCTGCGGCTGCTATTTTTAAGTGTTGGCATAAAAGGCTCCTCCAGCAATGAGATGTCAACATTGCTGTGCAATGAAAAAAGAGCAGAATAAAGCTCGATAATAACAGATAATTGTGTTGAACATAGGCCAACTATTTGGCCGGACTCCGGTTCTGGCCGCCCCCCTCTCCTGGCCGAGATCCCCGGCTGAGGGCCACAAATCAAAGCCTCATCAGCGGAGATATAAAGTTCAAGTGATCGAATCGATCTCTCAGGTGAAATTACTTAAAAAAATATTCCTCAACTCGGCCATTGAGTTTAAACGTGGATTTTTTTTAGGATTAAATGTAAGTTTAGGTTTTGACAACTAACACTTCACAAAAAATTGCATATAATCTAAATTGGATTGGACCCCCAAGTTAAGTTTTATTTTCGATTGTTTTTTTTCTGAGTGTTGCTTCTCTTTATTGTTGGTTTGCTTTTCTGGGGACTTTGTCCGTCCTGGCATCCATCCATCGATCGATCGGCCGGCCAGCTAGCCTGCCAACCATCGATTCCAGTGAGTGTCACCCGGTTATCCAGGAGCAGCGAGCAGCGAGGAGCGGACGGGGAGCGGGCAAGATCGGCCCAATACATCGTTGTCGTCGTCACTTTGATTGCGTTTCTTGCCCAATTAGTCTCAGAGCACTTGAGTGCGTAAAAACTTGTACCGCACCATAAATAAATTGGCATGAGGAAGACAGGAGCCAGCAGCCAGCAAAAGTCGGAGTCTCGACAGTGGTTTCCACTCCGTCTTCCCCCTGCACGGGCTCACGGGCTCAAGTTCAGACGTCGTTGTCGCCAGGACTGTCAATATAAGGAGGTCTAGGGTTTTATTCTTCTGGGCCCTTTTGCCTCTTTCCCTGCTGCCGAACTGGGCAGTGGAAATTACATAAGTGCTGGCCAAACCGACTATTAAGAGGTTGTTCCCGGCCAGCCCAGTCCATCCCTCACCCCTTTTGGCCATAATTACAGAACATATTTCATAATAATAAGGTGTGTAATCTGCACATTTAACTAGCCTACGTAGCCCTCCAATTACAGTCGCCCCACGTTTGGGGTGCGATGTTTGTACATACTTAAAAAGCGATTCCTTAGGATGTCGTCGCGAACTGATTGCAGATCTACGCAGAATTCCATCGGTGATAATATGGAATAATTTATTGTGCTCTAACGCATCCAGTTGCTAATTTACATCGTTTCCATTGAAAATATGTCTATATTTTTCATAGTTTCTACCGACTTATAATCATCCCCTCGTGGTCACCTGAGACGCCCAACTCCATGGAGCGGATTTTCCCACCGTCACCACCGAATTGCCTCCGATAGCTTCCTGCTGTTCGATTGGCGAATTTCATCACGATCGTTACAAAACCCGATCCACTGTAGACTCAGCTCCTTTATGCTCCGCTCTAAAGCGGCGACAGATCGTATTTACTTTTTGAATGATGCTGTCAAAGGCCCCAAAGCGATTTGTGGTTGGACACTGATCGGACACGCGATCCCCTCGTCCACCCCTCGGTGGCCTATCTATCATTATTGATTGTGCCCAAAAGAGACGACGCTGTAATGGAGGAGTGTGGGCCTGGGCCTGGGCCTGGACCCAGCCACGGCGATTGGATTGGGGTCTCCTCCGTTTTCCGATTTGCGGTAGTCATGGACAATTATTTATATTAAAAGCAAAGTGCTCAGTGTGCCGTGCGCCCGAGGAATGTCTACAAAAATATTGAGTTGAAATCAATTCTCTCTACTACGAATCGTAGATGGACGAGTCTTACTAATCTTAAAATTAGGGGCATATATAATTTTAAAAAATAATAATTTAAAGGCCCTTATTGCAGGTTCATCTATAAGCTTGAGTTATTGTTACTCACAATTGATAATACATGGATTCAGAAATGTATTCTGAAATTATCCCCATGACTTGTGGGGCGTTTATTTCTGCTTAAGTATATTTTTAAAATTTTAGGGCTTATTCTTTTTTTCCGACCCAACTTTGTTGCTTCTTCTCCAACGAACATTTTGTTTCGTTTTTTTCTGCTGTTTCTCCACTTGGCCTTAATATGAAATTTTCGCTCTAAATTCCGCTGATCAATGATTGCCTTTTGCCGATCCCTCGGCTCCAGCCTCCTTCCGACTCCTTTTGAAGTCCCAGACTGACGAACTGACGAACTGCTGTTCAACTGATCGAGTTCGACTCCTTCCTCTGCTGATCATCATCATCATCATCAGCCAGATCGAAGACAGCAACGATCCCAGCTTGTCTTCTTACCGACCTTGCTGTAGTTATTGTTGTCGGCAGGGATTCCAACAATTTCGAAAACTTCTCATACATATTTATAAGTTTGGCAAAGTTTTTGTTTTTGCGAAAAAAGAAGCGTAAAGCTCAGCCTACAACTTTTTTAAGGATACTCTTATTCGCAAAGATGTTTTGAAATGTTGTGTTTGGTGGGTGTGTTAATAATATTGGTAGTAATATTTTGAAATATGAATAGACAGCAGCTCATAAATTTTTGTTATGCACATTTGAAATGTAGTGTGCATGTTAAAGTATAAATTATTTTTTTAGGGTACTTTATTATTTGATCTGTTTCTAAAATGGTTCCCTTAACTTGATTTTCGTTGATGGTTATTGAAGAACTTTCGGGTTGGTCCCTCGGAAACCTTATCTCGACTATTTGATCGCCTGGCAACAGGGAATTTGGTCTTGTGAGGAGGCGATACCCGATACGATACCCTGTACTTCAGGTACAATCAACACCGACTATCTTCGTATCGGGCACTACTATCTACACATGGTCTTTATATAGTCGCTGGTCTAATGTGCAAGCCATCGATTTATGAATCGCAGACTAATCATCGAGCTAATCCAGCGTTTGATATTCCACTCAGGGATTTGTACTTTTGCACTCTGGGTGTGCAGGCTGCTGAAAGTCGGAGGAGGGGGCATAACTTATTGGGGAATCGGGGGGTGGCCCTTACTCACACACGAGTGTGTGCCGTTTAATGATTGTTATTGTAACACGGCATGAATTTCAATTAATTTTTCGCGCTACCAGAAGAGGAACCACAGCGACTTGTCTTGGCGTTGATGAAATTGTTGGCTCACTTTGAGTTTCGCCGGCAGCAAGGACATCCCTCTCGACTAAGTGTGAGTGTGTGTGTGAGCGTAATAGCTTTATGCCTGCCGGCTGTGTGAACATCAAGCTCATCAACTCACCAAGGAAAAACCATCTACACCAGATAATACTTGAGTGCACTGAGGGAAAGTTATGGCCCCGAAATTGTAATTTGAAATGAAATGGAGACAATGTCACTACATAAAGACTTCTGCATATCGATCTTCAAAATGAAGGGTTCTCGTTCGAGGTTTGTTTATCGACTCTAGCGCTTAACAGAAGACTCGAAAAATCATTTCTCCCAGTACATTGACTGCATCTTTGGCCACTTGAGTGCCTGAGGCAATGTTGTAATTTGCCTCAACCTGCAACTTGATGCTGCCGTTGCATCTTCCGCGGTGCGAGTGGGTGGAGTGTTGGGAGAAATTGAAGGGGATTGACTGGCGAGGGGCAGAACCCACCGGCTGAAAGTCAATTTCGGTTCGAACAGTTCGTCCTGCTCAAGTGTTGCGCCTCATTTGCATAATTTAATTGAATGTGACGTTGGACAGCAGGAGAGGACCGAGGATGACGCCTGGGAACAACCGAACCACAGAGCCATCGAACAAGTGTAGCCCTTAATGCATTTTGGGTGGGGCCTGGGCAACACCTTTGCGGATCCCTGGATTTTCATCTCCTTATTGGAGGGATCGGCTTCTGATGGAAACTACTGATTGAACTGGAATCTGCGGCCTTTCTTTGTAGCCAGATGCTTTGATAAGGACGCGTTCTGATTGGAATATTAGGGAAAGTATTGTGTTGGTCTTAACGTTCTGATAAAAATGGCTTAAAGTTTCTTGGAGTACCTCCTGAATTTAAACCAAAGTTTTATTAGCAATATAACAATACTATAATGATACTTATATCCCCTATTTTCTTCGTTTGTTTCCCAATCCGTTTGCCGAGGTTGCCACTTGGATCTCCCGCTTTTAATGCCTGTTCGCCGTTTCTCATATGCTCATTCCCATCATCAAGTTTATATGTCTGTCCCGCCATATCCCCGCCAAATCCCCGGACGGAGCCAACATAATCGCAATCATAATCTGCTGCATTTTATTTCATTTTCTCGCGCTGAGCTTTGTTGCTTTTTTGTTGCCTGGCTCTTTGTTCGGTTTCATTTTGCTCTTTATGCTTTACAGCAATTTCTTAATGGCCGTCTTGCAGTGCTACTAACCCTGGTACCCCCATCCCGGAACCCCCTAAATCCCCTCCCTGGGAGCTATCTGGGTATCCGAGTCCACCAATCACGTTCGAAATATAAATTGTTGAAATGATGGTTTTTCACTGCACATTTTGCGGTGTTACCGTTGTCTGGGATGGGGTCTTAGCTATACGGAGGGGGCTATCGAGGGGCGATGGCTGAAAGGGGGGACTTGGCCTCGAAAACCGCAAAGAGCTCGAATCCTCTTTGCTGACCATGGAAAATTGTGTGTGGAGATCGCTTTGTGCAATGAAAATGCGGTTCGTGCTCCTGGCCCGTATTGGGGTTTTTCAGCCCCCTTTGCCGCCCGTGATGGCGCCCAATCCCCCTGGAAATTCCCCTTCCAATAGCCAAAGCAACAAAGTTGTCGGCTGTAATGAAAAACAAACGTCCCAGCAATTTTCCAGTTAGGTCAAAACTCTTTTTGTCTCACTCGTTTTTAGTTATCGTGGCCCCTCCCCCGTGCCCATCCATTTTTCCCAGTGTAACGTAACTTTAACGAATTGAGGCATAAGCAAAAATAAAAAAGTGAAAAATAAAATGAAAATAATGGGAAAAAGACCAAAATGAAATTGAGGCAGAGTCATCAGAGGCAGCACATCGCTGGTTGGCGAGGGGAAACAATCACAGTTTAGATTTCAGCAGGGAACCCTTTTCCCTCCGCGCTGGTTGTGCTTTTAATATTACTTCGCGGCCCTCTCTTCGCGTCTTCGTCAATATTCGCCAAGGTAATAACTCAGGTGATTATAGTAATTATGCGTTCTGACGCGATCCAGCCACGGATAACGCTATTCCGATATAATTGAAAAATGCTGATAGACGCTGATTGTGTGAGCCGAGAAGTTGGAGTGGCGGAGTCGGAGTTAAAGTTGCAGTCCCCCAGTTGAAGCTTAAGTCCGGAACAGGGAGGCCTATGTGTGCCTTAGAGATGTGCGTGAGCAGCTTACCGATAGGCAAGGAAGTGAGTCACGAGACTCACGACCCAGGGCGCATCTATAAGATTGATAAGAATGACGAACTTCCTCCTGTACTACTTTTAATGTATAAATTATTCCAGATTTCTATGTCTCCATATCCTTCTAACTTAGCACATTTATCAAATGTTTCGCTACGGATTAACAAATGGAAAGTCGACCCTGTGGCCCATCTTGCCCATCTCTAGCCATCCCAAGTCCCAAAACCCCAGACACTGGTAGTCAAAGCTGCTGTGCCTGCATCTGGAACTCCTCGAGTCTCAATCCTCAATCTTAACTACAACCTCGACTCTTTCGGCGGGGCCACCAATCAGAGTTCATGAATTACATCGCCATTGCAATATTGTTGTGGGAATGTCTAAAAGAGGTCTCGGCTTAAGACAGAGCCCGGATTGCCACTTCTGCTTCATGGCTATTGCGGCGAAATGTTCTTTGATGCCGATTTCATTTTTCGATATTGAAAATAACCATGCATTACGGAGGAGGCTTATGAGACCCAGAGTACTGGGAGTGGGAAAAGTGAAAGATGGAGGGGCTGCCCAACTTATCTCGTGACAATCGCCCGACTTCGTGAGGCGTTCATCGCTCGCTTTTCGGTGGCCTGGTCAGTGAGTGTCGAAAGTGTTATTGTCACGTAAATTCAATTAGTTTAATTATGAGTTTCGTCGATGTTGGCACCTCTGTAGTGCTCTGCCTGCACTTCATAACTGAAAAATTTAATTTTTCGGACATTTAATTTTTTTTTAGCGAAAGCTACTTTTGGGCGGGACATACTTCGTGGTGGGTATGAGGTGACAAGGTGTCAGACATGCTGGGGTCAAAAATGGATATTTCAGCATGTTTGCGATTTAAAAATTTACATTTTCAGTTCCTTTAAGTGAACATTTTTTACCGAGAACCTCACTTATGAGCGAGTTATTGCCTAACATCCACCCCAAATAGGATGAATTTAAGTGGAATAATTTTCCACTGCTAGTGGGCAGTTCCATCAATTGTCTCAGCAACTCCGCACCTCAGCCCATTGGATATCAGGTGGACACTTTTCCGCCATTGGCAACGCCCCCAAAATTTGCATGCAAACTCCAGCGAAAGAGAAACCAATAGAGTGTGCGAATGGAAGGGATATATTGGTGCAGCGTGAAGTGGTTCTGGTTTCGTTTAATTTACCTGTAGTAGGGGAATCCCTGCGGCACATGCAGATCCATCGGCATCCCTCCGGCGGTTCCCAGGTGCGGATGGTGGTGCGGATGCGAGTGCGGATGTGGGTGTGGATGCGAGTGCGAGTGGTGGTGGTGATGCGAGTGTATAGGATGGTGCATTGAGTGGTTCTGGACATGCGCCGCAGCAGCCGCAGCGGCGAACCCGGCATCGGAGGCCATCGAGTGGTGGCCCAGAACGGCGGCCCATGGCGAAGCCACGAACCCACTGCCGTGGTGCTCCATTCCTGACGGTTCCTCTCTATCTATATATATATCTGACTATATGCAGGCTTATTAGGGTGAGTCCGCTTTTCATAGACCCGGGAATCGTAGGTGTGGAAAGAACGCTTTGCAATAATATATCTTTGGAATGGCAATAATAGCAATTAACATGTCTGCCAACCTGACCAATAAGGTATCGTTTTAAAAATGTAATATAATAATTGGAACTCAATTCTGAACTGTTAATACTTGTGGAATTTATAGCTTATTTTTTACCGAATAACAAATTAATTAAATTAAGTTATGCCGATAGAATTCTTTCCGCTCCCCTCGATTGATCGGAACTCGACCCACCCTAATGCGAGACTATTTATTTTCGGCGATAGCTTTTCAGCTATTTATCTTTGATTTGATGTGGTCACACGCACTCTCACAGAGACACAAGCACTTGCGGATTATATAGACATATTTGCACATTCCGTTTGGGCCAAGATGGCGGCCATTATTTACCGTTAACGCGCATGGCCGTTTTAGGGGGGAGTTTTCGGGAGGTGGCTCGGCTCGGCTCAGCTCAGCTCAGCCCCTTAAATTCATCCCTGTCCCTACCAAAAAGAACCGACGGCAGCCAAAAAGAGCTGATGCAAACAAAAAACAAGTGAACGGTGGACGAACGTCGAGGAAGGACGCCCAAGTCACAACGTCAACCTTGAATTAGGGGTGTCGCTAGCCGTAGGGTGTACGGATTCGGGTTGCACGGAGACGATACTACGGGTACGATAGGGAGCCGGAGCTGGGCTCTCTCGCATCTGGGCAGTGCTTTTCCTTTCGCACGTTTTTGGTCCGCGTTCACCTCTGCACGGCACGAAAATTGGCGATAAACTATCGCCTCGCCTCGCATCAGGAAACATGGTCGGTCGCCTCGGTCGTTTGGTCGGTTGGTCGGTTGGTCGGTTGGCTGGCTGGTTGGAGGTTGTTGGATGGTTGGATGGCTGGATGTTGTTGGTCCGAACTCCAGAGCATCGTCATCATCGTCATCTCATCTGCGCTGCATCTGCGAACTTGGAGCGGCGCATTGCAAGCTGCAAATGGTGGTGGAGCAGGTTTTCGTATGGGAGAGTCGCCGCCTCACAGATACAGACCCACACACAGATGTGGTGTGGTCCTCTCCAGCATACAGCATCCACACATCATATTGTTGTATATATCATGTTTTTGTTTTGCCTCCGCCTCGGTCTCGGGGTCTCTCCCTCTCTCTAGAGAGTCGTGAACACCTGAGTTCTCTTCCTCGCTCGGGGCATTCTCTGGAGAATTCGGCGGAGCAACTCTCAACACGCCAGCGGTGATATTGTGTTCTGTGGATGGTGTGTGATGTTGTTGAGGGCGCGATAAGACGGTCTACTGGGGGAGTCATTTGCTCCCATTATGGGGAGGCCCATTTCTGAATCTACTGAAGCACAGAAAGGAAAATGTTGGATTTCAAGGATAGGTCAGGAATATAGAGAAGGTATATTGAATAATTGCATGCAACGAATAAAATATTTTTGAATTCGAACGTATCTAGTAACTTCGTATTTTTACAGTTCTATCTAGTTTTTCGTTCGGCAATTGCATTACAATTGGTGTCCACTATAAATTGTAACCATAAAACTTCCTTGTATAGGGCACAATAAACATGTCTGCCAAATCTGCCCATTCCACCAACCTGACCTGTTCCCACAAAACATTTATGATTATTTCCATTACATTATTCCCATTCTCATTCTCATAGTCATTTCCCCAGATGGCGGAAACGGAGGGCTTAGAAGAGGAAGGGCTGACAACTTAGTTAAATAAGGCGCCACCTGTCAAGTGATTTTCAATAAAATAAATTCGTGATTACACGACAATATCGAAACGAAAAATCCAAGAGATCAGCACAACAATAACAAAAGACTCCCACGGGGAATGCTGCTGCCCGTTTGGCCTCCAGTCCTCCCCCACTCCCAACTCCCCAGTTCTACCTTCCCGGCCATCACACACGACTTGGACTTCAGGTTGCGAATCCTTGGCACACACTCACATCCCCAAGCAGACGGAGCCTCCACTTCTGAATCGCAGTCGTGCAGGGTCAACGTCAATACTGAATGTTGTCGCCGTTCCAACTGTCCGTCCAACAGAGCGTCCGTCTGTCGTTGCGTCCGTCCGTCCGTCTGTCTCGGTGTCTTGGCTTGTTTACAGTGTGCAAAAATCATTTAGACAAGTTGACAAAAGCTCGTTTGGAACGTGAGTAACATGAGTTGGACCCGAGACCGGAGATTCGAACTGGGGACTCGAGACCTGAGGCTGCTGCCTTGGCTGCCTTCGGAATTGGTTCTGCCCGTCCGTCGGTTGCCGTTTTCTGCGGCTGTTTGGGCTTTTGGAGCTTCTCAAGTATCTGAGGTCTTAATTCTAAACATGGCAAATGTGCTTAGAGCGTGCTGCTTAGCTGCTGCTTTGCTACTTTGCTCCTACTTTGGCCTGTGGCGGCGAATAAAATAAAATGAGGCCTTGCCCCAGCCGACTGACCTTTGGCTGTAATAAGAATGCTATTCCAGTTACGAATATTGTGAATGTGCCAGCCTATACTGGGTTTAATGGTGGGTGTGATAGCTATGATTGCAGAAGAGTCTTGGGTTAGTGAACTGGAATTAAATGAAAATAAATGGACAAAAAATCACTTAACCTGCAAAAAGGAACATGGAACATTTGATCCATCTGGCTTGGATAGCAATCAGATAAATTTAACTATAATAAATATATAAAAACATATTTAGCTTCGTGCTTGTTTGTTTCACTTGAACTTAACACGAAGTAAGATTTAATGACCCGACCGCGAAGAAAGTCCAAAAACCATACAAAAAAGTGCGAGTCACGAATTTGCCATGTAATTGCCTTATATAAGACCTCGTACATATATGACCATGTACCTGTCAGAATATCGACACAGGCTTCAAGTCGGGAATATGTGCTAAAAAGTACACAAAACTTGAGCCGGAGATGGAGGTGGGGCATACTTGCCGTCGTCCTGCGGCACGTGATGTGCATAAGAGAATGAACCAGGATGCCAGGATACGCCGAGCATTTTCGTCAGGATTACACTTCTCACTCTTGGAATGAGTATTGATTTTTTCGGGCGAAAGTTTAATGAAACTTCTAGTGATTCTAATTTGTAAAGTTTAAAGTAGAAACTATGCATCGATTGATTTATACCCTTGGCTTGACAGGTTTATCAGCCGATCGGGGAATGTGGCAAAGACCTTCTGGGTCTGGGACGGATCGTATCGGATCCGTTTGATTGATTCGCTGAAAGTGCGACGAATGGAAATTACGAAAATCCAAGCAAAACAAACAAATAAATCGAGGCGAGCGATCCACACTGATCCACCGATCCGCCGATCCAAACGGTTTTGAGGGGTACGTGTTCGTCATATTAAAGGCCCGCTTTAACAGAGGGTTGGGCTTGGGATTACACTCGGAAAAACGTTAGAAATATTATACATTTATCACATTTGAGGTTGGGGAAAACAAAAAGTATTCCTTAATTGAATAGTACTAACAAGTGAAAAAGAGAAGAGTTGGGAACGTTGAACTGAGGGGAAAAGTACCTAAAAGTCTATAGATATTGAAGCATGCTTTGATTAGAGATCGTTTCTAGAAGTGCATGTATGACTTTGGCTTAAACCTACAAATTGTTGTGAACGCAGGTTTGTTTTTCGATGCCTCTCTTATTTTGGCAGTTGCTGCCGTGCATTTAAATAGCACACCTGCTGAAGACCCTGGGACTCCACCAATTTCGTAGAATTTGTCGATATTTATGAGCCTCTGTTGCCGACCTGTGATTTCTTGGATTTGCATAACTGGGTCTCGGTACAGCCCGTACATGCTTAATTTCTCCCAAAAAAAAAAAAAGAAAATAAAAATGGCCACAAATGAAACAACTTTCGACGCTCCCGATTTTGGAGAAAGAGCAGAGGGGCCAAATCCATCTTGGTCACTTTTAGGGGATGATATCCGCCGGCGGAAGTGGCAAAGTCGAAAGGGAAGCCGGCTTGGAGATGGAGTTTCTTTGATATTGATTTTTCCGGGACCCACTCTCATGTGGAAGACGTGACTGGAATGGTCAGTTCCCCTTCGCTTTTCCTACCGAACTGGGACTTCATCTTGAGGCCGCACTGTATGCAAAAGTCGCACCTGGAACGTGTGAACAGTTTTTAGCAATTAACTGACAACTGATGATGGCAAGCCCAGGAAGAGGAGGCTGTCCGCCACCCCTCCCTCCTGTTCCCAGTAGCATGCGGCATGCGGCACGCGGCGTCATGCAGTCTGGCCTGGCTGAAAAGGATGGA
Organism: Drosophila simulans; assembly: GCF_016746395.2. Taxonomy (NCBI): domain Eukaryota; kingdom Metazoa; phylum Arthropoda; class Insecta; order Diptera; family Drosophilidae; genus Drosophila; species Drosophila simulans. The sequence goes on from NC_052522.2 coordinate 412,480, forward strand.
AGGGGACTGGAGCGGCGTGCCCCAAACATTCATCCTAATTGGCGTTCAATCTCCGGCTGCCTTCGATTTGCATGCACACGCGATGTCCGCTGGCCAAACTCGAACCGAAACTACCAGTCAAAGTGGATGCGGCAGTCGGTAGCCACGTTCTCACATTCCAATTTGGACCAGCTATTATGGCACAGTGGGCGCACAATGGTTGCATGTTTGCAAAATAGCTATTAATTTCAATTTTGTCTTGTGCAATCAACAATAGTTTTTTTTGCCCAAGTTTCATTTTATCAGATCAGATCAAATGTAAGGTCTTTAAAAATATATTCCGTGCAGTGTAAGATATAGTTCCACAGTTGCGGCTCAACCCATGTGTTTGCTCAACTAATTAACATTTTTAATGGCGAATCCTTGTAAGAAAATCTTGGATGTGTCTGGAATCGGGGGAGTGGAAAAGTGGTTGGAGGGGGAACTCTTGCTTTATTTGTATTTAAAGGATTTGCCTGAGCTGTGGGCAATGTCAAATGTTTTTGTTTAATTTAGATCCACAGCGGCTGATAATTTATGCCGCCGCAGCTTTCGGCTGAAAAGCGAAAAAGGAGAGCGATGGAAATACACAGCAGTGTCTTTTGCCGGCGTTTTTGATTTTGGGATGTCAAACTCCAAAGCTCTAAGCTCTCGTCAGATTTCTATCGGGTTGCAGTCGAAAGAATCGCGACGACCGTTAGATTATATCAGTTTTGGGTTTTGTAATAGAGAAATAATTCATGTGGCCAAGGAAACTGTTTGGACAGCCCTTGACTTATCGCCAGACACTATCCCAAGTGTTTCTGTGTGGGTCTTATCCTTCGGGTCCCAGGGTGTCCTTGGCAGGTCTTTACCGTTACACTCACTTTCTAAGGAAAGGATCGGAGCCCAATAATGTCATAAATTTCATAAAGTGTCAAAAGGAACACCTGAATTCCTTTCAAGGACATGCCTTCTACCTCACTTTTACTGTTTTAGGCAGTTCCTTTTTCGAATGTGTAGATTGGGATAGGGGCGTTTGCCCTGTTTTATCGAGTTATGTAATCACAACTGTGAGAACAAGTAAAACATTATGGTTTTCCATAACCATAACATTACAAACCGTTATCAGGTTGGGTAATATATCAAGATAAATTTATAATTGGGATAACTTTTGATATTTGAAAACTTACTAAATATAGTTAGTCCCACTTTTGAGGAATGCAGTAACTATCGATTTCCGATGAAATTATTTCTGTAAAGGGTTCAATGAACCAACCCCACGAAAATCGCCGCAAATTCCGACCGGACTCTCTCTTACTTGTACCTGTTAATAATTCATGAAAATTTTTATCGCTGGCCGCAAATAAATTGAGCAGTGCCGCCCCAGCAATACCCATTTCGGTTTTACGATCGATCGAAATTCCCAGTTCGAACATTCCCAACTTCCTTGCTGACCAGTTCGATTCGGTTCGTCAGCATCGTCATCGTCATCATCGCACGGTCATCAAGTGTGGATTGTCCATAAAATAAACCCCTCTCATGAGGCGGAGGTGTCTTCATCCCTGTCCACATATCCACATATGCGAGCATTTGGCCCGCTCGATATTGAGGAATTCCTTGGGCCGAAGCAAATGTATGCAGCTTTAATTATATGTATCGAGTGGATTTGCAATCGCAGTCGGAATTCTAAAACAATTTAAGGAAACGAGCCGCTGGCAAAACAAATTGAGTTATTAAAATTAAATCACTCGAGATTCCTGCAATTTTTCGTGTCAAACGGGTTTCGCTTGTCGAGTTCTAGAAGGGGTTAAGGCGGACGAGGGGCTTGGGGGAGGCTTCTGACTGGGGGAGTGGCGCCTTGTTAATTAAAATGCAATCAGCGTTACGAATACTAATGAAATAATCTGTAGCTCAGAGTTTCTGTTTCTACTTACTGAAACATAACTCAATTTGTCAAACATTTGTACAATCACAAGAGAGGAAATTCGGAGAGGTGTAGACAGACAATCACGGTCAATGTTTCGATGAAAGGGGTGATAATTCGAATTAAATATTAAATTAATTAATAAAAGCTCTTTTTTTATACAATTGTGCCACACTGCTAAAGAAATCTGTACAATGATGAAAGGACGCTAAACCTTTTCATCACTCGTGGCAAAGTTCCTGGTGCTGCCAATGCTTCATTAAGTTTTGGATACAGCCTTAGGGAAAGATGCGTATTACCTTCGCTTGTCTGCACGCAGGATTTGGCCTGAGGGATTCACGGGGGTCAAGGGTCAAGTCCGGTGCCCAATGAAATGGAAATCGAATTTCCGGGGCTGCTTTAACTGGCGATAATCTGGCTAATCTTTAATAAAAATACAAAATCAGAGCTCGTTTTTTCTTGATATGAAAAAGCCTAACTTTGCGAGATTTAAATTGAAACGAACTTGATTTGGCTTGAAGAAATAGAGCATAATTTAAGTTTCAACTATTGTTTTGAACTCGCAAATCCCCTTTCAAAGTACCTACTGATTTTTGACTCTCCGGCACGATTTCCATATTACGCAAACAATTTGCAAGAAGTTTTCGGGGCAATAAAATTAATCTAGCATCTAAATGAGCCATCTCCACGACATGGTCGAGTGACTTCTGCCCCGGACTCTGTTTTTCTGTTGACCATCCCAAGAGAGTCCGAAACCGCAGAAAGACAGAAGCCAACCAATCTTGGATGGAGATGGCAGCCGGAGATTTGCGATTTGCTTTTGAATTCGGACATAAATAAAGCGGCGACAAAGATTGCGGCAGTTTAAATTAATTATTTAGCAAGCTGGAAAATTATTCTAGTGGCTTGTGCGATTTATCAGCGTGTTATGTATTATGTATGCTAATGCTAGCATTATTCTGGGGTCATATCTTAGCGCTTTCCCTTCGTCCTCTGACCACCCTTTGTGTCCTGGAAGCTACTCCTTCGCTTAATTCCTCTTCCTTTTGCCTTTTCATGTGTCACGCATTTCAAAGCTGCTGAAAGTTTGATGCCACTTTATGATGCCCATGTCCCTTTAGAGTTTTCCTACTTAGCCAAGCAGGTTTTCTAATTGAAAGATGCCACCAGCATGTGCGACTGCCAACGAAAGTAGTTTGACTTTCATTAGCTAAAAAGTTTTTCATGCCTACTTAAACACAGAGCAAAATAGATGCTGTGGTTAATGGTTTTAAAGCTTTTAGTTTTCCTTCGGCGGAATGGGAAAAATATGTATTTAATATAGCCCAAGATGCATATATATATATCATATACTGGCCTTTCCATTTGTCTCTCGTTTCCATTATCGGCATATGCTGCAAACTATTTATCCACCGAAATCTATCTATCTGCCTCCACATATCTAATCTATAAAACTGGAACAGCCGTTACCCGTAGCCACAAAGGAACAAGCCGATTACACAAACCCAAACAGCAACTCTAAAAAAAAACAAAAAAATATACAACCAAAAACAGCCGGAAGTTGGTGTGAAATATTATGCGAATTTGTTGTTGTGGGTTGTCATGTCCCCTGGCAAAATAGCTACCCTTCCTCCGCAGAGTTGCCACCCTCTGAGATTTGCTTTCATGTTTTACAGAAATTTTAAAATGTTTTCACGGTGGCTTCGGGCGAATGTCAATAAACAGCAACTGTCACCAATTTCCTACTGGCACTTCCCCAGATTTTGCCGATTCCTCGCTGTTTTGACAATAAGTGCTAGAAAATACACGCGAGTGTGCGAAATTGTCGGAGATTTATCAAATCGCGAATAGAACTTATCACATCCTGTTCTGCAATTTCATGGTGAATTATTGGAGTGCCTGCGATTCGCAATTTTAAAATGCGAGATTTCATTTAAATAAAACAGCGATTTGTCTGCAGACCCCGCGGGATACGTTAATTCCATGTTATGTGATTATTAGCAGTTACCGAGCTAAGTAGATTAATTCGGTGTCATTTGGCCAGGAGTTTCATTTAAATGCCTGCTATGTGGATGTTAAGTTCCTCAACCCATCTGTATTGAAAAGTGTATCTGTATCGACTTCACGTGAACAAGCAGTGTGGAAAATACGTTTGTAAGTGCACTGACAATTGTAATTATTTGGTTGACGTCGTGGAAATTACGTGAAATGTTGTTAAAAATATTTTAACAGCTAAAGTTGGGACATAAACGAACTCGAGAAACGAAATTTCTGATTTGCCTGCCCAAGAAGGCCATAAAAGGCGAGCGAGACGGCAATAGAGTCGTAATGATTTCCCATTTGAGATAAGGTGGGCCATCAGGTAACTCCCCCCACTCCCCACTCCCCCCTCACACTACCACTCCCACTACTTCTGTGCGCCATTAAAGCCTTAACCTAAAACTGGATCCGACCCGATCGAGACTGAAAACTGCTCTCGTTTCGTTTTTAGATCTGGCCTGAATTTGTTTCGGTTTTGTTTCTCCGCAGCGGAGAATTAACAAATTTTATGGCCCCTCGATGTGACGAGCAAGGCAAATTGGGTTTGGGAACAGATCGGAGATATATACTATATGCACAGTTTCTGGCTGAGTGTGCCAATATAAGCCAATTGAAGCGGTTAATGGAGCCATCTGGCCAAGTAGATGGTATCTTGTTGTTTTTGGCACCGCCAAAATACGTTTGTAGCCGACCGTTGGGAAAACCCCAAATTGTTTGTACTATTACAAAAGATTGGTCGAAGTAACGCAGGTTGACCAGGGGAATTTAATCATACATTAATAACAGCAGCCTATGCTAAATACCAAATTGACTTGGAAGGATACATGATTTAATACATAGTTTTTGTTTCCTCTAAATGCGAAATGTTGGCATCTCGGGGTTGATTTACGGCTTTTCTTTGGGCATAACGCACTCCGCACTTTGATGTCTTGCAGTGACCATCTAACGCTCATCTGCATATCAGCGAATCAATTCCTGGTTGATCGTATCGCCCCAAAAGCCCCGTTCCCTGCCCCCTGAGAACTTTGGAGTCCGCCGCCGCCGCCGACTCCCGAGTGCAGTGCCATAACTTGCAGGCGGAGTGACTGCCGTGGCTGCTACTTCAGAAGACGCTGCCTTATGAAAAAATACGAAGTATTAAAATCATAAATCCAATTGGAAATGCGCGTCACGTGCGGAGAACGTTAGTCTCTGCCAAAGGAGCTGCCGACGCCGCTGTTCGTTGACTTCAACTGCTCCGTCTCTGTCTCCGGCTGCATCCAGTGGATGTGTATCCACGTCGTGCATGGAGTACGCCGCGTCCGCCCCCTCCCGACTTTAATTCCTCCGGCTGATTTTACTTAAAGAGATTAACTTCTAGGCTCTATGGAAATGCCCATCATAGTTCGCTTTTCCCGTGAAATATTCATGATCCCAACACGGGCAGCTCAGGGCCATAAAACAATAAAAGTTGAAGCAACCGGAGGCCATAAAAATATTTAATGCAAAAGGAATTGTCATGAAGCCCGGGCTCAAACAAACAAATAAGTCTCCACAGACATATGAGGGAAAAGCTGCCATAAATTCACCGCTCCGTCCTCCTCAATTATGCAACGGAATGTTTTATGTTCTCCGACTGTGCGAATCTGCTGCCGCCTCCTGTGCCCCAAGTGCAGGATGACTCCTGGCGGCCAGGACATGCGTGGCTCCCACGGCGCGGAGTTACTTTAGTTGATTAGTGTCGAGTGGCTGATGAATAAGTAACAAACAAATTATCACTCAGAGGCTGGCGGCTTAAAGGTGAGCGGAGTTTCAGTTGCGTTTCCCTTCATTCGTGGCATTTGCATAAACCTTTTCCCCACCTCAGCGGCCAACTGTTTGATCCGCAGACAAATTACCGTCGAAGTACAGAAACCCAAAAAAAAGGGGAAAATCAACCTCAATACGAAGTAAACAGCCGAATATTCAAATGAAGATCTCGGCTACGCTGTCTACATATTAAAAAGTACACAAAACATGGAAATCTTTGCCAGTCCTCAAACAGAAATACATAATTGGAAATGGGAACGGTTCATTGCAAGTGGCAGGGAAATAAGGTTACTTGCAAGAGAAATTGTACGCTTCAGATAAGATAAGCTGAGCTGCTGATAGCTACATATTTAATCAGGAAATTCAATTAAACGGGCTTAAAGTTTTATTTTAGCTCTGATAAAATGCGAGTTTCAAATTCTAGAAATTATGCTTTCTAAAATACCAAAAAACGGACCCAAAACTTATTTATTGCCACTCACTGAACGCTTCCGAACGGTGTGAACTTCATAGATATCTTTTGTTCAAAATGGCAAAAGTTCCCATGAACGGGAACAGAGGCATCGGACGCAACAGCCGCAACAGAGGCAACATCTACAGCAGCAACGTCAACAACAGCAGCAACATTGACGGCAGCAACATGGACGCAGTAATCAGTCACATCGAGCATCGACTTTCCAAGTGAATGGGCGGGACGTGACTGAGCTGGGCATATAGATGGATAGGATATATGTACGTACGTACGTACGGATGGGTCCCAGTATATAGGGGCATACATAAGTGCTGCATATACATACATACATATATGTATAGTGTCCCTCTCTACTGCAGAGGCATTTGTATTCTATTTGCTTATGTAAACATGGCTCCAACTCAACTCCACCCCCCTTGTGCTCCCTCCCTGTCTTTCTGCTCCCTGCTTACTTATTTACTTTTGTCTTCTCTAGCCCCGTCTCCCTCGCTCCAACTGCTTCTGTCTCTGTCTGTTTGTGTGTTTGGATTTTTTCCTCGGTTTGAAATGTGACTGAAATTTTAATGCCAAAATTTTTGTTTGCCCTCTCTATCTGTCCCTCAATTTCTGTCTCTTTCATTTGCATTCCATGTTTAGTGATAACAGGAAGGGGCGGTGGGATAAGGGCGGAGGGCGTGGCAAGGAGGGGCAATAAAGACGAGGCATGTGTGGATTTATTATGCTGATTTTATGCGTTGTCGCTTTTAATAATAAAGAAAAAAATGTATTAATGATTAATAAAAAGAATCCGAGGAGAAGTCAATGGCGTGAGTCACAATCGAAATTATGACGGGTGAAATCGAAGTCGCGTACTTTACAAAGTAAGTTACGCATTGCGAGCTTCAATACTGGTATAAACCCTTAATGGCAACTATTTCAGTAGCCAATTAAAATGTATACTAAAATATCTAAATTATATACACATTTGATAATTGAGTCATTATCACGTTTACAGCGCGCGCACAATAAATATCTATTGTCGGTGCTAAAATAATTACATTCCTTATAGAAAATACCGATTAAATGAAAATCACGAATATCAATGGTGCTAAGAATCAGTGAACCAGTTTGATATAATACTTATGGAAAAATTCTATGATTTAGTCTAATGAAACTATTAAAACTAAACGATATTTACACTGTAAGACATTCATTTAATATAACAAATCAAATTGTTATATTTGCTAAACATCAAATAACCTATTCCATCAGTACTCCACATCATTTCAATTTCATGCATACCAAATGGGAAATCAGAAACATTTATCCTACATTTCAATGAAAATGTTTGAAAGGAAAGTGGAACTTTGAAAAATTTGCAGACTACTTTTCATCGAGTTTTTCTTTGTAGTGCTTTTGCATTTTGCGGAGCTAGAGAAATGTGAAAACATTTGTAATTTGCATCTCAAGTTTGTTATCCCATCTTCGAAGTCACTCCCTGGGAAACGGAACTTTTTAATGAGATTTAATGGCGCCAGTGGGAAAATTCCGGGAGCCGAGAGCAGTAAGTGGGCATTAAATCATTCGGCCACCGCGGATAAGCAGACTTGGGGACCTGGAAAGGTGGCTAAGGGAGGTGGTTAGGTATCGGGTTACATGACCGGAACATAAATCTCTTCCTCAGCGATAGCCGAAAAGTATTCAAAATGAATTATTAAACTGGAGCACGAGCACAAGCCCACAAACCCCACTGAAGAGGCGGGTTCGAGGAGATTCATCATTCCATAATTAGACCCCCTCTCAAACGCCACCCATGTGGAGCAGCACATGACAGCAGAAAGTTGCGGACTTTTCGGCTCTTTTGACCGAATTTCTGTGGTCGCAAGTGTTAATAATGGCGTTTGATCCGTAGTCCCTGGCCACCAAACTGGGCTTATCCTCTGCGGTAAATGAAATTAAATTGTCCTTTTTCATTTTGATGCATATCAGTGTGGTGTGGTGGGATGGGGGTGGAGGGGGGATTGGTGGAGAGAGCAGGACAATAAATTAATATTAGCACAGGGCAGGAGCCACAACAACCCCCCGGAACGAATAAACTAATAAAGCATATGGACAGGACGTCGGAAGATGTTACATGTGTGGAGGTGGATTGCGCAAGATGGGAACTAGAAGGACGAGGTCCTGCGGCAGGATGCGTGTGCGTGAAGTTCGACTGGTGTCAGTTTGCTGTCAGTGGCAAGGGGGATGGGGATGGGGATGGGGATGGGGATGGGGATGTAGATGTGGATGGGTGGATGGCTGGATGGCTGGCACACATCAGTGTCAATCAATTTGTGCAAACAGCAATGAGCGGAGGATGATGAGCGGAAACCTGCACCAGCGACTAATTGAGGAATCAACAGGAGGATGACCCGAAATTAGTGGCATAAGCAAGTGTGCGAAAATAATGAAATTAACTTTGATCTTTGGCCTTAATATAGGCAAAAGTTGGGCATACCGAATGTGGCGATAAGTGTTATTTAGTTCAGCGTTTGCAACATTTTTAAAATGCATCCCTTATGATTTCGGTATTTTCTTTATTTCGAGGATATACAGCAAATATTGCCTGAATTTAGCCACAATTGGCTGACGGGATGGTCGGCGGTTTGGGTAATTGTGGCCATTCAGAGAACAAACACACACAAGCATAAATACACATATGTACATGGGGGACTTAATGACACACACCCACACACGCGCCCAGATAATCACTGACCCTTCTCCTTGCCACCCCCTGCCCCCTCGCATCATTTAAAAGGCTTTTGTCGAGAGACAAGTTCATGCATTATTCATTGCACGGCCCCACGCATTTTTCCTCATTTTCCTGTTGTTGTTTTTCCCCGAAAAACGCCGCTCAGCAAGTGAAAATTTAATAAAGAGAAATTTCTTCTTGCTAACGAACTTCCTGTTCTTCAATAAATACGAAGGCGAAGGTCTGAGGATTCGGCGGGGCGGTTGGAGAAAGGCAGGCTTAACTCACCAAATTTATTTCGCTTTCCTCGCTGTTTCCTATTTCTGAAAGCAATTAAATGCACTTCGAATGAGTTTGACCAGTTCTTGATTCAGTCAAAATCATTCAGTTACATTTGGGTGGATGTTTGTTTATAGTTTGACCCATTGACCATAGATTTATTAATGTTGTACTCAAATTCTTCAGCTATGCCATAAATTGCTCAAGATAGCACAGCAAACCATTCCTGTAAATATTAAAATGCTTATTGAGATAGACATTTCCGAAGCATTTTGTATAAATGTCCTTACCTATAAGGACCAGTCTTTACCTTTGTTGCCACTGCGCTTTTCCCACATGAACAGTTCCCATTCCATCTGGGCCGTTTGCGATGATTCTTATTGGCACTTGGCCACATTTTCTGCATTCTGATGTCCTTGCTGACTCCTGGCTGCTCCTTGATGCGATTCCTATCACCGCTGCGCTGACTGGGTGGAAAAGAGAAGAAAGAGCTAAGCAGACCGAAGAAAAACAATTTTCGCAACAAAGCGCAGGAAAAGCCAGCCAAGTGTCGAATGATGTCGCAAATGGAAACACGTGCAGGACACACACAGTTTCCACAGCTCTACCTTTGCCACCCCCACCCTTGCGACCGCTTTTCCATTTTCCCACTCCCCCATTTCCGACTCTAACTCGCCATTCAGGGTTGCATTTAGAGACGGTCTAAATTTGTTGGGTGCCAACATTAATTTTATGTTTGTTAATTTCTTTTATTTTTCCAGCACTTTTTATGCCAATTCCTCGACAATTTCATGGACATTTGCATATTGTGTACCTTCTTCGACCCTTCGGAAAATTCCAAGGCGTTTCGCGTAGGACTAGAAAAAATGAGACTAACAATTGTTCAAGAAATTAAAACGGGGAAAAATTGCGTTAAATTTATCGTCTGTAAACAGGCCGAAGGGCCGGGAAATTAGTTCAACTAGAGGTTATATTATATATTAAAAAAAGAATTGTGAAACCTGGAGGGAGAGGGTTGGGAGGTCAGACCACCATTCCACCAACCCTTTGAGGGAAACAGGACCCGCACATATGCTGCATTCGAATTTCGAGCCACTTGAATCGAAATAGAAGGGTTTAAGGGTTTTCCAGGGGTGGGGGTAGGCAGCACTTGTGGCTGGCGAATAAATCTTCCGTTTCGATTTAAAGTGTAGCGGGGTTCCGAGCAAGATTTATGGCCCCATTGTCGATCTGTTCGATTACAAGCCCATATAATCGAATCCCTTCCCCAGAGCAAGCCCTTCGATATCCGCAGATGATGTGGCCCATAAATCCTGGCCAATGCCATCAATATTATGACTTGTCAAATTATGTTGTACTTGTGTCTCATCTTAAAGCATTTTGGTTTTCCATTTCCCGCCTTTTATTTTTGTGTGCCATTTTTGTTGCGTGCTTTGGCTTATTTAATCTCTGAAAGAGTTCCCCGGAGGGCAGTTCACGGCCTGGGCCAGTTGCAATGACCAATTAATGCTAATTTCAACAAGGTTGGCTCAACCCTTTGCAGTCATGAACCATTTAACATTTGAGTTCGCCGGCCGCTCCACCTTCTGATTTTCTGATATTCTCCCTTCGGATCCACTTCGCGTTTAATTAGCCAATCTCGACGCCTTTTTATGGGGACATCTTGGAGCTACGGCAGCTGTCCTCAAACATTTTTGCATTCAAATTGCTTTTGCAAGACGTTGGAGGTTATATTTAGCGATGAAAATTATGTGAAAGAGTAATATGTATATATGTTATTTGGTATCTATACAAAATCCTTTTTCCATTATAGAAATGAAGAGAAGGTAACATCCTTATCCCCATTTCCCCTCGATCTTTAGAGACAAAGCACCAAGTTTATTTACCCATCTTGCATGGCCACTGTCCAATGGCCAATTGCAATTTTTGATTGATGGCAGTCAGTTCTAAGGGGAGTGAGCCGGGCGGAACTGCCCGATTATGTAAATCCCGCTGACCTCTGGGATGGACGACGGCAAGTGTGCAGAATTGCGAAATTATGGAAAATGGGAAACGGTCTTGCGACGTCATTTGTCATCATATTTGGGAATGGCGGGGAAACTATGGGATGGACGAGTGGTCGGTGGTGGTTCGTCGAATAAGGGAAGCTGAATGTTAATGAAAACATGTGTCAGCAATAAAATGATAATCATGATTTACATCAGCAGCGTCTTCTTCGGGGGATTCGATGGCAGAAGATGGGCACAAGCCCAGGACGAGAAGAACGTGATCAATTCTACGCCTTCGCCTGCGAAATATTCATAATTCGCGCTTAATTGCACAGTGCTAAAGACATTAATGACAGTCCGGTCATATTTACGACCAGAATTCCATCTTGGTCTTATTGAATTAACATCAAGCAATGATCTGGGGAAGGGAACTCCCAATGAAACCACTAATTTGTAGAGTTAGTCTCAAAATTAAATTATTATTTACACACTCCGTGCAATTATGCAAGGCACTCAAGGGGTTGCCGTCACTTTTTTTGCAGTTTATAATTTTTGATACATTTTCGAGTTCTTAATTCATACTACCGCGATTGAGGGTTGGTTAAAAAGGGTTGTGAGTTGGGTGCTAATATGTGAACAAAAGCAATTTGCATAGTTGAAAGAGGAAAGGGTGTGTTTTCAAGACGATGAAAACAAAATAACATTCATTAGCCTTAGCCTCTTGATCGTGATTTAAATTATCTTAAAATTTAAAGTATCAGTAATGAACAAAGAAAGCTGGCAATCCATACAGCAACCTTAATCGAAGATGTACTCGATGGCATTTATCGCAGACACGCCTTCCTCTCCTTCTCCTAATTAACCTCCAATCACGAGGAAAATCCTTGGCAACGTCTGGGCCATAAAGTCGAGCTGGCTTCTTTATCAAAGTGTTTTGTTTGCACTTTTTAATTTACTGCAATTCGGATGCCAAATCAAACTCAGATAAGAAACGCATAAAATCCCCGAACAGCTCCCGGGATCCATGTGCTTCATTGTTCCATATGTGCGAGCTTAGCAACTGCCATAATTCAAAGGAAACTCTGGGCTCTTCAGGCTTTCCATTTTCCTCCCTCGCTGGCACTTTCATTTCCATTTCCATTTGCGAAACGGATTTATTTTTTAAAATGCCGCAGGGATCGATTATTACCGTTCAAATTCGCATAAAACGTGCGAGCTGCCGGAACGATTTTAAACCGAGAGGCTTGACAATGTTCCAGGGAATTGCCTCACATGGGGTTGGGTTCCCTTTTTGGGTGGGGGATAGGTAATAATTTAAGGAATTTGAAGTCAATCCAGAGACGCATTCAGTTCTTTGTGCGAATTCGCGATATGAATCTCAATAAAAATGCATTTAAAATGTTGACAAAGGACTTTGACTACCCATTCCCATCCCGAAGTTCATTTTTGGCAATTGCTGGAGAATTGCGAGAAAGTTTCCATGCCGCACGCAATTTCCTCGTAACTTTTCTACAGCTGAGGCCAGCCAAGGAATTGGAAATGCCTGCTCATAAATTCCTAACCTTTCGAAAAATTATTCAAATGGTTAATTTGCAAACAAATTTGGGCACGGGCCAGCATATGGCACGGAAAAGGGTATTGCAGTAAAGTACAGATGGAAAGCCAAGATTTCACAGCCAAGATGACCCAAGTTGGCTTTTAATCCGATTCGATCTACAATCTCCCGGGTCCAGGGACGAAATTGTTTTTGCACTTCTATTATACGTATGTACCTACATATCTAATCCGGACAACAAAAATAATAATCAAGTTGCATTGTGTGTGATATTGTGACATTTATGACGAGGCCAGCGCCAGGAGAAAGGAACCCTGCTGATCGGGAAAACAAGGACCTGATTGTTTCCTGCATCCAAAATACAGTTAGCCACCGTGGCAATTTCCAGAGAAAGGTCGAGAGAAAATAATGTCATAAATTCGATAGACTGTCACACAGTTGCACCTGCCAAAACATCTACCTGGGTCATCGGTTTCTGATTGGGAACTAATTATCCTGGCGACTGCAGTTCCAATTAGTCACATTACACGAGCGAAGACAAAAACAAGTTGTGCGCCATAAACGGTAGAAAGGAGTTGCCCGAGGGTTGGGGATTTTGACCAAGAAGGTTGTAAGAGAGGAGTTAATTGAGAGAGAGTCAACCCAGAATGCCAAGCCAAACATAGGAACGATAAGAGGTAATCTTTACAAGATTGGAGATTACCTTTATATTAAGATGAACACTCAGCAAATTCTTGACCTGTACTGTGTGTAAGCTCAGTTCCAGCGTGTTGCACAATTCTCAAAGATCTAAGCTCTTCTTCAACTCTTCTTTTTACAATCCATCATAATGATTGACATCGATTCGAAGCTGGAGCAGAACGATGCATCGCTAATTGAAGGCAATTAAAATGGAAGTCAAAATTTAAATTGCACAACCAGGCAGGGAGCTCTAGCATGGAGTCCGAGGAGCACGTGTCCATCCTCCGCTCGCCAGATTTAGAAGTCCGTCCCGCCGTAGAAGGCGTCGCCACGCTTGGAGCCATAAGTCGGGGAATATAAGGATGCCTGGGCGATCGTACGCGGAATTCAAGATCGGTTTATGGTAACGCGCTCAGACGTCGTGCAATTTGCAGCCCGATTTGGGTAAATTTCATTATGGCAAAATCAAATGCGGCCTATCTGCTCCCCCAAGAGGGGATTTCTTTGCGAAGTGAGTGAGTAGATTTAGCCCGAGATAAGCGTTTCCTCAATGTCCCATTTCCGCTGGGGTCTACCTGTCGAATTTCCCATGAATGAAGCAATCGCGGGAGGGGTTTTGAGACCAGATGATGATATCTCATTGGATCACAGCACGCGCTTGGAATTCGAGAACTTTTCATTCACTTCTTAGTCCCGGCTACACCCTCACAAATAATATCTGTCTGTGTTTTTGGGATTCTTCTCTGAATCTCCTGATTCTATTCCATCTAAAATTCTGTTTCATTCAGGCGATGCTATCGAGCACTCCACTCGCTTGACGCAAACGTGATTGAAATTTTAAACTAATTTTTTGACTTTATGAATGAAACAAAAAATCATAGGGAAAACTACCGACACTTTAAATAGTTGGCTTGTTGAAAGGAGGAGAGTCGTTCTCTGAATGGGGCTCAACTTGCACGCACCCCCTCTGTTTATTTTCCCCAGACTCGGATTCCCATCCCCCGTTCAAGTCGTATGATTTATGGTTCCCAATAAATCGAGCTGCTTGTTCTTTTCTTACATGGCCCGGCTTTATTTCACGCTCTAATTTTTGATAAAAGCTGGTGGCAGATGGAGTAGCAGGAGCCACATTAATTCCGCATAATTTTCCCATATTTTAGAGGTCCTGTCATAAAAGTTGTCAGCACAATTAGCAGTCCTGCGAAGAGATGAAGAATTACAACTACCTTAAGACAATTGTTTTTAGGCATTCCCCGAAGACCCAACCACTTGAAGTGCCACAAACTTAATTTGTGCTCATCACGGCAGGTTGATTTTCGAAAGGGTTCCGCTAGACATGTCCTGGCATATTATTAGCCCGAAGACCATAACTCATCCTGGCCCTCGGGCAGAAGGAGGTCATTTGTTAGGACGCTTCCCTGCGTTCCATGACGAAAGTGTCGCATTTTTGACCCCTGTGACATATGTGGAAGAGGGTGGGGGTCGGGGTTGGGCCCACATACGACCACTTCTCGGGGATGCTGCTTGACAAATGATGCCTCTTCGTCTGTGATTTATCAAAAAGTCCAAATTATAAAAATATTTTCGCTCAGCCACCATCTAATATCTGTTCTATGGAGGATTAATGGTGGGTATTTGCGAAGGGAATTTCCTTGAAGTCGGTTCGTTGCACTTGTTCGTTTCGGGGGCGGGGTCCGGTGGGCATGGTCGGCCAGCTGATTGCGTCGGCAACGGTACCTTCCAGTTCCACATCCAGTTCGCCTTGGCCTTTGGCCGGTTTGCCTTGGCCGCGTATCGATTTTTGCCAGACGCTGCAAACGTGACACGAATCGACAATTGATAAAGCAACCTGCGAGAAGAAATCCTTTTAAAGAGCCCTCTTGCACTGAGATATCGAACAGTACGACGATTGGGAACAGGCTCTTAGAACCCACAGGAATCAGCCCAAAACTGTATGAAAGTAAGTTTGAACTTATGAATGCCAACAATATACGGGCAGTACACTTATTTTTCATCACGGCTTCCTTCAAAGTTCAGTGTCAATGAAATTAGTTAATACCAATAATGATTGGCCGGGGCATCGGCTGAGTCTTTCCTGGGGTCTGCGGCATTTCTGCGCCCAAAGTGTGACTTCGCGGCTTGTTGGGCTTAAGTGCGGACATGCCGCGAACATTTATCTTAATTGCCATTCAATCGAGGACACCAACGACAGCGGCAAATTCAATTTGCATACACGCGATGTCCAACGAGCCCTGGATCTGAGCTGCTGGAGTCTCTTCATGGGCTTCCTCCTCCGGATTTTCCAGCTCCAGTTTCTCCAGTCTTGCAATCACCGATGCTCACTGTTTGTGCAACTAATTAACATTTTTAATGGGCAATCCTTGTAGGCACTGCCGACTCGCCTCCAAATCGAGGCAAAATGAAATGGATCCGTGTTTTGACGGTGGATGGATTTGATTTACACAGCAATTAACCGCAGGGGAGGGCAGGTGGGGGATTCGAAATTGCGATGGATGAGAAATCGGAGTGGGTTGGGTGGACTGATGGAGATAAATGTGCAATGGATAGACCAGGTATAGATCATGCTAAAATCCAGCCATTTTTATCTCTCGATAATAAGTGCTACCATTGGTTATTATTCTTCATAGATAAACAGTAGTAGTGGTAGTAACACCACTTTAAGTAACTTATCGCAGCATCTCTTATCCCCCTTATCATCTCTGTGGGCCATGCTTTCCGAATCCTTTTCCAGGATATGCCATAAGCTCCTGCCACCACGCTTAAACGCCTTCGCTTTCAATTCCAAAATGTCCCTGGCAATGGGCCATCATTAGTGATTATCCCGAAGGGCAACTCTTTTGGTGTATGTCATCGGAAATTACTATAGTTCCAGCTCCACCCCTTTCCCACTGCTAACACGCCTCATGATTGCCGCTGCACGCGTTCGCTAATAAACCCCGACTGCCGGGATAATACCAATCCAGCCTTAACGCTAAGCAACCCCAAACCCCAGCGATAAAGCCCAAGATGAAGAGCCGTCGTATCGCGCTGTGTCATCGCTCAAATAAATGTGAAAATGCTAATTTAACCCTTTTTATTATTCATAGTCTTACACTTGGCCGCATCGGCGATGGAGATGAACTAAAACCAGAGCAGAACCAGCAGATAGAGCCTCCATCCGGTCTCGGCTGAGTGATAAATTCTTTGATTTGCATGTCTGGGGAGAGTCCTTGCGTTTCACTCTTTGGGGATCGTCTTGGGGATTCGTCTCGAGACGTTATTAAGACATTTGTCAACTTTATGTCGAGGACACTTAGTTAAGTTATTAAAACACATTCCCCTCTGGATATCCCACTAACCTGGAGAGCTGGAGGAGGTTTTTTTCTTTTCTCATATACTCGTGTATACATACTTCCTGTAAAGTCCCTCACATTTGTGACACGTGTCTGGCTCACGGCAATTTCCCTTCTCTATATAATTTGGGGCGATTTTGGGCAAAATTCGAAGCGAATCAAATGAAGGCGACGCGTGTGGGTGTCAATCAATTGGGAATCTATTGTGAATAATTTACTCATGACGTTTTGTGGCATTTTTATTGAATTTGTCAAGGAAGCAAACACAAAACCCAAGGCGGACTCTCCGTCGTTTTGACTTATTTTCTGCGGCCAATTATATTTGCTGTCCTCACTCCCTGCACGCGTTGAACATGCACAAAAATCTGAAAAATTTGATTTAATTTATCGAATGACTTTTCGGCTCGATATCCATCTGCCCTCTAAGAAGGCACTGCTCCTGGATATCGCGGATACTTGCGGGCTCAGTCAGAAATCTTCTTCAAGGTCCAGACATCTGCGGGCGACAAAAAACACCAAAGAGACTGAAATACATTTCGGTTTTTTCGAAAGCTTTTTCGGCTACCTCGAGTACAAGAAATTCCGCACATATTTTGCAATTTGAGAAAGCGAGACAAAAACAAAGGGAGGAAGAATCCCCAGGCAAAACGCATAAACGCACTGAGAGAAATTCTGTATCATTCCTAACCTAGTTTATGAAAACATAGTTCAAAAAGCTGAAATATAACCAATCCCATTGAGGCTGGAATGACTACATAGTTTTCCCAGTGTACACATCATTACCAAACCAAAGTTTTCCCATCATACCTGAGCTTCTGCGGAGCATTCCCTGTTCTTGCGCCCACTCCACGGACTCATTATCTGCGATAATAACCAAACTTAACCCTAATAAAGTACAAATGGGACCAATTCGAATTCATTTGGCGCACATGCAGAGTTCCAGGATCTCGGGACTTGCGAGTCCGGGGCCAAATGCAAATTATACATGCGAGTGCTAGATAAAAGCCCTGAGAAATAACCCACAAGCCGCCGCACTGTGAGCCATAAAATATGTCATATTTTAACAAAATGTTGCAGCCCAATTACAATAAAGCCATTCGGCATGGCCCTTCCTCACCGGGATTCTCATATGGGACAGATAACGACGGCGGCGTAATGAGTCCTTCGCAAAGGAGCTGTGTCGTACGTAGCCTGCAAATGGAACAATTCCAAAACCTGGCTGCCATTATCTATTAGTCCATAAATGCAGATAGCGAAAGGTTGGCAAATGGACTGGGGAAATGACTGAATGAGTTGAATAATTTTGAGACTAACTTTTGAGTCAAGGGATTTGGGTGGGATTTAAGGAAGCACCTCGTTTAGACAAGGAAACTAAATTAAGGTGAACATAGTTGTATGCATGGACGGGTTCATTATGGTTCCTTAATATAAGAGTTGTCACACAAATGAATACTTTAAATTCGCTATATGTCTATGAATACAAATCGATGCACCATGCTTGCCACTCCCCCAATCCCCGAAACTATGCAATTAGTTCCACCCCCTCTGTGATGGTAATTCGGTTTTCCTCGGGGAATCCCCTCTTCGTCACTCTGGACACAATTGCAGTGCAATTCCGGGGCTAATCAGGCCATTTCCATTTGGTTTTTATTGCTAATGAGAGAACACGTCATAAAATAGCCTGTTCGGGGCTGGCTGACCAGCGCAAATCTCTCAATTAGCTTATACGAATTAGTTTACCGCCCGTCTGGGAATTGCGAGTCCCCCAAAGTCCCCGCCCACTGGCAGAATCTTGGGGGACTCCCCAACCAAGGCAACGTTCATTTGACTTGTATGCAAAGTGTCGGACTAATTAAATGAAATCGATAAGTAATCCAAACAAACAGAAGCAAATCAAAATGAAAAGAACCAGGGTGAGTGGCAAACAATAAAAAAGTTCAATTACCATAAAAAAGAGATTTGTTTTCGGTTTACACCTCTGCTGCGGCGGAAGATTAATGAGATTTCCCAGCTCGAGCCAATAAAAGTTTGCACGAATTCCAAGGAGAGTTGCAGGTGTCAAAGTTTAAATGGTTCCAGGAGTGTTTAATTGCGGAGGTGGAAGCTGCGCCCTGCTGCCTATAATTAATATGCTAATAAAATGCCGAATGACAGTTATACAAGGACTTTTGACAGTCTTCCTGGCAGCGGATCCCGGCTGACTGCTCTTCATAAACTTTGCGGAATGTCCTCCGGCATTCCTGGCCACATATTGAAGTTGGCTGTAAATCATGATTATCTTTTTATTGCTGACATTTGCGGGGTCTCTATATGAACTCCGCTTTCCACCCTCCTCGAAGGAAGGAAGAAGGAATGTCCTCGAAATGGAAAGAGGACGAAGCCTAACGAGATTTGAAACGGTTTTGGGCTTTACTCTAATGGATGCCCTCTGACTTTCGCACTAATGTCCCTGGGTGTAAGTACAATTCACTTGGCCAAACGATTGGCGTTGCAATGACCGGGCTTAAGGTGGAGATTCGCCGCCAAAGGACATTCCAATCGAATGCCATTCGATGATAAAAATCGTGCCAAGCGATAATCCACTAAAACATTTACACTTCCCGAAGAGCAAAGTCCTGCGATGTCCTGCCGGGCAAACTGCCAACTCTCGACCCTGGCGAGATTATCGCAGAAGACCTCCAGGTTCCTGAGCATGGCAAAGGCGGTGTCCTGTCGTTAGCCAGGCTCAAACAGCTATTCCAGGACAATGCAACATTACAATAATGTGCACTTTTATGGACAGTTAACGGCTGCAGCTGCCATAAACGCATTAGCCTCGTGTGAGGCATCCCGAAAATTTCCCCCAGAAGGTGTGAAGAAATTGGATGACATTTGGAGTTCAGTCATGAGCGAAAAAATGGGCAAATAAGTGGTATGCGAGAAATCGATGACGAAGGATCAGTGCCAATCTGATTATTTGGATGGCAAAGGAATTTGAGCTGGTATAGGTATATAGATATCCTTAATAAGAGATGAATGGGAATTTCTAATAGGAAAACGTTCTCATACAAAAATATACTATTAACTGAATAATTTGTATGAAAATACTTGTAGCGAGTTCAAGTAGCTAAGACATTTAAAAGCTTTGGCTTTTCGAACTTTTGTTCCTTCCAAATAACTCCACAAGTTGACTTTCGCCTTAACAACCAAAGGCCATAAAAGGTAATCTCACATCTAAATGGCCCTAACTCAGTGGCAGACCACAAATCTCTGGCCAGGAAGCAACAGTTAAGCCGGACCCTGGAACCAGACCATAAATAAAGGACTCGCACCCACCGAACAGCGAACCTCCCCGGGAAACCATCTAAATTAATTATTTATAGTCGGAGCGCAATTGGGTCTGAATAATAAAACGATTTGCAGGTCCAAAACTAAACATGATTCATAGCCAGCAGTTGAACAAATTATGGCCAAGAAGATATAGGTTTTAAATTATGACCACTGCAGGGTTAATGGAGCTTTAAACTTCATCGGATTCCCGGCCAGGATCTCGTGCACTCCACTTGGCTAAGACAACAAAAGGTAATCAACTCAAGGGAAACGAGAAAGTTCAAGGAGAAGGAGGAGGAGGTGGTGCACATCTAAATCTAATTTTAAGAGCCACCGCCCCTGGCCAATTATATTAATACAGTTACTCGAATTTATGTCTCAGCTTTCGAGTGCAGGGCAGGAAATCCAGGACAGCGTTTGGGGTGGCGGGAAAGTGTCTCAAAATTGAATTTGCATAATTTTAAAAGCTCAACTGCGGCTTCCAAGTGGCATATTGACAGCCGGCGGGGGACGAATGGAAATGATGTTTTTGATTTTGATTATGCAAATTTAAGTGTCGGAACAATGTTTGCCCATCGGAGCTGAAACTCAATGGGATTTCCGTTTCGCCGCCAACTGGAAAGAGAAAGTACGCCATTCCTTCTGTTAATTACTGCATGAACCGAGTGAAAGTGCGAAGAAGATTAAAGAACTAGACACTTTTCTCAGATTTCTCTACATTTCTCTATAACTCCTCTCTCCAACAGATTTAACAGAACAAGATTTATGGAATGTCCCTTTATTTATTTTATGTGAAGGCATTATGCCAGCCAAAAAGGGTTTCAGGGGTCCCACTCATAAATCTTTCATAAAAGAAATCAAAATTTGTCATATGATAAAGTTTACGAAAGAAGAGCAAAGGATTTAAAAAGTGGCATTTTTTCTAAGTTTCGGCCACGCTCACATCCTCTTCATCCTGAATTTTCAGTAACCCCCCATCCATCCGCAAGATGGAAGTTCGTTAGCAAAGTCCACAATCAGCCCACAAATTTGCTGCATTAGTGCGAAATTAAATTATTGTTTACATGCACGTAATTATGTTTTGAGAGCACTACCCCTATAGGAATAGAACCCCTATGCGATGAGAGCAACCCTTGACAATAAAACGCAGACCCCTGCTGCCTTGACTTGTTCCACCCTTTTTTTGTTGCGGCTGAAAATTCGATTTTAAAATGCTGTAACAACAGGGAAAAGGACAATTGGAAGCGGCTCGGGGCGTCCTGACTTTCACAGCTCGATTAAATGAGGGGAGGATGGTGTAGGATTATTCGGCATTTGCATATGGTCAGCCAGAGGTCAATTTCGAATTTAATCGTATTCAATTTCGAGTGGATTTCTTTTTAATCCCCCTGCAAGTGAAGAGTCAGAGGTGAGAGCGAAAGGTAAACATCTCGCAGATAACACCAGCATTGAGCTGGGATTAAAGTTGGGGTTGCAAGTGTCCTTGTGGCAGGAGAATGCCTCTGGGATCGATTATTGGCATTCAAATTCGGATGGAACGTGTCTGAGGATTCTTTGCAAAAATCTGTCAATGCCTCTACCCAATTCCCTTAACCCCAAAATATTTCCAGCTGTCCCCAGAAGCTGGTTAATAATTCACGGAATTTGTATTGAATGGCTTTAGCCTTTTGCCAGCTTTTTTCACAACAAGAATAAGACAGCCATTAAGTTAAATGTGTTTTTTAAATCATGGAAATTTCCAAGATTAGGACTGGAGACCATTTGGCGCTTTCATTACGAAATATTTGGCGCAATGGATGTTGTAAAGCTGTTAATGAAGTCATTTGTATGACATAGCATGAGTTATTATGTAATGCGTAGGATTACAAAGAGTTGAAGTCCTTCAGAGCTGAATATTAAAAAGGAGTTTCCCAATAAAAATGTCGCCAGCGGTCTGGCACATTAACTAATCCTGCGTAGATTTGTAAATCTTGGGGAATGTTTAAAGTTACAAAAACTCTGCTTTTGGCAACTGTCTGTTTTGGGCGTCGTTGGGGGCGTGGTCAGGGTTAGCGAATCGAAAACATCAATGCCAAAAGCAAGGAAAGTGAATTTCAATTGAAACGCATTCAATTGAACCAAATTTCGGCATCTTCCGAGCCAATTTTCCCCGATAGTTTATCCATCACAATCAGCAGCAGAGGAAAGAGGAAAAATGGCTTAATAGCCGGGGAAAATCGGGTAAAATCTCTTCTGCTTGGCTGGAGGCCAAAATAAGAGGAAGCCAAAGGGAAAAAGAGGAAGCACAAACAGGACAAACAGGAAGTTCAATAGGTTCGCTGCATTTCTCTTATTAAATCCAGATTTTGGCACTAGTAAGGGGTCAGGGAAATTAAAGCGGAGAAAGCAATGAAAGCCAAATGATGAATAATACATGAACAAGTTCATCTCAACGCCTGCGGTTCGCTCTCGAGGATTAAATGATTATCTGGGGCATTTAATCAACCGGACTTGACCAGCCAAAAAGGAGTGGTGAAATCGTCTGCGATGAGCAATTACCCCTGGCAAGTTAAGGTTAAGGTTGGGTTGGGGTGTAAATATCTCTGAATGCATTGAAGAATACGAATTTTAGTTATAGGTTTTCCTAATTAAGACACTAGTTCTTCCAAAGGATATATACCAAGTAATTAAAACGACTTTATTTTTATTTGCCTCGCTTTCCTTGATTTCTCCATGCGCTTTCCTTTGAGCGTGTTTGGCCAATATATCAGCGCACAAATTGAGCCAAAAGTAAGGTGTGAGGAGCATGGGCGGGAGGACACTCCACTGACCATGTCCTCCCCGAAACCATGTGTGTGTAACCGGATCCCCATAGATATTCCCCACTCTGCTCCCCGACATCAGCATACGTAATCCAATGAAACGAATGCTTTATTGGCTTAATGGAGCTGACGAGGATGCGGCACTGCTCCCTCTCTCTGGAGAATTCGAAAGTGTATCGAAATGAAAAAGGACAATTTAATTTAATTTGACCGCAGGACACACACATGAGGATACAGCAGGATATGCAGAAAAGGTTATGCGGCATTGCGGCCATAATTCACACTTGTGACCACGAAGGGAAATGCGCAGGGAGATGGATTCGCTGCCGAATGGGAATCCTTAATTTATGGCCACTAATTGCATTGATGATAAATTTAATTTCGAATTAAGCCGAAGTTATGCGTACGTGCGGGGGAATTGCGTAATGAGGGGAGTTGTTACCACAAGGCAGGGTTGGAATTTTGGAGGGCTTATAATCCGACAGGCAAGAGCTCAGGGTTCCAAAAACTAGATTTTGACTTACACACACACATCTCCAATAGAATTTGAATTTGACATTCGGAATGTGTGGAAAGGGGTCCCCTTGACAGGAACATCTTGTTCAGCTGTCAGCTGGCTATGCAAAAGTCGAGAGTTATGAAAACCTGTTGACACGGCCAATTGGGAGTGTCAAAAATGAGGACTGGGATGTCACAAGCCAAGCTAAGTTAAGAGTTATCACATGAAACCGATTAATGATTTATCTTTAGAACAAGTTTTCTGTACAATGAAATGTTTCTTTTCGATTACATGCTTTTGCTGCTGTTCCATAAAATACATTAATCATTGTTAGGCAATAAATTGCTTTTACATGCTGATTTTTATTGTTCGCAAAGGTCTGAAAGTCGAGCAAATATTATCTTACACACATGAGGAGCAACTTTGCAGTTTGTTTTATTGGATTTGTCCAGCAATTGTGTCCTGGCAGAGGGAGTCCTTCGGAAAACAGGATACTCAAACTCCACCCCAAAGTCGAACAGTTGAAAGGAATGTCCATCAAAGAGACTTCCTGCAAGACGCATAAATTATCCTTTTCCTTAACTTTTTTCCCGCTTTTCGCCCGGCCAAGGGAAAGTGCGAAAATTTGTTGCCAGACAAGTGCAAAGTAATGATATGCAATCCAATTTAGCGCCGGATGCCATCCCAGCTCGGGACACAGATCAGGACAGTGGCCAGGACGCGCGTCCAGGAACTTGCACATTCATCACTTTCCTGATGGACTCGAGTCCTTCCCAGGCATAGCGGAAGAGAAATAGGGGTGAGGGACCAGGGCGTGTTGGGAGCTCACCAAGTGTCAATTTGCAAGGCATTAAGGGAAGTAAGGGAGTTTTTGGGAAAAACTAGAATTTATTTAGGTAAACAAAAACACTACAATATGGACTATTGCTTTTCCCAACTACAGCTTCATAGCCAATAAATTAAAATAGTTCACATGGTCTTTAAAAGTCTAAGATATTGTATGCTACCTAGAACATGACAAGCTCTTTTCCCTTTGTTTCAAATTCTTAATCAGACGCATGGAGCGCTTTAACCAAAGGATAATTACACATGTGGCAGACCTCAAGAGTGCTGTAAATGTTTTCACGCCAGATTTTGTGGCTCTTTATCCGCAACCAAATGGGTTAATTACAACACCCACATCCTCTGAACATCCTTTTTGTATTGGAGTGAGTGCCGC
Organism: Drosophila simulans; assembly: GCF_016746395.2. NCBI lineage: Eukaryota > Metazoa > Arthropoda > Insecta > Diptera > Drosophilidae > Drosophila > Drosophila simulans. The sequence goes on from NC_052522.2 coordinate 437,098, forward strand.
GCCCTAATGAGCTTATTCCAATTTAGCTTAGAATCTGGCATATTTTATCCATAGAGAGCACTTATCCATATCTCAATTTGCATTTAAAAAAATACGAAAAAGATGCGGAGTTTTTATGTTATGAAAACCAATTTTAACACGCACTTAAAGTATTCCAATTAATAAGATACAATGCCTACCGATCATTGAATTTTTCATATCGTAAAACGGATCTAATTGAGAGTTCCCTCTATTTCCAGAAAATTTTTATATATTTCTAGAAAAAGAAATAATGTTCAGTCTATAAAACAAAATTAAATAAGCCACCTGTGCGGCACTTTAAAAAATTCGACGGAAAAAGGAAATTTGCATAGAAAAATCATAAAAATTTCTGGGTTTAATTGTTTTATCCTTTTACAAACTGCACAAACTGCGTGTCGAATGAAACTGAAAATGGGGATGAGCCAAAGAAGCAAAAGAGTTGAAGATTTATAAACATCAGGAAACATACATTCAGGTTGGAATAAATAAAATGAATTACCTAATCCTAATTATTAAGCATTTAATAAACTCTTAAATCACATTTTTTATAGTGCTACGTTACGAATGTTCCTAGTTTCTCGCATAGAAAATGATTGTTCTGAAACTCAAGTCTTCAAGAATTGAGACACAATCCACTAGAGCTGCTCCCCTGAACTTCAGCAGAGAAATAAGGAAACACAGAGGAAGAGTGCTGAGTGTGGCAAAGTGTTTGTCCTGGCCTCGAGGGAAATGCAATGGTCAGCAGGAGAGCAAGGACACGGGACAGGACTCGAGTCCTCGCGATGTCAGCGCTGAGGTCCAAGGTCCATTGAGGCAGCCGCAATATTTACGCTGCGGTTCAGCTGATGACGACTCCTTGTCCTCCGTGGAGGGTGTGGAAAGTGGGTGGGGAGGTCATTGGGCTGTCAGTTTTAATAGAGGCCGGACACTTTGATGGCGTTGACACGGCATGTCCCTCGGAGTCCTGACTTCTCCTCGAACTCGGCCTCGAACATGTGTGTGGGCTCAGACTTGGACGAATCGAATGCCCCGGGGAGCAGTTTCTAATGAAGGACAACAAAGTGGGAGGATTTCCATCAGATGGCAGAGCCTGCTCATTTGGCCGAAATTTTGACGCTTTATGAGCGGTCCCTTTAGTGCTGAGTGTGCGCAAAAATGTAATTGAATGAATGCGAATACGTAATCGGAGCAGGAGGAGAACGGGGAGAGGGAGGGGGAGGGCCTTTCCAGTGGGTTCAGAAGGTCAGCTGGCCATAAAATGTTTGTCTTCCATTAGCAGCCAAGATGCTCACACGCCAGCAAGTCAGAGAAAACAAAATAACACTCGTGATAACTCCCGCCCCACCGAAACGGAGAAGTGGAGATGTCAGCCAACGTAGGCTCCCCAATAAAACCCATCGGGCAGACATATGACAGCATTATGAGCTGCTGGGGAAAACCTTTTTTCAAATATCTCAGGCTCATATCTGTTCCTTCTTATTTTTGCTTAATTCGCGTGACTCGCGTGTCTCGCTGCATTTACTTTTTTCCCTCCTTTTTTCGGCATTGTCTTCGGTCACGAATGCAAATTTCTGTTGGGGGACGTTCGGTTCGATTCGATCTGCGGTTGGGAAATATTAAATCTCATGTTACGAGCATCAAATATTTGTAATTTCCTCGGGGCAGGGCGCCTCCACGCCGAGGTCACATTACGATGACAACTTATTTAACTTGAAAGAGAAGGGGAAATGCGGATGGAGTAAGGAGGGACAGGTATCCATGACTTGGCCCCTCCGGCGAAAAGTTTCTTGGCTAAAAGTTTGCCCAGCTTAAAATGCTAATTAGCAAGGTGTTTTAGGTAGCTATTTGGCGCCAAGTGGGTGGAGGCCAACAGGAAACCAAAGTTTACAGCTACTTGGCACGTAGTGCTACCAAGCTCACACTTTTCAAAATGAGCTTATAGCTGAGAATCTGAGCGAATAAAGTGTACAAAAATTAAAGATTATTAAAACAGGCATATTAGAAGATATTTTGTAATTTGATGTAGGAATTCATCTGATTTGATGGCTGTCTCAAGATCTTATCATCTTCTCTTCCTCCTCGGATTGTTATAACCCAAATCTCGCAAACTAAGAGCCCTTCATTTGGCAACCCATCATTATCTTTTTGGTGGCCCTCATCAGTATGCCTGGCCAGATGTTTGGCAAATGTCCTGGAAACTCCCGATGAATTCACTCAGTTGACATTTGGGATTCCAATTGATTTCGCACCGAGCCTTCCACTCTTTGTCTCAGATGTTTGCTTTGCTGATTTGCAAAACGAAGGAAAGAAAACACGGAAAATTCGCATTCGCCTGGCAAATGAAAATCCTTGTGGCAAAAATATTCAAATGTGCAATATTGACACTTGATTTGCATTTATAATGGCTACGTGATTTTCGTATTGGTTCCGGTAGAGGATTAGATAAGTTTGCGGTTCCTTTCAAGCCCGCCGAGGTTACGCTCTGGCTGTTAGGGATCTTTGGCCATATTTTTGCCGTATCGCGGGAATCTCTCCTGCCGAATGTGTTAATTTCCCTACCCCGCTGGTGACCTGTTTTCGTCCTTTCGATTCCGGCATATTGCGCATAAAAAATTGAACAACTTGGCCTCGGGTTGTTTTCACCATAAAATAATCTTTTAAGCCGAAAACAAATTACAAATAAGAGGAACGACAACAAAAGCGAGAGCTTCGAGAAATGCCCTCTATATAATTTGTTCCATTTTTTCATCGGCTGCTGTTTTGCATATTTTCCTGTGCTGTGTTCCCCCTGTGTTCTCTAACAAATTATAATGTATTGGAAATTGACAGAATTATGTAATGAATAGAAAATTATGCAAATTACAGCGCAGTTACATTTAATGGCACGACCTTTTCTTGGCCTCTTTCGGGTCAGGATGCCGAACAAAAATCGAATTTTATTGGCAGCCCAGAAGAAGGTGAATCCTCCTCCAGCAGGTCGAAGGTGGAGAGAGCTCTTCTAAGGGTTAATGCTATTTCAGAAATTCAGAGTACAGAGGGAACGCTTTTCTTAAAGCTGGCGTTGGAAAATATACTTTTAAAGACCCAATATATCTCGAAGTATATAAGAAGGTGTACAAGTTTTATATAAATAATTTTCCAAATAAAAACATCACCAGATTCAGATTTTTTTAAATCTCTTCTTCCTCAGGAAGATGATGAAATGCCTAGTTCATTAAAAGTCCTTCCTGTTTATCGGCGACTGGGGAGCAATAAGGAAAAGTTTCCCGCCCAACGTATCGCCAGCATCGTTTTTCATATTCAAATATTTTTTTCTTTTTGCGGTAATTAATCATCCACAACAGGGAAAAGTGCAGAGCGAGATAGAGAAATGTGTCTCGAGATAATGTCAACATAAATTGTTACGGCAATTTTCCACAATTTTCCTTGTATTATTTATATGGCTTCTGCCATTTGAGTTTCTAGTGTGGTATTTCTCATTTCTTCTAGGAAAATGCGAGTTTAAAGGCTGAGCTGGGAAAATTAGCCCAATGGGGTGGTCTGGGGCTGAGGGGTCTGGGGTGTTCAGTTTGATGTGTTGACTTTGGCTCGTGGCCAGCAAAAGAGGATGGAAGTTGGAGTTAAAGGACGAGTGAATGCGGCATTTAATGAGCCTGTCAGCGTAGCTGGCTTTCCTCACTTCACTTCACTAAACTGCTGCAGGTCCAGGGGGTGAAAAGGGTGGCTATATACACGTGTATATGGCCTTCAGCCTCCTCTTTCCACCCCCTCGTGCTGTGGTCAGTTTAATCACAAAGTTTAATGAATAGCTTAAGGGTTGAGGGAAGTATGTCGCCCTGTCTGCCTCCAGTCAACTTCCTGTGTTGCTTATTGACAATTCCCAATCAGCCAGGCCAACTCATTTCCATAATCCAAATCAAAAACAACCTTTAATGAAAACCAATGCTAAGAAAAGGCATTATTAGTTGGTTCCGATTTAAGGGCACTAAGAAATTTAAACGTTCGGTAACATAGTTTTGATTGTGGCTCTCTCTTTTGGAACTACAATTTTGAATCAAATTCACTTATTTATACCTCAGAAGTCGACTTTAACCATATCCTAAATAGCCGTAACCTATACAACCACCATCTATTTTTTTAAAATTATGTAAATTTAATTTTCAGTTGGCTTCCGCTGTGACACGCGAATCGAGGAGCGTGTAAGGATGTCGAGGACCCAACCACACCCATTTTTCTGGCTGGTAAGTAAGCGTATTATAATAATTGTTGAGCCCTCTTGTGCTTTTGATTCTGGTGGTGGTGACTTTTCGTACAATATGGGAAGGATTAACCTGGAGGCGTTATCAAAATTATGTTTTTATTGTTCGTGCACTTGACACGCTTCGAGTTTCATTTCAAGCCAGTTAAGGATCGTCCGAACGAAAACGAAAGGTGGACAAAAATATTCACTTTGACTTAAGTTAAATTTAAATCCATAACTTATTTATAGACAGTTTACAACCATCGTCCCACACATAGATATCACATAGATAAGCAGAGCTTAATATCTAACCTTTTAATTTAATTTATTACTTTAACTACTCAGTCTAGACTTCAATAACTACCTTGTAAATTTATTGATTACTTCTCTTTACCGCGTTCTTAAAGGTTTAACAGTGGTTCGTGTCTATGCTATGCATTTAACAGTAGACAGAGATAGCTATAAAACTGAATGGACAGAAAAGGGATGCATAGATATGGCTGCTTGTGTGTTAGACAGAGAAATCCGCGTTTCTCTGAAGAGGGGAAGTTTGGATATATGTACCTAACTCTATTTTCATTGGTTCTTGGCTTTACATAAGCAAAACTTTCTGAAGGAAGCCCTGCTTTGGGTTTCACCTTTGTCGTCGTGTTGCATATATGTAGGTGGTGTTCCCTCGTTCAGGTCAGCTTTGCAGTGCGTTTCATTTGGCGCAGATCCATCAACGTCAACGGACGTCCCACAAATTGAGGATGTTCGATGGAAGGCAAACAGGATATCAAGCTTAGGCAAGAGTAGGCAAGAATATGGTTAAAAGAAACCGGACTACGGGTCAAAGATAAGCCCTTTAAACGCTGTAATGGTTTGACATTACGTTTCTGTTAAAATGGTCAGATTTACATTTGCTTTATTGCTCACAAGTGCTAAACGATTAGGATGGTATAAAAAAAATCACCGGATTCCACGATTACGGCGACTTGGGCTCGGGTGATGGATCGGATTCCACCTTAGCCGTTGGTTGCTCTTCTCTGATAGGCTGCTTAAGTTTGGATGACGTTATGCTTATGTCACTGGGCGACCAGAATTGAATGGAGGCCATCCTTGCGTTTGACACAAAAATCGGTTGGTAGATGTAGAGCAGAACGTCTCCGCTAACCCGAATGCGGTCCGGCTCCATTGATCCGACCTCCTGACGCTCGATCTCCACCGGCTTGGCCTGCTGCGAGAAGCGGTGCCGGTAGAAGCTGGACTCGCGTCTCTCGGCCGGAATCATCGACTGCGTCCGCGACCTTGTGTCCCCTATTGGCTGTTGGGACTCAACCGCCTGCATGCTTATCGTGGGCGAAAACAAATTGCTCTTGCGCTTCTCACGCACCAGCTCCCGCCAGTCCAGGGCCACCTGCTTCACATAGGCGTAGTTGCTTTCGTCCACCAGAGCCATGGCGAAGTTGTTATTTTAGGTAGTGCGAGAATACCTATGTTAGGTCCCTTCAGCGGCCTCCAGGTGGTCCCGATATTGCCCCTATTCGTCGCCGTTGCCCTCCGGTTCTTAGATCATTATATATATTTACACTTGATTTTGAAGCAAAGTTTCCTAGACCATTTTAGGCAGATAAATTTGGGGAGAATGAAGTAAATTAACTGAAAACTAGGTTACACATATTATCAAGTCCAGGTTGCTATGTCTTTCAAAGATCGTTAGCACCCAGGGGCACTTTTAAGTGCTTTGACCAGACAGCTTTAGTGAGCTCAAAAGCTTGCAGCCTATTTTCAGCCTAAATATGTACATCTAGCCCAGAAGCAAGCTACGAAATGTTGAATAAAAGCCAGAAAACGAATTTTTTTTTTAATACTTTTTCTTTAATCTTTTTGTGTATAAATGATATTTTCTGTTTTGTATTTTTAATGCCAAGTGAAAGTTTTGAAAACGCACAAAGTATATAAACCTTATAAGTATATTACAATGATCATCTGCCAGGAGTGAGTAAACCATAAACTTAGTCTAGGAATTCCAAACACGAACCTAAGAGATATTTTCGTTTTTTTTGTTGAATTTTCGTTTTCTTGCAAAATAAGTGTAAGGTTTATCCTATTAATATAATAGACATAAAACGTATGATGTGTGTTGGCTGAAGATTCGTTGTCTCCGCACTGATTGTGTATAGTTGCGTTGCGTATAAAAATATAAACTCTGATTCTCCATCGTTCTGTTCTGGCGAGCTCCATTGCTAGCTCCTTAGTTGTTGGCTTTTAGCTTCTGTTTGCTTCGGTGCCTTGGATTCATACTCTCGTTTGGACTCCTCGCCGGATCCTTTGTCATCTGCTGGTAGCTCCTCGTCACAGTTCGCATTTGTAGGCACTTTAGTGTTTTTCAAACAAAAAAGTATACAAAAACGCCACTCAATTGATCATTGTGTTTGTATAATATTTACTGGGTAGGGATCTGGGGGACGATCCGCCCCTGTGTTCCTTTATGCGGCAGTTTACACGTGGCTGGGCATCGTCTGCTCCTCGCCTAAGTACATATTCAGTGTTCAATCGAACAGCAACCTAAACTCGTAGGAAATTAACCGAAATAACAAATACATCCTTACTATAAATTGCGTTCCTTTCGCGCTCGCTACCTAAATTAGACATATAAAATTGGGCTGCCTCTGGGTGTCGCACCTTTCGGAGGAGAGCGCTCTGTTCGGGATTGTAAAACCTCGAGCGCGGAAAACGCGCGCCAAAGGCGAGCTCTTAGTGACTCTGCCTAAGTGGCTGGTTGCGCTGGTTAACTCTAGTTACAGCTGTTAAATGCCTTAACATAACGTAACGGTAACCTACAACGATTAGCGGCCTGCTTAATTAGTCGCGTTCTGTCCTCAGATCGGAGGTGGTCCACGGATATAGCGTAGCTGCGGCGTGAAGCTCATGGACAGGTTGTTCAGATTGTCGCAGCAGTTTGGTTGCATCAGGCAGGCAGCGCAGAAGATTGTGAACAGGGCCACCTGCATAGGCACAGCCGCCCTCGCGATGCGCCACGCCCACCCGCGCTTAGAGGCCTGCGCAGGATCAGCTCCCTCTCCATCCTCCTCGGAGCTTTCCAGGTTGAAGATCAACGAGGGATCGTCAGAGGGGTCGTCTCCACCATCGCCACTTGTCAAGGTCTTGAGTTGCTTCAGGACCATCTTCTGCTGTTCTGGGCTGAGACTTGGCTCCTCCCCTTGCTGATCCTCTCCAGCCTTCTTGGCCTGACGCGCCTTCCGTGCTCCTTTACCACGTCTGCCAGGCGACTGCGGTTCTGCCTTGCCCTTTGCGGCCTGCTTCTTAATGTGTCCATTGGCCTTCGGTGCGACCTGCTGGGTCTGATTCTGCTGGATCTGCTGCTTCTGCTGGTGGCTAGCTGCAGTGCGCACAATCAAGTCTCTACATGTGTTCTGCAGGTGCTTCAGGTCGGCCTCGGCACTTTCCATTCGGGCGGCAATAGAACGCATGGCTTCGCTTCCCGGCGCCAAAGCAAGTTCCAACTGCTTTGCTAGGCGTCGAAGAACGCCCAGACGTCGCTCCCTCTCGGACAGGCCACCATCGGAAGTAGCTCCTCCATCAGAGATGCCGGAATCAGATAGCGAACCATTCGAGGCTGTAAACTTCGTAATGTGGTAGATGTGGTTGGGGTCCAGGTGTTGCTGGACGGCCAAAAGTTGCTCCTGGCTTACGTGTACCTTTTCGGACAGCAGCTTGGCAACCAGTTTTACATTCTGGGCCAGTTCCACTGGTGTGGCTTGTCCCTTGTCCAGTGCTCCTTCAAGACCCTTCAGAGTGCCCCTATCTTGGCCCAAAGCCAATTGGAACTCACTCAAACCGGACTCCAACTGCCTCCAGGCAATAAGCGAGTTAGTAAGCATTTCCAGTTGCGTGTTGATTCTGTGGATTCAAGTACATTCGGTTAGAAGTGATCTTAAAAGAGATATCGCGGGCTAACTCACCTGGCATCCGCCTCATCCCAGGCACTGTACATGTCGCTCACTTCGTTCTTCAGATGCTTATGGAACTCCTGCTCCGCTGACATCAGCGAGTGCACATCCCAGGCTGGCGTGGAGGTGGAGGCTTCTCCTGTGGCTAGTGCCTCCACCTGATTACCATTGCTATCGGTGACCGTGATGGCCACTGCTCCGGAGGACGCCAGCTCCTTCTGGACGTCAGCTCCCTTCTCCTCCTCAACAAGTTTTTGCTGCTTGAGTTGTTCGGACTCCTGTTGCTGCTCCTGCTCCTCCAAGGCGCTCTGCAGTCGTCGCTCCTGCTTGGTAAGCCAGCTGTGGACGGAGGCGTTAAGACGCAGCATGTTGGTCCTGTAGCTGGCCAGTTCGGTCTGCTCCAACTAAAGACGAAATTATGTTAGCTTGTTGCAGTAAGATGGTTCGCTTTGACTCAACACTCACCTTGAGAGCCTCCACTGCTATTTGGATGGCCGGCTCCGTATCGAGGAGCTCCGGAGTGGGCTTGTCTCCCAGACGCTGCAGCGAGCTCTTCAACACACTCATCTCGTGCTGCAATTTGCGGGCAGCCGAGGCATTCTCGCTCCAGCCAAGTAGATCCTCCCAGGCGGCGAGCAGATCTGCGGGAGAAGATCAGAGGCGGGAATGAGGATGTGGTCGGTTAGGTGAGGGAGGATGGTGATTCCAGTTAACAGAGTTAAATGGTGCACGAGAGAAAGGCAATTTAATTGGGCGCTGGCAATCTCATTTCCATTTATAGCACACTTCCATTCCCACTTGGCTGTCAGAGCCCTTGGTAATGAATACCTTTCTCTAAACGCTGGAAAATGGAAGCGGAAAGTGAAACTCTGGACCGCCAAAAGGAAAATCAAAATCAACAAATACAACTCGTTGCAGAGAAACAGCCCTAGCCGCAGCAGTTGAAGGCTTGCAATCGCTTTGTGGTTGTGGGAGCCAGCAACAATGTTTTCTAATTGAAATTGTTTGGCTTGAACGATTTGCACCGCATTTGCAGTTCCCCTCATTTCGCCTGTCATTTCCGCTTGGTCTTTATATGTCATTGATTCTGCATCGAAAGAACGTTGGGCGGACTGGAACCAGAACCAAAAGTTCGGTGTCAGACCCAGACACACAAAAGAGCGAGCTAGCAATGAGTAGTCGACCTTGGGGTACCTATTAGCTCAGGAGAAAAATGTAATGTTTAAACCCGAATCCTAGCTGACTAGAACCCAATACTGCACATTTACCTTTATATGGAAAAATATTTGCAATAGAAGACTTACCACGACAGGAGTACAATCGTATGAAATTCGTCCTCGATTTGAGGATTCACAGTCAAAATCAAAGAGCTCGCGACACAAGTGCGTGTGGCCCGGTTGAGTAATAAAAACGCAATGCGTAATGGCAGGCTCGCACAAATTACTTTCACCTTGGGGCTGGCCAAAAACAGTGTTTTCCCCTGTTTATTTGCGATGTTTGCCAGCAGACAAAGGCAGTGGAGGATAAAACGCACTCGAAGTGCTGGAAAAATAAAACCCAAGCGATCCGAACTTGTTGGCAGCCAAACAGAAACTGGTTGAGTGAACTTCAGTGCAGCTGCAACGGAGCTCGAAGCTTGACTTGGATCCCCATGGGTTCCACCAAGTGGGCGTAGGATGGGGAATCCAACATCCAACCCACTAGAGCAATTCGAGCGCAACCAAAGCGATCGCATTAGCAGAGGGTTCGAGATGGGTGTCTACTGGGTGGAGCTCAAGTCCACACACGAGGAACACATCTACTAAAGGAGGCATACTAAATGAAAAGATTGTAATCTTAAACCATAAGGCCGAAACAAAATTAAAATCTTTTCTCAGTTAAGCTTAATCACACGCACTTTTAGGATGTTTTTTTTTTTGCCCATGCGATATCCAAACTGGCTGATATCGAAACTGGTTGCTGGACTAGATGCCACTTTGCGCAGATTACTTTGGATCGAATTTTGATTGGGGATGGAGTTGGGGTGGGGGGACTCCACCTGCTTTCCGGCAGAAATTGAATAATCTTCGCCAGATAACTTCGCGACAGCAGCAAACGGTGCAAAAAGTGCACATTAAATTGATTAGCCATTAAGTTGGCCAGGTGAGAGATTATTGGTCCGGAAAATACTTTCTCTTTACGCTAATCAGACTGCATGAATAGTTAATAATTATAATTATGCTCAGTTTTAGCGCACAAATATTTTTAATTTCACTGCTTCATAGTTTTTAAGCTTCTTGCTGACATGCAAATTGCCTGCGGGCTGTTTTTCGTATTTTTTGCAATGCATTTCGTCACGATAGCTGAAATGCAAATAGCAGACGTAAATTGCCAAAACCGCAAAGAGGGGAGGGCGGGGCTTTTGGCCAAGGTCGTTGACGTTGGCTGCAGTTGTTGGCCACAATGTGAGAATAATCAGTTTACGTGGGAGGTGCTCGAGAGAGAACTAATCGAGCAATTATAACAAAAATAAACAAGTTTTCCAACAAGCACAAAACTAAGTATATTTGTTCTTTTGACTGCAGTTTGTCTCTATAAACAATTAATCCCTTCAAACCAAAAGAAAACCAGCATAGACTACCCCAATTTCGTTAGGTATTCCTTCCTTGATCTGCAAGGATACTCACAAAGGAGTGGCGTGACTAATAGCCGTTAAGACAATGAAAAGGGAGTGTTCCACATGTTACCTTAACAAAAATACCCGTAGACAGTTTCATCCACCCTGAATGTAATAGCATATTTATATAGATAAAACAAAATTCGGGGCAGGTGAGGTAATCACCGAGAACAGAAGCCATCGCCGAAGCTGAACAAAAAGCCAAGGCAAATGGTCACTGCCTGACCTAAGGCAAAGCTCAACATATTTGCCAAATTAATCTTGAATAATTATGTTAGCGCGAATTTGTGTGGCAAAGGAGACAACAATTATAAACAATTAGCAAGAGCATATAAAATACCAACGTCGTGGGATATTTTTAAATGCTGATTAGAGAGCGGCAAAGAACGAAACGAAAATTATCGTGAAGATGCGAGACATGCTGAAAATGTGAATGGGTTCGGGTGCGCGGCGTTTCTGCATGAATGAAGTAATAAATCTAACGATTCGAGCAGGAAATCTACAAACGGAAATCGCCAAAGATATGTAAATGGGATTGGAAATGCAAATGGAAATAGCTTGTTACTGCGGTTCAAAGCCCTCTAGGAAAACGCATTGAACCACTTAACCAACCACATATAGAAGCTACTTGAGCTGGACCATCCAATTAGTTGTCTATGATCTCGTTCCTAACTCTAATCGAACGAAGGTCAACCACAAATGGGGCAAGCGATCCATAATTAATGATATATCGAATGACAACTGGGAACTTGAACTTGCGCAGCGTCGGCAGAAAACACAGAAAAAAGTTATGAGGTAATAGAGGCAACCGGTTCCGGCTTTCCTCGCTCCAAAACAAAAACATACTGGCAGAATACTTCAAATGCGAATGCCACTATAAAAGCGTTCACCATAGGAGTGTTCACTGTTCTGCATTTACCGTTAATTAGCGGCTCGAAGAGGGGCAGCGTTGCTTGAAATGCACGGACGGTACAGTAAGCACCCTAATTAGCGGGCCAAGTGGCAGAAGTAGTAGCCACTTGCAGCCCGATTTGGCAGCTTGAAGATCAAAGTCGGTCAGTGTGTCTGGCAGAATCGAGTGGTATAATCCGAAAGGGGAACAACTTGCGTTTCTTTATGAGAATTGCGGTAAGAATAGCGTAATCGCTAGCGGATCTGTCGGTTGGAAAATATCATAAACCGCTCAAGAGATGAGTTTATGTTAGCGAACATTGTTGTGCCCCGCTTCTGATTCTTTGCTTTTGCCCTCAGAAAGCTTTAACCAATTAGTTGGTATTACCCCACGGAACTACCTAATTAAACTAGACTTTGGACAGCAACTTCATAAAAGGTGTTCAATACTAGACTTACATTTTTCTCAAGATCGACCTAATCTTTCTACTAATTGCCTGCTTAGTCACCAACTTTACTCATCACCACAATCTTCTTCAAACTTTTCTCTCCTATCTTCCCTTTGTGTCTGAAATTGCTCTGCTCGTTTTACTCTTATCTTTCTGTGCGATCTGTGCTCCAAGGCCCCATCGTTTACACCTGTTTCCCAATTATGTTTACCCCTCCATCACATCATCTCGGTACACTAACGGTGGCCATATCTTTGCAATGGAGAGTGTTTGCTCGGGTGGCGGCCAAGTGTTTACCTTGCTCCGATGACGAGCGTGATGTGTTGGTGGAAGAAGTGGCCGAAAGCATTTCGGATATATCCGTCTGGACGGCCACGCTGACTTTCCCCATTGTGGTCTGGGTTTTGGAGTTTTCCCCTGGCAGCCTCGGCGGGAAAAGCTCTCTTCAACCCCCGAGTGACCCACTTTCGCTCGATGTGCCACTTGAAATCAATTTTTGTAATCAATTTGTGTTTTAAACCATTTCAATTTCGTTTTTTGAAGCACACACTTGCAGGGATTATGGAAGTATATACACTGTAACTTGAACAATACGGCATTGAAAACTATCGAAATTTACGCGAAACTCTTATAACAAACAGGAACTCTTATACGCAAGGCGAAAAAGCACGCGATTTGGGAACTTTATGAATGGACACTTCTATGTTGGATTTTACTGGCCTAAGTTACTTAAGAGGGCATAGTTATGTTTTATCACAGCTGTTTTGGCGGAATTATGCAGGATTCTAGTGGGATTACTTCACACAATTTCGCGGAAGCACGTTAAAATATAATTACAGACAGCGAAACAGAGAACAACCGCATGGAACGCGCGCAGAAATCGAACTGAGAGATGTAGAGAGTCGCGCCGAAAGGCAGAGACAGCTGAGAGCTGTGAAAAAGGGGGGAGCAAATGCGAGAAGCGGCGAAACTGAGAGACGGGGAGGGCAGAGGCAACGTGTTCGCTAAGCACAGTTACCTCAAGTTATGCCCCTGGCTTTATTTGTTTTTTAAACAGCCTTCTCTGCACCCAGAGAAAAATAGGTTTTCCAATTGCATCTACGATATCCAATGCATCACTTTTTGAAAGTATGCTTTGAAAAGTTTCATATAAATCATAAGATATTGAAGCTAAATTAAAATATTAAAATACTAATATATTAATGATTTCTCTGAGTGTACAAAAACACAAGCACGCAAGCACCCGAATGAGAGAATTCTGAAACAGAACTTTTGAACTTGGTTTCGTCACACGCAATCTCTGAAACACCATAGGTATATACACTCATACCTTCATACATTGTATATCATTAGGGTCGGGAGCTCAAGCGGCAAAAAAGGCCAAACAGCATTAACAAAAACAAGTCTATATTTCAAATGGCGACGTCATTTTTTTCCCAAAGCAACCGAAATATTTTTGAAAAACAGACAACAAAAGCTATTAAAGCGATGACGACATCAAAGTCAAAAGCTGAAGCTACAGTTTTATGATCACTGCGAATAAAAGCCAAAACGCTACTCAGCGGAGATCTAAGAAACCTAACTATGCAGTTTTGAAAGCATTGTGTCAAAGATTTCAAAAAACTTATTCTCGATTTCATCAATATTATAGAACCCACCCTCGCACAGAAATGGATGTTTCGCGAAGACATCACATTTGTATTGTTTATAAATATTCGCAGCAGGCGCGTGACGTCAGTAGACTAAAATAAATTTGATCTTGCTGGGGGTCAGAATTAAGCAGCTGGCGAATATTTATATCCCTAAAATTAAATTAGGCAGATTTATGGAAAATGCGGAAAAACTTCAAAGAACTTGGAAAAATGTTTAAAGAATTTAAATGGTTCGTTTACCAAGGGTACAGTGCTTTCTAAACTTTATCGCGGACGCAAACCTACATGTAGAATTATACTGAATGGTGTACATACTTTTCCTAAAGGAAAATGCCTTTAAAAACGACGAAAATTGCCAGCTTATGGAATATTATACGAATTAATTGTAAATGAGATATTAATCTCTACTACTTAAATTACGTTAAATGTATTATCTCAAGAGCTCTTAAAGAGCACCTTTATCTTGAGCATACCATTACCGCTTCGGAAACGGGATCGATATTAGTGCTAGACTACACGATGATCTCAATAACTAAACTCAAAGCAATCTATAAACGACAGTTAATGGATGATTGTTAAATAAGTTTTGTTAATACATTTGACAAACACACAAGCATTAGCGGCATTACGAGAAGTTAACAGATCGGATGATGGAATGACAAAACACCAAAATAAAAACTAAGTTAGGAATAGTTCACAGGACAAACGGATACAAACGCAAGTTGAGAATTATAACAATTTTAGTTTTGCTTTTGGTGTGTAGATTTTATTGCCAAAAAAATAAAGAACAAATGAGCAAGAAAAAATGGATAGAACAAGTAAAATAATATTATTAAAATAATAATAAAATAGAACAGAAAGCGAATTATCAATTGAGGATAAGTAAATTCGATGCGAAATGCGTTTTGTCAAATGCAAAAACAAACTTTCTTCAAATCATACATCATATGCACTATCATATACAGCGTGTTTAAAGATCTATTTGTACGGCGATCAAAGGCATCCGAATAATACATGCTTAAAGCTCGGTGTCTGCGGCATCTGTTTAAAACAGTCCCCGCAGCCCGACAAAGAACCGACCGAGGCGTCCACCCACGGGCCGGTCTACCAGCTCGTAGAGCGACCTCAGCGTTCCCGCCAGGAATCGGTAGAGCGCAAAGTGCTCCAGCATATTGCCCACGTCCAGCACGAACTCGATCACCCGTGCCACGAAGCGCGTAATGGGCGCACACTGGCACTCGACCACTTGCACCATCTGCCGGGAATCGCCGGATTCCGTGGGACCGGGAAGCTCAGTCCCTGGACGTCGCCTCCGGCGCCGGCGGAGACCGGCTGATACTGGTGATGATGATGATGGTTTGCGTGGAGTTGGTGGAGGCGGGAACTCACCTTTTGTCTGGCCAGCGCAGTGGTTGGACAACACAGTGCCGGGCGGACCGCGCAGCACGGCCTCCAGGCAGCGAATGTTGTCGCGGCAAGTGTTGATGATCTCGTTCTGGTTGGGGGCAAGGATTAGCAGGGAATTAGTGCGGGTCCCAGAAGCGACTTTAATTTAACTTACATAATCCTCTGGTCTAAGCAGATGGCATCTGATCTTCAGGGCTCTGGTGTCGTCCAGCCTGTCGCGGCTCTGCTGCAGCAGGGATCGCATCTCCTGCTCTCCGTCCTCGGAGTCCGAGCCACTCGACGAGGAAGTGGTCGCTGGAATAAGTTTGATGCACTTCTCCAGGTTACGGGAGGAGCGTCTTCTTTCGTCCGCTGTCACAGTGCGACGCCTCCTGGTTGAAGTATCGCTCTCCGAGGTGCGACGCAGCAGGGACTGAGCGGAGTGGCTCATTCCGCCGAAATCCAACTTGCGTCCAACAGATTCTGCACGATGGCTAATCTGGTGGCTGCTCGGCTGATTCTTGGGCGTGGTCATAAGGGCGGTGGCGGAGGCAGACAACGCAGGCGTGACCTGCAATTGCTGCTGCTGTTGATCCGACTGGGGGCTAGCCATCAGGCTCTCATCCATGTCTGGGGTGGTACAAATTCTTGTTAGATATTCTGTTCTATGCTTGAATAGAATTGTGTTTCTTACCTTGACAAGACTTTCGTCGGACTTCCAGGGTCTTGCGACGACGCTCGTACTGCAGTTCGAGGGCGCGCTGGCGGCGGGCGTGGTCCACGCTGCTGGTGATTGTGTCCTGGTTGATGTGGAGGGTCTTCAGCTCGTGCTTCTGCAGTGAGTCCATGCGCGGCGGCGAGAACGAGTCCAGATTGTTGGCCGCCGACAGAGAACTGCAGCAGTCCGACTGCGAGTCGATGAAATTGCTGCAGAATGGATTTTATTTTGAGCGGTTATAAATAGCACTTGGCTCGGCCTCAAAGGTCGACCTCATCATTATTTGCACTAGCACTCACCGATAGTCGTCGCCGAATTCCAAGAGACGTCGGGCCGCATCTGAATCAAAGCCCTCGGAATAGTTCTCCGAGTTGTATTTCTCTTGGTAGTTGTCCCACGCTGTCTCCGAGATGCTGCTGTGGTGATCCTCGGTGCTGAGTTCTGTCAAAGAATAAATCGTATTAACAAATCATACGCATTAATTGGTAAATGGTAAAACGAGTGATTAAAAGGATAACAATAATCTTTAAGAGGATGATAGTTTTCAGTGGGGGAAGGTGCTTTGGCAATACCTTTGAGCCTGGTCTGAACCGGCTTGGGTGCTTGTGTGAGAAACAGATAGATAGAGAACACAGTTGGAGTAATGCCAATCTTTTGAAATCCCCTTCAGGATCACCACTCACCTGCTTGTTGTTCGTCCTCGTTCATGTAGTTTGAGAGGGCTGCTAAAGCGCCTAACCTCGTATCAGTAGCCAATAGGCCAGCTGTGGTGAAGGAGCCCACCCGGAACTTGGGCAACATCAGATGGGTTTCCCCTCCCTCGCCATCGGCCAGTGAAGCTACTCCAGAAACCTCGCCCTTGGGGCTCAAAGGAGCAACTACTGCGCCTTTTTGAATGCTTAGCAGGGCATTGGTGAACTCCTGCAGCTGCTGCGAGGACATGGACTCGCAGGACTTCATCAGTGTCTGGGTGAGATCTCCACCCAGTTCGGAACCTGAATCAGATTTCCTGCCAGCCGATGCGGCCGAAATGCGCTTCTTCCTGGCCTTCCTCCTCCTCAATGACCCCTTGCTATCCGCCTTCTTGGCTGCATTGCTTCCCGTTCCCGAGGAAGAAGCTGCCCGCGGTCTTGGGCCTGGCGAAAGCGAGTCCAGGGCACTCTCACTGATCGAGTGACTGGCCAGTCCGGGCGGAGAGTTCTCCACTATCCGGGCCGTGGTTAACTGGGCTGCATCCGTGGTCAACTGGGACAGACACGAGACCGACCATGGTCTCTCCGACTTGCGACGCGTTTGCGTTCGCTTCACAATCTTAACATTCAGGCTCTGGTTGCTGCTGCCAAAGCCCAAGGGCGTGACGGGCTGTCCAATGGGTTCAGCCGATCCACCGATTCTCTCCGTGGAATTCCCATAGGAATTCGTGCTCGTTTGCATACATGTGGCAATGGAATCGGTGAAGCCCTCCGAAGTATCCGATCCCGCACCATTGGGTGCTCCTCCGGTTACTCCTGCTCCAGCTTGGGGCACCGAGTCTGTTTCGGATGCTTCTCCGGAGGCCTCACAGTCATCTGGCTTGCAGCTGGGCAGGAGCTCGTGCGTGTGGCTCCGGGTCAGCAGCTGTGGGGTCGAGGGCTGGTGCTCCAACCATTCCTAAAGAATAAGAAAAAACCGCATAGAATGTAAAAAAGGACATTTTTTGATTTTAATGAGTGGCTTGCTATTAAAGCTTTGATGTTTTCTGGATCTTACCTCCACACGCTGCTTGATGGGATGGGGCATGGTGACCTCGCGCTTCTTGACCGTCGACGAGATCTTAATGATGGAATGTTTCTGCTTGGTTGGCGTCTTCAGTGCGGTCTCTTGGGCGTCGCGCACCAAATGCTCGGCTTCCAGCACCAACTGCTTGATTGAATCATGCGAGACCTTGCCCTGAGAAAAGAGAGTGAGAGGAAAGGCGGAGAGTGTGAGAAGCGAGCGAGGGAAATTTGTTTAGAGAGCGGAAATTAATGAGCGTGCCCAATCGGAGTTGCAAGCTCCAGGCGGTTGATTCAGTTAAGTCGTAAAGATGACTAACTAAAGTGAGACTCCCCTAAAAGAACTGGTTGCTATCCTGAAGAAGAGTTTATATTTGCACAATTTGCTCGGAGCAAATATATATCCTTATTAAGCAATATATAGTGCAAGTCAGTACACTCTAGTAACTTGCATTGGATTGTTTTCGAAGTTCTACTGTAATGGTGATCAGCCTAATAGGAAATGCAGCGCAAGAGAGTCGACTTCTTATCAGCAACGAGGGAAATGCTGCCAAAGCTGTGGAAGTGGTGGGAGTGCTTTTCCTTATCGCTGAGAACACTCTTATCGCCATTTGTCACCCATTTTCAGTGCACTTCAACGTCATTACTGTCGAGTGGATTTGAATTGATTGGAGTGGAGTGCAGCGGGTGGGGGAGTAAAGTGGAGACTTGAATTTGCCATATATGAACATGGCCATACACCATTGTTCTTATCTAGTTCTGTTTGTATCGCAGCCTTTCCCTGCACCTCGCCACTACTTTTTGCACAACTCATCAATCAAGTAAGTAGGTTGCTCACGAGCAAATTTCTTGTATAAAGAAGGCGTTTTGTATGACAACAGATATTATTTTTGCACCATGTGAGGCATTGTTTTGCAGAATCTGTAGCTGAGTAACAAGCGGCAAACGAGCGTTTGTATAGCAATGTTCCAGACTGTATATTTCCAAAAATTCTTTAAAAGGGCTGAACTTCCTTAAAAAGAATTCATTCACTAGATACTTGTAAGTAGCCCGACCAACTGATAATTCGACAAAATCAGAGCATTGCGCCCTTACAAGATATCTGGTTGACACATATGCAAATCACCGAAGCGTGGCTAAATATTCCAGTACCATTACGAAATCTATTTGATATTTGGGAACTATTTAGACTTTTCCCGGGTCAATTGAACAATTTGAAGGTTTTGAATCGCTTCGACAGATGTCGCGCACGGTTTTTGTAGTTTTGTTGCAGTTTCTCTACATCTGCATCTGAATCTTTATCGCAGCAACTCGAATCCGAAACTCACTTCGTCCGTCAGCGGATGGTTAATCTTTGGCTTAATTTAATTAACAACTTCCTGCGGTGAGTGAGGCACGCGATTGGCGGTAGTTTGAGAGCGACTGCCGCCAAAACGGAAACAATTTTCTAATGCGGAGTGAAAACGGCGCTTATGTTCACGGTTTGCAGCTTAAAATGTCCAACTTACAGTTACAGCCAGTTGCCCAGTGAGCGCGAAAAGAGCGATTGGGCGTTCGCGATAATTAAAGGCAATTATTAGTGCGAGTGCGGACGGCCGGCCTGCCAATTAAGCCCAAAACTGGAAAGCCGCAGCTCCAGATACAGATACAGATACGTTCCCATTCGGAGTCGGATTCGTATTCAACTTCAACTCCTTGGCAGTGGCTCTTAGACTGTAGTGCTATCTCGGTCTGCCCGCCTGAGCCTGTCTCGCTCGCACAACTCTAGGCCTTGACAGTTGTCGATTTGGATTTCTTGCTTTTATTTATATTTTTACCCGCACGCAACGTGTTTTTTTTTTGTTTTGACCAAAATCTAATCGCGTTAATTTTGTTCTTCGGGAAATCGAGGTCAAATGCTTACAGTTTTGGGGGAACTACGGCGGTTATGAGCTCGCTAAAATGTTTTTAACGGCATTAAAATATAGTAATACCTTTCAAATTAGTAATTATTTCACTATTTCTTTAATTTCAATTGATTCGTTTTCATTTTTTAGGCAATCACAGTTTTACATCTACTCTGCGGGAGTGGTAGCAAAGATCACAGGTATTTTGTAAAGTTGAAATGTTTTATTTCACATCAAATCACTGTTTTAATGAGTTGAAATATTATGTTTGCTGCGTTTTTCTTTATTTTTCAATTCGAATGCTGTTTTGTACTGCTCGTTGTGTTTTCCATTTATTTAATGCAAATTTCGCAAGCAAAATAAACACATTTTATAGCTGCTCTTGCTCTGGGCTTTCTATTGTTTTTTCTAGCAATTGTTCGTCGGCTGGCTATTTAACTTTTTTGCCATTATCTTGGCAGTCAGTCCGCTCCCCGATTTCGTCCGTCCGTCGGCTCCAACGTTGCGAATCACACTGAGGCTAATGCTCCGCCGGTGCCTCCATCGCCACTCTGGAGTGCACTCACTCTCGCACTTCATCAGCGTGGATGTACGAGTAGTGGGGATTGCTCCACGAATTAAAATAAACCATGGAATCGAAATGCGTTTGATAATTGCTCGAGGGGAAGGGGGAATGGAATAGCGGTGAGCAGCCGACAGCTGATAAGATAATGCTCCGAATTGATTCGGAGTCAAAATCAGCGAGAGGAGCAGGCATTGGCAGTCAGATAGGAAGCTCCTGCATTTGATTTCTACTTTTCCATTCCCATTATACTTTTATTATATTTCGCTACATTTGTTTTCGTATCTTTGCTGAACACTTTAATTTGCGGGCGAGTACAAACCATTTGTGCACGTCGATAAGATAAGTGAAATGTTAGTTTTGCTGGTATGA
This sequence comes from Drosophila simulans, assembly GCF_016746395.2. Lineage (NCBI taxonomy): Eukaryota > Metazoa > Arthropoda > Insecta > Diptera > Drosophilidae > Drosophila > Drosophila simulans. The sequence continues at coordinate 457,641 of NC_052522.2, forward strand.
TTTTCTTTATTAACCCGCATATACATATATGGTCCCATTTTCATGTATCTATCTTATCTCAGCAGATGTATCTCCAATTTATTGATAAGAAGTGTTGTCACTTTTAAGTTGATTCAGTTTTGAATGCATTAATTAAAGTCATATTTTTGTGGGCAAGATAAATACACTTGTCTATCAGTTTTTGGGCAGTGAATTATTTATTATCACTGCAATAACACTAATTTAAACGCTGTCTTTGTCCATCAGTTTGCCAACTTTTAATTTGCGAGTTCGTACAAATCATGGGTGCCCCATCGATAAGATATGAAATTGACCAGGCTGTGATCTTTTTCACAAGATTTATTTCTGCTTTGACCGACGTCACCGCTTTTCGTTATCTTGAAATCAGTTTTGGTTGCGCCAACTTGATATATGAGATTCGTTTTTTGGGGTTGGGGATCAGGTTCGGACTCGAGATCGGGTTGCAAAAATGCAAAATTTGTCAAAATTAATCAAGGCTGCACAAGATTTCACTCTCAATAAATCAACGCACTGCGCGGTGCGCTGCACTCCGAGGGAAATAAGGGGAAAACCGCCTGCCCTCGGCTGGAAAATGGCGGTGGAAATTGCGTGCGACAACTGTAAAATGCAAATGGGACTGCGAAAATGCGCAAACATGTTCAAACGCTGAACGGAGAAAAGTGAGAGTGTCGACTACTGCCAAACACGTTGGCTAGTCCAAAACCTCAGAGACGACATTGATAGGCACCGACAAATGATGGGAGCACCTCGGCGGGAGATATGGTAGATACGCACTCCTTTATCTGCACTGCGCTGCGCTGCATTTCCCACACCTCCGCACCCAACCCAATGGCCCAGCTCGCATTACACTCCATTACGCTCAGCAAGTTGTCAGCTTGGCATGTTTTACCACCGCTTTTACACGCACAAAAAGTGACCACAAAAAATCAGTCGGGAGAAATTTGAAACGCACGCAAGCCGCTAAATCAAAACGGGGGCAGGGGATCGCAATTGGACCACCGACATCGATCGATTTGGCAGGCCAACGATCGATGGGTCGCACTCCAAATCGATCATGAGTGATTGCCGGCTGAAGTCGGGGAAAATAATATAATAATCTAGAACACTAATCCACTAATTGGTAAAAGGGGTTTCCCGCGGAACTTCAGATCACGGCCCTTCAAAGAGAAAGTCGTCCCCCTGTAGACTAAGAAGATTACACTAGCTGCCCTCGTAGTTTTCATTCCTTCTCGTCCATCTAGCTCTATGCACTTAATTATTAAGTGTGTCCAACTAATAATATGTCATTAATCACATTGGCAGTGCACAAAATGGCTCTCTCGTGCTAATGTCTCAATCTCATTAGCAGGAAGTGCCACTTCCTACTTCCATCATATCAATAAATTATGGCTTACCTTGACGGGGGAAACAAGCGTAGATCCAGACACGGTGGCATTGCTGGCCTGGGATTTCGAGGACTTGGCCGATTTGGCCGGCGATCTCGGGGGCAAGTGGCAACTGGCTACAGTTTCTGCCGTCCAAACGGAGAAGTTGCAGGTGTCCGCGCGACTGTACAAACTGTTGCTTATCTGTGGGAGAAGAAAAACTACTTTAATAACACCCAACACTAATGTTTAAATATATTCTTGAATTTAAATGGTACTTCTGCCAAATACTATCGAGAAGACATTGCAAACGTTATTTCAACCTATGAAGATCATGCTGTCTTTTACCCAGGCTGTCCCTTGCGATTGTTTCGTTTTATTCCGCCTCACGTCGACCTGGGCTCTTTTCATTTGCCTTCAATGAAGAAATAAATCACACGTTTCCAAGTTAATTTCGTACTTTCCCATTTTTGACGTGCTCCGCTCAATTTCCCGAGCGGCGGCGATCGTTTTTCCTGGACCACGACGTCATGCCATGTCGGTAGTCATCGATCGAGGCTTCAGTTTGCCGGTTGCAGCGGCAGGAGTAGTCGGTGCATGATTCGCTTTCATTAACCCAACTGCTTAATCATCCGTCGAGGTTTTCCATTTATTGAAAAGTCTGTGCCCGGCACCCAGACCCAGTCCCAAAACTAAAACTACAGCTAAAACCAAACCCGCTCCCAATCCCAGTCCCTCCGCCCGTTCCTGCCCCTCGGAGTTGCGGCAAACAAAACTCTTTTATTGACACAAGTCACAGACATGGCCACTAGACTTGAGCACTTGGCACTTGACTGACTGTGGGAACCTGTCCAAAAGTCGAGAGGACCGAACTGAATCGAATCGAACCCAATGTCTGGTGCTCCACAAATGACGGCATGGCCAAGAGGATCTGACTGCGAGGGTTCTTGAAGAGTTGTGCAAAACGTTGGGCAATAAAGGGTTTTCATCCCGAGATTTCTAGGAGGTTGATTTCAGAAAAAAAAAAACATTGAACCATTCACTTCACTTCACATAATATCCCTGTTACCAGCTGGTCAGAAAACTATACTCATGATATTATAATTGGAGAGTGATTAAAGTTGACTATCTATTATAAAACCAGATCTATCATATTAGATTAGATCTAGAGATCACTTACCTGCTGAGATTTGGTGGCGTTTCCATTTGCCATATCAGCAGCTGCTTCATCGTCACCCATCTTGATCTTGGCCAGATCCTCGGCCAAATACTCTCCCTCGTTGTTGTTTTGCGGCTGATGTTGCATGCTGCTGTAGCAATTGTTGTTGCTAATAATGGCATTACCATTGATTTGGAGCTCCATCTGCGACTGCGACTGCGCCTGCGAGTGGATCTGCATCTGTAGCTGGGTGACTCGCGAGGTGGCTGAGGTCTCCGTGAGCCTGCCGTTGGAGTTGGAGTTCGAATTGGGATTTGAATTTGAGGAGGAACAGGCGCTGCTGCTGTCGTAGTTGCTGCTGTGCAGTGTAGCAATGGATGTTGCAGTTGCGGTTGCTGACGCCGTGATTGTCGTAGCGCTGACCAGAGCCACCTTGTTCTCCTTATCAGAGTCGTCGCTGGGCGGGAGTGGTCCACCCGTGGCCGTGGTCGAGGAGACGGCTGTGGACTGCAGACCATCCACACTCGATGTTGCTGCTGCCGCAGTCGGTGCTGCAGTTGCTGCTGTGGCAACTTCCAATGTTGCTGCTGCTGTCGCCGTGTAGAGCCAACCTTCGTCGTCGTCATCCGTTGAGGCATCAGCCGATTTCAGTATCTGTGTGGCAGGAAGGCGGCGGACGGAAAGGGAAAGGGAGGGAAAACGCAATGGAACATTAAAATCAGTAGTAACAAAATTCGCCAAAGGAAAGCCAACTGAAGAAGAAACCGACGATGAAGATGAAGTGGTAGAAAATGAAGTTTAATTAGCGTTACTTGCGCAAAATGGCAAATTGTTGTGCCGGTGCACTGCCAACTGGCAACTTGCAACGCGATGTTGCGCTGCTGCTGCTGCACATGAGCAACATCTTTGAAACTTCGTTCGGTTGCCGACAACGACGCCTTCTCCCTGACTTTTCTGACTCCTCCAACTCCAGCGACTTCTCTCCTTTGTCTTTCTGCTGGCAATTTATTTCCATTTCGAATGGTGACGACCTCAGCAGTTGTCAAATGTGGGAGGAAGACTGGAGTATTGAAGGGGAGTGCTGGGGAATCAATGGAGGCGGAGTAAAGAAGTTGTAGACAAGTCAGGCAGACAGACAAACAAATTAAGTCTGAATGCTGTCAGCTTAAGAAGTCGAAGTACAAGATCTTGAGGAAATCGTATGTAGTTAAGAGATTCCGCAATATTGATTCTTTTCAAAAGCGAAATATTTTAGAAATAATTGGGTTATTTGCTTTTTTTAACCCTCGAAAGAGCTTTCCCTTTTGGTAATACGCCAGCTTTTGATCATTGTGTTCAATGATTAATGATCCTAAAGTTAATGGTGTTGGGTTAGTGAATAATGAAGACTACCGAATAATAGAATACAAAAGTTAATTAAGAAATTGTTAGGCATGCCACTATGAATGTTTTAGATACACGTTAGCTTATAAAAATGAAGAGCTAGTAAAGCATGCTAATTATTTTAGAAGAGAGGGCTCTGGAAGAACAGGCAGAAACCATGGTCCAGCGATGGACGTGACCCCAACACCTCGCGAGTGGAACGAATGCCACCGATGATCGGCTGATATGTCTGACCCGTGACCGGGAGAAATGCGCACAGAGATCGCAGAGATCCGCCACCAGAGAACGGTACTTACGTCGCCTCCAGCTCTGCGCCGATGGATCAGGCTCGGATCATCCTCGCTCTGGAGATCACTGCCCGCCGCGTTTCCCTGCTCGTTGTCCGTGTCCAGGTGCTTGAAGTAGAAGATCGCACAGTTCTTCGACTTGCGATTGGATCGGTTGAACTTGGAGGTGTCATTGTGGTGATGACGCGTCTTGCGCAGCCCCAAAGGCGACTTGTTCAGCTCGTGGCCGAGTCCGTGACCGAGCCCATGACCGTGACTGGTGTTCCCATGTGAATTGGGTGTGATTACCGCCACGGCAATGTTCTTGCCGTGCGCTTTGTTGGGCAGCATTTTGTTGCCGATATTGTGATTTCGCTGCTGGAGCAACGAGTTGCTGCTGCTGATATTGCTGTTGCTGCTCTGTGGCATCTCAATGAGGTTAAGGACCCTTCGGGTGCTGCCCGCTGTTGGGGGCAATCCTCTTCTGCTCAACTGCTGCACCTGTTCGAAGTCACTGCTCTCTGAATCCGCCTCGAAATCCGTCAGGGTGGCTGTACCACTGGGATTCGGGTGGTTCGCCTGTCTCCACGATCGCTTCGCAATCAGGAAGTCCACCACATCGGTGCCGAGATCAGGATCCTCGTCCTCCTCCTCTAGCTCCTCATCGGCCTCATCGCCGGGCTGAATGCAAGTCAAGTGTTCGGATGGTTGGATAAGTGTTAAGTGGGTCACACAAAGGGACGTGGGTCGGGGTTTCATGGGATTCACACACTCATTAAACACATGCTCTGCCCTTCTAGTAATGCCAACTAAGGTTTTGTATAAGTATTCGATTTTTTGGGATAGGAGTGCAAAATGTAGGATATAATTTGGCCCTCAAATTCGTTTTCGGTCAAAGGTCTTGCGTAAGATATTTACCAGTATGTTTTCTTTTCCTTCCTAGTTATTTATGATGCAAAAAAGTTTCTCGATCGGTTCTTACTGTATTTTTTTGATGATGGCCAAAAACATCTGCATATACCGGAGTTTGCCAGATCATTTGCTAAGTCTTCTGTTTTTCCATTTATGGTCGGGTTTTTGGATAACGTTTCTTTTCGGGTTAGGTTCATGTAGGTTCTTTGGTTAGCTTGAGCTGGGGGTTAGGATAGGTCAGGCTCAGAAAGTTGACAATACTATGTTAGGCGGGGGCATGCAACTAAGCTAAGAACACAACAGAACGACAAGTCAAACAGTAACTACATACATACGGAATATGCAAATCATTCAGACGAAAGGGGCATCTACCATCCAAGGTGGTATGGCTTACCTTTTGAGGTGCAAGACAATCGCGTGGCTGATCCGCTGACGGCGACTTCGCTTGGGATGGGACTTGCTGTGGCCGCGACTGGGATTGGGTCTCATCCAGGCCGCACACAATCTGGGTAGCTGCAATCTGGCAGCGCTGGAGAATAAGTTCCGCGGGGGTGGCCGACTTGGACTCGCTGTTTTCTAGATCGAGATCCGAGTTGACCTCGTTCAGATCGTCCTCGGTGGCTTCGCCCTCGTAGCCAAAAGAGTCGTCTTCGGTGTCCTCCTCTTCGTCCTCGTCGTCATCCAAGCCATTCTGCAAGGAGTGAGAAAATAGATCTTAGATTAGCCAGATTCATTAGGGGATTCGGCTGCTTGGTTCAATAAAGTTGTGAATAGAGGCACCAAATTTTAATTGGGCAACTCGTGTGATCTTGATCTTTCGTTGTAAGCAGCTACCTGGGAAAATTTGCAGACCAGTCCGGTCTCCTTCATTTCTCATTTGCTCTTCCTGTTTCCATCACGTAACACTCTTCCTCTTCCATATGCTGGTTAAAATTATAATTGCTTTCAATTGTCGACACACGAAGCTCTCGCATCGGATCAGCGGGTGGACATGGACAGCGACAGGCGGGCAAACAGACAGACGGACAGAAAAGCAGAGACAGGGAGACAAACTGGCAAACACTTGGCCAGACAGATGTCAGATAAGCCAAGAGGCGAGAAAGAGTTGGCGTATACCCTCTCCGAATGTTAGGTTCGCCTGGGGCCTTTCCAAACTGCAGCCTCTTTAAATTTCTTCTACAAAAAATTATTATAAGCCAACTAGAGCAATGGACAACTCTCAACTTACATATGCTGGATCTTAAAACTCTTAGATTTCTCCAATTCAAAAAGTTACCTATTAAATGTGCTCAGAATTATTCAAGAAAGAGTAATCAAATCTTCGTATTTCCCAAGTTTCCCTTCTAATTTTCCCTTTTCTTTTTCCATGCCCACGCCCACACCAGTGAGTGGCGGCGGTGGGCAGGCGTCTAAAGAGGCCTTGATGGCATTTCAAATATGTTTCGCTTTTTACCAGAACTGCTGGGGAATAGAATAGACACCCCATGGCACAACCTCAAGTGACCTTGGTCCATCCGCGAGTGCTCCCCCTTCCCCTTCCTTCAGCGATCTGAACTACACACAGAAATGTTGTCTTAACACTCTATAAAATAAAACTAACGAAATTCCACAATTAACCCAAGAGACCTCACCCCTGACGATCAGCAATCAGCTGTGGAATGGCTTTTATGGCCATCAGATGTTTTGGCTGGGCAATTTAGTGTTTTCGCCTTCTCGGATTTGCGTAATTCGCGTTGTTCGGGTAAATGTTTTCGAACAAATCTTGTGGAGGCCGCCCGAAGGTCGCCTTAACATCTGAAGAAGCGTGTTCTCCACGGACGAGATCCAGTAGATTATGTGGCTAATTGTCCAGATGATTTATGGCCGGGAATTGCTTATGCACCTCTTGTATGGCGCCATTTGATTGTTTTTGTTTATGGTAAACAGAGGCAGAGGCACTGGGCTATCGAGCAACAAAGAGGTGAAATGTGTAAATGGACCAGGCCATCCCAAGTGATGTAAATAAACAGGGAAGTAAGAGGAGGCCAGACGGGCCATCAAAAGAGATGGGTAAGCAAGTAATGGGCCAGTCAACAGTGCAAAGCGAATCTACAAACTCAAATCGTTTTTAAAGGTTTAAAAAAATGTAAATATTACATTTTTATTTCAAATCATGGGGCCAAGAAAGAGATATGCAATTTGTATCTTTCCATATCAGTTTCATCTTCATCAAAGGGACAGAGATTTTACTGTCTATCAACGAAATATGTTTCTCTCTGGATCTGATCTGGTTTCGAAACTTTCTCCAAATTAGCATAACACCCGCATTTTATGATGCAACGTTTGATTAGCTAACTAATTCTCTGTGTCACGCTTTCATCTGATTTGTTTCTTCAATCATTTAACCCAGTAAAAAACTAATTAAGTGGTACAACTGAGTTGACTAAACGGTACAAGTTGAGAACCTCAATACCCACAACAAGCCTAAGCCAACAAATTCCTAGGAAATCTGGTTAGAGACCCGCGGACTACCCACAGTGCTGGATGGTATGCACATATTTATGTTCTTATTATGCAAAAGTCGGTAAAGGCTGGAAAGAGGCTTACAAAACCTAGACAACCATCAAGTTTCGGGCACGCCTTCCACTTCCACATCCACTCGGTTCGTGGAGTCATCTCCTCCACTTAACTGGAAATAAAGTTCATCTTGACGCACTTCAGCAGAACTCTTATTTTGAGAGAGGGAAAAGGTGGAGTAACATGTCGTTCCCGTCGCTTAGCACCTCGTTTACGCCCAGATCTTCTTTAGCTGAACCCACAATCCAACTTAGATTTCCACTACGATTCGGATCTCAGCACGCAACTCCTGGCCATGTCACAATTTTTGTTGTCACTTCAGCGGGGATAAACTAGAGCGATAAGAATCGATGTGAGTTGAGTGAAGTGTGGGAAATTTCCCCACAATGGCTACTGTCTTTCTATGCATTCTCTTTGAAACTTATGAATTTCTCACACGCCAGCGATTAATTATCGTTAAACGCTGCCATATCGTCGATATCTGGTTATTATATTTTCGATCGGAGGGGAGGAGAGGGGCTGGTGTTCATTAGCATGTGCTTGTATGACTGTAATTATCGTGCAATAAAAACGTGAGTTGCATTCATCAGACGTTTACTTATTTTCCATTTGTGCCGGACTTTTCGTCAGAGATATCAAATGCAAAGAGGTGAGTTTACGAGGTTTCTGGGGAGTTGATCGATGGGTTTGTTCTGGCCAGAAAGAGGAGAAAGAAGTAAAGTGCATTTCTGTTTTCAGAGCCATCAAGTTTATGGAGAGGCGAATACGTTTATGACACCTTCGCAGGTCTATTAGACAATTTTTCAAATATTTAGTAAACGTTTGGCATGCCTCTATTTAATGTCTTTTTAGTGCTATTATTATTGGCCTACTTCTATCTTTTAAGTTATTAGGCTGAAGTATTTTATTTTTAGAAACCTTAAATAGCCATCATATTATTAATATACGACTCCCCCTCATTAGCCCGTCCAATTTTCCGTAAGTCCAGCGAAATTTCGCAACAATTACTCAATTCGGCCACAAAACATTCAATGAATTTTAATCCAGCGGTGACAACGGCAACAACACAGCCACATCGGCAACTCCGTCCGCTTCGACTGCGAGTGGAAAAACTCCCGATGGCGCGACAAAATTGCAGACATAAAAACACCAACAATAGCAATAACATCGCCATCGGCCGCGTTGACAACCCGCAGCACCGACAACAACAATTGGCCAGCCAGCAACATGAGCAGCATGAAAACTCCAAGTCATATGGAAAGCGGGCAACATGCACCGCCATCGATCCCCGCTCAACCCCTCATCATGCACCACCCCCTAAAACAGCAACAACAACTGCAGTAACAAGCCACAGCAGCGACAATATTATTACTTTCATTGTTGTTGCTGGTGTTGCTGGCGTACGGCAAACATTTCCTGGTACAGCAGCCACTGGGACGTCTACAATTTAGCTCAACTATTACAAATCGCATTAGAGGCTAAATTTAGCAAGGCAGAGGCAAGCTGCTAGCTGCAAGCTGCTAGCATTCAAGTCGCTGCATTGGTCGCAGCAGCAACTGTTGCAGCGTGCAACTTCGACCAGCCGTCGGCCATAGTTTGCATATTTTCACTTAGACCCCTGCCAATTCTCGTTCTTGCCGCCTGACCCTAATCTGCGGACAGTGCAACATGTTGCCGCAGCACTCGGGGCTCCATAATGACCGGACCGATCCGGCGTGGGTGTTGCCCACGCATCACCAGTGTAGCCCACGCAGGAGATGCTAATGCCCGATTCCTGGCCACGCAATTGCTCATAATTTGCAGGTTGTTGCAGGCAGCTTTGCAGTTTTTAACCTAATGCCATCTAAGGAAGGACGAGATACACTGCATGGCATCACAAATCATTGCAGGGAAACATTTTAAGGTGTTGCTGACAGAATGAAAATGAAATATTGACAATTGCAGGCGATTTTGATTCAATGCAAAGGCGCGAACAGGGCAGGCAAACAAAAGTCGCCGGTTGACATTTGGCAAATGTCAATTTGAGTAAGGTTGCCGTGCTGGCAGCACAATAAATCGTATTTGAAGATGTCGCAGTTGCGCCACACGACACCGCAGCAACATGTTGCTACTCTCATTTGTTTGGATTGAGCGTTGGGAAACTGGGACTCGGCTCGACTCGACTCGATTCGATTCGATTCACTATTGATCCCCGGAATGCCCCGACTTTCCCAGCAGACGATCGATATGGGAATGCGGTCTGTTGAACCAACAGCTGCTGGCAATTTGCTTTTGTTGATCGCTCATTGTTTTTGTTGTTCTGGCTTTTCTTTATGGCTTTTCCTGGCGATCATAAATCAATGGCCCAGAAAGCCAATGTGTGCGATCGCAGATCAAATCAGATCGAAAATCCCCCATCTTATCCGTGATAATGCGCTACTCCTCTATCGAACTGGCATAAGATAATGAAGCATTTAGGTGGCAGCGATCATTAGTTGGGGGGTAATTGAAAACACGGCCAAAAGCGAGCTCCACAGAAAGGAAACCCCAAGGAATATTACGCCGCAATCTGTCATTATCCAAGCCAGAAACTGGAGCAGCTAACGGTTTAGCTTAGTCTGCATTATAAAACCATTTTTAGAGCCACCCAACTTTTTCCTGCGGTGGCTCAGTTTTCCATTACATGTGGCCCAGTTTTTGTGCAGGCCATTAACGTTTTATTTTTTTTATAAGGGGAGGCTAATTTACTGAGGAGAATCCGCCTGAAACAAATATAACGATTTGGAATTATCCAATTGTTTGTCTTCCGCGTTTAATCTGAAATTGTGGGTGTGTCCACGCCTTGTTTCCACAGATTTTACACAATTATTGTGATTTAAACGGAACTGCTTTCCGGGCACACCAGCAACATGCGCCATGCAGCAAGCAACCTGCAACCTGCAACGAGCAACTTGCAACTCGCAACATGTGTAAGCAATCATCATGCATAAATTGCAGTTCCGATTCGATTCCGACGTGACTGCCAGCAAAATGACTGGCCACTCCCCTCCGCCTCCAATTGTCAATTATTATGCGATTTGCATTCAGTCATTTTAAAGCCTGGTTTTGTGGTTCACAGCAGAGGGGGAAACAAAGAAATTTGCATATTTCGTTTGCAGATATCTTTTCTTTCGTTTTTGGGTGTGGACTTGCAGACTGGTAGCAAGTTTGGGGATTGATTTATGTCGGTATTTGATTGATGTCTGCTGGTTAGCAAACCACTTTGCTGTTGTTGCACTCATGATGGCCAATTAAGTTTATAAATATTTGATCATACACCATTGATGGACGCTAATTGGTACATCAAAATGCTGGCCAATTAGTAATGCTAGAAAAATGATGACAGCTCCAAGGCCCCAAGAAGTCAACTTGATTTCCGCACACTCTCCCACTCCACGAATCCCCCGATCGTTTCCCTTTCAACCGACAGATGTTTCCCAGCCTCCAGTGCAACCTTCAACTCGCTAAAAAGCAGCCAGCCAGCCAGCCAAAGGTCTCGTGGTCCCAGTCCGCTAAACAAACACAATTTCCCAAGAATAAACAACACAATCCAAGGGAAAAAGAGGAGGTTCAGGCGAGATATAATAACAATAATAACAACTATAATGGGGCATAATTCAATGCAATTCAACTGCATTTGTTTATTGAACTTCTTCTGGCTGCCACTTGCAACATGTTGCCAGAGACCAAGTGTGGGAAACAAAGAGAAGCCGTGGAAAAGATGCAAAGGAAAACATCTCGGAAAGCCCATAACTCCAAGTAGGAAAAACAAAAGGTGAGTAAGATAGAGAGAGTTGCGGAGAGCAGAACATGCTTAATCATCACTTTTCACCAATTATTACCTAGATTTATTTTGAAACACTGTCTTCTTGTAAGGGTATCTCACAAATCGGCAAACCAAGCCATCCTCTTTTCTGGGTTTTCAAAAGTTCAGGCACGTCGTAGATTTGATTTGGTTTATTTCCATTTGCCCTGCTCTGCTCATTTCGGTCACTTTCATTTGGTTTCGGTGCTGATTTCCGAGCTGATTTCGGAGTTTACCGTCTTGCCGATGACTTTTCTGAACTCTGCAGTTGGGGGAGCATAAATTTCACTTTTACTTTTCGCAGTTTCTGATTTTTATATTGCCATAGATATAAATGCATTTCTTTATGGCAGCTACTTAAGTTTAACCCCACTGATGAAGAAGCGGGGAAGTAGTTAGGGTGCAAGCCGTGAGTTTATTACGACATTTGGTAAATGGGGGCACCGAGAGAAATACTTTTAGATTAAGATCAGATCGGGGTTTTAGCCATATTGAAATGACACCTTATGTAGATCGCATTTTCTCTGAGTGCAAGCACTTGTGACATTTCCGTCCGTCTGTCCCTCAGTTTTGTTCGTTAGTTCGCGATCGTTTGAAGTCCAGCCATGGTCTGAATGGCCCAGCTAATCTCCTTTGACCAGAAATTGGATGCATGGCAAATGTGGAGCAGCGAATTCCCCCCGCGGGCAAAACTGAACTGAGCTGAATGTGGCCAGGAAAGTGTTGAAAATTGCCAACTGGATCGACCCACATAGAGATTGGCCACGGACGGATCCCGGGGGGATGCAAATTATTGCATCAGCGAGGCAGTGGAAAATGAAATTGTTTGTGCAGCAACGAGGAAAATCTAGGAGGACGGGCACGGAAGGGGTGGATAAAAGCCCGCTCGAGGCGAAATCAAATGAAGCGGTTCACAAAGCAAAAAAAAAAGGTTAACTGCCCCACAGCCGGAGGTCTTACGATAGGTGCGGGAAGAAAGCCCAGAAGACTATGTGTGGGTCAGAAGACGCCTCTTCCAGTGCGTGTCTTGAATGAATTATCTGTACCACAAAGCCCGGGCACGAGACCAGAGCATTTTGCGCTTCCTACTCCGCAAATTACCCACAATTAAGAGGGGTGCATGAAAAACGCTTTCCAATTACCAGACAAAGAGAGGGGCAGAGAACTTTAACCAGGAAGCGCTTAGAGCTGCGAGGAGGATCCAACCCATCCATCTATCCACACCCGTTGTTGGCAGGAAACTAGGCCAACGTGTCTATAAGGCGAAATTGACTTTCACTGGATCTAGACACGAAACGGATGCCACAAGAGGAACAGAACTCGAAGGGGAATGGAACTAGCAGCTGGAAAGAGAGAGGAAAAGGAAGTGCTGAGCAGCTTGCGGGGATCTGTAAGCCAAGTCGGCTAAGCCATATGACTTCGCACACTCTTTTGTACTGGAACATTCTTCACTTTCAGTTCTGTCTTCTTCCCATCGAACAGGAACCAAGCAGACACACCTTGATGAGCCACCAACACACCACCCAGGCGAAACTCTTTCATCTTTCTCGCTAGTTCGTCTCACTATTCAATCGCAATGCAATGTGCGCTTTCCCAATACATTTTTTGTCGCATTGCCGGCATTTTCACTAAATGAATTAATTAAATCACTCGCAACCGAGTTATACTAAAACGTAATTAGAAATTTCCACAATTGGCAATGCGAGGCGATGAACGGCGAACTAGCTAGCAGGGAAAGCGGCGCCAAATGCATTTTCTTTCTTTCCAAGAATCCCTGGCATCTCGAAAGCATTTCCCTTGCTGGCTGGGAGTTTCTTTTTTTACTGCCAGCAAGATAATCCGAAGTGACAAAAGTCGAAGGCAGACCAAGGGCACTGGCTGCAGAGGTTATTTTCGGAAAATCCCTAATCGATTCAAGTTCATGTGGATGAGCCATAAATTAGGGGGATATATGTTGGATATTTACGATACTAGGTATCGAAAGGTAAGGTATAAATGGAAATATTTATGCTCTTATTTTAAATAGATAGAGTAGTTCACATAGATGGACTAAAATCAGAGTATTGAGTAGCTTTTGGAAACTTACCGCTGCGGAACTGCGTTTCCTGAGCAGATTATCCAGGCACAATTGCAGTTCGAACGCCTTCAGATACAACAGATGGTAGCGATCCCTAAGTCGCTCCAAGTTGCCCTCCCCCTTCTTGAATGGGTGGTTGCTACTTGGCGGCGGGGCCGCTGCTGCGGTTCCTATGGGTGTGGTCAACGGATCGGAGGCGAAACCACTGCTCAGGCTGCTCGACTTTGTGGCCGACTCGCTGGTTGACTCACTGGAGCAGTTGCTGGTCAATGAGGCGGGTTGCTGACTCGACAGTTGCTGCTGCTGTTGGAGTTGCTGCTCCTTTTCGGCGGCTCGAATGCAAGAGCTCACCACTCGAGCGTGTGATGCAATTTCATGGTACAACACCTGGAATCAAAAAGAGAGCGCACACAAAAAGGGAAATTAAAAAGGTGCTCGTTGTGTTCAACCTTTGTGGCTAACATGACGTATACTTGATATGCCCAGGCTGCTAATTGATTAGGCAAACAATGCCCGAAAGGGAAGGGATTGAGGTGAAAGGGTGGAGTTGCGGCAAGAGAAAGGCTTGGCGCAAAGGATATTGTTACAAAGTGTCCCAAGCCCCATTAAATTTATGTTGGAAATAAGCTTTATTGTTTATTATTATTGCTTTAATGGTTTTATTTCCCAGTTGCATTGCCAAATTGAAAAACTAAGCGTATGTTCTTGTATTATTAAAATCAATCAATAAGCACATGGCTTTCCGTTAAGCCGAAATTTTAATGCCGCATTATCTAAATACAAGATTTCATCCTCCCATTGTGAAATTTTTCCAATTCCTGCTACAGCATTTACCGCCCATCTGCAGCGATATGGCATCGCTCATTTGTCATTTTAACAGCTGCCGGGCCTTGGCTTTATCCCCATGCAGACCCATCCGCATCTTTATCCTCCTCCTAGGCAAAGGTCAAGCTGGAAAAGTCCCACGCATTGCATAAGCTCTGCCATTGTTCCACGATTAATCACACAGAAAGGGGAGAAAAGAAAGATTTTCCGCACAGAGCGATATTCAATTTATCAAACATCAAGAAAATAATTACAAGACAATTGACGCCAAGGGGTCAGAAGGGGAAAGGTGGGCGAGACACCCAGTGACACCCACACATGCGAGGCGAGGAAAATGCGAGGCATGGCAACTCCCAAACGGGCTTCCACAATCTGGACATTGATCTCCATACAAACAGTTTAACCCGGCGAACTCTTGCATCACCGCCGACCAAATGTGCAAAATCAACAAAAGGTGCGCAAAGTTGAAATTAGAAATCGATAAGTTAGGGGAAAAGCAGGCGCTTTTAGACAACAACCTCTTCACCCCAAAGTGTTCAAAGTGCTCAAGGCACGGACATTTATTTATGGCCCCGGACACATCCTGACTCAAATCGCAGCCTAGAGCCCCTCGATCGAACCCAAAACGAAACCCAATGCAAACATACATTTTCATTTTCACCTGCTTGAGATCTTCATTGAACTCCAAATCGTTGACTCCCTTTCGGCACTGGCAAATTGAAATGTCACACAGATTGGGGTTCACTTTAAGCAATGGCAAATTTATGAAAATGAACTCCCTGGACAGACAGCTTGCCTTCTTCCCCTTTCCCCTCTCCCCCGCCTCATGCTCTTGATTTACCTTTGGTAATGGCCAAATTGACACTCAAAGGCAGCTGCCACAAAACCTCTCGCAAAGTCACATCTTGCAACTCCACTCTGCCATTTTCTGTTTGAAGAATGATCCGAGAAAGCGACGGCGCTGCGAGAAAGATTTATGGGGAAGCCTTGGCAAATCTTCCCCCTCCCTTGGAGTCGGGGAAAAGCGGGAAAGTTTTGACAGGCTGCCTGGGATTTTTCTCCTTTTTTCGGTGGGTTACTTTTACCGCCATCGTATATTTCTGTGCAGTAAATTTAATTATGTCTGGGGGAATTTTAATAACTACTTTTGAGTTGAAGGCTGCAAGGAGTTTGTCAAATTTTAAAAGTATTTTTCAAACGCCATTTTAGGACCAAGCTAAGCCAAGCCAAGCAATTTTCTGCATCAAATTGTTTTGCATTATGATTTTATCATTAGAGCTAATTATAAGGCTGCAGAAACAAAAGAATTCTGAGGGGCACACAGACTCGACACTCATTGTCAGAGGCTTGGCCTGCTTGCTTAGGTAAATAGATAAATAAGCCCAGCTTAACCAAGTCGAGTCATCGAAGAAGAGCCCCTCTGGCACAGAACAAACTTTGGAAATAGATGGGTAGTAAGACCTCATCGCAGGAGGAGTGGGAGTGCAGACAGAAAAGCGAGGAGGATCAGGAGAGGCAGGTGTGGGTTGCTTATTTGCGATACTTGAGGCTCATTACCAGATCCGAAGACCACAGACCGAAGAACCAGAGACCCGGCAGAGTCGAAGCCCAAACCCAACCCTAGTGTAACCAGCCAAAACCACAACATTGTGTCTTTTTTGGAGGAACGCCTTTCTCTTTGTTTCGGTCTCGGCTCCAAAACCGAAAACCGAAAACCAAGCGATCCGGGCCCAAACTGAGGTGAACCACTCCCAATCTTGGCACGACTCGGAGGTCTGGGCATTGCCTTAATGCATTTGCCGCCACCCACCCACTTGGGGAGCGCTGGAAATATGAGAATTTAGAATGCAGAACTTTATGCAAAGTTCGTGACTAATCTCCGCCGGCTGAACTTGAGGAGCAGCCGTTCTTTTTATTATTTTTATTATTTTCTGCGCGCCAGACTCTTGAGAGGTCTCAAGATTATTGGCGAGCGTAGGAAATAATAAAAGAAATCAGGGAAAACAAATTGGAGTCAGTGCGAAGTTCTCCAGATTGTAATCTGATGCAAAAAAACTGCACGAGCGAATGGCAAGAAAAGTGAATGTGTTGGCCTACAGGGGTGTGAAAGTGCTGGAAGAAACCCTCCATTTCAGAGCATGAATGGACAGAAATTGCGAATGTTAAACAAGAGCCTCAAATAGGTTCCAGGAACTGAAGGCGAATCCAAAAGGTTATTGATTTTGCACGCATCTAAAAGCTTGCTATTTTTACAGCTGATTTTTCCGAAGATTAATTCATTTCCATACCAACTCAAACAATCTTTCTATGATTATTACTCTTGTTGAAAGATTGCATTCTTCTTAACGCATTAAAAAATTAGTTTTCCCCTTGACTTTTTATTGCCAGCTGGCTAATTGTTTTTCTCAGCCGAATCTGGTCATTTTTCATCTACTTAGTCATGCGAATTGCAACACATTTTTAGGCACTATTGGAATTCACTGTGTCTTCCAAAAGTCTGCCTACCGAACTACATTTTCCCTGCTTTTCTTCGCCACTATATGCGAAATGTTCATCGCCCCTCGGAATCGGTCAAAATAAGTTCCTCTAATGCGTTGGCTATTTTTACCAGCCGCAACTCAATAGAAACTGTGTGCTGGGCGCGTCGCGTATCTATATCTTTATATCTCGGATGTCTGCGGCCCAGGTTCGTTGACTCAGAGAGACTGTTGTTGTTGTAGTTCGGCGTGGTTGAGAATGACCAAAGAATTGAGCAATCGGCTTCGGCTTTTGGCTATATGTATAGTATGTGTAACAAAGCAACAATGGCCCACCGGATCGTACATTCATTATCGGAAATGTCAGTGCGTGACCTCGACCGCGTTTTTAGAATTTTACAATTTGGGTTTACATTTTATTGGCTTGCTGTCCCAGGCAACGCCTTCAGATATTGTTTAATTCGCCAGAGGTCGATTATGAATAGAATCTTAATGAAAGACATTATTTAGTGTCTGCAACAGTGGCTATTAAAGTCTTAAAAGGCGTGGCCAAAACGTGGCTAAGTCTTTTTTTCAAGTATTATGAATAATGTATTTATGTTTATAGAACTTATACGTTCTATAAGAAGCTGTTAAGGATAAAAAGTAATTCTAAGATTGCAAAGCGCCATTTTAAGACTATCAAAATGGCATAAATCACTTCCTAGAAGAAACCAAATTTATAGCCAATATTTTTTGATGCAGTAACACGACAACAACCCAAATTCCACCCAGAAATGTCTTATAGAGAACATTTCCAAGATGTCACATAAATTGGGAACACACGAGCAAAAAAATAAATTGTCTTTTTGTACGTTTTCTATTCGGTTCCTTTTTCTTTTTGCAAACATTTTTATGTGAAGTAGTCACGACATTTGGAACACTTCCAAATCGGCCTAAAAATAGAGTTCAACGAAATAGAATTAGACGAAAATCAGGCAGCGACTCTAATTACCCAAGAAATCTGGGAGATGCGAAGGGAGAGAGCGTTGATAAATACAAACGGAAAGGGGAAGACAGACAAATTGACAAAGTCCGGGAAAAGGAGATGAAGATGCTCTGGAGATGGGCTTTTCCAGGTTGAAAGACGACCCCGAAAGTGCAATTAATCAGCTGACCCAAAAAACCACTCACAGTTCTTCAGTTTCCACTAGAGGAATTGATGTCGTCGACGTGCCGTGACCAAATGCATCGGGAATTATCTCGGACGGGCGGGTAAACCTCTTTGAAGATCCCCAGATCCCGCGAATGTGTGAAGTTAAGACGGGAGACGCAGTTAAAGCCCGACCTGGCCTATTGAGTAACAAGCATCGGACAAGGAGTTTTGGGTTAGCAGGGGCTTCTGATTATGAATCTGCTTCTGAGTCTGAGTCTGAACACCGTTGACATAATCACGTCCGAGTGTCACGTTCAACTCTTCGCCGGCGACAAAGATGATGGCCGGAATCCCGTCTCGTCTCGCCTCTTGGCTTTGTTGGCATCACGTTCTTGGGTCGGAGCCATGGGCCAGAGAACAAGTTTGCCGCTTTGTCGTGGAAATCTCTGTGCTCATTGTGGTCTCATTAGAAACATGTTACATGGAAACTGATTACGAAATTGCCCAACTGCCTCTGGCCGAGGCGAGTTTAACTGTTCTCCGTGATTATTTTCAGTGAAATTAGGGAAAACATATTTTGATACGGATACGGTGTGAAAAAAATCTATTGCAATCCGTTAGTGAAAAGTGTTTTTCCATGAAAAGCGGGAAGGTGATTTTCAATAAAGAAACTTTCTATTCAAGTCTTGTGTTCTGGAAGCCCATTAACAAAAACTACTACATATGCGTTTCCTTATCTGACAAAAGTTCAGTGTGCTCGTAAATCTCTTAAATTTAATCGAGATCAATAACGAACTTAACCCCAATTAATACTTTAAGCCCCTAGCTGATAGTTTTGATGTCTCCCTTATCTTTGACACATTCTGTTCTCACTTGATTTGGCCCTTTCTGTAATCTCCCAACTAGTTGACCTTCCCAGCTTAGGCTTACTATCTCTACTGAATTGAACTGTCGCTGGTTCAAATAACCTTCAATCGAGTAGAACTGCAACGGAACAATTAACGATAATTTTCCTAAGCAAATGACGCAGCTCAAGCTTTGGATTGAGGGGCACAACTCACCGAAAATTGCCTTGCCCCTGGGTTGTGACTCAGAAAAGCGAAACCGAACCAATCGAAATCGTTCGATTAATTGCACATAATTAGATGCCGACTGAGATGACACGATCTCTGGCTAATTAGCGCTAAACTGAAACCGAAATCAAGATAATTTACCATTATAAAACAAGAGAGACAACTGTTTGGGCCACCTGGTGGACATTTGCTTGCCATGGAATCTCACATGGTCATTTCTGTCGTTTTTGGTTTTTTGACCCAAGTGAACTGTCAAAAATTGTGAAAATGCGTCATTGGTATCCATCTGCATGGGAAACGTCATTGGCAAATACATTTCCTCGCCAGTTTTCCTCCTGTCTTGCCTCGATTTCCATTTTTGGCCACGGCTTAGCGCGCTTTGGAAATCAATCATGAAATATGCCCGCCATTAACAATTGGATTTGAAATCGAAATCGGATTTGTATTGGCTACATGTGTACATGCCTGTATTGATCATCGTCGTCGGTTGGAGCGGCGAACAATTGGCAATTTGTTGTTGATTTTTCCTCAATAATTCAAAATATTTGATTTACTTTCGCCTCGTGCCGCAGTGGACATGTTTTATTGGGTTTTGCCGATGGCCCCAGACCCGAAATGGAGTAGGGGAAAAAATCCAGTTCACTTTCGGCTCCGGAGAGATTCTCCCTCGTTCACCCAGATATTCAGGCGTAAATTTGACACCACTAGAGTGAACTTTTTTTGTGTGGTCTCCATCTCCACTATCCGATTACCAAACTTGGCCGTCTCATTAACACTTTTTGGACTTCTCCATCTTCGTCTGCTTGAAGTGCAATTAAGATGCTGGCTGACATCGAATGGAAACCGATAAAAAAAAAAAGGTACACTACGATGCCGGGAGACAACAGACAAGGTCATGAATTTGGTTACAATTTTGCTTGTGGGGGTGTGGCAGTGGGCGGAATATCGCTGCTGAAGGCTGTGGTCTGTTCACTGGGAAAGGGTTAACCCCCACTTGGCCACCTCCTTAAAACCCCCTAAATTGAGCAACCAAATGGCGGGCTTGGCCAATGAAATGTTCATTACGCTACTTTCATTCGATTTTTGGTTGGGCTTTGTCTTCTCGTTTTTTGTGCTTTTTTGACCAGAGGCAATTAAAATGAGATTATTACCAACGGTTTTGCCTGTTTTTCTTCTCCTTTGTGATCAATGTAGTACAGGGAAATTCAGTTACCGCTAAACCTCAGGCCCAAACCCAAAGCAGAAACAAAAACCCCAAAGTAAGCCCCTCCTAACGAGTTGTTAATTGTGTAATAAATAGAAAGCTGAAAGCGGCAATGGAACCTGAAACGATATGGCTGAGGGATAGGAAAGAGGCAGCTGGTAATCAGTGTTGTAATAATTGAAATTTAATACTGGAAAATGTGTGATAAGTAGGAGCAAAATCCCGAAGAGCATTATACTGCTAAACACAACTGATAAATGATTAGAGCCTAGTAACTTAAATTTACTTAAAAAAACATGCAAAAACGAGTCAATCCCCTCCTTGTAAGTCAGTCGCTTCTCCATGGAAATAAAGTTGCACAGTTAATCCCTCCTTCAAACCCCAATCCAAAGTGACCCCTTTGGCAAACCATTCCAATGACATTTAACCATATTGAGTGGCCATAAAAGACAAATCCCCATACCCATAATTACGGGCCGCAGCTGCCATAGAAAGATCTACCAACCCGAGATAAAGCAACAGTAATAAAAACAACTGAATAATGCCAACCCGAGGGGCAAAAAGGAAACAAATTAAAATCTAACAGATGAGAAATGGCAAACAAATTTTTGGTGAATTCGTTAACATTGCAAATGAGTGTGGTCTGGGGATTCGCCATTTTTCTGGCGAGGGGTGTATCCTTAGGCAACAACGACAACGACATGGGCCTTTTGAAGATCCGCGACAGCAGCAACAATGAAAGCTACGCCTCACTTCACTTTCACTATCGCCAGTCCGCTTGGCAGATGAACATGCATCGCATCGCATCGCATCGATCCGATCCGATCCCAAGTTTTCCCGCCATTACGACACCTCAATTTGCGATGGCCCCAGCTTCCCATGCCCAGAAGCCATGAAAATCTGAACGAAAAAAGCACACGGAGGAGCCACCTCCTGCAGCCGCCAGCTCCTCCCCCTTTTTTGGTGGCCACTCCGACTCATTAGGCCCCAAACAAGTTCATAACTCTGGAGGTGCAGGGTCAGGCCGAGACACGAGCACAGTGCTGCCGAAAAGTAAACGAACCGGCGATGATGACGATGTTGTTTGGACATGTGAGCGGAGCCACCTGCAAGCACGATCCAAAATTGATTTTTAAAAGAGTTGCAGAGTGGGAACTCGCCCACCTCCTCCTCTTTATCTCTTCATCCCAAAGGGTGGAGTACAAAGTAAAAGTTCAACTTGAGTTTAACCTCCCGCCGCTTGGATTTCCATGGCTTCATAAGCCCCTCTTCCTTTGGCGTTTTTGGTCAGGGAAACACTTTCCTCGGACCGATCAATCGATCGATCGTCTAGTGGTTCGATTCAGATGATTATCTTTCAGGGAACGTGATTGCTACCGCGGCAGCGAAATCGGTTAACCTCGGCGACATTATTTAATCAACCGCAAAACAATTTTCACGGGGCGTTAATAATCATCGTTAAAAAGGCAGCGGGTTCAATAACTTTAGAAGATGATAAGAAGAAAAGGAAATGGCGAAGAGGTGGCAAAGTAAAATTAAATATAAAATTAGATCAATGTACAACTGCATATCATAGAGAATAAGACTATGAACTGTGTTTCCTCCAACTTTCTCCTCCAGAGATTTCTGAATTTACACAAAGCCTACTTTGTGAATTTGTCAACGTCTCCCTCGGGAGTGAAAGTTCCATTGATCTTCCTTAGAGTTTTAGTGCCACCGCCACCGCAGGCACAACCGAACTTATTCAACGCAATTGATTTCACGCAATAAACGCCCTCGTCTCGTCCCCACACATCAGCACCTCCTTAGTCGCAGCCTCCCCCGGCTTTTCCACTGCATTCTCCACCGTGCTCCAGTCCGAGTTCGAAAAAAACTGCACGCGGCTGGAAATAAAGCCAATATTTATTGTCAATTCAGCAATCGGCGAAACACTTTATTAGCAATTTGCCAATTTGAATAAAACGAAGCGAACCAGACGAGACATGGGCCAGCCGTCGCATGAGGGAGCAGCTCGTCGGCAGAATTAAGTGGAGGAGTAGTGGCTGGAGTTGGTGATAATACACGCCCATACGCCTAAAAGTTTGGCGGAGGCAGTTGGCACATAGCAGTAACAAGTGGCATGAACAATCGCAACATCACCTTGTGGCGTGCGACCGGCCAATTTGTTTTAGCTTAGGGTCGGGTTGCTAGTTGCCAGTTACAAATATTTAATATCTTGTGCCATTGCGTTCAACAAATTATTGTTGCCGTTCTAAAAATAAGCAACTACTGATATCGAGAACCAGATAAGTCCGTATGCATTGATCATTAGTTGGGGAAACTAAACAAACTGCCAACAAGTTGCCATGGTAATTCGCATCAGCAACATTTTCATGATCCCTACGATGATGGGCCCGCCGATCGACCCGTGATAAAGACTAACATGGCCATCCAGAGTTCGTCGCAACCGCAGAGCAGGGCATCCCCGCCAGATCTCGAGCTCATCCCGTTCAGCTGCGCATTTGAGAAATGCCAAGAAGCATAAACACAGAGATCCACAGATCGCAGTGGGCCCCTCGAATCTACCCATTCCCTTATTTCGGCTCCACTCTCGTTGGTTTCCCATCTGTCGGTTGGTCGGTTGGTCTGTCGGTCGAGTCTTCGGACTGCTGTCAGATTGTGTATCTCTGACTTTTGCTGTTGCTGTCTGTCAAAGGCAAAAAGTGCATTTCGATATTGGAAACAATTCGAACTTTGTTAATGCTGAACTTTTTCCCTCGCCGCTCATTTTGTTTTGTTTCGTTTGGTTTGGTTTTTTTCCGTGGTCTCTCTTCCGGCAGTGTTACAATGTTTTTGCTGCATCGGTTTACTCGCTGCTGTTGTGTTTCTCCTCCATGTTGAAGGCTGTCAAAGAGATTTTGTCTCGGCGATTTGCAGTTTGATATGCCAAAAGGTTCCCCCTTCCTTTCCAGGCTTTTCGTCTTTTCTTTTCTTATTTTCTTCTCTATTTCCGCCAGTTCGCGAAGAGCCAGCGATTGAGTCACATCACGACTTTTGGCACCTTGCCTCGCCATTTGCATTTCTTCGCACCTGGCTTGCGGACTTCACTTTCGTGGCTTGGGAGTGGGAATCTTCTCGGTGAACCCAAGTTGCTGCACCTCCTCATATTTGTACGATCCTTACGTGACAATGGCGGCGAACGAGCGGGGTCATTATCATAAAATCGCCACGTGATCATGTCGGCGGTGACAACGGAGGCAAACTGAATTTTCCTGCGGATGGTGTTTAATAAACAGCACGAGAGGTGGCAGGACTTTCTAATATAAGCATGATCATGGTGTGTTATCACTGAAGAAGTCGGAACAGAAACCTATAACTCTGATCCCCTCTTGCGTGTACCCAAAAGCGATCCAAAAGTAAATGACAACAATTAACTGCACTTTAAAAGGAAACTGAAACAGAGAAAGCCAATGAATGCAGACACGAATGAATGTTAATTATGAAATGAAATTTCAAAAATTTCAACAGTCCGAAATAAATCCTTAATCTCGGTCCATCATCGCCAAAAATTAAAAAAAAAAAAATGCCAATTGGCAAATGTATGCATGGCTGTCTGCATTTTTGTTCGGTTTCGTTTTTAAATTGCCATGAAAAATTAAAAATTGCACGCAATGCCAAAACGGTGAAAAATAATGGCAAATATGAACGGGCAAATATTGTTGATAGTTTCGGACCTGAGAAATGGCAACTTTAATTGCGGAAACAAATCAACGGAAAACCAATGGAAATTGCTCCTTTTTTGGCAAGTTACTTACGTAACCTTGGCGGTCATACATGGTTAGAGTTATGAGTGCATTCAGTCATACCGGGGACTAATGTCTGCGATTCTTACCTAGAAAGAGAAAAAAGAAAGGGGAAAAGTGAGTTAGTGGTGACACAATTTCAAATGAAATTTATGGTGACATTTGGGGGAAACCACTTCCAGAACGATCTATAAATATATTGTTTATGACTAAATAGGGAAGTGAGACAACAAATGATTTGTTTGGCTTAGTGGGGCTGGCGTTTCAATTTGGGATTAAAATGTTGCGGGTGGGTGGCCCACAAATCCACGAATTGACAGCTCTCAAGTAGAAGTTTTCCACACACGAACATGGGAAGTCTTCAACTCAAGTGGAGCCCGAATGAATCTAGTCGGGGACAGGGGTGGTTTGTTATGCTAATTGAAAAGCGAACGAGAAAAGCTTTTCCACTTAACTGGGAAATTTATGCATCAACAGCGAGTGGAGGGGTCGGGGCAAAGAAAACTTTTCACCCAATTTTCTGCCTCGTGACATTCGCGTGGGTGTGGGCGGTTGTGGGCGGAGTGCAGTGAAGTGGAGTGGGAGAATAGTGTGGAAGGTGCTGACGGAAAGGGGGAGGAAAATCGGGGACTTGGGCACGCGACGAATTCGGTCGATTGGCCTGCGGTTTTTCATATCTCTACCCGCTCTCTGTTTCACTCACATTTCTCTGCCGCCGATGGCCTGATTTCTGTGGAATGCATTTCCCAGTCGATAGAAAGTTCCTACACATATTGCGACTGGCGGAAGAAATCGATAACAAACAACAAACTTTGCCCCACATTGCCCAGACGAAATCGATAAGATAAAGAGTTTGTTTGGAGTTGGAAGCTTACTTTCATTGTTTGGCCAGCGCTTTATTATCTGGAGGCATAAATCATCATATGCTGCGATATCAGGGTCACAAAAGTCAGCCATATATGGAATATTAGTTCGAGAATGGAGGGTAATTAATTGGAGAAATTAGTTTAATTTATTTCGGCCTTTAGTGGTATTTTCTTTTTCTCAGCCGAGTTCAAATAGCCAATCTGTTTACTATACACCCCACTCCATCTCCATACCACAATTTTTCCCGCCATGATGCGCTCCAATGGATTGGCAAAATGCTAAACATATTACGAATTTATAGTTACACCAGCAGAGACAGAAAGACAGAGAAAAGGGGGAAAAACTTGGACAAGTAGAGTGAGACATTCCCGCATGGCTGAGACACATGAATGGGAAGGAGAAAAAGCGCAAGTGGAAATATGCAAATTGTTTATGTAAACAGAGGAAGCTCCAAGGCAAGGCCGAAAGTAGGAAATGCCCGGAAAATGAACGGGTGGCATCGACATAGACATCGGTCATGCATGAGTGGGTGGCCAGCGAGGTCTTTGACCCAGCGATCCGCAGACTAAAAGGGTATTTCCAGGGTGAAACCATGTCCAACTCACAGCAGGATAACGACCGAAGGATGATACCAACTGCACTGCAGATCAAAGGTTAACAGCAACTAATAACTTGAAGCTGCGCAAATTGTCAGCAGCAAATTTGAATGCCATTTCATGGCCTGTCAATCAATTTGGGAGAAATCGAGGGAAACAAGCAGTGAAGCCCATGATTTTTTTGGCAGCTAGGGAAAATGCTTTTCTTTTTTTTTGACAGAGTTTCCCCATTCTGTGTGAGCATTTTCGTTTGTGCGACTCCGTTTTCGCCACCTCGGTTGAAAGGTTAACATAATATTTTTTGATTGCATTTCAATTTCTGCACATTGGCCATAAATCTTGCGCAAGTGGTAAAAATTAAAAGTCATAAATTACGGTAGAAGACAAACCGCAATTCCCATTCCGATACCCAGTCCCCCGGCTCCGCCAATTTCAACTGCTGCGACTGTGCAATTGCAATTGCAACTGCAATTGCCATTGCAACTTTCAATGCAGCGGCGTCGCCGGGGCAATAAAATTCAATTTTTTGGCCACTTTAATTACGCCGATCCGTAAATAGAGTCAAAGTTTACCAAAAAGAGCTGACAGCGGATGACAACCGACCAGTTGGCCCAGTGGGTGGCAAACGACTTTTTAATTGAAATTACATGGCAGCGAGCGATTCCCTGCAGGAATTTTTAAAGCAGCCGCGCAGAAGGATGGAATCTCATTTGGCAACGAAGTGAATTGAATTAAAAGCATAAGCGTTATTTGAAATTATAAAGCCAATCAATTGATTTGGAATATAAAGTAATATCCCTCTATATAATTTAGTATTTTTGAAACCTAGAAAAATGTGGAGAATGGAGTTCGCAGAGATCTATAACTTGTTCTACTTCTCATGTTCTTCCCTCTCGAATAACAAATGTTACACATGTCAGCTGCTCCAAACAAGATAATTCAGTTTCTCCCTTTTATGTGGGTAGAGCTTTCAGTGCTGCGTGTTTTTGGAGATCGGCGACATGGGCTTAATTATTTTTTAAATGATTTCCCAACAGTTCGGTGTACCTACAATGTTGTGTGTTTTTCCAGCCCACAGACGAACTCAAGGGAATACGAACACATGTAAGGCAAGCTTCGAGACCCAAGACCCAGACCCCGACCAAGCCTCAATCTATTGTTCGGAGAGTAATGACGCCCCCACAGAATGGGAAATGGTTACCCGGGTTGCGAAGGCACAAATTAATCTCTGCCTTTTCCGAACTCCTAGTTGCGTTTGAAGTGATAACAGGCATAATAAAGTTTTCAACACTCTATGGTGATCGATGGGGACTGGGAGCTGACTATCTGCCCACAGATGCGAGTACAACATGCAACATTCGAGGATGGGATGGCCACCGAACCATACTAGACCATCCCATTCGAAATCCAATCGCAGCAATTCCATTCCATGACGTTGTCATTTGGGATTGCGTGACGATGGCGCATTTCTCGCAAGGAATCAAATTGAATCTTCGTTTTGGGTGCTTGAATTCAAATTGATGAGTTTGATGGTTTTATAAATGTCTGGAAAACGTTTTGGCTTTCGAATGAGAGAAATCTTCGCTTAATTTAAGAGCTTTACTGTCTTACATAACAGAAGGAGTCCTGAACTTTGATCAACCTTTTGTCGGCAATCCTCGGCTGCAACTACAAATTATGAGTATTGTACACTTTTTTTTTGAGCAGCTCATAAATTAAAGTTGCGCCTGAACCGCACCCGTCCATCAATTTTTATTTGCGCCTTCAACTTGAGATGTTCAATTTTTCGGGGCTTGTCTGCCGGAAAACTGATATTGTTGCGCAGATAATTCGAGGATGGGACGTCGTTGTCTGTTTGGCAATTCAAGAGCATCGCGATTAGACAATATAAATACAAAGTAAAAGGAGAGGTTGGGACTGCATTATGGAGATGATGTGCAGGCAGGAGAAAGTCTGAAACTAGAACCAAGGTGTGCATCTCTAGGATTTTGGGTAGAAACAAGCGGATGCCGCCCACAGTTTCGGAGTAGTAAATAAATGAATTCCCCTTCTAAAGCCTCCACTCAAAATGATGAGTTGCCACCCACCTAATGTTGGCAACTTTCCCATACCCATACCCGTTTTCAAATACATTTTTAATTACCCGAAACTCTGGTGTCCGGTTTTATTTAAGTTGTTGTTAAATACTGTTTACCAATTTTCCCAGTTTATTAAATTAACCGGAAAGCTCTTGAAACAAAAAAAAAAATAATAATAATTATGGAAGACAATGAAAAAAGAGTTTCAATTACCAAACTACAAGACTGAGTAACAGGTGGTTAAAGCTCGACTCTCCCGTTGAGCTTGCTCATTTGACAGGATAGCAATTTTCACAGCCCCCGACCCCTTTTCCCAGCCACGCCCACATTTACAATGGCGCGTGAAAATTTTATTGCGATTGTTGTTAAGATAATTTTCGGTGCACCAGCAGCCCGAATCTCATTTCCTAGCGGCTCCGATCTGGTCACGTTCGCGGGATTCTGCCTGGGAAATCGAAAAATCCGGTAAATGACACCCATGGCGTTCCGCGCCGGAAGAGATTGCTCTCGGCGATCCTTCATCGGTTTCCTCATTACGGAAAATTACCCTGGGCCCAGAAAGATCGTTACTCGCACCAAATCCAGTAGCTCCAACTGAACTATAATCTACACTTTGCCCAGAAATTGGGTTGGAAATTGGATTCGGTGTGGTAATCATGGCAAATGGGGGTTCCAGAGCAAATCGTTCTTGTTAGTGGACTCCAGAATGACGGAGTATTGGGTGTGTTTTACACCTCTAATTCGCGGCAAGGCCAAATGTCAGTTTTCATTGGCAAAGACCAGCAATTTTTAGGGCTTCTCATAGAGGAACGCCTTCAAGATAGTTTGAGCTGCCAGCCATTTCTTTCACCAAAGTTGGCTGGTCGCAGCGGCTTGCATTCAAATCCCATTCCAAAAAATTGTAGTCTGCAATTTAATTTTCCCACTAAAAGTCTCTTATTAAACTTGTAGCACTATAAATAGTTCTCATAAAATTGTGCTCCTTTTTCAACCACAAAATTTCTGGCCTTTCAGTGTTCCCAAAGATTGTTTTCACACTCGGGCTAAATGGAAATGCTTTTCAACTTTACGTTTCCGCATGCACTTTTTCGCACAAATATTTCAAGTGGAAATGCGTGGTGAGAGGGCGGAGCCACATGCCACAGAAAACCGCGCGTGAACTGTTCACTTTTTTCACTTGGCATAGTTGATTTCCGGGCTTTTCTTTTATAGACCTCCCTCAATTATGCAAACGAATTTGTGGAAATTGAGGGGAATTAAGGTGAGGCAAACTCATCATTTAGTTTGAGCAGTTTTTGGGCTTCCTTTAAGACAAGTACGTCTCCTCTTTGCATAATTAGGTATAAGAAAAGAGGAAGCTCTAATAGGAGGCTTAAGGATTGAAGGTTCCTTGGTTCAGGGCTATTTGCATACGGTCAAAACAAAGTCTAAATTGATACGAGAATTGGCTGGGGAAATATAGTGAAAGCCAATTGCCAGTGTCTTCTTCATCGGCTTTATAGTATATGGTGGCTTTAAGGCGCTTTGGCGTTCGGAAAGACCTCCAGAGTGGGAGGTGTCGACAGGGGTTAACCGAATTAATTTCCCATTCAGTCACCGCTTAGAGAGATGCCCCCGAGCAGATAATCGAAACCCCAGAGTCCGCGAAGCGAAGAAACACTTTTGCATGACTTTTACTTGGTCTCCAAACGCAAACAGTGGATTTGTGTACCCTATTTTAAGTAGAAGATGAGTCTGATTTTTTAGATAAATAATAGATTGGCTCATGAACCTTAGCTTGATCACAGTCATATTTCGATAAGGTATATCAACCACTCTTAGTTAGTCAATTTCATAATCTGAGTTTAAATAACCTCGATCGCAGGGTATTTAACTTTCGATCTCAGCCGCGTGGAATTCCTTTGCAGTTGCGATTTCTGGTTTGTCTTGGCTCAATTTGGTGATGCGGCGGGGTTATCAAAGCCCCAACATCTTCCAAAAATGCAAAAGTAATGTTATGCTTGGGGGCGGACCCGAGGGGTATTTTCCAGCTTTTCAGTTGCCTGGTGTTGACTTTTCTTTAATGGCTTCCGTTGAACTTGGGGAGGTCTCCAGCCATCCAGTCACTGCGGCATCGGAAAAGCAAATGCAGCCACTGCAGCAGCTCAGCACAAAGGAAAAACAGCTGGGGGAAAAACTTTGGCCGCCGGCGAAGGTCACGAACGTCAAGTGCGTTTTTCATGCAGGCGTGGCTGGGCGGAAAAGGGGAGGCAGAGACTTTCGGGGGATCCCCGGGGCACGTGACTTTTTTGGTCAGGTGGGTAATTAAGCGAAAGAGCCAAACATTTGGTCAACGCCGAAGGCGGCAATGAACTGTTGACCGCCACTCACAAGAAATGCATTACGGATAAGTTGCATCACCTGGTGACGGAACGAATTTCCACAGCTCTTCAGCTCTCTCGATTGGTTTTCCAGCGTTTTCCTGCACCAACTAAATGCTAGGAAGGGAGAAACTCCAATTTGAGAACAACAGAAACAATAAAAAAAAACGCATAAAGGGAAATTGTTTTCTGTGTTTATGGATGGAAAAACTATGTAGTTATTGTCGGTGGTGCAAAGTGCAGGCAGGTGGTTCAAGGGGGAAGGGAGCTTGGATACGGAGCGCAAGTGAAAACCCGGTGAATTGGAACGAAAGCATTTCGTGAAGGAGAAACGAAGGCGGTCTGTGGTCGTACTTCTAGTTCTGGCTCTGGCCAACGGAAAATGGGTAATGGTAATGGAATGGAAATGGTAATTGGAGCGGGTTTCGAGCATGATAATAAGTGTAGCATGTGCTGGAGATTGTTTTGGGCGGATCTTAGCCGGTGAATTGAGAGCGGAAAATGGGGTGCTTAGTTCAAAATTTGGTTATTATTATATGTTGTGATCAGAGCACAAATGATTCCCTTCCTTGTGGAACACGTTCCAACATCAATCACTCTTTTGTTACCTGTCAGCACAAGTTGCCGTTTTCGGAAAGCATTTCATAATTAAAAATCTAATCTTTAGTGGTAGTTGCTTTGGTCAATAAATCAAAATGGCGAGTAGCTAACTACTGACATTTATCCTAATACCACTTGTTCAGACCTCTCAGATCTTTCTTGGCATTATCTTCGCTCCTCCTCGTTTTAGTTTCACCCCTGGGAATCCCAGCTGCATGGATCCTCCCTATAGTAGCAGCTGTTTCATCCGTTTATTCCCCCATTAGACAATACGAATTTATCTTTTGGTTGTTTTAGCTGAGACAAATCAACGCATTGCAACTCGAATTACAGCATGAATTTCACGGCTGAGGGCGGAAGATCTAGTGGGAACCCGCTTCATGGATGTCATTACGCTGCTACGGTAAGTGTGACCACACAAAACACAACTGACACAAAAACTGGGTTAATTAGTATTGCCTCATACCTCATAGCAAGTACTAAACCGGCACAGACCCTAGCCAGATGATATCCGTAGTAGTCCAAATTAAACCCGTTTGCTCTTCACTCCGTTCCGCTCCACAGTTGCAAGCTGCTGTAGTTTCCGGTCGAATTTTTATTATTACTATTATTTTTAAGCTTTTTTTGTTGTTTTGAGTTGAACTTTAATTTGAATTAGTTTGACGAGGGAAAACTAAGCTGCCTTAAGTGCCCAAGTCTACCATACCTTATCGGGTGTATTTGCCACCCTCGATCTCGTTTCCCTACTTCCTCCTCACTGACCTGACACGCCATATTTCATGACCATAATGAGGCGGTATCCCTTCGGAAAATACGTGGCTTATGTGACCAAATGCAGGTGCCGTTTGTTCTGCGACGCAGAAATTTTAATGATCCACTTAATTTGATTTCCACCACGGTTATAATGACCGCTTATATTTGCTTTTATTTATATTGATTTTCTGATAGCGCACTACATTGTGCAGATAAACAAATGCAATCAAATTTCATAAAAATACAAACAAGATGATGGAATCGATGTTTATATGAATTTATATGAATCATGCAGGGGAATTAGCCAGGACGGAGATAAAAAACGAGCTCAAATGGCAAAAAACCAAGAAGAATATTCGAGATCACATCAGTATGCAAAGCCCTTAGTACATTTTTGACACGAACTTGACAGTGATATTTTAGTTATGTGTATCAGTCGAGGTAGAGCTATCATGAGATAATAATTACGTGATCTACATCCTCTGAAAGGTGACAGTGATCGGCGAGAATCATGACTGACGCGAGCTACTTTAACTTTTGGATGCCAGAAGGGAGTCGCTTTAGGGCTGGACTACCTCCCGACAATTAATGCCTCAAAACTTGACTTGGCAAAACTGGAACAATCTCTCCTCGGGTAACCCCCAACCCGCTTGGCTTCTCCTTTTGAAGCCGTGCCGCAATTTGCAAATGAAGTAAACGGAAAGAGAAAAAACAAAGAGCGTCTCTTGCAACTGTATAATTAAGTTGGCCTCATCAGCCATTTACGGCTTTTGGTCTGCAGAGGCAGAAACAAACGATCGCGTTTTGTGGCACAGACCCTCAGTTTTTGCCTTCCTCTGTTTTATGCTGTTTTGCAAGCGGAACTGGGATCTTGGAACTTTCCACCGCAAGACACAGCCCCAAAAGCACGGAAAAACGGTTCTTGGTCTTAACGAAATTGGTTTGTTTATGGCCATAATGCGGCCGGCCATTGTTTGTCTAATTAGATTTTGAAAGCAAAGGCACGCAAATCGAGTCCCCGCAGTCCAATTCGAACAGTTATGACAGATCGCTCTTGTGCTTGTGCAACCCGCTCCCGACCGACCGACTATATATATCTCGATCTCGCTTTGTCGGCAAATACCCACCGATTTTCCCCGCCAATCACATAATGCTCGAAAATTCGGGCTTTGCATCGATAACCATTTAAGAGCCGCAGCAGCAGCAGCAGCGCTGCGCTGGAAAAACAAAATTGTTTTCTTGGAATTTTTCTATTCGCGTTTTTGCGGTTTGGCCAACAAAAGGCTTGGCCCGGCCGAGACAATTAAGCCAAACGAAATACTTACGAGTGCTCATAAGCAATATTCATAGGTAAAATACTTTGGACTTTGGCTTACCTGCAACGAGAGAAAATTTTAAAGAATTTTATTAGTTGACTTTTCTTTTTCTGTCGGAAGGTCATTAAAATTAGTGCGCTTTTGAACTTAGCTACACACTTTGAAGCAGCTGAAGAGTCGTAAACTCTGAATAAGTAGGAGAAGAACAAACTTAAAAGGGGCCAAAAGAGTTCCGAAGTCGGCGACAAAGTTGAGTGAAATTTTACGATGTCACTGGGGCAGTTAATGGGGCCTAGTTTTATATTAGTTTAATTAGTGTTTCAGTCTAGGGCAAGCAAATAAGCAACTAATTTGATGATGGTGTGATAGAAAGAGAGTGGAGCCATGTAAAACTCCGAGGCAAGAGACCATCCAACGCCCACAAATGTGGTTACCATATTGCTATGATTTAAGACTACCCATTTTATGTGTGATATCTTCGTTTTAAATCGCACAGCAAAACCCTTAACCCCTTTTTGATAAACCGGATTGAAACTCGTTAAACTAATTGTGTATTACTCTAAGAAACAATTAACCAAACGAAAGTTTTTGTTTCAGAGTATTAAATCGTCGCAATCCACAATTACATAGCTAATAAATGGAGTTTACAGCTGGTTTGGCGTCAGCATACAATTTCCAATTTATGTTGACCACATGAATAATTGAAATCTTCTGTAACATAAAATCCAGAAAATCGTCTTAACAAGGTCACTCAGAGAAGAAGCGCAATAAAGTTTACTTAATTGAACCTGCTGAGACATTTGCCTTACACTTTTCACTTTCATTTTGAGTTATTTGCCCCGCGTGGAGCAACCCAAAAACCATTTCATTTTGGCCATCAAAAGTGCCGCGATTAGACCAACACACACTCACACCTGCGCACACACAGTAGCTTTGATTGACGCTTTTATGGCAGCTCCGACTATCCGACTGTATCGCACTGCATCCAGCGCAACAATGCAGTTTTCTCCATTAAATAGTTGTAAAAGTAAATATTATCACACGGCGGCAGGAAAAGTTGAAGTCTTTGTCTCGCAAAATGTTTATTAAAATTTCAATTTCGACCGAAAATTGCTGGTGATTTGAATGCAGCGATACCAATGACTCCAAGTTGCTCTATAATTTTAACAACGTATCTGCAGCTTAGCGCAGATACAAATGCATCTGCGACTGGCCACTGGGGCGAAAATCCACTTAGGTAACACCAAATACGTCTCTAAATATACCGTTTATATGGCAGCTTTTACGAGCAATTAAAAGCCAAGTCCTGAAACTAAAAATCGCCAGCCTCTGGAAAGGGGAAGCCAAACAAGAGCCCCCAGCCAACTTGTTGCCTTCCCCGTCCGCAGTTGGCATTTGATATCGATGATGTCTTTGTTTCATTTACGAGCCCAGAGAAATTATGCAAAATTCAGCTCGCAGCAGGGGACGGAGCCCCAGCTCCGGACTCGGAGCCCCAAGATCCCCGAGCCCCCAGCGAAGCCAAGAAAAGCCAGCCAAGGAGATCGCAGGCCGCAGATTTTTGCGGTTTGAAAAGGCGTGGAAATATGTGGGGGCTCCCGAGAGAAGGATTGCAGAAAAACAAGAAAAGAAACTTGCGACACAAAGATATCTTCATACGTGGATCAAACATCTGTATATGTGAGATGAATTCATAAGGACGCTGCGGTTGAGTACTGTTAAAAATATAGTTCAAAATAAATTGAAGTAAATAAGGATATGATACCCAGTGTCGCACCATAATATTAGCATGCTATTTCTTAAACTGCATTCGCGATAACTCGAAAATTACGAAATTGTCTCCTTTATGAAACTGGCTGATGATTTTCATTCATAAATCACTTTCCTTGGCAGTTTTGATCGAAAATTGCCCAAATCCGGTTACACTCAAAACATTTCATGAAAATATTAATATGCAAGATTTCATTTACTTATGAAACGCACTGTCTATGCGGCAAAATGTCTACCTCCACAGATGCCTATAATCAAGGGAGTATAAGGTATCAATTACAGTTCAGGCTTACTGCAAAAAACCAACGCAGCGCAGACATACATATAAGATGAACCTTCGAGCCACGGATATTTATATAAAACTTACAACCCTTGCTTCCCGGACTTGTACGATTTGTTATCTCTCAACAACTTCGCATCGGCTGAATTGCGGTGCACATTTTTTGTGTTTTTCACCAAAAAACGAAAGTGTTTTCGATGCCAATTGGTGGCAAGTGCAACCTCGTATGCGTGATAAACCAATTAAGTGCAGTCCAAGCTCCGAAAAAGTGAAATTTTCGGTATCTTTCGCTAAAGACAAGGCAGAGGTCAAATGCTTATGGCATACAGCATCATCCGACGTGCGGGAGATCATAAAAGTGTTGGGACTGTTTGGACCGATCGGGCTCTTGGATTGGTTTTTGTTTTGGGACCAGTTTGTTTTGACAGTTGCTATAGAGATGTCAGTCAAATGTTTGAGATTCTCGAAGGTAAATATTTACATATAGATAGGATGTGAAAGAACTTTCTAATGCCTATTTTGAATGCTTTTCATCTTTCAAATGCTTACTCTTTAGAAAAACCAAACTGTTTGAGCTTCAGTTCCATTTCTCATGTAGCACACTTTGTAGAGCATTTTAACTTCTGTCTGGTGTCCATTCTCTTTAAGGTTCTTTAAGTAATATTACTCTATTTGCAGATCTCAATCAATCAAGCACGAATGGCGACAGCCAGGCAGACAGACAAAGCCAGGTAAACATTAATTGAGTCATTAAGTGCAAACAAGGCGAGGCGTAACTGATTAGATAAAATTGTAAAGCATTTGGAATGGTTATTAAAAGAATAAATAATGAAGCCAAGAGTGGAAATGATACAGAGAGGAGTTACGACTAATCAAGATCTGCAAGAAACTACAAGAAGCTATATAAAGTAACTTCAAAAACAATTACATATATCTTACTCGACAAAACACTTTTCGTAAATCACTCATTTCGTACAACTTCTGTGAAACCCAATCTTTCAATCTGCGGCTCAATCATCGTGCATTCCATTTGATGGTCACCCTTCTAGAACCGAACTCCATGCGGCGTAATTCACAATTAATTGAATTATAGACCATACTCAACTCGACTCGAATCGACTCAACTCCAATTCCGAGAACCGAGCGATTATTCTATAAAACGAAGGCTAAGCTCCGTTCAAGTCCCTCACTTCATTTTCGGAGTGGTTCGAGCTTTGCGTGTTTTGTCAGACGCAATATAACGGAAATGTTTGTCTATCCCCTCGCCGATTTCCTCAACTGGCCCCCAGAAATCGCCTCGGATTCACCAGCAAATGATGTAAGCCCGACTGAAGAACGGGCCCGGCCCCAGAAGAAGGGGCTTGGCCCCGTCTCGCCTCCGTAATGGAGTGGAAGTCACTTTATTATTACAACATTTTCCATTTCGCCTCGCTAAAATAATAATTCGCGCTTCATTTTTTACAACACACCAACCAACGAACGACACAACGAAGCGTCGACCAATGGAGAAGCCATTGACCCCGAGGTTCGCTCAGAATGGAATGGGTTGGGATGGGATGGGATGGCCAGGCTAAAGCCTCAGTCCCCATTCTCATTGCCAAAGCCCTCCCCAAACTCCTCTTTGATCCGGCTCTGAGCTGAACGGCAACCAGACTTACAATTGAGGCTAAAAGAATGGGGCTTATCTTAGAATCTGTAGATTTTACTTCAAATATAGAAAACAACCATGCTGAATCTTCAAATGTTAAATCTTGGTAACCTGATCTACGACCTTGAGCTCAAAAATTGAATGCATATGCCCGATCTGTGATTAAATCATACCGATTAAGCCAATTATTTGTACCAATTTTACTGTCAACCTTTGGTTAGTTTATTTACCCTTGAATTCGAAGAAAACCACACCAGATGGGCTTCTTTTCACAAATTTCTCGCAAAACCAAGAAAGACGCCCCTATTATTCTGCCTCCTGCTGTGGCAATAAATCCAGAGCACACACCGTCACAAGAAGAACTGACCGGCACTTTTGCCTTGGCCTGGACTCCATTCCAAGGGCGGGGGAGGAGAGGTTCTCCAGGGAGGTGGTGCAGCCGAGTTGCAACGGAGACGGACGCCAAAGCAGGAGCCAGCTGCATTCAGCACGTTTCAGCTGTTTCTCTGGAATTGTCGTCGCTTCGCCTGCGAACGAACGCGATTTGGACGCACAGCGAAAAATACATTGATGATGATGCTGAAGAATTCGCAAGAACTTTAATAGTAACTCCTACACACAAAACCTATAATTGTATTTTCCTTTTTAATTATTAACAATAGGACTATGTTTTAATTTTTTGCCAACGGTAAATTGAATGACTAAACTTGCACAGTATTATAGATAAAAGTTGTTTTCGGTGCAACCAACTGAGCATGACAACCCACCAACAACCCCCCAGCGGAATCCCCTTCCCACCAACGACTTCACACTTGCAACATTGCAACATGTTAGAGTTCTCGGCATATTTCGTTTGGCAATCGAAACGCGGTGTTGCAAGACAAAACTAGTTTTCCTCCTTAGAAGTTACTAATTAGAGCCAAGAAAAACCCGCAAGACCAGGTGAAAATCGATTACAGATATCGAGTGGCCAAGTGCCCAAGGCAGCGTTTGGCGCACGAGTCGATTAATCGATAGTTAATGATGCAACACTGGTGCCTGATCATAGCCTAAAGTAGATGTCAAGCGAAGATCATTAAGGATTTACCAACAGAAGAAATCGTTTTAGGGCTAAGGTAAATCGAATAGCATGCGATTAATCACTCAGCAGAAGATTAATGGGCATTAAGCTGAAGAACTTTGTAGGCAAAGCTAAACAAACAGAGACTAGGAATCGACTAAAACGTGACATTATTAATAGTGTACAAAGAAATAGTTATCTTTGGAAACCTTAATGACCTTTATATAGGTATTACTAAAAAGTTCGATTAAACTGATGGAGCCGTCCTTTGAGATATAATGATCTACAATTCTCTATCCAAGTTAACCTTTTTCTAACCTTTCACGTCCTATCCATGGAACTTGCGAGTGTAGTTAGTGTAAGCCACTGGAAAGCAACAACGATCAGCAAAATCCACAAATGTTTTTCCAAATATATATAGAAAAAAGATCATTACCAAAATAATGAGACCATACCAAATTGCTGAACGCAAAAACCTAGATACCAAAATGAAATTACGTGCGGGCAGCGGTCGAATATAAAAGCGAAGGGGGCGAGGTGGAAACCGATCTGTGGGGGCGTCAATTTGAATTGAAAGCACGAGCTCGATCTGGGAGAGATTGAACCGAGAGACTTACCCTTCCACTGCCGAATGCATTTCTTTCCACCAGACATATGATTATTAATTTGATTTGTAGCTTTTTGTGCAATTTCCTTCACTTTCCTACGAAGCAGAAAATGCCCCAAAAGAGTTTTCTTTTCGGCTCCGTGCCAGATTTCACTTTTCTTTTGTTTTTGTGATTGTTTTTTAGGAGGTGGATCGGTAATTTAATCCGGAATTTGTAAGCAATTTGCCCGAATGAGTTTCAATGTCAAAGTGTGGCTTGGTCGAACTCCTCCTCCTGCTGTGGAGGAGGAAGATGGGGAAAAGTTTGCGGCCATAACTCACACTGGGGAGCACACAGAAATAGTGAGAAAACCTTTTGTTATGGTAATGAGCAATGAGCAAACACTGCAATGGCCAAATAAGTCGGCTTGGGAAACCCGGCTCTGAAAAGAGTCCATAAACCAAAACTTATTAAGGCACAACAAGCTTCGAAAGCTGTAACTTGTCAGCCTTGCACAAATTTCATAAATCTCCCGGCTAGAGAACCCAGGAGTCCTCGTCTTTCTTCTGGCGACTGGTTTGCCTTGGTTTGGTCATAAAACTCGCAGATTCCTTGTGCCATTCTCCTCCGCTCTTTCGTTTGCCACTCGGACGCATCACTTCAAGGGAAAAAAGCATTTCAGCTTCGTTTCTTCTACTTTTCTCCCTTTTGAAGAAAAACTGGTAATGTTTTTCATTTCTGCAAATGACGGAAAAGTTCTTGCAGCTGGACACGTGTTGGGCACATGGTTCGAGGTTCAGAGGATGAGAACGAGGATGAGGCAAATAAAAACTGTCATTACTATTTCGGTGGCAGGGGCAATGCAATTAAGCCAGCGGTGAAGGGTGTAGAGTGGGATAATACCTAGACGTACACGCATGATGATAATTGAAACTGTACACCCATGTGTCTTGTCTTATATTAGGGGAAACTCAACTGAAAAACTTGCGGCTTGCGGGGGAAATCATTAAAATGAAGTATGACGTTGCGTAAGGAAATATTATACCTGCACAAGGTGTGCACTTGATTTCTTTATTACAGAAAGTTGTTTGAAGATTTCTAAAGACAAACACCAAAGCACCAAAGAAATTTATAGTTATCTCTCAAAACATGTGATCCAATGTCTAAATTCACTAATTTCTATTCTGCTGATTGTGATTTTGTTAACGTCATAGTTAAAGGCTATTGCAATAAGATTAGATTAATGGTAGGAAATAAATTATAACTTTCTAATATAGTTGCTCTGTAATTTAAAGTACGCATGATGGTAATGAAAAGATTAAAGACAATCTTAAATCTACAGTTCTCGAAGTAAGATTCCTTTTATTAAAGTAAGTAGCTTAAGCACCTCTGTGGTACCCTTTTGACACGAGGCCACGACGATCAAATCAAATCCAGCTGCTGGTGATCATTATTGCCCAGGTCTCGAGCCCAAAAACCTTCTCAAGTGAGTCATAAAATTACTGAAACTCGAAAAAGATGCAGATATACAGAAGCCAGCATCTGCATCCCCGAGAACGTCCTTAAAACGGGTTTTTTTCGACCAAAAAGCTAAAACACGTTTTTGCCCAACTTAACGAAATCAATTCAGTGGACTGAGAACCGAGTGCTGAAAACAGAAAACAGACGCGAGGCACGAGTGTTTGTCTTTGGTCTGGAGAAGAGCCAGCCAAAAGTTCAATAAGAACAGAGACCGATAAACAGCAGCTGATAAAGACAAAAAGGTAGAGCACGAAAATTAGTAGAGGCCGGAAAACCGAACACATGAGTGAAGAATTTCTGGGCATGAAGATGGGGAAAGGGCAACAACTTGTGGCACCATGACAAGTTCTGAAATACAATTTTTCGGGTGAGAGATGGAAACCGTTAGCAATCACAGAGGGTGGAGTGCTGAAGTGGTAAAAAATAATCGATGGATAGTTGGTGATAGATCCTGGCTGCAAAAGCAACCACCAAACACCTCCTGGCCATGGATCTCCCCCTCTGCTGCAGGTTGAGGGACCATCAAATTAAATTGCCTCGGTTTGTTGTACCAATAATAACAATGGAACGCAGCCAACCCTCGTCGGAAACCAAAACACGCAATAGTCATCAGGAAGGAAGAGTCCCGTCCCGGACAATCGTCATTCGAGCAGCTGCAAAATATTTCCAACTACAGCAGACTTTTGCTGGGGCGAAGCTTCACTTTGACTAGCATAAACCATTTATTTTTTTGGGGTGATTTTGCCTGCAATGCAACAGGATGTTGCGAATTTTACAAATTCAACCTCAACAGCAACCACAGATGTTTAAGGTTCCTCTGTCGTTGGGGAAGTTGTCCTTCCGAATAAAACATCCTTTGGTATCCCGTTCGGGGTTGAACCGTGGTCAATTGTTAGGTGTTAAGGGTTAAGCTGGGAATTGCTTTAACTTCCTTTAAAAAACTTAAGGGGCGGCTAAATAACCGAAGCGATTATCGAATTACAGTGGATTCAATTGCCAACATATGGTGTTAAAAAGGAATGAAATCAAAGCTTTAATTAACCTATTGTGTTTCTAACGGATTTGATTTGTAGGGCCAACTGTTTGAATTTTACATAAAATGGAAAATTACTTAAGAAATTTAGTGTAGTTAATATCCTTCGGTATCTTTGAAGATCTTGCATGTATCTAATTAGTGTTTGCGAAAAACTATCGTGCCCCACGTTCGTTAACATTAACATCCACTTTTATTATGAAATAAAACTTTGTTTTTTATGACGGAATCGACTGATTGCTCCATTTTCCTCTATTTACTCCGATCAACCTAACCTAGTGCGCATTCTTGTTCAGTACTTTAGCATATTTCTCATATAATTAAGCACTTCCCCCGAAATCAACTCATGAAACCTACTTCATGAATACATACAATAGTATAAATTGGCCTCTTCTGGTTCTTTCATATATTTTGCCCCTACTTTTTCCTGTATTCAGCAAAAATGTTGTCCAAATTGCCGGCTAGCTTGAGACCCCGTACATAAGACTATATATCGTTGCGCGTCCGCTTTTTGTCACTTTTATAATTAAAATTGCTCACACATGATTTTCTATACAGATACAGATATGTAGAAGAGCAAAAACAGCGGGGCAAAAAGTAAGAAATAAAACAACTCACGACTCGAGCCAGTCGAGTCATTAGCAGTGGAGGCAAACTAACTCAGCAGAACTGAGAGCACATAGTTCTTTAAATTTATTATAGTGGTGGAAGACAGAACTGGCGTAATAAAAAGCTGCCAAATGCGCAGGAAACGCGCAGAAGAATTCAAATGGAATACAAAACAATAAGGAAAGAGCGATCTGGGATTTCGAGGAGGAAGTAAAGTATGAAGACATACCCGAGTGATTTTGGGAATGGGTTAAATCCGAACCGAGTGGTATCCACGAGATGCACGACGAAGATGCAGGCACAGGCCACAGATGCCGATAAAGAGGAAGTGCCTCGGAGGCCGTAAATCAGAGATCCAAACCACAAGAGATGATGCTTTGATTCAGTAATGTGTCGGTATAATATTATTATCGTCCATATGTCGGCGAATCCTCTTTCCCTTCCTCTTTTCGGTATGTTTTTCGTACACTTTTGCGGCTGCTCGGGCATTCGGCCCTTTGGCAGGCAAAGTAGGTAGTTTTTACCTCTGGGTTCGAAACAGAGTGTTTTGCGCACTCACAGATACACGGACACTCAGATAAAGATACCCTCACACAGATACTCCGGAGTTGGGGTAGAAAACAAATACAAACACAAACACAGACGCAACGGAACGAGAATTCTGTACAAAAATGCAGGCGGCACTTGGCTTGTGATATATCCCATATATATATACATATGCTTGTATGTGCACATAAAACACGCTGACTGACTGTTTGTTCTCACTGTTCGAGTGAGTTTCTTTGTGGAGTTTCTGGCGCAAACAAGGTCTTGAACAACATTTTAGGTATTCAGCAAAGTTCTCATAAATGCCGGCAGTTTTGCTTTCGAAACACTATGTATTTTCACTCATTATATACCTCACTTTTGGCACTTGGTCGGTTTGAAGTCCATGTTGCGATGATCATAGATCATCAGATACAAAACTGAATTGCAACTACGCGTTGCGCGCGTTTTTGTTTGTTGGTGGTTTGTTTTTGCCTATCTGCAATTTAAAACTCCCGGAACCGTTCCGATCCGAAAGTACTGTTCATTTGCGTGGACCGCTCGCGAGTTACTGAGTCGCTCGCTCACAGCGCAGATACATTTTGCTGCCGCCGACTTCGCCGCAGATAAATTCGCCGCCCCGACGCGTCAAGCAAGTTTGCGGCGACTTTGGTGGCAACATGTTGCCGCAACATTTTGAAATCCGTCCCAGGATTATTGAAGTTATTGTTACCAGCAAAATTTCGAATTATTTACCAAATACATCAATTTTTGAAAAGCTAGCTTAAAATAAAAATTAAAAACTAGCGACGAGTTCTCAATGATTTTTATTGGGCAATAACCGAGCTGTGCTTACAACGCTATGTGGCAGAAATCCGCCAAAAATCAAGGAAATAGTTGGATAAGTGCCAGCAGCTACATTTTAACCGTGTGTGTGTGTGTGTGTATTTCAACGTGGCTTTGTTTGTTCATATGTGGGTGCTAACTCAGTGGTTGGCACGGCAAGAATTTCGCAAATTAACAAAGAGGGAAAAACAACGCAACAGGAAAATCCATAGGAGAACAGCAATATCGAACGCCACTTTCCCAGGACAGAGCAAAGGTCTTTGACATTGCCTTTATAGCGAGGTGTTAAAGGCAATTAGAATGTTGGTAAGAATGTTTTTAGCATGGGTATAAAGAAAGGGGCAACGGATGCTGATGAGCTCAACATCAAAACGCAACTAGCAAATCACAAATTTTCATTTGGAATTCATTTATTTGAAAATACTTTTTTCAGACGGAAGAATTTTACAGATCATACCTGGTTCATCCACCCTACCCAAAGAGACGCACAATGAATTAGTGTCATCTCGACCACTAAAATCCCATATATTGCTCGTTTTTGCATAATCCGCACCACACCTTTAACTCTTCACTTCAACTTATTAATGATCTTCAACTATCAACTCGTCTATGATCGTAACAAATTAATCAAGTCCACGCATAAAAGTGCTTATGCAAGTTACCCTCCGAAATATATATGTATTTGCATGTCTCTATATATTTTTTCGAAAACTGATTAATCTACCATGGCTGGGCGGCAATTTTTTAAGAGAAGGGCCAACGATATTTCGGTCTAGCCGCGGGCGGTGACAGCATGAAATGCGAAAATGTAAAATACAGAAACTTGGCCGAGGGAAAATACACCAAAAGTAAAACATAATTTGATTTGACAAATGATGGATGCCAGCAAAAGGGTAAAAAACAGCAGCAAAATCAAGAAGACGCCAGCGAAGAATCTCCCCGAGCGAAGCTCATACTGCCCAAACCGTAATCAAATTTATGTAAATTTCATAACAAGCCCAATTATTTATAATGCCCTGTAAAACATTGCACAAAAACATTTCCTGGTCGTCTCTGCAACTTCAGACCTTAAGCACATTAATTTCCTCTCGCGCTGGACGTGAAATAAAATGCGTAAAATTCGATTCAAGCCAAAAAAGAAAGACTAAGCCAGAGGGTTTTACCTCGATGATCGCTGCACAGAAAGGGAAATCTCAATAAAACATTAATGTATTTTCGGCCATTTGTCAAAGTTGTGTCAGAAAGTGACTGAAGATCGGTCAATTACATGCAAATGCGATGTTGGCAAGTTTAAGACAACTATCGGGGTCAGAAGAATTTATTTTGCATCACTATGGATGTTGAAGGAATATTGGCAAAAAAATTTCCAGATCAGTGTAGACTTTTAGAGAGAACCCCAAATTCGTTTCGCAATACAGACAAAATGTTTAGTACCGATCTCCTATGTAAACTTATTAGCTTAAACGACCTGTCTTTTAAATTTATGGCATTTTCGTTTCGCAGTTCAAGTCTCTCATTTCCGCCCTTTCCCCTCTCTCTCACTCATTCCCTTTTTCTCCCTCTCTTTTTTGATGGCTTCAACTTCCCTCACTTTCGATAGTTTTTATCGCCGTCGCTCCCCCACAACTATCGTACTTGCTGTCCAGTAAGGCGGCGGGTTGTTAAGAAACTTGAAGGGCTTTGCATAATAATATTGACATCATCAAAGCGGTTTATGTGGACCTTTGGCCAAACTCGGGACAGACCTCCGCCCGAAGCTCTGTCACAGAGTCCCCAGATGTTTGCCTGATTTATGGTCGTGCTACTTACGTTGCAATATAAAATACATATATGTGGAGCTGCGCTTCACGAGCGATCAGCTGTGGGTAAAAGGCGGTTTGGACAATTTGCTTACCTGAAACGAGAAGAGCGGTGGAAAAAATGTTGAGAAAGATTTGTTTGACAGGGGAGTTGGCCATTCCGGATGCTAGAAAAGTATCTTCGGGATCGCAAATTCGCGATAATCTATCTGGGTCACTCAAGCGTTTGAGAGATTACGTTTTAAACGTAATTAATAAGTGGAGTGCGGATTTTATGGTAGATGGTGATATTCCCAAACTCTGGCATTTCGCATTAAATCTGCATATCTGCATCTCGCTCGCTGCGCGTTTGATCCACTTTTCAGGCTTTTTGGTCTGGCCGAAAGCCGAATGTCGCCTCTTTCGTGGCCTTTGGTGCGCACAATTTATGCATTGTTGGCCAGGCCAAGAGCCACTGAGCCGTGAACAGCACACCAGGAGGAATCGAAACAGAAACAGAAGTAGAAGCCAGAAGCTTTCACAAATCGCAAACAGA
Organism: Drosophila simulans; assembly: GCF_016746395.2. Lineage (NCBI taxonomy): Eukaryota > Metazoa > Arthropoda > Insecta > Diptera > Drosophilidae > Drosophila > Drosophila simulans. The sequence goes on from NC_052522.2 coordinate 502,481, forward strand.
CGACGACGATGAAAACAGTTAAAAAGTTGCGAGTTCATTGTTGCATGCACCGGACCCAATGGAGAGGCCACTGCAGTAGCAGCGGCGAATGCAACACAAGGAGCAGCTAGCAGCGAGCAGCAGCCACCGTTTACCCACTCAACTGCCTAGAAAGGGGGATTCTCCTCCGGATTCCCCTGCTCATCCGACATTGGTTGTTCTACTGAACCGCCGCATGAACTTTGCGTTCGTTATGAGCTGGAGCGGCGGTCGCAACTTCGAAGTGCAGCGAATGCGAATCGAGATGCGAGATGGGTGCGTGACACGATGATCATTCCAAACGTAAATATTCAAAGATTAGGACTCACATTTAATGTCTTTAAATAGCCAAAACTAAGAGCAGCTTGGATATTATTTTTTAAGATACATATAGAGATCGATTGGTCTCTTAAAAGCCGAATGTCATACCCAAACCAATCGAGCTGCCTTTTTAAATACATAACACAGTCTCTCAGCTTCATCAGTTCAGCGGAGTTCGTCGTTTGTCTTGCCGAAGCGCGGAGATACAGTTAGAATAATGGTGATTGATAAATATTGTCTATGCACGACTTTCAGCATTTAATTGAAGTTTGAAGCGCAAGGTCCCGTGCTGCAGCCTGAGGTCCCCTTGCCACCGTTGCACCCATTTACCCATTTTCCCCGTTGCAACCCCATTGAGGTGGAAGTCTAATTGATGGCAGCATTTACAGTTTTGTCTGCTTTTGTCTCCCTGCCATGAATTCGCTTTGGGTTCAACCGCAATACAGTTGCTTTCTCCACCCACACAGCCACTGGAAGTTATAGACTAGCAGAGAAGAAATGCCGCCCACTTGCAGGAGAGCGGCAGGAAACCCCTAGCATCTGCCACCAATTTTGATGTCTAATTGTCGAGATTTTTATGCTCGATTTTTATGAACCCCAGGAACGCTGTTTTTTGTTCGCAATTTAACGTAATTACAATCTCTTTGCAAATAGGCGACTAATGTTTCTCACAAGCCACTCTCTCGATTCTCGGTTCGCTTTCTTCTGACGCAGCCTCCTTGCAAGCGGACAATATAACTTAAATTTTCACTCATGATAACCAGAAAAGTGAATTGCCCACTTGGCAGTTGGAAAATGAAAACATAGGCGAGATCACAAGGATATTGAAAATCCATTACAAGGCGAATTAAAGATACTCTTGAATCAAAGATAGATAGATAGATAGTAGCAGTATAGTATTGCTCATCGGTTTTAAGGATTTGCCAACTCGCAATTAAAGTATGTGATTCGTTTTTATCATAATTATAAAAAAAATTACCTAAATTTTCGCAACATCTATTCCTTTGGGCACATACCCACGAAAAGTGCCTGCATTAAAGTATTCCCACAGATTTACGGACTCACTTTCCCCCTTCAAAAGATTGCAGCCAACTTCTGCCAAGTGTTCAGCTCCTTTTCAGAGCATCGCAATGGATCTTGGGGCAGCTGAGACTTTTCCGGTATTCCACTAGACAGCAACTTTCATGTTCTCGGCAGATGCGCGGCAAATGATAACACAAAATGCGTTTTCCATTTCGAGGCATAATTTCGTGGCGCGGGCAAAACCATTTTCCGCATTTTCTCGGCCAATTTTCGTTGCCTCTGCGTGCTGTTCACAACTTGGCGGCGAAAGGAACGAGCGATGGAAAGAAGTGCGGGGAGCAGAAAGAAAGAATCGAAGCAGTCAACTCCTGTTCAGCAGCAAACAAACAGCAAAGAGGCGGGAAAAACAATATTGTATTCTGCGGAGGGGGAAAGGTACGAGGACCCCTGGCTCCAGAAGTCTGCTGGAGCAATAAAAATAATAATCGAACTGCAGCCGCATTGCGTTGGCCGCAAAGTTATTGCCCATTGGCTCTGATCGATTGGGCCAACAAGGTGGGCAAGAGGGGCGATTTCAGCCAAGAGAAATGAGAGAAAACAGCAACTGCCGTTGGGTAGCGATGGTAATTTGATAATTGGCAAAGCTTTCTGCTCGAGAGTTGCATAACATAGGGTTAAGAGTGGACCAGTTCAAATTACTAAAGCAGAGTGGATTGCTAAAGTCTAAAGTTTAATAATTAATCAAAGATCCATTCTTACACTGAAGTTTGGGTAAGTTAAAAGCTATGGCTTGACCGGAATTAAGACATCTCCAAGGAAACTTTTTCTTACGAACCGCAACGATCCCTAAACCTATTTCGAGTTGACCCCAATTTTCAGACCTCTAATGGTTATTACGGTTAACCAGAGATTACCCAACCGACTAACCGACTAACATTTGCCACTTCATTGCCCTGCCACTTTTCGCCGAACGATGAACGCCAAACCATAATCGGAGTGGGCCAAATCATTGCTCCCCATTTACCTTCGATGGGTAGAAGGCTCCTCCCCAACGATTATTACCCAATCCTAATCATATAAATAAAACCGCTCGGTCTTGTGAACTCCTGAACCGGAATGTCTCACTAAGTCTACGAGAGTGGGATCTCTGGATCTGGGGTATATGAAAATCTCATTCGCACGCCAAATTGATTTCAATCAGCGAACAATAAAGCAATTTCCTTAGAATTTCACACTTCAATTCACCGACTGACTGACTGACTGACTGGCTTGACCCAGTGCTCCACAATCGGTTGGCAATCTGGCAAACAATATGAATGGATAGATCTACGGCTGGCCAAATCCCCCAAATCAGCCGCGAAGTTTGTACACTTCTTTGGCACCCATGCAGCTGACAATGAGTTGGGGGAAATTAAGGGGAGTAGGGGGTGAGCAGCTGCGCCTGCGCACTCTTCTAGTATTGGACGTTGGACGACGCCCACCGGTGGCCTGGGCGATGATTTATGAGGCGGCTCCTCCATTTGCGGCTAAAGCTCACCCAAAGAGAAGTGAAAACTCCGCTTCAAGGGTGTGAAAAGTGGCAAATGAGTTGCTTGTTGTTTGCGCCAGCACAGAATCTTGGATAATGCAAAACAAAATGCCTGCAAATTGCAGACACGACCGGATCTGGAAGACCTGGCTCTGGAGAAGCCCCACTCCTTCCCCGCCAGCACTCAAGATTAATCGCCAGGGCTTTGAAGTGACGCCAAGTTTGGTGTCAAAAACTGCGGCAAACAAAAAGAGACTCAGGCGAACGAGCGGCGAGTGTTAATGAAGCACAATCTCTCACTGGAAAATAGTTTTATCTAGTTGATATATAGTTTGCTCATTAAAACATATAATATTGGAGCAGACTTCGAATTACCTCTCGTTCTTATTTCCTAATCGACTACCCAGGAAATTCATTCGATTTTAGTCACATAATTTTTGGCAGTGCAGATATCCCAAAGTTTATCTGTAGTCTCAGTCGCGGACCCAGTTGGCTTCCCATGTGGGCCCACCCACGCATCTCTCTTCAGCGGCACTTTGCATTAAGCCAAGTCGAGTGTTGAAGTCGACTCTTATTTTATTTGCAGCTGCGGCTGTGATCGGGATACAGCCGAATAACGGCAGATCCCCCCATTATGTTGAGCCACCCACTCAAGCCAGGTGGAGTGGAAAGGATGAAACTCGAGATCATAAAGGAACCGTGGAGGAGATCGCTGCGGAGAGCTGGCAACTTGAACTTGCCCCTGGCTGAGGATGGATGGGGATTGATTACAAGCGGATCACAGCGGATCAGGATAAATGAGGTAAACATCATTAGATTGAGGTGAAAACTGGTCTTCGATCTTTGTTTGCCATAATGACGAATTGCTATTCTTCGTGGTGGCGGAGAGGCACAGGAAGAAACGCTCGAAGATTAGAGTATCATTTGCATAAATCGATCCGATTGTCTTAGAGCCTCGGCGGATTTGCCTTAATGATGAGATAGTCATAGTGGAGAAGAAAGGCAGAGAATCAAAGAAAAAGGCAAAGTCAAATTGCTAGTGACCCTCTTCCCTCTTCTGGGAATATTTAAGACTTTCTCTATATTTGATTATGGAGCGTAATTAAAGATATTCGTTTACCTGCGATTAGTTTGTATTTAACTATGCTGTCAATAAAATAAATAAAATCATTTACGTTTATATGATCAGAATTTCAAAAAGAACTCTCTTGTTTTTCAGGTCGTATTAAATTGACAACATCTCTTTTCGGGCTGACTATTTACAATTATAGCTTGACTCTTCCACTTGCATTTTCCACTCTAAGCTAAAGTCCACATCTCAAATATCCTTAGACCCTGGTAAGCCACTGACCCCCGCTGACGTTTAACGACTATTAACCCACGACAACCCTTAACACTTGGCACCTATCGCCCACCGAAATCCTCACTCTTCCGCCTTTCGAGACCACCGACCACCGGCTTTGATTTCTCAGAAGCCCCACAACCACCGCTTTGCACATATTTCTACTTAGTGCAACAACTTTAAACGGCAACTTACCAAAGTAAAGCAAAACTCAGATGAGGAAAACTGGGGGAGCAAAAAAAAGGAAAACTTTTACCACAAATCGGATTTCCTGCATCGATTTGTGGTCTTCGCACGCGCCTCGAACTGAAAACAAATGCATAAAGTAGATCATAGAGCAACGACTGCCTTTTAAAAGATCGCATCTCTTCGAAACGAGAGCGACCAGAATCCCAGCTCGATATATAAGAATCAAAGACAACGCACAACACGAATGCCAGAGATATTTCCCAAGGAAATAGAAGAGATTCTTGTGCTGGCCCCGCTTTTCCAAGAAGCCATCCAAAGCCAGAAGAAGGAAACGTGTGCGAGGCTGACAAGTTTTTCCCTTATTTGCTATTTGTCGGCCGCGCCACAAGCATATGGATGACATCGACGTCAAGTCCAGTTTGCCAGGCCGGAGTGCTCTTAAAGAGTGTGTGGAGAAAGATTGGAAAATCAATCACATATTTGACTGAGAGATGGGGAGGAAAATTCGCGCAGGTTCTGGCATTAAGTTTTACTCAATGGAAGTAAAATAAGTCATGAATGCTATTGAACTTTTCGAAAACCTTAATAGTTAGAAGCCATGATCTCGACTATGTTAGTCGTTCAACATCCATTAAAGTGCGAACTATTAAAGTCAAAAGCTGCCTGTAACTTATTCTATTTATGAGCCCATCTTAACTAGACAGCCCTGTTCTATTCAATGGTTACTGGGTGTGGAGAACAAGTTTCGCCCGAAGTCAACGCCTGATTCCAGCATTCCACCTCCTGACAACGTGCCAAAATAGCCCTGGAGGTTTCTATGGAAGGGCCCAACTCCAAACTAATTGCCTGGCCACGCCTTCAACTTCTTCACAAAATGGGGAAGGGGGATCTCATCAAGCGCCAATGCATATTCATAGTCATAACGAGATTTGAGGTCTGCCATGTTCACACAATCTTCCTCTTCTGCGCCGACTTGAGACACTCCTCATAACTGCACAATTACCTGATTATTTTAATTAGCCTAAAAATAAAATTGAAATAAAAAAGTTGAGCAAGTGCAGGAAAAAATTGAGGTGACAACACATAGGAAATGTCTAAATATACAAACAAAAGCTGGCGATAGCATAAATCACCGGCGAGGGGAAACGGGGAAACTGTAACTGCAAACAAGTTAATGAATGTATCTGCGGGATACATCTGCATGGAGAGAAAGACTCGACAAATAGAGTTGGCCGAAAAGCAAAAGGCGGCTATAAAAAGCGTTAACAAGACAACAACAGCAATTGGCGAACAATAAAATACACTTAGCAGCCCGAAGAAGAAGCGAATAACCACCAAATTGCTGTTAACAATTCTCGGAGAGCCCAGCCAGCAAAGGCAAATACATTTTTCTGTCTGCCAAAAGTGGGTCAGCAAGAAAAGCCTCCCCCTTTCCATTTTATAGAAGTCTTCAATGCCAGCCGCAAGCATTTTCATCAGCCAACTCTGCGAACGCAAACTCTTTCTCTCCCGTGTTAGTTAGATTTTAACTACCGTTTAAGAAGTATCGTACGGCTACTCTCAACTCTTCGCAACTGAACTCCACTCCTCTCGGCGTCCATTAATCACCTTCAGTCAGTCCAAAGAGTCAATTCACCACCGAACAGCCTGCCAAATGTGTTCCACGCAACTGCTCAATCTCCGTATCTTTTGGGTGCCTGGAACGGGGCGCACATTTGGCTTTTATCACTCGATCCGCACCAAATAAACTACAAAGCCCCAAACGCGAAAACAGAGAAAAACTTATTTGTGTGCCAGATTTTGGTGCATTTACGGCTTGCGTGAAGAATTCCCGATCGGACCAGACCGAAGAAAATTCTCTTGCAGCTCTTAATGGGTTGTTGGATGCAAAAACTTGGCGGGACATGAGGAAATAATCCGCACACACTGCGAATAAATCACAGAAGTTGTAAATTCATTTGAAGTGCATTCGATTCGAAAGAAGTAAGTCAAATAACATATATTTTACAAACATAAACATTTTATCTATTCCGGGGCGATATCGATTGAGCTTTTACCAAAATTTAACCATGGTAGATGTGGTGTCCGTAGGTGGGAACAGCGTAGGACTTCAGCACAGGAACATGCTGGACCACTGGGACATGCTTCACCACCGGAACGTGCTGCACCACCGGAACATGCTTCACCACCGGAACAGATTTCACCACGGGCACCACGTGGGCCACAGGAACCACTCCGTAGGAGGGCTCAATGTAGCCAGGAGCAGCAAAAGCCATTGCAACCAGAGCGAGGATCACAGCGATCTAAGGAGATATTGTGGTATAATCAATCCTAAGGGTTAACTATATTATTCCTTGCACTTACAATGCGGAACATTTTGGTATTTGTTTAGTAATTTACAACTTGACTTGGAGATATCGTCACTTGGATGCTTGTAGGACGACTGGTGATGCTGACCAATGGATCAGTTACTTTATATAGCCAAAAATCACTTCAATAACGACTTCTAAACGGGCAAAGGCGTTTGGCCATAATTCTTCTGTTTAATTGAGAGAATGGATTTATCAGTTGACCCAGAGGTGCCTCATATAGGTCTTTTTTGTGGACGTGACCTTGGTTCTTGGTGATCATCACAAACGCGTGAAGACGATCGATATAATGACAATGGTCTTGGAAGTAAACAATAATAAGCACACGGATCTAAAAACAGCAGACAATTGAGGAGTCATTGAATGGGGATTATGTCCAAAGGTTAAGCAATAACGACCGATAACGGGAAGTTCGCCGCTGGAGATGAAACCAAATAGAATGCGCATTATTCAAAGAAGCCAAATTTGAGATAATTAAACTGGTTTGGCGCGTGGCGCTCGAACAGAAGTCATTTGATGGCTATTTTCGGCTGAGGTGCTAACTACTATATATAATGATTCCACAGATGGTCAATCAACAACAGTCGTCCGGCTCACACAAACGTTCGATAACCACAAGTTTAAGTCTTTAACTTACAACAAAATACAAATATGTTCCGCATTGTAAGTGAAAGGAATTATACATAAAATCCTTAGGATTATTTATACAATAATATCTCCTTAGATCGCTGTGATCTTCGCCCTGGTTGCCATGGCTTTTGCTGCTCCTGGCTACATTGAGCCCTCCTACGGAGTGGTTCCTGTGGCCCACGTGGTGCCCGTGGTCAAATCTGTTCCGGTGGTGAAGCATGTTCCGGTGGTGCAGCACGTTCCGGTGGTGAAGCATGTCCCAGTGGTTCAGCATGTTCCTGTGCTGAAATCCTACGCTGTTCCCACCTACGGACACCACATCTACCATGGTTAAATGAGCACAACCCCATTATAAATCGATCCGACACTAATAAACTACCAACCAAATCGAAGTTTTCTTTACTTTCTGATATCTAACAGGGTTAACCTTTTGGTTCATGTCATCGGGGCTGACTTAATTGTTATACTTACAATTAAATGAGTTATTTTTTTCCGTACATCAAGGAACTAATTCTCGTAAAAATCACGTACCCAACACCCTTTTGTGGCCAGCACTTTCCATTTTATACATTTCACAGCAACTTAAGTTGTCCAGTGGTGTCCATGGCTCACTGATTATTTTATGAGACATTTTGTAAAATTTAATTTCACCTCGCTCATTTTGTTATTTGCGAATAGTCACACATAAAGTCGTTAACAAGGCGGCAAGCTTCCAGGGGAAATTTCTTCATTAATCAGCGGAATAAAGTGACGCCTCTAAACTGCAGCTGCATCTTCTCCGCGAACCCCCCTCACCACCTCACAGAGATTGCCATTAAAACCCAATCCCAGCTCGTCTTTAATTTGAGCCAATTAAAGTGGCGACAAAGCAAAGCCTTCCAGCCGCCTTTTCCTTTGGCTTTTCCCCCGGTTGCGGTTCGATCTCGTGTCGATGATGAACCTGAATGGATCGTACATGAATTTTTCATTGTTTTTTATTCGGGGCTTTATTCGGGTTATTAAATCGCTGGCTAGAAAAACTCTCAAGCGATTTGGTAAAAAAATAAAAACCATCGAAATAAGCAGACAAAAATATAAAAATAAATTGTGTTCGAAAGTCAATTTTGTGAACAGGCTTTTTGGGCCTTTTTTGTGGCTGGTTTTGTTTTTTCTATTGCCAAAAGATTTATTGTTAGCGTTTTCTTCTTAATTTTCCCCACATTTCATTTCGGTTTCGGCTTTCAGTTTCAGCTCTGTTTTTCAGCCTGCTGCTACCATTCAGGTTCCACTTCCTTCCCAGTTTGAAGTAAATTTCTCGGCCAGAGTTTGGCAATTTTATTACTCTATTAGGGGGAAAAATAGTAATTTGCTGCTCGATTATGACGAAATCATTTGATCCGCTTCACATGTGACGTCGTCTTTTTGTTGGGCCTGTCTGTTCCCTCCTTTTGTGTGGTTTCTTTTTTGTCTGTGGTAATGACTTCATCGTCGCCCAGCTACCCAATCCTATCCTATCCGCAGCTCATTTGATAAATTATCCAACAGTTTGTAATAATAATTTTCGTGGCCGCTCAGGGGGAGTTGCCTTCGATGCTTTTGTTTTCATTTTGTTAATTATCCGCTATAATTGTTAATTTAAATCATGAAGGAAAGTGAAACTCAATTGAACTTGAGAGACCCCTCCTGTCCATCTCTACCTCGTGTGTTATTCTCTTGTGGAATTGGGCGTGTTTCGGATCGATGAAGCAGAGAAAGGTTTTTCGATCGGATTGGGTTTGGAGTTATATACTCTTAGCCGTATTAACAAATTGTTTGTTTCAATGTTTCGATAATGGTGTAATCTAGTTGCAAATAGCAAAGCCCTCGTTAATGCAATTTCAAACACTCGTAACTGCTTTTAGTACCTCGCGACCTTTAATCAACACCTCAACTGCTAAATGACTGCACGTGACTGCACATTACAATTGAGTTAGGCCCAAGTTCAACTAAACTACGCCAAATAAAATGGAAAGTTTATTTAGAGGTTCATTTAACGCGAAAGTTGAACTATAACCGAACCGAACTGGGCAGCAGTCGTAACTGAATTTTAAGTGCTCTTGCACTAACTACTCTCCTCCGAGTGGGCTAATTCGGTGGTAAATGTTTTATTGCCGCCCAGCAACTGCAGCTGGCCACTTGGGCCGCATCCAAGTCGGACTCGGAGTCCAGACCGACGCTGGAGCTGGAGCTGGAGCTGCAGCTAACTTATTGGGCGAAAGGTTACAGTCAGCAATTGTTATGCAAATCTGGCGGAGGGAGATTGCCGCGAACACAATGGACACCCGTTCGATAGAATCGGACAAGCGGCCAGCCAGGCCAGCGGACCAAATCGCAATTCGAAAATCCCCAATCCGAATCCTATCCAGGCGAAACATTCAAACATGAAATTATGACTGCCATAAAGTGGAGCACTTCCTCGACTCCCGCACACAAATCGGAGTTGTCAATGCGATTATATGGTCGCAGCGCTTAGCTAATCGCGCGGCCAGACTCCAAATTGCACCACCTTCACTTTTCCTGCGGCTTTTCCAGGGAAGCCACGGAAACCAGGGAAAACAAACTCATTTTCCCGCTTTATCATGCTGCCTACCGCTGCTGCTGCTTGTCTTGACCATTTTCGGAGGCCCAAGTTTTTCGGAAAACAAAGACATCCTGTCGTTTCAGGCGACAGGGAACATGAGTGCTTACACCTCGGTTGACCAGAACAGCGAATGCCTAAAACAATGTGTTTGTCCACAGGTTTGTCCATCAGTCCATGTGCTTGTTAAAGAGTTGATCGTCGATTACCATAGGATTTCAACACCTTAGTGGAGAAGGTACAATGTGGTTGTCAGCAATCTTGTATTGTAGTGTTGTAATTAAAATTTAAGTAATTAACTTTGGAGAAACTGAAGGTTGAGGTATCCCGTTGAAAACTCCTGTCTTGTAAGTCCTTCCCAAACTTTTTCCCACATAATAGAAATAAATTTCAAGCATCGGGAAAATATATAAGGAGATTGCAGCCAGCACCTTGGGGAACCAGCATAGATCTCAGCTCGTTATGGCCACCGACATTGTCCGGCAGCTGACAAATTTTGGATTTTGCTTCACGGCGATCATCTCTCAATCTCAATTTTGGACCCAATCTCGATCGCCATCTTCCCCGGCTGCCACTCCATTTGGTCTGTGGCCAGTAGCTGTGGGGCTTGATTGCGTCGATCGGTTTGTGGAATTGGAATTGGAACTCTAGTTAACAGTTGGGACCTGGACACCGAATGCGTGTCTCCGCCCCCGGGAACTGCAGAAGCAACAACTGCAGCCGCAAACAATTGACAGAGACAAACGCCTAACAACTTATTGGAAATATGTTTAACCATTTTGGGCAATTGACATTTGCTGCCTAGTTCGAAAAGCTCCATCTGCGAGACTCTCTTTCTGCCATCGACAGCGTGACAAAACAATTGTCGTAAATCAGGGGCAGGCAGCCGGAGTTTAAGCCAGCAAAGCTTTTGTCTTGAGCATTTTTCGGCTAACTGCCCACAATGCAATCTTAAGTTTTACAGAGTTTCGTCTGGCCTGCTGGCTTTGTTTACTTTCATTTGGCTCGTGGCCGGCTGCGCTTTTTCCTTCGATTTTTGGCGAGAAGGAAGAGCGAATGTGTACAAGGAATTCCATTGAAAAAAGCTTAAAAGGAATTTTCAATTAGCCAAAAAATAGAAAATGATTCCTGATTGGGTCAAGAAAGTGGGTAATGAAAGGCATTGTGTTTAACATTATGTAAGCAAAGAGGAAGTTATAAGGCGGGTCGGGGTATAGAATACCAAACTCTCTGAAGAGCAAAAATTTTCTACTAACTATGAAATTTACCAATAATTCGAGCATTTCCTATTTGCACCGATTAACTTCTGTCACGGTCAAAGCTCAACTGCATCCGACACAAATCAAAGCCATAGGCGGAGACCAAAGCCACAGACACTCTTCCGTCTTAGATTTCCCGCACTCACACACAATTACATAATGTGGGGAGCCAAGAGCCGTGTTCATAGACAATATTGTTCAGATAAAAATCCCCCTAAATCAAAGAAATTCGAAAAAAAAAATAAAACCGAAAAGTGCAGAAACAAATCTGTGGGCAATTCAGAGACTTTGAATTCAGTCTCGATTGAAGGTGTTACAAACGTCCGAATGCCAATTATCAAGCAGGGGTTCGAGGAGGTTATCTCGAGACCCCTTCCTCTCCCTCGCAGCAGTTTTCACTTTCAGTCCAATAAATTTTCGTAACAAAATAGGAAAAAAAAGAAGAAAAAGAGCGAAGAAAACAAGGGAACATTGTTGTCCGATTTTCGAGGGGAAGCCAATGGACAGACGGACTGAGGGGATTCAAGCAATTGGCGGGGGCAATGAGAATGACTGACGGATTTGGTATTTTCTCGCTGTTTGAGACACAAAACTAGTTGCACAATTTCGAGACGCACTAACGGAAGCCGCTGGATATGGAAAACTCAAAGAAAAGGGGCAAAAAACACAAGTCATTGGGGCGAATATGAAAAACAATATAACAAAATGCGTAAAATTGCCTTTTTTCGAGCTGTTTACGATTTGCTACGCTTTTACCTCACGAGATTGTAATAATCTTGATAATAACCACTATTGGCAGTTTAAAATGAAATTTCAAAATATTCAAAGATTTTAGCTTAAAATAACTAAACGTTGCACAAAATTGGGCAATGCAATTTGAAAATATTTCTGCGACCCTCAAAGTATGCAACATAAAAGATTTCAAATAGAAACGGCTGCTTACCGAGTGTACTGATAGGTGGCGCTGCAATTCCGCGTTGCCAAACAAAGTCAGCTCTGTGATTGTCGGCGAACTCTCCAATTTATTCTCCATTTCGCGTAGCCAACGCCGCAACTCCTTGGGATCCTCACAAAGACCCTCCGGCCGTTGGGTCTCATCGAGCATCTAATCAAAAAGGTGGATTCATTAATTAACAAAGGCTCAGAAATGTACAGGCGATTTCAATTATTCTCACCTTAAAGGAACAATCACTGGACTTCTCCAACACCGTGGCAGCGCCCTCTATCTCACAGCGCGCCTCCTTGCAGGTGTCCAAAAGGTTCGTGTCCATGATGTAGTTGTAGTTCGTTTGAATGGCCGCCCAGAGGTCGTCTTTGCCAGACGAACCCAGGCCCAAGGTGGCGCTGCTGTGCAGACTGGTGGAACTGCATTGACTGTTTCCGCTTCCCCACGAATAACGGTGCATTTTATTGCTATGCGAATTTTTCTGAAAGTTTAAAGTAGGAAAATTCTTAGCTCAAATTTAGTAAAATGAAAAATATTTAAACAATTGGTATATATACCAATATTAAAAAAAAAAAACCAAAACAAAACTCAAACCCAAATAACAAACCTTATTACCGCAAACAAAAGATGTTGACAAATGTTGATTGACTAAAGCATCTCAAATCTAAAGTGGCAAACACCAAAAATACGATCGAACAGAGGAAGGGGAAGCCGCTTAAAGTTTTTAATAAATAAGTAATTTGAGGCGTGCCAAATACGGCCAAAACAATATGCTTGGCCATCTTGGGAGCTGGCGTTTCAGATTCCCGACAGTAAGCCAAAGGAAACTGGTTTTTATTCACTTCAAATTGCTAAGCGCGCGCAATTAATTAATGCATTTTGCTCATTTGTCCAAGAAAGTCTCCGATTCGCGCTGAAATCGTGGAAGGAAATTCCTTATTTACACAATCATATTCCCAAAAGCAAACGAAATTGAAAATGAAATTGTGTGATTGCTGTTTCTGCCGATTTCAGTAATTGATTAAATGAGTGAGTGGAAAAAGGGGTGTGAGGTGGGATTTATCGGCGAGTGACTCGCATTTCGGGCAAAAACTCGCCCACAGTGACTGAGAAAAGTCTGTCGACAAGTAAGCTGTAAAATATGCAAGCTGTGACACCTGGAGGCCTTGAAAAATATATCTCAGTGGTCTCGGTCTTGTAAGCCTCAACAGATTTTTATCGAGGAATAAAGTAAATAAATCTCCATGACTGTGAGAACTGGACCAAAAAACTATTTGGTATGCTGATTTTGTGTTAGCCGCAAGCTGATAAGATTTACTTAGCCGATTTTGACACGCCCTCTTCCGCCACTGAATTTTTTTTAGCACTATTAATATATACTATTTCGAACAATTATCGGACAGTGCATAAGAGCTTAAATAGCTTTTCTCAGAGCAGAGTCTTTGATTTTTTACTGTAACGCCAATAAAAATTTCTATGATCATTTTCCGCCTCCGTAAAAGAAGAATAGAGGCCTGTTTTTGCATTCCAGTTTTGAGCATAAATTAGCAATTTGTGTCCATGGCGCCAACTTAGTTGCACATTTTTAACCGTTGCAGCTCGGTTTCATACAGGCATGCTAATTATTAATTTATTAAAGCAATTTCCGCTGACACAGACAGCAACTAAGAACAAGAGAGCTCAGAATTCTAACGGCTGCTTGTCATTTTAAGAGACCAAACTCGTTAGCGTGCTAAACGAAGTCTAAAAGTGCAACAGGTATCAGTATATGGAGGAGTAAGTTACTAAACTACATATATGTCGAACTATAAAATACTCTAGCTCTGATTGGTAAAAATCCTTCAGTTAAGTAGGGACGGCTCCCATCTTTATTTAATGTATATACTTTTTTATACGTTTACAATTTTTGTATCTCTTTAAATATATATTCTGAGAAAGGGTATTGGCTGAGGCGAAGCCCACCATCTCATGATCAATTGCAAATTTATGCGCACACGATACAGCCATTACCTGTTGTATCCCCGACCCGTACTATTCCTCTCATCGCCCCCAAAACACGTACCCATTTTTGGGATCACTCACCTTGAGGCTGTTGTAGGGACGTTCCAAGTGAAGTTTGGCCTGGATGACGTCACGGCTCTCCTGCTGTTCCTCATTAGAGGCCTTCAGTGACGTCATGGACTGCGATTGCTTCATAAGGTCGTTCCCAACACTATTGGTGCCATAGTTTAGCTGTCCGCCGCCGGGGGCGCTTCTTTTGGGTGCTCCATCGCCCGTTCCCGCTACATTCAAATTGGCACTTCCTCTGGATCCTCGCCTCTGCTTTTTGAGGGAGCTGCTGCGGCTACTGCTGGCCGATTTCGTTGTAAGTCCGGCCTTATTCGGGGGAGTGGCTGGCCTGGCAAAAATACCATCCAATTTAAGTGGTTTCGTTGTATGTTCTATATTTTGGGTGGTGGCGGTTTCGCTGGGGGACTCCGAATCCCTCACCGAACCTTCTTTTCCACCACTAATCATGGCCGCTTTTTCAGTCTCTTGGTTACTTATCAACGCTACTTCTTTCTCTGATTTCGGGATTACCCCTTCTCTTCCCGTCTCGTTTTCCTGTTGCATTTCCATTGTTTTCCAACTTTATTTGGCTGTATTAACCATGTGTGCATGGGGGATGTACAATGTTTTATTTAGAGAGCGAGTTATGTTAATCAAACCCCTCAAAAGTCGCCCAATATTTGCATGTCTGCCTGGCTTCCTCTTATTTCCATTGTTTCCCGTTTCGTTGCCGGCGTTCCGCTCCCTGGCAATGACCTTCAGGGCGTTCCTTTCGATTTCCGTTCGTTTTTATGCAAAATACTTGTTTCGTTATTTTGATAAAATGTCGGTTAGTTTGCGTATCTAATTCGATTCCACTGAAATAAGAGAGTAGGGAAAATTGCACATTAGTTGAAAGGAAATCATACGAATTAGGTGGAAAATAGGAGGACAGAGATGAAATGATGATTATGATACAAGAGGGACCACCTCATGGGGCAGCATAATTAGCAGAGCACTGCAGTTATTCGTTTCTCATTTTCCTTCTACTAATGATGGGTATTATTACTATAGGCAAGCCATTAAAATCCAAAAGCAAATTGCACGGGGTCTGTCTTTAATATGGTTTCATTTCCTACAGCATTTCTTTACAACACCTTCTGCAATAGGCGGATCTCATTAGTTGATCGCAGCTGCATTTCGTTAACGAAGAATTTAAATGACCACTCTCCGTTCATCCGGAAAAAGCAAAACTTTTAAAGGGGTAGTAATAGTGTATCAAACATGTTGTGGATTTAATGTTTCTCCATTTGACCCATTATTTAATCCGACGTTTTTTTGGTATAGCAGCAGTGTGAGCTATCAGATGTTGCAACACCATTGCTGTGATGAAACTCCATTCTCCTCAGACTTTTGCATAATTATCTCCCGTAGAACTATCAAAGCCTCATATCTCGTATCACATATCATCACACCCACTCCAAGGTAAACAAAACGAAACTGTAAACGGCAATTAAAAGCAACTGTGACCCGCAGAAAACGAACTGCATAACCACGTATGGTATAGCGGCGGTTTGTGAAGGAGTCGGCGGGAGTCGGGGAAATTATAGTAATTACGTATGCAAAATATTACTTAATTCCAGAGCTTTAGCTTTGGTCAACGACTTCCGAACGGACAGCGAGGAATTTAAAACAATGAACGCGATTCTAATCGCGCTGCAATCAAATTTTCATACGAAATTTGTCGCGAAAAACAGTTGTGGGCCAAATTCGTATGCAAATTGGTTAGCGAGCGAAAAGGCGGTGGAAGTTGTCCAATTCCAAAAGTGGCCTGCAAGCGTTCATTTAGCCACTTGAGCGCCGGATACCAAAGGGGGAAAAATGAATAATAAAATCGGCAACAAAAAGTGGGTGGATGTGGTTGTAATTGAGGGAGGAGGGCGTGCCTCAAAAAAAGAAAACAAATCAATGCCAAGAGCTGCAAATAAAGTTCCCAGGTCTTTTGGCTATAAAAAGGAGTAAAAAAGTAAAGCACACCCAAATTAGAGTTTAAGCCCATTAATGGCACGATTGCTTGCAGTGATCGATTTCTGAATAATCTGTATAACAACCAAAAGATCGATAAATTTACAAATTCAGATTGCATCCAAATAATTAGTAGTGATTTTGAATTCCGAAGCGAGTTGCACCGCATTTAAGATGTTTATCAAACATTTTGTGTGAGAGTTTGACTTATTGCATACGCTTATTTTTAAATATATTTTCCATTTTGAAGAACCATAATTTTTGCTTATCATACTTATGGACTTTTGCGACTCTCAGACATATTAATTACATAATTAAGAAATTAATGCGGACTCTTTTATGTGCTGGCCATAAATTTAAATGCTCTGCCTTATGACTCAGAAAGTAAAATGAGGAACGCTGTCCTCTCACGATTCCCCTTTTTTGCAAATGTTCACTCGGCCTGCATGCGAAATGGAAGTTCGCATTCGCGACTGACTAACAGCCGCAAGGCGGTTGAAAAGGCGTTGAAAAAGTAGAAACAGATATTCGAATTCCTCCCCTGGCCAACTAACTCATTTGGGAAATAGCAAATTTCCAGTTAACGTTGTTCAAGTTTGGTTTGGCGTTAAACTTCCGCATGGAAATGGCACAAGTGAGCGGTCTTTACATGTAATTTCTTTAATATTTAAACTTACGAGTCCCACAAATTCCAAATTTCCAACTTAAAATCACCAAGCATCAGTGACCCTTTGACAATCAAACGAAGCATTTAAAGCCTTTAAAACTCCACAAATATGCAAATTGATTCCCTCATTATGCCCATACCCAAATATTTAACACTTTCAGATAATAACTCACTATACTCTGGACAGTTTTTCTTTTGAATCTTTTCTTGACTTTGTCTAACCACCTGTTGAACTCTTGCATAAGACACCTGTAAACATTCGGTAATAGCACAAAAGTTCCAAAGAAAACCGATCTTCAAGCGAAACGAAGCCAAAGTCGAAAGACCGACCAAAACATGTGGAACATAAAGTTTGGCCACAAGGCCCACAGACCTCGGAGATCCGAGATCCGAGACCCCAGAGATCGGAGACCCACAGCAGAAGAAGCAGCCAAAGCAGAGGCCATTAATAAGCACAAAGAGGAGCCGCAGTAAAGGGGCAGCCAAAGGGAGGGCTAAAAATAGACAAATATTTGCGTAAAAATAAGCCAACGAAACCGAAATGAAGTCAACACACATGTGGATCGGATTGTGGGGAGTGGTTCCAGTGCAAGGGGTCTTCCAGATCGAAGGTCCCTCCATTTTGTCCATGCCAGACACGTAGTTTCCGAGACAATCGTAAATCTACCAGGGCTCATTGTTCATCGCTATAAAATGCCGGGAGGGATGACAATAGAATCTATTTCAGTTTGCTTACAAACGCATATTTTTGGGTAAGCAAAACTTTCGATTTTCAATGGAGTATTTCTAAATGTTGTTGAAACTGCTAATCTTTTGATAACAATACCCAACGTTCTTTTCAACTTAAAAAAAAACATTGATAACTCACTAGCTTGATTTCCTCAAATAACTATTACTACTTGAAAACGAAAACAAAACTTTCTTTGTTCTTGTTCCCAACCTTAACACTTCATTTTCACTTACTTTGAACTCCACTCACTTCCGTTTTGCTCTTTATCTGCTAAACATTTGGTCCATAACGAATGAAATGAGAACAGAGAATCCCCGCAAACCGGATGTCTACTCACTAAATCGCTATTTATTCACACGGTGGAAAACTCTGTGACCAACTTAAGCAAGTCAAGTGCCAACAATTGGGGAAACCAATTATTTTGTTTGCCCAGATTTTCCGATGAACTTTACTCGTGCCCCAAGATTAGATAGAGTTGATAAGGCAATTCCGCGACACTCGAGTGGCCCAAAATGAAATCAATTTAATACGAGTATCACTATCTGGGGCCCCAGTCGAGATAAGACTTCGAAAATCGTATAGTTGGCCACAATAAGTCATAAAAGTCCGCGTACTTGGCCATAATTTAGTCATCAGCTGGTTTTGAGTGTGAAGTCATGAGTAAGAGTGATTGTACTTAAAATTTAACTTTTTAAGTAAAATAAATATATTGACTATAAATAAACAGAAGAATTGCGGGAATCATTACATTGACATTTTTTAAAGAAATTAATTAAATAATTTTATAACAGTCCATTTGAAATGCCATCTCTAATTGCAAAAGCTGAAATCGCTCGCAGACACCAAGTCGAGCACAGTGTTGGACAATCGGAGACCCAGACCGAGGAAATCGACATTCCGCAGACCAAAGCGTAATTAAAATATTGTTTATACTATAGTGCAGCCGTGGCAGCAACAGCCGCAGCTATATTTTATATGAACAACCAGCAGCCAGCCAACCGACTTATCTGCGAATTCTTCTAAGAATCGCGTTGGCACTGTCTTCCACCGATTTGGCCATTCACGCCGAGTTGACCAGGCCAAAAGCCGTGATTGGAGGGGTCGGTCTCCTCCAAAGGCAGGCAGCCTGCCATAAGTTGGCAGTTGCCAAAGACAGTTGCTGCAGCAGCACCGCTGCAACTGCTACAGCTGCTGTTGCAGCAGCAACACCTAATGAATTGTCAACTGCAGGCACACAGAGAAGGGGAAGGGAGAGGT
This sequence comes from Drosophila simulans, assembly GCF_016746395.2. Taxonomy (NCBI): domain Eukaryota; kingdom Metazoa; phylum Arthropoda; class Insecta; order Diptera; family Drosophilidae; genus Drosophila; species Drosophila simulans. Next base: position 521,409 of record NC_052522.2, read on the forward strand.
GAGACGACGTCACTTTTGGCACACGTGAGTGCTGGCCAAGTGGCCAAATCGCTGGCAATCTGGCGACAATAACAATAACCATATTGACTTGTAAACCAACTTCGTGGCAAAGGCATTGGAGCAACGGCCATGCAACCGCAAAAACACAGAAACAATCACAATATGTGGTCCAGTGCAACCTACTTTAAATTAAGGCGGTCTGCCCACAAAGTCATATTTTCCTCCTTTTTTTTGTGGCAACAGAGACAATGAATTGTTTAATTTGTAGTGGTCGTGTCTGGCTTTGACAAACTTTTATCGCCCAGTGATACATGAGATACGACGATGGCGGGGAAGATAACTGAAGCCATCGTAGTTACTGATCTAGTTACAAAAGGGTTTTATCTGGGTGCCACATTTTGAACAGTCTTTTTTAAGCTAAACCGGTTTCTGTTTGATAATCCATTTTTTCTCTCCTTGATAAGCTGACTTGATTCTACGATGCGCGTTTTCTTGCTTAGTTCCTTTTATTTTCCCTCTTCATTTGGTCATCTATTATCAAGTCTTCTTTCTCCCCACTTTTATGGCCCACAGTAGCCAACAATTATTGTCCATAGTTTTTCACCAGGCCATAAACATTTCATTCTTCGCTATATATTTCCATATTAATTACTGTTTACTCGGTTCGCTCTTGACTAAAATCTTAACATATGTTCCTTTGCCACGACCCCCCAAATGTCAAAACTGCTCCTCCAGAAAGAAGGTCAAGAAAAAAATGAACTACAAATAAAATGAACTGCAAGTGTTGTGCGACGTATGGCGACGTGGAACATGGTTACGGAATAAAGACACTGGACAGAGGACCCACTCAGCCAGGCCAAAACAAAAGGAAACTTTTTGGCCTGGTTTGACTTTCGGTGCAAGAGCAATTAGAGAAGTGGTCCACCAATAAAGGAGCCCACGAAACAACGAAAGTTATCGTATCTCTGAAAGTGGGGACAAATTTGGTTAACATGCAAACATTGTATCGCCACCTTCCAAGAACGCAGACAGCCAAATACCCTTTCTTCCAATCTACCAGCAAAAATATTACAGTTTACTATAAAATCTACTTCGGTGGCGTTCGACTGTTTGCTGCTTTTAAGTTGTCGCTAGCAACAATTTGTCTACAAGCCATAAACATTTTGACTTCAGCCGCCACCTCCCCTTTCCCCGCGTTCCCTTACTTCTTTCAACGCCCCACACCCCATTTTCCACCTTTTCCCCTTCTAACCCCACCAACACTTGTCTACATTCCTGAGCATATGATAAATGTTTTGTGTTTTGTCTGTTTTTGCGGTTTGAACACGTTTTCCTCGTGTTCTGCGATCGTTTTTGGGGTCCCCGGCACATTACACATGACAGCCAGAAAAGCTATCAAAGCTCCAGACAGCAAAAAATGGATTTGGGAAAACTAGTCCCGATTTGACCACGCCTTTTGCCAGGCGAAGTGGTTTCTTGTGACCACTGACCCACCAAACCAACAGGCGGTAACTCTTTCGGCGGATGACAGGTGGCGAAGCAGTAAATAACCCACAGTCACACCCCCAATCTGGCCGATCAGCCTGCAATATGCTAGCAAATTAGTGGGTTAAGTGGTGCAGGAAAGGCAGAAAACATAAATTTAAAATCACCTCAAAGTGGTTTAGAGAAGCTAATTAGCGAGGGAAAACAAAGAGCAGTTATATAGGATAACTAATAACTGTTGCTAAGGAATATAAAGCTATACTTTCAGTAATGCGCATACGCCGTGTTGCCTTGAACTTGGATTTGGCCCACTTCCTAGTAGTGAAGTGGTAACTGCTCAATGATCTCTCTTAATTAACCCATTACGCCAGGCAAAGTGTGCGAAGCACAGATTGAGAGATACGGATGAAAACGCTAATAAACACATCTATTATTTTTGTTTCCCCCAAAAGCCATCGCAAAGTTAATTAACAGACAATTACTCACATAATCGAGTGTGAAAAGCGCGCAAATTGTGCGAAAGTTGAAATTCATACACATATCCATCCCATCCATTCGATGCCATTCAATTCACTTTCGGCTGAAACGAGATAAAGGAGATGATAAATAAACGCGTGTTAAAACAAACAAGCGAATTGCTGTGAAAATGTTGTGAATGGAGCGGAAACGGAGTTTGACTAATCACAACAACAACCAGATAGAAAATTGGAAATTGTTTACCAATGTTTTTGATATTAGCACTTGGCACAGACATTGCATAATGGAAAGTCAAACGCAGAAACTGAGGCACCAAGCATCAACTTTTACCAGCTAATATTTGATAGGGAACATTTGGATACCCTACTTCAAGAAACTTAATTTACGATTTACATGCCATAGTTTGTATAAGCGGAAGAATACCTGGTATTTTCCTAGTATTTTTGTATATTTTCAAAAGAGATCCAAATAGTGTGATATTCCTTTAATGACTCTTTTTTTATATGATTCCATTAGAAGGGTATTCCCAACTTCTGAGTCTTAACTTTTTTTTTAATATTACTCCAACATTTTTACGGCAACCTTTCGCCAGACACCGCCGCAACCTCGGAGCTGTCTCCAGTGATAAATCAGCTGCACCGAATGCAACGAAGCAAAAAGTCAGATACTTGCCAACAAACTCCCACAAACTCCGACTACTGCACGACATTTTTTTTATTTTGTTTCGCTGTTTTCGGTGCAGATTTGACCGAGGGCGTCTCGCATAACAATTCATTATCATTAATTATATTTGCACTCAAATTGCACAAACGGAAAACGAGAGGAAACCCCAACTCGCCGACGAGCTGGACATGAAAAATTGAACAATGTCGATTAAATTGAAAACAATTTTACGCTGCGAAATTTCAATATTTCCCGTCATTTGCCGTTAGGCTCAACGGCCCAAAGACAACGGCCAAAACGGCATTCCCGACCCAAAACTGCATCTCGAGAGTGGGAAAGAGAGCCAAAATGTGGCTCATAAAGCATCGAGCATCGAGCAGCAACAACCGAAATATCGGCAACAACAATTTATTGGTCGCATTAACCCCAACGAACTCTCTCACTTTCCGGGGAGCGGGGGGTCACTCAGCCAGTCAATCGATGCGAGTTGTGAAAATATCATTTACAGGCAATTTGTAAAAAGCAACAGCAGCAGCCGCAGCAAATAACTGCGAACTCGGCGAAATTTGCACGAACCAAAATCCTCGAGAAAAAAATCACAAAACAAAAAAACTGAACGGCGTTTTACTTTAACAAACAATAAACAAAAAATACCCCAAAAAAGATAGAAAAAAACAGGCTGGGAAAGGGGGCAGCAGGGTGCATCTGTGGTCAAGCTGTTAAAGTCGGAAATGGGCACAAACGCCGATCGTCAGCGGTCGACAAGAGCAACAAAGCCAGAAATGACGACGACGACGACAACGTCTCCAGGCGATAATTGGATCCCTTTCCCAGTCGGTCTCAGAGTTGGGCGGTTTTTCCGGGGGCTTCGGAGGGAGAGGCCCACCGACCGAGATGGAAATTCAATGCCCTGTTTTTGGTTGAGTGGGAAATTTTCTTGTGGCTCCTAAAACTATCTGACATATGCCAGATGCGATAGAAGCTCTATTTAAGATGGTTTCATAATATTATTCAACATTTAGCAGTAGTCAAATCTTGTATATAATATATATCAATCTTGTATATAATATATATCAATTGTTAAATGATTTTATGCGCAACTGTACTCCCATGGTTTCCATTCAGTTTTATACACATTCCTGCGAGTAATTGTAGAACCCGTTTCATATAAAAACACCTTACCCAACACTTCCATAACTCTTTTGTTTGTTTCGCTTCTTTTTTGCCGGCCAACTGAAATTCAATCCTAAAGTGCAAAACTCAGATGCGGAACACACGGAAATTCTGTCAGGTGAGACGCAAATGCAACATTTTCGGCTGCCCCAACAAAAACAAAGGCACGAAAATGAATACAAAACTGACATCAAGAGCTTTCACAGAACTCTCGTCGGAAAAAAGAGATCTTAACGATCTTAAAAAGAACGAGCTCGATGAAGATTTAAGCCGAAAGAAACCCTCTTGAGTTCATTAACGAAACTCAAACGAAAGCGAAAGAGGAAGAGTGACAGGGAGAAAAGCATTCGAAATGCAATAGAAAGTGAAATGCGTTGGCAAAACAAAACTCTTGCGCAGCCACGGAAAATCTCCTCCAAATGAGCCGCGAGATGCCGACGATATGTGCTATGGACAGACCCCTCCCAACCATCACCCCCCTTCGACCGACTCCCATGACCTTGTTCGCGAATTCTGTTGACGTGCATCGAACATGGGTGCCACCATCCCCACATCTATGTACGTTCATCCACATGCCCCAAACGAGACACCATCCTTGGCGCTTTTCCAGCCGAGATAGCCATCAAGAAATATTTGAGATTCACTTTCGGAGCCGGCAAGGCGAAGGCAGCAAAACCGAAAGACAAGGCAGTAAAAACAATGCCTGGCAGTTGAGCATTGACAACTCATAGATAAAATGCTTTTCCTCAGCTATGACGCGACTCCAACAGAGAAGACGGCTCTTCTCAGTGGCAGCAAAACCATGACAAGCTCTGCTACTGCAGCTCGAAAGTGGAAGCACACGACGAAAGCAGTCGAATAAAATCAAATCTAGGCTCACTTTCCTACACTCTGCTAAATAAATTACTGGGAAAAATTCAACAAATTATAATTATACTTATAAAGTCAAGAGAAATGACAACCTTAAAGAATCGCGTCATATGCGATCTGATACAACTCTGTTTAAATAGTCGATATACCCTCTATATCCAGCAAAATTGTCCCCAACTTGTTGGGGATGTGTGGGCTGGAAGACTGGAATGAAATGCCACAGATTCGATTTTGATAAAATGCCAGGCACATGTTGGGAGCTCAGCGAAGAAAGAAAAAGTGAGAATCGGCGTAATGAGGGAAAGAGATGGCGCTGCCGCGAACCGCCTGCCGATAAATCTTCCAAACTAACTTTTGCCATTGCAGTTGCAACTCGCAACTTGCAACTTCAGTTGCAGTTGCAGCAAATGAGCAGAGGAAACGAGAGTAAGCAGCAGTAAGGAAAATCGGGGAAGAGTGGGCAATTGGTAATATCTAGCGTGCGTAAGAGACACATGTGCACATATGTATGTATTTATGGTAGTTTGGTGTCCGACTTGCGATAATTGGGCCAAAACGAATGCCTCGGGCAGCGGCAGGTCGGCTGGATAATTGATATGTTTACAGCTCCATTTTATTCGCAACTCAATTAAACCCGCGTCAAGCTGTGACAAGCCATAAACCGAGGAAGACAATCCAACAATTAGAGTCTCGATTTGTATCCATTTTCGGTTTGGTTCACTTTCGTTTTCCATTTCCATTGCGATTGGAAGTGTGAAAGGTTCACCGCGGACTGGTGATCTTCAGGTGGTCTCAATTGACTTTGTTGTGACTGCTTTTGGTTCGGGGTTAATGAAATCACAGTGATCTTCAACTTGGCATCATTTATAGGAGACATCTTTCTTCAGGAGATAAGATAGATAGATCGATAGAGTGACAACTTAATGACAGTTGTGGCTGAGTTGAAGATAATGTCGAGATGGGAACCCTAGTTTAAGGTAGCTTAAAATGTAACTTCCTATTTAGCATTATTGGTTTTAATAATTACACCCCTTTTGACAGATTAATAGGTTGGTATTTAAAGTGCTTTATGTTTACTTAGGCACATAATACAAATCAGACTGTTCGCCACTAGCCCTGCTATACACGACGAGCCCAATCTTATGATTTTTTATATTGCCCCAATTTGCTTTTAATTGGCCAACGAGCATTGCTCAATATCAAGTTTTTCCTTTATTTTTAGGTCGCCTGGTTTCGATTATGTAAAGTCCTCGCATATAAAAAACATGCCGATATGAGTGGCCGCTCGTTTGACAGACTAACTGAGTGACTGCCTCAACTGAACCAAGTCATACACACACGAGTATTCACTGTACCTATGTATGCATATGTGTGACTCGATAGGCGGGGGCACCCTAGATATGTATAGTGGCTCATAAAGACGGGAAAAAAGAAACAAAGCGACTTTCCGTGCAGCAATTAAAAAGGCATCAATACACTGCAAACAAAAAGTATGCAGAAACAAGATCACTACGAGCGACATGGACGCCGAGGCCCAAACTGAAAAATTGAAATACTTGTTGGAATCTGGCGAGGATCACAGGAGTCGCAGCTGGAGCTGGAAATGCCGTATCCAAAGCGTGTCCCCGGCATCTGGAAAATGTTCGTTAATTGCACAAACTAAAACTTTGCCATTGTCACAGCTCGGGACTTTGACTTCGGCGAACAAACATTGGACTTCCTGTGCCTCATCAAAACCGAGAGACATGCAACATGGAATCGGCTTTTGTTGCTTCGGTTTGTTTTCCTCTAATGATTAATTGACTTTTGCACCCAAAACACGTTCGATCTTTGTTTGATCTTTGCTTCCTTTGGCGGCCACCTCGCCAGCTCCTAACTACTAGCTCCTAGCTGCTCCTCGCAAACCATTTTTCGTCGTCTTTATTCAATTGGAAAATTGCTCTTTTAATTTCCACCGACATTTCTGGCGGATCGTGTTTGGTATAAATATTTATGCATTTTTCCAAATGTGGATTTGTGCAAGCGTTTTCGGTCGGGCGATGGCAACGTGAGTTAAAATGGAATATCAGCTAGCTCCCAACTTCTTACTTTAAATGGATCACATAGGATACTTGATGTTTGACTCGTTTTAAAGGTGACACTTACTGTTATTGTTAAGCTTGCCTCTAATTTTTAACCCGCCGCGTGTCACGTACCCATCTCCTGGCGACTCACTTAGCAGCTCTTGGCTTATGACGTTTATCACGGAGTCCCGGGACTCAAGAGCTGGAAGCCAAAAGAGTCATGTGTGTCTGTGTGCGCTGTTTTGTTTGCCTCGACTGCCATCGTTTGTTTCGGCTCGTTCGTGTGATTAATTTATTGTTCAATACAATTGCGTATGAATTATTGAGATAGCGTCAGAAAATGACATGCAACGGCCGCCGACGTCGCCGCCTCAGGTGTCTTACAAAATCCCCCGACCACTCCTCTCCCCAGCAGATCTCATTGTCTGATCTCAAGGCTGGGAAAAGCAAACGCAATTCGAAGCTCTCTGTGTGTACGTGCCCGCCGAAATATTAAAAGAAAGAAACCACGAGCCCCCCGAAAAGTGCATTTCATAAATGCATCTAGCAGATACTAGATACTCGAACTGGGAGTTCGCATTGTGTGTGCTTTTCCATATCGCACTCGCCACTTTCACATTGGGTGAAACCAATGGCCGAAAGTGTAACTCTCAACGGTTAATCATGGGGGTTAAGGTTACCTTTTGAGTCGCGGCCTGAACTTGAGATGGAGTTCACGTGATTAGGACGGTGAAATCGCTTTAAATGAATTATATTTGGGTCAGGTGGATGTACAATAGGTCCCTCCCCCGCAGAAAACTTCTTTCCGCACAACAGCTGCACAAATATACAAAAATACTCCTCCACTTTCATTCAAGGCTCTGCTCACGTGTGTATGTCCTTCCTGAATGTCAATGTTGAGCAAAGACCCCCTCTCTTAGAATTAGGGTTTCGTTCGTGAACTCTCCTTTTTATGGATCTCTGACATGCGAACTATATGAACTTTACACTGCAGAACAGGGTGTGTGTTTAGCTTTAGGTTTTGTTTATGGTTAAATGGGTTTGTAAGTTTTGTAAGATCTTACAAAAGGTTTGTATTAAGTCAAACTATGGCTTTAATGATTTTGTTTTATCTTTAAAGTAAAAAACTCATGACTCTTATTATGCTACAAAAAACGTCTAATGTCTCCGAGAAGGGTATCCTCCTCTCTGTACATTTCATTCTCCGAAATTCGCGGCCATCGCGTGTTTGAGCCAAGTTTTAAAAACGAAAACACGAAAAAGAAGCCGGCGGCAGCGGCTTTTGTTTTGCAGCCTTGTTACTGTTGTTATTTTTCGATGCGACTGATGTTTGTGTGTGTCTTACCCCCTAAAATTAGCCGGTTAAAGGTGGTGAAGGTGGTGGTGGTGGGCAGACGTTGAATTTTAATTAGCAGCACTTGTGTCTGGCCGCAGGAGTGGGCGTGGCGCGCCCATAAATACTGCAAATACGAATGTGAGCGAAAATTTAACACATTTCTAAGGCACAAGCGACGACAGCGTGTTTGGAAAGACCTTTTATAATTACGGAAAAAATTAAACCCCTTTTATTGGCGTTTTTCCAACGTTCAACGACCTGCCACCAGCCGCCAGGTGGCGCCTCAGACAGTGTCTTTTTTCGCTCTTCGTGCAATTTGCATTGTTAATTTTGCATTTTTGGTTTTTGTTTCATTGCCTTCCAATGGTAATTAAATAGTCATAAATCAGACAACCGCAGCGAAATTGAACAACAAACCGTTTGGCATGCGAAGGCGGCATTCGATTGAAAGTATTTCAAATTGCACTTAATGACACTTGTACGAAGTAAAACTAAATTGGATGATGATGCGGTGGAAAGCGTTTGGAAGTTTTTAATAGAAAATCGGTGAAATTCAAATTAATTGTACATTTTGCATTCCATATAAAAGTTATTCCCTCTTTGTTAAAGAAAACACATTCCGTGCTTAATTTTCCCTCCCAACGTAAATTAACAAAATGTGACATGAGCAAACAACTCTCCAAATGCCGTTCCCCAAATCCACCGCTGCAATTGGCACTGCCCAAGTCATTTGCATCTTGCTTTTTGGCCCCGGGACTCGACAGTCTCCATTAAGAATGCAATTTGCAAAAGATCACCACCAACCAACTAAAATGCAAAAACCACCGCCAATCTGCACCGCCAAAAAATGAGTGAGTAGCCGCAGGTTCCGTTCCTGTGCGGAAAGCCACTTGACAAGTTGTTTTATTAATTTGTCAAGAGTTTCTGGGCTGATGGGTGAAATTTGTGGCCCCAGAAGAGGAGATGAGAAGACAGCAGGTGAAAATTAGAGAATCACCAAGAAGATCAAGCTGGCAGAAAAAAGTGCGACAAAAATATGCTGCAAAAGTAAGTCAAATTGTGCGTACGCAAAGAGCTTGAAGTACGAGGTTTTCTCCTGGCTTTCTTCACTTTTCAATTAGCCCAAATCTGTTCAGTTATTTATTGATTAATTAACTTTTTCTTCTTACCTATACAGGTGGTCTTAATAGGGTGAGTTATATTGATTAGAATATTGTTATTTCATTAAAAACGCATATTCATTAGGGAACACAATGCTATTCAGAAAGGTTACACTCTTTCAAAGTGTAACCGTGGCATTTTTTATTATTTTTGTGCATTTGGTAACACTTTTCATAAACTGGCGCCAAAGGCTGATGTGTGTGGGTTTTCCTTTGACTGCGAAATTACAAGATATATATTTCATTTCGCTCGGCGAAAGAAATGCAAATCTCACATTTGTCTTTCCAAGGCGGACAGGACAAGGAGACGACCGCTGTCCAGCAGACCAGTGACAGTAGCCATCGCCAGACCGCCCACTACATCCTCCCCTTGCAACCTGCAACTTGCCACATCGCATGTTGCTTCTGTTTCCACGCCGGCGACAAGTGAATGTTGCCTCAGAGGAGACAGAGCAAACACCCGCATTGATTTTTGGCCCCGACTCGTTCGCCATCAACTCCTCCGATTCCGATTCCAACCTGCAACTCCCACCTGCTCTTTTCCGCGAGTCTGGCGTTTTCGTTTTCATTTCCATTCCATTGCATTGCATTGGACTCTCTCTGCGGACGGGCGGCTTTAATGAGTTGATTTCTGTCTCGTTTGGAAAATTGCAGTCTCCGTCTGGGGCTCAAACTCCAAGGTGAAAAGTCCGCCGTTGTTTGAGGAGGTTAGGTTAATGTTGATGTTAATGACGTTTTTAAGCGACATGACGTGATGCGGCGGCCGCTGCTAGTTGCTGTTTGTGATTGCTGAAGTTGCAGCCGCTACTGTAAGGCAATTTTAATTAATTTAACTGATTGTTTCGATGGCAGAGCCGCAGACCCTCAGAAAGCACTGACAAATGATTAACATGGCTGCAGATTATCGCAAGCGATAGACAATCCAATCAATAAGACATTTTGAACTCAGCTAATTTCCTAGGCCACTTTGCCACTCATTTAGCTATGGAAATAAAACTGTTTTTAAGTCTTAGGGACAAATAAAAAACAACTTTCTATTCATCGTTTCATTTCTAATAAACAACACTTGGGAGAAAGGAAGTGTAGCCAGGGTTTAATCAATTTTGTTTGAATATGCAAACAGGATACCCATCACCACTGCTCGTAAGTTTTCCTGCGCATGAGAAAACTTTAATGGTTTCATATGACGCCTGGCTTGCTGATTGGTGTATTCCTTCCTGGAAAATGCATTAAAGCAAAGCCAGAGTCATTGGTCCCGTCCCTTCTCCTTTTTATATCAATGTCATGAACTGACAGCTGGCAAAAGTCTCTGCCCGCCTCCTTGGCAAATGAAATGCATTGTCAGAGAGTGTCGACTAATTTTTATTGATTTTGGCTTTGCATGCACTTGTTTGGAGCAACTTGAATAAAACATGAATGGTTTTCCCTTTGCCCATTTCAACGGGCGTTGCTCGAGGGATAAACATGGAAAATTCTCGCCATTTATTGTCATGGTAAATGGAAAAGATTTCTAAAAGAACCGACTGGGGACTTACTTGAACTTGATCCCTTTTCCCCGTTTTACTCCATCCACAATCATTGATGTGATCCAACTGCCTTCTTCTCGCCTGGGGGGATAGATATCTACTCAAAACTAATTACACGCTTTAATATGAGGGGGGCGTGTTTTTCCACCTCATTCTCCCCCGATTCTTCCTGAACCATTAGTCAGCTGTTTTGGGCGGGTAAATGCAGTCATGGATACGATTTTCCTTTTCTGTTTTTCCTCGCCGCTATTATGAGTGCAATGTATTTCAAGTGCAGTGCGAATGCACTTATCATCTCTGTTTTCCTAACGGTTCCATAAAATGGAACGACTACGGGATTGGAAAGTGGGAGTGGCAGAATGCAAACACCCTCCGCATTCAATTAGAACTCGATTTTTGATCGATAAACGCGGAGTAGGAGGTGTGACCATGGCACAACTTTAATTACTTAATTTCGAAAATCAATTTGAGGTGCAGCCTGATACGAAAAGCGAATGACTCCATTTGGTGTTGAGAAAACGATCTGATACTTATGATGGCATATAATTAAGCTGCCTGCTGTTGATACTTCAAGATATACTGGAGTTTATTCAAATATCTTTATACCAGTTCAACTATTTATAGCGGATTTTCTTTCTTATAAATGTATAATTATTTTTATTTCTTCTTATCAGTTTGCTCACATAATTTATTCAGGGAAAGATTTCGTGCTCCCAAACTGAAATCAAACTTTAAGCCACAAACTGGAAGTGCTAATGATGCAACGAATCTTTTTCGCTCGATCTCCGCGATGGGTGCACGATAAACTTCTCAAAATTCATTTGTCTTACGTGTTTCTCTAATTAATTGTAAGCCACATATTATTTATAATGCCCAAGGGCTCCCACATTTATAAGGCCCGAACCCTTTCGCGCTCCATTTCGCAGCGGATTGGGTAAGCCGGTATGGTGTTAACTGGGTCAATTGGAAAGTCGGTTTATTATCTCTGGGGCTCTTATTTTTCGGTTTTCATATCTGCGATCGGGAAGTGCGTGCCGGTTAGTTGAGTCAAGTGAATAGTGGAGTGTTGGACTGAACTTGTGGGCAGACAGGTACGAGTTAAATGCGTTACGGGAGGAGACGGATGGGAGGAGAAAACTCAGTCTGGTTGATGAATGGACTTGGTTCACTTGGGAACAGGTTGCAGGTTGCCATCGACAGAGGGGGCAGAAGGAGAAACCGATTTCGTTCTGGGTGTGAACAGAGTTCCACAAAATTCAATTATACACCAGAACTCGAAACGCGAAAGTTCCCTGCAAATTCAACCATCCTGAAAAGCAGTGTTCTCTAGATTTTCTCTTTGAAACGTTAAGTATTTAGATGGTTTTAATAATTGAGGAACAACATATGAGTACAATAAACTAAAGGCAAAGGCAGTAATTTCTATACTTAAAATATTTATACTCATTCTCTTCTTGTTTTAAAGCACTCATAAAAAACTAAAACGACTCAAAGCCAAGCCCATTAAAATCATGGTACTTCGATATCATGGAGCTTGACTTTGGTAATGAAATATTCAAATGACAACCAACCGAGTTGAGCAAGACCTCATAGCATAGGAAAATATTTCAATTTTTAATGCTAATTGCGTGCCAAGAGCATTGGACAGCCAAAGCGGAACGACCCTGAGTGGAACCCATGAGTTTCATATTGAATATCGAATATTGATTGAGTTGGGAGTCTTAACCTGCAACTGAGTAAGTTTTGTGTGTTGTATGGAGGAAATTGGATGCGCGATTCTTGCATTAAATCCATTTTAACAACACTGAATGGATTGCATTTATACCAGCAATGCATATCCTGCTGATAGATTTGTATAGACTCCTTGCTTCAATGGCAATCGAAAAGGGGGCAATATTGGAGTGCAACATTTAGTGGCGTGTCGAGTGGCGGAGAAAAAGTGCGGGAAAAGCGGGGGCGTGCGTGCCATGAGAAGAGCCAGAATCGCAGACAGACGGACCCCTTATGGGGTGTTCAAACATAAATAAAAATTTAACAGAGTTGTGACAGTTAACAAACGGAAAGTGCAGTGGTCATTGACGAGGGCGGTTGTACAGGGGATTTTGGGGGACGACTCTATGAGTGGAGGAGCGCCACAAGTGACCATTAAAAGCAATTGAGGCGCCACGGAAAATAAACTAAATGTGCACAAAAAACCCGTGAGTGAAGCCACCGCTTGATGTCTCCATTAAAGTAGCGAACCCCGCGTGGGTTTTTCCCCATCAACGAATTTCCCAAAATCGGACAGTGCAAACCCTGCAGCTTAAGGTTAAAGGCTCACTCGATTTGCCCACCTTCCGCCGCTCCCCTCGCATTTGCATCCTGGCATTTTTCCCATAGCTGCTGGCCGCCAAAAGGAAATTAATTTATATGAAAAACAATTTTCTACGCTGGCCAAGTTTCGTTTTTGGGGCCATGGGAAGCAGGAAAAGCGGCATTGCGTGGAGTTTTCTACTCGCTATTTTCCTTCTTTTTTTAATTTAAAGTTTCACGATATGCACATTGTTGTTGTTGCTGGCGGCTCGTGTTTAGTTTTTATAATGAATTTGTTTTGGCTGCTTCTTAAAGTTTAATTTTATATAGTCTTCTTCGTCTTTCTGCTATTATTGCCAACTGGTTTGTGCCTAATTGAGACACAACGGCTGTTGTTTTCAATGCACTTAACATTTTCCTTGGGAATTATGTCAGTTGGCTAGGCAGCAAAAGAGGCGGGAAAATCGAGGGAGTGGCCTGGATTGGTTTGCAGTTTCTTCCTTGTGTTGCTTGGATGTTACCAACAACACAGCACGCATAATACGGCCTCAAAAGGGGAGTTGGAAAAGTGGGCGGGGAGTGGTCGGTGTGGGTGGGGTTGTGAAGCAGTTATGGGAACCAGGGAGCATTGCACAAAAATGCATTCATTTTATCAGCATTGTTTGTTAATATGAGAAGTGATTTGCTTGAGTTTAAATAGGGTCGGGAACTCCCGAAATAATTACGCTTATAAATAAATTCACTTCTAGGGTGAAATCAACAAAAGATAACTAAAGTTACACATAGCAGTGTATGCTAACTTTTATGAACAAAAAACACTCACTTCTTGTACATTCAACAGTATAATCCAATTAGTCATCATCCTGTGGAACCAGTTTGAACTCCTCTGATAAATTCCTCATTAATCTTTTGAGCAATTCCTATGTACATAACAACGCACCCGTTTCTTATCCGACGACATGCAATGTGTTTTGAGAACTGTACTTCAAGCTTCCACACAACATACATTTATGTATATATGCGGGTTGTGATAATCCCTTTCATTCCCCCTCGTTTGCTTTAATTACGCGGAATTGTGAGCTGTCAACATATCAAAAATGTTTCCTTCCATTTGGTTATTTTCGAAATTGCTCGCTTTTTTCAATTCGCTTCTCTTTGGATTGAGCACGACAAATTCAAAGTTCTGACATCATGCGCTGTGTTCGCAGATAGGTTCCCAGGGTTCCAATTAAATTCAGGGAGTGCCCTCAATCCCCAATGCCGCTCAATCCCCAAAACAAACTCCACTCGAAAAATCATATTAAATTGTATTAGCAAATTTATTGCATTTAACCCAAAGACATGACAACGTATTTCGGGCAAAAAAAGGGGGTGGGGGGAGCAAACCACGCACAGGAAAACAAGCCGGCAAAAACACACCTACAAAAGAGGCTCAAAGGGGTTTCGGGGATTTCGGAGTTTTCGGGCTTGAAAAATCGCAGGAGAGCTGGCAGAAATGTCAAATTGGCAGACAAAACAGTTACAAAATTTGAATGGCAGCGCGGGAGGGGGCGAATGATTGAATGAGCGACTGACTGAATGAATGCATGATTGAGTGAGTGTCTGCCTATCCTCCTCTCCTCCAATGAGCCCCCACCGATGCAAAGGCTTTCCAGTCGTTTGCCAATGCAATTGGCAAACAAGGAAGCAAAACGAGCTGCTGTCAATTCAAAATGATCCGCACAGACAGTTAAAATAAAAAAAGTGTTCCAGGGATGGAAAGGAGAGGGTCTATCGCCGGCAAGAAGCAGAATCCTCCGCCACTCAGGCGACGCCACAAAAATAAAAGACTAGGAAGTATTGGCTGTCACACCGAAGACGTGGATACCCTCTTAAACATGCAGATGTAAATTGATCAAATTAAAAACAGCTGGGGTTAGAGATATATATTTATATTTGCCTATTATACAGATAATACTTCCAAGAATCCAAACGACTCTTTCGAAGGGAATTTAAGGCAAACACGAACAAGGCAAGAAATTAATGAAAATGCAAATGGGAAGTTGCAGTCGAGAAAAAGCGGGAAAACTCTTCGATTCGCAAATAGCGTCGAATTTGTTCAGGTGGCCCAGCTCAGACTGTTTGGTCTGGGTTTGGTCTGTCGGTGTGGCTCAGTGGGTCAACGAACTACCCACGGAACACACCTCATCCAAACCCTTTTGGGAATGACCCACCGACTATGATAAACGATTCGAGGCGATTTCATAACTGCCCCTGACACGCCCCCTTAGAAGGAGAGCGAAACAAACTTAATGATCTCTAATTAATTTGATTCAGGGGATTACTTTTTGTAGGTATTTTCTGTTTGATAAATTGTCGAGATCGGTTTGTGGAATTTGAAACTTGTGTAAGGAATGTTGCAGCCCACCTTTAAACATGAAAACATTTTCACTGATCTCGAAAGACCTTGATTTTCAGGTATGATTTTCAGATTCTGCACAGAATCCATTATCGCATACGTAATAGAGTTGTAGACAATAAATTGTATTTTTATTTTGAAGTATTAACTTGGTTATTTTTACGCCATATTTATGATGAATTTTATATGTGACTGCACAAGTAAAATATATCTGTATTTTCAGATTTCCTGGCAAATGAATGGGAGGGGGGCAAAAACTGAGCAGGCCATGCTGGTGCTCGCATCCTACCCCTGAGTTAAAAATGCGGAACTACTGGAAAAACCTTTGGCGAGTACTGGACTCCCTTACTGACCCACCTAAACGATCGGAGGACAAAGTTTTCCTGAGCGATTACACAAGTCGTCTGAGCCTGGTGACCCATTTAAGTCTGCAAAGCGAACGACGAGCTCCCCGATTTGTGATTCCATCTACACGGCGCCATGTGACTTTTTCGCCCAGCACTTTGAGGCACCTGGAAATCCGAATGGCGGTACAGCAGGCGGAAACCTCTGCCTTCCAGAATTTCGTGCGGGAGATGTACGATGGCTATTACCAACTATTACTCTCACAGGAGAGAGAGCTAACCGGCTCTCAGCCAGAACAACAGCCGGCCAATCGAAGGCTGGGACTCAAGGACCTCGGGAGACTCCAGAAAGTGGCCAGTGACCTGTGGAATCAAATGGACAGGGACCGAAAACAACAATACAAGGATCTGGCTATGATGGCACTGCATCGCCGAAGCCTACGTCTGCCCCCCGATCCTCATCGCATACCACCACACCTCAAGAGGTCCTCCAAAAAAGTGACCAAATATAAACCAACTTGTTTATATCCCTGAACTAAATTAAGTGCGATTTTTCAGATTAAAGAATGCTTAAATGGTTTGTGGATATATTTTTTGACCAAATTCCGAGCTAACCTTTGAAAAAATTTGAATAGATCCAAAGCAATTTGGTTAGGTAATGCTTCCTACACTCCGTAGATGGATCAAGACTGCATATGATTAGCATACGGATTACTTTGTCCATATCCGGCCTACGTGTGCATAATTAAACGCTCTCCAATCCGCCTGCGCTCCCATCTGCATAGGGAAATCATTTCACTGACCGGGAAATCGGCGGGGGTCGTTTGGGAAATAGTTAACGATTTTTGCTTATGTCATATTATTACATCAAAGATCTTTTATATTCAACTCACCTGTAAAGAAAGAAATAAAAGAGATTATTTTTAAAAGTTAAAAAGGAAGATTTATAATATTCTTACAAAATTCCTCTAGAAGAATGGTACTTTATCTTGACGGATTAGTTATTCTTCTCTAAATATTTTCCTAATCGACTAAATAACTCCAGCGACCCAACACAGCCTATAAATAAACCTGATTTCCCCTAGGAATTCGCCACCTCAACTCGCTTCCCCGAATCCTCATCCTCACACAATGTATCCACACCTAAAACGAGGCCAAAAGCAAAGACCAAATCGAAACCACTGCACATTGAGGCAACTTCCAACTCTTGGAGAATTTAATTGCATTCTCTGGGCGAGATCGGTGGGCGGAGTAGCGATCAGGGGGCGTGGCAAAGAGCACATATGTTCACACATTTCGACGAAGAGAAGGCGCCACTCGTTCGTGTGACATTTTTGTGACATTTTGAATGGAGAATTTGTTATTTCCACCCGATACACAGAACTTTAAAGAGGTCAGCTATGTGTTACCACGAACAAAAAAGCAAAAGTTCCCCACGTAAATCGCTTCCTTATCGTTCTGTTTCCCCTCTGCCTCGGTAACCCAAAATCCCCATTCGAGGACCCCGCCCTGGTGTCCTACTTATGCAACCGATGCTTTCCCAAAATTTCAGAAACAAGTGGTGGCCCCAGGCTAAGGGCCTGACCGATGATTTCGATGAACGACCGATCGATGGATCGATTGGCTTTCCCTCCATTCGGGTACCTATATATTTGCATTGGCCCGGAGATAAAAACAAAAAAAAAAAACGAACATTTGTTTTAACGATAATGCGCTCCCGCCCCTGCGCTCTTTCAACGTTTCCACGTTTTATGACAGCGGCCAAGCAATTAGTGCTTGCCATTTATGGCTCACACTCGCAAGCTGAAAAGCTGGGAAAATCTGGGAAAGCCTCAAAGAAACCGTTACGCAATCTACGAGATAAAGCCCAGAATTTATGCCTTAGCCGCTAATCACAGGTTGCGCGCAATGACGCCGCGCTCTTCAGTCACTAACTATATGGAATGGATCATGTGCTAAGTGATCGTCATTATCCCGGCTAAGCCATCTGGATTCTGTGACAAGTGCAGGTAATTGAGTATCCCCCCCAGGGAGGAGCACAGAGTACTCCGCGCTGATGGCTCTGGACTCGGACTCGGTTTGGGGAACGAGTGAAAGATGGGGCGATAACTTGCAGCAGGTTTATGTTCTTGCGCGTCGAGAATCGCGATGGGGACAGCCTGCCAATGTGAAAGTAAACTTGGACTGCTGCTGAAGTGCATAAGTGGATGCCAGTGATTTTTAAGAGGAATTCAAATGGGGCAAAAGTGCTGTAAAATATTTAGTGCTCTTTCTTTCCCTAAGTGCCTAAGTGTCGGAAATATTAAAATAATTATTTTTTATGTTTTCAACTACAAATACTCACAATGGAATAGCTATAATTCCAATAATTTCAAATAACTACCACTTAGATTTTAACAATTTCGTCCGCTCTTCAAGAATATCGAAGAATACCGGAGAATGGGGCAAGCCAATGCGACACGTTTAAGTGCAAAAGTCGGCTGATGGATTGATGTGGCTTCACGTGTGTCAGCGGCAAAGGCGGCACCACCGAAACCACAAGATACGAACTAACACAGCCCCACCACACACTCAAGTGCAGATACAAATACTCAGATACGAGTGCAACGAGAACTGCGAGTTGGGGCGAACGTTCTGTGGGTGAGTCACCACCCAGTTCGAAACTAGTCATACCCTGGACTGCTCCTGCCCCTCCCTCAGCCGCTCACCACCTCCCCTTCTAAACGTCACCCTCTCTGAATGAGCACGAAATTGTTAAAACCACATCGAAGAAAACAGCAAGGAATACACAAAAAGATAGAATTAAACACAATGAATAACTCGAACTTAAGCGATCAAATGTATTATTCACTTTCTGCTTACGAATGATGATGTTGCTGTGATCTTAAATATTTTTCAACTATTTATTATCAATAGGCGTATGTATGAGTATTGTATCTATTTTTTTTTTTTATTATTTATATGTAATTTAAATATTTTTTTTAAGTGCACATGAACAAGAAGAAAACGAAGGAAAGAGCTTACGAATGCAAGGAAATTGGGAGGAGTTAGGAGGCTTTCAGCAAGGGGGGTGTGGTGGGGTGTGCGTCCCTGAAAAATATCGATTTCGCTTGGCTTATGGACTTTGGGCTGCCGCTTCCTCTTCCTCTTCTCAGTTTCTCAATTCCTCAGTTTCTCAGTGAGTTGGTTTTTGTTTTGCTTGTCGCCTGCTAAGAAGGCATTCACCTCATTTCCCTCGGTGGTCAGAAAAATGCAGCAAAAAAAAAAAGAAAAAAGTGGTCAGAGGATCATTGCATAATGCCCGCTTTTGTACGAGTGTGCGTGCGGAGAAGGCTTATCTTCCCTCTGTTTTTGAATGTTTTTTAAACGAAAGAGCTAACCTAAATGAATGGAATGCCGCTTTTCAACAATTGCGGATCTTTACCCTTTAAAAGTGGCATCCAAAATAGGCGCTTTAAAAATATTGTTTCGAATTTAATAAAATAGTACTAACACATATAATTTTAAAGTCACAAATCAGCAACTCGAAACCAAAAGAGTATGTTAAGCACCAGCTTGAATACTTCCCCTGTTTTCCGCTTAACTTTCTTTTCTTGCATGGGACCAGTAAAATCATTATTTCCCTGCTAATTTATGATCGCATCTGATTGTTGCAATTGATCCCTCGGCTGAGATTCGCAGATCGCATTACGTGCGAAGTAGTTTCTCGGTTGTTTTTTGTTTACTGGCCCAAGTAATTTCTGAGCTAAGAAACGAAAACTGCCAAAAATCGGTGATAAATTTCAGCTTCGTAAGTTCTTTTCTTGGTTCTTTTTTTTAGGTCTTGTAGGTTCCCTTGCTTATCGCCAGAGTGTTTCCTTAATGAGTTTTGGCGCTGTTCTCTTTTTTCTTCATCGCAATTGGCCAACTGTAAATTAATGTCACCGAAATGGCAGCCAAACCAATTTGCCGGCGGGGAGGAAAACCGCATGGAGGGAGGGAGGGGAAACAAGCGACAAGACCGGGCCAAAACCGCTTGTCGAGCCTCTGACGGATTTCATGCCCCTGCCTTCCGATCGCCCCGCGTGTCAATTCGTCAATTGTCAACATTTGTCAGTCCTAATAAGTTTTGCAAATGCTTAGCAAAATCTCAATTTATGCTCATGTTTCTGTGGGGTCTGCGAATGGGAATGGGAAATGGAGGTTAAGCGGAGGTTTACTGCTTCGGTTTCAGTTGGGTTGGGCCTTGGGACCGGACCCATGGGGAGAGTTATGCCCGCCTTGGGTTACTTGGGGAAAATTATGAGCAAACATTTTGATAAAGTCCAAAAAGGTTGCAAACTAGGCAACTTGTTATTTAATAGTCATAAAACAAATTTTATTAGCTATCCCAGAGTCCTAACTCTCTTACGAAACAAATCATTTGATCGCTTGCTTAGTCGAGTGGAAACTACTTTTCAGGCGGCTAATTGAAATGAGTCTAGAGATCGCCAAATTAGCCAGTAACTACACTTCATTCTACATTCTGTAATGGACTTAAAAGACCTTTCCTAGCCCTCCCACTCAACCAATCTTCTCGTTTCTCGTCGCTCCCATTACGGCCCATCAGCAATTTTCAATTTACTTTTCAGCCAAATCGAACCAGACAAGCACTGAAAGCTGGCCATTATCTCGGCTTAGCACTATCCCAGCTAGGCCAAAAGCACGGCTCTTGACCAAAACAAGATGGACTGCCTCATTTGGTGGATTTATGGACTGCGAATGGACCGAAGACTCATTGTCCTGCCCTGGGGCTCCTCGAGCGCCATGAAATATGAACGTGGAACCGAGGGACAGGTGACCAGCCGGCCAAGGCAGCTCGGATAGACACCCCTTCCTAGAGCCA
Source organism: Drosophila simulans (assembly GCF_016746395.2). Lineage (NCBI taxonomy): Eukaryota > Metazoa > Arthropoda > Insecta > Diptera > Drosophilidae > Drosophila > Drosophila simulans. The sequence continues at coordinate 542,060 of NC_052522.2, forward strand.
CATTCGCACGTCTGTGCAATTTGCGGCATGCAGCAAACTTTCACATGGCCGCGCAGGCAAATTAACAGGCCCCAAAATAAAAGTATAAATAAATTCACTCCACAATGTGCCCCAGTAAGAGAAACACCCACCAAGTGCGGCTCCGACGAAAATTAAGTCTCCTGCAGAAATTCAAATGAAAGTGAAGTGAAGAATTGATGGACACCGTGTTACCTTTCCCAGTACGCAGTACCCACTACCGTGACTGCTCATGTGTGTGGCTGTGTGGGTGTGTGGGCGCGGCCATTCCAATCCACACACACTCCTGCACACACATGACAAATGCCTCGGAAGGCTCCAGCTCAAGGCCCCCACCCAAAACTAAAGAGCTCGCCAATTTAATTTATGAGCCTAGCGATCTCCTTGCGATGACTATCGGCCGACGAAGCGTAACGCCCTCCTGAAATCCGGCGGCGGGTCCAAAGCGGTTAACGGTGAACAGGGTCCTAACTAATGCGATTAGTTAGAGGTGGGTGGGCAGTTTAGAGCAGCTTATAACATAATATTATAATAATCAGCAATTTAAATTTACACATTTTATTAACATTTAATAGCTTGAAATACACCCATTCGTTCCATTGGTACTTCTCGTGTCACGCGACCATCTCCAAGCCCCAAACTGTAGCACATTTATCGAACGCTCAACAAGCGCGATTTCCGATGAGCACCCTCTCCACACATGAGGGGGAGAAAGGGAAGTCAAAACTGGGTGGGAGGAAATGGGAGTGTGAGCTGGGAAGGATCGGATCAGATCGAAGGAGGTGGCTGGCACCCGTTTGGGGAGCAGGCAAAGGCAAAGGATCGCTGGTTCATTTCGTTATCCGCCATCCGATTTGCTTAATTGCATAAATTTTTATTTGCCATGGCCGATCAGGCATTGCGATATGCAAATCGGGATCTCCGCTGGTCCACGCGAAAATCGCGAGAGGAGAGAGATGATGGACGAGGCGGGGCGGAGTGGAGTGGAGTGGAAAAGCCGCGCATTAAATCACAAAAACTGAAAATGGTAGCAAGGAAAACCGACCGTCGACTAGCGACGACTTTCGCTTGAGCCGCAATCAAGCCGAAAATAAACGAAAATTCTTCAGTTGACAGCCAGCAAAAAATGCAAAATCAAAGAGATCTTCGGGTGTGCTCAAAAGCCTGTGTGCTTGTGTGTGGGAATTTCGGAAATTTTCCGACCACATTTTCTTCCTCTTGCAAAGGTCAGTGTGGGACTTTTACTTTTCTCATTTGGCGGCGGCCTTTCCGAGCGGTTTTCTCTGCTCATTTGTTGCCCGCGGTGTTTGGCGTCGGTTTCGGTTCACAGGTTCCAGGGGTTATTAATTGTTCCCCGGGTAATTAAGAGCACCGGCAGAAAGTGCATTTGGATGTAAACATTTGGCCAGTCAATCACTCTAAGAGCTATTTCATTGATACCCATATATTCGAAGGCGTTAAAATGATCATAAATACAAAGCGAACGTGGACCATTACGAAACGATAAGTGGTATGGCGGACCTGAGGTGCATTTTCCGTTAATCACTCATTACAAGATTTTATTTTCCAAGCCGAATCTTCCGAATTTTCTATCTTTTATTAAAACCATAAAACTGTTCCCGATTTTAGCCTAACCATAAATCACCATCTCACATTGAACTTTGCGCTACGATCCCCGATTATGGTGATTCCATTCCATCCACACACAATTTGGTTTAATTTCAGGCCCCATCACATGCATTCCAGCTGAGAACTTTGACAGCAATTCTTCCAGACCCTTCCCCCCCGGCTCCTTGATCACTCCCCTCCGCCGACATGATGAAAATTCCGTGCTGTCAAAAAGGGAAATTGCTGTAAATCAAATCCTTGACTCGGAGAATGGCAACAGGGCAAAGGAAGATCGACCCCCGACAATTCGCTAGTGTTTCCATTGCATGTCGCACATGTTTCGAGCACTATTTATAACACCAAAGCCCATTCCCCTGGAGAACCCCCGCCATCAACTCTTCGCTTATCGCACTGTGCTTCATTAAAGTCGGAGAATCGAAGAAGCGGAGCTGAGAAGACGGCACAAGAGTGCACAATTAAATCTGGCGGAGAAGAAAGATCTACAAGTTACTCTGCCACTTCCAAAGCTGATAATAAAAATTCCTCGCGCTCTTCATCATTTCGAGGCGCTTCTTCCTTCATGCGGTCTATTCATAGAGTTGTTTTCTAGTCATGATGGAATGGCTTCGGTTCGTATTTATAGCTACGCAGCGCAGTTGCAGCGCGCCTTTGAAATGTATCTTCATCTGGCGGATGCATCCCAGCATCTTAGCGGCCGTGCCTAATTCAAGAATCAGCGAGATGCAAGGAAAATACCGAAAATAGCTAGACTCCAAATTGTTGATCTGGACTTGGCACCAATTCAGAATGCTTTGCGTACATCGCAGATACTTTTGCGACTGTAGCATTCCTCTAAAGTTAATCACCTCAATTATAAGGTGGTCATTTGTATCTCTCATGTCCTAAATGCTTCTAAAGACGTTTTGAACCCGCAAATCATTCCTAAATATAGACTCTTGAACTTAATAAAAGAATTGAATACCAAGTTTTTAGTCTGAAATTCCACTTTATAATCGTTTAATAGCTTAATGAGAATCCTAAGCCGCTTGGTGAATAAGTCACCTCCCCGAGACACACCTCTTCTTATTCTCCATCGAGAAACGCTGAAAAATGCGAAACTATTTAAACAACAACATGCGAACCGGTTCCCAATGAATTTGCTGAATTAATTTGGTGTGTTTGTCTACCGAATTCAAGGTTAATTTCAAATGCAAAATAATCAAAGCTGATACCAACAAATTAGCCTTCCGAATAATACAAAGATCTTCGTTCGCCGCTGGAAAAGATGGAAATTAATTAGCGACCGGCTGGTGGATTGACTTCAGCAGCTGACACAGTGGCCAAATGAGATTTTCGTTTACAGATAGTTTGACATAATTTGTGGGCGTTCCTTTCCCACCCGCCCCCGCCCCGGCCAGAAAAAACATGCAACAAACAGTTGCATGTTCGTGTGCGTCAAAAGAAGCTGAGGAGAAAAACACAAACTCAATGCGGAAATGCAGATAAAAAATCAAAGAGCCGGGTAAAATTGAGAGAAAAACCTTTGGAAAATTAATGAGCTGCAAACAATGCGGACATCGTTAGGGGGTAAGATTTATTCGGGAAAACTAATAGGAGAAGGCAGAAGACGACGGAGCGAGGTCAATATTTGGACACCGAAAATACAGAAAAAAAGAAAAGTTGCGGGACAGGGAAAAATGCTCAACTCAAGCTGATCAACAAAGTGAATAGGCCCTGCTGATTCAGATGATTCACGGCGATCAGATGCACATTCATTTATCGAAAGCAATCAAAACAAAATCAAACAGGTGCGAAATACAACATATAGTTTAGGTTTGCGATTGAAATCCCCTAAAGCATGCCTTCAAAATCTATTTACGTGGCCACAAAAAACTATTTCTCAATGTGAAAAACCAAACCAAGGCAACAGCTAAAGCAAAAAATAACAAAAATTACCAGGTAAACGATTCGCTTTTCATTTTACACCTTCCACAAAACACAGCCATCAACGGCAGCTCCCCCTTGACCCTCCTCCTTTAACCCTTCATTTTCCGCTGGCTGTAAACAAATCAAAAGGAGGTCAATCCATATTGGCGGAATAAGTGGAACAAACAACAATATACAAGAGAACTCCAGTTCTTTGGAGATGAAATGTTTACGGAACTTCGACAGGCGCTTGCGAAATCCGAAAGCAAAGTGAGCTCACTTAGGGATAATCAAATGAAGAGCTCTCTGAAAGATTTCCGCCATAAATTGTGCAATTTCTTTGTGGAAAAGTCTGTTTAGCGCGGGGAACGTTGCGGAATGAATTCGAGCATATATACGAAACTGTTAATTAAAGGGGGTTTGGGGTGGGGAATTCCAGATGAGATGATCTCATCTGTAAAAGTTGCTCAGCGAAGCAAGTGAATCAATGATTGGGAATGCTGTAATTAAACTGGCGAGGAAGAATGAAGACTAACATCGCTTACATCGGATGGAAATTAAAAGTAGGGGGGTGAACGAACATCAGTATAAAAGTCACTGTATAACGGTATAACACCTTCAAAATGCAGGGGATGAATTCCGAGAAGGGTGTGCATGGGTAAGCATCAGAAATGATGGCGAATAATGCAAGATAAATAACGAAAGCGTGCCACCGAAGTTATATTAAAAGTGGGTGTGAATAAAATGTCAGTTACAAAATTGTAATATTTGGTTTTAGAGTAATTCGTACCTAGTATTAAGTACACTATTTGTTCAATACTGCTTTCCCATAACTTGTTACTATTATGAAGAAAAGAACCCCATATGATCATAAATTCATGCGTGCTTTTGAAGTTTCCTACCCAAATTAGTTCCAAAATGAGAAAACAATGCTCAATGAGTGTAGAGATGATCAGGCAAAAAGTTTGTAAGTCTAGTTAATTTATTTTTAGAGAACAAGAGTTGAAAGAATTTTCCTGACCTTAATTTGGCTAACAAAAAATGTTAAGAAAACAGTTAGAGGAAAGTGGAATTACACACAATTGTGTTAATCGAACTCGAACATTAGGAGATTAGATATTGACAATCATTCTTTCGGATTGATTGTCCGTTTCCTTTATGAATTCAATAATTTTCAACTTCCTTCTGGATGATTTGTATTTATTTCTTCAAACTTTCTCGCCATTTGAGTTTGAGAGTGTGGGAGAGATTTGGGCCTTATTTTTGAGTCTTCGGTTAGGCAATTTGGCTCCAAAGTGACCTAAACCGACCCACTGCTAATGAGCCATTAACACGCTTATCTCGGAGGAGGAAGAAACATGGCTTAAAGACCGACAAGACCTGGCCAAAATTGGCCACGCACATGAGATGGGATTTTGACATATTGGGACTTCAGGTCTTTGGCCCAAAGAGACTCGGCACGTGAGCGTTAAAGCCAAAACACTTTGGGGTTAAGCTGGGGAAAATGAAAATGAAAGAGCAGGCGGCGCGCGAGTGGAAAATAATATGAATTTCCTCAATTAGATTTCCCAGTCGCTGACCCCAAACCAGGCACGATGCACTGGAAAGTCGAAGGAAAACCGGGGGAAAGACGAATGCAAATCGCATTAGGACGCGCGTTTAATCTGCTCCAAGGCATCGCCTTAACCCCGCCCCGAGGAAAATGGGGAAACTCACGAGAGGGGAGGGTGGGAAATCTAGGAAGAGGGCACCAGTAAAATGCTGCAGTAAACGATTTTCCATTTCCCGCTGGGTCAGCGGGTCATCCAGTGGGCGAGCGGGAAAACGCGAGATGAATGCAATATGGAAATCAATAAATAAAAACAGCATTTTCATTCAAGTGCTCGACGAGGAAATGGTTGTGGGAAAAGGCCAGAGAAAACCACGTTTAAGTGTCGCCTCTGAAAATGGGAAATCTCTCTTCGATGCGATGTAAATAAACAACAAGAGTGCGACAACATTTGTTTATAGAAATGAAATGGAATTTAAAGTGCGAAGTAGGGAAATACTTAACAAAACAAGGATCCAGAAATTGAGTTCTTTGATTTTCGACCAACCCTACTAGTATTTTCCTATTGGATTTTTACGCGTTTAAGAGTACATTTTGTTACAGAATATAAAAGTTAGAAGCTAATTAACGAGTAAATTCTTTCTCCTGATTCATGAAATGCTTTTCTTGTCCACATATCAATCCACTTCGCACTTTATCGATGTCAAAAAACGATTGATAAATAAAAATCAACCCACGCATTTTAATAAAAACAACAACACTTCAAATGCACAGTTACACACACATAACTAAAAGTGAAGAGCGTGGAAAGCCGAAAGAGAAGAAGAGCGAGAGAGAGCAAATATTATCGCAGTTATTACGAAATCGCAATCGAAACATAACGGTAGTTATAGATAGGAAAAGCACCAATACAATAAGCGAATATGGGTGATAGAGGAAGAGGGGAAGAAGTGGGTGGTTGAAAAAGAAACAAGCGATCGCTATCTCTTTCTCGCTCTCATACTTGCTGACTGCACAATTTGCAGTTAAAAGAAAGAAGCAGAACGGCCAGAGAAGAAAGACAAAGCATAAGAGTAACTGGCCAAGAGGAAGAAGAAAAGAACAAGAAGTCGAGAACAAAATAGAAGAGAGCACACACACACACACACATTCATACGTACCCATAGAAAACAGAAAGGCAAAAAAAATCTTCCATTTTTTGTACACTTTTATCCATTTTCAATAGAAATTAATAAGGTTCTTTAGTAGAAACAATTAAACTTACTTGCTTTTTTTGGCAGCCACGCATGCGTCGAATGGGAATTTATGCTCCTGCAGATTCCAATTGGAATTTGTACCCCGGCTGCAAAAACAGTTTTTTTCTCTTTGCTTTATTTCCACACTGCACACATACACATATGCAGCGGCACATACACACAAGTGCACGCACTGCAGTCGATTTTGGTTTTTTGCATTAAAACATTATTTTATTATGCCACTCGTTACTGTTTGCCACCAATTTGCGTATTTTGTACATCAAATTTTATTTTACTTTTCGTAGCCTTTTGTATTATTTTCCTAATCTGCACATGCACTTTTTAACGACGCCAACACACACATTTGCGCACTCACACACATGGCGAGGATGAGAGAGGAGAAAGAGAGCAAAACACCGTTTCCGTTGCTTCCTTTTCGCTTATTCCTCTTTAGCCGCTTCTTTTCGATTCTCGCTCTTTTTGGCACTTTTAGCCCCAAGTTGCTGGCAATTCACTTTGCGTACGAGCACTAACAATTAAAACGACTAAGACGCGAAGAATACGTTGGAAACGCGAACATATAAACAAAAATCAAAGTTGGCTTTATTGCAGCCTTACGCAGGTGTGTTTTTACACGCTCATCGCGCAATTAAATTAGAACGCTGCGGATTTACTTAGTTCACTTTAGTCTACCCAATGCGCGCCGCAAACCTCGGAGCCGCAAATTATAAACACGACTGTCTTCGATTTAACGGGCTGGCCTATCGGTTCTATCGATGATTCGATAGTGCGAGCTGGAGTGTGACCATTTCTTGGTAAGTACAAAATCGTGGAAAGTAAACTAGCGATACTATCGAGCTTGTCACATAATCATCTAAGGAAGATCAATAAAAATCTGGTGTCTCACTAAAACCAAAATGTTCATCAGAGCTAGAAAAATATAACTTGCGCACATTAAGATGCCAAGGTAAAAAAAAAACAATTTTCTCAAGACTCGATAACAGATAAGCTGGACCTCATCCTGAACAGGGCCTAATGCAAATATACTCGATAAATAGATTTCATCGATAACCATTTGGTATATACCAGTAAATTCTTTGTTTTGGTTTTCATTCAGAACTTTGTGAAAATTGACTTAAATTTCTTAGTCTGCCTAAAGTTCTTTTGATTGAAAATAACTTTCTTAAGAGCAGTGCAGAATGTCGCACCGCCACCAGGACATTCCCATCCGCCCACGCTACGGTTATGTGGCCGAGGAGAGTGGCCCTGTGGAAGGAGCAGCCAGGAGTTCCGGATCCGGAGCCACGCCCGCCTCCTCCTACACGGAAATTCCGTTCCTGGCCCAGTATCCGGGAGCGGTGCCGGAGCACGTGCTCCAGGATCTGACGCCCACGGCCACTGGCCATGCTGCGATTCCCGGAAGCGCAAAGACAAGACCCAACGGCGAGAACTACCTCAACCTGGATTCCGGCGAGGATCCCGACGAGGAAGACGATCCCTTGGAGGAGGAGGACAACAGCAACTCGAATAGCAACTCCAAGGGCAGTTCCGGCGACATCGAGAGGCCCAGACTGAAGGCAGAGAGCAGTTAGTTCTAGGTTATCTATCCTGAGTTTCTGACTAGACTAATCATCTTCCATCTTGCAGATGTGCCCTACGAGCTGGAGGGCGAAACCAGTGACTCCGACGGAATGCGCCACTTTGTGGCCCACGACCTAGAGGCCAAGTTGCGCGAGCGAGTGACTGCCTCGTCCTACTCCTCGGAGCACACCACGCCCCTGAGCTCCATGGGTCCCATTGGAGCCACTTCCGGCAACGGTCTGCTCACGCGGCGGTTCCTGCAGTCGCGCAACATTCCCGAAGTGGACGGCAGCGTCTTGAGCGACATCGAACTGGAGGCCCAGTACTTGGCCAGCTCGGTGGACAATCTGATGGAGAACCTGGGCAACCTGCTGCACTCGATCTCCTCCATAACGGCCGACAACGTGGAGGTCCACCGCAGCGCCGTCAACAAGCTGACGGACACCTTGGACGCGAACATCAAGTGCCAGTACCAATTGCTGGCCAAGGCGGAGGAAATCACCAAGTCGATGAAACCCACAGAGCAGCTGGGTCAGCGCATGTAAGTGGGTCAATTTAAGGCAGATCCCTTTAGTGTAATGGTCTTTCTCTTCCACAGAAGGCAGATCAAGCGGCTGGTGGACATGTTGGACAGCACCATGTAAAATACGGCTAAGCTATCCTGTGATCAACCAATCAAAAAGATCTTGTGTTTCTAGTCATTCCGTAAATACATATAATCAGTGTTATAAAATCCATATGGAAAGATACCTTTCGCCTAGTAAATTGTACTTATTCTAGCAGTTCCTCCACAAATCCGCCTCCTTGGCTCACAGCTTCTCCACCTTGGCCTTGATGATCCTTAGGGGATCCACGGGGCGGTCGTTCTTGTCGGTCTCCACCATGCCGATCCGCTTGACCACCTCCATGCCCGTGTACACCCTGCCGAAGATCGTGTGCTTGCCATCCAGCCACTGCGTGGGCGCCAGCGTGATGAAGAACTGGGACCCGTTGGTGTCCGGTCCGGAGTTGGCCATCGAGAGGATGCCCGCGCCCGTGTGCCTCAGGTCGCCGTGCAGCTCGTCCCCGAACTCCGATCCGTAGATGGAGGCTCCTCCGCGGCCAGTGCCCGTGGGATCGCCGCCCTGGATCATGAAGTCCCTGATGATCCGGTGGAACACCACGTTGTTGTAGTAGCCCCTTCTCGAGAGCTCGGCGAAGTTGCGGCAGGTGTTGGGCGCGTGTTTCCAGTACAGCTCCACGGTGATTTCTCCCATGCTGCGGGACACAAATGCCACAAATAAAGTGATAAACAAATGCTCAGTCTTCAGTTTCGCCGATTTTCGAGCGAGTACTGTAGCATACAAGCTCCAGACTCACCTCGTTTCCAGGGTCACGAAGTGCGGCTGCCAGGCCTTGTCGGGAATGCCACCCGCATTGTTGGGATCGCTTAGGGACAGCATAACTATATTTATTGTTGAATTAGCGAGACTTCAGTAAAATTGTTAAAACCGGCGGAGTCAGAGTGACCAGCTTAAGCGATCTGACTATATGCCGCTTGGCAACCCTGAGCTTCTACGGAAACTTCTGGTATATTTTAGACTCCCTTTGGTATTTTTTAGGGTTTGTGTGAGCACACGCAAGAGTATTTTTCAATTAGTTCCATTTCAAAATTCGACGAAAAAATCGTGGAAAATATTTAGCGGACGGAATTTTTCGTCGGGCTCGCGAGAAAAGAGACAGTTAATAAGAGTGTTGCGTGTGCGTGAGTGAGACAACGCGAAAAGTTAGAGAGAATCGGAATCATGGCGAGTGTTTTTTTATAATCAAATTTCCACAGCACTTTCCACGTATAATCGTTAATGAAGCAAAAAGTAAGCAAAATTTAAAAGAAAAGCCTGCAAGTGTGTGTGTGTGTTTGGGAGCGTGTTTTTTTTTGTTGCTGTGTTGTGTTTGCAGAGCGCAAAGAAGAGGAAGCAGAGCTAAGAGAGAAGAGAAACTCTCGAAAATGAATTGAAAACGATGAACTCAAAGTAGCGCACTAGTATGGTGCTTGTGTGAGTGTGTGTGTCTGTTGTGTGTGGGAGAGAGAGGGAGCGAACAACAAAGAGCGTATCAACATTCAATTGCATTTTTAACTTGTTTTCGCCATGGAATTGTTGCTTTTCTCGCGTTTTTCGATTGCCTTTTGTTAGCAACAATTAGTTTACAGGGTGCTCCGTGCAGAGGATTTTCTCTTTCTCTCCTGGGGGCGGTTTCCACATGGGAAAACTCGATGTTTCCATTGTTTTTCTCGAATGCGGGTGCTGGTATCGCCCTCTCTCTCGCTCGTTAATTAAGGATTTTTGTGTTTGAATTCCCTAGCTTAGGCGACTGAATCCACAATCGCAAACAATAAGCCCGCAATCGGCTTGGTTTTCATTTAATCAGCAGTTGCGGTCGAACCCATGGAATATGTATGGTTTTTGGCCTCTTTTCTATTTTCATTGATATTTGAGCCTTTAAGAGAGAAAAAAGTCTAAGAATAATTGCTAAAATTTGTTTGCACTTTATTTGTTTATAAAGGTCTTCCAATTTAAAATAATAACTTCATATATTGTCTGGAAAGCCCTGGAACAGAATAAGTCTCAGTAGGTTGAATAATTTGTCCACTTTTGGGACTTTTATCCCCTTCCCTCGGGCAATTTTTATTGTTTGGGATTTATTGCCAACTCTTTTGGCATTTATCAAAACAAAAGAGGAACGATAGCTGGCAGGCGGAAATGGAAATAACTGCCTTATCCCTTCTCTCCTTATCTTTCTCTTCTCTCCTCTCTTTCTCTCTTCTGTCCACCGTTTATCCTCCTGTGACGCTGCGTCATCATAATCAGCGTTTGTCGATTCATCAAAGAAACCGCCGCCGGTTGCTCTCTCCACTCTCTCTCTCTCTCTCTTTTCCTCCATTCAAGGATACCGAAAGAGAGAGACCGAGAGAGTGCCCCTTCTCCTTCACACTGCTCCATGGGTTTCCTATGTAAATCATTTAAAGGGAAATTGTTGCACAACTTTAACGAGTCGTTGGCGGGGGGAGGGGTGAGGCTTACTGCTTGTGGGTTTTCCCGGCGTAACCCTCCCCTTCCCATCATCCCAACCCGCCCACTTTGGCAGCTGTCAATTAGAGCTTACGGGGAAAAAAAATGAAAACCCGAAGCTTCCATATGTTAGCTGTCCCTCCCACAGGTCTCCGCCCCCAACAGCTGTTGGAAAATGAGATTAGGTGGTGGTGGGGGGTAAGTGGAGACGCAGCTTTATTGGCCTGTAATTGATGCCCAGGCTGCCAACCATATTGCTGATTGAATTGTGGCGTTGTCGCTGCAGAAAAGAAGAAGGGCTGAGGACCGAGGACTGACTGCTGACGTCGCCACCGAAAGCAGAACCCGTTCAAGCAGCAACTAAGCGAGTCTTCTGCGGGGAACCCCCGGAGACACAGACTTGTCGAACTCGCATCCTGCTGGGCTAAAAAAACCCCGAAAATCCATTCCAGATTTAATGACAAAGGCCACCGTCCACTACAATGTTGCTTAAGTACCGCAATTATGACCAAAAAATGTAATATTACGTTTAAGGTTTAACTTCTCTTTACTTTCTACAAGAAATTGTCATGAATCGAATTCTTTGAAGCGCTGGCTTATTTACATAAGAGTGCTAGGAATTTCATCAATTAAGTTTACCTTTTGTTGGGTTGCGCTTTTCAAGTCTAGGTTTTCCCAAGAATTGTCCTCCATTCCTTATTTTCTGCATGCTGGAAGCCATATGCTTTCTTTTGATCCTTTGCAGGGAAAGAACCCCTGGTACCTTCCACCCATGAAACTATAGCAGCTCCTTTGGCTCGGCTAAAAATGTGTTCAATCCACGCAGCCATTTCCATCTTGTTCTATATGTGTGTAATTAAGTCTGCCCACGACGCAAGTTTTCCTCTGCGCCTCTTTTTACCCGGCGGCTGCCCAACTAAACCACTTTGGCCCATTCGCACATCGCAACCCCATCTCCTCGACCCACCTCAACGAAAAACTAAAAAAAACTATTTCGCAAGGTGCCCCTTTGCCGGTTCTTGGCCTCCCTTTGCGCTTTCTCCGCCCCTTTCTTCTGCTTTCTGCTGCCGACGCAAATCCTTACGTGTCAAATGGAGCCCCTCACACTTTTGGATGGCGCCCGAACAGGGACATCCACGTAAGCAATCAAGCCCTGAGTTGGCTATCCGACGAAGGAATACCCCTTACTGGGATTATTCATATTCTACCATAAATTTACACAGTTAGGACCAGTTTAGAGAGTACTGTATAGAATGAATAGTTTAAATCCCCAAACAGTTACGTTGAGGTCTATGCTGAGGATACCCAGGATATTGCAGGGTAGCAAATGAAGGAAAAACCAAAACAACAACCACAGCGAAAGTAAGCAAAAATAATTTCGCGATTCGTCCCCCGGGCAGAGCCCTAAAAGTCGCAGATTGAGCGGGGAGAAGGGAGAAAGGGGCGGCAGGAAGTGGGCAGTGGAAGAGCGGAGACCGGGCTTGCGCAGGCGCCTGGAAGAATCCGAAGCGGAGAAGAGCGGCGAGTGTGGCCCGCTCTCTTTTTTCGGCTCTGTGGCAACAAAGTTTCGGTGCCTCAATTCTTCGATTCAGAGTCTCCACAAACGGCTTCGCGAGCGGACGTTGCAGCCACAGAAGACACAGCCACGGCCGTCGAGAGGAAGTGGCAGCTACAGAAAGCCAAGATATATATCTGCATATACATATGAGTGGCGAAGCTGCTGCGAAAAAGGTGCAAAACAAATTAAGATGCATAAATAAACACCGGACTCGCTGGCAGGTGTTTGTGAACTCAGCTTGTGTGTGTGTGAGTGCGGTGCTGTGCGGTGAAATATTACGAAAGAAAACCTTTTATGTTTTGCAATTTTCCCGCAAACAAATCAACGAGCATAAATATTAATTTTGGCTACACCCAAAATGAGATGATGGACAATAACGGCGGCAAGAAGAAGCGCTGCCTGAAACTTGTTTTAGCCCGGTTTCGGATTTCTCCGTCTTCCTCTTCTCGCCGACGTCGTTAACTAAGAGCCGTCGTATTAGACGTTAGTTAGAGAGTGCGTGTAAATTGTTGAAAGGATATTGTGTTCCCCAAAGCGCCATCTCAAATATGAATATTCACTGTTCATCTCTCTAATGAAAGCTGTGAATTTATCAAGTTACTAATCGACTTACTGGATTGGGACATTTTGGGGATAATTACCGTCAAAACCTTTTGAGTGGGTAGCTACGTAGCTTTCGATTTTACATTAGGCAGGGTATCCGCAGGATCCATTTACTCGCCAGCTGCAGAACGAAAATCCATTCAGCGGCACTGTCTCTCTCCCTTTTCCACTCGCTGAGCAATCCATTAATAACTTTGGAACCGGCTTGTGTTTGCTTTAATTTGTTGTTGTTTTCTGTGGATTTGTTTTTCGGGTTTGGCAACGAAAGTTGCCAATTAGGTTTAATTTTAGGGGGCTTCGTAGAATTTTCAGCAAAGTGCGTAGAAAAGGGTTTCGTGGTGTGTATCCGTGTGGGCCGAAAGTGCGCCAGTGTGCGTGTTGTTTGTGTGCGGGGCCAAGTGCGTAATCTCCCAAATGTTTTTATTGTTGTTTGTTTTTTCGTTCTTTTGTGGTTCTCATTTTTCGACACCCGAAATGTGTTTGTCTTGTTTTTATAGTTTGTTCTCTTTCACGCCGCTTTTTGCGTAGTTTAAAAGCGGAATCAAGTAAAAAACCAAAACAACAGTGGAGCCTGGATAAGAATGTTCTGCGTGCAACAAACTTAGAAGCTACCAAGTTGCTGTGCAAACCTTTCCAAGGCATTACTAAATTTCATAAAGTAAAATAAAGTTTTTTAGCTCACTAGTCAGTCTCCACTGTCAATATTTGTAAATAATAATGAGTGTCTGTGTTTTTGGACAACACACTTGAATGGAAAGTTTCAAAAGCGAATTAAAATAAAAACGTATGAGTGCGGGGCAGGTGTGCGAGTGTGGTGATATGATATTTTTGGTACGTGATTTTATTCGACCATACTAATGGCTATTGTGTTCTCCCTCTACTTGCAGATTCTCTTTTAATTTGGCATAAATTGTATTTGTCTTGAAAAAAGCATATTCTTGTAAATATATCCTCTTCGTAAAATATCTTACTTAAAAGCCTTTAAATATTGAATTCACTTGAAATTTCAAACGGTGTCACTCGAAATTCGCCAGCGACTCGCCACGTTTTGTACAAACATAGTTTGTAAACATAAGTTTGTAAGCAGCCGGAAAAAGGCGAACGGAACCCAAAACCCCAATGCCAGCCAACTGAGTGCAAGGGAGACAGCCGACCACGTCGAGCGGGATAGCATGCGCCAATGAAAACGTCCTACCACCCAAAAGCGTCCGATTTCGTTGACTACGCCGTTGCCGGGGGCGGGGGATCCGGATTCTGTCCGGGATTAGGAGCGGGACTTTCAGTCAGGGCGACGTCCTTCTACGGCGATCAAACGGTAACGGCAACTGCGGACGGGACGCGTCACCAGGAACAACAACAACAGCAGCATATCCTAAGGCAACCTGCAACATCCACATCGACTTCATCGGCAGCTGCAGCAGCAACCAGCAAGCGAAAACGTCAAACAGGTGAGTTTTATAGCCATCCAAATAGTTACTACACATTTGCACTAGCTTTATTTATGACTAGGCTTTCGAAATGGTTTGAATTTGATATCGATAGCATGTGAATTCGATATGTTATGTTATGTAGGGAATTTTCAGTGTAAATCGGATTCGGATAAATGGAAGTTATCGGATCAGGTATCACCTGCAGCAGCCACACGAATGAATCATGGGTAATTTGCCTGCTGTTCATTTCATTTCGTCCGGTTGATTGCCCCTTCCCGTGGTGATAGCACTCATCGATTATTGTGACAATCGCTTGATTTGCTTGAGTTATCGTTATCACACACGCGCCGTGGGCAATGCGCCCTGTTGTTTAGTAATACTAGGCGCAATATTTATTATTATTGGTTGCCGTGCCATATTTCTGCCTCTTCTGGGCACTCTTATCGCCCGATTTCCCCCAGCGCCTCCCCTTTTTATTGTTGATTATCACAATAGACGCCATGGCAACTTTTTTTGTGGGTAGGGAGAGAGAGAGAGGAGAGCAAGGAAGCGATAATTCGCATGGTGGTTTGTCGCCGTTTTGTATTTTTTTTTGGTTTGTGGACATTCTCAGACTTTGTTCAGTGCTTCGGATGATATCTTTGGATTTTCCACGCTATCCGCGATTACGCTTGCATGCTCGAACATGTCTGTCTTGGCGCTTGAAGAAGATTCCCTTCCATAATCCCTTTAAAATTTGCGATGATGTTTTCGCTGCTCGACTGCCTGGCTTCATTCACATTATCTGCTCTGTGAATAGTATGAGTTATTGTTTGATATCTCACAAGGTCGCCCCTTTTCCCCGAGCTCATTGAAAATTCCAGCGGACGCAATTACCACCCCAATTGTCTCCCAATCTAAGTTTTCGCTTTTGAGCTGCTCCGCCTCTTTGCTCGACTGTATTTCCAGTGTTTCCTTCGCTTTATTTATTTTTCGCTTATTGCGACTTATAAAAATATTCCAGTTGTTGTTTGCGCTCCCCATTCGCCAGTTTGCCAGTTCGCTTGTTGTCGTCATCAGAGTGGCTGGAATTTGTTGTATTATTTTCTTTTTCGGTAATTTTTCCCCCATATTTTCTGCTGTTCTCTTCTGCGAAATGTTTATCTTGTTTTGTTTGGCTGGCCACTAATCGAGATAATACTTTTATTTTTATTTATTATTTATTTTTTTTTTTGATACGAGAATACGATTCTTTTATTTCTGGTCTTGGTCCGACTATCTCGAAAATGTACGTATAGCCAAAAATATTCGTTTTTGCGATATGAACATGTTGATTTTGTGTGTGGCACTTGATTTTCTGGCTGTCATGGGTTAGATATTTGTTTATTTCCACAATCTTATCGTTTGTTATTAATTTCTGACAAATATAGTTTTGGGTGGATAATTGTTTCATCTAATTCTAATACCTTGAAGCATTCAAAGCTTGTACGTCTTGCCTATCAAGTAGGTGAAAATGTCCGTAGATTTGAGTTCAGCTTTCTTCTCGTGTCTTTTCATTCTGCCCTAATTAACTTCGGTTTTCCACATACACATTTCTTTTTTTTTTCTCTGCCTGTCGATCAGCGGCATCAAAAAGTTTCCGCTTACTTTGTTGCCTTTTCATTACTGATAGCCAGCTGTACATATACTTTCGCCCATAAATCTCCGCCGGTTGCTAATAATTTCAGCCGACTGTGAGCCCTAACCCCGCAGAAGACTTCGACACGGA
The DNA here is from genome assembly GCF_016746395.2 of Drosophila simulans. Lineage (NCBI taxonomy): Eukaryota > Metazoa > Arthropoda > Insecta > Diptera > Drosophilidae > Drosophila > Drosophila simulans. Next base: position 558,365 of record NC_052522.2, read on the forward strand.
TCACGTTGGTTTTGAGTGGGTGAAAGGAGCTTAGGCAGCTGTGCACCCAGCCCAGTCTTCCTCGGGTCCAGGTCTCCTATGTCCCCCGTTTCGCCTCTTCTCTATAACCCGCTTTACCCCTTTCTACGTCTGCCTGTGTAGGCGTTCTTTTTCTTTGCAATTTCACCCGGCTCACACAGATACACACCAACACATGCCCATAACCGGTGCGCCTTGTCTGCTCTCCTTCGCTCTCCTGCATTGGATTTTATGCGGGGTATCTCTGCTTTCTGCTCGAGGATGTTACAGCTTTGAAATCTTTATTCGTTTATTTGACAATCGATTTATTCCTTATCTGATTGATAAGTGAGAATGGTACATTCTCTTATAATGAAGATTTAGTATGGAAATTAAAAATCTTGAAGAAAAACCTTTTCACAACTTTGCCAACTGCTCTTATCTGCTCCCCTTTTTCTTATTTTGGGCATCTTTAATAACGAGAATCTTTCACTTTGCCTCGTTGTTTCTGCAGCCTGACACCGTTATTCTATACTCTAGAGATGGCATCGTGAGTGTGTGTGATGAGTCAATGTGGGGTAATCACAATTAAACAATATTCGTTTATGGAAAACCAGATGCACCCGGTTCTCGAAGTTACCTGGATTGGGCTGAGACCTCACTGGGAACAGGTTCCACCGTCTGGGTTCCCGAAAACAAACAGGTTCCACATGTCGAACGTGTCCAAAATGGATTCCCAAAGGGAAATTGGTACACGCGTGCATCTCTCATTAAAACTCAGACGGCTCCCTATTCTCCGCCCGCCTTTCTTCTCCTCCTCCTCCTCCTTTCTTCTGGGCCCCTTTCTCCGCTTCTCTAGCTACTTGCTACTGGGTTATGTGATACATTAATGGCGTCTGTGTGTGCGTGCCTCTCGGTGTTCCCTTTTGCGACACAGAAAATAAAGCCAAAAGCAGCGAAGGTTTCTTCAAAGGCATTCTACCAAGCCCACGCACAACAGAAGCCCCAGAGAGCGAAAGAGAGGGGAATACGGCGGTGAGCGAGACGGGGAATGGGAGGGCAAGCTCACATGTCAATCAGTCCCTTTCTGACACGTTCTACGTTGTTTCTGCTGACGAGAGGAGTTCAATTTAGTTTTAAATAAATATTTCATATTTTTCCCAGCTTCACAGCTTTGATGATTCTTTTAAAATCCATTAAAAACTAACCTGTGCTTGTATGTAGATAGTGACAATTACCTATTTGATGCATTCAGTAAATTATGTATTTGTTGTGTATTTATTTTGTGATTTTAAATTACACTTTAAATTCCTAATACTGATACATGTTTGTAAATTAAGCAAATGTTTAGCAATTTCCAATGATATTATTGTTGATTTGGTTGTTATTTTTGGACCGACCGAAAATATATTTGGCTGCTCGGTTGACATGTGAGGAAAAGACGAGAAGCAGACCCAAAGACACATGCGGACGAGAAATGTAAATGAAATTTCCATGCAAGACATCACGTAGGCTCAAAGTGCAGAGACAACGAAAACAGAAAGACGGGTAAACAAAATTCAGATTTGGTTTCGGAATGGTTAAATGAGCCAACGACACCGACCCGCTGCAAATTCATGAATATACTCGTATTCATGGCTCTCTGGGGTGAATATCTTACGGACTGAAGGATCCTACGATCGACAGGGCGAGATCCGCACAATCAATGGCAGAAACGAAATCGTTTTTCACAACTCAAAACTCGGGAAGGTCAAACTGGGGTTGGGCGGGCACTTAAAGGGTCCGCCACTCAGGGAAACTCGTGAAAATGACAGCTGTCCGTGATGACTGTATGTATCTGCCAGATGCACAGACACTTAGATACTCAGCTCAAGTCGACTATGGCAAACATTTCAATTAACCAAAACGCAAGGCAGCAGTAAAAACGAGGGGCCAGATACTAGATACAGTGGATAAAAGAGGACAGGCACCAAATTATCTTTATGATGTGTATTTATTTTGCTTAGCTTTTCCCTCAATTATTTCTGACATGCCACCAAATTTGACTTCTGGTGTTGTCATACGTGGTCTGTATATTGGCTAATATATGGTGGATGGGGTCAGCTAGTCGAGGCCAAACGGATGGTATTTTCCCAGATGTATGAAAACTAGTTTAAAATCCATATCAGTTTGTCAATACCTCAACTGCAATTCCACTACAATTCCTTCCAATTCAGTACCCAAACTGTAATTTCATTACAATCCCCACACTATTTCATTATTAGACACTAAATTAACTGATAATTGCCATATTTTAATTACATATTCATTCTCTTCCGTTGCAGGTAAGCCAAAATATCGATTTGATGATCCCCACGAAGTGATTAAGTGAGTTTCAATTTGATGTATTCGAATATGATAATTCCCGGGGAGATCTGAACTTTGTGTACTGTTGCTGAGGCTGTTTTCGTTCATGGTTAGATGGCTTTCAGCCGTCTCTTTCACCTCATGGATGTACATACATTGATTTCATCTCAGTTTCGGTTGTTTTTCGTTGATTTTTGAGCCTGGGTCTCGGTGCTCCGAAAGATCTTCGCCGAGCGGAGCAGCAACTCTGAGATATCGGACCAGTTTCTTAAGTCTGAGAACTTGTTTCGCGTGTCTGTAGACGTTCATTGCGCATACAGTTGGCAGTTTTAATTGAGTTTGCAGTCCCCGAAAAACAAGTGAGAATTATGGGGATGTGTGAGTCGACTAAAGGATACCTTGTACATACACGAAAAGTCTTTCATTTGGATGTGGGATAGATAGCAAAAGATAGATAGCTTTATTATAAATTTGCTGGAAAATTAATACCATGGGTACCATAATTCAAATGTCCAATGAGCAACTCTTATTTGCCATTAAGCGCCACGTCCTTCGATTCTCATCTCTCTTCTTCTCTGGTGGAGTCTCCGCTCTTTAGTTTGCAGCTTTGGGGAACGGCGACAAATGGAGGTCAACATAAAAATGCTAAAAAAAACTTAAACAACAATAAACGCGCTAAGAAGCAGTATAAAGTAAATTCGCCAACACAAGTTGGTTTAAAAGCTTAACTTCCCTCGTACAGCTGCGGACATTATGATGTAGAACTGGTTGGGCTATAGAAATGCCTAAAAGAGTTATCTTTGAGTAATATGCCTCGGATATTTTCGAATCCATGCTACGAATACTGATGCATACATGTGTGTTAATTTCTATAGATTTTTTGCTTAACCCATTTACTGCTACTGTGTTGACCCCCGGTGTGTATCCCCTTTAAACTGTAGAGCGGTAAGCCTTGAGGTTGCTGCCATTGTAGAGCGGGCTGTCAATGTCTGCGTCACTTGTTTTATTGCCCGTCTGTTGTCTGTGTTCGCTGTGTATCTGTGCGTGTGACAATGCAGGGCCTTTTACTCGAATTGTATTCCACAACGTTCCAGCATACGCTGAGACCCGAGATACAGATACATTTACAGTTGCAGATACAGATACAGATACGTGCGTCGTCTATGGAAATTGAGACTAAATTGGGTTAACAAGTGTTAATGGACAGAGATCTGGCACCTCCCTGCCGCTCCCACTGTTATTTAAACGAAAAACTGCATCAACACGGGGAAAAGGGAGCAGGAATTCAGCGGCGAACGAAAAGATACATTGGGCGCACTGTGGGAAAGAGCCCCGAAATGATGTTGGGTGCCCCAAAGTACAGTAAGCTCCAGTGACAGGCATTCCTTAATCTAATAATGTGGAAATTATACTCCAATTTGGAAATAAAATATTTAGGAACTTGACAAGATCCAATGGAATTTGTTAGCCAGGTATTGAGTAAAATTTTAAATTAACTCGCCGTATCAATGTCTCTCGCATTTCGCTTTCAATTTCCATTTCGATCAATCAATTTTAATGAAATTTCTCAGAACTTTTGGCAGCGCCACATGCCGGCTCTTATTTTAGCACCCGCCTCGAAACACCTTTCGAAAACCACCGCCCACCACCCACTTACACGCAAATTTACATTGCGACAGATTACGCAAGGCAAAGAGCAGGTAAACAGATTAGAAGGGAATTGGCAAAGAATGAGATGAATGAAAGTAGCATTAAAAGTAAATACAGTGAAAGCTCGCTTTAAGTGCCAGTTTCGGTTCTAGTAATTTTCGAATCTGTTCCTCGACTTTAAATTCACGCTAGAGAATTTCGTTTAAAATATCTAAAAATGTGTTAAGCCAGTTGCTGCAACTGTAACAGCAAATTGAATAATATCGAAGCTGCTTAAGCCAAGGATTTAAACAGGGGGATGGGGATGGGGATGGGGGAGGTGTTCTCAAGGGGCGGTGCTAAATGGGCGATAGGTGCAAGGAAAAGCAGAACTAAATGCAGAGAACATCGGGCACAGAAATAGAATTCTCGGACTTACACAACCAGCTCAGCGAAGGTGGCATACACATGGGATATACATACATACACTTAGTTGTAGCGGTCGGGTGGTGGCATTAATTGGTGGGTGGCACCGGGCGGTCGTCTTTGCCTCCGTCACAACACATTAAACGCAATTATAGAAAGTCAATTGAAGAGCAACAAGAACAGCGGGAAAGGCAACAAACTGTGCGCGGGCGTTGAAAGGCTGCACAGAAAAAGCCGACAGCAACGTCAAAAGCGACTTGGCTTACACACAAACAGAGGAGCTCGGATACATTTTCATCCTGGGTTGGCAGGAGAGAGCAAAGCCACCGCAACACGTGCCTCTATTTGCCTGTTTTGACCAGATTGGGTCGTTTCCCAATTACACTGTGAGAACTTCACTCCCATTTCGAGATAATCTATTTGAGGTTTTATACATATGTGATTTAATATTTGTATCTATTAGATACATTTTTGAACAAAATCACTTCTACTATTCTTGAAGCATTAGTTGTATCGCCATTTTGCGGTAATTTAGAGTATTTCTTTCAGTGTGCATTTCATGCAGACCCCACAGATTTCCCTCGACTTCTCATCGCTTTTTGCTAATTCCATTTTGCATGCTGGGACGCCCTGCAGAGAAGTTTCTATTAAAATCCTTTCCTCGCTGTGGGAATAGATAAACCAAGTGAGTGGTGCGGGGTGGGAAAAGCGGGTAAAGGAGGAAAGTGGAAATGCGAGAAATCTATGAAAATTCAAATAGTGCCTACAGGAATACTTGCGGAGAAAACTGTGGCAGGCGAATGAGACATTTGCTGAGCTTTCACCTCACAGATTTTGCTCCATATGCCGGAGATACATTTTTTGGTCTCAGCTCACCACCGCCAGATTCACTTCTCGGGGGCTCACTGTAGCCGGTATTCAGCCTTAATTTGCAAAGTCTGTCGGCTTAGCAGCTAAAATCCAGAAATTGCTCCACCACCCCTTGTTTTTTTTTACTGCTTTTCCTAGGTTTTTTTTTGATTCGCTTATCGAAGTATCTGGCCGTAGTTTACCTGTTATTATTGTCATTTTCGCTTTCTACAGGTGTGTAGATGTTTGTTGTTGCGGGGCTGAAATCGTATGACTAATGGGAGATTTTACTGTGTTGCTGTTCGCTATTTCTATACCTTTCTGCCTTCTGCTGCGTTTTAAAGCCAAAACAAGTTTCCAGCTGTTTTTACTCGCCATTATTAATTGATGTTGTTGTTTTCATTCGTTCGTGCCGGGGCGTTCCACACAATACCCGCCGAAAAAAGGCAACAAAGCTAGTGTTTTTTTATATAATTTTTGGTTCTCCATTTGTCTTTAAACACAGCTCTGTTCTCCGCTGATATGCGGATATAAGTAGATTTAGATTAGACAAATTTGCTAAGCCGCCAAGGTTGTGTGGAGCGTCTGTTTGAGGAACACAATACCGTCTATATTACTGTCTTTAATTCATCAATTCCGTTTTAGTGTAATGATCAAGGTGTTTTGAATTGCAAAGTTTAGGTTCCAGGAAATTTGGCCCGTGCAAATTTTGCAGGTTTTGAATTGAGACCAAAGTTGTCCGTGCGCATTATGTGCATTATGTATTAAAGGCGATTTTCTTGGCAATTCGCTGTGTTGTTTTCGTTCTACTTCTGTTTTAAATTACCACGCCCAGTTCCTTCAATCTTAAATTGTGCATTTCAAGCGATTCAACCAGAGAGCCAGAAGAAACCCAGCAAAATGAAAATATTGAATATGCAAAAAGACGTTTTCGACGTTGTTGATGTTGGCAGGCATAAATAAGAGAAGGAAAACATAAAAAACACACGGCAAAGTTATGCGACAGAAATGTGCCCCCTCCTTCCCCCTGCCCTCCGCTCCACCAGCCCATCTGCAATTTGTGCAGGCGGGAAAATGGGGAAAAGCGGGGAAAGCCGACGGAAAGGGCAAACATTCCCGTGTAAAACTCGTCCATAAAATGCAGATAAGAAAAGCAAAAAGTTGCAGCCAAAGTGCAGTTAGGCAACATTGTGGTCGGTCTGCCTTTCTTTTTTGTTTTTCCCCTTTTGTTTCGGCCTGTTTTGCCTTTAAGACGGCGCACTTACATACATACGTACATACATATATATGTTCTTGTCTTATTACCAAATTTAAATATTTAAAATGAAATTCGCCCGTCTTCTGGGCGGCAAAAGGTGACCGCGCTCGTTCTTCTCGTTTTCTGGTTGGGCAATTAAGTTGAAAATATTCTTGCGGCTTTACATTCGCTGGTCTGCGATTCTTTTTTGGACATTGCATGCATTTCACTTACATATTTTATTTTCGCTGCTGTTGACCGCTGAGTGGGCCAATTGTTTTAATTTTAATTTCAGTCTGCCGAAAGGTATGGCGTCTATAATCCACCCCATTGTATGATTCGCCGTTCATTAAAATATGAAATCGGTGGGAATACGGCTTATTAAGTATGCCTATCTTTTTTAATTTCCTGCAAAAATCTTATTTATTCTCGCCTGATTGCTGCAATGCAATGGGATTTATAGAACCGTATATATAGGCCGAGCTTATCTATAAGAACTGTTTCTGTTTATGATTGATAATAAAAGTGCGAGTGGAATAACTAACGATAAGCAGTTTTGTGCACAAATTAAAGATTTTCCCGTACCCCTGACTACTTTTTGTGGGTGGTTTCCACCCGTCGCTCGTTGCACACCCCTTTTGCAAGCAGTCAACTGACAAATTCCCGAGCTCGTCTCATTAAACTCGTTTGAAAGCACCAATAAATCTAAGCTGGCACTCACAATTCACTCTCTGCTGGTTTGTCTTTGATTAATACGTGCAAAAAGCGGAATTAGCGACAATAACGACAGGCCACTCTAACATTAATTATGCATTTTTGTATAATTTATGAATTTAATGCTTTACATTTTTGTATTATTAATTAAATGAATGCTTATTTGTGTGATGAATTATGTTAATAGCCTTCGCCGCTGTCTGTCCGCCTGTCCCTCTCTGGGTTTCTCCGCTGATTCAGTTCGCAATTGCTGAGGGGGTGGGCCGCCCATGGGCGGCGATGCGGTTGCCAGGGGGATCGGGTGTAGCTGCTGCCAACTGTCAGCCCACACTAGTACTCGCACTCGCATTTGACGACGACGGCGCCAAACTTCTCCACCAGCCCACTCGACGAGCCAAGTGAAACTTGTCGTTGCCCCTCTGCGTCTCCTCGACTCGCCTCGTATCGTCTGTGGCTGCTGCTGCCACATCATCCCCCCTTTGCCACGCCCCTACGCCCCTGGGCTCGACTGCGCCTCTGAGTCATAGTTTGCCATGAGTTTGTTTGCTCGCTGCCTCCATTTGCTGCGAAACAGTTTGCATACCCTGTCCCAAATAGGGTAGCCTCTGGACAAGTGATTCATCTGCCGGAGACGGTTTCAAATCGGATTAAGAAGAAATGGTTAAAAAATCGTTTATTTGGATGTATTTCAAACCGATTAAAGGCAAGTATCACCCGTGTTAAGCAATGTGAAATAAACTTTTCATCGATCTTACGACAGTTTAAAGCTAAATATGTATCTGTGCAGAAGCTTAGAAGGCAGCTCACTTGATACTGCATTAAAAAGAGTTTACTTCCTGTAAACTGGCTGCTTTATAATCCCAAAAGCGTGTTACATCTTCGACTAAGAACTTCCCTCGGTTGATGGCATTCTGGTGTTGTTGCTGGCTGCCAGCTCCTTCCACTTCTATTAGTCATTGGCCATTCGTTCGGCGAAATGTTGCAACATAAACTCACTCCGCAGTTGTGGATATTGGCCTGGTCGGTCGAGCCACCCCAGGAATGGATTATAGAGCAGTGATGTCAGCGGGGTCCGCTGTCTATGTGGTAGTATATGCCACCATCCCCTTTCATACCCTTAACCTAGCCCAATGTCACTGCTAGTTTTCACCCCAAACAAAAACACGAAGTTTGTGTTTTGTTTGGGTTTTTGTCTTGGCCTCTTCCCTTTTGCCTCTCCTGGCTATCTGAGCTGTGTTTTGTCTGGGTTTTCTCGGAACTTGGGTACTATTATGAGAAGTGGTCTTCCTTCTGGCGTTCCCTCATTTCGCTAGTTGTTCTTCTCGTATGAAATTTCAGAGGCTTTTTGCTGCTTTTCCTTTTCGGTTCATTTTTATGTTAATTTATGAACAATTTTCCCTTTTTTATGGGCTTTTATTGCTGGCCACTCAATTTCTCAGCCTTCTCGGTTTTCCACAGCCTTCTTTCCTATTCCTCGTTTTTCCGAACTGTTCCTTTTTCCTGGCATGCCATATGCTTATAATTCCATTTGAATTTCTAGCGCTCGACTTGAAGTTTTCATTTCCGCTGAACTATTTTCGGGGGTAAACTTTCACGCCCGCTTTTATGGGAATGTTCGTTATAGGGGGATCTTCGGTATTGGCTTCCTTTCGGGTCTTTGAACTTGTTTTCGTGCGTTTTTGCGGCTCATAACATTAAATGTGGCCTTTTGTTGTTCTTTGGCGCTTTGAGTTCTTCAGCTGGCTCGACTTTATGGCTGTTGCCTGAAATGAAACACATTTCGTGCGTTTTACGCGTTTGCCTGGCGTATGAGTAATATTTTGTGTTTTTATTGCGTATACGTCGTGTGGTCCCCTCCTCGCTCGCTCGTCTTGTTAACGAAACGCATCGTGCACCTCAATTCATTTAAAATTATTTAATACAATATGTAGTTAGATGCAATTAACGAGAAGAAAATTACAATGGTGGATGGGCCAGAAAGATAGAAAATAAATGCGCTACAGCTTTGCCCGATCTTTCAGGAATTTATACGCTTCTATTAGCTTTTGTCTTTCCCCCGAATTTGAGGCCTTTTCTGAAAAATCGTTTCGAAAAATTTAAAATGCCCATGCAAAGGAGGCGTGTCAATTACATTAACTAGAGCACGCCATTCCGGGCCAACAACCAATCAAGCAGCTATACGAAATTCCTCCCTTGCCCCCCTTGTAGCCATAATTCATATTGCATCGATTGATCCATATTTTATAATGCCCGAACACAAACAGCGAGCGGGCCAACCCAATTGGAATTGGCTTATTTTCGTTTTCCACGAGGTTGGGCGTCTAAAAACGAGGCTAAACTAATCGGGGGCGGGGTGAATAATTCATCACTCAAGTGTCGCACTCACGACCCATAACTCATGTCCACTTCAAGCCGATTACAATGGGAATTTTCTAAATTTTTCTACGCATCGAGAATCGCACTGAAACAATAGTTCTGCCGACTTTACCGATAACTAGTTTCTTTTATTGGAAGGAAGCTCGCGATTTCGTTATCTCACGCACACAGCTGCTAAAACAAGAGTGCACCATCCTTATCAATCGTTCTAAAATAAAATGCATTTTGTTTATCGCCATGTGTTTGAATGGAATATTGTAAGCCTGTGATACAGCTCAAAGAAGCTGGGTTCGGAAAAATCGAATTTTTGAAATTTAAAAGCTGGAATCGTTTGCCCATTTTTTGCCCATGTTTGCCCACCAATTAGTTTTTTTTGCCCACGTCCAGTTTTTGAGATATGAATTTTCGAACAAGTTCGAAAATTTTCGAAGATCAAAAATTTCACTTTTTTCAAAATTTTTTTTTTTTAATCGCAATAACTTCGTTTGCCCACGTTTGCCCACCCTTTAGAATTTTGAAATTTTCGAAAATTTTCGAAGATAAAAAATTTCACTTTTTTCAATTTTTTTTTTTTAAATCGCAATAACATCGTTTGCCCACGTTTGCCCACCCTTTAGAATTTTGAAAAAATTTATACTTTAGAAAATATAAGACATTCAAGTTTACCTCGGTCTACTTTGCCCACCCTTTAAAATTAGTTTATTTCGTTTGCCCACCCTTTAAAATTACATTTTAACGTTTGCCCACCCTTCGAAATTATTTTTTTTCGTTTGCCCACTCTTAAAAATAAAAAATTTCGATTGCCCACCTCTTAAAACTAAATAATTTCGTTTGCCCATCCTTTAAAATTAGTTTATTTCGTTTGCCCACCCTTTAAAATTAGTTTTTTTCGTTTGCCCACCCTTCGAAATTAGTTTTTTTCGTTTGCCCACTCTTAAAACTAAATAATTTCGTTTGCCCATCCTTTAAAATTTGTTTTTAACGTTTGCCCACCCTTTAAAATTAGTTTTTTTCGTTTGCCCACCCTTCGAAATTAGTTTTTTTCGTTTGCCCACTCTTAAAAATAAAAAATTTCGATTGCCCACCTCTTAAAACTAAATAATTTCGTTTGCCCATCCTTTAAAATTAGTTTATTTCGTTTGCCCACCCTTTAAAATTAGTTTTTTTCGTTTGCCCACCCTTCGAAATTAGTTTTTTTCGTTTGCCCACTCTTAAAAATAAAAAATTTCGATTGCCCACCTCTTAAAACTAAATAATTTCGTTTGCCCATCCTTTAAAATTAGTTTATTTCGTTTGCCCATCCTTTAAAATTAGTTTTTTTCGTTTGCCCACCCTTCGAAATTAGTTTTTTTCGTTTGCCCACTCTTAAAAATAAAAAATTTCGATTGCCCACCTCTTAAAACTAAATAATTTCGTTTGCCCATCCTTTAAAATTAGTTTATTTCGTTTGCCCACCCTTCGAAATTAGTTTTTTTCGTTTGCCCACTCTTAAAAATAAAAAATTTCGATTGCCCACCTCTTAAAACTAAATAATTTCGTTTGCCCATCCTTTAAAATTAGTTTATTTCGTTTGCCCACCCTTCGAAATTAGTTTTTTTCGTTTGCCCACTCTTAAAAATAAAAAATTTCGATTGCCCACCTCTTAAAACTAAATAATTTCGTTTGCCCATCCTTTAAAATTAGTTTATTTCGTTTGCCCACCCTTCGAAATTAGTTTTTTTCGTTTGCCCACTCTTAAAAATAAAAAATTTCGATTGCCCACCTCTTAAAACTAAATAATTTCGTTTGCCCATCCTTTAAAATTAGTTTATTTCGTTTGCCCACCCTTCGAAATTAGTTTTTTTCGTTTGCCCACTCTTAAAAATAAAAAATTTCCATTGCCCACCTCTTAAAACTAAATAATTTCGTTTGCCCATCCTTTAAAATTTGTTTTTAACGTTTGCCCACCCCTTAAAATTTGTTTATAATGTTTGCCCCTCGTTTAAACTTAGTTTTTTCGTTAGCCCACCTCATTAAAATAAATATTTTCAGTTAAAAACGTTTGCCCACCCCTTAAAAATGTTTTTTTTTCGATTTTCCACCTATAAAACCAAATTTTTACATATGTATGTAATAACTTTAAGGATCGGCGGACAGAAGCACTTATATGATTATGATGAACATACATACGGAGATCGAAACCCGTTACATGGTTTTTTTCTTTAATATTTATATATTGTGAATCATTCGCTTACATTTTATAAAATGTTCTTAATCATTGATAAATTTCATGCAAGTGTTGATGAACATACATATACATATAGTTTTTCGTATATATATATATTTATTATATATATTTATTTACATACATATATGTGTACATATGTAAAAATTTGGTTTCGATCTCCGTATGTATGTTCATCATAAACATATAAGTCCTTCTGTCCGCCGATCCTTAAAGTTATTACATATGTACATATGTAAAAATTTGGTTTTATAGGTGGAAAATCGAAAAAAAAAACATTTTTAAGGGGTGGGCAAACGTTTTTAACTGAAAATATTTATTTTAAAGAGGTGGGCTAACGAAAAAACTAAGTTTAAACGAGGGGCAAACATTATAAACAAATTTTAAGGGGTGGGCAAACGTTAAAAATAAATTTTAAAGGATGGGCAAACGAAATTATTTAGTTTTAAGAGGTGGGCAATCGAAATTTTTTATTTTTAAGAGTGGGCAAACGAAAAAAACTAATTTCGAAGGGTGGGCAAACGAAAAAAACTAATTTTAAAGGGTGGGCAAACGTTAAAAACAAATTTTAAAGGATGGGCAAACGAAATTATTTAGTTTTAAGAGTGGGCAAACGAAAAAAACTAATTTCGAAGGGTGGGCAAACGAAAAAAACTAATTTTAAAGGGTGGGCAAACGAAATAAACTAATTTTAAAGGATGGGCAAACGAAATTATTTAGTTTTAAGAGGTGGGCAAACGAAATTATTTAGTTTTAAGAGTGGGCAAACGAAAAAAACTAATTTCGAAGGGTGGGCAAACGAAAAAAACTAATTTTAAAGGGTGGGCAAACGAAATAAACTAATTTTAAAGGATGGGCAAACGAAATTATTTAGTTTTAAGAGGTGGGCAATCGAAATTTTTTATTTTTAAGAGTGGGCAAACGAAAAAAAATAATTTCGAAGGGTGGGCAAACGTTAAAATGTAATTTTAAAGGGTGGGCAAACGAAATAAACTAATTTTAAAGGGTGGGCAAAGTAGACCGAGGTAAACTTGAATGTCTTATATTTTCTAAAGTATAAATTTTTTCAAAATTCTAAAGGGTGGGCAAACGTGGGCAAACGATGTTATTGCGATTTAAAAAAAAAAAATTGAAAAAAGTGAAATTTTTTATCTTCGAAAATTTTCGAAAATTTCAAAATTCTAAAGGGTGGGCAAACGTGGGCAAACGAAGTTATTGCGATTAAAAAAAAAAAATTTTGAAAAAAGTGAAATTTTTGATCTTCGAAAATTTTCGAACTTGTTCGAAAATTCATATCTCAAAAACTGGACGTGGGCAAAAAAAACTAATTGGTGGGCAAACATGGGCAAAAAATGGGCAAACGATTCCAGCTTTTAAATTTCAAAAATTCGATTTTTCCGAACCCAGCTTCATTGAGCTCAGGGAGCTCAGGGAGTAACGGGTTTCGATCTCCGTATGTATGTTCATCATAAACATATAAGTCCTTCTGTCCGCCGATCCTTAAAGTTATTACATATGTACATATGTAAAAATTTGGTTTTATAGGTGGAAAATCGAAAAAAAAAACATTTTTAAGGGGTGGGCAAACGTTTTTAACTGAAAATATTTATTTTAAAGAGGTGGGCTAACGAAAAAACTAAGTTTAAACGAGGGGCAAACATTATAAACAAATTTTAAGGGGTGGGCAAACGTTAAAAATAAATTTTAAAGGATGGGCAAACGAAATTATTTAGTTTTAAGAGGTGGGCAATCGAAATTTTTTATTTTTAAGAGTGGGCAAACGAAAAAAACTAATTTCGAAGGGTGGGCAAACGAAAAAAACTAATTTTAAAGGGTGGGCAAACGTTAAAAACAAATTTTAAAGGATGGGCAAACGAAATTATTTAGTTTTAAGAGTGGGCAAACGAAAAAAACTAATTTCGAAGGGTGGGCAAACGAAAAAAACTAATTTTAAAGGGTGGGCAAACGAAATAAACTAATTTTAAAGGATGGGCAAACGAAATTATTTAGTTTTAAGAGGTGGGCAAACGAAATTATTTAGTTTTAAGAGTGGGCAAACGAAAAAAACTAATTTCGAAGGGTGGGCAAACGAAAAAAACTAATTTTAAAGGGTGGGCAAACGAAATAAACTAATTTTAAAGGATGGGCAAACGAAATTATTTAGTTTTAAGAGGTGGGCAATCGAAATTTTTTATTTTTAAGAGTGGGCAAACGAAAAAAAATAATTTCGAAGGGTGGGCAAACGTTAAAATGTAATTTTAAAGGGTGGGCAAACGAAATAAACTAATTTTAAAGGGTGGGCAAAGTAGACCGAGGTAAACTTGAATGTCTTATATTTTCTAAAGTATAAATTTTTTCAAAATTCTAAAGGGTGGGCAAACGTGGGCAAACGATGTTATTGCGATTTAAAAAAAAAAAATTGAAAAAAGTGAAATTTTTTATCTTCGAAAATTTTCGAAAATTTCAAAATTCTAAAGGGTGGGCAAACGTGGGCAAACGAAGTTATTGCGATTAAAAAAAAAAAATTTTGAAAAAAGTGAAATTTTTGATCTTCGAAAATTTTCGAACTTGTTCGAAAATTCATATCTCAAAAACTGGACGTGGGCAAAAAAAACTAATTGGTGGGCAAACATGGGCAAAAAATGGGCAAACGATTCCAGCTTTTAAATTTCAAAAATTCGATTTTTCCGAACCCAGCTTCATTGAGCTCTGTGATACGACGATTTCCTTCAATGTGAACACTATATTTCTGCAAGTGTTTATAAGAAAGTACAAAAAGAAGGGGTAGGGGGATGACATAATAATGTCATTGCACTCTTGAACTCGTCTCTTCGTCATCGTCATTATGGGCAAATAAAAAACAACAATGACAATTCCAGCAGAACAACAAGCATGAATATATATGTAGATGCGATAATGATGCTGTTAATGATGAGGCACGAACATAATCCCAACGAAATTAAACCAAACGAGACACTTTAGTGCAGGTGGACAGCATTAAATTCTATTTTCGCACATGCAAAACAAAAACAGATAACCAGAATCAAAATGTTTCCTCAAATTAGCTTAAACCAGAAATATTTGAAATATTTAATTTGGGAATTGCTGCAAATAAGCGAAAAGTTTCATCAGACTTATAATGAATAATGATCTATTTAAAATTTAAGAAAAACAGTTTATGTTTCGAACGAAATGTTTTAATTCGAAAATAACTTTAATACTGACAGACGAAGCGGCAAATCAATGGAATGTGAATCAATAATCGAATAATCGATTGCCTTTGGCCACTGGTTTTTCCTTTCTGCTTACAGTGCAATCGACTTTTATTCGATTTCTAATTTGCAGTGCGGTTTTTATTATTATTTTTCTCGACAACTACTGGCTTTTCCTTTCGTTTGTGTCCAACCCCTTTGTTCACACATGAACACGAATATATTTAAAGACTTACAATTTTGGGCTCCGTTCATATCTTATGTAAATGAATCGAGAGCGATAAATTATATTTAGGATTTTGTTATCTAAGGCGACATGGGTGCATTGCTCAAAAACATGTGCACACTACATGAGTCAGTCACTTGAGATCGTTCCCCGCCTCCTAAAATAGTCCCTTAGTGGGAGACCACAGATAAGGTCCTCGCCGCTCAAGATAGGCAGATGTGCCCGAGCGTGGGACCTCGATAAGGCGGGGACTATTTACTTAGGCCTCTGCGTAGGCCATTTACTTTAAGATGCGATTCTCATGTCACCTAGTTAAACCGAAGATATTTCCAAATAAAATCAGTTTTCTTACAAAAACTCAACGAGTAAAGTCTTCTTATTTGGGATTTTACATTTGGTCAATCGAGCCTTTAATCGACTCTGCAGTTTCCCCCTACCAAAGGTAAGGAACTCAGAGAAAGGCCAGCTCCTTTAAGCATCTTACAGCTAAAGGTAGCAAAAATAAGTGACTCTTGTTTCCCCCTACCAAAGGTAAGGAACAGAGTATAAATATAAAAAGCAAAAAGATACAAAAGAATCTTTTATGTTTTAAAACAAGCACCTTATAGTCTATAGCTAAAGGTTGCTTTGTGTACCATTATAAATTGTGGTAAGGCGTGCTTGAGGCCATACATCAGCAATTGTGAAATTAAAAAGTGCCTGAAAACAGTGCCTTATAAATGCTCTAATAGCATTAAATCAGCTCATAAATAGAGTGCAGTGTATATGCCATAAGAGCATAAATTAAATAAAAAGTGCCTGAAAACAGTGCCTTATAAATGCTCTAATAGCATTAAATCAGCTCATAAATAGAGTGCAGTGTATATGCCAAAAGAGCATAAATGCCGAAATAAATGGCTAAAAAACAAAAAATCTGACTGGACTACAAAAATAATAAAACGTGCCAAATAAAAAAAAAAAAATCATCTTTAAACATCAAAGGAGCCTCTACCAGCAGCAGAAGCAGCAACAACAGCAGCAGCAGAAGCAGCAACAGCAGTAGCAACAGCAGCAACAACAGCAGCAACAGCAGCAGCAACAACAACGACATCAGCTAAGTCAAAACAAGAATTTTCTGTTTATCCAAACACACATATATATATAAATACATATAAAATACATATACACGTACTATATATATTAAGAAATTACAAAAAATTTTCAAAATGATGTCAGAAAAGACTATTCAATTCCTTAAGAAGCAGTCCGAAATTATTTTGGAAATTAGAAAGTTGGAAGTAAAACCAACATTAACAGATGTAGAAATTCTAAAATTAAATGAGCTTCAAAAATGTTTCATTGCTAATCATAGCAATTTGTTAAAGATCGGCGTTGTCGATCATGAATATTTTAACGCGAAGCAGTATGATTTAATAATGATGGTGTTAGAAAAAATTAAAAATAAAAATGAAAAAATTAAGGGCGAGTCGGTAGAAAACACTTTCCCTAAATCAAACACTGTCCCTAAATCAAACCCTCCCCCTACATTAAACCTTGAAATGTGTGGTCACCCTGAAAAAGAGGGTATAGCACAAAACAACGCTTTAAAAGTAGAGCAGGCATTTCGAAATAATGTTGGCCAATTTCGAGTATATCTAGAAGATACGTCTAAACTAATAGACAGTAGTCCAGATTTCCTTAAAATAAGGAAAAATAAAATTGAATTTTTATGGCATAAAATAGATAACCTGATTGAACAGGTGAATAGTCATTTTGAGAGCTCGCTATTCGAAGAAGAAATTAGCGAACTTGAATTTGACAAACAAAATATTCTTACAGCCATTAATAGTCGACTCAGTGGCACAATAAATAAAGCTGAAATGTCGACGGTTGTTAAGGCGGAGGAGTTACCAACCCTGCCTAAAATACAGATTCCCACTTTCTTTGGTGATTCCAAAGAATGGGATCTTTTTAATGAACTCTTTACAGAGCTCATACATGTGAGAGAGGATCTCAGTCCTTCTCTCAAATTTAATTATCTAAAGTCAGCATTAAAAGGAGAAGCCAGAAAAGTGGTTACTCATTTACTGCTCGGCTCTGGAGAAAATTATGAAGCCACTTGGGAGTTTTTGACCAAGCGATATGAGAATAAAAGAAACATATTCTCAGATCATATGAATAGGCTTATGGATATGCCAAATTTAAATTTAGAATCCAATAAGCAAATAAAGACATTTATTGACACGATTAACGAGTCAATTTATATTATAAAATTAAAGGCACAATTACCAGAAGATGTGGATGCAATTTTCGCTCACATAATTCTTCGGAAATTCAATAAAGAATCACTCAATTTATATGAAAGCCATGTTAAAAAGACAAAAGAAATACAGGCACTTTCTGATGTCATGGACTTTTTAGAGCAAAGGCTCAATTCTATATCATCA
Source organism: Drosophila simulans (assembly GCF_016746395.2). Lineage (NCBI taxonomy): Eukaryota > Metazoa > Arthropoda > Insecta > Diptera > Drosophilidae > Drosophila > Drosophila simulans. Next base: position 576,027 of record NC_052522.2, read on the forward strand.
TTCTCACAGGAAGTAAAACCTGTAAAGAAAATGATTAATAATAACAAGAATAAAAATTATAGTGACAATTGTGCATATTGCAAACTACCAGGGCATTATTTAATTCAATGCCATAAATTTAAAATAATGAATCCAGCAGAACGGTCTGACTGGGTAAGAAAAAATGGGATTTGCCTAAGATGTCTGAGGCATCCGTTTGGTAAAAAATGTATAAGCGAGCAGCTTTGTTCGACTTGTCGTAAACCTCACCACACGTTACTTCACTTTGCAGGTCATAATCCAGAAAAAGTGAATACGTGTAGAACAACAGGTCAAGCCTTGTTGGCCACGGCCTTGATTCAAGTAAAGTCGAGGTATGGAGGCTTTGAACAATTAAGAGCATTGATTGATAGTGGCTCTCAAAGCACAATTATTTCAGAAGAGTCTGCACAGATTCTAAAATTGAAAAAATTTCGGTCTCATACTGAAATAAGTGGAGTATCTTCCACAGGAACGTGCATCTCCAAGCACAAAGCGGTTATTTCGATAAGAAATTCTCCGAAAAATTTAGAAATTGAAGCAATTATTCTCCCAAAACTTATGAAGGCACTTCCAGTCAACACGATTAATGTTGATCAGAAAAAATGGAAGAGCTTTAAATTAGCCGACCCCGATTTTAATAAACCGGGTCGCATTGATCTAATCATTGGAGCAGACGTATATACTCACATTCTGCAAAATGGAGTTATAAAAATAGACGGTCTCCTTGGGCAAAAAACTGATTTCGGGTGGATAGTTTCTGGATGTAAAAAATCCAAAGGAAAAGAAACCATTGTAGCCACAACAATAGAAATAAAAGAGTTAGATCGCTACTGGGAAGTGGAAGAAGAAGAAAAAGATGATATCGAGTCTGAAATCTGTGAAAATAAATTTATCAAAACGACAAAAAAAGATTCAGATGGGCGATACATTGTGTCAATTCCATTCAAGGAGGATGTCACCTTAGGAGATTCAAAGAAACAAGCGATAGCTCGTTACATGAATCTGGAGAAAAAACTAAAAAGAAATGAAAAACTTAAGGTTGACTACACTAAATTCATGAATGAATACATGGATTTAGGACACATGATTGAAGTGAGTGATGAAGGCAAATATTTTTTACCGCACCAGGCAGTGATTAGAGATTCAAGCCTTACGACCAAATTGAGAGTAGTTTTTGATGCTTCAGCAAAAACTACGAATAACAAAAGTTTGAACGACATAATGTGGGTTGGGCCACGAGTTCAAAAAGATATTTTTGACATTATTATTAAATGGAGAAAATGGGAATTTGTTGTTTCGGCAGACATTGAAAAGATGTACCGACAAATTAAAATAGATAATAATGATCAAAAATATCAATATATTTTATGGAGAAATTCTCCAAAAGAAAAAATTAAAACATATAAATTAACCACAGTCACTTACGGAACTGCATCTGCACCATATTTGGCTACCAGGGTTCTGGTAGATATTGCAGATAAATGTAAAAACCAAGTTATTAGTGCAATAATTAGGAATGATTTCTATATGGATGACCTAATGACTGGAGCTGATTCGGTAGAAGAAGCTAATAAATTAATAACATTAATTCTCCATGAATTGCAGAAAGTTGGATTCAACTTAAGGAAATGGATTTCCAACAATTCCAAAATATTAACCACTGTGGAGGACACAGGGGACAATAAGGTTCTCAATATTATCGAAAATGAATGTGTTAAAACTTTAGGACTAAAATGGGAACCTCAAAATGATTTATTTAAGTTCAGCGTAAATTGTAATGATGAATCAAAAAATATAAATAAGCGCGTTGTGTTATCAACGCTAGCAAAAATATTTGATCCGTTAGGATGGTTGGCACCAGTCACGGTTTCAGGAAAACTTTTTATTCAAAAACTTTGGATAAATAAAAGTGAATGGGATCAGGAATTATCCATAGAAGATAAAAATTATTGGGAAAAATATAAAGAAAATTTATTATTGTTAGAGAATATTCGAATCCCAAGGTGGATTAATTCAAACAGTTCTTCAGTCATTCAGATTCACGGATTTGCGGACGCCTCCGAAAAAGCATATGCTGCAGTAGTCTATGCTAAAGTAGGACCTCATGTTAATATAATAGCTAGCAAAAGTAGAGTCAACCCTATAAAAAATAGGAAGACAATTCCCAAACTCGAGCTGTGTGCAGCTCACCTGCTTAGTGAATTAATCCAAAGACTAAAAGGATCAATTGACAATATAATGGAGATCTATGCTTGGAGTGATTCCACGATTACCTTAGCATGGATTAACAGTGGTCAAAGTAAGATCAAATTTATAAAAAGAAGAACGGATGACATTCGGAAATTAAAAAATACTGAATGGAATCATGTTAAGTCAGAGGATAATCCAGCAGATTTAGCATCCAGGGGAGTGGATTCTAACCAGTTGATCAACTGTGATTTTTGGTGGAAAGGTCCGAAATGGCTAGCAGACCCAAAAGAACTTTGGCCTCGGCAGCAGTCTGTAGAAGAACCTGTCTTAATAAATACGGTATTAAATGACAAAATAGATGATCCTATTTACGAATTAATAGAAAGGTATTCCAGTATAGAAAAACTTATACGTATAATAGCATACATAAATAGATTCGTGCAGATGAAAACAAGAAATAAAGCCTATTCATCAATTATTTCAGTAAAGGAGATAAGAATAGCGGAAACAGTTGTTATTAAGAAACAACAAGAATACCAGTTTAGGCAAGAGATAAAGTGCCTTAAAATCAAAAAGGAAATCAAGACAAATAATAAAATATTGTCATTGAATCCATTTTTGGACAAGGATGGGGTTCTAAGAGTTGGAGGAAGATTGCAAAATTCCAATGCAGAATTTAATGTTAAACATCCAATCATTTTAGAAAAATGCCACCTAACAAGCTTATTATTATGTTAAATGTTCAAAAAATCGTGGCCAAAAAACATTTAAAGGATACGTTGCTGTATTCGTTTGCATGGCCACCAAAGCCATACACTTAGAAATGGTAAGCGATCTAACTTCAGACGCATTTTTAGCAGCACTCAGAAGATTTATTGCTAGACGGGGAAAATGTTCCAATATCTATTCAGACAACGGAACAAATTTTGTAGGAGCTGCAAGAAAATTAGATCAAGAGTTATTTAATGCAATACAAGAAAATATAACGATTGCAGCGCAGCTTGAAAAGGACAGGATTGATTGGCATTTTATTCCCCCGGCAGGACCTCACTTCGGAGGTATTTGGGAAGCTGGAGTTAAGTCAATGAAATACCATTTAAAGCGTATAATCGGCGACACTATTTTGACTTACGAAGAAATGTCAACTCTTTTATGTCAAATAGAAGCATGCTTAAATTCAAGGCCATTATACACTATAGTTAGTGAGAAGGACCAACAAGAAGTTTTAACACCAGGTCATTTTTTAATTGGAAGACCACCTTTAGAAATAGTCGAACCAATGGAAGATGAAAAAATCGGAAATTTGGATAGGTGGAGACTTATCCAAAAAATGAAGAAAGATTTCTGGGTTAAGTGGAAAAGTGAATATTTGCATACGCTCCAGCAAAGGAATAAATGGAAAAAGGAAATTCCTAATATAGAAGAAGGGCAAATAGTTTTATTAAAGGATGAGAATTGTCATCCTGCAAGATGGCCTTTAGGAAAGGTGGAAAAGGTGCATAAGGGGAATGATGATAAGGTCCGAGTGGCTAAAGTAAAGATGCAGGAAGGATATATCACTAGACCCATTACTAAAATTTGTCCCTTGGAAGGAATAAAGTCTGTTGACAAAAAAGAGGCTGACCAAGAGCCAAAAAGACGAACTAGAGCGACATCGGGAATGTCCAAGATCGGAATCATTATGGCAATGTTGTTGTTTGTGTTAAGTTGTCAAGTTTCTAGCGCATTACCTAAAGATATAGCACCAAGATATTCTATAGACAAAATAAATAAAACCTCAGCAATATATCTAGACCCGCTAGGAGATGTTGAGATTGTGAGTACTTCTTGGAATTTGGTTATCTATTATAAAATGGATCCATAATTTAAAATGTTAACAAAGGGTAATGCGCTTATACAAAGTATGAGGAAAGTTTGCGAAAGACTTCATAGCTTTGAAGAGCAATGTAGTCTAGTCTTAGATAATATGCAAAGTCAGTTATCGGAACTTGAAGAAAACAATAAATTGTTTATGATACAGTCTAGATCTAGAAGCAAGCGTGCTCCTTTCGAATTTATGGGTTCCTTGTATCATATTTTATTTGGTATAATGGATGAAGATGATAGAGAGCAATTAGAAGAAAATATGAAGAATTTGTTAGATAACCAGAATAACCTTGATAAACTAATTCAAAAACAAACATCTGTGGTTGATTCAACTTCTAATCTATTAAAGAGAACAACAGAAGATGTTAACTCCAATTTTAGAAGTATGCAAATAAGAATTGAGAACATGACAGAAGTTCTTAAAGAAAATTATTATGTTTATAAGGAATCAATAAAATTCTTTATGATTACGAAACAGCTACACTCATTGATTGAAGAAGGCGAAAAAATTCAAGCAGGCATTATAAGCCTGTTGATTGATATTAATCACGGTAGGCTAAATACAAATATTCTCAGGCCAAATCAGCTTAAAAAAGAAATTGCCAAAATTCAGCAGAGTCTTTCGGAGAACCTAGTAATTCCAGGAAAACGGTCAGGTACGGAACTTAAGGAGGTGTATACACTGTTAACAGCCAGGGGTTTATTCATCGACGATAAATTGATCATTAGTGCAAAAGTGCCTCTGTTTAGCAGGCATCCATCCAAATTGTTCAGGCTTATTCCGGTGCCAATTCGAAATGAAGATCGGATAATAATGGTGCATACAACGTCCGAATATTTAATTTATAATTTTGAGATAGATTCCTATCACATAATGACGGAAGCCACATTAAATCAATGTCAGAAATGGCAATTAAATAAGAGAATATGCAAAGGAAGTTGGCCCTGGAATTCAGCGAATGATAATGCATGTGAGATTCAGCCTCTAAAGCCAGATAAAGCGGCGAACTGCATCTATAAAACAGTAGTCGACTCTAAAAGTTACTGGGTAGAGTTAGAAAAGAAAAGTAGTTGGTTGTTTAAGGTTCCTGAGAATTCAAAAGTCCGTCTGCAATGTACTGGCTCTCAAATTGAATTGTTTGATTTGCCTCAGCAAGGAGTTTTAAGCATTGCGCCATATTGCACGGCAAGAACCGACGATAAAATTCTAGTTGCCCACCATAACATTCAGTCCGAAAGTGAAGAATTATTATCAACACCTTATATAGGAGAAGTTAGTGAAGTGCCGAAGATTATTTGGGATCCGCTGAAACTATCAATATTAAATCATACTGAGGAATTTGAACGATTGAATAATGAAATTAAATTTATGAAAGAGAACCATCAAAAATTGAAAGATTTACATTTCCATCATATTTCCGGACATGCTGGATTAATTATTGCTTTAATACTAATGATAGTATTAATAATATATTTCATACGGAAATGTGCTGTGCAACAAAGAATGCAAGCAATAACCTTTGCAGGTCCGTTGCCAGTACTATAAATATCAATAGTAAATAAACAATAAAATAATATAACAAATAAAAATATACAGTCCACTATATCGTTGTTTAATAGAAAATGTACTTCTACATAGAAAAAGCAAAATGTTTAAAATAAGTTAATTGAGTACAAATTGTTGAATTAAAAATAATATAAACCATAATTGTAATCCAATAAAATTAAAAGCCAGAAAAACTAGGCCCATTGAAATCTTAGTTGCAAAATAAATGAACATATATCAAATAAATACAGTCCACTGCTGTTATAAATGCAACTAATATACTAATGTACATCTCAGCTTTGCTGGCCCTTTGGCAGAATGTTCACACATGAACACGAATATATTTAAAGACTTACAATTTTGGGCTCCGTTCATATCTTATGTAAATGAATCGAGAGCGATAAATTATATTTAGGATTTTGTTATCTAAGGCGACATGGGTGCATTGCTCAAAAACATGTGCACACTACATGAGTCAGTCACTTGAGATCGTTCCCCGCCTCCTAAAATAGTCCCTTAGTGGGAGACCACAGATAAGGTCCTCGCCGCTCAAGATAGGCAGATGTGCCCGAGCGTGGGACCTCGATAAGGCGGGGACTATTTACTTAGGCCTCTGCGTAGGCCATTTACTTTAAGATGCGATTCTCATGTCACCTAGTTAAACCGAAGATATTTCCAAATAAAATCAGTTTCTTACAAAAACTCAACGAGTAAAGTCTTCTTATTTGGGATTTTACACCCTTCGACTCGTTTTGCCTATGTTGTGTGTTCAATCAAATTGACACGCTTTCCCTTTTTGCTTCATTTCCTTTGGCCGTCTTCTTTTGCAGCCTGTTTGCATTTGCATTTAAATTACATTGGATACCGAAATTTGAAAACGATACGCAGGGTTTTTCTCTCAATTTCGGGTCTGCTGGGAACGCGGATTGTGGGATTGGCTTGAACTTTGCCCAGACCCGATGCAAAAATGTGATACTCTGCATTAACGATCCCCAAGAGCTGGAAATCACAAGGGAGGGAGTATGATACTCGATTTTTTAGGGATTGAGAAAACGGAACAGTATAATTGGCATAATAAAAACATTAATTAAATACATGGCTTAATATTGAAGGGATTGAAGGGGTGCTGGCTTGGTGATTGCTTATCAGAAATTCAAATTTCCCCTTTTCCAGGCGAATAACACAATATTTCTGCCCATATGTGTAGCCCACGAAGTGAACGATTTTAATCAGCGACTGCTGTCCATTTCAGTTGCTGTTTATGTTGTTTTTCCACACTTTATTTTATTTGCGCTGCTTTCATGCGTCAAAATATTTTCCAGTTTTAGTAGCTGTTGTTGCCCCCGTGCTGTAGACTGTGTGTAGTGTCGTTGTTCCAGTTCTCCCGATGATGATCATTATGATGAAGACTTGTTAGACTTGACGCACGGCCGAAAGAGAGGGAGAACGGTGGGCGAAAGAGACGGACTGAGGCCTGCCTGGTTAGCTGATGCTATTTTTATTTGGTTGCTGTTGTTTTTGCAGTTCTTGTCGCGTCTCGAGGCGACTTCACCCCTCCATAGAATCTGGCACGGACTTCTCCGCCTCTCCACCCTCTCCACCACAACCCATATCACTCCACTTTCCAGTGCACCCGCGTTTGACCCCAATTGAAGTTAACTCCGCTTGGCTGGGCGCTACTCAAAGTGTCTGTTACGAAAATACCCTGCAATGTGGAGTGCACGTTCTTATCGGTACATAATCAATTTACAGAGTTCATCCACTTTTAAATCTATATTTACCATTAAAGAGATCCATCATATTTAAAACCAAAGTTAAGTTAGATTAACAAATCTAGATATTCAATGTACTAGAACATTTATGGCACAATTACAAAGTTGATATAGTTTTACAGAAATATGAATAATTTTAAAATAATATTTTGTCTTGGTTGGTGTTGAAAATAAATTAATGATTCTTGAATTATTTGACGGTTCAAATTAATGGCGACCATACATTAGAAAATCAACATCTGCGATCAGTTTTATTCTTTTTGAACCTGCCAATGTTCTCTGTGCCGCACAGTCATGGCTATTTCTTCTCGATTCTTTTTGTCCCAAAGTTGTTTTCCAAGTGAAAAAACCACCCACCGCCCGCCCACTTGTACCAGCACACCTGAAGAGTTAGGCGGCCACGCCCACTTCCGTCGGCTGTCGTCTCACGCCCCTGCGCCCTCTTGTCATCGCATTGTGCAACACTCTTGCGTCTCTCTCTGCGATTCTCAGTCGGGTTACTTTAGGTCATTGCAGCTGGCGTTACGCTTCTAATGCTCGCTTGAAGGACGTCGAGTCGACGTCGACTGCGACTGCGACTGCGACTGCGAGAGTTATGTGCCCCGATGTTTATACTTTTGTTGTAGTTGTCATTCTATAGCCAGACTAAAGAAAAAAAAAATAAAAACCAAGCGACCTTTAAGCGGTCGTCAACATTTTGTTTACTTCAACACAAAGTCGTTTCGCTAGTCTAGCCACAAGGAAAAACGCAAACAAAACTGAGAAAAAATTTTGAATTTCTAATTACAATGGGTTCTATCAGATAAACAAGGAATGCGAGGAATGCGGGACTTGGGGTGATAAGAGCCGCTTGCGGGAAATGTTTCCAGGGGTTAGATGAAAGAACTTGATAAAAGATTGCATACAGTTGGCTTAGGCCTTCTAAGAGGCTCTTTACAATTTTCACAAAGACTAGGGTTATATTAATTATATTTTCATAAACTTCTATTGAATGCCTACACATATACAAACCTATATTGGTTTAAAATTCAAATGTTTAGTGTTTCGTTGTCTTACAATTTTAGTTTCGAAACCATTCAGATAAAATAATGATTCTGCATTTCTTTCATTACATAGCCTCCCATTCATCGTCCAATTTCAAGTTTCTGTGCAATTTGCCAATTTCAATTCGGTTCATTTCGAATGGTTGATCTTAATCTGCGAAGAGCAAAACTTTCACCCGATGAAAAGTGGACGGCGAACAAATTTCCCTTTAATTTTGTATTATTTTGTTGGTTTGTTTCGGTTTTGTGTCGGGTATTTTCGGTTTCTTTTGCCATGAATTGCGTTTAATTTGAAATGATTTTGTTGCTATTGCCGCTGTCGACTTGTCAACTGCATGCAACATTTAACCGAAAAGCAGCGAAAAGCAACCGAAAAAGCGATCAAAAAGTGGATCGTTACGAGGGGGGTTTTCTGGGTGGGTGGGGGAAGAAGGGGGAGGTATAGTGGGTGGAGGTGGAGGTAAACGCCACCCGCCATCGTATCTGTTGCTCAGTCAGCATCCACAAGCTTTCGCGGACCAAATGAAATCCACTTGCGATCCACAAGCAATGTGTGGGCAAAGCGTTCTACACTCGCGGCCAAGAGAATAGTATCGAAACAAAAACATGAAAACTAAACAAAAAACCTATCGAGGCCGTTATTTTCATGGTATTTCCAGACCTTTAGCACAGCAATTATTCAAGAAATGTTTAATTTATACAGTAACTACGCCACTGTATTTGTCGATCGTGTTGTGGGTGCCGGCTTTTACCTAACTTTTCATTTTGCCGCTCTAGCTGCGCCGAGCAATAGCCTGGAAAACTCTCAGAAACCATGCTGCCGTAGATCCGCGCAATTTAAATTGAAATTGCAATGGAAATTTTATTGCTATTGCTGCTTGTGCTGTCTGTTTGGCAGATCCGCAAAGCGGCACCAAAAAAAAGGAGTACAACAAAGCTCTTTAAAGGCCATTTTGTGTTATTGTGTTTGCTGTAATTGAATCTTGTTTGTTGGTTGCATTGTTGTGGCTCCGCGGCAATAATGGCAATATTCGAAAGAAACCCGACTCGAGCATTAACCAATGGCAGTGTCAGCTTGAGCTTTCCACGCAGAGAAAATATCTCGTAAATATCTTGCAAATTAATATTGAGCAGCATTGGTTTCACAGTCCAGACCCGCTTTATCATTCAGCTTTGTTTCTATTTATTTTCTTATGAAATAGCATTTCAGCACTGAGCTGCCCGCATTTTCTTGCTGTGCACCGAGAGAAATAGCGATATCGAATGGAAAGGGGGGAACGATCGTTGGGGATTTGTTGTTGCTGGGCGCTGGCTTTATTGGCGTCATTGCAGTGGACTGCGCTGCCTCAGTCGACGTCTTGAATGCAATCAAGTGTGCAATGCAATTACACAAATGGAAAAGCAACAACAGCAACGGCAGCTGTAGGAAAAACTTAAACAATTAAAGCAACAACAATTGCAGTAACTTCAGCATTATTCAGCACGTTGTTGTTGCTTACTCTGGATACCCCTGGAAATTCGCCTGGAAGTCGGGCAGTTTCGAATGTTGTTAATTACAGAAACTATTCTTGTTGTACATTCAAAAGAGACTTTTATAGAATAACTAATTTGAAGCAAATGTGCCCAATTAGAATGTAACAAGTTCACTTATGAGAAATTCTTATATGGCCAAGGGCTTCGTGGAAATATCCTGCAATCAAGGGTATTTCTAGATTCGTTATCGCCATTGTGGCCTCGGCTTTTGGCCATATTGTTGCCAAGCTGCAAAAGCACACAAATCAAAACGAGACGAAATGAGGGGGATTATAACACACATATACATACATATATAAACGTGGCAACTCTTATTTTGCGCTGCCAACTCGAAGCAAGAAATTCACTGAAGCGTTGTTGTTGCCGCCGTTGGTGCATTTGATTTATTGCATTTTCCATTTGGCTAAGCGTGGAAAATGCGAAAATACGAACTTCCGATTGCCATTTGGAAAATATGTAAATGGCGTTCCTCGGCAACATGTTGCATGCAGCACCCGTTGTTGCCGGGCCATCGATTCAATCATCATTAGCCAACGATGCCATGTCCAGCTGGAGCTAACGATGCATTTTGGATTGACTCGAGAACCCGTCTAACTTGGTGGATAGTCGCTAACTGAGATACAAAATCGATTTGGTGGGAGAACCTGAAACCATTGCGCTGATTAAAAGTGGGCAGAAGCTTAGCGAACGAGTTGATCACATACTAATGACTTTTTAGTATATCTTTACACCGATCGGGGGATCTATTAATATGAAACGAAGCTTTTTGAGCGCCTCTCCTTTATCTCTTGTTTTTTGTACATCTCTTGCCTGAAGTTGTGAAAGTACCCATGTGATTTTTTCTGCTTCGTTTTTTAGAAAGGCGACAGTTTGTTTCCATGCCCCGCTTCTTCGTGCAGCAGCAACATGTCTCTGCAATTTGTTGCACGAGTGCCATATCGGACATTATCTGAAATTTTAAAGATCGTCGCCGCTTCTTTCCTGCTCCTTTTCCCTGGGATAACTTGTCTTCTGATTGTGGTTGGGAACATCACAGTGGTTTGGGTGGGTGGAAAGGGGGCTAGTGGCGGGTGAAGTATGCAAATGAGTGCAAGATTGCCATCGGGTGTTAAATATGCAACACAGGCCATGAAATATGCAACGCCAGCAGCAGCAGCAAAGTCAGATACATAATCAGAAGAATCAGCAACAGTAAGTGCACAAATACATAAAGCAGCAATAGCCATAAATGCAACGTCTCTAGCACGAAAGTGCGGCACCATCAGGAACACCTATGTATGGAAAACAAGCTGCAACATCAGTGAAAACACTTCAAGCAAACAAAGCTGTGTCTATGCAACATAAGTCCCATGAGCGGCAGCAGTAGTATAACCCACATCTATGAAAAACGCAGGAGCAGCAACGGCAGTAATAAAATTAGAAGGAAAAGAAGCAACACAAGCAGATCCATCGACTATCGGACATGTGGCATGTAGCCCGCAGCAACATTGACAACAGCAGCAACATACATAACAATTGATGGCCAGAAGAAGCTGCAGCAGAAGAATCACGAAGCTTCTGGGTAATTGCTCTGCCTTCCACGTCTCTTTCTTCTCGGGTTTCAACGTCGACTTTCTCCGTTGTTCTTGCACGTTCTGCCTGCTCCCATTTCACACTGATTGCAGGGGGGTGAAAGGGGGGAAAAGGTGGAAAGGGGGCGGAGAGGTCGCCGGCAACTTTGTTGGCCGAGCAATTGTCGCTGCTGCTGCTGCTGTTTTTCTGCTGCTTTTGGAACTTGTTTTTGTTCGTGTCTGTAGGTTCATTTTTTGTAGGTGCCACCTATGTTGTTGTTGTTGCTGCTGCTGCTGGCTTCGTCAGGTGCGTTGACAAGTGGAAATGCTTGCCCGTGCATTGCTCTCATTGCAGCGACAAATATTTATACTACCATCCCCGCCAGCCGCCCACTTTTCGCCCAAACGCCCATCCCAGCCACCCCGAAAGCCCCTCGTCGTGATTGCGATACACTGAAAAAGAAATTATAGTGTTACAGCAATGTGATTTCATGGCGGCCACCTTGATTCCCGGTTTTCTATATCATATCGTGATAATGCATATTCATTATAATGCGGTTAAAGTTTGCAATCATATACATTAGTTGGCTACAACTTGTTTGGTAGCTTCTAAGTGGCAGTTACAACATTTCAGTAACACTTTTTGGCTATTTGAGCAAACTCTATTTTAAACGTAAAATAAGAAATGTTATCAGGTGTTTTTATTGATTTCAGTGTAAGCTTCTCCCGGTTCTTGTCCTCGTTTTTTCCGATCCGCCACTGCACTTCTTCCCCGTTCCTTGTTCATTGTTTGCGTCGATTAATCAGCGCATTTAATATGCGGCAAACGCACTGCAACAGCAGCAACAACAACATCAAAATCCACATCAACGGCAACCATATAGGAGGAGCTATAGATCCCAAGCACGAAGCTATAGCTAAAGCCGGAGTTCAGACAAGTTGGGTCCAAGCCAACTAACCTGTTGCTTTCACAGTGTTTTCCCCTCGCACCTCTGTTTTTTTTTTTTTGTATTTAGCCCGTTTGCTGCCTTCCCTCTTTTTCATTTAGCGCCTTTCCGCTTCCGTTTTGTAAATAATTTATTTTGAATTTCTCGATGGTATATAATTATGCTCGTTTTTCGCTTTGTTCGACTTCCGCTGCAAGGTTTTTGGCTGCATTTTAACAAAAGCACATAAACCAAAGTGGTGAATTTGCATTTTCGTTTTGAAATCATACATATGGAGCCAAAAACCAACGCGGCGTGTAAAGTCACACAGCCAAAGAATTCTCGAAACTTTCTCCAAAACTCGAAAATGTATAACTATAATAGCTCCCGAACATCGGACTTATTCCCCTCGAGTTAGCTTATAATTGCTAACTAGCTTTCTGTAGTTGTGCTTATGTGATTACTGCAATTACCACAAAAATCTATGAAGAGAAACCTTTGTGATGCCAAGTCGACTCAGAACCCAAACCAATATCACATCCAGTCCCACAGTCCCGTGGCGTTTATCAGTTTTCTGCTTAAAAACCGCAATGAACTCGTTGAGCGATCAACCATTAACCGATAACAAACATCAGCGATAGTGGTAACAGGGAATGATTGGGGCAGCAAGGGGTTAACTTCGTATAACTAAAGAAAAAACCCAAGAAAACCTTGGGGAATTCTACATCCCAAAAGAAGTGGAAAGGGTCTTATAAGTTGTATATGTGGATATTTTGCAAAAATATATTTAGCATCGACATTCTAATGTATAATGGTAGTTTGGAATATTTGTTTTTTTTACAGTTCGTCCAATCACGATATTTCTTTGAATAAGCGAATCCAATTCAATTTGGATCCCCAAGAGCAGATCGCTTGCATCGGGGGCAAACGCCCCCGCAAATCATTCGATACGACGCCCCCTTTTAGGTTCATGCACCCTGCTCCCCCACCTCCACCCCCATTTACAGTTGGCTGAATCTTTTATGCAACAGACACAGAAATTGGAAAAGCTGAGGAGGGGCAACTAAAACACAAATACGAGTGGAAACCGCAGGCAGCGCAGATTCGTTTTGTTTGCTAAAACTGCGTCACGTTGCAAGTTTGCCTCCCCCTTCCCCTAATCCTCCACCGCATCTCTAAATTTCAGCTACTGCTGCCGAGATTTGCGTAAACAAATCGGTTTTATTATATTTTTTCTCTTTTTCCGGCGCTGCTGCGTTGTGTAACCCGAGGGACAAATGATGTCAAAGCACTGGCAAACTTTTGAGCTGAATGTGCACTTGCAAGGAAAATGTTGTTAATTTTCAGACCATAAAACATGAACTAGCAATTTATTTTAATGAACATATAAATATGTTACTTCATACTTTTCTACAACTGTTAAAAGAACCTTAATTAATACTTTCATGTTGAGTATTAATTGGATACTATAGCGTTTTCTGCGAGTGTTTCCATATAACTTGTTGCTGGTGGCAGGATGATGCAGCCACTGCTGTTGCCACGTGAGCGTTGTGCAAGAAGTCCTTGCCAGGAGCAGAACTGGTCCACGAGAGAGAGCAATCGAACTGGTGGGCTGGCTGGGAGGATAGAGGCGGCAGAGGAGGCTTGGAAACTGGGCAACCTTCGATTTGACCTTCGCTGCCTCCGCCGGCGACTTTTGCCTTCGCGGTGACCTCCATTGGCTGCCTGCCTGCCTTTCCATTTCAATTTCGGTTTCAACTGGTGTTCAAGTTTTTTCTCTTTGCTACGTTTTGCATAATTTATTGCATTTATTTCATTTCATATTATTTTCATTTCATTTACTGCTGGCGCCGCCTCAAGTTTCGCCATAAATTTCCCACCGCACGTCTCAGTTTTCATCGCGTGTGTCCTTAATTTTAGCATTGATTGCCGCTCACTCCTCGCCGATGTCCAGTTAGCATTTCCAAACTGACCACGCCCACGTGACCCTTCTACCAGGAAGCCCAGTCAACCAGCCGCAGCCGTTCCTTTCCTGGTGTATATAATTGCCCGGAGTGCGTGGGTGAGGGTCCTCCTTTCGCCTTTCGCTCCTTTGACGCCCTGCGCTCCCATTCATATCAAATGTCCTTTGACGTAAATTAATTAGGTTATGTGAATACGTGAAGAAGTAGCAATCGATGTTGGGACGTTGCTATAGACCTGCCTAGTTAACTGCTTCTATTTTTAGTTGCCTAACTACGGAAAAGTCGACTGAAATGGATGGCATGGAATTCAACATGTGTTGGCCATAATGATGTTACGCCATCGCTTCCACGTTCCTTAAGAATTAAAGTATTTAATGAGATGTTTTATTTTAAAATAAGTTCAGCTGATTTGAAGCGGCAGCATTATATAGCTTTCGAAAGCATCATGACTTCTGCAATTGCGTTCATAAAGCCATAATATCACTTCCTTGTCATCTACATGTCAACCTCCACTCCCTGTCCACCCATTCACTTAGTCATCTTCATCATTGTTGGCCAATTCCCATGTTTTCCTTTTTTCGGCGCTTTCTTCGCCGCTTTGTTGGGGGCGTTGACAAGTCGCAAATGCTGATGAGAGTGCACTGCACAGATACAAATTCTATAGGCCATATAGCCATATATGAGTGGGTCTCGGGCTGAATGCGAAGGTAGAACTGCGTTCAGTTGCATTTTATCGGCTAGATTGCGAGGTAGCGAAATTGCCTGAAACCGAAAGGTGGCGACAGGAAATTTTCCTTGACAAAGAAGCGGAAGAAAGACGTATACAAAGAACAATGATCTCCTTAGTCATAAGAAGACTTTTTAGAAAAGGTGGAAAATAAGCTTGAGTCGTGTGATTCCAAATGAATTTCAAACTAATACACGTTGTTTCTTTCGAATCTTTTAGATTGTGATTGCGGCTGCGTCGATTCATATAACTCCAGCCACGGCCCGCCAGTGCAGCAGGACTCTTCAGCAGCAGCGGGAGCAGGATCTGGGGGATCGAAAGCGGGATCAGGACCAGGACCAGACGGAATCGGGCCCATCAGCAGCCTCAAAACGGCGCACACAAAGGTCGCCACCTCGGGGGGTCATGCCAATACGCAGCCCCCCAGCAAAAGGTCGAGCAGTGGAGCGGATGGCGACTACCAGCTGGTGCAGCACGAGGTGCTATATTCCCTATCGGCGGAGTATGAGGTGGGTTCTGGTTTATATCTGGTTTTTCTTTGGATACTAAGAGTCGCTTGCCCGTTTGCAGGTCCTAGAGTTCTTGGGCCGCGGCACCTTTGGCCAGGTGGTCAAGTGCTGGAAGCGCGGCACCTCCGAGATCGTGGCCATCAAGATCCTGAAGAACCATCCTTCGTATGCGCGGCAGGGCCAGATCGAAGTCTCGATCCTTTCGCGCCTCAGCCAGGAGAATGCCGACGAGTTCAATTTTGTGCGGGCCTTTGAGTGCTTTCAGCACAAGAACCACACCTGCCTGGTCTTTGAGATGCTGGAGCAGAACCTGTACGATTTCCTCAAGCAGAACAAGTTCTCGCCGCTGCCGCTCAAGTACATAAGGCCCATTCTGGAGCAGGTGAGTCACAATTACTAAAAGCCACAGGAAGTCCTCGACTAATTCTGTACTTCGTACCTCAGGTATTGACTGCCCTGTTGAAGCTGAAACAACTGGGTCTGATCCATGCCGACCTGAAGCCCGAGAACATCATGCTGGTGGACCCAGTGCGTCAGCCCTACCGTGTCAAGGTGATCGACTTTGGTAGCGCCTCTCACGTGAGCAAAACGGTGTGCAACACGTATCTGCAGTCGCGCTACTATCGTGCTCCCGAGATCATCCTGGGCCTGCCCTTCTGTGAGGCGATCGATATGTGGTCACTGGGCTGCGTGGTGGCAGAGCTCTTCCTCGGGTGGCCGCTCTATCCGGGCAGCTCGGAGTTCGACCAGATCCGCTACATCTCGCAGACACAGGGACTGCCCACAGAGCACATGCTGAACAGTGCCTCGAAAACCTCCAAGTTCTTCTACCGCGACGTGGACTCGACGTATCCCTTTTGGCGCCTGAAGACCACCGAGGAACATGAGGCGGAGACCAACACGAAGAGCAAGGAGGCGCGCAAGTACATCTTCAACTGTCTTGATGACATTGGGCAGGTCAATGTGCCCACTGATTTGGAGGGCGGTCAGTTGCTGGCAGAGAAGACGGACAGGCGGGAGTTTATCGATCTGCTTAAGCGCATGCTGACCATTGACCAAGAGCGGCGACTCACGCCAGCAGAAGCGTTGAACCACTCGTTTACACGGTTGACCCATCTGGTTGACTATGTCTACTGCAACAATGTCAAGGCATCCGTGCAGATGATGGAGGTGTGCCGCCGAGGCGATTTCCACACGTAAGTAGTGAAGCTACCCAGCACATTATTCTCTAAAATTAACCGAATGCCTTAATCTCTCACAGAGTGCAGCCCGCGTCGACGCTGGTGACCAATTTTGTACCCTCAAGCACGGAGAACATGACGTTCACGATCAACAACCAGTTGACCAGCCAGGTGCAGCGCCTTGTGCGCGATGGGCGTCCTCTGGCTTACGAGGGACTCTACCAGATCTACAACGGACGCAGTGTGGCCCGACAGTATCCGCAGACGCGGACTGATAGCTTCCAGCACCAGCTGGTTTCGAACATCCTGTGCCCGCCCTCGTACCAGACGATGCCCAGTCCCACTAAACATGTGGTTGTGGGCAGCGCCACCATGCAGCCACCGTTGCAGGTGCCGCCGCAGCAGTACGTTAATGTGCCCGTACCGGTTTCCATGGTGGAGCCAACATCTGGTCAGAGAATGCTCCTAACGAACCGTGTGCAGGCCAGCGGAGTAGCCTGGCCACAAACTGGAAGGCAGATGGCCTTGGTGCCGTCGTGGCCCCAGCAGGCGCCCGCCCACTCGCTCATCGTGGACTCGACGCCTCTTTTTAATGTGGAGGAGATCTATCCCAAGCACCACCTCAACTTGCCACGCAACGATCTCAAGAAGGAGTCGCCGGCTCATCATATTGCGTGAGTGTTAACTTGTAACGCCTTGAAGAAACCCCATCCTCATGTTCCACTTAAATTTTTGTTTAGCAAGGGGAACTCTTATCGCGTGCCGCGCCACGAGAAGAAGGAGCACCAGCAGTTGTCGCCGGTGAAGAAGCGGGTGAAGGAAAGCTCGCCGCCCCACCAGCAGCGGTACCAGCGCGCAGCACACGTTTCGCCCCAGTACCACGCGCACCACAACTGCAACTACGGGAATGGCTACAGCGCCAGTGCCGGATCGGTGGTGGCCTCCTCGGCTGCCTCCGCTAGCAGTGAGTCCAGATGCAATATAATTACTTCTCAGACCATTCTCATTTTGATTTGAAACTATTGAAAAATTAATGGAAAATAATGCATGATATCCACTAATTTGATATTTTCCCTCTCCTTCAGACATTGTGAATGGAAGCTCGTCGAGTTCGCACCATCATCACGTCCCCGTCGCCCATGCCCAGCCCTACAGTAGCTCCTCAGGTCACCACATTGTAAGCAACTGCAACGCCAACGGAGGAGCCGGAGGAGCAGTGGTTTACCAACAGCCACCGGCTCATGCCCACCAGCAGCATGGGCAGCAGCCGCACCCGCAGAGTTCGCAGCATCCGCAGCACGTGAAGCAGCCGACGATAACCATCCACGACACGCCCTCGCCCACGGCTGTGATAACGATCTCGGACAGCGAGGACGAGGGCGGAGAGGCTGGAGGAGCTCAGATGCCGGTGCTGAAGCAACGGGCGCATGCCCAGTCGCAGACCAGCGGTAGTCTGCTTCAGCACGCACCAAGCTCCTCCTGCAGCCGGAGCAGCGCCCACCAGCAGCCGCATCCACATCCTCAGCAGCAACAGCAGCAGCAGATTAACTATGGTAATGCTCAGACTCAGAATCAGAATCCGAACCAACTGGGAAGCAACAGCGGCAAGGGTAGCCAGCATAGCAGTAGCCATAGCAGTAACAGTAGCCACAGTAGCAGTAGTCACCACAACCACCACCACCCTCATCATCTGAATCCGTCTCATCATCTGAATCCGCCTCATCAGCCAGCGAGTGGAAGTGGAATAGGAACGGGAGCGGGATCGGCAGCGGGATCGCAGCTTCAGCATCAGCTTCAGTCACAGCCTCCGACTCATATTCAGCCGGCGACGCATCCTCATTACCAAGCCACGTCCACGTCCTCCTCCACGTCTGCTTCCACTTCCAGTCACCATCAACATCATCCCCATCATTCCGCCCCCACTTCTTCCTCCTCTGTCATGCCTTCCTCTTCCGCTCAGTTTGGTGCCCCTGTCCTCTGCCCCAGTTCCTCCCAATCTCAGTCGCATATCAGTCGCCATAAGCCATCGCACGTCCAGCTAGTAATTCCATGCGTAACCGTAGGTGATCATGATCCGGAAGATGCCCGCCGTCGTCATCATGCCGCCGCCGCAGCCGCCGTGGGAAGTCCCAAGCATCACCATCATCAACAGCAGCAGCAACCTGCTCCTCCTCCACAGCAGCAGCAGCAGCAGCAGTACCAACCCCAGCCACCGCCGCAGCAGGTGTTGCCCCAGCCACAGCCCAGCATCAAGTATGAGCCCGGCCAGTCGCAAAAGAAACGCATCTTGGCCATGGCCCAAAGCGAATGTGGCTACCAACCTCAGGCTCCCAGCCAGCCGTCGTCTTCGGCCAGTTTGCCGCACATTCCCACCAAGCAGGAGCCAGCCGAGTTTTATCCGGAGTATGCAGCTGCTCCGCCGCAACAGTTGGACACAAAGCGCTCCTCCTGGGCACCTACATCTTCGGGATCAGGAGTGTCCGCTCTGCCGCTTGCACATCCAAAGCGAGAGGCCCCCTCTGTAGCTCCAATAAGCTATGTGGCCCCGTCTGTGGCTCCGCCATTAGCCCACTCCAAGAGCAGTTCCGCATCATCATCGTCGTCGATAAGCGCTGCGACTGCCGCAGCAGCTGCTGCAGCTGCAGCGGCGGCGGCCAGCGTTGGTCCTCCATCGTGGGGTCCTCCACAGGTCTATCGTCAGCCATCGCAGCCGCCTCCGGGCAGCGTGGGACTACCAGGAAGCACTCAGCCGCCGCCGTCGAGTGTGGCCCCGCATCCGCATCACCACAGTCATGGACATCATCATCACCAGGCCGGAACACCGCTGGGCGGGTCGCCATCATCAACGGCGGCGGCTGCTTTGTTGCAGCCAGATATTTATGCGCAGGGCGACATTTACCGCCGGCCCACAGTTTTCGTATCACAGGCGGCCCCCAGCTACGCCTACGCCAACCGGGCGGTGGTGGCTCCACCTCCGGCCCACAACAGCTCCAGTCGTCAGGTGAGATCGGTTATACATCATACCTTTTATTTTTTCGTAGCTGACCAACATGTTAATGTTTTCCCAGGTGATACCATCGCATCCACTGCCGGCTCACATCCAGATACCCACCCAGTACAGCCAATTTGGACCGCTCAGTCCTGCCCAGGTAGCCGCCAGCAAACACGCGGCGCACTTTGCGCCCACCAACATATGGTATGGGGCTGAGTAGACCGACGATGGGAGTTGACGGGGAGAGGGGCGATGAGGAGAGACGCGGATGGGACGAGGATGTGCACCCACCCAGAACCAAGAACCACCCAACTACACACCGCACAACACCACCATCACCACTGTTGTTATGATCTTGAGCTAGAGCCCGATCGAATGATTCAACGCTCGAGTGAGTCGAAAATGCCGGGATGCCGAGCCGAATTCAGACTTCTCCTTAAAATCTAAATCATACGGCTAATGATCGTATATCCTTTTTCTATCCCCAGATCTTTTGTGGCCTCGGGCGAGGCAGGTGACCATCCGGAGCAAAGCCAAGAGCTGCAGCAACAGCAGCTGCAGCTAACTCAGTGCTGGTGGTTCATGCTACTTATGCAGCAGACTATTATCCACAACAACTCCATATTGCAAGCGGGCAGCGACGACGCCGCAGCAACGGCAGCAGCAGCAACAGCAACATCCTCAGACACAACCACAATACGTAAAGCACGCCGGCAACTTTAAGCCAAGTCCAAGTCCCCCAACTCGTTGCCACTAAGCTAAGAAGCTTGTTTTTTTCGGGGTCCCGCGGGATCTCATTTCTGCTACTATTAATTTTTATTATTTTTTTAAATAATATTAAATATAAATGTAAAGCACTCCTACACGCAGCTTGGTGTACAGTGCTCAGGCAAACTTTTGGCATGTTGTGCATCAGCACAATTTCGCACCCACACACACACTACAGCTATACCCTTCTATACCATCGAAATATGCGAGTTAGATGCATATCGAGAGATGTTTTCCTTCGAAACGAAAGCGTTTTATAAATGTGTGTTGTGTGTTTTATTGATAACTTCCACATAATATTCTCTATAATCTACCTATATATTATATACATCCATATGTAACACTATTATTATGAATACTATATATCAAGAGAAAGCTAAACAAAACTAGAGTTTACGGCACGTCGACAACTGCAACATTAGGCCAGAGAGCCAGTAAGAGAAAGCTTCGAAATTCCCTAGCAAGTACCTCAGAAAATCAAAAACCTAGCAGCAGCAGCAACAACAGCAACCAGATAAGAAAATAAACAACATTGTTATGCAATTTGCCTTTTACACAAAACAAGCGACAAAACAAATTGAGATGACGAAAGGCGTTGAAGATTATGATTATGATGCAGGAGTAGAGTTAGAAGAGGTTAGTAGAGAACCACAACAAATTGAATACCGCAAAAACCTTACTAGCAAACAAACAAGCAAATAAAATAGATACCCTAGGAGATATCAACAAAGAGAACTTAACAATTACATAGCTCATAGATTTAGTGGATAGAACGGGAGAAGGTCAAAGGGCGAACGTTTTTTACACACTCGTAACTCACTCATAGGAATAGCCGAGAAAAGAATTACAACTAAAAACTAACAGATAACAATTCTAAATTATGTTTAACGAGCAACAACAAATAATTATAGGAACAAGTGTACATAATACGCATATACTTACATATATCGGTACTAAAACTAGCCGGAGCCCAACTAAAAGCCGATTTTAAAACTGATCAGTTGTTAAAGTCAGGTCAGCGAAGCCAGTTAGTCTGCGGTACGTTTAATTTTTAGACTTCACATTTCTTTTTACCCTATCTGTGTCCTGGAAGAAGATCTGCGTTTTGGTTATTCTTTTAAATAGGAAAGCGCATAGGAAAGTTTACTAAAGTACAAAACCAAACAAAATAACAAGCAATCTAGCAGTTTAGGCTTTTAGTGTTTGTCCCACAACAACCCCTTGTTTTAGGCTTTTCCCCAGAGAAATTGTAATATATAGAATCCCATTTTGATATGTACAAACCTGGCTTACTTTAACTCGCCCACTATAGATCCTTAATATAAAATATAAACAAAATCTTGTTAAATAGGTTTCCTAAAGTATTTCGTAGTTAGCATTAAACTTAACTTTCGCGATAAAATAACCGAGCAGCAACTAATTTTTCGCCCTCCTGGGGTCGATTACTCGGTTGACCCAACCGAGAATTTAGTAAAATCGGTCCTTCGAGGGAGGCACTTCCTATATAATGAATTACATGCTGATACAGATACAAAGCAGAAATATTTAAACCATCCTTCGCCCCTTCCCAGATCAGCTGTGTATAGTGGGCTTCTTTGGGATCGGGATCGAGATAAATCAACTCCGACGATTGGAAATGATCTAGCATATAATTATTGTGATGTAGTTTTTAACGAGCGAGGAGCAGAGAAGTCCGCAAACGTTTTTTGTCAGTCGTCGTCGGCGAATAGAAATTACCTAAAATTACGAATAACCAATTGAGGATACGGAATATGCATCTATATGTTAACTAATTAGTGTGCAGGATTCAATAGCGTTAGCACGACAACAAAACGTTTTTTTAACCAAGCAAATACATTTTTAACAAGCGAGTAATAACACTTTTTGTAGTAGGAAAAGGAGAACAATTGTAGCATACATAGACGTAATTAAGAAACGTTAGTGTTGTGAATATATACGAGTAAATACAAAAACATAGAGAACTAGATTCTAGACGTGGTTCGAGTACATTTATATTATGGATATATTTTGTGTATAAACAATAACGGCAACCAGCAGCTAACAATTGTAATTGTAATAAACAATAAACGAAAACCACAACTCGGCAGATTTAAGATTCTTGTTTAAAGTCGAGAGAACCGTATCTAGATAATAGACTTAGATGTATTCAGCAAGTTCTTTTTTTATAGAAATTTTATGGACCATTCAACTAATGCATATAGTCAAATAAGCATGAATATTGTATAAAAACAGCTGTGTGACCGTTTAGATGTCAGCGGAAAGTTGCGATCTGTGTTTCCGATTTGTGTTTCTTGTCCTGCACCCACTCAGTGTGCGAACTTATACTTATATTATATGTAAATGTATATGCTAAATATCTGCGAGGGCAGACGAACTTTTCTTCTCTTTCTACTCAATATTTAGGAGCATCAACCAGAAAGCAAAACCGAAAAACAAGAAAACAAATCATGAACGCTTTAAATGTAACAAAAACGAAACGTTAATAGACTTATGAAAACAACAAACAAATTAAATTTATATTAAACGACAAATTAAATTTATATTAACAAACAAACAAATTACATTTATATTTAAAGAAAATCAACAACAAATTAAACTTATATTAAACAAACTCAAACACTCAACAAATAAATAAGCAGGCAGCTGGACCACAGTCGTTAGCAGGCTTTTGTGGCCCACTGTCGGATGACTTGTATTTAAGAGGAACTCTGGGTGGCTTCCACCACCAGCGAAATACGGAGAGATCCACACAAACACTCTAATATACGTATATATTTAAATGAGAAATGTTTTAACTGTGTAGCCTTAGTATTTGTACTCGTCGTCCTCTCGATTTCCGACAAAAATATGATGATATACGATACTGTGTAGGGCAAACAATGCCGATCGATGTTTACTAATATGATTCATATGTACTTGTTTAATTGTACTGAGTTCGGATGAGTTGCCCTTACTTTACTATTTTAACCATTTAAATTTACTTTTAATTTACTTTGTTTCTTCGCTTAACTTCGTTTAATAATGGAACATAGCCACAACATATACCATATATATTGCTTATATTTACTTATGTCCTATAAAATATAGAAATCGTAAATATACATAACAGATATCGCAATTTTCGTTTTTCTTTAGTTCTTTAGTCTCTTATTATTTCGTTGTTTAGTGCTTTAAGAACAACTTAATCAAAAGCAAACGGAGAAGATGATGATGAACAACAACAAATACAACATATATCCCACCAAATTACAAAGGAGTAAATAATTTTTAAGTTTAAACGTTTAGTGAATGAACTTAATAATAATCGTAGTTATTGTGCAATAATATCGATAACGATTAGCCAGTAAATTGTGCAAACAATTTAATTTTAGTATTGGGGACCTAGTAGTCTAGTTGCTCCCCGCAAGAGGCTAGCTTCAGCTGATTTAGATTTAGTTCAAGACCAACCAGGTTTCTGCAGATTATAGATTGATTTCGCACGCCCCGCCCCGCCACACCCCTCGAACCTTAAACCTTGAACTTTGAACTTTGAACCACCCCCCACGAAGTTGTTTGATTGACCAACAATTGATGAGCTTTTACCGGAAAGTAAAGATATTTTGTTTTGCATTTACCAAAACAGAGCAAGCGAAACCGAAAACGCGCCGATCCGGAACCGGAAATTCAAAACCAATCTGTAACAGATGGGTTAAGGGAGATTAGAGGAGTTGACAAACAAGATTGATAAGAACCCGTCCATAATTAGATTTCTTTCGTTTGAGCTGGACCTGAACAACTGAAACACGCACTTCGGACAGCTGGAGCGAGATCCAAAAACTTAGCAGGGGCCCTCTCCTACTTAATGATAGCATAATTTTACGGATGCGCATAATGCCGACTTAGTAGGCTACCAGTAACTTTATTACGATAATGATAACCTCTTCGTGTTTCCTTCACTTGAAGAACTTTCTAAACTCTCTTAAAAATTGTGGTTCGGATCGACATTAGAAGTTTTTAATACACACACAGAATATATGTATATGCAGATATATTTTATTAACTAAGAAATTATTTCCTAGGCAAGAGGAGAGATCATAACGATAACCGAAATGTTGATGTGTGAAATTTATAAGACTAGCATATTTCCTACCTACAGAAAACCAAATAACAGAACAATATGTGTTATATATACTCGTATACACGAAATATGATAAATAGCAGCTAGAGCTGAGATCATACTCACAGTCGTACATATAAGCGCTAAGGCAAATACAGATAACGGTAAAGATATTGAATTTAAATGATCGTACCTTTTGCTGATTTCAAAACAAGCCAGAATTTGAAAAGGCCAGAGCAAAGCGAAGTCATTGGGTGATGAAAACGTAATCGAAACAATATATGTTTTAATAGATCAGTGAGAGCACTTTTATGGGATTTGCTTTTTATATACATATGAAATATACGAAAATATAGATGTACTTAAAGCGGTGGCAGCCCGCACTTTGGGCGATTGCGCGTTTCAGATTAAAGAATTTAAATATTTTTATATACGAACTCGAGTAGAGACTCCATATACATTTACGTTTAGCAAAAATAGCGAGTAGAGGCCAGGCTTTGCATTCGATTACAAAGTGAAGGGAAGCAAACCAAAGACGGATAATCAAAGTGCGCGCACACTCCACTCACAAACACACAAGAGACTCTGAATCACTCACCACGCCACGCCACACCACACCACCCAACACTAGTGTTTCTTTCTCGTGGGCACCAAGTCATATTCATATGTGGTACATGACCTTGACCCCTAGTCCTAGTATCAAGATTACGAATCCCCGACCTCAGATTTGATCAAGGGATCCCTGGGTTAGACAACAACGAATTGCCGGGCAAGTGGAACCAGGAGCTCCTGTCCCATGAACGCAACCCGCAAAATGAATGTTTTCGATCGTCAACGAAGAGATTTGACCTTGCACCTTCATTTAGTCAAAGTCAACTCACCAACACTGAGACACCTTAAAATGTGTCACCAAAACTGCAACAGTGGAAACACTTCACAGAAGTTCAGTTGAACAGCACTTTAATGAATGTTTCACCAACACATAACTTAAAGTTGAAATTGAACTCAACAACACCTCATTACAAACTCACCATTACAGCATTCCAAGTATTCAACATAACATTCAACCAAAAAACTCTAAACGTACTTAATAACTCTTTTTGTATCCTAATAGTATTTCAATGAACGTGTACTGAATGTTTTTACTTGGTGTCCTCTCTTATTTAGGCTTAAGAAAATCGAGATCGAAAGAAACGGAAATGAAATTCAAACTTATATCAAAAACCAAGCACACCGATACATTTAGCATTGTACTTGATAAGCTATCGATACTAGTGTTAGATGCAAATCAAAATATATACACGCGAAGTAACAAGTGTATCTCTCTGTCTTATTCTGATATGCGTACCTTTTTGAGGG
Source organism: Drosophila simulans (assembly GCF_016746395.2). NCBI lineage: Eukaryota > Metazoa > Arthropoda > Insecta > Diptera > Drosophilidae > Drosophila > Drosophila simulans. The sequence goes on from NC_052522.2 coordinate 602,091, forward strand.
CCCCCAAGATATTAGGAGGCCAGCTAATTTATCAAATACAATTAATCGTAGCCATAGTGAATGAATTAAATTAAAAGTCTCGAGACCAAACCAAAGCAAACCCAAAACCAATCAAACTAAACCAAACAATGAGCCGCAACGTTTGTATTTATGTATAGAGTTCCCTCCCTAACCAACAGATAATACCTATAACAATCGAGTTCCGATTTCAGAAGAGTTAGGCGGCAATTAAGCAAAAATACAAGAAGTACAGATTACTATAACAGTAATGATAAAGATTAACTCAAGTTACGTCAACTTAGTGGCAGTGTAAACGCGTCTAGATAATTAATAGATATGAATAAGAACTTTTGACTTTTATGGCTGTTTAGAGATTTTATAATACGACTATATCGATATAGAATTATATACATACACGATATAATTAAGCCCGAAGATTTTCGTAACTTATTTAAATACTCAGACACAAACATACGCCACACGACAAATTAACTTTAGTTCCCCAAATGATTTTCGGCTAGTTCTGGCTTGGAATACCCCTCCCAATCCCATCTTCGGAAATTTTGGGGAGTGGGAAAGTCCCTCTGTAGCCCATGGAGGGAAAGAAATCGAACATTGTGAAATTTAGTGTCTTTACACTTTAAAGAGAATATATACAAAACGGATTAATTAAGAAACTTGAAACTCACACGAAGCGAAGTGCAGATACAGATGCCGAAACATATGCAGATACACCTACACAAAGATGCAGATGCATATAAATTATGGTAATTACATACTCTCGTACATATGCCTAAAAGGATACACGTGTAGTAATCTACAGCCACAACAAACAATTAAAAATAAATGTCTATATATGAAACGAACAAGATTTAATGTGCGCAATATGCGTGTATCAATATATACTTAAATGTATTTGTGTATATGAAAAAAACGCTAACAAAGTAAACCAAATTATAAAAAAATACAAAGAGAAAATAAAGAGAAACAAAAAACGACAACAAATAACAAATACAAAACCAAAATTATCAACATAAAGAAAATCCTTTCTCTTATTATTTAGTGGGAAACGTTTGGCGGATTTATGTTAGTAATCCGAGTTGCATGGCAATCCTAATCATTTCGATAATCAAGCCGAAGGAGGCTATCGAGTCAGTCGTCTAAATTTCAAAAACCCATTTGGGCTATCAGAGACTGAATATACCATTTTTCTACAGTATATAAAAGGCGTACCTGTGGAAGGAGCACAGCCCACAATGGGACAGACGCTGTCGGAACCAGTGACCACCAAGGACACCGCTTGCTGTGCTAATGCAAGCTACCGCGTGGGCTCATCGTGCATGCAAGGATGGCGCTGCGAAATGGAGGACGCCCACACCCACATTCTTTCCTTGCCGGACGACCCGCAGGCGGCCTTCTTCGCCGTTTACGACGGACACGGTGGACCTTCAGTGGCCAAGTACGCTGGCAAGCATTTGCACAAGTTCATTACGAAGCGGCCGGAGTACCGGAGTACCGGAGTGGAGGTGGCCTTGAAGAAGGCCTTCCTCGACTTCGATCGGGAGATTCTGCACAATGGCTCCGTCAATGAGCAAACGGCCGGCTGTACTGCCATTGTGGTGCTCATTAGGGAGCGGCGCCTGTACTGTGCCAATGCGGGCGATTCGCGGGCCATTGCCTGCATTTCTGGAGTGGTTCACGCCTTGTCCGTGGACCACAAGCCGAATGACGTGGGGGAGGCCAAACGGATCATGGCCAGCGGTGGTTGGGTGGAGTTTAATCGGGTCAATGGAAATCTGGCCCTTTCCCGCGCCCTCGGGGACTTTATCTACAAGAAGAACTTACTAAAGACTCCAGAAGAGCAGATGGTGACGGCCTATCCCGACGTGGAGGTGCGTGACATCACCGAAGACTTGGAGTTCGTCCTACTGGCCTGCGACGGGATCTGGGATGTGATGAGCAACTTCGAAGTCTGCCAGTTCGTGCGCAAGCGCATAGCCGATGGCATGGAGCCGGAACTCATTTGCGAGGAACTGATGAACAGCTGCTTGTCTCCGGATGGCCAGTCGGGCAATGTGGGCGGCGACAACATGACCGTCATCCTGGTGTGCCTGCTGCACAATAAGAGCTACGAGGATTTGGCGGTGCGCTGCGGAGGCAAGCGAAAGACCCCCGTTGAAACCGTTGGCGACATCCAGAATCAGCCGGTGATGAAGGTCGTAACTCCCTATTCTCAGGGATCTTCTGGGTCGTCGACTTCTCGATTGGGCCTGGGCTTCGGACTTCGCGAAAGCGATACTCCGGAGCCTAATCTGTAACTTTTGTTTTAGCTTTTACCTTTTTTGTTACTGGATTTGTTTGCTCCTACATTTGTACTTTGATTGGAGATCCAGCCGCTGTTGGCACTTCAAAATTATCGGTCAACACATCTCGTTTCCCGGCAGTACAAATATAACACAATAAATAGGCTACACTTTCCCCCACCCAGCAGGGAAATGAAAACAGTTCGATTTGTATTTTCTCGGGGATCAGTGGATCTCTCGTTTAATTCGAGTTAATGTGCAAATCTATAGTACATTTTAGAGCTACGTATACGTGTATATATCTTTTGGTGTATATGGTAAGTACGAGTACATAAAGGTAGTATGCGTGCGCATATAAATCGAAGTATCTTTGGTGCGATTAGCTGTAGATCGAATCGGAGTGAATCGAGTCGAGTCGAATCGAAATGCAGTGGGTATCTGTCTATCGATCGAATCTAGATGGTAAGGCTACAATACGATGGTCGATTGCTCCGAATCGTGCTAGTAGAAATATACAGATTGCAATATGGTAAAGTGCCAGGCGCTAATTAGCGATACAGTTATGTCAATTATTGCACCACATGCGGCCGTAAAGTGCTTAAAGTAACGCCACGCACAAAGGGGTTGAGATCGGCGGAATGCCCCTGATCTCGCCCAATGTGCGCTGTATTTAAATGTAAAGACTAGAAATTCTCTCGTTTTGGAACGACTTCCGTGCCGGAAGCAGGAAGCCGCTCGGTGCCTTAATGCGAAGTGATTAATGGGGTTAGTAAGTGGGTGGATATCTTTGGATATGCCTAGTTCTTGTAAAATCATAAAGCTAGATGACTATGTGTAAAGTTTGTAGCTTGGCTGCGGAGTTCGATCGTCTGGGATGCTGGGATGCTATATCTCTCGCTCTCCGATCGATCGGTAATCGTATGTGCTATAAAAAAATACTGGTTACATTGGTTTTTTGTCGCTGTTCTTGGCAAGTCTCTAAGAAGTCTCTTATTACAACTAAGTGAAGATCAAACGATCAATCGGGAATCGATCCAACCTTGTCTCTCTATATCTACTGTGTATGACCTCGCCTTCCTTGGAGTTTTCCTAGAAGAGGGAACTCTTCTGTTCGACGAGCTGTGCGTGCTCCTCGTCGCTCTGGAATCATCTACTCTCTAATGGTACTTTAGCTCTTTTGCATTATTATCACATATTCGTTGACTACAGTAAGAAAATGTCCTGGATTTGGGCTGGTGGGCTTTGAAAGGACTTGGATTAAGTGGCATTTCAGTAACGGTCTCCTCGAATGGCCTTGGGGTAGTGCTCTGCTTTGCTCTCTCCGGTGTCTTTTGCGTGGTGTCCTGGCTGGGAAGATCCTATGCCACCATGGCGTAATTCCCGGTCAGCTCGAAGGGACTCGTCTTGGCCGAGTGCGTGAAGTTGTTCTTGGGCGAAAAGTCAACGGGCTGTTCCTGCACGGAGGCGGGGTCCGGTTGGCCCGTGGACGTGGCCTGGCCCTGGAAGTGATACGGCATGGCCAAGGGCAGGGCCAGTGGCACGTGGTGATTGGGGAGCAGGTCCTGGTACAGGCTGGGTACCCTATGCGGCAGCACCTTCGGCTGGATCACGTTGATCCGCTTGAACTTCTCATATTCCTCCTGGGCCGAAGATGCGTGGCTGTAAGCCGTCACTTCTGGCCCAGCCGGAAAGCCCTGGAAGGCCAAGGCCGCCTGTCTGCGATCCTTTTCCTTCTGCAACAGCTTGTTGGCCAGCGTGGACTTGGCTGAATCGGAGGCAGCACACTGAAAGGAAACCGTAAATCAGAAGGTTAAAGATCAAGTGAAGAGATGTCATATCGATTTGAGGAACTTACCACTGCGGCGGCAGGTGATCCAGGAGCTAATGCCGAGATGGAGCCGCCTGTCACCTCCGACTGTTGCCTTTTGGGCGACGAGGGAGGTCGGTTGCCGGATGCTGCTGCCGATCCCGGGACGCCTCCTCGGTTTTTCATGCAGGATGACTCCTCGTGCTTGTACAGGTAGGACTTGAGAGCGAAGGCCTTGCCGCATCGCGCACATGTGTGTGGCTTGGTGTTCGAGTGGGTCTGGATGTGGGCGCGCAGGTTGCTCTTGTCGGCGAACGCCTTCTCGCAGACGCCGCACTTGAAGGGCTTTTCGCCGGTGTGGGTGCGGATGTGGCCCTGCAGGAGCCAGGGCCTCGAGAAGCGCTTGCCGCAGAACTGGCACTCGCATCCCTGATTGTGGGTGCGCACATGCATCGAGTAGGCGGGCATCGAAACGTACACCTTCTCGCAATAAGGACAGTGACGCGCTTTCTTGTCCATGATTGACCTTTATAAAACATAGAATCAGCAATACTTCACCATGAAAATTTTAAAAAGAGTTTAGCTCACCTGTGCGTTTGTCTATGACGTGCTAGGTTGGAGGATGTGGAGTACTTCTTTCCGCACTCGGGACAGATGTGCTCGTCCTCCAGCAGCGAAGTGCTGTTGAGGATTTCGCCCTGCTCCCCATGATGGTGGTGCACCGATGAGTGCCCCTGGAGTCCCAGGTGGTCCTCCGGGGATTGACGGCTGGAGGTGGAACTGGAACTGCTGCTGGCGCAGGAATTCGAGTCGGAGATTGTGCATCGACGCAGTTTCCTGCGGTCGAAGACCTTGTGGCTGTAGTAGTTGGAGTCGTCGTCCGAGGAGGCGTACAGTGGCAGTGGCTTCACCTCGTCTGTGACCAGAGGACCAACTGACAGAGTGACCTCGGCCAGCTGGGTGAGATTGTACAGCTCCTCGGGAATGGGTGTCGCCTGCTGGTCCTTCGTCATCGTGTTGAAGAGCTGGTGAAATGCCTGCAAAGAATCGGGGATTTTCTATGATGAAAACAGCATGACTAGACCCGAAATATTTCCTGCTAAATGCGCACGTGATGCGTCATTACCTAGCTAATATATATCAGCCACTACTAGTCAGTGCTGAGTTGAAAATCTTCACCTTTTCCGGATGATGGTGTAAAAGACTTATATCAGCGATATGCTCATTAATTAAACTCACATTCTCCTAATTAGTGGTTCATTATAGCTTGTGAAAGTGCACTAAAAATAGACCAATAATCGAATTATTCGGCATAAGAAACCCCCAGCGGATCGCACATCCATGGTGCGATCGCCGCCATCTATCATCCCACCTATCATAGATCTTTCCCTCCTTGTGCTTACGCCATAATTCTTGTTTGTTTATTTGAAAATGCATCAATTTATAATTAAGGACAGAGTCGAGAGGCCACACTCAGAGTCTGAGATGTGAGCCAAAGTCGTCTGCATCATCATCATTGCCGAATAGGAATTATCGCACATGGTTGAGGGTTAGCAGAGCCCACGGGGCGTATGATTAACGTCATTGCATACCGCATACCGCATGTTGCATATTGCATATTGCATATTGCATTCTGATTCTGGCACTTGTTGGCTGTTTTGCGGCTCGGTGGTGCCGATTTTGTGCCGGTGTTCGCCATCCTCGCCTCTTTGCGTGGTCAAATAAATTTATGTCGAAATGAGTGCGCTTAATTTGTACATGTTCTTTTGGCATTGATTAATCTCGCCCGTAATTGGCGCATCCGAAAGTCAGGTGGGCTTCGGTCCACTGTATGTTGGAGTTCACTGTACCATACCCCACCGGTATGCTAACAAAGAAGCTAGTCTTAAAATATTAATGCCATAATTTTGTAATGCTCTTCAAAATATTATTGTATTTCTTTCAGAGCGGCGCCATTTATGCATATATTTATATGTTTATGTATACACCCCCTCCCACTCAATCGTTTGTTTATCATGTGAAAGTTTTCGCCTTTATTTTTCTGCCCCCAAAAGATTTTCTGAATAATCGAACCCATTGAGAAATTTGGAAGAATCGATGGAACGGTGCTGTTCTTCTTCCACTCTTGAGGAGGTCATGTGCAATACTCTGCGATGTTTTGGTTTTGAAATTGCTCTTGCTTTCGGTTTTGTTTGTTTCTCTAACACTCTCTGTATTTCGCCTGAGGCCAGCCGCGTGATGTGTGTTTCTTTTTCGGTATCGAGGAAAATGCGGGTGAAAATGCCCCCCGCCCGAATCAACCTAGCTAAACAGCTGCCATCCGCCCCCGCCAACGGATTCGGCAACCTGTTGCGCCCGCTTAGCTGCCAATTCCCATCGGCTTCTCCTCGGGGAGCAGTACATCAAAATGTTTCTGCGGCAATTAAGCGGAATGATCGCTGCCAAGGTGGCCGGAGGTGTGCGAAGGTGGTTTTCCATGGAAGGAAATACCTTCGCGCCTCTTCCCCTTTTGAGTGGGTGTGAGCGAAAGCCGCCAGACGTCCATAATTTGTGTCTTGGCAATTTGCGGCCCATTTATTTATGTGCCCCACCACCTGAGGCCCTGTTCCCAGGTGGTTGCCGTATACATTTAAATATAGCTATGCCATTTTCCACCTAATCGCGTCATTTTCAATACCCGATTTCCATCGAACACGAAATGCTCGAGTCTCTGAAGAACAATATGCGTCTGAGAATTCGCCGGGGAAAACAGCTGACAAGTGATCGGCGAACCTCCTCTATGGATCCCATAGAGCCACAGCCCCTCTACACCCCCTACACCCCCTACACCCCCTACACCACCAAATGAAATATGTCTGTGCCATATTTCCGATGTCAGAGTCGCTTGGGGCATACGAAATGTCGCATGTTTCTCTGACAGGTCGTTAATTAATTATTCCGCGGCCCCGTGCGATTGCAGAACGGTAATCGCAGATGACAGGAAGAAGGTGGGTAGGGATCGACGATGTTCATTTGCCTCGGAGTCTAATGGAAAACATGTGAAACTTCCTAAACGGGGAGTCAGTCGATCGAAGGACCAGAACAGAAATAGTTGAAATATATATACCTATTTGGGGTTTTCCATAGTGACTCACATATGTGTTCCCTGAATTTGTTTGAAATAATTTATATATATTTATATATATATTGAGCAACAGTTTTCCCACAGTGTACTTAAGCAGCTTAGAGTCCCCCCAGTTGGATGACTCATTTCTGCTCCCCCATCCGCATCTTGGTCGTTCCATGTGCACCGAACAATGGACCACGGACCGGGTGAAATATTTTACTCTCCGCCTGCCATTTTCCTTTCCATGCCGCCGCAGATCTGCGCAAATTGCGTGGTCTCCGCCCTCCGATCTCCCATCTCCCATTTCCGATCTCCGGCCGTATAGCCCGCCCGAGTAGACCGTGTCCGTATTGCTGGACCGGGGAAGAGTTCAAAGTCCTGTTAATGTACACATCGGCCAAGAGAATGGCGATGGCCAACGGAGGTGGCTTCGGTGGCCTTAACATGCGTCTCACCCTCGCTGCCGTGCGTCTATAAATACCTGATGCCTGATCCCAAGTGGCAGGGGCAGGGGGAAGGGGCAGTGATCCCAGCATAGTTTACATTTTAGTTCAGGCAAAACGCGAGTGCACAATAAACAAAAATCCAGAGCGCCAGCCTCAACCTCCGGCTGCTTCCCAGTCCAGAGTCAATGCCATGCACCACGGACAGACAGCGTGTGTGCCACACAGTAGCCACACCACCCCCACTGCGCCTCGGTGGAAATGTCGGATTTGGGCATCAGTTTTTGTTTACCCCAGATCGCAGGCCCTCATCAATCGTTGCCTCAACTGCAGTTCCCGTTGCCGGCGGTTTGTTTACGGACCCATCGCATAAACATTTGGACGGGAAAGGACACAAAGGAGCGGGCTTCACCTGTAAATCACGGCGGTTAATTATCCCCAAACCGCCGCATTAATCAGGTTCATATATGTATATATGTACCTGATCTGTTGTTTATCCGCTTTATGCGCCTAAATTGGACGGAGGATCTACGCATCTACCACCGCGAGACAATGGTCATACCCATACCCATGCATATAGCCATGCGGAAAGATACCAACTATACTATACTCGTACGCCCCGGTCACTATTTCCCGTTCGCAGAAGCTCATTGCCAATGCAAACATTGCTCACGTAAATGTCAAAATATCAAAAGAAATAATAATATTAATTTAACAAGTGCGGCCCGTTCTGTCCGTTGGTTGGAAGGGGGTTTGAGGGGGTCCGCAATGGGGATCGGAAAACGCCGCTCATTTGCAGTCACGCGAATCTGTTGGCCCAATTTGCCAAGCAGATTTTCGATCTTGTTTCGGTTCCTGGGCAGATAGTTATGCACGAGCGAGGTGTGTGTTCTATTGTGTAATCGAAAGGCGGTAAAGGTGCAAATTTGAAGAGCGAAGTTCACTTTCCCCCACCTTCCCCCGTTCACATTTCGCCAACTCACCCCACGCAGTTCGAATAGTGGACGGAAAACAATCCACTCCCGTCTTCGCTGTGCCTCGAATATAGACGGATGATTCAGTTGCCGATGGGAAGTCAATGCTTTATCACACACGGAGCGCAAGTTCCACGAATCTCATCACCCGCCAAGAGTCCGCGATGGCAACGGGTGATGGGTGCTGGGCGATGCTGATTTTGGGGATCGCACTGAATCTCGATAAGTGTCAAACCGATTTATTAGTCGCACGGACGGATTGCGCATCCGTGAAGGCGAGCGAACGCAGCTAGATCCCAGGAAGAACTGAGCGTTCTTCGCCAGACCACTTACAGTTTTTACATCTTGCGGCCGCTGCTGCCGAGGCGATTCTTCTGCCTCCGGCGGCGTTCACCTCGCGGTCTCGTTCTCCCATCCTCTCCTACGTTTTCGTACACTGAGATAAATTGGGCTAATACTTCTGGGTTATGCACACCAAATGTAATATTTTATTGCGGTATCCTGTTAGGTGATTTAGCTATTTCCATTCTGATTTATATTTGGCATGGTACCCCCCGTTTCGCTCCGTGTACATCCGCATCCACGTCGAGGAGGTGACGAAGCTGACGCAGAGCCAGCAGCTGTTGGTCGCTCTTGCCGAGGATCGGATCGGAACGGTACGGATCGGCATCGGATCGAACATGACTTCGAGAACGAACCACGACGCAACAGCGACGGAACAAGTGTGCGCGGTTTAAAAATAAAAATAATGTTTTCATTGTGCTACCCCTCTCCGCGCAGCCCCCGCTGTCCTGGCTTTCCATTGCATTTTCCGAAAGGGAAAACTGTGCCCGAGGTGACGAGGCGCTCCTGCTGGCAGGACCACTGCGCAGAATTCTTCTAACGACCCGCAGTCAGTGTCAAAAACCTTACACACTCGCTGAGGAACAGACAGGGTTGTCGTAATAAGCTGCTTTTATTTGTAGTTGTGGAATTTGTTGTAAACTGATGAAATTAACTACTTGAGCTATATAAGGATGGAGTCCCACATGTTAAGACAAATGTTTATAAATTATTTGCCTACTTCCCCTTGCAGAATCAATCTGTAATCTGTTTGAATTTTGAATGTCGAGGAGATTATCACTTCGATAGCTACCTCTATTTAGCTAGTGCTATTTCGGTGACCTCGACTGTGGGAATTTGCCCCATGTGTCAGTGTGTTTTCGCCTGCCCCATGCTGATTTGCCTAGAAAGAGAGAGAGGCACTGCTCTCGCTTCGTGGTTGGGCAGTTTCTTCGGTAGCCGAGCCGGCTACCCGTCTTCTCCCGCTCTTCTCGCTGCTCGGATTCTTCTCCTGCTCATGGCTGATGGGGATTGGGGATGGGGATGGGTGCTCTTCGCGAAGAGTGACGCAGTCGTATGCAATTTGGCATTTTCCTCGCCTGCGTACTTGTTGCGGGCATCCAAAATAGACTCGCTCACCTGAACCTCCCCACACCATTCCAATCCGCCCCCAAAAGTGTACACTCTGCGAATTCCCCACCTCCTTTGGCCTTAGATCTCCAACGGATTTCTCGCAGGTGTTGTCGTTTTCTCTCGTTTCCTCCACTTTTCATTTTCGACTTTTCAGGCGTAATGAACTTAATGTCGCCCCTTTGGATGTGTTTTTTTTCGGTTGGGGTCTTCAGATGTATTGGGTGCTAACGTATTTTCTATATATTCGATATGATTTATGCCGAGCGGCGGTCGGCTGATTCTGTTTCTGGTTCTGGTTCGAATTGGATTTTGATGTTTCACAAAAGATCTTTACAGTTGGGTGGGGATTGTAATGGGTTTATTTATAAGGCCACCCCTTGTGACCAACTAATGTGTTTAGTGGCTCCCTGTCCGCGAGTTTATTTCCCGATCGCACTTTTCGCACTTCTTGCGGCATTTTCACACTCTACAACTTGCAGCCCACGCGCCGAAGACAAAGGAAATCGGTTGGTGGCGAATGGAAAAGCAAGGGGGAAGGGGAGGAAGGGGAAGAAGGGGTGGGCTTTGTCTGGCGCCAACATGGAAATGCAATTTGAGTGGTAAGGTCAGGCTGGGCCATAGCCATGCATCACCGTCACGGCGGAGCTTTGGACCCGGGAAAGGCCTTCTTCTGCCAACGTGACATGTGCTAAAGACATCTTGCGTCGACTTTAATCACGGCAATTAATAAGACAAGAAAGGAAGTCCCACAAAGGAAGTGTCCCCAACTGGCGGCCCAGCAAATCGCTGTGGATCAGCCGGGTTCATAGTACACCCCTAGCATCACCCGGAGCGTGCGATTCTGGAAAACCGGCGAAGACGTCGCGACTGGCGGCCATAAATCTATTTTCGTCCTGGTTCCAGTCTCGCTCCCCCAACCCTGGAAGCCCCTCCAGATCCCAGTCCGTCGGGGATCGGTACGCTTTTCTCACTTGCTGCGCAATTGCGGGGTCCAATCTTCCATACTGCAACTCCTTCTACAACTCCACACTGAGAGAATACTCGGTAAACTTGTGATGGGAAATGAGACAATAATCCAAACTTGATGTTTATAGTATAGTATAGCCTGAACTTGACCTTTCCTAGTTCATTGCGTGTTTTCGAGCATCAAGCATCCGATTTCCCTCAGTGCATGACCGCTTATTAAGTGCCCCTGGATCTTTATTTTTAACTGCTGCCGCCAAGATCGGGTGGTTGGGATCTCGTTCTCTGCGTAGGTAAACGGCAGAGGGCTATGTTGTGGTGCACTTGTGTACGTACTGGGCATGTGGCCACCACCTCGTCTGAATTGAATCCGCAAGTGAATCGAATTCACATCCGCAAATTCCAGAGGGTGTCCGATTATTTACGCAGATAAATAAGCGAAATCCGCCGTAATGCGAAATTCAACAAGAAGTAAAGAAGGCGCAAAGCACACAACGTGCTCCGCCTTTGTTTGGTAAATAATGATCCCCAATGATGTGGGTTAGTAAATTATCCCCAATCGCTGTGATGGATCGAAATCAGATCCATGGATCTGGCCCGAGCTCGAGTGGCTATAACTTATGCGGAACGGTGCAACCTCAGCACCTAATTTCAGGTCCAGCCGCATCCTGTTTACGGTAACTCCTGGTGAACTCAAGGGTTTTGTCTGATGGATATGGAAATGGATCTGGATGCGGATGGAAGGTGGGGAGGGAGGGACTTCGGGCCGGATATGTGAGTGTGAGTAATTCCTGGGCGCGGAATCAAAGTTTTGGATCGTGCCGTTCCGTGGCGAGATCATAAAGTTCTATTTATACCAATTAGGGGAGAGCTATAGTTGCGGGAAGTTCAAACTCCGAGTACCGAGTACCGATCCCGAGTCCCGATCCCACTGCCTCCCATCTGCGAGAACTTTCCAAGAGCAAGTGGAGCGATTCCGAAGGTGGCTGCCACTTTGCAAGGCCCAAACGAATGTGTTTTTTGGTGGGTGGGGATGGAGACGGAGGGTTGGCATGTGCCGCCACTTGAATCAGTGGCTGTTTATTGGGGATCGGACCGGATTGGAAGAGGGATGGGGATGGGGATCGGGATCGGGGAGCCTCCGAGTGCCATGTGCAATGGCAGCCAAACATCAACCGTGTCAAAATTCAAAGAAACAAAAGCGGAAATGTTTTTGTTTTCCTTATTTTTAACAGCCGCCACATGAGGAAAACTAAAACACCCGAGTGCCCGTGGTAGTGGTAATGGTAATGGAAAGCTGACTTGGTCAATGAACTTTACCCGCTGTCTATAATTGGCAGTGCCAGCGGAATTTGGCTATGAACCTGGCACTACGATGAAGTTAAAAAATAAATATTAAATATAAAATAACATTTTCGGAGCACATACATAAAATTGAGATACAAGACTGCGATCATGTGGGCAAAATAAATAATTTATTATTTTGTCTACAGACCAAAAAATCAAAACAAAAACTCTTAAAAATGTGGGATTATTAATAATGGGAGATTATTAATTAAACATCTTATAAATAATAAGTGTTAACTTATAGACTTCAAATAAACACAAATATTAATTCAATATAATTTATACATGAATATGTGAAAATATCATTTTAAATGTTATCTACATAATTTGCATGTAGAATATTTAAAAATTATATGTCAAAATACGTATATTACTGGAATACAGTATTAATGTATAAATGGAAAAATACTAAAAAGAGCGCACTTGTTACAACACAAACGGTAACACCGATACTTTCGTACAACCAACGCTCCCTAAAATCGATGACTCGCTTATCGGTTCGCCAATCGAGCAATAATAGAAATTTGCTGCGCTGCCGAATTTTCGCGAAATTCACCGGAAAACGCACGAAAGCGGCCAAAAACTGCACTGAAATATGCACAACTAGAAAGGCCATCCATAAACCATAAGAAACGCAAAGCAAAAGACGCGGAGCAGACAGGGAACAACCCGCAAACATCATGGCGCCCACCCCCTTGCCCCTCGAGCAAATGCCCGGTGTTGGCGGTGGCGGAGGTGGCTACCTGCCCGCTGCCCAAGTAAGTGTTGCTGCCAAAAACTCCAAACTCATTATCCCATCTCCGTACCATGATTCCCTTGTGCTTCATAGGAGGGCGGCCCCCGAATCAACACCATGTCCATGTCGGTGCTGATAGATTTCATCATCCAGCGGACGTATCATGAACTAACTGTACTGGCTGAACTGTAAGTAAATGTTTGAATGAGTATACAATATTTATAACTGCTGCTTGCTTATCGCGAATTGCAGCTTACCGCGCAAAACGGACATGGAACGCAAGGTAGAGATCTACAACTATGCGGCACGCACCCGCCATTTGTTCACCCGGCTGAATGCGCTGGTCAAATGGGGCAACTCGGTGTCCAAGGTGGACAAGTCGTCGCAGATAATGAGCTTCCTGGACAAGCAGAACATGCTCTTTGTGGAGACCGCCGACATGCTGGCGCGCATGTCTCGTGAAACTTTGGTTCGTGCTCGATTGCCCAACTTTCACATACCGGCCGCCGTCGAAGTTCTGACTACTGGCACATATAATCGTCTACCCACTTGTATTCGCGAGCGTATTGTGCCGGCCGATGCAATTACGCCGGCGGAGAAGAGACAGACACTGCTCCGCCTGAACCAAGTCATTCAGCACCGCCTGGTCACAGGAAAACTTTTGCCCCAGATGAGAGAATTTCGCATTCGCAACGGAAGAGTCACCTTCGAGGTGAAGCACGAGTTCAGCGTTTCACTAACCGTAATGGGGGATAATCCCACAGTACCCTGGCGGCTTCTGGACATCGACGTGCTCGTAGAGGACAAGGAGACTGGAGGTAAGGAAGCTGTAATTCTCTCATAAGTCTACATAATGTACTAAAATCATTGGCTTTGCTAGACGGAAAATCGCTGGTGCATCCGCTGCAGGTCAACTACATCCATCAACTCATCCAGGCACGACTAGTGGAGAATCCCAATGCTCTCAGCGAGGTCTACAACTGTCTGCACTACTTCTGCCAATCCCTGCAGCTGGAGGTTCTGTACACGCAGACCTTGCGTTTGAACTACGAAAGACTGGACGACAACAATATAACTGTGGAAGAGTACGTACCAGGCGTAAAATTGACGGTCTCGTATTGGCGAGACCTCAAGTCGGAGCTGGGCTACCGCCTCACCGTTCAATCGGATCCCAGCGAGATCGGGCGTCCGTTGGCAGTGGTCCACGTGCCCTCACTGGGCGCCAAGGAGTCTGCCGAAGTGGCGGATCGGGCCGTACGCTCTGAGCACCTTTCGATGGAGCGCCTAATTGTGCATACCGTCTACATACGATCGGTGTCCAGGCTGAGCGATCTCAAGCTGGAGTTTCAGGCTTTTTTGAAAGATGTTGACTGTGAGTGTAAAGTAAAACTTATCTAGGTGTGTGCGAGGACTAACTAATCCCTGTTCTCTCAATGACAGTCAACCTCCAAGGAACCCCTGCTATTTTGACCGTTCCCGTACTCTCGCCCTGTCTAAGGGCCGAGCAGATTCACATAACCATTGACACCCACACAGGCATGTTCCGTTGTCATGTGCCGAAGCATCTGGACTGTCCGATAACGGAGGAGATGCAGGACTGCCTCAATGGAGATCGCAGCAAGCTGCCCGCTTTGCTTTCGGAGCTGCGCTTTTGGATCACCCATCGGAGATGCGACAAAACCCTACAACATCTTCCGGCTACGGCCACCGAGACTCTTCCATTTCTTGTGCAGCCTGATCAGGAGATTCTGCAGCCGGGCAGGCACAAGATTTATGTCAAGCTGCACAGGCATCCCAATATTGTCTTGGTAATTATACATTTAGTAAGTGTAATTGTGAAAATATGAAAACCTTGATATTTTCCAGGTGGTTCAACTCAAGGAAAAGACTACTATGCCCAACGAAATGGAATACACCTTTCACCTGGGCTTCGTGGCCTTCCAAAAGGACGAGCTGGATGTTATAGACGACTCGGCCATGCAGCTGGTGTCTATAGTAGCTCAACCGCATTCGGACATTCCAAAGTGTTATACCAAGTTGATGCGCCTTATTGAGTTTGATACTTTTGTGGCCACTCATGGACCTGGCACTGAGGTGGACGGTGAGCACAATGACACTTTAAATGCCTTAGACATATTATCAAACAATCAATCTTTTAGCGGAGGTTTCCCCGCACAAACGAAAGTCGAATGGGGATTTGCTGGCTCCTCCTGCCAAACAACAAAAGACCATATTTCCTGCCTACTTCATTCCCGAGCTGGCTCATGTGGTGGCCATGTGTGACGAAAAGATACCGTTCATGAACCTAGCCCAGACGCTGTCCAAGCACAATATTCCCCACAGCGGACTTCAGGTGGAAGCGAATGCCACGTCACTTGTGCTAAAGATACTGGCATTACCACAGCCAGGAAAAACAACCTTTGCAAACCAACAACAGCAGCAACAGGGAGCACCTGCAGGGTCAGGAGAAAATAAGCCAACTGGTACCTCTGGACTGCCGAAAATCGACTCCCACGTGTGGGACGACCTAATGCGTCGCGTTCTCTCCATATCGATTCGTTCCCAGACCAACAAGAACAGCCAGGTTCGCATCTGGGTAGTGGAGTTCGTCTTCTACAGCACCCCGCTGCAAAGTTGCCATCCGAAGGAGCAGGGCAGTCGGCGGACTGTTTACCTCACCTACGAACAGGCGAACTACGACTTTTCAAAAACAGTTGAGGATTTGCTAAACGACTGGTCGAAAATCGTGTACCTTTACACACTGGTTTACGACTTTGCTGAGCAGCTGCAAAATAGTTAGTTAACACACGTGCATTCGTCTGCATTTATTAACTTCCCTTAATTTTTTAGAACGCCTTTCCCTGTGTGACATGCTGGTGGTCAAGTCATACAGCTACATGAACCTGCTCCTCGGATACGGACCCAAAAAAGAGGTGAGCTGCAATATCTATTGGTCGGTGCAATCCCATGGCTTCCGACTGACGTTCGTCGGCGGAATGTCAGCTGTAAACGGGCACTCAATGATGCGTGACCAGCTGGCGCAACACTTGAACCAGCATCATAGCATCACCCAAATCGCCCAGATTCTGCATGAAACCTACAACCCGTTGAGCTCCATTGCCAAGCTGCCGGTGCTGCCCTTCTTGGGGATACCGGTAAGTACACTTAGCTGCTATGCATCAAACATCAGTACATTATTCTTTAATTCCAGCGCCCTCAGGTGCCAGTACTATCGTTTTGCGTGTTGGCACAATCGCCGTGCCTGATAAGGTTGACTTATCAGGCAGTGTACTGCCTGGAGTTGCGTTTCCGTGCCAACAGACTCGTATCCATTCGAGATGGAGCGAGCAGTCGCTTCGAGCGCAACGTGGTGGAAGAGTTCACGCCCATTCAGGGTCTGAAAGCCTTCCTCTCCAAGTACGTGGATGAGTCGGCGGTCTACAGGGGCCGGGCCTCCCACGAGGATGACAATCCGCTTTCACCAATGGGAATGGAGGACAACTTCGGTGGACCGAGCAGTGTTGCGGGGGTAAGTGCTGGTGGATCCTCACCATTTTTGGGTACTGGAATGCGGGGACCGCAGTCGCCGAGAGACAGTGGCCTGCGTTTCCCTGCCCCCCACACTCCGCCCTCCAGTTCAAATCCACACACTCCCGCCAGTCCGCATCCAAGTGCGGGGGCAGGTGGCGGCAGTGGACCCCAGGGACATGGCAACTTCAACCTGACATCACCGCCAGCGCCACATATGCCGCATCCGTCGCCTAGTGGCTTGATGCCTTCGTCTCCGCTGAATCCTCAACCCAGTCCCCACATGGTCCATAGTCCTGGACCCAACACGCTCTACATGCAGAGCCACCAGGACTCTCCCTTCACCGCCATGTCGCCGGCGAATAACAATTGGCCCGGATCCCCCAGCATGCCGCGCCCATCTCCACGACCCGGACAGAGTCCTGAGCACAAGAGCACCGGTGGTGGAGCAGGAGGAGCCGGTGGAGCGGATAGAGGAGGCTCTCGGGGCACTCTTAATCGGCCCTGGGCTGGAGCAGTACCTACTCTCCTCACTCATGAAGCTTTAGAGACTCTGTGTCGTCCCAGTCCGTATCCCAACAAGGATATCAATGTGCCGGACATGAGTCCTCTAGAGCGTTTTCTCGGTTGCGTTTATATGAGAAGGCAATTGCACAGAAACATCCAGAGCGAGGAGACACTGACCGCCCTGAACAGCACAGAACCAGGAGTGGTGCTCTTCAAGGTCGATGGACTGCAGTGCCAGGTGGTGCTGAATCAGATGCACATGCAAACGCTGCACCTCAAAGTCTCGCAGCTGCCGCCCATGCCCGACAAGCATCCGCCGCCGTTCCAGCTTAGCCAGGACGATCTGCTGGTTATAGAGCAGTACTTTGACACCAGAGTGGCAGCTCCACCATACCGACCCAATTCCCTGCACAGCATCTGCCGGCTGTTGAACCTGCCCGCCCAGGTACTCAAGGATTTCGTACAGATCATGCGTTTGGATTTGAAGCCGGAGCTGGGTGGCGACCAGCTGAAGTGGACGGTTCAGATATGTTTGCGCATGCCGCCCTCGGCGGTTCCCATTGTGCCCAGTGGCAATGCCTGCGTGGTTATGGGTCGCATGAAGATACTGTTCTTCCTGCTAATCACGAGGATACCGTACGTAGCGGTCATAGGACAAGGCAAGGACTGGAAGGACAGCCCCTCTCTGGTGCTGCCCATTGTGTACGACATTCAGACGAACGTCACCCAGCTGGCGGAACGCACAGGACAAGTGATCTCGCCCACAATGACCGCTGCTAGCACTCTTCTTCGCCGCTTTGCCGATTTCAATGCGCAACAGAATCAGTGTACGCTCTTCCCAGCCATTACGGATCTTCTGACGAACCTCCAGCTGGCTGCAGAGATGCCACAGCCCCCACCCAACCAATCCATAGGACCTCCCGTAGGCGTGGGCGTCGGAGTCGGTGTGGGTGTTGGAGTGGGATCCAGTCCGAATCCGATGATGCCCATGCAGCAGCTGCCGCAGCAAGTGGGACCGCAGGGCCCAGTGGGTCCCGGCGGCTACCCGCAGATGGGCCCCAATCCCGGTGGTCCGCAGTGATGAAGGCGCAAGCGCCGCGCCTCCTCGCAGCAGCCGTGAGCTGAAGACCTGTGAGCTGGCAACCCGGAACGGCGACCGATTACTTATTAACGAGTTTATTGGATAAGAGTACACAGAACACCCTCTACTCTGGGGTGAGTCGATTTGGAATCTCAAAAATCGTAGCTAAAAAAGTAATCCATGAGAAGTTTTGAAGTCTGCCAAAAATGCTCATAGTTTGCTTTCTGTCCCTATAATTTTGTAGATTGTTTTAATACCAAGAAATCGATCCACTCCACGATACACTATTTAGTTAATGTTAGCATTTAATTTGTGTTTGGCAAATCCAAAAGCAACTGGAGTTGCCAAATAATATTTTAAGCTTTCTGGGCACCATGGAAAGTCTGCTTTGGTATTCCTTAAGATTCCATTTCACCAATATTGAGGTGTTCCTGTTGACCAAGGACCAAAATTAATTTCGCACGTGCAAGACAGCAGCCACCTGACCCACGAAAAGAAAAGCACATCTCATTTAGGGATCAGGTGCTATATACATTTTATTGTGCTGTACTCCCTGAAATATTGGGCATGAAAACAAATTACACATCCAAGATTATAAATTGTTAACTAAACAGTGCGGCTAGGTATGTAATAAAAAGTTTATCGATTATCTATAAATGTAGGTGTGAGTCATACTTCTGTGTTCCTTTTCCTAATTTGTTTCTATCACATAGTTCGATTGCAGATGCGCCAGAGGTGCTGCCATGCGGACTCCGAAGGAGCAGATGGCAGCGGAGATCTGGCAAAATGCTTTGTGACTATTGCACCGAGGTTAGTTTGTGTTGTCGTCTACCTAATAATCTATCTACTCCCGTTGGTTTTTGGCTTGGTTGCTGGTCGCGCGGGGAATCGCTCCCGTTCACTGCTGATTCGCAATCTGAGTGTTGTCCATCTGGGTGGTCAGCTCGGATATGCCCTCCTCCTCCTCAGAGATGAGGTCCACCCAGTAACGGAGCTTCTTGCTGCGCAGGTAGCTTGCGGAGTTGTCGAAAACCACCGTGTCTGAGGATGATTTTCACATGCCATTAATAGAGGTAACAAAAACGAAGATTATTTTACTCACAAGTTGTGTTCGGTCGTGTGGAGATGTAACCAATCTCATCCATCTCGTTGGAGTACACGGTTCCCAGGGGCACCTCGCTGCGCTTCTCGCCCGTCTTGTCGTCCACGCTGTAGATGCCGAATTTGATGTCGTAGTCAAAGGTGCGGAACTCCCAGGAGAGGATCTTCTGCTCCTCAACGTTGACCTTAAAGTGCAGCTTCAACTTGTCGCCCTTGGGAACCTGGGCCTCCACAAAGTCTCGGTCGCTCTGCTGGCTACTCTGATCAATGTAAAGCTCCTCCGGCAGCTTGCCTCCCCAGACCATCAGTGCCTTGCACTGGGGATCTCCGTTTCTGTCCACCATCTCGCCGCCCCAGGCCTTCGGAAATGCCTTTCGGTTCACATGGGAGAAGAGCTGCTCCTGCCAGCGGTCCACTCCGGATTTGTAGATTACGATCTTGCTGGTGGTGTTCTCGTCCAGGAATTTCTTCACAATATTGAACGCCACCGAGAAGAGCTTGGGCGCGTTGATGATGTAGCACATCTTGAGGAGCTCCGGGAAGTTGGCCTCGTATTGCTTCACCGTAGAGATCACACATTCGGCAGCTGGTCGCCAGGCGTACTGCTTCAGGTTCACGTCCTGCATGTCGAAAAATACGACCAGCTGGCGGGCCCGCCATCCGTGCTTTTGGCTCTGATCGTAGGCGATCTTCATAAAGCGCTCGAGCAGCAGGACCAGGTACTTTTGGAACTCAAACCGCGTGACGCAGTGCATCATGCCCCACATGTCGAAGTTGGCGAAGGGGCAGACCAACACTGAAAAGAAATGCAGTTGCTTAGTTTGGTGGCTTTGTTTGTGCAGAGTAGTCACAACCAACCCGGCGATCCTTCGTTGTCGTAGCCCATGAGCCCGTAGGGCAGATACTCCTGCAGTGCCTTCGGTGGATCCCACTTCTCGATGTTGTCCACATTCCACATGGCGCGTGTTTTCAAACTCTGGAAGGTGATAATACAGTCTAATTTGTTATAGCCATTTATTGTAATAGTTATTTTACTTACAGCTCTCAGCATTTTCTCCGCTGCATCCAGATTCCATTTCCGAGCTGTTTTAGAACAGAAGGAAATATAGTTTACGCAGATGTTTTATATTTAGTAGTAACTCACCTCTCAGCCAGCGGACCAAGAAGTAATCGTCGTGGGTTCCAACCAAAGCATCGTCCATTTGCTTGCGAAACTGTAAGTACAATAAATGTGTTGTTATCAATGGCAGATAATAATTTACAATTTTGTATATGAATCATTATACATGAGCACAATATTTATGATTCATATAGTGTGGAGATTTATTTTGTAAGTCTCAAATATATCGTAAAGAAACTTTCACTTAAAAAAATCGCAGATCAAGTTTAAAATGCGTAAAATCTGTGCTAACTTTTATAAAATATCTGAAATAACTGCAAGCTCATCAAGATGAAAGCGATAGTGCTATTGCATTGATTTTGCCCTCTAACATGTGTATAGATGTAGCAATCTGCTTTCGGTTCACCCCAGCTTAAAAATCTGTTATTTTCAATCTGATATGTAATCCAATTTGTTTAAATGATTTATTTACTGAAGGCCGAGAAAGGGGACGGCTTGACAGCATTTTTGAAGAGCTGAGCGGGTAAATTTCCTATCTCCAAACGATAACGTTTATTGGGTCTGGTAGACTGCATATTGGCCTTTGTTGCCTTAATTGCTGTTAATTTGTATTGGCCTTGCCCCGACTGCCAAATTCGGATGTTGTTAAGGAAAGCTGATTCGCACAGAGGCTGATAGCAAAAGTTCATTTAATCGGTTGCAGTTGCTTTATCAGCCAACAACACCCTTGATGCCTTTTACTAACTTATTTGTCGGGCAAACATCACGTACTTCAATTTGCATTCGATCAAGTGCATATTTAGCACCATTTCAATCATTTAATTGACTCGCGTCTAGGTTGTTTGCCAACTGCTGAGTCACTCGGCTCAGGCCAAAACCACTTGGAATTCAATAACGAGGCCGTCTCCCCGCTAACCGCTTCTTTTATTTAGTTTTTTCCGTTTTCGCTTTTCGCTGCTTGGCTGCAAACTTGGCCAAAGACCAAGCTGTGGCTAATACCCGACTTTGGATGTCATTAGCGCCGAGTTCTGTTGGCTTTGGCTGTGTACTTCCTCGTTTCATCGGCCGTAAAACTGGGTTTTTGGCCACTTGCTTTGTTCTTCTTTGACTTCGTGGTCTGACTTTGACTGCGTTTTCGAGACAGACAGAAAGGTTAATACCCATTGAGCCACTCGAAATCGAGTCTAAATTTGGCGGAGTCAGCTTATATTTTAGTCTGCCGCTCAAATAGTGCTTGCCATACCATTTAACGCTACCCAATGTTGCAGTCGTTTTGCATTCCACCTGAAATCCAGAATACTGCCAAGTTTCTCTTCGTTTGTTCGGAGTTTAGGCAATTTCAAGACACCTGCGCTGAAACCTGTTGTTTTGTGTGATCTATGCAAATTCTGCTAAATTTCTACAGTAGATCTCTACGGGTCTAATGGTCGATCCCTGGGTGATTTCGTTCTGGATCAATGCTCTTCGCTTAACGACTGGGTCGCGTTTATCATTAACCACTTCATGAGTATTCATACTGGTAATCGCAGTCATTGTGCTATGAAATGACAGTCGCACTTAGCATCCCGCGCGCAATTAAAAAAGGGCAGGGGTCGCTCTTAATCCGCCCATTATGACGGATTCCGCTTAATTGCCCATTTTATTTATTGTTTATTTACTTGCAAGCGTCCAGATTTATTCCTCTTACTACAAACAATCACTTATAATGCATTCTGCTTATTTGTGTACTGCTGACAACGCCTCAGCTGCGCATTTTATGTGTAGTTTATTTATTTGCATATTTTCATTGAACTGTTCGGTTTGTGTGTCACCATTCGACTTCAGCTGAGTTTTGGTTTCGCAAGCGGTTTTCAGTGTGCCGGCCAAGAACTCGCGAGTCGTCAACAATGCGCAACTGCAGAAACATGCATCAGTGGCGAAGTTAGGAGGCGATTCGAGGGTTTTACTAAGTTTTATTTCCCACTTGCTTCATATGATGGGAGTGTGTCTTGCACACCCAGCCATCTGGGTTTTCCTCTTACAGGAACATTAATCTTTCGATGTTTTTAAGTAGCCCCCCATTATTTCCGCGACTACAGCTATGGCCAGAGAATACGTATACCGTATACTGAATATGTTGCAGTTGATTCTGCTTTGGCAGCTGCTCTTGCCGCAGTTCAAAAACCGTGGTTTAGAGTCTGGTCAAATTTGCTAACATTTAAAAAAGGAAGTCAAGCGAGCAATTGCTCATTTCCATAAGCAGCCATCAATATGCTTCGCTGACTGCACAATGACTGTTCTGTTTTAGTTTATCTAGAATACTCTTTAGAAATACTCCATCATTGGGAAATTCATAAAGCCACTTTGTTGCACGCATATCATTGAATAAAAAAGTTGGTAAAGTTATCAAAGCAATATAACATAACATAATCTGTTGCGAACACGTCAGCTTTTACTACTTTTTAATAAATGCATGATAGATAACCTATCGATCATAGAAAGAATTATAAAAGGCTCAACCAATTTTCTCTAAACCATTAAGAAACCATTAAGAAGAATTGTATAAATTTCTGAAGTTTACAAGAATATAATTTATTTTGTTAACTTCTCCACTATATTCTCGTAATAAATCCCTGGGCAAAAACGATTACCATAAAGTGGGTAAAAATTGGCTCGTTATGGAGCTTTATCTGCATGCTCACCCTGGCAAGAATCCCCCAGCAAATACCGAGTATTTCCCCCTGAGAGACTCAAGAGAAATTCTTACCTTCTCCAATATGGCGCGCTGCTCTTCGCTGATTTCGGGCAGTGGACCTGACATCTTTTTGGTTTGTTTGTGTTTTGACTATGGCGTATCTTAGATATTTGGCCGAGATATTGACCGAGCGGCGTCTGAACGTTGCCAATTTTGTAAGCCGGGCACACACAATCACATTAAGTCGATGATATGGGGCCGAATGCGGATTTCTTTTCTTTCTGTTCACACGCAAAATTTCAAAGCTCTTGCTATGGTTGTTCGGTTTTTGGCAGCTGCGGCTCAGAAGAAGAGATAACAATAAAAACTTTCTACTATTATTTAGCCGTTACGTTAGCGCTTTTAGCCGCGCACATTATTTCCAGCGCAATTATTCTGCGTTTTATTTTTGTTCGTCTCGATTCGTAGTCTCTACGGACAGGCTAATTACAATAATGCCAACTTGGAAAATACCTCAAACTTGCCCCAAGGCGAGTGTCGCACGCAAATGGTTAAACAAACTAACTGAAATCCGTATCCACAGCTGTGTTCGCGTCCAGAATGTTTTGCTTTTGCTAGTGATAAAGCGGCGAGGTGAGGTATAGTAATCTTTGCCGCTTTTCGCGAGTTTCCGATCCGTTCCGTTCCGAGGGTGGCGAGCTACTGACGCCAACGATTCCAATGCACCACTTAAAAGTGGATGAAACGAACGGAGAGAAAACAGAGAGACTGCCAGCCAAGAGAATCCACTCTTTAAGCCAGAGAACATTTGAACAGCGGACGTCACGACTAGGGGACACCCGGTCTACCTGCGTCTGTGTTTAATAAGTTCAAAAGTGAAATAGGTATGGGAATGTTCAATTTACTTAATAAAAAGGTTAAAATCTCTCCCTAGTTATTCTTTGTCTTCTCTGGAATATTACCTATGGCTTCAGCTTTGCCTAAACTAGAATTGTGAATTCACCTGATCCAATTGTGGCACTTACCAATCAACTGAAGCACTTTTCAACTGATAACGATATTTTTTGCACGCCAAATATAAACATATGTTTGGCAGGATAAGATAGGAAAGCCAAGTGCCTTGGCCCCCATGGAACGCATTTTGTTATTTATTTTTTTTATTAATTTACGAGTTTGTTTACCACTTTTAACTAATTTCCATCTAAAAATAACAGTAATTTGTTTCCAGCATTGAAAATATTGGCCCAAATCCGGAATGTATTGCGCTTTTCGACTCTTATTTAAATTGCCCTTTGCTCATTATATTGGCGTTTGAATCCGGAACTTTTCATTTTTTTCGATTTTTTTTAAAAAAATCATGATGTTACCCCTTATTAAAAATGCAAAAATTGACAAAAAATTTATTTTCGCAAATAAGCTGGAAACTGACACAGAAAGTTAGTAGAGTCAATCAGCTGCCAAAAACAGTCATTCTTAGGTGTTTGTGACACTTAGGACAAAGAGAGCCAACAAAAATATATTTTTAAAACATGTTCATGGTTCAATTGTTTTTTCAATATTAGTATTTTTTGATAAACAATATTAGGTTTACAGAACTGGTGCAAGTCTTTGCTGTCTTACTTTGTTCGTTCCGTATTTTGTCGGTCGATAGATTTCTGGTTGTTGTCTGAGATAAATTTGTGCGTGGTGAATTTCATTGGTCTGGCGCTCGATAGGTGAAAAAGGCTGGTTTAAAATCCTAAAATATACTTTCTAAAAGGTGTATACTATTAACGGCAATAATAGTTTGTGGTATTCATGTATTAGTGGTATTAGTATACGGTATTTTTACACTATACTATACATAGTCCATTTTAAATTCCTTCACCCTGAACCCATTCCAAGCAAAAGACGCGTACTGGATTGGAGTTACTAATTTAATGTGTGCACAATCAATCACCAGACAACTGCGCCGTCGGAGATCTTTTTGTGGAAGTCGTACAGACTGGGAAATACATGATCTCGATCGATGTCCTCGCCGTATTTCTTGACCAGATATGCGTAGCTCTTCTCGTGCACCAGCGCCGAGTGCCAGCCCAGTTCCTTGGCGGCCAGGTAGTCAGTGGTGGGACCATCACCAATGTGAAGGCACTCCTCAGGCTTGAGGTTCTCCAGACCCGACTTCTCCATTGCCTTTTGAAAGATTTGCGGGTCGGGCTTCTCGGCCTTCACCTCGTACGAGTTAATTGCGAAGTCCAGGTACTGATCCAGCTTCGTGTTCTGCAGCAGAGTCTGCAGCCGAGGATCGAAATTGGCTATCACACCCAGCTTGCACTTCTCCGGCTTCAAGTCCTTGCGGAGCTGCTGAAGGAGTTCCACGCTGCCGTTGCATGGCTGCCAGCAAATGGAGGTTTTGTAGAGCTCAATTAGGTGGTTGGAGAAGTTGTGCAGCTTCTCGTCGGGAATGGCCGCTCCACTCTCCGAAAAAGTTCCTGCGGGACGAGATTTTAGTTAGTGTTTATGTATCTATGAATGATCAACTCAATGATCAACTTGGGTGTTGTGAAATAGAGTTTATAACTTTTTTAATTAACAAGAAATTAGCAGGTACGCTTGTGTGATCTAAGCATTAGAAGAGAAGTCTTCATTAATCTCTAATCTTTCGAGCGCAATCGTTGTTGACGTCTTCAACTTTTAGCTAATGTGCCTAATATAATGTTTTCAAATAGATATGTCGCTTTGTAAGGAAGATTTGTTCTCTATATTTAATCATAAAAATAGTTGTGTCATGATCAGATTTGCTTTTGCTACCTACTAAGTGGTATTCCTAGCAATTTTTCTCGAGGGTAGTTGCGGATACTAAGCACTTTTAGTAGCCGTTGCGCCAAATGCACTTTGGAACAAGCCGGAATGTTTATCACCGAGCAGACAAACACTTTGCGGGCACTCACCTGCTATCAGCTTACGCCACCATTGCTGCCACTCCATCTGGGGATTCGTGTCGCGCCCAAAGTTGGGATAATCGCGGTTCATCTTGTACCTAAAAGGACGGACAGTTGAGTTGGAAAAAACACAACATAATGTCTGTTGTCTCCTACCAGTTGGCCTTGAAGTTCTTGGCCAGCTCGTTGTTGTCGCATCGCGCTCCGAACAGGGCTCCAATCTCGCCGTACTGCTTGCCGGGAGTGGTTCGGAATTGGAGCAGAGTGTTGGTCACATCGAAGGTTATGAGGCGAAAGCGGCTGAGGCTGCGCATCTTGCCTGGAATCTCTGAAATGCCGCTCGAGAACTCTTGACTTTCGACTCTCGTCGAACGTTGGCGACTGAAATCAGCCGGCGTACTACGTGAGCTGGGGGCATTCTGTTATTGTTTTGTACGAAAGCCGATCCGCCTCGTTATCACCAGCAGCTGCTGCCCCCAGATTCCGATTCCGAGGGCTTCGTATGGAATCGAATCGAATTGAATCGGACCTCGGAGCATCGAAACATCCATACATATGTTTGTGTGTGCCGAGCCGGATTAAAATGGCACTTTATCTTTAGCGAGTGCTGCGGTTATCTCTGGTTTCGTGTTGTCAAATTAGTATCGATCTGCAATCTGCACTGATTACCCGCCAAAGCAAATACTGTTAAGCGAGATAAGAACATTTTTCTTATCACTTTCCTTGCCTTTTCATTTGTTCTCTCTGTAAACAGCGCACTTTCTTCTTAATGCAACTGAAAAACCTAAAAAACGTTTAATTATATGGCATTTCAGCTTAAAATTTCAAATAAACAAATAACAAAATTTCGTTCAAATGAATGCGCCACCTGGCGGTCCAGTAGGTGGGAGTCTCGGCTTACGTTTCCTGCTAAGTACAGAGCTCTGTTAAAGCTATAGTTATATTATTTCCAAGCAGATGGCGCCACGGCACAAAAAGTTGGCGGTATATTCAAATACGATTTCTACAAACTCAAAATATTTTTAAAATTCAGTGGCAGCAGGTCCAACTAAATCTATCTTTAATTTTAATCTCCTTAATTAATAACCACAACGGTTATCGTTGAATAATGAATTGGCTTTCCTCAAGTGATTCAATCGCTGATAAAAGTAACTTAATTATAAAGAAGTATCAGCATTCCACAAATTATTTTGGGAGCACCCTGTCTGCGTTGTCATTGGCCAATTCCATTCGATTTGGCTATAAATAATACACGAATTTAACGACCTGAGGTCGGATTTCTTTGGAAAGGGATCCTGAAATTCCGTGCATTCCGCTTGTCAAATTGTCGGTTTGTTTTTGTCTTTCCTTTTTTGATCGGTATTTAGGAATGGTGGACTTTGTACGAAATGCCATAACTGGAACTGTCGGGAAAGGGAATTTCCCCAAAAAAAATATTGTGCGAAACTTTGACAATGCTATTAAATTCAATTTACAAATAATTCTACACTGATTGCACAAATACTTTAAAAATATGATACGAAATCCATAGATCGAATGTAAATTACCCAATGTATTTGGGATTTTCCGAAGTCCCCTCGTGCAGACCTTTTGGAGGTGCAACTCCGCTGATTACCACCTACAAAGCTTATTTGCTCTGCTCTACGCCACCTTATCGCCGCAACCCAACTTGGCACTCCGGCGGTTGCAGAAAGCGAACTAAAAAATAACAAAAACGGCAAAATTCAGTTACTGTCCAACTTTCAACAAAAACTTTCCCAAGAAAAGTAACTAACCGAAGGCGAGTCAACGACTCCCCTGGAATTTCGTGTTGGCCCTTTTCGAAATGTGTCTGGCTTGGAAGTCGGGGCCAAAGCTCCTCCGCCTCCTCCGCCCCCAGATACCCCGAAACCCCCTTTGGATACTCCGATCCCCGGTCCCTCGATCCTCGTGCAGCTCCGGCTGGCTGCCTGACTGCCTTTTAATATTATCTGCACTTTGGGTCATTGGCTGCCGCCGCTTTTGTTGTTGTTGCTGCTGTTGCTGTTCTTGCCGCTTTGATTGGTCGTTTTAACCTGTTTGCGAATTTCTACCATGATAATAAATAATTTTTAGTGGAGTTTTTAGAAGCTGCAGCAGCAAAAGTACCGCACCAGCAGTGCCAGCTTCATTACACTGATATAAAATATTAGAAACCAATTAAAAAAAGTTCAAAGTTAACAATATATATATATATAATAAGTTTGTACGAGTTTGATTGGTTGATTAACAATTATTTCTTAATTCATGTGAATATGCATAATTCAAATGAAGGTACCAAAGTTGAGAAAACTATAGGCGCAACCAATCTATTTTTTTTTTAATATAAATATAATAAATTAAAATATAATTTTTTTTTTAATATATTGCAAATTAATCTCTAAGATTTTTGACAGTGCCTTATTAATCAAGATAATTATTCTGCTATCGCCAGCATCTTTTGTTTTGCACGTATCATCAACTATTTTTATGATGTTCAATTGTAATACAATTATGAACATTTAAAATTTTAAAACATTTACCATGAAACGAACACAGGTGCGAAAATTTTCTAGCCGTGCATAAAAGCTAAACCCTGTGCTGCTGGCAGCTTCTCCTGTTTCTCCTGGCACGACAACTCCTCATCTCATCGGAGTTGGGTCGTCGTCGTCGGATTAGGTTTGGCTGCTTCCACTGCAGCCACTTCTTTCTGCTCTTCGGATTCGATTCTGTTTGGTTCTGTGTGACTTGGAATGCAGCCAAACCGCCATGGGATCCGCCATCCTGCGTCTTCTCGCCCACTAGATTGGCCCGAGCCACCTTCCCAACTGGCCAGCTCTCCTTTTCGGCATCGCGCCACAAACGGACACCACGGCTCTAGGAGAAGCCGAGTTCATTAGGCACCCGAGAACCCAATGAAACCAAATTTTCGGGATAATTTGGGTCAATGGAATGTAAACTGAAGGATTGACTTGATGTGTTACTTAAACGAGTAAAGGTAACCAGTCAAGTATTTAATCATTACTGAATATTAATACCCTAAAGGGTATTTATTTCGATGGAGGACGCTCTTGTGCCTTATACCCTACTTTGCAATATCCACTCGGTCTATGACCGTCCGTTTCACATTCACAGCTCCAAGCTCGTGGAGTGTGACAACACCATGGTGTTCTTGTTTTAAATTCCTTAGCTGCTTTTTGGTTTATTTTGTGTTTTGCTCAGCGCTTCGCATCGTAGTCGTCCCCCAGCCCCGTCCAGAATTCCCCGCTCGGAGCCCCCATCTCATCCTCATCTTCGCCTTCCGTCTTGGTCAGCATCTTCGCCGTCGTCTGGCTGGGATGTGGATGTGGATATGGTTGTGGCTGTGGCTGTGGATGTGGCTGGGGCTCGTTTGTTTAATGTTTGGGTTTTGTTTGAGTTTATTGAGTGAATTCCTGGAAAAACGCAGGAATTTGTCTTTGGTCTTTCTGTTGTGTTCGGCTCTGCTCTTTGCTTTCTGTTCCTCCTGATTCTGCTTTTCGTTGCTCCCAGCTCCGAATGCACTTGGTGCATAAAAATCGCTTACGGAGTTTTAAACTTTCGGGCCTCGGCATCGGTTTCCCAAAGTTGTCTGTACGGGTTTGCCGTGATAAAGGATGGACAGGTGATTATGACTTTTTTAGCGGGACACCCAATTACGTGCGATCGGCAGGAAATCGGTGAAGATCAACGAGCCTAGCCCCTTTGCCCTGTTCGCCAAAATGCCCCTGATTGTGATTCTTATTCTGATTCTGATTCTGATGGGAACCGAAGTCGGGAGTGAAATACGATACTTCGGGGTGGTGCTGCCATGGGTTTTGGGATTATAACCGTGTCCTATCGAACATATTATTTGTGTGACAAAGGTGCTTCTGTTTTTCACAATTTCTTAGAACATCGAGTTTGAATAGT
The DNA here is from genome assembly GCF_016746395.2 of Drosophila simulans. Lineage (NCBI taxonomy): Eukaryota > Metazoa > Arthropoda > Insecta > Diptera > Drosophilidae > Drosophila > Drosophila simulans. The sequence continues at coordinate 632,084 of NC_052522.2, forward strand.
TTCTCAATTTATTCACATTCATTTATTTTAAAAGCGCAATGATCGTATGATTCGTTAGTTATGAAATTATTAATTTGTCTGAATTGTCTGATTGACCTATTTCAGAAGTGACAAATCTGTGTTGATTTTAATAAAATGTTGTAAACACACGGATTTATCACCATTTGGTTGGATTTTATTACACCGAAACGGGGGCTTCAGCGCTCTCAAAGAGAGAAATTCTTTTAGAAAATGCATGCGGAACAGCACGCAGAAGATCCATTGGAATACTCCCCTGTAAATAAAGATAGAAAGTTTTTCAGTTCCGGTATGCCCGAAATAGAACATTCCCGCTGGAGTTTCACCTTTGCGCGTATTTTCTTTCCCCCATGTCGGTTCGGATTTAGTGTTCCTAAATCACAGGGAGATCTCTTTAGCGTTTCTGTTGGGGATCTGGGCAAATGGTGGGATGAGGTGGTTGGATCCGCGTGACTGGGGTGCTCTTCCGGCAGTTGGACCCCTCAATGGCTTCCAAAAATACGGGAAATGGATGGAATCTTGGGAGAAATTTGCTATTTTCGACCGATGATTGAGTTGTAATGATTGGGCCATAGTTATAGTTTTTGTTCTGCAGCATCCCATCCCCCACATGGATGAATGGAATGCATATGTGCCACAACAGCATCTTTGCGTGTCAGTCAGCCGCCCTGCACTTGGGAAAAAGTTGTAGGACGATACCCAAGTAAATATAAAATGTTTAAATGCTAAATGTTCAATTGTGGTTGTAGGTGCTTAGATTAAAATTTTTCTTGTCAAGTTGTCTCACCACATAGCTCACACTTTTAGATACAGTTGTGTTCTTAAATGTATAACCTATCGTTATATTATTGTGTTGCTCCCTAACAACATTTCTGTAAGTTCGTTAGAGTGTTCTATTCAAGTTTTCCCATCTGCACAAGCATCAACCTATCGTCCGAAATGGGGGACGCCTACGTCGCATTCCTTCGCCGACTGAGGGGCACTCGGCAAACAGACGGCGCTGGGCATTCCCAGACAATGCTCCCCGAAAGCGAAGAGATACAAAGGCTTTCGGAGTGATGGCCAAGCGCCCCCAAAGAACTTTAAATAAAATTTGAGGGAGGGGGAGCGCGAGGTGTACATATTGCGCGGACATTTGTTTGCCCCCTGTAGGATTCTCCTTTGTTATTCCATATACAGATAAACTTGTCTAAAAGGAACCAACACCTCAGACTGCATTTAAAACGTTTATTTTTCTGATTTTGAGGATCGTTTGGTTTAAGTTTAAACGACTTAATTCGTAACTTGGCTACAATTTTATTTCCAAACCCATTAAGAAAGAGATTTTCACTACTTTTAGCCGACGAAGAGTGTTTTTTGTGTTGTTGCTAAGTTTCTAATTTGGTGGGCAAGTGAGTCTGAATTTAAATTTAGGAGTGATGTGGTATGAATGTATATATTCCTTCGCTGTGTGGTGTGGTTCAATATTAGCACCTTAGTCCACAATGTAGTTAGAATAAAGTATATATTTTCCATAGGCAAACAAAAATCAGTTGTTAGGTTTCCTTCAAATTGAGTTTAATACGCCAGACATCGATCCTATTTCCTTGACCTCGGCTGTCTACGTGCGTATGCGCACTCTGCTTCGTCCATTACTCAAAGAAAGCGTCGCGAAAGAATTGCCAGCGAGACGTTGATGTTGATGTCGGTCAGAGACGGCCAGACAATGTTTAATTTGTGTGCGAATTTCTGCGCACCAGGGCTGCAGCCTCAAGATGTGAGTCATGTAATGGGAGGAATGCTCCAACTACTTTCCCTTCCGGAGGCGCCTGTAGGTAGGCAATGCTTGGCCAACCCATAAAGCCCTAGGATATCCGCCGGAAGTAGTGCAGCCCTGGCAAGAAGAGGAAATGGCAGCCCTGGCTGGCGTAGCGCCACCATTACCATTGCGACATTATCCGCGGTGCGTTGTCGTCTGGCCAGTCTGCGATCTATTTTCGGCCATGTTTTCATCTGCAGGAAGCTCAGTACAGAGCGAAAAAAATATATAGTAAAAGTGTTAATAATACTTTGTTAATAACAAATATAAATTACACCGATACGCTTAAGTTTGGTTTTTAACGTTATTTCCACAAAAAAATGAATCATGTTGGTTCAATGATGTGTCGTTAATATTTAATATTTTCTCCTTGAATCCGCCACTGAGCCAGTTTTTCCCTCAGTGTAATCGTTGCGGATTCGTCGGTCAGTTCAACTGGCGGTGGAGACAAACGCAGACGCTAAGAAGTTTCGATTTTTATTTTTGTCTAAAACATCTTTATGTGCTTTTAAATATGCTGCGAAGTGACATTAGATTTTCCCGTGGCCGAGGCTGCGGGCGGGAGCTGAGGGGATTGGCCAGAAGGGGGACTCAGACAGATCCGCTACAGAAATAAAATTTGTCACAGACAGTTAGATCAGCAGCGGCACCGATGTGTGTGCGTCGCTCGTCTATTCCTATGGATACATCAGCATCTGAGCATCTGAATCCGAATACCGCCAAAAGGCGGTCTAAACTTAGACCGTCCCCATCGCGGCCCCCTCTGAATTTTCCCCAGCTCCACCCCTCTAGTTGACCAGTGCTGTTGATGTTTTGATTGATAGTCCTCCAAGTCCATTTCCACCTCTTTCCATCCAAGGTGTCTTCGATCCGCTCCTGGCAACAGTGGCAGCTAGCAAAAGGCAAGCAGCCTTCCAGTTTAACAGGCTAAATGATACCTTTTTGTTTCCAAAATCACATTTTTCCAAAGTCCGCAATATCGGCTAGTGTAACCCAATACAAAACACACACAATAAAATTTGCAGTTTATATTTTGGTCACAAATAGGTATCATTTAGCCTATAGTGCAGAGGTTTAACTGGTCTGAACAGATAGATATTTAGAATTGTATTACATGATCGCTGGATTATCCATGCCCAAAGCAGAGAAAACCCCAACTTTCCCGCTTCATATCGCATTGCATGTTTTGTGTGACTTTTCAATTATAAATCGAACTTTCTTTCGATGCATTTCGAGTAGTGGGAACTCCCCGCAATCGAATTCCCACCAAGATAAAGACAGACATTGGCCAGACGCAGAGAAAACAAGTCCAGATCGAAATACTCGAGTGTAGGGAGGAATTCGGATTAATAAGGCAACTGCATTGTAGGCGGCGATTTCAAAAAGTGAATCGACAACAAACAAATTGGGCACATAATGCCGTCCGATCTGGACCCGAGTCGGCGGACTCTGGCCAACCCGCTGGGCAGAGCTCTGCGTGCGACATCCCAGTGGAGGTTCTTCGGTTTGGTGGTGCAAGTTGCTCGCCCGCCTTGCGAAATTCGTAGAAGTCATTGAGTCGAGCCATTTGAAATAGGATCGGATGGGCTCGGGCTCGGACGTTCCACTGAACGGCAATGGGCACCTCCTCATGCAGAGATTGGTCACCAGCATTCAATGTTTCACTTCTGCTCGAATCGATTTTCCGAGAACGGAGGAGCGGCTGAGGGGCAGCAGACCACCGTGGACACTTGTGATTTGGCCAGCGTGTAATCATTTTCGCTGACAATCACTTCCTGTGCCACAGATTTCAGAATGAATACAAATGTGAAGTGATTAGGCCGAGTTACGAGTGCACTTGGAAAAATTGCAGCGCATTCATAAGAGGGGAATAGAGATTTCAATTTAAAAGCGATAAAGGTGCTCTGGAAATGCTTATATTCCATTATAGAGAAGAGTTAAAAAACTTAATCAGTCTGGTTTCATCTTACTTCGCTTTTTAACTTAATAAATTTTACTCATAAGAAGTTTACAAGCAAAAACCTCAATGAATGTCGCAAAGTGCCCTGTTTTTTTCAGTGCACGAATGGGACATTCCATGTGTGTGGTGTGTGGGTGTGCCAATATCAAAGGATCGATTGCCGCGTCGTCAAGTGTGGGAAGTGATGTGTTGATTACAAACAAGTGCGGATACCCGACGACACATTTCAGCCCCGACCAAAGCCAAACCCATCCCCCATCCCAGGCGATCTTCTGGGTTTTTCGGCTGCGGCATCTCAAAGATGCTTCCTGGAATCGCCCTGAGGAGACCTTTTCGGGATTACTGTATATATGCAATCAATTTTTATCGATACTGTTTTCTTGTGTGTGCGAGGGAGAAGCAGCGTGAGATATTTTCCTGTTTCTCACAAGAGGCTAGGAATTCGGGTCAGTTGCAGTGTCGACGGCTGTAAATGCCATTCATGATCGTCATAATATTTCCTTATCCTTTGGAACTAATTTTCTCGCCAACCTCGAGCTGGAGAGCCTGGGAAACACAGACTGGGAAATGAGAAAAAATATCGAGGGAAAGTGGTTTTCAATCAAAGAGTATACTTAGGTCATCGAGGTCTGATAAATTTGGTTTACGTTAATGGCGTTGACTTTTCCGGGAAAAAGGACTCTGGGAAATTCTCTGCTGAAGTCAAGAATGGGTGCTAATTTGATGTAATAATGAACTATTGTAAATATAGTCCATAATTTTGTTTAACAAACGAATTAATCGAATCTTTTGGAATTATGAATACTCAATGATATGGCGCATTTGATTATCCTTTTGCTCCCTACTTAATCGGATGAACCCACATTTAATTGGGTCGCTGGCAATCTGAAGTGTGAGGGCTCCATTTGCGCTCGCTCCACTCGCTTCTACTCCACGGATCTTATCCGCGTAATGGTTTTTGGTCCATTGATGGATCTCTAATCTGATCTGCTTAGCGAGTGCCGTTCGATCGGAAGATATTCCCCGTTTCCATTTGTATTCGTTTGTAATTCGCTCGATGTGTGGCATGGTGCGGTGCTCGTAGTCGCCTTCGTATCTCTCGGATACGAATAGTGCCAAGCTTATTTGTCTATCTATTGGATTGTTTGTCTGTCTGCCTGCTTGTCTATTTGACTAGCAGTCCGTCGGACTTTGTGTCCGGCGGCCCTCCCCGTCGCCCCTTTGGGACCCCCTGGCTGCCCCATCCCCCGATTTTTGGGTTGTTTTGTTATGGTTGGCCCATTACTGCACATGCACAGTGTTTGCCTTGATGTTTTTAGGGTGTTTCTGTTGGTGTTGCCGTTGTTATTATTGCTGCCGCTGCTGGTGCTGCTGCTGCTGCTGCTGCTTCAGATGTTACAAAATCATTCATCGCACACACATATTGAAATTGTAAAAGCCAACAGCCATCAACGTATGTAGATAGAAACATATAAAAATTCTTTGCATTCCAATGAATCATGCCGCTGATGTTGCCGCTTTATAACTAGCGACAGAAAAGCCCCGTACTTGGATGGCTGGATGTAAACTTTAATTAGGTAACATTGAAGTATGTGTAGGTATGCACACGCTTTCCAGTCTTCGAGTCTTCGAGTCCGCTTCGTGGGCAACTTGTTGCTGCTGCTATTATAAATGTACGCTGTATGCCACGGGCGGCACGGCGACAAGCGAAACTATCTTAGAGATACCCGTGCATATCTATAAATTATGCTCACCACTTGGGGAAGTTTTGGGGAAATTAAAAGAAACCAGTCTAAGATCGCGAAGTTTGAAAAAGGCAAAATGATCCAAAATTTGTAGATTACAGCTAATTCTTAAATTTGTTCAGCTTGATCAGTGAAATAATTTGTGTTTTTGATCGCAGAAATGTATTGCCATACAAGTAAATACAGTTTCAACCATTTATTTCTCTTGGTGCATTCCAAGTCTTCTGCTGGTTCTTCGTCCACATCCATTTCCAAGATACGAAGGTGTGCGACTGAGTGGAGTGCATATGTGTGCGTGCTGCTGTTGTAATTGTAAATAATGATGATAACGCGATTACATGCCTGGTTAAGGAATTTATTGTAATTCGCCAGCCATTTGAGTAAGAAATTAAGGCAAACAGATTATAAATCGTGGGCATTTGAAATGCCGCTCGCCGTCTCTTTATCACTCTGCTCTTCTTTTCTTGGGCGTTGCGTTATCACAGTTTTCTTATCTGCAAGGCAACATGGAAATGGAATGAATTGAAAGGCGCTGACGAAAGATAAACAAATACAAGGCACCCTCGATATCGATGGCGATTGATCGGCCTTAAGCTGCTGCTTCTGCCTCTGCTTCTTCTTCTTCTTGGAACCCTGCATTGGGCGCCACCTCTGCTCTTCTCTGGTTTCCATGCTAAGTTTGTTTTATGTACATATCAAGTTATGTAGCTGCTTTTCATAAGACCCTCCGGGTTTCTTAAAACTATGACAGTTTAAGGTTACTGAAAGGTATTTATTTGTATGTGGAAGATTGGTTATGCAATTCATGAAAATGGATCCATGATTTGTTATATAATGACATGCTTAGGAGACCATATCTATATAAAAACATACATATGTATGTGGGTATTTGACCGTATTGTAAGTTTTTGTGCCCTTATTCATTGGCACAGGGTTTTTTCCCTTCCTTTTTCCCATTTCGCCTTCTTTCTTTTGGGGTGTCGCATGCCAAGCGCCAAGCATCCCGTGGAGAAAACGAAAAAAGGCACAGTGGAACTCCAAAACTCGGCCCCCACATGCAGTCGCTGCCACCGCCTCTGCGGCAGTCGACGTCTGCACGGGCGTCACTGCAGGGAGAACAACAACAACAACAGCAAAAATAACAACAAAAACAACAACGAACGTTGAAAATTGTGAATGAAATGAGAGGTCTAACCTCTTTCGCCTGGAATGTGGTCGACGTGCCACGACAACTGGTTTCTCTCTCGCTCTTTGTCGCTTTGCTTGTCCATTATCGCTTTGGCTGGAAGGGTGGCGTTAGTTGGCCCCCCATCCGACCCGCCCCGCTCCTCTCTATACCAAATTGTTGCTGCTGTTGGTTTTTGCTCTGCGGCGATTAGTATGTGCACTGGTATTGGTGTGTGCCCGAAAGAGAGCACCTACACATGCGCACTGGGGTGTGTGGGGGCAGTGTGTGTGAGAGTGAGTAGGTGATAAATTGGAGCCCGCGCATGTGTGTAAGTGCGAGAGAGTTAGCGATCAATTGGCATTATTTACTGGTATTGGTATGTGCGCTTGTGAGAGCGACGTCGTTAAGGTTTTTGTTAGTTTTTGACATTCTTGCTATTGTTGTTGTTTTTAGTGTTCGTTTTTGCTCTCTTCAGTTTTCGGGAGAGAGCGGGCGAATAGCAAAATGGGGTGGTGGAGCGGTGGGACAGCAAAAACATAATGGCGGCGATTTTATTATAAACTTTTAAAAACTGCGTTGTAACAAATTGTTTAAGTTTTATTGCTTTTGCCTTGCTTTTGTTTTTCAATTTTCAATTCTGTGTCAATTAAGCAATTAAATATTAAGTATCAGTTGACAAATTCCATTTCCGTTGATTAGTTGGTCTAATCCACTTATTATACTATTTATATATGACGGCTTAAGATTTTCAAATTTGGAAATACAAATTTGTTCTTAACTCTTTCGAAGTGCAATTTATTTTATTTACAAAGTTCTCATATATATAATAATATTAATTTTTAATAATATTTATTATAAAATATGGTAGTATAGTGCCAAAAATTTGATCACCATTAATTTTTGGGAACAGCACTGGTATCCTTGACATGTCACTCCGTTATGACAATGCACCGTTGATGCTTTCCCTATTCATGTGCACAATTCACACGCACCGAACCCTTTTCATTGACCAAATCCCAACGCAAGGCCAGAAAATGTGCAGAAAAATATTCAAATAAATAAACAAGAAGCATTAATGAACGCCGAAAAATGTGCATGGCATGCAAATTTATTTGCCGCATTAATAAACGCAACGCGAAAAACGAGAACGGACAATCGGCGTCGAAATCCGGAGCCACGTAAACAGGATATGGGAGATATGGGAACTACGGGCATCGAAATGCGAAATGCGAGTAATTATGTATGTTTGTGAGTATTATAATTAACATTTCTGGGAAAACTCGAATGCGTTGAGCAGGACAAAAGGCGAAATCCCAAAAAGATAAAAAGCCAGACAATCGAACGGACAGACAGACCTCCTGGACCCCATGGACAGACTGAACCGAGAGGTATGTAAGTGAGGATAGGGATTTTGCGCCTTGGCTCACACACGCATAACCAGCCAGGCGATCTGTTCGCATCCTTTGGTGTTGTTGTTCTACTGGTTTTGCCAGATTATGTGCGGATTTTTGCACAGGCCAAAGGCAGCCAAACAAAATAATCATAATAAACGACGTAGATCCACTGCGGAAAAATATCCTGCTGGAATCGTGAGTGAATGCAACCATAAGTATTAAGCTAAGAATTATTATTTTGTTTTTAAACAACTTTAGATGTGGAACTATGATTTAGTACTTGCCGTAAAAAACATGGTTTACTTCGAACCCATAGGTATAAAACACAACGAACCCTGGCATTACAAGGCCAATCCATATCTTCCTTGGTTTTGCATGGAACTGCAATCGCCGTTAGCTAAATTTTGTCTAGGAGCCCCGACTTCGCTCAGTGTACGCAGTCATGGGGATGTACTCACAGATACATGTGAGAACTCCAAGTAGTTGGCCGCAGACACCGGCAAACAAAAAAAAAAACGAAATCAGCACACAAAGCTGAAATTCAAAAGAAAAACAAGAACGAACCGCATCTCGATCCTTGGCTTGCAGCATATTCCGCCACTCCCCCTGTGGAAACCCCCCTCGCCACATCACCTTTCTCAGGTGGGAAGATTTTCTCTCTTTCTACCCGTAAGGCAGCATTCCTGCCTGGCCAGGCCAAAAACTCGAGGGGACAGGACAATCAACTCGCAAGCAACGCGCAAAAAAAAGCAACGAAAAGGGTTCAGAAACAAAAACAACAGTAATAACAACAACACCATAAAACACAGCAAAACACAACGAGAGCGTCCCAACAACAACTAAGCAACAACAAGAACCACACACCAGCAACACACAATGCAACAAGAATCCAACAACCACACAAGCAAACTTAAGTTGAAAATCCCATTCTGGATTCGGGACAACTCGTGGCTAACTCAAAGCGCTTGCGCCTATTTAATTTGGCTGCCGCCAACATTTTCGAAGCTCCCACAGATTCCAGATTCCTCCACCAATCTGCCCCTCGAACAACCGCCCCTGGAAGTCCACTCCGCTCCCCCCTCCCTCGTTGTCTTGGCATCTTGTTAACGATCATGGCAACAGGATTCTGCTATTTTGTCGCTGCTGCCCTGCGCCACACAGTAAATGGTAAAAAGGAAAAAAAGAACCAAAAGGCCAAGAAAAGCAAAAAACCTAAACGAAAAAAAATGCTGATCGTCGAAGGATCGAATAGGGAATACCGTGCGATAACCATTCAATCATATAATTTGTTCTTAAATCTCCGATCTTTAGGTTCTTAGGACAACTTCTTGTGTTGAAATAAAAAAAAAGGAAATAGAGAGTAAATCTCTTCTTCCGGTGACTTTAGGAAAGATATCCTTACAAATCTGGGTTTATCAACCTTTGATGGACTAATCTAAGTGATCCTTTATTTTGAAAAAGTTTAACTTGCAACTGATTCTGTGCCTCTCACCAAAATAGAATGGGTATGGAGGAAGATGAAGAGTTTGCACATTCCGGAGGCAGGCGCACAGCCACTATCACCACCACCACCACCACAACCTCATCCGCAACCACATCCATGTTCCGATCAGCGGCATCCCAAAAAGAAATGCGCTCAGCACACGCACCAGCAAACACACGCATACACTCTGCGAAATCTGCAGCGAATGCAGAAAGGAAACGATTGGCGAGCAAACAGAATAACTAAATGCAGTTCGCGGGATATGGAGCTGGAGATGGAGATGGAGATGCAGATCCCTGCCCCTTGTCTGCCATGGAACTGTTGTTTACCTCGGCACCACCCAAGTGCTACAATGTTGTGCTCTTGGAATTCGGCTTTCTCCTGTCGCCGGCTTTATTAGCCAAGTCTGCACTCGCACAGAGACATGGAGCACTCGAGCACTCACACCACGACGCGCCCGGCCCACTCACTACTCAGCACTTACCAAACACCACCCACCTCCCCCGGCGCACCGAAATTCCACAAGAATCTTAAGTGTATACAATATGAATGTCTGGATCTGGGCATTCTACAAACTGCAACGCCAACAGAGGCAGCGACGTCCACCGAAGACCAAAAAGAAAAAGAAGCGGAGGCCAAGACGAAGACGCCTCAGTGACTTATGGATACGAGAGCCTGCGCTTCCAGAGGTGCCCACATCGGAGTACCGAAAAAAAGCTAGTTCTGAGGATTCATCAAAGGCCTATTAGATATGAGGATTCCTAAAAGTTGAGTATTGGACTTATAAGGACACAACCATAATTAAGATTAAGACCGAGAGCCTTCTTCAGAAACTTAAAAAAAAAAGATGGCGACCTAAAATTGAAATACTCATGTCAGGCCAATAGAAAAGTTACCTTGACATGATACATGATATGATATGATAATGCCAAACTATATGTATTCACCAAATACAATATTCAAACAAAAGTGTTCGATCTATTTAAAGAAACATACTAGCAAGATCATCTCCATTTTTAGCAGTTGAAAAATGTATTTTATTGGTAAACATTTGTTTGAAGATACATATAAGTCCGTTTGTGTACGTAATTCCGATTGCAATGTGTGAAAAATGCATTTTTGGTTTAGGTGAATCTATTTTTAATAGATTTTCTCAAAAAACCGGAAAGTGTGCTTAGCAAGATTGCAAGGGCAGGATTTCTCAGTTTCTAACTGGGTATTCTAAAATCCTTAATCCTTGGAAGAAGCTTTAAAGGACACCAGCTAGATTTGATAGCCAGGCTATCAGCACCGCCGGACAAAGCCACGAAGCCTGGACGCTCGAGACGTAAACACCGTCAGTGGGCGAGGGAGTAGGGGGCGGGGGCGGGGCAGGGAGTCAGAGATCGGCATCGTATCTTGAAATGAAATGCAAAGAAAAGAAAATAACAAAAAACAAAGTTTCTCACGTTCCTCTTCCTAAATTCTTGGAATTGCAATACATTAAAAAGAGGTATCGGCTTCGTCTGCATACACATGCATTCTGGGTGCGTGTGCTGTGTGTGTGGAGGTGTGTCCGTGCCCTGGTGTGCTGTATGTGTGAGCGGACGATCGACGGACGGCGGACAAACGGACAAGCGGACAACGGACAGCAGTTTTGAGCCGTGCTACAAGCGAACGCCGCCACCGCCACCACCCGTTCAACATATTCCTTTTTCCCATCGATTTTGAGACCTATAAGTGAATGTGTCGATTGAGTGCACTGCTAGAAAGAAAGAAGTGTGACTTAAATGTAAATGCTAAAATTATATTAATAATACTCACATTTTGAGTGTTATCAGTAGAGTAGTAGAGCTCATTATTTATTTTTATACGCTTTAAATAATTCCGGATCTCAAATATAGGGCTGTTTGGTCTTACACTTACAGCTTGCCTTTTGTTTCTCTCAGTGTAATGATGCATAATGCTGCTGTTGAGATTTCTCGTGTTGCTGTTGTTGGTCGATGATGTTGCCGTAGTTGCTTTGCCTGTTGCTGCTACTTTGGCAATATGTTTTTGTACTTCCCCACCGTTCCTGACTTGGTTTTGGACTGCGTTTGGGCGGCCTCCCAGTAGACGGAGGTGGATGGTGATGGAGCTCGGATGGGCGCGGCGATGGGGGGACTACTGGGACGGGGTCTGGAGACCCAGGCCCATAATGAAAGTCGTCTCCATCGTCGTCTGCATCACCGTCCGTCGACATCGTCGGCGGTTTGATCAAATGAATGAATATTATCATCGATGCCTCTTGAATGTTGAACGAGCTGACTTGATGACCGTGCACCGGAGCGAGGCTCGTAAAGAATTCTTTTTTGTTGTTCTCGCAGTCTTCTCCTCAGTTGTTGTATTGTTGCACCCAGGAGAGGTGTGTGTGTGCGGAGTGGTGTAAGTTGTTTGATCTAATTGGTTCATCGAACCAAGTCCAAGTCTCCCTGAGCCTCGTTCTCATCAGCCATCTCCGGATCGTGGATTATGATGTTGAAGCACCTCTTCGCCTTGCCAATTTCGTGGACAATCATCATAGGCCAGGCTATAAGAAACGCAGAGTAACCCCACAACCAAGCAGAGTTGGAGTGGGTGAACACTTTAATAAATGGGAAGAACTTGTATGAAGAATTTTCGAATAATTATTTATGTAGGGAAAACTTATGAAATAATAATCCATCGCCTTGGAATTGAACGTCCTTTTCAACCTTAATCGATAACCATTTGAAAAATGCATTTCACAGTGCATTTCCCAAAAAGCATGCCACATTTTCTCCGAGTGAAGGGCCAGCGACATGAACAAATACAGCAGTTGGTTATTTAACAAGAGACCAAGTCAAAATTCCAGGAATTTAGGATTGGGCTCTTCTTTGCTTTTCAAGCGAGAGATGGAAGGGGAAGGGGAAGGGGATGGGAAGGGCACGCGGGGGGGTCATAATTAAGTGGCCCTAAATGCCGCTAAAGGAATTCTCGCAGGCGACATTATTATCAGTGCTTCGGTACCCTCTTTTACGAAGCCAACTGATAGGCCAGAAATTTATATTCTTCTCCGCCAGCAAACGGATCGGCATCGTTTCATTATTGACTTGGCATTGATCGCTTTTCAAAGAATGGAATGTGCATGTTGGACAAACGAGGGACAATGGCTGTGGATTCCATTCGATTCGATTCAACTCGATTCGATTCGACTCGATTCGAAGCAAGTGCATGTGCATCTGCATCTGCATCTCGAGATTGAAGAATACTCGGTGCTACAAAGTGGCAAACAGGTTGGGGCACAATTGCACAATCTTCTAGAGCTTCTGTGCGACTGGTTGGTGGTTCGTCATCATCATCGGCAACGGCACAGAAATTCCAATCATATGAGTTCATATTGGAGTACTGACTGCCAGTACGAGAACTCACAGTTGTACTTGTTCTCGGCATGTTCGGTGTTCAGCATTCAGTGCTCACTTTTTAGGTTCTCAGGCCGCCAGTCAAGTCAAACCAGTTGCCCCATGACTCACAAGTCGAAAGATGAGGGAGAGGAGGGGAAGTTGCCACTAATTGCATATGCATTTTGCATAATCTCGTAGTAATTACAATAGTTCGATCTTGCGCTTGCCATTCACAAGCCGTTTCCACCCGTCTCCTTTCGTTGAAGTTGCAGTTGCACTCGTTCATTCATAAAACTTGTCGCAGTCGCCGCCGCCGCCGCTGCCGCTGCTGCTGCCTCAGCCGACGCAGACGCCGGCTGATCAGACCTGGTCTGGCTTATATAGCATAGTACTCATATTATATGCACCCGACCACTTTGGCGCTGCACGATGCACCACCGACACTCCGCCGTGCATTTCATCACCCCGATCTGTGCTTTTATTTGGAATACTCTATATAAAACGGGGCATAACCCTTAAACTGAATTGAGTAATTCTAAGATTTAAATCCTTCACATACTTCAGATCGGAGTTTTCTTTAACCTGGAACACACACATGAACTCCCTCAACTTAATATTATAAAATGGCACGTCAGCCCTTAAATTAACTGTAACACAATCAGCCTACTGAACATAACAAAATCCATACTGATATCCAAAATCGACTACCCTGTAACCCAATGAAACTACACAATACTAAACCACCAAAACTGAAACCATGCTACTCATATATCCTGACAGCAGAATCAATCGCAGTCCTCGCCGCAATAAAAATAGTAACTAATAGAAGAGGAAAATTTGCAATTGGCTATGTCTCCTTGGCAGCGATTGAAGCTCCTAAAGCAACAATTACAAAAAGAAAACAGAACCTTAATAAACAAATGCAACAACGCATGGTACGAAAACATCAACACAAACAACACCCACACAGCAAACCTTACTAAAAGAATACAAGAAGAACTCAGTAGAATCGACCAAATCAATTACACAGGACTCCGACTAGGTGACCTCACTCACTCACCTCACCACTCAGACGTGACCTTCTTCTTGACCCCAACATCATGCGTATCTGACCCCTATACCAATCTGTAACAATCGTAAGCAAGGAACAATTGTTAAATAATCGTTCATCATAATCATTGCAACCGTAATAAAAGTCCTTAAAACACTAATCTGGACAATTTGATATAATTCGTAGCTCGTACTTACATTTATGTTAGCAAACTTTACCATCATCTCTAATAAATGAATATATAAATAATTTATTGGTTCGTAAGATCGATGGATCAATATTGGGGATGAGCCTTAAGGTAATCTTTGTTATTAGAAATGATATGATACGTCCCTGAACCGCCATTATCCTGGTTTTTAGCACTGCATCAGCTCGTGCTCATGCGGAAACTAGTGAGCTCAGCCATCCCTGATCATAAATCCATCAGCACCTGCAACACACATAGATCACCCAGGGTATTCCAGTGTGCGGTGCAGCGGCGAGCTGCGAGCCCTAACCGTTCCATTCTTGTTTTTTGACACCAATGCACTTCGCTCTTATCGCACATAATTCATATCTGGTTTCTCGCACTGTAGCTGTGCGTGTGTTAATGTTAATCTCCCCTGTTGTTTTTCGGTTTCGGTTTCGGGTTTTCCGCTTTTCGGGCCGTGGCCCACTGATAAACGCAGTCGGGAAATGGGTGGGCATTAAAAATTAAATGCCCGATGCAGTTCAGCTCATTGTTGGCGCCTAATACTTATTGTACATATATTTCAATTTATTAATTTCGTATGCATAAATCTTGCGCTTTATTTATTCAATTTGAGTCTTTGTTGTCTGCTGATCGCTGGCGGTGGCCCTGGACCCACAGTCTCCGCTCGAAAACACAATGCATCTGGCTATTGATGATGATGATGGACACCAGGGGGCTCGAGGGGGTTAAGGCGGCCGGGCGGACAAGGGGGCGGGACACTATCGTTTGAGCGGCGCACATTCGATCTTTGACTTGTAAATTCTTGGAATGCAGTTAGTGGGGCATTTTAATGGAGGCTGTCGCCCGTCCAATCTCTCGGATTCGGATGCAAACGAGGTGTACGAGAAGTGGTGCGGCCAAAAGCTGAATGCAGAATGCCAATTATTGGGGTCAAATTTGATTAAATGTCTAATCGGTGTAACTATGCGGTTAACTTGCGACACATGCAACTCGAGCAGACCGCTTTTCGACTAATTAAGCCACTTGGAATGCTTCTGGGAGGCACTTGTATTACTTTTTGGTTGCCTAAAAACTATGATAAGAATAATAGCCCTATAACTATAGAAATTATGTTACATTGAGCAGCTCGAATTGACAGCCGTGGGGAGTTTTAATTGAAACTGGGGCTCGATTAATATTTATGAGGGCTCTAACCCTCAATTGATCTTTATGATAAACATTAATGTATGTGACTTATAAGATTTGTAAATTGACAACTCAGATAGTTGCGTTCAGAGGAGTGTTAGTCAACATAGTTGGTGTAATATAAAAAGGGTTTTTATTTCTTTTTAAATGGATTATCTGGCCCTCAATTAACTAAACCAAACAATACTAATAAAGTGATTCTAGTTGCTATAAGGTAAATAAGATCCAATACATCTTTGAAAGCATTTGGTTTTACGTTGCGTTCAAATAAACACTACCCACTTTTCCCAACTTCTTGGAACACTTGTTTTTCAACACTGACCGTATGGATGTCTCCTTGCTGTTGATAATATCGCTTGGGGCTTCGAGGGTCCCAAGTTCAATGCCGATCGAGTATCGAACGAAGTCGGGAAAGTATTGTTACAGGGCAGAGTTACAAATAAAATCGTCGCCATTCTGGACTGGCGCCATTTTGTTGGCGTCTATCATATCACCATGTATGTATATATTTGGTGTATATACATATACAATGCAGACGCATATTTACACATCCGATGTGTGGGAAATTCGAGCAGTCTATAATGCAAATGCAATGGGGTATAAAATGGCAGAAAGTTTTGGGAATTAAACTCAACACGTCCACACAAATTTCTACACCTGACGGCCATTTTGTTTTCGGTCTCTTTCATTGTTGTACTTTTTTTGTTGTTAATACTTTTATATAAATTTTTGTTGCTTGAATTTCGCTCTCGACGAGATTATTGCTAATTTCGGGTGCCTCTCTTGTGTGATATTTGCGTTTGTTTGCGTGAGAGGATTGCTCTTTCTTTTATTTTTTTTTTTTTGAGGGGGGAGGGTGTGGGGGTTTGGGGTGGGTGACCACGTGATGCGCTCTCGGCTAAGAATTCTGGGTGGGGGAGTGCTGGGGAACGTCCTGGAGGTTCATCTGCTCCTTAAATTGGCTCAGCTGCTGACTGGGGATAGTTCGTGGGTTCCAATTAGGGGATTACGTGTAGGGTCCGTTATTAATTGGCACATTTAGGGCGTAGAAATTCGCAAATATTATTCCCCTTGCGAGAGTCTTGGGCCTTCGATGTGTGCGTGAGAAATGCTCCGAAAAAATAAGTAAAATACCAAGGCACAACAAAGTATCGTTGTGTGGTGCTTTTTATTTCATTTGGACTGGTATTGGATGTTGTCCACGCCCCTATGAGTTGTCGTATTACTGCTGACGACCCTTACGTCAGCAGTAGCACGTGGACTGTTATTAAGGCGTTTAATTAACTCGAAATATTTAGGATCAAATTCGTAATTGGGGGGACAGGGGGTGGAGTGATATCGGTCGGAGTGGCGGATATCAGAGTTTAATACGTAAATAAAAGGGTCTACTTAGGGTTTTTAGCTCATCATTATTTTCATCAAATGGCCGTGAAGGGTGGTTGCCATATGATTTGATCTGAAATTCATTTTCTAGAAGAAAATATTGCCCCCATGGCTCACACACGCACACACACAGCTGAGAGCCCTCTCGCACACCCACAATCACACGTCGTAGTACTCGTATCTGCATCTGTATCTGTATCTGTATCTCTGTGTCGGTGAGTCGCCAACGTCGCTGTCGTTCGCTTGTGATATGAGCTTGATGTTACATATTTCGTATGGCACACTGACTGGTTCTGTATCTGTATCTTCCCAGTGTGCGTAACTAGCTCTCGAAGTCCCCCAAAACCCAATCCCAATTCCAATCCCCAGTCCCCAGTCCCTCGTACCCCGAAAATCGTCCCATTCGCGCGCCTCCGCCACAGGAATTCGTTCTTTTTTTCTTTTGGGCCTTTTTGTTGCTGCCTTTTGATCGCGTGCGTTTGTGTGTGAATCTTTACACTGAGCACAATGCGGGACCAGCTTGGTCGCACAATGAAAATAATGCCTTTAAATTGCGTTAAAACAGAATATTGAGTCGTCCTCGAAAAAATCGTAATATAAGGAGCATTCGGCTTACGTAATATCCCTCTTTGGGCATATTCTAAGCAACTATAGTTATAAGATATTGAATTGCACCCTATTTATATATTATAGCACGTAATTACTCTATACATATTTTTAAATATTCCTTTCCCGTGTCGTTCCCATCACATAAGGTACACTACACAATCATTAAGAAACGCCATGAATCGATTTGACTTAGCCTTAATCACATGCCAGTGCAATTACATTGCTGGTATCAATAAAAATAAACTCGTTTTACGCTTATTAATAGTAACATTTAATGCTATTTGTTGATTGTGTTGAGTCTAAATACTCTTTTACATGAGCAAGCTGTTCTGTACTGGATTGCTTCTACATATTCGGGATGATTTAAGCGAAATAAATACGAATTTATGGGCCTTAAATACATTAGAAATGGGGACTTACATGAAATAAACCAAGAACGCTAGGCATAATTTTTTTGGATTGTTTAGAAAATTAAAATTTTTCAAGGGAAAATGCAGACGGTATACCGCAGATAGTTTTTGTAAATCGATGAGCAAAACATCGTAACATTATGCACAACTTATGCAAAAATTAAAAGACAATTTCGAAATAGGGGATCCCCAAAACCGCAAACCCTGCGACTAATAGTTAAGATTGCCTTTTGCCAAATCCGCCATTTTGCTTTCGATCGTTTCGTTAATGAAAATTTCTCGCTGTGCTTAGACAACGCTCTCGCACGCCAATGCAATCGAGCAGCTAGGCTTTTGCTGTCGGCGAGAGAGGGACGGAGCGAGTATCTGGGCGAGTGTGTGTACGAGGTTTGCTTGCTATGTTTTTCCGAACACAGCGGAGCAACGACAACAAAAGCAGACAGAGCGGGCCAAAAAATGTTAGATGCCGACCGCCCTCCGCAGGCCCCGTTTCTTCGATTGTGTGGCGTTAACCATTACATGCAAACTCACACCTACAGGCGATGCCGGCAGAGCCGTCGGCAGAGGCCGCGGCAAGCGCGCATTCATTCATACTTGTTGCTCTGCGCTCATGTATCTGTATCGGTGTGAACTCCCCGCTAATGTGTTGGTGTGTCGGTGTATTGGTATGTCGTTGATTGCGCCGCAAACTAAAGTTTCGTGAGGCATTTGTTTCAGTACGTCACCGACAGTGCCATCGAAAAGAAGGAGGAGGCGGTGAGCCGGACTCAGCACTTGGGAATTATAGTGTGTAGAGTGTTGAGTATGGAGTAGGACTGTCGCTGGCATCTGGTCACACTGTTAAGGGGGTCTTGTCAAGTAACGTGCCGGGATTCTTTCAATTCTCGAATCTTTAAGACTCAATAGTGTCTTCGAACAAGTGTAGTGTGCCTAACGTTTAAATTGCCCAAAAAAATTTGCAACTTTTTTACGACGCAGTTGCAAAGAAAACAAAGCAAGCCAGCCAAGAGCAACTTAAACGACGTATTTAACAATACAAAAAATCGAAAAAACCTAAAGCGAGAGAGGCGAAACTAGGGGAACACAACAACAAACGCGACAACAACAAGAATTAAAAACAAACTCGCTCGCGACTTTTGAGCCTCGCAACTGAATAATTAAAATTAGAAGCGGAAAAGTAAATACAAAAAAAACAATAAATAAATTTCAAATAAAGAACCCGAAACGCTTATACACATACGTACGTATATAAGTATTTGGAAAGAACAAAAAATGGCGCACAAAGAAACTGTGAACTTATACAATCAAAAAATTTTTATTTGATTGCATGTCCATATATATGTATGTGTACATGTGAACTTTGTACCAGTGACAATGAGACGACAGACGCAGATGATGATTAAGGCAGCGATGATGAATGAAACTGTGCCCTACGCTGATGTACGACCGATGTACTATCAATGAAAGGGCCTAGAAGATACCGAGATATAAGATAAATCAAAACAAACACACCATATAACAGAGTTGTGCGGTGGGAGTGGATAAGCTCTATATACACACTCTTTTGGCGGCGTGCATTGAACTAATTTGTCGTTGTTGCTCTTTCTGTTTTTTGTACGCGACTAGTTTTCCTCGTTTCGTTTCTTTTGCCTTTTTATAATACCCTCTGTGTATTTATTTAAAGCGCAAATGTTTTAGATACGACATATAGCCAGGGGGAGGGCGGCGATGGGGGCTACGAGGGGGCGGGGACCAGACCAGAGCTAGCCAGTCAGACCGCTGTCGACAAATAAAACAACAAAGTAAACTACAGAAACAACTAAAAGGCAAACTTGCCTATCTGCCTAGCCTTATATTGATGTTGTTGGTGTGTTGTTGTAGCTGCTCTTGTTGTTGCTGAATTTCAGTGCGTGTGCTCAGCATTTAACTAAACTGGCACACACGCACACCAACACCAGAGAACGGAAAACGAAAAAAAATTAAAACACACCAACAGCTACACCAACACTCAACAACAGCCACACAAAGAGGCACACCAACACTATCACACTGAGTTGTCAGGGCTGGCAGTCTAGTGCTTATATAATCACCGTCTAATGGGCTTTGTTTGTAAGTATTGAATGCAATTTGTTTAAAAATGTTTTATATCATTTTACGTGTGTTAAAATGTGCAGCGCCCTTGTGTGCATGCAATGCAACTCGAACAGCTGTTTGCCATAACACAAAACAGCTGTTCCACTGCAAGTCCTAAAAAAGAAAAAATAAGTAAAGAACAACAAAAAGAGCGACTGCGACGCCGGCTGCGCAGCCATGTGTCCTTACAGCAGTCATTGTGAGAGACTTTCTTGCGCACCAAAAAATATCAAGTATACGCAACCGACACCGCAATCGGGAGAGCGAGCGAGCAACCGAGTGCTCTCTCCGCGCGGCGTTGCCAGATTGTCATTTACTGTTATTCAAGTGAATCCATGTACAGGCAAACTTCGCAAAGGGGAACCACAGTTGTACCGGTAAATTAATTAAAACTATTTATTAACGTTAAAATATCTCTTTATGGTTATACTTAAAATTAATATTTCGTTTCGTATAAATTACAAACACTAAACAGTGCTCCAAATAATATAATTCTTTCGAATTGAGCTTGATCTAACTGAACTTGTTAATAATATATTAATATTGTAGTGTGAGCACTAAAACGGTGTTGCATACTTTTGAAAACGTTTTATCCCGGCAAGCCTATATCCCAGGCAATTTTTGTAAAATTATTGAGTTTAAAATATTTATTTTGTACTAAATTTTTCAAATTTCGTTCAGAAGGGCAAATGGTTTTCAATTACAGAAGTTGAATGCAACCCAGTTAGCCTAGATCGAGCGTATTTGAATGAAATCACTTAATTCGATAATTGAACATTGTTACGAGTATTATTAATATTTTTTGTGCGCCTCTGGTAATTTGAAACCCATTAGGGTTGCCAAAGCGCCGCGGTAATTTGGTGAGCAGCAAAACTAGTGCGCAAAATGAGTTTGCAGCCCCAATGCGTATTGTCCGTACTATATAGTACGTAATAAACAGCCAAGGCGCAATATGCGCAGCTTCAATACAGAGCCGACAGATACGGATACAGATGGGCACACACTAAATAGTTTTTCGGAAGGGGTTTTCGCTGTTTTCGGGCTATCGGGGGCCGAGGCCTACCCAGTTCTGAATGGTTGCTGGTGTTATTGTTGTACTTGGAGGCGCCTTCTTCGAGCCTCAAGTTCGCATCGAGGGAATGAACTGACAAACGAGTCGCCATGTGTATCTGTGTTTATAGTTATTGTTGTATGGTAGTTTTTTCTGCTTGTTGTAGTAGTTTCTGTCTTTCTATTATATTTAAATGCGCAATTAAGATTGGCACTGCCCGTGGCAGCGCAACAACAACACGAACCACAAGAAAACAACAGCAACAGAAGCGGTAACAAGATCAAAGTATTCACAAAATTGAACCAGTTTGAGTTTTACGCATTTATCATTCGTCGTCCGAATCTGATCAAAATCGCACAACCTAAATCCGCGAACAGCAGATCTTTGGCTGCAGATAAAAAACACGAGCCAAGAATTAAAATAATTTCGTTTTCTGGGGGTAAAATTAAGTTAAACACTTAACCACATGCTCCATGTTCCATATTCGTGATTGATCGATCCGATTTGACACGAATATTTTGCTTAATTTGTGGGAACCAAAACATAATGCCAAGACATTAAGGGTTTAACTACAAATTGGTAAGGCAGGAATGTTTGTCAAGCCTCCAATTAGCGTGTTGCTTTCTCTTCAAATGATAATGTCACATTGAGGAAAATAGGTTTAGTCAGAAAACCACAATATATTTCGATTTCAATTATTTTTTATCGAATTTTATTGCAGATTTTTAAAGTCCAATATTTTGTATAATGATCTCTAAGACATCAAGTATACGCCAACATACTGAGTCAGCTAAGAGCTTTGAAACAAAATATAACGTATACGTCTGGTAAAAATTAAATTTCCCAGCTTAAAACTATAAAACTTCTCTTGAGCTGCAGTAAACTTAAATGTTCCCAAATACTTATTTTAAAGACACCCTCTATCCTAGATGCTCTATGACATTTTATGGCTTTTAATTGACCAGACGCTGTCGCACATGTCCAACGATAATGATCCGTTTAGTTATTTTCGTATAGACAGCGATTTATTTATAAATGCCGCGACGGATCTCTCCTTCTGCCAGCTATATTCTGGTGGCTATATCTGCCACAGTGTCTGCCATAATTAGGCGCACAGTTGGCGCAATTAAGGCGCTGGCCAAAGTCTTTTACAAGCGAACGTCATCGAGCAGCATAAATAATCGCAATCCAAATACGCGGCCAAACAAATATTAACAAGATCTGAGATCTGAGAGGAAATCGCGGCACTGCCTGGAAATCGTTTAGCTTCTTCGTACTTTTTCTTTTTTTTTTGTTTGGCTCTGACGTAAAATGGCCCGAGTCAATTTCGATTTCATTCAGCTCTCGATGACGTACACATTGGCCTCTCAACGACCACCGCCCACCACCCACCGCACACCGCCCCTTTACATTGCCGCAGCAGACAACCTTGTAAAGTTTTTGTGCGTCATTTGCCGCTGCTATTTTTTCAGCAGCGATTTCCACGGCTCTTTCCCTTCTGGGCAGCAGTTGTTTTGCAATTTTATCGCCGCCGCATCTCCAATAATAATATCAACTCGTAAAAGTCCAGGCCCTGCACAAATTACACAGATATATGTACATAAGTTCGTAAGATTCCCTGCGTGCGTCATAGTTTTCTGTAATTCTCGATCTCGTTACTGCCTGGCCATTTCCATATCTACTTGCGGAGGAGCTATATGTACATATATATTCCTAATCTGTCGGCGGTCGTTGATCGCACTCATCGAGTTTCCCCGAAAGTGACTAAGTGCATGGCTACTTTCTCGGCTATTCTGGGCTTATTTGCATATGGACTTGGAGCGGCTCATGGACTGGTTCATAGGTCGCCTGTGACTCAATCTGCAAATGTGTAAATCGGATTTCCTATTCTGGGAACTATCGTTGATCGTTGCCGTTTCCTAATCTCTATAAATACCAAGGGTCGATAGAATTTCAGAGAATTCTAAGTGAATCAGCGGACTTAGTAAGTAGTTTTTGCCCAGTTGCGACGAGTTTTTAAATACTTTACCAAGCGCCACCATATGTCTGTTTTTTAGTAATAATAAGATATTCACAAAGTAACTACATGAATGTATTATGTATGTTGGAGTGAAGCAGACCCTAACTAGTGCAGACTCAGGACAAATCAGGCAAATGCGAGGGATTCGAGTGGCTGACTGGCTGGGTATCAGAACCGACCACATCGCCTTGGGTATTCGTATTCAGATACATGTGCCCCCCGTCCATGTGCCATATCAAATCCTATATAATCCGAACAAGAGGCTGGGAATCAAGCGTTCATTCAAGCGACTTATTTAGACACTCGCTCGCATTTGGACTTGAATGAGTTAGTTGTGTTGTTTGTTGTTGCTCGGTTTACTTCCGCTGCTACTATAATGGGTGTACGCGAGTGTGCACGTGTGTGGGTGTGTGGGTGTCGTGAGCGTATATGTGCGGATCTGAGTGTGGGTGCATGTGTGTATTATGTTTTTGTCGCTGCCTGCGATTTTCATTCATTAAATGCAAGCGCAGCACACACACACACACACATGCGCCGATTGCGACGGCACGCACACACGAATACGTATTCGATTCATTCATAAATTCATGCAGCAGCAGCAGCAGCAACAAACGCCGCCCCCTCCTCCCACGCCCCCACTGCGGCCTCTGCCACTGGCTCTGCCTGCGTCGGCGTCTCGTATCATCGCTCCAACAACAAAAGCGGCAGCACTATGGCAGCAGCAACCTCAAATGCGCTCTTGCTGCTGCTGCCGATGCACTGAAAGAAACGGAGTGAAATATCCCCTCGCTGGAAATAATAGTTTTTGCTGGTTAGTGTGAACTTTTGGCTACAGAACTTTTGTAAGTTATTGTTTAAAGAAAAATTGATCACTTGCTAGAAAAATAATGTAGCCTACTTACCAGCTTTCAAAGCTATAGAGATTTAAAAAATATTTATTTATTCAAGCCCGATTTCTTACTGTGTCCCCTTGGTTTATCTATGCCAAACATCGCACCGTGGTTCCCGTTTCCAGTCTCCATTTCCACAATTTCCCCATTTCCCCCTCCACCGCCAGCTGGCGGCTTCGTTGCATTTTATAGATTCGTTCTAAATTTCAATGAAATTTCATTGAGCACGCAGAGCACGGCAGCAACAACACCATCAACCATCGCTGATAACTTCGGATCGGATCCCTATCTCTATCGCTTGTCGTTGTTTGCTATGGGGTCAGTCATTCAATAGGATCGACCCGAGCATAGCTTGCCCCATCCAAGTTCCCTTAATGTGCTGATTTCGTTCATTCACAATATACGATTGTGTCCGCAATTATGGTAATAAACTAATAAAAACTCTATTAAACGTACTTCCGGTACGCGATTATGCCAATAACCTACAAAAATAAATGAGAACTATAAATAAATGGTGTATACGCTACAGTATCGATACAGTATCAGTCGGAGTCAAGTCATACTTGGCCAACCCTTGGCATCTAGTTTGAGATTGATACTATCCCACTAATTTCGACCCTGTGACTACTATTATTTTGCCCACCACTGTGATTATGCACTGTGTACGGTTATGAATGAATGAAGTTCACACACACTCGCACACTGGCTCTCACCCACACGCGCAGCTACCCTACCCACACATACAACTCGTGTTTGCTTCGTCGGTGTGGTTTTGGTCACATTATTTCCGGCTGGCGGCTTTTGGCTGGGTTTTTATTTATAGCTGGGGCGTCGGAACTTCTTCTTCATCAGCAGCGAAGTCTTCTGCCTACTTACGGCTCTTCACCGGCTGCTTCTTCTCTGCCTTTCGTCCCAACATGTTGCACACTTAAAAAAAATCTGACTGTCATGCACTACAAATTCCAAAAGCATTTTAAAGTGAGAACTATTTTACCGAAGGAATACAATGTGTATACTTCCAATTCAAATCTTCGAAGATTCGAATTTTTTGTCCAATTACTTCCAATTTCCAAGTGACTTTTCTCTCTGTGTGCTTGTATGTTGGCCACTCCAAAAATGCAGTTGGCAGCACTTCCTCATTTGGACGCACCGGAAGTGAGCGGAAATGCTCGCACACTCGCATTAGTCACTTTTGTTTTCACTTCTTGAGACACCCGCCCGCGCCATGTGTCCCATATATCCCCACAAATGCACGCATATACATACATATATCCCCACTTTAGCTTCCGTTGATAAAACCCAGTCCCGCGACCTCCCGTCCCGATCCCACTGGCTGCTATTTATGGCGAAAGTGTTTGGTGGAGTTTGTTATTGTTGGGCCCCCGAGTTCAATAGTGCTTTGAACTCTAGCTGCCCCGTCCCCGTCCCGTCTCTCTCGCACCCCTCCTGCCGTCTCTTTCGTTTCGTGTGTGTCTGACTCTTTCTGGCTGGGAATGCATCGAAAATAGAGCGGCAAATTGTCTGGCTGCCTCTGCTTCTGCTGCCGCTGCTTTTGCTGCTCTTGCTGCTTTGGCTTTGGCTTTAGCTTTAGCTTCAGCTATAGCCGTGGCGAAAAAGGGCGAATGAATGGGTCTCAGATCAGGAAAGGCGGCGGCGGTGGCGGCGACGACGACGATGGTGGGAGGGGCACTACTTCCGCCGCGAGGCTTACGCAAAAAGACGTTAAATTTATGAATATGAATGAGCCTCCTCCACTCGCAGCGATCGCCGCTCGTCCCCACGCTGCACTCACATGGCATGGAGGCACCGAAACTGGGCCAAATGTCATTAATACATCAGATCCGGACATGCGAGCGGGAAGCAAATCATGCGTTGACAGCGGGGACCACGCAAATAGGGACGAAGGGGGGAAGTCTCGTAGCATCTAGTAGGCCGGGCAGCATTGGCCGGGGCGACGCCCACATTTGGAGCGGATTCCAAACTCCGACGACGACTGCTACTCCTACTTGGCCACATCCACATCCACATCCGATTGCAGCCAGTTTGTTGTTGGTTGGCCGAGGAATGTGCTATTATTATGCCAACCGAGCGAAGAGAGATCGCTTGGCCACTCCACGATTTTCTGCATCCGCCTCGCGGGAATGCGAATGCCACAGAACGGGGTGGGGTGGGGTACATGCTGTTTAGGGAGTTAACTATATAGTTATATATTTAAAGATTACTGTAAGACATTGAATGGTGCTCCATACAGATCACTGATGTATATAACGCCTGGTCAGAACAAAAGTACGGCGCTGGGCCAGTGACACGGACTTGGGAAGAGACAGAGATGCGGATGCAACTATCCAACTAGACTATGGCCACAAAGGCGGGCGCTGGCCAGTGCATTCAACTGGAATTTGGGTCGGGTGGCGTGGCAAGATGCAAGCGGCAAGACGCTCGAATGCGCTTTCTTCCACAGCCACAGCCACATCCACATCCACTGCCATTTCCATATCCACTCCTGCTCCGGTTCCTGCGCCTCCCCCCAAGTTCCCCCTTTCATTATCATCGGGTTCATTCAGGAGGGAAATGGGGACTGGTGGGTGGGGCGGCGTCCGTCGGGCGGTTCGTTAGCGGGCCAATTGTTGTCACTACTGCCTCTGTTTTTCTTTCCTTTTTTTTTTTTGCCTTTCAATTGTGCGACTTTGTGGCGCTGCCCAACACTTGTATGCTAATGCAACAGCCTTCGCTTTCCCAGCACAGTGGGACCAGACACGCAGTCACCGAACAAAGCATATGAAAATATAGCTATGTTTTTTGATATCCTTTAGGATCGCTGTACATCCGGCAGATCGTCGTAGGAATTCTTACTGACCGGACATCAGCTTTTACCCATGCGAGTACCAATCCGACCCACTGTGCCTCCCCATTGCCTCAATTGCAGTTGCAGTTGATGGCTCTCGAGTGTGCGTGTGCCCATTTGCAGCGGCGTCAGCGTCAGCGGCTTATCTCCTCCAACCTGGCGGCCACTGCACCACTGCACCACCGTGCAAATGCAACTGCAACTGCGAGTGCAACTGACGAGCCACTGTTAATTTTGCCAAGTTTTTTGCTGCCCAGTTTTTGCTGCTGTGCAAGTCTCTCATGCATAAAATTTTACACGACATAATTTTTCATGAAATGGCTGGGATCCTCCCGGTGCGGCGTCGTTGTCGACGTCTCTTTCCGACGTCTAACCAAGCCGAGTGGTACCAGTACTACTATATAGCCACCGGCTATATCCACATCCACAACCACGTCCACGTCCATCCCGTTGCCGTTGTTTTGGGCAGGTTCGGTGCACTTTTTGCCGGCTGACCGCGCTCACTCGAGTAGAAATTATGTGCAATTTGTCTAGCCAGGGGTCTGGTATCTAGTCGCTAGTCGCTAGACTCTAGACTCTACAGCAGTCTACAGTTCGATTTCGATTCCATTTAACTCCGCCCCGTATGGTTGCACATAAAGGAAGTTCGGTGGTAAAGGGTTCGGTTTTACTATTGTTTTTGGATTGAATTATTTATGTAAGTTCAAAATGCAATGGTAAACATAACCACCACTCTGTTACTTGATACAATTGATATAAGGAGATGTATGTATGATTCGGTGCCTCTAGTTTCTCCCAGTGCATTACTGCTTCTTAATGATCGGTGGGCTGTATGCGCATCACGTGCTTCCTATTAGATCGCGGGTATTATCATTAGGTTCGGTGCGGTGTGCTTCGGTTCGGTTCGGTTCGGGCCGACTTTCGACCAGGCCAAAAGCAATTACACCGAAAGGGGGAATTCTTCTGCCATCGAATCGGATCGCATCTACCGTACGATCGCTAACCATGCAGCCGGCTGGGAATGGAAATGGGTATGCGAATGGGAAGGAAAACGGTAATGCCAGTGCCAGTGCCAGTGCCAGTCGCTCCACGTCATAGGTGCTCCTCAAGTGGTGGTATATCGCGGCCCTGCTGATAAGTTGTATTAATTATTTTTATGGTCTTGACGTTGCTCCGTTGATGTTGTAAATAGTACACACAGTCGGTCGAAAGTCCAAGAAGCTTTCGATTGGGAAATCTTGCTTGGTTTTCCCTTTGTTTTTCAATTTTCTTCCCGAGGAGAGAAGAGGAACAGAACTCAATTTCCGCCTGAGGCCGACTCTTTTCCACCCGGTAAGTGCCAGGCATGTGACTCAATCTTGAGTATTTTCGTACCCTTGGCGCATGGCTGTGGTGGGGCTACGGCCATGGCATCACATGTCATTTATAGTTTGGCCTTTGTATGGGCCTACCGTCGTCGGCCTGTTGATAAGCCGTAGATTGAGCGCGTGCTTTGTGA
Source organism: Drosophila simulans (assembly GCF_016746395.2). Taxonomy (NCBI): domain Eukaryota; kingdom Metazoa; phylum Arthropoda; class Insecta; order Diptera; family Drosophilidae; genus Drosophila; species Drosophila simulans. The sequence continues at coordinate 660,298 of NC_052522.2, forward strand.
CTGGGCTGCTCGGGTCTGGTTGCTCCGGGCCTCATTCCGCTTCTACCGAGGGGTCCACAGGTGTGTGTACACTTTCGAAATTCCAGAAATTCTCGCGTCAAGTAGCCGCCCCGAAAACCTTATCACTCAGACGATCGTCCAGCCACTGATTCCTGTGTTACTCCACTGGAGGGCCGCGAAAGCGACGAAAGCTTGTCAATGGATGGCATTGATACGGGACAGTTGGCTGGATTGATTGGGTTGATTGTGGGCCATCGTAAATACACCTGGCGCCCGGAATTCAGGGAATTGCTAATCAGAAAGGTGCAAAGGCTTAACCAAATGGAATTTAATGAATTTGTGGTATTTATAGAAAGAAGGGGCATAAATAGAACAGCTTTATATTTGTAGATAAAATCTAGTAAATTTAAAGATCTCTTTAAGAAAAAAATCTAGTTACCAGACCACAAAATCATAACACAATTTTCGAGTTGCATTCCTATTAAGATCTATGTCTAGATTTAAATCTAAACAGAAAGTACTTCTAGCTACTGAAATCCACGATCAAATCGGGTCTGATTTATTTCCGTTTTCGTGATATTTCCGAGCCAGTTGGGGATTGTCCCATTTGGCATTTGATATGCATGCAGCCGACCGATACAACACTCCCCCGCTTTTGGACCCAGTAGATCCCCCCAGCGATCTGCGGCCATAAATAACCAGTAAAGCCTATGGAATTTCCTATAAATAAGTTCATGACGAATGTAACAAAAATTCCCCGAGCAACCTTAGCCCCGCGCCCTTCTTTACAAACGTTTGTGTGTGTGTGTGTGTTGTAAATGACCTCGTTCACATAAAGTTCAGAAATTCCATTTACAAACTTGTAATTGAAAAAATCCACACACACACGAGCGAGATTGTCTAGAGACAAAGTCAAACACGTTGGAATTTTTGTTTTTTTTACCGTTCAATGACGAATTTTACAGAGTGTGTGTGTGTGTGTGTGTGCGTTGTTTACGAAAAACAAAAAACAGAACGCCACCAGCTACAAACACACGAAGAAAAACAAAATAAAAAACGAAACGAAAATTCCAAAAAGACACTTACGAAAGCCCCACAGCATTTTTTATTGTTCCGTAGATTACAACATATAGGAAAACGCTAGAAGCGCTGAAGAATTTTCGGGGGCGAGAAGAAGAGTGCGCTACACGCCGATATATCGGTATACTGATGTGACAAAATGCAAAAGTAGCACAGATTCAAATGCAGATAGGGATACTCTTCTCGCCGGCTTGGAAGAAGAAGGCGGCTGGAAGGGGAGCGACTGGAAGGGGCGGGCAGTGTCGGTTTGTTTGTGGAATGCCGTTTTGTAAGTTTCTTATGCATGCGCCTTCAAACATAGTTCGGCATCGAAACTTTCTAGCACACCGACACACATACGAACGCGATCCAGCCGACACACACACACGCACGCAGCCACACACTTAAGCGACTTTCGAAAGGTACAACTTTTAACGAAGTCGCTGCCTCAGCCGCTGCTCAGCCGACGCCACTGCCGCTGCCGCCGCCGCTGCCTCTGTCGACTTCGAATTCCAACGCCAAGATGAAAGATCGGCGCAAAAGAAAAGAAATATTCATTCAGTAAAATTTCATAGCTGCAGCCGCATGGTTGTGCCGCTCTCGCCTGCTCTTGCTTTTCGCGCAACAAACCGAAACGAGAAACACATAAATATCAAAGTGTGAACACTAGCGTACATATAAAAACTTTAAATCTAAACTTAACTTAACTTGAGCAACATGAGCAACAAATGAACACGGGAAAGCGGTTCCAGCGAAGAGGTTACAAGGAGAGCAGACACAACCGCATTCCAGAAAGTTTAAATAACGCTGGAAGAAGGGGGAAAGTGGAAAACTAAACTCGAACTCGAACTCAGTGTGCCAGTGTATGTGTGTGGAATGCAGAAGAGGAAGAAGCAGCAGCAGCAGAATAAGCAGCGAATAGAAAATATGTCTTCAAACTGGTTTTTCGGTTTTTAGACTGTCGTCGTCGGCCAATCGGGTTCCATTGACATCCGAACGAAAAAAATAATGCCTAACCTTCGATGGGAACACTCGTAAGTCGGAATTCACACACAATATGCACACACACAACGCCGTTTATTGGCTGAAATTGGATGCTGTGTGTATGTGCGGTTATTTAGAAATTCAAATTGAAATTTTTCAAGCGTGAGTCATGCGACTGAGCGTGGGTTTTTGAGACCCGTTTCATTCTTCCCGACTCGACGATCCTAACCTTCACTGGGAACAGGAGTTAGCCGCCAGAACGTGAATGGGAACAGAATCGGGAACGGGAACAGTCATAAAAGTTGCATCACTCAGCACAAAAAGACGAAGAGGCGGGCAGACGGAGACACAAACAAGTCAACCACCAGCATAGAATGCGGCTGCCAGACAGGCGAGACGGCAATAGTAGTGGCGGCAAGAAAAGGCGCGACAAGCAGAAGAACCGTTTTACTGAGAAAAGAAGAGCGTGCACGCGGCGTCAGGGTGCGAGCGGGATAGCAAAACAGGCAAAGGGAAAAGGGACCGAAAAACACTGAGAGAAATAAGAGTAAGGTGAACATGAAAATTAAGATCTTAACTGAACTCGTATATTCTTTGCAGCAATACTTTGGTTAAACGACAGTCAATGAACATTTTTTTTTAACATCGTAAGAAAATGTACCATCTATGTTTACAAGGTTGAGAGTCGTTTTTCCTTACCCTCATAATATCGTAATTCGAGCGATATTAAACGTAATATTTTTTCACAGTGTCATCGGTCATTCTCTTCGCTCTGACTTATCCCGTTTGTTTTGCAGTTCCTCGTTTTTTCCTCGGCATTCCGTTGTTTCGTCCGAAAACCAAATTCAGCAGAAAAAGAGCTCTTCAGCGGGAATATCGATATGATATCGATGGGAGAGCCGATTTTTTGGGCCCATTAATTTGCATACTCGAAAGACGAAGGAGTTACAGGAAAGGGCAGCGAGCGGTGCGTTTTTATACCACATCATAAATGTCAATTAAAAACGATATTTTTGTATTGTCAAGTTGCGCCCGTCGCATCGCCATAAAATGTGTTATAAAAAAGCTAACGGTTAATGCTACGGTCTGCTGAAGTTCATGTGTGGAAGAGTGGAAAAAAATGAGAAAAGAGGGAAAGAAACAAAAACTATTCGCCGCTCAATAGAAAGTTTGTGTTAATAAAAAATACCTAAAAACTTAAACACACAAAATATGTGTGTCGAAATATGTATGGCAGCAACAAAAAAGAGTGAATGAAAAAATGTTGACCTAATTTTCGGGGACCAGTTGGGGTTGTTGTTTTTGTTTTTGGTCTTGTTTATTTCAGCAACGTCGACGGCGGCAGAGGCGGCGGCGCATACTTTCCCACACAGCTTCCAGCTCATTCCCATTCCAGATTCCAGGCCATTCCCAGCAGCGTGTGATCATCGCGGGAGCAGCGCCACCGTTCCCTTCGCACGCTTTCCTCTCCTTCCCGCTGGAACGACGTCTAAATTAATGATTGTTAAATGGAGATTGCGTATTTTATGTCAGTGTGTGTGTGTATGTGCTAGGCACTCCACACACCAATGCAGTTGGAGAAATACGGGCGCGCCTGCGCAGAAACTATTTATAAAGGTATGTAATCCCCAATTTGATAACTCACAGGCATTTTACAGTTCACGTCCCCCCACCCCAAAAAAAAAGCAAAAACTCAGCGCCACTAATTGTGTGCTATTTTTATTAAAAAAAAAAAAAAAAATAAAAAACGAAAAGAAAAGAAGGAAAGAATGAAAGACTAAAACCTTAAGATCATTTTTTTTTTCTCGCGGCGCGTGTGAAAATATTTAGGCTAGCCAAGGTATTTTTATTCTCGCCTCTTGTGGATCTTTGAGTCCCTCGTTCTTCGCTTCTTTGTGGTCTCTCTTGCTTTTTAAAGTGTTAACTGGCAGCATATAATTTCGGTCGACTTGACATACATTATAATTATAGTTATTAAATGTGAGCCAGGCACGTGCGTGAAAAACGCTCAGATGCAGATGTTGTTGATGTTATAAAGACCACGATCGAATGAGGAAAAACGGAAAACGAACGAAAAGCGTTTGTAACTCCAATGATTTGACTACGAAACCGGTTTTCGATTTGGTTTGACTGTTTTTCATACAAGTGAGATCATTTTGAAAGCTGATTTTGTCAATGAATACCACATTCCACATTCCGATGGTCGATTTTTGTTGTTTGGTGTGCCTACACAGATATAGCGATATCGTGTAACAAAGCTTTGAACTTATGCCGACAGATCCAAGTCGGATCGAGATGGGTATGGGGATGGAGATGGAGATGGGGCTGGGAAATCGAAGGTGAGTGCAGTGCCACGGACTTATAAAAACTTATTCATGGATTTAAAAGGTTGAAAAGATTTCACTACAATTATATTCATAAAAATATTTGTTATCTTTCCCTAGTATTAATACAAATGTTTCGAAAAAGATACTGATGCTGACCACATATTAAATCTGCCTATAACTAGACTCTAATCATGTATTCTGTATACCATACCTTGTGATATTCTTTTTTAATTACCATTAATAAAATATTTAGGATAAATGCTTCCAATTCCATAGAAATGGACAGCATGCTGCTGGATGGATTTTGCTCAGTGTAAGAGCCGCGCCTGCGCCGCTGCTGTAGCTACATTGTCTCTATTGCTCTTTTCCGACTGTCTTCCCAAGGCGAGTTGGATGTTGGACGTGGAGAATGAAAATCGGAGTCAATGAGAAGGCCTGCTTGGGTAAACAGCATTCCAAGCATACCAGCGGCGACCGAATCTAAACAACTTGATGTTGGTATTTTATGCTTTGTTTGCCCATTACAAAAGCCCTTTTGATTCGTAAACGCGGCGCTGATAACGCTGCGGAGACGATAAGCGATGTATGTGTGTAGTTAGGTGTGGGTATAGTGCGAGTGAGTACGTAACCCGGTCGGGGCGACCCACCTGGGCAATGAACTCCGACCGTCCGACCGTCCGACCGACCGACGGTTTTTTCATTCATGAAACGATCGACAAAGTGGATCACGTTGGACAGAGGTGGAGAGCTATACGGCCGAAAAGTCGTGATAAACATATTTACCAATTGATTATTTTCCAACACAAACACGCGTTGGCTTACATAAGTGCCAACATATATCGCTTAGTATATATGTATGTGGCTTCTGGCATATAGCACATGCCAAGGTGCTAATCAGCATGCACACACACATCGATTTCCACATAGGTCCACGTACATGCGATGGATTCGGATTTGGATTTGGAATAGGAATAGGAATCGGAATAGGCATGGGCAAGGGCACTTGGATTTGGGGTGACTTTCTAAATGCCCCGTGGCAGCTGCAGCTGTTTCTTCCCCACTTCCCGATTCACGGTTCCGATTTCCTAGAATTCAATATAAACTCGTATGCTATGCAAACTGGAGCGACGACTCCCTGGAATGCCTTGTGTAACTAAATTTAAACGCCTTATAGGCCCGAGATGTGCCACTTCACATGGCGATTTAGTGGGCAGTTATTGTGCTATGCCTCATTAGGATGGAAGATCAAAGCCGAAAGATATCCGAAAACAAGTATTTGTCGGCCCGTTTATGTCTACTTAAATGATGGAGCTTATCTATAAGTCTCCACATTTTTTAGTCTTAGATAATTTGCATTTACTTTGTAATCATTACTTAAATGTATCATCCCAGAACTTATTGAATTGTATTGTATTACATGTTGGATTGTAAGAGATGTCGAAAATAAACGTGCCTTCGGTGTGCAAATTAATCGCTAATCGCAGGCATTATTAATTACAGGGCTTAACATGAAAATCTCTCTTATTATTACCCCCAATTCAGGGGCATAAACTTAGTTTGGCTCGTCGCAACGGAATGTTGATTCTCTGCAATAAAATGCTTATAAATAGAATCGATCCAAGCGTTGTAAATGGCCAAGATACAAAAATAGTTGGCCAGGAGAAACTTCTACCAAGCTTAGCTCATCGCATTCCGATTCCTTGGCTCGAAGTGAACTGTGCTGATATTGTTTAAAATGCGGCACGTAGCCGAAGGAGAGTGGCCAAGAGAAAGAGAAACAGTCGAAAGCACAATCGTCGCTACACTCGCAGAAATTTGAGTCGAAACCCAAACGGTTCTTCATGCAGAAAAAGGAGGCGAGAAACTAAGATCAACAACTGCGAGTAAAGACAACAACTTTTAAAAATTTAATGATACTTTAGCTAAAATTTCTGTAAGTGTACGCAAACAGATACAGATACAGTGCATGCTCAGATACAGATACAGACGGTTTGCAGACGCTAGACGGCGGTAAATGTGTCTTTCTTGAAATGAAAACATTTCACAATCCCGGATACGCATTGGAATGTCGGTGGCACTAACCGGGAAAGTTGCCGGGCGAGGAGAGGGGCTGGGGTTTTGGCCATAAAGCGTCGCTCTGCACTCCACACAGATACAGATACAGATACAGATGTAGCTGCAGCCCCACGGACACAGATGCAGATGCAGATACATCTGTGGGCCAAGCGAAAATAGCCGCAATTGCTGCAATAGAAAAACACAAAAAGAGAAAAATCACCGGAGGCTCTGCTAATGCACTTTCCATTGTACTCTTGGCCAGGTGATGTGGGTTGGGCTTGGATTTGGGCTGGCTTGGCATTTGGGCTGGCCTTCACATGGCCACGTTTCCATGTGGTTCGGCTTCCTCCTCGAATTTCCCACGGAGATTATATCATAGCGCGGCTAACAGATCCTGATTTGTATTGCTCCGGAAACTCTCAGGAAATTGCTACGAGAGAGTTTCCTAATCGCAATTGCATATTTCGAACGCGAACGATAATAGTGATTGCAGATTACTATTATAATGCTATCAATTAGAGTAACGAGTCCCAAGTACAATAACTAGAAAACCCAACTGAATAAGAGCAATTAAAAAGGGTGCAAGACGCAAACAAACATTGTTAATGATCGCGCTGTGCTGGTTTGGCGACGCACAAAGAACCCCTGTGATAATCCTGCCAGTTGAGTGAAGCAGAAGGATGGACGACTTTACTTGAAGCTTGTTGAAGTTGCGCATCGTGTTCGATCACGTTTGCAGATGTATCTCGTGTCCTTTGGCTTCTTCCCGAGCCTGCAGCAACCACCGCAGCCCAGCGAACTCCTCGCTCATATTTTTCCCATTTTCGCAACAATAAACATGCCCCGAGGGCAGGCAGCCAACAGACAACTAATTAAATTTTCTATGGTATGAATGCGCTTTTGTCGCATTAACCCCGTTCCAAAAAGCGAACCCGAACGGATCCGATCCGATCCTCGGGGAGAAGAAGTCCTATTAAGTTGCCATTACCTTCGCGATCCAAGACCCAGGTAGGAAGTAGGGCGATCTATTCATATTCATAAGCCCATTGCCACCGCCATCAATAGCTCGTAAAAGTGTGTGAAACCGGAGGGTGCCCAAAGATTCACGATCCCCGATCCACGATCCGCGATCCCCTATTCCGTTCCGTTCAGGGTGGTTGCCCCTGCTTTTTGACTATATCTTAACCCGCCAGAGCCAGGCAGCACACGTGTTCATCATTTGTTGCCTGTTGCTAGGCCGAGATACTCTCTAAATACCCACCCCACGGCCGTGGAAGCCCCTGCCCGTCCCGCACCCCCCGCCAACCCGTAACCCCTCTAAGCCTTTGTGGTAGTTTTGCCAAAAAAAAGCAACGAAATGAGATCACTGACAACTGGAAACTTGCGTAAAACTCTGCCCAGTCGTGTCGTAGTGGTTGTTGTGCGCATTGTTGCTCTGTAGATCGTTGTTGTTGAAGATGTTGTTATATTGTTGTAGTTGAAGTCGTTGTCGTAGTTGTTATTGTTGTTGCTTCCCAGTGTTGGTAAGAACTTTTTCAGTAACGCCGCACATGCGCGTGTACTCCACTTACTTGAACGACCGAGAATCGTACTCGTACTCAAATTCAAGCTCTTCACTCGAGATTAATAGATACTCTTGTATTGCAGCATGGGTATTACAATTACTGAAGATAAATAGAGATCTATTTCAACAATACAACATTAGGCATTGGTGGTTCTCATGTTAGGTGTGTCTAATATAGTTTAATTTGTAGTGTGAGGTTACAATACAATATCCTTAGGGTCATAAGCTTTCCAGTCCCTTGTCGCACTTTCTAAGTACTCCAGAAGTTCACCCAGATACCAAAGCATTCAAATGTAATAAATTTATGTATGTGCTCTCGACTTCGGATCGCACATAGAAAAGTTTTAGATAATTGGCTAATTGTATGTTCATGTGCGTTTTGAATTTCATTTTCCATATCTTCAATTTAGGAATTGAAAACTTTCAGACGGGCCATGCGGGTTCTGCCAGGCGAAAAACCGAAAACGAAAACGTCACGAAATATGTATAAATTGCTTAATTTGTGATAAGCATTTATGGTGGCCCGGGCGATCCCAGTTCCAAGTCGGTCTCCGTCGGATCAGGGCCATGTGAAAAGTGCACCACTTTCACTATTTCCCCACTTCATTTTCCCAGCGCCGATCCGAGATCAAATTGAAGTGCCAGGCCAGAGTCGGTGCTTATCTGGGGTGGGCTCTTCTCAGGGAACGCAGAACATAGATGATTATCGGGCACAAACAATAATGCGGAAAATTGGTTTTATTAAGATGGATAACCGAAATTTACAATAAGTGTAAGCAAGGAAATTCTACTCGCCTGGCAGCTCGTTGTGTCGCCAAACTCAACGGAGTGGAAAGTAATCAAAATAAAATATCGACTTCGAAAATATTATTATATTAACATAAGTAAATGTTTCGTATGCTATTTACACTTTTTGTGATTTGTTTATCTCCGCTAGGGCTCGACCCACTCGGCTCCCTATGGAGCGGTCTAAAGTCCGCAATCTTACGGGTTTGTATGTAGACCAGACCGCAGCACATTATGTACAAATACATAGCTTTAGGATCGACCACTTCCACTCGGAGACTTGTCCGCTCTGTCTTTCTCTTTCCAATTCTGTTTCAGTTTCTGTGGCTGCGACTGTGACTGTGCAAATTATTGTCGCTCACATAAAAAATATTGCAGGCCAGCGCCATTCAGAGGCGAGCAATGCCGGAAGTTCAACTAACTCATTTCCGGTTGTCAGTATGTACATACATATGTGTGCCGCCCGAGAATCTGAAAATATATGTAGATGTACGTATGTGTGTATGTACATACATGCGGTGTGCGGTAAGCATGGTCTTGCGGTATGTACGGCGTCTTCCTTATCGAGCGAGCTTTCTTTCGAGAATCGATTCGTTTCCAGATGATTATGTAGATTATTGTGCCCAAGCAGTATTTCACGCTCTGTTCTAGTTTTGTGTCACTTATGCCGCAATTTTTTTTGGGTTAAATTGAAATGGAATTCGGAACCCATAATCAGAAAACCGATTTATTGACTGAGATAGAACTATTCAAATAACGATTATCGACACTCCAAAAACCATAAGATAAAGCCAATCAGAGTGCTGGTCAAATGCCAATCTAGGTTAAAGCTCCAAAGCTTTCGACCCATTCATGCATTCCATTCATTCAGAACCGAAGGCAGGCGCATTTCATTGAGAGACTCGTCGCTGCGCAAATACATTCTCAATTAAGTTGTAAACATTGTGGGATCTTTTTCATTGCGTATTGAGCACATGCACTTCCGCTTATCATTAAAGATTTGAGCATAATTTGGGTCACCAAAAAGCTGTCCGAACTGCGCGGTTCTAGTTATTTATGACGATATAGTACGATTGTAGTGAAGTTTGTTGTTATCAAACGTTTTCTTTTCGAACTTAAAATGTTTTACATTTAATTTGAATCTTCCGTTTAGCAGTCATGTAAAGTGTAAGTTTATCTACATGTAAATTTACAGAAGCACGTGGTAGTGATGCCAGATCATATGAAATCATTATATCGGGGATAGAATGCATTGCAAATTACATTACAATGATTTTTGCGTTAATCTGCTATTATTAGCCTATTCAGTTTAGTTCTCTACCTTAGTTACGATTCGTGACTTAATCCGCTTTACAATGAAAACAATTTTTTTGGCACCCCTATTGGCGTCTTCAGAATGTTTTCACATTTAAACATCGATATGGGCGCACTTCTTGTTTTAAGTTGTGCATATCGATAGACAGCCAAAAAACTTATCGAGATGAAATCTGCCGGGCCAGAAGGCAGAAAAGTCGGTGGATGTGGCAGCGCCGAACGAGCCACGTCTCGTGGCAACGCTGCCACTTTGTTTACTTTTATTCGGAGAGCGAAGTGAAGAGCACCTGGAAATTGCATAAATGGGCATGGAATCGGGAGACAAAGGTCAGCGGCGATAAGGATGCACTTCGAGGTGACCCCGGCAGTCCGTCGACCAAGTCAGCCTGCTGCTAGCACTTGAAACAAAGTGACAGAAGAGCTGCGAGCCCACCAACCAACGAGACTGATAAGAAGTGCGCGTTCGGAGAACTGAGAACAAGTTAAATAGGCTCCGTGGAGAGCCACCAGTTCAGTTGGCCAGCGACCGCAGATCAAAACAGACGTACGACAACACAGATGAATGAGGAAGAGTGCAAGAAACGGGTTAGCACACGATAGCACTCAACGGTCAGCGATCTTTGGCATCTTCATCTACACCATCATCTGCAATCTCGTCGGAGATCAGAGGCGCTTTTAGGCATCGGAATCCGAGGCGGAATCATTTCAAGGGCACGTCTCTTGCGTCTAGCCAATCTCAATCTGATTCACTGAGCGGGGCTTCTCTAACATAATCACCTGTAAACAGGTGAGTTACCCGTTTTTCGCCAAGCAGACGGCTGTTTCGCACGCCTGCCGAACGATTTTGGTGACGTCAATGAGAACTGGGTACTCGTGTGGCCTAATTTCGTGTGTTTTCCCCTTTCGCCACTTAGGATGGCCCCACCCACGGTTCTGGTCACCGGAGGAGCCGGCTACATTGGCTCCCACACGGTTCTGGAGATGCTCAATGCGGGCTACAACGTCATCTGCGTGGACAACCTGTGCAATGCCTACAGCAGCGGGGCCAAGCTGCCGGAGGCCCTCAGCCGGGTGCAGGAAATCACCGGCAAGAAGGTCAACTTCTATAGAGTGGACATCACGGACAGGGAGCAGGTGCGCTCCGTCTTCCAGGAGGTGAGCACACGTAGCATTACATAGCTGGCACGTCAGCAGTTCGGAGGTTCTGGGGCCAATGTGCCAACTGGATACCATTCAATCAAGCTTATCTGGCATGCGCGCTATCAGCTTTTTTCTCGTTCGCGCTTGTTTTGTTGTTTGCTCAAGTGGCGGGGCACTTCCGACGAACCGCCGCGCTGATCGACCCTGAATGAAAGAGCCACTTGGCGAGGTCGCATTCGAGTTGGTGCGCTGGCATCCACATCCACATCCATAGCAGCTCCCGGGCACGTACACTGCAATCGAGATGGTCGGGAGCCCAGATTGCAGTGTTTGCATCAACTGATAACCAAGAGAATTCGCTTATGCGAGCAGGTTTTCACGCATTCTTGAGATGTTCGATCAAAGGGGGTTTTTCGTCGTGTATATAAACAAAGCGTTTATTTACATTTGATGGACATTATTTAAATGCACACTGTTGCCCAAATAGCCATGAAATATCTTAGTTTTTTATACGCAAACTTTAAGCTGATACTTTAATGTTTTCCATATTTTTATTCAACCATAAGTGCACACAGCTTTGTGCTTACGCGCACTGATTACTGAATAGATTGAGTAATATTTGTTGTGGTGGAATTTTACCTAATCAGCACTATCACAGCTATTTATAAAAAACTTAATTGCTATTAAATCACCTTGAAAGCAATGTGATACTATCATTTAATTGCTATTAAATTCTGCACTTCGTTTATAGGAGGAATTATCCTTGTGATTGTAGCTTTGGAATTCCCAAACTAATATGTATATTTACATCACTTTCAGCACAAAATCGACATGGTGGCCCACTTTGCCGCCCTGAAGGCCGTGGGCGAGTCCTGCCGCATCCCTCTGCAGTACTACCACAACAACATGACCGGCACCAATGTCCTGCTGGAGGCGATGGCCGACAACAATGTCTTCAAGTTCGTATACAGCTCCAGCGCCACCGTCTACGGCGAACCAAAGTTCCTGCCCGTGACCGAGGAGCATCCCACGGGCAACTGCACATCGCCCTACGGCAAGACCAAATATTTCACCGAGGAGATTCTCAAGGATCTGTGCAAGTCTGACAAGGTAGGATGTCATTTGTTGATGTCCATAAATTCTGTACTAACGAATTCGCTCTTTCAGCGTTGGGCAGTAGTTTCGCTGCGGTACTTTAACCCGGTGGGTGCCCACATCAGTGGACGGATTGGCGAGGATCCGAACGGAGAGCCCAACAACCTGATGCCCTACATCGCACAGGTGGCCGTGGGTCGACGTCCCAGCCTGAGTGTCTACGGCAGCGACTTTCCCACGCACGACGGCACCGGGGTGCGCGATTACATCCACATCGTGGACCTGGCCGAGGGACACGTGAAGGCGCTGGACAAGCTGCGCAACATCGCGGAGACGGGCTTCTTCGCCTACAATTTGGGCACCGGCGTGGGCTACTCGGTGCTGGACATGGTGAAGGCGTTTGAGAAGGCCTCCGGCAAGAAGGTCAACTACACGCTGGTGGACCGACGGTCCGGGGATGTGGCCACTTGCTATGCGGACGCCACGTTGGCGGATCAGAAGCTGGGCTGGAAGGCCGAGCGTGGCATCGACAAGATGTGCGAGGACACGTGGCGCTGGCAGAGCCAGAACCCCAACGGGTATGCCAACAAGTAGAGCTGTATATCGCCTCGTTCCTGCCGCTCCGCAAGTTCCTGAGTTACTACGCCTGATAATGGCTCAGGTAGCAATTTCTATTTGCCTCTAGTTGTGTATATTTCTTTCCAAATTTCGTGTAGTATTCGCGCACTTCGATGTGTGCAAGTGTGCGTATGTAATCCAAAGTACTTTGTAATTAAAAAGGCTTTTCGCTGTTGTCATGTAATTTTGTGCTCATTTACGCGTTTGGTGACCGCTGGCATCATTGACGCGTGCCAATTGGCGCAATCGCGTAATTAAGGTCACCGACAAGGTGGCACTGGGAGATTTCACTTGGCATTAGGGAAAATATTTGCCTGAGTAAACACTCAACTGCATCAACCATTTGTCAGATCTCAATCAAAAATGGCTTCAGCTCGTTCCAGTACATGTATAAATATATCACACAAATCCCATAATGCGCACCAAAGTTACAAGAAGACGTCTAACTCGCACATTTATTTAGCAAACATTTATTCAAATGCAATATAACATTAAAAACTCAATTTTAAACTTAAGTGATGCGCCTTCTTCGCACATATCTGCACAGTTAGTCATTTATCACAAGTATGTACTATGAATGTATGTTTCTTTCAACAACTCTGCGTTTGTCTGCTGCTTCTGTTTGGTTTTGGAATGGTCTGCACGTATAAAAGTACAAAATTGTTTATATTCGAGCCTGTTGTTTCTGGGAGTGTTTGTTTGTATCGGTATTTGGCAATCTGTTCTACGCTTAGGAGCTTGGCGATTCGTTCAACAAGTGATGGAGGGGCAAAGAAATCGAATTCAACAAGAAGCATTACTAGGTGCTACATTTACGTCTGGCTACATGTGTGTGCGATATGCATACGTAATGAATTAATATGTATAATATGGTAGTTCTAAGTATTCGCATAGGTTGCAGGAGGCAAAGAGATCCTTGGCCCAGAGGGGCGGTGGAGGGGATAGTTTAAATGCCGCTTAAATACTGCTGTAGTCTGTGGAGACCCTGCTCCGAGCACCACTTATGTGGAGGTCACGCCCTTGCGGGCCACCAGCATGTTGAGTATCGGGTTTTTCCGGATGTAGCTCACGGCCTTCTTGTGGGTGACCATGGTGAAGTCGTAGCCGTTGCACTGCAGGATCTTGTCGTGGATCCGCAGACCTGCTCGGGCGGCGGGACTGCCCTCGTGCACCTCGGTCACATAGATGCCCTATTTTCAAAGGGGAAAAACGTTGTAACATTGCAACTACTCTTAAGATACCGAACTAAAACCAAATTCCTAGACTTTCAAGGAGAGCTATCAGATTAGCTTTAAGATTGAAGCTCTCTTGTATGCCCGGAGTTAGGTTCTAGTGTCCCAAGTTTCTCACATAATCCGTGTATCCCTGAGGGCTTTTCTTATAGTCCTGGTCAATTCCGCCGCCGATCTTGAAGCCGCACTTGAGGATCTCGCGCCCCTCCTGGTCGTAGTCCTTCTCCTTGTGCAGCGTGATGGGAATCTGGGAATTGTGAGTCACATTTCGTCAATCACTCGAATTTGAAAGTGGCTTGTGTCTTTTTTGCTCCAGCGACCCAATTTCACCTATACACACACAGGCGACTGTGCGTGTGAGCCAGGTTTAGTTCGTTCGCAACTTACGCTTAAGCACTCCATCGCCGTGCCGGCCTGGTGCTGGAATGCCATTTTCGCCATGTCTGCCGATGGTTTGACTAACTTTAATTTGCTAGATTAGCTAATATTCCGCTGGTAAATTCGTCTTAAGATTGTCGCCCACAACAAACTCTGCTTCTTCCTCGCAATCATTTATCGATGGCCAAAAATCGATAGGTCGCAGCAGTGATGCGATTGGTGCCTGCGACTGCCGCTAATTTTAAATTTATACATTTCATATTGCCTATAGAACCAAAGAAAACATGAAAGTCTTTACGATTGCTGTTTGGCAATGTTTCTTAGTTTTATTTATACGCTATTACACATCTAGAGTCCCTAAGCCTATGAGCGCCGCATGGCCAGCATGGTGTTGATCTCCCAGATGATGATGCGTGTCCGATCGATGATCTCGCGTAGCTGCCTGTTCTTCAGCTTGACGGTCTCTATGAGCTCATGGTTCTCCTGCAGGACTTTCCGGTACTCGTCGCACAGCGAGGGCTCGATTCTCGGTTCCGGCTCATCGCGGTAGGGAATCAGACTCTCGGCGCTCATGTAATCCATTCCGGCGTCGTTGCACTTCTCGTAGATGATGCGCACCCTCTTGAAGAGCAGTCGGATGGTGCGGAAGTACTCCTGCACCTTCTTCTCGGAGTTGTTTTCCCTGTGCGAGGTGGGCTGGATGCCCTTGAGGGAGGCGAAGACCTCCTGGAAGCGCGAGGCGATATCCTGCACCGTTTCCTGACCGAGACGCGACAGCTGCACAATGTTAATCTCCTTGTGAGGATTTTGCTGCGAGATAGCCAGCATATTGTTGCTGCCCCCGGCGCCACCGGGTGGAATTCCTGCGGCCGGATTGAGTTGCTGTTGCTGTTGGGGAATGTTCTGCTGGGTCATGTTTTGTTGGGGCTGCTGTTGCTGCTGCTGGGGAACCACGCCCCCTCCTCCCATTCCCACACCGCCGCCCATTCCCACTCCGACGCCCACTCCTTGTTGAGGCACCATCATTTGCTGCTGCATCATCTGCTGCTGTTGCTGCATCTGGTGCTGCGGAGACATGCCGGGCATCAGGCCGCCAGGACCTCCAGGTCCTTGGGGATTCATTTGCATGCTACCCGGTCCGCCCATCATGCCCATTTGTTGTTGCTGCTGTTGATGTTGCGGCGACATGTGCATTTGCTGCATATTACCGTGCTGCATGCCGAATCCACCCATGGGCATCATGTTGGGGCCCCCGCCTCCTCCGCCACCACCCGAAGGCCCCTGATTGCCCTGGTTTTGACCATATTTCCACATTTTGCAAATTCCTTATAAAATAAACAAAATATCACGCAGAACGATAAACTTTGCAGATGACACTGTTGTCGATAACATAAAAAAAGGGTAGTGTTAGACAACGCTGAAACTGTATGCTCGCGAACAGCTGAGAAGAAAGACCAGGACGTAGTTGGGGGCTTTAAATTGCTGAGTACCTTTCACTAGATAAATTGAGTGTTTTTACTAAGTTTTTATTTGGTGATTACTAAAATTTAAATTCTTAGTTATACCCAAAATGGTAATAATAACCCCCTGAAAACTCGATAGGAGTGCGGCCATGCGAAATAAGAGTTGCCACATGGGCGCAAAAATAAAGAGCATGAGTGTGTCAGCTGAGCGGCATTGGTGAAGTTCAATTTTAGCTTTTTCATGTTTTTAAACGCTTAAAAATGACCCGCGACGAGGATAATGGTTTTAGTGAATGGGTAAGCTGAAAATAATCTGTCAAAAACATCAACCAAACCCATTTTTTTCAGGGCGGCTACTTCGAAGCCAAGAAATCTAAACTGGAGGAGCAGTTCGCTGCCGCCAGCGATCCATTTCGCAAGTCGGACCTCTTCGAAGGAATTTCTATATTTGTGAACGGACGGACCGACCCTTCGGCGGATGAACTGAAGCGGATCATGATGGTGCACGGCGGGACCTTTCACCACTACGAAAGGAGCCACACGACGTATATAATAGCCTCCGTTCTGCCCGATGTGAAGGTCAGGAACATGAATCTCAGCAAGTTCATCAGCGCCAAGTGGGTGGTGGATTGTCTGGAGAAAAAGAAGATAGTAGACTACAAGCCCTATCTGCTGTACACAAACCAAAAGACATCGCAGCCTCGGCTCATGTTTGGCAAACCCAAAGACAACGACGCAAATGACAGCAAATCGGATGTGGAGCCGCCGAAAGATAAAGCGGAAATGGAGGTAGACTCTACAAACGATGAAACACAAATGGAGTTGGGTGGCATTCTCAAGCATTTGCATCAGGCTGTGGCCACTTCGCCGGAAAAGGAGGACAGTGCATCAGAGAGCAAGATCACAAACTTATCCACCACCTCGAATAACTCGACCACCGCTCGCACAGCCGCAGATCCAAACTTCTTAAGTGAATTCTATAAAAACTCACGACTGCATCACATCGCCACCCTAGGCACGGGCTTCAAGCAGTATGTCTGCCGGTTGCGTCAGAAGCATGGTACCCAGGGCTTTCCCAATAGAGAGACACTGAAGTACCTCGCGAATTCACAACAAAATGGATTGGCTCGCTATGTGATGCACATTGACATGGACTGCTTCTTTGTGTCCGTGGGCCTAAGAGCCCGTCCCGAGCTTCGTGGGCTGCCGATTGCGGTGACCCACTCGAAGGGAGGTAACGCAGCCACCGATGTACCGGTGCATCCGCAGGCGGACCGAAAGGCAGAGCTGGAACTCTTTGCCCAGCGCTTCGAGCACCATTTCCACGATGGAGACAAGGCGGAAAAGGTGCGCTCGGGCTTCGACAAGAAAATGTCGCTCTCGGAGATCGCCTCCTGCAGCTACGAGGCGCGGGAAAAGGGTATCCGCAATGGAATGTTTGTGGGCCAGGCCCTGAAGCTGTGCCCGGAGCTAAAGACGATTCCGTACGACTTCGAAGGTTACAAGGAGGTGGCTTTCACTCTGTACGACACAGTGGCTCAGTACACCTTAAACATCGAGGCTGTGAGTTGCGACGAGATGTTTGTGGAGCTAACCGATCTGGTAGACGAACTCAATATAGATGTGATGGCTTTTGTGAGTCACCTCAGGCAGGAGGTGTACTCCAAAACGGGATGTACGTGCTCAGCAGGGGTGGCAAGCAACAAGTGAGAGAGCAAATTACCCTTTACAATTATAATATTTATATTATTATAGGTTGCTGGCGCGTATGGCCACCAAGGAGGCCAAGCCGAACGGCCAGTTCTTGTTGGATTCGAAAAATGATATTTTGGCCTATATGGCGCCGATGTCTTTGGACTTACTGCCCGGAGTGGGCAGCAGCATGAGCCATAAGCTCAAGCAGGCGGGACTGAATAATTGCGGAGATGTTCAGAAAACAACGTTGTGGAGGCTGGAAAGAGTGCTGGGCAAAAAGCTTGGTCAGAATTTGTTCCAGAACTGCAGAGGAATTGATGATCGTCCCTTGGCTTACGAACAGGTTGGCGTGCAGATTTTATTGCGTGCCACATATTTGCTTCTAATATCGTACTTTTCGTTTAGGCACGCAAAACAGTTTCTGCCGAAATGAACTTTGGTATCCGCTTTACCAACTCGGCCGAGTGCGAACAATTTCTGTGTCAGCTCAGCGACGAGGTTACTAAGCGTCTGGTTGAGATCAAGCGCAAGGCTAGATCGGTAAACCTGAAGATAATGGTGCGCGCCGCCGAAGCGCCTGTCGAAACCTCCAAGTACATGGGCCACGGAGTTTGCGATACCATCAACAAGTCCTCTCTGATCAAACATGCCACGGATGATGTGAATGTAATCACCACGGTGGTCCTGAACCTGATGAGAGAAGCCGATATACCGCCCCACGAATTGCGTGGGATAGGCATACACCTCACTAGGCTGGAGGATGCCAGCGCAGTTCGGAAGGAGAACATTATCAAGCAGATGTTCGGCAAAATGTCCGAAATGAAGAAAGGTATTTAATCGAGCTAATTTTGTATAACTATTTTATTAAAATTATAAAACACGTTTCCATTAGATAAACCCATACCCCAAGAAGCCGTTGGCGGAATAGCAGTATCCGGAGCAGTAGGCGATGATAAAGGTATTTAAGCCGAAAATTAGTTCACTTTCCAGCATATTTAAGACCTGTATATCTATCTGCAGTCAAAAAACCATCGATGTTTGAAAATAAACCTAAGCCCCGAGAGCCCAGGAATGTGTTCAGTATGCTCACGGCAGCAGCGGTGAGCAGGAAATCGGTAACCGAAGACAGGAGTCAAAGAGGAACTGCAAAGCCGATAACTCGGCCATTATCCCTTGTACCCAAGCTGGATGAGGATGTTTTGGCTCAGCTGCCGGAGGATATACGCCTCGAGGTGATTGCCAATAAGGAGGAACACCTCTGCATAGCCGAGTACGATGGAAATCGTTCTCCACAATACCCGGCCCTCCAATCACCGCCTTTATTAAATCCGTCTGACTCCACCAACCTGAGCCCGCTAAAGGCCACCGATCTTAAGCCATCTACTTCCCGGGCGGCTGTGGCTAGATTGCAAAAGCGCAAGGAGCGCAAGGAACAAGAGCATTACATCCGATCGGATCACATTGTGGCAGATTACATTGAGGATATGCCTGACTTTGTGCATCCCCATATTCTGAAGCTCATCTCACATCCCGTCACGGAGGTGCCGGAGGTACCCGAGCTGCTGATGGGGGACAAATACAAGGACTTGCTGAACACTTGGGTCAGTCGCGAGGAGGCGCCAAGCCCGAATGACGTGGATCTATTTGTCAAGCAGGTTTCTCGTATGATTAGGAACGACCAATTGGACCACATGTGCGATGTGATGAAGTATTTGTGCCGGTAAGTAGTTGCTTCAAAACACTTTTAATTTCTGCCCAAATTGGCTACCTTTCTTTTGCAGCATCATCAATATGAAACGCAGCTGCTCTTGCTGCTGGCATATGGCTTACAAGCACATTGAGGAGGTTATCCAGGAGCAAATGCTCACGATTGAGGGTTATAATCTGCTCTTCATTGAGTACATTCGGTGCAGAAAGTGCTCTTAAGGTCCTGGCCATTTAGAACGCATGTTGGCTGCCATTCAGAATAATTAATATAATAATGTAACGCCAAGCTATGAATGCGGCCAGCTGATAAAGTTAATGAGCCATTAGTTAAAAAGCCATCCATTAATCTGAACCAAAATGAGAACATTCTGATGAATCTCTTATCAGAATCCAGACCATATAACTGACTTGTTGATCTCTGGTTATAATTTTGAATAAATGTAACCTTCAAGAAAACGAATACTTTTCCATTTCTCACTAAATCCTATATATAGATATATAGCTCGGTGCTATTCATCTACAACTCCGGGAACAGGTAGCAATTAATGTTGCAAGTGCGGTTAATAAAGTGGGGCTGTGGCCGCTGCGACGATGGCGTTGATAACTTCATACGCAAAGGGCAGAGCCGCGTCTTAGCCACCGCCGGGTGGCTCAACCAAACGCCCCGGTGGCTCTTTCCCACCGAGGCCCGGCCACTCAAGACAAATAGGCCAGGCGGGCACAACACCTGGCGGAACTGGCAAGTCATAATTTGCACTTTAATGAAAGCGGCATCGACTCGAACAGGTTAGTGTTGAACAGTTCTCTAAAGTCACTGCAGTTAATCGCTGCGACGGCTGTAATATGTAATTGATTCGCATGCAGCATGCCTACACTCAAAGAAATTAGGATAAGGTTTCATAGAGCAATCTACTTTATGAGGATCTTTGTTTAGGGTCTAGATCAATCTAAAAATTATATTTTATGAAAGTTCAGACCACATTTTTGTACATTTTTGATTGATTTTACTTTATGTGTCCTCGGTTCTTTCTGAACAGTCAGCAACCAACCACCTGCCCCAATCCCAATCCCAATCCCAGCCCATCCCATCCGCAGCCGCATGACAACCATAACAATTACAGTGCTCATGCCAGGAAGCCAGAGGTGGGAAAACTTGGGAATCCATATGGGTAGAGTTAGTCAATAAGCCCTATGGACTTAGTAGAATATACAGAAAATTATAGGTATAGAATTATAAATAATATATTAATCCACATCCGATTTTTGTTTTGCATTAGAAATCATTACCTATTTCCACCTGGCCAATAAATTCTCACAATGTCCATCACTGAAGGCCACCCCACTTCGGCTGGCAGATGGAGCTAAAGATGGAGCAGATGTTACCCGGTAATTAAAAATAGTCAAGCTGCATTTCTGGCTCAGCATCCGGTGGCGATGTGGCTGGTGTCTCTGTGGGCTGGCCTGGATCTGGATGGGATGTGATGGGATGGGACGAAATGGGCTGCACCCGGCACTCGGGATTTACATGAGCTACGCTTTGTCTGATTTAATTATGTGCGCAAAAGGCGTCGTTGTTTCATAAATTTTATGCATCCTGTCGTCGCGGAACTCGGTAGCAGCAACATGCAGCAGCCGCTGCAACTTGCCCCATGATCTGGTCGAGTTATCTCAAGTTGGCCCGGACCAGATGCAAATGTTGTCAAGTCTTGATAGACTCGTTGGCTGCCGACGCGATTTGTCAACGACTCCACGGCGGCTGGTTTGGGTTGTTTAAGTTTGGTTTGGTTGGGTGTGGAGTGGTGAGGGGAGGTGCCCAGATTCTTGGGAGTGCTGAGTTTTCTTTGCATGGGTTATTCCTATGAATTATAGATAGATACAGTTTAGTACACTCCCCCTTGCAAACATTTCAAAATGAATTACCGAAAAGTTAAGGAAGTGGGCGGGGTCACCACACTTTGTCAACTTAAATACAACGATAGATTTCAATAAAGTGACTTGACAGATACCAAGAAAAACTGCAGTTTACTGCAGGAGATGTACAAATATCGGTGGACAGATGGGCGAGTGTGGGCAGTCGGTAGCAACATGAGGCCAAGTCGGAGTCCCAGCGTGCTGCCAGGTTTATTCCCACGCTCGTGAAGTCAGCCGAACAACAGTAGCTGCCGGAGCAGCTGGAAACTGTCAGCATTATCGGACGTGACTATGCGACAAGATCCCTGCCAGAGCTTTGCTATATGCTGCTATATGGTCTGAGCCCTATGCAAGTGTGTATGCTGGCTTCGCCGAGGATTTGAGGCTCAGATGGTGATAGTGCCCGAGGTTGCTGCGGTTTCGGCTGCTACCAAATAAGTAGCGGCAGACGACGCGGCTTTAGCCGCCAAAGCTGCAGCTGAGGCTGAGCCTGGCCTCTGTCTATGCAAAACTTCTAGCCAATTAACTTGGCCGGCGGCAGAGGAGAGCCGGAGACCCAAGTCCGTTCCTGGTGCTGTGCCTTATGATTAGAATCGTCGACAGGCAGGCCGCCAAACGGGCACTGCGGCAACAGCCACATCAGCAACAGCGACTGCAGCAGTAACTGCAGCAGCAGCAGCAAGCAACCAAAGCTAATGAACCATGTTGCCGCTGATGAACCCAAACTGATTAATGATGCCTGGCCGGGATGGGTTGCGGTGGAGTGGGGCAGCAGTTGCCACTGCAACTGCAGAATCCGATGGGGTTACACCACCGAGACCCCTGCCAAATCCCTGAGGCCCGGCTAACAACTTAACTAGTTCAGTGGTGGGCTAAGGGTTACCAATAAAGCACTGAGAGAAATGGTATTGCTATCTATTTTGAAACCAATTCACTATCTTTACTGTGAAATGAGCTACGAGAGCTTCCTAATCTTTTTCTTTAGGTTGGGCTTTAGGCTTGGATACGAGTGCGGTCATCCCCTTTTCTCACCGTGCAAGAGTAGATGTCCAGTTAATTTTTGGCCATCTGAGTAAGGAGCTGACAAAAGCTGGCAATGGCGAAGGCGAAGGCGAAGGCAAAGGCGATGGCGATGCCCAATGGCCGTGGCCGAAACAAAGGCCGCGCAGGCGCACCTGAGAATGTTGATAGCCCCATGGATCCAAGCCGACGGAGTGGGAGTGGAGGCGAGATGGCTAGGAAGGGGAAGAGGTGGAAGAGGCGGGAGGAGAACCCGCTCGAGTCCAAGTGCAAGTCGTTTTTTATGCCACTCAAGCGGCGACAACAGGGATTGCAACAAGGGTCTCGCCGATCCCAGGTCGAGCTGGGCAGCAAGGAAGTGGTGGGCAGCGGGGAGGAGTAAACCCGGCCCAAAGCTCGTTTGTGGCCAAGACGGCCCTTTATCACATGCGCACATCATTTACTTGAAAAGGAGACAGGGACGCAGTGCAGCGCAGCGCAGAGCAGCGCACTTCAGCAATTGCCTTTAAAGTGTTTGCGTCGTGACAAAATCAATGTTGGCCGTCTGTTGCTGCCGTTGCTGCTGCGATGTTGCTGCGGGGATGTTGATGCTGCTGCTGCTGATGCTGATGCTGCCGCTGCAGCTGAAGCTCTGACAGCCTCCTCGCGGACAGTGATTCATGGTTTATTAAGCGCATTATGCCGCAGGACACTTTGAAGTTTCAGCGAGGAGGAGCTGCACGTGTTTCGCGGCCCTTAAAAATGCGGCAATTGTTGCCTGGCCCGCCGCTGGCAATGGCTTTTGCTCCGGCTTTGGCCATGAACACTTGCCTGTATGTTCTATGTGGCTGCCGTTTTGCCATTTTGCCATTTAGCCATCCCGCCGTTTTGCCGCTTTGCCGCTTTCGCAGGGCCGCCAATTGATTACTTAACGTGTTTTATGCGTACGGCGAGTTATGTGCCGACTGGCGCGTTAATTTGCCTCCTCGTTTGTGGCCTTGGTCCAAACTAAACGTCCAAACAAATTGCCGCTCGGCAGGCGCTGGCCGTAAATCAGCGCAGCAGTCAAAACACATCAGCAGCATCAATGGCCAATGGCCAATGGCCCAGGCCAATAGCCCAATAGCCAACTGGCCACGCATTCCGAGATTGGGCTCTGTGGCTCCTTAGCTTCCCAGGCCAGAAAAGGCTGAGAAACCCGCAACCCATCCAGCTGCAGACACCCACATGAGGCGAGACCAATTTCAAACGGGGCGGTTCGAAAATCACTTCAAACGATAAGGCAGTCAATGGAAAAACATAGTGCTGGTGTCGTGAGCACAACAACGAAATGCATGGATATATATAGGAGGTTATCCTCCACAGAGGGCGATCCATTTAACATATGTAAAGTAAACTTAAAGAAATGACCCCCAATAAGCTGATTAAATACGATTAAATTAAATACCCCGCGCTCATATTTCGCAGGGTAGCAGCTCAATTCCGAGCTTATAAGCTAATAGCTCAATTTCGCTCGTGTCACGCGACTTTATTCTGGGTGCGAGTCCACACGGCGTATGCGCAACGCTCGCATGTGCACATGGAATTAATTATGCGCCGCGTAAACAAATACAAAACGAATGGCGGGAAATTGAGTGCGAGATGAATTGCCAGTCGGAGATGTTGGCGGGCGATAAGGCATATAAACGCGGCTCTGATTTATGCTCGTGTTGCTGCTGCTGTTGTTGTTGTGGGCATTACGTATGCCAAAAATATGCAAATTGGCAATTGGAAGTGTGAACACAGCCAGTGGCAACATCAGCAACTGAAGCAGCAGCAGCAACTTCCCTTGCAACAGGCAACAGTCATGCATACATACACACATATGTGTGTGCACTTGCCATTAGAATGCCGCCGCCGCCAATCGAAGCGTCAGAAATAAATTACAAAATCGTGTAAAGTGCAAACTGGACTCGGACATGGATGGTGGTTTTTCTATTTCTTGCGCCGCATTTTGTCTTTTGACGTTTCGCCTGGTTCTCTAATCGCCTTTATGGCCACATAAATCTTGCCTCAAAATTGCCGTTGCCCGCCAATGGATTTCCTTTATTTATTTATATTTATTTATTTCCCCGCTGATTTTTCGCCTTTTCAATTGAGCTGCAAACTGGTCCACGCTTTGATTTATGCCAGCCCCTCAGCGGCGGCCAGATAAAATTCTGCGCGCTTTCACGCATTTTTAATTACTCCCTCCCCCTCCCCCATTCCAACCAGCAAATCCAGGTATATAGCATATATATCCGATCTGCGGCGGGCGATAATCACATGTCGTGTGCAGCCGGCTAAGTATAATTGAATCGCTGTGCCGCTCTACCTGGGAAATATGCTAAGCACGACCCCGCCCCTTCAGTGCCTCCTGGGGGCTACGGGGGTCAATCGCCCAGCTGTTGATGGCAGCTGACAGGTGCATTGGCGCTCTGCTGATCGCCGTCATTCGCAGAGTTCAGGCCAAGTCGCACTACTCCCTATATGGCCATATTGCTGTGACATTAATCGCGGCATTACATCAGCTGCCATGCTAATGGCTACACGAATCGTTTGGATGAATTCCCAGGATTCCATCTGGTTCTGCTGTATCTGTGCTTAATACACTTCCTGTGGGATCTCATATCGCAGCTAACACTCCCGCTGCCGTTGCAATTACGCTCTTATCCTCCCTATCCACCCACGGCGGCCAAATCCCAGCGCGTTCGGCGCAATCACAGCGGCATTTAGTCATACCAAACGCTACATAAACTGACAGTCTATTTGTTTTGTGTCAGGCAGCGGCCGTTGCCATTTGCCGGTCGAGATTGCAACTGTGGCAACAACAACTGCAGCCGCAGCAACTGTTGCCGCTGACACGCCTGCAATGGCGGCGATATGAATCACACGCCGCGACGGAGAGTCGGCATTATCTAGATAAATAATTATTCAACTTAAATCGAAATCGTAATGAATTTTTCGCGGTTCTCCTCCGGTTTTTTCCGCGGGAGTGTCAAAGTGACGGCAGTTGCATTGTCAGTGGTTCGTTAGCAATATCGCACAGCGGCAACATGTTGCCGCCGCATGTTGCGCGGCTTAATTGGACAGCGATACAAATCGGACTGATCGCACTACGAGGGTCTAAGACCCATGTCCAGTCCCATACCCAATCCCATTCCCAGTCCCAATCCGAGTCCAAATCGGAACGGCCACGCCCACCCGAAACACCTGCAACCGTTTACACGACAGCAACAACCCAGCAGCAGCAGCAGCAGCAACATGAGCATGCGCAACCGCCAAGATGGCAATTTGTCAAATTTCCGCATCGAAATTGGAGCTGAGGCTAAAGCCCAACTTAAAACTAAGGCTCAAACCCCAAAGCCAAGTGGAAACTGCCCGTCTGAGCTCACTTAACGCCCAGTCGGCGTTGCAATTATCCTTATTAGTTGTGGCATAAAACATCGGTCCCCTCGCCAAAGGGCGTACAGTGGCTACCCGATGAGCACAACCGCCATCTGTCACTTAAAACAGCACGAGAGAAGCAGCAAAACACCATATATACATAAATTAATGTGTTTTTAAAAAGGGATAGAATCTTGAAAACAGCTTCCTTGGCAATTAGAAATATTTCATATTGGATTTGACTTTTATCTAGAAATACCTTGCAGGCAAGTTGGCCTGTCTCCGATTTGATATCGCATTTTGGCCTTGCTTTTCGCGGCTTTCGATTTTGGGCTAAGCGGCCTCTTAGCGCTTGTTTGCACTGATAAATTCCTTCTCCTTCTCCTTCCTGGAAGCCAGCGACCTGGCAGGCCACTTGGCCAATTTCACACCAATTCGCGAAGTCACGGCGATCTGCTGACCGTCTTTGGATGCGCTTCAAGTTTATGTTCTTTTCACTTTTATGGGCCGGCGGGGCCCATCATTAGCCACCAGACTTGGCCAGGGACATGGTTCTGGATCCGTTCGATGCCATCAATTGGTCCTCCGCAATTACGGATCGCAGGCTTCTGCTACTCCAATTTCCTGCGACTTCCTCCGGTTCGGTGTGCAGCCTTTTGTGAGGCATTTATGGCGCCGCATACGCGGGCAATTAAACAATCGGCAACAACAATGCCTCCGAGTTGGCCAAATTAGGCGCGTTGACCATAGTTGGTCAGCGGAATCGAAACAAGTTGTAAGCGATAAGAACCTGGCCATTGTTGCTGCCGTACATGTTGCTGCTGCTGCTGCTGTTGGCATTGTTGTCGCCGCTTGTTCATTGACTTTGGCTGCGCACTGTGTGTAATTATGGACATTATTGTTATTGCTCTCGGCTTACAACGAAATCTACATGTTGCCGCGGCGCCAGCAATTCGAACTTGGCTCGATTAGCAATCGGAAAGGCGGTCCCACAAACGGCTACCGAATCTATCCAATTACACCTGGGCAAGGAGATCAAGTGCGCCTTTGTGATCGACACCTGTCCGGGCCCGCTTGCCCGATTCACTGCCAATTAAACTTGATCAGTAGATGCCTTCTGCAACGGCCTACCCGGCAATCATGTTGCCCCGGGAAATGCATGGAGCTTTTGTTCAACTCGGCGAACCACTGGAGGGATATCTTCCTGGGGGTCTGGTGCTTGTGCACTTGGGACCTATAAAAGGTATATACACATTCTGAGTGCAAATCACATACATCTTTTTAGTACTTCATTACTGCTGATTATTTCTGATTTTCCGACATATTTTTCTCGCTGCTGTCAGACTTGCTGGAACTGATTGTGCAGCCGCTTGCTCTCGTTGACTGCGGCTAATTAATTTGCCATTGGTGTCCCATTAGCGTAATTGTGTGTCTCCCCTTTGACATTGCACACGGCATACCACTGCACTCCAACTCCAATCCACTTGGACCGACGACAGTTGGACAAGCAGTTAGTGTCCAACCTTTAACTGCGTTTTATGTGTCACCGAGTGTCGCCAAGTTCCCGTCGCGGGTAATTTGCATACTGGCGAGAGACGAGGCCGCGAAGGAATTCGCATCAAAGATTACCGCTGCGCTTTTCCTGGCGCCTTTTCATTGAAATGGGCGTTCCGCGGCGCCCACATCGCGTCTGCTAATGGCGCCCATCAGTCTGTGGGAACACCTGCAGTCGGCCCACGCAGATCCCACCTTAATCCAGCGCCCCCTCATGGCCACGCCCACTCCCCAGAGCAGCACTCCACACCCATCCTGCCACTATGACCAGTTGGAAAAACACGCAACGATCGCACAGACATCATAGCAGCCATAAATGAAACGAACCAGAACATTTTCCGCGGCAACTATTAGAGATGGTTGCAACTAGCAAGTGACTAGAGCGGTGACTAAAGAGGTGACTGTTATTAAGTGCTTTAACTATTTAAATACTATTTCAATAATATTGTAGATTATTATAGATTCAATATAGATGTGTAGTTAATGTAGAAGAAGAAGATTTGTTGTTTGAATTAAATGGCAACTTCTCTCTCTATGCGTATGTAAGTATTAAGATATACCATATATGAAATCAATATAATATAGTAAGTTGTACGACTAGTTCTAAGACATCCAACATCGCAGCGAATCAAATGCGGTATAGCTGCACCTCCGAAAGTGGAGGAGTGCAGCTGGACCACAATATGGAACCATGAAGCCCTCGAAGACGAGGGGAAGTGTGTGGGGCCTGTCGGCTCGATTGCCTTAAAAAGGCGAGTCTGGCGAGGATCACAGATGGCGCCAGTGGGACCTGGAACCCCAAGCCGGGAATGGCGAAGCGGCTTGGGGATGGGGATCCAGACTGGCGACCCTTTTGGAGGCAGCTGCGGTTGAGACTGGGGTTTCAGTCTGGCCCACGCACTTGTCTAGCAGGCTGGCAAACAAAGGCTCCCAGTGCAAACTCAATTTGCCGAGAGGAGTGGAAAAGTTGGCGGGACGTGGGAGGCCAAGTCACGACTTGGTCAATCACCAGGCGGCGGCTCGCAACCCGATCCCCAGCACATATTGCCAAGAGTTGGTCTTTTAAGGAGTTGCTCGCACAATTCCAACGGCTTTGAGCGATAAGTTCCAGCCAGAATTCATGTATGATATAAACAGGAAAAAAATCTATTCACTCTTGATTTTCACCTCTTAACTAGTGAATCATGTCAAAGAGCACATCTATCTAATCGATTTGCGACAGAAAAATCTTGAAAAATTCCTATAATAATTTTGGATAGCGGCGTAGTGAATTCTGAGTGTAGCTGATATCTTTGCCAATCGTTTTGATTTTTTGCTGAGTGGAATGCTGGCGGATCCTCCATGCTGGGCACCCCAGAACAGTGCCTTCTGGCTCATTAAAAAATCCACCGATTTTGGGTCGATCGTCTGGGGTGCTATCTTATCATAAAAAACGCAGTTGCCTCAACACCTGCAAGCAGCATCAAACACGCATTAGCACTCTGATGGAATTTCGGCTCATTTTTGTGGCTTTTCGGCGGTGCCGCATAAATTTCAATCAGCCTTAATAAACTGTAAATATTTTATCCCTTTTTGCGCGGGGCGCATAAAGAATTCTTAACATGAAATTAAAATGAGGAGAGCGAACGGCAAAAATTGAGATGCAATCGATTTGAGCAGAATTTTAAAATATATTTTTAATCACGGGCAGGCAGAATGTTCTTGCGCTTTTCCATTTATTTTTATGTGCACTGCTCACTGCCTCCTGGGCCACATAAAACCCACTTTAAGTGACCATAAAAATCATCCAATAATTTTGCTCGAATTTCGCTCTGCGATGAAATTTATGTGCCTGCCAGTCGGACTTCAGAAGTCCTCAACTCATTGTGATTTCAATTTGAGACCCCGGGGCCTCTGTTCCTGTGGCCCAGCAGACGAAGGACCGTCTGAGTGCGTTTGCGTGTTCCTCATCATTTGTTTGCAATGAAAATAACACCAGCATAAACAACCAGTCCCAGACAGACCAATACGACCCGATCCGATCCGAACCGATCCGATCCAATCCCTGACTCCTCCCGATACCGACATCGATGCCACCGTCGGAGGCATTAAAATGCACAAGCCCGCTGCGCTCGCCTCCTCCATCCGATGACCATGTTCCGTGTCCCAGTCCCAGCCCATGTCCATGTCCTTTATAGGCGCCACACCCTGCTGTGGTGCCTGGCCAGGCCAATTCCGAATTTCGAGTGGGAGCCAGCCGCATCTAAGTTATGTCAAAGCCCCCAGAACGACAGATCCTTAATTGAATTTCTTACCTTGCGTGTCCCGCTTTAATTTCTGATTTCTGGAGCTGAACTCGGGGCCAGAGGAATACTCATCATTTGTCCGGCTGCCTCTGCCACATGAAGATGTAACTCTGTTGGCAGAAATTGATGAGCTGAAATTGGGGAAATAAATAACGTTATTTCGGGTTGGCCTAAAGAAAAATGAGTTTTTGGGCAGGGATTATAGTGAGTGATTAGTTGTGGTTGGGTGAATGCAAAAAATTAATACAAAATGATTTCAGGGAGAGAAACTTGAAAGACATGCCATAACCAAGTCAACTTCGGTCGCCAAATTAAAATACGATCTGGGACTCCTAGTAAATCACCTGAAAGTAACTCTTAAAATCAAGTTAAGAGCGTGCCACTTGTAATTCGAGTGGCCTCGATTTTTGGCTACCGTTTCAGGCTGCAGCTTCTGTTCTTTGTGTATTTTGCTTTTTACGGCCGTGAATTGAGACATTAATGATGCAGCTGACACGAATCGCTGCCAAGTGCGAATTGGAGCTTAGATGGAGGCGTCTCGGATTACCGGGCACATCGTCATCTGATGGCTCAATTGCGACTCGAATTACCAGTTATCCTCTGGTCTATTTGGGCATGGACATTTGCCTGCGCCTCCGATCGAAGCGGCCAATTAAAAAGTCATTAGGCAAGGGGCTCCTGCCCCACTCCCCACTTTCGAAAAGGAAGGTGAGCCGAAAGGAGCCTTAATTGCCGGTTCGCCATAACCAAAATGTCCGGCGGGCAGGCAGAGGAAATCACTTTCAGCACGTGGAAAGGCCCAAAATGATGGGCACTTGCATTAAACGAAATCGTTTAGCCGCGGCTCGAGGGGCCAACATCTGCAGAGAGCTCCGGGTTCGATGGCAATTAAAGCACCCATCGGCAGGCAGACCAACCCAATCCCAATCCCAATCCCAGTTCCACTTCCACTTCCACTTCCAGTCCCAGTCCCAGTCCGAGATGCGAGATCCAAGTCCATGTCCTAAATGTGTTCAATTTAAATTAACGATCGCAAACGGAGAGTTGCAGCCCAGTTGCAGCCACATGCGATGCAATTAAGCAAAAGTTTTATTTAAATTGCTGGCGCTGTCGACTCGAAATTTTGGCGTGTTTATGGCCTGTAACTTCTGCCCAAGAAGTACCACTTGGTGGCTCTCCATCAGCGAGGTGCCTGCCTTCCCAGCTTTTCCCGCCGAATGGCACATGTGTTTGCTAATTTCTGCGTGCAGCCCAAACATTAATTAAATCGAACATTTTCGCTATAAATTGTTTGCTTAATTGCCATTTAGGGGGACACTCGACACTGGATGCTGCAAGCTGGCGGATCCCCGATGCCCAGTTACATCCCATCCAGATTGGCCAGTTGCCATTGGCAGTTGAATGCGGCAAAGGCCAAACCATAAATAAATTAAAAGTCCCAGCGAAATGACAGCAACAAGATCAGGCAACATCAGAACAAGAACAAGAGCAGCAGTATCTGGTATTGGTAGCATCAGTGCTGCACTACCTCAGTATATCAGCATATGGCCATTGGGATTATTAATGATGGCGGAAGCAAACGCGGCATCGTTTGATGCTCAGTGTCCCTGCTGCAGTTGCCGCTGTCCAAAAAGCCTGACAGCCATGTTGCAAGTTGCTGTTGTCGCAGCGATGACAAACGCAGCAACATCTGCCCATCAGCAACACGAACAAGCACAGCAGCAACAGCAGCAGCAGCAGCAGCAGCATCTGCGATTTGCGGCCCAAATTAAAGTTAATCGAATGCTGCTGACATGGTGTTCCCAGCCGAAAGTTCTATAGACGGAAATTCGAGTGCCGAGTGCAGCTGGGCGCCTGTTGTCTTGCCCATTTTACTGCTTTACTATTTCTTTTTTCGCAGCCATAGGCGACGCATAACTTGGCACCAAGCTGGCAAATCGTTTCCACTACCAAATAAAGCATTCAATGCCCCCGTTTGCGCCTGTTGTCTGTTGGCAAACAAAACCCCACGAATGTCTGGGCTGAATCTCGGATCGGGCCTGCATCCGAATGCGAATCTGAATCTGAAGCTGAGCTTGAGGTTGAGGTGCGTGGTCTGCTGCGCAGCCCCAGTTCGAGTTCTCCTTGTTCAGTGGGGGCTTTTCCTTGGTTTTTTTCTTAACAGCCTTGCTTTGCATGTTGTTCAATTTCAATGGCGCCAAATCTTGGCCGTGGGTTGCAGACGCCAAGAAAGTTGCAGACGCAACAAAATCCTTGCTTTTGCTTGTCGAGTTCAATGTTGCCGGCCAGTTAGGCCGCGGGCAGGCAGCCAAATGGCCAAATGGCCGAATGGCCAGATAGCGGCCGATATGTTGATATAGACAAGCAGATAAGCAGGAATAGTTTACCGAAAGACACTAATTTAGAGCCATGGTCAAGGGCGAAGGAGCAGGATAGTCGTTTCACTAGAACTCGCAACAATTAAATAAACGTTTAACATGGTTTGATTTCCCTTTTTTACAAAACTTTGAATCCTTTGGCTTAAATTAACTATAATTTTCAATCGACTTGATCCCCATTTCAAGCCAATTTGAGATCAATTCAAAGCCCCGCCAACGCCAATAGCCGACTTTAGGCAACTGACAAGACAAATTTCGATCAGTTTGTCTCAATCAGAGGGTTTAAACAGTCTGTAAGCTTTGGTCTTGGTTTTTTGCCGCGTCCATTTGCCAGGCAATCATCAAATGAATCCCATGGATTCCCACACGAGAATCCAAAGCTCTTTGAGTGCGTTTCCTGTTTCACTGGAAAAACTCTGAACAGAAAGAGATCCCCACTCCAATTAGCCCAACAAATGCGAACGTGAGAACTTCAATTGAACTTGATGAGTGTTAGACAAGGGTTTCCAGGACAAAAGATGGCACTCGGGACTAGACCAGATGGGTACCACCGATGACAGCCACTTTGCCGCATCTGCTCTCGAAAGCTTGCCACCTTTTCGCCGCCCATTGTCTGCCTACGACAGCTGCTCTCGGGTTTCAATAAAAACTTAAGTAGCCCGTTAAGTTCATATGTAAATAGTGAAATAAAATAATAAAATCAAATTACATTTGCTTTCAATTTGCAGCTGCGGGCATTAAAAAACTATATAAATTTATTTGCGTTTAATTGTGTGCCCGCAATTAAATATCAATTAAAAAATGGCTGCTGCAGCCAAATGCAAATGCGAACGCACTGTGCCAAAAAAAAAACGAAAGACTCAAGACGCAAACTTGACAAAAATCGAAAGACTTAAGGCACAAACTTGACTCTATGCTGCCGTTTTTCTGAGCTTGTGAGTTTCTGCGTGCTGTTCACCTTCGAGACTTCTCAGCATGTCGCACACATGTATGTAAATGGTAAACGCTTAACGCAATTTATGGCGGCCGACAAACTTTATTAAATTTTGCGAATTTCATTTTCGTTTTTATTATGATTCTGTGTCTTTTGGCCGCCAGTCGCAAGTTCAAGTCGTTTGTCATGCGCACACCCGAGTTTGCAGCTGGGCGTTATTTTTGTTGTGGCATTTGCATAAACGAATGCCCCTCTAAATGCCTTCTGACACATTTCCCCACTGCGCGGGGGGCGGTAATTAGAATCCGGCCTTTTAATTATGTGGAAACGCCAGACGACAGCGAATCGAAACGAAACGAAACGAGTCAAGTGGTCGCATTACAGCCACTAAATGTCTTGTGTAATTGCCCAGCCCGGTGTTCAATTAAACGGAATTGAGTCATTAAGCTGATATTGTTTGGCATTGCCCACCGGCGATCGCCAAGTGGCCCTCAGCTCTTTGGAGAAACATTCCCGGGAACGACGAGGTTCCAATTGGGTCAAGTTTGTCGGGCAGCACTAAATGCCCAGGTGTGAAACCATCTTGAGTTAACAAATTAAATTGCCTCCAAGAATTTTTCGAAATGTTGAACATATTATGTAACTGTTTATGTTGAATGGTATAAAAAGTTTAATTATATTGGGTTGTTTCTTATATTACTAGTGAGTAATAATATATCTTAAATTGGGCCATAAATAATCTTCAAGTTAGTTGTTAGTTCCCCATTTCAGTTGAAATTGTGCCGTCAACTGAATATGCTTTTTCCCATGACCTCGAAATCGAGTAATATTAGAAGCAGACGCAAAAATGGCAGTTAGAGCATACAAATCCGACTGCGAATACCAGAACGACGACCACGGTGACGGCCAACTGTGACGACGTGACGTTGAAATTAAGTTAACTAGACTAGAGAAGACCCGGCTTTGGTCACTCAACCAGCCAGCCAGGGAGACGGTGAGCCAGACGATCCAACCACTTGACCAAGATCGTCGGCCAAAACCGGGTTGTTTGCAGCCAGACAGCGCTTTTCGGCCATCTCCCTGGCTCCCTGGCTCGCTGACTAATGCACCCGAGCCCGAGTGCAAATTGTTTAACATTTAGGCGGCTTTAATTTGCTGCCACGGCCATAATGCAGCGCATTAATGCTGGCCAAGGCCCCCGGGCGACAATTTTGATTAAAATGCCATTTAGCCAAAGCTGAAGTCCAACATGGTCGTGGAAGGCCTTTAATAAAGTAATTCGGCCGATCGCCGTGACTGCGGGATTAAAGCCCTCTCGATGGAAGTGAGTAATCGTGGTCATAACGGATGACCAGATGAACACATTGAAGATGTAGATTATGCCAGGATAAATACTATTCGAAGAGGAGTTGTCAAAGGGATTATGCACTGCGAAATAAAATCATTATAAAATATTCAAATAAATTCGATTTCCCTTACTCTACCAAGTACACCGCATCGAAATGATGGCCAATATTTGACTTTTACCCCATCTGCCGGCCACTGATTGTTTCACAGTTATTGAACCTAAATTGGAGTCCCAGAGCGGCCCAAGTCAGAAGTACGAGATGGAGATTGAACCTGGCCCCGGCACGTAATAGTGGCTCCACGGGTACCCAGGTTGGCGGGTTCCTTCTCGACAGTTCAAACTGATTGCAACTACAAATCTCGGACACGTAGACGCAAATTGCGCGCCATGGGCAGCGCTGAGGTTCAGGTTCAGCTTCAGGTTGGGGTTAAGATTCAGGTTTCGGCTCAGCCAAAGATCGGGATGCGAGGAGCAGGTTCAGGTTCACCTTGGAGCGCCCTAATAAAGCCAAGCCCGCGAAAGCCAGCGCAAATCAATAATAATTGTATTGACTGAGTGCAACAAAGCAGATCAAAAGGTCGTCCGTCGATGATTTCTACTCCTGCCGCTGAGATTATTGGGATGAAATGTGGTTGAATGGGTAGGAAATCCTACTTAGCAGGATTAATTATTTTTTTTAATTTCCCTAATTGGTGTTGCCCTAAAATCTAAAACCGCAGAATGCAGATGAATTTGTCTGGAAAATGCAGAATGCAGCCAGCATCGATTTGAAGAAAGGTCAGTGCGATCATTTCCGCATAAATACGAACACAATTCGTTTGCTGCTCCAACATTGCCAAATAGCCGATCTTACGAAGGAGAGAGAGAGAGTGGGAGCAATTCTCCAATGGATCGCCAAGGTGGGGAACCTCAGCCAGTTGGGGAAGGTTGCTCAGCTGGGGAAACGGTCGCGCATGCTCAGTGAGGAGAAACTTAGGGGAAATTCAGGGGAAGCTCTGTGTGGAAGTTGTTTCCATAGAGGGGTTAAGGGGTAAGCTGGCAGTTATATGGTGGTGGGTTTTGGGTTGAGGGGTTTTTAAGGGGTGCTGCCTGGGGTATAAAGTCTCCGTGGGAACGTAAGTGCAGTTCTCCTGGTAACGGAAGAGGGGAAACGAAATGCTACATAGAAGGGGAAACATTTTTGGAGCTAAGAAGATCCGATGAACAGATATTTTATTTTGGAGAGAGAACCCTCTCTTAGTTAATGTTACTATGCTGAAGTAAGTCAATATTATTTAGGCACAAATCCTCCCAACTTTAATCTTCTTAAAAGTTGTTAAAATTATTCATAAATATTCTTATTCATTTTTCTTTGCCATTTAAAGATTGTGCCCTTCCACTTAACTGATAGTCCTCGTAAATGATGATCGATGATCCGTGATGGGCTGGGATGACTACCAGAAAAGCTTCTTTAAATAAAGATCCCCGCTTGGGAGCTGATAACAATGAGTAATTGCGAGGCGGTAAATGATCATCGTAAACGGGAGATTTCGCAAATGAAGCTGTGGCAGACGGGGCTCTCAGTCAGCAGCCTCCATTCACCATCCTCCTCCTTCTGCACATTTATGCACGTATAATGTCT
The DNA here is from genome assembly GCF_016746395.2 of Drosophila simulans. Classification (NCBI taxonomy): domain Eukaryota; kingdom Metazoa; phylum Arthropoda; class Insecta; order Diptera; family Drosophilidae; genus Drosophila; species Drosophila simulans. The sequence continues at coordinate 696,153 of NC_052522.2, forward strand.
CGCACCTCGACGATAAGCAAAAGTCAAAATTTTGCAACTACCTGTTGGCTGTTGTCAACATATCATTTGTCACTGCGCCGTCGATAGAGGCTCTCCTCCCATAAAAGAGCCTCCTAGCTGCGACTGCAGATTCCACATGCACGCGAAGAATATCTTAGTTCGAATACATGATATGTTAATTCAACAAGTTGTGCTTTTTGTGTGCTTGGTGCTCGTCAAATGCCCTGTTTTCTTTCTCTGTAAATTTATCTATGACAAACGGCAGTTGGCCAAAGAAAATCTGGCTATCTCAGTTATTAATGAAGTTGCAAAATCGAGGGGCTGAGGCGAATGCAGTTGCACTTGGTGGATGGGGATGGGGATGGCGATGGCGATGGCTCATGGCCAATTAACCAGCTAATTAAACGGCCGCCACGGTAGCCAGTGGCTGCTGTACAGGAAGCTCTCCTCCCAGTTGGCGAATGTGTTTTATGCCCCGTTATCGGCCGAAAAAGAGAGATGCCTCATGAATTGCAGCGTCGCTGGAGCTGAAAATGCACAGCGACATTTTCTGGACCGGCTGCCACTTCATTAACTCCGAATTGATGGGTTCAATTAGGCAACAAGGTCCCTGTTTGGGTCCCAGTTTCGTTCCCAATCCGGAGTCCGATTCCCAGGCAGCTGCATGTCCCCGATTCCCAAGTCCAGTCGTCAGTAATTAGCGCAGAGATTTTCAAATTGCCAAAACTTGTTGGCAAAAAATGATGATGGCGATCACCTGCTGCGGTTTCACTTTCGCAGGATGGCGAAATGGAATCAAACGAATATGAATTCCATTTGCCCAATTCGCCGTTTGCAGCTGCCCGCGGGGTATTCGTAGAATTTCGGGCTGTCTTTTTATATATTGTTATTTATATTTTTTATTTCGGGAGTCGTTAATTAGCTCGTTTTGGAAATGGTATTCTCGTGTTAAAACACTGATTCGATTGGCGCGCTTAAAAGGTGTCGTCGAAAGCTCCACTTTTCGGCTTACGCATTCGCTCATAAAAGTTTCGGCCAAAAAATCAAAAAAAAAAAAGGAACAATCGACGCCGTGCTGAGCAGAAAATATGCCGAGAATCAAAAGGCGCCGTATCCTTTTTTCGGTTGTCCCATCATTAACGCGAAATTCTGGCTGTGGATTTTTGAATTTCCAGCTGCTCTTGTCAACTTTTATGGGGCTCATGGCCTGGGCTTAATAGGTAATGCTCGTTTAGCAGCGCGGCACCAAATGGCCGGCAATTCATTAAGATGCAGGCAGGATAGCAAATCTATATGTGCTCATACCCATCCGAATCAGTTCTCAGTCCCACACTTCGGTCATGCGAACCAGCACCTGAGACATTTCCGAATTGAAAATGCGGCAAAAAGTGCGAGGAGAATTTTTGATCGTGTAATTGCTGGCCAGCGCAGCCCGAGAGGAGCCCGAAAATCTGAGGAATTCTTCCCATACCCATTCGCAGTCGCATTCTGGGTCTGTTTCCCACATTAAGTCAGACACACCTCCTGAGAATATCTGCTCCAACTTAATTTGAATTCGAGCACTTCTCCTGGTCCCCTCCTGGAGAATCTTCCTCTTGTTGGTGGGCAAATAATTCCTCGCCAAAGTTCACACGACACAAGAATCCCACCCTCACTCTGGGCGCGATTTCCCATTCCCACTTCATTTCCATTCCCAACATGAGCAACTGTTTCGGTTCTCGTGTGACTCTCCGGATTCCCGATTCTCGCGACGCGCTGAGAAGCAACCGACTGTCCAGAGCCCAGATCTAATGGAGTTCCCACCCCTATGTGACCGCCACCTCGCACTGTGGTCGCACCTGCAATCCGCTGGATGCGCCTCTGATTACGGGGTGGTTTTCGTGTCCGACGCGTGCCGCAGTGTGTGGGAACTGCCATTGGTTACTGTTCCACTGTTTACCCACTTTTGGGCTCGACAAAAGGCTGTCTGGAAATACAGATTAAATAAGCACGACTAATTTGGAAAAAGTAGTCATATATCCAAGTGCTTTTACGCTTGAGCTGGCCAACTGATGATGTTATATATCTACCGATTATCTTGATGCAGACGAATTCATAATCGAATCATTTCCAGAGGGCTGGGCGCTGGTTTTGGCCAAATTGCGATCATTTGAGCCGCTGTTAAGGCCCAAATGCGGCTCCTTTCGCCCAGATAGGCACTTCAAAAAGCGTTTACTTTAATGCAACTGCATTGGCTGGCGAATAAACCAACAAACGGGCAACAAACAAACAAACAAACGATATCATCATCATCCGAAGGGGAAGAGCAGAGAAGCATCGAGCGATAAAAAGATTTTTGTTGCTTGATTTCGTTGCACCAAAAAAGGCAACGGCAACTCCCATTAAATGTCCCAAAAAGGCAAAGGCGCCGTGTTGCACATTGTTTGTGTGCCTGTTGCTGCTGCAGATTGTTGCCGTTGATGTTTTTGCTGCAGATTGCTGCTGTTGCAGATTGCTGGCGCCCACCAAGTGGAGAAAATCGGCGACCACCGCGGGTATTTTACTCCGTTTCTGCACTGCCACGCCCACCGCACGCCCACTGGGGCAGCGTTTGTGGCATATTCACGGTTTTGGCCAGGCCAGGCCTTCCCATCCGCTCCAACGCTTATCGCATCCTATCCATTCAGAGATGACTCGAAATATACTTAACAATTAAGTGTGTTTCTATACTAATTAAAATGGCATTTGGTTATTAAAACACTCAATACAAGTTATATTAATTAACTATATTTTAAGCTAAACTAAAATATTCCGTACATAATTCCCTTTTATGATCTTGGGCGCATTCCTCTTCCTTAAATTATTAAATATTCAAAACTACCCACAAGCAGTAAGTGAAATGGTATAGCTTATAGATATTGAATCATAGATAAATGTGGAAACGGCCAAGTAGGCATCTCTATATACACGATGATGCCGAACCAAGCTGCAGCGTCAATAAAGCAGCTGCATTTAATTTCAATGCCCATTTAGGACTCGGCCCCTCGAAGGGCGCTTTTCCCTTCTGATTCTTTCGATTGTGGGGTCCCAAGCATCGTGGCCCATGAGCCCCCCGCCTTTTAGCGGCAGCTGCCTTGCATTTCTTACAGCATTTTTGCCGCGACTAGTTTGCGGGCAACACGTGCAACTGCAACTGCTGCCCAGAATGCCAGCATCCCATCACCCCATCTCGCCCAGAACTGGGTTTCCACTGCGGTTGTTGTATCAATTAAAGCTGCGCTTGAGTTTTCACTTGCGCTGGGCGGACGACAGGTGCAAAGTGCTACAACAGCTCAGAACCGTCGGAACCAGGCCCAATCGGCATCTTGCAGTGATTTGAATTCTTCCCTGTCTTTGTCTAGCTTAATTGCGGGCCTACAGCAGCGGTCACGGATATAGTGGTTAATTCTTACCAGGAAATCAGGCAGAATAATTTAATTTACAGAATGAGTCCTGTTACTTGGAGCTTAGTAACTTGTATGGGAACTTAATTCCTGAACTTATTTGTTATACATTAAATTAAGATTTATCAGTTCCAGTGCAGCTGTAGGCTTAAGTCAGGTGGGGTATACTCAACACAAGGTGGAGTAGTATCTTCCATGAAGGGGAGTAAGCTCATCATCAGATGAATGTAATGGGCTGCAGATGCAGCACTACTGACCACAGATGTTTGACTCATTCACAAGTCACTTCTCTCAGGATTGAAAAAAATAAATCAATACATCATTGTAAGTCCCTATTAGTGCCAGTAAAAATATAAAACTTTTCAGCTGCCAGAATTCGTAATATTGTATTACTATGATTTTATTGATATTTTCTATCAAAAGATAATTGCGTATTTAACAAAGGCCTAAACCTAGGCAAGAAACAAATATTCGAGATGAGGTCGTCGTTTGCAATGTGGTTCAATACTCAAACATTTCGCCGGGGAGCTTGGAATGTTGGAGGTGCGCCTCCCGTCTGAAGACTGTGGCGTAGCTGGTTGACTAGGTGGAAAGCCTCCGTATTTTCTTGACCGTAGGCAAACATCTTCACCTGTTCTAGCATGCCCATGATGTTGGTCAAGTCGGTGCGAGGATTGCATCCTGTAGGCGCAATTGCAGCTGAGGGAACAGGACGCCCGGGAATATTTGTTGGCGTCTCTAGTAATGGAATTTTTGGCAATTTTGTTTGATAATCACTAGCCCATACAGCACGCACAGGGTTTTGTCTTTGGTAACTGGAGCTGGTGGTCGGAGCTGGTGGTCGAGTTGACTGATAAATGGGCGTGGTACTGGCCGGAGTAACCACCGGATTAGCTGGAGGGCGCCAATACGAATTGGCTGGTCGCGGATCCACTGGATAGCGGGAGTTGATTACAGTAGAAGAGATAGCCCGTGAATATCCGCCGTTTAATACTGGTGTGGGCAGCAGACCAGAGGGTTGGGACGAGGAAACTGGAGAAGCATTATAGGGAACAGTCGCCGGATAGCTGGATGATGTGGCTGGAGCGGGTGGTGATGGCGTATTTACTTGATAGCTATACTTAAATGCTGGTGCAGCGTCCTTCGGAATATTCGGTGAATATGTAGAGGCTGCCACTGATGTGGGATTATAGTCATCCACGGCTGTCCTTTTCGTTTGCCCGTGACTATCGCACTGTTCTCCTGACGCTTGCGGTGACAACCTTCGCTTTTCACCAGTTCTCAGTGCCTTGGAAGGATCAGAAGGGCCAGCTGTGTTCAATAACTCATTGACAGGTGCACGATCCACTTGCTCCTCGAAGAGGTCAGTGCGAACCCAAATCATATTCTCTGGGAAGGAAACCAAGTCACTACGAAATCGGTTCGCATTTATTGGGAATTGGGGAGGAACTTCTGGTGTTATACCCGTATTCGGGTTATTTTCTTTATGAGCCTCTGGGTCAGTTGAAAGTATGCCCTTCAGGAGCGGAATGTCCTTGGCTCCTACTTTCTTTGGTGATTCGATCAATATGTTTATATTTTTCTTCGCTTCTCCATGGATTTCAGAAGGCACTTCTGGGTGAGACTTACTTTGAACATTAATTTCTAAGCTTGCTAAGGGATCACAGGGTGAATCATCTTTCTCGATCAAATCGACGGAATTTGATACCTCTTTCTTGATATCACTTTGGTTAGGCTCCCCATCTGTTGGGGTTTTCGGTTTTCGATTCTTAATTATAAAAAATTCGCGGGATTCTTCATTGATAGCCGCGACTTCTTGGTCAACCATAACTATGAGGTCGGATGATTTCTCCTTGAAGGAGATGTTGTATGTGGTACCATCTGTGACGTTTAGTTCTCTAAGTACATGGCCGCCTGATTCGCCACTTGTATTACTTGATATCTTTGGTCGTCTGACATACGTTTTCAAACAGTGCCGGGAGGCAAAAGATGCAGTTTGGTCTTGCTTCGATTTTTTGGGAGTCAGGAATTCTTTTATCGATGTCTGTTTATTGGCGTTAAGAGATGTGTTATCCTCCTCACGGAGATTTCGCTTCCTCAAAGACGTTTCATCCAATTTTCCATCGAGGTGATCAGCATAGTCCTGCAGATTGACCTCGCCCAGCTCCTCGTCAAGGACCATAAGCGAGGAATTGAAGATAACTGATTCGGCGTCCAGGATCTCCTTATCAAGAAAGCGAACAACTGGTTTCTCATCTTCTTCATCGCTGCAAAGGTCCATAACTGATGGGTTAGCTAGAACGATTGAATTGAATTGATGATTCGTGATGTGTAGAATGTTAACAAGTAATAGTGACTGCTACTCACTCTAAATTCTTGCCCAGTTCACTGCACCTTTGCATTATTGATAGTTTTTGGTAAATTAGGAGAGAAGTGCAATTGCTGCATCACAGATATTGATATTATTGATAAGCGTTATTCGTTTTGCAGTTTCGCCAGGAATGCAATGGGGATCCTAAGAAGTCTCACTCAAGGTCCGTCTTTAGAAGTCTAAGTGGAATGTAGAATGTAGCCGAGCATAGAACGTTGACATACCACTTACCACAGATCGCATTAGCTTATGGCCTACGATGTTTAATCCTTCAAAATCGAAGGAGCAAATGCTTTTTAAGAAACAGCGCCTGCGCAGCACTTGACCGAATTCAGGTAACGCCGAAACTTATTTTATCCACTTTAACCAGATACGATAGAAAAATAATATTAGAGGAGGAGAGATGTGTGCGTGACAATTAGATGGTGGATTGTACACCCGATAACTCGGGTAAACCAGAACCAAACATATCTAAAACTTAAAGAGACACATCTAAAATATAACGTAAAAATAAAATGCAAGGACATTTTATAACCGAGTTCCATATATTGTAAATAATATTACAATAAATTATTACCACATTGGGTGTTCGTGTTCGCACAACAAAAGACTCATCTCTACATTTATTGCTTCGTTTGACTGGAAGTCGATTTCCAACCCTGTTGTGTTTGGGCGGGAAATTTAAATGCGAGGATGAAATTTTTTGTACAAAGAGAAATTTATATGCTGTTTAGTTGATATATTCAAACTGTATTCTTAATTGTATTTGTAGTTCTTAAATTCTAGTTCTCTAGTTTGCAATGCCTCGTTCATCATAGTATGGCCTGAGTGGTTTCGAACTTTCTTTAGAGCAGTATGCATAGTTCTGTGTTTTCGAAAACTTCAATGAGATGCTCAATAAGTCGTAGAGTGACAAATGCAGGAATATCCAATGACGTAATAGTAGTAATCTAGGGCTTAGAAATGATTTGACACGGTGCTCTGTTGTTCGCCGCGGTTTACTCGCAGGTTGCCCATGCATCCCTCAAACAGGATGTCTGCTATGGCCTTTCGTGCTAGAATCCGTTGCGTGGGGGACATTTCCTCGTACTGGATAGCCCAGGATCTGGCCAGTACTTCGGAGGACTCGCTGAGTTGCATGGGTGCAGTTCCTCGTTCGTTCTCTGGATCTGTTTGAATCGAGGAAGTGGGTTCCTTTGTTTCCAATGAATTTCCCAAACAATTTTCCTCTTTGACTTCACACTGCCCTTCTTCCGCCTCTATGATCTCCAATTTTGGACTGAGCAGGGAACCCTCCTCGGATTGCGGGGCAGTGGGTTCGGACTGGTAGTTGAAAGCGTTGTCATCCTTGATCGGCCAATCACAAACGCTTTCCGTGTTGAGAACTGGATTTTTCAAGGTGTATTTGTCCTAAGAGATACATCATTTATTTGTTGAAGAATGATTCAATCATTGAAAAATGCGTTCTTACATCCTTTTCCCTGCGAAAATCGGGCTTTTGTCTGCCGCCCCGACCTTTTCTGGTCCTGTGCTGGAAGGTCTCCTGGGTCAGGAGAAAGCCCATGTAGTCGTAGAACCAGAGCGTCGGCTTACAGAGGTCGGAGTGCAGCCCCAGCTCCTTCTGTTTGAGGATTCGCATCTGCTCCCGCCTGTAATTGGTGCGAAATATGTTGATGCGCCTGCCCACTTCTGTGCGCGTAGCGTTCGGCTGTATCTCCCGTAGTTTCCTCTCCAGCAACTCGTACGCCCGGTTCCGCAGCTCCTTGTTCCGGTAATTGAGGTGGTGGACGTCCCACAGCTCCGGCATTCCCTGATAAAGAGCCAGAAACTCGCGCCAGAACTGCCGTTTGCCCGCACTAAACCGATCTGGCAGTGCAGCTGCCATCTTCCAGCAAGGCATTTAGAAAGACACATTTAATTGACATATTGGCATGTAAACATAAATATTTACCTTTTCTGTTGTCCAAGCCAATCAGCTGTTGTTGATTACAGTTGGCCAGAGTTGCCACTTCTAGCGTCTAGTGTTGGTAAACACTTCACATACTCCCACTGATTGGTGTAGTAGCTCTGGATCTGGATGTCCATATATGTATAAATTTATTTCCACCACCTGGCGACCGGCGTTATGCTCTCCTCAAGCGACAATCACAAACTGAATTGATGTAGAGCCGAAACGGACGGGTGTGTGTGCATGTGTCTCGATTGAGTGATTGATTAGCCGACTGACCCGATGGGCATGTGCATGTGTGCGTGTGGAAATGCGCAATAAATCATTTTATTCCCACATACTACTTTAAAACCAAAACGAAACAGAATCCGAAATTCGTTCGTTTTGTATAGTATTGGTTTTAATTGTATGGAGTATTTACAAACAATGACTTACAGCTCCGCCGCAATTTAGATGCATGTGTGTGCGAGAGAGGAAAGCAGCACATATTCGGACTTTAACTAAGGGCAGACCTGCGCACTTGCCCGTTTTAGCCGCAATCAAGATTGTCGGCATAAGGAAATCAGCTAAATCTGATTTTATTTTTAACTCGCTCTCCAAAATTTCACACTGATCGGGGACAAATTTAAAATACACTCTGAAGCAGGGAAATTCTCTCTTTAACAAGATTGAATTCGATGATTGACCTCTTTGTTCCGTTATTTTCATTTACGTGCGCTTTGTCTCTTTCTCTCTTCTGGTTCGCTTGTGTGTGTGTGTGAGTAGCGGTAGTGGGTGACCTCCCGCCCGGCGAAAAAAGAAGAAGAAGCTCAACTAAGGGCAGACATGCGCACTTCGAAAAAAAAGCAATCAGCGCGTATATTTAGCCGACTTTTTGTTCTGGCGTGAATGTGTGGAAACATGTAGCTGTAATAACATACGACGCAGGTCAAAATAATAGGGTTACAGTCGGGCACACTTACACCAGGAGTAACAACCAGAGCATCAAGGCAGGAAATACGAAATGTAGATGAAATAGTCCCAACAGAGCAATTGACAATTCACATCGTAATAAATAATGATATTTAGCTCATTCATTACAATATTTAAAACTACAACATTAGAAACTTGGTTTGATTGCGTTTATTTGGTTCGAATACAAATTATGTTCACCTTAGACCTAATGATTGATTGCATCCGACCGATGTGCATCTTCTAGATGCATCAGTTTGCAAAGGTTACGCTCTTTGGCTGCAGCTATTCCTCCTCCTGTTCGTTCTCCTCCATGTAGCGCTCACCGTTTGGAGCATTCTACGGCACATTGTCATCCATTTCGCGCATCACTTCATCGGCTCGTGTGATCAGTCCAATCAGCCGGTAGTTCTCCTTGTACAGAGCGAACTCCTCGAGGAGCTTTAGGTACTTGCGTGCATCGGCGCAGCTGATGACACTGGACCCACATACTTGGCCGGATCCCCCATTGTTGTTGTCATCTTGGGCGGACTCATGGCGACGTTTGGTGCCCTGGCGAGGATTCAGCGATTTTTCGACGGCCGCAGGCGAACTCACCTTTCGCTGCCGCATCTGCTCGATGTACTCCATCTCGTCCTCCACATTGGCCGCCAGAACCTCGGCCAGCGAGGTGACACTGGAGCGACCATTGTTCGCGTCTTCATCGAGATCCGCTGGATCTTGGTCCAGTTCCGATTCCAGCTCAGCCTCTGGCTCCACTTTTATGTGCACTGTAGGCGGAATTTCAAAATCCTTTTCCCTTTGTGGTCGGCCATCGTTCTCCTGAAGCTCCGCCTCTGGCTGCTTTGCCGAGAGCTCTTCCGGGTCCTTGGGCTCCACTTTGATTTCCTTTTCCTGCTTAATCTCTAGTTTGGGCGGCGGTACCACCGGTCCTTTGTCCTGCTGCTGTGGGGCAGGAATTTTGGTGATGCTCTGAGCGAGCGTGGCCAGTGGTATGATGGTCATGGTCATGGGCTGTCCGCCCGCTTGCGTCGGAACAATGGGTGTGGCCAGGAGAACTTTTTGAGAGGTGCCTGGCGGTGTGTTGGCTTGGAGGGGCAGTCTAACTAGAGGCGGCAAGGGCTTCAGAGCCCTGGCAAAATTCAGTTCGCTGAGTGAGGGCTTGACATCAGGCTCCTCCTCCAGATCATCCTCGCCGCTAACACCGCCACCGTCGACATCCACCTCGTCATCCTCGTCTTCTGCACAGCTGCGGGGATGGCTGCTCAGCGGGCTGCCCAAGCTGACCTCTTCTTCGCCCTCCTCGTCGTTCCGAGACCCACTTTCTGGCATGCTTTCCGACATGACGTCCTTGACGATGTCCTTGATCTGCACCGAGTAGCCCTGCGTGTAGCCTATCTTCAGCAATTTGGTGTCGCTGTGTTGGATGTTGTAGGTGCGTCGGAACTTGTCGCACCACTCCTGGTGCGGAAAGAAATGTGCCAGGTTCATGGAGCTCTTGAACTGCAGCGCCATCTTCTGGATGAGTCCGTCGGAGATGATGAAGTCCTTGTAGTACATCATGCGGCGTATCCAATCGTACACGGCCCTGCCCAACATCGAGACCCTGACGGTCTTCGTCTCCATGGTCTTGGCGTCCTGGCTCCTGCGAGTTCGCTGATCCCACGCGTTCAGAATCTCCGCGCGCTGCTGCACGATACGCTTGATCTGATCTGGGCTGCAGTTGAACAGCCGGCCCACGTGCTTATAAACCGGCAGCCGATCGTATTCCCGCAGAGCAGCCACCTTTTCGTTGAGGGCCAGGACATTCTTGCGCTTGATGCGATTGTCGAAGGCCACCTTCTCGGCGGCCGGCAGGCTGGGGGTGTGCGTGCTACTGGGTGTGGGTGATGCAGTCGAAGTGGGTGCTGCTGGTGGAGCAGGCGCAGGCGCAGGAGCTGGTGTGAGAACCTCCGTGTCAGTGGCCTAACGACGAAGGGAAAAAGAGTGCTGTTATTACCGCGTTTTATTGTAACAGTTGAAATCGTGCAAAGTAATGCCACCATGAATGTAAGGATACAGTGCTCCCTCTGAACATTAAAAATGTACTCAAAACAACATATGCTTTCGTTCTTGCATATTTAGTTCTGTTAAGAAAAGCAACAGTTAAAAGAGGCGACATTTCTTGGAATAGAAATAAAATAAAACGCCTAGATCAAGTCATTTACACTCGTGTTCTTTGAGGAGTGATATGGGGTGGAAACACTTTGCGAGGCTTGACTGTGGCCACTTACCTTCGCCTTGTTGTTGTTGTCCTGCGTCTTGGAGGCCTCCTTGTGCTCCTTTTTCTCCCTCTCCCCGCGCTTCTCCACCCTCAGCTCCCTCTGCAACTTGCGTTTTTCCCGTATCCGCATTGTTTTTACTTTCCGTGCAATTTACACGGCAATTGCCGTTTGTTTTCGTCTTGTTTGCTTTTGTTGTTGCTGCTGCTGCGCCCACTCAATTTCGCCCGCCCCTTGCACCCTTTCTGCTCTCTCACTCACACTGCCGCCCGCCGGTGTGTGTGTGTCCGTGCGGCTGTGTGTGTGCGATGGCTACGATTATGCGCGTTGACTGTCAAATCGTTTCGTCATTGCTTTTCTCGCTTTTCTTTGGCCTTTTCATGTGCCTTGGCTCTATTCGCTTTTGTTTTCTCTTCCTAGGCACTTGGTTTGTAAGCTGATTGTGATTTTCCAACTGGCCGTGCACTGCACCTTGCGTATTTTCCGATGTCCGTGCGAACTAGACGACGACCCATACAAAAATAGCTGCCGCGTTATCTCGCGCAGTTTTTCATTCTCTGCTCGCTCCCTCTCTCGCTCTCGCATGCGCAACGTGGGCAACTAGAACGGAAGGGAAGTCGGCGTGTGCCAGAGTGTGTGTGCGTGTGAGCAGCTGAGAGGGTGCAACTGCGCATGCGACAACTTTACTGTTACTCTCGCCATGTGGCAACTCTGCAGGCGATCGTTTTTTAAGTGGAGTGAGATTTAAGGGAACATTTGTTGTTTTCAGTTTAAGAATGATTTGATTTCACAAGATCTCAAATGTAACTATCAAGTTTTTGCGAATTATAATCAATATTTGATTTAAATTAATCAAAAGTATGTCCACCACCAATTGTAGGCAAAACAACCCCAATAATTTACACGAGTCCATACATTTCGAAAATAATCTTTACTTTAAGCTTTTCTCCAGCTAATTCGTTTAACCGAATTTGGTGAAGTGTCGCAGGATGTGCGACATGGCCGCGGGATTATCGGCAGGAACCATGTGACCAGCCCGGTTGACCCAAAACATGCTAAAGTTGCCATAGGTCTTCTCGTAGCCCTCGAGAACTCGATCAACGGTGATTCCCACGCGCGGAGCAACCTGGTAAGAGGGCTTGGAGGACCATTCCATGGCCTCGATCCAGTTGACGGCACCCGGAGTGGCGCAAATCAGGTCCAGTCCTCCGGAGAACACGCCAACTTTTACAGTGGTGTTGCTCAGCAGTTCACCCACTAAAAGTGTCATAAGGCTATAATTTGAGGTAGCACCCATACTGTTGACACATACCAATATCCACAGCTGGCTTCATGAAATCGCCCATCAGCTTGGTGAAGGTGGAGCCGCTCTGGGCGCCCCACTTCACTCCGGTGCTGATTCCGAGGGCCTCGGTCACGGGTCCAAGCATTAGATCCTCCAGCAACTTGTCACGGTCCTCATCCACGTCGAATTTCACGAGGGTGCGATACATGACCTCTGGATAAGTGGTTGCTGAGAATCAGCTCGATAAATTACGCACGGATCTTACCCTCCGGGGTCATGGCAGCTCTGGACATCAACCTGTACTGATCACCCAGGGTTGGAGTCTCCACGTTATAGAAGTCCACTCCCTTGGACTCGCGCAGCACCACCGACTGGGTGGAGCTCCACTGCAAAGTGGCCTGTGTCCACTTCTCGCGGTCAACATAGTCCTTAGTTTTCAGCGCCGAAGCTTCAATCTTGTCATGCCCATCCTGATCGACGATTCCCAACTGCAGCAGGAAGGGAGCCCACGAGAGCACAGAGTCGATGGGCGAGGTCCAGGGATCTCCCAGGGCCACCGAAACAAAGTTGCTTTCGATCTCTCCTCGCTGGATGGCGTACTCCAACTCCAAGGCGAACTCCGGGGCCATCTTTCCGCCGTAACTCTCGCAGAAGATGTGTAGCGGCACAGTCTTGAATTCCGGGTGGTTCGTGTAGAAGCCCTTCATCAGCTCAACGAGGTCCAGGGCGATCTGCTTGTTGTTGGTCGTGTAGTAAGAAGATCCGTCAACGTAGCTGAAGCCACTGCCCACGGGGTTGTCGATGAACATCACGTTCATGTCCTTGACCCAAGTCCAGTCGCGGTAGCTGCCATCGAGCTTTAGGGGACCCAACTCCTCAAAGTTTCCGTATCCCGTCGAAGAGGCACCAGGACCTCCTTGAAGCCAAATGGCCAGAGGGCGCTCCGTGTAACTGGAGACATTGGCGGTGGTGTAGTACAGCCAGTAGAACATGTGGGCGCCAGTCCTGACATCCACAAATCCCCAATCCTGATCACCGGGTCCATAGCCCTTGCGTGCTGGTAATATATTCAATTATAGCTCATATATATTTTTGATTCTTTCGCTCTTTGTTTTAAGTCAATTTCACTATGCAGCAACTATTATGTACCATTCGATTAAATAGTTAGTAATATACAAAGCTCTTTGACTTTGTAATTTATGAGCGCATAAACGCACTTTCATGATAGCCCCTGATTTCTGGGGAACACTTGAGTAATCTGGCCTTTAAGTATATTAAACGGCTGCACGAGTAGCCACTTAGATAAGATTAATTGTTATAGATAGTTGATTGTATTGTCTTTATAAAGTCTTGCCATCTCATGGGAACAAACCGCATAGCGGTTGGCCACTAAATCTTTTTACAATGTTGATAAGATCTGTCCCAAATCGATTTGTAAGTATTTGAATCTACGGATATAAAATTAGGTAAACAAGTCTGTAACTGATATTTCTTTTGGCCTGTTCTACTTAAATAACCGTTTGTTTTGGAACACTTTCTCGCTGATTAGCACCCCTCATTGGAATACAAATCACGCTTCTCACCGTCAACAGAACCCAAGCCGGCAATTCCCAGTAGGGCCAAAAGAGCGATGATAGCGCGTCCAGCCATGGTGCACCAGTTTCAGTTCCAACTCCAAGAGACACCGATAGAGACACAACCGCACACTTGGCAGTTCCACCGCCAATTGATCGCTGCTTGCTCCCAAACATCGAAGGTAAAATAGCAACGGCCAGCACCTGACACACCTGGAATTCGTAATCTGCGGGCAGGGGAACTGTGTTTGCAGAGTATTTATGGCCCTTCGCTGGACGGTGACGCGGCTTTTTGGTCAATCTGTGCTTGTCACTTGTCCGATTTGGCGAATCTTTGTGTCATATATTTAGATAGAGATAGAGCCTATGAAGCCCCAAAATCATCGCAAAGATTGCACTTTGCTATCTTGAGTGGGTTTTCCGATGGCTTTTCCTATTATTTTTCGGTTTCGCTTGCAGTTCATCCTACGTGACATGCGTGAAAGATAACTAAGGTGTCTCCTAAAAACTCTTCTTAAATCATCAACATTCTTTGATTGATTCAGTAAAGTGCTATAAGATTTGTAGGTGTTCATAGAATCATATATGCATCAATTGCGGCCATTGCTTTTTAAAGACCAGACAAAAAATAAGATTACTTCCCCAGCTCCTATAACTAAAAAACATTTACTTTAAGTAAAACACTCCTCTAGTTTTAGACGAATATAGTATACAACTGGCTTGCATACTGAGTTTATTATAATTCAATTTTAATGAATTTACCCAAATGAAGTAAACTCTCGAAGTACATGACTCATAGCCGCAGGGTTGTCCGCCGGAGCCATGTGACCACTTCGGTTGATCCAGAACATGGTGAAGTTACCGCCCGTCTTTTGATAGCCCTCCAAGATGCGGTCCACCGTGATGGCGTTGCGTGGAGCAGCCAGGTACTCGTCCCTGCGGCTCCAGTCCAACTTGGCTATCCAGTTGACGGTGCCCGGTGTGGCGCAAATCAAATCCAGGCCACCGGAGAATACGCCGACCTTCAGAGGAGTCTTCTCCAGCAATTCGTTCACTGTCATTCAATAGATTTCAGACCTTTTCGTTATATAAGAAACAGTATCCCTACCAATGTGGATGACTGGCTTCATGAAGTCCGTTCTGTGGATGTCAAAGGTGGTCCCACTCTGCGATCCCCAGACGACATTCGAAGGTATACCCAGGGTTTCCGCCACCGGGCCCCGCATCAGATCCTCCAGTAACTTGGTTCGATCCTCGTCAATATCGTATTTCACCATGGTGCGATACAGACGTTCTGCAGGGAAATGTTATGGTTTGTAAAAAGTCGCTTAGTATCGAAGTGTTTGGTTCACCTTCGGAGGTCAAGGCCTTTACTCTCTGGTAGAGACCACCCTTTGTCTCCTTCAGCACGTTGTAGAAGTCCACGCCCTTGGAGGCTTTCATCACCTCCCACTGGGTGTTGCCCCACTGATAGGTGGCCTGAATCCATCGCTCCTCCTCCACCAACTGAGCCGTAAAGTTCGCCGCCTCCTGAATGGCATTGTATCCCGCGTGGTCCACGATTCCCATTTCTCTGAGAAAAGGTCCCCATGCGAGCACGGAGTCGATGGGCGAGGTCCATGGATCCCCCAAAGCCACCGATGTAAGGTTGCTCTTGACCTCACCACGCTCCTTGGCGTAGTACAGTTCGAGGGCAAACTCTGGCGCCATCTTTCCACCGTAGCTCTCGCAGAATATATGCAGCGGCACCTCCTCGAACTCCGGGTGCAGGGTATAGAATCCCTTCATCAGCTCAACCAAGTCTAGAGCGATCTCCTTATTGGTGGCTGTGTAATAGGCCGTGTTGTCCACGTAGCTAAAACCACTGCCTACGGGGTTGTCTATGAAGAGGACATTCATGTCCTTCACCCAGGTCCAGCTGCGCCAATCTCCGTACAAATCGACGGGCCCAAGTTCTTCAAAGTTTCCATACCCCGTCGAAGAGGCACCAGGACCTCCTTGGAGCCAAATGGCTAATGGTCTTTCGGTATAGCTGGAAACATTGGCGGTGGTGTAGTACAGCCAGTAGAACATGTGGGCACCGGGACGCACATCTACGTAGCCCCAGTCCTGCTCCCCGGGCCCATATCCGGGTTTGCCTAGGATTTGCCATTTGTTCATTTAAAGATTACCACATTTCCATTTCAGAGATAGCGCTTGATTTACGATTCTTACCGTGCGCCAAGGTGGCGAACAACGCCAGGAGTGCTACCAACCAAATCGACATTTTCAACTGGAAGTTATACTGAAGTGCACGGGCTTATTTAACGGGTACAGCACTATCAGCAGAACTTGACATCAGATAATAGTTTTTCAAAAATGATAACTTCTATCGATCTGGTTCTTTCAATAATTTAGAGGAGGAATTATAATCATATTTGAATTTGTGTATTCAGTTTTAACATGATGTTGAATATCTGCTTATGATAGGGTATGGAATTCCCCGATAAAAATTTAGGTACAACTATTGTTAAAACGATAACATTCTGTATAAATAATCCCTTTTTCAAGACTGATTTACAATATAATATATTATTAATGGGTGGCAGTGTTTCGCCTAAACATAAAACAAATGTAGATATCAACTGATAAGACCATTTGAATTCGATGAGATAACTCGAATTATCGGTCATCGATAGCGTTCAAATGGCTGGCAACTCTGCGATGTTGGTTGTTTTTGCACAAACAGCTGTTGTCGCACTGTTGTTGTCGCCTTTGTGTCTGCAGGTGCAAAGTAATATCATAATTGGATTAATCGAGCGATCACAGCCATGGCCACGATGCGCATACCCAAACAGAAGGTGATCCTGTGCGGCGACTACGGAGTGGGCAAGAGCTCCCTGTTCCGGCGCTTCGCCACCAACACCTTCGTCACGGATACGGACAGGAAATCCACCTTGGGATTGGACCACATCGATAGGGAATACAGTGTGAATGAAAAGCAGATCAAGGTGGGCTCGGGAACCTTAAATAGGCTGTGAGGGCTGAGATATGAATCCTTAAGCTCTTTGGCTCAATGTCTAGACGAAAGCCACATTACAACTTATTACATTGTCACACACTTATTCACCGTCTTCTTTGGTAGCTCCAACTCTGGGACACCGGTGGCATGGAGCGTGTGGCCTCGGTCACATCCTCGTACTACAAGTTCGCCGAGGGAGCCATCCTGGTCTTTGCTTTGGACAACGCCGCCTCGTTCCACTCGCTGTCGCAGCACTTGCTGGACATTGTGACCTATGCAGAGAATGCCAAGATCTTCATCTGCGGCAATAAGAGCGATCTGGAGGGCAGGGAGCCGGAGGTCAGCGACGAGGAAGTGGAGGCCTTCTGCGAGCAGTGCCACTCACTGATCAGTGCCACGTACAAGACCTCCTGTCGCAGCGGCGCCGGTGTGGAGGAGATGTTCCGGGATATCTCCAGGCAACTGGTCCATGCCAATCGCTCCAAAATGGAACTGCAGGCACTGGAGCACAAGAGCTTCCAGGTGGACACTTCGAGCAGCAGTGCGGCGACCAACGAGGAGGACGCCTCCTCCTGCGGCTGCTAGCAGTTGGGGAACATTGAGTTCGGCTAGGAACCCTCATCCCCGCCAGGCTCAATGCTCATGCAGAGATGCATTTTTACTGTTTCCTTTATTTATTGATAGCTCTTGGCTATGTTATGATTTTTAGATACATGCATGTTCATTTAGAATTTTTACGAAAAATACGTCCCGAATGCGAACACGAGTCATAGAGTAGGATTAGTTTCTATTAACCAGGCGCCAAACATTAACCACTTAAACTTTGTACACGTAAGCTAGGATGGCGGAAACGCGAGGGATAGGTTAGAAATCTGCGGTAAGAAATAAAAAGTAATAGGAATTCCATCGATTAACAAGAAGGTCAAAATAATCTTAAAGGTAATAAGACAACAAAATATATAGACATCGATAATTCCTCACTTGACCGCAGATAACTACACTAAGCTTCGACTCTTATTGCATGTAATACCCCATCCTATCGTATATAGATTAGTGCGTAATCTGCAGCTTTCTTCCACAGAATATCTCGTAAATAAAATATGCTAAACAATAAATAATCAACTCACGAAATCGGAATGTACAGGCTTCTATACCATTTGAATTTGGGCTAAGATCATTGGCTATTGGTTTGCTAGCTAAAATAACTACGACGAGACGGTGCTGCTGGAACTGGGTGCGAAGGTCAGGTAGAGACTGACGCCCACGGCCACCACAAAGCAGACACCCACTCCATACAAGACCACCTTCTCCCGCAGGGCTCTTAACATCATGGTATTCAGAGTGCGGGAAGCTCTTCCTAGCTCGGCGTTGGTTTCTCGAAGCCGAGCCCTGGCTCCCTGTAGAGTTTCCCTTTGGTGGTGCAGATCATTTAGGACCTGGGCGCCCAGTTGCTCCGTCTCCAAGGCCACTCTGTACCCTTCGGTTAACCTGTTGCCCGTCCGTTCAATCCTTTCCGAGTTGTCCAAGAGGCGTTGGCGTTGATCTGTGCTTATGGACACATCCTCATAGCTGTCACCCAAGTCTAGAGTGGTAAATGTGTTAGCTTGGGAGCGCTGTTTGTCCTTGGTCATCCTGTACTCCGCCTGCAGGCGTTTCAGTTCCGCCTGGGCAACCTGCAACTTTCCGTTGAAGCTGCTCCGGAGTCCAGGATTCAGCTCCCTCACCTCCAGACCCATCTGCTCCAGCAATTCCTGAGCCTCGGGCAAACTGGAGTCGATCTTGTTGCACAAATCATGACGCTCGCCTGGGGTAAATGGACAAATGGTAATCACCATAATGGACAATCCATGGACAATCATCGCACTCACTATTGTTGTTTTGCTGCTGCAGGCGTCCAATATGGGCCGTTATTTCTGCTATTAACGTGGCGTATTGCTGTTCGTATTGCTCCAGAAGCGACATTTGTGCGGTTTTTATTCTTCCTTATTCAGTTGCGTATGGTATTTGTTTCGTTTTAGTTCGCGAAAATTACAGATTGATCCGAGAAAAGAAGTAAACATTGACCAAGTGTGACCGAGTCATGAGTTGAATAGTAATATTGCAATCCGTAAATACTGTGGTCACTCTGATTTCGACTCAGCGTTGCCACACTCATGTAAAAAAAACTGCCAACTTCAAGGACTACGATTTTCTCTTAAGAGTTCAGATATTTTATTTTCCGTATTAAATACGTAAAGAAAACACAAACATATATAATATTTTATAAATTCCATTTTATTGTACTTAGAGTAATTAATAAATTAAATAATTAGGTTCAGCTTTATGCGAGTGGAGATTCTTTGTTAACCCAAAAAACTGTTTTGGCGGTAGTACGATTCAATAATACTACTTGATACATATGTACACTGTTCATCACATTTGTGTTTGTGCTGTCCTGGTCCGCGATTAGGATACTCTTATCCCTCGACCAGTGTGGCCTTGTCCCCCTTTCGGAGCACCAGTTCCAATTGGGACAGCAAGCCAATAGCCCGAAAGTTCTCCTTGAAGAGCACGAAGTCCTCCAGCGGTTTTAGGTACTCCAAGGCTTGGTGGTAGCTTTCCAACTCCTTTAGCATGCATAAAGCCTTCTTATCCTCGGAGTCTGGGGATGTGTGTCCATTAGTTTGGCTGCCGGAGGAGCTGGATCCATTGGGGATCTTTTTCGGCGAGGCGGGAGCAGAGGCGGGCTTGGTGGACGCAGCTCGAGCTGGTGCAGGTGAGTCCTTTCCCTTGGAGGAGAGGGCAGGCGTGGATTTGCCACTTGCGCCGCCTCCCTTGGGGGCGTTCTCCTTGCTGCTGGCACTGTCTCTTCCCCCGCTATTATTGTTGTTCTGCTCGTTGGGACTGGAACTTCGACTGTGCTTGCTGGTTAAGGTTGATTCTGCTAGTGGATATGGTGCTGAGGTCACCGCTGAGTTAATCTCTTGCACTTCGTCGTCATCGGGTGACTCCATTTTGGGTCTCTTGGCCAACTGAACGGGCTGGAAGGGACTGGCCCGCTGCGGAGGAACATTTGGCGGCAATTGGGGCTGAAAGGGTTCCCTTTGGGGTGGCATAGTGGGTGGAAACTGCTGCATCTGCTGCTGCTGCTGGAGTTGCTGTTGCATTTGCTGCTGATGCCGCTCGAAATAAAAGTCGTTGAAGCTGGCGAACCCGGGGTGCGGAGTAGGATGTCCGGGATGTCCTGGAAACGAGGGCCATGGGTGGCCCATTTGATGCTGCTGCTGTTGCATATGTTGCTGCTGGAGAGCAAAGTGCTGCTGTTGCTCCTGATAGCTCTGCTCCTTTACATCCAT
The DNA here is from genome assembly GCF_016746395.2 of Drosophila simulans. Taxonomy (NCBI): domain Eukaryota; kingdom Metazoa; phylum Arthropoda; class Insecta; order Diptera; family Drosophilidae; genus Drosophila; species Drosophila simulans. Next base: position 716,301 of record NC_052522.2, read on the forward strand.
ACTGTCATCATCTTCTTCGTATTCTCCGTACTGCTGCATGTAGGTCATGTACTGCTCGGGCATCTCCTCCAGTTTGGCCACTCTTTCAGCGCTCGCGGGCGGAAAGAGATGGGCTAGGTCCTGTACAATGTCCGGGATCCACAGGGAGGATCCTAGTGGCTTCAACTGGTTGCTGGCTAGTTTTTGGGCAAAGCCTTGAAGATGAGTCTCTCGGAAACGGTTTAACCAGCGATTGTCTGCTATAAAGGATGTGCTCCCTATAACCTGTCGGGCATTCTCCGCCTTGTCCTTGATCATTCCGTGGGTAATGCTACCTCGCAGCTGGGGATTGATATTGGCCCTTACTAGCCACTCGTATACCACTGCATTGATGTAGGCGCACTTTCGGCTCCTCTCGATCTCCTCCACCATGGCCTGCTGCTCAACGGCCTCCAGGTTGGAGGGAACCTCCAAGCGCAGGGTGGGCAGCGCATTCGACTGCAGTCGCCTGCCGCCCAGGACACTGGGGTCAAAGTGCAGGGCACACACTACCGGCTTCTTGAAGGGCACAATTCGCCTTAGGGAGGCGTGGCACGCCTCCTTCCACAGCTTGTGGAAGGGGTTCTCCGGCCGGGGAAACGCAAAGAACTGCATACTCGGGTGCTGACGCGAATTGGACAGGCATCCGATGATGCAGCACCGCCGGATGGTCGGCATCTCGACCTGCGGATGCGGATGGAATTGCTGTTGGCCCCGAATCTTAAATGCTGGAGTGCTGGCGTTGCTCACGCTTCGCCAGGCCACGAAATGTAAATGAAATTAAAACAAATCCACTGGAATCTGCAAGAGAGTGTTTGCACACATTAGTAAGCTGGCTATTTAACTTCAATTTAAGTATCTGCGATTTTTTGTGTTTTTTCTTGGCCGCGTTTTCAATTTACCGCCAAAGTTAAGGGGTGTGGCAAGGACTAGGCTAGGACATGAGGTCTGGCATCCTTTGACCCTTTTCCATGGCGCATTTTGCAACAAGTGTCTGAATTTGAATTTTCTTAGTGCAATTGAGCCCACGATTTCCATATTGCAATGCCATAGGAGTTTTGTATTTACATATTTCAGTTTTAAACGAATACGAGTTTGGCAAACAACAATACATTAATGTGCTGATCCCCACGATTAACACGAGTAAATTCCCCGATTGAGATCGTGTTTTCCCAGAACACAGATATTTACAACAAACCAATGAATCAGCAACTCTAGAAGGACAGCTAAACAAATGTAAAATTAATTCATCGAACAAGCTAGTGTCTATCTCTTGGGACTTACAGCAGATGACATGAGTCATCGAAATAATGGCAAGCTAATACATAATCATAAAAAAGTATATCACAGTATATAGGAACAACCTCGAAACCTCTATAGAGCATCTGCCAATGACAAGACCACTCTAGAGAATTTAGAGATACAGCGACAAAACCAAATGATAAAGATACATATACACACACTTACGAAAACTATACAAGTTATAATTGTAGGCGCTGCATACGCCTTCGGAAATCAATACAGCCCCCGAAAAACCAGAACCAAAGCCATACCGCTAGAAAACCATATCGGAGCAAACACACACCCACTTTTGACTTGTATTTTGTATTGCTCAGATACACACCGCTGGAGATTCACAGAGATGCCTGCCTAATTCGAACGACTTTGGTCGCGCCCCTTTTTGTACGCCCAAAGAGTAGCGAAGTAGATATAGACCAGTGCACCTCGGCTGAGTCACAAAACGGAACCCACCTGCCTGACTCAGAGCCGGTCTTTGGATTAACACAGAACCCGGGAGATCGAGATGACTTAATCTCACAAGCATGTCCGATTAATTTCTTGGATTTAAGGCCGTATCTTGGTTTAAAGCCATTTTTTTGAGTACATTTGCTATTCCTCCCTGGTAATTTAAATATAAAGCTAAAGAAGGCACGGATGGCATTGATTAAATTAAATGTGATATCTAAGAACTTGGGCTGGTTAATCACAGGATCAACATAGATTTGCTAATAATAAAATACAATCAATTGTTCCTCCCATTAGAGAAGTAAGTGCGAGAGATTTCCTGCGAATTTAATAGATACGAATGGCTCAGTCCCAAGGGATGGATTCGACATTACGTCTGGTGGTTACCACGCATCCAAGCGCTGCCCAAGTTGTTGACATGGATTTACGGAATCGAACCTTATCTCTCGGCCAGCTTAGGGGTTGCTCACTGTTCCATAGCTCTATCAGGCAGAATCCAACTCGATTCCCGTCCCTTTGTCGTGCCTCGGGCAGCTGTTCGCTCTGCTCGAGCAAAGTTTTTGTGCCGGAAACTTCTTGGCAGCAGCGCTGCCAGCGTCAAAGTTTCACTGCCCGAGAAATCCAAACTCAGTCGAACCGAAGGAACCCAAACCCAAGCCCAAGAACCCTTCCACTTCTCCATCTTGAAGATATATCTTATGCTCGCACCTTGACACACACACACACCGCGACTGCGCTTCGTCTATGTCTTGGCCCTGTGTATGTGCGTATCTGTGTGTATATCCGCACGCACACCACGACGCAGTCGAGTGCACTACACCATCAATTCCAATTCAAATCTCCCCTGACTGACTCGCTTTATAAATGGTTTTATATTTCCTTTTATGTCGCTCTCTATGGCCCAGGCTATGGCTATGGCTATGGCTATTGCCATGGGTATGGCTATGGCTCAGACTCTGAGTATGGCTATATATCCACAGCAGCGGCCAAGGCAATAGCGGTGGGTTTCGAAAAATGAAAATCTTGATTACAATTACTGTACATTATATACATAACTTTTTGATCTTATATATATTGAGTAGAGTATGTAATAATATGCCCTTTTACCGCTACTATATTTGTGGCGGGGTCTGTGCATATATACAGAGCATCGAATGCGGACGTTGGACGTGGATGTAGCTCCAAGTACGAGTATCTCGACATCTCAGCTCGCTCAGTTCAGTTCGCCCGTTCAGTTCTTGCCTTTCTTTCCCTTATATCGATTGGCACTTTATCTTAATCGCCTCGAGAGTTGTCCCTCGCCAGTCCCCGGGGGGATTCCCCGTGCAGGTCCTCCTGCACCTTCCCCCAGCCTGCAGATTCCGATTCGGACGCCCCCTCTCCTCCCACAGATTCACCCTAATGGCTGCCTATGTCGATTGGGCTGCCTTAGCTCCTGGGTTCTTCTTCGTGAAATTTCGTGCAGCGTCATTATCATCGGAGCCATCAAGATGATGCTCCATTCCGGGTCTGGGCCTGGGCCTGAGTCTGAGTCTGAGTCTGAGCCCCAATCCCAATTGCAGTTCCAGTTCCCAAAACGAACCCAGGTTCCCTTTGTTGGCCACATATCTTTTGTATCTCGGTATCGCAGTATCTCCAGCCATTGTTCGCCTAGGAAGTTTGGTTTTCGGTTCGGTTTTTTGGCTCGGTTGGTTCGTTTAGACGTTCTACCTACATGCCATGCCTTCTTTCTGCCTTGCGCCCTTTCGTCCATGCTCTAGAGCAAAGTATACTCTATATATAAAAGTAAGTATTTCCCCGTCCCGAATTCCGCCGCACTGGGGATTAAGCTGGTAGTTTTGGATTTCACTCGGTTCGGTTCACGATGTCAGGTAATTTTGCGATTGGTTTTCGTCTTTCTTGGGCTTCGGCTTGGCATGAGTTAACTTATTTATCTTATATCTCAAGGTGGTTTGGTTTGGTCGGACCTTTTTGGGCTGCTTTAGGTTTAGCAGCAGCGCATAAATGGATGGGATGTTATATGGCATGGCATGCCATGATTCGAATTTCGGATTTCTGTGGTGTGTCTGTGTTTGTGAGTTCCTACAGATTTGAGGGGGAAGATATACTCATGGGAATAAAGAAACAGACTATGTCTATGCTGGCCACATATTCGCTGTTTGTTTGTATCTCGATTTTATGTCTATGAGGTCATTTAAGTGAGATATGGATGGCAAATGGCTGGCAGTATAATACAATAGATTGTAGTTGAATTTAAGTTGCCGAGTGAAAGAGATTGGCTTTGCTGTTATTCCACAATTAATATTTGTATATGGCGTAGGTGGTGGCTTATTCGAAAAATAATGTTCTATATCTTTAAATGTAGCTTTTAGTAGGTGGTTTACTATTGTAGTAATATCAATTTTATCTTAAGCACACCGTTTATCCGAATAAGCACTTATTATACACAGGACTACTGCTAATTCAATAAAATAGCTTTCAACGAGCAGCTTTACTTATTAGTCATGCCCCATTTAAGCCAAGAGCACCCACTTCCGACCACCAGCACGCCCACTCCGATTGCCAATTGTCCTTGGCCGATTCAAGGACTCTCTCCCCGAGAAGCACGTTTATTCAATTGGCGCCAAATCAGCGGGCAATGTACTTTTATCACACCCACGCAAACAGCAGCGAAAACAAAAAGGCAAATGCAAAATCAAAACCAAAACAAACCCCACTGACGCCGCGCCGTCTAAGGAACTCAAATAAAAACAAAAGCGGGTTTTTTTCAAAGGCACGCACACTACAACAAACTCAAACGCACATGCAAATGCGGCTTTTTTAATTGCGAACACACCAAAACAATAACAAAGAGGCGTTGGCAGCGACGCGACTGAATCTCAAGACCCCGTTTGTTTACACCACCCAAATAAGCACACATCGCAGTTACTTAAATCATGAATATCACTCATCCGCACAGTGGACTCCACTCACATCCAGAGTCTCCGTGTAACGCGAATGCGTTCAGATATATCCACAAATCAGAGTCTATAAATCCAGGTCTCTATGGTATGGTATCTATGGTATTTCGAACCACTCGGGAACTCGGCGCAAAATCTGCGGACGCGATGCGTGAACCGCCGCCAACGAACGTTCAACACAGAGTGTACGAAACTGAAACTAGCGACATCATCATCGCTACAGCTACAGCTACAGCCAACAGCCAACAGCCACGACTCGACGAACGACCCCGACCGACTCGTTTTTCCCATCTATAGGAAATATTTAATCCCAAACAAGCCATGCCAAACCAAAAACCTAAGGCGCTGGCAGCGAGGCGGCAGAGGCAGAGGCAGCGCAGCAACAGCGGCCGAAGAAGCAAAGAAACGGCGGCAAGGACGGCTCGATGCCAAGAACCCCTCGAGCTGAGATGCCAACAGTGTTGTGGTGCTAGCCGAATCCTCTAAGGCAAATTAAATTGTCGTCATTTTACCACAATAGGGATGCTCTTGTTGTTGCTTCCTTCGACGTAAGCCTAATAGTATTAAATACACAATTTATGTTGTCCGCAACTATGCTTGTCCACTCAATAGAGAGATCTGTATTATTGTTTGTACTAAGACTCAATTTATGCCACAAAGTAATCTTACAGTAATCATACACGTTTTCATTGGTAGCATACTTAGCATACTTTCTGGAAACCTATCCCCTGAGGTATTTTTAGACCTAGCTTGTGCTACAAAATAACCAGACAATCATCTCTGCTCCGCAAGGCGAGCCGCAGTCGACGCTGGCGTTGGCGCAAGACGTGAAAAACAAACAGGCAGAGCGACAACAACAAAAGTAGCAAATACCAGGCGACTGAACGTGGAATCGCCAGACTGAACGGGGGTGGTGTCAGTTGTTGGGCGTCTAGTCCGTCCGCCGTCGGCGATATATGCCCGAAGACCCGAACTGTGAATCCAGCCCGAACCCAACGGCCGAACCTGTATCCGAATCGGAATCTCAATCCGAAGCCCAACCTGTCATCTCGTCCTACCTTTGGGGTGCGTTTACGGCTTCAGTCTGGTGCGCTTGTACTGTATATAGCTCTCTGATGGGTTTTTCGGGTTTTCGGGCTTACGTAGAGCTCGCCATGGAAACTGCCTCCCTGTTACCCAAACTCGTCCATCCCGCCGTGTTCGTGTGTATCTGTATCTCTTTTGAGGTGAATGAGTGGTTTCGGTTTTGGGTCTGACGAAACTCGCTTGGAATTCCGGTATCTATATGCCTGGGGCAGATATATCTATCGTGGGGATGTATGGCCGCACACAAACGATGGTAATTATACCTATATTTGGGTACTATTATCGACTTTTTCGATTCTACAATAATCGGGGTTAGGCCAAATATTGGGGTGGACCCAAACATTTTTGTGATCGATCTTCTTGATCGCTTTCGGAAAAATGTTCTTCAGTCACTTAATCCCTAAGTTATGAATAACTAGACCAACATTTTCAAATCTCTATCTATGGGATCCACGTATCTCGGCTAATGGATCTCTCAACCAAGGCCATATTTTGGTCCACTCGAATTGTGGGTCTTGTAAGATTTAGTTTTCGTTTGGCATCGGGCCAATTTAAACAAGTTTTCCTATGGATACTCCATATAAGCGAGTCGTGATGCTGAGCTGCTTGGTTTGAAGTCGGAATCGGGTTCTTGGGACATTCGCATTATAGGCATTGGAGACACACATCCGCAACTGTGATATGTATATAAAAGTTTAGGCGAACGTATAGAAAATCCATTCCTGGCCAAAACACACACACACAAATCTCAGAGATGCTGGAAGCCGAGATGCCGTGGCCATGTGTATCTGTATCTTGTACATATACTCTTAGCTGTAACTTGAAGTATCGCTGCCCGGTTTGGCAGGTGATTGGGTTTGAGATTGGGACTAAATAGCTTGGGCGTCGGCAGCGACGCCGGCAGAGCTGAAACCATTTTGACGAAAGCGTTTGATGGATTAGAGTTAATACAATTCGAAGATATAAATGGATAACGCTCAGTTTGGGTTCGTATTTTTCGGTCGGTTCCCTTCCATCTCGATGCGATTTTGTTTCGGTGGTGGGAAATCGCACACATAGCATATATCCGGCTAGTATACATATATTAGGTGTGTGTACAATGTACATATATAAGGAAAAGTATTGGAAAAGGTATAAAACCACAGCATCAACCTCTGCGGCGGGTGGTGCCTAATGGGTGGGTTCTGGGTGGCCTGCCGCTTGGGGACTCCGGGTTTTCGCTTCCTCGGATGCTCGGATGCTTGACGATGACTCGACTCTATTATAGTATATTCCAGCAGCTATCCGCTGCTGACCAGCCAAGGAAACTTTTCTACAAATGCTTTTTTGCAGTGGCGGCGAGGGGGGTGGTGTCGCTGGCAGTCGCAGGGGGTAAAAGCCCTTGGCAACCTTTACACAACGAGCTGGAGCATCGAAGAAAATGACCTTTCCTTTTGCCATTTCATGACTCCGAATTCGAGTCCGAAGTGATTGCGATGAGCCAGGAACCCTACAAGCACACACACTCGAGCTCACACATTTTGAATGGCACAGCGATGTATAAGCATTCGAACATCTATAAATCGCACGAGGAATGTTCTTTAACTAGAGGGACATTGGATTTAATAGTCTTTAATGTTTAGGATCCGTTTGGCTCCTTGAAGTATTCATTTTATATGCAAATATATACAAGTATTTTAAATCTTTACAACAAAAATAAAATTCAAATGAAAAATATTCGAGAATTTGTAAATTACATGGATACAAATATTCTTAAAATTTGAATATTTATTATTGATAAAAATTGATTCAAATTCAAATCTGCTCTAATACTCGAAATAGAATATAGAAAACAGTTTTATCATATTATTGTAAGTTCAGTAGTTTTGCTCCACTGTAGGTGGGAGGAGCCCCCACTCGCCCTGAGCTCCACTAAGCTCATCTATTATGACCTTTTTCTGGAGAGATGCGGGGATTTAGCCATGGAATTTATTATGGTTATGTATTATATTGAACCTAGCTCCTCATCCCTCGGGACACAGTGAGCATTGTGAAATCGCTGCCACGACCCGAGATAGTATTTGCCATTACCTTTTTTGATTAGGTCCGGGCCTTGGCCCCTGTTCCTCGCTGGATTCCGATGCCATGCCAGTTGGAGGTTCAGTTTGGGTCTCAGTGCTCCGTTTTGGTCCCTCGACCGAAGGTATGTGCATATCTCCACTGGTATCGCCCCATCTTCTGCTCGTTCTCCATTGTGCGCGCTATAATCTATATGTGATGTCCGCCAGCAGCGTCCGTCGGTCGTTCAGTCGGCTTCCCTGATTATCTTTTGCTATATATGCAGGACTGTATGTGTGTAAGTTCGCGAGTGTCTATGCGACGACTGTCGCACCCAAAAGCACCATAGGGACCTGAATTTTTCCTAGTAATTTCCTTTGTGCCTCCTGCCACTCCAGTTGCCAGTTCCCTTGCCCGCTTCCCTCGCTTTCATTCACGATTCCATGGCACCGCCCTCTTGTTAGCGAAGTCGCCTCTGCTGTTGGTAATCCCAATCCCGATTCCGAATCCGATCCCCCTCGCCGTCCATATGATGTGAGCTCATTGCCGTCGCTACTACGAGTTTATTGCCATTTCCATATCGGGGTTTAACATCTCGTGTTATGCCCTGAACTACATGGGTGGTGTAATATCGCTCCATTTGCACTGTGGTGGTGGGAACTGGATATTGGAAGAATCAGTTCGGAACGCGAGACTTTAAAATATATGCGAATTTAAATATATTTTTTATGTAATGCCATGTAATATAATATATAAAAGTTTAAGACTGTAAGTTCGCACTAAGATTAAAAGATGAAATATGTGTAGTAATTAATAGAATTGTACACAAAAATGTAGGATTGTAATTAGGATAATTCGTAACATATACACATACAAAGAAGTCACCAGGTAATCCCTCGGGTTTGTCATCTCTTGCAATGCAAACATGCGCAAAAACTGAACAATTCACTTAAAAAATATATAAAAAAAATGGCAAATCGATTTGTTCAACCCAAAAGCTAACCCAAATGAAATCCAATACATGTCGTTGTCGGAACCGTCAGCCTGAAGGATATTTTCGGATGTTCGCAGGGAAAGGGCGTCAGAAAGGATAGCCTCTTTGGTACCCTAGTTCGAATCCGCTCGTCATCTCCTGCACAGTACAGATGGTTATCTACATCTATCGAAGGCTGTGTGGCAAGGAAGCGAGGAAAGACGATGTGCGAGTATAAGAAACGAACTCGCCACGTTGGAGCGGCGCATGACAGAAAGCTGAGGGCCCATCGTCATTATCGTCAGAACCTCCAGAGTCTCGGCTCAAGGGCCATCATCATCATCGTCATCATCCACATCCTCATCGTCGTCATCGTCTGCAGCAGCCTCCAAAGCCCAAGAGGCTTATGCCGCACCGACAACCCAAATAAGAAGTACGGGGTATAAAGCTGAGTAGCAGAACCAGAGACTAGAGCACCAGACTTGTTTCGCCACCATCGCCATCACATACAGTCGGTTCTCACGTTTTCCGCTCGAAACAAATATATATAGCTACATATATCTGCACTCTAGATGAACGGGTATTCGTAGAGTCGCTCTTGAGCCGGGGTCTACAGTTTTGGCGAGCCATTCGTATTTGGCATACAATGGAAACGATTATGGCATCGTTTGTATGTTTGGCGATTAAAGGGGTCGATTGGGTGAGTTCGGTATGATGAAAGAATCAATACTATATACGCAACTAACCGCCAGCCAAAGTAAATAAATGAAATGGCATGCATTTACAGGATGCTAATGGATATCGGGGCGATGATGATGAGCCAGGTAATTGGCTTTTGTTCCTTTCCCATGACAACTTCCCCGGCATATCGAACGATCATTAATGATTACTAAAGATTACTCATCGAGTTAGGTGACATATAAAAATCCATTAAAGGTAAATCACCGATTTAATTTTATAACATTTCTAATGAAACATTAGATATCGAAAAAACAGTCCCTTGTGTAGAAATAAAGGGTATTATGCACCGTTTTAAAATTAGCAAAATAGCCATATTCCCCAGCTGTCCCGGATTTGACAATGAAAAGTTTTCTATATACATATAAAAGATAAAATTACCTTCATAAAGTTTGGGGAGCACTGCATGGCAGTTAGACACGCCAATCCCAATGAGCCACCCTTGTGGGTGAGAAAAGCGCGTGGAACCAGTGGGACTCGATGATTCCGACGCAATAAAAAAGTTACACCAGCAGCGCTATATAAACGCCATAAATAGAATAGGCCCCGGAGCTCTAACATTTATAATCCCAATAAAATGCTACGTATTAAGATATTCCTATAAAGACCAAGGAATAAAAGCGCACTCAAATCTATGCAACTTCCAATTGAAATTGTGGTAACCTACGAGGTTTCATACAACGAAATATGTATGTATGAAGTACCCCCGGTATTGGCATAATTTGGATCATGACACACTTGGTGGTTCGCACGTCCCTTCCTTTAAAATTTTATTCATCCACCGATCACAAACAGTTGTGCAACATCATAAGCCCCTGACCGGCGAAACCCACGTCAACTGTACCCAATTGGACATTTTACATGCCCTTCGGCCTTACATCCTCTCAGTCCTGCGATTGGCATATGTACTATGCCGTACTATATATGCCGAACCCCAGCTACTCGAGGGAAAAAGAAGAAGCGCCACAAGAGGACGACGACGAGGATGAGGACGAGGATGAGGATGAGGTTGAGGTTGAGGGAGCTGAAGAGCTGAAAGTGGTATATATAGTCTGTCCTCTTGCTCGTCGTATATCCCTCAACGGCAATTCCGCTTTCAGGGTTTTATGTCAGAGCTCTTAACGCGCTGGGGTTTCAATTTTGTTTTGGGGCGCAGCCGTGTGGCAGTAACCTGAGCCAAAGTTGTTGTGTTTGCATTGATGTTGCTTCTTCTTCGCGTTCTACCTTTATCGGGGAGCCCCCCGAGCACCTAACCCTACACTCGTAGGTTTTCCGCCTGTAAGAGTGCTATATTCAAGCCGTCGCCGTCAGTCGAGTCTGACGACGTCGGTCGGAAATCCTTGAAACGAAAGTCCTGAAGCTCCTGCTTCAGCTTCTGCTGCTCAGGAGGGTTGCCATCGTATGGCGAAACTTTGCCGCAACCGGAACGGATGGCGATGTAGCAATGGCGATGTGGCGTATCCAACGCTCCATAGACCCGGTTGTGTAATCGTAGCGCCCTCAATCGACACTGCGACAAAAGCTACTAAATACATTTTCTATATATTTTCGTCATGTCTTGACTAAGCAACTTCATAACTTATAAAGTAGCTAACCGGTATTTACATTTACATTAAATACTATATAACAAAACCAGCAAGTTTCTTTCAGTGCACTTATATGCTCTGCAATCTGTAGGTGCGAGTGTGATTGTGAGTGTCCACCTTTTGGCACCGCAAGGTCCCTCACCGGGATGCTGCGCTGCTGGCATCCGCTTCCCCCATATATCCTCAGCCCTTCGCCCTTCGCCCTTCGCCCTTCGCCGCCCACCTCCGGCTGTACTCCCATCTAGAATTGATGTAGCACCTACGGTGCTCCCTCTCCATCTGCCCACTTCCGGAGCTTCTGTTCCACGCACGTTCAACTTCAACTTCGCTGCAGGTCATTCGGACTCGTTCAGTCTCATCCCACATCGCGTAAAGTTTTAGAGGACGAACGTAAAGTTTTAGCGCTGATTGTTAGTCTCGCTGGGGCGAGTGGAAAGTTTTCTTATAGCTTGGAAACCTGGTCAAAGACCCAGATAGCCGTGCCATGAGCATCTTAAGAACAGCTATAAGCGTGCATCACCTTGACAATGTCAATCCTTATTACCATTTAAGTGAACGGATTCGTTTTGAAACATGTTATTGAGCAACAATTACTTAATAATAATATACATTTTATATGCGAGTTTGAAACTTGTATATGATATACGAATAGTTAGTTTACGCTTGTTTGTTCGCTTACAAATAAATCCACATTTTTAGTGAAATAACGCAGTTTTCATAAAGCCTATCTTATACCCTGCAGAGGGTACTCAAAGATCTAAATATACTTATAAACTAAGGCACACCTTTTTGGTTTGGTACTTATTCTATGGATTTGTCCATTTCCTCGCTCTTTTTCGCAGCTGACTCAAAGATCTTCTCCAGCTGCGTGAGCAGGCCAATGGCTCGATAGTTCTCCTCCATTAGGACGAATTCCTCCAGGGGCTTCAGTAGACGCAGTGCGTCCTTGTAGCTCTCTACGCAGCGCGGCAGATTTGCCTCATCGCTGGTCTCTGAATAATGACCGGGACTATTGGCTGGCAGTAGTTCCGCATTCTCCTCAGGCAATGCCTCATTGAGCGATTGAATCTTCTGAATCTTCAAGCCACAGGGCATTGGGCCGCCGTTCTCTTCTGATTTTCGTTTAGTAGCCCTTTCTGGCAAATCCTCATTATGCTCATCCTCATCATCCTTTATTTCTATTAGCTCAGGTGGCACTTCAATGGCCACGCAATCATCGTCTTCTTCGTGCTCAGATTCTTCGGGTTTTGGTTCCACCTGTGGGAATTGGTCCAAGTCTGTCTTGTTGCTCTGGCTCAGTTCTTCCTGCGTTTTCTTGTGGTCCAGAGTGATCTTGTGTTCATTCCGGCCGCAATAACTGACTATATCTCGTAGGTCCAGGGAAAGCGGCAAGCGGCGGTTCGTCACCTGAACTCCCACCGTGAAATTAAAGTTATAGCGACTCTTAAAGTGCTTCAACCAAACTTTGTCGGGAAAGAAGGAGTCGATCTTGAGGATGTCCCTCAAACTAATGGCCACAAAGCGCAAATTGTCTAGGTCAAGACGACCCTGGCGAACCAACTGTGATCGCTGGATATACTCATAAACGCACTTCTCCAGGAACGCTAACTTTCGCTTTCTACGCAGGTGCACTTCATCCGAGGTGGCTTGATTTTGGCTTGAGGTGGTGACCAATGTCTTGGTGCGATAAAGAGGTCGATCACTGCTAGTGAGAGTAGGTTCCGGCGATCTGGGCGCTAAGCTGCAAGACATCGAGGTGTGTCGTCCACAGTACGACATTATGTCCCTCAAGTCCATAGATCGCGGTGGTCGGCGGACTATCGTGATCTGACGATTCGACAGGGTTATGTTATAGGCGGCCTTGAAGTGATTGATCCACGGTTTGTTCGGCACGAAACCTTCGATTCGCATGAGGTCCCGGAACTCGATGGCACGGTTGCGGATCATCTCCTCGTTCACATCGCTGTGGAGGTAAAACTGGGCCCTCTGGATATACTCATACAGGCAGTGGCCCAGAAAGTTCAGCTTGCGCCGGCGCAGCTCGGCTTCCTTATTGGCCGGCTGGCTCAGCCGATTGGTGGCCTTGTGGAACTCCAGGATGGCTTCCCGATTGGACACTATGCTCTTGATTTGCTCCCAGCTGCAGTTGAAGTTCCTCGCAATCTTACTGTACATGGGCACAATGTCGTACTGTCGGATGGCAGCCACGCGCTCCTCCAGAGTCAGCACGTTCCGGATACGATGCGATCCATTCGAGTTTTCATGGGCGTTCTGTAATTGATTCATGGTTTATTTCTGTGTAAAATCCGATTCCTTGGCTTAGTTACATATGTTATTGATGCTGAGGGTGCATAGCCTTGGGAACTCAAATTATCTGTATGCGATATATCATTCATATATATTTATTTACATATGTATGTATATTTACGAACATGTCCTCATCTTATTCGCAAATGAGTCTCGCGTATTCTAGCTCAGAGATGTGAAATCGAAGCATGCACTCTCACTTACTCACTACGAAAGTATACTTACGTCAGAGTACATTTCCACTCCCGCTCTCACTCTTTCAGGTTCTGCACTCTCTCTTAGCGTGCTCTCGCTCCCACTCTCACTGCCCCTCCTCACGTGACCGATAAATTCTGTTCCTTTAAGAACGAAGGTAAAACGAATTAGTTATTATACAGAGAAGTGCTGTTTACTTACCTCAGTCGCACAGCTTACACTTTGTCACAAATATACAGCAGTTTTTTAGGCACATTAAACAGAAAATATGTGCAGTCGCACGTGCTCAGAGTTGCCAGAGCAAGTGCAAATCAATGACTGAACATGCTGACCGAACAGTGCAGAGCCAGATCTCTGCTCTCTCTCTCTCTCCTCCGTTTGGCGGAGCGGAAAAACCGTAACATTGCGAGACATTCCGCTCTTTCTCTAGCGATCTAAACCGACTGGTGGTATTCGGTTGCGGTATGGGATTTATTTTCGGATCGAGAGTAAATATTCTCTCGCTAAAGCAGCTATAACTGGTTTAATATGCCGAAATACACAAATCGCATTACCACCTAATCTGTGCTGAAACTGGTTTGATATGTATAAATAATATCTAGTGCTTCACTTAACGTTTATTTACCACATTTAAATGGGGCCCTGTTGGTTAATACACTCTATACACTCTTTTCGCACATTACAATTATTTACACACTTTGGGTCTTGACTCTCAAAGGCAGGACACACCAACATTTTGATTGTAGATTACAGGTAAGAACTAAACTGTATTTTTGTGGCGCAATTAAGATCATAGATCGAAATCCTCGTTCTGAGGCGGATTTACGACTGATTTTTCAACTTCAGTGAGTAGTCCAATGGCGCGATAGTTGTCATTTAACATGGCGTACTCCTGTAAGACCTTCAAGTAGGCCAAGGCCATATTTTTACTGTCGATGGATTTCAGCGAATTTTGTAAGGAAGCGACTACTTTGTGGTCCACCTCGTCTTGACTAGTCTCATTTTCCTCCTGTCATTGAGGAATTTATCTTTACGTAAGTTCTATTACAGTCCAAGGACCTGTTTACTCACCTTAACTGCAACTGCCGTTGCGTGAGATTTAACAGCAACGATGCAGGGATTTAACTGGGAAGTCTAAAAAAACTTTCGAAAATTAAGGAGATTTTTCAGGTTGAAGGAACAACTAACCTCCTTAATCTCATCTTTTGAGCTCGTTTCCATTTCCAATGACCTAACTTCCTCTTCATCGGTAAATCCACCATGCTAAGAAAATTAATAATAAGTACTAATGATACTGATGATCTACTAGTACGAACCCACCTCTATCTCTATTTTAATTATAGCTTCTTCTGAAGCAGAATCCGTACGCACGCGTACTTCTAATTTCTTCGACTTCGCCTGCAATAATAGTGTTAATTTATGTTGTGACTTTTTAATAGTGTCCTACCATTTCTGGCGTTTTGTTGGTTTTTTTGTTTCCTGCCGCTTTTGCCTTTTCATCATCAGCCCATTTTTTACACACTTTACAAAGTTTTGTTGGACGATTCTTAGTCACCTTTCTTAGGTATGCACACCTCTTACATCCCATTTTAATTAGACCGCTTTGTTTCTAGAATTCGTTTTATATTTACTAGCATTTAACTCATCCTTCATATGTTTGCCTATACTCACCGAGTTTATAGGTTCCTTACACTTGTATGTTTCTGCATATAATATTTTTTCAGGTTTCTAAAAATGCACATCCAGTTCAGAATTCGATGGGAGTTTGTGAGAAAACATGGATGGACAGTAGATTAGAATAGATAATGCTATAGAACAGACTATCAAA
The DNA here is from genome assembly GCF_016746395.2 of Drosophila simulans. NCBI lineage: Eukaryota > Metazoa > Arthropoda > Insecta > Diptera > Drosophilidae > Drosophila > Drosophila simulans. The sequence continues at coordinate 731,775 of NC_052522.2, forward strand.
TCCCCGTTACTCGGAGAATGGAAGTGCAATGAAAAATGTAAAAGTTCTTTTTTAATGGGCCTTACATTGATCAGCTTTCGATTCTCAGTAAGTTGCTCAGTTTTGTCCATCCTGGCCTTCGTCAGCTGGTCCAGGCGATCCCGCCACCGCTCGCAGAGTCCCTTGGTCTTGTGCTGTTTCTGTACCAGGTGGAAGGAGCTTTCCACATGAAACTCGCGTTGTGTGGGATCGGTCTTCGCCTGGATTTTGGTCCTCATGGAGGCCAGACGGATGTTAACCTTGGAGAGCATCTCCTCCATTTGCTCTAAGTACTGCTTGACCTTGAAGATTTCGGCATCCTGCAGGTCAATCAGAATGTCCCTGTACTTAGCGACAAGTCCTTTGAAACGTATCACTTGAATGGCAAGCGTCATGGACTGCGCCTTGTAGGACGTACGCTTCGAGTTATTCCCCTCCCTCTGGATGACGGCGCGCAACTGATCGAGCTCGCCATGGGCATCTTTAAGGTAGCGGATGGCATTACTAAGATTTGACTCCGCTGTGACAAAGGCGGCAGCGTCCGGGGGTCGAAATCCTGGCGGGGCAGGACCCAGTGCAAATACCCGGGACTGCAGGTTGTCCGGTAAAATGGATTTATTTTCCATAACATTAACAAAACTTAGACTTCCACAATATTTTTTGGAGACCGCATTGGTATTGCCCATCTGAGGCATTTAGTGTTGCCATTTTGAAGTTATCGATAAAGTTTTGCTTCATTTGATCATTATTGCATAATATTATAACTTTTTAAAACCTGAATTACATGTTTTCAAGATCCTAGTTATTTCTTGTTAATTATGTTTTAATTTTCTATTTTTTGCACCTGAAGGTCTTTTGTTAAACTTTTAGTGTCATATTGGTGCTGCCAGATTTTTTGGTTTTTGTCAATTCCGAAGACCTTATTGCTTTCAGATTCTCCTTTATCTCGGCAGGATTCACTTTGTTCCTCTTCAAAATACTAGTAAGATTTCAGAAATCTTCGCTTTTCCTGTGAAATTCCTAAAGATTGTCCTAACTATAGGTTTTAGAGAACGGTATTGCCACAGCGCAATATTTTAGCCAATATCCAAGACAGATTTGTTCAGAACCAGATTCATTTTTCAGTGGTGTTAGCAAGTGCATGAACCATAATTAAATAAAGTAAATTAAAGTATAAACATATATTATATAATAATAAAAACTTAAAACTAGAGGTATAAATTAGCAGCGTGCCTAATCTTATCATTGCTTTTTCAGTAAATTGCGTACTAGCTTATAAGGACACTAAGTTTGATCCACCTCGAAGTCTTTGATTTGGGCTGGATATTGAATGGCGTGCTCCGCCTGTATTAGCAGTCCTATGGCCCGGAAATTATCGTGAATCATGGCGTACTCCTGGAGAGCTCTTAGGTGTCTCATTGCCTCATCGGCGTTGCTGATGGAGATCTCGTCCGCGGACTCGGACGAATCATTAGTATTGGGTTCGGCGGCATTAATAACGGCGAAGTGGTCCACATCCCGCTGCAGATCCGTTGGCACTTCGTAGTCCTTCTGGATCTTGATATCGACATCATCCAATGGCTGCTTTCGTTTGCGATACGTACGAATTTGCCGGGGAATAACTGTGCTGACAGTGGTGCCCATAGACAGCATCCTGCCTTTCTGGATACCGGTCCCCACACTGACCACCGCATCGTAATTACTGATGGAAAGTTCCTTCGGCGGTGGGACGGGCTCATCCTTCAGAATTTCGGACATCTCGTCGTAGAACTGCCAGTCCGGATGGAAATGCGGTACCTTCGCCAGGAGCTTGCTCCTTATGCTGTAGTAGGTCTTCTTCAGGTTCCTAAATTTTCGATCCAGCTGAATGGCATCGATATCTGTCATTCCCCGGCTTTCAAGGGCAACGACCATTTCCCCCCAAATGTCCTTGATCTTTTTTTTCGGATCCCGAAAATCAGCTTGGCGTTCATTGTAAAGGGACAGTAAAAGTCGGGTGTTGGATGTACACCACTTCCTTTCGTAAGCTGGCTTATTGTGAGTATAAATTAGTTTTCTTCTTGAATTTATGTTTTTAACTTACACTTTGTATCCATTGATTACAACAGCTACTTATTTGATGACGAGATAGTTTTGTTTCCCAGGCTGCTCGTTTTTTCAGACGGCGTAAGGGAAAGGTATCATGATCCAAACATCTGTGTTTCGATTTTTCTCTATCGATAACTATCGAAAAGGTGGCACGAAACAAAGATGGAAATATTCTTTCGTTTTCTAAAAATTGATTTATTAACTTAACGAGTATTGCAGTATTTTAGATTTCTATGTTAATACTCTCTTTCGGAGGGAACATTTATTTTTTATATCTTATATAAATACTCATCTTAGCTTATCAAGCGGGTTTCTTGCGAGTCCGATTTTATTGCCATTATGTAGTTTTTGTATTTAAAAGTCTCGCAGTAAGGATTTAGTAAGTACTTGCCGCAGGTCGAGACCTCCCAAAACTTAATAATAGAAAGTTAATATTGAAATGTACCTACACTAAAAATAAGCACATAACTATTACTGTGCTGCCATCTACCGGCAATGCGACTTTCATTTACAGACGCTAGGTGTCGCCCGAACAGTTCGTCGACAGGGGCGCAGTATGTATGTAAACCTGTAAATAACATGTAAAATAACCGGCTACCGTACACTCAAGTCTACACAGTAAAAAACTGTCCGAAACACAGTTATTGATTTTTATATTGATAAATTTGTAAAGCAAATTATATAAGATCACCAGGGCTTGCTATTATAAGCTTTTATAAACTTATCTGCAAGTTTTAGATAACGAAAAAGTTACTCAAAGAGGTTAAGTCCTATCGTGGAGTCTATGCCCAATTTTCCGTATCTACCCAATCGAGCGTGTCCTAAATTTAATTTCCGCTACAAACAAAAAGGGAATTTACATATGCACAATTGGCACTTTTTCCTAGAAACACCTGCGCACCGAGGTGGATGTGTGAAAAACTTGGTTAGAATATCTCAAGAAGCGCACTTCCGTTTTGGCCTAGATAATAACCGTGAAGGGCTAACTCGGTAGTACGTAAAGCAGTCAGTAGTTGCAACCCCAGAATGTGACCTTAAACAATGTTTTGGTAGGGGGTTCAACGGAGCGCAACCGCGTATAAGGTGTGTGGACCGACCCTACAGACGAGCCTTACAAATAAAGGTCCGAAACCAGAGCCAAATAATTGTTGCGCAACTAGGCGAAGCCAGCTCACTGATTTTCCCATGAAGAGTTGGACCAAAACGCGATCAGTGGGGCATGCAATGTGGGAAAATAGACTCTCGGATATGATTGACAATGGTTCGGGGCCGCTTTGGACCCTATATATTTTGACGGTCTGCCCATGGCAATGGCTTCATTATGTTGAACAGCTCCCACAGTAATAAGGCTTTCGGGCCGACTGCTTGGAAATTGCACTTCGTGCAGGCGGATTTCAAATTCATTTCGCTTAAATGTGTGGCGCTGCCTTTGGGCCCCAAGTCCTCAAGTCGCGCAGTTAGTTGCACCGTGGAAGCCAAGGTGAGATCGTTGAACAACTGACTGCTGAGCTGTTCTTTTATGGCTTACATCTCACCCAAGCACTGAAAATAATCGGAATATAACTTAGGTCTACGATATGACTGTGAAATATGTAGCTCCTTTCAGGATATTCATTTTTCTCTGTGCAAGTCCTAAGCGAAATCCAAATTATCCGAGGTCCACAGTAGACCAGATCGGTTCACTGGGAGTTCAATGCTCGCGGGTCACGACTTTGCCTCCAATCGAGCAGACATAAATCGGAGCAACGGAGACTTTGACAGACTGCTCGAGATCTGCGATTTCCTTGGGATTCGGATTGAGATCCGGACCGAGATCGGGATCGGGATCGGTACTGTGACTGCATGCATCTGGGTCCAGGCATTTCAATCAATTGACGGAAGTCAGAGTTTTCGCCAGCGAAATGATCATGATGTATGTTATTGGCCCCGAATCCAGAGCCTACCCATTTGCTATTTGTCAAATTTTCATTAGATGGCCATAAATTGAAATCATGCGGCATTTGTTTTTGGTCAGCACACAAATAAATTTCGCACTGCCGCACCGATTCTCACGATCTGAGGACCAAATGATTGGATTATAGATAGATGAGGGGTAAGGCACTAAAACTTTCTAGCTGTTCACACCAGCTGGTCTCTCGATCGACGTTTTGGTTTTGGTCTTGGCCAATCGCCACCTGCACTTGAGAGTTTGGCAGATCGGCCAGAGGCCTTACACTCGAAGAAAAGCGAGCCTGTGTGCGCAGAAATCAGAGAGTTCCTTTGTAGAATCACTGTGAAATAGCCTCTGTCTGTGTTGTAATATTTGAGGTAAGAATGCCACATTTTCTTGGAGTGCATTAGTTGGTGCCGGAGCAGGATCTGAGATGCTGGACCTGGTCCCCACACGTTCGAGTATGTTGCTTGGCTAAAAGCGAATTCCAGTTGCAAACCCATTTTTGGCACGATCGCTGAGCACAAACCTTTTTTGGGAAGAAGCCGCCGCCACAAGGAGCATTGATTTGGAGTTGCATTTGGTTTTGGTATCGGTTATTGGGTATTGGGTATTGGTACTGCCAATTGCCAGACGGCGGCCAGAACGCACACGTGGATACGGAATGGGCATGGGTATGTGCCCGCTCTATGGAGCATGGGATGGTGCTGGAGCTGGGGGCTTTCGTGGGACAGTGTGGCATGTGTTGGGGGGAGTGGCAAGGGGAATGCGGGCAGTGAGAGTTCGCAGGTGTGTGCTGCCGTATGTATCTTTGGCTTGGCTCGGATCGTGATTGCTGGCAGTTCGGCTCTGACTTGGACTTGGATTTGGATGTGGACTTGGACGTCGGGTATCCAGCTGCGAGAACGCACCCACTTGGCCAGCACACACACTCACCCGCACACACACCCACAATCAGCGGGTCCAGACGAGGCCAGCGGCAAAGATCGTGTTCATGCGGTGGCTTTATGACCACACCGGAAAAATCGGGGGTATACAAACGCTGAGTTTGCTGTGGTCCGTTTCAAATCAATTGATTAATGGACATTTCACCAACAGACAAAAAAAAACACATATTTAAATTATCAATGCGTGTTGTATAAGTGTAATGTTCAAAGGTATTAAATGAATGTTTGACAAAAGTGTATAGCCAGCATAAGTGCATAGATTGGAATGGGATGTTTGAGATTGATATTCGCTTGCTGTATCTCAGAAAAGCACAGTGCCCGTGCTGATTGATTAATCATTGCCGGTAATTTGATTTTGTGCCTTTTGTGCGCAGTTCCACCGTTAGACGGTCGGCCAGGCCCATTGCTACATACATATATGCAGCTCTCGTGGATCTCGGAGCTCCAGCTCCCTCCCGTAGCCTTATGCTCCGTGCTCCGATCTGCTCGACAAGCCTCTTTCAGCGCTTTGATTGATTGTTTCATTGCATTTTGAGCACTGGGCTTGAGCTTGCCATATTCACCTGGTTGGTTGCCAGTCAGTCATACAATATACTCGAGAAACTCGTGGAACTGCGAGACACCCGACATGTGTTCCCTGCATCTCCATCTACGGCTGACTTATGGATTTGTTTCTTGCTGGCCCCTCGCTTTTCTGCATGTCAGCTTAGCTGTCAAAATCCTTGAGCCGACTACAATGTCTAAATGGCTGGCACACTTTTGATTCGGCTGATTAACAACTCGGCAGTGGAGCTGCCGTTTGACAGTTTTTTTCGCGGAGAAAATCGGAGAAAGATCGATGACAGTTTTGGCTGATCTTCGGCCTGACGGATGGCCATAAATTAATCTATTTACCCAGGCCATTGAATAATGCAGATGATATGTGAAATTAAAATTGAATTAGAAATTTAAAGCTGATTGATGACACTAGGGAAGCTACAGGGGGGTTTATTTAAAGCTTCAACTTTAGCTGAATTGTTTAGACCATACATTTAATAATCTTTGAAACTAACTTACAAATATTTAATAACTTATCTCTCTGTCCGGCATATTCTTGTGGAAGCACACTATTTCTCATGGATCTTAACAAGCTTAATCGTTTAATATTTTTGGGATCCCCGCCAGCAATCAATAATAACAATAAGCCCACATAAGTAAGGCCTTAGCCATGGCTTCTACCCACAGGGTAAAATAGCACACCCATTTCGGGGCGTTTCTCCGTCGATGAGCAGGGGATCCTTCATGGGAAGTCAAGCGGAGGACAAAGGTGTTCGCTGACTGGAAGGCGTCGAGTCCTGCCTCTAAACACCTGGGCCTCGGATGAATGCAAATATCTGGGAATAACAATGCGGTGAATCACATTGTGACGTCACAATGTCGCAGTATGTCAGCGGCTGCTTTATCGAGATCCGGCCAGATGACAACCCCTAATTGAGGTTGCCGCTTTGCCACAGTCCCTGACGGCAGCTTCATGTCTTCTTCTACCCCAAGGACGCTAGTCAGAACTCACCGGGCGGCGCAAAAAACAATCGCGAAAAAAAAGAAATCAAATAGCGCACACTGGGACGAATTTGGACAATTTAAAGTATAAACAACGAATTTAAATCAAAATGTTTCAAGAGAAAACGAGAACTCACTTTGATATCGATTGTAAAGGTTTATAAGTATGCAACAAAATATGTTACAATTTTAGGTTTGATAAATTTCGTAAGATGTTTATAAATGTGATGCCCATTATCCTTAAATTTATTTTTGGCTTGACAAACATATTGCTTACTGTATTGATATATTTTTTCCCACTGTAGTCGATGAAAACAGCGCGCAAAAGTGCAGCTGATGTTGACGCAATCGTGGGAAAAGTTCGCGGCACAACCCTGACAACCCCGACCGAAAACGACAACCCTTGGCCTCCTGGTCGCGACGCAAGGAGCCACACAGCTGGTCAAGATGACTCCGATCCTGATCCTGGTTCCGCGATCCCAGCTGCCAGCCGTACCCGTACAGTCGCGTCTTGTTCAGCGAACGTCGATGGGTGATGGCCTAGGATGATTGGATTGGAGCTGGATGGACTGCGGCGTGGATGCCATATGTCAACGCTGCGCACGCGCAGATACAAATGTATCTGTAGCGGGAAATCAGTCCAATTAAAAATAATAAAGGTGCAACTGCGGACCGTTCGGCAGCTTGTTAGTGTGGACCGACGGCCAAGATGGCAGATTGCACACAAAACAATGGCCCCTCCGATATTCCTCCCCTTTGGCGAAAATCGCCTCTAGGCGCGTGGGAAAGCCGAAATGAATCTGCACCTGCCGCGCCCCTTTCGCAAGAAGAAATCTGCGTTTCACCATATTTGGCTGCGGCAGAAATATGTATTTACTTTATGGGTTCGTGATCGAATCAAAAGCGCGGCCATAAAACCGCTAAATTGTGGAATTCTTACAGCAATTTGAGTGCAACACGAACATGCAGACGGAAAAAATGTTGAATTTTATATACATTGTATATATTGTATATATAAGACATACCTATTTAGTTGGAGTGGAAGCATGCACCATTTTTAGATAGCGTTTTATTTACTTATAGTCTTAGTGGCATACTAATAGCATTATTTTTCTCTCTGCTTGCAGTTAGCCCGCTGACAATTCTATTTGGCACGAGCTCATTAAGCTCCATTTATATGCAACCTGAGCCATGACTGGTCCAAAATCGCGAGTGCAGCCGCCTCTCGAACTCCCGATCGCCACTCGAGACCCCACTCCAAATCCGAATCCGAATCTGAATCCCCGTATTCCGTACTCCATGAGCCGATGACAAGTTGTTGTCCGCTGTGGCCGGCGAATGATTTACGGGCTCTCTAGAGAGCCAGCTTCTCGGCATCAGGTCGCATGCCAAAAGCCGGCCAGCAAAGTGCGGGAAATACATGCATACATGCATGGGTAAGAAAACAAAACGCTTAAATGGAAAACACAGGTGGGGTGTTGTTGGCCCGCAACTCTGGCCAACATGCAGGCAACATTCTTGTCTTCGGTCATAGGGCGACACAGATAAACACAAATGGAAAACAATGTTGAAATATTTTAATTGCCTGCCAGTGACATTCAAGTTGCATGAGCGATGTCGTTGCCGAACAGTTAACACGGGAACGTGTGGACAACTTCTTCCAAATGGCCAAGACAGTTGATGTTTCTATTTAGAAAGTATAGAAGATCTTATCTTATGTATAAGATTCATGTTCGGCGAAACTTCTTGATCGATCTTAGTTCGTTGGCCAATCTAGTCAATCTGTAGACATATGGCTTCTGCACCTATTCCACTGAATCGACACCTTGTCACACCCGAGAGTTTATTTTGCGGCGGGGGTCATTAGGTCATCTGACAGTCAATCAGCGGCTGCGTCTGGCTTTGTCAGCCATACAACTGGTTTTTCCCTCTGCAAGAATGCTAAATCTTTTTGTCAGCTGCTGGCGGCGGCAGTTGTCGCAATTAGTTGCCGCCTGTGCTCACTGCGGCTGCGAATTTTCGCCAGAGCCGCGATTTTGAGTAATCATCGGCTGGCGGAAATGCACAGTGCAGCGCCCCGGCAGCAAAGTAGCAACTCTTGACCCACAAACTTGACAAATCCATCAGCGGCAGTACGCCCCGAAACTCTTGAAGCCGCGGAGCCTGCCTCTCCCTCGATCGTAAATCAAACGCTCGTAACTTTTTCTGTAAATCATCGAAGGGGCTGGCGAAAAAAAGAGCGAAGATTCCACTGAAAAATCATAAGTCACTGCATGTCTGGGTAGTCATCTTCATCTGCAGTCCGCGCCACAGGTGGCTGTGGGGCGGGGAACAGTGGGGGAGGGGTAACTTTACCGCCTCATATGCAAAGTGTCAGTCATAAGTGACTTTTTTGATTTTGCTGCCAGCAGCAATAACAGCAATACACCAACACAGCCCGCTCGGCAAATTAATTATAGCCAAGCCATTTTCAGATATATTTCTTTCACAGCGATTTTTATGGCCCCGCAGAAGGTATAACCGTTTTTGCAAAAGGGTAAAGGGTTCAAACTTCTAAGTTGAAAGCAATCCGTACGATACTCTTCTTGGTCAATTCTAAGGACATGTACTCCCCAAAGTTATATAGAAAGAACGGAAGGGTATTTCCACCTTCGATGTCGGAAATTAACCTTTATCCTCTGCATTTCTGTTGGTCGAGTCTGGCAGAGTTGCATGTTGCATGTCCGCGGAGCACCTTTCACCTTAAACTGTTTGCTTTATGACCTCTTTCAGATGGATATTGTTGACGGCTGCGGCTTGGCTGTCAGGTGCTATTTTCCTTCTCTTTTTCCTCATTTCAGTTTGCTTGATGGGCGTCTGTCCGGTTTGACATGGCCGAGGGCCAAAAAGCCGAAGCTTCTAGCCACCTTTCACTCGCGTCCAGAGAATCCGCAGGTTCGCACCTGTGTACGTTTTTGGATGCCAGTTCGATGCACCGCCGTGCCTCGTGAGCCGCTAATTAATCGACTTTGCAGGGGCCTTGATTAAACCGAGCTCTCTGTCTTCCTCTTTCCTGCCAGCTCGTTGTTGGGTTGGCAGCATTTGAACTTTCGACCCGGGCCCATAAATATCGGCAAAAGATGTGAGATACGCGACGTCGTCGTCTTGGTTCGCAGCAGCAACAGCAGCAACAGCAGCAGCAGCAGCAACTTTGTAGCAGCAACAGCACCAACAGAGTCATCATTAGCTACATCCATAAGCTCCAGCGGAGGCCGATGTCGATGTCGTTTAGCATGTCGGCTTTATGTCAATTAGATGTTCGTCTTCGATTAAGTCCGAGCCACTGGCCGAGTGCACATAATTTGGCGCTTGTGACAGCAATTTGCCTGCCCCCAGCCACGCCCCCAAATGTATACTCGTGGTATAACGCCCCCTTTTAGGTGACATTCGAAGCACTTGCGAGTGACAAGTGAACCCGCCTCGAGTGCGTCAAATGATGACCCATTGACCAATCGATTTCGGTTGATTGATGTCTTGGGCCCGCAAACACAGGAAAGTTATTACGAATATCGATCGGAAGCACTGAAAAAGCTGAAAAGACTGTCTATCGATGGAAAAGATACAAGAGAATTGCATAGAAATAGTTATTTTTATGATTATAAAATCTTCAGACGGATCATGTTCGTGTAATTATACCAAAATTGTATTATTTAAGACCTCATTTTGGTCAGTGTATTGGCGGTTTTTGTGTTAAGCACTTGTGATTACCCCTAATCATCGCAGGTGCTCCTTATTGTGTCCTGGTTCAATGGTTCATTGCGTGAGTCCACCGAAATGGAAAAGCGGGAATCGAATCGCTATTGATTTTCCTTCGATTGCGGGTTAATTCCATGTGCCATGTTCAAATTGATTGATAGGTGTAATTTGGAAGCAGAAAGCAAAGGTCTAACGAGGAATCTAACGAGCACTTAAGGCAATTTACTGGGCTTTAGGTATTCTCACCCAGCGTTGAAGTAATTGGGAAAAAATGTTGAACAAATTTGTGAAAATCTTTAAGCTATAGCAATATTTTATTAATACCGTACGAATCATTTTGACTTGGTTATTACCCAATTTAATTGATATTATAGTGATTGCTACAATTTCTAAAACACTTTGAACTGTTTTTGTTGGCGAATCTGGTTGGATTTCCTGCTTTTGCGGCTCAACAACGGCGATTTGCCTAATTTTTTGGCCAGCGGCTTAATTCGATATTAATTGTGCGGCCTGACTGACTGACTACCCCTGACTGATGGCCGCAATTTGTTTGGCGCAACTTGGCCAAATGCCCACGAATGTGGGCCCGACTTATCGGGAATAAGCGATACGGCGGCACTCCCCTCTCACCCCGTTCTCTTCGACCAAAACTCCCGCTGGCATCGAGCGCCAGTTTTGCACGCTCCCCAAGTTCCAGATACCAGATACTGGCGGCCAACTCCCGGCTCATTAATAAGCGCCGTCTTTAAGCTAACGTTGGCAGGCACTTGAACCACTTGTAAAATGCAACATTTGTTTGAGCGATAAAATCGAGTCCAATAAATTCACAATGAACATACCAAAAGGTGCATAAAATGCAGCCACCAGCCAACCGGCAGACGATCTCCGATCCAGATACAGATACAGATACAATGCGCCGCCTGCCATCTGTATCTGCAAGTATGCGGTGCATTCTATGCACGATGTCGATGCAAAGCCGAGACGCCGGTGCCTCGGTTCGGAGTTAGGAGGTCCAGGTCTTGGACGCCTGGTAGCCACTGGCCAGCCAGAAGAGCCAGCCTAATAAACGAGCGACCACCGCTGCAAGGCGACTTCGGCGAGCGTGACAAAATAAAAAATAGAGTTGTACGACGACCACCTGCAGACCGGGTCGCCCCACCGAAAGACCCCCAACCGGAGATCCAGCGTTAGAGCCCGGGGATCGGGATTACACCAAGAACAAAGTGTTCGGAGAACATTTTAAATAGCGCATGGATGTTAAGAAATATGTCCAAATAGTCCGACATTACTATAGTAATAGTTACGACATTACATTACATCACCTGTTTTGATTAAAGCTAACTTTCTTTCTTGAAAATAATGTTTTAATAACAGCTCCACCTGTTTCGTCCGGTGTACCAGCTTGGTTCTCTGCCATTTGTCGTCATGGAGCTGCGTGGCACTTGTTGTCCATTGAAATGTCGCCGTGTGCCTCCTAAAATATTCAAATCTCCTTTTGAATGCCTTGTAAAACGAGGCAGTGACCCCCAGCTCGAGCTCTTGGCGGCATGTCGGTGTCAGGCGGAAAAGCTGATGGGCTGCTGCAGTGGCTGCAGTTGCTCCAGTTGCCGGTTTCAAAGAGGTCGTCTTGTGACTTGTGTCGTGTGTGTGGGCTGCAGATTCAGCCTGGGGTATTGTAATTTAGGCTCCACCATTGTTCGGCGATGGGTTCCGAGGATGGAAAGGGGTCTGACTTCTTCGTGGGTTGGATTGTATGTCACTCAAAAGTAGAAAGCGGGACCTGAACTTGTGCAGTTGGGATCACTCTTTGCTATGGCAAGTTTATGACCATCTCATGGCTGTGTTTGGATAATATTTACAATACCGACATAGACTCTTGATGTCTTGTATGGGCTGATGTCACAACATAACTTCACTATGCATTTCCTAGTAATCGAACAGCCTGACCCTCGGTGGTCACACCTTGCTCTGTACATGCGGCGATATTAATTGTCCGACATTACCAGTTGTCATTTGACCCAAGCCGAGCTGTCCGGCGTTCGAATAAGACAATTTTCAATTGCCCAACTGCAATGGAGTAAATTGAATCAGCAGCACCCGGAGCAGCGATCGATCTATCTATTACGATCCCAGCTCAGCCACAACCCAGGCACACTGAGCAAAATCATGATCAGTATGTGGTAGTAGTCTCTTTTTTTTTGCTGATGCCAGTTTGTTATTTATGCCAAACTCATTTCTGATCGAGTTTTGAATTGATAACGTTTTTTTCCCTGTGCTTTTCATATCGAAACCGAAACCGAGGCGAGCAATTGAAGGAGAATGCTGCGTGTCGATTGCATGTTCCGCAAACTAATCGAACGAATCGATCAAATTCTCAGCGCCGCCGCAACACGCAACCGCCGAAGATCAATATATATATATACATATATACAGATAAATATATATGTATAGGGGGCTGGGCGATCGCCTAGCGGTAACTGGCTGGAGTAACGCCCGCCGCTGGAATTCAATTATGACGATTGCTTTTAGCCACGATCGCCGCAGCGAGCCAATAAACAAATGTACGGACAGCAAAAGTACGTAATATTTAATAATAATAAAGCACGCGGTCGACTAAGCTCCACACCAACTCCAACCAGAGGGGGGTAATCAAGGGGTATGCGTTAGGCTTATACTAACATTCTGTCGAGTTTGAAGGACATAAAAAAGGAACAACAATTTGGAAATCTAATAGAATAGTGAAGTAGCCCCCCTTTAAAGAAGTCGTACACTACTCCCCTGCTGTTTCATTGGCGCCCGTTGGCCATGTGTTTTGGCCACCACCCGCACCCAAGTGCCAAAAAAATAGAAAAAAAACGAGCAAAAATGAAGAAAAAGACAAAATGACTTCGGTGGCCGAGTGGCAACAATAAAACTTATTTATGTCTCTGGTCAAATTTGCGTTGCTATTTTGGGACTTATTTGACAGAGCCGGCGTTTGGTTATTGTTATGGTCATGGTGAGCTTGGCTCAGATTTCGGGATTGGGGATTGGGATTTCGGATCCCCGAGGAGTGGGAGTACGAAGTGGTGCCAAGTGGTTTCAGCGCCTGTCTTTTGTTTGGTCGTGCCAAAAGGTTTACGACCTGTTAATGTCCAACTAGGCAAACTGCATTGGCCGTTTTGCCATTTTGGCCACCGTTAAGGTGGGATATTGGCATTACTATTGCACACAGACAAGACACACAAGACACACGACACAAGGCACCCACTGCAACAACACGGCTGCTTGGCTACGCAATTTGGCGCACATTTTGTTTATATTATTTAATAAATTTCGTGTCGGACATATTTTCCCGGCATTTCGCCTGTGGGGAAGGTGTGCTGTGCTGACCCGATCTGTTTTACATGTGGGTTGGTAATAATGTTTTGAAAGAGCGAATGCGAATGCGAAACATGGGGCATACATATTAGCATGGATTTGAAATTGGCCGAAAATTGATATATTGCCATTGTACTTTCAATCTGAAGTTGAATACAGTTTGATCTTGAGTTGAAATTGATTTATGTGTTAATTGGGATTCGGTTGCCTTGGAAAGGTTTCTGAAAAATGTCTACTAACAACAAATTTTATTTGCTTGCTTTTATGAGGTGCATTATTATTACCTCGTACCTTGCAGTTTATTTGAAGTAAGGCAATTTATGTATTTTCTCAGGCGCCAGCAATGCTATCTATTGAATTTTACTCATCGCCCGCGAGTGTTTCTATGAATTGCAGTGCTCTTTGTTGAGGGAGGAATATGGACTTGATTAGATTAACATTTGCACTGCCGCCATAGGGGCATGGGGGAACTATTCATTTCCGTTTCTACCAGCCTCTCTGTCCCTCAAGCAATGGCAATTGTCATCTTATCATCGCCGGGTCTTGGGAATGACCAATTGATCGACTGAACCAGCTGGACTTTTACAGACGGCCCACATAGGCGCACGTGCACTTAATTTATTTCAATAAAAACATAATTTCCCGTCTATTATCCGCACTCTCCAGCACTCAACATAATACCAACAAAGCCGATCCAATTAAGCTCTGAATTTCTTATGGAGGAGCGGCGGGCGGAGCTCGGGGTTTTGGAGCGTTAATCGCACCGAAAATTGGACACGCCGAACCGTTGGCATTTATGTGGGCTCAGCAGCATTTAAATTCGGTCTGCGGTGTTCTGTTCCCAATACTCGTACAATAAATCTCGAATTACATTATGCATATGAATACGCGGCGTGTATTCGATTTCGTAAAGTGTTAAAATGGAGCCCGACTGAATCGGAATCCCAATCGAAATGCACCATAAAACTGTCACAGACATCGGGTTCAGGTTCATAAAGCATAATGCTACCCGACTGGGGGTCACGACGTGACTTCTCCGGGTCTATCTATCTTTCGTTTCTTTCACTCGAAAGTTCTGCGGCCTGGGAAAAAGAAACAAACCTTAAAGACAGTGCACACTCTTGTGGACGTAACACGATACTTCATATTGCCATGGACATGGATTCGGTCTTGACAAACATGACACTTCATAATTCGCCCGACCGAAGGCAAACCGACTAGTGTACAAACAGCAGTTTAAATTTATATACCAGTATGTACCTTTGTCCAACTCAAACTCTGGATAGCGCTGTGCGTGGATCCACTTGTTGATGTTGAATCAATGTGGAGTGCGCATGCACACTGGGTTCACTTTATGAAAAACAAGAGAATTGCTTTAGAATTGCTTTAATGTTGAAGAATTCGCCTTGCTACCATAATCCATCTCTTCGCTGCTTTGAAGAAATTCTATGTTCTTTCAACTTCTTAAGTAAACCGAACAACACAATTTGTCGGAAAACTATATAAAGTTATGAATAGATTTCTTAGTTTTTGATAAAACGTTCTGCTTGCCCCACTGTGCCACTCCTTGGACCATTTGAATTACTTTTCTTATCAGGGACTTTCGCTGTACTAAAATACGATGTACCCCGACTTCTGGCATGAATGCACTCCCATTTCCTGTGGCAACCGAAACGTCTTGGTCTTTGAATGAACTGACTTGAGGTTCGACTTTCGTTCGGCTTGGCTGCATGTTTGCTCAACTCACGCGTTGCACTTGAGTCAAAAGTTGGGCACCCAGTATTTGTGCTTGCTTTTGGTTCATGTTTTTTATCAGCCCACGATGACCTAATGCAGGCCAAATATTTGCCCCGATTTTAAATGTCTTGGGTGATGATGAGTGCATCGCGATTACATCAACGTGAACTGCCCTGAACTCCGAGGCGAGCCCAGTGCCCTCTGCTCCTGATAATAATTAATGGGAAAGGCGATTTCCCTGAAACGGGCTGGCGATCAGCGCTTTTTAATCAGGTTACATAAGAACATAAAGATATGAAAGAAAAAAGGGCTGCAAGGAAGCAGAACCAGAACCAAAACCATAATCGTAGCAACAAAGGAACATGTAAATGGAATTCAAGGAAAATATCGGAATGGAGGTGGAGAAATACCAAACAATCGACAAGTGCCTGCCACGCCAAATTGGAATAATTAAATGCCTCATCGGTGGCGAGATAATCTGCCCCCTCCGGTGAGTCGATAAACCTGAAACCCACCACCGATCGGCAGACGACGACCCCAGACCCCAGCGATCCCCGATTTCAAATTCTCCATTCCCCCGATTCCCGATTCCCGGGGAAATACCACATGCCGGGATCGCCACTCTTCAGATTCCAGTTCCATATCTCAGGCGCAGTCTGCACTCGTCCGCGACCTCTGTCCCCGGATTCGGAATCCCCCCCCCCCCCCCCTGCATGCTATATGCGTGGCATTCCTCAATCTAAACTCAAAACTCATTAATATGCTCGCAGGCAAAGGCTTGTCCATTTGCCCCTGGCTGATGTGTGGATGAGGATGAGCAATGGAGCCGGGATGCGATGGCATTATGCGGTTTGTTTGCCCTGCCCGGCGATTAATGTGATGCGTGCATGGCACGCCCATTGCCCCGAATGCACTCGGAGAAATTACGCTCACAGGATGGATTGAAATCCACCTCCCACCAAAAGTCAACGGAACAAGTGAAAGGGTTAGTTCTGAATACTAATAAAGAAATTTTATGAAATAATCATCCAATTAGATATCGATATTTGTAAGAATATACTAGTTTCTTTCAGTGCTCGTGCGTGCATTCCATTGCTTTCCGAAATGAGCCACGAAAATTAACAAATCTTTGGCTCATTAATTTGAACACTTGTTGCAACCGATCGAGAGCCTCGGGGCGGGATCAAGACACCACCATTATATACGCAGTGAAATCGGGAGCCAAGGATCAGGAGCCGCATCCTTTGTGCGTGTGGGAAAGGGAAAATTAAGTCGCCTTGTGCATACAATTTGTCCTTAATCAGTTTTGTGTGATCCCGGCAACTTAACGCTTATTAAAGCCAAACAAAAATACATCCCTCAAGAAGGGAAGCGAACCGACGTGATTTTGGTCTGGCCACGAATATATACATATACATGGGTATATATGGGCAATGCGAAACCCAATCCTGGTTGGTTATGTCGGCAGAATATCAAAAGGTCACGGGGTTCCTGGAATGTCAACAGAGATTTCCACACGATGCACACGTGCAAAGGCATCGCTTCAAGTGGATTTTGGGATTCATGAACCTCACGGATGCATTTGTGCTCACATGGAGGTTCACCGAGGAGAGGTGGGGGTACCAGAATCTTCGGTGACTCAGTACCTGCGATAATGCTTCACACCAGCAGCAAACAGGACAACGCAGAGTGGAAATTATGAGGCACATACAAATGTGAGACATGTGCAGCACGGATAGCGAGACAAGTGCAGAGGGTGGATTCAATGGTTTTTAACGTATATTTTGAAATGAAATGAAATCCTGCATTTACCACATTTAGATCTGCCCTCGCTGAGATAACTAGACAATTAGCTAACAGTCATTCCTCTTCCATTATCTCAGGCCTCCTCACCATTTGTAGACCCTGGGAACAAGTGTCCCATGGGCAATCGTTCAAGTCATCATCGGCGTAGGAGCATTGGAATTGGGAATGCAAGCGATAAGATAAGCCCACTGCGGCGGTGGTCCTTGGGTGTGGACCTTCTCCTGGCCTCCACTCGGATTTCTGCTGCTGACCAGGCAGAGACAAATGTTTGCTTGCCGGGACTTTGATAGCGAGTTGAAATTATCTTTGGACAGGGCCTGCTTTCGGCTCGGTTTTGGTTTTGGTTTGCTTTGGGTTGGCTGGCTGGGTTTGCCTTTCGGCCTGTCTTTTGGTCTCCCAATAAGCGAGTGCAGACAAATTACACGGACCGTCGACGAGTGACAGTGCAGTTAGCAATCTACTCAATTGCAAGAGGAGAAAGATACAGATGGACTCCTATAACCCGAAGCGGAGATTAAGAGAGGAAAAATTGGGACCTGAGATAGTTGTGGCATTTCTTTAAAAAAATACACAATATTAAAATACATTCATTAGATTTGTAGTGAAGTTACAATTGATCTAGATGTACGAGAAGCATTGCATGGTACTGCTTAGTGAGGCTGCACTGTATGTTCCATTCTTTGCACTTTATAAAATGCATCACCATCTGCGGCATGCGTTTCACCTGTGACAATTTAGCGCGCCGGCGAGTGGTAAAAATATGTAAATTATGTGCAAGCCTGATGATGCCCTCGGGCGTCCATGGGGCACTTCAAAGATACGAGGACCAACGTATCGTGGACCGAAAGGAAGTTTCCATTTTTGGGTGAAATTGGCAATGTCTGACCAAATAAATTACGCGCATGATTAATAAAAATGCAGTAGGAGCCGTGCCGCCAAACGGAAAGTTCAATTTGGGCCAAAATATTTTTATCGCCTCCTCCTGTCCAGCTTCTTGGTGCTCCGCTGCTGACTCCTCCTCCAGGAGCTCCTTCAGTTCCTTTGGCTACCGCGCATTCCCATAAATTAAACGCCAAGTTATTTGAATTCCCTTCACTGCTCAGGACAGGCGGAGATTGGGTTTTGCTCCTGCCTGGATCTTTGCATCTCCCCCGACTCTTTTCTTTTCACTGAGGAAAATTTGGAGTAAAAGCTGAATTAATTTGAACCAGCAGTATCTTATGAGAATATTTCCATTAGCAACTCTACATGCATAAGATCTTTTTGGGAATAAAGTGTTCTCTCTCTCTTAAGACTTCAGTGTTCTAAAGCTTGGCAATTTTTCTGCTAGTGTGGCAGCCAACCCTTTTGTTTTGATTTCACTCGGTGCTTTTGTCAAATGAATTTTGCAGCTGCCGCAACATACTAAATTGCTGGGTCTGAGGGAAGAGGGTCCGTCCGCGTCCCCTCCTTCCATCCAGAGGCACTGGAGTTGGGGCATCGCGACCGAGGATGGTGGAGCTGAGGTGGAGCTCTGTGCCCAATGCCGCTGGGCAGGAAGACACTGATTTGGATACTGTAATTCGTATTTGTCCATTTCGCGTCTTTGGCAATTTTTCCACGCTGCTCAATTATCGTGTTTCATGTTTGCATTCTCCTTGGGCTTCTGTCGCGCCTCTTGTTCTTTTCGCTTCGAGGGGACGGGGCACATTTCCTGTCCAGAACACTTTTTCGATTTCGCCATTGAACAGGAGCCCCGTCACCGGGACTCACAGTAGCTTTTGGCAGATTGTTTTCGGAAGAAGGGCAAAGAATTAGTTCAACTAATTTAGTTGGGCTGCAGACCCAAAGAATGTTCTATCTGAGTAAATAATTAAGAAATAATCAGAGGACGTGCAGTATATTATATTTTGTAATTATCTACAAGTTTTCATGACTTAAATCAAAGCAATTTTCCCAATGATCCAGGTTTCATAGAAAATATACTTATTTATTATATATTATTATTACATTATTATTCTATAGAAACATGAATCGAGAATCTCTGGCCCGCGGGTAGGGTATCTACAGCCACATCCACAGCCACATCCTCGGCCGAGTGACCAAATTGCTGAGCATGCAACGCGGTGTGGCATGCAACACAACTGGCTGGCTGCAATTGTAAATTACCGTCTTGGCCACATTTTTGCGCATTTAGTCGCGCTTCGAGTGTTGCAGCTCCGTTCCGATCGGTTCCGTTTTCAATCCGCAGCTGTCTGTTGCAGCATCCCCAGCCCAAAAATAAACCCGAGCTCCGGCCCAATCGCAATTACAATTCACTTTGCGCCAGGACGAAAGCGCCTTTCGGGCATTTAATTTGTGGCTTGAATTCGACTCCGTTGTTGCTGCTTGTTGTCGGTACTTAAGTGTAATTACGCGGCGAATCTCGATCGCAGGCACTGTGCGACCTCTTTTGCCACATCGTGAACTTCATTCGGTGGGACTTCGCGGGATCCGGGGCAGCTGGAGGTTCATCGATGTCGCTGTTTCGTGGCCCGCGGCCCCTGATCAAGCACTTAACCGAAATCTTAAGCCACGGACACTCGAGCTTTCTCAGCAGGATCAGCAGCACTGGGAAAAACGGAATGTGGGTTTGTGGCACCAAGTGGAAGGCTTTAAAAGTAGTAAAACTAAGATCGCTCTGGCCGTTTCTTTCAGTGCATAAATGGGTGTTTCTGCTGATTTGGTGGGTTGCATGTTCTCTTTGTATGTGCAACATTAACGGGAATCATGTGGTGAAACTTTTAATGGTCCGCGATACTGGGGCTGACTGTAACAAGAGCTTAATTTGATTTGTGTTTAACATTTTGGGCTGCTCTTTGTCGTTTCGGTCTTTCGGCGTTTCGGCTTTCTGACTTTTGTGTTCTTTCAGTGGCCGAAAATGCTGATGAGGATTAAACACGAAGCCCACTAATAGCAGGCCAGCAAAGAGTTAACCCATTCGGGCAGCTTAAGGGGAACGCAAGCAATTATATAACGAAAAAAAACGGTGTATCGATTACTATACCATATATAAAACGAGCAGAAAAGGAAGAGTTCTAAGTAAATATTCTTTCTAGATTTGAAATTAGATCTACAAATTGAATTACTCCTATCCGGCTAGAATCCGTTGGGAATTGGAGGTAAACACGGCTTTGAATTTTAATTCGATTTGATGCTTAAGTCCTCCCGTGGGTTAATGTCTTATCCCGATGGTCAGACAGTCAAGGCCAGGACTGCTTTTTTTTGGAAGCTAGAAGCAGAAGCCACAGCCACTTGGCTCCTTGACCACTTTGGCTTCCTGGCTTCTTGGCTACCGTCTGCTGCCACCGAGTGCAATCTATGTCAGAGCCTGACTCGTAATTAGGCTACTTGGAGTGGCACTGGGGAGCCGATCCGATCCGATCCGCAGATGCCGAGCAGCTGCTGTGGCGCGAAAATTGTTAACACATTGCTGTCACTGTGGCTACCGGACGGATCGCATCGAATGGGATAGATCTGGGGATGTTGGATCTCTTTCTTGGCTCTTATCGCGCTTGACGGGCCGTTTAATTGAAATTCGTTAAGCATTTGGCGAAGAGGGGCAGCAAACGGAATTCCAGCCTGGGAACGGGAATGGGAATGGCAATGGGAAATGCTAAGACTTGGCCAACTTAGTTGCAGTTTCCAGTTGCAGCTGCTTTTCCAGCTGCACTAAGCCACCCGCAACTGCAGTCTAGTTGGATAATTGCAGTCAGTTGCTGCTGCCGCCGTTGTTGGCGTAAAAATGCTAATTAAACTTGGTTTGTTGTCAGTGGGAGCTGCAACTGCAACTTGGCTAAGACAGCCAAGGGTTGTCCAGAAAGAGGAAAATAAAGATTAACGAGCCAAAGAAATCGTTAAAGAAATGAAACCAGCAAGCGATCACATCTGTGATTGAATAAGCTGACCCAAGAATACCCTAATATAATGTCTAGATATTTAATTTTTAATGTACAGATGCATATTGTATTGTTATATCTAAAAGACAACATAATCGCATTTTATTAAGATAAAGACACAATCAATTTGAGTGGGTGCAAATATCGGTTGGCATGTACCCTAAAATCCAAAGTGTATTCCGAAAAAATGAGTTGGTAAAAAATGCAAATTGTTCGTTGATGAATTAACAAAAAGGAAAATCGTGACTTATGTTTTTGGCAGCTGCAAAACGAACCGATACAACTGTCCAGCAACTTGTAGCCGCGTGTTGTTGCTCCCTACGCTTTCCTTGGGTATATATATACACTATATATATCTGCGCTCTAGTCCGATTTTTGTGGCTAATCAATGACGCAGCTTTTTGGCAGACCGAACACCTGCAAGATCAATGGCTGATGGCTGATGGCTGATTTTCGATCGCAAGACTCAGCTTCCGCACGATATGGCTGCCTTATTAATGACAGTGGTTCGGGGGATTCGGGGGAATCATCCGGGGTAAGCAACAACAATAACGATGCCCACTAATTTGATTGGCTGGTTATAATGATTGGAAGCGGTCCTAGCCTTTTCTCAGCGGATTCCCTGCCAGTCGCTCCTTTGCTCCCGCACGTTTTTCGCGTTGAACTTCACTGAACTTGAAGCTGAATTGTTGGCAACTCGAAGAAGAGGAAACATATATTTTTATCACACTCAGAAATAAATTCATTAGATTTGCAGAATTTTGGTTTTCGAACGTACCAAACAGCAGGTAAACTAAAAAGGGTATTTAGTTCATAATCGATTTACTCTATATTTGCTGAAAATAATATTTTTGAGAATGAACTAGATTGAACGAGATCGATATTTTCTGCAACTGCAGATTTCGATTCGGCTCTTAGTCGTGATTTGAGTGTCGTGCCAATTTTGTTGTACAACTTTTTATAAGCAAAGGAGTAGTTGCAGGCTGCACTTTTTTGGCACTGAGTCGAAGAAGACTGAACTTTGTGCAGTCACTTAATTTTTTCCCCCGCTCCGAGAAAGAGAGCTGCGCTGCGCGGAATGATGGCCAACATTTTAATGTGCTGGCTGTGAGCTTTTGTGAAATTTTTCGACCATTTAGCAGAGTTTTTGCGGCTTTTTTGTTTCGCTGGGCTTCAAGTGGAATTTTAATGCTTTCGCACACCTGCGCACAGGCGCAGTAACGGTTATGAGCCCGTAACCTTGTTTCTGGGCCAAAAAGGTGGAGATTGTCAGCTGGCGAAATTTTTGGCGACAGTCGCTGGCAGCCTCGAAATACCCGTTGCAGCGTTCTCTGATTTATTTATATATTTATTTATTTTAAATGCCAGGATTCTTATGAAATTTGATAAAAACTGTTTGGATATTCAAAATGCTATGTCTGGCAGTCTTGTTTCCTGCCTTGGCAATTAATCTCTGACAGCTAAACAAATGCATTTTGCCTAATTAAAATGCATTAGGGTTTGAAGGTCTAAGGTTACTCATAAAACCGGACACGTCATGCCTTCTGGGACAATCACAACAAACTACCTGGGACGAAATGAAAATCCTTTCCAATCACACAGTCACAGCCAGCAATATCGTGTTTTTAATGGCCGATGACTCAACCTCGGAGAAGACAGAAATGAAGAGGTGAAATAAAGTAAAGAAACAGCTCAGCCGAACGAACACACACACACACCTGAGCTCCGGGGCTCTGCACACCTGAGAAACGAGAAATGCATGCAGGTGTCAATCGCCGGCCGAAGAATGGTCAGCAGCACAGAGCAGCAACATTCCAAAAAAAAAAAAAGAAAAACAGCTCAGAAAAGTGCTGAAGATATATAAAAGCCACCGGGAAAAGCAAAAGAAAACCGAGCGCAGGCAGACGCATTACAAATTCACACCAAGTGGCACCCACAGCCGCAGAGGAATCACATGCATCCGCTGGCCAAGCCGGGGATTGCGGCAAAATGGTTAATCATTTAGGTATAAATCTCGATCGCTTCTTTGTCTGGCGTTGCCCGTGGGGCAACAATCCAGAAAGCATCTAGTAACTCTCGCACCAGCGCATGGAAGACCATTAACGTCCTTGTCGGTCGGTAATTTTACACTGGCGAGGAAAGATCAGGGAGCGGAAAATTGTGCCACTAATTGTTTTCCAAACATTATTACTCTTCAGCCATCAGCATTCTAAGTCATTGAGTTGCAACCGATATAAACTATTACTGAATTTTAATTCATCTTATTATTGTGTGAGCTACAATTAAAAATATATCACAAGATCCAAAAACATAGTGCTTAGCTATCCTCGCTGCCTTTGTGCACTCCCCCTCCATTTCATGCAAATCAGGTAGATGCATCCAGTTCCGAGGAGCTCCAACTGAGCTCCATGGAGCACAGATAGAAGATCAGGGCCAAGAAAGAGCGCTCAAAGAGCGGCGACAAAAAATTCCAAGAATTGTGCGCGTCAATTGATTTGCTCAGCTGTGCGACGGTCGTCTTCGTCGGTTGATAACTCTGAGATTTGTTATATTTGCTTCATCATCGCGCCACAAACGAGGCAGTTGAAGCCGCAGTTGGAAGTAGAAGTAGAAGTGGAAGTGGTTGGGATCGGGACGGGGTTCGGGGTTGGGGAGCCCGAAGGAGCGAGGCGATCTTCATCATCATCGTCATCATCTCCACATCGTGGCGAGCACCGCACACATGTGCGCACATTAAAAAGCAAGTTTCTCAGGTGTTTAAAAGCGTTTAAAAAGAAAACAGACGCTGTGGCGAGGCGAAGGCAGAGGGACGGGACGAGCATCCCAACGAGACAACAATAAACGCAGCCGCGTTCAAGTCCATAGGAGAGTTAAAAATACTCGAACTCGTACTGGTACTATGCCAAGAGCCAACAGCCAACAGCCAAGATTCAAGAGCCAGTTAAAGCCATGATCATGATCTCGCGACTTGCGAGCCATGGAAACCGCGGACGGACAGCTGGCGACGCCAACAACACCTACAATGGGGGGCGAAATAATAGATCAGGGGAACCAGACTTGGCAGAGGATTTGATACAACAATCACAGTATAACCATAAAAAACCATAAAGGGTACTTACCTTTGGCGGCAGGATCCGAGGTTTGACAAGTTCTAATCGACTTGAAATCTGAAAATAAAATAAAATAATGAATTAGATATACCTATAGTAAGTATTAAGAGAAATGAATATACTATAGAATATATATATATAGCTCAAGCTCCTTAGCCATCATCTTTAGGTTTTTATCTTTAACTAGTAGTGCGACCCGAGCTGTGAGACGCCAGCGACGACGAGCACGTGAAGGTTGCCCAGCCGCTTGGCCAAGTTGGAGATTTACTTAACGAAATCAAGAGGAAGCGCGTAGGATCGCAGATGTGGCGGGGCTTCGTAGACGGGGCAGTGGAGGTGGCAGTTAACCTAGCTGTCATACAGCATTGATTGCTCCGAGGCAATGGCAATACAAAGGCCCCACTGACTCCGCTTGATTGCTTGCCTTGTCGGCCCAGTGGAAAACATATAGAAATCACATGAGCGGCTAGCGGCTCAGGGAGCTGAAAGGGGAGGAGGGGGTCTCTGATGAGGGCGGTACATTTTTGGACTGGGTACCAGTGACTCAGCAGCTACACACTTATATTTTGTGTGTTAACGATGCTCGTGCGGCTGGCCGGGGGTTCAGCCAAAAGTTAAGTGCATGTTTTGATTGGTTTGTGGCGGCCCAAACGGATCGAGATTACGGCCCATTGCATGTAGCAGGCGACTCCGAAAGAAGCAGCCATTTCCAGCGGACTGGAATCATCTTGCCAGCGAGGATAATGTGCAACCTTATGTGCATAATCTTCTTAAGAGGTGTCACAGGCATTTATTATGGTTAAGGCAAAAGCACGTTCGGACCAGCCACAAAAGCCAAATTAATGATGAGGCTAAATTATAGAGTTTACAATCTGAGTGTTAGGTGCTTGGGAATGCACGCAGAGTGCGATTCACAAATGCACTCATTTACAATCAAATAATTATGTGCTAGAATCGCGGGAATTATAATATTTAAGCCCGTTTATAAATAGATAAAGTGGATAAAATTAGGCAATCTTAGTTCTCAAGTTCTCTAATAAAATGGACCATGAATTAAACTCACTAGCCCTGAATATAATATTCCTAGAAACAAGGTCGGAAATGAGCAACTGGCTTCCTGAAATGGCTAACAGAATGCAAAATTGCTGCCCAGCCTGGCCATAACCAATTTCTGGTTAAATATTGCTCAATCCCTTTGTTTGCCACCCTTTTACTTCACCGAGTCATGGAACATCTGCAACATTAATGGCTTTTGCACCTGTTGGCCGGGCGAAACTAGGCGGAAAAGGTGTTAGAGCTGGGAGATTTAGTTGGAATGCGAAACCCTTTCTCATACCCCCGAATGATGAATTAAGCAAATTCTGGAAATTCCGCAACATGCCAGCGGCTCTGGCTCTGGAAAATGGGAATGAGGCTGAGGATGCGGCATTAACAATGCCCGGCGAGACTTAGCACCTGTGTGCCAGAATGCACTCTCTCATGGAAATCTGTACAAATATTTGACGAGAGTTGAATAGAGTGAAATTTGCATGTGCCGTAACGGCGGCGAAGAACAAAGCCAACAGGTAAATGCACCGCTTGGCCATCCGCATCATTAACACGTCGAAGAATAGGTGCGAAATCAATCACCGATTCGGGTATCTTTACGGGGTTTCCTTTATCTTCTCTCAACGCTCTGGCCCGGTTGAAAATGTGTGGCCAAGAATGGCGAATGGAAACTAAATTTGGAATGTTCGGCAGCGTGGAATTTAATGCAATGCATTGGCCATGGGCACGTTCGAGTGACAAATGTCAATTTGCATTCGATTTGCAAATGTTTCTTTTGGCCGCCGTTAATTGCGCCCCCGCGCCGCCAATCACCTCCTCCCCTTCCGCCCCAACTGTTTCCAATCACTGGAATCGAAATCGGAATCGGTAACTGCCACTGTGGGCTCGACGGCTTTCAAGCTCAAGAACACACCTTAAACTGTTTTTCAGAACGCTTAGCTCACTGCGAAAAATCAGCTACATGCATTGCAATTGAAAACATACAAAGTATAACCAATAACCTCTTTTTTCATTAGCCATTCAACCTTTGTACTATATAGTAAATTGGATACGAATCTTTATTTAACATAATAAACTAGCTGGTCATGTCCACAATATTTTTCTGCCGTGCACTGGTAACCTCTGTGGATGGCTGCTATTGAAATTGGAATTCATGGGGCAGGCCAAGAGCCAACCACCAAGCACCAAGCAGCAACGATCAACAACCAACTGCAACAAGTTCAAACACATGACGTCGCCGAGGCAAAAGCAAAAGCAAAAGCAAAGCCACCAAGTCGATTGTCGTGGCCTCTCCCCTGGACTTGCCCCCTTTGCAGCCCCGATCCTCTGGAGGCTCCAGCCTCGCTCGGTTCAATGTCAATTTCGATTCGTCATCCGCAGCTGCGTTGATTTCTCGAGCGACCTATTCCCCTCCTCTGTTTGCTTTTCAAGCCGCGTTCTTTTTTTATGGTCATGTTAAGTTTGGACTTGGCTTTTAACACACGGACGGACGGAAAGAGCAGGACCACCGTCGTCGATGGGGTTCATTCTAGTGTGCAGTAATTTATTGAGGCGACGGGGCGATCCCTGACTCCCCGCATCCCCCTGCCCCGTTTCGCCGCTTCAATGCGGACATGTGTGGGCAGCCGGAGGCGAGATTACGTCGGATGCCCTTGCATCTGCAGCTGGATGTAAGGCTAAAAAGCTGAAGTTGAAGCCGTAGAATCCACTCGGACGCCCACACGATTGTCACTATCATCTTGGGCTTACTCTGCAGCTGGAAGCTGGGCAGAGCAGAGTGCAGTGCATTGAACGCGCTGGCAGAGGGCCCAATAATCGCACTAAAATAGTGTGCCATGCATCGCATGGCATTCCGGATGGATGCTGGGTGACACCCCAATTGAAACTTCAAGCGCAGTTATCGTATGAATACCATCACATCGCTGTATTAAATAATTTGACTCATCAGTGTATAGTTGACTGCCTTTAGCATCTGATGAATCTCCTTCAGCTTCTGCATCTTGGCCTCCTCATCCTGGTTTGTCATGGCGCTCATAAGCGGATTTATTACCATTTGCTTTATAAACCCGGATGGATTATTCTGGTCGATGCTTTGTAGGCTCTGCACCATGGCACTTATTTTTAAATCATTTAGTTTGGATGACGGTGACAAAATCTTCTTGGCCATTTTCTGATAAGGTTTTCACAAAACTGAATTAGCTGTTGTTATTTTGGTAGCTCCACGCCAATTTCAAATGTATACTTACTTAATTCGCAAGATTATTTTTCGCTTTGACTTGATTTGACAAATGTCATTCCAATAGTGTGACACTAAAAAAAAAGGTAAACAAAGAGTTTTCAGCCCTGGTAAGCTAAAAAGGATTAGATTTAAATTTAGTATTTTTAGCTTATAAGCTAGCTTTCGGCAGCCCTGGTAATATTTTGCAGCCCTGCTAATAAAGACGAAATATTCTTTAACATCTAAGCCAGTATCCCTGGTAAGCAAATTAGCATATTTTATATTTTGTATATTATTTTTTGTGTATATTTTTTTTATCCCCGGTAAGGAAATTAGCCCCTCAATTTTAAGACTTAAAATTATATATAGTTTTTATTAATTTCTGTTTATGTGCAATGATAAAATTCAAAAGTAATCTCAGCCAAATCGGACCACTGTGCACTGGACCTGCGCACAGTGGTGCTCGCGCTCTTGTCCAGTTCGCACACTTAACATTAAGGGGGGCATTGCATATCTTATTTCCTCGGCTCTAATCCTCGATTCAGTTCCAATTCGTGGAGCTTGTGCTCACTTGCGCCTGATCCAAGGCCATTTGCTGTTGGTTCAACAACATTTGCGAGGGCTGCTGCTGCCGCTGCTCAGGTTGCTGTTGCAGTTGCAGTTGCTGCCGCGGCTGCTGCTGTTGCTGCAACTGCTGCTGCACCGGAGGCTGCTGCATCGTCTGCAGCAGTAGCTCCCCCATCTTGGCCCTGAAGAAGACATTCTGGAAGGGCGTCATTTGCTTCATCAGCGGCAGAAAGCTGATCAGGTAGTTGTAGTCGGAGTCGCCCACATGGAGGACACTCTTGCACCTGGCCAGATCCTGGCTGGTGGACTGCATCAGCTGCTGCTCCTCGCGTTCCAGACTCTCCAGGAAGTCGACCTGTTCGTCCACTCTCTTCGCGCAATGGCAACTGTTGGCTGCTGCGGCGGCAATGGCACTTCCCTGACTCAAATTCGGACTCAACTGGGCGGCCGTGTGAGGCACCTGCTCCTCCGCCGCCGCACTGGCCAATGAGATGTTTTCGGAGAGCCTTCGCAACGCCTGGGGAGTGGACACGTTCTGGAATTCGCGCATCAGCGCATCGTTGTCCGCCTCCATTTCATCCGCAGCTGAGACTTCCTCGCTCTTAAAGGTCGACAACATGGGCATGGACTCGGCTTCAGTCTTCAGCGCGCTCTCCATCTCCTCCTCCCCGTTGTTGCTGTTATCACGTTCCTCCCGCTGGCCGTCCAGGAAGCTCATGGCCTCCGCATATGACCACTGGTGACCCGGCGAAGGCGACTGCTGGTGCTTCAAGACGCCACTACGCCGGTTACTTCGGCGATAACTGCAACGCAGATTTTTCCACTTGGTTCGGCAAAGCTCAACTGAAATGTCAGAGAGGGGAACACGCGATTAAGAAAAGAGAACGTAAACAATGCACTCATTACACAGTACACCGAAAGAAAGTTTAATACTAAAGTAACAATTATATTGAAATGATACTTTAAAATAACAAATAGCCATAAAATACTTGTCTACTTAAAATAATGCCAGAAACACTTAAAATAATACTAATTTTAATTAGTTTAATTGGATTTTTGTGTTGATCCGAATATTGAATATTGGCTACGTGCTACATCCCGATTCCGCTCAGTGCACTCACCATCCATTCCGACGGCCTCCGCGACGGCGTTCCAGAGGCGCTGGGTCTCCGGGCGGTTGGCGTGGTCCGGGTGCCTCGCGTCCCAGAGAGCCCGGCGCTGCTCCACCTCGAAGATCAGCCTGTGCATGTCCATGTGGCAGCGTCTTTATTGGCGAACTGAGCAAAGTGCGGTTCTAAACTGCCTTGGCGCAGAGAGCAGAGAGCGCTTTCTCTCAAAATAGCACCGCAAGTTTTGGTTTCGCTCTCGACTGGAAGTCTCTCAGAGAACGCGGAGAAAGGTGCAGTGTGCTCAACGCCGATTATTGCCAAACGCTTTTGTTTGCTGCACGTGTTTTCCGTTCGGGATTGTAAAATTTCCACACAATGTCCAATATAGGTAAAAGTCGGGTTATAAAAATATGGTTTCTTATTAACCATTCAATATCTATCTATTTTTTATCACTTGATTGTAGGGAAGGGACTCGTAGCCCGACTCTCGCTATTTATAGAGCATTTGGAAAGTGCATACACCATCAATTATAAAATCTCTCTGGAACGCTTTTCACTCGCCTTTTGCACTGTACATATATTATTGGCGTTTTGTTCTCGCGGGTTGTTATGGCTTGTTGTTGCTGCTGCTGCTGTGCCAGACATTGAACTTGCTCGCACAGTGGGCCAAAATGCGTTGAAAATACGTGCGATATGGCGCACATGTGCTGGCCATGATGCTAGATAGGCCCGCCAAGTAGCTTCCTACCGGGGGAAGTTCCAAATATTTTCACAGACGGACTCTCGACGGTTGGACGGTTGCAACATGTTGCCATCGCCGTAACCCAAAAAGGCAGCCGGCCAAAAGCCGAGAGCAACACATGTTGCTGCAGCAAAGTCGGCGACAACAAGTGGACGTGGAAAATATGCGACAGCAATTATCTCCGGCTATATCCATATAGCATATATAGCACATGTAGCAGCATATCCATATGCTGTCGCCGGGTCGGATTTGCGCACGACTTTCGCTTGCCATTCCAGGCCATTGTTGCTGCTGCTGCTGTGCTGTGCTGTTTGTCTCATGTTGCTGTTGTCATCAGTTGCAGCTGCTGTCAATCTGTTGGCCGCTCGCTTCCAAAAGGCAAAACATCGAAAATTTCCATGTGTCATTTCAAAAATGCAAATATGGACATGATCTGGTGCCCTGGCTCTCCTCCGATCCTGCACAGTCTTCCACATGTCCGGCTCGTCAGGCGATCAAGCCCCAACTGACAGCCAAGTGACGTCTAAATTTTGTTCAACGAAATGATTATAAAGGCATTTATGCATGCGTAGTCACCAGCCAGAATGGAGAATGGAAAACAATGATCGTAGCCTAGCCACTAAGGAATCTGAATACCAAAGGCACTCGCAGAAAGAATGGCTTCGAATGCTGCATGCACCACACAAAAGTCTGGAGTAAAGACAAATCAATCTAATTATGCTTAAGTAGTAATGAAGTGTCTTATCAGGGGTATCGAATATTCCAGATATTCTGCGAGAACCAAGAATTTTTCTAACTGTATCCTACCATAAGCACGAGAATGTTGCTGCTGCTGCAATTGATTTGTTGCTGCCCAATGTTGCGACGGACTGACTCTGTCAATTGTCAATGTTTGTATTCAAATTTGCAAACGTAGTTTCCAAGATTTTTATGGGCTGGCCAAAGGCGATTTATGAAGGCTTTGTTCGATTCCTAGGGGATCCCATCGCTGGGAGCGCCAAGTTAAGATGGCGCGGTTATGGGTATTAAATATAGGCAAATAAATAAAAACTATCACAAGCGATTATGTACTAACTTAGATTCTAACGCCCCATAAATGGCAATTGCAATTGCTGTTGACGGCGTTTAACGCTGCCCATAAAATGTGGCCGTCGTCTTGGAATTGCAGTTGTTGTTGCTGTGGTGCCGCTGATTGTTATAACAAATTTGCATAATTATGCCGCTTATCTCGGCCATATGTCTGGGTTCGGCTGGCTTGAAAACTGGTAGACTGGCAGACTGGCAGACTGCTGCTGGTTTCACGTCTGCAACACGCGCCGCAAATCGACAGCAGCAACATCGCAAAAG
Source organism: Drosophila simulans (assembly GCF_016746395.2). Classification (NCBI taxonomy): domain Eukaryota; kingdom Metazoa; phylum Arthropoda; class Insecta; order Diptera; family Drosophilidae; genus Drosophila; species Drosophila simulans. The sequence continues at coordinate 762,992 of NC_052522.2, forward strand.
CGACTGCAACTGCAACTGCGACTCCCACATGCAACATTTGCTTTTGGCCATTGTTGCGGGAAATGCGGCATGTTGCTGCCGTGTTAATTGCAACTGCAACAACATAATAAATAACCAACTGCCAGAGAGCGGCAGAAAAACAGTTAGTTGACATTGACGCACTGCGAATCATAAAAACGGACAACAAATTGATTGCCAATCAACAACATGAACACGACAGCAGCACTGGCAACCTGCAACTCCGCAATTGCAGGTGTCAATGAATGTTGCAAATAAGGAAAAGCGCGACAAGCGTGGCGGAAAACGGGGAAAATGGGGAAAGGAGAGCGAAAACGGGCAGAAAAAAGTTAATTGACCACTGCCAATTGCTGCTAATGTGGCCAGTTATTATGTCAAACGGTCAGCAGCTTCAGCTCTTGCATTTGGCCAGCGGCTTTAATTGAATTCAATACCAACAACCGGACAATTGTCACGCAGTTGATGCTGCGCCAGCAAGACCCAAGCTGCAACTGCAACTGTGGCAGACCAACTGCTGCGATACAGTTCGCCAACTGGCCACTTGCAACTGGCAACCCACACGAATCCGCTATCCGCAGTCCGAAATCCGCAAGCGAATGAAAGATGTCCACGAGGCGCACATGGAAAAATTCCAATAGCAATTAAAAATATATTTCCAACGCAAATGCAGACAACGTACAGCTGTTGCAAATGCACTGCGCGAAATATTCGTAATATAATCATAGAGCAGAGAAATTACTTGAGTATTGAAGTCACCGAAAGTCCACGGATTCAGTAACTTTTATTGCATACTCTCAGAGCTATAACCCCTATAAATAACCATATAAATATATATTACCCTATTTACTTCCCCGCCTAAATACCCAATCCATCACCCAGTTTTCCCGAGTGCACCTGGACACATTTCACCTTGCCCGGCCGCCGTCCCGATGACGTTGTCGTCTCGAATCGATCCAGTTCGCGTCCAGCGTCCAGAGGCTACTTACTCCTCCTGGCCTCGGTGGCCGGCAGCATCTGTTTGTTTGTGGAGTGGTGCGGAGTGGTGTGGCGTTCGTCTTTGCCAGCTGCGTTGGCCGTTAGAAATGCTAATGAAAGTCAGGCAGCAAGTCCGTCCATCGGCATTGGCAGCTGCTTGGCTGCAGTGGCTCATACTCAACTTCCCAGCTTCCCTACTTCCCACCAGCCGGCAGCCTCCCAACCTCACGAACTCGCCGCTTCCCTCGTTTGCGGTGCGTTTTGCGATTTGATTGCATGGGCATAGAAAGTTGCACGGCTACCGTTTTTGGTGGCCAGCCTGGAGCAGCTGCCTAGGGGATTTGCTCTGCCATTGGCAGTATATCGATAGCGCAGTCTGGGAATGCTCTGCATCCATCCAACATATGCGATACATTTCCACACACGTTTTCCTTGGCGATTGCTGTTTGCTGTTTGCTGCTGGCCTCTTGCCGGCGAGCGCGCGGAAATTCTGCACACGTGTCGATCGTTCAAGTTTTTATGCGCAGCTTGCGCATATGTAGCTTCCTGCTGCGGGGCAAGGACGTTTCGGTTCGGCCTGCCTTTGTTTCTGCCTGCCTTTCACCCTCCCTGCCTCGCCGCCCAACCCCCTCGGCAAGGCCCTTCCATCGCAGCCACATCCTCCACCTCATCCTCCCAGCTGTCCACGTCACATGTGTGCGCTTTCCTCGCCCCGATGCCCTACTCCCGATCCGCGATCACACATGCAGCCGGCACTCTGGCATCAGAAATGCCAGCTTGGCTACTTCCACGGCACATATGCCGGATTCTGCCGGATTCTGAGGGTCGTGGAGCGGGAATACTGTACTCTAGCTAAAAAGGATGATCATTTCATCCTGGAAATTCTTTCATTTAACAATTGTGCTAATGATTTTTGATAACCAAATTCCGACCTATTTAGAGAGCTTCATTAGTTTTTTTATACAAAGTACTATTCATTTCGTGTCTCGTGTGATGTTTCATAAATATGATTTATTTATTTAGCGACTTATATCCCAACATTTGGCAACTATCAGCATCTTCTAGAGGGGAACCAACTTCAAACCAAGACCAATCTGCGACTTCCATCGACGGCTGGCAACCAGTTCGCCTCATCATTTTTATGGCATGCAGCCGCCGCCGCCGTCGAAAAACTGAAGAGCAGCACATGGCCACCGCCTTCTCCTCGATTTAACCCCAGAATCGGAGGAAATCTCATTCGGATCGTGGACATGTGCGTGGAATGCCCCGAGCAGCTGTGCGATATCTGCTCCTCACATTTTGGCATCGGAAACTGTGCAGCGGATAAAGGAGGAGAACCCCGAACCCGAACTGAAATTCAGAACTGAAATCTCAGAACTCGAACCCGCATAGATGGCCGAAAGATTTATGTGGGCATCTGAGATTTCCCCAGCTTTTGGCCGGACATGGTACTTTCATGGGAAATTTTTCAACTCAAACTACAAAGAAAACTATTTAGAATTTTCGTTTCTTGCAGCATCGCTGATAAATGCTGATAGAAAATGACACAAAAGTAACTCGAATAACATGAACTGTAACTCCTAGTTCTTCACTTAAATATTACATATTTAAAAAAAAAAATTAATATTTTCTGTTTCATCTCCCATAAAAATTTAAGCACATAGCAGAGCAAGGTTTCGATCCTCGGACCTCTGGGTTATGGGCCCAGCACGCTTCCACTGCGCCACTTTGCTTGCATGTGAAGTTGCGTCATGTTCGTCATGTTCGATGTGCAACAACTAAATCAAGGTTAATAGGGCATACCTTTGTTACATCATTATTAAATAATGCCTCCTTATTACTTATATAACACCTTTGATTTGTTTGGTGTGCCACACTGAGTAACTCTGGAGCATCATTTAAATGTGCATCAGATTCATTTGGGTAAATGAGTTATTCAATTTAAAGTTACAAAATACTTTATCAGGGGACTGCGGGTAGCCAGTAGGGAGGACTCCCTTCGAGGAGTGATTACCTTCAGTTGAGACGTCAGCTTAGCCCCTTTTCGAGTGGGCTATCGGGAAGCAGTCATCGGGAGGAAGCCACTTTTGGGCTCTTTTGAGGACTTAAGCGGCTCAAGAAGCCATTTGCCACCGCACGACACCGGCTCTTCGCTCCCATCCATCATCGCAGATATGACAAGTGGCCGGCCAAGTGGGCAAGTGGCCTTCCTGGCCCGGCTCGATCATCTCTTAGCTTGAAAGTAAAAACAACGGCGGCAGGGGCTGTCGCTGCCTGGCGGAAAATGTAAGCAATTAGCAACTGGCGACAAATTGACGAGGCCGAAACAAAAACCAAAAACACACACACGAGAATCCGTGGGTTTTGACCACCTGCTGCGATTTGTGCGAAAAAAAGGACAAGCGGAGTGGGAAATGGTGTTGTGACCAGAAGAGCGGATTGTGGCCATAATATTTGTGCCAAGAGGCGGCTGCTGCTGCTGCTGCACATCCGACTACCTGGTCGCAGTCCGTGTCCCAAATGAAGTTGCAGCAGCCAAATGTCTCACTTTTGGCAAGCCTCTAATGCCCGTGGCCATTACTGCCGTCTAGACGGATCCGAACTCGGGCACCTCTGTCGCCCGCCTAATGAGGATAACTCCACCCAGATAGGATCGGTTTTGCAAACGCAACTTGAGCACCTTGCGCAGCCATAAGTGGGTTTCAATTTTGCCGATAAATGTTTGCTCAAGATGGTAAGTAATTGGCATGTCTTCTGGATATATAATACCTTGCTATACCAGCCCAGAATAACAGCACATTCCTATTGTTATAATCATTACATAATATATTTTATTATAGCTTAATAATTAGTAACCACTAACCCGCCTAATAACGAAACTAAGCACTTCCGAATCTGATCAACCTCTTACCAAACACATATTACTGGAAAGTGTGATCAATATTTAATGCCATATTTACTCGTAATTTCCCCTTACCTCAGCTGCTCGCAATTAACACGGGGAAAGTGAAAAAAGCCCGGTGTGTCGGAACGGTAAAATGCAGTTCAAACAAAGGCAGCCGTTGGGTTTTTGGTATAGGAGCGCAGTTATCCTGCAGATGCGATGCATTTGCTCAACTGCCCTCCAACTGCTGTTTTTCCAGTCAATTAGGGTAGCAAAAAATACAGCGCACATTTGCCTAACCATGTACGGGGATATATATTTTCCGGATTCGAGGAAACGGAATATGTTGCAGCATATGTGACGGCGTGCGGCGCAGTTGCTGTTGTCCTGCCGGCCGAGGAGGGGCATTGTTAATCGTATCCTGCGTAATAGCATAATAATCCCTAATCGCATCTGATCAGTTCACCTGGTTGACACACTATCCCCCTCTCTCTCTCTCGCTCGATTCCCCGTCCCTGTCCCGCACACTATCGTAACGCCGGCTGCACGATTCCCATTCGCATTCCCACTTTGGCTTCCATCGATATGTCCTTTGTGCGCTTTTTGTCGCCGAGTGTCCTTTTTACCCTAACTACGGGGCTGGGGTTATTTTGACAGCAGTTCATTTGCCTTCTGCCGCCGTTTTCACTGCTGTTTCACTTTTGGCAAAAACACACAAAGAAATTTATGAAATTATACCCAATCCAAATTTACTAAATTCAACAAAAACACTTCTATTTAATATCAAACTTTTCAGCTCTAAAGAGTACAATACTCCATATACATATATATTTATATATATATTTATAAATTAGGAATTTATTTCAGTGCAGCTACCCATTAGTTCGATTGGGGTTTGAGTTTGGGTTTAAGTTAATGTTTGGTTTTCGTCTTGAAGCCATGTTTCAGTTTGTTTTCTCCTTGAATTCAATGAATCGACTTCTATTTGGCTTCCACCGCTACTATTACTTAGCGCTCCGTTAATAAATAGTTTTATGTATATTTTTTTCTGCTTCACTAGAATGCGCTTGACTTATAGTAATTGGTCCCATGATCTGCATACCCCTAACGCAAATCAATCGCACCAACCATGAGTCTGAAATCCAGCTGAGCTCGGCAGTTATACCCATGCGTAAACAAAAAAAAAAAGCATTTCTGTTTCAGTTCCCATTCCCACGCAATTGAGTTTATTGTTTCGCCCGGAGGAGAAAGGGAAAGGGGGCGACTGGAGCGAGTGAGTAAACAAAAGCTCAGCGATCATCGACGCCTCAATGGAACTTTTTCTGCTACGAAATTAGTATTCAGTTACCATACGGACAACAACAAGTTAAACAAACCTGAAAAAACCATGGACACAGGCCGGATGCGGCTAAAGCAAAAAAAGTCCAAGACAAGAAGCCTCGTCGACTGCAAGTGGGATCTCTGATCTTGGATCACCAATCGCCAATCATCATCACTGGCCATATGCAAAATATGTTTATAAATAAACGACACTGAAAGAAGTGGATGTATTCCCAAGTTTCTGCTCAAGATTCAGTTTGAACCGAAATGGTCAAGTGGGGAACCTTAGCAGCACTTAGCACATGGAAACCACACGATACCATTATATTTCGCAATTGCCAAGGGAAGTGTGGAAATTTTTATCGGTGCAGCGAAACGAAATCGGTTCCGAATTCCAAGGCGAAGTCATTAATGGGATGTCACCGGAGAGTGACAGGGCAGAGCACCCCTTTAATGGCAACTAGATGTCCTCAGCCCAGCTGAGATTGGAATGGAATCAGTTCGGCTGGGACTGGGATTTCAATGGGGATCGGATCGGATGGGATCGCATTGGAGATTGGGGCTCGAGGAGCGGGACTGAGTGACGGGTATTGGATTTCAACATGCAATGCACGCGGCGCGGCATGCGGCTGCATATCTGCAACGCCATCTCTGGGATACGTCGGGATCCCCTTATCCCCTTATCCCCGATTTCCTATCCCAATATATTATATATATATGAACACAAAAAAAGGGAAAAACAACCAGTTGCTCCACCGCAAGTGCCCGCCCGCTGATTGACATGTGATCCTCATCTTCATCGCATCCTCCACAAGTTTCTATGGCTTGCAAATAGCGGCCCTCAAGCCTTCAGATTTAAATACACTTTGAATATTAAGTTAACACTCGTAGTATATATTGAATTAAGCCAATGATTTTCAGGAAGTGTTCAATAACATATGTACATCTCAGATATGGGTAGTATAACTAAAGACTCCTGCAATCCAACTACAATTTACCATCAGACGTAGGGTATTTAAATTGCGTATTTCCAGATTTTCTAGATTTTTTCCAGGTTTCTGCTGCTTTTAACCTGTTGTTGGTTCTTCGGCGGCGCTGCTCATTTGTCATTCAGGCGAAACACTCGCGAGTCGTAAAGTAAGCTCCGTTTCAGTTCCAGTCTCCTGAAATCTGGCGAAGAAGACGTGAAATCATCTCGAGACGTCGTTGCCGCAGCAGTCATAAAATTATGATCGGTATTTTTTAGCCTTCCGTTCCCCTGGGAAATTTGAACTGTGTCGCTGGTTTTTGCCAGCATTTTTTAGTTATTTCGAGTCTAGTTTTTCGACATGGAACATGGATTTCTGCTGTATTTCATGCAACACCTTGTTCCCCGATTTCCAGGAACATATGTATGATCTCGGGACATTCCTGAACTGCGTTTCCACGGAAACTTGCAAATAGACCGTAGTAATTAAAGGCACGAAAGCCGAAGAGCAACAAACACAAGCTTTTCGAGCCCAGTCATGTCTCCCATTCAGCCATAGCGAACCAATTCAAAGCCATTTCCAACGCAGACGATAACCAGAGAGACGTGTCGTTTTCCACAAACAACGACGCGCCCGCTCATTTTCAATGAAAATTTCCACAATTTCCTCAATGGATCGTCGTGTACCCATCATGTGTGTGAAATACGATCGTGGATTTCTTGCCCCGAAACCCTGCAACTTCTTCGGTGCAGTGGAGTGGGAGGGAAGTCGAGGCGCCTCGAACTCTTATGAGTGTTCAAGATGTCGTGGACCCAAATTAAGATAAGATGCAGATAAGCCATGCATTTCGATTTAGCCGTTTGAAAACTCGTTAATAAGAATTTGGTCAATCCACTGATAACGACTAGTTTTCCATTGAACGGAGGCGCATAACGCTTATCTTTCTTAGGAATTAATATGACAGATTGAACGACTACCGTTTAATCGTTTGTGTTTATACGAGAATTTAATAATAATTTATTATAAATACTTACATATCTTCCCCTTTATTTTCAAATGATTTTAAATATTACCATTTACCAGTACCATTCCACAGCGGTTAAAATCTAATTTACCCATGAATATATTTAATATTCATTCTGTAATTAATCAAGCCCTTGTTGAACCACTCGCATTGTCTTTTTCGCCTTTTCGTGTTGATTGTGGAACCTCCTTATCCCACAAAACACTTTTCATTCATTTTCATGCTCATTCACAAAACATGAGAAAAAAGAAAAACAAACATTGCAGTCGTGAGAGGAAAATTATTGAGCGAGAGTTACTGTTCGTGTTTTCTCATTTTCAGCTGAGAAAAGCAGCCGACCAATCACAAAACCATTTCCCCTTTTCAAAAAACCGAGCATTTTGCATCTGGTGGAGAGTATTCAGATTTATGTGGAGAGTTTTGGAGAGGAATTCGTTAAGCCGGGTCTACAAAGGTGAGTATCTGTGGACCGTGGTGGAATCAGGGGAAATGTTAGTGCTTTAATGAGCGTCTACTATGTGTGGAATTTGGATTGTATTATGTGGATTGGATGTTGTGGTAAGGTTAAGTTTCATTTGGTAACTGGGGTAGAAGTCAATTAGTTGGATGTTGGAGCAAACAGGCTGTAGAACTTGTTGAATATTTCGTCAAAACTGAAAGTATCCGAAAGGATTAATTCATGGTAACTGGTGTATGCTCAGTTGTATTTTAAATTATTTTAAATTATTCTCATTTTTTTTTCAGAATTCATGGACTCCACATTACACATCTTCCCCTCTCAAGATCTTAGCCTTAAATTCGTACTCCATTCTCATTGTGGATTTGAAATGAAGACTCTGAAGACCAAACACGAAGGGCTACCCCTTAATTCCAGATTCTTGTCCACCAAAGCAGACCTCTCCAAAACATTCCTCTTTGGAACTCTCCCACATTCCGGTTTCAAGCTGTGGTCCAAGTTCCACATGGACTCCCGTGGGGCACATTCCCCAGTCTCCACTCTCCAACCACGTATCTCTCTCCAGCCGAACGAACCCGAGAGCGAAGACTCCGCCTATCGGATTCGGAAATGCCCGTTCGGCGGGTATAAAAGCGGTCGCTCTGAGCGAGCACCACTCATTCGTTGTCCGACCGCTCGCAGCAAAAGATATAGAAATCGAGAACGCAAACGCAGAAAACACGCTGGATTAAAGTGTTTCGTTTCGAACATCGACAGAGTGAGAAAACAAAGTGAAGTGAGCGCACAAAGCCGAAATCAAATCAAATTGAAAAGCCAGTCAAGAGCAATCTTTAACTGAACCTCGCAAGTAATCCGGTACGACCGTGTAACAACCGCCAAGATTCTACTCAAGGAGCGTAAAGCAATCATCTCCAGAATGAAGTCCCTGACGGCCGTCTGCCAGACAGGTGCCTCCGGAATGCCGGCCTTGAATGCCAGCGGGCGCATCCAGCGCCACCCCACGCACCGCGGCGACGGGGAGAACGCCGAGATGAAGATGTATCTGTCCAAGCTGAAGGACCTCGTTCCGTTCATGCCCAAGAACAGGAAGCTCACCAAGCTGGAGATCATCCAGCACGTCATCGACTACATCTGCGACCTGCAGACCGAGCTGGAGACGCACCCCGAGATGGGCAACTTCGATGCGGCAGCCGCTCTGACGGCGGTGAACGGACTCCACGAGGACGAGGACAGCGACATGGAGGATGCGGATGCCGAGGCGGAAGCGGAAGTCGATCCAGATGTCCTCGCCCAGCGCCTGAACGCCGAGCAGCCGGCGAAAGTCTCTAGTCCCGCCGCCCGTCTCCCGCTCACCGATCGCCAAACGCCCAACACTCTTGTGGCGCCCGCCCATCCGCAGCAGCATCAGCAGCAACAGCAACTGCAACTGCAGCAGCAACAACTGCAATCACAGCAGCAACTGTCCAACAGTTTAGCAACGGTGAGTTAACAAACAAATTGCTAGGGTAGTGAAAAACCCAAATAGGAAGTGGGAAGATGAGCACAGCTCAGGTCGAAATAGTAGAAGAAATAATCGGGTTGTGGAAAATAAGTAGTTATTTTTGGAAAAATAACATAGTTAAAAATAGTTAAAGTATATGACTTCACTGGTTTTAACTAGGCAATAAAGCGATTAATTGCAGAAGTGACGATAAGGAAGTGACCATATCCCAATGTTTGAGACCCACCGATTTTCGCTATTTCCTTGAGTGCCATTTTTTTGACCGCAGCTGTTTGACATTTGCATTGCAAATTTAGGAGACAATTGAGTGTCAAACTGTTTGGCTTTACTTGTTTTTGTTTCGCGAGTGACCTCATTCATAAGGCGATTGACGAATGTTTGCGTGAGAGGGGTTTAATTTTTTCTTTTTGTTTTTTTTTTTTAACGTAAGGACGAGGCGCGTTTCGTCTTGGGAAATTTCTTTACTGGGCGGCGGGCGGCTTTCGACAACAATAAATATCGCGGCCTTCCCGACTTCGTCGTACCCTCTTCTTCGCCCTACAGATTCATTTCGTTTTTATAGACATTTCACAGACCGTCTCTGTGCGATTGTGTGCGTTGCGGTTGTTGTCGCCATCGTTTCTTTCTTTTGTGTGTTGCCTATACGTAGCTGTTAATTTTTTCTCGCGGCCTTTTTCTGTTGTTGTGATGTTTTAAATGAACACCTGCAGATACTTAAATTTATTTCACACACATACTCACTCGCTCACACGCACTTGCGAGCTTGAAAACGGAATTTGGAATTGGGGAATCATCAGTCTTCGTATTTTATTTCATTTGGGTTTATTTTTTGGCTTACTTCATTAGTGCTCGGCTTCGTTTCTTCTTCGTTTTTGGACTTTCGGTTATTAATGATGCTGGCGAAAAAATTCGTTTGAGACCTACAATATGTTCGAAAAAACAGGTTCGAAAAAGCTTTTTTCAATGGGGTTTTTCAAACAAATGATCGACTGGGTGGCCCGGCAAGTGTTATTAATTTTCGATCGCTGATTGTTGATTAATTGTGAAGGTGGAAACCCTTCTTCGAAATTCAGAAAGATGTTTTTGAACTCGTGCCTTCATCATTTCTTCCTATGAGTTTCTTTTTAAATATATGATTAATGTAGTAAACTCCGTTCGCTTTGCGTAGGTCTCTTTTTTCTCATTTTGGGTGCGTAATTTTTGTGTTTTTGTTGCAAAACATCTGCAACCCACAAACATATATATTTTTTGTGTTTGTATGATGTGTCACCGCCGCAACAACAACAACAAGCCAACAATCCGAGAATTCTTTCGAAAACACGCACACACACACACAGAAGAACACATGGGGGCACTCAGAAAACTGTAAAAAGAAATGCACGTGTTCAAAATGTTCTCTCTGTGGGTTGTTTTCAGTTGTTTTTGCTGTTCCTTTTTCGATTTTTTTTTCGCGCAGCTGTGCGCCAGTCGCCAGTCGGTCGCTTTCTACATTGTGTTCCCCCCACGGATCCTGCCCCCCTCCGCAACCGCCCCCTCGCAGTAAGAAAGCAGAAGACGGAGGAGAAGAGAGCGCAAGACACTGGGCGAAAAACTGTGTGATTTCAACGTATGGGGTATTTTCAAATGGTTATACCTTTGCAATTCATTCAAGCAAGCTCCCTCAAATGTTATTTTAAAATATGCTGTATGCACTGAGAACATGCAAATCATTTTTCTCAGTGCCAAAGAACTCAAATAAGTGCAAAACAAAAGCTCAGTGACAGCTCGTTTGATTTTCTTGGCGCCTCTTTATTGCCCCATCCCCGCCACTCATCGAAATCAGCCTCTCGGCGAGTGTCCCAAACACAATAAAAAAAAAAAAACAAACAAATCAGTGGAACAGGGAACTAATTGATAACATAGAATGGCGAAATAATACAGCTTATAAACTAATTATTGCATTTCAATCGCACATTAATAACGTACTAATTTGAATCTTCCCGCTTCTCTCTTTTTAGCCACCGAATGCGGAGAAAGACAGCAGACAGTCGTAAGCGTGGAAACGCCCAGCCGGGAAAACCCACGCAACCTATAAACCTATTAACTAAATGCATAATGAAAGTACAGTCAAAACTCCACTCGCAACCTTCGTGTGAAGATCTCCGCATAAGATAACGTGTGAAACTCTCAAGAAAACCACAGCCCAGGCGCATCTCTTCAACGCTCCTTTTCCCGGGGAAGCGAAAAGCCGGGAAAACGAGACCTCGCTTTTGGCTCCAACAGAGTTTAGTTTAAACATTTAATAACAAGAACACAACAACACAAAACCTAGCATTAGAGCAGCGTAAGCAAGTACACATTATGATTATTAATTAAACATTACAACTAGGATGGCGCTTAAGAAAGAAAACTTGGCAAAGCTTTAAACAATTTAATTTTCCTTTAACGCTTGAAATTACACTGAAGCATATATTTTTGTTTTCCTAATTTTAGTTTTGTTTTGGTTTAAACAACGCAAGAAAAAATGTTACTAATGCAAAGCAAACAGAGATCAGCAATAAAAAAATTATGAAAATGCACAGGCATCAAACTGGAATCACGTTGAATCACCGTTTCCTGCATTACGATTATATGATTTCAATCCAAATGATTTTCCTATTAATTTTAATCAATGAAGAGTTTTCCTATTATTGATTAGCCACAGCCAATAAACAACAAGAACAACCAACTCAGCAGCACTCACATTCAAATTCATTAATTTATATCGAGAGAGTACGTTTAGCGTTTAAGTTCGAGAAAGTTCATTTCCAGGCACTAATTTTCACTCACACAGAAACACACACACCTCATTTTGTAGTTTTCCGAGTCCCTTGGATCGTTTTCCTCTTTTTTAATCGAAATAACGCATAATGCATAATAATTATTACCAGATATACACTAAAACCTATAAATATATATTAATATATGTTCTGTGATCTGTAGCATACTTTGTACAAAGTGTTTTTTTAGCATAATTATGCGATTTTAATTATGATCCGCAATCGAAATTACACAATTTTGTTCTCATTTCGATGGTAAAAACACTCTATCATGATGTAAAAAAAAAACAAAAGAAAACATTTGATGATGTTGCGAAAAAATATATATCTAAAACATAAAGAAAAACAAACACTAGCTCTTAATAAATTGCAAAAATTAAAAAACATTAAAAATCGAGTACGTCAATGGATTTTCGTTGGGAGAAGGGGATTACGAAACTACCAGATCTTACCGCAAAAGTCGGTAACTACCTGCAGACAAGGACAACAAGTAGCCGGGGGAGGAAAACTCAGCTGGATGGCCGTTTTCACATGTAAACAAGTGCAACGAATTACCAGAACAATGAGGTGGATGATACTGTTCTCGGAGTTTCATGGGCGAGCGAGTTTTCTCACGCAGCCGCCGCCTTTGTCATTAGGGGTTTGGTTTTCCCATTTTCCATTTCCCAGGTAAAACGGCCGTAGGGCCCGTGGAAAACTCGACCTGCACACGTGTGCGAATTGCGGACGGAAAATTTCCGTTGAGAAAATTTCCTTCACTGTGGCCTGGCCGCTTTTCCTTTTATTTCGCTTACGGACCACTTGGGTGTGGATTTAGTTTGGGATTTTCTGCGCTACCCGCAGCTGTCTGCCCTCCCGCTTCCACTCACACTCCCACGGCCCGCCGCCCACCGCTCACTCTCTCCCTCTCTTTCCCGCTATCTAGCGGCCTATTAGCGTTAATGATTGCAACTACAATGCACTGACCAATTGGCAATTGCGACTGCAGTCTCGGGTTGGTTTCGAGATCGGGGCTTGGAGCTGGGAGCTCGGAGCTCGCCACTCGGAGCACTCGGTGCCAGCCGCCCCATTCAAATGTCAATTCGGATCGGACCCCAGTGGACCGCTGGGGAAACACTTGGAACGGCTACGAAAAGCGCATAAATCTGGGATGCTCTATGGAAGGCCCTAAAATGTGTCATAAAGTCTTTAGGTCTTGAAAAATAACCAATTTACATCTTAGCAACCATATTAACTAGTTTACACATGCATTAAAGTAGGAATCAATTTCCTTATGCTAAACTTAACACAACACCTTTTTCAAAAAATGTTTTTCTAAAGTTGCTGCATATTTTAAATATCACTGTTGACAGATCTGCACTAAAGTACGATTTATTACATTGCCTCCGCTTAATTGAGCAATTATTTAATCGTAAAAAATACCCATTCCATCGCCAGAAAACCGCATTAATATCTTCTTGTTAGGGTATGCCCAGCCGTTTAGAGTAAAGTCCCAGGCATTTGGAAACTAATAGGAAAAGAAACAAAACACGCTGGGGTTCACATGCATTGTCTACGGGGGACATTCATTGTTCACTGAAAGATGTCGAGTAGAGCTTGAGTAACTAAATATTTTAAAAATCAGTATAACAACCATGAAATATTGAAAATCTGTTACAAAGTAATACAAGTGTTGTGCAATTGTTTAGGATTTGAATCCCATTTCTAAGCATAGTTTAAGTGACAGATATGAGTGAATACCCAATTTCTCCATGTGCATCGGTGCGTTTTATTCGACGTCGCCCGTTCTGCGGGGCCAATGATCTCCGATTCCGAGCCAAACTCTGGTATGCGCTAATTGTTTGCAGAGCTTTGGGCTCCGAGCCATTGGCCAGGTACAATTAGTGCGCTCACCTTAGTCGGGTTTTCTCCCATGTAATGATTTTTTTGGGTGCGACTGCGCTGAGACGAGAAATCAGTGAAACTTGAATTACCATAAAAACTCGTGTAGCAGTCAACAGCTGCGGCAACTGCGCGATTGCGAATGCCGTCGCCTCGGCTCAGCCTTCCAATGGCCGTGCCGGAAAATTTTGACATAATAATTGTCAAGCTGACATTTCCAACCACGCAGCTGACAGCTGAGCCCGAACCAGCCGGGCTCCCGAGTGTTAAGCGAAGCTATATGCTCGAACTCCCGGCTTAACCCCTTGCGATCCCAGGGGGATTACGGTCGGGATTATGCAACTTGACCTCAGATAGAAAACTGACCGTAACGCTATGATTTCTGGACATTCAAGGCCAACATATGTTTGTTAATAACTCTAGTTTCTATAAAGTTCGAACACTAAATCTCAGTATTTGTTGTCTTTTTTTTCATTATTATTTTTGTAAGGTAAGCGAGTGCTGACTGTGCAATCCTATTGATTTCAGGTGCCTAAAATGCCCATTAAGGTTTTCGAATTCCCAGGCACGTTCAGTAAATATTGACGAAATTTGTGGGGTTTCAGTTAATGATCAAAGATGGAAACTAAACCAAATGAATGTGCGAAGTGCACAATTTTAAAATGCAAAGCTGCCCTCGTTTAAAATTTATATTTCTCTTCAAACTCTTTCTAATTTATTTGGATTATTGAATTATGGATTTTCTAGGGTTAAGCGTCTTTTCCGGCCCCATCTGAGGTCTCCGAAATGAAAGCTAAACCACAATCAACAGCGCCGACGACTTTGGCGAGGTGCGCATAAAAATCGCATTTAATTGTGATTTTCACACGAAATACAATGCGCATGAGCAACTGGCGCCGCTGGTTAAAATGCTTAAATCGAAGGGGTGGCGGGCGTTTTGATTGAGGGGGGTGGGGGTATTGCTTGGTGGCAATTTGTGTAACTAGCGGTAAAGCGCAACTACTAAACAGTCCGCGACCGCTGGAGCTGTTGTTGTTGTTGCTGTTGCTGTGGTGGTGGCTTTTGGGAAACACCTGCAAAACGCAAAACGCACCTGTTTCGCTAAACAACACGGACAACAACAACAACAACAGCGACCGGCAAACGAAAAGTAAAACAAAGTCAAGACACCAACGCGGCAGCAAAAATAGTGGCAACACGAATACTAACTCAACTATCTATATGAAAGCAACGCGGACACGGCTCAGCAACTTTTCCACGGGTTAAGCTGGCCCAGGTGGGGCACTAAGGGGTTAAGGGGAACCGACTTTGTGTAATTGAAGCGGCCATCTGTCTTTGCGGCGGGGAAAAGCGGGGGACAAGCGGAAAAACTGGGTGATAGTTCCACGCGAATTAGGAAATCGAAACCAAGTTGAAGTCTTACTGGGAAACATATGTAAACGCACAGCCATGGTCAGAATGCTAGCATTATGCCTTTTAAATTATATTTAATATCATTTTTATGATTATGTTGAATACTTTGTTCTTCTAATAGATAGATCCTTTACAATCCAACTCAATCTGCTGGGATCTGAGTTTCCATTCTAAGCTGCCCCAGTGGTCTTACCCCATTTGTTTGAGTCAGGTGCACGAATCGGAAGCTTAAACGGTGCGACCATCTACCACCGCAGTTCTAACTCCATCAGCTGGCGGAAGTTGGCCAGGAAAGCCAGAAAAGATCGGGAATAATGGCTGTGGGTCGAGAAATGGGAACCCGAAGGCTGGACAGCATTGATTTCAGCTGCGTCACCCGGCCATTGTGGCTTTGTCATGGGTGGTGCAGCCAAGGTGGTGCAGAAAAGGGGTGGTGCCGCTGCTGCGGTTCAGTGGCCGCCACATGTTGGCCTAATGACAGCTCTGACTGGTAAGACTCAGATTTTCTACCAACAATGGCGATGACAATGGTCGAGAGGTGCGGCTGCTGCAGTTGCAATTTCAGTTGTTGCTGCTGCTGCTGCTGTTGCAGTTGCAGTTGCAGTTGCTGCCGCCTGACATTTGATCGAATGACAAGGGGTCAAGAAGGAATAAAAAACAGAAAATGACGAACTGCGGCGAGTGTCAAGCCGTAAATTAAATAAAATTATGCACAATTCCTTATCGCCAATTGAATTGTTGCTATTCAATTTTTTTCGCTCTGCCTCGAGGCTCTGACTAATGCGCCACCCGAGTTGCCGACGAGATTGATATGCAACCGCAACTTGCAACTTGCAGCAGCAGCAGCAACCACCAGCAGCAGCTGCAAGCTCATAAAAGTTATCATTTTTTGGCTGCTGTTAATAATACCCTTATATTTAAGCAATTATAATATATATTTTTTAAAACTGAAAGTTATCAGTTGATACAATTACAATTTTATTTAATTTAAGCGACTTTTATATTCTCAATTATTGTTTTTAACTTTCGTAAGCTTCTGATAGCACTTACTATACCCCTTGGTAGCGAACAAGAGCCGAAAATCCGACATTGATAAATGCCATCCCACGCCTTGGCTGTGTTTAGGCCAAATAAAATGGGAAAATCGCAAATAAATACTGACCGCGCTCCTGCCGCGGCAGTTGGTTATTTCATTCATTTTCATTTCGTTTTGCTAATTGATTCATTGATCTTGGCGATATCGCTCCCCGGTGACCAGAGCTTAGCCCCAGCCCCCAGATCCCCGCTATTTTCCCCCCATTATCCACCGATCCTGCCGCAGATCGTAACATAATTCTTTGGCGAGCTGCGGGACCAGAGACTCGCATTCATTTGCACGCCTGTCCACTTGGCCGTCAATTGTGCACAAAGACATTATTAGCCGTCTAGGAATTCAATTCCATTTCCATTGTCGGCCCGGCCTGGCCAACTGGCTTTTCGCGGCTTTTCGAGGCTCTCGAGGCACGGGGGCTTGGCCGGGTTTTTTGTTTCTATGTTGCTGCTGTGGCTGCAATTTGTTAAATTGACAAAAACTTTTTGCGATAAACTTGGCGCGTTATTAAATTCAATAAATTTGCCTCTTGCTCCGCAGGCTGGGCCTTTTATCCGCTATCGCTGGCCAGATCAGCAAATACAAATTCTGTTTAAGATACGAACAGTTCGATCGATTTGGCCACGTTAATTGCCCGTCGGAGGGCGTGGCCATCAGATATATTCGTTATGCGATGCGATGCGATTCTTATCTGTCACCGCTGAGGCGAATTAAATTTGCAATCAATGAAAGCCAGCCAGCTTGTCACAAATGCCACAACCTCTTCCTCTATTTGCAGAAAGCCACGAAACACAAAGGCTGCCGCCAGCCCATGAGTCCACGAAACCCAAGAAAGAGACTCCAATCCGAAGCCGGGACTCCGAGACTCCGGACTTGAAACTTCCGTCGCACATTTGCCATTTGTCATGCGATGTCAGAGCGGTCCAAAGATGCCCAAAAATGGCGACGAAGGAACCGACTTCGCATATAATTTACGATTATGCGGAGGCCCCCAGCGAAAAGGTGGGGGTGCACTACGGAAAATTGATTTTTTATGTTTTTGAGATTTCGAAAAGGGAACCCCTTTCGAACAAACATCACAAAGAATTCCAAAGAACAAATAATGAAATGTAAGGTTAGTCCTCTTACCAATTCACTTGTAAATTTCGATTTTAGATTTTACATTTCTGGCTTAAGCAACCTCGCTTTTCTGAGTGCAGCGTACTCAAACAGAGGATTGATTTAGGTTGCCGCCAAGCCAAACTTATGGAGCCATTGATGGACGCACTTAGCCGGCAAAGAGTCGGAAATTTACGTTGACATTCAGTCCTAACCGCTCCGCTCCTTAACCCCTGGCTGCCTAATTATTTTATATGGCAGTTGCAGTCATATTCGCAAGCACACACCTCCAAAAACTGCATTCACGTTGGCGTCGCGGCGCCGTTTGCTGTCGATAGATGGAAATTTGTTTGCCATAAATATTATTTTTCACGCGTTGCCGCGGTAGCTGCCAAAAAGTGTGCAGATGCCGCCAACACTGAGCAAAATAATGGGTAGAGGGAAGGAGTGGGGGGCTGGCCTATCAGCTTGAGGCATCGCCAACGTTGCAGCGTCTTTGGTTTTCGCCTAACTTTGTTGTCAACGCCTGCAGTGCGTCAATCTCTGCATAAACATTTGCATTCGTTTATGGATTATACTCATTTTTATTTGAGCGCTTTTCGAATTTTGATTGGCTGCAAATGTTTATTGAATTTCGTTTGTTGAAATGTCTTTTAAAATACGTGGTATTTTCCTGGAAAGTTAGGTTGATGCACTGAAGCACATTTTACACTCATTTCCTAAAGCCAAACTCAGCTTACACTGTTTGCCCACCTCCTGTCTGATCTTAACTTTCGAGCAATTTCCCTCAATTCCTTTTGCCACCTGTCTATCAGGCATCTACCTTGTCTAATTAACGCTTCATCGCCGTTGAGCGGCAAAAACACCCTGAGTCGGCACATCTCAAAAGGCAATCGAATTGCACTTCGCCAAAAGTGGAGGCTCAGCCAAACCCAATTCAAATCCAGACTTATAATCGCAGTGCAAAAATCTCATTAACGCAAGAGGCCAAAAAATCCACACCGAAAATGAGCAGAGCTGGGGAAAAGCGATTGCCCATTGCCCAGAGCTTGGCCAATTAATAAAGAAGCGTGAAATTGAATTTCTTAGCCATATATGCGCAGTGCTGACTTCACACCCCAAGAAGATCCGAGCCCAAATCTAGACGGCATCAGCATCGTCTTTTTCCCGCGGCTCCACGGCAGGAACTGCAGAGATCGGGCAAAATGCAGGTGTGGTTCGGCTGAGTTGCGGCTATTAAAACTCAATCTGAAATTCAAATCGTAATATAGGGCCACCTCTTTTGGCAAAAAGGCCGCGGAAACAAAAGGCCAGCGACAAAAGATCGAGACCCGAAAACTATTCGCACACAAAGCCAGCCAGAAATCAAAGGCCTGAGCAAAGCCAAAAAATTTCTTCTCGCCGTCGCATTTTGGCCAAAACGATCCGAAGAACGGTCATCCAGTCCTGTCCAGTCCAGTGCAGTCCAGTCCAGTCCATCCGTCGACCAAGGCTATCTCGCCATTTGATCTGGGACGATTCGTCGAAGGTTTGCCAAGGTCCGGGGGCTGAGCTGCAGCCATACACTGGCAGAAAATGGGACACATTACAAGCAAATGCTAAGTATCTTTACATTAAAAAGTGAAGGATATTTTAAACTTTTTGTGGCGTTCCAATTCCACTCATTATTGGTTTCCCACAAGCCCTGTAACTAAAATGATTTATCCTGAGATTTTGATTTAGTTACAACGATTTTCTTTAAGTGCACTCCCGCTCTAAAGGTGATCTCAGCCACAGTCGCAGTCTGGGACTGAATATGAGTCTCGATGTGCTCCGCAAGGAATTCTTTCAATTCATTTGGCTTCGCCTGGGTTTGTGGGATCTGGGATCTGGGTCTCACTCCTTCTCCTGTTTTTTATTTTTTTGGCAAAGATCCTTTGGGTCCAACGCGCGGCGCATTTCAATGCTGCACGTGCAGGCCAAAAGCGAACCTTCTTCGGTTTGTCTCCTACTTTTTTCGGTTCCCCTTGAGAGGTTTTGCCTTTGAGCCGAGATTGAAATTTGCTGAACACCGGCGTGGCATAACTCCGCTTACTTTGCTCATCTTTTTTGTGGGTTTGGGTTCGCAATTTTTTATTTGAGTGTCTTGTGTGTTGTGTGTGTGTGCTGTTTTTTGGGATCGACTGCGCTTCCTTTTGACGGTGACGACTTTTATTAATATTTCGGGGATTGGTTTGGGGCTCGGGGCCTTTTTGCAGCTCGGTTAGGGATTGGAAGTGGGCAGAGAAGAAAAGGGTATCAGACAAAGCTTCTCGGAATCGCTCCTTGTGATCAGCTTAACGCTTTTATATGATGCCCTTTATTTTCAAAGAAAGATTTAAGAAAATTGCATGCATTAAGACGACTGTCAGAGATCAAGGAATATGATTAATACGTCAAAGTTAATTTGCCTTAACTGCACGCAAAATGACTATGGATTAATACCAGTAATAAAATGAAGAGGATTTAAAAATGCAGTTAATGGGTTCTAAAAATATATAAAAATATTAATAATACCAAAACACCGAAATTAACTTAATCTTACTATCCTATAAGCTTAGCGTGAGAGTGTTCCTTTACCATTTTTTCAATTTAAAGACGTTCCACAAGTTAGTTCAAACATTTTGCAGGTAAGTTCACAATTCGATTTCATTCTAAAACCAAACGCAAATCGTTTTTTCGAAGCTCGGCATTCTTTTTTTGTGGCGAGGGGAAAGGTTTTGAGAGGGCCTTTGAGTATTTTGAAGACAAATCATGCCCCTTGGTCGCAGTGGATCGCTTTGTGTGGCTTTGTCTTGTGGTTTTAGCCAACCTGCCCTCCACCTTCTCCTCTTGCCACTCCGTTTGGGCCGCAATTCATCGCCGATGTGGCTCGAAGGCATTTTCATCTCATTGCTGGTTTCATGCAGACTTCTTCCAAAATTAAGTTATAATTTTGGATCTGTAGCTGCTGGGTGGTCGGTATTTGCATTTAAATTGCAAACAAATCATCGCAGACCTTTGATTTATAGTGGAAAGTCTTCGCCTCAATTAAAAAGCGAACCAAAAAAAAAAAGAAGTAAGCGAAATGGGGAGATTGCTGATGGTTTTTGCATGCTGATTTTGATGATGAATTTTCGGCAACTTGCACTTGCAAAAATGTTTCAACACAAGCAAGCTCTTATTAAATTTCTTTTTTTTTTAATTCAGTAGGGACCAGCTTTTTTTCAGAATAAGGACAGCAAGATTTTTAAAGATTTTCTAATTATAGCTCGAAATATCTCCGAGTGTATTAATGACGATCGCTTCACTGCGGCTGCGTAGGTAGTGGAACGGTAGCCATGCAGATCGTCAACGGCAGTCGTTCCCAGATGACAGCCTTTGCAGCTACTTGTACTTATCGCTCTTTCAATGTTTTTCCCTCACTTTTTTTGTGCATTTTTCATTTGTACGAAAGCCGGAAAATGAGGTGCGTCGGCAGATAAAGAAACCCGCAGCCACATCGTCTGAAAGAATGCCACACAATTCATAAAGCCATGAGCCACAAAGAAGAAATAAAACGGAAAAGAAGGCGACAGAGGTGAGCCATTCTTCGCCAGCCACTTGGCAACGAACGTCACGTAGCGGCGGCATCATTAGCCAAACCGCCAGGTCTCAGTCTTCGGGCCCGGTCTCAATCCCAAATGGAGACGGAGTCAGAGTCTCAGCGGCTTGGCTTGTAAGAAGCCTACACAGAGGGAAAAGTCCCACAACAATGCCCTGAAATGTGGTGTAATACATGGGGTAAATAGGGGAGGCATCTAACTACTCTATCAAGGCATTTCAAATTGTTTTATTCACATCGTTGATAAGTTAAAGTAAAGCATAAAACAAAGCCAGTGCATTATTTCTCTCCGTGCCTTGACTTATTTGTGTCTGTTTTGGCGGCGGCCTTTCCATTTTCCCACTCACTTTGCTGTACTGTGTGCAACTGTTGCTCGCCGCTCATTAATCCCGAGCCTCCGATTCCGATTCCGACTCAGATTCGGATTCGGATTTAGGGGCCATATCCCGGTCTCAGCCTCAGCTGCACCTACTTTCAGCTCTTTTGTTTGCCGCACACCTGAGAGGAAATGCGTAACAAACACACACAGCTGGTGGGTAATTTCCACGAAGTAAGTGCCGAGACTTTGTTGTTACTCTGAGATTTGTCCACGGCGGAGGTCATCAGCTCACACATCGCTCAACGGTACATTTGTATGTATATGCGGGTGCAGATATGAAGCCCTCGGCTGGAAAGAAGGGGTCGAGAATGGGTATGTGGAACCCACTTGCGAGCGGCCCATTGTTCGCCCTATTGACAACCATTCAAGTGGAATTCCCCGCATCTTTTAATTGTTCCATAATTAATGTGGGAAAAGATAGTACGAATCTCCGCCGCCGATTGAGACATAGCAAACAGACGGCGGTGGATGAGTTCGAGATCGAATGGTCTCGGATCAGGCCGGGTGGGCCATCCGCTCTATGTCGAAACTGTCAGCAGCGTTTGAGGAACTCCATCGGGCACTTGAGGCTGTTGCATTCGCAGATGACGAGACGAGCACTGAAATGCAGCTCAAGTGGCAGATTGAACTCTGGAGAAAATATGCAGACGATCTGAAGCAATTGTTTTGAATCGGGAACAAACACTCTCTAATTGTTGGAAAAATACTCCACCGAATGGGATGAGAATCTGAGATTTGTCTTTAGAACTCTTCTCTTCTCTAAAAAATAATAGTTTATTGAATAGGCTTAATAGTTGGATGCTAAATATTAATGACATGAGATCGACTAACCGGAACAGGAAGTCTTAATCAGATTGCAGGGTCGCCTTTTTGAACGAAATATACACCCTTTGACATATTTCCTTGACTTTACCTAATACTTCCTTATTTGCTCTCGCTTTGTAAAATATAAACATATTTGACCTTATTGCGTTGATAGTTCCTTCACGAAAACGGAAGTATATAATCGGATTATTATATTTGTCCGTTAAAAGATCAATAATAAGGACGGAAAAGGGCAAGATCTTGTTTATGCCAATTAAAGTATTTCTTTCCCAGCATTCGGGTAAATTAGGGTTTTTAAAGAAGCTACAAGGCGCAGGTAATATCCAGCATTAAAATCTCGTTGTATAAAACTGCATTACCAATTCCAGTTTCTTTCATCGTTCTCCCCTGTCAAGCGATGATTACTCATTCGGCTGAGTTTTTGATTTGAGGGGAGCAGCAAATTAGCCTCTGACAACTCAATTGGACATCTGCAGAGTGCGGAGCCCCCACAAAATGGACGATTTGGTTGCATTCGGACCACACCCAT
This sequence comes from Drosophila simulans, assembly GCF_016746395.2. Classification (NCBI taxonomy): domain Eukaryota; kingdom Metazoa; phylum Arthropoda; class Insecta; order Diptera; family Drosophilidae; genus Drosophila; species Drosophila simulans. The sequence goes on from NC_052522.2 coordinate 785,753, forward strand.
TGAGTAATCCGCTAACAGAAATCGTTCCCGGCTCAGTCATTTGGCACATTTAATCCACGCGTCAACGAGCCGGGCACCGGGGAAATGTTTGCGCATAGTTTAGGCCAGATAAATCTCAAGTTAAATGGCCAAAAGTCAAAATAAATTAAGCCCACATGCGCCGAAAACACAACAAAACACAAAAGTAAGGCCCCAAACAAAATAGGAAAGAGATCGAAGCCAGCAGGCGACAGGCAGTCACCACAAACGTTGTCACACCCTTCTGGCCAAGCCGTTCTGACCCGTCGGATCTCGGGGCTTACGTGGAGCTCCAGCCATGGAGCCAGGGACGCCCACATGCAGATGCATTCGCTCCAAGACAATGGGCACGGCCCCACTGCCAAGTTCCGACACTCGAAATAAATGCGGGCGAGAAAGGGATTCTCAGTACTGAGTTGAAATAAATGAAGTGAACACTTCATTCAGAGGAGTGCAGTATTTTTTGCAGTGCAACTCTTGGGCTTAGATTTGTCACCAGCTCGTTGTTTTTGGGTCTGGGGTCTTGTGCACATGCGCCAACTGGGCCGCCGTCTCTGATTAAGTTGACGAAACTCAAATTCAAATCGCACGGAAAAGGCGGCTGGGGTGGCGGGGGCATGTGGGGGCCATATAGTGACATGATCTGGTCCGCGGCTGGGTGACGAATTGGACAAACATTGGACAATTGCTGCGCCCTCGAAATGTCAACGCCCTAGAAACGAACTCAGGGAACTCGGCTGGAGAAGGCCCCCTGCCATGCGAATGTCGAAGGCGCGACACTGGCCAACAAAAAGAGAGCTACACATTATTATCTCTGAGCAATGTAAAATGCTCATACTTGGAATTGAATTATATTACAGTATAGTATATGGTATGGTATTGTATTATTGTTGCCCCGTCGGTGGTGTAAGCTTTTATCATTCAGCCCGCGATTTGGACCAGTGTCGCCGAGGCACACCTGATAAATATCGAATAACGCTGCGCTCCCTTTGCTCTGCCTGCTCGCCGATTTGAATCGACGTATTGCTGACATACTTTTACCGCTCAACGCATTTAATTATCGAGACAATTTCGATATGAAAACTGTTTGTTTTGCATTTCGCATTTGCACGAGCCGCCGTCGCGCCGATATGTGTTTTATGTTCACCGCTGCGAAATCGGTGGCGTCAGCGTCTGTCGCCCAATTATTCCAAGTTTTCTTTATTTTTTTTCTGGCGACGATCGACGATCGAGTTCAAACACCTGCAATGCACTCGATGTGTTGGTTTGGCTGCTTTCGTTTGCATATTTCGGTCTTGTCTTGACTTGGAGCCAACTGCCTTAGTTTGGCCAAATTTCGTAGTTCGCAACCGTTGGCAGTTATAAATTCTAGCTAATCGAGTTTAATTCTCCCAGAGAATTATGCCACTCAAGATAAGTAATAAGTCGAGGCCCAGACTCAAAAGTGTCCGAATAAAATATATAGTCGGGGTGGGGAAACATCTAAATGAGCGAAAAAATTCCCACAAACTTGACTCCGCTTGACCGACACAACAACGCAACGCAGCAAATGACGTGAACGTGAAGTTTGATCAGGTGCGCATACAAATCTTGCGACGCCAACTTTCAGTTAAGCAAAACACACACAACGGCCGCGGAGTTGCCATGTACATGGGCAAAGAGGCCCAGTGACTAAAAATGGGGCACGATCATGCGACTATCAGATACCCTTTACAAGTCATACCAGCAAACAGAAAGCATTTTTCCTTTCCAAATGCTGCCATTGAACAACGAAGAGATGAAACGGGTAAGTTTCCATCTGAAATAATAGCGTTCAAAAGTTGGTAGTTGCAAGACCTATGCACCTTTTGAAATCCGAGGGTATCGGCAAACTTAAGTGCCGCAAAGTAAGCAAAAGTTAATGAGAAAGTCAAACAAACGAAGCAAATAATATGCAAAGTGCGGGCTGTAGGAGTGCGAGTGAGAGTCCCCAGCTTGTGACAGAGAAAGACAGATACAGATACTGTCGGAGGATGATGAGAAGTTTAGTGGAAATCCGCGAGTTGCGCAGGCGTTTTACATTTCTGCTGCAAGTTGCCTCATTTCGTACCTTGCGGCAATTGCCGGCCTGCAAAGCATTTTGCATTTTGCATTTTGCGTTGCAGCCGCTGACGCGTGAGAAGGTAAACAACAATTCACGATGATCTGATCCGTGATTAAGTGAGGCTGCCCTGGAGCGCGCCCGGGAAAATATGCAAGCCTACACTGGGGAAAACCCGTCACGGAAATCGGCCATCAATTCGCCATTTTATTACATCGAAGTCTCAGCTATTTGAGGCACTTTACTGCGTATCTACGTTGTCTAAATAACTAAACCCCCACTTGTACCTAGTCACTTGTAAATGAACGTATAATTGGACTATTAATATTTTTATATTATTATAATAGTATTTTTCTCTGTGTTGCCCGCTTGCCAAGCAATTGCAGCTGAGTCAATAATCAATCGTATGGCCCCACGCCTCCTCCCCCTCTTTGGTCATCCCGAATCTCTGCTTTTCACCCAGCTCCAACTGCAACTCGAACAGCATCTGCATCGGCATCGGCATCTACAACTGCATCTGCGGCTGCGTCTCCCAGCGAAACTGAAAGTGGCGCTACAAGTGCATCGACAGCTGATAAGCTCCTTCCATAATGCAGCAGCAACTGTCAGACGGTCGCCAGCTGTAATCTTAATGCACTTTTTTGTGTGCCAAGCCACAGTCTTCGATTGCAGATTGCAGAAGGCAGAAGGTCCCACAGCTGCAGGGGTGGGCTATATGCGATATAACTACTCACAGCTGCGGACAGCCTAATAGGTCGTTGGGTAAATAAACAATAAATTATACCTTGCGGCCTCCTGCAATCATGATCATGTCAGAAACAAAAAAAGCTTATCCCTGAGAAGTCATATGAGCAGACTAAGCATTGTATCTATGTACTTTTACATACATACTTTTCCTCTATCTTATAATATTTGAATGTAATCAGCTGATAAGAAATACATATTTATCCCTATTTCTATGACCATATGCCGTAGTGTGTGGATGCTGTCGGAATGACTAACTTAAACTGAAAGCACAGCTTATCACTGTTTTGCCAGCGTTGGTCCGTCTGGCAGTTTAGCTTTATCTTAATTTCCGGGGGCGAGGGAACTTGAGTGCCCAAGATACATATAGTGTTGTTTGCGTACGTACCCACCCAAGATTTTCCCATTTCTTCTTTGTTTCTGCAGCGCTTATCTGCGGGAGAAAGTGGCTTTGGCATTCGGCATGTGCGGCTGTATTTCCATACTGCTGATTACAATATTTTTGTGACTTTTTGGGTTTTTGTTTTGGCTGAACTTTAAATTCCAATTGTATGATTCAATGGAAGCACCTTAAATTCATGTTTGAATTCTACGGAGTAGCCACTCGCTTTTATTGGTGCCACAAATCGATTCTCGTTGGTGTCTATTGTTCGGATGTGATCGACATTATAGCGCCTGCAATTTGTGCCTACTTTGTTGTCATCGGTAGTATTTTTTTCATTTTGTTCCATTGGCGCCAGTCAATGGCAACCCTGGCTTCCTCGAAGCCCCCCTTTCCCACTAAACTACCGCCTGGGAGCTCAATCGCTGCTCTAGTTTGTTCCTTGGTGGAACTGATATATACATATAGTACTGATTTGATTGCCTCGGGCTCGCTTCTAATTTGATTTCGTTCAATTCTCAGCATCTCAATTGCACAACGGAGCATTAATTTGTTTAGGTATGTGGCACATCGCCTTTTGCCTGTGTATATTTAAATTTATTCAGTTGGTTGGTCGCCCAGTCTCGTCACTTTTGCACTTCTCGGCTTGTGCGACATAATTGTCCGATAATACTATGGGGCCATGTAGTATTATTAACTGTTGGCGAGACGGCCCCTGTCACATGGAAATATTATTTTTATAATTTTTAATTACAACATGACATGACAAGGGATTTACTCGGTTTGTTCCGCCAAGTTTTTCCGCTGTAAACTCGCTGTTTTTCTTTCCTCTTCTCAACTTTTGAATTATGATTATTAATGTCATATGGTGGTCATTTGTCATGGCTTCAGGTGTTTTGTCGCTAACGGGGATTGCCTTTTGTACTTTATGGTTATTGTTATTGCATGCTTTTTATTTAGTTAGAAGCGATTATGGCCACATCGGCATCAAAAGCCAAAGCAACGGCTTCAGTAATTAGCGCCATTTGCATTTCCTGACTCGGGTCTTCTGCAGTTTCCATAATTTTCATGCTCTAACTAAGGCTTTGATTTTATTGGTATTTAAATAAAATTGGAAACGGAAAACCACAATCGATTTTCGAATACGATTCGTTGAGAGCCTTAAAATAACTTTATGATTTTCATTTTATTCTATAGAGCATTTTAGTCGTGTACTTCTTTACTACTTGTCAATGTTGTTGTTTTTCCTCGTGCCTGGGATTTTGCAATTGCAAATGAAATTCAGAAGAAATCGAACTGTCGTAAGTGACTTTCTCGTTGTTGTTGCACCGACTGTTGGCATGGTAATGGAATTGGTAATTCAGGGGGGAAGGGTAATGGGAATGGTTAGGGGTCGGTACTAAATACGGAGCTTTATTTTTCACGGGCTTCTTCGTAATCGGCACACCTGTTCTATGGGTAACTAAATAGCGAACGAACGAAAGTGAAAAGCCAATCATTTGCATTATTTAACGGGCTATATCCATTGCTAATTGAAAGTAAAATCGAGACCAAATTCACTTTTCATTGACCTAATACATATTAATAATTCTAAGGGCTTGGCTTTCGCTTTCGTTTCTGTATGAGATTGCACATTTAATACAAATTAAACGACAAGTATTACGAAAGTTGACTCATTTGGCACATTTTCAGATTTTCGGATACTCAGAATTTCGCGTTGTTCAGATTTGTTCACTTCTTATCACCGAAACAATAAAATTTAAATATTTGCGCTCAGCCAAAAACATTTGCAGAGAGCGAGAGAGCGATATGGACCGCGAGATGAATTGAATTTTCAACTAAAAATCGTTTTGAATGCAAAACATCCTTATTTTATAGGTTAACCAATAATCCATAATAAAGCAATTTAATTAATTTTGTAACCCAATCGTTTCAGAAATGGGATTTTTAAATCACAAACATATCTTTTTGCTCTTGCCAAATCGGGTCGTTCCTCATCTTCTTGTCGCGGAGAGAGAAAAGTGAGAGAGGACTCTCGATTTAGGGAGAGCAAAAGTTCTATTTTCAGGGTCGAGCGTCTTGTTTCGCATTTGGCGCCGCTCAGTCAACAGCTCCAGTGGCGCAATTGGTTAGCGCACGGTACTTATAATCAGTATTCTGTGTGTATGAGCTATGCCGGGGTTGTGAGTTCGAGCCTCACCTGGAGCAAGTCGCTGGTGACTATATATTTTTTGGTCCAGTTTTTTTTTTTCTTAATAAGACTTAATTTTTAGGACTGTTAAATATTATTTTAAAATATTTTATATGGCCCGCAGGGGATTTAAATCGTTTAGTTCTGTAGTTTAGTTTCTTCAGAAGACATATAATGCAACCCTTTACTGTTTTGACAGTGGAAAAGGTTAATATTTTCTTAGATCGCTGTATTGTATTTATAGTCCTTTCGTGTTTTTAAGCTAGGTTTCAACAGAAATATTAATTTATTATTATAATTATATATAAATTACATCGTTATGATTAGAACCTCGTTTTATTTTACATTCCTGGACAAGAGCCTTGCTTCAAACATGTAGTTAAATTATTTTCACAAATTGAATGCTTTTTAAATTTAAAGCCATAAGCTTGTAAGGCTATTAAGATAGTTATACATGGAACTTAAATTATATTATTGTTCAACTAAGATCAAAATAAATTAATGGCGGCAGCTTTATAAGAACTATTTGAAAGAATGTTTTTTTGAGTTTGTGGTAAGTGAAGACCATGGCGTAACATAGAACTACGCTTAAGCTTAGGAGAAGATTATTTGCTCAACTAACTGATAAGGCTTTGGAGTGCTTGCCTTGATGTAGACTGGCTTTACATTTGAAGAAAGATAGGTGAAGAAAGTGTAGGATAAAGTTTAAAGGACATCGGAATATTCTATTTTCCGGGATCTGGGTGTCTCCTTGAGCTTTTGGTGGCGCCCGGGCATCGCTCCAGTGGCGCAATTGGTTAGCGCACGGTACTTATAATCAGTATTCTGTGTGTATATGAGCTATGCCGGGGTTGTGAGTTCGAGCCTCACCTGGAGCAGGTCAATTTGGTGACTTTTGTTTTTGTAACACCATTTAATGTTTTTTGGTTATGTTACGCACGTTTTGCTATGTAAGAATGTGGTTGTGTAAATTGAAAGGTAATTTCTGTCAGATGACTTGCGTTTGCCAAATATGGGAAAGGAAAATTGACGAAGTTTGAAAACTTCCCGATTATTACTATTTATGTAAATTATGGTATGATAGGCATTTACTATAGGAGAACATTGAGCTGAAAGAAAGCATTTTCTGTAAAAAATTAAAAAACTTATGATTGATAGATACAAACAATAGACAATAAAAAGACAACAAACAATAAATTACGCTTATAATGACTTATTTGTAATCAATTATTATCTGCTTATGTTTAGTTTAAAAAATGTAAGGATGCGAATGGCTTACCTAACATTGCTTGTAAACATTTCGAATATATGTCAAATACATATTCTACCCAATCGTGCTGGCGAAGATACATCCCTATCCGCTCTCAAATAAAAATCCTCAACCTCTGAGTCTGAACATGCCACCCAAACAAATCGAGTGGCAGACAGGCAAAGTTTGTTTGAAAATTCAACAAAAGTGCTTCGACTAAACATGATAATCATTATCTTTCCAAAGCCATATGGATATGGAGATCTTTGCCGCATTGCTGAGCTGTGGAAAGCAGCAATTAATCACTGGAAATCGAACAATATCCGCTGCGGCGAGTGTTCGCTCGTCTATCCACATAAATAATTTTTACGATCTCTGCGCGGCCCAAGTCAATTGAAATTATGAACAGATCTTGCAGCACAGTCTAAATCTAAACAACAATTCAAAAACGCCAAACAGATGCGGCCACAAGAAGGTGTTGAAAAAGAGATCCCCTCCGAGGATCCCAAATGGGAATGGGAATGGGAGTGGGGCTGGGGTCTAGAGTATGGGAATGTGGGCGTTGTGGAGTGCCGAGTGTTTGGAGTAAAGTCAATAAAAAGCAAGCAGCAGAACAAGAGCTATATCGGCTATATCCGAGAGCCAGGGCAAAAGCGCAGCCAGCCAATGCCAATAAAATGTTTGCAGTCCGGCGGCTGATTTGTTTATACAGCATCGATGACGACGACGTCGGCAAAGACGATCGATTGCACAGTGGTTCGAAACGTACAAATCATAGGATCAACATGGGAGTTGTATATTTCAAAAATGAACAGATGTCATAAAGGTGTGACTCTTTCATAGTTCACAGCATTAGATGATTACAATTAAAGTTGGCAGTTGACAAAACTATAGAGCACCTAATCCACTGTACTCGGTGTACTTAGCATATTTTCCGAGCAGCTGCAGCCGACCGATTGCCCTCCAAAGATCCAACGGTCCAGCAAGCTTTGGTGGTCCCCGCAAATGGAGTGGGAAAATACGGACATCGGTGGCCCTCGGGGACTTGAGGCTTGGTTTTTTATATACACTCTTTCGGAGTGGTAGGCGTGCGGAATTTTAAACAAATATTTACACAGCCGAAACTTTTCGGGCAGATGCAGATGCTTGATGCCCATCCGGAGGCAGCATAATCACGGTGGTGGGATGGGTTGGGATCGGATCTGGATTTCGGGATCCAAGATCCATCCAACTGCGTTCGGTTCGTTATGTGTTTACAGCTGCGATATTTGGGGCAACATTTATGCAAAATAAACATCACGCGAGGAGGGCCTTTCCTTTTCCGAGGGCAGCAATTGATTTGGAACAGACCACCCAGACCACCCATCATTTCACACGTACCGGAACGGATCGGAACGGAATGAATCGCATCCAATCGGATAGCAGCGCAGCCCGCCCGCAACATGATCGCGGCGATTGCAGTGCCCTGGTCCCCATCATCAGCCCCATCCTCGTGGATACTCATCTGCATATCGGTTGGGCGGTCGCCCGTCTGACACTCATGTTGCCGCTTGTTCTGCTTCTTGTTCGCCGTGTTGTTTATTTATGAGGATCAGGAGTGATCAGCTCATACACTTGCAAAAAATCAGCAGAGATTGCAGATAAAGTGCGCTTAGTGGTTATGAAAGTGTAATTTAAGCATAAAGAGTAATATATTTCAACATGCAACATTTTTCCAAATATTTAACATTCTTAAATGGATCTCACTTTTCCTCTCTGTATTTTATCCCTCCCCCTTTCGACCCACCTCTTGCCCATCCACACTGCTGCGTGGGCCCAAAAAGAAGTGAGAATTAGGCCAATTAGTGGCTCTTCCTGGCTCTGGGATTGGGTGAGGATTGAGGAGTATGTGGTATCTGGCGTATCTGGCCAACGTCATCAGCTTGCGGCGTCTGTGTCGGCGTGTTTGTGTCTTTTAACACTAATTGCAGAGTGCGGTGCGTTGCATCTTGCATCTCAAGTGGCCACCATCGGTTGGATCTGCATCTCGGCACCTTTTCTCCATTTTTTAAGGTGTTTGGATGCGTGAAAGCCCGGGTGATCCACTGGACACTTACACCGATCGCGCTGCCAAAAAGATTTGCTCAAATATTTACTCGACGCAAGCATTTGTCATGGGAATGGAAATTACATTTCGGTTGCGATCGAAATATTTCAATTAACTCCATTAATTAAGGTTTATAGCTTGAATTACGCTCGAGTGCTTTTCGCCTTGAATTATTGGCCTGCATTTACATAATTACTTTGATCATTTATTTACATTTTCTTGAGAGTGCGTTAAAAATAAACAAATAAATAACAAGGGAGGAGAATTAAAAACAATTAAGTAAACAGTATTTTTGAAAAAGGAACTTGGATTAAGCAACTGCCATAGTTGAGGAAAGAATGGCTTTTTATGGAATACTATCTAGAAATACTTCTTCAGAAATAGCCTGGGAAAATGACATATCGGCGGAAGCTGTTTCCCAGCTGAGAATTTTCCATAATGTGCGAGTAATGAGGTAAGCCGCTCGCAATGTGCGGGTGAAACCAGGTGCACTTTCATCATTTGAACGTGCCCGCCCAGCCTTGTTGCTCACGAGGTGGCAAGAAATATGGCATAAGTCACGCCCAGAATCGCAGATGTGAGGTGAACGTGAACCGAGAGTGGACTGAAACAGAAACCCCGGGGATTCGAATCAAATCGAATCGCCAAATGCTGACGCACGCGCTTACGTCAATTTGTTGTCGCAACGCATAACTAGACATGTCAAAGTTGGTTAATTACATGCAACAATTGCCGGAGAGGTGGCCGCAAAAGTTCAGCAAAGTGCACGCAATCGACAATTCAGCGAGCCCGGGCAAATCCGCACTCAAAGAGCCAAATTTTCAGAGCCAAAAACGGTAGGAAAACAACGGCTGCAACAGCAGCAGGCACACGAGCAACATGCAGCAGCGACCACAACAACCACTACAATATGCCATTGTTAATTGCATGACATAATCCCCGAGCTAATACGAAACCGAAAACTCAATCGAAAACGGCGAAAACTACAACAAGCCACAACAATGGTGGCTAGCTCAAAATCAAAGCAGACAAATTGCTCCAACTCCAAAATAATACTCAGGAAAATCGTAAAGAAACAACGTCGAAGTAACCATTAACTTACCGGTGTCTGTGCCTTTTAATTGCTTAACTATTGGCCGGCGGCAATTGTTAATAAACAATTAGAGAATTTGCATTGGCAGCTCTAAGGCGACACAGTCACAGATCCGTAGATACAGATACTATGCAGCCACGTCCACGGAAACAGATACAGATACAGATTCCGATACCGATCTCGATCAGCTTCGGCGACATAAAGCTAATTTGAGTGACGGACCGACCAATCAACTGCTGACGATCAACGCTGGTGGCCAACTCAGAACGTCAGCTAAAGTATATGTATATAGAAAACACTTTACTGAGGCGGTGGAATAGACGGCATTTCGACAACTTTGTCTTAATTCAGACACACGACGGGCTTCAATTACCATCGCGAATGAAACGGAATATGGGTATAGGTACGGTAAGGTCTGTGGATGAGAAAAGTGTACGAATTTCGTGGTTATCTTGAATACAACGAATTCATATTCATATATCATAAACGTTAATTCTTGCTTCATTAAGTACAGTAAGCCACGAGATTAACATCGTCAGTCTTTCAAGCTCAAGCTTATCATCAAGCCGTTCTTGAAGTTCGTAATTAAATCTTGCCGCGCAAAACCCTCTGAATCATTCATCATATCAGGGTCGGATTGTCCATATGCTAAGTTTGCTGACAAATGCCGTATAAACAAATAAACGCGCTCGATTTCATTAGCACGCCAAAGCGACGGATGGATGGATGGATTGGACGGACGGACGGACGGAATGGGCAGCTGGCTGGAAATGGGAACGGAGCGGATACCGTCGAGGGATAAAAAAAAAAAAATGAGAGGGGTCAGAGGGGGAAACAGCGGGTACAGTAAAGTCCGAGGCGCATTCCGCATCTGCTGCTCGCGAGCCAATTGGGAGGCATTTTTAGGGGCACACAGATCGCACTCGCCTGTTTGCACAGATGTTCATTATTCGAATTTAGCGTTACGTAAATTTGATGAAAACGTTTTGTGTGTGAATATTTCATTGAAGGCGAGTTGTACGTGATGGGGGAGGGGTCTCGGGGGGGCGGATGGCCAGTAGGTGGCGCTTTGATAATACTAGAGATCGCAGATGTGACGTCGCACCAACACAGACATAAAGCTCAGCCTTTGATTGATGTTTTTCAGCCGCAGCTGCGGTAGTGCAACCACTAAACAAAATGCCTATGCAATTTTTGTAGATTCTTAATTTAAATTATCCGATTCCTGACACAAATTAGTATGACCAACATAAGAAGCACTGCATAACCATACAACGTGTGACCATACTTTTCATTTTTCTTATTCTGATTCATTGTTTTTACTGAATGTTATTCATTAGTTTTATTAGCCTGAAACACGTTTTTCTCAGTGCATAAAACAGAAGTAGGTTGACCTCATCAACTGCACCTCCCTTCTCCGACGTCTATGACGATGATGATGTTGTTGACGTTGATGCGCCACAGCGTCCACTGAATGGCACCTCCCATCTGTAGCCCCGTTTCCACCTCATATAGATGGAGAACTGAGAAAAACGGCTATTAACTGCAGTTTGTCTACCCAGCATATGGAACTTCTGGTCGCAGTTCGCTTTGATCGTATATCTCTGCCAAATGTTTTCGTTGGCACCGACTTCACTGGGTCATCACCATGGGCGTTCGCTATGCAATTAGTGAGCAAAATTTCCACGACATTTTTGGGTCAGCGAAGCGAATCGACGAGAATTGATTGTACACTTCAAAATCAATATCGTTCTGCCTAACCAGTTTTTCATTTATAATTGATGATAAAGTTAAATATTTTAAATTAAAATAATCCGTGCAAGATATGATAGATAAGCCTTTACATTCATTTAACTTTTGTAATCTGTTAATCTAGAAATTCCATCTTTACTAAACCTCTGATCCCTTACATGATTGCATCTCATCCAAACCAAACTCAATTTGCCAAAGCCTCGTTCGATTCCTCCCCAAAAATCACCCTCTGACTTTTCCATGTCTCGGAAAATTGGCCATGTTATTAAGTTTTTGACCCAGCACAAAACGAAAGGAAAATCAACAGAAATGTGTACTAGTTATTCGCATAATATCGGACTGCAATTTGGCAGACACTCAAGAACGCATTGGAAATGTTTACGCTAATGGCGGCCACGTACAACACGTGTTGGGATCGAGCGGCTTTAACCCTTTCATCCATTACGGTGAACGGTCCCCAAGGATGGAGAAAAAAAGAAGAAAAACTGGGGGTTAAGGGAAACATATCCGCGCAAATGAATGTATGTGCATAAAAATTTAATAACTTTTTGCGCTGTCGAACGGTAGCACGTACTGTGAGTCACTCAACACACCCACGAACCAATCATAACATGTGGCTGAGATCGAGTTGAAAGTGCTGCTCGAAGCTGCTGTTTATGCCACATGCCAAAAAGCGCAGCAAGTGCACGGAAAACAATTTCGGACACTAAGCATTCTGGTAAGAGTTAGGGGTCACTTTTTTAATTAACTTTGTTTTAAAGTAAGGTAGCCTTTACTTTCCATATTTAAAGAAGTACTTTCATAAATGTTATATTATATTACATTTTACTTTCCACACGCGTCTAACATATCCTAATATTTTTGCGAGTGCATCCTTGGCGCGGCACTTGAGACTTGGCAACTTGGCAACGACCGGCCATCTGTCATAATCGGTTCATCGTTGGCTGCATCCGAATGGTAACCCAATAAGACACACACCCCGCTCCCCTCTGGTCCTGTCCTCCGAGAATGACTGCAACTCAATTAGAAGAGCGAAGAGGTCTTGAATTACGCATACGCCTCGTGTCGCTGTTGTGGCAACACTTTTAGCTCTTTCACTCCTCGCATCTCAGGCATATGCGACATATGGCAATCTTGTTGCCACGACACCCTGGACTAAATGGACAACCCCTAAAAGCTTTATCATCCACATTATCCATCCTCGCCTCCCCAACTCGAGGCTCAACCGGAGTTATGAATTATTCAGATGCGCTAAGAAGTCGCAGATTTCCCAGCGGACTTTTCTGAGCGACGAAACGTGTTCCGCCTGCAAAGGTGAGGGATTCGGGGATTGAGGGATCTAGATATATGGTATGGAATCGAGGACTGAGGGGTTGGGGGTTGAGGGATGATGCACAACATCATCTCTGATAAAGATAAAGTTGTCAGCTGTCAGCTGCGATGGGTTTATGGTCATCGGGGGCCACCAGCCTTGTTTCCCGGGAGCACGTGCCTTAATTGTTTTGTTTATCTATCTGGAAATTTGCATATTTCACATTAGTCGAGTTGTACTTTTTTTCGTTAAGTAGTTTAGCAAAACAAAAAAATTAAAAGCCAATTTCGCTGGCTTATTGTTGTTGTGCAAGTCTCGGCGGCGGCATTGCAATGTCATTGTCTGTCTGTCATGCAGTCAGTTAGTCATTGAGTCAGTCAATCATTTCTGGAACGCACCTGCCGACAACCCACGCCTCAAGTTTGAATCTACACCGGGCGAAATGAGGTATTCATTATATATACTCATATCACACTCAATGTCCTATGCAGTAATTAGAAAATCAGCATTTCCTTCAGAGATTTCAATAGAATGCAATGCCAAGCAATTAAACTGCGATAATGAAGTTATTTCTTATTGTGCATCCTCGCGATCTTCCCTCTCTTTTCGCCAGCATCTTCAGCTGTCTGTCCCTGTCTCCTACTCTTGATGTAGCTCTGTCTCTTTTTGGGCTCCCCATCCCGCTCCCACCTTCTACACTTGATTTACCGTCGGCGGCGTTGCATTGCGGAAAAGTGCAGCGCACGTTCGTGTTCATGTTCATGTTGAAGCTTTGAAGGTTGCCGTTGCAAATGCAATAAAAACAAATGCAAAAAATATGCGAAAAGCACAAAAAACACAACAGAAAAGCAACAACTGCGCTTGTTGTTTAAAATTTATGTGCTGATGAGCAGCCAATTTGTCTTGGCAGCTGCGAATGCCAGCGGAAACGCTCTCCAAACCTTGATGAAATGCCCCGGCGATTCCAGCGTGGGAGCCTCCATATTATTGATCGCCGGCGTGCTTATCTTAAGTTCGAAATTAGCTTATTTGTCAGAGTCAACGAGTTCGGGAATGGTTTTCGTTCTCATTTTCATTTTCATTTTTCATTCAATCAACATTCTTTGCGGTGGAAAGATCGGAGGGATTAAACAAATTGGATTAAAGGTGACCATGGAATTTCCACATCTCCTTGCCAGAAGTTTTCCATAAATAAGGAGCTCCTTTTTTAAGTTTAAATACCTTCTTAAATTGAATTGAAGATTTAAGAATTCAAGAGTTTAGAACTATTCCAAAAATTCATGTGCCAATGAATCTAATCACTATCTATATTTCTCAATGGTTAATAATATACGCTAAGCCCTTTTATTCTTTTGGATCCATGGTCTTTAGTAATTCATCTTTGCAAGAATTCTCTTTCTCTACACTTTAATTTTCCAGCTCTGAATTGGTTAAAAATTAAAGTTGCATTCGATCATATCAACTTCACGACGCGTTTTCCAACGCCCCCAAGTCGCGCGAGCCGTCACTTAATTTGCGACTGTGAACTTTGACCGCTGCGCTCATAAAAACTTCAGAAATTGCCAGTGCTCCGATAAAGCCCGAAATTCGGCGACATTTAACGCAACGCGATCGGAGAGTAAATTAGTGGGCCAAGAGGAGTGTGGAGGAGCGAGGAGGCGGAGGAGGTGGCTTATAAAATTTAACGAATCTGTCAACCTGCCGACTGGGCCAAGATTTACGAGAACTCCGCGGTCGACTAGGTGCAGTTAACAAATTGCCAAACCGCGGACTCCGTCTGCGCTTTTTCCCCGAACTCTCGGTTCGGTCTTTCCTGTTGGTCTTTTCAGTTGGCGGGGGAGGCCGTTGTCGGATCGGATCGGGGCTCAAATTAAATCGATAGCCGTGCTTAAATGTCGGCTAATGCAAAGCAAATAGCAAACAATGAGAGGGGGCAAGTCTGAGTTGGAGCCGCCTGCCAGCAACTGCGATAATTGCTATATGTCTAAGCTACCCCACAGGCAACATCGATGGCGAGTGTATAGTGTTTGTATCTGGAAGATTTTCCTACATTATTATAAACTATGATTTCTTCGATATGCTACCAATCAACTGGATCCTGCATCGACTTCGATTGTTTTAGCATATGTCAAGAAGATACTCGGAATAGAACTTAAAAATTCGGATGAAGTCATAGCATCAAGGGGTATCAATGGTTCGAACATGTTTCTCGGCTGGCTTTGACTTGTTTTCGATACGCTTACGCCAGAGTCTACTAAATACACGTGAGTCACCCGCCGGCCGCTCAATCTCGAGCCACCTGTGCGCCAAGCGACGACGTCAGTTTTTGGTTTTGGTTTGAGCTGCAACTTTTTGCTTTTGCATTGCTATTGCTTTTGCTGCTTTGGCTGCGACTTCGATTCCAGCCCAGCTCTGAGCTCTGAGCTTGAGATTTCAGTTTTAAGTTTTCAGTTTTAAGTTTTCAGTTTTGAGCTTAGCGCCAGGCAGCTGCACCTGCGCCAATCGAAAGCCAGCTGTTGATGTTGATGTGGCTGCTGCTGTTGCGGCTGCTGTTGCTGTTGCTGTTGCTGTTGCTACTTCAATCCCACTCTCGTGGCGCCGATCTCTTTCCTTTCGAGATCGACTTTTTACTTTTTTCCATCAATTAGCCACTCGGCTTTGCATTTTGTAATTAGCCCATGACTTCGGTTTCGGTTTCGGTTTCGATCTGCTGGAATGCCTCCCCAGACTGCGAGCCGTAACCTTTTCAATTGTTTTTCGTTTATTTTCGACTCTGGCGCAACTTTAATTTTTTTCAATTTCTTGTCGCTGCGTGTCAGTTCCGTTGGCATTTCAATTGAGTTATTTGCGCGAAAAAAAACATTTCGTAAATGTTTCCCCCAGTCGAGAAAAAAAGCACAAAGCCAAAGCCAAAGCCCCTGCTACAGTTTCAATTTCAATTTGCGCTTGCATTTTATGGCCGGCTTTGTTGTAGCCTGGAAATTAGCGTCTAATTTGGCTTTTATCTTTATGCAGTCGTAGGTAATTATTTATATGTATATAAATATACAGCTGTAGCTGGACCAAAGCGGCCGGAATGGCTTTTTAAATGCCGTCCGAGTATTTTTAATTGAAAGAAATTTGTTACGCGACTTATCGCAGCCGTTAGCAGTTTGGTCACTCCATTGAGATATTCAAATTGAATTGTTTAGCCAACTGGATTTGCTGACCGGGCAGGAATGAAAGATTGGACATCCGGTTGCCGGATTCATCTACTGTAAGGCATGATATCTACAATTGCCCATTATGATGGCATGTTATCGAAGGCCTTTGTAAATCTGTAGATACGTTTTAAATGGTTATTCTCATTGTTAAGACAACATGTGCTCCCATCGAAAATTGCCTCAACAAGGTGTTGTTGTATAACTTCTGATCGATCGATCGATCTCTGGCACATCCGGTCGCCGTACAGCTCCATCAAGATCGACTTTGGCACCCTTGGAGGGCAATCGAAATCGAAATCGAAGCCGAGCCGGGAACACGCCACATGATATACAGATCGTGTTGGGCTGTCGGAAACTCAAGTGCACATTTCTCACTCCGATAAGTCGCGGTGCATGTAAACAGATATCAGGGATTTTGGGCTCTCGACGCATGACGATATCAATTAAAAGGGACTATAAATTGTCACTTTATCAATTGGGGAAGGCGTGCGACGAGCGCAAAAGCAAATACACACATAAGTGAACTCAAAAAATCAGTGCAAACTCAATTAAATTTTTTCTGTTGCTGCTCGCTTAATGCTTGATTCCCCTTTTTTTTTAATTTTTACGCAATCGCACTGCGAAAATGTACGAAACCAAAGCACACCGCACTTCAGACCATATCAGGCAGTATATATACGTAGGCTCCATAAATTCATCAGCCTAATTACAACGAGCTAACACGGCAGCGGGGCGTGGAGGGGCAGTGGACTCGAGGAGGGGGAACGCACTTAAAAGCCAGCAAAGGCAAAAAAGCGGAAAGAAAGAACGTGCGCCAGATAAGAACGAACCTACGTAATGAACCTTGGGCTCTTGGAACCAACCAGACCAGACCAGACCGAACAGTCACGGCTCTGGAGCTACAGCTCCACTATTTGGCCACTGCTCCGGTGCAACCACCTGTTGGCTTGTGGGCATGGCCATCGGAGCAATGGGGTTAACTCGCAGAGTCACAACGTACGCGGAATCAGAGCTGATAACGGGGAAGTCGCTGCACTTAGCGAAAACATCAGGCATCTTTGCAGAAATTTCAAAAATCGATTGGAAATAAAACCATTTTGCTAAGATCAACATAAATAATACATAGCGATGATTTACTCTTAAGCTATATTAGTTAGCATAAAGTTTTCTCTCTGTGTACTACGACGCCACGCAGGGGCAGATGCCTTCGGCCCACTTCGCAGCAGGTTGACTTGGCCATCTGGCAGCCGTTTGGCTTATCAGAAGGCGCTGCTTTCTGCTTTGTGCTCTTCGCTTTCAGCTTATGCTTTTGCTTTTGCTTTTGCGCGGGCGTAATGCGTAGCGTGTGTGCGATAAGCCAGGTGCCAAGGTGTTGAGTGCGAGTTGGGACTACGAGTACCAGGGCACCCGGTTTGCACCCAAACGAGGCGAATGAGTCGGCCTGGTCTATTTTGAGTGGTGGAGCCGGAGTGCAAACTGATAAATATTGTTTACACACACTCCAAGTACAAGAGCTGGGAATTGGAATTGGAATTGGAATTGCTTTGCACCCAGAACGGAAGATTGTTGTTGGTCATAAAAAGAAGGCCTCTGAGTGGCCACAGGTGTCTAACCAAGCAGCAAGCAGCGATCCATTCACATTATGGCCACGCATTTCGATGTTTGTATTTTGTTCCTCGTGTAAGCACTGTGCTATCAGAATGGGCGCGAACGTTTTAGGCCCAGACATGTCATCATTTGAATTTCTAATCTGTTTTTTATCTGCTCACTTGTACATTTGTATATTTTTCGTCAGCAGCGCTTGTCGGCTGGCCAAACAGGCTTACAATCGGATCTGGTTTGGTTTTTTGCTCTTTTTTTGGCTACAGGTGTTTTGCACTAATCGAAACTATTTCTTCGATAGTCGCTCTAATTAATTTATGGCCTCTCCAGTCCAATCCGGAATACTTTTCGGTTGAGATTTCGCTGTGCACGGAGTGTTGAGTTCGAAAATTTATGAGCTCGCCCTGCAATTTGTACGCCAATTCGGGGCGACAAATGTGCAAACAAACGTAATAATAACTTCAGACCGGCGGAAAACACTTCACAAGGGGATCGAGATCGCAAAGGGGTGAGGGCACCAAACACTCACTCAAACACTCCGAAGGACACACACCCCTTGGCCAACTGGCGCGGACAGGAACCAACCGCATTGGCATCGCAGCACAGGGGTTGAATGTCCCGGAGTCAAGAGGTTTTGAATAAATTTAACACGAGTTATATAAGGCAGATGACAGGCCATAAATGGGGTGGGAAATCCGTTCTAATGATAAGGCGAGTCGGGGGACCTAACAAATGTTGTGTTTTTAGCACAGGCTTTGTTTTCCAATTGGATCTCTGTTTGCACTGCCTTAATTTGCGCCGCTCATAGGCCATTTGTTCCATTTTATGTCATCATCAAGGGGCAGGCCAAAATGCTGTCAGCTGCTCGCTAAAAGGGAAAAACAACGGGCCACACTCAGACAGATATCTCTGGCATAAAACAATGGCAGGGCGCACACACATGTGGCAATTTATTAGCGCATAGAAGCACCTTATTGCCATGGCCAAAGCAACAGGTGTGCGCTGGCTCAAAACTCAATTTGAATGGGTGCGCTCCGAGAAACCGAACTGGCCAAGAAACAGAAACAGAAACAAGAAACAAGAAACCAGAAACTAGAAACCAATGCTGTGAAACAACAGCATTCGCCTGTCATAACGCATACGTCATGTGGGCTCTCCGCTTTAATGGCCAAGACGTGTTCAACGCATTAACATTTGGCAAAAGCCTTTAAACTCTGTTTTAGATTTATACGGATTTTATTGAATGTGCATGCAACTAAAATGAAAATGAAAATGTCCAACAAATATTCAACAATGTTACTGCACAACAGCAATCCCATTAGCGATCGCATTGAATTGCTTGTTAAACATTTCGTGTCATTTGTTGTTGCCAGTCAGCGGTGAAGGCTGTCAGTCAGTCAGTCAGTCGAAAAGTCCGAGCGGATTTACATCGATCCATAAATCTCAAACTTTTGAAACTAAGCCTAGCCGAAAGCCACTTGCATTTTCGGTTAGAAAGGAGCTCGAAAATGCGTATGTCACCATTTCCAAAGTCATAAAATAAATTTTAAATTTTTTACGGGGTTATAAACACTTGCTACACAAAATAAGAGATCACTAATTATGATGTAGCTCGTTTGATTTATAACTTACAATTGTTATTTGTATTTTTGCAATAGTTTACAAGCGCCATGGAAAAACAAAGCAGATATAGTTTTATATGGCTATGGTCATAATTAGCTTTCGACGGTGTTTTCCAGCTTAATGATTACTTACTACAATGTACCTGAACAATTGTTCAAAAATAAACAAGTGACTTAGTATTTATGACGGCACTTGAGCACTTTCACCCAGATTTTTATCAATCCGCTGGCTACTCAAAACACCAACTGAGATTAAAGAACAATCGAGCAATTACAATTAGTGGGGGTGCTATAAAGAATTATTAATATTTCATGTCCAAGTTCCAGGAAAGATAAATTGCTGGCGGATCTCCTCTCCGGGTTTCCACTGAGCAGCAGTAAGCTGAATATATAAGTGAACTGCCATTTTGTAGCTGGCTGCCCCACCTAGCAACTCACTCCCCCTCCTCGCATGGCAATTGATGCGCAAACAACAAAGCTCCAGCGAGGTGGGTTAAGTAATTACCTACCTGGTCCACAGCTCGCTAGATACACTGCGGGAAAAACCTCAGCATTAAATGAATCGTATATGCAATCCTGCGAAACTCAAATCGAATAAAACAAAGTCCTAATTAGTTTCCTAGAGAATAAGTGAATTTTATGGTATAAATGGTACCACCTCCCCCGCAATCCCCATCCATTAATCCCATATTCCGAATGATTTTTCTCGCAGTGCCACTTCACCTTCTCCTCTCCCAGATGCGACGCTATCTCATGTGGCCGTTGGCCGCTACGATAGCGCGCAAATCAGGTGCATAACACCTGAGCAAATTAAACACACAAACAAAAAGAATGCCTAACGATCGTTCGTCATTGGCAATACAGAAAGCAACAATACGAATCGCACATCGCAGAAATCGCACCATTGAACAGGTGGTTCCGCAGGTGGTCACGCCCATTCCCAGCTGACGCCCCTCTTGCACTCGGCATTTGGCATAATATAGAGGTTATAGGGGTATTTTGTAGTACAATTTTTTCGGCCGGACGACGACGTTATCAGTTATCAGCGACGCTTCCGCTGCCTCAGTCGACGTCGCAGTCGACCGGGTACACTCGCATCAGTCCGATAAAGTCCCCATTTGCTTTGCACTTGAATTTCAGCGGGATTGTATTTATAGTATTTGTAGTCATGGCAATGAGTACGCCACTATATACACTCCCCAAGTCCCCCAAAACATACAGCAATTCAGCGGATAATTAAATGATGCGATGGCGAGTAATTGCACCCGATACCCAAGCTAAAATGGGGTTCAATGGGAACAGGGAATCGCGACATAAGCCAGACTTAAATAAATAAATACCATTTATTTGTACATTTAGCTCAAGACATCCTTTACAAATAGTCTCATTTCCTCCAAGGAAAACTGAGTAATGAAAAGATTCTTAAACTTCATTTTATCTTCGTATCTATAAATAACCATGTATTGCAAAAAAACTAAGCTTATCATTAGTTGACAAACTAAATGAGCTAATTTTTGCTCTCTTATCTAAATTAACACGTATTTGACCTAGTACGTCTAGTCTATTGTTATCACTAAAACTATTACAGTTGTGGGTGTTTACAGATTAAGGTTTAAAATGTACTAATTGTGAGAGTTACATTTATTATTGCCTTTATGATCTCTGTGATTGAAAATGATTTAATGGAAATGGAATATACAAATTGACAATATTTTTATAAATTTTTTCCTTTTTGGCGTCACACGCTTGCCACTCATTCAATGGCCAAACAATCCACGCAATGGAGACCCGCTCACACTGGAAAAAACGCGCTGAGTGGTATCTAAATCAAATTGGCGTGGCTGTCAATAAAGTGTACATATTATGCAGCTGCCGTCGAAACATGAAAAACAATTTAGAAACGCCACAAATCAGCGGCTCAATGACCGCAACTGCAAACTGTGAACGCAGAAAAAGATACACATGCAGATGCAGATACTCGTTCATAAAGGTAAAGGAGGCAGAGATTCAGATGCGGATTCAGGGGCTGCAATCAATAAAAGCGAAATGCCTTTAAACAGGTGCACAGACGGAAAATGACAGGCCGGCGGTCTGCACTTCTTTCGTCTTATTTTGTATACCCTTCGATAGGACATATCGGATATATTGCGAAGCTTTCTAAATATTAGGGGAGACACCTCAATAAAACAACTTTATTTTGCTGATGGTTCAGTTGTGCATAAATTGCAACTTAAAATCTCCTCTAAGATCGATCGGAAATGCTTTTTAAGGGCATACCATCTTCGATTTCTTCTTTCGCGCCTTTCGGAGAAGGGAAACGCCTGATGACACACTGAGCGTCGCACAAGATCGCCCGCAGCAGTGGGTGGCAACTCTGACAACCCTGCCGCTGATGTGTTGCAGCTGTGCGCCACATGTTGCTGCTGTTGGTGTTGCTGCTGGTGGGGCGGTACTGGGCGCCCATTAGCGGCCGCCGCTGCTAATGGCAGCAGAAACGGCAGCTTCGTGAAATGAGCACAGCAGGTGCAGGTGCACAGGCACCACCTCGTCAGATTCGTAAGATACAAAACCGATCCATAGCGATCCGATTCGAAAAGCCAACCGAACTGAAAGTTGACAAATTTACAGCGAGCAAGTGCGGCTGGCTCAAAAAAATTATAATGGCCGGCGGCTATTCATTTGCCTGCCACCGATGTCGGTGACTAACCGGACGAAATGATGGACACTAAATGGCCGGCCGATTTATGGCGGGCACTCCCAGAATTGACACAGTAGACACTGCCTAAAGGAGTCCATAAAAATCGGCCTAAAAGTGCAGCTGGCTTCTACATTTCGCTAACAATAAAAATGGTTTATTGAAAAGATGGTATTAACTGGTTTTGGTTTTCTTTAAAAAGCTAAGTTCTCATACCACAATTTAAGCTATGAATACCATTTTTACCACCATTGAAGCTATTCATGTCAGGTTTCAAAGTTATTTGGAGCAGCTCGAGTATTTCGCTGAGTGTTCTTCAAACTTCGACTTCAATTTTACCGTTTGGCCTGTCAAGTGGCGACTTTAGCTGGTTTTCAAGTCAGCCACGGACGACTGTGGATCCCATTTGGCCAACTATGCTCAACTAGTTTCGTTTGGCCGCCTTCTCAATGTTGCTCATACGCACCTGTGGCCCTCGTCCGTCCGTCCGTCCGTCCGCATTCATTCGCAATATTTTCACGCTTTTTCGACTTGTCACAACAATTGACACTTAAAGTTTTTAAATAAGCGAGAGATGCTGATGCTGCACAGCCATTTAAAAAAGACACATCGACAGCAGCTGCGCGCGGCCACGAAATTCACCAAATGCCACAAGAATTTCCACGACAACAAAGTAAAATGCTCATAATAAAATATAACAATGTGTGCACAAATATTCCGTGCGATAATTTATGGCAAACATAAGCGAATAAACAAGAAAACAATATCCCCATGAATTTCTGTTTCTGACTTTTAGGTTCGCCATAGGCTTTTCACCCGTGAAAAATAGAAGGGGCTTTTTGTTTCGGACCCACGCAATGCCCTCGAAATTCCGCTTCATGGATGAGTTAAGGCCACAAAGCTGACCCAAAACCTCGGTTTCGAACTCCACAAATCCAGGTGAAAGTAGCCAAGTAACCATTGTGTCTTTCTTTTCGTACCTGTCCCAGTCCCACCTGGCTGCTTTTCGCCCATTTATGGGGCGTTAGTCTGGCAATTAGTTAGTGTCATTTAGACAAATTGCCCAAAACAAAACAACCACAATGCAAACAAAAACAAAAGCGCTGAGAGCAACTCCTCGGCCAGCAGAAACAACGCCCCGCAATTAGACAGCAGCAACGTCAAAAAGAAAGGCCATTAGATGGCGGATTCGGCGGGGCTCGGGATGGAATGGCAATGGTAGTGGGGATGGGAGCTGCACCTTATCGAAGCCAATCTGCATGCAGCACGCCATCTGCATCGCCATCCAGACTGCATCATTCACTGGGAGCACGGCGAGTAAAACTTGCTGCTTAGATATACATTTAATCCCGTGTTTAAAAGCGAAAGCGTTATAATTTGATTTTAGAAGGACGAAAAAATCCCTATTCTAAGAATGTTTGAAAACTGTGACTCAATGTTGTGCGTATTCTAGGTTTTTCTAGCTGTGCATTCGCCGCGTCCATCTGCACCTCGGTAACTGTAACAGACTCTCAACGACGGCCCACGGCGTCTGCGCAACACCTCGTGGTCTTAAAGCCGAACTGCTGCTCAGCTCACAGTGCTATCCACAGAGGCCTGTGATCCAACGAAAACTCTAGTCAAGTCGGCCAACTGGTATTTCCCAGCGGCTGACTAACAGCAAACGCGGCGGCTCGAGTGCAACAGGTGGCCACCTATAGCTGCATATAGACGTACACGTACTATACAAGGCCTGCTGCTGCTGGCCAGCTCCCAATCGCAGTCCCAATCCCAAGTTGCCCCTCCTCCTGAGAGCCCGCCTGTCGAAAACGTGCACCAAGTTAAACTGGAGCACTTTTTATACGAGTTTTCCAGGTGAAAATGCTGGCAGGCAGCACAACATAGCAACAGCGGCATGCTGCATGCAACCTGCAACCAGCAACTTGCAACTTGCCACTCGACTGAGCGATGATGTATTTATGCTAAATTGCAAGTTAATTAATGTTGTCGCTTAATACGAACGTTAAAGTGGCAAAATGTTTGCTCTCCATGTCGCTGCTTGGAAAATGCCCGGAAATTAAGAGGCAATGGCGAGATTGCAGCGCTATAAAAAGGAAATTGATTCAGGAATCAACAATTATAACTAACCCATCAAAATATATAAAATATTTATTAATAATAGTATATATGCCCATAACTTCTTTTCCCTCGAGCAACATAAACACAATCATTTAATATACTATAATTTTAGGCCATTAATCGTCAAATAGATCAATACAAAAAGTACTTAAAATTCGCTAACTAATAGTTATTACCCAAATGTCGTAAAAGCAAAGCCATCTGGTTTGAATAACCATATGTGCAAAAAAAAACGCTTTTACTTTGTTAAAATACGTAGTAACTGCCCCAAATAAATGGCCCAATTGATTTAATTCGCTTTTAATTTTATGCACCCGCTTGGAGTCCAAGTTTTGTTACTATAATTATTACTGCACTTTGATGCATTGCAGGTGCACTATGGCGAATTTTATGGCATTTGCCAATAATTTCATTTGTTTGTCTGGCCATTGTTGTTGCGGCGCTTTCTGGACCCGCTACATCACATTAGCGGCAAATGCAATGAATGCATTTGTTTATAAACAACATGCAAAACTGTGCAATAAAAGCGTAATGAAATTTATGAGCCAACGCAGGTAGCAAGCGAATGGCAAATGGACCGCCTTAGTGCCAGTGAAAAGTCATAAAAGCCCCCGACTAAAAATAATTAGAAATCGCAGAAGAGAATTGCACCTGTTTAGATGTTGGCCAGGCGCTGATTGAATATGCCAATGCGAATCGAAAAGGTGCAACGGAGGTGATGCACTGCGAAGAAGCGTTGCATCTTCCTAGAGCTTCCACAAAAATTGTAATCTAGTCAAATTGTTATCATTGTACTTTACTATATGAATTATTTGTGTACGTTTTTCATTTCCAGAAAGAAGAGAAAATTGTAGACAGTAATTTTTCTAGCCGATCAAGCTGCAAAATCAGCAAGCAGTATGCCACTTATCCTCACCCCAAACATAAATACCACAGATATAAAAAAACACCTTAAAGCCGACCTTGCGACAAAACAGAAAGAACACATAATAAACTGCAGTCCATGGTACCAATCTATTAACACGAACACCTCACACACATGCGATTACCTTAAACAATCCCACCCAAATTGGACCAGACTCGACCAAATAAAAATAATACGACTTCGACTAGGACACACAAACATAACCCACCAACACTACCTAAATCCCAATTCAATACCAACTTGTCCGTTTTGCCAAGGTGATATTTCTTTAAACCACATATTAAACTCATGCCCATCCCTCCTACAAACCAAGCAAGATATATTTAACAACACCAACCCTCTAGACCTTCTTAGCAAACCCAATCCAGATAACATACAAAAACTCATACTTTTCCTCAAAGAAACTAAATTATACCACAAAATCTAAAAACAAAACAGGCATTTGTACATAACAAGCCAGCAATTAGTTACCAAATTAGATATTAACTAAATTAAGATTGTAAATAAACATTGTAAATAAATATAGCTGTAAGCCCCGTAGCTAATGCTATACTATCTAAGTTAGTCTAGTTTTGTAAACTATTCTATCTATCATAATAAATAATAAATAAATAAATTTGTGTACGTTTTTCATTTCCAGAAAGAAGAGAAAATTGTAAACAGTAATTTTTCTCCGTGCATGGAAGATGGGACTACCATACTAGACGAATGAGACTCTTGTGCATGTGGGGTGCATATTGGTATCGTTTGGTCCAAAGGGGGGGTTTTGATCGCAGACCGGGAGACCCATGAATTCATTATGCAGCCAGCCAGTCGGAGCCAGCTAGTGGAGGCAAACACCTGCTCCGATCGGATTTAAGGAGGGGTTTTCGCCGGGGAGGCGGGCGGATGATAATGTCGGCAACATTTTGCAGGTGTATGCAAAGCGATTGTTGTTGCTGCCGCCGGTTGCCATTATTGTTTGCCAATGCACTTATATTTCATTTAGTGGGGAAAAGACTGGGAAATCCGTGCAACATCCCCGGCTGGTTAAAGATGTTTTCTCGGACCTTGTTACACCGCGAGAGTTTTGTCAGAAATTATGCATATTTATTGGCAAGATGTTGAAGCACTTTCTTAGCTGTTTTAGCTGCCGTTTCTGTGTGCTGCAAAATGTAGTACATCGACTGACACTAAAGGGAAAGTTATACAAAAAGACTTGGGTAAACAAGGAGAAGACATAGAACTAATCTGAGCCAGTAAAGATTAGAGTAATTTGAGTAATGTTTGCTTGTGGGTGGAGCTCAAATATTTAGTTGCTTGATAATTGAAGTAGTACAAGATTATTTTGTTGAACAATTTCGACACAATGTTGCAGGTACTTTGTTTGTTATAAAGATTTAATTCAATTTTCACTTAATTTATATTGATTATATGAATTCCTCTTCAAAGAAAATTTTACTAAATTTCACACCATTTCCCCCAATGATCCTCTCCTGCAGTTTAGAGGTCAAACGCATGAATTCGAGCGATTTGTCTGCCAGTTGAGACACGAGTTTTAAATCGAAATCCTTACGAACACATTAAAACAAAGACGTGATCTCCATCGGAAATCTTTGGAGCAGTCGAAATGGATGGAGACAGAAAGTCAAACATAATAAAATGTCAACGGGAACAGCCGCAAAACAATTTTGACAGTCAAAATAGACACGCGCCTGCGACTGCAGTTTTTCGATCGGATCGATCTTCGGATATAAACATATATACGCGATGACAAATGAGAGTTTTTAAGCCAAGAGGCACGAGGAAGAGGCATGGCAATCGAAAATTAAGTTGAGGACGCATGTTCGTCTATTTTGGACTTGAAAGTTTTCCGCGCATTTGTGGCCATAAATCATAGCCCAAAGGAGACGGCGGCTGGAAAACGGATCGGGAAATGTTCGGAAAATCAATTACGTATCGCTTTCGGCACATACCACCGTACGCACACACAATTGAGTTGTCAATCAGATGCTGATTTTTGTCGCCATTTGCTGTCAATCAGCAGCAACAATTGCAACCGGCCATCAATTATTTGTTTTTGACTCTGTTTTTATTTGAATTTTTGTCTTGGTTTTCGATCTCAGCTATTTGCTGCACGTGCGTCGCAGTTGTTGCATCGCATGTTGCCGGCTCATTAGTTTGGCTTTTATTTTTGGAAAAGCCAACGCGACGCATTTGCCGGCCTGTCTGCCCCTGATTTTCCTCCGATATTTCCCCCCACCCCTTGGCCACATGCCGCTCCTCTCATAGTTTCGGAGTCAAAGTTGGATGGTCGTCGCTGCAGTTGTCGATCGTTAGTTGCCAGTTGTTGCTGTTGTCGTCGTCGTCACCGTCGCTGTTTTTGTCTGCTGCTGCTGGCAGCAGGTCACAGTGGGTCAAAACACGATGCTAGTGCTGCGAAATTGACATTTCAATTTCTATAAATATTCTAGATATATTTTCCTTTTTTTTATTCAAGTATCACTGTTTGGTAACTTAAGGACGATTGATCATTTTTGGCGGGCATTCAACCACTGTGCTGCGATTGAACCAAAAACTGATTATTAATAGACCTTTGTCTGGCGCTTGCGACTGCTGCTTTTGTGGCTGCTGCTGTTGGCAAATGCCAAACACCGCAATTGTTGCTGTCATTGTTCTGTTACACTTGCAATCGCTTCATTTATTATCGTCGCGACTTGCCTCCTCAGACAGTTGCTCAGTCAGTCAGTCCGTCAGTCAGTCAGTCAGTCAGTCAGTCAGTCATTCCGTCAGTTTGTCACTTGTCGCGGTCGTTGGCTCAGCCTCCAATTGCGAGGCGATGCAATGCAGACGCCAGGCGACAAGACACCTAAATTTAATGCGACAACCGCCAACCAGCTGCATTCAATTATTTAGTTGAAAAAATGATCATCATCGTGGTGTGATCATGATCACAACTCGACTCTCGGCTCGTCTCGTCTCGTCGTCTCGAAACAGACAATAAAACATCATTAAAAGCCATCGGCGTTGTAACACGCCTTGCAAATATTTTAATTGTTTTTCTTCATTTCTCCCAGCATTTTCCTTCAGCTTTTTGCCCAGCGGCGTCTTCAATTTGCATTTTTACGACTATGACCGAAAAATTGCGCAAATATTGAGGTGCTAAGGATGGCCACATTTTTACACGCATGCATTTCATAATTATGTGTGAAATGTGCAAAGGCATTTCTGCAAATGCCGAAGGACCACACATGGCTATTGCTATATGACTATAAAAACGATGAGAAATCAACGTGGAAATTCAATTTTGAGCTCAATTTTAATTTCGGTGCAACCTTCTGCTCTAAATCATCGAAATGGTCAATGAATTTTCATTCAGCTTTCCTGGGTTCATCACATTTTGTGTCGTTTGCACTCGTAATAAAATAATTAACAACAGACAGAAAGAATGTTCTCTAGATAGATTTCTGGCTGTGGGCCAGAGAACATCGACACATAAATTTCTCCTCTACAATTATAGTTAGTAATACTGTCGGGGTTGGGCAATTAATCTCTCAATGCAACGAGGCAGATCAGCTTTATCTTGATGCATGTGTCAGGTGTTTCTGTGTCGGCATATCGAAATAATATTAGTTCTAATGCTATTCATGCCGGGCCATCGTTAATTACGTACCTATAGTCATAGTTATTATCATTATCATCCAACAACCACCCTGCACCTGCATGATTAAATTTATTATAAAAAGCACACGAACCGAATCCATCAACTTGGAAAATAGTCCAGGCCACAGAGGCGAGGCGTGAAGAAGACTAATCCATCAGCTGGACTTATTTGCATTAAATTAAAACGAAGAGCAAAAGTGTGGGATTGGGATCTCGAAATGAAACCTTATGTTCGGCACCAGTTTTCAGCCATACGGAGTAATTTGTGAGTGACGAAATTGGGGCAAGGGATGGGCCGGCACGCGGGTTACTAATAGAACATATGGATGCCGTGTCGAATGATGATGACGCTGTTGAAACGAGGATATGAATGCCGTAGAAGTGCATTTTGTGGCATGTGTCGTTTAATTATGCTAAAAGCTAGCAACAACAAAGGCCCACACCAACAAAGGCAACAAAAACAAGTCAAACAAATGCCATTGATATGGCCGTTGATCCTGAAGAGGGTGCAAATACCAACCCCTGAGCATAGAAATAGAGTAGGAAGCCCCAGTTGCTGTCCCGTTTTCGTCCTTTTTCTTTTTTCGCGCCACAATAAAAAGGACTAAATGAAATTATTCAGTGCCCAGCACTTATGAAATCCAACCAAATAAAAACTTTAAAATATATTTTATATACATATTAAAACTAATATCCCATTCAATACCATATTTTAACGACAGATGTCCATTCTCTTTATCCCGTGTTGAATTTAATCAGCAAATATCTGACTGCAGCGGAACAAACAACTGTCCTAATGATGGGTTTGGCCTTGGGGTCTCGCCCACTCAAGCGTTTATCAGCCCATTCTGGTCAGAAACTAAAGCCGTATATCGTTTATCAAACGCCACGAGAAGCACCAATATTACAGACCGTGATGACAGTATGAGTATGGAGGAAGGAAAGAAGACCCACCGCGCAAAAGACTGGCCTCATGTGCGATCTCTATCAGCACGTCATGCTCAAGTCTTCATTAGCCACGGAGATGTCTTGAATCAACTGACACGGAGAGGGTTTTCGAATGGTGGGGCTATCAAAAGGCGAAGAACATTGTAATTATCATCGTAAATGTATTTAAATTAAGGCACAAGCAACATTAATTAACCCACTGGTAAGACGCATTAGCCCGAATGGAAGAAGTTTCTAAATATTGGTAAATATTCTAAGCCAAATTCGTCCCTCATATAAAGCATTCAATTTTGAATAAAATTTAATCATTACTTAATGGAGCTAACTGCTCCACCCACATTCCATTGGACTAAGACCACGGTGCATTAACTAACACCTCATCACTGACCGGCGCTGACTGACTGACTACCTGTATTATGTGGTCTCGCAACATTTGGCTGCCAGTTTTAAGTTTTCAGCGTTTCAGCCAGATGTGCTGGCCAAGCGCCGCCGCACGCGAAAATGCATTTCCCGCTGTGTGTGCGAGCCGCTTTTCATGAAAAGGCAACCGAGTCTTGGACCACTGCTTTCATGTTTTTTCACGCTGTTGTTGCATATTTCACACACACAGCTTGCGGCAACACCTCGTGCCAAGAGTTTGGCCATTTTCGCCTGGAAAATTAGTGCAAAATAGGCAAAGGCAGTGGGTGAGAAGAGCGGGGGGAGATGATGGTTCCCGTTCCCGTGTGTGCATAAATTTGTGTGCATGATCGGCAGCAATAATTTTATTTGTTTACGATTATGTTCGCTGGCCAACAGGCAATGGCCAGTAAGCCAGTCAGTTGGCTCCTCCATCGATTCCAGCCAACTGCAGCTCCATTCAGCAGAGTCGCGTCACTCATACGCCCCGACGACAGCAGACTTTGTGGCCCCTTCTCTATTCCTCTCTCTCTCTCTGTCTCTTTCTCTCTTTCTTTGCAGACTGCACCGGAAAATGTTACTAATAACTAATTAATATTATATTTAATCTGCATTCAGAGAGCGCGAGTTCTTCGGAGAGCGTCTTAATTCTATTTATATATTATATAGATAATATTAAAATAGCATTCTTAGTATTTTGCAGAGTGTAGAACCCAACCCCGGATTAGCTCCAATCCGATCCGCTCCGCTCCATTCCGATCCCAGCTGGCTTGTTGTCGCTCTTGTTGGCAGGCGCCTGCGCCGTGCATTCAATTCATGTGAAAATTGCTATAAATTGTGGCCACATCGAGCCTTTTCGAGCTGCGGCAGAAATATATAGTCAAACAATGTTTGCTGCTTTTGGGGGCCGAGCACGGTAGGGATTTATTGTTTATTGAAATTGCCACAAAACGGTGCAAAATAATGAGAAAATCGCTGCGGCCAGACATTTTTATGTTTTCATTTTCCAAAGTTGTTTGGCTTTTCCGCTCCGCAACTTGAGTCATGTAACCGTAGACGTCATTAAATCTGCTCAGAACAAATTTCCCTAAAAGCCAAAATGCCACCCATATATCTCTCAGGCACGTGTCCGTCTTTTGTTGTCATCCACTTCATGGGATGGGATGTCCTCTGGATGTCGGCTGTTAATTTTAATGCCTTGTGCTTTGTGCTCGAAGAGCAGAAATCACGTCTAATCAAGATTGATAGTCCGTAACGCATTTATGCTTGACTTTCGACGCCGACTAACTCTCGGGGAGAACGAACCCCCCACAGGATGTGCAAAGCCACCCCAAAAAACCCGAGCGATTGCAGCATTTGCGCTTTTTGCTGGTCGAATGTTTGTGCCGCAAGTTGCAGCCGCAAAAGGGGCGGTCTGATGATATTGGAAAACCAATCTCTGTACAAAACCAATCCCCATATGTGCCATTAGCGACGGCTGCGTTGATTGAGTTATAAAAACTGATTCCCCGTGGCCAGGATCTCAGCTTGCACTTAACCGGAATGAACCTCACTGTTTAAGGGGGTTTTCAGCTTTGACTTCGTATATTCGCACTGTCTGACCACTAGCAATACCTTCATAATGACTAAGACTATCCCTAATCTATTTTACCTTCCCACAATGAGCTGTTAATGCCACTACCGCATGAGTGGTAAATAGAGCCATCTGTTTGTTGGGTATTTCGAGGCAGAAACAGTGAAAAATCACCCATTTGCATGGTGCAATTAGTGGGAACACTCGGATGCAGCTGCCGCTGCCCATCGACCAACTGTCGCGCCCACTTAAATTAAGGGATTCCGATCGGAGAAACAGAAGCGGCACCGCAATCCGCAATCCGCGCAGATTTCCCATTGAAATGGCAAATATTTGCAGAGACAAATGCCTGCCGCTGAAATGCGGAAATTACAAAACAAATGTGCGAAAAAGTATTCCTCATTCGAGCTGTTTTTTCAGAACATTTGCCAATGCAATTCGCACGCAAGTCTGTGCACATTTCGCTCCCATTGTTCGGGGGTTGCGCCTTGAAAGGTGCCATCGATTTCGATGTTCCTGGGATCGAAAGTCCACTAATCAACCCTCGAGAACGGAACTTCATCGCCCAATGACACGAAATCCTAGCAATTAACTTAATTAAATTGGAATAACAAGTGCTCAGCAGTCGCAATCGGTGGTCCTCTAATCCTCTTGCCTCGGATTGTTTGTCTTTGTGCTCGAACAAATGTCGAATTTTTTGACGAAGGGCTTGGCACACAAACAACAGTCGGTTTGGCTCGTATGTTTGCCCAAGTTTGTTTGCTTCAGTTGGTAAATGTTAATAAGTAATTTTAATTTGTCCTTCCGCAGCGAAATTGTCTAACGAAAATGTCCGAGGCTTGTTTGCTTTGCTTGATTTGTTTTCGGAGCGAAATTAGTCGAGGGAATAGTACATGAAATTAGTAGACACACACAAGGGGTGCTTATATCTGTTTCGAAATTAAAGAGATAAACAAGGGACAAATGTAAGCTTCCTAATCAAAATTCTGGGAATATTTGTATGTGTTCTTAAGACAAATGAAACATTACGTTCATCGCTTTCACGCTCTTGTTTTTAAATCTTAAAATCCTTTCGCTACTTGTCTTTTTATTGATTTCCCTATGGACAACATCAAACAATTCTCAACGGCAAATTCCGCGACATGAAACACATGGAGATTCCGCACAACTCATTCTCCAGTTTTTGCAGCTGCAAAAGTCAAAATGCGTGGCGTGTTTCGGCTCCGATTTCAATGCCCTGCAAATAGCTTTAAGGCATCCAAATCCGCCACAGATACGGATTCATATCCTCAACCACTGGCACCCAGCCAGCTGAAGCGAGAACAAACCAAACTTTAATGGCAGTCAACCAACATTACAATCAACAAACCGAAACGAAGTGACTGAACCCAGTGAAAGAAAAGTTTGAAAATGTTACATTAAGTTCCCATCCTAGTTTTGCTATAGAAAGCAGAAGTCAATACTACTATAATAATTTAATAACAATAATTTTATATCATCATCATAGAATATTTCATGGATACACTAGGTATTTTTCATCAGTGCTTCTAGCAAGGAAAACTTATTCCTGGTTGAAAGCTTTCAAAGCTGAATTTTCTACGCCCTCTCCCCCTGCCCGGAAAATTTTCCCCTCCGGCTCCCCCAAAACGAGCGGATAGCCAAGAATTCTAATAAATGTCAGACGAGGACGCTCCCCAAAAGCAAATTCCTTTTGATGAACTCGAAATTGTGCACGTGCAAAGCCAGGACACGGACGCAATCGGAGGACGAGACGGTCGAGATGGATGAGTGAGTTCCCGGCCGAGGACTCGGAGCTCGGCGTTCGGAACAACCCCCAAAAGCAAATGTTGGGGTGTGTCGGAGTTAACGAGTTCAAATGTATTCATGAGCCGGATCTTACCAGCCAGCTGGCTGCTATGTGGGAGGTGTCGCATGGGAGAGCCCCAGCCCGCGCTGCCAAAGTCCTCCCCTCTCGAGGATTTGGCTTCCTGCCAGCTGCGAGGGTTGCCTGTGCCATTGCCTTTGCAACCCGACTTTCCTGACTTATTGCCTCGCGGACATGTGGGAGGATGTGGCTCGGCTAAAAGGCCCTCCTCCCCGGCGAGTGCCACTCAATGTTTTGCAATTTGCAGGTGTTTTCATCATCCATTTCGACCAGCTGTAGACATTTTTAAACAAGCCAACAGGCTTAGGGCAATACATTCGTGATTGAAATATAGTGTACTTTACAAGAACAGTATAGAATTTGAATCAGTATATATAAAAGTGATATGTTATAACAAATTAGTGATCGGTCCAGATCGGAAATGTGTTTGTGTGAAAAGTGCGTAAGCTCCGAGGAAAAAAATGGAAGAGAAACAAACACTTCGCACCAAATGAGGTGGCAACAGGCCATCTCTGGACAAGCCGTCTCTGATGTTGTCCAGAAGTTGGTTTGCCACACTAAAAACGATCAGACGATCCGCAGACCAGTTGATCGAACTATATAAAATAAAATATTTCCACATAGATTTCCCAAATAAAGCGAATGCGGGCAATATCAGTGGCGGCTCGTTAAAAGTGTGTGGGGCGTATTGATAGCACCTTGAGGGTCTGGGTCCCATCAATTCTCGTGTCTAATTTAGTGGCAGTTGGTGCCGCAACAAATCGCCTTCATTAGGCTCACAAATCGCTCGCTTATTGGCACGCCACTCTGTTAAAAATTTATGCGAATTTATTACGGCCTAAAAAGTGAGTGCAAATTGTGCAAATGCGCCCATTCAGTACAGTAGTTAACAGCAATGGCCGCCCCGCTGAGCTGACCATCCATGACAATGATCGTTATGGGGTTCCCCTTCGATCTTCTCCGATCTCATCTACCTCCTTCCGAGGTGTCGTACTGGAGAGTGTGGCCAACGAGGCCGCGTCCAAAGTGGGCTTAAATGAAGCGATTTCTTGGCCCGGCCAACGATCTGTTATAAATCGATTGCGGGGCCAAGTGAACTGTTGTTGGCTGAAGGATTCTATTACCACTTCATGGGGATATTAAGTTGGCCTAATCAGGTAATGAGAGTGAGTGTGAAGTGGATACAAATATCTATTGATCATTTGGGTGGTATGTTTAGGTCTAATTATATACTGTCAATAAACGTAATGGTTATATGTAATTACTCTGACGCAGCCATGAATAAAATTGGTTTGTATACACGAACAATTAACTTCGCTGGAACTCTGCATTGTATCGCCAGTCATCTTCGACTTTCTAACATTTCAATCCATGTGGCCTGCCAATCAGAGGCGCCACGAAGCTTTTTATATATTTTCCCCGTATTCGGCGTACTTCGCTTTATTTATCTGGCACATAAATAAAATATTTTCGGTACTCGCTGGTCAGCTGTTTCCCATCAACGAATCCCATGGGTTGTCTGCAGACTCAACTCTATCTGATTCTATCACCTCCGCGGGTCTTCGCGGTGGAAGCGGCATAAAGAAGCGCTAATGTTGCATTAAATTCAGCTGAAATCAACTGTTAAGTGGCTTTCAGTGAGCTATTTAATTCTCGAACACCCAAAAAGAGCAAAGGCGATTCAGAAGCGGAATTTCATAAATAAATGTGCGTCTGCGATCCGAACTTGATTCGCTTGCGCCTGAAAATCCGAATGGCATGCAAAGGTACATATATGAGTTCTCTGTTTTTTAGGGGCAAGTAAATAACATAGAGGATGTTGTCATTTGAGCAATTATGATTGTGTTTTGGCAGGCCGAGTTTTGAGCAATCTGTGAAATTCTACAAAATTCTGGCAGCTGTTGAGGAAGTATATTAAATTCGATTGGAAGTTCGTTCAGTCGATCATTTCAATGTGGGAATTTATACATCCGGTGGGCTATGAAAAGTAATATGCTGAAATTACAAACATCAATTTGACCTTCCATTACCTCTCTGTGATGTGAGATTGTGCTATCTTGTTCTCAGGCCTTTTTCTATCTTCCCAGCCAACTTTCAACCTTTCCAAGTCGACCCAAAACCCCGAAAACAGAGGTCAAAAGATTGCCAACCTCTGCGTTGCCTTCTCCGTATGCAAATCTCAAGTGAACGGATCGGATCGATGGGGCCGCAAAAGAGGTCGTCAATTGTGGCTCCTCGCATCCGCAGAAGAACAACTGCCTCCTCAAGCCCAAAGGCTTGTCAGTATTTCGTCAAAAGACACATGTTGCCGTCGAGACAGAGCCCCGGAGTCAGAAGACAAAAGGCGGAGACAGGCGATTCTAACGAGAATAATATAGTTCTCCATTCTCTTTATTTATATTTATGGCGGTCGACGAAAGGCTTCTTAGAAAATGCATAAAACCTGCGCCAAGACAGCCCCACATGCTACGTAGACTGTGGCCAAATGTGCACGAACGATTGACTGTCGTGAAGCTTCGTTTAAATGCGTTTTTAATTAATTATGCGACGCGCGTGCCACATGCAACGTGCTGCAAGGGGGACGCATCGGGCCAACTTCAGTGACAACACACGATCGACATCAAAATGCAGACATCGAGCGGGGAAGTCGTAAAAATGCGGCAAGAAATTTTCAAATTTGTAAAACGCTAAAAATTCCCAAAACGCAGCCGTATCTTCTGGATGCAGAGAAAACAATTGGGGACAAAAACTGAGAAGTGTATTCTGAAAACCATATCTTTTTATTTTTAAAATGAGAGTTAAAAATGAAAAATTTTTTGTATTGGTGCTTAAAATTCCATATAAAACTTAGTTCCTATTTGAGCTCCGCATTTAGTTTAGTTCGTTTTTACCGTGCACATTCCCCTAACCCCTTGGTGCCCCCTTTGGTAGCCTGCCACGCATGTGTTAATCTGCGTGGAGCACAATTAATTTTCTGCAAATGCCTGGCAGGCAGCATCACTGAACCCAACAATGCGCCTCGAGAGATCTCGGGGCTTATATATTTTATTAATTACGCTCAAGTGCTCTGGAAGGGAATGTGCGAGGGGGAGGGGGTGCTCCGCCGGGGCTAATTACTGAAAAATTGGCAGTTGTCGTTGATTTTATGGTAAATTATTTGTCAGCAAGATGGAAGATGGCCAATGGAAGACGCCAACTGCCGACGACCGGCGACTCTTCAAATGTCTGTCTTCAAGGAGTGGGCAAGTCGTGGGCTGCGAGGGGCTTATGGGGCCTGCCTAGACAGATTTATGGCTGGCATTTGAAAGTTTATGTATAACTAAATGCGGTTTTGATTTTAGTTGCAGTTTGGCTGAGCCGAAGCAGCTGCTCCGGGAAATGGAAAGAAATCGTGTTGGAAGAGACTGCTGCCACATCGATCAATTGCAGATATAATAAAAAATAGTTCTTTGACCAAGACAATCTAGCTGAACCAGAATTATATGAATAAGAGTTTGGACTCTCCTATTTGGAGATACCTAGAAAATCTTTCCGCTGTTCCGTCCTCTTAGTTTTAATGTGGCATCCTCATCCGAACAAATGAAGCTATGCTCCATGTGATGGCCCCTAAATCAAACAGATCACGCACTTGAAATAAAACTGTCAAAGATCTCTGGAGAACATCTAGTTCTGGCCGCAGATAGAATCGAACAGAACCTGAAACTCACTTTAGCTTAACCTTTCCCATCCTATAAATACCCATAACGATTTGAGGCGACATCGATGGCAGTTGCCCGTGCGATTTATAGATAGATTCGATGGGCTAGGGTCTCGGGTAAACAAACTGCAGTCTATTGGGGGCCACCCAAAGTACCCGAGTGCCGGATGGCCATTAAAAGCGACTCGAGTCGGAGTTCTTTTTATGATAGCCACTAATCAGAGGCATACTTTGCATATTTCAACTAATTTTCATTAGCCGAATGGCTTTGTGTCTCCCTGATTTTTATGGACACGACCACAAATTTTAGTTAGTGTGGCTAAACACAAATGCGCTATAAATTGTCGGCTGATTAGTGCAACAATCTCAGGGTCATAAAACTTAATAAAAACCCATATAGACCCAGATGCAGCTGGCAAAGGATCCGCTAGTTAACACTCGAATGTATCTCATAGATACACAAGCGAACGACCATAAAAATCAAATTGCAATGTCTAAACGACTATAAGCGACTAATTTTGCACAAGTTAATAAATTTGTTTCCCCGTTTCTTCTGGTTTCCTTCGCCGGAGTCGCTGGCACACAGATCGTGCTCCAAAAGCTGATCTTCATATTTAGTAAGCTGCAAATTATTACCACAATTTCCAGACGCAATTTGCCAAAAAAGAAAAAAACAGAAAAAAGCGAGAAAAAATGCAGTGCAACGAGCAGAACGCACAAGGAAAACATATGGAAAATTATAGTAATAAATACTTTCGGGGACCAAGGGGCCTCCGAACACTGGGCGACACGCAGCCAGGCACTTGGAGGTAAATCTGAAGAAAAACGATAATGGCAGCACTAATAAATTGCGGCCAACATGTTGCATGCTGCACGAGTGCGGGGTGCTCCCCCCTCCTCGTTGATGCCCCCTTTGTGTCTTCCTCTTCCACTGCACCTGAAGTCGCCGCGTGACTCAAAAACTTCGACCAACTACGAGCATAATAACAACAACGTAACGCCGGGGCGTGCAATTAGAGTACAACGTTTGCAATTCAACGGGGTATACGCTTACACAGAGAAAAAATCCATACCTACCCATTAAAATATGCCAAATATTAGATCATTCGTATTCACTCATTTTCGTTTTTAAGTTTTTATTTTACTTTACTTCTTGTATCATTTACGTTCAAATGCACTTCGATTTGTTCTCAGTGCCGCCTACCTTCATGCAAATAACGCACCGAAAGGGGCAGAGTGGGCTGAAAAGAGGGTCAGGCTGAGCGGAGCGAACCCCGAGGGACACTTATTAAAAACAGTTATTAAATGCGACAGGCAACGCGCTTGGAGATTTTCGGTGCGTACCCACATCGACGTCCCACCATTCCCATTCCCATTACCAAGCAAGAGCCCGAGCACAAGCCTAAGCCAAACACCAACCCAAAGCCATGTAGCCCAGTCCAGTCCACGTCAAAATCTGCAGTCCCAGTCCCAATTTGAACTCCATTTCGGACAAAGTCGTGCAATCCCCCGCGGCTTTGCACGTGTTCTCTCCGCCTCGAATTCTCCCTGCCATATTTGTATTTGGATAAGGACATGCGTACGAGCAACGTCCGCGTTTCCATCGACATTCAGAGCGGCGTCAGAGTCGCCTGTAGCGTCCACAGTACAGTGAACACTAGTCCACTTCTGCCCCAAAAATCAGCATAAGGATTCACCTCTTTTTTGCATTACTTTGCATTACTTGCATTATATTTGCATTTCTGTGGCAAAGAAAATGCTAATGTTAAAAAGTGCAAAAGGTTCAATAAATCGAGTTACCACTGTAGCCTTACTCACACTCCGATTGCCATTACAATTTCATGCGGTTGCTCAGCTCGCTGTATCGCAATATTGGATTTCATGTTTGCCACTTTGTGCAACGCACTGCGTCGGGCGCGGCTTTTGGCAACATTTTATGCTGATTACACGTCTAATCCTCAGCGTGTGCCGTCGTCCTATTGGGTTAATGGCATGGCAGGAGGCGGTTTTCCATGCAGGGGGACTTTCCAAATGCGTGAGGGGCAGACTAGAGCCAAGACACCGTCATTCAATTTCAGTTTGCGCCATTGGCGTTTAACGCTGATATCCAGGAAAAGAAGACCTTTAATTGAATACAGGGTGACACGGTGTCACCAACGATGGAAAGAAGCCCCTTAGTTCCCAAAAGTTGGGACACTAATAGGTCTTCTGTAGAACCTCGAGGATGGGAGAAGGAGTACAGAATAGTTGGGAATAGGGGAAGCCGACTAACGATTTTATTAAATGTACATACAAATACCAACCAAGTTATTATTCAGGACTTATAGGCAGTACAAAAATCACGGAAGTTGATAACGCCATCGCCATCAACATCAGCCTGACGGAACACTTCACTGAACTCTTCGTCGGATATTTTTTCGCCAAGATTGATGAAAACGTGACGAAGCTCGCCATATTTTATCAAACCGTCCTTATCAAAATCGAAGGCATTATATGCTGCCTTCAAACAGTCGCTGCTGCCCATCATGCTGTAGATTTTGGTCATCAAATCGATGAAGTCAGTCAGTTGTATGTACCCGTTGATGTCTCCCTCGAGTCCCTCGGAATATCTGTAGATTTCCGACTCGGTGTGGTTCTGGCCGAGAGTGCGCATCACTTCTCCCAAATCGTCTGCTCTTATTCTTCCCGTCTTCTCAGGATCATAGAGCTCGAAGGCTTCGCAAATATCTTGTAGATCGTCATTCGCCAATATGTAGTTTGGGGATTCCATTTAGATCTATGTTTTGTATCGAAAATGTGTACGTTATTTGATGTTTTCAGCTTCAATGTGGGAGTTGAACTGATGTATCAGTAATGTGGCTCTGGACTGCTAGCTCAATCAAATTGAACTTTATTTCAAAAGCTACTTTTATTTAAAACACGTTGAATAGAAAAAATTTCCTTTTCAAATGAATAACAATTTATAAATCTTGTAAGTGCTCCAAGGGAATCACAAGCAAGCCAAGCACCCTGTTTCCCTCTGAAGCCGTAGGAATTAAACGTTCTCCATGGGACTTCGAAGCCCAGACGGCGATCCGCGGCCAACCAAGCGAACTGGCGTTTAATTGGAATCTTGGGCAAATATAGAAACAAATAAAGGCACGCCGAGAATCCAATAAATGTCCTGCTCTGCACGTGCAAGCAGCTAGACGCCGTCGCCGTGGGATCGGAGAAAAAAACTCGGGGATGGGAAGCTGAATCGCAATGGGAATGGTATGGGTTCTCCGAGACTGGGCAGGCAGCGTTAATTGAACGCTCATGAAACTGGATAAATTGCCCAGAGAGAAAAGGGAATGGATATGCGAATGGGAGTGCACAGTACACACAAGCCGTGTCACAACAATCGATTGTCCTTTTTTGTGCCCGCATTTGCTGACATCATCACAAAGAACGGGGAATCTCCGAATCACCACCCCTGCGAATGCACTTCCGACCGTCAGCAATGTACAGTGGGTTCCTACTTTAGAAGTCTCTAGATAATTATATATATTATATAGATATTTATACTATTGTAAAATACGTATTATATCGAATAGATAAAGGAATTTCCCAAAAAAAGTTTTATTTAAATTATGCCCTATTAAGTTAATCATAATGCAACCAAAGCCAACTGTTGTTCTTCAGTTTTGTTCGGACCAACCACTGTACTTCGTGCCCAATTGGAAGTTCCGTTCTGCAGATTGATCATAAGACACGTGTTCCGCCGTAGACTTACCCCGGAATCTGCCGTTATGCGGTGCACGTGTTGGGATTCGTCTTTATCGTCGAAAGGATTCGGCTGCCAATGCCACCGGAAGCCCTTTTCGGCCGCAGTGAAACCCTATCGCGTTGGAAAATCGATGACAGACGCATCCTGTTGCCAAGAACCCCAAACCGTGCCCATTTTCCACTACTCTGACCCACCGGCCTTTTCAGTGGGTGGCGCCTGGTGGAGCAGACGCCATTGCTGCGCAAAGGATAAACGCACAGAGAACAACTGAGAAACAGGGAGAGCTCCAAAGTGGAGAGTTCAATAGAAGGAAAACAAACAGCACCACGAATTTTGCACACATAGTGCCCCTAACTTTCCCCTGTTTTGTCTGAACAATATGGAAAACTTATAAAATGCGTATGAGCAATTCTGGGATTGTAGCTGCACGAGAAAAGGAATAAATCTAATCCATGCATATCTGTAGTTAGAATCTAATCAGATATAAAAACAAATGAATTTAAATTGGAAACTCCAACCTCAAAGCCCAACCAATTGTCCCAACAACTTCCTACATCTGTCTGGCTCACAGGCACAGATTCGAGCTCCGAATCGATCCTACTTCAGCCCAAAACCTCGGACACAGGCTGTCCAAACAATTGCCGGCGTCGATCTGTTTGAAAATTGTGTTCGAACAAACGTCGCATTAACGCAACATTTTCCAATTTTTTATGGCCAGGCCAACTCCCGCCTTGTCCAACAAAGCTCAGCTGCCTGTTATTCAACACGGCGGCGACAGCAGAAAACTCAAAACTCAGCGCAGGTAAACTTGGCCACCCCCCGAAAGCCGCCTCTTTTCCGCTTTTCCCACTCTATCTTGATACACTGAGAGAAACAAATATACAAATATCAACCATTGTTAATATAAGGGTTATTTCCTAATGATTATTTATACACGTACATACCAACGAAACAAAACAAATTAATTTCACTAACCCAAGGCATATTTCCTCACCGTGCATTGCCATCCAGTCTAGGCTCAATCTCAGTCTTGGACTCCGACTGCAACTCTTGTCCAGTTATGCGCCAAAAGCAGTGCAGTCTCCAGCTGTGACTTGAACTCTTTCCAAACACGCGCGCCTGCGCAGCGGTTGCCCCACCTTTCCTGGGCCCCTTGCCGCCGCCCCTGCTCCACACGCTCCCCCTTTTTTTATGGGCATTTGAAAGCGCTCGGAATGCCAAAAGAGCCAAGCAGCCAAGGCGGCTATCTCGGCAGTCGTTTAGTGTAATCAGTGGCCGGCGCAGGAGGACATGGACAGAGCACAAAGTGGACGAGGGGCGCGCGGAGCAGGGGGACTTTGCGAAATAGATGCATCTATGAATATGAATACCACCAGTCAACACCTGAGATCAACTCGATGAATGAACTGCAATAGACTGAATTCACATGGAAGTAGGGTAAACGCTGCGTATTAGGATTCCATTAATATATCGTTTAGTTCCAACTTA
Source organism: Drosophila simulans (assembly GCF_016746395.2). Taxonomy (NCBI): domain Eukaryota; kingdom Metazoa; phylum Arthropoda; class Insecta; order Diptera; family Drosophilidae; genus Drosophila; species Drosophila simulans. The sequence continues at coordinate 828,205 of NC_052522.2, forward strand.
GATTTTCTGCAACTAAGGCAAGGTGTAAATTAGTCAACTAATTATATTGTTCGGCCATTAAGATTCTGATGAAACGATTAACAAGATTGTAATATTCTGATAGTTCAAACTTTTTCCCAAGCAGGAATGCTCCCAATCTAAATGTAAGCTCCCAGCTTCCAAACAGCCGTTCTCATCTACTTCTTGCCCAATAAAGCTATCGCAAATGGAAATCTTTGCAGGCAGGTCAAAGATCTGGAAGCCGTGCCATCCTTATCCCACATAAGTGCACAAAGGAACATCTATTACCAGTAATCGGAGAGCTGGCCACCGATTCTTTCACTTAATCATTGCTCCAGTTGCGGGAATTCGCCGCTGCACAGATGGCATTCCTGTGCATCGGATGCCATTGCATTTCGGCTTAGCCTGATTGACCCTCATAAAGTCAACTGCCAGCATTTAGCGATCTAAATCAGTTGAAAGCGGCCAACTGGCAATGGCAACTGGCAACATAGATATTACCAATGCAGGAAACTCTTTCCAGGAAACTCTTTCTTCGCTTTTGGCTCTGATTGTGTTGTGTCCACCTCTTTTTTGGCTTTTTTTTCTCCTTCATGTTTTTCTGTTGGTTTTGGGTGCCCAATTGAACCGACCAGCAGCCGAGAGATTTATTTGCAGGCAGCGAACATGACTTGGTAGTTTTGTTTCGTGTGCATGTTGCTGTTGGCTCTTGGCTGTTGTTGTCTGTGTTGCCTGTGTTTTGGCAGTTGCTAGTAGTCCTCGAAGATGAGATACTTGCCGTCTGATTAGCTGACACAGCAACAGCAACTCCGCAACAGCAACAGCAACTGCAGCAGCAGCAGCAAAATCAGCAATGCAGCAACAGGCCCAAAGAGTGGGCAGCAGGCACTGTCAGGCTGCCAAGTCAAATCGTGTACACAATTGGCGCGACATGCAACATTATTCTCCTTCTGCTCCTTCGAGGCCGTCGATCCCGATCCCGATCCCCCAATCCCAGTCCGGACTCCAGTACCCAGTTCCCAGTTCCCAGTTTCCCATTCCCCACCCCATTCCAATTCCCATTCCCGAAGTTGCAGCTGCAGCAGGCTGCAAACTTCAATTGAAAGTGGCGCGGGCGGCTGCTCCAACTCTGGACAGACAATTCCACCACCGGGTTCAACACTCAAAACAAAGCAGAATGCATTAGGGATATTCATTTAATTGTATTTCTTAATTTCACATATGTATTTCAAAAAATTGCTAAAACATTACTATCATAAATATTTTACAAAACACTACTATACTAAATAATTCTGAATAAAACAACATTCCAGGGTACATTCACGTTCCTGCAACTTGGTTTAGAATGTTATTTGCACTTATTTTGTATGGGCTAATAATTGGCTATTTATCCCTGTGTAACTGGCTTGTACCGATCGCTCCGATTGGTAAACGTTTTGCAGCCTTAGTTTGACTTAATTTTCACCGACCGTCCTGTTTGTCGTGGTCGTGGTCCTCTGGCTCTATTGTCTGCTCAGCTTTCGCTTCGTGATTTGCGATTTTATCGCATTGAAATGAAATAATTTGAGTTCAAAATGATGAAGTTAATTGTGTTTATTAGGCTGCCAGTCACACAGTCACACAGAGTCAGACAATGCGACTCTTGCGTCGTTCGGGCCTCGAGTTTCAAGTTTCGAGCTGACTCACTTCGCCCTGAAGGCTCTTCCCTCCAACTGTCCCTCGGATGTTGCCCAAATAGTCTTGGTTTATGCAAATTCGTGAATTTATGAGCTGTGCCCCATTAAGTCATTTTAAAAGACTCTTTTCCAAGTTGCCCCAGGAGCAACAAGAGTTGCTGAAGTGGCACCGACAACAATACGAATTCGAAATCCAACTCCCGACTTGCAACTTGCAATCCGCAATCGGGCGACTTGCAACTTGCAACTTCCAAGTCCAATTTCCAAGTCCAAGTCGTGTGCGATATTAATCGCTTTTGCTGAAAATGTCATGTCAGTTTTATGTCGTAACATGATTACGTGGCTTGGACTCCAGAGGATACGGATGTGCCACGAACAGATGTTGCAGATCTAGTCAAGAGAATAGCCTTAAAGAAAGTACAAATGATCGAGGGACTACAGATACCTAAAAGGCTAAAGCCCAAAATGGGAAAAACCACATTTGCACAATCATATTGCAAAAGAAAACTCTATAAACATTTTTCCATGTCTAATTTCTCACATATATGTATTCATCAGTCATTCTCACATTTCCCTATCTTAATGAAATCAAAATCGCATTTTACAATAGCTCGGAACAAAATGCGGAAACAAAGGCAATGGAGTGGAAAACAGTGGCAACAGTTGAGGGGCGGGAAATCTTCCCCCGATTAACGCATTTGCAGCGTTGTCAGCTTAGCAGATTTCATCTCAGGCGGCGTAGTACCATAAAAAAGGGCTGGGATTCCGGATTTGGGATGTTGCAAAGATCATATCGGAACACGAAAATCGCTTGTCAGACGCTCTTAATGAGCAGAACGCGTCCTCGTGTCGTTTTTGTTAAGGTCACGTGTGCTGTGCTATAGTCCGCCCCTTGTTTTTAGCTTTTCTTCTCTTCATCTTTGCTGTCAAGTGGTTGGGATTGGTCTTTGCACGGGAAGTTCCATATCATCATTGACAGCTGGGAATCATATTGGGATTTTTTAGAGGTACTACTAAATTGGGGAGTTTACTGACGTTCCAATAGGATTTTAGATTGCTACGTTCTATCCCTTCACAAAAGTGAGTATCCATCCATGAGCCAACGGAAAGCGTTGCATCTGGTGCCAAGTACCCGTGATTCCCACCAACACCTTATAGAGGTGGTTAAAGCAAAAGTTCTGCTACCATTTTAGGACCCAATCAAACCCAGGCCATTTAAAGCTGAGCCAACGAAATGCCTTGCATCTGGTGTCCACATTAATCGATTTCGCAGCTTTCCCAGGGAACAACCCCTCGGACTTGGAGCCCAGCAACCCCTAATTGCTGTGCGGGTGACAAAACTTTTTGGAGACTCTCCACTCTCTCTCAGGCATCGATGCTCTCTCCGAAAATGCATTTTCCGACTGCTCTCACGGCGCAAGACGGCGGCCATTTTGAATTGATTTGCATAAAAAGTCGAGAGAGTGAAAATGCAACCCCCAAAATGTACAAGATTGCCCCCACAAGAAAACGCTGTGTAGACATTTTCCTATTGATTTTTCCATCGTGTGGCGCCCACCTTGGCGCTGCCTTCTTTTCCACCCGGCCATAAATCCATGCCAAGAGACATTGCATTTCTATACTTTGATTTTTATGCAAATGGGAAACCGAAACGAGCCAGAAATTGTCTTCGAATTGCAGTTGTCTTCGGGCCTTTGGACCACGTGCAAGACTGCAACCGTCAGAAGGAGCGCCTTGCTGTTGGCCTCCGACTTCAGATTCATATAGCCTGAACTCGACTCACGATCACGAAATACACAAAAGCCAAAGCTCCTGAAATTATCATGACCCCAGCATGGCAATTGGGTCAAGCAGCGCTTGGCGACATTTGTTCGCCGACACAACACGAGTGCCGGGAGTGCAAAAATCGGGGGAATGTCTATAGCATAGACTCTATACTTGCATATATGTATGTATATAGGTGTATACATATATATTTTGGGGCGGGGGGTGGACGTGCATTTCTGACACGTGGCCCCAGGAATTCAAAGCAGCTGCGGGCGCGTTTACGTTCCCCGTCGGGCCTAACTTTTACCTGCTCCACTCAACTAAATAAATTTATGAAAATGAATGCATAAAATACTTATCAATCATATACGATCCACCATAACATGAATATGATGACTTAGTTTAGTAAAATACAACGATATTTGGTAACATTTTCATTTAGATCTCTTCTAGCAACTCACAATCATGCACTTGAGCTATTCTCAGGTATCAGCCATGATTTCTCGCAGTGCACAGACTAATGAGGTTCGATCCCAAGCCTTGTTGACTCAGTGCACAAACTCCCGGCCACGTGGCCACCTTCCGTGGAAAGTGGGCGTGTGGCCGGGATCCGATCAACCACCGTCACCATAGGAACACCATTCTACATGTCCTATCGCAGCCCTCTCCCTAATTGACGCACGTCCAGGTCGTGTGTCGCTTCAATTTGGTTATACAAACTTAATTGACGCATTTGTTTGATTTGAACGGTCATGGGAGAGAACGCCTTCTTATTTGTGTCCTAGAAAAGAGCGGCGCAATCAATTTGCTTGATTGGGTTAGCTCCCTTGGAGATTGTGCACAAATTGGCCAACAAAGTGGAGAAGGAGCGTCACTAATTTGCTCCGAGGCTACCGAGATTCAGTTGCCCCGCGTTTTGTGTATAAGGTCACGTAGCAGAAAGCTGGAAAATTGCGCAGATGGAAATTCATCATTCTTTCTTTAAATGCGGGAAGACAAGAATTTATTGAAGGAAAAGCCGCCGGGTTGGATTCTCAAATATGTTGAAAGCTTTCTCATACTCAAAGATGGAATTTGTTTGGCATATCATTTAACAACTACAAGTTTGATTAGTTTGAAAGTATTCTGGGTTTTAATATGGAATCTATCAGTTTATAACTTTTAACTAGCACAGTTTACACAAGCACTCAATCATTTATATATGTACATATGTACTTAAAGTGCTTATGAGCGATCAATTAAAATAATCTTTAGATAATATCTTAACAGTTTGCATAAGTGGTTATTGCTCGATTAACTTTTCAAACACTTGGCCTAGAAACAATTAAGATTTGCTTGGCTGAAATGTCTAAGGCAAATATTAAAAGTCACATTAACATTTCTTAAATTGCTGACATGATTATCTCTTTTGCCAATGCAGCTTACTCGAAAGAGGCTTCTCTGGCCTCATGCTCACACTCCATACAGAGATGTTCGAGATGCATCTCATCCATGACCATTTCGGCAATCCTAGTTTCCTGCTTCTGCCGGTGTCGCAATCCGCAGGTGTCTAATCCAACTGGCTGGCCAAGATTTGTCACCTCCATTGTGCCAGACTTAGCGCTGCTGGCGTCGGCACGACATTGCCCCCTGTTGCCCCCCGTTGCCACGAACCACGGCCGGGTGTTATCTTTATTTTCGAATCGAATAAATCATAACTTTTGCACCTCTTCTAGCACGACAAACTAGTTGGCACACACCCCCAACCACACACACACTGGGATTCAATAGGAAGTGGATGCCAGAATGTATTTTAATTAAATTAAACCGATTTCAGGCGCAGAGAAATATAGCATAAATTACAAGGAGCTCAACCCCTGCCTTCTGTTAACCCAAATTAAATTTCAATTATGCGACAATTCCATAAAAGGCCGTCAAGTGGCTGACCGATTTCCGGCTGGGGCTAATTATAATTATGTAAAAATCGACAGACAGCCAGACAAGGCGTGGCTATTTTTAAAGCTCAGACATCAAGTTGTTGTCGTGTCGCCGTTGTTTTTGGCTTAATTGTAGCCCGATTTGTTAACGGCCCGGCGCGGCAATCAAATGGCCCACCAAAATGGCCAAAGCCAGACCAAACGCGCATTCAAATCAGGCCCAGCTGACACTGAAAAGTACTGAAAGTACCCCTCCAGAATATGGCAGACCGATCGGCCACATCGGGCTCCAACTACAAGGCACGCACGGCGACACGAGAAACACAACATCGCTGGTACATTGTTGACATCCGGAGCTGCCCTGTCGCATGACAATTAGAAAAGGTTCGGCCACGAACGCCCCCGCATTTCGTATCTGCCGGTTCGCAGCGATTCGGATTGGGGGACCAGTTAAGACATTCACCAGTATCTCGGACAATCCGCGATTACCAATCGACTATTGCCAGACAGACTCGGCGGCGAATGAACCCTACCTTTGGCTCTAAAACTCTATGCAAATCGATCGATATGCGAAAATGTTTTTACCACGGCCCACTGACAAGCCGATTACAGTGTCCCCTAAAAGTTTGTGTATTTACACACGTGTATCTGCTTTTTCAGGTTAGATTTCTCCACCTCCATTTTTGGAGCTTGGCCATGTAAATAAATATACAAATGCTTTCAGTATTCAGCATATTTTACCGTCGATTAGTCCTTAAAACGCAAGTGAAGAATATACAAATCTATTATGAGAGTTTCTGATCTGATCCCATTTTCTTTAATTTCGATACCATAATTACACACATATATTCTAGTTCATCTTATTTAAGCATCTCTCCATCTTTGGCAATTAAGCAACTGCACTTTGCTGTTAAAACATTTGCCCACTCGCCAGAACAACACACTTAAAATGTCAAAAATTTTGACAGTACCGCCCTCCTACACAGCCGCCCCCCACAACCAAACAAACAAACAAACACACGCATTTAACAAGAGCGCCAAATTAAGCCATAAATTTAGACGCCTTGGACCACCAGCCAAGTGGCAAGTCGGCAGCTCGGGGATGCAGGATGGTGGGGATCTGGTCTGTGCGGCTGTATATGCATGTAGCCAAATCCAATGCAAAAACAGCAACGCAGGGAGCCAAGTCCAAGTTGTCTGCGGGCAAAACGCCTCTGCAAGTGTGTCTTTTATTAGGATCTCGCATAACATCTGCAGCTGCGTCACAGTTTGGAGCTCGAGTGGTCCTCTATAAGTCAGCCCCCCCTGAGTCACCAGCACATCATCATCATCCCACTCGCTCCCGCTCGCTTAATACAAAAATTCAAATTTAATTAGTCTTCAAGTGTAGAAGTAATATTTGTACAATCTGGTAAATTTCGCAGCTGCATCATCTGCATCCAAGGAAGTGGGAAGTGAAATTGTGGAATGGGAATGAGATTGCAATGGGAATGGGAATGGCAGCGTTGTTGATATAAAACTGTAAGCAGCAAGTGGGTTGAACACTGGCAGCAAATCATAATAATTCGAAAAAGCCAAAAAAAAATGATTTTACAAGATTAGAAGAATAAAACTATCCCATTATATCCGGCTCGAAGGACCAAATTCATTTTTAACCATACTTAACAGATGCTTGCCATGAGTTATAGATCCCAATTTCCCGCAGTGTTGACCACATGATTGGCCGTTTGTCCGACTGCAACTGCACACATCTGCATTCCAGACGAGTCAACGGCAAACGGCAGACACCGCCGCAGACTCATATGCGGCCTGGAAACTATAGATGCAGATACTACGGCTGGATCCAAAGCCAGACCCAGACCCAGACCATGTGGGATTATGACGCGCCAGCACTCAAGGAGGAGCGATGGCGATGGCAGTGCTCAAGTCAATTGCAGTTTGTCTGCAGCCGAACGCAGCTGACGAAGAGTTCTTCAGTGCAAGCTTGTGGCTTCTCCACATCTCCATTTCCACATCTCCGGCTCCGTTGGATTCTTGATTGGCTGCGAAGACGCCTCCGTTTGTCGTTCGCAGCAGTTCGCGACCCCGAACATCGCGTGTGACATTTGCTGCCCCTGCAATTGCAACTGCAACTTGGCTGCTGCTGCTGATGCTGCACCACATTCATTAGCAGCCACTAAATGTTCGCTTAATCATTTCCCCTGCAAGTCTGTCACAGCTGCTTTCCGGGTGCTGGCTTACACACAGAAAAACAAGGCATGAGTATAACTAGTCCTAGTGCTTTGGAACTTTGTAATTTTCGATGAGTGTAGAACTTAAGTGTCCCCCCCTTTTGAGTTGAATTCAAAGTTAGAGTCGAAGGCAGAGAGTCACAGTAGATGGCACTGTCTACAAATTGCCAGCGGCGGAGCTTGTTGCAATCTTAAGTGAATTTATGTGGCAATCTGGTGGCGTCTCCGGCCTCCAATTTCTTGCTCACAGCCTGCCACAGTCCATGATGACTTCAATTAATCAGCTTAATGCGCTGCAAATGTTTAGGACCGAGATTGCAGGATGCGAGATGTTGAGGATGAGGATGCCGTTCTGGGATTAATCACTGGCGATAAACAGGATTCTAATTGGGGTTTCAATTTCCACTAGCTTCAAGCCTAATTGAAAAATATGTTGCCATCTTACTGTTGCTTCAATAACCAAAGTCGTAGACTTCAGAGTTTTAGAGTTGACATCACAGTTTATTTCATACTGATTACCTGTTCGTTTTGGATGCCCTAAAAACGAAAGTATCTCTTCCGAGTATCTGGCTATGAAAGCTTATGTCAGATTGTGAAAGGTGTAAGGCCTCCAACACCAGCTGCAGGATTATATGACTTTATGGACTCGCAGTGCGGCAGCTGGCTGAAATCATTCGCCAAATACGCAGGCCGGCAAAACGAAAAGGCAGACATAGTATATATTTGAAATATCGGTCGAATGGCCTTATAGAGCCAGAGACAGCGCCGCCATATGCCGCTTTATATGGCGGTGGCAGGTCGGATCGGTTCGGATCGGATCGCATCGCATCGAAACGTGGCCAACTGTTCGCCCAGAGCTGACCATTTTGGCGTCGTTGCTTATTTTTCCTTTTTTGCATTTTCCGCGGCATCTACAGACATTGACAACGCACTTGTCGTCGTTTTGGGCGTGTTTTATGCACTTGTCGCGGCTCGTTGCACTAAACAGTTGCCTCAACATGGCCAACAAGTTTGTTAAATGTCAATTTTGTGTCAAAACGCATTTTGAATGCCCGAATATCGCCGGGCCCGAAATTGTCGAAGAAATCATTTGACACACCGCACGGCTTTCGAGGCCTCCAAATTCACGCTGCCAGTTTAAATTTAAAGCTCATAACGTCGAGAAAAGTGTCCCCAAGAGCACGCCCATTTCGTGGATCGTAAAATATGACACGCTGGTTATATCAAGAAGCCATAAACATGGCTAAATTATTGGGCAACACTAGGTGGACTATAACAAACAACTTAAGAGAACATAATCAGATTTTCATTTTTCCCATGGGACTGGGAACGTGACGTACGCTCTAAGACTTTCACACTGAATTTACTTATATACTTATTAAGTTAATTAGTGTGAGTGAAGTCAATTATAATTTGAAAGTTAAAAAATAATTTTTTTACATTTCCCAGTTATTAAATATTCAACGTACCCATTCAGGTGAGTGTATGAACAACAGTTTCGTCTGCCCCAAAATAGAGGACAACACACAATTTAACCCGTTGGCATCATTAGCAGCTCGTCGAAAAAGCCCCCGCCCACACCCCGCCCCTCGGGGGGAAGAGGAAGCAGAGTGACATGTGGGTACCATTCGGGCAACCCCGATCTTCCAGAAATAGCGTGATAATCGCGGCACGCTCATCTGCCTTCTTTCTGGATCTTGATTTCCACTTCCGATTTAACTGGAAATGCATAAAAATCTTCCCTTTTTTTGGGTGCCGGGCCATGTGTGTGGTTTTCCGCCCCAGCCGCCCCCCTTTTTTCTGAAAATTTCCGCTGTCATGTGTGCCAAATGTGCAGCTGCAAAGGGGAGAAGATATAGAACCAATCGACTGGCTACCTTATGTTTGATTTCATAAATACACGATATTCTCCTCGAATCGGCGGCTGGGAAAAATATGGTAACATGTAACAGATGCGCGCCATATTGCGGCTGCGGATCACGGACTGCTTTTGGACTCCGGACAACGGACTCCGGATCGCAGACTACGACTGCGAGTACGGGTTGCCCACCAATGGCATTGTTTATGAACTGCATCCGCAGTCAATAAAACATATACATTTTGATACTTATTCGTATACAAACAGCCCGACCACGGGCCTTTGATCAATTTTCCCTGGCAGGAGTGGGCTTTTCCGTTTTATTGATTGCGTTAGGTGGAAAATCATTGGGGCGTACGTACTCGAAATTAAAATTCGATTGCCTATTTTATGGATTTGCAAAAAGTCTATAGCCCTGAAAATTGCCGTATAATTTAAAAAATAGAATAGTTCGAAATATTTTAAGATATATTTACATTTGTAATTTTCAAAAACTTTTCATTAAAACTTACCTTTGTAGCTCATTGTTAAAGAGAATATATGGATTTTCACTTTTTGAACACATTAAAATAAAAAACAAAAAATACACAATGGGACATTTTCCTCTAATTTGATTTTTCACTTTTATTTGAACACAATCAATTTTTATAAAATTTAAATACCACCCAAAAAAAAAAGGCACTGAAAAAAAAAAATTAATTTTAACTTGCCGCAAATCACAAACACTATTTGCGGCGAATTTAACATCATTGCCATCACACTTTCAATTAACCACGGCGAAGTATAACCTCTTCGGAATTAAGGCACGGCGAAGTAGTAGAACGGCGAAATTAATCACGGCGAAGTCGTCGCATCGGGAACACACACACACACATCGAAGAAAACTCGCGTCACACGTTTAAATGCTTGAATTAAAAACCATAAATTGCAATTATTCACTGCATTTCGAATTCGCACATTATCAATAATAATCTAATGAACCGAAAATACGTTCATTTTAAGCAGAATACTCCCTTTTCGATGTCTCTTTAGCATAAAATTGTCACTGCAACTGTTTGAAGCTCACACACACACACACACGTGTGCACCGAAACGCGTTGTTTTACTTCTTGCAGGTGCTTTAATTACGCAAAATCAAAAGAGAAATGTCCGTAGGTAATGATAATATTAGTATTAACACAAGTATTAACTTTTACCGAACGCTTATAGTTTAATAAAACTAATTAGAACACGTGCATCGAAAACGCGACCGTCAGAGAAATACGCACCTGTGAACTGACAAATGGCGTCGAGCTTGGAAAAGAAGGAATAAGCGAGGATCTAACGGAGCTTTGCTCTCTTTTGCTCTGATCTTGGAAACTACTGGAAATGAGAGGAATATGCAAACTCTCTCTGGAACGGAAAATTCCCGAAATTTACATACTTACATACATTCATTACAATATCATTCTTATGCGTTATAAAATAGCATCGAGTGATTTTATTATAAAACAAAACGCATTAATATCGCAAAATCACATAAAATATACATTTAAATACATTGCTGATTTGAAAGCCAGCAATTTGACGGTCCCATTATGGAATCCGCCCAGTCTGTTGCTTCAAATCGTTAACCATTACCACTAATAGCTTTTCAACTGCCTGTGACCCTTGGGATTTCACGATCTGCATCCGATGCAAATCCCCAAGCATGCCAAATCGATCCCCTGATGGGCCAAAAGACTGCCAATCAGAGGTCCCAGGCCCCAAGACCCCATTTCCCGATCCCGATCCCAAAACCACGAGCCCGGCGCTTCAGGTTCAAAGAGAAAGACTCGGGTTCAAAAGAACCAGCGAAGCGAACTCAACTCGAGTTAACCAAGACGAACCGAGAGACAGGGCCAAATGCAATTCGATGGTCAGGGCAAAACCTTCGAACTTTAACTAAACCAAAAGGGAATCGTAGTAATGACTTTAATATGTAGAAATGTGTGGTTTCCAGATCATTAAATATATTCAAAACAGATACTTAAATATTGAGTTGCACTATTTGCTTCCCAAAATCAAATGTTGTCCGTACATACTAATAATTATTTTTACAATAAAAGTAAGTGATATTTCTCTCAGTGTAGCGATCCTTGGCTCGAAAAATTGCGTGAAGCGGCGCATTTTGTTTATGGCCTTTGTTTGCTCTGCGATTGTGGAGGCGTTCAAGGGGTCAGGGGGAGTGGCAGCTGTTCTGACCTTGTTGAAACATCAAAACCATATTATTGGTATGCCGACTGTTTCGCTGCTTTTGGCCGCCTGGCGATCTTCAATTTCGTCTTCTGCTTTTGAAGAATTGCACAAGTTAAAAACCATTTCATTGCATTTACAGGGTTTCACTTGCCTCCATCGGCGGTTGCGGTCCGCTGCCACTCGATTTGTTGTTGCGTCTCGGCGGCAGCATTGTGTAATTTATATGAGCCGGGCCAAAACGAAGGCGTTCGCTCGGCTGCACTCAGAGAAATATCCCCCTAACATAACGAACTATTAATCCAGCATAGAAACAAAGGCACTTGAACTGATCAGTAGTTGCATATTGTTTATATTTTATATCAATTCTCGCATTACTGAGATCTGTTCTTTCCCCTTTATAAAATTACAACAATTCACATGCAAGATCTTTTTCATAATTTTCACTTTTGGTTAGCAAAATCATCTTGGCTAATTACTCATTCGTAGCTCTGGGCAACGAAAGTGGATTTCGAGTCTCTGGATTTCTTTTCTGCGAGTGTGCCGCACTGCCCATTGCCGCGGACGACTACGTGACCTCCAATTTGGGATCAGTTTCATGTGCGTTAAAGTGCACATGCTACCCCTCCCCCTCCCCCTCCCTCTGCCAGCGATTCGGTGTGGTCCGCCTTTGATGTAGTCAGCAGTGCCGCCTTCTACGGTGGGACACCCGAGCCGAGAAAGAAACCAGGTCCAAGTCCAAGCGAGCGGGCCGAAACACTCGCCCGAAAGTTTATTCATATGCTAATTTGGCTTAGCGCTAACACACAGAATATGGACACTTGTCGCGTTTTCTGACTTGTGGCTTTTGCAGAGGGGCTGCGACAAATATCCAATTAAAATTGCTCAGCGCTGCGACAAATATTGACTTGCGGCTTTTCGGCTCTTTCATGTGGATGCCACTCCCTTCGGCTGGCGAAGAGGGGCAAGCTGGAGTGGGGAGTCGGATGATTGCTTTCATATGGAAATCGAGTGACAGGCGGTGCCTATATCATGGTACTTACTACATCTTTAAAGAATATTTCACTCGCATAACTTATACTGAGTACTGATTTGATATAGTTAATAGTCTAATAGTTCCACTTCCTGCTGGCCATACGAGCCACGTTAATGACTCACAGCCTCGGCAATCTCGACTTTTCTTTTAGCCATAAAGAAAACAAAGTCGAAAATGTCTGTGCCCGCGTACAACTCTTTCAACCGCCGCTCGGAGGTCCGCTAATTAAGTGTGGAATGTTACAGCAATCAGCTGGGTCTATTCAAGCGGCGGGGTCACGTTGGTCCCCCTTTCCCCTCCCCAAATCACTCGAGGTGGCCACAAATGGTCATTGAATGTGAGGGTCTTAATGAGGCCCCCCAAGCCAAGCAGTTACATTATATAAAAAGGCAACAAAAGCTATCAACACACATGTGCGTGGACCATGGACCACGTTGCGGGTGCGTAGCTCCAAAAAAAAATGTATGACAGTGAAGCTTGCCCAAAGCGGACATAAATGATAATGCAAGTATCGATCAGGTGAGTCTCTATGAAAGTTGGGTAGCTGAAAAGGCACCGCGTGACCTTGTTATTCCCTGAGCAGCCCATCTTAGCGAGGCTCCACTGTATTATGGCGGACTTGGACTCGGCACAGCTGAGTGTGATTATCGTAGCCATTGTTGCCCTCCGGTTTAATGTGATCTCATGTTGATTGATTGAGCACACCTGTGTGAAAGACGAGCCAAGTTCGCTCGCCTTTGTTTCACTCCCCAAAAAACCGATCTTGATGGATTGGATTGGATTGAAGTGAACTGGAGTGGAGGAGAAAGCTTGGGGCTTCCAGCACGAAGCTTTCATCTGGGCCTTTGTGTTATGCAATTGTTAACATACAACCGAAAAACAAAGCAGCAATAATTATTGGGGGCCAAAGCCAAACAAAAGCGTTGCGTTTTTGCTCCTCCGCGCTTCGCTGACTTTTTGACGGACAGTTGCCGCAGTTGCTCTTCACGAGAATGGATGGCTGTTGTAGTAACTATCGCAACTGCCGGACATTGTGGAGCTGCATGGGTGGCTCCCCTTTGTTGCTGCGCCCTGCAATTTGTATGAATTTCAAATTTCTTCAGCATGGAATATGAAAAAACCCCAGTGAAAACAGCCGACGCAGTCAAGCAGTTTGAATGAATAATTTCCGCAGTTGCCAGTCGCGTCTTCCGCTGGGCCCCGTCTACAAAGATTCTGCAGGCACTGAAAAAAAAACATAAATAGTTTATATTCATATAATAAATCATGACATTAAGCTGACTTTCTATCTATGAGGTTGCATTGAACTAAGTACTTACTCATAACTAAAACACATAATCATAATTTCCCCCCCATTCCTTACCGACTTTTCTCCAAGTGCACAGCTGCGGCTGTTTATCATTGTTGCGTTCTCTGCGCCAAATGAAAATGAACACGTGCGTCCGGTTGCTGCGGCTCAGCTGCTGCTGATGAAAATAAATACAAGTAAGTATGTGGATACCGTGCCGCATTCGGTGGCACCCAGTGGCACCCAGTGCCACCAGTGGCAGCGGCAGAAGCTCCGCAGCCATCCAACAAATTTCACTTCATTGATGGGCACTGCACTTGAATTGCTGGGGCATCGCAATCGCGGCGGCCACCTAAGCAAACACAGCCGATTCGCCACGCTTGGCCGCACAACGAGGCGTATGCGTGATTTGGCATTAGCATTAACATGGGCAACAGCTGTTCGCTCCAAGCCAAAGATCACACAACTTGCTCCACCTGGATTTCAGTTCAGCCCCACTGCAGTTCGCCTTGTGTTCGCAACTTAAATGCTAAGTGGGCGAAAATGCGTGGAGATGACATTCGCAGTGCACTGAAAGAAACGAGGAAATCTGAAAAATTCCTCTAAATTAATTTCAGCATATATTTGCATTGGAAACGAGGTGCAGCCAAGTGTGCAGTTTCCTTCCGAAGCAACAATGATTAAGCCTCGACATCTGTAGGAAGTGGCTACTGTATGTATATCACACATAAAGTGAGTGTACTCGTGGCTGGGGATTCGTGGGTACAGTGCTCATATGTACACATATCCAACAGCCCCATGTTGATTGCTCAGCGGAGCTTATCTGGAGCGAAATGACCCCAAAAATGCGATGGCAAGCGGCAGCAAGGAGTGAATTCGTCACGGATTCGACCCTGAATTTAATGGTTCACAGATTGCCGTTTGTCGTGGTCAAATGATTTGCAAATTACATTTAATTCATTTGAGTTGGGTTTAATTTTTATTTGCATGATGAAAACTAAGGAAATCATAAGTTCAAATAAAGTAAAGGCAAACTAAAACACAGTTCCCCGAAATATTTGAAATCACATGGGGCAGCTCGCAAATAGAGCACTCACAATCAAAAATTGCACAATTCAGGAATTTTGGGAAAGGCAATTCCAAAACGGAAAACCAACTGGCCGCACATGCTGCTCAGCTGTTTGCAATTACTTTTTGGAAGTAGCGGCGACCGCGACGTCAGAGATACAAATCAAAGACATTGCCACAGTTGCGTAACCGCCGACACAACCCCATCCAGCCATGGGACCCAAGATCTTCGCCTCTGGAGCTGAGAACGAGCGCCTCAGGTGGCAGGAAAGCGAGGATGGACTGCGAATGGGGCTGCCTCGCGCCGGAACTAAGCGACTTCCGCTCCACTCGAACAGCCGTTCACCTTCTGGTGATTTCATGCAGTCATGCACTCAGAAAAAACTCTGCTCAGAAGTGGGTATTATGAATCAAAGATAATATATGATGTGATATGATATGATGTGATATGATTTCAGGTAGCCATGCACAGAAGAAAGCCAATGTTCTGAATTAAAACTAGAAGATATTGAAATATGTTAAAGATATCTTTCTTATATCTTATGATTAGTATAGTATATAGTAGTATTTTTCTCAGTGCCCAAGTGTGCGATCCCCATGCTCCAGATTGACAAACAACACGTGTGACTGATGGAGTGAGCGAGTGAGTGAGTGACTGGCTGGGCAAGTGAGTGAATGAGTGAATGAATGAACGGATGGATGGACGACTAGCTGCCGGTTGGGGGATTGGGTGAAGTGCGCAGCGAGTGTGGGGCAATGGCAATCAATGTAATGTTTATGCCGACGCTGGGGCCCGGGATCCCAAAGATCTGGGGACGGAGGACAGAGACTCAGATTCAGATTCAGGACCACAAATTGCTTTCAATTATGTTGCATGCGACTGTGCTCCCGTTTTTATGCCTCATTGTTGACGTGTCTCCGTTGGCAAGTTTTTACCCTCCTCCATTAACCAGCCAGCGGTTCCATCGCTTCCATCGCTTCCATCTGGGCCATGTTTCGTGTTCTGTGCTGATGATCTCCGTGTGCCACTGATCAAGTTGCCTTGGGTATTTATCTTGCGACTGTGGCAACTGCACTCTCGACAGCACCATTATTGTCCCCATCATCGCAGTACGATGGCACTGAAAGTGCTCACAAGTAACCCAGTTTTCAATTTTTTGGAATCGAAAGGGTTGAGGAATTTCATCTCAATTAGGCCAATCTTTGTGGTTTTGTTGGAAATGTTACGAAATTATCAATTTTGTGCTGCACAAATGATACTCATCCCATCCACTGTGCCACACTTTTTGCCCACTTCGCTTTTATGACTTTGATTTTAAGCATCGGTTTCAGCATTAAAATGTTCCATTATAAGACCACCTCCCCGATGATCCTCGCCAGAACCGCAGCAAATTACTTGCGGAAGTGCGCCACGCCCACTAAAGTGCCCGTTTGACTCATCGGGAAGATGGAACGGGGTTCTGGAGCTGGAGTTGGGTGACCATGTGGGATTTTGCGATTGAGTTACTCGGCGCAGCGTCATCATCATTATCATTATCGTCCTCGCAGTGATCCGCTCTCGGGGATCGGTTGGCGATCCCTCAGCTGCGTGCAAATGTGTGCTTTTAAAAACAAACTAAAGTGAAAATTATGTCAAACCTGTTGACCAGCCGGTCGTCGTTGGGATCTCGTTGTGTCCATCTGCGTCTGGATGGGATTCTGAGTGCCGATCTCCTTTCAGCATTCAACTGGAATTGAGTAATTTGTTGCAGAGACAATTAGATGCAACAGATTGTTGACTAAGTGACTGGAACGTTTACAGTTGAGTTCGTCGGTGAAAGGAAGTCGAGCAGTCCGATCCCATGAAGATCTTTTTTGGCCCGGGGGCGAACAGTTGGACGAGCCGCTGACAGGTTGGTTGGCCAAAGAACATACACTGACAGAAATTCTCGATCGCATTAGGAACAAGGAACCATATAAAGAGAGCATGTAGGGGAATTTCTCCCAGTGCTGCTGGCTGCTGGAGAGAGTTCATTGGAGTTCAACGGGCTGCGACTGAAATGAAGATGCCACCGCAACGAGGAGCCAGCGATTGGTCCCTCCTCGTAGCATTTCATAATTTTCAGCCAATTATGCGAAATTGCCAGCGTCTGCGGGGCTGGCTAGCTGAAAAGCAAACAGACCTTGGGCCGAGTTAATGACATTGAATGGGGTCAGCTCCCAAGAACCACAAAATAAAAGCCGCAAGAGCAGCGACGAACGACGAACGACGAGCTTGAATCATGGCGAAAGATTGCTGACAGCAATCAGTGGTGGACTTGGCGCTCTGCCGCATGTGAGTGTCACTCTGCCCCTTCGCCAACCCCACCCAATCCCCCCCTCCTCCTTCGACAATCAGCAGTTTGTGTGATGCAGATCCGACCATATACACTACTGGGAAGCATAGTAGTTTGGGGGCCAGGTAAATGCAGTCATTAGCCAAAATGTTTCCAAGCTGTAAAGATCATTTTGATATATAGCACATATCATGGGAATAGCTTATCATACTTTAATTTAATTTATACTTTAATTTAAAGCTCGAACAGACCGCTATTGAAATTACCTGTGATCTACTTACCTTTATCGCCGCACTGGCCATCTTTCACCTACTTTTGCCACGCTGATCGCAGATAGCGGCTAATTCCGATATTGGATATATTGGATATACCCGCCGCGGGTTAGAGATCGCGATCGGAACCGCTGCCCATCGCCATCTCTCCCAACACGTGCACATCAAACTCGACGCTTTATAATTGGTTTGTCGAGCTGCCAGCAGTCGGAGTCTTAGCCTCGGATTCAGTCAGCCAAGCCCGGCTCACATGTGCAAGGCCAGGAGAAGAAAAGCCGGTCGAAGACAGGCACTGAGAGAAATAAGGGGCTAAATGTTACATTCATTTTGACATTTAGTAGTGCTTGAATAATCACAGAAATCACGTTGATGTATTGAAGTTTGGAAAGATCACTCAGCAACGTCGCTTTCTGTAGAATTCAAGTAGATTTGACTTCATTACCTTTTCACAGATTCTAAAGAATTATAGTTTTTTGATTCTTCATATAACTTATGGCTACTAGCTTTCTACCATTTTTCCGCGTGTATCCAAAACCAACGTCAGCAGCGATGCTAAGTGAATTAAAATAATGCTGCCGCTGCTGCATTTCACCGACGACGACGACGACGATGATGATGGTGATGATGTTGTTGGCGATGCTGATGAGGCCGACTCTCCCAGGAACTCCCCTTCGGGAGGCAGCCACTCTGATGATTCTATTTATTACACGGCAGGCAATTTGCAATTTTCCGCTGCGTTTTAATTATTTGCCATGCCCGTTAGTTTTAATAAAGTTGCTAACTGTGAAAAGACGTGACTAGCGAATGGCCATTTAATTCGCACTCGCACACAGCGAAAGTGTCGGTCTAGCTGGCTGCCAGTCTGCTCTATCCAGCGTCCACTATCCACGAGGCCATCCAGACTCCGGGTCCAGACGGGCAGACTTCTGATTAAAATCTCGGCGTGTCCGGCAGGATTTCGCAGAAAATTCTTACACGCAAGCGGCGGACAGCTGAAAAGTTGCTGCGTTAACACCCATCGCCTCCAAAGTCCGCCGATGATCGTGGGGCATTTCGTGCGAAATTTTATCACGCAAGGCATTCGAGTTGATAAGCATCTGCGGAGCGGGAACGCTGGAATCCGAATCCGAATCCGCGATCGGGCCAACAGATTGCGATCCCAAGCTCTGATACCGCGATCCAAACTCACGCCCGACAACAAAGGATCAGTGATGATATGGCCTAAAATCGCTAGCTACTTCTCCAACTTGAAATAAATAAATCTGAATCTATAAATATAACTATAAAAATATTTATTAAATTCGTACTCTCACTTCTTATTGCAGAAAGTATTTGAGATTAAGTTATTAAATAAAGTTTAGATTTAGCTAGTAATTTACTTAGTCAGCCTGCCAACACTGTGAACTTCGCATACTGAGGACCTGGCCTTTGTCTTATCTCCAGCTGGGCATCTGCTCATCTCCGCGAATCCCCCCATTCCATTCCCCCCCAGAAGAAATGGCAACTGCTGCAAGGCGCCGCAGAAGGGGCGTGGCAGGTGTTGCAGGGCTGGCAGTTCTCCCCATCCATCTCCCCCCTCTCCATTTGTCCAGGGGTGCCAAGTGTTTGCGCCAAGCGCTGATTGTCCTTATCGAAGGCACAGATCGCCTGGCCAGAGGAAGCGAACAGGAAAGGCGGCGCGGATCGCATGCGTAGATGCTGCCTAGAGATTGGCGATTGCAGACCGCACTTGCGTGCCAGTCGGGCAAAAAGAGGCTAGCCGAGAAAAACCAGTGCCAAGTGATGAATGTCCGTGTTATGCGATCTAATGATCTAGAAATGAAGTTAATAAATCGTTTAACCAGATGGCCACAGCTCTTTTCCAGATCGCAAACAAGGCTGCTTCTGTGGATTTTCAGGAACCAGACGTCAGAGATGTCCGATTTAAACAAACTACAAAAAGGAATATATATAAAATTGGATATAGGTATCATATCAGTCCATATATGGATACTATACACATATAGATACTATATACTTTGGATACAGAAACCAATTTACAAGGTAGTATACCTTAAAAAACCTTATAATTCTGCATTCTACTTCGATTTTCTTAACTGGATGATCCAGACCAATGCTTCTCCACCTCGAGAGTTGGCTAGTTAAAGTCCAAGTGGCCATTACTGGCCCCACTTGCCCCGTTTGCGAGCAGCAAGTGATCGACCACCGGGCCGACAGACAATTTGCATAACTACCGTGCTTATGCCGCAAACATAACAAATTACAACGATTTTGCGTATGTACATACCGGGCGGATGGATGGAAAGCGAGGCGTTTAGCAAATATCTGCCGTCCCGTAACGGGACTCTCCGTGCCGGGAAAATGAAGAGCAAGGCCGAGATGCAATGGCCAAGACACATGGTAATGGCCACAATCAGGCCGCAACAAGACAGGCGAACTTCAAGTGGAATTATGCAAAGCGTGTCGTCGTCTCCGCCAGAACCACACCACAAATCACCTCGCATTCTTCGTTTTCAGTTACTTTTATTTAAGTTAAAAATTGCTTAAGATTAGAGGTTTATATTTAGGTTGTGCAATTTGTCGAGTTTGCACTTATATGCTAGTTTAAATATGCGGCAGTCGATTAGTGGTTGATCGGTGATTTAATGTGCAGTTATTATAGATGTACGATCTGCAAGGGAAAACGTGAATTAGTCTCGATTCAAAGCGCTTTGTTTGTTTAATCACTTACCTAGTATATAATTTAGTTAGAATTAGGCGCCACATACCCCAACGAAAGAAGATCTGCAAGTGAAGAAAGGTAATTAGTTATGAATTTACCACGATTAACATAATAAACACAGACCAAAGCAATTAAAAAAAAGAAAACAAATTGTTCCGTGTCTAAGTAAAGCTGATGAAATATACGCTTCTGGAAAAGAAAAAGCGAATATTCTTGCTGATGTCTTTCAACTGAAGCATAATCTGACACATTCATATTCAAACCAAAATACAATTGACCAAGTCAAAATATCTTTACAATCTATAGCTGAAACCCCAAACAACATCGCAGAAATTTGTAGAGTCACTTATCCAGAGGTTTTTTCAATTGTAAAAGCTCTCCATACTAGAAAATCTCCTGGAATTGATGGAATACCTAATATATCCTTGAAAAACCTTCCTACAAGCGCCATTAATCATATTGTTAACATTGCCAATCACTGTCTTCAGGCAGGCTATTTCCCACGGGATTGGAAGATAGCAAAAATAGTTCCAATTCTCAAACCAGGAAAACCTCCTGATAACCCTGAAAGCTACCGACCAATAAGCCTATTAAGCGGATTGTCCAAGATTCTGGAAAAATTAATTAAATTGAGATTGGTGAAATTTTTGGACATACACAACACACTACCAACGGTACAGTATGGTTTTAGAAATGGTCTAAATACCATACTGCCGACCTTAAAACTAAGAAATTATATTAAAGAAAGTATCCAATCCAAACAATCTGTAGGGCTGGTTACACTTGATATTGAGGCTGCATTTGATACTGTATGGCATGACGGACTGTTGCACAAACTAAAGATGATTGGAACTCCCATATACCTCATTAAAATAGTTCAAAAATTTTTGACACATCGATACTTTAGCGTTAATTTGGACAGTAGTCAATCTGCTAGACGAATTTTAAATGCAGGTGTGCCACAGGGTTCTGTCTTAGGACCTACATTGTTTAATATTTTTACACACGATATTCCACAAGCTACAAACTGTGTACTTTCACTGTTTGCTGACGACGCCGCTGTCTACAGTGCTGGTTTCTCGTACAGCGAGATAAATCAATCCATGCAGAGTTACTTAAATGAATTAGACATATATTACAAAAAATGGAAAATTAAAATTAACCCTAATAAAACGAATGCTATATTTTTTACAAAAAGAAGGAAACCTCGTTATCTTCCTGATAGACAGTTGCGAATACTAGACTCTCCAATACAATGGGTTGACAACATTCGATATTTGGGTATAATTTTTGATAAAAAACTAACATTTAAATACCACATCAACAACACAATTATGAAAGTTAATAAAATTATTTGCACACTGTACCCTCTAATAAATCGTAAATCTAAATTATCAATATCCAATAAGATCATAATTTTTAAAACAATTTTTAATCCAATATTAATGTATGGGTCACCTGTTTGGGGTAGATGTGCTCAAACTCATATCAAAAAACTTCAAATATGCCAAAACAAGCTGTTAAAATTAATAATGAACTTACCTTATTACACAAACACTAAGTACCTACATATAAAAGTAGGTGTACAAAAAGTTCAACAAAAAATACAATATTAACAATCTTTTGTTTCAAGTCTTAGTTTTTTAAGTTAGTTGTAAGTCAATTAAGGTTTTTCTTCTCCCTTGTTTTCCTTAATAAATAATAAATATTGTTATACAAAAAACTAAAAACAGGTCAACTAGACATAATTAATAAATATTTCAGATGAAAGCCTTAGCTAAACACTGTAAATACCTAATTATACCATTAGCTTTAATGAAATGTACATATATATATAAGGGATAAAGCACAAATAAATTAATTAATTAAAAATAATAAACACAGTTAAATTTAGCTGAGCTCAGTTACTAATTTACAATCAAATCATTTCATTAGTCTAACATATGTAAAATAACATCATTGAGCTTATTTAAATTTAAGTGGTTTAAACTTATTATACGTACCTCGAAAGTGTTCCTAATGTAATGGTCTAATGGTCATTGGAATTGTCCGATGAAACTGCAAAGAAAGCATAAATTTACTAATCGATACAGTAATTAGAATACAAAAGTATTCCATATTCCAATTTTAAATTTTAAAAACTTTCTCAGTTACTAATTTACAATCAAATCATTTCATTAGTCTAACATATGTAAAATAACATCATTGTTTAATTTAAAAATAATGTGAGTTTAATAGTTATAATCTCATACCTTCAAAACGTTTTAGCTGCAGCGTTTGTTGGTTTTGCCCATGGAAACTGCAATAAAAAGAAGGATACATCATTAGTAATATTCCTTTGCTTTTTAATCAATAAATGCTTGAGTTTGTTATCAGAAAAACATAACTTTACACTAATCAAGTCATTTCATAGGTGTCCCAAGGTAAAAATCGAAAATCATCATTGAAAGCAACTCTGAATAGAAATCAACTTACCTAGTTAAAAAAGAAAAGTTTCCATGATATTGAAGTGCTCCTTTGCTTGTAGTATCTGCAAAATAAAAACAATTGTTAGTTTTATGTTCAATAAGCATAAAAGATTAAATTCATCAAAGGATTTATCAGTTATTGAAGTTTACGCTAATCAAGGCATTTCATAGGTGTCCCAAGGTAAAATAGATATGTCATCACAAAAGCCAACTTATGTCCCATAGACATATAGATTCCAACTCACCTTAGAAGGCGTATCGCGTGCGAATGTCCTCCAGTTTCTTGCAGATCTGGTTGGGAGTGCGGAACATGTCGCCAGCGATGCTCTTCTGCTTGGCTGCCTCGATGGACAGATACTGCTCGCAGAGATCGCCGTCCAGTACGTTCTTGACCGGATAATACGAGCTCCTGTAGCTGAGATGGTCGCGTCCACAGAGCGGAGGATTCTCATTGCGCATGTGCATCTCCAGATGCTGGAAGAAGTCGTAGTCCTCGCGACTGGTGAACGGAACGAAGGCTCCAACAGTGCCACTTAGCGTGGCGTATATAAGCGCTTCCGATCCTCCAGGAATTAGCGTTGCCTTCTGCAGCGACATGATGATCTCGCCCACATGGAAGGAGCAAATGTTCTCAGACTTCTGCGAAGCACCTGACAGCAGGCCACGATCCCACAGAGACTTGGTGCCCGTTGGATCCTCGTCCACATCGTCCGTCACGGAGTGGGGCAATCGCTGAATGCTCAGGTTGCCAAACTTATCGGCGATGGCTATGGTGTCGTAGTCCAGCAAGGTGGTGGCCGTCACCCAACGAGGATGCGTGTCATCGGCAAATATAATCAGCTGGTTCTCGGCGCGACGATAGCGTATGAAAAATACTGATTCCTGAACATCGGACACGTAAACACGATGACCCATGGCTTGGATATTGACAATCTGATAGGGAATGTGCTTGTTCTCGCATTTGCGCAGCATTTTCTTCTTGCCGAAGTCGTAGATTCGCAACATTCGACCGCAGCCAGCTAGTAGACGACCCTGGAAGCCACAAAGGGCTCCAGGAATCTCGTCAATTTCCGTGCGGTGCATGAATTCCAGGCTGGAGCATGTGGGGTCTATTTTGTAGATATCAATGCAGCCACCTTGCGAAATCCTGGGATTCAGCTGCAGATCCTTGGCGATTCCCACGGCCAGGTAGTACCGGCCATCAGCCGCTATGGAGAACTTCAGCATGGCCATCGACATAATGGCCTCGTTTTGGGTGAGCGGCACACTGAACATCGTCTGACCATGCATGGCGTCCAGGCAGCGGATCTGCGAGGCCCAAAGACCTAGTCCTGCTTTGGGCGATGAAAACACGTCCTCGGGAAGGACTTCGTTGATGAAAGCATTGGCCATTTCGCGGGCCAACTCCCTCTCCTCATCGCCAGCTGCACTGCGCATCTCCTCCGCCATTTGCTCCTTCCGGGCACTCTTCGTATCCTCTGTGTAGGCGTTGTGATCGGTTTCGGCAATCAGCATGCGGCCCGTGTCCGGATGGATTACGAAGGTACGCGGAGTATACTGCAAGGGGAACGCCACTTGATTGAACACGGCTCCCAGTTTCTCCAGGGCCAAGATTCTCAAGGTGTTGGTGGATATAGCCACGATACCTTCGCTGCACTGCTCGCTGGAGAAGCCAGAAGCATACTCCAGGGTTTCATAGGACAGGGGCGTCAAATGGAATCGATTTTGATGGTAGTACGACAGCCAGGTTCGACTGGACATGGCCAGCACCGCTTCGGATCCCTGCATCTTGATCCGGAAGAGCTTTACGGGTCGGGAACCCAAATATCTCGTTCGGGTGTCTGCCAAATCTCCGGAAACAGGATCGAGCACAGTTCTCAGCAGGACACCGTTGCTCAAGCCAATGTTTAGGTAAATGGTTCCCTTATTGTTGCCACTGCGCTGAGCGGGAGCATCGTCGTCCAAACCTCCCTGAGTCGTGCTCTCGGTGTGACCCATTTCGACCAGGCAAAGGGATTCGGCTGGCGAAGGCAGGGCTTGCATGGAGCAGGGAGTGAGACAGTTGTTGGGATCCAGCGATAGGATGCGCACGGTATTATCCGACAGGCCGACGGCTAAGAACCAGGATCTCTGCTCCCCCTCCGGAACAGTTCCCAAGGCCATGCACATAATCTCAGCAGGCATCTCGGAACGTTCCGTGTACTCGTTCAACTCTCCAGTCTGCAAGGATAAAATGTATTCATTAGTTCCGCGGTTAAGTAAAGGATAAGGCTCTTGGTGGATTTTGAAGCTCAGCACTGCAGGACACATAGTGTCTCAACATGATTGTTCTTTTCGTGTTTTTGTCATCAGAGCAAGAAGTCAACATTTGAGTGTAATATGGTAGAATGCTTACCGGATCCATTTCGAAGTAGACCAACTCCCTGCCCGACAAGGTGATGACCACCTGGCGCTGATTCACTGCGCACTTGGTAATGGACTTCTTGCCCGGAGCCTTCCACTCGTTCACACGCTTGTCGGATCGAATATGTCGAATGCCATCGGGGTACACCTGAACCAGCGCATCGTCGCCCAGGGCGGCACAACAGAGCGTGGGCGTGGTGCCCAGGAAACCGCTGTCCGTGACTTCCTCGACGGTTTCGCCGATGCTCAAAACGAGGGTGGCATTCACGAAGGACACGATGATATAGGCATCAAACTCGTCTAAAAATAGGGGAGCAAAACAATACTTGGAACGTGAGTACTTGAGTTTGAACTGGGTAAGCGGCAAAGATTTGCGTATCACACAAGACATTGAATAATCAGTTTATCAAGTTGTAATCAATGGATAATTCAGTTGAAACACGGTTGACAAATATCGCATCATGTTCAATGTCCGACGGGCTTAAATATAGTTTGCTTTGTTCTGTTTTCATTGGTATAGTAGTAGTGGTAGTATCTGTTTGACTTATGAGCTGCAGTAAATGTTGCCTTACCTATCGCTTCACAAAAGACAATTTAAATTTACACAAACGAGAGAAATTCTCTTTAATCGCTTGTCTTTTTCGATAGTTCACACATATTGCCGTCTGTGTTTAAGCGCCTGAAATAAGAGAGAACTGGTGGTTGATAACTTGTGGGACTTGTTTGGAATCGTGTGTAAAGCTAGGTGTAATCTATATCTCGATCTGTATCAATGCACCAGTTGAGTTATTAGCCACGTTTCAGTCTTAGTCTAATCTTAGCTTAGGAATCATGATTAATGCGCGCAGACACTCACCATCAGCTCGTTTCTTCACAGTCCAAACCGCATTGGGATTACCAGGCAGCTCGGAAACGGCCATCTCGGAGACCTCCAGACCGTGGCGCAGCACCCGCAGAGTGGAACGAGGTCCTCGACCGCAAAGGACGTACAGTTGAGGGGTGTCCTCGTTGGCCAAATCGGCCACCTGAGAGGTGATGATCGGTGCGAAAGAGGGCAGCTCATCCACAAGCACCAGGTTCTTTAGGGCACGTGGCGCAAAGAAGAAGGTTTCACCCTCCTCCAAAGGCATGGCCGAACTGAACTCCGGCTCGTCGTCGTCGTCACCCAGGTGAGCGATTTGATACAGGTAGCTAGAAGTTATACGAATACCTCAATTAGTACCCATTCATACTCTTCTTAAATGAATGATTTGTAGAAACTTACTGGTTGCCAAACTCGCTGGCCACGAACAGGAAACCCGTCTTCAGCACGCACATGGCAGTTGCCGGCGGCACTGTATCAAAGTACTTCAGCTTGATCTCGGAGACCACATCATCGTCCGTTTCCAGGGTGATCTTGAAGATGTCTCCCTGCTCGGTCTGCAGCAGGAAGAAGTACATGCTCTTGGTGCGATGTGTGGCCGAGCAGATGAAGATCATGCCCCTCTCGGGATCATCCAGATCGTTTCTCCTGCGCGGAATGGGACAGCGGATGTCGTGCTGATCGCCGAGATTCTTGTACGTTAGGTAGTTCTCCGAGCAGATCAGCACGCCCGAAGGACCATCGTTGCCCCCGGGCACGGATACCAAGAAATTGGCGTGCTCTTCCAAGGGCTCCGAGTATTTGCGAACCACGTGGTTCAAGCCGAGATCCAACTCGTAGAAAGTCAGCGTTTGCTGAGTGCGCTGGGCGGCGTCACCTGGAACAAATGGATGCGACACAGATTAGTTACTGGACTATAGAATTGTACTATCAAAATGTTCTCGATTGAGATTTGGTAGTGTGGGTCACAAATCAGTGAAGTGTGGCTAGGCAGTTACAGCAACACCAATGGTTCAGTGATCACGATTTATCTGGCACTAAGTACAGTCAGTGTTCGTGGTGTGTATCCACTAAACCTGTGAATTAAAGCGCCTTCTAGGGTCTACACGCCACCTAGTTAATGCTTACCCGATGGATCCATGTCGGCCTCCTCGTAGTCGATCTCCAGGCAGGCGAACATGGGATTATCGAAGCCCACATCCACGCCGACCATGTGGTATGTCAGTGTATTTGATTTGTGGGCCTCCAGGGGCGATGAGATCGTGAGGCGAGCCTGCGTGTCCCGGTTCATGATGTAGGCCAGCTTTTGCTTCTCCACGGCGCCAATCATCACGGCTCTGCCTTTGGGATCGATGGCAAAGTATTGCCCCGGCACAATCCTGCGACATCCCGACTTTCCGAACGTCTCCTGGTGCACTTTTTCGAGCGCATTCTTGGAGGGATTGTACTCGAGGATCACGATGCGTCCCGAGTCGGAACCTACAACTATGTAATCTGCAAAGCAAGGTAACGATATTCGAGGTTAGGGTCATATAATTAACACTTTCTAATGACTTTAATGCTATTATATTGACTTTGTAACTCGAAGTTTCAATTCGCCACTCCGTTGAGTTGGTTTATGGCAAATGCGACGTCAAGTCTTTCGGTTTCTCTCGCACTTAGACGCGTTCAAAGGTCTTACTGGGGTCAACTATCCGGCTGTTGCCTCAATAGGGATTTGTGCGATTTACATAGATTATATTGGAGCATTAAAATACATTTGGAAGACTCACCTTTAGTGCCTCCCGTCAGTCGAAAGGCCATCAGGGCGCGAACGCAGCCGAATATCTCCGTGGAGAGCAGGGTGTGCACCTTGCCGGTGTTGGAGTCCGGACGCAGTAGCTCCAGCGACTTGCCACGCGACAGGAGGACCTCCTGCTGCTTGCCGCCGGAGAAGTTGCCGTGGACCGCGTGGGTCACGCCGGTGGCCTTCTGCAGGGTCAGATTGTACAGATACATGGTGGAGCACTACACTCTTTCACTTTTGTCCACGACTGCAAGAGAAGTACAGTTGAGGTTAGGTACAGTTGCCGACAAGGGAAAAAGTCACGTTTTTTTTTAATGAATTTGTACTACTTTGAAAACCATGGCCACAGTATGGAGAGTCGTGTCGCCTAACGATGCTAGTAAGCAGCATTTAATTCTTAGTTTAGCACGCTTCAAATGCGACCAAAGCACAGACATTTCTGATTTCTGGAGATACTTCGTGCGGAAAGCGCTTAAATAATAGCAGATATCAGTGCTAGCACGTGTATTTGTTTACCTTTGGCCGGTCAAATGGGTGAATTAACACATTTCACCAGCGATGCCTTCGGATTCGAATTTTCCTGATTACTCGGAAATCTTCATTTTCACATCTGCTCCGTTCGCCGACAAAAAGTAAAAGAACTATAAAAGTAAAAATGGTGGTGCATAAAATGTGGCTTGACTTATCGATAGCGCGCGGTCGTCGATCTTACTATCGATAATAGGCCCTGTTCAGACTGATTATAATTTAAATAATATTTTTACTGGAAATTGTTGCTGCAGAAAACATTAATTTCCTCGAAATCTTGGTCAAGATATATAAAATTTATTCTTCATTAAATTTACCACATTTAAATATTTAGAAATTGGCATGCGCCAATCCCAACCAAAAAGTGTCTCAATAAGGCTAGATATATAATATAATTTTTCTGCAAAAAAATTGAAAACTACAAGGATCTGTAAAAAAAATTTACTAAATCAATCGTTTTTTCTTTCTAAAATTAAATATATCGTTAGCATGGGCTAAAATGAAAACAAAACGACCCACAATATTGGTGCTCATAGGCTGGGATATATTATGCTATTTGACATGAAAAAGTGGAGAGCTTCAAAGAGATTTAAAAAATTATATAGATCGGCCCCCAACTAGATTCTTTCTGTTTATTCGATCTCTACTTGAGCATATTCTTACGCGACATAGGTTTATGCTAGTAAACTAATTAGCAATTAAATAATTACTTATGAAACTAGGTTTGGTGACTATCGATATACCGACTTCAGATTCGCCGCATCTCTAGTCAGTCAGTGTTGTAAAACCTGAAAAGTCGTTGCAATTTGTGCTTCCTCAAAACAGCTGACAGTTGAAAACAAATATTTCGTGATTTTTGTAAATATTGCTAGCGTTTTGATATGGAGGAGCAAGAGGATAGAGAAAAGCTCTACGAAGAAGCCCACAAGAAGGTGAAACTGGGCGAGGAGCTGAAGAAAGCGCTGAAAGACTTTGAAGATCTGCCTGGCGTCAGCAAAGTGCAGCGAAAAATTCAGCAAGAGCTCAAGTTTCTCAATAAGGTTTGTTGCATCTTTTTCACGGTAAAAGCATTGAGTAAATGCAATTTCCTTCAAGGTGATTACTACAAAGTCCGTGAAGGAACACCACATAACCAGCAGTAACTTTGTATACTACGATTTTCTCATTAAAACTCTGCGATTGCAACAAGGAGTAGTCGACATCAACGCCGTATTCCGCCTGGAGTCTAGGGATAGTCCCCTGAGAGTCGACATTGTGGCCAACAATGGACTCAAGTGGGTAAAGGTGATAGCCAGGAACTCGAAGTCCGTCGAGGATGCGGCCAGGGGATGTGTCAGCATCGGAGCACGAAGTGTCATCGACCAGGCGGAGGACTATCTGGAGGCCAGCGAGCTGAGTTTCTGCATGTTCCAGAGGCCGAAGGTAATGACTCCTAGTACCCTAACCTTCACCGCCTTATATACTCCCTTTCAGATAGTATTTTACTTCTCCAACAAAATCGAGGATTCCCTGCATGAAGAGCTCATGGAAATGGGCGTGCAAACTGCTTCCTTGGACTCGCCAGACACCGACTTGGATATGTACGCCACGACCTCGAATGAACTGAATCTAGATGTGACCACTTTGCTGGCCTACGTGAGTGCGCTGACCAACGGATCCGCCAACTGGGTCTACAAGGAACCCCTGCTCACCGAACAGGCGGAAAGGGAAAGAGCCTCGCCGCTGAAACCGCTCCTGGAGAAAATCCTAGAGGGAAAAACCTTGGTCTGCTGCCAGCTAGCCTACGAGGCCTTCCAGAGTATTTTGGATATTGTCGGCGGCGAGGGCGAACGGAAGCGAGCCGAGGAACTGATGAAACGGGTCACCGTTTATCCGGATGTGGAAACAATACCCGAAGAATTCTCCCACATACGTTTCACTGCCAACGTAAACGAGCGAAGTCTGAAAATCTTTAGTTTCGGCATGGCCAGGCAAATTTTTACTGTGACCTCGAATAAGGCCTTTGTGAGATCAGCTAAGATGCAGGTATGCATGCATAGATAATGTGATTTTGTCCTGACTTTAATGTCTGTGCTTTACAGGGTATCAATGTGCCTGTGTTTGTACACGCTTCAGTTGCACTTACCGAAGGTAAGCAGGCAACAGGAAGACCGCTTTAAAAGCCAATAAGCGTTAAGACTTTTTAAATAAATTTTATGTGATTTTTTCAAAAACTCTACACAAAATTGTTATAATTATTAAATAAAACTCCTTCAAACGCAATTTGAATTCGATTGGTTTTTAAGATTTCAAAACGATACATACGACTCTTATCGATTGTTGTCATGACAGAGCTGCCATACCTCGCGCATAAAACATATGTAAACAAAAGTGAAATTTTGGAAACTGCGTTCTTGTAAAAGAATAGACATTTTGCTTGCATAAAACAGGCAATAATGCAATTGGGAATATAATTATTAAATTTTAGGTGCCTGGCAATTTTACCGTTACAAGAGCAAACATTTAATTTTAAATCAGGACGGGAAAACAGCCAAAAACATGGACTGCGCACCTCTGAACTTGGTAAGAACCCGAAGAAAACTTAAATGTACATGGTTTTAAATGGAATTGACTACCCAAATCAAAGGCTCATTTCCACGAGCGAAGGTCGGAGCGATTTATACGCAATCACCGCTATGAGGAGGCCATTAAAGCGCTGGAAACATCCCTAATCTACATGCAGGATGCGCAAAAACGGGTGGCTCTGCCCAAATCCAAGGAGGTTCTGGACACATTGACCCTCGATTTTCAGCGCAAACTGCGTCAAATTGAGATGCGAAAGACCCAGCACGGTCTGAACAAGCTGAAGGACTATGCTCCCTTGAAGGAAACCAGTCCCATGCTGCCCCTGCGACCAGAAGCCGTAGCCAGTGGAGGAGCAGGAGGATCCGCTCAGTCGGTGGCCAAGGCAATCGACAAAACAGTGCAGGACTTCGATGCCAAGTTCACCTCCTCCTTGGTGGCGAAGGCCTCTAGCACACTGGCCCATTCGGAGCCCCAAATGGAGACGCTGAAGAAGAGCGATTCTGCACAGGAGGAGCAGGAACACGATACCTACGATCAGCGACTGGGCGGCAGCGGGGACCTGGACCTGCCCTCCTTGGCGCCCTTGGAGTTGCCCTCCTTCGACTACAGCCTGTTCACCAGCTCCTCGGCTCCTTCGCTGGCCAGCTATGCCGGCATGGCTGAGAGCTTCCAGAAATAGGCTTAGTTAAGATCCATTTGTACAACTTCAATTGAGAGATCTCGTGGTAATGCAGTGCCCGCTGAGGATTAGGATTTAATTTTAGGCACGTTCTTTATTTCAAAGTTTTGTGCAGTTCCCTTGTGAAGCGTATTAAAAAAACAAATGAAATTAGGTTAATTCACATTAAATTGTGCAATATACATAAACCGAAGCATTAAATTTAAAGAAATGAGCACTTCTACTCTAAATATAACAATAAAACAGCACATAACTTTGTGTATTACAATCTAAGTCGTTTATTTGGCCATCAGCCCCTTCAGCAGATCATCCATGTCGGTTTCGGTCTCGACATTCTTGAGCAGAAGCAGGACCTGCGCCTCCATCTCGCAGAGGATATCTGGTTTCTGGTAGGTAATGATCAGCGTGTTGAACTGGTGGTGGACAGAGAGGCTCTCCTGCGCGGGCTTGACCCCACAGCGGTCCAGTTCCGGGACCGGGATGACCTTGTAGTACTTCTTGTTCGAGGTGCGCACGACTATGGCGCGCTTCTCGGGATCGGCGGTTACGTTGTAGGTGTCCAGGGAGTAGGGCATGTTGCGGATGCGCCACTCGATGTTCTTCTTGGTGATCCGCTTGGTCAGCAGTGGCGCGGTGTTGCTCTCCCGCAGGGTGAAATCTCCGCCTGCGAGGGAGTCGGTTTCCTCGCCAGATCCTGGTGGCTTGTTGCCCGACCAGTTCAGCTGACGCGGCTCATCGCCCAGCTCGATTTCCCACTCCGACTCGCCCATGATCTTGTTGCTCTTCGATTTCCAGGCCCGCCGCTGCACGATTCCCGTGTCCATGTTGTACTCCTCGGCCATCTGCCTGCCGTCCGGGAATTTGTAGAGCACCTTGCGGGCGCGGCCACTGATCATGGAGTTCTTCTCCGCCGTCTGCAGGTAGTTTAGCCAGCTCTGGTAGGACATCTCTGGGAATTTGTGGATTGGATTACCTAGGCACACGTCTCCGGGGATTCGAAAATAACAATTGAAAGCGGCTGAAAATTTGATCGATGGCGCAAAGTTGAAAATTTGTTGAAAAGCACATTGCGATGGAAACCTGGCAACCCAGCTGTCAGTTTGTTTACATCGCAAGCCGGGTTACCAAGGCACTTCAAAACATTACATAAAATACCTTATGATCAATTTATTTAAAGGTAATAGTTTATTTTATTGTAAAATACGTATTAAATATTGCCATTTTATATTAGTTACATATAAATTGATTTTGAGATTCGAATATATCCAATGAATTCAGCTTTTTTCCGGCTACCCAATTTACAGTTGGTTCTAGTGCTCGAGTTGGCAGCTCCGTGCGTACACAAAAAAACAGAGTTGACGTGGCCGGCGCAGTGACTACATAAAATATTCGCATATTTCATCACGGCAGCGATTTAATTATTGCTATTTAAAGTAAGCAGCGGTCACTCCGGCCGTAGTTTATAAATAGCCACTAGACCGTCCGTCCCGAATCCGTAGAATTAGCAGCTAATTTGGACGCATTTGTGCTTACAGGCGGCAGACGAAATAAGCGAAAATCGAAGAAGCGAAAATCGAACTACGAAAAAGGGAATTAATTAAACATTAAAAATGAGTTTGGTGTGGACTTTGATCGCCGGATTTCTCTATGCGGAAATCGCACTGGTCCTCCTGCTGGTTCTGCCGGTGCTCACTCCTTACCGCTGGAACCGGTTCTTCAAGTCCAAATTCCTATCGATGTTGGGACAGCAGGCGCACATATACTTCCTGCTGATCATGGGAATCCTGGTCATTTTCCTCCTGGAGGCCATTCGCGAGATGCGCAAGTACTCCGGATTGCAGCAGTCCAACGAGGTCCACTTGAACGTGGAGATGCAGCACAGCATGAAGCTGTTCCGTGCCCAGCGGAACTTCTACATCTCCGGATTCGCTATTTTCCTGGCCCTGGTCATCCGTCGACTGGTAAACTTGATCTGCACCCAGGCCAATCTCCTGGCCCAGAGCGAGGCCTCCTTCAAGCAGGCACAGAGCGCCACTGCTGCCGCACGTTCCTTGCTGGAGAACAAGAACACCGAGAAGGCCAAGGAAGCCGGCGAGGATACCACTCTCATCGAGGTGAGTCCACGTCCCAAACCCCTGCATCCGATCCCCAGGAATGGCATGTCTAGAGAGCTAACACCTAAGACTTTGGAGTTCAATTGGCTACTACCAGCTGTAAAGATATGGCAATGCATATAGAAGGTGTGGTCAAAATATGGCGAGATAATGTGATAAATACCATTTTAGGCGACTAAATAATCGCATAGCTAGACGAGATTCCATAATAATTTGAAATATCTATAATTCATTCCACTTTCTGGTATATTATTATTGAATATAAGATACGAAAAGGCTTTAAATGTAGTCAATTAACGATATAGAACTTCAAATACCAGTCTATATCATGATTAATACGTTTATTTCCGTGCTCCTATCTTAAACGTTAACTTAAATCAGTTTGAAGACCGCAGAATTTGTCATAGGCTTACTGCTTTTGTTTTGACCGCAGCTGAACGTTTCGAAACCACACCCAAACACAAATGTTGGGCCTCGATAAACAGAAGCCACCACTCGAAAGTTTAAACCTCTTGTTAACTCTTTAAACAGCTGTCAAGACTGCGGAGACGTGTGCAAGGACTCACCGCCCGAGTGTCCTAAGTATCCCCACCTAGAGCCCCCACCTCATATCCATTCCCAAACACCCAAAGCGAACAAAAACCCAATCGAAACTCAAACGAAATCCGACTTTTGCAGCTCAACAAGCTGCGCGAGCGCGTCCAGGAGCTGACCTCCGACTTGAACCGCGAGAAGAAGGACAAGGAGGCGGTTAAGTCGCAGGCGGAGAGCATCAACCGCGAGTACGACCGCCTCACCGAGGAGTACAGCAAGCTGCAGAAGAAGATAACCATCGGCGGAGGCGGAAACAAGGATGATTAAACTCTGCGGAGCCAAGTCCAACATTTAAATAACGATAAGACTTATAAGCATGGCGGTGGGGCAGCGAAAGCAGGCACATTTAAAAGATTATAACGATTTCAAATCGATAGAAAGCACACACATTTAATTGTTAATCCTCATTCACACAACTATACCATTTGATAATGATAATGGGGTATATAGATAATGGTCCCTCAACTCAATGTTCGTTTCGCCCGAAGTTTTGTATTTTATTCGTGTTAAGTTTTGTTTGCCACAGTAACACCCAAAAAGCGTCGTGGCTATTAAAAGAACAACCAAAAAGTACCCCTCCAGTTGTGATCGATTCGATGATTCATCTGCTGGCGCGGATAGTCCACATCATGTCTGATAGTACACGGCCATGACGTCAGACGCAACCTGTTTGCTTACTCGAAGCTTAGAAGTCGGAGGCGTTACATTATCAGTGTGAGAATAGAGCATTACCCAGAAATGCTAATCAAATTCACATACATACGGTGATAACAAGCGTTTATATTCTAATTATTTAGGGATCAGTTCAGTTCATACTTTAATCTTAACTTGAACAGAGATCCTACATGAATTCGGTGTTCAATAAACTGCATTAAAATGCTTACTCCCACCAGAAGCTTACAGAGAAGCTAGGAGCTTCAGATCTCACATAGTGCCACCATTTGGGTGGCATGTACAAACAGTCACCGGGTTGCAGGAGCAGCTGGTAGAACTTCACCTTGGCTACCAAGGGATACGTTTCAGGATCCAGTTGGGAAGCATCTATTCGCGCTGTATTGGCCAGGAACTCACTGTCGTGGGGATACAGATTGTCTGTGTCTGCAGGAGCAGCTAGGATGATCCTCTTCGAACCGAATACCTGGCACAGCAAGTTGTGCTTGGGATCGTAGTGCATGGGTGAAACGGTTCCAGCTGGTCCCAGCCAGGCTTTGATGTCCACAGCTCCTGGGGTATCTTCGTTGCTGATGGTGCAGTAGTCGGGAATGGATATATCCTCTTTGAGAGCTGGTATCTGGGAGAAGAGCTCGTGCTGGGCGAGATACTCGATATTTTGGTCAGTATTGCTAGTATCCTTCCCGAACTGCCTGCTCAGGAAGTCGCGGATCTTCACCAGCTGCTGGGACCACTCATCGCTGGCATAGTTGGAACCTATTTCAATGGGCACCGTGCGATTCCCGGCCACTTGGAGAAGGTAATTGAGATCCAGCCACTTGCGCAGTGCAGGCCAATGCTGGATGGTGTTCAGCAGGAGTGAGGGTTGTCCTGCCTCGAAGCACTTTGTCTGGAACTCTTCTAGACTGGGAGCGTCCAGTTGGGGTATATCACAGTTGAAGGTTACTCGGGTTAATGGCTCTAGAGTAGGAAGTGGTGAGGAATTTGATGATACTGCTCCACCCTTGTCAAGATAACCCATTAGGGCGACTTTTAGTTCACACCAGTCATCCATGCAACCCAAAAGTTGAGCCTTATCCAGGATCTCACTGCACGCATCCTTCTGGGCGGGACTAGTACTCTCCAAGAGAAGGAAAAAAATCTAAAAAATATATTTTTGGTTTATATGGTGGCTGGTGCTGGTGGCTAAGTTTGCATCTAAATCCCACCTTGAAGCAACAGGCTATCGCATATATCTTCCTCGTGGCCAAGGGAACCTGGCTGAAGTGCCCTGTGTGAATGCGTTCCCAGTTCCTGTCCACCAGCGCACCAACTAGATATCCGGTTTCCTCCGCGCCGGAATCTCCGCCAGACTTCAAGTTCGTCAGGCGATCCGCGGCTATTTTGAGGATGTAGCGCGCCTCGACTTCACCCTGGACCACATTTTCCAGATCCACCCAGCGGGGCAGCAGCTGCGTCAGCTCCAGGAACCCACTATCCATAGAATGTTTAACAACTATTATTTGTTTACTTTTTAGCTTACGTTCAGCGTTGCCAGATTTCATTTGTAAGCTATAAATATTTCGATAGGCAAAATGATTCTTAATCGGTGTTTAAAACTGTATTTACAAATTTATGAGTTGTTTAATACCTAAAACGTGAACAAATAAGCCTTTAGATAGTTTTATAAGTTTTATAATTATTACAAATAGAAGCTCCGTTTTTACAGCATTCCGAGTGGGTCCTTCCTTGGTGCAGTTACATTTTCCACTGGCACGAAATGAAAAAAGCTTTCCATGGGCGGAGTTATACCCGCCGTTTTGGACCCCGAATGCCATTGTGTGCCCCAAGTGCCACTAATTACGGGTTTTAGACTAAGCTGGCTGCAGTTTGTAAACAACAATCATGAGACAGGAACCCGGAAAGTGGCTTGCTGACGGTCAGAGCTGAGGAGCATGTCGAGGACTTCGGATGATATCCGGAAGCACCTGAAAGTGCGGCGCCAGAAGCAGAGGGCCATTTTGGCCATGAGATGGCGCTGTGCCCAGGGAGGATTGGAGTTCGAGCAGCTGGACACCTTCTACGGAGCCATCAGGCCATGTAAGACCACCTTTCAAATTGCTTTCATAAGTGTCTAAACACACCACAATGGACAACAGATCTCTGTGTGGCGCAGTTCTTCGGCATAATGCCTTTGTCGAATATCCGGAGTCGCGATCCCCAGGATGTGAAGTTCAAGGTGAGGAGCATTGGCCTGGCAGTCACCGGTCTCTTCCTTTTGCTCGGTGGCATCAAGACCTTGGTCGGTGCCAATATTCTGTTCACAGCGGGTCTGAATGCCAAGAATATGGGTGAGTTTAAGATGGTATGGTAGCGTAATCCCAAACGCAACTGAAAGCTCAATAGTGGGTTTGGTTTTCCTCATCGTGGGCATGGTCAACTGGCTAAACTTCGTGGGCTTTGCTCGCTCCTGGTCGTACATAATGCTGCCCTGGAGTTCGGTGGACATTCTGATGCTCTTTCCGCCCTACAAACGTGGCAAGCGAAGCCTTCGCTCAAAGGTCAACGTCCTTGCTCTTAGTGTGGCCATCCTGGCAGTAGGTGAGCTTCCTGGGGTATCCTTTCAATGGTTTCCAGAAGAACTTCCTTTCAGGCGACCACATGCTGTACTACGCCTCTGGATACTGCAGCTATAGCATGCACATCCTGCAGTGCCACACAAACCACTCGCGCATTACCTTTGAACTTTATTTGGAGAAGGAGTTCTCCGACATCATGTCCATCATGCCCTTCAACATATTTTCCATGTGCTACGGATTTGTAAGTAAACTATCTATATTAGTTAGTTTCTGAATAATGTTCTCTTTGTCAGTGGCTAAATGGAGCCTTCACCTTTCTGTGGAACTTCATGGACATCTTTATTGTGATGACCAGTATTGGACTGGCGCAAAGGTTTCAGCAGTTTGCCGCTCGAGTTGCCGCTCTGGAGGGTCGTGTAAAATAATCGAAGCTATTTTGAAGTATTTCCCTATTCAATCCCCATCCCACTTAGCATGTTCCCGAAGCCCTGTGGTACGACATCCGGAGGGATCACATTCGCCTTTGCGAGCTGGCCAGTTTGGTGGAGGCCAGCATGTCCAATATAGTGTTCGTATCCTGTGCTAACAATGTGTATGTGATCTGCAACCAGGCTTTGGCTATTTTCACGTGAGTCATACTTACTAACTTCGAAGTTGTAGCTACCCAAGTCTCTTTTCAAACCTTTTTAGCAAACTGCGGCATCCCATAAACTACGTTTACTTCTGGTACTCGCTGATCTTCCTGCTGGCCAGGACGAGTCTGGTTTTTATGACGGCCTCCAAGATCCACGATGCTTCACTTCTGCCCCTAAGGTCCTTGTACTTGGTGCCCAGTGATGGCTGGAACCAGGAGGTGCAGAGATTCGCAGACCAGCTGACCAGCGAGTTTGTCGGATTGTCTGGCTATCGTCTCTTCTGCTTGACAAGAAAGAGTCTCTTCGGAGTGGGTAAACTGCAATCGTCAAGATTCCCAAACTGATCCCAGCCATCCTCCCCAGATGCTAGCCACCCTGGTGACCTACGAACTCATGCTGCTGCAAATGGATGCGAAGAGCCACAAGGGACTGCGCTGCGTGTAACCAAATGAGGAAACTCTTAGTCCAGTTTAACTTAACTGAATGTATAATAAAATAGTCAGATAATCAGATTCGAAAAGGGTAGCTTTCTTCGAGGAATAGTCACTTAGCCAACCCGACTCGGGTGGTTATTAAATGGCCAAAAGGCTTCCAGGATAATTGGCCATTGCGAGTGTCATTTCAATTTCAATTTTTGGCCAGCTGTCATTCAGCGAGGGCGAATCCACAAATGGGAGGGCAACCAAAGTCGCTGGCCATTAGTTTCAATTATTGCTACACCTGTAGACAAACGTAATTTTGAAGGCAACTCGATGAGTTTTGAAAGGAGAAAGGAGTTGGAGTACACTGAAAAATACGTTCGAAAGCAAAAGTTCTAAATAATAATAATCTTTTCTTTACTGCCTACTTCTAAACCCTTTATAAGCCACTTGGTGTGAGAGAAACTGGACCAATAACTACCAATTTAATACCATTTTTTTCGAGTGTAGGAAATGTGAACAGAAACACGCGGAAAAGTCGCTTCGAACAGAAATGGCTTTTCAATTTCAGAACTCGGCCTTTGACACTTTGCCAATTAACACTTTCCTGGTTACCGATTG
Organism: Drosophila simulans; assembly: GCF_016746395.2. NCBI lineage: Eukaryota > Metazoa > Arthropoda > Insecta > Diptera > Drosophilidae > Drosophila > Drosophila simulans. The sequence continues at coordinate 867,472 of NC_052522.2, forward strand.
CCATTTTTGTTTGTGGTGGGCCACCGGCTGCTCCCACCGCCAATCCTTGCCGCTGGAGGCGCCGAGGAGGCAATTATCCTGTCAGGAAACTTTCTACGCAGCCGAAGCAGCTAGCAAAACAGAACGCCAGCAAAAACAAAGGCCGCTCAGGTCGGTCACTTGAAAGGAGCGCGCCGGCACCCTCGTTTCCGGAAAGGCAACCCCCGAGTGGGTTTTCAGTCGTAGTTTGTTTTGGGCCAAGTGTCATGGCAACCGCTCGGAAATCGAAAACGGGACGAAAAACTGGAGAGCTGGTGTGTAAAATCGGGGAACATTTGGACGCAGAACGCGAGTAACCGCCGAGGAGCGAGGCCATGAGCCACCAGGATGAGCATGGACATACCAGAGACCGTATCCCTGCGCAAGTTCCGCGACTTTTCGGCGCGCCAGAAGCAGGAGCTCTACGAAACGCTCCTCGAACTGGCCGAGTCCATCGATGAGCTGCCCAAGAAGTCGCTGCGGAAGACCCTGGAGCTCACCCTGGCCGTTTTGGAGTACAAGGGCGAGCAGGTACAGCGGCTGCAGGAATCGCCAGCCGGAGGACTCTCCTCCGACCGCCGCCTGCAGGACGAGAATGAGAAGCTGAAGCGAATGCTCCAGAACCTGGAGGACGAACGCGATGGCCTGAAGAGCAAAGCCAAGGAGGTGAGCAGTAGATCATGTAAAGAACCAAGTACCCAAGCTCAAGGATGCGTTTTTTTCCCATTAGTTGGGCGAGGAAATCCGCCAGTTGGAGCTGCGTCTGCAGGAGGCGGCGCAGCAGGCGGAGATCAGCGACAAGGATTCATCGGATCCCCTGTCCGAGCTGGACAAGCAGGAGCAGCTGCTGCAGAACATCGACTCCAAGAACAAGCATATCAAGCGGCTGCTAAAGGAAATCGAGGTGACTCATATTATGGTTTGCATTAAATATATTAAATATTTACTCCCGTTCAGTCACTGCAAAACCAAAACATAGCTCAATCGAAGACCATAGTGCTCCACGAGCGGGAGCTGCAGACCATCAAGGCGAATCTTGTGCAACTGAGCCAGGACATCACCAAGGTGGAGCAGGAGCGCAAGTCCTTGAAGCAGAAGGAGCAGCAGCAGGCTCTGGAAATCAGTCGGCTGGAGGGAAATCTTACCTTCCTGGAGGTGGAACGCGAGAAGCAAGAGGTGGAAATGCGTCAGTTCCTGGACAAGTACGAGGCCAAGTCGCTGGGCTGGAGGCAGGCGCTCGACGATCGGGACAAGGAGGTGGAGCGTCTCAAGAAACAACTGGAGGGCAAAAGCATTAGCTCTGCCCAAACCAATTCTTCCAACAGTCAGAGTCAGCAGGAGGAGGAGCAAGCTAAACTGAGACAGGTAAGGAGGAACTTCTCTCGATATATTTTATCTAGATCTTGAGTTCCCTAATTGTTCATCCCTCGCAGCTTTTGGAATCCCGCGAACAGCGCATCGAGAAGCTGGAGGAGAAGATCAAGTCAATGGCGGAGGAGATGGTTAGCTCCACGCGGGCGATGAACCAGTTGTGCCAGGAAAAGGAGCGCGCCCACGATCCCGAGCAGCCGCGAGCTTGCTGCCAGATGATCGAGGAGCGCCTGCGCGAAGCCACCGCCCGGAGTCAGCAGCTCTCGGAGATGCTGGAGGCCGCCGAGCAGGACAACGTGCTCAAGGCCCAGCAGGCCCTTCACTCCATTAGTGCCCTGGAGGCCTACAAGCGTGACGAAGATGGCCTCATTCCCGCTCTGCGACGCTGCTCGGAATTGGAGCAGAAGGTGGCAGCACGCGACAAGCAGCTGAGGGGCTACATCCAGGAGCTGAACTCCCTGCACGAGGTGGTCCAGGAGAACGAGCTTCTGCGGCGAAAACTCCACATCCCCGACGATGTGGTCATCATGGCCAAGAACGTCCATTCCAAGCAGCGCAACAAGGACAAGCAGATCGAGCGACTGACCCTCAAGCTGAGGACATCCGAGGAGCTGCGTCTGCAACTGAAGTTGGAAAAGAGTGAACTTAGGCGGAAGCTCTTGGAGTTGCAGCAAGACAGTCCGCAGACCTTGAACGAATCCCTACAGGCGCCCAGCGAAGTGGGTGAAGTGCCTCATAGTGTGCACCTGGAGAATTCGCCGAGACGTGGCCAAGGCGATGGGGCGGCCAGTTCCGAGATGCAGAATCGCTACGACGAAGTCCTGGCTGAAAATGAAACCCTACGCTCCGGCATGTACGAGATTCTGGAAAAGCTACGGGAATATGATGGTAAGATAAGATATATATTTCTTGAATAACTATATTTATTAAAACATTATCCATGTAGCCACCTCAGAGCACATAACCATCGATTCGGATCTCTTGCGCCGCCTCATCGAAGCTCTTCCAGGCGGAACTACCACTCCGCAGCGACTTCAGGGTCAGCTCCTGGAGCTGAAGGCCCGAGAGGAGGCACTGCGTCAGCTGCTCGAGCAGCAGAACTACAGTGACTCCGAGACGGGAGAACTGTCCTCTGTGCATAGTCTGTGCGAGATTCCTGAGATTGCAGTAGAGCATCCTGTCGAGGAGGATGCTGTGCTGAATACAGCCACCAGGCCAAGCTCGCCCACTGAAGCCACGGTGGGATTACGCCGACCCACTGTACCAGATCCCGAGGAGAAGCCCACGAACGAGGTCCTGGCTGAGCTCTCCATTCTGCGCAAGCACTACGACGAACTCCGTCTTCATATGTCCGCCGATGGCAGTGATCTGATGAACCGCAACCAAGAGCTCCACGAGCAACTGATCGCTTTGGAGTTGCAGTTGGAGCAGCAAAGGAATTCCTACTCCTACATGCGCAGGGACTACGACCAACTGCTGACGGAGACCCGAGAACAGGAACTTCGCTTCATAGATGACAAGGCGTGTCTAGCCAGGCAGTTGGAGCACAGCAAGAGTGAACTATTGGGAGCTAGAGAGGAGTTGGAGCAAGTGAATCGAAGGAATCCCTACACTGCGGAGGAGCAGCAAAAGTTGGAGCACAGGAATGCCATCATGAGCATGCAACTTGGCCAGGCGGTGGAGCAACTGCTGGGCGAGCTGAAGCCCACGGAAATATGCGCAGAGTACGGTATAATCAGGGAGAACTATCAGCTGGATTACATCACGGCCCAGGATTTCGAGGAGCAGCAACAGGAGCTGCTCACTTGGAGGACCAAGCAGGCGGAGCTGCAGAGGGAGACCAAGCAGCTGGAAGGTCTGCTCCATGTGGCCAACGAGCAGGTTGGAGATCCTCCTTGATACCTACCCATTACGGACCTAATTCCCATCCTCTTTCCAGATTCACTCCCAGCAAAGGCTGCTCAACGAGATCACCGATAACCACATCAATCTGCGTCACCTGGTGGCCGATCTTCAAAGCAGCTCCGACGAGAAGCTAATGCTGGCCAAGGTCCAGAGGGACCTGGATAGTGGTAAGCACAGACTTATTCCAGGAAAGGATTGGCCATTGAATGACTCTCTTTTCAGTGAAAGCTGAGTGCTCCCGCTTGGAAACAGAGCGAGAAAAACTGCAGCTGAAGGCGGACTCCCTGCAAACCCAACTGGAGGCCAGCGAGATATCCCTGAAACAGGCACATCAGGACTTCCAGCAGGAGCGCACCAATAGCGACATTAAGCACAAGTGAGAGCAAGTGGTGGATAATCCCTAGCAGATCTAACTTTCTACCACATCCCACAGATTCCTGCAGCATTCATTGTTTATGCTCAAAGATAAATATGCCAAATTCACGCCACTGGTCTTCCTCACCAACTTTGTGTTCGCCTATCAAAAGTTCCAGCGTCGCCTGGAGGAGGAGCAAGTGCACCAGCGGCATAGAGATCACACCGCCCTGGTTGAAGAAGTGACCGCTGTGGTACAGGCCAAAATTGGTCTCAACGAGGAGAGTTCCCAGCAGTTGGTGAAGCTCATTAAGTCTGAGACGCAGACGAGACTCTTGGAACAGCGCTGCGAGATCCTGCAGGCCAAACAGGAGGAGCTCGTTCGGGAATTAGGTGAGTTGAGGATAAGCCAGGCCACCGACACCGAGCACTGGAGCACCATCCAGGCCTTGTTCGGTGATGGGGAGCAAAGGAGTCAACTCAAGGTGGATGCGGAGACGAATACGGACGCAGTGGCTCCTACTCCGGCCATGAGAAGGGCCGTCCAGTTGATAGACAGGGAGTCCTCGCCCATTGGGTCTCCTCTCCGCAAACATCCGCATCTGGATACAGCCACTCAAACGGTGGAGGCGCCAGTTGAGTTTTCGGAGACGGCAGTCCAAACCAATGGCATTCGCGGCCAGCAGAATCAATCCGTTCAGACCGCGGATGCAGTGGAGGACAGCAGGAGAGATTCACGCGCGGAGCTACAGAAAATGCAAGAAACGTAAGTTCCCCATGTAAAAAATTTAAATAACTATTTGCAACTATAAATGGTGATGCCCAACAGTCTCCAAGAAGCTAACCAGCGCATCGAGGTCCTTGGCAAGCAGTTGGAGGCTTCCAGATCGGAGAGTCGCGAGTCCGGGAGTCCGCAAGGTGGAGTGGTGGAGAAGACCATACTATCGTTCCACACTCTGCTCCTGGAGAAGGACCAGTCCATTCAAAAGTACCAGGACCTTCTGCAGACCGAGAGGGATCAGAGTCAGCAAGCACTTAGCAAACAGCTGGCTGAAAACGAATCCCTGAGGGCTACGGTGAACAACCTGAACTTCAACATCAAGACGAAGGATGCAGAGATTCAGGGCCTCAAGGAGAAGCTGAGACAGAAGCCCGAGGTCCCCGTGGAGCGCAACCCGTCGACGGATTCGAGGTCCAGTTCCGACAGCTCGGTCAACGAGCTGACGGATGAGAAGATCGAGGAGCTCTTCGAAAGCAGCTCAGTGGAGAGACCAGCCCAGGAAGAGGTGGAAGTGCCAGAGGAAGCAGTACCAGAGAACATAGTTACCGAAGAGCCCGAGGGAGAGGAGGAGAAGCAGGACACCGAGGAGCTCAAGGAAGTGCCGACGCTGCACAAGCAAATCAAGGACCTCAAGGACAAACTGGAGTACAGTGAAAGGAGCCTCAAGACCAGGGAAGAGGAAGTGGATATACTAAAAGAGAAGTAAGTTGTAAAGTAATTAGTTATGCTTGATTTCAATCCGTTACCCCCAACAGGTTGAAGCTGTGCCAGGAGCGGGAGAAGTCGGTCGAAAGCACCGTGAATCCCGAGCTGGATCAGCTACGCATCTTCCTGGATGAGAAGGACAAGCACATCAAGGATCTGATGGATACGCTCAAGAACTTCCACGTAATGCTATGCTATACCACCATATCCATCTCTATTATACAAGTTTTTAACCCGCAGGACGACCAGCAGCGCTATATCAAAGACACCTCGAACTTCTCGGAGGACCAGATAGCCAAGCTGGCTGCCGATCTCAATCGCACCGAGGCCACCAACAAGATCTATCACACCCAAATGGAGGCACTTCGCCGCCAGCTGGCCAACGTCACCCAGCGCGAAAAGCAGGCCAGGGATCTCAGTCAGTCGCTGCGCCAGCAACTGCTCAAACGCCCTGTGGTCTCCATAAAAACGGAACTGAATGCCCGGGTGAAGAACGAGAACCAGCAGAAGAGAATCCAGCAGCTGGAATTGGACTTGGACGAGGCACGTGGCCAGCTGCAGCGACAGCAGACGCTCCTGGAGGCCAAGCGCACGAGGAGTGCCAATGAGGTGCAGCTCTGGGAGAAGCAGAAGCGGTACCAACAGCAGGCGGAGAAGACCAAGGCCCGGCTGGAGGAGACCGAGCTGGCACTGGACAAGACCCGAGCCCTTCTCCAGGCAGCCCGCACCACAATAGCGCGCTTGGAAAAGGACAAGCAGATCCTGGAGTCCAAGCTGGGCAGGAACGGTCCGTCGAGCAACAGCTCCGGTGGCAATAACCTCAAGTGCTGCCGCACTCCATCCTGCCCAAATCTCCAGCACGTGGGTGTTGGCAAGTTCGCTCCATCGCCTTCGGAGAGTCCGGAGACCTACACGGGTCCCAGCAGCGAGTGCAGTTCTCCGGCGCATCATCACACCCAGATCTTCGACCAGAGTCAGGTGGACCTCATACAGGCGCTCAAGTCGCGCATTGAGCTGCAGCAGCGCAAGATCATCGCCATGGAACTGGAGGGCAGGGGCAGCAATGCCCTGACCACGGAGCTGGAAAAGTTGCAAGAGCGCTGCCAGGCCATCGAGGCCCAGAACATCCGACTGGAGGCCAGGAACCTCCAGCTGCAGCTCGACTCGGATCTCTTGAGGCAGGGCGACAGCAGCGACCGGCTGCAGAAGCGGATCAAGCACTTGGAGGAGTAAGTAGAGATCGGCCTGCAGTTTCCTTAAGTGTGAATCGAACCTTATGCACCACTTTTTCCAGCTATATCATCGCCCTGAAAGAGGAGATGGCTCGCAACGAATCCCGTCGAGAGTTGGCCAGTGGCCTCAAGGTGAGCACCAATCAGGGTCAATCGGCGGAGCAGACGATCCTATCGCTGCGCAATCTCGTGGAGAAGTTGCGATCGGAGAACAAGTTCCTGAAGGATGGTCGCCGATCCACGGAGTCCCGCAGCTCCATGGACTCCACGCCTGCAGAGGCGGCACGTCTGCAGCAGCAGCATGCAGAGGCGCTGGAGAAAATCAGTGGCCTGCAGCAGGAGCTGCAAAAGCGAACCAAGTGCAGCCAATGCGGGGGACGCAGTAAGGTAGGTACCACCCAAAATTGGGCACCTTCAGCATTAATTGTGTTTGGAATTTCAAAAAGGACGCTGCCAACGAGGAGCTCAAGTTCATCAAGGAGCAGTTGGTGAAAAAGACGCAGCTGCTGCAGAAGGCCAAAGTCCTTCTGACCCGTGCTGCCGCCAAGGAAAAGGTCCTGCGGGAACAGCTGGCCTTGTGGAAACGCAAGTGCTCCGAACTGCAAAATGTGCCCGTGATCGATGAAATCAGCGAGTAACCAGTATTGATCATAAGATGAATGTTGTACAGGAAAAAGAGGAATAAAACTAAAGTTTTTTTTCACTGTAGTTGTTTTGAATTTGGCGCCCAGTGAAGAGTTGCCAGATCGAGGTGGGCTAAAATTGTTAGGGAAGTGAAAGTTAAGGGATTCCCCTGAATTTTGTTCTACAGGATCTGCTATATTTAATAATAAGATATTTAAACCATGAAATAAAGTATCTTTTGCCAGATTAAGAAATCACTCAGCCATTTCCCAGTCACAGTGATACATATGTTCACCAACTATCGCTTATCAACTGTTTGGGGTGGAATACCCCTGATGCCCAGTAATCGGATGAATTAAACAACAATAGCCACCGGCAATCAGAGAAAAATGATCCACTGATTGGACTTTGTCGCTCATTCCGCGCGCAGCACTTGCAGCAAGATGACGTACCGAGGATACAAGGAACTGCTTGTGGAGCAGCAGGGCAAGCTGCTCGTGGCCAAGTTCAACAATCCGAAGAAGAAGAACTGCATCAACATATTCACCTACCAGGAGATGACCCGGGTGCTGACCGAGGTCAACGACGACGAGGGCGTAACCATGGTAGTTTTCACCGGCGTGGGAGATATCTTTACGGCCGGAAACGACTTGTCCCAATCCTCCAAGTCCGACGACATCGACGCTTTCTTCAAACAGTCCAATGCGACTTTCAAGGTGGCACATCTGCAAATCCCATCCTATCTTATAATTTATCCAATCTCTACTTAAAGGCTATGGTTTTGAGCTTCGTCAACTGCAGGAAGATAGTGCTTTCTTTGGTGAACGGACCTGCCATCGGAATTGGAGCAACCATTGTGGGATTGTGCGATGTGGCCTGGTGCTCCGAAACGGTGGGTATTGCCTCAAACTTGCTATGGAAGCATGACTTGAATAATAAATACCGTCCCAGACCTACTTCTACACGCCATTCACCAAGCTGGGATTGGTGCCAGAGGGCGGCTCCTCCTACATGCTGCCCCTGATCCTGGGGCGCTCCAAGGCGTCGGAAATCCTGCTGCTAAACGAACCGCTGAGCGCCCAGGAGGCCTATCAGTTCAACTTTGTTTCGAGGATCTTCAAGGCCAGCGAATTGGAGTCGGTGATTTGGCCCAAACTGCGTCAGTATTCCGAGCTGCCCGCGAACTCCCTTCTGCAAGGGAAGCGCCTCATCAAGGAGGGCTTCCTGGAGAATCTCATCAAGGCCAACGAGGCGGAGTGCAAGCAGCTGCTCCAGCAGTTCCAGCATCCCGAGTTTTTCCAGGCCATCATGGACTTTGCCAGCCGTAAAAACAAGGCGAAGTTGTAAATACGCTTAATGTTTATTGCCGCCTCAGTGATTTTGGCCGCCTATTTTTGAACCCAAGAGATATGAATGCTAAATCTTGTGGCACAAACATCAAAACAAATGGACTTCTTAGCGATTAGATTAGAGGCATTATGGGTGCTTTTTGCACCAGAACCATAGGTTAATCTCTTGCACTATCTGTGTATGTACATATGTTCCAATATATTGTCGAAGTGCTGATTAAAAGCAATTGAAGAACGCCACTACCTGTTTGTGAATGAATCGCACAGCTGTGGTCAAGATAATAGAATGTTAAATATATGAATAAAGAGATATATTATTTGCATCGATGTTCCCGCCCCTTTGAAATTCAAGTTGGATTCATTTATAGTTCACTTTATTATTGCGTACATACGAGTATTCGTTTATTAACATATCCTTTGATGCTTCTGCCGCGAGTGTGTATGTATATAATATGTATATGACCGTATTGCACTTTATATTAGTTCAACATTGAGTAGTTCCCCCAGGAGCTCAGATCCTTGCCGCAAAAGCCGTGATTATGAATGAACTGGTGGTGACTTAGATTACACTACGCTTTACATTCCTGTATCAACTAGATCTAGATCTAGATCTGGGCCAGATCTAGACCATGAACTCTGACTGTGAGACACTCTGCTAGGGAAATTCGTTGGCCTCTCTCCGGATTTCAAATACACTCGAGCTTAGTCCTTAATCCTAGCTTAATCCTACGCGTGCCTGCTCATGTACAAATTGATGATAGACGTAGAAACATATCTATAATAGCCAGTTAAACTTAGGCTGCGTTTTAAGTTATTTCCAATAACTGCCCCTCCAATTCAGAATCTTTACAATTAATCAACAAAAAGAGCTACGGGAAAACGATGTTCTCTCAGTTTACCTAGTCCTAGTTAAGCTACCTTAGCTAAACTCCCCCCTTAGACTATTTAGCACAAGGAGTGCCATTACATGTAGCACCACCAGCTGCCACCACGTGCTGTGCATCCCACCCGCACCACCATGGTGCAGTTCGGCGAAGCTTTCGCCTGGAAGAGATTGCGGATGAAATGTGATCCTACTCTAGATGGATGTGTATACCAACTCACCGTTCAGAATGTGAACCACTATGGTAAAGTTCTGGAACTCGCTGATGGAGCACGTGTAGTTGCCGGAATCCGTTTTACTGATCTTCGCTATGGAGAGCGTCGAGTTGGCTCCATCCTCCATCAGTTCGGTTTTGACGCTGTGAGGGTTCGGAAGAAATGGACCTTATATGGTGACCCCGACCAAGCCTATTGCACTTACCTCACTCCCCCGCGAGTAACGTCGTAGTTGAGGATGTTGTCCATGTGCTTCCAGAAGACCACGGAACTGGTCATGGCCACGTTCCGTACCACGCAGGACAGCTGCAGCGTGGAGTCGATCTCGTAGTACTTCTCCTGCAGCGGATCCCCCACCTCGTCCACTATCATCACTTTCGGAGCTGGGTTAAAGCATACTAAGTCCCTTTCTTGCAACCCTTTAGACTGTTGGTTACCCACCATTCACGTGCAGGTTGATTTGAATGACGCGGGGCGGATGCGTTGAGATCTGGCACTCGTAGATGGCCTCGTCGTCCTTCTTCACATTGGTTATCTTCAGTCGCCAGTTGTTGGGGTACTGGAACTCCATCTTGTAGCGCTTATCACCCGTGTACGTGTGCATGCCCACTGTCAGCAGGTCCAGGGCGTTGCCATTGTCCTTGCCCTCGTCCTGCGTGTTGTGCCGCACCCAAGAGACCTGTTTTCAAAGTTGAATGACATACATTTTAATGATTTACCAACTAAAAAGGGTTTATCTTTTTGAGACTAAGTGAACCAAAATATCAATCAATTCGATGCCCAAATAGTGCGCATCTCACAGTCCAAACTTACAGTCTTATCCTGCAGCAGGGAAATCCTGCAGTTCAGGTGGATGCTGGAGCCCGCCTGCACGGTGAGATTGGTGGCCTGACCAATCCGCTGCACATCCTCGAAGTGGGGGCCATACCTGCACAGAATCACGGAATCAGCTCGTTTTAAATCTTTTTGGTGGTTGAATAGAAAAGGAAATTAAAGGTTTCTAAAATCTGACTAAGCTCATTTAAAACGATGGATAACCAATGGTGGTGGTGATACTACTGCTGATGTAGTTTTAATAAAGATCTTAGGGCTTTCAGGGAGGCTATAAAACTTACCTCTGATCGTGGTGATGGTGCTTGTTGGCCGAGGAGAACGTGTCGAAGATGTAGTTCAGCATGGGTGCGTCCGTCTTCTGGCCCTTGGACAGTGGATGCTTGCTGTCCACCTTGACTGCGGAGTTGCGGACGAGGCCGGTGCTCCGGTTCCTCGCCGGCTCCGTGGGCGTGGCCAAGGAGGAGTTGCTGCTCGACGGGAGGCCGGATGAAGTGGTGGCCACTGTGGCCGGCACTAAGGCGTTTACATTCTGGCTGCCAATCTGCTGGAAGGAGGCGTTCTTCTTGTGTCCGGAAGAATCGGGGCTGCTCTTTGGGGAAACTGTGCCCGATCCTGCCTGCAGGGATAACGACTCCATGTCCTGGCCCTTCATGGGGGAATCCAGATCCAGGATCGCCACCGTAGATGTCTGGCTCTCTGGGATGACATAATCGCCATCTACGCCATCATCTGAATCCTCTGCAAAGGAGTTATTGATTTCAGTGGAATCTATGTTTCGGTTTTGCGGGAGGAGAGGAGGAGATGTGGGCGGGAGGATTGATGACATTGCTCAACCACTCATGTGTGTGAACAGCTATGTTCACATAAATAGCATTTAATTCAAGGAGTATTTATTCTTGCGCCTTGTCTGCACTTTTTTACTGTGACCATTTTGCAATTTAAGCACTTTGATAACCAAAAATATAACATTTTCATGATCTTATGAGATTAAAACTAGCGTTGCATTTAAATTTAAGCTATAATTAAACTAAATTTATGGTCCTTATACCAATAGTCAATAAATATAACAGATTTAAACCCTCTAGAGGAATTGGCATGAATAAACTATGGCAAAACGGAATTCAAAATTTCTTAGTAGTTGCATTCACCACAATACAGATTCGCTCCTATTAAATTGGCCCCCGCTGTATCTATAGCTATATGTCTATATGCTAATGCCAAGTTGGCCGATATGTGTGGCGGAGTTTGTTTGTTCGTTGCGAATACACTGGGACAATACAAATGTTTAGTTTACTACGCCAAAGCTAAACAAATAAATATTTCACAGTCATCGCATGTATTGAAATTTAGGAAAGTTAAATATTCTGTGCAGAAAATTGAATCTACGGTTTTAAACTTTAGATGCTTTGCTTCTGCAAATAGAAAACTTAAGACTCGGAAGAGTCATAGTAACATGAACAGAGAAGTGAAAATTTAAAATCCATTGAATAGACTGAAAGTATATGAACTTACTTAGAACTTAGAGAAATTTATCAGAAACAAGTATTTGTTTTTCTGGCTCTTCATAGAATATGTTTGAAAATAAGTAGGAAAATAGTATTTCCAAGTATGAGCACTTTTATCCCAAAAATGGAGAACATCAAAATATGCTACTCCTGACAGCGAACTGTCGTTCAATTTATACAGAAACAATTTGCACAATATTTTCAATCAAAGGCACTTTATTAGTTTATTATATTTTTCACGCCCCAATAAACTTTGAACTGTGGTGGGGCTTCTGTACGCAAAAACAGACACATTACTTTAATTATATATACTTCACTTTCACTTGCAATTTCACCTCCTGAGTTTTTGGAAGTTGTAACCCCTTTCCTTTCACTTAAATTAGGCTGACCTCCTTTCGGAAACCATAAGTTTCAGTCTCTGGAAGAGGTGTCCTTTCAAGTGGTTAAATCAAGGGTATATGGAATTCTAGAAGGCATTTCGGACACGATGATTGCACGTGCAATGGCTGCGAAGCAATTGAGTCAGCAGGATAATTGAAAACCAATTATATAATTATGCATTAACCGCATTGCAAAGCTAGCAGGTAGCAATTTCGCAATTTGCCTACCGTAACTACTCCGTAACGTGGACACCTGGATGTGGGCGTGGGCGTGGGCAGTGGGCGTGGCTGGCGTTGTTTGCAGGGGAACCTTGGTCGTTTCCCGTGGCTCCACCAGGGCATCCAGCGCCTGAATCATGTTAACCGAGTCGTAAATTGTCTTGGCCTGGACGAGTCCGCCGCCCATGATCGTTGCGATGAGGAGGAGCAGCCTGATCAGGTTGGGCACGGAGCATTCGAGGTGAAGGTCACCCCTGGATGATGAGAACTTGGTGGCTTCTGTCGTTGATTTTGTTCTGGGTCGCGTTCTTGCAGCTGGTTCATTCAAACGCATTTTGCAATCTGGAGTAGTCGGCTCTAACAAACTGCATTGGACTCGATTTCTTTGTCGCCGACACTTCCTCTTTTTGTGGGTCACCTTTTTGGGGTCACCTATGGCGTCTCACGCACTTTGGCCATTTGTCTTTGCTTGCCTCCTCGGTTTGGGTTGGGCGTCACGTAGATATCAACTTGATTAATTCACATAAGGCAGGGATATCCTTATTGATTTGCTTAGCATGTGCTCTAGGAACGATCGTTACGATTGCGAATCATTTTCGGGATTCATTCACTTTCGGGGCTCACTGATGCACACGCCCGTTTGTAATATGCACAGGGGACACAGAACGGAACAAGGACACAAGGATTGGATCCGGTCAGGATCTGGGGGAAATGCATTGGGCAGCGGACCTAATCCTCATGCATTCTTCAGTTGCACCGAAACGAAGGCAGGTCGCAGGGACGGCTCGGACTGCATCACGCACAAAATAGACGACACCGACTTGGTCGAAATCGGGAGTACGGATCACTCGGCATCCGGTTCTTTGCGAAGAACGTCTACGCGGTTGAAGGCTTCGCCAATGACTGCTTAAGGAACTGGGTCCCAATTGTTGTTAATGTCCTGCTCGTCCTGTGCTCGGCTTCACCACAGGATGCTCGCTCTTTTCCCATCTGCGCATGTCCTTGTTTCGTTAAGTTTTTCCCCTCTGTGGTGACTTCAGGACCTTTTAAAAGGACTCACCTTTCGGAGTTTGCGAGGGGTGCTTAAGTGGGGGTTTTCGTTTCGGAATAAGCAGTTTAAGGCAGTCAATTGTTAAGGTATGGCACTAGATAATAAAACATGATTTATTTTTCAAAAATTTAGAAATTTTCAAAAAGTGTGTAAGGATATATGGGTGTATTGGAATGTCCTCTATTTACAACTCACAACGTATGGAACAATTGCTAACACAATGCTATAAAGCAGTGGCTGGTTCTTTTCTAGGATTTTTATAATAGCAAGCAGTATTATACACCTGTGCTGTGCTACACCAGAGGGCGCCACTTACTTAGAACACAGTATACCCTCCCTTATTTGCTTTTCCCAAGCAGTAGGTTATAAAAACGAAGTTCCAAAGGAAAATATAAAATTGTTGCAGTCACAGTATCATAGGCTTCAAACTCCCAAGGATATGTGATAACAAGTTGATTAATGTGGGTCTTCACTGTCCGTTTAGACCAACTCGCTGAAGAGCAGTTATAGCGGATAGCACGGGGGATGATTGGCCTCTGTTGTGGGTCTGGTATCTCGGACTTCCATTTCAGACGGACCTCGTCTTATCAGACGCGCGCGGAAGCTGCTCGTGTGCAGACGTCTCGCCCAGCTGCCAGAAATCTAGCGCGGATCGGGAAAAGCAGACACAGCCTGCGGGAACCTGTGCTTTCACCTGTGAAAATTAATCGCATTCGCAATTAGCAAACCGCCGGAATCCAGTGACTGGTGCTTCGGGAGCCACAATGCTGGCAGCCAAGTTCAAAGGGCAGCCAAGGCGATGACAAGTGGCCTTTGCACACTCAAAGCCGCGAAAATATATGCACGGCCAGCACACAGGATACATACAGACGGAGCGAAGGCAAATCTGCTTTTAGGTCACACAAAAGGCTCTCGCAGCAGCAGGACCAGCATCAAGAGGAGCGAGGACCAAGGAGTTCCAAGGAGTTCCAGGAACGAGCCAACAAGTAAGCCACCGTCGTCCTAGAATCCTCTGGTCATTTTCCTCGACTTCAAAGGACTTCTAAGAAAGGATGCACTGATTACGCACTAATTTGACATTCAAGCGGATGAAGGGAAAGTGAGCAAAGAAAGGGTTTCAGTGAAAGTTTGAAAGGATCTGAATTCTTTAGATATTGTGTGGCATACCTCCAGACACCTTTAAAAAGTATCTCACTAAATCACATTCATTTATAAACAAACGTAAGGCACAGAATTCTCAAAACATGAAATATACATGAAATGCAAAATCGTAACACTTGACTTGCATGCATATTTAATTTTTGAAAAAGCGTTTTTATCTTGCATTCTCAGTTTTTGAAAACGGTTTGCTTCAAGTTCGAAATTCTTAAAAATGTGTGTTGCGGGTTTTAATAATGTCATGGTATTCGTAAACATTCGCTTTTATTATTAATGATATAAAGCATTGTATTCCCTGCCCAATGATGAGTGCATCATGTATGTCTAAATTTAAGAATATTCGCGGGCCAAGCGTGTCAAGTGCGGCACTCGTGGAAAACCGGGGGACAGAGGGCATTGTGGACCTTGTTATCGGGCTTTTCTGCGTTTTGTTTGGCTTTAATTGCGGCTTAGTCGACTCTGGGCCCTTGAAGGAGCGTCGGCCATTCTCCTGGCCATTCCTTGAGCCCCGTCACGCGGCTGTCAGCCGCTTCAGCTATTCTCGTCGCTGGCATTGTGCCTTGGCTTTTAATTGTTCGGCACTCGCAGGCTGCACCGGTGGTCCTCCACCTCTGGATGCCACCTCCCCAGGATGCCACCTCCCCTTCTGCAAACAGCCGTGAGCACCGCATAGAGAATGCGTTGTGACCTTCCACGGGCAACAGGTGGGGCGATGGAAGTGGGAGTGGGAGTGCCTACTCCCCAACATCTCCACTTTTTCTGTGTGGTTATGCATGAAGAATTCATAGGAGATTAATGTTAGATAATCGAGGAACATGTTTGAGAATCCCAAAAATGCTCTTTTCCAGCACCCAAATTGATGACAGCCGATTCGGGCCAAGGGAATTGATCAGCAGTCGCGATGCCCTCTCGTCGCGGTGGTGGTGGCACCACCAAGAGGAAGCACTCGCTGGGTAACCTGCGACGGGCTCATCCCGCCTCCGGAGCCACATGGAACGTCCAGGTGGTGCGGGGCAAGATGTCCTCGAAGTGCTTGTGGCACGCCTGTCGTGCCCTGATCCTGGGTCTCACCCTGATGCTCCTCGGCGCCGGCATGGCCACTTTGGGCTACTACGCGGATCACCTTTCGATGGGTTCCGAGCTGCGGGGGAATGTCACGGTGCGGGTGAAGAACGACCTCAAGGGCTTCCACTTGAACAACTTCGCGTATGTGGGCCCCATTGTCATGGGCTTCGGCGGCTTCATCGTGGTGGCCTCCTGCGTGATGACCTTCGAGGCACGGGACTCCGCCGCTAAGGTCGTTCCAGCACGGTTGAGAGCTGGAGGAGGCGGCAGCAGCAAGAATCCCTCGCGGAGCAACCAAGGAAGCTCCGCGTCACAGCGTCGCGGGATGGGTAAGTACTTCACACACCTTTACACTTGGGTGAAAGGAAAAAAGTATTCATAAATATAATACTGCTCCTGATATGATGATCTTTAGGTGCCCAGTACCAGTCGAGTCGTTGGGATCAGCACTTCGGGGTGTTCCGCTCCTCGCCGGGCGATCCTCACCAGCAGCCGCAGACCGCCTGCATCTCCACCACACATCCGCACCAGCACTCGCATCCGCAGCAGCCATTCGATCGCGAGGCACTCACCGCCGAACTGGTCCAGTTCTCCAGGTCACTCAGGTACAGTTGTGGGCTATTCGGGGAGATCACCTCATTGGGAACAGGACCCAAAATATATGTATATATCGAAATTCACTTATACGATTGGCTGTTTCTCGCTCTTACCGCCCGCTTTTCGCTTTCCGAAATCTGAAATCCGCATCCGCATCCCGCTTCCGCCAACCATCAGTGCATCCAATCGCTTTAGTCCCCAGTGGCGCCGCCTTTCGGGGGCAGGTTCCGCTCCGGATTTGTCCGGATCCCATGCTCATGCTAATACCACCAACTCCACCAATGCCACAAACCACCAAAACCCAACCACCACAGTCACCACTAATTACTACAATTTGCTCTCACTGAATCGATTGTCGCCGCTGGATTGGGAACTGTATTGCTCGCACCGCCGTCACCGTCGTCACCACCACCGCCACTCGCACCACCACCACCACCACCACAAATCCTCAAGCAGCAGTGTGCGCCGAGTGCGCCCAGTGCGACCGGGCTTGGGATCGGGATCGCAACCCTCCGGTGGAGGAGGAGGAGGAGCTGGCTCCTCTTCGTCGGCCCGGATCATCAGCAATTCCTCCAGCCTGATCCAGAGGGCCACCAGGGAGTGCTCCCTGCTCCAGCCCCCAGCTGCCAGTCGTGTCTACTGGCAGGCCTCCTCCTTTGACGGCGGCAGCAATCATCCGCCCGGATTGGGCATGAGTTCCGGCGCGGAGAAGCGCAGTGAGCGGAACAAGCGGTCGGACACCGCCAAGCGGCACGTTCTCTCCCGGCAACGACCCATCGAGCAGGAGGAGGCGCGGGATCACAGTCGCAGTCCGCTGGGACACAGACGGTGAGTTCAAGGCATCCAATAGATTCTCTAGGTGGCTCATACCATATACCATTGCTTACAGGAACTCCACGATGTCGGACTCCTCGTATAGCGGCCGCTGGACGGCTCGCTGTGCTTCCATCGCCAGTCGAACATCCAGTATCGAGTCTCGGCGAGTTCAAGTGGATCTTCATAGTCCCGAGGTGATGCCCAAATCCATTCTCCGTTCGCCCAAGCGCTACAGCTCGGGTCCATCGGCCACGCCCTCCGTGGAGAAGGAGTTTCGGTATGTCCTTGTTGTACCCCTCCAAATCAAGTTCCCAAATACGACGAGCTTTTGCCGGCAATACCGGAGATTTTAACTCGGTTTTCCTTGTAGGAGTCAGTTATCAGTATGCTCGGAGCCACCGCCACCGGTGCGCCAGCTGTCGGGCCAGTCCAGCATGGAGCCGGCCGTTCCCGAGGAGAGTCTGGATCAGTCGGAGGAGCAGGAGGAGAACACACAGCCCAAGACGTCCTACGAGGAGATCACCGAACTGCAGCACCACACGAGCAGCTTGCCGCCGAAGAAGACTCGTCCGGGATTCCTGCCCCTCGCGCGCAGCGAGCAGGAGGAGGATCCGAGACCAGTGGCCAATCCGCTGTACAGGAGCAATAGTTCCCGCCAGTTCTACAGGCCCAAGAAAGGAGTGCCGAACGAGCGGGATGATTCCGTGTTCTACATACGATCCATGGAAAGGGGATTGGCTGGAAACGGTGCGTGCGGCAGTGCGGATGAGCAGATGTACGATTCCCTGCGGGTCATCAACGAGAGGAGGACCACTTTGCTGAAAGCCGACTCCCAGGGCTCCTTGGGATCTGCGGAGCGGAAGTTGAGCAGCTTCTCCCTCAAAATGCCGGAGATCACGGAGCGCGAGAACTCGATTGAGATCGAAATGGATGCGGATGAGCTGCATCCAAGTAGCCCGCCTTCTCCTCCCCCGCCTCCTCCACCCCCGGTCAATCCCCAAGCAACTGAATCAATCCAGGATCAGGATCCCTAGGATCGAATGGATACACCCACTTCATAGCGTTTATCCAGCAGCCATCGACAATTACTTTAGCAACTCGA
The DNA here is from genome assembly GCF_016746395.2 of Drosophila simulans. Classification (NCBI taxonomy): domain Eukaryota; kingdom Metazoa; phylum Arthropoda; class Insecta; order Diptera; family Drosophilidae; genus Drosophila; species Drosophila simulans. The sequence continues at coordinate 885,636 of NC_052522.2, forward strand.
TTGATGTTTGTATATGTATTTTTGTGCGTGTGCGTGTCGTTTATTTTTATAACCCCTAGATCGTACCTAGATAAGTGTTAAACGAGTATATATATATACCAGCAATTATCTCTGTGTTGCCTCGGGCCTAAGCAATCAACTAACGAACTAACTTCAACGACGTCTATTAACTTGATAAACTGATGTTATTAAACATATAACTTCAGTTGCGATCGAAATAATTATAGGTGTTAGTATGAAACGTATTCTCCGGAGGATTTTAGATTTCCTTAAATAATTCCAGATTTATTTTCAGCATAAATATATATTTTCCAACTTATTAACGATTTTTAGTGCATATATTTCAAAGAGCTGAAGAATCAAACGATCTTTGTGAATCAAATTAAAGCATCTTCTTGGAAGTGCAGATTGTTGGAAAACACACTGAGATATTATTTTGATCGCAGCTGTCGTCACTAGTCTTCCTATTGTTAGAATATGAGATATATCACGTTATTTTCGTCCCATATCTGGGGCCGAAAGGTCCTTGTGGGTGTACCGTTGTTATCAATACTATTTATCGGTTACTGTTAATGCTAATCTCTACGAGGATGTGTACTCACAACGATCTAAATACGAGGGCGAGGCCAAATAAATGCCAGACTTGTGCATACCCTGTAAAAAGTACAATCAGCTTATAGTAAAGACTGATTAGGCAAATTGATTTACAAAATTGGTCAACGGCGAATGGAAAACATGTCAATGAAGAGCAATCGGAACACGGATTAAGTTCGATGCACAAATATAATTAGTTCTACGCTCTCAGTGTTAATCCCCACATTACAGCATTATATGTACCTTTACGATTATATATCTGAGTGTTTATTTGTAATCCATGCAATTACAATGTTTCTCGTTCCATAATAGATGTTGAAAATCCCACAGCAATCCGAGAATTAAAAATGCCCGAGTTGGTTTAAATGGAAGGCCGAACACGAATCTCTGTTGATGTGCAGCGAATTTTTGTATAATTGTTCATTGCATGTTTAATATTGCATAAATAAAAGCAAAAAATGTGTGTCTAATATATGGTCTTGGTTTTTTATTGTCAAATATGTCCGAAATGGGTTTTGATAACATAGTCAAGCATTCAAACTACCCGCCAGTTTTCCACAGCGTTGCCACGGGTTGCAGTTGATGGCGCCACGGGTGGCCACCCTGGCCATCGATAGCACGCGCCGACGATAATCGCACTGTCATCGAATTGCGACAACCCTGGGAGCAGGAAGGTTTTTCGGCCGAAAAATAGAGAACAATAAAACGTTTGTGGCCCGCAGCAAAATAGGGATCGCCGAGTGCCGTGTTAACCGGTGACCTCTCGTCCGTGCCCCGTGACCTGTGACCCCGCGCAACGGTCCGCCTGACTGTTAATTTGTGGCTTCAAAAGCAGCAGAATTTGGAGCAGCAGCGTGTAAAAAGTTTCGGAATTATCGTGGCACCGCGGAGAAAGAGAGAGCAGGAGAGAGAGAGATTGCCGCACGCATAAAATATGATCAAATTGCAAAATTGATTTCAATTGGCCACTCAACAAAAGGTACGTTCGATACACCCGCCCCGGCGCCCACGAAATTAGCCCAATAATAACACCGAACACCTGGCTCACTCCATTTACATAAAACTCGGAAGAAGTAAACCTGGAAACTACTAGGGAATCGTGGACTTTTTGCTTCCAGCGAACGTTATTTTCCCATTTCTTTCATTTGCCCTGCCTCTCCGTGTGTGCATGTGTGCGTGTGTGTGAGTGCGTGCATGTGCTGGTGTATGTGTTGTGTTCGGCAGAGATGAGTAATTTTAAAACTCCCAATGAACAGCAATGAATGCCTGTTAAAAGCTGGCAGTTTTCACGATGAACAACCAGTTTCCATGCCCTAGTCATTTCGCTTTCCACGGCCAACTTTTAGTCCAGAAAAACCCTATTAAAAGAGCCCTTTGAACCTGTTACATTCGTGACCGATATTTACGTGAGCCGGCAAATCGTCGCAATTACTCATCTCTAGCGGGCGGCGTGTGGCACCATAAAATCGTCCAGAAAATGTGAAATGCAATGGTCGGCAGTTAGTTTTGTTTGATAAGTATGCATTTATAATGCGTCTACTTTTGCGATAATCCCCTTGTACGCCTTCTTTAAATAATGCATCTCTTTTGCTTTGTTTATTTGATTTTCTTATTACACCGACAGCTGTGCGGCCTTGCCAGATCGTTTTTATGGCTGCGGCACGCGGAGTGACGTGAATTGAAAATCGCATTTAATTAGAATTTAACCTGTGTCGGAAAAAATATAATGAAATTGTGCGCTCCAGCTGCATAAGTTAGTGTAGGAATTTGGGTTTTTTTATTGATGTGATATTTCTAAACGTGCGGCTCAAATTTTGTAGTACCAGCCATAGTATTCAACAGTTGGTCTTGTCAATAGAAATTGTTTTGAATCATTACCCATATGTGCCCCTATACTTTATATTAATATATTTAACTAGGGGACACTAATAATTGGCCTATTCATCTTTCGACTCCGTGCCTAATGAATATTGATTGCCCAGTCTTATATAATTATCTCCTGAATGTACTAATAATCAATTGGTATGCGCTCTCTTCCCGATCAGCAAAAACCAATTTCAATGTTTGGCGCCTGCTGCGACTCTTGAGACTCGTCTAAATCCGCAAGTACATCCAACCGGGATCTGAGCCAAGTTTCTCACCTTTGGCCTCAAAGCCATGGCGTCCACGTCGTCGTCGGCTTCCACGACGGCGGGATCCTCCGTAGCGGCAGGCGGAGGAGCAGCCACGCCCATCTCAACGCCCTCGACGCCCCAGCCGTCTGGCGTGAGCAGCGGAGCCGGCAATAATGGCAACAACAACAACCATCACAACAGCACCCTGGCCTCACCATCCGGGAACAACAACTTGATGACGCCCGTCCAGGCATTCACTCCAACCGGACAGCCAGTGTACAATCCACCCGTCTACATGTCCGCCCACGGAGGACACCCGCACGCCGGAGCCCACTACCCGGCCATGATCCCCGCTCCGATGCCCAGCAACCACGTCTACGTGAACAACGTCACTGCCAATGTGAACCTGCATGGCTGGCCGCACGGGGTTCCGGCTTATATGCCACCCGGAGGTCAGCATCACTACATTGGACACGGCGACATGCCCCAGGAGCAGGTGTGTGAAGCAGAACAGGATCTATAATAATCCGTTCGATAATTTCGCTAATCACTAAGCAATGTAACTAGATAGTGCCTTCTTCTACATTACTGACTTTCGTACTTCTTATTCCGCACAGGGCAACACGGTGATGCCGCACCTGCAACCAGTGCCCATCAATTTGGCGCCCCAGGGCGGATCTCCGAATCCCCATGGTCCTAGAATGGGCGGACGGACGCGGGAACGCGGTCGCCCCCGTGGAGGTGGACCGCGACGCAATGACTACCATGGGCCACGTCACCTCCAGCAGCAGCAACTGATCACCCTTCCGCCGCAGCAACAACTGCCACCGCCGGACGGAACCAATCCCGGGCTGCAGCTTCAGCCGGATCAGATGGGTCAGCAGCTGGCGCCGCCGGAGGCGCACATGCAGCACCTACAGCAGTACTACGCGGCGCCGCCTACCTACGCCTACGGTCCCTATCCCTCTCCCTACTTCACACCGCAACATGCGAATATGCAGCCTCCCCCCAATGCCACGGCTGCCCAACAGGCCACTGGGACGCCGCTCTTTATCTCGGGACCGGTGATGTATAATCCGGCGTGGTTCAACCACGGTGGGTACATCTACCCCATGATGCACCCGGCCGAGTACCAGTATGTACCCGAAGACGCTGGCCAGCCGGGAGTGGATGAACGTGGAGCTCAGCCGGACGGCGGAATGACCCAGATCTGGCACCAGGCCCCCATGTACGCAGAGGACTTCGAAGCGCTTCAGCAGCAGCAACAACAGCAACAGGTGGCTGTGCATCCCAATGGAGGTGCTGTCAGTGTAGCCGATGAGCTCAACCACAACAGCACATCCCTGGCCTCCTCGGAGACGTCGAGCATGATCAGTCCGAACTACCCCATCTACGATCCCCAGATGCACGAAATGCAGCAGCAAATGGGCGTGATGCAGATCTTCGACGATGGTCAGATGGCCGCCCTGCAGCCAATCCATCCAGGAGCGGGTCCGCTGCCGCAGGTAAGTGGGCCTGGTTTACCGTGAAGCTAATGACAATCGCAATACTAAACATTTATTATCGTTAATAGTACGAGGACGAGCTCGCCGAGTGCGGAGCACCGCCGCCAGGCGCTATTCCGATGACCTGGACTACTGCCATGCCCCTCCCTCCGGATGCAGTCCAGCCAGCCCTGCTGCCGCCGCCGCCGCATCACATTTTGCAGCAAACGTCGCCCCTGTTAATCGAACAGCCAGCCCAGTTGGTTCAGACCCAACCTCCGCAGCCACCAACACCCACTCCCCAACAGCAGGAGCAACAAGCACATCAGGAGCAAACGGGTGAGTGCTAGTGCTCAGTATTGATTAGTGATTCATTTGGGAATTGGAATTCATAATGCGAGCTGAGTTGCACTTTGTCTAATTTCCCATTTTTCATTCCGAACGTTCATAATCTTGCATCATCCGATGGTGCTTGATAAGGAATAATCAATCATTGAATTAAAACTAAGACTTTGCACAGAGCAGTTGGAAAATGTATATTGTATATTGACTGAGTCATGAGCATTTGAATAATCCCCTTGTAGGTCAATGACTTTTCTCACTGCCACTTCACTAACTTATTATTATGATTTTTCGTTGTCAACTAATTCTTAACTATAGTCGATTTAGAAGTATGTTGTGTTTTTCTCTCTTCATCTGGGTACATAAGCCCACAATTTACGATGGCTCCATATATTTTATCAGAACTATAAAGTAACTCTGTGTTTGTCTTGTTATTGTTTTGGAGCAAGCTCAGCGATAAAGACGGCGAGATCATTTTGTGGACTTTTAACCCGACTTTAGCACAAAGTATCTGGGGTTAGTGTTTACACCTATTCAAAGGCATTCTTTCTATGTTGTACGACTATATTGGAATTCGTCATGGCGTGCCTTCGATAGCGTTGCCTCGTCCCGTGTTCATATGCAGTTTTTGCTGGCTTTGCTTTTCCACGCTTTCATTAACTATATTCTCTTCAGTTGCCTTACACTCTTCTAAGGTGTCAAATGACATATATGTACATATATGAGGTGAGCACATTTTGCCATAGTTTCTGGGCCTTAATTATTCTGAATGCTTGTTGCCAGGTCTACCTTTGTTTTCGGCTGCTCTTTTGCTTTGGGCTTGGCTTTCATCTACCGTCGTGTAGTCGCCAACAGGTGTTACACTTGCTGACCACCCATCCACCCACTGAATCACCCACAACCCACTCTCTAATCAGCCGCACAAGTCGCTTCCGTCCAGTTCTTTGTTATTATTTTGTTTGCTCGTTTCTTGTGTGCATTGTTCACGCTTATCAATCGAATGGGCGGACGAATCCGAGTGAAAATGCCGGGGTGGACGTCTCCCACTCCCAACCACTCGTATTCTAATCGCAATCGAGAGTTTCATGTGCCCATGCAGGGGATTCATCTAAACCTGTTGGCCTGGCGTATTCTATTTGCCTGTTGTCAAGCCTAATTGCTAAACAAAAGGCCAAGTGGACAGGGAAGATGTAGGGTATTTATTCGGTTCTATTTGACCACTGCAGATTTAGGATTCATTTCAGTTGAAGAATTGTATAAAATATGATCGATTGGCTGGGCTTCTAATTCCTTCTGGAAGCCAGTTGACTTGGACAGAGGTAGAAACAGAATCGCAGATAGGTGCAAGTATTACTTCATTGATTATTAACACAGTAGATTGCAAGATTTCGATTGATTTAAGGTTATTCTAGCGATATTTAATTGGTTTTTTTTATTGCCTCTCGTGTTTGAATGCACACGGACTGGGAATTGGGAATCTCTCACGAAATGGAGGAGGTCTTGCCAACTGATTGGGTTCCAGTTGTTTTCATAACCGTATCTGTATCTACGTCGGTTCAACGAGCACCGTCTAGTCGAGAGGTTTTTCTTTTATGGCTGTTTTCGAAGCACTTGGCTTTGCAGACGGCTTTCATATGGCGATATCGCCAAGTGTTTGTCCACAGACTGGAATGATACACACTACACTATTCCCCTGTGGCCCGCCACAATTAGTGAAGCCATAACTCTTTGTGGCAAATTGATTAGGCTAATCATTTGGGTCGAGGGTTTTACGAGTAAGCTCGTTATGATCTGATTTTCCGCGACATCGAAGGGGTTTCACGTTCCCTGATAAACGCATTAACTTAAGTCCAAGGCAAACTTTTGATCGATGGCTTTTAGAGCGGCACACGCTCCCCAGGGAGATTATAATTGTGCTAAAGCTTTCACGAGCCACCTCTTGATACAAGTACTTACACTTATTCAAATAGAGCGCAGTCCATTGAGTCCATGTCTCTCGGTTTCCCCGAACGTTGCGAATGTCGCGAGTGAAAAACTCCATATCCCCCAGATGCACCCACAAAAACGCTTTGGTTTCGACGGTTTTTAAAATGTATGGCAATATCGTTTATTACTATTCTGGCTGCTTTTCTCATTCCTTCTCAACACTTATTGTTCTAAATGTTACATTGATGTGTTTCCCACTCGCTCACTGTTTGCTGCCCCGTTCTTATGCGTAAAACAGATTTAGAATATTGTTTGTGGTACATATTATACTGTTTAATTAGTTTAGCCGCGTGAACAATTTCGTTTGTATAGAACTGCACTTGCCGTATTGCTTATGGTTCGTAGCTACTAGGCTATATGTTTGGATAGTTAAAAACGGACACACACAAGCCTTAAAAATCATTAGCTCTTGGTTTTTCTGTTGCTGGACTTTAGTTTAGTAAGTAACTTACAAAATGAGCCGTAAATTTGTATTTGAGTTTGCCACCTAAACGATTAGTGTAAAATTGAAAACAATTTTAGTTCTTACTGCGGTCCTTTGTGTTCTCGCCTTTGAGTTTTGCTGTGTAGCGTTCCTTCTTAAAAAATATACAATTTATTATTTCTCGAAATAGTTGCTGCCGCTCTTTAAGTTGATCGGGCCACCTCTACTTAGCTACACTTTAGTTTACACACACGCTATGTATCGCTCTATCGCTATATCGCTACGGTATGACACATTTATAACGCCTGGCCAACAACTATTAGAAGTACACAATAATCTTTAATAGTAATCATAATGGTAATTATAGTAATCGTAGGGTTTAACAAACAAATAATAATAATAGAATTTACTTTACAATATTTTGTGGTTGCTGTATAACAGTTGCAATCTACCAGCGATCGGTATCAGTTTTCGATCGGTAATTTATGAGCGTAGTATAACTTTATATATAGCCGAAGGTTTCTCTATATCTTATCGCAAGCTAAGCTGAGTTCTCCTGGTAGAAAAGTGAATTTTCCGCACTTCATCCTCCGCTGTTGCCTAGGCTTAAAGGTATATATATATGTATATATGGTGTGGGGCTGGCTATATATATCCATCCGTCTTCTCCACTTTGTATATAGGTGTGCTCGATCTCTGATCTCCTCCTCTGCTGTATAAGTAAATAGAAAAATATCTCACCGGATCCTCTTAAGCTCCGCACTGCCCCTTGTAAATTCACTTCTCTCTCCTTTCCAACCGATCGAATCTCCTTAGAGCTTCGATTCGCTTGTCTTCTGGGGGAACTGCGGATGTCCCTCTTCCTGCTGCGGACTCGCCAGTGTCTTGATGATCTTGGGCACTATGGTGATGGGCTGATCCTCGTCGTCCTCGGCATCCTCGCCCTGCTCCTCGTCGATGGGGGTGAGGGTTTCCACATGCACCGGAGTCTCCTCCGAGGGACTGCACCTCTTCAAGCAGGGCGCCAGGAAACTGGTTATCGTGGAGATGCCGAACAACGCACCAGCCATGTAAAAGGGCAGGTCGTAGGTGTGCGTCATGTCGTAGATGGCTCCCGCCAAGGGCGTTCCGATCAGGGCGGCAAATCCCCTGAACAGGATCAGCAGTCCGAAGGCATTTGTTAGCTTGTCCAGGCCGAGCAGGTCGACCAGGATAATTGACGTCAGCGAGATGTAGCCCGAGATGGCCAGTCCGAAGAATATGGACATGGTTATGTAGGCCGCGTAGCTGTAGCACAATGGGGTCAAAGTCACGGCTATGGTTGACACCAGGAGGCAGCAGTTGTTGAGCAGTAGCGAGTTCACTTGCGGCAGGTCCGCCACCCATCCGCAGAAGACACGGCCCACGGTGTTGGTGATGCCAATGATGGACAGCAGCATGGCCGCATCGTTTTTGGGTATGTTGTGCTCCTTGGCCGCATCCACCAGGTAGACAAAGGGCACGTACAGCCCGGCCATTCCAAAAATATTCGATACGCCGATCAGCATGAAGACGGGATCCTTCAGCAGGCTCACATCCAACATGGTGTTGACCACGGACTTCACGGAATCGGGAATGCCCAGGCAGGGACACAGGTCATACTCCTCGCGGTGCTTCTCAGCCTCGGCCAAGGGATCTAGTTTAGCCACACTCTGCATGCTCTTCTCGTACTTGGTCAGCGACAGCACCGAATTCCTGTAGTTGGCCAGGGACTTCTGGGACTGATATTGCGGCAGGTTCGTCACGGATCCCGAGTAAAAGATATCCTTGCGGGACATGGGTCGTACCATCCTGCCGCTGCTGCCAGTTTGACTGCCGCCCTGCCGTTGGGACAGCGACAACTTCGAGGAGGCGAAGTCACCGCCAGCTCCTGCCTCCAAATCTCCGCGAGAAGTGGCCCTGATGGCGGCCAGCGAAGGCTGGAAGCGCTCCGAGGCGGATGTTTTCCTCACTCGCGTGTTGAATGCTGGCACGGATCCGTTTTTGGGCAAACTCTGATGATCTCCGGCCAGGAAAGCGGGCTGTGATGCGTTCCGCGTCATGGCATCCTGCGAGTGGTACGGGCTGTTCTCCGACTCCGAGTTCCTGTGAGGACGGCGGCCGACGGCCCCTGCGGCGGATCGAGCGGACAATTGTCCATTGCTGTCGCCATTTGGTGGAGATTGCGCGCCGTTCTGTCGATGAACATCCACCACCTTAGACTCCGTGATGGTGGGCAGGGTGGAGACAGGGTGCAGACCTCCGCCGCCTGCCTGTTGGGCCAGCAGCTCCAAATTCAAGCTGGAATGCACGCCGGGATCCGCATTGAGCGGCATCTTCAGTTTCCGCTCGATGGTTCCATCCGGTAACTGCACCATGAAGTGGGAGCCCGCAAAGGAACCCCTTTCCAGCTGCAGCTGCTTCTCCTCGTACATCCTCTGCATCAAGGGCTTCTGCTTCTTCTTTTTCGGGTAGGTCAGGGGTCGCATCATGGCTCCGAAGATGGCGCAGTTGAGTATCAGGCCAGCAAAGATGAGCAGGGCGTTCTTCCAGCCGTACTCCTCCAGAAGATAGGTGGCCAGCGGGGCAAAGGCGAAGGTGCCAAAACCAGAGCCGCAGACCGCGATTCCTGTGGCCAGACTCCGCTTGGTTTCAAAGTAATAGCCCACGGCCACTACAGCTGGCAGATAGATCATGCCGAACCCGAATCCCCCCATGAAGCCATAGGTGGCCATCAGCATGCTCACGTTGGTACTGAAGGTACTCAAGACGAAGGCTATGCAGGCGATTATGCTCCCGGCTATGCAGACGGCTCGGCATCCGTACTTGTTGGCCAGGGCGGAAACGATGGGTCCGGCGCTAAGGTAGACTCCTGACAGAAGACTGCCCACCCAGGCCACCGTGCCCTTGCCCTCGTGGAAGTAGGCCACGAACTCCTCCAGGAAGATGCCGAACGTGTAGGCGATACCGTCCACGATCATGTTGCACATGAAGCTGGCGAAGCAGATGACCCAGCCGTATCCTCCGTCCGGCGGAGGCGGCAGTTCCCCGTAGACGCTCTCCTCGTCGTCGTCATCCTCGTCGTTATCCTGGTTGTCCTCGTCCTCTGGACTCTGTTCCGCCGTCAGCCTGGCCGCCTCCTCACAGGCCAGCTCACTGTCCGTCCGCTCGAATCTCCTTAGTCTGGCGGACGAGGCGGAGTTTCCCCCCACGATGCCGGGATTTGAACTGTTAGTATCCACCATGTTGGCGGGACGAAGGGTTAGGGTTCCCGGGCACACACGCGGTTTTGGTGGAGTTGAAAAAGTGGGCTAGAAAGTGCGATGCGCGAAGGGTGGAGAAGGAGGAGGAACGTCCGCTTGGCGTCGCTGCCCGCGTGTGAATGCCAAATGCGAAGGAGAGAGCCCAAGTTTATCTCTTCACTCTCGCTCTTTGCAAGCTCACTCTTCGCTGCTCTCCCACTGCAGTTGTCGTTTGTGTGAGTGTGTGTCAATTGTTATTGAGTTTTTGTTTTCGTTTAGTTTGATAAATTCATAAATTCACTAGCGATAAAAGGCGTGGGCTGCCTGTATTTAAGCAAATATTAGACGACGGCTGCCTTTGGCCTGGTTTATTAATATTTTAGCTCCAGTTGGGCTGTTTGACTTTATTTTGTGCTGGTTTCAGTTTAACCGTTACTATTTTCCTTGCGGTTTTTGTGCCTTATTTTCGCTTATTTCCGCTTTGTTTGTGTATTTTTAACTTGCACTTGCAGCTGCAGCTGAGGTCACTAGAAAATGTTTGTTTTCCTTAAATTTGCCCGATTTTCGCTGGTTCTTTGCTTTGATTTTTCTTTGACTTTGATTTTGCGTTTCTGTGATTTCCTCAGCTTTTTTGGGGGTGCTGTACGTACGTACGTACGTGTGTACGTCGTAATTTGCGAATGCAATTGTATAATTTTCCGATTTTCAGCTTTGAAATTCGATTGGAGAGCGTGGCAGAGTGTCTGTGTGCGGAAGGGGAGGTGAGGTGGAAAGGAGGAGGAAGAAGAGCGGAGTGTGATCGATAAAAAGCGCACACCACGCACACACTCGGCGGCACACACACACACTACTCGATAACTTTTAGCTGCAGTTGCATTTGGGCGACATTTTCGTTTGCTTGTTGCGAATCTGGCGAAAAATAACAATCTCCGATTCCGATTTTGAATTCCCCGAGTTTTGTTCTGAACTGCTGCGCCGTCCGCTGCGAAATGAAAATGAAAATTCCTCGTAACGGCAGCAAAAAGCGACTGTTATACGATGTACAAAGACAAATTCTAAGTTTCTGTAAAAACACTCGCCCTCTCTCCTTCGCTCTCTCGCCCGTTTTGTTGCATTTGAAGTTCAAGCTCACAGAGCGCAAGCTCCACTCGCGCTCTCTCGTCCCCAAAAAACAGCTGATTGAAACAAAAACAAATCGCCGCGAGAGCGAGAGAGCGGCAGAGATAGGGAGAGCCACGACAAACAACCCCTCTTTGTTTGCCCAAGGGTTGTCTTTTGTCTTTCTCCCTTCTTTTTATCATCTTTGCTTTTCTTTGATTTGAATTTGAAAAGGTAAAGCCTGAAAAACCGGTAACCGCCTTTTGCCACATGGCCACAGCAATTGTTCAAACTGTTATACTGCATAACGTTCCTAAACCAAAGAGCGCAGAAACTGTTGCTCTTTACTGCCGATTTAGGTTAAAGGTTAACTTTTACTTTTCAGAAGCTACGCTAAATTTTACAGGACACCTTGCAGGGAAATTACATCTTCTTAAAGGCACTTTTGAACATAGGGATATTTTTCCTATTCTAGTAGCGAATGTGTATCAAATGCATTACTGAAAATATTTGCGCATTCAAAATATCAAGGCAAATCACTTTCATAGTGTAGATATTTATATTTTTAATTATTTTTATTAGTAACAGTGCAACTTCCAAACTGTAAGTTTCATTTAGGGAAGTTCTACTGTCATTCTAAGTGCGTGTTCGGGTGAAAGTGTTACTTTTGTCTGCCGCCTTTTAGGCGCCGACCATTGTATAATCCGCGCATTATCTTTACAGTTGGCTCACCTAAATAATAAAATGCATTCGACACGCAGCTGATAAGAAGGCCTTTTGAGATATTTCTAGTTATTTTGTTTATCAACTTTTTCGACTGTTGCCAGGTCGTAAAATCGTAAAAATGTGCTTTTCGTCTTCTGGTTGTTTATAACAGTTTTTCGGCTTGGTTAGCACTTTTTCGTAGTATTTGTTGCGGTGAGGCGTCGTAAGAGACTTCTTTCGTTCTCTTTGGGCTCTCTCTTTCCTTCAGGGGGATGTGAGCAGGAGTTTTTCTTCTTCTTGGGTGGTTGGTCAATGTCATTCATAAAAATTCCATGTCAAACACACGCTCACATGGAAGGAAAATGAAACCCCTCCGATATTGTGGGTCAACGCCAGAGGGCGCCACTTTGGCTCTTCCCACGATTCTTTCATGTTTTTTTTTGTGTTCCGATTCGCTAACTCGATTTGCTGCTGTGTTATTAACGCATTATGTGGGGCCTCAAATGGCCAACGCCTCCAATCTTGGCTAACAATCTGCGTGTGCCTGCAAATCACACTTAACCTAACTGAAATTTAATCCGAAATAGCGGTAATCGCAGCAAAACTGTTATACCGCAATGTGTGCGGTTAAAGTTCTTCCTATTAAAATTGCATGTGCCGCAAAACGCAATGCACCCAGGACGTTTGGAAAACGAGGACGTAGCCCGTGACACCCGATATCCAAAGTTTTAGGGGCCAAACTGAGCGGGATGGATTAGTGGCCGTTTGCACCAGGTGTCTTTGGGAAATTAGCTGGCCCATTTAAAACAGAATTCTGTGCCAAAAAACCAAACGCAAGCGAGTGAAATGTGGGTGAAATAGGGCAATGCACTAAGAAAAATTACTTAAGATAATATGAAATGCCATAGGATTTAGCTTCATACTAAGTTTTAATTAAAATATTTTTAGTAAACGTGACAAGTTTGATAAAAGGGACTTTCTTCTTTCCACTTTATGAGCGTAAATTGTTTTTCGCACTGTCACAGATGTTCACTTTGTGCAATGAATAAACTATCCTTGAACTATTCATCCTTTGCTGAGGGAACAGAGCTTTGCAGAGACAAGAACACAAAAAGAATTTTCTCCAGCTGTCCAAGAGCTTTCCTCAGTTCTTTATTTCCTCGCTGCTGAAAGGTTGAATGAACCAGTGATGACTCTTCAATTATTGTCACCCCACCCTCTTCGCAGCACCCCACTAAGAGCACCCCTTCATGTCCACCACCCCCTTTCTTGCTAGTTCCCATGCCTTCTTTGTTAATGAAAATGAAAATTGCGCATACGCCGTGTTGTGCAGTCAATGCTTTTCTCGCTTTGTTTGGCTGCTAAGCGTTTTTTTTACGCTGACAACGCTTTCCTTGCCATTGCCATTGCCCCGATTCAGGTACCGATACAGATACAGATACAGATACAGATACACGGCGACAGATACTAAAATACAGCTTGTAGAATATTGTGTTTTCAAAATGACGCAGTTTGTTGCTTCGACTGTTTTACCTTGCTGTTTTTTGCTTGTTCAACTTGTTGCGTTGCTTGGTATGCGGCGCCCGTTTTGCCGATGAGCCTGGCCTCAGTATCTGTCAGATACATTGCCTATCTGGCAGCTACAGTCGAACCTGGCCCATAATCAATCCGAATTGTGGGAAATTGTCATATCAAAAGACTTTGATGTGCGGAACTACCGATTCGAAGTCATGTTTTTTGTTCCAGTTAAGTCGGGACATTTAAATTTATCTCGTGAAGTGCTCGGACTTCTCCCCAGAGTTCTACTGTATGTACGGGTTACACTGAAGCGAGCTGCGCTCCTTCGTAATCTGCTACTCGCATTTATATGTTAATGTGGGCGTGTGGGGCGGTGGGCACAGGATACATTTCAGCGCGTGTCCTTGTATTCCACGGCTGTCAGTTCACGTTAACTTCTGTCGCTCGTCGCAGCACCATCGATGCCTATCAGTTGATGCTTTAAAGCCACTTCGAAGTAAACCGTCAACAGCTTGTAAATAACTTGGCGATAAGGTGGCTAGGAACCCTGACTAACCCCTCTATCCGTGCTATCCGCACCAAATACTTTATAGTTTGTTTGTTTTTCTTCTGCGGCGAAGGTCGCGTGGCTCATAGAATTATGCAATTTTCGTTCGCATTCAATTTCACTTATTGTTCTAAGCTTTTTCCCGCTCGTCTTCCTTGCGCGGGGTATTATTTATTTCAAATTGACACAAATGAATTCAATTGAATTGCCTGCAACAATTCGTTTTTGGCCCTGTTGCCAGGCGGTGGAAACTGTGCTCGTTCTTCATTGTATTCTACATTGCTCCGCATCCGCCATGAATTATCCAACGCTTGAGCAGATTACTTATCAATTTCAATGGGCAGTGAGCTCCATTATGGGAAGACCAGTCGTTTCATTGCATACGGGTCAGTTCAATCAACAATGAATGTGAGTGAATGTGTGCGACTCACGTTACGCATACGACGCGTGGGCTTGAAAATGAAAAAGTGTCATCTTCTCTATTATGCCTTCGCGTTTAAGGAAAATTATACATATATTTAAATGATGTATAGATTTTATAACATAAAACTTAAAAGCATTACTAAGCGTACATTCGATATGTGGTGAATGTATAAATCCATGTATATCGAGAAGTGCAGCGTTTGTATAATTTAAGCACAAGAAAGCAATTTCTTGCTATCTATATGTGCCATAATTGCATATACTGCTGTATTCTTTATACTGGATTCTTTGTTCTCCAAAATAAACTTTAGCCGCCACGCACTTTGGTTTGTTTTCATTTTGCTTGTGAGTCAGGGAACTGATTAAAAGAACTAATCAACAAAATGAATAACTTCTTATTGAATAGGTTGATGTACATGGTGTTATTGTTTCTTTTGTTCAAATAACTATTGCCTTGTACGCCAAATATTATATTGAAAGCATATTTGAAATCGGTGAAGCATATATATATGAAACTTCTGTTAGATGAGGGTAATAATTTATTTTTATGACTTTATATTTAGATCCTGATAATTTGTTTGCGGTTCGACTTTTATATCTGAAAATATGGTTTTGTTGCTGATTCGCTCAATTAAAAGGCGTCCACATCGTGTTTACAATTGGTGACTCTCGGATCGAATCGAAGCTCAATAAGCATAAATTACTCATAGAGCGGGTCTCGGCCACCGGTTCCTCCGATTTCTGTTGCTAGCTAATAAAAAATTGAATAAAATCGCGCGTTCAATAACAGCAACAAATGAATTGTGGAAAAGGGGAGGCTCTCGGAATGCCAGCGACTTAACCTAGTGCGACTTTTTTTTATTGGATGTTTATGTTTGTTTAGGGAACGGAAACAATTACGAAATCTTTCTTCTTTTCTCCAAATATATATATATATATATATATGTGGCCTTATCAAGTGGAATTTGAGACTGGAAAACAAATTCATTTGAACCAATGAAGCTTGGCGGGCCAACTGTTATACAGATGAAACCGAAAGCGGACTTTTGAAGACGACTCGGTTTGGGGGGCGACATGGGAATGCCAGTATTCTAATGGATTGACATTGCTGCGAGCGAGCCCCGACCCCCGACCCCCGGTTGATTTTTCATTTATCACATGGAACATGGAATAACAAATGGAAATTGAGTACAGTCCCGCCGCCTTCCGTATTATATTGTTGTTTCGTGCCTGACAATTTCCCTGTTTGCTTTTGTTGCAGCAGTCAAGCCATTGCAATTTACCTGTGCACTCAGCTCTGTAATTATCCATCCAACCTTGTGACAGTGCGGCTCGCCGCTCTCTTTCGCACAATCCCGGCTCAGTGCGTCCCTCTCTATTGAATCGTTATGGCAACACGTTCCAAAGCGGTTGTTATTGCACCCAAACCGACGACACCCTGGCACAGATTTCGCCCCCTCAGCGCGCCACTTGCCACTATTTTAAATGCATTAATCTCCACACATTTCCATACAGTATTTGCACTCGATTTGCTCGATTTCACCTATATTTATATTTATTGAACAACACACGGCGCACACTTAGTTCTCGGCTTGTTGGTCGCTAATTGAAATTAATTAGCGCACTCGAAATTCCGCAGAGGGGAAAGGGGCAAGGGGGAGTGAAGTGCGGGCTCTCATTGTCATATGATGCCTTCAATCGATGGAGCCCGCGGGGGCGAAAATATTTCCAATAATAAATGGGCGTTTAACACCAACTGGCAATGGACAAAACTCCGAATTGAAGAGCACTTGGTTAGTGGTCAAGCGCTAATATCCATTTTAGCATGTTCAAAATGGCCAGTAGGGGGATATAAATAATAATGATAGCAGCACAAGTACAGGCTGCCCTGGGAAAGTTGTCTTTGGAAATGAGATCCAATCCGAGGAATAAATTTGTAGTGTATGGGAAAACTCATGCGGGATTTTGAATCGAGAAAGGAGCGGGAAAGGTATGTAACCTAATCGCAATAGTAGTAGGTTGTAAATACAAGTAACAGATGCTTATTGAAAGAACATTTTGATATTTCGCCATTGTTTTTATAAAGGGAGTGATTTATTGATCATAAAAGATCAAACTGAACTGATTTATTTATCAGGCATATAGTGAGTTATTTCTGAGGTATGCTCTCGAAACCTATAGTTTACATATCCCAATATTGATCCCGACCCAGATTCCGCTTTGTATAAATTAGGGAGCGATCTGTTTGAACTGAATCTGGGATGGGAGATCACATGGATGTTGACTGCCATTCGCCCGTGTTGGCTTAACCTTTTTCCGGCTCTACATTGTACGGGTCTTATCGAGTTGGGAACGAGTGGCCAGGCTGGTTTATCTGGTGGCTCATATCAGGGTCGAGTGCGAAGTTCAAACACCTAGCAACAGGCCAATCCGCCAGTGATTTAATAACAATTTGGCCCGTCGAACAGCGCAAATGGGGTCTACTCTCCACCAGCTTCGGCTGTTTTTTCCCTACTTGAGTTTGACATGGATTAGTTATGTTTTCTATTTGCACTGATAGCTGCAATCGATGGCCCGCTTATCAGTATCAGAACAAATAAAGCAGAAAGAAGGGGGACATGAGAACAATGCCTGCCGGCAGTTATTGAACCATCCATACACAAATGTAGACCGAAAACCCCCATGGAGCCGGAAAAGGGAAAGATATGCGTGCTCTCTTTTCGGATCAGCTCTGTGCATTCGAATATGCAGACAGATTAGTAGGCTTATCCGTATTTGCTGTGGATATTGTTTGTTATATTTGCCAGTTCTTCACATAATATCGAATCAATTTGGGTTTTAATTAAGCATTAATTGCCTATGGCTTCCCAAAATTCCCTCACAATTCAGACAGCCAAGCATTCCGTCAGTGATCGTTGGAGTTCTAAGCATTTAGCTTCAATTGGCATCAATTATGTTGATTTTGTAAATTAGTTTGCATGCGGCAATTGAATTTCTTCTCACATTTCAACAGCGGGTGCTGGGAAATTGCCATTTAAGGTCAGAGTAAAAGCTTTTATTGATTGTAATCAACTTTCTTGCTCTTTGCAGCTGACAAGAGTTTGACACAGAACAACAACGAGGTGGTGGCCTTGGATGAGAAGTTGGCCAACGAGAAGCAGCAGCAAATCGAGTTCCAACAGAAGCAACAGGAGCAACTACAGCAGCTTCATCAACTACCACAGCAGCAGCAGCAGCAAGAAGAGCAGCAGCAACCGCAGCAACTACAGCCGCTACAAACCGAAAAACCGCCAACGAAAGTGCCAAACCTTGTAGTAGCTACAGTGGCACCTCAGCTGCAAACATCACCGGTGGTGGTGTCGCCAAAACAGCAGCAGCAGCAGCCACAAGCTGCGCACCAGAACAGCTACCATGATCAGCATGAGCAGCATCATTTACCGCAGCAGCAGCAACCGCAGCCACAGCGCAAACCCTCGCAGCAATACAATCAATCGCAGCAGCAACAGGTGCGCCGTAAGTACTCCTCAGAGTACAATCACCATCATCACCAGCACGGCAGCAGCGACACGGGCATCCAAACTACCAAGACCATGTCCTGGACCAATTCAGCTCAGCACAAAAAGTCCACGCAGTCGGTTTCGGTCACCGCTTCTCCCAATAGTGTAAACAATGGACCTGGAGTGGGTGCTGCAAGTGGACCGGCGGGCAAAGCCAACTACAGCCATACCACTAAGACTTTTACCAACCAGCAGCATTACCAGCAGCAACACTACCACACCCAGAACAGCTATAACAACAACAGCAGCGGCGGAAGCAGCAGCAACAGCAGTTCGAGCAGCAGCAACAACCAGCCACAGGTGCGCAACTACGGCACCATGAAGATGCCCTCTTCGCCGGTGGCTTGGGCAGCGCCAACGCCGGAGCGCAAAAACAGCCAACAGGCAGCAGCGGCACCGGCAGCAGCAACTGCGTCTGCGTCTGCAGCTCCCGTGGCAATCACAACAGTAACTACCTCAACGGCAAGCATTACGGCTACCCCAAATCAATTTCAACCGGAGACTGGCAACAGTAGTGCATCACCAGCCGTGGCTGCCCCGCAGCAACAGCAGCCTGCAGCACAGCAACATGCGCAGGCCGCACAAACAGGAGCAGCAGCAGCTCCAAGCAAGTCCTACAGCAACTATGCTCCTAAAAAGCATCAGAGCTATGAGCCAGCAGTGCTGAGCTCCGTGGTGGCCACCAGTTCGTCAGCCAACCCGCAGCCGCAGCTGAATCTTGCCCCACCTGCGCCACCAGCCTCGCAGAACAGCAGCGACAGTTCGCAGCTTTCGTGGGCTAGTTTGTTTGCCAGCAACAAGCCCGTGGCCAAGGTGGCGCCCTACGAGGCCAGCAAAATTGCACAGCAGCAGCCAGCCCATCCAGTGCTCCAATTGGCTCCGCCGCAGCCTGCTCAAGTGGCGGCTGCCGCCCCAGTTGCTCAGCCGTCGTCGCCTCCTCAGAATTTGCCCCTGCCCACGGCTCACCAGCAGTCACAGTTGCCAGCACCTGTGCCGGCGCCCACGGTTCCGCTGGTCACTCCAGGAGCGCTCTCCTATTCTGCTGCATCCGCTCAGGCAGTTCCTGCTCCCAGCCCCGCGTCGGCATCCGTCAAGCCCCTCAAGCCGGAACCGCCGCGTCCTGTGCAGCAGCAACTGGATGAGTGGACCAGCAAGTACGCCGAGTACCTGACGCGCCACAAGACCAATTTGGCGCCGATCAGCCTGCGTCCCCGAGGACTGACCAACAGGTCCAACTACTGCTACATCAACTCGATCCTGCAGGCCCTGCTCGGCTGTTCGCCGTTCTACAACCTGCTGCGCTCCATTCCCAAGCAGGCGGCTGTCCTGAGCGAGGTCAAAACGCCCACTGTGAACGCCATGTAAGTTTATAGCACGAACTGGGAATAGGAATAGAACTTATATTTAGCTCAATCAAATCATTCGAAGCCAAGCCACAGGCAAGTCAACAGACACTTCGACACCAATTTCCAGCCGGCGTCTGTGTTACGTTTGTGGAAGATGAAATGCCACCGGCCCTGTCTACGCTCTTTGGTTACCTCCGTTTTGGCGGTAGCTGCTGAGTGTTGGGGTTGGTGCACGTGCTCCGATTTTAAGTAGAAGATCTCACGTTTATTGGATTTCTTCGCCAAATGCGGCACAAACACTATTATTATTTTATCCT
The DNA here is from genome assembly GCF_016746395.2 of Drosophila simulans. Taxonomy (NCBI): domain Eukaryota; kingdom Metazoa; phylum Arthropoda; class Insecta; order Diptera; family Drosophilidae; genus Drosophila; species Drosophila simulans. Next base: position 905,351 of record NC_052522.2, read on the forward strand.
TTGTTACATCTAAGTACACAGCCGTTTACGTTTTATAACCTTTTGTTTTTTTAATTGCCTATAGGATGTCTTTTATGACCAACTTTTCATCGCTGCCCAGCGGTCTTCGCCTGCGTCTGAACAACCTCAACAAGGGATCGCAAAGCAAGGGCAAGGACGAGTTTGTGGGCTCAGATTTGCAATGCGACATGGCCTTTGAACCCACTGAGATCTACAAGCTGTGGAACGACAGTCGCGAGGAGCATGTCGAAGGTCGTCAAGAGGACGCCGAAGAATTCTTGGGCTACGTTCTAAACAAGCTGAACGACGAGATGCTGGAGGTAAGTGTTTGGCAAAAGTTGGCGGTTCAAATTTCTCATTGTCTTGTTGGCTTTGTTGCAGGTGATTAAGCTGATTGATAAGCCCACACCCCAGCAAAATGGTCAGGAACCCGCGGAACCAGAGGATGGAGGCGATGTCTGGCAGGTAAGTTAATTGCTTTATTATGATGTCATTTCACTTAAGTGAATGTTTTCCTCCCCAGATGATTTGCAACAATCGTAATAAGGGCAGCGTAACCCGCCAGACCGACTTCGGACGCACTCCCGTAAGCGATATCTTCCGGGGAGAACTGCGCTCCCGGCTGCAGCGTGAGGGAGAACACTCCACGGATGTGATTCAGCCTTTCTTCACGCTTCAACTGAATATTGAAGTGAGTTTCGAATATGGATACCCTTTTTAGAATTTGTTTTATGTTTAAAAAATATGTCATGGCCTTATCGGTATTAAATCATTTAATCACCACAGACAAGTCAACAGACACTTCGGCACCATTTCCCAGCCGGCGTCTGTGTTACGTTCGTGGAAGATGAAATGCTCAGCCTCGCCTGCGTTTGGTGATTGTTTCCGTTCTGGCGATGGTCACCAGACGTTGAGGTTGATGCACGTGCTCCGCTTTTTAATAGAGATAATTGTATTCAATAGTTTTTTCAACAGTGGGCACAAACAATAAATGTAGAATAATTATTACTTAAATAATGTTGCCCATATCAGCTATTTAAATTCATAAATGTTATATCTCTACAGAAAGCTGCATCTGTGAAGGAGGCACTGGAGATCCTTGTGGGTCGCGATCAGCTGGAGGGAGTCACAGGCAGCAAAACCAAACAGGAGGTGGTGGCCTGGCAGCAGATGACGCTGGAGAAACTACCCGTCGTCCTGATATTGCATTTAAAGTACTTCGACTACCGCTCTGATGGGTGCACAAAGATTTTGAAGAAGGTGGATTTCCCTGTGGAACTAAAGATCGATGCCAGTATGTTGCCATGAAATCATCATTATCGTACCGATGTTCATTTTCGACTTCGTTTCAGAAATCCTCGGCTCAAAGAAGACCTCGCAGAAGCAGCGCGCCTATCGCCTGTTTGCGGTTGTCTATCACGATGGTAAGGAGGCGTCGAAGGGCCACTACATCACGGACGTTTTCCACACGGGCTACAGCAGCTGGCTGCGCTACGACGACAGCTCGGTGAAGCCGGTCAGCGAGAAGCACGTCCTCCAGCCGCACACGCCCCGTGTGCCTTACCTGCTGTACTATCGCCGTTCAGACACCCTGCCCCCGCAGCAGCAGCAAACCCAGCAGCAGAATGGCGGAGGATCAGGTGGAGTCGTGGGCAGCAGCTCCTCATCATCGAATGCCGGGGATAACAAGTGAAAAGGAACCATAACGGGGCGTTGTAAAAATACATAAGAACTTTAAGTGCTAGCGATATACTGCATATATTTTTGTGTCAGTGCTTGTGAGCGAGAATGCGAAATTGGTTTTATATGCATATACATATACAAATTAACAATTAGATATATTCGAGCGGTATATATTTAAGCCCAAAGTCCAAAGCGCATGACCGTGTGTTAGAGTACGATTATGTGAGAAAGAAACTTAGCTCTAAGCTAGACTAGAATTAAGGTTGAGTAGAAAAATAGGCAGCAAAAGAAACTCGTTGAAGCGAAAACTTTGTACAAAGAGAAACGAAAGAACTCTGTAAACTAAACAGCGAGTAAATTAACGTATAACTTAGTGCTAAATTTACAAAATCCTTCAGCGTAGCGAAACCCCCAAATATCTGTGGCACAAAAGCCCTCCCAGATGTTAGAAGTAGTGGATGTTAGAATTGCCCTTAAATACCTTGGAATTTGGCGATATGTTATGACAAACGCTTACAGCTGTATATATACACAAATAATCATATATTGTAGTTGATCAGTTTCGCGGCATGCACCATGCATTTAAACAAACCAACCAGCAACAATATATATCGAATGCTTTGAATATGCTTTAAAGAAATATACATTTAGAACCAAGGTGTTTTCCACACAAAGAGTAAATACAGGCAGTGGTGGTCAGAGCAATAGCCGCAAGCATTTCATCATCTACAAGCCAAACTGGGTTACTTTTGTAATGGTCTCGAAGACCAAATCAAATAGATACTTCCTTTGCTAACAATTTTTGCTCACGTAGATGGAAGTTTAAACATGAAAGTAACGAGCTGAACACATTATCTATACGGCTTTTATAGACCACTACTGGGTGTTGCATTGCATATAGGCAGTTAAGTAAGTTAACAACGCGTTCATTTTGTAATTTATTTTATATGTTGTTTAGTTTTATACGTAATCAGTTAGGCGAGCAGATTCATATATACACAAACGGAACTTGTTATTCATAGTTAGAGAAACTTTTTGGGGATTGTCTCCCCGGCTTGGATGCGATGTTTGCCTTCATGATATTCGAGTTCTTAACTTTCTTTTCTCAGACCTAGAGCATTTAGTTTGTACATTATGTTAGAGAAATGTGTTGGGATTGTAACGAAAGATTTGAATGGGAATAATTATTATATGTAATCGGGTACGAACTAATGCTAATCAACCATACTAGTTAATAGATGTCTTACAAACGTATACACCCATATATATTTTCTTAAGCTATGTAATCTAAACGCATATATATTATTTATAGGTATCGTGCCAATGTTAAAACATCTAAAAATTTTCAAAAAAAAAAAAAATTATTACGATAAGAAGACATTACAACTTGTCAAAGCTTTGTCAGTGGCTAAACAAAAAGAGAATAATACAATTAATTAACGATTAATAACTTCTATTATCATTTATTTGATGAATTCAATTTTTAAACATTATAAAAGCGAAAAAGTCATTGCAAGCTTTTCGACCATTACGCTTTGATTTCAAAGAGTTTGATCATTTTAAAACATTCAAAGATACTGAAATGCGTGCTGATTCACCCGACAAGTGGTCGTTCTCTAATGGATTGGTATAAATCAATGCACTTAAGAACCAGGTCTTTAATGGTGAGGGAATAAGATAAAATCTTCAAAAAATCTTGGGATAATTGTATAATAGTGGAATGGAATGCATTGACATATTTCGCATATATTATGAATAGGACTCAAAAGCGAACCCATAAATATAAATCTACATATACATATATTTTGATGTTATACATATATGAACTAATTTTAAGCGAAATTATAGGATTTTTATAGAAACATGTACGCGTCTGCGTTTTGCTAGTTACAAATAGGTTCCTAAAACTAAACGCAAAAAATGATACAACCACAAAACGGAAAAAATGTAGAAGCAAAGGAATATTGAAAAACAATAATATTATTACTGATATATGTAGTTTAAAGCCAAGCTATACCGTAAACAGTAAAATTAAACTGAAACAAACAAATACATATAAATTTATAAATCCAATTTATACAAAAACCACGCAAAGCAAACAAAATGAAAAGATTGAAACATGTTGAATTACCATTTAAATATATTTTTGCAAGCGAAATTAGAATGTCAAACATAAACGAATGAAACACTTAGAATAGAACTAAAGCTGTAAAATTGTAAAATTTTCTCTTATATAAAAATATTTTATTTTTTTTGTAATTGTTATATAATTTGTGGAATACTCCAAAAATAATTGTATGTTTTAATCAGCACTTTTTGTTATGTCCAATACGAAAAGTGTGTTTTACGGCCATTGTGGAAATGGAATCGGTAACTGAATTTATATCATATTTAACCAAGTATCCTTTTTTTTTTTTTGTAAGCTCCAACTGCCTGATGGTCTTGAAACGCACTGTTCTGTGTCCTAATTTTTGTATAACCAAAACATGATTTTTCTGGGTAACTTTTTATAATTTTTGTAATACCCTTCTCACATTCTGTTGTCCCCGATTTATTATGTATGTTTTAGTTTTAAGTAGTTTCTAAGGCTGTGTAACTAACTAACATAAGTGAAAATCCCTTTTGCGTATGGCCAGGTATAAAGAGGGATCGTCCCCGAATGTTGTAATTAAGTTTGCCGGACAATTTTTGTTTATTTCGCAACCTTTTCCTTCTTTTTGAGGCCTCTGGCCAGAGGCTCCTCCGATAAACAGAAATTGGCAAGTGCACTTACTAAACGTATAACGAGGATTAGCGTGTAATCGGAGGATGTAATGGAGCTGCTCTAAGTACGCTGAGCCAGCTGACAAACTAATATTACAAGTTTTGTAACAAAGTTTTCTAAGGCCAGAGATGAGTGTATGAAAGGCGAAAGGCCGAACAGCAAAGAATAACAAGACACTAGATGTTTAACAATGCGAAACGATTAACAACACAATCTGAAGTGAAATAATTAGTCCACATTTAGTCTAAAGAAACCATGCTAAAGTAAATCTACAAAGTAAAGCGAATTCAGTTAAACTAAGTAAACATAACAAGCGGATATGTACCATGGAAAGCTAAATCATAAACGAACGAAATGAAATGAACATTATCTAGCAATAAAATAAACGAGTGATTTCATTGCCACAAGCAAAGCCGTTCGCCCCGGTGCTCTGGATTAACTGGGATTTCAGTGGGCGAGAGACGCTAACTTGTGCCGGAGTGGGTCAAGAGGAGGTGGGTCCAAACCGGTTGGGCCCAAAAATAGATGCCGGTGCGTTGCTCCGGATGCTCTTGGCCCACGAAAGGGAAAGGGAATTCATTCGGCGGCTAGTCGGCCGATAATGGGCAGCCACTTTGGAGCAAATTCAGTCTTGTTTTGGTTTCCAATTGTTGACTATTGGAAAGAGTTGCTAAAAAAGACGACCGACGACATGGCAGCGAAGACGAACTCATCGCACCACGTGTGACTCATTACAAATGCCATTCACAAGCCAAAGCTGAAAACTCGTTTTGGCCGGGCTGAGAGAGATGCACTTGAAACAAAATCGTATCCGGCAAGCTAAATATTGCTAGTGTCTATTAATATACTTGATTAATCGTTTTTGTTAACAGCCTTCAACAAATTGGTTTTACTCTTTTTATTATGTTTATAAAGATTATTTTGTTGGAAGCTACTTTGAAATTGTTTCTTTCAGTGACTTTAATTGCCAACATCTTTCTCAGTTGGGGGAGACTCTTTAAGCCGTTTGCGATGCGAGCCCATCGAGCAGTCGACGATCAGCTGGCGGCGATGAGCGACACCGCGAAATGCATTCGCTGTGCCCGCGGCTCGTTTTGTAAGAGCTCCACTTCAGTGCCCTCCAGTTCCCCTCAGCGGAATCGCCAAATGCCAGCTGGAGCTGGTTAGTTGTAGCCTGGAACACTCTCGCCATGTATCGCAATATACTCTGCCTGGCGCTGGGCCTCATCATTGGCATTCAACTGACGGACTTCTTAGAGTACTTCCAGCTGACCGACAGTCAGTTCGCGAGCACGGCCATCACGCAGCTGGAGGAAGGGGCCACGCCCCAGCTGGCGACGGAGGAGGAGCTGGCTCTGTGGCTCCAAAACGAAACACGGGTACTCTGCATGGTGCTGACCCTGCCGAAGAATCACCAATCAAGAGTGAGAAGAGTGAAGGGCACGTGGGGCAGGCGCTGCAACAAGCTGATCTTCATCAGCAGCCAGGAGGATCGGGAACTGGGCGTCATCGATGTGGGCGTGCCCGAGGAACGGAACAACCTGTATCTCAAAATGAGGAAGGCCCTGGAGTATGTGTACCGGAACCATGGAGAGGACTACGACTGGTTCCTCAAGGCAGATGATGACACGTAAGATGATGAAAACATTCGAGTCCCAAAATCACATATTCATTTTAACCATATTTTAGCTTTGTGATAATGGAAAACCTGCGCTTCATGCTCTACCCCTATGATCCCGAGGCAGCGCTCTACTTTGGCCACAGATTCCGCACCACCTTTCCGCAGGGCTACATGTCCGGAGGAGCCGGCTATGTCATGAGTCGGGATGCACTGCGTCGGCTCAATCTCTTTGCCTTCAACAACAGCCAATTCTGCCCGATCAACAACAATTCAGAGGACAGGCAGATTGGCTTCTGCCTGCAAAATGTGGGAGTAGTTGCTGGCGATTCGCGGGATGAGGAAGGCCGAGATCGATTTCTGCCCTTGTCCCTCAAGTTTATGCTGCCCACTTTTCCCACCGACAATTGGCTGCCTAAACTGACATTTTACGAACCAGTAAGTACAATATATCAAAAAATGTACCACATTATTCCTAATACATGTTTGTTTCAGGTTAATGAAACTGGCTCGACTTCGGGAATTAGCTTTCACTATGTCAAAATCCACGAGTTCGAAATGTATGAATACCTGCTATATCGATTGCACATTTTTGGAACTCCCTTGTCCCAGAGATCGCTGCCACCCAGACTGAGTCCCGATGAACTGCAGAACCAGCTCAATCAGTGGGCTCAAGAAAATAGCACGAATTCCAACGCGTGGTTGAAACAATAACAATATAGTTAACAGAGGTTTCTGTCTATATAGTACATATTTAAGACTTATTTTAGCATACCGACAGTCAAATAGAATTAGCTTTTAAACTTTTAAGAATATCATTAAGTAAATACCAATTGTTTTCATACTTCCAAGACTTTGTGACTGACTGCCATCAGCAGTTTACCAACTTACAAATCGCATTGCTTCACGGACTCTCTAATCGAAATGTATAAACGAAATTGCTGCGCCAATTGGACACAGCATGGGATCTCTTTTCACCAAAGAAAATACTGCAATCGCAGTATACAATGATCCTGGTAATGGTTCGGAACATCATCTTCCTCGTCTTAGGCATTATGTTGGGCATTCGACTGACCGATTTTATAGGCTACCTGAAGCTGTGGAGGAATAACGACTTGCGGGCGAGTGAGAAGGCTGCTCTACTTAAGTATCCAGTGGCCTCGGAGGAGCACCTGGCTACCTGGTTGAGAAGGGAGGTGCGCATACTCTGCCTAGTGCTCACGATGCCATCTTCACATGCCACAAAGGCGGCGCTGGTGAATCGGACATGGGGAGCCCGGTGCAACAAGCTGATCTTCATGAGCAGCCAAACAGATCCCAACCTGAACATACTTCAGATAAACAAATCCGAATCCCGGAAGAATCTATATGCCAAAGTGCGGACAGGAATGGCCTACGTACACGAGCATTACCTCAACGAGTACGACTGGTTTCTGAAGGCCGATGATGACACGTAAGTTATGCAATTTGGCCATTGGGCACACAGCCTAAGAAATGTATCTTTGCAGTTACATTGTAATGGAGAATCTGCGCCTGTTCCTTTACCCTTACGATCCGGAATCGTCTGTGTACTTTGGCTGTCGCTTCAAAGCGTATTTTTCCCAGGGCTACATGTCCGGTGGCGGAGGCTACGTGCTCAGCAGGGACGCCTTGCGCCGTCTGAATCTGTTCGCGCTGAACAGCACCACCATCTGCAAGCTGAACGGGGAGCCCGAGGACGTACAGATCGGTCACTGCCTGCAGGATGTGGGTGTTGTAGCGGGAGACACCCGGGACTTCCAGGGACACCACCGCTTCCTGCCCGTCAATCCCTTCACGGTATTCCCCACCATACTAACTAACTCCTGGCTGGAGGGCTACTTCTTCCACAAGCCAAATGTAGGATTGCCTGCCCATACAAACAACTACAATGCTCATAACTAATATTTTGTTCTTTTAAGAGAAGTGACTGCTGTGCTGCTTCGGCTATATCCTTTCATTATGTCAAAGACTTTGAGTTCGAGCTTTTCGAGTTCTTCCTGTATTACCTGAGAGTCTTTGGATTGCACAGGACGCCGAGGGCTCTTCCGTCGCGCTTGGGATTCCGTCAGATGAACGAGCGGCTGCAGCATTGGTCCCAACAAGTCACCGACAACAAGAACTAACCAAGGATATCCAAGGATACATCTAGTCCTGCCTTTGAACCCATTATCAACAAGCATTACATACTTAATCTACGATATGGAACATAGGAAAATATATTGTTATCATTTTACCGCTGGAAAATGCGAGTTATAGAAAGAACTCACATGCTAAGAGTATCTGAAGATATCCACTGAAATCAGGGAAATCAGGCTATGTTCTTAGATGGAAACATAATTGGAACATTCGTTAGATTTCAGTTCCGCGGCTGCTGCTCCAGTTCCCAGATCACCTTTCGCCCAGCCAGTGGGAATGTCTTTGACCTCTGGGAGTTCCTCCTGCATCACGCAAGGGTTTTTGGCTACCCGATGGGGCCACTGAAGCCGCCCCACGTCTGGACTTCCGGAAGATGCATGCTCAGCTGCGATATTGGTCCCGGGTTGTGTCCAATAACCATGCCAGACTTAATGTAATTGCTACACCTTGATAAATAAACCAGGAGCCGGGAAGCGATGAAGATTTATTCCAGCAATAAGGCAGACAATGGTTCGTCTCGTTCTTGGCAGTGTCGTCCTGTCGTCCGGAGTTGTTTTGGCCATTTGTCAAGGGCGCTTGCTCCAGAAACAGAATCCAAAACCCGAGCCCTGCGCTTTAAAGCACAATTTATCAAAAAGGACGCGTGCCCGTTTTCCGAGGGGAGATTAGTGAGGGAATTGAGGGAATCGAGAACCGGAAAATCGAGCGAAACGTGCCAAACACGTGAAAAATACCTGGGGATCATTGCATTGTTATTTATGAGCAACGAAATGAGCTCGGAGGGGAGTTAAAACCGGACTGACGGCACGCGAGCTCAGACAGCCATGGGCTCATGGATAAGGATAAACTCGTTTTGGCAAGGCAGCTGGTACCCCGAACGGCCTGTGTGCAGCTATCCAGGCCAGGGGTGGTGGTCCTGGTCCAAAAAACCTCTGGAACGTGCCCAACCCAGTTTCAGTATCTGTATCTGAATTCCGAACCCCAGTCGCGCCTGCGCTGCTTGCTTTGTTTCCCCTAATAGTCGCCCATTTGCTCGGCTTTTTGTGCAGGGAGCTTTCGAAACAGAGCTCCTATATCTTTTGTAATTCCTACATACACATATACACATATGTGTGTATATGCTAATGCAACTACACACGTGTCCTGGTTAACGGGCCGTACAGCGGGCCCCCTACAGATTTCCGGATCGTAACTCCTATCAGTGATTGCGATAAAGGCTCGCCTGCGGCAGCTGCTGACTTTTTCAGTTAGACAGGATCTAGGGGCGGGGAAAGTCATTTCCTTCGTATAAAATTTCCATTTGATTTTACTTGTTTAACTGTCTAAGTTTGGGTATATAATTGTTTGGATCGTGTCTGCTTTACATGACTCAGACCTTAATACGTTTTCTAAGGTGAACAAGGATCATAAGTAAAGTAACTTTGATTAACTGCGTCCCTGTTCATTTGGTTTACTTATTTTCTTACACATAAATGCATTTCAAAGACAGCTTTAAGTCAGCTTCAGCTTAAGTTAAGACAGCTTCGTCCCTTTACTTACTTCTTCACCCATTAGCATTATTACCCAAATCCCCTACAAAACGATCTTTGTTGACACCTTAAGTCATTTCCGAGCATTAACCCCAAGAACAATGCATTATAAGCTGTGGTTTCAGCTGACTTCTCGGGGGTAACTCCTTGGTAACCACCTCAGACACACCTTTTTGGCTCAATAAAACAGCAAGAACTCCGCTGCCTTCGTTAACCCCTTGAGGTGAACCCATTACCAACCGAAATGGTCCCTCAACACCTATTTTATTGCGAGCAACTCCGGTTCTTCCCCTCTAATTAGTTGAATTCCTCAGCTTCGACTTCACTCAGCGATGCCACGCCCTCGGAGATACCCAAACACTAGCAGGGAGAAACTGAGAAAGTGAGACTCAGACAGAGAAAGGGAGATAAAAAGGGGACTTCCCTCGGCGACCGAATGTCTGAGACGGAACAGTTTACACATTTCAACAATGTCTTATAATCAATTTAATGGCTTCTCCTCAAGGGAAGCCCGGGCAGACCGAGAAAAGGTAAACAAGGGGAGAAGGACGAGGGCAGAAGAAGGACGAGGGTCCCGGCAAGGGGCGTTTCAATTTGTAGCCTAAAGTGAAACCTACAATTGGCACTTAGACGGCAAAAGGAATTGGCCCTTTTATGGGCTCGTTCTGGTTTGTCGTCTTCCTCCTCTCCTCCGCGCCATATCTCAATTAGGTGACGAGGGAATGAATGAATGGATTGCTGAATGAAAGGACTCTAAAAGGACAAGCCCCGAAGGAGGCGCCTTCGATAAGAACGCTGATCCTGAAGGTTCGCGGTGCTCCTTTGAGGGGTATAAATGCCAGCACACTGGGGTAAAGTGAGGACGACTGCGGACCTCCGGGGTAATAATAATTTCAGTGGTGACTCAACAATGTCTTGAACGTGTTGCTTTGCTCCTTCCGGCTGAGGAATGCTTCTTATAAGAAAAACCCAATGAGCAACCCCTAAGAATAATTCACTGACTTCTCGCCCTTCGCTTTTTTGACGCGTGCCAAACGGGGAAGGGAAGGAGTGTTGTGTTGAGGCGAAGGACTAACCCCAAGACATACCTGTAGCTGGGCAAGGAAAGGAGAGAAGAGGAAGGACCTTAGGCTCGGATTCCTTGCAGGCCTCTGACTCATTGGCATGTCATGCGGCGGAAGTGCATTTCACATATAGTATATATGCTTGTAAAAATATTGAAATTTATAGAAAACTAAAAAGGACACGTGCAGGACTCGCATGCAAAAGAGGAAGTGGCAGCCAAGCGTTAAATTGAAGCATGCCAAATCAATTAAAAACGAAATATTTTCCTTCTGCAAGCCGTTCGTTTTTGTAAATGCTTTCCATGGCAACACTGGCTTTTCCTATTTTCCTATTTTCCTATTTCCCACTTTTCCAACGCCAGCATCGGGTTTTCCTGCTGCAGCTGCCGCAAATCGAACGTGCAAGATAGGAAATAAAACCCGAAAACTTGGCACAAATACCTTTACACATGATTTATCAAGCACTGCAAGGGGTTCGTTCGTTCAACAATACTTACTATTTTTCGCAGCTGCCAGCCCAACTCCCCTTACGATTCCGATAACCAAACATGCGATCGCCCCTGGCCAAGCGAAATACTTATGCTCGGGCGGACTAAAACCAACCCCCTAGACGAAATCACCCTAAATCTCCCTAACCGCCCAGCTCTCGTTCTTTTTTTTTGGGGTGGCTTCGTCCTGCATCTCTCTGGATTCTCCGGCTCTGCAGACTCTGGCCAAGTTTTATAATTTCCAAATTATACAGCAAATCTGTCAGTTTCCTGCTCGATTGGAATTTTCTTCTTTGTTTTCTGGCTCTGAAGAGGAGGCGTGTCCTGGCCAATGCTAATTATCGTGAGTGAAACATTCCGAAAGGACTCCCTCGAGTGGAACTAATGTCGCCTGGACCGGATATGCGATCGGGTGAAGGAAACTAACTAACTAATTACGCACTCACATCTGTCGATTACATGCTGCTTATTTTATCCCAGAATCCAAAGGACTACACTTGACCAAGGGAGTCCTTTAAATTTGTGTGTTGGAGATCTAGGCTGCAGATTGTGACCAAATCTGAGCTTTGATCAATTCAGCAGACAGCTAGAATTCCATGACATAATAATAGGAAAGTGACATCATTGTTTTTATAAAAATAATAAAATGTTGTCTGACTTGACCGAATTCTTTCCAAGTAACAAAGCTGCGATTTATGGACTGTGAAGTCGTCTGCCTCGAATAGTTAGATATTTGTTAAATATTTTTGTGATTCCCTGTTATCTCAAGTACGTGTCCGAAAGTCGGAGAAATAAATAATTAAGTGCTTACTTAAATCAAATAGAATGTTTTTTATATGCACATCCGACCGATTTGTTTTGATAGCTTTCTTAGCTTTTGCAGATGTATGAACATCTTTTCTCAGTACCCTGGCACTAACTTTTTGGATTCCAGTTGGTCGTGCTAATGAGAATGGTCGCCTGCTAAGCAAACCCAAGTGACTAAGGGTTGTAAATAGACTCCCTTAATCTTGTCAGATCTTCCCGTTTCCCACCTGTGTGGACCACGTCAGATTGTAAAGCAAACTGCCTCCGATAAGAGGCAGCTAAGACACAAACAGAAAGTCAGATAACAGAGATGGCATTTCGCTATAAAAGCGGCGAGGGAATAGGCAAAGTTGGCTAGTTCTTGGAGTGAACACAGATCAGGATGCGGTTCATCGGTTGTACTTTCTTCGGTGTCTGTTGCCTGGCGGCTTTTCCCCCTGCCACACCCGCTTTTTTGGCTCCGATCCGGTCGTATGGTCAGAATGGAACCCTCGCTCTGCAGAACAACTTTGCCTTGGAGCTGAAGGCGGTGATCCGACAGATACCGGTGGACAACATCGAGAAGCTGGTGCAGACCTACCTCCTCAACGACATCGAGTTCCAGGGTGTGATCAGGGCCATCAACTCCCTGCCCGCCTATCGATTCTACCGGCAGTTGATCAACCAACCCGAAGTGCGCCAACTGCAGCAGTGGGTCACGCAGCAGTTGATCCTGTCCGGCGGTGGACCCAAGATCTTTGAGTACCTAGAACTGGAGATCAAGATCTTCAACAAGTATCCCTACTGGTCGCAGATCGTAAGTGGAATCCAGGGATTCCAGGCGGAGTTCGTGCAGATCTACCCAGTGCAACTGATCCGATCCCTTCTGGAACCCAGTGCCACCCAAACCAGTCCTCTTCTCTCGGAACTCTGGCGTCGTCTGGTGGCCTTGCGCCCAGTTTACGAAAGAGTTTTGGCCACTCCACCCGGCAAGGTCATCACCGCTGAACTCCAGAGACTGGGCGTGGATGTGGGTGGTGTGGACGCCCTTATCCGTTATCAGTTCGGTTGGAGCAACGTCACCTTTCCGAGCTACGATTACACGGATTACCTGTACTAGAGGTTCAATGTGGAACTGGGTATCAATAGATTATCCCTATATCATATTAAGATATTAATGTGATAATTATATATTATATAATATTATTGTTGTAGGTGTGGCAATTCTGGTCCAGTATATTTAACATTACTTAACAAGCATATAGCGATTGAAAATACATGCCCGAAGGCGTGAAGAACATAATTCAATTGTTTTAAAATTTAGCATTTAATATCATACAATTTTCAATCCCCAATTTATCTGCTACACGGAACTGCAAGTCAATCACAGAACCATTTCCACGTGAATGGCACATTGAAGCCCTGGGAAATACCACCGAATCGGAATATGGGCAGTGCTTTAAGCCAGTGTTCCCGCTCTCCAAACAGACGGAGAAATCTCGTTCCCCCCGGGCAATAACAATAAATATCCGTACTGGCTGCTCAAAGGTCGGGCTCAAAGGCGGCACCCTCGCAATGCGAGGTACGCGTATCCATGGCAATGCCATGATTAAGTAACAGATGAGCCATGTGTCCTGCAATGTGTCCTGGCGAATGGTGTCCTGGGCTTTAATGCCGCCTGCCTGGTATCCTGCGCCTGTTCGTGGGTCGCACATGCGATTTAATTGAAACAAACCAAACAGGAAGCGTCGCGGGAAGGCGGAGTGGGTCCTGCGAATGGGGTGCTTTTATAATGAAGTTCCCATTTCGCTCAGTTACTCATTAAAAGTGGAACCGGCATTGGCATTGGCAGTGGGATTGGGCTCAGAGCTGGGATTGCGACTGCGAGTGCAGCGGAAACTAGTTAATGTGAGCCCATTGTCAAAAGCAGAAGCGCAAGTCGTGCAATTTTCGCACAGCAGCAGAAGGACACTGAGAGAAATTGGCAGCAGTTATGTTCACAAGTTCTAGCACATAGTTCGCAGTGTACGTATGATAGAATTTTCTGTTCATAATTGTATAATTATATGAGGACATCTTATTTCATTAAATTTCAAAATATATGCCTCAAATGTTATTGATGTGTTATTTACATCTGTAAAGTTGCTCTATTTCGCGCAGTGGAGCCTCAGCTTGAGGGGGAATCCTGCACAGGATCTTGGCAGGCTTAGGCATAAAACGCGAAGGGAGTTTTCCGCCCCACCACCTTTTCCTTCGTCCTTCTGCGGTGAACGCGTCCAATTGGAATTTTATATGCATAGTCTGATAAGTGAGCCAAGGGGTAAAAATGAAATATTTTATATTTCGCCGCCGCCTCTAAAACCTAAAACCCTCCCTAGACGCTCATGCACTGTGACTGACATGCGGATATGCGCGCGGAGCAGCCCTCCTTCCAATCTGGGTGCATTTGCCACCCCCGAGGGCGCAGCGCTTTAAAAAACCCTATTCGAAATCAGCAACAGCCTCAGACTCGAGCGGTTTCCAAATCGCGCCACGCTTGAGCTCTGCTTTCTAGCGTTTACAGTGAAAATTGAATGGATGATCTCGGTTACTTCAAAATAACAATATCTATAGTGCGTTGGGAAATCCATAACCATCTATCTGTCTGATAATATATATCTATCGAGAGAACCTTAAAACTACATAAATAAAAAGATTCTTTAATAATTATATATATTATAGCCAGCGTGCACCATAGCCAGTCCTCACTGTCGACCCCTGTCGCACTTTTCACAGTGGTGCCGCTATGTGGCTCGTGTGTTGTGTTTGGTGTTTGAAAATGCACCTGGCTAAATTTTCGGCTTCGATTGCCAGCCTTTGACTTTTGGGGAGGGAACTGGGAACATGGAACTGGAAACTAGGAACTGGGATTTCGGATGGAGGACTCTGGCGGTTGCATTGTGATTTCCTCGCCGCACATGCCGCCGTATGAATACACATTCGCTCGAATGTGCACCGGACCAATTCGCAGCCTGGAATCCTTGGCACAGGACATTAGCGACAGCGGCAAATGAACGTTGGTCGCCGGTCGCGTGCCCAGAGCACTTCGACACCCGACAGAATTGTGAATTGTGATTGTTTTGCTTTTCTCTGTTTGTTTCGCAGTTTTGAACCCTCTGCGAATTGCCAGTCCTCCGTCTCACTCGCTCTGTGGGTTTCTGTGTCCTGCGGCGCGTTTTTATTGTGTGTATTTATTTTTAAGCATGCCGCACAACTGTAGGAATACGAGCTCGACCATAATTATGCCAGGTTTTCCCGGGGTTAGTCACTTGCCATATTCCGGGGAGTTTTGTTGGCGGCAAAGTGGGATTTGCGAGCAAATTCCTTAAGCCCGGTGGATGGACTTTCCTTGAACACACACATGCTGCAATTGGCTTATTGGGATTTCAATTTAAGATGCTGCTAAATAAAGTTAGTCACTTACGTACTGGTGAGGCACCCCGTCATCACTCGCCAGAAATGCAATTATAAATATTCACACCCCTAAAAAACGAAGCTGCATTGGCAAATTGCATACGCTTATGGCAGCTAAAAATTATAATTGTTATTATTCAAATGTGAGCATGACGCACAGCTGAAGGACTATTATTAAATTTCTTATTTCGGGGGAGAACTGTAATTGGTGGATGAGTCCCTCAAAAAATCGTCCTACCAAAAGGCATAGATTTTGGTAATCGGCTTTTGGCAAGCACAAAATGATTGGATCTTATGGCAACTTGTTTTCCATTCTCTGTAGATTAGCTTACCAAAATACAACAATCCCTGAACTCAGTGGGGTATTTACTATTAAACCACACATGCTGAGCCTGGCTTATTGGCGGCTGAATCACCCGGAGATACGGCAAATTTGGAGCTTTCAATTTGAATACCCAATGGAGTAAGGCAAATTGGTAGCAGATTTCTCGACTTCCCCTCTGCCAGAAACAAATGAAATGCAATTAAAAACCTTAGCGCCCGGGAAACCAAATCACATTCCCATTCGAGCAGCAGAAATTGCATGAAATTATGAAAGCGAAAAATTTAATTACAGCTCAGTGGCAGTGGCAGTGGAAAGGATTGACAGGACTGAACCCCGAAAAGGCTGCCTCATCGCCACAATGGGCAACATGTGCTACAAGTGGAGTGGATCCTTGAGGAGCTGCCCAAGCAAAAGTGCACGCGGCTTGCAGGCTCGAAAGCTGAAAGGCTAAAAAGCCTTTTGAGACACACACAGCCAGATGAAAACGAGAATGGAAATGCAAGTGCATTATGCCGCATAAACGATGCATTTTCGAACATTAATTATTGCCAAGCAGCCGCCACAGGGAGCAAGGATCCCGCCCAGGACACGCAGACAGATCCGAGGTGGGGCCGAGCCCTTGAAATTACCATAAAAAGATGCACTTAAGGGTTAGCAATGTTCCGAACAACAAACAGAATGCGTACTCCCTATGAGACGACATAGAGACCATATCCCAGTGGTCGGGGCACTTCTCCACGGGCTGTCGTGGGTGTTTGTCGAGTGCAAATTTGTGCCAAGAACGCCTTGGAGCGCAGAAATCAGAGCAGTCAGAGCGGATTTCTGAAGGATACACGCAGAGAAATGTATTACCCATTGATGGAAACTTCTAGAGATTCAAGAGACGAGTTCCCCCTTAAAAGCAAGTGCAGAGATCATATTCAATGGAAATATCAAAAGTGCACTCTGATCTGATGGATGATGATAACCGCAGAGAAGCCTCTAACCAACGCGCACTAATCCGTTTCAATGGGCTTGTCTCAGATTAATCAATTTTCGTCCTTTTTGATGGCTTGATTTCCCGTTTCCTTTTTCGCTCACTTTAGTGAATCGCAAATAAGGCGGCATTTGTGACTGACAGGAATAAGTTGGCAAGGCATCACCGAAGCTCCGGAGGGGAGGACTTTCGCCACCCGGCACGGGGATGGATTTTGAATCAGTGTATCTGCGATGCCTTTCAGGACCTTCGGATGACAGCCATCGCGGCCGAAGGACGACAGGACCTTCAGGACAATGCTCGCGTGGCTGACGC
This sequence comes from Drosophila simulans, assembly GCF_016746395.2. Taxonomy (NCBI): domain Eukaryota; kingdom Metazoa; phylum Arthropoda; class Insecta; order Diptera; family Drosophilidae; genus Drosophila; species Drosophila simulans. The sequence continues at coordinate 922,509 of NC_052522.2, forward strand.
ACTTCTGAGACTTTTGTTGCCTTCTCCGCCGATTCACTCGATCCGAAGTTTGGGCCAGGATTTGGCCTCGGATGCGTGCGCTATTTTAATTCTAAGCTGCATGGTAAACATCGATTCCCCTGGCAAAAGGCCACCCTGCTGCGACAGGATCGCCTTGGGAATACTCTCTGCACTTTCAACCATGCACTGCGAGAAAATCAATATGAGTAGCGCATTGCATTATTGTAGTATCTATATTGTCACCTTCTGGGGAAGTCTGCTATACAATTGAATGTAAAGCTGAAATATAAATATAAATTTTAGTTTAACGGTGCAATTTGGGTGTATTTTCTTTTAGTGCTCACATTGTCAGCCCGTTTTGGGGTGGCAATCGTTGCCATGCACGTGCCTACCGTAATACAAGAACAACAACAATGGCGGCGTGTTCAACATAATATGCCATATTTTCCAAGAGCGAGAGTCCTGCGAATCCAGCGAATCCTGCGACGAAAGCCCTCGACGGGAATCGAAAGTGCATTCCTTTCATGGCAACCACTGTCGGCTCAGTCAGCTCAGTCGGCTTCGCATTTCGATTACATTAATGCAAAGCACTCACACGGACGAGTGTCCAGGATACTCGCACACAGACACAGCTACCGTTACAGCAACAAGGATACGAGGATACAAGCGATTGTGCGCCATGCTCCGCGGTGGTGAAGTTCGAAGTTCGAACCCAAGTTGTGTCTGCTAGTCTGTTAGTCTGTTACCTACCCCACCAAAAGCGAACTTGACGAGCTTAGTCGTCTGAGGCTGATAAATGCAGTGCCGCAAAGTACACCTCGCGAAATTTGTATATAACATGTATGAAAAATTCAAAAAAGAGATAGCAATCCAAACTATGCTCTAGGTTGATGTACTTTCCAGCCGGTATTACTTGTTACATTGTTTACTTTTATAACCATCTTGGCCAACAGCTGTTTTGCACCAAATGGCAACAAAGAAACAATTCACCTTTTGGAGCAAGGATATCCCCGATCTATTGATGAACCTCATGGTTACATGCTCAATTAACGACTCCATGGGTGTCAGCTGTTTTTGGCAAAAATAAGGACAATGTGCTGCTCAGATTTCCGCTGAATACACAAACATACATATTTGCCTATGAAGGTGCTGCGATTTTGGTGCGTGGCAATTTCGGGTCCCGAAACAACAGCTGTCGCACATTGATTTCTCCGAGTGCATTGTCCTGGCCGCAAAACGGGAGAATGTGTGTCTGTGTGTGTGTGCGCAGGACTTTCACTCCGTGTGTATGTGTGTGGAAAAAAGGGTGACTAATGTGTGTGTGATTGCTAACAAAAGATTCCGGCTTTTGCGGCTCTGCCGGCGTCGAAAAAGGACAACGACTTCGGCCGAAAAGGGGGTTGAAATGTATTTCCAGGACGCCGGCACAAACAATGATTTCGAGTTTCGGTTTCGCTTTCCTTTGGCCTGTGGTACACATAAATAGCCGCCACCGAGTCCACCGAACGTCATTCGCAGCACAAACGTCGAGCCGACTGGAGGTCTTCTGCATAGAGTCCCAGTCCGCGAGGATCAGCGTTATCAGTTTGTTGTTAAGTTTGCTTAGTTCCCGTTCTACGTTCCCCGTTCTACTCCGTTTTCGTTTTGCCACGTTGAAGTTTTAAGTTGAAAGTCCCATCGATGCCATGGCCCAGATACAGACACCGATACCGATTCCAGCCCCCGCGGAGCCCACTGAAAAGCTCAGCCACCCGCACAGCATTGGCATCCAGTTGCAGCACAAGGGGATGCCCCATGGCCTGGGCCTGCTGACCACCGTGGCCTCGCTGCCCCCCAAGTACCGCAGTCGATACCTGAACCTGAAAACCAGGTGCGAAATACCGCTGGATCTAACGCTGAAGCTGCCCTCACCACTGCCCAGCAGCGATGTGCCCATGGCGGCCACATTCGCGGAGGTCTACAGCGAAAATACGAGTGCTAGTTCCAGCGAGGTGCAGGTGGAGGTGTCCAAGGCGGAGGAGCTGCCGGTGAAACCCCCAACACCACCGCAGAGTCCAGCAGGGAAGCGTAAATTGAGCCGGGAGAGCTATGACGACGAACAGCTGGCTAAAATGGCCAAAAAGGAGGACGTTCCGGTGGAAACAGTAGAAGCCACACCAGCGAAACCCGTCAAAGTGGCAGAATCTGCGCCTAAAACCAACAAGGCCACCACTTCCTCGGGAAAGCCCTTCCGCAATAAAGCCACTCGCAAGCTGAAGTTCGATGAGGAGACCAGTTCCCCCGTCTCGGGCACCGTCATCCGACCGCTCGAGGACATCACCGATGGATCGATGCAGTACAGCAACGGCGACATTGACCCCAAGTACAACATAGTCGAGATCACAGAGGAGACCAAGGCGGAACTGGCCGCCATTAAGAACGTGATCGGGGACTATGTCTGCCGGCTGTGCAAGATCAAGTTCGAGGACGCCTTCGGCCTGGCCCGGCACAGGTGCGCCTGCATCGTTCTGCTGGAGTACCGATGTCCCGAGTGCGGCAAGCAGTTCAATTGTCCTGCTAACTTGGCCTCCCATCGCCGGTGGCACAAGCCGAGGAAGGAGGCATCCAAAAAGGAGAATCGCAACACCACCAACCAGCCGGAGAAGCAGCAGCACGTGGAGAAAAAGTCGGAGGAGGAATTGGCCTTTGATTGCCAGGAGTGCGGCAAGAAGTTTAAGAGGGCCGCCTACCTGAGGAAGCACCAGCTGACCCATCAGAAGAAGGAAAAGCCGGTGGACAAGCAGCTGGAAATGAAGCCCACCACCACAACTATCACGGGCAGTTTTCACTTCAACCAAGCGGTGTCCACCTCCTCCTCCGCCAGCAGTTCGCACTCCGATGAGGGCGTCTACGTGGTGGGGTCCAATGCCAGGGAGAACTACGACTATGACAACGACTACCTCTCGGACTCCAGCTCCTCCGCCTCATCTGCGGGATACGGACGGCTCCAGATTGTGGAACATGGACTCACGGAGGAGGAAAGCATTGCTGCCGCGGCTCTGACCAACTTGAGGAACTGCGCCTCCGTCATCCAGCACACCACCATGGCCCACTGAAGTCGAGTGAGATTTATTTTTAATGTTATGTTTAGTTTCTAGTTGAACACCAAACCCGATGCAGCTAAAACAGACCAAAGAATTAGTTATATTCCACGGAAATTTCGTTTTCCACTTCGTATACTTAGTTAGCTATACAGTTTAGTTCTTAACCGATTCAGTTTCGTTCGCAAAATGAGTTCAATTCTAGTCAGACTCTAGTTTGTATCCGTACTTCGGCCCACATTCCACAGGCAATTTAGTTGTAACTTAATTTCTAGTCAGTGAATCCAAAGAATCTTGGCACTAGTCAGCTTCAATACGATCTCGAAAAGGGTGTCTCTTGTGTACCAGGAAGGCATTTCTACCAGTCTCTAGGTTTAGCTAGTTTAGGAACTTTTGGGAGTGCAATGAACCTACAACGAAAGCCAAAGCAACCAACCAAAGATTTATAACTAATACTATTCTATCTACTCCTCGTTCAATTCTTTTGCTCCGACATCATCCAGAATCATTCATCACCCCTATCATCCTTCATCCTTCCCACTACTAATCATCACATACCTTTTACACTTTCATACTAATTTCCTCATGACTCACTCTCATCCTGTATCATCCTTGCCTTTCTTGCAAATCATTTTCCAGTTAATATTCTAACCAAAATTCAACCCTTTAACAAGTTTTTCAATCTGGAAACTTCTCGTCATTCTAGTCACAAGTTCTTGCATTCCTTCTAGTCACTTAGGGTAAATCATCTCTATAAGTCAGCTTCAGTTCGATCTTACTAAGTTTGTACAAACATATATCGTTCTTCAATTTCGGATACAGCTTTAGTCATATTCTGGTTATATACCGAAACCAAAATTCAGGCAAAATTGTGCAGTAATAGTGTTTAAGTTCGAATCAAACCAAAAAGCAAACCAATCCTAGTTTATAGCAAATCCAAGCCCAGTGTTGGTGAACCAAAGTCGAGTGTGAGCTCTAGTCATTTTAGCCACCTAAGATACCAGCGGAATCAGCTTGTTCTCAGTTTAGTTTAGTTAGTTTAGTTAGGCATAGAAACGGACATTGGACCAGCGTCTCACTACCAGTCAAAGTATTGAACAGTACAACCTAGCTATAAGGGCCCCAGGCTTCAGAACCGGCGGTTGTGTACTTAAAGCAATAGAATAAGTAATCCCCGATATCGGGACAATATCACAGCGCTATTGTTCCTTAGCATCAGTATGTGTAAATTGGTTGTAACCGCAGAGTACAACGAAAAGGGAAACTTTCGCTCAATCTAGGCATTAACTAACTCTAAGCTATATCATATGTAACCATATCGGTTGAGATTTTGTGATACTACAGTCTAAGCTTCAAGTTTACAAGAGAATCGTTGTGCTCGATTGTGCATTAACAATAAGCTAAGAGGAAACAGATCTTTGAACCAAGTATTTTTATACGTAATATACACCATATATTTTTATACAAGAACCAACTCTTGAGGACCCTTTTTAATTATATGAAGTCTAAGATGTAATCGACATATATTTATCTGAAACCAATATATTTTTATACAAAACCAAATCTTGGAAAACCCATAAAAATTGTAAATTATAAAAGCTCTTGAATAAAAACGCAAAACTGAAAATGGAAACTTCTTGTTGGGTTCTCTTTGGGTTGTCAGGGAAAACAAACCCCCTATGATTGCTTTATAATTGTGGCGAGGTGCTCATATATCATCTATGCGGGGGTTGCATGTCTGGTAAACAATAATGATGAGTGCTCCTTGGGTGATTCCTCATAATCATGCCCAAATAGCGCCGAACTGCAGTAATGAAATGCCATTAAGGGCCATTGACATGGTCCATCGATCTGGGACCGACTAAAACAAATACCAAAACACACTAACTGCCAAGGCGGAAAAGCGGAAGTGGACCATCGAATCGGACAGATGCATTTGGGCACTGGGCTAAGGACGAGGAAACTTGATGACGATGGGGTGAAATCCCAGGGTGTTTTCAACTCAGTCTCTGGTCCATAGTGAAACTCTAAACGGGCCAAACTAATGATGCCCTCAACGGAAACGCGTAAAAAATGTTTAATCAAATACAAATGCATGACAGCACGGAAAAAAGCCGAACAGGATATGCCAGGATATGCTAGGATAGTACGGGATGCGAGGGTGCAGCGGAATACAACTAAAGGATGCGGGGGTGGCAGTTGCGTGCGCGGTGTGAATCAATTTAAAGCGTCAAAAGATGTGGATGTCCTTCCCCTCGCACAGCGAAAATTGTGTAAAATCATGCCGCAAAACTACCCTGTCGATGTTTTCAAGGGGGTGATGCAGCAGCCGTAAGTCACCAACATCTGTGTCGAAGGCCCGAGGCAAACAAAAAACATAAAATACTAATAAAATGATCTCGAAACCGATACGTTTTGCAGTTTGCACCTTGGCACGGGGCATTCCAGTACTGTGGTACCCGCATTAGGTGGCTCGATGTCCAACAAGTTTCCATTTCTGCGGGTCAGAGGCAGCTGCTCGAAGGATCTTACTACCTTTCAGATCCTCTGGGCTCTTATCCTGCTGCTCTGCTAATTTGCACCTTGAGAGGCTTGGAGGTTTTGAAATCCGTTTGAGACTACCTTATGCAGGTCCTTTGTTCGCCCAAGTGGCCATGTGTTCTAATGGCACTCCGCCAAGGAGTTGACAGATTGATGAGCGCGATTGGCAGATTTGAAGTGCCGACCACTCGAGTAATCCATTTGATTACCATCATCATCGGCAGACCACTTAGAATTGCCCGCCCGAGGGGTTTTTCAATATGCAAATTGTTATTATGTATGTTGCTGTTAAAGTTGGAGATCCTGCAGATGATATGAAAGGATATTTTCATACTAACATGCTGGGTAATTATTTGCGATCTTTGAATTCCATTTGATCCTAAAAAAAATAATTTACAATGCTGCGAAAATCCTTTGAAGCTATGCTATTTAAAGTTGCCCCACGCATTTTCCATTTAAATAACTTATCTGTAATATTGTCTCCATTTACTTAAATACAAACAATACGTGGAAAGGCTCTTAGATGTTTAAAACTAATGAAGCTGCTTATAAGGCCCGAAAGCTTCAAAAGCTCCAACTGATTGCGAAAGCGCGTGCAACACTGCGAAGTCGCAGGTCCTGGCAGCCATCGAAATGCAACCTGGCGTTAAGTTGGCAGCTTCGACTGTCCAAGGAAATAACGGTTATCGGGAAATTTGCTCCGGCGGAGAGACGCCTACACAGAGGAGGACTTGGAGTGCCGAGTTGGAGTCTCAGCCGGAATCGCACACCTGACATTCATGTTGTGGCCATTCTGGCAGTCAGACGTGTGGATCGCAAGTCCGGAAAGCCAAGAGCCGTAGCCCCAGTGCAAAGTGGAGGAAAGGTCTCAAGCAGATTCGCTGTCCGTGAACGGTTTACGGTTGCGGTTTACGGGTCGCGTCTCAGATTTTCATCCGGTAAATAGTGACTCAAAATAGTGGCTTGCGAGTCGAGATGAGGTGTTAGTTTCTACGAAAATTGGAAAAGCACAGAGAAAACTGTTCGTTCAAAGTCGCAGCATGTGCTATGGCCCCAGGGGGTGGTGACTGGGTGGGTGGTTCTGGATGGGGATGTCCTGTGAAAGAGAGCAGCTCGACTTATTGATTGAGCTTTCCACGCTCGCTCTCTGTGCCAAAATACGGGTACTTTTGCGTGCGGAGCGCGGAAAAGCTTTTGTCCGTTTTCCCGCTGCCACTGCTGCTTGCCTTGGGTGAATTTTTCAGCAATTTTCATTTTCAGTTTTTCTCCCGACTGTTTTAGGGCGGTTCCGCAAGTAGCAGCGAATCCTGCGATTTAAGCACACTCAACTCGAACGCGTATGAAAATTCCGTTTACCCCAAGGAAATTAAAACACAAGCTCAGCCAAAATTAAACGAATTAAGCAAACATTTGCCGCAAAGAACTCGAAAATAATGTGGAAAATGTGGAAAGTCGAAAGGCACGCAGGATAATGTATGAAAATATTATGACAAAAAGTGTTGTTATTGTTTGAGTGTGTGGCCTGCTTTTAAACGCGTGCGTGTGCTTGTGTGTCTGCGTGGCTCCTTTGTGTTTGTAAAATTCAATAAAATGCAAAGGATTGCAATTGCCAAAATGGCAAATTACAACAAAACGCGCACATACACATGGAAATTTGTCAGAACAGAAATTTGGGCAGTGTGTGCGCGTAGTTTTGATTTTCTCTGCGGGCTCTGTGGCTTACTCTCCGTCTGTATTGGTTTGTGTATGTGTGCGTGTGGCTCTCAGAGTGCTGTGTGTGTGTGTATGTGTGGTTGTATCTGTGTGAATGTCCTTCGCTGCTTACGTACGCAGACTGAGTGACTCGATTGAGGCGGCTGCCTGAATGGCTGGCAGGTCCTGTGCTCCTTTTTCCTTTGTGAAATGAATGCGTATTCAATGAGCAATGAAATCCGTGACACATTCGCGCCTTCGCTCTCTATCTCTCTCTTCCCCGTTTTCCCCATTTTCCCCATTTTCCGCAGCACTCTCCGTGCATTTTCCATTTAATTTATTTTTTATTGCTCCGGCCCGCCTTTGTTCTTCGCCCAATATCCGTTTTAAATAAAAGCGACATTAACACCATAACCTTCTGACATTTATCTGTCTCTCGGTCTTAAATGCTCACCCAGACATGGTCGCAAATGCCGCAGAGCAGAGAGAAGCTTGCCACATGTGCGTCCTTTTGTCCCTTTACGCTGCCTTGAACATTCCTTTGGCCCATTCGCTTGCGAATTCCCGCATACCCACTGCGTTAATTTCAGCCCGAAAGTTAACCCACTAATTGGCTGGCAATGTGCTAGAAAACACTACACTATTCTCTCGAGTGAGCCGCAATAATATTAATAAATTCCTCAACCATAACTATGCCAACTGCAGTTCGATCTAAACCAAACTAAACTAAGCTCAACTAATCCAAAACTAAACCAAGCCAGAGACCAAACAAAATAGAGAAAAACTTGTTGAAGTACTTGATTGATGTGTGTGCCCAATTGGCTGCCGAATCGAGCGAGCTAAACCGAGAAGGAGTCTCCGCTGCCTGGAAAAAAGGTGAGTCAACCGACTGTCTGTTCATATTAGGATTGGGGAAAGCGGCGGGGAAAACTAGCTGGCATTTTGTGCTCTGAATCCAGGAGTGCAACAAAATGGTTGGTTGCTTAACCGTCAAGAAGAAACTCCTCACGGATTTCTTATAATTTTGGTTTTTTTCTTAGCTATTTCCCAAGTATACTTTATGATACACTCAAGACTGATTTCAATCTGTTAAATTACATTGACGACCTGTTTATTTGCGTTTTTGAAGGCTTTTAATTACTTATTCAAGGTGTAAGGCAGCTTCTCTAAATAAAACCACATATAGAAATAAATATAGACCCAATTTCAGCAGCCCCCTGCAAGCCAAACACAAGAATTAATTACTCACTTTCCAGGACCATCACTCCGAGCCGAAAATCAACCCGAATTTGGGTCTCCGTTCGGTTTTCAATCAGCAATCAGCGAGAATAAAAAGTTGTGAAAAGTTCCCAGCCCCTTCCCCGTTCGAAATGTCCATTTGCGGATTAGGCATCCTTGCCAGCAACTGTATCCTTTATAAACAGCCGCTGGTCCTGCGAAAAGGGTTTTCCGAAGCATGTAGCATAATTTGAAGTGCACACACTTCCGACGGCTGAAAATATTGTTTGGCGTTTCACAAAAAAGTCTATTAATAAAAATAAGCAAAAATCACTGGGCGTCCGAAATTGAGCCGCAGTAAGAAAAGCCAGCGAGCAATTTTCTTAGCCAGCCAGCAAACTTCAGCGAATCAACTTGGCCACGAACATTTTTTTTGCCTGCCCCAGTGCGTTTACTTAAGCAATCAACTCGACCTCAAACACACACTCACTTCGTCCTGTTTATACATATATTTTTTCGTTATATTATAACAACTAAAGGAGGCCGCAAAGTTTGTGTGCACACAGAGAAAAGCTGGGGCCAAATCGGGGAAACCCTTTGCCATCGAAACGAATTTGGAGCAGAAATCGCAGTGCATTTGGGGGTATCTCCCTGACATCTTCGCATGTGTGTGTCTGCTTGTGTTTGTTTGTGTGCGGCAGACAAATAAAACATTTGCGCGCAGGCAAAGTTTGTTTAGTTTTTCAATTCGTTCTTTCGGTTTCGAAATGGAATCAGCATCGGAAACTGAATCTGGATCCAGCGAAACATTTACACGCGTGCATAACAAAGAACGTGCAAATTCTCACGTCAACACACACATAAAGCAAATCGCAAACACACACAGGCACGGCCAACGCACACTCACACATGCACGCACGGGCAATGTCAACATGTGTAGCACACTTTTTGGGGCCTGGCATTATTTGCACCTTTCGCCTCTGTTGTTATCCGCCGCTCTTCGCTATCCTTTGGCATCCTTTTCGCCTGCCTTTCGCACTCTCCTTTTCGGGGCTTCCCCAGAAACATCAAAGCTTCATTCTACACAGCGAAAAATGATATTAATGCCCGACTTACCACGAAAAAAATGTTTTACAGTATTATTTAATTTAAATGTTTATAATTTTCCACAAGTGGCAAAGTATTTCATATTTTCTCTCGGTGCACGACTCCCTTTTGTTGTTATTTAGTGCCTTCGTTGTGGACTTTTATGCCCTTGCCTTATTTGGCTGTGTGTTCTTTGGGTCCTGTGATTTGTATCTGGCTATCTGCGAGATACTCGCCATCTTCTGCAGTTATCCGCTTGTGGAGCCCCTTTTGGAAACCCTTTTGCGGTTCCTTTATGATGGGCACATAAAATATTTGTCATACATTCTTCACGAAAATCGGCAGGGCAAATGGGCCTGTGCCCTCCATTAATGTTTGCCTGCAATCCTTTTCGGTCGCCGCTGTGGGCCACGCCCCAGCGTGCATAATCCTCGGATCTGGCCCGAGAACTCCCTTCTGCCATCTGTCGCAGCCCAGTTCTATGTATCTTTGTATCCAGCATCGATGTCTCGATGTCGCGTTTAACGAACTGTGTCATTTACACTTTTTGACAATAAGGACGAGTGGCGGGGCTGCGGGATGCAGGACGAGTTGGAGCAGCAGCGGGAGCGATTCCCAATCCCTGGGTCGCCGTGTCAAAGTAAAAATATTTGCCTTCCATTCGCTTGACTGCATGCACGTCCCAGCGTTCCGGAGCGTTCCATCCAAACGCTGCAGGCGGCTCCACGCCCTCGGATATCCAGGTCCTGGCTCCGCGGATCGGGTCTCCTTTTCTCCGCTATTGACTTTTGGTCGGGGCGCTTTGACGACGATTACGCAAAGCCAATAATGAAATGACTTTGGGGTTTTGATTGGCAAAACATTGCGGGCTATAAATGCGCACACACAACGCCCTCCAGTGTGTGTTTGTGGGTGTGCGAGCCTGTGTGTGTTTGCGCTAAAATTCACGCTCTATTAATGCCGCTTTGAGCGGCCCCAAAACAGCGGCCCCACCAACAGGGCTCTCCATTGTGACCGTGCTGCGTCAACATTTGCTCGGCCCAGGCCTTTGATTTGCCACTTTAATTAGCCACCAATCAAAGGACCCAGTGTCCTGATCAGCGAGGTCAACAGCAATCAAAGAGCGCTATGGATTCCGTATATATTTATAAATCTATTTATTACACATACCTTAAGTTAACTTAATTTATTTTTGTTTTCAATGATTCTCCTGCATTTCTTGTGCGTTTTGACCATAAATAAATACTGCATGTTTGCTTACAGAATCCCTCCAAATTGTCTCTTTATTTATGTGTTTTGAACGATGTGCGCCTCACAGATTCTTTAACTCTACTTTTGTTACCTTACCGCCCTCCAAAAAGCTGGCGAGATTTGTTTTTGGCCATAAACAAGCCTTCCTTGCTGAGTTTCTGCGAATGAGCGCTTAATAAATATATCTCAATCGTCTGAGCGCGGCAAACGGCGCCTTCGACCTGCCACGCCTCCTGCCCCCTCCTATTATATAGATAGATAGATATATATATATATATGCATGGCATGCCTGCTCATTGCTGGCAAGCGATCCGATGCCCTGAATGTTTACATAACGCCGTGGCACAAAAGCTGTAAGCCAAAACCAAAAGTCGAACGCCTGAATGGTCGCCATCTGTCTGCATGTGTATGTGTGTGTGTGTCTGTCTTGGCCTTACGTGTGTGTGTGTGTGTTGCCATTTTTAGTTACCTATATGCGAGCATGATTTGATATCGCATGAATTTTATGCGGAAGGGCATATAAATATAAATATAAATCGCAATTGGCTTGCGAACAAAGCTCAAGCGATTGGCGAGCTCAGCCTTTCGCGGGAAATTCTCAAACGTTGTATACCCTCTAGCTCAAAAGTGATAGGGTATGCCAACTTCTAGGCCATCTTGTCGCACTACGGAACATAATATAGCGAGTCATTTTGAGTATATAGCTCTGAAATGGGTGCACAAAAATAACTATCCGTTTATTGTGATGTCAGTGATGGGTATCTGGTATTCTGACTACGGCTGCTGCTCCCTCTGCAGTTGCCTGGATTTTATAAATAACATTTATTTGGCTCATTTGGCTGTTTATGGGCAAGAACATCTCCGAGCTCCTGTTCGGCCCTCTTATCGTAATTACAATCTCATGTAAGCGACTCGCGCGATGCTGTTGCACAACTCGGAGGTCATAAAGCTGGGCTACTTTTGGCCAGATATGGATATGGATGTATGGATATAGCCGTGTGTATAGTGGCCATAGGTGGCGGCAGGACCGCACAATGCAGCAGGCAACTAAATTAGACGGCATTTGAATGCGGCTCGTCCTCTACTTGGCCCAAAAGTAACTTTCGTGTTATTTTTTGTTCGGGCTTAGTTTGCTGGCGGTGGTCAAACGCTTGGGGAATAATAAATAAGTATGTGTGTGTTCGGGTGTGGGGCCTTTGCGCCAAAAAATAGAAAAAGCACAAGTATGCATGTTGTCCCAGCGTTTTCATAGTTCATTTGGGCAGCCTCCTTTCGCAGGGGTCAGTCAAGCGTGTTTTTGGGTTGCAGATTGTGTTTCGGGGTCCTTAGTGCTCTCGTCGATGAAGTGTGACGTTTATTAAACTCAATTTAAAAGAATGGCGGCTCATTTATTTTATTACTGGTCCCGTCAAGTGCGGCCGAGGGCTAAAGTTACCAGTGTCTCGAAAAGGCAAATGTTCGTCGAGTCGGCAGTGGATAGTGAGCGGATAGTGGCCCATTTTCCGGGAACGAAATTAGTAAGCCAAGCCGTGTGAATGTGTCGGTTTTTCTCGGTTTTTTCCCCGCCCACGTCCATTTCCACTTTCATTTCCATGTGTGCTTGTTCGAGGCAGAACAACCATTTGTTATTGATATTGACAGCTGCAAATAAATGAGCAATTTACCGGGGGCCATTTTCTTTGGCTGCCTGTGCTAAATTTAGCATTCTTCAAGCTGAAATCGTATGCCCACTTCGCTGGGCTGGCAAGGGTATTTTGTGTTTGCAATGAAGTTACCCATAAACAGTAAATATTTTCGTTCGGAATTGATAGCCATTGATTCCGAAACATCAACAAATTGGCTGCTATTAATAAGTGGCCAGTAGATTTCAGTGAAATAGGGAATTTTAAAAGCACACATATTGCATCTAAATAGGCTAATAATGTCGGAAAATTCGTAGACTTAAACAAACTGTTAGATATTAAGCTTTCCCATGTTTCCTTGGCTAATAAAATTATGAATATAGATGTATGTGTATAGCAGTATGTAAACTACCTCAAAGTTGCCTATCTAATGGCATTACAATAATTAAACTGAGGCGACCCAGTTCGATTTGCACCTAACTGCTGTCCGAGTCCTGCTGGTCTTGTTATCCTTGCGAATTACCAATTCCTCAGTGGGCAGTCAACACTTTTTGCGGTTGTCGCTGTTTTTCTCTGCCACCATCTCGAATTGTCAAAAGCTTTTTATACGCCGGGGTGGCGGGGGAGGTACCATACGTATTTTTTTGGGCTTGGACTTGAAAGGACAGAACACAACAGTTTTTCAGACTCAAGCTCGTTGCGCTGCAAAGTATGCAACACTTTTTGCACTTCGCCAGTCGCGCATTTTGATAGATGAGTCCTGGCGGCCATTATGCAACACATACTCACACACACACGCTGCCTCGTTTATCTGTCCTCGGTGTGTGTGTGTGTTTGTGAGTTGGTGCGGTTCTTTTGGCATAACTCACATTGCTCACTGTTTACTTATTTACCCAAAAATGTACAAAATTCTAGTAAAAAATGGTGCAATAACAACAGGCGAGCAAGCAAAACAAGCAACAATCCGAGATCCTCAATCCTGGCAGCAACAACAACAACAACTGTGTCACTGACAGCAACCAGCGTGTGTAACAATTTCTCAAACAGTGCCACACATAAGTCTGTCTACCAGAGAACTGCAAGGGTGGCATTTTTTACCACTCGACTCACACCCAACAATTTTGTGTGCGGGTGCTACCCGCCACGCACATTGCGGGTACTTACAAACACACAGTATACATCTGCACATGTAGACAAGACACCCCGTTGTGCCCGCACCCGAATCAATACGGTGCCCTGCGTCGCGGGTGCCGATCATACTCGGCACCCATAACGGAGGGTAGAGAAGACAAACAGTCAGAAAAAGACAAATGCCTAAAAAGGGATGAGTGACAAAAACACTTGTGGGTTTACCGTTAAACACATGGGTGTTTCCAAAAATACTCGGGTGTTTCGAAAAATACTCGGGTAATAGTCTCTATCAGTCTATCTACTCTTGTAGATAGTCGAGTCACAGACAAGATGCGTAACTCCATACGTTTATACACTATTCTTTCGGCGTGGCTCTAGACTTTGTCGAATACTTTGTAAAATATGCCCTTCATCTTCATTATATATTATTATAATTATGTACATATATTATATTATATTTTATTATATTATATATTAGTAATATATATATATGTAATTTAATTCTTATATATATATATATATATATATATATATATATTATATTATATATTATTATATATTATATATATTATTAACGTTTGTATTATTTAAATGTAAATTATAGTAAAAATAATAGTAATAGTAATAATGCTAATAGCCGAATCTATGTACATAATGTCACGAAATTCATTTCAAAAATGAATTTATGTAAGAATATTTGTCATTAGAGTATTCAGCTAGCGACTTGTGAAAAATTAGTAAGGCAATGATTCGAAACGGGTGGCACCCGACATGAGCACGAAATTTTTCTTGGGTATTCCCTTTTACCCTTCATTTCTTATACCCGTCGCGCTTCCACCACAGGCGTTTTAGGCGTACAAAAAAATGACCTGCGGCCGATCGTTGACTGTGCGTCCACTCACCCATACGGCTCTTGCGCAGCAGGCCTCGGGTGGTTTTTTTACTCGTAACAAAAACACAACGTTGGTAAAACACCCGAATATTTCCTGTTGCCGCAAGTAGGGTGTCAAAAAAGACGGGGTGCCTAGAGACCGAGTGTTTATCGGGTGGACGTAGAGTGCCAGTGGCGGGCTGCAGTTCTCTGCTGTCTACCAGCTGCTATAATGTGTTTCCTGTTTGTGCTCAACGCTCACACACCACCGGATATGAGGCGTCCATCGGAAATGTGTTTCAATGGGTGTTCCTGGCCTCAGATCCCCCACTGCCCCGCTACCCCATCGAATTTTTTCCATATTTTGTTTTTTTCGGCAAGGTTGCATTCGCCTGCCACGAAGGAGCACTCGACTTGCTGGCTGTCCTCTTATCTTTGCGTCGACCAAGAAATATATGACCAGGCACCAGGGCATTAGAAAAAACGGGTACACGGCGAAAAATTGCGACTGAGTAGGGCTCTATGAGCGCCAATCCAGTTAGCCAAGTAACTTGAAGAAATTTCTCCACGTGTATAGCTTAGAAATGTGGGTGAAAAATATGAAATGAGCAGACGTGAGAGGTGAAGGAGGTGTCACAGAAAGCGGCGTCAACTATCCAGTGTTTATACTGCTTTGCTTTTTGCCCCTTTTAATTTTTGCAGCTAGCATATTGCCTGCATCCTGCTTCCTTCGCTGCACCCCCTGCATCCTGCGTCCTGAGTCCTGCATCCTGCGTCCTGGCGTTGTCATTGGCAGACCCCCTACGGCTGCCCCCCCACGTCTCCACTTTCCAGCAAAATTGAAAAATACGCGCGATAAAATGCTTGACATGCCACGTAATGCGTTGCAAATATATTGCCAAAGTTTTTTGCCATTCGCTGTTGTTTGTTGTTGTGACAGCCCAGCGGGCCACTGGCGAACTGAAAACTGAAACTGAAAACAGAGAGCCGAAAACGAAACGAGGGGCAGAAGTTTTTAACTCGGCCCGTTATTATTCATTATTGAACTGCCAGTTTGGCCTGACACACGCCAAACGCCATGAGAACGCGACCGACTGGTCAAAATGCGCAAAATGGCAAAAACGCCCAACTGGCCAACTGGGCAACTGGGCAGCTGGCTAACCTAAACCCAAACCCAACCAAACTCAACTGAACTGAACTGAAAAATGCGATTGCCACTGTCCTCCGCTGCATTGATTTTTTAGTTGGTTTAATTTTGAAAGCGCAAGGCTAAAACTAATTTCGAATTATTTGGCATTGAACGCTGACTGCTCATCGGCGGGGGGCGTGGCGGCGAAAACGGGGCGGGGGAGCCCATTAAGTGGTCACAAAACTTTGTCCGCTGACATCCAATTTTTGGCCTTAATGGCAGCCAACTAACAAAGCAGTTAATAATGCAGCGGACGGGAAGTGAAACGGCGCACAGATGTGGCTCACTAAGTGGGCTCTGATTGCACTATGAGTTTTCAAATACATGCACTAAATCAGGGAGTTGAATGTGAAAAAAGAAGTACTAGAATTAGATAGAGCATCAAATTTCTTTCCTTATTTTTTTATTTAAATTAATATTTCATTTAGCTGCAGAGTTCTTATGGCTTAGTGCCCGTTTCCAAGTGCCATTGGTTGATTTAGTGATCGTATCGCATCGCTTGCTGCGCCCCATATGCTGCGTTTCCAGCTGCAGCCTCTGGAAAAATGGCCATAAATATGCGACTGGCAGCGGAGAAAGTATCGCCTCTCTGCTTTCTTCTGCTCGAAGGCTTCAGTGTGTGGCTGCCTCCTTCGGCTTTCGCCTTTCTCCGTTCGCATTTCGCTTGCCTTTATCGCCTTTTGGCGCTGTGCTGCCTTTGACGTCACCTTAATTAATGGGTTAATGCGACGTCGACAGCGACGGCGTTTGGTAATTAAGCGACTTTGTCGCCGGCCCCTTTCTGCTCTCTGCCAAATGAATTATGTGTGCCTGCTCCCAATTCCCAGGACCAGGACCAGGACCACGACCACGACCAGTGCCAGGACTCTGGACTCTGGACTCGCTGGAACTAAACAGTGAAACCGTAATTTGGCATTGATTTAATATTTTATTTTAATTAAAATTTCGCACATTGCCAGCGAGACAAAACGTGACTCTGGCGGCATTATCATGCTAGAGTGTCATAAATTAATTGTACTGCAATTTTCCAGGGCATTCATGCCCATCGCCCTGCAATAAGTTTTGCATGGGCCAGCGCTGCGTATACGTAATATTCTAGCGCCTTGATGACACGCGGCGATAGAAAGCGGAACAAGGAGGACAGGAGGAGCCTGGCAGGACAATGGATGCGGCTGCATTCGCCTCTTCATTTACGTAATGTAAGCAATTTGCGGAAATTGCTGGCAATTCCGCAGATTAAACTGGACCCAAAGTGCAATTGGGCGCAAATTTCCAACCTCTGTTTGGGCTGGGCAAACTTTTGTGGCTCCTCGAAAAAGGAGTAGATTAAGATAATGAAGCTGCAGCTTAGAGGGGCCACTACAAACTACAAGTTCAACGGGGCGGATGAGTTGACTGCAGTGGCAGCCACTCCATCACTTGCAAATTAAAATTAAGATGAGTTATGAGTCTGCTCCCGAGGCGGCGATGAGAAACTCAATCCCGATGCCAGCTCCATAAATCAGTATCCATCGCCTCGGCTGCGATGATCAATGACCGACGATTGAAGGAGATTGAAGGCACGTATCGAGGACGCAATCGAGTACCAAGATGGACAAGTACTTAGGGAAGGAGCACAGGGTCTCCATCCGTCCAATCGAGAAGGGGCAACAAAGTGTCGGGCCAATAGCTTCATCATGGAGTGTGTGTTTTCCGCTGGCAAAGTGGAAAAGGTGACGAGAAGTCAGGTTGCACAACCAGCTGTGGGCAGAGTAATGAAACAATGGAAGTATCAAACCTTAATATGTAACCCACTAAATTAACTATGATATGAGCATAAATTGAATTGAAGCGCTTTATGGTGCCAGTCCACTTAACCTACTCCATAAATCCGCAGGTTCACTCAGCACAACCACATCCATTTTATTTTAAAAGTGCCACGCGAAAAGGATAACTGGCAATCCGCCGTTAAGGCTTTAAGTGCGAACATTGATTGGTAAGACACTAATCCGTTTTTGGCAAGTGCCCGGGTCCCCAAGTTGGCAGGGTCCGATGGCAAAAAGTGCAATAAAAGCGGGCAGGCCTTGCCACATACTGCCACACCCCCTGCCATATCGGCCCCTTTTCGTTTCGGCTTCTTAAATGGGGCCGCCCATTTGAGCCAGCATTGCACACTATTAGTTGCAGCTGCCAGAAGTGATGAATGTGTGAAATGTAAACTTTGTTACCGACGAATAACAGCGGCGAAAGCTCAGCTCTCAGTTCTGCTGGGGATGGGTCGGAAAATGGGAAAAGCGGGGGAAGTGGGGAAAGTCGGCGAAGGGCAGCAAAATGCGAATCGAAACCAAAGCGACAGACGCCTGTCGAAAATTGCAATTCTCCTTTCGCGGGTTCTTTTATTCGCGTTTGCCCGCCGCCGCCCCTTTTTTCTTCTTTTTGTTCTGCGGCCGCAGTAACGAAAATCCAATTAAAGCCGCTGTCGCTGGTGGGCGTGGCAGGGGCGGCAGGATGGTCGGATGGTAGTACGGCAGGATATGCGGAGAACTGGGATCAGGACTCACCCTGATTGAATGTCAGACGCTCGGCGATGTATGTGTAATAAAGCGGAGATTGTTTAGCTTAGCCGAGCGGAAAGATGGAAAAGTCTTCGAGCTGAAATATCCTTTGTCAAAATTTCATATTGCATATCCTTCATATTCGCGCACTCGTGGCCAAAATAAAAGGTGTTCACTCCTCGAGTGTTCCCTCGTAATTGGATGTGGTGATTCGAGAAACAGAACGCGAAGATGTAAAGTCAAATCTAATTGGTTTTGGTTTAAACAACCAAAGGGTTCGTTCAGTCAATTGAAGTTTATTTCGTTGACCAGGACTCACTTCAAAGGAAAACAGTGTTTTAGAAATAAATATTTATAGAAGAGTATACGATTTTGGTGCAAAGTATTCAGTAATAACTCTTGTGCAGCTAAAATCTGCCAAGTTGATTTAGCCATGCGCAGGTCGCGTTAGTTGCTTTAATATGTTCGCGGCTCATTAACTTTTTCATTAAAAATTAATTAAAGTCGCCAGTTAATTAGGTCTAAGCGTATTTATCATTTCCCGCTCGAGTTCCACATTCCGCGGCCTGACAGCCAGCCCGGCTCCAAAAGCGAACCGAAAACTTTGCCTTGCCAATTTCCCAACCCCCCCACTCTTAGCCACCCCTTTTGGCCAACCCCCCTTTTAGCCCGTTTGTAAAGTGTCATTAGTCTGGCATAAATTAGTTTCGCAAAGCACGAGGACGAAGCGGGGGCTGGCGCAACATTTTTGTGGCCTCACTTTGAGTCCTCAGGCATGTGATTATTGATGAACGATCCGTATCCGGATCGGAGATGGATCTGAGTGCCTCCGCAGACTGCAGCACAAAGGCATAGGGCCTTTGATGTGGGGCAAACAATGGGGGGCGAGCCAAGTTGGTGGGAGGGTCGCTTTTGCGGCAACAAAAGCTGGGCTAATATTGTAATAATAAACAATGGGACAAGTGCTTTAATCGCAGCAGCTGATTATGTTGCCAGGGGCCGAGTGGCAGTCAAGGGTCTAACCAGCTTATTAGCCGGACTGCATTGTTGGCCAGGTGCGCCATTGTCCAGGGTCTGTAGACTGAAGTCCTTCATCCTGTATCCCTACTCCTGGAGGATCCTGAATCTGGGTGACACGATTTTCACTCATGGCCAGAACTTTTGCTGCGCTTAATGGGGCGCTGAAGCCGAAGCTTAAACGCTCATTAGACGGCCTGGCATTAAATTAATTGGAAGCTGAAGCTGCAAAACTATGCACAAAACAGCAGCCCAGCTGAAAAACTGAAAATGGGGAGCCGCCTGCCTGTAAGCTGAAAGGCGAAAACTTTACAAAAGGCCAAAAGTTTGATGGCAACTTTTGTAGAGCCAAAGCACTCGACTTGCATTCATTGCTAATTTGGCTTTAATTGCATAAATGTTGCGCTTTTTGTACGCGCAACACGAAAAAGGCCCGTAAAGAGGGGCACTGAGTGGGCCATAAATTCAGCTTGCGTAAAAATAAATGAGAAATATAGAAAAACAGAGCTACACACACAGAAAATAATGCCATTTCTGATGGGTGCCCCATTTTTTGGTTTATTTTAAGTATCGCTTTACAGGATTCCGAGTATTTAGATGTGTTGTATGGACTCAGAAGATAATTGTGGTTATATAATAAAATCATGGTCACATGCAACATCGTTCATTCTGATTGATTCATACTAAAAGATGTTTCCCACACATTTCCTCAACTCAATCAGTGCCACTCAAAGTGATAACGATCGGCATTTCTTCGAGTGTACGCCAAGCATTTTCTGCCATTTTTGCGTATCTTTGGCAGGCAGAGAAATTTTTGTGAAATTGTTCGGTGAGTGCTCCTCAAATTGAAATTGTTGTAGAGTGGGCCAAAGAGGGCCGTGGTCAGCAAGATAGCTGCCAACTAACAAGTTCGCTTGCGTCCTTATCGAAGGGCCGAGAAGCACCTGAATGGCCGAATGGCCGAATGAGTGACTGGCCAACTGGCAGACTGGCAGACTGACAAACTGTCCGATTGACAGACTGGGCTGAAGCGTTGCACAAATATTTGAAAAAGCACAAAAATTTGCTACTTAAATACGAGGCAAGTGCAAAAAGTTTGGGGCTCCGAGGGATGTGAAAACTAAATTTAATGAATGCTGGGCGCATACAAACAGCATTTGCCCGCCTTGCTCTTCATATTTTATGAATTGCAAACTTCACAAAGCCAAAAGCCCTTTCAGACAAATATTATATTCATATGTGCAAGACTTTTTCATTATTATTTCTCCCTCTGTCTGCTGCCTTTTTTTTTTCAAATCCCCCTTTCCCCCTTTTGGGGTAAAACAATAAAAACTTTTGCTGCATTAGGCTGCATTTTAAGTGAGCTCGCCTGTGCGGCCGTTTGTGGGTGGCGATATGGGGATGTGGGGATATGGGGCTAAAGGGATATAGGGATATAGGAGCTGGCTGAAAACTTATTGACAAAACTGTCATTTGCTTGTCCGAGTGGCAAACTTTCAACGAAAAGGGATTTAAAGTTAAGCGACCAAACGCAAAAGTGTATTCAAATATGCAGCAGGAACAACAATAAAACGACTCGGAACAGGTGTACATGAAACGACATCATTGTCTCTGCCCCGCCCCCTGTTTCGGGCGCCCGCCCCCACTTTTCGGGTAACTGCGTTTTTGGCCCACGAAAAATGGTGTTTTCCCAGGAAAAGAGGTGGAAATGCGAGGGGTGGCGGAAATTTATAATGCGATAAAACTTTAATAAAGGCAGCCAGTACAGCCCAGCATCCCCCTCTGCTTCTTCTTCGCTTCTTTCGGTGTGTGTGTGTGTGGGAGGGGGCGTGGCATAAAGTAGTTATGAATACAACAACAGTTAGACAGCTGGCAAAAGGAGCCAGGCACGAACGCACTCAAAATTGTATGTAATTGTGCAAGAGTGTAGTTTACGTGGGTGTGGCAAGGAGAATGCAAGCCGTACACTGAGAAAAAATAATAGGGGAAAATCTCGCATCAGAGCATCCTCACTTATTGGGTTATCTAAGAAATAAATATATATTTTCTTCGGTGCCTGCCAACATTTGCGTATGTATGTGTGAGCAGAAGACGCGGTTAACTAGAAGTAGCAAAAGTAGTTATAGAAATGACAGACAGCTGCAGACTCGGGGGGAGGGGGGGTGGATACCAACTGGGGGGGGGGGGGGGGAACGGCTGAGAAGGTGGGCGGTGGATCCTTGCGGTGGCCCAGGCCCATGAGGTGTGTGCTAACGAGCAGACGACGACGACGACGATGCCACTTGACTGACAACCTGGGAGCAACTCTGACAGCTCTTCTCGAGGAAGAGATGAAGATATGGGGAAATGGGGAGCCGGAGAAGGGGGATACTGGTGGGTAGGGGAGAAGATGGGGGAGAAAGCATCGCCACGCACGAGAATTGTTTTGAAATGCAAGGTGAGGATTAGAGAAATGTCGCACAGAAAATTGCATAGAAACGAAAGTTTTGCAACTAATGCCTCACCGAGATATGAGGCAAGTAAAAAGTCCAAGGGGCTGCAATTTATGGAGATGAATCTGCTAAGTGAATGGAACCGAATCTGCTCAGCTAGTTGTTCATTTTTCAATTTCGAAGAAGAAGCGCAGGACATGTATTGAAATGAATTTGAGAGGACTTTTCGTCCTGTCTTCCTAAGTAAGTAAGAGGATATTTGAGCGTCCACTAAAGAAGCCCGTCAGTTAAGCCAATTTTGCAAATTGTGAAATTTAAATTCTTTTTTAAAGTAATGTGAGTAATAATAAACATAGTTAAATTGTTAAAAAAAAGCACCAATTTAAGTTACAATTGCATCAAGGGAAATAAACTGCATCCATTGCCGTTCTCAGGACTTTTTATCCTTCATCTCGGTGTCCGTGTGACACTTCCGATTTAAACGGCCATTTAAGTGTTGCATAAAATGCCGGCGCGGCCTTTTTTAATTTCGTGTTAAATTGTATAGGCAATTACCCAATGCAAATGCAATAAACACGGCAAATTTATTTTCATTTTCATGCCGAGGCCCAAAGGCGCCATGATTATCAGCACGTTGGCTTGGACTCGCTGGTCCTGCCAAAGCTTTTTGCAAAATGAGAATCGCAAAGGAGCAAAGGACTAGCCGCCTGCATGGCTGGCTGACTGGATGGCTGGCTGGCTGGCTGGATGCGAAGTGCATTCCGCAGGACAGCTCTTTCCAAGTGTTTGCCATCAAATTAATTGGCACTGAAATTAGCACGAGGCATCCGCATCCGCATCCGTGTCCTCAACCCCACCCCGCCACATCCCCATTTCCATCCCGAACGGTGGCAGCTGATTTAGCTGACTGCGTGTCCTTCTGGCTTCCTGCGCTCAGCAGTGTCCTGGCCCCGCGGCCCTACTCTATTCTGCCATCCGCTCTAAGTACACGGATTTTGCATTAATGCAGCACTCACATGAATCATTCATTGATTTAATTACAATGATTGCAACAGGAGCTGCAGGTGCCAGGTGCCAGTTGCCAGGTTCCAGGCTCCAGATACCACGCTACAGATCCCTGGCTTCAGGTGCCAAGTTCCAAGTGGTAAGTGGCAAGTGCCGTACTCGGCGGTACTTTCAAGTGGCGCCCGAGGAGGGAGAGTTTAATTAAAAGTGCTAATGCAAAATAAATAAGCACAGCTGCCGACAGGAGAAATCAATTTGTGCTAATAAGCAAAGCATCGATGGCTGGTAAAAGGTGAATGGAGTCGCAAATCTGAGGGATGTGCCAGCGAGGCGGGGAGTCCTTACAAATTTCAGCAGGATAGGCAAATGAAGGCTGTTCGATAGGCTCTCCCTTCTTCAGAGAGAAGAGCTGTCTTTGACAGCTCGCACTCGGATGCCTCAAAGGATATTAGGCACACACTTTCCTAAGCCACACAGAAAAAATATAAGTCATCTGTTTACAATCCAACCTCGTGTATTCATATAAGAGTTGGTAACAAAAAAAGGGGTATCCAACTGAATCCGAATAAATTGTCATTTAGTTTTTTTGAGTGCACGTTTCCCAACTGCTCAATGAGCTTTTCCTTCTGTCTCCTGGCACCTTTGATGGTCAAATCCGAAACCAAGCCCCACATACAATAATATTTTTTTGCAATTTAGTCCTTTGTGTCGCCTCCGATTCTCCCTTCTGCTAATAGTATTAGCTTAGCCGCATGTTGCAAAGGGGTTAAGCTATCGTTTTCATGTTCCTTCCCCGCCCCCTGTTGCCCAATCCACCACCTGGTCGTTTGGTGCGCTTTCATGCCACTTTGATTTCGCTTTGTGCTCTTGCCACGGACGTTTAATGGTTGAAAGGTAAATTGCACAGTATTTTCCTGCTTGGCTTTCCTCCTTCTGTGGAATCGGGGAAAACACTTCCGCTGCCATGTCTTGCCCTCGTTTTTGCTGCTCCCGTTTGTCGGCCAGCACGGAAATCATTTGATTTTACTCCGTTTCGTGTTGGCCAAGGCGATCAAAGTATTTTGCATGGCCTGCGAGCCACTTGGAAGGGGGGGATTCAGGGGAGCATTTAGGCCGATCTTTCCCAGGAAAGGGCCCATTTCCAGCCAGCTGTTCGCCGATAATGCGCCCAGCGCGGGCTGGGCTGTCACTTTTTGTGGGCCACGTTTTTATTGTGCCACAAGAAATCCGGCACACATAACATATAAATTGCATTGACAGTTGCCGTTCGAATTGGCAGCGGAGAAATTATGGACGTATAATTCAAATTAATAGCAGCTTATGGCACTCGAGCGGTTTTAACGGCCAAAAAGCCAGTCGAGCAGCAAAAGCAACGCGAGTGCTGCCAAGTGCCAATTGCAAGTGCCGCCGTTACGGCCACGCCCACTGCCCCTGCAGCGCCCCTGGCCACGCCCCTTTGGACCACCACGCCGGAGCCGACCGCACGCTGAGCAAACAGAGAAAAAATGCATGGCGAGATGGCGAAAAAAGTGCAGCGGAAGCCATTGGAATCGCTATTCATGAAATGTTTGATTTAAAAACGAAATTATGACATCGAAATATCGATAAAATCTGTGCGGGGTAAATTGATTGATTTAAATCTTAAATAAAAGCCTCTTAAATATGATTTTTAAATGTGAGGAAATGGCTTTTATTTGCCACAAAATATATATGTTCCATAATGGGGCTTAAATGCTTTTTCTCGCTTTTGGTTTTTTAATCATTTGCATTGTTTGCATTTATTTAATGATATGTAAGCATATGTTCGCTTACCTAGCTGAAAAAGAATTTCATTTTTGCTTTGTTTTTTGTAAAATAAATTATTATTGAGCGAAATTTAAATGAACAACTTGGTCTAACTAGTTCCCAAACAGCCCCAAATGTTTATTTTATGTTGTTGAATTTTTCACTATTGGCAAAAACGTATTGCCTCTTTTCGAATTCGCAAGTCCTTGTGGGTTGTTTCGTTGGGCGGCATACGTGGCGTATGCGTAATCCGCGCTTAGCCCGTCAGGCCGCGTGCAAAAGTCAGTCGTAAAACGGCCATCGGCTTAAACTGTTGCGGCCATAAAGGTTAACGGGCAACCGAGCGAAAAAGGCTGAAAAAAGCTGGAAAAGTTGAAAAAGCCGGGAATCAACTGCTTAAAATTTAACGAAACAATGAGCTAAACTGTCAGGGAGAAGAGAAGGAAGCCAGATGAATGCATTCCAATGCCGCACGCAAGTGACGGCCATGAAAGCGTAAAAATGTAAAATTAACACGCAGCTTCTGGTTTTAGTTTTGTGGCAACAACAAAGGAGGGCCCAGGGGCGGACTGGCGAACAGGGGGAGTGGCAGCTGGACAACCGCAGCCATAAAAACCACACAAAAGCAAGAATGAAGTTGTTGCCGCTGCTGCTGGCCACAAAAAGCGCTTGAAAAATATGTTAACCACAGTTAAAACAGCGCCAGGTCAACCGTACTGGCTCACACACACACACACAGGGACGCGGGCACACCCGAACACACACACACAGGGAAACAAAAGCGTGTGTTAGGGGGTGGTGGGGATGAAACTCGAGTGAGACACGCTTGGCATGTTGACAAATGTTGCAGAGACTGCTGCAGCTTCCCCACAAATGAGCATCAACCTGGAGCTGACCTCCTTGCCTGCCACGCCCCCACGCCACAGCCGCCCTCTCCTTGCCACCACCTGTCCCCTCCCCCCATCGTTTCACCAGCACTGGCAGACAGTTTTAGTTGCGCTTAAAAGCGTGCTACACTTTCTAATGCTCGAAGCGTGATAAGCTGGCCCCAGCTGACGTTCGTTTTAATGCGAACGTCATCCTGCAGCAACCTTCGGGTGGTTTTCCCGCTTTTCCCGCTGCCCCTGCTGCTCCACCCGCGCTTCGTTCAGATAGTGCTGAAAACTTTTGCAACAATGACATTATCAAAGCCAGAAACAATGGAGACACGAAGAAAGCAACAGCAAGAAAGTTGAAGCATGAAAATTTCAGCAAAAGCTTATGGTCAACTGATTGATATCTACTGTGCAGTGAAATAAGTCGAATGGAGGTCAATTATGCAGTTCTTTATTTCACTTATTCTTAGGGCGATTTTTTTGTTGTAGTAAAAGGCACTCAACCGTAAGCTATCTAAGAGGAACAGTTGGCAGCAATGGATTAGGATTTCTTCAGATAAATGCAGTTTCCTAAACATCTACCTGAAATATTTAGAAACAAAACGTCGCAGGTTTAGATGCAATGCAGGTTGCATTCAGAATTTTTAGCTGATTACTGATTTATTCGCCAACTGCTCTCCTTTTCTACAAATCTTGCCAATAGCTCAATGGCTGCACAAATAACAAAAATCCGCAAAACACCTGAGATATATAATAAAGTCTGAAGCTGGCTTCAAAAGGATCCCGTTGCTTTTCTTGGCCAACAGAAGCTTGATAGCTTTCCTGCTTACACATGTGCCAGCAGAGGAAACTCTTATGCCACAGGATGCAGCTCCTAAAATCGCATCGCAATTCATTAGTTGCACTCATTTGGCATTCAGCTGGCGCTCGCATTCAGCTGCAATTTCGCATTCGCAGGCGATTTTTATTGACGTTTTTAATCAGGAGATGCAGTTGCTCCTGGTCTTAAATCACTTCGTCGAAGGGAGCGCGGGGGAACGCCCAGGAAACCCCTTCGGTGAGGCCGCATTTCCGCAGCTCTGACATCAGCATTCAACTTCACTTAACTTTTATTGCATTGCTCTCTCACACCTATTTCATTAACAAAGTTTCACACTGACGATGCATGCACCCACTTTCCAGATCCTGCGGCTCCTGGCGGCGCCTTTGATGTTCTGGCCAGGATCTACTGGGGTATTTCCTCGCCGCTGCGTGAATTCAATTTGATTGACGTTACGAGCTTCTGCTACTGATTCCAATTGCAATCAATTTACTTTTGTGTGCCGCTCCGCATCCGAGTTGCAAACTTCATTAGAAATTTTCCCTTTGCCAGCTGCAGCTGTAGCATTTTTATCCTCGTTTTTCCGCACCCAGAAGTATCTCCGCTGTGCCACTTCCCTGGCTTTTTCCTCGCTTTCCTCGCTTTTTCCTTGCTGCAGTTAAGTAGCCGAAGAAAGTGCTGAAAAGTGGGGTGGCACAGACACAGGGACGCAGGCTAAGTGGCAGCAAAGAAAACTTGTCGTCATATGTGAAAAGTTTGTCTGCGGCCAGGGTTTATTTTGATACGGCCAATGAATTGGGGAAAAGTTTGCCACCCTCCGCCCCGAATTATGGTAAGCCCCGAAAAGAGAAAAATTAGCTGGCCATAATGCGATTTCGATTGCGGCAAGGTGGAGCGCAACTTCAGCTGCGCTGCACTTAATGGAGCAGCTGATGATGAAGACGGATTACCCCTTTTTTGCGATGTCTCTTTTTATCGGGCTGCAATCAATTGGTGTGAGTGTAGATGTTAACCAACTCTACAGCTGAAAATCTGAAGAATTCTTATTGAAATCTAGGCAAATCTACGGCAAGGGAAGAATTGAGGAAAAACTGATATACAGGATATACGGTTTTATGCATGCCATATATGTAACGTAACAATATGAAATGGAATCTTGCACAAAACTAGCGTATTTACTTTTAATTCTTCGCGCTCTTTCATTAACGAGTCCGTGCTGTTTATTATTCATCTCTGGGATAACTTTCGTAATTTGCAAAACTTTTAATTGAACTGTTGCCACCCACGCCCGCTTTTCATTTGCCTTTTTTTCACTCTGGCAGCTGTTTTCCCATACTTGCAGCACATACAAAATGTGTTGCAATCTGCTGGCGCATGATTTTTCACGCTCGTTAGCCGAGAAGTATTGTGTTGCAAGTGTCCTGCAGTCCGCAGGACCTTGTTGTGACCGTGTGCGATATGCATAAATATACACTCGCGCCAGCATAAATATGTACACGTGCCCGACATTCTTTTTAATTAAACAACATGTGTTGGATTTTAATTTGTAAGGCAAATAAAAAGTGGACACCGTGTAAAACATTTGCCGCCCGAACGGTCGCGCTCCTTTTGTTGTTTGTGCTTCGCTACTTCGGCCAGGTGTCGCATCAAATTGAGCAAGGCTCGTTGCAACGTGCGGCAATAAACGCGCGCTGCCACTTTTCCACTCCCTTTTTTATTTTGGCCCCCTCCGCCCCTTTTTTCCGCTTTCGCCCCACTGAAAGTGGCTCTAATCTGTTTAAACTGCAGCGCCAGTCGAGAACCGGCGATTGACATGCCCCTGAGCCATCAATCACTTCGGCAGTCCCCCTTACCACCTCCCTTCGATGTCCTTGCAAAAGGACCCACTCTGCATATTCCTCAGGCACTGGAAAACATAAGTGTAACTTTTGAAAAATATTCAAAGTAGTGTTATACTATGCTATTTAAGTTTAATTCTTCTAAAGCCGCCAAGTTGTGACAAGTACATTTAAATTGGGTTTTCTCTGCATTCATCTAAGCCTCAGAGTTAAACAAAAGCGTTCTCGAACTTTCATAAAGCTGTGGCGCCGCTCAGGATGAGCTCTCAGGACCTTCGAGAGCATTTCAAAGGGTATTCAGCATTTGGACAGGCCTGAAGTCCCTTATCGAAATGGTTTCTGGACCACCGCAAACAATGCAAATTATGAAAGCAAAACGAACGTTTATTCCGACCTCCCTGCCTCGCCTCGATTCGTGTGTTCCGAGTGTTGACAGGGCAGGACTTTTTATTTCATTTCGTTTCGGCCAGGCCAACAGCAATCAGGCCATTCTGCTGTCAATAAAATTGTGGCCGAAACAGAGACGGGAAGACTGTCAACATTTTGCAGTTATTTTATCTTTAGCCCGCCCACAGAAAACTGCACCTCAGGTGACAGCGGACAGCAGACAGGATGGACAGGAGGGGCAACAAACATTTTCGGATGCCCTTTTATTTCGGCTGGCCATTTGACTTTTTGCAACTTTGCCCATACGCACTGTTGCATTTTAATTAAGCTCCAAATAGATTTCAGCGCCCGAACGAAACGAAAACATACTGGCATTTGCACACGGCCGAAAACCAATTAAACCAAAGCAGCGACTATGGCCAAATAAAATGCAATTACTGCCCGGCCAACTGGGCCACTAAATTAATAGCCCTGCCACGGGTAACGCGGCGTATGCGTAATGCGAACTGGTCTCTTCAGCTTCAGTTCTATGACAAAACATATAGGGGAAACTGTGTCGGGTTTCGACTTCCGTTTCCACTGCTGATGCACTGCCAAAAATCACAATACTAGCAGGTGAAGAATCAACTGGTTTTTGTGGATCTGGAGGATTAGAACGACTCTGATGATGGGATAAAAGTTGGGTAATCGAAATTGCAAGGTAATCAAAATCCAAATTGTTTGTGGATAAGCTCTAAGCTGTTTCACAACTTGCAATACTCTTATAAGTTTAAAGTGATTATAAACCAAATGCTATTGATTAGAAGTGCCGAAAAGAAGGATCAGTGATTTTTCTCGGTGTGCTGTTGTTGCTGTCGCTGTGCTAACCGCAACAAAGGACACACAATTTGCAGCGTTAATGTCCTGGCCTGGTTCTTTGGGGCCCATGAATGCGGGGACTAAATGTCCCCGTTCCGAGAACCGAGTTCGCAGGACCTTGCTTGATGGGGATGTGGAGACTCCGCCATCAGCCAGCCAACGGCAATGGCGGCGTGCAACATGCAGCCTGCCAGGAGCGACCTGCCACCTGCAACCTGCAACCTGCTACCCATTCATAAATGCATTTAACGTGTCGTGGCTCAGGTTGAGGCTGAATCGCAGGGCTCAGGATCTGGGCTCAGGTGGCAACTAACAAGGAAACAATTACGCGCTGAAAGGGGGGGCAAATGGCATTAGGGGCCCTCAGTTCCCGTTCCCGTTCCCATTCTCATTCCCATTCCAGATTGGGGCTGCTCCATGTGCCCACAAACACGCACTGCCATCTGCCTAATGAGCAAATGAAGTCGATTAAAGGTGTGTCGGTTGCAAAATGGAAAATTTCCCGACGCCATTCGCCACTGATTATCACGCGTTGCGGGGACTGAATGGAAATGGGATGTACTGGCAGTTCTGGGACTACCAACTAAAATAGTTTCACCTTTCAATATT
Source organism: Drosophila simulans (assembly GCF_016746395.2). Taxonomy (NCBI): domain Eukaryota; kingdom Metazoa; phylum Arthropoda; class Insecta; order Diptera; family Drosophilidae; genus Drosophila; species Drosophila simulans. Next base: position 952,350 of record NC_052522.2, read on the forward strand.
TCAAGTTTCACACGATAAGTTTTAAGGATTTGATCTAATATGGATCACATGCCTTACCTTACACAATTTGAAGGCAAATTCTCGAGCACTTAAACTTAAAATGCCCATCGTAAGTCTGCATTATTGTAAGGCAATAATGAATATTAAAGGAGATGCCATCAGAGCCCAGGGTATTCGCAAGTTAACTGCATTTCCATACAGAGCTGCCTCAAATGCGAGCACATATGCGTGACGGAGGACACTGGGTGTCCTTGGCCAGGACGCATAGCAACTGGCGCATGAGTGGCGAGCGAAAGTATCTATTGTGTTTTCCCCAGCCGCAGACACGAGAATGCATAATGAGCAATAACTGGCTGCTCCATGTCCTCGGATCATGTCAGTCCTCGCGGACTTCAATTTGCTTTCCTCCGGAGCAATTTCTGATTAACTCGGGGACCAAGCGGCCACCATTCCACCTCTAATCGCATCGAACTTAATGGCGAAACTTCCTGGATAATTATGCGAGAGTTCGGATTTTAATTGGCTTTCCGCATTTGACCAGAAACTCTGGTTTGCCATTAAACTTAAAGCCTCGAGTTCTCTCGGGCTCAAGCAGATAAAGGCCACAACTCATTTAGCTGTCATGCACTAAATAACGGCCCACGAAATCTGCATGCCACACACATTTATGTGCATATATGTATATGGGATGGCTTGAGGCCTTACATAATGTACGGACGGGGTACGGACACACAACCATCTGGTGAGGGAATGTGGAGTTTTGGGGCAGGCATAATGAGATGACATGACATATAATGAGGTGTTCTGTGTGTGTCCGTGTGGCTGCAGCCTGATGGCAGCGGCGACTAATTGCACAGATGCCAGCGATTCGAATTCAATTATTCAGGGAATTCCATTAATTCCGAATTAGTTGGACGTGCCAACAGGCAACTTGATGCCGCCCCGGAAAGTATGCCACACTTGCCATAAATACCTAAGGCGCACACACTGGCCGAAAAACCCAGAGAGCCACTGCCACACAGCCACAGTCGACAATATGCAACAAAAATCCTTTTGTGTGGCCAGGACGACGTTTAAACTTTGTTTTATGCAAGTTTTTATTGTTTAATAGCTGGGTGGAGGGCCCAGGGGCACGTGGCAAGGGGCATGGGGAAAGGGGGCGATGTAATGCCCAAATCGAAGATGTCCTGCCAGGTGGATGACAAGGCGGCTTACCGCCAAATGACCGCAGCAGGCTCCAGGGGAAGGCCGGGGTCCTGGAACCCGACCCGCCTTACCAATTGCAAATTGCAATGTGTGCAGGTTCACACAGAAGGCTTTTGTGCAGCCCCGATTTTCCCTTCCCATTTCCCACTTCCCATTTCCCACTTCCAGTTTCCCACCGGATATAAAGTCAGGGCGCACGACATCGGCAATGCTGGTCGTATTTAAAGTCTGGCCATGTGCTCCGAGTGCACACAATTTGGGTTAAAATAATAGCAAAGGCCTTATTTATCCGAGTGGTTCTCAGAATGGTTAGAAATTGTCACAGCCCACTTAGACTACCAGTCTTTAAAGTAAATTGTGATATGTATTGAGTACTTTGGTTGCACTTTCTGTAGATATCAATAAATATTCCTATTATTCCAATTTCTTTGAAAGATTATATAATATATAAACTTCCAATCGAAAAGAGCTCCCATTTAAAGGGACTCTGTTTTCGGTAGGCAATGCAGTAATTTCCCATTCAGCTAGTAATTTACGGTTCACTGTGTTCAGCGCTGCTGCTGTGACCGCAGCTGTAGGTGAGATTGGGTGGCTTTTCGGTGGGTGGTGGTTGGTGGGTGGCAGAGTGGCTGGTCAATTCCTGAAGCTGGTCGCGGGTGGCAGGAGGACGCAGTGGGTGGGTGCCACTCCCCTCGGGCCGGTGGCGTGTGCATTTTTTATGCACCCACATATCCACAGCTGTTGGGCAGGCTTTTTGCGTTTTTTTTTTCGGTGAAACATCACCACACCCTCAACCATGCACCATCAGGTGTCGGAGCATGCAGAATTTTGTGGCTTTTGATTGGCTTTTTCGGGCGCTCGTCGGAAAAGTTATAAATGGAGTTTAGGGCGAGGTGTTGTCTGCGGCGGTCAGCTCATAAATACGTCAAGTGCGGTTGCTGCCTGCATTATGGATCAAATCCTCAAAGTAATTTTAGCACGAGAAAGTTGGGCAAGAACGAGAAACGGGAGCAGGTGGGGCACTATTTGCTCACGAACTGCGGCAGTGCAATGGAAAAACACACGGCAAATGTAAATAAAATCGTTGGGAATACAATGTGGGAATGTGTGCCAAGCCGCAGACAGAAGGGGAAAATGGGGAAGTGGGGAAAATGGGAGTTCCCCAGAACGAAGGGGTTTCCCAACAGCAGTAAAAAGCAGCAACGCCAATGGCAAATAAAAGCGTGCAAATAAAACTAAAGCAAGCAGCGGCAACTCGCGTTATTTACTAAATTTTGCATATAAAACAAAGGGAAACCGGAGTGAGAGAGAAAGAGAACGGTGTAGAAACCATAAACAAAATCAAGTACAAATTGTTAAAGTTTCGGACTACAAGATGCCTCGTAGTAGAGGATGAAGCATATATTTGTGCTTCTTGGAAGAACAAATGTTACTAGCAGAAAGTAAAAAAAAAATGCTAATGAAATTAACAAAGGAAATGCACAGGTACAAAGTAATGGTATTATATAGCTGCATATCGCTAGATAAATTTGAAATCCAAGGGGATTTGAACAGTTAGCATTCATTCAGTGTTTCCAGCTTAGTTAAATATATTAATAAAATGCTTACACGTCCATAAAGTATTTAGGAATAGCGAGTCTTAAAACCTCGCAGGAATCATTGAAAACACGCTTATTTACGAAGGAAAAATGAGTACAAAGCATCCTTAGCTGCATTTTGTAGCATACTTTGTGGCTGATACTCGGGAAGGATCTCTCGTTACCAAGCAGCCAAAAAAGCCACTGCGCTTGGCAAATAAAATAGTATCTGGTGGGAAAAACAAGGAGAACAATAAAAATTTACAACCAGCCAAAACAGGCGAAATAAGCAGTTACCAACCCGAAAACGGGGGGAAACCTCCAAAAGACAAAGGAAAGCACGAGGGGAACTCAATAAATTGTCATGCAGTAAAATGTAGTCATGGGGTGGGGAGGGGGATGAGGAGCAGCGGAAGGAAAGGAAAGGAACCACGCGCGACTTTGTTTCAGGCGATGAGAAATGGCCAGGGGATTTCCCCGGGCGGGATGAATGGGCGGGGCACGTAAAATGCCAAGAAAGTAGCAGAGTGCAAGTGGCATGCAGATACATGCTTATATATCCTGCACATCCTGCTCCCTGCCCCCTGAACCCCCCGCCCCCCTTCATCCCACCATGCAACTTGTCCGACCGAAAATCACATGTTCTACTGCAGCGGGAAGGATGTGATTTAAGTTGCAGTGCAACAGCGAGCAGGCAACCCATAGGCCGTAGGTGCAACCAGCACCAAAAAGCAACAAATGAGGCGGCGCTCCAGCCTAAAGAGCCATATACCAAGTGACATTTCGGCATTTGCACGGCATTTGCAGTGGAGCAGTGGAGGACTGCTGAATTTTTCATGTCCTTCGCGCGGCATAAACTCACCTCCTGGCTTTGGGGACTGTAAATGAAGGCGACTCTCGCTTTATTGGCCACGTTAGGTTCTTCGTGGCATGGGGTACTATACAATTAGCAAGAAGCTATCTGAAATAAAAAAAGTTACACTGCTTAATACTTAAGTTTCATTACATTTCAATCTTTTAATGAGCTTCAAAAAAGATTAGCTCTAAGCAGAGAAAGAGCATCCAATAGTCCGGCATCATGTGCTCGAATTTGTGTGGCAAATGTCGTTGTTATTGCGGCTTCATTTGGCTTTCAGGTAAATGGTCTCTTAGCATGGCTCTGTGCCTTTCGAGTGCATTAATCCTTTTTTATAGGCGGCGAGGAAATTGGCGCAAATTAAGTATGCGTGGTGTGGGCCCGCAGCACAGGCCATTTCTTGGCGCGGCGTTTACTTTGGCCAAATTGCATTAAAGTTGCATAAGTGCACAGCGTTTTAATATTTAATTTGGCAAAGAGCTTTCCCAACACACTCGCATTCACAGCGCCAGGATCTGTATGCTCGCTCCTTGCCGACTGTGTTTTTGTCCTCCTATTTGGCGAGCTGCACTTAGAGCTGTCCCGGCGATAACGCCGCTGACATCCACGCTTAATAATATCCCTTTCGCGCTGGAAAAACAAAAGCGCAGCCTTGTCTCTGTGATTTTCCCGTGCGAGGGGAAAAGTGGAAAGGAAAAGCGCAGCTCGCAAATGGAGATAAAAATTTGCGATGGCAAAGCCAAAGGAAGCGACGAAAAAATAAAGCTAGAAAAAACAACAGCAGCGCAGGCGGCAAAGTGCAGCAAAAGTATTTACAAAGCGTTATCACGCTGTGACCCTCTGCCCCGCTGCCACACCCCCTTGGCCGCCCACGCCCCTTTGAACTCTGAACCCCGCCCCCTGTCACCGCCCGCTGCTTCTCTAATTTCTGATGCGCTGCAGTTTTATATAGTTAAATAAAAAGGCGCTTAAGCAGGCGATAGAGTGTAATCATGCCCGGGAATGGATTTCAGATGTGGCCAGCGGGGAATCGGGAAATCGGGGAAACGATATGGTGGAATTGAAGGCTGCGAGGGAAATGCCAAATTAAATGCGCATTCATCTCGCCCAGGGATAATGCAATAAGAAGGACTTCCTAGATATTCCAAGGATTCACTACAATACTACATGGAACTTGGTCATTGAAGCGCTTAGTTCATCTACTAAATCATTGATTAAGTGATTCTATCCAGGATTAACACTTACACAAAATAATATCTTATATATAAAGTGGAAAACAAGGCCATCATATCAATAGTCTGCGCTACTTCAGAGAGTTTTCCCAGTGCCTTGTCTGGCCCATCGATTCCGGAAAATCGAGTAGATCCTCGGCATTCCTTCGCCCTGGGAACGTTTCCCGCTTTATCACTCCACTTTGGACTCCTCTAAATTCAGCAGCTCATCTCCTATTCCATTTGGCCCAGCTTTACGAGCTGCTGCTCAAATTTAAAGCTCATCAAGGGAGAAGGATGCGAAATGCGATGGCTGTCTTGTCGAAATAGTTTCGCATTTTATAACTCACTTAAAGGCGCCGCCAGGCAGCGGGCCAATTAAAACGGGCAGACGAGCAGCAGCTGATTAACCTTGGCAGCTGCCGCCTCCCACCGGCCACGCCCACTGCCCACGCCACTCCCACTCGCACACATATAGAGCATATTTAAAGTGAAGCCCAAGTGACCGTCGCCAGGTCACGTCGCCGTCGTCTTTGCTGTTGTTGCATTGGTAATTGTGCGAGTGCAGCAATGACGTCAGCACACACACACACACACACACGCCCAGGGAAAGCGGCGGGTGGGTGTGGCGCTGCCACGCCCCTGCCCACTGGGGGGCGGAGCCACTGAGTTGCCACGGTAATTGTGTGCGCTGCTCCACGCTTCGGTTGGCAATATTGTTATGACCAAAAAACCAGGTCACAAAGGATCCAGCCCCCGTCTCCTTTTCGACCGACGCCACTGTCTTGGCCTCAGCTTTCAGCGTGAACGCGCGCATATTTTATTTGATTTATTTATACAAAAAAAGGGAAAACGAATAATAAAATAGAAAAGGACGTCATAATTTAGTAAAATGTTTAGCAAAGTAGGCGGGCTGGAGTGCGAATTTCTGGAGGCGCAAATCCCCGCCGGCAGTTGGGGATTTCTCGGCTTCAACTCTTGTGCTATTTTGCATTTAATATTTATGCCACTTTCCCTCTGTTTTGCAGGCATGCATCGGGCTCTCCAGCGCGCCAGTTATCCAGCCTCTCAGCTCAGCCGCTCAACTTGTCGACTTTCGGCCCAAACCGCTGACCAGGCCAGGACCTCGAAGGATCTCAGTTTCCAGGACGAAACAGAACAGAACGGGACCCGGCAGTCCTCAGCCATGGCTGCTGAATAATTAATGCAGTTTCGGTAAGTGCATTTGAGAAATACGTTCCCTTTTTGCAGTTTCGGTTTTCAGTTCTCATTTCTCAGTCCGCAGGTTAGCTTAGCCCCTTAGCTTAGTTCGAGAAAGTCAGAATGCAGGACGTCTCATTTAAATGCGCACTGCGAGTCTAAGGTTCCTCGAAATGCCTCTGAGACAAGTTTGAGCTAGCGAGGCATATAATAGATTTCAAACTCACGATGATGTAGAACTGAAGGTGTTTGAAAGCTGGCCCAAATACCAATTCCTTTCAAGAGAACACATTGTTGTAAGTTCTGAATAGTTTCATCATAACTTAATGTGAAATGCTTGCAGTGCATGCCAGGAAATCCTCGCACTTGCTCCGAATTCTCCCTTTCCACAACTAAGCCTGACAAATGAAGTGTTCACTGCTCGCTGCCTTCGAGGGGCGTGGCCCATTGTCGCTCACGACCAGGCTCATGCATAAACCAATATGCGACATAGCTTCGCTTCCTCACTTCTTTTCACTTCACTTCAGTCCAGTCCAGTTCAGTTCAGTTCAGCTTAGTTCAGTTCGGTTGAGTTGAGTGGAGCTCGTTTCGCGCTTCGCTTTTTCTTTGGCTGCGTTAACGCGCCGGAAACGGAAATTGTCCACCAACAATGGCAACAAAATGGCAGCGGCCAAAAAAGAACGACCTCCCACCCACAACCCATTGGTATTTGGTGGTGTAGGGGGGCGGGGCAGGCTGATAGCGGACAGGCGGATGGGAAAATTGTCCACTATTTTCACACATTTGGAGAGCTCAAGAGTTGCGGCAGTCAAATGTGGGTATGCTTTTTGGGTCACTCTCGGACCGCACTTAATGTTTTTGGTGTATTCTTTTGCAGGATTTCTCTGGAGCTAACCTTATGTATTTATAAGTTTCTATATAGTTTTTGATTCTTGAGAATTGTACCATTTGTTGCCATCTTATTTCCTAACGACCAGAGTATCATCAAGTTCGCATTCCCTTTCCCCTTCTCCCCGGTCAGATCTGCGTAATTTATGTCCTGATGCTGTTGCTGGGTTTATCTTAATGCTGTCCTGATACAACATTTTCATCGTTGTCATCGCTCATCGTAGTTGTTGTTGTACTTGCCAGCTTATTGCCACTGCTGCTGCTGTGTGCGAGTGCACTGAGAGAAATCTATATCGTTTCTAAAGCAATATGCATAAGTATTAATAGCCTTGAGAAGCGGCATCTTTTTTAAATATCATTCTGTTAGAGCTTAAATGGCTCTATGCCCTATATATAATCAGATTTCATTCCCACCAGGTTTTTCTCTGTGTGCGTTCGTGCACTGCTTATCCTTATCCACAACATCGCCTTGTCCTTCTGGTTCTCCTTCGCCTTTGCCTCGCTGTCCGTCGTTTGTTTTGTCATTCAATTCAATGAGGCTAATGTCCGCTAAGGCCCCTGCCCCGCCCCCTGAGGCGGCCAGCCCTACGCCCATGTTCTCGGTTTGGTGGCTCTTCTGCGTCCATTGCTTCATGCTGTTGTTGAAGTGCCATTAAGTTTAGTTGTCACTTAGCCTCTTTGCTTTTATATGCCTCTCTCTCTTTCGCCCCTGTTCACGCTGTCTCTGTCTCTGTGCTGTTGCTGTCCCTTTCTCTGTGTCCTGTCTGCTGTCCGCTTGTCGCTTGTCGTCTGCCGACCGTTGTTGTTATCCTTTTGGCTTGAACGTCTTAAGCGCCTAATGCCAGGGCCATAAAAAGTCCAACTAATGCTTTAAAGTGTGCCACACACACACACACACACAAATGGTCAGAAGGGAGACAGAGGTAACTACACATAGAGAAATATTACAAGGATTGGTACAAGGATATGTACCACAATGGATGTTGTACTTCTTGGCTTCTCCTTCCGATTGCTAATAATACCGATACCAAGTCAATATGTTTTTCGCTGGTTTTTCGGTGCTGCAATTTAAGCATTTTTCTGCAGGACAGCTAAAAAATGGCAACTCCTGTTTTGCTCGGCTTGCAGGACCTCTTTTATCTGGCCGGCTTTATCGATCGTTTTGTGTGTTGTCTTTTGGCTGTTTGATTTTCGGCTTTAAGCGAGTCCATCCTTCCTTTTGCCGCTTGCCGCTTGCCACTTGTCTCTTTATTTTTATTTGGACTTTTATTCGCTTCGTTTTCGCTTGTCGGCCTGAAAATTGCGTGTTAATTTTCACACAAACGGAGACAGTCGCATTTTCCACGTATTCTGTTTGTGCTCTGCGGTTTTCCAGTCGAAACGCTTGTGTTTACAAACGGCTTTCGTTGAAATATTTGCATTTTTATTGTCTCCTTTGCTTCATTAGCCGATTGCCTGATAGCTGCCTCGGATTTTGTATCCTTCTGCGTATCCTTTGGCGCATTGTGGCCAAAAGTTCATCTAAATTAAGTGCAAGCCATTTTCAATTAACTTTCGACGAATTCAACTTGCCCGAAAACTTGCAGCCAAAAATGCAAAAACTTTTCCAGCAACTTTCCGGCACTTTTCGTTTTTGTTGCCGTTGCCGATGAATTTTCATTACGCTGCATATTTGTTCTCTTTGCCAGTTTTTCTCCATTTTTTTGTTGTATTTTTTTTTTTTTTGTTTGGTTTGCATGTAAACAAGCCGCGCCAATTTGTTGCCCTCTAACAAAAGCAGGCAGAGAATTTTCGACTTCAAAACTTGTCAAATTCTGCAGAGCAGAAACAACAAAACCGGCTCGGTTCTGAGTGGCAGGACATGGGGGGTGGAATAATTTCGAGTTCGAGGGCAAGTGGAATACATTTTGGCCTTTAATGGTAGGAAGAAGTGCATTAAAAATGCAGATACAATGCCCCGAAAACGTCTGACAGGCCCGAAGGGGGGAAATCGAGCGAGGAAATGGCTCTGGGGGCGTTTCTCTGTGTGCTTGTGCAAATTTCAAGTTGTCAATTTATGATTATGGCACCTCATGAAGCGGGCCAAAATGTAAATTATACGCCAACATCGCAGCGCAATGAAAACTCGAGCGAGTAACAAGCCGAAATTGCATGTGCAAAAGGAGAGTTACTGCCTGGCTGGCAGCCTTAAAGTTGCCTGGTTGCATTTAACGCTCTTTAACGCCGAATTGACTCCACTAACTGAGTACACTCGCTGCGGAGTCGTTGTTATGTAAATGAAAATCGCGATTTTCCTACTGCCACCCACTTCCCGCCGCCATCCACCCGACCATTTCACTGTATCGACAGGCAGCGCAGGTGCAATCAAATATTACGTATACGCCGCGTTGTGCACAATAGTTAGCAATAAAGTCGGCGAGGCAAGGGAGGTGAGGTGGGGCAAGGCAGCAAGTTGGCTAGCAAACTGTCAATTTGGTCGTTGCCTCAACCGTCGTTGTTGCCGCCTTTATTGCTCTTTACCTTATAACAACGTTAAGGGCTCGAGAATATTGAATTACTCGAAATGTGTGGAAAATGAGCGGAAAGAAATGGCATTGCAAGGACGAACAGTTCATTGAAAGTTGCGGAAACTTGAGCATTAAATTTCTATCATTTTGTATCTCTAAGGATCGATCAAAGCGAAGTCTAAACTACATTGTACAATTAATATTGATTAATTTTCCGATAGATAGCTGGAAAATCGATCCGTTCAGCAGTATTGCATTTCAATTCCCGTAATTCGACTTGCTCGGGCTCTCAATTATTTTTTTCCGGCCAATAGTTGTTGTGCTTTGGCAGCGGATGGCGGGACGACCCGTACGGTGTGCACTCGTTTGCGCGGAAAGCTCTCTGCATTTGGTGAGCAGTGCTCATGTGGGGGGCATAAAATTTGATTGTGATTGAAAGGTGTAGCCTACTTTCGGCGCATATAAAATGCATGTAATCAAGCGAAATGGCAGTGGGCCAAATGAGATCGTCGGCATGGGCGGCACATGGGAAATGGGGAATATAGAGTGGGGAAATGGGAAAATGTTGAAATGGGGGAAAGCGGGAAAGGGGCATTTGCATTTGCAAACAACGCCCTCGGACAATAATTGAAATTTGATTTGATTAGTTTCGATACTGCGGTTGTCGTTGGTGTTGCGCCCACTGTAATTGCCGCTGCGTCCGCCATTTGGTTAAATGAAATTGTCAAATTAATTTAATTGTATTTTTGCGCGGCGCTTAAACTCGACGCCTTTGCAAATCCCTTTATAATTAAGTCGACCGTCGGCGGAAAGGAGCGGCGGCGGAATGAAAGTCATTTAACAATATGAAAAGCAGCTTCGCTCCCACCATAATTGAACTATTTGGTTTTCATAATTGAAATTTCCCCCAGACAATTCAATAATAATTATACAGAGATGCTCTGTCTGTCTCCTGCGGCACGTGAAAAATTTCATTAAGTAACTTATTGCTATTATTTGCATTCCTTTCTGCGGCAAAGATAATTCGCAGTATTTTTTGCGGAGCTCGTGCCTTTGTCCCCGTCGTAATTAAATAAATATTAAATATTTTCCGAGCAAAAACTACATAATTTAATACGTTTCCCTCACAGTTTTTCTCAGCCAAAGTTGCTCGATATTATTGCCGAGATATTTGCGCATATTTGAGCGCTTTAATGGGACCACATCGATGGGAAGGGGGTGCGGGAAAACCGGGGACAGCCCGAATGGTAAATGATGAAAAATGCTCTGCATTTTCCGCACCTTTTTGTGTGGCCAAGCGGAATAAAAAGGAGCAGAGCAAAGATCCAAGAAATAAAGAAGCCAACGCACAAATATTGGCTCGCTATTTTTTCGAATGAATTATGAGTGCGTCGAGGGTCGTTGGGTGGGCGGAAAAGCGGTCGGAAAAGTGGGTGGAACGGGCAGCTCAGTGGCGCGGCGTGGCGGAAGAGAGAAATTTTCAAGAGGGTCCATGATTGGACGAGTGGCCAACCAAAAGGTGTTCCAAGGTAGTTGAGCAAATAGTTTTATTGAAACCGATATTAGCATATGCCACGAATCGAAGCGAACAAAGGGGGGAAAATCGAAGGATATTGGCGGAAAACTGACAGATTGTGGGGAGCTAATCAAGAGTGCGAATTATTATTATAATGCTTAGGACTAGAGACTTCCTAAGATCTTTCGAGTTTGAATGGCTTTGACTTTGGTATATAAATATATATATAATCGAAATTGCTCAGTTCTCTATTCAATTTGCATTGATATCTGAAGTTATTGATGCTAATTTTCCTGAGTGTAGCTGATATCCTGAAAAAGCCCCTTGCTATCGTACGCCTCTGATTTCCTTACTCCGCTCTTATTTTAGCATGCCTTTTGTTGTTTTTCTTTCGGCACGCGTTGGCCTCCTTGTTGTTTGTTCGCTGTTCCCCTTTGCTTTTCCCGCTTTCTCCGCTTTCCCGCACATTTCCTCAGCTGCTCCTGCTTCTTATGGCCAACCATTGTTGTTGGTTTCTTTACTGACAACATAATAATAAGTTTTCTCGCTCCCCCTGTATGGTTTACGTTGCCTTTCCCGCTGTTGTTGTATTGCGGGCAACACTTTCAAAGGCCAACCTGCAGCTGCTGCTGCTTCTTCCCCATTTCTCCTTTCTCCAGATGTTGTTGTAGTTGTTATGGCTCTTGTGGTATTGAGCGCAAAAGTTTACGAACGCAGCGAGCGGGGGGTGAAGAAGAGGGTCACAAAAAATATAATGCACGCACATACGGCACACTTAAAAAGATGGGCATGCAATAATTTTGGGGCATTATTATCAATAAAGGAAAGCTCTTGTTACGACCAAGAAAAGAGAGAAATGGTTTATGTTTAACAAAGATCTCTTGAATAAAATTTAAAACTGCGCCTCAGCTTAAACTGCATCCAAAGGTAAAAGAGTCAGAATAGTTTTAGTTTATTAATAATCCTTTTTTACATCACTAAATATTAATGTTTCATCACCTGAACTCATTTCTCGCTGTGTAAGCAGGGCAACCGTCCATAACTGCATGCTTTGCGCTGTGTTTGTGTGCGTGTACGAATGTCCTTTATATCGCTCTGCGTGTGTGTGCGTGTGTACGCCAACTTGGATTTCCCTTCGTTCAGCGCTTTATGGCGATGGCCGCCCAATGTTTTTCGCAGCCGTGTCCTTTACACACACTTTAAATTATTTATTTTTACACTTTTGCTGTAACACACTTTCCGCCGCTCGTGTGTATGTGTGTGTGTGTGCGTGTGTGAATTGTTGTTGCAGCCTACGAGAGCTGCCAAAGTTCGCTGTATTCGTACTTGCCACATGACAATCCGCTATCCCCACCCCCGTCCACGCCCATGCCCCCACCCACCCGCTCTCGGCTGGAGAAACTTGTAAATTATTTGCCTTTTGCCTTTATTCCTTACACATACGCGCACAAATTGTCTTGAGTTTATGTGTTAAACTTTACATCCCATCCTTGATGGTGCGAGGAGGGGGGAGCGGGTGGTGGGCGGTAGGTCGTTGGGTGGTGAGTCATTGTGGTGCTCCGTGTTTCATTCACATACACTTTCCGACTTTACAAAAACCAATGAATGAGCAGCTAAACAAAATACTCAGAAATATGTATATTTGTGCCTAAAAAGTTAGTGATCACAAGTGAGGAGCCTCTTTTTTTCCAAACGATCAAACAAGTTATACAACCACCAGTTTTTGGAAGCAATAAATTTATGCAAATTAGAATTTTTATTGCGATTCCTTGTGCGAAATGTTTTTCGCAGTGCCGCTGGCTGGCTTGGCATGTAAATGATATGTTCCCTTCGGCCACGTCCAAGCTCGGAAGATGGAATCGCAGAAGACGACGACATGACTGCCTTTTATTGCTTCTACGCCTCTGCCTAGCCCCTCCGTTCCCATTTTCCCACGCCCCTCCCTTTTGTTCAGCTGTCGTAGCCGTTGAACAAATGAACAACATAAATAATTGCAGAGGCACACACACCGACGCACACGCGTTCTGAGGAAACTCGCACGCACACTGACAACGAGTGGGAAAATCGCAGGACTCCCAAGGAACGTTTGCAGCCTTCGAATTGAGATTAATGAGCAGCAAAAGTGATTCAAAGTCAGCATCCTCGCCAGCAACAATTTGTGCACCAGAACGTTAAACTATGGCGCTTTATCAGAACACATTAGGCGGATTTATTGAGGGCCAAGCTGAGAACTACTTCGGAAAGATAGTGGTCACATGTGGTATTTCCCAGCCAAAGTATATATTGACTTCAAAGTGAATGCCTATATTTACTAATAATAAGGCAACAAATTCGTTATATTTACATAGATGGGACTTTCCACCCTATTATAAATTATAGGCTGAATGGCAATTGGAAACTCCGATCTATAAATCACCTTGTGTGACTAATGCCTACTGGCAGGGTAATAACGAATCACCAGCTCGAGTGCATGTTGCTATCAACATCCACATAATTGCAAATACTCCAGAGGCACGCGCTACTGGCAACTCCCACATCCCCCCTCCCATTGGCAACCCCATCCAATTTCGATACGATTTAATCGGCACTCGAGAGTTGACACCCCGCACACTAATTGCCGCAACACCCTCGTGGGGCATTAAGGTCTTACCTGATAACAGACCGCAATCGAAACCGAAATCGAAATGGGAATCGGAATCCGAGTCTGAATCGGAATCGGAATCTCAATCGGAATCCGAGGCGAGTCACAATCAAAAGCCCGAGAGTCGCGTAATTGCAGATACAAATGCGATTACACTAAGTAGCTTGTCTCGATAATAAATGTGCCACCCAAAATGGGTGGTGCGTAACCTCGTCTTATGGAAATCGAAATCGAATGTAAGCCTTGCTTTCACTTTCCGCTCGCCTTGCCGCAGAACATCCAAGTTCGTTTTGTTCTCGCGTCGTATACGTAATTAACTACATGGCGTATGCTAAATGCATATTGGAATATGGAAAACTTGTTACTCCGCCAAACTATTTGGAGGCGATTCCAGCAGTTACTACAGTTACATGGGCAAGTTTTGAAATTCAGCTGCTTTCTTTAACTATGAAGAGGAGTTCATATGAACTAATACTTCATTGAAGGGTTCCGCGAATCATAAACAAAAATAGTCATAATACATAATCGACGTAATGTGAGATATGAAACTGACATATGAGTTGCTCAGTATGCATTTTCCAGAATCTTTGTAAGTGTATTCCAGTCGTCGCCTGGAACTCTCTTCCTTCTGCTCTCCGACACTCCGACGCTATTTCTTTCCCTGTTCCGTACCCTTCGCATTGTTTTAACCGCTCACTCTGCCAGTAAGCATATCACCAACAGGTTTTACGGTTTAATGACTCTCCGGCTTACGCTCTCCCAGTCTCCCACTCTCTTCCGTTCGCACTCTCCGCGCCATTGATTCTCCACTTTTCTTCAGCCTAACGCTCAGTTTTATCTGGAACTTTGCCGCCGTCAGTCATTTCCAACTTCCAAGCGGCGTGTTTCGGGCTTCGGTTTTTCGTCTAGGTGTAAACATTTCTAATTAGTGTTGTGTTTGGTGCAGTAGTAGTTCCTTCCAATCTTTGTTATCAGTCGCGTAGTGCTAATCGACTCTATCTCAAGTGCGCTGGTACCGTAAAAGGTCTCCGTTCTTTTTTGGCCAATCACTTGTATCAATAAATAATTAGGGGCTATCGCTCCGTGTTTATTTCGAGACATAAATTAATTCGAGAAAGCAGTGAGGCACATAAGAGGTAAGCCGATAGCTCGGGGAGAATGTGTCTTTAATCTTAATGCATCTGCCTCCCTCTGCCGCACGACATATCTCTTTCACTCCGACAAGTGGCAATAACATGTCACAAGAGCAAGTGCAAGTGCGAGGGGGACAGACAGCGAAGGAGACAGGGACAGAGAAAGCGGTAAAGTTGAAAGAACTCGACGAGATAAAGCAATAAACGAATATTGCAGCAAGTTTGCGCGTTTAAAAACAATTGCATTTCCATTTAATTTTACAACGAAAATCACGATGCTGCAGCAGCAGCAACAACAACAACAACTCAACTCAATTAAAAACCTTCGGCGACCGGCAAAAAAAAGATGAATTGAATTGTGCAAACAGAGAGACAGCAAAAACAACAAACACAAACTTCAACGTTGCTTGTCATTACTCTTTTTTTTCATTGGTTTTTTGCTCGTATAAATCGGATGCGATTACAGTAAATATCGGGTCACACATACAACCGGTTAAACACAAAAAACATTCTGTTGAAGCAACTTTAAAAAATAAATCATTACAAATCACGCGTTACGGTAATTGACACTCATGTTTATGCGTTTAAACTTAAAAATGGGAATATTCCTTTAAATATTTATATGTTTCTTGTGAAGGGAAATAGTGGATATTTTGTATAAATTTAATTTCATAAGAATGTCTAGAACCGAATCAAACTCAACAGATAAGTGTAATTTACAACTCCCAAGCTACAAACATAAACTTTATGAATGACAAAGTTTGCGTTGATGCCGAGTGGTTTTTGTTTGCGGAAGGCAAATACAATTACAGATTGCGGTTAATTGTGGTTTATTTTCTAAGGTGTTATCACATCAATGCCAAGTGTTTCTTTAACAGCGTACTTTTAAATTATATTATCTCACTTTCACAAAATTGCATCATAAAATCAATATACGTACCTTTGATTATGTTTTTCTGGATTTAATAGATAACTTTTGACTAGCTGCACTTGAAATGGACTCCAAAAATAGAAATTTCATGATAATAAGTGCAGATAGGAAAATTATTGATTTAACATGACATGCAAAAAGTTAATCTCATTCTTGTTGGATCTACACAAAATTTTAATTTTGAAATTTATAAAAGCTAATCTTAACTCTGACCATTGCTCGTTAATTTTCGGATTTTCCAAATTTGTTAATGTTTATCTTGACCATTATTTATTGTACCTGTTTTTGCCACCTTTCGGATGTTTATGATTTTTATGGCCCTTCCACGCGACTAAACAAATGCCATCCAATTTATTGGTGAATCTATCAGAACAATTGCCTGCACATTTTTTACTCAACTTTATTATGCGATATTTTCGAGTGCTTTAAATGGCCAGAAAAAAATTGATGTCTGTATGCGCTCCATTTTTAATGAGTTATGAATTGAAATTCGATGACGGGCAAATGTGGAATGTCTGCAAATTGATAAACAGAAGTCGGTTGCGGATTCTGGCACAGAATTTCCAGAAGGCGGTTAGAATTTTATGAACTGCATCGAATTCCCATTAAAAGTGCGGATTGATTGGCTCAGGGAACTCTGGGAGTTTGACAATGTTTTCAATTCTGGAAACCCCATTCGGGTATTCAGAGTGCCTCGATACGCATCTAAGAAGAGGATAGCTAGATATCACTTCTACACCGAGAGAATAGGGAGTTGAGTTTTATATATTAGAATCACATATTGTGATTCTTATCCAGTTGGATACTCCAAATTAGAGTACATTTCTGTGGCAGTTGTGAGTTTATTCAAAAATATACATTGAGAGCATAACTGATTGGCTTTCAAAATTGTCAAGCCACTTGCCGATTATGGTATTATATTTTCTGCCAGTTTAGAGCAATTTCCTCGCTTCTGGCTTGTGGCACACCTGCTGAGGTGAAGAGGAGCCAAACTGCAGCAGTTTCCTCCAAACATCGAATCATGAAAATTGCATTGAAACTATTTCAAGTTTTCCGGACAAAGCGAAGGCGGGTTGAAAAGTGGAAAAGCGCAAGAGCGGGAAAGGCTGGGGACTTGGTGTTAGTTGCTGTTTTCTGGCAACTGCAGAGATGCCGCTCAAAAATTCATGAGTGCGAAAAGCCACAGCAGGAAAAGTCGCATATAGAAGCAGTTGAAGGGGCGAGCAAAGTTTCGACAGGCAAACAAAAATCATAACGGAACCAAGGAGGATTGTGTCGGCGGATTCCCAGGACCTTTTCTCCTTCTACCCTCCTCGTCCATGGGTTTGAATGTTTATTAAAAGACAATGTCACTACAGAGGCGAAAAGAAGGCTGCAAAGCCGGAGTGAAAAGGACGAAGGCAAGGACAGCGGAGCTCGCGACCAGAAAACCTCAAAATGGCATGAAATGTCAGTGATTTGACGCTCGGGGAGATTCGGGTAGTTAGGTCCTCTAACCCCTGCAGGAATTGCTAGCTGCTCATATGTAAAGTTACAGTGGACACTGTAGTGAGAAGGACTAGAATCCGCATTATCTACTAAAAATATTCAACTAATTAAAGATGGGTAGTTCAAGCGTAGGATTTTCCCTTTTCATACTTACACATTTTTCAGTGCTTAGATTTAGTTTTAGTGTGGGTTAGCTTATTCCGAGCTTCCACTGTAGGCAAATGCCAGAATTTGGAGTGAGAACTTCAGGCTGAAGTCATTGTCGTCGGGCAACAAAACAAACTGCAGCAGCGCAAGAAACACAGCAGAATACGAATCCGAAAACTGGGAAATGGGAAATGGGAAAACGGGGCAGACTTTTGCTTTTCATTCATACGAAATTACCTGCGGCCAAGAGCTTAATGCCAGTTGGACTGCAAAATCCACTTAGGAAGTTGATACAATCAGTTCCTCTCCGGCCAGAGATGCAACCACTCCGAGCCTCCGCATCCCACATCCTGCTCCTCCATTTCCCACTGCATCCTGTGGCCTGCATGAGGGACGAGGATGAGTATGAGGACGAGAACGAGGATGTAAATGTGGATCTGGCTGTGCATGTGGATGCAGATGGATTCATTAAAACGAATTGCTGCGAGTTTAAAGGCCTGTCCTGCAACGATGCAGATAGAAAATAGGAATATTTCTTATTGCATTCTCAAAAATATATATGTTCAGTTCAGTGTTTATATAAACATACATTCATTATATTATACGAAATATGTAGGCCTAATAGTTCGGTGCTCTTTATTATCCTTTTTGGAGATATTTCTCCGTGTGCACATTTATATCCCTGTCTGAGTGTGTGGCTGACGGTTGTGTGTGTGAGTTGTTTTTGGGGTTTTGTTTCGGGACTCATTGACGTGCAACATATATGGTGAGGGGGCGTGGCCGGTCTGCGGCTACTGGGGATTGGTTTTGTTTGCGCCGCAAAGTATGCAACGGCTGCTGGCTGCAAGGTTCCCTGGGAGAGGATCTAAAAAGGGGCTCCAATGGGGCTGTGGCTGGGGTGGATGGATGAATTTGGCTTGGCTGCCTTATTTCGGTTAAATGTTTAGCCCCATACACTACTGGCCACAAGTGCAGAACGCATTAAAACTGCAAATTAACTGGAGAATAGAGCTGATGGTGATCTAGAAACCCCAACGCCTAATTAGGAGAAGAGGTTCCGCCCTTCGAGTTGCATTCGTGGGCCCGGCCCTGAGGTCTGTTAATTATTTATGCTTTACATTTAAATGCACAGCTTAGACTAAAACACACACTCCAAAACTGGGCGTTCCACGGCCTTTGAGCCGCTTTCCACTTTCAAGTGGCAAGTGGAGGGGCCTGCTGCTGCTGGGGCAACACTTCCGCATCGGGAAAATGGGAAAGAAAGCATAAAGCATACAGCACACACACATTCGCATACGGCATACAGCATATAGCATACGGCGTAAGGGCTGCTCCACACCCACACACTCGCAGAAACACACTGAGAAAGCCAGATAGGCTGGCATATTGTGCTTACGCATACATTTGCGCAGACAAACACAGACCCAAAGAGCATCCTACATCCCACATCCTTCATCCTGCGTCCTCTATCCCAAATCCGAAGTGGAACCGAGTCGAGTCCCCAGACCGACTGAACTCCATGTAACATGTTAATGAACTGCGCCAACTGTGTTTGCACAGAACTTAGTGTAATGTAATCCAGGCTGGGCACAGAATCAAGCTGGAACCCCACATGCACTGCGAAAAAAGGGAGATAATTGGGCTTAAATAGGTCTCAATCTTGCAGGGCGGGAAAGATTCAGTACAAGATAGTTATTGATTTATCAGAATCTCCAGGAAATCGTTTTAATGGTGTCAAAAAGTGAATGATATAAAGCTTTCTTGAGTTTGACCGCAGTGTACGTACCCACGCACACCCACACACACACTCACACACACTCTCAGGGACGCACTCACACCTCAACGCCCGATGTGTCGAATGTTACGCTAAGGAGTAACTTTGACATTTACCATTCAAGGCTTATGAGTGCCACCGCAGTGGAATGGGGCTGCGGATCCTGAAAGGGGAAGGATACCGTGTTGCCCGCCCGGGCAATTGCCTTATGGTTATTTTCATAGCCCTGGCCTGGCCACAAAACTGCGAGCCAAGTGTGACAGCGACATGGCCAGGGAAGAGGACCAGGCAAAGGACCTGGTAACTTGAATGGAGGCTGGGCGCTGGCGCAGTGGGTGGCAAAGGACGAAAACGAAGGACGCAGGCTGGGCGAAGGAAAAAGTGTGAGCTTGCAACGGCGACAATCCAGCTGGGATTTTCTCATTTTCTTCTTCTTGGCGAAGAGGTTTTCCTGTTGGTACTTTTGTTGTGATAGGAAAGGACACGTGAGTGCAAAGGCCTCACACACAGGACATCATCAGGTGGAAAATTAAATTGCATTTAAGGCAATTGACAGCCCAAGACGACGGGCCACATGTGCCAATGAATACTTCTGGAAGGTGGAAAATGCCTTCGCAAATTATTGAACGCAAATCTAGCAAAAGGATGTGCGCTCTCTGCAACGTTGAATAGAGCTTATTGGTTGAGGCAGCAGCCTGCAGCAGCGGAAAGTGCACTGTGCAAAAAGTGTATAAGCAGCCGGCAGCTATTCCAACTTCAATGTTTCTATGTGCAAATCAGGTGCAGTAGTTAGACGTCATGATTATTCATACTGTTGGCCGAAGCTCAGGACCAGCGGCAGATAACTGCGTGTGGCGAGGAGCGAGGGGGAGTCCTGCCCACTGCCCACTTGCACTTCCTGCAGTGTCATATTAATTTAGTCAAGTGGCCACTCAAATTTAGCCAGGACTACAACTACTTCGAAGCGAGAGGGAGATGGCAAGGCAGGACTGCAAGGATGTTAAATGTGCAAATGACAGTGCCGTCTCTTTCTTCGCCACTATCTCGTCTCTCTCTCTCTGCCCGCCTGCCGTCTCTTTCGCTGGAGTGTCTGTGTGAGATTTGCATAAGTGCAGGGGTATTAGTTTGGGTAGAATGTCACTGACTTTTGTCAGCCGCCCGTCAAATGGGCGCCCAAAAGTGTGCAAAGCGAAAGCGGTGAAAGTAGAACCGAGTGGTAGATGGATGGGAGGGGGGCGACGACTTTCCGGGGAGGGGGAATAGCGAAATGCCTAATGATTACAAATTGCCAGGGGCAATTTTAATAACCGCCACGACCGCAGAGCAATAAATAAAACTCACAATAAACACATTGCAACAAAGGAAGTGCGGCGGGCGGCGGGCGGCAGGCAGGAAAAGCTAGAAGCTAAAAGCGGCTTTAATGCATAGCTGCGATTAATATTAATTTCATGCGGTGCAGCGCTCAGTTGGAGGCCATCTATTCATCCAGCCAAGTCAAGTCGGCTAAGCCCAGCCAGCTTTGAGTGTGGTATACGGCCGGGGCAACGCAGTCCTGCAGATGAAGATGCAGATGCAGATGCTGATGAAGTAAAGTTGATTTCCCTGACATGGGCGGGGAAATGGGCGGTGAAATGGGGCTCAAGCACGAGGACAATGCCGCCACATCATGCGCATCATTAGTCGGGATGCAGAGCCAACTTTGAAGGCTGCCTGATTTACACGCAGAGAAACACTAATTAGCACTGCAGTTTTTACTTGTTCTCAAATTTTACTCAATTTAGAAACTATGCAGATGGATGTTCCTATTAGGTAAACAGCATCTCATCTTAAATTTAAAGGAAAGCTGTGTTTTAAATTGCCTAAAATTTTGCACCAGTGCACTCGCATTTAGTGCAGGCTGTTTCGCCTTCCGCCAACGCATTTTCCAGCTCATTTCGACTGGCAGAGATTTTCCTTGTTCGGTCTGTGCTCGAGCTTGCTCAGCGGATTCATCCCAAATCGCTGCTCTGCTCGATGCCAGATAACCGGCTTCTAATTGGTATCATAACTCTGGGGCCACAGCCCGAATTCGATATACTCAAGAGCTCTTGTCTTGCAACCCCGCTCGCCAGAGCACTCGGTTCGCACGGTTTTCCCCCATTTGCATATTCATTTTTCACATAATCATCATCATTATTATCGTCAGGCCCGTGTGTGATCCGCACTGATGGAAAACTATCAAATTCATGGAGTAATTAACAGAGCTGCGGCGGGGCAAAACGGAAAATGGGAAATGGAAAATGGAAAACGGGGGGCGGACGGGTTCACCAGCATTTGGGCGCCTAAAAATAGAATTTAATTTGACTTTTGCCAGTTCGCAGCCGTACGTACACCTGTGCGGAAATGGGTGGGGATGGCGATGGGGGAGGGATCGAGGACGAAGTTGCCCCAGTGATGTGCTGACAGCATTAATTTAAATGCGGTTCTGTGATTTTGCCGCTTGGCATGTCAGCCAGTTGCTTAAAGCTTAAAGATAACATTGCAAATTAATTCGACAAAATCCTTTAACCCGAGAGAGAATTAACCACTGATCAAAACGTAATATGACTACTTATTTTCAGTCAGTTGTTAGTACTATTAACTTCTGGAAACATTAAAAGTTACAAAGCACTTTGGTAGTAGTTTTTAAGGCATTATTGTTTCAATAAAGAAAGCAACTTTGGCTAAAAGCAAATATTAAAGCTGGTGTGCTAATGGAATCAGGTGATTAGTGCTAGGAATGCACAGTCCCCTTTGAAAGTAAACTCCACGTTGCAAAGCTGCAGTCTGCTGGCCCCATTCGCGCACTTCTGACTCACTTATTTCTCTTTTTTCTACTTTGCAGCTCTCCGGTGCTCGGCAAACGACAAAACTAATTTATGGCATTAAAAATGCATATTTTCTAGCAGTGCGTCGCCAGTTTTTATCATTTGCCAGGAAGGCAAAGAGGCGCAATCCACCAGCAGCTGTGCCAGAAAAGGAAGCTGGGAAGACACGTCGGTCGAGAATTGGATTTGACTGCGGAGGATTTTGAATCCGAGTCCGAAAGTTCTTTAGTCAGCAACCGAAGCAGCGTAGGATAATTCACATTTTTCTCACGGCACTGGCAACGAAATGGCTTTCCTATGTGCACCGGTAAGTTTCGCTTTATTTGGCTTGATTTTATCCCCCAAATACGCCATACATCATGACCCGATACTGCAGTAAAAATTATAAGGAAATGGTTTGCACTTATGGCGAACATCATTCTTAACGTGCCATACGTCGCGTATGCGTGATATTTTATCCATTAAACTTTTCCGCGCTCGTCACTCTTCGTTCGCAAGTGATTTTAATAATGTGAAAAATGTCAGATCGTTATGCTTAAACTGCCGCGTGAAGCGTTATGGTCCCAAACTCGTGCATTGATGGATTGCAGGCGGCCAAATTAATCATACGCCGTGTGTGCTGCAACAGTTATGCCGCTTTAAGAGCGCCGTATAATGATGGTGAGTGCTCCTGGGGGGCAGTGGAACTGCGGCATGTTGACAAATAAACACATGCCATAATACGTGCAAACTCCGGTCGGGAATAACGAAAACAACAGCTACGGATGGATAGATAGAAGCCGAAAATGGAGAGTTTGCCTTGTATTAACAGCTGCCCGCAATGTCAATATTCCTCGTAGATTCCCAGCCAGCCCAGGGATGCGGGATGCGGCGAATCTGCGAGAGCAACAAGCAATGACAATGGCGGCGTCGGCATCCCAAAAGCCAACAGCCAAGACAAGCTGGAGGCCCATCTGCCGAACGGTGGGCCACTGAGTATCCTGGCGATTACCACCAATCATCAATATTTCAACTGAATCTTTGCTTACCTTTAAAACACAAATCTATCTTTTCTTTAAATATATAAATATCTGCTGATTTCTTTGAATATTCATCTATGTCCAAGAGTATGCCAAGTGTCCTTCGAAGAAAAATAATATGCCTAAAAGTAGGCAGCTTTATATTTTCATAACTAGACTCTTTTGGCCACAAGTCTGCAAAGATTTTAGAATTTTTTCAACTTGCAATAAATATTTGCACTGTGTGCTCCACTGTTCGAAAGTCGAATCCTTCGCCGTTCTATCCCTTTTCGCCAGTGCCGTCGACTGCCGGCTGTTGTGAGTGCTGATTGTCAAGTGCTCGACCCAGACACGTGCTTACACAGCTATCCACAGCTATTCTGCAGCTGCCACGCCCCATTCCGCCGCCCTCTCAATATTTGTTGAATTTCGAGTTAAGCAAACGTGCAAGTGTATTTAATTTGTGATATCATCGAGGGGCTGCAGGGGCTGCGAGCGGACTGGGCGTGGACTGGGCAGCAGTGAGGTCACTCGGCTTACCCGATCCTTGGCCAAGGGTTTTCCGTGTGTCAGTCTGTGTGTCCTGTACGAGTGTGCGTATGGCCATTAATGCAGCATTTAAGGATTTTGCGGTCTGAGCTGCAGGCACTTCAATCGGGGAGAGGGCGAAACAATGCCACATTCAAGTGCATTTGAGCAGCAATAATTTTTGCGGTGAGCAGAGACAAAAGCCTATTAATGAACACACAACAACAACAGCATGCATTCTATCTGCGGTTGCAGGTGTGTGCGTTTCATTTAATCAATCATGTATTTAGTAGACAAATCGCTTAAGACAAAAGCCCCCCAAGAAGCCGAGTTACAAGGCTTTTTATCATTGGACTCGTACATGATTACGTCTCCGAGTAGAAGGATATCTATCTGTCTATAAATCAGGGAAGTGGGCGGGAAGCCCCCTTTGGTTTGTGCGGCTCGTTAATTGAATTTTAAATTACTCCCCTCTCGAAAAATGATTAGCGGCCTCTCATGCATAAATAAGTTTTCGATTCTGTTCGCTAATTTGATTTGCCTTCGAGAGCTGACAAAGGGTATCAATTATCGTGGCCAGCCTAGAATTATGCCGCAAGGATGGCATAATGCCCGATTACTCCCGATGGGCAGGACGAGCCCTGGGCCGCCCAGTTGGAGGCCACTTGTCATAGCTGCCAGAACAGTCCATGCTGCGGACTGCAGGCAACTTTTGTCAGTGACCAGCCTTCCAAGTTGGTGCACCGCAAAAAAAACTGGGAACCAACAGTGAGTTTCCATTTCAGGAGGCTCTTTTCTAAACGCAAAGTGCAGCTTGAAACGGCAATGTTTGAAGCCCAAACCATAATCTTCTGTGGCATCCTGGCTAATAACTTTTGCCGTTGACTCTATCAGCTTTCATCTTGATTGGCCATAAAGTTTGGACTCTGGCAGGTTATGTGTGTGTTGCATACATGTGTATGCTACTAGTATGTGCAATTTTTGATATTTTTCCGTGTATGAAGGCGGTCTGCACTTACGCCCTCTCCGCGCCCATGAATAACTGCTCAATGCCCGGACACACACACATTCGCATGGCTGACTGCTTGCGTCATCAGCATCGTCAGTGGAGTATCAGCCTTGGCATGCAGTCAAAACGCAGCTACTGCCCTCCGCATTCGCCTGGGCCGTGCTCCACAACTATTTTTCTATGTCAGGGGACAGGATGCAGGACGCAGGACATGGATGCAACTGCCCCAGACTGCGGCGGAGGCCACTGGATGTCATCAACTTTGCTTTGGCTCTGCCGAGAGCCTCCGCAAAGGCAAGGCAAACAAAAAGCTTAACCTCAGCACAAATTTAAGCAAATATTTGCCCGGCCTCCCTCCACCTTTCCCCTCGTTGCCCTGCCCACTCCTCGGAGGGCAACTCCACTCCTTCCCTGCGTCTGCCTTCCATTTCCATTGATGCAATTGAAGCCGGAAGCAGTTTACTTTTATTTTGCCTCTTTTTGCGGTGTCAGCAAAGAGTTTAACATTAAGCAGGTGCAAGGCGGCCACAGAGAGAGAAATCGCTCATTAGTTGAAAACTTGAAGTACCAATCAATTAGTTCTTCCCAAATTAAGCTGTCTTTAGAATAAATATGACATACAAGGGCAACAGTTTTGAATCACAGAACATAACTTATTGGCACAATTACTCAAGATCGAGCATATATATTTTGAAATTTAAATGAAGAGTACAGTGGTTATAAATCCTCTTTTTTTCCCCTGTTTCTGGGATTCCCCCGACCCCTCGAGGAAACGACATTCGCCTGATGCATGCACGATTTTAATCGGTTAAATGCCAGTGGAAAATGGGGGCAATGCAGGCCATATCTTGCGAGCAGTGCCAACTAATGATGCGCAAAATGTTTACAAATCATTTTGTCAATAACGAGGAAGGGATAAAGGACGGAGGATCCTCCGCCATCTGAATCGGCCCATAATTTGCCCACATTTCTTGCATTCATCCGCTGGATGGAGCGGCCATGAAAAGGTCATTAGTGTGTGCGTGTGTACGCAAGTGTGTGCTTGTGTGTGACACAAATGGCCATTCAATATGCCAAGAAAGGGGTCCTGGGCAGGGGGGAGGAGCAGTTGGTAGCAGAGGGGGGAAGGACATGAGCTAAAGCCAAAGCCATAACAGCCACATGCTTTTTTCCACAACATTAACGCAAATTGCAAATAATAAAAATTCAAAATACCGAACCGTAGAAAAAGCAGCACGTGTTGCTGTTGTTGTGTGCCCACTGCGGTGTGTGTGTGTGTGTGTGGACTCAAGTGGGTGGTTGGGTGTGTGTAAGGACGAAGTGGTGTTCCTAAGGCAAAACCACAACAACGAGAAGCCAGGGGCACATTTATCGCAGCCAACGAGGCATTTTTTAAGTCCTGCAAAGGTTTACATATGGCCAATGCGAAAAAAGTAGTTGGAAAGGATGGAGAAAAAAGCGTGCACTACGGAAAAAGGGGGAAAACTGTGTTGGGTTTCCCAGGCAGGGTGAATTTTCTGCCATTGAGCCCTAATTGATCCTTTTGCGGGGAAGCCTTGTAGGAACTGCAAGTTGAACTTTGCCAATGTCCAAGAAGACAGTGAAATGTAAGAGAATTAAGCGAGCAATTTGTGTAGAAAAGATTCAGTTACGCTGCCAACACAGTTCGATTCCTTTTCGTAAATTATATAAACAAGTTAGTTTTTCCTATAGGGTAACCGGATATATCTCTGCATTCCGCGAAACTCGCTCGATTCTTTCGCTTGCCAGGGAATCAAAACGGAAATCTATTTTATGCGGAGGCACGCAGCCTGGCCAAATCCTGCGGATCGCCCGCCCACGTAAGGGGTTATATATGTACAGATGTTCATATATATGGGCGGGGTCCTTTTCCTTTTCTCTGGTCCGTGACTGGCGAGGCGTTGGCGTAAATGCTTTGCGTATGCATCCATGCATGCGACGCCATCTCGTGCAGCCTCCTCCGTAGTCCGTAGTCCGCAGTCCGCAGTCCTTCGTCCTTGTTCTCTCATCCGCCATCCTGGTTCCCTGTTCCTTGGTCCTTGGTCCGGGGTTGCGGAGCTGGCATACAATTTATGTGCGAAATATGGCGCCGCACACCTTTTACTTTGCGCTACCTGGCTTTGCTCCGCAGCTTCCTTTGCCTTCAGCTTTCCTTGCCCGTTTCTTTTGCCGCTGTTTGTGGCCAACCTGCCACGTGCGGGACAAAATTAAAAGCCTTTGCATGCTCCACTTCGAATCTGAACGAGTCCTGCGGAACTCTTATTCATTGCAGCTGCACTGGGCAAAACTGGGGTGGGGTGCTCCAAACTCGAATGCCCATTTATTGAGTCGCCATTCTTGGTGGGAAAAATCGATTGCGGAGATATGTGACATTATAATGTATCTTAAAATAAGTATCTTTTATCCTTCTAACGGCTTGCTATTCTTCTATTTTCCCCGCATCGAACACACGACTGATTCTAGCTGGCCAGAATAATGACATGGCGACCATTGGTGACCTTTCGATGATCTCACCGCCCACGTCTTCCATCTCGAACGACCAAGATCCGTTTGGACAGCTGCCCCCGCTACCGCCGCCACTGCGTTCCACCCAAGTGCTCCAGCCACTGAGCGTGTTTCCAGGTGCCCGCCAATTATTTTGGGATTTTTCGATATTTTTCAAGATTTTTTGAATTACTTTCTGCATATTTGGGTGCTGTACATATGTGCGCCAATTTGTGTTTGTGTTTGTTTGTTCTCCCCGTTGTTTGCCTGCAGTTCTTGGCCTTTTGTTTGGGCATTATTTGTTTGATTTCCATTTTTTGCCAGAGTTTTTGTGTAGCTTTTTCCGCCCATTATAAAAGTTACTGTTGCACCTTTTGTATAAAATTTCCGATTTGGTTTTCTTTGCTTTTCTGTTGTGCCATTTCCAATTGATTGCAACTTTAATTGGTGTGTAGATTGGGTCTTTGATTGGTCGGTTCGTTGATTTATTTTTCATTCATCCACACACCATACACCTGCATACACTCGGCCTGCTCCACGTGACCACCACACCACTCGAAACACACGACACTCATAGTCCACCTGTACAGGTGTAACCCTGTACGACCACCACTAGCTACACTCGAACTTCACCGCCACTGAGAACCGCATTTTGCCCCAAAACTTTTGTTTAGCATTTTCAGCAGCATTCAGTCGATCAATCAATCAATCAGTCAAATCTCAAAAACCAATCAGTCCTACAGTCGCCCATTACTATATATCGCAGCCGACTTTCTCTCTCTCTCCCACACACACTCTCTATCTCTCTCTATTTGTCTAGTTCTATATATTTGCTTGCCGTTTGTATTGCCACTTTTTGACTATATAAAATAACAGATTTGTTTGTGTTGCCACAAGAGCCCGGTTGATTTCAAAGTTTCGAATTTTTCAAGTAGTTTCCAACGCTGCTGTGTGTGTTTTTTTAACGAAATTGTTTATTAGAGCGATGCCAAAAAACAAAAAGCGAGTAATGGCTGTCTCGGCCGCTTTGCAACAATTTTTGAACGCTAAAATTACCTGTGTGTCCACCACCTTTAGCTGCCTTTTTGTGTGTGCTGTGCAACGTGAAAACCGAAATCCAGCTAACAAACTGCCACATTTTGTGCTCTCTCTATTCTTCCATAAATACCAACAACTCAACAACAACTATGAACTACAAACTACAACAACCACCAAATGATAAATGAAAAATGAAAATGACAAAATCTCGACAATCTAAATATTTGCCTTGGTTCCCATGTTTATTTTAATGTTTGTCTTATTTTAAACAATATTTGTGTATCGCATAAAACGTGTAGAGTGAGTATAAGAGATAACGAAAAAAGAAACAAACAGCTTGTGGTATTATTTTTGAGTTTGTTGTGTTTAATATCGGTTAAGTTTGTGCCGCTCTCTGTTGTCCTTTGTTTGTTGTGCCTCCCTAGAAAGAGAGTCTGATTCCCTCGATTTGTAATTCTAAAACAATTTCCCACCCGAATGGCAGTGTCCAATTTGAGCGAAGATTCCTACGATTATGTTTTTGGTGGTCGACGTAAGACTCCGCCCACAACAACGTCTACACAACTCAAGCTGACCTCACCGCCCGTGCGTTTGCGACCCGAAGGTGGGTAGTCCTTTTCGGGAGAGTCCTGCATGGAGCTTGCATTGTCCGCAGCTGAAGCTGCATCCATGATTGGCATTGGATATTCACAAGCGCCATGCAGGACATGCTCTTGACCCCGCCCCAGATCATAAGATATAACCAGAACCATTCTGCTATTTCATCACTGCCACTCCGCCGGCGAACCCATAGACGCCTATCGAGGAGCCAACATAAACAACGGAAGGTTCTATCGCCACTCCTTCAGCTACGCCCCCAAAAGGCAGCGCCACTCGAGTCGGGATGATCGAGACCGCGAGTCTAGGTTGAGATGTCATGGCGAGGACGAGGCCACACTGCGCCAATTGCTGCTCGAGTACGTAGAAAGTGGATCCTGAATCGGGGGAGTACTGGGCACAGAGTCCTCCGATCCGCTGGCAGGCGAGAGGTTTTGACCTCGTAATGGACCCGGTGGCCTTCGGGGCCAGTAGCTCATTACGGGCCATTAATTTGCTGGCGCGAACGGAGGACTGGGTGGCCGGCCATAAATATGCGCTTTCAGTTAGACAAATAAACAGCAATTATTTGTGTGCGCCATGTTTATTTAATTTATTAAACAAATAACGAACGATACGTGTTTTTAGTTCGGGCGCAAATAAATTTTAATTTCCGTTTTAATTTGTGTGCCCTGCGGTGGGCTCATCCCTTTTTCGGTTTCGTTTCTGTGGCCTGTGTGATATATTAACGAGCAAATATGCAATGTATATGTTTAATGTTCTCCTCCCTCACAGATTTGCGCAAGTTATGTTCAGTTAAGTGTCCTGCGTGTGTCCTTAGACTGTCAATTATTCATTGAGGGCCTTTGTGTTGTGTTGTTTTTGTTGCGCAACCTTCCCGACAAAAGATATCACATATAGACCCCGATATCACAAATCAACCGCGGCCATACGACATTCACCAAACCCCGAAAAGAAAAGCGAGCAAAAGCGAGCAGTGAGCAGAGACTTTGTGAGCAAAGCAACTTTATAAAGACATAATAATTGTAAAAGAGACTATAACTAATCAATTTATCGACGGAGTGAGTCCAAAGAAAAGCCAACAAAATGATGGGCACAATGCCACCCAGGTACATAACAGTAGAGTTAATCTAAAAATTAATTAACTTTAACATTAACAATAACAATAGCGACCAGATCGCGCTGCGATTAAAACCAATTCGAACATCACTCATCCGCCATGTATGCAGAGCACACGTTTCGTTTTATTCTTTCGTTTCATTAACCATTCATCCATTCGAGGATTATAATAACTCTGTTCGTGTACATTTAAATGGCTTCTCGTCGTTAATTAAAAAATGTTAATTAGCAGCATTTGTTTGTCGTTTGCTGCCATTTTGCTTTCACCAGACCGCCTTTGTTGCTATGTCACGCGCTGTACAAAATTGCAATTCAATCGAAACGTATTTACTTTGCTTAAACGCCACCACCGAGTGATTGAGCACATGTGTCTGTAATTTGATTTCCAAACTACCTGTCAATCACTTGAGTACATACTAGGGATGGCAAATCTATGGGACAATGGGATTCCCTTCGATATAACATTTATTTTGGAATAGTAAATTCAACATTTTGAAAAACTTTTATAAGTAACAGCGAAATAACTTGAATATATGCAATATTTTGAGCAAATAAATATCATAGATTAAATTAAAAATTAGATAGCAGCAATCAAAATCAATTGCAAGTGTTTTAAGTGTATTCTGAAGTATCGACATATTTGGCATCCCTAGTATTTGCGTGCTATGTATTTTCCCCTTCTGTGAATATGTCTGCGTTGCCTGAAATGCATTTCGGCAAACGCAAACGATGCAAAACCGATGGAGAATCCGGAATTCTGACGAAATGCATTTCTCGCGTGCATTCAAAACTCCCTGCCTCACATGTTGTACAATGTCTATACGTGTTCTTTATCATCCAATTCCCGAACGCCCTTTGAACCACTAAAACTGCCACAATAACTC
The DNA here is from genome assembly GCF_016746395.2 of Drosophila simulans. NCBI lineage: Eukaryota > Metazoa > Arthropoda > Insecta > Diptera > Drosophilidae > Drosophila > Drosophila simulans. The sequence goes on from NC_052522.2 coordinate 982,949, forward strand.
CATGACCTCCATGAACAACAACAACTCAACCATCGAAAACAACAAAAGCCACACGCAAAGTGGCCTGGTATTCACACCACTCAATGAGTATGCAATTACAACCAACTAACTTCAATTACGAAATCTAAATATTTTTGCTCTATTCCCCTCATCATATTGTATTGCAATAATAATAGCCCTTTTCTCCGCATTTTGCACTGCTCTCTATTTTGGCACTCGTAGCCCCTCAAATTGATTTGTTAATTATTAGAACATTTGCCCGAAATCCAGTCACTTTGCTGCCCCCTTTCGCATGGATTGCAATTAGAATTCAATTATGTTCAAATAAATTAATTTAGTTTCCGAAACGTGCTCATCATCAGGGTGGAAAAAAAGAAGAAGAGCGTTGTAAGTGTGCGTGTGGGTGTCGGTGTGAATCCCCCATTTTTTGGCACCACTTGACAAAACCCTCGAGAACAGTACAGAGAGAAAAAATATGGCCAGAAAAATGAGTAATTTCCTATACTAAAACGTTAAAGTAAAGTAGAATCATAATGTGCTGCAATATTGCCAATTAATGTATTGTAAAAGCTAAAAAATATTGTGAATATTTGGAACATATTTTGAATATTCTTTATTTTTTATATTTTTTTTTATATTTTAAGAACTCTTTATAAGTAATTACAAGTGTGATTTGTAGGGCACTCCGGATATAAAAGTGAAAGTATTCCCACCGAAATGTAATCCCAAAAACGGAGTCATTTATTTTTCTCTGTGCGGTTGCCAGGAGGCTGTGTTTTTTATGACAAGCCGAAAAGTGTTTGAGGGCCATTAAGTCGCTGTTCGCACCACACACACACACATACACACTCGCACCCACTCACCCACACTCGTGCGCAGGCATGTAAAGCCATTGACAAACATCCTTTGGCCAGGCAGTCAATCAGCCTGCGGTTGGCCACTTCAGCAGCGCTCGCTCTTATTCTCCACCCGCCACTTCCCGCCCCCTGCATGTCATCAAGTTCATAATTAGCTTAACCTCTTTACCCCAAAAAACCCCCTTTCGTGCGTAATCCCCTGCCAATGCATCACTCAGTCAGTCAGTCAGTCAGCCAGTCAGTCACACAATATCTGCAGTATTTTTCAACTCGTTTAATGTCCCGCCTCCGTTTTTTGTTGTTTGTGTTTTCGGTTCCAATGTTTCGTTGCTGCAATGAATTACTGTACTGTACACTTTTTATGGTTTAATGTTTGCCGATGTTTAAAAGTTTGCCACAAACAGAACCCAGACTAATTGGCGTAGCGGTCCCTTCACCAAAATTAACCGAAAACCGAGTGAAAACTGTAACAACCAGATACTACAGAACATTTGTTTTCCGTTCATTCGTTCATTTTGGCTTTGCATATATCTTTTCCCGAAAGCGAACTCAAACAATTTCATAATCCAAACAAAATGTTAATCATGCCAATCATAAAATATTGCCTTGCAAATCGAAATCAACGAGAGCACAAATAAATTCAAATTGATTTACAAATGCCGACGCAACGCGGGTTGTGCAGCAAAAGTTTATGAGAGTCGACACAAAAACGGGCTGAAAAACAAGTGTTTGCAACGTTTGGTGAATGTCCTATATGCCAATTGGTTTGAACACCCCAAATTCCCGATTTCCCTCGATTCCCCTCGTTTTCCCTCGATTCTCCTTGTTTCCCCAATTCGAACTGATTGATGAACCTTGCATACAGCTTTGCGAGATGTATGAGAACAATCGATTTTGATTTTAATTTATTCGCTGAATTTATTGTGTGCACTGAGATCTGAACTGAACTTTAGCTGTAAGTGAAGCGAGTCTGGAGACTTGACGGATGGCGAACTCTGGCTGCGGACTCTCGGAGGGTTAATGTGATTGAAATCCTGCCAAAGGATAATCCGCTTTTGTCTTGTCAATAATGTGATATTCCTAAAACTGAGCGCAGCTTTTTTACAAACCCAAAGCGAAAAGAACAGCTCGTTTGGAATCCCGAATCCCCAGAATCTAGAATGCTGAATCCTGGAATCCCTTCAGCCGGCGGGACACGTACACTGCAGCTTTTAATGAATGCACAAGCCGGGGAGAAATTGGCAGAAAATTTATTAAATGCTCACGTATACAAATCCCTTGTACAAAACCGAAAACCGAAAATGCCTGCATCTGACAAGCACACACACACACACGCACAGGCAGCAATTGTTTTCGCAGAGAACAATAACGTGCACAGGATGCGCTCGAATATCTCGTCCTGGTTCTGGTTTTGCTCTCGATTCTGTTTCGGATTCGGTTGCGCCGGCTGATGTATGCATAAAATAATCCTTTTATGCTCGGCACAACAATGTCCGTGAAATGCAAAACAATAACAGTACTAACGATAGCGTTTCCCCGCCTTCCCCGCAGGATGCCCACGCCCTCCTTCGGCGTTGCATTAACATAATGCGCAGGCAACTCAAGCAGGGCCCACGTGTCGTATGCGCAATGTGGGCGGCATGGGTCGCCATTCATGCATATCCACCCATCCGCTGGCAACTGTCGCCCCAACACTTTTGTTGCCATTTGATTTAGATGGCACCCCCCTCTCCCTAAACAAACAAAGCATAAAGTGCATCTTCCGATGCGAACGTCGATATATATCTAAACCTAGCCTATAAGGTTTATTATACTTTTTTTCTAATAATATTGTGTGCTTATTTTGATGGTTGAATGTGCAAAACAGCTGCTGTTTAATTCATTAAAACCTCGGGAAACCTAAGAGATCTCCAATATGGTTGAGTTAGTCAGAAAGCGCATTCATAGGCATTGTTTTAAGTTGCACAACTTTGGATGCAGAGCAAAAGGCGAGGACGATTTGTTTTCACAGCCTTTGCGGTTGATGGAAATGTAAATTTGATGCATTCCAAAGAGCCAGAACCAGATATAAACAGGATTAAAACTACAACTTTGGCAGGGTCGCCCCTTCCATCCATCCACCGGATGGATTCCGAAAGAGTTGCCGCCAGCAGAAGAGCGGAATAAATGGGGCCAGAGTTCGGAGCTCAGGCAGCTTAAGTATAAATACTAGCGTGTATATATAATGCCGTCAAGTTTCCATCCTCGTGCATTGTACATTACTCTTGCCTTAACCTTAACGAAATATGCCAACAATTTACTTTAAGTTACTTTTTATGTACTTAGTGGCCTGGCTCGGTTATTATTGTTGTTCTCGGTCCGCCCAACACAGAAATCCTTTCTTGGACTTCTGCCCAAGGAGCTGAGTGACTAAGGAACTCGCCGCCGACTGGCGTGCGTTTCTGTTCGGTTTCAGTTTCAGCTTCAGCTTCAGCTTCAGTTTCGGTTTTTGTTTCTGCTCCTCGGCTTCGAGCCGTGGCCTATAAAATTTATGTTGCTTCATTCCTCAATAATTGCATAGCTCAGTAAATTTTAATGCAAGCGGTCATAAATAATTTCGTTCTGTTTGCGTTTGTGTTTCGTTCACGATTTGCGTTTCTCTGGGCCAGAGCGAAATAAATTACGTATACGCTAAATAACTCTGTCTCAGTCTCGTAGTGGAATAAGTACTTTAAGGAATGAACTCGAAGGCATTTCCCGACCGGCGCACGACTAAAATGCATTTTGTTTGATATTCTCTTTGGCCTTTCACTCGACGCCTGTGCTGTGACCCTTTGCCCTTCCACTGACCCACAGTTTGCAAAAGCAAGTTAGCGTGATGAGCATGAATCTGTCAGCGAAACTCGATGAGCTGCAGCGGGGAGATCGACACCTGGAGACGACGGTCGCCCTGTGCGAAATCCGCACCCAGCTCCAGGAGCTGACCAAATCCGTGGAGAGCTGCCAGAGCGAGGTGTCCGAGGTGAGTTGGGAGTCCAGAATCCAATTCCACGCAATAGAAAGCCATCGAAATTCAAACCTCATGATAATACCTGGCTAAATTGTTTATTACAAAACCAGGTGAAGCGCGACATGGTGGCCATCAAGCACGAACTGGACACCGTGCAGCAGGTGAAGGAGGAGATCGAGGAGCTGCGCGAATACGTCGATCGACTGGAGGAGCACACGCACAGACGGAAGCTAAGACTTTTAGAACAAGTTTGTAGCTTAAATTATTTGCCATGTTGTGTAATTAAATACTTGAATTTCATTTCTCTATTCATGTACAAACCGAAACACCAAGAACCAACTACCAACAACCCAGAGCCAGACAACCACACGACCAAAAACCACCCAGAACCACCCGAACATCCATCCACCCAGCCACACTGAACCACTGACGGCAGAAACTGCCACCATGACGGACAGATGCAAATGCTCTTCGGATTGGCCTCAGTTTCTGTCCACACTCAAACAAATTTATCCCCTATAACAATTGGACATCCGATATTCATTGTTCAAAATCCAGTAGAAAAAGTATTTAACAGAGATTTGTTTGAGTGTACTGCACACGTACAGACGGCTTCTTCATCAACGTATATTAAATATTAGCTATCTAATTAGTTTTTATTACTTATTATTTTTATAAGTTCTGTAGCAAAATCAAATAAATACATACGAAAAATGTTAATACAACCTTTGTTTTGTTCGATTCCTTTGATTTGATGTATGGTTTTCGACATCCGAACACTTTCATCCATCAGAACGTATCTTATTGTTTCGTTACCCCTGAGTTTCAATTAGAAAATTGGCCTTATCCAAAGAGAAAGCTTTGGTTTCCTTGACGCACACTCGTTTGCAAAGCGTTTGATGGACCCGCCCGCACATCCCCCACCGAATCCCCACCGTCCCGCCCCGCTCCCCCGCTGAATTGTTCACCACTAATGGTATTACCAATCAAAACTTCCAGGGTCTCACCTTCTTCCTCACCTACTCGATTTTCTCGGCGGTGCTAGGCATGCTGCAGTTCGGCTACAACACCGGCGTCATCAACGCGCCCGAGAAGAACATCGAGAACTTCATGAAGGACGTCTACAAGGACCGCTACGGCGAGGACATCAGCGAGGAGTTCATCCAGCAGCTCTACTCGGTGGCGGTATCCATTTTCGCCATCGGCGGCATGCTGGGCGGTTTCAGCGGCGGCTGGATGGCCAACCGCTTTGGCAGGTAATTTCATTATCTTATACCGATAGTAATATAAGATACTAGTATACTAGTCATTGCTTAAATGTTATCTATTTGGTTCGAATTGCAGAAAAGGCGGCCTACTGTTGAACAATGTGCTCGGAATTGCCGGCGCTTGTTTGATGGGATTTACCAAAGTTAGTCATTCCTATGAAATGTTATTCCTTGGCCGATTTATAATTGGTGTTAATTGCGGTGAGTAATTATCACAAACTAATAAGTTAAAATACTTACCAATGGGTGCATGGACCATTTGAAGGCCTCAACACGTCGCTGGTGCCCATGTACATCTCGGAGATAGCGCCACTGAATCTGCGCGGTGGCTTAGGAACTGTTAATCAATTGGCTGTGACTGTAGGTTTACTATTATCCCAAGTGCTGGGCATCGAGCAGATCCTCGGCACCAACGAGGGCTGGCCCATCCTCCTGGGCCTGGCCATCTGCCCGGCGATCCTGCAACTGATCCTGCTGCCCGTCTGCCCGGAGTCGCCCAGATATCTGCTCATCACCAAGCAGTGGGAGGAGGAGGCGCGAAAAGGTACAACCCGCTTGTAATCAATAAACTTTAAGCTGCACCTTTTAACAAATCCTTGTGTAGCCCTGCGCCGGCTGCGAGCCTCTGGTTCCGTGGAGGAGGACATCGAGGAGATGCGGGCCGAGGAGCGCGCCCAGCAGTCCGAGAGCCACATATCGACCATGGAGCTGATATGCTCGCCCACCCTGCGCCCTCCGCTGATCATCGGCATCGTGATGCAGCTGAGCCAGCAGTTCAGCGGCATCAACGCCGTCTTCTACTACTCCACGTCGCTCTTCATGAGCTCGGGATTGACTGAGGAGAGCGCCAAGTTCGCCACGATAGGCATCGGCGCCATAATGGTGGGTTTCCGAAGTCATCATCAAAGTTCCTTAGATTCTGAATAATGTATTATCTATACACAGGTTGTTATGACGCTCGTGTCCATTCCGCTGATGGATCGCACGGGTCGCCGGACCCTGCATCTCTATGGTCTGGGCGGAATGTTCATCTTCTCAATCTTCATCACCATTTCGTTCCTGATCAAGGCAAGTATAGGGGTGTCCAGGATTCTCGAGTCCTGCTCTTGCTCCTGTAGAGTAATGCCTGCGAATGTGAATGCTAAAATGCCTGCCAATTTGGGTTTGCATTTGTTTGTCCCCCGCCCGTTTAGTGATTTGCATATGACTCCGAACTCCTAGAAACGCTAGAACTTATCCCACATCCCATTTCCCATTTACTCCAAACGAGTGCGTGCGTTTATAAATATTTGAATATTAATATATTTTATGCATGAAGTTGTGTTTTACCCCTTCGAGCCCCCAAACATGAAAAAAACCAGAACATAAAAACACTCAACAACACACACGTAAGAGCATGACAGTTGTCCCGCGCGTATATCTATAAATTATTGATGTGAGATATATTTGAATTTATAACAAGTTGGATTTATGACTCGCGCCCAGCCATTAAACGTAGCCTTTTTGAGTTTTTTCCATGCCTGCGTTGATGTATTGCATTTAAGTCATAGACGTATGTGTGTTTAATTTATAGGCCAAAACTTGGTCACTTTAGTAATTAATTACGTCCTCTATCTGCGATTTGACAATATGTTTACGCAGATTGTGGCACATGCATGATTAGCTTTTGAGTGCTTTTGTGTTAGTTATGACTTTTTGAGTTTTTTACGGCTTTCAAACTTTGTATACACAGTTTGCACGTGGCTTGCCAATAGATATATTTACTTTTTCAGTTGCCTAGGCTAAGTTGTTGCGCCTGCGAGCTGGACCCCTCAAATTGTCATTTAATCAGGCACTTGTTTATGGGTGTGTCAAGCGCTTAAAGACGAGTTCCTGATTTCAAATATCCTGGCCAGCCCCTTGCGCAACTGTCCCGCCCCTAATTAGAGCTATTCTCGACTTGGCAGGCTTTCGCCCCACAAAACACTCACTCGAAATCGGTTGACGAATTCGTTCTGTTTATGATTTATACGCTTTGTTTTCCGCTAGAGGCAATCCACACAGTTTCAAAGGCAAGCAAAAGTTTCGACTAAAAGCAAAACCAACACACAACTCAGCAAAAGTTTTCCGGGCACCAGTTCCACCAGCTCCCCCAAAATGGAGAAAAACATAGAGCAGAGCACCGCGCTGAACTCGCTTTAGAGGTGTCGCCACCTCCCACACACGAAACTCTCACACAGAAACCAAAACACTCAATGTGACCTCAAGCCATAATTTATACTCTTTGTTTGGTAATTGTGTAAGATATAGCTAACTTTGCAACCAAGTACAACTAAGCATTCCTAAGCATTCTCAGACCCAGAAAGACTCGAGCGGCAGTTCGGAGGTCAACTCTTTGAGAACCAAGAAATCGAGAGCAGCCAACTTCAGTTCCTATCTAACTTAATACTCTCGCTACTCTAACCAACTCATGCATAAAAGAGATCAGGCTTATCAGGGGGTGGTGTCCTATATTCATCCGTATTATTTCGAAGACAGTTCGTTAAGCGCGAGTAGAGGAAAAGCCTACATCGAGAATGCGAGTACTATGCATTTTGTATAGGAGTTCTTTGGTTATGTGCAGGAAATGATCGACTGGATGTCCTACCTCTCTGTGGTGGCCACCCTCGGCTTCGTCGTCTTCTTTGCGGTCGGACCCGGCTCGATACCCTGGATGATCACCGCGGAGCTCTTCTCACAGGGACCCCGGCCCAGTGCCATGGCTATCGCGGTGCTGGTCAACTGGATGGCCAACTTTGTGGTCGGCATTGGTTTTCCCAGCATGAAGGTGAGCTTTCTTTCGTTGAGTTTTCATGTCGTATTTGGGTGTGAAAACCAACTTATTTTCAGACTGCCCTTGAGAACTACACGTTCTTGCCGTTCAGCGTGTTCCTGGCCATCTTCTGGATATTCACCTACAAGAAGGTGCCCGAGACGAAGAACAAGACGTTCGAGGAGATCCTGGCCCTCTTCCGGCACAACAACGGCAGGTATGTGTCCTTGCACTAGCTCATTCTTCGCTCAAATTCTGCACACAAATCATGGCAATATGTCGAATAGTTCTCCAGCTCATAACTTAAACTCAACTTTCTTACCTGACACAAGAAATGCGAACCAAACTATAAAATACAATACAGAATCTTTGTACTATGCCCTTGATTACCATTACTTGGAAGTTTATTATGCGGCTTGCATAGCCAAACTGATCCAGTGAACCGCTTTCCAAGGATCGGTTCAGGGTTCAGAAGTTTTCATTTCCTTTCGTTTTGAAATTTTGGTTCCCTTTTGTTTTACAAAGCACCATACGTTCGAAAATAACCCTCTGACTTGAAATGCGTTCCATGTATTCCTCCAAGGACCTTTCGAGATAGTAGACTGTACGGGTAAGTTGCATGAAGCCACCGAGGACGATCGATCAGACTCTTAAGCTCCGTATCTAAAGACCCCCAATCAAAATCAAATATTAGATCCGATGCGTTTCGCTCTCCAAAGTTCCACCTTAAATTTGTAGCTCGTATTGCTGTACTTTATTTAGCCACTTTATGTACAATTTTTAACCGAACCAAAAATACTAAAAAGAAAGTTAACCGAATCGAATTGAGATGTGGATTCCTGCGCTCAAAAGTTTCTATGAATTTTTCGGCATGTTTGCTTAACTTTGCCTGTACTTTGTTACAACTCGTTACTTTGTTACTACAACTACAAACCATAAACAACTGGCTGCCGTAAAGCAAACTAAATAAGACTCATAATAGCCAACTATATAAATACCCAATATTAAATATCAATTTTAATACTCTACTCTCCAACTCTCTCTATGCATAGCTAAGCCGTTACCTATACTTACTACTATTAAGAGCCGCATCTCATCTCTTTCTGCCCCATCACGTTATCCGATGTATCAGAATCGCTATCATTGCGCCCCGTTTCCCCTCATCGCTCATTGTCAAATCAAATTGGTTGGTTCAAAGTGCTCCACCCATGCATTCCATAAAAGCCCCACTTACACTGCCACACCACATGCACACTGATTTTGTTGCCCGATCTTTGACCATATAGCGAGGATAATGCCAACGGAAACAGTGTTGCCACCGCGGACTTTGAGTTGTCGCAGAACGATGCCGAGGAGAAGGGTGGCGTGCATGCCAAGGCACAGTGAAGCTCCGCTAGGATAGCTACACGCCAGAACCAGTGTGACACCCACCAGACCGTCCAGTCCTTCCAAATAATTTATATACTTCAATCACAACCTTCACTCATAGCAATTCCTGGAAGATTCCGGGACGGAGGACGTGGGAGCCATATTTCAATTAGTACTAGTGCTAGTTTAACCTAATTTCACGTTATATGTTTGATTTCAAATAAATGTTATTTTATTACCATTTTTATTTGCCTTGGTTTTCATGTTTGATTTCTAAGCCGCGCCTAATAACTTCCAAGCAGCCTCAAACTACAATACACTAACTACAGAAACCGCCAGCGAGACCCTTTTTCCGGCGTCTCTCTCAACTTCAAAGAAACAGCCAAAACCCGACAAAACTCTCGAAATTGCTTTCATTAGTTGCAAAGAAATTAAATTTACCAAATACGTTTACACTTAAAACATAATCGTAGAGTGTGCGAATTTCAGGAGTATGCTAAACTGCACAAATAGCTTGGAGCCACAAAGTATGAATTCTGGCATCGAGCATGCCGCCTTGATGGTATCTGAGGAGAAGACCCAACATGACTCACGTAAGAATCCAAAACACGCCGGCGTTCCACCCAGAACACCCGAATCCGATTCCGAATCCGAACCCGAATCCGAATCCGAGCCCGAATCCTCCGCATCCTCATCCTGAATTCCTGAAACCACAACCACACCTCGATTGCGTTTCAGTTTCACTTCCAGTTTCCGTTTGAGTTTTTAATTTCCTCGTTATTTGTTGTGCAAATTGCTCGAACCACACACCCAATATTTGCATATCCATATACACAGGTTGTGAAACGAACACACACAAGATAGCAAGTGTCCTGTAGGTAAACATACATAAAGGACCCTAATTTTGAATTTACTTGTTAACTGTTTAAACCGAACAAACTGTATCTATGTAAATTGCCTCATGAACCAAACTTGTCTAACGCGTCGCATAATTAATTTTTTGTTTAACACACAACAGAAACTGCGTCCAAATTATGCGCATTCAAATCTGTTGGGAATTAAAAAAACATTCTTTTGGGTGAAAGGGAAACATGAAAAAATTTGAATTTTAGCAACACACCTATTCGAGCAATTAGTCAATAGATGTTTCGTTAGTTAACCACAGCAAAAAATTCTGCATTACCCCGATCCATTCAAAATCCTTTTCTGAACTCCATCATCTCCACTCATTAATATAAGTGTGTGTGTATCTATGAATTTGCGACTCCTTTTGTTTGCCCAGTAACTCTGAAGTATTGTATTATTTTTGGAATGTCCTATTTACTTAGTTGCTTGTTATCGTAGCAATTCGATCTGTACTGCTCTTCTAATCTTCTAATCTGTAACTAAAAACTGATGCGATGCTCGCGTCCGTCTGAATAAATTAACTATCTTGCATTGTTTATTTCCATTCGGATTTATGAATTGTGTTTTTTTGGATCAAACAATTTTAAACATTGGAACCCTATCAATCAATCGATCAAATTCAACCATCAACTGGACCTCTAACACACAACCAACACTCAACTATTGTACGTAACCAACATCGACAACAACCACCAATATTGGCGCCTATCTGATCTTGCATGAAATGAAAAACAAAACTTGAAAAATCAAAATCGCAAATCGAGAAATCCCTTTGCCGTGCATTGTAATAATCAAGTGTTTGGTACGACCTCGTTTTCCCTGACGGTTGAAGGCATGGGTCCCTATCCGCTGAGCGATAGCACCAATCTCCTGGGCCCCGGATCGAGCAGCTATGGTCCGGGCGGAGTCCTCGGCCTGGCCGGATCCGACCCCGGATCGGGTGGTCAGTGCTACACGAACTACGGCACCAATCTGCAAACGCCGCAGGCGGCGAGAAAGTGCCACTACGACGAGGTCGACGACTACAGTTTCCGCCGGCACTCGGCGCACGGAAGGATGTCATGTAGGTTGACCCAGCACCACCGCTAATAATAAGCCACCACAACCCAGCTAGTCAGCCACTGAGCCACTGAGTCACCTCGCTGCCACTCAGCCAATCACGAAAGCATTTACACGAAAATGCCCAAACCAAGTGCACCCAGTCGAATCTAAGCCATCTAACTATATATTAAATATATAAAAGTATATATCCAACTAGGCTAAGGCTCAAGCTGACGCTGAAACGAACCACCGACAGTTCGGATCTGATGAACGTAGCTTACATTGTTTCCTTTCGTTCCTTTATAGTACGCAAGTGAAGGGAAAACCACTGATCTTGGGACCAACTATAAAAAAAGACAAAAAAGGAGCGAACCGATTGGCTAAGTAATGAAAAGTCGCACCACTCTGTGAAAACAAACACCATACGAACACCCAAAGTACACCCAAGTCACCCACTCGCTCAAAGATCAGAAAGAAAAGTGCCTATAATGCGACTGAGAATAAACACATATCATTCAAACCTTCTGACCCTTTCATTCAAAATCATTTATTACTTAAATGCCAGCCATTTAACCCGTAATCATTATTTCTAATGCTTTCAATATATTAGCTTAAAAATCGAATAGGCCATAATTTAATTTAATGCAGCTGCGGTCAAAGTTTTAGTTTTAGTTTTTGGTTGCAGTGGCGCCCGAACAGGGACTAGCCCACTTCTGTTACAATTTAATTGATTACAACTATTATTGCCGCAGCCGCACAAAAAGGCCAAATGAAAATCATTTGAGTAAATTAATTAATCAATCAATCAGGCCATCAATCAACCACCAGCCCTTTCGACTCCATCATCGCCATGTGAAGGATGTGTTTTGTGCATGATGTGTTTGCAAGCGATTGCAAGCGTTTTTATCGCCTTTCCCCAATTGCATGCGTATTATTGGCATGCACTTTTGCATGCACTTTATTAATTAGCAGCAGTAGTGAATGCATCGCAGCTAAGAACGCCCGAAAAAGCCCGCCCATAAATTAAATACTAACGATGAACGATGAACGCTGAGAAACCCACAATTTGGCCCGCCGTATTAATTGCTTTTTCGTATTCTCGACCTGTGTTTGTTTGTTTGTTCCCTCACCGCCTTTCGCTGGGCAGCTGCATCCGAGCGATTTTTAGACGGCGGCCGAAGTACACACCAGGGCCGGAGCGCTGCCTCTGCGCCCCATCACCCTCGTCAGCCTCCACCTGTCTGCCCGAGCAGCGGGCCTTGACTGAGGAGCGCCTCGCCTCCTGACTCTGCCAGTGTTCGTTCCACGAGTCGCGCTGAGGAGCCGCACCAGCCGCATCAGCCGCAGCAGGCGCACCACCAACAGCAGCAGGTGCACCACCAACAGCATCAGTCGCGCTATGCCACACACGAATACGTACACTGTAGCTATGAGAAGGAAGTCGTATGTGATCAGGCCAATCCCTCGCAAGCACCACCACAGCAGCCAGCACCACCAGTACAGCAGCAGCAGCAGCAACAGCAGCAGCACCAGCCACCACCGCCATTGCACCACTGCCAGCAGCGCAAGCACAGCCACAGTCCGCACCACAGTCGCCACACCTCGCCGCACTCGCACCACCACCATTCGCACCACAGTCGCCACAGTCGGAGGAGTCGTCGCCAGGGCAGCGGCAGTCTGCCGGGAGCGCACCAGGGCTCGGCCAACCACTCGGTGGTGCGACCTTCGATCTGCACCAGTCGCCGGCATCGCTCCGTTACGGACATATCCACGACGAATGTGTGCCAGGACCCCGCCTGTTCGGATCGGGAGGTTCAGGAGATTATGGTAAGACGTACCTGCTGCAACACCACTGCCACCAACAGCTCCTCCCGCACCGAACTGGCCCAGTGTTTCGCCGAGGACCTCTACGGCTCATCCCGTCGACCGAGTAGCTGTTGCACCAGCTCCGACTACTGCTACCAGACGGACTCGACGAGTCTGTATGGCTCCAGGTCATCGTTGAGTCGCAACAATTCCATCAAGTCTGCCTCGGCCCTGGTGCGTAAGCACCACAGGAGTCAGAGGAGCCTGCTGCCCGAGCATCGCCACCCCAGCTATACTTCCATATCGCTGAGAGGCTTGAACGCCAGCCGCCCGAATAGCCAATTGGGTTCGCTGACTTCGATCTTTGACCGCGCCAAGAACATGGCTGCCGAGGGATCCACACTGGAGCGTCAGAGCTCGAAGGGCGCATTGGGCAGCAGCGAGCTGCCGGAGTACGCCTGCTCCCCGTCACCGATTCGCTGGAGCTTCCTGGCCGATGGTAGATCTCCTTCCGAAATGGACGGAGCAGTCGGAGGAGGTCCTGAGAGGGAACAGGAGGAGGAGGACAAGCTGGACGCCTGGCAAGTGCCCGAGCCGGAGCCGGAGAAGAAGCCCTGCCGGAAGATCACCACCAGCTCCTCCGTTTACGACGAGGGGCCGAGCACTTCGGCAGCAGCTGCTCGGAAGCGGCGGGGCAGCAAGGGAAGTCGTGGAAGCAAGGGCAGTGGCAGCTACCATTGTGAGTTCGAGGATGAGGCCACCACCACGGTGATGTTCCATCAGGATGCCGGCGAGGCGTACAACAATTGCTGCAGCAACAACTACAACTACATACAGTGCAACACGTACTTGGATCAGGATCTGCAGATCACAAGCGAGGACATCCACCAGTATCTGTCCAAGGGCGATGCCACAGCCAGTGACATCCTGAACAACTCCAAAAACTATCCCTTCCAGCCCTCGAATGCCCTAGAGTTTCAGTACAAGAACAATTTCCAGCAGGGACAAGCGAACGCCAATAACAATAACACCAACACCACAAACACAGCGTCCAGCGATGCTGCCGAGTGTTTCCAAAACTACAGGGCCATCTCGAAGGAGACGAACCTGAACCAGAGTTCCACGGAACAGCTCTCGCCCACAAACATCAACTTGTCAACGAGCTCGAACAACATAAACATAGTGTTCAGCAGCAGCTTGGAGCGGAATGCCAACGAGGTCAAGTTTATCAACAACAGAAGTGGTGCAGGCGGTGGTTCCGAGGTGGGTTGTGAGGTGGGTCATCATGCGGGCTATTTGCCCTACACCTATCCCAGCTACGATTACACGAACATGTCGGGGAACTCGCACTTCGAGAAGCCCCTGGGCATAGACGAACTACCCAAGGAGTTTTGTGGATTGGAGGGCGCTGGAGGTGGTGGCGCCTCCACCACCAGTGAGCACTCCTCGTCGCTGCCGTCGCCGCAACCACTGACGCACCACCAGCAGCTGCACCACTTCGAGTCCTTCGACGCCGCCTCCGAACACAATTTGCTAGCTGCCCAACCTATGTCGCCGGGCTCGCCGCTGTCGGGGTCCGTGAACCCCGCTGGCGATGACTTTGTCCAGATGCACCACTACCATCACGCCAACTCACCGCACTCACAATCGCACCACAGCCACGCCCACACGCACACCCACGGCCACCACGTGCACCACCTGCTAAACCACCCCGCCTACGATCTGTCCGACGATCAGTTCCGGTTGGGATCGGCTTTGAAGCGAGTGCGCAAGCGAGCACGCAAGTACACCGATTTCCTGCGCAAGAAGTGAGCGGTTCCGCGGACTCACTGCATCCTGAATCCTGCATCCTCCCCTAGATTCACCCTACTTCGGCCGCAAATACCTGGTGGTCTCGAAGCGACGATCGCAGAGCCTGGACGAAGACTAATCATGTGGCGACTGGACAAGCAATAGCCGAGGAAGCAGCGGTGTTGTTCGGCCGATCGAGAACCATAATTACATTTAATTACAATTTTTACACTGCCAAAAAATTAAGTAAATTAAAGTTAATTTTTGCTAAGCCAAAACTCTGTTTAAAGCGAGGATCACACAGATCAGACACGAGCACTACGGAAAGGGTGGATTTGCGAGGGTGGTAAAATTCGGGTTCCAAAATGAGGCCATAGAAAATTAATGATATAAAGGTTCTCCTGATGTTATATGGGTTATTGTCCGTACAATCTTGGAGAACTTGTATATAGTTTTACCTCCCTGAGATTCACTCGCCCTAATGCACAAGCCACACACACACGAATCACATCAGCTGCAAACACAAGAGGAAGACGAACAACGACTATTTTAAATAATGACAAGAAGTACTTAAGCTAACAGTGCGTATACATAATAAATACAAGCGGTATCAGAGGAGGGCATTTGTATATTCAACTTAAACATAAGCGAAGGTTTTGAATTTGCATATTTAAATTGACTAAACCCATATACATAGTTAAGAGCCAAGGCAAATGGAAATAATAATGCACACCTACTCAAGCCTAGAAGATAGACAACCAATCTAACATACCAGTTAAAGCTAGCTATAAGGATGCGATCAGTCGGATCAGATCGGAGCAGCGCCACAAGATTTAGAGTTTCAGCAACCGCAACTGCAAACGCAAGTGCAACTAAATAATGAAATTAACCATTAATTAACAAACAAAACAGCAAGACAAGCAAAACAGCAACTGTAGTTTGGCACACTAAGGACAACAATTTAAATGTTACAAAAACGAGTGTTGAGATAACACGGAAAAATGAGAGTTTTGTTAGCATTTATTTGATATGCGCGTATTTTCAGGGACTGCTTGCGATTTTTGTAACAAAGCAATAAGCCGTTTTGCTCAAGGATTAAATACGTTTTCGTTTCACCCAGAGCCCCACAATCTTTTTGATTTTTGGTTTCCGAATAATTTGTTTCAAGTGTATTATCCCCCAACAACTGTCTTCCAATTATACTTTCTAGTCGTATCTCTCGTCGTAGCCTCAGTTGCTCCCAAAAATAACTTAAACACCTAATTGTAAACTAAGCACTCCAACTTATTTTAATGGCCGTTGAATCAGACGTACCTTGCGTGAGAGCAAAGAAAACCGAGAAAATTGTAAATAACTGCTGTTGATTAATTAATAACCTAATTTACGAGTAACAACTAAATGAACTTAATTTGTAGTCTTTAGCCGTGGCGAATCATTATGAATTAGTGAACCGAAAATAATAAATATAAATGCACTGCCAAAAACAAAGGTTTTAAGTAAAAGAACAACAAGAACAAGATCCTCTGGGAGACTCAAACGAAAAAAAAAACTCTAAAGGATCAAGTTCACAAAACCAAATCGAAAATGAAAACTGCTGTAAATATAAGAATGAATACATATAGAGAAATCATAGACATTTTTTAAAGGCACATTAATTAAAGAGGAGCATGCAATTTGCAGATTTTTTACATTATTTTAATGAACTAAGGAAAACAATAATGAGTTAAACGGAGCTACGAAACCGGAAAACCAACAAAAATTAAAATGCCACGCGGCCGTGCGATTTTGTAACAAAATCAAAAGACAGAATGTTAACATTGCGTAAAGTTAAATCAAGTATAAAAAACCAAAACGAATAAAACAGGCACCTCAAAATGGCGCAGAAGGTGCATGAATTCGGCACCGGAAACGGAAACTGACTGGTCTTAAGTTGTGTGCACCATTCGAACTGTAAATAACAGATTCTGATCTGCCGAAACAATTAGCCCTAGAATGCATTCCCAAGATTCCCAAAAACAACGGACCGAGTTAATGACATTATCCGCTAATAGGAAAACTACTATGGGAGATAGCTAAAACCGAGGCAAGTCCCTTTCAAGTTCACGTAGCAAGGACACAAACTTACCAGTTAGCCCAAAAGCCCTCGAATCGATGAGATTTCGAGCCACGATAATCACTCACAAAACAACAGAAGTTAAAGCCAGCTGCAAGAATTAGTGAGATGCCGATTGAGAATATAGCTGAATTAACACAATTAACAATGGCATTATACCCTAGCGACTTTTTTTACCTGTTTGTACTTTAGTTTGTGGTTCGGATATGTTCTAGCATTTGTCATAGCCACATATAGTTGTGTACATAACTAGTTAAAATTGTGCATACAGAACGGTTATCTTAAGTATATAAATACACGCAAAGGTGAATATTAGCAAGACCCTGAAGAAACACTCAAACTATACAGACTTGACAGACAGATTTGCATTCCGACACACTGAGAATATTCGGAGGAAGTGGGAGTAACGCGGAATAATAATTATATTATTAATATACAACAATAAACTTGAACCTAGGTATATGATTCTGAATTTAAATAATTTTTAGTAAGGCAGAGCAAAGAAACCAGAAGCAAAAGCAAAACGGAAACTCTAAACACTTGAATGAAATTAAAAGACAACTTATTAAAAATACAAATAAAAATTGATGAATTAAGTAAAGTAAATTGCTCAATTTAGCTGAGAGTATAAATAAAGAATTATACGTTAAGTAATAATTTCAAAATACAAACCAGACTTATTCTTGGGCCGGGGTACAAAGCAAATCCTGAAAGCATATCCTTTTCATGACAATTTCGGGTGGAGAACAGAGAACTGCAAGGGTGGCATTTTTAGCCACTCGACTCACACCCAACAATTTTGTGTGCGGGTGCTACCCGCCACGCACATCGCGGGTACTTACAAACACACAGTATACGTCTGCACATGCAGACAAGACACCCCGTTGTGCGCGCACCCGAATCAATACGGTGCCCTGCGTCGCGGGTGCCGATCATACTCGGCACCCATAACGGAGGATAGAGAAGACAAACAGTCAGAAAAAGACAAATGCCTAAAAAGGGATGAGTGACAAAAACACTTGTGGGTTTACCGTTAAACACA
Source organism: Drosophila simulans (assembly GCF_016746395.2). Lineage (NCBI taxonomy): Eukaryota > Metazoa > Arthropoda > Insecta > Diptera > Drosophilidae > Drosophila > Drosophila simulans. The sequence continues at coordinate 1,000,921 of NC_052522.2, forward strand.
TGGGTGTTTCCAAAAATACTCGGGTGTTTCGAAAAATACTCGGGTAATAGTCTCTATCAGTCTATCTACTCTTGTAGATATTCGAGTCACAGACGAGATGCGTAACTCCATACGTTCTACACTCCATACGTTTACACACTATTCTTTCGGCGTGGCTCTAGACTTTGTCGAATACTTTGTAAAATATGCCCTTCATCTTATTATTATATTTTATTATAATTATATATATTATATTATATTTTATTATATTATATATTATAAATATATATATATATGTAATTTAATTATTATATATATATATATATATATATATATTATATATTATAATTATATATTATATTATATATTATATTATATTATATATTATTATTATATATTATATATATATTATATATATTATTATATTATATATTATATTATATATTATATTATATATTATATATATATATATTATATTATATATTATTATATATTATATATATTATTAACGTTTTTATTATTTAAATGTAAATTATAGTAAAAATAATAGTAATAGTAATAATGCTAATAGCCGAATCTATGTACATAATGTCACAAAATTCATTTCAAAAATGAATTTATGCAAGAATATTTGTCATTAGAGTATTCGCTAGCGACTTGTGAAAAATTAGTAAGGCAATGATTCGAAACGGGTGGCACCCGACATGAGCACGAAATTTTTCTTGGGTATTCCCTTTTACCCTTCATTTCTTATACCCGTCGCGCTTCCACCCATACAAATTTTAGGCGTACAAAAAATGACCTGCGGCCGATCGTTGACTGTGCGTCCACTCACCCATACGGCTCTTGCGCAGCAGGCCTCGGGTGGTTTTTTTACTCGTAACAAAAACACAACGTTGGTAAAACACCCGAATATTTTCTGTTGCCGCAAGTAGGGTGTCAAAAAAGACGGGGTGCCTAGAGACCGAGTGTTTATCGGGTGGACGTAGAGTGCCAGTGGCGGGCTGCAGTTCTCTGGTGGAGAACACCTTTAAGAAATAAAGGATACATTGGCAGCACTGATTTCGATACACATCGATAAACAGGATTCGAGTGCGCTCTGCGCATGTCAGGGATGTGTCAGATTTGGTTGACAGTTCTGGGCTTTAAGGGTATATACCCGTACCTTCGATGGGGTGTGTAAGCGAGCTGATTAAAAATGGTAATCTCAGGCTTTTAAAATGTTGACCGCCCTGCGTCGGAAAATTCGGTTCGGAATGCAGCGCACGGTTTTAATTGCGGTCCTGCTGGCGGTGGGCATTTTCAGCTACGCCTTCCTCAACCTCAAGTTCTGCTTCAAGTTGATGTCCCATCGGAGCCTCAACTTAATGGTGAGCGCTATGTCTTATTTCCTCCATAACATAATCATTTTTCAATATAATCCTGTATCGAATAGTGCCAGAAATTCGAAAAGCATGAGTACAGCGGCTCTCTGTGTGAGGAACTCTGTGGTTCCCAATCTTCCTTCGACAACTTTCAGTGTCCGCTGAACGATATGAAAACTATCCTCTTTACGGCCGAGAAGAACGGCGACTTGTATGCGGTGAAGGTAGGTCGCGTTTTCCTAGTTCTCACGCTTTGGTTACCAAGACTACGACTTTTCCATTTCCCACTCACTTAGCTGGCCCGGCACAACGATGACGAGCTGAGCTGGACGAACAACAAGGGGGAGTCGATATACCCCAAGCTCGAGGAGTTCCACGAGATCGTGAAACTGCACATCATTCTGGCGTACAATGTCACCCTGGATGATAATATGGCGAGTAGACACGAGATTAGATTGTGCTCAGAAATTTAAGTAACCGGTTTTCATATGGAAATTTTAGATCCGCGCTCTGGTCAACCAGGAAATAGCCGATGATAACTCGCAGCAGATGGTCAGTTTTTGGAGGCTCTTCAAGGACAACAACTACATGATGGGCAAGCTCTTCGACGAGGAGTCCATCTTTCCGGCAGTTCTGGGCTCCTGTGGACCCTACTACGCCACTGAGGGACTGGAGATTGTGCAGTCCAACCCTAGCATAATGCAGTATCTGTGGGTCCTGAGTTCTAACTAAATTATGATCGGAACTTATGTATCTTTTAACTCTAAAGGGCCTCCAATCGCGTGCAGCGGCTGAAGCACGCTCTCAATATTATGGAGTACATTTTCCGACTGGACGAAATGAAGCCGGAGCCGTTGAAGATGTGCAAGATGCAGGTGAATCGCTTCGGAACTGCCTCTGAGCGAAGGCTGAAGTACCAGAGTGCCGAGCACGTCTATGTGGAGAGCCAGCTGGACAAGCGATTGTCCAGGGGCGTCAAGTGCCACGCCCACCAGGACTGCCACTTTCACTCCTGCCGAGGATTGTGCGACGAGGAGAAGCAATCCTGCACGCACATCCAGCAGAACAACAACTTCCAGATTTTCTGCGAGCACATCCTCCTGGGCGGAGGCACCTTTCAGCCCGGCCTCCTCAGCGGAGTGCGCCTCTCCAAGGCGCTCCAAAAGCTGGTCAAGATGTGCGTCCAGCCGCCCAAGGAGCATCAAGTGCCAGGACGCCAGTGGGCCCCCAACACGCAGCTCGCCCTGAGGCTCTACAACGAGCTGAAGCAACTGCACCAGGCTGCAGCAGCATCCGCAGGATCCGAGATTCCCGACGAGGGACAGGCACGTCGGGGAGCCTAAGACATTCGGGGATTGGCACGGATGTCTGAGAAGCACGGAAGCAGCGGACGGTAGATCAATTGGCGTACAGCTGGCTCAAAACTGATAGCATTTTTATAAGTAGACTTAATTAATTACAAATAAATAAAACAAAAATGCTTTTTATTGACTACAACAAAACAAATCTCATTATTTGAGCAACGCAAGCAATTACAAACTTAATTTAAATTCGATTAATCATTAAACCACTGCAAAAACAAAATGTAGTTTTTTGGACAATTGAATTTCCCGCCTTTCTTCTTCTTGGTTATCTACCATTCCTCCCTAGCATTGTAGGGTTCCCAACCATTTCAACCTGGGCGCCAAATTTAAATTATTTCTAACTGTCGTGGATTTTAAAATCAAGTACCATTAAACGGAACTTAAACAATGAGAAAAATAAAAAACATTTCCGTTGAGTATGTTAAGTTTATTCAGCTACTTTTGCTTTATTATTATTCACTTTGAAAAATTTAAATTCAGATTACATGCTTTGTTGGTTACATACAATTTGCATAGTGGTTTCTGGATATAATTATATTTATTTGCAGCCTGCGCCCGGGCCAAAAGTTTATCTCGCCTGGCTTTTCCGGGCGTTTTCCGAGGGAAAGCTGATGCTTACTTGGCTAAAACACAGATTAACACGTTTACTTTATGCTGTTCGCATTGCACTGACGCACATGATGTCGCAGTTGTAGGTAATATATTTAAAGTTAGTCAGAGTAATTAGATAAACTAAAACACACACTTTAATTACCACAATTATCTAGAATTTCGACAGGGCTTAAGTACAACAATTAGTTAATCGGTAAGTGCCATTAATACAATCGAAAAGAATTCAGTATGTTACATGTTACGGTCGATCGGTTGTGAGTAGAGTAGAGCTCCCTCCACGAGTAAAGTGCAAAATGTAGAAAATGTTGTGGCCATTGGGTTCCCCTCACTGTGCGTTTGCTTGTCATCTGATCATCTGATCATCGGATCATTTGATCCATCGATCCTACCATCCGATCCGTCGTCGCGACTTTAACATTTAATTACGAATTATGCCGGAGGTTCGTTTCACAATTGTTGTAAAAAAATACATTTCATGTTTGCTTCCTACATTTAGCTTAGCTAAATCATTATTGTTTTCCTCGCATTGATATATGCATCTGGCATTCATATTCATGTTCCAGACTGTAACCGGCGTCTCGGTGTGTGTGTGGGTGCTTCTAAGAGACAAAATCGGATTGAAAGCATTGGATGGACAACCGCTTAGTAACTTCGTCTCATGTTCTATACATATAATCGTTTAATCAAATCCTGGTCCTGTTTGAGTAATTTGTTTGCAAGAGACACATGCATTTGAGTGACTCTGACTTATCCTCGTATGCTACACTGTACATTGGCCCAACTGGCTCCTGCTTACCAACTAACATAAACGCACAGACACCAAAACGAGAAATATGCTTTGAAAATCGTCTCGGATACAGTTTAGATTGGCTTAAGTGCTATCATTTGGGTGTTCGGGCTTCATTTTTGATGACTGCTTAGCTTATAAGTGTTTCTTGCACACAGAACAACCGAAAATGGGGCAAAAGATGCGAAAACCAAAGAATAATTACATCCGAGCAGGCATTATGTTTATTTCGGGCATAGTTTAAAATTATAAAAATTAAAAACTTATTGTTTCTGGTTTTGATTACGTTTAAAGCTTACATATTTTATTTGTAAATCATAAAGTACAAATACGCTTTGCATTGCATCCATAAACTAAAGTTAAGCTTAAATTATTTCACGAAGTTGTCACACTCGAACGAGTGCCATTACACAAATCTCTGCTTTAGTTTTGCAAAGCAAATCGAGTAACTAAAGTTTAAACTATGATTAACATTTAGCAGTTTAACTAAAACTATGTACCGAACTAAGGCTAGAATAGTTATACTCTTACTCTCTGCGTTCAATGCGAATAAAACGATTACGAAACGAAAACAAAATGTAAATTGCTTTTGATTCTGAGTAGTTCTCGGCTGCGGATCGTTAGTAAATCAGACTCGGAAAAGTAAAACTAAGAGCAACGGAGTCTAATTAAGTTAAAAATGCACACAATGTCAAAGGTAATCTTGAGCATATAATACTTTGCGTTTCATACACACAAATCCGGAATAGAAAACAAAAACTATAAGAACAGAAAGGCGGCTCAACTAAAACCTAAAGGTGGACTGAACGGAAACGCTGTTGATGACGAATAAATAAATTACAAGTTACATACAAATTAGGATTGAGTATGCGAGTGTTTCTGGGTGTGAGTGAGCAAAACTATCCGTAAACAAACGCACAGACGGAAAAACAAGTGCGAGGCTAATGCTCACTTGGGTGGCGGAACACCTTTGCCCAAAACACATTTGAATATCATTTTCTCATACTTTCGTTTGTTGTTCTTGCTTGCTTTTAAGCTTCCTGCCTTATCATTTGGAATTCTTTCGCCAACGGCGTTCATTTGTTTTTGGTTGACAGGGGATTGGAGAGCATGAAGATCAGGTCGTTCTGCTGCTGCAGTATCTTGTTTAGCATATCGCGCCACCCCGCGTAGTTCTCCTGCGACGCCGCCTGGCAGATGATCGTCATCTCCGGGATCTTGGGGTCAGTCGACCTGATTTGAAAGCGGCAGTCGCCCAGTTCCTTCATTTGCATGTGATTGAGCTGAGGTTGGTAAGTGGATATTGTTAACCCATTCGAAAGTTCTATTTTATTCCTCTCACCTGTATGTGCGATCTGTATTTGAATATGGGACTGGCGTACTGGTTCTTGGTCTTCTCAATATCCGCGAAGATGATGATCTGCTGGAAGAGGAACACCTGCAGCTCGCGGTGCTTCTGTGCCGCATCCACCACGCAGTTCATGGGTCCCTGCATCAACAGGCTGCCTTGGGCGGTTATCTCCCCATCGAAGTCCTGCAGGCTGCGCAGTACCACCATCATATCGTTGACCGTCTTCACGACCACCTTCATTTGCTGGTAGGCCTCCTGCAGCATGGGCACCTCCTTGTAAAGCCCAGCTCCCTCGGTGGCCTTGATGATCTCATTGATGAGTAGCTCGTATTTAGTGATTCTCTGCACCGGCTTAATGATCAAGTTATTCAGCTGCGGATTAGAAAAACGAGAAGAAATAAGTTACAGATTCCACAACGGTACCAATTACAATTATGATTTCGCAATTTTGACTTACATCCAGACGATGTCCCAGCTTCTGACGTATGCTATCGAAATACTGATAATGGGCGCTGACTATGTATTCGGACAGCGGTTTGTTGCTGCAATAGGTGTAGTACAGAGCGAACTTGGTGGCTGACCGCTTGATGAGCGGACCCAGGTCCGCCGGCGACTTTTGGCAGTTGCGCAGGGCTCTCAGGAAGAAGCTGGAAGTAGCACGAGTTTGTTAAATAGGTTGCTTACTTTAGATGGAGGGGTTCTCTATACTCACTCCCTGTGCCACTCGTAGATGTCTTTAATATTGTTGAATACCAACTTCATTTTACCACCCTTCAGGTCCTCAGGCATGGGTATATCACTGTTCGTGTTGTTAATCTCTGTCATGTAACTGAAAAAGGATATTTAATATATTAGGCTGTATAGGATTGAACGAACAAATTCAGTACGTACCCATTGACGATCTCATGCAGATCCTGTACATATGCCTCCTCCGTGGACATCAGCTCCGCGAAGATGCATTGCCGCTTTTTGAGGGCTGCAGCCTTGTCAGACACAGCGGTGTGGCTCTGGAAAGGACATGGGATATAGTTCGTTAGCTGGAGCTAACTCCATAATTGTGGTAAGACGCTCACCTCATCATTGTTGTCGTGGGATCGACCATGGCCGTTTGTGCTGGCATTTTCCACTCCTCCGCCTCCATCCACGCGACTGTTGGACTCGTGCTGCTCCTGGAGATTGGAAAACATTGAGGGGAACGGGGGTTAGTCCTGCGCTCGACACCATCATCGACTGAAGCACTTACCGTTGTCGTCTTGACAATTTCTTCTATTTCCGAAAGTGGATTGCCGTCCATTTTGCCGGGGCTGGCCTGCAAGAGTGGGAAAAGCGGGGGGAAACTCAATGATGGTCAGGCCAAATGCATAATGAAAAAGTTTGAGCAACGATTATTGCATTATCCCCTTGTGCAGCAGGCGGCTAATTGAAAAACTTTTTCTACCCGTGCGCAGCACTTGATTCAATAACTTTCTAAGGCAAACAATCTCTATTGAAATTGAATAAACTATGTGTATTGAATTAGTTGAACGGGCAACATTGCTCATCCGCCGTGTGGCCGCAAATAGAGTTGAGTTGAGGAAAACCTCCATCATTTTGGGGTAATTTTCAAAATAAACACGTTCTAGGCGCTTGCATGTTCAGCTCGAATTGAATCACTCGCTTATTTTTGTTTTCCCACTCGCGAGCTCGCACACCACACAGGGCCCCAAATTAATTTCAGTTGCATAAATAAGCAACGTAACTAAACACAAACACACATGCACACCATGGTTCTACTGTTGGTTTTACTAAATTTATAACCAAAATTTGCTTTGGGTTAACACGGTGAAAAGTTTCGCCCAGCCAGCAGATAACATTGTGTAACTATTGTTCTTCGTGAGCTCAATTTTCCATTCTGTGTACTTGTCGCGATAAGATAACGAACGGTCAGCTGTTTGGGCTTGGCAGAAAGTGGAATTTGTCATCGAAAACGATTTACAACTGCGATGCAGCTTACAAATAAGCGGAAGAAACAGCTCATGGCACGTGTTGCTTAAAATTCCCGGCGCACAGTGGAAACTTTTTGCTTTTTTGCTTTTCGGCCAACGTTTATGGCGAACTGTCTTTCGAAAATATGGCCTTTATAAGGACTTTGCGACGACGACGCATTTTGGCAATGCGAAGCCCGAGAATCTCGAAAAGCGACTGAACGCCGAGCGCTGAGCGGTGCGACTGACTGGCTGACTGGCCGCCTAATAGTTTTGCCTGTTGCCCAGCATGTTTTACATATGCAGGCACGCCACCCCACCTGCCACCCAAGCACCCACCCACCCACTTACGCACACACAGAGTGCTTCCCCTTGCGACATCAAAAAGAAACTCTCAATCAACGCTCCGCCAAGAAATTCGTCGCACTCACTTGAGGAAAAGCGCTGAAATACTTGTATCGAATGAGCGAAAGCTAAACAGAGAGATATAGAGATATAGATAGGGAAGTAGGGAAGTCGGGGCACCGGGGGAACTCTCTTTGTGCCCGTGAGTGTGTGTTTTGTGTAGATTTGCTGGCACTGTTGTTGCTATGAATTCTTAAATACATAAATTAATTCGCATTTCGCGGCGAAATGTTCTAGAGGGTGCGAGTGATCGACAGGGAAATACCTCTGGCGGTGGAAAATAATCTATTCATAAAACATAGATTTAACGCGGTGCGGATGAGGAACTTGCTCAATGTGCTTCATTGTCAATTAAATCGAATATTTTACTGTGAGCGAGCAGAAATTTGCTGGGTACGCAAAGTTAAAACGAGTTAATTTCACACTTTTGCGATAACAATTTCAGGGAATTTCGTAAACTACAGTTCCCTCATAGCGTTTTACAATGGATTTCATCATGTAAAAGCAACCGCTTAAAGGAAGGACAATAAAGGCCAAAACCAAAGGAACAACAACCCACGCTATGACGTAGCCACATTTAAGTGGTGTGACATTTAATTAGCCTCTTTGAAACGGGGAGGTAGTCGACTTGCAACGGCTGATGTCACACACACGGATATATAGATACATATATATATATATATATATATGAAGCACTCGCAAAGGGCGCGAGTTTCGACAAGGAGAACTATTAAAAATTAATGACAATGCAAATAGGCGAACTAAACAAAGGTGGCACAGGAACACGGCCAAGACCCGAATGCCAAGTAGGCCAAAAAGTTAACACAAGCGATACAGTACGAAAACCTAACTGGGTTAAGAAGTTCGCACCCAGGCGATACAGAAGAACTCAGAATTTGTAAACAGGAAAGAATACAATTAAATGTTGACGCATCAAGGCAAACCAGCTTGTACAAGACAGCCGAAAATTGGCACGAATGCACGGCAAAAAATAGTTAGACATATAGTTAGACATAATGCTACTGCCGGATACAGCGCTTTTCCCTCTACTGAACCCTTTCATTATAATGACATATGAAATCATTGATCGAATGCTTTTCTGTGTACCGAATTCAGCTAATAAGCCATCATCATCATCAGCAAAATAGAAACACGCGGAACAGAGCAGAACAGACCAGACGACATTCAATTTATTGACGGACAAAGTGGCTATAGCGAAGGCGACATTCTGGCGACGGACACATCGGGATGGAAAAAGCTCGAAATTGAGGCGAGACATCCGAAATGGGGAAGCTCGCCGAACGAAACGAATCATTAATCAAATTGAAGGAGAGTCAAACCTTAAAACCGATGAAGTGCACACAAAGTGCGATAAAAACTTTCGAAATTTCAAAACTGGCAATTAGTCGAAGAGGGAATTTTGAAAATTTAAAATGATAAGTACTCTTGATTCTAGCTGATTTATACATTTTTGAAGGAGTATTTGAATACCAAACAAATGAACGTACAAAGAAGATTTATAAAACTATAATCCACAGATGGCTGGTAGTTATTTTGTTAAATAAAATATCAGAGGGCAGAAATGCAAATGCTTTTAATTAATTAAGTGGCTTTTGTTGAAGCATTAACAATAGGTACGAAGAACTAGATTTCCCCTCTAAGGAGAGTCAAATTTTCCATCATGTGGTCAGCACCGCACAAATAGATAGAATGCATCGAGTTCTGCATAATTTAAGGCCACATTCGCAGCCATGAATCAGGCAGCCAGCATCATTGACTGTATCCCTTCCCTGTAATTTGCTCGCAGAAGTACCAGCCAAGTGGAAGTCCCGCCCCCACGCACATTCAACCGACAAAGTCTGTGGGCTAATTTTACTGTCGAAATTTATGCGTCGTATCTGCCAGTTCGAGTATCGCTGGCTCTTTGTATCTGTATCTGTGTGCTGTGCTGCGGTGGTCTATTCACTCTCCTGCCCCGAGTGTAAACAAAATAAAGTGGCGCATTTATGGCGAAGGTGGCTGGCCCGGAGAACGTACAGAACCTAGCGCACGGAGGAGGATTCCCAGTCCCCGGAGAATGTGTGCGCGCCTCCCAGTTCTCTAATTGAGCAAAAACCGTGCTCGGATTGCCGATGACGTCGATGGAGCAGAGGCGAACGGGCCAAAGTCACAATAAACCGCTTTGATTTGTGTGGGAAACACATATTAGAGGAGCTGCGTGCTAAGCAAACAAACTTGGAGCCAACGAATGGGTGGCTGATTGGACGGGGGCACTGGGGATATCATTCACGTTAGGGTGGGTCAATGCCTGGGAAGTACTATTGCGAAAATGCTCTCCATTCATTAGAGTGCAACATATCGTAAGTTGTTTCTTAGAACGAGAACAGCACAGGTAACTTATTCGTGTCTAATGAGTAATAGACTTTCTAGATTGGTTGCACTTGTTGAGAATAAACAAATCTTGGACTACAGATAAATAAACTTCAATTTACAACCGCACTTCACGTCTTGCTAACACGAATCCTTGGCATAAATATGTTGCAGCGAAGACACGTGGTTTGTTCAGTAAGCAATGATTTCCTAACTACTGCAAATGATTTTTTTTTTTTTTCAGCCCGCCCATATCCTATGGGAAATCTTGGGAAATCCGTGTCGGACGCAGGCACTCACCATGTTTCCCGAGCTCTCCTTGGCGTCCTTGGCAAAGGCGGGCGGTCCGTTGGCAATCAGGTGCGGCTCTTGGATGGGCTTCATGGGCGGCGGCAGCTCGAGGCCGACCTCCTCGTCCGGCTCGTAGTCGCCGGCTCCTGCTCCTCCTGGATGCTGAGTGGAGCTGGGGAATTGCGACGATGGCAGCACGGTGGCGGGACTGGCACCTGGCTGCTGGTTTTGCTGCTCGGCCAGCTCCTCGGCGTGCTTCTGGGGTGTCTAGATATAGAAAGGAAAGGCGTGGAGAAACGTCAAATGATATAAATAAACGCTCGTTAAACGCAGCACTCACTCTCAGGTTTTTCTCCGAGGGCTTCTTCACCAGCGGTTTGCTACTTGGCGGCTTGTCCGTTCCCTTGCGATTCATCAGCGGCAGCCAGTTGCGTCTGCAATGATACGAAGTACAGAACGATTCGACAGGTAAGTGGCAGTTTGTACTCTTGAAGAACTTTAGTTCTTCCAGGGAGACAGCCTACAGGAACTTGCGAATCGTTGTGGTGGTTTGCACAAGTTCCTCCATCGCTCATGGCGTGCCGAATAAAATCGAAATAAATAAAACAAAGAGATGCTTGATGGCTGTCCAGCTGCGTGGCTAACATCAGACTGTCGCCAGCATCGAATCGGCCGCTAACTTGGCCAAAAACCGCCCGCTGTTCGGATGTCGCCGCTCGCACAGTGGGCACAATTCGTTTTCCCATTACCATTTGCCTTTTTATGATTCCACGGTTTTAAAGCCAAATTTCCGTTTGAATATTCGCTTTTATGCTCCAACTTTTTACCGCACTCGCCGAAAAAGCATATTTCTTTCAACGCTCCTTTGATTAATTTGCAGCCGGAGCAAAGTTGATGGGTCAAGTTTCGACTTTATTTGCGAGCCGAGTCATTAATCAGCCACAGTGAACACCGAACACGGAGGACATTTGTAGCAGCTGGCTTGGGTTTCAGCAGCTCATTTGGGGCTGCAGGGAATGTTCTGCGGTCAGTGGAAATGCAGTATAGAAAACCGCGAAACCGCGAAACTAAGCTCGCTTTAAATATGCCGTTTATAACATTTTAATTAGTCTTAATTCGCGAGCACAGCAGTCGCCTTAAACGCTTCGAAAATCGATTTCAATTAAACAAAGCACGAAAGAGTGGAGCCAAATGGCTGGGAAGGTGGACCGAGGAGCGAGGAGCCGGGAGCCAGGACCCATGACCCAATGGCATGTAACATAATTCGAAGTAAAAATAAACATTGACACAGACGACAAGGAGCAGGAACGCGGCTTTCGACTGGTCAAATTGGACGAGATACCAGTTCGGTTCCAGGAATTGTATTTAATTTATCACCAGCTGGCTGGACACATTCAAAATTCATTTGGCTGATGTAATGTTTTAGCCAAATAGCCAAATGGCCAAGTGTCGCCAAAGTGTTCTATGTACAAGCCAAAGAATGCGTGTTTGCTTTGGGGTGTATGTATTATTGGGTCGCCGCAAAGTATGCAACAAAGCTAGCTCACAAATTTGCAGTTTCCGCCTCCTGCCGCTCGAAAACAAATTGCACACGGCGAAAAAATGATCCTTTCTAATATGAGCAGCCTATCCGTAGAAATATGCATTATTTGTGAGCAATGCCCATCTATAAGTTTGCATAATTGTTTGCTCAAAAGATGTTAATCTTTTTCCATTTTTGTTTGTTTTTAAGTTCATTGAAGCATTGGAATTTTGAAAGTGATAACGATGTATAAAAATAAAAATAAAGCATCTTTAATAAATGCAACTTGTTTTTATTACATTAGTAAGTGTTTACGTGTTACTTTACTGTCGTAAGCAATAAAATGTTGTTGAATAATATTAAACTTAAAATCATTGAAACTTATTAATGCCTGAATCATTGATAAAATTTAATATTTATACATTTTTTCAAAGTCATGGATATATTTTTCCCATGCTTGTGCAATACCCTGCCAGTGCCTGTGTGTATGTGTGAAATACAAATACCACTTAGTTCATTGGACTTGGCAGCACGCGCCGCTGAGCAGGATCCTCCTCTGGCCCCGCTGGCTTTTTGGTCCCCGATTCTTTGCATATATCCTGGACAAACACACGCGCATATTGACACAGTGCTTGAGACAAAGAGTCCGGGGCAAAGTGACAGCCGGGGCGGGAGGAGGTAGCGCTTCGGAGGGAATACTGTGGGTGACTCGGACGATAATCTATATTCATGCTCGGCAGGAATAGGGCGTCGAGGAAGCAGCCGGACGAGCAGGAACTACCATTAATGCTCACTCGAGTGAGCCAGCAGCAAACAAAGTGCCCAATTAGAGTGCAAATATTGAAAGTGTTGCTGTGCCATTTCCACGGACCAACAAGACCGAAAAGAGTAATACATGCTCGTGAAAGGAATAGTTCCCGGGAGGACTTTTCCATCGTATTCCCCCGCTAAGGCTAAGTGCGATATGACTGCTCCAAATCGAAGAGAGCTAGCTATTAGAAGTGAGTTTCGAGTGAATGCGTAATTATAAGAAATACCGCATAAGGCGGTTACGAGATATCAAACAAATCGAAAATCAATCGGCGCTCTTTCTGTTTTCATGCGGTTGCACGAGGCGTATGATTAATACGCACTGGCCTGTTATCGTTTAGGTTCCTTCCTCATTCCCTTATCTCCGGCGCACTCACAGCTAATGACGAAGTCCAGTGCTGACTAACAAAGGACAAAGACAGTTCTGGGCTCTATTTCAAAAGAAGTTTCGTTCGAAGGCGGGCAGAAATAAACTCTAATGATTGCAGTGCTTTAGCGCAACAGGTTTTGATCGCTGATGAATTACACTAAACGTCGGTGGGAAAAACGAAACCGGTTGCCGGCAGAGAGAACCTTTAATGGGTATTCCCTATTTGTTTCGGTGATAATCACGTGAAATGGGGGAAAGACTGCCCGAAACAGAGCAAAGCGTCTGTTCTTCACAAAACGTATAATAACCAGCATGATAAATATTCCCCCAGCGTTTCGGGGCCCAAGATAGCGATGTGGGGAATCCAAGAGCAACGACGTCCGAAAACTAAACTCAGCTCAATTGCTACCGGACAAACAACAAACAACGTGTTTATCTTACGGCTAGGCTAACGAACGTGACGGATCCGTAACTGCAGCTGCATAATGAGCAATCGCCATCGGGATTGAGCAGCCGGACTCCTATTGCACGTTGGCGTCGATAAATCAAATTAAGTTCTAAATCTTCATCTGCGGAAGCTTACTCATGGCGCAGCCAACAGAGCATGAGGAAATGAATACGGCTCTCCATGAGGCAACTTAATCTGTAAATACCCTGCCAGAAATAGTAATCCATTCGCAAAGCAAATCATTGAGAACCAAGTGTAATAACGTTTACCTCTCAAATAATAATTGTTATTTAGTTTAACTGTCTGGAAACCAGTTTGCATAAACATTTAGATCAATCGGTAGTTGGTTGGAAATGTCTATTAAAGTCGCCATACCCTCTGTGGCTGGTATCAAACGAAAACAAAAACAGAATTAAGGCTGGGTTAGCTTGGGCAATTGAGAAGATGATGAGGCACATGATATCCAGGGAGCTTGTTATTGCAATTGAGAAGACGAGGGCGTCTAATTGAACGTGAGGCTAACGCAAAGCAGACGTTTATAATCAATTCACTGCCATTGTTTCTGTGCTTTAATTATAGTTATAGTAGCAAATAGCTTACTAAATGCTACATCTAAATAAAATCCCACTAAAACGACTGACTTCTAAGGAAATTGCGAAAGACATACGTTGTTCCATGTTCCAACAAGTACCGTTTCTTGAGTTCCTTCAAAAAGGAGTTCCGCCTCTTGGGGTTTTCCGTCCTGATCTCTGTCACCTCTTCGCAGCACACACATGTGAATCCCGATGGTTGGCCACCCAGGGATTGCTGGTGGTGCAAAACGGCGGCGTTCCCGTTCCCGCTCCCATTTGCATTTCCATTATCCCCGACCCTCAGCGATATAGATTTGAACAACTTGTGCATCGATTTGGGTCGGGAATGTGCGGGAGCCGAGCTGCGTTTCACTTTCAGCGAGTTGTAGTTGGACTCCGGATGAGGATTCGAAGCCTCGTTGTTGTTATCGCAGAAACCGGTGGTTCCTGGCACCGCGTTGGCACTTTCGTAGTGGAAACCGTTTTCGGCCATCTTATCTAGGCGGATCCGACGGCCGCAGTCACTGTTGTTGTTGTTGTTGTTGCACATGGCCAGATAAGCGATCCACCGAGGTGAGCACTTCAAACACAGTGGCGTTAATTGTTTAGGCCGCTAAAAAACCGGCACCGCAAGTCGAAAGACCTTTCCCGCACTGCGTCTAATCGTAAACTGAGCCAAGAGTCCCCGAGCGAGCACGAAGAAAAGGTTCTCGCTTCTCCCTACGGAGCTTCGATTTCTGGAGAACCCAGCCAGGCAAGCTCGCACACCCACGAAAACAAACTCAGAGTTGGCAGTGGGGCAAAGGGTGAGAAGTAAGGGGGAGTACACTTGACAAGTTCCAAAAAAATATGGTTTCGTTCACCACTTGGCCCTAGAACCAGATACAAATTATAGTCCACGGTATAAGCTTCAATAAGTAAATGCCTTGCAATGCAAGCGTTTAACAAACATGATTCTTTAAATAGTAATATGAACTTGATTTTATTTACACTTCGCATATTTTTTCCCAGTGTAGTAGCCTCGCCTTCAAAGAGCGAAAAACAAAAGGCAAAAAACCATAACAATGAGCAAGCAACAACTGGGAGCAGCTGAGTGTTTCTTGTGATTATGGTTGTTTTCGAGTTTTTCGCGCTCACAGAAAAATTCTCACAAGTGCCGCTCACACTATTGTTGTAGTTTCGTGTTGTTCAGTGTAAATGGTTTATATCTTTATTACTTGCGCCTTAGCTCTACTACACGCGATTATTAGCCCCAGTGGAAAAAGTTGGTGCTCGCAATGCAAATACGCGGTAGAAACGCCGGTTTTCAGTATTACTGATTCCTAGTTAGTGTTTCAATTTCCTTAAAAGTATATAAGAAACTGCCATTCAATGGAACCATTGCATTTTATATCGCAAAATTTTTAAGATATCGCTTATTACAAATGAATCAAGTGCATTTAACAAGCTCCTTTTAAAATTGTATTCCTCAAAGTGGAAATTTCCCCTGAATATTCGACTTTTATCTGCAGCCTTTTACGCAAAGTATTGCATATTACTTTCCCATATCATTGAATTAAGTGAGTCAGTGAATAAGACATATCAATCCGAAAAATTAAGGAACTCAGTGAAATTGGAGATTAAACTTCAGGGCAAACCCAAGTAGACTGTTTGGATCAAAGTCAACGGTCGGTGACGCACGACAGAGTGGATAACTTCTCACTGGAGCAAAAAGAAGTATCTACCTTTCTGCTTAGATGCCAGTTGTCTGTTATCTGGTGGCCAAAATGACGAATGCCTACTGCGGGTTGATTAATACTATAAATCGATTTATGAATTTGTTTTGCCACCTAGCCAATTGGTCAGACGATAGAGATAAAAGCCACTGGTGCACTATGTTAAAGCGAAACACCTGACTAGACTGATTTTGGAGAGATAAAACTCCTGAGATAAAAGCACCAAACAAACACTAAAACCTGGATGATTCTTTAAAAAAAAACAACCACTAACAATAAAAGGAAACTATATGAAGTCAAAATTAAAACCCATTCAGCGATATGTCAAAACAATTTGTTTAATTATATTGCTCTTATCTACGAAACATTTTATGAAAACTTGCAAAACCTCAAGGGTGTTGTTTCTGTGGTACAAATCCAGTTTTGCCCTGATAAGCAGTTCGAACACTGCGCACTGTGGCAAACAATAAGCTCGCAATTGTTAAGTAAATGTTTAGGAATGGTCGAAAATATGCTCATTTTGAAATAACTCACTTCTTATCATAACGTAATTTACTCACCCGCTGAAGCCGCGTCGTTTAGTGGACGATGAGAGTGCATCCGCCTTGCTGCGATTGCCTGTACAATCAGAATGATATAATTTCGTGTATGTTTGTATATGAAATCGATGCACTTACTCTGATCCTGCATGTCGGATTTCTGGGAGCCCGCTGTTGCGGCTGCATTCGCTGCGGTTCCGGAACCGTGCTTGTGTGAGCCCGGCGGCGGTTTGAGCACTGAGACAGGAACGAGTCCTTCCTGCACGGCGGCATCGTCGTGCTGCGGATTCAGGCGCACCAGGCAGAAGTCCGGCTCTCCGGCGGTGGGCGGCTCGACAATCTCAACCTGCTGCCCCTTGCTCACGCTCAGCTCATTGCTGCCCGGGGTGGCGATGTAGTCCGCTACCACCCAGGTGGCCTCCTGGTTGCCCAGCTGGAAAGGATAAGAGGATAAGAGGGGGTTGAGAGATAAGTATCGGGTGGCGCATTTAGGATTCGGGCAGTTAACCCATTTCGAACCAAGAAATGTGTTTTTGAAGGGTCTAATAAAATACAGAAAAATGTACACTTAAGTGGCAATATTTTAACTAACAACTCAGTTTTTATTCTTAGGCCGAATTTTTAGTCAGGATCAGCTTAAATTTACCAACAATGGGTCGCATTTTATTTAAAATCTAGGAAAAGGCAAAACAATGCCCATCATCGCGCCAATGATTAAACGAGATTTTATGAGCCATAATAGCGGCAGCCCGGTATGCAGGTTACGTGTCAAAGGCGCCTTCAGCGGGTTAACATGCTCGGGTCGAGGTCGAGATGGAGGCCCAGAGCCTTATTGATTGACCGCCAGAACAAAGGCCGAGGACTCTGAGGGCTTCAAGGATCATCGGCAGAGCGAACGAACTAATTAGAAAGCCATTCGAGCTTGGCACACGTCCATTGTGGCACGAGGAGCACAGGAAGCGGAAGGAGGAGCACTTCCGTCAGATTTGATTGGTGGCAGGTCCCCAGAACAAGCCACCCACCCAATCAACCCCGCCCAGAATCCAATCCTCCTCCGCTGCCGCCCAAAAACCCCTTCTGTGTGCATTAATAACGTACAAGTTTAGTAATTTACATGCCGGGTGTCGATGTGTGGGCGTCTATCAGATCTTTAAAGCTGTCCGGGAAAATTGTGGCTAATCGTTAATCGATTCCAAGGCATTGGTGTTGTTCACAGAGTGAAATGAGCAGACCTGCTACTGAAGCCTTTCATTGATAGTTTAAAGTCTATCATAATCCCTGCCTGCATGGCACATCAAACTTCAAGAGTGCTTAATCCAGTTTGTAGTGACAATTAAAAGGCTGGCTATAGCTATCCATATTTGCTGTGTGCGCGCGGGGCTGAAATATTTGAGCTTTATATGAAATTCCCCAAGCGCCGGGGATCGTATCTATTTCACATACAATATTTATGTGGGACACGCCATAAACTGGCAGCGGGAGCAGGCTGCATGGAAACACCTGTCAGGCGGCTGGGGGCAGGGGGCATGGGCCAAATGGGGAAATGATGTCGCCAAGGCAAACGGCGCTTCACGAGGGGCTGGTGGGCGAGGAAAATGGAAATGGAAAATGGGAAATGGGAAATAGGGGGAGTGTGCTGGCGCTCATAAGCGCAATTAAATCAACTTCATCAGCGGACAGGAGCAAGAGCAGCGGCAGAGAGCTTAGTTTATTATGCTCGCCTCGCTGCCTTTAAGCTCTGCACGAGTGTGAGTGTGTGTTTGTGGGAGAGAGCACTGTTCATTTTATACACCGCAAGAAAATACTAGTTACAAATACCTTACTCAAAGGTAAATATATAGAGGAATCATTATAATTGTAAATCAGCACCTATCTTTGACAGCAGCTCGGAAATAGCTCGTAGCTGAGAAATAGGATAATACAGTTTAGATCTATGTTCTCAGTGCACGCACACACACACACACGCAGGGACTCAGTTTCCTTTCAGGATCCCCAGCCACGGCACTGTGTTAATTAAGCAGCACTGACACGGAAACGTGCCGCGCTCCTGTGTGCGAGTATTAGTGGGCAGTGTACATACATACATATGTATTTGAGCGGTGAAGAGGCGCTTGTGCTGGTGTGTGTGTGTGTTTGCACGTTTCCGCTTGTAATGCAATTAGTTGAAAAGTTTCCGAGGAAAAGTTTGGGAAAGTTTTTCGACAACAGTCCTTGCAAGACGCGGGGGCGCAGCTTCTCAGGGGCGTGGTTCGCTGCCAAATTATTTTTTCATTTTTATTTATCTGGGGCTCTTAAATTGCCACTCAGCCCCAATGAAAATTGATTGGCGGCCGAAAAGAAAGGAAAACAAATCAGCGGAAAATGTTTTTAAGCTGACTTTAAGTGCGTTGTGTGCCTTTTATGCAGCAGTGAAAAGTTCTCGCATAACTCCGGCACACGCCGGTGGCGTATACGCAATGTGCTCCTCATCATAGCTGGCATCATCATCGCCGTCATTATCATCATCTCTGTGTGCTGCAAATTGCAGCAGTCACGCACAACCACCCAGACCCACAATGGCACTAATAAGCTGCCATGAGGCACAATTTTCCCCCTCATTTTCCCCCAAGCCAGTTGGGAAAGTGGAAAAGTGAAAACCAGAGGCCAAAGCAGCTGTCAGGAATCAGTAAAATCAACTGGAATAGAGAAGCTCTTTAATGCCACCGGTTTAAGTCGGCTGATAGCCTTGCAGCTCCATTACCTCTCAGTTTTAACCGAAAATGAACTCGGCTTTCTTGTTCCGAGTTCTCCATTCTATTGTAGCTGCCAATTAAGTTCAGGCTCGCTTTTGTTTCGCCTTTTGACTGGATCTTTCATTAAAATAATGAAAGGATATTTCCGAGCGAAGAAGGGGGAAATTCGAGCGAACGAAAGAGAAAATCGCACGAGTTTTTCCAGCTGCAAAATGCAATCAGCACTGCCTTGTTGGGTTACGTCTTTGCCGCCTACGATTTTGCATAAAAATAATTACCATGGCTTACAGTTTCTTCTGCGCATTTGCATATTTAATAGCCGACTGGCGCAAATTTAAGATTTCGCCTCAACAGGAAACGAACAATCTTAAAGCTATCGGGACCCATAAATTGGCAGTCTCGAACTTCATCTATTTTCCATGGGTAATTGAAAACTTTCCATGCGGATTTGCATAGCTGAAAAGGGGAAAATAAACAGAATGGAAAACGAAGGCCTAGAATGCAGTCGAAATGGGGGAAAACTTTGCAGCTAGAAGTCCTGCTGGGAGAAAGGCCAAGGACGAAATTCGTTGACAGTCGACACTCGCATTTCAAAGGCAAAGTTTTCCCAGGGAATTTGACTGCTCTCGCTGCTGATTACATGCTGATAACAATAAAAGCTTAGGCTCGGAACACAGACTCACAAAAAGGAAAGGCTCAGCCGGAAAATGTGCGCCTTTCCCTTTTCTTCTCCGTCGCGCAAATTGTAAAGCGATTTGGCAAAATGTTTACGTTATTATTGATGGATGCCCCCGCTAGCTTTCCGCTCCCTCAAAGGCCGGATTATGGGGCGTTGGGGTAGGTTTCCCCACATTGTATGTAAGCCCATGTCTCTTTTGCCCTTCGAGGAGGGATCGTAAAAAGGCAATTGCTGCGACGACGACCCAAAAAGCCATCAATTGTTAAGTCATTAAAAAATGTGTTTGGGTACCGGGGGCTCGAAGGAGAGGCACATGAAAGCAAACGTCAGGGTTGTCAAGTGAAATTACAAACATCATTTAACTGATTGGGATAATGGCCCAGCAAGCTGTTCCCTGCACTGAGAAAATATGATTGGAATATGAAATTGAAGATTATTTGCACCTATGTTTTCCAAAAACCATTCAGCTGAAACGAACTTAAATCTCTAAAAATAGCATCGACACCCGGGTAAACATTTCATAAAATATTGCGAGCAACTGCGCATCCACAGCATTTGCCTTTCGTGTTCCAGTCCACGTCCATTGAAAACTCAGTACATTAGAGCTTCTCGCCCGGAACGGTTCCAAGATGTTTCACTCAAGGAAAGCTATATTGTGCGGATTGGTTCTTCTGTGCCTGCTGTTCCTACCCTTGACCACCCAAACGCAGCTCGACAGGATTGAAGACAAACTGAACAATTTGCAGCGGAATCTAGAACGCATTAAAGACCTACTGCAAAATGCCAACAGGGAGAGTCCGACTAGACGACTCAATAATCTTAGGGGTTCCTCGCTCGCTAACGCGCTTCATTCGCCAGTAGGGCAATGAAGATCACTTAATATCACTGTCACTGGAATACACCAATGTATAACCGCCATAATTTTGATACCGAAATAAACAATTTGCTTTTTTCCAAGTGGAATCCATTTCTCGGGCATTTATCAAATATAAAGCTTTAAACTGCAAAATCAGAAGAACTCTCCCTTCGATCTACGTGCTCTGAACCGAGATATTGAGTGGAAGGGAGGAATTTTAGACAGATTTCGTATGCCAGTTGATGCCTGGCTGGAATTTGTTCGCCTAAATGCCCTCATGGGCGCCATAAATCACACAGATATGCCAAATACGAATAGGGAGGGACCTGCTGAAATATACACATAAATGCGAAACACATTTGTGTGAAAATAAATGTGTGTACCCATAGATAGCCGCAAACTGGCTGTGTTTCTGGGGTACATAAAACATAAACGTCTATTATTCAATTAACTCGCACAGTGGGTCCGCAGCAGGTGCGGCGGGGTCAGAGGTCGACCCCGGGTCCCGACATCAATTACGACGTTGTGGCAAACACCCAGTCGGCAAGATGGCAAACAAGAGGAGCAGGAGGAAATGGCAGTCCGTGCGAAGGACGGGGAGCAGTGCACAGATAAAAAAGTGGTTCTCTATCATTTAAATATTCGCATAATTATGCAGCCAGCAAAGTGGTTAGTGTCGAAAAGTATGCAACATGCATATGCACACTCTGAAAAGCCAGATAATGATTAATTAGTTAAACATAATATCAAATTATTTGTTTTTCCCTTTCAACACAAACTACTACCTCAAACATTTGGTTTCTTGTGTAGCTATCGCACTGCGGTCTAGTAATTGTACGACATGTTAACACCAAAAGCAACCACATTTCCTCGACTCCACATCCACCCATCGATAGGCCCATTGTCTGGCCCGCCTGCTAACGTGGCTCATGGGTGCCTTTGGGTGGGGATGGGGGTGTGGCTGCCAAGTGGGCGTAAGTGCTGAATGAAAGTCATTTACAGCGCAAATCGAATAATATTCTAAATCAATTACGTACAACTACGACTTGATCGATAAGGGAAACAGGAAGGAGTTCAATTCTTCTTACTGGAACTGGGCTGGGACTTTTTCATTGCTCTTGCTCATATTAATTTAATTACTTAGTAGACTCCTGTTTAATAATTTTCCTGTCTTACCTAACATTAATTTTCCTACTTTAGATAAATGTTTTAACAGGAGTTGGGTACTTAAAAAGTCAAGAAGGCAGAGGAAATGATCAGTAATGAGCATTGGCAGAGCAGCTGGGACACGGCAATAGGATTTCCTTCCTTATGGGCAAATCAACCCGTTGTTCCAGATTCCCATGCCACCAGGACCAACAATTTGGTGCGAACAGCAGACAAACAAAACCAACAACCGACTGCCGGAAGCCTCGGACTTCGGGGCTCAGCCTTGACCAGCCCAAATGCTGTTTGGGATTTTAAAAGAGTTGGCCCCATGTCAAGTTGGGTGTCCTGTCCCCCGACCCCCGACCCAACTGATTCCCACTTAAAACCGAGAGAGCAGTCTATGAACGGAAGGGGGACCAAAGTTGGGGGCAACAGGAGCCAGGAGGACATCGGCAATTTGTGGCCGGCAGAGAGTCGCTCATGTCCGTTGGATTGGATTGGATTGCCAGCGGGAACTGTGGATGACAGATGGACATGGCCACGTACTCCCCCACTTTTTCTCCATGGGGAGCAATTGTGCGAGAGGCGGCTCTGGTTTAAAAAAAAAAAAAGGCGATGTCTATCGATGGGCGTGTCACAGCATTTGCCATTGATTTTATGGCCCAAAATGCGAGGCGTTGAGCCACAAGAAGAAGAGGAGGGAAAGGCAAGCCTAAGGCTACGAATTCTGATGGCCATTCTAGTGGCATGTGAAAGTAAGCCTTGTTGGGATTACGACTGACCACATCGGGACCTCAAATAAAACAGAGAGCATTAAAACCGAGCAAATCTGTATTTTATAGTACGAGGTTAAAAATTGATTGGACTTCATTTCATTATTCGTAGCACAATTGCAATATCCGACTATTTATTTTATTACACAATAACTGTATGCTATTTAATTACTCTCAGTTTTTTACATCCTTTAAGCTCTCCTTAATTTGATTTTAGGTTGTGATTGGCTCTGCCAATTTATTGCACTTCTATTCAATATTCATAGGTTTATATCTGTGGCACGGATTTTGTTTGCCTTGTATCGTACGTATCCACATTGCTGACGAATAAAAGCATTCTGATATTAAATTCTCTGAATTTGGGAGTTTGTTTGTTTGTTGTTCCTCAGAATCCGAATGTAGGCGAATAATTCATATTTGTAAACGTTGATTTATTGCCCCATTTAATATCCCTAATATATGAGTGCGTTTAATTCGATTCAACTTCGTTTCGAATAATAGAAAGATTATTTATTTAACTCGCAATCTCTTATTACTATGCATACACATATCTGGACATGGTCAAAACTATCTGAGCTTGAATTTCTGCGTTAAGTATGTGCTTTAAATGCTCTTGTATTTGCTTCTCGTATTTGCTATGTGCACACCCAATGTCAAGAGTCCTGCAACAAGGATCTCGAGTTATGCTGTCATAGCATACTTCTGATGACAATTTAGTTACAAATTCGTTTGGCCTTCTGCTTTCCAGCAGCAGCTTCTAATGCTTTGTGTGCTGTTTTTTCTTAGCATTTCTACTTTTTTCACTGGATTTCCATCGCAATTTGCATATCAGTCTTGCCATTGAGGAGCCAACGACAAGGGCTCAGGAACAGAGCTTCCTGGCTTTGTCTGTTTGCCATGTTCTTGAAGAGCGAAAGTAGTTGCTATCCGCAGGTAACTTTGTCCTCCAGTTTGCAGAACGATGCGATTTATTAAAATTGTTCTACATTTTCTGCACTTTGTTTGCCTGCATGTTTTGCACCTCCTCGGCTACAAGACTTTTCTACGCCTTCTCATCCGACTACAAAATATATTTTCCATTGTTAGACTGCTGGCATTTTCTTGTGGCTCTGGGAAAAGGAAAATAGCAGGGAAGATAGAAAAAGCCCAGCTGAAGGAGCGCTCAATGACGCAGCCAACTGCAGCTGACAGCACCAGCATCATGAGACACATTTTCGTGTGGCAGCAAATTTCCTTTTCAACGCGCCAGCGAGAAAATTGGGGGGAAACTGTGAAGCTGGGAAACTGCTTCCTCACTTCGTTGCCTGCGATTTATTTTGCGTGTGCACTCGAAAGTATGCCATAACGAAATGCATAAAGCATTCGCCCCGTGGAAAGAGCTTCGCAACTGGGCAACTTTCAATGGCTGCGCGCAAGGAGATGCCCCATAAAAGTTTACGCCTCCTGCAAATTTGCTCGGGAAATATTCAGCGAACACATAAATATTTTCGTGACACTAAATTAAAATATTGCAGCTTCCTGCACAAGCACTGCGAAAAAAGTTGACTTAAAGTTTTCCTGATTAATTAGTTCGCTTATATCAACCTCCTATTTTTGCACAAGGTCACTCTGGAATTAAGAGCTAATAGGATAAGTCAAATGGTCACACTATTGATTCAGCTTCGAAAATATGTCAAGATATTTCTACGTGTATAAAATATCTCACTGTTCTTAAATGAACTCCCACGACAACAGGAAAACTTAAATGAAGCAGAAATTTATGAAAGGCCGCCAGCATCGAGTAAATTGAGTAGAAAGGGCAATGCGATTATAAGGAGACCAGGAAGCTGTCTGCTTCTCAAAAACATCACTCAAGCCCCAAACCTGACAAAGAAGTCGGGGGGCAGGGGCAAGGTCAGCACAAGACACAATGCAGCACAGGAAGCGCTGGCGGGAATGGGGGAAGGAAAACAGGGGCGACAACAATGATGATATGGCTTATATGGCCTGATGAAGTGATAAATACATTATGTGATGAGGGCAAAAGGAAAGCACTATTTAAAGAATGTGCCACGGAAGGGCGGAACGCTACTAGGAGCAGGGTCGAGGTTGAGTAGGGAGCAAATAAATTAGCGCACCACACTGCGTATGATTAATGTGCTTATTAAACGGCGTTGCTGCTGTCTGCTTGGGTCAACAACCAGTTTGCTGGCAACGGCGGAGCTTCCACAACTAATCGAAATAAATAGCGCAACACGCAATAAGTCAAAGACCCTTACTGAAAGACAGAAACTGCAAATAGAAAAGTGAGTTCTTCAGCAAAAAAAAGAAGAGATTCACTAGCCATATATACTCAGTTATATTGTTCCTATTAAGTGCTATAAATTCATCATAAATTTATATGGAATAATTTAGAGCGGTCTTGATATCCCTATCTTATTAAGTATTCTTATATGAAGGGATTGTAAATATTTGTCCGTCAACGATGTTTGTTCAAAAGTAAAGCCTTGGCAAACATTAATCGCAGGTCGAGTTACGACGCACTTATAGAACCGCATTCACTGGGCAAAACTGTCGCATGACTTGTAGGGGGAGGTTGGGGTAGTAAAGCCAAGGATTTCTCGACCACAAGAAAATCCGTGCCGCAAGCTGGTGACCTTTGCACTTTGGGCCACTGGAGGAGGCGGGGTGGTAAACTTTTGCCACTGCTAAATAAAAGATAAGCTGACCAAGTTCCCGATAAGGTCAAGGCAATCGCTGCCATGTTTAGCATTAATATTTGATGGCCCGTCTATCCGAGCATGCATCAATCGAACCCTTATCACAGGAGGATTGGTTAAAGAATTGAGAAAAATTACGTCGCTTGTCGGAAACAATTTCTTACAATCACAAATAACATGTCGAAGTAAACGATTGTCTGCGATTAGAGCAAAATTATTTTTTGCCTAATTATGAAATAGACGGTCACACATTATATTGCGATTTTCCATTAATTTTCCCGCCCTTGGTAAGGTCACACTATAGGAACTTAGAGGTCAGTTTTGATACTCTTACGAGATTATACCTTGAGTCCGCTGCTGCTGGGCTGTCGAAAGAATCGAAAGGAGCTGGGCGTATCGATGGTATGTTGTCGGGCCAAGACTCCGTGACCCGTGACACTGGACTGCCGGAACCAGGGCAGCGAGATCTTGCGGCGACTTTTCCGCTGAACTGGTGCGGGATTGGGGGCGGGATTGCTTGAAGACGTGGCGGACACGGCGGGAAAGGTGAACGGAGACTGCTCCTGCTGACTGTGGCCATTCTTGCCAGGAGTTCCGGCTCCTGCCGGCGGTGGGGAAGTGGAGTCGTCCTCCTGCAGGGTGCAGAGCGGCGTATTTTGAGCAGAGTCCGCAATGGACGGCGACGGCGAAGGATCGCCCACGGCGATTGGTGCGCTCGTGGGCAGCGGTGTATTGGGCAGGGATACGTAGCCCTTGGTCGGGGTGTCCTCGCCGCACTTAAGTCGCTCCAGCGAGCTCTTCTTGCCACCGCCGCCGCCAACACCGTCGGCGGAGTCCACACTGTTCATCCGCTCGTTGAGAAACTTCTTAACACTCTTCATGATTCCTTGGCTCCGTTTTCTCCTCCTTTTGCGGGTAACTTACACAATCACTTTCATTTTTCGGTTAAATCACAGTCCAAAGGAAAAGCAGGCGGTGGGCTCTTTTATTTTTAAAACAAATTCGGGGCTTTGTTAGCAGTCAGCCGCAAATCGATAAAGTTCTCCGACTCCTAGACCGAAATGTTTTATTTTTATTTTCCAGCGAACGTGAGTGTGTGTGTGTGTGTGAGAGAGACTGCCTGATTGGATTTTACATCCTGCAGGATGTTCGCACACAAACGCACTGGGTATCTATATGGATTTCACATATGGTGGTGACAGTTTTGCTGCGGTCTCGTTTCCCGCTGTCTTTGACTTTCAATTAGTGCAACGCGGCGTATGATCAATTTTAAGCTCACAGCCTGCATTTTGCATTTTAATTAATGCAATGTTTGCACAGTCTGTGCCGCATTTAATTATGACTTTAAATTGATTGAGTGCTTCAGCACAAAGGGATTTAGCCCCACTTAGATAAGCAAACAAAAGCAAAGAGGTATTAATAAACTGAGCTGGTTGTGATTTAGGCTAGTGATTGTAGTTAGAAAGATAGTTAAGACAGAGATACATATTTCCAGTGCTCTTTTTGTTTGCTTAAACTCGGGCATTTTTTGATTTATACACTTATTTTTAGAAACAGATCCGTGAAGTACTAATGGTTTGATTATTGCTTTTAACTAAATCGAATTAACTAAATCAAAGAAGCTGGCTGCCCTTGTCTTGTCGGCATCATCCGACCGCCACTTTTCATTTTGGCCACTTCTCCCGCTTCTGTTATGATTTCGCTGTTTATATATATTTTATTTATTTTATTTGCATAGATAAAAAGCTGCCCACCGCCAAACGGCCAAAATTTATCTTGAATTTTCTTAGCGCACGTTTGTTTACCCCGAACTATGTCCGTATATAAGGCCTGTATCTATGCACATGGGTTTGTTATTTTTACACATTTCTGTTTGTTGCTCGACAGTCGTTGCCAGGCGTTTAGCGCGTGTTTCCGAAAAAGTATCTCAAGATTGGGAAGATGTGGCAGGTGCGCCATAGCGACTGCCACTTCAGCCGGTCCGCCGATCTCGGAATCGCAGCCGAGCAATTATGACTGGGTTTTCTCAGATTCTGTTTGCTTTCCTTGCTATTTTCCCATCGCTTTTACCCCTTCAATAGTTTAGGGGAAAACAATTTCCCTGGCAAGTGGGAACAGAATTTAAGTCGAGTGAATCGGCAAGACTCTTCCAGTTCAAATCTAAACTATGAGTCTATAGATATTATTCTCTCCACTTGAGTCCCCAAAAAGAATTTATTTTTCGGTTCAGTACCTAAATACTTTGATTCGCCCAAGTGATTTAGATATTTTTATTGGTTTAGGATGGAACATTAAACCGCAAAGTAAGGGTATTTGCAAATGTTCGGCATGAGCTGGCCGAGAAAATTTGCATACGTTCGAGGAAATTCGAGGGCCTTTTGAGCAGCTGTTCGCTAAGTGGCATTCCCATCACTTTTGGGCCAGATGCTGTTGGTTCGGTTTTTCTCTTTTAAAAACACTGAAAACTTTGCTCCTTTCCGTGGCGAAGAGGGTGTGTGTATTTACACCCACTGTTAGGACTCGTTGACATTTTGTGGCGTTGACAAAATGCCAGACATATTTCCCATTTTCCTAGCCTCCTCAGCAGTTTGTCCTAATACTTTCATTTCATTCACTCAAAAAGCCAACCTAATTCAATTTTTGCAAATGAATGCACACAGTGGGGAAAATGGGGAGAATGGGGTGTTGTTAGAGCAACGCTTGGATTTCAAACTAAATTAATTTAGTCTCGCCCCCAAACTTAAAGTAAGCTTGGTAACTTTTGCTTACTTCCCTGGTGGTATCAAAGTAAAGGGATTACCCCTTTTTGCAGTTTGAGCCATTTGTTCCACATTTTCATACATTTTCAATGAAATGGTATTAAATCTAATGAATCTACTCAAAAAAGTCTCAACGGATTCAAAAGCTGTTTTAATCCTGCCTGCTGGCTAGATTTAAAACTTTGCCCACGAGATCAAAATAAAAGTGGGGAAAGAGCGCCAAATGGAAAACGCATTCGACTGCAGCTCGGAAAACGTTTCTAGCATTGGAAACTTTGGAAATGTGTTTCCTTTGTTCGTTTCTATTTGGTCAACTAAGCGGTTTTGACCGACCACAGTTGCTAATGTTTGTGTTGTTCGTATGCTGTTTTAATTGCTTCCGGCTGCAAATTGGATTAGATTAGGCCAAACTGGCCTTTGCCAAGGGGTTGGGTCCATTATGGAAATGGAAGTAGGAGTACCAGCGAGGATACCAGCCAGGATGTGACAACTGATGGATACAACGGAAAGGGCACAAGGCTGGACATTGCACTCGTTTCCTCTGTTTGCAGTTCACCCAACTGGCACTCAAATTAAATTGCAATGCATCGACTAGATAATTATAATGACCAAAACATGTTGTGTCTACATCAGCCGCAACTGAAAAAAAGCAATATAAAACCCACAGCACACAGGGAGCCAGAGCCACCGTATTAGCTGAGCTATTCCACGGAACCACAACCCTATCGCGTTGAAATAAATATTAAAATGCAATAGATAAGCGTGGAATTAATGGCCCTAACTCGGGTGAGTTGGCCAATCTAAGAACAAAGCACTGGCTGGTGGCGACTATCAGATACCCTTCATGGGAAAGAGTCGAAGATGTGGCTGGGGATTTGGTATGGAAAATCCAATATATAAAATCCGAGATAAAATATTTAGGTAAGTAATATTAATCAGATAGAAAGGAAAGACTTAAATAAAGAGTTCTGTTGCGAATAAGATATGATTATAAGTATTTTGCCAACACGTATTTCTTTTGGTGCTACGCATTCCTAAGAAATCCAAGATATTCTGGCCATGATACACTGCGATCGCCGTGCAGTTGACAGCAGCACTCGAGGGGTTTTTTGGGGGCAACGAATCGTCTAAATGGGGGGAATGTAACTGCTACTCAAGTGACTGAAGGCGTGAAAAAGGTCAAAGGCAGCGGTGGCGGAAAAGTGGGTGGAAGGGTGGCATTTTCGCCTGCGGCTGCTGCAGACATTTTCATCCTCAGCTCATTTTTTCCCTTTTTGCCCTCGCAAAAATGCTAAAAAGGGTTCCCCCGCTCGCTTGTGTAGTTTTTGGCAGCAGAAACAGCTTTTTATCATTTTTATTTGCATTACTCGGATTGTT
This sequence comes from Drosophila simulans, assembly GCF_016746395.2. Lineage (NCBI taxonomy): Eukaryota > Metazoa > Arthropoda > Insecta > Diptera > Drosophilidae > Drosophila > Drosophila simulans. Next base: position 1,030,408 of record NC_052522.2, read on the forward strand.
GTTTCACTTTTGTTTCTAGTTATTTATATAAGCCAGGTCTTTGTTTACACCATTTTTCGGGACAGTTTAAGGCCTAAACAAGAGGCTGTCATTTATGTAATCTTCTTTTTTAAGTATGGTTTAAATTTTTGCGGCTTTAGCGGGTATTTTTGTTTGTTGATTGGCGACTTTCTTTCGATTTTTGATTTGGTAGAGTGTGTTGAGTATCTTTATCTTTGAAGTGCTTGTTCTTATCACGGTGATAATGGGCGATTTTCAATCACTTGATTTTCTCCATACAATTTATGGACGTTGCGTACTGCGCTCCTCTTTAGTGGGTTCACTCAAAGAAATGTAGAATATAGGTGCAGCTTCAGAGTTTTAGTGAAGAAGAGACTGCTGCTGCTGCTTTTGCTGCTGCGTTTGGCGTTTTTTGGCCGGGCGGCGCGCATCTGCAGGCAGCAGGCGATGGAAAATCCGAGAGGAAAACTGAGGAAAACCCGAGCAGCCCGGCGGTGAGTGAACGAACCTCTTGGCTGAAACTCTGCGGAGCAACTGGAGCAGCAGCTGCCCCACACGAACCCACGAATCCACAAATTCACGAATACAACGAATTCGCAGCGACGAACGCACCGAAAACATTCGCAATGCCAACTGCCTTAACCCACTACCCTCAAGGGGGGTTCAAATTGGCGAAAAGAAAGAAGACCAAAAAGCTTTCCACGGAAACTCGGAGAGTGCTTCTGCCCGGAGCTTTCCCTCTCTCAGGTTGTTATTGTTGGGGTCTGTGCGTTTTCAGATGGGCGGGAATTTCGTTTCAGCTAATTATTTAAATTAATTCCGCTTTTTTAAAGGAACGTAAATCATTTCTTGTATTAATCAGGATGGGCATAAATAGTTCTCTAAATATGCAAAATAGAACTAGAAATAGAAAACAGTCCAACAGATTGCAAAGCATCCCAGATATAATATCTTAAATGATGTATCTTATTTGTACAATTGGCTCCTTGAATCAATTTTATTCGGACTATCATATAGCAACCATAAAATATAATAAACACAGCAAGAAGTTTCGGGGTGTTGGACGGATCCCTGGAGCCGTAAAATAGTAGCACAAGTAAAGCCCTTAACCTCGGTAACCTCTTCCACATAAGACAAACGGTTATGTCGGTCGTAAAACCGCTCGAAATCTGCGCATCTTAGCGTTAGTGGCGAAATCTGGCGGGTTTTCCCGAAACGCTGCCCGTTGACAGTTGAAAGACGCTCGCAGACAGACCTAACTATAAAGAAGTGTCACATAAAATTTACATTAACCAAATGTAACGAAACGGCGCTAAAAGCAGTCATATATAATCCAGCACACACTCGACCTACAAGATACAGACGACTGCTGGCTGGAAACTAGGAGCCGTCGACAAGCAGCGGTCTCGAAGAGTTCCACGCACCAGCGAGGGAAATCTCATTAAGCCCTGCTATGAATTTTAAACATGTTGCAGGACCCGAACCGAACTCATCCGATCCGAGTCGAGGCGAGCGGGAAAACTAGTTCAGCTGGCCAATGGCAGCGGAATCCACGACTCTGGGATGGAGAGCCAGATGTGTCGGTTGGGGATGAGGGTGCAAGCTGCTTCCATGTGAGGTAGGACTACTGGCAAAGTTCTTTTTGGAGCTTAAAGCTACCTGAAAAATAGGGGGAAACTCACTGAGAACAGTCACACAGCCAAAATAAGGGGAACACTCTGAGTGCTTTCGAATCTAACTTGTAGGTATTAACAATAGTTACTTTTGTAGTGATTTACTCATTCCTGTAACTTGCCACTTAAATCATAATCAAATCATAAGAGGTAGTTATATCAAACTTTATATGCGAACTTACCTTATTATCACTATCTGTGGTATTACCCGATCCGAAGCTAGCCAGAGAACAGCGATCATGATCATTTTCCGTGAGCTGTTCATCCAAGTCCCGCGAGGATCGTTGCGAGGAGCCCGAGTGTTTAGCTGGAGACTTGGGCAAGGTCAAAGAGGTGCCTGAGAAGCAGGTCTCCTGCATGACTTCACGCAGCTTCTTAACCCAGATCTGTAAGTTATAAAAAGGTATTAAGTCAAGGCATTTAAGTATCGATGAACTACTAACCTGCTTGGTTTCCAAGCTCGTTGCCTTCAGCACGATCCTGCAATCCGAGAGCATGGGTGAACGACCCGTCCACACGGCAAACTTAGTCTCATCGCCTTCGATGTGCTCTGTGATGCCCATGTCGGTGGTCATGAGCTTGCTTTTAAACTGGTACTTGACTACGTTGGACTCCTTTACCTCCTTGGCGAACAGGAGATACAACTCAAACAAGAAGACCCGACGCTCTCTGCCCTTTCGAATGATCTGCTTGGTATCCCAGGCTTGGAAGGCGTCCTGCAGCACAACTTCACCCAGTTTGTCTACGGAGACATCACAGTTTTCCAGCAGCGAAAGATGCATGGCATCGTTGGCCTTTTTGGGAACATTGAGCATCACCTCGAGGCCTTCTTTGATTTCGCCGTGGCTCTCCTCGCAGCAGGAAAGGAGATCCTTAAGTAACAGCTGGTATTTGGTGATCCTCTGCACAGGTTTGATGAGATAGGCGGGCAGGGGATGATCTACCTCCAGGCGCCGCTGTAGTTCTTCAAAGAAACTGCCGCCGTGCTGGACCAGCAAATTATTCGATGTGGGCTTGTTCTTGCAATAGTGCACATACATATCGAACTTTGAGGCCCAGGTCACAAAGCAATGGCCCACATCCTCAGGCATTGTCTCGTATTTCTCCAGCTCTCGCAGGAAAATCTTCTGATGGAAGTGGTGTATTTCCCTGATGTTGCCGAATATCACATCTTCCTGTCCAATGAGGGCAGAAGGTACATTTTTTCCCACTCGGAATTCCTCAAGGAAACACTTGATGCAAGTGGCCAGATCATTAACATACGCCCTCTCTGTTTGCATCAGTTCAGCCATGATGAACTCTTTCCTCCTCGCTGACTTGCGCTTCTCCTCGTTTATCTCCTTGTTCTCCTTATTGCTGCTGTTTAGCTTGGCTTCCAGCGTGGGGTCCGAATGACGATCCCCAGAGGAGGAGCTAATCGAACTGTTTCCATCGGAGCCCAAAAGTAACTGCTGCTGGGACATGCCCAAAGACTTCTCCAACTGCTCGCAGTAGCTGTCCATGCGGTTGCTGAAGTCCTTGTACCGCTGATCCACGGACGCCACCCATTGCTTGATATCGCTGGCATGGGCATGACCCTTTTCCACCAAACTATCAGCTAGTTGGATCAGAAGCTTGACCCTTTCGCGAGTCTCCTTAGCAGTGCTTCGGAATTCATTATGCTCTTTCAGCAACCCTTCTGTTTCCTCCTTGCTTATGCCCACCAGATTGGACCTAGAGGAGAGATACGCTTCTCCGGTGTTGTGAATCCATTCGATCGCCTGTTTGGCGCTTCTCTCAAAGAGAACGAACTGCTGGCACTGATCCAGAGATTTCTTGCGCAGCGTCCAGTAATCCAGAACTTGATTTTCCTGAGTCAACAGCTTATCCAGTTTGCTCTTTACGTGGCCTTCACAGTTGCCTTTATACTGATAGCACTGCTGCGATCGGTTAGCGTATTTTAGAAAAGTCTCAGCTGTGCGACGCGCCAAAGTACAGGCCTTCAGGAAAGCCTCCTTCTGCTCCTGGTGTTTCGAGATCAACTGCACAATGGCTTGAGCTTTGTCGCTGCCTCCTCCACCGTCACACCAGTCGTCCTCACGTTTGTACTCCCGCTCTAAGCTGTCCAGAACCGAGCACACCTGCTCGGCTGTTTTGTAGAAGTTTATCGAGGCGGTCACCAGCTTGTGCCGCTCCTCCGCGTAAGTCACCAGCTGCTGCCACTTCTTCGTCACATCGTCACTGATTTCATCGATGGATAGCGGGTCGTAATGGTTAGCATTGATGAGGGCGTCTGCACGGTACTTAACCTGCACCGCCGATGTGTGCGTCTTCTCGATGGCAATCTGCATAAAAGAAATATATTAATAATCGTACAACTATTTCGAATGATATTCAGAGTAACCTGGAACTGCTCATGACCCTTGCGCAGCTGCTCGGCCTCCTGCAAACTGTTGGGCGTGACGAAACTTGCCACCAGCATGGCTTCTCCATTGCGGATCCACGAGATAACCTGGTTGGCATCGTTCTGGAATTGACATAACTGCACCGCTTGCTCAAGCTTGGCCCGCTTGGCCTCGGACATTTCCTCCAGATCGATCTCCCGTTCCCGCAAGAAGTCAAGCAGATACTCAATCCTAGCCTGAGCCGTGTGCGTGGCATCCGCCATGGAGATGAAGCCAGCGTTCTCAAAGAGCTGCAGCAGGTCCTGACCCTGCTGCACGACCTCGTAGGTGGCGTTCTGTATTTCCGTCACCGACTCGTTGTGCATGCGAATAAGTTGTTCGGCCTTTTGGTAGTCCCTGGAGAGGTCAGCATGCTGGAGCTCCTCGGACCACATCTCCATTTGCACGGACAGCAACCTGGCATCCCGCTCAAAGTAGCGCAAACGCAGTATGAGATCGGCGCGAAACTTGCGGGCGGACCAGAGCTCCTCCAACTCCACTTTCTGTTTGTTCAACTTCTCCAGGGTAGCCTCCAGAGCGGCAATGGAACCAGTATTGTCGGCATACTCCAGGGATCGCATTTCCTGCAGCAGAGCTTCACCCTGGGAGATGGTTGTAAGGCAGACATTGACGGAGCTCTCCTGCTGATCCCTCTGGTATTGCTGCAATATGCGTTCAATGCCCTCGAGGTTCTCCTGCGAAAGACGCGTTTCATCCGTGCTCACATCCGTTCGAAGCTTGTCTATCCAGGCGGTGACGTCCTTTTCATGGGTGTAGAATATTACAGCCATATCCAGCCGGCGTCTCCTTTGCTCCACTCTCTCCGCAAAACTGCCCACTTGAAGCTCTAATTCTCTGGCCACAGAATATATCTCATTGGGATCGGCTTCGCCACTTCTAGCCAATTCGTCCGCAGCTGCCAGTAGTTTTTGGGCGTTACTATAGGTGTTCTGTGCAACGTTCTCGAAATTATCGTGCGAGGTCTGATAAACCCGGGCTTTGTGGAAGTTTCTGCCTATACCCGTATTTTTCCTAAGGAAAACTTCGCCATGATTTTTCAGCCAATCCAAGACCTGCTTCACATCTTCTTGGAAGAGTCTAAGAGCCAGGGTCTGATGCAATCGCAGCCTTTCCTGATGCCACTTGGCCTCCAAGGTGCGGTGGTGGCTCAGGATCTGGTGAATCACAGCCAATACATGACTGGCGCCTTCGCTGTAATCCGCTGCTGGATTCTGTCTCTCGTACTTGTTAAAACTACCACCGTTGCTATTCTTTCGGTGATCCGGGACACCAGGCGGCGGAGGTTGATTGCAGACCTGCACCAAATGATCCAGCTGATAGAGGAGCTTCTTGCTCGTTGAGTGAACCTCGGTGTAAGCTTGGCACATAGCCTCATACAGGGACTGATGAGTCCGGATGGCCGTTTCCAAGCTCTGGATATCCGAGGGCAGAGGCTGAGAGGCCTGACATGCGGCTGCCCAGCTGGCCACGCTATTGCAGTACTGTTCTGCCTTGTGGTGGAAAAGAACGCTCAGCTGCAGGACAGCTGTTCTCTCATCCAAGCCCGCGGCAAAGTCCTTCCAAGTTCGGTCCAAACGTTGAGCTAGCGTTTTAATGTGCTGGGCCGCATAATGCTGACTTTCGATCAGCCGAGCTGCCACTGCCAAAATCCTGTCGATGTTCACGGATACATTCATGGATGCCACGGCGAACTTCTGGTGCTCATCCTGCAGAGACTTGGCCACCGAGTAGTTGTGTCCAATCTCCACGTAGCTCATCTGGAACACATCGCGGTTGTGCAATATCCAGTCGAACATCTTCTCGCAGTCCTGTTCGAACAGGCGCCACTGGAAGCACTGGTCTAGTTTCACCTTCTTGTGCTGCCACAGCATTAACAGTTTCTCCTGACCGGTGTGGATGAGTTCGATCTGCCGCAGCGCTTTGTTCACGGCGGCAGACATGTCCGGGTTGCCGCCCACCGAACGAGATTGCTGCGAGGGCTGAGATTGCTGTCCGGCGGAGGAGGGGCCCGAGTCCATCTCCGGTCCGCCAGAGTTTGTGGGAGCCTGTGAATGAGATGGGCAGTTAGAAGTGTTTTTGGTCTTAACAATAATCAAAAAATGCACACTAAGCTGTTTTAATAAACATGTGATAACTTGCAATACTCGGGGTTTTTTCAAATGGAATGTCCATCTTTTAAAAAATTAACAACAGTTTTCGACAGGAAATATAACACTTTTTTCGATTGTTGTGCAATTAATGTTTGAATAATTTATTTGGATTGATTTTTTACGAGCTTTAATGAAAACGGCCTTTGCATGTAAAATACATAATACCCCAAATGTTATAAATGTAAATTTCATCTACTCTGATGGCAGACAAAACAACCTATTTCCATAATAATAGACTGAAATGTTTTCGATGGAGTTTTTCTTTGTTTTGGCATACAATTTGGCAAGTGAATGCTGAACTGAGGTTATTGACTTTTTCTGTGAAATATGTGAATGTTTATTACGCCCAAATTTATTGATAAAAAATCTCGTAACTCCGTTTATTTGTTTACTCAATATATTTACGGAAGGTAAGCTAGACGAAAGCAACGAGGAATCATCCTTTTCGATTGATTTAAGCCAGCGTTCCCAAAAATGATGTGCGATTTACTGAGAGAAATCCTTTACTCGATTGCTCACCTGACCACCTGGCGGAGCCATCGCATTGATCTTGGCCAACAGCTTCTTTCCCTGCATGTCGAGGTCCTCTATGGGAAGCTTGGTGATCTTCTTGCGCATCTCGTTGTGGTGATCGATGGCGTGCCTGGCCAGCGGCACGTCCTCGGCGAAGTCGTTGCGGTTGAGGTCCTCCTGCAGATCGTCGATCCGATCGGCCATGTCCCCGGCCTGCCAGAAGAAGTCCTCGATGGCCAACCGGGCGTCCGTCCACTGCTGATGATCGTACAGCTGCTGGCCCTCAAAGTCCCCGGTCAGCTGGTGGCTCTCGGCGATTTTGTTGAGGGACTCAATCGACACCGTCGTCGTCTCGAACTTGTACTTGTGCGAGGAGATCGAGGCTCGCTGCTTCTGCCAGAAGTTGTCCGGCTTGATTATCACCACGTTGTGGATATTCGCGCTGAAGTGCTCCTGCAGCACCTTCAGTATCGTCTTCACGTTGGTCGAGCAGTTGCCATTGCCTCGCATGTCAATGATGACTGTGAATCCGAGGTTCTTGGCGGCGTCGCTGAAAATAAGCCAGGTGAAAGGTGTGTTCGGTTAGAGAGAGCGATCGAAAGAGAACTTGGAGATAGTGGGGATACACTGGGGAAAGTTACTGCCTAGTTTGGGTAGATACTATCTACACACATACCAATCATCCAGTAAACATTCTATAATAACTTATGATCTTGGCATAAGGAGTAGGTTAGAATTTTCCTTGGTACTGCTTTCAGTCAAATCAAATGACTGGCAGGTGTCTTTTTTTCGAGTGTAGTGTCTTCCCAGCAGTACGTGAGTGAGAGTGTCGCGGATCGCTCATGGTTCGTTGCTCTGTTTACGTCGCTTGCATAAATTAAGACGGAACGGCTGCTTCTTCGGTCTGAGGTCGGTTTCTATTGCTCTGACACCAATTTCAGCTAATAATTTCCTGCACACCTCGGCCTCCCAGAGCCCAGCCCGCCCAACGCTCTGATTTGCATTCCTTTTGAATTTTAATCGCTCCATTAACTATAAATATTTCTCTCATTGATGTGTGCGCAACTCCGCCTCCTCCGATTCCGCCTATAGCTTCTATTATTCCCTCTGTTTTGCCGCTACTTCTTGGCCCGATTGCGGCCGGTTCCGAATCGCTCTAAGTTCCCGGTTTTAACCACGTTATCTTCTCGTGTTTATACATACGAGTATGTCGTGCGGTCGCTTGATGGGCATGGGCATTTCTAGGGGTTTTGCCCCCGAAGAACAATGCAAAAGTGAAGAGGCGGCTAGTCTAGTCTCTTCGAATGCATTTTGAGTTCGAGTAAGTTTGCTGCCAGCACGAAGCTCTTTGAGAACCCGGAATAGTACTGGTGTTCCCAACGGTTGAACCCCATAAAAGTTCCCGAACCCTCCCGCAACCTCTTATCGTGCAACATATCTGGAAATTTTGGTGTATTTCTCTGGAGCGGCATGGGCAACTTTTTGATGACTAATAAAACTCTCGAAACGGGCTATTAAAAATCGAAATTTAAGCCCAGACAGAGGGAAACGAGGACAGGAGGAAAAGTGTCGCCCGCATTCTGAAAAGTCGACCAAAAGAAACCAAACACAAAGTCCAATCAAAAATCGTTTATTTAACCCATAAATCCGAGGTTCTCGCCACGGAGCGGGGGCACCGAAATACCCCCGAAGGAAGTTCAGGGAATGTACGTGTCTAAAATGCTGAGAACTCCCCCGATTCACTCGATTCACGGAATTTGCATTGACGACAGCAGCAAGAAGACGCCTTGACTTCGCTTGCCAATTTGGCCGAGTCTCGGAACAGAGAGACAAAGGCACAAGCAGGCGCAGAAATAAACAAAAAGTGTTTCACGCCAGAGCAAATAAACAAAAACCAACGCGAAACATAAACGAAGGCAAGCAAAACAAAAGGGGAAGTTAAGTGATTGGAATCGACGCAGTGAGTACCCTTTACTATTTTTTAAAATCTCAATGAATGAATCATTTTTGAAAGGGGTCGAACCCACATATCTTTGGCATAGTTTCTTACAAACCAGTGGTAACCAGTGGTTTCCTACCGCAGATCTACCCCAAGGAAGGGTATAGGAAGATGGGAAATGGGCAGACCGCCAGAACGGACCGCAAATGCCGTGGATGAGATAAGGAACCCCAGTACCATTTCGTATATTTGGAGCATGGAGTATGGACTACGACGTCGATTTGCTTATCGGCCGAACCTGAAGTGTCTGCCCTGGCTCCATTATTTGTGTTATTGCTTGTTCTCCGGCCGGGGGATCCGGTGAAATGTGGGACAGCGATAGTACAATGCTTTGCTTGTTAGCCGGCTGATAGCTGATAACTGATAACAGCCGAATGGGATGATGCGGCGTGGGAACTCGGTTCGCAGTGATTCATCATGGCTGGCGAAAACTTGTTAGCGCTTCAATTGAGTTGCAATCAATCTGCAATCTCCCTATGATTGCGCCAATGAGCATGACTAAATAAGCGCGGAACGTGTGTTTCTCCCTTTCTCGATGATTGGAGAATGTCAGATTCCAAGCTCGGCTGGCGGCAGATACTATTTCCACATCTCATCAGATACTCTTGTCGTGTGTCGCAATCTCGGGTCACCATCATCTTCGACTCGAGGGTCTGATTATCATTTCGAGTCCGTTGCCGTTGGCAGCCATCAGCCATCTCGATGGCAGTTTCTAGCGATTCTCTAGTCCGCGCTGCAAATGGTTTTTTTTGGCCAGAGGCAGGGATCTTTAAATTGGATATTGAGTTAGCTAAAACTATTGTTCAATCTAATTAAGCAAACAATGAATTTAGACTCGCACTTTTACTTTAACCACACAGAGTGCTATTAATGTCTACATGTCAGTGTTATCGAGGCAGCACTGTTCGCCCAAATTACCCTTTCTTTCTTTCCTCTCGTTTTATGGCTCATTTCGGTTTTTGTTGTGGTTTTTTCTTAGTGTTTGGGGCAGCAGCAAAAAATATTCGCATTCTTCGAGCTCGGCTCTTAAAGACTTTGGAAGCCGGTCCCCGGTATATGTATGTATGTATGCGTTTGTATCTGTGTGTTCTTCTGCTGTTTCTTCTTCTTCTCTGCTCTCGGTGCTTTCTTCGCCGCACAGATTTATGCAACTTTTGTTGCTGCTAGTTTTTATTGGAGAACGTTTACTTTTATGACTTTTTTAGCCCGACCTGGCCCTCTGTGCCACCCATTTTGACCCGCACACTCCGGCGATTCAATGTCAACAGCAGCCAGCTGAGTGGAAGAGAGAGAGAGATGGGCATATGCGGCGCGAAAGAGAGGGCGAGCCAAGAACAATGTGCGTGCTGTTCTTGCAATCGTCGAACGATGATGATTCATAAAAATGCGACTGCAGGCGAACGACGACTATAACAGGAAAATCAAGTGGAATGTGGCACTGCAGCTGCAGCAGCTGCTCTCCCCCTCCTCCCCCTCACTCACTCTCGCGAGCACCCCTGCATCCTCCCCCTATTCAGAATATATATACGATATATATGTAGGTGCGGGTGAGGCGACGACGTCGCGACTCCTCCGAAATTGCAAACGAAGCGCAGCCAGCGATGTCGCGACGTCAGCTGACACAATGGGTTGCCATTGTACTGGTACAGTAAGGCCTCAGTAACGCGAAACCGCATCTGGGGAGTCTTACGAGTTTTCGGTATTTAACAAGAAAGTTAACTGATAGAAATAAAAGTAAACTACATAACTAAAGATCGAAGATCCTATTTACAACAATTTCCAGAAGCTACAAACTCGTAGTCAAGTTTGTGTGAGTTGTTTACTAACGAGAGTTCCCTGTGCTGTAAATACAAAATGCAGGAGGCCGGAGAAATTCGGACATGTGCCGCCAAAGGCAACATTGCAGTGTATATATCTAAGAACTTGACGTTTTCAATTCATCTAAATTGTAACTAAAACAGGCAGTCATGCAATCCACTTTGAGTGCACTTAACTAAGCTGGACATTTTTAAAGATAAGTTGATCAAATACGAAAATATATACATGTACAAAGAATGTATATGTCAGATGAAAAGTGTAAAATTTAATTAGGTGCAAGATGATTTGGGTGAGTCATTATAAGTTCCAAGAATTTCCTATGCTTTATTTATAGCTCGTAAATCAAAAGGTCCATAAAAATGAAAATGAAATGCTACGAATTAAGCCAATTAGTTTGTGATGAAATCAAGAAAAGCAACATATTTAATGAACATAATTTTGTTCCAGTCTGCTTAATGTAATCATAGTATTGCAATTTTAAACTCTTATCATGGCAAGTGCTTATCAAACAATAACTTAACGTAATAAAGTGAAGGCATAGATTAAGAATTAGCTGCACTCTTCCTTTTCATCGAGAATATATTCATAATTATTTATATATTATTTAGCTTGCAGTATGTTAATATATTTATACTTCCACATGTCCTTTCGTAATGTGCTACTATAAAATAGACACTTTTGAGATGGACGACCTTTGTCCAGATCCAATTGGAAGTCAATAGAACCTAACTAACTAAATGGCTATTCCTATGTGGTAGTAGTAACTACTGATTGATGATCAGTGGCTGCAGTGTCTCACCTGGGAATGCTGATCAGGTAGCTGAGGAGGCGCCGCAGATCCTCCGGCTTGAGGCGATCGCGACGGGGCGTGGCCGGGAAGCAGAGGAGCGGTCCGCCGCGCCGGTCCCGTCCGCCCGTGAGGAAGACGACCCGCTCCTGGAGGAGGGTCAGGAGGTCCCTGGCCCGCTGGCCGTCCATGCCGTCGGCAGGGGGGAGGGGGGAGTTAATGCGGCCGGGGGTTAATCACTGAGGGGTTAAACTGGGGGGTCTCCGCCCGCTTTTTAATCCGACGATGGGCACTGCAGCATAACGAATTCCAGCCTCGAATTTCACTTGGTTCGGCTCTGTTATTAGTTATTATTATGAACCGCTGCTTTTGCTCATTGATTTTCGCGAATTTCTCGCTGGCATTTTCATGGTCACTCTTTTGCTGTTGTGTTTGTGTTGTTGCGGTTTTCGTGTGCGTGTGTGGGTGGAAAATGAGTGGGGAAGCAGAGATGCGGATTAGCAATGGGTATTTCTCTTGGTTTTCTAAATGCTGCGCACATAATTTGCACACAATTTGTGTAGTTTTTCTATTTTTAGATGCAAGGAGTGGAGTTTTTTTCTTCAGTCACCCTCGCACTTTCGAGCGGGTGGGAGTGAGAGGGAGATACAAACAGACAGGCACACACACACACGCGCACGGGGGTGCATACATATGTGTATGTGGCATGTGCACACATGTACACATATGTACTCCCGTTAAATGTCATAAATCACACGCAGCATAAAAACATCAAATAGAACTCGCGCAGGCACACATGTAGAAACATTATTTGGAAACACACACTCAAACATTCGCCACTGCGAACGGGCGAAAATCCGCTATGTTTTAATTGCCTCAATTTGAACACAAACTCCAGATGTATATATAGCCAGTATATATGTATATGCTATGTATATCTGTATCATCACATCATCCGCAAGCAGTTCTCTTGCGTCTTGGCTCTTCTTCTTGCCACTGCTTGTGCCACCAAATTGATTTTTTTCACTCGCGCTGCTTTTGTTTTTCGCTCGCTTTTCCCACCCGGAAAATCACCCAAGTTACCGTTGCACGCAGTTTGCGAATTGCCGCGCGCTAAGCTGAAATTTTCATTTTTCAAGAAACCGCGATTTTCCGAACGGGCGCTCTCTGTTTTGTTTAAACAAATTGGATTTTGCGAAACGCCAAGTGTGACCAGATGCCGGAACGGGCTTAAGACTGAATTTTCAGCCTTTTTTAATCGACCACACCGATTGCGGGCCTCGATAACGCACAAATATCGATACATCGCATCGCATTTAAAAAAAAAAGTAGCAGAGTTTTTGTTTGAAAAAATAAGCTAATTGGGCAATTCTCATATTAATCTGAAAATTTAAAATGATATCTATATTTATCAATATGTCGAATTAAATATTTTTAAAATAATATGTAAAAATACCAAATACCTACGATAACAGGTATCGATTGTACTACTATCGATGCTGGCCTGCTGGCATAAGCTCGCTGATACAACACTGTTTACTGTTAACTGTCTGTTGTTCATTAGCTTCTGTTTCTGCCGAGTTTTACCAAATAAAAGCGAATAAATTTAATATATCTGCAAACATTTTACGCAAAATCAAGAACTCGCTTCGCCAGCGCAAGAAGAAGCATCGCCCACGGCAGGCCACGCCCCCAGTGCGCCCCGATCCCAAGGACCCCGCCGCCAAAATGGAGAGCAACTTGAACAGGATCATTCGTGAATCGGCCAAACTGAAACTCTGCGGGCAGCTCAGCAAATACACCAATGTGATGAAGGGTGAGCTGACTTACCTTTGGAGCAGCGGCTCCAAGCTCTCCATCCCATAGAAGCCCCTAGAACCACTTCCCTAATCGCAGCTCCCACTTTGCAGGATGGCAGTACCGCTGGTTCACGGTGGACGCCAAAACGGGATCGCTGAGCTACTACCTGTGCGACTCGTCGACGGTGGGCGACGACATCGCGCCCTCGCCCCACGTCCTGGCCAGTGCTCCCAGGGGCCAAGTGCAGCTGGCCGGCGCAGTGGTGTACCCGAGTGACGAGGACTCCAGGACGTTCGCCATCGCCTGCGCCTCCGGGGATACAGTGAAGCTGAGGGCCAACGATGCCAGGGCCCGGCAGGAGTGGGTGGATGGCCTGCGGGCGGTGGTCGAGAGCCACATGAAGGCGATGGACATCAGCAACTCGTCGCCGCTTCCTCCGCGGGAATTGCTCGCCGCCTCCGATGCCATGGTTTCAGCGCGCCAAGCTCTGTTTCTCACGGAACAATGGTAACTGCACACTGATACGGAGCTAACGCCGCATTTCCTCCCGCAATCTATGTTGAAACTAATATTTCCCAATCCCCTCCAGCAACGCTTCTCTGGCCAGGGCCATCGAGAGCATCGACTGTGCTTCCTTCTCGCCCACGGATCCCGATCTTCTTCTGCTCAAGGCGATCTCCACGGCCAGCACCCAGTGCCTACACCAGTGCTTGGGGTTGCTGCAACGCCACCAGGAGATCAATCAGCCAGTGGCAGTGCCTCTTGTTCTCTGAGAGATGCATGCTGCAAGGATAGTTTCCAGTTTCCACTAGATATGCCCAATAAACACTAAGCCAAAACGCAATCCAAATCAAGAATCAAGATTCAAGACAATGGCTTGGTAAGCAATGAGAAGACTTTCAGGTTGGGATTACTTTTCAATGTTTTTATAAAATACTTTTGTTCGTTTCGGTTTTCGGTTTTCCGTTTTTAGGTTTTTGTTTTCTTGGATTAATTAGAACATTCATTTCGACATTTAAAGTTAATTTGAACATAAAGTTTGCACTAAAGTTTATAGAAAATGTTGAGTTTTGGACGTGGACTTGGACGCTGATCCAGATCGTACAAAGATACACAATATCCAGGAGATTTAGCCGCTAACTCTTGCCACTGCTTATATTACATCCTATTCCGAAAGTAATTCGTTAAGTTTCGATACGTGTGGAACATCAAAGTCTATTGGGGGACTGGGATTACATAGATACTTATATATCGTGTGTGCTTATATACGGGCTATGGCTATGGTAGATGTTCTTGCGTATGCAAAAATAGTCGTGTTTATCATTATCATCGTAATTAACTCTTGTCCGATTAATCAATTGTGTGCTTGCCAAACCAAACGCTGCCGAAAGTATGCCTAAATGCCTAAAGGGTTATAGCCAAATAAAGATACGTCCTCCGATACTCAATCCCATCGTAATGTCGCCAGACTTGCCAAATAAACCCTCGAGTCCTGCTGCAAGTCCTTGGCCTCGCTCTCGGCCGGATCGGAAGTGGAGCAGAGTCCAAATTAAGGCTAGAAAAGGCACTTTAGAAGGGGATCTAGTGGGGACTACGGGGTCAATTCGGGATTAATTCGGGGACTACGTTGGGTTTCCAATAATGTCGAAATCAGGGGCCTCGAGTTCGGCGGGAGCAGCAGCAGGGCTCGGTGTAAAAAATGTTGCTTCTAAATTTTGTCTAAAAATTTCGATTGTATAAATACGTTAAAAAAGTTCACGTGTTTTGTTTGTTTTCTTTTTACAAATTTTGTTTGCGGTGTGTTCATCGCTGAATTTAATTCCGAAAGGCATTTTTTGTGAATTTCTTTGTTTTTTGTTAAGCCTAAACATTAAATTTAGTTGATTCCATTTGCGTTTGAAGCCACAAGCTTCGATTTCCATTTTTAGATAATTTTGTACATTTTCTTTCTCGCTTCTCGTAAACCAAAGACTAAACCAAATTCGGGCACACAATTACCAAGTTAAGTCCGCTTAAACTCTTTTGATTTTATTCCATTTCGTTAATATTAAACTGCTGGGGTTTGTGGATCCTGCTTCTGCTTCTGATTCGGTTTCCATTGGAGTTTCATTGTCTGTTTCGGATGGTGTGTGGAATGTTCCGGGTTTGCTGCTTCCACCTCCGCTGTAGCTTACAACTAAAGAGATCGGTCGCTATTTAGTTAGTTAGACTGATGGACTATAACATAATAATACTTTAATTTTGATTCAGTAAGTACGCTAGGAATAGAAACTAGGTGGCGAAGATCGCGTGGAGGAAACTAGAGTAAAACTGGCTGGATGCGCCAGCCCACACCTTGGTTAACTCGATTGCAATGTACACTTTGATATGGTAAACAGAACGTGGTTAAAGCTTATTTGTAAATTCGATTGGATATCAAGTGTAGGAATTGTTCGAGGTAAAAACACAAAGATTGGAGGAAACCTTCAAAACGTATATATCGTTTACTCTAGTTTATTTACACATGGTTATAGGGCTAATTTGAAATGTAATATATATCGTGTAATTTGAGAAACTCGTTTACAATATGTGGATGCAATGCCTAATGCGGTTTCCTCGGGCCAAATTCAATCAATTTGCTCTATGGACATAAATCGCGGAATGCAGTTTACAGATTCCACGTACAATAAATAATATATAATTGAAATTCATTTAATTAACCAAGGCGTAGGCTTACGCAGGCCAAGTAAAGCTGCCGAAGCTTCTGATTTGCGTTCATTCACCCATTATCATTTCTCAACTTTCACTTATCATTTCCTTCGTTTCACCCCCCCTTTACTCGCTAGTGGTGGTGATGGGTTCCACCTTGATGCCTCCACTGCTCGAGGAACTGGGTGCATCTGCGCCTGCGGCTGCGGAAGCTGCTCCCGCCGCTCTTTCCGGAGGAGCCGTCGCTGCCGCCGCCGAAGATGAGGAAGAGGAGACACTGGCGCCCACCAGCTCGGCCAGATCCTCGGCGAAGAGGCGGCTGGGTGAGAACTCGCGCTTGTAGCTGGCCATGTCCAGGCCAAGATCGCCGAGCGGGGAGTGCAGCCGAGGCGTTTCGCTGCGCAACGGACTGCTCTTGGCCTTGGGCGCATGGTGCTGGCCCATTGACGACGAGGAGGCTGAGGAACTGGAGCTGGCACCGAAACCGGACTTGTGGGCCACCTGATGGCCGCCCTGATGGTGCTGCTGCTGCTGCTGATGGTGGTGCAAGTGGGCCTGTTGCTGCTGCAAGTGCAGCTGCTGCATGTGGTGGTGCGCCGCCTGCTGTTGCTGCTGGTGGTGCAGAGCGACGGCCATGCTGGGCGGCAGGTTCGGCAGGAGGCCGGCGGGCCCGCAGGGCGAGGGAGCGTGTCTGGGCCCGGAGCCACTGCTCAGGGCCGGCGATATGCTGGCCCTGCCTCCAGCTGCGCCGGGAACGCTGCCCACTCCACCGCCCACTCCCGGATGAGGCGGCAGATTGAATAAGCCGGGCGGAACCGCTGCCATTTGCATCTGCTGGCGGATGTTGTGCGCCACGGCGGCCACCGCGGCGGCCGTTTCCTGCGACATGTGTTGCTCTCCGGCCACGCCCACTCCGGTCTGCGGTCCACTGCCATTCGGACAGGCCAAGGAGCTGGGCGCGCCTGCCAAGGCGCCACTGGCTCCGGGATAGCTGAGAGGGAGGTCCTGCAAAGGAAACGCGGGCTAACCCGAGAGCAGTTAGTTCGGTTCAAGAAATCCACTGAATGCAGTACATTTCGCAAAGCTTCGCAGTGCATCAAGCAATCAATATCAAGAGAACTCATAGGTAATCATGAAAAAACTCAAAGTAACTAATGGATTTTCGACCTATTGAAATATTCGAGGAATAATAACTTTTAAAGAACCCGAGACTAAAGCAATAATACTAATACGTTTCTGCGGTTATCCATTCGCTCAGACTTAAATATTATATACTAAATTGAAACTATCGCAATTAATTTTGATAAAAAGGTATTACAAGAACACAATATTTTATAATAAGAATTACTAATTTTAAAAGCGATTAAGAAAGTCTCGGTAAGAATGGCTCGTAATGAAAAGTTGAATCTCCGCCAGATTTTTATTTAAAAAAAAAGTGGCATGTTATTATTCCACAAATAATGGACATTGTAGGCCTATTCATTTTCATTTCCTTAATTTAAAATGCAATTGTTTGCAGCATCAGTTCGTGATTTGGCAAATTCCGCCGAGCGAATTGTACTGCAGTAATTACCTACCGAATGTCGACCGTAGGGTGGCATGTGGGCGGCCAGGCTCTCGTCCTTGATGTCCTTGGTGTCGCGAAAGACCACCGTCTTGATGACGCCCTTGATGTGCTCGTCGGGCCAGATGCCCAGAAGGATTCGCTGCGGCCTGCCACGCCCCTTGGGCCGCAGATCGGGCCCGCCGTCGATGGAAGGTCCCAGCATATTGTGCACCCTGTTGGCATAGAGCACGAACGTGGGATACGGGATGTCGTACTTGCGGGCGGCCTGGGAGAGCGATAGGCCCTCCTTCAGCACACTGAAAATGGCCTCCGCCATGGTCTCGGGCCGCCAGGACTTGAGAGGACCTCGCTCGCGGAAACGCATGTGGTGCATCAGGTTCTGGTTGGTGTTCCAGCACTTCTGCCACATGGACTGCAGCTGGTACTGGTAGCTGTCTGCTGAAAGATCAAGAGGAGAGAGGCCGACGATCAGTGGGTTTCCAGCTGCCCGGCGGGGCTGCTCTACGAACCTGCCAGCGTGGATCCGGTGGCGCCCATCCAGGCGTGCGAGTTCTCCATCATTTTGGCCTGCGAATGCAGAAAAGTAAATTCAAGTATCAGCAAAGTGAGGCAGGAGAAGAAAGGCTTAGCTGGGTAAGTGGTGCTTCAATTAATTGTGTGACTCGCTTTGGTTAGCGCTCGATGCGCCGTCTCTTGTCTCATATCCGGATACGGATCCTGCCCACCTCTTACCCTTTGATTGACATGCAAAAGCGGCCTATATTCGTTTAATTTCATTTTTGTACTTCGATGTCTAGTTGTAATGCGGGCTTATTGTTTCGGTGGGCGTTTCATTCGTAACTATATAGAGAATGTAAACAAACGACTATTTTATATATTATAGTTATTTAGGCGTACTATAGCATACTTTAGGGCACCTAGCTTCAAGCTTCTTGAGATCTATCTTCAAACTGAGCCTCTAGATTGTACGCTTATGTGAAATGAGCCTTTGAAAAATGTATCTTATTATTGCGAGGATTGCTTTCCGTTGAAACCACGGTGACTTTTTTGCACTGCTGTTCTAATTCGCATTGCAACATCGTCGGATACATTTAACTGGCTGACTGAACCTTCGAGTGGCGACTCGGTTGGGTTGTCGCTGCTGCGGTTGTCTGTTTGCCGACTGTCGAGTGGCTTGCATCGAATTCACTAATTGCATAACAAAGTAACATTTGCATATTGTTCTACATATGTTAGTGGCTGGGTTCGGATTCGTATTCGGATTCGGATTCGGATCCACCTTGTCGATAACTTCATTACAAAAATTTCCATGCCACCACACTCCCCCGTGTGGAAAAAATACAACTGAAACAGACTGAAGTGGCAGTGGCTCAGGTGGGCACTTGTGCCCATTTAGCGTTAAGTATTACTTGTAACTTTTTGCCATGTGACTGACTGAGAGTGCTCCTATCCACTTGGTCCTTGCCACTTCCCTGTGCCCTCCTCCAGGCCAGACAATGTGGCGATGTTCTCAGAAATCGTTGCTGCCTTTATGGGCCCAGGACATGCAATGGATGGATTTACTTTTCGGCTCATTACGCCGCAAATTATATATTATTCACAAGTTTTTCTCCATCGCCGGGCGAAATTGCTTTATTTGGGAAGAAGGGTGACTAATCCGCTAGACCCATAACGTCACTATTAATTCTTAAACAGCACATATGCAACTGCATTTGCATGCATCTAGCATAGAACATCTTTAAGTAAGGAGTACCAAAATTTAGCTGCCTCCTGCCTAGTTCGAGTTAATTTTGCCCAATGATTATGAGGCATGTTGCTAAATACTAGCGACTATTGAGGGTAATCACACTAATGCCCCAATCTGTCTCGAATCGCGGCCGACAGATGGCGCTGCCGTGCGTCCGTGTGCCTGCGTGCGTGTGTGTGGGTTGCTACCCAGCTGCAGTTGCCTTCAATAATACGCCACGCCAAATGCCAAATAATTTATTTATTATATGTGCAGCTGACCAAAGCTGACTGGACCCCAAACACACACACACACACACACACACACACACACACACACATACATACATATCGGCGGAGGTATATGTATCCCGAGTCCTGAGTGAGATTTCATTACAACTCATTTGACAGTCTTGGTGCACTCGACGCTGCCAAAATGTCATAGCTGAGTGGCATGCATCGAAAGGGGGTTGCGGGGGAGTTGGCCACCGCCCTCCCTGCACCACCACCCCCATATTCCATATCCAGCGGATTAGCGGACACGCATCGCGCACTGCTCCTACGCCGAACCTCCCCCTTACAGTGGATACTCCCTGTTAGGAAACCTGTGCAGCTCACTAAGAAGCATCAATTTCGATATGGCTTAATATCCAATTTGTAGCATGGAACTATATATATAGTTAGTATTTCTTTGTTCATTTACATCCTGCAGTTTTCTCTATCGAACTTTCACTGTACCTCATTTGTGAGCCTCAACACGAAATTAAGCGAAATGAAGTTGACCACGCTTCGATTTTGGCATCAAAGCGACCGTTACCGCTTGCTGCTTGACCCAACGCCCCCTATACCACGGCTCCTCCTCCTCCTCCTCCTCCTCTTCAACCGCCCTGCGCCTGCCACGCCCCCTGCTTTGGCTGGTGCACTTTCTGCATGCATTGTTAATACAATTCGAGTCCAACGTCAATAACCAAGTGCCACGAATGGACCATTAGTTGAGTTGCGTGGAGTTGAGCTGCGCCTCGGTTCGCTTCGCCTGATGCGGGTCCGTCTATATGTCCATGTGTCCATATGTCCATATGTCTATATGGAATATCTAAGCACCGCAGAATTGGGCGCCCCGCCCACAATTGTGCATCTGCATTTATGTATTCTATATATAATTATGCGGCTTAGCGATGGCTTTGCCTTGGCGGATTCCTCAGTCCTCGGCCCCCAAATCCACGGAACTCAACTGCATTTGACGGCTGGCCAGACAGGCAGCGAATTTAATCAATGGGAAAAGTAGTTTCTTAAAGCTCTGATTAATATTCCCAACTAAACTGGGAGACCAAAATGTTGATCTAGGAAAAGATTAAGTTGGGATAAATATAAATTAGAATCAATTTCGATTCAGAGTGCAAAAACTTTTGAGGTGATTGCATTGCTTTCTAAGCTTCTTGCAAATTGCAATTAAGTCATATTTGTACTCTTCTTAGACCGAGGAGCTTTATATGTCATATATAATTGAATGATTTTCTATTCTTAAGATTTTGGCATTGGGTAAACCAATTTAAAGTATTCTTTGTCTACGTATTCTTATCGATATGCCTTGAGATACATATGAGCGAGGAGTTCACTGCAGGGTTGATTTAGATTGAAAACTGATCAAAGCCGTCAAGAAACCGCCACCTTCCTCCTCCAGCGATCCCCCTTTTTTGGGGGCTGGCATTCCGGGTCGCTTAAAATTGGATTATCTGAAAACGCTGGGGCGTTCGCATCTTCCGCCATTTTCTGTCTGGAAACGCCCCGTGTCACAAAACCGGGAAGAAGGCGTTCCGTGCGACACCGAAACCTTTTTTTGTGAGTCAACCTCGGCCTTTTTGAGGCAGGCTTCCAAGCTGAGCCCTCTGCCAGATTTCTGGTCTCTAGTCGGGCGTTAAGACCGCATCAATTGGGCGTGAAGGAGAAGTACATCCATCCCATCGAAGGACTCCTCAACCCCAAACCCGGAAAACGTCCGAGTCAAGCGGCACTTGTGAGCCTCTTCTGAGGTTTTGGTGGCGGGGTGGCTGCCACAATTTCTGATTCGCTTAAGCGAGAAGCCTCAGACGCCTCAGTTGTCGTGGCAATGCAATTTA
The DNA here is from genome assembly GCF_016746395.2 of Drosophila simulans. Taxonomy (NCBI): domain Eukaryota; kingdom Metazoa; phylum Arthropoda; class Insecta; order Diptera; family Drosophilidae; genus Drosophila; species Drosophila simulans. The sequence continues at coordinate 1,051,689 of NC_052522.2, forward strand.
GCCAAATTCGCAGCAGGAAACGCCAGCGGAAAGGTTCGGCCAAAAAAAGTGGGGAGAAGGCCAGGAAAAATAAAGGGTGTACATTCAAAACCCAGCGGTGCAGCAGAAAAATCATATACTCAGATTCTTGTTGTATAAATAATTTTAAAAATATTTATATATTTATAATTGAATCCATTTTTCCCGTGTGTTACAAACTGCCTTTGAAAACGACATACCTTTGTGTTTACTGAGCTTGCTGGGGAGGAAACGCCGCGTACTCATCCCCTAACTGGACAGATTTTCCGAGAATCACCCCCACTTGGGTTTTTTAAGGAATTCCCAATCTTTTGACGCCCAGGAAATTGTCAAGTGCCGCCCAAAGTGTGTGGCTGCGATTGTGAGCGGGTGTGATTGGGTTCATGTTCATGTTTGTGTAAAACCGAAAATTAATTAGCGTGAAAAGCATTATTGAAAGCCAAGTCAAATAGGCTGTAAGCCAGCAGAAGGCGATGGGGTTGGGGTGAAACTTGCATTAGTTTTTTGGTTCTAAAACCAAAGTCGGGCTCATTTCCTAGGCTTTTCCGTGGCAGCAGGAAGGAGCACATGTGGTTTAATTTGATTTAGTCGCAAAACTTGCAGCCAATACTCGACTTCATTAAAATTCTGCAGCAACTGAATCAAAATCAACTTGGGCCTCGTAGTTTTTGGCGCGCACTTTGCTACTTGAAACATCAATTACATCGCGCGGGGTGGGGGTGTTCCCATTTATAGGAATATATTTCCTATATCCTCTTGGCGGCTCCACTTCTTCCCCACCAACCAGCCTGGCGATATCCTGCAATGCTCAGCCCTTAGGCGCAGCCAACGAGTCGTTGTGAAGTGTGCTAGGATTTCACTTGAAAACTGCAATCAAGTGAATTTTGATATATATATGTACACACGGAGAAAAATCGTCAGATTCCTTAATTCACTCTTATCACGATTAGAGTTTCAATTGAAAATAGATTGGAGGAAGGACATCTTTCTCTTCTTCCCACCTCAAAAGAGGTGACACGATATTTTCGAATAATTTGATTGCCCTTCTTAGTCAGATATTTTCCCAGTGCATCTGCATGTGGAAAAACTTCATGGATTTAATAATCAAACCATTCGATGGTTAAAATGTTCCTCGAGCAGCTCTTCAGTTCCCTCATCGAGCTTTCTCCGCTCTCGACTTGTTCGTCATTTCCTGTACAATTTTATTATATTTCATACATAACTGCTACCCATTCCATCGCCCCTTTCCCCGACTTATATATATATATATATATACCGACGGATATAGCCCGGCGATAACAACAACACGAACGCTGGCTGTAAAATTTATACAAAATACAAATCGTTCGCTACATTATGAGGCATACGGCTCGTGGGGGGATACAGGGTATGGGTTATTCCGAAGGGACAGGAACCGGGGTTAGGATAGTATTTGCTCACATGTTTGTTGCATTTAGCATTTCGCTCTGGGTGAGTGGAAATAAAGGAAAAATCAACGAATGCCGAGCGTGGAAGTGTTCAATACATTTTTACCGCTGAGTTAAGCTTGAATGGAAATCAGGGGTGTGGAAACTGCTGAAAGGGGTCAGGGGTCACAAACGAGAGGGGGTTTTTAAATTAGCATTGGTTTAGTTGAAAATATGAGTAAGTTGTGAACTATTCGGCGGAACAAAACGGTTGATAATGGACGCGACTTTCTTTGCAGGATGCGTTGACTACCCAATGATACTGGTTTTTATACCTTTATACCTTGTTTTCAATAAGTAATTACTCATTTAGCTGTATTTTACCTGTAATTAAAGCGCTTGCTCCACGTGGCATTGTTCAAATGCGTTGTACTTTCCAGACTAATTGCGGCAATCACGTGTAGCCAATCTTCACTGCCCCCTTCCAACGGCATAAACTTTAATTTCGTTGTTTTGCGCACAATTTTTTATCATGTGCTGTTAAAAAACTGCAGTAATTTATACATCGGGCATAGAAAAGGAGAGAGGAAAAGTTTCGCAAACGCAAACGCAGGCAGGATGTGGAGTGGAATTGGTAGTGTAATGGCAGCCAGCGATCAATCGGCAAAATAATGCGTTAACTTTTACGTAAAACAAACAACAGGGCCAACAAACACACGCAACTTTCCAGCAGACCAGAAAACAAAAAGGAAACAACTTTCTGCAGCTCAAAACAGGCGGAAAGCGATTAGAAAAAATTATTGCATACGTCGAGGCTTCGATAACCAGCGACTGCACAAAAAACAGAAAACGAACAAAAGTTTAAAATATCGCTAAAAGTTCAGGCACACGCAGATATAGTACGCATTTTATAGTGGGTTGGTATATACCTCTGTATATAGAACTGGATTATAAAAGGATATGCATACCAATGAATCTAATCAAAGTATCCTTTAAGTTGAACATAGGAAATATGAAGGAGTTCTCTATAAAATAAACTTAAAATAGTGAAATCCATACCCGACAGGAGTGACTTAATGACAATTAATACGAATGTCCATCGTGAAAAATAGGTATTCAATTATTGGCAAATTAAAATGCAAACAAAACGCAGCCGGTTTGGGGTATTGGTTTCCGATTCGTTTCGGCCGTCATAAATTGTGGCACCTAATAAATTGACACTCTGTCATTGTGCGGCATTTGCAGTTTATAGTATGTGTTCGCACGCCCCCGCTGGTGACCCCGACCATCCGCGCTGGTGACCCCGACCATCCCCCGCGCAGGATGCTGCCCTTTTTTTGGCAGGCTCTGTGTGGCATGCAACAATTGTGTGTGCAGCCGAACATGAAAAAAAGACCAACAGCCAAAATGCAAAATCCACCCCAAACTCCAGCTCTGACTTTGCCACTCATTCGAGTCCTGCAACACTGCCCCTCTCTTGTTGTTGCTGTTGCTGTTGTTGTTGTGTGGTGGCCAGTGTGGTCGAGTTGCGGTGCACCGCAGCGTTTAAAATGGTTTGCCAGTCATTTTTTCACATCATTGATTGCTTATTAGATTATAAACCGCGCCACTGACTCGCTCGCTCCCTTCCATTTTTTATATGTTATTTTATTCCGCTCGTGGCACGTGTGGCACTCCGTAATGTCCTGCCAACAACACGGCCTGCCATCCTGCAATCACCAGCAACAGTAGCTGGCGAAGTGCACAAACACGGGCTGCATCTGTTGCAATTTGTGGGCCTGCCAATAGGCGGCACCGCTTTATATTGGCCAAATATTTTCGCACGGCTTTGGCATATTTTTTATGGCCAGCGACCATTAAAGATTCGTGATTTATAACATCGAACGGGGTCTGCACCGTGTGCATTTGGCTCGATGAATAAGTAAAAAAGGATACAACTCCGCGGAGTAATTGAAAGTGCTTCCTAGGGTGGGTATTCTATGGTGCAAAGGTTATTTATGCACACAGCTGAAGATATAAATTAGCAAAAATGAACAGAGCAGAGCATCAAATAGAGACGAAGAATTGTGCCGAGCACCTAAACCTCTTGCCATTTGTACGCTGCTTAGTTGGCCAACTTTATTTATATAAATAAATTAAAATATGCAAATGCACATAAAGCCGACGAGGCGGGCGACAAGGAAAGGAAAGCCCTAATTCGGGGCTGTTTTCCCGCATTCGCGTCCTTCTGATTAAGGACTCGCAGACTTCTCCTTATCTCACCTCGATTTCATGTCTGAGAAATGGCGAATCGTCTGCGGGAAAATGTCTACCCTGAGCTTTTCCTCTGGAGCATGGCTAAATTTAATTTTATATTTTATGTGCGCACATCAAAAAATCCTTGGCGGGGCGCTCTCCGCCGCGAGAAAGTTGTGTGGCCCTAAAATATGAAAAACAATTAAGCCGCCGTCTGGCTCTAAATTCGGGTGGGTTAAAGTGGGTGGTGTGGGTGGTTTGGGTGGTTGGGTGGCTCTGGAAAATGGCTGAAACGGCTGACTGGCTAAGTGGCTCGGGGCTGGTTCGCTTTCATTGCCAGTGCAACATTCAAATGCTGCAACAAAATGAGTATTATGTATTTCAATTCATAATGAATTATTCAACATTCGGCGTGCATTTTTTATAAGACAGCGCGGCAGAAACTTCACCTGGAAAATGCTCGGCACCGGAAAACGGGCTGGGGAAAATGGCTAAGGAGGCAGGGCAGCGAGACAAGACACCGCTGCAATTTGGCCATGAAACGAAACGAACAACGACAACCAAAACAACAGCAACATCTGCAACATCGGCCATCTACCTACAACGAGGGGCAGGCAAACCTGACACCGGCAGTCTCAATTTGCCCGCTCATTCTTAGTCCCATTCTCGTACCCGTTCTCGTTCCACCTGTCGTTCAGCAATAAAATTTAATAAATTATTTACGCTGGCAAAATGCATATTTGTTGCATCATCGGAGTGGAAAAGGGGGCAACTATCCGAGATTTTCTTAAAGTTCTGTGCCGCTCAATAAGTTTTCGGTTCCATGCAAAGTGCGCGTCATAGTGGGGCACTGGCAGAAATCTCAAAGATACTTACATATCTTATAGGTAGATATCTACCTACTAACTTATCGCTACTTTGCCTTGTTTCAGTTTATGGTTAAGATGATACCACTTCTTGGTCATCAATGATTAATCCAGAAACAAGTATTTGATCCTTTGAGCTACTATACTTAGTTAGAACTTAGTTGGTTAGTTAGATTTCTCCCCGTGCACCTTGGTTTTTGCAGTAACCCACTCTGGGCTCGATTCGCCGGCGAGGGCATTCACAAAAAGTTCAGTTCGTTAATCTATGCAGGCGGCGAGGAAAGTATTTTGCATACGAAGAAAGGTGAAATGGTGGCAAGGTGGATCGCTGTTGTTGCTGCTGATGGTCGTTGGCTGTCCGTCAGTTGGTTTGTTAGTTGGTTGGCCGCTTTCGTTGCCACTTTCCAGGTCATAAGACGCTGCTCCTCCGCACCCCGCTGCCCCACTCCCCCGCTAATATGGTAGTCAAGCGCCAACATTTCGTTCTATTTTAAAGACATTTCATGTTGTTGTCAGCCCCCGAGATTGGCACTTGATTGGCGTATATTTCCTGTTGCATATTTAACTTTCAGCTTAGTGCCGATAAAGTTTTCCAAGTGCATTTCTATTTGTATAGCCCGACCATTGCATTGCTGCTATTTCGAGGCCTCCCAAGGCATTTAATGCCGGCTTTAAGGCGGCGTCTTTTTGGGGCTTTGTGGAGCGCATTTAATTAAATAAATGCAATAAGTAGGAGTCGCATGCATTGACATTTCATCTGTCGCGTAATTTATAATTTCTGCTGCCATTATGGTTGCAACTCCTTCCCGCTTCTGCCCCTTACAATGTTGCATTGTTGTTGACTGCGGCGCGCTGCGCTGCGAATATTTCGCATTAATATGGCGGAAAATCCATAATCGAATTATAGCTCTGCGGCTCTTTTGTTTACCATCTCACTGTATCTGTATTTCCCCCTGTGTGCGAGTGTGTGTGTGCTCGGCTTGTTTGTGTGTGTGTGTGTGTTTGTATCGCTTTAATTGAATCCTTAACACTTTTGAGCTACTTACGTCCAACACGTTGCGTATGCGTAACTTGTTATTATTGCCGGCTGAATTGTTGGTGCCATTGATCTAGGGATGGCAAACACTTTCGAGGAATTAAAATTAAATAAATTGTGTCCTGCATAATCCTTTCAACTCGGCGATTATCGCTTAAGACGTTAAAAACTGCAGGGCTCACTTATGATTGGTATTTGATGAGCACTTTAAATCAATATGCTACTCGGAAACAAATTGAATAAATAAATAAATCCTATGTTAATCATGATCTGTAGGGTAATTATAATCAGCTAAGATGAATTAACTTTGAACTTCCTATGACTTGGAGGTCCTGTCATGTGCTCACATCGTTGTAAAGCATCCCGTTTTAATCCCCTTTATGTTCAGAATTTCGCATCCCTGAACCGCTGACTCTTTTCCGATTGATTTCTCTGCTTTCAATAAACTGAAACAAACAATCACTTTGCCCCCTCGACCGTTTATGCCCCTGCAATTTTTGCAGCTCCAGGTTGGCGCTCCTCCCCGGCATTCGATTATTTTTATATATATTGCCACACGCAGCTTATTGGCATATTGACAATTACACGGGCGATACATATAAATTAAGCAAACGGCAGATCGGTTGAAAGGGGGGGCGGCGGAGGGATTTGGGGTCGGAGGTTTTCCGAGCTGGGAGCTGCGAGCGTGGAGCGGGCAGCGGGCAGCGGGGAGTTGAGACTGACGTCGGCTGCTTGATGTGGCTGACCAAATTTAATTGACAACTTACTGTTGCATTGACCAGCGGGGAGTGGTTGAATGGCGGGGGAGATGGGGATGGGGATGGGGGATCTGAGGATCCGGGCCGGCAATCTGTCACAGGCCAAAGATACAGGTTGACCTGCGCCAGGCTTACAAATTAAAATTCAATATTAACGACTCACACCAGCAAAAAAGGGAAATATACAAATAAAATGAAAATAATTCAACAGCTGCAGCAGACAGGCCATTGATGATGAAGTGACTGGCAGTGAATTTCCATAATCGCAGTGACTTCATAAAAATTAAGCCGCGGTTTAAATATAATTGCGGCTAGGGGATACAAATTGAGGGATAATAATCATCAGTTTCAGAGAAATAAAATTATTGCTTACCACCCATAGATTGCAAAATAAATCGGGGATATTTTGAATCGATTTGGAAAATAGTTTCAGAACTAGGAAGCTACTCCCTAATTATATATTCTTAAAAATTAAAATCGTAGCTAAAGGTAATAAAACACTCGAACGCCTCAGAAGTCCTTTTTACTCCGACTTCCTTTTTTGCGAAATGCGCGTTTGCGGGTAAATATTTTTAATACGCGTCGCATCCAACCGCAATACAAGGCAATTAAATATTTCGAGGCGCGAGGAAAAGAGGTCCTTTTCCCTCCCCCATTTTCCGGCCTTCAAAGTGAGGCAGGAAAATGCCTGGCGGCGTAAAAAACGCGAACAGCAAACAGTTTACCATGCTCCTGCTGCTGCTGCCAGTGGTTGAATTCAGTTTCTGTTTCAGTTCTGTTCTACTTCATCCGACATCTGCATCTGATTGTCGCTATCTTTTTGTTTTCACTGCCGCTGTAAGAGGTATTCGCAAAGGTCGTAGGCATATTGAACATACTTTTAGTGGAATATATGTTCTTAAGCATTTTAATGCACAAGGTTGTCGCAATTGGGTGTGTTTCTTTGAAAGTTCTAATATAAGAATTTATACATTCCGGGGATAACTAAAGCAGGCTATAATATTGTATAATTTATCGATCCACAGTACTCTCCATTCGATTAAGTCAAGAAATTATGCTTGTTTTTCCTCGCTATTGTTGTTTCTGCTGGCGGCTGCGGCGGAGTTGAATTCGCATCCGCAGTCGCTTTCGGATTCGCGTTGTCTTTTGTTTTAATTGGCGGCCATAATAATCAAATAATTTGTTTATTGAAAACATTTTTTACAATTATGTAAACAACAAATTGATATCCGAAATGAAAAATGGCTTCACTTGGCCAGGGCAATATTCTTGTTTAATCGTCTGCGGGTTGTCAGTGGAAGAGCTGGCTTTCCTCGGCGCAGAATGCAATTATTATAATAATGCCATGCCCCCCCTGCCTGCCCCTTTCCGTTGCACCGTCCTCCGACTTTTCCGCGCCCAGTTTCCCGCCCAGTTTTTCCGGCCCTTTCTGCAGCTTGCAGTCTGGCGTCAAATGTCGCACTTTCGGCTGGCGTGGAAAATTCGTCGCGTGTCGGATGCCTCAAGTGTCAAAGTATGCGGCGGATGATTAAAAAATTCCTGTCCTGCGGCATGCCCGGGGACAGGAGGTTAATTAAATATTTATCGGCGAATTATCAATGCAGCGGATACAATTGATTTGTGTTATTACTTAATGAAGACATCCTGTAACTTCCCCATCTCCGATAACTGACATGTGTTGCCTACTTTTCTGCTGACGAGTAATTTACGTTTTGAAATAATTGGTTCTCTTTAAAGGGATAAAGCGGAGGTTTTTGGTAAAAAGTTCCATCACTTATTCACTCTCAATGTTGTTGAGTGTGGAAAACTTACCTTGCCACATAGTCGAAAATCGGAAAGCCTCAATTTCCTGTGGCTTCGACTGTCCGCCAACCGCGGCAGGATAATGGCAAACGCGTCTAAGTTACGTATTTTGGCCCTTGGAAAGCGATTTTAATATCAAATTACAGGCAAAAGTATTCATCATGAATACGGCCGACAATTATCCGACGCAGATTCGGAATAGTTTTAGTTTTTGGCTTTTGCACTTGATCGAATTCCATCCCCCCAACCCCCACCAACAACCCTATTGGAGATGGGGGTTTTCCCACCCCTCGGCTGACAGTTTGTTGCCCTGCCATGTGCCAAACAATTTGCCAGCTAATTTGTGCTATGCGTCCGAAAGGGGTGGGCATTTCCGAATCGACGGGGGCTGAGGGGCTGGGCATGCATTTGATAAACTGTCAGGGAATGGCAACTTCACTTTGGGCATATTTAATGAAAATGTTGCCAAATGGGTTCCACGAACTGTGCGCGCCCGAAAGGGGCGAGGTGGTCTGATTCTGACGTAACACTTTGGATGCGATTTGACATGACAAATATGTGCGTTTGGGCGATGGCAAACTGTTGGAGGCACAGGCGCCACAGTCACGGCCCCTGCCCCCAAAACATAATCATAATCATCCTCATCGTCATCATCCTTCGGTGATTATCGTCATTATCCAGGGCCCTGGCGATGATTATGGTGCTTTTGACTAACGGGCGACACTGGAACCCATCCTGCATCCCGAATCGTGCAACTGCATCCTGCAGCTGCAACGTTTCGCATTTGCGCATTGCATGATTCAATAATGATTGAATTAATTGCGTTAATAACTGACACTAGCCCGGTCGGCCGAAGGAACCTCGAGGACCGCTCCCCCCGCCCTCCCCCTGAACATCCTGTCCCGCTCAAAGGCGCTTTGTGTCTCCGGCTCCACCTTCTCGTCGACGTGAACCCATCTTAAGTGTGCGCGTGGCAAGCCGTAGACAGAATCCGGGCTCGCAAATCGAATTTGTTGCTAAGTAGCCGCAGCCTTAAAGGGGCACTTCGGTTGGGGGCTCGGCGGACTCACGGGGGGCAATTGGAGGTCTCGAATTTCTGATTTTGATTTGCGCATTACGCATACGCCGTGTGTGTGGCATGTGGTTTCTGCTCTCTGCTTGTGCGATTGTACAGGTCAGACTGCGTAATTGTGCCACTGTTAGGCAATTGTGGTATCGGGCTTATAAAACCAAGTAATCTTATAGGATTTCGAGTTTTTTTTTTAGATGAAGCAGTCACATTGTAATCCTACAAGTGGTGACGACTAATCAATATAAGTTTGTACTATTTTGCAATTTCACATTAGGCAGGCTTCACTGCACTTGCCTTTGGCTGAGCTTCTGTTTAGTTTCGGGTTTCGTCTCTGGACACTTTGTGGGAGTGACAGTGGCAGTTGCTAGTTGTTGTTTGATTGATAACATGCGATTAATAAAATATTGAACGGCGAGCAACACCCGCACACCTCGGGCACCGAAATTTGCATGCGACATTGCAGCAAAAATGCATAAATCACCAATCGAGGGGGGGGGGGGGGGCATACCCCGCCCGTGGCCCGCAGCAAATCTATAATAAATTGATGAGCCCTGGCCAGTTTTTGTGTGCGTTTATTATTAGATGACTAATATAATTTGTTTATTTGCCGAGCTCTCCCACATTGATGGATCCGTTCCGGATTCCGCCTGGCCTCCGATTCGCAGTCGATGGGAGGCGGCGGTGCATCTTGTCCTTTGTTGCATTTTAATCAGGCAAATGTATATGTTGTATATTAACATATGTGCACTGCACACCGGCAGGTGCACACCGATGCATCGAAGTATTTCCTCGCTTTTGTATCAATCATAATTATTTTTCTGCCTCGTCGCCGTTGGCTGCACACACAAAAGGAATCAAACAAAACTTTGTCCTTTGTCTAAAACATTGATAGGCGGGTGAAGGGGCGAAGGGGGTAAGGGGGAACGGCGTGCCAAATTAAAAGTGAGAAACGAATGCGAAGACACAAAGGTGCCAAAGGTTTTCCACTTCGGCCCGCTCACCTGTCTCAGTTTTTAATATTTTTCTGCAGCTCGCGAGTCAGCGAGTTCTGCTTTTCTTTTCGGAAAAACTTATATGCATATGCGCGACAAAAGCAAATAATAATCCTGTAGGACAATGGCAGCAGACAGGCTGAGTGGAGAAGAGGGTACACTGGCAGGAAATCTTGCACTTGCATTGTCCTGGATGAACGATGAACAAGCACCTGCCACAACAAATTCGATTCGTGCAACAGTTCTGCCTAGCTCTATATCGGACTGAGTCCTTAAGTCCTTAATTCAGAACGGGTATCCTTGAAGTACTCATCTCATCGCCTTCTCCCTGCATTCAAGGCTGCATTTTTCTTTTTGCCAAGGAGCTGCTCTCCTCTGTCCAGTTTTGCTGTCCGCCCAGTCGAGAGTGCAGCAAATGTGCAGCCCCGTCTTCTGCCACATTTCCCCATTCTTCCCACTTTTCCCGTCCCCAATTGGGCATGCAATGGCTTCACCAAGTGCGAGTTTTCCCAAGTCTTGCTCGGCTTTGCAGAGGAATGCAGCTGCTTAAACGAGTATTTCAGAGTTTTCAGCTTCCCTTTTCGGCTTGCCACTTTTGCACTCGACTTGACTTTAAGGCCCCGCAGAAAGTAAGCTCAACAAGTGTTTTCCGAGGGGTTTCTGCGGTTGGGGAGGTGGGGAGGCAACAAAGCAGCACAGCACAGGCGAAAAAAAACAAAAATGAAAAGCACAAACAATGAAAGCGTGAAAATATCATGTCGACTGTGGAAAGTCAACCTTTCCGAAAGGACGAGGCGAAGTTGGGTGGCTGAAAGTAGCAACCACATTAGAAGCCCCTCAGCCACGCCCCGCTTCCCCACAAAATGGGGATGGGGATGGGGTTGGTTGGGAAATGTCTGCGATGTCTCTTCGTGTCCTGCGTTTGTCTGCTCTGCTGGCTTTTTATTTTGCCTCTTCCTTTTTGCGGGGTGGTTGCTTGGCTTGTACTTGACCTTGAAGCCACACCAATGCAATTTGCGAGTGTGTCTGTGTGTAGCACACTTTTTGGGGCTGCCTCCTTGGGGGGCGGAGTGCTGTGGCAGCTACTTGGACTTTCGCAGCAGCCTTGCTGGAGATTCCTGCTGCCTTGGTGGAAACTGTTTGCGTTGATTTCGGCATATTTTTGCTGTGTGCGTGTGCGTCGTCCTTTTTGGGCCTATGCTGCAAATACGCAATGGCAGCAGAACAATTGTCCTTTAAAGCATCCTGGCTGCCTCTGTGTTTGTGTCAAAATATTTGTGGTTTCCGGGTTTTTGTGGCTTTCAGCCAGCGGCTACAACAGATTGAATCCGGGCAACATGTTGCCGTAACTTGTTGCTCTGGACAAGTGCAGAAATTTTAATTTGTTGATTTACTGATGACATTAAAAATGGGCAAAAAAGCGGGCATAGTTCGTTCGTTATTTATGTTATGCATATTTAATGGGCTCTCTTTTTTGCGGCTGTGCCATTTGTCAATGTTAAATAATTTGCCAGCGTTTAGTTTTTGCCTGTTTTATGCAACGCGTGCGTGGGCCGAGTTTATTAATTTCGTAATCCGATTTTTTGCATGCGATTTCGCCTCTAATTGCCGGCAATTGCATTTGGCCTAATGCGACATTTGACTTTTGTTTCGGGTGCTGTGATTTGGCATTTATGGTTTTTGCTATTCACGCCAATTTGTCAGACAAAGACTAATGCGATTTGTTGATCAGGTTCGAATGTAATTAATAGAAACTGATAGCCGATTATTTATTTGCCACCTTCGAGTTGGCTGCACAAAAAGTAACAGTTTGTGTTCATTTTGTTTGTGCAAAATATTAGGCTCATATTTTTAGTTTCGCTTAAATAAATAAATAATGGATTACACAATAGAGTGCCAACTAATTTACAGCCAGCTACTGAGTGTTCGAATAATTATAATTTAAAATCTAATATACTAATATACCCAGAATAGAATATATTCATGTATTCAATTAAGATCCAATAGAGAATTGTTCGTGGTATTTTACTGTCTTTGTGCTGTGTGCGGCAACTCTTTTCACCCACCGGATTGCACAACTCAAAAAGTAAGGCACTTCCTGCAAAGCGTTTGAATTATTCATTCCCCAACTCCCCGACTATCAATTGCAACATGCTGATGAAAAAGCGCTTGCAAAACACTGCAAAAATAATGGGCAGCAAACGGCGGTCGGCAGCAAGTAAAAAGTGTTTCTCTCTGTATTATAATAATAAAGTGGCAAGTAGCAAGTGGCATAAATTGCAACCTCATTCAAGCGATTCGAGGCCGAGGCGGAAGTTGTCGTCAGTCGTGGGCCAAACTCAAACTGAATTGCGTAGACCCAGTACACTGTGCCACATGTATTTATAATAATTGTTTTTCTTACAGCCCGTTGTTTCTGCAGTCGCCTTCTGCTAAAAACCCAACGTCAGAGCCCCTGATATTTATCTTTTCCATACGACGAGCGTAAGTAAGTAAGACGAGTTCCCCTGCCGTCTTCTGTCCGTTTTGTCCGTATGTCCGTTTGTCCGTTTGTCCGTATGTAGATTTGCAATCAACAGCAAAAAGTGAGGAAAGCAACATGGAGCCCACACACACACACACGCCAAATGGAAACATAAAAAACTAAAAACTTAAGCAAAAAGATACAACAACTAACATATTCGACCAATTAAAACGAAGGCTATCATACACTGTACATTAAAATCAGCACAAAAATGGCATTTCATTAGTTATTAGTTTTTATCCATTATTATTAATGAATTTGGCATCAATCTCGAAAAACCAATTTAGATTTTGAAAGTTTTTATAACATTTTTTAAACTTTATATCAAAGTAGACTGAACCCTTTGTGAGAGTAGTTCAAAAAGCGGCAACAAAAACAAGTGTAATGTGCTCTGTTGCGGCAATAATCACTGCCTGCTGTTGTTGTTGCCTCCGCTGGTGTTGTTTTTAATGTTGTTGTTGCTGCTCTGCTTGTTTTTGTTAGTGCTGTTGTTGTTGCTCTGTGCCACATATGAATGAATGCCCCGGCATTGTTGTTGCTACACGCCACTAGATGTCGGCATTTAACTTCTCAACTTTTTTGCATTTTGACCGCGTGTGGGCGGATGAGGGCATGGCTGCGGGGATGGTGGGTGGCTGGTGGGGGGGTGGGTGGTTGGTTGAATAGTGGCTGTTGCACAGAAGAGGCGTAGAAGAGAAGAAGAAGAAGAAGCAGCAAGTGCAGGAAACTACTTTGCATTTAATTGTCTGTAATGACGTGCAATATAAAATGTTAAAAATCTGCACTAAAATCCAAACACACAGAAAAGTTTGGTGAATGCGAGGAAGGGAAGGAGAACCAGAAGTGCTTTCTTTTTGAGAGCTGTTAATTGAGTGAAAGAAAGGGGAAAACCGCAAGGGAAGTGACCCAGACACCCACGTGTTTGTTTGTTTTATAAAGCTTATAAATGTATATTTTGCAAACTGAAACATGCATATTGGAAATATTTAGCTGCATACTTTTGAGCACTTTGTGGATGATTACCAAACTCCAGGGATTTCTGCGGACGTTCGATAAGCTGCTCTTTGAACTCGCGCTTCAATTGTAACAGTTGCCATCGTCGATTCCGTGGCAAGTGTTTGGCCCAAAGTGTGAGCTCCATAAATAATGCAGGGCCAACCCTTGCCGATCTCATCCCGCCGAAATCCAAACGTGCGCAATTGTGCGCTAAAACCAAACATGAATATTTTCACTTATTATTTTGTTGAACATATATAAAAAATACGGGGCGCACGGAAGCCGACGCACTCCGTCTCCATTGAGCCGTGAATACGTTGGAATATAAAATCAAGTGCCGCCGGGGGTTGTGCTCGCAAGTCATTCCAGAGCCGGGAAACTGGGGAAGACGAGACACCCCCACATCCTCACATCCCGGAGCACTTGTTCGGCGTTCGGCGCACAAGTGTATCATAATAATATTAAATTTGATTTCCAGGCTCGGCGCTGCGGTGGGCGAACGAACTTGCAACTTGCCAGCGTCGGCGTCGCACACAAATTGCGCTGATTGCGCAAAAGTATCGATGACTTCTTGACAAGGCGGCGTCTCGCGTCGAGTAGATAGGTCGCAGCGGCGGTCTCTGATTAATCAAATTTGCGCAAAACAGTGGAGAAATCAACTCCCCACTTGCCACATGCTACATGCCTCTTGCCACTTGCCTCTTGCTACTTGCCACTCTCGCACTCGCTCACATGCAGGAGTAATGCAATTTTCCGAGCAGCAGCCGCCTACATTGTAGTTAAAACACAGCAAGGACTTTTATTATTGGGCCAGGCCAAGGAATAACATAAATAAATGGCTGGGGCAAGGAAAGGGTGGCTCCTTCGTTGGTTCGCCTGCATTTTTATGGTTAGCATGCATTTTATATAAAAGCCGAGTTCGCTTTTTACGGCTGCACTAGCAGCCAGGTGGAAGATGATGCTGCACTGAGAGAATCGATAGCTAGATTGTAGGGGCGAATATGAAAATGATCACAAGATTTGAATTCATTCACCATGATTGATTGATTAAATGATTTGGCTTGATTGAGTTGCGTGCACATCGAGCATTTTCCGCAGTGTAGCTGCAGTAAATTTGATTGTAAATGAAGGGAAACCAGTTCCTGCTGGCCATCAACAATGTTGCATGAATGATTGCCTCCGAATCCGGATGGATCCACGATTCTGGCCGATTCCCCGGAAGGAGCCGACACAATTTTAGGGGTTTTCCGTGTTTATTGCGAAAGTTTCCCACGCAACATTCTCGGAATTATTCGCGTAACTTATTGCCTCGTCACTTTTGTCCAGCGTCATCTGCTTAGTATTTTCTGCATACTTAATTATCTGCCCTAAGTTCGCCCTTTTCGTTCTTTATTATTTTTTTGTTCTGCTGCAGCTGCATTTGAACATTTATTATTTAGCGGATGTTTAATTGCATCTATTTAATTTTCGCATGCCAGCGCAGCAGCAGCCGCTGCCGTATGTTTTAATTTTTCGCTGACATTCCCATTTCCATTCCCACTTCCATTCCCGCTTCCATTCCCGCTTCCACTTGCAATCGCAATGGCAATTGCAATTGTCATGTTTTTTGCTTTATTATTTCTTGCCGCAAAAGTGGGCCCCCGTCATCGGGCTACCGGAGAATAACAATTAAACTAAATTTAAATTATATGTGTGTGTAATGCTTGCAGTTGGCTGGCCCATTTTTTGCCATAATTATACTAAAAATACAGCCGAACGGCAGCAGCAACATTCGTCAATGCTGTCGAAGACACTGCGAGAAAGTGTGCCTACTTCGGACATTAAAATTACATACTATATCAGCAGTTTGTTAAAAAGAGCCTTAAAATTCTGTTAATTTTTGTGGAATTTTCACTATGTTTTTGAGCACTGTGTATACTGTGTTGAGTAGTAACGTAGTAGTAAGTAGTAAGTACTAGTATAAGTACTTACTAAGTAGTTACTGTGTTGAGTAGTAACGAAAATTCTTTTCAGTGCTGCATGTATTTGTTACTATGCTGCCGCACTTGATTGAGCATCCGCGTGCAGGGTATTCTACTCGTCGATCTCTTGATGCATGCCTTTTGTTGTTTGTTTTTTGTTGGTACTGGTGGGCTGTGCGTTGCTTTGTTGGCCGATCGGCAAGTTGGCCTTTTGCTGCGGCTACCGCTGTGTTTATTGCATTATAATTTCTACTTAGCCGCGCTGAGGATGTGATGCAACAGTCGCTGCCCCTCTGCTGGCTGCTTTGATTTCATTAAAAATTGAAAAAATGCCTCTGCTGCTGCTGCGGTTGTTTCCCAAATAAATCGCACACATTTTGTATGCAATTATTTGTTTGTTTCTCCGTTTTTATTCGCTTATTTCGTATTGCGCTGACAATGCGAAGAAAACTTGCCTCGGCCGCTGAGATTTTCGCTGTAAAAAGTCATTTGCATAATGCAGCGCCGGAAATTGTTATTAGTAGGTTCGCTGTATCTGTGTTTTTTTTTCTTATTATTACTCTGCCATGAATTGCACTTTTAAATGCCGCCTTTGCCTCGGCGTTTTCGGAGTTTTTGTTTATTATTGTATTGTACACGAAATTTATTTATATGCAAATCGAAAATGCAAATGGGCTGTGAGACCAATAAGTGTCTCACCGTTTTTCACATGTGATAGCGATCGCGCGCGGTTCAGATGCCTATATTTAATATTATTTTAACTCACTTATTTTTACCCTAATGACACTTAATTGCCCGCTTCCTGCTGGCCCACCTTCAAATCGCTTCTTATCGGGCCTTCAAGGCCACTTTGTCACATGACACGGCCAAGTGGGCGAGCATAGAGCAAAATCCATGGCTAAACAAAGCGGAGAAGGGCCAATACATACGGGGTGCAAAAAAAAAGGGGAAAATGAGTGCAGTTGGCGCCATCGGCGGACCAAGAAGTCCAGGAGTCCAGAAGTCCTGGCTAAAAGTACGATTCCTAGTCCTGCTCCTCCGGACAAACTGTGAACAAAGCTTTAACTTTACAGCTTTCAACTAAATTAATTTACGTTTATGGCCACAATGGCGACCAGTACAACAGGGCGTATGCGCAATGCGGTAATACTCTACATTTGCGCAGTTAGGCTTAATAGAAGTTTTAATTAGCCAAAGCAGTTTGGTTTACATAAACTGAGGAAAATAAAAGCCCGTCAAAATATATATAAATATTTATTAAAAAGAATATATTTCTGACTAACTTATAAATCCCACTAGCAGAGCATCTGTGCACCTTGTGCTCAATCGATCTCCTCGGTTGCCTTTTTTCATTACACAAATTGTTATTAATGAAATACAATTAAATATCGCAGAGCCGGCCAGGTGCAATGCAGATTACGTATACGCCGCGGTGAGCTGAGCCTGGCTGGCAATCAGGGCTCCTGCTTGGCCGCTCCTCCGCTTCCATGGCTGTCCTGCTTGTCCTGGTCGTCCTGGGTCACAACTAATGCAGTCGGGCAATAAGTCAACGAGGAGCAAACAAAAGGCCACCGCAGTCCACAAGCCCACAAAGTGTCCGCAATGACGACCGGCGACCACAAAAACACCCGGGCAGCAGCAACAACAACAACGCCACCAGCGACAATAGAGGGCGGCTCTGGAGGAGGGGGCGTGGCCATGGGACCGCCGCTAAGTGCGAAGTGCAAGCTCTGACTGCCATTTTTATTATTTACTAAATTGGCGCCAAATGCAAAGCAAAAGTAAAACAAGGCAACAAAAAATGGATGGGTGGCAAGTCGAAGCTGCAAGTGCCCTAATATTTCAAAACTCTTTTTTTTTGGGAAAATGGAAATAATTCTGATAATAATTTACTTTATTAGAGCCATTTTCGAGTGTGGCTGCTAATAAAGCTCGTTCTCTTATTAGTAATTATAGTAATCAGTTAACGTTTGACTGATTTAGTTTTTTTAATTTAAAAAATGTATACAATTTACATTGTCATCAGGCATTTCTGAGCTGCAGGACTCGAAATCGATGAGCTTTAGGGTATTTGCAGAAGAAAGGAAATCTCCATTAAACTGCAGTTTTGTTGTTGCGTCCCCAGCTTAGTTGGAACTTGCTGTGGCTTTTCTTTCTTTGCCACCACCAACAACACCAACAGCATTTTCACATCGCGTTTCCTTCTGCTCGCTGCGGTGTGTGCCAATAAATACGGGGACAATAAAAAATGCAAAGGAAATTGCAGAGTAAAGCAAATAAAATTAATTGAATTCCAATCAACTAGAAATTGCAGCAAAAAACAAGAAGAACGCAGCGAAACAAAGCCACAGGGAGAGCAAAATGTTGAATTGTATAAATGTATAAATGTAGAATTGTATAAATTCAGCAGCGAAACAAAAAGCCAAAGGAAATGCAATTTAATTGGGGGGCGACTTTTGCTGCTTTTGGGTTGCGAGCGACCGACTGACGCCGGCATAATAAGTATTTTTTATTATAATGTAATTTTATGATTTCGCCGCCATTTTCTTGCTAAATTAAGGCATAAATAGAAATAGGAGTAGAACAAAAAGAAACCCATGCACGGGAAAGGAGACAAGGAGACCGCGAGGGGCAGCGCAGTCAATTTGCATAAAACCGATCGATATTTTTGATTACATTTACAATACAGCGAGATGGGTGAGGAGGGGGGAGAAAAGCCAGAGACAGTCGGGAAAAGGAAAAGGGGGGGTCTTCGCCAATCTGAAAAGAAGGTTGCCGAGGCACTAAATATATAATTTTGTCATTTAAATTGCCCAGTCCATCCTCCCAACCCGCGCAGCTTGCTCCTACTTACTTGCGACTTAAAATGCGCTTAAATGTAAAATAAATACAATTATATCCAGAGAAAGGCCAAGGAAAAAGTGCAAAATCGTAGGGGAGTGTGGGGGGGGGGGCTGGCTACAAAGTGACGGCATATTAATTATTACACAAGGCATAATTTATGTGGGCGTGGCCGGCAGGCTGTAAAATTATATAAAAAGAAAGCAATAGGAAAGGGCCGGACGCTTCTTTCCCGCCTCATCTTCTTATTATTATTACTACTACAAAAAAGGGAAAATAATAAATTATAATTGAGCTCGGTGCGCAGAGCGGGGGGCGGGGGGAAGCGAAAGGTCAGTGGAAGGCGCCGAAGGACTAAAGTCAAACCGGTGGGCCATTCGGGGGTTAAGGTGGGACAATGGGCAGGGAGAATGGCAGAAACAGACCAGAAATTGAAGTATTTAAAAATAAAAATTGTATTTTAATAATAAAGAAGGTCGAGCGATGGCCAGGACGAACAAATCCTTGGGGAAGGGAAGGGGGTGAGATGAGAATCGCAGGAGTGCAGATTGCTTACAGTGAAAGCCGCTTAAGAGGGACGAGTTGAAAGCGCGGAGCATTTAAAATATATTTCTGTTTGGAAACAACTAATTTATTTGCTCCTTGCCACAGGATATACCAATGCAACTATGAAAATAGTTGCATTTCTAGAGTTTTCCTTCGAGATGTGTTTGAAATAATAATCAGTTTGAGTTTGCGATTGAAGCCGGACTGTACCCGAATCGCCTGTCAATGCAATCGGGAATCAATTATTAAAACTCACTCATTGTTTAATTTATTGATTCTACTTGACCGGGGCGCTCAAAACATTCCCATTCATCGCTCTTATAGATGGTGTCTCCTCCATCTGGCCCTTGGCATTTCATAATGAGCTTTCCGTGTTTCGAGCTCCGAACCGCCGGACATCTGAGTACCGAATACCGAGTACCGTGCCGCATGTGGCATGCCATGTGGCATATGTGTGTTTCTATATCTATAACTGCTCACCTTTTCTCCGCTGTGTGTGTGTGTGTCCGTAATTATATTTGTGTTTCTAATTACATTCACTTTGCCTGGCTGTCCGTGTGTGTGTGTGTGTGTGTTTGCATGGGTGTGTGTCCGTGGGCCACCGTGTGTATGTGTGTGTGGGGGGAAACAAATTTAAAAATTCAATATAATGAAATTTACTTAATTGTATAACGCTCGTAATTAATTCACTTTGTATGCTAATTCGTGCCTAAGTGGCGTATTAAATTTTAAAATGTCTTCAATATTTATGTACGCTATGTCCACGCACGTGTCGATTGTGGCACGGCCAAAAATTGATGTAAATCTATGTGTGTTTAAGCCCGATTTAATGCAAATTTGCGCACACATTTCTTGGGAGATTATGCAATTTAATGCGGCCAGGCGGCAATAACTCCTCTTCGCTCTGCAACTATTTCGTGTTTAATTAAATCAATACGAGTGTAGTGGCTCCTCGAAGAAGAGGCCGCACTCGATGGCCACCTGGGATGGCCAAACAAATGAAAGCACTTGGATTAGGCTGCAATCTAATTAAATGTGGGATTCGAAGGCTCCCGACTTTTAGAGCGGTTGATTCGAAGGGGATTCGGCGTTGCCCCCTTTCGCATATGTGCATGGTCATGTGCTGCGCACTTCGACTGACAGACGGAGTAGGATGTGCACAGAGAAAAAAGTGTGGGTTAGTTGCAGGTATGCAACATTACAGGGTATGTTCAGAGTTCTTTGTTCTCACAGCATACTTTTGGGCGCTCAATGATCGCAGGCATGTCCTTGCTTCGGCATATCCTGCGTTCATTTGCCATTTTTTTTCTGAGTGCAGCGGTGAGCACAACTCGAGCACCGTAAAACTGCAGAATTTACAACGCAACTACTCAGGTCTGAAGCGTAATAAAATATTTGCGTTTTTGCCGAGTGCCCACGTACAAGTGCCGGAGTCTTCCCGCCGTGCTGGGTCTTGCCTTCGAGGACTCCTTCCTGGACAAGCCCATGTGGCCATGCGGCATGACTCAGGCCTGGCACTGGTACTGGTCCTTGTGATGGTGCCCTGCCCAGAGCCCCCAAAAAGCCCCCTTCCCCGCCATCCCTTCCCCTCTTGGCCTGTCAGCCAGTTTACAATGTAAGCGCGAAAATGCGACAGCAGTGCATAAAAATCCTTGGTCCTGGGCGATGGCGATTTTTATGCGTTTAAACATTTTCATTACAAAAATTGCATTGCACCAGGCGCCCCTGGTTGTTGGCGGGTTTTCGTTGTCATTAAATCTGCGCGATAAAATCAATTTATGTCAATTTCCACTTTCGGCTGGCTGCTACAACTACCGCAAACAAAGACAGCGCCATTGCTTTTTAATTAAAAGTGAGAAACTTGAGTGACCAAACAAAACACGGCCAAAGAATGAGCCGAGGGCAGTCGGACGGACAAAGCCTGCCACCCTCGTGTTTCATCAATTTATGCAATTTATAAAATAAATATAAAAATACAAAAATACGACAATAAGTAAACGAAACGAAACGAAACGCGGACGCGGCCGTCGAAAAATTATGGCCAAATGCACGGGCAAGGAATTTATTAATAATGCAAATACATAAAAACAGAAATCAACCCCTGATTATACAGATACTTACTACCGCGCCACCGTTTTCACGAATCTTCCACCCCGTCGACGGGCTTAATCTATTATTTAAATATGAAAAAAATGAAAATAAAAATGTGAATAAAATGGGATCGCGCGGGAACAAAGAATTCCCTATACCCTTGCCCTCGAAATTACTCTACTTATAAGGACAGCCGATCGGTGAATCATGATTGAATGTGAATCAGTCATATCTGGGATTTAATATCAATAAGGAGAGTGTGTTTTCATTATGAAAATTATATTAGAGCTGTGGGCTAACAAGGACCAACATCCCCTGAACCCAAACAAATGCGATCGAGGGGAAGACTTATCTCCTCACAAATCTCTGCATGTCCTTTAAACAGATTTTGGGGTGTTATTATCACTAATGAAATTAAAAACTTGTGGAATAAATACAATGGGATTCGGGCAGCATTAGAAGCCTTTCTATATATAACGATATATACCTTAAGATTATTTATATATATATTATAGCCAACCGACTTAAAGTGCAAACCGCATGCCAAAGTCCTGATGCCCGAGGACGAGAAGGTCCTGGCTGACTGGGGCGCGGTGAAAAATTGCCAACATTGCCATCATCTAATATTTATATACGTAATATAAAATATAATGATCCCGGGCTAGACGCAGAACCCTGGGCCAAGGGCCTGCGATTGCGACTTGCCAAATTGCGAGGCGGAAAATATTCAATAATTTATAATTTAAATAATACCCACTACAAATGGAAGGACTAGGGGGAAACGAAGGTGAACTATGCCGCCTCCCATTTGAATTTTCCCAACTGCGGCTGCGACGCCTTTTATAATTTTTCATTAAACTTGGCAATAAAAGTTTTCGTCTTTTCCCCATGCGCAAGGAAAATGCTCGGAAAATGCAGGGACGGGCGAGAAAGAGCGCGACAAAAAATAAAATGAAAACGTATATAATAAATGACATTATGGCATATTTATGACTGCTAATAATTTATATGCAGCCACGGACCTTCCCCCCTCCCCTGTCTCGATTTTGCCCAACCTCGGGAGAAAGTTGTTGCCTCCTCTGACGAGCTGGGGAAATTTAATTTTGGCACACATTTTGCGGCGGAACGAAGTGCTCTTTAAGATTTCCATTCTGGCTAAAAAAAAATACTTTACTTATTTATTATATTTCAATGGGCCGACTTTGCTGCATTCACCTCTGTCTGTCCGCCTTCAATATGTGTATTTAAATGCAAACATAAAATTTATGTCAAATGTCTGCTTGACACGAGATATTTAAGCCAAATGAGCCGCGTTGCCAAAGCCAAAGCCCAGACAGGGTAAATACAATATTAAATGTGACTTGATAAAAAGAGCCCAGTAACCAAACGAAAAATACAATAAAAATGGCAAAAACAAATAGCATGGCGAGGCGAATAGTTCTACTTCAACTTAGCGATGGCATCGTGTTAAAAAACAGAAAACATTCAACTTAAAAATAAATTAAGAAATTAAGAAATTTCATATTTAATAACATAGTTTCTAATGCTCGTGACTTGATTCAACTTAGATCACGACTTCATCTCAAATTCCAAATATAAATAACTGCAATCATAGAAGCGTGTGGCATGTTTAATAATTTATTGTAATTTGTGCAGGCGATTGTGTGTGCCCCCTTTTTTAACCCTTTTTTTACTATCTAGAACAAGGTAAAAATCGCCTGTAAATAAAGTTTTCCCCTGTTTTCCATTTGTTCTTCTTAGTTGATTTTTGTATGATTGCTGATTGTCATTTGTGGCAGCGTTTGTTGTTCTTGCAATATAATTAACTCAAATATGTGTATAATGTTTATTGTAAATGAGTCTCAATTTGTGGCTGTGTGCATTGTCCCCGTATTTAAACTAAATGCCGGCATTTTGGTTGATTTTTATGGTTTTTTTTCCGTCGTTTCCGTGGCTTATTGTTATTATTGCCCCGCCATGCAGCTTGTCTGTCTGTCCGCTTTTCAGGGGGTTGGCTTTTCTTTCGATTTCCCCGTGTGTTTTTCCCCGGCCATTCGGGGTGTAATTGTTTGTTGTAATTAGGGCTGAGCAAATAAAGTGCTTCCGTTGATTTGTTTCAAAGGCAAATAGTTAATTGCCAGCCATAGGCAAAGTCATTCTGCCTACGCAGCGCATTGATTCCGATGAATACGAGTCGTGGTATTTTCTTAAATTGCTGCACTTTCTCTTGGCTTTCCAAGTGATAAGTGCTCCTCCAGGTGGATGTTGGCCAGAAAGCTAATAGAATGAAATGGTACTTGAAGAAAGTCACTTAGCTAGTGGGTATCCTTTAGCTACTTTAAGGCGGCTTAAGTGGCAAATCGTTAATATTACCCTCTTAATTAATGCACTAGTTTTGTATCCAAAACTATCAGGTCTTTAAAAAACTATCGCGTTAGCTATTAACTAAACTCCATCATTTATTTTGTACCATGAGCCATTTCGTTCTCGTTTCGCTTTGTTTTTGCCATTCAGTGCGAGTGCAGCGGCAACAAATAAAAACTAAAAGACCAAATAAATGCAAACTTAAACTATAAAATAAACATTAAACAAGCTAGAAATGCTTTTATGGCCACTAAGACGCCAAATGAAAACGACGATGTGGCTGTCTGCTGCTTCTCCTTCGACCAAACGGCCAGTTGCTCGAGTTTACAATGCCGCGTGGGTATTTTGTTGCAAGTGCAGTGAGTGCGGCACACACACACAAACACACACACACACTTGGAATGTTTTTATACTTTAATGAAGTCGGCGTGCAATAAAAATTGATTAAATATAATTCAGCAACAAAGTATGTTTTATAGTTGCAACATTAGAAGTGGAAAGGCCATAAGCTGCCTCCGCACTGCACTGTAAAAGTTTAATTGTCTTGGGGGCCGACTCGAGTTGGTCGAGATGGTCTGCTTGTGGGGCAGGTGCAGCTGCCACAAAGTTACAGCCAACTATGTGCCGCAGCCCCCAGCCAAAGCAAAAGCACTTAAACGTCTTCGATATACTTTCAGCATTTCTACATTTCATTCGGATTTATGGCGCCCAATGTCAATTGCTATGCTAGGAGTTCAGAGGATTCCAAATAGGCTGTATTTTTACATAGTATGAATATTAAGTTAATAAATATATTCAAGGAGCCCGTCTTCTCGCCTCTCACAAGTGGAGTCCATGACTCATAAGCTGGCAGGCAACTTGTAAAACCGAATTATTCAAACTCGATTTACTCACACAAAGCACTACAACATTCACTCGTTCAACCTGATTGATGTTAACTGAGTTTGAGGTATGGGAAGCTCCTTCGCATAAAGTTCGATCTATTGAATTCGGACTGTAGATTGTGTGTGGCTCGCACACACTGCCCTTAATTACATTCGGAGTGGGTGGTTTTCGGGTGGTTACCATGGCCTGGCTTGGACGCAAATTTATTTTAATATTGGTGCGCAATTTATTTTAATTGGAATAATTTTATTTGTCTTTATGTTTATTCATTATGCAGACTAATGAATTTCCCTCCCAATACACGCTGGCTATCTGAACATCTATGGGGTCGCACAATAGACGAAGTGGGCTCCAAATAGGGGGGGTTCCATTTACCATTAGTGGGGCTGTTGTGGGTGCTTGGCTTTTGAATAATTAACGAGGGTGCCACTCTCAGCCATTACACATGCACGTATATTGGGCAGTGGTGTGCGTGGGTGTGCGGGGTGTACGCACGTTATGGCACATAATAATATTATATGTTATTTACCAAGAAAATGCTTAGTCAGCCTTATACAAATGTCTATGAATGTTCAAAATATAATTATAATAATAATTGAATTAGATTTATTGATTATTTGCACAGGACAACAGCACGAACACGACATGCAACACACCAACAAATGGGGCAGCAATACGACCAGGGAGAGGGAGGCAAGTCAGGCGACTGCTTGCTGGATTTCCACATTTCCATTTCCCCGCGGTGGCACTTTTAAGTTCGTAGATTAAATTGCTTTCTCGGTTAATTTCGTGACCTAATGGGGCGGGTTACTTTCTTTTAAAAATGTATGATTTCCGTTTTCGGGGGAGGTTAATTGAATCCTGGAGACAGTTTAGAAAGTGAATTTAGGGGAAATCACTTTGGTGTTGCTCTATAAAACAACAAAATGTTATTATTGTAATGTTGAAGGAACTTAATAACCATTCCAAAAATAAGTTAATAAGCCTTCCTGTTCTTTCTTTTTTCACTTGGAGAACGCGTAGAAAGTGAAAATAAGCCCGTTGCAAGTTGTGGCCCTTCCACATTTCTTTGTGCGTTGCAAGTGCGTCAGAGAGCCTCAGCAGCGGCACCCCTCCCTCCGCGCACAAAGGGCATTCAGTCAGAAAAGTTGCCCCAAACTTGGGGCACACTCACTCACACACACACACACAGGCAAAGGAGGCGACGCGAATTTTGCGCGCGCTTTTCTCCGCCTTTTTGGCTGGCGCACATCTTCGTAACTTGGGACTTCGACTTCCACTTCCACTTCCTCTTCCACTTCGACTTGTACTTGTACTTGCTGTCGTACTTGTACTTGGAACTTGGAACTTGCGACCTGAAGATGCAGCGCCAGTGCAGCACAGTCCGCCGTCGTCTTTCTGCGATTTCTGGGCGCCTGTTCGCGGCGCAGTCTGTGCATTCGACTGCATTTTTGCGAAATGCAGCGGCCGCTCGGCGGGGGAGAAAAAAAACTGGCACTTCGGAGGGGTTGGTGTAAAAATGCATTGCCGAAAAGAATTGGGCAGGGGTGCAGGATGCGTGGGTACGTGCACAAGGATGCAGTGCCTCCTACCGCTGCGTTCTTTCGGCAGCTCCTCCTGTGTGGGTATCGATTTTATCCGACTTTGACTTCCACTCGCAGGTGCAGTCGTTTATTTTCTTAGAATTTGCTCTGCGAAATGGTTTTTGTGTGACTTGCTGAAACCTTCGTATTTATGGCAACGCGTTTTTATATTTATGCGTTTTTTTCGGCAGTGGAATGGGATATGGAGATGGTGACCAGAATGGAAGTGTGTGTATGGAAGTTTTCCCAAAAGTTGCAAGTAAAATGGTACACATTACGACTGGTTTAGGATACCCTAAATATAATATGTATGACAGAATCACTCTACATTTGAATAGTTCATATTCCTAATACACTGTTTAAAAGTGTTTTTTCTAAGCGAAATATGAAGATTATTAAATGGCTAAGGGTGTTTCCATGTTCGTAGTTATGAACATATATTGTTCCCGGTTATTTTTCTAAGTTGAATTATTATATTTGCAAAAGTTTCGCTTATGAATTATGGTCTCAGTGGGTGGCGAATGGTGAGTTGGCAAGAATACATGGCAGGCAATGCACTTTATGAGCTCATGGGTTCAGGGAAGGTCATCGAGGGATTTTTATGAGCTGACAGAAGACAATTTAGCTAAAAAGTTGTAAACTTCCCACTCTGCTGTTCATTACCATTTTAAAGTTGGGTATCAAGGCGAAAAGAATTAAATGAAAATAGAAAACTGGACACATGTGGCAGAAATATGTGCCCAACTGCCTGAATATCCGGACCATATCCACGCCAGAAGTGGAGGATCGGGTTGCTTTTGATGATTGTGAATGCGAATTGCATTTAAATATTACACATAATAAATTCACAAGTACAACCACCATTTATATCGCACCAACCATCTCTTTTAAACCATCTGTGAGGAGTCACCGGCTTTTGTTTTGCCGGCGATTACTATATTGAAATATTTTATTCTTTTCGTACACCGAAAAAAAAGTTCTATTCGCATGATATTTGATAACCCATATTTGCCACTTAAGTGGTAAACTGAAATGAAGTGACATTGAATATACTTAGGTATTATTTTTAAAATTTACAACTTAAAGGTGTAAACATGTATTTATTTTTCGGTGTAGATTCGAGTGTGGCTGTTCCATATATATTCCTAATACCGAAGCTCAAAGAGCAGCCCCGAGGGCTTTTGATCCCCGTTGTGTGGCGGTTTTTCAGGGGTTGTCCAGCCCCCAACCCTTTTTCCACAACCAGAACCCCGAGTATCTCTGTCAACTCGGCGCTGGCTTATTTGCGATTTCCACCTCTCATATTTTACATATTTCACACCCCTAGCCGATGGCCCAAAGACCCCCGCCCACCTAATTACACGTGGTTACTTCTGCAGAATGGGGAGTAGAAAAATAACGCAAATTACACATAGATTTCTTAGAGTTTTGGTGCATAATCATGCAGCGGAAATGAATTAATTCTTTTTCACCCCTTCCCCGACTTGGCATTTCCACTTTGAGCTCAACCGTTGAGAGAGGGTGTAATTATTTTCCTGTTTGCAGTGGATCAGCAACTGGAGGGGATCGGGAAGTGGACAGTCATTGGGCTTGGCATTCCGTGGTTTTTTTTTGTTGCCAGGGCATTGGGAATTCGGTTTATACCAAGTACATAATGTTTCTTGCATAGAGGTACTAACTTCTTGTATTTTATTTATATTTATTATATTGTAGATATACTATATAGGGCATTCCAAGCTTTGTTTGCGGAAACCAGTGCCATTTTCCCGATTTCAGTGGGCTTTTCCACCGTGCCGCTTGCTGTAATTTGTTATTAGTTTTCTGCAGTTGTAGATGTAGTTATAGTTGCGGACAAAGGGCAGTGTGGACTGTGCTGGGCTTCCATTGAAATCATTTGCATATGGCATGTAGGAGGGTCAGTGGGAACCGGAGGAGGGGCCAGGGAATTAGGTTGTGTGCAGTTTATTGCATTTACTATCGACCTCAGTCGGTGATTTGTTATTATTATTCCTGCTTCTTGGCGCCGCTGTTCATTAGTTTGCACTTCACGGAGCCCTTTGCTCAGGGTTTAATTGGCACCCCTTTCGGGATTTTTCCCCTTTTTTTCCCACCTTTTCCCACTTTTTTCCCAGAAACCCCGTACTTAACCTGGCCAATTTGCACGTCAAAAATTTAGTTGTGAGGTGTGCAGAGTTGTCGGCAATTGGCGATTATTAATACAAATGTTATGTACTTACGTTGGCCAAAGGAAAGTCACCGCAGGAACTTACCTGTAACGATAAAGGGAAATGAGAAAAGGTGTTTTAATAATGGAAAAATATGGCTGCCTATTTGCGGGCGCGATTTTCGGGTATCCAAGTGTGCTTGTGTGTGTATAACTACGCATTCCACGTTGCGTATACGCAATGCGAACCAAATTGCCGCCGCTGCAGTCGGTGCTTTGCTATATACTCCAGACTATAGTCTACGGGCAACTGCGGCTTGAGCTCCAGCCCCTCCCCCAGATAGTCGCCCCCTCGGAGGGGGGAATCACCGGAATTTTTCGTTGCGCGCCTGCCAAAAACGAGACAGAACCCAACTCTCTCCCTCAGCTGAAGTTGCAAATTCGTGCCCAGGCAATAGGCCGAGATAAATGCATTTTCCTAACGTGAACGCTATCAAATATATGTACAGTGGAAACCATTGTGAAGAACAGCAGAGTATAAATGGGACTAGGTTACTTAAATACTTCTTAAATGCTATCCTCTTTGATCACAGTTTAGCGAGCATTCTATTTATTTATTTCAATATCTTGAGATTCTTGATTTAAAAGATATCCTTTGAGTTCGTTCGTTAACTTGTGTCCTCACTGTATATAGAAAACGCAGCGCCGACAACGCGTTGCTGGCGGCGACCGCAGCAGACACACGGCTCGATTTGGTTAGGCGATGGCTCCTAAACCGCCCACTCCCTTTGGCCACCCCCTCCGCCCCCTTTTCGTATGCGCGTGTGTGTGTATGTGTGGGTGTGTGTGCATTAGGTGCATGTGCAACTCGAGGCTTTTGGCAAAAGGCGCAGGAGAAGAGAAGAGAAGCCATGGAGAATCCAAAACCCAGCAATGCCTGTTGGCCATGTTCAAATAGCCTACGCTGTGGGGGTGTGCGTGTGAGGGCGGATGGCCAACACACACAACTGCAGCACACACGCACACTTGCAGATACAGAAGTTGCCAATAACAGGCGCAACGTTTTGTGTTCGTTCGGCTTTTTTCCTTTGACCAGACTGGAGGAGCAGCGTCCCACATCACCCACCTTCCACCGGCTTTTTCCAACTTCTCGCACTAGCCAGACGCATTCATTTGTAAAGCTAAATCACATGGAGTGTGGAATGGGTTCGGGTGGCCAAAGGGCTGGAAGGTGGGGAATGTGGGTGCAGGGAGGTTCCTGTCGGAGGCTTTTACTACGCACCTCTTGCTAACGTGTTAATGAAACGCATTCGAGGGCCATAAAACATGCAGCGCTCTGCCCGCTCAACTTTCCCGACTTAAAGGTGGTGCAGGGAAGCAGAAGATCCTCAAACAAAAGCCCCGCAATGCACACGCATTATTTTAGATAATAAACTTATATCGAGATATTCTATTAAAGAAGGCATTGAGTAGTTAGTTTTTGGGCCCAATCGATCGGAAGTAGCCCAGACTTAGTCCAAGATCAGCTCTTTCAATTTCGAATAAGACGTCTGGGAAAGAATGTCCCATTTCCTCGCTGGAAAATTCTATTATTGGCTTATACTCTTTGTCCTTCGTCGAGAGCAGGATATACAGGATGTATGCCATCCGCCGGCATATAATTTCATTAGTATTTTTCTAAACCTGACCAGCAAAGTGCGCTCTTTTTCGAGCCGTTCTTGACCGGGCTGAATCCATATTTTTTCTTGGCCTACACAGAATGTCAGTTATTGCCCCTCCATCCATCGATGTGTGGGTGTGTATCTGTGTGCCGAGCCGGAGTGCTGAACATTCCAGCAAGTTGCACAAGCAAGCGACTACGAGGCAATGGCAAAAACGCGGCATAGAAATCGAATTAGATTTTTCCGATTGAATTTTCTACATTTTTAATTGCTTTCGACATTTCAACTTGTCGACGAGCCGGCAGAGCCATCCCCCGCCACCCCGAAAAAGCCCCCAATAACCCCCATATCTAACAATTCCTGGCGAATCTATGACGTGGCCTGACATTTATGGGCTTTTAAGGCCTTGGCGTTTGGGGGCCGGCGCATATGAAATGCAAGTAACTAAATCAAATATGTGCGCTCCGCCTAATTTGCTTTAGTTTAGTTGCATTTTTCCAGCTGCATATTTGATGGCAACTGTATTTGGGCGGGGAAAAGTGAGGAAAGGCTATTACACCGATAAAGTATTTACCATTAAAGGGGAAATTGGCGAAACCAAATGGGTTTTTTTTTCTAAGAAAATTAATGGGCATTAAATTAGTGTAATATTTGCCGAACCTTTCGTTGCAGAATTGGATTCGCATGTCTTCTGCTGCAAGTCCAGTGCCATAATGAAACGAATTCATATGAATATTTCGATTTCGATTAGAGTGCATGCCTGTTTCCATTCGCCACCGTCTGACGGATCTGCTGGCGAATTATCCGCATTATTTCCCCATCTTTGCACCTTCTAGAGGAGCTGCACTCTTAATTTCCCATCAGCATCGCGATGCCAACTTCAAACGCTGCCACAGCTCGTGGCACATCTAATTGATGACGAGGTGCAGCATCGCATCCCCTGCTCGTATCTAAATCGCTGTGTAGCTACGAACGCGTATCTGTATCTGTTTCTAGCGGGAATAAATCGAGTGCCAGATGAGTTGCGATGTATGCCAAAAAGGGTTTCCCGCGCATTAAAAATGTATTAAACGTAAAGTAAATAAATAATTGAATCGGGCCGAAAGGAGGAAGTGCAGCTGGCGGAATCGAAAGATATTTATCTAAAAATAATAAAGATGCCGTGGCTGTCTGGCGGCGGATTTGTGTGGCACAGGGCCTAGTAGGGCCACTCCCTAAGCCAGCTGCCTTAATTTGTAAATCATTTCGCAGCCGAACGGATCGGGCAGGGTTATTTTTTAATATCAAAATCAACTTATAAATACTTTTGGCTGCTGGCCGCGCGCACTGCATCTTCCGCATTTGTTTGTAATTTACTTTTATGCTTTACTTAATTGCATCTAGATGCATTTTATAAATTACAACACATGGTCTTCGCTGCGCAATCCACAATCCACACACTAGATCCCATGGCCTCTGGAGTTGAACATCAAATTGACGCCGCCGCCGCCGCCGCCGAGCACTTATGATTTTTATTAAATTTTATGTTTTCTAATGACTCACTGGGAAAGCGGCGGAGGGGCAGCAAATGAAGCGGATAAAGCTGACTTGGAAAAATTCAATTAAATATTACAACAATTTCTCTTGATGCCGCTGCCCCCATAACCCCGCCCCCTTTTCGGCTCTTCGATGTAGTTTTTATGGCCCGGCTCGTCTGCATTTCCCGACATTAATTACGCCAAATGTATCTCTGGCTGTGTAGCTGTAGCTGTATCTGTATATCTTTGTATCGCTGTATCTTTGCATCGCGCAACATGCTGCATAATATTAATTTTCGTTGTACATTATTTCTAAGAAAGCAGCGGAGGCAACGGCAACATCATATAATAATAACCATAATGAATCCAGATACAGATACAGATACATATACATATACAGAAACAGAAATGAAGCAAATAAATGAGCAAAGAACAGGCTTTCCTTTCCGTCTATTGCTCTTTTTTCTCGAGTACGAGTTTGTTTTTCTTTCTCCGCGCTTTTGTGGGGGTCTTTTGTTATTTTCGTATCTTTCAGATACTTGTGCCGCAGCTCCTACAACAAAAACAATTAGCCTACTTTAGTTTGTTGTCTTACAAGTGGAAATAAAATTAAATAAGAAGCGCAGCACTTAGTTAAATGCAGCGAGGTATCTCCATCTGTACTTTTGTGAGGAAACCAGCTGTTTAGAATCTTAGCGATGGTAAATTATTTTGTTTCAACCATTATTTTGTTGTAAATGCAGGAATTTAAATATTTTGCAAAGGGAATATAATATATATTTATATAAATAATATACAATATATATCTCTGTCACGCGCTCATCTCTAATCGGTATTTGTTAAGTGTTCCCTGGGAGTATGGAATATGCAATGCAATAGCGACAACAACAGTTAGAGGCTCACGAATTTAATTACAGCGTTTTTAGTTTTTTGTTCTGTGTTCTGGTTTTGTTGCGTTCCTTGCGCCGCCTGTCATCGCGTATCTTTGTATCTGATGGGTGCGCATTTGCTTGTGCCGTTCGTCTGGAGTCGTTTTTAGTTATTATTGTTATTATTTCTCCATTTCTACGAACGTGTTCCGCTCAGATATTGAAATTTATCGCCGCTATTTTGTTTGAAATAATTGTCTAGCGACTGGCTGACTTGCTGACTTGCACAGTTCGATAAATGTACTTCCACGAATATGTATCTGTATCTGTGTCTTTAGCTGTTTCTGTTTCAGTGCCCGTATCTGTAAATGTATCTGTATCTGTATCTGCTGAGTCGGCACAGCAACAGCGACATACATCCACGTACCGCTCTCGCATGTATTATTTTCTATATCTTTGGCCAGGCATCTTATTATAATTTTAATTACAAGCTGTTATGGGGCCACGTTAATTGCTTCCGTTTTCGAAATTGTATCGCAGTTCGGCCCGAATGGATATGGATTGCGAATACGCCAGCTAATTAGAGGGAATCGGGCGTAGGGCTCCACCAGTCCACCTGCAATTAGCCCAAAAGCTAAGCTGTCAGCCAGTCTTCTGGGCCAGCTGATGAGATGCACTGTGCTTTCTCGGCCATTTGCTGCAGCTCACATAAAAATCAGCAACAAACTTGCCCTGGCCCCATAAAAGATTGCAAACAAAAACAGAACAACAGAATGGCATGGAATAAAATTTATATGAATAACAAAAAGCAGCTAAAGCAAGCAGCAACAACAACAACAGTTTACTGCCCCGGCTCAGAGGTACACTGAGCAAAATGATTGTACTCATTCTCATACTAATAACTTGAAAGTATAAAGTAAATAACCTACCATATATCTCTATAGATAGTTTCATCTTTTTCAACCTTATTTATGTCCATTATAATTGCATTTCTCTGAGTGTGCAGTAAGTGCCCCAGAATGCGAATGCATCTCGGGTTCATCGGCGGGTCGAGTTTGTTGCAACACCCGAAGAACGAAGAAGTTGCAGCGTGCGTTCGGCATTAAAATTGTGTTTATGCGTGTTCGGTAATTTTATAAAAGTTAAATTAGTTTTAAGACCATAAATTCAGCTCACTCCCTCTCCCGCTCTTTCTCTTTGCCATTTTAACTTTTATTACTCTTAATATAAAAAAGCTGGCTAGAAGCGGGCCAGCTGTAAAAATGCACGCGGTCATAAAAAGTTGCAGGAGGCATGTTGCCAGTTGCCTGCAACCGGCAACATCCGCACAACAGCAGCAACATCGTAAAATAACTTCTTGCTCTGCGGTCTGCATTTGGCCGCAACAATGTTGCTGCATTTATTCGTATTATTATTACAATTTAATGAATAATTCTAATTATATGCGACTTGAATAAGGCCGCAGAAGCCAATAAAAAGCCGGCGTGGCAAAGTGGAGTGGATTGGCGATGTGTGGCGCCCCGGCTAGTGGCACATAAAAATTGGCGCAAGTTAATTGTGGTAGTTATTTGCTGTTTTGCCATTTGGTCATTTTACAATTTTACCATTTCAGCCACAACTTTTCGCACTGCCACCCCCTCTCCAGCCCGCCCCTCAACCCAACGCAACAATGTTGCGGCATTCTCGCACTTTACGAGGCGTTTTTTATATCACTTACTTTACTTAGTTGATTAAGGGCGTGGCCGATGGGCCAGATATGCTTAGATTTGCTCTAGCGTTTTACGACCCTCAAAACCCGATCCAAATGGAAAATATGAAATGGCTAATCCGCTTATGAGCATAACAAAATGTTACACACACTCCGATCGAAATTACTTGCAATCGCATTTTAATGTATCTAGCAGGTGAACTCTTTGTTTTTACCTTACTATTCATACTATTTGTTGTCCTAGTCAATTAACGTATTTTCCAGTACTTCCATCGATATTCCCAACCCATGACTCCCAAAGTCACATATTTGTTCTTTTACAACGTGAACGCGTACAGCGGCGTAGGTCCCATAAAGTGTTTGTAATAAAATATATTGTGCAATATTTGTGCTATAGTTATACAGCCACTCATATACATTATATATATATGCATATGTGTGTGTGTAACTATATAGATGTGTTGTATATAAATTGCCATCCCATTGCTTATCATCGCCTTTATAGGTAGAATGTAATTTCGTTTTATGCGCAGTTTTGTCAACGGCTTTGTCTCCGTCCTTCGTTTGTGGGGCGCCGCGGGGGGTTGGGGAGGAAGAAGTCATAAAACTTTATGCATTTTGTTAGAAATATAAATAATAATTATCTGCCGACTTGTATTGGGTTGCCTGCTGCCAACCCCTGGACACTAACAGAAATTCAAATACTCGGTCTCGAGCAACGCTTTCAACTGTCGCAAGCAGTAGTAATAGCGTTATTAATGTTATTGTTATAATAATAATTCGAAATCCGTAACTTTTGCCATTTTATTAATGGGTCGAACGTGTACGAGCGGTTGTTTTTCCATTTTTTTAGTTATTTCCAGTTTTTGTTTTTTGTGTGGCATGCCATTTGGTATCATTACATTAACTGTGTGTAGTTTGTAGGCCTCTGGGCTGTCGTAATAGGAAAACACACAAAGATACACACAGCACGGCGATGCTGATATTTACCCGCGTTTCTATTTAGACAATAATTTTAAGTTTTAAAACGCTAGTGCGACAAATATTTGATCAACCCCATGGCAAACTAGACACAAGGAAAATAGCTGGCGGCGATGGAGATACGGATTCGGAGATCGGGGATCGGGGTTGGAGGAACCTCGTCAGCTTCGGAGCTGTGCCATTTACAATATTTACCCGAGTGTTTTTAACTTATTATTTATTTGCATCTCATATTTATTTTAACGCTTTCAATTGCGCCCCGCTTTAAGTGTCTTTATTTAGTTAAGTCGCTTTGTCTTGCTGCCAATGGAAACTTTTGATTCTGTCGCAAGTCGGAGTTAATTATAGTGTTAAAATGGGACCAGTAACTAGTAACTAGTAATATTTTTGAATCTTTCTATCCTAGCCATTATGTTTAAATTCTGAGCGAACTCACGTTCACGAACCACCGAAAATTCGGAGTTATTTTGAGGAAGCCCACCATAAAGATTGCTTTGTTATTCACCCATCCAATGGCCAATAAATCGAGCTCATAATTTTTCATTGCATTTGCTCCTGCCAATCGAATTGGGAAAACATAATAAATAATATATAAGTAGTGCCTCAAGTACAAGTAAGTCGTTAAGGAATTGCAAATAAAATTTAATGCACCCGAAAATGATGCGAAAACTATTTGAGGAATTCGCGCCGAGTGCTGTGTGCGCCCCTGCGTATGCGTAATTTGTTTCATAAGCGCATAAATAAAAATTCAGTCGAGAAACTAAATGCAATAAAAATGCGAAACGGCCAAAATACATATTTAAAATAACAAACCAATTGCGCACAAGTAATAATTTATCAAATATATGTATCTCAGAAGAAATCGAAAATGGGGAAGCAGCCCCCAAATTTATTGTGCCACGTATATAATCCGCCTGTACTTTGGCCAAAAAGGTAACGAAGCTGGTCTAGAAAAGTTTTGCGGGTCCAGAACACCGCTGCAGATACAGCTACACTAACAAAAAGAAGGTGCAACATGGGGTTAATGTATATATATATATATATATATATATATTCATTAATCTGCTTAATGGAGTGGTCACATTCCCTATAAATGTGAATAAAAAAGTATGCGTGATGTTCAGTTAGCTCACATCAAATTTTTTCCCAGTGTACAGATACAACTGCAGCCGCAGATACAGATACATTTGAAACTTTTATCCGCAAAACAAATCGCACAAAATCGAAACGTGCGGACCAACCTCGTCGTTGTCTCCGCTCCATCTTAGCCCCCTTTTCGCCCCCTTTGTGTCCCCTTTTTGGGCCCCGACCCCCCTTTTTTCCACAGCCATGTCCTGCGTTTCTTGGCTGCCAACTGCGGATGGCGTATGGATAATAATTTCTGAATTCCTGCTCATTTTGATTGCCCCTAATAACTGAGTAGAGTTGCCGCCTCTGCTCTCCATTCCGTCGACTTTCTTGGGTTTCTTGGGCTTTCTTGGGGTCCAAGTCCCGGCCAATTTGTTTTGAGTGTGCGTGTCTCTGTCTCTAAGATCCCAGCTCGTTCTGGCTGCGCGTTATTATTGTTACAAATATTTTATTCCAATGCCATATATTTTATTCCGTCGCTCCCCGCGTTTCTCGCATCGGTTCTTTTATTTTATTGCATTGTTTATGCAGCCGAAAGTAAATTATGTTTTCTGTTTTTGCAGTCGCAGGGGCATCGAAGTTGAAGCTGAAGTTGCAAATGCAACCGAAGAAACCGGAGGCACTAGGCTGCAGAGAGCTATCTGCACTGGGGGAAAATATCCCCTACATCACGGGGTAAGTGATTTTAAGAGTTATTAGCTTGGAAAAGATACTGAACTTAACTGGATGGAACTATCTTTGGATCATAACTAAATATAAAATAGGAATACTATATGTACTATATATTTCCTTAGCCCACTAACTGCAATTGAGCAAAGTTTGGCCGACTTTTCTCGTGCAGGGTATTCGCAGGTCGTCCTTGGCCAGCGGCTCACTCCTTATGGCTTCTCAATATTTTTTGTTTGTTCGCTGTCATTTCAAAAGTTATTATGCCAGTTGTGGCGGCTGTTCTCTGTTTTCTGTTTTCAATTTTCAGTTTTCTGTTGATTGTGGCCACCGGTACAGTTGGCCGAGTTATTGTTTCACCCCCTTTGGCCCCCGGCTCTTGATGAGTGTGTGTGTGTGAGTGTGTGCCACATTTTGAACAATTGCTTTGCATATTTTATTGCTAAATAATAAATGCCTATTAACTTAATTGGCAAATTAGGCAACAAACAGCGCAGAGGCGACTGCACTGGACTGCCACTGGAATTGCAGCCGAGCAGCGGGCTCTACATTTTAATTGAGTGAGCCCTGAGCAGGAGAAAACAGTCAGTCAGCGAAATGCCACCGGAAAAAAAAGTAACGAGGACAGGTGGCAGGTGGAAAGGGGCAGGGGCAGGAGCAAAAAATGATTGTCCATTTGTTGCACGCCTTAAACTTTAATGAGGCGCCCATTACGCGCCGTTTGCATACGGCAACTGCGAAAAGTTTAGGAACGAAATCGATCGAATTGCACCCACTCGGAAGAGGGGCTTCCCCTTGGCCATATTTCCATTTCGATATTTCAATGTTTTTCGCCTTTCGGCCCATTCTTTTGGGAATGACGCGGCGGAAAGCGCGTGTCTGCCGGTGCCAAACAAGCAAACACAATTAAATGTTATGCAGATGCAATCTAAAATGTCATTATATCAAATTCATTAATCCCACCTCACCCCATCCGCTGCTCTCCTCTTCTTCTTCGCTGCCAACAACAAATGCCCCACAGCACACGACTCACAGATGCAGATACGTTTGTATATAGATACAGATACTTAGGCCGGGCCCAAAGGCAGCGCCCCTGCAACATTGCAACTGCAACTGCAACATCGTCATCTGTCCCTGCACTCGATTTTTTTCTTACACTGAGCGAAATGAAGTGCACCCTTTATAATACAAGCACAATTGATTGACCTTTATTTAATGGAGAATAATTATAATTTAGAAATAGATTCAACGTGTTAGTACAATATTTTCAAGAATAAACATTTCATTGTTAGCCAATATGGGTGACATGCATTTTCCGTGTGCACTTTTCTTCTTTTGCTAAGCTGCGCACACAGAGCGCCTCGTGTTCATATGGTTTGGTTTTTTAATAATTATTATTTTTTGCATAGAGAACTGAAGAGTGGCGAAGGAATGGGGCGAGCTAGCGATTAAAATCACTGCATGCACCGCTCGTGAATATTTTAACGTCAGTCAATCAAATGGCTTAAAAATGCTTTGTCATAGCTCCAAACCCCTTGGATACTTCAGCCGGAGCAAAGGGGCAGAGCTTCAGATTCAGATACAGATACAGGTACGGATATACGGCTATATGGGTGCGATATATGGGCATATGGATGTACAGGGATGTGTGTGTGGGACTGAGCTGAGCACACACACTTCACATTTCGCGTGTGCATGTAAATCGTCTTTGATTCGATTTCGTTTGATTTGATTAATCGTGCGACGTCACTGCCGTCTGATAATAATGAGATAGCAGCGGCGACTTGCACGCAATTAAGCCAAATTGCAGTCAGTCGTTGCAAGATGAAGAAATTCATTTGTCTGTATATGTATATATTTAAATGCAGTGCGATTGTTAACTTTCCGGGCCAGGGTTCAATGCCCAACTTGAGTTTACAGCGCTTAAAATTATTGTTTATATTAATATAAATGGTTGTGGCAAAACCACACACACTCACACACACACACACGCGCGCGATGTGTGTGGGGAGCAGATATAAGCGTAATAATACAAAAAATTATTCCATTCATCGTCATAAACTTCAATTTTCGAAAATCATTTCCTTAGCAGCTGCGCATTAAAAAAAACACAGAAAGCAGAAAAATAAAGAACGCCAACAATAAAAATGAATAAAATGAATTAAGGCAGCGCACAGTGGGCATGATTTGCACAACTCGCCAGCAAATCGAGATATCGCAAATCAAATACACCTCACCTGCCCAAAGTCATTTGTTCGCGAGCAAGCTGCTGCTGATTGATGTCCGATGTCCAAGCAAAGCGCAAGTTGGGCAAATATGTCGGAGCTGCTAGTCGGGGAATGGGGGCAAACAAATGTTGTCACTAGTGGACACCAGCTTTGGAGGTCGGAGAGGAGTAGTCAGGTGTGGGGAGGTTGGGGAGGAACCCATCGACTTTCATCACGCTTCTAAGTCGAAGTATCTACAGAAGAAACACTACTATTGTATCTACAAAATAACTCCTGTACTAAGCTGACTGTTTAATAGGTAAAGGGGTATGTGATAGTCGGAACATATGCAGATAGTTTTTCGATTTTATCTCCACTTTTCGTCTCGTCGAGCCCACTGTGGCCAGCTTGCTCAGTTTTTGCCCTTTGCACATCGTTAAGGAATATTATAAATTACTACAGCAACAACAGCGACCGCAACAGCAGCTACAATGCCAAGAACAACGGCAACCAAGTCGAGTTCCTTGAAATATTTATTTTATATTACGCTCTGCGTTTTCGTTATATTTTTATTTTTATTTTTATTCCCCTTTTCTCTCACTCACTCCTCACTACTTCACTTAACTTTCGTGGGCCGAAGGGGCGCGGTCTAAATTAAAGAATATTTCTTTGCCGTCGTCTTGAGTTCTCGCTGCCGCTTACCATTTTTTATTTTATTCACATCTTTTTTTGTTAT
The DNA here is from genome assembly GCF_016746395.2 of Drosophila simulans. Lineage (NCBI taxonomy): Eukaryota > Metazoa > Arthropoda > Insecta > Diptera > Drosophilidae > Drosophila > Drosophila simulans. Next base: position 1,091,303 of record NC_052522.2, read on the forward strand.
TTTATTTATTATATGTATTTGCCGTGGCTGCAGCCCCGTCTTCGCTTAAAGTGCGGTTCCTTGTCCCTCTCCATATATATTCATTATTATGGCCGTGCCGGCGACGCTGCTACACATAACTTCAACTTTGTATCCGTATCTGGGTATCTTCGTATCTTTGTATCTTTGTATCTGCGCCGTGGCGAGTGTGTGCGCGGCGTGTATTTAAGGCAAAGAATGATGCGAAGACGATAAAATATAATTTCGGCTTTATATTTTATTTTAATGATGAAAAATGTTGAAACTTTATTACGAACTCATAAAAAATTTAAACGTAGGTACACACGCACACACAAAAGCGGCGAGCGGGGTTGAGGTTATAACTTCTTCTCGGTTTCTTCGACGTCGTCTTCTCAGTGCTTCTCAGGGCTTCGCTGCCCTCATAAATAACAAACCCAAATGCTCTGCGAACACTGTTAAATGATATAAAAATCCGAAGCGCATTTACTTTTATTGCACAATGCAGCCGTGGATTTCGGGTTTGTGGCAGGGGCATAAAGTATCTGTATCTCGGCGATACAGCTGTAATTAAAGAAAGCGCACTAGGTGTGAAAATACATGTCATAAGATACAAATGTATCTAATTGAATGAAAGCGACGTAGCGAGCGATTTGCTCATAACACGCAGCCGCAACTCACTTCCCCATCCCCCATTAACCCCCCTATCACCACCCCAACCCCCCACTGCCCCACCCCCCGCTGTTAGTAGAGCGTGCGAATGAATATGATTCGCATCTCGGTGTCCGCGTGAATGTAAATGTGAGTGCGAGCGAAGCGTGCGGCCAACGCATCAAAGTCAAAGTCGACGGCGATGCAAGTTTTGATTTCCTCGATTTCGGTGGATTTCTATGGATAACAGAGTCCATCTGCTAGCTAACACTCTTTAAAAGACAATATATATGATTACCAACTAAGCAAGAATGTTCAACTTCTGACTTGAAAGATAACTTTCCATCACAATGACCCAAAGAGCGTTCTTTATTTTTAGGTCTCTCGAAATACTTATCAACGACAATTTTGGAAATTAATGCAATAATTTTTACGAGCTCCTCATATTTAATATAACCATAAATTGCTTATCTTCGTCGGCAGTAAACCATAATATACTGCGTCTTGTTCGATTTTAACATTTAGCGCAGCCTAATTGACTTTTCTCCAAGTCATTTTTCTTTATTTTTTGTTTTATTGGGACACACAGTGATCTTATCAGGAAAATGATTTCTATACGTTTTGCTGTTTTTTTTTTTTTAGTTTTAATCGTGCTTTCTGTGCTATCAATAAACCGTGTTTTATGGCTATTGACTAGTTCTAACATTTACTTTATATTAAATGATATTTCTACAAGTCACTTTGATAAAATGCTTATCAACTTTATGACTAATGGAATTCTTAATTTTGAATGATGAAATTCGATCAACTAATTTTGAGATCTGTGTGAGATTTATATATATATTTCCCTAGCAAGTATCTTAAACTTGTGCATCGGCGAGTGTATTCTAGTGTCGATTTCAGTCCTCTGTTTTTTGGCCTTTCTCAGCCGTTCTGCCGCTGTGTGTGCGAGCTTTCGAGTTGCGGCAGGTTATGGCCCGCCACAAGCACACTTTGGCACACACAACATGCTCGTACAACACCAAACTCACGGCGCGTCACTCATTCAGCCGCAGATACAAAACAGCAGACACAATGGCCAAAAGCGTCGACAACAGCTGTTTGAGTTTGGGTTCGAGCATGATGACGCCGAGTATGCTGATGACGAGTGCGACCGCAAGTATCTGAGTATCTGGGGGGTTGAGTACCCCGGTATCACAGTATCTGGATACTCGGAGTATCGTATCTTTCAGCCGCTTAAAGTGGGCTAATCGAGAAAGCCAACTCCTGAAACTCCCCCGCTCCTCGTCTTTCACCTTCTCCATACAATCGAGCTCTTCAGCCAACTTCTTGGGTTACCCAATTCGAATGCTATCTTATCGATGTACTGCTGCAATGACGGGTCAAAATTTGAAATTCAATCGATTTCTGATGACAATCACGTGCGTGCTCTATAAATAAATAAAAAAAAGAGAGAAAAGAGCCAGCCAGCCGCGCAATTATTGTAAATAAATAAATGCAATTATAAAAATTGCCGCTGCAGCCGTTGACTCGGTCGTCTTTTAATAAATTACAAAACAAAAGCAAACAACAAAAAATATGTATCTGGCTCTGTCCGCTCGACTGCATTTTTAATTAATTTATTTTCGTTCGATATAAATTGCGAGGGGGCGGGGTGAAAAGGGGGAGAGGGGAGAAGTGGCAGAGAGGCGGTCTTGCACAAAGACAAAAGCCAAGACAAACTTGTATCTTGCAGATACACATGATATTTCGCCTCCTTCAACGGCAACTGCTGATGAAGCCGATCTGCCATTTATTTATTTATTTAATACTTTTTTGTGTTGTTTGGCTGTGCGTTTGATTAATCGGCCGCTCATTGTAAATATTTGTCTTTAGTTTGTTGCCAGGGAACTCGAGTTTACACCCCTCCCAGCCCCTCGCCCAACCATCAGAGGGGCATGCCTTTTAAGAACTCCTCGAGATTTGCCCTTTGTGTTCGCTGAAAGAGCTGGGTGCGGCCCGCTTCTTTTTACACATATATTTAAAATGCAAAAAGGAAGAATGGCAGCGGGATTACGACATTCACACCCGGGCGGGATCTAATCCGGGCTCATCAATAATTGATTGAGAGCCTGCATTTCCATTATGGCTTATAGGAAGTGGAGCCTTGCATGCCCCACATCAATTAGAGGCGATCTCCTGCTCTCGCTAATTCGATGGACTCTCCATCACTCATGCACTTACAACTCCCCCACCCATTCTTTCTTATCCCTTTTGCATGCAGGTCCTTTTCGCTGATTCACAGTGCAAGGACACTGGAATAAAGTATGTGATATGTGAAGATTTGCTCAATGCAAGATTGTATTCCACATTGCACCTCCTTCAAACCAAAGTTTCTCGCTGTGTAACAGCTTTATTCCACTCGCTAATCCTGACCGCACCTTCTTCTCCCGGCCACACTCCATCAAGAATGTACATATCTTTGTGGAGAGGAGAGGAGGAGCCGCTCCCTTGCAGCAACTTTGTTATATTTTATACGGTAATTTATAATAAGTTTTTTCACGCACCTTTCCCGGTGCTATCCTTCCCCCCATTACCCATCCCCCATCCCCCATCCCCCATCCCCCAGGCCCACGCACATCAAAGACCGAGAAACCCTGGAAAAGCGGGCAGCAGGAGTAAGACACTCAGCAGGCCACAACTTCAAGTTCGCCAGATGTATTTGAGTTTCAGCGCAGTCTGGGTCTGACTTACAACTAATGCAATATAATAAATTTATACAGGGTTACAAATAAATGTGGGCAGACCTCAGCGAGGCTCGCTGAGTGTGAGTGTGTGTGTGTGAGTTGGAAAATAAATAAATAAATATTTTTAGAAGGATACACGAGATTGAAAAGGCGGCCCGCTCCTATTTCTCGTTTCCTGCTGTCGGTGTGCGTTGTTTTGCTTTACGACACGCTGCCTCAGAGGGGGGCATTTGGGGTTATTTATCAGCATAAATTATTTATGCCGCATTACGGGCATAAAAATAAATAAAATAAATGAAGCCGGTCAACTAAATCCGATTAGAAAAGGCCCAAGAGGAGGCCGGCTACAAGATACTGAGATACTCAGATACTCAGATACTCAGATACTTAGATGCTCGGCTACACAGGCAGCCAGTCCATAGATACAAATTTATTTTTATAGATTAATCAACGAATTACTTGTGCAGCTGTTGCCGCAATCCCATTTCCCATTTTCATTTCCACATCGTATACGATTTATTTGGCTTAGCCATAAAAATGAAAATTTTCCGCCAAGTATTTGAAAATATAAACATTAAAATCGCTCTGTTATGGCCTTTTCGTATTTAATTAAATGTTTATGCCAAGCATTTAAACTAAATCGACCAGGGCCGAATATGAATCCGTATCCGAATCCGAATTTGTATCTGTATGTCTGCTTTGCATCTTTATGTGTAAGAAGCTGTAAAAACTACTTGGGGAGTACTTGAATGGCCGCAGTTGTGTATTCTCCATGTGGGGATCGTTTGGGGATCGGTGCGCATATATAAAATATGACTGAATAATATAAAACAGAAGGCGATACATCAAAGCGGATTATACAATTTATTTTTGCTTTTATTTCTCGGCTGGGCATTCGTATCTTTTGTATTCTTTGGCTTTCGGGTTGTTTGGCTGCGTCGTTCGTATATATATTTCTTCATTTTTATTTTATTTATTTACTTTCCCGAAGATGTTGTATACAAAAGAAAATACAAAATGTTCGGCATGCGATAGATGCAACAGATGCAGCTGGCGATAAAGGTGGAAACAATGAGATCCAAACACGCTGGGCCACGTAATAAATTGTATTATTTGTATTATTTTATATAATGCAACCCCGAAGTTAGCAGCGGGGATCAGAATCCGAGGAACACAAATGTATCTCGCAGTTACTGCGCTGCACTGCGGAAGCTGTGAGGTCTTCTCCGCTCGAAAGAGTGACGAGTGTAATGACTTTTGTCGATTGGGTTAAGTGGCTTGTTGGCTTCCTTCTCGAGCTGCGAGATTCCTTTTTCGAGCTGTGCATCTTTTTCCATTTTTATGCACGCCACTCGCTCCTCCTTCCCGATTCCCCACCTTTACTCCGGGTTCTGTTCAAGTAGCTCGAATGTGGCACGTTTAGCATTCCCCCTCCCCTTTGGTAATTTGTCTGCATCGTTTTTTCTGGCAGCCGGGCTGCAGTTTTTGCCTGCTGGAAAAGGTAGCGACACACGCTAATCATGAGTGTGAGATTCTCTCAGACTCTGTCCCTCTGGGTCCCTCTTTCTCCCTTTCTCTGCGGATTCCCTGCATCTTCTCCCTGCGGTTTGGCCCTCATCTGCGGACTAATTGAGTGGGAAAGTGGCGAGGAAATCGAAAGAAAAGGCTGCGGGATGCGGCATTGATTACAATCAGTAAAGGAATATATCTCAATTGTTCTCTGCAGTTGGAAAAAGTCCAAGCCGGCCTTCAACGGTTTATAAGATGTTGATTAAATTTCGAGAATAGTACGAATAATAATCCCAATCTACATAGTTGATTTTCATAAAATCACTCAGTAGAAAAACAAGAGTATTCCCCTTTAGATGTTTCCATCCGTCTTATTGGGCCTAATAAAAACTTCCTCTGCGCCCACGATCTGCAAAAAGTTCAGTGAACTGATCGAGAAGCTGGAGAGGAAACCAATAATAATATACAACCTCTAATGATGCTCACTCGCATACACAATCTAAATGCGCTGGCAATAAAATATGAAAAACCGAAGAACAAAAAATGCGTAAAGGAGAAAAAATGATTTTTAACAAAGGCGAAGGCAGACAAATAAAAGTGCAATTAATCACCAGAAAGCAAGGGGCCCAGACATCCAGAACTGAGACCCCTGGACCACGACGACTGACACTTATCGGCTTTATCTGCTTATGGCGGGGAGCGGAGGAGGAGTAAGTCGAGGTGCATCCACACAAACATATAAATATAAATGGAAGGAATTATAAATATTAAAGAAGCTGGTGAATCGCTGGCCGAGGATGCAGCCCATCAATATATGACTTTTACACGTGGAAAAGTGAATTCGTATATCGATATGAACTTGCATATTTCCATGTGCTCGAAATAATGGAGTTATAATTTCAAGACTCAATCTTCAGTGGATCGGCAGAATTTATTACTCATTTTATATACCGAAATTTCAAAGGTTTGCACATTTTTTTCGGGTGCATCTGTGGCGTTGCCTTGCTGCGATAGCCGCGAAGCAACGAAAAATGCATCAGTTTTTAATAATAAATGAAATGTGTGAATAAACGTTGGGAAATATATGACGGTGATGGGGAAATGGGGAGAACAATCGGAAAGGCAAACAGCGGGAAAGCATAAACACGGCCGGCAACACTAATACCCAGGCAAACAAACAAAGATGCAGATACAGATGCCGCGGCGGATTCAGATTCAGATGCAGATGCAGATGCAGATGCATTTTCCAAAGAATTTCTAAGCACATAAAAAGCAAAGCAAACGGTCAGTTGGGAAAATATTTAAAAAAGCATAAAAACAAAATATTTATTGAAAAGAGACGCTAACGAGCCAACGCCGCGGCGATCAGAGGCAAACGGACCGACAGACAGACGGCTTCAAAAATTGAGCACATGAGCAGGCTAATGCACATGCACATGTGTGCATAGCTGGCTATTTGATTAATGCACTCGAAAGCGACAATAAACACGGAACACGGAACATGGAACATGGCCAAGAACCGGCCAGAAAAGGAGTCGTCGCACTGGGACCTCTTCTGCGCCCAGACAAACAAATAGCGCATTCCGATTGATCCCGGACCGGGCAACTCCTCATCGGATGCATGTGACTCTGGATTCTCAATGGAGCCCCATCGCCAGAGATCTGGGCTCTTGAGTGAACGTCGTCGACGTCTATTGGATAAATAAATACAAATTTTTATTAAAGTGCGAATTCTGCGGTGAGCTCGGTGCTAATGCAGTCGCAGTCCAACTCGAACCGGTCGCTAAGCAAAGCTGACAAAAAATACGGGCTTACTTAATAGTCGTAAATATTCAGATACAATGTTTTTAGGCAACTTATTGAAATACATTTATGGAGCAAAGCCACATTTGACCTATAGATATCTTCATATATTGCAAGCGCATCTTAAGATCATTAAATAATTTTTTTAAATTTTTAATGATTCAAGATTCAATCTCAAGAAGAGAAATTTACATTAAAATCCAAATACTGAATCTATCGATTCTAGCCCCAGATATTTCCTGTGCAGACCCATTCCGTTGTTGCCCTAATTGAAGCACACTTAGGGAACCACAACAAGTCACAAAATGCTCCATAGATCGAAATCAACCGCAGGCCACAGGAATTTCAATCACCTCTTCGTCGCCGAAGCGTTCCGGTGACTGCTCCCCGAGAACCCGAGAATCGGGGGATCTGACCTGAGAAGGGGTAAATATGTGGAGCAAATCTCCGCGGGAAGAAAGAGCGGCCGAGGAGAGCAAACAATGGTCGTGGAACGTGGAGCACGTGAATGCTGTCAATCATTCCGGGCAATGGGCACTCTGGCGGTGGGGTGGGGAGTTCCACAGAGCGCTGGGACCGGAGCTCCGCATTCCGCGCTGTGACGTCACGACACGAGGCGAAATGCCGCCGGCAGAATTCGCAGCCGAAGATTGAAGATCGCCGAAAGGCGCGCGAATCGTGAATCAAAACAAACCGAGGCAAAAGATCGGATAATGAATGGGAGAGAGATATAGAGGGAAGCAGCGCTGCGACAGCGCAGTGGCAGCGCTGCAGCAGCAGAAGAGAGCTCCAACGCGCTCTCTCACTCTCTCTCTTTGTAGAATTGAAATTGCAGAATTGAAGAGTCTTCTCTTAACTGGCATATGTACTAACTTAGATAACGATTCACTACAGGTAAATTTGAGGAAGATGAAATGTAAATATAGATAATTCCCCATTCGGTAAACGTGCAATTTAAGTGGCTTTGATTCACTCACCCTTTCTTCCTCTCGGATCATCTCGGCGATCCCTGGCTTGATCTCCAAGTCATCGGCGAGCGAGGATCCCCCGCCTGAACCCACTCCGCCTGCACCTCCTCCTCCAACTCCCCCACCGCCAACTCCACCACCGCCATGGTGGTGCGGCGGTGGAGGCGGTAGGCGTGGCTCGGTGGACGGACCAGGTCCCAGGCCACTCAGTTCCATGGCAGCGGCCATGGCGGCTGCGGGTCCGAGGGAAAAACGGGAGTCTCCAGCGGGCGATGGCGGGTGGTGGGCTGATCCAGCGCTCTGGGAGGGATGTGGGGCGGGTGATGCGTGGTGGTGCGGGTGCAGGGGCAGGGGCAAAGGAAGCTGACCCTGCTGCTGTGCCTGCTGCTGCTGGGGGCTCTGCGAATGAGGTCTCGAGGATCGGGAGAGAGGTCCTGGCGTGGCAGCCGGCGATGGCATGTCCAGGGCATGGATGGCGGTCTCCAGGCGCCTCGTGGCTCCCGCTGTGGAGCCACTGCTCAGTGGTGGTTTGGGTGGAGGTGTCATCAGCGAACAGTCCCTCTGTCTCTCTCTTTCCTTTTGCTCCAGCTCCATCCTTTCGGCGGCTATCAGGCTGCTCAGTGGACTGGGTGGTGCGGGTGGATTGAATATTGTGTCCGCTGAGGGCCACCGGCGCTTTCTCACGTTCCTGCCCTGCTGCCGCTCCAGTGGGGAAAGCCTCAGCTCAGCGGGATCCCAGTCCGAGGTGCGTAGCTTCTTCTCGGGCTGCATGAAGGCCAGCAGCTCCTCGGCCTCCCGTTCCCTGTCGTGTTCAGTTCTGGAAGTTGAAGTACTCTCCTTGGGCGAGGAGGGCATTCTCTCCGACGAAGCAGCAGCCGCGGCTGCCGTAGCCGCCTCCATGTGGGTCACATCCGCCAGACCGCGCACTTTCAACATCTCAGCTATCCTGAGCAGAGGACCTATCTGGTCCTGGCTCACGTTGATCTCGCCGCGGTACATGAACTCCACAATGGCCTTGAGATCCGACCAGTTTACGTCCCGCATGATCACAATGGGATGCTGGCAGGGCGTCTCGGCCAGAAGCGTTTGGAAGTAGGGCGAGCAGGCGGACAGGACCATCTTGTGGGCCTTCATGGAGCGACCATCGCAGGCCAAGGTCACGTCCACGAAGCACTCGTTCTGGAGCAGCTGGTCGAAGATGGTGGTCAGGTTCGTCTGATAGTTGTTCCAGCGCAGGCAGAATTGCTGGGAGCTGGAACTGGGCGAGGCCACCGAAGAACTCCTGCCCTGTGGCGAACTCACGGGCGATGATCCTCCCCCTCCGGCTCCAGCATGACCTTGACTCTCCTTGTCCTCGTCCTTGGCTCCGCCAGTGGGTGAAGTGCGATCCTCGCTTTTGATACGCTTCTCCTCCTGCTGAGTGGGCGAGCTCCTGTTACTCTTGGGCGAATCGGCGCCCGATCCCGTCCCCTTGCGCTGCCTCTGGGCCACTGGTCCCTGTTCGGGCGCCACGCCGACATTCGTCTCCGCCTGCGCCGACGCCATTTTGTCTGCAGCTGATCGTTGATCGTTGATCACCGGTGATCGTAAACGTTACGCGATCGTTATTCGTTACGCGACTCGCTCTTCACATAGCGTTTAAGAAGGCATTCAAAAATATCCGCGACAATTACGACGCTCAACTGAGAGTGGGCATGTACATGTGCGTATCTGTGTGCGTGCCAGTCTCTGTGTGTGTGTGTGTGTCTGGGCGTGTGTGTATGGGTGTTTAACGTATTCGTTACGTTACGCGCACTACGTGGCCATTTGGCAATTAGCCCGCCTCGTTCTTTCAGTTCGATTCGGTTCTCGTCGTCGTGTCCAGTGTTCAGTGTGTGCTTTCAGTTCCGTTTCTGTGTCGGTTTCAGTGTTCTATGGCTGTATTGGCCAACAAACAGGGCCAAAAGTCTTCTCAGCACGAGCGTCTGAATTAGACTGAAATCGTTTTGCACATTTTGATACGGAAAAACTCAAAACAAACTTAACACACGACGACGACGATGGCCCACGACGACGTGGATGTGGATGTGCGGCTGTGGATGTGGCTGTGCCAGTGCCTGTGCCTGTGGAAAGCTGAGGGCCGTCGAGGGGCAGGCAACGTTGATGTTGCAGCAACGGCAACGGCAACAGCAGAAGCGGCAGCAACAGCAACATCAGCAGCAACTGCTACTGCTACTGCTTTGTAGTTGTTGCTCTCAGGCTGCGACTGAGTTCGCGACGAAGTTGCGAATAGTTCGCGAACTGCTCTGCCGGCGCTGCGAAAGGAAAATGCGACGGAGGCAGCGCGGCTTGGCTGAGAACCGACGGCAGAGACAACGACCGAAGCAGCGGCGAGCCCGTTGAAAATGGCTGAAAACGGCGAGCTGTAGGCGCCAAAAAACGCCGGCTAACGGCACCGCATTCCTTTGCTCCTGCGCTGCGTTTTGGCTCTCCTCGAGCTCAACATCGGAATCGGCTTCGCTCGTCCTTCGTCCTTCGTCCTCCGTCGGCCTGCTCGACGCACTCGAACTCGTCCTCGTTCTCGGCCTCTCGCCGTTGCAACCCCCAAAATTTTGGCGCTTTGCCGCCGCACAACTACCGTTGCGTAAAAAGGATGCGTCGCTGCAAGTGGCAAGTGTGCGTGCGTGAGGAAACGGAAGTTGCCCCGAACATGCAGCGGAGAGCGACGGCGATTGCGATTGCGATTGTGAGTGCGAGTGCGGATTCGAGCTTAGGCCTAATATTTTTCGGAGGTGCTGGGCAGGAGAGGGTGTGGACGAGCCCCACCGACCACTACCCCTGGCTCAAAACAGAGGAACGCATCTAGGGGGTCCTCAGGAATTGGAAATGCGGCGAAAATATGGCTGAGTTGGCCGATTATTTAGGTGCCAATTGATGGTATATACTTATATCTTATGAATGTTCTTTTCTAAGATAAAATTAAATATTCTAACTAATATTTAAATTTTGGATTTAGTCTATGAATGGCTCAGTATATTGTGAGCAGTGGATAGTAGTGATCATTAGGTCTTTCGAAACACATTCCTCTCTCTTTCTATTCTCCCCAAGCCATAACTCTTTCTCCCTCACGCATTCCTCATCCGACTGAGAAACAAAACTCGGCTGAAAGATGCTTCATTAATTAGTTCCGTTCGAGGGGTACCCCACTCAGCCCCCTCCCCCATCGAAAAACCAACACGAAAAACTCTCTTCGCAGTCGACGTCGCTGCCAGTCGTGCATTGTAAACAAATGCTTAGGCGAAATCAAGATGTGCGGCGAATTGGCTCTCTCTTTTTCGCGAGAGAGATGGCTGGTGCTTTTCGCCTAAGAGACGTTTCTCTTTCTTTCAGCTGCACCTGCAGTTTTCCACTAGTTTTTCTCGCTCTCTTCATGAGGAGGGGTTGGGGGGCATTTGCGGGTGGTGAGCGGCCGAAGGGGCGGAGGGCGGGGCACTATCGTTTGAGACTGGTCAGCCTCGGTTTCGCGCCTCTGTGTGGGTGATGCCGTGTATGTGTTTATGATTATTTTTGTTATTGCCTTGCGCATTTATAATATGCGAAAGATAAAATAAAAAACACAAATCTAGCAAAAATAATAAATTCTCGCAAGTGCGAGCGGGACGAAGCTACATATCAAGGTGAGCGAGCGAGAGGTGGCGAGAGGGGTCCACTACAGCCAGTCATAAATTATGCATAATTTTTTCGTGACTGGCAAATGGCGGCTGCTTTTCAGTTTGGTTACATTATAATAAACATCGGCCATGAATCGAATCGCGAATCGCGAAAAAGGGGCACAAATACGCGATCGGCAGGTATCCATCGATCGGATTATTCAGTATTCACCTGGCATCTGTGAATGGGTCTTTTAATGCCTTCATTCACTCGTATCCGGTGATTTAATGACGCTAAGTGATACTTTTGCCTACTAATGGCCAGCCCTTGAAATAGTTTTGGACTTTGTATCTCTACTATTTAATGAGTGTGTGCTATTAATTCATAAGTTATTCGGGCTTGTATTTTTTGAGTATTTTGAATGAATGGTTTTTAATAAATTTGATTTGGAGCCTATAATATTATTAAAACCTTTGATATTCTATTATACTACTTATGTAAATGATTGCACCACTTATGACCCTTTGCTGATAGTTCTGCCTATTTTCCCCCAAAACCATATGCAATTAGATAACACTGTGTTTATAGCAACCAATGAATTGCAGCCAACAGAATTTGGATCAAACGCAGGAACACGAAAATGCATCACGCATTCTCTAAGTTGTTTGCTGTTGTGTTGCCCGCCATAAAGTGGAAAAGGGGGGAGGAGGGCGGGCGCTGGGAAATGGAAAATTGGGAAATGGCTGCTAGGCTCGCGACTGCAGAACGCGTTTATACGAAAATTTATGTATTTAACTGGTGACGACGACGCTGACGAGCAAAACGATGACGCGGACGTGAAAGGACATCGGAGCTGTGGAGATGTGGACGCCGCTTCGTGGGATGGAATCCACTGGATGCTGATGTCCAAAAAAGCGACGAAAGCCTCTGCGAAAGGCCAAAAGTGGGTGGGCCGGTGGCTCCGTGGGGTGGAGTGTGTGTGCGGGGAAAGATGACAACATTTGAGCCAAACAGACAAAGTTGCGGAGGGGGTGAGAGGTCGCCGTCTGACCCACACACATGAGTGAACGAACAAGCAAACAAACAAATAAAACGGTTGCCATGAGTGTGAATGCACTGGCAGAAAATCTAGGCTTTTTGGTTGTCCAAATTCATAAACTTACAATGCAGTAACTGACTTAATCGATCTAAGTTGCACGATAACGCAATTTATAGTCTTAATATTATAATTAATGTAGTCAAACAAGTAATGTGGTTAAAGATCTCGCTGTTTTTGTTCTCAGTGAAGAATGCTGCGACCATGGAGGTGACCAAACGTACACATAAGGGGTAAAATGGGTACTGGGGAGGGGAAAGGGGATGGGGATGGGGCATCGCCGGCGGGGAGATCAGCGGGAAAAAATGTTGCATATTAAAACGCCAAATAGAAGAGTGCAACAGCAACAGGAACAGCGACAACGGCGACGTTGCAGCTTAGAGAATGCAGAAAATGGGTGGCACAAGGGTTAGCCCTTTGCTGATTCTTCGTCCTCAGCTGCTGCTTCGCTGCTTTGCTGCTCCTGCCGCTGTTTTTACCTTCGACCATGTCTGAAAGTTGGCTTACACACAAAAGCGATGAGCGATGATGCCTCAAATATGCAAAAATGCCTAGCGCAATAAAACCCCCTTGAGGGCGTATGGGCAATGAAAAAGGGCTTAAAAAGGGAGTCACCATGCCAGGGTGGGGTGAGGGTTTAGAGTCGGTGGATTGGCGGCAGGAGTGGACGTGGAAGTCCGAGCTGCTGACCATCGGGGTTGCAACGAAACTTGGAACTTGGAAATGCAGGCGAGCTCCGAGAGTCGCGTTTCGTTGCGTTGCGTTGCTAACGATGCCGCTGGCTGTCTGATTGGGAAACGAATCGAGGAGGGGGCTCTGGATGCCGTGCCCCAGGATGGGGCAGATGGGGCACATGGGGCTGCCGGCCAGGATTGAGCAGTCGGGGATCAGGTAGAGGGGTGCATGCCACAGACACAAACAGATAGACAGCCGGCCGAGAATGAGAACGAGAACGAGACGGAGGACGCGCACGAGGATGTGCCAAAGGATGAGCACGAGGACGAGGACTAGTCATACGCCTCATCTAGGAACAGATGCAGAGGGAGAAATGCTAGCATAGAACCTAGAACAAAATCACAGCTAATTAAAATCATATGCGCCATAACTCCACACACACTTTAAATAAGCAAACTTCTAGGCATCTATTTTATTGTGATTGTAGCAGCAGCTGCAGCAATTTCGCTCAGTGCACTCCCCTATTGGGCCCGCATTGATGGACAGTTAACGCGGCAAAACGAACGCGAAAACATGGTCAGAAGGGGGTGGTGGGTGGCTCGCCGAAGGGGGCTGCCCCTTTCAGCGGATGCTGCTGCTGCTGAAGCCAGCAGGCTTAGACGGCGCAACTGTACCGAGGATTGTTTGCAGGAGAATAGGACGAGGTCCTGGGGTCCTGGGATCCCGGCTGCCGGTTCCTGCTGCCCGGCGCCCCACTGGCAAGATTTTCGCGTGCGTTGCAAGTTGCCAATGTCCAGTGTCCTGTGTCCTGTGTCCTCTGCCGCCTGACCCCCGACACCCGACCACCGACCTCCGACCCCGCCCGTTCCACCCATGTTGCATGTGTGTCCATCTGCTGCCTGTATTTGCCCGTGTTTGTGTGTGTGCGTTTGTGTTTTTGTAGATTTTGCGCGCTGCGCCATTTGATTGCATTGCGTCGCTTCCGCTTCCACTTGGCCATTGTCGCTCCTTTGGAAAATCCAGCCCACATCCCCGCGCCCCTTCATTTATATACAAATGAACGCCTCCGCTGCCACGCCCATTCCGCTCGTTCAAGTGCAGACGCAGGCAAATAATTTCTTTTTTTTTTATTGTATTTGTCGGACGGCATCGACGACGTCTGTCGTTGCAAGTTGTTAGGCCATGTGGTCGAGGGGTGACCATAGCTGCATCCCTCTGTCTTTCTGTCTTCTGGCGGGGATTAGCACATGTGCCCGTCCAGCAGTTGCACCTTAAATCGCCCGCCATTCGCTTTAAGTTCTCGCTGACATAATTTCCCCGAATCGGAATGACTCCTCCAATTACTGCTCCAAAGACAGGCCCACTGATTGAAGTCTCGCTCGAAGAATTGTCACAAGAAGCGCTCAAAAGACTGGCAGACTAATTAAAAGCCACGGCAGAAATATTAAAAACAAAAAGGAAACCATTCGAGGTGGAAATCTTTGAGGCTGTGTTCATCTTCTGCGCAAAGGGAAGGTTTCTTATAATTGCCAGCGGTGTTTGACAATGCACGATTATTATAAGAGGCAGAAAATTATAGAAGGGAATCTCCAGGTAATTGCCAGGGGATTTGTTTGAAGTCGGGGTGGCACGATTGCCAACTGAGTGATTTTCGTTTGTGGCATGGATTTGCACGAAGTATACGGAACCATGCAACATTGATAAGTATGGAAATACATAATAATTCGTAAAAAGCTCAGAACTGAGCAATCATAGGGATCATCTTATTTATTTACCACAAGTATAACTTTAAAAACAACGAAGTAATTAATAATTGCGGTGTGACTTCTACGAGTTTTTTATAGCTCCGCAAGGAGTTTTTCAGGTAATCCCCGTGCCCAGAGCCGCTTTCCTTTGATTTCACACCTGTGTGGGCCGTTAACACCTGGGCAAAGCCAAAGCCACAGAGCGGCAAAAAAAAAAGAGGAAGCCCCTGCCCCCGAAAAAAGCACCTGCACTTCTGCATTCCCATGAATGAGACATTGAAACTGAATGAGTTTGCTCGCGACGCACACACAAAATGCATGAATGAAAATTTTGCCGGTGCAACGGGGGGGTGGGAAAAAATGGCGCTGGGGGTGTGGCAAGCTGGGGAGTGGCGCTGCTGCGAATCTGACTACATGCAACGCGACTGTTCAATGGGCCACGCACGAAAACGCGACCCAAAAACGGGGGCCGTGCCCCCGAAAAATGTTGCTGTGTGTTGCAGGTTGCCAGTGACAGCGAAAAAAGCGATGCATCGCGGCCAGAAAGTGCAGCCGGAAAAAATGGAGCGGGATGATGTTGCTGATGATGATGACGCCGCCAATTTGGCTGTCCATTCGATTGTTCAGCATGCGGCACACGCGCCAAGGTCACAGCCAGCTGCCCATCCCGCCCCCTTTTTTGCAGCCGCTGTTGCAGTGGGCTCAACAGTTGGCAGCCCATCGCGAAGTGGGTGCAAAAAACTGGCCAAAAAGGCCGCACCAGAAAGCCACCTCTTCAACCCCTGCCATCCCGTTTCGACCCCTTTTCGCCCCTTTCACCCTTTTTGCGCCCCCTTTTCTGCTGCATTGCACTTTGATTGCACTGGCCGCGATTATCCTGCGCTGCATATCAATGTCCTGGCCATGTTGGTAAAAAAGCGTAAAAATCTGTGAAGGTCATTTCCATTCAGATCTCGCTTTTGGCCCCCTTTTTCCCCATACCGCCCCCCCTCTTCGTGCACACGAAATTTTTGCATTTTTTCCAAACCATTTTCCCCGGTTTCCGCGATGTTCTGCTCGTTTTTTACGACAGAAGTGCATTCAACGCGATTATTAGGGATTTCAATCGACGCTGCACTCGCCCGTGCTTTCAACCCTGCCACGCCCCCTTGGCTGACCCCCCTCCGCGCGTCCCTGGCCACTTGTTTGCGGTGGCTGTTGCATTGGTTTTTTCCTCCACTTTCCACTTTTGCACGCGCCGATCCGATTTTTGCATGAATTTTTGCAGTAGGCTTCTCATCTCGCCCCCACCGATTTTGGGGCCATTTGAATTGTTGCACTTTTTATGCAGCGGCCTGTCGCCTTTTTTCGTTCTGTTGAAGTGTGAAAATGCAGCGGGGAAAAAATGATTTTTCAAGCAGGGTCAATATCGGAGGCTCCTGGCTTTTTGGCCCGTGCGTCGATGTCGATGGCGATGGCGATGTTGATGCATTCTTGTTGCACATGCATCCAGTGCGGCTGTCTGTCCATTGTTGCGGCATCAGGCCGAAAACCCAATTGACCGCAAATTTGTGGCTTACCTCATGGCTTTTTCAAACTGATTTTTATCGCAATGTTGTCAGAGGGGGCGGGGCAGCAGTGGGCGGGGAAATGCAAATGGTTGCACGACACATGGCCGATTGACACCGATTTTATTGTTTCGCCTTGATTGCCAATGCTTATTTAGGCCATATTATCTTAGAGATTGATTTAAATAAGCAACATAGCTAGAAGGGAAGTTCAAGAAGTTGAAGTTCCATGACCTTCTATAAACTAGTTCTATGATCAACAGAAAGAACAATTGCATATAAATTTAATAACATTATGTTTGGTTAAATTGAGCTAACAAGTTATATTAAGTTACATAGAGATACGAGCCAAAGGAGTAACATCTTTTGTTTGTCAGTTAGACAATACATAAACCTATTGATTCCTATTGATTTTGTACATATGGTTACGCATAGCTTCTAATGCTTTAGTTTGCCTGACTAATACCTCCATTCTCCTAAAAAAAAAGGACGATCAGCAACACGTTGGTCCTGGCCATTTAAGTGGTCGTTTTATGAATGAAAATCGGTGGCACGTGGAAACTATTAGCCATTGTATAGCTATTAAATGTCACAACAAAAGCCACCAACAGCAGCTGCAGCAGCAACAACAACAGTGGCAACACACCACTCACACACACACACGCACAAACTCGTGTGTGAACACAAATTGTGTGTGAAAAAGTGCACACACATGGCCATCGACACGAACACGAGTGCAAAAAACACGCGTAAAAAGTGTTGCTGTCATGTTGCTGCTGCTGTTGTTGTTGCTGCTGCGGCTGCTGTTGCATGCAACAGTGCGTTTCGCTGCAGCAGCAACACAGGCACACACACCGCACATGCACATGCACATGCAACTCACCCACAAACGCAGCTCTTTATTTTATTTTTTGCAATTCACGCGAAATGCGTTTGAAAGCGAAAGTGTTGCTGGCCCTCACACATGCGGATTGTTGGTGTTAACAGCATGTTGCACGTGTCAACATAAAGCTGCTGCAGGTGGACACGGCCCCTGCCACGCCCCCCTACCACTCATGCTCCCCATTCGCCCCATCAATGGACAAAAATCCGCGTGTAATTGATAGCGCATTTTGGCCAACTTTATCACTCACTCGCTGTTTGTTGCCACTGCTGCACATTTTATTTGCATTGCAGTTAGTCAGTTTGCATTTCTTTTTTCGTGTGCGAGTTGCTGCAACAACACAACCGCAAATTTCAGGGGCGTAGCTCGGGGGAAGGGGGCAGCAGCCATTAATTAGTCCGCAGTTCAACTGTGCGCTGTTGGTGATTAAAGCAAACGTACTACATAAGACTGGCGTTGATCAGAGGTCGATTTGTGTGCATTTCGCAATCGAGTCGGAATGGATAAGCACTGGGTATAGGCAGTCAACTGAGGGTGATCACAGAAAACACTCAATTAGCAAGGGTATTTATCATATAAATAATTCATATGTACTTCGAAATATCTTCACATAACTTTGGGATCGTATTCCGTACAAATGTAAAACTTCAATTGGCAAGTGAACTCATGAGAGATGCAGCTGCACCTTGCATCATCTCGTATCTAAATACAAGTGAAACATTGTGCTTAATTTTTCAGTACTCCTTTTTGTCGGAAACCTAATCATAGATTTCACTGAGGCGCTTTCCGCATCAAGATCTTTTCCCTTGGATTAGCAGAAATCGATGCCCTTGGGGCGCCTTAAAGTAGCCTACGCAGGAACCATGGATTCAGACTGGGAAACAGGAGCAGAAGGCTGGAGCTGCTGCCTCCTTTGCCGTAACAATTTGTAGTTCCTTTCGGAAAATGTGACCAATTTCGATGCGCTGCCAATGGCTTTGTGGACACACCCCAGATATCCCCGATGTCCCCCGATATATACATATAGAGTATGTTGGGTCCCCTCGAAGCCCGCTCCTTTGGAGGACAAGTGGCTGCAAGAGGAGATATCTGCAGGGAGACAAACACAGAACACAAACAGACGCCTCACACAGGCACACATGCAGCGATGTCCTTATGTCCTTTCCACTCTGTCACATGTCAGGCCCTTATACTAAATGCGTTTTTTGCTTAGTTTTATTGCCGCTTTCCACCTTTTTTATTCGGCCTCCCCTGCAGATGCGTCGGCGTAGGAAAATCGACAGGGAGCCGCTTTTTCGCTTTTCCCGGATCGCAAAAGGACAAACGGAAAATGCAGACAGCAACAGAGTCGCAGGCGGCGTTTCGAAGCCTGAGTGCAGTAAAAATCAAGCGAAAATCTATCTGCAAAAAAATGCGAATCAAAGGATGGGAAATCAAGAGGGCTGTGGACTTTCTTTTTCTATTGCTTGTCCCCGGCTTGTTTTTTGTCTATCGAGTTTCAAATTTCCCGACGTACAATGCGTCGTGGCTCCTGCTGAAGCTGAAGGCTTTGATAAAAAATTTTTTGGCAAATGTTTTCTGAAATCCTTCACTCCCACATCGCCATTGCAGCAGGAGCAGCATCAGCAGCGGCAGCCTCGTCGCATATAAATGGCATGTTTGGCACATGGAAGGGGTCGAAGGGGGCGCAGAAAAGGGGGAGGGGGCTGCCCACTGCGATTCAAACAAAATAATATGCAAAATGTTAAAAAATTAAAGCGGCAGGGTGGGGCGCCGCGTTTTAGAAGGGAGATTGGCACACAAGTTGTCCGGCGTAGAAATTCGCGAATTTTTAGTTGATTTTCTACATGTGCTGGCAAAAAAGCCCCCCCTTTTCATGGGTGTCTGTTATCTGGCTGAAGAGGGGGTGGGGGTTTTGCTTTTGAGGGGCTATGGCTTAGGGGGTGTGCATGCGTTTTTGTGTTTTGATTTTGTGTCGCCTTGCAAAAGGACAACGAGTCCACGTCCATTTGCTTGAGTCGCTCGTCAAAGGGCAGGGGCTCAAAAAAGGGGGGAAATGTAAAAGGGGACATGTACTCGGCTCGACATTAAAAATAAATCAAATAAAATTAACACAGCGGCGTTCGAATATACTATACATACGACAGCCACATAAATTATTATTTTTTCGCTGGTCAAAATAAAATGGGAGTATTAACGTTTCACATAAGGGTGAATATTTCAATTGAAGCGTGAGCTAAACATTTTTTCTTTACACGTAGACCGCATTTCATACGCATTTTAGATGGATGTGAAAAAGTCCAGACCGAAAGTTAGTACAACTCTTTGCATGATACAACTTCTTTTGATCGCTTTCACTGATTAACAACTAAGAAAATCATGATTCCATTCAGTGTAAAAGTGAAATGTTAGCATCAATATCGAGTTCTTTCATTTACAAGGTCTCTTCACTCGATTCCAATTCGAAGATCATGCTTCTCCCCGTTAAGTGCCATAAAATAATTGAATATACATCTGGCGACGGACACGACAAGAACAAAAGGCTATGCAGATGTCGGAGCCGTATATGAAAAAATAATAAAGTATAATAAACATCGGCGATTAAGTGAACGGCTGCAGAAAAGTCCAAATGTCCAAATCGAGACTTGCAACATATGAGGACAAAAAGCACGGCCATAATATGCGAAATATTAACAATACTATAAATGCGCTCCGTTGGGGGTGGCGCAAGGGGATGGGGCGGTGGGGTGTGGGGCAGCCACAACAAATCATGCCCAAAACAATGGGCCACATTTTTAGTCTTTTCTGCTGCTGCTGCTGCAACAACTTATATCAAACAATTACACATATTTTGCATGCGGTAGCAGCTCGAAATTTGAACAATTGCCGTAGACGAAGACGAAGTCGAAGTCGGAGACCTGCCCCCCTTCTTCTGCTGATGCTGCGACGAGCAACAAGTTGCTGCTGCAATATGCTAAATCCGAGGCAACAATAAAAGCTGGTTAGCCACACACAATGCCACATCCTCGTCTTCGGATGCTGAAGAAGTTGTAGCCATCATTTGCGGCAACATCAGCAACAGCAGCAACAACAGCGACTGCTTTGCATGCATCGTTGGGCACGCTGATGTTGCTGCTGCTGCGGCTGCTTCTGCTGCGGCTGCTGTTGCTGCTGCAGTTGCAACCTGGCACAGTAGCAGCCAAAATAGTTGTCTTTCGACTCTGCCGCATCGCCCACGAAGAAACACGACGCGTCTGCGGTGGCGTCGGAATCAGAATCGCCAACTGCGGTGCCTCTCCTCCGAGAAACGTGCACCACCGCCGACCTGCAACCAGCAGGCATCCAGGCAGCAACCGCAACGGCGGTGGCAGCATCTCGCATCTCGTCCAGCGGCAACATGGAATCTTTTCGATTGCCCTATGTAATTGATCATACCCTTGAGAAGAGGGGATAGCTTAGGCAGGTCTAATTGGGCCATTAAGATGTACTCGTAACTAGAGATAGATACTTGCAGATAAACCTATGGCACCTCACAAACTTAAAAATGATTTAAAAACCATTTTAAAAACTTAAAAAAATACTTTAAAATCTTGATGCAATGCCACATATATGAGCTCCTTTTACTTTTGTTGACAACTGCATTTGAGGTAGTTAAGTTCCCACGGTAGCAGCGTGTTCGTTGCAAGTTTCTAGCCCACAAATTTATTACTGATATTTTTGTTGTATCTCTGCCTTCGCCCATAATGTCTTTTTTACGCGAACCGCCAGGGGCGCGGCGGGGGGCGGGGCAGTAAACGAAGTGAAACTAAACCTAAACTTCATATGTTTGGCTGGGCGCTGCTGCCTAGCATTTCTGCAGTAGCAATTGACTTTATTTGCAATTGTTAGAGTGCCGCCTGCGCCCCCGAGTTTTTCCCCTTGGACAGGTTTAATAAATATGTTCGAGGAAATGATGTTTGGTAATTGTTCGCTTCGTTTCGTATCGTTTCGTTTCGTTTTGGCCGAGAGTTGTTGGGCAAAGCAGGAAACGCCGCACTGGACCCTTACTATCAATCGTGAGATCTCCGAGTTTGGTCCATGTTTGGTAAGTGTGTGTTTTAATATGCCGAAAAAGTCTTTCGGCCAGTTATGTAAACATTTGCATAACTCTGCAACTGCTTCCTTCGATATTAACTGCTGGGGAACAGGGCTCGGAGTTAGGCAGTTGCCAAAAGGTGGTGTACTGCGAATCGGATCGAATCGAATCGAATCGAAATGAATTCACGCATTTTGACAGCACAACGGGGCCTACGTGTCGTATGCGCAATGTGTCTGAGCCTTTTCCTTTGCCGTTGCTTTTGCCGTTGGCGCAGGTCAGTAAACCGCCAATAAAAACAACCGTTGCCAGTTGTCCAGGGTCCAGTATCCAGTCTCCTGGTCATCCTGCAGTCGCCTCTGCCAAAATGAAAATTGAACTCATATTTATTTAACTGGGGCCTGCAACTCGCAGTCGGCATGGCAACTGGTCTACTCCTGCCGTCCGTTGCCACCTCCGAAAACTGGGGTCCTACGTCCAATTCATCAACCGAAGTCCCAGCTAGCCGGCTAGTAGTTGGCGTCCTGCATCCTACACTGAGGGAAATAAAGGGGGAATATTTCATTGGTTATCTTCAAAATAAATAATATATAATTCCTTTGTCCAGAAGACACACATCGAATAATACAAAAACTATTGAAGCCATCGAAGACAATAAAAGATTTTTAAATTAGCTTGTCATATTTCATATTTTCTCTCTGTGTGATTCCAGGATCCTGCCTAGTATCCTGATTCAGCCACTGGTCCTCCTGTGTGTACTCTTTTGTCTAGGAATTTTTGAGTTTTGAGTTTGCATACAAGATGAGTTTCTGTCCGAGAAGGGGGCTGGGTGGGTGTTCCGCCGGGGGGTGGGTGGCGCATAAGCCTAGGCTCCACGTCCACGCCCACTCTTCGACATGTGCGTGCCCCTCTGGGTGCCGTAATAAAATGTCATTCGTCATTTGGTTTTTGCGTTGTGCGTTGCCGGCTTCCCAATTTTCCTGCCACCCCACAGTTTTCCACTCCCCCACCCACACCCTCGCCCATCTGCAACGGGCTCTTTTGCTCCAGCAGCAACGACAACGACAACTAATCGCATTGTCTGCGCTTTTTGTATGCACCACGCAGGCAGAAACGAAAATCCATATATACTACTAACTACCCGCACCCAAAAGGACCACCCATGCCACCCACACCACCCACTCCACCCATCCTGGAATTTCTGCTCTCGTAGTCGCCACATTCGCCTGTCACATTTAACAATTCTATTAATTTGTTTTGTTCTACATAAAGCTCTCGGCTCCTGATTGCATTGCCCCAACTCCCCACTCGCCGTCTCTTTCTGTTCGACTGCTGCCCTCTCTTTCACCTGCTGAATAAGGCATGGATTGCCATGGCTATGCAGTTTTATTATGACAATTTTGATTTGATTTTGATTTCTTATGCAATTCTCTTCCACTGCGGCTTAGACTTCTTTATTTTGTGCGTAGCTCATATTTTTGTTTAGTTTCGGATTCGCATTCAGTATGCATAGACAAGGAGCCTTAACCCCTATTCCCGCTTGGCTTGTTTTGCTATTAGGGGGTTAAGCCCAGTCGTCGGCTGTTTCGGCCACATTCAAATTGAAGGATTGCCCATCCCTTGAATCGCGGACATGGCCGAATGCGGCCAAAGGACCTTAGACCACGCCCATTCCGCCGGCCAACCCCTCCTTGGTGCCCCTGGCCAGATATTGTCTTCGTTTGGCTAACAAATGTCGAACGGCGGTTGGCATTTGCGAAATTCTACAAAACTAAAATATATCACTGGGGGACTGACCTCGCTCTCTACTGCCCTTCCCTTTATTCTCACATCGCTCTGTATGCGTAATTTTGCTACACTGAGAGATGAAACAGTAGCTTTATTTATTATTTATTATTTATTTTTTATTTATTAAAAATCCAACTGAAAATCTTTGATCTGCTTTTGTTTTTCTCGTTTTTTGAATTGAATGAGACTTGGTAGCTAGTCCATTTTATTTATCTTTTGAAAAGTCACACCAGATGGAACACACATTTTCTCTCCGTGCATATGGGACATTGGCAAAAGGACTCTGGTTTCTGAAACGTAGACCGCTTCTAACTGAAAATAATGATAGGCGCAGGCAACATTTCTCCACGAGAGTGGGTGGCATCGGGGAGTGGAGGGGGCCTGTAGGCTGCATGAAATTGTCAATGCATATTTGGGGAGAGCTTCGTGGAGGAGCGGGGAGCGGCGGCGGTGGGGATTGTTTGCCTGCGTTTGGTTGCATTGCGTTTGGCCACCCGACGACGACCATTGTCGCTCGATTTATGATTTATTTTTTGCATGGTCGCCATGGATGCGCAGTGGTTGGCCGGTGGTTCAAGTGGATCCGCAGTGACACTGCTAAATTAAAAGATTGATCGCCGCCCTGATGGATCACTGATTGATGGCAGCGTTAATCAAATTAAACTGTTTAGACTGGCACACGCATTCGCTGAAGTTTCAGACACGATGACATCGATGACTTTCGCAGGTGAGGCAGGGATTGTGGGTGCATTTCACGGCTTAAATGACACTTAAAACTTTACTCTCTACTCTTAGAAATTGCTCAGTAATTTATTAATACATAAACGAAATAATGTTTAAATCCAGAAGTTTTAAAACGCATGATTTTCCAGTGCCTTCTATGCGTAACGACAATTGTCATCAGGTGCATTATCGGAGCAAAGGTAACTAAGAGCCTGCCACAGGTCACAGGCTCCTCGGCAGCCGTTCACACAAGGATTTCCCTCTTTGGAGGCTTCTTCTCCACCTGGTTTTTCCCCAGTTCTTCTACCTCATACTAGGCCCCGTTTTGTTCCCAGAATCCTTTGTTTTATTGTTATCGCCTGTTCCAGGCTTTCTGTGGCCAGGACTCCCCTGCTCGTTGGCCAGAAATCTGGCCAGCCAGTCAGCCAGCTTGCCAGCCAGTCTGATAATTCGAATGGTCATTATTTATATTCTTTGAAAGTGTTTTTGCGTATTCAAAAATTCTATTAAGGAAGTTCAAGTACAAAACTTTTGTTGCCCGCCTGCCTGCCTGCCGTTGTTGTTCATGCATGTCGAATGCATCGCAGGGGGAAAGGATCCACAGAGTGGGTGGATGTCCTGCAGGCAGAGCCATCGTCGCAACGTCATCGGCATCGTCATCGTCATCCTGAACGTCATCATCTGCCTCCCAGCCGCCCCTGCCCGTAATTTTCCATCCAGCGTCGTCGTCGTCGTTTGCTGTTGTGTAGTTTTTGCGTTTATTGTTGCATTTCTGATGTGATTTTTAGTATTGTCCAGCGACGAGTGCAATGTGCTCAGCATTTTTGCATGTATCCTGTGGGTGGGTGGATGGATGGCTGTGCTGCGTGCTCCTGTGTTAAATTGTTTGCTTGATGCTCGATCAAAAATGACAAATGTAGCTACAGTGGCCAGCGGAAGTCCGTGAATCCAGGCCAAAAATGAGGCAATGCTAGTTAATTAAGAGATTTTTGTATTTTCCGCGAATTAAAGAGGTTTTATTTGTTTAATGATTACACCACCTAGGCTGAACCAAAGATCAAATAAAACAAATAGCTGGAAGTTGTAAATAAAATTAAAAATTTACGTTGCATTTGGCAAAAAGTTAAGTTGAAAATATTTAAAAAAGTTAGAGCATTTAATAACTGCCAATCAGAATTATTGAACACGCATACTTTTCCACTTTTTTCGCACGCACTGTACCCATCATTTTTGGCAACACTCACAGCTGCAGTTTTGCAGCTCCGATGTCGCTGGGATTGCTGGAAAATGTTAATTTGAATTTGTGAGCATGTCATTAACACACAGGCACAAATACACACACACACGCACGCACACGCGTGCATCGCACACAGATAGATGGACACACATGCCACGCCCACATGGAGGCGGCATGCATATGCGTTTGACAAATGCGTCGTTAATGATGCAAAATGCAATTTTCGAAAATTCAAAAAGTTTTGTTTTCGATTTCGTGCACTGCTCGAAAAGCCCAAGAACTTCTCATTGCATTCGGGGAATTGTGTATAAACTTCTAAATGTGATTTAAGGCACAAATTATAAATACAAACTGAGGAGATGCAGCAGATGTGGAAGGGGTGTATTTCTATATAAACAAAACATAACTAAACAATCTGCCGCTTTAATCAGCGCCGCCGTATAAAAACAACCGCAGATACAGATACAGATACAAATACAGATTGAGATACAGCCGGGGCAACAACTCAATTACCAACAACAAAAGAACCGTCGGCCAACATTCATCACCACGAAATTAAATGGCCTTTGTTTATACATACATACACATTCTGTCCGAAACCCCGGAAAAAATACAAGAAAGATCGTTGGGAAATTTAGAGAAATGCTGTGGTAAAAGCAATGGTATAATATTTTTTCAACGCTCGGCATTTGTTTAATTATAAATTTCTGTCAAGAATCTCTGCCCGTGGATCTTTCTTCCATCTCAAAGAAGCGCCGCGGTCGTCAACACGTTGCCTTCGTCACCCTGGAAAAAAGGAAAATTCACGGGGTGGGGTGGAAAATGCACACAGAGAGAGACACAGTACAAAATGCAAACAAACAAACTATTACAGAGGAGGGCTTCTTCGCCCCCAACTCCGGAGTTTCCATTCCCATTTCCAGCTCGAGAGATGCATTTGCCAATGTTTAGTTGCTGTTGGGTTTTTGATGTTCGTGGGTTGGGTGGTGAAGTAGCGGAGGGGTGGGGCACACCGATGCCGATCAGTTCGGTTTTGTTTAGTTGAATTCAATTTTGATTTGTTTGTTCAAAATTTATTAAAGATCAAAGGCGAGGCTGAGTCAACTTGTCAATGCCTGGCAACGCGCACAAAATATCACAAAATATCCGCAGGCAGGCGATTTGTCAATAATAACCCAAAACAAATAAACCGCCGATCCATGAGAATGATATGGGCATAAAACATGAGATCCATGAGTTCGTACAGCATATGTTTTTGCGAATACACTTTTAAGGATATTCTTAATTAACAATTCATGATTTATGCCTCCTTTCGTGTTGCACGGTCACACAATAGGCTGCACTTGTGCTAAGAACTGCTCTTGCCACACTAACTTGAATAATAGGATATTTTATACATCTCACTTGATGAGTAGAAAATATTTGCGAGCTTAAATATTTATTTTAATCCACTCCTTTTAGTAAGGGCATTAACTTCGCAACGTGGATATCGTCAATTCTTTATTTATAATTCGCCGCCAATTCTAAACACAATTAAAATCGCCGGCCCAGCAATACAATGAAGTCGAAAGGAGGACCGACGCCTCGTTAAATTTCCCAGTCCCATGGAAACGACATCCTCGTCTTCCTGTCCCCCCGCCAGCCTCTTCCCATAGACCCCCCTTAAACCATTCTCGCCGGTCGTATACAAAACAAAGTCGCCAACTATAAAAATTATAGTTAATGTATAAATTTAATGGCAACTCGTTTATTAAAAATTTTATTTGAATTCTTTTATTTATACGTTTTATACGCTCTCTGGCACTCGCACTGGCGAACTTGGCGGACTGGCTGCAACAATGTTGCACAGCATAGGACGGCCAAGAATCAGACGATGGGCATGGCCCCTTGCCCCAGGCCCCCACTCCCCACTCCCCACCAGCTCCCTCCCTCCCTGCGTCCCTGCCATAAATCGAAAGAACAAATCGCCGCAGCAAAGGCAGTAAAAGCAAATAAACCCAAGTGCAGACATAATAAACTCGCTGGTGTTATGCGCGGTACTTTGCCGAAGAGGGGGTGTGGCAGGGGGAGTCGTGGAATTCGGAGGGAGTTGGCGGGGCGGGGGCATCGGGGACTCCAAGGAAAATGCACTTGCCCAATTGGGCAGCAGTGAGGTCATTATTGCAACTATTGAAATTATCCAGCTCGTGGGTGGCTCAACTCGAGCTGCATTTCTAAGCTCCACAATTTTATATGTACATGCAATTTCCGGCTGCGCTTTTTACGGCCCTGATTATGGCCAACTTTTTCTCCTCCTCTTCTGCTTCCTTCCTCTTTCTTGTACTACACGCAATTTAAAACTAAATGGGCGGGTGGAAATGGCCACGATGTTTTTGCAAATATTAAATGTTCCAGCCACAATGTTGCCGCGAGGAGCGCGGGGCTCAGAAACAATTTTAATTACATGGAACTCTGGGAATATGTTTATGTACATACATACATAGATGCCTGAATGTCAAACGTAGCATTGCTCAATGTTCGCGGCACTATCTGATTAATTTCGTATAATTTCCGATACTTTGCGACGTTGCTCGCTCTCGTATCAGCAAGCAATTAAAAACAAGTTTATTTTACAACAATAAAATGACTAATTATTATTATTATCATCAGCGGCGGCGGCGGCGGTGCGACGACGTCGACTGCCCTGCCTATCAATATCAGGGCGGCAAATAAAACTTAACATAAAATAGGTAAAAATCAAACGGCGGGTGGTTTGCCTGCTCGCTGCCTATCGAACTCAACAAGTTTCAATTATGTGCTTGAGACACAGCGCAAAAAACACAAATGGGGAAAAAACGACTGGAACACTTTCGTAAGAAGTGCTCACATCGCGTTGTTCTTGTAATAATTAATTGACTATTTGTTGCTGTTGTTCTGCACTTGAGTGTCGGCTCCTCAGGTGCAAACTGTTCGGTTGGAGGGGGTGGTGGAAGGGGGTGCTGCCCCCACGGAGCACGTTATATTATTAAATTGTAATTTTATTTATTTTAAGTGAAAGATATGATAACAGCACACACAGCGACAGCCGACAACTTTGTCCGTTGTTGATTGTTGATTGTAGCTTTGCCTTCACCGAGAAAAACATGGCATTTATATTTATTAATTGAGTCAATCCTTGAAATTCCTTAGCAAGGTGGTCACACTGCTTCCTTTAAAAGGTTCTTTTTACTATAACATTATTATACATTAATCCTAATCACTCAGTTCTCACAGTGCACCTGTCTATTACTGGGTGACGAGCCAAGGGGACTCCACTCAAACTACAGTTACCAACTAAATTGCAACATTTCTATAAAGCAGTCAAGTTTATGACACTAAACTAATGCAAAGGCGCATGCTAACTGTGTCCCCTCGATTCGCTTCGATCGGTTGTGTGCGCCAAACAAGTTGCTGTTTCTGCAACAATGTTGCACGAATCTAGAACACCGTCTGCAGTCGTATCTTGAACTTGTTCCAAGATGTTTTCAGCATTTCGGCGGATTATCTACGGCGAGAGAGATTAGCCAGGCATGGCCTAAGTGGTTGTAGAGGCGACTGTGAATGTGGGAATCAAATATGAGTAGTATCTCTAATGATTCAAGACTTTTCTTGCTTTTAAACATATGTAGCTAATACAGATTCTCATCTTTTTCACACAGTGCAGGTGGCTTGGCTGGTATATTCCTCTATATACCAGTTGATATGTCTTAATGCACCTTGGTAGGTAAAGTTGTGATTGGTGCTAGTTTCCCGATGAAATACTCTGCCATATATATGGTTTTAGAAATCCATTAATTAAATTATGTAGCGATTATTTCATGTTCGATTTGAAAACATCTCGCATTCCTGTCATTAGTTGACATTCCCCGTGTTTTCCTGATTCCTGTCACCAGCTTGCGGCTAAGAGTGTTACATTAACCCAAATGCGACTCCAGTTTCCAGCCGACAGTGCCCCCCGTGCCCCCAGGGAACCAGAAGCACGAGTGCGGAGCTGCCCGGCCCACACCGTTCCTCAATTAGTGGCATAATTCATGTTTCGCAGCTGCCAAGGCACGGGGCGAGTTGTTTACACTCGCCACATATTTTGTCATTTAATTAAAGGCCAATCAAAAATGCAGACGACTGCCAGTTGCAATATTCATGTGTCGCGTATAGTATGTATCTGGGTAAATGACGGGGCATAAACAAAACTTTGGACGCGTCTAAATTATTTCCGCTGCTCAGAGTCAACGATCTGCAATCGACCATCGACCATCGACGATCAGCGATCAGCGATCGACGATCCACAGACGATGTCTAGCGGTAAACTTCCTTATATAAATTTCAATAAAAAGCGTATTGACAGAGAAACTCACGCGACAAATAATGCGTAAAAATTATTGAATTGCAAATTGAAATAAAAAACGAGAATGCAAACGAGTGAGTTGGCGGACAAAAGAAATACCCTGTATATCTTAAGCTATCTGTATCTGATGAAGGCCTAGTTCACTTCGAATCCATCTCAAACTTTGTTCCTGATCTATTAGATTCGCAGTGATTCTACATTTTAATGAGATACATATTAAAGAGCTTACTTTCCTTTTGATTACTGATTTATCTGGCAAATATTATATATTGTACAATACAGGGTACTTACAGGGTACTGCCTGACGCAATCTTTTTGTCCGTAGATAACTGACGAAGTGTGGGGACAGAAGAGACGACTCCGGAGTTGTTTATGCATTTTGCCGGCAATTGGACTTGGAGTCTTCGACGGCCACGTCTCCGTCTTTCTTTCAGTGTCAGTCTCCGACTTCAAATCGTCTCTTTACCAGTCCGCATCCATATCCACATCCATATGCACATACTTGCGTCTCAGACATGCAACATTGTGTGGCAATGTGTGTGACAACGACTCTGGCGAACTGGTTTGCTGCAGCGTAATAAAATATTTTATTTAATGTTTAGTTTATTTTGTGCAGTCTTCAAATTTATGGGCTACAGTTTCGCCAGATCGGGGCAATGTCTTATGTGTATATAGTCAGTCTCGTCTCGGTTGCGCCCTTCCCCTGCGATTTGTTTGCTTTAAATCCGAATCTGAACTCTTGTGTTTGCTTTGGCTAAACACTGTAAAAATATCGGCGGGCACATCTGGGACTCGGATCACTTGATCTGCCAGCTATCGTCCATCGATCGAATCGACTCCACTCAACTCAACCCAACTCTCCTCTCCGGTCATTAAAATTGCAACGTGCTGTTTACTGTTGCTGCTGCTGCTGCTGCTGCGGAGTTGCAGTTGCTGCTGCCACATTTATTGCACTCCTTTGGATTTGTTGCTCGCTTTTATTAAATCAGCGCAGCAATTGCAATTTAATATTAAAAATAATAACAAACAGCAGCAGCAGCCGCTGCAGCCGCCTGCATTTTGCACTGCTCGTGTTGCATTCTTGCAGTTAATTATTTGAATGGGGAACAGAGACCAGAAAACCAGAGGCTGGCCAGAAAAATCGAAGGGGGTGCGGGGGTGCCGGGGGGCCAGTTGCTCTCTGCAGTTCCATTGAAAATGTTTTAATGCACGCTCCGCCGGTCAATGCATGTCAGTTGTTGCTGCTGCCGTTGTTGCATCTGCGTCTGATCTTGCAGCAACTTCCTATTTCTTCGCGGCAGCTTTTGCAAATGTAAACAAATTAATTAATTGCCTTAGTTGCGGTCTTCGGGCTCTCGATGTGATGGGATGTGATGTGTTCTGCTCAAGTAAATGCAATCGGAACAATGCCGGCTATTTAATATATATAATCAGAGCATGTGCATCTTTTATTAGCAGGGGCAAGATTTCTGCAACGCTCTTACTTTACTCGCTCACTCAAGTCTCAAGCAAGTTATTCATGATTTTAAAAAACTATTCTATTCCATTATTTAAGTACCGAATAGCAGGGAAATAGCTCCTCTCTGTGGGCAAATATCGGATTAGGGGAATGAATTAAATAATCAGCACTGCGCCAGGCATCACACATACGCCCCGTGCGCCGGTCGAAGAGGACGAAAGCAATCAAGTCTCGGGCTTGGAGCAGCACCCCTTTGCTTAGAATGGATACACATGCATATTCCAATCCCTGCCATCCTTCTGCCACATACTGCCACACTGCCACACCCCTTTCTGCTGGCCGCCCACGCGGTGCCTGCTCGTCGGAGATTGGCTACGTCAGCCAACCAAAAATCTTTACTGTTTCCGAAAAAGTTTCGCATTTTCGCACAAAAAGGCGCGGCATGGACTCTCGGACTCGCAAGGAGCAAGGAGAAGGTCCTGTTTGGCAGGCGGCAGGATGCAGGATGCGGAGCGAGAGAGCTGCAGCTGAATTTGAAATTCAAAAAGCCCACACTCCGCACTACAGACTCCACACTCTACACACTCCAATTCGGAGGCCGTCCGTCAATGTCCATGTCCTGCTGCTGGACATTGGCGAAAAATGCGTTAGCCAACGTTGCCGCTTGCCGGCTTCCTCGCCGAGGAAAAGTAGAAGGCAAAACTTTTCGGGCCTGGCAAATGAAATGAAAGCACCGCGCCACCCACCACCCCCCACCCCAACCCCAACGCTCCCCGCCGTCCAAAAAAAAGAAAGAGAGGGATGCCGAAAGCAGGGCTCGAAGAGTGAGAAGCAGCATCTAATGCGCAAGGATATTCGTAAAATGCAAATGTGCAGAAAACAAACACACGCACACTGCGCTCCTCTGTGCTATGCTCTGCTGTTCTGTTCTGTTTTGGACGCCGAAAACAGGACGAAGGACGAAGGACTTGCGCTGGACACTCCATCTTGCTGCAGATGAAGGTGGCCGAAAGTTGACGGTGGCGGTAATGGCATTTTGGGCCACGTTCGACGATTTCGGACACCCACGTCTCCTGGGCCCCTTTGCATGTGTGTGCGTGTGCATGTGTGTTGGTGCATCCTGTTGGACCTGCCGGTCCTGCGTGCCTATGTGTGTGCACTTCCGCCAAAGTCGCAAAATGGCGGCTTGAAAAATCGCCATCGCCATCGCCATTGCCACCCATCGCTGTCGTCATCAGGAAAAGTGGGAAAAGCAACTTTGGCAGGAGCAGCAGCAACAGCAGAAGCGGCCAAACAAAAGGCGGCGAATGAAATTTCGGGGCAAGCCTTTTCAAATAGCGCTCAAGCCACGCGTAGATGTAGATGGATTTTAGACGTGGCCATCTCTCATCCGTGTGTGTCCGCCGTTCGAGAGAGTGTGCGTGAGTGGACAAGATGGTGGACAATGGGCAGACAAGGCGAACAGTGGGCCTGATTTATGGAAGGCTCATGTGCGTTTGTTCAAATGCTATTAGTTGTGAACAATTATATCATTCTCTTAATCTTAATCTCTTATTCTCGTGGTCCCTTCTAATAATTGATCGAATTGGGGGTGTAGGTGCAGAAATTAAGCAAATTTTAAACTAATAGGAATTAGCAATGTGTTTTAATGACATTTCAGGAAATTTATGATACTTATAGGCTGTTGTAGTTTTATGGTATGAAAAGGACATTTAGGATTACAATAGTTTTGTCATCAAATTTCAGTACCTATTCAAACTGTTTAGGCTTCAGTATACAAACAGTATCTCTAGTTTTACTTAAACCAACTTAATTTATAATTGCAAATTGTTCACTTTTCCCCTGCTCTCGTCCCACTGTGCCTGTTTCTGGATCTTCCTGCTGGGTGGCTCCTCTCCTGGGCTTCTCCGTTCGATGCCTGTGTCGCTGTTTGGTCATCAGCGATGTTTGCTGCGCCGTTATTTTTGCTCCTGCTCCTGCGGCCACCCCTTGGCCACCCCGAACCACAGCCGATAGCGCCTCCTGTTTTGCTGCTCCTCATCCAAATTCTCATCCTGCATCTCCTCTGGCTCTTGGTTGTTGTTTTTCGCAGAATTTTCGTTTCCGTTTCCTGGACCAAACGAGCGTGCGTATGTGTGCTGTACGTGTGCGTGCGTGTTTGTGCAGCCGTCTAACCCCCGCCCCTAAACAGCCCCACCGCTCGGAAAAACCCTCGCATGCAGCAACGACCGAACATAGAGAAAACAAAAACAAAAATCTTTCAAAATGAGAAAACGGATGCCAGCTTGCACATTTGCACAACGGACCAACAGGCTCCTCAAACTGCCAGCTACTAGCTCCAACCAAACGCCACCGCCCCCCACCACCCACTCGCAACCCCCCTTGGCCCAAACCTTTGCGGATATGCGAGTGTTTTTGAGGCCTAAGCTCGATGCAGGGGCTCCGCTTGAGGGCGCCTCATCTGGACAAAGTCGCCGGACTTTTCCAGGGGCCCCAACCGTTATCGATGACGATGGCGATGACGACGTTGCCCCAAAGCTCCTCCCCACCAGCCACCACACCTGCACCACCTGCACCACCTCCACCACTTGCACCACCGACAAAACTAGTTGCCATGCATAAAATTTCGTTACCTCAATGCCGGAAATGACGGAGCCGAGGCCGGCAAACAAAACGAAATTTCCAGGATTGGGCACCGGGCCTTTGGATTCTCGATGCAGGACTCTGGTTTTTGGATTCTGGATCCTGGAGACGGAGTCCTCTGGTAAAGAATGATAATCAGTTGCGGAGCAGCTCAAAAGGGTTCATTCAACTCGGATCGTATGGCAATTGGTATTCGATGAGGCGAAAATTGGATGTACATGGACTAATTTAAAGTTACGAGTTTTAAGAGTTCTTCCAAAAACAGCAAACTTTTCAATACTTACTAGAAGAAAGATAATGTGTATCTGTTTGATCGAACAACCACAGCAGATTTTCATTTCATCGTAAATGTATAGTTCTAGCACTCGCACTTTCTGCTGGTGCGCTTCGTTACTAAGTCAACTTCACTTATATGCCAGAATTTTTGCAAGTGTACTAGAGAGCGGCTTGAACTTGCCGAAAATCCTGCGAGCCGCATGTGATATTAAAAGTCTGACCCGTTGGCCAATTATCAATACCGCAATGCATTGGCTGCGTTTTCCCACCACAGCTCGGCTTTCCCCCCTCACCCCGAATTTCCCATCCCGAAAACTAAGCCCGCAGTTGCATCTGTGGAGCGGACGAGAACTAGTGCTGGTTTCTGTTTTCTGTGCCTGGACCGCCTTTATACGCCTTCCTGCACTTAATTATTATCAGCAAATATGCAGCAGGCAGATCGACCCGATGCACCACCCAACGCCACCCAAACTCCATCCACCACCACCATGCACCATCCACCCACCCACCGGCCGCCCACTGGAAACCGATGCGAATGCCACGTTTGTCGCGCCTACGAGCGAAATTTTCTCTAAAACAAAATTAATTCCAATTTTTGTTTTTGTAGAAAATTTTGGCGTTGGCAAACATTACAACAAGGCAGGAGCCGTTGACGACGACGACCGCAACGCACAGCAACGTCAGTGACGTTGACTTTGCCGGCACTTCCATGGGGAGAGCCCCTATGAGCCCCTAGAACCCTCTCGGAAAGCCACCCCAATCCCCTAGTTCGCCCCCTGGAAGCTCTCCTAGTTCGTCTACGCTTACGCATATGCAATTTTCGCCTGCAGGCCTCCAAAGTGGGTGGCTGGGCGGGATTGGGCGGTTGGGTGGCTGTGTGGCTGGGCGGAAGGACCCTCCAATGCCAATACATATGCAACGGACCGAACCGAACTGAACCAAAAACCGGACCGGACCGGACCAAGCCGAAAAGTTTTCTAGGTGCAGCAGACACTTTGCATGCGTATTTTGCACGCATTCTAGAATTTCAATTAAAAATAAATCACAAAAACGTTGCCAGGGCCCCGGCCAGCATCCTGTCTACGCTGGGCTCTCCATGTGCGAGTGTGTGGAGCTGCACTTAAAAACAATAATAACAAAAATCAAATAACTATATGTGCTATTATTCAAGTTTTGAGAACATGGATCACATGCATATTGTGATTGTTGATCCTAAGGACTCGAAACTTAAATATGCATTAGGAAACGATTACCTACGTTTATACATTCTAATGTTTTATAAATAAGTTGGTGTACTTCAACAACTAGTCTAGAATTCCCATTTTCAAATATCAAATTAAGAGTGTTGTCTCACATTTTTCTTCGAGTGTAAGTGTGTATCTGGATTGTGTGCCGGTGCATTTGCATCTCGCGCTGCATCGTCGTCGCCATCGCCATCGTAGCTGTGTTAGAAAATGCATTTTGCACACGCATCCAATTTCTCTTCTGCAGGCCCTACGCAGCGGAGTCCTGCTGCACCACCCAACTGCACCACCCAACTGCACCACCCAGTCCTGCCCCACTCCACCAACAAAATGCAGTTGCAGTCGCCGTTTTGCAGCCATATCGATGACGCGCTGACTTTGGCCTCGACTGTTGATGCTCCACGTTTTGTCGAGTAGGTTGCCATGTGCACCACCCAACTTTTCTTTGCCACCAGCCATGTGCGCAAAAACAACAATGACCCGGCCAAAGTTGGCAGAAAACTTAATGTCCTCTCTCTCCATTATGGGCTGCCATATCCTATTCCTCTCTCTCTCTCTGTCCCGCTGCGGATAAAGAATGGGGATTGTGCCACCCACAATGGTCAATTATATGGGAGATTCTACCCGACAGCCGATTTCTGCGGATTTATAAACTCTGCCTTGAAAACGTACATCTTAAGTCGAATTGTTTGTAAGAAGTATATATCAAAATATGGTTTAAAAGAGATCCTTTCAACTAGGCACGTTCTAATTCATCAAATAGTTAGGCATCTTAAGGATAATGGCTGTTACAATTACCACCATTGGCTTGACTTTATAGTCGCTTCTATTGCCGGTTCTAAATCGATACTCCAAACCCCTGTAAATAATGAATTCGAAATCGTTTTTGTTGAATTGAAAATCCTTTTCGTTGGCGCGCAGTGATCTCCTGCTCCTGCTCCTTCTCGTTTCTCCGGCTTCCAGGACATCGGGTGCTTCGGGAAGAGGAATTGGAGCCCATAACTGCGGCAAACATCTACAGATACAAATGGCCAGGAGAGGCCTACAAAGCGAGGAAATCATGTATAATGGCCAAAACATACAAATACGCACACGCATACCTATGTGGATTCGAGGCGCACACAGGCGCACGTATATACATACATACATGTATAATACTCCGAGTTGCGTGCCCCACCCGGAGCCATCAAGCCCCTTTCCCCGCTCCACCCTGCCACGCCGCTCCACTATTTTATGTGTCCATTGCGCCTCGGCACCGAAAATGCAGCAAATGCCACATAAGTGCCCCTCGCCAATGCCCCATTGACAGCAGCGGGGGGTGGGGTGGTGCAAGTGGGCGCCGGGTGGTGGGTGGCTGCATTAGAGTCGCGCTTGTGGGTGGTGCGGGTGCTGGCTTGGGCGGTTTGGGTGGTTGTGTGTGCGTGGCGAAAATTCGTTGCCACGATTTGCCTATAATTATGTGTGTTATATAACAAACTGCATTCTGCCGAAATACTCGGCATTGCATTTTGGGTGGCTTTGCAGCAGGAGGGGGGAGGGGGTGGTGCAGCGTTGGGTGGGTGGTGCTGGACGTCGGGGTGGCTGGCCGTTCGGCCCGTTTGCCTGCATGAATATTCAATAGCTCGAATATCGCATACGCCCGCCGCCGTTCGCTGCCAGCGAAATAGTTGATAATAATTATTTAATTTCATAATGCATTGCCGGACTAAATTGTACCCCTCGATGCTCGCAAACCGAACTCGATTCGATTCCCTGTAATTGCAAACGTCAGCTCGGCATCAACTTTCTTAATGGGCGATGATTTCTGCCCGATTCTTGATTCTCGATTCCCGATTCTCGAATCTGGATTCTTGTTTCTGGACTCGCGCGATTCTCAGTGAGAACTCGGGCAACTGGACTGCGAATCGATCGATGGCCGGCTACTGTTTAATTTGATTCGTTTTTTGCCCAAGCTGAGCTCGCATTACTGTAATTACGCACAGAGGCAACAAAAAATACAAAATAATTCCGAGGAAACTCATAAAAAGAACCAAAACGAAGTCATTACAGTCACACATTCACACACAAAGTAAGGAAATGAGGGATCTGCGCATGCAAAGTGAGGCAAATTATGGAGAGAAATGCGAAAAATGTGCGATTTGAATAATGGCATTGGCAATAAATGATTGAGAATGGTCCTAAGTTTTTTATCCCCCTCCCAAGTGCTCTAAATTGTATTTAATTGGATCTTTCTTGCATTGTGTAATTGCTCCATAATCTGCCAAAGTGTATGAACTTCAATAAAAATGCTCACACCAAAGGACAAGAAAGGATATTCGCTGATCTTACAGTTACTTTAATTGCGAACTTAAAATAATCTACCCACTTAAATATTCTTAAATTTTTTCTTGCCTTTTCCAGCTGCCCGCAGACACATTTTTTGCTTACTTACAGATAATAATTATTTTAATCTCCGCCAACATAATTATTTAATAATCCCCTCACACGCCGATTACACGAGGCCTTCAAAATCATAGCTTTTGAGTGCTCCTTTTTCGGAGTTTCTGCAATTTAAATCTACTGCTAGTCGAATAAGAAACTCCATGGCAATTGCGG
Organism: Drosophila simulans; assembly: GCF_016746395.2. NCBI lineage: Eukaryota > Metazoa > Arthropoda > Insecta > Diptera > Drosophilidae > Drosophila > Drosophila simulans. The sequence goes on from NC_052522.2 coordinate 1,128,936, forward strand.
CTAATGCGGCATGCAAAACAGTAGCAGTTTTCAAGATAACTCACGAGTCTTTCGGATGAGTTTGACTTTTGCAGGAAGCGGGGAAGGGGCAACTCTGCAACTCAGCAACTCACAGACTCGCATGCACAAATATATATTTTCATAAAAGTTATTTTTTCTGATACCCTGACACGGGGTATGTTGGTCTGGGCCAAAACGAAGTGTCAATGATATGGAATTAGGCCATGCGAGCTCTTTGATCTTCAGGTATCAATGTTATTAGACATCAATTGATGATTTGCTCGCACGAATTGCATTTAAGCATTTGAACTTTGAATATTTACTAGGGTATTTGCGTGGAGCCTTCTTCGGGAGCCGGCCTTTTGTTTTATTTTCCTTTGACTCCGCTTTCGTCTTCGTTTTTTGTTAAGCTGCAAATCGCGGCAATCGTTAAGATCACGAAAAACAATTCAAAATTAATGGTAATAAGCAGTTTGCCAGGCGAAGGCCTCGGCAGCGGACTCTTCCAGCGAAATTACTGCGTACAACAGAAGCCGTCTGGCAAGGGGGCCGCTCCTCGGGTTCCTCGTGTTCCTTGGGTTCCTCGGACTCCTCGATCTCCTCGGACTCCTCGATCTCCTCGGTGGCCCCTGTGCCTCGCAGAGAGGAAACCAAACAGTAGTCCCAGTCTGGGATGTTGGGGCGTTCCACTCGCCGGCCTGGGACTCGAAACCCTCGGATGCCCCATGTCCGATGCCAGATTCTCGGATCGTTGATCGATGGATGCTGCTGGCGTCTTTTCGTTTTTGTTAGAGCAGCAGAAAGCAGAAAGCTGGGGGAGCCACAGGAGCAGCAATCATACGATATTTTCAGCATCGAAATTATTATAATATATTATTATTAACGGCTGCCGTGTTTTTGCCAGCCCGGTTGTTCTAATTGTTGGCTAGTTAGGCGCACATAAGGAGGCAGGTCTCTGAACCCACCGCATGGGATCTCCACAGTATAAGCTCGGCTTTTAAATTACTTCTGGCTGGGATAAAAGTGGGTCTCAAAAGCCTGTTTCCTTACTTTGTAAGGCTGCTACTGCAACTTGAAATTAAGTTAATAAAACTATTTTGAGGCAAGCTGAGTGAGGCACCCAAGGGAGTGGGAGAGACGCCGTCTCCATGTGAAACTGGCATATTTGTTTTCCCTGATGGGCGTTTTGAATAAATGAATTTGCAGCGACAAAGCTCTTGCGCTAAAAGCCTGACGTGAAGGAGTCGCCAAGTAAAGAGCAGCTGCCACAAAAATATATGTGGAAAAGTGGGAAAAAACAGTGGCACCAGAAAAGGACGCTGCTGCCAGCTCGTGTGTTATTTTTTCCAGCTCTCCTTTTCCCACATGCCGGCGTGTCCAGTGCCTAGTGCCCAGTGTCCAGTGTCCAATGTCCAGGGCACTCGAAGGGTGGACAGACACGCACTAGAATCGCCCCAAGGCCCGGTCACTACTCTACACCAATCGAAGCTCGCCGCCATGATGGCCCAAGCCCGAACCCATACCCAAACCCACTCCCATTCCGCTTCTTGGCCAGCAGCTCCTATGTTTGCCTTGTCCTTGCATTTTCTTTTTGTATACATTTTTTAGTTGGCACACGTTTTTGTTTTATTCGCTACCGTGGAGGAGGTCCGACGCATGCCTGGACCTCTATTGGCGGCCCAACCCCGGCTTTATATCAATGTCTGAGCTGCCATGTTGTAAGTTATGCTGGAAAAGGAAAAAAGCGATGGCAAGCCAAAGAAATACATGGAGGAGGCCTAGAAAATTGTTTTCGGCCCTCTGTGTGCGAACGCATCAAGGCAAATTCCCATTGAAAGCTGCAGCGTTCCGTGAAATGCTTTACGGCTTTCCCACATCCACATCCACATCCACTTCCGCATCCGCATCCCCTGCCCGGGATTCGGACTGCTCCTCGAGCGCATTTGTGACACCTCTGCAAAGAGAGCAGCTACGGCAGCCGGGGCAAATGGATTTTTATGGATTGACATGGGACCAGGCCAAGGTAATTGGGTGCACTCCGCCGGCTGACCCGCACCCAAGCTCCCAGTCTCAAGCTTTCTAGACCACTTTCTGCAAGTCCACACTGAGGTGAACTTTCTTGTGATTGGAAGTAATTAAAAGTTGGTTTCTATTCAATTCTATTCTATTCTATTGTAATGTAATGACTATTGAATATGTTGATATGTAACTGAGTAGTTTATCACCCATCTTTCTGTTGCTGAAGCTAGATTTCTTTCAGTGCATGCTCTAAGCATGGATGGGTAAAAGCCTACTTAATTGCACCCTCTTCTTCCAAGGGAGACGGTTCAGGGGATGGATGCCATGTAAAGTGCTGGCCAAAGGCGCTGCTAATATGATATTACCCGGGAAGATGGGGAACGCATTTAATTGCAGCTCACACGATGCATTTTTTGCGTTTTTCACCTAGCCCCTAGCCCCGAAAAAAGCCTCTCAAAAAGCCCAAAAGGTGCACTGTAATGGACAGGCTTAAAACTAAAAACTAGTTTGCGAGGTTATTAAGTTATTGCACAAAGCCAAGTGAAACGAGTAATAACGCTGAAAGTGCTGCCGAAAAATTAAAATTTATTGGAAGAATAATGAGTCTGTTTTTTAGGAGATATACCTCTTTGAAGTACTTATCAAGTACCTTGTCAAGCTATTAAATATTTATGTTTTAACAAGGTTCACAAAATGGGCATTAATGTTTAACAACTTATAGGTATGGGTAATAAAATATGTATCCCATTAAACATCATAATCAAACGTTGCGAAGTTAATTAAGTTCATGTATTAATATTTTCAAGGTGGTTAAGGAAATTACCCAGTTATGAGGCATCTACTATTTCATTTTGGGAAACCCAAATATTTGGAAAATATTCTATTTATGCGCTTTGGAGAAGTGGATACATCAGAAGCCTCTTATTGCACATTCGATCATCCTGCGAGCATCTTTGCCACATATTTCAGCTTATCGGAATCATGAAATATGGAAAAAACCAAGACATATGGCAAACATGGATGCCAAATGAAAGCAAATCCCCACCAGGGTTGGTTGGTCGGGGGGTGGGGTTTTGGAAAAAGACGGTCCAATGAACGTGACGAACAGGCAACTAAAACAATTGGCAAAGGAAGAGAAATGCTAACTAAAGCTGGGAATTTATATATGCGCTCGTATATAGCGAGACGTGTCCGCCTCACTGCTTAAATTTACTTAGAGTTATTTATGCAAAAAATGGAACGGGGAGAAAGGATCAAAAAAATCCGAGGGCATCCATTGGAGTCTGGTCAGGTGCAAGATATATTGTAATTACTTGCAGTGCTCAATGAAATTTATGCAAAGCCAAATCAATTTCAATAACAAAAAACCTCGTGCTGGCTATTCCTGGTCCAATCCCAGTTCTAATTAGACAACGCCCCATCAAGGATGTGCCTGATGTATTCCTCTCGGTCCAAGTGGGTGGGGCGCGTAATGCATCAATGCTTTTTGTGGGTGGCCAAGGAAAAGGAGGTGGCAGATCCTTTGGCTGCCTGCGCAGAAAAGTGCGCCGTCTTTTTCGCACGTCCTCGCAGTTGACTGGCCAGCTGCATGTTCCAACTCAACCACCCACCCCACCCCCGCCCGTGTTCCGGCCCGGGGTTTTCCGGACTCTGGTCGGCAATTTAGTTTCGTGGTTTCCGTCAACTTCTTCTTTGCTGTACATAGGCCTCGGACCCACTCCCTCTTTTGCCATCCTCTCCGGAGGCTCCATCTTGTCAAATGCGGGCCGCCTTTGCCGGCGCCGAAAGTTTCGAGAGCCACGCCTAACGCGTACATACATTACCCCCCAGGATGCCCCCTAGGAAAGCCCCTCGAATTTTCGCCCGGACAACAAGCAGATGCACCCACTCCTCCTTGCATTTTCCTGCAATTTTCGTTTGGCCAAAAATGCATTTTGCTCCAGCCTGCAGACGCATAGACTAAGGGCGAATATTTCAAAGCCAGGACTCGTTTATCCTGGATGCCCGTCCAATGCCCGGTCCCTGTGCCTATGTAGCATCGACTGGACCCTGTTCCTGGTTACGTTTCTAATTAAATTTTATTTTATGCCACCATTTCGGCGCCTTCCACCCGTCTGAAAATTTATAGCACTGCACTTGGCTGCGCTTCCCTCCGACACTCGAGCTCCTACTTCCTGGCACCGAAATCCTAGTGCCGAGTGCCTGGTGCCGAGTTGTCCTCCTCGATTTTCGGGGCATAGGACATTCCCTTTTAGTTAAGAACGCGTTCGGTGTGCGAAATTTCGCCTGATTGCTCTTTGATGAAAACTCAATTATTGCCCGTAGTGCGTAGGACATGCGATTCTGGCTCCATTTCTCCTCCGGTCCGGTCCGGTCCGTTCCTCCAGTCCTCTCCGGTTTGGCAATGTCCTGGCTTAAGTAACGCTAGTCTGCCGCATCCTGCTTTGAATCTGGTCCTCGTTTGGGCCCACGTCCTGCCTGCTCCCGCTCCTGCTCCTCCTGCTAATTGAAACGCAGCCGAATCTGATGCATCTGACGCCACCCGTCATCGATCAGGGAACTAATGACAGGAGAAGCCATATGAGTAGGGCAGTCATACCATTGCTATTAATAATTTTGAAATTGAAATGAATTTAAGTACCTCAAAATAATAAATATATTATTGATATATTAATAAATTATTAATATATAGATTTATGCAAATATTTATTAGTTTTTTAAATATTATTTATTTGAAATTTTATATAATTATATCTCCTGACATGACCTCGACTGTAAGTGACACGTATGTGGTGAGGGGTCCTGGGTGCTTGTCTCCTAGTTAGCATTGTAATCTTATGCGAGCTGCAGAGCCAGCGGCTTTTGGCATATCCTTAATGAGTCTAAGGTGATATGACGAATGAATGATTGATTTTTTCCTCTGCGAATCCGTTGGTCGTTTTCTAGGCTCAGTTTTCGCTTTCCCCGCCCGGCGAATGCCACCACCCACTGGCTTTTCCTTTCCCCGATTTCTTTTGCCATACATTTCGATTTGCCCCCCACACACACACACGGAATCGCACGGGGAGATGATTGCAGTGGATACATGGGGAGAACTGGCCAGCATCATCAGCGCCGCCATGTTCGTTTTTAGTTTGCTTTCCCCTTGGACTTTTCCCGATTTTCCCCCGCAGTCCCTCGCCAGTCCGCCCCCAAAGTTCGAGGCTCCAGGATCCCGGCTCCTTTGCTCCTCTCTTTCGCCCATACATAGTTTTCTCTATTGAACATTTTACATATTAGAAATTTCGCAAATGGGCGAGTATGCCTATGCCCCCGTGTTTTTCACCATACTCCACCGCCCGTCTGCCTTTTGCATGCAAAAAGTTATGTGCCCACCAGGACAAGGGCAGGGGTGTGGTCCAGAGGGGGTTTGTAACGCACACGCATCCGAGTTTAAATTTCGGCGTCGTCATAGCCGACGAGCCGCAGCCGGAGTACGGAGTACGGAGTCCAGAGCACCGTAGTTTCGAGTCCGGAGTTTGGGCCCATAGAAATAGGAACACAGGGCCCAACGTCATTTCTATTTCTCTGTCGTGGCCAGCGTCGTCAGCAGTGGCCTGAACCACCCAGACACCCAGCCACTCGCCCACTGGACCACCCACCACCCACTGGCCACCACCCACTTTTCCCTTTTGCCTGGCGCTGCGTTATTGTTGTTTTTGTCGTGGGCATCGGTGCGGCTTTTGATGCTCCAGTGTGTGTGTGTGTGCGGTATGTGTTTGACTGCTGCATTTCGCAGCGACTGAGAAGCACAGGACCTGCTCCCATACCCATGCCCAAGCCCGATCCTCCCCTGCCACTCACGCTTGAGGAACCGCAGCAGGAACAGCAGCACCCACGCCCAGTCATTCCATTTATGCGTGGTATATTGATAAAAGGCACTGAGAATAAAAGCGGAGCTTGAAATATATATATGATATAATTAGAAGGTTTATATTACTAGATAGTCCACATACTGAATATTCATATGACTGCTGTCTCAAGTAATTATAAAAATTTAATACATTGTAATACATTTTATTTATAATTATCATGGTGTATAATAGCGAACTAACCTTATAAGTTGTGAGACAAAACGGCTAATGTGTTGAACGTAACCGATGGTAATTATTTTAATAACCATTTATTTAATTGTTGCAATTTCGCTCGGCATTAGATAAACAATTGCATTCATTTTTTATATAAAGCAATAAACGGAATGGGCTAATTTCATTCCATGCCGGTTCTCTTGGGCCTAATTATTATTTATGACTGTTTATTTAATGGCCATCAATTTCTGCCAGTGCAACGCAGCAAAAGGCAACAAAAAAGCAGTCGCCAGTGTCGCCAATCGTCGTCGTCGCCGCTCCTCCTCCTTCGCCTTTCCTTTCTTCCGACGACGGTCCTCCGGATTCTGGGCCCTGGATTCAGGATTCTGCTGCTGCTCGCACTTTTGGCTAAGCCATCGCCGTCGTTTGATGCGGCACCCACACATGTGCGAATACATAGAATCACGGCCTAAACAACGACGAGGACGCAGCGAGGACCTCCTCGTCCAGTGAATCCACCACATCCTGGCCATCCAGCCCCCTCCGCCGAATCTTGCCCGTGCTGGAGCTCCGGCCATTGTATGCATGCATATTAAATTCAATCGAATGTATTCTCTCCACTCGATGCGATGCGGCGCTCCTTCCTCGAGCTTCCTCCTTTTTTCCAGGACAGCGCTCCACTCGGCGTATACGTAACGTAGCGATACCGAGCCGAACGAAAGCAAACGTTACGTATCCGTCGCACATTCGTTAGGAATAGGAATAGGAATATAGGAATAGGCGGAGTTATCAACGTTTTCAAGTTATAATAAAAATGCAACACATTTTACAGACATGCCACTATGTATACGATGTGTGAGTGTGTGTGGAGGATGGAATATGGTGTGTGGTGTGTGGTGTGTGGTGTATGGTGTGCATACATACATATCTGGGTATCCTTCTATTCCCCGAGACCCCCTCTCCGCTGGTCGCTGCCTTTGCTCTGGCTACTTTCCATAGATTTTTTCCTTCGTTATTGGTTTCGAGTGGCGCAACATATTCTTTTTTTTTTTTGTCATTCTGCATGTTGTATATACAACAGACTTGGTTTTATTTTTGTTCCATTTTTATTCAGCGTTCTTGTTGTTGTTTTTGGAGCGATTTTTATTATTTTTCAATGCTCAAAACTCGACGTCGCATAAAACTTGTGTTTTTGCTGCTGCAGGATACCCCGACCCCGTCCTGGAAAACCCTTTGCCAAGGACCAACGTCCGCTGCTCGTTACAGAGTTTCCATTTCGCGCTGAGAGCGAGACATTTTGCTAATGCATTGATTAAAATTGAATTTTTAATTAAAATATTGCAGCTGGGTGGGGGGACTCCTGAGTGCCGAGTCCTGTGTGCACATAAGTTTTTGTTTGATTTGTGCACTTGTATTTTTTGCCATGCTTTTTTTAAGCAGCTCGGAGGATTAGTTTAAAGCTCGCCAGCACAAGAGCAAGACATCTGGAAATTTAAAGCGTGCCAGAAAGATTTATGCTGGGCATTTCACTTTCGATCTGCCATCTCAGTCCAAATAAATCACAAGCAATTATGCAAGCCAAGCATCCTTGAGGAATTTTCACACTTTCACACGTCGCCACAAAGCCAAGTCGAGCAATCCAATCCCAGGCGTGCCATCTCCAGACTTTGTCTGTCCCCGTGTCCTCCGTCCAGACTCGGGTGTCCAGTGTCCAGTGGCCAGTGTCCTGTGTCCGATGACCAGAAAGCCAAAGCCACAAGTGTATTATACCAGCATAAATCTCTCAATTGCTTTCTTATGCAGTTCGAGGAAAATGCATGTTTACACAAAATATTTTCTTTGCATTTATTCGGCCTGAAAAATGTTGGTGTTTTCGTAGGCCGAGGGACGCACACGCAAGAAGGGCGAAAAGGTGGACAATGGCCAGCATAAGTGAGCTAATAAATGTACAGAAAATTTCGACAGCAAACATTTACTTAAGCAAACGGCAATCGAGAATGGAAAAGGGGCGCAGAGGAAAGTTGAGACGCTCAACAGAAGTGAATGAGTAAGTGCCTCCACACTGGAAAATACAATCGTAGAAATGTCGAAAGGTCTCAGTACCTGCCACTAGGAATAAGTCATAGCAAAATTCTGACGAAAACCTAACAGTTCCGAGGAGTATATCTCTTACTTCTTATCATCACCAATTACAAGTTATCAGAAGTATTATTGGTATATTTTTCTCTGTGTACTTGTACAAGTAGTATGTGTGTTTCTCGTGTGTGTGTGTGTGAGTGGTGTCAAGCCACAAACACCTTTTGCGTAAAATAAAGCAATCAAGCAAATAATGTTGCCACATTACACTATCAACAGCTTCCTGCTTCCTTGACACAAACCCCCCGCACACACACACACACACATACGCACTCAAGGAGTGTGGGAAGTGGGGGGGAAAGGAGAAAGTAGCCACTCACAAGCTGGGGAAATTCTTTAATGGCTCACACAGACACACGCACTCAGGCATTCAGGACAAAATGGCTCTGCAGACTAAAGTAAAATTGAAACAACCTTGAGGAATGCCGGAACAAACACACACACACACACACAGGCTCCGGCAAACACCCACAAACACACACACACACAGAAAGAGACACAGACACAGTTGCAGACTGAGAGGCAAAAGTGTCTGGCAAAATGTCTCGACTCCTGAATTCCCCCAAAGCCCCACTCCTTTCCTTTTCCTGCCACTGTGACCGACTCAGTGGAAGTCAAGGCTTTGAGCCAACGACGACAAGGTTGTCCTTGTTGAGTAGCAGGATAAGGAGGAGTCCTGCCCCTCAGCCATGTCCCCCACCTCCAGCTCCCCATCCTGCGCATCCCCATGCACTTGCACTTTCGCTTTTGGCCTGGCCAAAACTGCACATGCTACTACTGCTGCTGTGCCATATTTAACAAATTATCTGTAATTTCTCGAGAGCAGGCAACACCAACTTGGGGCTGCAAGCCGACTCAACTCAACTCCACTCCACTCCACTTCACTCCACTCCCATTCAGTTAAGTTTGGCTGCGCTCCACTACATCTTCCCGCAGAGCGTGGGCCAATTGCCAGGTCACAGGCAATTAACCCATTGGGATTAGGTAAAAGCCTAGTAAGATTAATCGCAAGCTAGAGCGGGATCTATAGTATCATCTTAGCTGATATAGGTTACCTATTAGTTCACTTTCCATACAGGCCAAGAAACAATATTATTTCCCCCAAAAAAACATGGCGTTTGGGTCACAAGCTCCAGCAAAATCCAGAACCTCAACGGGTTAAGGCGGCGCCAAACCACTTGTCAAGATGGCTAACGGCAGAGTGGCTGCTAACTGTTGCAGGGAGTCAAGTGGGCGCGGGGCTCCGAAAGGAAAGGCAAGGCGAGGAATGGAAAGGCAGCCAGCAACCGGCAAACCAACCAGCCAGGATTTTGGGCTACAAGCAGCCGCAAATGCTTAACTTCAGACACAACCAGTGGAAAGCGGGATGGGGAGGGGCGGTGAGGAGCTGGGGATCAAGGACGAGAACGAGGACGAGGGCGAGGAATAGAAGCAAGACAGACAGCAGGCGGCAACCACAGGCGAATTGCTGGCAAGGACGAAGCGAAGGCAGCTGCCGTGGCTGGAAGGAAGTTGTTTGTGGCTCGCATTCAAGGCTGTCCGAGAACGAGGACGAGAATGAGATGGAGACCCAGAACGAGGCGAGGCGAGACGAGACGAGACTCGACCCTTTGGCTCTCCTGTTGCTCCTCTGCTCGTCTGCTCCTCTGCAGCCTCTGTGGCCCCGCCCACTGGGCGACCACCAAGTGGGATTGTGTGGGTGTCTCACAAGATGAAAGCCACTTGCCATTCAGGACCAGTCGAGCGGCTGCCTTCCTCGTTGGCTCCGCCACACTGGCAGAAAAAGTGGTACCTAAAGGTATTTCATTTGACTGTCGTTGGTATTCCATGTTGGTGTAGTTCCTCTGGCATGATCAATTTTGGAGTAGCTTACATGGATTATATCCATGAAATCACTTATTCAAACCTAGTTCGAATTTCTTGCAGTGTCGGCTTTGCTTGCTGCCCAAAGGGTGGCCAGGAACAGAAGCAACAACGGCAACTGCTCCGGAATGACCTTGAGCATTACCACTGTAGTGTATTGTAGCTTGTCCCCGCTGCGGACAGAGTTTGGGAGCCCTTCTCCGGCTTTGGCCTCTCCCGTTTATCTGCAGTCCGCTTTTAAGGATACCCGGGATGCTCGGCATGTTTCCGGGGCAGCGAAGGAGCGGGAGGCGAGGAGCAAGGACCAAAGTCATGAGTCCTGCGAGCAGACCGAGTTTTGCATCAAGTGCAAAGTGATGTGTTAAGCTGTTAAGTGCCAAAGTAATTGTTTTCTTTCACCGACAACAGCAGCAACAACAAAGGGCGGCCATGACGTCGCTTTCACTTGCCACTTGACCTTGAAAGCCGCCTGGGTGTGAGTGGTCACGGTGTGCGTGCATGTGTGTGTGTGTGTGTGTGAAGGGGATGAAGACGGCATTGTTGCGGAGTCGTTCGGCCCCAAGTTGCACTTGCTTCGAGGGGCATTAAGTGAATTATGTCTTCGGAATTGGGGCCATCAGTTGGCCGACGAGGAAGTGCATGCGCCAGAAGGAAGGGGGTAAGGTCGATTTAAATGCCCCAAAGTGCTGGCGAAGTCTTTCGCTTTCATTTCCCCAATTGCAAATTGGCCAAAGAGTGTCCTTATTCAGGACCTAGCTTCCTTGACCATACATAACATTTCCCAATCCATTTCCCCCATAAATAAAACATCAAAGGTGGTTGGTTGACATTTAGCTTTTCGATTCGTTTTTATTTTCTCTTTCTGTTTATTGTTGTATAATTTACGGTTTAACTAAACTCAAGAATGCCTCGCGCATCTTTTAGGGGTAGGTAATAATAATAATCGTAATAATAGTTATAATGATAATAGTTCACCCACGCAGTTCGGACAATACATATGCATACACATACTATATGCGTATCTGACAGTCGAGTGTGTGTGCCGTGTGCGATGGTATTGTGTATCTGTGTGACTCTGTGTGTCTGTGTGATTGTTTACATAAAATTAGCACAAATTTAATGTGATGCTGCCTGCGTTGTTTGCCCATTCGTTCATTTACAATACGATTACCATAGAAGAAGTGCTGCGAAGGGCTTTTTGGGGTAAGTCTAAGATTAAGTCGAAGCCTAAAGCTATGGAAATTTGTACATTATTTACAGTTACATTTGGAAATACCATTAATATAAGTTTATGTACGTGCGTGGTATTGGTATTGGTATGCACGTCTATCTGTGTGGGTTTATGTATCTAAAGTATTGCGTATATGTACTCGTATGTACTCGTATATATGTATAAAGTGGTGATTACCGGATTTGACAACATTCAGTGTTTTGTATTTGAGGGCTTTTCTAGGGTTAAGCTACATTTAAGAAATGCACAAGTCTCTAATCGTAACTTTAATGTTTACGGTTACGTTGTTTATTGTTAATCGTAAGCCTATTTATTATTATTATTTTCGCGTGGCAAAAAAGGCAATCATCGCAAAGAGTTCTCTCGAAATAAATAAGACAAAGTACGAGATCCTATCCTTACAGGAAAGTTCCGAAGTATGTGTGTGGGTGTGTGTGTGTTTGTTTGTTGTGTTTTGGGGTGTGCTTTAATAATAGGTTAATACTTTATACCTTCCTCGATACACTCTAAAACTAGCCTAGGCATAAAAACCAGTTAGCAACTTCAACTAAGCACTAAACACTAAAAACGTTGGGGTTCAAGTAGCAGTCCAAATATGTTTGTGGGTCTATTGTTTTCTTCTTCTTTTGGGCTCAGGGTGGTTTTCCAACTCGGGCCAAGAATCTTTGGGGCAAGTAATCATTGGACTTTTCGGGCTATTTCTTGGGGAAAATAAATCGCATATGCTTGGTATTAACGTCGTATATTGATGTTATCGGAGTGAAATGGTTCATTTTATTCCACGTTTCTGCTATTTCTCGATAAGATATAACGTGTGTTTTACGTTATCAGTCACATTTTATATGAGCTGCGGGGCCTCCTACACACTTTTCCTATTTTAGAAGATTTATCATAAAAAAAATCGTATGTAATGCTATGTATCTTGCTGTTCTATGAATTATATTTTGCACATTATAAAATTGAAATTGCTAGACCTTCAGTCCTAAAATCAAAACTACTTACTCTTATCCAAGATTACTTAGCACCCCTCTCATTTATTTGGTTACCTAATGATTGCCCCACCCCAGCGTGTGTCCCAATGCCCCGCCCCTGCCCAGGATTCAATCCTCGTGCGGCAGTTCGGTGGCATGCTGCTGCTCCAGCTTGATCTTCATCAGAGGCGATTCCCGGATGGCGCCTGGAGGCGCGTAGGCGGCCGCCGCGGCAGCTGCACTCGCGTCCGGATTGGCAAACAGTTCACTCATGTCCTGGCCGGGTCCCGGGAAGAAGTCCTCGAAGCGCGGACTCTTGTTCACCGACTTCTGGAGCAGCCCGTTGGCGAAGGCCTCCAGGTCGATGCCGGCGGGCAGGCTCTCGAGAAACCTCTTGTTGTAGGCGCTCGCCTGATGTTTGGCATAGTGGGCGGCGGAGTACGGCGAGGCGGCTCCTGGTCTTTGGCTGGCGGTCAGGGACTTGGCGCTTCCGGAACCGGAGCTCGATCCCCGCGACTGGCTGCCATACTGGCGGGACAGCTCCCTCTCCCTCTCCCGCTCCCGATCGCGCTCCCTTTCGCGGGACAACTCGCGGGCATAGGAGGCGGCACTGTTCGGCGCTGCGCCACCACTTCCTCCACCCGATCCCCGCGAGGGCATCACGTTCAGGCCCGGCAGACCCATCAGGCCCAGGGCACTGAGGTCGGGCAGGTTCTCGGAACCCCTTCGCTCACCCTGCTGCTGCTGGTGCTTGGCCGCCGCCGCTGCCACGGCCGCCGCTGCGGATACTTGATCTTCGATCTCGGATCGCTGCAGATAGGCCGGGGACTTGTACATGTTCATGGACTGGGCGTGGGGCGACTGCTGTTGGTGGTGCGAGGGCTGCTGCTGGTGGTGCGCCTGCTGCTGGTGGTGCTGCTGCTGTTGCTGCTGCTGCGAGAGGATCTGGCGGCGCAGGGTCTCCGTCATGGAGCTCAGCGGACTTCCTGCGTCCGGCGGAGCCAGTGCAGCATTCTGGGCCGCCAGCTTGGCTGCCGCAGCACTGTGGTAGCCATTCGTGGTGGTGCCTCCTCCGATATAGGTCTGCAAGTATCAGAGAAAAGGGAAGAGGCAAAATAGTGGGTTAGAATTGGATATAAGCTATTTGAATGGGAATTAGAAAACAATATACATAAATAAACAAAATAGTGGGTTACTATCGGATCAGCTATAAATTTTTGGTAATAAGAAATCGATTGGCAGTTTATACACTGAAATAAGACCTTGGCGCCTCTAAAATAATATAATAACACATTTGTTTACACAAAGCAAATTCCACCTGGCTGAAATACAGCCATTTATTCTTGCCATTGAGAAATGTTTATTATTATGAAGTTCATTCAAATAGCATTTCATAGTCTTATAAAAAGTCTTCCAAGGAAATTTGCAACTATAATAATTCGACAGATCTCTTCCATACGATCAGTCATATTTATAAACATAAAGTATTGCAACAAAAAGTACTTACACCATGGCCCTGTCCATTGGCGTACTGGTGGGCACTCATGTCCTCCTTGATCTCGCGATAATCCCGGAACACCACGGCCTTGATGACGCTGCGGATGAGCTCCTCCGGCCACATGCCCAGCAGGATCCTCTGGGGACGACCGCGTGCCTTTGGCCGCGGATCAGCTCCGCCATCTAGCGAGGGTCCCAGCATGTTGTGCACCCGATTGGCGTACAGGACGAAGGTGGGATAGGGGATGTCGAACTTGCGGGCAGCCTGCGACAGGGAGAGCCCCTCCTTCAGGACACTGAAGATGGCCTCGGCCATGGCCTCGGGTCGCCAGGACTTCAATGGGCCGCGCTCGCGGAACCTGAGCTGCTGCACCAGGTTCTGCTGGTTGGTGTTCCAGCACTTCTGCCACATGGACTGCAGCTGGTACTGGTAGCTATCTGCTGGAAGACACGTCACGCGGACATTATGAAATGGCTGCAATGGCATCGGCTTAGACCTGGAACTTACCCGCCACAGATGCTGCTCCAGTTGCCGCAGCTGCCGCTCCCATCCAGCCACCGTGGCCTCCACTCTCGATCATCTTGGCCTGGAAAAAGGGGAATTAGATAGAACATAGTTAGTCAGGTGTTTTTCTTCTGGTTTATGCATACTTAATAATCTAAAGTCTTGAAACATGTTAGTTCACTGTGCAGGAACTTGCATAACAAGCTGCAATAGAAAAACATATATTCCACAGCCATAACCTTTTACATTTCCTTCTTCCTACTTTTAAATAATTAGCCAACTTTGCATAGCCAGTGCCTTGTATCTTTGGAGTCGGCCGAATCGCTAGTTTTTTCCACTTCGGCTCACTTTGGGCCCTGTGACATTTGCACACGAATTGTGGCTGGCCGTAAAAGTTTATGATTGCCATAAATGTGGCGGAGGCATTTTCGTATGCAAAGGAGTTGGGGAGTTGGGCCATCGAAGGCAAATTAGTATACAAAGTGGGGCCATCCCGACCCCATTGTCTTGGCGGCTTTTTACGGCCAAAAGGCTATGGCTCGGCTTCACCTAGCGGAATGCAGAAAAAGCCATTTATTTATTGCTGTTATTAGGAATTCAGGCGAAGCCTCTGCTGTGCCGCCTAATTGAGCCCGCCTTTAACCCTTTCGGCCGCACTAATCAGCGCTGGCCATTCAGGGGTTAACCGGGAGCTGCGACTCAGTCCAACGTCATGGCCAAAACTAAAGCCCAAATGAAGAGAATCCCCATTTTATTTCGCTTTTTTTCTTCTGCTCACTCCGCGGAGGCATAGGAAAAGTTAAATTGATGCACGTTTCGTGCCTCCGAAACTGAGGCTCTGGCCATAAAGCCTTCCTTTTGGCCAGCTTGCCAGTTGGCCAGTGGCTGGCCACGCCCCCTCTGCGCACGTAGCCATGCATTTTATATGCAGGGGCGTAATACAAATTATGTGCAGCGAGCATGGGCAGCGCAGAAAAAAATATACATAGGTACATAGGTGGAAAAAGATGAAATACAAAACAAGGCGGTGGAAAAAATGCAGCGCATAAAGAGAACATATAATGCAAGTCTTAAATATTTGAGGAGTAGGCGCCGAAGAAGCGAACCGAACGCCGAACTGGAGGAAAAACACACTCCACACTCCGCACTCCGCCTGCCAAGGAAAAGGTCATAAAACGTATGAATAATTGAAATTGAAAAGTCGGAAGCGTTTTTACATTTTTACAGGCAGTTCGCCGTGGCCGTAAGTGTAACAAATGCGGCCGAGCTGCAAGCAAAATGGCGTTAAAAATGCTATTTTATGTAAAACACTTTGTTAATGACGCCACCGTTATTTTTTTTTGCGATGTGAGCTGACTTTTTGCGGTCAGTGTGAGCGGTTTATGGCAGCTATGTGTATTTACTAACTAATAAGAATTTACTAGTCTATCAGACTTCATAGATGACTCTCATCACTTTGCAAAATTCCCCTTCCCAGAAAACTTAATTATATTGTTGCGCAGTAATCTAATATTTTCTTTCAATGCATAGATCGTAAAGTTTCCCTTCAACGGAGATTAATCAACCCCTCCTGTCAGCCATTCATGCAACTCATATAATAAAATATTACGAGCTCTGCTCGAAAATGTTTAATTTATTAAATTTCCAATTCCCCTTGGCTGGCAACAACAAATGGCACTTCACCCCCCTTTCCCCCTTTCGACGCCACTGGCTCAACAAAAACAAATTTGAAGTGTGCGCGCATTCAACTTTCTTTCAACTCATTTAATTTAATTTGCGGCGCTGCTGCTGCTGCTTCTTCTTATTCCACTGCTTGTTCTTCTTCTTGCTCCTCTGGCTCTTCTTCTTCTTCTTCTTGCCAATTACTCATCGTGTGCACGCCCCATTCACATAATAATTTATTTAATTAACTTTTCCGCTGCTACAAATTTCTATAAAAATTTATTGATTTTTGTTTTGCCCCAAGAAAATATTTTTCGTGCCCCAACGCTTTCTATACTTTTTTATTTGCACCCACACTTGGATATCATTCCATATATATATATGTATATATACATATAGTACAGTATGTATATATGGATTGCTATAACTTTGTGTGTGTCTGTTGGCAATAAAATATAAATTTATAACACGCCCTCACACTCGCATTGCCATCAATCCGAATGCATAGACTATCCCCTTCCACGCCCCCCGCCTTTCAACAGCCTTCAAGTTTTCACTACATCGCGGGTTAACCCTCAACCCCCAACTACCACCACTACTATGCCCCCCCTCCCCCGCAGCTGTAATACCCCTTGGATTCTAATGCAATTTTAATTTTATTTTTCAAGCGCGCACATAAACTCAGCAACCGCCCCCGCCCCCCTGCCCCGCTCGCTGGAAAAGCACTAAAACTACACCACTTTCCCCATTTCCCGGCCATGTCCTTTATCCTTAACCCCCCTCGCCCGCCATCCTTACAACTCTTGCCGTAGTGCTCCTCCTGCCGTTTTCGCCGTGTATATTTCTTATATTATATAACACTTTATTTATTATTCATTTTCGATTCGTGTTCCACCGTGGTGGCGTCTCAAGTTTGTTATTTCTCTTGTCTGCAACTTGCTCACCACAAGACCCCCACTTCCATCCCCCGCCCCTAGCCCTCGGAAGCCCCAACCCTGAGACAACCCCCGCCCCCTCCCAAACCGCCGCCCTTGTGCGTCACAACTAGCAGGAACTGTGCGATTTCCTCGCCGTTTTGTGGGGCAGCTTTTACTTTTGCTGGGCGCCTGGTCGCTTTTAGCCTTCACTATTACTACTGCCAACTAGTTTTCTCTCTCTAGCACTCGCTGTTCCGCACTTCCGCATTGGCGCTCTCTTTCTGGCCGCCAGCTCTGGGCATAGTGGCTCTCGTTCATTCACTTATTTGTGTGTTTCCCAGCCAGTCGCACGCATGCCACCCACTTTTCCGCCCGTTTCCCGGCAACCTTGGCCACGTCGTTGTCTTTTGAAACATCAACTGTTACTTCCGCCCCTTGAAATTTATCAACGAAATGGGGACGTTATCTTAAGGATTCGTTACTTGCACCATTGGTGTGGCATTCTTTTTCTCAGTGTGACCGCACCTTGTTCCTGTTCTGCAGCTTGTCCGATGCCATTCATTAATTTTCTAAGACGCCTGGAATAATTCATTTGAGAGCGGTGCCCGCGGAGACTACAATTATCGGTCCTCCGGACTGACACTCTTCATCGGGGATCCGCGAATCGATTTGCATTTTTATAAATCCCTTTTCCCCAGCCCCCGCCCCGAGCCCCCGAATTTCTAATGACCGCGAAAAACAGGACACCCAGCACAGGTTCCTTGGCTCCTTTTTGCCTGGCGCAAGACAAAGGCAAAAACGTCGACGGCGGCGGCAACTAAATATTTAATAGTATTTTATTGCACGAATTTCACATAAAATATGCATATTGGCCCAATGCATTATTCATGCGAATAATGTGAAAAACACATTTCGCGAGGCGGGGAAAGCTACTGAGTGAGTGTGTGTGTGTGCGGGCACATAGATACTTCTTGGGTACGGTATCTGGTTTCTTTGCATGCACACATATATGTATGTATGTATATGCATATCGGAATAGGAATAGGAATATAATGAAATGCAAGAGGGCCAAACAACAATAAACAATTGCAAGTCCAAGGAATTGCAGGGCCACAATAATTGTAGCAATCATAAAAGGCAAGTGCGAGTGCATGAAGCTCGCAACTCCCGCTGCCCCCGGAAGTTTTGCTCTTTGCTCGCCACTCGAGCACCCAGCAGCTACAGCGGCAGCAACTACAACTCGCCGCACAACAATGGCAACAATAATTTAAATGTAATAAATAATTATACGCCAAGTGTTGAGTGCAACGTGCATTGAGGTGTGTCAAGTTGCCGACCAGCCAACTGCCAGCAAAACAGCGAAAGCAAAACGGCAAAACGGCAACTTCAGCCGCAGCCGACAGCAGAAATGGCTATAAAACATTCAAATGGGCCGCCGACTTCTTTCGGACCCTCGAACTCGAAATGCCGCGATCCGAGGCACCCTGCGACCCCCGCCGTTCCTGCTGACCCCACCCAAAAAGTTGTCTTGCCCGGCTTGTTGGCTGTCCTGCGAACTCGGACTATGCGAGGGGTCAGTTCTGGCAGAGATGACGGCGTGACACGATTGGAAACCATATTTTAAGAATATATTCTAGTTTATACATCTAAATTGGATAGTAAAACATGTGTAAGCAAGTGGCTTTTACCAATAGTGTTTGCCATTTCTAAGGACCTTCTGGTTGTGTGTGTGTTTGGCTGGCATTTCTGGTCAGTTCGACCCTGGCTTTTGTAGTATTTACTTGAGCTTTGGCTGACATTGTTATGGTTGTGCAGTTGTCGAGCAATTGTGAGTTCTGCAGTCGTTGCTCATGTAATTTCTGCTGGCTGGTAACTGCCAGCCAAGTAAAAATTAAGCTCTTGCAAATAGTAATTTATTGTTTTTAGCATAGCGGATAATGAGGCTACATCGCCGGAACATCTCCTCCTCCTCGAAGCCTGCGCTTTGTTGGCTGGCTGGATGTAATGGAAGTAATGTAATGTAATGACCTGGGACTGGACGTGGAGCCTTGCGTGTCCTTTGAGCTGATTGAAAGCGCGCTTTCACTGGAGCAGAGCGGTGATAGGGAGAGGGGGCAGGGGAGGAGGGGCTTCGAGGAGAAAGTCTACAAAGTGTTAAAACGGCTGCACACAGTCATTAAATATTAAACTTGTATAAGCTGCCAGACTAGAGCGGAAAAGCGGAAAACACGCCTCTGCCATCATCAGAAGCCGGAGAAGAAAGGCTCCTGCTGGTTAATTATTAACGGGCGCGCAAATCTCGCAAGTTTAAATAAAAAGAAAAGCCAGGAAGCGAAAATCCGACTCCGGTCAAGCGCTCGAATGTATGCTACGCTTTCGTTTCTCAATCGAATGGCTCAGAGGCAAAAACTGCGGCGACTGCAACTGCAAATGCAGCTGAAATGCTGCTAAAGGGGTTAGGTGGTAAGGGGGGAGGGGGCAAGTGGGGGAAGGGCGCCTGAAACGCACTGCAAAGCCTTGAAATAATATTTAATATTTAGAGAGACATAAATATTAAATGAGTGCAAAGCTATGCAAAAAGGTAGCACAACTTTTGCAACCTCGCAACTCGCCGTTCGGCTATATAAAGCTAGAATTACAGCTAACATTCCGCCATTATTTTGCGAGGTATGCGGGGTATGATGAGCTCGCTTAGGGTGGAAAGGAGTGACTGAATGAGTTATATTTAGTTACTGAGGCGGAGGGTAGATAGAAGTGTTATATATTGAAGCTATAAAACAAAGGCATTGGGTATCCTGCACCATTCTTTTCCTACTTCTATAGGTGGTATTTACTAGTCGATCATTTGCGCCTGCTTCTTTTGCTTTGAGGCGGAAAACTGCAACTATTTTGCAGCCGTGGCACGCTTTTCTTTGCTTTTGGGCCACAGTTTTTCCATTTGATACTTTGGGGAGTCGGGCAGAGGGCCTCCACCTCCATCTCCAACCCGCACCCCCCTTGGCTTTTCCTGCTTTCCGAACTCTGAGCCGCGTCGAACATCGCCGGCGCATACGAAGTCTTATGAAATATGCACGGCCTGTGTAATTTCTTATTTAAAATGCCATTAAATTTTTTGAATAGCATAGAGAGGAGCTGCGCCGCCCACTGTCTAAAAACAGAGCGCAGCATGCACTCGGCCACCGGGGTCCTGGGCAAATAGAGGCCCGTGGACCCCCGAAACCCCTTCCATGCCAAGCCTGCATGTGTGTGTGTGTGTGTGCGGGGGCCCAGGTTAGACAAATATGGTTTGGTCTGGGCTTTGGCTGCTGTTTGAGTTGCAGGCCATGGGGGAGTAGCGTCGAGTCGAGTCGGATCGCTCCAAAACGAAACTGAACTCAGCTGAAACGGGGCGAGTCCAAAGTCGGGCAACTTTTAAAATGCATATTTGATTGTTTTTTTCTACGATCCCCAAAAGGGGCTCCCAAAGAGTTGGGGCTACGGACGTGTAATTAATACAAATCAGGGATATAAAACCAATCGGAGTGGGGCCTCATTAAGGTCCAGTGGACAGAAGTCAGTCCAGGCAGGATCTGAATCTTTCATGAGGCCATGGGCTGCAGGTTGGTGCACTCAAAACACAAGCTAATCCATAAAATAATTACTTGAATATATGAAAATAAATTTTCAATCATTTTATAGATACTTCATTTAAGAATTTGATTAAATTTGTTGCTCAGAACCAGTTGGGGAATATATACTAAATTTATCACGCTTAGTTTACAACTTTACAACTTATTTTCTGACAGTGCAGCTAACTCCTCTCCATTTATATTATTCCAACTTATTTCTAATGCCCTTTCCCGTTGACCTGTCAAACGCTCGTCCACTGCAAATGCATTTGTATCCGAATCTGTGTTCGTATCTGTATCTGCATCTGTATCCGCACCTGTATCTGTATCTGGAGCTGGAAACGTACCTGCAAATGTATCTGCAAGTGGCGCTGCGGCGATTGTTTCCATATTCAATGCTGTATCTAAATCCGTGCAGCTGCGAGTGTGTGGGCAACACCTTTATTAGTCAGCCATAATATTGATTTAGTCGAGCGCTGTCTGCTCAAGATAATTATTATAGTCGAGGACTAAGTGTGTGTGTGCACACGAGACCATTACATATGTAAATACACACAGCCACACACACACGCAAGCAAACAAGGAGCAGCTGAGATTGCAGTTGCAATTGATTTGCAATCGCAGTCTGCGGACGGCGAAAATAATTCGCAACACACACGGATTAAATTTGCATTAGGACCTCTGGCAATTAGCGGATCTGCTCTCCACTCCGGAGAATCCAATCGTCCGTCGGAGGCGGGGGCTTTGACTCGGGCTTAGCACACAGGCTTAAGTCGGTGCATCCTTTGTTGGATCAGCCGACAAATGCCAGGAGCAGCTAGCCAGATATCCAGGATATTCAGGGATATGCAGCGATACTTTTCCATCGCACGGAATGTTTTCCATGCGGCTGATGTATAATCATTTCTGAACTCTAATAATGCCCACTCGCATTTCTCGGATTTGCTTTTCAATTGCTTTTCGGGGGGAATTGGGGAAATCGGGGGGCATGGAAAGCCAAAGTAGTGCTCGGATCGCAAAAAGCTGCGTCACTTTTATTTGTTTCGCTTGAAGTGCAGGAAATTGTCTGTAGCCCATTTAAAAATAAACAACAATAAAATAAATAATTAAGAAATACGCTTTCTGCGTTTAATTATAAACAAAAAGGCAGCGGCCACATTGTTGTGAAATGAGAATTGAATTTGCTCGCTGCGGCAGCGCCGCGAAAATGAAATAATAAAACGGGCATTACATAAACGCTCGAAATAAATATTAAACGCCAGTGTATTTTAATAAGTGAATCATTTCCATTGGCAGCAGCAGCAGCAGCAACCAAAAGAAGCAGCATTTCATTTTCGGAGGCAACACGCGCAGCGCAAATTAATAAAATAAATAACTGCCAAACTAGATTTTTATTTATTTGCGGTATATATTTTTGGCCTCGCTGGCAGAAATAAATCAAACTGGACGCCAATCCGAATCCGTAAAGACTTTCGATTGCACCGAGAGAAATGAGTGCGTAGAAAAATAGATTTTCATTCTTGCCAAGAAAAATCAGCGATGAAACCTTTCAAATTTCTCTTGCCACGCAGTCAAACCATTATAATAAATTCGAAAAAATATTTCAAAATATTTTAATAATTTTTTTTGAGTGCACCAGCCGATTTCCTAAGTACGCCTGCCATTGGGGGCGTGGCAGGCCGCATAGTTGGCTTTAGAAATTTACACGACCCCCATTGTCGAAATGCGTGGTCGAGCATTTTAGCAGTCGCGCCTTCGATGTTTGCTCTTTGAATATCCGTTTTATTTGTGTTTTGATGTGTATTTATATATTTTTATTTATTTAACATCGTTTTTTCAACAAGCGCCCGAAAAGCGCTTCTCGATTGTTTTTAGTATCTGATTTTTTATTTACTTTTAATGAGTCGCCCGCCGAGCGGAAATTTCGGCTGCTGCCGCGAACCACTAAAAGTTTTCTTTATTTACGTGTGGTTGCCGAATAGAAATGGATTCAAATGGCTGGATGATCCATGGTCCAGGAAGTTACCCGATTCCCATTCCCTACACTCTGTTTTCCCCCTATTCCCCCATTTATTTTCCTTATAAAGTTGTGTGTTTGTACGGCACGCAAATGACAGACAATGAAAGCGTGAAAGGCTGTAAAAGCGATAAAAAGAATAATGCATAAAAAGTTGCTTATAAACTCGGGCTCCAGATCCAGCAGCTTAACCCTTAGCTGGTGCTCGGGGGCGGAGGCAATTACCTTTCTAGAGGGAACTCTCCGCGTTCAGCTCATCCGCTCGAGCGAATGAAACGAATGGGAACTCTGACTTATCTGCAGTTCGCAGCTTCCAGTAATATATTTAAATTTATCGGTGTATCTGTGTATCTTTGTATCTTTGTCTTCGTCTTCGTTTGACTGCCACATTCACATTCGAAGTTGACTTATTAATTAATTTATGCAGACACGTTTTAGTTTTATTATTTTTAAATTTGTGTAATTTGCTTTGACTACCCCTTGACCCCAGGCTGGGCATATTGGGCCACCTGTGGGCAGGTGGATTAGGCCACCATTCCGCCAGATTACTGGGTAAATTCTAGTCCAAGACAACGATCCACTGCGTTTATCACTTTGTTTCACAAGAAACTTTTGTGCTGCCATTTTATTATGTCTCTTTTGGCCATTGGGCATAAATTATTCGAATTTGTATGTTTTTCTTTTCAGCTACAGATGTATTGATATTGAGATATTCGCTGGTTTCCCTACTTTTCGTAGGCTCAGCTAACAATGTTTGTGATTTGATTTTATGTGGGTCTATGTGAGCGTTCGGAATTTAAATAAATTAAATTTTATTAGTTAAAATTGACGAGAAATATGCCGCGCTCAATGGCAATAGCAAACAAGATAGTTTTGATTAATAAATGCGCCATCCACGAGTTCGGCGTATACACATCCATGAGTTTATGATGTAGCCAGCCAGCTGGCCAAGATGGATTTTATGGACGGACGGATGGATGGATGGCTGCGGGGAGGTTCTTTGATATTTCGTACAAAACACATTTTGTATACACTTTTATTATTTTATTATTACGACGAATGCATGGGCCGTGTGTGCGTTTATTATTCTTATTATTGTCGCGTCACGCGGCCCCCAAAAGCGAAGAGAGTGGGGCGCACAAGGGTTAAGCCATTTGGGGGTTCAGGGCTCCAACTATTGTTCAACTACATTATTTTCCGCCGAGCGGCTTTCGTGCAGACAATTGAAATGCTTTCATTTAGCCTTTTAAATGATGATGTTGTCTTGGACGAGGAGCTCGTTTTGGTTTGGTTTGGCTTGGTTTGGTTTTTGGGGCTCATTAGGTCGCTGGCCCCCGGAGAGTTGTATAATTAGCTGCCCAGAGGAGCCGTTTTTGGTCTTTAATCGCAAGTAAGCAGTTCCTAGAGCGAATCCATCAGTTGCGAGAGCTATTTTTGGGCCCAGCTAAGCGTTGTATTTGATTTTTCACTCGACAGCCGCCACACGCCGCCCGATAGTCACTAATAAAAGTGATAAAAAATAAGATAAAATACAACAAAACAAAACAAAACTCCAAGATCCACGGGCCACAAGCGAAATGTATTAAAATGAAATTCAAACATTTCGACGCCGTGCCTGAGATTCTTTTTGTTATTTTTCCCCTCCGTTTTTATAACATTTGCGCATGCGCAAACTGCCAAACGAGCAAATTAATAATTAATGCAAATAAACACACAAAGCGACAAAAAACGAGCTGCTAAAAAGCGCAAAACAACAGCAACGCCAACGGATTCGCACAAAAGAAGATACAAAATCAGAACGCACGTGTAACAGGGCTTTGATTAATAAAGTAACCATTTAAATAAATATTATTAATAACGCCACTTTCGGTGGCTATAAATAAAGATCAGCAGATCGGAGCCAACGCTCGATGGGATATATATATAAATACATATAAATCTGAATGCAAACTGGAATATTGGGGATCGGTGGGGCTTGGTCTAAAAGGAGATTGTAAAGCGACTTTTCATCCATTTCCGCTGCACCCTGCAAATGGTGGAAATGGTGGAAATGGAAATGGTGGAAGTGGAAGCGGGCTTGGGAAAGCGGGAAATGCCAGCGAGCTGAAAACGCCACCGTCACGATGACAAAGGTGAAAAATACCTTGTGGCTTACAATAAAACTATATAATTACGAATGTGGCCCAACTGACCGACGAAAATACAGAAACACATTCGAGGCGAATGGAAATGAAAATGGAAAATACATGCGATATGTTGTTAAGGGTGAGGGGAGGGGGAGAGCGAGGGGTGAGGGCAGAGCTCTCTAAGAAAAGCCATTAATTAAAACTATAAAAAATTAAACGATCATATTTTATTGTATCCCCCACTCGCTTCGGATTTTTTCCTTAACATTTTATATTTTAATTGCCGGCTTGGCAGCGCGGGAGTCATCAACGTAAAAGTTTTCCCACTTTTTATTATTATTTAAATTTCTGTGTAATTACAGCGAGGATTGTCGTTCCTTTGTCTTCGCTTTATGCATATGCGATTAAGTATATTGTATTCTTTTTTGTGTTATTTTTTTTAATTTTTAAGGGGCGGAATGCCGGGGGGAGTGGCAGCTTTAATGACCATGGCAGGCGTTGGCTTTCGATTGACATGAGCGCCTGTTCGGCGGGACAGTCGTGTAATTTATATATGTATTTATTAGTTTGCCGTTGCCACACTTAATTGTTGGATTCAATTGAACTTTTTCACAATTCACAATTTTGAACAATTCACCAGCGTATTAATTACAATTTATGGCTAATTACATGCAAGACGGCTGCCCAGGTGCCTAATTAGAAGCCTTTCGAGGAACAATAATCACAAGTTTGGTGGCTCAGCCATTCGAACTGATTGTCTACCTAGAAACGGTTTCTTTTCTACAAATTACAAACATACATAAAGACATTTGATAAGCATGCCAGATAAGTGGCATTTGCACAAGCCCGGATCGAACTCGATTTCCGTTCGATTCGCACTTTATCTGACAAATTTATTATATCATAATTCACGGCCTGAGTCATCGGACAAAGTCCTGGGCCAAGAACGCCACTCCCCAGCCGACAGCCCGAATTATCACTAATAAACCAATTTCATTATAATCTGGTGACATGAATCAGCCGCAGCATCATTTGCAAACGAGAAAATGTTAAGTGCGCTGGGCGAGCGAAAAACACAAAAGTCGCACCCACAACGGCTCCGAGCTGTCTCTTAGTCATTCCCTTAATGCTTTTTAATGCAAACTATAAATTTAGAATTTAATTTCGAGTAATTATGCTCGCTGGCACAAGTTCCCCCCGAGAGCAAACAAAGCCAAGAAACACAACAAAAGGCGCGCGTATCTTGTATCTGGCGCACATGCGAAAACAGTTCAAAGACCTGTTCGGCAGCCGCCCGAAAGCAAAGTATTTGAAATAAAATACGAACTCGCTCGCAAATGCCTCAAGTAAATGTCAGAAAAATAGTTGAGATTTTAGAGCAGCCAGCCACACAGAAATGAATAATAATAAGCACGGCAATTAATCACCGGCAGAAATGCATTGAGATCTGTGGGAACTGCTAAATTACAATCCGCTGACTCGGCGATTTCCCCGCTGCCATTGTGCAGCACTTCAATAAATTGATATACATACATATAATAAATGGATTAAATGGGATATACGAAATATATGGATTAGAGATCCGACTTCGACTTGGACATAGAGATACATAGATAGAAGCATAGAGACATAGACCATTGACCAAGTTGGCGTCCATTCATCGCACACGGAGGTGACTCAGCCACATAAATTTAATTATAGCTCGGCGCGAAATTTATTTAGTTTTGCTCGGCCCATTATAAAGTAGGCAAACACACCGGGCTATGAAAATATTTAATTAATTATGGCGAGCGCGGAAAATAAGTAGGTATTCCTGGAATAAGGCGAATAAATAAATATACTACACATGTACATATGGGATGGGTCGCCAAATCGAGTCAGCGTTTTCGGTTCCCCAAGCGCGGCAATTTAAAAAATTAGGCAGCATTTAGTTTCCAATTTTTGTCGTGTGTTTTCCGAAATGAGCGGCACACATTTGCGACTCATTTAAATTTATTGCTGCCGGTTGCCGCTGCTGCGGTTGTAATTAATAAAGTAAATTTGACCTCACACAGATGAAAAAGACAACTCGAGGCGACAATATAATGAATGAACGCCGAAACGGCGATGAGAACGGCTGCGAAACTAGTGGCAATTAGCAGATACAGATGCAGATACAGATACAGATGCAGATGCAGATGCAGATACAAATGCACATGCAAATGCAACGGCAGCAGTCGCAACTGCGAGCTGCATTTGCAGACTCTTGATAAATGTCTTTGACAGCGCACAAAACAAACTGTGCAAATATTTGACAAAATACAACTATAAATATTGCTTAAGAATTAATGCGACGGCTGCCGTTGTCTCTAAAGAGGCAGTACACAGTCAGAAAATGCTGTCTCCATACACCAAAATGTGTCTAAGAAAGAATAATACACATTCTAAGAAAAAACTGCCTTTCTTCAATCATAATGCATGAATGTGTATTTTCTTTCGCTCAGTGTAGCTGCATCTGTTGCTTCTGGCAGACAAATAGACTCGTACAGTGACACCAAAAAGTGCGTGGCCCGCTGACAACTGGCTGAGACGCTGGGCGCAACTGCGGCTTGCGGCCTGTCAACGCCACGGCGGCAACATCTCACCAGCAACAGCAGCAGCGGCAGCAGCAGCAGCAACATCCCCGCAGCAACATGCAACATGGCAGAAGCAGCAGGCGACAGAAGCCACCGCAGAATCCGCGCTGAGGAGTAAATGGTGTCAATTGGACAACCGCAGCTACTCGCATCTCACTTCGCATCCATCAGATACAAGATACAAGATACGAGCTGCAGCCACAAGGCACAGGGCGTGGTCGCCGACGAACTTAGCGTTTATCTTTTGTTTAAGCACATCTTCTGTTGACGTTTCTGTTTGCCGTTAAATAAATATTGAGTAGAAAATGTATTCGTTTAGCAAATATTGTAAATGCGATAGTTTCTGAGTCGCTATTTACCTGGAAAAGACGACGTTTGCATTTGCATTTTTGAGCTCAGGTGCCGGTGAGTGTGCCGCGTGTATCTGGCGGATGCATCCGCTGTCGGGATACATCTATATCGGACCTACTTGGCCATTTTCCCAGATGCTAGGGCCGCGCAGATAGATCGAAAGCCATCTGCTATCCGCCGAGAGCTCGGCTATTGGAAAATCAGCTTTCGATGGCATTCCAAACAGTTCCCACTGACTTATGACTCTGGGCCATCAAATGAATAACAGCCCGCTTACATTCCAGCAAACCAAACTGTACACAACTAATAAAGTGCATAAGTAACAGCAGCCAGCCAGAGCAGCTCAAAAGTAGCATAAAAAACTAAAATGGAAACATATGTTTCTCTTTACAAATTATATATCCAATCGTAATAATTACACGCCACAGAAAAGAGGGAACAAGAGCAAATGTAAAGAAAAGTGTGCACTGAGAGAAATTACTGTGGAGATTATGAAATAGATGTAATGTTTGATCGCTGAAACCTGTTTTATAATATCAACAAGACTTCACTTAAGATCATTTTTAGTGTGATATACGATGTTTGAGATATATAGTTATGAAAGTATCTTTTCATGTGTATATCGTATGATTCGATTTGGGAAGATCCTCACCCCCTTTTCTGACCTTCTTTGTTCCTTTCTCTGCCGACGAAGCGGGGGTGCAACAAAAAAGAACAATTGCAGTCGTTGGAAAGGGAGAGGAGGAGAAGGAGGACGGGCCGAAAAGGAAGGGAGTAAAACACAAACGAAGCAGATGAAGAGGAATGGCTAAATTAAGAAATGCAGTGCAGAGGGAAAATAAATAAATGAAAAAGAATTTGTTCTACGGCAAATGTACACAAAGTAATAAATATTGATGTGCGCGCGAGAGGAGAAGAGGGAGAAGCGGAGAACATTCCGTTTACATGTGTTCGTCGCTGGCAGCAGAACAAGATAGCAGATACCAGATACAAGATACATTTAATAATTCACAGATGCATTTCCAGCAGATGTGTTAAAATTCGTAGAGTAATAAAATATCAAATCAAATGCAGGAAAGGCAACTTCAAAGGCCCATTCCTCAAACGCTGTTTCTGTTTACAGATGCGACTCAACCCGTGGAGATAAACAAACAGCCCAGAAAGTCTCCGCTCGGAATGGATGGACTTCCCCCCCCGGACTTGGAGTCGGAAAATCCGCAGCTGAAAACCCACTCGATTTCGCTCACTTTGCTGGCTAATTTCACGCCGAATTATCCGCCTGCCAAAGGATGCACAAAAGGGCTCAAGCGGCTGGAAAAAGGAAAACCACATGGAGTGCAGTTGCGGCAATCGAACCTTTCCAGCAAATTGCATTCGCATAAAGAAGAATCTGCAGTTGCACTCACTCCTCAAGTGGGTGGTGCGGTGTGGGTGGAAAATGGCTGGTGGGTGGGTGGTGCCATTAGGCCCGAGTGCCAGAAAACGATGGGAAAGAGTTGTTTTTTTTTAGTTGGTTGCCAAATTAGGGGCGTTTACAGAGCGCTTTCCTTTTCCACGCACTTACCGCTGCAATTCGCGTTTGTCATTATTCTGGATAAAAACATGAGTATGCCGATCTTAAGAAAAGTGCAGAAGAGGAGCTCACACTTTTGTAGGAAAGCGGTTTGAATTCAGCAAGTATTGCACTTGTACTATGATATTATTCGAGTATCTTCGGCTTCACAATATCAATCATTGCACGATGACAATGACACATTTTCATTTTTCTGTGAAAGCACTGTCGAATTATAACACATTATAATGCCATTTGTGGAAGGCAGTAGTTTCTCCGCCAGATGCGAGATAATTTTCTTTAATTTCGGTTTTCATTTACACCGTTATCTGCGCTCCCTTTGCCAGTGCCCCTAATTGTTGCAGTATCTGCGAGATGCACACGTATCTGTATCTATGTATCTGCGTATCTGTATCTGCGGCACTCGTATCTGTCGGTTATAAATATTGTATCTCTGGGACGGTCGCGCTGTGTTTGTCTGCTTGTAATTGCGTAAACAGACTCGTACATATTTTATTTTATATTTTATTGTTTCGCTCCGCTGCGCAGCGCCATAAGGGCAGATACCTATAATTTTCTTGTGTCTTTCCTACAATGAAAACACATCGAGGCAGCAGAAACTGAAACTGAAATGGCAACAGAAACAGGCTACGGCCATAATCATCATCGCATTCATCATCATCGTCATCGTCGTCATCACAGTCGTCATAAAGACAACAGTCGCGACTGCACTAACGACAGAAAAGTGTGTGTCTGTAGCCCACAATAAATGCGGAATAAATAAATAAAGTGTAACAAAAGGCAGCCAAATAAATGGAAATATAACAAAACTTAACGCGAGGAAAACAAACGAAGGAGAGCGCAGCTGGAACATTAAGCAAATGGAAATGTAGTGGAATGGGCAGGAGAACGAACTCATCCAGCTTTCTAGAGGGTACAAAGCTATAGTTCTAGGACGAAAATACTATCCATTTCTGAATCAGAATGTTGCAGGAGAATCAATCCATTCCTGATCACAAAGGTCGCTATGTTTGAGTTGTAAACTAATTTGGAGCACTATTAAAGAAACCTAAAGCGATAAAAAATCAGATTCCAAAGGTGTTTCGCCATAAACTCCCTTGATACTCCCAATCTGATACCAAACTTATATTCCACGGCCAATTAGCCAAATATTTCTCTATAATTACCCACCAGCAAGTGCACGGACCTGGGCCATGATTCGACGGCCGTTGGATAGAAAAACCCCATATATATAGTGTTATAAAAATTCTATTGTCCCCGTATACTATAATCGTTTTTTCTTTATTTAAACAATCACCGTCGGCCTGTAAATACAAAGATGATTTGGCCAAATTCAGCGAGTCACTGCGTCACATTCCCTCCACGAGTCATCCAATCCAGGCGGCTTTATCAGTCTTTAATATAAGAACTACAAGAGCACTGATCACGTAGCGCCAATACACCGAGAATTAAAAATAGGGTAGAAAAAACAAAAAACAAAAAAAAAAAAAAAAAGGAAAGAAAACGGGCTAAAAAGCTGGCTGGAGGGGAGGAATCTTATCAAGGAAATTACCAAAGCCAAGAGCTCGCATCGACGCGACTTAAGATTACAAATTGTTATTATGATTATATTGTATTATTTGCGCGGCGATAAGATCTATGTGGGTTTATGGCCCGCTCGGGCCTGCCATAAAATAAATTACTTATTTATTTCGAGTGTGTTCCACGCCGGGCACCGAAAATTCCCTTTATATAACCTTTTGAGCAGGAACAATTGCTGCAACGTTTATGGCCCGCTCACAAACTAAAGAAATTATCGAAATTGGCTCGTAAATTATAGAATTCACATATAATTCTGGCGACTGAATTCCAAAGTGCCGCCCGCCTTACGAAATCCTTTAATCTTCGCCAGAAAACCTCCGGCTTTCAGCAGATAAGACCCCTGGAAACCCATTCCCATTCGGTTTTCCCATTGTTTCTTCGGGGTGGCCGGCCATCGGCGATCACCAGGCTTATGTAAAACCTGCGCTCATAAATTTGATTTATTTCCCTACACCGGCGGTTCGAATCAATCAAAGACCTCTAATGAGCTGCGGACCGCACAGGAAACAGCCGATGACACTGGGCTTAGGCTGGAGATTTTCGGGGTCCGGAGGGGAGATTCACACGGTCAAAAGTGGAGTTGCTCCGCTTCCGAAGCGGAGTTCAAGCAACCTGCTTTGCATAAGACTGAACCAGCTGGCTGAACCCAAAAGCCAGAGATACACATGGAGCAATTATGACTAACGCCGGAGACAAAGAGGTGCTGGGAAAGCGGATGGGGCGGGGAAGAGTCGGAAAAGTGGGAAAAGCGGGAGTGGGCCGCCCTTGGCTGTCAAAGAACTTTCAGCACTTGGCAATTTCGTGTAATTTTCTTGCAAAAACAAATCGCAAACGCACAAAAGAAAAGCCAAAGTCAAGGAACTCGCACAAAATAAGTTGGTGGGGGCGGGAGGAGCTCTAGACTTCGAGCTTCTTGCGACTTTTCCTGACTGCTGGGTTTCCCCAACGCTGCGTGTGTGTCTCCGCATCTCTCTCTCGTTCCCTGTGTGTGTGTGTGTGTGTGTGTGTGAGTTTTCCGAGTGCGAGGTCTATGAATGAAAGTGGGGAAACTCGGCGAGAGAAAACTCTGGCAATTGACTGAGGCAAAAGTTGGACTCTATTAAGTAACAGGCTCCCAGCCGCAGCATCCTTCTGGATTTTCTCGGTGACGTCGTCAAATTTTTGGGGGGGTTTTCCCGGGGTGGGGGGAATGGTGTGCCTGCCAACTTATACGTCTCCCTTTTACTGCCGTCTATTTCTTCTTGATTTTATTTCTCATTTCATTTCAATAAATTAACAAAGGAACAGTAAATTGTGCGAGCAAAAAGCAGGGAATAATATGGGAAATCAGGAGGGAACATCCAAGGGTTTTTGCCCTCCATCTTAATTTATTTTGCTCGCATAAATATGCAGGCAGCTGACTCGATATCGGAATCGGAACTATATTTATTTATGCGCTACACCGAACATCAAAGTTTTCCAACGCATTTGCGGATCTCGAGAGTATATATAGTATCTTGAATTTCCTTGTTCATGTCGCACACTCATTATTGATTTATTTACATACGTTATAGCTTATGTAAGTGGTAACGTGGAAAAATATGGCAGCTCAAGAATAGTGCTCAATGTCAAATATTAAGTGAGTAGCGCTGGAAAAACAACGAGTCGGAAAACCGGAGAACCGAAGAATGCAGAATCCAAAGTGCAAAAGTGAGCGAAAATCGGAGGCGCATTAGTTGCAATTATGGAGAATCAGATGCACGAGACGAACAAATCAAATATTTGTGCGACTTTTGTTTGCCTTGCCATCAATTTCTGCCAATTGTTTATAATTTTGTTGATTTTCTTTGCCTTTCCACCGCTCATCTGTATGCGTGCATTGTGCAATTTTCGTCATTAGCATTAAATGTTGTTGAATTATTTTTCAAGTCGCTGACGCACTTAATGTCGCGACCTCGCCCCCCCTAACCCCTGGTCCGTTTCTTATACAAATAGTAAATCAGCTTTAATTTGCAATCTAATAGAAATAACAACGCAGCGCGCAGCCAAATGCGACTGGGGGAATGCAAAAGATTTCGTTAATATGCATTTCCCAGCGAACTAAAAACCAACTAAGTGAGCGATTGTCTGAGTTCCAGTTGCACGGCGGCAAACGCGGCATACGCGGCGTATGCGCATTATGCAAAATCGCTGCTTTGCCCAGCCTTCGACGGCGAAAAGGGGTCGCCGGGGGTCAATCGGAGCCGATCGAGGAAACGGAACCCTGCCTTGTGGTTCCATGGACTGCGAGGTGACGTCTACGCCAGAGATCCGAGCCACGTAATGCGCGGCGAGGGGAAATGGCATGTAATACCCATACTTGTAATGCGAGTGCACAATTATTCCCATTAGTTATCAATATTTATGATCATAAGCTTCTGTTACTTTGTATCTCCGCTCGGGGTACCAGTTATTTCTGAGATCAATGACAATGTATTTATTTGCATGCAAGTGGAACACCACTATTAGTCACAGCGATCACTGATCACCTGCCTCAGCTCATGACTTCATGATTTTGCTAGTTCTTCTATCCAATATCCAATGTTTACAATAGCTGTTCTTCTCGATCATAATTACTTATTTACTCTATTGGAAGGGCTTCGCTGCCTTTTATTTCCGCGGAATTCATAAAGAAATGTGCAAAATATCTAAATCTTTTGAAGCTCTCAAGGAATCTAATAGATGCGTGTTTTTTCTGAAAAAATCGTTATGCCTCAGGCAATTTCCAGGGAAATAACTTTTTAATTTACCTTACTCATTTCTTTAGCAAGCAATTACATTTGTTAAGTCATGACTAAGATCACTTGATATCTTGTGTTACGCAAGTGCTGATATGATCTCATTATTAATACAAGTTTTTATATATAATTACTCGTTTTGTTCTAGATTAGAATCAATATGTTCTTGTATAGTTTAAAATATATTTATTGACTCACCCTCTCCTCTTCGCGAATCATCTCGGCGATTTCTGGCTTGATCTCCATGTCATCGTGATGGGATCCCACCGCCGCGCCGGCTCCACTTCCCGCCACTCCCGTTCCTCCAGTCGGAGCACTGGCGCCCGATCCACTGCCGGATCCTGCTCCGCCCGCTCCCGCTGCGCCAGCTCCGGCGGCTGCGGCTGCCAAGGCGCTGGCCATGGCGTGCGAGTGAGCCAGCTGGTGCTGGGCGGCCAGTTGCTGGGCATGGTGGTGCATGGCGGATTGGGGTGGGGGCACGATGGCGGCCATGTGAGGCGGCAGGGCGGACTGGACGGCCACGCCTCCGGGTGGGGAGTGCATGGCGGCGCCGCTGTTTCCATTGCTGTGACCCGCTGTTGGTGCTGGAGATTTCCTCTGGCTTGCTGCTGCATTCAAGGCGCTGTTCCTGCCATCCAAGGTCTGGGGATTGGGCGAGGCGAAGGGATTGCGCACTATGGTGGAGGTGGTCATGGCCAGGGGCTGGCTCTGGTTCTGTCCAGGAGTGCCGGATGAGCCCCTCTCCGAGATCTCGGACTCACCGCCCTGGAGGGAGGGACTCGGAGTGGCGTAGCTGCCATCCCTGGATCGCTTCCTTTGTCGCTGATTCAAGTCCAAGACTCCTTCGGGCAGCAGTCTGGGCCTCTTGGCCTTCATCTCCTCGTCGGGATCGGCGTCACCCTCTTGCCGCAGAATAGCAGTGGCCGAGGCCAGTTCCTCCTCCTCGTCCTCATCGTCGAAGGCGGACATGGGAAGTGCGGAGGCGCCTCCCTCGCCCCTGCCCGCACTGACCTCCGCCAGACCCCTGATCTTCAGGGTCTCGGCCACTTTGAGCAGGGGGTTTATCTGATCCTGGCAGACGTTGATCTCCCCCTTGTACATGAACTCCACCAGGGCCTTCAGGTCGGACCAGCTGACGTCCCGCATGATGATGATGGGGTGCTGGCAGGGATTGTCGTAGAACAGGGCCTGGAAGTAGGGCGAGCAGGCGGATAGCACCATCTTGTGGGCCTTGATCGAGTGGCCTTCGCAGGACAAGGTAACGTCCACGAAGGACTCGCTCTGCAGGAGTTCGTCAAAGACATTGGTCAGATTGGACTGATAGTTGTTCCACCTCAGGCAGAACTGCTGCCCCTCGCCGCTGGGAGGAACTATTTTGCGCCTCGGCGGTTTCGTCTCGGGATTGGTTTTGATCTTGGTCTCCACTGGAGAGGATCTCTGGCCGAATTCAAAGAGCGCCGATCCGGCTAGCTTAAGACTTTGTTGGGGTTGTGGGGAAACCGGTAGGGAGCGCGACTTCTTGGACTCCAGGCACATGCGCAGCTCGGTGTGCTCGGGATCCCGTAGACCCACCACTTCACTGGAGGTCAGAGGTCGTGGTGGGGGAGTCAGAGCTTGGTCGTTCATGGGACTCTCCTTGGGCTTCACCAGCTCCGTTTCCACATCTTTCTCGGGTGATTTCACTTCTCCAACGCTCTCGGCATCTTTTTGCATTTGATCAACCACCTCACCTTGATCCTCCAGAGTAGGTTCCACCTCTCTTTCGGGGGAGTACTTTCTGTTCTGGTCCTCGAGATGCTCCAACTGGGGGGACTCTTCCACCATCTTTGGCTCCTCCTGTGGAGCCATTGTGTAGTCACTCGCCTCGAACTGATCGATATCACCGAGCAGTTCCGACTTTATTTCAAAGTCCACAATCTGTTTGGTCATGTCCATGGTGCTGATATAGAGTTTTCCTTCTTATCGGTTGTCTTGCAGGTTTTCTGCGGGGCTTCTAACACATTTTCGGGGGCGTAACGGGAACTTTTCCTGGGAGCAGTTCAAAACTGAAAGAGAGGAAAACTCATTGACATATGGAACATACATATATGGACTAATAGCATGAAATTCTTCTATACATTTAATTTGTTTCAATTAACTCGGAATAAGATATTTTACTGCCAATCAAAGAGAATGCTGCTATAATATGGCTTTATCTTGTCTGCCACATTATTCCCCCTACCAATCGAATATATTTTGGGATCTATAACGATAATATCTTGGCAAGTGTTTTATCCACATCAAGCTGAATCAGCGGGCACATTTGCTCTTAGTCATAACTCTATTAAATAAGCCTATTAATCTTGCCCCTTCTCCCTGCCAGTCGAAATTTCCATGAATTTCTATTAATTTATGTTTAGTATTTGCCAGCCACCCCCGAACCACCCCTCCGCACAATCGCCGCCCACCACCCACCCCGCCCACTGGAACGCCCAGGCCAGAAATGTGCTTTATTAGCTAAAAGCTAAGCACACATTTATTTATGTTTAATTTGGCTTAATTTATATTACTGAGCTGCAATTATTCGTAGTCTCCGCCGCTCATTGTTGTATTTATACGCACATATCTATATACATATATCTACATATATATATATGTGTATATATAATTATATATGGATGCGTATATAGCGGCTATGTGGACTCGCTTTGTAAGTGTGTGCGCGATTATTGCTTATTTTGTATTGTTGTCTCTGGACATACTTGCATGCGCACAGCGCCCGTCTATAGATTTATATTTAATTAAATATTATTATTTATGGCAGAGCTCGGGGAGAGTGGGCCCAAAGTAATTATATTTATTTAAATATTTTGTATAATTTTAATTTATGTGTGTTTGTGCGGGGTCGTGCTGCTTGGGCTCGGTTCGCTTGGGTCGTTTGTCGGGGTGGAAAGTTGCTGCCGCCATGAAATTTAATTATATTTATTATTATTGTTATTATAATACTTCTTCTTGCTACTTTTTATGTTTATTATTATTTCATTCCAATTAAATCTTGCGGCCGCAGCGCCTCGGCGCCGTCGACAGTTATTATTTTTGTTTATTTTATTGTTGTTCTGGATCCGGATACGGATCCATGGACTCATCGTCGAGGGAGCTGAAGAGATGAAGAGCTATAGAGCTGAACAGCTGGAGAACTGAGGAGCTGAGGAGCTACCCCGAAGCCTCAGAGTTTCCCGAGCTGTGGGCTGCGGAGGAAAATCGCTCCTCCTCCTCATCCTCCTCCTCCTCCTCCTGCTGCTCTTGGCAACTTTTGGTTTATTGTTATGGCCGCGCTCCGCCTTTTGTTATTCCCCTTATTTATTCATGTTTGTTGCTTTTATCGTGGCTGCTCGCATTAAATTTGATGATTCTTGGGAAAAACTCGGCCTCAAATAAATAAATAAGTAAATTGCCAAAAGCTGAAGATTCGCACATCTCCGAAGTCGACAGTTCAAAGCTGATTTTATGATTATTCAAGATTTTCATTTATTTATTACTAAAGCCTGGCTTTAAATAAATCCAAAATAATGTTTTAGAATGAGTGTCAGTTCCTCAGTGTATGTGAAATCAAACTGGTAGCACAAATCTAATTTTTCCTTCCAATAAAATTATAACTGCTGACAAGTATCTGATTCGAAATACTAAAAACCTCAATCTTGAAACTCCCTGATTTCTTGCCTTTCCACACTTTTTCCTGCTTCCTCGTAATATATTATTTTCGTTTAATTATTTATAGCGAGCGCAGCTGTTGGCAGCAAAAAAAAAAACAGCAGGCAAGCTGGGCACTTTATTTATTTATTATTTCTGTATTTATTTATTTAATTCAGTCTCGAGGTTTTGGATCCTTAAAGTGGGCCCGCACACAAAAACGAACACAAATACACGGTGAGAAACGAGGGTGCGGTGTGCGGGCGCTCAGACACATTTATATATTGCATATTGTATTTATTTATTAACGCTTATTTATTATTTATGCAGCAAGTAATAAATTACAGTCTGGATTTTCTCGTGTTTCGCTTGCTGTGTGGAAAATGTTTACAAACTGTTTTTGGCGCGTGCCACCCACTCGGAAAAGCGGGAGCAGTGGGAAGGCAGGAGCTGTAGGAAAAGTTGCTCCTTCGAGTGGGTTTTCTTCTTAATTTTCCTGGGCGCCCAAAAACGACCAAGCAACATTGCTTTTTACGACCTTTTCGCTGGGTGGCTTGTGTTATAAATTAATAAATTACAATTTCTTTGGTAGCGCCAAGGAAAATGCGCGGAAAATGTGCGAGGGGGTGGCGGGGATGGCATTTCCACTGGATAACTTATGTAGAATAGTACATGGTCGAGGAACAAAATCGATTTTCATTGCAGCCCAGTCATTTGTCATAAATAAAGCACCATAATTAATATAATAATCAACGCACACATACACTTTTCGTCTGGTATTCACTCGATGGGTTCACTTTTAGTTCACTTTCTTGTTTTATTAAATATTAACAGAATACTTGTGTTTATGTTCTGTTTGTTTTGTTCACTGCATGCAACACATGCTGTTCTGCTTGTCGTTGTTGCACGTCACTTGTTGTTGCTTTTGCTTTGCTGTCTTTGCTGCCGCTTCTGTCACTGTTGTTGTTGTGGTATTATTGTTGTTGTTGCTGGCTTTCAGTGGCCGTAAAAACAAACGCTGCACTCCACTCACGCCGAAAGTCAGATACGAACTGAATCTCACAGATAAACGAACTGAATTTCAAAAAATTGAATGAAACTCGACGCCGCGCTGCCGACGCCGACTGCGCTGCCCGCTCTCTCGCGGCGAATGAGAGCGCCGGCGTGGTGTTTTCCGGTTTTTGCGGCGAATTGAGAAATCGGCAGAGCGGCTGCTTAAGAGCGAAAGTAAGTGCGCTCTTTGCTTTCTTTATTTTTTGATTTTCAGAGATCTTGCTCGAAAAATAATTAGAAATTTTGAAATTTTTATAAGAAATGATAATTCAAATGAAATTGTGTTTCTGTGAGATGACATATTTTATTAATATAAAATGCACTTGTTTTGTTTCTTTTTTGGTTTTATACATTTAGTACATCATTAATAGTTTTACATAAATAATATAAACTTTACTACTGCACACGTATACGATTTTTATAAAATGGTTTTAGACCCAAAATAATCTTTTTTATTTTCGTTGTCACATCAATTTTTAAAAATAGTTTTTATTATTTGAACATATTAATTTACAATTACAAACTTGTCATATTTATTAAAGTTGGTTTTGATACTTATTGAAATAAGTTCATTTATATAATGTAACTATATTACTATAGTTACCAATAAATCTCAAAAATCTTACCAAATCGGCAAAGCAGAATGTTAAGGTCCCAAAAGAATTGCAGCCTACACCTGCAACTTGAAGAGAATAGCGACAGCAACTTGCAACCGAGCTGCAGCAGCAACAACAACAGCAACAGCTGTGGCAAGAAAGAGAAACTGGCCAATGTCCAGTAAGAAAGTGTTTCAAAATAGTTGCCAACCCTCTTTCTTCTTCTTCTGCATCATCCTTAACCTCCTTGTTGTTGCTTTTGCTGCTTAGGCACAGAAACTATGGCAAAAAAGAGCAGAGAAAAAGTGGCGACAGCAACACACTCACAACTTGGCCACGCCCCTCAAAGTGCCGTAAGAGGGCGCGAGTGCGAGTGGGACAGCAAGCTGCTTGCTCCTACACACACACACACACAAGCGAACGAGAAGAAGGGGAGCAGAGCAACAACAAAAAAACGGCAGAAAGACGAGCGAAAACGAACGAAAAGCTTCGGCTGCACTCTCTTCTCTGCTTCCTCTTCCCCATGCTGCCCCGCGAAAACGAAAACTTGGAGGTGGCAACCGAAAAGAGCAAAAAAGAAAAGAGTACGAGAAAAAGCTGAAAGAAAAGGAGGCAAAGACGCAGCAAGTGCAGCTAGTGACGTCACGCGGTAGGCGGCGCCTATGGAAACGCATTTTTAATAGGACTTGTTGTTGCTGCTATTGCCGCATCTATAGGCCGTTGTTATTGTTTTTTGCGCAGCCAATAACAACAACTAAAATAAATCCCCCTTTGTTCTGCGTTTGCCTGTGTGTGCGTGTGTCCGTGCGCGCTGTATTTGTGTGTGCTATTTTGTATATTTTGCATATTTTATTCCATTTGCCCTCTCTCTTTTTGACCTTTTTGGCATTCGGGCGCCTCCACGAGCCTCTGCGAGCTTCGTGCTCGACGCCGATTGGCCCGACCACTCGAAATATATCTATATATATATAAATATATACGTGTGTGCGTCTGTGGGGGCCAAATACTTTTATATATAGATATCTGCATATATAAATCGGGGGTGCACACATGGGCTAAAAAACGCGTGGCACTTCGCAAATTATTTTTTGCGGCCTTCGTTTGGCGAATCGGCGGCAAGGTGCTTGGATTCTTCCCACTCTTCGGGGGCTCCCCGTTTTTTCTCGGGGCCTTGACATCTTGAGGGGGAATCCTTTCCTCGAAAATTCTACGCCTTTTCCTCTGATTAATACTGTCACCTGTCACCAGTATGTTCCTATGCTTACTTAGAAAGAATGAAAGGAAGAATATATTACTAACGAGTCTAATTTATAGGATTGCATATTCTGTGTAGTATCTTAGTAAATGTGTACTATGAAAAGATTTTTCAAGAATGTTTAAACTAGTAATTTGTTTTTAAATTATTTTTTAGTCTTAAGCAATGAAAACTGAAATAACTTAAGCAGATCAAATATGAAAGCCGCAGTGGGAACAGTGTGTTGATCAATAGAAACTTCATTATATTGTTGATAAAAATTAGATTGAATTGGTTTTGGAATACGATTCGATGATGGTTAAATATAAATTTCAAGATTTTTAAGTTTCGCAATAAAATGTGTCGAAAAATTGGTGTTTTTGAGAACTAAACGAAACACGCAAAATTCGCGATCGTGTCTTAACTAAACAATTTCAGATGAGTATTTTTAAAAACTTAGCTTAGCATACTCCTTTACCAGGCTATTTCTTCTTTCCCGATTTTTTTGTCAATTTTTTTTTTTATTTTTGGCAGCTAGCGAATTGGAAAAGGGGAAACGCGGCGGCTCTTTCGAGGCGGAAATGAAGGCCCTTTCCGCTTTGACAAGTCCGAAGATGGCGCACAGTTGTTGGAAAAAGAACGCGGAAAACTAACCGGTCCGCTGGGAAAGGAAACTAGCGCGCTTCCGTTCTCCAGAAAAGCTGCGATGAGGAAATTCAAAGTGAAATTATCGGAGCAGCGTGAAGAAAGTGTGTGGGCAGTGGCCGGGGCATCGGTGTGGAAACCACGCTAAAGGACCTTTAAAGGACATCCGCTGGCAAAGCGAAAGAGTTCAAATCTGCAGCCAACCAGCAGCCAGTGCTAAAAAAAATACCGTCACACACTTGCAGTCAAAAGAGAAAGCGATGGCCAAAGAAAAGGCGACAGGAAATGGCCAAAGCCACTGAAGGCCGGAGTTCGAAATTCGATTGTCGATACTGTGAATACCCTCAACAAAATGGCTAATCGATATCCCTTATATGGCATACAATTCTTTATATTAAGGGCTTTACTTTAACAATGAAGACGAGTCTATCACTCCTTCAAACCTTCTGGAACTGGAGTTCTCTTCAGGATCAATTAATTTGAACATGATAAGAATGCATAAAAGTGTAATTCATTAAACAAAAGCATCCATGATTGATCGATAGACCCTCTGAAAGAGCCCATTGATTCCAAATGAAAGAGGCACCTACCGTAGACCACTGTCAACAGGATCCAGAAAGTGTGAGAAGAAGCTGAAAAAGGATGTGGGAGACGCCGGAAAATGGCTGGAAAGCCTTGCGCCTTTCTGCGGCCATCCATAGAAGTGGACAAAACCCCCTTATTCTTTGCCAGTTTTTCCGAGCTGCTCTTGAACGCTCCTCCAAGGCTCTTCAAGCTTCAAGCTGCCACTTAAAACAAGACCAAAACCGGATGAAATTCATACTGGGAAATAGAAGCCTAGAAGAATCGGGACTGAAAGCGAAAATAAGGAAGAACATTATGAATGTTTGAAATTCTATGGATATATGTAGTGCGTGTAAAAAATCACCCGAAGGAAAACAGATTTATTAAACCACTCAACACTAGGAAAACCACAAAAGTTATATACCTAAAATGTAATGACAGCAAATTAAAGTGGCGTATGGTAACGAATTGCTTAGTTAGTGGTGCAATTCTGCAAGCGGCCCGCCTCTGCCACGCCCCGTGCATCCTTCGGCCGCCCCTCAAAAGGATTTCTGCTGGCGGCCACTGCGGCTAAGGCTGCTTAAAGTGTGGATCACGCAAAACCAACGAGCCACGCAAAAAAGTGGAGCTGGTAAATGAGACTGTCGGGCACCACAAAATTGGCAGAGAGTGGGTGGATTGGAGGGGTGTGGTCCTGGGCAGGAGCAACCG
The DNA here is from genome assembly GCF_016746395.2 of Drosophila simulans. Classification (NCBI taxonomy): domain Eukaryota; kingdom Metazoa; phylum Arthropoda; class Insecta; order Diptera; family Drosophilidae; genus Drosophila; species Drosophila simulans. The sequence continues at coordinate 1,170,903 of NC_052522.2, forward strand.
CCAGCGGAGGGGCAACAAAAGAAGTAGCCACATCAGCAGCACCCACCCTGCGAAAGCCACCCGCCAGAAGCCCTGGAGGTCCTTTCCTCGGCCTCGGTCAATTGGGTAGCCACCCCAGAGCGCCCTGGCTTCTTTTTCAGAAAATTGCGCATACGCGACGTTGCCGCCTTCTCATCCCCGGCGAAAAGGAAAATGCCTGCGTCGCAGGACTTTTCTCTGCCGTTTTATTTCCCGACTTTGGAGTGGAGCCTGCCTGCAAACGTGCACCGGCTAAACAAAAGAGTTTCTAATGATTTTTGCGCCATGTTTGTTGTTGCCCAGCAGTTGTTGTTTCATTTGTTGGTGTTGTTGGTGGTGCCTGGAGAGGACACGGAAATGAAAATCGAAAGAATTGTTGACCAGGCCTCTTCTGGACCGCCTCGTTCTTCCCTTTTTGGCGCTTGCCATGCGAAATGCAAATAAATTCAATCGATAGCCGGTCCAAGTTGCCATTGCCATTGCCACAGCCGGAGTGGCCACCATCGCAACTCCACCTTTGAGCCATCATGCATGCGTCTGCTGCATTGTTTGGCCTACACCCCCTCCTTGTTGGGGGGAGGGGGAATGGAGAAGCAAGTTGCCGCTCGCGAATCCCATTATTTAGAAAAGCAGAAGAGCACCCAGCGAGCCAGGTCCAGTTCTAAGCTGCGAAATGAAAATCCTCTTGGAGGTTCGGTTCGAAAAGAGGGGGCTCAACTGGGCGGCGGAAATGGAAAATGGGGCGACAACCAGGGGGACACATGCTCAAGCCCAGAACCAACAGAACGGAGCAGAGCATAACAGCCGCTGCCGCTGCCTATCTCTCTTCCTCCTTCTCGTCTCGAATTTTCCGTGCGATTTGCAAGCGCAAAATTTCCACCAAAAAGCAGAAAGCAAACAGGGCAGATCACTGAGGAAAATGTGGGATGAACGCCTAAGTTAAACTCAAAGATTGAAAGATAAATGAATTATTTTTATTTTCAGATACAAGATATGTAATCATATATTTTCAAATGGTTCGTCTTTACTGTTAGGGATCACCTACTTTGTTCATAAGATATCTATAGTAATACTCTCCTAAATAGGTTCATGATTATTAAGAGCATTATAGTATAACACCTATAATGTGACACAATATTACATTGCCACATTTTTTTGATTGTGTGAAGCCCGAAAGGAAACACTCGCTCCTTGGCCAGGACTTTCAGCCAGCTTTTTCCCAGCATACTTCGGGAATCGAAAAGGGGGTCGGACTGGGCGCTCCTCAACCGGAAACGCAATTTCCAGGCCTCCAAAGACAACAAACAGAAATTTGTTTGAGCCAAAGAACATTCGAGGCTGTACTCCCGAACGAAAACAGGTAAATGAGAAACAGGGGGTCAGTGGAGGGGTGAAAGCGGTGCAGGGGGATGACCCCTCCACCTGGATGCACCTGCCTTTTTGGTTTTTCGGTGTTTGATTATGCGTTGGCTTTCCTCATTTGGCCAATGGCCAGTTTATCAACAGCATTCTGTTTACCCAAAGTCCTTGTTTCCAACTGTTTTGCATTTTTCCTTTAATACGCCAGCGCTGCCTTTGTTCTCGCCCAAATTTAAGTGACCCCAACACGGAGCTCGAAAGGTGTGAGGTCACCGCAAATCATCTTAAACGAGCTCTCATTAAAAGCGCATTTGGCACACCCCCGGCAAAAAGTGGGTGGCTGGAAAGGGGTGTGGCTGAGGACCAGCGGATGCTTTTGGCTAGCCGCAAAACGCCAACAAGTGGCTGGCTTATTGTGGCCCGGTTTTCCCTGCCACATGGAAGTTGTTCCATGGAAGTCATAATCCGTTTGTTCTAACACAAATAAATCTGCTCAGAGCTCATCTTCTACAAAAAAGTCGAGGGTAAAGTGCGAGAAAAGGTTAAAAAGGGCAACAACTCGACTGCCGAATTCCCATCAATAAAAGTAATTGTTTACCAAGTTAACTGACTCCTTAAGAAGTCATTTCATTTCGTTTGGAGTTCTCTTATATGTCTTGTATGCAAAAACCACATAATAATTTTTCCAAAACATTATTTTGTTTTAAAAAAGAAGTAATCCTTTAGAGAATCCCTTAATCGAGGGTATTGCGTGTCACACCCACAAAGTCAGTTCATCTTTCCGCTCCGTTAGATGTTTTTCCGCAAAAAAAATCGCACTCATGCCAAAAACCCACAGGCACGAGACCCAAAAGGCATCCCAAGCTCGTCAGGCTGTCAACCAGACATTCCGGCTACAAAGCGGAAGAGTGGAGACCCGCAGACTCCGCTATTGTTAAATATATATATATAGAAAAAGATTTCATGTTTTTACTCCACTTACTGCCGCCAGTCCCGCTCCTGCGAAATGTCCTTAGAATGAACTCCTTGCGAAATATATTCACACACACGCTGCCAGACAAAAATGTAGAAATTTGTGTGCGTGAAAATATAAAAACTCGTCGCTGTCGTTTGTCGAGGTTGCAGCTGAGTGGCTCCGCGTTTCCCCCTCTCAAGACACACAGGACCACCAGGACCTCCAGTACCAATGCGGCACGCGGCACGCCTCTTGGCTGTCAACGTGGCCTCGAGAACAGTGAGCGAAAATGGGGGGCTCTTCATGAAATTATTAATGTAATAATATCTAGTCCCTATGAATTGAAATTCCAGCATTAATAATATTTACGAACGCATTGAAAACTCGTATTTTACATTTTTACCATACGACCAAAACCACTTGGTATTTTTCGCAGTGCACAGGACCTCCTTTGGTGTTGGCTTTGGCACTGGCTTTTGGGTCTGGAGAGCCGCAGGAATCCAGTGCTGGCATCTCGCGCTTAAGTGTTATTTGTCTACGCTTACGTGGGGACCCAAAAGGACTCGAAGGGGACTGGGCGAGGGATGTCCTGGGCGTGCTCGGGTAATTGTGCCGCTCATATGTGTGAATTAAATGTGCCGTAAAGGATCCCAATTTTCCGGTCACTTAACCGAAAACCAGCAGTGTGCCGCAAACACAGAAGGACACTTTTTTGGTGTTTGCGCTGGTTTGTTGTTTTAAGGTCCTTCCTTGGGCAAGGTCCTCGCTCCCCGGATCAGCATCTTTTGGCCATATAATTTACTTATCCGCCGAGCTCACATGACAATTTAATTGCTGACATAATGTCAAACACGGGCAGCAGGACATCCGCTGGCCGGCCAGCCCTTGGGCAAATGTTATCCTTTGCGGTTAACACATTTGCACTTTGGTCCGGCGAAGGCAAACAATGTTTTTAATATAAACAAAGTAAAACAAATTAGCGAAAAAAAGGTCCAAGCACCGAGCACCGGACCGGCTGCCATCGAGAATGTGTGAAGTGGCTTTTATTTTATTACGTTATCCTTGCTTTACCGGACACATTATTATGCGGCCAGCGTAAAAGGCTTACATATATTTATGTGGAACGTAGAAAAGGACATCCCGCCCAGTGTCAATGTGTGGGTCTCCGTTTTCCCGTGTTCCCGTTTCCCCGGTGGAGTGTGTGTGCTCACAATTGTTTTGACTTAATTTGCATGCCCGTCCAAGGATCATCAGCGCTGGTGTTAAAGGACCTTCGCCCACGTGTGCGGCTAATTACCAGCACACGGAGAGCGAGCCAAAGAGCAAGGACTCCGGGTGCTGGCTTTCGGGCAAACGCACATTAATGCCAGGGAAGGAGGGCCGCAAAGGAGGAGCACTGATGTTGCCAGTTAATTAGGAAATTAAATTGACTAAAGTGCTTGAGCGTTTTGCCTGTTTGTCCGATTATCCTGCGCTCACCACTCCTTGGAAAATAATTTAGCGCAAATAAGTTTAGCGAGTGCCCGTTGCTCCGGCCGGCATTGCTCCTGGTCTCTAACTCCGGGTCTCTGTGTGCGTTTGCAGCGCACATTGCACATACGACGCGTGGGCATCCTGCTGCGTTGCACATACGCCGCGTGGACAGGCGGCACAGAGTTTTCTTGGAGCTGCCCCCTCTTTTTTCGATGGCTCTATGTATTTGGCAGGGGGCCGACTGTTGGCTGCCTACTTTTAGGCGGCCTGCCATTCATTTTCATTTACTCTTCTGCACTCCGTCTCCTGGCTTTTCCTCCTGCTTCGCCTTGTCGTTGGGTTTCGGTATATAGAGCGCCAAGCGAACGCACAGAAACGCACCAACTGCCGGCTTTTGGAGGCGGAGCCAACTCGACTGGAGATGAAAACGGAGAAGGAAAGAGGTCCTGGCCGGGTGTCCTGGAGGGGAGACCGATGGCTGCCAGGCTGCTGCGAGTCCGACTTATAGCGTAAGGATTGCAGCCATTAATTATGATGGACATGCGTTTGCAGGGGAACTGGGAAAGGGATAAAGCGTCTTCTATGGCAAGGATCAATCAAACTGCAGCAGAGTGCAAATAATATTCAGACACTCTTTTTTCAAGGAAATTGTCCGTCAAGCTTCGCTTGCAGGACCCTCCTTATCTGTCCACTGTCCCCCCATTTTTTTGTTATCCTTTTTCGCCAGTTGACAGACAAAGAGCCTGGCTGTATTTCCATTTGTGAGCCACAAATGCCAACGAAATGTCAAATAGAAAATGTTTTAGCGGAAATTTGATTTTAAAAAGCGTTTTGCCAGCAACTAAATGAGATTATGCGCTGCCCAAAAGTGCAGAGGGCAAAACCAGAGCACACAGGTAGTACAGGACATACACTCACGGTGCCCGGGGCAAGTGAGGCATTAAAAAATGCAAAATTATATATCAAAGCAGCAAAGGGACAAGACAGGAGGAAGGAGCGCACGAAGACCGCTGCATGTCACATGAAATTATTATATCCCGCCATACATCCACATTCCGTTCGGGACATTGAAAATATTCCAACGTGATCCGGCTGCCAAGTGGCCTCCTTCCAGGACATCCAAGAAGGACATCACAGGACAGGCAGCCAGTCGGGCATCCAGCCAGCCTTGGCTGTCCGACGAGCCATGCAAAATAAAATAGCAACACGAAAAAATGCGAAATTTTGTTAGAAAATTGCAAAAAATTACATACATATTTGGTTTATATGCACCAGCAGAGCGGAGGATAGTGGGGAATTTCCGCTGTCACAAAGAACACGTGAGCTGATGCTAATGCACTGGCCTGCCAATGCCGCGCAACCTGGCGGATACTTGATTTTTCACCATGAAATATGGAGGAGCTTCGCTGGAGATGCCGGCTGCGCTTAAAGTGCTTCGTATTTGCCCCATTAGATGCGCTTCAATGGGTTAACCAGCAATTAGTGTCCGCCCCAATGAAAACATCTTAATAAATCAGCTCGCAGCTAATGTTGCCAAAGCAATGAGTAGTGGCCAGTGGGCGGGGAGTGGCGTGTATGTGTGCCACCCATCCATAATCTGGGCGGACAATACGCGTCCCTCAAGTTCATATTTCAAACGCAGCCCCCATCCCGCTCCCCACTGTCTGCACTTTTCAAGTGTTTTTTTACCCTCCACTTGGAAAATAAAATGATGGGAATGACCAACCCTTGGAACACTTATCGCATTCAACATCATTTGCATGCGGAGTGTTCGCCGCTGTCGGTTGTGAAACAAATAAAATCAAGAAATAAATTAGAGAAATGCAAAAAGAACGAAGAAAATCCGGAAATGTTTGCCCAAAAAACCAGAATCTATACATGGCCAACAAATATGGCCGTAGTTGATTTTTTGCAATCTGCACTTTTCTGGTCCTTTGTGCAGAATGTTGCCACAGACTCGAGGCTGTCCTTTAGCTCCATCACCAGCTTCAGATTCGGTTCCAGCCATGGGGTGGTTGTGCCCCAGCTCCAGCTCCAACTCAAGCTCCAGCTCCTGCTCCAACTCCAACTCCATCTCCTGCCACATTCGTCTGACTGGGATCTACAAACTGCAGCCTGTCTGCCCGTCTGGACACGTAGACACGGACGTAGACCCCCGAAAAGCCCCAGACCACTTCGAAAATCCATGTCCATGTCGTCGTCGTCACCTCGCGACGCATTCGTGGCACTCGCGTTTAATCAGCGATGTTTGGAGCAGGACTCCTGAGCACTCCTCGGCGCCCAACTCCAGATTCCATCGTCATTTATTGTTAGTGGCTGGCCAAAAATGCTTCGCTGTTGTTGTTTAGATTTCTTTGTCCCGGCCATCGCTCCGTTTCAATATTTGCATGTCCCACTCCTCCGGAGAATCGGGAATTATTTCCTGCTGGACTGCTGGGCGGCTGCTCCTGCGGTTCCATCATATATCATGTCCAGGGAAAACACTCCTCCCTCTGTTCGTCGTGGAGCTCCAGCGCCCTTTTTTTATGCATTTTCATTATTTTCAATTTCCATTTCGAGCAGAGCAGTCTCCAATCTATTAAGCGATTTGCCTGCCCTCTGCCAATTTGCATTTAAGCTGCTGCTGCCGGTCGTCTTTAAGGCAGGCCTTCAATTATCCTTCGGACCCCGAGAAGTCTCGTATTTCAATGCTCCGATCCGGCAACAAGTGGCCTCAAAGTGCCTGCCAAGCTGTGAAATCTCGGACTCAGAAGTGCAGTTGCAGTTGCCAAGTTGCCAGGAGACGCTGTTGGCTCGCTTATTGCCCAGAACAACAAGAAGGACGAAGGATGCGATGGCATGCGGGATGGCAGAGGGCCCACAATTAACCGGCAGACCAGAGAGATCCTGCTGCTGCTTCCTTGAATGCCCCTGGCATCCATTCCCACTGAGCAGCAGTAGTAGCAGGAGTAGCAGGAGGTGGCCATTTTTCAGACCGGACACTTGAATGAGCTTTCAGAAGCACAGACGTTGTGTGTGTCAAGGTCGTCTGGCTGTGGTGCTGGCCATGTGGTGCTGGGGCTTCCTGCTCCAAGACGGTGCCAAGTGATGAGGACGATAACGTCTCCATTTGTGTGCACGATGCTGGCTGGCTGGCTGTTTGGCTGACTGGCTCCTTTGTGTCTGTGTGAGCGGGGGGACGAATCAGGACCCGGTCCCTCAGACATTCTTGGGGAATACCTTTTGGCAGCTCAGACTTGTCTGCCTCTCTGACAAACTTGGTGTGTGTGTGTGTGTTTGTTCGTCTGTTTGTTTGCCTTCCGTTTGTGTGCTCTAGAAATTTGTGTTTTGTGAAAATTGTTTTTCTTCCGCCCCCCAAAAGGACCTTTGCTGTGTTTAAGATTCTGTGGCTTGGGCATTTTGTAAATAATCTTGTTTCACAGGATTCCCGCTCCCGCTCCTGCTCCCGCATTGCGACTTTCCTGTCGACAGGCGCCAGTGGTCAGGTCCTGCATAATTTATGTGGGAAAGTCTCTCGGCCGGAGTGTTGCTCAAGAATTTCGGCAGGACACCTTTGCGAGGAGTGTGTCTGGGCCTCGGAGTTTCGGGGCGGAACAAAGTCAATTATTGTTATAGGTTTTCGACCAACAAATTAAATGGTTTTGTGGTCGGGCACAAGACCGAGTGCTGTTCGAGGCGTTTATTGTCGACGCAAGGTGAAGAAAGTGAATCGAATGACTGCACAAATTAATTCTGGGCAGTCAATTGTGGAGCCCCACTTAATTTGGCAAGTCAAGTGGGCTGCTCTTGGACATTCCAGCAACATAAACATGTCACTTCTGACATCATAGGTAACACTTAGTAAGAAACATGTTTTTGGGGTGGATTCAATGTAGCAAATATGTTATTACAAAGTCATTCTTTGTAAAAGAAGTCAAGACATTCTAATATTCTAAGCTTTAAATACTTGGTAATTCATTAGGACACTTAACGGGGACTTATAGAATAATCTTAACTAGCTAGCTCTAGCTCTTCTAGCTCTGAGTCATCTAAATTTATTATAGTATAATTTTAATTTATAAGACTAGATTTAAGTGTGATTTCAAATCAAGAAGAAACATTCTTAGTAGTCAATAATTCGGTCTTCGTTTATATATACTTTCTTGTCCATAATCTAAGTGCCAAGTAACAGAAGAGCTGTAACGAATGAGCTTTCGTTACTAAGTTTTGCTTATATAGCGAAAGCTTTCCACACATGGTGGTGGAACAGGGAAACTCAAGCTATGTAAGCAGTGTTTCAGACTAGTGTCGAATGTAAGGATGTGCGCCCTGACTATTTCAGTTTGTAGAGAAGCAGTGGCATAGCCGAAATCTAAAATTAAATAGTTGAAAGTGACGATAATGGAATTAACACAAAACCGCTGCGCAGAGTAAAGGTGAACTAGATGTATGAGCGCGATAAGGCCGCAGTATCAGACCACGGACCCTGTTCATGCGATAGACCCAGACCAGACCCCATTATAATGGGTAATCACCACGGACGGCGATCCGCCGCCTACTCATCCAATCCGGGGTCCAAGGTACACGGCGTACAGCAAACATTACGTAGTTTCCAAGCGATTCAGAGTTATTTTGACGCCGGCCGTAGAAAAGTGATCCATAAAATTGATCGATAAGCCGAATGTCAGCCTTATCGCCAATGTCCAACAGAGAGAAGCCAACTCGATTCGACTGGGAGAGGAGAGTACCTGGTGCAGACACATTACGAGTAAACGATCATATCTCCGTTCTCGAGCATTAGCATCGGACATGGCTTATCCATACGTGTATGTGGGGCTTATCAGTGGCAGGTCGCCCCGGGCTGAAAACAGCTCGATTTCAGTTGGATTTCAGCAGCGGAGCAGACCAGTCGGTTCGCGATCAGTGCAAATAAACAGATCCACGTGCCGAGCATAGAAACTAGCCAGTGAATACATCACCAGATCGGCAATAAAACACGCAGTGACTGATAAGAGTGCAGGCAATAAAATAAAAACAAATCAGATAGACAAAATACGGCACTACGGATACAGGCATTTCTAAACAGCCAAGATGATGTCACATACTGTGAGGTGCGTTTCGTGTTCCCTCTGATGAGCCGAACTCCAATACTAATTCCACGGGTATTCCTTTCAACAGGGTCTTCAAGATGATGTACATTGTGGCGGGCATCCTCATCAGCAATGCGGAGATCTGCGACACAGTGGACCGCATCCAAATAGCGCCACGCGTCGACCTCAAGCCGGAATACGATCAGAAGTACTTGACCTCCGGAGGCAATAGCCCCGGCTCCCGATCCCGCACCCACTCTCGACAGAATTCCGGAAGCGGGTCCGGGTCGGAGGAAGGATCCCCCACCAAGCGGCGGAGAGTCAGCGTTTCCGGTATCGCGGGGGGCGTGGTCAGGGGCGTCACTAGCCAGGTCACCAAGAGAGTGGGCCACCGCTTCGTCTGGCTATCCGACATCCGGCTCATCCTCCGGCAATGGCGACTCCTGGCCCTCAGCTTCAACCTCTGGACCATTCCCAACTTCTTGGTGCAGTGCCTCACCAGCTACATGAGCAAGAAGCTGCTCATCAATAGCGACTGTGATATGATCTACAAGTAGGATTAGGATATGGGATATTGAGTAGTAGGACAGCGCACCGAGAGGTTGCAATTTATTGTTACTTTAGTTTTTACATAGCTTTAAGATCTGAATAAACAACTGCTAGACATAGATAAAGATACATGTGCATATTTAAAAGGTGTGTCTGCAGTACAATTCACTTGGCTTCCTTCCGGAAATACAATAAGTTCTTAAGATATCGGAGACTTCGCGGGTATTATAATTTGTCTAGTTCCCTACAATTTGAGTATATTTTGTTGAGATTTCATAAAAAGATTTGCCTAATATCTTGAGCTTGTATATATATTTTTGTATATATAGAACTTCTGTTTACACGATAGTTTAACATGGATTTTTGAATACTCAAAAGATGATCGAAAATATTTTAATTTGCCAAGTGAATTATACTGCTCTGTGGTCCCGAGAATCTGTTCCCTTAAGGTTTCATTGCTGTCCATGTTCATTCCTAATCTCCCTCCGCCGTAGAGTTATCCGAGTTGTCCGGGCTGCACGGACTTCCGCCTCCGCCAGAAGCTCCACCTCTCACATTCAGGCTGTTGTGGAGCATGTTAGCGATGCTGTCCACATCCAGGTTCTCGTCCGTGGCGGAGATCTTTCGCAGGGCCGAGCAGACGATGCTGAGATCGCCTCTGAGTTCGCTGACCACCGCTGTGATCTTCTTGGCATTCGACAGGACTTCAACACTCATCGTGTACGGGTTGTAGCGCACTCCAAATGGCCGCTGGATGCTCTCGGCAAAAGCTCTTTAAACAAAGATTAATTAATTCGTTTGAAAAGTGGTTTCCAGTGTAGCCAAGCCACCTCATCTGCTCCTTGGCCTCCTCGAAGGAATCGGTGTAGTAGTACGCATTCTGGTAGGAGGTGATGATGCACTCCTCCTGGCACGTCACCTCCGGGTCGAACTTCTTTATCTTATTCTCCGCCGTAATGGCGTGCTGCAACTCGGCCACTGAGCTCAGAAGTCCGGCTCCATACACCTTAAATGTGCTGTCCGCCTGTTTGCACAACCCAAATTCCACAGTAAAGAAGTAGAGCTGTTAGGGAAAACAACGTATAAAATGGGGAAGAATTGAACACTCTTGGAATATCCACCGTAGCCAACTTCTCGATATCCGCGTCGCTTGCTCCCAACGATGCCAGGCCAATCTCCTGCGAAAACTGGGCAAAACTGGAGTTGGCCAGCAGGGGCATGTGGCCCAGTAGCTCGTGGCAACAGTCCCTGGAAATGCGAATAAAACGCAGGTGAGTCAGTCAAAAAGATTCACTTCGTTCTTGAGAATCTATCTGCAGAATCGTATAAGACCTAGTCACTCGAGTAACATTTCGCATCCAGCTAAAAGTATGCCTTCTATGCAGATCCATCGCGAAACAGAAGCGAATAAAAGTGTGCTACACAATTTTTTCATGATTCACAATCTTAAACTTACATTTTCGTATACTACATATTCCATTAAACTTACGGTTCTGGTGTGTAGAATGGATCCGAGGAGTGCCGGATGTACTGGGTGCAGTGGAACACGCGGAAGGCGAGTCCCGAAAGGAAGTCCCTTGGGGAGAGGTAACCCGCCACAGGCCTGAGCTGGAATCCCGTCTTGCGCTTGAGATAGACACTCACATCCTGCAGCTGGGGAACGTTGTCCTCGCGGTAGCCACAGTACTTCTCCAGCTCCGGCCAGTTGTCCATGTACTCAGGCACGGCATGCAACACGTAGAGGCGGTGGAGCTCCAAGAAAACGGTGCCCCTTTGAACGAAAAGTTTCAAGCCGCCCACATGAATCGATGCTGCGGCAATCGAACGCAAATGCAATCAAAAACTTACCAGGTTTTCACCTCCTCAGGTGTGTATTGCACACGTGGAATGGGGTTGCCACTAAACGGGGTGGTATTCAAGGAGCGGAGTTAGGAGGATTCGGCTGTTGGGAAATCCATTATCACACACTTACTGCTTGAAGTTGTTGGCTATGGCCGAGAACTGCTCTCGCCGCTTACGGTACACGGGGTCCTTGAAGCCTGGATGGTCGGCATCCAGCTCCGAGCCGTACATGAGCACATTCTGCGCCTTGTCCAAATCGGAGATCTTTCGCGGAAACCACACCATGTCGCCGAAGTCTAAATTAATTATATTATGACAACAAATTATATGACAAACTTTCTAGTGAGCGGGAGCCCAAATCGTTTGGCAATATGTTTTAAAAATCTCACCAAAACTGGAGCACGCCGATAGCGACGGAGCCCTGGCCAATCCCTGCGTGTTCACGGAAGTGTAGTTCACAGAGGCGACCTCCCGGTTGAGCATCTTGACCACCTGGTCGAGTCGACGCTGATCGCACTCCACATCCACGAGGACATCCGCCTGGTTGGTGGCCATCTCCAGCGGCGAGAGCTCCAAATGCAGCACATTGATGCCCAGCTCCTGGAAAACCTGGAGGGCTCTGGCCAGGTTTCCCACCTGGTTCCGCAGGGTGAAAATGATGGAGATGCGTTCGCCAGGGGAATGCTGTCTTCCATTATCCAGACCACCACCACCGATGGCCAGCCTTGGCGGCTCCGGCGGAGCGGATGCGTTCCTGCCGAGACTTGGATGCGAGGTGGAGCCGGATGTGGTGGAATCCTTTTTAAGCTGGTGCAAGGGACTTCCCTGCTTGACGGCCCACTCCTGTTCGCCGCTCCTGTAGAGCCACAGGCCCAGAAGACTCTTCCCGGAAGCACTCATCACTGCACTGCACTTGGTAGCTACTCGTTTTCGATTTCCGCGGGCACACGCGTCGTATGCGCAACTCAGCGCCAACTGCAAGATCCCTCGGATGCGAAAGTCCTTTTATAGGCAGCCCGCAGGACTCGCACACACGCAGGCACACAGGAGATACATATTCAATTGTATTTATTAAGTGTGCGTGGCGAGATAAATTCGTTCAAGGATATAAAAGCTACAAGTGAGTTTTTCTGTTCTATTCAGAGGACCCACCTCCTTTTAGGGTGGCGCGTCCTGATTGGCCAAATCATGTTGGAGTCAGGCCAAATCGCTAACGCATGACGTCACCGTGCCCTCACTGAGAAAGTCCTTCTTATATTTAAAGTAGTTTGTTTTGGTCAGCAAATGTTAATTTATTTTTACACCAGTTAATGTGGAAAACATAATATATTAATTATATGGTAGTTATGTATTTACAAAAGTGAATGAATTGTAATATATTAATATGGTGAACATATATGAGGGTATACAGATCTCGGCCTATGATCGTAAATTCACTTTCTAATCAGCAGCAACATCTTCCAAACGAATGAGGAAAAGTCACAGGACTAGGGTTGGTGGACAGATAGGCAGACATTGCGCTTGACTTTCAAATTCAGGCGTTTAATTTATGCTGGTACAGCAGCAACTAGTGAAACCCACGTAGAAATCGGGGAACTCCCGTTTTACAAAATCAATACGAAGTTAAGAGGAGTGCAGAGCGTGCGACAAATAAATGGGTTGTTAGGTAGTTGGCCAAGTCAAGTCGAGCTATAAAGGAAAAACGCTTTCCAGCCAACGGCCACCAACCACTTGATGCTTCCACAGAGTCAATAGTAGATAAATGGCAATTTCTTTCCGCCAGCTTCTTTGGGCCTTTGTTTGAGCTTCGAGAAAAGCAAATAGCGCCAGGGGAGGCGGAAAAGACGGGAAAAGCGGTGGGTGGGCCGGGTGGTCCGGCTGGGAGCCAGAGTCACTGCCACTTGACTATTAAAATATGCGAAAGGCCCACCAAACACATGCGTGGGCAGCACTCCACCCCAACTCATCAGCTGAGGCGATCAACTTAATGGTGCTGGCTAACTGATTGACCGACAAACGACTGGCTCCCAGGAGCCATCCACTTTCTATTTGCCCACGAGCTGAAGGATTTATGGTTGCCCCAAGGGATGCAGGACGTCCCCCACTCCGCCGACGTGAAGACAGCCAGACGGAGATGGAGCCCGGAACGGAGTCGAGGTCACGATGAATGGCAGTTCTTGATTTCGGAATAATTAACTTAGACATCTAATTTGAATGGGGGTCTAAACTGTGACTCGGTTTTAATTCGGGGATTGGAAGGGGTAATTCTATCAACACTTTAGAAACAACATTTCCATGTGTCTGCTTTAAGAACGTACTTTAAGATTTTAGAGTGTTTCTGAATATATATAATGTATATGTACATATATAAATATATATATAAAAAGTTTATAGAATAGTATATATAGTATACAGTATATAGTAATTATCTTTCTATATATTATGGTTCCGTTGCAATGACTAACTTTATTCGTTGTCGCTTATCTTTGATTTATTGGTCCGCTCATTTCTATATCTCTAATTGTAAAAATGTCGTACCAGATATATACTTTTTTATATGTATACCGTGAATCAACGTATACGTATTAAAAAGTCTTAATTGTTTTGTAACTCAATTACATTTTGAAATGTCCATGGTCGGGAGAATTCAAAGAATTGAAGGAATCGAATTGAACAAAGCAATCATCGATCGAGGGCAGGTACCCACTGCAGTAGTGCCAGGTGGACCAGGCTGACCAGCCCTGTTGGCCCAGGACCTTTAGGGCACATCCTACGGAGCTTTTGATGTCATCGGTCAAGAGGTCGTTGCAACTCACACCGCAGCCATTGTGGGAGAACTTTCCACTGGACGGCTGGCACCAGTAGAGGTCGTTGATCTGGAAAACGCCATAGTCGTTGGATCCATCGGTGTTGGGAGGCCCCACCACTCCGGTGCGGTAGGAGCTCTCGTGCTCCGCAATGCACGCCCACTTGGACAACTGGTCCCGAGGAACACCCAGATTGGCCATCTCGCGCGCCAGTGAGCAGCGATCCATGGTGCGACCCAGGACAGCTGGAGTGACCAGTGCCAGGACGCAGATTGCCAGCAGGGCTCTCATTGTGAATTGGTGGGATGTCGATGATGTATTGCTGGCCTACGCCGGATCTTCGTTCTTATTTATACCCGAGGAAAAATTTAAATTCTGATTAACGGACTAGCAGTTACCCACCACGATAAGAATTCTATTCGATCAGCTGTGTAGAGCCCATGGTGAGTTCAGTTGCAAAGAAGACACCAGCTGTTCTTATTACTGAGGGTATACAACTAAATCTGTTTATAAAACATACATAAATCAATTCTTTCAAAGATTAATGTATTATTCTTTGAAGAAAATATGGGATACAAATAAAATTCAAAAGTGTTAAGTAATGAAAATGAAGGCCAGCAATTGTTGATCGATGGCGTTTTTCCACTGCAGGCGAGGAGCCCGAAGACAAGGCGGACCATTCCTGCTGTGCCAGGACCATCTGGGCACACCTCACTGACTTGGTGATGTCGTCCTTGAGCAAGTCGTTGCAGCAACCATTGTGTGAGAACTTTGCATTGGACCGGATCACCTGAGTTATCGGTAAGAAAATTTCTTAGGCAAATTATAGTTACCTATAGATTTTCCAAAAATACAAATCTTTTTAGATCTTTAAGTTGTGGCAGACTGGCGATTTCCATTTCCCCAGTTCCAATGATCATATCTTGGTCAGAAATGATTCTAAAACCAATATAATTGCTGTTTTGGATTAATAATGACCAATCTAATTCGTCATTATCTATTTCTGCTTACCAAAAAAAAAATTTTTTTTTTTGATTTTTTCATTTTTTGTAAGGGGTTACATCACAATTTTTTGAAAAAAAATTAATAAAAAAATTTTTTTAGGACTGAAATGCAGTTTGATTTTGAATTTGATTACGAGTTAAACAAGGTATAACATGCCGCAATTGGATATTTTTTTCACATTTTATGGAAAAAATATAGTTTTTTAACACAAGTCGAGATTTTTGTGTATAAAATAGTTTTAACTTGGCCAGCGACACACTTTTACAAAGATACTGATTAATTTTCAAAGAAAAGAAACACATATACGTGATAAAATAAAAAAAATATAAATATATGTCCGATAAGATTATTCAGCGGGGGTGACCACACCCCATTTTCTAGATCCGCTCCTGGCTGTTCGTGCCAAAGCGCAACAGCATTGCAATTCGCAAGTCACCCCCATTGGAAACGGGGAGCGGAAGTGACTCACTGCGCAGGCGCGCTTCCTGTCAACCCCCAGGAGAGAGTGAATGCCGCTGACCCCCCAACCTTTGCCCTGCCAGCGGTAAACAAAAACAAGTTTGGCTCACCAGCGGGAGAGAGAGAAAGAAAGAGAGAGCTTGCGGATGACAGCTGAAAGTCCCAAATTTCCCTGGCTTGGGCCTCCACTATTTCTGATTTGGCACCACTCACATCTGGAATTCAGACGTGGGCACTCAATTACGCCAGCAACGTCAAGGAAATTATCGATTTTCGCATGTGAAGTGAAAAAAGTGACTCCGTGGGCAAAAACTGTAGCGCGAGCAGGACTCCAGTGAAAATCCAACCAAAAGCAATTCACACGGACTAACTGATAGCCCCAGCTAGCCTGTAGTGGAGGGCGTGGCAGCTGGTCGGACCCTGGTCCCCAAACGACATGGCCGACAGCGAATTCGAGGAGTTCCACAGGCCCATATTTGAGCCACATACGATTGCTGGATTCGGATCTGGAGCAGGAAGCAAGAAGAATAATCCCCATGCATTTTACTCGTAAGTTGAAAGGTGAAAGGCTGCGGTAAGAATCAATCTGGCGATGCTTGCTGTAGCCAAGACGTGTGCACGTGTCCTGAAGAGCACCCCTTGAAACTGGTTCGGTATCCTTGAAGGGAAATGTTCGCAACAGAAGCACAAAAGTCACCCATGGAACTGTTTAAAAGTATGCAATGAATTCCAGATGAGTGCATGCCTTTGAACATCTCTATGCATTTTTCCAAACTCGTTGTGATTTCTGTGCGATGGCATGAGTTCAGTTTCATCAGTTAAACCCTTTTCACAGTTTAATTCCCAACGATGACCTGGAGGACTCGCACTCCTCGAAGAGCGATGGCGACGGTTCGGATCAGGAGGATGGCATTGGTCTTGTGGATCACGAGCCCAAGATGCGTCAGGTGGAGGACGATGAGCTAGGCGACGGGCTGAAAGTCACTCTGTCATCGGACGGCTCGCTGGACACCAACGACTCGTTTAATTCGCACCGACATCATCCGTTGAACCACCAGGATGCGATTGGAGGCTTCCTGGGCATGGACACCAGTGGATTGGGTGGCAACAGTGCTCCTGTGACCATTGGAGCCAGCACAGATCTGCTGGCACCCAATACAGCTGCCACGCGACGTCGTCGCAAGTTGCCGGAAATACCGAAAAACAAGAAATGTAAGTGTATTGAAAACTTAGTTCCTGGCTAGAGTATCCTGCATGCAAGTAGTTTCAGGGGCTATGCCGGTTTTCAAAACTGATATTTGTTTTATATTTGGAAACCGGATAGTCCTTCTTAACATCCCTTCGTAGTTTCGGGCTAACCCACTCATGGCCTCGTTGCAGCTTCCATTCTGCATCTTCTAGGTGGCTCCAACTTTGGCTCCCTGGCGGATGAGTTCCGCAACGGTGGTGGTGGGGGAATCCCTCCAGCAGTTCGCAGTGGACAACAGCGCTCATTTCTGTCCCTCAAATGCGGCTACTTGATGGACGAGGACTCCAGTCCGGATTCGGAGAGGATGCAGAGTCTGGGCGACGTGGACAGTGGTCACAGCACGGCGCACTCGCCCAACGACTTCAAGAGCATGTCGCCGCAGATCACGTCTCCCGTTTCGCAGTCCCCCTTTCCGCCTCCCTTTGGCGGAGTGCCCTTTGGCCAGCTGGAGATGCTGGAGGCCACGCACCGTGGTCTGCACAAGTTTGTGCCGCGGCACCACGACGAGATCGAGCTGGAGATCGGCGACGCCATCTACGTGCAGAAGGAGGCCGAGGACCTGTGGTGCGAGGGCGTGAATCTCCGCACCGGAAGGCAGGGCATCTTCCCCTCGGCCTACGCCGTGGACCTGGACTACAACGAGTTCGATCCCACAGTGCAGCTGGTGAAGAAGGAGCGCTACCTGCTGGGCTACCTCGGATCCGTGGAGACGCTGGCGCACAAGGGCACCGGAGTCGTTTGCCAGGCGGTGCGCAAGATTGTCGGCGAGTACGGCAACTCACCGACCGGACAGACCTGCATCCTGGAGGTTTCCGACCAGGGACTGCGCATGGTGGATCGATCGGGCCCGAATGTGAGTAGGATACCTAGTTCCGTATAACTACAACATACATTTCCATTAATAACCGATATAAAAACCGATTTTCTGAAACAGCAAAACAAAAAGGACAAGAAACCTTGCATCGACTACTTCTACTCCCTGAAGAACGTCTCCTTCTGCGCATTTCACCCTCGCGATCACCGCTTCATTGGCTTCATCACCAAACATCCCACGGTTCAGCGGTTCGCCTGCCACGTCTTCAAGGGCTCGGAGTCCACCAGACCGGTGGCCGAGGCAGTGGGGTGAGTCCTTAAGCAGCCACCCCCCAAACACGCCCGAATAACATGGTAACACTCCTTCTTTCAGTCGTGCTTTCCAGCGATTCTATCAGAAATTCATTGAAACCGCTTATCCCATCGAGGACATCTACATTGAGTAGGCTTGCAAGGCGGTTTGTGCATTAATCAATACGATATATTTTTTGTGCGGTTATTACGAATAAAAGCAAAGATAAGTCTCAAGAATATTTGCTCTTCTTCAAAGAGAATCTCAAAGCAAAATCGATAAGCTCGCAATAGAAACCCTAGCTATAGATTATTATCATTTATCCGATTCGAACAACTGTGCAAGATATAAGACATGTAAATAGTTAGTTAACTTTCGTTCAAAACTCCCACTTTACACACTCACACTAAGTAAGCTTCAAGCAATCAGCAATAGTTGCCCCCTTCCTATAGGAATACCCTTCAAACTCGAGTACATTGCACATGGACACAAGCACAACCACGATGAGTTGAACTCCCTGGAGAACACCGTGAAGATTCCAATTTTGTATCGGAAGTCATTTGGATTGGTTATAGATATCCAGACCCTCCTGTGACCACATCCTTACCCTGGCAATGCACAAAATAGAGTGAGGCCAAAGTAATGTAGCGATCTTCGTGTCACCTTAGTTTAGTTATGCCAATCTTTCAGTTACCAGAGACTCAACAATATCGAACACCAGCTGCTACGTTTTGAAGTATTCTCAATTAAAGCCCAGTTTAAGATGTGTAAACCTTTAAAGTTGTGTACACGCAGGCGAATATATACTGTATATGTATACAAAAGAAATATATAAAGAACCTATAAATCAAACTATACTGGATTATTGGGTGCTCAAGAAAGAGAGGTGAGTTTTATTAGTAAGAGAATATAACCCTTTGAAAAATGTTGCTATATTTTTATAATATGGTATTGTCGAACTCACCCAAAAGTATGCACTTAAGCTCAAGTTATAGCAAGTTGATAGAATCCCGAAATGATGGTTTATAATATTTGGCAGCCTAAAAGATAGCTTAAAGTTTGTAAAGTAAATTACTTCGCACATAAAACATGTGAGTTTATCTATCGCGGGTAATGAATTGGTGATTTGCATAAAATTACGTGACAAGACAAGATAATACTAATCGGCTATATGAAGGCAATGGCCAATTGCAGTTTAGTTTTGAGATTAACTTGTGATGACTTGATTTGAATGATGGCCCAGAAGTTCCCATTCGGATTTCGCATTAGTTTTGTTTCACCGCACATTTACCAATGCGGATCTACGCCGGAAAAAGAAACAATCGCACATTAATGAAAACGCCCAGGGAGTGGAGAATAAATGGCCGAGCCATTAAAATGGCGATACATCAGTTAGCCTTGGGGCATCAATCATTATGCAATTTTCGCGAAGCCGGCCAGCAGCTTTGGGCCACTTTCTTCGGAGGTGGTTCAGTGAACGGGTTGTGGTGGTGGGCCTGGTCGGATCTGCCTTTGGGCAAAGTGCTCCAACAGGAGCAGCGACTAAGACTAACTAATTCGTGTCGCTTTTAATGGAAATGGATACCCGGAGTAGCCTTGGCAGCGACTTTGGCTGCGTTCGGTGTGGGAACTGGTTTCGGGGTTGGGAAAATCGCGCGGCACTCGCTTGATGCACTTGTCGACGTGCCCGGCCTCTTAACTCTATCGCAAATGTGGCCAATTAGAGATTAAACGACAATTTCAATTTAAAAACGCTTGTAAAACAGACCAGCCGAAAAGCCAACCTGATTTTCCTGAGCTGCCAGTGGCGGCAATATACTTGTCAAGCCGATTCGATATCTAGAGGGGATTGGCGATGCTCTAAGAAGTCTCTACATCAGTCAGTAATAAAAAAAATGAAGATTCTGATTAATCTAGTAAATTTTTGAATTCTCTATATCGTAAATTATAAAAGTACTATGTTATATTTATACTAACTATCGAATACGCATGCTATTATTCCTTTTTTTTATCAATACTTATTTAATTCAAGTTAGTTGGTACTCTCCCTTTATTAATTTACCTTGAGCAAACTGACAGCACATCAGAAGCTTTTGGAAAGTGACATCTTATCCAAGGGCTACCGATTCTCGGAGTGCATGAATGGATAGAACCGCAGCTCGTGGAAATCCCCCAAACAAGTTCGCTATCTACGCGCCTGAAGAGCAGCAGCGCCATGTGGAAAGCCACTCCGACCAGCAGCGGCAGTCGAGCCATCTGATCGCGGACTTCATTCAGTCTGCAACTCGCGTTTCAGCCGACCAGACGCGGCTTAGAGCCAGTTAAAGCCAGGCCAAAACCGAAACTATAGCCAAAAGCCAGACGCGAAGCCGAAGTCGTCGAGCTGGCGAAGTGAAGATCGGTGGAGTGGAGTAAATCAAAGCGAGGCAGCTAATAAAAAGTGCTAATGGTGTGTTTAAAATATGAATAAACCGAGTATGCCCGAGCCACAAAAACGGTTACAACAACAACCAATGCCACAACCACAACGGTAACAATAACAAAAAGAGATTTTCTTTTTCGTGGGACGAAGAAATCGCATTTGCATTTCACCGCGCTGTTTGGTAGATTAAATTGGATCAAATCGAATCGATGGAAGTTCGGTGTTTGCTTGTGAGCTCGTCGCGGCCCAGAGTGGTGCTACTTTCATAAAAAGGTTATCAGAATCTGGAATAGTGAATAAATAAATGCAAATATTGGAGACCCGTTAAGCAGAGCCGCGGAAGAACAATAGGATTTTTAGGGAGAGTCTCCCGCCGTGAGTGGGTAAGTCTGTCTGTCCAAGTTCCGTGCGTCCATCTATCATGCCTTCCCTGTGATTTGTAACTGTCACAACAAACGGGTTGTTTTGGTTCAGCACTCCCGCCCGGCCAGTTGGGAAATCCATAGGATCGTTTTACTGGCTGAATTCGCCAATGCATTCGCTGTGTGCTCTGCATGGATCAAAGTTATTAAATAATTAATGGCCAGCGGTGCAAAGAGAAAAACACAGATTGCTGCATGTTTGGGGCATTATTTACGGCCTGCTTAGCTAGACGTCCGTATCGCGGCTCTCATTAGGCCAAGCATGAAGCTCCAGAACACCCATCCCAGCCTCCCATCGCAGGTGCTATCCGGCCAGCTGGCTATACAGATCATTTAGCCATCGATTTGCATCTCGAAGAAAGCGGCTCGGCGGCTCTAATTTTTTGGCAATTACATAAACCCCATGCCCTCGGGGGCCTGTTCCACAAATGATGCGGCACCAACGAGCCATGAGCCGCACTTTGGTAATCTAAGAAGACCAGACGGAAACCGAAACCATTTTCTCGAAGACGTTTATTTTTGGCAGGAACGCTGAGCAGATAGATGAATCAGTCTCTGCCCAACTGATCGGTCGCCACGGGTCTGTCCACCCGGATCACTCTTTCGGCCACGTTCAGATAGGCCTCGTACTCCACTGTGTCCGGCGTGGTGTCGTAGTGGTAGTGGCCTCCCCAGTTGGCAAAGGAAAACGAGTGGAAGTGCTGCAGGCGGAGGTCCAGTCCCATGTCCTTGGTCACCAAGGTGCCCACTGCGTTGAGCTGGGCGGGCATTTCGTAAAACTTCAACCAGTTTTGGATCTGTTCCTGGGTGTGGATGGGCGTCTTGCTGAAATCCCGCATTACGTGCTGGTGGACACAGCCCCTCCTGACCACAAAGATTCCGCCCAAGCCCACCACCTGGTCTCCGTAGTGCCGCTCCAGACCCTTGCGAATGCATTCCACAAAGTTTTCCCCTCCAGTTCGCTGTTTTGCGGAAATTCGGAGCACTTCACCAGGTTTTCCCTCGCTGAGGAAGAGGTTTAGGATCAGAGCAGCACGGGGTTCGGTTTCGGGAATCCTTTCGAGAACACAGTCCTCATTCGCTCCCCTCACAGTGGCCGTGTAGCTTCCTTGGGTGAGTTCATCCTCTTCGTTTAGCGAGAAATTGAAGATTCCCTCGCAATTGGAGTGGCGAATGGGCCAGGGACCTGCTCCCGGTCCAACTGCAAAGATCTTTCCTGCTCCTTGAGCCCGCCGAGTGATCTCCTTCAGATTGTAGAGCTTATCTCGCTGCACCAAAGGCCGCAAATAGGGTGGGCCTCCTGCTTCCAAGAGAGTGGCCTTTCCACTCAGTCCACTCTCCACAAGGCCAAACTGGGAGTCCCTTAAATCCGGACAAGCTTCCACACTAACATCTACGGTCTGAAAGTTCTCATCCAGAGCACCCTGTATGACTGGAGAGCAGGTGGAAAGCTTTATCTGACGTATCCGCTAGATGAGAACTATTTTTATCAGCGATTCCACGCGGGAGTGCTCACCTCTTTTCAGTTCCGAGAGGGGCGGCACATGGAGTGGCCTCTCCTCGAAGAGCAGCTGATCCGTTTGAAGGTGACTCCCGTTCATGGTATCTCTGCAAATATTTCGGTACGGGTTCAGGGACTTTCCTTGCTGGTGGTAAACTAGCGACTGACCGAAGCACCATCGTCTGGCAAAAATGTGTGATATTCGAACGCCTGTCATGATAATGTTCTACTGATACAGGGCTTCCACTTTATATAAGTATGTGGTTTTCTGGTTTGAGTTTCTATTAGGTATAGTACTTATAATGACCTGTTTCCAAAATAATAATGTACTAACATAGAGATAGAAGTGTAGCTGAAGTAATTTTAGATTTTGTAAATTTGGTTGGCCAGCTGATAAGCTATTTTAGTATTTGTTATGGCTGACAGGGATTTGCGCAGATAAAAAGACTGTTTCTGTTTTCGAGCTTATGTTTTGTTTATTTACTATTATTTATTGGGGTTAGGGCAATGGAAAAGTCGGCTACAACTAGATACGGCAGATAAGATCTAGTCGCGTCCCACCTTGTGAGTGGATACGGGCTTGTCCACCCGCACCACCCGCTCGGCCACGTTCAGGTAGGCCTCGTACTCCACGATGTCCGGCGTGGTGTCGTAGTGGTAGTGGCCGCCCCAGTTGCTGAAGGAGAAGGAGTGGAAGTGCTGCAGGCGAAGGTCCAGGTCGTGCTCCTTGGTCACCAGGGTGCCCACGGCGTTCAGCTGGGCGGGCATCTCGTAGAACTTGAGCCACTCGTTCACCTCCTCGTCACTGTGGATGGGCGTCTTGCTGAAGTCCCGCATCACGTGCTGGTGGGCAGCGCCCTTCTTGATCAGGAAGATGCCTCCCAGACCCACCACCTTGTCGCCGTAGTGGTTCTCCAGGCCCTTGCGGATGCACTCGATGAAGTTCTGTTCGCCAGTGCGCTGCTTGGCGGTGATTTTCAGTACCTGGCCGGGCTTGCCCTGGCTGAGGAAGAGGTTGAGAAGCAGGGCGCACCTGGGCTCTGTGTGGGGTATCTTCTCCAGGACGCACTCCTCCTGCTCTCCCCTCACAGTGGCCGTGTAGCTGCCGTTCGTGAGCTCATCCTTCTCGTTCACGGACAAGTTGAAGATGCCCTCGCAGTTGGACCCCCGGATGGGCCAGGGTCCCGCTCCGGCACCAACGGCGAACACCGTGCCGGGGCCCTGGATCTTCCGCGTGATCTCGGCGATGTTGTACAGCTTATCTCGCTGCACGAGGGGCAGCAGGAAGGGCGGGCCTCCCGCCTCCAGCAGCGTGGGCTTGCCGCCCAGTCCACTCTCCACCAGGCCGAACTGCTTGGCCTTCAGATCCGGACAAGGACCCACACTGACGTCCACATTGGCGAAGTTGGCGGCCAGGGCACCCTGTATAACTGTGGGAGAGGGAGGGTAACCGTTAGAGCTTTATCTCGACCTCCATCTAGACGAGATATGGCAAAAGCTGAGCAAAAGCTCCGCCGCCAATCATATGTTTCTGTTTCTGTTTGGGATTTGCTCAATGAAAACAGCAAGCACAAAACAAAAAACACAGAGCGCAGAACCCACCGAAAACCGGCTGTGGAAAGTTCGGCACCGTTCTGCTGAAGGTCATTTGCACATGGCACGTATTGTTATCTGTGGGATCTCTGGGAAATCCAACTCGACTCACCGTTCTGTAACTCCGACAATGGGGGCACGTACAGCGGCTTCTCCTCGAAGAGCAGTTGCTCCGTACTGAGTTGGTTCTGGCTCATTTTGGCTGGAGGTGTGTCCTAGTTACTTTGCTCCTTATTGCGATTCTGGCCTCGTTCCGATTCAGGTTTGGATTCCTTTCTCTGGCCCAAGTGTTCTAGCCGCGCTGAGGCTACCTACCGCTCGCTAGATCGTTGCAAACACGACTGTCTGCTGAAACCAGATGGGGTCTCGTTTTTTAAAGTTGAGTGCTCGGCTCCCGGTTTGCCCTATAGTTAACATTGCTGGTACGGCCGGCCGGTACAGGGTGCATCCGCCGATAAGATAAACTCTTGTGCCGTATTTAGTTTAATTAGAGTCGAGATCGAGTTTCTAAGGTTCCTGCGGGGAGGTGGAGCGATCCATCAGCTCTCACGCTTAATGCGCATGTCAGGAAGGCGTATTTACGGTGCGGCTAATTCGCTACAGTAGCGCCTCCGTTTAACGACCTAAGTCAATGTGAGGCACGAAATTTTCCATGAACGCCAACAAACTTTCCACTTCGTTGTCACTTTCGCTGCCCGTAAAGGTTCTATAGGGCTCGGACCCTAAAATAACTGGTTGCTGCTCCATTTGATGGCTCTCATTTACATATTCTCTGTCTATGGAAACCGCCAAGAAAGTTGTCGTCCCCAACTGGCCTATAAATTAAGCCCAACCAAATGTTGTCAAACGAATTGGTTGGTGGCCAATTAAGAAGATCTGTTTGTGGTAGCAAGTGGTAGGAATGGGTAGTGCGGTCCACGCAGAGCACCTTTCACTGTACCCCACTGATAAGTCCAGCCCTCTTTCGGTTGGTGTCCACTGATAGTGCCCGTGGTTGGGTCCGCGATCGAGTTTTGTCATTTAGCGGTCACGTTTGCTACGTCAGTGGGCCGCATCAGATAAGAGTGTGTTGTATGTGGGCCAGAATATAGTTCAATTCGGGTGTTACTCGGGTCAAGCCGCAAGTGATGGGCAAACAAATCGAGCAAGGGCGCCAATTTGATGTATGGCCAGCTAATGAGGTGCAGATTGGCTGGCCTGGATTCTTTGGAATGATAGATAGCGTGCCATTAGTAGTGCCACGAAATGACAGCATCCACGCCTCGCAGAGGAGCACTCTGGTTGTCCAGGATCATGTCCAAACTGGTCCATGCAATCCATCATTTCGCCAATGACTGGATGGGATGTATAGTTTATCATAATTGCAAAGCCAGCCGAAGAGCCATCTACAGGCATTTGTTCTGGGACGACCCCAAAAGAACTCGTTGGTGACCCAATTCCGATGGCCACTTCACTTTTTTCCTCGCCGGCCAGTGGCAAACTGGTTGCGAGAACTGTGTCAGCTCCGATACTCGAACTCGTATTCGCATCCAGGCAGACTTCCAACTAACATATGTTGTCCGTGTCCATGTCACATTAGGCAATGTTTGACAGCCGCCAATCCGCAACATTGTAAGATGGGCAACCGCATTGCATCCAGTAGAGGCGCGGATGGAGCCGGAGAGGGAGCCGCCGGCGAGGGTAACTCCAGGTTCAATACCCGCCGCCGATATCAGCAGCACAAGAGGGAGTACTGTCTGCAGAACGAGTACCGATCGAAGACCCTGCCCGCCCGCCATCCGCACCACAGTGATCCCCACCAGAGCCCCCAGAAGTGCAGCACCCAGGAGCGACTGGGCTCGAGCAGTTGCTTGGGAGCTGGCCAGAATGCATCCAACAACGCAACGCCGCACAATGGAGAGACGTCGAGGGTGCTCTTTCTGCTCTACTTGATTCACCGCACCTGGAACGTGGTCATGGACACGATGGACTCACGCACCAAGAGGTAAGACTTCATTTGTTCCAATTAGAAGATTTCAGAGTGCTATGACACTGGCTTGGAAGAATTGCTAACTGAATTTATATTGTTAATTCTTCAAGCAGTCGTTCGGCTAGAGGAAATTCACCCCAAAAAGAGGCGCCCGTGGATATTGAACTCCAGCCGCGGGTTCTGGATGAGGAATGCTCCATTGGCATCACCGACTTGGACGCCTCATCGTTCTGCTCCCAGTACTCGTGCTGCAGCTGCAGCTACTGCGATGTGGAAACCACGGGGACCCAGACCAATGTCTACAGCTCAATTGGCGACGACTTTTCCCTGGATTCCATGTTCGAGGCGGGAAAGTCGATGGTTGACAGGTGAGCAGAACAATAGACTATTCAAACCCCTTAGCCACGTAGCAGGCAGCTTTTGTCAGAGGTTGATGGGAGATGCATACTTTCGGGCTGAACGCAATTCTTAGCAACCAAGTTCAAAGAAAAACGTTGCTTGAATTCAGGCTGAAAGTTTTTTTGTCTTATATGAGCCAATTGGAGACATCTTCTTCGTTGTCACTAAATTATATAATATTGGAATGAGAATTTAATTTCATGGTCATTCCAGCAATTCTTTCATACTTATGTGCCCCTTAATATAGTTCTGGAATTTGATACATAGTGAAAGTGATAGTGATAAGTGGTGTGCCCACTACAAAAAACTAGACTGATAGTGATTCCACTTGAGTATCGGCGAAAGCTTGTATTTATTACGCATCTGTCAATTTGTTTAGCAATTCTGTTTGCTTAAAATACCCGGCATTCGAACCCTCTCGCAAGTTAGCTAAATTTGAATTATCAATCGGTGCGCCCAAAATGGAGTTCGTATCAGTACGCGTGATTGAGATAACTCCCTATCAGCGGAGGACTCGGCTATAAAATCGCGAAGCCTTCCCTCCATGGACATCAGTTTCTGAACACTGCAAACATGAAGGCTTTCATCGTTCTGGTTGCCCTGGCCTGTGCCGCCCCAGCTTTCGCTCGCACCATGGACCGTTGCTCCCTGGCCCGCGAGATGTCCAACCTGGGCGTTCCCCGCGACCAGCTGAACAAGTGGGCCTGCATTGCCGAGCACGAGTCCTCCTACCGCACCGGAGTGGTGGGTCCCGAGAACTACAACGGCTCCAACGACTACGGAATCTTCCAGATCAACGACTACTACTGGTGCGCTCCTCCCAGCGGTCGCTTCTCCTACAACGAATGTGGCCTGAGCTGCAACGCCCTCCTGACCGACGACATCACCCACTCCGTCCGTTGTGCCCAGAAGGTCCTCAGCCAGCAGGGATGGACTGCCTGGTCCACCTGGCACTACTGCAGCGGATGGTTGCCGTCCATCGATGACTGCTTCTAAGCCGATTTCGACCTTGAATAAAATGATTGCATAACACGAGCATATCCTCTTTGCATTATAGTTCTGTTAGTAGCTTACATAGGTTAACTTGGCTAGTTTGTCCAAATTCATTTCCCCTTAGTACTACCAGTGCTATTACTTTTTCCCCACTTCACTTAAAACATAACCCGAAGACTTGAAATATCGATGATTTTACGTTATAGAAATATTTAACTTATATGCCCCGGGAACATTAACTTATTATGATGGACGCTTTCAACCACTCTTCTTAACTGCGATTTCGATTCCTTGGTAGAGCCACTCCGAATTGGCGAAATGAGGCTCATTTCTAATGGGGCATGGGGCATTTCCACATTCTTGTAACTAATCACAGTTTGTGGTCGTGCTCTGAGAATCGAAGATTCCCTCGGGCGCCTGACAGTCTTCATTAATTCAGAGGTGTGCAGTTGCTACCGTTGCTCGCCAGCTCGAAAGTCTTATAAAGTTGGTCTTATACAACGGACGAGGGAGCACGCGCTCTCGTTCGCGCTCTCGCTCTCTGCACGATCTCTTCTTCGGCTAGCACTTCGGCTTCAAGCTCGTCTTGGGTTCAGGCCAAGTTTCAACTTCGGATTAGTTGGTGCGTGACTTTTGTTCGAGGCGGACGTGTAGATCGCAAGTGCCTACGTGAATCTCGGCTTTGGTTGGCAATTAGGCGAGCGATGGCTTAGCTAGATGTTCCAGAGGTCTAGCCAAGTTCAATCGACAGATCGACGAGCAGCCACAGTGGGTCCTGGCGATCCCAAGCGGTAGTGAACTTCCATTCCCATCTGCAATAGCTCCTGAGCGTAGAGTGTCACTGACGATTACGCGATATGAATTTTCCTATTGTGTATTCTCGGAAGAAACGAGTTTGATTGGATAGAAAAGTGCGCTATTGGCCCCGGTCCCCAGCCAACTGTCTTCCCCCACCCCGCGCGGCTCTTCTCGGCTAACAGCATCGCGAGTGGAGTGCATTCTGCTGCTAACGGTAAAACGAGTACTGGACCCGGCTAGAACTGGCCCCAACTGGCCTATTGCAGCATCTACCATAATAATAAGAGTGGTTCTTGCTCCGCGCTAATCTCCTCAATTTATGCCTCTGCCCGATGACGACGCAAAGTGCAGTGCGGCCGGAGTGGTAGTGGATGCTAGCCATCGAATTTGAGAACGTTCTGCTGTGGCCCAATTCGGAATCGTGTCAATTCGCTGTACTCGTACCTGGATTTCGGAGCAGGAACAGAGGCGCCCAGAGGGGATAGGCGAAATAGGTAAGCCAGTTTTCACCCAACTAAGCCAGAGGGTCAGGCTTTCGTTAGCCACTCGCTCGGAAGACCCACTTGGTCAAGATCCAGATGGGATCTGCTCTTGCCGCTCTTTCTGCCTTATGCGCATGCTAATGGGCTCCGACTTTCTTTTAACTGCTGCCCAAATCTATATGTGTATGTAAATCCCCGTGTGGGCAGTTCTGACATTGAACTGTGACGCCCACACCAGCAACAACTGGGATAGAAACTCTCGAGCGTTCCGAGAAAAGAACCCAAAGAGGAGGGGGCATAAAAGTCGTTAAGACTGGTGCGTGTGCGTTATAAAAGTATGAAAACAAATTACGTTTAACTGTACTCATGGAAATTGAAGTGAAAATTGAATTGGCAGCGGCACGAGACTTCAAAGTCTCCGGAGCAGCCCCAATCCGAGTAACAATGCCACTTTGTCCAGATGCGAGAAGACAAAGAAGAGCCCACAAAAGAAACCAGATTGTAAATAAATAAATAAATAACAGTCATACTCGGGCCCGAACTGAAAAATGAAAAAGCGACTGTGTGCCGCACTACAGAAAAATCTGTTCCGGTCTGATTTAACAATTGTTAAACAGCTTATGCATTGGCCACGGTCTGGAGTCCAAAGGGAGGAGTACGAGTAGGTGGCTAATGGCTACACGCAACCCAGCGGCGAGTGGCCAACTTACTTTCAGCCGTACCCGAAAAAGAAATTTCTTTCTTCACGCGATTTTGCGGTGGCAAAGCCATTCTTTTTGCCACCTCCTTATGGACTTAGACTTCCTTCTTTCAAAACTGCATCACAGCCACATTAGTCAGTCCATCACCAGATGTTGGACACCTTGACGGGCCCTGACAAATGAAGCAATTGCTTGCTCGGCACTGGGATTGGTATTGGGTAACCGCACTGGGGCAATAATGGCATGGAGGGCCCCTAAGCTTCGGGCCTTTGTTAGACCCAGACTAATTGAAGCCAATGGGCCACCGAGCCGAGAGGCTGAAGGGCCATAATTGAGATCTGAGATCAAAAGGGCAATTGGCCAGACAAACAGTCCTCCGTATCACCAAAGCTGCTGCCACCAATTTGCATCCATTCAGAGCAGGTGGACTTGAAACTTGGAAGACGTCAAAACAACTGCGAGGGGGTTCACCGTCTAATTTCCGTAAGACTTCATTCATATTATCGAATACTCCACTCGAATTATCAATGGTATTATCAATATGGTCCGATTACCAAGCGATTCTTTGCGACACGTCCAGATTACCCGCACCCATCAATACTGTGAAAATACTCCACAGATAACACTTAGGCTAGATAATTTTCCGGCTATAAAAGCGCCCTGTCCACAGGGATCCCACATCAGTTTCAATTCGAATCATGAAGGCTTTCATCGTTCTGGTTGCCCTGGCCTGTGCCGCCCCAGCTTTTGCTCGCACCATGGACCGGTGCTCCCTGGCCCGCGAGATGTCCAACCTGGGCGTTCCCCGCGACCAGCTAAACAAGTGGGCTTGCATTGCCGAGCACGAGTCCTCCTACCGCACCGGAGTGGTGGGTCCCGAGAACTACAACGGCTCCAACGACTACGGAATCTTCCAGATCAACGACTACTACTGGTGCGCTCCTCCCAGCGGTCGCTTCTCCTACAACGAATGTGGCCTGAGCTGCAACGCCCTCCTGACCGACGACATCACCCACTCCGTCCGTTGCGCCCAGAAGGTCCTCAGCCAGCAGGGATGGTCCGCCTGGTCCACCTGGCACTACTGCAGCGGATGGTTGCCGTCCATCGATGACTGCTTCTAAACTTATTTTGACCCCGATTAAAACGATTGCATAAAATGAAATCTGCTGTTTCTGAATCCATTCCATATTCGTAGTCAAAACTGCATTAACCTAGGGTAAAATGCTCGAAATCTTGATTTGGCTAATCAAATTAGATCACTTGATGCATTCTTCAAGTGAACCAAATTGGGTTTCACTTTTATAGTCTACTGGCCTTTATGGCTTCACTTAATTGCTGCGATTGTTCGAAACACTTTCCAATCTGATGAACAGAATATGCTCAATTTAAATTGGCTTATCAGAGTGATAAAGCCATAAATATCAGTGCGAAGCTAGAAACTTGGCACAGCCAGCATAAAATATATATATTTTCGCCAATAGAAAGTAAACTTAATGCTTCGCCTGACAGACAGCTAAAAATGACAGCGGGTCAAAGCCAAATAATATGCAAACGCAGACAAATTCATTATAAGTCCAATCAGCTTCGACTTGAGGCCCGAACCAGTCAAACTGGTAGCTCAATGACTCCAAATTTAAATATGCAAACACCACCAGCACATAATGCAAACTTCCGTCTCCAATGCGAAAGAACTTCAAGTCCGGCGAATAAAAAATAATGTCATAACGATTATACTGATTTTTGAGCCTAGGGCCTCCTCGAAATCGAGCTCACGATAGGCGACTATCAAACGAATTCGAAGCTTACAGCCCTAGGGCACAATTGTGGCTTGGAAGATATCAAAATTAGGAGAAAGCTGGTCAAAACAAAGGAATTAAGCTCTTAACTCGCCTTTGTTGCAAATCGGCGAAGCGAATTCCGAACGCAGTAAATACAACTCCAGAAATCTATGATATTATTCGGAATAGTTGTAGAGAAAGATGTGGCTGAATTGAAAGAGGCTTTAAGTTTAAGATGCCCAACCATGTTAAGACAGGATTTAGTTTTATGCAATCGTTTTATTCGGGGTCAATATCGGCTTAGAAGCAGTCATCGATGGACGGCAACCATCCGCTGCAGTAGTGCCAGGTGGACCAGGCGGACCATCCCTGCTGGCTGAGGACCTTCTGGGCGCAACGGACGGAGTGGGTGATGTCGTCGGTTAGGAGGGCGTTGCAGCTGAGACCGCACTCGTTGTAGGAGAAGCGACCGCTGGGAGGAGCGCACCAGTAGTAGTCGTTGATCTGGAAGATTCCGTAGTCGTTGGAGCCGTTGTAGTTCTCGGGACCCACCACTCCGGTGCGGTAGGAGGACTCGTGCTCGGCAATGCAGGCCCACTTGTTCAGCTGGTCGCGGGGAACGCCCAGGTTGGACATCTCGCGGGCCAGGGAGCACCGGTCCATGGTGCGAGCAAAAGCTGGGGCGGCACAGGCCAGGGCAACCAGAACGATGAAAGCCTTCATGATTCAAATTGAAACTGATGTCGGAAGGGAGCGTGGGCCGTGCTTTTATAGGGCGGTATTATCTTAACTGGCAGATCTTCACAATGTTATTATCTCAAGTGCGCCCCGAAGTCTTTAGCTACTTTTATTATCGCAAGTGCACACGAGACAGTAAATAACTGGCTATTGCAAATGGCCAGGCGCAAGCTCATCAATCTACATCGCTTATCAGCACCTACCAAATGGTTCCAAGCCGCTCCCTGAAGATTCACGATCACAGACGTAGCTAAAAAGTAGATTAGCCCCATCCCAGCCAGAAAGACCTTTGGGTTTTTAAAGCAAGTGGTATTAATTTTCTGGCTTAAACGTTGGCTCTTCGAGCCATTAACCTTGTTAGCATCTCCGCTAGCTTTTGGAGTGGGCAATTACGAGTCGTTGGTGGGCAGAAGCTCCACTTTGGTGCACCTGAGTGAGCTGTATCTGGACGGAGAGTGCGGGCTGAAAGAACTCTATTTGGTGCGGGCTGGTTCATCTCTTGTAACGGGCGTGCGTTCAATCGCCGAGCCACTGGCTCTTCAAAGACCCCAAGGCTACCACACATCATCAACAGTCACAACAACCTGGCTGCACATTGCTTTCTCGGTGGATGGAGCGGATGGAGTGGATGGAGTTGGTCGGACTCAAGTACCGAGTCTGTCTTCGAGTCAGACTCTGACTAACGACCCGACCACAAGTATGCAAACTGCGGGCTGTTACATTAACCCCATTCGCGTCCGCGGGGAGGGGCTCTTAGCGGTACTCCTGGGGGTTACCAGTGGGCCTAAAAGCAGGCGCCTCTGGTGGGGGCAGGTTGGGGCCCAGATTTCCACTGATTTGTGCAATGCCAAGAAAGTTGTTAACCTTTCGCGTGTGGCTAACAGCAAAGACAAATGACAAAAGGCTTCTGTGGAGGCATTCGAAAGATGCCAGTTGCGAGATTTTTGGGGGGGAAGGGAGTCCCCAAGACAAAGTCGTTTCAGGTGGTTGGAGCTCTCCAGTTTGCCAGCGTGACCTTCTTAGAGTCCCATGAATTATAGATGAATTCATAAATGAATGCTGGTTGTTGAGCGAGTGTAGCGCTCATCGGCGAGATGAGTTGTATATTCTTTTGTCGGCGGAGAATGCTGCTTATCACTTTTACTTTTTGCTGATTTATTGAATCGCCGCTGTATAACTAATGGCTTTTCTATCCCCGAAGTGTGTCAGCTAACAGTTCTGACCAAGAAGAATTTTCTGACGACCAGACCAGACCTCATTGCATATGCATGAGTTCTCTTTCGAACTTTGTGCCTGTGGATCTGACAATCGACCCAGGCCAATTAAACCTCATTTCCATAGATTTTGTCGCTAATTGTCAGTCGAACTTTGAGAACTTTTGGGAACTGTTAGGATAATGGCCAAGAATCTTCAAAGATGGTACAAGAAGCCGCCATAGCTGTTCTTCCCCTCTTAAAACGGCTTTCCATCCCATTTAAAGTAATCGCAGTCACTCGAACTAAAAATGGCCAACGTTAAAGAAATCTGTAAACAAACTTCGCTGATAAGGCTGCGTAACGTATCTGATTTGGAACCATTCGATACCCCTAGGTCCTTATCGCTGAATTTTCATGGCTAATGAAGGGGCGATTGACAGCCGCAATATGGTGATCACCTTATCACGGTTGAGTACTTATACGTTCTCCCTAATAAGGTGCTGATTCAGGGTATATAAGGGCCCATTGCGAGGACCTCTTCATCAGTTTACTGTGGTATTCAACTCAAAATGAAGGCCTTCATCGTTCTGGTTGCCCTGGCTCTGGCCGCTCCCGCTCTTGGTCGCACCATGGACCGATGCTCCCTGGCCCGCGAGATGTCCAACCTGGGCGTTCCTCGTGACCAATTGGCTCGTTGGGCCTGTATTGCCGAGCACGAGTCATCTTACCGAACCGGAGTGGTGGGTCCCGAGAACTACAACGGCTCCAACGACTACGGAATCTTCCAGATCAACAACTACTACTGGTGCGCTCCTCCCAGCGGTCGCTTCTCCTACAACGAATGTGGCCTGAGCTGCAACGCCCTCCTGACCGACGACATCACCCACTCCGTCCGTTGTGCCCAGAAGGTCCTCAGCCAGCAGGGATGGTCCGCCTGGTCCACCTGGCACTACTGCAGCGGATGGTTGCCGTCCATCGATGATTGCTTCTAAGCCGATTTCGACCCTGAATAAAAATTTAGCTCAAAAACTATTCATCCTTAGTCTTTCTATATCATTGCTTATTCAAAATACAGAAAGTATTTCAATTTCACCGTGTTTTCCTTTACACCAAAAGATACACAGAAATGAACTTAACTATTGATGAATGTGTGACAAATTTTGCACGAGCAGATCACTTTCTAAGTTTGTGAATAGAATTTTATTGGAATTCGCTAATCAACTTGAAAGCGTCTCTTCGGCAAAAAAGGCATTAATATATGCGACTAAAATAAACATTTTTAAAACAAACAAAGTTAAAAGCATCGGTTGTCCATAAAATTAGCTAGTTGCTGTTCGCAACTCTTTTCCAAAAGAAAGTAAACTCGAAGCGCCGACTGTCAGCGGGTCAAAGTCAAAAATAACCTCACCTAAGCATATTCATTATAATTCCATTGAGCTTGGACTTGTCTTCTCAAATATGTACGTCCAAAACCAGAAAAACTGGTGTCTCTTGAGTGCAGAACGCGACTATGACACTTTGAAATTTAACTGTAAGGAGTGCCAAAGCCAAACTTCCGTCTTTTGTACTTCAAAAGTCAAATACAAAGCTTCAAAAACATTAATGTTGTATCGCTTATAGAAATTACTAATAGCTCGAGGTGTCCACGGAACAAAAATTGTGCACACGTTTTGCAATTATTTATCGATTGGAATCTCAGTGCCCTGGGGTGTAATTCGGATTTTCTGCTGAGAGAAAGTGAAAATAGTAAGATAAACATATCCATTCATCCTTAATTCATCTTCATTTCAAATCAGATACAAACAAATAGAAACTAAGACCGTTGGATTGAAATAGCCAGCCATTAAAAGCCTAATGACTCTGGTTACAAGAAGAACCTTTTTAAATCTTCGATAGCATATATAGCAATTATAACCCTTAAATATATCAGCGATCTCCATTCCCAAAGACAATGATATATGAAGACATGGGAATTTGGTTTCTCCTAACATCGATCTACCATAATCTGCAGACTCGACATGTTCCTTAAGATTACCACACACATTACTCTCTGGGTGGTGATATATTAGATCATTACATTTTCAGATATTTCTTCGTCTTTATAAGCTAACATTTCTAAACTTTTCCAATGGCTGCGAGATTCTTTGGCTGTGTTCTTTCTCCACACGCTTTCTAAATGGGAGAAAATCGAAGAAAGAGCACCAGCTTCCCTTCGCTGCCATTCGCCTTTCCACAGGCCGATGACTTTGGGTTGAACCGGTCAATGAATTCTTAATGTGGCCCAGCACAGTGGGCAATAAATTATACAAGTAGCCATGTCTCTCACTCCGGTGATAAACGTACTTCAGCTGGGCACCACATCCCAGCTTCTTAGAACGGGAACGGGCACCCAGAGATCGGCCAAAGGAAGTGGTAGAGTGGAAACGCACTGACAAAGACCCTCTGGCGGGCGGGGTTGTGGGATTGATCACCTGGGGAACAGGCTGAAACAAAGCAGGAAACCAAAGACCGGAAAATTATACTCATGCCATTCCTGGTTTCCTCTGGTGGATAGCTGGATAGGAAAGGAATGGTTATGGGTACGGAGAGGGGGAAGGGGAGCAGTACCCACCAGAAGGCCCCTGGTAAAGAGTGTTTCCTATAATCTGAGCACATTAGCACAAGTCGGCCTGGAAGTGCATAAGTAATAGGTAATTGCCCCGAGGTTGAGGTTCGCCGCCCTCTGGAGCGACATTGCGTGGGTCAGGCTAAAACAATTGCTGGAAGTCACTCTAGCGTTAAGTTATGATGGTCCACAGATAACGACACGACGTTGGAAACGACTCACAGCAATGGCAGGAGGAGGGGGCTTACACTTGGTTTGTGGCCCATCTAATTGGTCTGGTGAGCGTAGATGACAGACAGAAGGAATCTGGAGGAGGGTTGCTTGGGAAAAGGGTTACTGGAGAACTAAAGCTGTCAGAATTTAACGAATATCTTAAGGAAGTGTGAGCTTCTGTTGCGTGACGTAATTAGTATGCATTCAATTCACAAAGGAGATACAGGACCTATATAACAAAGGGCCTTAAAAATCCCCTTACATATCTGAGATGAGATAGTGAAGAGCCAAAATCTTGAAATGGACTCTCGAAAGCCCGTCGAATTTAGCAATTCATGTGATTTGCACTCCGATAAGGTGCGTAATTAAATTATCAATGCTGCCCCTCCAGCCGACATATCTCCAGACAATTTTCCACTTGGCATGGACATGGAACCGATGCCACAAATGGTGCAAATCGCGTGGTCCGATAGCGGATATCTCTGAAAACCGTCGGGGGTTCACCTTTATCAGCGCACGAGTTCCTCGAGGCTCTGAATCGAATATGGCCGAAAGCCGCTGAAGCCAAAGTCTCATCGACGTAGTCGCAGTTGAATTTTCCACTTAGCGGAGTCAACAGTGTGTGGACGGGACTGCCGGAGATCGCTTGAGTGATCTTAGTATCTTGGTTCTGACTGTCGAGAAAGCCGGGATCTGGTTACCAGGCATGTGACGAGAGAGATCGTCGTGGACGAGGTGAGTCTGCTGCGGATGCGCAGGCCCTGGCTGAACTTGCTCAATCCCGGAATGATCGCATTACTGTTTTCCGCCCGGTTAAGTTAACATGATCTTCGGGCTCCATTGTCAATGGCAGGCCAACTGCGACGCTAGACGCTAGTGACACTACTTGGCCCGGTCCCAGGTTTGAGCCACTTTCGGCATCAATTACCAGCCTCAAGCTCGGCGCACAAATTATAAACATTTCCCCCCAAAAGCCCCAAAACGCAACTGTGTCAAAAGGCGAGCTCCACGAACTGCGATATAGTTTCAACGAAACATAAACCCTAATTATATTATTTGACAGCTGGGGCCTGCTGATACATAACCCCTGGCGGCCAACGAATCTCAGTGAAAACTGTAATGAGCCTCGGAAAATCTTTTCCCAAAAACAAACCCACCGAAGAAAACCATTTTAATTTAGAGTCAAGCGCGAAGCCGTCAGGCATGACAGTACACTTGAAACAAAATCGGACTTATATCAAATTGAAGCTAACATTTTTGAGTAGTTGAATAAAAAGAAGAACGAAGATGGAACACAAGTACTTTAGCTCAGGCAGGATCAAAATGTAAATTTATCAGAAAGGACTTTCAATTATTCTAGTATTTTCCTATTTTTTTCTCGGAGTGTACCATCAAAAAGATGACAAAAGTCGGCGATGGGCGATGGTATCTCGAATCGTAGCTCAGGGAGCTGACGGGTCTGGGAAATCTGGTAGGAATCTCCGTGGAGAGATCTCTGACAGCTGAAAAGTGGCCACATTTCTCCCGGGACTGCCTGTCGGTTGCTAAATTCTCCTAATGGTTTTATCTCTCGGTGAGTGTGGGTAAATTTCAGCCAGCGACAAATGGCACAGCACCGAAATGCAAATGGCGAGAAGAAATGGAACTGCCATGAGAACTTCGCCTCTCGAGCTGTCAGCGGTGACTTAATCTCTGGCATCATCGTCAGCGCCCGAGTGCCACACAACAAGACAACGCAAGCCCACATCCGATCCCAAAGACAGGGTTCCAGATCTTGGCCACATGTCTGCCGTGTGTTTTGCCAAGGCTTGTGTAACAATTTGGCGAGGTGTCGGCTCAGCGCGAGAAGAGAAACTTTCCCATTTCCACGGAATCTTCTTAGCCTCATGAGCTGTCCGACGAAATGGTGTTTGGCGGAGAACCCGCCTTGATTGGGAAAGTCCGAGGCTGAAAGGCTGAGTGGCGGTGAAGGCCGAAAGGCCGAAAGCTGGGTATCCAATGTGCTGTGTCCAATCCGCGGAATGTCGTCCAACCGACACCCTTGAGAATAGCGCTACAAATTAACACATTAGGCTCTGGGCTTTGGCTCCAACTTGTCTTTGCCTTTTGCCATCTTTTGCCATTTTTTGCCATCTGGCCAGGCCTAAGCGAGCCCCAAATGGCAAAGTTGATCTCCGGCGATTAGCCGCAAATGGCAATCCCATAGACCTACATCGTGTCCACGTCCCCGCTCTGCCATAGATGCAATTGAATCGAAATTGTTTCGATCCGAGCCAAAGTCCGTTGGCACTCGCCGCCAGAGCGACTATGAGTTTTCATCGCAGCGGGCATGATAGATAAACGCCGCGATAACGGCGACTTTTCATACGTAATTTGTTTTATGCCTGGAAATTAAATTAACTTGTTTACCAGCCATTTGCCATCTACTGGCCAAGACTGACGCTCCGCTTTGCGGCCGTAGTGTCTAATAGATCTCAGTCGCTTTGGCCAGGCCAACTGTCATAATGACTCTGTTATGTGTGGGCCATTATATAAAATTTCACTTTTCGCCGCTCGTTGAGCCAAAAAGGCTCTCCTATTTCCATTTCCAGCGGAGACAGTTTTGCAATTGCTGAAAGATCACGAGCCAATTACGCTCGAGAAATATGAGTCTTAAAGTGCATGAACATCGAAAAAGTCAACGAGGAGTTATATGACTTATAACACTAACTGGCAATTGTTCGACTTTAGCCGATTAAGATGTCTTCAGCTCACAGATACTTTGGCAAAAATATCTCGAAGATACATTTTTGTATTTCAAGCCACTCTTCTTCTCATCTTCCCTTGGGAACAACTTTCATTTACTATGAGTGAGGGGGGCGGGACTAGAAACAACTGTTGATCGAGGGCAGGGATCCGCTGCAGTACTTCCAGGTGGACCAAGCCGTCCATCCCTGCTGGCGCTGAATCTTCTGGGCGCACCTCACGGAGTTGGTGATGTCGTCGGTCAGGAGGGCGTTGCAGCTCAATCCGCACTCGTTGTAGGAGAAGCGACCGTCGGCCGGCTTGCACCAGTACTTGTTGTTGATCTGGAAGATGCCGTAGTCGTTGGATCCATTGGAGTTGGCCGGCCCAACGACGCCGGTGCGGAAGGAACTCTCGTGCTGGGCGATGCAGGTCCACTTGGCCAGCTGATCCCGGGGAACGCCCAGCTTGGACATCTCCCTGGCCAGGGAACACCTATCCATCGTTCGGGCCTGGGTGGCGACTGCCGCCAGAGCCAGGGCGCAAATCACAAGGAAAGCTTTCATCTTACTGAATTCACTGATAATTCGATGAGCAGTCGCGAAATATTTATAGCCACGAAGAGCATTCAAGTGGTCGCAGTTGAGTCAACATGGTAGAATCAGCAATCAGTACTGTTTACCCATCATTAGGGTGTAAATAAGGTGGCTTTCCCATACAATGTCGGTAGTTGAATTCACTCTTTCGTTGAATTAAGTGTTCCACCAACTACCAATTCATGTGGTTCCTAAGTTCTTATCTGTAGGTTATATTTGTTTACCATATTAGCAACTAGAAATCACTCCTACTATGCTTCAAATCGAGTACGTCACTTTGAGTACCCCCAAAAATACGGAAGTGTTTAGCCACCAGATATGGTGGTTCCTTCACTCTCGAGCGGACAATCTACGCATTGAATACGTCGAAGTGAAGCGTATCTCAGCTTTGTGCGTAAGATTCAATCCATTCGGTTGAAGTCGGCTGAGGTCTGTCTTCCATCAGCTATTCGGAATATTTATCTCAAATACAGTAGGCATTGCATTGTCTTGGCCATTCCGCGGTGGGTCCCTGCTCACGCAACTCGGGTGGGGTTGCATGTGGGGGCTAATTATTCAACGTTATTCATTGTGCGGCATTCGAGCTATTCGAACAGTGCAAACTGCGCCGCATGACTACGGCTGTGGCTGTGGATGTGGCTGTGGCAGTAGCTCTTTCTCTAGCCCAGACGAATTCCCATCCCGTCTGTTGCACGGCCCAAGTTTAATGTCCGACTTCGCAGTGGTTTCATGGCGAAACAGCTCCACTTGACTGCAGCTATTAGCCCCCGGTCGTGGTCTGGTTTTATGGCCGGCCGAAAGTGTGATTAATCATCTGGATTACCACTTGGGCGGCCCCGGAGCTCTATCTTTTTCGGCTACTCGAACTCAATGGGCTCTTGGCAGCTCAATGGGCCAGCCCCTTCTAAGCCAATTCAGCCAGCCAATTCAGCGCCATTGTTGATATAACAGCAATTATGCTAATCAGTTTGAAGGCGCGTCGAGGCCTCTACCTTTCTCCTACATTCAATGAACTTCAGACACAATCCAAACGATGACGAAACGAGGTGAGCACCTGGCATTCAGTCTGCACTTGATAGTGCCTAATCAGTCCAAAGCTCTGTGAACCCCATTTGGCCTGGGGAGCCTAAAACTATGCAGCAGCATCTCCTGCAGCAGTGTTCTTTTGTATTCTTTGAGATGGAGCCCAGCGATGTACCCGTTCCGCTGATAAAGTTGTTTTGCTCCTCAATGAAATATTTAAATCAGCCTACCTTAATTATATTGCTATCTTTAAGTGTTTCAAGCTAAACGGCTGATAAGCAGGCGACAAGTGGGTGTTCGGCTTTGCATAAATAGCCAAGTCAGAAGGCCTGGCAAGCCAAACAGTTTTGTTTAACCCAATCAACATGAAGGCTTTCTTTGCTCTGGTGCTTCTGGCCATTGCCGCTTCTGCCATGGCAGGTCGCACCCTCGATCGGTGCTCCTTGGCCCGTGAGATGGCCAATCTGGGTGTTCCCCGCGACCAGCTGGACAAGTGGACCTGCATTGCCCAGCACGAGAGTGACTACCGCACTTGGGTGGTGGGACCTGCCAACTCCGACGGCTCCAACGACTACGGAATCTTCCAGATCAACGATCTGTACTGGTGCCAGGCCGACGGACGCTTCTCCTACAACGAGTGCGGCTTGAGCTGCAATGCCCTCTTGACCGACGACATCACCAACTCCGTCCGTTGTGCCCAGAAGGTCCTCAGCCAGCAGGGATGGTCCGCCTGGGCCGTCTGGCACTACTGCAGCGGATGGTTGCCGTCCATCGATGAGTGCTTCTAAACTGACTTTGATCCCAAATAAAATGACTGCATATATACTCGAACTAAACCATCTCAGATCTTATTACGATTAAGTCCAGTTTAAGATAGTCAAATAGAAAGTACTTGGATTTGGGGAAACTTCATGAAATAGGGACCAAAGCCAAATTGGTAAAAGATTGTTTCATAAAAGATTGTTTCACCCAGTTTCTTGGGACACCTATTCTATGCAACTTGTTTTCAGAAAGTTGCCTCATTCACCTTAACGCCCACCATTCGCGAAAAGATGTCACGCCCACAATTTTCAGAAATGTTTATGATTTCAATTGAATGTTCTCCTCTCCTTGCCAATTTTTCAAATGAATTTTAAAATTTCTTCAATGCACTCCAACTAGCAGGTTTCTTATAGTCAAAGAGATTGACTATGTTGGTTATCCCAGTTAGATTTTTCGGCAGTGGTTCTATCTTGAGCTATTTTATATTTGCTTATCATATTTATTGCCTGCAGGGGTCTATCTTTCCGTCAATTCATTGAACTTGAGAAACCCAAATAAAAACTTTATTTCGGTAACCACCGGATATTCAAGGCAATTGATAATAGCTTATCACATTCTGAAATTTTGGTGGCTTCTGAATTGCCCAAAACTATGCAGCATTTCTAGCAGCGAGGTTGTTTTGTCTTTATTGAGATTAAGCCTTTGATGTACCCATTTCACTGATAGCACACTTTGTTTTTCTTTTCCTTGTCTTGGCTCTCAATTATTCAAATCTATAAGACTGTGGCTTTTTAATTATATTTCTATCGCTGAGTGCTCAGAATCTGATCTTCAGAACTCAAGGGCTGATAGGCCAAGGAATGTTGGAGCAATGATTTTCCATAAATAGCCATGGCAGTAGCGAAGTTAGTCAGACAGTTTTGTTTAACCCCATCAACATGAAGGCTTTCTTTGCTTTGGTGCTTCTGGCCATTGCCGCTTCTGCCATGGCAGGTCGCACCCTCGATCGGTGCTCCCTGGCCCGTGAGATGGCCAATCTGGGTGTTCCCCGCGACCAGCTGGACAAGTGGACCTGCATTGCCCAGCACGAGAGTGACTACCGCACCTGGGTGGTGGGACCTGCCAACTCCGACGGCTCCAACGACTACGGAATCTTCCAGATCAACGATCTGTACTGGTGCCAGGCCGACGGACGCTTCTCCTACAACGAGTGCGGATTGAGCTGCAACGCCCTCCTGACCGACGACATCACCAACTCCGTCCGTTGTGCCCAGAAGGTCCTCAGCCAGCAGGGATGGTCCGCCTGGGCCGTCTGGCACTACTGCAGCGGATGGTTGCCGTCCATCGATGAGTGCTTCTAAACTGACTTCGACCACAAATAAAATCACAAAGAGTACAAGCTAATTACATAGTCTATGAACCGACCGGAAACCCACTTTCAAGACATTTAAACCCTTTTTAAACAGTCGCAAAGCAAAGCAATCATATCTTTAGTGTCCAATGCCATGATATACTCTCAATCCATGACCCTGCCCGAGTTCTTCAAACAAGGTTACTCGGGACCATCGCGGGACCAAACACAATCGGTTGGACATCTATTGCGGCTAATGGAGAGCACTCTCCGAAGCCATTAGCCCGGGGCGCCATTTCACGGCTTATCAATTCCAGTTTTGTGGAGCAGTTTTCAATTTCTGTCTCACAAATTGATTTATGCAGATTTCAGAGCCCGAACCCCGCCTCCTGGTTTCTGTTTTGAGTGATCTTTCAACACGCTTCGCAGCTGCCGTTCAGTTTTGAGTTTCTCCTGTCTGCGGCCAGTGGCTGCTGACATTGATCGAAGTGTTTTTGTCTGAGCTGCTGTGGGAACCTCATCCACACGGCCAGATGCCCCAGTCAATCAGTCGTTTCTGTAGCCTCCGATTGGGAGCTGCATCGAGGGGCTGCGTGAGGGGCACAGGCGCACCTGACGAAAGAATCATATTGGACCCACTCCCCGGCATAACTGGGCATCGGCGGTACGTGACTGATGGGCTGATTGATACCGGCTGAGGTAACCCACCTGAGTGGCACGTCATAACCACCCGAACACAATGGCATATGCGATTTGCATAGCCACATGTGAACCGTTAACCCCTCATTGTGGTTTAACGGTACCCGGGCCTCGAGAGAGGGAACTGCAAGCCAAGATGGTCGCATCTGTTTTAGCTGGCTAGTGAAAGTGTCTTTATTTCTAGCATATTAAAATGCTAATTTTCATTTTATTTTGTCCACGCATCGAAGGCAGAAATCGAAAACAAATCAGCGACTGTCACAGATCAAAATTCGAGTCGATCGGATCGCTTAGTGGCTAGGAAACAGGCCCGCAGCCCACTTGCGAGACTGGGTGTCGATCTGGGTGTCGTTGACAGCGGATATCTGCGAAGGCACCTGTCCAGACAGCACGAAACCACAGTACCACCTCAGCCCCAAGTCCAACTGCATGCAGATAAGCCTCGGCTCAAAATGTTCAATAAACTTAACGGCTTGTTTTTCCGGTGCGTTACGTGGTGGCGACCCAAGCTACATCGACTCCGACTCCAACTGCGACTGCGGCTACCAGCTCCCAACTCCCAACCTCACAACCACTTTTTAAATATGCAAATTCAAGTTCTCCCATGTCAAGCACGTACATTAATTGACTCCACCCGATTGGTTTTCCCCTTTCAATTAACGCAGCGACAGCTCGACACTGCAGCGACACCATCCGCAACCCCGTCACCCGGGACAGGCGGGACAGCTCCACCTCGAGATGGCTCCCAGTGTGTGCGAGATGGCCAGCCAGGGTCAAAGTGGTCCGGTGCCCCCGCAGAAAGCAGGCGGATCCAACAGCTCGGGCACCAACAAGTGCGGAGCCAGCAGCCTGAATGGGTCCCTGGCCTCCTACAAGATCGGCGGCTCCGAACAGAGTTGGCCTCAGGCCCCAGTTTACAGCAAGGTGAGTGGGGGTAGCTTACCCACAGCATATCCAAGTGGTCACCACACATGTTCTCTACACACA
Organism: Drosophila simulans; assembly: GCF_016746395.2. NCBI lineage: Eukaryota > Metazoa > Arthropoda > Insecta > Diptera > Drosophilidae > Drosophila > Drosophila simulans. Next base: position 1,214,745 of record NC_052522.2, read on the forward strand.
GGAAAACCAGCGTCCGCCTGTCTACAATCCCGAGGACTACGTGCATTCGCTGAGGAAGTTCATCAAGGCCAGCGGATCGGCCAAAAAGCTATCCATATATGATGTGTGCACGGGTCCGAGTCCAAAAGAAGAGGCCTCCAGATCGGCCACTCTGCCAGCCAAGCACTCGGAGTACAAGTATGGACTGGATCGTATGTTCCTGACATATTTCATTCATTTTGTTATATCCAACAGATCTCCCATTCCTGCTCCACCAGAGAACGATAGAGAGATGTCCCTGCGTCAGTTTGGCTCCATTACGGATTTGTTGACCAAGTTGCGAGCTGATCTGCGGGTGTCCTTTCCCAGGTAAGATCAATTTAACCCTTTCAGCGACCTTTGCTTACGATTTCCCTTCCAGCTTCGTTCAGGAGTTTGTGGGTACTCCTGCGGATGGAATAAGCCACTTGCTGGAAGTCCTGCGCGCCATTCAAATGGCCCAGGCCAGCAATGCGCCTGCTCCAATGCCAGGAGCCTCCAGTTCCTTGGCCATGACCAGGAATCCCCAAAGCTATCAGCGCCGTGCTTTGCTGGACGAACTGTCTTGCCTGTGAGTTTCCAACTCTCAAAGTGCTCTTGCAAAAGTGTCTAATCTTTTAATCCCATCCAGGCAATGTCTGAGCATCTGTTGTTCGCGATCTCTGGATGCCATAGCCCGTTTGGGAAACACACCCGTGGGTCTCATGCCACTGGCTTCCTCGGCCACGGGTCAGGGCATCCGAGCTCGAATCCTGGCGCTCCAGTTGCTCGCCTCCGCCTGCGATCGCCAGCCCTTCGGAAGCGGCAGTGGTGGTCAGAAGATAGCCTCGGCAGGACACACAGCGGTATCGGATGCCATGTCCACTTTGCGATTAAGATGCAGTGAGCCAGTTCGCTTCCGTTTGCTGGTCGGCATCCTGAACAGCGGCGGTGGTTCGGGCGAACTGCAGTGCGCGGGTGTTAAGTAAGGGAATCATTTGGTTATCAGTCTAAGAGATTACTGAACTTTTTTAATCTTCCCTAGATTTCTCAACACGTTCATTGAGAGCGCCGTAAGCATTCAGCAGCGTCTGTACATCCAGGCTGAGCTCTTCCAGGCGGGACTAGATGCCAGCACCTTGGCTCGTACCATCTCCTCCTCTTCGCCCTGGTTGGATGCTCTGAAGATCGAGGTGAAGCGCTTCAACGAACTCCATATCGACGTCGACCAAATGATAACCCGGGCAAGGGATGCGGAACGGGTGCGCAGCCAAATGGTGATTCTGGAGCGAAGGGTTCAGATTCTGCACGAAGAGAAGGCCGTGCTGACGTCCATGGAGCGCCGACTCCAAGAGCGATGTGCCGAATTGCAACGTGAGATCTTCCGGCTGCAGGGCACGCAACAGCAGTCTAAGTTCAAGCCCGTAGAGTCCTCCCATCAGCCAGTGGCCCTTCCTCGTCAGGTACCACCACCCAAGAAAAACAAGCAGAACAGTTCGGAGCACGAGGACGAGGGTATCAGCAGTTCGGAGACGGGTGCATCCCTGAGTCCAGTGCCCATTCTGGTCCTTCCCTCCAAGGCGAAGCCATCGCGAAAGGTTGTCGAGGAGGATGAGGACGATGCCGCAACCATTGAGGATGTCATTGAGGAGCTGGACAACATTGTAAGTGAGGCCGAAAAGCAGATCAGCAGCCAGACGAGCAGTGTAACCCGGCCAAAGATGCGGCACCATGGTCCGGTCGAGAAGGACATTGTGCCGGTTAACATAGTACCACAGCCTCCCAGAAAATCTCGGTCCCTGGCACATCTGGTGCCCCGCACCGATTGTTCCGATCAGGAGGGATCGGACTATGGAATGGTTTTACACCAACCAGCAGATCCAGACGCCGCTGAGCGACTAGCGGCCATGCAGGGCTTTTTCGATGAAGTGGACTACGATGCTCCAGAGACGGATCAGCCGGCCGCTTACCAAATGGAATCACCCACACCGGACATGCCAGAGGCGAATGCCACGGCCACGGCGTACAATGCGAGCACAAATCGGGAGTTGCTGGACGTGATCATGAATGCGCGGCACGACGAACACGATCCCACAATGCAGGCCCTGCGGAAAAGTGTCCAGGATGCGGCGCCCGTGACAATTCCCCATCACCCGGTGAAGGTCAAAGCCCCGGCACCACCGCCTCCGACTCCGCCAGCCCAGCAGTTTAACGGGGTCTTCTTCATGACCGGCATGAACACACCTCAGAAGTACCCCAAGCCAGACATCTCGGCTGCCCTGCAGGCCAGAAGAGTCACCAAGAACGTGGAGCGTCTGGAGGCGGCCTTCGCCTCAGCGCATCCGGAAGCCCTCAACGAAGCAGCCATCGGACGGGAGAAGTCACGCAGCAATCAGCAGATATACTTCACCAGTAACCTGGCGATGAGGATGCACGATCACTCTGGCTTCGCCAATTCCAGCGGTGGGCAGATTCAGGGTCCAACCCTCCGCACTCGATCCCACACCCAGGGATCCATGTCAAAGGTCACGGATCTGCCATCCGGCCTCTACTAAGCGATACTCCACTAGATACTCTTAGAGATTCCAGAGACTCTCCAGCTCCTGTGCAATAGCAACCCACTCCTAGGTTACAACAGCCCATCAGATCACCGTATTTATAGAACACTTAATGGCATTTCCATGCATTACAAACACGTTTCTTATGCAACATCTCGAGATAACTGCAGCCCAGACTAGGTTAGTTACGGTGGCAGCTTCAACCGGGTATCTAGCCAGTAAGACTTAGTATCGTAGTTCATGTCTAGACTAATTGATTATTTTCCATTGAATAAAGTTTTTAAACTAAAATAAAACCCTTCTTTTGGCTAATGGAAGCCCAGTACATAAATCGAGTACTTAAGAGGCAAGGTAATACGTTTTCTTGCCTGCTAATCGCTGGTCAGATTAGTCGGATCTTATCGCTTTGCGCTTTAAATATTTGGAGTGTTGACCAGTTGGAAGTGCATTTGGTTAGTCTGCAACTGATAGCGCTGCCAAAATGAGTGGAAGTTCTCCTCATTCCATAAGGCCTCTGCCGCCGGGTCTGCAAAAAGTGGCCATCGAGGAGCTGAACGAGGTGCCAAGTCGAGTGGAATCGGACATCGCTGCTGTGAAGGAATGGCTACAGAAGCAGCCCCATCTCTGCGCCTGTCTCGAGGATCAGTTCCTGCTCAGTTTTCTAAGGGGATCGAAATTTAGTCTGGAGAAGGCCAAGCAGAAGATTGATCGATTCTATAGCCTGCAAGCGGTCATCCCGGAGGTTTTCAACGATCAGCGATTGGTTGACAATGAGCAGGTGTTGGAGATTATTCGACAGGGGTATGTAATTCCACTCTGCTGTCTCTAAACTCAAAATATTTCTATGGCTATCTCTGCAGAGTGATCTTGCGCATTCCCTTCGATAAGGAGGATACTGGACCAGCCGTGACTATTATTCGAGCTGGCTCCTACGACATCAATAAATTCAAGTTCCAGGACATCATACGTGTGGGCTCCATGTTCGGTGAGATCATGATGCTGGAGGATGACAATGCCTCCGTCAGTGGCTACTTGGAGATCATGGACATGAGTGGAGTGACGGGTGCAAATCTGTTCGCCCTCCAACCCCAACTTCTCAGCAAGTTCTCGGCCTATGCGGACGAGGCCATGCCAACGCGCCAGAAGGGAATCCATTTCATCAATGTGCCCAAGGCATTCGAGACGGGGTTTAAATCCCTGCTTGGATGGTTTCCGGGAAAAATCAAGGAGAGGGTAGGACACTGCAGTTCTGGGAATAAGAATATCTTCACATCTTTCTTTCTTTAAGGTTTCTGTTAGCTCCGATCCGGAAGCCATTTTCGAGCGAGTTCCCAAGCACTATCTTCCTGAGGAGTACGGAGGTTCAAAGGGCACCATGAAGGATATCACCGCCCAGATGGAGGCAAAGCTCTCCAGCTATCGCAGCTACTTTGAGGACTGCCAGCATTTCGGAGCCAATGACAAGTTGCGCGAGGAAGCTACAGTGCTGAACCCAGACGAGAGTCACTTTGGCCTGGATGGCTCTTTCCGCCAGTTGGTCATCGACTGAATCGGTTAAAATAACTGTACACTTACTTACCTGGGCCATAAACCTAAAATAAATGTTTTCGATAAGCTCTGCTACTCACTCTTCTTGGCGACTACTTCAATGTGTGGCTATCAGCTCACAGTCGATACCTTATCGATTTCAGCCTGAATTGCAAAACTAACTGGGTGTAAAATCAACATTCGTTCATCGACCGCCAAGAAGAGACCAACAAGATGCCGGCCATCCGACCACTGAGTCCCGAGCTCCAGAAGACTGCGGTTGAGAAGCTGAACGAGGTGCCCAATAAGTTGGATGACGACATCGCCGCTCTGAGGGATTGGATTAAGCAGCAACCGCACTTGAAAGCCCGCACAGATGACCAGTTCCTGGTGAACTTCCTGCGCGGCTGCAAGTTCAGTTTGGAAAGGACCAAGTCCAAGATCGACAGGTTCTACACACTACGCACCAAGTACCCAGAGTTTTATTTGGGTCATAATGTCGATGTGGACAAAGCACTGGAGATATTCAGATTGGGGTGAGCTGGGTAGATGCAAGAATCCCAAAAATGTATTGTCTAACCCACTGGTTTAATCTTTCCCCAGCACCATAGTTATTCTGCCACGTCCTCTAAACGATAATGGCCCGCGATTGGCTCTGCTTCGCTTGGCCTGCTACGATCCCAGCAAATACACCTTCCAGGAGGTGAATCGAGCTGCTGGTCTCATGCAGCAGATTATGCTCGACGAGGACGATGTGGCCATTGTGAATGGGTTGATATCCATTCTGGACATGTCCAATGTCACCACCGGGCACTTCCTGCAGATGACACCGTCATTCGCCAAGAAGATGACAGTTTTTCAGGAGGAGGCCCTGCCCCTGCGGCCGCAGGGAATCCATTTCATTAATACGCCCAACGGATTTGACACCATCTTCAATATGATTAAGCCCATGATGTCTAAGAAGCAGCAAGGACGCGTAAGTAACCCCAACTGCCCCAAGAAAAGGTAATTGAAGATATCTTATACCGCCAGCTCTACGTTCATGGAACCAAATGGGAGGCACTCTACAACCAGATTCCCAAACAGTATTTGCCAGTTGAATACGGAGGGGAGAACGGATCGATTCCGGATCTACTGCAGCAGTGGGAGCAACGTATTCTGGCCTACCGGAATTACTGGGAGGAGGAGAAGAACTACGGAACCGATGAAAGCCTCCGAGTGGGTCAGCCCGTCGACTTCGAGAGTCTATTTGGTCTGCAGGGTTCCTTCCGGCAATTGAATGTGGACTGAAGAGTCCACCCCCCCTGCTAAATTGCTAAATATAGACTTAGCTGCAGCTCTTATCTTAGGTAACAAAGGTAAAGGTTGTACACGAGTCGATTTGTGATAAGCATAGCGATAAGAGCATAACAACAAGCCAAAAGCTTAGCACAGCCTGTAATAAAGATAGTTAATTGCATATTCCATTACACGCTAACGAGTTTTCGATTCTAATTTTAAAATTGTAGATTAAGTGCACGCATGGCTTATCAGATAGCAGATTAATTGATTCCTTCAAACAGAGAGGCACCATAATCAAAACACAAAGTGGGACGACTGAGAGAGCCAAACAATGCAAAACAAACGACGACCAGAGAAAAGCCGAAAATAAAAGTTTTTCCAAAACTATATATCTACGGAAGACAAGAGAACTTCGCGTTAGACCAAAAATAAACCCAATTTCCCGAGCGATCCGTGTAGAGTCCATCTGTAGCTGCGATCCGCAGTAAGAATTTGTGGCTCGTACGGATCGGTGCTTCTTTTCTCTGTACGGATCCCATCGGAATTAGAATCGGAAACGGATTGTTGGACGGAAGACGGGAGAGTGCGGGCAAAATATACAGCATGGAACTTAAAGTGGAAAACTGAAAAGTTTTCCTCAGTGCGAATCAGAAGGCGATCAGCGATCGGTAATCATCATTAACAGCAGTCCAATGCCCAATCCCGATGGGCCCATAATTCACCAGCGCTAATTGCCCACATGAAATCGAAGTTCATAATTGCTCGGACATGTTATGTAGTCCGCGTCTATAAGCAAGAGGAACCAGCAGAGTTCTCGACAGGCGTGGCACGAGATTTGACGATGAGATGAATGCCCCGCCGGTCGGCGGCACCCAAAATAGTCTCATGGAGTCGAGTCTTTCGGCGGCTTCCGCACCTGATCCCCTTGGCTCTTCGGCCTTGCCCCAGCAACCCAAATAAATAAATATTTGGACAAATAAACATGTGTGCCGTGGAGCTTTGTCTGGTTTACCTTTTGGCTTCTCGGTAATTGCTCCTTTGGAGATTACCATCGATTTCCAAATCGAAAGCGATAGAAGGCGTGTTTATTTGAAGGCATAATTTTAAACATAATGGCATTCACCATTAGGATTACTATATTACTTAGGAGCAGCAGTCTCAAAAGCTTTTGCCTCTCAACAACAATTCACAATTTCTAAGGGTATTTGCCAGGCCGACCACCAAACATTTCCGTCCCATCCTTTATTTAGTTTATTTTGCCTTTCATAATTCACAGCCAGCCGAGCGGCAAATTAGCCAAAGGAGGGAGGAGGCCAGAGGAGGGTGACCATGTCGGGTAGGCGGGCCCAATCTCTGCCGGCGCACATGTTGGAGCCAGCGAAGCCGCAACGCGGACGCTGTGTGGCTGCCATCTGCTTCTCGTGGAAGGTGCTCACCTGCATTGTGTCCCATGTGCTGCTCGTGCTCCTCGTGGTTTCCTATTGCGTGGGCGGTGCCTACCTCTTCCAACACCTCGAACGACCCCACGAACTGGAGGTAAGTGGGTGATTTTGCTGGGAAGCCCCGAATGCTAAAAATCCCAAATCCCCATGCAGGTGAAGCGGGACATACAGAATCTTCGCATTAATCTCACGGAGAATATCTGGCTTCTGTCCGACGACGCAGTGGTCCTAAGGGAAAGCGATTGGATGGCCAATGTCAGCAAGCACCTGGCCAACTTTGAAAAGCAAATCCTCACGGCCATCAAGGCCGACGGCTGGGATGGCGACGAGGATCTGCGCAAGTCACAGTGGACCTTCGCCGGATCCCTCTTCTACTCCATTATTGTGATAACGACCATAGGTGAGTATGTTTTGTACTCTTAAGGATTGAGTTCTTCAAAGTCATATGTCAGTAAACAAGGGAATTTATTTGCTTAGACTAAACGTAAACTATGCCTACACTAAGGTGACTACTTAAAACTCAGCCTAAGGGAAAAAGGAATGTTGAGTGGGAAAGTAACAGCTTCAGTTCCATATCTTTAACATGACATCTTCCACTTCCAAAACTCGAAGCTCTAGACCTTCTTACTGAGCTTATCATTCACTTTACCTGGGGACGCTGCCACACTCTTAGCACTCTTACCCTCGGCCACAGCTGGCGATTTCTCGTCGTAGCCGAAGCCTCCTAGAGGTGGAAAGCTTCCGCCGTATCCCAGTCCACCGTTGCCTACTCCCAGTTGCCCTAAGCCCAGTCCTCCTGCCAGACCATATCCCTCGGTGTACTGAGGTCCTCCGAACTGTTGGTTTGCTGGGTACTGACCCAATCCTGGGAACTGGGTACCTGCGCCTGCGAACTGGTTTCCACCGAAATCGCCACCCGGATAGGAGCCGTAAGGGTATTGCCCATTGCCAGGAAATTGGTTGAGGCCAAGTCCATTACTAGGGAAGTTGTTAAAGCCACCACCCACGCTGGCCCCGGGGAATCCAGCTCCGGGGAGTCCCTGTCCTACTCCTGCGTATCCGCCTGGATATCCACCAATGCCGTTTTGAGCTCCAGAGAATCCGCCATAGCCTGGCTGATAGGGAGTGGGGTACAGTGGCGGTCTTCCTATGATTCCGGTGGGTCCGCCAGGTCCGACTAGCACTCCGGGGTTTCCGTTATAGCCTCCAAGTCCTCCGAACTGACCGGCATTGGTCTGACCACCGTATGGATTAAACTGACGGGTGCCTACATTGGGTGTGTCCGATGACCTGGTGGGCTCCACATCGGCATAGTCCTCTATCTCATCATTCTCCGGTTCGCCGGGAAAAGGTCGTCGAGTCGTGGGCTCCCGCCTCAGCTTTTCGTCGTACGAATTCCTAATGGGGGAACTGCGGTTGATGTCCCGAAAAGAGCGCTCCATGCGGTTGTAGGACCTCCAGACCCGCTGATCTCGATCTCCATCCGAAGACTTAGCCGCCACTGAGCCAAGAAGGCATAGGGCGATGATGAGGCAATAGCTTGGCATGATTGGCACGCTTTGTTCGATCACACACTGACCCGTTTTTTGCGCTTGATCGCGGCAAGCTCCCGCAACAGAATAGTTCAGAAATGCGACCGGCACACACTACTTATATAACCGCACCCGAGAACCGAAAAACAAATACAAGCGCCAGAGACATCAGCGGCGATGACGACGCACAAACCCAGTCAAGCGACGAGGGCAGCCGCAGGTGGGGATTCGGACTCGGCGACTGCCCGACCAATGAATCAACGATCGTGCCAGACAGAAATCTTCAGAGATCGGGGGCCCACGTATTGGCCCACGTTGATTCACATGAAGCGCGACCAGACCGCGATCCGCCCAGGAACCAATGAGGCAAGCGGATGAGTCGGACAATTGGTTTTGTCCACTCAGCGATCACGTTGAAATCGCATAAATCACGGTAATTGACCACCGATCGACCCAAAAGCTTATTCCTGGGAATTACCATGAGTTGGGAAACACATGCTCCCTTTGCAGGGCGGGAGTCACAAGTCAAAGATTCAGCTCGGACACAGTTAGGTGAGCAGCCAGCACGTGGGTGACCTCTAAAAATGGGTTCATTCGGGTGGTGATGGCTTTCAAAGGGAGCGAGGGTGTGTGGAGCGTGTCAAATGAAACCAAAAGTGGATTGCTGCCATCCAATTGTTTGTGGTCAAAACAACAGCAAGGTCAAACGCCACTGACCGATCGTGATTATCTTTTCTGACGTTTCAGATTTTTAGATTTTAACGATGGGAATTTCTCATTATTAGTATACCCTAACACAGTGGGTGTTGGTGATTAGTGACTAGTCATAAGGGGAAGTGGTGCACGGAAGGATTTCAATGGAAGGTCTTAAGCAAGCCACAAGAACCTTATAATCTCTCCTACTTTGAAAGTAGACTGAAACCTTTCCCCACTTTTACCCTCTAAGAGCATTCAACTTTTCGGCTTTCGAAAGGGAGTATTTTGTATAAAGCAGTTTATTAGCTCTGGCTCTTGATGATGGGAGCTTAGTTTTGCGCTTTTCGTCTGCACTTTTCCCCGATATGGATTTACGGCTAGCACACAAATGGGTTTAGTGACCGAACGCCCATCAGATAGAACTCCGCGAGGAGGGGCAGAATGCTATCTACGAATTTGCACACTTCCGTAAAGGCCAAAAGCGGCAGACTTGAAATGCCATGTTTGCTATTTCCAAGCGATAATGGGCTTGGCATGAACAAAAAGAAGTACAGATGGATTGGGGATTGGGCCTTAGCGGGTCTTAGACTCATTAGCATTTCAAGAACTTTGCGGTCACGAGGTTGAAGGTGAAGCTCAAAACCAAACTTACCTTTCTGCGAAAGAGTAATTTTGGGTTCCTTGTCATTCTCTGGACAGGCTATGGCCACATATCGCCGCGCACGGATTGGGGCAAGGTGACAACGATTTTCTACGCCATTGTCGGCATTCCGCTGATGCTCATCTGCCTGTCCAACATTGGCGATGTCATGGCCACATCATTCCGGTGAGTTGACATCGATGAGCTGAGAACTAAATGCGTATGTGTTCATACATAAATTCCCATATAGGTTTCTGTACTGGAGAATATGCTGCTATGTGTGCACCCGCACGGCGAAACGTCCGAGGAATGCCCGATCCCGGCAGAGATCGATGCGCTCTCAGCGCCACGCCCGTTCCCAGCCGCCGCCCTCGTTCCGGCGCTCCATGAAAATGACCCAACGGTCTGGGAATGACTCGGGCCTTGGTCCTTCCATGGGTCATGCCTATTCAGATCCCGACCTGCGCACCATGGGCCGGGGCTACGATGACCGGGAGTTCGGACATCGGAGCAGTGGAGGCGGACGCAATCGTCGTCAGCAGCAGCCGCAGCATTCGCATCACGATCCTCGCCAGCGGCACACCATTTACGGAGATGGGTACGAGACTCAGACCCTAAACAGATCTAACCGATACAGTAGCCGGCAGAGACAGCGGGATCGGATGAGGGACAGGCACACAGTAGAAAGGGAGCGCTACTCCCGATCCCACTTGGATGCTGGATCCATTGAGGACTTCAGTGACATGCAACCTCCTGCCAAAAGAGCTGCCAGTGTGCGATCGGTTCGATCGCCACACAATCAGGAATCTTCGAAAGCTTCCAGAGAACTGCATCGTCTTCACTCGGCTCCGGGGAGAAGCAGGGCCAAGTCCGTGGATCCCAGGCACGTTTCATCACATTACGAAGACGTCGACGAGGACGTGGTGAGGAAAACACCCATTATACCAAATAGGTATGCTCTAGATGACTTTGGGGGCAACAGAAGACAAGCAGCGCCAAGGAGTCAATCCATGCCCAGATCTGCTCACCAAAGACAGCGCCAGAAGGACAGAGAACGGGAGCGATCTCCACAGCCGCCACCGCAGAGCTCCTATCGCCAACAGCATGATAGACGAGCAGGAAGTCTGGGCAGGCAATCCTCTCGCTATGGCAACCATCTCGAACTTCCCGACTATGATGCTCCACCGCCAGGACGGGACCATCGACGGGATAGGCGTGGCCACTCCCAAGGTCGCTACGAGGACTACGTGGAAGAGAGCTTCGATGAGGGATCCCTTTACGGAGACAATAACTACGAGGATTATCCGTCCGAGCGCCACCACTCAAGGAGTCGAGAACCAAAAAGAAATCGCCGAAGAGAGCGGACTGAGCGTTTGCCCCCTTCCCCGAGAATCATGTCACCAATGGGATTTCCGGTCCAGCGGCAAATCCGTCGGCGTCCCAGCTACGACTACGACGACGATGACTCCATGTACGGGGATGAGTATGGGGACTATGGAGATCTGCTGCCCAAGGATCGACCTGTCCCCATTTGGTTATGCGTCTTCTTGGTAGTGAGCTACATCCTTGGCGGAGCTGTTCTTTTTGCGTACTGGGAGAACTGGTCCTTCTTGGACTCCGCCTACTTTTGCTTCATCACACTGACCACAATTGGTGTGTGTTTATCCCTATTCCATGCGCACTCTTTTCATCTGCTTTTGCATTACAGGATTTGGTGACTTTGTCCCCGCGAAAGGAGTCAAGGACGAGTCGGAGCAGTCCATCGCCTATTGCTCGCTGTACCTTCTATTCGGCATTGCCTTGTTGGCCATGAGTTTCAACTTGGTCCAGGAGGAGTTCATTGCCAATGTAAAGGAGGTAGCCCGCCGTTTGGGCATTCTTAAGGATGATGACGACGAGCAGGATGAGGATTAGTAATAGGTAGATAGTTTAATAGTTATTGACATCTGTTATTTCCTTAACATTTTGGAAAGCAAGATCTAATTATAAGAAACGCACTTGGAAAAATGGCTATTTTACATGTTTAAATGTTTTATGAACAAAACTTAAACAAATTAAGATTAAATCAATTATAAAGCGATTCTTTGAAGGCATGACATCATCAAAAAAAAAAAAAGAATTTACTTCTTCGCTAAGAAAAGTATAGAAGTTTAAGATAACCTTCTGATATATCTTAAACCAGCACTTGAACTAAAGGTTTCCTTAACTTTACATAGCGAGTTTATTTAAATAATAAATGTACGAAATTCCAAAGATTGATATACAGATAAAATTAATATCCAGAAGAGCCAAACAAACACAGCGATCCGAAATCCACTAACAAACACGGGTTACTGGGTAGGGTAGAGTACTATTGTCATCGAATGCAATCAGGCTACGTTTTCTTTGTTGTGCTAAAAGTATTGAGAATAAATGTAATGATAACTTATCCCCACCCTTCATTTGTTAAGTCAATAGCGAACTTGCACTTGACTTACCCTGGCAAAGGCAGGAGAACCTCGAGGTGACGATTTCCTGGGTGTCAGGGAACGTGACAACGAGCTGCTGCGTTTTCCACCAGTAACTACGGGTGGCTTCAGGGCGTTCGAATTGGAGTTGCGGGTGGTGCCGCACCCACGCTTCACAGTGACACCATCCACGGGCTCAATGGGCGTGGAGTTCATTATGGTTTCAGTTTCGGACAGCTCCTGGACGGAATGCATGGATTCGTCATGCTCACCCTCGCTGCCCTACGGATTGGAAACATAGAAGTTGGTGCTTTTCAACATACAAGGTTGAAGGATTTTAATTTACCTCATCTATAGTGGCCGTGGTGTCCAGATCTGACCAGTCCTGCTCTTGGCGATAGCGCCTCACAATTTCCTGATGCGGCGAAGTGGCCACCAGGGTGCGTGGATAGACGAAATCCCTTTTGGAGGGCGTGGTCCCGGTTGGGGCGTACGTTTTCAACTCCGACTGTTGGAAGCGTACAAGCTCTTGCTCGCAAATCCGCAGCTGCTGCTGTTGCAGTTCAAAGTGCTCCGAGAACTGGCGGTTCGACTCTTGGACAAGATCGGTGGCTACGGTGGCATGGCCTATGAATCGCTGTCTGTCCTCGGTGATTAGCTGCTGCCTTGCATCCACCATCTGCTGCAAGTTAACTTCGGTTTTCTCATTCACCGCCTCGAGCTGCTGCTTGCTCTCTTGGCAAATAAATTCCACCTGATGGTGGTGCCCTCGGACGGAACCAACATTCTCATTTGTTTCCTTCTCGTATTTCTGGTTGAGATTCTTCATGTGCACCTGGAGCATCGAACAGTTGGCAACGCCTTGGTCCAGACAAAGCATTCCCGCCTCCATTTGGCTGGTGAGCTCCGCTTGTGCGGATTGAGAAGCCTCGATGCCCAACTTTTGGTAGTCTTGGATACCAGACTTAATATCATCGATGCGATGATTTCTCGTCAGTCGACTCTCCTCCATCTTATTAAGGTGTATGGACATGCTTACGCTATTTTTGGCCCGCAAGTTTTTAATCTGTTCCATCTGCATCATCATGGACTCAAGAAGAGCATCCTCCTGCTGGGCCAGGGCTCGTTCATTCGCCAACTCCTCTTGAAGATTCTGCAGTTCCTCCGCATCTGGCAAACTCATTGCCCCGAGCTGCTCCAACTTCTTGTGCATTTGCTTTGCATGTTCTTCCACAGACTGTAAGCTGCTGTCAATTATGTGGGCGAACTTTTCCTGCATAGAGTCCAGCATGGCTTTGTGCCGCTGGTTGTTTTCCTCGATCTCCTGCAGGTTAGTCTGAATTTCTTTGCTCATCAAAAGCTGTTGCTGCTGCATCTGCTGCATCAGCTTGGCGACAAATGCCTGAGAGTGCTGATCACTGATCTTCGTGACTTCCGCTATTAACTTATTATGGAGGTTGGTCTGATCCTGTAGCGATTGGGCACACACTTCCTTAAGCATTTCGATGCTTTTGCTGGAATTTGTAGCAAGGCGTTGGCTCACATTGCTCGAGTTTTCTGGAGATTTATAATATTTTACTTATGTACAATAATATACAAATTAATTTCTGTATGCTTACCCATTTCCTGGCTTAGCTGCTCCTTGAGGGCTGCCTGCTGATCCTGGTACAAGTTCAGGCTGCCACCGATCATTTCCAAATTGTCTTGCATACGATCTTTGAACTGATCGCAAGATCGGCGAATCTTCTCATCCAACTCACGCCTTCTTTCGATGGTTCCGTGCAGCTGATGAGTATCATCAGTGGCCAGATCAGCAGCGGCTAGGATTTCCTGAGCCTGTATGGTCAAAACCTGCTCCGTTTTCATATGCGAGGCCACCAACTCCTTTTTTTCCTTGTAGCGTCGCTTGGTCTTGGTGAGCACTTTTTTGGTCAGGAGCAAAGTACCCTTCGTGTTCAGTAGATTCTCCTCGGTCTTCTTCAGCTCCTGCGTTTTCTCCACAAGACTCATGCTTACCTCGCTGAAGATCTTCTCCTTGTTCTGGAGTTCGTCCTTCAAGGCCTTGAGCAGCAGCATCTTCTCGTTAAGCTCGCGGTTCTGGGATTCTAACTTTAAAGTTATCTCACCGTAGGTTTCCTCGGCCAAATAGATGCCATTCTTGTCCCTGGCCGCCATAAGATCTCTTTTAAGCTTGTCGATTTCTTCGGTGTATTCCTTGAGCACCGTCTTCTTAGTCAGCTTCTGATTGACTTCGGGCTTGTTTTGAATGTTCTTGGCGCGATGAGCGTACTCTAAAGTGCTTAGGGTCTCCTCGATGTCCTTATGGCCCGGCGATATGGTGGCTATGATGGAGGTCTTGGTCCTGCCTCCCAGAGATTCTTGGAGCAGTCTAGTCAGCTTTGATTCACGATATGGAACGTGAGGAGCGCGATCGACCAAAGCGGTAATTACTCTACCGAGAGTCAAGAGGCTCTGATTGATGTTTACTGTTTCCCGCACCCGTATTCCCTTTTCATTCCCAGCCTTGGAAACATTTTCACTGCCCGCCAGATCCACCAGATTCAGTTTACCGATTTTCAGCATGTCCTCTCCTTCGATGCCATTCTCCCTGATGTGCACAACTATAGAAAATACAGTATGCGATCGCGAGGACTGGGCATTCATCAGCGTAGTGGCTGTTTTGCGACGCTCCTTTCCCTTCTCCAGCAGCTTGTACACATCATCCTTGCTGTGCACTGGAATCTCCTCCAGGCCCTGGATAATCACCGATCCCTTCTTGGTGCTGTCATCGAAAATGCGTATCTTGGTGGTGTCATCGGTGGACAGAAGATCGCACAGCTCCTCGTTGTACAGCTCCAAGTAGGAAATGCGCATCGTGTACTCCACCTCCATCATGCGAAGCTCATCGAAAAGGTGACTCAGAGCTCGCGGTATGATGCCAATGTCGGAGTCCTAAGCGGGAATACAAATTGGAAAAGGTTAGATTAGCGATTCTTAGAAAAGGAAAACTGGTTTCGATGGCCTTGAGCCATATGGCTAAGAATGGCAAATGGTTTTGTTTGTTCTGTGCACTTACGTCTTCCCAGGACGATTTCAGTTCGGCAGTCTCGTTGCCCACCATGGTGTGGGTCTTCCCTGTGCCCGTCTGGCCATAAGCAAACACCGTGCAGTTGTAGCCATTGAGGACCTCCTCGATCAGCGGAGCCACCACGACGGAGTAGACGTCGCACTGCTTGGACTCGGGGCCAAAGCTGCGGTCAAAGGTGAACTTCTTGGTGAGCTTGGAGTCCAGCGTGTGGCGGGTGACCACTTCCCGCGGTCCGACCACATCCACGACTTCGGCTGAGCGGATGCAACGTTCCCGCGAATTGAGTGGTCTACAAAAGATATAGGGATATAGAACTTCCTATGGGATTTGGTTACATATCCAAACTCACCTGACGCGCACATACACCTGGATGTTTTGGTTGGACTTCTTTTGCGGCTGGCGCGACGTATTCCCACCAGATATGTCCATTTTGATCAATTAAAACAATTAATTGTGGTTTTAGCGCGTACAGTCCAAAAAATGACGCCTGGCGTTTGCACTAGTATGCGTGCGTGTGTGTGTTTGATTCCTGGAAATCCTTGTTCTTTACCTTCCACCGAGCCGAATGCCGATAACTGTAACTACTTTTTACAGAGGGCTGGCGTCGAAAACCAATTTTCGCACTATTTCCAATGAGAACAGCGAGAAGCAGCGTCTTCAGTTGTCCGTTCAATTTTAAAATAATGCGCAAATAGTGTGACCGCAGCACGGAGCGCTGAATATACCAACATCGAAAAATACTAGAAGCTAATACCAAGTATTGGAAAACTACAGAATGTTCAAATTATTTGAATTAAATATTTTGTATCTTTTATTTGTTCTACATTAAACCATTAAATATGTATAGTAAACTCTTATTATCGAATAATCCTGACTATGCTATGTGGTGAAGAATGCCCTGCCTCACGAGAGACTCCACCTGAGCACGGGGCAGATAGTGCTGGCTGTTCTTCTTCAGGTGGATCACCTCGCCGTCGTCCAGCTCGAACTTCCCATAGTCCTCCATGCAGCGCACCTCGATGTAGAGGGACTTGGGCGGGCGCAGATTGTTGGTTAGATCAATGGGCAGGCCCTGGTTGTAGCCCGCACTGCACATGTAGGCAGCCAGTGACTTGGAGTAGTTGTTGAAGAAGGTGACCTCCGGTTCGCAGAGTGCCTGCTTGATGTCCCCGGGAATAATGGGTCCAAACTCCCACCTGAGGGCCTTGATCCTCCTGCACCGCTCGTATAGGTAGGCCAGCAGGCACCTCTTGTTCCTCTGGAGAGCTGCGTGCCTGAAGTTGAGCAGGGGCCACAGACTGCGATCCCCGGAAGCATTGTAGCTGGATGCCTGGGCCACGTTCTCCTCGAATATCGCCTTGATCTCCTCCAGCACCTGGCGTACGCCATCGTCGTCGAAGGCGGGAATTGTCTGCGACGATCTCTCCAGTTCCTTCAGCAGGTCAAAGGCTTTCTCGCCGAACATTTTCGTTTGTCGGCTCATTGTTGATCTTTTCTGTTTTTGTTTGGTTTGGGAATATAGTGATGGATCGCGCCAAAATGTTCGTCGACTTGTGGTATCGATACTTGGTATTACTTTTGGTATATTTCCAAGAATAACAACAATCTTAACCTCAGTAGCCGGGGTTCCTTTAAAATAGATTTGAAACGGTGATTTATCAAAATTTAGCTTTCGAGGCCCAAATTATGCCGTCTTAGAAGAAAATGCCATCCTGGTTAGATTGGTGCAACTGCGCGAGTGGAGTACCACATGCAAGTAAGTGGGTGGGAACATTCTAAAGTATCGAACATTTCAGCTAATAGCTATTCGGCTATTTAGCCAACTGGTCCATCCCTATCACACACGTAGTGGCAAAGACTTGGCCCAAAAATCAGATGAACGGCAATTTGTGTGTTAAATCAATAAAGAACGAGTAACCTGCTGATTGTGTGGCTGATTTTGGTGCTGTGCGTGTGTGACAGCGGCGATAGCGACAGTGAATCCCCGATTAGAGGAAGTGAGCAGAGAAAGAGGAAGCAGCACTGGCTATAGCTATTAACCCTTATCCCATTTTTAACCCTTAGCCTTCGAAGTGGGCCAGCCACCGCCCCCGGAAATCATGGACAGCAGGGAGGAGAACGCCGTGTACGATGACATGAACCTGTACATCACACCGGAGAGCTTCATCATCGAGCCGAATGGAGGAGCTGAGGTGCTGGTAGTCGGGCGCCACGACAAAGTCACCAGGGTTCAGCCAGCGAGCGGAGGTCATGTGGCCAACCTTCGGCCCACCAGGAGGATTTGTGGGGTGCTGGGCACCATTCACCTACTGAGCTGCGACTACCTTCTGGTGGCCACCCACCGCCTCTTCGTGGGCGTGCTCAATGGCGCGGTTGTGTGGAGATTAGCCGGCTATGACATCATACCCTACATTCCGAATACCTTCCAGCGCAAGGAGAACGAAACCTACTTGCGACTGCTACGCCAGACACTGGACACCAAGTTCTTTTACTTCTCCTACCGCTACGACCTCACCAATTCGCTGCAGCGACAGCGGGAGGTGGCACAATCGCGGCCTGAAGTGTCCGGGTTGCTCCAACGCGCTGAGCAGCGATTCGTTTGGAATGGCTTTGTGTTGCGGCAGTTCAACTGCGATAAGATGCAGAAGTTCCAGCTGCCACTCGTTCTGGGCTTCGTGTCTATCAACCAGGTGCAGATCAACGGGCAGACATTCTTCTGGAGCATCATCACTAGGCGCTCCGTGCAGCGGGCGGGCACACGGCTCTTCTGCCGAGGCAGCGACGAGCAGGGCCATGTTGCGAACTTCGTAGAGACCGAGCAAATAGTGGAGTTTAACGGGCAGCTGACTGGATTCGTGCAGACACGAGGCAGCATGCCCTTCCACTGGCACCAGCTGCCCAATTTGCGCTATAAGCCTCGACCTGTTCTGGTGCCGGGCAAGGATCATCTGGCCGCCTGCTCGCTCCACTTCAAGGAACAAATCAGGCTGTATGGCAACAATGTGGCTGTGAATCTAGTGGATCACAAAGGTGCCGAGGGTGAACTCGAGGCGACTTATGCCCGCCTGGTTCGAGAAATTGGAAATCCACAAGTGCGGTACGAGTCTTTCGACTTCCACAGCGAGTGCCGTAAGATGCGCTGGGACCGGCTGAACATACTCATCGATCGCCTGGCCCACGAGCAGGATCAGTTCGGAGTCTATCATGTCTTCGACGACGGCAAATTGGTGTCCACGCAGACTGGTGTCTTCCGAACGAATTGTATCGACTGTCTGGATAGGACGAACGTGGTGCAGAGCATGCTGGCTCGCAGGTCCCTTACTGCAGTGCTCCAAAAGCTGGGAGTGCTTCATGTGGGCCAGAAAGTGGAGCATGCCTCCGACATTTTCGAGAGCATTTTCAAGGGCGTGTGGGCGGACAACGCGGATCTGGTGTCGCTACAATATTCCGGAACGTGTGCGCTCAAGACCGACTTCACCAGGACGGGCAAGAGGACCAAGTCTGGTGCCATGCAGGACGGCAAGAACTCGCTGATGCGCTACTATCTGAACAACTTCGCCGATGGCCAGCGGCAAGACAGCATCGATCTTTTCCTTGGCAAGTATCTGGTCAACGACAACGAGGGCGGTGTCGTGCCATCGCCGCTGGAGTCGAAGCATGGCTGGCGATTCTTCACCTTCCCCTCGGTGCTGCTTGTGGCTGTGGCTATGTTCATGATCACGATGACCTATCCGGCCGAGTTCAACACGGAGAACCTGCTGTTCATGCTTTTCTGGGGCGCAATGATCGCCGTCAGTGCCACGGGCATCCTGCACTACGGCATCGAGTTCGTGCAGTGGCCGCGGCTTTTTCCGCCCATCTCCTTTCGAGACCCATGACGTTAGTGTCGTCTAGCAGTCACTGGGAACTACCTCTGCAGCTAAACTGTCCCATTGCTCCAAGAAAGAACAATTGTAAACCAATTTCTGTAATCGATTCGACTTCCTCTCAATTTATGTTTTGTTTTATTCTGTTTTTGTTTAGTTGTAAAGCCCCCCAGTCCATTCCTTTCTGCAACTTGTTAGTTATTATAAGCACAGAACACTTAGGCGAGCTTCAGGCGGCTGGAAAGGGGTATGATTGGGGTTTCGATCGGGAAGAACTGGAGTTGTGAAGGCGCCGCTTATTAACTGCGATTAACTGCAATGTAGATCAATCACTTTTGTAGAACCATTTAATGACATTAAATAAAGTATTTTACGCATTGCTAGAAAACCTCAGACCGTCGTCTTTCTATCTACTTGTGGAGGTCAACTGCAATTAATGATATGGGTATATGGCGTTTATGACAACCATGGCCAGTAAAGGTTAAGAGTACAGGTTACCCAGAGGGTGTTAATCCTATAAAGAATGGCACGGTTGATATTTACTAGGAATGCAGAGCTTTTAGCTTTTTTTTATATATTTTGAATCGTAGGCAGGCCTTTTACATTCAGTCGCATAGATCCATTTCGAACATCAGTCTTTCCTTTTCGGCACGTCGTCAAAATCTGAATTCAAAATTCAACACATTTATTTTTCGCCAAAATTAGGTTTTAGGCACTGAACATTTCTAAAAACGTTTTCAACACATAAAAAATTGTTTGGTGTAGTAATTGTGTCAAATTTCTAGTTCTTAAGCTTTTACAAAAGAATGGACAAGTCGGAGAAACGCTCTAATCTCGCTGATAACTTCCTGTATATGTTGGAGTTAGTGGTGGACGATCTGCTGATCACTCGTCCCAACCTCTGCGCTCCGGAGGAGTATCCCACTTGCACGGAGATCACGTTCCGTTCGGTTTTCCTGAACATCCGCGATCGGGAGAACGGAAGCTGTGTCAACCCCTGTTCGCCCAAGTGCGGCAAGTGCACCCTCTTCACGTTGGATTCGCCCATCACGGACGAGGACGTGATGCACATTCACGTTTACAAGAAGCGCACGGAGAGCTGCAAGTTCCTGCTCGGGCTGACCGAGCTCCCGATGAAGCCGATCTTCGACAGGGTGAAGAAGGAGTTCGATTCGCGGAACATAAACTGGGAGAATAACGTGGAGAACCATTTGTCGCGAATGCCCAAGCTGAGGGGTCCCTGCAAGAAGGCCAGTGACTGTGTGTGCTACGAGAGGAACAGGGAGCGGCGGGAGCAGTGGTGTCCCACCTCGGAGCTGACCAAGCGGATGCTGCCGCTCTTCAACCTCTGCAAGATGCAGACCGGCAATATAGTGCTGATCCTGAGACTGGTGTGCAATGGGTCCTCTGTGGTATCCTCCTTCCCCGTACAGAGTCCCAGGTGCAAGGATCCCTGCAACTGCTGCTGTTCTTGCCCGCCCATTTGGCCCGCTCCCTGTTCGTCGCCATTCGATCCCTGCGATCCTTGCAAGACCGTGCCCACCAAAAAGGCATGAGCAGGAAATGCAGCTACGAGCCTTTATCTTCCGTACTCATTTAGTTGCCATAAGCATTTTTATTGTTTGACAAGGGATGCGCCTATCAACTGATAACATTCGCATATTTTAACAATGAATAAAGTATTTGAATATTTTTTATACCAATGCTGGTGTTTCAGTGACTTGGGGAGGCTATTGTCCATTATAGTTATATAGTTCAGAATATATTAAAATTTATATAAATGTTGGAAATAAGACGCTACTAAGGTGTTTTAGTCGTATTCAAATCTGCATACAGGCTCATCTGCCCAAAAACCAATCTTAATATCAAAAACACTCCACAAGTAATCTTATCAAGTTTTCAAAATTCGTCCGATTTGAGTAGCCCTCGAAAATCCAATCGGTTCAGCAGTTCGAACACCACAGTCTCCCCGTCTGGACAGCCATTCAAAATCACAATCTAAATTCAAATTTACTCACAAAATTTTCGGAAGTGCGTGTGTTCGGGTTTATAAATTTATATTTTCGCCAAAACAAAAGCCTGGCCTAAATTATTTTCGGAATCAGTAGCAGTAGTGCCCAAGTTAGTTTCTTCCTTTGAAAATGGACAAGTCTGATAAAAATGAGAAAACTGAGAAATCCGATAAGTCCGAGAAGCCAGAGAAACCTCCCAAGATTGCAGGAAACTTCCTTTACATGTTCGAGTTCGTGGTGGACGACCTGCTGATCACGCGCCAGAATCTCTGCGCTCCGGAGGAGTATCCCACCTGCACGGAGATCACGTTCCGTTCGTCGGTTTACGTGAATCTCTGCGATCGGGAGGTGGGCACGTGTGTTAACCCCTGTTCGCCCAAGTGCGGCAAGTGCGCCCTCTTCACGCTGGACTCCCCCATTACGGACAAGGATGTGCTGCGGGTGCATGTCTATAAGAAGCGCACGGAGAGCTGCAAGTTCCTGATAGGACTGTCGGAGCTAAAGGTGAAGCCCATCTTCGACAGGGTAAAGGAGTCCTTTGACATCGAGAATCCCGACTGGGAAGACGCCATGCTGGGGCACATCGCACAGCTGCCGAAGATGAAGGGTCCCACCAGCAAGGGCCTCCTGGACAACTGTGCCTGCTACGAGAAGCTGAACGAACGCCACGAGCAGTGGTGTCCCACTTCGGAGTTGTCCAAGCGACTGCTGCCCCTCTTCAATCTCTGCAAGATGCAGACTGGAAACATAGTGCTTATCCTTCGATTGGTTTGCAATGGCCCGACCATTGTGTCCACGTTCCCCTTCAGCAAGGTTTGCTCCCGCAACCCCAAATGCCCGGAGCCCTGTTGCGGTCCTTGTGGCCCTTGTGGCCCCTGTGGCCCATGCGGCCCCTGCCCTCCACCTCCCTGCGGCTCGTGCCCACCTCCTCCTAGCTGTGGCCCACCATGTCCCCCACCCTGCGACCCCTGCGATCCGTGCGATCCCTGCAGTCCCTGCTGTGGCGGCGGAACTGCAACCGGCGGACCCATGGATAAGAAGGGCTGCAAGGGCTCGTGTGCCCAGCCTCCTTGTCGTCGCTGCACAATGGTGGACCCTTGTGCCAAGCGAGTTGAGCCTCCGGCAAAGTGCCTCAGGTATTACTCCTGCAATCTGGACAAGCTCTGCCCCTGTGACTACTGCGAGGACGAGTTCGATAGGGGTGAGTACAATCTATCATCCCATTTCCGAAATCTGCATATATCCTTGCTTCCTTATAATGATGTAATGTAACAATTCGATCTACTTCTCCCCAGAATGCCCCACTGTTCCCACAAAGCGTTGCAATCTCTCGCCCATCGAACAAAAGCTGCAGAAATGCGGTCCCTGCGGCGGAATTCCACCGTACCCACGCTTTATCCAGGAGAAGATGCAGGCCGAGCTGCTGAACAAACCGGAAAAGGATCCCAAGAAGGACAAGGATGGCAAAAAGGGTGACAAGGATGGAAAGGACGCAAAGGATGGAAAGGGTGGCAAGGACGACAAGGGCAAAAAGAAGCGTCAGGCTGGAGGAGCAGTTTGCCGCGTAGGAGACGAGAATAGTCCGTCCGCCGTCTACGAGGACTGCGATCCTGTCTGCTCAGGAGTCCTCCAGGCGACCAGGAAAATGCGGTACAAGGAGCCCACTGGCAGGTGCAACGGACGGGAGGAGGAGTACGAAATGGCCTGTGATGAAGGTGAGCTCATATATGTATTTAGCATTACCTAGAAAAAGATTTCAGCTGGGATTTCGAGAGTAGGCTTCGAAATGAACAACAACACACACGACTCGTAACTCCAGGAAACATTTAGTAACATCAAGTAGTCGGGGTGTAGAAGATCACTCGTTTAGCATTTGTTTTACACATTCGAACACGGGAAATGTTGTCTGCCGCACAAAATACAGAAAAATAAAATCTTTCGTTTTTGTCACGCGAGTTTTGGATGGAAAATAAAACAGAGGATCAGTACGTCCGACCTATTTTCCTATAAAGCTAAAACATTGTCGAAGCGATCCACTAACCCAAATTCGGTTTCCTTTTCAGCGCGAAAACGAGCTGTGCGGAAATTGCGCCACTTACTGGTGAAGTACAATATCCAAATTGAGAATTGAGGCTTTCGGAATTGAGATTTCAGCACCGCTGCCTCAAGCAGACAACGCCTAGTGAATAATTGTATTGACTTACACACTCAACCACTCAACCGCACAACATGGCCAAGAAGAAGGGAAGAAAGGGCAAGAAGGGCAAGAAGCCAAAGGTCGACTGCAAGTTCAAGATCACCAACGAGATGCTCAAGCCCATGAACGAGAGTAAGTACGCGGATCCCTGCTCCGAAGCTCGGGCCTAAGGATTCATCCTTTCCAATTGGTATCCTCAGATGTGGACGACTGTGACGGCTGCTGCCAGTGCGCCTGCGATTGCGACTGCAGTCCGGAGTTGGCTCCCTGCTTCATCCAGCCGACCAAGCCGGATCCGGGTCCGGAGGCGTACGACGAGTTCGAGGCCTGCCTCAATGGCAGCGGTCTGACCATACGCGTCCTCAAGAACACCCACAAGGTGGAGAGCGTGATGGATGGCGCCGAGACTGCGCCCAACCTGGGCGCAGGCGATGATCCCTGCTATCGCGATGACCCCAATGACTGCGAGCCCGCGAAGGAGTCCTGCCTGCACGATATGCTCCAGCGCAGCTCCTTCGCCCGCAACCACATCAAGCGCCGGACCGGCGGCCGCATCGTCAACCACCCGAACATCCCCAAGGTGCGAGCCAACATCAAGTACTCTGGGAACGATGCCTGCGAGACCGACAACTACTACGTGCCCTTCTCGAAGATCAAGGAAGCCTGCGACTTCCAGGAGGCCAAGGTCGACTGCTACCGCCAGCGTCTCTGCGGAGGATCCGATCCCATCGTGCCCGCGCACTGTCCCGTCCAGAACCAGCGATCCTGTTCCATGCAGGTCGAGCGGAAGGACATCATGGACACCATGAAGGGCGTCAATTTGGACACAAGGCGCAAGGGTATCGAGGTGAGTTCATCCTATATTCGTTGGCGTGTTTGATAAATGGCGTGGAGCATTAAGTGGCCTGAGGAAATCCATATTTCAAGAATGTTCGATCTTAAATCATTAACCACAATCGCCGATCGCCTCCGCATTCCATTTTTTAAGTTCGCCAGTTACGTGTGCGGATGCGGAATGTGGATCGATTGGTAGTCCGTGACTTGGCCCCGCTAAACGTTGTTGCAGGTGGTGCAACTTTGCCACTTCTGCCACTTCGGGAAGGCGATTGCCTCAATTGTGGGGCAGTTGCGTAACATCTGCCAGCTCCAAGTGTGGAGCACTCTTTTCAGCTTGCGGTGGCAATCTGCAACAGCTCCATGCTTTTTTATTTATGGTAATGCGGAGATGCAACGCGTTGCATTGAACCTATTTTGGTTGGCTGTTGCATAGTATCTAAAATATATTTTCCTCTTCTCTTCGGTTAGGTCTGCTACAAGACCTGCGAGGAGACCGACAGCGACGTGTTTCTGGTAAAACTGGGAAGCAAGGCCAAGTCGCAGCACAAGAAGAACACCATCGAGATCGAGCTGCGGACGCCCAAGCAGCCCGTAACCCTTCCGATCAGCAAGGTGACCACGGAGACCTATGTTTCCGAGGAGATGCTCAGCGGTGGCAAAAAGGGGAAGAAGGGCAAGAAGGGCAAGGGCAAGAAGGGCAAGGGCAAGAAGAAGAAGTAGACCAAGAGATCCCTAGGCACATACCATTCCCATCGACCGGACTTGACGCTCACCCTTTCGGAACACATCCATTGGCATTTGGAAGCGACACACTGAAAATTCACAGCAGCAATTATTGAAATTTGGTTCTGGTACTAACCCATTCATATAAACCCGTCCAGTAAGATGCACGAACACTCACTTTTTCGACTAGTTACGTAAATGTACGCTTTTGATTGAATTAAAATTTAAAAAAATTATAATATTTGTAGACATTGATTGATACCCTAACCCGCAGTAATCTGCTTACAAGTGTATATGCCCATCTTCATTAAGGGCATTTAACTGCCCAGTCAAGGCCGCGGAGGTGTTTCATCTGCAATTGAGGCGGGTCTAAAAATAGCCGACAAAACCAATTCGCGATGCAGAACTCTGATGCCGATCCGATCCGACCATCTTCGTCTATTGCACACCTGTAATTAAAAGCCATGGAACCCATCTCCGCCAGCAATCTTTGCGGGTGGGAGCATCGAGGAGGAGAGCCGGCGTTGAATGCAGAGACAGCTTAGCGGTTTGTTGGCTCGCCTGGTCACTGCAAACAAGTTGGGGGTATACTATATGGAGAGGGAGAGATCCGAGAGACCGGAGATCGCAGATCGGGCCAGCTGACCGATCGCTGGCTCGGAGAGGAGTCGAGCGAGGAACTCGTTTTAGTCGCGTTCAAACGCTTTAGTCTGTAAGTTAACACGGCGAGTGCGATCGCAGGAAAGAGCCGAGAAATCGTGAAGCGGTGCCCCAGCCTAGATGTTAACCATTCGGCGGATCGGCCCCGAATGCGAGCAACTTCTCAGATCGGTCCGCGACAGACCACAAAACCAGTGAGAGACCACATAGCCAGCCAATCCGCTCCAGTTCGCTCGATCCCATACAGTTTCTGACTCTCGCCGCGAAAGCGGAAAGAAAGTGAATTGAGTGGAGTAGATCTGGGCGATTACTTAATCCGCGTTCGCCTCCACGACCAGGCATCGAACGAACCCCGGGCTCCCAGTCCGAATTCGAGGGCGCAAATTAATGGCCCTGGTGTAGAGACCCACCCCGCCCCGCCAGCGTTGACAGTTGGGCGGAGAAAAGCATAGTATTTGAATATTAAAAACTAGATCCGAGCGATACCACACATTTCCCCAAAACTTTGATAATTTAGAAAGCGAAGCTGCATACCAAATAGGCCCCAGATCTAGAGACACCCGAAAGTCCAACCTCCGCCGGTCAGTTGGCTTTCAGTTCCAGCTCGAGATCGCAGGTTATAGCATACCACAGCCGACTGGCTTTCCCCGGTTTTCGGTTACGTGCATCCGAGAGGTCTCGCCAAGTGCACTTGCAACTTTTACTGGTGTCTAAGATTCGCGTGAAGAGTGCAAATCGGTGACCATGATCCGCCCCACACTTATCGTAGTGCTCATTTCACTGGCCAGTGTCGATTCCGGCCACAACTCACCCGTGACCACCATCCCGGTGGCCGAGCCCATCAGCCAGGTGCCCCACGGCTTCCAGCTCGGCCAAACCAATCACATCAGCAGCAGCAACATTAGCCGGAGTGGAGGCGGAAATGGCCGTGATAAGAGAGGTGAGTACTTGGCCCCTTTGAGCCACTTTTCCAAGTGGCCCCATTGTGGCCATCCGTGTCAGGGTCGCAGCCTCTCGGTCTCTGTGATGGACATCTTCGAGGGCCGCTCTTGCTCTCGATTGGTTCGCAAATACTAACAATTGCTCTTGGCCGCATCGACGCTTTGCATCGAGCCTTTTCCTAATGTGGTCATAATGTGGGCGATGTTGGTGGAAACGCGGTGGCATTTCAAGGGTTCTGTGGTTAAGAAGCAAACTTGTAATTTAACTTCAATTAACTCTGTTAAAGTTCTATACAAAAATGCATTCGCCAAAGTTTATTTTGGAAATCTTCCAAAATCAAGTTATTTGTTACTTATGGTACAAATCATAATAGATAGAATTCGGATTTGCATAAAATATCTCCACACATTTATCGCTGCTTTTTCTGCATACTACTTTAAATTCGCTAGCTCATCGTGCGATTTTCACACATGTAGTACAACAAAAAAGCAGATTTCAGCCAAAACCGTAGTGGCTGTTATTAAAATGCTAATTGTGTTTCCCCTGCACCATTTGGCATTTAAAGATTTCGGAATTCATAAGCATATGACTGCTGAGCAGCGAGTCCCAATCAACTAGATTCACATCGGAGTCCAACTTTTGCATCGGCTTGATCTTTCTACGGATTTTTGAATACATATATATATAGTTTCTGTGTGAGGTGCGTTCAATGCCCATCTTCTAGATGCATAAATATTCACAAGAAATCCAGTTCGGATAATATTTTTCTCCACTTTTGTGCTGCGCTGCTTGACTTTGTTTTTTAATCGGAATGCCGGCGACCTCAGAATATTTAATAAAATGCTGAAAAGAAGAAAATACACAGACGTAATCAAAAAAGACGTCAAACACTATAGTATATTATGCAAAAACATTATTATATTAGTTTGTGACCAAAGTTCGGTCCATAACCCGTGACATTTTGGCCAGAACAAAAGCGGCAAGAAAACGGACACGTGCCCACAGCCTTTCCCCCAAAATTGGCCAAAAGATTAATGGGTCCAAAGAAGTATGAAAACACGAGTTCAAAAACCTTTCGAATAGTTACTGGGAATATTAAGCCAGTAAAGAATTTTAATTTGCATTGGAAATTGAATTCGCTCGTCGTGATGTTCAGAAATTAGCCGAAGTTGTCCAAAAATAAACAAATGATTACGAAATATGCAAATGCGTTTATAAAAATGTAAGAATGATCTCGTGATGGTATAGGCCTACCACTTAAGTGGGCAATTTGTCACGATAAGAAGGCTGATTGCTTTGTGAATGAAGTTTTTGAATACTCTTATTCATTCAGTAGCAATACTTGCATATATTAAATACATTTTATATATTTAATCAATATATTTAAACTGAATTTTTGTAACATTTTAATAACAACTTGTTGACCAGCAATAGATAGTTAATTGGGCTATGTTAGAGTATTCCCAAATGGCTATGAATAAAATTACACATGTCAGCATTGAATGAATAATCTTTCGGGCTTTGCAGCTTGACATTGAACCACGGCTGCCAACTTAACTGAATTATGATCTAATATATCAAAGTGTGCATATGAAAGACCGATTCTTGGGCACCTTGAGTGCGTCAATCAAAGGGGTTTGACCACAACTGGAAACCTGAGAGCTGCGTAACGTATACGCCGCATTGGCTGCTCATGTAATTGCCCGAAATTAGAGATACAAGCCGATGGCGCAAGCGTTTGAAAAAGTATCTTTATGGAATGTGGAAGCTGGTCCGCAAACAGAGAAGCTGAAAAAACAATCGTTTAGCGAGCGGAATTGCGAAATCCTTTGTCTCAGGGCAACTCCTCGCAGCTAATTGACCTCTTTTCAGCCAAGCGGCAATTGCACGGCCCTCAAATAGTTGCAGTTGCAACTGCAGCCGCTCGTTGCAGCAGCGCGAGTCAGATACATTTTACGGTTCTTGGCCGCGGATTCAGATGCTGGTGGAAATGATTTACCGCTTTGATAGGTTTCGCCTCGTTTTTCACCCAAGGCAAGCCAACATCCTCAGCGAGTTGTCATGATTTATGTGGCCTGTGCGAACGACAATTAGCCGGTCCAAGTATCTGCTATATAGTTGTTGCCCGATATAGATACACATCGGCACGGAGACACAACTGGGTCACCAAGTCGTGAAGTTATTGAATGCCCGTCGATCGACAACTGCACGGTGAGAAAATATCTCGTAATTTATCTCGCATAATGCCCGGCTAACTAGCCAAGGATTGCGGCTCTGGGGAACAAGAAGTGAACAATGAACTCGAGTCTCGTCTGGTTCATTCGAGTGCGTCGAGAGCCTTTTGTTCTCGTTTCGAAGGCGACCTCAAAGTCAAAGTCTAAGCCCAGCTCGATTGGTAATTAATGCGCAAATTAAAGTCTTGTTCGATGACTTGCCAATCCGCTGGGACTTGGAGGCACCTGGAATTCTGGCCAGTCGTTGAAAATTACCCACATCCGCTGAATATTACTCTAAATGTTTGTGCTGAGTGGACTGAACTTGAAGTTATTTGAAAAATCGCGCTGCAGGTGTATTACAATCGAAATTAATACACTCTCAATTATTTGATAATGAATTTGATTGCAAGCAGAATTCAAAAGTACTGAAAGTCCATTAAATTATATCAAAGCTTTGTAATCGCTTTCCTTTCCCAACTCAGCTTTCCAATACATTTCCCCACAATTTTCACTTAATTACTGAAGACACGAACTTTCGATTAACCACCTCTGATCTGAATGAAGATCTTTGCAGCCAAGTGCTTCGCCCATTCAGGGAGTCCAATTTCATTAGCCGAAGGCAATCAGATAAAGGCCGAATTATCGGCGATACAAAGTCAAGTGAGCAGCGGCCTTGTTTTCGGTAATCCGGCATTAATGTTTCACCTGACATCTCGCACACTCGCAGCCCCCCAGGCCCCTGCAAATCCCCCAGAAAAACCCCAGAAAGCCGCTCATGTCCCCACTCAATCACGGGCAAATGTCAGGGCGGAATTTTCAACTCTTTTTGCGGCGTAATGTTGTGCGCTTTGCGCCGATAAGCGGTAAACAAAAAGATATATTTAAAAAATATTAAAAACATTACGTTAACTGCGCAATAAATTGTGCTTTATTTTTCTGTACTGCTCTTTGCCCTCTGAAGATAAATTTAACCCGAAATGCCACTCAAACTAGGAGCCGACGGCTGGGCGGGGCTAATGCATCACAGGGCAGTTAGCACGGCAGGGTATTTCGGTATTTCGCAATCTGGGCCCAGATAATAAAACTGAAATTTATATCAATTATTTGGCCATTCAGAGCTCATCACAGGGAGCTCCGGAAACTGGAAATGGCCATAAAGCGGCTGCAATCCGCTTAAATGCTGGGCAGTAAAAGTCTTTGCCGACCTTGACACACTTTTTGCCCAGGCGAAAGAGCAAGTGATTATGACTGGATACCGACCGTATTACCATATCTTCTCACTTTCATTCGGAAAACTCCAGCACGAATGCTCCACGATCGAGCACCAAAAAGAGCAAGTTTGGGTCTTCAAGGGGTCTTCCCCCGATTCCCGGACTTTTGAATGATGTATGCGTGTCACTGCGAAACCCAAACGACGTAATCAAAAATCCATCAAGTGGCGTGCGCATCATGATGCCCTAAGATTGATATAAAAAGTCGCCACTTCATTGCCTAACTGATGGCATTAACTCGCTATTAGGGTATATAAGTGTGTGATACTTGGCACAAGGGTAACCAGACTTCGTGGGCTTTTTTTGTTTTTAATGTTTTTGGTTTAATTACTTTATTTTCAACACCTCTACGTGGGTTGTCAGTCCCGCACTTTATGTAATTACCCTTAAAAATCAAGATACGCCTCGTGTTGCATAATCTTTCGGTGACCCACATGTGGCACTACATGTCCGATGATTAATTGTGCTCCCACTTTCAGGCGCCCAACTGGATCCGAGCGAGATTGCCCGCCAGAATCAGATAACCCAGCAGATATTCGCCAACTATTTGGAGCGCCGGCTGTTTCCCAATCGCACGGCCAACCAAAAGATTCCCACCATCGCGGACATCCTGCCCAAGCCGAAGCCATCGCCACGACCCCGTCCTCGAGGATTCGCGGCCAGCGATGGCGGAAACTTCAAGAGGAGCGGTGGCGGAGCTCAAAGGAACCGCCTGGCAGCTGCCGCCTCCAAGAGGCAGTCGGGCTACAATCGCAAGCGACTGCGCGAGGAACAGGAGGAGGAGGAGGAGGCCGACGACCAGGAGCGGGATCAGCAGCCGCTGGCCAACCAGGAGGACTTCGACTACGACGTGCAGGAGTCGCTGCAGAGCGTGGAGTCGGAGCAGCACGACCAGTACTATGGGAACATATTCCATCGCGATCCCAGCGAGAACGAAGTCGATAATGGTGAGTTAAGAGCGTTTATTCTGGCATTTGAGAAAAACAAATCCAATCACCTTTATATAATGTATTACCTCTAAAATTACAACCTGCATTTCTGCTCTAAACACCATCAATCAACTGCCCATTGACCCCACCCCATTGATGAAGAGATCAGGCGTGGAATTTGTGTTCAACCCAACTCTTCACCTGGAGGCTGGGCCATTAGCCACGCTGACCATCCATCAATCCCACTTAAATAGCTTAGTTCCACTCAACGTGCTCCAGCTTCCAGCTGCATCACCGCAATTACTAACTCATACCTTGAAATTAATTCGGCTTTTGAGATATGTTGGCGCATTTCATTCCTTGATAAGTTGCCTTATTTTCATTCCATTTTGAGTTCATGAAAATTCCATATCGGGTCGAGATTGCAATTAACGTTCCGATTCGTTTTCTGGCGTGTCTCGTTTAGGGATTGCCAACAATTACTTACAATTTCCTTAAATGCTATGTTTAAATAAGCTGCTTATTGAATTCCCCCTGCGTTTTTGAACTATTTACTTTATTAATTTTGTAGCCCTCGGTTTGTATTGATTCAGCTTCTCCCCTTTTGGTTTCAATAGTACACATATATCTCACGATTATCAGTACTATTCCAACTCATTACCCGCACTTCTCAAGCGTTGCCCTGCTTCATTATTTATTTGCATTTCGCAGCTTTTTGTTGGCACTGATCGCTTTGTCGCCTCCGGGACCACAGTGCGTATGATGAATGGCCTCGGGCTGCATATGTGTTTACATAACTTATCAGACGAGCCTCGTTTCGCCAGGCTATTTACACAATTTAAAGGCTAAAAAATTGGCAAACTTATTAAGTTTTTATTTCACTTAGCCCAGGGTCGAAACTGGTTGCCATCCGTCCCTCCTTTTTCGCACCGATTTTAACCCTGAGCAAAATCTTTCAAAAAAATTTACGACCACGAATCGAATCGCATCTCATCGCATCGCATTGAATCGAATCGAGACGACTTTAGAAGTAGTTCGATGACGGGATTTTATTTCACCTAAACGTCAAACCACTAAAATTTATTGCCCACACACGAGTCGAGAAAAATGTGAAACAAAAGAGCTGCCATAAAACTGAATTCGAGGAGGCATTGCACCCCCTTTTTGAAGTTGAGAACTAGTTGCAGATACTTTGTTAGCGAATCTTTTAAATTCAGTGCGACAGTCGCTTGAGATAAGAATTTGCATGAGCATTTTGAGAAAAGAGGAAGTGAATTATCGCATCTTTATTTATTGTTCCCCCTTTCAACAAACACAGAACTCATATTCTCCCAATAAAAAAAACATTTAGAAGTCGCAAACTCATATTGATACTAGTTATCTAGTTCAACAAGCTACTTGTATCACATTCATGGCCCTAAAGCGTATTCAAAATTTGCATACAAAAGCTGATTTCGAATTTCCATTCCATTAGCGTCATACGAATTGTAAGAGCATAGGTTTGAAGATCCATCAGAGGCCATTTATTGCGTAGACTGTGATCAAGGTTCCCCAGCAGCAGATTTGTTTGGGGGGATTCACCCGACTTGAATCACATGCGAGGGTCAATTCGGTGGGGTCGTTTGATTCCAAGAATGGTTTAACCAAATCTATTTTTGGAATCATATGCAAATAACCAAGGGTTTTCAGCCACTATTATATTATATCATTATGATTGTTAAAATTAATGGCGATTAATGGTTTTCTAATCATTTGTAATTTGCGTCACGAGTTCCATTCGGTGAATCCCCCCGCTGAAAACCTCAAAGAATTTCGAAGTCTATCACAAGTGGCCTTGACTTCAGGTGGATAGCAATGAACTCGTCGCCTATATACGTACGTATTCATTCTGAAATCAACTCTAATCTGGTTTTGTGTAGTAAAACTACTGAAATCCGAAAATCAGCTGCTCTGCTCTGAATCGTATCATGTTTTACCGAACCCCTGTTTCCAATTAATTAATTAGTCCACTCATGAAGAACCGCGAGGCTGTTGCGATGTTGCTTACAAGATACCCGATGAAGGAAAAAATTAATTTAAAACACGTAAGCTGCCTTAAACAACAACAAAAACAAAGACCCACCGGGCGACAACACGAAGTTGTTTTTGCTGCAAAATGCAACAAGTGTCTGCCACTTGGTTTTTGGACTCGGTTTTTGGATTTCTTCACAAATTGCGGCAATTGCAGATGAGTTTCCTCTGGCTCTTTGCGTTTCCCATATGCAATCGGAATTTTTGAACCTTTTTTGCTACTGACATTTTCTGCAAAAAGTTGTCAATAGTTTTTGTCCCCTTTGGCGGCACAATCAATTTTATGGCCGACTCTTAATTGCAGGCACTGTTTTTCATGAACTTAATGGATTTACAATTTGGTAAAGAACTTCTGGCCTTAAACGCCAAGTTATTGCTATTATTTTTGCTATATATTTAACGGAAGAAGTTCTCATATAAAATTAAATTTAAATAACATCATCGCGGATCCACATCTTACGTTTAAAATCACATATCCGTAGTATCCCACCATTTGTCTTCCCATCACTTCTACGTGATCTCCGACAAACATCGCGTATACGCCATGTGTGACCGTAAGGTAACAAACAAACCAGCATTCGCTGAATGAAAAGCAGTTGGAGTTGAACAATCTAAGCCGAAAACTAGTTCATCATCTGCATCCCAAGGTCGCCGCAAAGAAATTTGGCCAGCAACAGCGAGAAGTGAAGTTTGCTGGCTCGGCCCAGTTTATTCACACACCAAATTTGGATTCCACATTTGAAATGCATCCGATTCCGGGCGAAAATTGCGTAATCCGAGAACCCAGATCAAATTCTCATCGCATATGAGAACAGAATAGAACAGATCGGTGCGGAGCATCCAAAACCGCAGAAGTGAAACCAGAATTCCGAAATGATTCCACTTTGCAGCTTGTACCCGGTAGTTGCAGAGTGTGTTAAATGAGCCCAGATTTATGCGAGTTCTTTCGTAGTCAATTTATATTTTATTTAATTAGCTGGTGAGTCAATGGTATTTCTTGGCGCAGATCTTCCGGGTACACCGAAACCAAGAAGAACATTTCTTGAAGTCAGCCTAAGATGTTATCGCTCTATCTACCATAAATATATCTACTATAAAGTAGAAAAGATACTGTGTTTTGTTATATTTTTATGAATAATCTGTGGCTATCGGGTATCTCATATTCGAGCCACTAAACTGGAGCGTTCTTTTAAAGGTTTGGTGTTCATTTCACGTCATGGTTCACCTTGGGAGGCTTCGCATTCGGATTCCGATTCAGCTTCAGATGCGACTGGAGCTCTCGATCTCCAGCTGGGGTTGTGTCAAGTGTTTGACAAACAACCGCAAGTGTCCGCCGACCGCTGGCCATGTCCATATATGTATAACGCATATGGCCGATCTCGGTGATGTTAATCTTTCGCGCTCGATTCGCCTTTTTTCCAGCAAACAAGTTGGTCGGCGAGTCGGAGATCTTGGGCTCTCTCAAACCAGTTAGCCAGCTCACAAGCTGAAAAGCCGAAGAGCACTGAGTGTGTCTCCCCGGCAGCTTCCCCAAGCCTCATCTTCTGCTCCAAGAGGTATCTCTCTCTTGGCCCGAAACCTGCGGCGGGCCGAATTCTGCCTTGGTTTGAGCCAAGTTGGGCCGAAAGAGTTAGTTCTTCGACAGCCGACGGTCAGTTTGGGCGCACGCCTGCGCAATCCGTTTAACACGATCCAAAATCAGTAGTTTCCGTCTCCGCATTTTGCCAACTTTCGACTTCATGCGATAAGCATCTATTTGTATTTAAAATAATTCATAATTCAAAAAAATAACAATCAACGACCGAGCAAGATATGCGTTGAAATACAAAAGCGAAATTTGTTCGATACGCATTTACAGATATTTTCGGAATTTTCAGGGTAAAAGTGTGCGGAAGTGTGTAAAGCTGAAAACAAACGCATAAAACATAAAACAACATTTACATATAGCTCATACATAAAATATATTCAAATGCAACCATCCAACATGCAAAAGTATTTGCTTCTGTCTGTGATAATCTCCATCCAACTGCTGTGCCTTTTGGACAGGACAATGGCATCGCCGCCCAAAGGACCTGGTCCTGTAGCTGGTATGTGTTAATCTGGAAAATCTGAAAAACTAACCATTGCATAACGCAAACTCTAAAGGAATCCTGCACGAAAAACCGTATCAAAAGCAATCTCACTTTCACTTTCTCAAATTGGTTGGTTGGTTAGTCGGTTGCTTGGCTGGGATGTGTGAAGTTGGGCATCCAAATGGAGGAGTTTTGTGCCGAAATGGATGACGTTTGGACAGCTACCGAATTCCATTTGAATTTATCGCGGGCTCTCTGCTTTTGGGTCAATCGAATTGTTTTGCCTTTTCTGACTTCGATCGAAATTAGTCAAATGCTTTTTGTGCACCTGCCTGCATTTTATTGCCTTTACTGTTGGCTGTTGAAATGTTTGCAATAAAACAAACCATTTCGTTGACACAAACAACTCGTCAGGGGAATTAGTATATGTATGCAAAATCCAATATAAATCACTAGAAAAGGAAATCAGGCCCCATTAAGGTTGAAATCGAAATGAATTATTTTAATGAAGGTCAGGGTAAAATGTGTAAAGCAATATCAATAAGGATTAAAAAGAAGGCAATAAAATACGAATACACTGGAAAAAACGTTGGCTAGTAACGTTTTATCACTCCTTAAATAAGTTG
Organism: Drosophila simulans; assembly: GCF_016746395.2. NCBI lineage: Eukaryota > Metazoa > Arthropoda > Insecta > Diptera > Drosophilidae > Drosophila > Drosophila simulans. Next base: position 1,250,374 of record NC_052522.2, read on the forward strand.
CCACTGATCAGAGAGAACATAATTAATAATAACTAATCATACGTATTAAAACAATACAAAAACGGATTTAATTATACTCGATATTCTATTGTCTGCTGGCATGCTTAAACTAATTTGCATAAAACACGAAAATATTCTGTTGCAAAGGTGTGTATATAAATTTAGCAGGAAGCGGCACTGACAAATTCGTTTGAATATCAGTTTAATAACGCCGATAAAATTACGAAAATAAAGGATACATAATTTTGAAACTGGTTTATAATCGTCATGATAAATCGCCTCCACACATAAAAAGCTATAATCGAATTTTGTTTGCTTAGAAAATTAATAAACAATCAAAATATCTGTATTTCTCCTTTAACGGTTATCTTTGAAGTTGATTGGCGAACGAAAGCTGCATTTGAGTTTCATGTTTGCTCGCATCTTAATCAATTTGGCACCTTTAATTTGTTTCAAGTCAGAGAAGATGGCTCTGCGGAGCAGGAAAAGCTCAGCTGGCAAACAATTTAACCGGTCTTTAAGGTGGGGAATTAATTAACAGAGAAGGCTTAATTTTATGATGCAACACTTGCGAAAAATTTATGAAAACTGCAAAATGCAGGGAAAGTATAGGATATTAATTAAAAGTAATAGGTGCTAAAAGTGGATTACAAATGTAGGTGAATCCCCTAGGCAGACTGTAAATTACCGAAACAGGCGTCACCATAAATCTATTAAACTAACACCTATAATTAACGCTATTATATATAGCTAGTTTTAGAACGGCCTTAAATGTATCCACAATTTGCCACCTATAAGAACAGCTTTTCCCTGAATTTTCTGGTAATTAGCCAAACCCCAGATACCTAAACCTCTTGCCAAATCTCTGCATTGTTCCAGCCATTCTCTAACCGCCTCATTGCATTGTTTACGATGGAGTCAAAATGTTAACTGCTTTTTGTTCACGTTTTCACACGGACTTGGCCAAAGTAAATTTATTTCTTTTTCGAGTGAATCCCATGTCACTACGCCCCCTTTATAAATCAGCCGCATTCGACAATCGCCATCAACAGAAAACGAAATTCAGCACGGCCTTCGCAGAGGGGCAGACATGGCGTATGATTAATTAATAAACATTGGCGCGAAGACAGTTACGAAACAAAAGGGAAACCGTTTCGGTTTCTTGTGGGTAGAACGTAGCGTAAGTGACCTTCACATACTTCGGATCAAACAAAAGTTTGACCAGACACTGATTCACTTATCCGAAATCAGTTCTAGTTCAATCTGGACCGCCTTTGTGCGTCACTGCGGATTATGCTTGAGTATCTTGGACAAGTCGAACAGGTTCTCGGATATTTCCTAAGAGGAACGAGTTCCCAGCGAATATGCTTCCCCTTGACATCTGGACAGACTTTCATAGCTCAATTCGGGGGTGCAACAAACACATCAAACGCATCGTTCGCAATTAGTATTAACGTCTTTGTCCACCTGGCCACTAATATGTCCGCTTAAGGTGCGTTCGGCACTTAGAATCACAAATTAAGATTGGTTTTAATCAGCGATCATTTAGAGATGAGTCAAGCGAAAAGTGAAAGAATACTGGAAAGAACTCCAGTCCCAATTAGACTCCAGTTTATAAGCTGCCATATAATTTATAGTGATTTTCTTTTTTGGCATTTCGACATCCATAGACGACTTACGACCAAGTGAGAATCAGGCACAAGGCAACCTACATAATAAATGTTTATGGCCCAAAAGAATCGCGAAGCGTCTGCATGTCAACAGTTTTGGGCGTTTAAACGGCGTAGCTAACCAGTTTAAGTCCTTTAAATTTTACGAACTAACCGCTTATTTTTAGTGTCTCAGAAACCAGATATCCGAAACTTTATTTTCGTATAGATATAGATATTTTATTACTCAGATTGTATAAAATTTCAATTCAGCGACAATGACCTCGAGTGGGCAAAATCTATCTCTAAGAAAGCTCCAAACCCGAAATATAACATAGATTTTAATCAAGAAGTCATAAAAAGTATTATTAATCTTGACTGACATATAATCTTCAGATTCTCTGCATGAAAACACAAAACATAAATTTGATAGTTTATAATATAATATATTTAAGAATTTATTTTCTGCCGGCGACATAAGGAAGCGGTTCTCCGTTATCCTTTAGTCGAAACCATTTGTGCCTCGTTTTTCTCGTTAATTCCGTTAAGATCGCTGCTTCTCGCAAGACACTAATCCCCATCCTTCCCGATCCCTATTTTTAGACTGCCCCAACTGCGTGGACGAGTCGCAGTACACGCCGAACAAGTGGACGATGCCGCTGCTGAAGCTCGGGGAGAAGCGCTACTACCTCGGCATCTTCTTCAAGGTGAGCCGCATTCCACGCCCCACAAAACGGTCCACAGCCACAATCCATCCGACGACCGAATGCAACTGACCCAACGGACAACGGACTGCAAGTCCGGTTTGATGGGTCTCCGATTTCTCAGCTGCCGTTGATTGCAAGACGCTTGCATATGGAATATTGCAGCAGGGGCGGCTGAAGAGGCATAACTTTGAGTCTTACACTGCTCAGCAGGTTTCAGGTTGGGCGGGGGAGACAAGGTAACACCGTCCTACGCCCTCTTCAAACTTTTACTAGAACTTTCTGGTTCTCAAAGGTGAAAGATATAGAATATGGCAGAAATCGGTCGTCTGTAGAAACTCGTGTGCAATGCAGTGTGTGAGTTGATATCAGAACAGATATCAACGACATATTTTAATTCAAAGCTAATCACAGAAACATAAAACCAATTCGGCCCTGAATAGAAATATCTAGGGTATCAAAAAGAGGCGCGTGCTTGGCCACGGATGGATACAGTTGGATACAGTAAGGTGGCTAACAAAGCGGCTATTCATATTAAAAACGAATTAGTCAAAGCATCAAAAAGGCGTTCACATCGAGGGACCGCTATCGTGCCGGTCCACAGGTCGTATGAGTAATAGAAAGAGCAGGCAACACAGTGGGCAAGCGAGACGGAAGGCGTGGGCATACTAAAGTTGAACGTATTACTGGTTCCACGTCAAACTGAATTATATTTTCATATTCATAAACTGCACAGCAGAGTCTCCTTGAACTTTAGAGGCAGGGCCATAAAATATAAACTGCTTCACCATTGTAAAAATAATCAGATGCATATCGTTTGTGTTAATCAATGGACGATGCCTTTCAGGAAGAGGTTAAGTTTTGGATTTATAGAGGTTGCATTGGTGGATTGATGGATTTGCAAGATTGTCTTCTCATATTGCCAACTTTGAATAAAAGTCAAATTTAGAGATAAATTGGATATTGCAAGTGAATTCCGAAGATGCCAATCGTGCAATAAATGTATCCGTCAGAAACCAGAATGAATTCCGTTTAATCCCAAAACACAATCTCCCAATTGCTTGGCATAATAAAAATGTATCCATTAATTTGCACAGCAAAGCGATGACAAATAAATCTCCACATTTTAAATTCGACATTTGAACGCTTTAATTGCACCGAACAGCAGAAAGCAAATAAATAAATATAAATAAATATTTAATCAACTTTCGCTGCATACTTTGGCTTATGAACGCTTCTCTGAGCGAGCGTGTAAATAAAACAATTCTATTTGGAATATGCCGGCGGATAAACAAAGAAATGAATTAATTATTGGCTCGTTAATTAACAAATAAACATCCATCTCCCTCTAACCAGTCGGTTTCCAAACTCCATAAATATTCCCAAATTTGTTTCGCCTAACGGTACCTCGCCTTCTGGCCACATCTTCCATCCCACTCACTCCCGCAGACCCGATTGCCCAGCCAATTGTCAAAGAGATTAAATTGTATGCATCTCGAAAACTCAGAAGGTTGGCATTTTAATTTGAAATTAATTTTTAATTCGATTTATTCGATCTTACCCTATCTGGAATAGGTATATACAACATTTTAAAGCTCACATAAAAATTAATATCTATCAATTTTGAAATTTAAATACGCATTGTTACTATCTAAATTACCTGGCTTTTAATTAAATGGAATTTATTTATTAAGTTGCTTAAATGCACCTTAATTGCCATCGATTATTATATACCATGCTAAAAGGTAAAAACAAATGGTTCAACGTTCTTATTTATCTATGGATATTTGAATATTCATTGTTATTCCCATTATCTTTACGACTTGAAAATTATCATAATTGGGTAACGGTTTTCATTAACTAATAACAGCTTTCAAGAGCATTTCCAAGTTCGTTGATCAGATCAGAAAGTTCAAATATTTAATTATTAGATTTCTTTCTTTCCTTTTCGAACGGCCGAGTTAATTAACCAGGCTTATCAGTTCCAAAGTGTTTTCCGATTATTTATGGGAATATCTAATTAGGAATTCTACCGCCGCCGTTTATAAATATCCCAAAATTCGTTCATTTTGCGTTTTTTCACCTTTTTTCAGCAGTGCCACAATGTTATGCAATACATATGAGCAGTTTAATGCAAATTCATTTCGCGTGTAAATATGCAAATGAAGCAATTAACTTCTTTTTGGCCAAAATAAGGATTGACAACCGCACGGCGGCAGTCGCTGGCAATAATGTCATTTGCACTTCACGCAGGCGCAAATCAAATCAAACTAATTGAGAGACACCTGGGCACCTGGAAAAAGGGGGTATGGCTAAGGTAGCCGTGCTAATGACATTAACAACCTGGCCAACACTTTGTTGCCACTCAATTGAGTTTTGTGTAAACTTCAGTCGCCAAATTGCACATGATTTAACAGAATTTTGTGGGCTGCAATTTGATTAGGCCAAAAGCGGTTGCCAAATATTCGAGAACAGAGTGTGGTCGACATTATACGAAATATAATTAACTCGTGAAAGTGTGTAGGAGTGTAGTACTTCATACTTACTAAATCCCGCACAAAAGATTTTCAAACTCTTAATGAGATTTTGTGTACTATCAAATGCTTTGACCCCAAGGTAATCACAATATTCGTACCTAAGCACAGATTCTCTTTGTGCGCTAACCTTGTGAAAACCCTGACAACCTTTGAAATTGCTCTTAGCTTTCTTTATTCGCCTCGCCGAAATCAAAGTGCGAGTCAGACAAAGCATTGACCCTCTGCAGTTTCCCTGACAGCCATTCTGGGCCATTAAAAGGAGCCGGCGAACTGGCTTTGTTGCGAGGCAGAGCCCCAGTTTCACCTCGGCACACCAAGCTAATTGACTCCTCGGCGGGGCGAGATGAATCTTTTACAACCCAATAAACACTTCCAGGCGAAAGACAAGCGGAGGCATTCAACGCGCTCCGTCTCGCGCGATTCTGCCACATGTGGCATGTCAGGTTGGCAGGATGCCGCACCTTCCACCATCTGCCGCTTTATTCGCGCACAATTACGGCTAATACAATTAAAGCCAAGTTAATGGCGCAAGCAGGAAGGTGCGAGCAGGGCAGGATGCAGGACGGATAGTTGCGTAATCGATTCATGTGCGGGAGATGCGGGATGGTTCCCTAACCCAGACCAAACCAAACCAAATGATTTTTTGCAAGCATCCATTCCTGCTAATGACCAATGGCCAAAGTCCATTAGAGTTAATTGAATATGTTGTTTTGGGCGGACAGGATATGGACATTCGCCACGTTGTCCGCAAAACAATTCCGATTCGGATGCCAGTCTCGATTCAGATAACGTTCAGATAGGCCAACCGCATCAGATACAGATACAGATACAGAACCGACACTAATTGGCTACAATCCCAACCAGATCCAGAGATAAACCCAATTTCCATGCGAGTGCGTGACCAATGCCGCCCCCTTCACACATGTACTGCCGCAAAAAAAAAAACAGGAGCAACAAATCCGAGCCGAGTTTTATTGACAAGTGTCGCTTGGAGGACCGAGATTGAATGGCACCTTTCAGTGGCGCGGAATTGAGATCTCTCGACTCGGAAACTGGGTCAACCGATTGCGCAAACACAATTATATAATCTCTAACTTGCCATGCATCTTAAATTCAATGCACTGCAATTCCATTCAATCCCATTCAACTCCATGTGTGTTTTTCCATTGCAGGCAAACTGGTTCAAAGCCACACAATATTGCCGGTACCACGGCATGCATCTGGCCAGCATTTCATCACAGGAAGAGAACGATAGACTGGAGAAGCACATACGTGACTTTGGTAAGTTGGCGAAACAATGATTTATGCAGGGGTCAAGTGATTAAGGTGAGAGCCTGGAAGCCATCGAGGATAGTTTCTCAAATATGAGTGCTGTTTGCCAAACTATATTCAAACTTTATTGCCAAGCTATAGGGTTGGTAAACTAGAAGCTTTGGGAATACACAAAATATACAATACAAACGTATCTGAAGATACTATGTCACTTAAGGATGAGATATATCAAAGATATATTCTTCAGCCCTTCAAAGCTTATTGCTAGCTTACTCACCTCTTCGTGAGTGGGCGTGGCTCCCGCCCATGGCCCTGCGGCGGTCAGCTTTCAACAAAAATGTGCAACATTCACTTTTTCCGTTTGTCTGTTCCTATTGCCGTGTGTGTTTTATGGAGATTTATGCAATGGAAAGTGCACCGGAGTTCGTTACTCCAGCTCCAGTTCCAACTCCAGCTCCAACTCCAACTGCAGCTCCAGGTCGCAGTCTCCAATTCGCCAACTCGACCCCCTTTTCAATGGGTTTTCGGTTACCAACTTCCGTGTATTATGGCACTAGAAAGTCCACTGAAAGTCCGGTTCACAAGTCCCCCCGTTTCATTCCTGCGGCTTTTGCAAATGCTTTTGTTAGCTGGCCGGCTCTGTTGTCATATTGATCGGATTTTCAACCGATTTCAATTGTTGCATGTCGAGTAGTCTGTGGCAATATGAATGCAGCTGTTCAGCTGTCAAATACCAGAGTTTTGTCACGGCAAAGATGTTTTGATTGGCTGCGTCGGGCAGTCGGTAGACTTAACTTAATACCTTCCAACGCACGGTAATTTAATCGATTCAATTTCATTTCCAGGCCTGGGCCACGAACATTTCTGGATTTCCGGCACGGACCTGGCCGACGAGGGCAACTTCTTCTGGATGGCAACCGGCAGACCCATCACGTTCACCAACTGGAACGCCGGGGAGCCCAACAATTTCCGGTACGAGAACGGCGAGGAGGAGAACTGCCTGGAGCTGTGGAACCGCGATGGCAAGGGCCTCAAGTGGAACGACTCGCCCTGCAGCTTCGAGACCTACTTCGTCTGCGAGGTGCAGCCCAACTAGAGGGCTCCTCCGTCCTCCGGCCAGCCGGAATCCGTACCCACACCCGTACTCCACATCCACATGCGACTAAGTGATTAGCTGGTTGGCTCCAACTGGCCTTAGCTGGCGATTACTCCGGTGAACTTGAATGTCCATCTCGGACACTCACCGCTGACAGATCTAAATTCGCGTATTCTTAGCTTAGCTGCGTAAGTGTATAAAATTCTTGTTGATAATTAGCTAGTAAACTAATTAAATTATGCTAGGATCGCTTGTATTTTCTCATGTAAAATATAAATAAAATGTATCTTAAAAACTAGACAGCTACTCGTTTTTTTCTCAATATAAATAAAAATTGAGTTGTCAAGGATATCAAGGATATCTTATAACTTGAAGTTTAGTGAGTATTTAGTATTTGAGCTTTACATATGCTTTAAATATTCAGACCACAATAATAGTTATTTGTGTAAGCACGGCACTTATGTTTTTAATTAGCCTAATAGTCGGCATCTATATGCGATTTAATCTCAAAACCGATATCCATCATAGCTCGCTCATTTTGGGGGAAATAAGCTCATCATCTAATCGGCGTTTCCCATGGGGTGCAACGGTGCGTATGAGCAATTCATTTTGAACAGCACCGCATACCACACACCACCGCCCTTCTCCCCCCGCTCAGTAATCTTGTTTCGCCATAATGCGCGCAAATAAAACCGAAAGTGCTGTCAGCAGTTTTCCCCGAAGTTCTGCGCTCTCTTTTTGCCACAATTTTTCTCCTGGGGAATGCAGCCACCTGTCCGTCTGTGTGGCAAGTGAACAAAACTACTGCCGATAGAATAATCAGCTGGAGAGGAAAGCCGAAAGGACTCATCCTCTTCGAGATTTTCATCCTTGATTGACTTTGTTCTGCTCCAGTGACGAGAGAAGAGCTTTTCGCGAACATTGTTGCCAGCGATTCGCGACTCGGCGTTCGTCTTATTGTCCTTATCCTAGTAACAGTCTCCTGTCGTCCTTTCCCGCCTAAGTGTCCTTGTGTCCAGCTGTTTTGCCAGGACTCCCCTTCGGATCCCTCTTGTATCCTGCGAAACGGTCGCCGCCGGCAAGGGCTAGTCGCACAAAACAGGACCCAGGGGAACTCACAGGATGCTTTCGTTTCGCCAAGAGTGAGGATAAGAGAGGACATGCGCAGTATGTCCTCCGAAAGAGAGGATACGAAAGGAGAAATCAGCTGGTGCTGCCAGGACTTTTAAATTTCAATCAAAATGCACAAATAGGGTTTTTTTTACAGGAATGTCCCCATTCAGGGAGAAATAGAAAGGTATGTGATCTGAAAGGATATATTTTAGGATAACTTAATATAATTTCTTGTTTATTATTCATTTAAATATTGATGGTAGAGTGATGTTCATATGGTAATTTTGATTAAAGTAGCGAGGTTTCCTATTTAATTTCCTCCAATCTTTTTGGACAAGTACAAATTAGGCAGCCCTAACAGTATTAGGTTTTAGGAACCGCCTCTTCGCGGAATTAGCACTTTCAATTTCCCTCGAAAACTTGATGCCACATCATTATGGCCAATTAATCAATCACTTATCACCCGTCATAGCCAGAACATTTAAAATGCCATCAATCGTCGTGCGATTTTTCCAAGAGAAGATGTGCCATGTGCTCTTCACCTTTTCTCTTGCGGATGAATGAAGAATGTTCGAATTCATCTGAACCAAATGCGGAAAACTCGGCCAAGAGCACGAGGAACAGTTCATCCGACGACGCATTCCGTGTGCGTTCTCGGCAGTCGCCTCTGGGTTCTCGATTCCCAGTTCTCGGGCTCTCATTTTCCGGCGCAGTGGCTCCGCTTCAGTTCGCTGTAGACATTTTCCCGGTGCGGACGTGCGTTTGGCGGTGGAAATTGTCGAGCACGCCGAAAAAGAAAATACCACAATAGTTGCGCTCGTTGTAACGTTCGGTTTCTGCGGTTTTTCGGTTTATTTTGCGGCTTCTTCTGCACTCTAATTTCATTAGCCGGAAAAAGGAAAGCGGGGAAATGGCTGCGTGCAAGTAATCCGGATCCGCTCAAGAAGTGCGTAAATTATGACATCGGGATGGCTCGAAGATAAGAGAGAGAGCGATTGTCTCTTCGGCTGTCTTCCTGGCTCCCTGGCTCCCTGTAACCCAGAAGCCCAAGTGTGTGTCCTGATGGCAGAAAGTAAAATTAGGGCAAAATGCCAGGCTTAAGGGGGGTGTGGTGGGGTGGCTGCCACTCCCACCACTTGACCGCCCCCGCTTAAAGTGCTCCTCGTTGTCGCAGCCTAATTAATTCAATGGGCCCACTCTGCTGCACCTAAATTTTTGGGGCCATCGAAAGGGACGCCACTTTTGGAGTTCCCATCCCGCTTGGGGGATATTTTTACTCCGGGCAAAAGCTGAAACGAGAGCCCCAAAAAGGACTTTGGAGCCCAGCAAAGTTTCTATCGAAACCCGAATAAGTTTAGTTCTCGAACTGCTAATTGCCCAAAAATTACTTGATATTTTTATCCCGGCCCACAACACATTATACGAGTATTCCTGCTTCTGCGGCAAACAACTTTTCGCTGGGTTAATTATTTTTAAATTGCAAAAACATTTCATACGCAAAGCGCCGCAGAGCAAACGCAAAAATATATAAATAAATTTCCGCTTTTCATGGCCACACAAAAATGAGCGACAAAAAATCGGCAACGCCGATTGTAGGGCAAAACCCCCGCCAACAAATCATAAAAAAAGAAAGCCGACGAGCCCAGAGAGAAAAGTGAATTCGGAATGGAATGGAAAAGTGTTCAAAACTGAGTGACAAGTGCGATTCGAGGGAATCTTTTTTCAGTGACAGCCAGAAATGTGCGAGAATTTATGATGCATTTAATTAAAACGAATTCGGATGGTTCGAAACAGGACATTTGCACCCAAATTTGATGGTCAACAAAGAGGACGAAATAGGGTCCCTCAGTGCGGGCGACACTGTGCTACAAGGTTTAAGTTATTGCCACGATTTGATGGTTAATATGGATATGATATGATACCTAACCAGATGCTACAAAGTATTATGATTCAAGGTGTCTAAAAGTATTATATACTATTTGTTCTACAGCTTTAAACTTTTAGGTATCCTTATAAATGGCTAGAACTTTCTAAAGCGAAGTCCAAGTTGTATCCCATAACTTCTATATATCAAGCTTCTTCCAATCTATATAACCATTCTGAACCGAATAAAATCGATTTATTATCGCATGACTAACTCAACTCGTCTCGCGTTGCGACTTTATTAAAAACTCCTTACCGCCGACGATGTTTTTCGTGGCTCTCCGGTTTCCTTGCCGCGTGCCCAGTGTAATTTGGCCATGTGTTGACACGACCACCTAGTTGAGCAGCACCAGCTCCCCACCCAGTAGAAGGAGCTGCGGCCAAATGCGTGAGTCACATGTCAGCGTAGTGCCAGTGCTTTCCAGTATTCCGCTCCATCTCGACCACTTCACGTCATGTTTTGGCCGCCAACAAACATGACATTTTACGGTTCTTTTATGCTTGCCACATGTCACGACACAGTTAACTGCCGTATAACGCAAAAACACCCCGCACAACATAACGCAACTCAACCCAACTGAACTGAGCTGAACTTAACTGAGCTGAACCGAGAACCCAAACCGCAGTAGACAGATGAGGCTGTGGGAGACACAGGGGTTAAGGCCCTGCTCCTGGACAGATCTATGACATGGAACACATACATATATACATATGAGCCACATATATTTATGTGCACACTGGAATACTCCGATATTGCCCGGCCGACTATGCAATTATGCAAAAAGGGGGCGGACTTCGGGCTGTCAATCATGGGGAAATTGAAATTGCTGTCGACAATCGTGAGCTTTTGGGGTTAAAGTTGGGAAAACACTAAAGGGACATCAATTGATGAAATACCAGGTGATGCGATGGGCGATGGCTTGGGAATTTAACCAATCTATAGATAAGACTAGGTAACACCGCTTGCTTTAACATAACTTTTGTACCATTTCTATATGCATTATGTTTAATCATTCCAATATGCCCAATGTCCTGCGAGTACCAGGTAGCATATAAAAAGGATAACCCTCAGGTGCTCGAGGGCTGTTGGAAAGGACAAGCGACTTGCCGGGGTTGACTCTTTTATTGCCGTCACTTGAGCCAATATTTGCACATTTCAACAATGTTGCCATTTTTCCACGTGGGCGTTACCCTTTCCGAATACCCTTGCCACCCCCGCAAACCCGTTCCGAGTCCTCCTATTCAGCCATGCATGCTTAAATGTAATGAAATATCCTGTTCCGTCTCCAGGATCCCCATCCATCGCCAGCCGGGTCGCATAAAAAGGCTCAATTCAATTTTTCCACGCCCCAACCCGTGGAGGATCCGCATCCGGATCCCCCTGCTCCTGCTCCTGCTCCGATTCGGTCTGCTGCCAATTCAAGTTTCCATTTTCATTAGGGAGTCCAGACGCCGCAGGTCCTTTAGGTGCCCTGCTCGCTCTACACAATGCTAAACTCGTTGAGCTTTGTTGGAGCTAACCAAGTGGGAAGGGTCCTTCATGAAGGGGAGCCAGCGGATGTGGACGTGGATGTGGCTGCTCGGTGCATATAATTAAGTCGTCCGGTGGGCGGGGCTGACGCCATGCATCATGTATGCTCGGAAATGCTGCAGAAAGTTGAGCAAATTATGTTGTAGCCCGCCGGTTGCAGAGGTGCCTTCGTGGCCTGATAAATAAATTATTTCACTTAATTATTCCAGGCTAGAGAAATTCTATGCTATTGCTTATAATTATTATGCGCTAGATTGGGAAATGTATAGCTTCCTCTCCTTATTTCCTAGATTTATAATGTATTTGCCATTTTAATTCGTTTTAATGAAGATTGTACTCATACATAGGCTTATGATATCATATATGATTGAACTCGACTAATTCAAGTGCATCGAACTTACCTTTCGGTAGTAGCCATCTTTAAGTTAGACATCTTTCCTGGATCCTCTGCATTTTCCGGATCTTTTTCATTTGCTTTTCCATTTTCCACTTCCATTTCATTTCGCAAAGCTCTTCTGAGCCTCAGTGCCATCTTTCATTGGTTCGTGCTTCTTTCACTTCAATTCCATTTGATGCGCCACAAGATTTTCCCCGCCAGACGTTTCAATCGCTTTCCACCCATTTTCCGCTGCAACGTGGCCACGTGTAATGTGAGACTGTGAGACTGGGCATGTGGGAGGGCCGTATGGATGTTGACCACTCCTTGCCAGCAGCACTTGCTTTTCACTCGCCCCAGGCAATGTTTCCCAGGCTTTTCCTAACTTTCATCGGCTTGAGGTCTTGTTCCTTTGTTATTGTTGGCTGCGCACTTGAGTTGTTCGGCTCGCCCTTTATTGTGCCCCGCCAACTTGGCCCAAACCCATTTGGGCCTCGACACGTGAACGTGTGCAAGTGGCCCGCCCGATCGCCCCTGGCTTTTTCCCCGGCACGCGATGCACTTGGCCAAGATACCACGCCACCCTTCGGTCCCCTTGGCCCCCAGCCCTTTTGTAGCCGCCGTCAGCTGCAACTGTTGGCAATTTCTTATGCCTTCCCTGTGCAAACAGAGGTATACCGGTTCTAATCTTTTAAGTAAACGCGAATTCTTCAGCAGTTGACTATGATAATCAACAGTGGTTAAGTATGTTTATCTCTCATAAACGCGAATTCCATGAATCATTCCATGATAGATGCTAAAACCTGTACAAATTGTTAGTTATACGGGGTAACTACTAGTCTGTACTGCATTTACCCTGCCTTATTGTGCACAATAGACGGGAAAAGAGTTTGGAGGCCAGGGTAAATAATTTTCATGCTCATGGACGGCGACGAAGTCGGCACTCGAGGGCATTTTTTACGAGATTCCTGGGCAGATGGGGCTGGGATAGGGCTGGCGACCAGGCTGCTTAACTTTCCGAGTTGATGAATAATTTAATGGAAAAACACATGTTTCGGGGATGTGGGGGCACCACCACCGAGGCAAACGAATCGGTCGTCGAAAATGTCTGATATGGAATTGCCTATTTCCGGCTCAGTCTGGCGGCAAAAGAAGTTGTCATGGGATCGGGATGGAGGTAGCCAAAAGTTGCCGGACAACCAAATTTAGGGGCTGCTGTGTTTCGGGGCAACCAGGATAACAATCACAAAAATGTTCGCTTCGGAGTTTCAAATTACATGCGATAAACATGGTGCTGCGGCCCAGAAGTTAAATAAACACAATTTGGTATCGAAGTTTTGAAGGTTGGCGCTGGCAAGTAGGCAACATAAATCGTTAATGAACGAAACTGAGCCGCTGGAAAGAAGCCATTAATTTTTCAAGGACCTCTGGTCGCGCTGGGCAACCCAATCGTTTTGATCCGAGCAGCTTAAAGCTGCACAAAGTATTTTAATTAATTTTTCACAATCATAATGTCAGGCTTGAAGAGCAAATTAATTGAATTTACGGCCTTGAACGCTGCCGAAAATAAAAGGAACGAAACGAAACGGAAAAGGAAAAGGAAATGTTACCATCCTGTGGCATTAAATTGAAATATGAACATGAAAGCTTCTGTTTTCCATTCATCAACAGGCCACGACGACCTTAGACATTAACACATTCACACGCCATGTTTTATGTGTGTGCGTTGCCTATATATATACACTTTGCCATAGTATTTAGCAAACAAGTGGTGGATCGAAGAGGGGGAGGGGGAAGGACCTAAAAAAGCAGGACGTGTCGGGGTCACCAACTTATCTTCATCTGGGAGGGAAGGAAGGCGACCAACCCTCGTTTGTCTGCCATTGACGGCCCTTAGTCCTCGGTTCTCCCTACTTTTCCTGCCATTTGGACTCTGGCCAGACGAAGATGATTCAGGACAGGACACACGTAACGCCAGCCAAAGTTGGCCCAAAGTGGGCTTGCTCTGGGAGATGCGGCCAGCGGCCATCGGCCGTCTCCTTTCTCATTTCCTTCGCGCGGAAGTCCTTTCTTCGTCCTGCCCGGGACATTAGGGATAATCATTACGATGATAAGCACGAACGATTTGATTTCTCCCGTTTATGTGGCCGTTGTCATCGACGGCTTCGCCTCGTCTGCACTGACAAAAATCGGGAAGTAATAATAAAGCGTTGTGTTACAATTCCTACCTTCAGCAGGCATAATTTACTATCATTACCCAATTTTTTTTATCAGTGTGCGACTGTTGGACTATCGGAAATGCTGCGCTTATGTTGGGGTATTTGAGCCTTTGTTTGTTTGCCCGCCTTTTGTTTCGATAAGTGACTCAAGTGGCTTTTGTAGCTTTATTTTTATGGCGTACTCTTGGTGGTTTTTATACCGAAATTAAATAGTTCACAGCTCATTTTGTTTAGTTCTATAGTTGTGCAAATTTGCGCACCGTCTCTGATTCGGAAAGTTTTCCATTCGGTTCTTAATGCAGTTCTATGACAGTTTCCAGTTTTCAATTATAAACTTGATAAATGCATTTCGTCCTTGTGGTCTCCTAAGCTGGCCAAAAAATCCTCATTATTGTTCGGCTTTGCCATTGTTAATCCACTGAAATCCCACTTTCCGTTCGCCACTCCTTCCACTGCGCAAATGTGTTTTTGTTGAGCTTTTAAAAGTTTCCGCTTCGCGTTTTGTACCAAACCAAAAATTTCGCAGTCTTTGTGGACGCATTGTGGCACTTTATTCACAATTCGTTTTTTGCGTGAACTTTGGCGCTGACCCAGTTTCCTTTTGCATTTTTTGTTGAACTCGCTCAGACAGCGCGGCGTATACGTAATGTTCGAAACGCTTGCATGTTTGCGTGTGCAAAAAACTAGCGAACAAATTTGCTTTTAATTTCCAAAAGCCGAAGCCTCGTAGAGCATTTCAAATTCATGAACACAAATATTTGTCAAGCGATAGAAAAAGGAATTGGGCGGGGCGTTCACTTAATGACAAAGTAAGTCAAAATGTAGCGACAACATTTGCCCATTCATCACGGGATAAGACGGGGATGATGACTGGGCCCCAAGGATTCCAGCGACGGAGTTTTAAGGCCTTTGCCAACAAATGGCATCATCACTTTCACTCGCCGAGCTGCAGCCGCCGAACAGTGCGGTCGGAAACTATAAGGCTGCATCTTATCTGATATATGTTATCAACTTGGTTAAGCGTTAAGCTAGGGAAACTGAAAGAGGAACTTAAAAAAGAATAATTACAAGGAGCGCCTCTTAAAATATAAAACTGACTACCTACGGCATTCTATTTTTCCGATTTATACCTTCAAGATTAAATACTTCCCAATGGATATGTAAATTACTACCCATTTATCAAGATGGCAAGACTTCCCAAAATGCCGTGTGACGTAGTGTAATTCGCCACCCACACCACCCACCTCTTGGCTCACTTAGGTTAACCCACATTGACAATGAGGCGAACAACAGACAGCCGGCGCAGGGAGATGATTCCATGGGTGGAGGGGAGCAGACATGTTCTCCTTACCAGGCCATCCTTAAAAGTCCACACGGAGCACAGAACTCTTTCATCAGCAAAAGCAGAGCAAAAGCAAAAGCAGAAGCAGCTCCTCTTGCTGTGCTTCCATTGTGTCAACAAGCGAGGTCACCCGAAAGTGGGCGGAAAAGCGGAGGGGTGGCATTAACTGCAGCACGTTAATGTTATTGTAGGCGCGGTTGTCGCAGGCGACTGACTGACTGACTTTCCCACTTTTCCCCACTTTCCCTCTCGTTTCCCGCCGCGAGGGAGAGGCAAGAAAGGAGCTTTTGTTGTTTGGCCGATTAAAAGTTGTCGTCGTTGTTGCTGTCTTCCTTTCGCTTTTGGCCCCATTCGACTGACATCGTGGCGGGGCTTCCCCCTTCCCTTGTTGTTGTGGCTGACCCGCTAACCTCAGAGCACACAAACACACGTCGGCACACACACACACACACAACTACACAAAGGGAAAAACCATAAGAATGGCTGTCCTCCCACTTTCACCTTTTGGCTAACAAGACGCCTTTGTACCATCGAACTAATGCCGTTTAATACTCCAGACGACTTTAAATTGAAAGTTAATACAAATGAAAAGCACAATTTCAACAAGCTTTTATGAAAAATATCCTGAAAGTCTTTTATCTGGCTAAAAATATAATTAACTTTAAAGAATGCCATGTAAAATGGATAGTTACAAGCCCATTTCTAAAGGAATACCATCCTATTTTTGTTCTGTGTACCCACACCCGCGCTAGAAAGCAATAAAGCGCTGGGCAAGAGTCGCCCACTTGGCACAGTTTCCGCGCACAATTACGGGGCAATCAATTGGCCAGGCTGTCAATAGTTGCCAATAAATGTATCGAGAGCACGGCAATCGAACTTGGCAACTCGGTTGCATTTTCCGCTTTCCGCGGGCGCTGCAGTTGGAGCCAAAAATCACATACCATAAATAAAAGTAAGAACTTATCTCTCTTTCCTTCCAGCGGCGAAGAGCCAATGAACTTGCTGACAACTTGAGACGGCCACGAGGAGGGGAATCCCCTTTGGGCGGTCAAGGAATCGGGCCACCATGGGCGACCTACAGGCCACCATTGAATTCGTCGTGGAGCTGCACAAGTTCTTCAATGTGGATTTGTTTCAGCGCGGGTGAGTCTGTCCTGAGTTTCAGTTTAAAAGCACTCAAACTCGGTGATGTATTAATCCGAGGGGCCCCAAGTAATAAAGTAAATGCCAAGAAAGTTTCCAAAGAACGCCGTGAAAATTGATGGATTAGCTGGAAAATGCGTTAGTCAAACTTAGAGCTTTGAAGCTCCAACTTTTCCATTTAAAGTTTCGCCCAATCTACATTTGTCGCCGTCTAATAAAAGTTACATTTGCCATAAGATCATTAAACCCTTCCAAATTGGCTTCCTGCAATTAGTGATTTGCAACGATGATTTGCACTTCGTGATTACTTGTTCGCAAACAGTTAAGAAATCCGGGCCAATAGAGGCATTTCACACACTCGCTACCCACTGTTGGCACAAAATATTTCAAATAAAATTGTTAATTTTTCCCCAATTTGCCGAGCACGTAACACGGACCTTTGAAGTGTCGGGCAAACAAAATGAAATGCAGTGCAATAAGCAAACAAAGCGTGGCCAACCAATCAAGAGCCAGTAAAAAAAGGGGGCAAGTGGGCTGGGCAGACATGTGTACATACACATAGTGACCGTAGCACTCACTAATTGTCAGCCAAGTGTTTATGGGATTTCAATTTGTTGCTGCTGCTCTTGAAGAAAACGAACGAATGCACAAAAAGTACAAAACACGAAATGAAAAGAAAAACAGAGCATTTGTTTGGGCTTTCCTCGGATTTCCCTTTGTTCGCTTGGCACTGCAAATGAAGCTGCTGACGACCAGAGTGTCAGTGGCCCGCAAATCTGCTGGGAATCGAGGACTCCTGATCTTGAAATGTTTCGACAGCAAGTGGATTAAGGGAGAAATTCAATATCATTGGGGGGGAATATACCTTCAAACAAGAGCAATATAAATTACAACAGTTCCCTATTGATAAAGCGAATTTAATTAATCCGCCCACCTCACCCCTTCCTTCGTCCACAGACTCTACCAGGTGCGCTGTGGCCTGCGTGTTTCGCCCCGCCTACCTGTGCAGGTGGAGACGAGCATTCCGGAAGCCAGTGGACCCGGAAAACAGAACGGACACGCCAACGGGGCCACCGACCACGGCAGCAGCGATAGCGAGAGGGGGGAGCTGTCGCCGGGGGAAGTGCCACGCCTCCACGAGTCGCCGCCGGGGGGCAGCTGCTCATCCGCCTCCGTTATCAACGGCAGCGGCGCCTCGCGCATCTTCCAGATACTCTACCGCAACGAGGAGGTTCCGCTGCGCGACATCATCCACTTCAGGAGCCACCTGCTAGGTGAGTGCACTCGGGAAAATCATGTGTAAATCAATGTTTTGGTAAAAGGTTCTTACCCCCGGCAGGCAAATAAACAGGGTTTTTTTAGAGTGTGGCCATTGGCCAAGTAGGCTGCCGCATAAATTGCACTTTCGAGTGCATCTTGCCAAGAATGCGAAAAGGAATCGCCTTCTTCCGCATTGTTGGCATTGATAAGTTTGTTTAAAGGGTGACTAATTCTACTCTATTAATGTTATGCTCTCAAAAAAGAGAAGATTATAATTTACAGAATTTATTGAATTGCTTTAAAGATCCTAAAATAAATTAAGTTAGTGTCACGAGGCCAAGCGAGCTGGGCTAGAAATGTGCACTTTGGCGAGTGGCAAGAATGCCGGGAATTCCCCGTTGCCGCATTGGTGGCCTTTTGATGGGAATCCGGGGAAAAACCCCAGCGCGGGTAACCAGACACCAAATCACTCGACCAGCCAGCGGACAGCGAAACTTTCGGAGTCGAAATGAGTTTATTGTTCGATTGGAAATATAAATCAAATTGTCAGAGAGCGGACCAAAGTTCCGAAAGTTTGGAGCCCTGGGGATCTGGAATGGAGCCGCTGACCACACGGGACAGATGCCAAAGACGTATGGCAGGACACGGGAAAACTTCGGTTCGGAAACTTCCTTTCCACCTAATTGCATTTATTGCTGACTGCAGCTAAAAGGATTCTTGCTGCCCTGGCTGCAATGCAATTACGGTAAGTTGGAGGAACTCCTTTTGGAAAATTCTCGGCCAGCAAACGAAAAACTTGGCCCACACCATGACCCAGTTTACATTAATAAAAGAAAAACAAGACGCTGCGCGAAAGACAGACGGCCAAGTTAAAAAATCTAAAGTAAACAATTTAGTTATGCATTACAAGAAGTGGATGATGGACTAGAGAGTGACCTATACAACGAAATAAGTTTCATAACTCTATAATCATATATATACTATATACATTATGTTTCACATTGTGTGTGCTTAAGTGCGCGTTTATAAAATAATCCAATTTAAATATATTTTGTGTACATGGTAACCGCAACATAAAACCCAATAAAAGCCGCATAAAAACTTAACGGCGCAAAAACATAAGAGGAAAATGGGCAAATTGAAAGTAAATTTCCACATGATGCGGAGAGTGCGCTGCTGGGAAGGCGGGAAATGCGGAAAAGCCCATGGAAATATGTACACACGCGTCGGCAGCAAATGGAAATGTTGGATAAAAATATAAAAAGATATTTTTATTCGCATATTTATGGGTATTGTGTGAGGAAATAAAAGAGCGCCGGAGATTTCAAGGTGTTGAAGTGCCAGAATGGCGATGAGCACTTGACGGACGCCTAAGCCCAGGCACCTTATCCGCATCCTTGTAGCTGTTGCCTTTTTTTTGCTCGCCATCGCATCCTTCGACAACAATAGAAACATCATCCACTTGGCTGCCGAGCAAAGTGATTAATTCATTTGGACAAGTTTCACGAGCAAAGTGCGGGGAATCTAGAAAGAGCCACAAACAAAAGTAACTTTTCAGTTGACAGCTCGCAGTCTGTTGTGGATGCCTCCTCGCATGTGTGTGATTGTTGGGCTCTCCCCCTTCCGGTTTTCCGCTTTCCCGCTTTCCCGCTTTTCCGTTCTTCCGCTCTTCCTAACTGTGCAATTTATCTTTCGTATAGTTCGTACAGTGGGTTACTGCACCGCAGACAATAAAATAAACTGTGTCGAGCGGCGGAGAGGAGACCCTTGTGAAGCCCTCAGCATTTAAATTATTCCAGCCAAAAGCAATTGTCACCACGGACCACATGGCGGATGAGTGATGCGCCGGAGGAGCCAGCAAAAATCTCAACAGGCCAAAGAGATCTGGCTGCTCTCCGCTCTTTTTATTGCCTTTCGCCAAAAGTAAATCCTTATTTTATGAAAACAAATGAATTTTATGGCCCCACGAAGGAGCAGGCTGCTGGCATCCTAAGTGGGAGCCCCATAAACCACCATCGACATGTGGAGCAAATTGAATTTGATTAACATTTTCGGCTCCGAAACGACGTGGGTGGGGCTTACGGAGCTAAAGGTAGCCATGGGTTAGATCGACCCTGCAAAGGGAGGAGCGGAACTCTGGCAAACTCTGATGGTTATTATTATGGAGTAGCAGGTGGAATAATAGCTGGTATTGATGAATATGCAAAGAAAGGTGGGAGTCTGCGCTTCGATTCGACTCACTTGTTGAACATCCAAAAAGGGAAACCCCATTCAGAAGATGACCTAATGGGTCTAGAATTTAAAATGCAGACCTCAAGTTAAGTTCCCCTAACTTTCCCATAATCAAACATTTAAATCCACCCATATTTAACACTGCAACATCTGCTTGAATCGACAATGGAACCTAATTGATTGAGTTCCCAAACACAACTAGGACAACATATTCCTGAGTCATCGATTTACTCGGTTTCCGGCCAACGATTTGCGGTCTTCGCAGAATTTTGATTTGTCTTTGTCGCAGCACAACTACATGGACATTAACCTATTTGGTCGGGGGTGTTGGGTGGCAGACCGACCTATCCCGAACCACCACCCAGTTGCCACCCACTTGCCACTATTTCGAACTAAACGAAAATCAATAGAAAAACAAATAAGCCAAGACGGAATTGAAATTGAAGGGATTTGGGAGGGGCATGGGGTATGGGGCATGCATTTATCCCGGGGATTTGCAGTTCAATCAACCTCAAGACGGATACTCACTTTTTTCCCGCTCTTCTCATTCCTATCCATTTTTTGCAGTTGACAGTCGTCACCTGAAGGAGTCCATTGAACGGGCCGAGTTTTCGCTGCAGTTGGAGCTCTGGTTCGGGGAGCAGAACGGGTCGAGCAGCCTGAACGGCAATGGAGGCGGCAGTGGGATGGGCAGCTTCTCCGGACCCTCCAGCTCCGCCCTGACACTGGCCTCAACCAGGAACCTGCAGCTGAACTTTCATCCGGGACGCGGCCTTCACTACCATCTGCCGGTGCTGTTCGACTACTTCCATCTGGCGGCCATCAGTGTGGGCATCCACGCCAGCCTCGTGGCCCTTCATCAGCCGTACATCAAGTGAGTAGTGGTGTGCTCATGGTACACAGAAAAAAAGATGGGAAACAGGGAGGACTCCACTTAAAACAGGGAGATTCCTCGTGGAACTACTAGTAGTAATATTAATAATGAGTGGATTTTAAACAGTTCTAAATCACTTTCGGTTACTCACAAGTGCACATACTTAAGTTAAATCTTCACAGGATTGAAAGTCAACATTTTTCCGCAGTGTAGTCATGGGTTCAAGTGTCATCCGTTGCAGGAGATGCAAAGTGAAGATGACAACATGATCTCTAATGTCACCGTTGATACAGTCATATTTTTCACAGTAAATTGAACCCGCTGCGTGGGCTGCACGGGTCAGTGGGCGTGGCAGTCTCCCCTTTTTTATCGTGTCCTGTTGCGTGGGGACTGCAGCATCAGCAGACGGACAGAGGGACAAAGGGGCGTGGGAGCTTCGTAGGCAACTGGCGGCCAGTTACCCGCACAAATCATTTCCAACTCATTAAAATTGCACACAGACTCCGCAGGACGCAGTGCCTCATTTTCCGCCCACTGTTCACACAAAAGGGAGAGGATACAAAAAATGTCGAGGCATAAATTTTAATGACTCTCGCAATGCAATTGTCCTTTGGCTCCTGTCCCACTCCGGGAAAAGTTGCTGGGGAAAAGTATACAACACGAAACTTGCGCGGCTAACAAGATGCGGAGGCGTGGCACAATTCGAGGGGCGTGGCCGCATCCCTGGCGGAGTGCAACTGCCGAGTCAATTTTTACGCCGTTTGATTCGGCAAAAGTTGTATCCGTGCGCCATGTGCCATCCGCCAGTATTTCCCTCTTATTATCCTTGACAAAGTTTGCCATCTTTTCAGTGAGTAATTCCTTAATCTGTTTTATATTGCTAAAAGTTGTCGGCAATTTTCGAGTGCAAATCCTCTGCTACTTTCCCAACCAGGAGCAGCATTTGAGGTCCTCGCTCGAAACGAATCCTTTGGCAAACACAATATGAAACGGAATTTGAAATTTTCCCAGGCCGCGTAGTGCCTCCATCTATCTCTCGTATGAATAAAATATCATCTCATTCGACTCTGGAATTCCTTGTTGACCTTGGCCTTTGCCCCGATGCGGCATACTCATCCTGATTACCAGCAATCCCCGCCGCTTCCCCAGCCTTCGTCCTCGTGAGCAGCGCCGTAAATTGCCTGATTATCTCGGCAAGCTGAGGTCCAATCATGCCCACAGTCGGATTGGCTTACCAGCGGATTTTCGGCGGCGAAACTTTAAAGAGCTTGGGATTAAATCCTTCGAAGTAGTGGTGTTATTACAATTTTAAGCTTATCACAACTGGAACTCTTGGACTGAAGATTAAATGTTAGATTTAGTCCTTATTCGTCGGATTCTATTTTATTATTTCCTTGAATTCCATTGATAGATAGATGCTTATTATTATTCCATAATTTGATTTCTTTAACTAGCTGTATGCTCACTTTTTGCACTCTATAGGTAGCTGAATATGTTAACTCTTATGAATTGTATAGATCTATTGTTTCGTTACTATATTTGTATATACAAACTAACAAAATATCAACGCAGGTTGTGTGGCGAACATCCTTGTTTTCCTGACAATAAGTTGCAGTTGTAATTGAACCGTTTATCATTTTCTATAACCTGCGATCCATTTATCTCATTTCTGTGCATCAACGATATCGAAATAAACCCAAACACATAATCCATACCAATATCACTCAAAATACGGATCAAACCCGACCAATACGACACTGAAAACTGGTTGCGGTTGCAGGAAAAGCGTGTTCTCGTACATGAAATTCTGGTAAGAGCCCATCATAACTCCATCACAACTAGATCTCCGTAACTGTGTAAATTCCGTACTTCAATCCGCTCGGATCACGTAGTTGGTGTAGTTTCTGTGGCCAGGAGAGCCTGCTTTATGTATCCGTATCCGTCCGTCCGTCCCTGTCCACGTCTCTTCTTTTATGTGTACTTTTATATGGTAGATATGAAGTGGATGTTGGAAGGAAGTGAAGGATTTAACCGAGCTCTTTTATGGCCTTTTCATTATTTTTTAGTGCCCCTCGCAGTTCGAAGCCGTGGAGTGCGGGCAAGCTGAGCTGCAGGGGAAACACTTCGCCAGGACCCTTGGAGGCGGTGTTCTTCGGACCCCAGATCGGCGGGACGACCAAGTGCAGCGGAGGTCCTGCTGGCAGGCTGCTCCAGTCCAGAGCCATTCATCGCGAGATCTGCAGCTTGCTGCTAGGTATGGATTCTACTTAAGTCCACAAATCGAGTCAAGTCACATCTCCCTGCTTCCAGGTGCCATTGAGCAACTGAAGGCCACTCTTAACGAGTTCAGCACTGTGCTACCTCCGAGCATAAACTCCCAGATTGGTTCACCGCCTCTGAGGGAGAATGACACGGGAGAACGACTGCAACTGCTACTGGATCAGGCCAAGCAGCTCGAGGCGGAGGAGGACTTCGCCATTCGGGCCAACTCCGACATAGCCCAACTGTGCGCGGAGAGCATTTTCTGGTGGAGAAGGGTCCTCCTGGCCTCCAGATCCTCGACAGCAGTGCACACCCTGCTGGCCAGGAAACACCACATACTCCGGGTGCGAAGGTTCGCCGAGGGCTTCTTTGTGCTGGAGCAACCGCGGCATGCAGCAGCAGCTGGTTGTCCGGACCAATCCAATGGGTCACCCTCACCCGGCCATTGCCAGGGATACGTGGCCATAGCTGAGCTGGCCAGGAGGAGTCGCTATCTGCAATCCCTGCCGCCGCTTCCCGTTCATTGCACCCCCATCGACGGTGACGCCTCGTCCCTGCCGCTGATCTTCGAGGATCGCTACGTGACCACAAGCAGCACCTATGCCAGGAGAAGATCCGGTAGTGATCCCCAGCTGGAAGACGCAGTCTCGGTGGTTGGCGTTCAGAAGAAAAAGGTGGACAAAACCCACTCAAGCAGCAGCTTAAATGGCATCAAAGACTGTTTGGCCTGCCACTTCGACTACGATTACCCGCAGACCAATGGCTCGGGCCCAGCTCATCCGCACGCCAAGTGTGTGATCACTCCGAGATTCGCTTTGGGCGGGGAAGTGCTCCAGGCGAGTCTCACCATTGCTCCCAGCAAGGAAGCAGCTCCGGAAGCCGTCGCTCCTCCCACACTGCGTCACAATCTGTCCAGACACTCGGTGACCGGTTTGCTGGAGGATCTCGATCTGGATTCCAGTGTGCCAGCGCGTCACAGCAAGTCCCTGGACCAGCTCGATGGCTGTGAGGGACTAACCACAAATCAAGTGAGCACGACCAACAACAACACTCTACCCCGACTCCAGGCGGACGATCTGATGAGGAACATATGTGAGTTTCGGCAGCGGTATGGAAAGTTCGACTACCTTCACGAGATCAAGCTGCTGAATCCTCCCAAGCAACAGCAGCAGGCGGTGCCTCAGCAGCAGCAACAGTGCAACAATGGTTACAACTCCCTGCCCAAGTCGATGGTTCCACCGAGGAACTCTTATCCACCACCTCCTCCTAGTCAGCATACCACCATGCCGAGGAGCAGCTCCTCGCAGATACCTCGAGCCGTGGAGATTGCCCGGGTGAGGGTTTCCGACATCAAGGAGATGTTGAGGCAGGGTCAGCTGCGGAAGGAGTCCAGCAGCTCAGAGAGCGACATGATGCAAAAGCTCCAGATGCTGAGCTCGAACAGTGTTCCCTTCCGCTTGGAGGGAACCAGCAACAACAACACCACCAGCAGTGATCCCAACACCAGTGGTTTCAGTGAATCCCTGCCAAACTTGGCTCCGCCACCGGAATTCGATTCCGATTCGCAGTTGAGGCGGCAGAGGAGCAACTCCACTTCGTCGCTGAGCGAGGAGAGTGGCTGGGTAAGCAGCCGAAGGAGTTCCCTTGCGATTTCTAGTCCGGATACCATCACCAGTACGGGCATGACCAATCGGCAGAGACACACCCAGCTAAACTTGGGGATGGGCATGGCCATGGAGACCCGCCTTAATGGCGAGCAGCTGAGGTTACGCCTACAAAAGGTCCTGGAACAGCAGCAGCTTCAGCAGCAGCACCCCCACAAGACCCGGAAGAGGCAGGCAGGGACCTCCAGTCAGAGCAGGACTCCTGCCCGACAGCAGACTGAGGTACACAAGAAGATCTCCTCGGTGACGGTGAATATCAAGCGGGAGCGCTCCCGTTACCAGCTGGATAGACTACGACACCTGCCCAATGGGGAGTCAACGGAGGTGGAGGAAATGGAGCCACCTCCTAGGAGAAATCGCCACAAGACTGCCTGCGAGAAGTCCAAGTCGGATTTCGATATAACAAGTCTGAAGGACATGCAACCGTTGGATGCAGTGTGCTTGCCACCTCCTCAGCAGTTCCAGGATCAAGAGCAGGAGTTGGCGCTAGTCCTGGCTCCGCCGCCACCCGATGAGTTCCGCGATCCGCCACCGGAGCCAGCTCCAGCAGCACCCATAGCACCAGTACCTCCTCCTGCTGCTGCACTTCCCCCAACGGGAAAGACCAAAATTGTCGCTTGCCATCTGCCACCACCCCTAAAGGAACGCCAGCCCATTGGAGCCATTGATAACCCAGTGTACCACATCTACGAGTCACTGCGTCCCATCTCCACGCCGGCCATTTTCAGCAACAAGCCTGTTCTCAAATCCCACAGCTTGGCGGAGTTGAAGAGGCCCCAAAACCTCCTCAATCATTCGATCAACCACCATTGCAAGACTCACGCCATAAATGGTAATGGTAATGGGCTGGAGAATGGTCTGGATCACGAACAGGACGAGAACAAGGAGAACTCCAACGGCCAAGTGAGGACGAACAAGCAGGGCCACGGTTCGAATACCAACTCCAAGCACAAGCGCAAGGGCCAAGTGGCCTCCGCCGCGCAGGAGGCTCCTCCCAGCATCTCCCTGCTGGAGTTCGAGAAGTACCGCGAGGAGTTCCGCAAGCAGATCAAGTACCAGGGCAGCATATACTCCGACTACGTGCAGCTGGCCTCCGAACTGCCCTACTTCTACATCAGCGACGAGTACCGCGCATTCTCGCCCAATGGGATGCACCTGGTCATCTGCGTCCACGGGCTGGATGGCAACTCGGCGGACCTGCGACTGGTGCGCACCTATCTGGAGCTGGGGTTGCCCGGAGTCAATCTGGAGTTCCTCATGTCGGAGAGGAACCAGGGAGACACCTTCTCGGACTTTGACACCATGACTGATCGGTAAGCAAAATGCACTTCTAAGTCAATATAAATATGATGTCACTTTAAAAATCTGGGATCACTTAGGCTGGTTACCGAGATACTCTACCATATCGATAGCTGCGCCCTGAATCCCGCTCGCATTTCATTCGTCGCCCATTCGCTGGGAACGATAATTGTGCGGAGTGCTCTGGCCAGGCCCCAAATGAGGCCGTTGCTCCCGCGACTGCACACCTTCCTCTCGCTCTCCGGACCCCACCTGGGAACACTATACAACACGAGTGGGCTGGTGAACATGGGTGAGTCTATAGCAATCCTTACACATTTAAGCGTGGTGATTAACCCAAGGTGGGGACACTTTTTGCAGGAATGTGGTTCATGCAGAAGTGGAAGAAGTCCGGATCCCTGCTGCAGCTCTGCATGCGAGATACCACCGATATGCGGAACAGTTTCCTCTACCGGCTGAGCCAAAGGAGCACCCTGCACCATTTCAAGAACATCCTGCTCTGTGGTTCTAGCCAGGATCGGTATGTCCCGGCGCACTCGGCTCGCTTGGAGCTTTGCAAGGCAGCCATGAGGGATAGCTCCTCGTTGGGTACCATTTACAGGTTCGATTGGAATGGCTCCTTGATATACTCGTGACTATAGAGATTCCTTTACAGGGAAATGGTGCACAACATAATAGCTCCGATTTTGGCCAGGCCCGAACTGACTTTGGCCCGTTTCGATGTCCACCACGCTCTGCCCCACACGGCCAACACTTTGATCGGTCGAGCGGCGCACATTGCTGTCCTGGACTCGGAGTTGTTTATTGAGAAGTTTATGCTGATCGCAGGGCTGAAGTACTTCAGTTAACCAGGTCACTGAAGAGTCCTGAAAAGTCTTTAGAGGAGTCCTGGCGAATAAATCAAGTACTAAACACAGTCGGAAGATTCAACTACCAATTAATTTTATATATTAAAAAAAGAGATTATTTTCTTATAAGTATGTAATTATAGCATGTTTTTATAGTTTAAAAGCTTATGTTTCATTTTGTTTCTTCGTTTTGTCAAGAGTTTTGTTTAGTTGCAATCAATGATGTAATTCTTTTGTTTCCCTCAATTGTATATATTGAATGTTAAGACATATTCTCTGTAAAACTTAAAATTTCTAACTTCTGTTTTGAACGCCGAACTTTTGAATACACAGGGTACTCATACATAATTCGAAGACAAAAAACGAACCATAGTCATCAGATCAGCCAAATAATTCCAATTGATCAGCGATTGGAACAAGGAATTTATTGAAGCAAATCGTTAGACTTGAATTTTTTACAAATGCAACTCTTTTGTAGCGAATTGAATACACTCAGATACGAACAAATCAAAAACCAAAGAACGTTTAATCAAAAACCTATAACCAAAACCAAAGTCAGCATAATGTTGAAACACACGCGTTAAAGATAATTACATTGTTAGCTGTAAGAGTTGAACGCATACAAAGCAAAAACAAAAGCCAAAGACATCATAAGTAGTGTTAAATTCCAGTTCAAAACTATACACGAGACTTTTTCGAAACGGTTGAATTGCAAATGGGAAGTGAACGAAAACAAGAACGATCATGTTAAGTATACGTAAACTATGGATAGTAGTTGAGCACGGCAAGGCAAGGTTGCATTTTGATGACAGTAGCGAAATAGTATTAGAAATTTTTAAGACTAATCAAAACACAAACAGAGACAAAATGGTTTTTTCCAAATCTTTTTACTGCTAGACGAGAGAACAAATTTAGAAGAACTAGAGATAAAGTAGAGGTAGTGTTGAACTAGTCGAGTTGTTAGTAGTTGAGTGCATTATTGGATCGTCAATTAGGTGGAGAGCTGGACGATGTAGAGGTTTGTTTGCAGATTTAAACTTTTCATTGGGGAACAAGATCGGTAACGTAGCGTAGAGCAGTTAGGACAAAGAACTTTGCAAATTTATAGTCTAGTCTAAGCCATAACTCTGTGTTTTCTGAGCTTTTTCCAATTGCTGTTGTGAACTATTACCATTAGCGACCCTTCCAGAAATGCATTCTTTTTACGTGTATAACCGTCCTAAATGTTACTACTTTATCAACTTGCTATGACGATATACGAAGTGTGTAACTGGTTTTAAAAATGTTTGTGTGCATCTAAGAATTGAATGTGTGTTGAAATGTTCCCTAGGGCACCACGATTTTACTACATGTATTCGATCTAATTGTGCAAATTTCCCTAAGTTGCAGTTTAAATCTTTTCTTTACGAATAAAATATGCTAAAATCCAATTTTAGTGGAACATATCTGAACAGTGTTTTAATTGTATGTGGGTTTTCAGGAAATATGCAAACTGTGTTCTTTTTTTATGAAAATTGTATTCAAAAGAGGGAAATCCCCTTTGTACGATGCGAACTAGTTCCATTCGATGGGCGGCTACTCAAAGCCGGCGAACCAGCTCATCTCTAACTTTCTGAGCGATTTGCCACCACTGAATGAACGACAATCTGGCAACGCCGACAGCTGTGGAATTATTTATCTCCACGATTCAGTCACGAAAACAATAAACAACAAAGGGACTCCCACAGATAAGGAGCTGTATTTTCAGAGCCACACCTCCGAGATGTCAACGGCGTCGCGACCTCCGTCTTTGCGGCTGGGCCAGCAGGACCTCAAGTGCCGTTCAGGATGCGGGTTTTACGGAACCCCCCAAAACGAAGGGTTGTGCTCGATGTGCTTCCGAGAAAAGTTTAATGATAAGCAGCGGAAATTGAAGCGTAAGTCCCCAGACAATGCTTGCACATAACTCCCAAGCCGATGCTGAGCGTTCAGTCATGAAGTGGTTCTTTACAGAGAAGGCTGGCGAGACGGGTCCTGGGTCCTCTTCCTCGGTCGCCACCTTGGATCGCCGATCGCCACAGCATGCGCACCTCCAGGGAAAAGTGGAGCAGCAGGTCAGGAAGCCGGCGGACAAGGAGCAGGACCACTTGGGAACCCTGCAAAAGAAAAAGTTTACCGCGGTGCTGCAAAAAACTCTGCAGGCGGGAGCCCAAAAAAGTAATATTACATAGCCACACTGCCTTTAAATGCTTATACTTGGATATTCCTTAGTTACCCAACAGCGTGGTCATGTGCCCGATCCCACGGAGGGCCAGTTCCTGCTGCAATTGCGGCAACTTCGCATTCCCGACGATGGCAAACGGAAACTCAAGCTTGAAATCCAGCGCTTGGACAGCGACATCCGCAAGTACATGAACGGAAATGGCGGCAAAAACATCAATGAACTATCAGATTTGGTTCAAAACGCCTACACCAAAGTCTCAGACATTGTGCACAACGATCCCAGCTTCGAGATAGCCACCAACGAGGATCGCGATAGTGCCATTGACTTCTTTGAGAAGGTGGTGATGACGCAGAACCACAAGTGAGTCATGGAACGTAAATATCCGAGGAGTACATACTCTTATCTGGGGAACTCTTCTTGTTTGCAGATTTCTCTTCAGTCCCTATTTCACTACCGATGAGGACAGTGACGTGAAGGTGCAGAAGCGCATACGCCAGCTGAGCTGGATTACGGCCAAGCATCTGGACTGCAGCATCGACGAGGTCAACTCGGAGGCCAGGGATCTGGTATACAATGCTATATCCGAGCTGGTGGGCATAGATTCGTACTATTCGCCGCAGGAGAAACTGCAGTGCACTTGGCGCTGCTGCAGGCACATCTTTGAGCTCCTGAAGCGGGCAACTGGGGGACCCGCCAGTGCGGATGACTTCCTACCCGCCCTAATATTCGTCGTGCTCAAGGCCAATCCAGTGCGACTGCACAGCAACATCAACTTCGTTACGCGCTTCACAAACGCTTCGCGGGTGATGAGCGGCGAGAGTGGCTACTACTTTACCAATCTGTGCTCCGCCATTGCCTTCATAGAGAATCTGAATGGCGAGAGTCTGGGCGTCAGCAGCGAAGAGTTCGAGGCTCTGATGTCTGGACAGCAGCCCTACAGCACGCCCTGGGAAAGTGCCCTGTTGGCCTGCGAGAGCCTTCACCTGATATCCGAGAACATGAAGCGAATGGAGATGCTGCAGAAAAGGAACGCGCTGATTAGCTCTGGAATTACTTCATTTGAAAAAGAGCTTATAGACTTCCAAAGGGAGGTGACGGATCGAGTGGACACCGTGATTGCCAAGGCCCCACTCAACCTGCTGCCCATCAAAACACCCGCTTTTCTGATTGGTCAAGCCAGGGCTCACCTCCTCAACGAAAGCGAGGCTGGTCATTATCAAGCGAATATGCTGCACGGCGGCTCATTGACCTCCCAGTCGCTGACAGCAGCTGGTGGCTTGGCAAAGCCCGCAGCGGCGTCTGAAGAATCGGGATTGTCCCTTAAGGACACCAGCATAAGTTCGATGGGCCGTCTGTCGCCACTTCAGCAGAACGTTCAGCCAGCCGACCACCTCTTCGCCTCTCCAATCTTTAACTACACCGCGTTTGATGCCGTCTCGCTCTTGGAGGAGCCCGTGCCCGAGGCAAACACAGACTCGCTCATGCTGGGCTCCGAGTTTCAAGGAGGTCTGACCAATATCAACTACGACTTCGACTTGTCGGATCAGAGTGGTGAGAACAGCACAGCGGACGAGTCAAAGCTGAATCTCGACGAATTCGACCCCTTGGCGCAGAAGGGCCCAGTTGCCCAGCCACCGCCGCCTCTGCCGGAGACCAGTCTGCTGGATAGCACCACGGATAGCCTTATAGATAGCGAAGTGCCCGGCACAGCTGTCCTGCTTCCTTCCCCTCTGAAGCCCGAGGTGTCAAACTACCGGGGTTTCTCGAACTTCGATATTCCCAGCATCTCGTGCAACACGGGGGACTTTAGTTCTCTGGGACAGGACGGCGCGGATGCTCCCAAGTAATCACTTGTGTACTGGATCGCTGAATCCTGCAGCTGCGCGAATGTAAAAAGGTTTAAGTGAAATATTGTAGTTAGCCCAACGCTTCAATTTAAATTTCTGCACATATTTATTTGTACCATATTTAACTAGCTTTACAAAAAGGACGTTTAATAAATGCAATCTAACACATACAGTTACACAAGTTTTATTATTTTTTAACATAAACGGTTAACTAAGCTTCATTTGTCTCCCAGGGGTAATTGTATGGTTTTCAAAAGTGCCGCCAACTGGGCATCACTTATTTAAAAATCTGGCAGCACTAGAAAAGTAACCAGAGAGATTGTTGTTTTCCGAATATCTCAATCCCACACGATTTATTCTCAGTTTGCCTGCCGAACCGAACGGACGCAAGCGCTCACGAGAAATGGCTAGAACCCGAATTCAGATGCTGCTACTTGTTGTTGCGCTGACGGCGGCGATAAGTGGAGCAAGTGCCTCCAGCATTCCGGAAGACCTGCCCCACAATCCGCTGGAGCACGACCCTCTGCACCCCAAGCACTTCGACGGAGGCGAGCACAATGCCCAGTTTGACCACGAAGCCTTCTTGGGCCCGGACGAGTCCAAGAAGTTCGACAGCCTGACGCCCGAGGAGAGCAGGCGCAGATTGGGCGTCATTGTGGACCGAATCGACGAGAACAAGGACGGGTCAATCACATTGGCGGAGCTGAAGAACTGGATCGCCTACACCCAGAGGCGCTACATCGAAGAGGACGTGGGTCGCGTGTGGAAGCAGCAAAATCCGGACAACAATGATACCATCAGCTGGGATTCCTACATGCAGGCCGTTTACGGCTTCATGGAAGATCTGAGCCCCGACGAGAAGGAACAGGAGGAAAATGGTATGTATGCAGCTAATATCCTCCACGAGGATTACATTCCCTGTAAGAAAAGGCATCATTTTGATAGGGAAGTCAAAGCTTTGATGGACGGAAACACCCTATTTATTAATCTAATCAAATTGTGTTTGGTTTCCGAACAGGAGTCAGCTACAAGAGCCTGCTAAAACGCGATCGGTACCGCTGGTCGGTGGCCGACCAGGACTTGGATGACAATCTCAACAAGGATGAGTTCACCGATTTCCTGCACCCCGAGGACCATCCCAGCATGAAGGGTGTGGTACTGCGCGAGACCATTACCGATCTGGACAAGGACCACGATGGCAAGATCTCGGTGGACGAGTACATTGGCGACATGTACCGATCGACGGGCGCGGAAGACGAGGAGCCCGAGTGGGTGGCCAACGAAAGGGAGGCGTTCTCCATGCATCGCGACCTGGACAAAGATGGCTATTTGAACGAGGAGGAAGTGAAGCAGTGGATTGCGCCCCACGACTTCGATCATTCGGAGGCGGAGGCCAAGCACCTGTTGTTCGAGGCCGATGCGGACCACGATGATAAGTTGACAAAGGAGGAAATTCTAGACAAGTACGACGTTTTCGTCGGCTCCCAGGCCACCGATTTCGGCGAGGCCTTGGCCCGCCACGATGAGTTCTAGAGGGTCTGGATACCCAGCATCCCTGAGATTAAGATTGATCCTATGAATCTCCCACTTCGCATGCCAAATAACTTGTAAACATGTCTAGCCCTTAAGACCTTAAGAAAGTGCATTATAAACCGACTCGAATGAAGTGCTCCCATTTGTATGTGGAACCCCGACCAATTGATTTGAGGTGATTTGTTTAATTGAAAGGCGTCCACGTCAGCTCTTGGAGCATCAATGGCCACGTCACCGGAACGAAACCCCATCCGCACACACATGCGGTCACTTGACCCCTCCCCTTGCCCAGAGTCACAGATACGCCGCCTTTGCCTGTGTAACATATGTATAAACATAAATGATTTTCGCTGTAGCCCGATTTATTTCCAGCTGCGAGAACATTCCAAAGAGAGTGTGAGTGCACCGGAAAAAACAATAGGAATCTTGAATGCCTACGATTACCGATTACGATTTGGACTTGATACTACATTTTACATTTAACTATCATTAACAAAATCATTCTAGAGTTTAGTTGCAATATGTTCAATAAAATGCTTTTATTCTATTTAATTATGTATATTTTATTTTTTCGTGCTAGCCTTAGATACTTCTCGGTGTAGAACCAGAAGTGAGGAGCTCCGGGAATCGGTTATTTGGTTTCAAGCTGATTTAGATTATTTTCGGTTCTCGACTTTCGCCGAGATAAGCAAATAATTCGTTCTTCGGCGTTGATAAGTCTGTCTCCGTTGTGGGTACAGTGAGCACTCGAGCGAGAATGATGTCAGCCATTGACAAGTGGAGTTTGATAAACAATCAAGAATATTTGAATGAGCTATGTAAGTATATGTGCTGGTGCTGCGAAGATCTTGGAGAAGAAAAGAGAACTCGGATATCTTTTCCATGAGTGATTCGACTTAGCTGAAACTAGTTTTACGCTCTTTTCCACTCGTGGTTCCCTAATATGCGCAGATTCTTTTCTAGTAGTCATTACCTATGATATGTAAGAAACATATCACAATAAATAAACCAAACTCCTTTTATTATGCTTTATTGATTTCCATTGAAATAGACACATTTATATAATTATCTTGGCTTCGTTCATGTTTTTGTTTTTCTTGTGTTTCTTGAATATCTGTCGTTTAAAATACAAAGTATTCAAAGTTGCTCAGTTTGATGCCTTTAATTCAGTACATAGTATACGAAGGACTTTTCATCTTATACATACATGTATATATATATTGATAGTTCCTGGATCTAGCAAAAGTTTAAAAAGTTGTTACTCGCCCGCGCCGTCGCTTCGATATCCAACAACATCTAAATACAAGTATGTAATAATGTAAGTGTAATTGCAATGGAACGTTTACTTTACTGACTCAATATCCTGATCCCTTCCGCAGGACCTTCGATCAACATCTATGCGACATCTATGCTTTATGCTCATTATGCGGCTATCTCGTACTTGTCTCACATTTTTTTAGGTTTTTCGTTTGTTTTTTTTTTTTGTTTTCGTTTTTGGTTTTACCTCAGTTTTACAACATTAATTTTAATTACAAAAGTTATTAAATAATACAAAATACAGTTAGAGTTTACAGTTCTCCATTTCGTCTAGAAACATCTCGCTTTTAACTTTTAGTTGAAATTAATGCACGGGTAAACAGAATAATTGGATTATGAATTACAGAACACTCGAAACGAACTCAGAACTCGGAAACGAAACAAAAGCAAGAGTTGGGTTGGATTGGGTTGGGTTGGGGGAATCCCCCTTAGCAGCGGAAATTAGTGGCAAAATTGTAACAAAGAAACTACGGATGAGCCATTTAGCCTGGCCACGCTTAGGTTACATAATGGTTTTATAGTTAATAATATTACGTTTAAGCAGAGTCCGCCGGTGAAACTCCACCGACCAACTGTCTAACTCTTTTAGAGAAGGGCGCACTTGCGCTTGGACTTGGGCTGCAGCACGGGGCACAAAACCGACCGGATGGCCTCGTCGAAGACGGTTTTCAGACCCTTCTGCGTCAGGGCCGAGCACTCCAGATACTTGACCGCTCCGATCTCCTTGGCCATGGCCAGACCCTGCGGATAGGTGATGGGCGCCAGCTTCTTGTCCCTCAGCTTTTCGATTGTGTTCTTGTCGTCGCGCAAATCCAGCTTGGTGCCCACCAGGATGATGGGCGTGCTGGGGCAGTGGTGGCGCACCTCCGGATACCACTTGGCCCGCACGTTCTCGAACGAGGCCGGATTCACCAGCGAGAAGCAGATGAGGAAGACATCGGTCTGGGGGTAGGACAGTGGCCTCAGTCGGTCGTAGTCCTCCTGCCCGGCCGTATCCCACAGGCCCAGGTTGATGGGCTTGGCGTCCACCATCACGTTGGCCGAGTAGTTGTCGAACACGGTGGGTATGTACTCGCCGGGAAAGGCATTGGTCGTGTAGCTGATCAGCAGGCAGGTCTTTCCCACGGCTCCGTCGCCCACGACGACGCACTTAATCGCCTGCATGGTTCGGTTTCCTCGACTGTCTGGACTGGAGTGCTTTGTGCCTAGAGATTGGAGATTGAAGATTGCAGATTTCTGATTGCGGGGGTGCTTCTTCTTCAGGCGTTTTTGGTTCTTTTTGGGGCGGCGGCGGAGGACTGTTGCTTGCGTGGGTCCTTTCGCGGGGTTATCTCTGCAAGCGCGACTCCTTTTCCAGTGCCTTGTGGTCCTCGGGGCGACTGATGATCGCGCCTTACGTTCTGGGCCTCTTTAACTCGCGTTTTGTGCGTTAATTTCCCTAATTTTCTCAACAAAAAAAGTAAATTTTCTGTGTACTGCAGTGTGACCGCGGCTGGACTGTTCAAATTTACCATCGGATGAGCTGTAAAATACTAAAACGAATTTAAACTGTAGTGAAATGGTCACCCTAGGATTTTTAAACTATTTCAAGGCTTCGTCCTTAAAATATACATAAAGCTGTTATATTTGCCATTTACTTTTAATTAAATCCTAACTACAAAATATATGATTCAATTGTCTTCCTGTTTATGTTTGTGATTTTAAGTGAGAACAAGCTGTTTTAGTGGGGATGGGCCCCAGAAGTGCGGCCTCTGGGCTCTGACTGCACCTGGTCACACTCGTGGCAGCAAATAACACAATTTCGAAAATTAGAATTTATTTGCTGCTCAATAGCCAAGTCAATAACACCTGTTCCTTGCAGATCCAGAATGTCTGACGTGTTCATCGTGTCCGCCGCCCGCACGCCCATTGGTAAAACCGAGATAAATGGGATGCACCATACACGATAACCACATTCTAATTGGAAACTTTCTCTTCCTGTTTGTCCAATCTGAAAATTCAACAGGTAGCTTCAATGGAACGCTTTCTAAACTGAAGGCCTCCGACCTGGGCAGCGTGGTAATCCAGGAGGTGCTCCGGCGGGCGAATGTGGAGGGCCAGGAGGTCAACGAAGTCATCTTGGGCCAGGTGGGACCGCCCATATCATAACTGTTTCTCCTCCTATCTTACCGATCTATTTGTTATGTAAATATCTTTGTTAGGCTCTAAGCGCCGGTCAGGGTCAGAACCCCGCACGTCAGGCTTCACTCAAGGCGGGTCTGCCCATTCAGGTGCCAGCCTACGGCATCAACATGCTCTGTGGTTCCGGTTTAAAGTGTGTTTGTCAGAGTTTCCCGTAGAATTCCGTACATTTACGATTGATTTTACCATTTTCAGAACCGTAGCGCTGGGTTACCAGGCCATCCGCTCGGGAGACGCACAGATTGTTGTGGCGGGAGGTCAGGAGAGCATGTCCCTGGCTCCACACGTCATGCATCTGCGGCAAGGCGTCAAAATGGGTCCGGGCACTATGGTGGACTCGATGATCCACGACGGCCTGACCGATGCCATGGAGAACATACACATGGGCATCACCGCCGAGAATCTGGCCGATAGGTATCACATCAGTCGTGAGGCACAGGATGCCTATGCCGTGCTGTCGCAAAATCGGGCTGAGGAGGCCCAAAAAAAGGGTTACTTCGACAAGGAGATTGTGCCCGTGGAGATCAAGGATCGCAAGGGGACGACCACATTCAGCAAGGATGAGTACATCAAGGCGGGCAGCACCGTCGAGGGTATACAGAAGCTCAGGGCAGCCTTCAAAGAGGTGGGTCTAATATAAATACACGAATAGCGAGAGTTAACCCACTTTCTCTTGCTCACTTAGGGCGGCTCCATAACCGCTGGCAATGCCTCAGGCGTCAACGACTCCGCTGCTGCAGTACTGCTTATGTCCGGCGAGGAGGTGGCCAGGAAGGGCCTTAAGCCGCTGGCTAGGATTGTGGGCTGGACTCAGAGTGGCATTGAGCCAAAGGTGATGGGACTGGGACCAGTCACTGCTGTGGAAGCATTGGTAGGAAATTCACGGAAATTCCACTTCTACACATGCTTCTAAGTATTCACATTTTTCAGCTTAAAAAGATCAACTGGAAGCGCGAGGAAGTGGATCTTTACGAGCTGAACGAAGCATTCGCCGCCCAATCACTGGCTGTCCTGCAGGACCTGCAGCTGGATGCTCAGAAAGTAAATGTCAATGGCGGTGCCATTGCCCTGGGCCACCCGATCGGAGCTTCAGGTGCCCGAGTCTTGGTCACTTTGCTCTATGCGCTGGAGCGCACCGGTGGAAGTAGGGGAATCGCATCGCTCTGCATCGGCGGCGGCATGGGAATCGCCCTGGCCGTGGAGCGCCTCAGCTAGTCTCAATTCATTGTCATGCAAGCTATTTATTGCCTTTTCCTGTTTCCCACTTAAGTGTAAAGTTTATTTCTCTATTCGCGTAGTATTCGCACGTACTTAAAGACACAACCCCTAAGTCGCAAAAGTCTGTTCAATTAAAATTCACTTGAAAATACTTGCATTGCAGCATGTTTATTGGAATGATTTAGCTGTTGAAAAGGGGAATTGTATACATTTCTCCAGTTGCGTCATCTGAAAATTATTTATAAAACAGCATTTGTTATGATGATGCACAACCGATTTAATTGCTTTTGTTTCTGTTTCTACACAAGCAAATCTTTGTACATCGTGATTTCAATTAGCTATTAGCTGCAAGTCGAAGAGAACAGTCTCTTGGAGGATTCCTTGCTATTTTTAAAGTAAGGCATAAAAGTAAAGGCAATGCATCATTATAAAATATGTAGGCTGTCAGAACTAGTTACTATCCAAAGGTAAACTTATATACTAAATTGAGCTAATGCTTAAGTTAAATAGCTTTGCTTGCGAACAAGACACCTTTTCCGCTTATTCTCACATGTATCGTTTCATATGTAGACTCCGAGCTTTCCTAGTAATTTTCCGTGGCAAGTAAAGGGTAACTTGTTTAGATCTTCAGCATAAGCATTGCGGTCATCAAGGCCCCGTCCCACTGCCCAAAGATCGAATCAATAAATATAGTATTTACATAGACACTACTGGCGATTTTTAAACACTCTTCGTAATTTCTTATCGTGAAAGTTAGTTGTTTATTGTGCCAATATTTATCGGGCATAGTTGTGGCCTTTGGAATAAGACCACAAATCTCGCATTGCGAAAAGGGGACAGCTCAAAATATAATACAGTACACATATTACAAAAGAACTAGCTATTACTGACATGACATGCATTTGTTAGGGGGAACTAAAATAGTTGTACGTCTAGTGTGGAAAACCTTATTGCTATGGAGTACACTGTGGAGGCTAAATTGAATAATTCAGAATCTCGCGTTTTTATTGCTATTATCAAATACAATGGTTTGTACGTAAGAATTTAGAGAGGCTTCCACTGATAGAAGCCTTATCGCATTTACCGCGCCTCGGAATCGCAGGTCGGTTATTGTCTCAAGGAAGATGATAGCACGGCGCCTATCCACGCCAGCAGCTCTTCAGCTGCACAGTCTCCAGCTCCTTGGGCAGCCGCGGACTGAAGCCATACGGATTGTGGCAAACGATTCGCTTATCTGGCACAGTCTGCGCCACTTGCTCCACCGAGGGCACGCACAACTGGGCATAGCTGCTGATGAAACTGGACCACAGAGTGGGTGTGCATTCCAGGGCAAAGTATGGGCCCCACAGCTGGGAGTCCAACTCGGCAGCATACGGATATTTACCATCCTCAAGGAGCAGCTCCTCGGCTATGGCCACGGCATCGAAGTCGCGGTGTTTGACCGGCGTGTAAACATCCTGGATTATGTTATCACCGAAGTATAGTGCCTTGACTTCAGAGGGCTTCTTCTGGAGCATTCCAGCCATGGCAGCGTGCAGCTGGTGCCAGTTGCCTTGCGAGTAGACCTCGCCCGCCTTTATGTCCTCTGCCTCTTGCGGCAGTTCTGCCAGTTTTTCCACATCCACCTGCATGAACGGACGCTGCATGGTAAAGAAACCCGGTTTCTTGGCGTAGGTTACCACGAAATCGAAGTATTTGCGCCAGTCCTTGCCCAGCGCCTGCGTGGCCGTCAAATTGGCGAAGTCCACGTTGGAGCCGGTGAGCAAAAATAGCTTCTTGCCGGATTTTCGCAGTTCCCCAAGCCAGTTCATCACGCTGGGATCTGTTCGGAGCACAAATCGTTCCGGTTCCGCTCGCATGCTCTTGAAATAGAGACTCTGGTCGTTGGCGAAGTTCTCCCGACTGTAGATGTTCATGAGGCCAGCCTGCACATCCTGCCAGACCTGATACTCCTCTCCTGCCGATGGCTTCTTACCCCTATCGACCAGATCCACCGCCTGGGCAAAGACCAAGGCACTGGGCATATCAAAATAATCCAAAAGCGAGCGCATTTGCGTCGAGGCGTCGCCATTCCAGGTGGAAAGAGGGTCCCTGTAGAAGGCAGTGGTGATTTCCCACCTTCGATCTGGTCCGTAGATGGCTTGAATTTCTGTGTCGCTTAGTAGACGGGTGCCGTGGGTGGCTCGCAGGATCTGGGCCTCGCTGCTCAGCTTCAGCACATTGCCACGCGGCCCGTCCAGGAACAGGCCCTTCTGCAGAAAGTCCAAGTTGAGCGATTGAAGGAGTAGATCCCTGTCGTAGCCCTTCTGCTCTACGAGGAACTGCTTGAGCACCTGATAGATCAGCGCGGACATCTCGTGGA
Organism: Drosophila simulans; assembly: GCF_016746395.2. Classification (NCBI taxonomy): domain Eukaryota; kingdom Metazoa; phylum Arthropoda; class Insecta; order Diptera; family Drosophilidae; genus Drosophila; species Drosophila simulans. Next base: position 1,290,379 of record NC_052522.2, read on the forward strand.
GATTGTAGCGCAGAAGGGTGCCGTCCAGGTCGAAGCCCACTATTCCATAGTCCTTCAGGAGCAGCTCCTTGTGGTAGGATGTCATGATGGTGCTGGCCGAATACCTCGAGTTTCCCGCTGCAGAGTTGTGGAAGCGCCTAACTGTTTGCTGCTGACCCGCCGCTTCACGTGTTGCTCTTCCCACTGCTGCCGGCGGTGTTCTGACCAACGTCATTGAATTTTGCGCCAATTTATCGAGATTGCGTAACAGGAGACGAACATCTGTTTGGGCCTGTTTGTGTACGTTTGTTTTTGTTTTCGTTTTCGTCGAGGTGGCCAGTCGAAGGGAGAGGGCAGGTGCGGAAAAGGCGCCCACGGCGGCTGCTCTGCCCAGCGCCAGCATCTTATCTTATCAACTAACACATCTCACTTGTCCGAAGCGTGATCTAAATTTAAAATTAAGCCGAAATTCACTATCATTTAGGTAGTCCTCACAAAATCATTTTCCATCTATAAATGTATGTCTACAACTGCCAGAGCTGCCAACCTTTTGAAATTGAGCAGCACTGAGTTACTTCATTGCCAATAATAGCTAGATTTACCTAGGTAAAAGCAAGAGTAAGTGGAGTGCATTGTGTTGCTGTCTTAAATCATTTATGAGCCTATATATAATATGATATTTTTTAGTTAACACTGGTGTATTTCCGTACATTTAATGGCTAAATTGCCATCTCTGCCAATGACAAGCAATCGCTATCGAAACTCGATAGCGCTTAGCTATCGTTGGCGCAATCGACTCTTGTGCCATCCCTAGCAAGCGTACCGGAATGAAAAAAATATAGTTTTTTTGCACAGTTCTCCGATTTCTGCACATTTTTATAAGTTTTCGGGTCAGTAACCCGTTTTTCACCGCTTAGTTTGTGGGCTCAAGGCCTCCGAAACCATGTCCAACTGCATAGAGATCCCTCTGCAGGACACCGATGAGGTGAGAGTTGATCCGAAAGATTCCAGTTTAAAGTGATTAATACTTTTATTTCCTCAACTTAGGTGATCGAGGTGGACCCGGATCAACTGCCCGACTGTCCAGAGGTGTTGAGCATTCTCAAGCAGGAGCGGGCGCCCCTCCACGTTTGGGTCAATGTGGCGGTAAGTTGAAAGACTAAGTACAATGAATTTAGCATGTTCCACATGGCAACGTCTTTTCCAGCTTGCCTACTACAAGCAAAAGAAGACGGAGGACTTTGTCACGCTGCTGGAGGAGTCGCGCAGCGATGATGCCACCAAGGAGTACCGCGACTCAGACAAGGACCTCATGCGCGCCCTGGACATGCTCGCTGCCCACTATGTCCAGGAGGCGTATCGGGAGAAGTCCAAGGACAAGAAACGAGAGCTCTTCATGAAGGCCACTAACCTGTACACCAGTGCCGACAAGATTATCATGTACGACCAGAGCCATCTGCTGGGCAGGGCCTATTTCTGTCTGCTGGAGGGCGACAAGATGGACCAGGCGGATGCCCAGTTCAACTTTGTGCTTAACCAGTCCCCCTCGAATATTCCCTCCTTGCTGGGAAAGGCCTGCATCGCGTTCAATCGCAAGGATTACCGCGGAGCGATGGCCTTCTACAAGAAGGCCTTGCGTACAAATCCAAACTGTCCTGCGAACGTGAGAATCGGCATGGCCCATTGCTTCCTGAAGATGGGCAATCCCGAGAAGGCCAAGCTAGCCTTTGAACGAGCGCTCCAGCTGGATCAGCAGTGTGTGGGCGCTTTGATTGGCCTGGCCGTTCTCAAGCTGAACCAACTTGAGCCCGAGTCCAACAAACTGGGTGTCCAGATGCTCTCCAAGGCGTACACCATCGACAATGCCAATCCCATGGTGCTCAATCACCTGGCCAATCACTTCTTCTTCAAGAAGGACTATCAGAAAGTCCACCACCTGGCGCTGCACGCCTTCCACAACACTGAGAACGAGGCGATGCGAGCCGAGAGCTGTTACCAGCTGGCCAGGAGTTTCCATGCCCAGAGCGACTACGATCAGGCCTTTCAGTACTATTACCAATCCACTCAGATTGCGCCAGCTAACTTCGTGCTGCCCCATTACGGACTAGGCCAGATGTATATATATCGAGGAGATACAGAAAATGTGAGTTGGAAAACCTTTTATTGAACCTTCTTATTACCAACGTTGTGAACACTTCCAGGCCGCTCAGTGTTTCGAGAAAGTGCTGAAAATTCAGCCAGGCAACTACGAGACCATGAAGATTCTGGGATCCCTGTACGCACACTCCAATTCGCAAACCAAGCGTGACATGGCCAAGACTCACCTCAAGAAGGTCACCGAACAATTTCCCGAGGACATTGAAGCCTGGATAGAACTGGCTCAGATCCTGGAGCAGAACGACCTGCAGGCCTCGCTCAGTGCTTACGGCACAGCCTCTAGTATTCTTCGCGACAAAGCCAAGTACGAGATACCCGCTGAGATTCAAAACAACGTGGCTTCACTGCACTACCGCCTGGGCAACCTGAAGATGGCAAAGCGCACCTTGGAGTCGGCCCTGAAGCATGCAACCTCTGAGATGGACAAGGATGTTAAATACTACGAGTCCATTCAGGTCACCATGAAGTACAATCTGGCCCGTCTTAACGAGGCAATGAGTAGCTACGATGTGGCCGACAAACTGTACAAGGAGATCCTCAAGGAGCATCCCAACTACATCGACTGCTACTTACGGCTGGGTTGCATGGCAAGGGACAAGGGTCTCATCTTCGTGGCTTCCGATTTCTTCAAGGACGCGCTGAACATCAACAACGACAATCCAGATGCGAGATCACTGCTGGGAAATCTCCATTTGGCCAAAATGCAATTCGCTTTGGGACAGAAGAACTTCGAAACGATCCTCAAGAATCCGTCTACTTCCACGGACGCCTACTCACTGATTGCTCTGGGAAACTTTTCGTTGCAAACACTTCATCAGCCGAGTAGGGATAAGGAGAAGGAGAGGAAGCACCAGGAGAAGGCTTTGGCCATATTCAAACAGGTGGGAAAGATTAAAATAGACCAATTATAGCTCAATTTGTAACGAAACGCATTCGCTTTCCAGGTTCTTCGCAATGATCCCCGAAATATTTGGGCCACCAATGGAATAGGTGCCGTGCTGGCACATAAGGGCTGCGTGATCGAGGCGCGCGATATCTTCGCCCAGGTGCGCGAAGCCACCGCCGACTTCTGCGACGTGTGGCTGAATATTGCGCACGTTTATGTCGAGCAGAAGCAGTACATCAGCGCCATTCAGATGTATGAAAACTGCATGAAGAAGTTCTACAAACACAACAACGTCGAGGTGATGCAATATCTGGCAAGAGCATATCTGCGAGCCAACAAGCTGGTCGATGCCAAGGCAGTGCTACTTAAGGCCCGTCGGGTTGCCCCCCAGGACACAGTTCTACTCTTCAACATAGCAGTGGTCCTCTCACGTTTGGCCATGGCCATACTCAAGGACGAGAAATCTACTCTGGAAATTGTGCTGCAGGCTGTCCACGAACTGGAGCTGGCTCAAAAGTAAGTGGTAACAAAAATCTCTTAAGGTAACCTTGCTCTCTTAAACTGCGCCCATCAAATATGATAACGTGAATTTGATTATTGATATTCAGAAGTACAGCAGAAATGTGTTAACACTAATGGCATTTTAGCTTATCAGATTAGGGATTAATGCAAAGCAATCATCATGAACTGCTAAACCGAAGATTGGATTAGATTACCTGATGATTTCCTTGGTCATTGCCAACAACTATTTCTATGAATATGTTTTGTTTCGTGAACTAAGATTTGAAATCTCACTCCCAATATCACTCTCACTCACAATATCTCTCATAGATACTTCCAATATCTGTCTGTGCACGGGGATAAGAATCGCTTCAACATTGAGGTGGCTGGCATTGAGGCAAGCACCTGCCAGGATCTTCTCTCTCAGGCCCAGTACCATGTGGGCCGTGCACGTCGCATTGACGAGGAGGAGCGCTCGTTGCGCCGGAAACAGGAAGAGGAGCGCGAGGCCTTTAAAATTAAGGTGGCGGAGCAGCGCAAGCGGCGGGAGGAGGAGGCAAAGACTTCCAGGGACCAGTTGCTAGCCAAGCGGCAGGAGTACGTGGAGAAGACCAAGAACATGCTCATCATTGCGGACGCTCCACCTGAAAAGGAACGCAAGAAGGGTGGTGGGCGAGGTCGTAAGGATGACTACATCTCCGGTACCGAAAGCGAAAACGATGGAGCTCGTCGTGAGGGAGAACGTCCCTCGAAGAAGAAGGGCAAGGGGGAACGCAAAAAGGGCGGCGGTCGCAAGCGCAAAACGGAGAAGTACGAGAGCGACAGCGAGGAAGAGCCAGGTGCCAGTGGCAAGTCGGGAAAGAAGAAGGGCAAGAAGCCGAAGCCGGTTAAAGAGTCCAAGGAAAAACTTTCCGCCAAGCAGCGCCTCAAGGTGCTCTCCAAGGAGACGATCTCCACCAGCGAATCCGAGTCTGACGGTAAGCGCAGCAAGAGCAGAAGCAGAAGCAGGAGTCGAAATCGCAGTGGTAGCCGGAGTGGCAGTGCATCTAGGAGCGGCAGTGATCGCGAGGCTGGCCGCAAGCGCAGCAGGAGCAGAAGTGGATCTGGATCTGGGAGTGACAGTGATGAAGCAACTAAGCGGAAGCGCGCCAAGAATCGCATCGAATCTGGCGGGGAATCGGATAGATCTGGGTCCCGTGCTCGCTCCAAGTCGAGTTCCCGTTCAAGATCTCGCTCCAAGTCCGGATCTCGATCGAGGTCCCGCTCCAAGTCGGGATCCCGTTCGAGATCGCGTTCAAAATCCGGCTCCCGCTCGAGATCCCGCTCGCCGTCGGGTTCAAGATCCCGCTCTCGTTCTGGCAGCCGATCCAAGTCCGAATCCCGCAGCAGATCAGGGTCTCCGGAAAAATAACGCACCACTCAAGCGTGTTAAATCACTTTTGACTATATTTAGAGTTTCCTTCGAGAGCTGCAAAAAGATACTAATAAAAACGAACTAATTGCCACACAAAGGCAGTGGAGTAATTGCTATTGGTTTGCTGTTCAAGCCTAATCCGGATTCCCAAGTCTGTTGGCATGGGTGGATTAGGTAGTGGACAGGGCTGATTGTCTGGGCCAGGTCAACAATCGACTTCAACCCCGCCTATGCTGCTGGATCATGTCTCTTACGATTACCGCCATAGGCTGTGAGTGGCGCAGGACGAAGGCGTGGGCGATTTTCTTGGTGTCCAGCTGGGCGTCCACCTTGGGGTAGTCTTTTTTGAGCTGGTCGTAGTAGGAGATCGGTACCCATCCGTCAGTGGTGCCGTAGTAAAACTTGAGGAGGTCCAGGTTCTGCTCTACAATCTCTCTTTGAATGCCGCGAACCCTGGCCATCTCGTCGTCGGCCAGGAAGACCACCTTCTCCGCTACCGATGGCTTGGAGTACTTTAGGGCGGTGCCCAGAAACTGTCGTGGAATGGAGAAGATCAAGAAGTAGATCTGTATCAGCATCAGGCGCAACCACACGGGCAGAAAGTTGAAGAAGCTGAAGAAGATGTAGCCAAACACAGAGTACAGGGGCATGGCCACCTTGGTGAACACCCATCCATTGGGCGACTCCATCATCCGCTCGACGGTGGGGAAGAGCAGATAGCACTTTTGGATGCGGCTCCGTATCCGCTCGTTTTCCAGCAGCTGCAGGATCATCCACGCTCCGATGGAGTGCCCAATCAAGTGGATCTTGACATCACTTGGAACGTACTTCTCGATGAAGGCGATTTTATGACGGATTTGTCCGTCCAAATTGAAGAGCTCCTCGTTGCCGCTGAGCTGAGGAACCTCCCGAATACTGGCCTCTGGCGGATCATCATGGCCAGCGTGCCCTGGAGGGAATATCAAGTGTGCTATTACCGACTCAATGTGGAAACGCCAGCGCACTCACCTATCACCCAAACTGGAAGATCGCCCAGCTCCTTCTGCAAAGTGCCCGCGAACTCTGTGTAGAAACCTGGCAAACCGGGATTGCCGGTTATGCAGATGACGATCTCCTTCTCGGATATGGTCTCCTCAATCCACCTGCCCCATGTGAATATGTGGGTGGGAATGGAGTTGATGTTGACGTAGGCCTCCTGCATATTTTCCGCTGGCGTGGCAAACTGCGTTGAAAATCAATCGGCACCTGTGCTGATCCCACTCTTTTCACACGCGATGAGTTGTCCAATCCCCGTGGCAACCGGTTTTCCTTTGTCCAACCACCTCGGCTGCAGCCTTTCACGAGTTTCGAATCTTTGGGATTGGCGCGGTTTATCCAGGGCTGGTAGCTCTGATAAACACAGCTATGTGATTCGACCAATTGCTTACAGGAAGAATGGACAAAGGTCAGAGGTTCAGCGGCTTAAAAACGGCTGATATAGAAACCAGGGCGGCAAACTATGCCAAAATCAGATGTTCCATATTGGCGGATACTTACCCTGATAACGATTGCTCAGACAGAAAAACAGTGTAGATAGTTTTGATAAAACAAGTAAACCAAAATGCATTAACTTTAAAAACAAATACTATGGCACTAAATACCAATTCTTAACCCATTAATTACTAAAAGCTTTTATAAATTTCGTATTAACTTTTACCTATCATCTTCAAATACTTGAAAGTACTTCCTAACATTAGTTGCTTAATTATACATTTTCTTCGCATCTTATGTTAACTAACTTTTATTAACTAAAACATATATGTGAAATCGCAAATTGTATTATTTTTCGGAAACGGATTTCGCAAAGTGAAGTTACTTAGTTGAGAAACCTTTTCGATCTTCGTGTTCAGCATAAGTTCTAGAGAATTCTACGATCTTAAGGTATTTAGAAGCGGATCTTAAAAATCCGCAAGCGATGCAGCCCTAGCTTAAGTTCATTTCCAGAGCTGCCAACGTGGGCAAAGTGGCCCTATGCCAACCAGTTGGCATCGCCACCATTATTTGTTGGTTTTTTGTTGCTGGTTTTTGAGTTTTTATATTTTTTTTTTTTCTAGAACAATAATGAAGGCCTAAATTTTAGTTAAAGAGCGCTGTAGATAACAGGATTCAGAATTAGGCTCAGATTCAAAAGACAGACCCATCGAAAGCTTGACGAGGCATGAACCGAGCAATTGGAATCGGAAGCTAGTGGACACAAAAGAATGTAGCTAACAATCGGGGACATTCTCGAAAATTCTCGTAGCACCAACAAGTAAATTACTATACCCAGAACACGCAAAGGAGCTGGAGGGCGGATCCAGAGCAATGGCATCTGGGAAAGAGCTCTATTGCTGGGGAAGCACTTCGCATGGTCAATTGGGACTTGGCGGAATCGAGGATGAGCAGGTAGATAGAAGACATTCGGGTACAGGCCCACTTATGTTACTTTTGTATGCCTTTGATTTCCCCACAGATCCTCACACCCAGGCAGATACCCTGGACACCGGACACCGCTGTACAGCAGGTCTCATGTGGACACCGGCACACCCTCTTTCTGACCGCCACTGGAAAAGTCTACGCTTGCGGGAGCAATGACTACTCTCAACTGGGACACGATCTGCCCACCAAAAGGCCACGTATGTCGCCATTTCGTATGTAATCTTCATTTATCGTCTTGTCTGTCCACTCTCCACTAACTCCACCTCATCTCCAAACTCACCAACTACGCGAGCTACTGCTGTGAACCGAGTCTAAATCCCGCAATCATCTTCCGGCCGACTTTTTGCAGAGCTTATCCCCGAACTGCAGGATTACGTGATCATCCAGATCTCCTGTGGCAGCCGCCACTCATTGGCGCTCTCCGATTGGGGCCAGGTCTTAAGCTGGGGCGACAACGACTGCGGCCAGCTGGGACATGCCACCGAAAAGGAGATCGTGCAGCTGCCCAAGGTTGTGCGGCAATTGGTCTCCAAGACGGTGGTGCAGATCGCCTGCGGCAACAATCACAGCTTGGCACTGACAAGTTGTAAGTATGGAATGGAACTTAGTGATTCCATCGACTAGATACATAAATCTTAAACGAAATCAGATTGACGAAATTGACCTACCGGAAACATGATAAGATGATTGTATTTCCCAAGTTTAGGGCATTACTAAACAATTCATATCTAAATTTTCTATATATACATGTGGAATCCAAGCCAAACAACGATACCTTCCGACTAACATCATCCTTGACGTTTCTAGGTGGCGAATTGTATTCATGGGGTTCCAACATCTACGGCCAACTGGGCGTGAACTCCCCCAATGATTTGACACATTGCAACTATCCCCTCCGACTAACCACTCTGCTGGGAATTCCGCTGGCCGCCATTGCCTGCGGAGGCAATCACTCGTTCCTCATCTCCAAGTCCGGTGCGGTGTTTGGATGGGGCAGGAACAACTGCGGGCAACTGGGACTGAATGACGAAACGAACCGCGCGTATCCAACGCAGCTGAAAACACTGCGCACCCTGGGCGTGCGATTTGCGGCCTGCGGCGATGAGTTCTCCGTTTTTCTGACCAACGAGGGAGGAGTGTTCACTTGTGGAGCTGGCGCCTATGGGCAGTTGGGTCATGGCTTTAGCTCGAATGAGATGTTACCGCGAATGGTAATGGAGCTAATGGGCAGCACCATCACTCAGGTAGCCTGTGGCAATCGGCACACTCTGGCGTTTGTTCCATCGCGCGGCAAGGTTTACGCCTTCGGCTTGGGTAGCTCTGGGCAGCTGGGCACGAGGAGTACCAAGAGCTTGATGCTGCCGCAGGTGGTCATCGGTCCTTGGGTGTCGCCCAGCGGATCAGCCCAGTTACAATCCAATGATTCACAGGTGTCGTTGGTCATCCGACAGATTTTCTCAGGTGGCGATCAGTCAATTGTGACCACAACTTTGTTTATAGACAAGGTGCCGCCCGAGGATTTTAGAATCTACAAGTAACTATAGAAGCGTGTTACTTTCGTAAAAACATACTGATTATATCTACTTTGCAGCCCCAAATCGCAGATCCTAACCCTAACCGCAGAAGTCACCAGACAATGTGCTCAGAGCAAGCAAGGCTGTCAAAGCGACATGGATCTCCTGAGCTCTATTGAACTGATATTTAAAAGCCAGGCGTGTTGGAATGGTTCCTTTCTGCTAGATCACGATAGACACTTTGGATGCTCGGTTCGCAACCATGGTCTGGATCTTAAAGCAGCCCAACTGGCATTCGACAATCTGCGCGTTGTGGAAAATGAAAGCATTAGGCAGGTGGTAAGTGTTCGCCATTACAAGCATCATTGGTATCTGTTCTAATCATTTCATTGTTTTAGATCTGGGACAATATATCCAAGGAGCTAATTGGCTCGCTGGTTTGCTCACCGGCGGATGTGGAGAGCATGCGATTATATCTTCTACTCCCACTTTACCACGAGTTCGTGAACTCCAAGCACTACAAGTCACTGCAGGTTCCGTTTGCCAATGCCATATTTAAGCTAGCAGAGAATCCACGGAAAGTGCTGAGCAAGTGGTTGGCCCAAACACCGACTGAATACTTCGAGCATCTTGTCCAGAACTTCTTGCATGTTGTCGTCCATATTATAAGTTTCAAAATGGGCTTGGCTGCCGCTAGTCCCAGAGCCGAAAGGCGTCAACAGGTATTTAGATTTCAATATAGGGCCACACCAGTGTCAATTAATTCTCTATTCATAATCTAGCTGCTGCCATATAACACTGAACTCGAGGTGATTCTTACGCTGATGAAAACGCTCTGCCAAATTAACAACGAGCGCGACGATCGCCTAAACTATCAAATCTTTTACTGGCCTGATCTTTCGGATTATGCAGACGTGCAGCATGAGTACATTAAATGGATCATGGCCAGCACTGCCGGAGAATTCAATATTTGCAACTATTCATTCATTTTCGACCAGTCTGCTAAAACAGCGTTACTCCAAGCGGATCAGGCGCTGCAGATGCACTCCGCCATGGCAAATGCGGCTACCATGGTGGGTTAAAGACGACCAGAAATGATGTATGAGTTGATAGCTACTTTTTTATCCAGCATGCATTTAACTTCTTGAACTACGGGATGCCCATCCCGCAGTTCATTGTGCTCAACGTGACGCGCGAGAATCTGGTGCAGGATTCCCTTCGAGAGTTGCAGCAATACACGCAGAGTGATCTTAAGAAGCCGCTGAGAATCAAGTTCCATGGCGAGGAGGCGGAGGACGCGGGTGGCGTGCGCAAAGAGTTCTTCATGTTGCTGCTCAAGGATCTGCTCGATCCCAAGTACGGTATGTTCAAGGAGTACGAGCAGTCGCGTTTCCTCTGGTTTGCAGATCTTACCTTCGAAACGGAAAACATGTACTTCCTAATTGGCGTTCTCTGCGGCCTGGCCATCTATAACTTCACCATCATCAACTTACCATTTCCACTGGCTCTCTACAAAAAGCTGCTGGGCAAGCCAGTGGATCTCAGTGATCTCCGCCAGCTCTCCCCTCCGGAGGCCAACTCCATGCAATCGCTGCTCGACTACCAGGGCGCGGATTTTAAGGAAGTCTTTGATCTTACCTTTGAAATATCGCGGGATGTATTCGGGGAGGCGGAGACGAAGTGCCTTAAGCCCAACGGCAATGAGATAGCCGTAACACTGGAAAACAAGTGAGTGTATTGACCTGTCTGTCGAGACACCCGTAATAACTATTATCCCACTTCAGGCAGGAGTTTGTGGATCTCTATGTTGACTTCGTATTCAACAAGTCCGTCGAGCTGCACTACAAAGCGTTTCACAAGGGCTTTATGAAGGTGTGCTCTGGCCGCGTGATTCACATATTCCAGCCGGAGGAGCTGATGGCCGTGGTGGTGGGAAATGAGGACTACGACTGGCAGGCGCTGCAAGACAGCTGCGAGTACCGGGAGGGGTACACTTCGGGCGATGATACAGTGAGTTATAAACTAAGGATTGGCTTCCTGTACATTAACCTTGTATCTGCCGCAGATCAAATGGTTCTGGGAGGTTATTCATGATATGTCCGAGGCGGAAAAGAAGAATTTTCTCCTCTTTTTAACTGGCAGCGATCGCATTCCCATCCAGGGCATGAAGGCCCTTAAAGTGAGTTCTTAGATGATACCTATATTGCGAGGGGCCCTTTAACCGTATCCTTACCGACTTAGCTCACCATTCAACCCACCCCGGACGAACGATTCCTGCCCGTGGCGCACACCTGCTTCAACCTGCTGGACCTGCCGCGCTACAAGACCAAGGAGCGCCTCAAGTACAAGCTACTGCAGGCCATCCAGCAGACGCAGGGCTTCAGTCTGGTCTGATCGGTTTGATCCGGACCCATTTTTCACATCGACCTCAAACTACAGGTATTTTCCGAAAGCTTCGGCTTTCGCGCATTTTGGATTGAAGAATGAAGAATGGCTGCTTTCAAAGACAACCCCAACGTGGATCACACATTAACAGCGATCAAATCAGCAAGTACAATGTCGTGTTATAGCTTTAAACTCTAGACTAGTTATTAATATAGCATTGTTATGGAGAGAAAGGAATTCAAGGAGTTAAATAAGGTTGGTGCATCAGTCTGAGGACAACAACAAATGTCTAAATTTCCGTGTAACTTTTACCAATAAAGAGTTGTATAATATGCTTATATATTGTTATTTTCATTGATCGCAGTAACGGTTAAGCTTTAAATCCGATAACGATAACTCCGCTTCTGTCCGGAATCGAGCCGCGTTGGCAGCACCGTCGGCGCACAGCTGAGCCCGAAATGTGGCGGCAAATCGAAGCCGTCGAAGTCAGTTCAACTTCAACTTTGGCAAGGTGCGCGGCCGCGTGCGGAATTCGCTTGTTAATTTCTTTATTCGCCGCCGAGAACTTTTTCGGACGCTCATTTGCATGCGCTGGGCGTGCGGTGCTTGACATTAACCGACCGATTTCGAATACTGCGCGCATATATTCCGTCCTAGCCCCGCTTCTTCAAATTATACACCAACACCAATTCGCTTACAAGAAACGTTGTCCAAACGTCACCTTTACCGGGTCAAGCTAACGGTACCCGCATCGGAAAAGAAATTCAAACAGGTAGAGCACAAAAAAAGTAACGACTTCGGGCGACAGTTTGTGAAATTATGGGTACTTAGGCCCCCCGTTTGCAATTACATGTGTGCCATCCTAGTCGCTTGTCCAACTCGTCACGCTCAAACTTCTTAATCCGCTTCATACGCCGCGAACGAGGCGAGCTGGCCTACAAAATCAATTACCATCGCAACTTTTGCATATCCTGACGGCTAACAAATGTCCGGGCCACAAAATCCAGCGATACCATGCCGCGCACATGAGTGTATAACTCAAAAAAAGTTTGCAAAGAAAAAATACGAAAAAAGCGGTTCTGCCGGTTTGCCCGTGGTCGTGATCTGTGCAGCGTCTTCCGCTGCTTTCTTTCCTTTGCACGATTTGAACTTGGACACCAAACGCAACAAAAGCCACAGCGGCACAAAAGAGCAACAAAAGCAGGAAAGCACTGCGAGAAACGATTCCTTGAGGATTATTTCAATGCAAATGGTTTACTCAGTTTCCTACTTTCCTAAGAACTTTCAATGAAAATCATGGGTGCTTTATCATGATCGGTTCTTTGAAATAACAAATATTTCGCTTAATTGTAAGTCGTGGTTTGGGAAGATGCTTCTCCCAGTGCAGCAGCCACCGCAATCGAAGAGATCTGGTTTATGGTGATGCTCCTCTAATAAAGCGAGCGTTTAGGCACCGGCACCTCAATTTCGCCGCCTCGCTCGCTCCTCCGTTCGCTTCCTGGGTCTTCATTCCACATTGTCCACGAGGATATATGTAAACTGACTGGGAGGGGTTCACCTGTCTGTGTCCCTCGCTCCCCGGGGATGAGCTTGTTTGCCCAGGTTTTATAGCAGGAACAAACAGGCAGGGCACACAAAGAGGGTCAACAAGGCGTATGAGTGTGGCTATGGGGGAGACATGAGTAATCGGCACTCCGCGGTGGATATAGCTGGCGGGGATGTATCCCCTTGCTCCGCTTGCCTACTCGCTGACCAATTGAAATTGTATCAAATTTCAATTTCGTTTCCACACTGCGACGGCCCTCTATTAATTTGACCCAGTTTTGAAAACAGCGGCAGTAAGCCGCTTAAAAATAACCAATGTTGTCATGTGCTCATTTGACTCTATGGAGTCCACGGAATATTCGGAATATAGCATTACCTGGTGTCTAGGGGACACGGCGACCCACACCCACATGAAAATATGTCGAAATCGCGGCCTGATGACAAACTTGAACTTTCTCTTATCGGAATCGGTGGCGTTATCTTCTCGCTGGGTTCAACCAGTTTTACTGATATGATATTGATCGTGTGCGCTCTACGTATGTACGTACAGGGTGCTTTTCCCTCTTCTTAGCCAGCTGCATTATGACATTAATTAACTTCTAATAAGATAAGATACGAAAATTAAGTTGAATCGACAAAAGACCACAAGCGATTGTCGTAAACGTCCATCGAAGCACATCGCTTTTCCACGAACGATGTGGAGGTCTGGTCGACCATTGGTATGCCCTCCTTTATGAATGGGCAGATGTGTCACTTGGAAGAGCAGAGAATTACCTGGGCTTACCTAGTGAACGGAATATGCATAAGATGGGATCTCTTAAGGAAGTTACAATTCATTTTAACCTTTTAAATTACAAATATTGAAGACATTCTACTGTTATCTGTATCCCGCTGAGATACTGCTGATCCACCCTCATAAAGTGGTAATTGGCCATGTGGCAATATGCCCCACTCAATCGATTGTACGCCACAGTACAAGTATAGCAAAAATCCCCACTAGTCATAAAGTTCCACTGGCGAGGAACCAAGAACACGGAGCCAGCAGTTGCACTCCATTCCATTTCTTTCGACGGAGGAGTGAGCTTGGGTTAGCTCGTGTTGGGATCACCATTACATCGCACCTCGGATTTGCTCAGGTTCGGTAAAGTGCCAAGTAAGGGCTTTTCGTGGAAGCCTCGAGCCCCAATCCAAAACTCCAAACTCTTATTCGACGTGAGTACGAGCAAAAAGTCTGTTTTGAGGCGGCCAAAACAGTAGGAAAGGCAAAAACGAAACAAAACGAAACGAAACGCTTTTTGGCAGCTCTTTCAGCAGATTTTTCTTTTTTGCAATTGGCAGTAAATCGCGTTCAAGATCGGCCTCAGCTGTTGACGCTTTTTATGGCTCGCAGTGAGCTAAGAAAACAGCGGGCCCCAGTGATTGTTTAATACTTAATGGTTATCCGAGACCGAGACCCAGGCACTTGGCATGCGTCACAATGCCGGCGTGATCTCCTCGAGATCTCCTCGGGCCCAGAAGCCTCGTCCCCAAAAGCGGGTGACTCAGCAGCCGCGCGTCCAGATTCTCTTATATACATACATACATGTGTATTTGCAACCGGCTCGATAAGTTTGCCCAGTTTGAATTTGAATTTCCAGTCTTTGCGGGTGCGAGAAATGACGATGACGGTCGTCTAAACGAATTCGATCATCGTTCCTCTCGGTCAGCGGCCTTTACTGGCTTCTTTATAATCTAACGATCCATTCAGTTGGATGATCTGGCAAAACTATTCTCAGGGTTTAAGTAATCATCGATCTCGAGTGGATTAAAAGCAACACCTTCTCCCTTTCTCCTTTCTGCAATTCTGTTTCTACTATTTTCGGCTTTCAATTGGACGATTTCTTTGGACATTTATCCAGTCAGAATTGATTAGATATTGAATAGAGCTATAAACAAGAACTCATGCGATGATAAGTAGTAAGAACTACGATGCATCACGCGGTTACTCAGAATATGCATGGTACACAATTTATTCAGTTTTATTCAAGGATTGGATTACAGTACTTCAGGCCCTGGCCATTTGGAGTAGGTGATAAAGCGGCACAACGTTGGCGTTGTTCCTGCCGTCGAGGAAGTTCTGGTGGGACAGCACGGCCCTGCCCTGGAAAACGCCAGGAATGGCGGCGGAAGTGAGTCCATCGGCACCGGGGAGTTGGTTATCGACCTCGCCAGCCGTCGAGGAGCGATAGAAGGGATAGTAGGGATAGCCAGGATAGCCTCCAAAGCCGGGATAGCCAAAGCCCCCATATCCAAAGCCGCCATATCCGCCGTAGTAGTTGTAGCCATTGTAGTAGGGATTGTAGTAGGGCCCCGGAGGAGGAGGAGGTCCTGGCGGCGGTGGTCCGGGCGGAGGTGGTGGCCCCCAAGGACGCTGCGGTGGCGGCGGATAAGCGGGCGGTCCTGGCGACCAGTGCGGTGGATAGCCATACTGCCGTGGGTGCTGCTGATCCTCTGGTGGATAATAGTAATGGTGTTGTACTGACGGTTTCGGGGTGGTCGTCGGGGCTCCCGAGGCCATCACCAGCTTGATGCCGCCCTTACCAATGGTCTTCAGCAGGTGCTCATCAATCCCTCGTCCACTTCCCAGCGGATCGTCCAGCACCTGTTGCTGCTTATCGGTCCTGGCCTGCCCGGTGACCAGACTCGTCTGCAGCGGAGCCTTCTCCTGGAAACAGAACCCGCTGCCCAGCAGCTGCAGGATAACTGAAAAGGATGTGTCACTCTTTCTAGACAGCCGAGCGCCCATACTCACCCAATCCAATGGCAGTCACTCTTCGATCCATGATCTCTCTCGGAATAACCTGACCACTCCAGCTGCATTGCCCTTTTATACGCGGTGCATCTGTGATAATCCCACACATCTCGTTCCCGGTTTCCTCATTAGAATAACCCATGCAGTGGCCCAAATTTGGGATGCCTTTCTTTCTTCTCTGTCCATCTCCATCTCCAGCTCCAGCTCGAACTCGATCTCGATCTCGGATCGATCAAGCACCGTTCTAATAACTGCGCTCATTAATTTGCATATGATCATATGGCTGTAGGGGCTTTGTGGGATCTTTCCACTTCTCATTCCACTTCCATGATCGTTCTGCCAGCCCTGCATTTTCCCAAATGAATTCGATGAGTTCAATATCCCGCGATATTGCTACTTGATATATGACGTCATTTGTATGCAGATGAAGACGGGCTATGTGCCACTGAAGAAAAACATTCAGCAAATCTCTTGAGTTGTACATATGTACATATGTGCCCTTGAACTTATTTTATTATCGCTAAATTTCCTTCTTTAGAACTTATCTTAACTTGTTTCCTTCTCGCTCGAAAGCAAATCAGCTTATGCCTCTTGGATTCCAATTCTTAATGCTCGACTTTTTCTTTCGGTGTGCGATTAATGGGTTAGGAACTTTTTCGTTCGGGTGGGACTCATGGTTTTGGGTTCCGTTATAGGTCGTGTGTCGTAGACATGTTTACGAGTCGTCTGATACCACAAAAAGTGGAGTTCTCTGTTACATCACCCGGTGGAGTATTTCTGGATCGGGAAACCAGTTCCCCACTCTATTAGCCCGCTGAATGGGGATTAAAGAACGCGTGGATCAAGCCGACAAAAGCGACTCCCCCAGGGAACAGAAAGTCATTGACTTTATAGTAGTCGGGTTCAGGGAGAAACCTTGTTATTACAGGGATATTCAGCAGAGTATAATTATAATTACTACGCACTCATTAATATTTACGGTTCAATTCATTACTCAGAAATGTTTGTATTTTTATCAATATCCCCCAGCTAGTTTATCTAATCAGGAAAGTATCTGTAGGCTTGCCCCGCCACCCAGTCAACTTTGGCATGTAGAATCCCCCTCTCTTATCATATGTACATACGTGCCAATTGGATCCCAAACAGTCTGAGATCTGCGCCCACCTGCCCTCCCACTTGTGAATACCTTAAATAGACGTAGCATAATCTTAGGCGATGGTTGGTTTGTCAAAGGTGCTAAAGTGCCCATTGGGTGATGTATTCGTATATGGCTTCCGACATGATCGCTATCCACTTCCATCTGTCCTACGTGCAATTAAACAATTATGTGACAAACATCGAATCACGGCGAGCTCGGCTCCAACGACTGGGACGTGTCTGCCGGTCTCTGCGAGAATTCCTGGGAAGTCTTCCCGGCAAACATTTCGCAATTAGTCAGGCATTCGTTCCAGTTCCCCACAGCAAACCCCCTTCCAAGTGGGGCAGAGTGGATGGAAACACACATAGTTGAGGCAATTGCAATCGAGTGTGTTTACTTACAATGTTTTCATTCGGCAATGACTTATTATTTAGCGCACTGATAGCTGATAACACAGTGCTAATGTGAGCTGGAGCACTTCTCTGAGTCTGAGTTTTGAGCTCTGACTCACTCACAAATGTCCCGAAAGCGAGGCAGTCATCTAGAAACCTTTAAAGCATTAAGTTATAATTTACATTTTGGAAGAGAAAGTTTATTTTTATTGTGGAGTCGGAACTAAATAAAGGGATTCCCTATGTTTATAGAAATCCAATCCTTGATCTTCGCAATAATGGATACTAAGGACTACATAGAGTAAGCTGTGCTAAGATTAGTTACATTGGTTTGCTTAGAATGATGGGAGTATATATCTTTACGATTGACGCATGCGAAAAAGACGTATCGTGATCTCAGGTACTTGGAACTCCGGAATACAGCCGCTCCGGAATTCTTTGGTGCGCTGCGTTTCCGTCATGGTCTCCTAAATCGGGTCCCGAGTTTATTCGCGAAAGGCACTATCTAATCGGGGACTGATTGGCGGCATTGCCCTCCTCATCGCAGCCATTGGTATATTATCGTTGATAAATGTGCCGACTAAAAAAACAACACAAATTCCGACGAGGCCAATTGATATGTGGAGAGGAGAAGTATTGATGGTTAAAACGCCTCAACTGCCAGCGGATCGGTTTAGTTTGCCAACGGAGCCGTCAAAGGGCGGAATATGCGCGGAATCTGACACATCCTCCAGAGATTCATCAGTTGGAGCTATCAGTGGTGTTGTTGTGCAGTAGTGTTTTGTGGAATAGTCTAGGTCGAGTCGGAACAAGGAGAAACGAACAAACATGGCCAGGTAGAGGAAGCGTGCCTTGAAGAGAAGTCATCTTGAGATGTGCAATTGTTTACTCAGTGACCTAGTGAATGCATTGACCAAGTGTCCTTGGATAATCCCACAGTTATATGAGCAGCATTGCTTAGGAATCATAGAAACTCTACTAGTCGCAAATCCATTGCATAATCGTTTCTTTTATGGATTTACCCGCCGCGTATCAGCAGAACTGGAGCAGTCGTCCGTCCAATAAAGCAAACTCTTACCACTTGCCCACTTCCCTTGGCCCCATGAAATATGGCATTGATAAGGTGGATTGCACCTGCCCACCATTACTTCTATGGTTCTATAAATACCCCAGATTGGGTATTTGCATTGCGACTCATATAAAATATTATTGGATATGTCTGATGAGATCATTTGGAATTGATCAACATAAACCACATTCACGAGTCACTATCATTTTCCTGATTCATTTCCGCAGGACTGTTATACAAAATATTGTCACATAGCGAACTTTGTAAGCTTTCCGAAAATCTTATCTTTGGGTTTTCGGCTTTCTATGGGGCTTTTCTGAATTGGGTTTCAAGAGGTTTGTCCTAATCAAGGTGGTTAAACATGGCAACCCTTCCAGCTGGGCAGTACGATTAGGTTTGTCAAAGATAAGACCTATGAAGAGGATTTTCTCAGGAAGTTGAAAAAATCACAATGAAGCACCAAATCATTTCTGGGGGATCTGCAGTTAAGGAATCATTTTAATGCCCGTTCTTTGCTTTAGTTTTAATTCCCAGCTGAAAATGGAGACGGGCCTGCACGAGCGAGATCGTGCTGGAGTCCAGGACTTTGTGCTCCTCGAGAACTACCAGAGCGAAGAAGCCTTCATCGGGAATCTGAAGAAGCGGTTCCAAGAAGACCTGATTTATGTGAGTGCAAATAGGTTCATAGAAATCAAACCCTTTTCAATAATATTGTTAACAATACACCCTTTCACAGACCTACATTGGCCAGGTGTTGATCTCCGTGAATCCCTACAAACAGCTGCCCATCTACACCGACGACCATGTCAAGGCGTACAGGAACAAGCACTTCTACGAGATGCCCCCACACATGTGAGTCTCAAAACCCAGTTGCATTGAACCACCAAATAATGCGCATTCCTGTCCAGCTTTGCGGTGACGGACAACGCCTTCCGTTCACTGATCGAGGAGAACCGCGGTCAGTGCGTGCTCATCTCGGGAGAGAGTGGTTCCGGCAAGACGGAGGCCTCCAAGAAGGTGCTGCAGTTCATTGCCGCCTGCTCCGGAAATCAGACGACCGTCGAGGGCGTCAAGGACAAGCTGCTAAAGAGCAATCCCGTGCTGGAGGCCTTCGGTAATGCCAAGACGAACCGGAATGACAACTCCTCGCGGTTCGGCAAGTACATGGACATCCAGTTCGATTTCAAAGGAGCTCCGATCGGAGGCAACATCCTCAACTATCTGCTGGAAAAGTCGCGAGTGGTGGCTCAAATGGGGGGCGAGCGCAACTTCCACATCTTCTACCAACTCCTGGCCGGTGCCGATGAGGCCCTTCTGCAGGAACTGCGTCTGGAGCGGGCTCTGGACACCTATAGCTACCTGACGGATGGGGTAAGTGGGCAGCCTAGAGGGTATTGGCAATAGGTCTCTGATCTTCGAATTCTAATCCACAGCTCAATGGCTCCGTGACGAGCATTAACGATGCGGACAGCTTCAAGCAGGTACAGCAGGCCCTCACTGTGATCGATTTCAGCAAGGAGGAGCAGCGCGAGATCTTCGGAATCGTGGCCAGCATTCTGCACCTGGGAAACGTTGGCTTCACTGAGGTCGAGGGCAATGCCAAGGTGAACAGCAGGGATCTGGTGGTCACCGCTGCTCGTTTGCTTGGTGTGAACGCTAGCGAACTGGAGGCTGCCCTAACGCACCGCACAATTGACGCTCGGGGGGATGTGGTGACCTCACCACTGAACCAGGAGCTCGCCATCTATGCCAGGGACGCCTTGGCCAAGGCTGTCTACGATCGTCTGTTCTCCTGGCTGGTTCAGCGCCTCAACATTTCGCTGCAGGCGAAGGAAACGCGGGCGTCCCGGAACAATGTGATGGGCATTCTGGACATCTATGGATTCGAGATCTTCCAGAAGAACAGCTTTGAGCAGTTCTGCATCAATTTCTGCAACGAGAAGCTGCAGCAGCTGTTCATCGAGCTAACCCTGAAGTCGGAGCAGGATGAATACCGCCGGGAGGGCATCGAGTGGATACCTGTGGAGTACTTCGACAACAAGGTGATTTGCAACCTGATCGAGGAGAAGCACAAGGGCATCATCTCCATACTGGACGAGGAGTGCCTGCGACCAGGAGAGCCCACGGATAAGACCTTCCTTGAGAAGCTCACCCAGAAGTTGGCCCAGCACCACCACTACGTTTGCCACGAAAAGGCGCCCGCCCACATCAAGAAAATCATGCTGCGCGATGAGTTCCGCTTGGTTCACTATGCCGGCGAGGTCACCTACAGTGTCAATGGATTCCTGGACAAGAACAACGACCTGTTGTTCAGGGATCTGAAGGAGACCCTCAGCAAGGCTGGCAACGGCATTGTGAGGAGCTGCTTCCCGGAGAAAGAGCTGCGCAGCCTGAAGCGTCCGGAGACGGCCATCACCCAGTTCCGGGCCTCTCTTAACAACCTCATGGACATTCTGATGTGCAAGGAGCCGAGCTACATTCGCTGCATCAAGCCAAACGACCTGCAGACTGCCAACGTCTTCAACGATGAGTTGGTACTGCACCAGGTCAAGTACCTTGGCCTGATGGAGAATCTGCGTGTGAGGCGAGCTGGTTTCGCCTACCGACGAGCGTATGAGCTCTTCCTGGAGCGCTACAAGTCCCTGAGCAAGTCCACCTGGCCCAATTACAAGGGTCCCGGTGGCCCGAAAGCGGGCGTCCAGCAGCTGGTGAAAGATTTGGGCTGGGACGAGGAAAAGTACAGGGTGGGCGAGACGAAACTATTCATCCGCTGGCCAAGAACCCTGTTCGATACTGAGGATGCCTACCAGGAGAAGAAACATGAGATAGCGGCCATCATCCAGGCCCACTGGAAGGGATTGATGCAGAGGAGGAAGTACCTGAAACTGCGTGCTCAGGTGATCATACTGCAGAGCTACTGTCGCCGAAAGTTGGCCCAGCAGGCGGCCAAGAAGCGCAGGGAGGCCGCCGATAAGATTCGTGCCTTTATCAAGGGCTTCATCACCAGGAACGATGCCCCGAATGGCTTCAACGAAGAGTTTATTGCCAACGCTAAGCGGATGTGGCTGCTTCGACTGGCCAAGGAGCTGCCCACCAAGGTGCTGGATAAGAGCTGGCCCCATGCCCCTGGGCACTGCGAGGAGGCCTCTGGCATCCTTCACCGCCTGCACCGTCTTCACTTGGCTAGGATCTACCGCCTTAAACTGACGCCGCAGCAGAAGAGGCAATTCGAGCTGAAGGTCCTGGCGGAAAAGGTCTTCAAGGGCAAGAAGAACAACTACGCGAGCAGTGTGCCCACCTGGTTCCAGGAGGACCGCATCCCCAAGGAGCACATCCAGAGAGTCAACGACTTCGTGGCCAGCACCTTCGGCAGCGAGCAGCTTAAGTACCAGTCCTTCTGCACCAAATTCGATCGGCACGGCTACAAGTCCCGCGACCGCTTCATCCTGCTGAGCAACAAGGCTGTCTACGTCCTCGACGGAAAGACCTACAAGCAGAAGCACCGCCTGCCGCTGGACAAGATCGACTTCACGCTGACGAACCACAACGACGACCTGATGGTCATCCGCATTCCGCTCGACCTGAAAAAGGACAAGGGCGACTTGATTCTGATCATTCCGCGCATCATCGAGTTCAGCACGTATATCATTGACACCGTGGGAACTGCTTCCATCGTCTCCATTGTGGACAGAAATTCGTAAGTTGCACATCAGTTATCCCAGTGGTTTTCTCTTGACTAAGTGTTGTATTCGATTCCAGGCTGGAACACAACGTGGTCAAGGGCAAGGGCGGCGTCATCGACATCCAAACGGGCGCCGAGCCCGGAGTGGTTCGTGATAAGGGCCATCTAGTTATCGTAAGTAATGCGTGGCTCCAGCTCCTCATGAGAAAACGCCCATTATCGTGCTGACCTCACACACAAAATATTTCTTTTCAGATTGGAACGCAATAGGAATTTACTATGACTTTCTTCAGAAAAGTGGCTTTAAATCAAACGACCTTGTTTTGTTATATTCGTGTAATTTAAAGTGTAACTATGTATTTTTGTTACTGCAGCGCCTGAGAGTTGTGTATTCGGATTTTATATGACTAATGTTCCAACTAAATGTATATTGTTTATAAATACATATAAATACATTACAATTTGTATATGAATTGGGTTCTTATTACTCACTTGTGGTTTTTCAAAGTGGAAACGTGGCAATTTTTTTTTGACTCTTATCTCGTTTCTTTCAAAAAGAACCGCCAACTCGATTGGCAATAGCAGCAGTCGATAACTTTGCTTTGAAACGTCAGTAAAGTTCGGTGCTACCAGACCTTAAAAAAACTAGTTAAAATCGTGCACAACCCATTAAAGAAGATTTCAGTTAAGGTTACTACTAAAGTTGAAGTAAATTAATAGACCACTGACTATTATTAAATTGTAAATTATAGTTGCGAATGTTATTTACTTATTATTCAAGTATTAAGTATTTTCAGTATTTATTTGCGTTAGTTGAGAAGCACTTCAGGACATTACGGCTCCGGTCACACTGTTACCTTGCTGTCTTTTTCTTGCTCCAGCACCTTTACATAATCTTAAAAACTCAGCGTAAATATCGCCCAAAATACGAGCCCTGCACTCGTGCACCGCCTGCAGAGATGCGATACTAACCCGGTGCGTTTCCGTTCCAGGAGAACCGAGATGTCGTTCACACAGATCGCGCGCAGCTGCAGTCGGCTGGCGGCCACTTTGGCCCCACGGAGGGTCGCCTCCGGCATTCTTATCCAGTCACAGGCCTCCAGGATGATGCACAGGATCGCCGTGCCATCGATGACCAGCCAGTTGAGCCAAGTAAGCGAACGTCCAAAGCGGTCACTTCCTTTGCAGGAGCCCCAATCGCAGTTGAGGACCTAACCTCATTGCAAACGGCGGGGTTTCGTGATCTGCGAGCTCCAAAACATTCAATTAAGTGCTTACAATCATGAGCACAACAGAAGATCCTCGCCATGTGGCCGTCGAACCACCCAATTCGATTGCATCACATTGTTTTGCATAAAACATGATTGTTTTCCCTATCGCACACACACACATACACCTGCAACACCGGTGCTCGCACTTGTGTGCTTGATAGTACTACAGTGAAAATCGGCTAGAAGTGACCTTAAAATTTAGCGATTTTAAAACATGTGATTTCGAAGAACTCTTAAACGTTGTCAGTTTGTTAAATATCTAAATATGTTTCCACGCCAATCCAAGCAATAGTTTTCGCGATATCTAATCAGTTGAGCATACACAATCGAACCACACTCGTTTAAATTGCGTATATACTAACACTGCAATTGAAATTCATCAGCTTAAATTGTAAAGAATTAGCTAAGTTGTATGCTTATAGGCCATAGATGAACTGCCAATCCAAGTAGTCTTAGGAAGACAAATATTCACTAGACAATATCATTCGCAGAAGTTCGGTGTGCGCAGCTACTCGGCCAAGAGCACCATCGAGGACATCAAGTTCCGCGTGCTGAAGGTTGTCTCCGCCTACGACAAAGTGACCGCCGAGAAGGTAAAGTACCCACTGCATGGCACCACTAACCCTGTCTTTGTTTCCTTCCTTTCTTCTCGGGCCGGCCAAAAACCAGGAGTGCCGTGGTCGCTGGCAAACGCAATTGGTGCGCAGATACTCGGCGAAACCGCCGCTCTCGCTGAAGCTGATCAATGAGCGCGTCTTGCTTGTGCTCAAGCTCTACGACAAGATCGATCCCAGCAAGGTAAACGCCACACATTGCCTTTGCCAGTGCAATGGTCGCCTCAGAAATCAGAATTGAACAAAGCTGATGAAACCTTTGATTACCCAATGCTAATGGCTCGCAATTACAGCTCAACGTTGAGTCGCACTTCATCAACGACTTGGGACTGGACTCCTTGGACCACGTGGAGGTCATCATGGCCATGGAGGACGAGTTCGGTTTCGAGATCCCCGACTCTGATGCCGAGAAGCTGCTTAAACCTGCCGACATTATTAAGTACGTCGCCGACAAGGAGGATGTGTACGAGTAAATTGTAATTGTAATGCAAGCCATTGAACGGATTACACTTAAATTTAAATAGAAAACAAGTCAAATACAATTTGATCAACTGAATAAACCAAACGTTAAATTAACTTGTAGTCAGCAATTGTACGCGAGGGCTATAATTAACTGCAGAATACCAGCTAATAAATTAACTATCCAAATTAATAAACGATTAATTTAGCTCTGGCGGTCAAATTCAAATTTCGATAGAAACGTTGGTCTTTCGATTGTTTTAGAAAGCCTTTTGTATTTTAGCTACGCAGCGACGGTCACTTTAATTTACTATCAAAACAAACAGAATATTCGAAATGTCAGACGCTGTGGACAAAATGTTGGCGGGAATGAGTAAATATATCTTTAAACCACCGATACGCGTTCTATTCCTTGCTTCCAATTGCAGCGGCTAATCGGCAGACCATGAACCGCCAGCTGGCCAAGATAGACGAGATAATGGAGCGGTCGAACAACACCTTGCTCCACATCGAGTCCAATAGCAGGGCATTCAGTCAGAATGTGGCTTTGTCGGAGACCCAGAAGATGTACAACCTCAGGCCGGAGGCTGAGATGGCCCTGTCCAAGATCCTGGATAACTTCAAGCTCCTCATGTCTAGCAGTGACCAGAGGGAGGAGGCATACAGCGCTCTGGAGGGCTGTCTGGCCTACAGGCATCGCGTGGAGCACCTTGGCAGCTCTGTGCGCAAGCTGGTGGCTCTCTACGACACCGTGGGCCAGATGAAGAGCTCACAGGAGGAGCAGTATGCCAGCGAGGATTCCCCCTAGCTCATCCTTTTTAGCATTTATTATCATGTTATAGTTGAACAATAATTTAAATAAATTAAACATTTGATTTGTATTTAAAGCTCTCTAAGCGAGATTATCAAATCATGGCCATATTGTAGCTGCTGACTTGGAGGAGCGTGTAGGTAAGCACCTCTACGAACATCTCCAGGCGGGCGGCTAGACTCCCGGTGGCCAGTATCTCATTCGGATTGGGCAGCTGGAGGCTGTTGGAGCGCAGGTAGTTGAGCTGCTCCATATTGGCGGCTATGGTCAGAAGCTTCTCCTGTTGCTCGGATGTAAAAGCATCTGGCGGAGACTCACCGCCGGTTGGCATGAGCTTTTCCAGCTGCTGCGCAAACCCATGGAGCTGCGTCAGCTTCTGCTTGTATATGGATTCTGTGGTGTCCAGAGCGGCTGCCTCGTCGTAGATCTTGGCCAGCTTTCGCTGGAAACCCTTAAAGTCATTGTACACGTCCACGGCACTGCGCTGCTCCTCCAGACGCGTCAGACTGAGCGAAACGTTGGATGTGTTGATGCCCATGGCCACCGACTCGTCTGCTCCTCGCAGGAGCGTTGAGTTGGTACGTTGCAGCTCCCGCTTCTTGGAAATCTTTTGCAGGTTGGCCGGGTACTCCTCTAAGGTCTTGAAGAGCTCCGCATAGTCGGCTACCGAGCTCAGATCCCTCGGGGGCGTGGTGGCTGCCGCCTCCTCCTCCATCATCTGCTGCAGGCTGTCGAAGAAGGCCCCCGGTTTCATCACCGTCTTGGATACGCACACGTCCTTTAGGTTCCTCACATGTTGCGCGTACTTTCTGTACAACTTTGATGAAATGCTGCTAAAATCTACATTACTTTCCATTTTTATTGTTTACGCTTCACTTTTCCTTTTGATAACTTCGTTTGAATGGCTTGCGCCGCATCTATCGGAAATCGATACCACAAGCTGAGGCGGTTTAAATTTGAAAACAAAAGTTCCGTAAAAATTATGATCGCCTATGAATGACTTGGGTTTTTATTTTTAAAAGCACAATTTTTAGAGTTTACTACATGTATTTTAAGTCTTGAGTGGTTTTATCGAGATCTTAATAGTCAGTTTATACCTTACGAAAGTTTGGGCTAACATTGCTGTTTGGATTCTGAGTCTCAGAACTACAAGGTGCATCTCATCCATACTCTGACTGAACGGTGAGCGAAAACTGACCCTTGGGAATTGAATTGGCATGGTACCAGATGCGTGTGTCCACCAACACAGCATCTCCGGGCTCCACATAGAATGAGAAGGGCTGGCACTGGTGGTCACATTCAGGAGCAGGTGCCAGAAACCAGCTCTTGTTTCCACTTAACTGGGCTTGCCACATCAGGCGGGGAATGTAATCGAGCTATAATAATTGAAAGATTAGTCATATTCGTTGATTTCTTGGGCTCAACTTACATGCATCACAGCCCCTTGCTCGTAGCCCATTAAAATGAAATCCGTGTGAGGCATTTCAGCATCGAAGGGCAGGAAATGTGGGCGGGGATACAGCTTTCTGAGCTCCGCCAGGACAGCCGGCTGGCAGACACTCCAGCCAACGAACCAGGGCACTCCCTGAGTAAGATTTGAACGCTCTGCGGACATGGAAAACACATGCTTCAGCGACTTGAGATCCGAGTTGAAGTGCATAAACTGGCAATCTGAGTCCATGGCTCCCGGGACGCGTTCGTACAGTTCTTTTATGAAGGCAAAGCTGAGGTTCTTTTGTGCTGGCCAGTGAGCAACCGCCCTCTTCACAATGATGGGCATCGAGGAGTACGCGTGCGGTGCGAACTCCTCCATGGTGAGATTGGCCAAGATTAGGGGAGCCCTCACCCCCTTACAAAACTCGCAGTCACTAATGGGCCTAGTGGCCTCCCATACCAAGTAGTTGTTGGGCAAAAAGCAACGCACTCCGAGCAGGAACGAGATGGTCTCATAAAATACCGGGGTGGCCACCATGATGAAGAACACAATGCCCAACAGCCAGAGCAAATTCAACCGGTTCGGGTTGTGGTCCATGTCGCGCGTCTTGCGAAACACCTCCTCCAGCTCCTGTGTGGACACCAGTCCAGTCCGCATCACATTACGATGCAGAGCGTCCAGTTGATCGGATAAGTCCGGACCCAAGCGCTCGCGAACCGCCTGCATCCGGTTGCCCAGCGTCCGCGTGGGACGGCTGATGAACTGGAACGTCCAGCACTTTATTATTTAGCATTTCTTCAGTACTTTTTATTCCTCACCAGAAACATTTCCAATTGGTAGTCCTTCCCCTTTGTTTTGCTTCCAAACAGCTGAGAACGATAGGCTTATGGCGCGAGCTCTCTTGCCTATCGACTACAGAGTTGTCAGGGCTTCATAATTTACCAAAAATTTCGTTTTGGTAGTTTCAACTAAAAATGTTATTAAAGCTGTAAATGATATGCAGTTGTAAGTATTGTTTTTACTTATATTGTCAAAAATATTTAAGTACTTTTTAACATTTATACACTGAAATAGTTTTAGTCACGCTTAGTATTTTTGCTGGCTTCAGTCACAAACTGTGCCGATGCACTCGCCAACCCTGTCAGCCGTTCTTCGTATATTTTAACGGTTCGCCCGCGGTCACACTTGTCATTCACTTTTCGCTCTTTGCTCGGTCGTAGTATCGGCCAGCAGCTAAAAATTTGGAAAGATCGTTCGGGCTGGGATTATCTGCTGATTAGTACAAAGACAACGCGACAATAACTCAAAAATGTGTCTTGAATAGTACTCGCATTTACGTTTTCATTCATCTTTTGTCGTTCATCCGGGCTCGGTTCTCTGCTTCGCACTCCCACTTCCTTGGCTGCCAACGTGACCCCGAAAGCTGTCCTTCTCGCACACACTTTCACTTTGCAACAACAACAGGAAAAACGAACAAATAACCCAGCATAAACAATTGTTGTGCAACACTTATTAGCAAAACATTAGAGCGCCTATAATGTCGGCGCAGGAAAAGGTTATACGCGTTGGATCGCGAAAGAGCGAGGTAAGTGTGTTAAAGTCGTCGAGAACTAAAATATGTGCATACTACATCCGCTTGGAATTCGAATTGGAAGTGCTGCATTTGAATTTCAATCACATTTTGGTGGCTCTCTCTTTCTCTCCCATCTCCCCCCTCCCTTATGCAAGACTTGTTGCTCTCCGCGTGGTGTTATTGCAGTTGTTGTACTTGCTCTGCTTTTTGGTTACTGTTACACAATTCGCTATAGCAACAGTACGCACTTTTGCAGAATAAGAGGAAGAGAGAGACAGACAGAGAGAGGGAGGCCAAACTAATACAGTGCACTTTCGCAAAGTAAACCAACATAGTAAACCGAAAGAAGTACAAAAAATGATTAATAAATACACAAAACAAATGTATTTCTCTATCGAGCACGCACTGTACTTGTTTTTTGTATGGACCCCATTTGAAAACTTGATTTTAAGCTGGGCCTTTTAATAATTTTTGTGTTAATTGCACTGAGCCACCTTTGATCGTGCTCGAAGTGAAGGCCACCTGTGTGCTGCTGGCATTCCAATTTGAAATTACTTGACTTATTTGCGAGCTAAGTGCCCTACTCTCTCCTTCTCTCGGTTCATTTGCATTTAGCATTTAATAGGCACTCTATTAAGCAATTAAACAATCTCCCCCCTTTTCAGCTCGCTCTGATTCAGACCAAACATGTCATCGGCCGCCTGCAGAAGCTATATCCCAAGCAGAAATTCGAGATCCGTAAGTGAAAGTCGGGGTTGATAAACATTGGGGCACCGGGAAATATTGGAAACTCATGATCAGCAAACTGGAAGAGAGTTGGAAGTGCTTACATACATGCAAACAGCGCAGTCATGCTGCACAGGGGCATTTGGAAACTGGACGCGAAGCATGACTTGTGGAAATTCCAGCCGAAGCCATGCTTATCTCGCGTTCTGATAGTGGTCAAAACAAATGTTGCGACTGTTTAAATAGGATTGCATACGATCGGCTTGAGCATATCGGCTTCTCTGAATTCCCTGCCCTCGCTCTTTCGTCATCTCTCTTCCACTCACGTGCCATTTGCGGATGTTTGCTCAATGTCAATGGCTGTGCTGTTGTTGTTGCTCCCGAGATTAGGGAATGCCAAAAAATGTTAACTCACACATGCGCGCAAACATACAGTAGCGGGCAAGTAATCAGCACTAGAGATAATTATTATTCTTCGGTGGTACCAAACTGTTTTGGCCATATAAATTCTGTTGGCTTTAACCAGTCATTTTTTGCCTAAACTACATTACGTGAGAATTTTTGTTTGGATGAAATTCGATCGGTCTATCTCTGATCGGAGTTAAATATACGATAAGAGTTGCACTTTCTGGCGACATTATGGGGAATCAGTTGAAATTTTATTTGCACGGGCATGTTGAGTACCTTTGAACCCGATAAGATTGGCCAGTTTATGGAAATACATTTAGAAGCACCCACGATGAGTCAGTCGTTGTGGCTTTATCATGGCTAGCACCAACGTAATCTATTTGAAATTGATGTAGTTCACTTACCCTATCCATATTTCATTAAAATGAAATTTGCCAAGTGCTTTACTCAACGCCTCGCACGCAAATTGCCTCTTTTTTTCAAATTCTATTCCCGGTCCGATAAGCAAAACATTTGGAAAAGACATTATCGTGGCGTGTCCATAATAAGAAAGGGGAAATTGGGGAGATATACGTATTCCGTTTGCATGTCTCGCTTGATTGCTGTCATAAAGTGGGGAACCTGGGTTGCTACTGGGTTCCTTATCAGGTGATGATGACATACAAACTGCAATTATGGAAACGCCATCCTTAGATTATTGATCTAAGATGTCGTTTTAAGTGGGTGCCATTTCTGAGGTCAGAAGAAGTAAATTGTTTACGATAATGAATATGAAGTCGCTTATCAAAGTTAAATATTTAATAAGATAAATACAAAACGCTTTGTTGTTTCAACCGGTCCAATTGTATTTTACAGACACCATGTCGACATTTGGCGATCGTGTGCTGAACGTTTCACTTCCTAAGATTGGCGAGAAGAGCCTGTTCACCCGCGACCTCGAGGATGCGCTGCGCAACGGGGGCGTGGACTTTGTGGTGCACTCCCTCAAGGATCTGCCCACAGCCCTGCCAACAGGAATGGCCATCGGAGCCGTGCTGGAGCGAGAAGATGCGCGGGATGCGCTGGTTCTGCGGGAGAACTTTAAGGGCCACACGATAGCCTCGCTTCCAAAGGGCAGCGTGATTGGTGGGTGTGACTAATATAACATATTGTGATTAAACTGATGCAAATGTACCCTATATCCACAGGAACCTCATCTCTTCGTCGCACGGCCCAGATCCGCAGGATGTATCCCCATTTGACGGTGTGCGACATCCGCGGAAATCTAAATACTCGACTGGCCAAGCTGGATGCAGCCGATTCCAAGTTCTCCGGCATCATTCTCGCTCAGGCCGGCTTGGTGAGAATGGGCTGGATGAGTCGCATTAGCCAGGTGCTGGAGCCGACCGACTTGCTCTATGCTGTTGGCCAAGGAGCCCTGGCCGTGGAGTGTCGGGCTAATGACGACCAAGTGCTGGCCATGCTGCAGAAACTAATGTGCCTGAATACAACGTGCCGCATCCTAGCAGAACGAAGCTTCCTCAAGACTTTGGGAGGTGGTTGCTCCGCCCCCGTGGCAGTTTGGAGCAACTTAAAGGGCGAGCCCTTGAATGGAAACAGCCAGGAGGTGGGACTATCGCTCACCGGTGCAGTTTGGAGCCTGGATGGTGCCATAGAAATACGGAACCACCTGGCGTGTGCCTTAAATGAACAAAAATTGGAGGGGGACCAACGGAAACGAGGGGCCCAGGAGGCCACCAGCCAGTTGCAGGAGGAGACCAGCAGCAGCTGCGATTCTCCTCCGGCCACGAAGCGTGCCAGAAATGGCAACGACAGTTCCGGATCGGACTCGAATTCCAGCAGTCCGCGCCAGCAAGGCAGCCCTCCAGTGATCTGCGAGGATGCGGCTGCTTGCGAAGCTCTCTCCGGTTACACTGTGGATCAGCTTTCGGATCTGGCCAGTCACTGCCCAGTGCTAAGTAACAACAATGCTGTGGGACCTACCGGAGTTGGTGGTGGCGATGCGGACACTAACAATGTGAATACTACTCCCCGTCAGTGCCCTCTTCGTTTGGTGGGCGGTCAGGAAGTGATGGGCCAGTGCCCAGTGCCGCACAATCAGGCAAGGGCTCCTGCCAAATGTCCAGTAGCGCATGCAGACTCTGGGGATTCCTTCAGCGCCAAGAGTGGTAGCGGAGGGGGATCGGCCACCACTGCTCACTGTCCACTACAGATGCCCGTGGGACAGGACTTCATGGGCGAATGTCCGTACGTTAACAACGATGTGAAGGTATCCTTTGCCCAAGTTGGAAAGTGTCCAGTGACTGGCGGTGTGGCAGGAGCACCAGTCTCTATTCTGCCCACGCCACCGAGCAGCAGAGCTAGTAATGCCAGCAGCACTGGCGACGAAGTGGATAATGTGGCCACTTCCTCCAAGTGTCCCTTTGCGGCAATGCATCAGGGCAGCGGTCTGGAGGCGCCGGCTAAGGACAACGGAAACGCAGCCCCAGCCAAGTGCCCGTTCCTGCAGAAAACGGTCCAAATGTTCGACTACGCCGACGAGGAGCAGCCGACGCCGCAGCACTCGGTGCTCATTGAGGATGTGGAAAACCTGTTCTGCGGTCTCTACCAGCACGCCTGTCACAGTCGGGGCATCTACGAGAAGGCCAACCAGTTGGGCAAGACGCTGGCGGAGGACCTGATCAAGCGTGGCGCCCTCGACGTGATGAAGGTGGCCCAGGCAGAGATTCACGGCAAAGTGGCATCGTCTTGAGCCCGTCATCAATATCATCGTTTACATTAAGTAGAAAAGTGTAACTAGACAAAATGTTTTTCATTTCCGCCTCGTTGTTGAACTCCCGTGGAGAACTCATGCTTCCCCTGATTTAACATCGGTATTGTATTCAATCCTTCTGCTCTCCCCGGCGAATGCATCGTTATTGGTTGGTTTCCGCGTAAACGTTATTTTAGTTTTGTTTTTGTTTCGGGAATATGACAAATAAATGTATAAGTGAACTCATATTGTGTCATTTTCTCTCTCCAGGGATTGAAACAAGCTATTTCTTAGCTTTTTTCCAATTTTTATTAACAGTTCATCGCTCAGTACAAATAAGTTTATTACATTCAAATTAATTTATATACTCATGGTGAGTACAAGTTATAATATTCAACTTAAGCTTATCTTTCAAATCGCACTTAACAATAGTTAAAAATGTATGAAGTAACCTTGTTATGAATTGCAGTTTTCATCGACTTTTATCAACTTTATATAGCCCCTTTCAAAGTTAACCATTGAAAATTCAAAGAATTATACTAATACTAAGCAATATGCTAACGTAAAACTACATTGGTCAAGAGAATGAAATGAAAAACAAATAAAAATAAAAGGAAGTCTAGTGCAACTCGTGGCGCTTGCGCAGGTGCGAGCAGAGGAAGTTGGCCTCCGAGAAGACCTTCTTGCACTTGGCCACGCCGCACGGAAGCCCACTTTCGGAACCACAGTTCGAGAAGTGAGCCACGTAATCAATTTGGGTCTGGTAGACTTTCTTGCATATGGTACACTTTAGTTGGGAAGCGTGCTTCTTCTCCATGTGCGAGTCCAAGCGTTGACGCGATTTGACGAACTTCCCGCACTGATCGCAGCTGAGGGTGGACTCGTCGGCGGTTGAGTCACCAATGGACTCCAGGCGAGCCTTTTTGTGCGGCTTCACCTTGTAGTTGATTTCTTCCACTATGTCTACATCAGATGAGGGGAACGTGTCCTCAGATTTGTCTTGTTTTTTTCGTTTTTCTGACCTGGCAGAAGAATTGCCATTGGTTGTGGACACAGACAGATCTATATGACTGGCCTTCTTAGTCTTCTTAGCTGGCGACCGAGGTGCAATCATGCCTCCATCGACCTGGTGCTCAATGTCGTTCCTGGGTCGTATAATCTGTTCTTCTACGGGGCCTTCATCCTCCTCCTCAGTGTTGTCAGTCTTAAAAGCGTCTATAATTTCCACAACCTCCTCTTCCTCTTGCAGAATCTTTCGGTTGGTGGACCTTGCGCCTTTAGTAGGGCTTTGCAGTGATTTCTTAGGTCCTTCAACATTCTCGGCCGTGTTTTCAATCTGAGTCGTACCCAGAATGTCTACGTCCTCATCCTCTTCCTGCAGAATCTTTCGCTTGCTGGAGTTCGACGCTTCCGCACCATCTTTATGTAGAGTCATGTGCGTTTTCAGGGACTGTTTGGTGGCCAGACTCTTCTCGCAGACGTGGCACTTGAAAACCTTTGGCTTGTCGATGCCGTGGACGGACGTCATGTGCTCCTGCATCTGCTTGGCGGTCGCCAGCTCAGAGTCGCAGATGTCGCACTGAAAATTATTCGAATCCGCCCTCGGAGTGGAGGCGCTGGATCCATTGATGGCAAATGTGTATTCTGAATCCATTACGTTCTCTAACATCCTTTTCTTCATCAAAGACTCATTTAGCGCTTTAAAAGAGGCGATTTTGGTTGCCGGGGTCTGGTCTGCGTCCTCAATGTCGGTGCTCTTTTTGTTGTTCACTTCTTGGTCGTCGATTTTCTTAACCACTTTGGTTTCTTTGGACTTTCCTTCTTTTGGCTTCTTGCTTTGACTCACAGCATTGGGATCCCTTGCCTTGGTCTCAATTTTTTTCTTGGCCCCTGACTTAGCCTCTTTTTCCTTGCTTTCCTTCGCCTTAGTCTTGCCCTCGGCCTCAAAAGTGCGTGAGTGAGCGTCCTTTAGATGGTTTTTCAAGGTCTTAAGCACGCCAAATGTCTTAGTACACAAGGTACAGGAGTATATGCGCGGTCTTTGAAGACCATGCTCCTTCTGCAGGTGCTCCTTGTACTGTTTGGGAAACTTTGAGCGAAAATCGCACTCTGGACACTGAAAGTTATTTGTGTTAATGGTGATAGGACCTTTTTTCGAGTCCTCCTCTTCCTCGCTCTCGGTCAGCACTTCGATGGCATCATTGTCGCCGTTGCCAAAGAGATTAAGGAAAGCCTTCTTAGTGGACGACACCTCTTTGGCGGGCGTCAGCTTCACGGAATCGTTAAGATTGTCCTCGAAGAGTCGAGATATCTGCTTTTTAGGGGTCTTATCGAGTTTCTTGGGCGAAGCACTAATGATCTCGATTTCTGTATTGGCTCCATTCACAAAGCTTGGCGGGAAAGCCGCTATGGACTTGCTGCGCTGACGGAGGGTGGTGTTCTTCTTTGGCACCTTAACCGCCTTCTTATCGTTTTCCGGCGTCGATGGCTCCTCTTTTTCCGCCACCTGTATCCTGTCCACCGTCTCGCGGACCTTATCGATTAGTGCCGCGCTGGACATAAATGTGGAGGTGCAGACGAAGCATATCTTGATCGGCAATGATGCTGGGATCTGAAATGGGATGGGAGGATTCAGATGACGAGAAGGGAAATCAGAATGCCGCCATTTCCAACTCACGCTTCTGTGGGTGATGGTCTCCAGTACGTCTGTTATTTTCCTGCCCAGGAACACCTTCTGACCTGAAAAAACGCTCTTGGACCCTTGGCTTGTGCCGCAGTGGTCGCATTTCACCTCTTTTTGCGCCTTGACCATATTTTCACTAAGTTTTCCAGCAAAAACAAAACCAGAAATCAAAGAACGTGCGCACGTTTTTTGTTGCGGGGCTACAGTTATCAAACACAGCTAGCAATGTTAATCGACTGCAGGGCTGCCAGACCGAGTCACCCAAATATACCACATAGCTAGTGTGCTTATATATTATGGTTGCACTTCAAACGAAGCAACTGCACGGTTCACAGAACGAATCCTAATTATTTTTGCTTCAAGTTCAGAAAGTCAACAGTTATAAAACTATACATAATGGCAGTAGCAACTTTGAAAAACGTTACCCAAGCAGTATATTGTGCATTTCGGTCACACTAGGCTTAACATTCTGTTAATGCTCACATCGCATTATTCAACAGTTTTGCGTGTCGATATATAATCGATAACTCTGAACTTGGTGTGCAATTTAAAAATAGTTTATTTTGGCATTAGAAGCTACAGTAATGCAAAATGATATGTTTAGTTTGTTTCTTTGTGTTGGTGCTGACCTGGATGGGCTGTGCCGTTACTTTGTCTTGGATTTTTTGAGTCGGTTCCCGCGCCTGCAAACAAAGAGATGGAAAATGTTGTGAATGACAAGGGCATGGCAAGGAATAGGCCAGGATCAAGCGGTTCGCAGTTTTCATGTCTTAAACGTATAGCTTTATTTGAATACTTTCTCTGCTCCTCCTTTCTCTCTCTCATAGGCATAATATTGTATAGTACCGTGTTGTGTTGGATTTGTTTCAGTGTACGGTTGGTGTACTTAGCCGACGTTTAGTTAACTAGGCATTACTAAAGGTATTGTTCATGTTGTTTCTGTTAATATACTTAATATAAATATGTATTTCCTTTATTAGTTATCCTCCTGGGCCCATCCGATCTCATATGGATTCGTAGTGCCTCGCTTTCGTGGGTGGTTACTTGAATTTCGTTAAATTGTGGGTTACACATATAAAAAATATTTGCGTCCTCTCACGCTACACGTTTATATAAATATGTTTCTTGGGATTGGGACTGCACACTTACTCTACTGGAAAAACCATTGAATAGTCTTTCGCCTTCTTCCTTCTCGCGTTCTAATACAAAATGGTTTAGCTATGGCAAAACCTGGATTATAATTAAATCATACACCTATACTTCGCTTAGCGACTTAGTAAACCGATTTTAGTTTAATTTGATTTGCAACTAGCCACTAGCAACGAGTCCACGGTCACAATTTGAAAAAAGAATCACTTTATTTTGATTTCAGATCTAGCGGGGGAAGTGCGCGAAATGAACAATTTTGATTATAACACTCCTTAAAAGCGTTAAACGAGATATAGGTGTACATCGAGCTGTTTTGTTTATCCGTAAGTTATTGCTTTAATGGCGCTGAATTTCGATTCATAAATAAAGTGCTCGTTTCAAGGGAAGGGTTTTTAATTTTAAACACAATTCAAAGTTAGTGGTAGCGGGCGGGAGGCAAAGTAAAATTAAGAGTCGTTTAGGACTTCGTACAATTCTCCGATTCGGTTCTTTTTGGCACATTGCTGCACTTTATATTTTGCCATGTACTACAACAAGTGGTTATTTCTCATAATCTTCATAAATAAATATACATAGGTCGTATGCTATAAGAAATTGCTGTACAACAACAAGTGAAGCGTGTAGTGGGTGGTTGTCTGGTGCTTGAAACATTGGTAGTTATGATATTCATAAAATTTTAAGCATAGCGAGCAAGTAGGGTGAGCTTTGCATTTGGTGTGGCTCGTTTGGGGCATCTGGTCGGTTGTTATCAATCCATTTTTAGAGTGTAGAAAATAAATTTGATCTAAAATGTCAGTCTATTGCGCAAAATCTACATTTGACGTGATTTCTACCCGATTTTCGTTAGTTTAGTTTAGTTGCTTGTTTTGTTTGTTTCTTTTGTTTTCCTTCTTGTATTTCGTATATAAAAAATTCCCTAATATTTATGCATCGTTTATCGTTCGTTCAGCTCAATCAATCCGCCATCCGCAATCCGTGTGCGATTGCGTGGCGTTGCGATGCGATTCCGTCCGATCTCTGATCCTTTCCGATCCGTTGCACGTCGTCCTTGATTCGTGCCCGCATTAGATGCCGGGTCAGGCGGACGAGCAGGTGGGGATCGGAGGTCGGAAATCGGGCATCAGGGGGGAATCGGTCTCCTACGGCAACTAAATACGTCATACAGCTATTGCTACTACTGATCTACGGCTACTTAGTGGCTACGGGGCACTTAACCTAGCTTCGTGTATGCGTAGGCGCAGATCACGCCCACCACAACACCAGCGGCAATATATGTGAGTAATGACCTTCGTTTCTTTGCCGCCAGCTGGTTGTCCTCGTTCTCCCGCTTCTTCCGCTTCATGTCGTTGACCTTCTGCTCCAGGCTGGCCTGGTATTCGTTGCGTTTTCGCCGCTTTAGCTCGTTTTCGGGACTGAAAAGAACAAATTGGGAGAGGATTAGAAGGATTGTCGAGCTTTAAATTGCGTTCTATTTGACTAGGCGGTTGCAAAACAGATACGCAGCAGTAAGACTAGATTTATACCTGGCTGGGAGCTGGCCTGGAATTGGATCGATGCCGTTCGCCTTGTGCTGCTCGTCGACTGGCACCGCTGGCTTCTCGTTGTTGGCATTGACATCGTCGGCATGTGGCTGTGTTGTTGCGGGCACGTGACCATTAACTGGATCGGCATCGTGCTCGTTAATGGTCTCGTACTCCTCATCCTCATCTGTGTCGTCCTCGTCATCGTCATCGAGCAAGTAATCCTCATCGCTGTCCGATTCGTTGAAAGCCCTCACGGGTAATGGCGGCAAGGGACGACTGTCGGCCACCTCGGCATCGTGGATCATGTCATGCTGGTTAATGAAGTTGTTCAGGGCGTCCTTGCTCAGCTCTTTGCCAATACTCTCAGCTCCATTAGCCTGGGCCGCGCGCATGTTGAGCGAAAGTATACCGCCGGAATTGGGGGCCAGTGGCAGGTTAAGCGATTGGACGCGTGGCGGCAATGGCGGCGGCAGCTCATCCAGTGTGTGAGTCTCTGTGTCGTTGCTAATAAGGGGTTCTTCAGCGTCAAGAAAGGTCTGAAGTGAAATCGAAAGTTCTAATTAGTCACGGAAAATAATCAGGGCTTCCACAGGAATCTCTGCAAACCAAAAACAATGGTTTCTTTTTTAAATCAATTAAAAAATAATCATTAATCTGATACTAGATCACATAATAAAAAACAGAAGCAAATATAATACAGTTTTCAAAATTAATCATAATTCCATTAAACAATTAAAGGATCAATATGAATTCTAGTAACCATACAAGCTTAGAGATTTCTGTGACCCCCCACAAGAAATAGCGATGTGCAATGTATACGGCGGTGCTTGGCAGCCCCCAAGTTTGACTCCCAAACGCCGACCGCTGGTCGCGCATACATACGGGATCGTGCAGCTTTTTAATGCCCTCGATGATCGCCTGGTAGGAGAAGTCCAGCTGGTCGGCGGTCTGTATGAGGCCCATGCGGTAGCTGCGCAGCTCGCAGAGCACCTTGGACACATTGCACTCTCCGTACTTGTCGATCAGGACCAGGCAACAGTCCACCAGGCAGAAGGTGCCCGACCGCCCGATTCCGGCACTGCAGTGCACAACGGCTGGACCCACGTCGCGGCTGAGGCAGCCGGAGTCGCGAACCTGCTGCAAGAACTTAAGGAATGCGTTCGGCGAGCTGGGAATGCCAAAGTCCGGCCATGTGGTGTAGTGGAACTGCATCACTTCACGACTCTGCTGCGTTTCGAGATCGGTTAGTCTAGAGAAATAGTCGAAGACAATAAGTCCACATGTACCAATGGTTCGCAGGAGGAGAATGAAGAGGTCTACTCACTTGAACCATCGCCGCACAAAGTTCTGATAGGTCTCGAGACGGACGAGCTCCACGGTGAGTTTGACGTGGGGGAGCTTCAGGGCCTTGTCGGCTCCCATCTCGTTGGGCCAGTAGAGGTGGCACTTGATCTGTTTCTTCTCCATCAGCTTGTTGAGCATGAGAACGGCCCTGGACTTTTGCTCCCATACCATCAGCCAGAAGTGGCCCACTGTGTCCACCAGCGGTCCTTGGGTCAGAATGTACTGGCGCTCGGCGCGCTCCAGCTAAAAAGGATTGATTGATCGCATTAGGCATTTAATTGGGGCTGTGTGTATGCATTAAGAACGTGACCCACCTGAACCAGGTTCGCATTGATGTAGTCCACGCTGCCGCGTTTCAAAACAATGCGGGAATGATCGTACGGATTCACATCCCGATAGCGATTCAGGCCGCGGTTTGTGTGGCGTTCCGATTCCGAGGTGCTGAACTGCTTCTCCTTCGCCTCCCGGTCGCAGGTCTCACAAATTTCCTGGAATTCCGAAAAGAGCGATTAGTACAATCGAAATTACCCCTAACAACAAAGGTTGAGGTAGAATTAATTTTCGGTCGGACTTATCAGTCAATTTGCAGGCGGTAAATCAGGGGATTTTGTGAGATTTGCGCTATTTACCTAAGCGTTCTAGACCTCAGAAGACAACAACTACAGTGTCTTACTGGAAAATCTCTTCTTTCTGGTACAAGTCAGTTTTAAACATTTATGCATGAAATGACCCAACGAATTCGTCATTACAGGAGCAAACAGCAAATAGTATTTCACAATAGTATTGAATGGCATTGTTTAAACCAATATCAGAGCTTTCTTTTAGAGCCATACAATCTGAGAAACTGTTTAAGGCGCAATTAAGCTTTTTACGATTGGTGTTCCGAGAAAATGCAAACGTTCAGACTCATAATGGTCTGATAATAATTAGTTTTGAAGTGATACATTTGTTTGACAGACTCGCAAACAAAGTGTAAGAAAATAAGAACTTCTGTGTCAAGAAACGAATTGATAAGGTTCATAGCTAGAATGTTACAGAACTCGAATTTCTTTTGTCATGGGAGTTGCCCCCTTTGCAGTGATTCACCACTTGGCCCAGCGACAGGGGGGCTCCCCCGGATTGGCAAACCCTGCGATTGGAGCGATAGTAGATACATGTATGGGGCATCGGACTGGGAGGGAACCATGCGGCATGTGAAAAGCCCACCCAGTCTACATAGCGGGCGTGACTAATTAGCCATGCGATGTTGGTGATGGCGATGGCAACGCAAGCTGTCGGTAATGGCATTATCTTGGGCATGACCGGTGCCGCTTTATCAGCAGCGTGAATTGCTGGCGCAGCCGAAAGTGCCCTGGCCGGCCAATCGAACCATCGAATCCGACTACCGCACCGGGAACAAGGTCAATGGCGCCCACCTGGCGACGACAAGTGCTCCTCAAACTCGGCTCAAAGCTAATCACATGCATGTGGTGATGAGTAACCAGCAGAAAGAGCGATTTAGTATCAGCTTGCGTTGATTGCAGCTCGAAAATTAGTTGTTAATTGTCAGTTCGTCATGTTTCAACCATGAATCAGCTGCAAATTCTGCAGCCGAGATGTT
This sequence comes from Drosophila simulans, assembly GCF_016746395.2. Lineage (NCBI taxonomy): Eukaryota > Metazoa > Arthropoda > Insecta > Diptera > Drosophilidae > Drosophila > Drosophila simulans. Next base: position 1,330,637 of record NC_052522.2, read on the forward strand.
ATGAAATAACTTCAAAGAGTCATATTCTTACGTAATCTCCAAATCTGAGGCGGGCTAATGACCGATAAGGGAGCTTTTCAGAGAGCAAACTCGCTATGGCTATCGGTACTTTTGATAATTCCTTAGAAACGGAAAGAAATCCATGGTTGCACTTAATATTCCTCGGAACTCCTCAACTCAATAGAATTTCTATAATCACCTTGTTGAGGTCTGATAATCGACGAGTCACGTGAGAATACGCGCAGATAATTGAGTTGCTTTATTTAAATGTTTGCCAATGATAAAGACTTTCAGGTTACTCATGTATAGAGGGGTATTTCTTGTACTATGTCGAACTTGATATGATATATTAAATGAACAATCAATCCGAAACTTATGTAAATCCATAGCTTGCATTCTTGCGTTGCATTGGATTCATTTTGCTGCAGAACACAGTTCTTCGGCTCCGTTGAACATCAAGTCTTGGGCCATTTACCAGCTACATACTGTTTTTTATGCTCGGTGGCTATCCAGGTGACCCTTCTAAACGGAGTGGCGAAATCCAAGCGGAGGCGGGGAAATCTCGGGGGCTTGGGCTTCCAAAGCGTGTCGTGCAAACCGTTTTATGGTTATTATGTTTCTGCTTTACCTTGCAACGCTCGAAGGAAATCGAGAAACAGTAACAAAAACATTGCATGCACGCAGAGCACAATTGCAACGATGGATAAAGACACTTGGCCAAGACGAATTTGACATACCCTTTCATATACACCAAGCGAGTTGATGAGCTTCATATTTCATGAAATGCAAACTGGCTGACTGATTTCAGAGATACGAAAAAGAAGAAGGTAACCTGTTGATACCAACGTCTGGTACGGACTATAGGACCCTCTGGCAGGGTATCGCGGTGGAGCAGCTTCGTCACAGTCCACGGAGGTTGTCATAATGGGGCGGAGTGGGTTGGGTGGGATGTTGACGGAACGGATGGATCAAGAAGGCGCTAGGTATGAGCTGCTGGGCGGGAAGGGGCGGCGAGTGGAGACGACCCAGTGTAACGCACTCCGTTCAATGGAAATGATTAAACATAAAGTGCGCAAAAAGCATAGCAAAACAATACGATCCGAATGCGTCACTGCGTTTTTGGCTACAGTCCGAATCCCCTATGGTGGGCTATCAAATGGCAAATTTCAAATACATTGGAAGTTTAAAGCTTAAAAGGATTTGTTCGTCTTAGTTTCAGAAGGCATAACATTGAGTCACAAAAGGAATCGATAGCCACAATATGAATTGTCAATTAGTTTATATTCTCTTTAAGTGGGGTTGCACTGCTTATGTTCACACATATTGGCGATTTATTATTTCTTAGAAGAATGTGTTTTGGAATTTTTAGAATAAAGACAGATATGTGTCTATAATGGATTATAATTTTCTTCAGAAATGTAGTAGCATGCACAGCTAAATATTATTAAAGTACAAATTGGGGTAGGTCGGTCATATTCATGAATTAATCATAAAAAAATGTAATGTTTTCACATTGATCATAGTTGTTTTTCATTGCAATAAAAATGAGTCAATGTTTACATGCTAAGGAACAAATAAAATTCAGCGAACTTAGATGAATTTTACGGAAGTTATATTATTAGTAAATGAAACTTGATTAAAGCTGAAAACCATTTATGTGTAAAGAACGTTTATTGAAATCCCAGTTTCGCCTAACAAGATCGACTTAGTCAAGTTGCACTGTATTTCAGTGGAAATGGCTGGTAGCTATTTTCCAGTCCGTTTCGACGCACAATTGCGGGCTGCCTTCCAGTTAGCTGGTAAATTAGATTATCCTCGGCGCGAGCACAAAGGATGACGAACGAGGATGCCGAGGAGCGGGTCCAGAAACGAGATATTTCTACACACGACCATATACTGTGTCATCCTAACTGCGGAGTGGAATTCCGTGAAATCCCAATTCAAGTGAGTGGAAGCGCTGGAAGAGGCACAGAGGAACAGAGGAGGAGCAGCAGCTGAAGACAGTTCGCCGGAACTGGCTATAAAGAACGAGCGCAGGAGGAGGAGGAGAGGAGGAGGGGCAAGGAGAGGATTCCGACTCCAATTCCGACAGGCAACCAGAAGCAGCCCAAAGCAAGACTCAAAAAACCAGACGCATGCCCTTTGTGCCCCTGTGTGCGTGAGCCTCTCTCTCCTGCTCACAGCGCGCGCGTGTGTGTGTGCGTTAGAGGAGTTCTTCAGTGGAGAGCACTGTCACCCCTCCACGAATTGTATTTTGTTTTTGGGGGACGGCAATCACAACCACAACGAGCTTCCCAGAAATCGCCTCCAATTTGATTTGGCCAAACGAGAATTCGCGGAATAGCTCAAGCGCTCTATTGATAGTCAAAGGAAAGCGTTTTTGGGGAAAGGTACATAGCAGAATAACAAGCATAAATATGCCAAATACAGGCCAGCACACACGCACGCACGAACACACACACACACACACGTTTGATGGAGAATGCAAAGTAAAGTGCAGCAGGTGTGCGCGTGTGTGTGTTGGTGCTATTCTGTTTGTACATTCTTTTCCAGTGGTTTTTGTTTTTGGCCAAAGCCTGGCTGTTAAAGCAACAACAACACCGCTGGCACACAACACACGAACACACGTAAAGCTCGCCGCTGCACTGGTGTTAGTGGTGGAGGCATCTGCAGAAGCCTTTTGCGCACTCATCACATTTTCGTGGAAATCGGAGCGCCAAGGAGCTGTGGAAAGGTGTATACTCCGCATCCGTTGCGAATCCTTGGCGACTCGAATTGTGCCACAAACGTTTGTCCAGTTTGTAACCAGTTTTTAGTGCTGTCGCAGTTGTTGTTGCCAATTACCTTGTAGAAGCGATGCCATTGCGGCCCTTTATCCTTGTACTCCGCCTCGATTTGCAGACGGGCCGCGGCCGCCGACCCACTCCCACTCGTTTTCTGCTCGCTCATTGTGCACACTTTGCTGCGATTTGTTCCGATTTAATAACTTTTAATTTGGTTATCAGGCGGCTGGTTAATTTCAGAGCAAAACTAGAGCTGGACAACTCTCGACAGTCTCGATGTATCGAATATTTGAGCTTGCAAAATACTATCGGTATATGCAGTGCGATACCAAGTGATAGTTCGATTGTTCGCATTAAATATTATATTCGCTTACGGCGATTTCGGTTTACAAATGTTTGCCAAACACAATGTATTGTTCCTCCGACTTTATTATTCTGAAATATTAGTCACGTCTATCGATATTTTCACCAGAAAATAGAGTGACCAGGCGCCGTAGAAAAATAGAACACATACTGAAACAAAATTTAACTTATCAGAAATTTAAACTACCACTGGTTACATTTCTTTTTAAAGTTTATTTTAATGGCAATCAGCGGCTGATGGTCGTTTTGAAGGGTGCTCTATCAGCGACAAAGAGATGACAAGATGAGCCTTTCTAAAAGGTGTAAAGCAAAGGTTTGAAGCCAAATAATATTTTATATTTATAGCATTCGGACTAAGTTTTCTTTAATTTACCTAAAATTAAATGCAAAACTATGATCATATAAAAACTTTTTTCAATCTGATAAAAAAAAATTTAAATAAACTAAAATAAAAGTAATACAAAAATTCTGATAAGAAAAATGGGTTCAAATTCTTTAAAATACCGATATTGCATCGCTTTTCGTTTACTATTGTTATCGAGTAATAAATACCAAATGTATCGAATCAACAACTGTTACCCAATTAATTAATAACAACAGATAGCAGAACCAAAATGCTGACCCGCGTGTTCCGCCTGGTGCACGACAGGCGCCTGAGTGTGCCTGTCCTGCGTTGCTTCCACCACGAGTTCTCCAAGCCGCCACAACAGGCAGCAAATGGCCAGGAAATCGAAGGTAATCCCGAAAAGACTTTGGTTGCCGGCGTGCAAGACAAGTACAAAATATTCCGCGATGAGGAGGCCACGGAGATTTTTGATGTAGAAGAGGCGCGCCACCAGGAGCAGCAACTTCCAGAGCAGGAGTTGGATCACTATTACGGGCTAAATTTAAAGAGTAGGTTGGCAATCATCAAGGGAGAGCTGAAATTAAAGTCTTTGTTTGCCTTTGCAGGAGGCGTTCGCGGAGTGTTCGACGTTGAGGACTTGGTGGAGCTGCTGCGTAAGGAGAATGTGGACGACATATTCGTCTGCTACGTGCCGGAGAACCTGAAGTATGTTGACCACCTGGTAGTTTGCAGTGGTCGCAGCTACCGGCACATGCTGTCCACGGCGGAGTTCGTGCGCCGAATGTTCAAGATTAAGCGCGGCAAGGGTGACATTTTGCCGCGCATCGAGGGCGATAAGAGCCGGGATTGGATGGCCATGGACTTGGGTGGGTATTGAAATGAATGCAGATTCAGGGGTCTCAGCTCTAACACGTTCCGTTTTCTTTTAGGCAACATTGCCCTGCACATATTTTCACCGAGTGCTCGCGAGGAATACGATCTGGAGTCGCTGTGGGCCATTGGCTCCGAATTCGACCGCGAAAGCCAAAAGCCCCACAATCCCTATGGCGATATTTTCATGGCCCAAACCCCCCTTTCTTTTGTAGACTCGTCGAAACTAAAGACGTAAAATAATACATTTCCCTATAAATAAAAAAACGTGAGAGATCACTTTCAACGAGATCTGGAAAAACGCAAAGGAATGAATATTATTTCGTGTCTGACTTGTTATTCTTGTGTCACGATGCGATTCGACATTGGAAACTGGGCTTAGGCAGCCATCATTTAAAATAACTGTTATTTGTATTAACTTCGAGCTCTAATAGGCCAATAATAGCCATTATCCGTCAGAATTTGACAGCCGTATTTCCAAACGGAAGCTATAATCCTTTTGTAGATTTTCAAGCAACGCAAGCGCCACCTATTTCTGACAATCTGATATTAACATATGATATTATATTTGCGCACTAAAGTATGCTGCAAACAATGAAAAGAACTCTTCTTTCCAGAGAATAAAGTCAGATACCCTTATATCCATGAAATGTCACAAAGTTTTATTTATTTGAAATGTGATGTATTTTATTTTGTCTTTATCGAATATGGTTGGAGTTATACTCTGGTTGTAGCAACGCGTCGGAATCTTCTCTCCATCCAACTGGAAGATCCAACCATAGACAGTTAATCCTGCAATGAGACAATTTAGGTTTTTAATAAGCTTAAGAAGACGAAGAGTTTGATAGATAACAAATTGTAAAAAAAATTAAAAATAATATATTATGAACCATAAAGATTCCCAATGGTTTTACACTTTACAACCGAATTTCCCAATTCAGCCAGAGAAAGCCATTTAACTCAAATCTCGATGGCTCGAATATATCCTGCGGCGTTTTTTAACGACTGTTTGCTCAAAATACGAATACCAGATACTCAGCGATGTTCATTGTGTTTTTATAGTCATCGGGCGAGGTGTGAACAAGACCGAATCGCGATGAGGCTGTTTTCGGCACATTGATTTGTGGATTTGCACCGGCCAGCGGAATGCTGAATGAAATGGGAAAGTCAGGGAACTAGGGTCCAAGAAGGAGATCCTCCTGGCATTTGGAAACCATTTCTTCGCAGGCCATCAGCGCGAGCTGCGTCACGAGGAGAATGCGAACTTAATAATTCAAAATACGTTTTCGAAAATAAGTTATCGGTGTTTATGAAAACAAACAATGGCCAGTCCGGCGAACGGTGCGATAATCCAACGAGCCAACGAGCCAAAGAGCCAGACGGACGCCAATTGGCCGACACATGATAGGCGTAAAATTTTATGAAATTGCTGAAAATCTTGAAATGCCAATTAACGGCTTTAATACAATTTGTCGACGTCAATCAGCAGTGATGGAGCAGCGAGTGGAGTGAGGAGGAGTGGGCTACGGCCGCTCGTTTCACTCTTCCACTTGGCCATGTGATGTGATATGGGAGGAACTTTCCGCTGGGGGATTTGGCGCGTCCATAATCAGCCCATAATCGCCGTATCGATGGGTTGAAAAACAAATCCCGTGCCCGATGGGTCAGAGGTGAGCGAGAGGAAGTGCTGATGTTACAACTCAGCACCTGGCAGAGGCGGGGTATGGAAGTGGTTATATGGGATCGATTAAATATGCTTTAATGGCCTGACAGGGGTCAGCAGTTGTTGAGATCTGCCGTCATCAGTTTGGCTGCATAAAATGGAAATCTGATCACTCATCAAAGCTAGCAAGTGTGGATTAAATACTGGATTGGCATGTATTAACGATACAATGTTTGTTTCTAACTAATGCTGGCAATCTAGCAACTATAAGATAATGGGTATAGTGAGCTGGGATAAGATTTGAGGCCTATTTCTCATCCTCAAGAACGACGCACGACATTAAACCTTTTTGATTACGTTCTCAGTTCTTTGATCAGAGAAACTCTTTCTTTGAAAAATCATAGTGTTTATCCGTCAGAATATTGGATTATTCTAACAATCCGACCAAGATCACAACATAAAGACACGGGAACCACCGGAATATAACTCTGCGCCAAGTGGACTCATTATGTGGGGGCGTTGGGCGAAAAGAAGGCGCAATTTTCCGATGAATACAAATAAATAAAGCCGCGTGGAGCAGACAAAAAACACAAACGGACAGAGGGACCGACCAGCTCCTGGTCCATCAACCAGGTCATCGAGAGATTCTGCACTCGCAGCCGAATTCTTCGTAGAAATGTGATTACCACCCACTGGTCTGTAGACAGGCGGTTAGAAAGGGATGCAGGACGGGCAAACGACCAGTTGAGCGATCCAAGTGACGTCACTGTGGCGGCGATGATGATGCAGCCACTAAGATCCCACAGCCACAAAACCAGATAAATAATTCCCACCCGAAAATAATAAATAAATGTATTTAAGCGCGTGAGAGGATCGGTGACGTTAGCGCCACGTCATCGCCAGCGTCGTGTGCCCCCGAGATTATACACATTTGCATTCGGTCGGCAAATCTGTGGCCCCTCCGATTTCCCGGCTCCCCGATGCCACTACCAGGCCAGTGGAAAGCTGATTCTATTTTCGGGGGATTGCACGAGAGTTTATTTCAATCGGCGGGCAGGTAAACAAACAACATCGCCAAAATCACCGCCATCCCCATTAGACTGGGGATCACTTAATAATGTTCTATACTTGATGCCGTGACGAAGAGGGTCTTCCATGGACTGTAATCGAGTGGCTGAGTGGGTGGATGAATGGCTGGATGGTGGATGGTGGTTTCCTCCAAATGGCCACTGAGTGATTGCCAATTTATTACAAAACAACTCAGCTTTCTGTTGAAATAATATTTCAAATCAACTTTCTGCAGAACTGGGTCCAGAATCACGGGGTTGTTTCCACTGATGCGGTTCCTTGAACTCGTTTTCCTCGAGTTAATTAATGGATCTATAAGGTGGATTATGATTAAGAAGATGTTTGATCGGGTTCTGGAAAATTCTGTCGATTTGGATTCATTTGTATTTCAAGATTTCGACAAAGATTGCTATTCCCTTGCATAGAAGTGATTCTATCATCAACTTGATGGCATAAGAATGTATATAGGTGGGAAACTTAGTATTCAAGAATGATTCCATCTGAGCTAGGTTTCACTGTATGTAGATTTGGAGGCTCCCTTGTCATCATCCTTTCACCTTACTTTCCATTCTGAGTGTGACACTTTCTTGTTTTAGTTTCCCCCGATAACGCATCCAACTCGATTTCTCCTCTTTGGAGAAACTAATCCCGATTCTTGTGCCGCAGCACGTGTCCTGGCATTCCGTTTCAGGATATATCCGCACGCATATGTTCCCTGCACTTGGCCCTTCCACTCGGATTCAGATCCAGATTCAGAGAACTGCTCCCCACGGTTTTCCGCTTTTCCGCTTTTCCGGGCTGTGCGTGCAGCTGAGCCTAATCCGCGGGTTAGTTCCCAACCTGAAGGGCGACCCCGGCTGCTGCCCAGGGATTCCCCCGGCAAACTTCGTGGCCAGTCACCATGATGTGGCGAATTCTGAGCTTCCCCAGCTCGACAAACAAATTAACAGCGGCGAACACGAGGGCTGGGCCCTCGAGACGCGCCCCTTTTCGGCCTTGGCTTCCCGCCCTGCTCCTGATTCCCAAGTCGTGTCCTGGACATCACTGCTTGTGGTCATAATACGCGTAATTTTCCCTTTTGTGGCGATGCGGCGTGTCCTTGGCTGCTGCTCTCACATAATGACTTTTGATTACTGCGCCATTAGGCATTCTCTTGAAGCGGAGTGACTGTTTATCCTGCTGCTCGTACATCTGTTTGATTTCTCCATTCGATGGCGATGGGCTTGGCCATGACCCTTGGCAGGATGTCGCCGTTGCCCGGGGAACTGGTTAAATGGATCTGTCGAGAGGGTAGGTGAATCACTTTGGTAATTCGTTTTGCATTCAATGCCAATTCAGAGAGCGGGCGCACATTTCCCCCAATTAAATTGTTTCGCCTCACTTTTAACTCAATTGCGTTTACGGAGTTCGTTTCCCTGAATTGTTTACGACTTTTCTTCACTGCGCATTCTTAGCATAATAATTTGCTGGCCTGTCAGTCGCTGCTTAGAAAAGTCAAAGAACCAGTGGGGGAAGGAAGGTCTTCCCACTTGGTGCGCCCCACTTCCTGCCACGCCGCCCATAAATTAGGCAAGTTTTTCAATAAACTGCACAAGTTGCGCATACGACGCGTGTTCCCTCGGGAGGAAACGGGGCGGCTGCAGACGCAGCCAACTAGGTGCAGCAAATATTGCCACATCAATTGCGGCTGCCACGCCCTCCTAACCGCACTCACACACACTCACATGCCGCCCCCCACATGCACATCAATTTCGGAGTGCATACACAGAAAGAAAAAGATCCAAAGATATGAGTTTATATGATTAACTAGAAGTAACTAGCATGCAAGAAAAGAAACAATACTAGCTATTTGAACTAACTAATTGATTCCCATTTAAGCACCCAACTTTTGTCGCAGTGTAAGACTATTTCCACAGCTCAAACAAGACTGTGAGCGAAGTGGGTAGCCAAGTTCCATCCCCTGGGCTCCCATAATTCCCCATCAGCCTCGACTGCAATTTCGACTTGTCTCGCAGGTCGCAGGTCAGCCAGTCCTGTAATGCTCCTGTAATCTTCGGGACAGAAAGTTATTTGCTCAAATGGAAGTCGTCGGTGCGATTTCCTCTGGCAGCCCAAGTACACTTCCTCCTCGAATCACCTGCTCTTTATGTTTAATTCTGTTTTTGTTAGGCGCCTCATCCATTTCGCTGCACACAAAAAACTTTCCTCGCCCGAAAGTTCTTCGCCCAGAAGTTTGTGCAGTTTTCAGGTGTCAAAATCAATTTCGGAGCTGCGCTAAAAGGCTGGGAAGCTGGGAAACTGGCGAGGAAACTCTGCGAAAAGGAATGCTAATTATTCAGCTTAATGGAAAACAATCGCGAAGAGTCGTGAAAGGGAGTAGCTGTGCGGAAATGCTGCTCAGTTTTTGCGTAACTCTCGGGGATTTTCCGGGGTGGACAGGACTAATTAAAAGCGACACTCGCGCTGCATTTAATTTAATTCCCGCCGATGTCCGTCCATCCATCAATCATGCAATCACAGCCCCTCAATCCATCCCTCAATCATTCATGCGGGCGGGCTACCGAACTCGATGTTTGAATAAATTCACTTTGCCCCTAATTGAATTGTAATTTTTCATAATCACTCCTAATCCGCATGTCATAATCCATTGTCTGGTTAGCTGGTTAATTGAAATACATGGAGAGTGGATGCCCAACCGAAATCAAATCAAGATGACAGCGCCCAAAGTGCGGGACAAAATTGGGAAATGCTGGGAAAATTCGAATTACGTAATGGCCTGTGGGCAAATGTTTGATTTTTACAGCTTAGCTATACTTTATTTGCATTGTTATTTGAGGCCCCAAGTTGTTGCAGTCCATTACATGAGCTTCTTGGGCTAATTAAAGCTTGGTATTGTCTTACATTTATGGCCAATAGACAAAGGCTCAAATGTAATTGACATATTTGCAAGGCAATTTTACCAAAGAATCAAGACATAATGCATAAACATATTCAGCTTGTAAATGCTCATAAACAACACTTCAAGTTTTTGTTACATAAACCAAATTATTGGTATTTAGCTGGCAGGTCATTGTGATCCTATGGAAATCAGGCATCATTAAGGCATATATCCTTTTATTTAAATTCAATCCAATTATTAGACATAAATTCCAGCGCACTGAGCGTTTTAAACTGCCACTGAAGTGTCCTTTAAGGTCCTTTGACTCGCGACGACACAGCAGCCGAGCACTTAGATTGCAATTAGGCCCAAGTAGACTGGCAACTTCAATCGATTGGAACTCGCATCCTCGTGCCCCTGGCACATTGGCACCCTTCCCCTTGCTGCCGCTGAAAACCACCTGCCCGCATTGGAAGCCGAGCGGCAAACACAGGCAGCGCATCCTGCAGACAATGGCGGCCGCCAAATCACACCTTGCTCCTGCTGCTCCTGCTGCCCCTCCTCCTGTCATCTGGGCAAACAAAGTCTTCGGCAGGGTCGAGGTACAAGATGTAGGGATGATGCCAGGATGCAAGGATGCTAGGATAAGGAGCACACAAATACACAAGCACACTACTAGCACACATGGGCTATCAACTCAATCGCAAACGGAATCGCAGTTGCATCGGCTCTGTTTGTGAACAACTCGAATTACCATTTCGATTCAGTTTTAATGAGATTTGTCGCCGACTGCGAGCGACTCCACTGCTCTGCTCTGCCCTGCCATCTCATCTCATCTCATCTTCATCTGGCAGGACGAGGAGCGTGCCAGAGGTCCTGGCTGCGAGGTTCTTCTGGGCCACAAGTTATCTGCATGGGCTGCTTGTAATATCGTGTTTTCCGCTCGTTAGCCGCTCCTTTCTCCGCTTTCCACCGCAGCTGAGACTGGTTCGGGCCAAGGGTAGCTGCACTGCCCAAAAAAAGGGGTTGCTTTTACAAATATATGTATATTTCTAGCAGCATCAGTGACTTTCACTCATGTATTTACTCCTCAAATGGCGAAGGAGTGCACATAGAATGAATAGTTGGGGTATACCAACTGTTGTACCCACTTTTGGTCGCAGTGCACCTATATTTTGTGGCGCATCCTTGGCGTTCCTCTTTGTTACAAACATGTGACAGGCTGCAGTCCTGTCCTTCCTCCGCTTCCACCCTTTCCACGGCCACCGCCACACTTCGATTATCCTGTGCCTGCGGTCGACAGGTCCTGGCTTCGAGGTCCTAGGTTCGAGTAATTCCTGTTCCAGCTTTCTTATTGCAACCTCTGAAACGCCGCCAGTTGGCCATAAAAAATCACTGAACCAATTAATGCAGTGCGCCGATGCCCTCAGTCGTCCATCCACAGGAAGTCGAGCTCATTGTCCATGTGGTTCCCCGATCCGTGTTGCTTGTTCCTTTTTCCTCTTTCCCTGCTCCTTGTTGTGCTAACTTGTGAAACAGGAGCTGGAGATTCTGTGGTTGCTTGCTCCTCCAAGGGAGCAGTTGCGCGTGTCTCCTGGCTCCCCTCCTTTGGCTACTTTCTCTGGGCTCCTTTCTTCTGACCCCGTCAAATTGACTGCTGCCAAATGTTTTCCTCGCTGCGCATTAAGCACACAGTGCTTCATTTGGCCAAGTACAGTGCAGCAGGGCTAAAGAGAACTGGCACATGAAAACCTTCAATTGAGGAAGACACTTATGGGGTTCGACTGTGGTTCTGGCTGCTCCTCATCCCCATCCTTGGCATAGCTACCACTTGTTCCGGTGTCGAGTTGCACACGCGCTCCTCGTATCCTCGGCACTCTGATTTCCTCCAGGTGCACACATCTGCTCCTGATCCTCATGCTCCTCCTCCTCCTCCTGCCGAGCGCTAAATGAATTGTGTTGAAAATGTTGCTGGTTTATTGATTCGCAAGTCGAAATTTAATTGAACCTCCGGCTGCCAGGCCGGGATTTACGAGACCAGGCGGCAGGATAGCAGCAGCAGTATCTGATGGTGGTCAGGCTCATATTTTGCGGTGCACTAATTAGAAAATGCACCCACCCGCCCACCTGCCCACCTGGCCGCCCATCGAAAAACCTGTTTACCTGGCCACGAAGCCAAAGCACACAGAGAAAGTGCATGGGTTGGCTCCAAAATCTAATTACTCGATATGGTTGCAGGTCGGCGAAGGTGCAGGAGCAGGAGCAGGAGCACGATCCTGGCCAGGAACTTATCAGCACCCTAACAGGTCAGTGAGCACGGAGGGAGTGGATTCACCGCGGCCAGTGAGCTGGGAGGGAGGTGCAGGAATCTGCTGGCTAGTCAAAATGGGAAACGGTTTCATGGGCACTCGCAAACTAATTTGGTGTAAACTCCCTTTAATTGCTAAAAACATTTAAATATTTCCACGTTTTTCGAAACTCAGGGGGCAATGTCTTGTGCCCCCGACCCCGCATTCCTCACCAGCCCCCCTGCGAGCCCACTTGTCGGGGGTCAAATCGTGTGTGCCATAATTGGGATGCAAAACAATCGGGTTCCGGGGAACAACAGCATGTAGAACAATAATAATAAATCTTGCGGTACCGAAAACCAAAACTATTTCGTAGGTTAAATGCCTCCGGAGATCAAAGAGGAGCAGGATCGGGAATAAAGGCGAGCTGAGAGAGGCGGGGGATGCACTTCCGATTTGCTGGCGGCACACGCGATCCTGTCCTCGTCCTCGGCGAAAACATCTGTTCCCCGGCCCGAGGATTTCGGAGGGTGAGCAGCCGAGATTTGCCCCTCAATCAGTGCGCTTCCTGTCGGGACAACATGTGTGTGTGCCGAGAGTCCCGAGTCCTTTGTCCTGGTGTTTACAAAAAGGATGCGCGTGCTGCTGGGGTCGGCAGATGCCAGGGATGCCAGGGGACATGGAAAGCAGATTGAAATGATCGAATTTGCACATGGATCTCGGGCGGAGATCGAATCGCAGTGCCTGCCCAGGAGCCTCTGGCCCGCGCCGAAGGATTCCCCCGCTCCCGCAAACGGGCGAGGGATGAATGCCAAATCTATGGCTCATTAATGGAGGAATCGACGACGTGGAGCAGGGGGAAGCTGCCTGGGTGTTCCAGCAATTAAACCGTTCGACGTCAAAGTTGCACTTAATCAGGAACGTCGCAGGATCAGCCAGGACATGCCTTGTCACATCCATTAGCGGGCCAATACAAAGGCAGGAGGTTAAAAGAGGTTTAGGATTTTCACTTGCAGAAAATTGCTGGCAATTATTGTAGATCTTATTAAAAATATAGAAAAAGTGCTCTTAAATTAAATGTTATTATTAAATAATGAAAGTTCAAAGATTCATTTTGTTTTGTAAGAGTTGTAAGGTTGATTTTCCCTCAAGTGACTCACGATATTTTCCGCAGTGTGTCCTGGCATCAGCTTAATCCCCATCGAGGAGCTTGTACCAGCAGTGGAGTTGCACGAGGGCGTCGAGGAGAAGAGCACTTTGTGTACTCCACAACTCGTTATCGCGTCGCTTAAATCGCTTATTAACCCCGCAGCTGGAAGCGTCAACACTCGCTTTCACTTATTTCCTCCCCGACATCATCATGGTCGTAATCTCCATCCCCATCCCCATCCCTATACCCATGCCCTTCTCCATCCAGCTCCACGCACTTGCACTTGCCGGATATGCTCGAGATGATGTTCCTATCAGATTCCAGCTGCATCCCTCCGCCTCCTCCTCCTCCTCCTCCTCCTCTTTTCTTCCGGTGATTGTGCCCCTGCTCCCGTCGTTGTTTGGCTTTGTCTCCGCTTTCGGCTGGGGTTTCGGTTTCATCTGCTGCCCCTCCTCCGCCCTGGCCGGCGAAACTCTCGAGGAGTTGGCACGAGCGCTGCCAGGTCGTCCTCCATTGTTCTCCGGCTGAGCCGTGGATGCTGGAAGCTTCCCCACTTGGTCGGCGTCTCGTGTTGCCGGCTTAAGTGCAGTTGAGGTTGTTAATGGCTCGCTTTCGGTGCTTATTCCGCTCCAAGCCGGGGTTAATCGAAGGTTTCGTTGCGGTGGAGCCACTTTGAGTGGCCTGAGTGGTGTCCAGATGAATTTATGAGTTTATGTAGTTGGAGAGTGAATGAATCTATTTCCAAGCAAGATACAAGTGAATGGTATTTATTTTACTTTCCAAAGTTTAGTTACTCCAGATTGTTGGCACAGTGGAAGCTGCTTTTGCTCCAACTAAGTCAACTGTTTAAATGTTTCAATAAAATGCTGTATTATATTGTATTTACATGAGTCACTCCCCTACTCATTCATTTCATTCACAGTTCCATTCATTCATTCATTCACTTTGCTGCGTCGTTATTTATTTGTGTTAAAATACTTGTGCCATTTGAGTGATTGGAAAAGGCAGTGAAAATGGGAGCTGCATGGGTGGTTGGTGGGTGGTGGGTGGTGTTGGTTTTCCTGCATTAATCGCGAATTTGCAAAAACGATACAGAAGCCCCACGCTATGCGATGGTCTGGAATGGCGATGGTGGATACGATGGCGATGGCGATGGCAGCCACTCAGCGGTGGCAAGTGTCCCCCAAAAAGGGAAAGCCTTTTCCCTTCGGCGTGCGAGTGAAAGGTAATCCAATTGAATTAAAATGGAACTGAGGGCGATTTGGCAGGTGTTTAGTCTTCTCGCATTGCTAACGATTCTGCATTTAAATTTCTGCTTTTTCCTTCTTTTTCCCTTTGTTTTGCCTTGGATTTGATTCGATTCGATTCAATTTGGTTTGATTTGATTTCGATTTCGTCTCTCACTTTTTATTCCGCTCGGTTCCGCTTTTCCACTGCTGCTGCTTCTGGCAGAACATCCGCATTAAAAAGTTTCGTCTATTCGAGCGGAAATCAAAAAGTTTTATTGAGTAAGGGACAGCGGCCTTGGTGGCATGAGGGGGGTTTTTTGGGCTGTAGTTGTACTTATGCAGCTGAAACTTGGAAATCGAATAGAAATATATAGCATAAAACGAGGGAAGGGGGTAGCTGTCGATGCATTTTATTGCCACGTCCTGCGGACAAACATGCAGCCCGAGATTGGGAGGAAAACCAGGACGGGGACACGTGGCGGAGACACCAATTTCCGATTTCACACTGCGTCGCTTTCTGTGTCTTAAAGTCATTCCCGCCATTTTCCCCAAGAATGTTTGTTTACTCCGGCAATTTGCATTTGAATTCATTCAAATTTTCAGTGCTGCAGGGGAGGGGGAAGTGGAGCGGGTTGCGTATACGCCTCGTTGAACGCAAGTAAAACTGATTAATTGCCTTGCAATTAATAATGAGGAACGGTAAATGGCAGGTAATAAATTGCCCAGCTCCCTACGGAGCTCATCTGCAAAGTGGAGGGTCGGCAGTGGACAGGGTGATTTAGAAGAATTCACCTGCACCATCACTCGCAGCTGGCCGAATACGGATTTTGTTTATGCACCGCACTGGCAGAGATATTTGAAGGAAATCACTGGGAGTGGGCGTGATAACTCTCCCCTTGGCAACCCCAATTCGGGTTGAGAGGTCATCTGGCCAACGATCTGGCCAGCGAAGACGGATTGCTTAATTATGGCAGCTCAAGATGCTTGTTTACTATGCTACTTATGTATTTCTCATGCTAAAAAATAGGCACTTAATTTAACTTTGATCTTGTTTAAGTACTCTTAAAATACTCCCTACTCAGTACTTAACCTATGTCAACTATTACCCACGCTGCTCCAGCAGCCACTCATCCCATCCTTCGCTGGTTTAGATCATCTTTAGTGGAGTCTTTAAGCTATTTCCCGGGAATACCACTAAGATATCCAGTCAATTAGAAGATGATTTATGAAGTCCGCCCCTTGAAACCGCAGGACAAAAAAGATCTATTGCCACCTTTTTGGGTGCTGCACACCCAGTGACTGATGATGGTGCCTAAAAGGTTCCCCCACTCCCGCAGCCTCCTCCTCCTCCGCTCCACTCCACTCCCGAATTTCCGAGACTCCTGTTCCGGCTGCGCCTGCGCACTCTAATTTTTATTGCACCCCGAGGTCACGGCCTCTTTGCTTCCCTTCCCGCCCGCCTTTCACCCCGCATTTCCCCGCTTTCCCCGCTTTTCCCGCTTTTCCCCAAGTACATCTTTTTATGAATTGTCTGCCGCCTGTTGTTGTCGGTTGTTTGTTTTCCTTTGGCTCTTTGGAACGCGCTATTAGCATAAGTTCCTTGTTATTACTTTTCTATTTTCGGAGCCAGCTCCCTCGAGTGCAATTGAATTCCCTGTGATTTCTCTGTGTATTTCTCCGACTCGAGATTCTCGAATCTCGAATCTCGAATCTCAGCCGACAAGTGTTTCTGTCCCTGAAGAAAAAAAAAAGAGGGGAATTATCTGCGCTGCTATTACGCTGAGTGGGCTCGAAAATTGAACTCTTCTTTGAAGTTTTCTGTTCTTGCTGCTCAAAAAAAATTGCAGCTGGAGTTTAGAATGTTTTCTGGGCAGGTGCAATTAAAAATATATGGGATTAATTTGGAAAAGTTCTGAATAACTGGTCTGGAGATTACTATAGAACAGTGAAGTTCCTTGGGAGGAAAAACTTGGAATCACAATTATAAAACTATTTTCCTGGCAAAACAAACAATTCCCTGAGAATCCCCGAATTCCCACAGATTAATCACCCCGACTGCCTCCACTTCCACAATACCATCTAAATTCCCTCGGTTGCGCCTCATTAGCCACGACGTGTTAACCATTAGGACGTCCGTTTACTTGGCTCAGATCTAACCCCTTCTGTTTGTTAAGGACCTACCCCTAACCCTCCAACTCGGAGGCTTATTAATGATGCGGTTGCGACTTGATGACTCTGTGGGCCACATATCTCTGTTGAACGGACAGCGGACAACGGACAGCGGACAAGGCGAATGGCAGGTAGCGCGGCATCTCACTTTTCGACTCTTCCAATCACAGACGAGCGTGAGCGAGTGAGGAAGAAGGGAGACCTGAATCGAGAATCTCGAATCCAGAACAGAGAGCCCATGGAAACTGGTTTTGTAACCTGACCCAAAAAGCCCTGGTCATCCGCAGATGCTGCCTCTTTCTGACCCGAGTGCTGGATTCTCTGGATGGCAATCAGCGTCTGGCAACTGGACCCAGCTGGCAATCGCCATTGCTGTTGCTCCGATCGGAGTGACCACGCCCACTGCTATTGCCCCTTTCGGTCATTTGGACATGCAGTTTGCTGGTGCAACATATTTTGATTTAATTAAAAACCATGCAAAATGAAAGGAAACCGGAAAATTAAAGGAAAAATGGGCGGGAAGGTGGCAGAGCTTCAGAAGAAGGCACTTGCAACTTTGTGTTTTCAGAATTAGAAGCAAGTCAGAAATGGAAGGTACAGGCTGAAGGATATCCTGTAAAATAGAAAAAAAGATATAAGTAGGCAGACCACATATATATATATATACAGCTGCGGTTAAAATAATAGCACTACTGCAGGTGGAAAGTTGATTTCCTAAAAAAAGGTATTGAATGATTATTTTTTTTAAAGTCTGATTGCATGAATAATAAGTACCATATGTTGTCTCTCTAAGCAAGAAATTTTGACTCTCTCAATGTAACGGTTCTTTTTGTTTTTGGGCACTTTCTGCAAAAGGGCGCTAAATGAGGCGGTAACAAAAATAGCACTGACCACGTTTTTGCTAAATAAAATTAATAGGAGTGATTGCTTTGGGTTTTTTTCGACATATTTTGAAAAAAGGAGTTGCATTAAAGGTTTTAATTGAATTTTTTTCAAAAGAAGACCAAAAATTCTCTAGTTATGGGTCGGGGAAAGCATTTTACCGTCGAAATAAGGAATTTGATTAAAAACATGATCTGTGAAGGTAAAACCTACGCTAAAATTAGACGGTTTTTTTTGTTTTTCAAACAATATGATCCGCAACGCACTGCTGTTTGTCGAAAATAACGAAAAACGTGGAAGAAAGCCCTCTATGTCCAATGTGGAGATCAAGCGCTTGGTTCGGCAAAGCAAGAAGGAGCCTTTTAAGCCGGTGACGGAACTGAAGAAGGAGCTTCAGATAGCTGCAAACGTGGAAAAAGTTCGCAAACACTTAAGACAAAACAACCATAATGTGTGCAGTCCCAGAAAAGTCCCGCTTTTGACTGTGAAGCATGTGGCAAAGCGAATCGAATATGCCAAGATACGCAAGGACTGGCCTGTGGAGAAGTGGCGCCACATTTTGTGGTCAGATGAGAGCAAAATTGGGTTTTTTGGTTGGAAAGGCTCTCGGTCTTATGTTCGGCGTCCACCACGAACTGAAAATAATCCTCGCTTCACCTTTAAGACGGTAATGCACTGGGGATCAAACATCATGGTATGGGCGTGCTTTTCATACTATGGAGTAGATCCGATTCATATGATTCAAGGCATCATGGATCAGCACATTTACACAGATATCCTGGAAAATGTGATGGCGCTATATGCCGAGGATGAAATGCCGCTTTTTTGGACATTTCAACAGGATAACGACCCAAAACACACGAGGAAGAAGGCTCGAAAGTGGTTTGAGCAGAAATCGATCCGAGTAATGATCAGTCACCCGACTTGAATCCAATCGAAAAACTTTGTGCGGACGTGAAAAAAAGGTTTCTGAAGCCAAGCCCAACCATAACGAGGAACTTTGGATTCATGGGGGATCGAGGATCAAGGATTCATGGAGCAAAATTCCTCAAAAACGGTACCAGGACTTGGTGGACTCCATGCCAAGAGGATGCGCAGCTGTCATTGCCTACAATGGTCACGCAACCAAATATTAAGATTCTTTAAACATAGTTCTTAAGATATAATCCATTTGTTGAACTCTTATTTTATTTTTTTAGCTAGTTTTAGCAAAATACGAGAAACAGTGCTATTTTTGTTACCGCCTAAATTTGGAGGTTTTTCTTTGTTTTACCAATTATTTTTAAAATATCCATTAGATCTGTTACCAATTTTATTATTTCAATTGAAAATCATTGTAGTATTTAAGATTAGTGGAAAAAATTTTGAAAAAATGTCAGAAAATAGAGAAACGATGGGGCAAACACGAAATGTGCTTTTGGTGCTATTATTGTTACCGCAACTGTATATATAAATATATATATATGATAATAATATAATACCTATTATTGCATAAACTCCCCATTCTCCCAAGTAACCCCAACCGAAATGCGACCTCAAGAGGGTAGCAGAAGCCCATGAAAAGGGATAAAGTTAATCTGCCGAAATTGCAGAGTGGGTGGAACACCCGACAGCCGGGTGTCCAGAGATGTCCGACTCTTGTGGTTGCGGCTGGGAGTGGGCTATGGATATGTATCCATATATATGTACGTACGTTGCAAAGGGTGCCAAATATTTAATTCGAATGTAAATTTTGCATATGCCAGGACTGTCAAATGCTCGGCTGCACTTGGAGCTGCTGCAGAAGCAAATCTCCTGACCAACCACCCAGCCAACTATCCCATCCTCCACTTCAGCCCGGCCAGCCAATTTCCCGACTCGTTTCTGTCCAGTCAATACTCGGTTGACGTCACAATTCTACGATTTTAGCCACAGTGACATTCTCCTAATCCCAGGAACACACTGCTCTCTCCATTTCTCACTTTCTTCTCGCCCAGATCCTGCAAAAAATCATCACGAAAGAGATGTCTACTTTTAATGAAGTAAAGATACATTCAGTTAAATTCTAGTTATAATGAATTAATATTAAGAAGAGCCATAAAGGAATTTCATTTAATTTAGGATTATTTTCAAAGCTTACTTTTCACATATAGACCTCCTCCATTTTCCATCTGCGAGTGAAAAGTCAAGGAATCGAGCGGCACCTTGACTTCCTTGCCTCCGTTTTCGTTTTCATTTAGTTTTGGGCCGCGTTGGGAGTTCTGGGTGCTCCTCCCGGGCTTAAATTCCCATTTGGACCAGGACCAGAAAGCAAAGGATCCAAGTATTTTCATACAATTAGGCAGCGGGGATGGAATGGGGCTGGGGTAATTCCAACGCAAATATGAACTCCACATTTGACTGCCGAAAACTTGGACAAAACTTTCGGCCAAGCCACTCACGAGGCGGGTGGGGGGTGGAGGTTGGGTTAGTCTAGTTATTTTGTTTCATTTCGGCTAAATTGCATTTTATTTTGGCCTGCAATGCGGGGGGCGAAAGCGGGGGAGTGGGGCAGGGGGGTTCTAAAACGTTTCTTGCCTGCAGTTTGAATCTTATGCAAATATTTTTGGGCTAAGCTTTTCAAAATGGCATTGGCCAGGCAAGGAGGCCATTGTGTGCGGGCACAGCAACGAGAGAGAGAGAGAGAGAGGGATAGTTTCAAAGTGGGCCATGTGTGGGGGAGCGAGAAGGAGCGCAGCAGCCAGGATGGCCCATAGGAGCTGGAGCTACCGACTGCCGGCGAGGAGCCCAACGTTTTATGGCTGAAATATAAACTCTAATGGATTTCATTTGAATGGTTTACATTGAATTAATGGACAGGGCGCAGTTGCTCTGCCAAAGTTTCCATCCCAGCAGCAAGGAGTTGGGTCCTGCGATGCGAAAAAGAGATCGGGATGCAAGGCCTGAATTTGAGCAGCTGATGGATGGATGGATGGGATGGACTTCCATCGGGAAAAGCCAAAACTTGAGGCGGCAAAAATGGGCAGAATGCGTAATTGTTTGTTTCGAATGCGTCGTTCCTTTGGGAGGGAAATCGAAATGTTTACTTAGGCACACAAATTAATCGGGCCAATAAACCATTAGGAACCACCGGTAGTACTTTTCCACAACTTTGTTTTCGCATTTTACTGAATGGAAATTTAGCTCATTGATGAACTTTTGAGAGCTGCGTGAGTGTTTTGGGTCCTTAAATGTTTATAATGTTTAAACGGAGTTTGGGTTAAGGAAGTATTATTATTATTTCATTAACAATGAAATAAACAGTCGAATTGCACAAATATCTGACTCTATTTCACCACCGATCATGAATGATCGTGTTTCGCTGTCCCAGTCATTCATCTTTGCGTGCACCTCCCCCTCCACTTCCACTGCCACTACCACTTCCCACAACCAGTTTCCACCTTATAACAGCGAATCCAACACTTGTCTTCGAACATGTTGTGGCCCAGCTCTCTTATACTCACACTACTACGCAACGTGTTCGAACAGCTGTTGCAACAACTGAGAGGCGGAGCAGCGCAACATGTTTGGCCGTATAAGAGCATGTAACTTCTTGTTTTTCTATTCTTGTGCTGTTGTTATTTCGTTTGTGGCAGCAACTTTGTTGTGCCCACTGTGCACATGCATCCGAAAGATACTTAGATACCCCATCCCGAGATACTCGTATCCGATACTTGCAGTGGCATTGTTGTTGTTATTATGCGGCAGGCGTTGCATTCCTCAAACATTCGTACTTCTTGGCTTGTGCCCTCTTCCTTTCGGATTTCTCAATAAAATTACCGCCGGCTACTTTCCGTTTTCCGCTTGCCCCAGTCCACTCCCCCCTCTCCCCCTTCTCCGCATTTACGAATTTGTATGCGCAGAGTGTGTTAAAAAAAGGGGTTTTCGGAGGAGGGGATGCCACTAGAGTCTAGAGTTGTTTTACAGAATGAATCGCACAAAAGACACTCGTCATATTCGCAGCTGCAGCAGATATTGTCCTCTGTCTCCTTCGTGCACACTGTACCTGTCTCACTTACTCACTTAAAATACATTGGTGATATTAATTTTTTAAGATATTAACACTTTTAACACTTTTTGCGTTGGCGGTATAGAATAAACAAAGTATTATCTACAGAAAGTATTTCATATACTTGGTGCCTTTTGTTTGAGTATATTTATAGAAATATTGATCATGGTATTTATAGGTTTCGCTGATGACGATTATCAAAAACAATTGCTTAGTTTAAGATACTGTATCTAAGAGGTATCTTTGCTACTGTACCTCGATTCTCGTTCCTTTTTCTGCACTTTTTAATGCCTATATCGCCCTCCCTGTCGCTCCGCCACCTGCCCTCTCTTTTCAGCCGTCTGCGACGGAAGCAGACACAGGGGCAAGGGAGTTAGGGGGTTCGGGGGGCGGTGCACGTCATAATAATTATTTTATGTTCAAAGAAGCGGAGGCAGTGCGAAAAAAAAAACGAAATTTGAGCGGCGGCATGTGGCAGAGGCAGGTGAGGCCGAAAAACTAGTTGGCCGAAATCCTTGATTTCCTCGCTCTCTTCCTGTCAAAGGATATCTTGGCAGCTAGACATCTCTTTCCTTGGCACGAGCAGCAAACAAAATAAACAAGAACGCGCACGAGAAGAAGTTGAAGGAGAAGCGACAGTGGCGTCCGCAGGATATTGAGAGGGGGGTTGCAATCAATAAGCATATATCGATAAATTATGTATGCCCCTCTTCATCCCCCACCCATTTCAATGAATTGAAGTCTTTGATTTTGCCCCAAAACCCCCGAAATTCCACCGCCTACGTCACTGCATGTCACTGTTATTTTTGATGTTTTTGTTGTTCGAACATCTGTTCGATTCGCCCCGTCCCTTTCGCTCCCCCGCCCCCCTGCCGTAATCACATTTTATTGGATTTTATTTTGCGTGCGTTAAATCGCCTAATCGTCTTTGTTTTTTTTCCCGTACTTTTCGGCTTATCTGTGTTTTGCATAAATCGCTTTTTGCCTTTGCTTTTCGCTGCCTGTTTGAATTTGTTTGATTTTTGTGTTGTAGCCTCTTTTGTTATTTTTGTGATTTTAGTGATTTTTTATTTTTGCTTTGCGCAATATTTTCACCTTGTTTTTGTGTGTATTATTTTTGGCTTTTATGATTTTTTCTTTGTTTTCGTTTCATTTTCTTCATTTTTTTTTCTGCAATTAAACACGTTGAAGAAAATATAAAAAATAAATGGGCGAGAGTGAAAATGAGCGTGGAAAAAATATACAAAACACGAAACAATAACAGCTTACAAAATTGTCTTTTTAGCCGATGCAATTTTTATGGGCAAATGTTTATCCTGCGTTTTCTTTTTTACGAGCGCGCGAAATGGAATTGGATTGAAAGTGTTTTCTTTGGTCGCGCTGGAAAAACATTTGCGGCACAAGATATTAATTATAAGCTTTTTAGTTGCTGCTAGTATTTAGTGCTACCTTTTAAAGCAAAGCATTTGGTGATTATCAAGCTACCTTCTTCATATTAACTATCTAGTAATTAGGAAGAAACTCCCATCTTAAAGTAATTAGTTATAGTTATTATAATTTTAGTTATATCATAGTAACTAGCACTTAATTCAGAGCAAACTCTTTGCGGACAGCACCCCCATATCAACAGTTATCCACCCTTAATTAAAAAAAAAGTAAGATCCATAGAACCCGTTCAACTGCCACCTAATTCATCTTGAAGTCAATTCGAATCCAATCTGCGTGATTCGAGGTGGTTTCCGCCAGGCGAGCGAGTGAGCTAGCTGCTGTGTGGGAGTGAGAGGGGACTAGGGCGGCACAAAGGGGCGGGCAGCGCCCTCATCAGCTGTCAGCGGCAGCAGAATGAGGCCCATTTGATGAAGATGCTTCTGCAATTGTTAAGTGTATCTGTATCCCTTTCGATGTTTGCTGTTTGCTATTTGCTATTTGCTATTTGAGCAGCGAGATGGAGGATGGAGGAGGCCACAAGACATCAAAATCGTACTCGATATGTTAACAAGTCGAGATACAAAAGAGATGACTGCTCCCAAGAGATGCCAGAGATAGCCCACATAAATAAGTATCTCGTGTCTTGTATCTTGTATCTCGCATCTGATGGATGCACCTTTTGACACCCAATAAACAAGGCGAAAACAGCAGCTGAGACCGAAGTGATTTGATTTATTTATCAGGGGCCAGAAATCAACGTTGGCTGTTTCTTTTTATCAAAGGGAAAGTTAGTGGCAAAGCTATTTAGTTTTCTATTAATTATTATTAAGTTTGCAAAAGAACAGATATTAAAGTGAACAATACTTGATCAGATACAATTTTAAGTATAAGCCCAAGCTTCGTTTCTTTTTGTTTCCCCAAATTGTTGCACATTTGGTAATGCAATAATTGAGTTAATTAGCCAAAAAGGGATTAAGGTGTTTTGGGTTGTGCTAACTTAATAAGTGACTTGTTAATTATCCGTCGGCGGCTGCATCTGCAACTGTCTCCCTCTCGCTCTCCGTCTCTCCTCTTTCTCTGTCGCACCTGCAGCTGCCGGTAAAAGCCAGCTGGCTCCTTGCTCTCCCTCTCCCTTTCGCTCCTCGTTCGTTCGCCCCCTCTCACTTGTTCACGTGACTCCTTTACGTGTACCGTTCACCGGATGGTGGCCAAAAGCAAAAAGCCACGACAAAGGAAAACTTGGCAACGCGTTCGAACCTCGAACATGTTTGCTGCACCTGGCTTTATTGTTCAAAAGGGTGGCTCAAAAGGGGGCGGTGGTTTGCAGGGGGGGTTTCTTACCTTGGCCAGCAAGAGCCGGCTTTTCGAAAGGGGTGCAAAATGGAAAAAAAAAACACAAACACACACAGGTAACCCCTCCGGTAAGGAGGCTCTACCCCTTTCGGTTTTGGCCAGGCCGGCACTTTGCGAATCTATAAAAGTATCGGGCCGCATAAAAAACGAGCTCAGTTGTGAACGGTACTTTGTAACGGCAACCGGCGGCAGCACGCGCGACTAACGGTTCGCTGGAAAAGTGGAGGAAAAGCCCCGAGGAAAAACTTAGTGGAAAAGCACCGAACATTCGTACCGCCAGCCATTTACTGCTCGGATCGACGGCCGCAGTAACTTGTCGCTCATCCTCGAGAGAAATAAAATTGAAGCTGCAACCAGTTCACATAATCCTGCCCCCGGATGGCCTGAAAAGAGTCAACCATTCCGTCACCCCCCTCGGTAAGTCATAACGCCCCCACTCTCAATCCCCATCTATTCCATATCTCACCCTCGGAGATCCCGACCAAACCCCGAAAAAATAAATCCATCGGCTTAAAACTTGGCAAAACTCAGCTCCAAACTCAACCAAGCTGAGCTGAACGTATTTGACTAGAGCGAGCACTGAAAAAAATAAAGGAGACTTCATGGTGCGAAAAATAATATATAATACATATAATATTTGTTTATAAATTCCACGTTGAGTGGCGTAAATGTCACATGTCTATTGAAACCAGTAACCAATCTTATCAGTTAACCAACCTAGTTTTTGTTCTCAGTGCATGTAAATCTGCATCTGTCAGTGCGGCAGCAGCTTCAGCATCAGTATCTGTGTCTGCTTTGTATCTTTTGGGTTGTAAAAACATCTGTGCTTGTCGTTCGGCATCCGTATTTGCTGCCGTTTGCAACGGGCCAACTGCAATGCCACCACCCACTACTGCCACCCACTGCCACCCATTCCCAGCCAGGCGCACATTGCGTATACGCAACGTGGAGCGCGGGTTTAACTAAAAACCGTTTGCGCCCGAGCTGTCAGCAAATGGCAAGCACTTTCCGTTGAAATCTCCCCCGGTTCACCCGGTTTCTGCATGTGCGTGGGCTGCCCTGCTCCATTTTCGATATCTTTTGTGGGATCTCGGACAAGTGCTACTTCTGGCCAACTTCTGGGCAACTTCTTGGACAGCTACTGGCTGGTTGGTTGGCTGTTCGATTTCCATTGTCTCGTTTTCGAATGGAAACGCAAGTGCGTGTAGGCAGGAGTGGCCAACGATCGATGGAGAGGGTCTCGTAGGCGCGTGGGCGGGCCACGAGCTCCCAGTTTGGACATCCATCTTGCCACCAAAGTGACCAGGTTCGTGTGTCCCCAGGGCGCGAAGACGCCACATTTGGCTCACTTTTGTTTACACTTTGATTTATCTGCGCAGCCTCGCAAAGTATCTCATTCAATCGCATCCAAGCGAATTTTATTCACTTTACGAATTTTTCTTTTTCCCGCGAAACTTTTGCTAAGCAGACAAAATGGAAATCAAAATCAAAATCAAGAGCTGTTTCAGATACACAAATCATGGACAAAATGACAGCTGCCTTGGGCTTTTGTCACTGGTGAAGTTTTTGTTTATTGTTGAGTGCATGGAAATACGAAAAAATTAATGCGTTGGCTATTCTTGAAAAAATCGTACGCAATGCATTTTAATTTTTCGTGTCTCTTGTTCGTTTTTTGTTTGTTAATATATAGTTTTTAAATGTGTCAAGTTTGCTTTTATACGCGTCAGAGCGAGAGGCAAAGTCGAAAATAAAAACAATATAGCGAAACAAACAAAGAAAAAGGCGAAAAAAGACCCAAAGACCTGATTTCTGATTTCTGGCTTAGTTTTGTTTACCCATTTTGGGCCACTTTTCTTTTACCAACGTGTGCAGAAGTGGAAAAGTTATGAAGATTACAGATATGGGAAATAGTTTGCTAACTCAAATCAAAGGAACGTAGTTAAGCTGCGAATTAAAATTACCATCCAAGTCGTAAAACTTTAATTACCAAACTGAATTTGGCCCAAACTTCTGACTGCTATTAAATTCAGCAAACTGATTTGTGTTGTGCTCCCCCATTTCCCAGCGCAATCTCAGCGCAGAAGTCAACAGTTTATAGTGTTTAATCATTCTTAAGCTGTCTCCACCTCCCCCCTTCCCAACCCCTTCCCTTTTGGGCCACCTTTGACCTTCATTAGTGTCAGACCCTCTCGCATTCGCATTAATCTAGCCAGACGTTTCAACTTGAGCTGTTGCAAGACAATGGCTCGAGCAGTTTTGTAGTTCGTCTTGTCGGCCAAGGTGCACACGCACACGCCAGATACAGATACAGATACGAGATGGTATCTTTGAGATACTCGCACAAACGCATACAAAACAGAGCTAATAAATCAGTGCAGTTTATGCCTGAGAAGCGAAATGTACAAAATTATTACGCAACTAAACCAAAAATGTTAACAAATAAAAAGTTTAAACTTTTAAGCAAATCTTAATAATAGTTCTTTAGTTTTACCTTTCAAATAACAAGTATATATGGTGCTAGTTAGCGCTTAAGAAATTGAATAAATTCCGCACGAAACTGCCGGATTATGCAACCATTCGAAGTTGCACCCCCGCCCACTGCCCACCGACCAGCCACGCCCCCTATGGCTGAGGCGCCCCAAAGTCTCAGGGCGACACAAACAAAGAACTCGAGTGGCGTGCGTGTGTGTGTGTGTGTGTGTGTGTGTGTTGCACAAAACCGACGCGAAACGAAAAGTCCGAAAAACAAACACAACAACAACTCGACTGAAGGAAAAACCTTCGCGGCGGAAAAACAAAAAATAAGCAGAGCAGCGATGTGAAAAGTTGAATGCCTAACAAGTTGAAACACGCTAAAAATGCGAAAAAAGAGATCCACATAAAAAAAAAACAATAAATAAAGAAAAACAAAAGCTCAAAGATGGAGCACACAATAACAGCAACAACAACAAGAACAATGACTCGGAAAATGTGGAAATGTCTTGGGAACCTTGCAGCAAAATGGATGAAGCTGACGTTGTTGCTGCAGTTTGCTGAATTAGATAAAAGTTTAGGAAATGTTTATGCCCGAACTAAGGCGCAGATGAATAGCGCAGGAACTCCTTATGCCAAATACCCTCGATGGAGCAGCCAAGGGTCCAAGAGCATGCTGGGATCCACATGCATTTGGTACGGGTTTCACCTTCTCCACAAACTTGACCAGTCGGATTGCTCGGAAAAGTGTGCAAGTGAAGCTTCAATGGGAAAACTCCTATTTATGGTCATGAAAAAGAAACTCTACTAAGAATTAGCTCACAAATTGTTATTCATATCTATAGGTATTTAGTTATATTGTTTGCAGTATCAATTACAGGGTATTTCACCTGCAGTGCCAAACGATTTTCCCCCAGATTTATTTTTATATTTTTAAGTTCAGTTGGGGGAAACAGGTGAGCTGTAGGATAAGGCAACCTGGCAAATGGCAGGCGGAAATGCACCGAAAATAAATGTGGGTAAAAATGCCAAGGAGAAGTGGAAAACGGTGTCTTTAGTTGCCATTGCAACTGCAGTTAGTGGAATGTTGTCTACACGTAAATATTTCACACCAAACTCAGAAGGGGGTTCTTCCAGTGAAAGAACAGGGGCGTAGCGGGTAGAAGGGGGTGGATTCGGCTGGAAAATTGCCTAACCAGCGCAATGTGCAAAAACAAATGCAACTGCGGAATATGAATCACAAGCTAAAAAGTGCACCCACCAGGGGAACTCCGCACACTCATCGCTTATCGGCGATTTGCCATTTCCCCCTCCACCACCACCTGTCTTCAGCCCTTTCCAACACTTTTCATTCATCAATGTTGTTCGAAAGAGGTGAAAATTCGTGCGCGCGACGAAACAAAAGAAAGAGAGCTGCAAAAAGCAAAGAAAGAAGAGCAGCCGAAGATAAGACAGCAAAGATTCGCGAACTGGCGATAAACAAAAACAAAGGCAAACGATTGCGAAAACTGCAGAGCGAGCCACAAACAAACATGCTAAGAATGCATCCCACAGATACAGATACATTTACAGATACAGTGCTAGCACGGAAATTAGAAATAATAATAAATAAATAATCAAACAAAGATTTAGATTATTTGGTATATAAAGTTGTAGTATGGATTCTAAATTAGACAATATTCATTTGTAACAATCGATAGCATTGGTGTATGATAGTGATCCTACTTAGCGAGTGAGCACTGTACGCCTGCATCTGACGTGTGAATCGACACTAAACCGTCTCAACAAATGCTGTTAATAGTGCAGCCGAATAAGAGATTGAAAATTTACAAATCTGGCGAAAAGTGAAACGGAACCCAGCCAGGGTCACATTCTCTAGAGAACCGAACCCAGACCAATCCGCACCGCGTTGAGGTGAGTTCTGGTGAGTGAGTCAGGCCCACGCAATGCGAACACCTGAAAGTCCGCATCGATAGGAAAAAAATGCGAGGGGAAGGGGTTACGAGTTCGAGGTCCAAAACGAGTTTCACACGAGGAACGTGGGCCAAAGTCTTTGACGTCAGCAATTGAAGTTGGTCGACAACTATCGAAGCCGATTCATTGACACAATTTGTAAATGACGAAGGTGTCGCGGATTAGGGTATTTCCTATT
The DNA here is from genome assembly GCF_016746395.2 of Drosophila simulans. Lineage (NCBI taxonomy): Eukaryota > Metazoa > Arthropoda > Insecta > Diptera > Drosophilidae > Drosophila > Drosophila simulans. The sequence continues at coordinate 1,359,758 of NC_052522.2, forward strand.
TGCACTTGCGAAAAGTGAGACGACTCTCATGTGACAAATATTTGCCAGCGGAAGATTGTGTTTAGCAATGTAATTAATCAGATCTCAGCTGTATGTATCTCAGTTGCATAACTGCAAAAAATTCACATTAAATGGGTGTTTAGTTGCAAAGAAAGTGCACTAAATATACGTAGCTATAGAAAATCGGTGTGATGTTTGATTTTTAGCTTATATTCTATGTCAATATTTTTTTGTTAAATAGAGTATGTTTCAACTGAAACCATTTGATCCAATGCATCGCACCGTTGTCATGTAGTATTTATGATAGAATTAAGCAAAAATCACGGACAAACCGAACGCAAATCGTTTACAAAGAGTTATCACAGCTATTTGGGTTATTATTCTGCATTGACACAATGTGAAAAACCTGAAAAAAACAAATAACCAAAGCAGAAAAACCAAAATCGAGAAAAACACAAAAATGCCCGACAAATAGCACAATAAGAAAAAAACATAGAAAACGCATGTATATGTATGTGAAATCAAATATTCTGGCAATTAAACAGCAGAAATTGTTGGTCGCCGCTTGTTTGTTGTTTTTTTTTCCTTCGGGTTTTGTTTAATTTTAATGGTTGCAACCGCAACACGAATTATGCAGATTTACAAACGCCGACAAAAAGGCGAGAAAGTATTTATAATTAAAGCGGTTCTCTCGGAGGGCCTGTGCACTGACCACCCATAGATAGTTGCTCCCGATGATCAGCGCTGCATCCGATAGATAGATAGATGCAATCGTACACACGTATCTGGCGGATACCCGGCCAATCTGCATCTGCAAATGACCACAAAGTGAGAGCGCTGCACAGTTAACTCAATTAACTTATAAAATGTAAACTATGCGAGCCAACAGCTACACCATATAGCATATGTGGCTCCAGCTCCCAGACGAGATCCAAGCGGAGCCCCAACAACAAGCTCACTGAGCTAAACGGCAACGGTGATTAACTTTTGTCCATCTACCGCAGCGATGGTCGCGTGACTCACGAGCACAGATAAGCTTACGATATCAATAGGAAATGCCAAGCATAATTCAGTATTGAAATATTTCTTAGAATATTAGATGGATACTGTATGAAAGTTTGTTACTAATGTTCGTTGAAAGGGTTACTTAAAGTTGAGTTTCTCAAGATGCAATGCTGACTGACGCACCTGCCCATCTCTAGCGCATTTCACAGTTTCCAGCCTCGGCCCATGCCCACAGTTTTCCATATGTAGATGCGTGCGAAGAGATACGTGGATGTATCTACAAGCTACAAGTTACGCTTTGCAGACTCGCGTACTCACCTGAGCGCGAATAATTACCACGCCAAGAAAGGGGAGCGAACGGGGAAGGGGCAGATGGGCAGGGGGATGGGTGACCGAGGGAAGAGAGGGGGCGGTACAGGTAGGCGCCGCTTGCGTCCACCGAAGAAGAGGCGGCAAAGGGGGCGGAACGGGCCCACCGACTGCGGCAACAATGTTGGTGAATGTCGAGGAAGCGAATGTAGATCGGCGATAGAGTAGCTAACCAAAGGGGCGGAGAGCGAGGGGCGTGGCGGCAGGTGGGTCATCGGCGGGTCGAGGGCAGCGCCAGCGGTGCTAATGTGGTTATGAACGCCAGTTGGCAGGTCAGCGCGGCTCGAGGTTCCGTCTTGGAGCCGAAGTGGTTGCTAATCGAAATGTGATAATCGGGGCGGGGCAGGGACCAGTTCATTGAGCTCCAAAAGGGGCGGCCAGGGGGAGATTCGCACCGACATCGCGCTGCTATTGAACCCATTAATGACGCCGCCTTTGCCTTTATGCGCGCGATTTTCTCGGCTCGTGGAAAGTCGCACGAAAAATGGATCGCACATTAGCTTGGGAAAACCGCTTGACCAGCGGTGAAATCATAAGGGGAAATCGAGTGCAAATATTTATTGGAAAAGCACTGAGCACGTTCCTTGGGAAATGCATCTTTGCCATTTGTTTCCCAGGAGAAAAGGGCTAAAATAAACCATTTACCCATGATATTCATTCTGCGATGAGATCTTTAGCTTGTTTGCTTAAGTACGAACTATTTAAGCACCAATTTGAGCTGTCTCGTTTAAGAACATTCCTCTTGGCTTCCTGCGTTCCCCCAACTGATCCCTTCCTTCCTGTCCTCCTTCCTTGGCAATCTGCTGTTTATTTGTCTTTGGATCCCAGAGAAAAACGCGAGAACAAAAGGCTTGTCAAGCCATTTCCATTTTCATTTCCATTACCGTGCGAATTCTGCCCGCTTTTCACTCGCTGCTTTGCCATTAACATTTTTCACTGCTCACCCACTCAGCGGATTCAGGGCGCATAATTGCCTTTTGATGTAGCTGCTCGCCCTTGGCAATGGTCATGTTGCACCCCTGCTCCTTGCTCCTTACTGCCTGCTGACCACTTAAAGCCACATTAATTGTTATGATTTACAATGGGAAAAATCATAAATTAATTATTCATGGGACGGCAAACCAGCGGGGACGGATGAAATTCCTGCCCTGGGTCAATGTTCCATTGGCTGGGCAATTTCCGCGCGGCTTCCTTCCTGGCCAGTGGCCACCAAATCGATGGCAGATCAGCTTCCAATTAGCTAACGGAACTACGTGCAAATCGTTGCATCTCGCGGCGCAGCAACCGTTCGAGAGCGGCGAAAGATACTTTTGTATCTCGGCGGTAAAAGCGGGTTAATTGATGGCTTTTGCATTAAATTGCTTCACTCGACACAATCAGCAGAGAAGCGAAAGAGGGGCGTTGGGAGAAAGGGGGAGGGGCAATTGACCCGCTCGGCGCTACTTGTATCTTCGAGTCTTTAGCTTGGAAGTTAATTATCACAATGTCTCGCTGAGTTCGTGCTGCAATTTCCATAGATATTTATTAGATCGGACTCGGGCGAAATTCTCATGCCATAAATCAAGCTCAAGCTGTGATCTCAGAGTGCCATCTGCTGGCCATACGTAAAAGTATCTTTGAATTCAGAGGTTTTCAGTTGGTTATCTGCACTGCTCGAAATGTATCTAACTGAAGAGTTCGAACATATATGTTTTGGATTTGAAACGAAAATTGTATCTGCTAAATTTGTTCTGCCTGCATGTGGGTGTTTAATTGGATTCTCCTTCGTCTAGACTTCGTCCCGTGGGGCCACGCACTTAAATCGCCTGCGTGCCTAATTTATTGATATGTCATCGTCTGCCCAGCAACCACATCCACTGCCACCATTAATCCCCCCACATTTGGATTCTCCTTGACAATCTTTGCAGTGGCCTCCAGCCAAAGTGTTTGTCATTTCCTGGCATTCCGCAAATACTTGGCTCTACGTCTTTGGATTTCGGCTGTGTGTAGTTTTCATTTCATTTTCATTTTCGTTTTCGTTTAGTTGCCATATTACGAAACTGGCCTCCCCTTTTCGACTGGTTACTACTTGTACATATATCTCTGAATGTTCGATTTCCAAACTGAATGAAACTTTAGCCACCCCGATTCGATCTGCTCCGCCGTTTGCGTGATTCATTTTTCACATTTTTGGTTGCTCCGTTTTGATTATATGTATGTACGGTATGTACGAGCATTATGCTCGTCTGGTGTCTTTCATACATTTCGTTTTTTGTTTTATTATTATTCTTGTATTTTTCCTATATTTCCGTGTGAACTTCCGTTTTGACCCCCCTTCCCTATGTCCCCTTACTGGACTCTGCTCCCTTCTGAAAAAGGCAAAAGTTTGGAACGTGTTTGAAATATTGATAGCGAAATGAGCAGGGACCACAAGAGCAACCTACACAGCTACGAGCCAATGCAGAGAGAGAAAAAAGGGTTAACTTATTCGCAGGCTTATCAAAGTTTGAATTGGAATTCATAGGTGACATCTTACATGTGCGACATTAGGTATTCCAACATGAACTATATAGTATACACTACTTTCTCTCAGTGCACTCGCACCCACTTGGACCTTGCACCATCGGTGGTTGCAGGCAACACCTACTGCAGTCCCAAAGTTGTCCAGAGAACCCCTCGTCCGCCCGATTCTGTCTGTCGTCGGTCTGCCTGTGGTTGCTGTTCGCCGTCTGCCTCGGTGGTGCTGTGGTGGGTTTGTTGTTGTTGGTGGTGGTGGTGGGGCGTGTGACCTCTCCCGCCTGCCCCCTTCGGTGGCCCCTTTTACGGCTGCATTAGACAATAACTGGTAATAATCGTTGAACCGTAAAATAAACATGGATACCCGGTGCACTTGTTTGGGCAGCAACAACAGCAGTGCTCAGGTGGTTCAGGTGGTTCGGTCGGTGGTGTCTTTGTCGCTGCAGGTGATTAGGTCCGTCCCCCGTCCGCCTGCCACCGTCCATCGTCCGTTGTCGTCTGCCGGACGTTAACTGATTTGTGCATTGACGCGAAGTCGTAGAAATATACGAAAAGACATAAATACTTAAGCAGGGAGACAGAGCAAGCCGAGGAAAGCAAAGGGTAAAGTAGGGGGAGGCAAGCTTGCGGTTTTCCGCGGATCACGAACCGGCAAAATAATAATCATATGCCAACGCTCTGCATTCCATTTCAATCCGATCCGATCTGATAGGTAAATTACATTCGTCATCGAGTTTCGATTTTCTGACCAACACTACATGATTCAACGGCTATTTATAAACGACGGATCAGAATAATCTCCAAAATCAAACGAACGAGCAAAAAGCGATCTTGCACGGCGTGTGACTAAAGTTGGCTTTTGGCGCGCCACGTATTCATATCCCATATTGTCTAGTGGTTAGGATATCCGGCTCTCACCCGGAAGGCCCGGGTTCAATTCCCGGTATGGGAAATATGGTTACAGATTATTTTTTTAAAATTATTTTAAAATTTATACACACATTCTAAAAAAATACAGGTTTTAGTTGTTCAGGGTAGTACTCCAGAAAACATCTACATTTTGAATTATATTTTCAGACATTACATCTATAAATAATATTACCGAAATTCTTGAAACTGTTTTTGATTCTGCATCCCAAGTCCCATATTGTCTAGTGGTTAGGATATCCGGCTCTCACCCGGAAGGCCCGGGTTCAATTCCCGGTATGGGAAATATGGCTACAAATATTTTTTTTCATACACCATTGCACATTTTGAAAAAACTCACGACTAAGGAAAATATGGGTTTATTTTTTCTGCAGCTCTATTTCATTATGCCCTGATTAATGTTAGATCAGCAAAGAATTCGGGAGCTTCGAAAATTTGGTCGTTGACTGTTCTAAATCTTTGAAATCTTGACTCGACATCGAGAGCAGATTGTGCTCCATTCTTTTGTTGAATTTGAGGAACAACAACAGAAACAGAGGCAAACTTTAGTGGCCTTAGTTTTATGTTGAGTGTTTTATGGGCCAGTGGCTGACCAAAGGGGCGGGGAAGGAAGGGGGTCCGAGTAAGGGCAAGTGTTTCACACAGTAAACACAAGTTAATGAAATAAAAACGTAAGCAGCAGACACACAAAAACGCAATAAACACAAAAGAAATTACAATTAAATTGAAAGCAAAGAGAAAGAGCATTTATTGGAGTGCGAGGAAGCGAGATGGCTATAGGACGGACGGAGACAGAGCTAGCCTGCTTCCCACACGCGCCTCTCCTCACTCCTTTGCCACTGCAACTTGACATGCAACCCGAATGGAAATGAACTTTGAAGCCTGCGTGGGTCGTTGTTTCTCGGTTTCTCGGCTTGAGAATTCCAAGACGCCGGCTATCGCGATGCTCCACTTGCCCCTCTCACTTTTCCCCCACTCTCCACTCTCCGCATTTTTCTTCTGTGATGGCGTGCGCGACTTTTAATCGCATTCGCTTCAATTGTCGGAATTTTATTGTGAAACCAACTAAGACTTTGGGCGTCGAAGCCTCCCTGGCACCCCCCTCACTAGCTAGACTAGCCCCCACCCCTTTTGGCTTTCCATGCACATCTTTCATAACGCTTCATTATCGTCTCATAGAAATAATGCGAAAAGAAACCTTTGAAAAAATTAAAAAAGTGAAAACAATTCCCAGAGTTGGTGTACAGTGAAAGCTCCCATGGGTGACCTTTAAATTACATTGTTTTACTAGCTCTTAAAATAAAATTGTATGTCTTTGATCGAGGGCTAATAATCCATTTGGTGACCCCGATCTTCTTTTCTAAACGCAATGCTCCGCCTTTTCAACAAATGTTGGTATAATATTGCCATCTTTAAAGATGGGTAGCTGTTAGTTTGGACTAAAAGTCGAATACTTTGGCTTTTGTCTGATAAGCCTACGATTGAATGATTGCTGGGAAAAGCGTAGATCGATTTCTTCTGTGTAAGCTACCATAACTTTAGATTGGATCCCACCATCGCCCGACACAAGAGCCACCCACCTGGTAAACATTTTTCAATTATAGTTTTATAATAATTTTCTCGTCATTGTTGGTAGTTCATGTTGAGCGCCTTGTTGTTGCCTGCAGTCCATTTGTTGTTGCGTTTTGTTAACGTAACTTTCTTCGTTATTCTTTCACTTTTCGACCCGCCCACTGGCTCTCCATAACTTTTGCTCTCGACCCAAAGGCATTTAAGCCGCGTTGTAATTATGTATTTTTTCCGTACATTTCTCTCTCACTATTTCTTTTGGGTGGTGCACCCTGCGGCTTCAGTAATTAAATTTGTTTTTGTCTCCTCTCGCCCCTTCGCTGGCCAACTGCAACTAACTAACCATATTTACTCAGGAGGAATATATCTTTGTAATTGCCGGCAAAACGTCCAACGTCCAACGTCCAACGTCCCAGGAACTGCGAAATAATTTCGAATATGTTTCGAGCCAATTTGGCCAGCTCGCTGAACCGCATAAATCAATAGAGGAAAATACGTAAAAAACAGGTGGGGATGGATACCCACACATATTTGATAACCTTAGAAAAGTACTCCGCTGGCAAATAATGCAAATACAAATAGTCAGCATTATGCAAATGAAATGTTTGCCCAATGCAAACACAAAATGCGGTCGACTCAGAAATGTAGAACAGCAGCTCAAGGAGCGGGTCACTGGAAAAATAGATTGAAAATGCCAGTTACCGCCCACTTTTGATCAAATAAGGGCGATATGTTCCAAACGGAATGTCATTTGATTGAAAACTAAGGTCAAACTAAATTTGTGAAGACAGAAATTTAATTTGTAACTAGCACAATTATTGAGGAACAAAATAAATAAGGAGGCAATCATAGTCACTGAATTTAGCCATATTCATTTCCCAAGTCCTGCGTTTCGCCGGTAATAAACATTTCAAATGTCCTGGCCATTAATATTTTATTTCTGTGTAACGAGAGGCAAAACGAAAAAACATTGGTGGAGCAGCCAGAAGGAGGTTGGCTTGCATAATCAACTTCAACGGCGAGTTGAACTTCGATTTTTGCCTTTGCCAAATGAGCCGAGCAGGAAGGCAAACACCGGGGGCCAGAAGGATAAAAAGAGTGGTGGGGGAGGGGCGCAGAGGAAGTTGGATGTTTGTTTCAAGGATATTGTGCGTTTCAGTGTCCTGCACACGAACAAGTTGCGTGCCAAGGACAGCAGCAGAAAAAGCGGCAGACCAAGTTGAACAAACCGGGCAAAGCTACCAGGAATCGATGTCTGAGGACATTAAGGATACACCTGTCGATATTTTTACAGTTTTGGCATGCGCCTGCCTGCCCCTCGGTCCCCATTTTCGGATCCATTAACCGGTTTGCCAGTTGTGCGCCAGGATCATTAGGGGGACGACCGAGAGCAACACTTCCGTCTGTGAAACGAGTTTTCGGGCAACAGAAGAGGGCAGGACAACACGCCAGGACCTTCCACTATCCCAGTTGTTTTGGGCCAGAGGTAATCACCATTAAAACTCATTACCAAGAGCAACTGCAGCGCACCACAACACTACAGGGAAAACCAAACACGCCGAAAAGGAACAGGACACGCCATGGGAGCCCAGAACTGGAAGCCGTCCAAAATAACCAAAAACATAAACTAGCCAAAACCAAAACATGCACATGAACTAGTTAACCCTCAAGTTACAAGTTATTTGCTGTCTGCTCGGAACAAGTGTATCCCATAAAGTGGAACTAATCCTTAAGCTTAAGATATATCTAAAGAACTAGGAGTTGGAATTCAAATGATTATCGATTAAGTGTCTAACCCAGAGGAAAGTATGTTCTCTCAGTTATGTAACTGCAGTAAGACGCTAAAAAATGGAACAGCATGTATGATGGATAGCCAACTCCATTAGTTCCAACCATACATTACTTTTTTATGCAACATTTAATTTCAAGATTTACGATCATAGATTTCACTAGCATTATATCCCCCAGAGCTGCCTTATTGCTCTGCCCCTTCTGGCCAGCTCCTTTGACTACTTCCTCCGGCTAGGAATTCCGAATTCCGTCTTAATCTCAAGTTTGAGCACTTTCGGGGTTGCATTTTGGCCTTCTTTTCTTTGGTGCTGCCGCAGCGGAAATAAATTTCTTGCGAGTGCAAAAAAAGAAATAAATTCTTGACTCTTTTATGGCCGTCTAGTGCCATTAAAAGGGGGAGCAGTGAGCGGGTGATGAAGGGGGGCAGGAGCCCGGGGGATTTAGACCTGAATGATGGCGCCTCTGGCAATGTCGAACATCGTCGTCTGCCAAATCGAGACGCGTCGCGGAGAAATTGCGCTGCAGTTGTCGTCAAAGCCGGAGACAGTCGCAGAAATAGAGAGACAACCTTGAGCTAATTTGGCCCACCGCGTAATCTCCTTCTACACTGAGAGAAAAGAGAGCAAATTGTGGATTATCAGAACGTTAGCATACTAAATAAAGAGTCTCCAATCTCAACAGAATGTTTTCTTGTTATGTTATAATATACACCACAGTTTCTTTAAGTGATTGATTTTCTTTTTCGTCCAGACAGCCGCCGCCGGGAGCAGACAGCATTCCGCTCATCTCACCATGACAGAAGCCGCCTCAGCCTCAGATGCTCCTGCTAAGTGGGGCACCGTCACAAGGCAGACGCCCCAAAAATAGACCCCTCATCGGAACGGTGGAGCAGGGGGAGATGCCGCCCAGTACCGTTCTGCAAATGCCGCCGGCTCCGTCGTCGTCGAGATCCGGACTGGTGCTGGGCGTCTGCTGTGACCAGCTGATGGCGGTGCAGCCAGTGCAGCCAGTGCAGCGGGCATCCGGAGCAGCAGCATCCAAGAGCAGTTCCCCGGACTGGGGGAATCACAGGGCGAAACATCTTGAAGGGGCTGCCACGCCTTTCAAGTGGATTCCGCCCTTTTTCATTATCCTCGCCACGCTCCTCGAGGTGAGTAGCCGCCCCACGTTGGGCGCCAAATGTGACCGCTTTTTAATGCGATTACCGTCGAGGGTTGATTGAGGGTCATAACAGCCACATTTGGGGTGGCCTCGCGTTGGGGATGGCGACGGCGATGGGTTGATGTTGCCATGACATCGCATATAAAAGCACAACATTCTGGCCACATTCTGGTGGGGTTTAATTGTTGGCTTATAGATGTTGCAGTGCAACCAACCCTTGGGATAGCAAACATATTGAATTGGGCGCACATTTAACCCCTGATCTTTTGTGTCTGATGGCAATTACATATTATACCATAATCCTCAATCTTTGAGTTTAACGTTTTCATTACTTTTCAAAGCTTAAGAGCTTAACCATTTTGCAGCGAAAGAGCAAAGCACAAATACTTTAAAATAATAGCTAAATTCTGCCACAGATATTTTTCAAAGTGATCAGTTAGTATCTGGCACAGCACATTTCAAAAGTATTTCATTTAGTCCACTTTTCATTACACTTAACCCCCAAAGACCAAAGACTTGGGAGCCAGAATGCCCAAGCGACTTGCAGTCACGTCTGAAACGCGTTTTGTATCTCAAATTATACGAGATGGCCGATGAAGAGGGTTGTTTGCTTGGCCATAACAAAGATGCTGTATCGTATTTCAGACCCCAACCTCCAGCTGAAGGGCCCCAAGCATTCGTTCTATATCACCCACACAACAGAGATCTCGTCTAGCAATTGACTTTTGAGGCAAACAAATTGCCGACAGGGCCACACACACCGAACACGACGACTTAGCTGCTCGCTCCCCACCCAGTGCATTTTGTAAATGGAAGTTGGCTTCCGGTTAAAGGATATTCGAGTACCATGGGGGACGCGGAAAGGGGGCAGTAAGGATGAAGGGATACAGAGTGCGTGCGAAAAATCCAACACGTCTACGATTTGTTTTCCGCGTCTAGCTTTTTGCACACCACACAGACTGGACGCCGCCAGGCCACAGAAAAACGGGGAATTGGGCAGGAATGAGGGGGAATAATGGGGTTTCTGGAGTAAAAACGGGAGGAATGGGCAACCAGGAGCTGGGGGGAATTGATGGCGACGTCTCGTCGCTGTCTGCTGGCAGTCTACGCCTTTGGGGGTTGTTCGGGCCACCCCATCTCCTCCTGGCAAAGCTGTCTCGGCTGTGCGGGCTTGATGATTTTATTGCTTCCCTCGTTGCCTCGAGTGGGAATGGGGGTTCCCCCAAAAGTGGTGCTCATGAAGTGGTTCCGAACTAGTTCGGGTTACAAGAAATGGTTGTTTAGTATGCATACCTTTTCTTTGCAGGGTCACAAAAAGCTTTTCCAACTTCTATTTAACTTATAATGAAGCATTCATTTTATTCTTAACTTCCACAGGTTCTCGTGTTTCTATGGGTGGGTGCTGAACCACCCGAGGATTCCCTTCTCGTATATCGTCCCGACCAGCGCCTGCAGCTCTGGAGATTCCTCAGCTATGCCCTGCTCCACGCCAGTTGGCTCCATCTGGGTTACAACGTGCTCACCCAGCTCCTATTCGGCGTGCCTTTGGAGCTGGTACATGGATCGCTGAGAACGGGCGTCATTTATATGGCCGGAGTTTTGGCCGGCTCATTGGGAACTTCGGTGGTGGACTCGGAAGTTTTCCTGGTGGGAGCCAGTGGTGGAGTTTACGCCTTGCTGGCCGCCCAACTGGCGAGTCTGTTGCTCAACTTTGGTCAGATGCGACACGGGGTATTCCAGCTAATGGCTGTGATTTTGTTCGGTAGGTGCACTGGTGTAACTCATATTACCATAGTTTGATCTTGGGAATCATAAATATATATTATCTATACTTTACAGTTTTCTGCGATTTGGGTTATGCCCTCTATTCAAGAGAACTGGCGATGCACCAGCTGCAGACACGACCCTCTGTCTCCTATATCGCCCACATGACCGGAGCTCTGGCCGGGATTAGTGTGGGTCTGCTGCTTCTCCGGCAACTGGATGGTGGGCTGCGACCACGCCCACTCCGCTGGCTGGCCCTGGGCGTATGGTGCATATTCAGCGCCTTCGGAATCGCCTTCAACTTGGTGAACACGGTCACAGCTCAACTTCTGGCCGAGGAGGAGGGCCAGGTGATCAGGCAGCACCTGATGAACGACCTCGGAATGGGATGATCCCAGGCGGAAGCCACAGACTGCATCCTCCTCTTACATGTCTCCTCTTATGCCCTAGTCTAGTCACTAGATTATAAGACTTTCCCCAGGACAGTGTGCTCAAATAACATATCTACATCTATCGGATATCCTGGCTCCCACTTCAAGGGGGGATTGCTCAAAATACTCTTAGCTCGTAAGTCCCAACATTTATCTTATGCCAATGCCAAAGGAGTGGAGAGGTTCCGTTCGGGAACTGAGCCTGGCTCACATCAAAGACTTAGGATCGGGTTTGGATGGCTATCGATGCTGATCGATGGACTCCTACATTGAGTTGCCTACTTAGGCTTAATGCCAAACCAGAGCTTAAAGACATAACATACATATATCCAAATACAATAATTTGAAACAAGAAATCTAACTCAATAAATTACCAAACTATAGAGTAAACACCAATGTGCCTTGTTTTATTTGAAGCCACCCTAAAATGTAACGAAACATCGGGCTGGGAATGAAGCCACTCTATTTGAATTTCAATCTGAGGTAAACTGCATACTAATTCCCCAATCAGCTGAAACAGCTGCAATCGAAAAGCCAACATTTTTGGAGGCCGCACCAGAAATTAATAACAAACAAAAACCGAAATTAGCCATCAGCTCTGGGCGTTGTTCTATTTTGGCATTGCATCATATCATGGTGCTGGCTCCAAGTGGGGAGCTTCTGGGGGGAGTTGGTTATTTTTGGTTTTGGATTTCGCATTCGCCGATAATGAAATTGTAAACTTGCACTGAATGTGTTCGTAATTCAATAGCTGCAAGCTGCGTCGCTGGCTCCCCTGCTAAAAAAAAGCCACAGCACCACCCAAAACCGAGTGCATTTTGATGAGACATTGATGGTTCAATCGAACATTCGACCCACCCAGCCAGTTGAGCCAATTTAGCAAGCCACTTGCGATTCCTCTCAATCGAATCAGATCGAAGTTAGGAGTTCTTCGGGGGATCCCTGATCCCTGATCGCTGATCGCTGAGCAGCAGCGGGGATTATCGGGAGTTCTCGTTAAGTCGTCACCAGTTGCATCGCTCCAAGAAACGAGTGTCTTCCTGCGCCCAACTCAATTGACAGTTGACAACAAATATTTGTGACATTAAATGCGGCTGCTCGCAGATGCGAGGCTCCAGAGGATCCTCAATGAAACAAGCTCCTCTTAAGAGACATCATCGTGATCCTACACTCGAAAAAATGAGCAGGAACTATAGCCAAAACTTGAAAGGTTGCAGGTATCTCCCATTGCTGCTTCTTTAGAAACTTTGCTACCATATAAATATCTTTCTTGCCATAAAGTACCTTTCCTTCTTTATGTGGGCATTCTTTTTCCCAGTGTGCCACCTCCAGTTGAGCTGCAGCTGAGTCCTGGACGACTTGCTCATTTCACTAATTTAATGAAGACCTTTTGCGAGAAAAGCGGCGAGGGGTGAGCCCATTGTCTCCGCTGCTCTCACTCGAGGAGGAACGTCCGAGACCAAGACCAAGACTTCCCCAGATTGATGATGCGGTTTGGTCGGGCAGCTTTTAAACTCCACGTCGGGCTCACCGACGACCCGTTCCCGATCCTCCCGGTAGCCAGGGACGGGACGGGGTGGGCCTGCATCAATAATTTGTGTCCGCCGTTGAAAATAATTGACCAAGTTTGTCTGTTTGCGGTTGTGGCATTTAATCTACTTGCAGCTGAAGTTCCGAAAGCGACAACTGAGCTGCAGCAGCTGCCATTCCACTGCCACTCGCAGCGGCAGAGAGGACAAGTCGACAAAAAAGCGTCCAAGTCTCGAGGATTGGGCTGCTCCGTGGCTCGGCTCCTTGGCCTGCACTTGGCGTAATTGAAATAATTTTAAGTGAAAAATCTGCATTCAAAAAATATTTCAACGCACACACAAATGTCAGCATCAGGCGGCATGAGGAGTCCGACGAGGAGACAAAATACCAGGAGCAGGACGGGATGGGAGTCCAAGTATGACTGAACAGGAAACTCCCTACCAACTGGTATTACAAACATTTCTCGTCAAAGAGTATTGGAGTGAAATGAAGAGGTATTTTTGGCAGAAATCCTTAAATAACATACTAATGATAGAGTAAAATATCAATGGACTGACCAACTCCACTTGCCAATCCATATGCCTGACCCGATGGGTCAGCGACTTTTGCGAACGCAGAAATTTACATGCGCCAATTTGAGTGGACATGGACACAAAAAAGAGTCAACAGTTTGCAGCTCTCGCAGTCGCTGGAACATAATCCTGGGCATTAAGGCAAATTGCAGCATCTGTCGAGGAGACAGGGGCGTCGGCTGGAGAAGGGGGCTCAATTCGGATCGATCACCGGGGCCCACCATAATTTGCTTAATTCGACGCTCAGCCCAAATGCCGACGAGTCGAATCTGCACTTTTTGTGGGATCCGTGGGGTTCAGCACGCGGCTGCCACTCGTCGATCGACTGATGAGGATGATCCTCCCCACCGCCCAGGAGCGGCGGGTACCTCCTCCTCGGCCAGGTGAGGCGGCTTCTTCAGCGGCAGCCTCAATTTGCCATTGCCTGCCCTCGGGGGCAATTTGGAGCTCGGTTTTTTTTTTTCTTTACCTCTTCTGTTTTTCGGTTATTTTTTCTTTTTTTAGGGCTGCCTTACTTTCAGTGGCTGTAATTTTTGGCCGGGCTTTAAGTGTCCGTCCATTCACCCGGGATACCATCTTCCTGGAACATAGACAAACACAGCCCCGAATGCCACTGTTTTTTCTGCCTTCATCCCCCCTGGGGAGCACTTAAATTCGATAAACAAATGGTTGGGGGGAATAAAAAACATACAATATGCATGTCCTGCCAATCGATAACAGCTCGAATTTGCAGCATAAATATTTCTGGCAGTTGAGCTACAACATTGTGTGCTGCAACTTTCGGTGTTCATTCATGTATTTCCCATCCCAAGGTCCCATGAATTTATCAAAAGTATCTGCATAAAGTCTTGTTTGGCATTTGCCATCAATTCTAATTCATATTCTCCTCCGGTTCGGTATGCAAAGCCCTCAGTTGCCATGGCAATGGCCAAAAACGGAGTGGAAGTGACAGCAACTCTGGCAGCGATTTCAAATTTGCAGCTCGAGAAATGAAACACATGGATTGACAGTCGGGATGGTCGGAGGGATGGCAACTATAATACAAATACATCATTTTGTAACATTTAAGGAAATGGTATCCGTGTTAAATTCAATCTACCAGGACTTTAAAGATGTCTCTTATAAACTTGTAATACATAGTTGAGGTTAAAGAACTGGAAAGTCTTTCCCCCAATGAGGCCACTCTGCATCCCCTGGGGAATCCATAAACCCGAGTTCATTTCATTGGGATCAACCCGATCTTATTGGCATCTCGGCTGAGGGAGAAGGGGAGGAACTCATTAAATCTCAACTCGCCGCTGGCTCATAATTCAGCTCAATATAAATCTGTTAACAAAACGCTTAATCCGCTTTGTGCGCTTTATTTATGGCCATTTGATGGCGCATTATCGCATCAGGCACATGGCACCCGTCAGGGGTCGTCTGCCCCTCCTCGGATCCTCCAGCTGGCGCGCCTCATAATTGGATTCGTCACAGCAGCACCCTCCTCCCCCATCCAAGCCTGCAACCTCTGGATCCCATGGACTGACTGGGCCATAAATCGCGGGCTGCTTGAAATGCAAATTTTCGGGACTGCAGCTTGTTGAAGTCGCCGTTTGGTCGAGTATCATCGGCAGGGCATCAAAGTGGCAGCAAATGTTGCGCCGGCTGCTGTGCTCCGTCTGCTGCCCAATTAACGCCATCGGAAAGCTGGAGAGGAGTCGGAGGAGCAGCGGCAATCAGAGTTCACTTGAACACCTCGCAATTAAGGCCGTCGCGCCAAAAGTGCGTGGCTCAGTTGCGGGTGGAGTAAGAACAAGAAGTACAACACGATGCCATGTTCCGTGCTCCGCGCTGGCCGACTTGTCGATGGCCAACAAAGGATAATCCAGACTGCACCCACTTTGGCCACCGAAAGTCACTGGCGGTGTCAGTCGACAAGCATTAGCAGCCAGGAGAGAACATCCCACGCGGAAAAGTAGGCGGTGGTAACCGAACTTTCAATTCCCTGACTCATCTAAATAAAGTTGGTAATAGAAGAGGCGACAAAAGTGAAGTGAAACAGATAATTTTCACTGTTACGTAATGTGGCATTGATATTGAAAGTGCAACAAATGGTTATACCAAGCAGCTTATCCTGTTAGTGAACTATCCCAACTATTAAGGCAGCCAAAACAATCGCGATGCGGATTAAGTGGTTTGTTGGCACGGTGATTATTCTGGGATTCTGGCCAGGAACAGGCGACGCGCTTGTTGTGCCCCCGATGCGCATCTAATGCGACCCGAAATCCTGCCGCCAATTGGGATTCGCTTTGCATTAATTAAGCGCACTTAAGTGGCCAAGTACCTGTGCTGGCGTTCCATGTGCGATTGTCTCCCGGACCGGGCCAATTAACTTTCGCCCAGCGAGGTGAGCAGGTCCTGGATTCCCGCCTCCTAAGGCAATCCACAAGCAATTAGTGCCGCCCTGCGCTGCTGCCTCCTCCTGGCAAGGAAGGGGCAACACTTAGGGAAAACATCAATGCGGGAAATGAATATCGTTGTGAAGAGTGGCAATAAATTATGTCTGCGGTGGCGTCTGCCAGTTGATTGAAATCCTCCCAACTCCAACTCCGTCTGATCGGAATCGTTCGGAATTAAGTTCTGTTAACCCGGCCAAAGCAACAATTGCTGAAATGGACGCAGACGGCTTCAGGTATGCAAAAGAGCAATATTTCAGAAAATGATGAGTTGCAGATGACGCTGCCGGGGGACCGCAGCATCAACAGATGCGCAATATTCACAGTCTTCAATGGTCTGGATGAAACCACAGTCCAGAGCAAGGGAAGCCAGTCTGCAAATAGACACAGCAAACTTCACAAACTTCCGACGGGCAAAACAATCTTGGCAGGTGCACAGTGGAGGAGCTGGAACTGGATACTAAGTAACCTTAATAATAAGTTTCAAAATAATTTACCCTGAATATTAAACAATATTACGAGTGTTTTTGATGAACATAAACAAATAGTTTGTCTTAAGCAAGTACACTACTCGTAATAAATGCCTCAAAACCTAAAGCAATGCCTTTAGCTTTCGGTTCCACAGTTCGCCGTGACTCATCTGGCTTGGTCTGCGGTGGGGATCCAACTCCTGGCCTCCGGTCTCGCCTCCTCCTTCGTGTGCTCCTCCATCTCGCCTGCTGTTGGTGCATTGTTTACTCCGCACAGACCAAAACAAAAATGCAGCCATGGACTGGCCCAGACATCCGAGTTCGAGTCCGAGAAACTCTGGCGAGGAAGAGCAGGAGCTGGAGGAGGAGGAGGAGGAGCTGCGGGCTGCTGCGGTTTATCTGGTTGCGGGAAGCGAAGCTAAATTTTATGGATTTATTGAAAATTGAACGCACTTGAACTGCTGCGAAGGGGGAAAGATGCTGGGCTGGGCTGCATCTGCCCGCCTGCCTGTCTGCGAAAGAGGCTTGTTTGGAAAACAAATAGACGAACTCCGCCAGGAGGAGCTGCCTCGCCCAGAAGACAGGAGCGGAGTTGGCCAAAGCGGGTGCATAATCGTATAGTATCTTGTTGTGTACATCAAATTACATACTTTAGTAATTACAAACCAAACCGCACCTGTGTTTGGAAAACTTGCGACTGCCACGCGATCGTTGCATGCTGCATTTTGTTTGTTTGGTTTTTGGTTTGGCTTGCCTCAAGTTTTTGGTGTTTTGTTTATGGAAACGCGTGCGGTCAACAACAGCAGCAATATTGAGACGGGAAAATTAACACACGAAAATATGACCAAGATCGGCTATTGCTGAATTGAGTGCAGCACTATATAGATCTCGGAATGTATTCAGTGTGTTTCAGAAATTACCATAGGCCAACAAAGGAGCAAAAGTCGTAGATCAGCAGGCGACAGGCCGGGAATAATGTGATGAATCCCCAGCTAAATTGGCGCCTGGAAGAGAACAAGTTTGGCGTTCAAGTTGGGCCGGTTCCCGGTGTGATTTAGTTGATCTGGCTGCCCTCGGATCCTCAGTGCCAGAGATGCGCAGATCCTACACACTCCTCCGTGGTCGCCCACACAGTTTCCCAGGATGTCGTGGCGTCGTGGAATGCGAGTGCAGCCACGTGGGCAGTCTCCACTGTACTGGCAACACCTCTACCTCCTGCCCAATCCGAGGCAATCCGAGGTTTTCCCACTCCGTCCCTATCTATCATGCACTCGATGTGTGACAACAAACAAAACACTTTGCGAATCGCTTTCATCTGCTCGAAAATAAACCGAATTCCAAGAAACATTCGCTCTTTGTCTTGTGAATTGTGAAAAACGTACGACAGCTCTTTGGGTTTCTTTTGGCTCGGAAAACGAATTGAAAAGCGCCCACGCCAAGTGGGATGGAATGGGGTGACCAATTGGCGCCTGGCGACACTCGAAACGATTTAGATCCAGAAACCAGGGGGAGCATTTTCGCCAACTACCAGGCCAGACCAAACCAAACCGGACAGGTGGCCATCAGGCGGATGGAGACCCCCTAAAGTGTCCCATAAATTCATTAATTTGTCGCGCTTTTTTCACACTAGCCGTAAAATATTTGTCAGCTTTACGATGGCTTTAATTCTAGCGTCGACGCATTAAAAACTAATGCGGGGAAATTAATACGAATAAATTCTGGGAATTGTGAAAAACGGAGGGGGGTTGAGCGGGTTGAGCGGGTAGGTGCACCCAGCAGATCCTCATGAATGTTGTTATGGATGTTTGGGCATTTAAATTTAGCTGGCAACACGACGAGGAGGCGACGATCAGCCCACTGAACGAGAATCGGAATCGGAATCAAAATCAGAATCAGATTCAGACGAGAATGAATCAGCCCGAAATAGAAACTGGGTAGTAGAGTGGGAGCACAACGAACAGCATGATATTTATGGGGATACCCTGGTAATTGGGGGTATGATCTATATTAGCAAGGAACTTTGCAACACTAAACCAAATATTTACAGATGTGCAAATCCCACAATCTCACATCACTGATTAACTACAAACTGCCAATAATTGGATAGCAAATGCATGTCATAAAATCAATTACCTCTTAATATACATTTCAACATTTAATGCAGATAATACACTTTTCATGCTATTACGATTTAATGCGCATAATTAGTTGGCATTCGTTTGAATATAAAACATATCTTAAATGGCTCTGCTTAATTTGTTCAAAATCATACAATTGTATTGTATTTGATGTTTTTGCACAGCACTCAAACTGCTCAGCTCATTAAGCCAAAAATAAATCTTGTTTTATATATACAAAATCGTACGATATCTCGGACAGATGCTATCTGCTATCTGCCCACCTCCCCCAGTTTTGGCCAATCTATTTTGGTGGCCCGTGCGACAAAAGCCAAAACCGAAACGATTTGCAAATGTTTGGACCAGTCTGTTTTGGGTCTGCTGCGATTTGATGGGCCAAGTCAACTGGGGGCCCTATTTAGTCCATCACGCAGTCCGTCAATCAGTCAATCAGCCAGTCAGTCAGTCAATCAGCAGCCCACACTCTCGAGCGCTTCTTGGGCCAGTTTGTCACTTGGCTGTCCCATTAGCCGCCACACTTTGGGTCAGCGGCCCATAACGGAGTCTTAAGATTTCAGGGGGCGTGGGGCTAATCCCACCTTTTAGGGCCTAAGCCTAAGCAGCTTCTTTTTGCGCGGCTGCAAATTTATGCAAATTGCTGATTGAATTCAAAATTTCGAACTCGAAGTTCTGGCGTCGACAAATATGGCAACACGCCTCTTGCCTACGAAATTAATTTGGTCCGCGAGTCGCCAAAGATAGCGAGCAAACGCGACAGCGGAGACGCCATGAATCAAAAATTGTATAAATCGTATCAAGATCTTGGCGAGAGTCAAGGTCTTCGCGCCGTGGCCACGGCCCACATCTTGGTCTCTTTTGGACGACGGCAGGGGGACTCCGATCCGCGGTGGAGCACGCCTAGGTAGTCCGCCGGCATAATTAACATGCGCCAGAGATGCCAACGACTTGTCAGCCGGGGAATACAAAAAAAAAAAAGTAGCGAACAAAGGCAAATTCCTCGCTGGTGGGTGTCTTCTTCACATAATCCCCAGCCATGGATCGCTTCCAATGGGTATTTCGTATTTGAGTTTCTAGTTTCGCTGCACTTGCCCCATGCAGTGGTTATATGATGAGACTTTATGATTTCTGCAGTATTTATGGATGTTTCATTGATCTGCGGCAAACGTAAACATTGGAGCAAATGAACACTGGATTGGGAAAACTGCTGGCATCATTGTATCGTACTTTCACTACTAGTTCTAGGAACGAGCCTACGTGACATCATTTTTTGCATACTAATCCGCAACTTCTTGATGAGATTCTTTCACATGCCGCGTAAAAAACGATCCATTTATCGCCGGCTTTCCCCTTCGGCGGTAGCTGAAAACCTCGTTGAGGAGCAAATAAAAAAACTCTCTCTAATTGCCGACCTTTTCGCAGACGAACTTTCCTCATAATCGCGTCTGGCGGCGGTCGTGTCCAGTCTTTTGGCCATTTCATTTGGCCCGTTGCAGAAACCGCTCACTTTCGGCTAACAAATCTCCGACTGACCTCGATGCAGGCCACACACGTAAAAGGGCTGGGAAAAATAGAAAGAACTTCTGCGCTTTTCATTAATAAAGTGCCGCTGTCTGTCCATTCTGTCCGCTCCGTCCGCCTGTGCCAGTAACACATATATTACATAGTAAAAGACCAGGCCAACGGGCAAGTAATCAAGCGAGTTGTGTACCAAGAGTTACGCGGAGTAACCAGTTACGTTTTATGACCTGGTCGCTACGTAGATGGCCAGCAGTGCGGGCGGCTAATGAAAAGAAATGAAGTCCGAGCTGGACTGCGACTGTGAGGAAGTTCTCGAAACGTGAAAAGATTGGGCAACATTGCAGCTCTGGCCATGATTTTCCCGCACTTTATGGGCCGCATTTCCCCGAAAACGCAGCCAAGTCCAAGAGCAATAACTACGGCATGGCTGTCACTTGTGTCGCTTCATTGCGGAAACCATTCAAACGAAATTTCCCTCATCGCGCGACAAATTTCGGGGACACCCAAGTGGAGAGGAAGTGGAATCCGGCTCTAAACGGCGATTACCGGCGGGTTCAGGTGATGACAGAACCGAAATAACGCTATTTTACGACTGCTACATGTGGAAGCCCCGAATTTATGTGGAAATAAAGCACGACACATCACGAACAGATAGCAACAGCTACATATGGCCACCGACAGTTTATTAATTATGATGAAATGCCCCGTGCTCCTCTAATCCCTTCCAGCAAGCACAGGCGCCACGGGGCTTAAGCTCCCCAAATCCCCGGGTGGAAATTCAGGAAATGTTTGCCCAGCACCATCGACAAGCTAAAGGCGGAAATTGATTTATAGTGCTAAGCCTAAGGGCTATCCCATTGGATCAGCACTTGGGAAAATCAACAGCAGAAGTAGCACTAAATGTTCGTGTCACTCCGTCGAGCTTTTCAACTGAGGCAATTAAGTTTTTTCTCAGTGCACGCGGATAAGCCGCGACGGATCTTTCAATACACTTCCGCCCTGGGACATCTTCAAAAGCTCTGCCGTTGCGGTGCCCCAATATTCGATATCCTCATCCCATATCCTATATCCATCCTACAGCTGATAAGCAGCGCCAATTGCTGCGATGGGGCTGATGCCTCGGAACATCCCACATCCCACGAGGCCAGACGAAAATAGCAAGGAAAGCCACGGCACGGCCAATAAACCTCAAATTATATGTGCTATATGTGCTTTATATATAGAACAGCACAGCATAGAATAGAGGCGACACATTAAAACAAATTGAAATTACCAAATGCATCTATGAAATTTATCGCACGACAGCCAGACTGACTAAGAAGACACAATGGAACTGAAGGGACGCAACGGCGAGGAATTAATTTATGGACATCAATCTCAATACCGCAGTTTCCAGCAAACCAGCCCATTGCCCCCCATAATCCCCCGTCGCCAACGCTCAGCTCCACCGAAATTTGTATGTTTGTTGTTTCGGGTTGGAAATTTATTTTTAATATTTTTTCGTAGCGATTTTTCGTCTGCATTCGCCGCCTGTTGCCATTGTGGGCGGCCAAGCCCGATTCGAAAACATAATAAATTAAGAATATTTATTTGTTTGCGGTAATTGCGCGAATAATTGATGATTATGTGCCTCATTCGCAGCCACTGGAGTCCGTCGTGGGCATCGGCGAATGCAACTGCCAGTGCCGAGTGTTGAATGGATTTTAATTAATTCCGAAAAAGGTTACATGAAGTTGACCTCTCATTACAGTAAATCTGAAAAGCTGCGTGGGTGCTCTGCGAGAAGGTGATTTAGTATTCATTGCCGACATCGGTCAAGAATGATGAACAAGAACAGCAACCAGGATGAACGAATTCCTTAGGTTCTCGAGAAACATTCGTAGGGAAATCTGTCGATCTATTATCACATCCCATATTGTCTAGTGGTTAGGATATCCGGCTCTCACCCGGAAGGCCCGGGTTCAATTCCCGGTATGGGAAATGTGGTTGAATTGCTTTTTTTTTAAATTTATTTTAAAAATTCAGTGTGATACAAAATATAAATTCTGTGACTTATCTGTCTCTTACTTTTTTCGTAAAATAAATAGAAATTTTTAAATTGATTATGGATGACAAAAGTAATGTATGCGATACGTACAGGCGAAAGAATGCAATAGTAAGCTCGGAGGAAGATACGGATAATTTCACTGGAAAACGCATTAACTACTTGTACAAAAGTCATCGCAACTTTGATCTGGACCAGACCGAGTCTGGGAAATACCGGGATTCTATCTGTGAAGGAGATGCGCCCATCTATCCGCTAAACCCCTCGAGAGATCACGAGGATCCTCAGCCAGAAGACGACTCTGAAGATCGGTGCCAAAAATCGCCTACAGAATGTCGATGCAACGCATTGCTTTACGTTTTTGGAGGATACATTGTCGGACTCCTAATGGTACTGATATGGTACTATAGGAATCCTCAAGAGGCCTGCAAGGATCTAAATAGAAAATGGATTTTCATCGTTTTGCTTGCCTTACTGCTTATAATATTGGTTCGACGACGTGCAGCAAGGTGTGTTGAATTTGTAAAGAATTTTAAGCTTTTTATTACTCCCTTAACAGGTGCATTGCAGTGTTATGCCTTTCAAGCTGTTCAAGCAATCTGTTTCGGATTGTGGTTATTGCATTAGCTTTCTTGGTGGCATTTTCGGGGCCTGTAAAAAATATAATCCACAACACGTGTATTTTGGCGAACACTCTCACCTGTGAACAAAATGTCCTCATACAGGCTCTAATGCTTATGCAGCGAATTATAAATGATCCTTCTCATTCAGTGGAGGAGGCATTCAAGACAACCTTGGGCGAAGTGTCCCGACTCATGAATAAATTGGACAAACTTTTGCTAAATCTGGAGAGACCCATAGCTCATATACGTTTGTAATGAATAGTTTTCTTAGCTCGTTAAGGTAACTTGTCATCCGCAGATGCAATTTTTAAGACCTGCACCGATTGGTTATTCTTACAGAAGGATCACTATGACTACAAGATGGGTACTCCCTATAATCGCTGCTTAAAAGCTGGTAACTTGAGTATTGCGCATTGCAAGAGTGAATTTGGGGAAGGCCAAAAGGAGTGCTGTAAACTAAAACTATTCCTTTGGTTCTGTGATAGTCTCAAGACGTATAAATCTTTTTTTAATGACAATATTCAATGGTCTCAGATGGTCATAAGGGATATATTTCAACGTGAGTTAAAGATACTTTATTGTTTTAAGTTAATTACAGCTTTAAATTTATCATAGGTTTGCAGTTATGCTTTATCAAAATCCGTTTCATTTTCATAACCACCATTAGTTTTGATCACAGCTTGAAATTTAATTCAACAGATCCGTTTCCCTCTAACAAAGACCACATTAACGTACAGGATGTAAAAGAGGAATTGGAGGCACAGAGATACAAGATACATTTGGTGAACCTTTGGCTCAATTTGATTATCTTCATACTCTTGATAATTATTATTTATCAATCCGTGTGCTTTTGGTTTCGCTACCTATCCAATGACAACTATGAAAACTTCTATATAACAGAGGCCTTCGAGGACTACGATGACCAGTACCATCAGATCATGGGTTTAAGAGCCCTGCCCTTAAGCAATTGCGAAGATAACAGATATGTGAAGGTGAGTTCTGAATTTAGCTTAGCAAACGTATATTTACATAGATTCTTAGATAAGCTCAATGCGACTTCTGTCCAAAGAATTCGATACTTTTTATCGTTCAGCGATCTTTTTGGTAATCACAGGAATACAGCTTTTCTGCATCTGCTTTGTGGACTATAGTCTTTATAGTATGCTAACTTTGATGTCCTATCACGGACATATGATTGAAGATGTTAAACGTAAGGTTTAATCTCAGATAAATATTTACTTTAAATTTGTACATTCCAGCTCCCGCTTATACAAAAATTGTTATCAACTGCGGAGGTAAAATTGGCGACATGCTACGAGATCTGGTTCAGGCATTTGAGCCAAAAACTTGTAAGATGAATACTCAAAGGTGTCTACCGACCCCAGGGTATCCAAAATACCTCCGATATGTGTGGATCTTATTGCTATATTTGCTGGCCTGGTTCCTGGTCTTTTGGGAGCCATACGGCCTGCGACAAAGACATTGTGTTATGACGTACTTTTATCCAGAGGAATCAAGGCGCAGATCTCACGATTTGCACGATATCATATTAAAAAATAGAAGTGAGAAAACATTCATGTAAAATAGTATATGTATTGAAAACTGTTTTCTAGAAAGTTTATTTAAAGCAAGATGTGAGGAAGCACGTTTATTGAACTCCTTTGAAAGCACCCATGAATTTGAATCATTCGCCACGTGGCTTAATTCTCGTCTAAACTGGTATGGTTTAACTTTATATTTGAATAGATTTAACAAAATCTCCAATGCAGGTGCCTCAGTTGTTGTACAGTATCTTTTATTGGTCGATGTTGCACACTGTGCAATAAACCACTGAACAAGTGAGTAGATGAATCTTTTTAATAATGTACTTTAATTATTATCGCCTTGTGCAGATGTGACAATGTTCCCTGTACCTGGCCAAGCTGCAGGGGTATCTACTGTAAAATGTGCTTTCAGGAGAGCAACAATAAATGTGTTTTATGCTGCCCCGAAATCGACGATGAACTCTTAGAACCAGAGTAAATTAGCTTAATGTTTGTAAACTTAAAACCAGTTTTTAATATTGATTTCATATTTAGGAACTCTTCGGGAAATTCAGAAGCTGATTTCTGCAGCATTGATAACAAAGATCCACAGCCGCGAGATAAGATAACATAGGTATTCAGTCTTCAGTCATTTGAAGAATAAATAAATATTTATATAGGATTTCTTATAAAAATAACAATTATAGTTGGCTGCCACAACATCAAGTCCCATATTGTCTAGTGGTTAGGATATCCGGCTCTCACCCGGAAGGCCCGGGTTCAATTCCCGGTATGGGAAACTACTGTGGAGACATTTTTTTCTTCAATTCATCCATATTCTTGTATTTTTAGCAAAAAGCTTGCCCAATTTCCCATAATAAATACAAGTAAATGTACTGCATTTTCTATTGACTCATAAATACGTAGCCAAACTTGTTATGGAGGTCAAAAATTAGTAACAAAAGCTATAAATAGAACGCCCAGCTTACGTTCTCTTTTCAGCCGCAACGAGTTGCTACGCTTATATCAGCTTTTTCGCCGCGACCGAACTTAAGTCCCATATTGTCTAGTGGTTAGGATATCCGGCTCTCACCCGGAAGGCCCGGGTTCAATTCCCGGTATGGGAAACTTCTGTGTACTTCTTTTTTTTAATGTAGGAAAAAAAGTTACTTCAAATAATCGACTGTATCCTTAGACTATTCGCTCCTTCCTTTCGTCGAATTCCAATAGGTTTGCAAAGCTATTTTTTTATTGACTGCCCCAAAGTTTTCTTTTAATTTGCTGAGGAATAAATTGTGCTTTCTTATTATTATAATCCCTACTAAATTCACTCGAATCCCCCAGCTCAGTTTTTCCCCATTCTCTCCGAGTAATTTTCTATCCCATTACCTAATTTCCTCTTCCTCAATGGTCAAGGACCCTTCTCCTTTAATCCAAATAACTTTCAGCATAATTTTCTAATTCAATCGGTGGTCCTTCCTGGCAAAACAAACCCGAAGTTCCGTGTTTTTCTGGGCGAAGGGAGATGGGCTAACCTGCGGGTCTGAGTTACGAGACACTTTCGAAACGGACAGATTTTACGAGCCGCCTGCCAACTGGAAGTAAACTACAAATGTTTACACAACCGAAGGGAAGGACGCAGGACTAGGAGGCGGTGGCGGGGAGTTGGGTCGGCCTGGTAAAGTTGGAGCAAAAATTGAAAAACTTTTGCCATAGCCTTGTTTTTTTTATGATGATGACGACGACGACTGCCGCTCGATGAAAACGCCTATTTTCGAAAGGGCGGTGCACACTTGCCACGCCTCCTCGACGCCCCTTCGGCAGTAGGACAGATAAATATAAAATTCGGCCAAAAGTTCTCCACACGTCTGGGTGATTTTCCTGGTTGCCACTTTCCAGCAATTTAAATAGCTTTCTGTGCCAGCTACTTAAGCTTCAGATACAAATGTATCTATGTCTTTCAAACTCAACTGCATGTGTAAGACTGAAGGAAACGGAAAGGAAACTGAATGTTGCGGAACTCGCATTTTCCCCCTTCCTCGTCTAATTGTGCGGAAAATTGTTGGAAAATAGGTCGCTAAATGCAAGTGGCAGACACTCTCTCGTCTTGCACAAATATTTAAGCGATTGAGAATTTCTGCTTTAATAGCAGGGGGAGAAGTGCGGATTCACCAGGATCCTACCCCTTTGCGGTTAGATTCTCAGCTTAATCAGGACCCTCTCATCAGATAGGTTCTCGCATTACACGCGGTTGGCTTTTCCCCTCGACTATTTTCCAGCTTTTCCTGTGGTTTGGCAATTTTGTTAAAGATACAAAGCGCCGATACGGAACAATGAGATGTGTGCGAGAGCTGTGAGGTGAGAACAAAGCGTTCCCAACCACAAAAGCAGCGGAAAAGCGAGAATGGGTACCAGGAATTTGCATAGAGGAGCCAATGCACGTTGGTTCATGAGGCATGGAAAAATGTAGCAGGTAAATGCAAGTAGCTTTAAAGTATTTTGCATCAAATCCAGCCAAACGAATCAATTTAAGAGATGTTAAGTTAATTCTGCAATCCTTTATCAAAGTATTGACGGTACGAACTTAGATAATTGTTCCACTGTTCCATTTAGAAATGATATCTGGCTCGTAGCTTTTGCCAACAAAAGAGTTCCCGCAAAGAAAAGCCACAGCACAACAAGCCCCAAAAAGCCGGTGAATCTTTCCATTCTGTGTGGCAACGACGAGAAAGGAGGTCCTTCGCGTAATTGCAGCTCCCCGGACGGACTGACCACGCCCACTCAATGAGCAAACACTTTTCAAATGGAAGGTGTGTGTGTGATAGTATTCCTAATTACAAGTTTAAAGGCGGACGGACAGGCGAAACCAAATTAATGTGGTCGATGGAGTGGAGTCCTGGCCGTGTTTTAAGGACGGGTTAGTGCACTTTTTGATCGCCGAATCGCGTGTCACAGCCATTTCAGCCCATTTCCACTCCTAACAGGTTCAAGTGCAATTTAATTGAGCGAAATGCATAAAGGAACACAAACACCAATTAAATGCGACATTTTTATTTGCGGTTTTCAGTCCGCTCAAATTAATATGGCGTCGTCGTGTCACAGGAAAATGGCTTTAATTACCATTAGAAAGTTGGGAGTGCAGTTCCTGGTGGGTGTGGGTAGAATTTTAAATAATAAAGTAGTAGTAGTTTAGACCATAATAGCTGCATTTAAAAGTGGGACTGTGTACTTGGATTGGCTTTTTGGATTCAAATAGTTTACTCTTAAAATCTTCCAATTAATTATTATAACAAAAAGATGGTATTAGTGACCACAAACACAACAATGAAGGACACCAATCAGGTAGTGAGGCGAAGGATAGGTGAAAGTGGCAATACCATTTACTCATTCCATCGGCAGCTCGTAAACAAGGTGTGCTCCCATCCACGATGCTGCGCAGGAGATAAGCAAGTGCAGTGGCGCTAACAGGATCATAAATCCAGCGATATAAATCTGAGATGCGCGATATACGTATGCATGTAGGTGGTGTCTCCTAGTCCTGCTCCTTTCCCAGGTGATAAACCCTCGCACACGTCGAAGATTTTGAATTACTTTCGTTTTTATCGCCGGTTTTCATAATTCACACGCGACTTGCCTAGGAAACGAGCAAGATTCGATTCGGATAAATCTAAAGGGGCGAGGCGTGAGGAATAATGCTGACGACTCACTTCATCATAAATTCACCTGTCGTTGCCAGTCCATCGAGGGGCCACCAGAAAAAGAAAGAAAAAGAACCGGACCTGCAGCGGAAGTTGTCCAAACATTGTCCTGGGAAAATCGAAAGGAGGCAGTGGCAGTCTTGGTCCGAGGAATTTATGAATTTCGTTGGCGTGGCGAGTGCGCGAAAATTTCGTGGAATTTTCCGGCTTCAGGAGACGTTGTCGCGTCATCCGAATTGAAATTTCATTAGTTTTACGAGGGGCCCAGCCTTCGATGGGTTTACGACGCTTCCAGGGAAATCCACGGCAGAACCAACCCGTGTACATGGTCGTCGGAGTAGTCGAGTCAACGCGATGCGATGAATTATGGAAAGCGATTTACATTCGCTGGCTCATATTTTATTGCTGCTTGTTAATGTTTTCATTGCTCCGCCTTTTCCCGGCGCTTTTCTTATTTGGCGAATGCATGAATTATGGATTTTCCCCTTATGGCGATGCCAAAGAATGCAGCGAAAATTTGTTTTCATTGTTGAAAAATTCTGCGCAAATTTATTGAATTATTTAAGGAGCGGGAAATGGAGTCTGTCTTTTTCACAAAATGGATGGGTTTCTGGAACTAAGAAGGACATCTTTAAACTTCTATACGGGTTAGAAAAGAAAGTTTTTCAAGACTTCAAGGACTGTTAGGACTGGTCCAATCGAAATAACAATTTAAAGTAGCTCAGGCAGGATATATATATTTTACTCCGCTGGCAGTTCATCCAAATTTCCGACAGAGGGCGTGACCCCTTCGGACTGCCATAAAAAGGACTTGGACTCGCCACTCAAATGCAATAAAAATGTATCAAGAGCTTCGTCGAAAAAGAGAAATGGCAGATGACATTAGTGCTGCGAGCGGAGAATTGTTATATTCTTAACAATATTCCGGATATTTATGACCCGTACTGGATACGGGATCTGGGATCCCATCGCAGTGCCGCCCGGTCAAATGGAGCGTGTCCCGTGCTCCAGTTGCCATTCCATTTGTGCTGAAAATACTGAACACTGAATGTCGGATGCTGAATATGCGTGAAATATGTTGCGAAAAATTTTAATGCGCTCGCTGCGGGCGCCAAATGGAAATGGATGGGAATGGGGATGGGGGTGGCCTGGGAAAATGGAAAAGCGGCAAAATGGTAAGATGACAAATGATTATGGAGCGTAATAAATTTCAGCGCTGATTGAGCGACTGCAGCTGCGAGGAATCGCATGCAAAAATAGTAGAATCTAGTCGTTCGTTAACCCCCACCGGGAATAAGTCATCCATTAATGAAGCTAATTTGCCGCACAAATCCTAGCGAAGCTCGCCGGCTCTCCTTCAAATCCCATTTTCCAAGTCGGGCGGACAGAAGAGCCCGGAAAAGTTGATCCCGGCTGCTTATGGCTGACACGAGTGTCATCCACTCCTATCATATCCCAATGCCTTCTTCCCATCGCCCCAGCAAATAACTGAGAAATTGCAGTGGCAGCAAGTTTATTGTCTCCGGAGCTCCGAGTCCTTGGACAGCGTCGTACACATGAATCCTGTGTGACTGTGTGCGTCCTCCCTCCTCCTTCCAGTCAGTGCTCAAGGAGTTTGAATTTATTTTCCTCGAGTGCTGCGCTGCAATTGCAGGCGAAATGTCCGAGTGCAGGTCGCTTTTCCAGCATTTTGCCCTGATTTGGCGCACACAGTCGCCGACAAAAGTTTGCCCTCAGCACTCGATTTGCTCCATTTCCTGCCAGTGTGTGGACTATGGATGTGGATGGTGTGTCCTTTGTCCATCTGCTGGTCAGGAGAGCAGCAATAAGCCCAGCTGGACATGCGGATTATCGAGAGCGACTCCTG
This sequence comes from Drosophila simulans, assembly GCF_016746395.2. NCBI lineage: Eukaryota > Metazoa > Arthropoda > Insecta > Diptera > Drosophilidae > Drosophila > Drosophila simulans. The sequence goes on from NC_052522.2 coordinate 1,389,692, forward strand.
GACACGAGAGGTGAAAAACGTCTTTCTTTTTCGATTTGTGCATTTCGGTAAGGAGATCTTGGAAACTTTTCCGCTTGGCCTCTGGGGTACGTAGCTAATCTAGATATTAGTTAGTTTATCTCTTGAAGAAAGTTGCAAACTTGGTGTATTGCTTTGACACTTACGATTTGATTAGATAAACCAGTAACCTTTAAGGCTCAATAATTGTAATCTTTCCTATACCTTTAACTTCATTTGGCGAATTCCCAAACTTGGAGGAGCAGTCACCCGCCAGCTCATCCACAATGGTTAGGGATTGTAAAATCGTAGCGGTGAATATTACCCAATAACACGTAAAAATCGAGACAATGACGCACTACAAGTGAAACACCTACATTATCTAAAACAACCGCAGATGAGACACCAATTTCTGTGTTTCTTCGCTTTTTCGGAGGTGAGAAGTCGGGCGGCGGAAAGTCAACAATAATAAAATATTTAAAAAAGGAGGGGGGTGAGGTTGGAAAAAGCGCCCAAGAAAATGAAGTCATCTTGTGCAAATATGAAAACAAAGTCAAGTGTTAATTTGCGTGGGAAAACAATTTCTCAGTTCGGTTCGAAGGCCCCGAAATGAGGCGGCTAAAAGTTCTTTTGATAACGAATGCTCTTGTTAATTTTGTTGTAATTCCCTGAAAGCAAAAGTGTGTAAGGTGCGGGGCATCCAATTTCAGGCAATCGGGGAGCGTGTGAAAGGTCAAACTTCATCACTTCAGCGATTAGCCACCAAAGAGCTAATTTTGTCGAGCCAAATTAGAGTAAATCCCCGGCCATTAAAAGCCGCTCTCCATTGCAAAACAGCCAAACAGCAAAACAGCAAGGCCCAAACCAAAAGACCAAGAAACGAGCCAACCCAACCCAAAAATGAACCCAACTACGGAGGAGCCCGGCAAAAGTTGACACCACAAAACATTAACTTTCAAGTACATCAAACATTTTGTTGGCTGTTATCTCAGCAGGTCCCACAAAGGTGCCACCAACTTTGCCGCAAACTGGGGCACCAAGGGGTTAAGAGTGGAGGATCGAAACTTTGTGCGTTGTTTCGTTGCGTTGTTGCTTGTGGCCTGTTGTTGTTATTGTTGTCATCATCATCATCATCATCATCATCATCATCATCACGGTTCGTTGTCTTTTGTTGTTATGCGAATGACATTTCCATGTTGTACAAAAGTTTCTCGACTGCTTCTCGTTTTTATTATTATTATTTGTTGTTGTTATTGTTGTTATTGCTGGGCCAACAACAGCAGTGTGGGAAATGTATTTATTTTTATGATTGTTTAATGTTCTATTTTCCACGTATTTCCCGCACAGGCACACGAAAAAGTTGCCCCAACTGCCCCAGCCGAGTTTCGTTTCGTTTGTGCTTTACTTTAAATGTTTTAATTAGTTCCGAATCGAACCCATCATCGGTGCATCCATCGACTGCAGCCCAGTGGAGCCATATATTCCCACTCGAATTAATCAAATCATCATCATCGTCATCATCGCCCGAACGCCACTCTCGATCCCTTTGATCTCCGGCCAAAACATCTTTCAATTAACGGGCCATGACCGTGGCAAAGGCCAAAACCGATACCACGGCCCATACTTCAAGTCCCAATTCCAATCCCAATCCAAGTCCAAGGCGAAGACGAAGGCGAAGGTGATCGAGAAGGCCGGCGTCTTGGTCGCTGGGTGTGGCCATGTGTGGGTCTCCCTCTCTTTCCCTTCTTCTCCCATTGCATGTGTGGGGGCATCAATCAAAGCCGCAGTTAATACACTGGACAAAAATGGGCCATACATATGAAGGCACCTTAATACATAAGATTTTGTCTAGTTTAGAAACAAGTTCTGTACAATTCAAGTTCGCTGTGTAGCAACCTTTGGCAAGCAATTGAGTGATGCCCTGGCCGAAAGGGGCAGACAGATCGGCTCGACTGCAAGCTACCCAATGAGTGATAAATCAAAGCAATGCCCCCCACCAACCTTGTGGACCCAAGCAGGGTCTGCCTCTCCATATGGGGGCGCCATTCGTGTGGTCTTTGTGGCTCCGGAGCTGCAGGCTCCACTTGGATTCGATTCGATTCTGGTGGTTTCTCCGCCGCTGCGTTGCTTGATTTTCAATTTCATACGCACCGTTGGATGCATTTCGATGGGAAGGGAAAATCGCTGCACTGAGCGGCAATTTATTGATTAACGCGTTTTGTTTTCCCAGCGCTGCGTGCACTTTTCATCACTTTTCGAGCGCCGTAATTAAAATGTATTTTCTTGAATCATTTTCCGAGGATTCTTCTGGCTGGTGGGTGGCCAGTTCAGCTCTGTCCACGCCCCATGCTTTTTCCACGGCAGCAGCAGCAGCAGCAGCAGCGGCAGCTGTCGTCACCAAGCCGAGGCAATAACTCAGGGGTCCATCATCAATTTTACAAACCCAAACCCTCCGCCGCGACCCCCAGTCAAAAAAGTGTTAAAGCGCGAAAAGCGGCAGCAGAAACGACAACTGAAGTTGGGCAATTTGTTTCGCTTTGTCTGCCCGGGAAAGGGAAAACAATGCCAGGTGAACTCGAGGGGGGTGCACTTTTCGTCGCTCATTTGCAATTTTTTGTTAATTTTTCGCCTTTGTCAGCCGACTACCGATGGCCGCCGCTGATAAGAACTTGCCGCAACTCCGACGCAACAATGCAATAATTACAATTTATATTTGCAGATAGAAATCGCACATTAAGCAACGGCAGCGCGCAGGCAAAATTGCAACTGCAACTGCAACTGCAACAGCAACTGCAACAGCAACTGCCGCTGCCTCAGTTAACCCATGAGGCCCATAAAAAAAAGTGGACAAAAAATACCTGTCAACGTGTGCGTTTTAACGCTTCGGCAATTTTGGCCAGTGGGCGAAGTTAAGGTCGCTGTTAACGTTAATGTCCAAGCCGAAAGTTAAGGCAGCTGCTTCCAGTCTGCTGCTTCCAGCTGCTTTTGCTTTCTGCCCTTGCTTTCTGCTTGTGCTTTCTGCTTGTGCTCATGCTCTTGCAGCACAATTGTCGGCTGCTGCAGGGGTCATTGCCAAAATTTCAATCGACTCGGGTGGCCAAAGTAAAAAAAAGAATCAAGCAAAAGCCAAATATCCAATGCTCCAAAAAAGTGCAGGGTATAAGGGAGTCAAACGATGACGAGAATCACCAAAGGAGCAGTGACTTTTGAATACATTCGCTGATGCTTTCTTTATGATTTAAAAAATAAATAAACTTAAATTAATAAACTAAACAATATCTTCCGAAATAAATATGCCATGTTACTTATCTCATTAATTTGGATGAACACAAGCCTTCATAAAATCGCTATACCCCATCAACCAAAGAAGAGTATTGCCCAAAACTGACCCAAAAACAGCAGACGGTCGATGCAGTCAATTTGGTGGTCCACTTTGCATATGTCAAAACTAAAGATGACCTGATCGTGATCCGCAGACGGTGGCCACCGTGTCCAGTTACACGTTTGACACCTGGCCTCACCTGGCTGCGTCTGCCTGGGGGCCCCCGAACCCATTGCCCATCCCTTTCATCTGGCGCAACTCAAACTGCTGGCGACTGCCGAAAAAGATCAGAGAGTGATCCACTTGGCCTCTTTTGATCCTGCTCCTGAGGTCTTGCGACTTCGGTTGGCCACGCGTGCGCCAGATCGGGTTACCAAACAAAGTAAGAAGACCAGCGGAGGAGATGGCTTTCTGGGGGCCAAGGACCTCCTGCCAGGATGCGAAAAAAAAGAGCAGTTTGCTTGACTCTCTGGGTGGTCCACTCGGATGCTGCTGGCCATCGCTTTCGCTGGCAATGAAGGGCTAAAGGCTAAGAAAGTGTTGCGTAAGAGGCTACTCCTGTATAAAAGTAATTCCAAAACAGCAAAATGTAGGTTTCCAGTGTAGTTGCACCTTTGACAATCGGCAGCTACCTCCTTCCCAATCGCCAATGGCAGTAGCAGTAAATCATCGCAGCAAGGACACTTCAATTAGGACATAGCGCCGCCTGAGCAGCTCCTTTGTGCCGTTTTCTCGTTTCCACCGCGTTCCAATCGCAATTAGCAATTAGCACAACATTAGCGCGGCTGACCTTTGACCTCGCTGCCACTCCCGCTGCGCCCGTCATTGTCCCTGTCCTTGTGCGCGAGTGTCTCCTGTGCCTCCTGCGAATACCCCCCGCTTTCCATTCGAGGAGTGTTCCCTGTGCTCTGTGTTTTGTCACGCATTCATTCGCCAAATGGCCGGCAATAATTTGCGGTCGTCCCATTGTGTCCTTCGTCCTTAGTCCTTCGTCGCGAGCAGGCGCCGCCGCATATTTACATAATTGCCCATGTCTCAGTGTCTCACGCCATAACGCCGTAAACACGGCAAGGAGGATATAGCCCGCAGTTCCAGATACTCGCAGTCACCTTGATTTGTGTGCTTGGGCACTCCGTTGTCTCCCTTAAAATCGCATAAATATGAATTTGAAAAGTGCGGAAAGTGCACACTAGTAGTAGTAGAAACTAGTATTTAATTTAATGATTTAAGACTAGTTTCTTGTCTTAACTGAAGCATAGCAAACTCAAAACAAGCGCATCGAATCTCGCAACTTTACAGTATCTTCGCATAAAACCTTGTCTAATTCATCTAATCCAATTCAGTTGGAACAATGAGTTTGGGGAGATATGTCTTCTTACTCTGTAGCATTGAGTTTTTATTATGCAAAGCCAAATTGAGTCTGCACTCTCACTATCCGAATGTCGCAAGAACTTTGGAAAACAAAAAGTTTTACGTTGACAGTCCGTCGTGCAAAATGCCCAAAATGGATCCTTTTTCCGCGGACATTATGCGATTCTTTAAACGAAAGCAATTCAGGGAGTGTAGCAGTGATAAAGATTTGCTCATAAGTGAGTTCGATCCGCATCTGCGACAATACAGGATCCAAATTGATGAGAACTCTGCTCAGCAGCATTTAAAGAAGTTCGGCAATGCAACACTCAAGTGCGAATATCAGGTGATAGGTCGCAATAAAAAGGATTCCTTTCCGGATATTCACTTTAGGTAAGTTCGACTAGGATTTATGCACAAGTAAATTAACTTATCCTTTGCAGTCTTTCCAAACCACAACCCTTGAGTGAGTCCTTTCTGGTACCCAAGACAATAGACTTTATCTGCACCCAATGCCACGCCGTTCATGGAACCACTGAATTGGAGCTTCTGCAGAAGGACGCCTTTCTATTTGTACAGGATCGCCTGAATCACGGGCATAAGAGTCCGGAGGATCATCGTCCAGATTTGGAGTCCAAGCCCAATGTGATCATCCTGGGCATTGATTCCACATCCCGCATGAACCTGCGACGCTCCATGCCCAAGGTTCACAAATTCTTGCAGAGACCAGGATGGTTTGAGATGCAGGCTTACAATAAGGTCGGTGAAAATACGCTGCCTAATCTTCTGGCCATACTCACTGGAAATGCCGAGGAGGACGCCCTCTTCAATGGTCGTTTTAGGCACAGCGGATTCATTGACAAACTGAAGTTCATTTGGCAGCTGTTTAAGAAGCATGGCTACATGACAGCTTTCGGAGAAGACTGCGGTAAGATCAACACATTTAACTACCAGAAGCCGGGATTCAAGCAACAGCCAGTGGATTACTATCTTAGAAACTTTATTGTGGCTTTGGAAACTATTTTAAAGACCAGGCGTGAGTTTGGAAATGTTTTCTGCCTGGGACGAAAGTTGGGTTTCAAATACGTATTCGACTTTGCCAGGCAGTTCATGAAACGCTTTGAGAATTCAGCGCCCGTATTTGGAATCTTCTGGAGCAATAGTTTCACCCACGAGGATTTCCTAGGAGCCACTGCCTTGGATCACGTGTTCTTGGAATACCTCACGTTGTACGATGAACTTGGCTTTTTCAATCGTTCCATAGTAATGGTGTTGAGTGACCATGGTTATAGATACGGTGTGACCCGGCAGGCTTCAAAATCCGGTTATCTGGAAGAACGTCTTCCCTTGATGTTCATACATGTTCCCCCATGGTTCAGAAAGAGATATCCCCAGTATGTGGAAAACCTAAAGATCAACCAGAATCGGTTGTCCTCCGGCTTTGATCTGCACATGACCCTGCACCATCTACTCCAGCTAAATGCCACCTCCATGACGGATTTCAGTCCAAAGCTCCAGGCATCGCAGTGTAAAATGTGCCAATCCCTGTTCTTCCAACTTCCGGATAACAGAAACTGTTCTCACGCGGGAATCCGTGAAAAGTGGTGCTCCTGCGAACCCACTGAAACGGTAACCAACCCAAGTCTCCTCAAAAAGGTGGCTCAAGAGGTGGTGCATCAGATGAACCATCATTTGCGGGATAGAAATCTCACTACGCTTTGCGAGAATTACACTTTAAAGAAGGTCCTCTACTTGGATAGCAAAATCTCATTGAGCGACGACTCCCTCGAGGACCAACAGCTGCACACCTACGTAATCACATTCGACACAAATCCAACTTCAGCGCATTTCGAGGCCACTGTACAGTGGAACACGGAAAGGCAAACCTTGGCCATGAATGTGGACGAGCTGAGTCGATTGGAGTCCTACGAGAAGCACAGCAAGTGCACAAGTGATCCAATAATCAAGAAGTATTGTATATGCAAAGCATTTAAATAAATATTCTATAAAGGGTACTATAACTATTCCAACAGGAATTACGGCAATTGTCATTAATCATTTAAGAATGGAGAAAATACAAATGAAACCATTACACAATCGCTTCAAGAGATTCATGTTCCAGTTTACCCAATTTATGATCAGCTTTTGCAGTTGCATTCATAGATGAACGGCGAGAGTGGGTCACAATTAGTGACCCCGCTTGAATCAGCGGAATCCGCTTTCCTCCGGTTCGCTGATTGCCAGCTTCCGGATGTGTCATCCCGCGATGAGACGGAATGGAGGAGTCTTCGCCAGCGCTGATCGCGGCAATTGCCCTTCCCTTGATTGCCATCAATTGCGCAAAACAGTCGCCGTGAATTGGGACACGGATAGTACCGGGCAGTGATAAGCACAGCGAGTGGACAAGTGCGTCAGTGATGGATTACACTCATCCGCCGAGCAAGTGGCGCCAGAATGCGTGGGAGAATGAGTCAGCCCGGGGATTGCGTCATGTGCAAGTCAGCAAGTGATTTAGACAGGTGGTTTATGAGACATTAAAGAACTTGAAATAATGTTTAAAACTTTATAAAATGAATTCTGCATTTCAATTTCCCGCTTTCGGATGGCGCCTAGCTGCTTATGAGCAGTGAAAGTCCTTGGAGGTCTTCGAGTTGCACCTCATTTAATTCTCGCTTTGTCGGCCACTTTAAAGGAGCGGGAAAACCCAAGTCGTAGATAACACCTAATTAGGGTGTAGAGGATCGTCGCCTGCGGACAAGACGACTGACAACTTTAGCGCCACTTCCCCTGTCCGCCGTCTTATTAGTGCGGGTGGTCGGCTGGAAGGGTCCGAGTCCAACCAGGTCCGAGATCAATTTGGGAATACGCCTAAGAAGGGCCACGCCCCCAGGAACGGGAATTAGGAATCGAAAGGGGGCGGAGGAAGAAGCGGCACGCACGCAACCTGCGGCAGCTGCTACCTCAGCCTCCTCAAGCGGAATCCCTATCCCTTCGTTCGATTTGGTTTGTATCTGTATCTGTATCTTTTCTCGGTCGCGGTCTAGGCCATCAGTGATGCGCCTGATTAACTTCTAAATCCAATGCTCGAATTATATAAGATAACTAATTGAATGTTGTAAGAAACCCAATCTTTAAATGGCTGTTTTTACCTGGAACTATAAATCTGGCTTGCTAGCCAAGTTGGCATCACTATTGGCCAGGCTTGTTTGTGCTCCGGGTGTCGCCGCCGATTCGATGCGTTTCCTTTGGCCAGCGGCCCAAGCTGAGATAATTACATGTTAATTCGTTAGCTCCTTTCCTTAAGACCTAAGACGAGCAAAGGTCCAATTCCAATGGACAAGGCAATCGACTTGAAGGCGGCTCTCTTTCGAATCGAATCGAATCGAATGGGATCGAATGGATAATTAAGCAGTTGCCAACAATGTGTGCGGCATTTAATTGCCGATCGAGTTCGGGGCTTAAGGACACCTTTCAGTTCCAGTTCCGATAAGTAGTAGTCAGAAGTCATGAGTCAGAAGTCAAAAGTCAGCGGTCTGGGTTATTGGTAGTATTGGGTCTGGAAATGGGCAGACGGAGGCCTTGTGGTTAGGTAAATCACCTAGTCGGAGGAGTCGTATTAATAACTTTAATTAAAAACGGCCGGGTTGGCTGCCAGTTGAGAGAGATCTTCGAAAGTGTGGGAACCAAATTATTCAAATCGCCATAACCCGGCTCCTCCTCGGACTCCTTTTTGAAGCACCTCCTCGGTGGCGAGGTGAGCTCTCTCATATGCATATTTATTGCATTTTTTCTCGACGCGCCGGCAACGCCCCCAAAAAATACTCACAATGGAATTTCAATTCCATTCCCCATTCGCCATTCGCCGACTTGGCACAGGATCGGATCGGATCCGGGGATCGCTGGTATTTGGTATTTGGTATTGGGCTCTCAGAATGCATTCATTCGTTTTCCTTGGCCCGCGATTCGCGGGAATAATTAAAATTTATATATGTTTGGGTTCGCTCCACTTGGGTTTTCTTTGTTTTGGCCAGGCATCTTCTAATGCGTTCGCCTTTGCGTCTGGCCGGCAATCACAAATCCATTTCACTTTCATAACTCACTGGATCCAGGCAATTTACATGGTCTCCCCATCCCGGATCGCCTTTAAAAATGTTTCGCCTCGGCGAGTCACGTTGTGGAAGTTAACATGGATGCGTAACATTTAAATGGTTGTCAATTCGCAGATTGCTAACTCTTCCAGCAATTCTACACCGAGAGAAAAGAGCCTGCGAAGTAAAAATGCACGAACTTTTAAGATTTCAATCTATTTTGGAGAAAAGAAATCAAACCAAAGTTTAAGAGTATATCTTAGTAAGTTTCTTCAATTCGTTTTAAAGTTCTTTAGTAAAGTGAAAACTTTTTCGAGTGCCATATTCACTTTTCCCTTTCACACTGGCACTCTTCCATAATTGAGACAACGTGCGTGAAGTGGGCGGAGAATGGGTGAGGAAACAATGACACCGGCATCATCTGCACGAGGATCCATTGGAGCGCCTGGCACGTCCGCAAAGTGGCGTTTCCACTGTCCACTATTCGGCAGCCACTGCGACCCACTCCCAACCCGCAACTACTACCAACGCCCCATCAGCCACCCACTCCACTCCACATCCTCGTCGCGGATGCGGAACGCATTTGAAATGAGCCCAGCACTGAGTTCGTTCGTCAGGATGATGAGGAGCGGGGGAAAGCGGGGAAATGAATATTCGAAATTGCAGTGATATATCATCGATGGATTCATCGCGCTGGCCGGTTGACTGCCTCCATACTCCCTCCTCCCCCACCAACGGTGAATCGAGAAACGTTACGCAAATTTTCTGGCAGATTGTCATGTTTCTGATGGTTTGGCAAAATGATTGATTACTTTGTTCCTGTTCCTGCCGAACAAACGGACGAGCGGGCTGCAAATGGCAAAAAGGCGGAGGGGAAGCGCTCGGGATGTCTGATGAAAGTGCCAAATCGGAAATGCAAAAGTGGGCAGGTGGATGGGGAAAAACGCTGGATTGATTGAAAAGGGTTTTTCCATAGTTGCCCGATCGAGGCCATCAATTCCCAGCGACGCTCTGATGCTGGCAATTTGTATTGTGTATTCCGTAAATTCAATATTAATCTCAGCGTTTGAATGTGATAATTTAACAAGTAATCTGGAACATTATTCCTTGGAATGAAACTCAAAATATATAGTCAGAAACTTATATTGGCATCGTAGCCATAGAGATTGTGGAACCCGATTTGGCCAAATTAGATGTTAATATTACTTAGACACAATGCCGATAGACAGGCTCCGTCCGTTGCCGGTGGAGAAGCTCCTGAGCTTCCGAAGGAATCCCGATCTGCTGCAGCAACATCGACAGCAGACCGATGAAATGGAGGCCATACCGAAGTTCTTGCCCTCCCGACTTCTCCCGGACGACGAAGATGCCAAGGGTGCACGTCGCAGGATGGCGGATAACGATGAGGATGCCCTTCGGCTGCCTCCTCCACGAAGATCCCCGGTCTCGATGAGGAATCTCCAGCGGGAGTTGTACTCGCCCAACCAGTGTATGAATGCCCTCAAAGTCATGGCGGCCGTGCTAACCATTTGCTTGGTGTTCACCACGATACCACTATTACGCCGTCAAACTATGCAGGAGAATGATAATCTTAGGATGATCCTTCTGTGGAATGAGCCAAGCCAAGTAGAGGCACCTGCGCACATGGAGTGTGGCTGCCTGGTCACCACCAGCCGGATTCACAATGACAAAGCCTTCGATGCAGTGGTCATCAGTGCTGATCATCCCTACTCCTTCGAGGGTCTGGGTGGAGTCAAGCTCCATCCCGATTTCTATGTGGTTTATGCCGCCAAGAAGCCGCTGAGTTCGACGCAGAATCCATTGACCAATTTCACGTTGCCCCCCTTCAATTTGACCATGACTTACCGCCTGGACTCCCAGCTGATCTGGACGGACTACTACTTCTCCCATACGAATCTGGCCAGGAGGCTCAAGTGGTTCCGGGCTCCCAGCAAGAGTTTTGCAGATGACATGCCAGCCTCCACGGTTCTTCGTCTGGAGGCCGAGTTATTGAAAAAGTCGCGACTGGCTGTGTACTTGGTCTACGAGGTGAATGAGGAGACTCTGCCGGAGAGCCTCTACATGGAGGAGCTGCGCAAGTACGCCGAGCTCGACGCCCATGATAACTGCCTGGGCACCGATGAGTAAGTTGGCCAAACTGTTATTCCAACATAAGATTCTTATCTTTCGGGCCTTTCAGCTGCAGTCACTACCACTTCATGCTGATCTTCGAACCGTCGGCCTGTCCGGACTATGTGCCGCCGCAAATGTCCATGGCCATGGACAAACTCCTGGTGCCCGTCCTGATCGGAGGAGGAAACCTAACCAATCTGGTGCCCAGCCACTCGTACATTAGCAGCCAGGACTTTGCCACGCCGCAGGACTTGATCCTTCACCTCAAGGACCTGGCAAACAATCCGCTGGAGTACAGGCGCTACTTCTGGTGGCACTCCATCTACAGGCTGCGCAAGACCTCGCAGCCCTACTGCGCCCTCTGCTCCCTCATCCAACAGGCTCCAGGGGGGCACGAGGTGCGCCAGAGAGCCTACAGCTCGGGGTTCATCAACTGGTGGACCAAATACCAGTGCCCCAATCGATCCACCACCTTCCTCTGAGTCCCCGAGCGATCCCCAATTATAATTACCAGCGATCGCAAATTGCCCTCGTTCGGTGTGGTTCCGTTTAGCTTAGTTGAGAGTTCTTTCTTCCATCATCTTGGGGCTTTTTCGGCGGCTTCTTGCTGGTTTAATTCCGCGGAATTTCGGCGGCACTTCATTGACCTCGCCGACAGCTCGGGAATGAAGGGAGCTTAATAGGTTATACACTAACAAGGAGTTGAGTTTGCTTAAAATTGATAGTTGGTACAAACAACGTTTCGGAAATGTATCTTCCAAATGAACAGCAGAGCACCCAGCATTCGGATTCCTGCACCCAAAATGCGGGCATAATTCCCTTCAAAATGTTTTGTTATTTTAGCAAGTCGCTCGAAGGATGTCAGGATGCCTCTGGATGCCTGGAGTGCCAACCCGTGCCGGGCGGCCTGTTGAAATATCCATCAGCTAATGCCGCCATATGGGCGACCGAGCACTTGGAGGGCACATGGGGCTCCGATGGAGGAGGCGGTGGTGGGAATTGCCTGGCAGCGATGGCCGCTCAAGGGGAGCCTTCTGCCTGGGAAAAAGCAGAGACAGCCGTCACCGGCGATGGGCATAGATAAAGCAAATAGAGCAAACTTGTCCCACATTGTGGGCCATTCCAGATGAGAAGCTGCTGCACGTGGAGTGGGAACCTGCGCCGGGCAGCCCTGGCCCTCGATGACGGGATGACGACGAAGGCGAGCGAGTGGGCGACGAGACAAGGCAGGGCGGTCCACAAGTGTGGGATAAGTTGGGTGGAGTGGAGTGGGTTGGGCTGGGTCCAGGTGAGGTGCCAACGGAGAACACAATGCACGAAAAACAAACAGAATTGTCATGGGAAATATTTCACAGCGCTGCGAGTGAAGTGCCCGAGATGCTCCCCATTCGCCCCGCCAACTGACAACTCCCCTCTCCACCACACTCCGCTCCACACCACTCCATTCCATGCCGCAGCTCAGCTCGGAATGTCTTTCAAAACGGTATCACACACACAAAACACTTTTCCTCTTGCCACACACAACCATATTTAAAAGTTAAATGCTTCACTAAACAATAAGCCAGTGCAGCCAACTGGCCGAGAGATGCCAATGGAGCAGTGAACTGCGAAAAAGAAGGTGTCACAACAACTTGAAATCCTTATCCCTATGGAAGCCAACTACTTGGCGTTTCTCGCAGTGCATGATTCGAACTGGGCCTGGGACATGGTAAAATTGAAGTTGAAGGCGAGGCGATAATGAAACCAAAGTCAAGCACATCGAGCCAGTCCAGCCTTTGGGCCCTTTTGGGTTGACAGGTTGTCCCTTGTTGCATGCCCCGCCCCAATCCCCCTCCCTCCCTGACTCCATCCCCGCTTGCCCCAACAACACCATTTCGGTTCTGGGAAGTTCTCATCCTCTCACTCCCGCTTACTGCACTTCGTGTTTGCCCATTCTGTTATCAACTATTACAATATTTTTGTTTAATTGACAAACAGGTTTATCATTAACATTTTCTCACTGCTCTTGGCCGCGGACTCCAACTGCTCGGATGCGTTGGCGGCGGCCTTCTCCACATTTCTTTCGGCGTCTCAGGTGGAAGCGGCGCTTCAGTTGACGACGCTCCAGCTGTTTTCCCACACTGATTTCGGATCACAGTGGACACCGTGAAGCGGCGGAGCAAACTCAACCACAATGGGATGATGTGAGAAGTGTACTAACTGATCAATAAATAGGGAGTTCGGGCGAAGGGGCTTTTCCTGGCCATGGGAACCCATGGTGAGCCCAATTGTCAACCAGATTTTGGATTACATTCATCCACCTACATCCACGATGTAGGTTTACCTTTTCCCCCACTTTAAGTTGAATTAGCGTCATAGCTTCACTTTTAATCACACATCAAGTTTTAACAGCTCAATCTGCGACAAAGTGTCGCCAAAAGTGCAGCGGATGGAAGGCTTTTTATCTCCCTTGCCACTTGGATATCTAAATACTTGGAGGGCCTGCTCTGCAGCCTCGTAAACCGCTAAGTGCTACCAAAGTTTTTGGGATTAAAGAGCTTCTGGCCGCTTCGGCTGCCGTCTGGATTGTTTGCTTTTGGCGCTGCCGTGAAAATGCATTTTCCCCGCGACCCCCGCTTTCCCAACTCCCAACTCCCGGCTCCGTGTGCCCGTTTTCTCACCTGCGGCCAAGTCTTCGTCTGCAGCTGCCGTCGATGCTCGTTTTAATTTGTTTGTTTACATTTTCGGCTGCCCCACCTGCAGCCGCGGAGAAGTTTGTTCCCATCCCGCGGCTGGGCCAAATGTTTGGAAATAGAGGTCCATGGGGATTGGGCGCTGGGTGGGGATTGGGCATCGGTGGGAGTAGGCTGCACCACTGGGAGCTGGGCGTGTGTTTTGGTGTTAACAACTCGACACTTCATTAATTGAAGTTGAAAAAGAGCAGCTATAAAAAGACCATTAAGCTTCAGGCCCACAACAATGGAGCAGATCGATGCCGAAGATACACGCGGAGAAATTTGGTATAGTTCTAATGCTTTCCTTGCGCATCTGGTAATATGTTTCTTTCTTTATAAACTTATATTCTATCTTTTCATATATGTGGGGAAAATAAACTTCAAATGCATTTTCCGAGTGCAAATGATTCGAACTATCAAAGTGAACTTCGAGTGGCTGCAGTGCGCATTGAATGCAGCGATGTAACAAATTTAAAGACGATGGCGGGGAACTTTCGAGTCTCAGTTCGCATTAGACGCAAATTTGATGGCTATTGAAAAGTTCAATGGTTTCTGCGTCTCTTGAACTGCCTCCAAGTTGCCTCCAAGTTCCATCCGAAGCCGAAAAGTGGCACTCAATTGAGTGTGAGAGCTTTGTTTACCACACGCACGGCGAAGCAAAAGATTTTTGGAATGGGAAGACAGACGCATCAAATCTGGGCTAATAGAGAAACTCAATGTGAGCATATCATAATTAGGAATTTGGCAAGACTCGGCATTATCTAGAGATATTCCAATATTTCCAAACACTTAATGGGCATCGCTTGATGGCACAACTCTTGGGCAAGAACCGATCTCGGATCCATCCACAGATCGCTCCCCCAAGCGATTGGATCGTCACACATAAATAGTTCACGAGCCATCCGAAGGCAGTGGACATAAAAATAAATCTATATGCAAATGTGACTCCAGTTTAACATGCCACAGCGACAGGCAGCTGGAGATGCAGGCGGGAATTCGAGGGTGAAGTCTAGCCAAGAGTAGGTAGGGTAAATCGGGGTGATTCGACTAAAGGAATGATAATGGTAAGTCAAAAGTTTTAAGTAAACCTACACCAACAATAAACCATCTATAATATGAATATCAATGCCATTAATAATTATAATATGTAATGAACTGTTACCATTCGAGTATACCCCTTTATCTACGAATACCCTATGAAAACAGTTGAATCCCGACAGCCAAGGACTCCTTTCTTTGCAGGCCCATCCCAGAATCCCTGGCGCAGAGGCGTCTGCAGTTTAGTGCCTGTCTCTGCGACTTTGAATCTTACAAAATGTGACAAGTTGCGGAATTATTTTTCGCAGAAGATGTTCTCCGACTTGGGTTCTTTTTGCCCATCTAGTTGCAGCTCGGTTTAGTTCGGTTCTGTTCTGTTCTGCGTGCAGATGAGCTGAGATTGATAAGCGGCGAGGAGCGTGAACAGGCCCGAATCCGCGGATCCGCACCACCCTGGTGGAGCCTCTGTTTCAGCGCGAGATGCAAGTGCTCAGATAAAGGCAGCGATTTATGTGGAAGCTCCTGGGAGCTGCTGGGCGGAGCAGCCGGCGATGACAACAGTAGCTCCATCCCATCGAATGCCACGTCCCATTGCGTCCTCCAGCCGCGAGTAAGCCGAGGTGCCAGCAATTTAGTGGCGATTACAACCGGCAATGGCATTTTAAGTGGCCATTGTCAAGACGCGATCTGTGGGCGCGTGATAAGCGCCGGCTCCCGTGTGGGCGATCGATTCCCCAGGTGTGGGAGTGGGTGGCCCGGATGGTGGCATGGTGGCAGCTCGTTGAACCAAACTTGGTAGCAGAGGTGAGAGAACACGTTCTGTACTCTTAGACTTTAGACTTCTTGTTTCTGGTTATTAAGGGTGAACAATAGCAAATCTTGAAGGTTACAAGTATCTTATATCTTTTCATCACTCAATAATTTATATAGCCAAAATTTAAACGGACAAACTCGAAAATTAGTCGTTGCACTTCATACACTTCGGACCAGGAGGAATAATCGTTCTCGGCACATACGACGGATTCCTCTTCTGAGCCACCTCCTCGGCCCACAGTTTGTTAAGGTAATCCTCCAGCTTGGCCACAACATCCTCCTCTTTGTCCAAGCCATCGGAGCAGGTGGCAAAGTCACTGCCCGAAGATGCAGAGGAAGAAGTGCTGTGGCAAACATTCGAGGACTCGCTGCAGGAGTCGTGCTTGCAGTCGATGGGACAATGGTGATTGTCCCAGTCCTCTGGGGGTTCCACAGCCTCCTCATAGCTGGTATCTTGCTCCTCTTCGCCAAGCGGTCGGGAGACGGGTTGGGAAATGGGCACTGGTTCCTCCAGACGATACCACTTCACCTTGTAGGAGTCCTGGCCGCATTCGCCGAACTGCTCGCCGGTCAACTGATCGATGTTGCACTCGCAGATCAGGAAGGGCGAATTGCACTGCTGGCATCTGGGCAGATTCACCTCATGGTTGATGATCGGACGCGGTGGCTTCTTCATCCTGACCTCCTTATCCATTTGCGGCACTTGCAAGCCACAGATGATGCAGGGTTCCGGTAGATCTGCACCCTCCGAGAGCTTGATCTTCATCATCTGCCTTTGGCCGGCCTTGGGATGTCCGGGAACCTCCTGCTTGGAGCAGCCCTTGCAGGGACAGCCCGGCACCAGGAGCGGGTCCGATCTGGTAGTCATCCGCTGATACAGCGCTGCATAGACCAGATTGATCTGCCTCTCGTAGTGCTTGTGGGCCCAGAAGAAGGCCGCCTTGTAGTTGTCGAAGATCCTGGAGGTCTTGTGCGCGGCATGCATCCAAGCAGCATGCTGGGTGTGCACCGCCATCGCGTCCACTATGGGATTGCTGATCGTCACCGGGGGCTTGCCGTGGTAGAATGCCTTGAAGGCCCGCTTGATGATGGCATAGGTGAGCATCGCCTCCACCGGGTCCATTTCGCACTTCAGGCGCAGAGCCTGCAGCAGATCCTCCCGATTCAAGCGACTCCCAGGAGCCGGATTCGGTGGACAGTTGGTGCGCAGTCGTTCATGGTAAACGAAGGCCCTCTTGATTATCGATCTGGCCGCGTAGGATTTGCTTGTGCTGATGCCGCAGATCAGCATTATCTGGGCCAGGCTCTTGGCTATGTCCTCCACATTATCGTCAAACAGTTGGTAGGGATCCAGCTTCCTCCTGCAGTTGCAGCAGCACCGCTTGATGCCCCCGGGAGGAACTCCCGCCTCCTCCTGCAGCTTCCTGGCCCTCTCATAATTGTCCATTGCAATTTGGTTGTAGACGAAGCAAGGAGACAGCAGACGTACCACTTTAAATTTCACTTTTGACAAAACACAAAACTTGTAGGTGCTATACACAGATTTCTGATGGACAATATAGTCGCAGACTACTGTATCCCTCACTGAACTTGGCGAATTCTTTAGCTGTTCCATAAAAAGAAAGCTCAAAAACAAACCAATATCAATGGTATTGTCAACCAACCGGAATGAAACCTATCTGGCATCCATAAACCCACCAATTTGTGAGCAAACTTGACACAATTTGATTTGAATGCACTCCCCAGTTCGATTGGAACTAATGCCGTGTCTAGGTTTACCATAATAGAACAATAATCGGTTTGTCCCAATATTTTCCCTAGCCCTTTTAATTTGGTTATCTGACCCACTGTGGCCTATCTAGGATTACACACAGACCCCACACAAGAATGCATTACTATCGGGTCTCGGTTCTGATCGTAGCTGCAATTATGCTAAATAGATTGGGGCCGACTGACCATCGAAATAAATAAGCGCACAGAACGCGACAGCCAAACGATGGCTGTTGTGTCAGACCTAAATTGTTCAAATAAATTAAGTTGTAGCTTTCGAATGGATCCGGGGACTACGGATTGTGGATTGGGGATCGGGGATCGGGGTCTTTGGTGTGGGGATTGGGGCAAGCAAATACGGGAACGTAAACGTTCAGAGGCTGCCGCCGCCGCCGCCTGTTGCATTGTCATTTGATAAATTATGATATTTGATCAATTGTTCCGCTGCGGTGGCTGGAAGTGCTGCCTCGGATATGTGGAGAAGAAGTACGTGGATGAGATGATGACGTCTCCGCATCCATGCCCGCATCAAGTCCACCGAGTGAACTTTTGTTGGGTTTGCATTGTAATGGCATCTGGCGGGGCAAACACACAAACACCCAGTCCCATATCCATTCATCTGCATAATAGAATTTCCAGGGGCATGCCCATTGGGGATTTCGAAGGGTGTGAGGCTGCCTCTTTATTGTGGCTAATAGGCCTCTTGGCCGCTTTGTTGTTCTGCCGCCTCAGCCGCCTTCGTTTGCATTCGCTTTGGTCACCATCACCTCACCATCACCATCACCTCTCCAACTCCATCTCCATCTGCACCATCAACATCTCACTCTGGCATTGGCATTTCTATGTGGATTAATGAATGGCAGCAGCTCCAAGATGGGTAGGAATAAGCTGGAGATGAAGTCACACTGGAAAAAATCTACAGCTTTGATTTCTGTTCTCTTACAAAATCACATCCTTAAGATATAAACTTGATTGTAGTTGTAAGGAGCGCAGAGTCTAGCTATAAGTTTGTTTTTTACTATAAGTAAATCCCCTACATTTGCATAGATTTTTTTTGCTGTGCCTCAAAGTAGACATGTGTTTACCTTCCATATAGACACACACACGCACACATCCATTGTCGGGAGCAGTCAACAGGCCCCTAATTATGTGTAAAGGTGTTGCATGTGCTCCTCGCCCCCAGATCCCGCCCCATCCCACTCCTGTCATCCATCTCGCGCTGCTACAAGGGTTAATTAGTGAGGAATACAGGAGTGTCGGCGTCACAAACGGACATTTGAAGTCGTAGATGTTTGGCCACTGGAAAAGCTTCTGGTTCTGTTCTGATTGTAACTTATTGATTTCTAGGGGGGGCAAGACAGCTGCTTCCTGGTTACACTCCACTGGGACTACACAATGTTTGACCATTTGCACTTTTATGGCCCTCGACGAATCGAAATTGAATGCCCCGGGAAATGTAAAGACAATAAAGGGAGGGAGTGCTCTGTGCGCCAACTCATCATAAAATGACAAAGTGCAATAAAATAAATTTAACACAACATTCGCTTTGGGCATCCGCAAGCGCCGCATCCTGGTTCCATCCTGGTTGTGCAAGGACCCAAAACAATCAAGGGACAGCCAAAATATTTTCAATAATAAATCTACTTGATGGCCCACGGAGATGGCCGGAGTTTTTACGATCGACGCGATGACAGCAGGCGCAGTCATTAAAAATCTCACCGAAAGTTATGTCTCCTCGCATGATTAATCGCTGAGGATGTGTCAGATCGCTCCAGCGGGAAAATGTGTCTATGACTTTATGGATTGTTTGTATATCGATGGCATGGTAATTAATTTCCATTCACTTTCCCTTGTGCCAAGCAAGCCAAGTGCATCTGGGCATCGGGGCATCTGTGCATCTGGGCTCCCCAGGAGCCGCACTGGACCCTTGACCATCTGTGGTCACCGCCGAGCTGTCAACTAATTTGTCCAGTTTGTGGTCCGTGTCAGGTGTTGTAAATATCGCATTTAATTGAACTGTCCCGGTGTCAAGTCAAGTATCTAGGAAAACCTTCATATTTTGTAAGCCTAATGGAGTGGACAGGTCGATTTCCCGCTCAAAGGAAGCAGCAGAGGAAGTTTTGGTTATCATATCATATTTGATGTTTGTTTAAATAAGTCCACTTAAACTATATTACGCACAATCAGTAAGTTCTATCAGAGAATTATAATGAATCCATATTCCAATAAGCAAGTTCTATAATACATTAACAACATCTGCCTCGAATCTTCCGCTTTTCCAGTGTATAAATCAAAACGCCAAGAGCAGAACAGCAACACGCTTGTAATTGCTTAATTAGATTGCCACTAAAATTATAATTTGGGAAAAGGAGGCAGTCCCGAAAAGCTGGGCGCAGATTGCAGGCCGGGATTCGGGGAGAAAGGAGCAGCTGACGCGTAAATCAGATTTGCTGACAGGGCACGACTAATTTTAACCCTGCCACTTGAGGCAGGAGTCTCTGGGTCCTGGCCCTTGGCCTCCATACACTCACTCCGAAGTGGAGTCGAAATTCGTTATCCTTTTGGAGTGGCTGCGCGTGCGCGGCGAACGCGTGCTAATGGGGCCAAAGAGGTGCAGGCATCGGGATCTGGGATCAGGGATCAGGATTCGGGGATTAGAGCTACAATCAGCGCAACTCCGTGCCCGTTAATTTATGCGTGTCCTGCGCGAGTTCAGCTGCACCTTGGACCCATGTCCTTTCGGGGATTTGTGCGTGTGTGTGTCAAAGGACATATGTTAGGGTCGGCGACGTGCAGACACATGACTTTGCTGACACACCAGCAGCACTTAAAATATTTCTTAAGACCTGGGATTATTTGTAGTTATACTACTAAGGATTAACTTATGTTTATATTTATTCTAGTAGTTATTTATTCAAAGCGTGATATATTTTGATTTCAATTAAATCATATCCACTAGCGTTTTTAATCGCTCATGCTTTCACGAGTTTCAATCGATACGATGCCACTTTTTTCTCTCCGTGTAAAAGTCCTAAGGGCAACATCTAAATGGTATTTATTGGTTTGCCAAGCCGGCGACGGCTGTCGAGCGCATCCTGTGTTAGCGAGCGCGGCAAGGATTGAGTTACGCGATGGCGACACATTTGTAAACAGGCGGCCTGATTTACACACACCGTGCCCGCCGGGAGCAGGACATCCCGAGGATGTGGGACATGGGACTACCGTGGCAGAAGTCGTCGCCAGGAGCGGCGCTCCTTATTTGCCAAGACATTAGGCAGCAGCAACAATAACAAAAACAGAAACCGTCAGCCAGCAGGCAGGCAGGGGCAGAAAAATGAGCAAGGACAACACCGCGTGTTTGCTGTCAGTCGAGGAGTCGAGGGATCACCTCGAGCTCAAGATCCTCTGATTGACAATCGACAAATTTCGTTTGGCATTTATCAATGGAACCGCGAGGATCGCAAGGACCTCGACTGTGGACCTCCTGTCGCGATGATGAATCGGGGAATTTGTGTTTTTACACGCAACTTGACGGGGCCAACACGGATTTGGTTAAGTTAATATTGTTAATGTTGTTGTACTGCAGACTATTATAAGGACATTTTTCAAGCGACATGGAGTTACCCCCTCCATGTTTCCAGAATAAATGGTAAATGGAATGCACTTATACTAGGTAACTCACAGGCAATGCTGGGTTTCCTTCTAACTGGCCACATTTTCTGAGCATGCTTTAAGCCCTTTTAGGAACTAATAGCGCTAAAAGTGCGGTGTGGTCACACTCTGCTCGCTAAAATTCAAATTCGCAGCCGAAAAAACGCCGAAACAAGCAATAAATTCATGTTAATAACAGTTGCAACAGCAAACGGCCCCTTCCCCCGAAGAATTTTCGATGCCCAACGGCAACTGGCCATAAATATCGGCCAAATGGGTTGACAGTTGGCAAGAGGAGTTAACGATATCAAAAAAGGCGAGCAGAAACCCTTCGCTGCCGAAATGTAAACTCCCGAAATAGTAACGAAATGTGATACGAATCAAGTGCCACGTGTCGCCCCTTCCTTTGGCCAGTCCAAACTCCTTTATTTGCGAACAGTTCTGAATTTTTTCGACGGCCACAACTGTTCCTCAAGATCCGAGCCGAAACTCAAACCGAGCGACAGATGCGCGTGTCTGAAATGGTGTTACACTTTCGCCCGAGGAGCGGGGTTAACGTTTATCAGGTCCAACAAATCGTGCTAGGGGAGATCTCGGCTCGGGGGTTCCTGTGGAGGCGTGTGTCGAGGGGGCGGGCGCAGATCTCGTTAAACCGCAACCGAGGGCGATCGGATCTGGCCGTCAGGACATCTGTGATCAGGTTCCGTTGGCGGATCACCGATCTGGGCCCAGAGATCGGGGAGGTGGGCAGGACCGTGAAATGCAATTGCCATGGCCTAGCGGTTCTCGCAGTCCGTTACGCGAAATTGATGGGCCAGGTTGCTGTGCTCCGTTCGTTGCTACCTGTCAGGTGCACAGAGAGAAATGCTGAGTCCAGACAAGAGGCTGCCTTCAAGAAGATTCTTACGAAGTTTCTTCTTTAACATACTACTTCACCTCTTTGAGTGCAGATGATGCAGAGTTTCTTTCAGTGCTGGGCAAGTAACATCCCAAGTGTGCCTCCTTCGAGAAGATGTTCCAATTAAGATCAGTATGACCAGATGTTGCGCCCCAACGATCCATCCACCGTGTGCTTGAGGGCCAGGAATGTCTGTGGAGAGCATCTCCCACACACAGCTGCGCCCAGTGGAACCTGCAGGGTACTGCACTTCCAAATGGGAGTTCGAAGGTTTCCTGACCCGAAATCGGATACTCGGCGACCACTTGGCATGTGCCAAGGAAATGGACAAACGGCCAGCACTTGAAAACCAAAACCAGAAGTGACCCAATATCCACTTGAATTTCACTGCGTTTAGTTTCGTTTCCCGAAATTTTAGCGCCCACCTTGAGGGCCCCGGATTCGGAGCCGGAGTCGGATTCGATTCCCTGCCCTCCATCTCCATCCACATTTCGGGGTGTCAAAGGCCGTGTTAGCTCGTGCAGCCTTTGACATGAGAGCCCGGAGAACCCACAAAGTTGCGAGTCAATTTGTCAGCGAGCGGGCATTGAAATTGAAAATTGCCGAGCAGCCTGCACTTCGAATTGAATGGGACGTGGGACTTTGGAAATTCGATACCACAGCTGCCGAATGAATGCAGCCTGCAGATACAAGATACTGGGCGTTATTACGCAACCTTTTGTGGCCATTTGAAGGAAAGGTGGCACTGCAGCAGGAAAAGCTTTGCCAAATGCTGCCGGCGAAATAGAGATGGAAACTGCATACCGAAAATGGCAAACAGGATGAACCCACAATTGCAAACGTATGAGAAGTAAACTCCATTGAAACCAATAAAACAAACGACTCCAAATCTTTAAAAAGAGTTATATATATACATTATATATTATATAGATACATATAACATCCTGCAAGTTAAGTTTTTATTTTTCGAGGACTCAAGGCGTTTCGATATTTCTTCAAATGTGCTATATCATTTCTGTTGCATGCAGGTAATACTAGCTGCTCATAGTGCTCGAAAAAATCTAGAATGCTACTCTTGTCCTGGACCAGAAGGAGCGGAGCAAACACCTTGAGGACACGCAGGAAAGGTAACTTCTTAGTGGCCTCCGCAGGTTGTTTCTGAGCCGATTCAAAGACGAACATAATGCCAGATCTGTGAAAAACGATCACGCACTCGCGATGCTCCACGGGATGGGAAATCAGTATTTTTGCCAAACGATTGGCCACCGCCATTAGCTCGGAGAACTCTGCTGGCTTCAAAGCTCTTTGTTCAGCTGCTTTACGAGTGTCATCCGGGAATGACTTAGCGTAAAGCAGCAGGCATGTGTGCAACATGGTCATGGCGAAGTGAATGGGATTTCGTTGAAGTGCGAGTTCCATGGAGCATCTCAAGACGTCGCCGAAGGGAGCGTGGTACTGAAAACGAAAGATAGCTTTAATGAAATGCCCTTTGCAGAGTCTTTCTACTTGCCAACCTTTACGTAATACTCATAGAACTTTGAGGCTCTCATTGTGGGCACAACACCTAGGCACACCACTTTCAGGTAGCTGGTGAGGATGGAACGAATCCTCTGCAGCTGTTCCGCGTTAGTTTCTTGCATAAGATCCGAAGGACTGAGCTCAAGGAAGTGTTCCATGAGGAAGCCCTCCAGAATATCCACCTCATTACCAGACGGTGCGTGCGCCACTGAACATATCGAGGGATTCGAACTTCCACAGAGGTTTCCATGCAACACAAACAGATCGCAAATATATGAAAAGCCCTGGAAATAAACAAACGATCATAACAAGTCAGTGGCGATGGTACTCTCAATCAACATTCACTCACATGATATGCAAGGGGCTCGGTGCTGCTCTTGCCAACCAAAGAAAAGGTCACATATAGGTAGTCTTCCAGGTTCTGATGCAGAACAGCGCAGTACTCATCCATGTCCACGTTGTTAAGGGCCATTCCCTCTAAGTTTTCCATGTCCCAGCATAGGCAGCAGAAACATGCCTTCAGATAGAGTGAGAATGCCTCCGGCGGAAGGTCATCGCCGTTCGGCAACCTGCGCTGCCTAAGGAACATCTTTAGGCTGAAGAGAAGCGGCTCCGTCAAGTCCCATTCACTGAGATTGAAATGCCCGCTTAGGACTGTAACTAATCTCAGAGTGGCCAGCAGTCTGTTGGCCCCGTTTTGGGTACTTTTTGATGGGCTCGGGTCCTGGGTCCTTTGCCAGGCCATCTTGTAGTTGGTCACCGCGCCGTTGAGCAATTGCTTAGTAAGCGAGTTCGGGATCATGCGGTTTAGAAACGCCAGAGTTTGCACTGTGCTTTCCAGCACAGAGGTGCTTGTCTGGCCGAATATTATGAGCTCGAAATGCTCAACCAGTTCATTAAACTGCCCCATTCTATTCCCCTCATGGTAGTACTCGAAGCAGAAGTATTTCGGCAGTTCCAGAAGTCTTTCTGTATCTTCCAAACTGTTGGCGTACGTTCGAAGAAGTTCGGGCAGAACGGGTGCCAGCCAATTGGTGGCCTGGCGCCCAAGAGAGGGCCTCGGCTCCCTTCTCAGATCCTTGGTATATCTTCCGGGCGGTATCTCGCCAGTGGTGGCCTGCTTCACTCCTGCTAAGAGGATTGCAATCAATGAGGAGCAATAAATATCGCTAAGTTCGTGGGATTTAGGATTCTCCAGCAGCAGCGCTATCATGGGCTTCCAGTCCAGAACCAATTCACAGTTGTCTATAAAGGAGTCCACCAAATAGTCAGCCTGTTCGTGTCCACTATCAACGAATAACTGCAGAAGATGCTGTATTCTTTGGCAAAATGATTCGCCTTCCAACCCGTTTCTGCGCAGTATAAACAGATCTGCCGCTGCTTGAGCCAATCCCCGATTTGCGGCCATTATTAGCTGCTCCAGCACCCGGCAATCGTCGTCACTTAGAATTTCTGCGGAAAGTACGTAGAAATGGGTAAGGAACTGTACGGACTTCTCAGCTATTGCATCCTCCTTGCCCACGCAACATTCGACTAAGATCTCCCGGAATTCAGTGGTTAATGCCAAACTCTGCGAAAGAAGGCCATCGATGCGGCACAGAACTGAAATATTATCCAAGCTGCACTGAATCACGTCACCACAGCCATCATTCAAAGCTTCGTAGAAAATACGGAGGCTAGTTGGCTGTAGATAGCAATGCGGATATCTGGCGAACCACTGGCCAAGTTCGGAGATGCAGAGGAGCCGTATGTCGTTCACTACGTCCCGGCTACGAACTGCAAACATGCTGTTGAACATCCGCATCCACACGGTCATCGCCATTTCATCGTTTAAGGATTTCAGATCGCTTAATATGGTCATTATTTTCAAACCTAGAAATTCAAAAGGACATATTATTTGCACGTTAAGTTAATATATATTAGTTTTGGTTTCTCACCTATCATGGTGCCGGTGTGGCGAAAAGTACGAATACTAGACTCCGAGCAGGCCATCACAAAACTCGTGAACTGGTCCAGAAACAATCGGTAAGAGTCAGAGGGAAATTCACTGGCGACCATCAGCAGAGCATTCAAAAAGCTGCCCACCCGATTCACAAAGGCGTCGGCGGGCTTTCTAGTCAGAGGATATATGTAGGTCTGAAAGTGGGGAATGTAAAAATGGTATCCTCATAACGTTGATTTACCCCACTTACATTGGATAAATGCGATGAGCTGTTGGAGAGGATGTCACTGTAGCTGAACGGCAGTGAAGTATCCTCTGGAATCTGGTAATGACTTCCACTGGCCTCCACCACAAACTGCAGCAGAGAAACCAAGGCTGCTGTGGGGCTGTCCAAGTAAAATTCACCCCAACCTTTGGCCACACTCTCAATAGGGCAATTTTGGCCAATACGGCTATTTGAAAAACCTAATCGTTTTCTGGGCAGGATCATTTGCAGCAACGACATCTTCGTAGCGTGCTCCTCGATAGCATCACCGGCTGTCCCATCGCCACACACTGGCTCATAATTTTGGGCATTGCTAAATTTTTCACTTCAATGACTTGCAACAGTTCTCGACTTTTGACTTACCTGGACTCTTCACGTGTCTCAAACACGACAGCGTCTTCAAAGGATATATCACTCATTTTCACGCACAAATTAAAGGAGTAAAAATATGCTAGCACGTTCGCGTGGCTCACAATTCGGAAAAAGGAAACTTGGTGCTGCCAACTTCGCCAATCAAGTGACACAAAATGAACCATGAACCAATGAACCGCTGAACTTTTGACGTTTGAGGTTACATTCAGGGTTGCAATTCAAAAAATTAAACTTAAAAATCATAAAACCTAACTGAAAAATCAAAAGATACATCAAAAGATGTGCCAATTCAGTTTTTCAATTTTAACCATATAGATTGTAAATTCAGATATAGTTTCTTAAACATCAATTTTTTTAATTTTTACAAAATTACATTTTTTTGACATTGGCCTGTAGTGTTGGGACACAAATAAATTAAAAACAGGATGTCAACATCTTACTCAGCTGTGAGGGGAATTTTCCAGTAAACTCGAAATAATTTGTACAACCCAAGGAAAAACTTGTTAAATTTCTAGCCTGCTTGCAGTTTTCCCACAACCACCGCAAAATAATGAAATCCGGGGCAAATAAAGCCGCCGAGATTCCCATACTTGGATCGAGATCAGGTCAGGTAGCCGATCTTCGAGGGCACAAAACAATTAGCCTGGCCCACAGAACGATACACAAACACTGGGCAAATTGGGCAGCCACTTGCTCGACCTCAAAGCGAAAGCGCCGCCAATTGAAACGGACTAACAAGGACCTCATAATCATGCCCATGCCCATCTGATCCGTTCCGTTCCGATCCGAGCCAGAAATAAACACAAATATTGACGTTGCCTATCGCACGCGATCTCCGCTCCTCCCCACAAATATACTCATGTATATATGCCGAAAGATCAGAGATCAGAGGACCCGACCGCTGACCAATTCGGAATGACTTGGCAAGTTGGCAACTCGGAATTATTTCAATCTGCGCTGATGACGCGGCTCCTTTTGGGCGGTGGCACGATAAAAAGCTGGCGATAAAGTGCCTGATCCTCAGATGTTTAAGTGGGAATATACCCTGTAAGTCTTAATATGCCTAGTTTATATAATAATAGTTAACATAACGTTTTGCACAACCTTAAAAGCTTGCCATATACACCCAAAAAGCGATTAAGCATGTGAAACTAATGGAAACACTTTAGTCTACCCCCTAGAAATCCAACTTGTTTTGGCCAAAAAGCTGGGCATTCCTGGAATTTCAAATCCGCCCAAAGTCCAAGCAAATATTGACGTTCTAGATTGAAAATTGGCGCACTCCAAGGAGACGGGCACGGCAGCTGGCATTGATTGAAAGATCAATCGAGATCGAGGAGATTGCCACTCCGATTATGAACCCGAATCCGGGCAGCGGCGATTCCAGCTGCCGCAGGGTAATTGGAGTCCACCTACGGTCAGTCGAGGCAACTACCATTCCCCGGCCCGCCGTTGTATGCCAATCTCATCTCATTTCATATTCAAAACGATTCCTTTTGTCCATTGTTTGATTGCCCGAAATCTGACCTTCACCCTGTGCGTCCATTGTTGCCGTTTTGCCAGTTTGCCATTTTGCCATTTGCCAGGCTGACGGGGAATTAGCCGCTGTCCATTCAGCGGCAGCTGCTGTGGCGCTCGGGCTCGTGCTCCGAATCCTTGGATACCCCCGCTCCTTTGACTGCTGAATCGCTCATAGGAATCCCACCTGCCGTGGGTCGAGGTCCGGCAAATTAAATTTGGAATTTTCAGCCCAAACTATGTGTTTGTGCATACAAATACCTTGTAGCCCTTATAAAAAAGAAATTCTAGCTTAAAAAGTAATATATCCCTGCATTCACAAATTTCATGATAAGATTTAAGAGTCACCTTGGCCTCCGATTCTGAAGGTGGCTCCACAATAGACTCCACTTTGCCCCGTGTGGCCGCCTAATTGACAGTAAAAGTGCACTATGCCTGCCTCCTCTTTGCGCCACTTTGTGGCAACTTTCGAGCGAAAATTGTAACAAAATAGGTGGAAGTAGGCAGAAGGAATTCTAGCCAAGGATGAAGTTCTGCCTGCAGAAATTGGTTCAGGTGAAGATATAATGATCGGTCTTTAAGCTAACATCTTTAGTTGCATTTTAAATAATATTTGCATTCAAGAATACTTTTAATAATGAACCTTTACCCGAACACGACATAAAACGTTAAATGAATAATTAACTGTTTGAGGCATTACGATTCTTAGCAATTCGGATAAATTAAAAAGCCATAAAAGGTAAAAACAGCCTTCAATTCACTGATTACAGCACAGCAACGAGTTCTTGTTCGATGGACATGAAAAACCAGCGCGCCATGTCCAGATAATCCCGATGTCCTCATAATTGGGTCAATTGCTGTGTGTTGCAGCCAGTTACAGCCGAATAAGCCCAACAAATATGCCAGAACAATGACAGTTAACCATTCAACTGAATGATGGAAGGGAGGAGGTGGAGGAGGAGGAGGAGGAGGAGGAGGAGTAGGTGGCCACATTGCACCGCATAATTAATCAAAGCGGCACGCGGCTGTGGGCGCCACAAAGCGAGCCGACAATGCCAAACCCAGAGCTGGGATTCGAAAGCCCCACCAAAACTGATTCCGCAGCCGAGAATCCCGCCCAGCACGTGAGCTGGTTGTGGATGTGGATGTGGTCGGGGGACAGGAACTTGGGGGAGTTCGAGTGCCGCCCTCTTCCGCATTTAATAGAGAAGCCAGCGGATGTGGATACACAGCATTAAAGTAGATGTGGACGGATCATGTGGGTGCACACTGCCAGTCGCCGTCTGGCTGCAAGTCTCGCCTTCGGTCTCGATTCCAGATGCAGTCTAGGGCGCTGGAAAACCAGTTGGCAATTGCTTCATTCATGAATTGGCAAAGGCGTTAGTCCACAGAGCTGATCACTCAAGTTCCGCACTGAACTAGTTATTTTACAAGTTATATGGTTCGCATTTGTAAAGTACTTTCTGCTAATAGTATCTAATATCTTCAACCAACACCGTGTCGTGTAGTAATCTCTTGCAAACAGCTCCCATGACGGGATGAGTCACGCCCTGGACTAAAGCCACCAGCGATTACCTACTCCCCATGCTCATCCAGCGCCGCAAGCCCCATCCTTCTGCTCCTCCTGTGACCGCCTCTGCAACTGCAACAACTAACTGCTAATTGACACACCTCGACGATGGCATCACGTGCCCCATTGCCAGCCATTGGCAGCCAACCCAGCCAGGGAAGATGAGTCATCCGGCGAGGAGCACGTTGCCAAAACCCGCTTGCCGGGCCATTTATGAATGGAGTTGGAGTCGGGTCTAAAAACTCTAAACTCCTCCGGGCCTCGGACTCCAGACCTGCGCCCATGGAACTCCTCCATTCAGCTCTGCTCCGCTCCATTCAATTTCTTCTATGCGACGTCAAAAGTTGTTTGTTGTCTGGCTTCTGACTTCCCCTGCGATCCCCTTAGCCAGTTTATTTTTTACTTTTTTCCCGTCTGCGCATTTTGCCTTAATAGTAAATCGTGTTTTGCATGCGCGAGTAGGTTGGGACAGCCGAGTTGCCCCCGCCAAGTGCCCCATCCGATCGCTATTGTGGTGTAGGAGTTGTGGAAATCGAAAATTCATTCACTGCGACGTTCGTTTGTTAGTTGGTTCATTCATGAAAATGTGCTTGATTCGCTCGTTTGGCGAGTTTCGTTGCTGGTGTCTGGATTACCAAGATTACGATATGACAGAGGTTAAGAAACCCGGGCCAAAACCCGGGCAATAGAGAAGCCACTGAAGTTGTGGCATTTCAACACGTCGCTGGGTTTCGGGTTAAATGTTCGAACGTTAATTGGGATATTAGTAGCGAAGTTGGATGAGCTGTATCCAGAAGTATGTGTATATTTAAAAGTTTAATTCTGCATTTTAAAATGCAATCCCCTTTGCGTTCCCAGCAGCTGGAGATAATGGAAAAACCCCCAGTGGACTGTCTAATCGGTTTAAATCTAGCTGCGAGGAAAACCAAAGAAAAGTAAGAGAAAAACTGGAGCAGAAAGCTCAGTTGCCAGCATTCCGTGACGAATTCCCCCGAATCTTCTGCTCGATCTCTTGCCCAGTAAACCAGCAACGAAAGAAACAAAACTTGCAATAAACCAACGAAACATAATTCCCAAAAATCGAGGTGGGGTCCACCTGCTCCCCACCTCCGAGTCTTTCGGAGCAGACCCCACAAGAAGTCGAGATGTCAACACTTTTCCCGCCCGGCAGCTGATTCAATGGAACTTGTTGCGGTCGCCCACAAAAACTGCATCCCAATGTCCAGGTCCATGTCCGCAATCCCCGGTTATGAGCAGCCCGAAGCGCCGGAGAGCAGCTGCCTCGTTAATGATGGTTTATGACCCGGCCGGTGACCATTTCTCAGGCTCATAACTTCGCGATCCGGGGCCAAGATTGATTGCCCCGTGTGGCAAGTGAAATTAAAAAGTGTTAAGCCACGGTCCGCAAAGGTGGTCCCTAATAAATCCCAGCAGCTAAACCCGGCCCAAATCCGTAAGCGAAACAAGGGGACACGAAAACAGAACCGACGGCCCTTTTAATGTCTTTATTTAGTGGAAAACAAAATCGAGCCGAGTGACAAGCCCCGCAGATAACAGGCATCGCTCGAGAAAGGGGCCATCTCGAGTTTATGGGCAGCCTTAATTGAAACAGCAAGTTCCCAGTTGTCACACGGAGGCGGTCCACGGATCGGGCAACTGTGTCCATTAGGGCGATAAAAGCGTCTGGCTGACTGACTGACTGCACTTTAATCCCACTAATCCCGCCAGTACACTCGGCCAATCTGATTTTCAAATGTGATTTCCAATCGATCGTTTATCTATCTACATAATAATACAAGATACCTAAAGGAATTTAAGCATTGGAAAGATAATAATTGGGCTAACAATAATATTGAATCTAACATTTCAAGCTTCCAGCTGCTCCGCTTTTTCTAAGTGCATGGCTACGGACATGGACTTGGATTTCGGACATCGGACATGGACACGGTCGGTCGCCACCTTCGAGCCCTGTTAACTGGGCCTTAATCGGCGCGTTGCGTGCGACACTTGCGCGGCTCATTAATAAGAGTTTAAAGAGCGGCTCGGATCTGTCCAGCAACACAGACACGGCCCCAAAAGATCCAGCGGATCCAACGGTCCCCACATCTCGCCGTGAATAAATTAGACGGCGGTGGTCTTCGGTCTCCAAGCTCGCTGGCTTCTTTGCCCATCATTATGACCCTTTGTGCATTATGGCTTCGCTTCTCTCTCCGTTCTCTTCGCTTTTCTACAGGGTATCAAAGAGAAGTATTTGGATTTTGACACAAAATAAAAGTTATTATTATTTTAAAGATATCCCTTAATAAATAGATAATCCAGGTTTCATATCATTTGGATACCTTTCTCTCTATCAGTACACTCATTTCAAAGACGTTAATGGGTATCCTTTAGTCGCCCCCTGACGGCCCGCTCTCGCTCATTTCTTTTTATCGGTTCTTTCTTTTTTCGTTGCTTGTTAGGCTCTGCGGCCGCAGAGTTCTCTTAATTTGGCCTGCAGTCTGTGGCTGGGCTTCTTTGATGTCTTCTTATTTTCGGGTTATCATTTTTTATTCGGTTATTAAGCGGAGACAGACCTGGACCACCTTCGACGCAGACTCCGGAGATCGGGGAACAGATGTGTGAAGCTCGTTGGAGGTAGGCCCGAAACATAAGCATATGGTGTCACACGCAGCAGATAAGACATGTCCACCGAACGGGTTTCTCTGGCCAGCGGATCACTTGTCCAATTGTTTCGATAATTCCTTCGGGAAACTCTGCCCTTCGAAACTTTGCCGCCGTTTGAATTTAACTCGCATTTGACCCTGCCTTTCAGCACAAAAGTATAAAAGTATAAAAGTATTAAATATCCATATCCGCCCACAGGACAATCGCCGGGATAATACTTTTCCACTACATTCCCAATGCTTCCTTTATGCTGCCTTGCAAAAGAGTTATTAAAAAATTGTAGGAAACGTTCACAAAACGGAACCGAACTCAATGCCATAGGATCCGCCGAACAGTGGCCCACAAAGGGATTATGTCCACTTAGGGATTATTAGAAATTTGGCATCCTTTTGTGAAACAAAAGGCACTGCAATGGACTGCAATGCCCGAAGGAAATTAGTGGAAATATGGGCAACAAAAGGAGACCAGTCCTGCGGACCTTGGCGATTAAGGGATTACCCAGCATAATATTTCCAAAACAGAAGGAACCGAAGATCACGGCGGGGCGGAGTTGTCAACATTGTTGCACCTGAACTTTGATGGAGCCGAAAGCTCCGACCGCAGCAGTTGGCCAGAGGGACTACTTTTGCGGTTATCCGACTCCCCAGACAGACAATTTAATGCACGAATGCAGGTACGGATTGGAATTTATGCAAATGAGCCACAGCTGTCAACCGAAAGATCTCCGGTGCCCAGTTCGATCCACTTCAATGTCACTGCAGTGGCTGCAGTGCCGTTCCCACGGAATCAAATCCAAAAGTCATTACGATCACTTGCCCGGAGTGCTACTAATCCCCCAGATGCAACACCCGGCACACATTCCACTTCAAAAGCTATGGGAATTGGGCAAGAGCCCGCTCGGAGATCACCAGTTCACCAGATCACCGCCGATCCCGCCGGTCCAAGTGGATGTCTCAATTTCGTGTGGGCGCTTTCAGGTGGTGTCACTGGTCCGGTTTGAAAAGGGGAAATGGAATCGAAAAGAAAAGCCAGAATGAAAATCCGTTTCATTTTCAATTCTTCCGCGGCGATCAAAGAACCCTGACCCACACCGATAGAAGGAAAGCTCTGTGGGAAAATGCTTCTGCTCCGCTGCACTTTCCATAACAACAGAAGCTGCTCTTTTTCGGGAAATTTCTCAATGCAACCGATCGATCCAGAAAGAAAGGCTTAATTTGTGTAAATATTTGGACATTTATGGGAGTTTCATACGAATTTATGGAGGATCAGCAGCTTTGGGGTTCCAGCTGCACAAAGCTGTACAAATTGCCTTGTATGGAAACTCTTTTCGTTTGCTTCGCGATCTGGCAGAGATTACCTAAGTTGCTTAAACTAGAGATCATGAGGGAAAAGCAGATTCAGATTTTCAGCGCGAACAAAGGCCCAGGAGATGGGCATTTGTCCAAGACGATCTACTAATTATGCTAAGCACTTTATATGCTTTGCAAGATCTGCGGCGCCTTAAGCGGTCTTTCATCTACTGCTCCGGATTCCAGCTCGGAATCGGATCACTCCCAGGCGCAGTGGAGTGGAGTTTAACTTTGGTTTGGCCAAATACGAGACAAATTCCTTCGGCGCAGATCAAACAGAGACAATGCGGCTTAAGAGAGACACGCAGGGAAAGACCAGATCAGGGACAATTTTGCGGTTAAAGCGGGCTCAGCTCCTCAGCTCCGTATAATTGCCATCAATTTGTGCCCTCGGCTCACGCACCTGAATTAGAGCACGAAACAGTTAATTGTCCTTTGTTCGTCCCGGTTTGCCGCCTTGGATTATCCCCATGCCGGTTCCGAGGATCACGCCTAGACGCTTTCCACCGTTTCCACACAAGTTTATCGTCCTGTGACTGGGAATCCAGCTGCAGGATTCCCTGTGAACTGAGCCCTTCGCAAAGGACATTTGCAGCGCCATTAATGCAATTGTTTGCACTGAATTGGTCCGTTCCTTACGGGCTTAGTCCTAAACAGATTTGCATAATTTGAGCGCTCCGATCTCGACCACGTGGATCTGCCTGCCGTTCGGTATGGTTGAGTTGCTTCCTCTGCTCAGCTCCTCTAATTGCCATTTCAGTGTCCGAAACAATTTTGGGTGATCGGATCGGCTTGTTTTTGGAGTTCGGTGATCGGGGATCGCTTTGATCCAGCCTAACAACATAATTGAAGCTCCTGACTCCGACTGACAGACGGCGGCGCCTTCAGTGATCGTTGATCAAGTGGCGATCCGAACCCCTAACCCTAACCAAAGCTAATTGTTTTGTGCCCCCTCTAACGATGAGCATCTCTTTGGGCACTGAGAGAAATAGTGCGACCCTTTCAATCCTTTGTATGAAAAAATCAAATATATATATAGTATATCCATTAGAGGAAGCAGCAGTTGAAACCTAAATTAAGTGCAAGCGTTTCTCTGAGTGCATGTGCCACCATCTATCTGGCCAAATTACATGACTCGGTTTTCAACTACTCAGCACTCCAAGGATCGTGATGGCTTCTTCCGTCCAACTTCGCCCGCCCGGCCTCTGACGATGATGATGATGTATTGCCCTGGATGTGGCCAAGGAGGATCGTTTGTCGGCACGCCCTGGCCAGAAATCGGCGACGCCCGCACCTCCAGTGGGCGTTTTGACGACTCTCTCTGCGAACTGCAATCCAAATGCTTCAGTTCCTTTGGTTCCTTGGCGCTTGGCCCGGGGCAAAAAAGGAATCGCTGGCAAACTGTGATAATTACACATTAATTGTTTAATTCAAGGCGATTGTTTCGCTCCATTCATCCATCTGCGCGCCGTCGCTGTGTGAGGTTCGGTACCCACTCCCCGAGTACGTGGGAGTGTTTTGGGTTGGGTAAATCACTAATTAAGCAGCCATGAAATTCCCCAGTGCGCATAAATCAGACGCAGTCAAGTCGGCACAACCCGGTGGTCTCCGTCTCCCGAAGATCGAGAGAGGTTCTGGCTCACTCAACGCCCACACCGCTCAGCCACGAGGGCGAGTCCTTTGTTCCAGGATGGGCTCTTATCTGCTCCTCGATTGGCCTTATCAAACGGGGCAACACAAAGTAGTTTTCGTGACTTTGTGACGCATGCTCGGGGAATGTTTTCTTATCGCTGGAGAGGAATGCCAGCTAGGTAGCCCAAGGTCAGGTAGGATCCCATCGAATTCCAGGGAACTGCACTCAATATGTTGTAACATTAATATTCGTTTGATGGTCCCAGTGTTAAGCTGAGCTAGCTTCTAGTTGGAAACTGTATCAATTTTATCTAGTTTTGAGTGAGTTACCAACTTGTTTGAATAAGTGTTGCAGCATGTTTAATTCTCTTTGTCGCTTGAATGTTTTAACTTGTTTGCATTGACTCATTTCACCCACAATTTCTCCGTAACCCCTGCGAAACCGAATTTCTATTTCAATTATACGTACGCCAGTTTGAGGGCAAACAAGTTCCCTGTCAGCTGCTGTCAAAGCCACCGCAGAAGGCAACCGCAGAAATCTATTTGGCAACTCTGGTTCGGGATTGCCAACCCAATCCGGAGTTTGAGGTAGGGGACATTGGGCTCTTTAAAGCTGAAACTTAAAGCTGCTGGATCTTATCGGCCAGAAATATCTGGCATTTTCCGCGCGCGATGTTTTCCACTTTGTTTGCCGGCGTCTTCACATTCGGGCTTAATTAAGTTTTCACACCTTCTGCAACTGAAGCAGAATGCTGGGTGGGATGGGGAAGGCAGGTTGGTTGGTTGGTTGGTTGGTTGGTTGACTGGTGGTGGGTATAACCCCTGTCCCAAAAAACCCGGGCAACTGTTTAATTGTGCGATTCATTTTTGACCTGTCGGAAGTGCACTCCGTTCTCCATCCTCTTGCAGCGAAAAGTTTTAATTTCTCACTTGTCTCCTGAGAAACTGAGAGACTGAGAAACGGAGCATTTGAGAAACTGAGAAAAACTTCGCTCAGGTGCAGGCAGCGTGGCAAAATAATTAATTGCAATGTCGCTTCTCAGTTCTGTCGACAATTTGTCTTTGATTCTAATTCTCTTTGTCTCCTTAGGCACCTTGGATGGCCCCTGAGCAGCCGGAGCACCCAGTCCACCCATCGCATTATACATAATTGCACTTAGGGCGAGTGGAAACTATTTGGGCATTCCGGTCGGGTCATCCATCCATCAATCAAGGCAAATCAAATTGGAATGTTTATTGCAATTTCGTTGCACTTCCGAACTCCGGATCGTAAAAAACAATTTTCGATGGCGAACAAAAAATAGAGTCATAAAGCGAATACACACACTTGCTGAGCAGGCAGGTAGGTAACCAAACCCAGACCTCGGGGTCCCATTGTCCACTGGACGTCGAGATTCCTCGGTTTTTTATGTTTCTCCCTGGTGCCCCGGCTCATAATTGCGGCCGGGGCATAAATATTTTGATCATATTTCACGGCTCACTGATGACCGAAATCCGAATGGAGAACGGTCGCTCGCTGGGCGGGGGTCGTCGAGATAATGATCTAGTCATTGCCCATCTATCCGGACTTCTAACTGTTCTCGCGGCGTGTCATTTGTCGCGTCTCGAGTTCTCACACTTTCCATCGTAAATCTCGCAGGTTGGCCACGTTTTGCATCACCTACAGTTGGTGGTATCTGGTGGTGCTCGTATCTGGTGGTATTGGGCATATTAAAGACCCTTATCGGTGTTTGAGCATTGCATCCGATTCGATCCTCCGTGCAATCATCATCATCATCGCACCGAGTTGACATCTCAATTTACTTCCACGAATAACACAGAGATCGGGGTGTTGGGTTTACCTAACAGTAGCACGTAGGGTAGCCCTCGAGGAGGACGACCCTGTGACAAGAAGGAAGTGCTTTAACAGTTATGATGGTGATGGGATTTATAAGGAAATTGACTTGGGCGGAGGCAAGACGAGATGGTGTGAGGATTACGAAGGGAGCAATGCATAATTAGCACAAGGATGGAAGCACTAAGAGGTGTTTTGTTTTGGATTCGTTTCATGGAACTAGACTCTATGAAGAGGGTTTTTGGATCCACACTATAGAAGATCACTGAGTGCAACCCAAAGTGTTGTTGAACCTTTGCCGAATGGAGTGTAATATTAATTAAAGTTTGAAGCTCCTTGGACGGTGTTAATAGACTTTAGGCCCCTATAAGCGCTAAGAATATAATGAAGGGGCGGTAAACGGCTTTCCTCGGCCCAGACATGCGAAAATGGGCACTTTCCTAGGAAAAACAAACCCCTTTTTCTCCGATGCAGTTCCCCGCCAGGTCGGGAACATGCAATTCCTAGGCATTGAAGCGTGCCTCTAATAGGTGTCTTATATGTACATGCATACGTGTGCACCTGGACTATCTGCAAAGTACACATGCAATACGTTAAGCGCGAGCATTGATAGAAATGTTCAGAGAAAAACCCAATTAACTCCGGCCACGATCATGATCATGGAATCGGGAAGAAGCGAGGTGTGACCACGGGCCAAGATGTCGTACGGCGGAGCGCTGCTCCAGATGATTGTATAGTATATAGTATGGAATAGTACAGCATAGTACTGATGCTTCGTATGGTGGATTGCAGACGTAAAACGCTGTACTAACACCACTAATGATGATGGGGTTTGCTCATTGTTTGCTCGCTACTCTTTTGGCTCTTTAGTTGGGCTTACTTGTGGCGCGTTGTAAGCGTGTTCGTTACGCTTGGCAGTTGCATCAACAGCGCGGCTTGGAGCCAACTTAATGGTAATGTCGCGTTCCAGAAATGATAATGATGCTCTGGGGCTCCGCGCCAGCTCTTCCTCTTCGCCAGCACATACATATGATGAGGAAAGTGCAGCGTCATCGCTCCGCCGGCGAAACAGTTGAGTTGACAACAGTTGTGCTCCAGAAAACAAACAACCAGCCGAGCAGCGGCGGCGATATAAAGTTATTACAATTTCGTATTCCGTATTTATTTTCCCTTAATTCCCCCTAGTCCGACCAACCAACTCCACCCGCTCTTAATTGGAAACAGTTTCCCGAAACACCCTCGCGGATCTCGAAAACTTGGGCCCAAGTCAAGAAGTCTAATTACCAAAAGTCACTCCGTTTGCCAGCACCTCCTCCCATTCCCCCCTTTGCTCGTCTCACTGATTTACATTTTTGACATAAACTTTTGTTCAACTAAAAAGCCAACAGCAGCGAGAAGAAAACGGAAAAAACACGGCGAAGGGGGCAAAATAAAAATAGCAAAGTCATTTAATTGCGAAAACGCGTTTTAATTGCTTCTGGGTTTGCCTGGGAGCGAGCTGGGAACTTGGAACTGGGAGTTCTTCCTCTTCGCCGGACTGGGAATCCAACTGTTATAGTCATAGTTCGCTCGGAATTTTAACCTCTTTCCAAGTGCTTTTCCCAGCGCGTCGCGTTAATTTGCCCGGCCGCAGAACAGACATCTTGCCAAAAAAAAAATAACTAAGGAAAAAGGCCAAAAAGCTGAGAAATGCCTCATAATTTCATTAGGCAAAGTTACACTCGAGTAACGCGGCTGTGACTTTCAGGGGGCTTCTGCCCATCTGGAGCTGGCCACTTGGCTTGTTTATCTTTTGGCCGGGTCGAGAAGTCAGGGGCGGATGGGCCATCAAAATTGGTGACCCCGACAATTATACGCTACGGTGAACCCTGCCAGCAAGTCACTCTCTGCCACTGAAATTATTACGATAACTTTTGCCAACTAACAGGATTAGCCAGCAACTATTTGTTGACTAACTTTTATTTCGAAACGGTTACTTTGAACTTTTGCTATGAATTTCATGAGAATGTGGAGTTGAGTTCATTTATAACTTATTTAGTTACCACACAGAGGAATACATGGCTTAAAGATCATTCTCTAAATAACTAGTAGTTGGCCAAAATATTGGGTTGTCATGCGAGTATTTTAGTACCATAGATATCTGGATATCACCAACAAAACGTTAAGGAATTCCCTCCCCTCCCTCGGCAATGGACACCACTGCATCGGTTCTCTACTACATAAATTAAAATCAATTATTGCCACAAATCTAAGCCATGAGAAACTGCAGCTTTGGCCAGTTTCCTTAGACCGCTGAAATGGGTTCAGTTCGCCGTGGTGTTTTGGCCCGATTTGAAGGGGACGGAAAGGGGACTCCGGGGCGTAGGCCCATAAATCGAGCCGAGTTGTCATGGCCGTGGGGCAAAGTTTTGGACATTGATTGCCAGCTTCTACATATTTTCCCACAGTGCAACTGATCGAAAAGTGAAAGAGCCCAAGAGCTGCAGCACTTGCACTGGATAAGACTGAAAGTGTACCCTATAACCACATGAAGAACTAAATCAAGTGAAGCCAGTAAGCAGTTAATTTACTACATCAGTTTTTCCAAGCAAAAGAGGCAGTTGCTCAATAACTACTATTTGGAATAGACACACATTTTCCCCCAGTCGCGTTCCTTGGCCTAGTTCATCACACCCCTGCGGCTGTCATTTTCATGCTGGGTAATGCGAATAAAAAGTTATTAAAAGCGGTCGGAGGAGGCAAGGAGTGGGAGCCACTGCGGCAGCCACCTGTGACACGAAGTGGAGCACGGCACGCGGAGAACGGAGCGCAGATCTGGGATCTTGGTGGCCGGTGGACAGTGGGGCTTAGACGCACGGCAATTACGCGCCTCTAAACAGCTGAGCCGGCCACAAGGACCAATCGGAATGGATGGGCAGTGGCGGATGGGAGGCCACAGGAGTGGGACTGCAGAAATTAAAATTACACCCGCGGGCCAGATGGACCAATACCAAATGGCACAGGGTTCGCTTCTAAAATTATAAATACAACAATTCAAAGCGGGCAGAGTGGGCACAAGGCAGCCCAAACGAAACGAAACGAATACTCACAACCAAACCGATCCGATCCAATCCAATCCAAGCCAAACCAGCGGTGCCATACCATGGGAATTACACTAATTTAAAGTAATTGGCTATAGTTTTTCACTTGGCATTTAAATACGAGTGTGTGTCCAGCTCCAGGAACCCAAACCTGCAGCCAAGTCCAAACCCAAGCCGAAGCCCAGGCTCAATCCCAATTCGCAACTGCGAACCCAGTGTCCATTCGATTCCAGTCCGCTGGACGCTGCTGCGGTCCGCAATTTTAATCGATTTGCGTATATGGCGAATGGAGGACTATTAAAAAAAAGACCAGGAGAGAGCCGAAAATGAGACTGGCGAACTTGGAACTTGGAGCGTACCCAAAAGTGGGCGTTGCCCCGAACTGAATGGGAAAATGAGTGAGCTCTGCGGCTGGGAGTCGGAATCTGCCGGTGGTGATGATGACGACGTCGCATTCCAAGTAGCGCATATGCTGCACCACTTTGCCTTTCCATTGCCTTATGCCTCGGACTCCGGAGCTGCAGGCAGCCCTCCAGCTGGATATCTGCAGCTCCGTTGCCTTTAAAGCAAAACTAATTAAAAGTGCCCCGAAAACAAAACATCTCCAAAGGGCAGGATTAGCCTAAGCGGAACCAAAATTCGCAATACCCTGGGTTGCCCAGTAAAGGAATATGACATTTTGAGTTTAATTTTAAGCAAAGGAATGTCCTTTACAGATAAGATAACCTACAAAGGACAGCCTTTCATACTTAAACTATTTGAAAGAGCAAAGAAAGTATCTAAATAGTGTATAGTACGTATCTTTCAGATAAGAAAGATGTAAAACTTGCATTCCAAATGGAATGTACCCCGAGTTAGGGCATGAGAATCAGGGCAATCCAAACAAAACCACACCGAGTTGACTCGACTCGAGCCAAGACGGGACATTGGACAGTGGACAGTGGACGGTGGACATTGCCAGGAACCTTTTGCCCATCTGCATGCCTTTTTGGGGCCCGGGGCGCTGCCGATCGGAGAGTTCAGGGAGTTCGGGGACCCGAGAAGCTCCCATTTTCTTAACCACTAAAATTAATAATAAGTGATCTGGATCTGGTTTCGAGCAAAAACAAAACGGCCGGCCTGCGGTTGAGTTGAAGTAGAACGACGTCTCGGGCATAAATAAATGTTATGTGCTTTTTGCCAGCCACCGCAGAAGGAGCAGCATGGGCAGCAGGAGCAGAAGGAGCTGGATCTGGGCAGGCAAATCCATAATGCGCCTGAAATCCCATACCACGTTCCTTTGGCACCTTTGTGGCCTGCGGCGAGACAACAAAATCATTTTGCCGCGCCGAAGGTTCCTCCATCTGGCTGGGAGGGCACAAGGGGCATTTGGGGGACTTGGGGCGCCCATTATTGATTGGCTAATCAAATCATTTGCCAGACTTACGGCAACTTGTAGAGCCCGGGAATCAGACCAACGACAGCCGCAATTATCATTCCAAAGTCGCGACGCGACACGGCCAACTAATTAATAATCCCAGCGATTAGCCCAGTCCCGAAAACCCAGTCCATCCCGCCATCCTCGCCCATTTCTTCAGCCCCTATTTCTCGGGCCGTTTATTAATTAAAAGACTCTCGGTTTCTTGGAGGCTGTAACTGGGCAAGGCTGCCCAACTCAACACCCAGCTGAAGCGAAGTCCATCTTTTGTACCATCATTACGCGAAAATGCCCTTTCAATTGGTAGTATAGCTTAGATAAAGGGATTAGGGAAATTAATATTTAAATCAGTTACAATTTTGTATCTTTTTATAGAACAAAGATAGATTGATAATCTATTGAGAGCCAATGAAATATGGTATAAATATGAGTAACCAAGCCAAGTGTTCCTAACTTAGGTAACTTGGCTTTCATCATTGCTAGCCCTGTAAATCTTGGTATACAATCAACTTCTTATTACCCAATTTGACTACGTAACTAAAGGACTAATTATCCTTGCTGCTCATCCAAGAGTATCCCATATTCATTTAACTCTAAGCACGGATTTCCCCCTTGTTTTCATTTGTTTATTTCGCGCTTTTCGGTGTTTCGGCATTAATTAGTTCTTTTGGCGTATCCATTGGGTTTTCTGCCGGGGCTTTGAGGTAGGTGTTTCCTAATGAGTCGCCGCAGACGCCCTCCTGGCGAAGAAGTCGCATCCAGAGCCAGCAACCAGATGCAGGAGCCATGGGAAGGAAGGTGTACTTGGTGGGCTGCTCCCCAAATGTTTGCTCAAGTTAGTTGTGCAAATAAGTTTATTAGTGCGATTGGGGCGGGAATCGAAAGGGGCGTACATTGTGATGAAGTGGAGGATGAGCACATACAGAAATGTGTAGTCCCTTCGAGTCCATTAGCGCTAGTGGAGATCGGTTGAGTGAAGAGCCGGAGCAAGCATTCGCGAGATGTGTATTTAAAGTGCGAAATTTCATTTTTAATAAGCGAGGATTTCCTCATTAAGCGCCTTCACAATTTGTGGCCAGGATATGGAATGGATGTCTGAATGGGCCAGAAGGCATTAAGAGCATTATGCGAGCGGCGAGGTGAGCAGTGGAATACGAGATGTAATTGCGGATTTATGTGCTGCCCGTTCGGAGGAGTGTTGACCAAAGGATAATGGAGTCCTCGAGCGAAAATAAAGTTTCGTAATGATTTTCACAGGTTATTCGCGCATTCTCTCTTTTAAAATGTTGCTGCTGCATTCTGTTTAAACACTTTAAATCAATTGACAGGATTTTACTGTACTCCCATAATCCTTTGTCCCATGGCCACAAAATAAACAAAGTCGAATGAATCCCTTTTGGCGACTCCACATGCTAATTAAATTAGTTTTGAATGAATCCACACCGAAATAGCCGAAAATTCAATTCGAGCTCTGGCCAAATTCCAACAAAATTTGCGAAATCCGTTTGCAGGGATTGCATTACCACAATCATCGCCGTTTGCAGTTTGCTATTTGCAGCACAGGACAGAAGGCCGTTGAACATGTGGCATTAAATGCCAATTAAATGGCCAAATTGGAGCGGCGCAAATAGCTAATTGATATATATGCATCCGTGTATCTGTTTCAATTCGCAGTTGGGGATTAAGGAGGCACTAATCGCGCCATTATGACGGACGACTGATGGTTGTTATGACAGCAGCAGGATATAATTGGCGGCCAATTGAAGGGTATTCGGGCAGTACTGGTTGCGAATTATAAGCTGCTAATGAGACACTGATGTGGCAGGCTAATTATAATTATTGATGGGTTATTCATTTGATAGTTTGTGCAACATGAAGCTCGGAAAGCTCCATTTGGCTTGTAATCAGAGATTACATATAAATTAAGAACCCTCTTCCGATGATGGAGGCCAATCATAAATAGACAATCCATTTGCTAATGGTATCTGCCTGCCTCCCTTCACTTTAAATACGCTGATTAGTCTGGGGTCCAGCAGGAGCTCTTCCCGGAAAGCGTGTGTCGGGCACGCGTTATAGGATCGCCATATGGCCGCACCACGGGTCAGTTGCTGACCAGCGGTACCAACAAAAGACGGCACCTCAATCAAGGCCAGGATCAGGGAGCAACAGCAGCCCAAGGAGCAGCAGCCGTCATAACAGCGTCAAAACTAATTTTCATTCCCGCAAACAAAACAAGGAGCTAAGGATCGAGGATCGAGCGACAGCATCTGTTGCCGCAACCAAATTAAATTTACAAATTATTGGAGAAACACTTTTCATTTTCGGAAAAGTGAAAACTCCCGCCCTGGCCGGGCCACTCAGCCAACTGTTGTCCCAGGACCAAATCTGACAGCATCATCATTAGGAAGGGAGCTAGCTCCCTGCCACATCCTTGAAGGACTGACTGACAACTGACACGAGTCCCTCGCTCAGGTGGCAACGCAGCCGAGCATCGCGATAAGCAGGACTCCTTGGGGCGTCCCTTCAGTACTTTCCCTATCCGCAGCCATGCACTTTCCCTGCTCCTTCGAGTGCCACGTGTCAGCTGTGGACCGCAAGACTAGACCAAACCAAACCAGGTTCTCCTGCCATATGGCTTGGGTTCTGATCCTTCCGAACAGAACATGTGACAAGACTCATTTGATTCCATAATTTGCAATAAACACGAATGTTTATGGTACGAAAACGGCGACTCATTCGAAACGAAGCCAAGTGGCCGGGAAAGAACGTCAGCTGGAGGAGCGATCGTCTGCCTTTCAGATCGCAAACAAGAGTTCCGTATTCAGAACTGGAAACAAAGGACCTTCCGTTTTGATTCCTTTATAGAGCATAAGTTTTAGCATCCTTGAGTGCTTCATAATTGGGGGATATTAAAGTCTCTGAATCGCAGCTGTTGATTGCAGATCGTAAGCTAGATCGTTCTACTAGAACTGCAAGCTTAAAAGAATCAACCACCATATACACATCTCCAAAAAGATTCTGATTTAAGATTCTTTGACTGTTTCTAGCATTATTTTATCATCTGCGTGTGAGTTCCTCGCACAGATTTTCCACTTACAGCCGATCATCGCCACAGGACATTGGCCGTGTACGTGAAGGGCTACAAAGGTGGAAGGCGATGCCGCAATCCCCGGAATCCTCGCAATCCCCGAATGCATGAACGTGCCCATTGCCGGCATCGCTAATTCCCTGGCCATTGAAGGGAGCAGGAAC
Organism: Drosophila simulans; assembly: GCF_016746395.2. Classification (NCBI taxonomy): domain Eukaryota; kingdom Metazoa; phylum Arthropoda; class Insecta; order Diptera; family Drosophilidae; genus Drosophila; species Drosophila simulans. The sequence continues at coordinate 1,433,879 of NC_052522.2, forward strand.
TGGAATAGGAGGAAGCACCCGAATTGAATGCGAATAAATGCTCACTTCCATTTCCATTACGATGCCATTTCCATAAACGTGACCGCCCGAAATGTGTGTCATGGTCAGGCCATGACAAATTGCAGGGCGCGTGAGCAGGAGAATGGCAGCCGGCCTGTGGAGATTTACCGACTGGTCCTGTCCTCTGCCCTGTGTTCCCTGATCCCCGATTGCGAAAAAAGGAAAACACAATGACACAGCGTGAGGCCTCAGATTTTCCGCTCCTAGTTTTGTTTTTTTTTTTTTTTTCCAGGGGGTTACCGGGTTACGGCTTTCGGGATTGGAGGCATAAACCGATCGAGTAATTATTACGCAAAATAGAGTTTCCACAATCGGTAAAATGGATTAGAGCAGCGCTGGGATTTTCCAATACCAAACAGTAGACAGTAGAGATGGACAACCCCTTTGTGGATCTGCCTTTCTCTACCGCTCAATATTGAGGCAAAGCGTTGGATTGGAAAGCGGAATTTACAGCACGCGATTGCGCCAGCGATCTGTCACTAATTACTCGGCTGCAATTGCAGGGCAGGTGCAACAACTGCAACTGCCACCGCATCTGGAGTTGATTGAGTCGCAGCAGATCGGAACGGAATGGAGGAGGAGCGGCAAGAGGAGGAGCGGCAAGAGGAGGAGCGGCCAGAGGAGGAGCGGCAGGAGGAGCGCAGCGGTACCGAGTACATGGCCCAGCGGTCAACGGCTTCCACTGCGGCGTCCGCGAGCGGCGCGTGCTTTACTTTTTACTTGCAGCCTGGCCAGCCAGTTTGGTTATGGATTTTTTCGGGTTTTCGGGATTCGTGAGCGTCGCTTCCGTGCGCCAGCTGCAATTTGTGGCTCATTGCAGTCGGCCTACAAAAACAACGCAGAAGGGCCAGGCGGAACGGCGAGCGTGGCGAATGGAGTGGCCCAACACGAATGAAATATGCCCTATCACTGGAGGGATAAGCATATCACCAATGTGATTTAAAGACCATCGATAAAGTATATGGCATGGAATCTAGAAAGCAGGAGCCCAAATGAAAAGGAATAGGAACCCTTTTCAAGAGACATACAAATCCCATTGGCTTTCAGGTTCCTAGGGTATCGTAACTCCCGATCGAACATACCCTGCGATCTGAACTTTAAGCGATTTCCATGAAAAAAACGAGAGCGCTTAAACTCGTAGCAACAAGAACGCGAGTCAGCATTTAAAAGGCCAAGCGAGGCGTTTTACCGGCAATTATCGCGCTGATCGGTCGGTGCGATGAGGTGGGGGCAGGGGACGGAGGACGGAGGATGCCATACCAGGAGGGCAGAGTTATCCGATGTTTCAACTGTCCGTGCCACACGGCGAACGGCAAGCGGCGATTCGGGCTCATCATTAACCACAAACAGAAAAAATACGAAATGTTCAAAGAAACAACCAAGCAGAAAACAAAAGCGAAAAAAACCACGTCGAAAAACGATGGCCCGGCTCCAATGGATATTTTCGGATGTTGTTGCTTTTTATCCAACTTTTTTCGGTTTCAGTTTCGGTTTCGGTTTGGAGATGGAAGTGTGGGCCTGGAACTAAAAGCGGAGATGGAAGCTGGAGTCGCAGGACCAACCTGTTGTCTGGCCTGCGTTCGTTCGCGTGTTGTAATTGCCGTCGTCTGGCAGCATCTGTTTTGGGGCCGTTTATCGATGGTCGATGCTCCCCTGTCCCCTGCACTGAGAAAAAAAAGTATGGCAATCGAAGCAGCATAAATAAGTTGCCTAAACAGCATCCATTCCAACTTCAGATGGAATATTCTCAATTAAGAAACAAATCAAACGATGCAAATCTCACTCTTATAATTCCCAATCTTTTATTCAGAGTGTTGAACTTCGCAATTACTTTTCTCTGTGCCCATCCCAATTGATCGCCCCCCCTCCAGCATTTTCCACCTTGGGCACTGTATCTCATAACCGCAGTGTCAATAATCGACAGCTGCCTCGCTTCAGTATCCACCGCCCCTCCTTTCATTTGGGCGGAGGCCGCAGCGATAGCCCCCCAACCCCTTTTACATAACTTCGCAGCTGCCCAAAAGTCGGTTCAGTTTCGGTTTCGGTTTCCTCCCCGAGCGTTTTTCGAAGCTGGGTCGAGTGCAGCTTTCAATTAGCCGCCTGCTCCTTGTAATGAATGCCGACGGAGCGGAGCGAAAAGGCCTCCAACCGCCCTCCTCCTGTCCATCCCGCTCGTTGGGGACTCGACGACTTGTCGAGTCGCCGGAAGCGGGGGAAGAGGGGCTGGCGCGAGGGGGAGCACGTGCCACAGGCGGCAAAGGGGAGGCGGCTTAAGCTGCAGGAGCAATTTACCAGAGATTGACAGCATAATCCATCAATGGCAGTGCCCCGAACGGAGGGCTTTCAGTCGAGAAGCGGAGCTCGCTCTGGAAACCGTGGCAACTGGGGGTTTAACCCCCCAAAGCCGACAGACCAACAGGTGTAGCTTTTTATGGGGAATATGCCAACGCAATTGATGAAGTAATTGAAAGGAATTAAAAGGTAAGGGAACAAGTTACTTTAAACTTAGGTTAATAAACCTGCAGCACATTTTTTCCACACATGAAAAGTTCCTTGAATCGTTCAAATGTCATTTCTAATGAAACCAAGAAAACTACACACTAACCCCTATTTCATATGGTGCTGAAGTCAGCACAATTAAAATAATCATAATTAGAAGCTGAAACCCATTAACCCCTAACCCCAGGACCCCGCAACCCTTTCGGCCAGTAAGATTCCCCTCGCCTGTGCGTTTTGACCAAATATTTTCGGTTGCAATATTTGCTCGAATCCGTAATTAAAACGTTGAGTGGTGGAGAAAACTGAGCTCTGCACTTGGTCGCTGGGCAGCGGGGCAAACAAGGTCAGAATGGGGGAAACCCTCATCTTGGGGATGACACTGTCCTGGTCTGGGGTGTCCATTTCCGTCGGCCAGCAGCGAGGGCACTTCACGCCGGGCGTGCAAATTAAAACGGAATTACAGAGCTGACTGGTCTGCGTTCCGCTGAGCAAATATCCAAGCTGCCGGGGATTGGGTTACGGCGGTGTCGCGAGTGCAGACGGGTCGCAGACACCCGCCAGACACCTCCGCCTGCTCCTGCCGAAGGGGTTGAGTCGCATTCCCAGCTGGATTTGAAGTCGCACAAGTGCAGCCCACTCCACAAGGGCAGCGGGGAGCTCAGGGGTTGCCTCAGCTGGCCACTTGGCATAATAATATTTCAAATTGGGCCAAGTTCTGCGCGGCCAGGCTACTTGGAAGCCCAGAAACCAGAATCCACAATCCAGAATCCAGATCCCAATGAAATGCTATAAAAAAGATGTGCAACTTGCACAAGTTTTCGCTCCTCATCCAGCGAGCAAACTTTTGTAATAAAATGTTCATTAGTGCAGCAAGCCCCTGCTGAGCAGTAGTCCTCGAAAGGGCCATCTCCCCATCCTGCTGCCCCATCCTGCTGCCCCATCCTGCTTGTCCCATCCTGCTTCTTGCCCCATCCACCCTTCCATGTGTGGCCTCTGCGGCTGCGGATGAATTGCAGTTTTAATGTGTTGCCAGCACTTTAACTAACTGGGAATCCCGGCGAGATGCTGCTGCGAAAAATTCGCCAGATTGCAAAGTTGCGGATGAAGAGCGGGGGACGGGGGGAAGGGGGCTTCTCATGCGGATGAGGTCCAACTTTTGCCGCGTAATTAAAACCAAAGCATTGCCAAAGTGGACAAGCGCCCTTTAAACTGATTAGCGCCACGAGTTTCGCGAGCGTGGTCCAGTGGTCAAGTGCTCCTCGATGGTGAGTGGGGTTTTTTAACATGGCTGGTGAGAAGAAAATAAAGAGTCCAACCGAATGCGGTTTTTATTCCCCCTTTTTTTTAACTGCGGCGCTTGCCAATTTAGGAGTTCTGCTGAATACTCAAATTAAATGCGAATGCGACGCAACTTAAGTGTGGACGATGTGATTTATATGAAGGGTCTGAGTTGGTTAGTTTGCTCATCAGCCAACTCCGTTGATCGTGCTAATTTGATGAAAGTGTTTGAGGTTGAGCCATCTCCACCTGGGAAATCTCAATTTGCGTGTCAGCAAAAGTATCAACAAAGTATCCCATCACTTTGCAGATCGCTATTTAAACTGTTTTCCATGTACCCATCACATTTTGTATTCTGTGTTTATCCGGGAACTCTTTCTCGGCCATTATCTGATTTTCTTATCCGCCGCACCAGGCTCTATTTATTTATTCATTCTGATGACTTACTCCGGAGTCAGAGCCAATTTGGATTTGGCCATTGGAAACCCTGTTTGCCCGGCTCCCTGTCCAGCCTTCCTTTGTCTCAGCGCCTGGGAGAAATGCGGGCATCAACATTTGTGTTTGCACTGGTGTCTCCTTTTGGCTGCCAGAAATGCCAGTGTCGACATGTCCTGGGAACCATTCCAAATTCCGAGCGGGCTCCGACATACATACAAATGTCCTTTTTTGCGGACAAACTGCTTATTTTCAGTCCTGCTGCTGCACTGACCGCAAACCCAATGCCGTTGTCCTGCGTTCGTTTTGGTCTCTGGGCTCCTCGATTCGGTTCGGGATTAGGATGCACAATAATTTGAACAATTGCTACTTGAATGCAATGTTTATGTTCAATTATCGTGGCAGCACCACTGACCCGTTCGGGTCGTTGCAGTTCATTGATTAACATTTTTATTATGCATATTCGCTGGTCTGTTATCCTTGCTGCGCTTCCATCCTTCCTTCCTTCCTTCCGTCCATAACAATAAATTTCCAATTTGTCTTTGGCATTGGCCATAATGACGTCCACAAAAGAGACCTTAATCCAATAGATAAATTTCGAGCATTCCCCGGCTTCTTGGCCAGGACTCCTTGCTCCTTTTGTGCGAAGCGAGCCACAACTCCCACGATTCCTTCGGCTGTTGTGGACAGTCTCATTACTTGTCCATTATTATTGGCCTTCATTCTCAATCAATTTTTCAATTCCACTCTCATTGCCATTTGCAATTGGCCCGTCAAGTTGTGGCTCCTCTTTATCGTTCGCCCATCACTTCTGGCATTTCCATTGTTGTTGGTTTGGAAATTTGTTCAAGGAGTTGTCGTTATTCTATTCCATAAGCTTTCCTCTTCTCGAAATCAAAATGATTAAAACAAGAAAACAAAACAAATTCCCTTTTGCTGCTGAGTCAGCTAAGTGAGTCGCTTTCAGCACTCAGGACATCATCCAGATCGCATCCTCCCATTTGCATCTGCCTTCTCAGAAGCTGCTTGAAAGACGCGCCCCTGGCCGATGATTAGTGCTAAGATCCTTGGGCAGGATGGGAAAACATGCGGTGGGAAAAACACACATCGCGAAACATTTGGCGCAACTTGCGGAAGACAAGTGCGGCTGCAACAAAAAGTCGCGAAACGAAACTCCGGGAAGCGGAAAAAGGACACCTTGCTGCGCGGCGGGAAGCGCAAGTGGCGGGCGGAATTTCCTGATTCGCGATGCCATGAGGCACTCGCATATGTTGAGCACATGTTGGGGGAAATTCCCGGGCGACGGGCCAGGAATCAACGTCCTGTCCTGCGTGGGAAAAGCCCACCCACGCCCACTCGGTTACCTGGATTCGAGCTCGAGTGTTTTGGGTGGCTGGGATTGCTTCGGTTCGGTGGGCGACCTTGCCAGTGCATTGGGTCCATGTCCGTGGAGTGCTGGCAATGCGTGTCTGGCACAATGAAAACGCAGCGATGGAGGGCGGAGGAACTCGACCTGAGGGAACGTGGGAAAAAAGGATTTACGATGAAGATGAGCTCACGCTCACGCTGAGAAACTCCGAGCTGATGACGTGCCTGGTCATGGGCATGTAGTGCAACTGCTTACCTGTTGCACGCACATGTTAAAAAGTCATCATAAATCTCAGTGGACGAGGACGAGGACTCTGAATCTGTTTGGGCATTTCGCCTCTCTTTTGCGCCCTGTGAAAACATTTTCACTTTTCATGCGGGAGTTTCTGCCGCCGAGGTCGAGGATGACTGGCCAGGATGGGTATATGTATGTATTTGTCCTATCTATCCATTAGATCTGTGTAAATTCCCAGCTTATCATGCAAAACACGTAACCACGTCGCCTGATCCTTTCGGCCAGGAAGCCAAAGCTACTCCTTTTGTGCAACATGCCGTGACCTTTCCCGCGAACTCGTGACTGCAGCGGCTCAGGCTGCCTAATAATTTGTATAAATATTTATTTTTGCTACCGATTTCTATCTGCTCGCTCAACGCCCGACTCCCAGGGAGCTCTCGCTGGAAAAGGTGTGAAATTCAAAACCCCTGACAATGATGATCTCCTACCGGGAATCGGGGAATCAAGGGGAATCAGACGGGGCTCGGTTTCGAATTCGAATCCGGGACATGTTCCGCATTGCTGAGCCGATATTCTTGATTTGCATTTTGAGCCACTTGCTGTGGCACGTTCCCTTCAAAAAACAACAGAATTATAGAAGCAATGATTTAGCCATTGAACAAAACGGTTACGGATTTATAGAGGAATTTAAAAACTTTTTTTAAACCAGCAAATAGTTTTGGAACTCATTTCAATTTACATTGTGAGCCATTGTGACATTGAAGTAATTTCTGGAAACTATTCGAAAGTGCGAAGCTAAAGAAAAAGCGACTGCTAGTCCCGATTTCATCATCTTTAATTGTGTTACCAATTTTTGTTTGACTTTCTTGTCTTTGTTTAAAGGCATCGACGAGAAACTCAGCAAAACAATGGACTTAGTACCCACAAATACAACTAAAATGAGAATTTGCAATATTACCTAAAGCTTAAGCCTCTTCCCGTACGTTAATATACATTACTAGTAATAATATAAAATAAGATAAAAGTCAAGCAGTTTCAAATTAAGCGCAGCGGCCTTGCTAGAATTTCGCAACATTGCAGAGATTAGAGCTCAGATCTGCGTAGTAGGCCATGACAAAGCGCAGATCGCATTTGTTAGTCAGTTGGCATTGGCAAGAAGTGCTGGCCCGATGAGTCATTCACCGTTATGTGGCAAGACGGCAGATGGGGAAACCGGTGAATAACCAGCGACGAAGAACCTTCGAAGTTCGAACCGCTCGCCTCGAGCTGCAGCAGTCGAGTGACTGCAGTGCACCCCACCCACACAAGACCAGATCCGGATGTGCCATGCAACACTTATACGAGCGAACCAAAACACAACATGTTCGATGCGGCTCTCTTATACTGCACCGTTCATCGAGCACTTATAAAGGCCGGCTGCCTTGCCATTCGAAAGTCAGTTGCGTGCGAGCCGCGAGCGCGAGATCATCAAACTGAGAAAGTCGGACTGCGACTCGAAACTGAAATTGAAACTGAAAGAAGGAAATATTCGAATTGTCGTGTGTGTGGGTGCAAGCAGAGAATATATCTCAAGAATATCTGAATACAAGCTCCTGGATTTACGAGCAGCAAAACTAAGTTACCAATGTGCGAGCCGAAAAAAGCGAGTGAAAAACGTGCGAATATGCCAGCTAACTAAAGACATTTGGATTACAAGAAACCCACGCATTTTGGATTATAAACACTGCGACAGGCAGAAAAACCTAAGGTAAGCGCCGACCCTAATGAGAAAATACGCGAGAGCTAAAAGATACAAAATATGAGTTGTGGGATACAAGATACAAGATATGCAAGAAATGTGCAAATTGCAATAGAAATTGTCACAGCGGCAAAACAAAAGCATTTCAACTTAGAGGCGTAATGAGTTTGTTCAACCTGTGTGCTCTCTCGCTCGCACCCTTTGCCCGTTTTTTAGGGGTGCGAGTGCGGTAGAAAGCATAAAAAATGCAAATTACACCGCGGGCCATGTGAAACTATGTTTCTGACCAAACAGACAAAAAAAAAGGAGAAGAAATGACGGAGGGAGCAGAAAGAAGGCCGAATGAATTAATTCATTATGTCTTAAAGCCCGCTTTCGACATCTCTTCTTCATGCTCGCATGGACATTCGGTGCAGTCTGCAATTAAAGTTAATAAATAAATTAATTAATAAGCGGCCGACTGCGATTTCGTGCCTTATTGAAATTGCTAGGCAACCGAAATGAAAAACACGAAACGAGGCACGACACCCACTCACTTTTTCGAGCAGTGTAGGTAGCAGACACAAAAGCAACAACGGTGCGTGTGTGCAATGCAACTTGAGGCGAAGGAGAGAGAGAGAGAGAGACAATGAGTGTGAGTGGGAGAAACGCGTTTTTTGAAGTTTTTTTTTTTGTTGAGCAAGGCAATGAATTTGTTATTTTTTTTTCTTGTTGTGACGAACAATTGTTTGGGGAATTTAAGAAGATTTGTGCTGTGACTGTAATTGAATCGAATGCGATTAACATAATTTGTGAGGAAATGTCGCTGGGCAGTGAATTACAATAATGCCTGGCCATTAGCTGATTAGTTGGCCATTAGCGAAGATGATTTCAGGGCCGAAAGTGCAGTTTATGTAACGGCGGAGAAGCTACACAAGTATCTCCATCTTCAAGTTTGTCCAGCTAATTTCGGACCAGAAACGCAAACTTGGCCCATCAAATTTTATGGTTAGCTCTCGCAAGCTGACCCAGTTTTCCCTTCGGGGAAAAGCAGCCAGGAAGTTGCAGGCATCGGAATCCGTGTCCCAGGCCATAAACAAAATTCTTGCCCACAGAAAGCATGCTTTTCCTTCGCTTTTCTTTTATTTCTGCTGCATTTCCCCACACTCCGGTTGTCCGAAGTGTTGTAATTGCTCTTGTTTTGTGCTGCGTTTTATGAATAACTTATGCACTTAATTGATTTTTGTTTATTGTTCGGTTCAAGTTAATTAATCACACACTTTATGCGCTCCGTCTTTCTCCAGAATTTCTTCAACGGCGCCAGCATGGAGACCCCAACACAGAATGTAAACGAAACCACGGTGGATTTGGGCCAGGAAAAGGAGAAGGAGGCGGCGCAGGAGGAGGAGCGTGCCACCGCCGCCAAGGAGACCATCATTGACATTCCTGCCGCGTGCTCCAGTGCCTCCAACTCCTCGTCCTACGACACCGATTGCAGCACGGCCAGCAGCACCTGCTGCACCCGCCAGGGCGAGCACATCTACATGCAACGCGAGGCCATTCCGGCCACGCCCCTTCCGGAGTCCGAGGATCTGGGCCTGCTGAAGTACGTCCACCGCCAGCACTGGCCCTGGTTCATCCTAGTGATCTCCATCATTGAGGTAAGCACACACAGCCAGCTCAGTAACTCAGCCCATTAAATCAAAGGAGCCGCAAACTTTCATCCCAAGAGCGATAAAAATGATATAGGGGGCGGAAGGCGGCGACCAAGGGCGGAAGTTTTCCGAGAGTTTTCCTCGCTTTTCGTGTTTCGTTTCGTTTTCTGCGTCTGACTCGCTGGCGCCCCCGAAAATCGATTGTAAACAAGTTGAACAACAAACAGCTGAAGGAAAAGCGAACAGAAAAGTTTATGAAACCAGACCGTTCGTAGCTTTTTTCTTTTTTGTTAAGAGCAGACCCAAAATTGTCATGTGAAAAACAGCGGAAGATGAGAAGATGGAAATGATAGAAATTGTTAGTTTGATAGCGAAAATGGAAACTTGCAACATTGAGTTTAAAATATAATTCTATACACTTTTGCATGGCCCTCTACATTCGTAATGGCAATAATTTGCTTCGTATAGGAACTAGCACGAATATCAAATAAACAGGGCGGCCCACGGGGCGTATGAGTTTAGTTTTTGAAGCCCTGCCAAGTTGGCAGGACTCGCCCTAAGCATTCTCATAGGACTTTATTTGGGACGTGGTCGCGTGCCAGACAGCAACAACATAAATCAGAGTGTGAGCCCAAAACTAACCCCCGATTCCCTCCTCCTCTGTCCATTCTAGATTGCCATCTTCGCCTACGACCGCTACACAATGCCCGCCCAGAACTTCGGGCTCCCCGTTCCGATTCCGTCGGATTCGGTGCTGGTCTATCGGCCGGACAGGCGGCTGCAGGTGTGGCGCTTCTTCAGCTACATGTTCCTGCACGCCAACTGGTTCCACCTGGGCTTCAACATCGTCATCCAGCTGTTCTTCGGCATTCCCCTGGAGGTGATGCACGGCACGGCCAGGATCGGCGTGATCTACATGGCGGGCGTTTTCGCCGGATCCCTGGGCACTAGTGTCGTCGACTCGGAGGTCTTCCTGGTGGGCGCCAGCGGTGGCGTCTATGCCCTGTTGGCCGCTCATCTGGCCAACATCACACTGAACTATGCGCACATGAAGAGCGCATCCACGCAGCTCGGATCAGTTGTCATCTTTGGTGAGTTTCCCCACTCTTTATGACTAGAATCTACCTATCATCTATCAGAATTTGTCAGATCTTTTCCCTCTATATGTTTAGCTTTATTTTCGATAACTTGACTAACTTGAATCCCTTTCGTTCTTCCATTTGCAGTCTCCTGCGACCTGGGCTATGCTCTCTACACCCAATACTTCGATGGAAGCGCCTTCGCCAAGGGTCCCCAGGTGTCGTACATTGCCCACCTGACGGGAGCCCTGGCAGGACTCACGATCGGCTTCCTGGTGCTGAAGAACTTCGGTCACCGGGAGTACGAGCAGCTCATCTGGTGGCTGGCATTGGGCGTCTACTGTGCCTTCACCGTCTTCGCCATCGTGTTCAACCTGATCAACACGGTGACCGCCCAGCTGATGGAGGAGCAGGGCGAGGTGATCACCCAGCATCTGCTGCACGACCTGGGAGTGTCCTAAGTGCGAGGATCGGCAGCGTCATCAGCGTGCTCGCAGGGATTCGGACTCTGCTTGAGCTTCAGGAGAGATCGAGAGACAGAGAGTTGGTGGAAAAGAAAAGTTCACTCAACGATTTAGTTCAAAACTAATTCGATATTCGTTTGGCTTTTGCTTTTCGTTAGCATTATCGTTATCGTTACCGTTTGCAGTTAACCGTTTCAGTTCCGAAACATAGTACACAAACTCAAAAACAAAGTAAGGGAAATACACTGGAAAAAATGCGAGGAGCGAGGAGAACATAAACCGAAGCCGAAACGTGTAAACAAATGTTGTGATAGAACCAAAGACTGAATTTATTTCGCGTGTAAAAACAAAGTAAAAATCAAGAGGAAAATCAAGGGGAGGAACAGCACTAATCGCCTCTCGCTATGATTTAAATGAACCAATTATCCATGTTTTCAATTAATGGTTTGCCTGTTTTCTTAAATTATGTATTTATTGGCCGCAATTACTCCAAAAGAATCGAATCGAATCGAAGCGTCAGCAAACTGTATCAAACTGTTTATACATCCATAAGCGTAATCTGCTCCGACTTAGTGTTATATTTATATATCTAGGTATAACTAGCCTCCTAACAAATTGTTTCAAATTGTAAATACTATTAAGTCGCACACTAGTCAAACAACAACAACAGCAACAAAAAACGATGGAAAACCACAGCAAAGAACCATTCAATTCAGATCAATTAAGCAAATCGAGTTAAATTAAATTAAATTATATTAAAGTCACTTAATGCGTTACAAAATCGAGCAAATATTTATCGTAATCCCCTACACACACACACACACAGACACTCGAAAGTATTACTAATTATATTTATTTATGGTAGGGCAGCGAGGGTTTATTAATTCGTCAATTGAGCGAGCTATTTATTTATTTATTTATTTAATAATTTAGTGAAATTCACACAAACAAGCACGAAAAAACAACAACAACAACGCAAGAGAGAAAAAACAAACCAATTCAACTGTAAAAATATCCAATTGAAAAATACACACGAAAAGCCAAAGAAAATAAAAATCAAAATCAAAACATTTCAAGAATACAAAAGTAATACAAAATACAAGCAAAAGCGTTTTCATTTCCCATTTTGCATTTTACTTTCAGTTTTTGGCTGCCCACAATTTAAGGGCAATAAATAATCGAGCCAGCAGATTATCAAGATACTTGACATATTGACCGATACACAGGCACACAAATCGCCAGAACATCATATATATATATATATATACATATATATATAGATAGATATCGTACGCAAATAGAGAAATATTCAAAGTAATCGCCGAATAAATACAGCTAATCTGGCATAAAAGCCAGCAAAGCGTAAGCCAAAATAGAATCCTTGTGGGCCCCAAAACCCCAAGATAGCATACTCGATTTTCCAAAATAATGGAACACTCCACCCACTCCACCCGATAAAAAAAAAATAAAGAAAAATAAAACAAACTAGAAAACGGAAATGTTCAGCACGAGACAAGAGAAAAGCAAATAGCAAAAAATTATAGATAAATAAATAAGAAGAGAGAAATTGAACAAAAATAAATGTCTAAATTATAAATGAAATTCTCGTTTTCTTCGCAAATAACTCAGGGCACATATGTATGTATGTATGGATGTACGGATGTATGTATGTATGGATGTACGGATGTATGTATGTATGTATGTTTTGGGGGGAACCCAATCAATATTTGCTCCACATAAATATGGCAATTCAAAGCGAAAGGCTGCAACTGCTACTAAGACTCGAGGAAAATCCTTAATTAATACCCACTCCGCAGAAGACTTGTGTCAACGAATTTTCCCACTTGAAGGTTGCCACTGCCACCAATCGATACTTGCTCTACATAAGTTGGAGGCGTGGCAAATTGAAATTAATATGAAATATGATGTCGCAGCATAAGCATTTTGTAATAATTCATATTGTCATTCCACATTTCATGCGACTATTCATGGTATTCAATCCGCCTGGATTAGCAGGACTAAGTCCATGAATTTCCAAATAGGCATTCCACTCGAAGGACTTTCAGCGAAACAAAGCGTTTATTCGACTAAAGCATACCTATTAGCCATAAGCAATTAATACAAAACTGAGGCAGAAACATGCTGATCGAATATACCTACCTAATCAAAATTGTTGTGGATATTCTCAATTAGTAATGTACTTCCCTCTAATTTACGCATACGAAGTACAAACATACTCTTTAACTGAAAAAGTACAGGGTATAATCCCCCAATATTTCACTTATTAATGATGCATAATCAAGGAAGCGTTGCCAAATCAAAGATGCCTGAATACATCTGAAAATTAACAAAACACTTGGATAGCTTGATGAAAATCACACAGTAAAATGTACGAAAGTAATACAATTTACATAGAGTAAGAACATCTTTTTTCTGTTCCAACTGCAATTAGTAATTGTGCATAATCAGAGCTGCCTGATTGCACCTGCCAATTAATTTCCTCTTAAATTATACAATTACGGCAGATACAAGAGATACAGCAGATAAAGCAGATGTGCCTCCAAAACGGGACACAATCTTAGTGCCTTCCGATTTTAGGGGGCGGAGTAGACACTCGCCGCCACTTGCAACTCCCAAATCCCAACTCCCGTGCAAGAAGACAGACAAGCCAACCTCATCCAATCCAATCCAATCCAATCCCATCCGAAACGCACCCGGAGAGTCTAGGCAGTTTGAGGAGCAAGATTTATGGTAGACAGGAGCTGCCGCCTCGTGGACATCAAATTGAAATTCAGGCACAATGTCAACAGCAATCGAGGACGAGGTCAGACAGGCTCAGACGACGGCGGCGACTGCGATTGCGAGTGCCAGTGCGAGTTCGAGTCGGAATCAAGAGCTGGCTCTGCGGAGCCGAAAAATCCACATAAATAACGCGGGCATCCAACTGACCCCCCTCAGCCCGTTGGCATCTCGTCCAGCTCGTTTCTGCGAATGGCAGGTGCAACTCAATCAACGCTCCGCTCCTCGCCGCCCTCCGCGGTATTTTGCCACAACGTTGCATGTCATCTGTTCGGGGCTCGGTCGCTGGAGCTGTGGACAGAAGCTGCGGCTGCGACTGGGAGCCACCTGCCCAAAAGTTGACTTTGGACGTTTTTGTTTACATTTGGCGGAAAGGTGAAGTGGCGCAGCGCAAAGCTGCCACGGAATGGAATGGAGTCAGCATCAGCATCAGCATGAGAGCACCAGAGTCACAGCCAGAATCAGAATCCGAAACGGATCCAGAACTCAACTGAGGAAGCTGGTAGCAAGTTTCGAGTGGGTATCACAGATCAACGATCTGCAGATCGAACAGAAAGACCTCCGAGGGGAACCTCCAAGGGTTCAATGTTCCGCAGAGAACTCCGAAGGGAAGCGATGACCTGAAAGAGGTGCTCCAATCGTTAGGTTCAACTTCAGCTCGAGTGGGGAAAACCAGAGCAATATTCAATCTTAATCCAATGTTTATTATTGCATCATTCGGAAAACTAAAGCTGGCATTCGAAATACAGACAATTTGAACCATAATTTAGTTCAACAGATACTTAAGGACCACCAGAAATTCATTTGCTATCGAAGGAGCCCCATCTTCGAGAACTTTGCGATCTCCTCGATCGGTTTGAATGATTCGGGAAGGGAATGCCGACGCAGGATGGACCACCTATCAAAGCATAGTCTTATCGAAGCGACGAGTGCTGCTCCTTAATGTGTCGCGACTTCGACCCTGAGAAGCAATTATCCCTTCTGGTCGATCGGTTTGATCACCCTGCCCGGCATGACTCTTCCCAGTTTCCATCGACATCGGCCGTTTTGCGGCTCAATTAGGCGGCGGAGTTGTATCTACCTGATTTGAGGCGACCTTTCGGGCTACCCAAGTAGCAGCATGCTGGGGCGCTAATTGAAGGCGACGGAGCAAAGGTCAGATGGGAAGACCAATGCGAAACCGATCAGAAGCACCGGAAACTTTCTAAACCTCGTTCAAGGACGAGTCGTCGAAATCGTGGAGCATTAGCTTCAGATGAAAGGCATCCACGCCATTCAAGTAGTAGCGCAAATAACGCCGTTCCCGTATAAATCCCAGACTCTGGTAGAGCGCCAATGCTGGTTTGTTGCTCAGCTCCGTTTCCAGGACAACCATGGCTGCGTCTCTTATCGCCATGGCTTCTATGGCCCTTTCCGAGAGAGCTCTTCCGATTCCCCGCTGCCTGTACTCTGCATCCACCGCCAGCATGGCGATGTAGCCCTGCAGCAATCCATGTCTCGTCGCCTCCAACTTGCACACTATCACGCCCACATAGCGATCTCCATCTAGGGCGAAGAAGCAGAGGTCTGGCCAGTTGTAGACGAAGTAGCGATAGGTGTAAATGGAGTACGGTTCGGAGAGCTCCTTGTCGATCAGGCCCATGAGCACCTTGAGCTGTGACTCGTCTTGGAAGACACAAAAATGTATTCCATCTGACTTGGCTGCTGTATCTTCCTCTGGAAGATCAATCTTCTCCGGGAAGAGTGGAAGGTTCTTCGATACAAGACCCATTTCCTCTTGACCGTCTTTGTGAGAGAGTTCCTTTTGAGTACGAACGTCTTCCGGTAGAGCATCCCCCATTGTATACGTTTTCGTTAAGTTTTATATAAAAAACTAACCGATTTTTTAGCAAAAGCTTACTGTTAACTGGTATATAACATGGCCTACTCAATAGCATATCTTCTGAACCGAACGCAAAAGATTGAGATAGAAAACAAAAGCGGCCGCAAAAGAGTGGAAATGTGAAAATTCCTGACGCGACCTTGGTGGCAAGGCACTCGCACAAATCCCAGCAGGTGACAGTCAGCGTGGCAGGCTCTAAATGGCATTACCCAGACTCCTGTCTCGCTTCCCACTTTGCCCAGCTCCATTCAGGGCAATTAAGAGGCACGCCTGGGACAGAAAGCGGGTCGGGAAAAGGGGGAAACTCCCTGAGCATGTGAAAATTATGAAAATGTCTGCCACAGTTGGCCTCGAAGAGGGCTCCTTTGTTGTCTGTGCCAGGCTGACGAGGAGGACGATGTCGACGAAGAATACGGAATTGCCGGCAAGCACGCACAGGTGTCCACCAGGTGGGTGGAGGTGGATCCCGATCCCTGGGAGCTTCCAGGCGGGTGGTGGTGACAGCTCTGAGCCCAAAACTCCCCCACCCTCGTCAAGACTTGGCTTTGCATATATGAAAACTAATTTCGTGTATTAGGTTCGTGTTGGTTGATTGTGTTTCCCGGCCGCCTTGCCTGGCTTTCCCGCTTCCTATTTTACATCCGGATGAGGAAGTGCTTCCCAGCAATGACCTCATGTGACCAATGGTTAATGGAGCAGGGAATGCAACAGAAGCAATTAACCTAAAAGGCCCATAAAGCACACACACGGTGGGAGGACTCATTTCGGGGGTAACTCAATACGGGCTTTAAGTCACTTTCTTGCCGTAAATCAGATTAGCCCGGCTATAACTATAACATTGCTTGCTCACTTACCCCGCATTTTGATTTGAGGCCAGTTTTGTTTGATTTGTGACCGGGTTTTTCGTTGTTTGCAAGGTGTCCAGGAGGGCCTTTGTAAATCCTTCAGTCGTTAGCTTAATTAATATTGGCTCTGCGTCACGAACATATTGATCCAGAAAATCCGATAACTTTGATTAACACTTGTTTGTGCCACATTCACTGCACAGTTTACTACACATTTTTTCTACGTAATTGCAAATAGTACAGTGGAATCGGGTATTTATATGCATTCGTAGGGCTTATCCTTGCAGCAGCTCCTTTCATGATATTCTCGTATTATCATAGCTATTTATGGAGTTTCTTTCTTTGAATTCATAGCCGCAAACCTTTATAAAGCTGGAGTTCTTTTTCTCTGGCCCCTTGTGTTACTATTCCCGCCACTCGACTCCGTTTTATAATTGCTCCTGTGGCACGGAAAACGCTCCCACCCAGTCCATTCGGCCGCATTTCTAAGCTTTTTCAAATACCCAACTGTGGCAGAAATTAATTACACCGCCAGGACATAAGGACACTTGGCCCAGGAAAGGGAGTTCATGGAGTGTTTAATGAAGCGGTTTAAGTGGCGGGTTTTGTGGGGGACAGGCAGTGGCGGTGGCGGCGGCGGCGTCTCACAAAAAAGGCGGCCAGGCCAACAAATTTCCATATTTGCCCGTTGCAGTTGCCGTCGCCGGCGTCGAGTGAGATAAATGGATGGAGGACAAGTCCTGGGGCAGTTCAGGTGCCTCTTCCCCTTTCTTTCCACCTCAAGTGGACTCTTTGTCCAGTGCATTCAGTTAGTTCATTGAAAGGAGTTCAGTGGGGCCAGGCAAGAGGTTGCTCCTCTGGTGCCGTTTGGGTCTCTGTTTGGGCTGCCAATATTTCAGTTGGCCTTATGACAGCTACAAGTGCGCCCCTTGATAAGCATTCCGACGATCCCGGTCCCCATGTCCATGTTGCGGATAAAGCGACGACAACTGGACGATGTGAGATGCGAGATGTGTGAGGTTTCTTCGCCAGACGAAAGGCATATCGCAGGTTGCCAATTCCAAGTTGCCAGTTGCAGGCAGCAGGTTGATTCCCGGCAGTCGCGTGGGACGCGCTCCTCCTCATCCTCATCCGCTCCACATGGTCGCGTGCTCCATTGTTTGTGCCTTCCCTGGAATTCCCCGATTCCGATTCCGCATGAATATGTCAATGTAATGATCTCCGCCGTCTTCTGCTTCTTGTGCGCCCCGTTCGTATCTGTGGAATTACATAAATATTAACTTGTACTTTTTATAAACATGTTTGCGCACCACAAACGGAGGATTGCCGTCCTGGTCATGTTGAATTCCGAGCGGAGGAAGGCATCGATTGATATGATTTATACACTAAAGACTACTCCAGACTGGCTTCATTCCTGCGGAATAAGTTAGTTGCAGAGCAGCAAGTTAGTCTATTGACATTAAACCTGATCTAAAAGTATCTTAGCGTAGCATT
Source organism: Drosophila simulans (assembly GCF_016746395.2). Classification (NCBI taxonomy): domain Eukaryota; kingdom Metazoa; phylum Arthropoda; class Insecta; order Diptera; family Drosophilidae; genus Drosophila; species Drosophila simulans. The sequence continues at coordinate 1,451,689 of NC_052522.2, forward strand.
CGCATTAGAAGCTGGCTACAAATTACGTTCTGGTTTTTAATCAGACTGCGTACAGAGTTAATTAAAACATTACTGGGATCAATGATATAATTGTTTAACAATTAGAGCCCCATTAACAATAGGAAAGTATGTTTAGGAATAGCAATGCACTAAAACTAATGTAATTGCTTATATTATTAAATTTCTATGGATTCATTGATTTTCTTACCAGTATTGTCCAGTTTTTCTTCCCCTTGGTGTTTAGTTGTGCCGGTTTGTATTTTTCCCAAACCAAAATAACACCAATGCCGCATTAATCAGCGTCAATGGGAGCAGCTCCTGTCCAGAAGGATCGCTAAGAGGACTCAGTTGCGTTCCTGTCACATTTTGCTTTGCATTTGCCTTGCCGCATTTTTCCATCATTTTCTGCTTCTTCCCGGCGCCACCCCCGCGCCCCCCGCGAAAAATGTGACAACCCTGACGAATGACTTGACGGCGAAATGTGCTCAAACAAACATAAATTCCGTGTCCGCCGGGATTGGGATTTGTTGACTGCTCCTCCGAGTGGCTGTCCCGAGTTTCTCCCAATGTCCTGGCCAAAAACACGCAACGCGAAACGCCGGAAAAAGCCAAAGTTAACAAACGAAACGAAGGATTGCCAGGTGCGCGTGCTGCGCCAAGCGAAATTGTTGTTTTTTGCGAGCGGATTGTGTCATAACTCAAGGAAATGATAAGGATGGATGGCCAATCCTTATCACCCAGCACGCGAATCGGTTTAAACTCACTCCGCGTCACTTTTTAAGCCAATTTAAGGGCATTTTCGCGGAAAGAACAACGAAACGACGCGTCCACTTGAAACCGTAAGTTCTGCGATCAGCCGAAAAACGTGTGGCAACATTTCCACTGGAAAACTTTAACCCTTGAGCTTCATCTTGACTTTGCAAGTAGTTTAACGATCGGCGTAAGTGTGTCCACACCGCAATCGCTAAAAATTCCAGCTTAACCCCTATTAGTGAAAGAAATTTTCTAAATTTTAAATGTACTTTTATTTACATGTGAAACAAAATGTGTAAATAGAAAATATGTAAATTTATGCTTTACTCTGTTGGTGCTTGGTCGTAATTGATTTCTTAAAGCTGGCAGTGCTCAGTTACGCTCGGCTATATCAAATTGAAACCGATTTACTTCAACTTTTTGGAATATATTTAATATTATTTATCAGTTGTGGTTGAGGTAGTAATCTCAATTGCTATAAGGCCTGTAAAATTTAGAATAAATCGCTTGCATTGCCAATATATCGGTTTCCATATAGCAAAGCATATATATTTGTAATTCTATTTTACAGCTTGTGGAGTTTTATTCATTGTTAGCTCCTATATAAAGTCTTCTGGTTCTGCGATTAATCTTAATAATATGTAGAAAATGTGTAATTCCTTGAGCATTATGTTACACCTAATCAGTTCGATTTGTTGTAAATATTCTCTTACGATTCTAACAATATGTTTGTACTTAACTAGCAAACAAAACAAAATAATTTACGTCGCATGACACGTAAGCATACAATAAGATATTCATATCTGATCCTACAGATATAGGACTAACAAAACAATAAACGCGAAACTTAATCGACGTCCAAAAACAATAAAAACTTCAATGGAACGCAGTGAACAAAATGTAAGCAAAATATCAATTAAATACAAAACAAGGATCGAATTCTGGTCATCCTGTCGCTCATCCTCCTGGGATTTCACACCTGGAAATCATTGAAAATGGTTTCCGTGACACGGATTTTCTCCACGCGTATGTTGAACATCGCAAATCCATTCATGATGTTGAAGGCGATGGCGAAGACCACCAGCGCCAAGTACGTTCCCAAGGCGATCCACCAGAGCAGCTGCTCGTGGAGCTTCTGCTCAAAGCTCTTGAGGACCAGCAGTCCGATAGTTAGGCCAGCAATGGCACCCGCCAAATGGGCCACATACGAAACAGCACCCGCCGTTTCCGTCTGATCTATGGCCAGGAATTCACTCGAAGATCCCAGCTGCAGTTCGTCGCCAGCGTAGCGGGCATAGATGGCAAAGCCAAAGTCGAAGGAAACTAGAAGAAATTGACCTGTGTTAACAACACTAAGGTTTCGGTACGCTAAACACTCACCGAAGACCAGAATGTGAAGCAGCTTGATGACTCCATAACGCATCTGGTGATAGTTGAGCAGCACATTAGCCAGGTGGGCGGCTAGCAAAGCGTATACTCCTCCACTGGCGCCCACAAGGAACACCTCCGGGTCAAAGATGCTAGTGCCTAGGCTTCCAGCTAGCACCCCGGAGAAGTAGATGCAGGCTATCCTCGTGGAACCATGAACCATCTCCAGTGGCAGCCCAAAAACCAGCTGCACTGCCACGTTAAAGCCGAGATGGAGCCACCCGGCATGGAGCACCATGTAGAAGAGGAAGCGCCAGATCTCGTGACGCTTATCCGGACGGTAGATGAACATGGAGTCCGAGGGTATGGGTCCCCTTGGGGCCGCCTCACCCGTGACCACTGAGTGGTAAACAAAAAAACCCAACTGGGGGAAAAGTAGTTAAAATCAAGCGTCTGTTCAGGGAGAGCTCAATCTTCCAACGCACCTCCACCAGAGTAACCAGGATGATGAAAAAGGGCGGCGGACAGCAGGTGTAGCGATCGGCGTAGTACTTGCGATCCCGCTCCTCGGGCAGGATCTCCATGGCCACGGCGTGCACCATTTTGCGAAAGAGTGGCGGTTCGTTCAGCACCAGCTGGAAATCGTTTTCGGAGCAGACTTCACGATCTCGATGGTGTACGGCGCACTTGAAGCTACGTGTCCGCTTGCCGCTCATCTGGAATTAAGTATGGAGGTTTAATCAGCAATAGTTGATGCATATTTAAATGTGAAGATAACCTGCAATTACATTTCTGGCTATGGTACTGCGATACCTTTTTCGATGTAATTGATTTAGCAATATATATTCCCTAGGATGGTTATATAAACACCACTTCTTGGGTAACCAATACATAGTTTACAACACAATTACTTAGAACTTCGCTAACAAGAAAGTGTTTAGAAAATATTTCAAAATAGTTACAGGGTTTCCACTATTTCGCCTTTCAAAAACTCTCTAATCTTGGTAGCCTTGTGATATAATTTCATCAATATATCAGCAGAGACTCTACAGAACTTCAGTTTCCTGCCAGAATTACTCGAATGCGGATCAAACATAACTAGAAAATACAACTTTTAGACAATTTCTAATTTCCAGTTTTACAACTCATTTTCAAAATGTCGAAAATTTATCTGAAGGCCATGGAGGATGTGGTGCAGCGGAACACGGACAATACGAACCGGATTACGGAGCAGGCGCAGGGATTCGTCGTGTCGGAGAATGCCGGGGACAGTCTGCTGCACACCTCTTTCGATTTGACCACGGCGCAGTCGATTGTGAAGCACCTGCACGCCAGTTTCCTGAAATTGGCCCAGAGCTGCGTCCGTGATCTGGACACCGAAGATAAGCTGTGCTTCCTGCGCGTGAAAACCCGCAAGCACGAATTCCTGGTTAGTCCAGAGGATGCCTTCACTGTGACCGTGGTATTGTAATCCCCCGGCCCATTTGGAGGTCAACGCAGTTGGGACATTGTTGCTTGCCGGAGGACAAGCGATAGAAACACTAACACACCCACTATCGCTACTGCTGTCCCACTCGCTCATTGATAATGCTTTTGTTGCAGATCGCTGTACATGTTAAATCCCCCCCCCCCCCCCCCCAAAAAAAAAAAAAAAAAACTAAGCAAGCCATAAAATTATAAAACCAACATTTATGCGTGTGACCGGCCAAACTAAATTATGTTTATTATGTAATTAAGATGTTGGCACAGATGCCGATGTCAGCCATTAAAACAAACGCAAAGCGGGCAAAAATCCGCAAAAAGCGGAAAATAAGCATTGTGTTTAATTAAAAGTGAAGCCTACACGCAATTAAAGTGCTCGACTACGACGATTGCGAAAAGAAAAAGGCCACAAATTAGGCTAGCAACGGCCTCAGGGCACAAAATAGTTACTTCCGCCAGTCTGGGAAGGGGGAATTTATGTATCTTCTAGTTAATCAGCGCTAGGCGGACTCGCTTAATGGCAGTAATTATCAAATTTTGTTTAATTGATAAGCTTCCTCTGGCGGACTGGAAGCTATGACACTGGAATATCATATGGGTGGCTACACTGTTCTTGCGCGGGTGTGCACCAAGTACTCCCTTCCAGCGAAAACGCCGTTTTTCTTTTACACATGTACACAACTGTAATATTCACATTCTGCGAGTATTTCACTTACGCAACGAAACCGCCGCTTTTCTGCTTTATTAACTTAACTTCCTTATAAATTTGTCATTACGATTACAGTTTAAACACAATGAACACTTAACATTGAAAAAACGACCGATTTTACAACTTTCCCGCCAGCGTGCCGAAGTTTCGTTTCGCGCTCTGCGCTTTGCACTCCCATCCTAGTTCTATTTCCATTCATTCCGCTTAGTAGTGTTGCACAACGCCAGCCGATTGATCATCGAATCTAGAGCGCTAAGATCAAAAATAAACAGAAATCAGATTTTACTTCCGAGTTTCCGATTTGGGCCAATTTCTGGGTATTAAATTGTTTCGATTCGCAGACAAAGAGCGCAGAGAATCTGTGTTGTCAACAATGGGAACACCCACACGCATTGTGGCCGTGTGACAAGTCGCATTTTCGGCAAGATCAAGCGATCACAACAAAGTGCCAACAGGGCCAATAGGGCGAAATTGTATTCCCAACAAATAATTGCTTATCGTTTGTTTGGCGGACGCTGGCTGCTGCGGCTGATAATGTCATTATCCTGGGCGCAGAGCAGCGCAAGGAGTCCGAGTCCTGCACGCCGCATGACGTCACCAGGTAGGCGACTTCAACGCCATTTAACGGTGCTAAAAGCAGACGGCACAGTCGTGGGCGAAAAAATAGGAGTGCCAGCTTAAAATTTAGTTGCAACTCTTAAAATTACAGTTTAAATTGAAGAGAGTTTAATTGAAATTGTGTAATCTTCATATTTTACTTATCAAATTTCTAAACAGGTACGTACTTTAATATCTCACTATTATCTTGGCCTCTGCTGTAAACTCGCTTCATTCACCTTTTGCAGGACAAGCCGACAAATTGACGCAAAACATTTAACGCTGGGAATTGGGATTGGGATCGGGTCGGCGGACATGGTCAAGCGGCAGACAGGAGCGAGGAGTGTGGGGCTGGAAAGGCGAAGGACCACAGGACGACGTGGCCGGCTCGGTTCTCTCGCTCGCTCTGTGAGCCACAAAAAATTCCTTTGAATTGCGTCCGTTGCAGCAGGAGCACACAAACACGGCGACATGTATTTTCCGCATTTTTTGTTGCCTTCTGCCTGTGGCTATGCGCAAAAAAGGACATCTCCGCCGGCGGTGGCAGGATGACGGTGGTCCACAGGATCGGTGGCTCGCTGGTTCGGAGGTATTGTGTGCCCTCTATTATGCATTGCGTACGGCCTCGCCCGGCGTGTTGACATTTTTATTCCAAACAGTTGAGCAATATTTATAAACTGGCCGAAAAAAAGGAGCGGGAGGTGCCGGAGAGGAGCAGGAGAAGCAGGAGGAGGCTGATGCGGGGGTCATGGTGCATGATGCATGCCCAATGGCTTTATTTCCGGGTGACCGTGTAAAACGTGCTCGTGGTTTGCAGCTTATTAAATGAGCTATTTGATTAACATTGTTCGGCGGGGCTCGTTGTTACGCTAATGAAAGGACAAAAGCGAATATTTGGACTGCGAGGCACAAAGGACACAGGCCCGAAGCCATTTTACAGGACAATTCAGAAAAACATTTATAATGCAGAGCATGTTTTATATACCATGCATGCAAGGAAGCTATGCATTTATATTTGAAATACGTAAAGTGAAAGCAAGGCACAAAGTCACAGGAAGACTTAGTATTGATTTCCATATTATCTTAATCTAATTTAACAGATTACTCAACTTATATAATCTGTTAAGAATAATCTTATCCTCGAGATTGACTTCAACGTGGCCCTAGCCTTTTGTAATATGCAATTAACTTCCCACAAACAACAATGTTCATAAACATCGGGCAATTCAAACATTTCTACATTAATCGAAATTGTACAATTTACTCTGCCACTCAATTACTTTGTTTTTCTTTGGCAGCTTATTAAATGCCACATTCTGCATGCCCAGGAGCGAGGACTCAGCATCTGTTGATGTTTGCACGGGCGAAACACCTTGGAGTCCTGGGGAAAACCGCACGAGCCCGACCAGATGATGATCTAATTGAATGACAATATTATGCCAGGCCTAATTCAATTTGCATTCCTTGGGAAGAGGAGCAGGTGGAGGAGCTGGGCTGAGGGACACGGGCTGAATCTTAAACAAACACGGCAATTACTGCCGACGGATGCACTTGTCTGGCCAAATGACTTGGTCCTGTAATTAGCCCGGGGATGAAAGGATGCGGGCTGGGTTCCCGTTTTTCGGCCCTTGGCCCTTTGTCGGCCTCCTCGGGGGTCCGCCTAATTATCACATTTTTACTCATTAAATTCACATTTGCCTGTTTTTTTTCGTTGCTTTTCCCCTTTTTTGGCAGGTCCTGCGCGGATCCTGCTGTCTAATTACAGGCTTTGAGCCGCCCTGGCCACCGAATGATGATTGATTGAGGGAGTAGTAGTAGTAGTAGCCTCGTAAAATCATACCACATAACTTCCCCGCTTAACTCATTTCCATTCCAGGTGACATCTGCCCAAGCGCGTGCCATGCCAAGGTGCTTCGAGGAAAGTGCAAACAGCAGATGTAATGGATATGGAAAAGCAAATCGAAAACTGATTTGGAGCGGAAGTTCGTTTGCACCTTTCTGCAGTTTCCTGCCAGAACAATAAACATCCACAATCCGCAGCTACAGCCACTTCCATTCCATACCCACAATCGCAATCAGAATCGCCGAGTGTTCCATATAGTGCCACGACTTGTCTTGGCCTTTGACGCCGTCTTTTGTACTCAGTGAGTTGAGTTCAGATGGCATGGAGATGGAGATGGAAGATGGAGCTGGAGGTGAAGTCACCGCCCGTTGGCTTTTGAATGAGCTGCAAATCAAAAGCTATACGCGATTTCACACACAGTACGGATTAAGGATATGCGTGTGCACGCAGAAAAATATTTGATGGGTTATGAGTGTAAAAATAATGTAACTGGCAGGATTGATATATGACCAAGTTCCTCCTGGTCATATTATACCCAAAATCTTGAAAAACTGAACGACTTTTGCTCATGCTAACTGTATGTATATGATCCAATACATTTATACTTGAAATCTCCATTATTTTCTCCATGTATGCAAAGGCAAGGAAGGACCAAGGATCCCCGGCAGCTGCTCCTTCGGAACGCTGTATTTGATTTGCGATTCGAGGCTGGCGGAAATGGAATGGCACGCGAGGCACTCGTACTTTGTTTGACGATTGGCAAAAATGCTGCCTCCATTGCCCGACAAAAAACAGAAGGAACAGAGGGACCAAGGACCCGCCAGCCGTAAGAGACTTCCACTTGAGCCGCACGCATTGTTTGCCCTGCGAACCGAAGGGGCGTGCTTGGAAATCGGATATAGGATCGCTCGTTCGGGACAATCAAATAGCGCAGCGGAGTTTTCCAACCCACTGAGCAGCCGCAATCGGCGGCGAATCAGCTGCCTATGGCCTGCCTCCAAGAAGAGTCTACGGCGATGAGGTGCCAACCCGAGCCACGCGTGTCCCGTGTCCTATGGCCAATGGTCAATGGTCAAAATTGGACACTGGCCGTCTCATTAGCGCACCAAAGGCTGGAGGGTTAATGATGCGCACCCCGTGCTTGGGCTTCCGTCCCCCACTCCACGCCACTCCGCCTCCCGGCAATTATGCGACGCACTTGAGCTTGAAGGGCCTCGAAGGTGAGGAGTACACTTGGACAAATCGAACAACAACTGGTGCACTACATAAAAGTTTCATATAATTAATGTTGCTTACTCAATCGTTTGACATACGACTTGGAAATTCTTAAAATAAGTAAGTAAGCGGCACTTCCACGTAGTCTGAATAAGTAGTTAGGAATTATAAGCACATACTTGTACTTGAACTCCTGTTTTTTCGAGTGTACGCGTAGGAGGACTGCAGTGGCCATTCATTGACCCCGTCTGTGTAGTAGCTCGGGTTTTATGGTGTCGTCGTAAATGTCAGGTGCGCACCCCATTTAAATTTATTCAACGTAATTAGTTGTCTCCCCATAAAGTGCCTGTAAGTCTGCAGTGTGTGGTGCCAGTGCACGAATCTAATTTGATTGCCAACTGAAAACTACAAGTGTTAGGGGATTACGATGAAGTGCTTCCGCCCGGGCCCGAAAAATTCGATTTCCCCTTTCGAAGATAAATTTTTGTGGCGCGGATTAAACGACACATAAACCATATAAATGGGACGCAACACACCTGCAGGTGGAAAACATGCAAAAACGATAATTGCGAGATATGCGAACGGGACATGACGCCGCAGGATGCCAAACGAGCTGCTCCATCCCGCCGGCGCTCCAGTTGGGTCACCATTCTCGCCTCGGTTATCGGTGAATTCCGTGACGATGGCAAAAATATTGCAACGCAGCCAAAAGGGGCGGAAAAGGGCTGGCGGGGAAGCAGGCGGTCTGGGTCCTGGTCCATTTCGTGTGCACGTCGTTATCCTTGCCCCGGATGCACAACAATCAAAATAAACGGCTGCCAAATTGACCATTGACCAAACATCGTCAGCAGGGAACGGCGAGGAGGTGCCGACGACCATGCAGCAGGATGTGCGGGCGGCCAAGGACCTCCAGGGGCAAGGGTGCGAACTGAAGCACTGGATAGCGACATCATCTTTGGCCCCGTCACGTCCACTCTCTGCTCCGTTCAGGAGTCAAGCAGCCATCTCGAAATAAACATGAAATGCTCTTGTTTTTGTGCAGCGGGAAAACGATTAAAGGTAAAAGTGGAGAGAACTAGCACATTTCTATTGGGAACCGAATCCAAGGTGTTCCTTGCAGGCTGTTAAAGCAAGGACATGGAAACTAGACACAGGTCAACCCATTCCTCAGAATGTAATCAAAGAAATCAATTCAGGTGTGGAATTAAAATTCATTGTAATGCTATACCGATATCGTTTAAGCCAGAAATATGTGTAATGGGCCATAATTGATACCCTATAAGCCAGATGCCGACCAGAGTTAGTAACTGCCGCTACATAATTAACCAGAAATGTTCGCTCATCTCGCGTCCCCACTCGATTTACGATATTATTGCAGAATAATGAAATCGCCAAGAGATTCCAATTCAATCTACGCGCCTCATAATGGCGTAGGCCATTTATGGATTGGCATTGATTTAATACCGCGTCGCGAGAGATCGCCTCCAGGTTCGGTTCCCCCGAGTCCGAGGCGCAAGGCATTTTGCACCTACTTCAGGCCCAAGACGTCCAAGTCGCGCTCGCGGCTCCAAAGTCCGCATCTGATCTGATTCCGCCGCCTATCGCTCCCCAAGATCAGCGGCGCAGACGCCACCTCGTCGGATGCTGCATCGGCGGGCAGGAGGGCATCGCAGCACTCAGGAAAAATGCACCTCAGAACGGAAGATTCTCATTTCGAAAGTACAAATTCAAATATATTGTCGAATGCTCCTCCATAAAATCCCTCTAAGTACTAGTGAATTCTAATTCCGAATCAATAATGTAAATTATTTTGTGGACGCAGTTTCAGATTACTTGCTGTGCCCACAGATACCACTACTATTACTTGCTCATCAACTGCGAGGCGACGACTGAAAGGATTTTTTCTGAATGCACTGCTCCAATGTTTATTCAATAAACCCGATCTGAGATGCAGCGCGCCAGGAGGAGGAGCGGCAGAACAGCAGCTGGCTGGCTGGCTGACTGGCATTCCTGCGAGAAGCAACCGTTGAGCAGTGCTGCAGTTGGCCCATTCAAGACAAGCCGCTGGAATTTCTTGGTGCGTGCTCGGCACAGGCACAGTCCCAGTCCCAGTCGCAGTCACAGGTTGGGGCTCGGAATCGGATTCAGCTGGTCTGCCAGCGTCTGCCAGCTGCGCCTCCTGATTATGATAATGGCAGTTGGACTGGACCGGATCGGGCTGGATCGGGCTGGACCGGGACAAGCACCAGGCTGGGCCACGACGGACCGCTCAGCTCATCCCACTGGCCGGCCAGTTGTGCGCAATTGCTTTCGTTTATGATCGAATGATCGAATGCCTGGCAGCTCCGTTGACTTTCTGATTAATGCAAGAATGCTCCTTGGCGGCGTTCCTGCTTTTTGCCCGATCCCACCACCACTGACTGCAATTAAAAGTGGATACCTCGCACTAAAAATTGGACGAAGGCAGGACTGGACATATCCACGCCAAAGACAAGGTCAGGGCGCTGAAGTTCTGAATGCATTCCATATATCCTATACATCTACTCCATATATAGATCTTTTCAACTGAATACCACCAAGAATTGTCCAACTACTCGGTATATACTTTCGGCTGAAACCCAAACCAAGTTAATCCCAGATAAGAGCATTCCCAGTTCGCCTTCGTTCGCGGTGCCACAGATTGATTTGATTCCTGACCGGCTGCCGTCGCCTGCTGTGCCTGATGTCCGATGTCCGATGGCTGGTCGAGAGTCGGGGAATAGGAATGGGAACGGGAATGGGAATGGGAACCCAAGTGGCGGCCAGATGCAGACTGGGCCGAGGAAGACAAACGACAGTCGCCAGCGCGCCTCGTGCCTCCAGTTGTCATAACGTTCAACACGTCGTGCCCCTCGGTGGCGTCTTGCGTCTTGCGCCTTGCGGACCACGTCCTCGCCGCGTCCACATGCCCGACTTCTGTGCGCTGCCATAAAAGGATTTGTCACGTGCGAGCTTTTGTTGGAAATGCAACAATCATCAGCCTGCATTATGCATGGCGCATTGCCAGGTTGGACATCGCATCGCGGCATTCCTGGATTCCTGGCGATCCCTCCGCCAGGTCCTGGTTAATATGCCCTCCCGTCCGGCAGATCATTGCAATTTATAATTAAGTGGAAATATGTTGTCTACGATGGCAACAAGGATCTCAGATTGCTGGCGCAGATATGAATGGCTCGCAAAGGAGGGACAGAGAGGGAGAGAGGGAAACGGAGCCCTCAATTGGAATAACAAATGCATTAGCAGGCCAAACAAGGACCTAATAATGTCCTCGCCGGGGGAATGTGAATGGAAATCCATTGTGCAAAGAATGGCCCGGGTCTCATCCGCAATTACCGTTAGGCACACACACACACACAGGGGCAAATGAGGACACGTCGGCCTGGCTAATTCATGACTTTAAGGACACTTTGGCAAACAATCGAACGGCCAAGGCGAAGGAATATTCACAGTGCAATTGATTATGCATGAGTGTTTTGTCGTGTGCGGTTTGTGTGCGTGCCAATCAACTGGGTAGAATCAATCAAAATGCAATAGGATTGCCCTGCCAATCAAAGGCAAAGCCGAGAAAAGCGCTTCCATCGCTCGCAGAAGTCACCTCTGCGGCCCACTCCCCCCCAGTTGCACAGCTCAAGTCCAAGGCAGCCAGATCCTGGCCAGTATTTTCGGACCACATCAGGACAAATAGCCAGTGCCCAGGTAACCAGGACAAACACTCAAATGCCTGGCGAAGCGTGGCGAAGGAAGCAAACGAGACGTGGGCTTACATACAGAAAAACTATGGTCTAACTTTTTTCACAATCGATGTCCTTAGTATCCTTTAAATAACTTAATCCGCAGTGTATTTCATTCGGAACAAGGTGTGTATATGTACGAGCATAAAAGTAAGATTAGTAAGATTAGTAAGTAACCCCATTTTTATTCGCAGTGTAAGCGTAAGCGGCGCATTTATTTGCCAAGCGCACTTTTTGCATTTGCCAAACAAGAGTGCGGCTCCTGCCAGGACGAGGCCTTGTCCTCCGTCTGTTTGAACACGAGCCTACACTTCGGACCTCGTCCTGGGTGAGTACTTTGCACCTGTGTTTGCACTTAAATCGAGTTTGCCGTTGATGAGCAGCCCGGGACAAATAGACGCACGGCATGGGTGCTTTGGGTACTTTGGTTACTTGGCCAGTGACCACCGGCGATTGTAATTGCGGCACTCGGCACACTCACCACATTCACAAAGTCCTGGAACGTCACGTAGCCGGGTCCTGTGGGCAGCTTCGCCTTCTTGGCCCGCTCCAGCAGCAGCTCCCGCTTGTTCATAGGCACTTGGGACAGGAACTCCGGCGACTTGAGGGCCACGAGGAATTCCTCGACGGATATTTCGCCAAAACCCTCGGGATCGAACTGCAAAGCGGGGAAAGTAATTACAAATAAGTATAATTATAAGTATTCCTTCGGGGTCGGCTTACTCACCATGTCAAAGAGCAGTTTCCATTTCTGTAAGTAAAGTGAAGAAAGAAGGAATTATAATAAGTAGCTCGAACAACTGGATATGCAGAGGTGGTCAGGATTTTCGTATTGGAACTCACATCTCTTAGTAGCTCCCGTCGCAGCTCGGCCTCATCGAAGTCCGAGTTCAGGGACGTGTGTTCCGTATCATAGCCGGCATCATTGGTGCATTGCTGGGGAATATCAGAGTTAGGGACATGATCTTACAAGCACCTCCAGCTCCTTACGTAGCGCATTTGGGTGTGCGAGAGGGATCCAATGGAGGCCAGGGAGCCGGCGATGGTGGATATGTGCTCGATGTCGGCCAGAGTCTCCTGCTGACTACTACCGCCGGCATTTTGCTGGCTGGTTGGGATTTCCAGGGCCCGCGAGCTTCCTCGCTCGGAGCCGGGCCACATCCTGCAGTTCCTGGCTATCCAGATTTGGTTTTGGGATCAGGGTGGATCGTTGTGTCGTGGTTTGGCAGTGTTTGTAGCGATTACAGTTTAGCTGCGGAAAAGAAATTATTAAGTGCTATACTCCGACCTTGACTTCCTTGCTCTCTAGTTGAAATCCAGTATTGTAGAAATTTAAATAATAATTTGTTGCAAAAATAGTTAATAAATAGCTGTTATATATTTTTAAAATGTTTGTTTTCGAAATTCCCCGACTGGAGCCACTGTGCAGAGCTTTTCCATCTCTTTACCCCAAAAGCTCTTTTGGACGCAGTTCAGTTTGGACGACATAAATTCCACCACCGATTTGGTCGAGTGCGCTGAGATGTCGATTCTCACGCGCTCATGATTTTCGAGTGGCGGTTCGAGTGCCGCTGAGGTCGGGATGATATGAAATGTTCATTCATTTCGTTTTCTTAATAAATATATATGTAGATATTTTCCGTTTGTTGGGGGGCCTGTGAAATCAGTTTGTTGCAATTTGACATGACTGGAATTGCTGCACTTTTCGCGGGCCCAGAGAGATACTTCCGGATAATCATAGGCTGCTGGTTTTCAATACCATAGCCTATTTCATGGCCGGCAAACAAATTTCCTTTTTGCCCTTTGTTTTGATTGCCAAGTCAACGGTTTGTTGTCGTTTTCCCCTACTTTCCGCTGATAAGGAGGTTATTGATCCTGCTGGAAATGGAAGGCACACTGCGCAGAATCCGGCTGGCAAACAATTGTTTTGCATTTTGTTTACGCCTCGTCAATTGCCGGAACTATTTTGTTTTCATTTTGTTGAATTAAACTAGGCAATTGGCGTTGATTGAATGGTTTTGTTGGCGAATGAATGGAATACGCTTTCTTTTCTTTCCATTGAAAATAATGATGGTTTGATTGCTACCCCCCGTGTTTTTTGCTTTTTTTTTTTGTTCAAAGGACTTGTTTGCTTGCACTTCTCTGCTAAGGCTTTTAGCCTCACTTCATTTCATTTCACTTTTATTTACCGTTTTGCTGGCACCCGCGAACGCAAAACTATTGCACATTTACATCCAGGCACAAACAAACACGCGAGCTTTCCGCCGGCAAAATGACAACTGACCAGAGAGAGCTGCCAAAATTGAGAAGAGAGAGTCTCTCTGGGGGATGCAGGATTCGGATTCCCACGACACATGCGCTCAGCTTGGAAGGCATTTCCAACCCGTTGGCATTTCCTTCCTCCCCTGCGCCCACCCACCCGCTCTGCCATGGGGCGCATGACGCAATTCCAGAGCTCGCCACTCACACCCCCGAATGTTTACCATATCCTGCAGTTCCATAATAACAGTGGCTACGCACCCCACACCCCGCAACTTTCACCGTGGAATGCCAATGTTAAAATCATCACTAGTTTTCATACTAGTTAGTGATTCACTGATGAAAACTTGATGAATGAGACTGCAGGGGAGATGCATCATACAAACGATGAAGACGAAGCACTGGTTGGCACACTGCACACTTTGCTACAAAGTTGCGATTGTAAGATGATGTTTTATGAATAAAGTAGGAACTTTCCCCTAGCAAAAGTTTCAATTAATTAATGAAAAATTAATTTGAAAAACTTTCTAAGCCATAAACTCAAAAAATCAGCTTTAAATATGATAAAAACAGATTTCATAAAATGTGTGATGTATTCATTCTTAAATGATGTCTAAAAAAAATAATGATTTCAGATAGATAAGTTATATGGAAGTTCCTGAGCTTTATTTGAGTAAGTGCTGTACCAAAATATTTTTAAAAATTACTTTAATCGATCAAAAGCAGAAATAATAAACTTAAGAAAAGTTCCACTGTAATATGGGACAAGCAATTCACAAAGGGCTCTCGTGTGATTTTGGATGGTAAGGAAAGTGTAAGACACAGGCGTGATGACACTTACGAATCAAATTATATATATATATATACGTAATATAGGGTAACTAATGGTAACGTACACTGTTATAAATATTTATGCCAAGCGCAGAACTTTCAAAACTGTTACTTGCAATATTTACAGTTGCTTAAGCCTAGCCTAGGGGTCTAGATTATATAGCTAGATTATGTTGAACGATCCGATCCCGAACTTGCAGCTACTAGGGTTCGTGATGCGAAAGCACAGTAAATGTGGGGGGCGGGGGGTGAGTGGGCATCGAATGATGAACACAAATCAAGGAACAGATTCAATACACTCGTCTATGTGGCTAGAGAAAGAACTATCGATCCACGGGGAGTTCAATTCTTAAGGATTTATTTAATCTCCAGCAGCCTTGCTTGCTACTCCAATGTCTTCCTCTTTCCGATTTTAACAATATTTACACTTCTGAAGGCCTAAAAAGATCGCTGGCTTACAACATGTGATACATCATATACATATATAATCTAGTAATTATGTAATTATCGAATAATTCTGCATCATTAGATTTAGTTGCTTAACTCTCGCATAGCTTAAACTTGCATCTATGTATCTGCTGCTCTCGCTGAAAACATAAAAGTCAAGGAAGAATCTCTTGAACCACATAACACTTGCACTTGCCTTAAAACGGGAAACAGAGGAAGCAGAAAAAAAAACATTACAACAAACTCGAATCGTAAAGCTACGTGCTATCCTAAATATCCGCTTAGTTGTCGACGACCATGCGATCCGATCCGGAGTCGCACTGCTCTATGACCAGGCGGGCGATGCGCTTGATCTCGCAGTAGGGACTCTCGTGCTCGATCAGCTCGTTGAGGATCTGGATGCCGTTCTCCTGCTCCACCAGCTTGCAATATTTTTCGGGATAAACCTGTGGCGGAATGTGGAAGTTAGTACGCATTGCTAAGCATGTGAAAAGGACTTGCTACCACCTGTGTCAGATTGGCCAGGGCCCAGACAGCCCAATGCTGGCACTGGGGCGTCTCGTAGCAGCGCACCAGGCTGAGGATCGGCTCAAAGCTGCGGTAGTTGATGTTCCGCTCGCTCTTGATGTTCCACCGCTGAATGGCGGCCACCATGCGCTCCAGCACGTGCTCCCGGCTGGGCGTCTTGATCGTCCAGGCATCCGCTCCGTCCGAGGCAATGTGCGCCAGCACTCCAGCCGCATTGTAGCTGACCTGGAAGCGCAGGTAGGCATGGTTAGCACTGGCCATCTCTCTCTCCCGCACTCTCGCCACCACACTCGCACTAGCACCACCCACCTCGATGCCATCGCTCAGGGAGTCCAGCAGGCGGGCAAACACCTCGATGAACTCCTGGGTCATCAGCTTGGGCCGCAGCCACTTCACCTCGGCCACATTGCCCAGCAGGCCCATCATGTTGCGCAACAGCTCGTCACGATCCGGGAAGGTCTGTTTTGGAAAAGGACAGTTCAGCTTAAGAAGTCTGGATACAGGAAGTTAACCCATTTCTTCATGAAACCAAGGAGTTTACATTTCGTTCGCTTTCTCTCTGCAGCTCTTGGAGTAAATATTATAGTTCCCAAACTTATCTTTGTTGCGTTGCGGATAATGGCAAGTCTCTTGAAACTTACATGTAAACACTTAAGGAAATACTCCATGCCACGTCCATCGAGGAATCTCTTACAATTAATAGCAGTCTCATCGGTTACGTTCCACATGGTGGACCAAGCCACCTCCATCACATCGTCGAAGACGGAGCGAGTCAGCCGATCCTTTATCAACGTGAACATGGTCTAAAGTCAAGAATATCACCGTTTAGTACAAATTCCAGCAAGCTGTTGATAGGCAAGACATACACTAACTACACCCAACTCGCCCAGGAAGAGCTTCTGTCGCCCATCCACCTGGCAAGCGAGTGTGTTCAGCAGGTAGATTGCTATGCGCTGGACAAATCCCTCTTGCTCCGTCTTGGAAACGCCGTGCAGCAGGATCTTGATGAGACGCTCGTACTCGAAGAGCTGAAAACCAGACATTTAGCTGCTTTTAGTATAATATTAGATTAGGCGAGGCTTACCACATCGACTGGCATGTGAAACTGGGTGAGCGTGAGGTAACCATTCCGCAGCATGGTGTCGTCGGTGATGTGCATCTCCATGCCATTGAGCAGCGTGCGAATGATGTGATTGCGCAGTAGTGCTCCAAACTTGGATCGATCCCTGCCCTTCACAATGTAGAACAGCGTGGCACTAATAAAGATGAAATTCAGATTTAATACTGGTTTCACTAAACCCACAACTATAAGCCCACCTGCCGGAGATTTGCATGTGCTTGAACTTGAGATGCCGATCCATGGCGGAGAGCACAACATCCAGTGCTGTGTGTATGTCCTTGCAGTTCTCGAAGCGGAAGAGATGGTACAAGTCGTTGAGAACTCTTGTCAGAAGCACTGGTCTGTCGTGGTAATAGCGCGCCGCAGTAAGGATTTGCTGCTCGTTGGCATCGCCAGCCACCTCCAAAGCTGGAATATCGTGTCTTTTGCAGGCCCAGTGGGCCGTGTGATAGAGGCCTAGGAACTGCAGCGGTCGCTGGGTGCGGGACGCTAGCCCCGGGATGTCTGTGAGGGCAAAGTGCTGCTCCATTTTGGGGCTCTGCTGCGAGCCACTGGTACTTGTCGACTCCTTGGTGGCCACACCGTTGCCGGCCAAATTCGTGCCAGAGATATCCAAATGTGTGAGATGCCGCAAGTTGTCCATCAGCATCACCAGCGTCTGATCGGGCAGATCGTAGGTGCCGTGGCCATTTCCGGAACTGGAGATGGATATGTCCAGTGTGCACAGACGCCTCAGGCAGCAGATCGCATGCAGCTGGTTGGCGATGGGCCACACATTGAACAGGATGAGCGTGTGCAGATTGGGCAGCGAGCCCAATGCCTCCAGGCTGAAGTTGGCCAACACGCAGGAGGTCAGGTCCAGGTGGCCCAGGTCGTGGAGGTGGGCGAACTGCAGGCGGTGGTGCATCACCACACCATTGAGCACCAGCCGCCGCAGGTGCGGACAGGTCAACTGGAAGTCCACTGGCTCCTTCTCGTTGGGCTCCGCGTACTGCAGCAGATGGGAACTGATGCCCAGCTCCAGGGATCGCAGACTGTCGCCGTAGTGGGCCAGAAGGTGGTGGGAACCCACGGATATCATGTCGCAGTACCACAAGGACAAAGCGAACAGTTTGTGGCGCATCAGAGTCTCCAAGCCTGCAAAATGTATCACATAGTATTTTATTCAAGTCAATGTGGTTCAGCAATAAATAATCCATAGAAGGTTGATTGGATATCTATCAATTCGAAGGTAACACATTTACATAAGTGTAATTTTTCAAATGAACTTGCATCTGATTTTGTATAAACTTTTAGGGGTGCGGTTGCAAATATTTAAATTTAAGTTTGGCTGTCTGAAAGTCTGACAGATTCGAGTATAAATTCCGTTCAATTACTATTCAATGGAACTCAACAACACCGGATGCGGGCGGAGAACACTACGGATGGCGGGCAGAGCTCACCTATACTGCTCAGGGTGCTGTTGCGAAGATTGACGATCTTGAGCGAAGTGCGCTGTGTGTCCTCGAAGAGGCGGATGACGCTGTCGTCTAGCGGGCGATTGAATCGCTGGTAGTTCTCGAGGAAGCCGTCGCAGATCTCGTTGGGCAGCACGATGCCCGGATTGAGGCCGCGCTGGCCATCTGGCCGGTGGCTGCTAATGATGTCCAGATTGTTGCACAGCTTCTGGTAGGCGATCTCCTTGAGGGTCAGCGGCTCCTCGTCCAGCGAGCCGTCCTCCATCAGCCGCACCTTGCAGCTCATCTTGGGGCCGCAGTTCCTGTGCTCCGCCAGTGGGGTCTCAATAGTGGCTTTGTTGTCTACAACGAAACGAGGCGATGGGAGCCATGAAACAAAACTTCAACAACTTTGTGGTCTACGTTATACATTTCATCATTGTGTGAAATATTGAAATTACCAGGAACCCTGTTCTTTGAAATACAAAAATATTGAAACGGAATTCAGAAACGATATCAGAGAATATACATGAGAATTTATTTCAAGTCGTAAAAATACGATTTCACATTATGATTATTACAGAAATGAACTTATATTGCTGATAATAAAATTAAATATATCAATACAAAACTATTGTAGAGCAGCTTTTACTTTTAATCACGAGACATGCACGTGTAATGCGTTCGATTTTCCTATTAATTTAAATGAATTTGATTTTAGCCCATTAATCCAGGTGCTCAAACTCAATACTCTGTTGATTAAACATGATTTTACAGCCGCTCATCTGAGATTACAAGTCATGATGGAACGGATGAGTGATTCAACCTTTGAATCACATCAATGAATGAATGAAAGTGCCCTTTTCTTTTCAAGATTACAGCCATGGATTGCCATTGAAGTGTTTTCCATTGAGTGAATTAAATATTTTGTCACTTTCAAACGTTTAAAAAGTGAGCTTACAATGTATTATTGTACTAAGATAAATGGGGAATGAATTGACATTCTAGATTATATACTTTTTGATGTGAGATTTGTTTAGTTCTTTTGTAAGTTAGCCAGGAATTGATCAATTTAATTAACCAATATAGTTTGTGTTTACATGTTGCACTTTTTCGACTAATCATTGTTTGGGTATATGAAGAGGGCTTGACCTTGCAGTCGAATCTGCTCCGAACTTTTGGAACTTGAGTTGCCATGGATGACTGGCCAATCTCGCCCAGACTTTTCAACGCAGGCACGTGCCATTGTTTTAATCTGTTTTCGGCTCTTGGCTTCCGATAGCCATGTACCCATGCTGTTACATAACCAAGGGTCATCCAATTAGGAAGAATGCGGCAGGGATACGGGGACTATGATCCTGGTTACATCCAGGCAGATGGTATGTCCGTGTGTGTGGCGTGTGTGTATGTATATGCACAAGGGGCACTCAAGTTCCGCGGATCTCAAAGGTACACACATGCATATATCAGCTATCAAGATATATGCACATGTACATAGAGAATGCCAACAAACAAATGGCTTGCGTGTGTGTGTGTGTGGGTGCGTAGTTATTGAAAAAAAGCACAAAAACACTAATAAAGCGTCGGCCTGTCTGGCTTATCTGGCCAACAAAACTAAGCGGAGTGACCAAAATAACACGGAACTGCCAGCAGCGACAGTCAGCTGTCCGGATATTTTTACCCGGAGTCTCGGAGTTGCTGGCCGACTGGCCGTGGAGCCCCACGCTTTCTGTACCTTTTATTTTGCTTTAGTGTCGCCCCAAAAAAGCAGCCTCCAAAATCCCTCGCTGCTTTTGCTTCTGTCTTTGCGTTTGTCTTTGCTTTTGCGTTTGCTTTGCCACTGCTGCTCTGTCTTTGCGTTCGATTTGCCAGCGGAATTTCCGAACTGCGAGCGATTTTTCCGCGATTGCGCAGCGTTTTACCGTTACACGCGGCACTCGAGCGCCAGCAAATTCCAATTGTTATTCTCTAATTTTGCGATTTGCGTATGGAATTCACTTCATTATTTTGATTTCTATTTTCTTTCTTCTCGCCAGTGTGACCAAAAGCCGAATGCGCTTCAACACCCAATGCTCTCTACCTAAGACTACTTCGCACTAAAAAATACCAAAAGTATCCTTTCATATTCGAAAGACAATCCGAAAATTCTGCAATTTCGAAATCCTGACTTTTGAAAATCTAAAGTTAAAATGAATAAATGCAAAAATAAGGCTAACAGTTAAGATATGCAACTATTTAATGTCACAGCCAAGAAAAACACACACTTGAATTGGAAACTATAGTTTATTTTGTAAGTTAAGCGCTGAAATTAATCAAATGTAAATTTACACATTGTTAGTCGGCGGCGGCGTGCTTGCCTGGGTTCTAATTTGTGGTTTTCTTGCTCCGATAATGCGAAAAAAACCGACATTTGCTTCCCTCGCTGTAGGGATACTTCTTTAAGACTAAATCACTGCGTTGCAGAATCATCATAATCATCATAATCGTATTTTATAATCCAGCTGCCGTGCCGTGGCTTTCAGACTGGCGTAATAAATAAACTTGCATCGTTGCGTTTTAGGTGCTACGTAAAAAATGATAGAACAAATGTGGGAGCAACATGCAAATCAGATAGCTCCCCCTTCTAACCGGACAGATCTCCCTGATCGAAGATGCCCTGGTCGTAGAGCTCGGCCACCACTCTCCGGCCGCCGAAGAACCGGCCGTCGAGTGCCTCCTTGCCCCGCATGGCCTCCGCTCCTGCCGAGAACTCCACGAAGATCTTCACGATTATCTCCGCCTCGTCGTCGTCCTCGTTCTCCGTCTGCTTCTCGTTGAAGATGATCACGCGGCTGACGGTGCCGAATTTACTGCACTCCTCCTGGATCTCCTCCTGCAGGGTCTCGTCCACATCCTCGGGTCCGACCATGTTTCGCAGGATGATTACACGTGAGTCCACCGGCCGCATCAGTCGCTGCATCACCAACTGCCGCGCGCTCTGGCCCTTGATGGACATGTTCTCCTGCTGCTGCAGCGTCTGCACGTCGCCCTCATCCATCAGCTTCTTCTGCAGCTCCTCCTGCTGCTTCTCGTGCGCCTTCTTGATGTTCTCCGAGAGGTTTGCTGCCGTGACAGCGGCATTGTTCGCAGCGGCAGAGAGGGCGGCAGCAGCTGCAGCTCCATTGCTGGCCTCCGCTGCCGCCAGAGTGGCCACAGTGGGCACTATGCCCACGCCAACGCCGCCGACCGTCATGGGCAGGGTGGGTGTGGCCAGAAGGGCGGGCGGCGGAAGAGTGGGCACCACCGCCTGTAGAGGTTGCAGGCCAGCAGGAACTCCAAGCAAACTGGGAGCCACGGGAGTTGGTGCCTGGAATATTCCGGGCGGCAGAAGAGCAGGAGCGGCTTGGGCCAAAGCAGGATGCAGAGCAGCCGCCGAGGTGGCTGCCGAAACCACTGGCATTGCCCCCACCTTGGTGACCACTGCTCCAGCTGCCATGACAGGTGTGTTCTGCGACAAGCCGAGAACCGCATTGCTGGCCACCGCATCCAGGGCCTGGATCTTTGCCGTTGCTGCCGCTGCAGCCACTGCCGCAGCCGTGGGCATCGTGGAGTTCGTTGTGGGACAGGCCAGGGCATTCGGCGGCGTAATAGATCGACCCACTCTGTTAAAAAGCATATGCATTAGATATTCCGCCCATACTTTTCTATGAGCAACACACTCACCTCAGAAGCTGACCTCCCAAATCAAAGAGATTCATGCTGGCGATTGCCTCGTCCATGGCCTGTTTGTTGGCGTACTCGATGAAGCCGTAGCCCTTGTGCGTGTGAAGGGAAGTGCCCTGGGCCAGCTTGCAGTAGAGGATCGGGCCGAAGGCCTCGAAGACGCTCTTGATGTCCTCCTCGGACAGGTCGGGATGGATGGAGGCCACGTAGATGCGGTTGAAGCTCTTGGCCTCCTCCTGCACCTCGTCGATCACCTGCTGGGCCTGTGGCATGTTACTGGGTCGGCCTACCTTGATGTTCCTGCCCCCCATCAGGGCTCCGTTCATCTGTTCCAGCGCCAGCTGTGCGCCCTCGGGTATCTCATACTCCACGAACGCGAATCCCTTGTGCTTTTGCGTGATGGGATCCCAGGACATGTTGATTGATTTGATGGGGCCGAAGGGAGTGAAGGCCACACGAATTGTGTCCTCCTTGAGCTCGAACGAAATGCTGCCCACGTAGACTCTGAAGAGGAAGGAAAAGGCGCTGAGTTAGTAGTACTCAATGTTTAGGAGAGGATAAAGTGAAAGGAGTTTGTGTGGTCAGATCTTATCAGCTAAGAGCGCACAGTGAGTAAAGCACCATCGACTGCCTCCAGTAACGCGGAGCTGCAGCAGTGGAACCCAATCTTCGCAAGACATTTACAGAGTTTACATCATGGCACCCAGTGGAACTAATACTAGTATCTAACCAACTCACCTGCACATGAGAGCCAGTGCCTGTTGTCGCTGAACCTGCGTGCGCTGCGTGGCCAGTTGCTGCTGCTGGTGGGCCAGTGTCTGCTTCATGAGCACCATCTTGATGCTCTGCTCCATGGCGTACTTCTTGGCCTTGCTGACCAGGTCGTGCTGCTCCGAGGAGAGCTTGGGCAGGGCGCCGCCCAGGAGGCCGAGGAGCGCCGATCGGGTGCCCGGACCGAATTTGACATCGCCCGTCTGCTTGAGGTCGTACAGGGGCTGCGAAAGGTAGGGAATTTTCGAATCCGTGGACTTGCCTAGAATTGGGAAGAGGGATTAGTGCATCTTATAGTGGGAGGGGGTTCGTTTCAGTTGATCATCAGCTATGCAATTTGATTGGGATTCGATTCGATTCGATTCGACTTTTCATTTGACTTGTTCGATTGATTGATTTTCATTCTTGGTTTTCTTTGTCTTTTCCGAAGGCAAAGTGGGTCAGACAATTGACAATTGGTCAAGAGATTGCGTTTGAAACCGCTTAAATAAAGACAAAAACTGCCTGCTGCCTGCAAGAAAGATGAAGACAAAAAAGAAAAAATAAGAAAACAAATTGTTAATCATATAGTGGCTCCACGAGCGGATCATTTGGGTGTTTGGAGCGCGTATCTATCGATGGGCAGTCGCTATTATGGTCACAATCTTTTTTTTTTTCAATATTGGATACTGCATACTTAAGGTTAATGCTTTGGCTTTCTTGTTCGATTTGCGTTGGATGAGAGAGTCTATGAGTCTATCGTTTATGCAGAGGGGCTTGAGTTTTTGTCATTTATTTGTCAAGGCTGGAAAATGCAAGAATAAAAGGAGAGAGCTCCCGTCAAATAAAACATATTCGCTTATCGGTAGGCAATTGATTGAGATACGTAGTGTATGTGATGTGATTCAAGTGTGTGGATATTAAATATACATAAATAGGAGTTAATGTGTCGAGTAGTGTGTGTGTATGCGTATCAAATCAAAATTCATCCGCCGACACACAAACCGAACTGGGCACACGGCGGGACATCCGGGCAATCCCGTCCAGAAAGAAGGCGCGAATTGGCCGATCTAACGATCTCCCGATCTCGCGATCTCGCGTGTGCCCAGCTCCGTTCTGGCGAGTAGTTTATAAAAATTAGAAATTATAAGCAACCTTAGGTGCGGTTTCGTATTCGTATTCGTTTCGTAATCGATTTCCATGAGTTGGGGCGTGGTAACTGACTTGAAGAAGGGTCACACACATTTTACATTGCTCAGTGATAAAAAGAGAAAAATAAAAAAAAGAAAACAAGACGCTGAAACGATAATAAGAGCAACAATATGTTTAAGTTGGTTAGCTTCTCCACCGCCCTACCTACATACAAAAAGCTGTCCTCTACCCACGGTTAATGATTCGCTTACGAGAGCAAGGCTCGTGAGTTAGTGATTGCTAGATGCGGATGGCGATCGGGAAGATCGGGCGATTGGCAGCGGATCGAGCAGGATTGAGTGTTTAGTGCCCCATTTGCTAGAATACACGGACGCATGACTGGACGGACGCTCGATTTGATCCGATCTGATCTGATCTGCTAGCTAGCTAGGACAAAACACAAAATCATTGGTACTTAATGTAAATGCAACCAGGACAGGACCGGAGCCAGACTCAGAATCTCAAACAGGATCAGGATCGGGATCGGGATCGGGTCGGTCCCCGATCGGCTGGCGGCACACGACGACGTGGTGGCGAGGTGGTTAGAAGCGGATTAATGTCGATGTTCTGGTTGGGCTGTTTTGTGGCTGATTGATAGTAGTAGTAGCAGATTGGTAGTAGATTGGTAGTGGAGTAGTAGTGGAGTTATCTAATTGGTCATCTCTCTCTCGATCTCGAATACGCGAACCTCGATTTCGATCTTGATTAAACTTAGTCTTAGGCGGAACAAACTTAAAAGGAGAAAAACGCTTACGATAACTAAAAAAGAGAAATATAGAAGAAAGAGAAAGAGAGAGATAAAAGTTATACATATATGGATTTTGGATTAGTTCTGGCGATCCGTCGACTCGTTTCTTAACGTATCGGTTCGTTTTCGTTTTCGGGACCGGGACTTGGACTCACTGATGCCCTAGATTTATGAACAATACGCATTTCATTGCGCTTTCTCGCTTGCATTCGCTTTCGTTATTTAGCACACGTATATGCTTTTGCTTGCTTTTGCTCTATCGACTGGGGAGCGCGCCCTTTTCGACTTTTGGCGATAGACTGACTCTCAAATCGATTTGTTTGACTCTCACCTCACCTCACACCTCACAGTCTGAGTTAGAGTTCATCGTGCGTTTATGAAGTCTGCAATTACTTAAGCAGAACAAAAAGAAAAACCGATTATTTAGTGGCGTCAGTGCTGCCCCTGGATGCAACGGAGTAGAGTAGAGTAGTAGAGTAGAGTAGTACAAGTACAAGTGGGAGAGAAAATATAAGATGTGCTTATGTTTTATGCTTGGACAACCGAAATAATACAATACAATTTGGAAGGCCGGCTCCTCGAGGACTCCGTATTCCGTGGACTGTTGCACTGTCGATTGAAACCTACGTGCCACATATGTGTATGTATGTACGTGCCAAGCTCATTCATTGCCAGACACACACAACATGTTTTTGGGGGCGATGTGCTGATCGCCGCGGCACTATCATTCCATCATACATAGTTATTTATAGACGAACAGCTGGGAAACTCACCCGAGTCGGAGCGCGTTCTTTTGGTGGCCGGCATGTCGCTGATCTCGCGCTGATCATCCGAACGCGGCGATCTCGATGCTCTGTCGTTGCTTCCCTGTAACAGAAGAGACACACCGGGTTACAATATTGTTTTTTCTAGATTTTGAGACCCTTGCAGAGCAGTTCGCTACCCCAGTAAACAAACAGTTTGCAAAAAGGTAAAAGATAACAGATAACCTAGCTTAAACAACAAAAACAGCAGATGTTTTTTCCGGATTCCAAATGACCTTATGGTCAGTCACTTTCCCGTTCCACCCGCAGGTAAAATCCGCGTGCCGAAGTTCCAAAGGGCTGTACTTCCACTTCCACTTCCATGGAGAGCGAATCGGAGGTGCGGGAGCGCGTGGTGTTAATTCGGATGTGTATCTACCCGCCGGGGCTGGCAGCTGTGACGTCGTAGTCCCCAATGGAGGCAAGGTCACGACGGGGTGCTCCGCGGTAACCTCCACCCGTCGCCATCCACATGCCCCTTAACCCTTATGCCGCCCAAGAGCGTTCGCTGCAACGCCGCTGCGAAAGTACCGAAAAAATGCGCAAATTTCACGGGAAAACGAAAGACGCAATGTTCGGTTTGGTGCGCGGGAAAAAGTCTCTGCTGCGGAGCAAGTACGTCGCGTTTGCCTAGTACTAACCATGTTTGCTTTTTTCCAGTTATTCTAGTGGCGATTTGTTGTCTACAACGCTATAAATTGTTTAATTTTATGCGCTTGCAAAATTTTTTGTCAAGATGGATACGAACTAGTGGTGGCACTTCGCGTCGATTGCTTCACTCTTCGATTATTCGATAGCAAAGTTGAGCTATCTGGCTACTCTAATAGCCGATAGGTTTTTAGTAACTGTGGGGAAATTGCCATTTTAAAATTTAAACTCGATAAAATTAAGGCATATATATTATTAATTTAGCAAATCATTTTACAACAATTATTAGTTCAATTTATATCATATATGAGTATCCAAACAACCATTTCGTAAAAACATACGAACAAATTGTAAAATTTTAAATTAAAAAACTGTGTGGCTTAAAAATTAAATGGAATCACCCCAATGTACGTTCGGTTATAAACTTTTTAGTTGGATGTGCAAGCAATGCCACACTGCTAAGTGAAAAATTCCCGAGTAAATCGCAAACGGAACTCAGTCCGAAAAATATTAGTTTGGCCAACTAAGTGAAGTTCATAGTTCAGAAGATGCCAAGTGTAAGTGTGAAAAAAGGACAAAATTGCACTGAAAAAAAAGTGACACCTCTTAACTTCTATTTTGGAAAGATGACGTTCTCGAGTGACTAATGCCAAACTGCAAGTAAGCGCACCGGTTATTCAATTACAACTGCATGTAGTTTTTCTTTATTCAACCCTTTTCTTAAGGACTACGACTAAAATTAAACTATGCTTTAATATATACAACTCTCGGTCTTCCTGTGAGAGTTTGCCCCTCTGTTTTTGGTTCTTTTTCTCTGAATCTTCAGCAGTAGTGCATGATGGAGATGGTTGTTCAAATTATCGCCAGATAAGCCAAGATATCGCGCATTTGGAGGGGGGTTTTTCTTTTGTTTTAGTAGTAGCGAAGTTTTTTTCACAACACGGGGAAAAGGAAAGTGCACAATGACGCACTTGATAGGGCTAATTACAACAGATCCGGGTGTAATCATCACAATCGCAATGGTCTTGTGGCTGCTTAAGATCTACAGGCTCTTGTTATCCGTGCGTAATCCGTTTTTAAAGCTAATGTCAGTCGCGCGACTTGCATTCATTTCAACATGACGTATTCAAAGTGAAACCGAATAAAAATTAAGAAATTAAAAATCCAAAAATGATGCTGCTTTGAGCTAAAATCCTAATTCTGGCGTAAAATGATCCTACGAATAAATTAACGAGACCGAAGATCGCTAAGTAAAAATGTTGCTTCGGCTTAAGTAAATGGTTTGGTTTGGCGAGTGTTAAGTGTCCCAGGCGAGTGTTAAGTATTAGGCTGCTGTTGCTGGTTGCACATTGCTGTGGCTGGTTGGTAATTGGTTTCTAGTTGCTGGTTGCCTGGGTGAGCACCTTGGCGGCTAACGGGGTCGAGGGCCGGGCGGGCAGCAGCTTTTCAAGCTCGAATACACCAAATCCGCACTCGACGACGACGACTATCACAAGGTTCAGTTTTGGGGCGCAGGTGGATGTCCGTCCGTCCGCCGCGCCCTAGTACAGGTCATCCTCCATGTTGTGGATGAGTATCTTCTTGTCCTCCTTGCAGCTGGACTTGGACAGCGTCTGCTCCACCAGCTTTGGGTCGAAACAGGGCTGCGAAATGGTAAGCTAGTTAAAGAAATTTCCTCACAAACATGCCCAGTATGCTTACAGTTTCGCAGATGTTCATGTTGCAGCAGTTCTCTATCGTGATCTCGCACTGCTCGGTGGCCAGTGGGCGGTTGGTGAGCGGAGTGTCTCCTGCCGAGTTGGTTCTGGCCTGCTTCCGAACCACAAAGGTCTTCCTGATGCGTGGGCGCTTGGGTTTGTACAGGCGACGGATGCCGTGAACGATCACAGCCACTAGCAGCAGGCTAGAAACGATGCCCACGACGAGGATGATGATCACGCTGCTGGTCCACACTCTGGGCGTAAGGCACACCTCCAAATGCTCGTACTGCGGAACAGCAATGTTGGTGCTGTTGTCTTGCGCCAGTTCCTCACAGCTGACAGGGTGGAAAGATGAAAAATTAGCTAGATCCGTCTGGGAATTCATTGGTATAGCACACTTACATGCTGTGACAGCCGAAGGGCACATACATCTCCGGCTCGTGCTTCAACAGACGGCAGAAAAGGGAGCAGATCTCCGTGGAGTTCTGCTCGCAGCGAGCTCCTCCAAACTTGGCTGGACACTCACAGCTGGGCGCTTCGTTCTCGTCCTTGGACACCCGACAGTGACCACCATTGAGGCACAGTCCGGAGCACACGCTCAACTCACAGCGCTCGCCCGTGAATCCCGGCTGGCAGTAGCACTTGGGGTAGGCCAACTCCGACATCTGGCATGTGCCGTGGACGCAGTAGTTGTGGCACTCGCGGATCTCGCAACGGGATCCCTTGAAGCCAGTCGGACAGATGCACAGATCCGTGGCAGCCCTGTACTCGCCGCCGTTCATGCAACGCTCGTCCTCCAGTACCTTTATCTTTTGGTCCAGCATTGAGCGTATTTCGAACTTCCTGTTCTGCTCGACCACGCGCTCCTTCACCTTCCGCACGATGCTGGCGCAGTGGTGGTCCTTCTGCAGTCTCTGGTAGAAGCCGGTGCGGACCACAATTCCTCGCGCTTCCTCGCTAAGATTGGCAACGCGCACCAGCGGACAGTCCTCGGCCACCGGCTCCGGGTCCTTGAAGTCCGTGGAGTCAGTGGAATCCTCCTCCTCTGGCTTGCTAGTGGTGGTAACCTTGATCACCGGCACTTTCGGGTGGCTCCAAACGGCCCTGGTAGTACGATCCGTCCAGTAGATCGCATCGTTGGTCACGGCCAGGTTAAGGGGCTCGTGGTGCTTGTCCTTCAGCACCACCTGACGATCGGAACCGTCCAGCTTGCAGCTCTCTACCGAGAAGAACACGCCCTTCAGGTCGTCAATCCAGAAGAGGCGATCCGACAGCTGATCCACCACGATTCCCCTGGGCATATCGATATCGGAGTTGATGATCACGGTCCTATTGCTGCCATCCAGATTGATCCTCTCCACGGTGGGATGCGTGACGTTCGAGTTCGTCCAGTACAGCTTGCGGCGGCACACATCGACGGCCACGCCATCTGGTCGTCCACCCTCCGCGCTCAGATCCACCAGAACCTTGGGCGTCACGGAGCCGTGGATGGGGGCGAAGAAGATCTTCCTCTGCTCGGTGTCCGACCAGAAGAGGTTCATGTTCAGTGGGTCGTAGGCCAGTCCTCCCACCGACTCATTACCCGTGCGTGCGATCGTTTGCTCCGCCACGTGGTTGGCGGCTATGAGATCCCGTTTCAGGGAGAATATGCTGCCATTGCGGTGCTTCAGGTCATTGAAGTAGATCAGCTCCTCCGACTCATCAAAGGTCAGGGCGGACAGCTCGTCGAACTCGTGGGCGGCGGTGGCTATCGTCTGCCAGGAACTGTCCATGAACTGGATCTTCGTCCTCAGCGTGACGGCGAAGTCTGCAAGAAGATAACAACATTATTTAGACGGTTAAAGGATAGCCCACTGTTTGGTGTTTGAATTAGTTTTATCGATCGCTGAAGGGGCTCAATAGGGGAAACCAACTAGTTTTCCCAGCCGGACTTATTTATCGACCGATCACTTTGATGACAGCTACGTGATAAATATGGTGATTCACTGCCATGAGGCGTGGTCTTGGTAGCGTAGATCATTAATAATGTTAGGATAATCGAGTGAATACATATATCTCACTAATCTAATCTACAATTAGATATGATTTTGCGAAAATCGAAAATAGTTTTCGGAAGGCATGCGGAATGGGCCAACGTGCCAGATATCATCACTCCGCCGCATCGATAGGAGTAAGACCCCGTGCTTTATTGCGGAAATTAAGCTCAATCAGTGGGCAAAGGCTCCGAATCGTCGAGCCCCCGTCGACTGGCATCAAAGTTGCCAAAAGTGTCGCGAATTCCAATCAGGCCTCGCCATTTGAGGAAACTGCGACTGGAATTGAATTTTCGCAACAATATTCAGGCAATGAATGCCCAATGAACTGCGTTTCATTTATATTAATTGATTACTTAATGCGGCCAGTTCCAAGCCATCAGAACCTAAAATGTGCCTAAGGTCTAGAGTCTAGACTGATAAGGCGTTGTAAATTAGTGAGCAGCAGGCGACGAGGATCTGAAGACGTCAACCTGCAAAAGCCCAGGGAAATCCCTCGATACGTAACGTCAATCTTTTGACCTGCCAGCCATAATCACCTGGGATCTTCTATAGCGTCATTCAAGGCTATTGCTGCTATCTGATTTAAGGGCTAATAAATTAAAATATGGATACGCTGAATCAGTGGATGTAACGACCTGTTTAATAGCCACTTTAAGCTGTCTCCGATGCATTTTAATGTATAATTACGCTCTTAGTACAGAAACACCTGAAGCCTGAAGCATTCTTACTTCAGTATCAGCTCCCTAATCAATAGCAACCTTGAAATTTGTACACAAAAACATGGCCGCCCCGGGTTCGGTGTGCAAAATAATGGTGGTCAGATTTGATAATCCGAAATCTGACTTCGCCCGCACTTCCCCCCGAGTTCCAAATCCCAAACGAGATCGCAGAACCTGTTGCCAGCGTTCTGGGGGGCGTGTCGTTTGTTTAATTAGCCAGGCAGGTGGGCACAAATGCGACACCTGCTGCCATGCAAACAATCCTGACTAGCTGCCTCCAACTTCAACGCTCGCGGAAATGGAAAAACTGCAGCTGGCGGAACAGAATCCGAAATGGCAGCAGTTCCGCATCGGATTGGATGTGGCAGGTTGTGTCGCAGGTGTTGTGACAGTAGCAGTTCCTTAAGCAATGACCCCATAACCAATCGATCAGATCGATTATCCATCAACGACGACCTGGCCCTAGCTTAATGGCCAAAAAACATTTCTAGGTCACTGTCGCGGGGCAGAATGCCGACCGAAACCAAGACAAACCTTACACAACAGACAAACAAGTTATAGTATCGTGGGTTATAATGAAAATCCTAGTTGCAGAGCCACGAACATAGTTATTGGTTATTCATGATTCATGCATATATGTCTCAAAAGCTGGCCAATTATCGATGGTTGTAAAAAGAGCTGCGAAAAACAAAGCCCGGCCAGCATTTACCACTCGATTCGGAGTTGCGAACGAACTTTTCCGTTGACCTTCTCGTTTGAGGTCAACGTTTTTATCGATGCAGAAAATGCTAGATTGGCTAATACCAACGTATTGGCGAGTTCATTGGCGGAGCTACTCTATCTGATCTACTACCACTAATAACAACCCTAAACAAGCCAATTTATTTTTAACTATCAGAACTAACTACTTGAAGGCCTAAAAACATACATAATGTAATTTAATAATCTAATTACGTACTCTAAATAGCACAATTTGAAAGTTACAAATATCGTAATTTATATCAAATCGTTGTTTTTATTCATAAGATTCAGTTGCTTTTCCCCATAACAGTATCAGTATGCTTTTATAGTGAAATTTTTTGTTTGTGAAATTTGGTTTTTTCAACTTTGATAGGAGTTCTGCGTGCAATGCATCATCATATCGTTTCTCGGAGTGGAATGTTATAAGTCACGAATATTGTTAAGCATATCAGTTAAGCAACTGAAGTGATTGTGAATTGTGAAAGAACTCTAGGATATACTGCTCCTGTTCCTCCTGTTCCTGACAACATCTCAAGTGATTGTGATTTACAATGGGCTACTTGAAGTGCCCGATAGAAGTGCGGTCAGTAATTCTTATGAACAGACCATATAACTCATGAAATAGCCGGTATCTCTTGGCAGTACTATATGGCTTTTCGCGTGGCTTTCATCGCGTCACGGTGCGATTTCCACCCATTAGCATTATCTTTATGCGATCAAGTGCTAATGGAAAGGCTTCGGAAAAGTTCGCACGTGGGCTATAATGCTGTGTGTTGCGACCAGATCGGGTTTCCAGTTCGCATTCAATATGCCTCTGGGTTTATTTACACATGCAACCCGGTGCTCGCCCGATTAGATGGGAATTAAATGGATCTCTCGCCTCGGATTACGATTCAGAAATTCCGAAACAGTCACCAGTGGGTTTTAAGTTATACACCCAGCGGCTCTGGGCTACGAATTCTTCGTTTGAAACAGAAACCCACGGTGCCAACGAAATTTTAGAAATCGCAGCACCAGCAGTCCCCGAAATCTAAACAAACCGGCAAACCCGGTGCTGTGGCATACGTGACAAAGTAATACGGCCACATGGCGGCTCGAGTGGTGGCAAATGCCGAGTACAGTGCAACTCCTCCCTGATGAACCATCCACCATGTGGCTAGGGATTGCCATTCATTGCCAGAAAATGACTGTCTTCGTGGAGTTCGAATCAATTTCAAATTCAAATATTTACCTTCACCTGGTGGAAAGAGGATTTCCAGATTGGAACGGTTGGAACTTGAAGAACTCCGAATGTATAATAAAATGCAGATTTCATTTTATGGAGTTCAAAGTAACAGAGATTGTTATTTAAATTTTACCCAACACATTTTCCAGTTTGGAAAGCGGCATTTCGGGAAGGTTCAACTGTATTTTACGGTTGCTTTTCGCCGGCCACGTTGAACCAAGTAAATAGAGTGAAAGAGAGCGCGAGAGAAATGTTTCCAGGGGAAAGCGCAACAACAACATAACGCCTAATAACAATGAGTATCTGGCATTAGAATTTGGCCATTAGTTATCAGTTAAAAGCGACGTGTGCATTTATAGCAAAAGCGCGCCTCTGCCACTGATAAAGGAGATAAAAGCGAAATCGTTCCGGACGGGGCAGCTCCGATAGTCAGCTGATAGCGGGCACGAACACTTGCGTGCGGGAATATGCTGCTGCTAATGTCAAGCGATTACATAAGACCACCTCCACTCCACTGAGTGCATTGTTTATGTCGAATTGATTTCTAATTCTGAAAGTCGACTGTGAAATGAAGGTTAAGCGCCAGGGTTGCCAGCGGGCCGGCAGGTGCTCCTGCTCCTCGCAACTGTTCTTTTCCACCTCTATTCCCACTGGAAGCTGCTCTTACCCCACTCCAGTGGCGTTCCATGTGCAGGGGTCAGCAGGCATGTGGCAAGTAGCACAACTAGCAGCACATCCATTCCGAAACGGATGCGGATCATTGTACAGGTGGATTATATAGCCAACGGACACCTGCGATTGCACAATCGCCTGGCTTTATGGTTAGGTTGCGGGAATTGGAAGCGCCTGGCCGCAGTTGCCGTTGCCTGGCCAGTTGGAAAGGGGATTTGCGCGAACGGGGGATAGGAAACAACAGCGCGCTGTTTTTACGGACTTTCGGATGGGGCTTCAAAGAACGCGCCACGGAAACCGCTAACGACCTTTCGATCCGACAAGATTTCTTAAACTAACTTCAAAAATCACTTGATTTGATCGGAGGTTGCATATAGTGGTGGGGAATCATAGATATGATTGCGAAATGTATCGATGTATTCCGATGCTTTGCAGTATCTATCGCCACCTCCCATCTCGACCGTTAAAATACAGTTTCTTTACTAAACTAATAGTTTATTTGCGAAAAACTACTTAAAACACATTGCCTGTGCCTCAAAAATCACATAGCATATTTTGTGTTTTAAATCCACTACAGCAAGCCAAAATTCAGACTTTCGAGATAAGGAATAACAGAAATATTTTCAAACTAAAAGTAACGGCTGGCATCTAGTCGCCAGTGCTGGTAAGTGTGCCACATTTTACACACTGCCTGTTGTAGAGTTGCGCTGCTGCTATTGTTTTTATTTTCATTTGCAACTTCTTCGGTCCAAAGTCATGTACAAAAATGCACTGAAAGGCGGTATTCGCACGGCCAAGCAGGCTTGGAAGTTAAAAAACGGTGATTACACAATGTTTTAAGTCAGTGCAGTTTGGCATTTAGCGGGTTGTGTGGGCGGCGGAACAGCTGATCGGCAGTCGAGCGGCCCACTTCCAGTCGTTCCACTTTCCAAGTGGGCCACTCGAAGCGTGTTGTTCGCTGCCGCCGCATATTGTTCGTTTTTTCTTCGCTAAATTAAGTCCGGAGTACGCCTGGAATCGGTAATTAATAAGCTAGTAATTGTTCTTGCAGAACTGGGCAAACTCAACTTGGACTTGGCCAAGGCAAACTCCGACTTTGAGCAGCATTTGTGCGAAGGTTTGCCAACGCTTGCCCCATACTCTTTACCCCGCCCCGCAAACTCGATAGCTAATCAAATAACAACGCTTATCAGTGCAATTCACGCTTGTGTCCCAGTGCTAACCAGCTTTTCTCACTTCCAGCTGCCAGATATACTCAGAGTTTTCACTTCCCCGCCAGAAACACCCCAAGAACACCTTTGTTGCTACTAAAAACGACAGGCGATAACAACAGCTCCCCCCGAATCGTTGCTAACTATTATCGGACAGCTCCAGTTAACCCCCCGAAGCAGCCGAATCCGAACCCCAGCGGAGCGGCAGATAAGACCACCTCAGTAAAGCATCTTTTTCGAGCAGAAAGCGGCCACCTCAACGCGCTAATCTCGTCGAAGCAATTTGTGAAGGTGCAAAAGCAGTTCTACAGGGACTTCTCTTCCGTTTCGCTTGGAGCTCCTCTGAAGAGCAGTGACGCTCCTTTGCTGGGAGATTTGTGCAGTCAGTATCGCGCCATCCTCGCCCACACATCAGCGGACGTGATTCCAGGCCAGGATCGCCATCATCCAGGTTGCAACCATCAGCAGATCAGGCGGGCACACACACAGTTACTGAGCGAGGAGCAGCAGTTGGAGCAGGAGCGCAAGATGGCCCAGAAGGCAAAGTTCGAGAGGCTGCCCACCAATGTGGTGCCAAGGCACTACGAGCTCCTCCTGCAGCCCAATCTCAAGGAGTTCACCTTTACGGGCAAGACCGTGGTGCAAGTCAATGTGAGTACAGACTTATTGGGGTCCATCGGGTAAGCGGTTTCAGTTAGGGAGTTGCGACTGTATCCTCCGTCTCTTTCCATTTCTCTGCGCTTCAGCCACTTTCACTTTTCCCGCATTGTTATTTTCTGCGCCTCATTGTGCGAACTTTTTCCCCTGACGTGGACAAAAAATATTTCGGATCGGATCGGGCATTCTCCTTGTTAACATTTCTCTTTACGCTGCAATTTGCATGCAAGCAA
The DNA here is from genome assembly GCF_016746395.2 of Drosophila simulans. Taxonomy (NCBI): domain Eukaryota; kingdom Metazoa; phylum Arthropoda; class Insecta; order Diptera; family Drosophilidae; genus Drosophila; species Drosophila simulans. The sequence goes on from NC_052522.2 coordinate 1,487,083, forward strand.
ACGCTCAGACTGCTGGGCAGATAGATATAGAGATATAGATATGGATATGAGTACACCCACTAGGAAGTGCGATTTCTTTGTCGGCAGAAGGAATGACTGGCGAATTGGACATGGCAGTCGTGGGTACCGCGCAAAATTTATTCGAGACAATCTCTTTTTGCGAACGCCGCTCATAACGGTGGATTTTGTTTACGTTTCGTTTGCGTCAGCAGCGGAAATGATAATCCACTCATAAGTCGCACTTTTAATACCCTAAAGCCAAGATTAACTTAACAGAGATCAGCCTAAAATGCTACTTCTCCCTAAATACCAAAATGGGAGGGTCTCTTGAATGCTTTTAACTAAATCTATAAACAAACTTACAGAAATAACATGAAGTTCTATAATATAAGAAAAATAGAATAGGATAATTCATATTTAAAAGGGTATCTAAAACTTGCCAATACCTGAGCTACTATCAAAATACAAGCATAGTTTAAATACTTAAAATTTTAATTATGTTTTTAAGATACATATCAATGAAGTGCAAAATTATTCATCTCTTATAAAAGCCTTTACTCGTTATTCATATAAATCAACAAAAATATGTCCAAGCTGCGAGCTTATGCAAATTGGTAATATTTTTCGGGCTTCAATATTCCGATAATGTTGGGTGAAAGGATTACGATACCATTAGTTAGTTCATAAACTAGAGATTCAATCGGTTGGATCCTCCCTTGGTCAGTGTATAATTTTCGCCAAAAACTCGTTTTGACCGCTTTGATCGCTTGGCTTAAGCCGGAAACCTACAACAAAGTCCAGAAAGCCGCATTTCTACGACCTTGAAGTAACTGTTTGTGGATTCTGGCCATTCTTGTCGGCCAACTCGGCTAACTGTTTCTGCTGACTGGTTTTGGGCTTAAAGTTTCGGGTTGCTCACCTAACTGTTAACGATTGTCTTGCAGGTCAAGGAGCCCACTACCCAGATAACCCTGAATGCCCTGGACATTGTTCTCGATTCGGTGGAGCTCCACTTTGAGTGCAGCAAACTGAAGCCGGAGAAGATAGTGTATTCCGCAGAAAATGAGACGGCCACGCTGGAGTTTGCCCAAGAGATTCCGGCGGAGACTCAAGGCGTACTGCATATGTCCTTCACGGGCGAGTTGAACGACAAGATGAAGGGCTTCTACAGGAGCAAGTACTTCGGGCCGAACGGCGAAGAGCGCTTTGCGGGCGTCACCCAGTTCGAGGCCACCGATGCCCGTCGCTGCTTCCCCTGCTGGGACGAGCCCGCCATCAAAGCTACCTTCGACATCACACTGGTGGTGCCCAAGGACCGGGTGGCTCTGTCCAACATGCCGGTCATCAAGGAGGATTCCCTTCCTGACGGTCTGCGACGAGTGCGTTTCGACCGCACGCCTATCATGTCCACCTACCTGGTGGCCGTCGTAGTGGGCGAGTACGACTATGTCGAGGGCAAGTCCGACGATGGCGTCCTCGTCAGGGTTTTCACACCCGTTGGCAAACGAGAGCAGGGCACCTTCGCCCTGGAGGTGGCCACCAAGGTGCTGCCGTACTACAAGGACTACTTCAACATCGCCTATCCGTTGCCCAAGATGGACCTCATCGCCATCTCTGACTTCTCTGCCGGCGCCATGGAGAACTGGGGTCTGGTCACCTACCGCGAGACCTTCGTGCTTGTGGACCCGAAGAACACCTCGCTGATGCGCAAGCAGTCGATTGCGCTGACAGTGGGTCACGAGATTGCCCATCAGTGGTTCGGTGAGTACTACTTTCCATATCCGGTAACAACGAAATGGAGGTTTGCCTTCATCGACCAGCGGGATTGTCCTAAAATGCACCAGCAGTCTTTACAAAGCCTTTAAGATGATTTTTGTGATTCACTGATGTATTCAGTTCAGCTCGTCTGACGCAGAAGCACCTGAAACTCAATTTGGTATGCAGATGACTTAGGAATCGATTCTCCAATAGGGTTTTAGTGTCAATGTCTTGACTCTGATGTTTAAAATGGATGAGTTCTGGGTGACATTTATATAATGCTTAAGGGTAATCCCCCGGCGGATTCTGTTTACAATCATGAGAACTAAATCATTCAGAACTAAAGTTATCTTACTAATCAATCCATTTAACTTTAGGCAATCTGGTAACTATGGAGTGGTGGACCCATCTTTGGTTGAACGAGGGCTATGCCTCTTTCGTGGAGTTCCTCTGCGTACACCACCTGTTTCCGGAGTACGACATCTGGACGCAGTTCGTTACAGACATGTACACGCGAGCCCTGGAGCTGGACTCTCTGAAAAACTCGCATCCCATCGAGGTGCCTGTGGGCCATCCGTCCGAAATCGACGAGATCTTCGATGAGATCAGCTACAACAAGGGTGCCTCGGTGATTCGCATGCTGCACGACTACATCGGCGAGGATACCTTCAGAAAGGGCATGAATCTGTACCTAACTCGTCATCAGTACGGAAACACCTGCACCGAGGACCTGTGGGCTGCTCTGCAAGAAGCCAGCTCCAAGAACGTGAGCGACGTGATGACCTCGTGGACACAGCACAAGGGCTTCCCGGTGGTTAGCGTCGAGTCAGAACAAACAAGCAAGAATCAACGCCTGCTGCGCCTTAAGCAGTGCAAGTTTACGGCTGATGGCTCGCAGGCGGACGAGAACTGTCTCTGGGTGGTGCCCATTTCGGTGTCTACCTCAAAGAATCCCACAGGGATCGCCAAGACCTTCCTGCTGGACAAGTCCTCAATGGAGGTGACCCTCGACAACGTCGATGAGGACGATTGGATCAAGATCAATCCGGGAACAGTGGGCTACTATCGCACCCGCTATTCGCAAGAAATGCTAGAACAGCTGATGCCCGCAGTGGAGAAGATGGAGCTGCCGCCTCTAGATCGCCTGGGATTGATCGATGACATGTTTGCCATGGTGCAGGCGGGTCACGCAAGTACTGCCGATGTTCTGGCTCTGGTAGATTCGTACAGAAACGAGACGAACTACACGGTGTGGACTGCCATCACCAACTCGCTGACCAATCTGCACATTCTTATCTCGCACACCGATCTTATGGAGGACTTCCATCGCTTCGGACGGAATCTGTACGAGCCGGTGGCCTATCGCCTTGGCTGGGAGCCACGCGATGGGGAGAATCACTTGGACACTTTGCTCAGGAGCCTGGTGCTCACACGACTGGTCTCCTTCCGCAGCAGCGATACCATCGAAGAGGCAAAAATCCGCTTCCGCAGACACGTGAACGGCACAGAACTGCTACCGGCGGATCTGCGCACCACTTGCTACAAGGCCGTACTGCAAGATGGCGACGAAAAGATCTTCGATGAGATGCTTGATCTGTACAGGGCCACCGATTTGCACGAGGAGCAGGACCGCATCTCGCGAGCTCTCGGTTGTTGCGGGGACTTAAAGCTGTTGCGTCGTGTCATCGACTTTGCCATGTCGGTGGGTACTCCTTACTCCAGAAGAAGAGGAACATTGATTTAAACGATTTATCCTTTTAGAGTGAAGTGAGGGCTCAGGACTCTGTGTTTGTAATTGTCGCCGTGGCCATCAACCCCAAGGGACGTGACATGGCTTGGGAGTTCTTTAAGGAGAACAACAAACAGCTGCTGGAACGCTACCAGGTGAGTGAAACAATTTATTTTTGTATAGGTTGAAATATTCATATATATATTTGTGGTTTCAGGGTGGCTTTCTACTTTCCCGTCTGATTAAGTATCTTATCGAGAACTTCGCGTCTGAGGAGCGCGCCAAAGAAGTGGAAGAGTTCTTGCAGGCCAATCAAATCCCCGGCTGCGAGCGTACTGTATCCCAGGCGGTGGAGACCATCCGCCTCAACGCGGCCTGGCTGCAGCGTGACCGCGACCAGTTGGCGACATTCCTCAGGGATGACCAATAAACGTTATTGCGCTCGCCAGCATACCAAAGCATTTAACAACAATCACCAGCAGTGTAACCACAGCAACAGCAAAGCCAACGCAGCACCATCATCAGCACCAGTAACCCGTAACCAGGTCATCGTAAGCTACAGCTAATATATCCATAACACCACACGACCAAAGCCGTCACAAATGAAGAAAACAAAAGGCAACTTACTCCTAAAGATGAGAGCCAAATAGGTTAGCTTTAGTCAAGGATCCACCTACAGCCACTGCTCCAACCGGGCGTGCTTACATATACTGATTGACTACCCGCCCCAGCACATGGGACTTGGACTCGGACGCAGACCCCTAGCAGCATTTAAGACCCCTAAGCTTATCGAATGTGTATTTCCATTCAACATTTCTATCCCCTGAAAATTATGTACGTGTTGAGTTTATTACAATAAATAAATGCAATTCCTAGTAAGAGTCAAAACCAATTGAAAGTGAAATTTATAAAGCAATATTTTAGTTTTACAGTTTTTATTCGATTCAATTTATATAAAGTTTATAGACTATGTACAATTCAGAAGGCGAAGAACTTGTGCTTTCCTCGATAGGTTCTACTTCATCTTATTCTCCTCGGTGTTATTATTGTTAAACTCGAATTTCTGGGCCCTGCGCTTCAACTCCTGGGATTGGGTCCAAAAAGTGGACAGGCGCTGATCGCTGTTCGAGCAGAACTCGCGGAAATCCTTGAGCATCTTCAGCTGGAAGAGCTCCCCGTCCGCGGAGTTGTTTATCGTCTGGGCCTTCCACTTCTTGTTCGGAATCATGTGGTTCCACGCCCACAAGAAACCCACTTTCTTGGGCACGTTCGTGTTGTTGGTGTGCCCATAAACGCAGCGCGTGACATTTGCCTCCTTCAGGATGGGCGATTCCACCTGGTAGTTGTTTGTAGCGCAGCTGGAAGAGAGGCGCGATTAGAAGGTATCAAGGAGCAGGAGACTTCACACATCTTACCGGATCAAGGCAAACATGTTGCCCGTGCAGTGCACATACTGGTACTCCTTGGGCAGCTGCAAAAGTAAAATTGTAATGAGAAATGCCCAACGAGAACTGGTTAGCTGACTCACATCCTTGCCAACGCTGTACTTCTTTTCCAAAACGCATGGCAAGAAGCCAAACTTGCCCAGTATGGCTTCCTGGAAGAACAGCATTCTGTCTGATCTGCTCTCCTCGGGAAACTCTGCAATCATAGTTCAAGTTAAAACACTGTTTAAAACACAAATATCTTAAAGTACCATCGAAGAGAGCAGCGCCATTGGGCAGGAATGTAGTGCAAAGCGGAATGAAAATGGGTCCTCTCAGAGGATCCGACTTCTTGGTGAACGGCTCTGCCATAGGATCCGCTGGCACTGATACCAGGAAATTGAACTGATTCGCCTTGCGCATCCAGCCGCCAATCTGAGTAAATCCAGGATAATATACGATAAGGAATCAGGAAAGTAAACTATATGACGCTTTAAACCAACCAAGTCAGCCACTATGGGACCCGATGAGGTGACCCACTCAACCACGATCTCAAAGGCGAATCTCGGCTGCAGCACTGTGTGATGCTTCACATGGCCCCACTCCATGCGATCGCTCTTCTGGTTCACATCGATCTCCAAATGCGACTGTCGATACACGCGCTCTAGAAATCGAGACTTATTAGGCTACTTCTTCATCAAAATATAACTAGTACGAACTGTTACTGCTGGTTTCTGTCCAGGATTGCGGAGCAGGTGAGTCCCTGAGGAAATTGGGCACCGGAGTGGTCACCGGCTCATCGTGCCAGAGAAAACTACATCCCTGAAACTCAATCTCCAGCCACTCGTTCACAAAGGCACTGTAGTCATCCAAAGGCGGGGCGTAATCTAAATGATTGGGTATTGTTTTAATTGTTGAACAAACATAGGGATTGAGCAAAACAACCTTTGGCGTTTTTATCCTGCTGCACCACGTAGTAGAAGACAAAGCCAGGCACCACGGGCTTCTTCCAATCCCCCGAAGCATGGCAGATCATGCGTTCCCTACATAAAACAGAATTGAGTACAATTACACTTTGCTAAATTCGAAAAACCCACTTGCGCATGGCCTCCAGTAGATCCAGCGGATGTCGTCCGTTGTTCAGGCGGGTTTTCAGCCACATTAGTGCATCGTAGGCCACAAAGGTGCAGGAGGGGAGCGACTGCGTCTGCGAGAAGAAGCCCACTCCGTTCACCGGGTGCTTCATGGCCTCGAAGATTTCGGGCAGCGTAGCATTCGGGCTGAATTTTATGTCGACCGGGAAACTGCAAGGCATATGTTGATGAGCTTGAGGGGAACCACTCTGGACTGGGATACTCACCCATCGTCCTGGTCATCTCTGGCGGCGACTCCTGCAGCTGCCGCTGCATCGGTGGCGGGAAATATCCGTGGAATCCGACCGTTCTCCAGTTTGGGGCGCACATTGATGCTGTCATGTGGAGTAGCAAAATGAAAAGGATTAGACGAATCATTCGCGTAGTTCAACACATCAGCTCCTTATCCATGTTGGGTCTTGTGTGTTGTATCTGGGTTGGGGATACAGGAATCAGCAGGCCAATTGTGTGTGTTGGTTAGGGATTTCGGGTATGAGATTGTGAGGGGATTAGTCGAGTCGTGATAAATAAACGGAGCCAGGACGGATGGTATCCGGTAGCCTGGCCCTCTGGGTGGCACAAACCTTTGCTGCGGTGAGTTTAATTGGTTATGATGCTTTTCAGTGATTCTAGGTGTGTCATGCTGCTGAAAGCCAAATACCAAATTAAATTATATAAAAAGTACGTAACAAAACCAAAGGAAATGAAACAGCCAGCCAACAAAATCTGAAACACGGGATGCACAAATCAACAGGACTACGAGTACAATACAAAAAGGGTAGCTAAACAACAAGCCAGCAACGATATATACACTTAGCCTAGGCCCAGTACCCTGGGAGTCCTGGGAGCAAGCCAGCTATGACCAGCAGCCAACCAAATCCCCAGCGAATCGTGCAGTTTAACCCAGGGACCGCAATTAACAATATCTACATAGGCCATTTAGTTACCAATCGAGTGGTACTTGTACTACCAATGACTGCCTTTCGAAGTAGAACTGCATATCAAAGGATGCTCTAGGCTGAAGATTTCGCAGATATAAACCTTTGCTGTGCAGCTTCACTTCGAAAGAGTAAAATATACTTGAAATTTAAGGTATAGCTCGCTTAAATTAAATCAATAAGTATACAAAACTAAGCTAAACAATCATTACGGTCCCCGATTTATGCAATGCAAGTACAGTGTTTGGATGTGAGGTTTGTGGACGTGTGTGTTTGTGTACGAGATAGATAAGGGGCCTTAGATCTATTTGTTGGAGTCGATATAAAAACCTGGGTCGCTTCTCCGGCAGTCGATTGCTGCCGACTCGCTCCCGGAACGGAGAGTTCGTGAGTCCCTGAGGAGATGGGTTCGTTTTCGGATTCGGAGCGGATTGGGGCAGGTCGAAAGTGGGTGGCGGGCAGACAGAGACGTTTGAAAGAGAGACAAAAGCATTAGATAACACCTTCCATCGGCAGTTCTCTCGCAATAATCAAAACTAATCAACTCGAACGTGCGCATTTGAAAGTAATAAAGTTTTGAAATTAGGCAAATGTGCGCAGTTTGGATGAAACAAAACGTTAATTTTTTCTTGAGATAAGTTAAGTAGATAACCTGGTTAGGCTGAGGCCTGGATATAATGCTGGTGCTGTGTCTCCGCTTGGTTATGTGGGCGATGGGGCTGTCCTGCAAGAGTGAGGCGAGATACTCGATACATCAGGGAAAAGGCAACGGGCACTAAAAGCGGGCTTCATGATGCAAGGTTAGTTCAAGGTTCAACAATAGTGGTTATGCGTCTTCTTCCTAAATGCTTGCCTAATCTATAAGCAAGACTAAAGGTCATCCAGTTCCATTTACTGCACGTGTACAAATATTTAGAACTCAATCGTATTTACAGAAACTTTCACAAGCGGTCCAATTTAACAAACTAATCTTGCTCTTGAAACATTTCTTGTTACTTAATAGTCATTATCTTTAACGTCTTTCTAGAGATCCCCCTCTATAATATCTGAAATGGTTAGTTTCCTAATCCATCCACTAGTAATCCGCTTTCAAGACAGCTGTCGGGACAATTAGTCAATTAGGAGTCAGAACGCAATTACAGAATTAACGCAACGGATCACGAATGCACAAAAGCCAAGCCAAGGAACCGATTCTATCTTACTCTCGCCTTGCGCGCATATTGCCGCTTCAGCTTGCTGACCGCCTCGATCAGTCGGACGAAGTCCTCGACCTGCTCCCGCGTGTTATCCGCAGTCACGTCGGGGAATATGTCGCATCGCTGGCAACTGGCGATCTTGCTCACAATGTTCTCCCTGGGCAGCAGGTACATGCGATAGCGCCAGTACTTCAGGCTCTGCGATAGAAACATTGGGTTAAGATTGGCAAGTATAAGATGTGCGCCAGGATATACCTCCATGAGTGGGTAATCCACATCGCCACGCGTGCAGATGTACAGGTCCATGTGGTTCCAGTTGAAGTTCTCCAGCTTCTCGGTGGTGAAGTTCACGCCGGAGATTTCGTAGGTTTCGTGCTGTGGGGCATGGAAACGGTAGCGGTAGTCCACATTTATCGGGGGATACGGGTGTCTAGAAGAGGGAACTTTCAATATGGCATTCAAAATAGCAAGCCGGCTCCAACTCACCTGGGCCTATAACCAGTGACCGTGATCACCGAGCCGCTCAACGAGATCTTGTGAAAGATGCGTCCAATGGAGAGCAGATACTCCTTGTTGGTCTCACGCGAAAGTTTCACTGGCTGCACTGCAGATCCCGAGGAGCAACCGCCCGCAGTCGGAGGCTTCTCGTCGACCACGATTAGCTGGAAGCCCTGAGCCAAGCGCTGCGACACGATCTCCTTGCACACCTCCTCCGTGGACAGGGGTTTCCGGTAAACAGCTCTGCTCTGGGCGTAATCGTGATTCACATCGTCGGGCAGCAGAGTGTAATCCGATATCACATAGTCGTTATTCAGCGAACGCTTGTCCGGGAAGTAGTCCGTGGTGATGGGCAGACAGGCGGGGATCGTAAGCGACTTCCAATCGACGCCTGCAAACGGATCCACCAGCGATTAGCAGGACTCTCACGAGGAATGGAAGGAATCAGAGCAGAGAGGAAGCCAACGCCGGTACAGGTGTGTAAATCAAAATCGCTCAAGCTAGAAGGTCTACGGAAATCATAACCAAAGAGGAGGAAGGACTCCAGTCCGGGACGAGAGCTGTCACCAACGGATGGGTTAGCGTGTGGAAGGTGTGCGTACGAAATACAGTGGGCAGTGGGGGCAGGTGGGCGTGGCAAGCATGCTAACGCTACAAAACTACACAACGGCAACATGCTGTATATGCTCTAGTGGTCAACATGCTCCCATCTCCGTGCGGATTACCAAATAGCGGGTTCCAACCACCTCCCGATGGGTGTGTCCGTGCGTTTGGGTTTGGTTTGGGTTTCTGGGTTGTGCAGTTTTGGGTGAACTACTACCAACTACGGATTAAGCTATAGTTAAAGTGGATGGGTAACTACATGCGAGGGTTTCGGGTGCGGTGGCCAGGCTTAGGGTTTTAAGCGGGTGAGTGCAAAGCGAGGTAATCTACAGACTTGGATAGAGAGTCACCCACGGGCAAGTATGATGCTATCAAACACCTGTCATGAGGTTTTTATCCCTAAAGTGATATCAAGATATCATTAATGACTAACGCTATACAAAGATATGCGATTTAGGGTAGTGCTTAGTCAAATTTTAGAATTCCTAGCGCTTTTCGTGGTAATACTTCCTGACACTTAAGTTTTTAATATACTGTTGCTCATAAGGAAATAGATAAATCAATCTATAGTCAATCTTTTATGATATTAGGTGAACTCAGGAACAAGTTCTTTCTTTTCTAGTCAAAGCAGCAACTGAACTATGTTTCTACATAAGCTTTCTAGACTATAACTACTATACAGCCAAATTACAGATCCAAGGATCTGGAGCAACGAAGTGTTTCTTCTAGTGGTGTCTTGTGTGTGGTTGCAGTTGTGTTTATGTGTGCTTGTGTTTGGATGCAACGCTAATGCTTTGTACAGAGTTCAAAGGTGGTGAATTTGTTTTGTCCAAACCTATGATGATCTTTCCTCTTCCGCCGCCCGCCTCCGCATCGGGGGGCGGGTCTAGAGCCCTTAGTGCCTCCAGGCTGCCCAGATGATGATGCTCGCCCTCGACGATCGGCCTCAGATGCTTGACTAAACGATCGGTGGATGGGATTCGATGGAATACGTATGTGATGGGTTGCAAATTTCGATTCGTTGGTTAGATCCGATTGGATTTCATTCGTGGCGTTGTGTGGGTGGAGGGGAATAAGGTGAATCATACGTTAGATTAGATTAGACTTAGTATTCGTTTTTATTTCGAGAGGGGTTTCTGGTTAGGATGGGCTACTTCGAATGCATTAATCCCCGGGGTTGCGGTTAATGGACGGTGGCTTTTGTTTGCACCCGAAGCTGTGGCGGATCTCCACCAGGAAGGCGATTCCGCTGCCCAACAGTCCGCACAGAAACAGACTGAAGGCGGGCACCAGCAGATTGAGCGCCAGTGGGCGGAGCCGCAGTTTCTCCTCCAACTCCGCCAGTGTGGAGAAGTCCTTGAGATATCCCATGCGATGGGCCTTTCGAAAGCTCGTTTCCAGCCAAAGATCATCCAGCCCGGCTTGCTGCACATGCAGCAGGAACCGATGGAGGGCATCCTTGAGATGTGAGTCTACCCTGAGCTGGTACTGATAGGGAAAGGAGCCGTGGCAAATCTTGGAGAAATAGAAGCGCTTCTTTCTCAGAAAGCGCTGCTGCAAATCGAAGAAGCGCCAACGAATCGTACTGATGGGGTAAATGTAGTTCGGATCCATGGAGATTCTCTTCTTGCTGAAGTTGTCGGCATCCGTGAAGCTGAACTTTTTGCTAAACTGCTTCGCATGACCCAGGGAATCCACGATGGCATACACATCCGAGGGCAGCACCAGAATGCGATACGGCAGCAGGAACAGCTCCTCCAAGCTGTTGGCTGGTCTTCGGATAAGAGTCACGGTCAGAGAAGAAGTAAGTTTGGTGCTGTACATTTGCACAAGGATGAAAATTCCGAAGAGGATCAGAAAGGTACTGAGACCCCTGCCCGGCTTGCGGTGGCCATATTTGACTCGACGAGCACCAGGCACTCCTAGTATGGCCCAGAAATGTCCGTCTGGCATCAGGCGGCGCACATACACGAAGTGCACCACGAGCAGGACAAACAGCAAGCACAGCCACATGGGTAAACTGAATGGCAAGAATACATAGAGGCTCCTCGAAATTTCATTGTCCAATGGGATCATGAAGCAGCGCGGTGCCACCTGCGTGGGATATGAGTAGTCCACATTGGTGTTTGATTGCAGTGTGTCATACAAGTGCGGACTCAGCTCCGCCTTGCCCTCCACAATCAGATCCGTGAGAGCAGCCATATTCAGCAATGTAGAGCCATTTACTTCAAATCTAAACAAATCCATGGTCACGTTCAGGTGCATCATCAGTTGGTTGATCAAGATCCCGCCCAATCCAGCCAGTTCCCAGGCCTTCGTCCTGCGATTCTTGTACCAAAATGTATTGGGCACATCCTGCTGAACGGGCAATCGCATCCTGTAGCCTCTGAAGTTTCTTCGGTTTGCAGGTGGAAACACGTGTTGCGGATCATAGGAGGATAATCTTCGCATGCGTATCACCCTAACAGTGGGATATGGATCCATTTGGTAGAAGTTTCTGGCGGCCACCACTACCAAAGCGCTCCGGAACTGCAGTTTCCATAGGAGCTCAAAGAAGTATTTCATGTCCTTTTGCGACTCCTGATTTCTGAGCAGGAACATAGTCCTTGTGTAACGCCTTCCTCTGGCTCTTTCGGCCTGCAAGTAAATCACCGCGTCCTTGGAATCCCTCGCGAAGACCAAATAAATGGTCTCCTCATCTTGCAGGCTGCTGAAGCGCACGTGCGAGGAATCCTTGTCCGTGGCCGTCATCTGCGGCAGCAAGTAAAAGTGATTGCTGCTGTTGCACATCAGCCCGCGATGCAGGTCGTCCAAATAGCTGGGATCAACAGATCCCACGCTGTTCACTATAGTAATGGCATGCAAGCGATGCACGCGGCCGATCCTGTCCAAAAACAGAGCCAGTTCAAAGGCACGGTCAAAGTTTTCGGTGGCCACGATTTGGTGGCGCGACATAAGCAGCGCGAACAAAAACTGGAGATACATTTTCGCGCGTGAACCAGTCCAAACTGACTGGTATTTGCATGTACCATACGCCAAGTACTTGAAGTGCATCTCGAACTATTCGCCCCGCGATACGATCTCTAAAACAATAACCGAAAACTGTTTGCCTAACACTTACCCGTGGTAATTGCTGGTGTCCACTCCTGCTCCCCAGTGGCTCCCCAGAGGTAAGACTTCGCCTGGGTGGCCGTCAGGTTGGGCACATTGGCGGGCAGGGGGTTCATCGGCGAGTTTTGACGTCGCTTAAAGACTGCGCGTACAAAGCAATACTAGTCAGGGAGATTTAACTTTAGTTACTGCTACTCACAATCAATGTGCTCATCACCCATCACAAAGCTCTGCGAGGAGGCTGACTTGCTGAGCAGCGAATGGCTGGACACTCGGTCGTACTGCTCTCCATTTGCGCACCCGTAATCCTCCTGGTCGTTGTTGTTGTTGCTCTGGATCTGCTGCAATGGTCTCTGCTGACCCGCCTGCGTGGGTTTTGCTGGCACCGCTTGATAATGATGCTGCTGTATGAGTACACCGGTTGGTCCCTTCGGGAATATGTGCGTCCAGCGGCGGCGATTGGAGGTCAGCTTTATTGTCACTTGCGAGGGATCAAAGGGATTGATCAGGGCGCGACCCGGACGCACTATGGGCGCAATGCTAACGATCGTCCTGCGGGCGTTCTTCTCCGAGGCCAGTGACTCGGAGAGGTTGGTTGTATCCGGTTGCTAAAGTCACATACAAACAGTTCAGAAGTCAGGGGCAGTATTAAGATTTTCCTTACCAAGGCAGCCAGCATTGCTGAGGTGCCGTGATGAATGTCGGGATCGGACATCTTGCGCCGCATGGCCGGAATTTGAGTCGGCGTAAGGTTCTCCCAGTCGTTGTTCCTGTAAGCATAGGTCTCTAAACTGGGCACCGATGTCTTCTTAGCCCGCACTACACGCTGCAGCGAGCTATAAGAATAAAACCTCGATCAATAAAGCTTACAAGGTCATTTTGTAGCACAATCCTACCAAGTACTCTGAGCGGGCAGCGGCTGAAAGATCTGTTCATCATACGCATCGTAATCAAAGAGCGAGTTGTGCTTATACTCCGACTGATTGCAGCTCAGAAAGTGACCCTCGTTCTCCTCGCCCTCCCCTTCGCCAACGCCATCGTGGAGCGTCAGCTGGGATCCAAACAGAGGCAGCTTGATCCGTGGTATGAAACTGGAGTACGCAATCTTCTTGTTGGTGGAGTAGAAGCTCAAGTTTATCCAGTGGGGCAGAGAGTAGTCATCGGCGGAGGTCAACGTGGTGTCTTTGTTGTGGAATTTGAGAAGCGGAACCGCATGCAGCGGCTGCTCGCCCACACAGACAAGGTCGCTACCAACGCCATTATCGATAATGCGTTGCTTCGTGATATTGGTCAGCTCTCGATCCACGGAAAAAACACCCACTCCTGGGGTTATAACCACGGAGAGCTGTCCGGTGCGGTCGAACGTTCTATCCAAATAATGCTTTTCGAAAGTGTTCAGCGATATGTTCAGCACCTCCAAAAAGTTACCCTGAGTGGCTGAAGAATTGGTGGCCGGGGGAATCTTCATGTTCTCACGTTCGTGATAGCGCAGCACAGTGGCCTGTAAATTGCACAGTAAGTTTTTATAATAGAATAAATTAAAACATGGTTAAGTGACCTGGTAGGACGTGAATAGCTTTCGGAGCTGGCCCAGGACAGTACACCAATCATCACAGCGCTCATTCTGGATGGCCACGCGGTAGAAGTCCTCGTAGAAGCGACCCTTGTAGTCCTGCTGCAGGCAGTCGCGCATATGCTCGGGAAACTCGTCCAGGCTCTTGGCTGCGTAGAAGGTGCGAGAGAACAGCACGATGGTCACCTCGTGGTTACAGCTCAATTTACGCCACTTTTGAAAGAGCTCGGTGAGAAACCCATTGACTGCCTTTTCGAAGTACAGGTCACCGTGGATGTCAAAGTCCCACATCTCGGAGGACATCTGCAGGAAGAGGTACACCATCGAAGTGCTGCTGCGGAAGACAATCTTGGTGTCCTCTGTGATGACGCCGCTGGCCACGCGCTCGCCCTGCGACCACATCTCATACACCTGGCATCGAATCTGCATGTCGTTGTAATCGATCTTCTTGTTCACATACACACAGGTGTCCGTCTGAGGGAGAAGTGGTACGTTAAAAGTATATCCTGGTCAGAAAAATACTTCTTTTCTTACCAAGTAGGTCTTCAGGCGCCACATTTCCGAGCGACCCATGTACTGATCCTTGAAGGTAATCTCTATCGAGTCCAGGGCCACATCCGCCGGCTTAACTATGCGCATCACCACATTGGAGTACGGACGCATCTTGAAGGCATTGGCGATGCCCGATTCGATGCTGATCACATCCCGGCCACAGCTGCCATTGAACTCGGTGATTTGGAGCAGTAGGTGAGTGCCGTTCTCCTCGTCGGGGGCGTAAATTTCCACCACATCCCCCACATTGGCGTTGGGATGATCCTTCAGATTCATCACCAAGTCCGCATCTGTGCCGAAATTTCCGTGTAACGTAATGTTTGCGCAATATCCAGTTTCGCTTACCGTAGGATTTGTTGCAGCCACGCGTATGCGTGTTCAGCTTGTACAGCTTCATGTTGACTTGGTGGTTGCAAAACCAACGGACAATTATTTACTCAATTCCAACATTTGCCCATTTGCATGCTAATAAAATAAAAATTCTACTTTTTCGCCTTTTGTTTTGATTCCTTATCTGCAAAGTGACCGCAGCTGTGGAATATTTGGTATTTTTCTGTAAAAATATACCAAATGTAATGTTTACATTTGTTATTGTAAATTAAATAACGCAGTTTATTTATATTTTTCAAGGTAGCTCAACACTTTTGGAAATGTATATCTTTTATTTTAATACTAACTTAATCTGCATTCCCTGACAATTTAAATATTTTCACATTTATTAAAATAAATAATGATTTGTTACGTAAGCTTACGTGTTACGTAAGCTTTTCTGTTATGTTAGTTATTGTGACTCGTATTATTCGTCACAAAATTTGAACTTCCGAACATTTGGGGCAACCGATGCTTTCGTCACTAGACTCCTTCCATTTCAGCGGGGATTTGGTGCTATTGACTGACATTTTTTTGGAATCTATGAAGCCTTTTAAATTACCCGCTAGTTTAGCCAAACGTTTACATATTTTACAAACTGGCGAATATCTTTGCTTATTGAAATATAAGTTTCATATCCATATATATTTTGCAGCTTTATGTTTATATATGTAGTCAGTCTGCGTCACAGAAGCGCAATCGATTTATTTCAGATAAGAAAGCCGAATACCTTTTGTAATTAAAAATGTAATTTCATCTATACTTCTGGAGGAAAATGATTGTTACATCGCATTAAAAATAGACACCCCCACGCTAATCAGTTTGCCCGCTGCTGAATCTATCAATTTCCATCTTTCTGCCCATGAGTTAATCTAAGCAATTAGAACGTTCTATTTAAGTTTTCCGTACATCTTTATTGTTTATTCGGTTATTTGGTTAATGAATTTATCACGAAGTGACTACAAGTTGCGTTCGTTGTTTTTCATTGAATAATTTTTATTGGGTCGCAAATATCAGTGAGTACATTTCGACAAAAATTGTTTAAAGACAGTTCGTTCGCCCGCGTAAATGGCTAATCCTCCGTCCTCAGTCAGATAGCTGCACTCGACTCGCTCCATTCCGGGTCCACCATCCATCCACCTTCCACCATCCGGACCCCGGACTCGTATTTATGATCCTCGGCGTCGGGGATTGTTTCGCAATCGGTTGTTTGTTTATTGTTTGTGGTGATTAGAACGCCACTGACGACAGAGATCGCCAGATCGGGCAGATAATTCGCATTCTCTACTTATAGCGAGGGTTATGTGTACAATCGAGGCGTGGGTCGCTCACCAGGATGCGTCGAAGTCGATTCGTCGGTTCGAAAATGAGTTTGCTCGTATATATGTAACTAACAATGCAAAGGGTCAAAGGGTCGTCGTCCTCGTCAATCACAATCTCAATCTCAACATGCAGCTTAAACGGTAGACAGAACCACGAAACGGGCTCCTAAAGCTAACTAAACACGTACGGACTACAAGTAAACGTTAATCACTAGGGAGGATGGGCTGGAGCACCACTCTCACATCGCCACGGTGGCCAGGACAACGGTGATGTCGTCCGGCTTGCCGCCACGCGCCTGAATGTTATTCCTCCTGGCGCTGAGGGCGAAGGGCGAGAGGAACTCGCTGTTGAGGGACAGGGTGCGCGCCATCAGCGCCAGGCTGTTGGCCGTCATCTGCAGCTTGACGGGATCGCGTTCGCCCTCCACCTCGCTGAGCACCTGCAGCATCAGATCCTCGGGCACGTTGTCGAACACTCCGTCGGTTGCAATGAGAATCACGTCGCCATCCCGCACCGGAAAGCTCATCGTGTCCGCCGACTCAGGGCTGTCGCTGAGGACATTGGGCCCATGTCCCGGCGGCGGCAATGACAGTTGGAAGGGTGTGTTGAAATAGTGCTGCTGCTCCTCGGACTTGTGAACCACCTGGCCTTCGCGCACCACAACGAAGCCGCTGTCGCCGATGTTGGCCGTGTGCACGGTGCTCGTCTCACGGTTGAGGATCAGGACGCAGGCGGTGCTGCTGCCCAGTATGGGCTTCTTCTGCTCCATCAGCTCGCAGTAGCTGTAGGCCAGCAGGTTGACTGGTCGTTGGGGATTGAAGTGGCTGCACTGCACCAACCGCTCGCAGGTGCGCATCAGGAACGATGAAAACTCTCCGGGATCGATGCCATAGCTTCGCCAGCCGCCCACGCCGTCGGCCACGCCCATGACATCGGCACTGGCGGTGGAGGCCTTGAACCATGAGTCCTCGCCGTACTTTCCCGGCTTGTACTTGTGTCGCAGGTTGTCCTTGGCGAAGCCGCACACCACCGACACGAAACGGGGTCGTGGGGCGCCCGAGGATCCTGCTACCGCTCCCGACTTGGTGGCCCCCTTGGCTGCTGCACCACCTCCGCCGCCCGTGGCCGTTTCCAGGAGCGTGGAGAAGCTGCTGCGCAGGGCGCGAGAGATCGCACGCGAGGTCCAGCTGAGTGACGAGTGCATCGCCCAGAACTCGTGGTCTCGTGCTCTCAATCAATCAAATCAATCGCATGTGGGGGGGTGTCGGATTTGGATTCGTTTTATTCGTTTGTTGCGACGTCGGAGTGCTCCTCCTTGGCGTTCACTCCTACACGCCACTCCTCCGCACTCGTTTTTTCCGGTGCAAAACTCCTGTCTCGACGGGGCACACAATTTACGTTCCAATTAAATGCGAAATGTTATGTGATGAAGTGATACACTTTTTCTCGTCAGGTCGCGATCCGGTTCAGAACTGGTTCAGCGCTGGCTGCTTGCTGGTTCTCCACCCCAACTCTCCGCTCCTGAACTGGGTTTGAAACCATATACACCCTATTGCCATAGCGGTATTTTCGGAACCAGTACGATTTCTTATATACAGAATTTTAAATCTGTATCCAACTGTGTATATATCGAAATAGTTGGTAAAACATGCAACTTTACTTATTGTTTTAAACAAAACATATTGTTTTATGCAATTGATTTATGCATTGGTATTTTAAAGAAAGCCCTTTATGCTTTTAGTTGATTTATTATAACGGTCATTTTCGTTTGGGTTTCTCTTCCTTACACCGCCTGGTCACACTGGCGACCAAAGTAGTTTGTTTTTGCCAAAAAAACTCAGGTCTGCTCCACTCCGCGATATTTGTTTGCCCAGCTGGTCTTTGTTGTTGGTAGGTCCAAACAAACACGCAGCCAGTGTTAACCCAGTTTTTGGGCTAGTGATTGCTGCAGCTCCCACGACCCAGCAGCGGGTTAAATCTAACAGTGTAATAGGGAAAGAGGTTGAACGAGGAGAGTGTTGTGTTATTGGTGGTGGACGTGGGCAACGACATTGGCATAGAAAATTTTGCATACTCTCTCCTTCGCACACGCACACCTTCGTCGAAAGTGTAAAAATAAAACAAACAAGTAAAAATAGCACTTGGCTTTTTGTTGTGCCTAAAGTTGTACGTATTTTGCAGACGGAAATTGATTGGTTGTGTAAATTGGAAAGTGCACGAAATCGCGAGCGCATAACGGTACATGTATACACACACAAGCAGCACACGCACACACATGGAGGCAGTGCTTTTTGTTTGATGTCCCATTTGGCGGATTAAAGACAAAGAGAGAGAGACAGAGAAACGGAGGAGGAGGACGCGATGACCACACGGGAGAATGTGGTGTCCAGTCGCCTGTCCAAGTTGATGCTCAGCAGCGGGAGTGGAAATGGCAGCGGAAGTGGCCCCAACATCCAGGTGGCTCCATCCTCCACCCTGGTGCAATCTCCCACCTCGCCCGGAGAGCAGTCCCAGTCCCAGTCCGAGCTGAACCAACTGAAGCGGGATGCGGATCCGCAGTTCTCGCGCTTCGCCGACTACTTTGTGATATGTGGACTGGATCTGGACACGGGTCTCGAACCAGATCGCTTTGCGGGTAAGTGATGAATGCTCACCGAGATTGGGATTAACTTCACATCTACGCCTCTCAGGGGACAACCTACATTGCTCGCCGCTGGATCGCGCCTACAAGAGCAAGCCTTTGGCCCATTATCCCGAGAATGTGCCCTGGAATCCCTTCGATGCCCACGGCATATGCATGGTAATCATAAAGACTGTTTGAAGTCACTCCCTAGCCATCTTAGGGTGGGTCGGTTAAAGTCGATAAGATAACGTACGATAGGCTAAACTATTTAAATTGGTCCCTTCATGCTTATTCCCAAACACACAGCAGTTTGATGAATAATTAGGTCAGAGAATGATTTATTGCCATCTGTCAATGGATTCAGGTCAGACAATGTGAATTTTTAAATGTTTTTCGTTTTTACGCAAATTTTATTAATTTTTATGAGCAACCATAACGCATTGCATAGTAATTGTAGAACTAAAGCATAGAAAAACTTATATCTTGCGAATGACCGAGCCACCCTAATCCATATTCATGTCTAATTGAGCTCAATTGGCTGCCCTTTCGGTGGAAATTCATGCTTGGCTAGCCAGTTCATTGATACACTCGCCGCGAGTTGCTGTGAGCGAAGCACTTATAATTGATGCCACGAATACGACAGCGTCACCACCCCTCTACCGATAAACCTTATCTCGGGCATCTGGGCATGTGTTCGAATGAATGGATTTTATTTATGCCCGCCACTTGAGATCGAGAACTCACCCCCGCCATTTGTCATCCACAGCTCTCACTACCGCAGGGACTGCGCTTCCGCACCCAGAAACATAGCATCGAACCCCGCTTCCACTCGTTTGCCACGACACGAGAGGATGGAAAGCGGTGCTATGGGTTCAGCCTGGTGTTCTACGAGGAAATTCGGAACCGTAACATTTGCGGGGCCATTCACACGCTGCAGAGCATGTTCATCACGGAGCTCTCCAATGGCCAGCAGACGCATTCTCTCAGTCGGGTGAAACAGGATGGTCCGGTCAGCCGGTCACTGCCAAGGCACTTTAAGGTGGCCGGACAGGCGCCGCAGTCTGCACAAAGTTACTACGACATCAACAAGGACAAGTTGTACGTGGCGAAGAGCATCACTCTGATATGCCAGGCTCCGTACGCCTTTGCCGCTCAGATGTTTCTTAAGAATCTGTACAGGTAAGTGAGATATAAAAGGAGAATCCCTGTACTTAATTTAGCTACCTCTTATTACCTAGATGTCTTCCTCGGCAGCCTGGTGCTGGTATCAGCTTGGAGTCCTACGTATACAATATACTCTACGAGGTTATGCTGCCGCAACCGGGCAAGTCCATCCGGGTTTACCTGCCTCCCACAGAGCCGCATCTGCCACCCATTGCTTTGATTCTTCAGCGTCCGCTTCTAGCTACCGAGTTGCCTCTGCTTGACTTTCCGCTCAGGCTGCTTTTCAAGTACCTGGGTGTGGAGTGTGTCATACAGCTGCTGACGTGCGTGCTCTTAGAGAATCAGGTCCTGCTCCGGTCCACAGGTCAGAACTTGCAATACTGGAAATACGGAACATATGCTATAACCTTTTCATTTCCACTGCAGACTATCAAAGACTTATGATCGTGGGTGAGTGCATTACCTCGCTGCTGTTCCCGTTCGTGTGGCCGCACGTGTACGCTCCCATTTTGCCGGCCGCCCTGCACCACTTTCTGGATGCACCAGTGCCCTTTGTGATGGGATTACATGCTGAGTGCGAAGCGGCTCACAAGATCGGCAGCGAGGCAACACTATGCTTCGTGGACATTGACAAGAAGCACATCCAGCTGCCCGAGGAGCTTCCAGTCTTTCCTCACAAGGTGGATTTTATGGCCGAAATTGGTTCGGTGCTGGACAAGTTCGAGATCGAGCGAGACCGTGACCAGGAGCCTAGTTTCCGAAACGGCTATGTGGGCAGAGGAGCCGGAGGAGGAGTTTCCGTATCTGGAAGTAGCGGAGCAGGTGGTGTCGATGCCATGATCTCCAGCTGCACCCTGCCCACCGGATTGCAAGCAGCACGACGAAGTAAGGAGCGCTTTCAGCAGATGCAGGAGACCGTCTATACTCTGTCGGGATCGCCGGGCGGAGGCGTTGTGGATTACCAACCGCTTATAGCTCATCCATCGCGAATCGATCATGTGCCACGGATCGCTGACTTTCTGCGTAGGAAGGGGGGTATCAGGGGAGCTGGCTCTCCGGTGGGTAGTCCCACCGTCTCGCTCTCTTCCTCGCCGGTTGGCATCTACCACGACGTAGACGCAGTGGACGCCACCATGCCAGTCAGTTCTCGTCGCGCAGAGAAACAAAAACTGAGCCCTGTGGATCAGTACTACCAGGACCTGCGCATCAACAACTCGGTGCGGGAGATCTTCCTCAACCGATTCGTGCACATGTTCCATGCCTACGAGTACTTTGTGATCTACCCAAATCAGGCTCGAGACGAATGGATCTCAAACCGTGAGACTTTGCAGAACTTCGACAAATCCTCGTTTCTGTCCGACCAGCCGGAGCATCATCGCGCGTTTCTTTCGCGCTTCCTTGAATCTCAGATGTTTGCCACCCTAATCGACAACAAGATCCTGGCTATGTGGGAGTCGCAGCCCGATGAACAGCTCCAGCTGTTCGATCAGCGCGTGAAATTGCTGAGGTAAGTCGTTAAAGTGCTAACCGCTCTATTACTTATGGTTGATGGCCAGAAACTTACTACCACCATAACAATGCAGTACACTAACGATTTTTCTTGTTGCATTCGAACATTCCAGGCGACGACACGGGGAAAACATGATTGCCGCCACCAGCTACGAGCCGTGCGTGCTCAGCCAGGACTCGCAGCAGGGCTTCGAGAAGCGGCTCAACTGCATCGACATCGAAGTGACGCCTCCCAGCGAAATTCTGGCCAACCGAGCGGCCTACTTCCGCAGCTTTCCGCTGCTCGAGAAGGGCGTGCTCAACCAGGAGTGCGCCTCGAGGTAGTTGCCCTAGTCGCCTAGTTCCCACAGCTTCCTGTTCTTGTATAGTTAGTCGTAGAGCACGTCCTGCTTTGAGACCAACCACCAGTCCCCATCCCTAACCCCCGCACTCATCCTATAACCGAAATCCCCGCCGGGGATAAGTGTACCTTGGTCCTAGAAAGGCCGACAAACGTTTGATATTACCTAAATGTTAGTTATAGATACCATAGTCTCCTAGCTGTACGTAGATGTATATCATGTACCTTTGTTAGCTCAAATTAGATCAAATCGAATCAAGTAGCGCGTTTTACACTGGATACTCCCTTCCGTTGGCATCATACTTTTATTTCTATTTCTATTCGTATTCGTATTGTTTCTCTTAGTGCATACCACTTAACAATAAATTCTGCATTCTCCAATCGTTAACCGAGACTCTTCTTTTCGTTTGTTTTGTTTCGTTCTCCCGCCGTAAATTGCACCGCATGCACCGCCCACAGCTCACCGCCTGCTCCACCTCCACCCGGTCACCCATCCAGCCCATCCTCCAGCCCCCTTCGAAGTCCCCACTAATCCGCTGTCTCTTTATTCTCGTTCGAAATTCAAACTAAACTCAAACCGATCTTCAAACTCATTCGCGCTAACATCCATCAAACAACCAACCTCAACCAAATACCGTATCCGAATCCGCCTCCGATTCCGCATCCGAATCCCCAACAGAGGCAACAGCCTGCGACGGGTAAAGAACGGCAACAAGTGGCGGGCCCGGGAGATCTCGCTGGACCAGAAGCCTGGCTCGAATGCCATCAACCGCCTGTCGGCGAACCTGACCACGGCGGACGTGAGTCCGGCTCTAATCGCCCAGGCGAACTGGACGTTTGTGGAGCGACTGCTGAAGGTGTGTTTCGGATAATAAGGTATTGAATAGAACTATGCTTATGTTTGCCTAATTGTAGGACATAAAATCGAAGACCAAGCGGATGCTGCTGGAAAAAATGGGTAACGAGGCAGTGGCGCTGGGCCTCAAAGGCGACGGCATTGAGGAGAACACCTTGATAGCCAGCATGTGCGATTTGCTGGAGAAGATCTGGTCGCACGGCCTGCAGAACAAGCAGGGTAAATCCGCTCTGTGGGCCCATTTGCTGGCCTATCTCGAGATGCAGGAGTCCCGCGGTGCTGGCGACAGCTCAGGAGCAGAGCAGACGCCACCGGTGTCCAGCAGTCCGGGCAGCAAGATGACCATAGCCACAGCATCGCCCGCTCTCGCCTGGAACGCAATGCGCAAGCGCATGGACTGTAAGTGGAGTTTGTGTTGCAATTAATAATTTGTATATTTCAATGTTTAATCTCTATCGTTAGATCTCTCCACATTCCAAACGGACTTCGACAGCCCGCCCAGTCCGAATCGCAGTCGATCGCGAGATCGCAACAAATTCGTGGGCCTGGAGCAGCTGTGCCCACTTCCCGAGTCCCTGGAGTTCGATGTGAAGTAAGTAGCAAATCAAGGAATCTGCCTTACTAAGTCACCAAATACTTGCTCCTGTAGAAATGTGCTGGCCATGGCGGATATCAAGACGCATATTGGCTATACCCGCGCCTGGGTTCGCCTGTCGCTGGAGAAGAAGCTGCTGTCCAGGCACTTTCGTACCCTGCTCTCGGATGAGGCTCTGCTGCGATCTCTGTACAAGCGATCGGCCTTCTTGCGCTGCGAGGAGGAGAAGGAACAGTTTCTCTACCATCTGCTCACTTTGAACACGGTGGACTACTTCAGCTTTACCAACATCTACCCCACGACGAGTAGGTCACGCTAGCAGTCCAATATATTGCCTGTGCTCACACTCCTCTTGGTTTCGCATTCCCTTCCCACCCACAGAGCTGCCCTACCGCGTCGTGATCTTCCCCTCCCGCAAGTACGGCTCCTACCACACCTCCAGCAACGTCTGGATCATGGTCTCGGGCACCATGAATGAGACGCAACGGGTGCCCGTGCCGAAAGGATCCTTGGAGTTCATCTTCCACGTAAGCTTTTAGTTCGAGCATCAAAAATTTTAGATAACCACCTATTGAATTCCCTTTCATTTGCAGTACAAGAACCTTGGCCTACTGACAACCATGCGCATTGGACACGACAACTCAGGACCCAGCCACAAGTGGCTGGTTGAGCAGGTGGTGATGCGCAATGAGGTCACCGGCCACACCTACAAGTGAGCTAACAGCAAGTCGTTCAAACATGGGCTATGAGTAACACAATATTTCCTTAACCCAAAAAGATTCCCCTGTGGACGCTGGCTGGGCCGTGGCGTGGATGACGATTCCACGGAGCGCCTGCTGGTGGGCCAACGTGTTTCGACGAACGCGAAGAATGCAGAGCTGGTTCCTGGATCTGATACGCGCACCCCTCCTCGGACGCGAAGCCCCAGTGTGCAGCGCCAGGAGACACTGGCGCCCTCAGAGATTCAACACCAGCTGGGCAACTGCGTCAACGTGCTGGTCAAATGGCATTACAAACCCAGCCGGGATCGGGATGTGGGCACACTGACCAACCTGCTGTGCGGAGACGATGGTTTGGTCAAGTGCCTGGAGCAGGTTTTCCTCTGCGGCTTTCGGTCGGCGCGATTCTTTGGACGAAATCTGTACATCTGGGACTATTTCAGTAAGACACATAGACTTTAAATAGGGCTTTAAATTTCTGAAACCTTTTACCATTACAGCCAAAATCAAGGAGCTGTTTGAACACAATCTGCAGATGGAGCTGGATGACTCATCCTCTAGCCTAGACTCCTCGTTTAGCAATGGAAGCGGCAGCGGAGGAAACAGCCTGCAACGTCGGGAAATCTCCAACATTTGGCGTTTGTACGTACAGCTCATGGACGAGATCAACGGCACGGCACTCGGCAAGGACGGCAAATTCCAGCTGCTGATCTGCCTGAGCCTGCGGGAGCACCTGCTGACGCGTCTGATAAAGCCAATGGCTCTGACCAAGGTGACGCACGAGATGTACGAGGAGGAGAGCTTCCTTAGGCGTCGCAACCTCCTCACCTTTCTCATCCAAATCCTTGAGCCGCTGGACGACTGCCACATCGTGCTGGAAAACTCAATCACACAGGGCATTCGCATCGCGTCCCAATGCTGAGGATCGGATGCAATACCGCTCCCAATGCAATACTCACGCCACATCTCACCCACGGACATTTGCAACCAGTGACCTAGAGAATACTCACATACATATGCTCTTGAGGAATCTCGTAACTCTCGAATTCGTTGTTAGCTTTTAATACGAAGCGGAGGAACTTCTGCCCCTTATTACACCTATTTCTAGTTCTAACTATAATCCCAAGCCTAGCCACTAACCACTTGCCATTCGACCCGACAGCTTGCCAAGAAACCAAGTCAAACGCTGAACGTTTTAGGGGGATGGATGCCAGTCCCGGGAACACTGAAGCCAAAGTTTAACAAAATTCCTTGTCATCGACGCAATCGAATTTTAAAGACATTTACTGTGCAATTAAGACGTTTACTATAACAAATTCTAAAATGTTGTTCAAAAATCTCCATATATTTGAAGCGTATGCGTGTGTGTAGCTTAGTAGATAAGGTGTCCCAATCCGAAACCGAATCCAGTCAATTATCCTGAGTTCCATTTTTAACGGTAGCTTTTAGTTTAGTTGATTTTACCAAAGAATCTTTGTTTTTTATTACGACCAACTTATGGCGTATATTTGTATATTATTATATTTTGGTACTTGAGTGAGTGAAATGAGATTAACCCAAAGGTGTTTATGTTATAATCCAGCTTTATTTTTACACTTTAGCCAAACACGTTTGCAGACACTACCTTAAGACCCTGAAAGTCAATAAATACAAATACGCAATTGACATATACGCTTACAAGTATGGCATTTACTTCGAATAGCGCTGGAAAATTTACAAAATTCTGGAAGTTCCGCACAGATATAAATTTAATAAGGTCGTTACGAAAGATAGCCAGTTACCAAAAATGTTGTGGACGCCATTGCGAGCAAATGTTATGCGAACTGTGGACTCAGACCCGTGGTCACCGCTAATGTGTTCCGTATCCCAAAACGTTGTCGGTCGCTTGGGAACATTGGACGCCATCTCTTCCAAAACGTTTCCAGGAGGAGCATACCTCACTACTAGGTATCGCGTTTCTTGTCTGCGGAAGACGCAATTATCTTGCACTTCGTCTTGCCATGGAGGAGTAATTTTATCAGATACTCACATTCTCCCTAGTCCAACGCCAAGCCTGGTGGAGGCGTTCCATATCATGGCCGTAAACCTGTAATACTTTGTGTTCTCGGCGAAGCCTCGGTAATGAAACCAAATTCGAACACATTCCCTAGGTAAGGCATCCCGGAAAACGCACACGACTTGAATGTGCTTGCCCGTTATTGGGCCCGTTGCGTATAGGTATTCCAAGTAGTTCTCTGTGTAAACACCATCATTCCTGACTATTTCCTAGAGGACGATGGAGACTGTTCAATTTTAAGTAATTTAGGTATGTATACAGAGGCCGAAAGACTTGCCTCAGCGTATTCTGAACACTCTGTACAGAGATCTTCGTCCAGAACCATCGGCTGATTTCCGTACTTGGCCCTCCTTCGATTGTGCGCCTCCAGGATTAGGGAACGAAGACCTATGCCGAATGTCTGGTTGCACTAAAGGGAAAGGGGTTCTCAGATTGAAGAAAAATATTAGATCGTACTACCTCGATGGCGATTAAAAACAAAATAATTTTTATGCTCATTGCTTGTTACTTATTTTGCAGAAAGATTTTCCAGAATATGACAACATTCACATAGTATTATTAAATACGCAAGGCTTATTGAAACTTCATTAATATGATTAACAATTTCGAGAAAACATGACGTGAATGAACATGTTACGTTTGTGCCGCAAAAGGTAGGTTTACGATTCATAACCAGTTTTATTTTTTGATTACTATTAAATGTAATTTAAATTTTAAAATTTATTATGATTCTAAAATCTTTTAAATTGAATTTTATTGAATTTTTAAACTATTTCGATAACTGTTTAAAGTTCATTCATTCCACGACCCAAAACCGTGACAGTATTCGATAAGATATCGGTCTCCCCATCTCCATCATCGATGGTATCGAAATGGAACTGAGTGCGCTTCCACCTCTAAGAACTTTTGTTCCCTAGCGTTATTCGAAATTGTGTTTGTGCCCGACGAACAACAAACGAATTGTTAACAGGCCGAGTGGAGTGACTTGTGGTCCGCGTTTCGTGTGTGTGTCATTCCAGCCGAAAACCAAGATTAGCTTCGACAAGCTGAGAAAAGAAGGGAGCAGCTCCAATCGATAATCGAAAGAACCGTTCCGAGTTGGAAGAAATTGGAAAGTAAGTGGAGAGTGGAAACTATTTTGGTTCGGTGCGTTTTTTCAATGCGGGTCACTGGGAAATGCAGACACATTCACGGTGCCGAGCGGATGACGTGAGCAGAAGGGAGAGAGAGCGAAAGCTTGTTCTCTTTCTTTTCTTCAGAGGCCGAATGTGCGTTTTGGATTCTGGCTCCTCAAGGCTTGTTTACATAATCACCGTCTCCTGCTCTGCTCTGCTCTGTTTATTCCCCGCGACGAACAGCTGCTGCGCTGCCACCGCTTATCGATTTTTTCCGTCTCGCTTTTTGCAGCCGGCAAGACGACGCCATTAATTGGCCGTCGCCACGTCATGCTTGTCGTATGATTTTTCGCGTCGGAACTTGCAGCAGGTGAACACCCGCCTCCACGCCTCCCCTCTCTCTCTATGTCGCTGACAACATCTCGCTCGATGACGCGTCGTTTTGGGGCCGTACTTTGCCCTGCGATCGTACGATTTCCCCAGCGGCAGCGTCATTCCAATGGGGCAAGTGTTAGTCACGCTACGTGCTCCACTTTCCCAAGCGCCTTTTTACCGTTGCGTTGCGTGGTCGCTCTTTTCCAGCCAAACACAACAGAGTGGCGGAGAGCGAGAGAGTGCACGCGCGTGTTTGGAGAGATCACACGCACTATCAGAGTCAGCTGTTTCGGCTGCTCAATGAAATTCGTATTCGGTGCGTAGGTGACTGAGAAAAAGAGACGGACATATACATATTTATATATGTACAAAATAGTGGGCATTGTGCAATTCTTCTAGACAATCTTATCTCCCGCCTTGGAGCCCTAAAGCGCTGTAAATGCTAAGTAGGGTGCCCCAGAAAAACGTGCCAGTGGGTAAACTACAGTTCCTACTCCCAGACCGATAGTTCCCAGAGCATTCTCGCACGTAGCATCCGAAAATCACAGTTGACGTCAACTGATTTTTTCGGCGTATTCCATTAAGTCCATTAGTGATAAGCCCACGCCCCAAGGTTATCAATGCAAATTGCTTGTGTGTACTATTGGAGTACACCCCACGATCAGTCTATAATTGTCCACCGATCGCAGCTTATCAATGGCGAAAGCACTCGTACGCGCGCAGATTTGAATAAACCCGAGGTAGTCTTTGATACTCAGTGGTTTGGGCTCACACCCAGAACTGTACTTTCGACCTTTAGCTGTTGGCCGAAAGCGAACGAACAGCCGAAAGCCAAACTCCAAAATCATCTCTTACTTTGCCGTGAGATTCGCCAAAGTTCTTTGGCCTTTTAGGAAGTGTTAGCCCAGAACTACACGGTGTTTGGTCCAAAGAGTGAAAAACAATAGTTAATTGTATTAAAAAATGTGATTATCTTCTCACGCTCACCGCTTGATCTAATTTAATTTGTCGTACCGAGTGATCTGAACACATCCGGTTTACATGAAAAACGTAACTAAATCATTATATCTCAACCATTAAGGGTCAATTACGGTTACATGTTTAAATTTTCCATTTGTGTAAATGTTTGCAAAGATTTTCTATGTTTTTTGAGTGTTTTTGAGATAATGGAAGTGGTTCCAAGGATTTTATTTAGTTGAGAATACTATTAAACAGCACTTTATGGCCGGCTTCTTCAGAAAAAACTATATTATAGATTTAAGAACATGGCTTCAGATATGTATTGTATATGATTGAAGTAGTAGCAGATAATCACGCGATTTCATTATGATCTTGCTCGTACTTCCACAAATTCCCCGATCGCAGGGTTCGCCTGACCTCCGTCTGAAGAAAATACGTACGATGTGTAGTCCGTAGAAGTGTATTATAATGAAATAAGCCCGTGCTGATAGCGAACTTGGCCCGCCATCCGTTTTGCCAGGCTGGCAAAGATCGGGCGGTGCGATTATCAGACATGCAGGGTGTTTGCCGAGTGCTAACCATAATTAAAGGCGAATTGGTCTTATCGCTGGAAACAGTGAAACACGGCTCGTTTCCGCCAAACGCATTTATCGTGTTTCCAGATACCCGCGATTCGCGATTCGAGTGCAGCGGAAGCGACCGTCAGGCGCAGAAATATTGTTCTTCTCCCAGATAAGTTAGCAGCAGGTATGGGGATCTTATCTCTCACCTGCTTTTAGTGCCCGGCAATTTGGGAATCGATTTTACGGGTTCCACACTTGTCCACTTCAAATGGAAATCTCCCCCGGCTTTGTTTACGTTTGGACTCGCTTCAATGGAGGTGGTTCTTCGTCACCACAGTTTAAAAGCCAAAGTCATTACAGTAGGCACTCGCCAGTGAGATTAGATATGTTTGGCTTGCTTTGCTGTTGCTTAAGATATTTGTTTCCAAAAATCATCGTGATAAGAATTGATTTATTATCGCGCATTGTTAAATCACGAATATTTTTAATCTAAACTGATGTGCCAGTAGTGATTTAAAAAAAGAAACTACGAGTGTCGTCAAGCTGGAAATTGTGAGTCACTACTGCTATGTTTTTCGAAAATAAAGGAACTTCTAATAATTATTAGATTAGGCAATCAATGAAACAACATAACTTTTGTAATTAGTCATATTTTCATGAATTTGAAGAACTGAAAGGTTTCTTATAGCGAGCAGTGACTGTAGATCGTACGACTTTGACTTGTGACGTACGACAGCTGAAGATTGCGAAAGGTGGCCGAAATTCGACTTGGCAACAGAATTAGCATGTTCTGCGGGGAAGGTACAATAAATTCGTTCAATTCCAAACAACGCTTACATCAGATCCGAAATTATTCAGAGATTTTTATGGCTTGAACTTGAACTGAAAGCGGCTGCCAAGTGACTCACGTCTCTTGAACGAAAACCTTGAACACTTCTCCCAAAAACAAGCACCCTGCTCCCCTTTGGAGTCGCCAGGAGGGGCTCCTCCAGATAAGGTATAGAAATCTCTGACGTATTCCCAATGTCAAGAAATATGCCGACGCTATCCACACACATAGATTCATATGTAAATAGGCATGTGTGCCACGATGAATAAACATGGGAAATCGTCTACCTAAAATTATTGTTAGCCACGCACGAGACAGCTGACCGACTGCACAGTGGGCCTATTTACAATATTATCGAAGAAAGCATTTAAAAAATGAGGAATTTATGGTAGTAATATTAATATTTATTATGAACAAATATGCAGTTGCAAGCAAATGCCCCAAAATACGCAATGCTACCTACTTATGTACATATGTGCACATATGACGATCTTGTTTAATTATTTCGCACGCAGCATCGATGTTTTTTGGCACAAAAACTGATTTAGAACGACCTTCGGGAAATTCGTCATTGAAAATTCCCGGTAGCTGAAATATGTACATATGACTTAACCAATCCCAAGTGAAACTTCCTGCGTGCTGCTTTTGCTGGGTGTGCCATGGAGCACGAGAGGATTGGCGCCCAGCTCTCAGGCGGGATTGGGTCATCGTGTCCGGCTCACGTGTTCCATCTGCACTTGTTTACGTAAAGTGCAGCGCCACTCGGAACTAGTTCCGCCCACCCTGCTCTGCTGCCCCCCAGCGCTTCACTTGCTCATCATCCCGCTCCTCTCGAGAGCACTACGTGTCTCTGGCTGTCTATTATTACCGACACCGAGCCGTGTTGTTGTTTACCCGCCGATGTGGTCGCTGTTTCAGTTGCGCTTTTTTTTCTGCGGAATTTCTCTGGTGCGATGCGCGTGGCGAATTGAATCGGCCATTTGGCAATTAAAACTGAAATCGATTTGGCCGTGGCTCAACTTCGAAGAAAAGGGGCGTGGCTGGGGGCGCGGGGTCAGGTGTCACGTGTCGTCAGCACAAAATAGCCCGAACTATTGCCACCCGAGTCATAAATATTTGGGTTAATAAAAAGGGAATATCTGATTACATAAAAAATGGTTTCACAAGCAAGTAATTTTCCAGCGCAAATTTAATTAGCTGCGCGAATGTGTAATATATTTTTGCTTATGCACCAATGCATTAAATGGTATTTCAAAAATAACTTTGTTTATTTCGAATTGTTTACTGCTTTATTGGATTTTATTTATAAATTGCTTGGTAAACAAGTGCAAATGTGTAGATGAAACTAAACAAAAATGCAGCTTGTGTTGGTTCATTAAAGTAAAATTGGTATTCCTTTTTAAGAAAACTAATTAACCCTTTGCTTAAAAGTTAAAAGTTTAAAGTGGTGGAGTAAATGGCAAAGGGGAAGCCCCTAATTTGAATAAAATTCAACGAATGAAAAAATATGATAAATGATGCTTGCAACTACATATAAAAATAACGCAAAGCTAACCAAATTCAAAGAAAAACTTTCTAATTTCATAAGTGTGATGTAAATGTGATGTAAAGAAACGTAGCACACAAAATATGGGAAAGAAATGTAGAGCATTGATAGTAACCAATCTGTTTCTCGATCTCTTCCAGCTGAAAGTCAATTGAATCTCTGTTCCTCCGTCACCGCGTCGCGAAGCCGTTAAAACTGCCGCTCCCAAACATTCGCTGCGATGGCCACCTCATCGATACTCGCCAAAAGCACAATTAACAGCACATCGCCACCGGCCACGCCCAGCAGCAGCGCCTCCCCCGGCTCCACACTGACCACCCGGAAGCGGACCTACGAGATAGCCATTGCCATGCCCTCGTCCACCGCCTCCAGCAGCGCCACAAAGGTAACGGAAGTCCAGGATCAGCGCACAAACAGCCCCGGCAAGTCCAAGAGCCGGCCCGGCCAACTGGAGAGCGTCCTGGTGGTCGGCGAGGGAGCCAGCGAGCCCACTACCTCGGCCACCACCCTGCGGGACAGCACACGCACCATCTCACAGAGCGACGCCGACGATGGCGGCGAAGCAGCGGCCGCCGAGGACCTGCTGCCCCCACAGTCGGATTACCTCAACGGCGTCAAGCGGAAGTACGTCCCGCAGCAGCAGGCGTCGCCGAATCACCGGGTGGTGCCCGCATCCACCTCGCAGCAATTCTTCAGCGGAGCCTCCGATTTTGCTGTAAGTAGTCAAGAGGGAACCTACCTAATGAGTTAGGATGCAAAGATTAGTTTAAATAGTAGCTCAATCGTAGTAGCTGAACTCATTTGAAATCAATGTTCGAGTATATGTCGTATATTTCCGACGATGTGTGATAAGATTGAGAAAGAATGTGTAGGCTAAGGACCCAATCGTCCAGTTGAATGGCCCAACTAATCGGGAACTTTTCTTCCTGCAGACAATTTGCAAGCCGGCGCCCTACTCTCACGACGAGGAGGCCATGCTGGAGCGGGATAGGTGTGACTACACTCAGAGGATCACCTACCAAATGGCCCGCTCCGGACAGACGACCCGCAGGGTGAGGGTCTACGCCGATGGCATCTACGATCTGTTCCACCAGGGCCACGCCCGCCAACTAATGCAGGCCAAGAATATCTTTCCCAACGTGTACTTAATTGTGGGCGTGTGCAACGATGAGCTCACCCACCGCATGAAGGGTCGCACCGTGATGAACGGCTTCGAGCGATACGAGGGAGTGCGTCACTGCCGCTATGTGGACGAGGTATGTTGTGCCCGGCACTGATTAGATCTATCGGTCTATAGCATCTTACTCTGTCTTGCAGATCGTCCAGAATGCGCCATGGACTCTGTCCGATGAATTCATCGCCGACAACAAAATTGACTTTGTGGCCCACGACGACATTCCGTATGTAACCGATGGCATGGACGACATCTATGCTCCTCTCAAGGCGCGCGGCATGTTCGTGGCCACGGAGCGCACTGAGGGCGTGTCCACCTCGGACATCGTGGCCCGGATCGTCAAGGATTACGATCTGTATGTGCGTCGTAATCTCGCCAGAGGCTATTCGGCCAAGGAACTCAATGTGTCGTTCCTGTCCGAGAAGAAGTTCCGGCTGCAGAACAAGATGGACGAGCTGAAGTCGCGCGGCAAGCGCGAGCTGAGCAAGGTGAAGGTGGACATCATCACCAAGTGGGAGGAGAAGTCGCGCGAGTTCATCGACACCTTCCTGCTGCTGTTCGGACGTGAGAACCTGAATCACTTGTGGAACGAGTCGAAGGGCAAGCTTCTGCAGGCACTCAGTCCGCCGGGCAGCCCGTCGGGATCCGTAAACGGTGATGACACGGAGGGCGGCGAGGACTACAGCGAAACTATTGACGAGTACTTGGAAATGGCCGAGAAGTTGAGCGGGGGCAGCGGCAGCGGCAGCAGTGGATCGCTGAACGGCAAACAGAGGCCGAAGCAGAAGCGCTCCTCGCTGGCCCGCCGCAGTTACCAGAGTCTGCAGAGCCGATCACCCGACCTGGAAGCGGATGGGGACGAGGATGCGGATGCGGAGTACGAGCGGCGCAGCGATTGATTCTAGTGCGGGCCAGCCCGATCTTTTCTTCTTCTCTTAATGTCTTTGATGCTATTGTGAATGGACTTGTTTGCAACTAGTTCGACGGCACACTATAGATGCCCCAGGATCGCCACGCAGGCTCCACGAACACACACTTATATTTACTCTAGCCCTAAGTGGTACTGTAATCCCAATGTTTTAGTTGGCACTCGTTCCCCTCCTTCCTCAACTCCACCTGCCCATCTCCATCTGTGAGAATCGAGGGAATCCTGTAGCTAATTCAGTTGTGTGTGTGGGACAA
Source organism: Drosophila simulans (assembly GCF_016746395.2). Taxonomy (NCBI): domain Eukaryota; kingdom Metazoa; phylum Arthropoda; class Insecta; order Diptera; family Drosophilidae; genus Drosophila; species Drosophila simulans. Next base: position 1,520,896 of record NC_052522.2, read on the forward strand.
GCAACCACCAACGCGGAAAAGACTCATTTTTGTATTAGGCACTCGGCGGACTGTGCACGAAATCAATCGGCAGTGGCGGCAGATTCAGGTGCCGAAAGTATCTAGAAATATTTATATTAAATTATTTCGCATAACATTAAACTAAGTTAACACACCGCAACCAGAACACCAACCAATATAGAGAAATCCAAACAAATTACGAAATACATTCGGAAAATGCAAAAAAAAGAAAACAAGTAATTAGTAACAGTTGGCAATAGCGGAACTATTGCAAATGCTTTGTTAAATATTTTTTGAAAAATAAACATTGAATCGAAAGGAAATAGAAGTAAGCGAGTGGCTTGTGAATCAGTTTGCTATCCCATACGTTTATCCAGCAATTGCGCATCCGATTCAGCGGCCATCCATGGCACTGGTGGAATTCTTGAGCGCCAGCCACCGATGATGATGAAACCGTTTGCCTTGATTGGACACCCATTCCCTCGCAATTAGCTGCCCATTCACCGGCTGGAAGCGGTTCACTGATTTGTTTAATGGCGCTGCGGTTTATATGTAGATGCGCCCATCGCCTGATCGAATCGGCGGACCCGTGCCAAGTCAGGCGACCGACCCGCTGCTTCCTATTTGCTTGCGCCTCAATTTGCGGCAATTGAAGATGAGCGATGAATCCGAGCCAGAGGCTTGGGCCTGAGACTGCGACGGCGACTAGAGCCGCCTCCAAGTCGTGTGCCTCGCCAGCCGCTGGACTCAATTGTATTGATTCGCCACCAGTTGCCGCCAATTTATTCTGATCGCAGCTAGTGCGCAGTTGGGGGCATCTCTCGCTCAAAGTCTCGGACTCAATCCCCGACAGAGTAGGCCTAGAGGGTTATGCCGGTTCCGTCTCAATTTATGTAATCAGTCGTCCGGACGAAATCCCCTTGAGCGGACCACTAGTGCTGTACTTAGTTGTGTATACTCGTACATATATTTTTATAAGCAATGGACAGAATGCCGGAAGAGGACGACGTATCCCCAGTGTCGACGGCTCCTGCCACGCCGTCTCCGCCGCCGGAGTTTAAGATGCTACCGCTTATTATGGACTTTGAGGATTTTGTAAGGCTACTCCAAAGAGGAAAAAGAGTTGCCACATACTAATCCCTCTTCCCCAAACTCATCCAGAGCATTTGCCAGCCTGCGCCTTTCTCGTACGATGACAAGGCCATGCTGGAGCTCGAGCGATGCGACTACACACAGAGGATCACCTATCATATGGCCAGAGCTGGGAAGACGACGCGCAGGGTGCGGGTCTACGCAGATGGCATATATGATCTGTTCCACCAGGGCCATGCCCGCCAACTGATGCAGGCCAAGAATGTGTTTCCCAACGTCTATCTCATCGTGGGCGTGTGCAATGATGAGCTGACCCTCAGGATGAAGGGACGCACGGTCATGAATGGATTCGAGCGCTACGAGGGAGTGCGTCACTGCCGCTACGTGGATGAGGTAAGTGTTCAATGAAACCAATCAAATGTTTCTATACACTCGTGGATCCATTCGTTATCACAAGATCGTTCCGAATGCTCCGTGGACGCTAAATGAGGAGTTCATCGAGGAGCACAAGATCGACTTTGTAGCCCACGATGACATACCCTATGGAGCTGGCGGAGTCAACGACATATATGCTCCACTCAAAGCGAAGGGAATGTTCGTGGCCACGGAGCGCACTGAGGGCGTGTCCACGTCGGACATTGTGGCCCGAATCGTGAAGGACTACGACGTATATGTGCGCAGGAACCTGGCCAGAGGCTACTCAGCCAAGGAGCTCAACGTCTCCTTTCTCTCCGAGAAGAAATTCCGTCTGCAGAACAAGATGGACGAGCTGAAGACACGAGGCAAGCGGGAGCTGACCAAAGTCAAGGTTGACATCATCACCAAGTGGGAGGAGAAGTCGCGCGAGTTCATTGATGCCTTCCTGCTCCTGTTCGGCAGGGAGCGGCTTAACACCTTCTGGAACGAGTCCAAGGGCCGAATCATTCAGGCCCTCAGCCCACCAGGCAGTCCGAATGGCTCCGTAAACGGTGACGATCCAGACGCAACAGACGATCCAGACTCTGAGGATGAGTACATGGAGCTGCCACCAGACTACGGATCCGCTAGTTGCGGATCCCTTACTCGAAAACTAAAGCGCCCTGATAAGGTGAATGCCTCAGCAAACCTCAGTTACTCGGAGCAACCAGAACATAGGGATGTCGTAAACGAGCGACGCAGCGACTAAAGACGAATTAGGTCCCTTCCTATCAATTAAAACGTTAATAAATTTGTTTGTAGTTTAATGGAACAGCGCAATAGGCACTTTTATACCTATTTAAAAGAGCTACCAGAAAAAGTGTGCGCTAAATTGTGAATATTCCTTTTGGCAGGAAAGTAAAAAAGGCGTTTATTTCATATTGTAGTTGCTGCTTTTATTGGTTATCTTATGTGTATTGTGAATATATGTTTGGTTAAATTATAGATTAGCTGAATGATTTTCCAAATCCTCTTCAATGAAAGAACAATCGTATTTGTTATTTAAAATAACGTTGAAATATTCGCATAAAAACAAAAATACAATAAATCTTGTAACTTCATAAGCGATCATCATCTAGCTCTTCATGGAGCTCTGTTCATGCCCGTGGCGAACAGGGGAACCATCTTCTTTCCCTTGGCCTTCTTTTGCTTCTTGGATTCCGCAGGAGCTGCTCCATTCGATTTAGCTGCTCCTACCTTTTGCTTTTTCTGGTCCAAGGCTCCAACTAAAAGTTCTCCCAGACCCCAGTGGCCCACAGATCGCTGCTCAAGGTCCTCATCACTGGTTCTTGTGACCATGACAGCCCGTGGCGGCGGTGGAGCTGAACGGCCCCAAGCGCCCACCTGAATATCCAATGATGGGCCAGCTCCTCCAGGAGAATTACTTCCAATGGTGGGCCACAACTCCTGCTTGGGACTGCCCAAAGTGACGCTGGAGTAGCGGGAACCGTGGTCCTGGTTGCTGATGTTCACGGGCACAGAACCACTGGGAGCGGGCAAAGCCTCCTCGAAACCGCACTTTAGATTAAATCACATATTAATAATTGACACTAACGGCAGGCATTGCTAACTCACAGTGGGAAACTCATGGGAGGAGCTTAGGTCAAGGTTAGCTGCACTGGCAATAAGTTTGCCCATCTGGCGGTCATTTATCTCGTTGATGTGCTGCTCTCGTTTGCGCTCCTCGCGATCCCGACGCTGTCGCTCCTTCTTACGATGAAGAATGTCCTCTGCGGAAAAAATACATATTTGCCTTATGCTGTAAATGGACCTAGTGGACTTACCCTTAAAGAGCTTGAGTATTCCTCCAGAGACCACTGGCGGCTGCAGTTCGACTTCCACAACCGAAAACTGACAAGTCAAAGGCAAGTGCCCAAGACAAGTGAACTTGCGTCGATGCTCCTCATCCATGGAGTGCTGTTCCATCTGCACGATTTGGGCTTCGATGAGTAGCGGACCCAAGTCCAAGGTGCCGTAGCAAGCCTGAAGCATCTTCACGTTCAAGGGATGCAAGTAAATATTCTGTCCGTCGTTTGACTGGTAGAAATAATAGTATTTATTATGGTTGCTCGAGTAGCTAAGGCTGCTAGATGCCTCTCCCGACGAGATGGAGGCATCGTCTGACTTCTCAATATCAATCTTGGTCTCGGTTTCTAGGCAAAGTACAGGTGCCGTCTCGTCTTCATCCTCTCTGGGATCTGGTTTCTCGAGTCCCAACTTCTCGCCACGCTCCTGAAGCATCACCAGCGCTTGCTGGATAAACACATCTTCGGGGCAGGAGGTATCCGATTCGGCTAGCAGTTCGCAACGCTCCCTCTCGATGATGGCGGCCACATCCATCCGCTTCGCTATTAGAAACTTCGAGTAGTGTTTAGCCTCTTCACCAGCGGACACAAAGGGGAAACGTTCAATTGTTTCGCCCAATCCTGCAACATGCTTTTCAATGTACATTGAGCCCTTGCGGCGCCGCATCAACTGGAAGGTAATCTTCTCGCCCACTTGCAAGTCCCTCAGCTGTTCGATGGTGCAGCTCTTCAGATCTCCCGCGTGGATGGCGTCATAGCAGATCGGGCACTTGCGCCAGGTTTTGTCGCTCAGCGAAAGATAGTGCAGCAAGCAAGGCCAACAGTAGGCGTGTCCGCATCTGGTGAGCTTGGCAGCCACAGGCGGGTACAGGCAGATGGGGCACTGCAACTCCTCAGTGGTCTGTATGTTGATCTGCTCGATGTAGCTCCAATCGATGAGTGCATCCGGCGAGCCATTAACCTGAGCCTTTGCCCCCGATCTAATGACGAACTGAAAGTTGGCCTGCAGGAACTGCTCCTTGTTGTAGCGCTGCTTTCGGCCACTCAAGCCGTGGTGTTGCTGGGCCTGATGGTGATGTCCTCGCTCCAGTTCCCTGGGCACGCAGTGGAAGTTGAGCAGATGGTTCAGATTCTGCTTCTTGCTGCCCTGTGTATACACAGAGTTCAGTTCATGGTCAAAGTCACCGCTACGTGAGTAGCCGGTGGCGGAGTAGGCTAGTCGGGAGCTGCCTGAAGCCCCGTCCTGGCCACGGGGTGAAGGGAAATCGTAACCCCCTCCAAACCCGCGAGCCTTCGGACGCTTGTCCACATTGGGACGTAGCTTCGCTGGCTGCTGTGGCTGTTGTTGCTGATCGTTGCGCGGTGTGGGAACCTGATTCCTTCGACGGCTGTGTCTCTGCTTGTTGCTGTTGGTATGTAACTCTGCGGAGGAGAAGGTTGCACCTATATTAAAACCTTTTCGGGATACAAAAATAATAGGAGAATGGAGCACCCACCACTGGACTTCCTTTGCGATTCAGCAGACGAGGACTTGCCATGATGAGAGGACTGAGACTGCTTCTTGCTGCTGCTGCTGTTGTTGCTGTCCATCGTTGTGGATACTAGAGGTGCACTTGTCTTGGGGAGGGGTAATAGTATGGGTGCTGGAGAGCTGCCAGTGGGCGGCTAATTGCGTCTTGCCTAGGTCTCCACACGGAGTGCGCTGAGCAAAGTATTCTCGTTGCGGATTCATGTTTACTGAGCCATGATTATCCAACGGGTACGACTAGAAATAGTACTTGCGTAATATTTCCAAAAAATCGAATGCGGCTTTTGCGAGTAACTGCAGTTAAATTCGAGGCGAAAGTACTTTTTAAGTACTTGGACTTGCGGCTCGATTCTTCTTCTCTTTCTCTAGCACTGGTTTTGTTGTTCTGTTAGTCTGAGGGCCGTAGTATTAGTAGCTGTAATCGTATTGGTGGCTGAAAAGGTGTGACGTCTGCGCTAACTGCTCTTTGCGGGTCCAAAACGGAATCTTTCCGACAATTTCCTCTTGCCAATTGCACACACACTGCCGACACACGGTCTCTGCTATCGTGGGGTTTCGATTTGACGTCTCGAAATCAACGAATTTTGATGGGAAAACCAAATATCCTTTGGTCAGGGAGAAAAAGCATCCGCGATGCCCTATAGAAAATGGCTGACTGTAAGTGTTCGAAAGTGCCTCGCAGAGAGCTGTTGGTGTGCCTTGGAATGTTCGTGACTCGTCAGAGAGAACTATCGCACAAAGTAATTATATATAATTATGTCTCATTGGACATTCAAATAATATCAAGAGAAATACTTTTTTAAATTAAATACTTCGCTTAATACGTTTAAAGTGACCGAAGCTGTGCTCTGTAAAATGTGCTGTCACAAGCTGCATTACCGTTCTTCCTAGAAAGTGTCATCTCAATTAGCCAAAAGTAATTTTGTGAAAGTGATTTTGTTATCTGGGCCGCACTTTGATCGGCCTTTGAATAAGATATGTTAGAATCAACATTGCAGTAACCCCCATCGACATGGACTTTCGGAACGCCCGGGCCCGGCAGCCGGAGATCGTGAGATCCGTGCAGAAGGATGCACGGTACACCAACGAGCTGGCCGAAGACTTGTCCGATGTCTTGCGCCTCACCGGTCCCCGGAACTGGATAAAGTACAACCAGATGTGCAGGCTGTTGGCAGAGCTCAGTTACCACGGATTCGCCTCGGCCAATAACCTTCAGACCCTCGGCGAGGAGTACACGGGGATAATACAGGTGGACGGAAACTACAAGCAGATTCCCAGCAGATTGGTAAGTAAAGAATCTTCGAAAAGAAAACATTTGTAAACGTCGCGCATCTTCTAGTTACAACTGATTGCCATTGTCCTGGAGTTTGGAGGCGACTCCCTGTTTCAACGATTGATGCAAAAACTGGATACCTACGTGGCCAACAATGAAGAGATTCGACCCGAGGTCAAGCCGCAGCTAAAGAAGATTATTCAGAAGCTCAGGCAGTCTTCCAGCTACGTAAAGGCACTGCACAAGTCTTTATTCTACTTGGATGCCAGCAAGTACCAGCTGTCCAAGCGCACCACAGGCATCAACTACGTACTAATCCGCCACTGGCTGCAGCCGGAATTCTCGCTGTACGGCTACAAGATACTGGGCGTAATCACTTTCCTGCAGGTCTCCGTTTCCTTGGCCATTAGTGGATGGGATGCCTGGCGAGAGCACAAGCGCCAGCAGCTAGAATCAATAAAGCAGGCTGGAAAGAAGTTCCTGCAACGATCTTCGAGTGCAAAAGACTTAGATCCAAACACCCCACAGTGCATCCTTTGCCTGGAGCCACGTTCCAACAGCAGTTTGACTCCATGCGGCCACATATTTTGCTGGAGCTGTCTGCTCGAGTGGCTGGAGGAGCGGGATGAGTGCCCCTTGTGCCGGGAGTCGCTGAAAAAGTCACAAGTGATATTACTGCAAAACTATGCCTAAGATTGGATTAAGATTGCCCCTGACCTTTTATATTCATGTTATAGGAAGTATTTTTGAGTCTATGTAATATATTTTATTCATATAAATGAAACAAGTTTTATTTAATTACTCACGCTTTGTAATATCAAAAAAATATATAAATTTTCAAATTTAAATTACGTGAAGTCTTAAAAAGACTAATGAAAGGATGCACAGAAACAAAATATAATGATACATCGTTGATGTCGTTGATGTTTATAATAGTTTCCCAAACAATCGCTCGCTGGGTTTTGCATGCTTAAACGCATTTCTTACACGGTTTATTCGATTTATTTGAACAAGTTTATGTACATGCTGCTTATCTATATAATATTTTTGGTGTCTGGCTTAAAATTATCTATTTACATTATACAATTATTTGGGTTCTAGGCCCATTACCTAGATGATATCCAGGTAGACAGTGCGGTTGAATATCTGCTTCTTGCGACGCGATTCGTAGGCGGACCTTGCCTCCGAAGGGGACTCGAAGGCGACGCGAGTGTCGCCGGTGGGCTTGCCTTCATCATTGAAACGCCTTATGATGTCATCAGGACTGAGCTTGTAGTCGCTGAAGAAGCGCATGATGTCCTTTAGCTCCGCCTTGAAAGGGACATTACGCATAGCCACCACGCATCCTGGCCGATTGAACTTGTCCGGGATTATGGATGTGGGAACGGGCACCGGAGAGGTTGGCTTGACTTGACTCTGATTGTTGGGCGAGAGGGAGCTGCTGCTCAGAGGAGGATCTGGTCGAGCGAAGGGGTTGAAGTGCTGTTTTACGGGTGCGCTTGAGCTAGAGCTGCTGTTGTCCTCCCTTTCCAGGGATAGCGGTCGATCCTGCTGTTGCGATGGCTGATCCTGCGGCTTATCAAAGCGGCTGGGTCCTCGACGACGAGATGGCTGCGCGATGGCTTTATTTCCACCTGAGACGTCATTCGCATTGTTAGTTTCGGCTTTCCTCGGACCATTTCCTCCCGGCAGATAATCCATAAAGGGCTTTTTCATCCTATCAGCGATTTCCTGAGGCGTGATGGCCACCACTCGCAGTCCCCTTCCTCGAAAGCGTCTATTGTGGAACTCCCTGATGGCCAGTTTGCAACTGGCAGGATCACTGAACTCCACAATAAACTCGCCGGAGCTCTGGTTGCGTTCATTGAAAAGCTGTTCGATATGCTCAATGCGTAGCTGCTCGAGGGAAAACAGTTCACCCAGATCATTGGCTCTCGTGGCGTACTCGCAGTTGTAAACACGAACGAAGACATCCTCTTGGCGGGGTCGCTGGATGACCCCAGCGCCTCCATTATCATTTGGATAGTTGGGACCGTTCCCATTGGAATTACCGTTATAGTTATAATTGTTATTCATATTGAAGGGAAAGTTATTGATACCGTTTTGCTGGGGCGGCGGCATGTGGAAGGGCATGTTGCCACCGTTGACAAAGGGAGCCATCATGTTGGGACTCATGTTGGAATTAAAACTGGGTCCCATGTTCATCTGCTGCTGCTGCTGATCCTCCGCCTGGCGTCTCCTGGGATCCGCGGCGAATCTGCTGGCCTGGATCTGCTCATTCTCCTGCTGCTGCTGCATCTGACGTCTTTGCTGATCTTTTAGGAGCTCTTCCCGCTGATCGGCTTCCTCCTTCAGCAGCTGCTCATTGGCTCTTCGTTGCTTCTCCTTGGCATTCTGCATGTCCTCCTCGCTGCTGGATTTCACCCTCAGCTGGCGGAACCCTATATAGTGCTTGCTGGTATCCTGCAGGGCGGAGTCGGCTTCAGCTTCTCTGGCAAAAAGGACAAAGGCGACGGACTCTCGTCGATTTTTCGGACTGGGGCTCAGTAGGATGTCCACAACGGTGTAGCTGGCGGAGAACATTTTCATGATATCTTGCTCAGTGGTGGTCTGTGGCAGATCCTCTATATAGAGGACATTGGTAACGGGTCTAGCCATGGGAATAGCTGCTCCACCGCCCCGTTCACCCTTCTCAACGCCATTATTGCCGTGACTCCTGCTGCCGTCCTGCCCCTGGCGACTAGCACGCTCCTCCGCCAGCTCGAACTCATCGTCGCCCACGGGAACAATCTGAACTAGGCGATCCCGAAACATTGTGTTATTCCGCTGCACTGCCTTTTGGGCACTGGACACCCGAGAGAACTCCACGTAGGCCACTCCGGTGCGACTGCCGTTCACCATCATGATCTTGATGCCATTGTGCGGAATGTACAAGCCCTGGAAGTACTTGCGAATATCGCTGTACGACGTGTTCTGGCACATGCCACTCATCCGAATGTAGCAGGTGTCCGCCACAACCTGGGGCGTGCTGCCTCCGCCCGGAGAGCCACCCATGGTGGGCGACACTTTGGCCGCTGTCTGTTGCTGCTGGAGTAGCATCTGCTGCTGCTGGAAGAGCTGCGGGTACATCTGGGCATAGGGATTTACGCTGGCAAAGGCAATGGGCTCGCTCTCGGATTTCGCAGGCTGCGCTGGAGCTGCACTGCTGCTGGCCACCTGCTGCAAAGCGGCCAGTAGCTGCACACTGGTGGCACTTGGTTCGAGATTGTAGTTGTTGGTCACATTGGTGGTGGTCGCACTAGTGGTGTAGCTCTGTAGAGAGGGTATGAGCTGTGGCAGATTCAGGTTCAAGCCCATGTTGAGACCCAGCCCCACAGCTGGCAACTGATTCGGAGGTGGTTGCGCCCATGGAGATGGCAGTGCACCTCCGCCGGCAACCACTTTCAGCTCCCTTTCCTGGCTTTTATCCAACCGGTCGGAGCGACGTTTGCGACCTCGTTCCCGCTCCCGTTGACGATCGCGATCTCGCTCCCGCTCCCTATCGCTATCATCGGAACTGGAGGATCTGCTGCGACTGCGGCTACCTGTGACATCAGAGAGCGTGATCCCCGCCTGCTGTTGGTAGGTCAGAAAAGAGGGCACCGTCCCTGTGGCCACAGCCTTGCCTTGAACTTGGCCCAAAAAGCTGTTTAGGCCCCCAATAATCGGAGGCAGTGGCGCAGCTGGACCAGCCGCCTTGGCCACCGAAACGGGAACCACGACGGGCATGGGAACTGGAACCGATACTGGCGCTGGAGCGGAGGCCGCTTTCCGAGCAGTCTCAATAACCTTTTGCATCTCTGCCCGCGAGGAGAGCAGCAGGCGCACCTGGATCTCCATCAGTTTCTCGCGATCCTTCAGCATTGCGCAACGGGCATCCTCGTCGGTGCTATTGGTTTGTAGAAATTGGGGAAAAATCAAAGGCGAAAAATCAGGAGTGTTACATAATAAGGGGGTGGGCAATATCCCGAGCACTTTTCAAGAGTTCGGCGTGTTTAATGGCCCCATTTGTCATCAGCCAGCACTTTAGGCAGTCAAAATAATAGCACTGTGATATGTTATCTGCATCATCCACGTTCCTGCTGGAACCATTCTTGATTTGCCATAACATGAACCTAGGATCACAGACCCCTTGCATTTTATTCCATTTCAAAAGCTGGCACTCAATTCTCCCGATAAAATCTATTTAAAACTAACAACTAATTCAAAATCATCAGCAAATTCCTAATAAAAGCACAAAGGTTAAAGGATTTTTAAGAATTTTAAATGAATCTTGACTTTACACAGCCCGCTAAATATAATACAAAGAGCAAAACTAACTAAATCGTTTCGATTTGAAACCTTTTTCCATTCTGAAGTTACGACAGTCCCGTTATAATTCGAAAATATTTCAGTTGCATATACTTTGCCGTACTTACTTCGATTACATCCAATGCCAAACATATATGTATTTAAAAAAAATTATCCACCAAAAATAGTAACATTTTCGGGTTTTGCCGCTTACTGAATTCAAATTTCGATATTTCATAGGGTTTTGAGATATGCATTCTGGAATACTCTTTATGAAATCCGAGTGATAAAATGGGCCATGACTAGCCCGATGACATAACTAAATGGAATGGAATACCTGAGTGGCTTGTTATTAGCGCTGATATTACCTGTTTCAGTCCATTAAACCATGAGCAATGCAAGTATTTTCTTGTGACCATTCTTAGTGCTATTACTTTGACCGCCACATTGGGCACATGCAAGTTAGGAGCGACTCTGGAGAGGCTCAGGCCCCGACCCAACTCCAGGTCGGCTGGAGCTCCAAGATTGCTAGGGGTTTACTTATAGATCAGATTGTGGCTAACTACCTGAAAGCGATGAAAGCGTCGCCCATCTCGCCGCCGATTATGTGGACACCGCCCTCGGGAATTGAGAGGCCCGAGAAGAAGTTTCGAATGTCGCGGGCATTTGCCGTCCACGGCAAGTTTTGTAACCGAATAATCACACTCATCTTGATCAATCAATTGCTTTGCTTTGATTACTTATTTATTTCGTTTCTAGTACAGACTGTCTTCACTTGCGCTCCACTTCCATTGACTGGTCGCTGGCTCCTCCGTTGGACATCAGACGCTTATCGACCTGATACTGATGATACTGATGCCGCTGAGCGTGGATTCTTGAATCTGTAACGATAATCGCATACTTATGGAGGATTTACCAACAAAATGAAATGTCTTAAAATAAAGATTTCAGCTCAGTTTAAGGAACAAAAGAGAAGACACCGCTGCAATCTATTATAGGTGTATGAATATATCACCTAACATTCATTGTATACCCTTCAGTTAACCTTCCAATAAAGGATTATCAGCGGATTACACAAGTTTCAACCAAAATCTTACAGAATCTAGATTAAACAATGACTTGATGAAATTGATACCCTGTAGGTGCCAGGCCACATCATAAACTTATCAACCATCTCCACATGCAATGGCAAAGTTTCAATTCTGTATTTCCTACATCACTACTTTCCAACTTGCTTGGGGGAAATGCTGTGCTCTGCTCCTGATTAAATCTCGAGTTGATCGCTCGGTTGCACACACATTAGGCCCACAACTTCATGGATTCGCATGGCAGTTTCTCATGACAAACTGTGAGGCTGGCCAAGACAAGCGTGCGTTTTGGTATTGCGTAAGACGACCAGTTTGCAGCCAGCTAGGAGGAGCTGCTCTCCCTAGCCTCCTAACCAGAATTAAGGTCTAAATGAGATGTCTGACTTGCCGGGGCAGCTGGTGACCTTCGCACATGATCTTACCAAGGACAGGAGGCATTGGGTAGAATAGCAAACTATAAGCTGTGTGGGTAGCAGCAGCCACCCCCAGGAGCTGCCACATGCTCCACGATCATTAGCCAGATTCAATTTCCTCATTAGTCGCACTCAATTATGTGCCGACGAGACGGCTCCGCGTCCACTGGAGGATGAGGGATCAATAGTTCGGGGCTGGGGCCTGGGGGCTGGCGGGAGGATCGGCGGCAACTGCTTTCCCAAAACAGTAGTGGCTGGAGAAAACTCGTTGATCGTTTTGGACGTAATGGGAAAGCTATTATGCAGCTTTAATTCAATCGGCGCTGCTAGTTGTGTGCTCTGAGCTAATGCGATTGGCTCGTTGTCGGATTGTTTGTATCTCGGTGTCAAAGACTTTAGATATCCAGAGCCGGGGAGCTACAGGAAACCCAAACCGAAACTCCACTCCTTCCGCCTGGCTATATAAAAAGCATTGTTGCCATCTCGGCCGGCAGTAGGAAATTCGAATTGACCGCGTTACCGTCACCGTCACCGTCTCCTCCGCCGCAGTCGGCCGTCATTGATCCTCGTCACAACTATCATCGCATCGCATTGCTCACTTCATCGTTAAACGATCGGATCATTTGATTGATCGATCGCATGTGCGAAGGATTACAGCGATGAGAAGCTCGACAGTGAGTGATCGATGTGCATGGGATTATTACCCTTAAAAGTGTGCCATGAACAGAAGTAGTGATTTGGCAGTGATTTCGAGCATATCCTTGGACTACTTGCTAATCGATCGATTATACATAACTGGGTTTTTAACAACACGTTTGATTCACAAGAGCAACTTACTGTTCGATTTCTGATCGGGTCTTCACTTGAACCAAACAATCTTCATCTCTTACTTATCCATGACCAATAGACTTTGCTTGCAGTGCCATCCAGTTGAAATACGAGATTCAATCTTTATTACTGCTGATTTATTCCAAACTCTGTTTATAACACATATATAAGAATAACATGCAGACCACCACTGCAATACACAATTTAAAACTGGATTATTTCCTTGGATTGAATCGCTTGATTAACTTACCAACATCACTCGATTAGAGATCTAAATAGGCGTGCCTTAGATTAGTATTAGATTAAAACCCCAATCACAAAATAATCCCTTATTAAATTATTCAAGATGATAACAGCTTGTTTCCCCAAAACTTGGATTCAAAAACGAAAAAGCAAATGAAGAGAATTATAACTGAAAACCAAATTTCCCAGATTGCCCGCTTTCACACAATGGCCGCGTTGGGCCTTCTGCTGCTGGTGGGCGTGCACGGAGCCACGATAATCAGCATCAAGTACCCGGAGAAGCCCGCCGTGGAGCCGCAGCCGGCCAAGAGGGACCTCAGCCTGAGCTACGCAGCCACCAACATCGACTCCAAGGAGGGGACCCGCGTGAAGACCATCACGGTGATCAAGAATGTGGGAGGCATTTCGGCGCCCGAAGAAGCTGCAGCCCTGGGATCCTCCATCACCACCAGCCACAACCACAAGCAGCAGCCGAAACTGATCATTGATCCCAGTCTGCACAAGAGCGAGGAGTGGGCAAGTGCTTTCCGAGACAACTTTGACTCCTACGGAGCACTGCCCGATGTGCCCGACATAGATGACCTATTCGAGTTTGTCAATCGCAAGAAGCCCGAGGGTGAGAAGAAACAGGAGGAGGTGCCCAGCCAGAAGGAGGAAAGAGTGCCGAAGGAGTTGCAAAAGCCGGCGGAGGAGGCCACCACCAAGAAAGCCGGAGCCAGTGAGCAAAGCGAGGGCGGGATCGTACCCAGTGGCAACATCGATAGCGACGAGGCCGTGGTCGAGAAGATAAAGGGCGATGCCGAACTGCTGCCGCACATTAAGCAGGCCAACATCCTGCGCCTCCAGGCCGCCCACGCCCAAGCCCGCTCGGGTGTACGAACCAAGGAGTCGCTGATCGCCGTCAACTACTCCACGCCCATGCATCAGGTGAGCCAGTACTTCGACAACTATGTCCAGGCGGTGCCAAATGGCTACGACTACCCAAAGCCCTGTGGCGTGCAGCCTGGCAACAGTATCCAAGTGACCACGCCCTCGGGCCGCACCTACGACATCCCGCAGAGCAACAGCAGTGGCACTGGTGGTGGCAACCACCCGTACTTGGCTCCGGAGCTCACAAAGAGGACGCAGATTCCGCCGATCACAGTGCAGCCTCCGGTGCAACAGCAGCAGCCTCAGCCTCCCAATTACTCCTCCGTGAACTCGATTGTGCCGCCTATAGTGCAACCGCAGCCTCAGGGCAATGCAAATCTTCCACAGCAGCCGCAACAGCCTCCGGTGGTGTCTCCTCCCAACGGAGGTATCCTGCCGCCTCTGGGAACGGGCGGTATCTCCACCAGCCAGCGTCCCTATGTGGCGCCCAGGCTGCGAAACAACGGCCTGGGCATCAGCAGGGCGCCCAGCACTCCGGGCCCGATTCAGATTCCCGGGCAACCTGGCCTCGTGGGTAACAATCCACAGCAGACCCCGAACTTCCGCACGGGCATTTTTGGCGGTGGCTCAAATCGTCCCAACACGCTGCGATCGCGTGGTCTAAAGTATTGAAAACTTAAACTAAGTGTACACTCGAAATTATAGTTCTTAGAGGGAGATTACAATCAAAATTGCCAATCGATGCCATCATTATTGCGGCATTTATCCATATATCATTTATAATTATAGAAATATATTTTTAAAATTGTTTGATAGCCTTAAAGTTATGTACCAATATGAAATAGTGGTATGTTTTCCGATCAAACAGCTATTAAGACTATTTAATGGTAAGCGCTATAAAACCCGATTGATATGTTGCCTTGGCAATGCTAAACAAGTCCGTTGTTGTTTTATTTTCTGCATTTTATTAGCATGCTTGTTAATGAGAGATCTTTCGGTTCCTGAGTAATCCTGTCTAAATGGGTACAGGTAGTCTAACCTAGCTAAGCAATTCCAACTTTCAAGAAAGATTTGGTATCGGACTACCTATGTGTTTCGGTTTAAAGCCGATTCAGGTATGTTCGCTAATACAGGTATTTACTACTACCAAGAGGAAGATACTTAATTTGTGTGTATAAGTGGCACTGTATTTTTACCCCGCGGAAATATATTTATATAATGGCTTTCATCTTGAAATGGAATCTGGAACGGGGCTGCTAGTAGAACCGAGGCTAGACTGTACCCGAAGCGTAAAATATGAATTGCACACCGAAACGAAACATAGCGCAAAGAGGAATCTGCGAGTCGTTAAGCACCAATCAATACTGTTTAACATACTTTTGGGTAATTGTTTTAACCGATTTTCACTGTTTCCAGCAGTTTCTTGGTTTTTCTTCTTGCTCCCGTGCAGTGTTGTTGTTGCTGCTTCGAAGTCGTTGATGTTGAAGCATCTCCACGGGAAGAAGCAGAAGCGAAACGAACGAAGAGGAGAAGCGGAGGGGGCGGTGTCGCTGTTTTAAGTACGAGTACTGAATTTATTCAATGAACTTTTACTCACCATGAAAACCATTCAAAACTCCACTTATTCTGGACCACCAATGCACAAAAACAGTTGGGTTTGTTTTGGCTCAATTGCTATATATTTATTTTGATTATTCCTGCTGCTGATCGGGCTGAAAAGTATATATTTTCCTGGCGACACAAAAAGTGAAATGCTGTTTTGTAATTCCTACGTTTGCGATGGTGACAGAAAACAACATGGCTGACTGGAAAAGTGTGACCTGTAGTCGTGCAACAAAAAAAAACACTCCGAAGACCACGGGCACCCTGTGCGCAAAATATAAGGGGGCTTCTGAAATGCGATTTAGTTGAATGTTAAAAAACCATTCTAATTGATAAGTTACTATATGCTGTATATTCAACACATTAAAATAACCAAACTTTTACATTTATTATCCTTTTAAATTTAAAATAATCCATGGTAAATGTTGATCTTGCAAGGTTGTGCTGGAGTATTGAACAATTTCCGCATTAACGAGTCTTAAATGTGCAAGTGCTACAAAATATTTTTATAATTTGTTTACATTTTTCCCTGTTAATTAAATTGGTACTGCTAATTTATGTTGTTATATCATATTAGTTTAACTTGCTTATGTTTTAACAGCGCAGCTGTTAGGATGCGGATGATGCGCAGTGTAAACACTTGTGGTATTTATTTAGCAAACGGAAAGAAAATACTTACGCAGCACTCCCACGCAAATACAGCAAAACATATGTTTCGGTATTTTTTATGTATTGGCACGCAGATTTCAGCGCTTAGTGTAGTTAGGTCACACACCAACACTATTCGTGCGTAGTTTTCATTTATTTTGCTCCGCTTTCCTTCGCTGTTTTCACACCCACGATTCGCGAAAAAAACACCCAGGAATTGTGTCCAAACATTGGCAAACATTTTGTGTACCCCCGCGGGCATAAATCAATTGATCTAGGCCATTCTCTTAGCCCCAAATAAGAGCGACGACGTCAGTGGGCGACGCGACTGGCGTCAGGTGAAAAAAACGAAAGAAAAACGGATTGGGATTCGAAAATCTATATAAAACGGGTGCAGCGAAATTAAACGGAATTTGCAACTGTGAAAACGCTTGAAAGCGTGGAGAGTTGCATTTGAAAAAAGGTAATTAGCGTACCAATTAAAAAAGGAATCGTTCGGTTTGTGCGTGCAGGTTTGTGCATGTGTGTGTGTTTGTGTAAAAGTTGTTTTCCCTGAAATGGCAGGTTGTGGATTACCCGATTCGATGACGAAATAATTGAGCTCGTTTTTAGTGTTTTCGTTGTTGTCAATGTACTTTTGCATTGATAAGCAAGGTGTTAGTGTACGTGTGTGTGTGTGAGTGGAAGAGCAATGAAGATAAGCTCGAGTCTTCTTCTTTCTCCACTCTCCAAAAGGTCGTTTCGCATATGGTTTATTGACGCTGCATATGTTTTTGTTTTTGCCTGAAATTCAATTTACCACTGAAGCCCCACAGCAAGGCTTCCGACCTCCCACACACCCTGCTCCATAATTAGCAACTTACCGCGCCTCCTTTTCC
Organism: Drosophila simulans; assembly: GCF_016746395.2. Taxonomy (NCBI): domain Eukaryota; kingdom Metazoa; phylum Arthropoda; class Insecta; order Diptera; family Drosophilidae; genus Drosophila; species Drosophila simulans. Next base: position 1,537,949 of record NC_052522.2, read on the forward strand.
CCCACAATCATCGCAATATGGCTTTTACTCGTCTCTTGCCACCTTTGGAGACTCTTCTTCGCTTGGAGACTTTTGCTTGGCCAATTTCTGTGTATCTCCGCCAGCAGCAACTTGTTGTTGCTTCTTCTTTGTGCAGCTGATTGTGTTTCGCTTAGCCTTCTCTCACTCTTCCTCTTCCCTTCTTTTGGCCATTTACTTCTGGCTTTCGGTGTCGCCGAGATTCGTAAGCAAATTTCAAGCGTTTAACATTTAACGCTTTGCGTTTTGCTCACAAATTCGAGTTCAACAATGCGAGTATTATTAACTTTTGCACGAGTTCGTGACTCATTCGTTATCACTAACGTGATTTTTATTCCCCTAATGGGAAACTCTTGTCAGCACAACTGGAATACTCACAATATACAATAAGTATTCAAAACATCCGAAACGTTTTTATATTTGAATTCCCTTTCTGGAGTTAAAATGCCTCTATAATCCCAAAATATCCCATTTGTTAAAACTTAATCATATAAAAAGGCGTATACAACACCTTTTTTTGTTAAGTTTATTAGGTTTTTCGTGTTTCCCAAGCCTTTTGTGGTGAGTCAGTTGCGAGCTATCTTGTACTTGATGTTATAACTTAAAAATGAAGACACTCCTTTAAACTAAGTTTTTATTTTTTTTAATGGTGTTGAATAAATAATATCGGAATTTACCATGAGCAATACCCTTTTTTCCCACTGTTCGGCAAGGAACTTTGACATTTCATTTTACTTCCTGTTTGTCATTTGCGATATTTTCAATTCTATTTCACTTCGATTTGTAGGTTTTGCCTTTTTTGGAATATAAGAGTAAGTTGTAAATTCCACGCAAGATTTTAATCTGTATTCAACATAATTCTGTATTTTCCCCCCTTTTTCCCCGAATGCTTATCGCATTTCTTGGCCCCCATAGTCCACTTGAACTGCCATATGTTTCCGTTCCACCAGAACTTTCAGTTTATTTGTATACTTCCCGACTGAATCCATTGCACTTTCGGTTATTTTTGTACGCTTAATAGCATCGCTCCTCGAAAAGCTCCCCATTCGAGATTATTTTAAATAAATTTCACTCAAATGGACTCGTTGGATAAGCAGATGCACCCCACAGAACCACCACTGGCTCAAGATCTTTCAAATATGTACTTCATTCTGCTTGCTTTGCACTCGCCTATTGATTGGTTGGCATTCCCAGGCGGGTGAAATCGATATGGAGCAGTTGGAAGTGACCCTGAGACAAGGTGGAAGTGGGTGTGGAGGTGGCCATAACTTTCCTTGGCTGCGCCAGAGTCCATTATTAATATTGGATTGCGTGATGATCTAATGCGCGCGCCTCTGTCCCTCTGCTCCCAAAATCCCACCACCCCCTTTCACCACCGGCCGCCCGCCGCCAACTCTTTTGTTTGTTTTTGTTTCTGCTGCCGCTCCACATTCCCCACTTTGCTTCTTGCTGACCCAAATCCGTCCAAACATTGTTGCAGTGCTGTCACAAATTTTGGGGCAACATGGAAAAGATTCATAGAACACATTGAATTTATAAAGCTAAGAACATTTTCAACACCAGCTCTTTAACTTCATAATAAACCTTAAAAATCCATATTACCGAGCAATAAAAACACACAGATATTAATGCACATACATATGGATGTTTATTCAAAATCATAATTATTCAATGACTATTATTCAACATCTGCACATGACTGATTCACAATTTCTGACCAAGCGTGTTGTTTAAACTTTATATAAGTGCGAATAATTCGAAAGCATTCAAAATATGGAAATACAAAGAAATATTTCACTAATGATTATGAGTTAGCAGCTTGAATAAATCAGGTGTAACTATAATATAGCCAAAAGCCCAGCACAGCGGTGCTGAAAATGTCGTAAACATTTTGCCTGCCTAGCTGTCTGTGCTGAGCACTTCAACTGGCCGCACAATAGCTCCTGAACCTAGCCCAGTTACACCCACGCTCATCCGTCTTCCTCGTTCTGGATTACATTGCAGCATGAGCACAACCGCCGCCAGTCTCATCGAGGCGGCTCTAAATGCCAGTAGTGGAAACGCCACGGCTACGACTGCGGGATCGCTTGAGGCTACAGGGAAGCCCAACTACGTGGTGCAGGTGAAGAACACTCCGATGAGCACGCCGCTGGACCCGCTGCTCCACGTGGGCGATGGCATCTTCCTGCAGACAAAGACCGCCCAGGTCCTAGCTGGGGTGTGCGTCTGGGCCGCCCTCTTCATCACCTGTCAACAGGTGAGTTAAGGCGACATTGGTCTGAGTTGTGTACTAATGGATTTCTTTGGCAGATCTACCAGCACCTGCGCTGGTACACGAATCCGCAGGAGCAGCGCTGGATCGTGCGCATCCTGTTCATCGTGCCCATCTATGCCACCTACTCCTGGATCAGTCTGCTCTTCTTCAACTCGGACAACGTTTACATCTACTTCTTTACGGTGCGCGACTGCTACGAAGGTTCGACTATCTCATTTGGAATGATTTCTGCCCATCGACTAATCGCTAACCCCATTCCCACGCAGCCTTTGTCATCTACAACTTCTTGTCGCTGTGCTATGAGTACCTGGGCGGCGAGGGCAACATTATGTCGGAGATTCGCGGCAAGCCCATCAAGACCTCGTGCCTGTATGGCACCTGCTGTCTGAAGGGCAAGACATACACGATTGGCTTCCTGCGCTTCTGCAAGCAGGCCACTCTGCAGTTCTGCCTGGTCAAGCCGCTGGTGGCCTTCATCATCATCTTTCTGCAGGCATTTGGCCACTACCACGATGGCGATTGGAGGTAATGTTGTTTATCTTTAATGACCCGCGTTATTGCATCTTAAATGGTGGCATAAAAACAACGAGCATGTGCAATAAACTGTTGTGATCTATACCAACTGCAGTAAATCTGTAAATAAGTACCTCTTTGCAATAGAGACGACTTATAGGTACATGTCATTCCCACTAACATCTCCTTATCTACATTGCAGTGCTGATGGCGGTTACATTTACATCACGATTATCTACAACATCTCCGTGTCGTTGGCGCTATATGGCCTCTATTTGTTCTACTTCGCCACGCGTGATCTGCTGACTCCGTTCGAGCCCGTGCTGAAGTTCTGCACCATCAAGTCGGTCATCTTCTTGTCCTTCTGGCAGGGCGTGGGTCTGGCCATCCTGGAGAAGGCCAATGTTATCTCGCCCATTGTGGACAGTGCAGGCACTGTCACCGTGGAACCCGGTACCGTCTCCGCCGGATACCAGAACTTCTTCATCTGCATCGAAATGCTGTTCGCCGCCATCGCGCTGCGCTATGCATTCCCCTATCAGGTGAGTTTTGGAATGTCGGAGTGGGCAAGATTTTACGCAGCCATTAACGATTTTTGGTGATTAGATAGTGCTGGCTTGAGTGCTTTTTTGGGTTATTTCGGTGTTTATTAAGCGGCTTTCCTTACACTTGTTAGTTATCTGAATGGTATTCGTGTAATGCTGACTTGGCTAGAAGAATCAGCTAAATCGTTTTAGCGTGTGCTTGCAGTAAAAATAACAATAGTTTGCAACAGATACTTTAATGTTGTATGCTCTTTGTAGGTCTACGCACGCAGCTGCATCAGCGATGGCCACGGACGGTCTGTCACCATGCAGTCCATTTCCAGCAGTCTTAAGGTAAGCTGAGATCTTTCCCTGGGAATTTCCGTATCTAAAACTCCCTCGCTCCTCCGCAGGAAACAATGAATCCCAAGGATATTATGACAGATGCTATACACAACTTCCATCCGCAGTACCAGCAGTACACGCAGTACAGCTCAGGTTGGTTTTTACTCGCTTTCTCGTCTTTTTAGCCCAACTTCTTCTCTTTGTGCTCGTGTCTGTGGCATGTTCGTTCTTTTCATCGAGCCTGCTTAACTTATCTTATCTCTTGTGTTCGTTGCTCTCATTTAATGCATTTCGATGCGTATTTCCATTACTATTTCCATTCCATTATCGTTATGTTTTTCACACTTTTGTTTTTCTTTCTTGTTTTCTTATCTTTTGCAGAAGTAACCTCGGCTCAGCGTTACGAAAAGCTCTAAATCAATGTCAAAAGCAAAACTCCAGCGATGCTCGCTACTAAACACTAATTGCAATCACAATTCCACATTTCCGAGCGGATCGCGATCCGAAAGCGAAGCAAATAAGTGTACTTATAGCCCTAGCCCTAGCTTAATGCCCCAAGTATCCCCCGAAACCCAACTCAGAGAGGAGATACGTACTAGGCCTAGTTACTTACTTACTCACTCCGCAAAACGCTGAAAGCTGAACAGAAATTAACTTAGCCAGTCCATTGAGTTCAGGGCCTTTAGAGTTGCCTCTGCGTCTGTGTTTCTGTATTTCCTACGTTTACACTCTACACCTAAACTTAAGCGTTTTTTAAACAACTTATTTAGACGTTAGCTATGTACGAAACGAACTATAATATTGTACAATATTATGTATTTGTAAACAAAGATTTTATTATACTGTATGCAACAATGGCAGTCGCTGAACAGGATTTCCCATTCAAGCGGTCTTCAAGCTAGATCCCCTCAGCATTTATTTACGTGTTTCCGTTTCGCTCAAAGATACCAAAAACTAAGTTTTTCCATCTTTTATTTTGATTTCCCCTTTTGACCACCTTTTTTGTGATAAGCTCTCGTCGTGCTTCTATTTACTTCTGTTTGTAAATGTTTAAACCAATTGTATAAAATATCTAAAATACTTAGCAATAAATGTACGATAAGCTTGACAACTGTTTGCCTCGCCTCGTTTTCTTCGTTGCATGTTTATTGGCCTATTTCCAACTATATATCATATATCCGTGCCTCGATTAAGATGTTTATCGTAGAATTGCCTAATAACTAACAACTTCAGTAACTTACTTAATCGAGGCATGGTTGTGGCAAGCATGGCATGATCTAATGTTCTTTGTAAACAAGTTAGACCCTCGATCAGTGTGACCCGATACGATTAAGTCCATTCCCTCCAATGAAACCCGCACAGGTGGCAAGAACTCCCGCGGCATTCGCGTCTCCAGCTACGATCCCGACGATCCCAGCTCGGGAGCAGCAGCGGGAGGCATGCAGGCGTCGCAGCCCACCAGCGGGGGATACGATGCGGTGGCCACTGGACCAGGATCTGGCGGCAACGGCGGCAGCAACTGCATGGCCTCAAAGACGCTGGGCAACCAGAGGAAGTTCCAGCCCGGCGGCCAGCGGGTGGCGACCATCAGCCAGAACTACAACGAGAAGACCATGCTGCTGAGCAGCGACGACGAGTACCAGTAGAGGAATGGAGGATCGGGATCGAAGGCCCCACTTATTGTTAACAAAATTGAGTCTTTCGTTCGGATCCGATTCGATTCGTTTCGTTTGGTCTATCCAGTGTGCTGATTCTGTCGCTTGTACAATAATCTTAGGTAGCCTAGCCGAGCAGCATCACGACCTATTGGGCGGAAGATTAAAGATAACGTAATGATATACCCTGTAAAGTGGGGTGTGTGTGGCTGGAGAAGTGTAGTCTATGGATAAGTTCAGCACACTTTTATTTTTTAATGGATGCACCTCTGCTTTAACCAATTGGATGATTTATATAGAGAATTTTGAAGCTTTATCTATAGATTACGCGTGTGTCCAGTGGTCCACCACCCCAATACGACTTAATCTGCGCAAAGGTATTTTGTAATTTTACACCGCATATGTAATTTGATTCGCTTCGATTCCATTTATCTTGTGTCCATTTGTCCGACAATTCAATTGTAAAGCGAACCAAAAAGAAACTGAACAGAAGAAATCAAAACTAGCGAAAACCGAACTGCAAATGCACTTCTTGCGTCTCACGAACCGTCTACAGGCTGCTTCTACAATAAACTGGCGGAAAAGCTGAGGAAAATCTACACACAAATATATTTATAAGCCAAGGCTAATTTTTAAAGCATACTTAACACAATACATAGCTAACCTATAGCGAATTCGTTAGTTGAATGAATGAGACCAGGTCCAGAAACCAGTTTCCAAGTAATAGGACTATTTCCGGGCCCGAAGTGTATAAAAGAATTTTACCCTGTACAGAGAAAGCGAGGTGCTCCAGACCAGTGGCCACCGCCCGAAGTCGGTCGGGAACAGTATTTTGATAACTAGCAAGGCTTCCCATCAAATTACGTGTGTTTCTGGACCAGCGTGGTGACCGGAACCGGAAACAGAGCGTAAGAACCGTAGGAAACGTCAAATTATGTATAATTATCGGGGGCAAAGTGAAGGAAAACCGAGGCAGCAACGTTTTTATGTACATTTTTTCGTTAATAATATGAAATGAGAATAAAGTAAATGTCATAAAGTACTCTAAATCCATTTATGTATATAATATATCCAATGTTTTATTTATGAAAGCACGGGTTTGTAGGTAAGTTAAGGCACTGGCGCATAATTTCTACAAAATGCGTTGGTTTTTCAGAATTGCATTCATTTAAGTAAAATATTTGATTTTTTAATAATTTAAATATTAAAACCGTTATATTCAGCATTCAAATTGATTCATCTAGTGTTGCCACCTTATTTTTTTATATTTAAAAAGGGCTTGAGTCTGCGGTGGTGCAAGCATTTGGTATTAACGTGTCTAAGCTGAACGGTCCTATTAGCGCGCCCGCTAGTAACTTTTTACATTCCGGCTGCGGTCACACTGCAGAACCCTTTTAAACCGCAGAAATCGCTCGCGTTTTTTGTCGCGGCGTTTAATTTTTTAAAAGAAACCGAAGGAATATTAAACAGTTTTCCTGTGAAAATGATCGATTCGGCCGCGTTCTAAACCCAATGCCAATTGCCGCGATTATCGGCGCATCATTCAGAAAACAAGAGAAACACGCAAGCGAAAAAAACGAAGTTGTGCGGAAAAACCAGTTTTCTTTTTGCCCAGCGAGCAGCAGCAGCAACAACAACAAGCGCGTAGTTAAAAAACAAGCAGAAATCCTGTTCAGTCCTGAATTAAATACAACCAGCAACCCGCAAGAAATCAAAAGAAATATGCCAATGAAAGTGTCGTGCAATAAAGCCATAAATTAATCAAAAGAGGAGTATGAAAACGAGATTTTCCCCAGCGATTCCTGCGAACTAAGCTTGTTTTAGCCGGACTAACTAAAACGTAAGTACAAGCCAAGTATACGTATACACACACAATCTTGTAAATCGCGGAGTTTTGCTGTTTTCGTGTGGGTTTTGCCATCTTCTCTCCTTTTTCGCCTCCTTTTTGGCCGCCTCTGCGAGTGAGCGAGTGTGTGTGCGTGTGTGTGTTGTGCAAATGGTAGGTAGAAAAAAAACGGTTGATAAAAAAATCTTTTCAAGGGCGGACGAGAAAAGTCTATTTTTAACCTCCTTTGTGGCTAATTTTATTCGCCATTTCGTTTGATTGCCCCCGAAAATGAACAGTAATACTTTATGTAATTGGTGGAAAAGCGTAATGGCATGGCATCCCGGGGAAAAATCAATAAATCAGCGCCGCTGCAGCTGTGTTCTCGTCCTGCATGTGTATGCGTGGGCTGTTTTGGAGCCAGCGGGCGTGAATTGGGGTAGGAATCGGACCTCTCTCTCTCCCGCACACTCCGCCCTCTCTTTTATCCTTGCCTCTCTCTCGCTTACCCACACATGCATGCAGGCTTTCGCTATCCGTGTGAGCCGCAAACAACAAATAAGCCGCTATAAAAAACAAAACGCGTATTTTGGCGGCCCCTCCGCCCACTTTTAGCCCCGCCTCCTCCCCAGTGCATTTCCCCATGCAAACGAGAAAAATCAATAAGAAACCCACTTGGCCGCAAGAGCTGTGAAAATAAAAGTCATCTTAGACCGAATGCAAACATGGAAATAAGTTATTAACCCAATTTGCATATGTGAGAGCATCATCGCACGGACAAAAAGAGAAAATGCCAGCGACTATAGTTAATCAATCAAACCAACACGAAATTCTGCGAACCGCAAATTAAGTGACTCAGTCGAAATTCAAATGCCAACAGCTGTGCGCGTTTAAATTTATACGCTTAGCGCACTCTGCTCTCCGTTTTCTGGACCCTAAGCCAAAAGCACCAGAAGCGTGGGCATTTCGATTTGGCCAAAAGTCAAGTGGCCAACGGACTTGCGGGGCTTCCTCTGCGTCACTGTTCCACTGCACTTCTTATCCTTATCTCACATACCATAAACGTTTGCTCACATGGTAAATCAGGAGGTGGCACCTATCTATTGAAACTTATTGGGAAACCAGTATAACTGAGCGAGGCGGAAACTCCCAATTGTTTCTGGGAAAGTAGGTTGCCAAAGTTCCTATTTTTAGGATTCAGTAAATTTAGCGCCTTCCGTCAATCAATCAATAAGCTCAATCAGTCTACTGCCCCAAAAATGCCTACGGTATTACGACGGATATCACTTCATATCGGGGCGCCAGTAACGCGAGATTGTTTATGTTTACTTATCATAAGTATGAAAGTGCCAGTGTTATCTTGTCACTGAACTTAGCCATAGGTAAATAGAAGTAAATTAAAGTTAGCAGCATTATCATTCATATGATTCATTTACAACATAAAATACAAATATTAACGGAAATTTTGGAATCCATCGTTTTACTAACTTCATCCTAATCATATTTATTAAAGTAGATTCCTCTTGACTAGTGACCACTGTACATGAGGCACATGAGCTAATTTCCACCGCTGACCCAGAATTCGTTCTCCCTCTAATTCTCCTCAGCCACACTGTAATTTACAACAGTTCGCCAAGCCTCACTTACTTTAATTGTCGCATTTGTTGTGACCACACATGCTTTTCCTCTCAGTGTGTGTGCGAGCGAGATGCCGCAGCCATGACGCCATGTTGCGTGCTCCAGAATGGGAGGGCGAAAGGAACAGCAAAGTAGTATGAGAGAGGGAGGGGGAAGAGAGAGGTGAGCAAACAGCTGACACTTGACTCTCCGCACAAATGGCAATTACAAATGTTTTTACCGTTAGGGGGCGGCAGCGCAGCCACACGTGTAAATGAGTAAGCGAACGCTACCGACTTCTTGCTCGTCTCCCGTTTTCCATTTCCATTTCCATTAGCATACGCATACAAGCGGCCAGAAGCGGAAAACAATGCAAAACATATTTTCAATTAGTTAATCAGTCGCAGTACCAACAGCTGTCTGTATATGTGTGTGTGTGTGTGTGTGTATGGGTGTGTGACAGTGGGTGTTTGTATGCTCGAAAGATATGGGAAAGTGCGACCCTTCATAATCACTTGGGCTTGCAAGGCACAGCCATGGCCAACTGTTTAGTTTCACTCACAGATGTTTGGAGTTATTGCCAAGTAATCCCAGACATTTCGTGTCATTTTCAATGGTATAATGATGATTTGTAGTTAATGCATAGTTTTTCCGATTTTATCTGAGATAAAACTCGAATATATCAATAAACAGGCAGACTTCTCTGTTTACTTATTACTTACGCTAGCACTGTGAATGGAAACCATCCACTCACAAAACGCAAAATAAGCGTAGATAAGCTCTTGGGCAACCAAAATATCGTTTGCAGGCAGTGTTTACTGTGTTTGCTGTGCCCTCACCTACATTTGTACTGTATTTGCCGGCTGTTTGCTTGTTTGCCTTTGTTTGTTGCCTTTCGTTTGTTTGTGTGAAAGTGAGTCAAATGAGATATGCCTTCCTAGGCACGGGCCTACATATGTGCATACATACATAAATACCATTCCATTCCCCGATCCCCGAAAGCGATCCCCTAGCTCACCCACATTCCCCATTAGTTTCTGCCTTATCAGCAGGGTCTTCAGTCTGTTGTTGTGTGGCGTACTTTTCCATTGAACTTTTAATGGCCGACCTGCAGCCGATTTAATTATTGAATTTATGGCTGTTTCGAATTCGGCGGTACACTACAAAAAATAAAAAATGAGTAGTAAAATGCATTCGAGACACATTCGAGAAAGCGATGAACCCAAGCTTTTGTTCGAAATTAAACGATATTATGACTTATGCAACCAGATAATTTATAAATTAGTTTGCTCATTACTTTGCAATTCATTGGAGGGGCAAACTTAATTAGCTGAATGGCACACATGTTGCAAATTAATTTGAGTTATGCACTGCCAACCTCCGCCGTAATTGTCAACAGATTAGTTTCAGCCGGGTGTGGCTCCACTGCCCATTCGCCATGCCAAGTGCGCCTGGCGGGTGTGAGCAATTAGCCGGCTTCTCGGCGAGAATGCGTTGATCCCCCAGTTCCCAGTCGCTTGGCAAAAGTGTCACGCCAGCTGGGTACCCAGAGGGGGGATTGGGGGGCAGTAGTTGCCATCGAAGTGCGGGGGATGGCTGCGCTGGAGGAGGCTCATCACGTTCGACTGCCCAGATGCTAATCGCTCCTTGTGGCGAGCTATTTTTGGGGCACGCTTTGTTTACGTTTGGCCCCAGGCATTCCAGGTGGGCGTAGCTCTGTTTTTGGATGCCATCATATATTTTTGGCACCATTCGCCGATTTTGGGGCGTTAGCAAGGGCGTGGGTGGCAGGTCAAGTTGGGGGAGCATGGGAATATTCTCTGTGTCCTCCACAAATTGGACTCAATTGGAGGCTGCAATTGGTGTGTAAATTATGCAACAGCAGCAGCTCACATCAATCAGTTCATAAATCAATCATTCTCCCGAGAATCGAACGAAACTTACGGCCAATTGAAGCCAATCAAAATGGGAGTCTCGATGTGGCCAAACTCAATAAACGCATGTTTATGGCCATAACGTATGATTTATGTGCCAATTCGACATTCGAAGGGGGTAAATGCAATTCCCGGCAAATAACCTTCGGTGGCACCTACGATTTTGCGCAACGCGAAAATCAATTTTCAATTTGCATGCCGAAAAAAAATGAATATAAATACAAATTGAGAGTGTTTTTCGCGTGCATAATTATGCAAATTAGATAAGTCAACACGATGGTGGAGCGGGGGGGAGGGAGGTGGATCATCCTCAGCCAAAGAGAAACCGAAATGCCACTTGAGGCCAAAAACAATGGGGTTTCTAGCACCCTTCGGATGCGCTTCGTAGCGCAACTGAAGTGCTCAAATACCCGAATGAGCTGACGAAGTCACTTATCGATTGTTTTCGATTATTACGAAATAATGCGCTTAAGGGGGAGGGGGGCGAGGGTCGAGGGGGTCGTCCTTCCATGCAACCACTGCAATTGCAACTTAGAGTGGTTTAAATTTATGATAGTTACCTTAATTGAGGTAGCTATAGCTCATAATGTACTAAAATGATTAAATGCTACATAAATCACAGCTAATACTAACCAACTAACTAACTAGTTAATAGCTTGTAAGGCCACTCCCCAATTTCCAATTTGTGGGCGTTAAGAATAAATCAAGCAACCAATCAATTCCACATGGCAATGTCCTCCAAACGATGTGTTTTGATCATCAATAAAAACCTCCCTCGATTAATCCATTTTGGCGGCACGACACAAATGACTCCCAACTCTCGTCGATTCGATGGCTTTTGGTCATTTACCTTTCCGCGCTGCGTGAGTTCGGGATGAACTCCCCCCCCCCCATTCCCTTTAAATGCCCCAAAAGGTGGCACAAATCAAGATAGATTGTTTATGGCCAAGTGGTTCTAGGTGTGCAGATCGCAGGAGGGGCTATTTGGCATTGGCCCGAAATTGGGATTAAAGCAAACGAGTCGAGCGTCGCGTTTTCTGTGTCGCTTTGCATGTGAATCATGCGGCTTTTCTTTTGGTTTTTCCCTTTTCAGTTGGCTTTTCCGGCAGAGAAAATAATAAATATGAAAGTAAATAGGTCATTATTAGTTTACTGCTAGTGCTAGTGATTTTTTGTTTAAGCAATTAGTAAATACTAATTAAAAACCAGATGCCATAAATATAGTTCGCATTGCCACTCCTTTCACTCGCCATTTTCCAGCCCGCTTTTCTTTACTTTTCTTTTCCCCATTTCTGTCAGTGGAATGCCGCCAACTGACTTTCTTTCCACTTTGGTTTTGGTCATGGAAATGGAAATTTGTCAACTGGCTGTTGTATTTGACCCGCTTGTCGCCCTGGGCGATCGCTTTATTGTACAATTGTGCGGCTTACAACATAATTTGCCAAATGTGATTAGCAAATTATGGACATGGACGGCACTCGCGCAGCTTGGAGCTCGCTTTCAATTCAACGCTTCGTTTAACTGCGGCAAATTGAAAGCTGCTCGGCAGCAGCAGAAAAAAACAGAAAAGGCTGAAAAAAAAACTGAAAAAACGGCAGACATGAACTAGCAACAATTACAGAAAATTGAAAAAGTATACTATACATACGGTTTTGTGGCAATAAAAAAAATTGGCCAGCATCGAGTTCATTGACTTTTCCGCTTTTTGTCTTTAACTGTGGCATATTTCTTTGCTACCCCCTCTCCCCCCTCCGCTGGGGGTTTATCTTCACCGTTTTTTTGTACTATTTACTGGCATTGGAACCCAATACCCAACCCCTGCCATATATTCTCGATCTATTCCCGATCTCGATGTCGTCATAATGGCGTGGGCTCCATCACTTGGCTTTGTGTGGCCTTTTTAGCCATTTCATGCCGCGCATTTAGCTTAATTAGACTGTGTAATTATGCATTGCAGTGTGGGTGACGCGATGCAAACAAATTGTAAACAAATTGAAAGCGCAGTAAACTCTCGGTTTATGGCCCATTTCAACTTTCGAGGAGTGTTTGCGGAACTGCACATAAAGTCCCAAATTTACGTGTTTCCCCTTTTGACAGCGACTAAGTTAGTTCTTTACTAGCAGTTAGCTAGCTTAGTTGCCTAATTTCTCTATTCGTTGTTTTTAGGCCATTCAAATAAATAAATCATTAGTCGCTCCATGCTAATGATTGTTCTGTCTGTCCAAATATTTGATTTCGTTTGGTTTCCCATGGGATTTGCTTGGAACTCTAGAAGATCTAGTCATTCTGGCTAATATTCTGTATTAACTAGTTTTTAAGATTAGAGAAAGAAGCGAAAAAGATTGATGATGTTATCAGGAGAACTTGTTTTCATACGTAGTATGTGACATATAAAGTTATGTTTTGACAACATAAACATATTTTGATTTTAGTGCCAGTTAATTGAATATATGTTAGTTATGCTATTGGTGTGGCATGCCCCCGATATTCATTCGCATATTTGAAATTGCTGGAAATTTGTTTGTGGGCGACGAATGACTCACTTTGAATGAACTCACCCTCAGTTGAGTCTTTTTTTTTGGGCTGAAAGATGCGCTGCTTCCGATGGCTGATGATGATTCAACAGCAAACATTTGCCTTCTTATAATATAATATAGTAATTTAACTTAAAATTGCCACGACTTTCGTTTGCAGATTGATGAAAAGTCGGTTGGAAATCAAGCAGCGCCATTTTGCGCAATTAAAATAAGTGTAGTGCCATTTTCCTGCGCATTTATGCTTTGCGCAATAAAAGTTTATTAACATTTTGCACATTTGCCTGGCAACAACAGAAGTAAATGTTTGTTTTGTTTTTGTTTTTTCCAACAGCAGACGACCGCAAATGTTGGTTAAGTTAGCTGTTGGATTTACGTACGTAACGGTACTTGAGCATGCTCAGTGTTGAATAATGATGGCGCATAAAAAATATGCATTACAAAAAAAAAGTAAAAAACGGCAAAGCCGTAGATTAGCAAATGAGCTTGTTTCTTTATCTTCGTCTTTCCCATATGCAAATCTTAACTTCCCGGCCACGCCCACTGTAAGTTGCAATTTCCAGCGCCCAACTCTCTGGATTTCCAGTAAATTTCCACTGTATTTCCAATGGAAGCCAAGGAAAGTAAAACGGCGCTTATCTAAGAGCTTTCTGGGATCTAAGCGTTTAGTTTTTGTGAACTGGAGCCAAACTCTAATCGCCACAATGGAGTGCACAATGTGGAAAGTTAGTTCTCCCCCTCCTCACTTTGTGATAGAATCTCCAAGCAGATTTTCTATTTTTCGTGTGGAGTGCGAGCTCAGACGAGATGCACTGCGCGAAATAGTGTGTTCTTAGATGGAAATCGGAATATATGTGCTGATGAATAACTTTCAGAGTGAAGTGAGCCAAAGAGAAATACTTTATCAACTTCATACAGCTTAAGAGAGTCAGTAAATTTGTCAAGTAACTTTAATATCACCTCTCTTTTTCTTCAGTGTGCTCTCGAAACGCAAACGGCAGCAGATACAGATACAGATACAAGTGCAGATACAGATACAGATACAAGTGCAGATACAGATACAGATACAAATACAAATACAGATACAGATAGAGCAGAATGGCCTGTGTGTAACAATAGCTATTCAGCGCTTGGATCCGCTGACGCTTGGATCTAACTGCCACTGCGCTCTAATAATTATTTATAATAATTACTTTTTTGCGGCCCGCTGTTTCGGACATTAGCAGTTCTTTATCGGTTTCCATCTCAATCGGGCTTAATTAATCCCGCTGCCAAAAGCGTGTTTCTCCGCCGATCGAAATCGAGCGCTACTGACCTTGGCGAGATTCGGTTGGACTCTCATAATGGCCACATTGCGACAGGCAACGCACTCGCTTCCACTGACTTCGATCGTAAATCATGGCCCCACTGCACGCACTTTCCCACTATCGCACTACCCCAAATATTTTTTGGCACGCCAGTGCAGCCGGGAAAATGGAGATGAAAAGTCGGGGGAAAACGAGCGCCGCCTCAATGCCGACGTCGAATGCAGCAGCACACAGTGCATTTGTCGTCGATCCTGACATTAAACATTTTCGCAGCCGACAATGTCAGAAATGATGGCCCGCTGCAGAAACGAAGGAAGTTTCGAGTTTTCCAAAGACCGAAGCTGGAAATACACTTGCTTTAGGCCATGATAGTGTGTACTTATTTTCTAAAATAGTGACTTGTCAGCTGAATTTGCATGCATGCATTGCGGGTAATTGAATGTAGACTGCATCCAAATTTCCCAGCTACGTGCCAATTTGCATTGAAATCGAATTGCATTATGTATTCATTATGCCCAGCTGACGGAAGGGAATGTCTCACACGAAGAAGCGGCAGCAGCTTGCACTTTTGTGCATCTTATGCTCTTTTTGTATTAATTTTTTATTTTATTTTTTTTTTTTGGCTGTGAGTGTGGGGCTTCTTTTGCTTTGTCGCCTCGAGGTCATAAATATTTCGTTTTCGTTTTGAAAATAAAAATTCACTTCTGCAAAATAAACTTTTTGCCAGACTCTTTGTTCGTGGAATTTGGCTGTGCTTATTTCTTTTTGGCCGGGCCAACAAATTTGCATATCAACAGAGAGTGAGTTTGAGTTGAAGACAGTGCGCGACATGAGCTTAGGCACTCACAGGTTCAAGATGTATTTGAACTGCTCGCCTGCCTATTTTTTTTGGCCATTTGAAATGTTAATGAGTAGTTGCGGCCAGAATGGAGAGCACGTTCCAAAAGCGCTGCTGTTTGTTGGCCAAGTTGCGCGGAAAAGCCATTAAATTGTGATTTATGCTTACAGCCAGAGCGGTGGAATGCTTTGTGCCGATTTCTGCGGCTATTCCTTCTGGTTTCCTGATATTTCGTGTAATCAACGTGCATTGAACTTTCGCACCTCGTCGCCTTTTGTTTTCCATTTGTTTATATCTCGTCGGGCCTACGAAATTGAGGCAGGTCGCTCTTTTACGGCCAAATAAGCCTTTCATATCAGGCGGAAATTTAAGCGACATTCGCCCACTGCCAGAAATTGTTTTTGGGGAATTTATGTCTATAAACATCCGATTCGATTTGGATTCCACAAATTCATTCAAATATTGCCTCTCCAAACAATCGTGATGATTTACACAACTTGATGATTTATGAAACTATGAAATCACATTAAGAAACCATTGGATATTTATAATATTTCGCATTGCCGTTGTATTTCACCGTGTAAAGTTTCCATTCAGCGGAATTAGCATATGTTTATAACATTTTTGGCATATGGAAATTTTCTCTTTAACAACATGTTTATTTAACTGGCATTTGCTAAGGAGACATTTGATACCCATTTGTTGTGACGAGAATACCGTCTAGTAAAACGTTTTCCCACATTTTAAACATGCTAGTTTTGTAGCTTTCAGGGCATATTTACGTTCACACCTTTTTAATGTTTTTTTGTAGCTATTTAAATGATTTACAAATATTTGATTAAAACACACTTGTATAATCACCATGTATGGTATGCAAATTTGTTGCAAATATTATAGAAAACTTTCTTAATGTCTTATGTATTAAATTTTCCCCAGTGCATTATCGGCTTTTTGTTTACTATTTGCCGAAGACAGCGAGTGCTTTATTTTCCGCACATTTCACAAAAAAAATAATGAATTTGCATAATGTTTCACACGCCGGCCCCCAACGCACACACACAAATGCACTCTCACTCAGTTGCAGCAGCTCCACTCTCTCTCTCTCTTAATATGCTAACTTCCTCACTCGCAAGTTGCCGATGCACTTGCATCACTCTCTGCTTCCTCTCTCCCACTCCCACTCGATAGCTAGAGTTCGCTCGCGAGAGCCTCAGCGCCGCTCTCTCTTTTGTGGCTGCTGCCCGCTCGCTCAGAATGGATCTTTGGCTCAGTGTGCTTTGAGCTGTGCTCGCGAGCGTTTCGCAGAAATATTGCTGAATGCTTTAATGATTTTGTATTTATTCAACGCGTCACTGTCGCGCGCGTTGCCATAAAACCAAATAGATCGTAAATTAGGTGTTTCGAAGTTCGAACGCCTCTTTTGCCGCTCTCTCCCATTGCGTTGTATCTTTGTTCAACGAATTTCGAGACACGGCGGCAAGCAAATTTGATTAACAGCTATCAAAATTGTATTTTTGCGCTTCGACGTGTCGGCATTTAATCAGCAATTCATTTCGGTGTTTCCAATAATTGGGCAAAATCGGAATCCCAAGGCCCGCATTAAAACTTCCGTTTGTCACCTTATAAGGTGGTCATCATAAAAAAGCGATGAAAACCAAACCAAAACAGTGCTAACAACGAATGTGTAACAAACGTGTATGCAAATCAATTGTGTAAGTTTCCTCAGCGTGGGCATAAAGTCGATAAAATACTATACGCAAATCGTGTGAACAGATTCCAATCGAACGAAAAAGTAATACTAGAAGTTCATATAAATAATTAATAATATTCTAATGTTCATAAAGTAGATCTCAAGTTTAAGAACGTTGAAAGTTCTATAGAAGCAGTGCAGCAAACATATTCACATTCCACATACATAAACAGCTGTGCTTAATGTTTTCACAGTTGGCTTGGCTTTGGCTTTTGTTTTAGCCTCAGTTTTAGCTTCGGGCCGACTTGGGTTCGTTTTCGCTTGAGATCTGTTGACTGGTCTCGATTTTTCGGTCTCGTCTCATTTGATTTCAAGGGCCTCACATTTTGACGCCTGATTGAGTTACAACCGGCGCCCCACCGCTCGTAAATCAGTTTTTAGAGCTGTACTGTAAGCTAGTGCCAGGTACAGGGAAGCGTGGATATCTTGAATTTGCCATGAGCTATGTGCAAAATAATCACTGACAAGTTTCTAAAGTCTAATTGCTTTTACCTTACCTCTTGACTCCTGACAACCAAATCCAAAGCATGTTTCACATAGCGAGGCTGCACTGTGCCATTGAATACTGTATTCGATTCACCCATGATATTACACCATCGGCCTCTTTGCACTCTGCGTGATCTTTAATTATGAATTAAGCGCAGCTGCGTGGAAGGAAGGCTCCCACAATTTGCATGTCGTCCCATTCCATTTCACTTCCTCGTCGTCGGGGGAAAAGGTCAGGCTCAAGTCAATGCCACGCCGAGTCCGCTAATTAACGTTGCACTGGCTTTGCGCCACCAGAAGTACACTGTAATTGCACTTTACGCGCTTATAATGACTGTTCGTTCGGCTAAAGACATCAAGAAACATCAAAAATCAAGAAATCGGCGGCAACTTCAAGTCGGCGCTGATGCTAATTTAAATTTTGATTTATTATCACGTTCGCCTGCAGTCCGTGTTCGCATTCAGGGTCACTTCCCCTTTGTAGCGGCCTCCTCCAAGTGCTTAGCTCCACTCCCGTTGGTAAGTTTGGCGGCTAATGAGTTTGCTTTGTTGGGCATAGATTGAGATCGCTGTTAGTCGGGTGCAGTGTCCTTGAAAACGAGCCAAACAGTGGGAGGTGCACTGGGAGAAAAAGGGTGTAACAATCACTTACTGATTGAAGTTAATGCCCCAGCATAAGGTTTATAGTTACTTTCATATAAAGTTGTTACTTATATTTTCGAGTGCATAAAATCACTGCCATCACTGACCTCGCAACCTCGCCTTTTGGCCTGGCCAAGTGCAGTAAGTAGTTGGCTGAATGTAGAGCCACGTGCAGTGGTTCTCACTGGTGGCCAACGAGCCAGCAAGCCACCCAAAACACCCAATCCATCCAAGCACCCATAAAACATTCGTGGCCAGTGGCCAGTGGCCAGAGTCCGAGTCAGACAACGCCCCAATTCGGTTTGTTGGTTTCTGGGCCGCAGCCGAAAGTGAATTCTATGGTTTTCCCTTCTGGTTTCCACTCGCATGCCAGGTTTGATGTGTGTTTTCATTTTATTTTCCGCCCATCGAGAGCGCCTCCTCATCCGCCGGCTTGGAAAAGCGGCCAACGATTGTCCATGCATGGCGCACATAATTGGCCCAAACGCCAAATCGACAACGCATTGTTATTGCGGCTCGAGATGTTGGCGTGACGAGCGGCAATCCTGTCGAGGCAAACACCTTGGACTTAATGGTGCTTTCTATCAAGGTCTCTTCAGAAGTTACGGGCTGTTGCGGCTAATGCCTCTTTAGCTGCTTTCGATTAAAGATTCTTGGAGTTCTTTAATGAAGGTATGAATCTACTGCTGCAATTTGTATGTGAGTGTTTGAGTAGCTGTATTGATTTGCGATTAATGCTTTCATTGCCTCACTTATCGTATCTCAGTCAAGTTCGTGACATTAAAGTTATCACATATATTTTATATTTCTTTTTTACGAGCTCCAATATTGTGTCGCTGGCAAATTTGATTGATGATAAACCTTTGGCAGCGTTTTGTTACAAATTAATGTCCCAACTCTAACTTGACTTTAAACCGTATTTAGTTACCGATTTCTCGCATATATCTTTCGCTTTTAATTGCCATATTATGCAAACCCGATTGAGATTCGAGTTGCTGGCTTCCAGCTCTGGACTCTAGACTTCATAGACCATCTCGCACATAGAAACTGCCTGGAGGCTCATCATTCTGGTAAACAATTTGCCCAGCAATTTGTGAGTGCCCGCCTGGCCACTCGTTGCTATTTTATTGGCTTGTATGGCGGATGGCTCCATCGATTTCCAAGTCATCGCGCGATCGTCGAACCCCTCCACTCGAGACCCGCCCAACAAAACGCTTTGCCTCCCATGAGCACAGGCCATTATGATTGTTATTCCTTTCTTTCTTTTTTTTAGCCTTATTATTTTTTATATATTTCCATCGCAGCGCTGCTCGCAACAATGTGTTCCCCTTATAAACTTATCGTTTGTCACTTGGCTCTATCTATCTGTGGTATCTCTCGGATCCATCGATTCACTCCAGTGGTGCGGCGACTGGTTTCGGGTGGTTGGATGTCTCTGGTGGGGAATACGGGGCACAGCCATTGACATTCACAGCACACTCCCCTGTCCGTTGTCCGTTGCTTTGTTTCTAATAAATAGGATGCAAAACAAATAGAAAAGAATATTTTATTGGGGAAATAATAGAAGGGAAATAAGTTGTGATTCAATAACACAATAGACTCTCCACCTTTGTGGTTGTTGGTCTATGGAAACTTTCAAATGACCCATAAAATATGCTTGCGAAACACATAACTTAGTTATAGGATATTTGTTCATGAATTATGTCATTCTGTTACGGAATATATCAATATAAACTATCAAATACCTATGGATGTACCTTCCCAACTTTCGCTTATAAGATTGGTTCCTTAAGCTCCCCCACAACTTCTTAGCCAATTACATTTGACTTTGACTTCAAACTCCAAACTGCTGCCCACATTCCTTGTGTTGGTTTGTTTCCAATTTCCTACAACGCTACAAGCCAACACGACCAAGTAGCTCCTCCACCGATAGCCACCATAGCTCACATGCTCACATTGGCGTTGGCTTGGGGTCGTCAATCGTCATCCAGCGTCGTCATCGTCAAGTTGTTACGCCCAAATTTGGCAGCAGATTCAAATCAGGCGGCGAGCGCCCCTCGATCGTTTTATTTATTCACTCCACCGGCAGTTAATATCTTGTTTGGACCTGGTCCGTCTGTCTAGTGGCTGGTGGCGTTGTTCTAAGCCTTCGGCACTGGCTATTACTCACGACCGACCTTTGTTTGCTATCCGAATGCGATAAATGGGTTTTATATGAAAGTCGCATATGGAAATATAGAAATCTGAGTATGGAACGGTGTTAAGTATGCCAGGTTCACTGAGCACGACGTGGGCGTTTCGCGATTGATTCCAATGGGATGGCATAGTCACTTGGAGTGGAGATGCCTTGGGTGGAGCTCCCTCCATAGGCACATTCCATAAGGTAATCCATGAAATTGTTACTGTGTTTATTGTTTGATCATAAACGTTCGATGGGGTTACCTAATAATCTGGTTATTAACTATCGCATCTCCTTATACAATTTTCCCCGCGAAGTACCATCTTACATACATGGCTGATCATAAGGAAAATAGCTGATAGATTTCCGCAATAAAAGCGTTAATGCAAAAGTCATACATCAATGACGATCGCTTAATGTTTAAAGCCTGCCATTAGCTATTTAATTACACGAATTTCGTGTAGAATATTAAGTAAACCAACATTGCTGGCCATATATGGACTTAAATCAGCCACTTGCGAATGCTGGGAAAGAATGAAGTCATATCCGAGCGCAGAACGTGCAATTATCGAGTTACAAGTGGATTCGCTTAAGTTTTCCGTTTTCCCTCGGCTGCTGATTGTGCCGTTCGTTGCTGATCACCTCATGCATGTCGCCAAGTGAGCCATAAATTACATAATTGCCGTACGTTTATCTACTGGATACGGCCAGTGGTGGACACCAGTACAGATATCTGTGATCCGTGGCCTTTGTTTTCGGTTCGGAGCGTTCATTGAACCCCCTGAGCAAACGTAGCTCTCTGAGCCCAACTTGCGGCCAGGAAAATCCTCAAGATACAATCTGGCTAGTTGCAGCGATCGATTTTTGCCAGCTGATTGAGTTACTCTTTGTTTGCCCGCCAGACAGACGGACTTTTGCACACGATTTGCATGATTAACCGCCTGATGGAGTGCGCAGCTTATTAGTGCTCATGTTCAGCGTGTAAGCTGTGTCTTTGTATGCAAATTTTATATATAGAATTTTATTATAATATATGCGGTTTGATCGTGCCTAAGAGAGTTTCCTTGTCTACAATAACATTGCATTCCTTACACTTTTAGAAAGCATCATTAGGAGGGGCTTATATAAATAACTGGTAAAGCACTTCGATTGGCGATAGCTTTCAGTTTCAACTTCAATCAGAGCCAAAAGGATTATTAATTTAGGAATTCATTGCCCATGCCCCGAGTTTGCACACCTTTGCCAAGGTGTCAAATGAAGCATGTTTTGTTTTATTATATTCAACAAACAAACTTTACCTTTCTGTCAACTCTCGGTGAACTGTGCAAATATTGGCTGGGCAAACATCTCTTAATGTTTCCATTGTTTACGCGTAAGTTCGCTGAAATGCTCAAGGCGTTTTTCCAAACTGTGTAAACAAAAAAAGGCGAAAGCCTTCTGAGGTTTGCGTTTCGTTTCCAGGCGGCTAATTCTCCGCCATTCTTCCCGTATCAGATTTCAAATGCAGCGCCATTCGTTTGGCATGCACTTGCTTCCGAGATAACAAATTGCCATGGAAATTGAAATTCTATATGTTTGCCGGTCTCCTCCAGCCTGCAAACCCGTAGAAGGAAGCAACCGGGCGAGGGTCAATCCATTGCGGTTTGCGGGAGGTGCCATGTGTCCAATGGGGTAATGCTAGGAGCTGCCAACTGGGTTTTTCATGGAGATTCCGGTGGGTGCGACCGATTGACGTCACACGGCAGATATTGTGTGAATTTGGAATTCATTATCATGGCAGAGCCACAGACAAGTGCTTGTAGATTGGCACTTTTGGTTTGAAATTTGTGTAAATATAATAATATTATAAATTCAAATATATGATATTTAATCAAATAGCGGTTTCGTGCCATTGCAATATGTTCTTGTCACTGCTGAAATCGAAATTAATCAGAATTCAACTTTGAGTTAGTCACTTCCTGTTGGGATGCGTCAACGCACTGCTTAATTACTTGAGTTCTGAATAATTGGCCACGCGAAAATGATAAAAAGTTTAATGCATTTAGGCAGCTTGCAATAAAGCTAAGCAAATTTAATAACTTATGTGAGCTGTGCACTTGTGTTTGTATGTGTGCGTATGTATGTGCAGTTCCGTGTGAAGTAACTCATGCTTTTCTCTCTCTTATTTTTTGCAGTTTAATTGTGCAACTACAACAACACCAACAACAATAGCAGTAGCAGGGGAGTCTCAGCAATTGGCACAATTGGCGATAAATCAGCAGGAAAAGAAGAAGCAGAAGGAGGAGCAGGCGAAGCAGTGTGAACTTTAGCAGACGCAGCGGAAAGGGAACACAAACAAACGAATAATAGCGGTGCACTTGGAAAGGGAAAACGAATAAATCTACGAATAACGAACTGCAAGCGAGAGCGAGATAGCAACAGCTGTCTTATTAGCATTTTCGTCGCGGGGGAGTAGAAGTAAGAATGCACTCCAAGAACGGAGAGAGTGCAGTGAAAGAGAGAGCAAGCAGTTAGTCTTGCATCTTGTGAGAGCAAGAAGTTAAAGCAGTGCATCTGCAACTGGAGTTGCAAAAGATGTCATTGAAAACGAAGAGAAAAGAGTTGTTTGAAAAAAGAAGTGAATGAACTACAGATAATAGGTAGTTACAAAGAGTAACTGGGAATTAAGAGAGGTAACTGGAAGAGACAAGGATTACACCGACTTCCCAAGAGAACGCAAGCAGTGCCCCACTCTCGAGTATCGATTTTGCCTTCGCTATTTTGCCACTTGCTATTTTAGTTGGCAACCGTTGACAGTTGGCAGCTGCAGCGGGCGTCGCGGGGGCGGGCCTTCAGCATGTGGCCCTAGACAATAGCAACAACTATAAAACGCAACAAAAAGTGCAAAAACCGAGGGGATATCTGAGGAGACGGAGTAACCAATTGGCATTCAGGCAGCGAAGCATAACCAGGCGGTTGGGCTTAGACCGGAAAAGCGTCGATGAGTTGAGAGCCCCTCACATACACTCCACTCCACTCCACTTCACCCTTTTACCCTCCAAAAACCCCTCCAAACTCCGTCCCGCAATGGATGCGTCGCCCCTGTCGCCGGAACAGGCTCCCATCTTGGTCACGGGGAGGTCATTGGACCAGCAGGTGGACGCCAGTTCGCCCAACCACTCGAACTACTCGAATCTCACGAACAGCAGCAGCAGCGGCAGCAGTGCCAGCAGTCCTTCGGCCTGCTCGTCCTCGTCTTCCTCTTCCTCGGCTCCACAATACAGTGCGGATATCCGGGCGGCTGCACTGCATCCACAGCATCAACAGCAGCAGCAGAGAGGATCTGCCTCCGGATCGCGCTCAGGATCAGGATCGGCGAAAACCTGTGAGCTGGACGTGGGCGAAGAGCGGGATACCTTCTCGCCGGTGTCCAGTCCGGATTGCAACGGGGCCGCCGCCGTGAATGTTCTGCCTTCTTCGAGCGGCTCTGTGGACAACAAGATCTACGAGGGAGGCAGCAAGGGGAAGCCACCCTCCAAGGAGGAGAAGCAGCGCCAGAACGAGGAGATCGTGTGCATGGAGACCTCGACAGTGTCCACGGAAACTGGTTCCTGGGAGTCCATGTACCCCGCAGCGAGCGTTGCTCCGCAAGCTGAACCCGAGGAAATGGAAGCCACTACGGTATTCAAAGGCATCAGTGCCAGCACTTTGCTGCGCGACCTAGAGAAGCGGGATCAGCCGTTGTCCACCTCAGGGACCAGCGCCTGCTTCATAGACGCCTCATCGCTGAGGGACGAGGATGAGGTGCTGTCCTTCCCCAGCCTAGATGGCCACGGCCAGGAGGAAGAAGTCGGACAAGAGGCGACTGGCGACGAGGAGCCTGAGGGTGAGCCCTCGCCCACAGAGCAGCTGGAGCAGTTCCACAAGTCCTTTGCCAGGTGCAAAGGCGTGAGACTAACTCAACAACAACAGCAGCAGCAGACAGAGCCGGAGCAGGAGGATCCCCCTGACGAGCCGGCGGAGGAGCGACATGCTCCCATGTCGGTGCCCTACAGCTTCCAGCACAATGCCCAACACTTCAGTGTGCTGCCCCTGGGCAGCAGTCCCAAGTTCACCCACCACCAGCATCAGCACAACCAGAGTCAGCAGCATCATCCCGATCTCAGCTACACCACGGACTACTCCTCCAGCAGTCCGGCTCCGAGTTTAGTGTGGTCGGAACAGGGCAGGAACCACCATGGCGCCTCCTCCTCCACGCCGCACAACTCGATGGTGCACATAGAGCCAGCGTCGGCAGGGAGCAATAACTCCTCCATTCACAGGGACTACACTCTATCTTCCTCATTGTCGCATCACAGGGATTCGGGTGCTTATTGCAGTGATGCCACGGACTCGCCACTGCCCCTGCCCCGCACTCCCAAGAGAAGTTCCAAGTTCGATGAGGCCAATCCCATTGTTTCTGGCGGAGCATCCATTGAGGATTTCCGGGAGAAGCAGTGTGAAAGTCCCAGCATCAAGAGACGCACAGACACCTGCCCGATCGTCTCGGGCGGATTCGTGTCCCTGGACTTTGCACCCACTCGACCGCTGGCGGATGACGATGACGAGGAGGAACTGGGTGAGGATCCAGAGATAGCTGGGGTGGAAATGCGCGTGAAGACGGGGGTTCAGAGGAGGCCCGTTCCCGGAATCGCCTCCTGGGTGGTGGACATGAGCGACTGCCGGCCGGAGAGGCGAAGGAGCACCAGCAGCACCACCTCCAGCTTCCGGGAGCGCTCCGATTCCAACAGTTCGCACAAGAGCGGCTGTGGCTTCTACGTCTCCTTGGATGACATGGACAGGAAGCCTCAAGAGCAACCAAAGGCAGTAGCGGTGGCACCTCCTTCGCAACTAAGCAAATCCTACACGGCACCCAAGTCCTCTGGATTCTTTGTGGATCTTTCCCAGAGCGCCAGAGATGAAGAAGTGGCACCAAAGAGTCAAGAGGTGGCCGAAGAAAAGGAGGAAGCCAAGCCAGAACCCAAGAATATATTCAGCATGTTCATTGATTTCGGGGAGCAAAAGACACCGCGCTCCAATGGCCGAAAGGAACCGTTGAGTTTGGCTCAGAGGTTGTCCAGCTCTTTGAGCTCTTCCGCTTCGAGAAGGGGAGACACCGATGTGATGAAGTCCAGCGCCAGTTCCACGGAGACCCTGATGGCCAAGAGCGCCAACCTGAAGGACGTGTCTGCAGGAGCTGGTGAGAGCAAATCCTTGGACTACAGATGCAACCTGGAGCCCCCGCTCACGGTGGCTGCACTGCGTCGGCTGTCTCAGCAGCATCGCCAGCAGAGCGATCCCTCCAAGCGCCACAGCTGGGGCAGCAATGGTCAGCCTGAGCAGGCATCCGGATCTGGAACGGGCAATGATTGCAAGCGATCCATCAGCCTGACTGCCAACGGAGCAACTGATTCGGGAGCGGGTCTAATGAGCATCATTGACAAGCTGCCTATTATATCTAAGGCCTCCTCCCTCTCCATCGATAGCTCAGTGTCTCCCTACGACGACTTTAGTGGATCCAATCCTGGAATAAGCAGCTGTTCGGAGGAAGAGCAGGGTCAAGTCCAGGGAAGGATCAAGAAGAGGCGAAGGGATGTTCAGATAAACGAGACCTACGATAAATCCAGCTTGGCTTCGGTAACTGAGGGCATTCTATCCAAGGACTTGTCGCCCGCTTCCAATACAGACACAGATGATCTCACCTTCCAGCAGGACGAACAGCTTGCCAAGGAGCAGGCGGAACTGGTTTCTGTGCCCCTTCAGCTGACCAGCAGCTCCAATCGCACCAGCAGCGTAATGGAGACCATCATCGAGGCCAAGGAGACGGCCTCGCCCAAGAAGCAGGTTACACTCAGCAATGGCCATACCATGGAATCCTTACACGCCACCATCGAAAAACAGAAGCAACTGCTGGAGACGGTCAACGAGCATGGAGAACAGACGACTCAGCAGCCCTCCCAGATCCCCTCGAGCTTCGTGAAGCTGTCCGACATGGATAAGCCCGTGAAGCACGATTTGCAGTCACCGGATTCGATGAGCAAGAGCGTGGGCAACAACCACAGGAGCTCCCAGCTAGGTCAGAGACTCTACAGGGATGAGAACCGTGCGCGTCCCCACTCCTGGGCCATGACCCGGTCCACGGGCAACACATTGCAGAACTTTACCAACTCGGTGGACAATATAAGGAGTCTCTCCCGGCTGTTTCCAAACTTCTCTAAGGAGTTTTCCAACTCGCTGCCCAACGGTATGACACTGGAGCAGCTTCAGGGTCAGCAGGTGGACTACATCCAAACGGATCTCAGTGCGGACTCGAGTCTGGCCTCCAGTTTCAGTAGATCGGGAATGGATGAATCCTCGCTGAGCTGCAGGCAGCCCAGGCGTTTGGGGGAGGATTTGCTCAAGATGTTTCTGCAGGAAATTGCCACGGATATGCTGGTGGAGGTGCACGGACGGCGTATCCGTGCCCACAAGTGCATCCTGCGCTCCCGCTGTCAGTACTTTGCTGCCATGCTGGCGGGGCACGGATCGCAGAGCGTGGTCTCCCTGCAGGGTTATTCCTATGCAGCCGTGCACTTCGCACTGTGCCACATCTATTCCGGTGCCTCGCATCCGCCGGATGGGATCAGTTTGATGGAGCTGGCTGCTCTGGCGGACTTGCTGGGACTGGAGGGTCTCAAGGAGGTAACCGCACATGCTCTAAAGACAAACTACTGCCACAACTTCCACAAGCCGTGCTCCGGCTGCACCGATGGCATCCTACAGGTGCTCCCCGTGGCGTTGAACCATGCTCTGGATGATCTGTACAGGAAGTGCTTGCGCTGGACGTGTCGCCACTACCTGAAGGTGTGGCCAACTAGGCAGTTCGCCCAGCTGCCCCCCGACATACTCGGCCGATGTCGCCAGCAGATCGTCGCTTACATGGTGGGTATTATTGGGATAGACTCTTCTCTAAATTAAGTGGATATCAAACCTTTCTCTAATTCTAACCCTCAGACATCGGATACGGTACTGGACACGGTGCTCGACTGCGACCACCTGTTGGCCCAACTGTCGGCCTATCGCTGGGGCCACGTCTGCGAGCAACTGGTTCGGGAGATCTTAGAGGCAGCGTACGCCTATGTGGGCGACCACTTCGCCAGCCTGATTGCCAGCGATTCGTTCCTTTCGCTGGGCCACGACCGCAGCAGGCACATCCCGCGCTTGGAGTCCCTGCTGCTGCATACAGCAGCTGAGCTGACTCCGGAGCAGGCGTGCCGCAGCTATCAGCGGGTAACGCGCCTAAACACCGTGCTGCAAGCAAAGGTCATCCATATGCCGGCCAGTTTGGGTCAATCGGAGCTAGCGCGGGAGCTGCAGGGTCTGCAAGAAGAGCAGTTGGACTGGCAGCCGGAATACATACGACTGGTAGGAGCACTCGTCTACGCGGTGGAGCAGTGCCTCATCCGACAGTGCTCAAGGGCCATGCGCGTAACAGCCTGGCAACGCATGGACCTGGAGCTACGCAAGAAGATTCAGACGCTGGCCCGTCTCACAGAACCGCTGGACATGAAGCGGCAAAACGGCAAGCCAGTGGGTAAGGCCTTTTCCTTTGGCGGAAGCACACGCAGCCAGGACCTAGTGCAGATCAAGTTGGCCATTCAGGCGCAGACGAAGCGAGCCCATGCTCAAGAGACACTAATGTACAAAGCCACGCAGACGCAGGACGCGGCTGGTGGAGCGGGCCACGTGCAAACTGCTGACAGGGGAGTGCAGGCGAATCATGAGTCTCGGGAAGGAGGCAGTAAGTTCGATATTTGTTATATAGCATTGATGAGTTAACCATATGTTTTATTACCCAGGCAAACTGCTCAAGTCCAACTCCCGTGCGTATGTTCCGCATCGCGCCAGCTCCCAGGTGGCTTCGGAGCGCAACAGCTTAAATCTTCATCGACGCACACAGTCAGAGGCGCCGCCAGTGACCCACAAGAAACCGATTACTGTTGCATCTTCTACAGTAGAATCAAAGTCTGTCCAGGGAAAGACTAACGCTGCAACGGCCAAACTTGGCGAAGTGCGACCCCGGTACCTGGAACCGCGTAAGCCAAGGGCTATGGCTCCATCTGCTACAAACGGCCATGGAGCCGGTCCGGTGCGCAGTGCCACCAGCTCGAGCATCCCAGCCAACGGTGGCAGGAAGGCACCAGCCAAAAACCTGCACATCTCTTCCAGCGACAGCTCACGGAACTCGAGTCCGGCTGCACGTAGAGTGCAGAATGGCACACGCTTGGGCAACAAGTCCAGCAATCTGTCCATGGACAGCTTGGCATCGCCGGCACGCCGAGCTAAGAGCAGCTCTAGGGGACCACAGGAGCGATACTCCTCAGACCAGAATTCGCTGGCGGAGAGCATGAAGAGCTCTGTGATCACCAACAAAACGATCTCACACGAGTCGCTCTCGGGTAGCTCGAAGCTGGCTAGGATTCAGCAGATAAATGGCCATTCAAAAGGAGCTGCAACGGGAAAAATCAAGGCAACGCAGCGGGGCTCCACTGTCGGCAACAAGTCAACCCGCCAGCTGAAGCAACAGCACAATGCAATGGCCTCCAACGGATCAAGTCCCAGTTCGGTGCACACGACCAAGTCAGCGGCCAGTCGCCTCTCCTCCGTCAGCAGCACACTGTCCACGCGAGAATTGTTTAAGCAGCGATCCATTTCAGTGCCAGCTGGTGGTACAGATGGAGCGCCAAACAAGGGACGTCACAGCTTCCTATCGGCCAAGTCCCGCGAGATCCTGGCCAAGCGGGCGGAGAAGAACAAGCTGCAGCAGCAGCAACAGCAACAGAAGCAAACCGAAGCTCCTGTCGAGGAGCGCGGCTCGGTCCAACTGCGCTCGTCCGCTGGTCCCCTGCGCTCCTCCTCACATTCCGCGGTGTCGAGCATGCTGCAGCAGCATAACCTGCGCAACAGTTTGCCCTCCAACATTCCCACCAGACGCCCCAATACGCTGCATTTGAAGAAAACCACAGCGGCGACAAACGGAGTGGGCGGCGGTCCCACTAAAACCACCACCAATGGTATATCGAATGGGACGTACAAGTCGGCCCAGGCGGTTAAGCAGAAACTGGACCTGCTCATCGACGCCCAGATGGAGAGTGTGGTGCCCAGGGAGCGTGTGGAGTCCAAGCTGGAGCGCTCCAGCACCTTCTGCAAAGACAGCGCCGATCTGGACATCAGCGAATTGCAGATAGTGGAGTAATCAAAAACAAGAAAAAGGAAGAAACGCAAGCGCATCAAATGGGGTGAGCATATCGACTGATGCTCCAAATAAGCATGGTAACCATATCGAGGCACTTATCTTTCCAGGTCGTATCAAATATGGCCCCGAGCAGATGCGCACCCGGATCCAGAACCGTACACGTCCCATAAGGCAACACTAGTCAATAATCTAGCATGCAGCTGCCGTTGCAGTTGGCGCATGAAACCATTATACAATAACGATAATAACGAGATGATGTTACTACCAACAGACAACCGCGATAATTAATACGTTATGACAGACATCCGGAACCCAAAACAAAAACACAAGTTATTGCCGTTTACCTAACCCACTCCGAAGTATAACTATATTAGCTTATTGCGTTAGGGAAGTTAGCGATGAATTGTATGCAAAGCGGATAAGACAGATAAATTGAAAACGAAACAAAACAAGAAACTGAAAATGAAAACAAGTATTTGGTGATATTATTTAGAGTGCGCTTTATGTTTACGTTAAATGCCAAGCGACAAGTGCTTATAACCCGAACTCTCTACTCAAAGTACGATCTAGTGGATCCAAGGATGCTCTACTATATGCTTTATGCGCTTTGCAGGCTGCATTTAAGGTCCTTTTCTCTCTATTCCCGCTTTATTGTCAAAGCCCGCCCAATGCAACTCTGTCTATATATGAGATGGGATGTGGATGGAAAACCATCTCTATAATTTAAGCTTGAACTTTTTATACTGTTGTTTATTTAACTCGTACTCGTAACAATGGCGCATTACTTCAGCAAGGCAACCAAGGAAACGTCTCTAACATTTTATTTTTAAAATTATTTATAAATTTTACTTATTTGGTAAATATTGAACGAAGCGAGCGAAAGTGAATTTTTGTAAGCAACGGCATTGATACATTGATAATGAAGTGCAAGAGTAATAAATGTGTGTATTTATTAAAAGTTACCATATATTAAAAATGGCTTTTATTTTCATTCGGCTGGGGGTGGAATCTTAAAAATAAAGCTACCAACTAATAGTGAAATCTTTTCTAAATAAAAACAATATACTTTACAATTTATCGAAATAATGAATCTATTGGGCCTCAAACCAAATGCTTTGTAAATTCTTACTTCTCCGTTCTACATGTTATCTATTCGCTATTTCCTACAATTAAAGTATCATACAAAGCGCGTTCCGCATTCATTTAAATTCCCCACAGATGCTAATTACAATTGAAACTGGGATTACAATAATTATCGTATAGTTAAGTGCCTTCCAGTCATATAATCCTTAATAATATTCGTTCAGCCTGCCGAGTGTGGGCTCGCCAGGCTAGAACTGTGCAGCGTATGAAAAGAGTTTACATCTAGACTCGGCGTAGCGGGTGGCAGCTATGAGTTCATGGATATTACCCAGTGGTTGAACACATTCCGGCAGTGGATGACGACGCACTCGTTGCTGCAGTACTCGTCCTCCCAGTCCGGATTTATGATGGCCGGCTTATTGCACTGTTCCCGGGTGCACTTCTGCACCCTAGCCGCTTCGGTGAGGAGCTGTATCTGATCGGGCGGCGGCTCCTGCTGGGCATCCACCGACTGTTGCAGATCCTCGACAGACTCCAATTTGGTTGTGACTAGAGGGGGTGGCTGATTGGGAGCTACTGCTGGTGGGGCCTCTGACTCCGACGTGGCCTCCGACTCGGACAGCTGGTGGCGATAGCCCCTCATCAGACGGACATACTCGCGCTTCTCCTGCTCGTGCCGTAGGGCATAGACGTTCTTCTGCGTCTCGTCCAGGGACTCCCACATGGTTTGCACTATCACTTGCATTTGCTCCAACGAGCAGGACGGATTCTGCTGCTTGATGGCCGTCACGGTGTCCCGAAAGAACAGAGCAAAGGGCGCCAGAGGTTTGGAAGGTGCCTGCGCCATGGCCTGGTTCTGCTGCTGCTGCTCCGGCTGAACCAGCAAGTTCTGCCCGCCGCCGCTGGCATATGTGTCGCAATGCTCCTCGTCATCGTCGTTCAACATGGATTGATCCAGGCTAAGCATTCTCCGCGACTGCAAAGATACAAAGGGCATAATATTAGTGGCTGATTAATGGCTCCAGTCCCAGTGCGCTCACTAGAAACTTCTTCATCCCAATCACAGAGTGAGCAACTAAACTAATGTACAAATCGCTTGCCCAAGCCCAGATCAGTTGGACGGGCATAGCGGGGGCGGGGCTGTAGTGCTGTGTGCGTGTAGCTTGCGCTACTGATTGTGCGACTGTGTGTGCGTGCCGCTTGCTGATAAGAAGCTGACGCGGCGTTTGTCCCGCGCGCCCAAGCGATAACCCAGCGGGTGGGGGTGGGGGAGCAGAGGAGAGATAGCTCCTCCAGCTGGTCGCTGGCACGCAGAAGCTACAACAAACTAGTGTGTCGCGCTATTCCGATTCCGATCTCTCCCGCTCATTAAAAAACCATTACGGCCATCGATGCGCGGCAATTAAGGCGGACGGTGGTCGGTCAGCTGTGAAAACTCCCATTGCAGCCGGTGTACATTTGTCCAGTTGGCCGCCCTGCCCCACCGGATTGGACCCTAAACGGGATGACCCTCCTCCACTTACGGCTTGGCTGGGGCTCTGGCTCTCCGCCGGCGTGTCGGTCAGCTCAAACACCTCGTCGCCGAATGAAGGAGTATGGAACTGATTCATGACGCTCCTGCAATTCTCCCAGGCTTATTTACAAATAAAATTAAACAATTCCAGGCGTTTTATTATCGTGGGCTTTAATTAGTGTGACCGCAGGCGGGTATGTGCTAAATGCGCCGGGACAGAATTTTCGAACACTGTTTTGCTCTCTAAATGGAACCAGTTGAATTTTATCACTGACAAATATTTTAACTTGTTAACTTGTTTTTTAACTTTGTTAAACCTAAATCAAAATGTGTATGTATTTTCTTGAAAGTATTTTAAATTTTTGGAACCAATATATTTGCTGGACAGAAACGAAAATAAAAGGGAACCACTTCTGTTCCAGCATAGTTCCGGTTCCGCTTCTGAAGTACCGTTGTTAAAAATATTTAGTCAACGCTGCTGTGATCAAAATTGACAGTTTTATTAAAAATAGATTAGATGCAATAGAATAATTTTTTGGACCGTAAAGTGCAAAATTTACATATGATCTGTGTCAAAAGAATGCCGTGGAGCAATGTTCGCATATTTGTGAAGCTCGCTTCCCAGCGATGCCAGCTCCTAAGTGTGGGCTCCATCCAAGAGGCGTCTGCAGGACACCGATCGGGCTCCTTCGAATCGGATGCTCTGGCGAGTACTTCGAATGCCAGGCACATGGAGTGCCTGTTCGCCACGTGGCTGAGGGACAATAACTCGGTCAATGGAGTGGGTTATGTGACCTGCGGTCAAAAAACCTATTTACATTGCTTTTTGATTTTGCAGACCTGGCAGAATTTCTTCAAGGGAATGGTAGAGCAACAAATAGACTCGCAACCGCCTCTGAACCAAGAAGCAACAAGAGATATTCTTCCCTCGGTAATTTCGATCTTCTTTAATATGATTTTCATTCTTCAAGTTCTTTGTTTAATCACAGATAGGAACCACATCGCCAACAGATGCAGCGATTGGGGCTCCAGTTCTGGGAAGGAGAAAAGCAATCTCTTCTTCGGCACTGCAGAGTCCTTTGGACACTTCGGAAGCGGACTTCAACAGTTGCGTGGCTCAGTCTCAAAAGGAGGATATTGGAGTGCTTTCACACTCAACGAATATCAGAACTTGTGGCATATACGACAAACCGGAACTGCCCACATTGCCCAAAGAACGCATCCTGAAAGGCTGTTCAATGGACGGATCAAATACATGCAGTAAAGCTCATACATCGATTTTAATGGGGAATGAAATGGCACACAACATTTCCAAAAACTTGAACAGAAAAATGTCGCGAAAAAATACTCCAGAGAAGCCAGAAAACCCACATAAGCATGAAGAAATCTTGACGGGTTCCAGAAGAACCGGAAACTCACGCAACAACTTTCAAAAGAAATACGGCTCATTCGAAATTTTTATGAAATTTTGGAAACACGCACACGCCTTGGATAAGTATAAGCGGCATATTGGTCCAGTAATGGTTGTGAAGAAGCGTTCAAAAACCAATTCAAAGCCAATTAACGTCATGTACTTCAAAAATTATTTCGAAAAGGGACTACGCCTAAGGAAGGAAAGATTAAATAAAAGCAAAACCAATAAGGAAATCCAATTGCCTTCAAAATGTCCTAAGGAGCCCGGAGCTAAAGAAACCATTGAAACTTCCAGTATACCACAATCACACCCAGAAACAAAGCAAAGCACACATGTTCCAAGACACAAAAGCGATACATATGAGACCCTTGAGGAACTGATCAACGATATTGATGACATCGCCTTAAATGAGCAGTTGTCTGAATCTATTGAGCCAGAGAAACCCAAGAAAGGCAGTACAACACCGAAGCTGTTAGAAAACACTCCCAAAAAGATGCCAAAGAATTTCAAAACGGCACTGAGGGTATTTAAGCCCGAAGAAAAGGTTATCCCAAAATCGGATAATAATATCAAGCCCAATCCCGTTTCCAAGTCCGACAAGACCAAATTAAGTAAGCCGAAAACTGAAAAATACATTCCTTTGAGGGTTTTCAATACACCAAAAGCAGACGAAGACAAGTCGTGGATATATTGGGATGAGTTAGCAGTTAAAAGCCTACGAAAACCAACTCAAGATTAGCACTTTAGGAATCCAAGAAAGAAGATGGGCAGCCTCTCCATTCTTCGAACTGAAACTGACCTATCGAATCTCAGCATGTCTTGCCACAAGTGATTACTAATATGAGCTGAACTCACAACTTTCTCAGCCTTCGAACCCTAAGCATCAAATTCAAAATTTAGCAGGTATTTCGGTAGTCCCTTGTAGAACATGAACCAATGTCGTCTGAGGAGTCTGGCGCGGATCAGGAGGAGCCTGGCACTGGGTCTGCGGGGAACTGACCACCACGTCCCCGCCCGTCAAGCCCTCCGCACCATTCAAACGACCTCACAGCGGCGAGGTGTCCATGATCTCGACTCCTTCGCCAATGGATGCAGTGCCGCCTACATCGAGGGACTCTACAACAAGTGGAAGCGCAATCCCAATTCCGTGGATGAGGTGAGTCCTATAATTACTTTATATTAATATTGTTTGAATAATTATATTATATATTCATAATAATTATAAATATATTATATTATTTTATATTGTTTAAATAAACGTATTTAAAGTATTTATCTAATTAAATCCGCGTTCAGTCCTGGAGCGAGCTCTTCAGCGGCAACGATGGGTCCACCGCCAAGAGACGTCCTCTTCAGGTTGCGCACTCCCGGAAGTACAGACGTCCTCCGGTTGAAAGGATAGCTGTGAAGGCTCGATCGGGCGAGAGGACGGCTTCCGGCGGCGCATCTGCAGCTCCAGCCGCACCTCCCAGCGACTGGAAGAACATTGATGACCACCACGTGATCCAGGCCATCATCCGGGCCTATCAATCGCGCGGTCACTTGGCCGCCGATCTGGATCCCTTGGGTATTGTTGGTCCGAAGAAGCGTACGTCGGTGGATGGCAGCCAACGACATGCCGCCAGGGAGGTGCTCCGCCAGCACTTCTCCTATATATTTAGTAAGCTAATTATTGTGGTTAGAAGTTATCTATAACTGAATCTATATTCCTTTATTGCAGATGACCTCAATACCGTGTTCAAGTTGCCCTCATCCACAATGATAGGCGGTGATCAGGAATTTCTGACACTAAAGTGGGTTTCCAATAGATCCAGTCCATCGAGAAATTAATAAGTACCTTTCCCACCAGAGAGATCCTGGATCGCTTGGAGCGCATCTATTGCGGCCACATTGGAGTGGAGTACATGCAGATCACGTCGTTGACAAAGACCAACTGGATTCGCGACCGTTTCGAGAAGCCTGGTGGCATGGACTTGACCAAGGAGGAGAAGAAGCTCATCCTTGAGCGTCTTACTCGCTCGACGGGATTCGAAAACTTCCTGGCGAAGAAGTTCTCGTCGGAGAAGCGTTTCGGACTGGAGGGCTGCGACATCATGATACCCGCTATAAAGGAGGTAGTGGACCGGGCTACGGACCATGGCGTGGAGTCAATTTTAATAGGTACATCACAAGGGACCAAAACCTTTTTTATCACTAATCCTAAACGTCTTCTAGGAATGGCGCATCGAGGGCGGCTCAATGTCCTGGCCAACATCTGTCGCAAGCCCATTTCGGACATCCTGTCTCAGTTCCACGGTTTGCAGGCCACCGACTCCGGATCTGGGGACGTTAAGTACCATCTGGGTGTGTTTCAAGAGCGGCTCAACCGACAGACAAACCGCATGGTGCGCATCACCGTGGTGGCGAATCCCTCCCACTTGGAGCACGTCAACCCGGTGCTCCTGGGTAAGGCCCGAGCGGAGATGTTCCAACGGGGCGACACATGTGGCAGCACGGTGATGCCCATCATCATCCACGGAGATGCCTCCTTTTCCGGTCAGGGCGTGGTCTACGAATCAATGCATCTGTCCGACCTGCCCAACTACACCACATACGGCACCATTCACATTGTGTCCAACAACCAGGTGGGCTTCACGACAGATCCGCGTTTCTCCCGCTCCTCGCGCTACTGCACGGACGTTGCCAAGGTGGTGAATGCTCCGATACTGCACGTGAATGCCGACGATCCGGAGGCGTGCATCCAGTGCGCTCGCATTGCCATCGACTATCGGACACGATTCAAGAAGGACGTGGTCATCGACATAGTTGGCTACCGCCGCAACGGGCACAATGAGGCGGATGAACCCATGTTCACCCAGCCGCTGATGTACCAGCGCATAAAGAAACTGAAGCCGTGCCTCCAGCTCTACGCCGATAAGTTGATCAAGGAGGGTGTCGTCACGGACAGCGAGTTCAAGGCAATGGTGTCCAATTACGAAAAGATCTGCGAGGAGGCTTGGGCCAAGTCCAAGACCATCAAGACTATAAAGGTGAGTCGATTTGCTGACAGGCCAGTCGCCCCATTCAACTGGCCATCCACATTCCACAGTACTCCTCCTGGATCGACTCTCCCTGGCCAGGATTCTTCGAGGGCCGTGATCGCCTGAAACTGTGCCCCACTGGCATCAGCACAGACACCCTGAAGACGATTGGCCAAATGTTCTCGACTCCTCCCCCGCCGGAGCACAAGTTCGAGACACACAAGTGAGTACAGAATGGGTGGGTTATATTCCTTCCTAACCATGGCAATCCTTTCCAGGGGCATCCTTCGCATACTGGCCCAGCGTACGCAGATGGTGCAGGACAAAGTGGCGGACTGGTCGCTGGGCGAGGCCTTCGCCTTCGGCTCGCTCCTTAAGGAGGGCATCCACGTTCGACTATCCGGCCAGGATGTGGAGCGCGGCACCTTTTCGCACCGGCACCACGTCCTGCACCACCAGTCGGAGGACAAGGTGGTGTACAACTCACTGGACCACCTCTATCCCGACCAGGCGCCCTACTCCGTCTCCAACAGCTCCCTGTCGGAGTGTGCGGTCCTCGGATTCGAGCACGGCTACTCCATGGCCAGTCCCAATGCTTTGGTCATGTGGGAAGGCCAGTTTGGGGACTTCTGCAACACGGCGCAGTGCATCATCGACACGTTCATAGCCAGCGGCGAGACCAAGTGGGTGCGCCAGTCCGGAGTCGTCATGTTGCTGCCACACAGCATGGAGGGCATGGGCCCGGAGCACTCTTCCGGCCGTATTGAGCGCTTCCTGCAGATGAGCGACGACGATCCGGACGTCTATCCGGACACCTGCGACGCCGACTTTGTGGCTCGCCAGCTGATGAACGTCAACTGGATTGTGACGAATCTATCCACGCCCGCGAATCTGTTCCACTGCCTGCGCCGCCAGGTGAAGATGGGCTTCCGGAAGCCGCTGATTAACTTTTCGCCCAAGTCACTGCTCCGCCATCCGCTGGCGCGAAGTCCCTTCAAGGACTTCAACGAGTGCAGTTGCTTCCAGCGCATCATTCCCGACAAAGGACCCGCCGGCAAGAAGCCCGACTGCGTTGAGAAGCTTGTCTTCTGCACGGGAAAGGTCTACTACGATCTCGTCAAGGAGCGCGACGATCACGAGCAGGTGGAGACGGTGGCCCTGGTGAGAGTGGAACAGGTGAGACGCCTCCTACCGCAACGCCTCTTGTTCACGATAACCATGATTCCGCGCATCCTCCAGCTCTGTCCCTTTCCCTACGACCTGATCAGCCAGCAGCTGGAGTTGTATCCCAAGGCGGAGCTGCTGTGGGCCCAGGAGGAGCACAAGAACATGGGCGGCTGGTTCTACGTGCAGCCGCGTTTCGATACGGCGCTCCTCAAGAACGAAAACGAATCGTAAGTCCTAGATAGTACACCCCGTCTCCCAAATGCCAAGGTGCAATGCCAGGCCTTGGGCTACTCCCCTTCGGGTGATTCAATTCAGGTGCGATTAGCGTCGACGCACCTTCAGATCGGTGTCAATCGTTGTTGGTGACGCCTCCTCCGCGGACGCCTCCTGCTCTATCATCGCTCGACAGCCGAGATTCCGAGGTGGCAAGATGGCTGCGGGCTGCGTCATGGTGATGGCGATTAGCGATGGTGACACCCGAGCCAAAAGCATGCCAACCGCACAGGTTTTAGCTAAGATACCCAGTGTTTGCGAGCACGAAGGGGTATATCCATTTGCATGGTCTATATAACAGAAATCTATGTAGATTTGGAACGGCCGAATTCGATCCCAAACTGGAAAACGATTGTTTTCAATTCCTCCTCATAAACTTTCAGAAACTAGTTGCATTGTTTCAAGTAACTTAAGTTAGTGCCTATGGCACTTAATCAAAGTACTAGGCACTAATCATTGTCACTAGTTGAGTGTTGATATCCCTTTGTAATCAAACGTGTGCCAAGGTTGTTCTGCCCCAAAGATATTTACAATCTTGCAGACCGCTTCTGTAAACTCTGCCAAATATATAGTTGTTTGGTTTTCGGTGGTGTAACGCACTTGGCCTCGCCAGAGTTCATCTGGCGCCCCCGAAAGTTCGTTTGCCTGCCCTCCACCTACCATATAGTGAGGTGATTCTCTGACCTGGTCGGCATAATAAATTAGGTTACTAGTAACGATCAATTGCCGTCGGCTCCAAATAATTTGTACAATTTGGCAACTGCGTTGTTAGTAATTGGCCCGGTCCGAACGACCTCGTTGCAGATCGCGGACAGCCATGTCGATGTTGGACATCGCATTGTGCTCGCAGAGAACTGGCGCAAGGAACTTGGCACAGATTCGCGGCGTTTGATACCGAAACACATCCCCGCATCTCCGCATCCTCGGCTGCCCGCCTTATAGACCTTATAGATATTGTATCTCGCCTCTCCACCAAAGTCTCATTCGCATGCGGACCCAACAATGGTTCCTAATAACGCCAGTGCTGCGCTAGATTTCTGCGCTGATTTATGGAAACAATATTGCCGCCCCGACCACGAAATTCAAAATAATATTATGTACGAAAGAGATATATGATTTCATGAGCAAAAAGCCGCCTGCGAGGACTCTTCTCTGCACTTGAAATCTTTGATGTTTGATGTTTCGGTCTTCATAAGTGTTCCCAACTATCGCTCAACTCGAAATTCCGAACATATAGAATGAAATGTGCTTTGTTTTTCAATTGCTTCGTGCAAATATGTAGGTGCACTGGAAAAAATAGGTTCTAGAAATATGTGAGCGATTTCCTTCACTTTTGGCGTTATGAACAGATGTATCTTTCACCTTTTGGGAATATCTTTTGCATTCGTAATCAAACAACCCTATAAATACACCTGATTTAAATTGATTTATTAAAATTACCTGATTTCTGATTGAGAAATGTCAAAATGTACCTCCTTTGTTTGCCTGTTTGGCATAATTTATTTGACAGCTGATTTCTTCCGGTGTACTCGTCACCAGACTCACATAATGTCTTGATCGCACATTTAGTACTTGGTTGCCAGCCCCGAGAACTGAATGAAAATCCCGCCCGAGGCCTTAGGAATGTAGCATATTCGCAGGTCCGCGTCTACTATATGATGGCATGCCTCATTCCCATTCCCATTTCCATCCCCAAACCCATTCCCAATCCGAGTCCCCGAGCGCTATGATGTTCGTTGATGTTTATGGGTGGCATGTGCGATGTGTGTTTTCCGAGCTTCTTTGTTGTTTTTGTCAGCGCGAATTAAAATCTCAGATAATTGCGAGAGATTCTCGCTAAGAATTCCTGTAGCGCCGAGCCAAACGCCTTGACAATCAATTATGAGAAATGTCCGATGATCTTGGGCGGAATGTTTTTGTTTCGTTTTCTATATATCCGAGATATATGTATATATATCGGATGCAGGCCACTGCACGCCAAATCCCGCCAAAGTTTTATTAATGGCACGCATTTCTCTGGGAATTCTTGGGGGCTATTTGGACACTGATGGAGTGGGTGGCATCTAATGGCGACTGCTGATTGAGCTGTTCGCCTGACCCTGGTAGGTCGCGCACCATTCATTCATCGGATTGCTCAGATAGGCTTTATAAATAAACCGGACAACGTGGAGGAGGATCGAGAATCGAGAATCGCGGGAAGCATCAATCGCCGAATGGCAAGCATCGGAATAAACAGATCCATAAAAGTTTTATGAGTAATTGGCTTTGGAGCGGCCCAAAATAGAACCACCTCGCATAACTGAAATATTCTCCGCTTTATTTATCAGTAAATAGCTTGTTTATAATTACACATACAGATTATACTTAGATGTAAACGAAGGCCTGGAATAAGTTACACTAAACACTAGGATACACATAAGACTAGGCTACTACTGATATGTACATATAGACTGACTAGGACGAATCACTATAACGTAACTGAATGTCGAGTTGAGATCCTTAAAAAATTACCTCGCATGGCGGACAATTTTTTAATTGCACTCAAAGATGGCTGGACACGGGACACGGGACACCACTGGGTGGGATTCGGTGGGTTGGTCTGCTGGTCTACTGGTCTACTGGCGTCTACACCATGTTCCATATGCTGTAGCTGGCCGCCCGGCGCTCCTCCTCGGCCACCTGCTCGTAGTCAATCTCCAGGTACTCCTTGGTGCCGAAGCGCACCTTCCGCCCGGTGTACTTCTTGATGTAGCTGACGTGGGCGGGCACCTCCTTTCCCTCGATCTCCAGCTTGTACGAGATGCTGGTGATCCGTTCCAGCACTCGGCCGCGCTTCCAGCGCACCTGCGTCTTACGATAGCGCTCCGCGTAGAGCACCAGGTCGCCAATCTTGTACTCCCTTACGTGCAGGCAGGATTTGAGTTCTTTGGCCAGCTCGGGCTCCTCCGCGGGCGCCTTGGGCTCCTCCTCGTCGTCCGTCACGTAGGCTATGGCCCGCTCGATGGTCTCCACCTCCGGGATGGCGGGTTCCTCGGGCTCCGGCTGCAGGAAGAATGTGTCGCCGACGGAGAGGCGTCGCTTCTGTCGCTTTATGATCACCTTCTTTTTGATCTTGCGCGGCTTCTTGGGCTCCGGCGCAGGCTCGACTTCAGGTTCCGGTTCGACCTCCTCGAGAGCTTGGGTTTCGGCAGTTGCTTCCTCCACGGGAGTTTCTTCTTCAGGCTTTGCGCTATCCTCATCTGCAGTCGTTGCCTTTTTCGCCTCCTCCTTTGGTTTCGCTTGCTTCTTGGGCGGAGTAAGCTTGTTGATCCTGGAGGACAGCTCGTTGATCTTGTTCCTATCGCGCAGTATGTTGCTCAGCTTGCTGGACTCATTCTTCTCCTGCTTCTCGGGCTCCTTGTCAATGGAATTCTTGCGCACCAGCTTCTTCAGGTGCGTAGGCTTCTTCTTTACGAGCGGCTCCTGATTCTTGGCCGCATCGTGCGGCTGCTCGACCGTCTCGATCTTGACGGGCTGCACCGGTCCGGCGAGTACTTTCAGCTCCGGCATGGTGACTAGACTGTCGCCGGGAGGCGGCTGCTCTCCGGCTTTTGTAGCGGCGGACGAGTGTGCCTGCTGCTCTGGCGATGACTCTTCGTGCCTCAATGTCGCTGCTATTTGCGGCGCAATGTCAGCGCCGATGGCCACCTGTTGCGGCGTCGCTGGCACCAGCGCCTCCTGATCGATGATGGGTTCCTTGGACTCGGGCAATGGATCTTGCGGGGCTGCGGTTGCTGCCGGCACCACCAGCACCGTTTCACCAACCAACTCCGCTAGTTTCAGGCTGGCGCGTCTGGTTCGATCGCCTGCTGGCGCTAGATTGCCAATCGACGGATCGGCATCGATCTCTGATTTGGCCGCTGGTGTTGCAGTTGTCGCCGGTGTTGCTGCTGCAACTACAACTGGTGCTGCAGTCGCCGCTGTTCCTTGGCCGCTCTTGGCACTGGGCAACTTGGCTGGCACCGCGGTGACCTCTGGCGTAGCCAATTGTTCACTCGTCGACGTCTCCTTCTCCTCGGCTATCGATGCCGTTTCCCTCGAGTTGCCAATGCAATCTTTTGTTGTCGATGATGCTGCTCTTGGGGATGTGCATGTAGATGTGGATGGGGCAGCCGTGTCGCCCATTAATTTCTGCTTCTTCTTGCGCTTGACAATCGCCTCCGAGTCGGAGGGTCGCCTCTGAGTGATGAGAACATCGCTCTGCTCGACGGCCGGCTCCACCTTGATCTTGGATGGTTCCACGGCGGCGATCGAGGCGCGTCTGGGGTTCTTCACCTTCACGATGACTTTCTTCTTGGTCTTGGGCGCTGGTGGCGATGTGGGTGACTCATCTGGCAGTGGCACTTCAACTGCTTCAGATGCTTTGATTTCCGACACAGCATTACTTTTGTTTACTTCTGCTGTTTCTTTGGGTTCCGATTCCTTAGGAGTCGCTTCTCTTTTCGGAGAGAGCCCCTTAATGGTTTCTTCCTTGGTAGTCTGCTCCTTGGGAGTAACATCTTTGACGGATTTTGACTTGAGTTCACTCTGCACCTTGGCCAGGAACTCAATTTTAGCCTGGGTTTTGCTCTTCTCGGGCTGCTTGACTTGTTCGGCTGTCTTCGGTAGTTCTCCATTAATTTTTGGTTCTTCTCCTTTTACCTCTGAGATTTTAGGATCTCTAGATTCATTAGTAGGCGATTTTAAAACATCCTTCCCAAGTTTCTCCTCCAGTGGCTCAGAAGATTCCTTTCTTTCCATGGGTAGTTTGACATCCAAATTATCTTGATCCTTTTGCAACTTTCCATCTTGGTTTTCCAACTCTTTCGATTCTTGAATATCCTTCTTTTCTTCTTTTTTACTGACTTCAATCTCCTTTCTAATATCCTTTTCACTAGCTTTTGATTCTTTGCTTGCATTTAGTTGCTGCTTTTCATTTGTTTGAGCTTCCCGTTCTGCAGAATCTTCCAAGAGCTCCCTAGCAAATGGTGTCTGTTCTCTGTGCACCTTAGTATCCTTAGAGGCATTTACCAGTTCCTCCCCAGCTTGCTCCTTTTCCTCCTCGGCCTCATCAAAGTAGCTGCGTCGCCGCACTTTCTTCACAAAGCGAAAGGACACTGGAGCAGCTTGATCTCCAGCTGGTGTCGCCTGGGTCTGCTCCGCCGCAGATTCCGCCTCGCTCTCCGTGCTGTACTGCTTGAGCACTCCCTTCACCTCGCTGAGGGCACCGGAGATCCTTGCCTTGAGCTTGTTTAGCCGCTCGATCACATCCTCGGGCTTCTCCTCCACGGAGTCCTGCGAGCGGACGCGTCGCTGGCGCCGCAGACGTGTCCTTTCGGGTAGCACAGAATCCACATCGATGGAGGAGGTGCTGTCGCGGCTAATAGATGTGCGCTTTATATCGCCCAGCAACGGAGCATGCGCAGCGGGAGCACTCGGCTCCACATTGCGTATACTACGACTCGTGGCACCCAGTCTAGAGACTGGCGACTCCGGACGCGGACTCCTGCTGGGCAGTGATGGACTGGGTGTCTTCAGCTCGTACTTCATCTCGCTGGGCTGCTGCTCTGTGGCGCTAGTATTGTTGTTGTCATCCGCCTGTTCCGTCGGCTGATCCAGTTGCTCGGCGGGGTAAACCTCGACCACCGTATCTGTCTCCCGCTCCTCGCTGACTTTGCTCACGGTCATGTCCGCTCCGGCGGCCGCCTCGCTCCAAAGGTTACCCGTCTCCGGATGGGCACAGATCAGTTCGATGGCGTCGGTCAAAAGGTCGAGCAGCTCCCAGTCCCAATCCCAGTTCCTCTCGGCGAGGAAGGCGCGCACGGAGCTTTTCAGTAATTCTATATTTGGCCGAGTTCGATTCGCGTTCGGATTTGGATTCGGATTCGGATTTGGGTTCCGCTCGCGGGTCAGTAGCCGACCGAGATCCACGTCCACTTGCTCTGGCGACGATTCGCGGGCGTCTGAGAGATCGTCGGACTGCTGGTGGTTGCTATTCCGATTCAGATTCTGATTTTGGTGCTGCTGCTGCTGCTGGCGATGGCGATGGTGATGCTGTTGGCCATTCGCATCTATTGTCTGCTCCCTGGCCAAACATATTGACTGCTGCTCGCGATCTCTCATATTTGGCTCATTATGATCTTCGGCCTTCTCTAATTTGCTTT
Source organism: Drosophila simulans (assembly GCF_016746395.2). Lineage (NCBI taxonomy): Eukaryota > Metazoa > Arthropoda > Insecta > Diptera > Drosophilidae > Drosophila > Drosophila simulans. The sequence goes on from NC_052522.2 coordinate 1,582,296, forward strand.
GCTCGCATATTTCGCGTTTATTTTTGGCCCCATCCATGGCGTCGTCGTTTTTGTGGTCGTGTCGCCGCTGGCCGAAGGCGTCATTAAGATTTTCCGCCTGTTGATGCTCGATTTCCCTTGCCACGTTCAAGTTTAATGCGAATGGGAGTGCTTCTGCCGTCGCCGTCTGCTCCTCGGCCTCGGGTTCATTATCAAGCATCGGCGGCACCTTATGTACACCAGCTCCTCCTCCGCCTCCGCCTCCTCCATCTATTTCGTCTATTTTGTCTATTTCGGTGACTTTGTCGAGGCCCGGCTGCGTCATTGTTGTTGTGGCGGCGGTGGGTGGATGTGGGTATTCGGGCCCATCTTCAGGCATTGCTCGATAATTGGGAAAGCTAACAAATCGTTTTTTAATTATGGGAAATTCCTGGGACGCCTGCTCAGCGGGTGCGGTGGCCACCTGTCCGCGTCGGGTCATGGTGGTGCTCATTTCTGGGAAATGGCCGTCGGAATTCTTGCGGGGCAATTGCAGCAGTTTGGGAAAGTTCATCTGACACGGGGCGTATATTTGATGTATGGGGAATCTTGCTGTGCACGGTGCGTATACTTGATGTGGGCTGAATAGTTGAGTTTCACTTAAAATTGTGTGGTTCTCTGCGTCTTTCTGGTTCTTGAAAGCTACATCCCAGCAAAGCAAGGGAAATCCTTGGCTGCTCCTTGAATTCAGATGCAAGGGAAACTTTTCTGCTTGCATTGGTTGATAATATGGGTGGCAGCCCTGCATGTTCCTGCTTCCACTCGCGTGATTCATGGGGAAGCTGCTCTGCCAAGTGATTCCTTGGCCCACCGGAAATCGCCCTGCCATTCCGAGCACTTCCGGCGCCGCCGCCTTTGACCAACAAAACACGGCTGACTCAGCTCCCTGATTTGCGATGCCATCAACAAGCCACTGCGAATTATGAATATTATTATTAGCTGCTGCCTGCGACATCAATGTCGTCTGCTCCTCCGCTTCCCCCGACTCCGCTGGCCAATCCGCCTGCTGTGTGTTTGTCATCTTGTGGGCGTGGCCGTGGAACTTGCTCTCCTGCTGACCTATTGTCGTGGCCAACACGCGACCAAAGCGGGCTTATTCCTCCGATCACTATCGACTATGTTTCACTCAACACGTTGCAAGCTAAACTGGCGCAATCCGTCGGCGGCTGCACCGTGATCCGTCTATCTCAATCCGTTCCCAGTGGCTGCGCCTCGCTGGCAACCATCCGATCATTGATCAGTCTGCAATCTATGTAATTGCACATGAGTTGTGCGGCGTCTGGTGAGCATAGAATCGAATTCACAATGCCCTGCAGATGGATACTTATAGTCATTTTTTTCAAATAACCAAAATAAAACTGTTCGCAACATTTGGTGCTATAAGATAAAAACAAGCTATTTGTTGTTCAAGACAGTATTTAGTATTTATAATTTCCCAAACAAAAATGTATTTATAATAATGTTCTCTCAGCCAACGTAAACATAATTTTATTATCTTCCCAGTGTTCAAATATGTGCTATTAGTTTTAAAAATTCCCTCCAATCAGCAAAAAGTAGATAATACTAATCTGATATAACTAGACATGGTTCCCATGTAGACCCATGGGTCTTCTCTTGAATTAACTACAGGGCATATCAATGTTGATAGATCTTGTAAAACAATAGAAATCAAAGTTTGGTCAGGGGAGGTCGCGCGTGTTTCGGATGCTGGGCAGACCGAGGAGCGCTCTTGTAGTCGTCTATATGCACATGGGATAGGGTCTACTATATAGCCGAAATATATATGTCAGCTTGCCAAATTGGTTTTTTGCGGGCCACAAAAAGAACGATAGGCGAAGAGACCGAATAAAAATCAGCTCGCATCGCCCACCGACAATGCTATTGTTTAAATAGACCACAGAGCACGGCGCTATTTGGGTGACGTGGGGAAATACTGGGTGTCCATTCAGCAATTCTAATCCCATTTTGTTTCTTCCTCGCAGGCGCTGCGTGTCCTACCACGGACGACCGCCCAGCGCCTCGCCAGCGACGGGCAACAAGGTGCAGCACTACAGCGAGTACAAGGCCCTGATCACGAGCATCTTCGGGGAGCTGACGCCGGAGAACAAGAAGCGAATCGAGGATCGGATCAAGAAGCAGCAGGCTAAGGCCAAGGCGGATGCACAATCGAAACCCAGTACTAAGCCACCAGCCTCTCCACCAAAGGGTTCGTCGCCGCCACCAGGTAAGGGCGAATCTGGAGGAAAAAAGAGATCCGATTCGTCTCCATCTGCGTCTATAGCTCCTACAGGTCCAGCACCCCGTAAGCCACTGATCAGTCTGCCAAGTAGACCTCCAAGGGGTGGAAAGCAGAGGTCCGGTTCGGCACCACCTCCTGATCTGGTTGATGGCGCTTCGGCTGCTCGAAAAATGGAACCAGATGCTCCTGCCCACGATGGCTCATCACCGTCAGCGTGGAAGAGGTCGGGTTCGGCTCCAGCACCGGGTGTAGCTCCCACGGCATCGGCCTCTCGCAGTCCGTCTAGAAAGCCACCTTCACCCGCTCACGACGGCATATCTCCTTCTACAAGGCAAGAATCCTCAAGCAAAAAGAAATCAGGGTCGGCTCCAGCTCCGACGCCAACTCCTCGTGGACCATTCCGGACTGCGCCCTCCAACACAGAGTTCATAAAGCGCAGACCTGCTAAAGATTCCGGCAGTAGAAATGAAACCCAAAGCACTCCCGGGGAGTCGGAACTGGACCCAACAAAACCCAAGCCCTAGTTTAAATCCTCCTTTGTAAGTCCACCAATAAAGATAGGTAATAGTTACAGAAAGAATATAAATATAAAACTTTGCTTGTAATATCAACAACTTGTGGAGACGACGCCTCCATTGTCTTTTGCTCAGTATTTCCAAAAGTTTGGGTTCTGTTCCATGCGACGCTGGAAATTCGTATACCAGTTCTGGACGACGGAGAAGGGCACAAAGGTCTCGCTCGAGATGGGCGGGATGTCTCTGGCTGCCACTCCGAAGCTGGAGGCGTAGTTGAAGAAGTTCTCCAACATTCGCTGCCCAAATTGCTTGTTGTCGTTGGCAGTGGACTGAAAAATGGAAAAGGGGTTAGATTTGAATCTCAATTATTGGGCCAACAATATCGGTTGGCAACTACTGATCTTCAGAACTTACCACGGCTGGCGTCTGTTGGGCCACTGTTAGCTCCGGTTCGAGGGAAACTCCAATCTGTGCGATGTGTGAGATCTCCTGGCTGCCGAAGACCATCCCGTGAGCCTGGGCCTCCAGCTCGTGACTCTTCTTCAGCTGGGCGATTTTGAAGATGGCTGATGGCTTGTTGTTGTTTATGTGACCCAGGTACTGCCATGTGGGTGCTGCGTTCGCGTCCGGCCAGCTGAAGTATATCGCAGCGGAGGTGCCGACGGGCAGGGGCGATACGCCGGTGAGGAATACTACCAGGTAGTTCACGGATTCTATGTCGGGCACATTCACGAGCAGCTTGGTGGCGTCCACGGCCACAAAATCCGATTGGGGCAGGCGTCCGGAGACTATCAGACCGAATAGCGACATTTTCGAGCGGTGGACTATTCCAGAATCCGATATGCCCGCTTTGTTGGGGGAGGAGATATATGGAGATGCGCAAAAAGGAACTACCTTGTCGATGCTTTCATTTCTGATGGAGTACGACAGCCCACTACGTTTCTAACAAAAAATATATATTAAAGTATCTTGGAATTTGTTGCTTGCATATGCTCTGACAGTTGATGCATATTCAAAAATCCTAAAAATAGTAGCATTTTTTTTATTTTAAATGGAACTGGTTCAGGCGGCGACTGTTAGCTGGCGTGCCATTCACAGCGATACGGCAACTCCAAACAGCTGACGCTGCCATGCGAATGCTGATATCGTAGCAAAAACACAGGGACGGTGCGAAAGAAGAGGGACTTTATTTTGTTTTCGCCTGGCAATTGAGTAATGGCCGGACTCCTTCACCTGACCAAGCAGTGCAGCATCCACCTACCCGCCCACTTGGGACGCGCGAAATGCTACACACTCGCTAAGGGACCGGGAACACACGTGCAGGCAAGAGTGGTGAGTGCTCGGCTTCTAGACCCATTTCAAGGCCACCTGCCAGACTATCTAGACTAGATTACGATTTCGTAATTACGCGTAAATACGCAATGAATTGGCGGTTTGATTGAGTGGGGCCAGCAAGCGATCGGCGGGGAAAGCAGTCTGCGTGTGCGTTGTTTTGGTCCTTCTCCACTTTCATTCGATCAATCCTGAATTAATGCTCCACGCTATGGCTTATTTCGTTGCAGCAAGCATAGAGTTAGACCAAAACAGCGCACACACAGACTTGGAGGCTCGATCGGGTATTGGGGACAATGGGTCGCACGCAGCGTCGCCGGCATCAGAGGGCCAAGAAGTCTGACGAGGATTCGGGTTCCCTGCACGACCTCTACGTTCATCTGCACTCCGTTGGCTGGCAGAACCACACTCACTTGTCTGCCCAATACTACGAACAGACAGGTCGAGGACTATGCTCTAAACAGGACAGCTTTTCCCCGGAGGATGAGCTTATTCGCCTACCCGTTGCTTGTCTCATAAGCATAGCGACTCTGGAATCTGATGGGCCATTCAAAAGTCTCTTCAACGAGGAGTTATTTGACAAGGACTCCAGAATTTCCTTTCAGGCACTGATAGCCTGTTATATTTTGTACCACAAGCACCTGCAGGAGTGTTCGCTAGGGACCCACTCCTCTACTTACGCTGCTTATTTGGACACCCTGCCCAGGTGCTACTCCACTCCGTATTTCTGCTCCATACCCGAGCTACAGTGTCTGCCAGAATCCCTGCTAGAGCGGACCGTGGCCCAGAACCGTCAGATAAGAGGTTACTTTGAAATAATGAAGAACATTGTACACAACTGCGATTGCTGTGGGAAGAGCTACGGCCATGAGATTTGGACACTCGCACACTTTAAGTGGGCCTACTTCAGCGTAAACACCAGAAGCGTCCACCTTAGTTCCCGCTTTCTGAAAAAGCAGAGCAACTACTTTCAGCCGCTTATCAGTGGCGACACCAACTTGGCATTGGCTCCGTTCCTGGATCTTTTTAACCACTCAGATCAAGTGGACATCACAGCGGGGATTGAAGGTCCTGATTACGTCCTAACATTAAAATCTCTACCATTTTCCAAGACCAAACCATATGATCAATTGTTCATCAGCTACGGTGCTTTGCCCAACTTTAAGCTATTGACAGAATATGGCTTTTGGCTACGAGGAAATAAACACGATTACTTTGAAGTGTCCCTGCTGGACATTGAGCACATGATTAAGCACAACAAGGAGCTATCAACGCAAACCTTTCACCGGAACATCTTTAAATTCATCAGGGAGCACAATCTGAACGATCAAATGTTCGTGCACATCGACGATGGATGCTCTCACAACCTAAGGGTGGTGCTGCACCTGATCTTCAAGCAGCAGGCCTACTTTCCCAACATCCTCAATCAGATTGCCTTTGGAGACGCCGAGCAGTTTCAGGACGTGCAGCCAGAGCTGTCGTACCTCGTAGAATACAAAATAAAGGAATACGAGATATTTGGTAGAGAGCTGGATAAGCTTCCCAAACTGACGGAAAGTGGTGCAGTAGCACGGTCTTACCTCCAAGAGTGTATCCGTTACCTCGCTGACTTTCAATCGGTGCATCTAGCTACATAGAAGCTGTATAGGCTGAGCTTAGAATTTACAACAAGGCATTGAAATGAATAATAATAGTTATTAAAGAAGAACTACTTAAGTTTATATTGTTCGAGGCATTTACATTTTTGTAATAAATCACAGAAAATTTAAACTTTATTTTGTAATTGACCCCTTTCAGCTGTACTCTTCGCTGACTAAGGTTGATGATAAGAACAGCAACGATGCCAAGCGGAAGAAGATTACCCCGTTTACGCCCACGCCGGGCAGCAAGCTCCTGGGTGGAGTATTCGGCAAGAAGGCCAAAGGTAGGTGCCGTGGGGCAGCATCAGTTACCCAGTAAATAACCAATGCCCGACTACCCTGATTAATACAGCACCCCTGCAGATCCGCAGGCTTTTTATTTAGTACTAGCCTCTCACGCTTTTTTTATTGACTAACCAACCCAAAATTGATTTTGTTTTGTGGACCGAGTACGTGCGTCCGTTTGTTTCTTTGTTTGTTTGTGCGCTTGTTGTGTTGAGCGCCTGTCTGAATTTGGCTGCATCCAAGTGAATTCAATGCAGGTGGAGCCCCAGCAGCAGCAGCAGCAAAAACAACAACGCTACAGCGGCAGCGACCTTACCGCCCACAACAACAGCAATCACGACTATGTCATGTTCATATAGGGGGCGGCAGCGATGGTGGCTCGGGATTGGGCAAGCTAGACGCGCCGGAGGTCACCTCCAAGGATATGCTGCGTGCCATGATGGCCTACATCTGGCCAAAGGAGGATCCACTGGTGCGAAAGCGGTAAGTTTATCTGACTATGCCTGAGTATACTTTATTATTTATTGTTTTCCAAATGGACAGGGTGGGTATTTCCCTGGGTCTGTTGGCTGGCTCCAAGCTGCTGACCGTCTGTGTGCCCTTCTTGTTCAAAGGAGCCGTGGACACGATGACAACGCTGAACATGGACACTGCCCCGGATGCGGTCCTCTCCGCAGCCACCGCACTAATGCTGGGATGTAGGTTTCTTAGCCTGAGTTCCCTATCATAATAGATCTTAACTGTCTTTTTCCCGCAGATGGCATTGCTAGAGCCAGTGCGGCGGGCTTTAATGAGTTGCGGAATGCAGTGTTTGCCAAGGTGGCCCACCACTCGATCCGAAAGATCGCCAGCAATGTGTTCCTGCATCTGCACAACCTGGATCTGGCCTTCCATCTGAACAAACAAACTGGAGCACTGTCAAAGACCATCGATCGCGGATCGAGGGGCATTAACTTTGTGCTCTCCGCCATGGTCTTCAACATTGTGCCCACAATCTTTGAGCTGGCCCTCGTGTCCAGTATTCTGGGAGTGAAGTGTGGCCTGGCTTTCGCTGGTGTCAGCATGGGCTGCGTGGGCATATACGCTGCCTACACTCTGAGTGTGACCCAGTGGCGCACCCAGTTCCGTGTCTTCATGAACCAGGCGGAGAACGAGGCCGGCAACAAGGCCGTGGACTCGCTGATCAACTACGAGACGGTGAAGTACTTCAACAACGAAAAGTACGAGGCGGGCTGCTACAACGAGGTGCTGAAGAAGTATGAGGCGGCCAGCTTGAAGACTAGTTCCAGTCTGGCACTGCTCAACTTTGGCCAGAACGCCATCTTTAGCAGCGCACTGAGTCTGATTATGGTACTGGCCGCCAAGGAGATTGCCCAGGGCAACATGACGGTGGGAGATTTGGTGATGGTCAACGCCCTGCTCTTCCAGCTCTCGATCCCCCTTGGTTTTCTGGGCAGTGTTTATCGCGAGGTTCGGCAGGCTTTGCTGGACATGCAGGCCATGTTCACGTTGATGAACGTGGACAGTAGCATTCAGACGGCCGCCAATGCACAGCCCTTGTTTGTGGACACCACTAACTCATCCATTGAGTTCCGCAACGTAAACTTCGAGTACGAACCTGGCAAGCCCATTTTCCGAGACCTCAGTTTCACCATACCCGCCGGTAAAAACGTCGCCATTGTGGGCGGCTCTGGCTCAGGAAAATCGTCGATGGTACGCCTTCTCTTCCGCTTCTTTGAGCCAAACTCTGGTAAAGTGTTGATCGGTGGCCAGGATATCAGCGCCGTGGACTTGGAGAGCCTGCGCAAGGTTATTGCTGTGGTGCCGCAGGATTCGGTGCTATTCCACAACACCATCGAGCACAATATCCACTACGGCAACCTGTCCAAGTCCCACGCGGAGGTGCAGAATGCTGCCCGCATGGCTGATTTGCATGACTCCATCATGAGCTGGCCAGGACAGTACTCCACTCAGGTCGGCGAACGAGGATTAAAGTTATCTGGTGGCGAGAAGCAGCGCGTTGCCATCGCTAGGGCCATACTGAAGAACACGCCCATTCTGATCTTCGACGAGGCTACAAGCAGTCTGGACTCGATAACTGAACATGTGAGTGTTGGAATCGACTAAGTCAGAGGTATTATCTTGTACAAACTGACGGAATCGGATTTCTTCCCTTTGTAGAACATTCTGCAGGCTTTGACCCGCGCTACCTCAGGGCGCACCAGCATTTGCATTGCCCACCGTCTCTCGACGGTCAAGGATGCGGACGAGATTCTGGTGCTCGAGAACGGACGTGTAGGTGAACGTGGCACCCACTCGGAGCTCCTGAGGCAGAATGGCCTGTATGCCCGCCTCTGGGAGACGCAGACGCAGCAGTTCGACCCGAGCCGGGAGATCAATGAGGATGTGGAAGCGAAGAAGACGCGGGGCGTGGCGTAGACGAGGCTCCTAGCCTATGTATGTGTTTGTTATAATGTTATAACCATCCCCTTCGTTTGGCACTCCCTAGCCACTAAATTCAACGTAGAATCCTCCTGGCCCGGAGATTCGCTATTCATAGGCTTAAAGTATCATTGTGACGTTTGTAAATACAGCTGTAGATATGCGATAAGAGAAATTGGACGGGATGTGGTACAATATGGAACATTTATTATCAGTTTTATCACCCATACATTCGGTTATATCGCTCTGTTCCGGTTTCCAAGGTTTTGTTTCGAGATTCGATTGATTTCAGCGTATCGTTATGTAAATGCAAAATAATGTGATATTATTAAATGCATTTCATTGATATAGACAAAACCAAGAGGATTTGTATAGATACTTCGAATCGGACCTTCATTTTTTCAATACAAATTGTTATCCTCTTATTTATAGGCAATATAGGTTTTCATTGTGATTGAACAGATTTTATATCGAATCTAGATACGGCTAAAACCGAAATAGAGCCGATGGTTAGCCTTCTCCTTCAATCTCCCCCCTTTACGGCCTGCGGAATGGGCACATCGTAGAGCAAGTACATTAGGCAGTTGCCAATGTGGCCCAAAAACTGCTGGTAGTTGGTAACCCTATGCTGGAACTCCTGCCACAGCGGCAGGACAGACCGCTCCTCGATCTCAGGCTGTTCTATCGTGATGCCCTGCTCCAGCATCGTTTTGTTGGTGTATGTGAACAGATACGAAGCTGGCTTCTGGCCAATGGTGGTGACCAAGTGGGTGATGTTGCTCTCCAGACCGATGCTCTTGCCGGCTGTCAGGAAATAGGCCTCCGGATCCCGCTCGTTCCTGTACCGAACGTTTCCCTCGAGAATGGTCAGCGTGCAGTTGATGAGGTCCGGCGAGATGAAGTTCGTCAGAGTAAGTCCCGGGAAATCCGCCACGAAAATGACATCGGAGTAGTTGTTCCAGGCCAGCACCTCAGTCTCAATGGTGCGCAGCTTGGGCCGCATGTGGTTCAGTTCGTTCAGCAGTGGCAGCGACCAGGAGGTGCTCTCAAAGGGGGACCACTTGGCGCGGAGAAGATCCTCGCGTGGATCAAAGGAACGTTGCTGGAAGCGTCCGTTCATGGAGCACCAGATGTCGAAGTAGATGGAAATGTTCTTCCCAATATCTGGCTGTTTCTCTCGTATATTCTCCTCGATGCACCTGGCGTACTGCACTGCCATGTCGGCGTACTTCGTCCAGCGATCGTACTCCGTGAAGGCGTATGGATTCAGGTTGTGCACTTGGCGGCTCTCGTTGTCCACCACCTGAATGGATGTCTGCAGCGTGTCGTAGGAGTGCACCATCATGTCCCAGGAGTAGCCGTACAGCCCATTCGTCCAGTTGTTATAGCCCTTGGTGATGAAGTGTGAATAGGGCAGGAAGAGTTGCATTCCGCAGTAGGCGAGGATGAGACCCGTGCGCAGTCTGGCCAGGATTCTCGGCTTGGAAAGCTCTTCCTCTGGACCTTTTGAATGGACGACTGGAATTTTGGACCAGTTGCCTAGCCTCCTCGGCCAGTCGAAGCTGAAGAAGAGCGGCACTTCGGCCAGGCAAACCCAGGGAAACATGCCTGATGGGTAAGCAAAGTTACATAAATATTGATTTGTAGGATTATAAATAGTTAACATGACACTTACCTATTACAAACAGTCGGGAGTTCATTAGGTGAAAGCTGAGCATGAAAGGAGTGACCAGTAGGCGCGTTTTCTCCATAGTCATGAAAAAAGCTATGGACACGTCGAAGAAGGCGGTGAACCAATGCACGATGAGCAGGTCTATCAGCTCCGGATCAATCACTTGCCGGAACGGGGCAAAGACCCAGTGGTGGCTCAGATTGGACATCGCGTATCCGGATAGCCACTCCAGCGAGAATTTCTTCAGACCTGCGTACATGTACAGGACGAAGAACTGGAATTTGATTAAGAAGTAGTTCCAGTAGGGAATACAGCGACTCTTTCGTGGATTCAGCCAGCTGTCCAGGGAGCTGAAAGGTGGAAACAGCTCGTTTATTTGGAAATAGGGGATGTTAAAGGTATTCAGACCAGTAGGACTCCGCTTGGGTGAAGAGCAGCAATGTTCCCACCAGACCGAATAGATAGCTGTGGTTATTCCACGTCGGCTTGTCCAGCAGAAAGATGTACCAGTAGGGTATCAGGAAGGCCAGGCAGCTGGTCCTGAATCGATAGCCCAGCATGATGCCCCAGGCGCCCAGCCACATGCACAGATAGACGCAGCCCATCAGCGGATAGGCCAATGCCCGCATCCCGTTGAACAGTGGAAAGTGGCAGTGGAGCGGCTCCTGAAACCGCACGTCCAGCTGGCCGCCACCCCGCTCCTCCGCAATGTCAATCAGCATGGCTGCTCCGTAGAGCATGCGAAAGATGCCCAGGGCGGCTCCATCTACGGGTCTGTGTAGCCAGCTGGTAAAGTGGGCCAGGCTGGTGAAGTTGCTCAGATCGTGACCGAGGCAATCTCGAAAGATTTGGTTTAGGGAAAGGAAGGACTTCTTGGCACTCTTGTGATTTACATCTGTACGTGATTCTTCCGACGACCTTCGTGTATATTTTTGCGGATTAGGGTCCTCTGTGGCACTGGGTTTCGTGGGCAGCTTTCGCTTGGAGTTGGCCATTCTGCTGAATCTTGAATCTGTAAAGAAAGCGAAAGAACACGTCCTTTGCAAGTAGAGTAAACTTAATACTGATAGATCGACGTAGCTGCCCATAGATGACCCAAAGATCAATCCGCTCCAATCGTGTTTGGTATTTAAGTTTTGTAGAATTTATTGAAAAAGTTGACATAAATACATGCATGCATATTGTTGTATACTAAATATATAATATATGTGTTTTACATTTCGTTTGCTGACTCTTGCGTAAATATCTACGGTTCTGTTCGGATCGCTGGCGTGGAGCCCACGGAAAATATTGCTGTCGGATCGGTGTAAAAAAATAGATCAATTACGAAATGTACATCCATTATACTCGGTCAGTGAGTTATTATTGCAACGGATTTGCCCAGCTTCGTTTCCTCTAGTTTCGTCTCTAGTCCTGTCCGTGTGGAACGTGTGTGGTAACTGTGGTAACTGCCATCCGGGCCGGACATCCCAACTGGGAGCGCCGGCCGTCGAAAACGCAAATGCATATATACTTCGATCTGAATCTGAATGGGTCTAGCTGCTGGCCAGTGTCCTGTGCAGTGGTTCGCAAAATGTCCAAACGTCTTTGGGAACAGGAACAAGCTTTGAAAATGCCTCAAACTACATACATATACGAATACAATATAAGCCGTCGTCTGCTTGAATATAGGTTTTGATATTGGTTACGGTTAAGTACTTAATGTGATAGGTAGACGCACACGCGTCGTAGTGGAATCTCCGTCGGTCTGGTCGATCCGCAGGATCCCCAGACCCCGGAAGTCAGTTGGAAAATGAAGATGAAGGGGGAACCTCGGTGCCTGGGTTGAATGGGTTGAATGGTTAAACGGTAAATGGTTTAAATACGCGCCTGAATAACCGCTTTCGGTTTGTGTGTGTGTGTGTCTCTTTAAGTACGTTTAGTTGGTTTGCTTAGTTTTCTCGTTTTGTTTTCGGTTTAGTTTAATTTAAGTACGACAGTAATGCATAAATGACTAATATTTTTTGCTTCACATCTATTTTACTTGTGAGTTTGCCATTAAAATACTTTTGGTTTTCTTTATCGATTTCATTTCGTTATTTACGCAACGCTAAAACATTTTAAAATGCATTTTCAAAGTTAATTCAATAAATATGCTCTTGGTTTTCCATTAGATAGGTTCTGTAAGCTTTTAAAGATCTAGACAATGTTTTCGAGTGTCGAAAATTAGCATACAATGGGGGCACATAGTTGCTCCTCCGTCTGCTGCTCCATCAATCAGCCCAAGTCGGCGCACTCGGGGAATCCGCGGTGTGCTGCAGTAGGTATAGCAACCCTTGTTTGCCAGGCCGCGATGCAGTTCCTCCTCTTCCTCCTCCTCCAGCTGCTGCTCGTAATCATTCATCCGCTCCCTGCGCAGGCGCACTCTGTCCCTTGGGTACCTGCTCTCCAGCTGCTCATCCTCCCCATCCTGCTCAGCCTGTCCTGTGCTCCTGCTTCACCCTCGCCCGGTCACCGCTCTCCCGGCTGCCGGGCCCGTCCCTCTAGAGGCGATTCTGGTTGAGCTGGGAGCGCGGAGTGAAGGGACTGACCATCACGCCGCTGGGCCAGATGGCCTCGTTGAAGAGCTCGTTGAAGCGGTAGTCCGGAATGGAGATCTTGAACTTGCAGTACGACAACTGCGACAGGTTGGCATCGTTCTTCACCAGCTTGGTGCACTTGACCAGGTTCTTGTTGATCTTCAGCTCCTCGGCCAGGTGATCGATCACGTCCTCCTCGCTGGTGTTCGTGGCGAACTTGCCCACCTGCACCCAGCGCCCGTAGTCGCAGACCACCTGCAGTCGGTCTGAGTTGCAATTGTTCCCTACCACGATGAGGTTGTTCTGCTGCGGATGCTTCTTGCCGTCCAGTCCGCCACCCAGGCCACCGCCACCCACGCCGGCGGCCGAGGCGCCCAATGCCTGAAGCGGCTGGTTGCCAAACTGGAAGTACTGCTGGTACATACGGCCCTGGATCTGGTTGACCCCGTTGCACACCTTATTGACCTTTTCCTCGATGGTGTGCAGCTTGGCCGCGAAGGCGCGCGGCGACTGGTTCTTGCACTCGTCGCAGTGGAAGGATATCATCGGGTTCTTCTGGACCGCCTCGAAGACCGCGTCGTCGATGTTGACGCACGTGCGGTGGAACCTCCTCCGGCAGTCCTCAGCGCTGCACCCGATGCTCGTGGCGGCCGCCTCCTTGGCGGCGATCGATTTTTTGCACTTTGGGCAGTTGTTGTTGTCGGCCATGGTGACTTTGGTTGGTTGATTGGTTGGTTGGCTGGTTAGTTGGTTGGTGACTATCGATTCCGATTCTGAATCCGAACCCGAGTCTGATTCAAGCAGGCGGAAAAAGAGAATTCGAACTTTCAGGAAAAAACACACGCACACTGCGGAGTCACACAGTGGGTATATACACTACGGCCACAGCAACAACGGCAACAACAGCAGCAGCAGCAATAACAACAAGCGAGAAATTCGAGCGAAAGTCGCCTCCTCTCCGCTCCACCCTCTCTCACTCTTCTTCCTGTGTCTGCGTCCGTGTGTGTGTGTGGCGAGTGCTGTGTGTGTGTGTGCGGGAAGAGTGCTGAAATCGGGAAAGAGAAAACACGCAGACGACCGAAAAGTGACAACCGCACGCTCCGAAGTTTGCAGACTGACTGTGCGCGAGCCGCCGATTGCGCTTCCGAATTCGAGACCAGGTCCGATTCGGATTCGGAATAACAATCGGAATCGGATACACTCGGCACACCGTGCAATCCCAACACCACATGCAACCCCCGATAAAGCTGGCACGCCAGGGGTGGCTTTAACCACTATTCTCGCCATATGATTGACCAGCCGCCGACCCGACTGGCAACCAGTTTTGTTCTCGCCAGCACCCACCCCCAGTGCCACTCGATTGGGGCTCCTCTGCACGACAGTGTTGGAAATAGGGGTAAATGCAGTATGCTGCAGTGTGTTCAGTGGAAGGATAAGAAACACCGTTACACCAGTGATTTTAAGGTTATATGTTTTTTGACATTTTATACATTCACCTTACTTCTATATTTAACTGGCCTGATTGATGAAACATAAAATAATCTTGGACATTATAGGATCTGATATGTTAGCATACGCTTTTAACTGTAGTATGACATCGCTTTCAAGTTGTATAATTATATGATATATGATAGATTGTCCTTTAATGTGGAACTAGAATTCCAAAATAATACTAAATTTACTTTAAATACTACCATGCGTTTAGGCAAGGTCTTAGTAAACTTCAAAATTGCAATAACTTTACTTATAGTACAAATCGTACGAAGAGCACTACTTACTTTGTGTTGTTATGGCCAATTAATGCGGAAATGGGGTCAGCTTCATATACAAGTCGTTATAACAAATCCCCGGCTTACAGTCACTTCTGCTCCGCTCACAATCGCTTTTCAAGGCAATTAATCAAATTCACACCCGTAATTTGCTGCACTTGGGGCAGTAATTGGGGCCGTTATCCTGCTCCCTGCAGCGCGCCACCCGCCGAGTGCAACTGGCAACAGTTGGCCGTTTCCCGGATGAACTCTCACCTGCGGACGCAGCGACTGGGAAAAGGGAATCGCGAGCAACACAGTCCGCCAACTGAGGCTGTGCGCACGAGCTGCGTGGTATTTATACGCCACTCTGCTCCACTCGGAGATGTGTCCCTTCTGCTTTTCCTTTCCCTAATCCCTGGTGCCGCAGAGGGGATGATGGCCAAGTGATGTGGGCGGAAGTGGGGGTGTTTGCGCATGTCCTTGCCGGGAAATGGCAACGAAGTTGATAACAATAAACAAGTGAATTTCCGTTGACTGCGAGTTGCGACCTCAGAGTTACCAGGAATGCAGGTACTTACAATTATGAATTTTCCAATCCCATTTTTAATATGTAAGCACATATGAAGTTACATACGAGTAGAACTCGTAATTTAAATATATAAAATTTGTAGAGCACCAACTGATTGAATAGAAACCAATATACCCCTGGGAAATAGTTGGGAGGTGCGAGAATGGCCGGAAAATGCAAATAAAATTTGCAGGTGCTGCGGCAGCAGCTGTTATTGTTTGCCATCCGCCGCCAGGATTTGCCTGGCGGACACCTGCGGTAATTGGGTTTCATTAAGTGCTGGTTGCCGGGCGGCTTTGGTCCTGTTCCGTCGCAGGGGCCACCGATTCCTTTGTGCAGCCTTGTTAGCGCCGCTCCAATTTCGCGTCGCCTGCATTGTCAATAGATTTTAATCAGGTGTGGCAAGTGAGTGTGTGTGCTAAACAGGCGCCTGGTGCTCCACCACTTGTCCGACTTAAGCGTAGGCTCCCCACCGCAGACGGGTTTCTATTTTCATTACCCTGTTTGCACGCTGTCTGCGCCCCAATTGGTATTTATGTATGCAGCCCAAGTGCGCAGTTTAGTGCCCTGGATAGTATGCTACACTTTTTGTGCGCTCCTATTTTTAGACAAGCGCATCCTTTGTCGCCCAATTTGGGAGTTAATCAGGTTCACGAGCTTGGAGAACATGTCAGCGCTGGGAAATTTCCACATAATTAATATTTAAAACAATGAAGTTATTGTTTTGATTCAAATACCCACCTACTTCAATCAATATGCTTACCCACCTCTAGAAAACACTTTGGTTTTGTTTTTATTTATTTATTTAAATAATTATGTATTTTCGGGGTGCAATTAATCATTAAATTAATTAGTAATATTATTGTTTATATACGGTTCATTATATATATACTCTCATTAGCCGTCTGTTGCTTTCGGGGATTCCTATAGAGTTTTTCTTTGTTTTGTGTGTCCCCGTCTTGGTAGACGGGAATTACTGCGGAATTACTCCGCCGCCCAAAGGACTCCGGAAAATCGCAATGCGATGCCGGGAGCTCCAGTGGGCTCTCCGTACTCAGGGGCTTCATGGGTGTTTCTGTGTATACAATTGTTTTCTTTTCGGGTCTGCTTAAAATCCAAACAAAAATCGAAACTCTTCTAAACATTTGTCATTGGTTATTACATACATATATTGATTTATATCTGTTAATGGTTATATGCATGTGAAGTGCCTGGGTGAGTTGAGATGGACATTGATCGAGATTGATTCTAATAAGCTTTAAGGGCGACATATTGTACACGCTACGAATATTGCTAAAAATACCTGCATTCGGATTTGGAATTGGATTTCGATTCGTTTTCCCCATTAATCTTTGGTTTTTCTCTAATTAATTTCGACTTTGTTCGTGCCCCAATGCGTTGGTTGGTAGGCAAAGCACTTTGGGCAGGCGCTTGTAGAATCAATTAGTTAATACATTAAACGTAGTGTATGCAGTATCTTCGGAACAAGTTGGGTACAATATGTGCTGAGAGCTGTGGCTCTCTGAATCTGAACCTGATTCTGATTCTGATCCTGAATCTGATCCTGATCCTGATTGGCTATCGGTTGTGATGGTTCAATGGTTTCGGGTGGAGTGTGTGAGATCTAGATATCATATCGTTACATACACGTACATATATATGCTCTAAGTACCGCCTCGTCTATTACTCGTAACATTGAAATATACAAACATATATGTATGCCTCGTCGAGCTAACTAAGTCCTGTGGATAACCAACGTATTTGTGTCTAGCGCTTAATTTAATCGTTGAACTGTCCGGATTCCGCTTTCAATCGAACCCTTCGAGCTATTCTCAAACACAACAGTAATGATAGCGCACGTAAACAAAACGCAGCAAATGAATCGCTTGTATATTTTCACTAGACTTTGGGTTTATCAGCTTTTGCTGCTGGCTTCATTTGTTTGTTTGTTTTTTTTCCAGCCGACTTCGCTTGCTGTTTTTGTATAAGTAAACTTGCTTGAAAACATTTAACTGCGTTTTCTCTGGCGGCCCGTCGATTCAAATTCATCTTTTTGGATTATACATTTCGAATATCATATTTGCGTAACTTTACTTAGGAACAAAGCTTAGATTTCATTTCTTTGGTTTCGCGTCTGTTCCGAAATAGTTATGATTCTGTTTGTTTTGTCTAGTCGATTTGCTAAGGAAACTGAGTTCAAAGAGCTGCGAACATCGGGAAGCGACCGCCTGTCCTCCTGCTTCCACTGGCGCTCCTTGTTGCCAGTGCAGCGCAGAGTGGTTGGAGTCACTCGTAATATTCAAGTTCCATATATTTGTATTTGTATTTAGATTGTATTTATATTTATAATTATATATACCGTTTTATGCATGAAATAATGTAACCATAAACAAATTAGCAACAACTTCAAATTGTCCGGAGCGTCTGCATTAGATTTAGTATTAATATTATGACGTAAGTTACTTAAAACCTCTCACACCAACTCGTGCACATCGTCTAAGTGGAAATTATTATTGAGTTTCATTGCAATTCTCGAGATTTTCTAGTTTAACTGAGTTTTCCTTTCTTGGTTTTTTTTTGTCTTCTCTGCTTCGTTTTCGCCCGCTGGAGGAGCACACTAATCGAGAAACTTTCGTCCTGGCAGCGGGACTGCTTACACGCCGCCGTGGTCGCCAGCTCCTGCCGATCCTCCTGCTCCGTCTCCTGCTCCTGCCCCATCCACCAGCGATGACTGTCCTCCGGCTGGCTGCTGCGGAGGCGGCGGCGGTGGCTGCATGTACTGTGGGGGGTACTGGTACTGTGGCGGCTGCTCCCCGCCTATGAGTCCAAGTTTATCTGTTTCAAAGTGATGCAAGAATTAGTAGGGCACGACATGGGATGGCTCTATGCGCTCTTTAGCCAATCTCAGACAACGATACACGAGTATACGCCAAAAATATTACACTTCAAGGCTTAAAAGCTCACTCATGACGGAATATAGCAAGTGGACATGGGATGTGGACAGTGGGTGGGGGCGGACAGCAGGGACAACTGCATCGAACAGGTATGGATATATATATACATATATATTTATGTACATTTAGGCAGTCACTGGAAGCTGTCTTCCTTTGAGCCTCCCGAAGAGAAGTCCTCTCGCTTTTGGTGCAATAAACTTAGGCCAATTCCAAAATACATACAACATTGAATTGTAAAAATCAAATAATAAGGCACTAATCACACATAGACATCGATTAACTCACATACATGCGGCTAAAGCTGGCGGTAAACGATGAGACACCGTTTACAGCCAGCCGAAATAATATAAAACCAAGGGAACTGCGGAAACGGAAGTGGGAGCACGAACGGAAACGGAAGTAAGAAGAAGCGCAGGTGTCAAATTACTGGGTATGATTATTTGCATTGATATGTTGCCGTTTTTTCGTTTGCTTACAGTGTATCGGATTAGATCGATTTTATCAATGGTACAAAGAAAGTGTGAAATGTTTTCTTTTCGATTTTGATTAATTTTGACTATGGTTCTACGGATGCGTCTTGGTGGTTAATCGATGGCTGATTAGTTTGGTTGGTTGGTTGATTGGTTGGTTGGTTGGTTGAATGTTGGTTTTCAAGAGAGATCGTGAGCGTTCTATTGTCCAGTCGCCACTTCATCCGACGGACTCTGTGGGTGGTCGGTCAATTTCTCGGCCAATGGTTTCTCGAGTGTCGGTGGTTCAGATTTTAGATTTTGTGTATGGTGGTGTGGTTGTAGTTGTTGTTCTTGTTGTTGTAGTAGTTGTGGTGGTTGTGGTGGTGCTGAATCAGGTGCAGTTGCCGATGCCGGAGCCACCTGCTGCTGCAAGGCAGGAGGCTGCGGAGCAGCATTATCATCCGACATGTACGGTTCTACGAGAAATTTTTCGGTGAGTTCATGTTGTTGTTTAATTCAAATCGATTTGTTTCAAAGCGAGCAGATAAAGTTGATAACAATAAAGTAAAAATATAGATACGGTTTCGAGTGATGTAAAACAAAGGAGTTATCAACGGGTGCACCTAGCAATAAACGTGGCGTATGAGTAATAAATAAAAGATTGCTCTCGCTGTTTACCTCACACACAAAGTGTTATATTGGGTAAATTGATTTGCTTATGGTTAATAAAATTGTACAAAGCTGAAGCTTTCTGTGTATTTATTCTTCGTCTTTCTCTGTAATTGTTCAAAAATATGGTTCGGTGTTGAGAGTGTGTCAAATCAAGGTGAAAACATTTAAAGAACTTAGGTAAATCAAGTAGAATGGCAGTACTTTATGCTTTTGCTGTGGTTCAGTGGCACAAGAAAGGCTGGCTTTTCCAATCCGAAGGCCGTTGCGCTTGCGTGGAGGCTTAGTAACGAGTAACGAGTTGCGTGGTGGCTTAGTATCGAGTAACGAGTTTCGAGAAGGGACTACTTTTACTGGGAAGTGGGTTCGAGTTTTGTATTTTACACAGGACATGGCACAGTCGTGTGTCTGTGGCTGTGGTGCTGCTGCCAATATCAGAACGAAACAAACGAAAAACGGATACGGATACGGATACGGTTAACGAAACACTGAACAAACCACAAACTTTACGATTACGGCTTACGGGAGTTAGAACTAGCTAGCTAGAACGTAAGGTCCTACGGATAAGGCTAACGGGCACCATCGAGTATCGGTCCACCTCCACCAGGTCGGCTTCTGGCCGGGATCCCTCCATCGTCGTCCAGACCCTCAGCCGCAACCCACATGGACGGAGCTGGCGGATCCGATACTCGGCGTGATCTCAACTTGATTACTGGTGGTTAGGCAACGGAACGAAACGAAACAACACAGGACACGACTTTCAGTGGGCATCAAATGAAATCTTTACCGAACCTGTGCGTATGCTCGTATGGAACCAGATGATGTTGGGCTCGGGCATACATGGTACAATACAAATACTCGCATATGTATGCCACTTAGCATTTAGTTATTGTTCTAGTGGTGGCTGAAGCGCATGACATGATATGATCGATCGATCTATAGTTATGGGAATTTCGCAAGGCATCTAGGTCGAATCGGTTGGGCGAACGGTCAGTTGGACTGTGAGTTCGCAGCTCTACTCATAGCAGTTGTGAATGAGTTGAACTTGGTTTCGGTTTTGGTTTCGATTTGGATTTCGATTGGTTCTTATTGGGTTGATTGATTGGCTTTTGATTTGGTTTCGATTTGCATTGCATTGCGGCTAAGAACTAGTTTCTTACGGATTAGATAGTTAGCAATCTACATAAAGTTACCTAGAGAAAAAAAGTGGCGGAATTAAGAACGCAATTTAGATTCGGTGTGTAGATAAACGAAAGCGATTCGGGCCAACGAAATCAGCGCTAAATAAAGGCGAACTCAAAAGACAAACACAACTGGGTAACTGGGTGATCTTGAAAGTATCCTCGGTTCTGTGTGTGCGTGGTGGTCCAGTGGTGTGGTGTGGTGTGGCGTGGGTCAGGGTCAGTTTCTCTGGGGTATGTGTGTCCCAGAAATGAGTGCACCAAGTTCGCCCAGGATCTGTCAACTTACTTGCAATAATGCCCACGACAACAAGGCCAATCACGCCCATGATGATCATCATCTGTGCAGAGAAAACTAAGATTGAAGTTCGGTCCCACAAGGTAACTGCCATCGCCGCACTTACCTTCAAGTTCTGGAGCCAGAATTTCCTCTTGAGTTTGCCCGCCTGCTGCTCGAACTGCGAGGCACCCTGCTGCAAGGCATCGGCACGGTCGTCCAGCTCCGACAGCTTGCTGTCGCGCTCCAGCACCTTCTCCACGTTCGTGCGCATGATGTCCACGACCTGGTCGGGGATTCAGGGATGCAGTGGTTAATGGAATGGCTGATCTGTGATCGACTTTCAGTCCCGGAACTCACCTCATCGACCTGCGCCTGCGTCTGCTGCAGACGCTTCTGTGCCGCAATCTGCTGCGGATTGTGTGGTCCGCCCACAATCTCGCCATCGCCGCCCTCTCCGGCCGGAGCTCCGGCATTGGGTGGTGCATCGCCAGCTGGTGCAGCGTCCGCCCTGCGGAGGAGGTCGTCATTAGTCATCGGAAGCGAGAACAAGAATAGCTCGGGCCAAGACTAATCAACTCCCAACGGGGGCTCTCGCATTAAATACAGTACTTAGATTACACAAAGAGTGGGTGTGGGTGGGTGGTTACGAACGACTATGGTTTCTAGCTTTAATCGAAATATCTCCAAGATACGTGTGGGCTACGGACAGTGCTGGAGTATAGTTCTAGCCAGCTACCCTTTAACTTGGGGACACACTTACTGTTCCTTGTTCTTGTCTTTCTTGCCCATCTCAGACCCCCAAAAACTTTGACCTTTAACTCGGCTTCTGGGCTCTGCGGGGCCAAACGAAGGTAAATTGTTAATTTTAAATAAAAGAATTATAATAGGTGAAGCTACTTATGCTGGACTAGTTTGTATGGTTTCTAAGTGATGCATAAGTGATACATATTTTTTAGTGACACAAACAATAGAGTATCGAAGTATAATCTTAGATTTATTGGTTATTGTTGTTCCCAAAATGTTTGTGTCAAACCGTATTTTCCTTTCCCACGACAAAGAAAAGGAAATCGATATCTGACCCCAACCCCTACGACCGGCGACAATTGGTTTTTCTACCTACGTGGAGGGAATATTTTTGGTTTTCTCAACTTTCCCCGGCTTTTATTTATTAGCAAAATCCATTTTATATGGAATCACAGAGCATTATCAACAACTTGTATGTGTGTATAAGACGAGCTTTTCTTTTGATCATGACACATATCTTTTGTTTGGTTCCAAGGCACCAAATTATAGGTGCAACTTAGTTTGCATGTCCTGACTCACGGGTGCGAATCGTGTTTTTATTGATTTTGCGGTGTGAGAGACTTGGCCATGTGATGCCACAACGTCATCGCCAAGTGAATCATGCCTAGTGAACCGAAATGGCAGCTGCAGCTGGCCCGTGTTCCTTTTACGGATTTTACGGGTGCGAGCACTTGGAGAAATGACAAATGAAATGAGCGACCCATGCTGCGTATACTTAATGCGGCTATCAAACGAGCATTCCCTCTGTGACGGCGAATAGCGTGGCGGGGTATCGAAACCCCCATTCCCCGCCGGAAAACAAATCAATAACGTCCATCCACTTACATGGCTCTGGTGGCTGTGTGGTTGCTTCTGTGGTTGGCTGGTGGTGCTCTGGTGGCCTCAGCGAATTCGGCTGGCGATGATTAGGATGAAGGTACTCTATGCACTGTGCACTTGGCCTCTTTCACTGTCTTCCACTGGCGCAGGTCGGGATGTGGAATGGTCAGTGGGCGGTGGTGGCGTTGGTGGTGGTGTAGGTGGTGGGTGGTGGTGCAGCTGAACTCTGTTTCGTTGTTTTTGTTCTAGAGGGTTGCGCTCTCAGTGCCGCCTCTCACTCTCTCTCTGTCGCTCTTCCGCCAGAGCTTTTTCGCCCCGTCGTCAATGAAAATTCACTCCACTCCACGGGGGGATTGGCTGGATCTGGATGATGTGTATGTGTGCGGGTAACACTTGCCACGACAGCCTTTCGCAGGAATTTTCTGGCTCAGCGCTGGAACTGCTGCTGAATAGAGTGCGAAAATAGTTGCAACTATTTTTAGTACATCGGTTAATGCTTGAAATGGGCTGCTATGGGATTCTAATTGGGACGTAAGAGGACTATTTGGGTGGCACCAACACGCCCAGCCAAGAGGCATGTCCTTCCTCATTTCCGTTGCATACCCCCAGGGACACCTAAGCTGTCTTCAAACTGCAAAACGTTTTAAAAATAATTTCAAGTGCCCAACTGGGCAACGTGGGCTCAGTAAGAAAAATCAATGAAATTCTGCACGACAAGGGTTTTCGCTGACTTTGGTTGACATTTCGCTTGATCTTCGTATTCCTAATCAATCAGTTTTAACACTCTTGATCAGAATCACTTTACTTTTGCTCGGGCAGCTTCAGTTCACAAAAACCAGGCTTAAATAATATTTTAGGAATTTTTTTACGCAGCACAAGGAAAATTTTCACTTACGACGTTTTTGGCCAACTGCGAAAACTTGCAGCTTTCCTAACTGTTATGTGTATTTGGGGAAAAAGCTGCCTGGATGGCCAGCAGCGAATGGTGTTCCAGCGAGAAGCTTTTCCTTAGCGATTCACAAGTGCCGATTGCCAAGGGGTGGAAAATTTGAAAACAAGCCGGGCTTTCCATCAAGGAAAAGTAATGCTTAAAGTTGTAGTAATATTACATATGATGTTTGAACTTTGTATTTCGAAATATATAGGGTATTTAATTATATCAATTGATTTAAACATGGTTTAAAATGCACAGAACTAGTCGTCTTAATTGATCTAAAGCGGTTTCCTGAACTTTGTCTGAATCCACACGCGGTACATCTTCAAGCCGCGACAGCGATTAACTTGCAGTCTTCGGTCCACAATGAGCTGCTCCTCCTGCAGCCCCGCTTGAGTCATCATACCCCGCAGTTCTTCCTCGGTGAAGAAGTACACCATGGTGCCGTCGCCTCTCACGTAGAAGTTGTCCTCCATACACTTGCCGCTCTTGAAGCGCAGCTGTGCCAGGTCGTATCGTCCGTAGTCGCGGAAGAGGAGCAAGCCCCCGGGACGCAGGTAGCGATAGCAATTGTCCAATACCCGCTGCATTTTCTTTGGCTCAATTGCGGACAGCACAAAAATCATCACAATAATGTCCTGTGAGTTTTCCTCGAAGGGCACCTGCCAATGATCCAGCGTGGCATCCATGACAAACACCTCGCAGCGCTTCTCGTCGAACTGCCGTTGGCTTCGCAGGATTTCAATGGCCCGGACGGAGAAGTCGCATCCGAAAACCTTGAGCTGCGCATCAGAGTTGTACTGTAGAAGGGGTAAAATTGTGTTTCCTACTCCACAGCCCAGTTCGAAAATGCTGCGAGGTTGCAGTTTCGCCGAATCCGTCTCCAGAGGAGCTAGTTCGGGGAACTCTGTGAACAGCCAGTGGCGATCCTTGAAGAAGCGGTTGTCGTGAATGCCGTAGAAAGAGTCCCAAAACTTGGGGGCGTCTGTCTGAAATCGCTCCTTCTGCTCTGTTTCCATCTTTGAGGACGAGTTCTTGGCTACAGCCGCCTGCGCGGCCAGTTCCTGCTCCTCATCCCATTCCACGTGGTCCCTGTGAATCCAGGTTTAGAGGGATTTTCATCAGTACTGAACTGCAGATAAGTACCAGGCGTTAAACTCGAACACCTCTCGCGCGTCGGTGAGCACCCGGCTGCCCGCTCCCGACGGTTTTTTACGCTGGCGAGTGTGTTCCCAACTTTTGCTGGCCAATCTCCGGAGGATTTGCCACCCATATTTACCAAGCATTGTGCTTGAAGACGTCGTCAGCATCCGTGAGCAGGCGGGTTCCGAACTGCGGTCGCTTCTCGTTCTCCGCGGCGGGGTTGTCACTCATGTCGGTCAGGAATGACGGTATATATCACCACTTGTTGGTGCGATCCAAATTATATATTTTTGTAAACACGCGGCCAGTGTGGCCGTGCACCGATCCAATGAAGTTAAACCGTTAGTATTTTCGAAGCGGTACTCATCCGAGCGCGAAATCGGATGCACCCGTTATCACTGTTTTTTTCCAAAAGCAATTGTGAAATATGTGTTCTATGTGTGTTGAATTCGTGGTGTGTTGAGTACGCATCGGGTTTTTAATCGAAACCCCTTAGAGACAAGAGAAAAATAAAGTTGAAAATGTAACAGTGCTGCCAGACCATCAAAAAGTAAGCGCACGGCTTATTTTAGGGATGTGCTCGTGACTCATGGTTAAAAAACATGAAATAAAAACTGGTAAATTAAATATGAAATCAGTTGGTAAGTAAAATAAATATGAATTATTAGCCCGCAATTTGCTTACGACATATATCCATAATTCGAATAAATAATAAGAAGAATAATAATAAGAATAAGTTTTTCGTGCTCGTGCCGTGCTTTTGCTCCCATCGCTACGTTTTGACTACTCCACTATTTCCCAGTGGCAACGCCGCGTCAGTTGGTATATCAAAACCGCAAACCAACCTTTTTGTTGTATTGTGCGTTGTTTTTTGCGACGGAGGCGAGAAATTTAAACAATTAGAATTCAGAGTGCTAGATACAAGCGCTTATTGTGTATACGTAGAAGGCTCGTCGAAGGAGCGACCAAAAGAAACCCATTCAGGGTACCCAGTTCAAGGGATTATTGCACGCAGCGGTCTGCAGAAGGACCCATAGAAACATACCCCATTCAGCGTTCCATCGAGCGGACGAGTCGAGAAAATCCGTTAAAATGATGAACGAGGCGGCTCTTGCCAACATGATTCCCTACGACACCATCGGATTGTACGAACAGCCAAAGCCGCGCTTCATCTTCAAGATGCCTCGTGTGGTCCCGGACCAGAAGTCTAAGTTCGAGAGCGACGAACTTTTCCGGAGGCTCAGTCGGGAGAGCGAGGTTCGGTACACGGGCTACCGGGAGCGAAGCATCGAGGAGCGGCAGGTGCGCTTCATGAACGGATGTCGCGAAGGACACACGGAGGCCAGCTTCGTGGCCTCGGGCACCAATCTGCAGCTGGTGTTCAACGCCAACCAGAACCCGTACCTGCACGACAAGGAGTGCGACTTTGACAAGGAGCACGGCAAGGTGCACATCAAGTCCTACTTTATAATGAACGGGGTTTGTGTGCGGTTCCGTGGATGGATAGACCTGGAACGACTGGACGGAGTGGGCTGTCTGGAGTATGACGAGCGGCGCGCCATGCACGAGGACGCCATTCTGCGGGATCAGATCGATCGCTACAACCAGCGACTGCGTGAGTTCGAGGACACTAAGCGTGCCTACCGTGACAATCGACAGGACGAGATGGAGGCGGTGCGAAGGGGCGTGGCCTCCGGAGGCATTGGCGTCGGCGCCAGCATGTGGCGTCGTTAGTTGGACCTGTGGGCGGCTCCTGGGCCGTCCCATCCGCAGCTGCCTCCCCAGCAGCAGCAGACGCATCACCAGCAGTTAGAGACTCAATTCGCGAATACTCAATATTTCATGGACAACTGAGAATGCTCCGAACCCTTTAAGAGGGCCTTCACTTGCGAGATTTCAATACGATTACGCTCGAATAATTATGCTCCTAGATTAGTGTTAGAGGTAATGCTTACATCACGTATGCTTTTATGGTATTATACTTACAACTTAGTGTGGAATTAGTGTCGTATCTTTAACTAAAATACATAATTACTAATCTATATGGCATTGTTCATTTTGGAATTTCCACCTTTAAGCAGAGTGACTAAGACTCTTCACTGGGAATTGCGTACCGAGGCTAGGTATCGATCAGGAAAACAGGTAGTTTTTTTTTTTTTGATTTTATAGCATTATAATATACAGATACTGAACTTTATACATAATAAGCAAGGTTCGTGTAAAACTAAACTATGGGGTCTCGCTCGGCGTGGTGGAAACATTTATATTAAAAGCGACAAGCTAGTCCGTCCTAGCGGAATTGCAGGTTTGAAATGCGCAGGCCAATGCTATCCTTGCCGATCTGGCTCACCTCGCAAACTGTGCAGAGATTGCCCTTGAACTGAGGGTCGAAAGAGGAGGAGCAGAAGGGACAGGTCACTTCGGGTTTGCCCCTATACAGTGGCTTCCAGCTGATTCCACAGATTGTGAACGGATTAAACTCCTCGTACTGCAGCTGATGCTCGTCCACGGGATTTACCTCGCAGGCCTGCAGGATCTTGCGCACCTGCTGGGCAACGTCCGGTCGTGGCGCCAGTTCCAGGAGACGACGGGCAAATGAAGCGGCCGTCTTGTAGTTCTTCAGCTTGAAGAACATGTTGAGGGCGGTACGCAGGGTGAGGATTTGGTGCACGGGCTGAAGCTTGCAGTGCGTGAAGTAGGCAGCCATCTCGCACAGACGCTTTTGCTCCTCAAGCGTCGACTTGGGCATGCCCTTGCGCACAGTCTCCATCTTCAGGCCAACGATATACTCAGCGCAGATCCTTAATAGTTGCTGGGCCTCCGCCGCATCTAGCTTCGTGTCCACTACCAGCAGTGGGATGCTAATCAAGATGGAATGGAACTTCTCTACGGCCTCGGAGAACTTTCCAGAAGTTGTCAGTTGGTACCCAGCTTGCAGGCGTGCCACCAAATCATTCAGTTTAATGCCAACCGCTGGACGCTGCAGCTTGATGTTTGTCTCGGAGTAGTTGCGAAGTGGATAACCACTTAGGGATTGCAGATTCGGATTGGCCGTGTAGCTCGTTCGAGAGCAGGCGTAGTTATGCAGGAAGAGTGTTTTGAATGGCTTGAAATTGACCACTCCCAGCTGATCGTGCAGTAAACGGAAGGCGGTTTCGAATGATCCGGCCTTGACATGGTCCAGGACCAGAGGCGAGTTGTTCGCCCATTGTTGGGCAGGAGACAAGCCTTTGTTGGGAGCGGCATAGTAGTTGCTGTCGAGGGCAGAGGCCTTGATCTTGGAGGCCAGTTCCTCGGGCACAACCAGGTCATCATCGCCCACATCCCAGCCGGCACCCTCCTCTCCACCAGCACCACCATCGCCATCGTTGCTCAGCGCATCGTGCATCTCGTCATCTCCGTCCTCATCTAGTCCCAAGTCGGCATCCGCTCCCCAACCATCTCCACCACCATTATGCTCGTCCAACACTGCAGCATCGGCGTTGATGTTCAGCGCCTGTCGGGCAGTGACACTTGAGCCAGCCCTGGTGACCATGGCGCCTTCAAAGAAGCCCTTGGACACGGACAGCAACGGCCAATTGGTTTCAAGCTGCTGGATGGGCACTGGTGGTTGCAACAACTGGGCATTGGGATTCACCTCGGGAAGGCTGTTACCCTGCGAAGTTATCGATTCGCCCAGGGACTCAGTAAGCTCATCGAATCCATGAGTAGCGGCAGTGAGATAAGCTAACGAAAGTTGTCCGCAGTTCTTGAGAATGTTTACCCGCTCCTTGACGTCACCGAGAAGGAGGGCACCCTGGTACTGGGCGGAAACATCCTTGCGGATCTCGGCAATCTTGTTCATCTTCTTGAGCTTCTCCAAGTTGCCGGTAATCAGGTAGAGGAAGCTAAGCTTGTCAAAGTTCTTGGTCCGCTGGTAGCACATCTCTACCACCTGGTGGTTTCCTTGGAGCAACGCACTCTGTCCCAGGCGATCCCAGCAATCCTTGTCATCGAGAGCCTTGGCTGCTTCGAGAGCAATTTCGATGTTACCGCACTCCAGAGCGAGTCCAAATCGGGTTTTCTCGTCCTTGACAAAATGCAGTGCCACCTCTGGATAACCCTTTTGCTGCAGGTAAGCAATGATGCTCTGACCCACTAGGCGGGCATTTCTCACCATGTGCAGTACTTCGTCGTACTTGCGTTGAATCAGGGCAAGCTTAAACTTGTACTCCGTAGGATCAATGTGGAGCACGCGGGTGCGGCACTCCCGATCCAAGCAGAACACTTGGTTGCCCTTGACGCGTGTCAGATAAATGGGTAGGTCCAGCGTACGGATGATGCCATGGTCCCCGTTTGTAATGGCGTACTTAATGTGGTTGCTAGTGGTGTAGATAAACACTCCAGACTCGTCCCAGGCGCCAGACTTCACGCGGCAGTTCTCCTGCACGGTGCACAAGTACTGAAGTCTTCGATCGCAGATCGTAACCGAGTGCTTGCAGAGTAGTGCGACCAAGGACATGTCCGGTGACCACACCACGTAGCGGCACTTGGCCAGTTTAATGCTTCCAACGGAGACAAGGCGCTGAACCTCGTACAGTGTGACAAACTCAGGGTCCCGGATGAGCAGCATTCCCGTGCCGGCATAGAAGATCTCCTCGCAGAAGGTGGGCAACTTCTTGGTCACCTCGTTCTTGAAGTTCTTGATTACCAACTGCTGGTTGCGATCAAGCACTGCAAACCGATTGCGTGCCACCCATATGGCTGTTATTCCAGAGCTTCGCTTGCTGTCTGACTCGCTTTGGCTCTCGGTGTCCTTGGGGATTTGGCAAAGATCGTAAGTGCTGTTCTCCAGGTTGTTGGTGCGCGTGCAGATAAGCACGGCGTTCAGTGCTGGGTTGTACGACATGCTGTACACCGGCGACTTGCCTGGCCGAAGCTGCATAACCACAGTGTCCTTAGTGGTGGTAAAGTCCAGTTTGCGTAGGAAACGTTCCTTGACGTAGTAGAGAATGTTGCCGTGGACAGCATATGCAGGTCGCTCCCGCTCCAGTTTAAAGACCACCATACCTGAAAGAATATGCATCAACAACAAATTTCTTTTCCTATAAGAATCCAACTAACCTCCATCGTGGCCAGCTGCAAACAGATTCAAGGTCGGATGCGCTGTAAGTATCCAGAAGCGCTCGTTGTCTCGCCGGAATGTAAAGAGGCACTGGCGCTTGGTCATGTCCCAGACGCGAATACTGCGATCCTCGCCGTTGGAGAGAATCAGGTCTTGCCTTGGATGGAACAACACGCTGGACACATTGTTGTAGTGACCGCGACAGGTGTCTACCTCCCAGGCCTTGTACTCGTTCATGCGCCACAACTTCACCAGGCGATCATCGGCACCGGACACAATCAGCGGCAGGGTGGGATGGAAACTGGCCCAGTTGACGCCACGGTCGTGGCCCTCGAGCACGTGCTTTACCACGGCATCTGCTTGTCCAAACAGATCAGTGGCACCCGGATGACCCTTTAGGTGGTCATCAAGCCCACCGGGTCCGGGAGCTACGTTCTTCTTACGCAGGCCCGAAATGTCCCACACGCGCACCGTCTGATCGAGTGAAGCAGAAACGATCTGATCCTCCGTGGGATGGAACTGGGCGCACATCACATAGTGGTTGTGGCCCGTCAGCACACAGATGCAGTTGCGCGACTGCCAGTTCCAGATGCGGATGGTCTGATCGTCGGAGGCGCTCAGAATCCATGGGTATTCGTGGTGGAAAGCCACCGTGCGCACATAGTCCAAATGGGCCAGGAGGGTAAAGATGCAGCGGCGTTGCTTGTAGTTCCACACCTTAATCTTGTAGTCGTCGCCGCCGGAGACGAAGAGCGGCATCTGCTGGTGAAAGGCCACGCCTCGAACCGGTCCGTCGTGCTCGTCGAACTTCTCGAGGAGCGTGTGCATCCGGTAGTCCCACAGCTGGATGACGCCGCTGTGCAAGCTGACCAGGATCCATGGGCGCTTAGGATGGAAGGAGAGGCCCTTCACCCTCGCTGACTTCGACTCGAAGTTGGTCAGCATGGTGGCACTTTTTCTGTTCTGCCTGTAGGTGTCTCAAATTGGATGCTCTTCTAGGTGTCGGCTTATCCTTCAAGCGCCCTTTTTCGGTTGTTTCGAGCACTTGCCTGTATCAAAACATCAAGAGGTGGGTGTTAGAATAAATCCATTTTATTGATACGCTACAAGTAACACGTAATATACTGCCAACAATTAATTTTACGAAAAACACCAACCAATCGTCGAAATTGTGACACGTCAATTATCTTCTTCTTGTCGACACTGTCAGTGTTGCCAGCGTTGGCAGATGTGCATACACTGGCAATCATAAGTTTTCAAAAGTACATACAAATATATGAATGAATTATCATGCTCTCATGTCTTCTTTATATACTTTAATATACATATTTTACATGCTATTTTTGAATATATTTAATCTTCGTCAATAATATTCGAAAATTGAGTTGGTAAATGTATTTCTACGAACACTTTTAGTGACCACTGTAATCGCAGTTTTACAGCACTGGACAAAGTGCATTCGATACACGGTAACTTCGCTTTGTTTATTTTCTGTAATACCATGGAAAATATATAAATAAGTGACAAAGATGACACTGGCACACCGGGCGCTCTTTACTTGGTTTATCGTCCTGGTCTTCCTGATTCTTTTGTGTCTCCGCCTGGACCCGCGCACCACCTGGAATTGGTTCGTCACCTTTACGCCGCTCTGGTTCTTCGATGTGATCATCATCATCTACGTGATCATTAAATTTATCCGCAAGTGGCGGAACCTAACCTGCCTGACGGATCTCCTGTTCCTCTACAAATGGAACATTGCCGGCGTCCTGCTGACCATCGCCTCCCAAGTGATGATCTGCCTAACGCTGGAGTACCCGCAACAGATTCCCATATACGTGACCGTTGCCCCGGTCATCCTGCTACTGAGCACCGCTATCTTCTATGTGGGCAGCAGGCTGGGAAAACGAGAGGGCTGGATACAGTAGAATTAAGCATATATTGTAGGATTAGTTGTACATAAAGTGGAAACTCAAAAGCCGTATTTGCTTTGGGTGGCCCGACGGGTCTGCCGGTTGGCCGACCACATGGCCTGCAGCTCGGCTTCGTTGGCCTTCGCCTTGTGCGCCAGGTAGGTGATCTGGTGCTTGCGCCGAGTCCCTGCCACCGGCTCCTCGTCCGTCAGCACGCCGGTCGGTTGGAAGGTGGTGGACGAAGCAAGAGCCGATCGCATCCATTCCTCGCGATCAGGTAGCACCTGAGACCCAGATATGTCGATCACCTGCATCTCCTTGGCCTCCTTCCGCCGGCGCTTGGCATTTTTGCCCACCAATGCGTCCATGGCCTCTGCGTTTAACTGCTGTTCGTGGTAGCGCTTTTGTGCAATCTGAGTCTGCTCTTCATCAAGTCGGGCGGCTTCTGCTTCGGCTGCTTCCTTCTCGGCTACCTCTTCGAGGTATTTGCTACTGGCCTCCACCATCTTGGCCGCTCGCTTGGCCACTAGAGCGCTAATCTCGTTGCTGCTCACCTCAGGCAGCTTTTGCTCGGAGTTCAGGGAGAAAAAGTCTCCAGTGCCATCTTCGTCATCATCTTCACTATCGCTGGCATTTACCAGCGAAGTGGGTTTACTTATAGGTTTGGATTTGGTTGGCTTCAGAGCGTCCTTTGCCTCAGAATTCTTCTTGTGGCCGGCCTTAGGGCCATCTACGCCTTCGGTGTTGTGTGCAGCTCGCCGTTGCTTAACTGTATCGGGTACAAAAGCTGGTGCCGCTCGGGGCTGCGCAGGATTATTGTTTGGACTAGAAGCAAGAGTGGTGCTGGCTGATGGGGAGGCAGCCGCGGATGAAGAGTTCTTGGAGAAGTTGCGCTCCGACTTTGCCTGTGGCAGCAGACTCAACAATCCCGATCCCTTGGGTGCATTGGGCTTGTCCACTTTGTTCTTAGCCCTGTCCGCTTTCTCCTGGTCCACATCTGAGAAATCTCTTAGTGAAGGAATGCTGATTTTTACTTTTCCCTTGACTGGCGGCGGTGGAGGTTTCTCTATTTCTACGGGCAGCGCCTTTTTGTGCAGAAACTCATCGTCTTTCTCCTCTACAATGGCTTTTCCTTTCGCTGCTGTTCGTGGCATGGGCAGGTTGGCAAAGGCGGAGGTAACCTGGTGGTCCACATCCTCATTTTCCAGATCCTCAGCGGGAGCAGTGACTTTTGGTTTGGGTAAGGCCAATAGCAGTCTTCCGTTGGGCGGCTTTAGCTCCTGAAGGGACACCTCCTGGGGAACGTAGTCGTCATCTTCGTCACTAATGTGACCACTGGTTGATTCCGGAGCTAAGGACGCCTCATTGGGAGCATTTGGTGTGCTCGGCTTGGCTTGAGGTTTGATTATTTCCACTTGTGGTACAGAGTTTTCCTCTTCGTTCTCCGAATCTTCATCAGAACTGGCAGCATATGCAACAAGCGACATGTTTAAAAAATTGCTAAAGTTAAACAATACAATACACAAACTACAGCTGTTTAGTGTGCCCGGACTCTAGAGTTGTCACCTGCTGGGCTGCCATGGTTGGCAACTCCCTTTGCTTAAGTGGTGTGCTAACCAACACTGTTGAAATTATCGTTACAACGTAATTTCGAATTTAAACTTAAAATTATTTAGTGCGTTCAATTGGTTCGTTTTATTTATGATAGCATTATACCTGCGATCCACAAGGTATAATATTCGAAGCTGTGAAAACCCTAAGGATTATAAAACCTCCTATTTTACTTATAAGTGCTATACCTGATCCTTATTGTGTCCAGATGGTTTCCATCCTTGATTACCAGGCGACAATTAGGGGATTCATCAGGTAGACTAATCGCAACCGATTACCTGTTCTACGACTCTTTTTTTTTTGTTTAAATACGGCGGTCCATCTAAACATTGATCAGTACAACTATTTCTTTCGGAGAATACAGATATAACGAAAGACATGCATCATCACCAGAATCTCGGAGACGCGGCTGCCTTGAATGGAATGATACCGCCATACGAAGCCATGGCTATGTACGAGCAGCCCAAGCCCAGATTCATCTTCAAGATGCCCCGCGTGGTGCCTGACCAGAGGTCCAAGTTCGATAGCGACGAGCTCTTCCGCCGGTTGAGTAGGGAGAGCGAGGTTCGCTACACAGGATACCGGGAACGTGCAATGGAGGAGCGCAGGATGCGGTTTGTCAACGACTGCCGCAAGGGCTATGCGGAGATATCGATGGTAGCTTCAGGAACTAATCTGCAACTCTACTTCAACGCCAACCACAATCCGTACGCCCAGGAGCAGGAGTGCGATTTCGAGCGGGAGCGGGGCAAAGTCCATTTGCGTTCCAGTTTCATTATGAACGGGGTGTGCGTTCGCTTCCGGGGCTGGGTGGATCTAGACCGACTGGATGGCGCTGCCTGCCTGGAGTTCGACGAGCAACGAGCCCAGCAGGAGGATGCTCAGCTGCAGGATCAGATCCAAAGCTACAACCAGCGCATGGCTGAGTCCAGGAGAATCTACCACACGCCCCAGACTCCACCCGAGGATCACCATCACAGGGGTGGGCCTGGTCTGCCTAGAGGACCAATGGGATGGTAGTGCTATATATTACCTCATAGACTTAAGTAAGATCTAAGTAAACTCGACAATAAATAACTGAAACCAATGGATCGTGCTCTTATAATATTGAGATTATGTTTAATACTCTAATGGTTATATCTGCTCTGAATTACTAAAACTCGCATTTCACAAGCAGCTTCCGAGTTTTGTGTGTCATCCATTTGGCGAATGGCACTCATGTTCACCTAATGATTGTTTATCTGGGCCTCCTTAAGGGTTGCTAGCCGGGGTCTTTGGCCTCATTTGCGCCACTTTCGGAACAACCACCACCCGAGCCGACTGCCCGAGGATTGCAGGATGGCGGCGACGACGACGAGGAGGAGTGGAGTGCGTCCAGCTGCCGTTCCGCCATTCCGCTGTGCTCTCCACTCTCCGGGGTGGGCCTGTCGTGGCTGTGGCTGCGGCTGTCCTCTCTTGACTCTCGATGCGGCCAGAGCACCGGGCCCGTGAGCACGTATTGATTTTCCGCCATTCCGTTTGGGATGCTGCCGAAATAAACTTTGCAACTGCTCTGAATGTGAATCTGAATTCGAATCCGAGTCAGTCTCTTTCCGAACGCGAAACTGAAAGCGGAAAGGCGTCGAGTGAAAATGGAATAGGTGAAGGGAACGCCGCCGCGGACTAAGAATTCATAAAATTATACATACCGCAGCGATTTGAAAACTTGAAAACGTTCGGATTGTGTGCCTCAATTTGCTGGTGGTCGCGCACTTTTCCGCACCGTCCGAATCGGCACGAAAAGCTAAGAGATTCGTCTAAAATTAGCGACCGGTGTGTTTTGGTAGGGTGTTGTATTGGCTAGGGGCTCCCAGTGAACTCCGCCCCTCCGAATATTTACCCATAACCGGGCCAAGATGCCTCCTGCATCCAATACGATCGTGCTGAAGAGCCTCTCCGTGCTGCTGGGCCTCTTCTTCATCTTCGTGGGCACCCTCAAGCTGACGCCGCACATCAGCAAGGATCTGTACAAGGACCTGGTGAGTGGAAAATCGATTTTTCCCACGCCCCTTCGAATCTGGCGTTTAAAAACTATGTGCCATGGGAACGTTCTTATGTAAATGGGCGGAGACAGATTTCAAGAGGCGTCCCATTATAGAACGCCTTTCGGAAATATGACTGACTAATGGGCATTGAACTCGACCCCATCAATGCCAATCGCTGACATTCGGACATCGCGACGCGCTATGATCTTCAAAAATATATTTTAGGAAAAATATATGCTTTACTATCGAAATAGTCTCTCAAAGAAATTCCGAAAATTTTGATTTTGAAATTATTGAGGAAGCACTTTTGAGCTTTATCTTTGCAATTATCCAAATAGATCGTGATTCATTAAAATTGGACAAACATTAATTTTCCAAATTCTTTTTGACGAAACTTGTAAACAAGAGAGAGAAACCTCGAAAATTTGGCAAACTAATTATTAATCACCTTGTTTGTAAATTGTTTTGAAAACCTCCAAACAATTTCGAAACTAATGATATATAGAACAGCTGTTGCTCTGAGTTTTTTGTTTACCTCTTGTAAAAATAACGCCCACAGATTTTCGTTTTCATTACCATAAAAATAATTCGCATACCAAAGTAAACATTTGCAAACACAAGAACCACAATGACGTATTCTTCTCACTCAGAGTATACAAATTGGTTTTCAACATAAACAATAGGGTGACCTAAGGGATTTTTCAAAAAACTATAGTTTTAGAAATATAAGTAAATAAATAACCAACTAGATCATCAAAAATACACTTCCGTCGATACTTTTGAAAAAAATCAGTATTCAGCTGGCGTTTTCGAATTGGCATTGCATTCGTTACGCGCCATTTCACTTTCAATTTTGAGGATTTCTCAATCTCGTTTTTCCCGAAGGCATGGCATTTGCATTTCGAAATATTTGTTTTGTTTGCTGTGTTCCCGACGGTGTAATTACCCTCGTATTACCACAAACACTCGGGGCCAACGATGCCAACAGAAACAGACGTGTGTGACAACGAGGGAAGCTTGCTTCCATTTAAAAATAAACCCGCTGCACTGCCTCTTCCGCTGGGCCGCCGGGCGGAGCACATTGCTGGGGGTGTTTCTGGGCATGATTAATTATATCCTCGTATTCGATTTCCTCTCGATTTCAGCGCACAGAGTACGTGAAGTATGCCAAAGTGTTCCCGCTGACGGCGCTCTTCGGAGTGAAGATACCCTCAAAGTGGTACCGCCGCACCGTTGGCATCCTGGAGATCGTCTGCGGCCTGGCCATGGCGCTGATTCCCTATCGTAAGTTTATGGACTTCTTAATGTGGCGCAGCGGTCAAAGTAATCACTACTTACCCACAGATAAGGTCAAAAACACGGCCAACGTTACGCTGCTAGTGTTGATGTTGCTGGGCATCTACCAGCACTGGATGGTCAGTGATCCCTTCGAGCGCTCCGGACCGGCGCTGGTCTTCACCTTCATGCTGGGCGGACGCCTGGTGGTCTGGTACCAGACCGCCCGCCTCCAGGACGAGGCCACGACGGCAGCGCAGCCTGCTGCGAACGGCGTGAAGCAGGACTAGGTGCCTGCTCCCGGTGCATCACGTACTCATAGTCATTCACTGATCCAGCTTTGTTTTAGCACCTTAAGTTGGGCTCGAGATGGCGCGCCCTGTCTGCGGGTCTCAAATTCATTCACATCATTCTAGCAAATCGAAATTCATGTTTTCACTTTGGTGCCAAATTATTATCGTATACAGAACTACTATATTGTATGCAATGGCGGGAGATATTAACTAAACTGTAGACACGACCAGATCAAACCAGAATGTAATCAAATCCTCTTCGTAACGGGCACTTAGTCGGAACCATTTAAATTACGACTTTAGAAACAATTTTAATAAATTTGAACAACTCATACATATTTAAAATTAATAATCCAACGTCAGTCAATCTGAATTTCGTTTTACTTTCGTCCTCAAACGCGCGATTAGCAGGAGATTATGCGGCATTATACTGGTGCTCTAAGCTATAACTGTGCCTAGGAAGCGATTCCTAAATACGTGTGGATGTGGATGTGTACGCCCTACTCGGACCCGGTGCTCAGCAGCTTCAAGGCCTTCTGCAGGTTCTCGATGGCTGTCTTGACGTCGTCGTAGTTTAGGGCACTGCCGGCGTACTTGCAATACTTCTGGGCGGTAATCATTTGGTCGGGAGTGATTTGCACCCCGGCCACGGGCACAATGGGCTGGTAAATGGTGGCCGCCGTGGCCGGATTAGGCTGAGCTGTGGGCACGTAGGGCACGAAGCCGCCCGGCTTCTCCTCGTCCACCGGTGGACTGGGCAATTTGTTCGGGTTGTTCAGCACCTCCTCGGCGGTGGGAGGGACCACTCCGGAAGTCGTCGGCGATGATGGAGCAGGTGGCTGTGAGTCAGGCTCCGGCTGGTAGGGCGCTGGAGCAGCTGCTCCCGCGGCGTCCTCCGGCGATGTGTCTGCCGAGGCGTTGGCATTCTCCCCCTCGAGCTCCGCCTCATCGTCGTCGTCTGGCAAGGGGCCGGGAATCGGTGTCTCACCGTTCTTCAGGCAATTGTGGATGTAGGCGGCCTTCCACTTGGCATACTTCCTGTTGTGTAGCGCCTCTTCGCTCAGTTCACCGAAGGTCTGGAGTATGTCGTAGAGCACACCACTGGAGTAGAAGGCCTTAACGACGTTTCTGCGGGGAAGCACAATATTATGAATCAGGAAAATCGATTCAGGGTATTTCTACGAAGGGAACGTACTTTCCGAAGTTCTCCTCGCGATCCTGTTTGTCGGCGTACAGGAACAGTTTCAAGGCGTAGTTCTCGATGTGTGCCTGGGCAGCCACCTCGTTGGTGATGGCCTCGTTCTCAGCATACTGTTTCTTCATCTGCTCCAGCCAGTCCATAATGCCTGGCGGTCGTAGGGAAAACCAAAACAAAACAAACCACGGATGAGTCATAGGCTGGTAATATGCGTATCGGATTTTTCACTCACCCAGCAGCAATTTGGTTTCCTCACCCGTTTGGGTGGAGGCTTTGAGGCCCACCTGGAGAGCACTGGATACGGAAGATGAGTAAATACGGGCAAAACAAGAAAAACCAATCTGTAGATACTCACTAGAGTCTCGCCCAGTAGGCGATGACCACATCCCGGGTATCATGTTCCTGGGCCAGCTTCAGAAAGTGCTGGATGGACTTCAGCGATGGAGGACAAGGCGGGAACTCCATCGTGGTGGAAAGAGGTCTTAATCCTTAGTCCTATGCTTAATTACGGATCTGGAAAATTATGCCGACAACAATGGATGATATGACGAGCACGCAGAGTGACCAGATATCGCAGTTTCTCGAATGCCATGGAACCACCCCAGTTCCACACTCTGGAACTAGCGAAATACTAAAGTTAGTACGTGCGTCTAAAGTTGTTGGTTCGGCGCTCAGTTGCGAATCTGCGACCAAAACGTTTGGAGTTTCTCAGGTAAGCACTGGACACTGGGAACTGGTTTTCGCTGTTATCAGAGCGACCAGTTGCACTTTGCACTTTGGCCTGCATCCTTCACACCAGCCACATTCCAGGCACATCTCTGCAGCACCGGCAACATGGCTCTCTCCAAGCCCCTGTACTCGCTCTTCGGCACTTATCTGGAGCAGCTCTTCAACCACCCGGTCCGCACCAAGTCCATTACGGCGTAAGTACACTATTCACCTTATCATCCCGTTCGCCTCACCCACTGGCTGCTCCCGACTGCAGATGCGTTCTGGCCACCTCGGCTAATGTCACCTCCCAGCGTTTGGCGGGCGCCAAGACCCTCAACCAGCAGAGCGTATTCGCCTACGGACTCTTTGGACTGATCTTCGGTGGTAGTGTGCCGCACTACTTCTACACGACGGTGGAGCGACTCTTCAGCCAGGATGTGCGCTTCCGGAGGTTCTTCCTGTTCCTCTCCGAGCGACTGGTCTATGCTCCGATTTACCAGGCACTATCCCTGTTCTTCTTGACCCTGTTCGAGGTGAGAATCCATAATCCGCAATTTCAGTTCCTAGAACTATAATTTGTAATCCCTTACAGGGCAAGTCTCCCAGCACTGCATTGAAGAATGTTGAGAAGCTCTACTGGCCTCTGCTGAAGGCCAATTGGCAGTACCTGTCCGTGTTCGTGTACCTCAACTTCGCCTACGTGCCCCCGATGTTCCGGTCCATCAGCATGGCCATCATCTCCTTCATCTGGGTGGTATACATCGCCCAAAGGCGTCGCCGCTTCCAGGAAAAGCTGGCCGCCAAAGAGGCAGCCAAATAGGCTATCTGACCCTTAAACCCTGTGGTAGTCGTCTTGGCCTAATATTCCAATTACTGCTTAGATTACGGCTGAACTGCTTCAAGTTCTTTATCAGCCCGCGTTCCGGCGGATTGCAAAAAGTCCGTGTGTGTTTGAGGACTTTAGATAAGCTAAAACTAACTGGAGGGGCGCCTTATCAACCGACTGTTGTTATACCTTAAACTCTACATTTTGTAAACTTTTCTTACTAAAATAAACTAATATACAATGTATAAGATATCCATTTCTGCGATGGCGCAAGAAATCTCTGGCCAAATCAGACCAACAGAAATTATCAACAAGTAGCGACGATCGTCGATCCAACATCCTATTTCCATTGCTCCCAACCATGCGCACAATGGATCCCACTTTGAAATAGCAAGGCAACCTTTTGAGATGCAACAAATGTCTGTTTTTTATTAAAACGCAGCTTAGAACTAGCAAATAATCGAGCAAAGGCTTACGAACGAGTATTATTGGCTTAATATCGGCGCTACAATATAATTTCGCTAGTAAATTCATGGGCAGATGACTAACTTAGGGCTACGGAATGCAGTGTAAAACAAGTTAAATGCGCATAACAACTATCTTAAAACTAGGAGTCTGACTAGAGGAGGTGACTACGGTGATGGTGATGATTGAGGGGCACCCGTGCCTCAGGACTCGCCGCACATCTTGCGCAGCGACGCGGTTAACACTCAGAAGGCGACCATCGACGGACTCCGGCTGTTGCGCAGGGGCGTGAGAAGGGGCGTGGCAGGACTGCTGGCGCGGCTAAAGCAACTGGAGCAGCAACTCGAGGCCTCCTCCACCTCGCCCTCGGCGTTCGCCTTGTGGTGATAGGGAATCGGTCGCTTGCGAGCGCTGAAAGCACAATGAATAGATTAGTATGGGATTCGCATAGCAAGCTTAATAACCGAAGGGAAAATATGAAAGTAACTCACCAAACTGAAAATCGTAAAGGAACACAAAAGCAGTGGCTAAAAATCAAACAAAAGAAATATAAAACCATATAATCGGTAAAGGGGCAAAGTTTATTTGTGGATTGGCTTAATTACGAGAAATCAGGATGACACACAATTGGATAGCTACAATTATATAAAAAAAGATTGGCGAGTAGTTAAGATCAAATTATAAGTAGTTCCTGAGTCGGCTGAAAAAAATAAAATCATTTAGAAGAAATCAAGAGTTCGTGCTGTATAAATAAGGTGTACAATTATTGTAACTCAATCGTGTAATGGATATTAGCAGCCACTAGCGTCTTGTGCTGCTGCGCGGCGATCGACGGCTACGAAATAAAATGTACAGAACAAATAAAATGTAAAAGAAAACGATTATTCAAAGAAATAATGAGGGCAACCAAGGCGGGGCAGGAATCCTGCCAAGCTACCTCGTTATGCGACGTCTGTCCAGAAAGCTTGGCGAGCCGCGACGCCTTGGGATGGAGGGCGATCGAGAGCCGGACTGTGATGATCCGGATCCGCTGCCGGAGGAGGAGCTGCCCGAGCTGCTGTTCGAGGAGCAGCTGGAGCGGGAGGAGTGCGACCCGGATCTGGAGCTGTGCGATCCGCTGCGACTGCTGGAAGTGCTGTACCGCCTACGAAGAGGGATAAGATTTAGCATTAGTCTGCATTAGGAAACTTGCTCAACCAAGACTTACGATCTCGACTCGCTGCTGGAGTCATGTCGATGATGGCTGGTGCTGGTGCGCCTCTTGCTGCGACTCCGACGATCGCGACTGCGGCTTCTACGGGCCGCACTCTCCGCCGCCGCCACGGTGGCCGTGGATACCTTGGAGACGATGGCATCCACCAGTGAGCTGTCTGCGAGCGCTGCGACTAGGGGCTGTGGATCGTGAATTTTGAATGGTTTTATAACGATTTTCGGTTTCTGTTGGTGTTGATGGTGATGATGAAGGTAGCTAATACTATTGGCGGCCACAGCCGCAGCCGCCGCCGCCGCATTGAAGCTAATGGGCCCGCCACCACCCCGGACATGCGACGGATGACCCAACAGCGGAGCACCTGGCCCACTCATGCCCACACCAGCTCCCGTCAGGGACAGCAGTCCCGGATGGCGCTGTCCATGGCCGAAGAGAGCCGAGTTGTAGACCAGGCCACGAGCCAGGTGGTGCGCCTGCTGCTGCTGCAGGCTGTGCTGGTGGTTCTTGCAGATGTTGTAGTGTGTGGCGGTTAGCAGGGGACCGTGGTTGAGGCGGTTTGTGGTGCGATTGTATGTGCCCGGAGTACCCGCCAGAAACGGGAGCATGGCCGCGTTGTTGCTGTTCCCGCCGCTATTGCTACTGTTGGAATTCGAATGAGGTACCCCGCCACCAACACATGCATGAGGGTTGTTAGTACTATGTCTACTGTTAGGGTTATTGTTCAGCGTGCGGTTGTGGAAGATACGCTTCCCCGGAGGATGCTGGTGATGCTGCTGCTGCGAGTGGTGATGTATATGCTGTGGAGGCGGCCTGTTGTGGTGCACGTGGTTCTTGTGAACCAATGTCGGACTCTTTGCGTCGCCATTCGCCGCCACTTGGGGCGTCTTGCAAACGGGCGGGGTGCTGGTGTCCCTTTTCTTGACCGGGTCCTCCACAGGCACAGACAGCTCTCGATCAGGATCCCGCTGCTGAGGCTGCTCCTGGCGCTGCTCCAGCGGCACAATCACCGCCAAAGGCGGCGGGGGCGTCGTTGTCAGTGTTACCGTTGTTGTAGTCAGTGTGTTAATCAAAGCGGTCACGTTGTTAGCAACAAGGAATTCGCTTAGCGAGTTACGTTTGGTAGCCGTCACCTGGTCACTGCCACTTACTTCGCTACCCTCTTTGGCCGGGTCTTTCTCCATGATCTTGATCTTTTGCTTGGCCTTGGCCGCTATCCCAGACTTCAGTTGCTCCAGCATGCGCAGCTCCTGCTGTTCCTCGTGTTCGCGCCTGCTCTGCTGGAATTCCTCTAAGGCGGCACCATCTACTCCTGTTTCCGCATCGCTGCCGTCGTCGCTTTGTGCCCTCAGGCGGACCACTGGAGCGGGTTTCGTCGAGTGGGCTTCCCTAACTTTGGACGATCGTTTTTTGTCCCGCACAATGTCGTGGTAGCGTTCCGGATGACGTTCAGCTGGCGAGTACCGCAGCTCAGAGGAAACGGAGCGAGAACGACGGCTCGTACGCTTGGGACTCGGGTCGTCCACCTTGCCCTTTGACTTTGACTTTTGCGGGGAGTTCGATTGCTCTCGTTTCACGCTAACGCGGCTCTCCTTCTTGGGGCTGACCTCCTTCTTAACCTCTTTTTGATCTGGGGTCTTGCTCTTCTTTTGTTTCCTTGGTGTGGGCTTAGGAGATGGCGTACGCGAGGAAGTCGAGCTACTACTGGAGCTGCCGGAATCCGAGCTAGAGCTGGAAGCCGCCCGCTTTCGCTTAGTCTGTTCCAGGGCCACCATCACCGACTTTGTGCCAAGGATGTCGTTAACAGTGTCCTCGGCCGCTTTAAAGGGATTGAAGGCTGGCGTTGGCACCGACTTCTTCGGTGGCGCCCCTGGGGAATTGGGTGGCGATTTGAATCGGGCATTGCGGCTTAATTTAGTGTCATCGTTTTGCTTCCTGCTAGCATTGGTAGGAGACCGCTGTCGGCGGTCGTCTCTTGATTTGGAACTGCGCTCTCTTGGCGATCGTGTGGGCCGGGGTTCCTTGGCTGGACGTTCTCTGGAACGCTGCCGCTCCTTGGAACGTGGCCTATCCTTTGATTGCAGTGGCTCCCTAGAGCGCTGCCTCTCCCTTGAACGCTGTCTTTCCCTGGAGGGCTGCCTCTCCTTTGATCGTTTCCTCTCGTTGGAACGCTGCCTTTCCCTTAAGCCTGGCCTATCCTTGGACAGTTGCCTCTCCTTAGAGCGTCGCCTCTCCCTTGAACGCTGTCTATCCTTCGAGCGCTCCCTATCCTTCGAGCGCTGCCTCTCATTCGACCGTTGTCGCACGTTGGAACGTTGATTTTCCTTCCGATCCGTGGATCTATCTCGCCTTTTGTCCACTGATTGTTTTTCATCCTTAGGCCTGTGTTTGTCCTTGGACCTTTGTCTATCCTTAGATTTCGATCGACGTCTTTCCCTGGACCGTTCTTGTTCCTTGGATTGCGGTTTCTCCTTGCATCTCAGTACGTCCTTCGACCTGGACCGCTGTCTTTCCTTGGATCTCTGGTTTTCCTTGGATCTTTGTCTTTCTTTGGATCGCTGTCTTTCAATAGAGCGCTGTCTTTCTTTGGACCGCTTTCTTTCCTTAGACCGCTGCCTCTCCCTAGATTGCTGTCTTTCCTTAGACCGCTGCCTCTCCCTAGATCGCTGTCTGTCCCTCGATCTGTGCTCCTCCTTGGAGCGCTGCCTATCCTTAGAGCGCTCTCGATGTCTTTCCGTCTTCTTGCGCGGTGGAGTATCCGCTGATCGTCCCCTCGGCTTGTGTTGACGACTGTCTATGGAGGCTTCGAGTGGCCTGGATTTCGTATCCTTGCGCTCGCGAGAACGGCTGCGCATGACATTTTCCTGCTGCGGAGCCTTCTCATCGGACTTGGAAGCCTTTGCCCCACGGGACCTGTCCGATTTGTTCTCCTTCCGCGAGGGGGAGCTAGGTTATACAAACATAAGTTATTCATTCTAAAACTATACGACTTTAAACTTACTTCGTGCGCTCCGAGTCCGAGGAACTGGCCCGTGCGCGTGACTTCTTTTTCAGCTTCTTGTCGCGTTTTTTCTGCATAATAGAAGAGTATGGAGTGTTAATGGGCCGACTTAAGTGCTAGGCGCTC
Organism: Drosophila simulans; assembly: GCF_016746395.2. Lineage (NCBI taxonomy): Eukaryota > Metazoa > Arthropoda > Insecta > Diptera > Drosophilidae > Drosophila > Drosophila simulans. The sequence goes on from NC_052522.2 coordinate 1,626,303, forward strand.
TTGCTAAGAGTCTAACTGTTAGCAGTAATGTCAAACATAGTTCATTCTTTATGGCATGATAGACATATGAAGTTAGAGTTTGGTGCTTTCAATTTGGCAGCATTTGACTTTCGCAAGCATTCTCTCTAGGACTGGAAACAGTTTTGCATTTTGCATTCTGTATTTGTACAACAGTTTCGATCGGCTATCACTGCGCACTAGGTATCAGTATCATATGGTTGTTATAAGTAGCTTAAAGAGAACAGTCAAATGAAAGTACTTACAAAACTACAAGAGAGCCATTGAAAGCTATCCTATATTAATGAAGCGCCAAGGGTTTTCATAAACAAAATGTAAATTTTTCGTTTCTTGAATTTACTTAAATATCTTGGAATGATTTTGTTGTTCGAAAGACAATCTACGTGTAACGAAAATTTGGAATAATAAAATAAAATGTTGGAGCCATCCACAGCACATGGTATTTCACTCGGAAGGAGTGGGCGTGGATAGTTCCATGACAATAATGATATTCTTCTAAGCATCTATACGAACGAAAGAAAAGTTGGTAGAAAATTGAGGGAAATCATAAGGTTATACTAGAATGCGTTTGCAGCCTTTTTACCTTTTACAATATTTGTGGGTGAGTTTTGGTAATTTTTGATTACTAATTAAGTAGTATGCTTTAGTATTTATAAGGTAGAGAACGGTTTATGCAGGATTATAGTTCAGTACTTGGTTATTTGGTCAATCGATATTTTGAATGTTCATTTGGTGGAAAAAGAAGTAAATAAGCAAGAGAAGAAATGGCGTATGTTTAATATTTGGTGATCAATTATAACAACGAAACGAAAAGTCAGACGAGTTATCATCATATACAGGTAATAATAATATCATATGTAAATATATAGAGAGAGGCAGTACTTCCATTCGGATTGGATTGTTGGGTCAGACGTATTTATTAATTAGTTGGTTGTTAGTCAAGGGATGAGTCGTACAATAAAGGAATAGAAATATGCATATGTTACAATATTTGCAGTTGGGTGTCAAGGAGAAGGAGCCCCACAGATCAGAGAGCCCTTCGTTGGAGCGTTCGATTCACCCAATCTCGCACTAGTTTCGTCCAACAATGACCTCCGCTTATGGGCTCTCCCTCCTCGCACCTTTCTCCAGCTCCTGATAGCTAATGTGCACAGGTTGGGAGCCCTAGCTCCTGCCTACCTTGTCCTTCTTGGCCTTCTTTCGGGCACTCTTCGACTCGCGTCGCTCCTCCTCGCTGCTGTCATCCTCCTCGTCGCTATCCCGGTCGCTGTCCAGGCCACTCTCGCTGTGCTTGCGCTTGCGCGACTTTTTCTTCTTTGACTTACTGCAAGTAGAAGGGTGGAGTTCGATAAGAATGAGTGGATCCGCAAGGGAACGTTCATTCGACAGCTATTCGAAAGTGTTCTTTGGTGCTGGCTACGAGACACAGATTGGACAGGGCGCTTTCGGTAGCCGAAAGCCTAGAGCTCCAAAGTACTGGTTAGCAGCAATGTATAAATAGGTTGGTTTACTTGTGGTTCAGTGCTTTACCTTCATCGAAAACTGCGCAAATGGCTTTGTCTTAACATTATAGAAGGTAATCATAATAATAGAAAGAAAGATGAGAAAGTAATTCGCTTTTAATTGTTGCAACACACAGAGAGACCTCTTAACGATATCGTTTATTGTATGGTTGTAAGTTCTAGTAGTTCTTTACTTGTTGTTTTTGGTATTGTAGTTAAAGTTGGCAATGCAATTTCTATGGTTTAATTGTAGATTGTAGAATCGAATTATTACTTACCGCCGGGCAGAGTTTGGGGGAATGTGAATGGGCGAATTGTGGGGGAGTATCTGTGATCAGTTGTATCGGGTTAGATGGTTAGTTTGGATCTGATGGGATGGGTTGGGGTTTCGAGTGGTTGGGTGGGTGCGTGTGAAGTGTTGGCTAGTGGAGAACCCATACGTACTTAGATCCCTGATCACTCTACTCACTCTCGCTGCACACGGATTCAAATAAAAGATAGTCTTGGCAAGTGTTAGGATATCGAAAGTATATATTGCAGAAAGGCATTTGAAACATTTCACTTGATTGGATTGGTTCTTATAGCTTGTTGGATAGTGTTAGCTTGGTTAAAACTAAGTGTGAGTCATTTGTACGTGGCTTTTCGCTTCTTTTTACTTTCTTTCTCATATGAGTCCCTTTTGTGGTTTCAAATGCAATGTAAAAGAAGGAGTAGAGACGAAAAACAAAATGTATTAAGCAGTTGATTGATAGTTACATAGTATCATTGGTTTTCACGCTCTAAGCGCACGTGTTTACAGTTTACTATGTACGATAAGGAACAAATCAAAAGTCATGACTGTAGAGTCCAAACAAAGAGCAAAGGAAACAAACACAAAGCTACGGTTGTCGAGGGATTCAAGTTTCGGATTCCGGCCAGGACTCTTACCTCTCTTTCTTGTGCTTCTTCGACTTCTTCTTCTTCTTGCGCTCAGGACTGGCCGAACTGAAATCCAAATCCAAAATTTAATCCACCAGTCGTACAAGTCGCTACCATCTACCCACCTCTCTCTGGCGCGCTTCTTGTGCTTCTTTTTGTCCGTCTTGGAGACATGATCGCGTTCGTCGCCATTGGCTGCCGCATCGCCAGCATCGCGATCCCGTTCGCGGGAAGGAGTGCGCACTAGGGCATACCGCTTCCCGGTCTCCTTGTCCTTGCCGGCTGCTGCGGCGGCTGCCGCCGCTGCCAGGCTCTCGCGCTGGGCGTCCAGTTCCTTTTGGAGAGCCACGCTTTTGGCCAGGTCTTCCTTCGCCTTGCGATCGCCGTCGAAGCTGCTGCCCTCGACGAAGTACTCGGATATGTTGAAGGCCTCGCGCAGCCTGGCGTTCTTCTGTTGTTGAGCCTCGGCTATTTGATGGGTGTCACGAGCACTGGAATAAAAAATGGTTCGTTTAGTTAATAAAGTGCCAAAAAAAAAGTAAGCGCCTTAATCAAAAAAACTAAATGTTTGTATATTCTGGTTCCCCTTCAATAAGTGGCTACCTTGTGGCCACAGCACTGCCGGCTCCCAGCAGTGTCCCCAGCAGACTGCTCGAGGAATACTTGAGCAGCTCGAGCAGGACGCTGCCATCGATATTGATTTTCATCTGTGACGAAGGCAGCTCCTTCTGGATGGAGTGCTCAGCTGTTCGGTGGGCCGGCTCAAGTGCCGGCTCCGGGTCCTTCTGTTGGCAGGCGCAAGCGCAGTCCGGGTGAGTCCTCTTGGAGACTGCTGGTCGCCTGGTCTTGTTGGCGCCGCTTGCCAACGCCGGCCGCAAGGGCTTAAACTTCCTGGCCACCGCCGCGTAGTTCCACGTGTGGGCGGTCAAACGGAAGCTCTCGTACTTGGCCAGGTACTCGCGGTTGTCGTGCTGGAAGTAGGGTGCCTTGGTCTTCCTGGCCCCATTTGAGGTGGCAGACGGAGCAGAGGAAGCGGGCTCCCCGGTTTGGGTGCGGGGACTGCTCGCTTTGCTACCGGGAGTGCTGATGGCGGCGCTCTTTTCGGTGGTGGTGGTGGTGATTGCGTGACCTGCGCGTTTGCGTCGCTTGCGGCGTTTCTTCGGTTTCACCACCTTCACCGTGGTGGCTTCCGTCGTTGTTGTCGTCGTGGATGCAGTGGCCGCCGAGGCAGTTGCTGTGGTTCCCACTGCAGCCGTAGCCGTGGATGTGGTGGTGTTGCTATAAATCTCCGAGGAGAGCATTTTTGCCTTTAAGGATAAGTATTTCACTTATGATGTCTTTGGAGCTGCCTGTTACAAAGGCAGAATATTCGTATTTATCGTAAAATTTTAATCCATGTGTGTGGAAGACAGTGGATTTTAGGCTTTAGTTTATTTTATTCCGCGTGTATTTTGACTTAATTTGTAATTTGTTTGTATTTTTTTAATTTGTAATTATTTTGAAAAGACGTTATTTCAACTTTAAATATCCATGTTATTGGTATACGATGGATTTTAATTATACTTGATTTCAGATTTTTGATTCGCGTTTTTTTTTTATGTTATATATAATATATGTTTAAATCCATGCAATTGGAAGACAATGGATTCGCAGAATGTTTTTGCTTTATATCAATACAAAAATAGTTTTCCTTTACAAGATACTTTGCTATAATTTCATCGGTTACGATTGGAAGACGATGGATTAGCATATATTTGGTTCACACTTTCGGCTACATTTCGCAGAGACCGTGATGTTTCAATAAATCCTTATTCATCTGGAAGACGTTGGATAGTTTTTAGGAGACATTGGATTATGGTTATTTGATTTACTCCGCTGCTGCAACTTCGTGCACTTGCCTTCTCCACTTCGCAACTTATACTAATTAATTACTGACTATGTTTGGAAGACTTATTTAGTGATTTGTTGCATTCATTCGGCTTAGGTATTGAGCATTACTCCTACTGCCCCTGCTGCCCCATGAAAGGGGTTCCACTCTTAGCACTTGCAACAACCACTAGAATAGTAGACACGATGACGACGACATGAGTGCTTAATCCGCGGCTCGAAGGCGGCTGGCAATGCTGACTTAGGGGTGAACCAAGGGCTACGCGACACAAACACCACCACCACCACCGCTGGGTTTTCATTCAACGGGTGCATATGCAGAGCTACTCCTCCTCGGGCACACTTGAAGGGCTTTTGCTGGCTGGGTGCCGAGCCCTCCCTCCAGGTCATTGGGATATCGTGTTTTATTTTGGTTTTTTCCTTTTGATTGGTAGACTTATGGATGCATTTTGTGCTGAGCTCCTGACGGGGCGGATATCGATTTTTCCAGCTCTTTTCCAGCGCTAATCGTGCCTTTTTTACCAGGTCCCCTGAGACGGCTCCTCTGCGCCATCTCCATCGCCAGCTTCTCGCCGTACACGCCAAGGGCACTTAATGGGTCGTTTTAGCAGGCGGTAATTGCTTTTAATTTGTGTGTAAATATATCTGGCTGCTACGCGGCGTTTCCTGAGCGCTTTGGCCAACTTGCTGTGGCATTGGAAGACTTGAAGTGACTGAAAGCCGAGCGCATCCCGGAAAATCTTTGCAGCAGCTTTTTCTCTACCACGCGACGCCTGTGATTGGCCCCCGAATGAATGAAAGAAGGGGTGGCGCGTTGGGCGCTGCGGCGGCGCATGTCTCTTCTTGGATGTGGTTTACAGCTGTCGTGTGCTGGCCGAGATTTGAGCAGGCCTTCGGTTTGTTTAAGAGCTTATTGATTTGTCCACTGGGCGCACGTTTTGCTTTAAATTACATAAGCTATTAAAAGCGTGGTACTTACGCTACGCGTCCGAATTCATCTTTGGCCAGATCTGTTTTGCCCTGTCCCATCAACTTCTGGCGGAAGGAGTCCACCTGCGACTTGATTTCCTCCGGGGTGTGTCTGTAATAATTCAATATCAACGGATAAGATATTTAGCAGGGCTATTAATCTGAAGTTCCTAATTCTACCTTTAAGACTAGCTTGATTAGCTCAATAAGGCTTGAATGTGGATGATGTTTCACCTATCTAGACTGTTAAATTAGCTAAGGAGTGTTTAGATTTTAGTCCGCTTGCCCGGACATGCGGATGTCTTCCACTCAAAATAATCTCTACAACTGAAATGCACTTTTTTCACCACCAGCCGAGTTCGGGCCACCGGAAGAGTGCTCACATATGACGCACCGAGGGGGTGGAGGAGGCCCTGTCCGCGTAGGGGTGGCTCGCCACCGGGCTGGGGGTAGTTCAGTGCTCAGTTCGGCGCGTGTGCGTCCGCTCTCTGGCGTGCAGGAGCAGCTACCAGGCGCCAATGTAAACATAAACAGCGAAGGAAGCAACAGCCCCAGGCCGGCGTTATATAACCCGGATTGACATTACATACTGGCATGTAATTGCCCATGTCCCCTGCTCACCCCTGCTTCTCGAGAATGTCCTCAAATTCCAGGCACTTGACTTCGATCTTGCGTTTGCGGTCGTGGTCTAGGATCTCCTTGTTCGGCGGCCGGTTCAGCTGGGCGTCCAGCTTCTTCGTGTCGTCCTCGGCGCGGTAGTCCTTGTCCTTCTTCCCGGGCCGCACACATGCCCAGTTCCGCTGCACGTGCCCATTGGTGCCGGAGCCACGGGGCGTGGTCAGGCCAATGCCGTTGTACATGCTGGTCGGCGATGTCCTGCGAGTTCCTCAAAACTATCAACGACTCCCGGCGACCACTGGGTACTCCACCAACGCTGCAATTGCACCACACGAAAAATCAATTTCAGTTGCAGTGTGTGTAGTGTTCGACTTGCCTGGCGTTCTCACCTCTGTGATATGTCCTGTGGCGCTGCAATACGAGCGCTGGCTTCCCTAGGTTTCCTCACTTTTCAACAGTTTATTCCTTTTTGTCAAAATATTCGACTAGATTTGCGACAATATGCCGCTCTTAGTGTGACCAGATGACTAATGTCGCCTAAATATTCCCTAGCTGTCAATCCCACGATGAAGTTAACAAGAGTGGATCCTATTCATAGCAACGAAGTGGATGCTATCGTGGAGTAAAAATCGGCTGTAATCGGCGGAACGGGCACACTTACTAAACGTAAACAACAATATTACACTTTCTTTATTTTAATAAATATATAGATTTATTAGTCTAAAATCATGAGTGATGCAGAGGAATCAAAAGCTGAAGCCACCACCAAAGTGTTGTTCAAAAAAGCCGGGCGGAAAAACCTAAGGCAACGCAAGAATTCAGACGAAGAAGAAAAGGAGGAACAGTAAGCCGTAAACAATTATAAATGAATTATACTAAAGTGTTCATTTCTATACAGATTAACGCTAGATGAGATCAAAGAACGCCAGCGCCTCAGACAGCGACCCAATGGCGTAAGCCTTGTGGGACTGGCGCTGGGCAAGAAGATCGCGCCCGAAGAGGAGCTGGCCATTAAGGATCCCTTTAATGTGAAGACCGGAGGTCTGGTCAACATGAAGCAGCTGAAATCAGGCAAGATGAAGGAGGCGGACGACGCCTACGACGTGGGCATTGGCACGCAGTTCTCGGCGGAGACGAACAAGCGAGATGAGGACGAGGAGATGATGAAGTACATCGAGCAGGAGCTGCAGAAGCGCAAGGGAGGCGGCACGGAAGACGCAGCAGAGGACGACGGGGATGTGAACAAATACCTGACCCCCGAGGATGCCGCCCTGTACGCCCTGCCCGACCACCTAAGGCAGTCCTCCTCGCACAGATCGGAGGAGATGTTGTCCAACCAGATGCTCAATGGCATTCCTGAAGTGGACCTGGGCATTGTGGCCAAAATCCGCAACATAGAGGCCACCGAGGAAGCCAAGCAGAAGCTGCTGCAGGACGCCAAGAACAAGAAGGACGGACCCTCGCAATTCGTGCCCACCAACATGGCGGTGAACTTCATGCAACACAATCGATGTGAGTTCCCAAGTGTGAAACGTTTCCGCGGATCCTAAACCTTTTTGTTACTTCCAGTCAACATCGAGGACAACAGCGATCAAAGGAGGCGCAAGCGGGAGGAAAGGGAGGGCAACAAATCCGCACAGCACCAGACGAATCCCAATGGAGTCAAGCGAGCCACAGATGACTATCATTATGATAAGTTCAGGAAGCAGTTCCGCAGATACTAAAGATACGCGTGCCAGCAATAAAAAGTACAATTGTTTAGGTTCAGGATTCTGTTTTATTTCTATATTTATTTCATTTAAATGTACTTTAAGAATTAATTCATTAATCCATTCATCGGGCCACTCCTGTAAAATAAAAACAAACACTTGGTTAGTTATGCTTTAGAACGAAGAACATATTGCTTTAATGATTGCAGTCAGTGAGAGACAAAATTAATTTCAAAGCAACGAATGACTGAGGCTCAATGAGATTCCTACTCAAAATATCATCAGAATGAAGATAGTTGTTAACTGTTAGTAACTGAAACAGATACACACCTTATAAGAAGTTAGTCCAGAGAATCGGGAAACAATGGCACAACTGAAATAAATTATAAAGAATTGTTAAATAGAGCACTTTAAGAGAAGCCTTTGTTGTATGAAATGATTTGATCAGTGGGAGATTAAAATTGATTTCATAGCTACAGGTAGCTCAATGAGATTCCTACTCGAAATATCATCAGAGCAGTTCATAATTTAAACTACTGCATCCGAAATATACACACCTTGAAGGATATAATATCCAAGGATCCAGATACGACCCAAATTGAAAACTGAAACGAATTAAGATCTTGATTAGCTTGGTTTGGTTGAGTGCAGCTTCCTTGAGCATAATGCTATTATCAGTTGAGACAATATTGATTTCATGGTTATTTCAATGAGATTCCTACTCGAAATATCATCAGCTAAGTGTTATACATTAATATTACAAATTGAAATTTTAATTACCTCTTCGTTTAGCAAGTTAAGCTTCCCATTTAAAGACAGCCTGCGATAGAAGTTAGCGTTAGCAAATTGAAAGATTGTTAGGTATTAAAAACTCACCTTTATCGAGCGTTAAAATTAAAAGTATCCAATCTGAAAGAGAAACCTGAAAGAAACTCAGAACCCATAGAGCCCACATTGAAAACCCACACTTAGTTTTTGAGTGGTTTTATTAAACCCAGACAACTTTGAAACGTTCATCCTCGCTCTACCGTGTCAGCTTAGCATTACTTTGTTTATAGAAAGGAATCTACATATAAAATGTAGAACGCGATGCCCATTCCACACGTTACCGCAGATTGCAGCGCTTATATGATGCCGATCTTGTTGGCAATGTCCAGGGCGTCGTAGTCGCGCGCCAGGCGCACATAGGCCTTCTTCTGGCCATCGGGGCGGATGAGCACGTTCACCTTGGCCACCTTGATGTCGTAGAGCTTGCGCACTGCGGCACGCACGTGGTTCTTGTTGGCGCGCAGGTGTGTGAGGAAGACCAGGGTGTTGTTGTCCTCGATCTTCTTCATGGCCGCCTCGGTGGTCAGTGGGTACTTGATGATGTTGTACGCGTCCATGCGGTTCCTGGTGGGCACCGACTTCCTGGGGTACTTGGGACTCCTGGGCAGCTTCAGGGTGGTGGGCCGACGGAAGTGCACGTTGGTGCGGATCTTGCGGGCACGGGTGCCGAAGGCGCCCTTGATGATCTGTTCGGAAAGAGCAACAAAGAAAGTACAAGGTTAGTCCGAGTGGATCCCCTCAATATTAAGCAGCTGATGCACACCTTCTTCTGGACCTTCTTGGCGTTCAGCAGAGCCACAGCCTTGGCCTTGGCGGTTCCCTTGGCGGGCTTGGCGACGGGCTTCACGCCCTTCTTGGCCTTGGCGGCCGCACGAGCCTTGGCAGAGAGCTTGGCCAGCACGGACTGGGGCTTCTTGCCGGCGAGGACCTTCTTCTTGGCATCCTTGCCCTTGGCCTTGCTGGCCGCGGTCGTCTTCACGGCCGCGGGCTTCTTGGCAGCAGCACCGGCGGTCGCTGGCTTCTTGGCGGCCGGAGCAGCCTTCTTGGCCGCTGGGGCAGCAGCCTTCTTGGGCGCAGCGGCAGCTGGCTTGGCGGCCGAGGGAGCAGCCTCCTTCTTGCCGGCAGCGGGAGCCGCAGCAGTCTTCTTCTGCTCTGGCTTCTTGTCGCCAGGCTTGGCTGTAAACAGAGGAGCGCGGAGTCCACGGATTAGTAAACATGTTCGGCTCTCGACGCACAAAGTTAGGTTAGGCCTGATCGATCAGCAAGGCAATGGGACGCTTTCCGACTTATTCAGCTCCATTCGAATAAATTTTACTTTGGATTGCTCACTCGGTTGCTGTACTATCCCATTCTAAACACACACTTGTACATTACCACGCAGACACACCGCACGTGGCCGAAACTATGGATTATCTGTTCGAACACATTTATGCCTTAAAATCACAATATTTCGCACAAATTCGATTGCCCTCTGATGGGCTGAGCTGTCGCCTTCCTTTTGCTGATCGATTCACGCATTTTTCGCATATTTTTGAATGAAAAACCCTTACCGGATTTCTCGGTTGGCTTTTTGGGTGGCATTTCTACGAGAAAAAGAAATGAAAAGGAAAACTGAGGGGCAGTTGTCAAAAGGCGGAAGCCCGTTTTGACAGGAGGGTGGCCAGATCGCTGGAATTTTGCACGCATTCAGTGCGCTTGGCAACACTGCTGCGGCACTTATTAGCTGTGTCTGGCTTGCTATCTTGACACTGTGCGCGTGCAACACAGCCGCAAAAGTGTGTGGCAACGCTGACGGTGCTTAAGCAGAAACGGTACATTTTGAATTCAAATTTAAATCGAAAGAATTAACCAATTTGTTTAGAAATGATTTATTCAATGCCTTACGTTTAGCTAAAAATACAAGTTGTACAATCTGCAGGCTAGCAAGCACAGCCACTCTTCTGTGGTGAGAGGCGGCTACCAAAGAAGTTGCGTAAATCTAAATAAGAATAAATGTAAGCTGATAGGATTATAATTCTCCAATAGAGGCTCACCAAAAGTTTGCGATTTAACAGATGCCTGAGTGGCCTGTTCCTGAGGTTTATTCTTAATCGACCTAATTTCCTGCATTGCAGCTTCTTCGAAAGCCAGGCCAGCGATCCTTTGGAATAATTCCGTGACTTTGAAGCCAGATCGTGCCGAAACGGACCAATATTCCGCCTGGAGCTCGGCGGCTGCCAACCCTGCCAGTCGTTCCATGCGTACAAACTCCTCCTTCGACTGAAAAGTTGGTGCTATTACTTGAATCTTCTGTTGGAAGGGTGGTTTACCAAGAGGTCTGCTTTTGTGCCCACCAGGAAAACCAAGGGTCTCTTGCTTGCATTGTAGTTGAGTGCGCTGTTTAGCCATTTTTTTGCCGACTCCAGCGAATCCTTCTTCGACATGTCGTAGGTGACCACAATCACTTTGGTTACGGATTTGTATTGTTAAAACTCGCTCCTAATGATTTAATTAGTTGGTATTTACCACTCGCATTGCGATAGTAGGCTCCAGCGATGCACCTGAAGCGCTCCTGACCAGCAGTGTCCCACCTGCAAGTAGAGCACATTTGAAAACCGAACTGATAGCACCTTCTAGGCAGTTGACCCACATTTCCAGACTGTATTTGTGACCCAGAATGCTGAAGTTCTCCAGCTCAAAGTCCACGCCAATGGTGGCCTTGTAGTTCGACTGAAACTTGTCGTAGCAAAACCTGCGGATGATTGTGTAAGTTAATTAATGTAGTAATGCTTATATGCCATACCGTGCTCACCGATTGACGATGGCCGTCTTGCCCACAGAGCAGTCGCCCACGAAGATGACCTTGCAGGGTCGGAACTTGGGCTTGCGAGGCGCCTCTAGGTAGTAGCGCACCTGCGCCCCAAAGTCCCGCTCCTTGCTCAGCGGAGTCTGGGCGGCACTGTAGGCGGGTGGCAGGTGCCGCAGGTGGGTGCGAGGATCGTGCAGGACCACCGTGGGCGGTTGGGGCAACAGCAGGTTCTGCCGCAGTCGATGGGGCATGGCGAACGACTCTATTCCAACTAACTAAGCAGCTCAAATTGGCGAAGCCAGCCACGTCGTCGGCGTCATCGCCTCCGCCGCAAACCACAAACTTGGTCGGCTTGAACTTGGTGGCTATCACATGCCCAAGGTGCCGGGAGCTAACTTACACCCCCTGCTTTGCATTGTAAATGCAGGTTCTCGATAAGAGCAGCTCGGTGTGGGTTAGTTCCGATAGGAAGAAGGCCTTAAGAGCTGCCATTGTATCCATATCATGAGCATTAAACCTTCAAGCCCGAAAGGAAAACGCCAATGGATTAGAAATGGATTTCTATTTGGTGGCTTTATTTGTGTCAACCATAATACATAAAATCAATCAAATCAAGCCCTCGTTTGCTTCGTCCCACCTGGATAGCCGAAGTAGCCGACGCTCTTCACCTGCTTGCGGAGATCGGGCTGCATGGAAAGGGCCTTGAAGATGGCTCTCTTCAGCTGCTTGTACTGAAAGTGCGGCGGGAAGGGCATGTCCTCCAAGGACAACATCAGCAGGTTGCCCGCCTCGTTTCCCACGGCCAGCGAACGGCCGCAGTGGGTGAACCTGGAAGGCGAGGAGATACGAAAGGATCACTCAAGCAGAAGACTCCGAACTCACTTGAAGGTGGTGTAGAAGATGTCGGCGTCTATCACCGTGGAGGACACCGGCTTCATGGTGCTATTGCGCAGGTCCCAGATGTCCACGGTGCTGCGACTGAGCGAGACCAGGATGGTGGAGTGAGTGCGGCTCCAGCGGGCGCAGTGCACCGGGGACAGGTGGTGCTGAAGGGTCACGATGGGCAGCAGGATTCCAGCCAGCCAGATTCGAATGCACCTGATGGGGACACATGAGTGAGAATAGAGAAACCCGGGACGAAATGGCAGTAGATCTCACCAGTCACTGCCGCAAGTGAGGTACATCCTTGGTGACCAGGGCGAGAACTCCATGCAGGCGGCGGGTCCATCGTGCACCTGCCTCAGCTCCAGGTGCTGCAGCGGATAGTTCGTGGAGCACTTGTACAGAGTACCCTCGTCGGTCAGCACGTAGTATATGTCCGCCTGGACAGGATCGAGCACAATCTCCAGACACTGCGGATGCCTGTTGGCCAGGAGGGAAGCCGCCGGAGGCTGACGCTCGATGGGAATCCCTTCCAGCTCGCCCTCCGCCCGCTGCAAACGCTGCTGCTCGAGTCCCAGCATATTGGGACTGTTGATCAGCCGGTACTTGGTCACCGCCCCCGCCTGCGAGGTGGCCAAGAAGGGCGTAATGTGCGGGTTCCTGCACCCAACATCGCCCTCGAAGTAGATCCATTTGATGGCCGTTACAGGCTCGAAGTGGGGCGAGGACGAACGCTGTGATACAGCGAGTGGTGGCAGATCCTGTCCAGAAATATCCCTCACCTCCACACCTCCGTTGTGCAGTCCAATGGCCAGCAGTTGCGGTTGGGTAGGGGAAAACTCGACGGTGACCACGGGCACCTGGTAGTGGTAGCGTCGTTCCGGGTTCACAGGGTTCTTGATGTTCCACACGTAGACCCAGCCGGATCTGGGCAACTTGCTCACCTTGCCGTGGCTGTACACCCCGTAGGCCACCGCCATGATGTCCCCATTACTGGGACAGAAGCTCATGTCGCTCACCGCCTGGTGAACCTTGGGATCGGACGAGGGGGGGCTCAGTCGCCACAGCAGGCCCAGTCGGTACTTGAACTTCACGTCCTCGGCCAAGGGATCCGGAGGAGCCATGTTCCTGTACCTCCGCTGCTGCGGCTCGAACACATTGCTGGCCAGGATGCGCATGGTCAGCATGAGGGCCAGTCGAAAGCCGGGCAGGCTGTTGATCCCCACGAACTGATCCACCCCGCCCACGTGGTAGGTGGTTATCTCCATCTTCTTCTCGCCCTGCACCTGGACACTCGTGGTGGACTTCTCCAGGTCGGTGTACGTGTCGTACATCTCGAAGTTGGACACATAGGAACCCATCTGGGTGGTGGTCAGCCGCTCGGTGTTCACCAGCCTGGACTTCATCAGCGCCGTCATGGTTTGGGTGTCCGCATCCACGGTTCTCCGCGTTTTGTCCGTTCCCGAGAGCAGCTCGTCGTACTTCCGGTTGTCCTCCATCACCTGGCGACCCTCCTCCGTGTCCGCCAAGGCGGTCATGCTGCGCCGCTCGAAGAGCACCACGATGGGAGACTTTCGGAGCAGCACCTTGATGAAGGGCGTGGCTGGAGGACGGGCGGAGTGGGCGGAGCGGGCAGAGGAAGCGGGCTCCTTCAGATAATTCGGTTCCTCCAAGGTGGGCGACATGGGCGTGTCCAGCTGCAGCTTGTACAGATTGATCTGGCGGATAAACATGCTGTATGGCTTGATTTCTTTGGACATGAAGGCTGATAGGCACTCACCCCCAAGGCAATGTCATCCAAGGAAGCCCTCATCACGCACTTCGTTCGGTACTCTGGGGTACGGAGCTTATGGAGATGCTGCTGCTCCGCTCCGGGCTCCTTCATCAGCGGATGCTCCTTGATCATCCTGCTCAGCTGCTCGAAGTCCGCGGTGCGGTAATCCTTCCTCAAAGGTCGCGACATCCTCCTCGAATAATTGGGATGAGCGCGTGCCGCCGTTTTCCCAACTTGTTTACTGCGTTTGCAGACATGGCAACGCAACAAAGGTGGCTACAATATATGGGTGCCATAACTACCAGGTGCCGTAGTTGCACTCGGATTGCAACATGGGATTCCATTAGCGGGCTCACACATGACTGCGCTCATTGCGTCCATAAATATTTATAACTCACATTTAAATCGCGCAACAAAAGTGCATAATAAGTGGGTGGGGTGCCAAGCCAAAAACAATTGTGGTGGGTAAGCAAAAACTTATATTTAAATATGTAGTTCCAGTTGTGCAATGAAGATGAAGCCCCCGTAGCCTAACATCAATTGGGAGCAGTTTTATAGAGCAGTACCTTCCTTTAGTGATTCCAATAATTCCGACCTGTCACAAGAAAAATCCCCGAACCGGAGAAAAGCAAAACAAACTATGAACTACCAAATACAAACTACAAATTACAAACTACCGACAAATGAAATTCGTATTCGTACTCCAATTAGATAGTAGAAGAATAGCAGACGGAAAATAGTTAGATGGTATATGGTAAATGGTAAAGGGTCTTTAATTCCGCCACATAGCCACATAGGAAATGGCCAAGAGGTGAGAGGCGGAGGAGCACTTGGCCATGTGGGCGATGGCGAGCAGTAAGCCGTGCAGCACACTGAACGAAATTGAGATCGTGTTAAGAATGAAATGTGATTAGGTTGCAAATTTAAATGCAAAGAAATGTATCTACAGAGAAAGTATTTCAACATGAATCACAAACTACAAATATGTGACAATCTTGGATTGAAGATGGCTTGTTATTACAAAGCGATTTTCCGTGTATAGAAGATATGGAAGTCGAAAAGAAGTTGTTTATGTTAATTTGGCTTTATGCTTCGCTACGCTGATTCGCTTGATGAACATATAGCAAAAAGAGGGCTGATTATGAGGACGACGACGATGATGATGAGGGGCCCCAAACCGAGCGACTATGGCCAAGTGCACTATGTCAAGCGGAGGGGCAAACGGCAAGCGGGCAACTGGGCAACTGGGCAACTGATGGCCAAGAAGAACAAACCATCAAACCGTCAACGCATCAAAGCGTTAAGTAATAAATGTGCAGGCAACCAGCGAAAAGAAAGAGTTAAGAGCAAAAAAAAAACAAATCCAAGCGGGCTATAAACAATAGTCGCCTGTCTTGCAGGTTGCGTGCATTGTGAACTCTGCACGCGCCAACGATCGTTGTTGTTGGCCGATTTGGCCAGACTCTTGTTGTTGCTGATACCACATTTTGGGGCAGCAACAAGCGAAATTCAGTGAACCGCCACCAACGCAACACCAACTGCGACGCCGACGGCGACTGCGCAGTCAGCGCCACACTGAATTACATCTTTCAGTTGTTGAACAATATTAATAATATTTTCAAATTACACGTTAAGTTTAAGACTCAGTTCTGTGATAGCTTTTTAATGGAGTAACCAGCTTGTAAACAAGTGATACCACTGATAATACCATCTAACTCCAGCCAGTTGTTAGCCATGTTGCCCAGTGTTTGTGAGATAATTAATAATTTTGTCACCAGAAACGAGTCTGCGGAGTTGAAAAGGGAAATAAAACGTCACTTTTTACGAACATCTAATTGTGTCCGCACCCTGGAAACCCATAAAACGCGCCATATCCATCTCGATCTGCCCATGGGCTATGTGCCATATGTCGCTCGCATTCAGATCGTCTGGGCCTGTCTTACACCTGTTTTATGTCCCCACTGGCCCCAATGTGCGACGACTGCCCCTTGGAGCGCCGACTGCGCCGACTGCGCCGCCCGGCGTTTCGGTGTAACACATTTTCAGTTCGTTTCCATTGTGGCACGGAGCGCGGAAGACCAGCGAGCCAGCGCGTCAGCCGAGAAGAGCTGGCGGCAGAGCTCAAGTCGAGCTCGGAGATTTTTTTCGAGGCAGCAGAGCGACTTTTTATTCGTTAATTAACCGTCGAGCGGGCCAGAAGTCCGAGTTGCTCGGCTTAACGGAAGTGCTGAAACCGGGCGGCTAATTGAGCACACCTCGCCTCCAGTTGACACCTGAGACCACAGGGCCTCTGGCTGGCTAAAAAAAAAACGAATCGAATCCGCTCCACATAGCTCGGCTCATAACTTTCCTCGCTGGCCGGCTGCTAATGTCTCAATTTGTCGTGCGCGTTGGGCAAGTGCAGTTGCCATTCGGCCGTGGCTGTATCTGAAAGATACGTTTCGGGGGAACTCGGTTCCTGAGTGATTCGAAGCTTATGCTAATCAGTTGTGCTGCTCCGCGAGAGGGATCGTTTCGCCACAGACCCACACCCGCATAGCCAGTGATCACATAACGAAATAACGAAACCAATCAGCAGACGATCTTATCAGCGCCCAAAGAGGAGGAACACAATGTTGTTTTGGAAGAGGCGTCTTCGGCGATCGAGCAGCTCTTCGAGTAAGTCCCAGTTTCTATATGGCCAAGTTAGTGGGTATGGGGGAAGGGACCACGCCTCCAACGATTGGGCAACAAGAAATATGATTTCGCCGGGCAGGTGAATTTCGATGTTCGGTCCGAGTGACAAGCTCGAATATTTTGGCCTCGACTCATCTGCATAATTTGCATCTTAAGCATTATTTCTGGCTGTGCCCAGCGACTGGTTTATTGATTTTATTCCAGTGCTTCCCGGGCCAAGATCGTAAATTCACCCCGCTGGGCTTCATCACCCACAAAAGACCTGGACAAATACAAATGAGAGCGCGAGCCACGCGGGACATGAATAATAGCTCATATCTGGCCATCGAAATTCTCGCCGAGGTGTTCCCTTTTCGGATGACGATTGCCCAGAGATTTATGAATGGATTTAATGTGTTTAGCATAATTATGCAGATCGCCGTGTAGAAGATAATATCTCACTAGGTTTGGTTTCAAGCGTAAACACTTGGGATGGAAGTGGAAAGATTTGACACATTCACGATCAGTCGGATAAAGATTTGATGCCCCTAAGGGGCTTGGGAAGAATAGGTTTACTTACCATTATGGTTATAGTGTGGTCAACACATTGTACCCTAATCCCCAACCTGGATCGCTCTCCTTCCCTTAAAAAACCCATGGCCCGCAGTCAGGTGTCATAACAGATTTGTCCCGATGGCCAACAAGGTGTAACTGCTATCCAGCGTCTCATTGGAAACCGGCCCTTGTCCCCACATTCCTGTGGTTCCTCTTCGTCTTCTCCCATCCCATATCTGCTCCATAACTTTCCAACCAAGTGCCGACTATGTGTCTCATTCGCTGAATCTCAGTTCTTAGCTCTGGGGCTTTATTTGGGATCAAAAACATGACTTTGACTTGTGGTAATGTGATGTTAATGACAATCATCAGCAGCGACACAAGCAATAACAACGCAGACAGAACGAGGAGTGGGAGGAGTAGGTGACATCCACACCACCACGCCACATGAAAGCAGTAGTCCCAGTAGTTGCTAGCCCCGCCCCTGAGCCGCGGAGCACGCCTAACACGATTCCGGAGATCGGACATCTTCGCCAGTGACATTTATTTTATGTGCGTTCCGTTCCCGAAAGTCGTGGCCCATAATCGGCTTACCCAGAGTTCTTGGCTCGACCATTCGCAGTTGACACTTCTGGCTATTTGGTCCGCTTAGTTCGTGCCCGGAGTCTTCTGTTTTCAGTTCAGTTCCCTATAGAAGCATAGAAGCTGCCCATCAAGTTGCAGGTTTAATGGTCGCTTGTGGCCCAGTGCCGCATCGAAAAATGAGTTCGGCGTTTTGTTGTGACATTTTAATGGCCTGCCCGAGCTCCATTCCCCACCGCCGAGATGGTTATCAATATTACAAAATAGTTTTCGGCTTTCGGTGGAAGCGTGCTGGATGGGATTGGAATGGTAAGCAGTGTCTGGAGAATCTGAAACCTAAGACCATGAGCAAGGTGGAACAATTTAAATTACCATAAATCAAAACCCACAGATATACACAGGCTGCAATAAGTGTGGAAACATAAGTTCCAATTGGGAGTTTCTCACCGAGTTTAGCCGGAGCTCTATTTGGGGCACTCCATTTGCAAGTGGTTTAATTCCCATAAATTCCGTTTGTAGATCTTTCACTTGACCGGACTGCGCCCCCTTCGAGACGCACTTCTCCTCCCACATCTTTGGGTCAGTCCTCCACTTTCCGCGCATTCCACGAGCTCGGACCTCGAAAATCGTCTGCAAATTGCTCATAAATTACATGAAAACCGTCGAAATGCCAAAAGCTGCACCTACACCATCATTATCAGCTTGTAAATAAAAAGACTTTATCAATCGTTAAGCCGCGGGCGCAGACTCGCCATCCGGAGCCCGCGTCCGGGATCCCAGATCTCACCTCATAACATAACATAAAAGTCGTCCTGGAGGGAGGAGATGAGATGAAGATGGAGCGAAGGTGGATGCCCATTCCCATTCCCATTCCCATCTTCATTCCAGGGCGAATCCCAGGCTCCGCTGCGGTCAAGTACAAATATTTTTATTTATGATTTTACAGATCAGCATATTGCTCAATAATTTCACCGCACCGGCAACAAAATAACTTTCAAATTACGCCTGCCGAGGATCCTCGCTTAAGTGCGCCAATTTCAAGATTATTATTGCCGGCTGCGTATGCAGATAATCGTGACCCAAAGTGCAGGAGGATGGGGTGCCCATAACTCAGCCGGTTCAGCCGGGAATATGGAATGAGCTGGAATGATCCTCGACCAGCCAGGATCATCGCAGTGCATTGAAGCTGGTCAGCCACCGATTTAATTACTCTATTTGGCTAGTTTTTCGGGGTCGAAAGTAGGTTACCTCCGCTAGTTGGCATCTGGATTTTGATGTGGATTTGGATCTGGATGTGGAGTATTTGGGGCAGCTTAATATTTTCCCATAAATTACTCGGGGCCAGGAGAAAATTACTTTAAAATTTATGGCCCCGGCATCTTACACGCTGATTTGGCCCTTTTATTTTCGGCTGGCCGTTTGGTTTCTTTCTCTGGCCATCGAGCACTGGCTGCGAGGATCTGGGAACAGGTCGTGGCGGCGATGCCCCCACCGCAGTGATATCCGCGTTCCGAGGGGCGGTCCCCTGGAAAGTTCGCACGATTGATGATCGACTGCGAGTCGCAGTTGCCGAGCTCCAGATTCACTGGGCTCCCTGGGCTCCGATGACGCCGTCCTGTCACCGCACTGACATCGCCGTTTATGTAATTACCGCCGGCCGCTCAGCGATCACAAAGCTATCCCGATCCCGATCCCTGTCCCAATCCGAGTCCCAGTGGATCCGATATGATCGCGATCGCACACACAGCTTTTGGGCTCAGCCCAGCTCAACTCAACTCAACTTTGGCTTTAGCTTCGCTTCGGACGCAGCTTGTAATTATTTTCTACTTAATCTTCATCACATGTGAAACATGTCGAAAAGTTAAGCGCTCGGCATGAGGCGTTGCCTCCACTCCTCGCTCCACTGTCCGGGGATGCACTTCATCGGATTTCACTTGCACTCGAGGCGGGAGTGGAACTTCCTCAGCCATTTCCAATCGCTAATGACTGCAGGAAATGGTCGGCACTGGGAACATCTATTGTGAAGAATTTACCAAATTTCACGGCTCTCAGCGGGGTGTGAAAAGATAGCTTAAATGTGGGAAGTATCCGCAAGATATGTTTCATTCAATATGAGCTACTCCGCCTCACGTGCAATCTTCACATTTTAAAAGATGTACGTTGAGATATGTACAATCAGCAGATGAGTAAGATTCTCAGATACGCTCGATTCGCCGGATAACATATTTTTTGTGCCCACAACCCTCGCAATAATTTATTTCGATTTCATGATGCGACATTTGGGATGCATAGCTTTTTTTTCCATATGTTTACAAGCTTACAATCATCCATTGTGCCCTACAAAAAGGTGGCATGTATGGGCATTCAGGGATCACGTAATCGTCTGGCAGTCACCTGGAACTGGAATCCAATCCCATTCGCCATTCCGTCTGGAGGCGAATCTGTTATCTTCCTGCTGCGCAGAGTGAAAATGAAATGGGCAGTGTGCGTGCAGCGGATGACGCCCCATCTTCTCCTTGACCCGCCAGTGCATCCTATATATGTGTGTATAATACTATATAGCCATGTACATCAGGTGGATTCGCATGCAGATGAAGAGGCGGCGACTTTGGAGGGGGTGGGCCAACCTCTGACCGAATTTCCAGCGATGATTATCGACTGGCGTGCAAATATGCGGAAAGAACGCTCGCTGGGCACTCGCATTCGGCGCGGTCTTGTCTTTTAAATGGAACTAATTAAATTCGGCTCCGAAAGCGTTGAATTTCGTGTGTGAGCCCATAATTGGGGGCTTGTAAGGCCCAAGGGAAACGCCCACAAGCGAACCGATTCAACTCTAATATACTGCCCGCCCTCCATGCCCATCTCCATTCCCCGATTTCAGACCCACTTTGCACTGATTTAGTGTCATATAAAGTTGTAAGTGAAGATTATGTTACCAGAATTAATTGCAGCCAAGGTGAAGGTAGTCCAGGCTGGGAAGCCCAGCAGAAAGAGAGACTGCGTCCCCTTGCCAGACCCATTCCCATTCCCACTCCAGCTCCCAATCCCCGTCTGCCTCTGGCTGGTCCCTCCGCCTGTCGTTCTGCTGACAGCACGTGCTGAAGTTGTTCTGCCCCTCGAGTCCCCGGAATGGCAATCCCCGCCTCCGTCTGGGCCTGCGAGTTTTCTGTCAGTGTTGTCACGCAGTAATGGGTAAAAAAGAGCCACTAGTGTAGCTGGACTGCATTTTGAACAAGAACAAAGGTAAACTTGTATGGTGGGATGACTATTAAATGGGTTTTAAGTATCTTTAAACATACATGTACACAACTTTGGCTATTACGATGTACTATATCGTATTCATTAGGTGTTTTATATTCATAAGCCAAGTCAGCATCACTGCCAGTTGGTAATTTTTATAATTTAATTGACAAAGTGACAGGTTTACTCGGAGGAGTGGCTTGCTCCTGGAAGCCTTAAAAAAGCAGGCAATTGAGTCGATATTGATTTTGGCCCACACATGCGAGTACTCCAGAGATACGGATACGGATACAAGCCATGGAATGGACTCCTCGGCTCGTGTACTTCGCTTAAGTGCCGTTTGGCACCAGGTCGGCTGCTTGGTGTCTCTCGGGGATGGGACGTAAATTGACTTCCAGGAGCAGGAGTCGCAACAGGACTCGCAGTCGATTGTTTCCTGTTCGGTGCAGGTGTGCGCCCAACTGCGGAGATTTAATGTCATTTTCTGGGGCTGCCTACCGAAACTGCCTGCAAATTGCCAACAAGTTATGAAATTCCACAAATTGTGATTTGCATGGAAAAGGGAACAGGAAACGAAAGGAAGTCCTGCAGGAAGCCCTGCATTGGGCTTAAAGCTACGAGGGGCTCACTCGGCCATGTCTTACAGAATCATAATATCCTTGGCGTGCTCTTTTGCCCAGCAATTCAACTTCGTTGGCCACGAGCTGCCTTTCTGGTTTCCAAGCTCCATTCTTTGGCTGCTTGGAATTCCGATTGATGCACATTAGATAAATATTCCATAATTCAATGCTGACTAGCAAGCCGAACAGAAGTTCCTGCTGGCAAGGATTTGCACTGCGAGAAAAAACTGGTAACGAATGCATCGAAATATAATACTCGAGAAGTCCATTTTCCTTAAACTAGTCCATCTTTTTTGAAAATAAGATAAGAATAAGTTTGATTGTTTTTTATAGCTATCGTTTCATATCACTTTTTGGCGCAGTAAACCTTTTTTTTTTAAGTTGTCAAATTTTTTATTACATTGAGATTTTTTTGTGAAAAGCAGTAAGATTTTTTTACGACTTTTTATCATAAAATGGCCAAAAAGTGACACAATAGTAAAATAATCACTGTTTTTTACAGCTAATGAGCTATGCTAACTATGCCAATCATTTTTTTTTCGATAGCTAAAAATTAATTTTTGGCCAATTTTCGCATTTTTGGTAAGGGGTTACATCATCATTTTTTGCAAAAATCGGTCAAATTTAAAATTTTCCAAGTTTGAATGCCAATTAATTACAAATGTTATTACGAGCATTTTAAGGTATGCCACTCCAAATTTGGGTCAATATTCGCGATGATGTGATAAAAAAAAAAAAAAATAAAAGAAAAAAAATAAAGAAAAAAAAAAATATGAGTGTGTGGGCACACCACAGTGCACATTTCATATGTATTTGCCAACTGCAACTAAACCCAATCAAACAAATATTTGAGATCCGTTTCAGTGTGCAGCTCTGGGCCAATGCCCTTTCTCTTTCGCCCGCTCGCCCCGTCCCTTTCTATTCGCTATTCAGCAGCCAAAGTTGATTTTATGAATATTTTACGGTATGCAGTAGCCGCAGCAGCAACAAATAGAGTTAAACAAAAAGAACAGGAGCCAGGGGAATTAAATTCAATTTTATAACCCACTCCGAGGTGGAAAATTCCGCCATTTAATGGGTCGCCGAGTGGAAAAAGTGAAAAATAAACGGCGCAGTTTTCCCGCCCCTCCTTTTCTCACTTGCACTCGCCCTGCGCTTTCTAGCTTTCTCCACCTTTCACCGCCGCGAAGTGAGTTTAGTTCGAATGTAGCATAACTCCTGGGGAGACCTTGACAAGGGTACCCACCCACAACTCCTTCCACCCAAAAAAAACTGGCGGAGTCATCATAATTACGTATGAACGCAATTACGAGGGCTGCGCACTGTGGTCGGGATTTTCCCATCCAGGATTGCAGGTGCCCATGTAGTTGATGCAAAAAACAATTACCATATGGGGTCACCCGTTCCCGATTTCGCTGCGAGCTAAGCTCAGTTATGCAATCCTTTTCCCGGACGTCAGCGAAGTTGTTGCAGAAATTGTTTAGATTTTCCTCCACATGCATTGCGCATACGCCTTTCCTGCATTTTCTTCTGCCAGTCGCTGTTTCGTTTTCTTTTTCCCAGCCCACTTCCTCCTCCAAGCACTTTTTTTTTATCACCGTCTTGGTTTTATTTTGATAATTCCGTTTTGTTTTGTTGTCTTGCATTCCTGAGTGAAGCGGCAAAGGCGACCGACGGTGGGGCAAAACGCAAAGCGGATTTTGTGGAATATTTGATGGGTGGCAAATGTGTTTGCCACACAGCCGGAAAATCGTACTTTAACTACAGATGATTTTCCTCTTAAAGGTTTCACCAAAGGTTGCCAAGTTGATAAGCCTATTAAGGAATATCTAAAAATATATTCAACAATTGTATGGAATTTTAAGATATGTGACATATTCAAGACATACATATTTGCCAAAAATACCTTTTACATACATATGATTTGGTCATATCACAACAAAAAATGGTCCCACTGATAAAATTATTACTTATTTTTGCAGCTAATTACCTAAACTAACAAACCAAATCAAATTTGGCCCAATATCGAAAAATTATTTTTTGACCAATTTTCGCATTTTTGGTAAGGGGTTACATCATCATTTTTTGCTAAAATTGGTCAAATTTGAAATTTTTCAAGTTTGAATGCCAATCATTTAGGAATGTTTTTACGAGCATTTTAAGGTATGCCACTCGATATTTGGACTCATATATCCCCAGATATTGACAAAACGTACGTTATATCTAGGTATTTTTAACCGCCAAGCAGAATAATGGAAAATCCTATGGTTATTAGATATTTTTTTTTTTAACAAAAAGTTATTTTACTGGTATCCTTTTACTTTAGAGATAGAAGTTTGAATATCTTTAGGTTCGGTGTGAGAGAAAGCGAGGGTGCTGAAGTGTGAGGGATTCATTCAAGTGGCTTTTAATCACCATTGTATCTGGAAGGTTCCCTGCTCCTGCTCCGCTTAATCCCCATAACCCCGGAGTAACCTCAGCAGCAGAGGCAAGTAAGGAAAGACAAGGGGCTCAAAACAAAGGCAAAAGCGGAACAGAAGAAAATATCCCAAAAAAAGAACTGGGAACAAGCGCGTGCCTCACTGGGGATCTCCTTTTCGTACTCCCTTCGAGAGTCTGGCCATCGGGGTGAGCGCAAGGAGGGGGGAGGATTGAGGGATGCGGGGGACTTAGTCATAACAGCAACAACAACGAGCTGGCAAGATGATGAGAAACTCGAGCGTCAAGCAGGCAGAAGCTTTAAGCCGCTAAATTGTATCGGATTACAGAAAATTCCGAGCCACGAAGCTGAAATTCCTTGCCCGCAGGCGGGCAATCCTCCCCAGCAGGCTGCTCCACCTCTCGAGTCCCGAAACCCCTGCACCTAAACCGTTCAGTGGCGTAGATGAGTTCTTATATCTGGATATCATATCCATCTGATCCCTCGCTCGATCGAAACTTCAAGAAACCATCAGACTATACAACTTTCTTATTCTCTGATCCCCCTTTGGAATCGCCATGGCTACGCCCCTGTGCCCGACCCCTTCGCTCGCAGTGCATTTGGCAATACCAAGTTGGTATGTTAATGAAGGTGCTTCAGCCTAGGAAGCAGGGGCGGGAAAAATGGGGAATTGGGGAAGGGGTGTGGGTGTGGGTGTTGTGGGTGTCGTCCCCGACAACTAAAAAATGGCTGGAGGGCGAGCTGCATAGAAACGGATCAGGGAGAGAAGGAAAGATGACACACAAGTGCAGGCCCGCTGAACCCGTGAACTCCGAGTGACGTGGGGAAACCCAGGGACGCAGACCAAGGGTTAGTTGTACTTGGAGTTATGGAAACCAGCGCAACCAGCGATTCTTAGCACAGTTTCCGCGACACGAACATTTGAACATTTAAGCAGAGACAATCGATGGCCACGGATGATCGAAAGACTGGCCAAAAACAGAGAGAGAGAGAGAGACCGAACGCGAAATGGCAGACAATTTGCCTAATTCGCGTTCTGAACCCTCCAGAACCCCCCGCTCAACTCCATCCCCCCGCTGGGAACAGGATGAGCCGCATTCCCTTTCCCGTTTTCAGGGGCAGCACACAAAAATTGCTGCGGTTTTTGGGGCCTCGGCTTAGGCAACTGCAATTATTGTTTGCGGCTTTTCAATTGCCTCGCCCGCCTCCCAGCCACCCGGCCCTCCTGCCTCCAACGATATCCGAAATCCCCTCGAGACCCCATCGAATTCCTCCCCCACCCTTCCCTCCGTACCATTCGCGTTTGGGTTCGCGTTGTGGAGCCTCGCAGTCAGTCATCATAAGGTGAGAATATAATAGCGCACTCGTGAGATGCGTGACTGCAATTGCCTCTACGCCAGAAACTGGCTGGCCACCATGGGTTAAGACGGAGCTTTTTGGCATAAATTAGCCAAAAAAGTTAAAAACTATAATATTATTATGTGTCAAGAAAATACTAATTGCTTTTAGGACTACCTTTTTTTTACAATCTCTTTCACTTCAGCGCAAAAGTTGCATACTTTTGGACACTTTTGTGATTTGATTTATAATAAATTTGATTTATTTTTTGGCGTTTAAAGTATCCATGGTGTCCACGGTTTCCCACTGATCTTGCTTTCTGGCCCGGCTGATAAGCAGCCCAACAAACAAACAGTAATGCACGATTTGGGCTCGGATCTGCTGAGGCCTGGCTGCATTTGGCTCTTTGATTGAGCAGCGCGCGCTTGCCCTTAGCTAATTGAGCTTTATAGTGGAAGGTGGGTCGGGAAATGGGAACTCTGCGATTCTCTGGGATTCTCGGGGATTCTCTGGGACTCTCCGATTCTCCAGCTGTGAGAATTTGCGACCGCAGACGAGCTGCTGGACCCCGACTTCCTGTTCTATGGCTCTCTGGTCGGGGGTGTCGGTCTGCACATTTAATTAAAAATGAAAAGTTGTTGTCAAGAAAAGCATTTTGCGGAAAATTAAAAGTTTTCCCTTTTATTTTCGCTGGGGAAAAAGTCACATGTGAGCAGCAGACTTTGCACTTTCGGCTTTTCAAGCTGTCTCTGGGGGTTTTGTTAAGTTTTTTCGAAAGGCTGGGAATGCTTTTAACTTTCATTACGCTTTTGGTTCTTTGTATGACATAATTGAAATATATATTTAATTCGAGACAGCTGCAGCACAATAGTTTGGTAACTTTATTATATCACTAGAAATTCACTGCATCAATTAGCAATAAGCTGCAATAAAGTCGGCCTTTATGACTTTGAAACTGCGTATTATGTCATTGCATTTTATGCGCAGAGCCACTCAATTCCATCATAATATTCCCTCTGCCGCAGTTCAAAGTTCAACTTCGTAAAACTTTCCCCTTTTTCGGTTTTTGCCTTGTCAACTTTGGCTCACAATCCTCGAAAACTGCACACAAAAAGGCGACGACATCGGAGTCATAAAATCAAAATCAAAATAAGAACTTTTTGTTCCCGACGCGGCGAGAAAAGGGGAAAAATCTGGAATATTAAAGTCGAGTCTATTAAACTTTTTCCTTATTGCCGCACATGAGCGAACTTTGGCCATGTATAAAACATATGATTTTTGCTTGATGCTCCCGCGGGCCAATTTATGTGTAGAACAAATGGCTGGCAAACAAAGCGGCCAGAGGGGCGGAAAGTGGGGGCATCCTGCCAGTCCTGGCAGAGCTGTTGTCTCGGTGTCCTGGCAGGATGCGGCTGCTCCCGTTGCCGCTCTAATAAAATAAACCTTCAGCCAGCAACTTGCCTGCGGGCTGTAAATTTGAGCGCCCCGTGCAGACATAAATTGTGTGTTAAATACATTTTATGCGCTCGCCGAGAAGCTGTCCTTCCTTTCCTTCGCATCCTCCTTGTGCTGGGAAGTCAGTGAGCCTGCAGACGCAATCAAGGTCGGCGCCACCCACTGACCCACCGCCCACTCCACTCCATTCTCCACCCAATCCCCGCCCCCTGTCGACGTTTCTCCGGGCAACGTTATGATGTATGGCCGGAGTCACTTGCAGAGCTGCCTTTGCCGCGTACAACGCGTCGTATGCGTATTATTAACGCACGTAAGTCGCCTGGCAGCCCCTTGCCGCCTGGAAACGCGCTCCACCTGCCACCTCCGCATGCTTGGTGGTAATCCTTTGGCTGCTCCTTTTGTTGTTGCCAGGGCACCAGCTGAGCATACACATGTTTGTGTCACATTTGGACTACGCTTTCTTGGCGAAAGTCCCTCCTCATTTCACCCGGCAGACTTCTCCTGTTTGTCTGCTCGTTTGGGCCCCTCAGCTTGGCATTTCCTTTGTATATTATAAAGAAATTTGTTCTGACTTGCTGTTGCTGCTACTCCTTTTGTGGGCCTCATGTTGTTCTTGTTGGCCTGGCTTACACAGAAAATTGAGAAACAACGCAAGCCATATTCCTTCGATTCCCCCAATATCAAAAGCGAAAGTGTATATTAAAGTTCGACTTTATTGTCTTTCATTTGTTTGTTACCTAAACTAAGAATACTCAATAGCTAAACGTAAAGTTCTAAAGTAACACAGCATGCTCTTAAAACGATTTAAGCCTGCTTATGATTAGTTAATCTTTCTAGGAGTAAATCCTGCCCAATTTCTGGCAGTGCACTGGGCGTGGCATCTTTGGTGGCTCCCCGGCGGGACTGCTTCCTTAGCATACTTTCGGGGCATTCCTTGGGTCTGGTTCCCTTGGCCTGGCCGAGCCGGAAATGCTTTTAGTCACTGCTCGGGCTGGAAGTTGTTTGCATTTGTCCCGGTTTTGGGTCCTGTTTTTGGTCCTGGCTGGCTGCTCCTGGCTGCTCCACGCCTCGTTCCCGCAGCGCCGCTTAAATTCCATTTTAATTTGTTGTGCTTCGTTTTAATTCTCATGTTTTGCTCCATCGTTTTTATTTTTGAACATTTTTTCACTGGTGAGCCGCTGAAGAGCGCTTAATTACCAGCATTTCTATGGATGCTGGCGGGGCATATTCCTGTATTCCTGGATGCCTGTATTCCTGGATGCCCGGATTCCTGGCATCCTTGATTTCCTGACAGGGGGTGAACGAGTGCCCTTTTGAGTGGGCCACGAGCTGTTGAAATGATTTTCGTTAATTTCGTCAGGAGCAGCGGCTACAGTTGCCTGATTTTGATTCACTTAACTCCATTTGATTTCGTTTCATTTCGTTTCCCGAGGAAATGGAAACCGATTGCAGAGCTGCCGTTTTGTGGCCAGCTTTTCAATTTATAAACTGTCCATTTCCTTCTTTTGGCCCGGCTCTTTATGCTGCCCCACAATGTTCTTTAATGCACTTTAATTTTAAGGAATATTATTTTGTGCTTAAAGGGCTTTAAATCATTGTTATATTCGCTAAAATTTTGTTATTGTTATCTTACAATCAATTTATTATTCTGGCTCCCTGGCTAGTTTGAGCCAATATGAAAGACTAATGTTTGTCCAATTAAAATATTGCATTCAATTTCGTTAATTATTTCTGGCCCCGCATATATTTCTGCCTGTTACAATCAACAACATGCGGAAATGGGTGAAAAGCCTGCTGGAAACCAGATGCAATTGAACACAATAAAATAGTTTTTAGTTGGTTAAACACAAGCCACCGAATGTTTCATGTTCTGTGGTCAAAAACATTCAATGCATTCCATTGTCTGGATGGGCAAATCTCTTTAAATTCTTTTCGGAAATAATTTTAATTGATTTAAAATCAAATATGCGTGTGCTATATTAAAAATTCATGGCGTAGGCCGTTTGCACTTCTGGATTTTGTTTGCAGCCGTAGCTGAAATAATTCCATTTCAACTTTTCTACTGCTTAGTATTTATATGGGGCTGTGTTTTTGGGGAGTGACCATCATTTGCATAATCCGCTTATCCTCTAATCAGTTAAGTAAATTATACATATTCATGTATCTATGTACATATGAGTGTACATACATACATAGCTATCCATTACAGGCGAGTGAATCATTCGAGTGGAGCACTTTGATGTCGTCGCGAATACTCTTTGCCATTCAGGGGAGTCGGAATCAATTGAATGCCCTCAAAGCGCTCTTCACAATCCGCAACTACTTAAGCCCGCTTTGTAAGCCGTGCCCCCCAAAGCCCCCTTTCCCCCTCAGCCGAGCCATTCTCTTTAGCTCCCAAATAACAAAGACAACATCGAAATAATCGCTCCAAGTAGTCGGACGGGGGGGAGTAGTCGGTATCGGAATCGGGCTTGGCATTAGAGACAGATGCCTTTGTGTCACTGCAATTGACAAAATAATCACTGCTACATGGCTGCTTGCAGCTACAACAAAATGAGACAACAAGCTGCTGCTGGCCACAGTAACAACAGCAGAAACACACATATTTCCCGCCTAAAATGAAAAAACAGCAGCAGCAAAAACCAGATGCGATTCAAAATGACGAAGCTTGGATACTCTTCATTTATTACAATCCATGTGTAATAACTAATAGATAACCTTAACAAACAAACTAAATACTAAGTATTTACATTGCATGAATCAAGTCTTTATCTAGAGATTCTAAGCAAGCATCTTGAGCATCTTTAGCTTTTAGTGTGATAAGACTTCATACTTAATTACCTAAGACTACTTTCTTTGAAAGAATCTGGATTACATCATTTATACATCAATTAAAAAGTTAAGCTCCGTACTTAAAGCGTATTTAAACAACTAGAAATATGAAGTCAGCGCTTAGCAACATTTTCTCATGTGCTGTGCACATTTGTTGCTGATGTTGCCGATGCTGCCGATGTTGCTGGCAACATGTGGAGCCGAACCCGAAGCTGGGCTTTGTTGTTGCTCCATGGGGATCGACTTCGGCAAGTGCTTCGGCTCGCAGATTTTCCGTGCGATTTTCAACAGTTTGCAAAAACCTTTTTCGCGCGGCTCAGTCTGCAGCCGCCGTCCGTTGGTCTCGGTTGCTGTGCGCCCTGTCGAGCGGAAGTGTCGAGAGTCGCCGGCGAAAGCGGGCCAGAAAGCCCAGCTTCTATAGCCATACAGCTATATAGTCATATAAAAGTCCGATCCCGAAGCCCAGCAGTCCGTTGAACCTCCGAACGGAGGAGTAGCGCACCACGCGACAAAAAGGCGCCAGCCAGAGTAAACTAAAGGTGGCAGCCAAGCCACACATAGCAGAAACGTGCAACAAATAAACACAGAACATAACGCATTTGTATTTTTACCGCAAGAGCCCATGTGTGTGCGCGTGTGTGTGTGAGGGCGGAAGTCGTTCCAGCGCCATTGTTGAAAACCCCCCCAAAAAGGAAAGGCAAGGAAAACAAACCGTGGCCGGAAACCGGAAGTGTGTTATTAGTGGCGCCTCACATTTATTTACTCGAATTGAAATGCACTCCACACTTTGTGAAGTAGTTGCAAAGTGAAGTAAACTAACAAAGGCCCGAGAAAATCATATTAATTAAAATTTATGCCAAAGTTTCGGTAATTTGCGCGTGTGTGCGTGCCAGTGGCCGTGTGTTTGTGCTCTGTGTCTGTGTGCCAAAGTTTTAATTGAAGAAAACTTATCGCCGCATAAATGTTCGTTGCGCCATGCTAATTGAAATATAACGCAACTGTTGCAAGAGAAGAGCGAAAGAGGACGCGGATTACAAAGGGATAAAGGAATAAAGGAATTAAAGGACGAGGAAGGACTTGACAAGCCACAGACTGTTGAGGAAGGTTAGTTAATTGAATTGTGCTAACAGGATAACTTGCAAATTATGAGGCTACAGTTGAAGTGGGAAAAAGATGCTTCAATAAATATTATCACATCTTGCACCACATTTTCTACCAGAAGCCGCTCTATTTGTTAAAGTATCCCCATTATTTAAGGTCTCGCATGAAAGGTCAAAGGAATATTTTCTTAGTTAAGATGGGTAAAGATGGCCGCAAGCTAACTTTATCGCCATTAATCAATTCAGACCATCAAATTCGTATTTATCAACCCGTTTATTTGCGTGCCATTCGAACTTTTCACAAGTGTTATGAAAAACTTTTTTAATATCCTCTATCTTTTGCGCGATGAAACTTTTCGTTTGCGGGCGAGCGACCGCCTATCAAATTCAATAATCACTTAAAACCCATAAATATTTGGCTGGCCCTCTGACAGTAAAAACGCGATGCCACCACTTTTCCACTGGCTGTCAATGTCACTTCAATGATTAAAACTTCAGCGCAAATAAAACGGGCGAAAGGATAACGGACGAGGGCGATGCTGCCTTTGGGTCGAGGCAGCCCAATCATCCACCGACGCACCGGGCTCCCAACCATACCATCTGAAACCATTCCAACCTGGTTCGGTTTCCCTTTTTTTAATGAAAACATAAACATCTCTTTACCCCAAGTTACTCTGCAATTTGCTTTTCGCCCTGCCCTGCGATGCTGTTCCTGTTTCAGATCCTTTGTTTTCTTTCGGTCGTTTCTCGTAATAAATTTTTAATTTTGCTTAATTGAAAATGGCCCCGCCTTGCGAAGAGCACACAGAGAAATATTGATTTAATGGTGCGTTTTGCTACGAAATTGGTTGGACTTCTCCGTTTATGAACATAAAGTTCAGGGTTCACTAAATACATATCCATATCGTACCAAGTTCTGACCCGAACCTTAAAGCGATCATAAGTTTCTCCCTGTGCAACCATGAAACGTAGAATAAAAAACCAAATAAAGAATGTATCGCTGCTCGAACCCAAAGGGAATTATTATTGGAAAGAAGCAGTGCAGCGAGTGGAGTTCCCACACTCCGCATTCCGGTATTCCCGCATTAGCTGACGGGTCGAGCGGAGATGCCTCTTAAGCTGCCATTGTCTGGCGGACGCACGTGCTCCGCCTGATTCTGATTCTCCGGGGGATCTCCGGCTGCCACTGGGAATGGGACACGCTCAACTGTCGCCCCGACCACTTGAGCACTCCACTCGAGTGCGGGGGCAAGGTGCTAAAAGCTGTTCACATATTTATATAGCTGGCTGTACCATATATGGGCAAACATTTAGACAAACAACAGCATACTCAGTGGGGTTTTCTGGCGGGGATGGCGCGGGCGGATGGGGAGGTGAGAATGGCTACTGGTGCTTTAAATGGGTCACATTCTTCTCGTTGCACGTTGCCCCATGAATGGCGTTCATTTTGTGGCGCCAAGGCGTTGCAAACTGCTGGAAAAACAGACGGCACAAAAGTAGCTCTCTCCGGAGTCCAAAGGCCCTCTAAAGAGGCTTCCCCCGTGCACTGAGAGAAAAAGTATGCAAGGGCCAAAAAGAAAAGAGCTTACATTGTGAGCTTTAGCAACAGTATTGATCTGATTAAGCTACTTCACGTGAATAAAATGTAGTAATATATATTTATTTTTCATATTCACAATAAGTACTCATTTTCGCGCTGTGCACCACTTATGACCACCTCCTGCCCCGACAGGCTCGTTAACACATTTCCCAGCAGCTTATTTATTGCATATCAAGTGACACCTCAATCCCAGGCCAGATTTGGAGGGAACAGGGCTAACTGCTGTGGGCCATGTGAGCTGCTCGGGACTCCGGGATCCGGAATCCACAGCAAGCCAAATGACGTCGTCAACGTCGCTTCAGAAATGTTTTGGCATAAATTAAACAAGGGCGGCGCACTCTCCACTGCACTCCTGCATTGTCCAGCTGGAGGAGGGGTCGGATACATGGTGTTCCATGGGGGGATCCTGGTCCAGTCCGGTCTGTTTGCCTTCCATTTTGTCACACATTGGGGCTCAAAGAGCAACGCCAATTTGTCTGAAATGTTTTGAATTCTAAGCGCGCACGAGGACGGGCGATGATGGCCAGATCTTGATGGCACTGGCATGCGGATGTGATGAATGTGGGATGTTGGGCTGCTTGGCTGCTGGAGCGCTTTGTGTCGCCTGCCATATTTGCCTAGTGGAGCGTGGTCCTGGCTGAGTGTTGTATTGCAGGTGGAGGATCCTGCTCCCTGGGCCCCTTTGCTCCGGGCTATTTGATTTTTCCATTTTCCCATTCCCACTTCTACTCCCACTCCCCCAAATCCCACTTCCACTACCCAGCGGGAGTCAATCAATTCGGATGTGGCCTCCCCGGCTGAGGGCTCCGTGTGAATTATGTGGCGATAAACTTGGCCAGGATGGTGCAACTTGTTACCCATATTGTGTGGCAGCACCTGAAAGCGAAACACCTGCTGCAGATGCCACAGCCTGGCAAAGGCTCACACGTTGATCTTATCGCCGCTGCACTGCACACACCCAAAATGCCAGAGTTCGACCCAAAAAAGCTGAAAAAACGGCGAAGCAGCTCAGCCAGAAGAATCTGCGGCGGCACAGCAGAGGATCTGACAATAGGAGCGGCTCTACGAGCACTTGATACCAACATGGAGCTTCTAAAGTTGCTCGGAACATGGCCAGCCTAGATAAGCTTTAAAATTGATCTTCTATATATTAATCACGGTGATTATATTTTGTTTAATATTCAGTTTTTATTTTGTGATTACTATTTTTCTGCCCTCCACTGTGGTGGCTGCCGTGCTACGTACCCTCGCCTGCAACTGCAACTGCATCTGGCGAGCCGATCCAGGTCCGGGCTTATCTCACTGACCATGATGATGATGCTGCCTTGGCCTTGGGCGTCGTCTCCTGCCCCCCTGCTCCTTTGGCCTCCTGCCCCTCTTGGGGTTTCTGTTTTTGTCGTCCATTCGTTGCCATTACCCCTAGCACCATTTATTTACATTCATTCCTTATTATTTTCGTGTGCCTTCGGATCCAGGGTCTTGGGAGTTTGGAGTTTGCAGCTTGGAGTTGGGAGTTGGCCAAGTCAAGGGCCGCTGCTCGCCTCATTGTCTGGCCACGATGGCCAACTCTGGAGCCTGCTTGCTGCATGCTCATAGAGTCGAGGGAACTGCCCGCTAATTTCGCCTTTTCACAGATCCCCCTTCCTGGCACCTTCCTCGTTCGGACTCCTCCTCCTTCGATCACCTCCGCTCCTTTTGCATCCCGAGCTGCGACTTTGGGGCCAGCCTGTGTGGGTTGTGGCTCAGGCGAATTCCTTCGCCTGAACATCTTCAGCTGCTGGCGGAGTTCATTGGCGAGTGCGATTCATAGGTACATATATTAACTGGATTAACAATAGGTACAATAGATCTAAATCAAATACATATGATAATATGCAGACTATATACAGACTATATTGCATACAACGTCTTCAATTAGTTGGCAATACTTTAGGGTATTCCCCAGTCGACTTGATCTTGCTCAGCCCCACCAGCGGAGATGCTGAAATCGAGAAGTGGAAGTGGGAGGCTCATGAAAAATTGAGCAAGTGCCGCACTTGCAATTTCAACAGCTCATCTGCCGCTGCGCAAAACAATTTCGTGGCCCAGCAGCAACTTCAGTCTCATTTTCAGCCTTAACCTTAGCTCCTTCGGATTGGAATAGTTCTGGACTTGTGTTCCCTGCCCATTTAAACTGGCAAGCAACATACTTGAATATTAGCTTTCTTTCAAATGAGAAAACAGCAGAACTTTTCAATCTGCAAAAGGGGATTGTACTTACAGGTGTTGGGTATTTACGAATAAAAACCAGAACGGCAAAGAAATTGAGATGGATTTGTAGGATATTAGTTTGCCTTTCATTATACCTTAGTACAACCCATTTATTTTTATTACGCTCAATTAGTTACCCATCTTACCTAAATACTTACTACAACTTAAATGTGAAGCTGATGTGTTCATCCATAATATTTTAATTGATTCTGAATTTCGCATTCACCTCGCTTGTAAGCTAGTAATTTGCGTGCAAGAACTCCATTTCGCTTGTTTTCCATGTACTTTCCTTTTGACCAGCTCGAAAATCGATTCAAATCAAATATTTCAAATATTTTTGTCTGTCAACGACAAAAACCTTCAATCAAATTGGAGTATGCCAAAAATCCGAGCCATGCGTCGGGCAATTGAATTACAAAGCCCAGCAGGAGATGTACATACGAAGGGATCTGCCCCTTCCCAGCTCCTGCGGCCCAAAACTTTGCACTCCTCCATTCAACTGGCATGTCAATGACCAGGTAGGACTCATCGCTCACCTGGCGACATGTCAATGGGGCTGGGAAATGGGGCGGCAACAAAGTTCCGAAGATAAAGCTCTTGCCATGAATATGCAGCTGATGTGCACTTGCGCCCGGAGAAGGCAGTTCCCTTTTCCACCCAGTTTCCCACCCTTTTCCGCCCGCTTTTCCCTGCTTTCCACCGCTTTCCACCGATTTAGCCTTAAGCTGCTGCTGCTACTCACTTTCCTCACAGACGACAGTCTTTTGCACTCGCCCATGCATTTTTCCATCGAACAAAAACATTGAAAAGCGAGTCATAGATTTCCGTTTGTGCGCCTCGGAAACAATGGCATTTTCATGTTGCACGTAAAACGAGCCAAATAAACCCGCGGATAAGCGGGCAGGGGAGGTGGAGGGGGAAGGGACCGGGACCGGGGTCGGAGAGATAGCACTGGCACAATATAACTTAAGTGCAATTCCATTTTTACCGATATTCCTGCCACTGGCGCCTTTTAAGTGAAGTGAACCAAACACAAATCACACAAATCGCAGCGATAATAGCAAAGGAACGCAAAGTGCCCCAGGATATTATGGTAGATAGTAGAAATAGAACCAGCTGATCGACGGTTGGACATTTCCGGCAGAGATTGGGCAGGTTACCTTTGTCCAGGGCTAGTATAAATAGCCGGAGTAAATTCTAAATTGGCACAGTTCAACTGAAACCCTCATCATGGTAAGTCAACCGAGAGAGGGAGTCCTTGGGTAGTACAATAGTTAAGTATTGGCCTTCCAATTTCTCCACCAGCATTCTCTACGACTCCTGGTTCTTCTTGGTGTTCTGATGGCCACTCAGGGCAGAGTCTTAGATCAGGACACGGCCCCGGAGGTTGTCGCTTCACCTCAAGAAACCAAACCCGTGGAGGTCAAGCAGGAAGTTGCCAACGAAATACTGGAAACCCAGCCGCAACTGGGTGGCGCTGTCATCTCCCAAGGCCAATCTTCTGCAGCTATCGATCAAGTTGGAGTGAAGGAGGGTCAAGATCAGGTGACGAACTCCACAGATCCAGATGTCCAGGAAAGCCAACCCCAAGTGGTTTCTGTCCTAGAAGTAACTAAAGAAAACCAGGAAGCACACGCCCCTCTGACCAAGGTCGTCAGTAGCCCAGTAGCCCCAGCGATAACCGAGGAAAAGCAGTCCACTTCCAATGAGATACCCAAGGATCAGGAGCCGCGCAAAGAAGAAGTTATAACCCAGAACCATCCCAACGTCCAAGGTCGCGATAATAAGATCCAGTTGGTGTATGAGCAGCCTGGTCAAAACCAAAACCAGATTCCACAGATAAGCATTCAAGACCTGGAGAAGATCTTCAAGTATCAGGGAGTGCAAGTGGTCAACGGATCTCAACCATTGTACCAGTATCCGAGCACCTACAACAAGTACCCATCTTACCCGAAGGTGGAATACGTTTCTGTGGTGAACACATCGGATGCCAATGTGACCCAGCACATCCACAACCACACGCACTACTATCCCAACCAGAAGAAGCCCGGATTTCCCTTCCCCTTCCTGCCCAATCCCTTCGAGAAACAGGAACCCGTTTATGTTAACCTGAATCAAACTACGAACTCCACAGGCAACGTGACTTACCACACCCACATCCACGAGGAGACCAAGCCGTTCCCCTTCCTGCCCAATCCCTTCACGGACTTCCCCAAGGTAGTGGGCCTCAGCTTGGTGCTTCTCCCGAATCCATTCTATGTAAACAAGAACCACAACGTGAACCAGTCTCAGGTCGTGAGCCTGCCTGCTGGATATCAGGAGAACGGGGAGTACCAGTACTTTGGAAAGTTCCGTGCTCTTTCCGAGGAAACCCAGAAGCAGCAGCAGAAGCAGCAATCGCAGCAGCAGCCGGCTCAGAAGCCCAATTTCTACCTGATCCCCAATCCACTGGCCAGTCAGGCATCCGGTGATGGTCAAAAGGTAGATGGCAATGTTGTGCTTCCCATAAATCTGGCTGCTCTCCCACTTCTGGTTCCGGCTCCAGAGCTGACCCAGGGTAAAGCTTCGCCCTCGGGCAGCATCAGTTTCCAGGATCTGATTAAGGCCACCAATGTCCATGTGAGCCAGCCCATCAAGCTGCAGGCCAACAATGGCTTCACTCAAGTTCAGAAGGAGCAGGCTGCCATCCAGCAGCTGATCCTCAGCCATCTCAGCGAGCAGCAGAAGCTGTTCCAGAAGCAATCCGTTGCGGGCGGAAAGCGCTCCCAGTCCGCACAGCCCGTTGTCCAACTCCAGGAGGAGGAGGAGAGCTCCGTTCTGTTTGCCGTGGAGATCCCGAAGCCCATCTATCGCTTCTTCAAGGGCATCTTCGGCGGTTTCTCCAACTGAGTGGCTAACTATAGTGATCAATACCGAAAGAACAACAAAGAACCAAGGAGGAAACTAAGGCAAATACTTGTAGTTATTCATTAGAAACCCAAATAAAGTTAAGTGCAAACCCAACTAGAAGTTGTTTGATATTGCGTGGGATACTATACTATACTTTCAAAGTTGCCATATTTAAACGAAGTTAAAGCACAAAATTCACCCCAAACTGAATTCTGCCAACTCCCAACTAGCTGGATCCCCAGAGTCTTGTTACTCCCACACATTAACGGACTTTCCCAACTCAATTCAAAGAAACTCGTGCAAACATGATAAATGTGTGTATTTAGGAATCATTACCCGACTTTCCACCCATGGAGACGGATGGATCAGTAGGGAGGAAGGGCGCTCACATTCGTCATTCCACATTGGGTTATCAAGCCGAGATGGATATAATCAAACTGTGAGAACAGACTCCCCGCACACACAGAAGCGGAAGCGGAGGCCATTATGCTGAATATATTCCAGCGAAATGCATTCATGACTGCTCACCTTTTGCCAACCCTTCGGCTGCAGTACGTTCGCCCGCTCTGGAGCCGAAGGATGCGCAGGATGCCCAGGATGCAGATGCTCAGCACAGACATTCGTACCCGGGCACATGCTGCCTTCTGCCGTTTGCCATTTTAATGAATACATAATTAGTCTTTTTGCCAAGCTCTCCCAATCCACCGCCCACTCATCCACCTCCGCCTTCTACTCGTGGCTTCTTTTGCTGATGCCACTGCAGCACCTGTTCAAATCATTTCTCATCTGAGTTTAATGTCCATGCAGCAACACGTTCCTTTTCGACCCCTTAGAGGTACACTGAAACCAAAAGTTGGGGAAGAGCTGAAACAATATAATTGGAATGCATCACCCGCATTGAGATTTACTTTCCCACCAGGACATTTCTCTCAGTGCAGCCTGCACGTGTAGCTGATTGGTTCATTTCATACTTTCATGCAATATGGAGATAATGTTTGCTCCTGTCCAGGTCCTCGCTGAAAGCGAGCGAGAGAGCAGATAATGGGGGACAGAGACGGCAGCACATAATTGCCAGGATTACGCTGGCTCATAAAGTTTTCCCGGGCATCTGCAATTGTGTTTGCACTTCTCTTCAATACCCGAGGATTCAGAAATGTTGGCGGGAAAGGGTGGCGAGCGGGAAATGGCTGTTTGCTGATATCGTTTATTTAATATTTAATTGAATCCATGCCGAGTCGATTTTTTCCATTATACAAGCCCTGGCCATCTCGATAGTGTGCCCTGTCCGGCGAGTCCTTTGCGGGAAATTAGTCCCGGCTTATCGGTTCATTTGGTTGCGTAAACTGCAGATGAAATTTTCGAAATACCTGCACTAATCCGATCTCAACGACACTCGAATAAATGCTGACGATTGCTATCCTCCTGCACTTTAACATTTATTATCCCACATCGGGCAGCCAGCAGCCAGTTTAAACCGTATATATAGTACTGAAAATAAAGCAAATTAATAACTTTCGGTTAAAGTTGTAAGCCGCATCCTTTGCAGCGTCCTTTTGGGGCCCGAGTTTATTACTCAAAGGAATTGGTTGGGGCCCACAGCAGCAGCGGATGCCCATAAATATATCATGAAATCAAAAACTTTGCCACAACTTCTACTTCTGGTTGGTTGCCGCTTCTTTTTGATTGGTGCCAGGACCCCACGCCCGATGCTTACACTGGCAGAAAAGTCTGCTATCTGATGGGGTTCCAAGTGGTATGCCTGCGTATACTTTCCTCTGTGTATCACCCATTTGGCCTCCCTAAGCTTGCGTGTAATCGTGTGGGCCAAAGTGCTGGCCACACGGACAACAAGAGGAGCCGGAGATGGAACAGTAGCAGAAACGGTAGCAGGAGCAGGAGCATCGCTCAAAGGAGCAGAGTAATGCGTTTCCGGTTCCGGCGAGGCCTTCGTGGCAGCAGCTCCTCGCTCCTTGCTCCCCTTCTCTCCTCGTCCCGCTGCCAGTCAATTCAATAAAACTTGTGTCCATTTCATTTAAAATTCTCTGTTCTATCTCTGTGGTGTGAGCTCCTGGCTGCTGGTCCTTGCTCGCAAATTAATGGTGTTAAAATTAGTGCCTTAGACGGAGTGGCTGCCCGCATCCTTGCCACGGAGCTGAAACTTTGCCATCTTGGCCCAGCTTCTCCTCCGCTGGCAGCCTCTCCTATTTATTTAGTTGTCACTCTGTGGAAATTATGCCGCCTGGTCTGCTGGGTTGCTTGTGCCCCTGCGACACGTGTAACTGGATCCTGGTCCTTTTTCCCACCTGGCCGAAACTTTTCCACCTTAAAGTTTATACCTTGGACCAACTTTTTTCTAACTTTCCCCCTTCACTCCGTCGTTTCAGGTGCGATTCAGGAGCGTCGTTTTTTTGGCATCCTCCGCGCGGCGAAAAGGAAGGACGGTAAGTGGCTGCAGCGGATGCTGTTGAAATTAAGGCCCGATGGAGAACCGAATATTTCCCTAATGAAACCAATTAAGCAAACGGCCAAATGGCCCCAAATTGTGGCTGGAAAAATGAAAAATCAAAGGCTAGACGATGGGTAAACAAGGCGCAGAAAGGGTGAAAGTGGAAAAAGGACGCCGCAAGGATTGCCTCAATTACGAAATGAACACACAGGGAAAAGTTCGACGATTGACGGACTCTGGCAATTTAAATGTTGCTGATTGAAAAGAGCTTAAATCGGTTTAAAAGTTGATATAAAGGGATAGATAGTAAATGATGATAGGTAGATAGCAATAGGGGGTATATAGTAGGTTAAACTAATCACATTTTAATGAAACGCTAATATGATTTTGCAGCCATTTTAACGCAATTTATGTGAAATTGAACATCATTTTTTTTTCTGGTTGCAATGTGGAATCGTTTCGCCTATGTTCATTTATATAGATTGAAGGTTTTTCCCGGCCATGCAAAAGCCATTTGCCAAAATCAATACATTTATTTAGACCGCAGGCTGGAGAGTGAAAAGCAAATCAAATGCCAGCAAGCGACACAAAATGTATTTAGCATTGGGAGGCATTTGCCGGAGCAGCCAAATATTGTAAAGGTAACTCAAATACCCAGACCGATTCCAATCCCATACAGTGCCATCCCAATCCAAGTCCCGGACTGCTCCTACTTCCACCGCCTGTTTGGTTTTGGCCAAATCGTTTTACGCTTTGTTGCCGCCAGCCATTCTCCCAGCCAGGATGCAAATATGTGCAGAGGCTTAACGTATCCAATAAAGCCAGGAGAAGACGGACAAGGGGGCTTGGACTGGGATTGGCCAGAGCCGAGCCACTGATGGACAAATCCCTGCGGACTCAGCTCGTCATCAGTGGACATAAGCAGCTCAGCGACTCATACAGAGCAAAAAGGATTTCGACAGTGAATAGCTCGAGTCTCTTAAATTGTCCGCCTTTCAAAGCTACTTTTCTGGGAAAACTTTGAACAAGAATCTGAGACAAATTTACAATTATTATTCGTTAGATAATTTTGCATTTTCCTACATTGTATCTAATCACCCAACTGATACATAGGTGTTCTATAAATCATGCTCCGTGAGTACCCAGATTTTCGCCGCGTGCTCTGGCTCACTGTCTAATCCGGCCAGTTGAGTACCAGCCTTTACCACGTGTCCGATGGATTGGATGTGGTCCGGGCCCAACAACTTCATCTGGCAGAGGTGGTGCGTGTGCGGGTTTAATTCGTTTCACTGCAACAATGTTGTGGCGCGATTTATGCCGCTGCTCTTAAATGTCATTACCAGCTAAATACCTTTAAATGGCCCCCATCCATTTGGGCTGACCACTTGGCGCCAGTCGAAAGTGCGACCACTGGCCACCGAGCACAAGCCGCCGACCGCCGACCACCGACCACCCGTCGCGTGTCTTTATGGGCTGGGATCCTCGGCGGATCGGGTTTTCCTCCTGCAGCGACCAGACGCATTTATCATCCCGACCCGTGACGCGCTGTCGCCTTCAATTACACGCAAATTATTCTGCGCTCAGCGAAAGGCGGCACCTGTGCTTGCTTACCTGCTCTCGCATCTCGGGGGGAAGTGCGGCATCTGCACTTGGTCATCTTCATTGGAGCCATCTGCTCTGCTGGCCGGGCGGCCTGCGATCAATCTGCCTTATGTCAAGTCCCGGCCATCCGATGCCAATCTGCTGCTCCAGTTCGGATGGCTTCGCTGGCAGCGATTAGCCTGATTGATCAATGGGTGTTCGGCAAAGGCGGATTAGAAGACCCACTCCCATATGGATACTATCTGTAGTGATCGAGATCCGTTTGAGTATCTTCTCTGCAGACTCATATATTGAACCATCGATTTGAAGTGGCACTGAACAGGCTTTTTGCTCATAACTTGGCCAAAATAAGTCAGACGGAAGAAATAAGCACTGTTTCTTGCAGCTAATGATCTATACTAACTATCCTCATTCCTTTTTTTCAGACATTTAAAAATCAAATTTTGACCAATTTTTGACTTTTTGATAAGGGGTTACATCACGATTTTTTTGAAAAAATTGACCAAAAATTAAAAGTTCAGTTTTGAATGCAGATCGATTTGTTATGTCAATAGGAGCTCAAAAAGGTATTACATTCAATAATTGAACAAATATTTCGACTAATTTGGCCAATATACGGATTTTGCCCTTAGGTAACTAGGAAAAATCTTAATGGAAAAACGTAGTCCTAATCTATTATAAGTTGACAATTGAGTTGCGATTTTTGCTTAGCCTAATTAAGTTTTTGACTTTCCTGGGAACTATTTGTGCTGCAAGACATCTCGCAGATCTGCGAGTCTCCTATTCATTTTCTTCAGCCATCGACACTCGTTTCCTTTAATTGTCCACTAAAATATGCCGCATGCCCGAGTGGAGAGCCAAGCAAATACTTCAAGTTTTCCCCAAGTGCGCGACTGCAGAAGGCAAGAAGTTAAGTACCACCCATTCCCAGCCAGCTCCCCGAATCCTAATTAAACAATACAAATGCGAATCGGCAGCGAAAGACAAAGACACGGATTCCGGGGGATTGGAATTTGGACGGTGCTGAGTCTTGAGCTCCGTCAGCGCATCCGTAGTGCAAATGCAAATCGCCGCTGGCAGGAATTTTATAATTAATCGGCGGGGATTTGCGCACACGTCTCTTTATTCACAACCAGCCATCCCTTAGGTCTACAAAGTCGTCCAGCTCCTCGGCGTAATCCTCGGCAGTTCCATCGCTCTGGCCGTGCCGCGAGTAGTGATTGAAAATCATGTCCCTTGCCGCCGGAATCACCTTGCCGCTCTCGCAGCCGTGCATGTCCTCGTATGTGATTTCGCCGTGTCCCATTCCTCCCATGCTGCCCATGTCGTAGCTTCCGTGGCCTCCATGGCCAACGCCTCCTACTCCTCCGCCGCCGCCCTTGGCAATGCCACCTCCGTGTGTGGAGAAGCCGAGCACTTTGTACACCGTTTGCTTCACACCTCCGCCGCCGCCATGTGATCCGTGGAGCACCTTGTACACGGTGTGGGTGTGGTGGTGCGTCTTCACCTTGACCGGCACGTGGATGATGAGGCGTCGGTGGCCCAGACGCCGCGCCTGCACTCCCGTTGCCACCAGCAGGAGCAATATGGCCAGCAGCTTGGCCGCCATGGAGGGACCACCAGATGACACCTTTATTTGGGTAAATCAATAAATTTACTATTTGAAACTGAATTATAGGAATTAAAGTGCAATTTCCAGAAACTGAAATCCATTTCGTGTTTTTTAGGTGTTCAAATTAATAAGAACTTTCAGTTCGTTGGCAATTTTCAATCATTTGATTGAACACTTGGTGCGAATGCAAATTAAACTTAAATTCAATTTTAATTTAGTTTAATATTGCCCGAATAAGCAATTAAAATTTGTTTTTCACTCTGCTTGAATTTATATTTTTTATCAAATCGCACGAAACTGTTTTTAAGTAGATTTTAAATTGGTTTGATTTACTTTTTAGGCTTTTGTGCTGATCCAAATGGCCAACTTAACTGGACTCACTTTGGACATTTAGCAGTTGTAGATTTGGGAGATGTGGCTGCTGATTAAGCTGGTTAAGCAGGTCCTTAATTAATCCTTCAGTTTGTCCACTGCCACCGCCGAGTGGCGCGCGTTCGCTTTCAGCACTGTGTGGGCCGGCTGGAATCAATGGGGCTTTTATACGGATGCGGTAATCAGGTTCAGTGCACCATGCCGCATGTGGCGTACTTATGGGCTCCCCCTCACCCACCCGCCGACCATCATTATCTTCCTCGGCGGCGGCGGCGGTGGTGTCGATTGCATTGCAGCCTCCACGGAGCCGCAACATTTGCATGTGCAGCGCCGCAGCACAGTGGCGTCCGAGTTACGTGTGCCTAATTATTGCTTACAGCTTGTTGCTTGCCGGCACACTGAGAGAAACAAGGTGGTCATTCAAGGTATAAAGTATTCGAAGTAATGAAGCTAGCAGTATCCTAGTTTGCTCTCAATCAATCAATATCTTCAAAGAAGTTTTTCAATAACAAAGTTATCAGTATTTTCTCGCAGTGTAGGACCAAGCTTGGGGCGCGGTCGCTGCTCGGCGAAGCGTTTCGGGTATTTTGCGCCAAGAAAACAATTTTCGCCACAGCATCTCTGCTCCTTGGGAGCCCATTGAATCGGGGAATCGGGAATCGGAGGATCGGAAGCTTCGTTTTGGTGACTGGCTCTGGGAGCCGGCGAAACGGAATTACCATTGCCATTCATGGAATCTCGCATACGCCGGCGCTCGTCTTTAATCCAATCCAATCCATTCCGATCCCATCCCATCCCACCTCGTCCCTATAATCAATATAATCGGGCGGGCATTTCGCGCTT
The DNA here is from genome assembly GCF_016746395.2 of Drosophila simulans. Classification (NCBI taxonomy): domain Eukaryota; kingdom Metazoa; phylum Arthropoda; class Insecta; order Diptera; family Drosophilidae; genus Drosophila; species Drosophila simulans. The sequence continues at coordinate 1,670,627 of NC_052522.2, forward strand.
TGTTCAACATTTTATGCAACGCCGCGAAATGCGGAAAAGACATAGATTCGCGCGTGTTTTCCACTTAACATTATTACTTTAATTACCCGACGAGCATGCGAGAGGTGGCCAGGGGCCAGTATCGGATTCGCTGCGTATTAAATATGCATTTCATTAGCATTTGCCGGCGATCGGTTTCATTTACATACGTAACTTGGACAATGGCTCACCCAGTTAACGTGGCGTATGCGTAACGTGTCGTTAGGAAAACGAAAGACTTTCCTTTGCACTGCTTATTTCGTGAGTAAAAAGTAAAAAATAACAACACCTTACCTTTAAAATAAAGGAATAATTTGCCTGATAATTTTTTATGAGGGAATTTTAGTTTAGTGCCTTGCACTTTCCATTCAACAACCTTATATGCCAATAAATCGCAAGATTAGATCAATTAAACTTTATTTTCGCTGCCGAGGACCATAAAAAGATTAGCATTTTACGACTTTTGCCAATTAATTGGAATTTTGCCCATTGCTTTGGCTCGGTAACTACAACTATAGTATAGTAGATATATGGAATTCACATGCCTTCGCCTCATTAAATGGATTTAATATCGCGCGCAGAATGTGCACTCGTAAAAAGCCGGAGCACACTTACGCAGCAGAATGAAAGTCCGGAGGAGGAGGAGGAGGAGGAGGAGGCAGGAGACTACCGCCCACCCGGCATATGGCTAATGAAACGTGGCCCAAAGTTCGTCCGTCGGGCAGAAAAACTGCAGTAATAAGTAAGCTCCGAAATGCGTTGTGCAAAACGTGCGCCATGAATCCCATAACTTTATGGCAATGGCCCACTCTAATTGTCCCGAAAGAGGGTCGCTCCAGGAGATTCGGGATGGGAGCACAAAGATGCTCCCGAAATGCCTGTGCCACCTTCACCTCTTTACCTTTTTGTGAGCTGGTTAGGGTATGCGCGGCACTTCTGCATTTGGCAAAGATCAAGAAGAAGTCGTACTATTTTTAAGCAAGACCTCAATTAATTGTGACTATTCAAATTGATTTGTTTGCGCTATTAGTGATTTAATAAAGTTGCCATTACGTTTTGGGAACTAATATATATAGGAAAGGGTAATCCCAGTGCTACCTACTTGATCCCACTTGTTTGCCCGGCGTAGTAATAATTTTGATCAACTTTTATAAGCGGCGTCATCAACCTGCGTGTGTCAGGGGCGAGGGGGGAGGTGTTGTTTGCGGGTGGGTGGGTGTGAGGGTTGGTGATGCATGGGGCTTCTAACAAGTGCAGGAGCCAGGTCCCGACTTCGGTTGTTGTTGCCTTGGTTGTTATGCCTAGCCATAAACTGCATGCGAAATTACCAGAAAGCCGCACACCCACACACACGCGCAGTTTGTTGGATTCGGGGGCAAAAAGTTGCTCATTTGGAGCAATCTGGTTGGCAAGGATAACAGGGCTGGTTGGGGCTTCAGTTCGTCCTGCCGGATGCTGCTAATAAAATGGGAGTTGAGGCGCTAACAAGCCGCAGCGGAGCGAAGCGACAAACGGAGGCCAGAGCCCCGGAAAACCCGAAAGGCACTGAAACTAACCCAGCCAAGCCGAGTCGTAAATCCTGCCGCTCCTGCTCTGCGCGCCCAAAAAAAGAGACCAATACAACCCAAGCACTACCGACACACGAATCCCCTGCACTATCGCAACCCGTATCCGGGCTAAGCAAACTCGTAAATTTGAGGAAATTACAACATGAAAGTCCTGGACGGCAATGCGCGACTCTAAATTAAATAAAAATACCCGGGCAGGGGCATCGGAGTGGTTGCACTGCGAGAAAATACGGGGTCATCTTCGGGGATTGTTCATAAAATATCTTCACATAGTATACCTATGTGAATCACCTCATCCCAGGTTATACATACCTTTCTGAGGAAATCATATTCCCTTTAGTTCATAATTCATAATGAAAGAGGTTGTAGTTTTTGGCTCAGTGCAGCAGGTTGTTGTGAGGGGGAGGGGAGTGGCATAACAAGGGTGGTGATCCAAACTATCCGCACCTGTTGGCCGAACAGGAACGACAGAGGGGGCAGTCCGAAAACCTGGCGTTAATTAAAGCTGCAACATAAGCCCTCGCCGGACATATGCCCACTGATCCTAGTGGACTGCCGGATTTCTGTGCTGAGTGGGTGGGTGCCTGGCTGGTTGATGGCCTCTCGGGAGTGGAACTTGGTGGGTGGTGCGCTCAGATTTGTGGCTGGGCAAAAGCGGCAAAAGTTTCGCCATCCGCTGGAGATTTATGTCAAACTAAAGCACTTGATGGCAGAATAGTTGGCATTTAATGGCTGCATTATTGGAGTTTGTTTGGAAAGTGCCGTAACTAATGGGTCACGGATCTGTGCGCCGGACAAACGAGGAGGAGGCAATCTAGGGGGCGTAACTCCGGGCTAATCCGAACAAATTGCCATTTATCTGCGACCAAATTTCTAAGCCACTGTCACACAGGTGGAAAGCTTCGAGTGGCGAATTAGTAAAACTCGTTGGTGAGATAAACATTTTGGATGATTTTCGTTGCACCGTTTGGAGGCACTATCCATGAGTCTACACATAAAATAATTAAATATTCACTAACTTTATAGGATAGTTTTCATCGCGAGAAGAATCCCCACTCCGTTTCCAAGCCATTGGGCTTGTGCTATCAGAAGCTTAGATATGAACGAACAATGTGTTATTACGTTCCATGGCGAACTGAGCCGCCGCTAATCTGGAACCGAGCTCGTTGAGGCCTCGTTGGCCGCCATTCGTTCCGTTCCTTCTGGCCGGGAGTCAAACGTGGCGCACATCAAACGGCTGGCCATCAGGGCCACCTGTGCGTGTCCAAAAGGCCAGGCGCAGTGGGCCCACCCAATGCATGGAGGATCGAGAATGGAGGAGCTGCCAGAAATGGCCTCGAGGAGATGGGTTGATACAGAGGAGCGGCGCAATAAATTTCGATTACATAATTTGCAAATTGTTATAAACCGGCGGAATTACCATGAAATCTTTCGCAAGGCATTCAAAAATCTGCCACTTCTGGCCAGGAGCTGGAAAATTCATAAAGTTTTATGGTGTTTGACTGCGGAGCATCTAACAAACAATGAGGCCTTGACTTTGGGGATTCAGGCCTGTGATTTGCCAGTGATTCGCCTGTGGAACTGGATGTCGATGTGAATGTGGGCCTCCTTACAGCCTGCACTTCCTGCTTGGGTGGGCGAGGAGGACCAGGTTACGCATCAGCGGGCGCAATTTCATAGATGATTTCTGTAATGCCGCGATTAGTTTTTATGCCCCGGCCATTCGGACTCGGGAGGGGCCTCTTCTGCAGGAGCTGCTCCCGCTGACCCGCCTAATTAATGGCAAATTGAAAGGGAATCGTTTATCTGGCACTTGTTATCGGGCTGAGGAGGAGCACGGCTCCCCGGAGTCTACGCTGGCCATGGCCCATAAATCAACAGCCAATTACAATAAAAATTTATCATGCACAATAAAAGCAAAGGAGAAGCGCGAAAAAATGACGCAGAAATAATTTACATGGCGCATTTTTCACATTTTTCAGCAAAGGAATTTATAACAATGTCCCCAAAGGGACCCACTGCGCCTGCTGCCCCCCAACTCCTGGCCATAGATGGAAATTTTAATAAAGCACGCGGCATTTCAAAGGAAGACAAAGGACCCGGCTCCTGGAAGGGCTCCTCGCTCCTCGGCTCCAGCGATTGCAATTGAGGGATTTACTCCAGTGGCTGATGGCACTCGAAGACATATTTCCCGGAGAGGCCAAAGTGCACTTGCTCCAGCTGCCGCAACTGCTCCAGGAGCTCTCCATTTGCCCCGCCCACCAGGAGTTCATCAGCAGCAAGCCGCATCTCGGCCAGCAAATCAAAGTGCGTGCCGCGTGCTTCCCTTTCCGGCCTGGTTGGGTTAGGTTCGGAATCCGGAATTCGGAATACGGAATCCGGATTTCAACTCCGGATTTGGTTCTACTTGGGTTTCACTTTCGGGTTCAAAGTTCTGGATGACTGGCAAAAAGATGGAGAGTGCCGCCCTCCTTCCTGTATTTCAATTTACATTCCGCCCGCAGGACTTATTGCTTTTTTCGCTTTGATCTTCCCCTTTTTTGGCCGAGAGCACCCCACAGCCACCACCCCCCAATTCGCAGCAGCTCGACTAGCTCATGGCTTTTTATGGCCAAGTCCTTTGACGCTTATCGTGACGCTTGGCACTGGAACTGGCACCAGGACCTCCATCTACGGGGGTCCCATTTGTCTTCTCCTAACTAGATTTTGGCTTCGACGAGCTAGCAAAAGTTGAAAAATCTTGAAGCACTATGAATATTACTCGAATTGAATGAAATGATTTATGGCTAAAGTCTTCGTAATATTTTCAATTGATTTCAATTCTATTGGTTAAGTTCTTTCCTCAAGATATATATTTTTGGTTTAATTAATTTTTCTCTCTCTGTATGCAAACAACCTCTTGTCCATATGGAAAGTACTCCAAGTTGGTAATAAATACGCACTTGCCAGGAATGTTTGAATGTCCTTGGACATGCGGGCTTGGCAGGACAGCAAGGACATCTTACTTGGCCTTCTCCTATTTGAATTTGTGGTCTGGCCAAGAAGAAAGTGGGTGGAGATAAGAGTTGGTCAAACCAAGGAATGACAATAAATATGATATTTCTGTTGCTTGCTTTTAAAATATATATTTTTGCGTTGTAGTTAAAGCCAAAAGTAATAAACAAACCACTTTAAGAGACCGCATTAAACTCGAATTTATGCAAAATACGTTAAGTATTAAACTCGAATTTATGCAAAATACGTTAAGTATTTTGGAACATTATACGTTCTGCATAATTGTACCAATAACTTTGCAATCGAATAAATCAGTTGAAATCATCGTGCCAAAAACGCCTTCGCCTAGCCAACTCTAGATTCCTTTCACCTGCCACATCACACTTTCATTTGCCCAGACACTTCGTGTTCAACAGCCCGGCCACAACATTTAAATTTATTAAGGCCATAAAATGATATTTTTGCGGCCTCAGCCAGCGTGGCTACAAATGGGCTCATAAATATTTAAAACCGCTTAAAACACGCACGGGAACCGAAAACCAAAAACCCAAAGCCAACAAACGTTTAATTTTATTGCCCTGGCCAACAGCCGCAACCCCCAACCAACTCCACTCCACGCCACTGCCAGTCCCAATCCCTTCCAGCTCGAATAAAGGGCTGCTCCGCGTCGCAACCGCTTCGATAAAAGATTTTAATTCACTTTTGATCGCGTTTGGGAATCGCACCTATTCAAATCTTGGCCAGGACGGACCACCCAAAGGCCGAGAGCCCATCAAAATGCCATAAAACCGGGCTTAAGTAGAATCGCCAGCATCGTTGCAGCCACATGAACCTGATCCCGGCTAATTGAAAAGCTAAAAACTGAAATTTGTGTAAATTATTTTTCCCATAAATAAGCCACTTGATGGCTGTGTGCAGTGGCTTGCAAGTTGGCACCTGGTCGCCACCTCCACCCCGTGCACGTATCCATGGCCTGTCATCGAGGATCTGCCATGGCAGGGAACCAGATGGACAGTCGTCTACATGTTGTCTATGGAAAAAAGGTTTTGGCTCACAATAAAACATCTTAAATAAACTCTAGATGAGGAGGCCGAGTGTCTTTAAGTATTTATTAGCAGATCCCTACTTAAAAACCAATCAAATTCGTCGAGAATCCCACTGACAATCTGACAATCAGGCGGTTTTCCACTGGACTTAATGGTCGCCGTGGAGCAGTTGGACCTTCGGTCCGGCTTGGTGGTCACTAGGGATCTGGGGTTGGGATGTGGCTGGGAATGGGTCTGTAGCCCTGGGTGGGTCGTTTAAGATTTGACGATCCCTCCGGAAGCGTTTAATTTGTTTCGGCACCTCGGCCAAGAGCCGAGAGCTGAAAGATAAAGCTGGAAGCGGATCGAAGCGAAGCCCGGCCTTAATTAAATCCCAACGAAATCGGAGTTTATTTATATGTCTGCCTGGCGTTTTGTTAACCCATTAGCGGCGACAACGTTTCTGGCGGACAGTAAGTATATTGCACTGGCCGTTTTACAGTTGTCTGGCCCGCAGCGAACAGCCACTGGATCTGGCGGGGATTGGGGGTCAGATCGGAGACCGGGCATCGGGGAGAGAGTGGTCCGTCTGAGGCGCTGCCATGTTTAGTGGCAATTAAAATGTTTTTATCTTATTAGTGCCTCTTATCTGCGGCTGCCATTTTAAGATATATGCGAGGGACGTGCGCGAAACGCCGACCACAACAGTTATCGATTGTGCAGCATCTGTATCTATGGGGTATCCATCCCATTCCATTCCAGGCGGGATGGGGCAGGAGGAGCTGGCCTGGAGAGTGGGCCTGATTGAAAAATTTCCTGAGTTCTTCTATTCCATTAAAGCGATTAACCTGACCGCTGACTCGCGTACTTAAGCTCAATTCCCACAGCCTAAATATTTTCCAAGGAAGCGAATCGTACCAGTAATCCAATTTGAGGCTCAGCGGCTTCCAGGGATTAGATAAAATTATATATGAAAGTTAATTGGCGAAGCTCTAGACTTCGTCAAATGGATTTCTGTGACATCCAATCTTCTTCCCGTGGGTATGATGGTATGCCCAGCCTGGCTTCTGACCTTTCCTTTCCACTTTCTTAGTTGGTCCTCCGAGCCTGGCAGTTAATCACATGCAACACCAATCCATTCCAAGCGCCTTTTAAGCCCGCGGTCCAGGCACAAATCAATCGGGCAATTTGCACGCTTCGACATTTCTCGATTGAATTATTATCACTAGCCAGAGTCCGGCTGCCAGTATCCAGGGATGGCACACTGGACACTGGTCACTGGAGTCTGTAGTCTGTAGTCTGGAGACCCGTGTTCTTGCTCCATCCAGAGACTGACAGCTGTGCGGTGGCTTTGACTGGTGACTGGGAGGTAGTGAGGCAGGGAAGGCAGTCAAGGCAGGGAAGCAGGGCAGGTGGAAGGTGGAACCCGGTCCGTTGACCACGACCACAATGCCCCAGTGGCCATGTTCATGTCGGACTCTCGCTCGGATGGAGCGGGGCACCATATTTGCAGCAGGCGGGCCAACAAGTTGCAAAACAAATTTGTCAGAGTGTTTCCCATTTTTGGGCAGGCGTTGCAGCTTTGGCCATGTGATTTGTGCAATGCGTCGATGTTGCCGGTGTTACTGGTGTTGCTGTTGCAAGTGTTGCTGCTGCTGCTGCTGCAGTTGCAATTGGAATTGGAATTGCCTTTGTTGCCGGGGACGCTGGTTCCGGCGCAATGTGGTCATTCGCTAATTTGGCAGCCGTTTGCGTTTAATTAGAGGGCCGCCGCAGAGCTCGACCCGGAGCAACACTTTCGATTTTAGTTCCCCGGAGCTGTCCCGTGATCGGGCACGCCCCCAATTCGGCCCTGCCACGCCCTCCCCGTTCCATATGCACTGAACATAAGCATAGGGTTTAAATTCCAGCTTAAATGCTGTCTAAGAACGGTGACTTTTATAGAATGAAGTGTCTGGCAATCCCCTTAGGTTTCGAAATCTTGGGTCGTCTACATTTGTATGTCCAATATCATCTAGAGCAATCCTTTGTCCAATCTGTTAAGAGTACATGCATTTTTCTGAGTGTGCCTGTTGAAGATCACGTCTCACGTAGAGGCCATTAAAGGCCACAGCATCACGATCGAGTTGGACCTGGGCTTTCCAGCTGGAGCTGGAGCCGAGCTGAGTGAATGACTTTGAGCCGGCCTGTCGTCACACCCCCATGTAATCCTCGCACGATCTCTGCGCTTGAACCTTTTTGATTAGGGCCGGGGCAACGGAACCGCCGACTGACTGACGGAGGAGTCCACTCCCCTCGGAGATCTGCCCAGCTTCCACACTCCCCGCTCCCCACTGCGAATCGCCTCGCAAAGGTCGTTAAAGTCGCATCGCTGCCGCTGGGCCCGCAGATTTTGGCGGGTCTTGGATCTTGCCTCTTGGCTTTAAGTCGAGGGCTCAGGGCCTTGTCCTTTCTGCGCTTCATCAGGGCTTAGTTATGATCTGCAGTACCCTGCCAGCCCGTCTGGGATTACTCCATTTTCAAAGCGGCTTGTTCAGGGGAATATATAAGACCAAGTTGGTGTCGGGTGTGCGGACTTAAACCACTTATGGTTCCAATCTATACACATATCTTTAATCTCAATTCATTGCCATAACTGCGAGGTAATTTCAAGTGTTGCATCAATTCCAAATGGATTTAACATGCATTCCTCACTTTCATCCGATCGCATTCCAGATGGCCATGTTTCAATTTGTCATAATTTGTGCCATATCTGTGGCCATAACTGCAGATTGGTAAGAGTGTACCGGAGTACACAGCGAACTTTATTTGCTCCTTTCATTGAACGTTGTGCAAATGTGCTAATCGAAAAAGAGGGGGATATTTGGTATTTTTGAAATACCGTCACGTTTCAACATTTTACTACTCACTTGTGGCACGTTGTTGCCATTGAGCATATCAGTTTGGAATTTTATTGGCCACGCTTCCCGCCTGGGTAGCTCCGCTCCTTCATCTCATCCTCATCCTCATCTTCACCTTCGCCGCGGCCACTTGGAGCTCAGCTCGCTGATCTTGGCCTTGATAGCCGCATATGGAGGCGGGAATAACCCATTCCCCATTCCCAAATCCTCCGATCTTCTCCCTCCTCGATTCCCCACTCCAACCGACTCCTGACATTTATATTGCCAGATATTTTAAATATTCCCTGCTCCCCGCGTGGGAGTTGTCCTCCTCCTGGCCGGGGCTTCAGGTGTCGTTATCGCGTCTCAATGGTCTTTACGACCAGCCGATGGAGTGGGAAGATCTCGGACTGACTGCAGAACCACAGAAGGACCCGCGGACCAGGTCACGTCATTGTTTCTGAATCGGCAGACTCTTAACTATAATAGGAATTTTTATTGTCATGCGAAGTCAGAGTGGGATAAGTCGATAGTAAGGGGTGGTTTCACTTCAATGGCCCTCATGGGGAAGCAATGATGTTAAATTATAACTAAGAATTTGGATTCCTATAACTTATGAAATTCTCTTGGTTTCCGACAACCACAGCTGCCACATCGTTACCCACCTATCGGCAAAATGGCGACAACGTATCTATCACCACTGCCCCACCTGCGGATAGACTGCCTCTGGGCTACGAGGGAGCTGGAACTATAGAGCTGCAGGCCCAGGAGAACGACTACGTGCTTGAGGAGTCCGCCCTGCGAGTACCATTCTCCCCGCCGCCGAACTACTCTCCGCATCCTTTGACCCCACCGCCCAGTTACACGGAGAGACCAAGATCAGTCCAGGAACACAGATCGCACTTGGCCGAGGCAGTGCATCCAGCTGCCCCCGCACGTGTTGTGATAGTTCCGCCAGTAAGCGCAAGTACAGCAGCTAGCGAACAGGCAGCACGTCAACAAGCCAGAAGGAGACGGCGACTTCGGGAGCTTCAGCAGCAGCAGCTGCGATTCGCCTCCAGCACCGATAGCTCCAGTAGCTCCGGATCCAGTTGCTCGGAATTCGGGAGCGCCAGTGCCACCAGAAGGCAGCGGCGACGCAGGCGGGGATTAAGGGGTACGTAAACCATGTCCACTTAAACCATATCATTACAAATACCATTTCCTCTTGCAGATGCCTATTGTCCAGATCTTCTGAACGCGTGCTCCCTGATCCTCCAGAATCCCGGCAGCAGCGATAGTTCCGTGGGTGACTTCACGGCCACGCCCCCGCCTCCGGTGCGAGCACCTGGTCACCGGGACCAGGAGGAGAGCTTCGAGTACAGCTCCGACTATGTGGAGATCGACGAGCTGCTGCCACTAGTCGCCGGCGGGAGAGCAAAGAGCACTCCGCAGCTGGCGATGGGTCAGAACCTGAGCCTGCGACGGCCGCGCATCTCATTGACCTGGGTGCTCCGAGAGCAGCAGCAGACGCAGCAGGCTCCACCGTCGCAAACACCCCCATCCCCGCAGAAGGAGGCAGCGAAGGAGCTGGACAGCCAGGTGCTGGATCGCAAGGAGAACGAAGTCTTCCCGCCCAGAACAGAACCCTTGCCCACCCAGTTGGATGTTACCAAGAAGCGATACCGGGTTAAGCAGCTACCAAGTGGTGGGGAGCCGCTCAATGGCTATGCCACCACTCCCACCGCCCACCAGGCTCCGCCCAACGGTCACCTGGCCAATCAGAAGTTCTTCAGCAACCAAAACCTGCTGGACGTGTCACGGAGCGGTCCCAGCAGTGCTCCAGTGGCCGCCGCCTCCACCAAAGAGCTGCTCTTCGTGTGCACACCCCAGCGGGCGCCCAGGAGCGATGGTCACAGCGAAGCCCTGCTGCTGGCCAGAAAACGGAACGAGATCCGCAAGAAGCTGGCCTCCCGCCTGCAGCAGGCGAGATCCAGTGCCTCGCAGGCGGGAGAGGCCAGGGGATCGGTCACGGGAGCGGAGTCTGTGAAGTGCACCTCCTACTCGGAGCCCAGTTTGGTGGCTGCCTCGGAGGGCGGCGGAGTGGGGGGCTCGGGCGGAGGAGCAGCTGCCCCCCAGCAGCAGCGGAGACATAGGCATCGCAAGCGTCGGGATCGCAATCGTGTGCAGAGATTTGGCTATGAGATCCACAACGTGGACGAGTTTCTCTCCCGCTGCTCGTTGTCCACTCCCGGTAATATTCCCGTGGTTCTTTCCACGGCCAGCACCCTATACCAAACGAGACCAGGTGGCTACCAACTGGAGATCCCTCTGCCCCTGGGCATGGTGGTGAATGCGGTGTTCAAGAACCAGAACTGGCTGTATGTGCAAACGCCCCACGCGGAGGAGGGCTATGTGGGCTATGCCTGCTGCCTGCCCCTGGGAATTCTGCCCCAGCAGGCGAGAGCGGGCTCCAGGAACACCCCCTGCTGGGAGTCCAATGCGGATGTCTTCCCCCGCCCATGTGGCAACATGACGGACTCGGAGAAGGAGATCCGCCTGCGAGGTGGCACCCGATCCGATGGCGCCCGCACTCCACGCAGCTCAAAGCCCACTGAAGATGTCCTCAAGATCAGCTCCACCACCATCAACAACAACAATAACCATAGCAACAATAATAACCAAACGAAATGTGGGAGCACAACCAGCTCCTTGTACGGAGAACAGCAGGTGGACAAGCTGTATCTAAGGGCTGCATCCAAGCCGCGCCTGGTGGAGAAGGCCTACGCCCAGTTGCGCTCCACTCGCCAGGTGGCTGCGTCTGGTTCAGCTTCGGCCAAGAGTGGCGCTTCTCAGGATGAGTATGTGACCCTGCAGCCGAAGCCCGCCAAGAAGCAGGCGAGTGCCCAAGCCCATTTGCACCAGTCACAGCCAGCGGCGAGGCGCCTCTCCAACGTGTCCTACATCACCAACGGCCACAATGGCCAGCATCTGCATCCGAAGCTGGTGCCCCTGCCACCCTATGAGCACAAGCCGGCCAAGAACCAGGCGGAGGCAGACGCCACCCTGAAGGCGCTGCGGCGCCAGCAGGAGGTGGGCCAGCGGCAAACTCTAGTCGCCATCAACACGGACTACATCACGGAGAGCATCGCGGTGCACAAGGGCGAGATCGTGACGCTGTGCGAGTGCCGCGAGTCCAAGGATCAGCGCCAGTGGTTCTATGTGCGGACGCGGGACGGACGCGAGGGCTTCATTCCGGCCGAGGTGGCCGGCCATGGCTACCTGTAGACCTCCACCGCCTGGTATTGGTATGGGTCTCTTAGGGTCATATGAAAGGGATTAGGAAGCTTAATGTTAACTATGGACATCCTTTGTCATATTACCCATCCATCATATAATTGCTATATCTAGAATATCTTAATCTTTAAGATTTTCTCATGATTATGTGTTAAATTACTTAGCTTTATATTTCGAATCTTTCCATTACTGAGTAAAGTATCATTCATGAAAAATGGAGTCCAACCACCATAAGTTGTCCAAAGAGCACCTTCTCCCTTTTAAGATTTCCAAAAGGACCCCGCCTACCCACTTGCCCACCCCCAAAATAAGTCAAGTTCTACATTTAAATGAATTAACTTAATACCCATCTTAAGCACTCATAGGCCACTCATTCCATTCGCGATCCCTAGTACGCTTCTAGTTGTAAACTGTACTCGTATCGGTGTCCGTAATTGAATACTTGTAACTGTATCTGTGTATGTGTATGTGCGTGAGTGGAGATCCTTCGCAGGACCTTGTATTTATCTAGCCTAGCATTACGAGTAGTCTATGTAATAGAAAACTTGCTTAAAGGAAATCAAAGAAGAAAGCGCAGACGGAAACTATTTATATAATAACTGTACTTGATGCTTCTACTAAATAACATAAACAGACATTTAAATAAACATATAAAACCATTGCGTGACTATTGACCTGGGTAAGTGGGTAGAAAAGCAAGTGCATATTTTTACATATTTGTATTATCATCTTTATTATCCTCGTTTCTCTCAAGATCAAATGTGTGTATATGAAGATAACATAACGCAGTTCAGGGTAAAGTTATATGGGTTAACGTTGACACAATCATAATGTTCCAATATTTGAACTACTTTTTAAAATTTGATCTAGAATCTAATATGAGTTTTATACAATTTTGGCCAAATGTTTCCTTCTTACAAAGCATCAGCATTAAATTTGGATAACAATTAATTTTACGATATTTTACGGCATTTTAAATAGTCTATCAATGCCTTATGTGATCTCTATAAATGTATTGTTTATGCACTCTAAAAATAAGTTTCTTATTAAAAATATAAATACCATATACTTAAGCTATTGATTTCAATCTGTATATGCATGGGTTCGATTTAAAATTATTGCAACCTCCGATCCGAGTTTGCCTCACAGGCACTCTGCACTTTTACCAGGAAGAGGTGTTGTAGGTACTTAATTTAATATGATTTCACTTAGGGAGTTAGTCGCCTATATGAGCATAAATGTCAGTACAATTTGGGTCGAATGAAGGAGACATTTACAAAAGTGAGGACCTCTGCTGGGTTGTAAAGGGCCCCTAAATAATAATTTACAATTGGTTGAGCTGACATGGCTTTGCTGAACGAGAATACAAAAAGACAATTACATATCGAATGCAAGACAAATGCTACCCTACACAGAAATACATAACAGCATGAACTGAAGTTCTAGGAAACAACTTAAGCTAAAGACGTTACGTACTCAGTTGGGCAATTCTTACCCTACACACATAGACAAATTAAAATATGATGGCTTAAAATCTAACCAGCGTGTGAAATGACTGTTCCGGCTGCCTACTTGCGAAATTCCGGACTGGAACTGGGCGACGCCGTCGATACGTTGTCCAGGTTGGTATTCGTGTTGTCGAAGCACTCGTGCTGTGGCTCCGGTTCCGTAGGCGGCAGCGGTTTGTTCAGCAGCACAGTCATGTTCTTCACGTTGCTGGGCTTCTCCTCGTCTTGGTTGATGTTGAGCATGGCGTCGTTCATGCGGTGGTAGTGCGGCTTCTGCGAGGTGCTGGGTCGTGAGTAGTCCAGGTGATCGTATTCATCTAGCGTATAGAATTCAGACAATTAGATTGTTGTTGCCTTAAATTGGTCTTATAAACACTGGACATGAGTGAGGACGAACAATGCACTACACGGAATGGTTCTTTAACACTGGCTTACCCTCGGGAAACAAAATCTTGCTATATATTTTCACTGATTCATGCCGTAATGTGTGCAAATGTGGAGTACATAGTTAGTTGTGAAGTTACTAAGCCTGCCTGTGTAAAGGTCTAATGACATACCGGGATCCTTGTAGCCCTCCTTGTGCTTGATCTCATCGTAGACATGCTCCTCCTTGAGGGATTCGTTGTACACAATCGGATTGGTCTGGTCCGCGTTCAGGTTCTTCGTTATCAGGTCGTGGTTGTAGTTGATCGAATAGCTACCCACTGTGGAGGCAATGTACTATGAGGCACTGACACAAAATATTGTGCTCTAAACATCTTACCCCTGCCACTGGCATTGCAGTCATCGCCGTAGTCCGTGCTCATCGTGCTCCTCTGGTCAAAGTTGTTCATCTTGGAACGCATATTGTTGGGCAGGAGACGCGTGTCCGCCTGCATGCCGTACACGGGATTGTCGAAATTGTGGTTGGGCGGCCAGCTCGGGGGATTCGTATCATGGGTGTAGTGTACATGGGCGATCTCGGTTTTTAGATTGGACACCCGTCGACGGTAGTAAATGAACACTGCGAAGATTATGCACGCAAACAGGGTCATCAGGACTAAGGTCAGAGCTACACTCGCCCGGCTCGCTGCAATTAAAAATGAATGACATGAGTTAGTAATGTTGCGGAATATATCCTTATCAATGATTTATCTTACAATTTTCGCTTTGGTCTGCAACACGTTGGGAGGCGATTAGCTCGTCGCAGTTATCGCCGGTGTAACCACTCCTGCACACACAACCGTGGGCCGCATGGCACTGGAAATTGGCAGACGGACACTCGCAGGTATTCATGCAGTGCTCGCCGTAGAATCCCTCCGGACAGACCTCATCGCACCGTGTGCCTGACCAGCCGGTCTCGCAGATGCACATACCGTCGGCCTTGCGGCAAACCTTGTGGTGCACGCACCGGCAGCGCTGGGCGCATCCTTGTCCGTAGGTGTCTGTGGGACAGGACTCGTTGCAGTTGGCACCTGTCCACCCTGGCAGGCACTGGCACTGGCCGGTAACGTGGTTGCACTCGCCGCCGTGCTCGCAGTTGCACTTGAGCTTGCAGCCGGGTCCGTATAGTCCGGCAGGACATGGGTGCTCGCAGGTGAGTCCTATGTAACCCGTGCGGCAGAGAATTTCACCTGTGATGTGATCGCAGCTCTTGTTGCCTGAAGTGTGAGTATATGTGAGTATTTGGGTGTGTTTTGCTTTGGCCTTGCATTCTTATCCAATAAAGCTTACCATGGAGGATCTCCGGGCAGCGTTCCTTGCATTCCATGCCGTAGAATCCAGGTGGGCAGGGTTCCGCGCAGTCGGCACCAGTCCATCCGGGTGAGCAGATGCAGTTACCGGAATCGGGATCGCAGGAGGAGTTATTCAGGCATCTGCAAACTTTATCACAATTTTCACCATAGTAACCGCTCCGACAGTTGGTCTCGCAATGAACGCCTTGGGTTGTTCGATCGTTGGGCATCATACAAGGACAACAAAAACCAGGAACACAAAGGTGCAGAACCAGAAAAGCAAATTAAATTGAGGAAATGAAACGTGGCCATGCAAAATAGGTGCGATAGATGCAAAAATGAAAGTAATGAGTTCAGTGCGCACTAATAAGGGTACAAGATGGTACTGATTAACGTGTTATAAGTAGATTTACACTTCATATTAAATATTTAATGGAAAACTGCCTTCTTTATATCAACAGTTTGCTTTAAAAAAGGAAACAAATTTTAAGGGGTTACTTAATTACTGTTAGAAGAAAATCATGCAAGCTCTACCATTTTTTTAAAGTATTCAAGAATAAGAATACCATTCTCTAATTGAACTGAATTGAATCACTGATTTTTTTATGATTTTAGATCGGAGCAACCTATAAATCTCGCTAATGATAACAGTGTTCTATGAACTTGATGAGGTGAATTCAATGAGGTATATAGAAATCCCGCTAGTACCTCCCCAATCCTGCTTGCACACGCATCTTCCATTGGTGGCGTCGCAGGCCAGGCTATTGTTAAAGTCGCACTGGCACTTCTGGGCGCAGTCGTGTCCGAATTTTCCGGTATCGCACTTCCGTTCGCACCGCTCGCCCGTCCAGCCGGCGGCGCAGGTGCAGCTTCCGTTCTGCGGATTGCAGGCGGCGTTGTTGTGGCAGTCGCACACCTTGGCGCAGTCGTGTCCGAAGTGGTTCAGATCACACGGCCGGTCGCACTTGATGTTCTTCCATCCGGCCGTGCACAAACACTGGCCCGTCTCCGGCTCGCACTTGGCTCCGTTCTGGCAGTCGCAGCGCAGGGCGCAGTCCTGACCAAAGGTGCCCGGCTCGCAGCTCTCCTCACAGGTGGGTCCGCGCCAGCCCGGCGCACACAGACACGTACCATTGACCGGCGAGCACTTGGCTCCATTCTTGCAGTTGCAGGTCAGCTCGCAATTCGGGCCGTAGCGCAGGAAGGTGCAGGGTCTGGTGCACTGAGCACTACTCCATCCGATGCTGCACTGGCACTTCCCCGTCTCAGGGTGACACAGATCCGTGTGCTCCATGTCGCACTCGCAGGTGCGGTTACAGTCCAGCCCGTACTTGTCCGCCTCGCAGATCCGCTCGGCACACTTGGCACCCGTCCAGCCGGGATTGCAGATGCACGTTCCGTTGGCCCGATCGCACATGGCATCGTTCGCGCAGTCGCAGGTCATGCTGCAGTTGAATCCGTACGTGTTCAGCTGACACTCGTCGAAGCAGCGTTCCCCGCGATATCCGGGCGGACACTCGCACTTGCCGGTGATGTGGTGGCAGGGCGCTCCCTTGTAGCACTCGCAGCTCTCTTGGCATCCCGGGCCGTAGCTGCCCACCGGACACTTGTTCGCACACACGTCGCCCGTCCAGCCCGGATTGCACATGCAGGCCCCGGTCTCCGGCTGGCACTTTCCGTCGTTCTGGCAGGGACAGTCCTGCTGGCACTGGGCGCCATGCTTTCCGTCCGGACATCGCATATCGCATCTAGTTGGAGCGGAGTATTAGTATGGGTTTTGCGTTGGAGCAGGAGCAAAATGAAACGTAGGATGCAACGGCCTTAGATCACAGCCACGAAAAATATTGATTGCATTCTACGATTCATTTTAATCCTAATCCTCGGCCAGAAGCTTGTGCCGCCAAAGACGCCTCCCCGTCCACTTACAGGGGACCCGTGAAACCGGGCGCACACTGGCATTCGCCGGACACGTGGTGACACTTGCCGCCGTTCTCGCATCGGCACTTCTCCAAACAGTTGGCCCCGAAGAAGCCCTCCGGACAGGTGTCCGCGCAGCGTGCTCCGGTGTAGCCCTTGGCGCACTCACAGTCGCCTGAAAAGGGCTCACATACCGCGTTGTTCAGGCAGTCGCACTGCATCGAGCAGTTCCGGCCATACCAGCCGGGTGGGCAATCTACCGAAGAGTGACACAAACTTGGTTAGCTGCGTTTACGGATCACAAGGTACGGGTTCGACAGTTAGTTGCTTTTTTCTTGCTTTTGCCTTTTGCTTGCTAGCCACGGGAAACCCAGGAGCCGGAAGAAGTTCCGCTCCCGGAACCTCCCGTTTTGGTGGAGGGAATTAGTGACCGAAGGCCTGCTTGCACCTGGATAACTGAGCCGGAGTGAACTGCATGGGTGTGTGAGACAGTGGAGTGTAGGTTGTGGGTGGTCGGGTTAGATTTCGGGTCAAGATGGCATTAAACAAAAAACAAACAAAAGCTACAAAGCAACATATAACATATAGCAGAAATACAGCTAGAGAGACACTACGTGCAGATCTTTGGTAGTCCAAAAATAGAATGCCCTTGCAAAGGCTATAAACTATATATAAACCTTAATAATAATCTGGTTCTTAAATATTATTTCGACTAGAATAGCATATGGTTTTCAGACAAATTTATCATTTCCTTTTTGCTGATCGTAAAAACATTCAATTTTGATGACAATTAAAAAGCCCGCGAGCAGATTATTAATCCATTCGCCTTTCTTTCATGAAGTAGGAGTGCCTGTTGCTCGTCCCCGGCAGAAAAACGTGAGCTCGGAACTCGTCTATGTTGAATTCGTTGGGCTTGTAGACAAAAGGTTCCTTGATCACCGACACTGAACTGACTTTTTTTACTAGCTCTTCGACCGGAGATGCGACCTTGGTCACTTTCTTTGTGATGCCAAGCATCTGCCAAATATCGTACTCCGACTCCTCCGTTACCAGCGACTGCGCCGCCAGGCTTTGGACACTTGGCGATGGGGTCGGACAGAACGGCAAGCACTCCTTCTTCTTTGCCATGTCGTTCTCTACCTTCTGCACCATCGGATGCTTCAGCGTCTTGGCAAACTCCAAGACGTCGGCAATGCTGGGGAAGCGCTGAGTATCGGTGACAAAGCCGTTTCCGCCCAAGAAGATGTTTCGCCTGACTGCCACGTTCGCCTCGAACTCCTCTTGCTCGTCCAAGTCGCAGTCGCGACAGTCAAAATGAGTAACCTTCATGTTGGCGGTGAGGGCACATATAAGTTTTGTGCCCATCTTCGGGCCTAAAGGAATGGCCACCATTATTAGCCGACGTAATGGATCGTGATGACGCAGAAGATCGCCTAGTTGGTCCACAATTGTCCGAGGATTCGCCTCGATGCCGGATACATTAAGCTCCTCCACATGCTCGGTGCCCTTGATGCCGTTGCACAAGATGGACAGGGAGTCGCCGCTCAACTTGTTGTGGGCCAATCCGAGATACTCCAGTCTGGTGAGGTTCGATCGCTGCAGTGCCTCTCCGATAGCCGACATGGCCCGCGTGTCCAGTCGGTTGTACTCCAGCTCCAGGGACCTTAGCATTTGCGGCCGCTCCAGCAGAATTCCCAGCTCGGGGCCACAGTCGTCCGTCATCTGGTTGTACCCAAAGTCCACCACCTCCAGCAAAGGCAATACGCGCAGAGCCCGGCACACGGTGTATAGCTTAAAGCTATTAAGTCTGCTGTTTCGAAGCCGGAAGATCTGCAGCTGCTGCAGTGCCACTAAACCTCTAGCCAGGCGAACCATGTCCTTGATCGAAAAGAGCACGTTCCGCTTGTGGTACTTCCTACCCAAAGCCGGACCCAGAAACTCCAGGTTCAACGATACCAGGTTGACAAAGTGGCGCACAAAGCTAAGATCGATGTGGACGCAGTCCTCCTCCGGATATTTTAACTGTTGTAGATGCGTCAGATATCTTTGCTTGTTGCGTTTGTCCAAAACCTTGTCGTCGCCATCGTCCGGTTCCGGCTCCACGCGGATATCGAAGGTGCCTTTTATTCGCTGATTTCGCTTCTTTTTCTTTCGCGGCTCTGGTTCCTTGGGCTTCCGCATCTCGGACCGACGTCGCCTGCGCTCCTCGTGCTCCGCCTCCCTGGCCGCCTTTAGATCCCGCAATCGTTGTCGGGCAACGTTCCGTTCATGTCGACGCTTGCGACGCTCGTTGCCGGAGTCATCTTCATCGTCGGAAGCATTCAGCGTAAATTTTGTATTGAATCCAATAGCCCTATTCTGTTCAGAGGCGAAGGAACCCGCCCCCTCCTCTTCTTCCTCCCCCTCCTCATCACCGTCTTCGGGTGTCATTGGCTCATCACTGGAGATTTCTATGCCACCGGACTCCTCGGAGGATATTTCCGGCTCCGAGTCGTCTTCCTCACGTTTTGTTTTCCGGAAGGCATACTCCGACAGCGGCTGCAGGTGCCGAATGTCCATGAAGCGAACATGATCCTTTATCAGCACGGCTAGTTCGGTCATCTCTTTCTCTGGCCAAAGGGCGGCCGGACAGGCCTCCACCAGCTCCATGTACTTCAGGCTCAGTCCCTTGCCGCGCCAGTCATAATCCTGCAACCCCTTCAGTGCAAGGCATGTCTCGGAACTCTTAGCTAAGACCACCCGCCTCCAGTAGCTCGCATCCTCTACGGAGTAGCACTCGCGCAGAGGCAGATCCACATCGAGGGTATCGTAGTGGGCGCGCATCCTTCGCGGATCTTGGAGCACGTCGTCGGGCACGTTGGCATTTCCACGTTTAGCCATCTGTCGGACGCACAGATCCGCCAAAGTGGGCACTTGGTCGGCATCATTAAACGCCTCTGCGAAGATTTCCCGATTACGCTCCGAGAGTAAATTCCGATTGGCGGTCAGGGGCGGCTTGTAAAGCTGGTACACGGCCAGCATGACCGGATCATTCGGAATACTCAAGCTATTGGTGTTCGGCAGCGGCAGGTAATCTGAGTCCTCATCCTCCATCCTACGTTCCAAGATGTGTGTGGTGTAGAGCTTTTTATGGTATTTTTTATTTTTCCTATTTTTTTTGTTTGTATGCTTTTTGTTTGACTTTAATGTGTTGTCATATTGGAAGATTATTTTCTTCTGGCTTAAGTTGGGTTTTTTTTTGGGTCTGAGAATCGACTAAGGCTGTATCAAAATTTGCATAATATATTAGAGTCGGTTTCTACGTATCAGCTCTGCGCTGTTCGAAGGTCTGAAAGTACTTTAAATAATAAAATCTACACTCGAGCGGAAGATCAGTTCTGCCCACAGTAAATTTCTAATCTTTGCAAGGGCATTTAAAACTACAGAGCTTCAAAGCTGCTTAAGTGATTACACAAGCTCTTATCTACGGGGCTCGGCTCATCGCAGGCAATACGGGAATATTATGAACTTGAAGTTTCAAAATTCAAAACCCCTGTTTCTGGGATAAGCCGAACCCTTGGAACACCCAAGGCGATTCATTAGGGACAAATTACGATTAGCTTAAGGGATCAACGAACTTATATCGCAGGCGGGTCCTCCGTAACCATGATCGCACTTGCACTTCTCCGGGGAGATGCATCTACCGTGCTGGCAGGGTTCCGAGCAATGCGGCACGCATTCTCCTGCGCTTGCGATGTAGCCATCTAAAAGCGGTTAAAAGTGGTAATATGTAAAGTAAAGTCAAACATCCAGAAATTCCCAACTCACCACAACAGTCCCTCACAATACGGTTCTTCGCAATCGTCTTGGTTTTGTTGACCACTCGGTGTTTAATGCGATAGGTGGAGCACCTCGGCGGGAATGTGACGCACCAGGTGGAGCCCCGTTCCTGGAACGATTGCAGTTCTGTGTAGACCACGTCTACGTTATACCTAAAGGTAAAAGTATCTATTAATTTAGTTCATTTGTCGTGACAGGGGATAAGCTTACAGTTCTCTTCTTTTGCAGATGTTGGGTCCATCCAGATCTTTAAGATCCGCCTGAGCCAGTACCAGCTGGGCCAGGCAGGCCATGAGGATTACCCGCAACATGGTGGCAGTGATTTCCAGGTCCTGGAATGAGTTACTCGTACTGATGCAGCTTCACTGGCGGATCACATTGAACTGATAATAACAGTCAGTATTAACTAAAGGATGACTCAAGCCGCGATTAAATCGAATTCAACTGCAAGAACAAAGAGAGAATGAGTTTCACTAAATCAGGCTTTCTCCGTATGATTTTATATACTACCAATATACATATAAAAAGGCATATATACATGTTTCTGAAAAGGGCTAGATTTAATCGTTAGAAAACACACATAGTATTTCCCGTCGGATACAATGGGTCGTAGCCACCTGTCCAGGGTAGTCCAGTCTAAATGTAGAAAATTTCCAACACAGCCAGAAATTGAAAGCTGCTCAATAAGTATCTGGGAAACTATATCCCTAGAGGTGCCAGGAATCCGATTATAGTGTAAAACAAGAGCGCAGCAGGAGAGGATGCACAATCAACGTTCACCCTTCAATGGAGGCCCGGGAGGATTCGGAGCCAGTGCCTTCAACTTCAATGCACCACAGTTCGGCGACGCCGCTGGGTTCTCCGAGGGTCTCAACGGGATGCCCTTTCTGGGCAAGATGCCCGCCAAACCGATGATGCGCTCCATTAGCCGCCAGCGCTCTCTGATCGATGGGGCTGGGCTACCCAGGATGCCGTCACCTCTTCCCGCGATGGCCCAGCAAATCTTGAGCGGAGGCGGAGTGGGACGTGGCCAACGCTACCCAGTGCCACCCATTTCCAGTTACTATGGACACTACGAGGGCGACCTTTCGATGTCTTCACTGTCGAAGCTAAAGAACACCCCCTCACCCCCTCAGACACAATGGCAGGAGCATGAAGCACCGCGTATAGCCGCACTTTCAGAAACCGACTCCGAGAGCGACCTATGCAGTCAGCAGGCGAGCGCAAAATTGTCTGTATCCCGCTGGCGCCGTGCCATCAACTACGTAACGTCCACTCTGCCGGAGCAGCGTCGCCAACGCCTGGAGGTGATAACCAAGCGCTGTGGACAGTCGGCTATCGCCAAGCATCTTCTGTTGCTGCTGCATCTGATCGCCCTGGTGGTGGTTGTGTGTTTCCGCCAGGTCGCGCGACTTGGATGGCTCTGCGGCGACATTCGCTATCGCCTGGGACGCACCAAGTACCAGTCGCGCAGCTACCTGCGCCAGATGCTGTGGCGGCTGGCCATTGCCAAGGGCAACGACACCTTTCTCTTTCTAATCGTGGTGCTGGTGACGCCCTGGCTATTCCTTCTCAGCCTTGTGGGCTTCGCCATATCCTTCGTCTTTTCCTTGAGGACCGCGTTGGCAGGGGGTGTCCGTCATCTCAACCGGCGCGTATTTTAGACCATAAGTGGAGGGAAAAGGCTGGAGTAGCAGCACCCAGAAGCTCCTTCGCCCCAAGTATTAGACAGACTTTTCACACAATGACACTAAAGCAGCGCATTCCACAAAATAAAACAAGACACAGAAAGAAGAAACCACCTGAATTTTAAATATATTTTGTGTTGCAGCAACAAAGAAACATTTGTGTTTTCATGGATTCAGGCTTGGGTTTATATTCCGTATAGCATTATTGCATCATTCCCCATTTCGAATGTTGTTTTCATTCTGGAAGATTGCAATCCGCTCAAAGGTGTTAAATATCTGGCCATCTGCTTATGTGTGATCTGATCGATAAATCGCAAAAGTATTTATTTGTTTACAGCTTTATCCGCTCGCTGGCCACTTGTTCGCCACTCATCAGACCCATTTATTGTGTGTATTATTTCTGCCATTTATTCTGCACGATAAATATGGATGTGAACAAATCAAAACGAAAACATTTCCGCCGCTCATGGGGCAGAACCGCAGATTGTGGGCCTTTGTTGTTCATGCTCTCTGTAATTTCACTTTCAATTGCATCCCGCCAGCAAAAAGCCCCATCTGTAGTATATTATATGATTCACTGGCCACCGACAGTCACATCTGCGTTCCACGGCACATGAAAAGCGCTCAGTGACTCGGGAAAATCCAGGAGAACCTCCTCCAGTTTCCATTCAGTGCCCCAGGGCCTACTTCACAAGTGTCCAGAGGTCGCCTCTGGAATTTCTCGAATTTCAACCCAACATGGGGCTAAGAGATATTGAGAACTTGTCATTAATTATGTCAAGTCTACGTGTGAACTGGGCCAAGTAATGTCCAAGCGTGGTTTACAATTACCAGTGACCCATCAACAATGGATTGCATAAACGTGGATCGCTATCTGTAAAATTACCCATGCCGAACCATTTGCAATTGATGCCAGCACTGATTTTCAGGAAATAAAGATCCACTTTTAATATTAAACATTAAGTTCACAATAATATACGAAATTATCTATGACAATCGCGGACAAAAGAGAGCTCTTTCTTTCGGTACTTGGTTATTTGGAACTGACATGAAGCACGGGCCAGCCATGTCTGGTCAGTTGGAAAGTACCTACAATTATCTGGGCGATTGTCGTGATCTACAATCTGTATTTATATTGCAAAGATAATTGCTGGCTTCATTTCTTGCCAGCGAGAAATCTGATTCACTTAATCGCACGGCAGGTGCTCCCCTAACTCATCAGAAAGTGGTATTTGCCAAGGTCGCCATTAGCCAGAAATCGCGTGATGAACTGCCAACGGCGCCAAATAAATTTTAGACGAGAAATTTTTTGAAACGCAGTGTTAATAAAATGTTCAAGTTTTAGAGCAGATCGTGAATGTGTTCGTCCTTTTAGATACTTACTACAATCCTAAAAATAGCCAACACTGAAACGATAATAAACATCTGGGGCAATATAAATTTAAGTAGACAGAGATAACCACTTGGCAACCCCTCGACTTTGCTCAAGAGATTACAAGTGATAAGGGCGGATGATAAGAACGCCGCAGGCGTTCCCCCTCCAACCCAACAGCGATTAGGTTCACTGATATTTGTTCTGTTGTAGGTGACTAATTTAGCCTCTCTATATATAAGCAAATCCACGGAACGGAAGGTGCGTAATCCGGTCATGGACAAACACTAATAGAATAATACCAAATCATCCCGTAACATCGTACATATAAATTACGATGGACAACGAAATCGTGCGAACCCAACAATCTGGACTAATTCACTTTGCATTTTGAATGCTAAATAACGATTAGCAGAGTCCACGTTTTTAAAACAAAGTATAAACCTTTGGAATCAAAAATATTAACCATAAACTAGAGTGTTACTCTAACCCATTGTCATTAAGTTTCATTTTGCCACTTAAGGAGCAAATAAACTCGTATCTTCCCTTCCGCATATGTAGATAATATTAAAATGCGAACTTGCACGAGACAACGAGCTTACACTCGCAATTTACTTATTTGTTTACACGCCTGATTGCTGTTTTAATGAGCTAAATAAATATGTCGTGGATGAGTCACCTTAGGCTAAACAATGCTAGACTATAGTCTATAAACTATACGGATCTGTTAGTTGTATAATCGGCGAGTGTGCGAGATTTTTCAATGGAAAACGTGTTCGGCACAGTTTGTTTTATCGAGTATCGAATCCATTCACCATTCATCGATGCCGCATGCCCAGCATCTGTTCCGATGCTGAGTCACTTGGATTTCATTCACAAAAGTCTCTGGCTAAGGCTCGGATTTTGCTCAGAACTTCGGGTCAAATCGCAGGTTTGTATTTCCGCCCTTTCCCAACATGTGTGTACTTGTGGCACACCTCATGTTTGCTGCAATATCATATCTCGCCCTTATCTGCGCCCAGTATTGGACAAGCAGAAACAACCCGATGATTCGCACTGATTGTGGTTCTTAATCGGAAGGGGCCAGCGAAGAGTTGAGGAAGTTCCAAATGAGGACCATAAAGTGTTAGCACATGTATTAGGAGATTGATTAGAAGTATGTTACGAGTCTATTTCCGCTGACAGTCTGTCTACGTGCCCTTATAAGTATTTGGAATGTATGTATACATAGGTACTTATATATGACTAATTCCCTGATTTTCGATGAAAGCTATCGAAAGAAATTACACTCAAGTGGATCGTGCAAACAAAAAGCTGCGGAATACTTTCGGACTAAGAAGAAAGCTTTGTTGATCAAAAATCAATGGGATTCATCTATTTCATTCAATTTAGAATCATATTTTATGAAGTATAAGCATTGCCTATTTTCGTTCCAATTTAACATCCATCAGAGCTAAGAATAGGTATTGTATTGTGTATATTTTTGGGTGTATTTTCAATTGAAACTGCAAAATGCATATGTAAGCATCTGGATTTGAGTTGGGTTAATATAATCATAAGCATAAGGGGAAAATGAGCCAGATATTCTTCAACTTCAAGTACTGCGCACTTGATAAAGGCTAAACAAAGATTGTCGCTTCCCGCTCCATGTAAACAGAATTATTCTACATAAGAGGAGCTCTCCACTTGAGCTGTACTTTGGATAGCGAAATCAAAGTCGAATTTACTGAATCCACATCTACAATAACCGCAACGCATATTTTTGGCGTTCAGTGGGCAATTCAACGCCTTGGCAAAGCAGATTTGGCATAAACAATTGTAGAAATAATAAACGATTTTAATGGCAAGAAATTGATTTGGTATGAAAGCAAGTTGTTCAGGATCAGGAAATTGAGACAATGCTATTATTGCAAGAATATTAGTTTGCACGAGGTCAAGGGTCTTACATTTGTGAACAACTTAAATGCTAGGCCAATCAAAACATTCAGTGAACAGTCTAATGCAAGCAAAGGGTTCTCATTATGGCAGTTAGCTGCCATAATGAAGTATCTGAGCTATTAATGTATAACCACGTCAGCCGCAGAACCAGTGACTTCAGCTGTTTCGTATTCATTTCACAGGTGAGCCCACACTCAACACCTCAGTTGGAATTGGCCAATTAGCGGGCGAAGCTCGGATTTCTAGCCCGAATTCGGATAGAGCTAGAAGCTTTCTCGATTGATTCAGCGAAGAGAACCGATTTCAGCTGAAAACCAAGCAAACATGTGTATATTATTCTAGTGGAAAGGCACCCACACATTGCAATGCAGACAGACGAGCCAGAATTATGCATAATCATCAGCAAAAGCGAAATGCACTTGCAACAATACGGAGAAAGCAAAGGAAAATGTTGGATAATGCAAACCCAAAGCGAAAACATAGAGAACAGAGACTGTCGCAATCATAAGGGGAAAACGAACATCCCGACTCATGGGTTGTCCTCTAACCACCGCCCAATTGGACAAGAAACCCCACGAGGTTGCATCCCAGTCACTCCCTGCTACTCCACCCAGCATTATCAGTAAAGCTGAGTAATCATGGCGACGACAAAGCCCGGCTCCATAAAGGAACCTGAACAGACATTGTAACATGTATGGTATGGTATGATATGATACGATATGAGGGTGGGGAGAGCGCACCTCTGAGTGCCGTTTCAGCTTTTAATTTTGCAATGGCTCGTGGGGTCTTTTCGCTGTGCATTGCATTTCGAAGCGAAGCCCTAAGCAGGCGGCATTGTTCATTAAATCACGTATGATAATAAAAATCAAGTTCCATTGCCAGTGTCAGAAATATAAGGCTGAGCTGGAAATCGCTTGGTTAAGGAAACTGTGTGAAAAATAAAAATGCTTTGTATGAGAAATATGATCGCAGTTTGTTCCATACTTATTTAATGAATTCTTTAAAAACCAACAAAGGTATCTAAATTCTAATTTGTGGGCATTCCCATATTCAAAAGTAAAAGGAAATGTCGCTGAACTGATAGCTTAATCAGCACTCATAAGGAATCAAACGCAATAAAATTTTTTGCGACTTGATATACAATATTTTTAAATTGCACAAAATTCATTTAAAAGTGTGCAATATACGAAATGATTAGACTGTACACACATTGAATGTACATGCATTTGCATTCATATGCATTCGAAAACCATTGAATTCCTTTAAAAAAAAACCCATAACGTACGCTTTACAGATGCTCGACTGTATTTCACTGTGGATCTCATCTGGAAGGAACTGCAGCTGTGTGCGTTAGTTAGGAAATTTCGATGTGTGTGAGTTTATGCTGGCTGGGTTTTCATTTGATCCGTCTGCGTTGTTGTTGTTGCGGCTCTGACAGCTGGAAGCTTCTTTCTGGAAACTGGAAAGAATCCACAAGATGCGGGTTTCCAGGGGACGAGGTGGTGGTCGATGAAAGAGAATTTTGCATGACAGATATAAAGATACATGCATGAGATACTAAGAAGAAGAAGTCGACGAAAGCGCAAAACCAAAGCCAAAGAAAGGCCATTAAATTGTGCGAAAGAGAAACCAGAACAGGTTTAACTGTTCTTGGTGTGCGCCCAGTAAAAGCGCTAATTGACACGCACACAAGTGCACTACTGCGGCCATAAACAAACCGCTCGTTTGGAAAGAAGAGAGGTGTTAGGAAAAGAGAGCAGACAAAGCTAACTGGAACTTTCGTAAGTCCAGGGGAAATTGCACATTTAACAGAAGAAAACACTTATTTTTAACACCATAACAATGACTAAAATTAACGTAAAACTGCCACGATTGGGGTTAAAACTCACCTTGGCAAGAAGCACGGTGTAAACTGGTTTTCGGTTCTCACTCAAAACAAAGCAAGAATGCACTCGCAATCGAATTCCACTCAATTTACACGTTTACGAAACTTTGGCCATTAAAACCTCGAGAGGATTTGTATTTTTAAATGCTTACAGCGCGTTACCACATATATAGCTATATATAAATATTTGCTATTGTTTTTACTTTCTCACCAACCACAAAAACTTGTTTTCTTTGTCACGACTCTATATTTTGGCACTCTACTCGCAACTGAGCTGATTTAGCAATTAAAATGCAAACCTCTTTGAATAAAAACAATTATTTTTCGTGCACACCACCAACGACAACAATAAGAACAACGGGCGCAACGCACAACAACGCAATTCTTTAATGCACTTAAGTATTTTAGTCGCTCAATTGGAGCTCGTTTCGTTTTCACAAGCACCGCAATTACAATTAACTTTATTTTATATTTGCGTACGCACACCACCGCACGAAGCTGAAATTTATTTAATTTATTTTAAATTCAGCAAGAACGGACAACCGACTTACTTAGCTGCACTCGCCAGTGTGACCGCTTCGCGAGTGTTAGAGGAGGTAGTAGTGTGGCCCTAGCGCACTCCCCAGGAAATATCCACTGTGAACAGTCACTATTCCCACTCTTCCCACTGGTAACACTTTTCACTTGAAAATAAATTTGAATTCTACCTTAAAACTAAATTATTTATTTGCGAAGGAGATAAGCCTGTACCAACTGGGATAAGCAGAAAAACAGCTGGAGTAATTAAACTCTAGTCCCCGCTCAGTTCAGATCTCCACCGTCATGGACACGATCAAACTGTGGCACAGTGGGCAAGCTCGGTGCCTGGAGATCTCGGTGGGAGCTGCGCAGTGGTGGCAGGTGGTGCAGATCCAGATGTTGTTCGTCGGCTGTGTGATGGGTTTCCCGGAGGAGATGCACGCAGGGAAGCGAGCATTGCACTCGGGGCAGGAGGGCGAGCTGAAAGGATCGGTAATCCATGAGTATCATCATTATAATCCCACTTCTGACCACGACCCTTTACTTACCTATCAGGCACTGGCACTCCGCAGGAATAGCAATCCACCTTCTCGCCAGTGGTATCCTCCGGATCGTACTTGGCGAAGATCCCCGCCGCCAACTCCTCGTACCGTTGAAGGGTGGCCTCGGGAAGATGAGCCTGTTGCTCCAACTTCATGAAAGCCTTGGAGCAGGTGCCGAAGGCCCGATCCGCACAGCTTGCCAGAGCCAACAGGCTGTAGATGTGTTCCGGAGGCAGGACGTCCTCGTAGTCGCGCAACCTCACCGCAGTGACCACCGCACTGTGGACGATCCCGAAGCGGAGCTGCCTCTGGGCCAGGAGCATGAAGTGGTAGGCCTCGGCGCAGTGCCACAGCCTCTCGATGGCGGCCGCATCCTCCAGGGCAATGGAGTCCAGTAGGGTGTTCCTGCCGCTGGCGTAGTCGATCTCCGTCGTGGCCACAGCCTTGAGGTGTTCCTCGGCCAGCAGAGCAGCCAGCACGTACAGCTTCTTGATTCTCAGCAGCGGGGCTCGCTTCTCTTGCTCCCGTTCAGCCATTTGAGAAAGCAAGCGAGCTGCGTCTAGATGGCGTCCTGCATTCCTCTGCATCTCGATGGCTTCCTTGAGGCGTCCTTCCTGGAGCAACTGAGCCGCGTGCTTGGCTATGAGCGTTTGGACCTGCGGCAGTTGGAACCTCTGGGCCAGCTCCACAGCCTCGCCCCACTGCCGAAGATTCACGCAGGTGGCAACGGCTGCCTTCTGGTCGCCGAATCGAAGATGGGCTTGAACCGCCTCGGAGCACATGCCCACGGAGGCCAGCATCTCGGCTAGCTTCGGTAGCAGCGGGCTCTTCTCCGGTAGCCGTTCCACGCACTTTTCCAAGTCGTCGAACTGCTCCAAGTGGTACAGAGCCTCCATGTAGCCCTCCAGGTAGTGAGACTTCTCGTAGTACTCCCTGGCACTCTCCCAGGAACGCAGGTTGGCGAAGTGGTGGCCAATTTCCCGCCAAGCGATCTCCATCTGCTGGTCGGACACGCCCGATCCTCCCATTCTGTACAGCTGCACCACGCGGAACCAATCGCAAAGGGTCATGCGCAGATCTATGGCCAGATCGCGACGATCTGCGTCTAGGTAGAGCTTCTCCGCCTCCTCGAACTCGCCGTAGAAGGCTGATATCTCCGCCCTCTGCAGCTCCTTGGAGTGTATGGTGCGCAGTCTCTTGACCAACTTGATGCCCGGGTAGTGGGCACAGCGCACAAAGGCGTTCTCCGCCGTCTCCAGCTCCAGTTTCTTCAACGCAGACTCCGCCAGCAGTCGCCAGAGCCTCGGATGCGGGTTGTCCTCAATGAACTGCTTGGCATCCTCCAGTCCCACGTGCTCCAGAAGATCGTCGGTATCGCGCAGGGACTTTACCCTCAGCTGGATGACATGCGAAGAATTCTGCAGCTCACCCACGCTGATGATGTCGTCCAGCAGGACACTGGTGATCTCCAAGTCCTCGAAGGTGCAAATGTACCCGGAGCAAGACACGGGCTCCTCAGGATCATTGCCCCGGAAGATGTACATGCGCGTTTTCTCCATCAGAGCCAGCAGCAGTGGGTTGTCCTTGGCCCAGCTCACGGCCCAAACGTCCTTGCGCTCCACCCGACTGAAGTTCAATTGGGTCTCCCTGTTGTCGTCCAGGTCGAGCAGGGTCATCACGCCCATGTGGTCGATTATAGCAGCTCGTCTAAGTGAGGAGTATAAATATTACTAGTATCAAGGGCGTATGGTGGACTACCCACGTGGAATTGCAGTTGATAGCCATCTTGTAGACCTTGGAGTTCATCAGGTGGCGGTTCCTCAGAGCCACGTTGGCTATGCTGTACTCGTTGATAGCGCCCGATTCCCTGGCCACAAGGAGCAGCTTCTCGGAGAGTGCCAGGGCACAGATGGGATCACTGATTCCCCGCTGCGTGGAGTGACCATCGCCACTGCTACTGCTCAACATCAGGTCCTTGGCCATCTCCACTCCTGTGGGCGTGTCGTCGATGTGGAACCGCTTCTCCTTGCGCGCCTTCACGTTGTGCAGGGTGGAGGCACTCTGAAAGGAGATCAATGGGGGTGAGTCAATGGGTAACCAGGTTGATGTCTCAAAGTGCCCACCTTGGGTGTGTGGTAGTGCCAGATTAGAATCTCCTCCTGGGACGCTATGGCCACATAGCTCGAGTTGATGCCCACAAAGCAGGGTCTAATATCCGTGTACTTGGCTAAAATAACTGGGATTAGTCCGGAACATCAACCCGTGGATCTACTCACAATCCACGGTGGTGCCAATAGAATTGCAGAGGAGCAACTGGTAGACCCTGTCGTCCGCAGGATTACTGCGGTTCTCC
Organism: Drosophila simulans; assembly: GCF_016746395.2. Lineage (NCBI taxonomy): Eukaryota > Metazoa > Arthropoda > Insecta > Diptera > Drosophilidae > Drosophila > Drosophila simulans. Next base: position 1,701,643 of record NC_052522.2, read on the forward strand.
AGGGTGCTCAGCGCAATCTCCTTGATGTTGCTGCTGACACACTCGACGCCCAGGACGCAATGCTCGCTGCTGGATGCCAGGCACAAGGTGGGCTCCACCTCCTTGAGGAAACTCTGATTGGAGACGGTGTTCCAGAAGGTGATCACGCTCATGGGCGAGTCCCTGGTTGCACTGCCGCTGTTCAGGAACACCACGGTCTTCTCGAAGTAACACCAGATGTAGTCCGGTCGGATGTTGGCGAAGTAGATGAACGAGTCCACGGCCATGGCGATGCGTAGCGATTTGCCCTCCCAGCTGAGCGAGGTGATGTCGGTGCCAGGCACCTTCAGAGTGCGGTAGATCTTGCCCAGCGGCGAGTAGAAGCACACCTGGTTGGAGTCGCGCTGCGATGTCGGACTCACCGCGTCCATGGTGGTGCCACAAATGGCCAGCACAGTGCCGTCATGGTTCCACTTGGCGTCCACATTGCGCATGCCAGTGTCAAAGATTGCGGGAGCTAAGGCCAAGTGGGTTAGTTAAGAGTACCTACAACTTGCATCACCTCCTACCGTCGTCATTTTCATTCCTCATGATCTGCACCCTTCCGTTCTCATAGCAAATGGCCAGAACTGGACGCTTTCGGCTCTGGACGACCCTGCCACTGAACCAGCAGATGCTGGCTATGCGGTGACCCCTGGAGGAGGAGCCGCCACTTACGTTCACGCACTGGATGTGCAGCTTCATCTGGAGTACATAATCAAAGTGGGTAAATATGAAGGATAATCAAGCACTAACTTACAGCAAAGTTGCCTTGGTTATCGTACAGATGACACTCCCCGTTGGCCAAGGCAAAGAGGATGAGCCGATTGTCCGGACTCCACTGCACGCCGGTCAGATGGGTGCCCTTGAGTTCCTTGCCGAAGATGCGGTTGCCATCCACTGAGCCCACTATAATCGCCCCATCCTCGTAGACGATGCAGATCCGCGATCCGTCCGACGTCCAGCTCATGCTGGCCACCGTGGACTTCTTCCTGTCGTTGGTCATCTCCTCGTACCAGGATCCCTTGTACAGCATCCACACCATGATCACCCCGTCCGTGTCCGAGGAGGTGAGCTTCTGCTGCGCATCGTTCCAGGTGACCACCCGCACCGACTCCTTGTGGCCATCCAGGGTCTGGTTCATCGACAGATTGGAAACGGCGGCCAGCCCGCCTTTGCTCTGGCCATTGGGAGTGGCTAGAGATGGGCATAAAGTAATGATTAAATCGGAAATAGTAAACTTTCTTTATCTTTATATTGATATTTGGAAATAGTAAACTTCAATGAGTTCTGGGCAATTGAGATTAAACTCGTTCGATTAAGCACAAGGTAGTGATGACCTGTGAAGACCTAGCCAGGTTCTTTCCATCACTGATCGTGGCACTCACCCTGGTCCAGTTTCAGGACCTTGAGCAGCCCATCCGTCCCGGCCACTGCGATGTAGCCCTCCTCCTTGTTCCAGGCGATGCAGTTGAGCTTCACATTGTTGGGTATGGCAATCTGGAGGAGAGACCTTGTAGACCAAGTGTAGTTACCTTAAGTGAAGCCTACCTTTTTGCTGAGGTAAACGAACATCTTGGAGTTGCAAGTGCACTTGGATGCTTTCAGTTATCTTCAACGTTTTTCCGCATTTGCTGTGGCAGCAAAACTAGTTGGTTTCCATGGTGATCCCAACTTCGGTTTGTCAGCTGGCCAAAACCCAAGCCAGTTTTGGGTCCAAAAGGTGGTTCAATTGGTATTGGTGGCAAGTGGCAGTGAGGCACCTGCTGCCACCTGTTGCTATCGATGCACCTGTGTGTGTTATCGAGGGCGGCACATTTAAAAAGTTGAAATTCCAGCAAGAAGATTATAATGTTTAATTATGTCAAAGGAACAGACTATGTTTACTTAAAATACAAACAGTTAAGCTTCTTAAATGCGATCGCTTGTAGTTTATGACAACTGATAATGTTCTCCACATGAAATAAAAACTACCCATTATGACCCCTAATCGATATGAAAGCCTTTCTAATTGCAGGTCTAGTTACACAGCATTATCAAGCAAATAAGTAGGAATTACATCATAAAGATAAAATCAAACTGAAGTGGACTGCAATAATTTCCTAATTGCAAAATTCCCTACATAAATGGTGTTTCTAATAGTTACTTCTACATTAAATTCAGTTAAATCACAGGGCACGCGGGGGATATCAGGCTAGTCGAATACCCCTCTTCAGCAATTCGTGGGCCAGCTTGGTGGCCAGAAACATGTAGACCAGCAGAATGATGACGGACTCGCAGTGAGTGCGATCCTCTGGCCTGAGAAAGATGTTCACCATGCCGGTCAGAACGTTGGCCACCAGGAAGAATGTCAATCCATTTTTGTTCAGAGCCTGGCTAATCGTGAACGGAACAACGGATCCGCCCCTTTTCTTGACCACAGCATCCCCCGATAGAAGACCCTTCTCCTGATCCTCCGAAGGATTCGGATCCCACGGCATAACGCTGTTGATCGCAAAGTCTATGGCTCCAAAACTGGCACACAAAGTGGTGCTCCCGATGGCCAGCATCCATATGACATAGCCCAGATTGCAGGTCACCCGGGAGATACCAATTTCGTAGGCACTGATGACGAACGAGGTCCACAGGATAAGCACCAGGTAGAAGAGACGCCTCAGCTTCCTGACAAACTCGGCGTAGCTCAGCTGACTCTTCGCCACCATCCAGCGGTTGATGTAAATGGACAGCAGGAACAGGCCAACGAATCCTGGCAAGGAGACCAGACCTTCGCGATTTGCATTGAGGAAGCTGGAGCGCTCCACATCCTCGTTCATCACATAGTCGGAGATGCCAAGGACACTCAGGCCAAACTGGTGGATCACCAACAGACCTGCAAGAGCAACTGTTTAATACGAAGCTTGGACGAAGATCCATGGTCTAGTACCGAATCCCAATGGCAGCAAATGGAGATCCTTGCGGGCCAGAATGCTGACCAGAGCGCCCAGGAACTTGGTGAAGCCCAGGGTGAAAAAGGCATTCAGATGCTGGCCGTATTCATGGGCATCCTGCCCGTAACCCAGAGTCAAAATGGACACCGTGCGCGCCAACCCCAGTAGGATAAGCGGCAGGGCGGAGTAGAGCACACTCCGGCGGAGATCAGACCAGTGACGAGTCCTCCGCGACACCATGGCCATGGTGAAGACAAACAGACCGATGCCGGTGTCCATGAGCTTGGCTCCGAACTGCCTGCTCTTGCGGTATGGCCTATAGAAACTCCCAAAGTCGATGGCCAGAATGCAGACGGCGGTGATCAAGTGGGTGAGCGCACGCAGGATGGACAAGCACATGGGTCTGTTGCCACCCAAGTCGAACTGAGCGCGGGTGCGAGCCCGTTCCAGAGCCCTGCTCGTGCGCAGAAACCACAAGGTGGCCCCGAGCATTATCAGTCCTATGTAGCCACTGTAGTCCACGGCCACGGATACGAGCAGAATGCAGGGCAGGATGACCAGGATGAACTCCATGGCAAAGCAGAGGTCGGCAGAGCCATGAAGACGCAGCTTTTGGCACACCACCCGCGCGAGCAGTATGCACCACAAGGTGGACAGGATCAGCAGGAGGGACTCGCCGCTCTGGACCAGGGTTCCCCACCAGTCCCAGTCGTAGGCTTGGACTAGGTCCAAACCCAGGCGCTCCTCGAGGGTTCGGTTGACCGCACCCGGATTCGGAAATGGACTCGGGCTCACATCGGGAATGGGTTCCGCTGCCGCTCGACTGTCCATGGCGACTGGCGGCGGGATACCGCTTGGACTCACTCGTCGGTGGCCTGATAAAGGTGGAACTTAATCTGCCCGTTGATAGTCGCCACTTATCGGAAACCGGGAGATAGGCATAGTCATAGCCGATCGATTCGGAGCTCCAATAAAAAGCACGAAACTCAAAACAAAATTCGTTAAACTTCAAACATCTGAATGTCGCTGATAGCAACTGAAGTATTTCGCCAATGAATCGAGGCATTTTGTTCTATATCCGCATAGGCCGCGCAGTGATAAGGAAGTCCACTCAATCATCTCCTATTTTGATAGCTTGTGTCACTACTACAGCCCTTCAAGATCAGGGATAACAATTTCGGAACTCCTGCCTCGTTTCTCACCGTGTACTACGCGCAATGGTTATCTATGCTCTATTTACTTTATTCAGCAATTCGAAGACCTTGGCTACTGATAAATCCAAAACACATTTTGCTTTTATGGGCTGATATGGTGTAGGAAATCGTTTGTGTGACTGAAAGTTCGCATGAATTTACATAAAATTATTTATTTATTTGTATGTGAATCACTGACGCCTGCGACATTTATTTCATGCATAATTATACCTTATTCCCTTTGAGTAACACTCATTTTAAATCTAACTATACAAGCCGTTAGTGTTTGAACTTGGCGCCAAGTCAATCGATTACACACGTCCGATAGCTGGACAAGTGACCACGAACAAAATCGTGCAGTCTGGCAGCGCCGGAGCAACTGGTATTTTTTAGTGCTTCGTTGAATTGGAGAAAAAGAGGCTCGTCTGCGGTCGCAAAGTGATAAAACCGCAAAAAAGTCCAAAAAATGTTGTTTATGCAGCAAATAAAGAGCTCTGACTCAATGTCGGATGCCTAGTCAAAGCGTTCGCGACCAAGTCGACTGGAACTAAAGTTGGGGCAGTGCTAATGTGGGTAAGTCTTCTCACTTTGCCGGCACGTGTTTCCTTATTTTCCATTTATTACCCAATAAGCTGTTAATTAAAGCTCGTAGAGTGAAGTGTTAATTACTAAGCAAGCTAATTTATTAATTAAAGCCTAAACCACAGTGTCCAGTGGTTAAGTTAAGTGCGCTTTAGCCACGATTACGTAGCTTTGTTGTGCTTTTGCACTCCGTGACGTCATGGGGCGTTGGACCAATCGGAATGCAGCTTGCGAGGGGCTTGTCCGCCGATGACGTAGGCGTAGACAACAGCCGACGTCTAGTCGGAAAATTGATTGCAAACCACGTGAGTTGGCCACGTCTGCTCTCCGCCCCTCCGATCGTCGTGCAATGTGTATACGCCGTGTGTGCCCTTCACTCCGATGGATATTCTCATTCAATAGCCAACTTTCGACGCAGCTAGATCGCAAATACGGAAGCAGATAGTGCAGCTTATTTTCTAAATATTGCTGCTGGCAGTGCAGTGCACATTTACGTAACTAATTGCGGGCAAGTGCTAAGAATATTACATATTTACATAGGTGTGGCCGACGAAAAATATTTGCATCGCTCATTGCAAGGTGAATCTAACTGAAAGCAATCCAAGCTGTTCTTCTCGGTTTTTCTATGTAGAAATCTATCTGCAAGTCAAAGAATCTATCTATAAAGTAATTATAGCTTCCATTCTGTAGTCAAGTATAAGAACCATTTTCCTGTACCGCAGGAAAATCTCTTAAGTTCCTTTATCAAGAACGCGCTATTATTGTTGCACATTATAATGAATGCAACTAGAAGATTAAACAACGCCCGGCGCCTGAGGAGCTTGCTAACCGAGTGACCTTTGACCTGGTCTGACTGCGAAATTCATTTCATGTTCAATAACCCGCATCTGCCCCCTTTTGCGCTGCATTTGTCAGCCGGCTTATCAAAAACATCGCACACCCAGCAATTAAATGCAATCGCAACAGAAACACGCTTTATCAGCGGCCGCAAATATTTCAGCAATCGTTTTGGGTGGGAAATCAAGTCGTACGATACGATATCGCCGGGATAAGCGAGCTATTCATAGTCCACAGGTCGTATGCGTAATTTAATTTATGCATGTAGGTGCAAAAGTTGAGTGAACCTTTGCACCCCCGATGTAATCATTTATCGCACTGCCCGCACTCGAATTACACAATTTGCAACACAAGGCACAAGGCAGCGCATAAAGAGAAATCCAAATGACGATTTATTTACTTCAAGTGGAATTCTGAAACGGTGACTGAAATTACAGGCCAATAATAATACGATTTGTACGATGACTTTAATGGGTTCTACCAATGCACACACTCCCACATTGTGCATATAGTATGTAGCGTAATAAGCGTAAACAAAAGTTGCACATCAAGGAAATACAAAGCTGCGCAGTGATCAAGTCGAATTGTGAATACCCTACCCTACTCATGCTAACATGAGTTTGAATTTTATGAAAAACTCTATCTGCAACTTGGATTGTTAGTACTCGAACCGAATGGACTGATTATTATTCTTATTTCGGGTACTTAAACCACTCCCTTGTGTTTCTATACCCCAATCAAGCCATTATTTCCCTACTAAAGGCCAAATGGCTCTCGTTTGTGGGCCAACCTCTCATCACATGCATATATGTTTTCACAGCGACATTTGGCTTTAACGCAGTCGCCTTAGTTGACCAAAACGATTTCATTAACTTCGTTTATATAACGAACACACTCCCCCTTTTCGCTTAATGGGTGCAAATATTTAAATGCCATCATTTGCATTTGGCTCTATTTCGTTTTGTTGGCCTGCTCTTGAAAATGTCGCAGAAGCAGCGTTTGTTTTATTTGGCTGCCCCTCAATGGAATATTTTCAATATTTGTTGTATCTTTAAATAGACCAGCCTATAAGTATGAGCTGAATGGACGCCCACACGTGAGAGAGATTGCGTATACGAATTGTCTTTGAAAAGCTGAAGAATTTATGTGTGGGATAATTTTGGTGGAATAATTTCCGCCCGTGAAATGGGACATTGTTGCGTACGTGCACATAATTGTGGGGAAATGGGAGTAAAACTGATATATATACAATCCCCACTAATACCATACAAAATCCGTGAGAATCTCAGTTTTTTACAGTGGTTAGAGGTTTTATTTCCATGATCATTACCTTCGCACATGATAGTCTATAAGGTATTTTACGTCTAGGTTAGCACTATCTTTTTCGAAATTTCTTGAGATTATAACCAGACAAATTTGTAGTTTTCCACTCTTGATAGTGCGAATTCGAGTAAGGCATTTTCGTGTTCTCGAAATTTTCAAAATATTCGGCGCTATTTTCAGATTTATGTGTTGGAGCTTCTTTATGCCTACAATCTTCTTGATTTATGTGACTTTTTGGTGACTGAAGGTGGGCTACTTTTCTGGCACTACAATTGCAGGATTGGAATCAGACATTAACTGCCTTTCCTATACGCTTGACCCACTGTGCTGGCCGATATCCGTCTGGGGCGAATGCAAATGCGTGTTTTTAAATGCCAAGGCTGTCGCAACCAGTTGGCAGTTTATTGCACCGCGAAGCGTCTAAGGCAGCGTCCGAGCAACACCCGCAATCCACCAGCTCCACCTCCGTCCAATGGACCCCTAGTCCACCCGCCGAGCCAGACATCGCAGCGGTTTGCCGGCTTGTCTTATCAGCTATCGGCAATTGGTGCTACTGCCGGTGCCATTTGGTCGGTAGATTTACCTAGTCGCACTCACCCCGTCCACTCACCAAACTCGACCATTTACCAGCTCTATGAAAGCTCTATGTGCTGGTATTTCACTGCGCTGCCGCGCCTTCGAATCGTTTGATTTCCGACGTTCAGATACATTTTGGCGCTCGACGTGGTCGGTTGTGTTTTGCTCGTCGCGCTCTGTCCTGCTCTTTCGATCGATTTGCTGCCTCTCTTTCGCCGCGAACTGTCGCCTCTGTGGGATTTGAAAATATTTAAACAAGTGTTATCAGCAGCCATAAACAACAATCGAATACAAAAAGTGAGGGGACGAGTGTGCAATGTCAAAATACTCATCAAATATCGTTCATCGCAGTTATCGTAGTTGGTTATTGGTAATCGCAGTTATCGCAAACTATCACTTGTAATAGAAGCCATCGTAAATTATCCCCTTTAATTCTTTGAGGGCTTTCGCTTTGCGGCTTTGCTCGAGAGTTCGAGCAAGTGGGCAGGCAAATATTGGTCGATCAGCCCACAAAGTGCTTTCCATATCTTATCTGCGATTTCTGGTAACATACAGTTTATGAGCCATGTATCGATGGGGCCTTATCAGTAAACAGTGCCTAACAAAGGTACTCAGCCATAAACAGGCGCATATAAAATAATGAGCGGCATGCCGACTTTCAACAGGGTCGCCGACTAATTTGAACTGATTACCAGAGGAATCCGGAAAGCGCGGAAACTGTGGAAAGTTTCCGAACGTAAATGCCGATGAAGCCAAATCGAATTAAATCGAATGGATGTAGTCACCCAGTGCACTCGGTCATTAGGCTCTTATCTCCGTTCCGAGTACTTGACCTTGTCGCAGGGATCGCAATCGGTAGTTGAAACCAGTGGCTTACCATAATTTATGTATTCTATTCCGTTCCTGGGCTCCGCTCACAGCTGCGATAAGCTGTTGACGCCAACAAGTATTTCTGTGTGTGAGAGTGGTGGGAAGAGGGCTCGACCACCAACTCAGAGTGGGAATCCAGCCCCCCAGGCGGGTACAAAGTCAACAATGGCCAAACAAGTGCTCGAGCAGGCCGTACTCGTGTATGAACACAAGTCCATTCCAGATCATATCGCTGGGCAGGTCCACATGGAAGTGCGAAAGGCAAATATAGAACTGCAGGGAGTGGTGGGCATACTATAGATGTGAGCAGGTGGTTGTTCTTCCCAGTCTTCCGACTTTATCTTAGATTGCGTTCGTAGAATGATTTTATGGTTATTGTATTGAAATATTGAGTGTTACGTTCGCTCTTCGACAACTGATAAATAAAATAATTGATTTGAAACATAAATAAATAATGTAATGAGTTCCTACCAAAATGAATAAAAGGTTTATGGTACATTGTAAAGCCTGCTTCTATAGCTCTTTATCATTAGTTCATATTTCATTATATTATAAAGAAGCCAACCCATTTAAGTGATACATATGTACCTCCCATTATTATGCAATTACTTCCTAAGACCGACTGGCTTATCTAATCTGCGTCCTATCTTGCAGGCAGCATGACCGAGGGCAAGAACTTACCCCACTCCAGTGCGGATGTGCCGTTCCGCAGCAAGGAGCTGCGCAAGCAGTCGCTCATCCAGCACACCGGCCTGGTCGGTGTCATCGATGAGGGCACCAAGACCATCGGTTTCTCCATCTACACCACGCCGGACTTCAAGGAGATCGCCGCACACCGGGTGGAGCTGAGCGTGATCACGCCCCAGGATGGCTGGTACGAGCAGGATCCGCTGGAGATGATGGCCTCGATCAACAAGTGCGCCGAGGAGGCCATCAAGCAGCTGCCCGAACAGGGTTTCTCCGCCAGCGACATTGTCACCGTGGGCATAACCAACCAGCGCGAGACGACAATCGTCTGGGATGCGGTCACCGGCAAACCGCTGTACAATGCGCTCCTGTGGAAGGACATCCGCACCAGCACCACAGTGGAGCAGATCGTGGCCAAGGTGCAGGATCCGAACCACTTCCGCAGCAGCACGGGCCTGCCCATCTCCACGTACTTCTCGGCCCTCAAGATCCGCTGGCTGCGGGACAATGTGCCCGAGGTGCGGCAGGCCATCCGGGAAAGGCGTTGCAAGGCGGGCACAGTCGACAGCTGGATCGTCTGGAACTTGACAAACGGTAAGAGAACTTTAGGGTTACAAAATTTGTAGTCTACTTAACTGAATTGAATTCTTCCTCTCCAGGAGCTCTCCACATCACGGATGTGACGAACGCCTCCCGCACTCTGCTCATGAATCTTGAGACGCAAGCCTGGGATCCTGTTCTGCTCAAGACGTTCGGCATCAGAGAGGAGATGCTGCCCACCATCCACAGCTGTTCGGAGGTATTTGGCAAGATCACTTCGGAGCGAAGTCCGCTGCGTGGGATGACCCTGAGTGGAATAATGGGCAACCAGCAAGCCTCGCTTCTGGGCCAGATGTGCGTGAAGCCCGGTCAGACGAAGAACACCTACCGATCCGGCTGCTTTCTGCTCTGCAATACGGGGGACAAGCCGGTCTTTTCCAGGCACGGTCTGCTCACCACCGTGGCTTACAAACTCGGTCCCCAGGCACCGACGATCTACGCCATTGAGGGAGCTGTGTCGGTGGCCGGACATGCGCTCTCCTGGCTGCAAAACAAGGTGCGTATCCTGCCGGACTCCAGAGATGCCGAGAAATATGCGGAGATGGTGCCCACATCGGGGGATGTGTACTTTGTGCCCGCCTTCACAGGACTATATGCACCCTACTGGCGGCAGAATGCTCGCGGCATCATCATTGGGCTCACGCAGTTTACCCGTAAGAATCACATAGTGAGAGCTGCACTGGAGAGCATCTGCTTCCAGACGCGCGACATCCTGGAGTGCATGCATCAGGAGTGCGGTTACGAGATTAACAAGCTACATGCAGATGGCAAGCTCACCACAAACAACCTGTTGATGCAACTCCAGGCGGACACCATTGGTATGCCCGTCTTCCGCTCACAGCTAATGGACTCTACGGCCTTCGGGGCAGCCATGTGCGCCGCCCAGGCGGATGGTGTCAATCTCTGCCAGTTCGAACCCGAGAAGCGATACTACGAGAACGTGCACTACGACACCTTCCTGGCCACCACCACAGATGTAGAGCGCAAGGAGCGTTACGGCAAGTGGAAGCGGGCTGTGGAGCGCAGTTTGGGATGGGTCATCAAGCAGAAGAAGACGCGGGAGTACACGGAGGAGAACTACCGCATGCTGTCCTCGCTGCCAGCGAGCATCTTCCTCATCAGCAGCTTCGCCATGCTGGTGCATTCCCTCGCTGCGAGTGGCCAGTAAATACGACGGCTGCCTGACACTTGGATCGATTCTCGGTTGTGATAGTAACTATTTGTCCGGATTTCGTTTGGATCTACACACACACTCTGTACATAGTCCTCAAAGGACAGTGGGTGGTTGAACGTGCTTTAAACCCTGTAAATAGCTGCTTGTCTCTGGACTAAGCTCCGCACTACTTTAAGTATCCTGTAGCCGACTATCTTAACGTGTTTTCGTTGCATATTCTGTACGTCTTAGCCGTAGTTCCATTGACGTTGGCTGGACTTCCGCGCGCCACGCACGCCCATATCAGCGGAATTGTATATAGCCAAAGTGCAAACGACATTTCTAATTTAAGTAGGTTCCGTACTCGTATGTGTATGTATATGTTGTAGTGATTATACGCCCCTTAAACAATAAACAAAAATAATAAGAATCGAAACTTGGCGTCTAAATGCGAATTACCAGGAACTTTTGTGCAATATCTGCGAGATCGCTGATTAGGCGGCCATTTATTGGGGCAATTGTATGTAGAAAAATATAGAGTTGGTTGCTTAGGTGGGACCATTAGTAAATCATTAGCATGTTATCTAGAAACTCATTGAATTCTACAGCTTACTACTTGAAAGAATCATAGCACTTGTACCCCTACCTAGAGTATCCCTTTGTGCAATCTCACACGATGTGGGGTATGTTCCACTATCAGTTTCGTTATCATGGAGCGGAAATGTCAGGTATCAGTTAAATATGACTGCGGTAATCGATTGATTAATAGCCGGTGGGTGTGTTTGTTATTGGTGCTTAACGTTCTTAAGACTTTTGGGTGTGTCCGCGCTAAGAAAGCAGATAGATATCAAGTTACTAAAATAGATGGAACCACCCATGGACTAATTAAGTCGTTTTTACTGCGGATTGTGAAATAAATGCTATCGTTTATATTTATAAATAATCTTTAAGACGACTTTAATTGAAAATAGCTGAATGAATTTAGTTCAAATGTATATTTCTTGTGTATTAGTAACATCGGGGTCACCAAACATATCAATGGAGTTTGGAAGTACCTGTGGTGGACCCCTGCTAAGCGAAACTAATTTGAATAGGGGAAATCTCTGGGAAAACCTCGAAAAGGGTTAAAGGGCAGTGGTCAATCAACCATAAAATCGAAGCAGTGTTCCTGCAATATGCATAGTCCACGCCCCTTTGGAAGCCAAGCTAGGTAAGCGAGTATCCACTGTACTTCCTTCAGCCGGGATCTCATTTAAATTGGCTCCACCGATTACCTCAACTCAAGCACTCGCTCATAAAAATGGATTCTCACCCGGCCAGGTTGCGAGCAACAACAACAACAAGTGGTCGTAATCATTGTTGTCTTTGGTAGTGCTATCCAGGTAGTCGCTCAGCAGGAAAAAGGTAAGGTAAGGCAAGGTAACGAAAACAAACGCTCACCTTTGGCAACAACAACGAAATTGATTTTCCCTGTTCGTCTGTGAAGAATTTTCTGAATCAGTGCAGCCCACCACAACAACAACAACTAGAACCGGAATCCGTTTGAAGTTGAAGCGCGCGCAACACACACGCACACACAGGTAGCAACTCCGAACTGGAGTTCGTTCGAATGTGTGGGTGTCGGTTGCAAGCCACTTCGAACAATGCACTGGAAAAAATCGGTATGTACTCGCCATGAAACTATATGTATTATTGCTTGAACTGAATATTAGACTCGTACATGAAGAACTTCAGTTCAAAGTCCTTGATAAGGATTAATAGAAAAAACAAACTTACCCCGATTTTACTCCACTTGGTTTCACTCACAAACCCTTCCGAAAATTTCTGCCAGTGTAAGTTCGATCTCCGAAGTTCGAAAAGATGTGAGCGCGATCGAAGAACCGCCTCTCAGTTGCGTTTGAGCTGCGAGCGTGGTTCGTCGCTTGTCGTGATCTCCGCTCTCTGCGCATCCGAGAATCCGCTCCAGGTCCGAACCCGCGACGGCGTCTTTGTGTTCCGAGTGTGTGACCGCGGTGCCTTGTTTATGTTAATCCGATATTTATATATACAGGCGAAATAGTGCAGAAGTGGCAATAAATTCGGCCAATTAATCGGAGCCCGGTTTTAGAAGCGTGAGACCCGCAAGCAGAAGGCAGTGGAAAAATGAGTGTGCAGCATAAGTGATCGTTGGAAGTGGAAGCTAAAGGGTCAAACCGGTTTTCGGACAACATGGAGTTGCCACCAGCAGCAGCAGCAACAACAACAAATGCGTCGGCATCCTTGCAACGTGTCGCCTCGGAATCCAGTCTTGGTCGGGAGCGGGACCGGGAGCAAGCAGCTGCTCCGCCTGGCCAACTGATGGGTCATCACTATCATTACATCCAATATCCGGCGCATTTCCAGCCGCAACAACTTCAGGAGCAGCCACCCCAGCCCCAACTGCCCTGCCAGTGTCCCTGTTCCTGCGGCCGGGCACCTCCACCGCCCATGCAGCCCACTAATCCCGGCCCGAATGCTTCGATGGCCGTGGCCGTGCTGGTCCACCAACAGACGCCCAGTCAGCAGGAGCCGGCGAGGAGTTCGCCGCTCAAAGCACAGTCCGCTCAGTCCCTGCTAAATCACTCTTACCAAGCGCTGCACGAGGACCAACATCAGCAGCAGGAGCAGCTCCAGCTGGACTCGTCAGCCGGAGCCGGCAGCTGCGACTGCGATCTGGAGTGCACCTGCCCGGCCACTGGAGGAAATTCCTCCCTGGCCCAGCACAAGAGGAGCCTGTTGGCGGACGCCATGCTGGGAGCAGACGAGATCACGGTCAGCGAGTCCGACAACAACAGCACCATGATCAAAAAGAAGAAACCACGATCCGGCGGAGGAGCAGGACAACTTCCGCCGAAGACACAGCCCACGAGTGACAGCTGCAACGACATCTACCATGACACGGAGCTGGACGGAGCAGTTGGAACTGGGACAGTTGGATCTCCTGGTTCGGGGATCAAGTCACAGATTTTGGACGATAATCATCGCCCTCCTCTACCGCCACGCCCACCGCCCAGACCCAGGAGTAATGCCAATGGCTCCATAGGTGAGTTATTACATTGAGGTTCTGCAGGGACAACTTCTTTCTTCTCTTTAAGATCTTGCAGAATAAGGTCTTGCCTAATAATTGCACTTACATTCTACTGAAGTATTGGCAAATATCAACGACATGAAGATTATTTCAGGAGAATTCTTCACCATTCTTTATGTCAAAAGAATTTTATATATGTATGTCTACTATGCAGTTTAATTAGTTTAGCAACCTTCATATTCTTACGAAAGTTCCGTAACTGAATATAAGGATATAAAAGGGTGTGCCTAATTCGCTCCTGGTATTTCCACTGATTTGCCATCAGTGCTGCTGGTTTGCTTCCTCCTCATCGCAACGCGATGAATCACCCTTCCGCCTGGTCACAGATTTCGTGTCACTGATTTGCCACCCGTTGCGAGCACAGCTTCCGCCTGGTGGCGGCTTCCTCATCCGCAAGTCCTGCGCCTGCGCCGGAGGACGCTGCTCTCTTCGCGCTCTCCAGTTCTGCTGGAGCTGGTGCAAAATATTTGCTCGGGGGGTTGGCGCTGTGCTAGTGTCCGTCAGGATTTCAGTTGACACCGTTCCTGTAATTGCAACGCACACTGTGGCGCCACCTCCCAGCTTCTGCTCTCCAGTATCCAGTATCCGCTATCCAGCACCAGCACCAGCACCCGTCCACGTCCAAGTGCCCCACTCCAGTCGTCTAAGTCCGCGCAGCTGCCTGAGGAGGCACCTCATCCCACAGCCGCATCTCAGCCAGCTTCCACGGCTGTGTAGATATTTTTCTGTTTCGCTGCGGAGAAAAAAAGAAGAAAGAGTGAAAAGCAAGGAAAACGTGTTCCGGAATTTCCCAGCTATTCGGCGGCTTCTGGCCAGGATGTGCTCTTAGATTGCAGCTTAGCCAATTGGTGGCCACCTTCAACTGACCGAGCGAACCAAAACTATCCGCATATCCAGTCACCATGCACGGCTATCCGGTGATGCAGTTCGTGCAGTACAGCATGCCCCCGCCCTGCTCCTGGGTTCCAGGTCCTCCCCCCTCCTCGGGGAACGTGGATGCCCATCATCGCGGCTCTGGTTGGGATTGTACTGCCCCCTGTGGCCACTGCAATTTGATTGATTTTCTACTCCTTACTTGCAGCCCATCGCCATGGCGCGGGGATCAAGAAGTACGTGGTCTGGTGCCTCATCTGCGGCGGATTCAGCTGCCTGCTGGGCGTGCTCTTCTTGGGCGTCTACTTCCTGCTCCACTCCTACACCATCACGGTGGGCAACTTCGAAACGGTGCCCACATTTGTGCCCGCCACCCTTCTCATCCTCACCGGAATCTGCATCATGAGCCTGGCCAGGCGTCGGAATCGCTATAGCTACCTGGTAGGGAGATATTTCCATACCGCTGTGTGAAGCTTTATTAATTCTATGATTATGAATTCCCTACAGATAAAGCTGTCCGGAGCCTGTGGCCTGGTGTCCGCCTTAACCTGCGCTCTGGTCACAGTGACCACCACTGTGCTCCACATGAGTCGCCTGCAGGCGTTGAGGGAATGCGAGTATGCTCAAAAGACGCGGACGTGCACCTGCTACTCGGACCTCATCGAATCCCAGGTGGACCGAGTGGATAAGGGTGAGTTGTCCCACACATCCCTCAGTCCTTACGACTAATCCCTAAGCTCCATTCTTTTTCAGAAGGAGTGCGCCTTGTGTTCGACTCCCTCTCGGACTGCGGCGTTGTCCATGGATCCCTGTACTCCTGCCTGAGAGCTATCTTCGGCCTGTCCGTGGCCGGAGTGCTCATCGCTGTCTTCAGCTGCATGTTGGTGTACCAGCTCCTCAGTCACGAACGCAAGAAAATGTACTGGGAGCAGCTGGAGCTGCGCTGCAGATCCCTGTACGCCAGTCAGGCTCCTCCTCCGACCTTGGGTCCAGGCAGGATGTTGAATTGCAGGTGCTGCGAGCAATGCCACGCCCACAGGCAGCTTACACTGCCTCTGCAGGCCACCTATCCGTGGGACGAGGCCACGGTGGCCGCTGCAGCAGCAGCCGCAGGAGGAGGAGGCGGAGAGCAGCGGTTCTGGGCCGCCCAGCCGCCGGGTAACTTCTACTCGCCAAATCCAGGCGGCGAGGATGCGGTGGGCACCTGCAGGAGCGGGGAACGGGCAGGAGGAGCAGGACGCAGCAGCAGCGGATGGAGCTGGCCTCGGATGCCCTGGCAACGTACCACTCCTGACGCCGGTCGTCGATTTCGTCAAGCCGCTGCCAGTCCGGATTCACAGTACGGATTTAGTTCGTCTACGGCAGTCCAGGGAGATGGTAACCAGATGCTGATCGAGGAGCCCGTGGTGGCGGCCTATAGTGGAATGCCCCCGCCAAATGCCCTGCCCTACGGAGTTTGGGGACCGCCGCCGCCCTACAGCGATCCCAACAGTCCAGCCAGACGTGGCTACTACCAATATCTTCAGCCCACTGCGTGTCTGGTGGGGAATCAGGGCACTGTCGCCGTCACTCTGACCCAGGAGCAGATGCATCCGACCCTGCAACACACGCATCCCCAGCAGCAGCAGCAATTGCAGCAGATGCAGCTGCAGCGGCTTCAGGTGCAGTCCGCCACCTTGGAGCGAATGGATGGTCTCAGCAGCGCCGGTAACGTAAATACCCTAGTGGCCGCCACTCGCTCCTCCGCCTACAAATCAAAGGCCGAGTACGAGAACACGCCGTCTGACAGTGATGGCGGAAATCCCCGGGAGAGGGAACGCTGCTCCAACACGCTGCCCACGCGGAAGCTGAAGAAACGTTTGGAGGCGGGCACTGGTGCCAAGAGCATCGGTCCGCAGAGTAATCCTGGCCAGCAGCGACCCAATGTCCAGCAGTTGTTCGCCAAACAGGAGCAACAGCAGCCGACCGGCCAGGCTAATCCCCAGCAGGCTCAGCCCCAGACGGCCGGGGTGGAGAACAGTGGCTACCAGGACTCGAACGGAGCCATAGCCAAGGACCAGGCGGTGGGAACGGATCCGGCCGAGTCAGAGGTGTACTTCGCCGACGTGAGTAGTTGCTGCAACATGTCTGTGAAGAACGACAGCTACTATGACAACGCCCAGCGCCACCAGGGGCACCACCATCATCACCAGCACCAGCACAGTAATTGCAGCCACAGTAGCGGGCAGAGCAACGCCAACGAGGACTACCTGGCCCAGCGTTTCGGTCGCGGCAGGGAGCACTCCGTTCGGAGTCGCCTGCCCATTCCGCAAGCGAGGCGGGAGGACGACTACGAGAGCTCCAACCTGAACATGCCCACGCTGAAGGAGCAGCAGCAGCAGGCGCAACAGCTGCAGAAGGAGATCTCCCGCCAGAGCATGTGCTCCGTGGAGTCGGAGGCCAAGACCGAATTCACCGACCTCTCGCCCTCCACGCCCTGCGGTGGCAATCTGCCGTTGCCGCCGCCGGCGAACTTCGCCAGCGATCCACCGACGGGTCAGCAGTCGCCCAGCTTCGTGGCCTCGTTCCCCTACTCCTCGGAGTCGCAGTGCCTGGAGGCGCATCGCCGCTCCACAAAGAACATCCACGAGCTGCTGATCGCCGGGGTGGGGGGATCCTCGTCCGGCGGCGGCGACTCACACTACGAAGTGATCAACGACCGGGGCAATCCCTACCAGCTGCAGCGATCGCAGCAGGCCAAGCACAAGGCCAAGTCCAAGACGCGGTCGCGGGAGCAGTTGGAGATCTACGGCAGCGGAGCTGAGCGATCCGACTGGTCTTCGGATGGGGGTCGCTTGTGAGGCCCCGACGACCAGGAGGTATTCGTCTAGCAGTGGTTTCACCCCCCTCATATTCTCTAAGGATATTCTCTGTGGATCTGCTCGGGGAGCAGTGGTGGGACTCTCCAGATCCGACTTCTTCTATATCATATGAACAAGCATCATTTGTACATCCAGGACAGCGCTGGACACCTCCCATCACTGCCTGTAGAACCACCTTTGGTTTAGAATCGTCGCACTTGTAATGTTTGCCATCCAAGAACGGAACTCTATTCTATTATATGTATGTCCTATCTCCCAACTATCGAAGGTCCTCGGGGCTGCACACCTTGCTTTAACTACTTTACGCGTATCCTTTGCATAGTTTACCTAGTACATATATTACTTATCACATATGGTAGCATTGAATTGAATGTTGACAACTTGTAGCAATGATAATCTATGGATATTATATACAAATTATGTTACATTTACCTGCGTATTTACATAGTTGCGTATACACACACCCATATACACATACAAATATATGACTAGTTAGTTAAATGTTAGAGCGCCAGTTAAATTTATTAAAGAGTACACCAAGTATAACCAAAACATTTTAACAAAAACTTCGGGTTCCTTTTTTGCGGGCTAACCAAAGGGTAACTAAAAATTACGATGGAAGCTATATATACCTTTAATGATATATTCTTACTCAAAGCGTTATGCTCCCCAAGGATCGAAGGAAAACCAGGTTTTATCTTAAAAATAAAATTTGGACTTTAATGACTACGTGAACAAGGTGATGTGTTTCTAAGACTATGGCTACCGGAGCAGTCCCTCAATCCCTCACTGGGCCATCCGGTGCAGGAGCATGAAGACAGCGGTGACTCCGAGGCCCAGACTGACCACAGAAGCGCCGGCATTCTTGCGATCCGCAATGCTGCCGTGCGGGATCTCGTTCTCGGAGTCATCCGGCTGCGGCTCCGGCACAGCCAGCTCGTCCACGGCCAGCATGGTGGCCTCGTTGATGGTCCGCAGGAGGGGATAGTTCTGGCTCGATCTCTTGGGCGCCGCAATCACCTTCTGGAAGTCCTCGTACGTGTCCTCGTCCAGCTTGCAGTTGCCCAGGAAGTCGTCCGTGTCCACGGACCACACCATCACTCCCGCCAGCCGCTTGGACATGGCGAACAACACCTTGTTGGCGATGGAGCGTGAGCTGTCGTAGGTCACCACGTTGATCTCCTGGGTGAAGATGTTCCGCTCGGACTTGGCCAGCACCTGGCTGGTTTGCGGATCCCACTCCCTCGTCCATCCGGAGGTCTGGTTACTCAGTGTTTGGCAGATCTCGTTGTAGCCCAGGAAGCCGTCCTCCCGCGTGTAGGGTCCCTTGAAGCCTACGCCTTCGCTGACGTCGTTCAGGAATCCACTGGCCAACGTCTTGAAGGTGCGTCCGTAGAAGGGCAGGCCCATCACCAGCTTCTCCGGCGGGGCGCCCAGCTTCAGCAGGTAGTCTATGGAGAATTTCTGTAAAAGTATACGAAAAGAGTTAATGATGCTTCTCTTTAAGTTACGTAATCTAGGGTATCGGTCATTTATTCCAGGAATTCGTAGCCAGGTGCACTCACCACACTGAGCGGATCATCCGCGGGCGCCGTGAGCGGAGCATTGTAGCCCACTCGGCGGTCCCAGCTGCCGTGATAGTCGTAGCACATGATGTGCAGGTAGTCCAGGTAGCGCGAGATCTGTCGCACATCGTAGGCCTCGTCGATGACCTTCTTGGAGGCCCCGATGGCGGAGGTCAGCAGCAGGCCGTGCTCGTCGAACTCCTCGCGCAGCTCCTTGGTCAGCAGTACGAAGTTCTCGCGATCCGCGGGCTTGCCCTTTCGCTGTGTGGGGTACTCCCAGTCCAGATCCAGCCCGTCGAAGTTGTACTTGCGTATGAAACTGGACACCTGCTTGACGAACCTGCCGCGAAGCAGATTGTTGGCCACCAGGGTGGAGTAGTTGGCCGATCCCTCGTTCCAGCCGCCGATGGCCAGGCTGACCTTCAGATGCGGATGGCTGCGCTTCAGACCCGTCATTTTCTCGTAGCCACCCTTGCCGTACTCCTCCTTTAGGTCCTGCCAGGGATCTGCAAACACCAATGTTTTCAATTTGCATATGTCCATAAATCGAACCGGAAACTCACCCAGCGACTTGATGGCTGCCTGGGTGATGTCCAGGCCCGCGAAGGCGTACACCACATGGGTGCACAGGTTGGGGTCGAAGTTTTCGATGGCATAGGCGCCCTGCTCCGGCCGGTAAACAGCCCATGTGGAAACGTAGCAAACCACCACCTTGTCGTGCAGGGGTCCTGCGAATTGAAAACGAAGGACAATCAGCGGTGAGCCACCCCTTTGTGGTTAAGCCGAGCGTAAGACTCACCTGTCCTGGCGGCCACCGAAGCCCACAAGCTGCCCGCAGTGCTGGCCAGGAGGAGGAGCAGCCACAGCTGCGGTGCTTCCCCACTAAGTCCGCCCCTCAGCGTCATCTGTTGCGGCTTGGTTTTCTGGAATCGAGAATCCAGAATGGAGAATGAAGAATCGAGTTAAGTGCTTTGCGTGCAACTTTGTTGTGACAATTTATAATTTCAATTCAGCTCAATTGGCGTCTTAATTGAACGAGAAAAAGTGAAAGGCACAAGAAGCGACCCATGTAGTCGGAAAAGCCAGGCATTCCAAAGTCAATGTCTGGGTCTAGAAGGTAGCTGCAGTTTATTATTTACAGGTATTCGTTCACCTTTTGTGGCTCAAACTAATCGTTAGTTGTTTGGGTTTATAATAATAATAGATTTGTATTCTAGAGGCTAAACAAACTACACTGCACCATTTGTTTTGCTAAACGAATCTTTGAAGTTCGTTATATATGAAAAAAGATATGAAAGAACTATGCACAGTGAGTCACACAGATCGTTTACTTCAGAAATCGAAATCAAGACGAATGTAATCAAAGAATCCTCTTTGTTCCCTCCAGTTCGAGCCATATTCGAGTGGGTAGTCCAACCTGATTCTCAACTTTCGCCGGTGTGCCCTTAAGAAGCTGGCCAGCGAATTTTGGTGCATCGGCCAGAACCGTGAATCATGCTGCCGCAGTTCCAGAGCGTATTTTATTATCTTTTCCGAAGCGAAACAAGTTAGCCTTGATATCTCGGGTCTGATAACGATCGGCATGAATAGGCACTTAAGAGTTGGTAATGTGGCGAGAGCTGGAAAAGAGGAAGTGCGCACTGAGGAATGGGAGGAAAACCAAGCTCAGAGCGGTTTCACTTTCCGGCTTTTCCCCCCAAACTTATGCATATTTATTTTTCTTCTTTTTATTGGATTTTGCTGCTCAGCTTGCCCCTGGCAAACCGGAATTCGGCGTTCATCACGAGATTAGAGGCGAGTCGAAAAAACGCGGGTACGAAATCGAAATCGAAATGTAGAGGAAAAAAACCAGGCCGCGAACCCGAGAACAAACATCACTTGGGGCGGAGATGGGCTCCCAGATGGATTGCTGGCCATTTTAGCACTTGGCGGCTGCGCATGCGCAGCAGAGGAAGTGGGAAGCCACTTAAGCAGCACACAGGCACACTCACACACGAGCGGAGAAACCCTCGGGTGACATAAAAACAAGTACATTCACTGTGCTCCCTGGTAAGTAGCTGCACATAGGGTACATATGTGGAACCGTCAACGTGCCCAGCGTATCGAGTTCATACCGCTGGCTCTCCGCACCATGTTTCATTTCATTACCCGATCTGGAGTTGTTTTTCCGCTTTAGCGACCACGAAACTCTTAGCACCGCCCTCGAAGCCAGCTCGCTAATAACTGAACTCGACTCTCCGTCTTCGGTCTCATGCGCATATAATCAGCTCCGTCGCAGCTCTGTGGAGCCGCTCATGCCGAACCCGATCCACCGGCCCAGCCACATGCCACTCTCCGCCAAGTCATCCAAGAGGCCAAGGCGTTGGAGCGGGGAAGAAGTCGTGCTCAGCATAAAGCCAACAGCGAAGAGAAACGAACTAAAAAGGTTCGAAGAGATGGCTTGCTAAGTGTGAATACCATTGAAGAGACCTGGCATGCTTGCTGACAATAAATATATTTATAACTATAATTTAATAGTATACATTAAAAATGCTGTGATAAAATAGGGGGGTCACATAGCTGGTTCAATTTCTTGCTTATCTGGATACTCTATATCCGAGTTTCTCTAAGAAAAAGAGTTTCCAACTTCCGTACTATAATCTAGAAAAAATACATCTACTATGCCTTGAGTTAGTTTTCTGCTTTAGCTTAAATTGGAATCAAGGCATTTCTACATTTTACCAAGCCTCGTGTGGGGGGTAGTATTTCAAGGCTGAAACTTTAAACCCACAAATCAAATATACTCCATCCACAGACTTTCAAACTGACCGATAAGTCGCGCCACAGCTATCGGTCAATCGGGATTTTGCGCGTGAGGCACGTGCCATCTCTGCTAGTTGAACGTAAACAACGTAAAATCGGGAAATTAGGAAAAGTCCAGCGGGGCGAGAAAGAAGGCAGATTCTGATCTGAGATTGTAGACGTGCTCCACCGGCGATGGACGTGGAGGATACCGTGGCGAACGGAGCGGCATCCGCCTGCAAGCGCCAAAGGCGAAACACTGATTCCCAGAACGATGGCGAGCCTGGAGACGCGGCGCAGATTGGGTAAGTGTGGTGTCTTTGGTTGAGCAAGCTCTGCGACTTGAATAATCCATTGATTTTTTGCCCGTGGGGAACCAGTGAGGAGAACACTGTCGGCGCAAGCCAGCCTTCAACTAACTTCGACACAATTGTCCCTAACAACAATAACGGCGAGCGCTCGCTCCAGGATGAGAGCGAGCAGTCCGAGGAGCATCGTGCTAATGAAGTTGGGCCTGAGGAGCTGCCGAATCCAGAACAGGCAGTCTCCTCCAATCTAGTGTATCAATTATCCCCGGAAGCAGCCTCCACCGTGCTGGCTTCTAATGAGCCAAATGCCACCGGTGGCATCGAGCCTAGCGACAGCGAAGACTATCCACCTACTTCACCGACGACAGGTGAAGCTTCCGAAGTCAGTTCACCCCGCTTCAATCCACGCAACATACCAGCCACGCGATCCTATCGCCGTATCAGCATAGAGCTAGTGGGCTCCTACTCGGACACAAGCGATTCACAAGAACAAGAGCTGGAGGAGGGGACCGAGCATGCAGAAGAGGACAGCGATGATGCGGCTGATCCGGATATAGCCGAGTCCGCTGACAACAGTTCCTCCAACGACGACTTGGTGCCCTATTCACTTTCCAGTGAAGATGAAACAACCACAGAGGTAAGTTGTTAAGCATTAAGCGATGGTAAGAAGTGTAGATTCTGAGGTTGAAAATTAATCTTTTAAAGATGATTTGAGCTCCTTATAAATCCTTGCTAACAGGTTGAGAACTTGCAGGACGAGGTGGAGTTCAACGAGGACATCGACGACCATGACCGCGAGAAAGTGAATTCCGCAGTGAATCAGATGATGTGCAAGTGCAAGCCCAAATACACTTGGAACTACGATCAGGAGCTGTTGCAAAGGGAGCACAACATAATCAACCGGATTGACTGGCGTGGCGGCCACACTTCGGCCTCGAGCTTCGGCCAGGGCTACTACGGTTCCCGCCAAGTTGTGGAACAGATGACGCAGCTCAGTTCGCTAAACGTCCACGACGGCTGCGTCAACTCCCTAAACTTCAATCGGGCCGGCGACTTGATTTGCTCCGGCTCCGATGATCTCACCATCGTCGTCTGGGATTGGGCGAAAGAAAAGCAGCTGCACCGCTTTCGTTCCGGCCACAATATGAACATATTCCAGACAAAGTTTATTGACAGCGCCGGCTGCTTGGACATCGTGTCCTCCAGCCGTGATGGCCAGGTGCGCCGGTCCGTCATTCCGCCCTCCGGAGGCGTCACAAAGCCCATCCGCCTGTACACACATAGCGATTCCGTTCACAAGATCATCTTGGTGCCGCACAACCGCCACGAGCTGATGAGCGCCGGCGAGGATGCAGCTGTTAAGCACTTTGATTTGCGAGCCAGCAACGCTGCCACCACGTTGATGCGTTGCTTGTACAACGACGAAAATGGGCATGGCCGGGTGCGCCTATTCAGCATCGCACATCATCCTTATGCGCCCGAGTTCTGCGTCAGTGGATCCGACGACATTTTGCGCGTCTACGACAAGCGCAACCTAGAGAAGGCACTCTACCAGATGGCCCCTAGGAATTTGATCGAAGTAAGCATGTGCAGCGCCCCAGGCCAGGCAGTCTAATCTCTTTTTTTTTTGTCGTGTCCAGGCCAAGATCACGCAAATTACTTGCGCTGTGTACAACCACAGCGGCAGCGAAATCCTGGCCTCATACAGCGATGCTGGTATTTACCTGTTCGACAGTCAGAACTACAACAGAGGCGACTACTTGCACTGCTATAAGGGTCACATGTAAGTTCACCATGCCTCCCCCAATGTTCTGATATTTATCATCTCCTCTTTTCCATAGCAACAGCCGCACCATCAAGGGTGTGAACTTCTTTGGACCCAGATCGGAGTATATAGTAAGCGGCAGCGACTGCGGGAATATATTCTTCTGGGACAAAAACACGGAGGCGATTATCAACTGCATGAAGGGCGACCACGTCGGCGTAGTCAACTGTCTGGAACCGCATCCCTGGATGCCGGTGCTGGCCACCTCTGGACTAGAGCACGACGTCAAGATCTGGACACCACAGGGACCTGAAAGGGTAGGTTCAACGAAAAAATGTGTACAAGTTTAATGTATGAAAATGTAATGAAATCCACTCCTCAGAAACTCCCCGACGACTTACTGAAGCAGACGCTGCAGCGCAATTTCAGGTGCAACCTTGTGGACAGTGTTGCCCCCGACATCAACGATTTCCAGTACTTTATACGCGGCTTCCTGCAGGGCTCAGGAGCATCGCATCTGGGTGCGAGACATACGTCTTGGACAGGGGTGCGGGACAACAGCTCCAGTCCCAGCAACGGCTCGAATGCTTCCAACCCGACCTTCCACCGGCGCAACAGCAACAGCTCCGACGACCCAAATGACGAGGGAGCAGCCGCGGACGCTGCGCTGGACACGCTGCACTGCCGCACGCAGTAAGCACTCCCCGAGGAGCCGTAGACGAGCTTCGAAAGCCGTCCTCGGCGATTATATAATTTTTGATATTATAACTACGTTAGAAAGCGTTTCTGAAGCTGTGAATTTGTAACCGTAACACATAAGTGCGCATATTTTATTTTTAAACAAGGTTTAATAAATGCTCATTGAGAATAATTTCGCGTCAAAAACTTTTATAATACTTTTTTGGGCCAATAGAGCTCAGTCGCTGGTCTGGCAGATGAGAGCCACGCTCCGCTTGACCCAGTGTGATGCCTTGACATTTGTGTTCAACAGCAGAGGGACCACGTAGTTTGTGGAGTGACCTGTCGTGGACAGTGTGCCCTTGCGCTCCGCGGTCTTATAGAGCGGGCAGCGGTACCGGGAGCCCTCGACGACATCGACGAGCCCGACGGGTCGGAAGAAGATCACGGGCATGGCATAGATGAGCACCTTGGGAAACTGCTCTACTAGCGTGTTCTCTCGCCACTCCCAGCGAGCGCCCTCCAGGTACAGTCCGTTGCAGTACACCCCGTCGTCCGGAGGCGAAGTCTTTGTCTCCACCTTGAGCACATCGTAGTCAAAGGTCAGCGTGTCGATGGGGATTTTGTACTTTCGGGCAAAGTTCTGCATGGCGCCCGTGAGGAAGGCCTGCGTGAAGAAGAATCCAGACAGCCAGAAGGTTGGTGGCTTGCCGTGATGATGCCAGTCGTGGAGCCAGTTGAGACGCTTGTACAGATCCTGGACGTAGGAGCCAAGTGGCTTCAGGCATGGGTACGACTTGGACATCCACTTGGTCGGGATGCGGTTGAACTTCATAGCCGTCATTACGTTCTCCAGGTCGGGCGTCATCACGATGATGCCCTTGATTCCCATAGCCAAATCTCGACAGGTGGTACGGATCTCCTTCTGCAACTTGAGAAAGCGTTCCATCTCCTGCACCACCACTGTGTTCATGGACTCGTTGTAGTCTACTGGGTACTTCTCCGCCGCTGCCTCGATGTCCATATCAGCCGGCATTTCGCGCTCGATTTGCTTGAGTGTGTCCAGGATTACCTGCTCAACACTAACTCCTGCGCCGGCGGATCCCGCTGCCTCGCTTCCCAGTAAAAGAATCATCGAGTCGAGCAGCGTCTTGGTCGTCTGCAGATCCCTTGTTATGCCGGAGTTGGCATGCAGGCCGTAGACCTCGGGTGGCGCCAGCGAGGGAAGGTTCTCGTCCAGATACCGCAAGATTTCGCGGTGCTCCGTCTTTCGGGGCAGGATGTAGCGATCGTCGCTGGCAAACCTATAGCGATTGTCGGAGACCGCCTGGGCATTGCAAAAGTCCGCCAAAATCGTCACGATTAGCCGGCGATCCCAGTTGTCCGTGACTCTTCCGCCGTAGTTGCACTCGCTGGTCAAATACGAGATGGCGTCGTAGGGCACGTGGTCATACTGGTTGAGCAGCATCTAAAGGGAGCACGGTGATGTAAATACACTGGACATATCTACAATATTATTATTCATATCGAACTTACGCTCAGCTGCAGCACCGAGATCTGCAGATCGGACTCGTTAAATCCGTAGGCTATGTTCCAACCCAGTGGACCGTACTTGCGCCGCTCCTGGACAACAGCATGGAAGAAGCAAATGCCGTAGAGCAGCCGTGTGAAGGCGCGATCCTGTTTGGCACAGCCCGTGTAGAACTCGTAGTCGTTAATGGGCTCCGAGTTGTAAGAGCGCATCAGATTTTCCTTGAGTCCGGTCGGCGGTTCGTTGGTCATTTTGACGCCGTTCTGCAGGATGGTCACCGGGAATTGTGGCGTAGGATAGGCGGTTAGCCAGATGCGGAAGTTGGCTGCAATGAAGACATTCGGTATTTAGGAGTCTATAGCTTAGATATGCATTGGAGGACACTTACGCGTGGTGTTGAAGGTGTCCATGTTCTCCCAGAGATATTCCAGGTAGGGCATCCAGGAAGCGGCCAAGTGGCAGTTCTGCAGGCACACCCAGTAGCCCATCTCCTGAGCATTCTTGATCAGAGCCGTGGCAATCGGTCCCTGACCCTGGCCCAGCGAAATGCTCTGGAAGGTCTCCTCCTGGCCCATCTTCTCGGCGAAAGCCAGCAGGGAGCCCAGTGGGTCCGCTCCGGGTGAGAGGATGAACACCAGCGGCGTCAGAGCGGTGGAGTCAGCATACGACTTGGATATGTCGAACTCCGGCGGAGTCACATACTGATCGCCGATACTCTCGGCGATGAATAGCCGCACCGCCAGGAAAACAGAGTCGGGTCGCAGGGCCTTCAACACAATGATCTTCTCGAAGGCGGTAGTCTTATCCTGCCAAGGTGGCGGCAATGGTTGCTTCTCCGGGGAGGAGTGGTCGTAGATCGCCTGCCAGGCATGCAGATGGCTCTTGAAGTGGTCCACGATGCCACGCAACTCCTTGAGCTCCTCCAGACGGAGCACATTTAGCCACACGGTCTCCGTTATCCAGCTGGGATCCGGGTTCGGAGGTATGTTCGTGGACTCCTTCGCATTGGTGACCAGGTGGGCAAAGTGGCGCATTTCCACCTGACCCGTGCCCAGCAGGATGCGGGCAGTGAGGATAAAGGAGTAGAGCAGCTTGTCCTTCTCGAAAATGGATCGGCATACGTTATTGTAGAGATTCCGAGTGAAGCCATCCACCAGGAACTTGATGCGCCGCGGCAGATCCTTGGACTTGTTGGCCGTCTCAATGGAGTACATGTAGAGATTAATGTACCAGTTGAGTGAGAATTGGTACATGGGATCAATGTTGGGAAGATCCGTGATCGAGTAATAGAGGATGGATGAGTGGACTGCCACGGGCTTGTAGTTCAGCCGGAAGGCCTCGATCTTGGCCACGGTCTCCTTGGCTGCCTCCTGCTTTTCAACGATGTCCTTGGACAGCCCCTTGGAGTCGGCAAGGATCTGTATTGCTGCCTCGTTCTCCAGGATATCACCACCAGCACTGAGGGTTTTCAAAATCATGTTCTCCGCATCTCGAAGAGCTCCTTTATTGGCCGCCGCCTCCGTGGTGAGCGTGATGCGCAGCTCCTGCAGGTCCGGCCGCTCCTTGGCCACCACAATGCTGAGGAGCTGATCCATCAGCGCGTTCTGGGTGAGAGCAAAGTTGATGACGGTCACCTTGTTGAAGGTCTCCGGCAGAAAGTGCGGATTGCGCAGATTGCAGGTCATGTACAGGCGGAAGTTCGGATTAACAGGCACCACAGCCTCACCCAAGCTGATGTGCTTGATCCCGCCCTGCACGAAGGTCTGGCGCATCAGGATGGGATCGAGCGGCACCTCCAGCTCCTCCTGCACGTTCTCTATTATCACGGGTGTTCCGTACTCCAGCGCCTCTGCTATCACCTTCATATAGTTGCTCTGGTTGAACTTGACGCAGTTCAGCCGGTTCTTTCGCTCCATGTTCTTCAACCAGTTGTTGGCCTGTGCCTGCGGATCGATAAACAAGCTGTATCGGCTGGAGTTGGCCGAGATGATGGCGTTCTCGCTGGAGAACTCGTCGTTGGGCAGTCCGTCCAGCTGCCAGTTCTGGATGGTCACCTCCAATCCGAGCACATCCGTGATGGAGTAATGGGAGGAGCAGGGAATCTTAAGGTCCGTGACCTTCTTGAACCAATCCTTTACGCACTCGGAGCGGTACTGAAGGTTCACGGCGGAGAGGTAGGCAATAATACCGCAGGAGATGAGCACATCCCCAGGCAGGTGGTCGTACAACTCCTGCAGATCCTCCGCAGCCTTGTTCCATCGTGACTTCTCCCCACCCAGTCCACCAATGAGAGCCTCCGCCCGGAGCAGCTTGTTGCGACAGTTCTCGGCGTGCTCCTCTGTCTTTTGCATCTCTGCGTTGGCCTTGTCTAGTTCGATGTTCAGCAGGGCCACCTTTTCCTCCAGAGCCAAGGCTAACGCACGCTTTTGTGCCAGGAACTCCATAGTGTCGGCGTACTCTTTCTCGGCCCCGGCCAGCTTGGCCTTTTTGGGAGCCACCACCTTTGCCACCTCGTCGTACATCATCATGGCAATGATCCACTGGCACAGGCCCTTGGCGGCACTCGAGGCCTTGGCCACCACCTGTGGATCGAAGTCCTTGTTGGGGATGAACTCCTTGCGGATACGCTTAACGATTTCTGTCGGAATATTGTCCTTGTCGAACTCCTTGAGGCCCGGAAGGAAGTTCATCTCGCCAAGAAGACGCTTACTCGGTCCCCAGAAGTCCAGGACCATTTTTCCAGAGGCTGGATCCGGAATGCGCTCGGCGGGAATTCCCTTGATCACACAGACGGCGGCCATTACTAGCTTAATCACGGGCGGCGGATTCTTCATCGACTTGACCAGTGTGATGTCCGCCGGCTTAAGAGTGTTCAATGCAGCCAGGGCATCTTCCAGGACGGGAATGGCCTTGGCCAGATCCCGTTCGCAGTCCTGCTTTAGAACCTGAGCAGCCTCGGCCTGCACGGATGCCACTTCTTCGTCTCGCTTCACCTGCTCGGCGGCAGCGCTGGCGGCTAGCGTCTCCTTGTTGATCTCCAGCATCATCTTTCGGGATGATTCGGCCAGCGCCACCAGCTTGGGTTGCAGCGCATTAAGATCCCTTTGCATGATGGAGATGGCGGCGGCTGCCTGGGCCAGTGTATCCAAACCTCCAATGTAGCGCATCTTGGCCAACATGGTCTCACTCTGCTTGCGCTCGATGAGCGTCTGGAAGGAGCGGATCAGCTCGATGAAGGAGGCGTTCGTCTGGTAGATGTGGCGACCCGTCATCTGACAGAAGGCGCGCGTCGACCGTGCAGCCGTCGTATGGAAGTACTGGCAGGTGTCCATGATGGCCAGCTTGATGTCCTCACTGGGCACGTTGACATCAACCAGCGACATTTTGGCAATCATCTGCAGGGCCTCCTCGGGCCAGCTGTCGTACCAGTCGATGGTGCAGCAGTTAACCAGCGAGGGATAAAGGCGCACCCGTGTCCTGAGGGCGTCTCCGATGGGCGAGAAACTGAGGATCATGTGCAGCTTCTGCTTGCAGCGGTCCACAAAGAAGGAGAAGACCTGCAGGGCGGAGACGTCGATGTTGCGATTGCCTCCCTGGGCAGCCAGACGCACCATTTCCAGGACCTCCTGCTTTTCGTCGATAGGGAAGATGTTGGGCACCTCGCCCTGGTTCAGCAGGCAGTCAATGTCCTGGAGGAATAGCTCCATCTTGATCTGGTTCTCGGTAATCAAAAACGTGGTGTGCTTGTTCATTCCGCCCGCCTCCTTTAGGATCGCCTTGATGTCATCATGCCAGTCGTTGGCCCCGTAGTTTTTGGTGATTTCCGGCTGGAAGAACGAAGTCTGCACCATATTGGTCGCCAGCTTGGTCAGGGACTGACGCCCGGATCCGCCCAATCCTATGATCAGAGCACTGGCTCCTTGGATGGAGATGATGCGGCATATGCGGTTCAAATGCTGCAGAGCAAAGGTGAACAAGGTAATGTCCATTTTGTTGCGTCGCGTCGAGTTGTAATCGTCCAGACTGGTGAGAGCCAGGTTCAGAAACACCTCCACGCTGGGCACCTCCTCGTAGCGCCGCTCATCCGGCACGCTGTCCTCGTCGAAGTAGACGCCGAACAAGATGTTGCTGGCCGCCTCCATGGTGAACACCGCTTCGTCAGGGCCCTGAATGGTCATGAATTCTAGGAGGTCTATATCAAATCAAAGACTGATCCAATCGGACTTACCTGAACGCAGTACCTATCGAAGATCGTCTCCACCTTATCCTTGAAATTTGCCTTGAGGCACTCGTTGAGCTTCTCGAACATCCACTTGCGATCCACGTCGTCCACCAGACGGTCGTAGAAGACGCGCATCGCCTCGTGGTACCAGACGCGCACGAAGATCTTCTTGTCCGTCACCGACTCTTTCCGCACCAGGGTGCATCCGGTCACCACGCGTGAAATGTCTCGCAGATTGAATATGTAGTGCGACTTCGATGGCGTGGCCCTGATCTCCGACTGCACGCTCTTGTAGATGCTCTGCGTGGCGCTCACAATCTGGTTGGTCACCACGAACACATCCTGTCCGTGGCCAGCGCGTCGGAAGCCATTCAGCGCCACGTTCAGGAATATGCGGAACATACTGTCGTCACTAAAGGTGTTAATGGAATACACGTTGAAGTGGTTGAGGAAGCGAGCATAGACGTCCTGGCGACTGCCGCCGGGCAGGCCACATGCGGCCATGATCAGGACATTGTGGATGTAGACCTTGGAGCTGTCCTTCAGGTCATACACATGGCCATAGTCGAAGAATTGGCGCAGCAGCTCCAGTGGCGGCTGGGCACCATAAACCTCCTTAACCGGCATGTTCATGTCGTCTACGAAGAGCACACTCTGCATTCCCTTTGGCGGACCGTAGATGCCCCGCTTCCACTTCTGCAGCTTGGATATGAGCAGATCCTGGCACTGGTTAGCCGAGATCATTACTGTGAAGGTGATAAATCCCGTCTCGAACACTTCCTTGTCCAGCTTGTTCATCAGGTAGTTCTGCACATAGACCGTCTTGCCTGTGCCCGTTGGTCCAACGAGCAGCATTCTTTTCTTGTGCTCCACGTGCATCTTCAGCAGGTGAATGTAGCGAGCGGTGTCCACTGTTGGCACTATCACACCTGTCTTGGTCTCCTCGACGTCCATACGCTTGGCGAGATCCGGCCAGTACCGCCAGGCTCCACGCTGCTTGTACAGGAACACGTAGTCCACCAGCAGACCCTCTGTGGGGGGAGTGATCTCCATCTTGCCCAGCGGTTCCGGGGGCG
This sequence comes from Drosophila simulans, assembly GCF_016746395.2. Classification (NCBI taxonomy): domain Eukaryota; kingdom Metazoa; phylum Arthropoda; class Insecta; order Diptera; family Drosophilidae; genus Drosophila; species Drosophila simulans. The sequence goes on from NC_052522.2 coordinate 1,733,175, forward strand.
GAGGATCAGTGTCCCAAAGCTAGGGAGAAACATTCGATGTACCCAGGTAACTAAGTTGATTTGCAGTCCCCATACCTTTTTCAAGAACACGTCGAACTTCTCCCGGGAAGCGGTGTCTAGCACTCCACCCACTCCCCAAATCAGAGCGAATAATATGGCCGCCTGGAAGTAGGTCTGGAGATACTTCTGGTAGTCCTCCGGATTCTCCTCGATCGCCTCCGCGATCTGCATGTCGAACAGGTCAAAGGTGGTCAGCATGCAGTTGAACTCTCCAGGCTTGATAAACTGGCTGCAGAACCGCCGTACAAAGGTCTGGCACTGGAATTGATTAACCTTGGTCAGGAGGTGAGCTTCGTAGGCTGAGAAGAAGTTCTTACGGGAGGGAGAAGCCACTGCATCAGGGCCATTACGTAGGGCACGCCCTCCTCATCCGCCCATCGAGGATCGGCCTTCTTGAGCCAGGTTTTGGCAAAGGCGCGCCAGCCGAGCGTCGAAGGCTCCATGTAGATCATGCCACAGCGGGAAACGGTGGCTGGCGAGGCCTGCGCCAGGTCCATTACCTCGAACACCATCGACATCTCGTTGCTCATGGTGATCACCTCGCCGCTGGTCAGGCACAGCTTTTTGTTGTCGTCCAGCACCGTGTTCATGTTCTCAATCCAAACGGCATCCACGGGTCCGTCGAAGATGACCTGCAATGGTATGGAATTGGCTCCAATTGCAGATGGAACGGTTATTTAAAGGACTCACCCACTTCCTGTCCGGCGTGGGCGTCATGGCAAAGTCGCGAAAGATCTTTGCCACCAGGCCGTCGGTCCACTCGTACGAGATCGGATCGAAGGAGCCGTATAGCTGGTTCATGGTAATGGACTTCGGGTTCATTATGCCCATTTGAACGTGCTGAAAGTAGTTGCTCTTCTGTGGCGCCTTGATCTTCAGCGCGGACAGGACTTTGGCGAGGACCTGCAGGGTCTTCGACTTGCCCGCCAGAGGTTCGCCCACCAGCATGAATCCGTGCCGCACGATAATCATTTCGTACGTCTGAATGACCTTGAGAAGAAAGCTGGGTGCGGGCTCCAGGACCTCCTCCAAGCAGACGCGCTTGAACTCGGTCTCCACCAGGGAGTAATCGATGTGTGGCAACTTGATGCCCGGGAATATGTCCGAGATGATGCCCTCGAAGAGGGGAACATCGAAGGAGAGGAACTTGGGTAGGTTCACGTCGATCAAGCTTCGCAGCAACAGGATGTCCTCCACCTCGTCCGGATACTGTTTCTTGATGTTGCCGCAGGCGGAGAGCACCGTTTTCACGGCTCGCATGCCGTAATCGTAGTGATTCTGGCTGGACAACTGCTCCGAACACAGTCGGTAGGTGGTCACAATCTTGACGGCCAGCTTGCGGGCATCCACGAAGCCGTACGAGTAGAGAGAGATCTCTCCGATCATGGCGTAATCCGGCACCATCATGGCCACAGAACGAAAGAGCACTTTCAAATTATCCGGCAACTCGGATCGGCCGGCATAGCCGGGATTCATGGTGATGCAGACGTAGCAGGCAGGGTTGAGGGTCAGCTCCGTACCTTCGAACATGAACTTGGTGGCGTTGCTGCGAACAGCTTGAATGATGAGCAGGATCTGTTGGGCCACCACGGACAGCACCTCCAGCTCAATTCTGTTAAACTCGTCGAAGCACGCCCAGGCACCGCACGAAGCCAATCCCTTGAAGAACTTGCCCATCGCCTTGTAGTCCAGACCGTCGGAGCAATTGAACACCTTGCACTGCACGGCCAGAGCCTTGGCCAGATCCTTGGTGGTCTCCGTTTTTCCCGTTCCAGCAGGTCCCTCTGGAGCTCCGTTCAGATGCAGTTGATAGGCTCCAACCAGGGTGCGGTAGCAGCGATCGGTCAGTGGGGTGATCACCAGGCGATCCGAGTTGCCCAGATACTCGTTGGCAAAGGGCACAGTGGCGTTGATGATTCTTACCCAGGTCTTGTCGTCCTCCCAGTAGTATCGCATCTGGGCCAGCCACTGGAAGTCGAACTCACTGCTGACCTTGTTCTTGATGAGATCCTCGGAAACGTCCTTGGCGTGGACATCGATCACGATCAGGGACTTAATGGTGATCCGGTTAAGGTTGCTAATCTTTGGCGAGCGCACCAGGGTCACAATGTCGTTCAGCTCCTTGGACAGCTCTTGGAAGAAGTTCATCATAATGGTCATATTCCCGCCAAATGTCCGGCGCAGGCATCCGTGGACACGGGATGCCCAGTACACCTGCGAGATGGCCAGCACCGTCATCTGTGGCCACTCCAGAACCCACTCGTGCCGCTTCACCTTCGGATAGTGGGCAAAGGATAGCTCGTTCTGGTAGCGCACTGCCTTGAGCATCTCGTCCTCCACCCCGATGAGCCACTTCTCTACACTTCCTCCTGCCGCCGCTGTGGACACCTGCTCAATGAACTCAATCGTTTCCTTATCACTGCTGATCATGGCCAGCACGTTCTTGGCCGCATCGAACTCCAGGCTGTTAATCCCCTCAAAGCACTTGCTCAAATGGGGAAGAACGCGCAGCGGATCTTTGGTCTCTGAGAGAATCTCCAGCATTTCATCGTTGGCCAGAAAGAAGAAGCGCGGGAAGTAGAGACGCTTCTTCTCCAGGTAGTTACTCACGCCGGTGGCGATGTCCTCCAGCAATTCATTGGCCTTCTGCAAGGACTCCAGCAGACCCGAAACTGGAGCTGTTTCCATCACCAGCGGTTGTCGGAGGACCAAGCCCATGTTCCTGGTATATGTCTGCTCCACGATGACGAAGAGACGACCCTCCTCCGGCATCTGGGCCACGATGTCCTTCGAGGAGAAGATGGGCAATAGGTACAGATAGTTGGCCTGCACCTTGCCCCACTGGTCCAGTGTTTCATTAACGCGCATGATCTTCTCATACCACGCCCGCACCTCCTCCTCGCAGGGCTTCATGAATGCCGATCCGCGCATGACAAGCGTCTTGAGAATGTGGTCATCCAGCAGGGCCTGAATGTCATCCAAGCTGCTGAGGATCTGCACGCCCGTCTCCTTGTAGGGACCATAGGGAAATACCCTGGTCTCCCACTCCTTGATCATAGCCTGCAGGGCGTTCCACAGCTGCAGCTCTTTGTTGGCTCCGATGCTAATGATTTCAAACTGGTCGAGGATCGGGTCCAGGCCAGAGTTGAGGATCTTGCGTAGTGTGGTCCCTGCATCGGGTGTTACGTCGAATCCCGCAATTTCTGACATCTCCTTCCAGTGGCGCTTGCGCAGAGCAGGATTACACATGGTGTTCACTATAAACACGCCAGTGGTGAAGTCTTTGATTGACTGTATCATCGAGGTGCACAGTCGCAGGGGCACTGGGTGCTTAGCCGGATCTGGATCTTCAGTTTGACCCTGCACGAAAGTCAATGTGGTATCACAAAATGGTCAGTGGTCAACCAGTGGTCTCACCTTGAATTTGCAGACGGGATTGTCGATTAGATCCTGCTTGATCTTGACCCTGTAGTACTTCTGGTTCTTCTGGAACTCCTTGAGGTAGTCATCTGTAGTTCGCTCCACGAACTGCGGCTCCAGGTACTCGAAGGGTCCGTCGTTCCACACGCTCAAGTAACGCTGCCATTCAATGCAGCATCTACAGATGGAAACGGTTCCAAGTTTATCAATGAGATCATTGGTTGTTCCTTAAAGATATATCACTTACTTCATAAGCTCGGCAAAGGGGTAAACAAACGTTTTGATGATATCCAGCTTGGGATACTCGGTCAGGGCGACCTTGAAGAGCTTCTCCTCCTTGTTGATCCACGCCACGTAGTCGTCAAAGGTCTTCAGCTGGTCTATGAAGTTCTGCAAAATGATGTAGCTGTCGCGGAACTTGTCCGGTCGACTCATGTCATCAATGACGGCCAACTTGGGCAGCAGCTCATCAATGTCGGAGTTTAGCTTCTTAATGACCTCCTGCAGGTGCTCCTCGAACGTAAACTTGAACTGCTCCTGCTGTGAGGCATTATAGTCGCAGATGTCGTTGATGTCCTTGATCCAATTGATGGTCTTGATGGTCAGGTCAAAGTGGTATTTGGACATTTCAGTCAGCTCCACGATATTGGTTCCGACTTGCAGGCAGTATTGGATGCGGTCAGTCAGCTCGGCGATCTTGTCTTTCTTCACGTGGATCATGTACTCAGCACTCTCGAGCAGCTCCTCGGTTGATTTCGGGATCTCCAGGGCCCGGTACTTGATCTTCTCGAACTCGTCACATATGTCCACCTCGGCCTTAATGTGCTCCCGAATGATGATTGTGGTGATCTCGTGGATCAGATTCTCGGCCAGGGTGCGGAGGCCAAGTATGGCCGGCTCGTTGTGTATAACGGCCATCACGAAGTACTCGGTTGCGGGCTCGCTTCGCAGCATTTGAATGAATCCGTAGTACATGTCGATTCGGGCAAAGTACTCCTCAAACTCGTGCGGCTCGGACAGAAACTGGTTAAGGGCATCTCGCTCCTGCCAGGAGTACAACGCATAGTACTTGTCCCGGAAGCCCTCGACGTACTGAATTACCTCCTGGTAAGTGCGAAGGATAATGTTCTGAACCTTGTCTATCACGTCCTTTAGAAAGTTTTCATTCATCTCGATCTTTAGGTAATCGTTCACCTTCGCGTACGCAGCCATCGATGTGAGTGTCTGCACCTGCGGCTGCAGTGGCTCCATGCGGTAGCCCACCATCGAGATCTCAGTAGCGATCTCGGCGAAGGTGCGCAAGATGGACCAGGCATTGGGCCGCGTGTCCAGATCACTGGAGAACTCGGACCACTCCAGTGACATGCGCATCATGGGCATTGTGCGCGGGTGACTGCACATCCGATACATTTCCTCGAAGGTGCGGATCTTCATGTTGGTCATCTCGCGGTTCATCAGAGCCTCCATGGCGTTCCAGGACCGCTTCCACGTGCTCATCGGCATCACCCGCTTGCGCATAAGCTTGCGCAGCACCTGCACAATCTTTGGGTACCAGGTCCACCTCAGAAAGGTGTTCACCTTGTCCAGTTGGTTCTGGATGTACTTGTGGTAAAACTTGTAGGACAGCGCCTCCCGACCTCCCAGTCCTAACTGTTGCTGCATGGCGCCAGTGGCCAAGACGTAGTTGAAGATACAGGCCAATCTTGGCAGTTCTCCGACGGATATGTTGAGGATGGCTCTAAGCGGGAGCTGCAGGATCAGTAGCTTCTGGGCTATGCGTCGCCGGTTCTCCAGGAAGTTGCTGTAGTTCTGTGTGCGACCTGGTCGCCGAAAGCCGATGTCAGGACGGGGCAGTTCGAACTGGGCCGGATCCTCGTCAGAGAACTCCGGATGGCGCAGGATGTTCTTCATGCTGTAAACCTTCATAAGTCGGTTGAACTCCTCGTGGACGTCGTGCATGTAGGCCTGCACCAGCTCCGGGTACTTGTTCTTCAGGCGCTCCGATGCGAAGCTCAGAATCTTGGCCTCCGTGCGTCGCAGCATAGGAGGCACCACAATCTTCCTCACCTCCCGGCGTAGGTTGTCCTCGTAGTGGGATTGGGGCAGGAGACGCATGTCTGGCTCCGGCTGCCACTGCTGCCGGGCGACCCGCACCTTGACATCCGCCGCCTTTTGCTTAAGGAACTGATAGTGCCGGCGCTCGTGTACCTCGCTGATCCGGAACTTAAGCAGCGGGTTCTTCATGTACGGCTCATTGTCGTACTTGGTGATGTCCGAGGCCGGGCGGTGCATCCGCTCCAGCTTCTTGGTGTACATGGTCGAGCCTTCTTTGGTTGGGATATCAAAATGCAAGGAATCGGATTTAATTCTCCGATAGTTATTGTTGCTAAGGCGACTTGTGTTTGTTTGTTCGTTTCCGGGGGATGACTTCCGGTTCGACGACCTTGGAGGACAACTACCCACAGGTGTTAAAGTTTATGTTTATTTATTGATCGATAGCGTTATCAATTCGATTGAAAATGACATTATAGATACAGAGATTAACAACAGTTTAGCAACAATAATAATAGTTACAATAATAATTACATAACGTCTCGCTCCTCCGATTGCTATCGAATATACAAAATTCTAAAACACCCGAAATGTTCGTCAAAAAACAGCCTTAAGTTTATGTCCTACTATAACTTACGCAGCATGAGGGACTGGAAACGGGGTTGAGGGGCCGTTGGGTGCAGGGGCGGGATGTGCGTTTATAGTGTAAAGCGCATTACAGTTGTACGTATAGAATTACAAAACATAGATGAGCGTGTCTCTCCCACAATAGTTTCAATATATTCGTATCAAAGAAATTGCACGTGTTTGATTTGACATTATTTAAATTGGCTTCTTGTGTGAGTTTCATGTTGTGTCTAGGTACTTTAAAAACGTTTTCATATCTCATACGCAACTGCTTCTGTTCAAGCGTATCTCCTTTGGCCCTAAATCAAGAGAATTTAGCGATCTAATTAGGTGTTATAACAAAAACTATACATAACTATTCGCTTTCGATATCAAAGTAAATTCAGTCATTTCAGAACTGATCGTTAAGCTACGATGGGCCGGCCCAGAACAGGCCTGATAGTTCGTAATTATTGCGTACCTACATACCTACTGGGGTAGGCGAATATGCATATTAAACATTACATAGCCTAGGGGCAACAGTAGTGATTGACTCTAGTTCGCTGCGGTTGGGATTCATTGGTCCTTCGGCCGCTCCACTCGCTACCTTTCGAACTGCAGCACGTAGTCTTTGAGCGGGCCAGGCAGGTTCAGGCAGTTGATGTTTTGGGCCAGCTTGCGGTTCATCGCCTCATAGATGGCCCAGCGGGATAGCTGCTTCAGACTGCGCGGCCGACGGTAGAGGGACGAGATCAGGGCTATCAGCTGCTCCGTCTTCTTACTGGGCACCTGTGCCACGTAAAAGTTGTGCAGGGACTTGAGGCAATTGAAGAGCGGCTCGTGGTGCATGGTCAGGTAGAAGAGGTGGATGACGCGTGTATACGTCGCGTTTGGATCGTTCAGGATGAACTCCTTCTTCGTGATCAGGATGATGTAGTAGAAAAGCAGGTAGCACGAGTTGGTGCGAAACGAACTGCGAAAAGTTGCCAGCTCGTTGGAGAAGATGGCGGTGCCGGGCGTGGTCTTTCCGCTGAGCACTATGTTGGGGTCAGCCCCGTACTGGATTAGCGTCAGAGTCAGCTCGTAGACGCACTCCATGTCGTGGCAGGTGCGCACGTTATGCACCATGTCCATCACCGCCTGCAGAATGTGCTGATATGTCTTATTGCAGTCCAGGCCGTGCTGAAGCAGCATCAGTAGGATGTTCTTGATGAAGTCGAAGTTTGTGCGCTTTTGAGCATCACAATTAAGCGTAAAGTTCTCGCTAACCGTAAACACGAGCACGTGCAGTGGTTTAAGGTTAGCGCGGTAGGAGCAATTGGGATTCGCTCCGTGCTGCAGCAGCATGCGGATGCAGTTCAGATAGCAGACCTGAAACAAGGGATTAGATATGGCGTAAATAAAATGTAATGTAAGACACAGACCTTCATGGAGTGCGTGAAATGATGCAGGTGATCCTTATTAATTAATGGCACTAGCAGAACCATAATGGGCACAGAGCCATCCCTCCCGACGATGTTGGGGTCTCCTGAAAAATGCAGCATTATGTAAACTGCTGGAATATAACTGATTAACCAACCATTCTCCTTGATAAGCATGCTGAGCAGTTCGTAGCAGACTTCCCAGTCTCGCAGGTGTCGAAACACACAGGCCATGGCACTGTTCCCCGCTTGGTTAATCGATTGCTTGGCCCCGTTCTGCAGCAGAAATCGAACTAGGTGCAACACATCCCACTTGCTCCACTTGTCGTAGCCGTACCGGGCTTCCTCCAGGGCATAGCGCACTATCAGGGCGTGCAATGGAGTGTTTCCCAACGAGTCTGGTGCGTTGATTAGCTCTTTGCATCCTCGTTCCAGCAGAATGCGAAGAGTGGTCAAAGTGTCTTCAGCAGATTTACGAGCAGCAAAAATAACTAAAAAAAAAGAACCATTGTTATTACAACGTCTGCATCAAAATCTCTCTGTTCACGGAATACGAACTCACCCACATGCAGCAGTGTCATCTGTTGGGTGCAGGTTCGTACCGTTGTAATTGCACCCTGATGAATGAGTAGCTCAAGAAAGCGACCATCATGAAGCACGGCATGGTGAATCGGGTAATACTCGTCCATGATAAGATTGATTTCCTCCGAACGGGTGACCACTAGTTGCTGGACGCAATTCCAGGCGCCGCGTTCGCAGGCCAAGTGCAGCAGGGGCTTCTTCACGCGGAAGGGGATCCACGGCTCCTCCATCTTTTGGGTGAGCAGGCTTAGAACATTGTACTGATCTCCGTCGATTGCGTAGAAGAGCGCGTTCTGTAGCTTTGTGTTCAGCCGCTCGCTGACGTCGTCCACGTTGTTGTGCCATTTGCCACTCTCCTCGCAATTTCTCGTGTGGGCGCCAGGAAAACACATCCGGGTGTCCACATCGATGCGTGCGCCGTGGCGAAGCAACAACTCCACGCACTCCTCGTAGCCACGCAGGGTGGCGATGTGCAGGGGCAGGGAGCAGGGCGAGCGGTTAACGTCCGGGCGGTGGCGATGCAGCAGCCACTTAGTGAGATCGATGTGGTTGACGCCGACGCTGCGCTGCAGGATGTTGTAGCCATAGTCATCATGCATGGCCAGGATGTTCTCGTTCTTTGGGATCTGAATGAGCAGGCTCTCGAGGGTCTGCAGGGAAACCTTCGGATTGGCACGCAGGATGTCAAACAGCGTCTGTATGGTCTCCTCGGTGGCCTTGGACAGCTTCCCGTCGCGATGCGAGAGGAGTGCGGATCCGGAGCGGAACACCTGGCTCACGGAGCCGCCCATTGCTCTGGCTTCTCCCTTTTCGGCCGTCTAGCACTGCACAGACATGCTAATATCTCCTGCGACGCAGTTTCCGTGGAAGATCGCTAGAAGGCGAAGTGCGTATCACTTCCGAAACCGTAAAAATCAATACGAGCCCTGAAACAACCGCCCAGATCAGCACTGAACGACGGCTGGAAGGAGAAAGGCTGCTCCGATGGCTTCAGTCACAGAATCCCACATCCCGCTGGCTCGTTTTTAGGCTAGATTCAGCGCATCTGGGCATTTCAAATTTATCACAATCAAAAAACACTTTGGGATTAAATAAAGTATATTATAGTATAGGATTTCTGAGGGCCTATCGGCAATCGATATCAGTTGGTTGAACGTGGTATCGTTAATCGAAAAAAGGATATCAAATTCTAAAAAAGCGCGAAAGTTGAAAGCACTTACTTAAATTTAAAATAAAGTGCGCAAATAATGAGCACACATTTACAGGAGCTAATTCGGGAACGAAAAAAACAATGGAAGCTGTTTTATCTCCATAAAATGAGCTAGAGAATTTGATTATAGTTTTCGATATTTAGGCTTATCGGCTATCGATTCGCAGTGAGTCTACAGTGAATACTGGAACGTAGTTACAGAATATGTCAATATTAAATAGAACAAATTATTAATAATAAAATATTAACAAGAGCGAATACTTTTTTTGTTTCCAAGTCAAAAGTAACGTTTGTTATCCTAAGACATTTTCCCTCACATTACCAACGGGATTTAAGAAAAGCTGTTTGCCTTAGCCTCTCCTCTCTGTAGCAAATTGGCGCTCAAAAGTAAACGAGCGTCTTGGAACATAACTTACTTTGCTCCTAAAGATATCTACGGAATCATGACCAACCGCCTTGAGACCAAATACGAGAACCTGAGCAGCATTTTTCGGCTAAAGGGACATGACTACCAAAAGCAGTTCTGCCACCTGTACGCCCATCGCTTGGCCGAGATGACGCGTCTCCTAACGCCACTGGCCCAGAAAAAGTGGGGCAGCAAGGAGCCCATCAAGAAACTGTGTGAGCTGCGGGGCGAACAGGACGTGCACTGCATCCTTATCGGCACCATTTTCAAGCATCAGGCTCACAAGCCCAGTATCCTCCGGGACATTTCTGAGGAGAATCAGTTAGCACCACAACCGCCAAGACAGAACTACTCGGATCCGGAGGACAAGATTGTTCTCGAGGATGAACTGCAGCGGGTTCGACTTCAGGGCGAGCTAAATGGACAGCTCTTGGCCACTGGAGTTGTGTGCGCTGCCCTCGGTGGAACAGACAGCGATGGATTTTTTAACGTGGAGGATATACTCTTTTACGAAAGCGGACCTCAGAAGCCACTGACCCCCATTAAAAGAAGCCGCCTCCTGGTGCTTGCGTCTGGGTTGGACCAACTGCAGGCCCACAAATTTGTGGAGGCATTGAATCTTTTTCAGTACTGGCTGGCCGGCAGTCTTGGCAACAACAAGGAAGCGGGCTCCATGGTGCGTCTTATCGTGGCTGGAAACTCGGTGAGAGCCAGTGCCATGGCACATGTGCCCACCCTCCAGGTGGCACGCACCCAGGCGAACGCCAATGACACAGTCCAGGCCGTGTCCCAGCTAGACCAGTGGTTTGCCTCATGGGCACGCAGTCTGCCCGTCGACATAATGCCGGGAGCCTACGACCCGGCCAACTTTATGCTGCCCCAGCAGCCGTTCCACAAGTGCATGTTTCCCCAGGCTGCTCAACTGGCCACCTTCCAGGCGGTGACCAATCCGTACAGCTGCCGGCTGGATGAGGCCCTGGTGGTGGGCACATCTGGCCAGAATGTATCGGATCTGTTGCGCAGCACTTCGCTGGACTCTGCGATGGAGGCCCTACGCTGCACCCTCACCTGGGGACACGTTGCTCCCACTGCACCGGACACTCTGGCCTGCTACCCGTACATCGACAGTGATCCCTTCATCCTGCGCGAGTGTCCGCACGTGTACTACGCCGGCAACTGCGAGTCCTTTGCGACCGAGCTGCACGAGGGCGCCGAAGGCAAGCGCACCCGCCTAGTCTGCGTGCCCAGCTTTAGCAAAACGCAGAGTGTGGCCGTTGTGGACCTGGATACGCTGGATTGCCGCATGGTCAACTTTAGCGTAGATGCAGAATAAGAAATTACATTAATACAAATAATACACCCTGTTAAGTCTTGAGAATCACTGGTTTTATTCGCTATCCTAGTGCACCACGGGACCCAGCGGCTCGCCCCTAATGTTGGCCAAATCCAGGCGGGAGTCGATGGTCTCGTCTATCAGTCCGATCACCGCGATGTTGTCCCCCCGGATGATGTGCAGCCCCAGCACGATTTGCTCGATGCCGGAGGTGGTAGAGAAGACGCGCTCATGGCACTCGTCTATGATAATATTGATGGTCTGGTCGAATCCCTTGAGTGTCCCGATGAAGTTCCGTCCGTCTGCCGTAATGATGGAGACTGTGTGATTGATATACGACTCCAAACCGGACATTTTAGCAGGGTTTCCTTGATAACTTCTCCAAACAGAACAAAATAAATACTAATTGTGACAAGAGGCTAGCGACGCGCTCTCCGATAACGATAACTGTGCCGCAAATCAGCTGTTTCGGCTCTGGTGCTGGTGCTCATGTAATCGGTGCTCAACCTTCTATTTTCCGAAAAAATTAAATTAAACTGATTAAAATGCTGCGTCGCCTTGTGCAAGTGGGTGCCCGTGAGCTGAGTCGAGCCCAATCGTCAGCCGCCAGTGCGGAAAAGTGGGACCTGTACGCCGGAGTGCTCGTAGAGCGTCTGCCTGTAGTGTCCAAGTCCCTAAATCCTCTGGAAAAACAGTTCCAAGACTTGCTGTGGCGCGTGGAGTACGAAAACAGCCTGAAGTCTGACCATGAACTCAAGCATGAACGTGAGATCGTCCAGACGGAGCTCATCAAGCAGGGTAAAATCCAGGTGGACTTGGAGGACGCCGGATCCAAGCAGACAGCCCAGGATCTCAAAGACGCATACGTCGAGGAGCTGAAGAAGTTCCAGCTGGGCTCCCGAACCACGCCCGATGACAAGGCCAACAGAACCACCTCCACGGACCGCTGTCTCGATGACACGCTCTACCTTTTGGTACAGCAGAAGCTGGGCCAGCAGGAGCATCTGCTTCTACCGCAGGGAAAGCGGGAGGAGGGAGAGTCCATGCGTCAGACGGCAGAAAGGGTGCTCCGCGAGAGTTGCGGCCAGGAGCTGCAGGTTCTCTTCTACGGCAACGCCCCAGTGGGCTTCCACAAGTACAAGTATCCCAGAAACCAGCGGACGGAGAGCGTCGGAGCCAAGGTCTTCTTCTACAGAGCATCCCTGCGGTCTGGCCAGGTGCCTGAAAATCTAACCAAGTTCGAGTGGCTGCCCAAGGAGGCGCTCAACGGAAAGCTGACCAATGCAGCCTATGCCGAAAGCGTTAAAAAGTTCTTGTTGTAATCGTAATTGTTAAAATTGTTTTGATATCTAACAGAAAAATAAAAATACATCAGAGTAATAGCTAATAACTGCATTTCATTTGAGAAGAATCAGCTGAGATGATGATAATTTTGTCAGTTTCCTTCTGCGAAATCATATTATAACCTGCCCTGAATTTCAAATAAAAACTCCACTCATTTAACATATTTAGACATGCAGCAATATATTTATTTTTGCAATTCACGGATTGTAAATATACGTCCAATACAGAGGCAAATATTTATTGTTTTGTTTTTCTTCGTTTTTTTTTTTTGCTTTGAAAAAGTTTACTACTTTCGTTTCGAATACACGTAGAAACTGGAGGAAACATAAAAGGCTGGTTATTATGCAATTCTGGGTAGCAAGAGTATCTTAAACTTTTTGGTATTTCAATTGTATCTATGTTCGTTACAAGTTACAGACATTCAATATGGAAAATTTGTGTGCTGTTCGATTACTGGAAGCTAAGCTTTTTTCTGCTCTTCAGGCGCAAGTTGCTCAGATTACTGTGACAATATTCTCGATTACATATCTTCTTCGGCGACCTGACGCGTAGCCAATTCTCAAACTGAAACGTCCAAATCTAAGATACTTTCTCATTGGGGTGTTGATAAATAAATGCAAAAACTAGAAATGGTTCATAGTCATGTTGATAAATATGTATTGCAAGGTGCTATTGTTGATTTAAGGTTCATTGTGGCATAGGTTCTTAAATAAGCATTAAACTGTTTGACTTAGAGACTAAATTATCGAAAATAATGGTGTAAATATATATTTTTGTTTGCTTTTTTTTGTGTTTTGTTGGTTTTTAGAAATATACTTTAAATTGTAAGACATATGCTCAGGCGCCACTAAACAAGACAATAAAGGCTCTTTAGTTCTGGAACAGCGTTCGCGTAAAGTCTATGTAGTCCAGGGCATCCTTGATGGGCTGGCCAGAGCGCGGTTCCGAGAAGGGTTTCATGCGCTGCACGCAGTAGTCCGCCATGTCCTTGGTGAGGTTCTGTGGCAAGAAAGCAAAGATGTTAGAAGTGGCATGGGCTAAAACTTTTCGTAATCGAGGACTATTGAACTTACGCAGTAGAGCTCCTCCTTGGTGACGTAGGGGCGGTCGGCAGCGGTGATGGCGCGGAAGGCATTCTCGATTTCCTCGTAGGATTGAACGTTCTCCGTCTCCTTGGAGATCATGAACGCGATGTATTCCTGCAGGGAGACGTAGCCATCGCGGTTGGGGTCGACCACATCGAGAATTGCTTCGAACTCCGGGTCGGGCTGTCCCTCCTCCACCATGGGCAGGTCGTAGCCGAGGGCGCGCAGGCAGGACTTGAACTCCTGGTGGTTGAGCTTTCCGCTCTTGTCCTTGTCGAAGTGCTTGAACATCATCGAGAACTCCTTGAGTGAGTCCTCGGAGACGCCGGAGTGGTTGCGTGCCTGGATCTGTTGCTCTAAGTTGTGCTGCATCCGCATAGACAGCTGGTCAAGCTGATCCCACTGTTGGGCCAGGCCAACCGTCGAGTGTTCCGTGTAGCGGTTATCCAGGATAAGGTGCTCCTCCAGCAAGGCTCCCAGCTCCTCGATCTTCTTGAGGTCAACGCGACGGGCGCGCACCTCGGTGGCCTTGACACGAAGCGCCTCCAGTTGCTGTTCCAGGGAACCGGAGCCTTCCATCATGGACGTTCTGCGAAATTCGCGATGTGGGGATTGGTTGAGAGTTGGCGGATAAAAAGCGTTCGTTAGTAGGGCACAATATCGAGTTAGGTCTCAAACAAATCGGAACGTTACAATGATATAATGCAATAAGAGAAGCAAATCTTGTTAGAGGGTCTGTTACGGGCAGCGAATATTTATCTGGATTTTCTGGATTCGGGCTTGCAACTAGTTTGTCTTCCCTTTGTTTTTCGTTTGTACATATTTACACGTGTCGGTGGGAATTTGGCGGGCCCGAGTGTTTTGAACGGTTTTGGGTCAGGTTTAGTGTAGTTAAGATTGGTTGTTCTTTGAGTTCAGCAACTAATAATGACGAAAGTTGTCTAATTGCTAGAAGCGAGTTAAAATAAGAAAAGCGCCAAAGGAACGTTTAAATTGTAATTGAAAAATGCTACTAGATTTGTTTAAACTCTTCGATTGAACGGAATAAATATGAACATAATTTTTGTTTTCGATTGCTACATATTTCTTTATGCTACAACAGTATTTTGATCTCGATTCGCATGCTAAAGAGTTCAGATTCGTTAATTTTGAATAAGATTAGGTGAGACCAAAGGATTAATGGAGAATCGAAACAGTACGTTGACGATATACACTCAGATCGGGATCGGGTGGGTCAGTGCTCTCGCTAATGCAACTAACTAAAACTAGGCCTTAGTCGTCGCTCAATCTTATCAGTGTGGCTATATACGAGTATTTACAAGCCCTTCGCTCAAGGGGCAAGCAAGAGTTACGGAGAACATGGCCATTCCCAAAGGTTAGTGGAGGCGCAGCGAGATTGGGAGCACAGCTCCAATGCGAGTTAAGGAACCAAAAAGATCACAACAGAAAATAAGAGTTCAAACGCAGAATCAAGCCTGCTCGCTTAATTACCCTTGACGGTTATAACCCAGCATATAATATCTAGAAAATAGAATGGATCTTTCAGTTACGTAGTATTTCATGGGGTTAGAGTCGCGACCACGAGACTTGTTTTCGGACTTGTGTGGATTGGGATGGGTACATGGATTCGATCCGAATAAAACCAACACACTTCTGGATGGAGTATCCCACATTGGGGAAAGCCTTAGCCCCCACTCACCTTGTCTCTGTTAGCCACTGGTGGAAAAGATTGGCGTGCTTGGCAAACTCCTTGCGCAGCTTGTCGTTCTCCTCCTGCCGCTTGGCCTCCTTGGCAAGTTCCCCATCGCGTTCCTCTATGATCTTTTGCAGATTACGCCAGGTCTCCTCAAGAGCTTCCATGGTGAACCACGTGTAGGGGTTGGGTCCAACATTAAAGCTCTTGATCTTCTGGTCGAGTGCTGCCAATGCCTTGAAGTCAGCTTCGGCCGACGAAAGGGACGCCTGGAATTGGGCATGGGCGTCGCGCAGGGCGCGGATTTCTTCGATCGAATTGCAGCGAACAGGATCTGTGAGATCCTCCTCGGCATTTTCGAACCAAGAATTGAAGGCCGAAGCTTTCTTGGCAAATGTCAAGTAGAGTTCCTCGATCTGGCGGAACTGCTCCTGCATGGCCAACAGTCGATCCTTGCGCGTGTTGGAGGCGTCGCGCAACTTCTGCCACCTGGCAATCACGTCTCCGTGACGCTTTAGGATTGCCGGCGACTGGGCGTGGCTGGCATTGATCAGTTGGTCCTTAAGTGCCGTGATGTTGTGGATGCCCTCCTGCTCGAAGGCATTGAGACCTTAACAGATGGCAATCGTTATTACAATGTGAATTAAGACAAAATCTCAGCTGATCTTACCTGCATCGAATGTCTCCTGCTTGGTCAACAGCGTCTGCACGGTGGACAGGTCGCGTCCGAACTCATCGGAGCGCACATAGTTCTCCTTGTCGTCGATCCAGCTCTCGACCACATCGGCCTTCCACATAAACTGCAGATAGGCCGAGTTGTCCAGCAGGGCTCCCTTGCGGCGGGCAGCCAGGGCGGACAGGTTGTCCAGTTTCAGGCGCAACTGCTGGCAGCGTTGCGCAATGGACTCTCCGTGGTGGTTCTTGGCCTCCACCAACTCACTGCCCTGGTCGCAGATCAAAGAGCAGCGGTCCTTGTGGGCAGTGAAGTCCGTCTCGAAGGCGTCGTGCTTCTTCAGTAGACCCTGGACGGCGGCCATCGAGTCGCCGTAGTCCTCCACAGAGAGCAGCTGTTGCTTCTCGGTGATCCAGGCCTCCTCCTCCTCCACCTGAGCGAGGAATTGCTGATAGGTCAGCGACTCATCCAACTTCTGACCTCGCGTAGCAGCCAGGTTCTTTAGCTCGGCCCAGGCCTGGTTGAGAGCTTTCAGGCGCTGTTCAATTTCGGGCACACCGAGATTGGACACGTCCATGAGCTTCTCGCCAGCCTCTTGCACAGCTTGAATGGCCGGCTCGTGAGAGCCCAATTCGGCTTCTAGGCGCTTGTGCTTCTTCTTGAGGTTCTGGACACCGGTCAGATCGCGACCGTAGTCGTCGGAGCCGACAAGCAGCTTCTTCTCCTTGATCCAGCTCTCTTCGTCGGCGATGTCGCGGAAGAATTGGTGCAGGGTCAGAGCCTCGTTGAGACGGGCTTGGCGATGGGCCGCCAGGTTGCAGATGCGCTCGTAGCGCTCATTGATGCTTTGACGCTTCTCCTGGATGCCGGCAGTATCGAACTGGCCGCTCTCCACCAAGGAATCGGCCTGGTTGTTCATGTCCTTGATGCGGTCTTCGTGCGCCACGATATCCGCCTCGACCAACTGATGCTTCTTCATGAGGTTTTGGACAGAGGCCAAATCCTTACCAGAATCCTCAGTGGTCAAAAGACTCTCGACCTCGCCCAACCAGAAGTCCAAATCCTTGACAGCAGCGATATAGGTGCGCTGCTTGTTCGCCTCCTTCAGCTTCAGCGACTTCTCGGTAGTCTTATGGGTCAGGTACTCCCACTGATCAGCGATCTGCGTCAGCCGCTTCTGCACCGCGTCCTCCGACCCGCTGCACTGCTTCTTATCGATGAGGTTTCCGCCCATGGCTAGCACGCTCTGGATGCGATCGGCATTAGCCGCCAGCTCCGCCTCGAAGGCCTGGTGCTTTTGGTGCTTCGACTGAATATTGGCCGGGTCCTTGTAGCTCTCTTCGGTGGCCAGCTGCAGCTTCTCTGCGATCCAGTTCTCAATCTCATCGGCATCGCGCGAGAACTGCTGCAGCGTCTGCTCGTCTCCCAAACGGGATCGCTTTTCGATCAGACCCTCCTTGAGATGGCGCCAGCGCTCTAGCACTTGCTTGCGCTTCTCGTCCACCAAATTGGAGGCATAGTGGTTCTGGGCGATCAACTGATCCGCCACCGTCTGCAGAGCAGCAATCTTCTGCTCGTGGCCGTTAATGGCCTTGTCGAAGTCCTCGTGCTTCTTGATCAGTGCCTCCACGTTTCCGCCGGCATTGGCATCATCATCGGCATTGAGGAAGGCCTCGCGGGCTGACATCCAGGACTCGGCCAACTCGCAGTCACGCATGTAGAGCTGCAGATCCAAGTTCTGCTCCAGCTGCAGGCGGCGCTCGGTCCATGCCTTCTCCAAGTCCTCGCGGGCCTTGGCCAGGTCCTCAATTTTCTCCTTGATTTCAGGCGACGCATAGTGGTTGGCCTGCAGCAGCTCGTTTCCGAACTGCTCGAAGGCGCCGAAAGTTCCGGCGCGCGCATCGATCTCCGTGCGGTGTTCCTGGGGAAATTCATGGGGAAATCAGATTAGTTTGGGTCATGGATTTTGCTTTGGTAACGCCGTGTTAGAACAACATTGCAACGCTGGCAGGCTGGCCATTGAGGATCGATTGCTGCAGCGTCAAATTAGTCAATAGTAATAAACGTAGAACGAAGTTAAACTGAACAAATCGGTGGATAAACTGGATGAAACGTGAACGGAGCTTGGATGTGTGACGATGATGAAAGGATGGCACAGAAAACTGTATAAGTTCATTAGGTTATACACGTGTAAAGCTTTAAAGATTAGTCAAATCACATTTTTAATTACTTGTAATAAATAGATCTCAAATGTTCAACATAAACCAACTGATCGAATCAAAGTTCACATATTCATCAAAAATGTATTTTTTAAGTTTAATTATTTATATTTAAAGTTCTATTTTCAGAAGACCCATTCTCGCGAATGCAGTAAACTTTATCTGGACACTAGGAATTGAGTGATATGTGCTGATGAAGGCCCGATGTGTGTAAGCAATATTAGATAAGATAACAAGAAACCGATTGAGTTACTAATAGAACACAACGAGTGAGTGTAAGGGAAAGCTGAAGCCGTAGATATGGTCTGATATTTGTACATGAAGGGTATTCCCACTGATCGACATAAAGATAAAGAAGGAATTTCGTGTACCCTCTGATATGAATTGGAATGGATGATACGAGTATGTGATAATCACAGGCGAGCAACACATAAACACAACGAAACACGGATCTGGGGAGATGGTGGTAAGCGAAGGAACTACCTCGTCGCCGGATGGAGATGCGATGCTGGAGGTCGAGGCGGCGGCTCCAGGAGCCGAGCTGATGCCCAATGTGAACCCAATCTCGGCACGGCGTGCCTGCGATAGGTGTCGTATTTGTTTGATTGATTGTTTATTGAGGAGTTGGAATGTAGAAACACGACCATGATGGGGATTTGGATGTTGTCATGAACCGTGAACCGTGGCAGTTGTTGTTGTCGATTGTTTGTTGTTCGTTTATGACATGACACGAACCAAAAAATCAAAACCAAAAAGACAGGATATAGTCAAGAGATGTAAAAATATAAAGGACCAAACAGTCTGCATTTTAAACATGGCTTAGACTTATCAAGGAGATTCCAGTTAACGTGTGTATTTATATTCCTCAACGAAATCCATACCTGATGACGCTCGATCAGAGCCTCGGCTCCTGTGACATCGTTGGCCAGCTCGTCGGACGTGACCAGGCTCATCATCGAGTTGATCCAGGCCAGCAGATCGCGGTAGTCGCTGAGGAAACGCTGCAGATCGTACGAGTCCAGCAGCTTCTCCTTGCGAGCGGTGGACTTGGTGATTATCTGGTCCCACATCTCGTTGATCTCCTTCTGCTTGGCATAGGTCTGCTCGGCGGTGTCCGGGTGCGACTGCATCAGTCTGTTAGCGGTTTCGTCCAGCTGGCGGATCTTGTCCCGCAAAGCGGCCAAGTCGCGTTCCACGCCCTCGTGCTTGCGCTGCAGAGTCTGGACACTACGCAGGTCCTTGCCCAGGTCGTCGTTGTTCAGGGCATTGGCCTTCTCAGCGATCCAATCCTTGGTCTCGTCAATGTCACGATGGAAGCGTTGCACCTCATGGGCGGAGCCCAGTTGGCTGGCCTTCTCAGCGGTTAGGGTCTGCAGGTTGTTCCACTTTTCGTTCAGGTCTTGCATCTGGGTTTGGATCTTCAGGGCGGCCTCGGTCTGACCTAAGGAAGTCAGCTGCACGGCAATCTCGTTCATGTTGGCCAGACGCACTTCGTTGGCCTTCAGGTCGTCGTTGAAGTCGTCGAACTTCTTCTGCAGCACCTCCACCTCCTCCAGATCCTCTCCCACAACATCAGCGATCTGAGCGTGGTTCTCCTTGTCTCGGATCCACTGGGCCAAGTCTGCAGCCTCGCGAACAAGGACGTAAGCCTTCACAGTCTCGTTCAGCTTGTTCTGGCGCTCGCGGGCGAGGGCCAGCAAATTGTCGTACTGCGAGTTGATCTGGTTCTGGCGCTTGGCAATCGAATGATTGTCCACTAAGTTCTGCTGCGAGGCGCTCAAGCCGGCGTCAATCTTCTTGATGTAGGCGGCCGGGACGAAGCCCTGACGGTCGTTGACCTCCACCTTCCACCAATCCTTGTTGTTCGAGTTCAGCAGGGTCAGAACATCGCCCTTCTTCATCGAGACCTCACGAGGGGATTTCTCCGTGTAGTCGTACAGGGCAACCACGCACTCCTTGCCGGTGATGTCCACTACAGGGGTCTCCTGCTGGCGGCAGTTCTTGGCCTGCTCCTGCAGTGCCTGAATGGTGTTGCCAAAAGCCTCTAGATCGGAGACCAGAGCCTCGTGCTTCTTGAGCAAAGCCTCCGAGGAATCCTCGTCCTTACCATAATCACTGCCAGTTGCAATCGGTTCTTTTTCGCGCATCCACGACTCAGCTTCGTTGGCGTCGGCAAAGTACTGGTGGGCCTGGAGGGAGTCATCCAAATCCTGCTTTCGCTGGCTAGACTTCTCCTTCAGCGTGTTCCACTGCTCCTGGAGTGCCTCCAAACGCTGACGGATGTCGTCGCTGGCGAAGGGCTGATCCTTCAGCATGTTCTCGCCCGAACTGATCACATTCAGCAGCCTGGCCTCATGGTTGTTGATCTCGGCCAGCACAGCCTGGTGTTTCTTGATCAGGTTCTGCACACCAATCAAGTCACGACCGCGGTTCGTTGATGCGGCAATGGGTTCCTTCTCTCGGATCCAGGCAGCCTCGTCCTCCAAGTCGCGGAAGAGCTGCTGCACCTGAAGGGAGTCAAGAAGGTGTTGTTTCCTCTCGCCCATGGGTGCAGCTAGGGCGGCATAGCGAGCCGACAGATTGCCCTCCTTGTTGCGAATGTTGTCCGCGTCAAAGTGACCGGATTCGATGAACTTGTTGGCGGCCACCTTAA
This sequence comes from Drosophila simulans, assembly GCF_016746395.2. Lineage (NCBI taxonomy): Eukaryota > Metazoa > Arthropoda > Insecta > Diptera > Drosophilidae > Drosophila > Drosophila simulans. The sequence continues at coordinate 1,753,932 of NC_052522.2, forward strand.
TGCTCTCAATGCGATCCTGGTGAGCCATCACGTCAGCCTCCAGCAGGGCGTGCTTCTTCTGCAAATTCTGAACGGAGGTAAGGTCTTTGCCGTGATCCTCCGACAACAGCTGACCCTCGATCTCGCTAAGCCACAGCTCAATGTCCTCGATGGTGCGGTTGAACTGCTGCTGTTGGCATGCCTCATTGAGCTTAGTTCCCTTTTTATCGGAAGCCTGGACGAGGGTCTCCCACAGGACGACGATCTCCTGCATGCGTGTGTTGATCTGGTCGGCAGCATAGTGCTGCTTCTCGATCAGCTCGGTGCCCACGTTGGTGATGTCCTCGATGCGCGACTTGTTGGCATTTAACTCGTGCTCGAAGTTCTGGTGCTTCTGCATCTTACCGTTGAGGTTAGTAGGATCCAAATAGCTGTCATCGGTGGCAAACTTCAGCTTCTCGCTAATCCAGCCCTTGGTCTCGTCGCAATCGCGCTCGAACTGCTGGTAGCGGTTCGAATCCTCCAGCAATTGGCGGCGCTTGGACGATTTTTCCTGGAGAGCAGCTCGCCGGGCTAGGAGCATTTGACGGCGCTGAGCCACATCATCGGCGGCATAATGCTGACCATCGATCAGTTTGGTGGCAAAGATATCCAAAGCCTTGATCTTCTCCTCCTGAGCAGCCAGACTCTTCTCGAAGTCCTCGTGCTTCTTAATTAGCGCCTCCACAGAGTCGAGCGAGTCGCCAAGGTCCTCGTTAGCCAGGAAGGCCTCCTGCTTGGCCATCCAGGTGTCAGCCTGCTCCGTATCGCGGTAGAAAAGTTGCAGATCCATGCACTGCTCGTACAGGATGCGACGATCCTCCCACAGCGAAAGCAGCGAGCTCTTGTCATTTTCCAGAGCGGCCAGCTTTTCCTGGATTTCGGCGGCGGCGTAATGCTCACGCTCCAGCAGCTTCTGTCCAGATTCAGTGGTCAGCTTGAAGCTATCCTCACGAGCGTCGATCTCGCCCTTGTGCTCCTGGTGACGTTCCAGGAGAGCCTCTGCTCCAGCCACATCTTTGGCCAGCTCATCGGCAGAGATGATGGCCTTCATGCCATTGATCCAGGACACAAGGTCGCGGAAATCGGCGAGGAAACGGTGCAGGTAGTAGGACTCATCTAGCTTCTGCTTGCGCTCGCGGGCCTTTGTGGTGAGACTCTGCCAGTAATTGGCAATCTCGGCCTGTTTGTCACGGATCTGGTCACTGTGATCGGCGTGAATGGAACACAACCGCTGGGCCTCGGCTCCCAGTGTGGAAACCTTATCCTCCAAGGCGGCCAAGTCTCGCTCCACTCCTTCGTGCTTGCGCTGCAGCGCCTGAACACTGGCCAAATCGCGGCCATAATCATCGGACGACAGGACCACATCCTTCTCGGCAATCCAGGCGACGGTTTCGTCGGCATCGCGATTGAAACGCTGGATCTCGTGGGCTCCGAATAGCTTCTCTTGGCGCACAATAGCTAACTGCTTAAGGCGCTGCCAAGCCTCGTTAAGCTCCTCCTTGCGCTTGGTAATCGTGTCGCGCTCGGGATGACCATCTTGCACCAACTTATCGGCCAACTGGTTGACCTCAGTTACGCGATACTCCTGGGAGGCCATGTCCTTCTGAAACTCATCGAACTTGCGCTGCAGAACCTCTACATGTTCCAGGTCTTGGCCGAACTCGTCGGCGGTGACAAAGGTCTCCTTGTCCTTAATCCAGAACATCACCTCCTCGCACTGGCGCAGGAACTGCACCAGGACGAGAGCCTGCTGCAGCTTTAGACCCTTCTCGGCCAGACGGCTAAGAAGCAGCTCCCACAACTTGTGCAGCTCGTCAAGGCGAACCTGAATCGACTCGGAGGCAAAATGTTGCTGGTTGATCATCTCCTGGCCAGTGTTGTCCAGCGAGACAATGGCGTTGCTGTGCGCCGACACCTCCGCCTCGAACGCCTGGTGCTTCTGGATTTTGGCCTGCAGGTTGGTCGGATCGCGGTAGCTCTCCTCGCTGGCTGCCTGCAGCTTCTCGTGGATCCACGACTCCAACTCGTCGGCATCGCGCTTGAAGTACTGGAAGCGTCGCGAGTCCTCGAGCTTTTCACGCTTCTGGCGCGTCTCGATCTTGAAGTCATTGTAGCGGGACAAAACCTGCTCACGTCGCTCCTGGATGTCCTCGACTGTCTCCAGGATCTTCACCTCTTTGGGTGTAAAGTTCTCCATTTCGCTGGTTCGTTTACTTGTCTAATTGCTTGAGTGTTTCGTTCGTTTTGATATTGAAAAGCTGTAAAGGTGTTACGCAATTAATGAAAATTGTTGTTTTGGTTTCTTTGCTAACTTTACCTTAAGTTGCTCTGGGCGCTGGTTTGTTTTTAATTTAATACTGCTGCTGCTGCTTCCCCTTCATCAAATGTTTGACCGTGCCCAACTGTAAAGAAAATGAAGGGGGAACACTTAGTTAAATTCGGTTTAATCAGCTTCAATACAAACGCAATCAGTCAATTACTTAATTGTTGGGTCATTCGTAAATTGGGAAACACAAAATCATGAAACGGAATGGCTGACTAGCGTACTACAGGCTTTACTCTCCTCAACGTTGATGTTATATTTCATTCTTATTTCGTAATATTTTATCTCGCCGCGACTTTGTTCCCAAGTATTATTTAGTCGCTTAATGAAATTAATTATTTTTTTGAAGAGTTGTATGCAAATACCACCTTCTGTAAACTATTTAAACTTTTTGACTGGCTCGGCAACAATCGTAAAATTCTTATTTAGAATCCACTGCTGGTCGACTGTGGCTCAGGTCGATGATCACATCGATCGACAACCTCGTTCCCTTATGGTGGCCTCAGTGCTCGCACACACTAACCAAATTAAAAGCGCGAATGTGACGCATTCTCGCGCTGATTAGTTTCCATCAGCTAACGCTATCTTATCGGGTACATAGTGTGGACCCCGTTTCCATTCCATTTCCAGCAGACACATACAAAAAGGGAACACTTTATTCGAAACATAAAACGTTAAATGACATAACCAACAGTTTTAAACTTAAAAGTTATCCAGATCCCGCGATAAGTCGGCCAGCATCTCCATGAAGAGATGCGACTTGGCCTCGTCTTCGGGACTATCGCCAGAGGCGTAATGGGCCTCGGAATCCTTTCCGGACAGAGAGAGTTGTTGCAGAATGTCGGAAAGAATGCTCCACACTTTCGGCGACCAGTTCTCGGCAAAGAGCGGCATGAAGAGTTCGTTGAGATGATCGGCCCGTATAGCTCCCGACTGTAGCATGGATCTAAGGATCGCCTCCAGCATCCGAAAGTTGTCGGCATTGTTGCCCATCTCCTGCACAAAACTAATGCTCATCAAGCCGTCAAAGATTCCGGGTGAAGCTTCACTGGCCATGAGCTGCGGTGATCGCCACACCGAACAGCTGGCTGAAATTATATCCTTGTCGAAGAAATTCGGTTTTCTGGTGATGAGCAACTGGAGCAGATGAACTAATCCAGACCCAATGAGGTGATAGAAAACAGTGGGCATTTGAGGCAACAGGACCGCTTTTTGGGCTTTTCGAAGCAGCTCGGCCAGATCTTCTTGACTGCCCACATATTCTGGCCGCAAGCTGAGGCAGTGCAACCACTGCTGGAGCTGATAGAGAAACTCCGACAGGCTGAATCCAATATCCGGACTGAGCTTCAGCTCACTGGACCCGCCGCCACCTGTAGCTGCTGCATCTGCCTTGTTCCTATTGGAGTTGCACACTTTGGTGGCTAACTCCTGAAGGTCGCCATGATAAAATGTAGACTGAAGCACGCTGGACTGGAGCCACTGTTGCAGCTGAGTCTGAGCTTGCACCCGGATTAAATGAGCATATGTAGACCGCAATACCGCATTGGTGCTGGCGGGCAGAAGGGCCTCCAGGGAGTGCTCTATGCGCCTGTCGAGCATTTGGTGCACATACTCCTTCCAACGCTGACACGCCTTCTGCCTGGCATCTTGAAAGATCTCATGCAGCTTCTGAAACACCTCCTCGCGCATCGTGGATTTAATCTCGTTGACTTTGGCATCCGCCGACGCCTTCGAGGGGAGCAGAATCTCTTGCTGGGCGTCCTTGACGACACACTTAAAACTGCGCTCCGTGACGAACTCGATCAACCTCCTGGTGGACGCGTTTTGGGAATGGAGAAAGGCATCGGCCAATTTGCGCTGCTGCTGCTCCGCGGAACTCAATTCGTTAGCCACTATCGCGTCCTTGGAAATGGAACTGCTGTTCTGCTGCAACTGCTCCAACCGAGTGGTTATGTACCGGAACCGCCCACTTCTCGCTTGTCTGGAGGGCGTGATGCTCACCCGGAATTCCTGCAGGAAAGGGCAAGCCACGGGCAGAAGTTCGTCCAACAAGGGGGCGTGCGATTTATCGTGACACGAGAGGCCCTTTAGGCAAATATCCACAATTGACGAAATGCTTCCTACTCCGGCTTCCTGTGCCCGGTAATTGTAGTAGCTACTAACCAACTCCGGCTGTTCATCCAAAAGCCATCCAATGCAGCTTCTGGTTATGAACACAGCCGCGGGTTGCAATTTTTCCATACGTATGTCGGCATACAGACCGTACAGCAGCTCCAAAGTGGCCACGGCGTCCGGAAGGTGCAGGCTGACCAAGTCGAGCATCGCCAGGTATTGAACTAACCACGGAAGCGTGATCAGCAGCTTGCCCTGGCGCATGGAACGTTCGAGAATATCGCGGAGACTGAAGTCCGGACGAAAATGGTTACGAAGATGCAACTGCTGTGGAGAAAGCTGTTGCGGCGTTGGGTTTCCATGTTGCGTGGTCCCGCTGAAGGGCATCACAGTTACGTAGCCCAAGAACTTGGCCAGGATTAGCATGTTGGCCATGGCCTGGACGCGAACGATGTATGGTCCCTGCTGAGCGGACTGCTCCTCGGCAACCACATCGTCAGTCAGCTGGAGCAGATCAAAGGTGGAGTCGTTGTGACGCATTAGGTGCACAAAGAGCTCCAGCTTCAGGTGCACCAAAAATGCCACCGAAGAACATCCGGCGATAACGTCGCGAAAGAAGGCCTGCGTGCGGGGAAACTGATCTTCTACACTGGAACTGGATGTCACCAAGCGCTGTGCCAGTTTATTGTGCCTGAGGGGATCCAGCTTTAAGCCCAGTTCTTCGGGAGATTCGGTGGTCTCGGTAGCGGAGATCAATAATTGGTTGACAAATAATTTTGCCAAGTGCGTCATGTTAACTGGGTGCTCCGATGCCTTAAAGATATCCATAATACGGGGCCCTAGTTCGCTGGGAAAGTTGAAAACCCGATTCAGATGACTCACCTCCCACTGCTTAAAGGCTTTGTAAAAGAGGTCCCTTTGGGACTTGAAGGCCCCGAACTCATTCTGCGAAGGAAAGTTATCCCGCGAGTCCTTCTCCACGTGATAGTACACATTCTGCTGTGAGGACGAAGAGGTGTCCATAGTGAAGGGTGTGTTCAAATCCTGCCTCTGTTGACAGTGAGTTTCCAATTCTTGGACAACTCTTGGCGGCAGCAGGCTCAATCTCTCGTTTTGTAGCAAGACACTCAAAGTCCTTTTGTCAAGCTGCAGAAGTAACCTTTTCTGGGTCTCCAGCAGTTTGGCAGCAAAGTATACACAACTTTTGTGCTGGGTGAGTTCCTCCAAAGCACTGTGTACATCTGATTTGACGGGTGATTGGCCAACATCTCGCACATTCAGCAGATGGACCACAAAGCTAAGTTCACCTAGTACGTTGGGCACCAAATTGAGGTCCATCAACAGGCTGTAAATGGTTGACAGGAGCTGTAATTGATTGGCATTGGCCACACCCTCCAAGCTAAAGGCTTCCTCAGGGAAAACCTCATCTTCGGTTGTCCTCTCCTGTTGACTGAAATTCACAGGCGCTTCGCTTTTGATTTCCTGCTTTTTGAGCAACAGGAACTTGCGAGCCTCCATTTCTAGGGCCGCTTCCTGGCTCCTATCAAAGATTTCGCTGTTTTGCGAGATTCGCCAAAAGTTATTTTCATTGCTAAAGGAACTGGTGTCCCCAAAAGAGGAGCTGGCCGAAACATTCTTGCTGATGGTCATGGGTAAGACACGTCGCCGCGGTTTGGATTGCGGTGTGGCTCCTGCTCCAGTTCCTGAACCCAATGCTGAATGTTGATTTTGCTGCTGTTGCTGGGGGGTGATCTTTTTCTTAGATCGCTGATGGCTCTGGATAGGGGTGTTGACCAGAAAGTTGCCCAAGCAGATGCTGTGCCCTCCTCCTGCTCCTCCGCCGCCGCTTCTGTTGGGCGTGCTGCAGAACTGGGCGCCACTTCCTGGCGTTGATCTTCTGCCCTGCGGCTGCTGACGAGCCGGAGGAGTATTCGAAATGGAGGTCATACTGCAGCTGCTCCGGCTATGGATCGAGGACTCATTGAGCTGCTGCTGTTCCTCCTCCTTGACCACATCGGCGACCGGCGGCTTGAGCTGATGGATGGGGGTCAAGGGAAACACGGGCGTCTCCGAGTTACGCGAATAGTAGTACTGTTTTGTGCTTTTACGCAGTGCACCTATAAAGTAGGTGGCGAAGTCCTCCAGGGTGCAGTTGCTCTGGTTATTACCCTTGCTGCCCTTTTTAAAATAGGCGACGAACTTCTGCTGCAGCTGGTGGTGCGGCACCTTCTCCAGTTGCTCAAGCAGCTGCAGCAGATGCCTCTCTTCCGGCTTCGTCATTTCTGTATCTGCCGCTTTGAGCTCTGCGGTCATGATCCGGTGATCTATTTTCTGTGCCTCAGCTCGAGCTATTTTCGACCTTTGGCCCTCCTCCAATCCCTCTCTCCCTTTTGTTTCCCTGCAACGGAAGAGGAGAGAAGGGAAATGTTGGCTCGGCTTTTGTGGGTTTCGTTTTCTAAGTTATTTTTAGACTTGTTTGGATGGGTTGAAGTTGCAGGATTTTCTGTTTTTTTTTTTTTTTTTTGTTTAAACAGTATTTTTTCACACACTAAACTAAGTCAACGTAAACGACACGAAATATACTTAGGTGACTTCATCACCTGTTTTAAATGATTTAGTAATTTAATTTTGGTTATAAGTAAGTTAAATAAAGTTATAGTTAGGCGGATATTAGGAGGAATATATTTGTAGGTCAGGTTTGGAAAAACGCACATATATGCTAAACAAATTTGTAAAGGTATTTACCTAAACAATAAAAGAATAATATGTTATAGTAGTTTTCTAAAAGTATCTAGATATTGCACCAAATTTTTTTTCTTAAGGAATAATTGAATTTTTAAACTGAGTGATAGCCCATAAAATACCATTTCTAATAGTTTCCAATTATCAGTGCTAAAGTGATCCCAAAAAAGCAACTCAGATAAGAAAAGCAGGGAAATATCTGAAATTTTCAGCTACACTACACAGAAGGTAAAAATAGTTAAGATTGGCCAAGAATGATTAATAGAGAAAAGCCAACGAGTAAATTCTTGTCATTAGGGTAACATGAAATACAATTAGCACTAAGATAAGGAAATCTGTAGAATCGCCCCTTTAGAAGGGGTCAGGTCAGCAGAGTAAGCAATGACATCATTTTGGGGAGAGGGTGGGTCAGCATGCAGAGAAACAAACAAACAACACACTTTGCCACAGGAAATTGAAATAAATCAGAGGGAGATGGCAACAGCCCAGGGCTTGGCAGCCATACAAAGTTGGGGCTCACATACAAACACACAGGCAGGCAATTTAACTGTTTATCGCGGTGGCAAACAAAAACAACAACAGAAACGGCAAGTGCGAGAGATCCCACCTCAAAAAGAGAGCGAATAGAAAGAGACGGAGAGAGCGAAACATTAATTGAAGTGTCTATCAGAAAATAGCAGAGGATGACGTAATGCGTACGCTTTGGAATTATGAGCAATCAATGAAGAGGCACCAAAAATCAACTGGTACGAAAGAGTACTACGAACACGGAATCGCCTGGCGAGCAAACAAAAATATCCTATGCAAACACAGGCCTTCAAGAAAGTCAAGGACATTTCCCCACCCAAAACAGGTTTTGGCAAATGTAAGGCAAGCACTTTGCTTTTTTTTTTACTCGTACTTAAATGTCTCGCAAACACAAACAAGCAAAGAGAGGGAGAGTGTGCTCTCCCGCTTTCTCTCTTCTGAAGTTGCCGCACCACCACCACCGCCCGATGACGTACACACACACAGCGTTCTCTACTCCTGCGTAACCGCACACACACATGCACAATTGGAGCACCAGATACTTTTTCTTAAGTTGCAATTCGAGTCTAGAATTTTGAAAGAAATTCCAAATTTCCATGACTAATCCAGCACTGGCATTGCACGGCATAGCTTTTCAGTTATGGCCAAGACTTTTCTCTCACTTTAGCCCCGTTAATTGGATTTTTGTGTTGCCTTCGAGGGTGTGGCGTTGACCCGAAAAATTTTCACTTTGCACGCACACCGAATTTTAATTGCATTTTGAACCCAACTAAAAGTGAGCTACGGACGAAATCGAAGGAGAAACTTACACTCAGATGACAATCTAATTGTTCACAGTAAATTTGTTAATTTAACTATTGATTTGCAGTAGTTATTCGTAATTTTCACGGAGCGCCTCTATTTCACGGGACCGCAGTTTTTTTTCAATATGTCGGCCGATTGGCGCAGAAGATTGACATCAATATCGCGATTTCTATCGATGTCAATCGATTTTAAACATAGTTCTTATTCTGGTCGCTTTGGCGCTTTAGTCATGTCGGTATTTTTATATTTAGTAGCGTAAGCCCACAGGCCATAGATGTAAATAAATTAAAAACAACAGGGGATTTGAAATCAATCTGGTTTACACCTGCATGACTACTATTTCTTAGCACGGCCCCAGAGTAAGCGGGGCTTAATTTGGTATTATTCCGCAATATCACCGCGGTCACACTAATTTCCAGAGCAATCCAAAAAAAGGAAGCAGCCGAAAAAGTACAAAAACCTGCAGCATTTACATTCAAATATAAATCCGAAGCAAAGAAACAGCAAAATGGTGGACTACAGCAAGTGGAAGAACATCGAGGTGAGCCCACTGCTGGGTGCCAACCCAAACAGTCCTCCTAATCGGCACACTTCCTTTCAGATTTCGGATGACGAGGACGACACTCACCCGAACATAGACACGCCTTCCCTGTTCCGCTGGCGGCACCAGGCGCGCGTGGAGCGCATGGCGGAGATGGACCACGAGAAGGACGAGTTCAAGAAGAAGCGCCAGAGCTACCAGGCGCGCCTCATGGACGTCAAGGAGCGGATCTCAAAGAAGGATGGCGACGAGGAGGCTCTAAAGGTGGGTCTTTGCACCGGATGCACTGCTCACTTGTTGCTGATTAGCCTGGGCTGGGAGCTGGGAATTCCCTATGTTCTCAGTCCATCTAATCCGGACTTACAATTTATTCCTATTGTCAAGCTTAAGATCGACTATCATCCTAAGTGGCCATCCATCTTGCATCGCAATGTTTAATCCCTAATTTGTATCGCCTACAGAAAGAGCTCGAAAAGATCGAGGCCGATGGAAAAGAGCTGGACCGCATCGAGAGCGAGATGATTAAAAAGGAAAAGAAAACACCCTGGAACGTGGACACCATCAGCAAGCCCGGCTTTGAGAAGACCGTGATTAACAAGAAGGCCGGCCGCAAGGCGGATGAGAATCTGTCCGAGGAAGAGCGAGAGCAGCGCATGAGGCAATTCGTCAAGGAGAACGAGAAGCTCTGCAAACAATATGGCATGCTGCGCAAGTACGACGATTCGAAGCGGTTTCTGCAGGAGCATCTTCACCTGGTGGGCGAGGAGACGGCCAACTACCTGGTCATCTGGTCTATCAACCTGGAAATGGAGGAGAAGCACGAGTTGATGGCCCACGTGGCGCATCAGTGCATTTGCATGCAGTATATTCTGGAGCTGGCCAAACAGCTGGACGTGGATCCTCGCGCCTGTGTCAGCTCCTTCTTTTCGAAGATCCAGCACTGTCAGCCCGAGTACCGCGCGCAGTTCGACAGCGAGATCGAAGGTTTCAAAGGACGCATCCAGAAGCGTGCGCAGGAGAAGATCCAGGAGGCGATAGCCCAGGCCGAAGAGGAGGAGCGTAAGGAGCGCCTCGGACCTGGTGGTCTGGACCCAGCCGATGTCTTTGAATCCCTGCCCGATGTACGTTCTAGTGGTTCGCTGTTTGGGAATTACTTGGCTAACTTTTCATGTATTTGCTCCGCAGGAACTAAAGGCCTGTTTCGAGTCCCGCGACGTAGAGCTGCTGCAGAAGACCATTGCGGCCATGCCCGTGGACGTGGCCAAGCTGCATATGAAGCGTTGTGTGGACTCCGGCCTCTGGGTGCCCAATGCCGCTGACTTGGAGGGTGACAAGAAGGAGGAAGATGACTCGGGTGACGTCGCCGGTGGCGAGGAGAAGACCGACGATGCCAAGTCGGAGAGTGCGGCCAAGGAGGAGCCCATCTACACTGGCGTCAGCACCGAGGACGTTGACTGATCGCCGTCACTTTTCCATATACACCATAGCTATAATCTTAATGTACTGTCCACAAGCATATTTCATCCATAGCCAGATCCTGCGTCAGTTAAGTTATTGTATATAATTTGAATAAATTCTCAGTAACACGTCAAACATTCTGTGAACACTTCTGCCAGCTGTTATACGCTTCGACTCCGAGTAGAAACAATGAACCGGCCGGAGCTGGACTACTACGCGGTGCTGGATCAGCCCAGAGGCGCCTCCAAGGAGCAGATTACTCTGGCCTACCGCCGCCTGGCCATTCGCCTTTGCCCACATCGCGACAAGAAGGACGAGCAGGACTTTGTGCCGCTGGCCCAGGAGGGTCGTCTCACGCACCTTTCACCCATGGGCGAGCCCAGGCAGTGGGCCTACGTCAACATGGCCTTCGATGTGCTGGGCAACGATCTGTACCGGGCCATATACGATCGCTATGGCGAGGCAGGTCTGTTCGAGGGCGTCATGCTGCCGAACGGATACTTTCCGCCCTATCAATACGACGGCGACCACATGAAGGTCTACGAGCGGGTCTTCGGTAGCTACTCGCCGTATGCCAACGTGATCGATGCGATCTCCAATCCACCGAGCTTGTACGCCACGCGCCAGCATGGCATTGGGGTGCGTTCCAAGGACGCCAGCACGGAGAGGATTATCGAGCTGTCGCTGGAGGAAGTACGCACTGGCTGCGTCAAGCTGATGAACGTGTGGCGCCAGGAGATCGTGGACGCCAAGGAGTCGCGGATGGAGAAGCGCAAGCACACCTTAAAGCTGAACATTGCCCCAGGAACCACGGCCGGAACTCGCTTCTGCTTCAAGGAAGAGGGCGATCGCTATCCGGCCACCATTCCGGGTGACATTATTTTCATTGCCGCGGACAAGCCGCATCCGGACTTTGAGAGGAGGAACCAACACGACCTAGTCTATAGGCAGTCTATTGGCCTATGCCAGGCCTTCACCGGCTTCACGTTCTTCATTTGCACGCTAGACCGCCGTCAGTTGAAGGTGGTCATTACGGACGTAGTGCAGCCGGGATACACCAAAGTGGTTCCCCTCGAGGGACTGCCCAAGTGCCGCAATTTGGATGCAGTTACGGCCATCAAGGAAGCCAACAAGAAGGTGGAGCAGTTCGGGGATCTCATTATAGAATTTGATTGTAGGTTTTCCTTTTCGTTTGGGGGTTTCTTTTCTGATGTTTCTCTGTTTCTTCTGCAGATATCTTTCCCAAGTACTTAACTCCACATATGAAGCATATCACTCGCGAATTCTTCCGCGAATTCCGCAAGCTCGAAATAGAGCTGGAGGAGGAGGAGGAACGTAACATGGTTTGATGGCAGACACCTTATTGTTTTTCCGTATTTGGAACACAGTAAATTGTGCGTACAGAGGAAATAAATTCAAAATTTGTGTTTAAAAGGATTGGTGTTGTTGGGTCCTTTAGTATAGCCATATTATAAACTACATTTAACATTAAAGTTAAATTTGCAGATGTAACGGTCGAATTTGAATTGATTTTGAAAAGGTGGCAGCTGTTCCGATTATGTCGATTGCCTATCGATGTACAACACAGACGCTCGGCAACCCTGTCCATCAGCTGTTCGAGAAAAGAAAATGCATTTGGCATTCCATTCCAGAGATAATTAAAAATCAATTACAGCAGCAGCAGAGCAAGTGGCCACGGAAAAGAGTGCATAGGAGTGGGTAAACACCTCGCTGCATCCAAACGGCACAGTAACTGCTCCGGAGCTGTCCCACTTAGAGCCCAAGTCGGATTACCCGTTTTGCAGTTTAGGACAAAGTGTGCCAACGCCACAACGCCCCCACCCAGAAGTCCATAGAAACGCCAGCGGAAGTCGGATAGAGACGGGGACCACGCTCCACTGACCGCACCGCGCACCGCTTGCTGACCACGCCCACTGACGCAAGATGCACCTCAGCGCGGATATTTCCAGCGCCCTTCAGCAGATCGAGGCTGTGAAGAAGGGCATCGATGAGTCCGACGACCCCAAGCTGCAGATGCAGACGGCCGAGAGCCTCAGCACCATTCTGGGCATCCTGCAGGATCCCGTTTTCCGCACCATCGTCCACGTGCAGGACTCGCTGTCCGAGCTGAACGCTCAGCTGGCCCAACATCCGTCCATGTTGCCCAACGACTTCGACATCGATGTGGCTGGCAACCTGGTGCTCAGTCTGAATGGCGGCGAGGTGATGTACGACTTTGACGAACAGCGCTCCTCCTCGCACTCCCATTCGGCTCCGGGCAGTCCTGATAAGCCCGGCGGCGTCGGCGAGGAGCCGCGCCCGCACAGCCAGAACTCTAAGGGAGCCGGAGCGGCGGATCTCTACGCCACGGATTACGCCCAGATCCAGGCCATAGAGCTGGTCAACGATGGCACGGGTCTCGGATTCGGCATTATTGGAGCTCGCAACTCGGGAGTTATTGTAAAAACCATCCTGCCCGGTGGAGTAGCCGATAAGGACGGACGCTTGCGCTCGGGCGACCACATCCTCCAGATTGGAGACGTCAACCTGCATGAAATGGTATCCGAACAGGTGGCTGCCGTGCTGAGACAGTCTGGAACCCACGTCCGCCTGGTGGTTGCCCGTCCCGTCGAGCAGAGCGTGCCTACGCCCCAGTACGCCCTGGAACCGGGCACTGCTGTGGTGCCCACGCGCGTCCTCGTCGATCCTGCCGAGCTGGAGCGGTACCTCATATCTACCGGCTATCCGGAAATCTTTGGCGAGAGCTCCACGGCCTCCACTCCGCAGACCACCACGGAAGATGATCGCTTCGTTTATCGCGGCGAGACATCCATGCTTATTGATCCAAACATCGACCTAGAGGAATTGCTTGCTCTTCCTGAAACGGAGAAGCTTCAGGTGGAGCTGAAGAAGGATGCCAACGGCCTGGGCATCACAATTGCCGGCTATGTTTGTGAGAAAGAAGAGCTGTCTGGCATTTTCGTAAAGAGTGTCTCGCCCGGTTCAGCAGCGGACCTGAGTGGTCGCATCCGGGTCAACGATCGCATCATTGAAGTTGACGGCCAGTCGCTACAAGGCTACTCCAACCACCAGGCCGTAGAGCTGCTTAAGAAGTCAGGTCAGGTGGTGAACCTGCGCTTGGAACGTTACCTGAGGGGCCCCAAATTCGAGCAGCTGCAGCAGGCCATCGCTGCGAATGACAAGCTTCCATCCAGTGCTCCTGGAACGCCTTCAAGGGCTCCCATGCCCACGCCCGTGGCAACAACGTCCTCCGCCACAACTACACCATCACGCAGCATCACTCGCGAGTTGGAAGAGGAAGCCTTACCAGCGCCAGAAGCCTTCATGTCCACTCCGCCGTCGGTCACCACAATGACCACCACCACATTAAGCTCATTTGGAGCAGGTAAGCAACTGGTAGCAGTAAGGGACTCCCTAGACGGCTCCACGAAGATCATACCCACGGAAGTTGTACCCTTGGCGGATAAAACAGAGGTGAGTATTAGCTAACGGGTAACACAGCAGCAAACCTTAAAGCGGATTAACATGTTATAGGCCAAGAACAGCGGGGTGATCACCCGACACAAGTACTACACCGATCCGGAACTGTCCGACGACGCCGAAACCGAAATTATTCGCAAGTGGCAGAAGATTGTGGGCTCCGACGTGGAGGTGATTGTGGCCCAGATCAAGAAGTTCGCGGTCGGCGGCTTGGGGATCTCCTTGGAGGGAACCGTGGACGTAGAAGGAGGGCGCGAGGTACGACCCCATCACTATATTCGTTCAATCTTACCTGATGGACCCGTTGGCGTGAATGGAGTACTCCGCTCTGGCGATGAATTGCTGGAGGTAAACGGCGAACGGTTGCTGGGCATGAACCACCTGGAGGTGGTGGCTATACTCAAGGAACTGCCGCTGGATGTGCGCATGGTTTGCGGTCGCAACAGGAACAGCTCGCTTCTCCCATTCTCTGATGACACGCTGAAAAAGCTGAGCAACAACTTTGAGAACCTGCTGCCTGCTACCGACCGCCTGGTGAAGGCCAAATCAGATGGTAGTCTGGCCACCGCGGGCTCCGTGGCCGATGGAGATTCGGTGGCTGCCGCCGCTGCTTCGTTTAGTAAGCTGAAGTCGCGCTCCCTGGAACCACTAACCGGATTGGCTATGTGGTCGTCCCAACCGCAAATTATCGAGCTGGTCAAGGGCGACCGCGGTCTGGGCTTCTCTATTCTGGATTATCAAGATCCGCTGGATCCCAACGACACGCTGATTGTAATCCGTTCTCTGGTCCCTGGAGGGGTGGCGCAATTGGACGGACGCCTTATTCCCGGAGATCGACTTTTGTTTGTCAACTCCATTAACCTGGAGAACGCCTCGCTGGACCAGGCTGTGCAGGCTTTGAAGGGTGCTTCGAAAGGAGTGGTGCGCATTGGGGTGGCCAAACCACTGCCCATGACGGACAACTCCCTGAAGGCTTGCAGCAATGCGAGCACCACCAGCGAGGAGACCTTGGACGCACAGCCATCGCCTCCAGCCTTGCCCACAGTTGCTCCGCCCGCCATGCAGCCCACTGCCTCCTTGGGAGCTGAGCCCGACCTGATTCCCGACTGGCGGAACTAGGGAACTATAACGAACAATTTCACACATTCCAAGCATCTGAATCTTTAAGCCTGCTTTAAATCCAATCAAACGCGGTTGCTAACTAATGGATTAGTTAATCGATATTTTCTACGAATATGAACAACAGGCGGTAGAATCTGCCAGTTTGAAAGGATGCCAGAAGTACAGGAGCGATTGTTATTACCGAATCAAAATGTTATGAATATTATTAGCGCCGAATTGTGTTTGTCCCCTGAAAACAAGCATTCCACAAGTATGCAATATATTAAACCCCCTAGTATTAGCAAATGAATTTTAACATGGTATTTCCAGAGTGTATGTACTTAAACTAAATTAAATAATGTACCTTCCGTACGGTCAATGAGTATCACTTGGGGAAGGGAATCGATGATGGGGCGGAGGGCTATTGGACCCGGTTTAGCTGTCGCTCGATTCTCATGTAGTTGCGCCTGGACAGGACTCGATCGCGGGCATAACTGACCAGGTAGCTAAGTAATCCGATTACAAAGCACGAGACCTCAAATTTCAGGAAGTTCATTTGCTCGATGAGCGCCACTCGGTCGCAGCTCCTGGTAACGATCTCGCCGCTCTGGCAGCGCAGCACCTCCTTGTAGTGCGTGTGGATGCAGACGCCCAGGCTGCGGCTGACTATGTCGAATTCGGAGCACGGGTGGCACTCCTGCACCATCGTGTACTTTTCATTCCGCCAGCAGGTCGAGTTGTCCTCGATCACGAACTGTGGCTCTCGGCGACGAGGCCCATCTGCCGCGTAACGAGATTCCACGAACAGGACGAGGATGGTGACCATCGTTAGGGCTCCTAGTCCAAGGAGCATGTGGTGGCGCTGACAGTTCTCGAGCATTGTGAAGGCGGGCAGCTAACTCTCGTTTTGGATCAAGGGTTTGAAACAACCTGGAAGAACCTATTTATGTTCAGCAGGTGGATAACTCCAAGACATATGGACGGGATTACTCGTAATCCTATTGCTATGCTTTTTCCCACTATGAAATCAGCTTTACTGTGTGACCAGGCGAGAGTTTATTTTTGAACAGCCGTCTTTGGAACTAGTTCTTGCTTGCCATTTCAGATAATATATAAAAAAAATATTGAATTATTGCATAGCTTGCAATTTGCAATTGCAATTTTGATAACGCGATAACTTAAGGGAGAAAATAATATTTTTCTAGGAAATCTTATAAGCCTCTTGTTCCGTTCCGATTCGCGCAGATATGTGACCAGACTGCGGGGAGCTCGGAACTAGTTCGCTGTTTACGAACGACAATAAACGGAGACCAAAACAATTACGGAGGACAAGCACAAAGCGGACGTGAGAAATCTGTGAAAATTTTTATAAATCGCGTGTGTGGGCGCTTTGAAAATGGTGCTGCGGTCGGGAATCATAATTCCGTTTCAGTTTCGCGACACAAAGAAGCTGCTGATGATCGGGGTTCCCCAGGAGAACCGCGACCTAAACATATGGGACCTGAAGAACGTGGGTAAGCACTGGTGTGGTCGGAGAGGGGGAGGTGACCCAAAGCACGGAGCCCCCAAGCGATTTGTTCGCCAAACATGAAATATATCAATCAAATCCCGCCCCACAGTGCGTGCCGCTTTCGGGATCTACAACTTCGAGTTCCGGAACAAGAAGATCGGCTTCAACATCCCGGACGAGCTGCTGCTGCACTATCTGGACCAGAGGCACGACCTCACCAACTTCGTTATAGAGATCAGTCAAGGTAAATAGCGTTTAAGTTACGGCTAAGTCGCGTTTCAATTAGCGTTTAAGCGTTCGAGTGACTGCGGGCAACCAAAAGTCGCGATGTCGCGGAGTTCCGGAGTTTCAGAGTCCGGTCTTGTTTGTAGATCAGTTGTGTTTATGTAGACGATGCGTGCGCTTCGCTTGTAAGTCTCTGCGATTGCCATCTGTAATAAAAACCAAATTGTAAAATGCTCCCTCTTGCAGCTCTGGACGATGGCCACGCCAAGGAGATGCTCTCCTACGAGCCCTCATGCTCGATGGCGGTCCTGAAGCACCACGCTCATCAGCACCAGCACCACGTGCCTCTGCCGCAGAGGTCAAACGAAAGCACCTCGCACCACGCCCACGAATATGTGCCTGGCTCCCAGCCCACCTCTCCGGCCCTAGGGATGAGCTCAGAGGCGGTGGACTCGCCACTGGACCAGCAGGGCAACAACTCGGTGTCGGAACGCACGGACAATTCCCACAAACTGCGCCTGGGGCAGGCTTACTCGGAACGGACGCCGGAATCGATGACTCAGGCCATTGACCCCATGGACATTATACCCAAGTCGGAGTCCGAATCGGAGGTGGAGCGTCTGCAGCGGGCCTCCAGATTCCTGGCGCGCCAGGAACAGCACCAAGCCCAGCAGCAACAGCATCAGCAGCAGTTGCTGCCCGGTCAGCAGATCTTCCCTAGCTACACGCATCCTTTGCCGCCGATGAATGCACCAAATGCCTCCCAACAGTCGCCTTACACGCCGGGTCTGATGAGTCGCTTTAGAAGTGAGAGAAGTGCTTGTAAAAGTCTGAAATCCGAACTAAACCCTTAAAAATTCTCTTAAAGAACGCGGCGAACGCATGTCCAAGGACCAAAAGGAGCTGTACGTCAAGTTTTTCGAGGACAATCCATGCATGCTATCCAACCACCGACGGCACGATGGCCTCACCGAACCACTGTGGGCAAAACTGGCCCACATGCTGAATAGTGTTCCCCAAGGCGCCGTAAAGAACGTGGAGGACTGGAAGCAGACCTTTGACGCCTGGCGGTACCGCATCTTCATGTACACACGCTACAACTCCAAGCTCAGCATGTCGGAAACGACCGATCCGAAGAACTTCAAGCCCCTGACAGCTACCGACCAGAAGGCGTATGCCATGTGGACCAGCCACAAGCACATAACGCCGCAGGACTACGAAAAAATGGACATGTTCGTGCCGCTGGACGAGACCACCACGACAACGAACAGCTACGACTACTAGATCGAGATCAAAGTGCAAAATATAAAACTGTTAATGTGTACTTTAACTATTGCTAAGAAATAGAATACTTTTTAAGAGAAAGAAACCGCGTTTTTGATGTTAGATAAGATTAGACATGATATATGCAATTTCAAATTATACTTTCTACTGACTACAATCCACTTTTATTTATTGCAGTCTACGATGTCGGCCTGGACAACTATGTGCTGAATCGCCAGTGCCGCTGTGCAGACCAGAAAATGCTCAACGATTCGCCAACGCCCGAGGAGCCCACCAATCTGTGCCAGCCCAGCAATGTGCTGGAGGCCGCGCCCACTCCGCTCATGGCGCTGCCACCCTGCGAGGACGAGGATCAGGAGCCTGAGCATGAGCACGAGCACGAGGAGAGCATGAAGTACCGGATCGAAAGGGAGAGCAGTGGAGCTGCCTCCGCGGAGCTGGGCTTGCCCGCCTACGAGGCCTGCTCGCCCAAGATGGACTACGACACGCAGGACGAGCTGCCGGACTCGCCGCACTCGCAGCCGCTGCCACCACCGCCTTTCCCTTTGCCCACGGCCCTGCCGCTGCCGCCTCCGCCCACCTCGCATCACCAACATCTGCAACAGCAGCAGCAGCAGCAACATGAGGTGGGTTTTTTGACCATGGCTGGCTTTTGTGTTTTATACTTTGGACCTGCCTTATTATTTCAGGAGCGCATCCAGCAAGAGTACATCATCCAGCAGCAGCAGCAGCATCAGCACCTGCAGCAGCAACAGCACCACCTGGCTCTCCTGCAGCAGCAGCAGCAGCAGCAGGAGCAACAGCAGCAGATTCAGCAGCACCAGGGAGTCAACATGGCCATGGGCACCACTACGACAAACAACATTCGACGTAAGTTACTCTCTTGAATTATTACCCCGATCCATGCAGTCAATTGTGTTATTGTTTATGCACTTTGCACTTCTTAAATGTATTGCCCAGTTGTGGCAATGTTTCGATGTACAGCCAGAAATATTAAAAAATATATTTCAGCAACTTAATTTTATAAAGAAATATATTTAAATAAAATAATTGCGGATTTCCATTAGGGCTGCAATCGCGATGTCAATAAACAAAGCGCACATAAATTGAGAGCATTCCAATGTTATCAGGTGTATATTATTTGCATTAATTAATAAATTTGAAAATTATTTAGCCGATTACGGAACAATGATGTTAATGAGTTAATGGTGTTAATCTGCTTCTCGTCCGCAGAGCGCAAGGAGCGCATGTCCAAGCGGCAGAAGGAGCTGTACGTACACTTCCTGCAGCAGCACCAGTTCATCAACGACCACCGCCGCAACGATCCCGCGCTGGACCCATACTGGCTGAAGCTGGCCAACCTGCTGAACGCCGTGCCGCAGGGCGCCGTCAAGCACGTGACCGAGTGGAAGCAGACCTTCGACAACTGGCGATACCGCATCTTCCTTTACGCACGCTACAACTCCAAGCTGCAGGACGAGGAGGCGCAGAATCCGCGCAACTTCAAGCCTCTGACCCGGACCGACAAACAGGCCTACATCATGTGGATCCGGAACCCGGACACCGCGCCGCCCGACCTGGACAAGATGCGCAACGTCTTCTGCAACCTGGAGGAGTCGGCCGTGCAGCAGGAGTAGATAGCTCTAACATTTCAAATCTTCTTTGTCCTCTTTTCAATGGTTTCTATCGTGTTAGTCGTGCGTATGTGTGTCGCTGTTTTTCCCCTTCGGGGAATGCATTTTTCTTTTAGTTTGTTGTCATTGTTATGCCTTTTTGAATATTAAACATGTGTTTTCTGAATGAATCGCTAATTTTAGTCGGAAATATGCGCGCGACTATATTTAGCCACTGGCCGAGCAGGTCGTTTGCCCCTGCTGGTGTTTAGCATATACTAAACGCAAGTGATGAACTGGATATGGAAAGACATGGAATGACAATGAGTAGATTCGGCTCGGCTTAGCTCAGCTCGCAGTTCTGGCAAGGATGTCAAATTCGACCACTTGGCCTTGAAGGCGTTGATTCGAGTGGCTTCAAACAAGCAAGCAAACAAACAAACTCCTTTCAGAACCAGCTCCACTCGTGTGGCTCCGTATCTCCATCTGGGCACCCACGCCCGTTTCGTCTACCGGTGCTGATTAATTCGCTGCCCGCGGCGGTACAGCATCCATCCAGCGGGGCCTGTTGTACTTGTCGCTAATCCCCGGCCATTAATTATCCGTTCAATCATGTTCGATTCGCTCGATGCCGCCATTCAATCGCCACTTGGCAGCTTGGCGGGATTGTTTTTATTGCCAAGTCCCGATAATAATTCCTTCTTTCGCCGATCTGCGAATTAGTTCCAGTGTTTCTTGAACCTGAAACTGAAAAAGGGAGCCCCACCGATTAGCATATTGTTAATTAAAAAGAAATTGTTTGGCGGCGGCATTGGTGTTGGGCTTATTCTTCTGATTAAATGGCAATTTATCATAAATTACTGCATTCAATTGCAAAGTGCAAGTGCTGCGGGACCATTAGAAATCTTGTTTTATGGCCGGCCAGCACACATGTGTTACATAAACAACTAACTTAAATGAGCGTATCAGCTCGGGCGATATTACAAATGACTTGTAATCGGGGGGCTTCCCCGCCCAGAGACCCTCCATCGCCATCCATTGTCCTCTGTCGCTTATCTGCGTGGCTGCCAATTGCCATTCCTAATAAAGATAAATGAACCCGCACTCATTCCAACCAATCCACTCCGATCCGAAGGCATTGAGTTGGGTTATTGGCTGTGACTTTTGCGGCCGATTGCCCGCGAATCGGAGCTGCGTTCTGCCATATGGGTACATGTGAAATAAAGTATCTGAACTGATTTAAGGTTTGATTTTCGTAAGTAACAACGAGTCAGGTTCTTTCATTATCACTACTCTTATGTATCTATGTACAATAAATATGTTTTTATCCAATAGTATTTGTTTCCAGTGCTGTTTATATCTGCCGCGCCAGTCAGGCGTTCAATACCAATATTTCAGCATTCAGCGTTTGCATTCGAGAATTCGTGGGTTGACATCTAGGTGGCATTCGTTAGATGTGCCCGGGTATGAATTATGACAGGTGGGGGAAAACAATGCGAAGCCTGGTGGCTGGTGGCTCATGTTTAATTCATCCGTGAGTGCTTGTGGGGCACAGGGTGACCGGGTAACCGGGTAGCTGTTCCCAGATCGGCGGTCGATAGTCGTTGACAGATTAATTCGAAGTTGCGAGTCCAGAAACCAGAAATGCGAGCCGTGTCGGTGGAACTGGGTGGAGTTGGGCAGGGCCAGCACATGCCGATAAGGCTGCGGTTCCTAACCCAGTTTCCGCCGACTAATCCGCACGACAATCCAATCCCGCAGAGCGATTGGAAAATTACCACGTATCGGGCGAGCGGCCAGCAATGGTAATTTATCAAAATTAAAATTATCGCATCAGATTATTTGGCCGGGCAAAATTCTCCCACACTCTCACCCGAAAAAATAAATAATACTTGCAAAAAGACCAGCAGCAGTTTAGTCCCGAAAACACAGCGAACAAAAACTAAAACTTCATCAGATCAATCATAAAGACATAAAAAACGTTGTAAAAACGATAAAAACACCATAAAAGCGATAATAATCTTTTGAAAGACCTGTTTTGCCCAGCAATGATCAGCGCCAGATCAGACCAAAGACAGTTCCACAGCCCAACAACCACCATCGCCTCTACTAAAGCAGACATACAGAGGGGGAAATATATGGGGAAAGAGTTTAATTTGTTTAATTCTCTTAAAATATAAACATTGAAAAATAGCATTCCAAATTGTGAGGAAAAACATATGTTGACAATTGGATGATATTTCTCTCCGTGCACTTTACCATATCACACCGAAGGCAACTTGTCAGACCAAAGTGATTTTAACAGACATTTCTGTTGATTTACTATTCGAACTTAAGCACACAGACACACACATAATTGGAAAAACTTGTGTATGCTAATCGATAGGCGAACTGATTGATATGGCTTTTTAATTGCACTTACAATTTACAATTTAATTGACCTGAACTATCGCGCCGCAGAAGGCAGAGCCTAAAATTCGCAGTCGCCCAGAATCACTTGGCATAATTTTATGTCTTAATGAGGAAACCGATCCTCCCTCCATTAAGCGCAGCACTGTGAACCCATAAAACGAAGTTAAATGAAATTAAATAAATGCGAACACAGCCGTATTTGCATTGACATTAGGCGTTCGGTAATTATACGCAGTGTTGTCTGGGGCTCATTAACTCGGCCAGCCAATAAAATCAAACTCGGCTGACATCCAATCAAATTGATGGGGACAACCACTTCGTCGTGGGGGCTTTGAAGTGTTTAATGAAAGAAATTAAAATACGCCAGCCTTCAGCTCATGCGTAAAGAGCTCAGCCGCCCCAGACTATATATCATGCTATATCCGATTTCAATGTCGCTCACGTAATCGCTTTCTGTAGTGCCACACTCAATTGTGGTTCAGTGTGTGTGTTATCACCGAAGGAGGTCATGGATGTAGGCCTACCACTCTAGGTACAGTCTCTTCCAAAATCGAGAGTGCACGGAGTTCCTAAGGAATGTAATGCACTTTAAAATCATGCCTGTCATTGTCTTTAATGTAACCAATTTAAATGCTAATTGACGCTTATGCAAATAATTTTGTTTTCATAATATTGACCAAAATAAATATATATATATTGTATTTTTAATTATAATTTAACATTCACAATTCGTAAACAAATCAAGTCCGTCTGATAAACGAAATTAGCATTCCTCAATTCATTAAATGTTTCTAAGTTAAACAAATCATTAATAATTTATTGATGAGTTATTACGAACAGCAAAATATTTGTTCAGATGACTTACAAGCGAGATGTTGGGTCATTAAAATGGAAAACGGAAGCGAAATAAATTAGCTGGCTTATTTATGGGGCATATGTCGGAATATTTAATTATGCTGAAGTCCAGATCATAAATATAATGCCATTTAAAAGTCCACACTACTAACGTTGTTAATTCAGACAGTTCTCAAATCGTAGCTTTTAAGAATATTTGCCTAGATGAATTGCCATCCATAGCTAATTGAATGCTCTTGTGACCCACCTATCTGTTTGATATCAAATGATTAAAGTTTAAAAGTTCCATTTAGTCGTTTGAATTTATATACTCGTATTTGTGTATCCCCAGCTTGGCAACATGTTTCAAGAATTTGATGCCGGAAACGGCCCTAGCAACATGTTGCCTGGGCCACATATGAAAATGAAAACTGGCTGGCAAAAAGCAAAAAGGCAAAAAGCGCACAAAAACACGCCTGAAAATAGAAAACAAAGCGAAAAGCAGCCGAGTTGGAGTTCGGGCTCGGCTTTCCGAGTTCGGGCCTGGCTCGAAGCCGTCTGGCTTATTCGCAAACCAGCTGATGACCAGCGGAGGCCGACAAATCGGGAGACGGAGACTTTGTGCTGATGCTACCACATTCGCTGCTTTCAGTGTGGCCCGTGTCTTCAATGAGTTTTGTCATGCTTTAGCGCAGAAACAGCGGTTCGATATCGAGATACCCACAGCAGATAAACAGTATAATATACTATATCCTTCAGATACCAGATACCAGATAGCAGCGGCAAAGTATGTGCAGTGTTAACTGATGATGATGATTGCTAAAAATAAACGTGTGTTGTGAAGTTCTGACCAAGTGCAAGAAAGCAAGAAACGTAAAAATAAAAATACAAGTAAACGCAAACATAAAAGGATCGTTAAGATCAGCGACAGAAACAAAAGACTCAGGCAACGAACTTGCGTGCTGCAATGCAGACAATTTATAGCCTGCAGGCAGCGCAGCTGCTGTCGCAGGCGTGTTAAATTTATGCAAATAAATAAATCAATTCCACAAAGATAAATAAAATTGAAGGCGTTCCGCCGTTTTGCACGCACCAAACACTTAAGGCATTTGTCAAAATAGCCGAAAAAAAAATATGCACAAGCAATCTAGAGAAAAATCAGTTTCCCGAGCTGCCATAAATTAAACCTCGCCCATGACTTTTCTCTGCAGCAAAACTAAATAAACTAAATAAAATAGAGTAGCATAAAGGGAGGGAAAAAGTTAAAAACGCTTATGGCCTCTTTAAATGCAGCAACTTGGAAATGAGTTTTGAACAGGCCGCAAATTATTATTGTTATTATCACGGGCAGCCAACTGACATTTAGTTTTGCTTTATCTCCGTATAGTTTTTGCGTTTAATGTGCCGGAAATGTTTTCTCAGACTCCGCGGCGGATAATTGTGGGTACTTGAGCTTGGGTGTTGCCAATGATTATAAAACCTTGTTAATTTGCGCAAATTGGTTTTGCATTTTTCAAGACCAGGCGAAGCATCTTCTCCGACTAGTTTGTCGGCTCTATAAAAGTTAAACGCTTTAATTTATGCACATATCACGGTTCCTTAAATTGGCCGCAGAGCAAATACCTAAGGTCACCTGATCGGTGGGCTCATTACAGCTCGGAACGGGTTTGGGCCTGCCAGAGATTCTACCGCTGGCTGCTGAGCTGCTGAGCTGCTGACCTCCAGTGCCTCCAGTTTTGACGCCTAAAATCTCGGAGTCCGTCTAAACATAGTCACGTTCCGACTGTTAGCCGTGACATGGGCCGGCGTTTTTTGGCCGCACAGTGCATACTGGCACGCCCTCCTCCTCGGATATTTACGATCGCAAATAGCTGGGACTTGGACGGCACTTAAAATGCGTGGCATGCGGCTCACATTCGGCCAAACTTTGCGACACTGTGTGGCCAAAAAGACCGAGAGCCGCCGCCACGCCAAAGGCAATTGAAAATTAACCGTACCTAAGATTTTCAAGAAAATGGTAAATGGTCATTTGAATTGGTTCCAACGCTTACGCATGCGCCACGAATCGAGCGCTACTCCCCCTCGTACTGAAACACATACCCTCTTATCAGGGCGGCCATGTGTGGAACGAATCTCGATCGCGATCGCGATCTCGATCTCGCCTCGATCTCCGCCAGAAAGCCAAATGCTGCCACGGACACACTGGCAATTGAGACGCCAAAAGTCAGCGTCATCGCAGACACAATCACCGCCAAAAGTAACCGTTCACTAGGGTCCAACTAAGTAAGGCGATTGCGTAATGAGCGCGGCCCATTCCATTTGATATTTACCTTAAATCTGATTTGATATTGTCCCACACGGCATTCGATATGCCAGACTCGTCTACAATTACTATATACCTATACCCGGGTGTATGTACATAGGCAACAGTCGGCTGTCGTTAATGCAGGTGACTTCTGATTTCTGATTTCTCACTGAGGCTGACCAGTTGATCGCTTTAAATTAATAACAAATCTGCCTGTGGAGGACGGCCGAGCAACTTTCCGCGCTCAAAAGGTTATGCAAAAACTTCAAGTGCAACACCAGTGACTGTAGTTAAAAGCGAACAAAATTGTTTAACTTTACATTAAATGCAACCAACATATTTTTGTGTAGTGAAAGACCCCAAAGCTCAACCCTTCAGTAATTCACCTAATATTTTTGCAGCTAAGCGACTTAGAAGTTTCGGGTTTCATTTGACCAAACACAATCGACACAAAATGGTAAGTACACTCATGCATTGTTAACATTAAGTCGATTTCCGCTCCGTAATCGAGTTTAAACACGTGTAGCTCGCCATTCGATCGACTCGTGTTGTTTTGGGGTAATCAGTGCAGGTATTTATGCATTTCTCGACTTCTGTGTTTGCTCTCACATAATTTTTGAAATAATTAAGCCGCATGCACGATCGTCCAACGAAATTGACACACACTCCCAGCAACTGCATAAATTTCGCATCAACGCATGAGCAATCCACTCCCAGGCATTCGTGTCATTGGACCTTGTCGTATGAGCTGGGAAATATAAATATATTTAATTCAAATATATAAATGCTCGGCTTATTTTTAAGAAGGTATAAGAGTTCAGCACGAACATTCCTGAAAGATGAATTATTTCGGGTTATTGAGAACATCGAATCCCTCTTCAAGCCAGATAATCATATATTTCTGAGAACATAGAACTTATTATATAATATGAAATCATAATTCCCATGAGCTCGCCTGCAGTGCCAAGGGCAAAGCACATAAAACCACTCTTTCTGCACACAGAAATTGCAGTTGACAAAGGCATTGACCCACAATGGGCCATGTGAGTGCGGTTGGATGTCGATTCGAGTGATTATCATTCATTCCGTACGCATTGTTCTGTGGCAAGTTTGAATTGCGATTCATGTTTGTGCATTTGTTAAGCTGCGCGCTGATGTCTCACCGGAAATGAAAAGGCTCTGCGCTGGGCAGAGTGAAATCAGCGTCGTTAATTGTCAAAATACGTCGGGCAAAAACAATATTTGTGCAACATCATTTAAGTAATTAACGTGTTCGATTATTTTTATAATTCTGTTTTTGGCCATTTGCCGCAGACAAAGCTCCCGCAGCCGAGCATAATTATATTAATATGCAATTTGTTAATTTAAATGACTTCCTTAAGCGAAATGGAGACGCGTTCACTGCTGTTGCGCGATCTTGGGTAAATAAATTAAATATAGTTAAATATTTACGTTTTTCTTTCGACACTCGATCGGGTTGGCTATCAGTCAGCTAGCATTTTGCATTGTGATTCAGATTATGGGTTGTGCGATTGACAAATCATACAGTATGCATGCCCTAATGCTGATTTTATGCAGCAAGCAAACAAAGCACAAATTATACAAATTATCGGCCGATTTCGGTTTGTTTACAAAACAATCAAATGCTACTTTGGCCACGCTCCGAAATCATTTTCAACGCTAACGGTAGCACATTGACCTCCTGGACACACAGCCAGCCCATTGTCTTGACCACTGGGCCATTGTTTGGGCTGGAATTGATTTAACTCTGTTCGATTCCATTCGATTCGATTCGTTTCGATTTATTTATTTTTCCATTTTCACAACATTCCTGGCCAAAAGTTCAAGACACTTAACCGCCTGACAGGCATTAACTTTTGGGTCCGTAACCGTTGATTAGGCGTCTTGACTTGCTGTTGCGTTGAGATTTATGATTAGCGCCCAGCTTAGTCGGACTGAAACGAGCGAGAAAACTGAAAAGCTAAAAAAAACTGAGGAAACGAGACGCATTAAGTGCCCTACTCAAAATGCAAGTTATTACGTCTCGAAGGTTTTTGTTCGGTCTCAACGGATTTTTCCATTTTTTTCTTTGCGAAACCCAGCCGCCCAAAATGCCAGAAATTCAATGAGCTCCTGCTATCGCGATGAAGTCAATCAGCTGGCCAGCGAAAAACCAAAAAGCCGAACTGCCAAAAATGTGGAGCCCTCGAGCGTTCCCTGGGACATATTTACGGTGATGCAGATCTCTGGCCCACAAAATCTGGCAGCCACTTCGGAATGTCCAGAATGAATGACTTGGCTGAAACGTTTGGGGAGATCTCCCAGTGATACCATTGTCCAAATTGGCCATACCATCGGGTTGAGCGAACTTTAACATTCTCTGGTCCGATATGAAGTTACAAATGAAACTACAAGTGTGCCGAACAAGATTGATGTGACAGAAAATCGTATCATATTTCCTTAACTAATGTTATTCCTCAACAAAAGTTTTGACAACATAAAGGGGAAAAAGGGAAAAGCATTGAAATTGAAATATTACAAACTGAAGCCTGTTGATTCAATTTTCAAATTTAAAATGCAATTAAAATTGCTATGACACACATGTGGGGGGAATCATTGACATATCTCCTTGAAAATCTTCGAATCTAGTTCAGAAGCCAGGTTTATCCGAGTCTCAAATGTATTGCGCAACTTTCGAGACTCAGCTTCTGTAAATGCTTCTCGAGTCATCTATCGAGTTTATTCGCGATCAAAGTACGAGTATTTAATTTGCCCATTTTTCGTGTTAATTAAAAGCCGACCACGCCCCTTGCATGTCGGGTGAAATCAGCATCAGCAAATTCAGCATCTCAGTGCTGGGTGAGGAAAAAGGTCAAGTTTGCTGTGCTCCGTCAGTTTGTCTGGGAACAAATCCGATGGAGAACAATGCCTGTTGTGCAAATAGAATCCACCTACGCACCATGGCCAGTCTTGAATTTGAGGAGAAAAACAAGAAATTTACCTTTGAAAAGAACTGAAATTTCATTAACCCCATTGAGCAGGTTCAAAATGCGCAATTTGGCAGCGTAATTGAAATCAACATGATGTCTACTTATTTATTAATACTTTTTTTCTGGCCTTTTTTGTTTTTGTTCTGTTTGTGCGGCTGATTGACTCCCACGTCTGGTTTGCTTATAAATTTTGGTTATGCGATTTGCAAATCATTTTTTTTGGCCATCGATTATTGTTTATTATTCTTTTGTTATGGATATGGACTTGACTTGGGCTGAACTTCTCCGAAGTCTGATGTCTGAAATAGCATGGGAACTGTGTGGCAATTAATCAAAGTGCATAATCACATTGCTTTTCTAGCCATCTATTTGTTTGCCTGGGAAAGTATGCAAATCTCGAGATTTCACCTATGCGAAATATTCGATTTTGGCATGGGAAACTTGATTTTAGAAGGGAGAGAAAGCTTCGCAGATATTCTCTAGTCTATCTTAAATCTATCCACTCCTAAGCACACTTCAAAGATCACTTAACCTCCTCATTTTGTAAGCCGATACTAGACATTCTATATTTCGAAACCAGAAACACTTGGAGGAGCCCCAAAATCCGATCGATAATGCGTCTGGCAGGCACCTTCACCAAAACCAAGACAAATCGCTGCCAATCAGCTATCATAACTCAAGACACATCTGCCACCGAGCAGACAGATCAAAAAGCTGGTGTGCCGATCTCCCAGCACAAGGTTATGGCGAACTGAACACAGAAAATAAATAATTACTACTAAATACTTTAATATTTTATGCTAAAGTGCTTAAAATAAATAAGAAGTTCTTCAGCTGGTTTAGAGTAGGTTTCTATCATATGTAATGCTAATCAAGCATAAACTGAATAACTTTAGTTATAATTTAAAGTAAAATACTGAATGTTTTCAAATCAAAATAATTGATTGTAAAGTCGTGAGTATTTTCTCGCAGTGCACTCTTCAGACTGATGAGGAAGCTTGAATCGAAGATTGTTTTCGGTACTTCACCTCCTTTTGCCTTTTGCACACCCGGCACATTGTGAATGCTGTGTAGCAATGCACTGAAAACCGAATCTAATGGCAGCCGGGCAAAATAACAATATAAGTCGAACAAATGCTTATAAGCTGGCAGAAACATAAAATGGAAACGAGTTTGCCAGCTTGTGACAAACGAGCGCAGCCAAAAAGTAAAACGAAACTCCAGCCACGAAATAATGATTTGGCGTCAAAGAGCCATGTTCGAATTTAACGCTACCTAGCCTCCTAAGTGCGCTTTTGGGGGGTTTCGGTGGGCTGCTGTTCGTTCTGCGATTCATCAAGGTTACTTTGCCTAATTGATGGATGGCTAGGCACAGCCATTGCACTGAACAAGCGACAATTTGCCGGGCCTTGAACTTTTGGCGCCTCTGCTCTCCACTCCACTTCAATCTTCCGATCCGATCTGATGAAGATGGATTTGTATCTGGAAGAACGACAAGTCGACAACTTCAACTAAAACTGAAAGCGAAACTGAATCTCATTCCGAACCTGAATCGGAGGCTAGGCCCGTGCTTGATATGCAAATGAGAGCGCGTTGTAAAAATGCTGGGGCTAATTACGTGACACGCTTCGCCTGTTCGACATCGGGCAGATGAAGTCATTCTTAAGCCCCCTATTTATGATTCTCGACTCGGTCTGAAGGTCACTCGGACACTTGGCCATCGTAGTTGGACCCAGTTCAGTGATCTGCCGGATGTCTTCTCTCGTTCTGCACCAGAAGCCATTAAGATGTAAATTTAATGATCACCTACGTTGCGATATGTGGCAGCCAGATTTATGGATGATGTTTTCACGCCAACAGTGGTTATCCTCCCACTTCGCCCCAATTGATAAAGTACTCAATCTGATCTCATCTGGCATTTCCAGCTTGCTGGAATTGGATGTACTAAGTGCGCCAAGCGGATGTACTTACTCGCTATGACTAAGCCAAGTTTATGCTTGGAAAACCCTACACGAGGAATAGCTATTGTTGGGATCAACTAGTCAAGCAAATGTTGTTTTCCAAGTCACTTAATTATGGGGCTTAGCACGTCTTAAACAAAAAGAAGATCTCATAGATCTGCTAAGAGAAAAGGATGTTGCTTGGTGTGACTAGGCAAAGTTTATGCTTGGAAAATCTCTGCAAATCGATTAATATGAGTTTGTATGGACATAAATATAAATTAATGACGAGGAAGTAAAACAACATATATTTTCAATGCCTTTTTGTGCATTGCTAAACGTTTTGTTTGCTTCATTATGTAAAGCGATCCACTCCAGTGGGCCATCATTTTGTAATAAATTATCATCTTATTTCGTTAATCGACTTCCAATCGTGATCGCTTGATTATCTTCTCATGACCTTTTCAAAATCTGAATAGCAGGCCGAAGAGCATAATTGATTGTGGGACTTAAAAGCAGTGCCATAACTGGAGTAATCCGCTCCAGATCTCTTTCTTTCTTTCGAAGACAGTTCATTGTATGCCACCTAGCGTCTTGAATTCCCATTGATTGATTGATGAATGATCTGTGTTTTCGCATCTCTGCTTCGCTTTCATTAAGCGGACTTCGGTAATTGAGCATGTACAGTCTTTATATCATTGACTTACTTTCATCACCCACTCTTGACACGATTTCCAGGCTTAGGGAATAACCATTTATCATTATTGTTTTCGGGGCTTTCGCCTCACGCCCGCATTGCAAAAAGTGCAATTCACAAATGGTAACTGGTAAAAAACATAATATGGCCCGTATTCATAATTAAACTGCAGTGTTTCGGCCCGCACGAACCACTAAGACAGAAAACCACTCGTATCCAACTACTCATGAGGGGTACCCCCATAAGCCCATAAGCCAATATGAATTATTTCAATTAGGGCGTTTAAAAAATGATTATGGCATACTTATTATCGAATTACAATTCGAACGCGCCAAATGCAAGCGTTAAACTCTGTTTCACTCTGTTTTCGATAATGTTGTGTAATAAAAGAGATTTACAATAACTATAAGAAACCCAGATCTCGGGCGATTTATCCACTGCAGCCGAATAAGCCACTATAATCCACACTAAGCCAGAGTCAGCTGGCTAAGCAGGCTTTTCTTTTATTTTGGCCACATTAAATTAAATCTAAGCTTGACCCAAAAAAACACAAGCACGAGCTGGCTGTTTTTTTTTATGTTTTGT
This sequence comes from Drosophila simulans, assembly GCF_016746395.2. Taxonomy (NCBI): domain Eukaryota; kingdom Metazoa; phylum Arthropoda; class Insecta; order Diptera; family Drosophilidae; genus Drosophila; species Drosophila simulans. The sequence continues at coordinate 1,785,458 of NC_052522.2, forward strand.
TTTTTGGCTGCACAAATTTCGCAAAATATTTCGACTAAGCACTTAATTTGAGACTGGAACAAAGCGCGCTGCACCAAGCATAACTGCAGCCCAGGTCAGCATGATAATAAATGATTATTTTCGGTCTAAACTGCGTTAATCAAAGGTAATGATAATGCGGTGCAGTGCTGGCCGTGTATAGCGGCGTTTACTTAGGCTTTATTGATTGTTTTTAATTAGTGAGCAGCACCTCGGTACGCCCACGGGCGGCTGCTGCTCATTACCATTACGATCGCCAGATCAAGATCGCTCCGGACCGCAGAGGAGTGCCCGGTATTCGTAAACGGAGTTACGACCCAAAAGGAGGGTCCCCATTACGAGGTTCATTCAACCGCAGTTGCGCAGTTGCGAAGCCATTCGGTGGCCAAGAATAGGAACGAGAAAAGCCAGAAACGATCTCGGTTACGGCAGTGTTTGCCACCTTCCACCATCCACCATCTGCGATCCGCTCAAGTTCAGGGTCAGCGCTATTTTGTCTGTCGGAAGTGACACTGCCGGCAGGGCGTCCATTGTTACACAAATCCGAGTTTATGGCTTCTCATGCCGCCTAATAACAGGTCTTGTCAAACTGGAGCCATTAAAAGGTTTTCAAAACGGAGCAAAACGTGTTGAGACCTGGCTCAATCGGAATAGTTGTCCGCGCCGCTTTTTGATTACTGCCTCGGAATTGTGCCTTTGAACACCATGATGGGGCAGACACCGAATAAAACCGATCGAATGAGACGTAAATGTCGCGATATACATGTTTTATAAGCATAAATAGTGCCCAATTAGTATGAGCTTTTGCTTAGTTACTATATTAGCAGAAAAGGGAATCGGAGCGTTTGGCATACAAATCCGAGGATACACTTCAAAATCAGTTTGAAATGGAGAGTGTATCTTCTTATACAAACAGATAGCCGTCATTTGCTTTCTGGACTCGTCTCGGCTTCACCTTATTTTTATGACAACCTCCACCATGGATTTAGGATAGCAGGCGAAACTTGGCATGTACGGAGCAGCTATCGTTAATGCCGGCCTTGATTTCTGCGTGTTTTTATGATTGCACACAAGCGATGACAGCGCCGATCGGCGGACAGGTATTGCTGCAACCGGCGGCTCACGCCAATATGCATTGTGCATAGCAAATAAGTGCTTGTCAATGCAAAATTGTCAATCAATTAGCCAAAACGGGGGATAGTCGAGCCCGCCGACAGCTTAACCGCTGCCTCTTCGGGGCAAGTGTGGTACATAATTGCTGGAATTAGCCACCTCACGATCCCACATTGGGGTTATGTTGTTATCAAACGTGCAATTTGTGGACCAGCGATTGCACCCCGAAGAATTGCACAATAGGTCGATCTGTCACTCTGCTATTATGACATCTCCGAGCTTGTTGATTTAAAATTAAAATAATAAATTATGCAATTGCCAAGGAAGGTTAATGATGAGTACATTTGAAAAATACTGGCATTAAAATGGTACCAGTTTCATGAGTCACATTACCACTGAATTTTATCTGTGTACTTTTACAATTAGCTCACAATTAATCAATTGTTTTGTCAATCATGGGAAACCAAAGAAATCGATATAGATCGATTGGTAGTCGCCACAAGAATCCCAGCCCCTCAAATTGGTCAATAAAAGCGCAGCCCGCGTTGTCCTGAGCCGAGCCATATGGTATCCATACATCAGCGTTATCGAATCCATTTTTGGCGTTTACTGTGCTGACAAATTTGTAGCCAGATGCCTATCCTCCCAGCCGGGCCATAACTCCATGCCGTGAGGTAACTAATGACCATACTTGGCCCCAAAGGTTTAGCCCCGTATTATATTGCCGGCATGGTTTTGGATTGGGATTGGGGTTGGGGTTGGGGCTGGGTGCGTTTGGCGGCTGTCTTGAGCTGGAGCACACACTTCCTCGAGGCTCATTAGTTAAGCAAACACTCGGCGGCAATCAATGCGAGAGACGGCGGGGGGAAAACAGATCTAACCATAAATAATGTCGCATTCTGCAGCTTTGTCCATTGTAATCGATTTGAGAATCGCATAAAAAGTGTCAAACGGCACTGGGAATGGTATAAAAACTTGAACTGAATGTAATTAATCAACAATAAATCTATTTTTTTGAGCGGGTAATTCAATTAACCCAACAAACAGTCGTCATACATATTTATGGGTAATTGCGATTCATGGGCCAAACATCTGAGCAAAGTGCAAGGCAATCAGCAAACAATAAAGTAAGTAATTTCTTTGAATATTTGATAGCCTTTTTTGTCAAACAAAAACTCAAGCACCTGCAGCAATTTAACACTTGACATTGTTTTATGAGCAAGAGAAGTGGCGACGCGGGGCATTTTCTTTATGTAATTATTGTTATTACATTCGAGTTATACACACTCGATTTCGATTCGAGTTCAAGTGCGAACTGTTTGTTTGCCTCAAATTGAAATTGATTTGGCCGAGTCTGTGTCCAATTTGCCATGCGACTAAATAAAGCGATTTTAATTGATCATCGATTCGAGGTTGTGTCGATGATAAGGCGAAGCAGGTTTTATGACATTTGTTTTGAATCTCGAGTCGGTTAATCTCGATCTGGTCGGTTCTAACTGATATCGGGCGCGGAATCGTGTAACAATTTGCCAAACAAAACAATGCAAAGCACTTTCTGGCGAGGATTCCCACACTCATCCGTATCCAAACTCGTTTTCCAGCTCACTCCTTGCCTGCTGCTAGTCGCCACAGTCGCCAGTTTCAGCCTCCACGCGCAGGCCATCCGGGTGGACTGGGGCACCAACACAGGACCCATAGCACCACCTCCGCCGCGCACCACTCCGCAGCCGCCAAGGAAGCCATACCGGGATCCAGCGCCCGTCTGGGAGGACCAGAGCGATGACGTACCCAACCCCAATCCCTATGTGTAAGTGCAAACGGGTTTCGCAGAGATCCATAACCAGAAAAACTAGCTGCAAGGGTCAATCTGCCATTTGTATAAATTGTTTATATAAATAAATTGAATTCCTGGTTTTTTCGGATTTTCGCCTGCGGCCAGATGTAGAGAAAATGAAGTGGCAACGGTGATATTATATTACATTTGAATATTTATAAGACTGCCATACAATGTTGTCTCGCATTATTAATAGATTTTCAGCAACTGCAATACATTTTATAATAACCCTTTTATGGAAATCATCCGAAGTCATTACTTTAATGCCTCTGAGGCTTTATTACTTAAATCAAATGACAATAAAATCGTCAATAAAGTCGGTAATGATATTAATTATATCAATCAAACCTTCGTTCTTCCACCACAGCTACGTGTTGCCACCGCCTTCGAGACCAAGGACCTGGGCGATTCCCGCAGGACCCTATGCTCCGCCCAACTACAACAACCTGCCGCCCAAGGGCAACAACTACGGCCAGCTGGCCAGCAATTCCTACAGCGGAGGAGTGACCTCCGTGCCGGGACTGGCCGCACAGTATGTGCCCGGAGTGGGCATCAAGTATACGGCGATTGTGCCCGACAAGCTGCAGGGCAAATACAACGCGAAGACCAAGAAGTACAAGGCCTACGAGAAGGCCAAGTACGCGTACCCCTGGAACTATGTAAGGCAATACGAGAGTCGCAAGCGATATCTGCGCTATTGAACCGCCGATACCCGATATGCATTTAGAACTACCTATATATAATTGTACAAGAGATTAAAGCCAGACACCTCAGACACGAACCCCGCTTTTGACACTGTAAATTGCAATGCCTTTCAGCCCGATCCAGTCAGACACCCCCGCATCGCAAACATGCCGCTCACTATCCCTTTCACAATCATCTTGCCCCATCCACATTCACATCCACATCCACATTCATGTCCATGTCATAATCGCATGCATCATCTCGTTGCAGTTGCAGCAGTTGCCGGTGGAGGAGAAGGCCTTGGAATGGCAGGCGGAGCTCGAGAAGCGGCTCGACGAGGAGCAGGCTCAGTCGCGGTCTCAGGCTCTCAGTTCCTCCACGACAAGCACCACTTCCAGCACCTCAACAGCCACCAGCACCACCACCACACCAGCACCACTTCCATCCGCAGACAGCACCACAACTGCCGCATCGACGACAACATCTACGAGCACGCAGCAGCCCACAACAATTGCCAATTACAAGCTGGCACACGAGAAGAGCGCCCATCTGAAGAAGCACAGCAAGCAGAAGAAGCTCCTCCAGCTGCACATGGAGCAGGAGAAGAAGGCGCTGAAGAAGCTCCAGCAGGGGCAAAACTCGTTGCAGACCAGTTGAGCGGGCGCGATCGACGGCTAGCAGCTGAAAAACAAGCAAACATTTAAGCGAACATTACCTTTAAGACTTGCCCACAATGTTGTAAATAACTATTAATAAAATTAAACATCCCATAATAAAACGTAATCGAAATTAAGGAACGTGGAACTTCAGATGGGCAGCTATGTTGGACATAGTAATTGAAATTAACCATTTAGCAAAAAAATCAAAAGACTTAGGCAACGAACTTTATCTGGGAAATTGTGTTGGGCTGAGAAGACTAATAAAACTAATTACTGGCGGGGAAAAAAGGGAACATAAAAGTAAATTAAACCACATGATCGAAATTAAATATTGGGTAACTAGCTTGAGATGGTCAGTCCAGAGACTAATTGGAGTTAATGAATAGCGAATAGCATTCTTCTAAGCAGCTAAATTAGAAAAACAGTTTTTTTTCAAAAATCTACACAAATAAAACTATTTTGTGACCCAACCAAAAATAAATAAATAAAACTGTTAGTGAGAGTTAGTCAAACAAACGTAATTATGCAACGCCACGAACGAAAGACTTAGGCGACGAACTTGGCAGATGCATGTGAGATAACTTGGAGAAATTTAACTGCGCAAATGAGAGATAAAAAGTTAAAGGGAAACAGTTGAGAGGGCAATCCCACTAGGATGGCGCCTAAATTGCCTTTTAATTGCTCCCGGGGGTCAGCAAAAGGGCAAGCCGGACAAGGTGAGCTGTCAAACGGATTAACGGACCCACCACTGATTGGCGCTTTCTTGAACGACTTTTTGTAGCCGCAGGCACTCAAAACTGGGCACAAAAAGCAGTGCCAACAAAACATACGGCAATTAGCCGTTGCAATTAGCGGTGTCGTTGAACGGCGGCGGCTTCTGGGCCATCATTTAAGCTGATCAGTGATCACAGAGCGGCGTCTTAAGACCCTGACCACGGAACGTCAGCGACAGCAATGGAAACAATATAATTAGCTCGAAATGCTAACAAAAACACAATCATTCTTCTGCTGCAGCCAAAAATATTTGATTTATGCCCGGCTCCCGACTTTGTATAGGTGTCGTTAACCCAGTTTCAGCTTGTCGACGGGTTTAGTCAACCATATATAGAGACGGTTAATTTATTATAATTAAGCATGAAATTCATATTTGGCTGCTAACATCGGTAGTAGCTGATTCTCTAAGTGTTTAATTTAATACCGTTTTTTCCTTTGGCTCAAACAATTACTCAAGCTAAAAGACCTCAAGATTGGTTTGCAGATAGTGGGGATGCTAAGGGTAGCCATAAATTTCTTTGAACAAAAGAAGCTGAAAGATAATAGGCAGAATCCGTTTGCATCTAGTTGTTTGTTTGTCTCCGAAAACAAAAGGGAAATAATTTTATTCATTCACGCCACTTGGCTTGAATTATAGCCCCAAAATATTTACATTTTAAGTCTAATAAAATTGTTCGTTTACATTTTATGGTCCCCTCCCGAAATCAATTTAAATTTCAAATACGAAATTCACTTAACAAGTCAGCGAAGTCATTGAAAGACAATTAAACATTTTGCAATTTACGGCTGCGTAAAACAAGACAAATATTTCGCTTGTCGCTTTTTTGCTTTAACGGGCCGGTTTCACGCCGCTGGACGCCTTAAATCACAAATGCCACAGGCTCGGCTATAGCCAGAGCCCGGATCGGTTGCCTGCTCCGGAATTCCAGCGCCTGGTGCACCCGACTGTTCCCGGTTCGCTGCTCAACCACGGCCTTGAATCCCCGGTTGGCTCCTCGCACCTCGTAGTGCACACTGCGAATGTGTCCACTGGGCTCTAGGTGGGAGTACGACCCGGAGACGTAGTCGCCATGGCGCTGCTCTCGATGCAGGATGTGCACCCGACTGGCCACGTCGGAGATGTGGTACTGATGCGCGTAGTGGAGCTGGGAATAAGACAGATGCTATTTCATTCTCCGATCTGTGTCACTTAAAAGTTGTGTCATTGTGTCAAACAATGTTTGCAGTGCTAATTATTATATTTATCAGGTCTGATGAGTTGGTAGATAAACACACAAGGCAATAAATAAATCGGTTGAATGTGCAAATAAAACAAGTAGACTGAAAAGGTGCATATCAGTTGTGGATTTTATAGATATTAATTTAAGGCATATTCAATAAATCAAAAAAGGAGCATTATGTTAGTTTATCATAATAAGGCTTTTATTAAACCCAACTCGTATTGTTGTGAAACAGATGCCAGACTCACCCTTTCCTCGTCATGATTTCTGCCATAATCGCTGTAAAACTCGATGTGCCCAGCCGGACCACGCTGCGTATGCGCAATATGCAGCAGACAGAGGACCACGAAGCCGAATCCCCATCCATATGCCATGCTGACCGGACACGTGGGCATGAGCTGCTGCCGAAATTAATTTGATTAGAAACATAACGAAGTGGCCGAGAAGAGTGGGCGCCCAGTGCTGACCGGAGATTGGCCCCGGAGGAGTGGTCGGGGTGAAAATCATTTGCACTTTGCTGTTACGGCAGCAGTTGAAAGCTCGGAGCAGCCACTTCCTAGCGGCTGGAGCGATGCTGATTACATAGTCACGTTGTTAACTACATCTTCACGGTGCACAGCAGCCAAAAACGCTGGTGTGTATTGGACGGTCGACCGGTGGACTGGTGGACTGGCGGACTGGTGGACTGGCGGACTGGTGGTGCATGCCACAAGTTGGGCAATCAAAGCGAATCAAAGACCAGCATCTTTCACACTTCGTTAGGGGCAAGAGACTTAGTCAAGGCAATTTAGTGTCAAAAAGCGAGCAGTCGATAAAGACAAAGGCCCCTAACCCATGGCAATATGCACATTATGGATCTTGGCGATCTCCGACGGTTGGCTAACATGCCCTAACGTGACTGGCCGCCCGATTGGATTGCTCTGACCCAGAGCAGGCACCTGGACCCTTATTGTGCCCCAACACCCCGATCCATGGGCTTGGCTTTGTCTTCGAGGAGATTGCCGTTTATGAGCCGCGAGTGGCAACTTTCTTTCTCTTGCATCATGATGGCTAACTAATTCTCCTTTTTGGCCGTTTGAGGCACGTTTCGCTGGCAATGCAAAGATTTGAACAGCAGGTGACGGCATCGCCATCGCCTCTGCCCAGTTTTGTTCCTGGTCTTCCCACTCGGATGCTCAGTTCATAAAAACCAATGCCCTTTTGATTGGTTACAGCTGTAATTGCCCCGGGGTCTTTGTGAAAGGCTGCCAAGTCGAAGCCGCCAATCACCGGCAAAAAAATGATACCCAAAGAATAATGTTTTTAGTTTTCTTACAATATTAGTAAAAAATGGATTCTAAAAAAAGTAGTATTTGAAAACATGAATTATGCGTATGATTTAATGTAAGTCGTGTAATCTAAGTTTTTGTATGATTTAAACTTCATCACTTAACTAAATATTCAGTAGGCATTTCACCCACTTCTTCTTTATTATTTCTTAAAATATATTTTCTGTGCAGATCATCCGTTGGTAATAAAGAAATTGTCTAATTAGACCGCTGCACCAACTTTTGATTGGCCATGGGCCGCAGTACGCATACGCCCCGTTGGATTGCGCAAACGAAGCTAACTAGATTGATCTGACTGGATGGTGGGATGCTGGATCCCTCTGGGCCACGAATCTTGGCGCCCAAACTGGGCCCGTCCAAACTGTCGTTAATTGCGGGGTCGGCTGGGTGGCTGACTTCCATAATTCAGAGAATCGAACCGATAATCTACGGTGAGTTAGGGCACGTTTTGCCGGCCCATCTCCGCCTTGGAAATGCCAAATGCACTGGGGAAAAATCCAGAGCTCTGGCCCAAAGATATAAACAGGCTGGACCAGGACAACTTGTTTCTTTTGACTGGCTAATTGCAATGTAATAAAATGGAAACGAAATGGCGAAAGAGAAATATCGGACGACAAAGCATTTTCGTTTCCATTTCTTTAATCGAACAGCCTCCTGGACACACGCGCTCCATTAGGCCCGACAAGCATGCGGCGAATGTTTATTCATATCTGGAACGACTTGGGGTACGGGACGGCCCGGTCCAATTCCAGATCGAGCGACACATCCACGGCTCCAGATCCAGATGGGGATCCAGATCCAGAGGCACCGCCACAGACCAGGCAGCCGCACTCGGTCAGTCAGTCGGTTTGTCAGTCGGTCGGAAGCCGAGCCGTGCCAGGCTGATGCGAAAAAATAAAAACACTTGCGTTTTCTATTGATTTGTAGCCAGATTTCTTGTTTTCCTTGCTTTGTTTACATAATGAACTGCCACCGAGTGGACCCCTTGGACCCCTGGGCCCCATTGGGATCCCCTCTCCTGACCATTTCCAGCTACGACATCAGTTATGCGGGTGCCAGCCGCACATAACATTGCTCAACGCTATCCGCCGACACTCGAGATCGGAGGCTATATCTGTGTCCCCACTCGTCGTGCCCAGATATATAACCTTAGCCAATGCTATTTGTTGCTATCTTTATAGCAATCGTAGCCAATGTCGTCGTCAATGCTGCGCCGAGCTGCCGTTGGGTTTCAAATGGTGGAGCTTATTGCGAACTTCGTTTAATTGCCAAGGGGGAAAGATGAAATGGCAGCCTCGTTGGCTGGGGAAATGTACAAAGGGGCGTGAATGATGGGAGAAAGCAGTTGAAAACGCCAATAAAAAATCGTCAAATGTTGCCTAATTTAGAAAGGGGTTCAGTTGGAAGGCCTGCAGAAGAAATCATCCATTTCATTGAGGTAACACTATTAACTTAATACGAATCATTTGCCAGAAAAGGTAACATGATCTAAAAACTTTAACTAGCAAGTAATTTCGCCTTTGCCATCATAATTTCCGCAATAAATTAAGCCAAATGTATGATTATTATAAAAGTATCCAAATATATAAATACACAATTATGATTTTAGTATGTAAGCAATTTGGTACATTTGTAAAGTTTGCAACAAATAAATAATTCAGATTTAATCATTCGCTTAACATCTTGAACAAACTTTTATAATCTTGACGGTTTGTCATGTTTCCGTTTAGGGGACCCATTAAGCCCAGTCGACATTCTACGAACATTCTACTACAACTACGGTCATAATCTGGCTTTTCATCTTCCGCAATTTGAGCCGCCATCCCGGGTTGTTGGCCACATTCGGCGGTTCGGCCTGGTTCACTCACTTCCCCTTCTACGAAGTGGAGATCGGAATCGAGATCGAGAGCGGGGGGATTGCATAATGTCATGGGTACAGAAGAAGACCGCTTTCAAGGCCGCAGTCGTGAGCACACTTGGCTGAGCCTTTCTCCCCTCTCCCCTCATGGATTCGGACTGGGATACCCATACCAGAGGCATTCCCATTCCCAAGCCGCAAAAACACAGGCCTTTTATGGCCTTTCCTGGCCGGGAGTCGTGTTGCTGCACTTCCCAATTAAAATGCATGGCTAGGACGGCTAAAAAGCGGGCCGAAAAGCACTCAGATGCGATACGAATCGCAGAAATGTTGCGAGCAACTGAGCAACAAAACTGAAACCCGTTTTAAATGCACCGAATTTACATAATGTGCTCCAAATGGGCAGCGGGCGAATATAAATCCCGAATCAAAAAAAGTAATCGAAAAACAGAGCCGCAAGCAAAGCCGCAATGGCAATGACAATTGCATGTGACAATTGCGGAAAACGGCCAAGTTGCCCAAAAAATCAGGACGCAAAGTTAAGTTCACGGAGATCCGAAATTGTGCATATGAAAGTTTCAGTTTCCTTGGCCATTCGAAGGGGAAATGCTACTGCCGAGTTAACTGAAAACTGAGCCGAACGTGAAAAGCGAATCTGAATGGCGATATTGATGGCTGGCAATTTATGTTATTGAACCTTGCCTTATGCAAATTGAAAAACTATGAGTAATTGTTAGCGATTTCTGGGCTTGTTTTAATAAGATTTTTCATCTTTTGGCCGAATGTTTGAGAAATGAAAGTCCCGAAATTAAGGAGGTCCACCCAAAAAATAATCAAACGACTTCCTTCCACAGAGGGCCACTTACTTTTGCTGTTTTTTTTTCACTTGCAAGCCGCAAGTTGCTGGTGGCAAGTTGCCAGTTGCCAACTGCCAGTTCGTAGTTGCTATGTGTGGGCCGTAATATCAATGGCAAACACTTGAAAACTGAACCACTTTGCTGGGCTGCCACACTTGCTCTGAAGTGTTTGGAGCGGAGAGCTCTTGGGTTTATTTACGACAGCCGGCAGATGAGGTGAGATGTGTCTGGGATTTTAGATTGTCAACGCGGTGCCTCGGATTCTCCTGCGCACGAACATCGTGGTGCCCCATAATTATATGCCCCTCCGTGTGTGCACAACTAAATCTGTGTCTATATCCATAAGTCTGGTGGCCGGGGGCCCGACTATTAGATCATTCTCTTTTGCAATTCTTCCCCTGCCGTGCACTGGGTGATTTAATTAACTTTTGCAGCAGTTCCCTGAATCCAATTCAATAACGATTCACCTAGCAGACAAAAGGGCATGATGCCGCACTTTGAGCACACACAAAACGGGCTTGCAACCGCAAATTAGTTTCAAACATCGCACAAAACACAAAAACAGCCTGCAAAACTGCATCAGCGATCGGCAGCCTTGCAAAATTCGTAAATCCACAGCCATAATAACCATAGCCCCGCCATATCCCCGTCTATATACATATATATCCCAGACTCAGACTGAAAAATCGACAAACGATGTGCGCCTTCAATCTGTATTATTACTCGGCGGCTGGTTACTTTTCGGTTTTGCGAGCGGAGCGAAGATTTTGCAGTGCTGATAGTAAAAGTGACGCATCAAATGGAGCTGCCTCAGCTGGGTTGTAAGTAATGGGTATTGTGGGTATACCGGGGCCAAACTGATTTTAAGAACTAACATGGTAAAGTTCGAATATTATATATGATGAATCCCTATGATGACAACTATTATACTTGATTTGATTACTTATTTTATACTTATTTTATCATATGCAAATGGCTTGTCACCATGGAGCACTACCAGCTCTACCCTGTAACCCAAATGTTCTGATTTGCTGCTCCATCAGTCAATGACACACACACTGGCACAGCACACGTGCTTGTAACTCATTTTGCAATATTTTTCGAAAAGCACACTAAAAACGTGTCCCAGCGACAACAATCACTTGTTTGGAAGGGTCGTGTGGCTTTGCATCTTTATGGCCAACATGGTCGCATTGGGCATCAATAGAATCAGCAGCGAGAAACAAGTAGTTTGGCTATTACATCTTACTTGGGTGTTTTGTAATGCCTGAATGCTGAATTTGGCAACTATTCAGGCAACAGCCGCTAAACAGCCTCCAACGTCAATAATAGATGCCAAAGAGCTCTCGGTTTAGCCGGTTTCGGATGCTCACCTCTCGGCAGACTTTTATGGCTTAATTTTGAGCTGGCTCGTAGCAAAAACACATTGTTTATTGAAAACATTATTTGCGGTTTGCAAAACGGGGTTCAAGAGGGTTTGCAAAATAGATTTATTTGTGGTTTCACAAATCGCTTCGAGTGAACTAAGTCCGATCGATGCCGATCAACTGGGAGTTGGGCACGTGGTCGGGCTCAATTAATAAGTTAGTTTGTTTGGCCACCAGACGGAAGTAATCATGGTCGATTATTTTAAATTGGCTGTTAATGAAATGCAATTGGACGTTGCTCGCAAGATTTATTATGTTCAGCAGAATATTAAAATTGGAAACTAGGTTTATGGCTTTTTGTACTTCTTCCTTATTTTTAATGGGTCTGGTTTTAAGTGAACAGCTTTATAGATTTAAATTGGCTTGAAAGTAAATTATTCTGTAGACTAATGTTCTTCCTCATTATTTTATACTACGAACAAAGTGTTAAGTGTGTGGTGGCTATACTAAACCGCATGCCATTTCATTGTTTTATGCCCCATATTACTTGATTCTTATTCGGAATTTATTTGTAAGAGCACCATTTCCTTTGAACTGTTTGCCACCCAGCTGAAGCATTTCTTAGCCACGAAAAATGAGGCTTAAATTATTGGCTTGGCATTTAACATGACAGCCACATTAAATTGTCCACTTTGGCAACCTGTGTGCCGGCACATATATATATATACCAGTAGTACCATATATAAATGGCCATATGTTTTATATATAGGAGTCGGCCAGCCTGCTGCTGGCGTTGGCTTTTTGGCTATAATTGAGGTTTGACGTCTCGGCCCGGGTTGGGTTCAGACTTTTGCTCTGGGGCCTCAGACCTCTCGAGGAAATTCAGGCGACGACGGCCTGTCGGGGCAAAAAACAATTTTTATTTAACAGCTTCAGTTTTGGTTTGTTAATTGTCACTTTCATTGGAGCCCGCACAATCCCAGCAATTTTAATTCAATCCTAATGCGCCCAAATGATTTCGGATTGGGCAAGCTCCGCTGAGCGCTGCACTCTGATGCAATCACACTGCTACAAATTATATTAATACTTTGTGAGGTGCAAATGCAGCCCATAACTTAGCCGGCTTGGATCTCGCATTCGCATTTATTGAGCGGGCTAATCTGAGCTTTATGCAAAGCAACTTGGACCGAGAAATGTTTGCCGATACCAGTTCTTGCCCCGCAACCTTGGGCCACAAACACGACGCTAAGAAGACGCTTCCAGCTGACTCGCCGAGGTATCCACATCCGTTGTGTAATTGCCGGTGGCCAGAGATGGAAAAATATTAGAAAAATCGACTGCGTGGTGCTGGTCAGCTGTCCGGTGGTGCGGTGGTGCGGCGGTGCGGGGCGATTGCTAGTCGCCAGAACCATTAGCAGTTATTAAGATCGAATCCGAATTCAATTTATTTGTTAATTAAACGATTGGCTAATTCTATGTTGTACCGTGTACGCAGATTACCAGCTATCAAGATCGGAGCTGGGATATGCAGTTAGTCGACTGTGATGTTTCGCTGATATATTAAGTATACGTTGCGGTGTTACAAAACGTGTGTTCATAGCTGACTAATAGAAAATCAAATAAAAAATGACATAAAACTGCATTTTAACGGCATTTATGACTGAAGTGGATAACATTTCGTTCAGCATGCAAAAGTGGATTAAACTTTTTTATCTTGCAAAACGCAGCCCCACAAGTATGCAGAGAAAATCGAGTCTTTGGTAGAACAAGCTTAGTGAATTTTCAACCCATGAGTTAAAAGTTATCAAGTTTATCAAGCCCAGCTTTAAGTAAAATAAAAGCTTTTTCTTATCAAATTCAGCTTTTTTCACTTTGACCGTTCGGCGGGTCAGCCAAAGTCACCGGAAGACAAGTTTTGAGGCCCCCAATTAAATCAGCGAAATGGGCCATCTAAACAAACAAAGAAAATGGGACCAAAAAACCACTTATGTAAGTTGGACTTACAAATTTGCAGACCGTGAAAATCTTGTTTTTGTCTGGAGGGAAGGAAACCTAAACGGAAACGGACCACTCCGAATATTGAATGGCAATATATTTGCGATAATGAAATGCAAAGCTTTTGGAGCGTTCAATTGGGCATGAGACACATCGATTGCTACCAACTGGGTAGAGCAAACTGAATAAATGGTTTGCTAAGCGCAAATTGTTCGCCCACATGGAAGGCGTAATCTGGTAGATGCATATTGATTATTGTAAGTCATCTGCCCATTACAAAAGAGGATCAAAATTATTATCCAAAAAATTTTAAAGAAATTAATTATAGTTAAGAGTAAACAAATAACTTGGCACTGTATATAAAATACTTTTTAATTTGCCTAAGACATCTCATAAATCAAAGAAAACGTTATACACTTTTGTTCTTCCACTTAAAAATTTTTTTCGATTCTTTATTTTACAAATTTGTTGCATAACTTAAGTAAGATTAACCTTGATGTTTCCCTTTTGTTTGACCGCGCAGCGTAGATCTCAGAATTCCTTCGCAAGCTACACTGAGAGAATCCATTGAAGTTCCAGGTGGAGGCGTACAGCTAAGCGGGCTTACGTAACTAAGAAGTGCATCCACTGGGAGCTCGGAGTCCGACCTAGTAGTGGCCCGCATAGGGACTCGCATAGTGGCCGTAGTGGCCGCTGTACTGGTCGTACTGGGGGATGTACTCGTACTGCTGGCCCTGGTTGTAATAGCCATCATCGTAGTCGTAGTGGATGGGTGCAGCTGCCGCCGGAGCATAGTGCTTGGCCACTTGAAGATCGAATAAATATGGAGAGTTTAGCTTTTGCGAGGGGGAGACTGACTTAAATTTATTTCGCTCTGTTGTAATAATGACCGACAAAAAACTAAACTGCGGTAACAGCTGTTAACGGTTCGCCATTGTTGGCAAGTAGCTCAACTGGCCAAAATAAATACGCTAACAATTCAATGCTGACCAAGGCATTTTCTATGGCCATTTCTTTGCCCCCTTGCAAATAATTTATTTGTGCACGAATTTGTCAGTCAATTGGTCACAGGTGTTGTTTTCGTTTTGTTTTGCTTCGTTTTCTGTGCCTGTTTTTCTTCATTTTATGTTTGTCGCCGTTTTGCATGCAAGCAAGTTCGTTGCCTAAGTCTTTTGTTTTGGCTGCTGATTTCTTTTGCTGTGCGTTTTGCTGATAATTCTCAATTAAAACTGCACCGCAGCACCCACAACAATTATGAATTTTCACATGAGTCTCCAACCATGTATTCATTTCCCAGGCCCAAAGCGTTGCGACATTGAGAAAATTATGCTAAAGTCTTGGGAAGCAAAGGGAGAAGGGAAATGGCCAAAGAAGAAACGGCAATTTTCGTGAAAATTATGCTGCGGTGCCTGTTGTTATTTTTGTTTTTTGTTGTTGTTGTTTTTTTGGAAGATGATGCACCTGACATAATCTGTGTGGGAAATTCGAGACGGAAAGTGCATAAACAAAGCTAGATCTTTGGCTCCGATCGGAGCAGAGTGAGGTAACCCACTAAGGAGGCGTGTCGGCGGATTAGTCAACCATATGATGTTACACATTTCCAGCCCAGTTTTACAGCCCATGATTCAGCTTAGCTGCTTGACTGGCCACGTATGTGAGACTAATTGCAATTTATTGAATGAAATTGCCAATGCAACTGCCACCCAAGCTAGAAATGAGATGAGATTACAATGGAATTATGGTAACTTATTCAGACAGTTCAGAACGTTCAGTAGGCTGCATAGTAATCAGCGTCAAAACCAAGATCATCATCACCATCATGGCCATAGTCGTCTTCGTCTGGGCGCAATTTGCGATACTGATTGTTCAGATAGTTGGCATGCCGCCTGAACAGCTTTAGCATGCGATATGTGTTCATGCCTGAAAAAGCGAGCAGAGAACACGTGGAGATGGGTGGGCGGAACCCCAAGAAAGATGACAATGGAGGAGTGGGGGAAAAAGAAGAGGTGCCACCAGAGGTGAAGGCCAACTATAAAGGTGCTGCTAATCCGTTCTCTAAAGTCTTTAGTCTATATCCTGTCCCAAAAGTTATTCTTCACTCACCATAAGGCGCCGGGGAGGCGACCACCAGAGGTGCGTGGGCCACTGGAGCCACGTGCTTTACCACCTGCGGCTCGTAGTGGGTGAGGACGGGCTTGTGGGCCACAATGGGACTGGCCACCACCGCCTGGGCGTGCACAGTTGGTCCCGACTTGGTCACCACGGCATTGAAGCCGTGAATGGAGTCTGCCGTGTAGTCCACAGTGCGAATGGAGCCATCGGGCTCAACCAGAGAGTACTGACCTATAGATAAAAATATAGCAATGCCCAGTCTGCGGATCATCCTTTGGTCACTTACCCTTGACCACATCTCCATCTCGCGTCTCGTGCTGTGACTTCACATCTCCTGTGCTGTGGTCAGCCACTCCGTAGTTAAAGGCATATTTCGGATGATCCTGTTTGAGGAATATAAAGTATAGGGATTTCGATTAAACATTAGGATTTTAGCAGTGGTATCTTTTAAATCGACGAATTTATATGATTACTTTACTTTAGAAACAAAGGGTTTTAATATCTTTTGAACCCATTTAAGCACTCTTTTATGGTTTTAACAACGAAAATAAGTGCTTTAAATTTATATCACACTTCAAAACTCACATAGTAATCCAGGGCATATCCCGGTCGCGCCACAGCAACACTGGCGAAGAGGGCCAACGAAAGGATAACGAAGCACACGAAGTTTGCCATTTTGTACTTGGGTTTTATATTTATAGCTTCAAATGCGTTTGAAACGAGAAAAATAATTGCTAGAAATAAACACAAAACAGATCGTATCCGTTAGAAAACACCGCACTGAGTTGGGGATATTTTGGTTTTTTTCAGGAGATTTACTTGGAGTATTTCAACGGCACTAGATACAAACACCACCAAGTTGCCCGGAATACTGTGGCGATTCTAAAAGCAAGTTTCCATTAAATAAGCGCGAAATGTGCGAAAGTCGCGAGCAGCGCAGCAGACGCCGGCAGAGTCGCCGGCAGAGACGTCGGCAGAGAGCAGGCACAATGCCAAGACTCTTGGTTTCTCAGTCACTCGGCTGTGGCGAATGGTGATCGGTGATCCAGTCTGGTGAGCCACTCTTCGCCGGGCGTCTCAAAGTGGCAAGTAGATGCCCGGCCATGTGAATGAAGTTGCAGCACGGATCCATGGGATGTTGCCAAACGCAGCCGGGTTCCACTGAATCCAACGAATCCGCTGAATGGGATGGCGTTGTCTTGGGTTTTGTTGGCCGATCTGCGACACATTTCTCAAATCCGTTGCCAATCCCCCAGCGATTGTCAATGAAGTCATCTGGAACAATCACTTCTTTTCAGCCCAGAATTATGCGAGATTAATCATTGGAGTTAATCATTAATTTCCTTGATATCTGCAAGAAATGATTGTGGCCAATTTAACTAACAACTTAATGCCAAAACCTAGAGCGAAATCGAAATAAATCGCTGACAAGAACCGACAAAATGTAAATCAAACACAAATCGGGTCAAGTTGCAATTGCAGCACAATAAGGCCCTAGTTATTCGGCACATGCGAAATTCTCAGTGATCTACTTCAATGACAGTGGTTAGGACTAGTCACTAGTACTAGCAATAGTAACAGACGCTGTGGCCACTGCACCCGCTTTGGTCTTTTGTCTTTTGTCGGCTAACTGCAACTTGAAGGTCAAGCGCATTAAACTAGACTTCAAAGCTGGCTTCCAATCTGGGCTGAAATGACAGCAAAAGTCTTTGGAGCAGGACAATTTATGATGCCAAATAAACGCTTTTCCTTAGCTGCTGTGAATCTGACCTTTGCTTTAGCAAATATACATTGAACTAGCGATAAAAAGTTGGCAATAGTTCCCAACTCAAATCTGTATAAAATAGGACACAAATCTTAATGAACATCCATGTTTGTAAAGAGAATACCATCTAATTTGGCGGATTTACTGAAGTAACATGCAAAATGCTCCCATCTTTTCAGCTAATTTGTGCCCCAACAAAAGCAGATTGAGACACATTTTCAATCTTCAATTTGTGGCAGTTGCACACCCTTGAGAAAAGACGAGAACGTGCCAATTGCGGTCTGTCTGGCAGCCTACAAGCTAATCCAAATTATGTACAGACCGCAGAAGCCTTAGGTTTTTGTGCGACTAATAATGTGGGCTAGTTTAATGTCCAGGTCGGCATTTCTTGGGCATTTTCATTTTCACACAATTAACCATGGCGAGGGGCGTGCTAAAGACTCTAATTAAACGAGGGGTGCTTCAGAAGTAATCTCCAGCTGACCCGCGCAAAAAAAAACCAACAGACCTTCGACTTTGGCTTGGAAACAATTGTCTCTCTTGGACTGCGGTTTTTGTAAAACTAAATACTAGATTAAGTCAATTTGCATGCCGCCAAAAAGCATTTTGCTACCTAGACTTGGGAAAATTCAGTCAGCGATTGTCGGCGTTTTCCGAAGGTTTTCCATATATGCACTCGCAGGTTTTTCCAAACCTTTTTCTTTTTGCCTAGTAAGCAGACATCTTGACAGACACATGTGCGTGGCTGGGCATTGTTTTCTGATTTCTGGCAATTAACTTAAATATATTTGGCCTATGAAAAGAACCAAGCCAAAGAAAATTCATAAACAGAGGAATTCCACTAAAATGTTCTTAAACGGGGCAAGTTTATGTGGGAACTGAGAATTAGGAAGTGAAATATTCTAAACGTTTAAATTTAAATAGAACTAATTGGTTAAATGTGTGTGAGTTTAAATTAAATATTATTAATTCCATATCGGTGACCCTGATCCATTTCTTATATGGCCATCTATTTTTTCTTTGCACTTAAAGGAAATACAATATACTTAAATTGGATTTCTTGGGCACGTACTTCCTTTTCATTGCCTTCATTTTCATCTCGTGAATGGGAAGATCATTCTGCACAAAGTGCCTCAGCCTGGGGAATCGGGCAATGCAATTACCATGAGATCGCAGTTTTGGCCAAATCCAGAGACGAGTCATAAGCTGTGTAAGGTGACTTTGACTCGGTTTACTTTGGTCACCTAATTTGGGCTTGTTTGCACACCGACTAATTTGACAATGGAGCACTCGACAACTGACTTGCAACATGGGGAATGAAATGTGTTGCAAGTCGAGGGTCTTGGGAGTGTGGGCGTCTCTAGACTTGTTACCCGAGTGATACGGCCAACTTGGGCTAAGGCTGTCATTGTTGTCGCCCTTAGTTGGCCATGGTCCAGTGACTCCGCCTCAGCTGCCGCATCTCCAATTGAGTGACCATTGTTAACGTGGCCAGTCTGTTACAGAATGACCCGTGGCAAATGCAAACGCGTTCGCGGCAATAAAATGCAAATGAATGGCTGCCTCTGGCTCTTTTGGCCCATCGTCTCTTCCTCCGACATAAATTTCGCACCTCGGCGGCCAATTTGCTGCAGACTGTTTGCCATGCATCAAATTAACGGCCCAACTAATCCAGTTAACATTGTTATATAATTGACTCCGACAGTCGAAGCTCTGATTAGGCACCGCTGTCTTCGGCAGATGGGCTGTTCGTCTCCTATTATTTATGCCTGCTTCTACTTTACTTCTGTTCAATTATCTCCGCTCAGTTGGCCAACATTAATCAACAATTAATGGCGTTTTTCAATTACGCAGACAGTCAGACGACATTTAGCATGTTACAGTGGTCTACTAGTCAAGCTACACTGCGTATACGTAATATACGTAATATATATATTATGCTTTCATTGTAGCATTTAATCAATAATTTTGTTTAGCTAATCATGGATTTTAGTGGTGTTTACATTACTAATTGCATTTCATTAATTTTCCCCATCATTTTTTGGCATATTCTTGACAGGTGATTCAAATTTGTTACAAATGTCAGTGTGCAACTAATAAAACGCTCGACAAGATACTTTTTAGGCCCTCGGCACATCTTTCGAAACCAGTAGCCCGTAGTCGGGGTATTTATTATCAATAAATTGTATCGGCTCCGACAGATTTGTATCTCAGAGGTTGTATCTTAATGTTGCCGCCACATACAGCAGATACCAAGATACAATAACTGCAATGGATGCCATATAGAGAGCACGTGTTGGCGACAGTTTGCTGAGGAGGCAGTCGTCTTGAATGTCAACTAGTCGAAGTGAGCAAAAACAGAAAGAGAAGCATAATGCCGAGACTTAGTAACTGTCATTTGTCTATGAAGAAGTCGCTGGCTAAGTAAAGGTTACTGGAGCAGCAGATGCGAGTTTACATTCCACTCGACATTGAGATTTCACATTTTGGCACAAGGGAGAGGTACTTCATGTCTTGAGTTCAGATAGTCAGATCTAGTTAGCCATCGGATACTTCCTTCCGGCATTTCCTACTTCTTGACCTTATGTAGACGGGGAATCCGCCCCCAAAGGCGGCACCTGTCCGGCATTTTTTTTTCGACTCAAGTGAATTAATGGAGACCACGTATGGCATATTCACCCTTTTGTTTTGCTCGAAAAATGCGCACATTTAAACGCTTCGCTGCCCACTAATCTCTGATAAATTCTTTTTCCCTCACCCAGCACTTTTGCACCATTTTCCCGACGTCTCTGTTTTGATCGTTGGCCATTTGTCTCGAGTTTAGACCAAAATCCACGTTGTGCCCATTAAGAGATCAATATTTGGCTTTGTTTCGTTTTGTTCGCACGTTAAAAGTGACGGAAATGCGAAGATTTGTTGCATGCGGAAGCCTCCACACACTCATCTCTTGTGACTTAAATGTTTTAAGTTATGCTTTATTTGTTTATTGTCTCCGCTGGAGAGATGCCCCCGAACTTGTGACCGCACTGGGGGGCAACTCCACCGGGGGCACCCTTCTGCGGTGGCTTTCAACGGCCACAAAAGTAAAAGTGCGTAAGTGGATAGGGAAATTGCGGTTATTTATGTGGCATCAATCGACCTTGTTATTTATTATTAAAAATGTATCTTATTGAAAAGGAGTCATACAATGTTGTCAGACATTTTTTTAATATTTGTAAGCAAATACAAGGGGATGCTTAGTATGAAACCCTTTTTTATTAAAAATTCTTTCCATCTATAAGGTATTTACTACATAATTTATATAATAATTAATAATAGAAATATTAGTTTAATAGTAAATAAAGTGAAGAAGCTCTTCAATAAAAATATAGTGGCATATTTGTTTGTAGCATTCATATTGTTTTTATTTAGCTTAAAAGTAGTCTATGACTGTAAGTCTTGTAATAGCAGCCAAAAAGCACACATCATCTATATATTTTTTTCTAAGCCTTCAAGAAACAATTTAAAAGCTGAGCTTAAAGTTGTATAAGAAATCAATGCCCAAAATATTTCTACAAAATAATATACAAAAAATCCCATTTGATGAGTTCGAGTAGCGCATCTGGTAAAATATCCTTAAGTCGGAATTTAAAAAAACCTATATTAAATAAAAGTTCATAGTACATAACGTGGAATATTGCTTTATAATTGAGCTTCAAGTTTCTTATAAATGCTGATGCTAATCTTATTATGAAACGTGTTGCAAGAGTACAGATGGCATAGTTCTTCTACAGATAAATAATCAGTTAATAAGCACCAACTGGTTATTGGCAGATCCAATGATAATCAAACGCCCATGATTACCTTCACCTTTTCCACTCACGCCCACAAATTAGCCAGTTCGATTATTGTCAATCAAGTGGCGTGATCTCGACGAAGTGCTCTACCCATCAATTTCCATAACATTCATAACTTATGGAAACCATAATTACCTATACTTGGAATCAATTGCACTTTGAAAGTGAATGTGTTCTGATCAGAAATGCTAATCAATTAATTAATTGTTGAAGAATTCAATCTATGTTTTCAGAAGCTTTCTGTTCAGTAAAAAACGAGATATTTGAATTTTTATAATTCTCTACATTTTGTATTTATAGCATTGTCAGCCGTTTCAGCTTCAAACTTATAGTATACACAAAGTTATTATAATACATGTGTTTTTTTATTAATTTTTTTTACATTTTGTTCGTTTTTCTTCATCTTTTCAGGTTGGTTCTTCTTCGTGGGCGTGTGGCAGGATGGGCGTTTGTTCCTCACTCGATGTTTTCATTATTTACAATTAAAGAGAAGGTTGGTTAACAAACAAAAGAGAGAATTGCGCGAAAGCTGAGACAGAGACGGCAATGTGTGTGTGTGAGGGAGACAGAGGCTGCCGGGAAAGTCCGGGGAATCCCCGGCAGGACATGATGGACATGACTGTGGTACTGAGTATTTTAGCAGGCTTCGTCAGTGGATCGGTCATCCGTTTTGTGAGGTCGTCAACGTGCTTAATAAATTACAGAAGAGTGGTGTTAGCGGTGCAGGTGGTGCTTCAGGTGGTGCATCCAGCGGGCTGCTCCACTTCCTTAGTAGTGGGCCACATGCGCGTGGGCGTTGTGGGTGGCGTATCCGTAGGCGGGCACCTGATGCGCCAGGGATCCGGCGTAGGGCACGGCGGGAGCGGCGGCCACATGGTGGGCAATGGCTGGGGCATAGGCTGGAGCAGCATGGACCACGGCGGGAGCGGCGTGGGCAACCACAGCGGGAGCGGCGTGGTGCACAGTGGGGCCGGTCTTGTGGACGACGGCGTTGAAGCCGTTGTGGTCATCGGCGGTGTACTCCACGGTGCGCACCGAACCATCGGGCTCCACCAGGGAGTAGGATCCCTTGACGACATCGCCATCGCGCACCTCGTGCTGCGACTTCACGTCTCCGGTGTGGGAGTCAGCCACTCCGTAGTTGTAGTGGTACTTGGGGTAGGCCTGCGGATTGGGGTAAAGATTCCATGAGAAGAGTGCGGGCCTGCTCGGATTGGGTGCTAATTTTATGTGCATGCCACACGCCACTCGAAGCAGCTGGCCATGCTAATGGAGCTGGCGTGGGAAAATGGCTAAATGGCAAATGCCACGGTGACCCTGGGCCACCAGCATCCACAGAGGAGTGGGTGAGAGGCTGTGCAGGCTGATGGTGTCAGTTTTAGGGCATATTAAGTATAATTTGATGATTGCATGAACAGGCGGTAGGCTGTATAACTTGTTCAGGCTTACAGGTCGTATGAGTAATGTTTGCGGGAAGGATTACGTGTCGTATAAGTAATTTTTATGAGTCAAGATGCATGCATTTCTTAGCTCTGGATGGTCTTGTAGTTGTTTGATTTTAAAAGAGCAATAAACTCATGAAATGGGATGCAAATTTTCAATTAGAAGTAAGCTTTTCAAAATGAGTGTTTAAACGAGTCAAATGGATTCAAATAGTAGGACATTGATTTTCTTTAAGTTAGTAATAATCTGCGCTGCTTTGAAAGTTAGTCCTTTTTGGGTTTTCTTGGCCACTTACATGGTAATCGATTCCCTCGTCGTGGTGACCATGGCCGGCATAGATGGCCGGGGCGGCGGCGTAGAGACCAGCACCATGTCCGTGGAGGACTCCGGCGGAGGCGGCGCTCAGGACGGCCAGGCAGATGAGGGACTAGATCACAGGGGGTAGGGGTTGGTTATTTAGTTTGTTATTTCTATTGGAGCACAGAGCACTTTTGGCTGTCACAGGGCTGTCCTGTTCACTCACTTTGAAGAATGCCATTGTTTGGATTTTTGGGATTTTGTTTCTTGCAGACGCGAGTGTGTGCTGTACGTTGAGCTGGATTCAACTGATAACTAGAACCAAGAAGGAAGCCGCTTTTATATACAAGACAACGCCCGAGCGGCCCAAACCGAGCCGAGCCACAAAAAGCCGAATGCCAGTCGGTCAGCAGGGGCAAAAACAAAACTACAATGAAATACCAACCAAAGCCGAGCTTTGCGGAGCGAAGCCCAAGAAGTTGAAGCCCCCACAACGCCCCTGCGACGCCCCCTCCCCCAAACAATCCACAATTATTTAATGCTTTTCAGCGAAAAAAAACGAGAGTGAAGTTCAGTTCAGATGTGGAGCGACTGTCGGCTGGCTGTGGTTTGTCTTTGGAAATTGTCTGATTGGTGAGATAACCGGCGATGTATGCAAATCGAAGTCGAAATAATTGTGAAATGGAAGGGAAAACCTCACTCAATGCGAGTTCTATCTGCTGAAACCAATACTCGTATTAACATATCAAATTGGCCATTATTAAGGCGTATTAATTATGAAAACATGATCGGAAAAAAGTTGGCTATCTATATATTTCCATCTCCCATCACGATTTAATTGAAATGGCCTCTGCAAGCTCTAAACTACCTGGCAAAAACAATCTTCGCGCACGAATAAAATTAGCCGTAAACACAAATATTTATGAAATAAAAAGACAATGGCTGAAATAAGTTAAAATTGCATTTCGGTGGGCGGCGGTGTTGCACCCCCCTCCTGAAAATCCCCATGGTTTTTCTACCGCATGTTGCAATTTGTTCGCTCGTCTGTTTCGTGGGCTTCAAGTCGAAGTTTTCTATGTTCTACGTTTTCTGTGCCTTATTTTGCTTGCAGCGGGCGTCGTCTATCAAATCTTTTGGTTAATGTGATAGTACACTGCCAAAAATGGTTTGAAATATTTTAAATTCATTTTGAAGTCTTCGTAAAACACAGCAATATAACCAAACGATCTACTAGCTCAATAAATCCCATATATTTATAAGATATGATATGAATATGATCTTAAGACATTTTTGCAACACTTTTAACTAAAGTTAGTGGCTTTGTTCTTTAATTATTTTCCAGTGCACTGACTGTTGTTCCTACTGCCACTTTTTTAATTGCCATGTAGGCCGTTTTGCTTATTAAACCCATCTGGGAAAGACAAGAGGGGTGTGCTATGGGGAGGGCACCACCCGAAGACGCTGTAGAAACGCCTTTGAAGTGGGGCGCAGCATGGCGCCACATCATTATGGCCAAAATAGACGCCAGTGCAGCCCCAACTCATTACCAGGCCAAAACTACGAACAGTAAAACAGCAAAAGCGTTTGGTTTTGTCATATTTTTGAGGGCTGCCTTGCTTTGTTTTACGGCATATTTGCCAGGCTTATGCTACGTACTTGCCCTGCTTCGCCTCATTTAATAAATTGTCTCGAATTAGTAGCTTGGCTCTGACATTCCCCCCTTGGAGCCCCCATTCATGCCAGGCTGGCCATCGCGTACTAAAAAATTGAAGTAATCATCTCAAGGTTAGCACGACACAGCAGCAAACGACGTGTAACGGATCACTAACAGTTTTAATCTCAGCAGCGGCGTAGTTAAAAAAAGGGGTTTACTTATCCGAAAGTTAGTCCAGATTACTTTACAAGCTTAATTCATGTGGATTTGTGTGGAATGAGCATGTTTGATTGATTAAAATCCAAGCTAAGTTAGTTGGTAAATAAGTACACAATAAAAGTACACCGAAATTTATGAGCTTCCTTAGAGTTTAATTATATTTCTTTAAAGTTTCCCATCCCCCCTTTATGATATACCCCTCTATAGATTCAAACTGAATCTTTGAGTTTGCCGTAGACTGCCTGAATTAGAGCACGATCTGATTGCTTCCTTTGTTTGCGGAAAATGACGCACCGTCGTGGCCAATTAATTGAATTTTCGCAGTCGAGACTTTGAAAAACTAGGTTTCGATTGGGTTCGAGCAAAAATGCTGTAATTGATTGACTTTTGATGGAAGATTGAGCCATATTTGGGAAGAGAGGTAGGGCTGATCAGTGCTTTGCATTGTGCGATAGAATATCCCTGATAAACAAACGTTTCAAGCCACTCAAATTTTATTACAACTTCTAAGTAACAATGCAATGCCAGTAACCAGTTCCACCAACTTCCTTGATACGCGGTTTCGTTTCCTAGGTATTCACCAACCCGTTAGTTAAATGTGTGGAAATTCCTTGAACAATCATAAGCCACTCACCACGGCAGAACCAAGTCCAGTTTAAACAGACTACACTTTACTAGACCAGACTAGACTTAGCCCAACAATGACAATTACGAATTCGTGAATGCGAAACTCTTTGGCCACATTGCGCGTTTCCTTTTCGATTTAATTATTCACCCCTTCCGCTGAAACTCTGATCTGAGTACGTGCAACAGATCCGCTCCACATGGGCGCAAATATATATCTTAACAGTTATGAGTCAGGCGCGGAGTTCCAGAGACCACCCATTTGCAGTCGGCAGCCGGATTCGCAGAATCATAGAATCGCAACGCCCAAGTGGCCAGCAGCAGTTGCAATAATCTTGGCCCGATCTTGGCTCGTCATGTCAGCGCACCAAGATCCGAGATCCGAGTCTCTGGCCACTTGAGTGGTGTCCAAACGAGTGGAGAGCCGCCGAGCTGGCCATATTTTTCTAGCTGCGGGTGCACGACGTGAATAGTCACTGTGACTCGCGGTGTTAGAGAGTATTTACCTAGACTGCACTGCGAGAAAATATTAGGGGTCTGGAATTCCCTGTGGCAAGTAATGATGTCATGTTAGGAATTTCTACTATTAGTGATTTTAGCCTTGAAGGATGAGCCTTCGCCCTGACTACTGTAGTTTTCTTGCCTTTTCAGGACCTTTTTCTCGCAGTGCATGCGCTTGGACTCAGGTTGAAACCTCAAGTTGATATATATTCAAACAAATTTGTTGTAATTAAAGCAATTTGTGTGCGTTGCCTTAGCTGCACTAGCTGTTCGGCTGCTGATTGAGTGGCAAATGTTTGCAGCTTTTCCTCGCATTGTTGTTGCGGTCGTGTGTGCGCAATATGCGAAACAAGTTCGTTGCCCAAGTCATTCGTTTGATTTTGAGTTTCGTTCTGTCAGATGCCTTGCGCAATGCGGTCCGATGGTAGCGAGTTCACAAGTCAGCAGTGAGTGCAGAACGTAGGTTATAATTTAAATTAATTATCCAAAACCGTATTGCAATTAACATATTGAACTAAGCCCAAACGACTCACAGCAATTAACATTTACTCATGATTTTCTTCGATCATTTTCGACCAGCGGCCACTACGCTTTGTGGTGAAAAAAACCGCAGAAAAGAGGGAGTCGATGGAAAAAAAACAATACCAACTGCAGTAATTGAACAAACCGGTGACCTTGACCAACGCCGAATGGAATTCACTGGAAATCAAACTGCAATCAATAGACAAAAGAGTTCAGCAGCGTGGTAAAAAATGTTAGAAAAAGCGTAATTGATTAATGAAATCTCGGGGGCACAATATGCTTGTCATACACATTTCAGTTAAAATCTGATAATATAGTAAAGAAAATGTGTTTTTTCCTTTTCTCGTGGGGTAAAGTGCAACCCACCAAAAAAGTAACTATACCAAGGTCAAGCCAACTTCAATTTGTTTCCTACCAAATTGTTATTTTTGTAAACGCTCCGAGATCTGGGTTTCAATTTTCTGACAGCTTAATGCCAAAACTTACGGTGGGCGTGCGGCTTATCAGCCGTCCAATTACAAATGTGAGAGGGGGAGAGACCAGTAAACAGACAACAGCTTAATCCGTGCAATTATGTCGCTCGAAATTTACATAGATCACCACCATTGTTCCGCGGATCGACCAGATCGACCTTCAGGCGGTGGCCAGACCAGCACGGACCAGGCTTAGAATGGAGACCCAGCACTGGCAATTTGCCATGACCAGGCCAAGACAAGAGCCGGGACCCAATCCTCGGTCGCATTCGGTGTGCATGCAGATCGCTTTTCGCAATGCATTCACTGCAGTCCGCAGGGGGCGTGGCGCTTTACAAAATTTCCGCTTTGGGTCTCTCGTATCGAATTGGTTTCTATATGGTTTTGTAATTGTCTGGGCATTGTCATTTTTGTTGCTGAAATTTGTGGCTCAGCTCGCTGATTTATTGGCTCTCGATAAAGTGCATTGTTCACTGGCCCATGGCATGTCCAATGCTTATCGCATTGTTCGCCATATCCGGCTTAGAATTGTTCCTAGAGCGCGATAACTCATAGATATATATATATTTCATACCTGGCGCTCTTGCAACACAATCGCGGGGCAAGCCGCAACAGAGATGTCTCTCAGATGGTCTTATGATCCGTGCACCCCCATCCCAATCCCACGACTGGGTTAACCGCAGCTCAATTGTTGGCAATCGCTTCTTGCACAACGACGACGTGTGGCTGCCCTGTAATCAAAGATTGAACTCGGTCTACATGCAACTCCCTTTGAACCCCCGGCTTGTGTTTTAGTCCGCGTTGCGTGGGTGTCGCCGTCTTGTGTCTATCGCCACTAACATGACCGTCCAGTTTCTGCAAGCCCCAAAATCAACACAAGGGGGTCTGGAGGTGGTCTATGGTCTCTGGTAAGCAGGCTGGTTGCTTAAAGAATGTGGCACCCAGAAGATTCTTAGAAAAGAAGGCTGTGCTACAATGGATTGGCTGCAAACACATCCAATGTGTTGAAATGGGTATATAAAAAAAGAATGTCATTAGCTTTTATTGCCGCGTTTTATGCCTGCAAATTTCCTATAATTTCCTGCACAAATTTCCCGCTTCTAGCCTGCAGCCAGGCCAAGTTTGTTGCCCAAGTCTTTTGTTTAGTTTAACATTACAAATATTTTGCCACTTGCCCAGTCGAGTCATAACCACGCCGCGTTGCAGCTTAAGGTAACGGATTAACCATTGTAATGTAGTTCAAACAGCACATTCACCCATTAACCCACAATTGCCGGCGGACACGGCTTTTCCCCCCACTTTTCCACTCAGTTTTCCATTTCAACTGGACACACCCAGCGCCGAACGACATGATTGCGGAAGATCTATCATATTTGGGCCAAGGAACGGTTGCTGACCGTTTTGGTGGCGCCCGAACAGGGACAGTAGTGGGTGAAGGCAGGCCGAAATTCGTGAGGTTTGCTATGCATAGTTTGGAGCTGGTTGGCTTGCCGGCCTAACTTTAGATTGCTGGCCGAGGATTATTTATTTTTAAATATTTTAATGATTTTTTTATGCTGAGCGTAGGCCAACACCCTCGCCCCGTGGATTATGCAAGGCGGTTTTTGTTCTCCCTCCCTGTGCGGCACAACGCTTTCGAAAGTTGCAGCTGCTCCATGCAGGCCGCAAGTGAGACAGTTGAGTCGGTTACTCGGTTACTCGGCTAGCTCCACATGACACAATTTGTTAACTAGATTATTATGTAAGGCCCACTCTCCCCTTTCTCCCCTCCCCGCCTTCCGTCGTCGGTGTCTAATCAAACGGCATGCAAGCAGCCGCCTGGCTGCATATGCAAAAATAACAATTAGCCATCATTTTGATGCCGGCAACGAGCGAAAAGAAATCCCAAGACTCCACTCCACTCCACTCCACTTCACGCCACTCCAATTCGGTTTGCTTGCAGACAGGCGGAGATGGTAATTAAATCGCTTGCGATGATAGGTTGCCGGGCCAAATTGGGTTGACATCTGGTGTGAGCCCGGCTAATTGATGGCCAATAAGTCTGACCCAATCATCATTAGAAGCCAATGCGGAAGCTGAGAAGGTATGCCGAAGAAACCCTAGTTGGAATTGCCTTTTTCCCCACCTAATACATCATTAATTACACGAAAGCAAAAGGCTAAAGCCAAAAGCCACGCTACACACCTCAAATGCTATTTCAATTTCGTGCAGACAGAAATCAAAAATAAATATGTAGACAAATCTTGACCAAATTGATCGACGGTTCTTGACTCGCAATCTCAGCTCACTTTCGGTTTCGATATTAAAAGCCAATTCATTTTTTCCGCCCGTTGATTGTGTGCGATTGGCTGCAACTCCCATTCGCGGATGATGATTAATGGAGCCCCGCCGATCTGAATGTGCCCCCATCTGGGATGGTCCCCCATCTAATGGCCCACAATTGTGGCAATCGCTGTAATTAGCCATCGGCTTCGAGCCGTCTGCACATATTTCTGCCTTAATTGTGTCACTTTTGCAATGCTCCGGCTCGCAAATAGTTCATTTGCACAACGCCGCCGTCGAATTTGTGTCAAGTTCAGAGTCGCCGAAGCGGAGATTTGAGTTTCCACGTCTCATGAGGAAACTCGCTTTCGGCCAGCATTCAATTGCCGCAAATATATGGGCTTTTTGGTGGATTTTCCTCGTTTCCCCCTCTTGACTGGCCAACTGGGTTGACATTAAGGCCAAACGAGTTGTGCGTTTACGCACGATTCTGTTGCAAATGAATGAATGGCCACTCGACTCATTCAGTTGGCCAAATAAGTGTGGCACGTGCTGTTCAGACACGCAGTCTACAAGATCACTGCAATGTGAGGCAACTTAATCTTAACACATAAATAAAACAAAAACCAACTATAAATGGCTTATGAAGAGTTTAATTTCCTGCTGATGGCAGCTTTCCACGGCGGAATTCGGTAGCCCGTTTCCCTAAAAACCAAATACTTAGGCTTCTGGCTACACAAATTGCAAAGGCTGTTTGGGGCATTCACATGCACATGGCGAGCGACTTGGACCTGAGGCACTTCATCATCGTGGAGAAGGCTGGCCTTGTCAATGCCGCTTCGGAGGAATAATAATATGAGTGGCGCATATCTGGTGCAGAGTGCAGCAAACAATTGCGATTGTCTGGCAGTTGCAACTGCAGTTGCGGCCACAGTTTTCTCACACGATTGAGTCAGTTTTGGATTCAGTTTTGAATTCAGTTTTCGAGCATGGAGCTGTATGGTGCTGTATGGCGTGTGAGAAATGCCACGATCCGCACCCATCCACTTGGGCCAGGCAATTAATGTTACGACTTCAATTTGGTTCTGGGTATCCAACTCTTTGCTCAGGTGATTTTTGCGCTTTTGAAAGTTCAATTAACACGCGACTTAAACAACTGAATTAATTAACTACCCATTCGTTTACTTTTACTCTCGTCCGCTGCTCTGGTCCGCTGATCAATTATCTTGACCCTGAAATTGTTTCGGGCTCATAAAACGTCGATCAGCTTAACGCTTAATTATCTCAGATTTCCCGACGGGGAGCTCCAAGTTTAGAGCAGATGGTCAATCTATTATGGCCAAGGAAAATGCCGATATGGTAAGTAGATTAAGATTGATAGCTGCATCAAATAATTCTCTAGTAAACATATTATCTTAATTAGAAAATTGCACACAAATTTTTTAATAGGCTGGCGAATAATAATAGAATAATGATAGAAGAAATCGTAGTTGTATCTGAAGTGCAATGGGATTCCACACTGATTACTTGCCACTCAATTTTCGCTGATCTGCGTGGGAATCTCTATGTGTACATAAACGCCAACTACCGATTAGCTGAGATCTTTATATTGAAATGTTACATTCATAATTCCCGAGATCAGCTCGACAATTTGTCAAGCGATTGGAGCACGTTTAATTACAATAGAATTTGCATACGAACAGCACAAGATAAAGATATATATATATCTTTAGATGTAGCTTAGCTGGGCATGAATCACTTGAAAGCGAGTGCCGCATGCTCGGTAATTGCGAATAAATCGAATTGCATTTCGTGTAAACGTGTTAAAGAGCATAGACATATAGACTAAATGCGAGGCTCAGCCGAAGGTCGCGAGTGGTCAGCAGCTACGTCAGCCCATTGAAACAGAAATTGAAATTGTAATAGTAAAGCAGTAACAACTGCGGACTCAGATTTTTCCCACAGCCAGCGAACGCGTTTGGGCGTTTACTACTGCCAACTTCCAACTTCCAAC
Source organism: Drosophila simulans (assembly GCF_016746395.2). Taxonomy (NCBI): domain Eukaryota; kingdom Metazoa; phylum Arthropoda; class Insecta; order Diptera; family Drosophilidae; genus Drosophila; species Drosophila simulans. The sequence continues at coordinate 1,816,887 of NC_052522.2, forward strand.
TGCCAGTTGGCTTTATTCCGCGAAGTTGGCTTTGGGTTTAATGGCCAACGGCGCCGCCATGGCATTAAGTGGCCAACTATAAATGCGATCGACTTCTATATTTCATATCCTGACACCCACCGAAAAACCAGCAGATTTCTGTGTTTCTACTTGGCTTCTGACTTTTCAACAAATTGCAGTGGCACTTGGCCTTTGCAATCGCGACCTGGAGGTCGTCCAATTCCACAAACACATGGTGCACTCTAATCAGAGCTGGCTGCGTGATCTACCTATGTGGTATATATCTGTATCTTGGCAGTTCCTTGAGATACATCAGTATGCAAATCTAAATATGATTAAGGGGCATACCTCGAAAACAATCAAGTGGTCTAAATACTGGTTTTGGCACACTTTAATTAGCTTTTTATCGTTCTTTGTGGGTTGTGCAGACTGCCATTAAAAATCTTATGGATCAATTAACTAAGATCTAAGTCCGTTTACTTTAGAAAGGCAAAGTACGCTGCTCAGTTGTCTGTAATGTTGTTTTACTAAAATGGAATTTAATGTACCACAATAGAGCCAATTCTAAAGCATAATGTTTGATAGAACTGTCAACCAAAGATTATTTTTACTTCCTAACCCGTTTTACTTGGTCAAATAAATGTGGTAAAAAAAACCCCTGAAAGCTAGCTAAATATATTACCATAAAAGCTTCCCAGTCCAAGAAATCGTTGAATACTTTAGGGGCTCATGCGATTTGCTAATCAGGAACTAACCAAAGTACTGGCAAAAGCATTTAGTGGACCTCCTTTGGGTCCTTGAATACCATAATCATATAACATTTATTCAGGAAACTGGGCCACATATCAATCTTGTACCATATGTTGTTTGTTTTGTTTTCAATAAATATTTTTCAGTAGTATGTATTTTGGGCTTAATATCTAGCAACATTGTGTTGGTTATCATAATTTAATGTATTTCGAATACAACAAGAATCATAGATAATATATATATTATAACTAATATGGAAATACTTCGGTGTGCGTGTGTGTGTGCGTTTGTGTGTGAGTGTCGGTGTGCAGAGAGCGGATATCAGATGTGTGTCAGTGTATGTAAGTCGAGACTTTATGTATAAGTACAATGTAATCGTAGTTTCTAACTAAATTCCGCACGGGTTGTTAACTAAATTAGAACGGTAGACAATACTTGGCATTTGAACATTCGTCCAGCGTTTGTGTGTGTGTGTGATAATGCAAATTCTTTGATTTTTGGAAAGGGTTTATTTGACTTTGGTTTGTTTGGCTTATTTGGCGTTGCGGATCTAAAGCATTAGATATCTTCAGTAGGAATTGAAGCCAGCGTTGCGTTTGCGTCCCATGTTGCAGATCTTGAAGTGGCAAGGCGACATATCTGGAGTATTCAGAAATACAAATAGTTAGTACATAATTTCTGGGCTGAAGCTATGAGTTCATGCCACACTTACATTGTTTACGAACTAATGGGGTCGGAAATTAAACACATGGAAATAAAACGAACCAAAAACACAAATTAGTCAATCAATCATGCCACACTTAAGGATCACATCAATTTTGTTATGCGAGTAAGAGTGGGAGAAATAACTTCTTAAAGTTACAATTTAAGGATCTTAATCAGTACTCACACTGAACGTTCTTCTTGGTGTTGTGATCCTTGAGGGGATGTCCTGGCAGCACCTTCTTGCTGGGCATATTGGTCAGATCGTTGACGACGTTGTAACGCAGCTCCTCGCCGCCTCCGTTATCGCCGAGCCTGTGCAGTCGAGCCAGCAGGCGGGAACTGGGCGCCACCTGCTCCTCGCTCTCCTGGGTAACCCCGAAGTCATCGTAGTCCACGGTGAGCAACAGATCCCTCAACGAAGGCCATTTCCTGGCGAAGGCCGGAACTCGCTGTTGCTTCTGTTCCTGCTGCTGTTGCTGGAACTTCTGCGGATTGGAAGTGGAGACACATGGCTAAGTCACATTGACATACTGCCATGTATGGTGGCCTGCTCTTACCATCTGGTCGCCGTAGTAGTTGTTGTCCTCGTTCTCGCCCCCCAGGAGCTCGCTGAACAACAACTGCGTGTTGCGGGCTGGACGGGCCATGGCGTCTCCCGGTCCAATCGCCACTGACAGGAGCACAATGACAATGGCCCAGTGGACGGGCGAGCAGCCACATGTGGTGGGCGCGGACAGGGCGGACATCCTCAACTGCGGAGAATCCAGAGTCAATCAAAACATTAAGGGGGTCACTTCGGTGGCTCGAGGAGTAGATATTGCTATAGCGCTTAGCTTTAATGCCAGTGCTCAAGTTTAAACGAAATTCTAAAATATGTAGATACTAACAACGCTAGGCTAGAATAATTAGGCAACACATGACCCACGTTCCCCTTCTCCACTTTCAGGACCCTCGAGTGCTTACGCAAAGGGTTTCCTATTACAAACAACACAAGTTGGCAAAAACAAAGCGAATTGTGGCTGAGGCTGGGCAAAAATGCGTGAATGCTCCGTTTCGAGGGGTTTCGGCCCACTCGAGGTGTTGGGTACTCGTACTTTAAATAAGTCACGTTGCAGTTGGCCAACAAGTTGGCCTGCTCAATGGAATCGGGGCCGTGTTCCAGTTAAAATTTTTGCTTTCTTTTGATGCCAGTTCACGGATTCAGGTCACATTGCAGTATCATCACTTGATGTGCGGCGGACACGGGTCATCAGTGGGATTGGGAAGGGGTTGGCTATGCCCTCGTAATTGACATTTATGAAATATTAATGCCTAATTAAGCTCCAGCCTGGAAAGCGGGAGTGACCGGAATGCTAAAGGTGAGCGGCGGGCTCATTATCAAATAAGGATTGGGTTCATTTCGGGGAGGATGGTCGCTGACTTTTAAAAATTGCCAGTCATTTGGGGTGGTTAGCAAATGAATGAATGGGGCGTCAGATGGGTGGCTCGATTATGAGCAGAAGAGGCAGCTAAGTTAAACTAATAGAAGTTGGAAAGCAAATTAAGAATGACCTTTAAAAGCTGTCTCTTGTAAGCTAATACTTATATGAAGTGTATGCTGCTTCAAATATTCAGTTATGCTTTTATGATTGGTTCTTTCAATTGGACAAATTACGTTAAATTTGTGTTTATTGGGAGTTATATAAGTATATCAAAAGCACCTTATCTGCCTTCTAAGTAGCCTTATTACCCCAACCGCACCATCTTTCCCTTGATTCACTGTTTAATTTTCTACGGCGCCAGGTTACTCGCAACATTTTTTCCATTTATTGCAATTTATTACCAAAAACGATCGAAAAAGCACACCTCCTACTTGTTTGTTGTTGCTGACCGAACCAGATTTTCTTCTATTTTTTTTTTTTTACTTTTTTCACAGCGAGTGCAAGCGATAAACTCTGGCGATCGTGTCAGCGGCTTTCGCATCTCGATCGGTAATTTATGTCGCAGAGTAATCGCACGCCAAACGCATTTTAATGGCCCAATAAATATGAAAAAACGCCTCGGGAGCTGATAATGCACTGGTGTCGTGGCTAATTTGCGATCCCCAGCCAGGAGTCATCTCTATTTTGGTGTTGGAGCCAAGGCCTCGCGCGTAGAGGTTCCATTGAACCCACGGGGCGGGGCTTTTCCCCCATAAACATATAGTGCCAACTGGTATAACTACATATTGGAATTTATTTGACAGTTTTCCATGACGGCTTCGCGGTTATTACAAACTGAAACCGATCGGTGTCCGATAAGCGATAACAAGATGTCAAAATATAGTTGTAGTAGTTACTAAATTGCTAATTATGCTGCCAAGAAGTACGCACACCTGCGGGCATACGTTTAGTTACGATATTAATCATAAAGTGCCAAATACTTGATGAAACATATGCGAATATTTGTTATATCGCCAGTTTTGACTGGTAAATTCTAGAAGATCATCCAATAATACAATCATTTCGTGCGCAAGTCAAATAAAATCTAATCTATGCTCAGAATCCCGAAGCAATTCAATGACATATTTAAAATCAAACTAGGCTGGGGGTCTCGCCTTCTGTGACCCAAATCGTATCATCAACTGGGAATGGGCATATATAATAATAAAATCGCTGGGCTTCGTTTTTATTCTTTTACTTGCCCGCCATAAAGTGCGTCATCGGAGGCGTCATAAAATATCGGACCACAAGCAACATGGAGAGCTGCTAGGAGCTCGTTCTTATCAAGAACAATAGGTTCAAATCTACTGACACGCCCTCTTTTTTCCCCGCTTCTCGGGCTGTGTAAACAAAAGCTATCTGCATCCGAATCTAAGTTGGAATCCCCCCTCCCAAGCAAAACTACGCAATACCTTGCGATTCACGCGACTCTTTCCATTGAAACTTTACGATTTCGCCTTTCGCTTGCAGCCCTGATAAGATGGCTACACTTATTTTCTATGCATGTGGAACGTAATTAAAATCGAAAATCTCGCAGTGACAGTTCTGAAAACCTCTGCTGATAATGTATAAATAACTGAATTTATATATAAAGCTTCATTATCAATGAGGCGAAAGTAATTTTCTGGGCGCCATTCAGCTGAAAATCAATGATTACATTTAAATCTAATAATATTTACAGGCTAAGAAAACCCAAGGATAATCTGTACTACAATTAAATTGTAACTTTGAGTAAGTTTTTTATAGTTATAGTTTCGATTTAATAGTTGGTAATACAAACTCACCTTTGTCCAAATTCACCGGAAACAATTGAAAACTTTGACAGATACGTCTAGTTCTTGACACTTGATCCCCCGAATTCTGACAGTTCCGGTTAACACTTTTCACTGTAACTGTACTTTTTACTGTAGCTGTACTTTTTTACTGAGTTGTTCCAAAAATAAATGTCAAATTAGAGCTTCAGCCAGCTAATGAACGCCACTAAATAGATTGCTGATTCGGCTTTAAATTATTTTTTGTATTTTATTCTCCGCTGGCGAATCTCAACCGTTAGGTGTGACAATGCAGAATAAACGCAGGTCCGTTGGGAGCATTTGTTTATATAGGCGCTGGAAGACCGACGCCGCAAAAAGGGTAAATCAACAGGTGAAAATCAACAACCGACGACTTTACCACTTCGGAGGTGACAGAAGTCAAATGCTCGTGTGGGCGACTCGGATGGGCTGGATTTCCGCCCACCAATGGGTGGGGTTTTGGGGGTTTGTGGGGTTTGGGTCTCTGGTTGCACGAGTACTTGAAAAGTTTTTGTAATTTTATTTCTGCGCTGCTAATTTTGGGCACAATCTCGGATTTAGGCACTCGGATTCCTACTAAACGCGTTCTGCTCTGGCGGCGAACTAACTCGTCGAATCCCACCAGCACCGATTCAAGTCGGTTGGAGCCTTCGGCCGCGATCTTCGTGTGCTTGTCGTGCCACGCTTTTGACAAATCGACCGATAAAGCCAAGATTTATGATCGGTGGGCCATATAGTTGGCGCTGCTGGCTGCGCTACAGCACTGGGGATGGGTCATTTGGGTGCGCTGTGTGAGCAAATTAAATCACTTGAATTATGTACCACTTCGATCTCTGAACCGTGAGTATTTTACTATCATCTAGGGCGACTCCCTCGCCCGGTTCGTTGACTCAGGGCTTTGGGGCTCCAAGGTGATTTGAGCAAGGTTTTGAATAGTCTGAGTACTGGGATGATAGTGCCAGGGTGAGATTCGGAAAATGTTCCCACATGAACCAGTACTTCTACTGTAGGTCATTAAACTCGTCATGACTTAGCTGGAATATTTTAAATGTTAATTGGGTCAATGCCGACTTGCAGTTTTTAAACAGCGGAAGCTAAGATCGCAAATGGCATTTCCAAACTCATGGAATTCAAATGAAATCATCACATGATTCGAGTTCCTTACACATTTTGGGTACATGTAAATATGACCCATTGTGCAGGGTGAACCTGTCACAAATGTAAATAAATATTTTTAATGAGACATTAAGATTAATTGGGTACTTGTAAATAGAACCAACCCATTGTGGGATGTGCCTTTCACAAATCTAAATAAAGATTTTTAATCTGTCACTAAAAAACGGTTGGGCATACAAGAGGTTAAAAATAAAGTAGGAGTTTATACGAAAATAGCATGGAAATTTACACATGTCCATCGCAGAGATAACTACAACGATCTCTTATCTTTTATGCGTACCTAATCATCCGCGTATCTTGGCAAATCTTCCTTATAAAAATCCAAAAAAATGACGCAACGCCGTGCCTGGATTAAGTCACACAGAAACCCAAATTAATTGGGGGTGCCGTGGCACAGAAATCTTTAATTAAAATTTTCGACGTATTTTAAAGATTGTGTTTTGCTTATATAGAATCTCCCCCGAGTCATTTCCCAAATATAATGCGTCTTAAAAGCAAAGTCCCAGTAGACAGCAATTAATTCCGTCTAGTCTATAATTGGATGATCCGAACTCTCGGAACCTCTTGTCTGATCCGAGAATATCGGAAGGTAGCCCACGCTTCTTCCGCAGACTTTGTGATTAAATTGAAATTTATGGTTTCATCACCTCTATTCCGAACCCAAATCCGGCGGGGGTGTCTCGCTCATCACTTGTCCGACTGATTCTGATAAGCGGACTCTTTGGACACCGCCCAGCGCTGATAGCAAATCAAGTGGCAGCCATATCAGTGCTAATTGACACTTATTAAAACGCGACCGACTGAACCGACACTGCGTGCCGGAACAAAGGCACCAGCACGTGCCGCCCAATTATCAGCACTCGAGTTGAGGATATCACGTGACTTTCATCAGGCTGCTTCACTGAGTCATCTGTTGGATAACTTTCTCAAACATCTAAAATCAATGTACTTCATTGAACTTGATTGATACGGTCGCATAAAACCAGTTTGAATTGCCGCCAAAGCCGGACTTAACCGCTTTGCAACACTGCCATTAGATTTGGTGGTTGTAGAGTACTTCAGAAATAAGCTTTCCTCACTTTTTACAGGATGTGTAATCGCAGGAGTAGGGAATAAAGTCTTATAAATTATTACTTTCATAAAAAGCTAAAAACTTTGAACACTTGGGAGCACAGTGATTTGCTAGTAGTTTTCTTACTATTACTATTCTTACTATTCTTTTTCGTCAATCTGGATAATTGTAAGGGCCAAGAAATTCTTATCAACTTTTATGTCACCAGTGGGAACCCCCTGTTTGTTGGTAGAATTAAACAACACTCGCTCTGGTCACACTGCTCCGTCAATTGGACTGTGGGGGCGAAAATAAAAATAAGAATAATCATGTCAACGCTGCAGCTGGAATTTTCGCAGGCAATGACCGACTTCAAGAAGATGTTCCCGGACATCGACCGCGAGGTGATCGAGGCCATCCTGCGGGCGAACCTGGGGGCCGTGGACCAGACCATCGACGCCCTACTGGCCATGTCAATTGACAACCAGGTGAGTGGAGGCGCCTGTGTATACTAACGTCTATTCTGTACTAACCCACTAACGAACGCAGAACGAGAAACTGCGCAATGAACTGGATGCTAATGTCTCGCCCCAGCAGAGCCTCATCAACCTGAACGACTCGGACAGGGACCTGCAGCTGGTGGACACCACAGACGGCGGAGGAGCGGGCGCAGTCGGAGCACCTGGAGCACCCGGTGCGTTGCTACCGACGACCGGTGCCTCTCCGAACCACCAGAACACGGGCGCTTCACCCAAGCAGCGCCCGCTGGGAGCGGCCAACAGCAAGGGAAGCAGCCAGAACAACACGCCCACCAAACGCAGCAGACGTTGGAATCCGCCCATCCTGGGTCCGCTGCCTGTGGGCTTTCTGCGCATATCGCCCGCTCCCGGGCAGCAGGACTTCGAACTGCCGGACGAACAGTTCGCTCTGATGCTGCAGAACGAGGAGTTCATGAATCAGCTGCGCTGGAACCAGGACTTCATGAACGCCCTCGAGAAGGAGCAGAGCGGCAAGGCCAAGGGCGAGGACGACGCACCCTTCCAGGAGCGGCTCAAGAACATGGGCAAGATGTCGCGCAAGAAGTTCCTGCAGATGGCCCGGGTCTTCACCTGGCAGCGCAACAAGAAGGTGACCACGGCCAAGCAGATAGACTCCTTGCCGCTGCGCGAGGAGCCCAGCGACGACGAGGATCACCACCACCAGCAGCGTGATCAGCAGCAAGCGAGCCAGTCCAGCCAGCAGCAGGGTCAACTGCAGCTGCGCAAGTGAAGCGGATCGTTCTGTTATCTAATCTCAACGGCCATAACGTGACGATCACGTGCGCTAGTAATCTCCCCAGTCCCCCAGTCCCAAGTAATCTCCGGGCAAGAACGAAATCTGAAATCTCCTATCCCAATCTCGATGCGATGGTATTACCCTAGTTTTAACCTTAAGTGCAATTTTTACCCTACCGTGCAATACCCCCATATACCCATACATATATTCCTTGTTTGTATACGTTTTGTTTACCCTTTCGTTGTTGCCAAATTAGCGTAGTTAAGTTTTATGCATTATTTGTAATCGATACTAAGGCGGCCCCTTTTGAGCCGCGATTGCTAGATTGCTAGAGAGCCACACTCACTCACACGTTCGACTGATTATAAAAAGCGTTAATTAACAAGCATCACACCAGGAATCGGAGGCGAGTCCCCAGTAGAGCACTTTGCTTAGCCCAAAACCTAGTCATGAAGCGGAACTCGAGCCACTTATTGTACAGTAATAGAAACTACCACGTAACTCTGTCTTAAAATTCACTTTCTGCATTTTAACTGCTGGCTTCTACGAAAAGCATGCATTATGATTGTATATCTCAACCCGCGAATCTCTCGGAACTTGCATACCATATCAGCTGTGGATACAATGCGGTTTTACTACTCCTACGCCCCAACTTAACTCCGAATCGATCCTATCGCAGATCTTACACTGGATTAACATGCGTGCTATAAACTAGCAGAATATTATAATTATAAAGAGCAGCTATTTGATTGTAATTGTATATGTATAAATATTTGAATAACAACCTTATATAACTATTCCAAGTATCAAATACAGATATTTCAAAACTTCAATAGAATTGTGTTGTCTTTTTTTCATGGAAAATAACTTCGGAAAGAGCTCTGATAAAAATAAAGCACACGCTCCAAAAATGAATTTATTTAATTTTTATTTTGTTTTTGCATTTCCTTTTTAATTTTTTATAAACATAATACATTTATTAATAATTAAAAGATGCTCGATCATGTCGACCTACTGCGTCGCGAATTCGGGACTGCCAGGAATCTGAGATCAGAGGCTCTGTGTGGGATCCCAAAAACGCGACCAGTAGGGAAACAAGTTCGAAAAAATGGTTTTTCAATTACATTTTTCACACGCTCATTATTACATTATGTTATTGTAACGGTTGGTTTGTTTGTTGTTTATTATGTTCAAAAATGATTTGTATCTTTATCATATATTTAATATATACGCTTGGGCTTAGGTTTTATTTAGTTTACTTTTAATGTTGGTTGTTGGCTGTGTTTAGACTTTGATTTAAGGGCATATTGGTTACTACTCGTACGCGAAGTTTATGCAATGTTTATTATGAAATATTTGTAAATTACTTCGTTTTTAGGTTTCTTTTCATTTTGGGATTGACACGACAGTTTAGTTTGTGTTAAACCATTTCTTATGTATTAAATATACTAGAATTTGTGGCTCTCTCTGCACTTCCTGCTCCTCTTCTTCTTACCAGGAAGCGGAAATGAGCCTTGGCCGCAGGAGCCTCTCGTCACCATTTCCGCTTCCGCTTTCGCGTAGCTTTTCGCTCTCTGAGAGCGCGCCGGAAATGTGTAGGTGTGTGTGTGTGTGAGTTGTGGCTGCGAATGTGTGTGTGTGGGATGTGGCTGGTATGTGTGTGTGTGTGTGTGTGGGGTGTTTTCATATTGGATGCAACTGATCGTGGTAAACAATTAATTGTAAATTTGTTTTAAACTAATTTCTAAGGGGGGCTCATTACTTCTGGTTGTTTGCAACATTTTGACATCATTTGCATACAATATTTTTATAAAATATGTTCCTTATTCATGATTCATTTCCTTTCTCGATTTATTTGCTCATTTCTCTCGTGGAATTTGTTATCTTTATCTTTTAGGCGTACAATTTAGTTTAGCTTAATTTGATTTGTGTTTCGAATGTTGTTTTCGGTTCTATTTAAAGATAAACTTGTTGTTGGTTGGGCTTTCGCGTGTATAAGTAGTTGTAGATGTGTAGAGTACAATCGAAAAGAATCAATAAATACGAATGTTTTAGTTTACGAATGTTTCACTTGTTGCATAATTTAAAAAACGGCTCAAAAACGAACGACAAATATATTTAAATATGTAGATATATATATATAATAATTCCCCATATGCATTAATGGTTAATCAGCGAAAAATAGTACAATCATAATAGTAGTAAATGGTAATAATTACAAAAACTTGAAACAGTTAAAAACATTTGTCAGTTTAAGTTTTGCTTGTATATAGTAGATTGGTTATTTCAATTTCGATTTTTCGACAATTGCCTTCGGATCCAAAACGAAACGAGAACGAAAAAAAAATTGAAAATTCTTTACTTTACGCTTATACTTTTGCTCCTCTCTCCTCCTCCTCTGTTATATTTTTTTTTGTTTTTTAGTTTTGTTGGTTTTTGGAAGTCTTATAGCAGAACACATAGGGACTTTTTCGGCTTCTTCTGTTTCTTCTCGGGCGACTTCTTGTTGATCTGCCGGACCAGGTCGTAGAAAATATCGTTCACATTCACTTTGGCTTTGGCTGAGGTCTCCATGAAGGCGCAGTTGAACTGGGTGGCCAGGTTCTTGCCCAGCTCCTTGCCGACGACGCGCTCCTCCTCGAGGTCGCACTTGTTGCCCACGAGCACCATGGGCACATCGTCCGTGTCCTTCACCCGGAGTATCTGCTCGCGCAGGTCCTGCAGATCGTTAAACGTCGATTGCGCCGTGATCGAGTAGACCAACACGAATCCCTGGCCGTTCTTCATGTACAAATCCCGCATGGCCGTGAACTGCTCCGTACCCGCTGTGTCCAGGATCTCCAGCATGCATTGCTGTCCGTCCACTTCCACCTGCTTCCTGTAGCTGTCCTCGATGGTGGGATCGTACTTCTCCACGAAGATGCACTGGACAAACTGGACCGTCAGCGCGGATTTGCCCACGCCGCCGCTTCCGAGGACCACGATTTTGTACTCACGCATGCTGGCTGCTGTGTTGTTTGTATATCCTTCGTATATCTCTTGTTTTGTGCTAAATTCTAGGGAAGAGACCCAAAATGCAGGTAGGCCAGGTAGGTGGGTTCACTTTCCAGGTGGCTCTCCCTCGAAAATCACTTGTTTTTAGGCGTTGTTCGGCGATTGCTTGTCGGTTGCAGTTATTTTTTCTTTTTTTTTTTTGTTGCTCTTGCTTTTTAGTTAATATATGTTTTATATTTAAAGTAAATTGTTTGTTGTTGTTGCTTTTGCTGTTGATAACCTTTGTGCCGTGTAAGTGACTGCGTGTGTGTGTGTGTGAGTGTATGTGAATGTGTGCTGGTGTTTGTGCTCCCTCTCTCGCTCGCTCCTTCCGCCGAGTTGCGTGCGTTCAATTGTTGCTTTTTTGAGCGGAAATATCCTGGCTTGATTGTTCCTCGAGACGGCCGTCACTGCTACCGAGGGCACACTGTGGGGGGAGTAAGAAGAAAGGCGCTTTTTAGACACAATTAACGCTAAATTCGCTGCGAGTCTTTTTGGTTTGCGTTTTTTGGTATGCTGAGAACTGACTGCACTCCCTCTTTTCTTCTTCACAACTCTCTCGTTCTCGTTCTCGCTCTAATGATTCATTTTCAGGGTTGCCAGGCGGCCGCACCGAACGCAGCGCCCCACTGCAACGCCTCAAGCCGGAGATTCCCTTAAATTTCACTGAGCTCTGTCACTTAAAATGCACTTAAATTGCACACTGGGCACCCATGTGCGTACATCGGCCTGCCGAACGGCCACTAAGCAACTGAACCACGCAAATGCACCCGCATGTCGGGCGGCAGGGCAACTCTGGGCGGAGTTTTACCTATGCTTTTCACTCGCTGCCGCCAACTGCTTGCTCCTTGGGGACCGCTTCACCTGTCGCCGCTCGCGAATCGCTTCACTTTTAATTTAACACGACTTTGTCTCGTAAATTCTTTACTTTTTCGCCCTCAGCGAACAGCGAACACTCACAGACTAGGGCTGCCAAAGCATCGATGGCACTATCGGCACTTGCAGGCCGAGGGCTACGCACGACTATCGCAATGGCTTAGCGATGACACTTTTAAAGCATTAGTAAGTTTTAAAAATAAATTAAAATAAATAAATAAAACTATATATTCGAAATATATTTAATTATTTTTAATTTATATTGGCAAATCAAATTGTGGATATATTAAAATTTCTATTTTCATAACTATTTTTTTCAATTTAAAGCCCAGTAAAATGATTTCATATTGAAATTGTTTTCTACCGTTCGTGATATTTTAAGGTATTCCTATTTTAATTTTTAAGCATAATTTAAGAATAATATACAAGCTGTGTTGCCGATAGTATGAAAACAAAAATACAAATGCTTGATTGTTTCATGAATCAGCAATATGATTCGCATTCAGAATTTTAGTCAGACGCATATTCCCATTTTCGAGATACAGATTTGAATCATAGAATTTATCATAAGGAAAAGAATTCTATTTATACAATATAGCATTATCACATTTTTGGAATATTATGACCCCTGTAGAAGTGATTAATTCCATGAAAAACTCTTTTTTGTTAAGATACCGCTAAAATGGTCAGACCGAAATCTCTTCCACTGCTTCAGTGCTTTTTGATTTGAGCAATTCATATAAACTATGTATATTTAGCAAATCAACAAAAGTTCATTAATATCTAACTAAAATTTCGTACAAAATCCAGCGCGGTCATCGACTTAGCGGATCTTGGTGACCATTCCGGCGGCAATGGTGACTCCCGCCACCCGCAGCATCACGCGTCCCAGCTCCTTGAAGTCCGCATACCGCTCGATGCAGATGGGTCTGCTGGTTTCCAGTTCCACCAGGGCACACGAGTTGTTGCCCAGGCAACGCGGCTTCTTCTTGACCACCTCGCCGGTGCTTTTGTGAATCGATGCGGTTAGCTTGCAGACCACGGCGGGCTCTATCAGGGATTGGTGGTGCAGCAGCACGGGGAAGCCCATGGTAATGGGCACCTTGACGTTGAACACGATAATGCGGGCCTGGAATCGCGTTGTCACAGGAATGGGGGTCTGTGGATCGCTGATGATGCAGCCCACAGTGACGTTGTTGATGTCCAAGGCGGGCAGGGTAACGGAGACCTGGTCGCCGGCGAACACGCAAGTCTGTGGAAATTCGTCCATGGTGAGGGATTTCACTTGCGCCTGCTCCCGGCTGGCACCAACCAGCACCTTGTCGTTCAGGCACAGAACTCCGGTTTCCACTCGTCCCGAGATGCAGAATCCGGAGCCAGTGCCCTTGTAAATGTCCGACACGGACATCCGCAGCGGTCTATCAATGGCTCTTTCGGGGATCTTGAAGTTCTCGATGACATCCAGCAGATGGCGTCCACTGTACCAGCTAGTCAGGGCGGGTTCCTGGGCTTTCTTGGTGAGGTTCTCGCCAGTTAGTCCGGAACAGGGCGTAAAACTCACATCGGACTCCTTGAAGCCCGCCAGTTTGAGGAAGGACTTTAGCTTGGTCACAATCTCTGTGAATCGGTCCTGGGACCAGCCAACGGTGTCCAGCTTGTTGATGACCACGCCTAGTTGGTTAACCCCCAGGGATCGCACTAGGATGGCGTGCTCTCTAGTCTGTCCGCCGAGCTCAAAGCCGGATTCAAACTCTCCCCTTGTAGCATCCACCACCAGAAGGGCAACATCCGCCTGTGTGGCACCGGAGATCATGTTCGGAATGAAGTCCTTGTGCCCCGGAGCATCCAGCAGTGTGACGATCTTGGTCTTGGTTTCGATACGCGACTGGCCCACGTCCATGGTGATGCCGCGGGCCCGCTCCTCGCCCGTCTCGTCCAGCACCCAGGCGTACATGAAGCTCTGCTTGCCCAGCTTCTTGGACTCCTGCTCGTGCTTGTGCATCACGCGTTGCGAAACGTTGCCGGTGTCGTACAGTAGATGGCCCATCAGCGTGCTCTTCCCGGCGTCGACGTGACCAATGACGATCATGTGAATGTGGCTCTTCTGGTCGGCTCGCTCCTTCTCGTACAGCTGGCGGGCATTGCGCACGGCCTGTTCCTTGGAGACCTTAAAAACGGATGCTGAGCTACGGGAGATGTCGTCGCCGGCGCTGATGTCAACGGGTGTGTTTCGGCCCGAGACCACAGGCGATGAGGGCACCTTGGGTGAGGGTATTTCGAAGCCCCGGCGCGGCTCCTTAAGGCTGATCTTGGGTGGTGGCGTAGGCACCGTTTTGCTGACCGTCTTTGGCAGCACTGGAGCGGCGGGCGCTTTCATCTTATTCACAGCCGGTTTGGCAGACTTCTTGGTCTCTTCGTTGAGGATCTCGTCCAGGATCTTCTGCATGTCGTAGTCGAATTTCATGGATGTCTCCACGATGCGGCGCTCGGAAACGGCATCGCCTACCACGCTGCGCACCTCGTCCACGCAGGAGCTCAGCTTGGCCTGCTCGATTTCGTCCAGTTGCGGCATCTGGAAGCTCTCGGAGTCGCGACGAGCCTTCGCGAAGGCGGCGTCCTCGTCCTCATCCTCATCGTCCTCCTCCTCTTGGATGTCCTTGTTCTTGCTGATAAACGCCGAGATGCTCTGCTGGCCACGAGCTCGATCGTAGAGCCATTGCTGGGCATCCGTGGGCGAGATGCAGTGCTCGTCCTCCACGGAGTGCCCATAGATGTCGTCGTAGCCATCGTACTCATCGTTGTAGTCCATGGTGCGCACTATCCTGTGCCGCGACATCTTGGAGGACTTTGTATTTCACAATTTACGGAGCAGGGTCAGAATTTCATTAAAAATAATAAAGGTGCGTGCAGGTGTGGCTGCCTTTTCAGAGGTTTGGTATTTTGCGGCACTTCGACCAGAAGTTTTTAGTACAATAGTACGAAGGTAGAAGGTATTGCCACTAGCAGAGAGGCGACTTTTATGATTTGCTTGATGTATCAATCAATTGACATAAGAATTTAAAAATTCGTTACAAGTTACAAATCTACACATTTTGAAAATATGTTAGGAGGTCGAGAGAAGGAACAACAATGGTCAAGTGTAATTGATGCGGCCTTGTGTGAACAGCGATGTGTGCTTAAATATACCATGCAGGCTGGCAGCCACCCCCACACAGCATTTAACCACCCCCGAGGAACGGTCACACTGCTGCGAGTCTGAATATTTTTTGCTTTGTGTCGCGTTTTAATGTGAAAAGAAAAACACTTTTTCCACGGTTACGGGCACAGAAATCAGTGCAAAACATTGCGAATACGGAGTGCGCGAAAATGCAGGCGGGGCAGCACTAAGTCGGAGCCGCATCTCCCCCGATTTCCGCCGTGCTGGCAGCCAACGTTGGCAGCCCGAATCCGAATCTCCAGCGCACTCGTTTATTATTAAACAACGGACAGGGAAACAGGGAAAGAAAAAAGCAGAATCCAAGCCAGAAAACATGTACAACAACGGGGCCAGGGGCTTCTCCATTCACGACGCCTTCGAGGAGGAGACCGACGAGGCGATACGCGTATATGGCTCCACCGTGATATCCACGCCCATGAGAGGCAAGCAAGGTCGCTCCACCGAAGACGTCTCCATCCGGATTCAGGACCCCAAGTGAGTGGGCTAGGCTCGTTCTCTGGTGAAAACAGGTCTTCTTTGATCTACCTGCCTGCGTGGGCAGCTGTTACTGGCACCATTTTCCCCGCCACCGCTGTGTGCCAAACAAGGAGTTCCATTCCCATTCCCATTGTGACTGTGATTCCGGTTATTGTTGTGTTTATACTATGTGCACGTCGTGCACTTGTACGTTTGGCCAGCTGGGCATCTGGTGTTCTGCGGGCTGGCCACTTCCTTATTCCCGCCGGAAGCACCTGAATAAGTTAGCCGAGCGGCGCGTGCGTGATGGATACCATGCCTTCTTCCATCCCATTAGCCATGCATGGCGTGTCGCAACTGCAGAAACGACGTGTAATTATGGGGATTATAAATGCAGACGTCCAGCCTAATTTGGCATTCAATTGTAAAAATCATTGCGCATAAATTTCGTCATAAGGGTCTCTGCTGTTTCTCGCGCGGATCAAGAGCACGAGAAGTAGGAGGGAGGGGGTGGCCTTCGCCTGCGGTCAGCTGGAACCAGTTGGCCAGCCCAGCAAGCCGAAACCAGCTAGCAGCTCATCACAGTTCGCACTTGTCGGGCTTCTCTTGCCAATATAAACGAGTGGTAAACGCGAAATTGATTGCGCCTCGCCTTTGGCGGCAATCCAACCCCGCGATAACCCCGCAAATGGTTGATAAGGGTCTTAAAGTCCAAATTTTACCAAGTGGAAATGCCGAGTGGGCGCTTAAACCTCAAATACCGCTCAAATCAAATTTGTAGTCAGCCATGTACACTGCTATCTTAGCTATCTTATGACCAAATTTAACGAAATCATCACCAAACCGCGATAAACCGCAAAACCAGTTTTAGAAGAAGCCAAGTAATCAGGGTGTTCTTTAGGCAATCGATAGATAATCTTAAAAGCCTCTTGAAATATGCTATTTAGCGTATTCAAATATTATGTGCTTATTATATCTAATTGAGCTTTATCAGGGACTTAGACAGATTATCTGCTGTACAATAGTTGTTTTAGATGAATGATGGCTATTACTCAGATATTCGCATTTTAACATATGTCTTTAGGGATATATATACCCCAAAAACCCGAATGCACCTTCGGCTGAAACCCTTTTCCCAAGTTTAACGAATCTTGAAGTGGGTCAACAAATCGGCGTTAAAAAACCGGCTTTAATTATACAGCACCCAAGGCTATGAATCGCACCTTCTTTCAACCGCTTCCCCACTTCTGTCTCCCCAGGGGCTACAACAAGTATGCCGAGGACACAACGTCCCGGGACAGCGACTCGCTCATCCAGGAGTACGGCAACCTGCCCACGGAGGAGACCAACACATACTGCTGGCGGCATCCCAAGGTGCGTGAGAACTGGCGCACAGTGCTGGCCGCCTTTACGCTGCTGGTCGTGGGCACGGGCCTCTTTGTGATGGGCACCTTCGCCATCGCGGATCCGCAGAACACGTCGCAGGGAGTCGTGTTCTTCGTGGCGGGACTCATCTGCTTCATACCCGGGGCCTATCACGTCGTGTACATCTGGCTGGCAGCCAAAGGATATCGAGGGTTCGACTTCTATCACCTGCCGCTGTTCACATAAGCGGACATCTGGGCAGTCGAGCTGGTTGATCCACGGACGAGGAGAGTGGGAGAAACCCCATCTATAAATATAAATCTGTGTTTGTTTATACCCGACCCGTATAAACAACTTATTTTCTACATTGTAATCGTAATTAACCCGAAACTCGGTTTGTGTAACGTACTTTTTGTGTTTAGCGGCAAAAATTTCGTTTAGACAAATATCCCTTCCCCCTGAAACCCGAATCGAAATCTAGCAATATATAGATTATATATTTTACAATATTTTCTATTATATACTCGGTAAAGTGTTTTGTATGCCCCCTTCTCCAAAACCAAACCCAAACAAGCGATAAACATTTATACGTACACTCGAAATTGATTTAAGCAAAAGAGAAGAAACAAACGAAAGACTTTGTATATGATGCTAACATGTTGAGGAAGCGCTAGAGTTATAACGTATACTATATATAAATTGTAATTTATTGAAATTTAATTGCACCAAAAACGCCGCGAGGCGTGCGAAAATGTTTTACGATTTTCAAAACCAACACTCAAGAAACTAAAAAGATTAACAACCGTACACCCACGAATCTATGTATATGATTAGTGAGCGTCTGTCCAGGGATGCGCCTTAAAGAACTAGATCTAGACCTTAGTCAACGTCGAATTATGATTATGATTATGTTAAAGCCTAATCGCAATGCAGCGAGGACTCCTCGAGCAACCATGATAATACCAAGCTACTAGTGATGTAAGACGATGCGCCGATATTGCAATACGTTCTTTTATAGCTATAGTGATGACGCGTCTCTTTTCCGCTGACCTTTAACCCCGTCCTCTAATGAAATTACATCTCACACTCACCCACATTTCTGAGAACTAATCACTCACACACCTCATCAGCCGCTTAGTTGTTAATGTCGTATAATTTCTTTTTAAGAAATGCTGAATATGGTTGTATTAAAACGAAAACGATTATCACACGCGGAAAATCCAACAAGAAGGAGAACAATCGAAGATATACAATAAATTTACTTAAATCACAACACAATTTAGGACTCCTTTTTCGAAATTTACACGAAACCTCATTTGTAGATGTAATTTTGTGACTTTTGTATGTATTTTCCCATTGAATGTTGGTTTTTATTCGAATTAAAAATATTATTTTTGAACGTTTCAGTTTTTTCTTATTTATTCTTTGGGGGAATATACTGATATCCATATGATTGCATTTTATCAATTGTTTTTTGTTTTTTAGACGTGTTTAATTGTTTCTTCCTTTTTCGTTCTTTTTTTGGCACTCATTTCTGGGAATTGATTTCATTTCTCTACGCAGCTAAAAACGAGCGATAAATTTTATCTTTCTTTTGCGGCATGCCCATTGAACTGTATCAGACTCCATCACTATCAAGTTCGCCCTCACTCGACAGTGCGTTTCATGACTGTAAGATAGGAAGTATTAAATCGATTTCATTAACTTAACTATGTCCTAATTAAATTCAACTCATAAATATTATATATTGGCTCTCTTGCTGACCTTACTCTACATCTTTTTGATAATTATAAGTGCAAACGCCCATTCATACAGCCACGAAACGCACTGTCTGCCAACTCCAGCTCCAAACCAGGCCCAAACTGCTCTTGGCTAAATGGAATCGGTTGCCTCGGCTAATGGCGATGCAAATGAGATGAAGTGAAACGTTAGGAACAATCAAATCGGCAATGGAGCAGGATAGATACTTGCTCAATATACGAAGTTAACGACGGCTCTAATAGGTTTAATTATATTGGTGTTGTGCGCCTCTCCGAATCGATTATTTTTGTAGCTTCGAACTTATTTGAATTGTATCTGAATAATTGTTGCCTCGATTCCACTCGGTTCGATTCGATTCGACTTGACCCGAACCGACTTGTTTCGCCTCGGTTCGACCGTTGATGATTAAGCTTTAAATGTGCTTAGCGAAGTAAGTGTGGAAATGGAATAAAGTGCATGGAAATTAAGCGCCAAACAATGTTTGTTGATTCACCCCCTCCAAGGAGTCCGCCCTCGATACTCGTGGAGGTGGGCTTGTTTGGGGGCTTGTACCTGTACGCTTTCATTATCTTCCCCGGATACAAAAAGTAGCTCACCTTTTGCCATATTTGGTTCGCAATCTTTTCAATTTCGCGTAGGTGGGTTGCCGTTTAGATATGGATAGTTACATCGACTGGGGTACATTTTAGCTGAGGCCAGGAGCCCAAAACTGAATCCACTTCCATGCCAGACCCCGCCTCTCTGCTGCTTAGAGAGACAATTTGTCACCGGGCATCGATCAAACATCCGGACATCCCAGTGGCCTGGCAACGGGCGCCATTGAGACCTGTATGACGGGCCATAACCGCAAGGGAGCGGAGTGGAGCCGCTAATGTCTGGAGTGCACATCCAAGTTCATTAGTCTTGGATGGGTGCGGAAAAGCTACGCGACACGAAATGGAAAGTTTTGGCGAAGTTTCCAGCTGGTGAATGGTCGTAAATCGCAGCGCGAAAAGCTAAAGGTCTAAAAATATCCCGGCACTCGAAGGCAATCGATGTGCCCGCAGCTGGCAGAGATGGGCGAACGCGAGCCGGAGTCGGACGAGGACTGCGAGGTCTACTGTAAGTCGTTTCCCGTAGGTTGGCAGCAGCAGCATGTCCTTACTCATGGATTATTCCGCAGTCCTGAAGCCGGTCAACGAGTACAACATTGTGGACAGGATCAAGGAGGCCAACAAGGAGCTCTTTGCGCTGGACGACGAGTCCTCCAATGGCAACGGCAAGGTGACCAAGGTGAAGTTTGCCCTTAATCTGGAGGATTACGAGCCCACGGAGCAGCAGAAGGATCTCAGTCCCAGTCCGCCCGATGAGCTGCTGCAGCAGTTGACGCAGCTGAAGCTGAAGCCCATTGCAGAGGAAGAACCAGCGGCTCCAGAAGTGACCAAGTTGGTAGAGCAGCCGCCTCCGATGGAAGAACCCGAAGTGGATGAAGTGGAGGAGGAGATATGCGAGGAAATCGTGGACTTGAGTGAGGTGCCCCAACAGCCAGTGGTCCAGGAAGCCACTCCCATCGAGGATGAAGACGACTTCTCCGGTGTAGATGAGGCAGACCTGGATGACGATCCTCCGGCAAAGGACTCTTCTGTGCCCGGCTCCCTTCAACTGAGACAGGGCACTTTCGACCAGGATGACTCCGACCAGAAGAGTCTAACCAATCTGCTAACCGAATCCGATTGCGAGGAGGAGGAACGGACCTTGAATGAGGCTCGCCAGAAGCTAAGGGATGCCTACAAGAATCTCTACAAGACTTTGGATCCGAAGCAGCAGGCAACCATCGACAGGTTGACGGGCGCCGAAACTGAAGTGCCTTTGCCGGCGCCAGCGCCTGTGGTGGCTCCAGTTGAAGCCGAAGAGGAGGATGATCTGTCCATCATTGTGGCCAGCTATATTCCAGATGACTTTGAGCTCAACGAGCAGAGCATTTACTACAAGAAGGAGGAGCCCGATGATGTCAGGGAATCCTGCACCACATGTCCCAAGGCGACTTCCAAGACCTTCTTCACTTCGCGCAGTTTTAGCTTTCGTCGTCGGCCCAAGCCCACGGCCACTCCATCCTCTGCCTCCGCTTCTACGACGTCTCCATCGGTGCGGATGAACTACAAGATCTGCTGCGAGCACCGGCATTCGATTCAGGGCAAGTTACCCAGGTACACGGGCTACATGTCCGAGTACGGACTGACTGCCCAGCAACTGCAGCGGCGGGACCAGCAACTGCGGCGGAAGCAGCGCTTCTCCATGGAGCAGACCATCAATCGCAACGAGCAGGAGCTGAAGAAGATGCAGGACAACGAGCGCGCCTTCACCACCTGGCTGAAGAACAAGATGCGCTATCCGATCAACAAGACCCGCAACATGTTCGATGCGCACAAAAGGCGGGGCAGTGTGGCCGCCGCCGGAAGTCCGCGCCAGCATCCCCAAGCTCATCCTCATCTCCACCAGGAGCAGGAGCAGCGCGGCGGACGGCGAAGGCGGCGACGCGACAGCGGGGAAGTGGAGGTGCACGCCTATAGGCACCTGCTCGGCAGCTGGAACAAGTAGGATGTAGTTCTTACATTAGTTTATTATAGTAATGTATCGTATTATATTTAATTTGTAATACAACTTTTGAAGCGTGACAAAAATGAGTGACAGGGATCGGGGTGGCGGGTCCTTTAACAGATAGACAAGGGTAACAGGAGAGCTAAATTACGACCGGAGTGCCCCACAGGCTTGGCGACAGGAACAGCTCCCTCCCTAATGACGCGACTTCTTCGACTTGTGTCCATTGTCGCGACTGTCATCACGCGAGCGCTTGCGATCCTTGTCCTTGCTGCTGCTCTTGTTTCCGGACGATGAGGAGGAATGATGCTTGTCCCGGCTGTGGTACTTGTCCTTCGACGACTTCGACGGGCTTTAAAATAATCAAAGGGGTTTGGGAACGTGTTAAAAGAAGTTTCACAAATAATTACTCCTCTGTGGTTATCAATTTTGAGCAAGCGAGGTATGATGCTGTTCGTTTTTGTTTTTTTTATCAATTTTGGCAGGCTAAAGAGTCATAAAAAATTCGACATAAACCCAAACAGAAAGTGGTTGTAAACGGATAATTAAATGGAATTTGGGGTATCCCTATAACTTAACAATTGAGAAAAATGTGTATTAACAAAAAATAACTCTTAAAAAGTCCAATTGCTTGGTGTTTTTTTTTTTTTGGTCCACCAAAGAAGAAAATCAAATTTATAACGAAACTTCCAGTGTGTGATTGTGAGTGAAATGATATGTGAAATGCACTTGCGTTAGGCCGTATGGTTGGGTATTAAGTGTTCGGGGCTTTCGATAACAAACCTAGATGAGCTGCCATGTTTGGAGCTGGAGGACTTTAAATGCGAAGAGGACGAGGAGGAGTTCGACTTGTGCTTTTTACTGTGCGACGACGATCGAGCCTCCTCGCGGTCGCGGCGACTGTGTTGGACGTAAAATGTGGTAGAACGATTGATATAGATAAGAGAAAGGAGATCTCGGATAAGGTTACTCTTCATGGAAACCCGTCCATGATGGGGTCGTGGCTCATACCTGTGCTTTGAACTCTTGCCGTGCTTCTTCGAATCGAATTTGCCGTTGCGTGGTTTGTCATCTGCGGCATAATCGTGGTTGCGGTCTTCCTCAGCAGCCTCGCGCTCCAGATCGGACCAATCCTTGCCAGATTCCTCATCAGAGCCAAGGTCCTCTGCAAATTTCCATGAAAATATTAACAACTACAAGATATTGGATGTTTTTGGTTTGCACATACCATCGCTTTCCTCGCTGTCTTCTGATGCCTCTGAGTACTCGGAATCTTCGTCCGACTCCTCATCCGATTCAGCGTCGGTGGGATTGTAGGCCTCATCCTCTTCGGACTCGGCGGTTTCGTTTTCGCCTTCGCTGCCCGATTCCGGGTCCAAGAAAGTCCAGCCGCCTTGGTCAAAGAATCCCTCAGGATCGTCGGTGATGGTCTTCATGATCTTTTGCCAGTTCAGGGATTGAACACCCTCCGAATAGCGGATGTCGCAGGAGCTACAGGATACTCGTTAGTAAAAGTGCAATTGCAAATGGGCAGATGAACCTACTTGAGCCACTCCTTCACGTGATCCAGCATGTTCATAGGAATGGCGTTCACCATGGCCACCTTCTTGTTGTACTCCTTAAACACAAATATCATATCGAAGTTGCGCAAGTGGAACTGAACGCGCTCGAAGTGCACCAACTCCACATCGTCCAGCGTGATGACAAATGGTGGCCATTCCGTCAGATTGACCAGGGAGCCCGAGGTGGGTTGCAGCGTCACCGTGCTGCGGAAGGGTGCTCCAGGGAATCCCAACTCACGGAACGGCGTGTCGAACTCCACTACCGACTTGGTCATGGTTTCCACCTTCTCGCAGAAGCTCTTGAAGGCAGTCTTGAGCTTGTGGCGCAGCTCACGTTCCGCCTGCTCAGCAGCCAAGTCGTCGCGGTCGTGCATGTGCTGGTGCTTGCCCAGATCCGTGGTGATCTCTCCCACTTCCGTGTAGAACTGCACATCCACGTGCTTCTTTTTGCCAAACATGATGGCGTACTTCAGGTGGAAATGCAGAAGAATGATCATCTCGCCGTCGCAAGGCTGGAAAAACGCGCTCTTGATGTTGTTGTACAGGATGTCCACCTTGTCGCCGCGCACGGATATGTAGCGGAATCCATTGCTGTGCGCTTCCAGGCTGCCCGTCATGCGCTTGGTCACGATGTTGGGCCGAATGTACAGGTCCTTCAGCTTGGGATTGCCCTTGTTCTGGGATAGAATGAGCGTGTCTTGCTTCACAAGATCCTCCTTCTCACGCTCCTCAGCCTCGCGGGTCTTGAAACGCTTCTGCACCTCCTTGATCAGCCTGAAAGCATTGTTCAGATTTGCAGATGGAGCTCCCACCTCTCCGTGTTCCTTTACGTTGGAGCTGCGGTATGTACTGCAGCGAAAGTGTTCAGTTAGTGGCTTCCTAAAGCAGATTTCGTACTATACTTACACTTCCTTGACGAAGGTGGCCTCTGGCTGAGGATAGAGTCCGCCTTCGTTGCGACCCATTGTGGCGCCGGGATGAAAGAAGTTGATACGCAAGTACGTGTACTCGCCCTCTACCGACTGCGAGATGTTCTTGATGGTGGATATATGGAACGGCACCTGGATGCCGAACACTGG
Organism: Drosophila simulans; assembly: GCF_016746395.2. Lineage (NCBI taxonomy): Eukaryota > Metazoa > Arthropoda > Insecta > Diptera > Drosophilidae > Drosophila > Drosophila simulans. The sequence continues at coordinate 1,841,023 of NC_052522.2, forward strand.
CATGATAACGGTCTCGTACTTCTTGTCCACGTAAAGCTTGAGCTCCTTGACTTCCGGCTCGCGCGGCATTTGGCTGATGGACTTGTAGGATACGGTGTTCTTGCGCACTTTCTCCACCTCCTTCGAGTTTCCCTGCCTGGCCAGTCGATCCTTGGCGCGCTCGTTTAGCTGCTGAGCCAGCTCGCGCTGGTGCTCCTTGCGCTTCTCCTCTGTGTTGATCTCGTTTCGCAGCTTTGACTCCAGCACCGCATTGCGCTTGCTGCGTCCCAGGATTTCGGTGCCCTGATCTTCTTTAGCGGTCTTCTTGTCGTCCACATCTTCCTCGTCGCTGTCGTCCTTGATGAAGATGCCGACGTTCTTGATCTTCTTCTTGGACGGAGTCATCACACTGGCTGGGGATTGTTCGCCCACTAGGACAGTGTCTCCGATGAAGAGGGCGTAGTTCTTGCCCTCTTTGTCGGTGGCTTCGGGATTGGTCAGATTCGAGATGCCCACGTGCAAATTAAAGACCATATTCTTCTTGAGTAGCGCCTGGCATTTGGGTCCGATGACAATTGAGTTCTCCCGGAACTCTAGGCCCATGGCGAAACCGAAGCTCTTGGGCAGATTGTCCACCATACTCGGCTTCTCCTTCTTCACGAAGTCCAGGGTCTTCTCGTAGACGTCGCACAGCTTTGTGCCCGGAACCAGCAGCTTGAGAATCTCCTCCTGCACACTTACCAGAAATGTGTAGTTCTCCTGCATGGCCTCGGTGGGATTCACCAGAAAGGTGCGCGATATATTTGAGCAGTAGGACTTGTATCGGGCGCCCAAGGAGCACACAATCACACCGAAGTGCAAGGGATTCTTGTCCGCCACGGCGGAGAACTTCAGGCTGTAGGCTCCTCCCGATTGGATAATGGGTGGGTAGGCCATGTCGAGGAGTCTGGGATCCAGACCACTGGTGTACTTCTTCTCGCCAATGGCAGCCTCGCAGCCATCTGAAAGCTTGTTGTGTTTGACTTTCTAAAATGGGTTAAAGAGGTTGATAAAGAAGGAAACACATAACTTTAAAGCCAGTAGCTCACCCTGTCCGAATCAATAATGTCCATGATCTCATCTTTCAAATACTTGTTGAAGATGTCCATTGACACTAGCGATGCCTTGCGTATGTTGTTGATCTCCGACTCATCCTTGGGACACATTAGGTAGGCGATAATAGTGCTGACGTCCACATGCTCAAACTTGGACGCCGTCAGCGATTTCTTCCATGCTTCGCTGAACTCCCCGGGATAGGCGTCCTTGGCGAAGACGCCCAAACGCTTACCCTTCTTGGAGTTCTGCAGGGCTTTGATGAGCTTCTCGAAGTTGCCCTGGTCCTTGTCCGTCTATTCGTAGTGAAGATCAGAAGTAATTACAGAACTTTTGGCCGGAAGCAGTAATTGAATCTCACCCGATCCCTCACAAGGAGATTGATTTCCGGAAAACCTTCTTCGGTGATGTTCTGCGTCTGCTTCAGGAACTCAATTTTCTTTTTGCTAGTCAGAAAATACACGGCATCCGAGCAGAACACGGAGATGGTGTCCGTCAGCTCGTAGCCCAGCAGCCAGAGCTGCAGGGCCATGGACTTGGAGTACATGACATCCTCTTCGACGCCCACGATGCTCATGATGCAGTCCAGATTCCTGAGCGCGTCATCGTGTCCGATGCTGGGAGCCTGCGAAAGACAAAGACGCCGAGATTACTATGCAGTAAGCCTCTTTTCCTCGCACAACCTGGTCTATGGGTACTTAATTTCACCATATCTCCCAATCATCCATTATCGCGAACCGCCTGCAGAGTCTCCACGTGCTCCCCAGTGCTCCTGCGGCCCCAAAAACCCGGAGATCGCCGACCGGCGGACGAACTCACCCTCCATTCCGTGTAGAGGCGCTTCACGCGGCGCACGAACGCCTCCTTGTCCAGCACAAAACTAGACATCTTGCCGCCGGATTTGTTACTGTGTCTGCGTTAACTCCGCTTAAAATGCGCTAAACGCCAGAAATTGCATTTGCAAATTCCGCCGGATAAAAAAATTGCGCGGCGACCAGATGAAGAAGAAGAAGAATAAGCGTCAGCTCAACGTGAGTGAGACCGCTCTCAAAAATACCGCAATATACCAGTCGAGTCCAGTTGTCAATGTCAAAATAGTGTAACCAAGCATTAGTACAGACACATCCAGCAGGGACTCGAACCATATTTGAACATTTTCCGCGCTAAAAATTGGTACACTGAAAAAATGTTTTAACTGAATTTAATTAAAATCCATTAAATGAAAGACTTTGGCACGGCTTCGTTTAAATATAGCTAAGTTTATTATTGTTTTCTTCAGTATTATCAACATTTGCAATTACGTACTGTGACGGCTAATATGTGAGTTCGTTGAACTTGATTCATTGGTTTTTAGCAAAGTCTAAGAATTCAGAGCTAGTTTAATTCTTTGTGCCCGCCGGACTTTCGGCCTCATCCGGCCGGGCAACCTGCAGATACTCCTGGATATCGTAGTCGAACAGCTCGAAGTCGTATCTGTGGGTAAAAGTTAAACCAGGTTAGGATGCTACCACAATCTAAAAATCATTAAGAAAGGTTTCCAAAAGTACGCATGTGTTTTGCATCGGTTGGAATTTTCTTTGCATACTTTTGGGCGCCATTCTTAATTGGCTTAAATGGATGACCCACTTGTAATACTCGTAGAGCTCCAGCATTTCCTGGCGCGTCAGCTGCGCGTAGAACTGCTGCTGGAGCTCGTGCGTCTTGCGGCCCTTGCCCATGTTGCGCCACACGGGCGCTATCACCCGCTTGAGGCCAGTCTTTTCGATTAGATATAATTGATCCTCCGCCAGCGACTCGAACTTCAGTATCATGTCGAACCGGATGAGGCAGGGTGTGCAGAACGAGGTGGCCGCCACGAAGTGCATGTCGATGAAGCTGCCGCGCTTCACCTGGTCGAGCAGCCAGTGCACGAATTCCGGAAACGACGGGAACTTTGTGTTGGCCGCACGAGCAGCCAGAGAGGGCTATGGAACAAATACAATGTATTAGATGAATTCGGTGCGTATACTTGATATTGCTGTGCAACCATATCGAGTATACGCAGTGGGCTTCAGTCGGAAGGCTTACCTTCTTGCGGTAGTTGCGCACAATGCTGCGACCCAACTTATCGTGGAAGGAGTAGGGCAGGGCGAACACCATCTTGTCCCGATAGGCACTCAACAGCCGCTCGAAGGGATCGCGTGCGATGATAAAGGTCACCGAGTAGTTCTGCGCCTCACGCAGCTGTCGCCCGAAATAGAAAGAGTTTAATTTGGGATTGAGGAGAGGGAGTAAGCACTCCTATGAGACGCACCTCGTCGAGGGTCACCCTGGGATAGCGCTCCCTGGCCAGGTTGAGGAGGATCTTCTTGGTTTTGCGCAGATAGCTGGGCGAGTAGCCAGCCAGGACGTTGAAGTTGAACATCCAGGACGAGGAGGCAGCCTTAAAGACATTGCACCTGCATAGAAAATAAATAGTAAGTTAAGACCCTATTTGCCAAATCCAAATGACACACTAAAATGGAATAGTTGAGGAGTGAATAAAGGGCACACCCACCAGATAATGTGATACTTTTTGTTGACCAAAAATTCCCACGTGTTCGGCGTGTGCCACGCGTCGTGACCTGTAAGTAAAAGACAAGCGATCAGACCCCAATCCAGTTGGTGAATCCACAGCGAAGGACCCACCCAGGACATCCAGGCCGTAGGCGGAGCACTTGTCCTTCAGCCGCTCCCTGCGCTGGTCCATCCGCTGCTCCACCTGGAGCATTTCCTGCGGCGTGAGTGTCTGCACGGCATACTCGGGGATGAGGGGCAGGAGTGTCTGGTTGCTGTCCTGTTTGGAGGGCAAATATTCGAAAGGTGAGCCACAGTGAGTCCAGGACATGGGTTTCTCGACCGGAATGGGGCTAGAGAATGGGGTGGGGTGCCCAAATGCCTGCCAATGCGACTCGCTAATGCGCAATCAATTTGGCTATCTGAATTTTATTTAGCCGCTCTGTTTACATCATTAATTATACGAGCCTGTGACTTGAAGTGTTTGTTGTGTGCGGTGGGTGTGTGTGGCAGTTTTGCTGCGTGTGTGTGTGTTTATGGTGTATGGTGTATGGTGTTTGTGCGGGTTACATATTTACTTTATCAACATAGCGCCACTTGTTCTTGGTCTTGCCCGTTGCCACGACGGTCAGGTCCTTGTTCTTGTTCTTGTTCAGCAGCAGCACCGGATACCGGACCACCGGATACGGAAACTGGCCATGTTGCTGCGGCTGCTGCTGCTGCTGCTCCTGCTGCTGCTGTTGCTGCTGCGGCTGCTGCGGCTGCTGCGGCGATTGCTGCTGCACATTAAAGGCCTAGAAAATCAGTTGCAGTTGCGTTTGTGGATGAGGATTTTGGCTGGTCTGGGTAGTTCGCTATTTGGGTTAAAAGGCAGGCGGGGTTGGCGTGGCGTGGCGTATGCGCAATGTACAAGCATTTCGGTCAAGGTCCAAGGTTGCCGCCCCCACGTGCATTACACATTCCTCATTTTACATTTCACATGCCGAGTGAATCTCAATCTCAATCCCAATTAAAAGCCCCAGACGCCAGTGTCAACTGCCATCTGGAAAATGGCCACATGAATCAAGTGGCTGCGGCTACTCTGCGGATAAGTTGGCGCCATCGTGGCAGGCACTTTGCATTTGACTCGCGTATCCACTTGGCCACACCGCCCCATGAGACACACTATGCATGTGGCCAGTGCGAGCATACCCTTGGCGGGGCGGGGACTTCCACTTAGGGATTGGGCGGAAAAACTCACTGGTACATAAATGCCGGGCTCGGATAAGATTGATTAATGGTCGTGTGGCTGGGCACTGGGGCTGAATAATGAATGCGATACTTCTGCAAATGTTTGGGCTCTTTTGATGACTTGTCTAAACATTTGGATGCTTTCACCCTAATTGTTTGGCGACAATCGATTAATATATGTGCTAAGTTTTAGAATTTTCAAATTGAAAAAGGAATGATTGAGAAGGAACTACTCTAGTGGTTTGTATTATTAATTTAGAACAATAGCAAGGGCATTTAATTTTCCATTAGTGCAATGAAATCCCACTTAAGTGGCGCTAGTAGTAGCAAAATGGTATGCAACTGAGAAATTGGGAATGTTTGGATTGTGGGTTCTATTAGGGTGGACCTATTGCAGTCAGTAGAGTGGATATACGTTTGAGTTTGGGATTCGCTGTGCTTAATTATGCGTGTGTGCCGTCAGAAAATAAAACATTTTAGCTGGAAAACAGCACGTCATATGCGTGTCTTAATGTGCTTTTGTTTTCTGGGTCCGAATAAGCATGTGTCATTTGGCTAATGCTATGCAAATTAGCAGTGGGCAAGCGCATATTGATTGAGGTGCCAGCCAGTCTCAGCCGCCCGTGAATCGATATCCTGCCGCCCCCCGATGATGACTTTTTCATGATGCCACACGCAATTAAGTGTAATTTGTGCGAAACTTTTCCTTTTTTCGCAAGCCATTTGCCCAAGGCCGATGGACGATGGACGATGGACGATGGGCGCCCAAGAGTCTCTGGTGACCACGCAACAAAACTTGCAAAGTTTTCCACACTCGCAAAACTCAAAGCAGAACTCTGTTGCCAAAGATTAAATGCAAATATTGATATTATTTGGACTTAAGTAAAACTTCTGATTTTAATCTCTTCTAACTTTTTAGAAAAGTGCTGAAAAGTATGCTACGCATTTGGCATTTATCCTATGCACTTACTGATTTTAAAGAAAACGTTGCATACTTTCAAACACTTTCCAATTTGCATTAAGATCCCTAGGAACTTGCTTCCCTTATAGTTAATATAACATATTAGGATATTTATTAATAAATGGCTTATAAGATCAATTAATGTTGTATAGTTTGCATAATTTCTCTCTGTGTAAGCGGCTTAGGCACGCCAAAGGGTTGTGCGGGTCAAAAGGGGCGTGTCCAGAGGGCGGTCGGCCAGCTTATGTGATTATAAGCCAAGAACGCTTTTCGTCCGTCCACGTCCGCGTTCGAGAGTTCGTGTGTGTGTGTGTGTGATTGTGGAATATTCCGTCTTTGTATGGCATTTGCTCAATTTCAAGCACAAATGGGCGATAAAGCCAGCCAAAGCCCGCCGCTAATTTCAAATTAATTTGCACCCAATCAAGCGCACACATAATGCCCCGAGCCAGCCAGTTCAAATGGTGCAGTCCAGTTCTGGTTACCCCCTGCGAGAATTCCCAATACAAAGGAATATGCTAAAATCACTAAGCAACTTGGATAAATAAATAGCGGCTAGATGGTAGGGGATGCCCGCGATCGCGGCTATTTATCGTGTATTTATGGCGATCGCTGCTAATTTGCGTGTAACATTTTGTTCGCGGCTGTTGCCAAATGCCCTTCACACCGGATTGTTTATTGAATTAGATGATTGCCCCGATTGCCGGCTGATTAGCTTGTTGTTTCGGTGCGCATTAAATGGCAATTCATATTAATTGTTTCTTTCTGCTCGTTTCTGGTTTTTTTTAGCCAACTCCTCCGATGGCCCGAAACTGAGTAACCGAGTCAGGCAATCGATGGCCTGCACCGTGTTTGTTGTCAGGCGATGAGAGGGGGGCGGGCGGGGCGGCAACTACAAGCGAGTGTGTCTACAGGCAGGTGCACTGAGAGAAAACAGTGGCGATTTGCTTTTGAAAAGTGAACAGCCCACGTAGTAAACCAATTCAGAGGAGTCTCTATTTCAATTATAAATGCATTGCATATCTTGACTGGTATTTCTCTCAGTGCACTGGCGTAAGCGCTTGGTTCAGCAGATGTTTGCCGGGCACTCAAAGGGCTACGAGTGGCAGGTGGGTTTGGTGACTACTACCCTGCGCCCACTGCCACTCCCGGGTGGCACTTCGCCTGCACTCACCTCGAATCCTCGGATCTTCTGCAGCTGCTCGTTCCACACCAGGTAGGCCAGGGAGAGGGGCAGGAGCAGCAGGGACACGGCCGTGAATATGAGCAAATAGCGCCGGATGGCGCGACAGTTTGCCAGGCTCTTGCTCAATTTCATTTAAACTCGGATATAGCTGCATAGGAACTGGTGCGGACTCTCCCCTGCGGCTCCCCTTGGCTGCCGGCTTCCTGGTGGATTGGATTCCTGGCGCTTCTGGTCTCTGGTCTCTGGGTTCTGGGTTCGATTCGGTTCGGTTCGGAGCGGTTCTGGATTGGCTATTGATAGTCGTGGGACATTTCCTGCTGCTACGCGGCCGCAAACTTTGCCTGCAGTTGGCGACAGATTTTGTAAGTTCTCATCGCTGTCGACGGCGTGCTGGCTAATTTTAGTTTGCTGTGCTAAATGTTCTTAGTCGAAGAAAAAAAAAACAACGGCGGGCAGAGCAAGCAAACATGAAATGAAAAACAAGAGCGGAAACCAAACCAAAAATATATTCTGTGAGCTGGGCGGATGACACTTTTGCTTTATGGCCGAGTGGCTTTCGACCGGAATTGTGTCACTGCAGGCGGGCCAATATTTCGGGCCAACAATTGATTCGCTAACGCTTTTGTTCACTTATGCTTTATGCTTTCCGATTGTGGGGGTGTGCTTTTGGAGCTTCTACATTTTTGGTTGCAAGTTGGGGGTGGGAAAGTTGCTTATTGATTTTCTGCTCACTTCAAAACTCCACTGCAGCTGGAGTTTGGAGTTCGTGGGAAAAACACCCCTACTCGACTCTTCCTGTTGTCTTGTTAACTGTGCTCAACTTCTGCTGTCGTCTTGTTTCCATTGTTATCATTCATTTTCATTTTTGCCTTTTAAGCCATGCTTAGCAGTGTGATTTTTAGTATTTACAAAGTCTTTATTTTTAATGTTCCATTTTAAGTTAAAGCAAGCTGTTCACATTCCTTTTGTTATTTGTGTTTGTTATTGATTTTCTGCTCACTTCAAACTCCATTCTGCAGGCCTCGCAAAGCAAATAAAAAGAGCACCCCGATTTTTGTCTGTTTATGTTTATTTTCATTTTTGCCAGCTTTTACTTTGGTCTGACTTTTTCGTTTATTTGGTTTTCACGCCATTTCTGCTGACCTTAAACTTCTTATAAATAGTCACATTCTACGGATTCAGATATTTGTTTGCAGCGTTCTTATTTAGAGTATCACGCTATAACACTTACATCTATAAGCATGCCATCTTTAAGCAAAACTTAAATTTTCACTAAATTAAAAAAAATCACTTCCAGCTTGTTTGTGCATTCATGCTTTGTGCCTCTGCTCAGCATTCATGTTCAGAGTTTAACTTTTGTATTCAGTTTCATGATTCAGTGGAGGTTTTATTGCACTTTGGGTCATCGAGTTAATTGTTTGGCACCGTGCACGTAATTGTTTCTTAATAATTTTATACACACTCAAGCACACAGCAAACTTGGCAAACAAATGCTAAATGCGGGGCGTAAGAGGCGTATACGTAACGTGCTGTCAATTGCCGTGCTTTCTATGCCTGTTCTCTCTGCCCTTCCGCTCTCTCCACTCTCCCTTCCGCTCTCTTTGCACAACAATAAACAACAACAAACACTCGGAATGCGGGATGAGAGCAACTTTTTAGTTATTGTTAGTCAATTGTTTGCCAATTGAGGAAAAGCGCGCAATCAATATGAATTCGCCAGGCGTGCTTGAATAATTTTCTTTTTATTTATTTTTTTTTTCTGTGAATAGGCGGGGTGTGTGGATAAACAACAAACACCAACCGTTAGCGTCATCACCGCACAACGCACATTTCACGAGTGAAATCAAAATCAAATGCGAAATGAGCACAGGCTGACGGCAGCGACGTCGGCAGCGCAGTGGCTGCGCGGTTTCGCTTTTTGCCAGTCTCCATTTTCTCTCTTCCTTCTGGCTCTCCGCTCCTTGATTCCTTGATTCTTCCTTGCGCGCTCTGTTTGTTGCTATTTTTCGCTGTCTTTTTGGGGGGTTGTTGGGTTGGTGTGATTTGTTTATCGGTGGGCGGAGGGGGGGCGGAAGTTCCTCGATTTCTGGGTTAACGCAGCACAACAATTTTTGTTTATCGCTGAGCAAAGGCGCCGGTAACAGTAAACGTGAGAGCGACGAAAGCAGAGAATGTGCCAAGAGAGAGAAGTGAGAGTGCAGTGAGTGCGCAGAGAGAGATAATCGTTGTTTAGAAAATATATATTTGAAATCATTTTTAATCAGTTAAAAAGGTTTACCCATTTTAAAACATCCGTTAATCTTTGTTTGTATCCGATTACCATATATTGTTGCTTCTTCTCACATAACATATTTCAAAGCATACTTTTTGGATTGCTAATAATTAAAGAAAATTTATTGTAAGTGAATAACTGGAAAACTGCAATAAATCATTTTTTTCATTTGCACTTTTTTTTATGTAATATTTTCTGTAATATATACATATCAAAATAGCATATGACAACACCAAAATTTAAAATAGATTATTTAATTTATGTTCGGAAAACTATCCAAAAATAGTTTTCGATATATAAATTTCGTTATTTATTTTAGCTTTTGTCGCTGTTTTACATACTTTTTGCTTATACATATGTTTCACCATAAAAGTTATCCCATGTAGTATTATTCAAAATAAAATTATTACTCCGAAAATGAGCGCTAGCTATATTCCATTGAGACATTATACGATTCTGTTATCAGTGCCAAATATATTTCGTTATAAAAATACGCATCTGTCTCGTAAAATGCTGACATTTCAAAGTTTTCATAAAAATTCGCTAGTTGAATAGGTAAATGCAAGTGTGTGGAAGGCTTCGTCACAATTCGATTAACTCTCAGTACTTGATGAGGGAATGCACTTTTCCATCCAGCCTTTTGCGACCGTCCAGTCCAACTAGTTCCATGACCACCAGGCTCTCTACGACAACGCCACCCACCTTGCGGATGAGTTCGGTGGCGGCCACCAGGGAACCACCTGTGGCTAGCAAATCATCTACGACAACGACTTTCTGGCCCGGCTTAATGGCGGATTTTTGCAGCTCAAAGGTGTCCTAGGATATTTAAATTGAAACCATAAACATCTATGTGCTTGGGAATAGTAAGCAATTTATTTGGGAGTACTCACACTACCGTACTCCAGCTTGTATTCCACGGAAACCACTTCTCCCGCCAGCTTGCCCTTCTTGCGAATCGGAGCACATCCCAGGCCCAGCTCGGTGGCTATGAGGAGATTGAAGAGGAAGCCCCGCGAGTCCAGACCCACGATGATCTCCGCCTCGGGAGCACTTTCCCGGATGTGATCCACCAGCAAATCCCGCAAGTACACACAGGCCTTCGGATCGGTGAGGGCCCCGAATATGTCGCTGGTGTTTTACATGAAAACAGAGGATTCTACACATTAACAACCTGATAAGGGTTCATTTTGTTTGCCCATAATCACCATCGCAGCACCATTAGTGCCCCAATCTGATAACCTCGTGCGTAGATAACTCACCGGAACAGAATGCCCTCCTTTGGGAAGTTCGGATACTCGCCAATCTTGCTCTTTACGTAGTCTAGCTTGTCTTCCGCGCTGATTGAGGGGCTCATATTTCTACTTTTATGATAATTAATTTATTAACTTAGTTATAAGGGACTTTTTACATGGGTTTTCTGACTTCAGCGCAACGTGAGTGCGTGCCCAACTGCGGATTGCCCACGGAACAGCTGATAAGTCAGCTGATATCGGGGGAGGTGGTTGCTATAGATGGGAGATATGCGACCCGATGAACGGTCGTGTTGAGTTCGCTGCGCGGTCGATTTGAAATTGAGGTGGATAAGGAGCTGTGGGGACTTTCATATACCTTGAAAATATAAATTCGGGAAAAAGAAATATAAAGCCAGTTCGTATTTCACTATTGAAAACAATCAATGGGTTTTGATTTAATTAACTATAACCACTCTTCTTTCTGTGATAAGTTCGTTTATTTTCAGTGTATTCCCACATTTATCTCAGAGTTCTAATCTTTCATGCTGGCTAGCTATTTCAAAACCAAACATTTGGTTTGACATTTGCTTGCACAAAGAAAGCAGTTCAAGGAATTCGGCAAACATCCTGCAGGTAGACATGTGGGACTAAGAAACCTCCCCCGACTTTTCTCCAGATCTCGAGGCTATCTAAGAGATAAGTGGAGAAATCTCAGCAATTCTTCGAGGGAAAGACACTGAATGCAGCACTGTTTATCGAGCTAAATGATTGAAAAGAAATGCCAACAATTTTCGCTGCACTTATCAAAGGCGGGCCAAGATCGGGAACTCTCACCTGGACTCTACCTCTCTCTCTCTCTCTCTTGTTCCCTCTTTCTCTCGGTGCGCCACTCACACAGGTAGGCAAGTGAATGTGAGTATCTGTGTTTCTGTATCTTGGACTCCCAATGCCAAGAAAGATTCAGTTCGTTTCTCAGCGCCGAACGCGACGGTTCAGTTTTATTGGTTTCTTCGGTAGAAGCGATCCGAATTCGAATTCTTTGCCCGCGATTTTTAATAATTAATGCAAGCTCGCGAACAATAGTAGTAAATTAAAATAACAACAATAGTCCGGAGGAACAGCTAAAACCGAAACCTGTTCTCGATCAACGTAAGCAGCGAAATAACGCATGGAAAAGCAAGAGTTTGCAAATCCTCAGTTCAAATTCGATCTTAACGGCAGAAGTAAATGTCAGCCGACAAAACTGCGCCCCGTTTTTGCCATTTTAAAAGTCGGAAAACGACTCTAAAGCCAGCCATAAACAACAACCATACTGCAGTTACTCCAATAACAACTGAAACAACAAAGTTCAAACAACATAAAAACGTGAAAACCTACAAAAAATATATACATATGTACCTATGCAACATTAGACACAACAGCCACAATATAGCAAAGTGCAGAAACACATTCACAATCGCATACTTGTACGGGTACACTTGAAGAAATAATTGGGAAAATAGCTTGAGGAACTTATCACAAAAGATATTGTAGTCTTAGGATTGGTTTAAAATAATTGATACTTAAATTAATTAATTAACTGAAAATTGTTAGGATAATTTCTGAAATATTTTAGAAACTTAACGCAGTTTCTTCTCAGTGTGCTAGTCACACACACATGCATAACTTGGCAATGTGAAGACGTGCGTACTGAAACTGCAACTGCAACAACAACTGCTGCAACTGCAACTGCAACAACAACTGCGCGCCCGAGTAACGTGAAAAACCAGAAAGAGGCACAGTTTTTTGTTTTTCTGCTGGGTTTTGTTTTTATTTTTCTTTTTTTTTTGAGGCAAACGAGCATCTCGACTGAAACGAAACTTCTGCGGCTGCGCAGAGTCGGCCTTCGTGGTGAAGGGCATGGAAATAGGGCGCTCGGAAAGCAGCAGGAAAAAGGGAAATTTATGGCCGAACTTTGGAAGATGGATTGTAATAAGTCGAAAAGTTATGTTATTGAAGGATGCTTAGCATATTTCACTGCAGAGATGCAGTAGAGCTGATTCTGAGATAGCTTTCGATTTTGAATATTCCTGATTTTAGATAGAACCTCTAGCCGCTCCTGACTTTTTCGTAGGCAAAGGCCGAGTGAAGAACCTCGTTGTGAGCCGCGATTATGCATAGACCCCCATTGTCGTTGTTTGGGCCCGTTGATCGTGGTTGGCAGCTTGGTATGCGCGAATGTTTGCTAACATCCAAATCGTGATCTAATAAAAAACGTAGGGAAACAGCGACACATACCAGCGGCCCACGAGCGAGTGGATGAGTGAGCGGACCAGCTCTGGATGGGATCGGGTCGGATTGAAGACTCTTCAAAGGGGCCGTGTGGCAGCCACCACCAACTTACCAACTTTCGCAAAAAGTAAGCGCTGAAAAAAGCGGGCTTCTCCCAAAATGGATGGCAGCTGGAACGGCTGTCAATACATTGAGTAACTGACCGCAAAAAAAGTAAAGTTTTGCCGGTACTCCGGGTCTTCAATCCCGTTCCGTTCTGCGGTTCTCCCTGCTGGGAGGAGAAAAGAAATCGTCTGTTTGGAACACAATATATGCAGAAACGATCATCACACCTGGAAGAAACAAACACATTGTATAAAGGGGGGAATCCGAACCCAACAAAAAAGGGCAAAAGCGAAAAGTTGGAATAAAAACATGGAACAAGAGCCACTTTAAACGCCATTTCCGCATAATTCTGAAATGTAGGAACCAGTTTCGAATGGTGGTGGCTGAAATTTAGCAACTTTTTTGAGAAGCCACGAACGTGTTAATCAAGCCAGTGGCACCAACGTCTTTAGGTTCCACTTTGTTGGCCAAAACAAACCATAACAAGCTGGTTACATGTACATGTAGCTCCGCTGATCGCCAAGCGGAACAATGAGAGATTTTCCCCCGCTTAGCCGGTGAAAAGCTGAATATGTGAAAATTAATTACCAGTGTGTGGCCAATTGGTCGGTGTTTTGGCTGTTTGATGGCTCCTCGGCGTCTTTCGGGGCGAGGGAATCCCCATTTCAAAGTCAGAAGCCGCTCCAGACACGGTTTACTCACCCCGCGGTCGTCTGGCTGTGCCTAATGTGAAATTTATGTTTATAAAGTAGAAAGTCATCCGCGGCTCAGGGAGTTGGAGCTGGAGATGGATATGGAATGACCAGTGCGGATCGAAGAAAGCGCCTCTCAGTTTGGAGTGCAGTTTTCGCAACTGCAACTGCCGCTGCAACTGCATTCTTCTCCTCAATTTGGCCGGTGGCCACGTTTAAGGTATAACCATTACCCAACTGACCTTATTTCGTCGCTCATACGAGTGAGTATCTGCAGTCCCAGCTGAAAAGTCGCCGTAATTGCTGAGATTGCGACTCACCCATAGCTTGTTTTCGAGTATTTATTGCAGTGCACAGGAAACTAAACTGTGATACGGGTCTTGTTTCTTTACTGACAAGCAGATTTTCAAAGCAGCTGAAACATCAGTTTAAAAACTGATTGATGGTTTCTACATACGATCAAAGATGCATTATATGACTATTAGTAGCTCTTTGATCTCGTTTTCTTAGTGTATTTGAGTTTTGGAATATTTCTCACATATTTTTTGCTTTGCAAGTGAAACTCGTCCGAAACCGAAATGTTGGAACCGCCGGCCGGTGAGCGGATGTAACCCAAGTCGAGCCATAGTACGTTGATTTTGCTGCGTCACACGAACTGGAGAGCCTTCCATCCGTCCAGTGGTCACTTTCTTTTTGGTCACGTTCGAATCCAAAAAACCATCGATGCAGTTGAGTTTAGCACGCCCAACAAACATTGAAAACCAACTGCAAACAACGAATTACCCCATTGAAAAATACAAACTGGAGATAAAGGAAGTTATTAGACGTCTGCGGTTTGTCTGTCTGGTCGAGTGCAATTTTCCCGAGACTCGCTTTTCAGGCTCCGCGTGCATGACTCACGGCCAAGATTTTCCATCGATTCGATTGGTATGGGCCAGGTTATCACGTGCCGACAGGAAAGTTTTCATCGCGTTACTGGGTTGGGCTCGTCGTATGTTTGTTCTGCTCGGGCCGACTCTCTCTTTTGTTGTTAGCATTGTTGTGTTAATCGATTCCACTTTTGCCTTGGACTCGAACTTCAACTTCCAACTCCCATAATTGAGTCTTATTCTCTTTGTTTGCCGTGGCTTTAATTCACCATAATGAGCCAATCTTGACCAAGTTCCTTTTGTTGTACTTCTCACGGGCAGAGACTTACCTTTGTGTTACAGTTTCCTCGGTTTCGAAATCAAAATAAATATGATAAATTAAGCGAGCGCACAAGGCTGGGAAAACTAGTTGGAATGGCCAGAAAAGCCAGATGAAAAGCTAATGAAATTGCATTTTAGGGGCATATTTTTCGAGTCTTTCAATAAAGATCTGAACGAATCGCAAACGAGTTTATTGATCGCCAGCCAGTTTGGTCCATGAATCATGGCTAAAATTAGGCAGTCAAGACACACATATTTTGCATAATGGCTCTCTCCCTTTGACATAGAATTAGTGGCAGATATGAGGCAATAGTGGAAAGAGTTGGCCAAATAATTGCTGATTTACATAAGCAAAAGCAAAAATTTGGCCCCCGGCCACTTCTCTCTCCCCGGTTTCGCGATTATCATTCGCATTCGAATGTGTTTTGATTGAAGTGAAGGGGAAAACCTCATAAAAAACATGTTTAATGATTTGAAAATGTTTTCGAGTGGACCCGACACATGCAGATGGATGGAAAGTTATCATTTGCCAAATACTCGGCCAGCTCTTGCATCAGAGTTCCCCGACTCAAAAGCATTACTCTACCGCCACGAGGTCATCAAACCGATAGCTGGCCAATTTAATAGGCTTAAGTAAAGAGTGCCCCAAAACCGATTTATGACCAGCAGAAACGCAATTGTTCAGGCTGCCCTGGTTGCTTTGGTTCCATCTTTCAATTATTACCCAGCAAGTTGGTCGCCAAACACTTATCCACGCTCGATTCACTCCATCCATTCACAGGCAGACAAAGCAGCATTCCCCACTCTCTAAAAAATGGGAACGAAGATCGAGTACGTGGACACCACGCACCTGTACGCCTCCAAGTACATCCGCAACTCCAAGGCGATCGGCGTGCTGTGGGCCATCTTCACCATCTGCTATGCCATCATCGGCATCGTGGCATTCGTGACACCAGGTGGGCGCACTCAGTCTCATTTATTGGCAATAGTTCCGTGACTGATCCGCTTTACGCCTTCCATTCCAGAGTGGATCGGTGATCCGGACAACGATGGCGCTGGTCGCCTGGGCCTCTGGCAGCAGTGCCAGCGGGACGAGATTTTCGACAACTGCCGTCGACGCTGGGAGAGCATCTTCGAAGTGCCCACATTCTCGTTTCAGGTAAGTAAGCCGAGGAATTGTGGACTAGAAATGATATATGTGTATATGTAGGTGTTTTTTACTTATTCATACATATATCTCATTAAGTTCTTAAAGGCCTTGCCAAAATACGATTACTGGCCAGATACCTGTACTTGACCAATTTCTATTTTTACTTACCCATCTTTAGTTGGCCACATTCTTCATGCTGGGCGCCATAGCTCTGGCCTTGCTGACCATATTCTTCTTGGTTTGTTTGCTGTTTATGAAGTCGACGCGTGTTTTCCACCTTTGCGGTTGGCTGCAAATCATATCAGGTATGTGTGCTGACCTATCTCCCACTCTTTCTCCTTGGGTTAACTAGTTAACCATATCGAAAACATCACGTTCTTGTGTGTACACCGTGTTTTTGATGTTTTTCCCCTATTGATACGTGCTGTTATCTCTGTTACACATGGCTATTTATTGATTCCAGCTATTTGCATGATTGTGGCCTGCGCGGCGTTTCCCTTTGGCTGGAATTCGGACGATTTCCGTAAGATCTGTGGCCCGGAAGCGAATCGCTTTGAGCTCGGCTTGTGTGGCATCCGCTGGGCTTATCCACTGGCCATAATCGGTTGCATAGATGGCGTGGTCTTGGCCACTCTGGCGTTTATCTTGGCCACGCGGCACGTGCGCCTGCAGCCAGACCCGATATACCAGAACTCGCTATACAAAGGTGGGTTGTGCGATACTTCTTTTCAGGTGACAAAATCTACTTATGGTTTATTTTTCGCAGGTGAAATCAACAATGCTTACCTCACGGATGCCATCAGCTTGGCGGGATCGAGGAAATCCAATCCCCGCATAACCGGCTTGAATTTACAGCCCATTTTGCTGGTTGCTCCGCCAAACGAGGATAGCATATCGCAGTTTTCTCGTTATCACTGAGGAAACCATTCAAACAGCCAGGACACCAACCAATTAAGCTTAGCACGTGCAAGAACCAGGGGTGAAACTCAGCTTAACGTTTTCCATAAATCGTTTGAGCTATATTTTTAACCGATTTTCGCCGCAACCATAAGTCGAAACTATGAAAATGTGTGTGGTGTGTGTATTTGTGTGTGAAAGTCAGAGAGTGAATGACTTGTATATGCCGCTTAGCCCGACTGAATGCCAATTTGTAGTTGTAAGCTTGGATTTTAAACTATAATTTAACATTTCGTGTGAATAGCTTGTGCCTAAATGTATGCTTCGAATAAGTTAAAAGTTAAAAGAGAGTCCCCGAAGCTCTGCCTGTAAATTATATACCCATAAACAATAAACATGTACAAATATTAAACATAAAATCAATGTTTATTTCGACCACAAATAGCCGCCTCAATTATGCCATCATCATCATCATCAAGGTCAGCAACTTCTGGACTAGGCAAAATCAAATTATGGCCACCCCACGCATAAAAGCCCATAAGGAACAACTTAGCGCCCAATTTGTTTGTCCTTAGTCTGGATTCGGATGCGGATTCGGATCCCGCCCCACTCCCCCTTTCAATAACCATTTGGCACATACTTTTCCAATAAAGTATTTCCAAAAGATTCGGGAGCTTACTCCCCCCATTCCACAGTGGGAGGCAATTGAAATATCCCGGGCAGGAGATCCGTGCCGAGTGCAAGTGGCTCCGGCTCTTCCCCGGCACGTTTTAATATTCTTGTATAATTCATAAGCAATTCCATCACGGGCCTAAGTGGCCAACCAGCTGACGCCGAGCAAATCGCTCCAGATTCGACAGGGAATCCACCCCGAGATGGGATTTCACTTGACTTCTTTGAGATACTCTCAGTGGGAGTTGTATGCTTTATAAAGGGACTAAGTTACTCATAAAATTATATTTGTTTCTTCTTTTAAGCATTAGTGCAATATTTAATATATTTTCTAAAAAATGTACTCATTGAGAAGTGGCTTATGTTTCATAGCCTGCCTTTGGGCTTTCATCCAGTGCATCTCAAACTTCGGCTTGAGAGGTGGCACTCAACTTTGATTGTTTTTATTTACTTGAGCCATTTCTTTTGCCGCCTGCAACATATGGCCAGCGTTTTTCCAATTGTACTCACGCATTTTCCGGGCCAACCCCCAAGGAAATGCCAGCCAACTACCCAATATGGCAATGAAGATCTCGGGTATTTCTGGGTGGATTTTGATGTGCCAATTGTTTTTATTCGATTTTATGGTGCGCCATAAACGAATTTTTAACTTTTGTTGTCCTTGAGGTTTGGCGGCCATTTCATTGCGCACATCGAAGGACTTGGAGGGGGCTGTTTATAAGGGTGGATATGTGTGGCTTGCGTTTATGGCGCCGTTGGCAGCACATGTTGTTGGCGAATATTAGTTTATCACTCGCCGTTTTATGGATTTCCAAGTGGCTGAGGCAAATTAGAGTGGCATAACAACTTTTTCATGGTCTATTCGTGGATACTGGGCGTTATGATAGCTGGCCACGCCCTTTCGCGCAGCAGTTCGTTACAATCCTCCGAGGGCAAAAGCTGGGAACCAGGACCCCCTTTTCATGTACAAAAGCAGGCGAAATGAATTGCGCCTTTAAGGTTTTCGTTTAAGTGAAATGTCAGCAACAGAAATTGAATCGAAAATTGTAAAATTGGTTTTGTATAAACATTTTTGCCAAATGAAATGAAAACGCTTTTCTTAAGACCTGTGCCGCTTGCCTCCTGCCTGCCATGGAATTTCATTCTTCTGTCTCGTTTTGCGCTTTGCCTCCTCTTCCCCGAGTTTTCCGGCCAAACATTGCAAAACATCATATTTCTTGTGCCTGTTTTTTATTTTCGAAACAAAAGCCCAGCCAAGTGGTCTAAACTAGCCACCCCGTCCGCCCTTTTCCACAGAACTTGTGTATAATTTATTGCTCATACGACCCGTGTGCGTGTGGGTATTTTCACTTCCTTCTCTTCCAAGGGGGAAATGCAGAAAATGTGTGGAATTGTGGGAACGTCAAAAGTGCGTCAATCAACAAAAACTTCTAGGGAATGAAATGCCAGTTCTCCTATTTATTTTCCAGTTCATTTTTACGTTTTTTACTTGCTTTGATTTATAAGAGCCAGAAATTTTTCTGCGAACTGCCGAAGCTCGGAGATGCAGAATCTGCTGTTAACAAGCAGATTTATGCCTTCAGCTCGGATTTATGGTCTCTAAAGATATTTTTAAGAAATACGAGAGCTCAAGCGAAAAAGGATTAAGCTGAAAAAAGTTAAGCCAGCTCCCCGAAGGGCAATCAAAAAATGAGTTTAAAATTATAAAGTTCTCATTTATATTTCATAATTTCGTACATCCTCTGCCTAAACATTATTTAACAAATACATACAATATAGTTAAGGTCTACGACTATCCTAACTAACAGCTATCAAAACTAGAAATGAGTGCTTGCATTTTTCAC
Organism: Drosophila simulans; assembly: GCF_016746395.2. Taxonomy (NCBI): domain Eukaryota; kingdom Metazoa; phylum Arthropoda; class Insecta; order Diptera; family Drosophilidae; genus Drosophila; species Drosophila simulans. Next base: position 1,860,331 of record NC_052522.2, read on the forward strand.
ATTGTAATCATTGACTAGTGAATTATTTGTAGCATTCCAGTGACAAAAATGTGTACAAATTCATACGTCTATCTACAAGATACACGATACAAGTTACTAGCAAACCCGTTTGGCGTTGGTAGCAGCAAGATGAATATGATTGATTGGTTCGATGTGGAAACTGAGTAATGGTAATGCATATGCAGTGGCAAGAACGTCAAGTATATGCCACGAATTTGGCCAGAACGAAACTAAGATTAACTCCTCGCAGACACACACACACTCTCGCAGACTCGAGCATTCACACCTTAAGGATCTAGTTGTACGTCTATATGCGCAACTACGACTCCTGACCGATTCCGGCACTGAGGCTGCCATCGATGATGGGCTGCGCGTCGTCCTCCCTGTTCCCCTCCCCCAAACAGGTGGCCATGGGTCCATGTCGCAGCAGGGAGTAGCTGTCCCGATGATGAACGAGCAGCCTGTGCTGCTGATGGGCTATGAAACTGCTGCCCCGCCTCAAGGACCTCCTGCCCATCTCGAGGATCTCCAGCGTGGGATCCTGGGCGAACATAAAGTTCTGGTAGGCTCTCACGAAGCTGAAGATAATGGCAAAGGCTCCCCCCAGGATCATCAGGTAGGATCCGATGGGCACGGCACTCGGGGCTATCACTGTGCCCAAATAAATCCAGCGCTTGATGGCGGGTGTCAGCTCAGAGATGCCCTATAAAGTTGGCAGTTTAATGGGGTTTCTGGGTGTGTTCTGGCATTTGATGGCTCACCTCTTCCAGCCACATGACCGGAAAGACAAAGTCTCGAAAATCACGCACTGGATAGACGTCCTTGGCACGTGTCACTTTAAGATTCAGCTGTATCCGCACTTTACCCTCCAGTGGAACTCCAAGTTTCTAAGACAGAACAGACATTAAATTAGAACAGCGATGCGGAAAAACACGAGCTTCGTATAAGATACAAATTAAACTACGTAAGCACATGCTAGGGCTCACATTATTAAGGTGACTTTTATAGTTAAAGTTTATTATATAGTATTATCATTATTATTATTTATTATTATATTCACTCACCGGCTGTATTTTGAAGTAGGTTTCGTGCTTCTCACGCTCTGGCTTTAGGCCTTCCACGGAATTGAGAAGATCTGGGTGGGATTCAAAGAAGTGCGGATTGGAAATGTAAACGGGGGCGCCATATTGGCATGGACTGATGTTCTGGAGACCCTGAATGGGCTCGTATTCGCTGGTATCGTAGCACTTGTTCTCCGGATTGTGGGCGGAATCTCCGTAGGAATTATTGGGCAGTCGGAACAGATCCGCCGCTATGCCATCCTTTTCCAGGCTCTCCACATACTTCAGTGGAATAATCCTGCACAAATCCTTGTCGTATATATGAACCACCTCCGATTTTGTGAGTTCCCGCGGCGGAAAGAAGGATCCCTCCGATCCAGCAATACTGGTGCATGGAGGCTCATTCCAGTGCGGCAGGTGATCCAGTCCATTCAGCTGGTCTATGTAGCCGAACTGGTCCATGCTGTCCATGCCTGTCTTAACGGAGGACACCTCCGTGAGGGTGCCATTGCGGCCCAGGAGCAGACCCATCCTCTCCATCGGTCTCATGTGCTTCGGATAAAACCTGTGGGCCAAGCTAACCAGCGCGTCATCGTAGCCAAAGGCCAGCTGCTCGGCGGTGACGTTGATGAAGGGCTTGAATTGAGCAGCCGTTACCACTACGGATATGGTCTTGGACAGGAGATATCCCAGCTTCGGGCTGAGACTGGTGAGGGTCTTTAAAAATGTATTTCATGTTAGTCATGCTAATGCTTTTCATTAGAAAATATATATATGGAACAGTGGTTGCCATGAATGAAGCCATTAAATACTTCGTATCCTTACCAGCAGGGGAATGTTGGGCGTGGTTATGGGCGTGTCCTTATCAATACTCAGTTCAGGAACAAATTGCAGTATCTTCTTATGCTGATATGACACGGTGTAGTTATTCTCGTGAAACTTGACATTCACCTTCTGCATGTCTTCCCTGTAAAAAGCGGGGAAAGAGAAAACAATGTCTTATCATTAATCGGCACGTGCTGCGGACTCGGATTCGTGGTCCAAAGTCAGGGGCGGCCAACAAAAAGCCAAGCAATTGAATGTCAAGTTCAGTTTCGGCCGGGGAAAAGCAAAAAGCAAAACGAGTCGAAACCAACATAAAAAGTGGCAGCGAATGACAGGCACTTTGGGCCTCGATTGTCATTACGGCCACAATTTGAACCTATCATCACCAGCCGAGATTCCCATAGCCAATGAAACTCTAAGCTTGTGATGCAGTGATTGAATGATTGATCACTTTGAACCGAACCCTCTCGGGTTATCCTTCATTTAAACGGGTTCAGTGTGGGCTGTCCATACGGAGGCCTATTATTAAACATTGCATTACATTTGCACGAGCTCTAGATGTTGTAATCTCGATCAGCGGAAACTCGCCTTCAAGAGCTGTGAGCTCATGGTTTAATTGGCCAACTAATTGCACGGCGGCTCACGGCTGTTGGCCAGTTTGATTGGGTGTTAAAATCCGAAGAGATAATTCAATTGTTTGCACATAGCCGTGGCTAATGCCCACGCTTAGTTCAATCTGATCTTGATAAGCCCCAGTTGCTTAAGTGATTAATAGGATAGCTAACAAAGTAGAGTTACTTTTTTACACCCATAATAAAGGAACTCAAACTGCGACATTTGAAAGGCCAAAACAAAAAGTAGAACTTTGTAACTCTTGCATTAGTTTTGAAAACTTCCCCGCTATAATTATTTTCCAGCTAACAGCGAAATGCTGAATTCGCAGTTCAGTAGTCTAAGAGCCAAGGAAATAAATCAGATATCACTTCCTAAGCCCCTAATTATCCCTTCTAGAAGTTCAATAAGTTAACCACTGACCGTTAGCGTAGCTAATATTTTTAGCCACTTGAATTGCTTTTAGCCACTTGCGATTCTAATTACAGGTATTAAGACATTGACTTCCCAGCAAACCATGACCAATCGGAGTGCTGTGCCAAAGCCGCCGTGGAAATTTATCTATGCTTAAAGGTTTTCCAGCCCGAGGTGTCAGAGAAGGCGTGACGAATGTTTCAATTGCCGAGATTTATGGCCAAAATACGGCAGCTGGTTGGCTTACCTGTACACAAAAGGACCAACTTCTTGCAGGTGCGGCTTTTCCCCTCGGAGGAATCCATCCGGATTGGTGACATTGTAGATGTACAGCTTGGTCAGTCGGATGACGCCAGGCCTTTGCCAATAGTGATAGCTCAGTGTATCATTCCACAGCCTTAAGTTCTATAGTTTTAAGCTAGTTAGTTCCTTCATCTGGAGCTTGGACTTCCGAAGAACTTACCTTTAGTATAAAATAATCCAGCCAGGGCATGGAGGATAAAATAATGCCTAAGATTAAAGTAATTATCCCAATAATTATCACAGCTAGTCTATCTGGAAAGAGAGAAGAAACGAGAAGTTATTATTTTGCTGGGTAAGTGGAAATTAAAGTATTGCAGCTTGACTTAGCTAAGTGCTATCATTAAATACCATTTGGATAGTCCTAGAAAGCAGAGCAAAATGCTCGGAGTTATATAACCCAGTTTTGTTGACTGAATAATGACGCAAATTACCCCCTGAAGTGCAGCTTTTCATATTCCTTTTTAATGCCGCTTTTTCGTGCAATTTCGCAAGGTAAATAAAACAAAATTATTTGCGAATTTCACGGTGCAATTTCACGGATGTCACATGCAATTACAATGGTCAACACTCGAATTCGCCATCTCGTGGGCAGTCAATCGCGATCTTGGCCGACTTATCGCCAGCGGACATGCAGCATATTCACGTATGACAGCTGCCAAAATTTACGACCCTCTGTTATCACTAATTGAAACTTAATCTCGGCCGATGCAATGTTAATTGGCCCATGCACTTAGTCTCTGGACATTGGACGTTCCGCAGCATCAATATCAACATCACCTTGCTGGCATTTCGAGGCGGTGGGCGTGGCCAGCAGCATCTCGGTTGACGAATCTGATGAATCCGCTGAGATGATGAAGATGATGGGCATGCAATGCCAACGGGTTCTGAGTATTTTCACGGGTTTTTCTGTACTTGCGGCGATCAGTCAACGAACTGATCGCCACGCCGATCCGATCGAGAAAAAGCGTTTTCGCTATCAGGTTTCGCCAAAAAGTGCCGCCGCCCCGAAAAAGTGCAAGGTGAAGCGTTTTGAAACAACATAAATTTCAATTTTATTTATTATTTATTATCTTATAAAAAGCAGCTTCGATTTTGCAGGTCACTGAGTCAAAAGCTGCGACGTCAGCGATAAGGTCGAAAAAATAAGTGAAAAGGGAAGGAACTCCGATTGGGAAGACGAATCCAGAAATACTCTACACGGAATAAGCAGCAGGGATAATAAATTATACCGTATTATTTACTATTACTAAGATTAACCAAGTTTGAACTCAATTTGTAAAATATTTTTTAGCTCACTATTTTACATTGTCATGCAAATCAGATTGCATGGTCTCCCTATAAATAAAGTTATTAAAAAGTAAGAGTGCAATAAAAATGCACTTGGATGCAGAAATCTAGTCCGTGAATGCCATAAATCAGCTTGGAACTCATTAAGCCCATATTTTCCATATGGGTGCATTACTTGCTGTCAAAACATAGCCGGATTATGGAAGTATGTGCATTGAATCACTTTTTGGCCGGCAAAGTTCAGGCGGCTTCTCTGCTCGGCTCTGCTCTGCTTCGTGTTCCACTGACCCTGAAGAGCTCGACGATCACAAACTCTGTCCCAGAGAAAGTTACGCAAAAAAGGAGAGTGAAGTAAAAAGCCAAAAAAGCGACAAGTGTCATAAAACGAGGCACATAACATTTCGGAGCCCAAGGTCAAGGGAAGACAGTGTCTCAACGGAAGGCTTTATTCGGCTCCTCAGTTCTCCAAAGCCATAATGTTACTGCAATCGAACGGCTATTGCGAATCGGGTTTTCTCAGCCCGATGCGAAGATACATATAGCCATATACATTGTAGTATGTAGGCATATAGGCATATAGCCGCAGCGATATGGTCACTAAACATTTGGCACACAATTGATACGTCAGCGAACGACGACTGTTGACAATTATGCTGATCGCAAAGTGAGCACTGCTACTACTACTCGAATATTTATATTTTGAACTATGTTTCCTTGGGAGGGGTTTTGCATTTATACCAGCTTACAATGTACTTGTAAAATATTATTATACCCCTTTTCTGTGCGCCTCTGCTTCAATTGGATTTGGCCGCTGGTGTCATATGCTCGTTTCTTTTGAAAATTACAGCTGAGCACGCGATTCTCATATTTTCAAGCTTCTAAACTCGACAGCCAGCCAAAAACCACGCACAAACGTTTTGAAAAAAAAAAATCACCGAGAAAAGCGAGAAAATCTAAGAGCTCTGCAATTGCCGTTGACTTTCAAACTGTTTAAATGAGACAATTTAAATGGTCAGTAATATTAGCTGGGAGGCCTAAGTGAAACATTTGCCGGCTGGGAGGTCTGTGCAACCTGCTTTTATTTGTTGTTTCGCTCGAAGCTTGGCCCCAAAAAAACAGAGGAAAAAAGGCGAAAAAGAATAAACGCAAGTTTCCCAATTGCCTGTTAAAATTAACGCTCACAATTACCGGCCGTAAAGCTGCAGCTGCTTCGCAGCTCTTGGCCAACAAAAGTGGCGGCGAAAAGGCAACAAAGCGTGCTGGTCATATACCATTTCAATAGACAGTTTCTAGACCCGCATAGACAATACCATACCGTAGTCCATTAACAATGGAGCTAAACAGTTGCAATGTCCGAGACAATCGCGCCGAGATTTCGCCTAAGAACGTGCCGTGCAAATCACAATATTCCAAGACCTGATCCGGCTGCCCCTCCCCCGAAATCTTTATGGCCATGTAAACACTTTTGTTTAAGCAAATAATGGCAATTCCTGGCGGTCCGAGATCACTTCCTCGTACGCCTCACAATTTGCATCACGTGACCGCATCTCCTCCGCCGATCTTCTATCCGCATGCCATGTACATATATTGGAGATCCCTTAGTGGCCAGCACTGGCCAATTAGCCGAAACAAAGGGCAATGGCTATGGGCATGTCCCACGAAAAAAACACATCTCAACCGGTTTTCTGCCACCGAGACGTGCCTTCGCGCAGTTTTGCATTTAAGTTATCGCGTTTCGGCCCTTAATTAAAGCATTTACAACTGATTCTCGGCCGGGATAAGGACCCATGAAGAGATGGGCCGGCCGAAGGTTAGGAACTGGATCTGGAAAGTTCGCACCGAGATGAAAGGGAAGCACTGCGAAGGCTCGTAGCGGAAATCCTGGGGAGAAACCCAGAATGGAAAGTGAATTGGCATTTCCACTCGGAATGTAATTGATGACCCCATTTAGATTAATATAGCAAGATTAAAATTTAACTGGCGAATTTATTTTTCTACATATGTGGTTCTCAGACTTCCTATACGCTTCCTTTATAGGAAGGTTATAGGTTTTACGTTGACATTTCCAATTTAAAAATATTTAGTATTCAATATTTAAGCGTTTTTCAAACATTATATTTGTTTTGGCTTCTGGTTGACTGCATTCTGTGTCAACATCTTAAAAATTCCAACGCAGAGCAGCCGAAGCTGAGGCACGATCTTGGCCAGGCCTTAATGCCAGCATCTGGTTATATAATCGCAAAGCACACTCCGCTCGCAGACGTGATTCGGTGTTGCCAAAGAGTCCGCTGCATTCGGGAACTCTTCTTCTTCGGCACTTGAGCCACTGCATCGACTGCAACCATCGCGCCTGTCTCTGTTTGAGCCGGCCAAACAAACGGGCAAAACCGCGCCGCCCGCGTCTAGAGCCCCCCCGCCCCCCTTCAAGACATAGAATTGGCCATAAGCAACCTGCATGTGTTTATTCATGCTCACTCTCCCAATCCACACGGCATCCACGGCGGCTACTTGATTTCGCACTCGCAAGCACTCAACTCACTGTCGCTATCACTGGCCCCTTGAATCGACTCGGAACCCACTCGTTCACTCAATTTCAACGCTCATTCACTGTTTTGCAGCCTCAGCTGCACAGGGAGAAATACTAGGGAGCTTATCTATCACAAGGTAATGGAGAAAAACTACTAATTAAAAATCACTTGGATCAATATTGAAAGTAAGGTATCTTCAGATTTTATTACTTATATGAAGACTTTGTAATGCACATATGTGGAAGTATTGTTAACATCAAGTTCAATTGCTTTCGGTGTGGTAATTTCCCCCCATCCCCTCTCTAAATGTCTTGCCCATTGATTTGGCAACATTTTCATATTTGCTTTGAATGAGCTCGTGGCTAGTTGCTGGTATTGGTCTTCGCAAGTCCGAGTACTTGGCAGTTAAAAGTGGCTAGTATTGCTGGCCACATAGTTTTCAATTGCCAATTTTCTGTTTTTAATACTGCTTGTGCTTGTTGCTTGTTTGTTATGCTCGGACTTTGCAATAGAATTGCCCAAGGGAAATCAGCTAGCTTCCTCAGTAAGAAGAAGAAGTAAGACAGCTAGACAGCATCTCTCACATAAGCCAGTATAGAGGCCAATTAAAAGCTTTACTATTTTGGCCTTTCATCGTAAAGATACATCTCAGATAAATCCTTCGTCGATCGTCACGTCCCACAGAAGTACCCATAATTGCCCCTGGCCAAGCAGCATCCCCTAGAAGTCCAATAGCAATAGCAAGGCACTTGGCCAACATGGCAATAAAGCCAGGCCAATAGTCAAGTGCAAAACGCTTCAAATATAATTCTATATAAGCGACAATCGAAAATGCCTCGAAAACAAAGTGAAACCGAAACCAGAAAACACAAAAATTCAACCAAAAAATTGTGAAAAGCGAAACGTAAACAAACGGAGCCTGGGCTCCAGTCTAAGCCAAGTTCAGATAGCTGCCGTCCCTCTCTGGCGAATGTTCTTGGCCATGGTTACTAGTTACTGTTTGCTAGCTGGCTGGCTGTTTGCACACTTGGCTGCCTTCGACTAACTAAGCCTAGCTGGCTTGGCTTGGCTTGGCTCACTCGGCGTATACGCAATGTCGGCCATTGCATAGAACGCTACAGTCTCCGTTTGAATTGAAAAACTAGAGTTCGTGTCTGTGTGTTTCCTTGATTTACATCTGCGCTTAGTTGGCCGCTCAGTTTAGCTGTTTTCGACTTTTCGTTTTCAAGTCTACCTCTAAATTGTTTTGATTTTTTGTTTTTTGTTTTTTCGGGTTTATTTCTTATTGCCTCTTGGTTTTTCCTATCGGCCAAAGACTCGTTTTTCAGTTTTTCGGCTGCAGTTCTTGGATGACCAGTTTCGTATACAGCATTTTGCGGTATTTTTTCAATCTGTCAATTTGCTAGTGTGGGTTTGGTCTTTGCTTTCAGCCAACTCAACAGGCTTCTGACCAATTTGGCAGTTGATATTGACTTTAGTTAGCTAATTGAGTGTTTAATAACATTTTTCTTTAATTCGATTTTCTTGTTATTTGACGAAGGTGATAAGAATCTGTCAGTCAAGGCATTTCCTTTTCGGGAAAGCTTGTCCAAATAGTATGGGAAAATTCCTAAAATGGTGATTATACTCAAAGAGTTCTTATATGTGTTTACTATTTCTAAAAAGAATTTTCCGTAACTCTTATTGATGATGTGCCCCGTGCTGAAATTAATGTACTAATTGTTTTTGCATTCAGATACGCCTTGTTTATGCATCCATTATTTATATTCACTCGGATGACTGGCATATTTGGCGGTGTAATTAAGTGGGTTGTACTTACTATTGCTAATCCTAACTCCATTTGATATCAGCATGGAGAGCGGCGTTCCCCTGTGTGTCACATGGGGGCGGGACCTCCGCCCCGTGGCAGTTGACCCCTGTGATGGCTGTGCATGTGGTTGCTGCTGCTGCTGCGGATGCTGCTGTTGCAGTTGCTGTTGCTGCTGTTGTTGCTGCTGCTGCTGTCGTCGACCACGCCCACAGGTGGCCCAGTCAAGGAGGTGATCTCTAGCGGTGCGTCCATATCGCAGGTAATGTTTTTCCAAGCCCATAATTCAAGTCTATCGGAGATAGTAGCAATAAAAGCGGTTGAGGTGGATTAGTTCAGCGGCGACTAGGGGACAACAACATATTTATGGAAGGCAATTATAATTTAAATGGCCTGCCGTGTCGGTCAAGTGTTTCCTGGGGTCGTTTGTCTAACCTGGAGACGCGAAGAATTTGTAGAACCTTGGCATACTCCTTCAAAGATTTGGCTGCGATTAGCTGCATTTTCAAGCGGACCTACTGAAACCGCAATGAATCGTGCCATAAATTCAGTTACAACAGTATAATAATATATGTTTTTATTAGCCCGGTGGCTGATAAATGCTCCATGGCGTAAATACATTTGTCACTTGCTACGTGAGTGCCGGGGAACCCTCTCCGCTGGCAGGTCGTTACCTTAAGCCACAGACAATATGCTAATTGGCCAGCAGCCACTGGCTACCGGCACAGTTTCATTTGCTTACTAATTGAAAATGCAGAAAATCGAATGGAATCTATCAGTGGGTCCAGGAAAACGTGAAGATCTCAGTTCGATCTCAGTGTATTAATCAGGCAATGCGGAATCAAACTCAGGTCAATGCACGTGATCAAATCATATCACAAGCAACTCAAAAAGTACAAATAAAAATTATTCTTAGATTAGTTTATGGTAAGGAAATTCCAAATAATTAATAATTATTGATAATATTGATTGTTCTATAATATGAATTACTGCCCAAATTGAATAGCAGCCCTTTAAAAAGTCTTGAATTTCCATAAATACTCCATAAATCTATTTGGCTAATTGCTCAATGCTGAAATGTTCGACCAATTATTTTTATGTGTTTTGTTAATCCCTTGTCATTATATTTCATTCGAAAAATGCTAATACATGGTAATAAATAAAATAATAAAATGGAAACTATGGGTGAAGCCTGGAAAGTGTTATGATCTCGGCCAAAGGGGAATTGTACTCACTGCACATGATCAATAATCAAGTTCAATCGCGGTGACACTTGGAATTTTATTGTGAAAAGGAGAGAATATTTCTATGCAAAGTGCGGAAAAAAACAAATGACTGAGGCAACGAACTTTGCATACCTGGACTTATGCTTAAGTGGACTCTCAACTCTATTTCTGTCGTTTCGAGTGTGAGCTCATTACTCATTTGGTCATTTACCAAGATTTTCATTTAAGCCGCATCTCAAGTGAGGGCAAATTATTTTTAATTGACTTCTGACATAACTGAAATGTTAGTTAAACGGCTGTCACAATTGAGCGATTTTGGTTTATGAACAAAGTTGTGTAAAGTTGGATACAGGCAAAAAATAAGAAAACAACAATATTTAAACCCAATTAATGACATTTATACCATTTCGTACTTTGTTTTGCGTTGTTTTTTGCGTATCTCTTTTAATTGCAGCCAGATTGTAAACTGCTTTGGGCCAAGAGAAGCCGCCTTAACTTTTTGCCATTTTGGCAGGGCAAATATTTAGCTGTGCGCTTAATGAGCATAAAATAATTAAGGCCGCATTTAATTTGCCAACTTCCCAAGGGTATTCAAAGGGAAAGGATGCGGAAACGAGCGAGGTTCCCTGGATAACGACTTCATTCGAAGACCAGCATTCAGAACTCAGCATTCAACATTCGGCAGTCGGAAGTGGGTATTATTTATCATCTTGCGGTGCGACACTCCCCCACCATTAACCCCTTGTTGCACACTCCTTTGCCGAAAGTCACGCCTCAATGGCCAGCGCCAATCCATTAAGAAGTCCCCAGCTCGCCGGAGCAGAAGAAAATAAATAAAGTGGTTAAATCAGGCGGGAGAAAAAGCAAGAGTTAAACACGTTTTTTACAATTTTGCGCTTATTGTACTTATTGGCCACGCCGCGGTCACCTGGCTTCTTTGGCATAAGCACATTATGCAATCCGAAAATAAGACACCGGCACTGTGCGACTCTGGACTGGATTGGCCTGGCTAGAAAATCATTAAAAAATAGCACAAGCATTTGCGTAAAGAAATTTCAAAATGCCAAATGCGAAATTTGATTGACCTAAATACGCTTTTATAATAGCCATATATCCCCGGCCAGACCAGAGGTGTATATGGCAACTGGCTGGATGTGTTGCAACTGCCACATGCCTCTCGCCGCCACTGGAGCACCATGTCCAGCTCGGCTAGCGAAGCTTTCTAACAGCTGACGCCGACGATACCCAACCCGATTCCATGGCTTGCATCTATATATCCATGCCCAGTCCCAGTCGCAGTCCCAGTTCCAGTCGCTCAGCCTCACTTTCGATTGCAGTTGCAGCAAAAGTAGTGCCAGAAGTAGGTTGCTTGGCCAGCAGGCCACTTGGCCACTTGGCCACCGAGCCACCACTGAGCCACTCCGTCCAAAGCGTTCGTTGGCATTTGCCGAAAATCTGCCTTCCCGCTTGCACCTGCTGCACTTTGCTGCGGTTCATGTTGTGCTGCTGTGGATGTGGCTGCTGTTCGCGTGCATTTCGAAGTGTGAGTCAAGAGCTGCGCCTTCTGTGGCGCCTGCTTGGGGGTATTGTGTTGAATTCGCTGGGAGGGAGGATATCAGTTTCGGAAAAACCCACATTTAGCTATGGCTTCGTGAACTTTAAATGGGCAAGGAAAATTGGGCAAGCACTGGCATTCTGCGGGAATTCTGGAATAACTTGTTGGTAAATCCAACTCATGTTTTTCTTTTACTTTTAATTAATAGTGTTGTAACTTACAGAAAGAGTATTTACTAAATTTGACCAGTTTTCTTGGCTATTCAATCTCTAAATATGAAAACACCACTTGCCAAATATTTTCCTTAACTTCTGTGGAGTGTATCTCAAGTTCGCTGCTTTCCTTGACTCATTCGGCGATGTTGCCTCTTTGCAAACAGTAGCAACCGGCCGAAGTGGCTGCTTGCCCTCCTCCTCATCCGAATGGCTGTGTCCGATGTCTGCGATGTCGTTCCTCTTGTTGCACTTGTTTCTTTTGGTTTCTTGGGAGTGCAGTTGTGACTGTGAAGCTGCTGATTTAATAATTTCACACAGCCTCAGTTTCAGGTTACTGTGCACTTTTTGCTCAGTAGTGCGAAGGTCACGCGCCACCTTTTCTCTTTCCCGCAAATACCATTTACCATCCCCAGCTGCAGAGGGATCCAGTTTGTGCTGGCTGGAGTGCGAGATTTCGGCCTGTTTTATGCATTTTTAATAAATTTCTGCTTAATTTTCGGCAGCCAACGCTTTATCATTTTATGGTCGTTATTATTTTTTCTTTCTTTCCTGCGCTGTTATTACATATATAAAATATCAATTTTTTGGAATCATCTGCTTCCTTTTCCTCCTTGGCCGAAGGCACTTGAATGGCTTCATAAGCCATGGCCAAGAGGTGCGCCCACAAAAGGGACGAGCACATGGACACAAGGGCCTGGCATTTCATAATTGGCATCTTTGGGAACGCGTTGATTGGCAAATTGTATGCAATTATTGAAACTGGGGGTTGCCTCTTTTTGTTCGATTTCACATGCGAAAGGTTCGTTCATCTCTCCCGCTGCTGACATTGAGATAAACATAAAAATCTTTCCGGAAGTCTCCGTTCGAACCAGAAGTGCTCTCTCATTTAGCTCTAATTGCAGCCTATATATGGGGCTGGGCATTTATTTGGCTATGCCCCCAATAGCATAACAGCTAAGTGCACCGGGGAAAAAAACACGAAGTCGCCTTTAAAACCCTAATTATTATGATTACATTTTAGATTGCTTCCGAGGGAATTTTTGAATGGCAATTTATTCCATTCTTAAAGTTCCAATTAAAGTTAGTACGTAATTTCTTTCTGTGTGAGAGCTTTCCGCTTGGTAGCGCCACACTTTCCTTGGCGGGGAGTAGACTTCATCCAACTTTTATTTTATTATGCCATCGTTTTGTTCAGCTCAATTAAGATACAACGCATCGGGAGCGAAAGCGATGGGTATATTTACATGGGCATATTCATAGCTCAGCTAGCCAGGCCAAGCGCAACAAATCATTCTATAAATGGTACAACAACAGCAGCAAACACTGCACGAGCAATGTAAACAATTTAAATGGCATTAAGTAATTCAACATTAACATTAAACTTCATGTTAAAATAATTGTTGTTATAGAAATTGAGAAAATGCGGCAGGTTGGGTGTGGAAAGTAGAGTTCGTACATGTAAAACGAAAGACTTAGGAAACGAACTTGACATTGTGGGATCAACCTAAAGTAAGTTAAGTTATTTCTTTAAACAATTTTTTTTTCTTTCAGATTTGCAACCTAACAAGTAAATCCCCAATAATAGTTACCTTTTTTGCAGTAGTTCGATAAATGCCTCTTCAATTGAGTTGCCCTAATTGAGCTCTCATCTTCAAAATCACTTGATTAGTTGCCCCGGCATTTGACACGCGTTCACACAAACCCGAGAGCGGCAAAAAACGTTAACAAGATTGTTGCGAACGTCATGGAGTCTGGACGGAGTTGCAGTACTCGTCCCAGTCCCAGGCTTGGCTTAAACCGTGGCCAATCACTGAAGCGTTGCTGGCCGCTCCATCAACAGCTGAATTATTGGCAAATATTTTCCAATACTCGGCAGCAGCTGCGTCGAGTGTTGTAACTTATACGCGCACACTCTCCCGCTGTCTATTTTTGGGAACATTTTATGGCCATTTTTTGGCGAAACGATACGCGAAATGCTCCAATTACGCTTGAGAATTTCCACTGAATCAAAAGGGCCTTTTCGAGCAGGCTTTTTCGGCGAGTCATGAATCAATTTCGCTCGGTTTGAGAAGGGTCGGATCTGGTTGTCAGAGAAATAAGGCCGGCAAGGTCGTGCGCGAGTGTGTGTGGGCCGGCAACTTCAATCCTGACCTAAGTCACCATAGTATATAAGCCAGCCGATTCGCTTGTCTCGCCCGCGGCCAGAAATTAGCGATTGATGGCTTTCTCGCACTTTAAGCCGCCAAATGGCAATTTGCCAATTTCTCGGTCTTATCAGGGGGCCAATCAGTTGGTTATTAAAGAGCATGGCCCGCTCATTATGTAAACCTATCTGCCAGATATTGTATGTTCGCGTTATTAGCAAGTGTGCCTGCCCCGGGCCGTGGTCAAATGAATCAGAAATTCACAAAAAAAAAGGTACACTCATCACAAAACTTGTGTCAATATTTCAATTTAACGGTTAGGAAAGCACCAAAGCAACGCAACAAAAGCGGCCTTTTGTGTGACGTCTATTGCACTTAAAGGTATTTTTTCGCTTGCGGTTAATTTAAGACAACTTCTGTGTCCACGTTTAAGTCTAGCAAATCGGTGGGCGGACAACTGGATGGATGGCTGGGTGGGTTTGGATGGGATGAGTGACTAGCTGGCTGTCCCAACTAAGTGCTCTACTCCCAGAGGTGTAGACAGCGTTGGAAATTTCGCCTAAATTGCTGTCTGCGGTTCACTTGAAAGTGAAACTGATTGGGCTAAGCCGAAATGTGGCGTGATAAAATAGGGCTTGTGGAGTGGGTGAGGATGTTGAAAGACCTAAATTTGCACTAAACTGTATCTAGTACAAACTTAACGAGGGAAAAGGCTTCTTTCAGCTTTCCCACATTACGTACACTTAAGTTAAGTCCAAATGTCGTCATAGATTGTTGGTTTTTGGGACATCTCTCCCCACACAGCCGACCTTCAAAATTCTGCCTCAACTGTTTGCACTGACCCCTAAATTTCACACCATTTCACACACAAATGTCTCAATTTTTATTACTTTTATTTGCCTCAAGTGTTTCTATTTAGCTGTCACTGGGGTCATAAAACGCATTTTGCAAGATCTGCGCAAATGGCATAGGAACTCGTAAATGAGACGGATTTGTCAATAATCAATAGCGAGATTTGACGCATAAGCTAGAAAGATCTATGTTATACGTCAGGCCTCTAGTTCCGCTGAAAGGGAAGTACGCAGAGCTAGGTGACCTTACATTGTGGCTTTTTTTTTTAATTTAAATTTCACCTTAACATTGACCTGAACTCGGCCTGCATGTGGGTCAAACTTAATCAGGGGTGGGGAAAACGCATCGTTGTGGGGTTTTCGGTACGTGTCTGCAATGGCATACTTGTGAAATCCCCCACCAGCCGAAAACCGAAAACAGATCGGCAGACTCCAAAAAATATGCATTTGGCCAAGAGACAAACATACGAGAAATGACCGCTCATAACCACATTGCCGTTATTTTGCATAACTTGCAAAATGTTCACACTTAATTGCAGACTGCAAAAATGAGCCAAAAAGCGAAGGCAGAAACAGCACACAAAACTGTTTATAAATTGAAGCAAACAACCCAAGAGTCATTGGGCAAGGGCTTTTCTGAGTAGTCTAGATTTTTGACATCCCATTGATAAGGCTGCCGGCTGTCCAGTGAAATTTTCGCAATCAGCTTAATTGATTTGCTCCCGTCTGGCGAATAAAATGATATTTTTGACAGCTCCGTTAATGTTTATAATCCAATTAAATGCGCACATTGAACTGCATTTCGATTAAAAGGTGCAGGGGTTTGTCGATTTAAGCTTATATAATCGTGGCGCTGATAAAGGTAATAAGTTAATAATAAAACAATATAAATATAGCACTATTGAAATTTAATTTGTTGACAGGAGCTATCATTGAAATGTATTCAATTATATTTTCGATTTCAGCTTAAATCAGATAAGTACTCCTAAATTGAATTTAAAGATTTTGCTGGACATTTCTTTTGACATAAATAATTAATTCAGTTCATGAACAATTGCAATTTCTATCACGATATTTGAATAAATTAAATTCAAGAGAAATAATCCAATTCCAAACAATAAATTAATTAATCCTATAGCTGCTTAAAGTTGATCAAAATAATTTACATCTCGACGACTCAATTTGAATACAATTATGCAGTCACAACACTAAACATGTTTTGCTTTTCTTATTAATTAACAAAAGTTTGTACATTGAAGTCAAGGGTTAATAATTAAGCAAGTTTAATAAATTGCAGACAATTATTCTTTGGCAGTTAATGAAAACATTACAGCCAATCGGCGAAACCTTTAACAGAAGCACATTAATAAAATTCCGTACTTGACACGCGAAATATAATTAATGAAACCACACTTGATATTTACAATTTTTGCACCACACAGAATGTTGCACATACGCCCTCTGGCCATAACTCATACGCCCCGTTTGTCACTTACTTTTCGAAAATTCTCAGGCGTTGCACGGCTAATCCAAGGTTTGTCTTTCGCTAGTGGAACTACGATTGGTATCTATTTGGGTCAGATGTAAACTTTTCGCATATTCACTGCCGCAAGCCAATTGATTTTGAGCCAATTACGATTTGTTATTCGCTTGCAATTTGGTTTTTAAGAACTCATACTAGCATTATCCTTCGCACAGACACTCGTCGAACTCTGTGGATTTATTATTTAGCCGCATTTACTGACGATCGCGCCGCTGGCGAGAGCATGTGTCGTTTGAAGTTGACGCGTCGAAATGAAAAACTGGCATGAATGGACCGTCGTCTGGGCAAGACGTTTTTGTTTAAAACCCCCAGACTTGCGACGACTTCGGCAGCGATCGCCGACTAAGTACGAGTGCTTTTAAGCCGAGCCGATCGTTCAGATACGCTTGAATGTATCTGTGAGATACTCGCACCGCTCTGCTCGCCCGGAGTGCTGCAATCCTAGCCGCTGTTTAGATTTAAGGCAACAGAAGCAGAAGCAGAAACAGAAACAGAAATTTGGCAATTGGCTTAAACGCATGCGCAGCCGAGGTGAGTTTCTCTCAGGTTGAGTTTTTCCTTTCCTCAACAGGTAATTGGCCTGATTGAATCGGGGGGTTTTTTCGCGTTTATGCTGAGTCACCTGTACTTTGGATGGGTTACTTCTCTTGTTTACTTGTTTGCGTCTTCTCGCTTTTTATCGCCGTCGGTGGTTCTAGTTAAGTGAACTTGACGCCGTTTTATAGCTTCCTTAGTATTTCCGACTTTTGGGGTTTTTCTGAGGGATATGCGGTGCGACAGCACGGAAAGATATGCCTTTTACCAAGGATCGCGAATGCATGGAGAAAAAATATAGGCAATGTTTTCGCTCTAAAAAAGGTTTCTGTACTTACTTTAAATACAATTTTAAACTTTATTTTAGCCTATAATTGCAGTGCAGTCTAATTTTATTTGGATGATTCCATTGAAGACTCAATTAATTACAAATAGTTAGCCCGATTTATACACCTTGAAGGCGATAGTTGTGAAAACTCCCCATTTGCCATAAAACGAAGTGGAAAATTTTCCAGACGCGCACTTGTTTTTATGTGTCTAAGTAAACAACTCAAATCGGGGGCTTGACTGCCCTCGCCAGACGGCTAATTCCCGTCGATTCAGAGCGATTCAACAAATACAAATCAGCTATCACGCACTGACGTCATGAGTATAGTAGTATCTATTGTTGATCTCACCGGACGAGATCTGAACTCTTCAATTAGAGACCTGTATGTAGATAGGGGTTGCTTTACGGCCAAGAACTTGGTCATAAATTTAATGGAATTGATAAATATACCCATTGATTGAAGGACATCAACTAGCCGAGTCAATCATAACTTTCTTAGGCTAAAAATACACCCAACTAATTAGCATGGCACTCTAGTAAATCCGCTGTAATCTGTGAGGTTTACATATTGCATTGGGATAGCTTCGGTTCCAGTGATGATTGATGACGATAGATGACAGCTCAGTTTGCTTACTTTAGATTTCAGCACATTAAGTAGCATGACCGCACCGGAAACTGGTCTTTTGTACAACAATTTGCCGCCACAAAGGAAGTGCTCCCGCAGTTCAATGCGATTCCAGTGGGTCACAATGCACAAAGCCCTCGAAAATCCTCAAGTGCTCAGTAAACTTGGTTAGCCGGATAGTCGGAAATAACTGAGATCCGCTCAGCTTACAAATGACACAGTTACCCAGTTAGTGGCCAAGGATGCCACTGCACTTATTTGGCCCAAAAGACCTTAATCTAATATACAGTACAAGTAGCCCCGAAGGCTGCAGTTGTCAAGAACGACTTAATTGCAGTTGTGAAACTCGAAACTAAAGCACATCCAAGTATATTTACATTTGACAACGAAAAGTTAAGACCGCGACACATGTTATGGGACAAGTTGTGGTCGTTTTTGGACAACCAAAATTTTAACTTATATTGTTTATAATTATAATTGCCAGCATTTTGCGGAAAAGGCCACGGGGGACATTAAAAATATTCAAACTGCCTCGGCAGACGCTCCACTTGAATGGCAAGAGGAATTTGCCTCTGGAATGACTTAAGTCATTTTTACAGAGGCCAGTAATGTCCACTCATCGCAAGTTCAAGTTTGCCGGGCAAAATCACACGGAGTCGGGTTTAAATGGGTGATTAGTTAACGGCACGTTCGATTTAATTGTCCGGCGACAAAGATCTTAACTGCATGATCATGCTCGGTACTTGGTAGCGAGATCAAAAACGAAGAAGTCACTAAAAACATGGTGATTTGGGCAAATGATGATGTCAAACTTAAATACTAAGGAAAATCGTACGAGGAAAGTTATAGATTTATAAATTAGTATCTCTAGCCTGGAACGTGCAAATTTTCATGGCGCGAAAATGTGTGAAATGTTTTCTTATATTGATTTTAAGTAGTTACAGAACTAACGTCAGGCTCATTAAAATTGGTTTTAAATGCTTTGCACATGACTATTTTATACAGAACAAATATTGAAGGTCCGCTTGGTACCCTTCCTTAAGTAATGCTACTGCTTTGAGCCCGATTAGTAATAATTTGTTTGGTAGAATTCTCAACGCTTAGATTTGCTTCCTTAAAACTACAAAAACCCATTCCCAACAAATTGTTAACAATAGTTACGCTTTTGCCAGCATACAAACAGAAATTCCCAGCACTTCGAACTGGCCAAGCCCCAATATTGTACGGGCCCTTTCCTATATAGTTATAGCAAACTTTTTAATTTGTTTGTCAGACACTCGGCTGTAAACCTTGGTCAAACAGGCGTAAGGGCCCAGATTTAGGTAGATATCGCACTCGAGGATCAACAAAGTAAGTCTGGGATACTGCGAACTCTGAACCCGAGACACTTTTGGTTTATATTTAGAGATTCGATATTGAGGAGGGTGTGACCAGAACGACACATCATCCTTCATATTGAAAGTTGATTCACCTGAACGATCACGAAAACAGGTCTCAAGTGTCGCAATCCAACCTAGAGAGGTTACTACAAGTCCCAGCCCGAAAACCCTGCCAGAAAGATTGAGAAGATCAAACGGCATCTCATTGCCAAGCAAATCGGAAATCAGACAGCACGAGCCAGGCCCATGAAACATATGACCTAGCTGAAACAATATCTGCTGGCTGGTTATGGCCATAAACATATTGCCAAAAATATGACATGAAGTGCAGAAATTTTTACATATCCATTTATTCAATTATTCAACGACCACGCGGTAAACAGGCTTGCAAAACACTGCCCTCCAAGGGCCATCATAATTCACAGACGACTGGCCTAGAAGCAGTCGCAGTCCGAGGAGTTGGCCCATCCGGCGAATTGGCCAACTTAATACATCTTTTTCTTTCAATTACCGCTTGAAGGACAAAACAGACAAACTCCACCAGGGCTGCAGGGTTCTGCGCAATCGTGGTCAAAAGCAAGCCAAGTCAGCCCCTGCAGACAAATCTCTTTATTATGGCCAAGAAATGAAAAGTTTTCGCCTTGCTGTTGGAGGCGTTGAAGCGGAAATAATTACCCGCAGACTTAATGTTTTAATTTGTGGAAAATGCTTTGCATCTTTGATTTTTAATTTTCATTTGAGTTCATATGGCGGGGGGATTATTCGCCGCTTAATTGGAATTTGTAGGGCTTTATTTGCTATATAAATGTTGAAGAATGTGGTGATGTTATAAGCTTAAACTTATGTTAAACCAAATAACATTTAGTTAACAGTATCTACAGGTAGCCAACAGAAACTAGTTTCTCGGCATAACATAGCACTGCTCGCCACATAATCAGATACTGTTAAGGTTGAGATACAGTTCTGCATACTTTTAGGAAGATACAATATGTACATGTTATAAACTTCATTATCTTTACAAAATGAATAAATTTAGTTGAATGCATGTGAATTTTTCAAATACGTCTGAAAACACTTATTGCTATTGATTTCATTGACGAAAGTTAAGCAACCTAATGGTAGTTAAGCCCAGTAGATTTGCCAACGTCATGATCCCGCCCCTTTATAGAATGGGGCGGTACCCGACAAATGATCCACAAGGCAAAAACAAGGCTTCCCCCGATTGCCCCAGCTTTGACTGGCCTCCTCATTAACTTTCGAGCAGTTTTCCACTGCAATTACCAATTACTGTCAAGGCTACTAATCTTGCACCGGCTATTGGAATAATAATAATAGTTTATGGAGGGGTTTTACGGCGATCGCATTGCGGAAAGCTCCTCTTCATTTACGGCTTAATTGATCCAACTGTAAACCCGCTACAAATGGTCTTAAAATAAAACGTTTACATTTATTGAAACTGGTTTAAGGCCCAGTGCGCTTTTTATGACGTCGGCCACTAAAATGATTGCAATGTGCGGACAGACACCCAACGGTAAAGCTATATAACTTCAGGTCGGAGGTCAAACGACGTTCAAGGGTCGGCAAATTGCGGCAAAGCTCGTTGTATTTATTGCACTTTTTATTCTGGCCGCACTCAATCAATTGTCATTCAGTTTGATCGATATATGCACTTCAATACTCACTGATGGCAGGTCCTCGCCTGCGAAGTCGATGATTAACTGGCTCATTGCCCGCTGTTTAATTTGCTGCTTAATTATTATGCAATAGTTTTTTATTATTTCGGTTTTTCTTTCCGAAGAGTCGAAGAGTCAGTCACTGCACGTAATTAATTATATGGTAATAACTACTCACCATGGGAGTTAATATTTTTATTCTTTACATATTTTCAGAAATAACATTATCTGTATGACAACGCACAGAGCCTCGAAATCGACTAAATGGCTTCAGAGGCTGTGGCCCTTAGTTTGCTCAATTTCAGATTTCTTCTTGCAAAGTCAGTAGCGGTCTGAGGGTTCAAAAAATAATGCAAAAGTAAAGAAAATTAAAGTTAAGGATCAAAGGGAAATTGTCCTATTGTCTGTGCTTAAAACTTAATACATATTTTTAAAAATATTTTTTTTAAATATATTATCTTGAAAATAGAATATGGTGCGCCCCATTTAAGGCGCTACACTGCCCTCCTGACTTTTGAAGCGTATTTAACAAGTCTTAATTGAACTGTGCGGTTGACCTGTTGGCATGCGTACGACAGTACGTATAGAACCACACACTAGACTTTGAGATACAAATTCCGAATAGTGCGTGGGGAATCTAGCAATTACACAGATATAACAGCATTAAAAAATTAAATATGAAAAATGTAAAAAAAATAATAAATGTGGAACCACTTGTGGCTGTGTTTCTTATCATAAATGCTAATAGCTAAAGTTACTGACACATTAAAAGTTGCTATAGCATTCCAACTTTTTGATGATCGTTAAAAATATAACCATAACAATATTTCCCATTAAGATAGGCAAATGATGCAACTCTCGGTAATTTCCAACCGCCAAACTAAACAAACAAAAAATATGATTCCTTAATTACGGCAACTTCAACCCTTCGATGCTCCCGACAGGCTGCAAATGTCAATCAACTGGAGGCAAATAAAAACAGATACGCAGACCGCATTTATTTTGCATAAATGTAAATAATAATTTCGAGCCAAGGCAAACAGGGAGCTGGAAAAAAGTCGACGAAGAATTAAATTAAATTGTGCAATCAAAATCTGTGACGAGTGAGCAAAAACCGAAATGCCAAAGCCTGGCAAATGCAGAAATTGTTTCGAGGCACCTCGTTTGCCGTTTGCTGTTAGCTGTTGTTAGCTGTTGGCCTGGTCAGAAACAGAAGCCAGATGTCCATCAGAAATGCATCCAATGGATTTGCTAAAAAGTAGCAGGCGCCGTATCCGTATCCGCCGGATGAATCACGACGGCGGCGGTGGAGGGGCAGGAGCAGGCACAGGAGCTCTCCGTCCGGATAATTAAAAATGCTGCGCCTCCGGCCGCAGGCCTTCACTCATCGGCTTCAACTGCACTGGCAGCCAAGTTAATTGAATTGGCTTACGGTTTTTGTGATTATTTCTCTGGGCTTCTCCAGTTAGAAATGGCCATCGAACCATTGATGCACTGAGGCATATATGCATAGGCGTTCTGCCGATTTTTCATAAATAATCATTTCATATTTTCCTAAGCACGTGACCAAAACTAATTTTATTTTCATTATCCAATTGCAGTCCCCGCACCTAATCCCCGTGCCCTATAAATATAGCCGCATAAAACGGGGTCACCCTTTCGCTAATTTAGCAGCGTGTCTAAGTTACCGGGCATCCCTTTGTCCTTTTCGTCGGTGGTGGTGGTGGTGGTTTGATTTTCCAACCTTTGCATACATTTCAGCGCAATCTGTTGCCTAACTAGGCGTTACATTGATGCCATTTCCGGAGAAACAGGACTTAAACAGGATTTATTTCCAAAGGGAAACAGAACAAATCCTGAAGAGCTTAGATTACTACCATCAATTCCTTCAAATCTAGGGTAGGTGGAATGCAATTCTTTAAGAGATCAGCAATGATCAACACATAGCTTGAGAAAATCCTCCAGCAAACCTTCTTCCTGCCATTTCGTTGATTTCAATAAATTTCGTGTAAATTTGTTTGACTAATTACTCCCGTTGCTGCGATCTAATGTGACAACTACAAGGCCGCATAAATTCCCAAATTACTTCCGAGTGGCTGAAGTCGCAGATTTCGTTGCCCACAGCGAGTCACATAACTCAGCGAGACATAAAAATTAATTAAAGTGCTCCTTAGACTCCTCGAGGGACTCGAGTCAAGTAGCCGCCGAATGTCCTTTGGCTGCTTTCACACGTTGCAGCGCGTCCTTTTCCCATTTTCCTCCTTGGCCGCAGCGTCAAGTGATGAGCCTTTTTTGCCAGGCATCTGGATTTCAACCCTCCTCGAGTCCTGTGGGTTTGCTGCTGTTGTTATTGTTTCGAGCTGTCAAATTTCGTTGTATCCTGCGTATCCTTTGTGTGCCAGTCTGCGTCTCCTTTCGTGTAATTTTATTAATCACAACAACACATTTGTTGTCTGCTACCCTTTTGCTCCTTTGCTCCTTGTGATTGTCCTTCTTATTTCTGGGCCTGTGTGTCCTGTCATTTAGTTTTGACTAATTACGCAATTTGTATGCAATAAAAAATATTAATTGCCTTCACGCCGCCTCTCTTCGCCTGGAAAATTATGCAACTCTTTGATTTTTTGCAAAAGCACTGTTTATTTACTTTTTGCCGCTGCAATTGTGGAAAATTCTGGGCGTGGGCAAAACAGGGGGCATGGTCGAGCCGCGGCTATGCGAATTTTCCAGTTGGTTTAATCGGCGCCCTCATGCGTACATCAAAAATCAACGAGGTTCAGCTGTAAAAAATTGCAAAAAATAATATTGTAAAAATATTCCTGCTGCTCCACCATTAAAAAGCGGAAAGAGATCTTCATCGAGCTGGGATAAATTAATAATGGTTCTATAAAATGTAACCATTTGAATCAAGAGTTCAAGGGAGTATTAAAGAACATATGATATAAGCGATTTGCAGACCTATAAAATATTTTACTAATAATTAACCGCCTTATTTGCAATTTATTGGCAGTATAAGGAGCTGGTTCAAATTAGCTTTTCTCACATATTTACACACCTAACTAGGCCCACTTAACAACCACTCGACTGAACGGCACTTTCCCACCACATGGTCCAAACACAAATAAATATGCGAGCCACCACAAAACCACAACTACGAACAAACCACACACACACATGGCCAACTCACAAACCATTAAATGTGTAAATTTCATAAATTAACCAATAAAGTTGGCAATTATTTTCATACACTCGGGAGCGGGCGAAAAAAAACACGTTGTGTGCAATCAAATTAAGTGAAATAAAGTCATAAAATGGGGAGTGGAAAATATTTTCATAAACTGTTTGGCGGCTCGTCGAGTCCCATGAAAACTTTTCGCCCTGCGCCGAATAAAAATAAAGAAAATAAAAATGCAAGCCAAGAACTTGGCAACTAAAAATCGCTTCATTCTAATTACTTCCGTTCGCGACTCCGCTGAAGGACTTCCGCCAGCAGGACACGTCGTCCAGTCCAAGTTCAAGTTGAAGTTCGGTCTTTTCTCGGCATTTCGAGGCAGTGCGAACGGGAGTGGGAGTAGCAGTTGCGAGGGGGGCGTGGCGCATAAAACAATCGTTTTGTAATAAAGATGAAAATTTTATTAAAAGATGTCGGAAGCAGATGTCGCCGGCAGGACGAGAACGAGAACGAACTCCGAACCCAAAACCCAGAAGCCAGGAGCCAGAATCCAGAAGCCAGGAGGCAGGAGCAACCCACTGGGCAGCAAAAGCCAGCGACAACACACACTTTATAATCTTTTATCGCATTTTTTCTACTTGGCTGACACAAAGAGCGTATTTATGCGACTGTTAACGTTATGAAAAGCCCATAATTTCGCAGCCACCCCGAGAGTTGTGCTCCGGTTTCTCTAGTTGCCGGCGCGTATAATAAAAATAATAAACGTTGTCCTCTGAAAATCGATGGCAAACAGAATTCGCATTCATTTCATGGATGGTGGGCGGCGTGGAGTGGTGTGGAGTGGACTGGGTTTCGTGGGCGTGGCGGGGACATGGTCGTGGCAGCAGCTGATATCGACAGTTAACTTGGCTGGAATGCTTTTTCTATATCGTCTCTCGCATCGAGTGTCGTGTATAAATGTTTGCGCTTTATTATATTGCCCGGCCACGCCCCCTGCCCCAACCAGCCAGCCAACCAACCACTCAACCACCCATTTGTGCCCCAACCATCTTGCAGCATCTTGTGACATTTTACCTTTTTTCGCAGCTGCAGACGATACACGATAATGATATCCATATAATGATGCGACTGTCAGCGGCATTCGATTCGATGCCACATACTCGCCCCAAATATCCATGAAGTTGTTTATTCGAACTGGAGTGGCATGTGGCAGCGCTGACAGAAGGAAGTCTTTGAATTTGGCCAACTGGATTTACCATTTACCTGCAAGGCTATTTCGCCAGATTGGGTGAAGTGAGTTCGAAAAGAAAGCGAGCTCAGTTGTCAGATGAAGCAGTTGAAGAGCTGAGTAATAAGCTTTGATATGTACAATCATTTCGTGTGCTCGTCTGTTTATGAAGTGTGTTATTATTTCCCAAAGTAAGTTGGATCTATCTATCTATCTGCCTTTGATCTCTACAGCTCGAATAATATATTTTTTCTATACTTAACTTATTCTTTGATTTCTCAATCCCAAATGTACCTCCATAATCAATCCAATCAATCCACATTCATCATATATTGCGCTATGAGTCCGAACAATAAGCCCACAAAGCCCTGCCAAAAAGCCAAACGTTAGCAGCACAATAATCCCCACTTCAGACCCACCAACATCATTTACATATTTCCAATTCGGCAAACAAATTAAAAAAATAAAAACGGAAATAAACTCACACCATGGCAACACTCCGAAAAACAATTAAAAGTTTGTCTTCAACACCTTCCACCGCCCGGAAAATGGAAAACGGGGGCAAGGATATATATTATTGGGGGGCTTCCGACAAAAGCCTGTTTCGGTGACCCCTTTCATTTGTCAAAAAGCAGCAGTGACAATGCCAGATGGATCCAAATCCATGAGCTGGCAAGCCGGAGGAAGCTGCACATTCAGCCCACTTATCAAATAATTGTCCTCATATTATGGCGACTACAAAGAGAGATGGAGATAGCGGCTAGGAGAGAGAGAGAGCCATTTTCCGAGCGGAGCCGGGGAAATAGTAGAAAATGGAAAATACTCAGCTTCAGCTTCAGATTCAGCTTCAGTGTCGGTGGCAAATAAAAATGTAAGGACTCTTGAGCGCACACAGACACACACGCCACGGGCGGAATCCTTTGCATAAATGATGATGGTATGATGAGAACTTTTAATCATTATTATCACATATTTATACGCTTATATGAGCATGTTTTATGTACTCGCTGCCAGCAGAAGCGGTGGGTGAAGTGGAAGTCCTGACGTCCTGGCTGCACGGATACGGGGTAATCCTTTGAGGCGTGCTCCATATGAAAGCAAAAAGCCACAAATGGCAGCGCAAAACAATCTGAGCTGGGGCCTTTGTTATCCTTGTACTTCTTCCTATTGTCGAGGGCACTTCTCCTCCTTTCAGCTCCTTTCAGCATCCTGATGGGAATCGCATTTGAGTGAGGCCACGCCCCTTCGGCGGGCAGGACTCCTTGGGACCCCAGCCACTGGCGCACAGGGGTTGCTCCGTGCTCTCGCCCTCTCTCTTTCTGCTCGCACACAATAGAGGCCAAAAGGACACACACATCCATGCCGCATTCTGCTGTTTATCTAGCTCCTAAGCTTACATAACCGCTGCTCAGCCATTTTCGCATTTACCACGCTTTCGACGCAGAGTAAATAAGTCATCATTGTCGATAAACTCGATTGTCGTCATCAACGGCGACGAGGACAACTAATTTGCGGTCATAATAAAAGTTAATCTACTGACTCCTTGGCCGCTTGCCGGAATTCTTTTTCCTTTCCATGTCTGCAACAAATTGCTCGCACAAATTCAAAAGTCTATGGATGTAGAAGTTCAAATAATGTAACTGAATTCCATGACTCTATATCATATCACTCTAATCTATCATATATTTGTACTTTATTGTGCAAAGTTATTTGTAGAAAAGATCTTTTAAGTTAACCCAACTTTCTTAACCTATGTAATGTTTAGCTTAAGCTTAAGTTGAGAATTATAATATAAATTGTAGGATTAAAAGTAAAAAAACTATTTTGTTTCCAGTATAATATTACATATTTTATATTATAAATAAGTGCTTAGTAATCGAACGATGCGCCCCACTGTGCGGCACCATGGAATGGCTGCTCAAATTTAATAAGATCGAGCCAAATTCAGTTCAAGGCAGCGAGTGGCAAAGGCAACAAAACAAGAAAATTAAATTTTTATTGTTTTCACGCAAATAAAATCAAATAAAAAGCGAACAACAATAACGAGCAGGCAAAGGCTAAACAGGACACTCACGCACACACACACACTCACACGCTCTCGCAAGGAGAGCGAAACAGAGAGAGGAAGAGAGAGAGAGAGAGAGAGCAGGATGTACATAAGGACGAAGCATCACGTGCCGCACAGACGGCACTTCTACTGGGCAGGAGAAGCGGACCAACCAACGACGAGCAACCCCGTAATCGCAGTCCTGGGCACCCGGATGCTGCGTCCTGCGCCTGCCAGGACATTCTGCCACCGAGTTCAGTTCGAATTGAGCACTCGACGCGAACGCGACAACTGGCGGGTACAGACGAGAACTGAATCAGTACGGGTACGGATACTAGAGACTACGGAAATATAGAGCAGCCAGCTCCGTCGCGTTATGTCTACGGCCTTCCTCGTGGACAGTCTCCTGCACGCCCAGCAGACCTACACGGAAAGCCAGCTGAAGTCCAGCCTGAGCGAGATGCTCCTGTCGCGTCGGTCGGCCACGGGCACGGGAACGGATGCCGCGGATCCGGCGGACCAGTCCACCGAGTCCTGTGGCTGCTCCAAGTTGCGCGGCTACAAGTGTGACAAGTGCCGCGAAATCCGTGCCGAGAGTGTGGACAGCATCGAGGAGATGGACGAGGACGATGGTTCCTCCTCGGTGGACGAGATAGTCGCCGATATTGGCAGTGTCGAGGGCGAGGAGCCGCACATGGACCTCGACGAGGAGCTGGAGGAGGAGCTGGCCGACGTGGACGAGCCCGTGTCAATCAAATTGCCCAAGGTGGAGCCCAAGGAGCCCAGCATGCCGACCGTCGGCAATACCATCCTCAAGGATACCAACAGCAAGCCCATTCTCAAGTTCAGTGTCAGCGCGATCCTTGGCGACACCCGGGAAGGAGTCCGGGTCAGAAATGGTAAGACATGGTTGGGTACTACAAGTAGATGTCTTATTTTTGAACTTAGTAGTTTGCTTTGAGGTCCTTACGTTCTTCCTTCTCTTTGAATGGCACCCCTTTGTGTCTAAATGATTATATTTTATAATTACCTCAGCCCCTTCCAATTTTGAAGTGGCTCTAAGATAGTTTCCTCCAATTAGGTTTCCGCCGCGGGCTGCTTCAAAGAATGCTATAAAAAGGCTTGGCAATTAATTTGCCGTGGCTAATGCCGAATGAAAACAAAATACCGAACACAATTGCAATATGAAAAGCCAAAAGAATAACAAATCTGGCCCAAAAGTTTCCGCAGACTCCTCGCGAGGGTAGGACGCAAAGTCCTGGTACTTCGCAGTTGCCTTAGTTTTTACGCCGCGACTTTAATGTGTGTTGGCCTAAGTCCTCGGGGCGTTTCACCGCTGATCCTGCAGGCTGTAAAAACACAGCCAGGCCTAATCATGTTTAAATTATTGAGCCAAGCCCCTGAACACACAGCCGCATAACCAGTTCGTCCCATCCACATCCACATCCGCACTTCCGCCAGGATCTGCATGGGATATGGTGCGAAGGATCCTCTGCCGCGTGCTGCTTACAACGGGGGATGAGAATGAGAATGGGAATCCCTATGCCAGCTAGGACATGGAAAAGGTCCTGGGCGGGGGACAGAAGGTAGGCGTAGCCAATTGGCCATCAGTCAATGTAACAGCTCTGCCTTGGCCGTTTTTTAGTATTGTTCTCTTGTGTTTCTGGGGATTGTGGGATTTAATTATCATGTGATTATGGCATCGCGGCTTACTTTCCATATTAATGAGTGGGCAGGACCTTTTGATTTCCCGTATTTTATCACTATTTTTTATGAGATTTTATTGGCAATATTTTGGGGTTAAATCGTGCTGTTTTTTTATGACCAAAGCGTGGCAAAAAAGGTTGCTAAAATGCAGAAGTATGACTATTGATATGTATTATATTAGAACCAGAATAGCTCATACTATTTCAGCATAAGTAACTTTTAATGTCTTAATAACGCACCCATTAGGCACACACACATTCAAACTTTTTTCGACCATTAATCTCCTTCGCATATTCCAACTAATTGCCATCGCATTTCAATCAATAATCCACTTAGCACATTTTCCCCCCGAAATATGAACGGCTTTTTGCCCCAGAGCTTGCCACAAATGAACTTTTTTGCAGGGCCATAAACCAATAAGTCAAAAAACTTGCCACATTTTCGGAGCACAGATGCAGATACAGAAAAGTCGGTAAACCGCCGACGAACAAAACAAACAAAAGCGAACAATTATAACTTAATTTGTGCGCTCATTAGGCACACGTGTGCCACACACACACACACGCACTCCTACTCTCCTACACACACAAGGACAATCAAGGATGCCATATAGAAATGGAAATTTTCGGGGCTCCGCAGAGCAAAATGCCGTTGGCCACAGGAGTCAAAAGCATCGGATTGAACGCGCACACAATGTCACAACTAAAGAGGCGTTAATTCGTTAATTGTTTCAGTTCTCTAATCGAATTAAAATCATATCCTGGATATCCTGCAGCCACTGCCAGCCTGTCAGGATGTGTGGGGCAAATCAACATGGGGAAAAGCCGCCATGGCGGCTGCCTTTTTGGGGTGTTTAATTAGAAAATGAAATGCAGCCACGCAGGGCTCCAAGGGCGAGATTTCATCCCCCGATATCCTTCCCATACAAATGGGGATGCAGCATATCCTTCAAAGGCGCCAAACTTTGCTCTCAAGGTGCGAGCTCCTGCGTCTGTCTGTCTGCCTGCCTGTCTATATGTGTGTGTGCGTGAAGACCTTTATACCGGGGAGCTTGTGTTTGCTTTAATTATGCCAACTTCACACTGACACTTCAAAGCAGATTTCATTTCCCATTGTCTGCGCGCGTGTGTGTGTGTGTGAGGGGGTGTGGTGGTGATGGGGGTGGCACTTGGGGGCCATGGCGCCTGTCTGGAAATTCGCAAGACAGCACATAACGCGCTTCAACGACTCCTTGAGAATGAGCCAAGTCTCGGGGCAGGATAACGACTTTGGCAGATTGTTTTCAAGGCTGACAATCTGACACTTCAAAGTGGTTTTAAGCACAGAAGACTGAGAATTAATTAGCATACAACCAATGCGAAGTTGAAGGATACATCAAGTTACTATAATTTTACTTTTTTGAGTTTGATTAAATGCTACTCTATAGTTTTGCCAAGTGCCTCCATTTTGGACAGCGCTTTAGTGACTCACTCGCCACTAATGGTGCCGCCACTTCTCCTCCACAGAGTTCATGCAACCGCAGCATATATGGCCTTATCTGCAGCAAAACTTCATGCAGCAGCACTCGCATCAATATCAGCAACACCATCAGCAGCAGCATCCGCATCCCCACCCGCAACACCAGCCGCTGGCAGTGCCAGGACATCAGCACTCGCATCCGCATCCGCATCACCATCATCATCACCATCCGGGGGCGGGGCACGCCCACTTTCCGCATCCCGCATTTCTAACGCATCAACTGCCGCCGCATCAGCATCACCAGCAGCAGCAGCATGCACAGCAGCAACATCCCGGCAATAGTTGTCAACCGCAAACCGCATCCTCGTCGTCGTCACCTGGCAGCACAATTAGTGATAGCGACAACAATCACGGCGCATCGAGTGCCAATGGCAATGGCAGTGGCACTGGCAATTCTGGCCAGGATGGTCGACCGCACGAGCTGGCGAATCCCAATCCAGACGAGGACAGCAGCGCCAGTCGAAGATTAACGCAAGACAAGCAGCAGCAGCAACAACAGTTGCTGGGCGCCGGAGGAGCAGGAGGAGGTGGTGGTGGTGGCCATGGCCATGGACACCCGACTCCGCCGCCACCGCCTCCTCCGCCGGTGATTGCCAAGCCCATGCCCAGCCGCCCCACACCCTTCCTGCCGCACACCCTCAACCACCCGCACCTTCACTCGCTGCTGGCGCACTGTCGCAATCCCTACATGAGTGGTAAGATGCTCCAAAAAGATTACTACTCAAATTATGTTAGGTATATAAATCGGCTTTTAGAAAAATATAGTAAATATATCCTTAGAATAATCTAATAGATTCAATTTCTCAAATTCAAAAGTTAATTTTTAAGTGTAATGCCCCTAATGGTCGAATATATCAAATGTCACATCCCCAACCAGAGTCCAGAGCCACCCGCTGTGCCCATTAACAAGTGTTTTGGTCTAATGCATTTCCTCTCTCTTCCCCTCTCCGCCCGGCAACAATTGCAGTTGGCGCCCAAGTGTTCCCCCTGCCTCCTGGCCAGGGATTCCCCTGGGCCCACTCGACGCGTGGCAAGCCCCGCCGTGGGATGATGCGGCGTGCCGTCTTCTCAGGTGCGTAGTTGGGGCACCCACTCCCGAAGGGGTTCAACTAATGGTCGCTCTCCCATTGCAGATTCCCAGAGGAAGGGTCTGGAGAAGCGGTTCCAGCAGCAGAAGTACATCAGCAAGCCGGACCGCAAGAAGCTGGCCGAGAGACTGGGACTGAAGGATTCTCAGGTGAGATGAGTTATATGTTTATAATTGCCGATATAACACTGCTATGGAGCAATGATTCATGTGGTTAATCATGCCGATTTTCGTTTATATAACACAAGTGATTGGGGATTATACAACTGGGGGCATAGCTCAGGGGTAGAGCGTTCGACTGCAGATCGACAGGTCCCTGGTTCAAATCCGGGTGCCCCCTACTTACATTTTTGGCTTTCATTTATTTTGTTGATATTAAATGGGAAAGTAGGGCTATTAATTAAGTTATCTAGATTTTGTTGTGCTTATAAAAGTCTTAATTATATATTTATAACAAGTATCAAGCATTTCTTATTCCTCCATTCGTATGATTATTGCATCATTCATTTAAGATATTTGCAATAACGATATTTCCCCATTTCACTCAAAGGTATAGTTTAAACTTATTGCACCGATGAAAGTGCCTAAAAGAGTGCAAGGTTTTACATTATTTATACATTTTGTACAGATTCTCAAAGTATATATATATATATATGTTCCCAATTTCCACGAAAGAACATAAAATAATTCCTTTCGCTGCAGTTTATAAGCTCTTTGTTTTGAAGTTATATAATTACTAGTTTGGCGACCAAATTAATTTATTGCGTCTAGTTTGCCGTCGTTTTTGCACCACACATGTGCCCTAATTTCCCTAAACTTTCCCCCCAACAACACTCAATTAGCATTTCAAAACCCATTTGCCCAGGCAAAAACTTTACCCACTAAACTGAGTAAATTTCGTGTAAGCCATTCATAAACAAAACAAAAATCAATAAGCGTAATGAGCGCAGAATTATGCCATTATAAATTATATTTAACCGCTTACGAAAATTTCGTGTTGCCAACTTTTCGAATCAGCTTTAATAAGCAGACAACAAAGGCAGTTCGCATAGTATAAAGTGGCCAAAACCACTTCGCTTTGGTTCAAACCAAAAAAGCGAGCGGAGTGGGGAAAACTCCGCCCTGGAAGCTCGGCGGCAATGGCTGCGCACGGGAAAATGGCAGAAAAGCGGAAGAGCGGAAAATGGGAGGGGGTTCAGTGCTCCTTGAAATGCGCAGTCGCCTTCTTATGTATATATATACACTATATATACAGCTGATATATAGCCGAGGTCGAGGTGGCATTATAATGAAATTATAACGAGCTGTAAGAAATTCATGTCGCCTGAGACGGCGGCCAGTTTTCATTGATTGCGCTGCGCACTTTTTTCCCAGCCCGGCGGCATGCAATAATTAAATTAATTTTTGTAAGCCCAAAGGAGCCCTTTTCGCTTTCACAGCGCGGCGAACAATTTGCGTGGCCAATTCGGTCGTGTCACAATGTAATCGATCACAACTCAATCACGGCCAGAAGTCATCCCCTGAAATGCTGATGATGATGATGATGATGAGGAGGCTGCTGATGACTGACAATGTCACGCCAAATTAGTGCAGCTCTTTTTGCAGCATTTCGCTGGCAAATGATTCATAAAAATTTCATAATTGCACAATAAGCGTGTCCAGTTGCAGGCAACTCAGGAATTCATCAACTCATCATCGGCCAGGTCACGCCCCTTTCGGTGAAACATTTGCCCCATCGATCACTTACGCCCTAATGATCTTATAATGTCCGCGTCCGGAAAAAAGATCGTCCAGTATTTCATTTGTGAATATGTATCTGTGAGATGGAAATTGCGAAATCTGCTTCACAAGCTACGGCGTTGAATAATGGTGATTGTGAAATGATTGATTTTAGCTGGATGGGTTGCTTTAAATTTATGGAGTTTGCTTAGTTCCACGTGGATCAGTGAACCCGCCTGCATTGTAAATTTCCTTGTAATGAACCACTTTTATGTGCAGTCTATTATAAGTTTTCAGTCTCAGCTGTTTTTGCTAATATACTTGCGGCTATGATATATATATATATATATATATATTTTTGGTTCAAACTTATTCTCCTGAAAGTTTCAACTATTATTTGATGATCATTGCCTAGACTTCAGCTATAAATCTTCGGCTTGAACACTTGAAACTGCAGTTTGTCAAAGTGTGAAAATGGAGAGCGAGTCAAATGGTAAAACAAAAGGCAGGAAAAAACCCAGCGATGAAAAAAGCTGAAAGAAAACTCGGTGGCTACGGCAAAAATGTCAGAAAAATTCGCAATCAAATCGCAGCGGGTGTCCAGCTTGCGGTGACCGGAGCCCGGGAAGCTGGACACAGGACTCTGGATCCTGGCATCTGTATCCTGGGTGGGGAATTGTGACGGGGACACAGGACAAAGGACACACAAAGTGTTGGCCAGCCGGCGGCGATGGGAGCTCCATTAACGATGGCTTTCTAACGAGTGGCTTGGGTGCGGATCTGGGGTTCCATTTTCCCATGTGGAGTGGGTGATGAACGAGTGCGGATATTCACACTCGAGTGACACAGGTTGAGAGTGTGTGGGTGTGTGAGTGAGTCCTTGTGGCCGCCTGCTTGAGTGTGGGTGCATTGCACTGCGCCTAGTTGTATGCAACATGATTTAAGGGCCTCCATCCTTGCTTTTACTGCACTTTTTGCGGCCGCTTGTTGTTCACTTTGCTGCACAGTGCGCGCCATAAATATCAGCACACATTGCACTGCCCTGCAATTGGTGGTCCGGGTGGACTGGGCTCAGGACTTTAACCGGACTCCATTGTCCAGTGTCGCGTGCCCTGCGGTTTGGCAAACGCTGCATTGATGACGATGCCCAGGTGATTCATCATTTCGAGTGTTGTTCATTGCAACGTTTATTGCGATTTTTACAAACGCACTCGAAAAGTCGCTGGCGCCCGAAAACCGAAGCGTTTATTGCGGCCAACGCGATTTATGGGCGGTTTTTGGTTTCACTTTTTTGGATGCAGGTCACGTTCCGAGTGTTATTAACTAATGGATTGATCTGTGTCCAGAATGCATTATTAGCTGGCAGGTCTGGTGCCAAATATCTGGGAACTATAGTGAGCAGTGCCGTCGAAAATAGATAGTTATTAGCATGTGAATAGTTATTACTCAGTCATGCTGGCTATATTTAATGACTAAAAAAAGGAATATGAAAGTGAGATTACTTAGCAAAAAGCTTAGAGAACCGTATATCTCAATCCTCCCCATTCAGCAGATGCATATCTGCATTGAACAGTATAACTGAGGATTCATGAACTCAATATAATCCCATGGCGCACACTCCTTCAATCAGTCACGCCCCTTCGAGGGCGAACTGCAAGTGACAGTTACCAGCCTCATAATCCGCTGGCTATAAATTTAATTGCCATTAATGGCACTCGAAGACAAAGGCGGTGGGAAATGGGAAAAGGGGAAACGGGAAAGCTGAAAGTTGGCCGCAGGCGGCTGCCAAAATCACGCGGCGGAAATGAAAACATCTTGAGGCCAAATGCGATTTGCATTTTTAAATCAATACGCAAGGACTCAAGGACTCAAAAAGACCAGGATCGGGAATATATATATTCATATATATGTGTGTGTGTGTGTGCGGACACTTCAACCCCCGCACACACGTGTCTGGCCTGCTGCCCTCTCTTTCGCACAGAGCAACTTTTTAAGTGTCGTGTCCAAAACAAATTCGTCTGTTTTTGATTTGTCGAAAAATGGGGGAGCGAAAAAAAAGGAATCGCGCAGCTCGAATAAAGGAAATTCCCGCCAACGCCCGGCAATCAACTGTGGAATTTCCACCCATTTCCCCACATCTCTCTTTCACTCCCCTGGCATTTTCACGTTATAAATATTTTTATTTTCCATTTCGTCTGGATTGTCTTTTGTGTACTCTGCCCGGATTCACGGGGGGATTCCCACAGCATTCGCTTGTCTGCCTCTATTTGGTTCGCAATTTCGATTTCTTTCGCGGTGGCGACAGAAGCCAGCGGCTTTAAATCAAATTGCACAATAAATAATCCCCGAATGGGAATCGAGGGTATTTAACAACGCATATGGGTTGGTCTTTTATGCTATTTGCTTCGGTTTTATGGTCCTTGTAATCCTTGAATCTAGTTTAGTGGTTTATAATCAGAAAGAAGTTGATGAGATTTGAGATAAAAAGTTAAACTAAAGGATTGTGTAATTAGCTTTGAAAAATAATATAATATCCTTTTTTGATCCTTTGACTTCCCAAATTAAAGAACACTTAAGCATAACTCGCATTTCATTTCAATTTGCCAATTTGCAACCCCCTCGACGCCGAACGATTGGCGAACATTAAAAACCATCATTCGCAGCTTTGGTTACAAAATAAATTGTTGACAAATTGCTAAATAAACGGTCGTGGTCCACAGGCCAAAGTATTTGGCAAGCACTTGGCCTGCTCCTCCCGAAACAATAACCACAAAAAGGGGAGGAAATGGGCAATGGAAATGGACCGTGGTCAGTAACCCAAAACGCACTGCCAACTGCCGCCGGAATGACTTTCGCAAATAGTAGCAGACTATTTAATACGCTATTACGCAGCATATCGAATGACATCCTCGGTGCCCAAATGGGCTGGCAGCCTGCTCCTGGGTGGAATATATATATATACTATATCCATCCCCGACATCCAGCCTCATTAGTTAACATATGTTGCCGAAGCCAGGATTCGGGATTTGGGACTCGAGACTCCCCCACGAAAACAACAGCTTGTGCTCATTGCCCAAAGTCAATTTTCGGCACAAAAAGAAGTGTAGCGAGGGGAGGTAGGAAAGTTCGGTGGAAGGGAGCAATTTGTAGCCCACTTTCCGCCCGACTCCTCCGGGTTGGTTTATAAAAACTTCAAACGAATTCCATGCGCGTTATGCTGGCAGCGTGTCAGAAAAATATGTTACTTATCGTTTTGGCTTACTGTCAATGGAATGGGCCCAAATTCCTCGGGGGGAGAATTATATTGAGAGGTAGGGTCTTAACAAAGTGGCAAAACGTTTAGCCGGACTTCGAGATGAGATGGGTGCTTAAGAACTGTATTTGGAGATGTGAATTACTTTAGTCTAGAATGAAATTGTGATGAAGACCAGTAGTTATTAAAGTATTATTATCCAGGAAGTATGAATCCGGATTCTCCAGGAGAATTAAGAACACAAATAATGCAACGTACATAATTTAAACTGCATTCTAATTGGCCACTTTCTATTCAACTTCTGATTTATAAATTTATACTGCTAACAAACTAAATCAAACAGCTATTAAAATGATGACATGACAATATTATCCTGGCTTATTCCATAACAATTTAATACAATATACTACATAAAACAAACAAGCCTTCTATTCGAAACCGCTAATTGCTATTCACAACAATTGAATTTTAGTATTTGTCGCCTCGCACAGATATTTGCATAAGTTTAATTATTATATGAGCGGCGAAAAATGAAGCGAATATTTTTGTGTTAGACAGTAATTGCGGTTTGGTCGGTTGGCGAAGGGGGAAAGGGGAAAGGGGGGAGGGGAACTCGTTACATGGCCAATATTTGTTAACAAGCCGGACTAACATCGCACAACTAAACGCCGCTCATTTGGGGGTCTATCGAGTGCAGTTGATAATTCTATAATTTCCGAAGCGGATTGTTAATCAGGGAATTTCTGAACTGAACCGAATCTGGTTTTGGAGCACTACATGCTCATCGAGGAACAACAGCTGAACAAGGAGCGGAGATGTCCAGACGCCGCTCCTTGGCACACTAAACTGCACGCTTTATAATTAATTTCCATCAGAAACAGACGATGACAAGATGACGACGGTGGTCCAGAGTGGTCCCAAAGTTCCATTCCTCCCTCATTAAACGACTGACTTTCGGCCGGAGCCATAATCATTAATCTTATCGCCGCCTGAGCTTATTATTTCAATTGCTGGATGGCGGGGTTGCCGGAAAATGGGAAAATCTGGCTTTCCACCGCACAGACGCTGAAAAACTCGATGACCGGAAGTAAGCGGAACAGCGAACCGAGAAGCCCAGAGAGAACCCAAAATCAGGCACGTGCCACTGGGAGTTGGGTGTTTCCAAGGAATCTCTGCGGTTAATCGGTTGTTCAACATGTCAGCGGCTTTTCATGGCCGTTGTTTACTTATTTATTTATAAATGCAAGAGCTTAAGTCTAATTGAGGGGGCCCCCCACCTATTTTACGCATCAATTTGCTTTAAATTTCACATCAAGTCACAATCTAATTACCGCCGGGGAGTGGGTCTCCCATAAATTGTTGCAAATTGTTGTGCCTGGCTACAAAGTGCGAATGTCCTGCTGTGTCGCAGACTCACAAGGAGCAGGGGGGCAGGACTGCACAATAACTCAAATACAGCTCATGGAGGAGCGGTGGGCCAAGGACTCTGCCCGGCGAGTCCTGCAATCTGCTTCAAGTGTCCCAGCTAGCCTGTCAGATGCAGGGAGCTAAGCCCTCCACCGAAGGATAGCAGGAAGTGAGTTACAGGACTTACAGCATTTTTGCTGGACCCACTTTGCAGCCTGCACCGTGGGAGGAGTATACATAAATAAATAAATATCAAATGTAGATTATGAAAGGGCACTTCAAGTATTGGGATTTTAAAAGGAGTTGGTAGCATTTAGATTACTTATATATACAAATTATTTATTTCTCATCAAGATAGTTTATGTATTGCAAACAGGGGATGTAGATTAAGGGAAGTAAGGGTTGTTAGTTATGATAAACTGTTGACCAACTGCTTTTGCACCACTGTGCGGCCTCTAATCAATTTGTAGCCGCTTTGGGTAAATGTCTCTAATTTGCATTTATTATGGATATGCCCGTCGTCTGGCGATGGCAGTGCAGTTCAAACTTCTGGCCGGTCCACGGCCACGCCCCCACACACGACCCGCCCCAATGGGGTGGTGGCGGGCGGATCTGTATGGGTTCTGTGCGAGATTCAATTTGCCACAGAAAAGTTTTCGTCGGATAGCCAGCAGAAGTTTGTTTTCCCAAAAGCGGATTCCGATACCCACACCACTCATACACCCCGACGGCCATGAAAAGTTCCAGATCTATAGTCATCCCAGCTCTGCTGCTCCGGACAGCTTTCCATCCACTGGACAGTCGCAATTTACCCATTTCAATGCAACTCCAGAGTGTTTTTTTCAAACCCATCTATCGCCTTCATTTGCAGGTGAAAATTTGGTTTCAAAACCGGCGCATGAAGTGGCGGAACTCCAAGGAGCGGGAACTCCTGGCCAGCGGCGGTTCCCGCGACCAGACGCTGCCCAACAAGAACAATCCAAATCCCGACTTGAGCGATGCCAAGTGCGATCGTCCGCTGACGCCCCTCTCGCCCTCCCTGCTCTCGCCCAATGGGAGTGCCACGCCCCCACCGCCGGGAGCGGTGGCCAAGGACGAACCGCCGACGGCAGCTGTCACGCCCAAGTCCCCGCAATCCGTCAGCAGCAGGAGCTCCCCCTCCGTGGGCTATGGCC
The DNA here is from genome assembly GCF_016746395.2 of Drosophila simulans. Classification (NCBI taxonomy): domain Eukaryota; kingdom Metazoa; phylum Arthropoda; class Insecta; order Diptera; family Drosophilidae; genus Drosophila; species Drosophila simulans. Next base: position 1,899,551 of record NC_052522.2, read on the forward strand.
TCCAGATCAGCTCGCCGCCTCCGCTCCTCACCAGCCTCAAAATGGGCGATCAATCGGCGACGGCCACGCCCACTCCGCTGCCGGGCACAACGGTGTCATCCGCCGCCTCCTCGCCGCCCGGTGTGACTGCCTCCGAGTTCCAGGCCAAGATCAATGCCGAGATGCAGAAGCAGCTGGTGGCCGCCGATCTGAAGTTCAAGCTGGAGAACAGTATCCAGGAGGCCAAGCAGCGCAGGTTCGAGCAACTGCAGCAGCAGCTGCACCACTCCCCGCATTTCAGTGCCATGCGAGAGGTGGAGCTGGCCGCCGCCGCCGCGGCTGCGCAACTGCATCATCATCACCAGCAGCAGCAGCAACAACAGCAACAGCAGCAGCACGCGCAGCAACAGCATGCGCAGCCGCAGCACCAAGGTGGCTCCGAGTTCATGAAGCTCTACTACGATGACTACGACGACTCCAACTCGGATAGTGACGAGGAGATCAGCGTGACGTGATTTGCGACTGGAGACGAAGATGGAGCTGCAACGGGCCGTGTACATATATGTTTTAATTGTAAATTTATTGATGCATTCAACTTATTGTATTTAATATGTGTATGATATTTTTTCGAATTTAAATTCCAAAACGAAATAAACTTCTTTGAAAATCATAATGCCCATACTGATGCAAGGATCACTTGATACTTCAGCAACCAACGCTGATCAGGAATATATAGGTTTTATTAGGTGGCTTAAAACGAACTAAAGATAAAATCATTTCGTAGTAACATTAGTAAGTGTGTGTACAGAATACTGAGCCAACAACCTCGGCTGGGACTTACAAACTATAAATCACTCTTTCGACTAAACTAGGACAGTTAACAGATTGCGACTGGTCTTTGTACATGGAGGTTACATGGAGGTTACACAAGGAATTCGCCGGTGGGGAGCGTCGATCCCCGCCAGAGTTCGAGTTTTGGCTTCGAGTTCTATTCGTCGTCAATGCGAATAGCATGGTTCACATGGCCCTCGTCAGTTGTGAGCTCTCGCGGATCGCCAATCACCGTCGTGGTGGTGTACTGCACCTGCGAGTCGCTCTTGAAGATCTCCTCCGACACGGCGGGATTGTCGATGCCCTTGCCGGTGATCTTCAGCACATTGCGTCGCTGGATGAAGTCAATGATCAGCGAAATGAACCAGCCCAGAAAGACGGTGAGTAGACAGCCGATCATGCTGTACCACATGTAGCTCAGCCGGAAAATGGGCCAAGATCTGTAATTTCTGGGTTAAGTAAACTATATATTAAGTTCCTAAAATGTTATCTTACGTGAATCCCCCCTCCTCAATGACTTCCACAGGTTCTGTTAGCAAGCTGCCAATGATGTTCGTCATGTTCACATGGCAGTCGCATTTGTCGATGGATGTGGGCAACGCGGGCTGCTCCACACTCACAATTTGGGCCACCACGCCCACGAATATAACCAGGGCCAGGGACAAGAGTCCTCCGTAGAAGGCGCCCTTGGTATTTGCCTGTTTGCAGGCGATTCCCAGGACGAAGAGACCCAAGGTGACACCACCAATCAGTCCATTGAGGGTCAGCGTGGCCTGCAGGACTCCCCCCAGATGCTCCACTATGAAGACCAAACCGAAGGAGGCGATGCCAAAGCCCAGGGACATCCACTTGGCATAGGTGGCTCCCTTCTCTGGTGAGATTTTGATGTTCATGCCATTGACCAGCAGATCCTCGCAGGTCACGGCGGACAGGGAGTTCAAGGCAGAGGCCACGGTTCTGTTTTTGAAAAGGGAAAAACTTTAAATAAGACTTCCATATGGTCTCCTGGAGTTTAAGAGCTCACCCCAAACTGGCAGCAAAGATGCCAGCCACAAAGATCCCCGCCACGGAGCTAATGTGCTCGTAGGTATTAATCACGTAGTAGGGCAACAACTGATCCGTGGCGGAAATGCGTCCCGCAGTCAAAGGATCGCAGTCCGCATAGTGGGTGAAGACCATCAGACCCGTGTAGAAGTTCAACAGGAAGACCACAATCAAGCCGATAATGGCAAAGCCCAGAGCAATCTTGGCCAGCCTCAAGGACTTCAAGGACATGCATTTCTGAACAGACGCCTGGTTGGTGCAGAACAGCGAGGTCCAGTAGAAAAAGCCACCAATGACCACCGACCAGACGGTGTGGCGTGTTGTGGGATCGGGATCCATGCTGCAGGATTAACGATTTTATAAAGGTCCTTGGATTCATTTGGCTTAACTCACTTGAAGAACTCCAAGCGATTGTGGTCGGAAGCTGTCTGAAAGACCTCGATTGGATTGCCACTATAGAAGCAGCCCAATCCTACGATCAGCACCAAGGATACAGCCAGGACAGCAGCCTGAAAGGATTCAGATATATCTTCTCATATAGGAGAGTTGCCCCATCTCGGAACTCACCTGGAAGGAGTCGGCAATGACCACAGCCTTCATGCCTCCCTGTGAGGAGTAGAAAACGCAAACCACATAAATCAGGACCACAGCGATTTTGGTGTCCAGTCCCGTGGCCTTGGACAGAGCAATTGCCGGGGCTAGGACTGCCACAGCCGTGTAGAAGCACATCTGGAGAAGGAGTTTATGTAAATATCATCCTTCTTCTAGTGAAATCCCAGAACCCACCTGAATGACATAGAGCACTGCACCCAGAATCCTGATCTCCTTGCCAAACCGAATGCCCAGATACTCGTAGCAGCTGGTGAGCTCCATTTTGAAGTAAATGGGATAGAAGATCTTCACAGCCACCGGAATGACCAGCACCATGGGTATTACGATGAGCACAAACTGGGTGCCCTGGAAGTACATCTCGGAGGGATTTCCCAGCAGTTCGATGGCCGTGATGAAGCTGGTCGTGAGACTGAGTGTCACCGGGAAGATGCTCATCTCGGAGCCCAGCAGGAACTCGTTGGACGAGCTGCCGCCCTTCTGGAAGAAGCCATAGAAGATGCCGATGCCCAGCGAGATGACCAGCATGCCCAGCAGGATCACGTAGTCGTAGCCCGAGAAGGTGGCCTTGTGACTGGGCGCACTGCATTCCTCCAGCTCCCCGGAGGCGGGAATCTGTTGGTTCTTGAAGGCTCTCAGGAGCAGGGTGGCGGCATTATCGAACTCCACATGCTCCTGGGATTCGCTGGGCGACTCCCCGCGCACGATCAAGTACTTGTGGCTGGAATCCAAGAGAGCAGATCCTCCTGGAGTCGGAGACCGTTCCTGCAGGGCCAATGCGGTTATAGAATGTGCCAGGGCGCACAGGGTCAGCAACTTCAGAATGGTGTCCTGGGTGGCGAACATCCTGGATCACGAGCAAGGACTAGGGATGGGGATCGAAGGATGGCGATTTCCGGGAGATCACTTTCTCCAGCCGACTTTCCACCCGGCGACGTGTGTGCAAACTGAAATGAGATCGGATCGGAAGCGATTTAGACTTGGATCACTGGCAAGATCAAGGTTCGCGAAGAGGAATTGCAACGAGGCGGCATTACAAAGCGACATCGCACCGTGGGTGTCACACTTGGTGTCATCTTGGGGCCCATTAATTAATTAACCAAACGATCTGGATCTGTGCCTCTGGATCCGGAGGAGGGGAGGCCATCGACCATTGGCCAGCGTCTCATGTTCAAGTACAAATACATTATTTCCTTATACAAACAATTCCATTTGAGCGTAATTGCTTTATGATTAATATGTTTTCTTCATGGGGCGGCAGTCAAGGCAACGTTTTTTTTTTCGGGTGATATTTCTTTTTCGGATTGTGGATTTCGGATTCCCAGATCCAGAGTTATGGCACTTTTGGAGTTACAAGTGGACGGGCGAAGAGCAAGAAGGCCCAACAGAAAGCTGCCTCAAACTGGTCGTTGATTTATTCAAACTGGTTATTTCTGGCCAAAAGAAATCGCACGGCTTGCAAGTGGTAAGGAATTTGGTAAGATATTTGGTTTAATGCCACGCAAATTCTAGGATGCATTCCATTGCGTAATGGTACTCGATCTGTAACACACTTCTCTGTGGCACCACGTAGTTTATTTCCATTTCCTTGCTGATTTATGCAATTACTTGTCGTTTTAATTGTCAAGTATTTGAATTCATTACACAAGCCTTATCTTTGAGTAACTTGAATTTATTACACATGCCTCCGTCTCCTCTTAATTGTTAAATCATAAAACACACATTCTGCAACCGATCAACGATGGCAATCACTTCCCATTCAATTGATCCCCAACACTCGACAATTACTCTTGATGAGACCAGAAGCCATGGCGCCTCCCGCCTCCTCCTCCTCCTGCCTCTTCTGCCCCCGCCCACTTTTCCGGCCAATCAAACCATTTGAGAAAAGCTGCTCCTGTGCGACATGGACATGTATGCAGCATATGGCCTGAATGGCGAATAGATAGGGCTACAATGTTTGAGCGAAAATGGGGAGTGCGAGCGCGCCAATCGAGATTTAAGCGAATTCAACTGGTTTAGATCGGTGGCCATTGGACTGAGCCGGATTGCGCCGGTTTGGGCCAGAAATTCGCCATCGCTCGGCGAATCTTCGAAGAGCAGCTTCCAAGTCTCCGAAGGCAAGGCCGGAAACTAAGAGCAAAAGGCCCGACCAAAAGAGATGGCTAGCTGCACAGAGAGAAAACACCAGTAAGGAATGGTCTAGGCTCCTTCTAGTTTCTGGCTCATCTTGGAATATAATATTATATATTTTATTCAAGCTTACAAACTTCTAATCTAAACTAAGAAACTATACTTATTGTTTATTTGTTTGTTGGCTATTTATCTTTGGGGTGAAACCCGTTTTCCTTGGTGGAGGAACACACGGGTCAAATGAATTGTGGGCTCTGGTTGAGGACAGGCGTCTGGCTTAATTGGTGGACTTTCCCCCAGCCCATTCCAAGGGCCCTTCGCTTCCATTAAATGGCATCATCATCGTCTTCGAGCCCAATTAATATGCGTGTTTTGTTTTGCTTTCCTCGGTTTTTTTATCTCGTCTGGGCGAACTGGCTTCTATTCTATTATAATTAATTCAAACAAAATAGACCGCTTGACAAGTTGGCAGAAGATACCAATCGCAAGCAGGGCGATTTTCCACGACCACGACAGCTGCCAAACATTACCTAGTTCAACTGCGAGATTAGCCGGCTCAAAAACAGAGTGAAGTAACAAGTGACAATATTTAAATGCCTTCGGAATGGGGATAAATACTTTCAGGGTTATTAGCTTGTACGGCAAATGCATTTTACAAACTGTTTTTGCCCTCGCAACTTTTTACTCTAGTTAGCCATGAGTAATTGGAATACATTTCCTTTTGGCTAATACTTTTTACCGTTCTGGCAACTACCAATTATACTGTCTTGTTTGTGCTTATCAGTGATACATTTCGAAATAACTCACTGCCATGAATTGCCGCTTTCACTGATCACAAACTGATCTACTTCTCACCTTGGTTAGTAATTTTCCAATTCGTCAAATTCGATATCCTTCGGTTGTCGTCTTCGTTTAGCTCTCAAATGGAATTAGGTTTGCTGCACTGTATCTTAGAAATGTTCTGAACTGGATTTGCAATATAGTGCCACGATTGTTTCTGTATTTCATTAACGTGTTTTCTTAGTTAGTCACAAAACAAACTGATCACTGCTTGGATTTGGTCCCTCGAGCCGAGTCCTTTCCGTAGTTATCTTCACTTTGAGCACTAGTTGTTTCCCTGTTTTCCCAGCTCGTCGATCGCTGTTCGAACGTATTGACAATTTTTAAATGAATGAGTTTTGCAAGCGGCCGTTACGCTATTTTATACAACACCCAAGGCGGCGCAGGCAAATCACAGATCTCGGATCTCAGGCCTCGGATCGCAGATCTCGGGCTCCCAGCCTCAGCTTCGGGAACCCCACCATCGAGATCTCTTTGGGGTCTGAAAAGCGAAGAAGAGAGCAAACCGATCTAAGAGCAGGCGAAGCGTCGCCGGATATGATATCGCCGATCTCCACGGAGAGGGAAACTCGATCGCCAGCCAATGGTCGTGTGGAGTGCTAAGATATAGGCAACTTATTTTCAACTGACTCTCAGCACTTAATACATTTTAAAAAACAAGACCAAAGACATTATGGATAATACTATAAATGAAACAAATATTAAATATTAAATGTATTACAATGAAATAGTATAGTAGATTGGGAAAGTTATAAGATACTGTATAGGCATCAAGTGTAAGAATGCAATCATATAGAACTTAAAATTAAAAGCTTAGTAGATTGAGAAAGTATGGGTATTAAAAAAAATGATTAAGATGGAAACGTTTAATTGAAAATCGTGAATAAATGTTTGCCAAACCGTTTCCTAAATTGCTGTCAATTAATTTCAGGGAATTGCAACGCTCTGATTCATATGCGAAGATTCATTTCAATTCTGCAGAAGACGCTCCACGAAAGGCCGGAAAATATCCGGTATTTTCCAACTCCTTTGCATATCCCTCGATGGCGATTGTCAATTGGCTGGGTGACAAGTTGAGCCAAGTGAAATGCGCTGTAAACAAACAGAAAAGTTTAATTGTGGGTTCTTGGCCAGTTCGGGATTGCGTGATGTGTAAATATTTCCATTTGGCTCACCCTTTATTACTTTTTAAGTAACTCGAGCCCGAGTCACAAAGGCAAAAAGTGCGCCAATTAATAATGGAAACGATTATATCTTTCGTTTTTGTACACTTGTCGCCTCGCCTCAATTGCTGGCTATGTGGTGTTTTACTTGGATAACGATAACGAGTTCGATCTGGTACGATTTTGATCAGGCATGACACTCTTTCTCCCGCTAATAGAAAATTATTTGTTTACAATTCCTGTGCGCCAGTGTGGGTGTTTAATTCTAATTGAAAAGTATTCCCAGTTTGAATTTAAATGTGAGCTGAAACGTCGCCGGTCAGTTCAAAAAGAGTTCCAATCGCAATAAATTTATATATGTATGCATCTAGTATGTAGTGGCAAAAGGAAGGGGATCCTATGCACTGAAATGGGGTCTCCAAATATTCAGCAGGTACTTCCCCCCGAGCGGAAAGTCTCCAAATCAACGCCCATTTTTCTAAAGGTCAGTGAGTTAGCTAGGCAGATATGCACTTAAGCATGAAGCGTGTTGCATTAATTAAATATGCCCGCCATGTCGTTAACTAACAGTCTCATGTAAATCTTGGCCATTCAACTACCTCAGCCGACGAAAAGCAGTTAAAAGCAGTTCGGCAAATGCGTCTCAGTGTTTAGGCCCGAAACGATCCCATCCCATGCCATTCCATTCCATTCCAAGTCCCCATCCCCATCCACATCCAAAGCAAATCCAGCTAACTCTGTTCCTCGGATGCAAGTGGCCGGAGACGTCACAAAACTGGTCGAGCCCCTCGTCCGCCAAGTGGTTCTTTCGGACTTTGGTCCGGTTGGGTGGGTATCACATCACATCACACCAGATCAGAATGGTTTTCCAAACATTACAAGACAATCTGCACACGTGCTGGCTGCGTGCTGTCGAAACTGAAAATACGCAATACCAATAAACAGAATTTCGGATTCGATTCCGGCGTTACACAAGATCAAGCGCCCCCACCCTCCATCTACTCATCGAATTGGAATTGGAGAAAGCGTAGTAGTCAATTAATCTACTAATGAGAGTGGGCGTTGACATTGCTAAAACACTTGTTAATAATAACAGCACAGAAAATAACATTTTTCTCTTCACCAAGGAACCCAATGTTTATTAACAAATTTTTTCCAAAATAAAGAGGCATAAATAAAAACGAATTTCTTACTTTCAATACTTTTTTCCAATATATAGTTTTCTAACAATAAACCTAATTGCTCCATTTCTTTCTGTATATTAATATTTTCAATTATCGAATGTCTCAATTAGTTGCTGGCCTTAATTTTGGCTTTGCGAAGTCATCGCATTTCCGTCATTACAATTCAATATTTATCACATATATGTAGTAAAACTTTTTTAACATTTCAAATTGCGCGCCCAGTTCGATAGCGTTGCCACTTTGGCTTTGCTGAGCTGCCAGTATTGTTCGCATAAAACATAGGCATCGATAATATTTGAAAGGAAAGAATCGATTATTATCAGATACTTTTTTCCACCTCTAATTTCCCATACTTTTATTTAGAAAATATTTACAAGGAATATTTACAAAGATTTGCTTATTACCCGTGGAATATAAGCTAAAACCACGATGAGTGCAGCCGCCGCCGCCGCCGCCGCTTCTGGGATCCAGAGCACAGCGGGCGCCATTCCCATGCGCAATGAGAAAGGTAAACAGCGGAGCTCGATCCCAACCAGAAATTGTTTATAAACTGCATATCTTTTCAATAGGTGAATTGTCCATGCAAAAGGTGAAGGTGCAGCGATACATATCCGGAAAGCGACCCGACTACGCCCGTGCGGACTCCAGTTCGGAGGAGAGCGACGACGATGACTTCATTGACACCAGGAAGCGCCTGGAGCGCCACAAGGCGGAACGACATAAGCTGGAGCTCTCCCGTCAAGGCGGTAGCGCGGAGGGCGAGGAGCGGGCGGCGGGTGAGGGCCAGGAGGAAGACGACGCCGAGGTGGACGATCCACGCCTACGAAGATTGCGGCAGCGACCCGTGGACATGGAGGACATGGAACGCGAGCGGAGAGAGCGCCACCGACACATCCACGAACCGGAAATCATGGAGAGCGACAGCGAGGACGAGGAGGAAGACGAGGGAGCACAGGGAGCGATTCAGCGGGGCACCAACAAGATCACACTGGCATCCGAATCCGACACGGATGCCGAGCTCAGCGACACAGAGCTGGAGAACCGGCGCACCAAGCTGAGATCCCGCATGCTGCAGCAACAGCGAGAGGAGGAGGTGCTACAGAAAGAGGATGAGAAACAGTCAGAATCCTCCGAATCAGAAAGCTCCGAGTACGAGGAGGAGACGGAGAGCGAGGAGGACAACGAACCCCGCCTGAAGCCGCTTTTCGTCCGAAAGAGAGATCGTGCCACCATCCAGGAGAAGGAGAGAGAGGCTCAGAAACAGAAGCAGCTGGAGGCGGAGGCCAAGCGGGCAGCCAAGGAGCGCAGAAGAGCCACCCTGCGAATGGTCGAGGAGAGCGTCAAGAAAGATCTGGAGAAGACCAAGCCGGAGACCAATGAGGCCTGCATCGAGGACGTGTGCACGGACGACGAAAACGATGAGGTGGAATACGAGGCCTGGAAGCTGCGTGAGCTCAAGCGAATGAAGCGGGATCGCGAGGAGCGTGATAAGTAAGTGGACATCAAATTGCGTAAAGAATTCCTTTTTAACAATTCATTCCCTTTTCTTTCAGCGTCGAACGCGAGAAGCTGGACATTGATCGCATGCGCAACATGACCGAAGAGGAGCGACGCCAGGAGCTGCGCCAGAACCCCAAGGTGGTCACCAACAAGGCCACCAAGGGCAAGTACAAGTTCCTGCAGAAGTACTATCATCGTGGTGCCTTCTACCTGGATGAGGAGAACGACGTCCTCAAGCGCGACTTCGCCCAGGCCACGCTGGAGGATCACTTCGACAAGACCATCCTGCCCAAGGTGATGCAGGTGAAGAACTTCGGCCGCTGCGGCCGCACCAAGTACACGCATTTAGTGGACCAGGACACCACCAAGTTCGACTCGCCCTGGTACGCCGAGTCATCCAGCAACATCAAGTTCCACAACGAACACGCCGGCGGCATGAGGCAGCAGTTCGACAAGCCCACCGGCTCGAAGCGAAAAAAGATGGAGTAGTGTTAGACGTATGTAATTGATGTATTTGACAGGCATTAGGAAAGTAACAAGTAAATATTGTGTGGCCACAGTTATGATGGAACCAAAAACATACAAACAATTATATATAATACACAGAGCATAAGTTTAAAGTATGAAAGAGATTTCGGCTGGGACTCCCCTGTGTGATGTACAATTTTGGAATAATGGCTAACAAATGATAACAAAAAGCGGAGAACACCTAAAAAAAACTATAACGTTTAAAGTTTGAGCGTGTGCTCCTGTAGCATTTCAATGTTGTGTTGAACCAGCGCCTGCATAACAGCCTCGGTTTTGATGAAGTGCACCCTTTCATAGTTGTTCAGACGTCGCTTAGATTTCGTATCCTTGCTGGTGGTGACCACGTACAGATCCACGCTGATGGCCAGCGAAGGCGGTTGGGCGTGCACCTTGCCGCCGGCGCTGTGAATGATGACTGTGGGAGATTACCGATTAGCCACTAGTTGTAATAAAATTTCTAGTTAGGCTTGCCTTTCATTTCGCTGGCCTTTGGCACTATGTCTTGTCCGAGCATAAAGTGCATGCCATACAGCAGGCGAGGGTGTTCCAGTACGGAGGAGGGTTTGAACTTGTAGGTCTCCTCAAACGTCGGGTCGCTGAATAGATGGTCTGCCTTTATGTCGATGCTCCTGGTCTTCTTCACGGAGTGCAGCCAATTGGTGGAGAGAACTGGTTTGTTGGAAGCAATGACTGTTAGGAACTTGTAGGTGCGCTCGCCCTTGTCCATCACAAGCAGGTCGCACTGCAAGGGATCTTCGGTGATCTCCACCACGTCTAGAAGGCGGGGAAATCTATTAAGAATTCAACTTGCTTTGCGGGATCTGTTTACTTACGCTTTAGTGACTTGAGGACAGATTCCAAAGCTGGACGATTGCACATGGTAAACGCTACCTTAATTTTGCCCGTAGTAGTCTTGGCCTTCCTCACGTATAAGTTTAATGCTAGAAAAAAAGATTATGGTGTAAAGTAAGGTGAGTGTACACCTTAAAGCGGACGCATTTACCTTTAAGGGGATCGGCATCCGGCTGACTGAATCGCGTTGCAGCTGAAAAGACAGGTAAATGTGCTAATAGTTCATCAACAATAAGTATTAAACTTACTAGCGCCTGATCTGTTCTTCAGGACTTCGTCGGCAGACATTTTAGGCTTCTTGGTAGGGACGACCGAGCTGGACGTGGGCTCTTCGCCAGATGCTAAACGCTTAGGTCGCCTGCCAGTGGTTGATAACTGATCGGCAGTAGGAGTTGCCGAACCCGACGTGGCAGCACGAGTTGTCCTGGTTGCGCGTGTAGTTGCTGTAGATACATTTGGCCCCTTGGCAGCAGCTGAGCTAGATGATGGCTCTTCATTTGAGGGCGTTGCAGAACACGACTTGGCAGACCCAGTTACCTTGGCATTATTTCCAGCGCTTGTGGAAGCCTCGAGTTGTTCTATGCTTACTCTGGATATGCGGACAACCGCACGTTTAATTAATGCACCCGTTACTTTTACTTTAGTCTGGGTGCTGCAACCTTCGGAAATTGTTATGCGCCTGGTTTTAATCATAGGCTTATTGACAGTTGCCTCAGCTGTGGTAGTCTCGGTTTTCTTGGCCTTTCCACCTCTTTTCGGTTTGACAACTTCTGTTACGCTCTCAGTCTCTTCAGCGCTAGCTTTTCGCCTGGTTCTGGCCGCTGGCTTGGGCATATCCTTGGGTTCTTCCCCCTGAACCTGTCTTTCTTTTTCTGCCTTTGGTGTCATAGCGTCTTCGTCGGCAGTTTGCCGCCTTGTTCTGGGTTTTGACTTGGGAATATCTTTTGACGTTTCCTCTTTACTTGACTTGACCTTCTTAGCCTTTTTTCCTCTTTCTGTGACAGAACTGTCTTCCTCAAGCAACTCGGCATCATCAGCGCTATTTTGTCGTGTGACTCTCTTCGAGACTTTGGCCCTTTCAATATTCTTAGATGTGTCTGCCTTACTCGACGCAGAGTTCTTGGCCTTTCTTCCTTTTCCCAGACCAGGCATTCGATCATCCTCATCGCTGGTTTGGCGCCTGGTTCTTGCCGTAGGCTTGGGAATATCCTTGGATGAGTCTGGCTCTTTAGTATCCGCCTTCTTGGCCTTTCTACCACGTATATTTTTTGTAGGTGGCTCCATGTTAGATTTATCCACCATGTCGGCGTTGACTTCATTCCTTTCTAAAGAGCTTCCTGGAGTACCAAGGCGGCTTTGGATTCGGCTTCTACGGGACTGCAATCGATTAACAACATTTTTGAAAGAATCGGCTTCCTCTTCTGAGTCTGATTTGTCTTCCTTTGTTATCTCTTCTGGAATGGAATCGATGCCATGTTCCCCGATAACCGACTTGTTAAGGGCTACAAATTGGAATATAAATAAGGTTTTGTTCAATAAAAAATTATAAGATAGCTCACCTTCCGATTTTTTATCCACTAAATTGTTTAGCCGTTCTTTGAAGTTACTTCCCGGTTTCTCAGAACCCTCCGATATTCGTCTGCCCTTACGGCTTGCTGTAAATTTAATGGATTTTAGATTCTTCAAGTAGAGCTTAATTTGCGATTGACCTACGGGTTCCTGGAGGAGATTCCGATTTGGCCGTTCGTTTGAGACGGCCAAAACCAGTTCCATCAGTGCGCCCCCGACTTTTGTTACTCACGTTACTAAAAACGCCTTCAATCTGACAGATCTGAGAGGAAATATATAATAACGCAATCTATGCTTAGAGTTTTGGTTTAAGTTACCTTCTGATAGTGATTCTTATCCTTGATCACACACGGCTCAAAAAATGGTATCGACTCTTCATTGGGATTTACAGGCGACGTTACCACAGTCCCTGAAATCATTTCATTGAGCACAGCATCGATCTCACTGCAAGGAATTTCTTCTTCAAGGAATTTCAAATCTGGAAAGTTATTTATTTTCCAGATCCATAATGCGGAACTACTTTGGTGTTCTTACCTGGTGCAAGTTTGGCACTGTCTTTAAGTGGAATGTTCTCTTTGTCTTGTAAACTCACGGCGTGCTGGTTGACCACATGAAAAGGTTGCGTGGCTACAAAGTCCTGGCAACGAGAACTATTGATCTTGGCGGGAAATGCTTGAGTGGCTATAAAATCTTGGTTGGAAGTCTCATTATTTTCTGGTGAAGCAATGTTTTCTTGTGGGAGTCCTAAGTTAAATGCCTGAGTTTCTATAAAATCTTGGTTGGGCGCATCATTGGCTGTAGAGGGTTTAGGTGAATCAACTTTTTGTGGCGGTGCCAAGTTAAAGGCCTGTGTCGCTATGAAATCTTGATTGGCTTCATTACCTTCTGGTGCCTGCGGACGTCCTAAGTTAAACGCCTGAGTAGCCACGAAGTCTTGGTTGTTTTGCTCATTGTCTTCCTCGTCACTTTCCAACAATTTATGTCGTGGAAATCGTTGAGTGTCTATCATATCCTGATTCTTTTCCTGACTAGATGGGCTATTCGTGTCAGGAGTGGCAGTGGGGGTCTCAATTGTCGCCACAACCAGCTGTTTAACTCCGCCAAACTGCGGTGTGGCGGTATTTGTATTGTCCGCAGGACGAACGAACGGATCTGGACTGCTGGAGCCATCGCGCCTCCCATCCCTTACCATGATCAGGTCAAATAGATCGGGTGTGCAGATATTTCTATCTACGGAGGGAGCGGTCAAATCGGGTGTAATGCAGGCATCGCCACGCGGCAGTATATCATCCGCTTTGGTGCTACTCAGGGCACAGCATTTGGAATTGCTAGCCGACCAGTTCAAGGCACTCATTTCCATGTCGGTGGTGTCCAGTTGATCTAAGAAAGCGCACATTATTAAAAGATACCAGTTTTAATGGATGCACATACCCCGCTTAGTATCCTGATTTTCAAGACCTTTAATGGGTGCTGGTGGCGGCGGAAGAGGCAGCAGAACATCGCAGAGGACCTGTGAGGTATCGAAGTCATCGATGGCATCCTCATTATAATCCTGGGTGCACATGCGTATAATGCTGCCCTGAGATGATTCCCCATCGGTGTCCATCGTCGGATCTGGGTTATCAACTACAGGAATAAGCGGGGCTTTAAACACTGGTGGTTCAGGTGGAAGATCCGCAAGCATGTCCTGCGTTTCGGGTATCATGAAGTCTTCGCCCATCGACACTCTTTCGCCGGTCGAAGGCCTTTCGCAGACCACCGCCTGGGTCTCGGGTATGAATAAGCTATCTGACGTTGTGTTGACTGACGTGTTGGCGGATGGAGGCTGTGTTTCCGGAACATCCATGCTGTCCAAGGTCGTGTTGTTCAATCCGTTCTTCAGGCATTCCCCGAATCCGCTGCTGTCGTGGACCTGACCGAAGGGTAAGCGTTAAGTTATAGATCCTGTAAGAATGGCATTTGATGCTCTTACCTCATCGTGATCTTCTCCAAACTCCAGCCTGGCCTCCACATTGCCAAAGCGGAGTTTCACCTTGCCGGCCGAGGCGTCCTCCATGCCGATGTCTACCACGGTCTCCTCCTGGTCGTTCACAAAGATCTTGCCCACCAGGGCGGCCAGGCGCACCACACCCCGGCGCAGTATGCAGGCGGTGGCGTGGGCCAGCTCCATTGACTGCCCATTCAGGATAGGTGTTATTAAAGGTGGAATGTGTAAGTAAGGGCCAATTTACCTCATCGGCGATGCTTATTTCCAGGCCTTTCTGCCTCCCAATGCGGTAAATTGTATCCGGCTTCAGGAGAATGGCCGGCAAACCGCCAAAAAACAGGCTTACATCTGCCATCCTGGCGGCAGTTCCTTCAACACTGAAGGACGAAGAAAACAAGACAATAAATGGAAACAACAAACGCACTGAACGGTCACACTTGAAAGGGGCGCCAAAAACAGACGATATATACGGTAGCGTTAATTAAAACAGATATGCCGAAATGCGAAATAAGGCTAACAAGATGTATTGTTTTTAAAATTATATAGTGCCTTGTGGAGACTATAATATCGAGCTCTAGGTTTTGTTTTGACACACTGATCAATGGTATACCGATAGTCATTGTTTACGATAATCCTGCTACGTGCACCTGGCAACCCTGTGCATCACCATGGCAATCGGTGGTTAGTTTCACTTTTGTTTTGAAACAACAATTATTGTAATATAAGCATACTATTAATACAGTTAACCATGAGGCATGAGTGATACCGATACGGACGACACAGATCTGCTGCTCCTGATACCACCGAACTTCTGCGCGGAGGACAAAATGAGCGCATGCGCGGCGGCAGATGCGCTGGCCATGCCCCCGCCCCCTCCCCCGGCGACCACAAGTGCAGCGTACCAGTTCCTGCATCCCAGCAAGAAATCGGAGCTGAATAGCATCAATGCCCGGCTGCAGAACATCGCACTGGATGCGGAAGAGCCTCCCTCGGACATTTCCACCATATCCACGAATACTGTGAGGAACGCTGGACGGCCAAGTAGGGAGCTCCTCGGCATGGTGCACTCCACGCCGAAGAGTGGGTCCGTTGAGCCCCTCCGCCATCGTCCGCTGGACGACAACATTCTGCTCGAAATCGACCACTACCTAGACGACAATATTGCGCACCGCTGGCAGAGGCACGATCACCACCTGCATCACCGCAGCGACGATCATCTGAGGAACGAGCGGGTGGGGCAGGAGGGTCATCCGGGAACCTCCTCTCTGCCCAGCATGAGGCTGGCCTCGTCATCCTCCGGCGCCGTTTCTGTCGAAGCAGCCAGGGTCGATCGAAACAGCCTGAATGATAACAAGATCATGAGTCTGAGCGAGCTCTGGGGCAAGAGCAGCTTTACCAAAACTGTACTCGACAATAACTCGCCCAACCGACCACTGTGCAGCTCTTCCCTAAAAGAGGAACAACTCAGACGGCAGCATCTGGAGAAAACGGTGCACGCACTGCAGTCGCAACTTTTGGAGTACCAGCAGCGTATCTCAGTGGCCATCGAGGTGGATCGTTCGAAGGATGCTGCTCTCACCGAGGCAGAGCAAACAGTTCAAAGTCTTAACTACGAGGTTCAGCACCTGCGGGACGCTGTCCACCGGCTGGAAGCGGACAGGGGCGAGTCTCAGACCCGGTTTGATGCGCTGCAGACCGAGTTGTCGCAGGCGGTCAACTTGGCCACCAGGTTCCAGGAAAAGAATGATAAACTCGAAAGGGAGTTGGACCATTGCAGGCAAGACGCCAAGCAATGGGACGAAAGACTGGAGCACCTGGAAATGCAACTCAACAGCAGCAAAAGAGCGGAGGAGCTGTCACATGCCGAGCTTAATAAGCTAAGGGATAAGTTTGCCAAGGTGGACTACCAACAAGAAAAGGTAATTTGAAAATATGATTACAAACATAACAACCAGTTCTAAACACATTTTCTTATATATAAGCTAAAAGCGCGTATAGAGGAACTGGAGAAGGACAAGAACACGCTGACCAATCAAAAGGAAATGCTCCAGGAATATCATCAGAAGCAGAAAGCAAGAGCGGATTCCTTGGAGAGCCAGCGTAAATCCCTACAAGAAACTCTGGCGAACCTAACGGAAACTGAGGTTATTTATAAAAAATATACAAAAATAAACTCAATAATAAATTATCGTTATTTGCAGTCCACTCTCAAAAAGAAGTTAGATATACAGCAGAAATCCCTAAAGCAATACTACCAACAGCAAATGGAAAATGTCGTGGCGAAGAAGATGCAGGAGTTCCAGGACCAGCTGGACAAGAATGAGGAGCATTTAAAGAACGAAGCTCGGGAGCGTGAACGACTCATAGCCGAGCGGGCAGTGAAGCAGCTTGAAATGATCAACGAGAAAAACAACCAGGAACTGAATCTCATCCAGGAAAAGCACAACGAGGAGGTGGAGCTGTACCGCCTTCAACTGGCGAATGCCTCGAAAAAGATCGATGAAATGGATCTCAAGCTCAGCTGTTACAAAACTAAGCGGTAAGATATGAAAGCCTTATTTGTTTTCTGTTTTAAATATAAAGTTTTTGTTTCCATTCCAGTGCTGATATTGCGGAGAAGCTGCACGGGGTAATGGAGGCCCAGTGGCAGCAGGCCCTTGCTATCCTCACCACTCCTAGTCAGAACTCCATCATGCAAGCCAGTGACAGTGAAGCCAGTGAATCTCCGGAGCTAAATAATGCACGCATGTATCCAGAAACGCCCAAAACGAGCAAATCGCAGCGCAGCAACAGCACTGAGAAGAATAACCTGGATGTGGTGGGCAAACGGGATCCCCCCTCGCCGATGGACAAGCTGCAAGCCTACATTGAACTGCTGCTCAGCAAGTCGCCCAGTGATTTCGACAGGCTCGACGAGATCTTGGCCATGACGGCCAAACAGGGCAGCAAGCAAAGCAAACCAAAGAGCGGAATTGGCAACAGTAAGCCTCCACCTTGGAAGTGCTGACAACGAGAGATGCTTTCGATAAGTACTATTCTATCTAGTAATACCTGTAGTTTTATAAGAATGACTCCCTCTTTGAACGGCCGCTACAATGGACATTGTAGTTGTATATTTTTCTATGGAATTCCGAAAGTAAATAGTTTGGTTTTTGCAAAATATGATTGTTTATTTGATAATATCAACAATTGAAGGCAGCGTGGCATTTGTATGCAGCACGGGAAAAACAAAGGTGAAAATTTTAAATGTAATAATAATATAAAGTTTTGGTACAAAAGGTGTATTTTACAGCTCTATGAGACCTAAGCCTAGGAATCTTGTGATATATTAATTTTGTGGCTGTCGCCAGCGAATGTTGTATTTTATATCTTTTAGAAGGATTCATTCTTTGATTCAGCTGTTTCTTAGATCGTTTATGTGTCTGTCATTGATATGCTTTGAGTTGAGTTATTGAGTATTTTCCCATTAACCTTATTTGTAGACGATTTGAGGGAATTTCGGGGCATTTCCATAGAGCCCCTCCGATTCCCAGACTTGGATGTGGGACTCTCGCGTTAGCACCACCAAATGCTGATGGGTTGAGTAGCAAATGCTGCAAGTAAAGCAGGGATTAGATTGAATTTATTCGAATATGGAGCCACTTCTCTCTTACCTTCGAATGGGCGATGTGCCCGTGGTCAGCTCACTGACGAAGCTCAGGTTCCAGCTGGACCAGAAGCGCACGAATCCTCCCTCCACAGCAGTAGCTATCACGTTGACACCCACTCCTTCCTTGATGTAGGAGTAGCACACGGCCAGGATGCGATCCTCGTGCACCAGGTGCTGCACATACCGCGCGTTCACTGAGTGCAGCCTCAAAATGGACTTGCCATTGGGATTCACATTCACATTGACGAAGTCGTCTAGGTTCTCCTCCGTTACCTCAAAGCATTCGTCGGCCACGTTCAGCGAATTAGGTCTGGTCGCAGCTGCCGTGGGCTTTCGATCCGTACTGGTGGTGGAGGATTGGGGCAAAGTGTGTACCGTGACAATGTCCCCCAGCGTAGGACTAATGGCCACATGTGTTATTGGAGACTGATGAATCTCTGCTGGGCGGGCAATCGTGCGTACATAGCTCCAGCTGAGGGAAAATCATTTATGATTTTTCTTAAGACAAGATTTATGTGTGTACTTACTCATTGAGATCCCATATGACGGCAATGCCATCGCGACCCGCGGTCACCGCGATCTTAAACTCCACGGAGAGGGTAATACAGGTAATCTCGTCGGTGTGCCGCACCAGCAACGTGGGTCCCAGCCAATTAAGATCGGCACCGTCCCGCTGGAAAGCATCCCCGCCGGAGGAAGTGCTGGACGAGTTAACTGAGGAGGCAGAACTGGTTGGATGCAGGTTGCCTGCTTCATCTACCCGCTCCGATCCACCTCCGCCGATTCCCTTGTTAGTCATCTTCCGGAAGGCTGAGTTGTAAGACAAGCTGAATCCGCGGGCATAGCTCTGCCGGCTCTTCGCCGACGCTCGCTGCTGGGAATCCAGTCCTCCGGTGCACTTGTAAACACTAATCCTTCCAGATTTATGACCAAACCAAAGTTGATTCGAGTTTACATCGCATCCACAGGCGGTGATGTCGTCAAAGGTCCCATTGTGTAGAAGATTCTTTGGCTTGGCCTGCGGCTTGTTGAGTGGCTGGATCCTCACAATGCGATCATCATAGCCCCAGGAGATTACGTTGTATGTATCCGGCTCAGCTCCCTGCATCACACTTGCTCTTACAGGAAGAGCATAGACCACATTGGTGTTGGAAAAGCTAACCAGGTGCTCGGTGCCTGGTATCTTGTGAATGTTTGCCCAAGAAGGAGCTTTCAGCTGTGGCGATCCCACATAGACGCCCCAGCGCAGACCGCGTACGGTAGACACTATGGGTTTGTCCACCAGTGAGTAGTCTAGCGGCCTGGACGCCGGATGTGGCGACTTAAAAAGCTGCCTGGGCATCTGACCATATGTCTTCACCATTGTCTTGACTGCTTCCCTTTCGATGGGATCGCTGATCTCGGAGTCCAGAAATACGGCGTAAGTCTGTGGATAAATTCAGAAGAAGATAAGCATATATTGCATACATTTCACAGGACATCATCACTCACTGCTGGGTGAAACACATTGATGGCCTCCACGGCACTCTCCCCGCTCTGTTTATAGCCGAAGATCAGGTCTATCCAGTTATGAATCTGATTCCGTACCAGTTCCGACTCCAAAGCCTGGCGGTGGATAAGGACAAATAGCCGGGAGTCCCGCTGACTCCATGGTGGTAGTGAGACATCCTCCACACGCTCCCCATTTTGTCGGCAGCCGAATTTAAAGCGTTCGAAGTTTTCAAACATCTCCGGCAGGCAGAAGAATTCCGGAATGAGTTCCTTCACATCCGTGGGACTATCCCGGCTAGCCAACAACCAAGTGGTGTTCAGGGCATGGAACGTGCGATCCGGTAAATCAAAGTCGTTGTCCTGGTAACGCAGAAAGTAGCTGGTAAACGGAGGAACCCGTACCAGGAAGTGCAGCACAGTGCCGGAATTCGAGTAATGGGAGCTGTAGTGATAGGGCTTAAGGATCAGCGAGCCCATAGTGGTGTTGGTACTGTCAATGTACTGGAAGGGGAGAAGATAGATCAATTCCAATGGATTGCTTAACAATATCGTTACATACTGTATAGTTGCTGATGTAGTGCTTCTCGTTCTCCTCCACCTGCACCGCAATGGGTCGTCCAAGTCGCCTGAAGTTGTGTCCCTCTCGCAGGTCTAAAACCTCCGAGTTGTAGTTGGCCAGCACCCACGGAAACACTGGGTACTGCATGAGATCGTTGTAAGTACGGCCGGAGATCTGGTTGAGGGTCATTAGGTACTCCCAGTTGGTCAGAAGACCCTCGCGCCACTGCTGGGTGATGGCAAGTACCTTGGACTGGTCGGGCGTGGCTACGATTTTATCACAGAATACCTCGCGCATAATCTTCCAGTCGTCGGCATTCTGCAGCGAGAAGAACAGCGACTTGTTGGTGTCGAGTAGAATCTCGAACGCCGTCTCCTGGTGCTGGTATCGCTTCAGCCAGATCTCGGTTATGTTGGCGATATCACAGTTTACGTTGAAGTACCGACACCGGTAGGTGGCCAGGAAGTAGAGCTTCAGATCGGTGATGATGATCTCGCCCTCGATCTCCCCGTCCACGGGCAGAAATTTGGCCGCAAAGTTGTACAGGATTTGGGAGTTCAGCGATATGTTCAGTTGTTGATCATAGCTGGCTATCAGGTAATCCAGTGGACGCACGTATGGCTCTAGATCCTCACGATGTCCCTGTCCCGGCCTGTACTCGTTCATGAAGAAACGCCGATCGATGTCCAGGTGGCAGCGACGCAGACGAGTGTGCACTCGAGAGGGTCCCTCGGTATCGTCCAGCTCCCAAGAGCTAGGTAATGGGTTTTAGTTAGGTACATCCCGTGGAGATTCTTGCAGCTCACTCACCATTCAGCTCTTTCAGCAGAGTGCCAAGGAGCACCTTCGTGGGTCATGCGACGAATGATTTCCAGCCATTTGGTGTAAGTATAGGTATCATCGTAGACTTTCATGTGACACATCAGAGCCTTGCGCTCAGCATTCTAGAGAAGATCAAGGTATATTATAAAATGGGAATGACTGGAATCTCAAAATCACTCACCTGCAGTTCTGCTACCTTTCTAGTGGTCACCATTGAGGACTCCACGCATTGCTGGACCAGTGGCTCAAACCTGTACACGGTCTTTTCCAGCAGAGTCTTTTGCTTGGCCGCCATATTATTACGATTCTGATCTAGGCGATCTAGCTCATGGACGAGATTCCATGAGGAGTCATTCTCCTTGATTCCCAAGGCATCACAAAGAGGCTGCAGGTTTTCAATGGGCTCCGGCATGTCCTCCAGCAGGGAGAGCCAGAGTAGCGCCTTGATCATCTTAGCATCACAGATAATAGCCCGCTGGAACTCATCCTGTTGGGATCGCCACAGGGCATCCACAATGTAGGAGCGCAGATCGCGTGGACGCGAAGGTTGAAGCCCCCAGGCTATAAAGTTGTTGCATCGCTGATTGCTCGAGATCCCGTAGGAAACGAGCAGCTGGAAGAAAGCCAATTCCTGGGAACTGGCCACATAGTTTGGTCCGGTGGTCTGTCCCACGCCTACGGTGAAGAACTGAGTGCAGCGATCTATGAGCAGCTCTACTCGGGTCCGCAGCTCCGAGTGACTTAGGGAGCAATCGTTGGTCACTGCAACCCGGAAACTATTGGGCTCAAAGAACTTGGTGAGCCACTCCAGTTGAAGTTGAGCCTGGGCAGTTCGGAAACTGCGCATAATCAACTGTGGTTGCTTGTCCTGGTAAAAGGATAGCAAGTTGAGAATGTCCCAAACGAGCTAAGGAAGAATAAAAAAGGATGTTAGCAGGATTCCAATTGCTCATTCTGTATATACCCACATTTATCTGACCAACAGAACGCATTGCCCGCTCGCCAATACTGGCCAGTAGTTCCACAACGGACTCATCGGCATTGGATTGCCCCACGCGTAAGGAGTAGATCTTGTAAAGGGCCTTCACCGAGCACTGCAGTAGTCCTGCTTCAATCAGACACGTCTGATCATCAGGATTCTAAAAGGAGAATATGACCATTGAAACTCAAAACGGATTGTGAAGGATTGGATTGTTTACCTGCAGATACAGACGTAAGAGCGCCTTGAATACCCACTGGGGCTCGGTTCCTTCCGCGATAGCCAGCAGGGATTGGAGTCCAAAGCGCTGGCGAATCCTTAGAGGTGCCTCGCAGCTTTGAATATCCGTCAGGCTGCAGTGCATCCCGTTGATCCAGGCTAGGCAGGCCTCAAACATGCCTACATCACATCCGTGGATGGTCAACTGATTGGCCAGATGCAGCGGATACATCAACTTGGTAGCGGCGTTGAGTTCCCCAGTAGGCAGACGCTTTGTCAGAACGTCCACCAACTGAATGATAGCCTGGCGCACGGCGCAGCTGCGCTGGTTGGCCAGAACCAAAAGCAGTTCCAGTTTCACGTAGTGGCGAGTGACCACATCCACCGATGAATCCGGCAGAAGGCAAAGGAAATCCTTTAGCAGGATGAGGAGGCGCTGCTGCAGTCGGATGATCCCCAGCTGATCATAAAAGTCTGTCTTCCTATTCGGCAGTGATGACTGACCCGAGCTGGGAGTGCTGTGACCCGATGGCTGCCAGATCTTGCCGAGATGCAGATGCGGGTGGATGCGCCTTCGAGCGATCTTCAGCGGGCTCCTCTTCGGACTGTTGGCACTGGTGGGATGACGTCGCTTGAACTTCAGGCGCCATCGAGTGGCCTCCACGGGACTCAGCAGTCTCAAGGCGGACTTGTTGAGGTTCGAGCAGTCGGCCATCTGGTCCAGCTGCTCCTCGAACTCGTTGACAGCTTTCCTGAAACCAGACGTGCTGGCATGAAGTCGTCGCAGTTTCTTAATCCTTTCCGCTCGCTCGGGATCCAATTCCTGCGGTTGAGGATGCAACTGCCGCCGCAGCGATGTGGTCACCCTGCTCAAGTTGGCAGCCACCAGGGAGCGTTCCTTTGCCGGCTGTTGAGCCGTTAGGAGGAAGTAGAAGTGTGTGCGATCGTGGGTCACATAGCAATCACTGGGCTTGTGAAGCAGCAAGAGAAGTTTCATGATCTCATCCAGCATGGAGGAGTCAGGCGGCGATCCTGAAAACACGGCCAGTATCTGGACAAAGCACTCGGCGGCATAGGGTGAAATCTGAACCGGACTGGGTGACTCTATCACATAGACCTTGCAGAGATTGAGGAGTGCTCCAAGCAAACCGCACTTCTGAAGTTGCTCCATGTTGAAGTCCCTTTGCGGATGCTTATCCCTGGTGAGAGCCAGAATGCAGCGGAAAAGCATGTCCAGGACATCGGAGTGGGTTGCTCCGGATCGGTGCCAGTCGGAGTAGCGCTGTAGCACGGTCAGCATCAGGCGGGGATATACCAGAGTGGCCATCGTGTTGTCATTTACATTAATGGAATCCCCCTTCCTGGTGATCAGCACCTGGGAACAGGCATTGTTCACAATGCTCCGGAGCAACTGGACATCCTTTGAGCACTTTTCCGACTTTATGACGTAGCCGATTAGAGACAGGTAATCCTGTCGTTGGAACTCCGTGTACAGCTGAGCATCCGAGTGCGCCACCTGCAACAGCAGATCCAGAGCCAAGGCCTGGGTACTTGCATTGCCAGTGAGCTCAACAATCTGTAAAAAGTGACTGTAATAAAAGGATTCTCTAGGAGATTAGTTTCACGCTTACCCTGGCGAACAGATACAGCAGCGTGGAGAGTCCACCGCTGAGGGACGTGGCAGACTGGAGGGTCTGCGGTTGGTGCTGCTGCAGCTCCCCGTACAGCATGTGTCCGTGGGGCTGTCCATAGCAGGCCATGTCCAGTTCCTGGCTAGCGTCGTAGCTCATCACCAGATCCGGCTGCTGGGCGGTGTACACGAGGACTCTAGCCTGTCTCAACTGACGCATGCAGTCCAGGTGGTTACCGAAATTCGAGGACGACAGCTTGCCCAGGCTCACGAAGCCATAGTTTGGCTTCCAGTTGGCCACTTGGCACTGTGTGAATTCGGTGAAGTCCGGCCCCATGGCAGTGAGATTCATCATCAGCAAGGGATCCACTAGGCGGCGCTTGAAAAGGATCACGTTCGAGAGGGCATACCGAGGGGTCGAACCATCCAGGGTGGATCGCGAGGAGGAGCTGCTTCCGGGACTCCTGGTCGGCTGTCCTTCACCAAGAGCCAACAACTGAAAGCTGTGCACTCGGGTGAGCTGGCGGAGATTCCGGAAAGGCAACCGCATGGTGTGTTGCTCCAGCCCATCAAGGAATATGCTGATCTCCACGGAATCTGCTTGCTGCTGCAGACCGAATACCAAATGCATCCATTTGTGGCGTGGCAATCGCAAATGCTGGAGCTGTACGGCTGAGCCCTCAAAATAGCCACCTGTTGAATCCGGCGCGGCTTGGTGGCCATTGAGCAGGTGCATCTGGCCGAAGCTGTTGAGCAGTGCTAGTTTGGTTTGTTTGAGAGCCTGTCGAATGGTGCCTCCATTGGCCGCCTGAGTGTTGGCCGAGATTACGGATGCCGTATCTGCATTGGCTTCTATTTGCTCCTCCACACGAACTGGAGCTAGTTGTTCGTTCGGTTTGACCAGCTCGAAAATAAGCTGCATGTTGTGGCTGATGTATATACTGACCATGGCTTGGTTGGTTCCCAAAGAAAGCAGGTGGAGTTTCTATGGAAGATTGGCGTGAGTTATGCCGGATTAAAGTGGGTTATTCTCTAGCTTACTGTTAGATCCTCTCCAGAGTAGCGTGTTTCATCGTCGTTAAACTGCATGGAGCTGCGATGCATCTGCTGTCCTCTCAATTCCAGCCACAGTGATAGGGTCAAGCCATCCGGTTGCCAAATACGCGTCTGGGTCACAGGAAAAATGCAGGCAGCCCGAGTGAATAGCGTGCTCGTCTGACATTGCTGGTGGTGCAGGCGCACCCTCTCTATCTGCTCACTGACCAGTGGCTCCGAGGTGACTACTATCTTGCCATCAGTGGTGATGGGAAAGTCTAGCTCCATACATGGCTGAGCCTTTCGCAGCGATCCGGAGGAAATGTGGTGCATGTGCCGCATTAACAGATCCACGGGGGGTTGTCTGGATGCCAGGATGGAGTAGTAGCACTGCAGCACCTCTGGTGTGTTCAGATGGGTAACCAACTCTAGGACCGATTGCTGTAACTCTAAATGGTAACCAGATCAGATATAGAAGGTCATTTATAACCAAGTACAACACAACTCACCCCTCAATCTTGGATCACTGCAGCTCAGAATCGGCGCGAATCCCTTAAGCAAGCATAGAGGACCTCCGAGGTAGTCCCTGATGACGAACAGCCGGTTCGCCAGTTGGGTAAGACTCTCCGTCCATCCGTTTGGCTGCTTGATGCAGAGCAAGGATAGTTCCGCTAGCATTTGCACCACCAGCTGGCTGAGACCCTGGTGCATGATGTGGCTTCGATAGCGGGAGGATGGCTGAAACGGGGTCCACGTCGATTCGTTGGCTGCCAAGACGCCCCCATTGAGCTCGCACTCGGATTCACTGAGGTCAGCGATTTCGCCATCCGCCTCGTAACCCTCGTCGGCGGTGAGGTAAAACTCGTGCTCGTTCTCGCTCAGTTCCAGTTCACTGTCGGCGGCACAGCTCAATGAGGCCCGGGTGGAGAAGTAATCCGCATCCACGCCAGCATTCGCCTCGCTGGAATTGGGTCTTCGCCGCGGCGTGGGCGGCGTGGCCAGGGAGTTCTTGGCCGGCAGTTTAACTGTCTGCAATCTGGGCAGCTCCACGCTGCCGCTGTTGAAGGATCTGGCACGTGGTCGTGGCTGCTGGGAATCGCCGGAGGGGCTGTTGACCACGCCCGTCGGCTCCTGGTGAGTGCTCGATAGCTCGGCGATTTTGAGCAGGGTCTGCAGCGTCTGGATGACCGCATTGTCCCGGGCATGCTGTTCCC
The DNA here is from genome assembly GCF_016746395.2 of Drosophila simulans. Classification (NCBI taxonomy): domain Eukaryota; kingdom Metazoa; phylum Arthropoda; class Insecta; order Diptera; family Drosophilidae; genus Drosophila; species Drosophila simulans. The sequence goes on from NC_052522.2 coordinate 1,925,365, forward strand.
CGTGCTCCGACCAGTTGTCCGTGGCATGGCTCAAAATGATGGCTCGCAGCTTGCGCAGGTGCTTCTGCATCTTCTCCACTGTGAAGAAAGTGAGATAAGCCGCGGATTAGTGGTAGATATGATCTGATGACTGACTGATAACCCGCGTATATCTTCTATCTTCCGCGAACTGGAGCAAGTCGTCAGCGCTGGACGAGCGCCAAAGCAAAAGTGTCGGCTCTTGTCTGGAATGTATCTCGTTTCGGTGCCTATCTCTGTTTGTAAATGTATCTGTGTTTTTAAGTGTATCTGTCGCAGCGATGTTGTAACTTGTGTACCCAGAAATTCAATCCCAGCGGGCAGAGCCTTGTAAATGCCGCGTATTATACTCCAGCCGACCGACCGACTGACTAACTGTCTGCCTAGCTGGCTTATAATTAACTCTCCTAGTCCGCAGCCACAATCACAACCACAACGCCCCGTTATTAGCCAGGGTCTAGAATCTAGAATCCGGAGCTGGATTGGGAGGTGAATGTGTGTGCCTTGTTCTTGTCCCACTTCTAGGGCTTCCCAGAGAGTGCTCGGCTGTTGTGCATTGTCTATTTTCTATCGCCTATTGCTTATTGGCAACGCATTAGCCGCGGTATGCCGTGGAACCCACCAGATGGGCGGTTTACCAGGAGGAATATGGCAGGCAAGTAATACTCTTTCTTTTTAAATACCCTACCAATTCTGTTCTAGATGAATATCTTATTAAATTGAAACCGGAGTAAGGAGCTATATAAATGAAGAGTAAACCATCAAAGTTACAGAACGCTCCACATGTTCAATATACCCACTTCCCTTATCTCAAAAGGTACTCAACCGAACAATCTCTGACACTTACCTTCTTCGTTTTGGAAACCCTTGATGCAGATGGCCATGGTCGCCTCGAAGAGTTTGAGCAAGAGTTTCTTGCATTCGCCGTTGGGTTCGTACAAGCAGAAGAAATCCGCATCAATATTAGCACGTGTCGGGGAGTTGGCACTTCCGCCGCTTCCTGGACTGCCGCCAAACAGGGATCCCACAATGTTGAAGAGCTTGTTGATGATGCCATCGGCTGTGGCCCCTTCCTCCTCGTTTGGCAGGATGAGGGAGTTGCTGGGACTGTCCTTGCTGGACTGACTGCCACGGATGTCGAAGAGCACCGTACTCTCATCCGGTTCGCAGGCGAGGAGTTGCTGCAGGAACGAGGGGGTAGCCATGTCCCGCGAGTAGCTATCGTAGTTACCAATCACAGATGCGTAATCCAATGTCGAGTCCGCGTAGTCTGAACTGGCAGCCGTTGTGACCGAGACTGAAGTGGAGCCACCGAGTGGGAGCTGCGAGACCAGGGTTTCCAATGAACTTGAGCCGCAAATGCCGGCTGTGGGCGTGGTTGCGGTGGAGGATGTGGTTGGCCCCATTGTGGCTTTTGGCAGCATGAGGAAACAGCCCAGCGCGTTGTAGTTCAGCCTCAAGATGTCAAAGATGTTTTTGTCCCCATGCCGCAGCTTCCTCACCCCTGGGAGCAGCTCGCTCGTTGGCGTCTCCACCTCACCCTCATCCTCGTCGTCCAGCATTTCCACGGGTATTGAGTAGATTTTGGCAAACTCGTTGTAGAACAACTGACTGGTCTTCAGGAGCTCAAAGTTTAGGGTCCATTGCAGGGCGGTTATGTAGAGTATGTCCGCGGGTTTGTGACCCTCGAGCTTGGCAGGACTGGAGCTCTCATCCAGCCAGAATTTGGCGCGGGAGTGCTTGGAGCACTTGTGCAGCAGAGCCTGAAAGAGCTGGGATGCCCTGTCACTACTGTTCAGCTGCAGCTGGATGAGTCTCCTGCTCAGAGTGATCTGCTCCTGGCTGTTCTCGCCCAGAAAAGCTATGTTATCAATGCCCACCTTGATGAGATCACATACTCCCCGCTGCAGTTCGGGTATGATCAGAAGATCCTGCATATAGCGGATGTTCTCCTCGTTGTAGAAAGCTTTGACCAGGCGGATATCACTCAGGTACATGACGAAGATACTCAGGCATTCGTGTAGAGCTCTGTAGTTCTCCAACTTGCTGGGCAACTGTAGGGGAGTGACCTTGCTAATCTTTCTCTTGCTTTCGCCACTTTCAATCAGTTCCTTGTACAGCCTAAAAATGGGCAAAGCCACCTCCGCCAGGATTCCAGAGGCTAAGTCATAGGGCAGCAGATAAGCGATATGTTTTAGGTGCTTGAGAAAGAGCAACATTGCAGGTGTGTTCAGCAAGGCCTTGTAGTTATCCTTGTAGATGTTCAGTAGATCCATGTGAAATACAGGCGACTTCAGCTTATCCTCGCAACCCGGGCATCCCTGGGGATTCCGCTTCACAAATATAGTGTGCAGCACATTGTAGTGAAGGAATTTGTAGGCACACTTCTGATAGCTGCTGGAAAGTTGAGTGGCTAGTTGCAGGCACGTGGCGTAGTTCCTGACGTTGTAGTGGCAGCAACAGCTTCCGGTTCGGAGCAGACTCCTCACGCTATGCTCCTGCAGCTCTGCCTCCAGGCTGGGCAGCAAATGATACAGTTTTCCCTGGAAATAGCAGCTCAGGGAAGTGGCTCCCAGGCAATGCAGCTGACTGCTCCTTTGTCTTTTGTGCCGCGGATGTTGCTGTTGCTTGGGCATCGCGGTGGATGCACTGCTCTCCATGAGACTCTGCAGGTGCTGCTCCTGGCTCGAGAGGTTGTCCGTCAGGCGTAGCAGCATTTTGTAGATATGCAGGAATATGGCGGTCGAGAAGTTGGTCGATTTGGCCGCCTCTTGCAAGACCTCGAAGCAGTCATCAAAGTTCCTCACATCGATCTGGTTCAACTCCCGCACGCCATTATCCACCAGGTTGTGGAGGGTGCCAAACATTATGTATAATACTCCATGAGCCAGGAGGGGACTCCTCCGATTGGCGGTCAGTGCGTAGAGGAGCTGCCCAAAGTTGCTGTTGAAGTCATGGACATTTGGCTGCTGTTGCTCTAGCACGTAAAAGTTGTTTACACAGTGTGCTATCAATTGGAGCAGTTCAAACTTAATGATCTCATCGTTATCCCCCGGTGCATCCTGCTCCGAACTGGAACACAAGTGCCCCAGTGCAAAGTTATGGACCGTAACGCTCAGCTGGGATTCCTGCTCTGCATCCACGCATCTGGTGAGCAATTGGATAAGCAGCAGGGCCAGTTCATCACTGCTCCTTGTCGTCCCTTTGAAGTCTTCAAAACTCGATTTGATTGGATTGGATATGTGATTGGGTAATTGACTTTTTGATTGCTGCTGGCGTCTCAGCTTTTTGCTTTGCGAATTGAGGTAGAAGCTTCCGATGAATTGGGCAATGCTGGTCATGGGAATCAGCTGCTCGTTGGATGCACTCCACTTGCAGTTGGGAAACAGGTTAATGCACAGGTGGCACAGACTCTTTTGGGATGCAATGAGCTGCAGGCAGAGGAGGGGAATTGATTAAATTTAAATATTTAATATGTACCAATTTCTGGGATGCCAGGAAAGCACGTGCCTTGATATCCACGCGCAGCAGAAAGGCCAGTAGATGATGGCCCAGTTTATCGGTGAGGAATGTCCGCAGGGCGAGAATCTTGTTGCAATCACTGGGAGTGCTGAGTATTAGCTGCAGGAAGAGGTATGATATTGGTTAACTAGATCAGGAATGGGGGAATATTCTTAGATAGAAACCTGGGCTAGATTATGCTGCTTTCGCAGCTGCTTGATGCACTTGTCCTGCTGCTCCGGCTCATGCGTCGGACTGCTTTCCTGAGATCTCTTCGCCTCGCTGATGATTTGATAGACCTGCTCCAGCAAATAGGAACAGAGCTCCTCGGGCATCAGATTGAAGTGGCTGAAATATGAGTTAATATAATATGAATTAAATTACAATATACATGTTAAGTAGAGCGATAATATTACCTATTTAGCCAGGCATCTTGCAAGTTCTTATCGTCCAGAAACTGCAAGTTATACAGCAGCAGCCAGAGCCAGTGGTCCTGCGAGCATGAGAGGGAGAAAGGCCAGCAGCGATAAGCATATCAACGGAATGGACGAAGGAGAGCTACACAAACCTTGACACTCGCATCTTCGAGCTCCGAGGCCTGGAGATACTGACTCCACAGTCCGATCAGGGTATCCAGCAGCAGCTGCTCCTCCTTCTCCTTCACCTCCATTCCGGCCATGGAGAATCACAGATAGTGTTGTTGGCTCCCAACAGGCACGTCGAAGAGTCTGCTCCGGCTGGTCAGCAGCTCCTCGGGCATCGGGCGACGTTGTGTGCGCTTGGAGCGATGAGACCAAACTGAACGCGGCGATCGCAGGAGAACGCCAGCTGTAATTAAGGAGAGTCAGTAAATACAGTCGTACCTCTACAGCATGAGAAGTAGTCACCAACGAGTTTTACGTTACTATGTAGATTCAAATTTTTAAATAACAAATCAGAAAATGTAGACAATAAGACAATTGACTAGTGTGAATGGTTAAGGATGATTGATAAGTGCGCTCCTTGGAGGCCCTACTGTAACTCTTTTGTGCGTGCGATTACGTGAAGAGATCAGCACGAAGAGGACGTGGAGTGGGAGTGCGGAGTGGACAGAAGAGGCCACGATGATTGCTTATTTGCCCAGAGGCAGCAGTCGGCCGGTGATGTTGATAATTCGGTGCAGAGTGGAGTGGAAACTTTGGTTGTTGTTGCGGAAAACTATTGAGATTGCTATTTATAGCGGATCGGATCGGTGGCATTGCATCTGGATGGCTGGCTTGCGGTGGGTTGCCAAGCCGGTAAGACAGTGATAGTGATCGGTGGCTCAGGGGCTTCGATGGTGCGGTGGTGGCAGTGATGCTCCATTCGGGTAAACAGCTGGCGATGGAGCGTGTCTGTAACGGCCAGTGGCTGCGAGATAAGCTCGAAACTATGGAAATCAGGAGGAGGAGACCATCTTCATTTCCACCTTATCACGTCGAGAATTTCACATATGTATATATGCAGCACATTCAGCATTTGAACCACAACCACTTACACATATTTATCAACTGCGCAGCACCGAAATTATTCATCACCCGAGTGTATATAGTATTTGATTTGCTGCTAGACTGACTAGAGTGTGTAAAATACATAATTTATTGGTCATAGCTCACCGCACACGGCTGCAAATGTTTTGCTACTTCAACACCGCATTCTGAAGGCTGGTTTCCCAAACTCATCTGGTGCGGAATCCTGGACAAGGACTACTTCGTGCAGATCCTCGCCAGCCAAGAAAACTAAGGTGTATAAAAGGTAGTAAATTGGCTCTGAAGTTAGCAGGTGGTTTTTGTGGGTAAATTCAGCAATTGTTTAAGAAATGGCGCTTGTTGTTGTTACGGCTGCAATTCCAATGACTTTGTTTTTGTTGACTGCGCTTCGCTGTGTTTGGCCTTCTGAGCGTCTGGCTTTGCCTTTGTTGTTGTTGTTGTTAGTCAGCTGATGGCAAAACGCGTTCGCTGCTCGGTCCTACTATAAATCGATTTCAAAGCGATGCAAACTGAACTAATAAGCATATTAAATTATTATAAAATGTAGAAAAAAATTAGAAAAAGTTAATTATATATAATCAAACGTGGTAAAAGTTAAAATGGGTCTAAAAATAAATTTAAAAAAAAATTAACTAAAAAATATATAAATCTAACATTTAATTGAAACTTGAATCTTTAAGTTCGTTTTTTATTTCGTTATTTTAATTAATTAAGTGCAATTGTTGCATGTTTTAGAAGCAGCTGTTTTTCAGAAGTTATCGAACTGGTTCGATGGAACCAGCTGACTGGTTCCTGACCTGTTGCGCTCCTCAGCTGTTTTCGTTTCATTCTGGTTTGTGTTGATCCGCCGAGCAGTTTGCCTTAGTTTTAATCCGTTGTTATTAATTTAAATACACTTAAGTTAAAATGCTCTGCCGACTGGTGGGAAACAGGAGCTTGGGTGCACGATATTCCGCATCCATCAAGGTAAAATCCGCCACTCAAAAAACACATAACAACGATATTTCTGGAGAATATCTTCCAGATATATGTAGATAGTTTGCGTTTCTCTCGGTTATCTCTTCAAAGATTAAGCGCTTAATTAATCATGTGATTATAAGGCGACAAACCAGTTCTCCAGCAAAAACATATCAACAGGTGTTAATTCAAAAAGTTCCAGAAATAGTTCCCTTTTACGTGTAAATGTGCCATTTATATGTGTTGTTTTGATTTAGTGTTTTGCTGCCAATTGAGATAAGGCACTATTTTGACGAACCATCCACTCTAAAATCACCCCACTGATACCATTACCCCCCTGGAACAATCCAAGCGAATTAAAAATAGGCAAACTTACGTAACGACTTTGCACAAACAAGCCACACGAACGCTCACTTATACCAGGGAACACCAGCGTATCATGGACAAACCGCTTTTTATGCTAATAGTCCGATCATTTGCAGGCTATTGCGTGCTACTCCACGTCGGGTAAACAGCGAAACGGCAAGATCTACGAGTCGGCCATAGATGCTGTGTCCGATGTGCAGGATGGTGCCCAGATCCTGTTCGGAGGATTCGGAATCTGCGGCATTCCGGAGAAGATGATCAACGCCCTCAAGCAGAAGGGAGTCAAGAACATCACTGGCGTTTCCAACAATGGAGGTAAGCATGAAATACATATATAATGAATGCTCTTATTAAACCAAAATCCTTTTCAGGTGTGGACGACACTGGTCTGGGTGTCCTGATCAAGCAGAAGCAGGTGTCCAAGGTGATTGGCTCCTATGTGGGCGAAAACACGGAGCTGGTGCGTCAGTATCTGGAAGGAGAACTGGCCGTAGAACTGACTCCTCAAGGCACCCTAGCGGAGAAGATCCGCGCTGGAGGAGCCGGCATTCCCGCCTTCTACACGCCCACTGGCTACGCCACTCTCGTCCAGGAAGGCGGCGCACCCATTAAGTACTCCAAAGATGGCAAAGTGGAAATATCCAGCGAAAAGAAGCCCGTAAAAGAGTTCAACGGAAGGAACTACGTGATGGAGGAGTCCATCTTCGCAGACTTTGCCTTTGTCAAGGCCCAGAAGGCCGATCCCTTGGGCAATCTGGTGTTCAACAAAGCTGCCAGAAACTTCAATGCACCCATGTGCAGGGCGGCCAAAATCACCGTGGCCGAAGTGGAGGAAATCGTGCCCATCGGAGCCCTTTCTCCCGATGAGATCCATGTGCCCGGCATCTACATTAACCGCATCTTCAAGGGCACCGACTACAACAAGCGTGTGGAGCGCTTGCGCATCACGGAACCCAAGGATCCCAGCAAACCCGCTCCTCCACCAAATCCCGCCCAGGTTTTACGTGAGCGCATTGCCCGTCGAGTGGCCCTTGAGTTCCATGACGGCATGTACGCCAATCTGGGCATTGGCATTCCCGTGCTGTCCTCCAACTACATCCCCAAGGGCATGAGCGTGATGCTGCAGTCGGAGAACGGAATCCTGGGCCTGGGACCCTTCCCCACCAAGGATAAAGTGGATCCGGACTTGATCAACGCCGGAAAGGAGAGTGTTACCGTGGTGCCTGGAGCCTCCTACTTCGGCTCCGATGACAGCTTTGCCATGATCCGTGGTGGTCATGTGGATATCACCATTTTGGGCGCCATGGAGGTGTCGGCCACAGGCGATCTGGCCAACTGGATGATTCCTGTAAGTAAATCCGTCATCATCCATTATGTTGAATTACTTACAAACTCATTATTTTTAGGGCAAACTGGTTAAGGGCATGGGTGGAGCCATGGACTTGGTGGCAGCGCCTGGCACCAGGGTGATCATCACCATGGAGCACAATGCCCGCGATGGTTCCCCCAAGATCCTGGACACCTGCTCCCTTCCGCTCACTGGCAAGGGTGTGATCGACATGATCATCTCGGAGAAGGCCGTTTTTACGGTGGAAAAGGGCGTGGGTCTGACGCTGATCGAGGTGGCCGAGGGATACACCGTGGACGACATCATCGCCAGCACTGGCGCCAAGTTCACAGTGTCGCCCAATGTGAAGACAATGGGTCAAATTCCTGTTTGAGAGAAGCTGCAATACCTCCGCTTGAGTGATAAACGAGTGCATTTATTTTTTGTTGATCGTGTGACAAAAATATTTTTGTTAAATATATGGACCATATCAAGTCGAATCCCTCCCAGCTTATCCAATTGCCTTGGCCACGTCCTTCAGCGTCTCCGAGCGATGTGCGTTGCGCATCTGTTTGTTGAGGATGTCGAAGATGCGGTTGTACTTGCTGTCGGATTCCGTGCGGCAGATGGCGCAGAACTGCGAGGACAGCACGTGGAGTGGACTGCGGAAGTACAGACCCTTCTGCATGGTGAGGCTGTTCTTGTGGTGCGACATCATGTGCAGGAAGATCTCGATGAGGGCCAGCGTGGCTCCAATGACGAAGTTGTAGCAGAAGAGCGTGGGCACCAGGAACAGCAAGTAGTGGTTGCGGTTGTAGCCCAGGATTATGTTCTGCAAGGAAAACTCAATCACTTAACATTCTCATATTCCCAGCTTGGAATGGAAACCTACGTTGCTCACGCCATCCATTTGACAGTAGTCCTCGCGTTCGTAGCCCGGAGTCACCTTCTTGGGAGTCCTGTTGGGAATCGCGGTGGCTGCCCCATGTCTCACCGTATTGGCTAGCTCGTCGTCCACCTCATCGCATATGGTTCCACGGAGATAGTGCTTGGGTACATGGAAATTCGTGTGCTTGCGGAAGTGAACCTTGGTCACCTGGCCGTGGATCGGTTCGCCGGTCTCCTCATCGAAGGCGGGTCTATTAACGCGCACGGTGTCTGTGTAGAAGTACTCCAACTCACCCGTTTCGCAGTTCTGCCGGAGATTGGATCGAATCAGATAATACGGCGTTAAGAGAGCGGTCTAAGAGAGAGCGAAAGAGAGCTGGGCGGCACTCAAGAATCGCGTGATCGAGATTTTGTTGGTAATTTATGGGGCGAACCTGGTGGAATTTGCAAGTCAGATTTATAAGGCAAACACGCCTGAAGTTGATTAACGGTTTTGAATCTATATTTCTATCTTTTGAATGCCATTTAAAGCAGATGACTATTCATCTATTGTCTGGTTTTCATATGGGTATTATTACTAACAGCGGTGTACAAGATTTAAGAGAGCTTCCCCGACTCGTTTCTCTTGAGCTCTCTTTCCCACTTTTTTATTGTTTATGAAATGTTATCGGCGGGCAAATAAAAAGAAGCAGACGCCAGTGGAAATGTGTTTATATATCCCGAAAATAGAATCACGTACAGCTCTTCTGATAAGATCGCCAGATCGGACACCAGGGCGTATGAATAATGTGCCGCCTGTGACACCTGAGATTACCACTACCATTACCAGGCACCAATGCATCCCACCCGACTTCTTACCACGAACATGGCTACTTCGGTACTAACTCTAGGAACCCCGAAATCCACGAAGGCGAACAGAGCCAGAAACTCAAGTATCACTTATCAGCTGCGGCTGGAAGTCGGTCTGATCGACAGACGCCGCCTTATCGTTACTATAAAATATGGTGGGGAAATCGAGGGGGGTGGCTGGTGGTGGTGGTCAACTCCTCCCCGTCAGTCTATTAAGGTGCAATTAATGCTTATGGACGGCAGAAAATTGTAAATTGCACATGCAATTACAGACTTTTTCGCTCGATTCAGCAGCCCTTTGTTTTTGCCATAGTGACACTAATAACTTGAGTTGCATAAGCACTGACCGGTTTGCGTGTCCAATGTGATTTGATCAGAACACATATAATACAAACTGATGGGGCTAAATTGACGATCTCCCTGATCTCTGATGGCGATCGAATAAATTGAGTTATTGAGATATATCGAAACTACTTTGTATCATTTAATCGAACTTTACTTTGACAACTTGTGGGCATTATGTTCCCAAGATCACGAAGGCAATTAAACACAATCGCTGTCAATTTGTACTACAACTTATATTCATATTAGAAGGCGCAATGCAAAACATTTAATTATCTTGGTGATCTTTAAAATTTCTGGGAAAAGTACCACCAAAACTGAGTAAAAGACAAAAAAAAAAATGTTTATAACTACTCCCAAAATATGGAAGTACAGATAGCAAGCTTTTGATGAGTTGGGAGCTTGATAAGTTGGCTACTCCCACTTGAGTTAGATTATTTTTAAAGCCAAAACGCTTATCGAACAGCAAAATGAAATAAATAAAATACCTTACAATTGCGAACTTGATAAGTAAATTGTTATTTGAGCCTGACAAATGCCTTCACTTGGTTTCCAAGTCGCTAGTTAAGTTCATAAACTGTATAATCCATATTTAACCGTAGGTTGTATGACACATAACATAGAAAAGGGTGGATTGTCCTTTTCCCAGTGTTTTTTTTTTGGTAAAAAAGTATATATTTGATGATGTCCATCATAAACAAAGTTGGCTAATGTCAACTGAATGTATGTATGTATGGAGAGCCCTTTTGAAAAAAAGACTGTAATGGCAGATAAGCGGTACGAACATAAAAACAAGGCCACTTAATCAATGTGACTAGATAATCTACACTATATTTAGCTTATGTATTTGGCTATTGCGTTCTCTTTCCGGCTTACTGGAGTCACAGTTGGCTTAGTGCCGTGGTGTAATTAACTGAGATTGCGATTTGCTGTAGTTTGGCCCGGCATTTTATGGCACCTTAATTACAAGCCCGAAAAGAACCCACAAAAATCCCACAGATCCCACCCTTTTTTTTTTGTTTATATATATTTGCTTTCCGACTAACCAAGTTGGGTAAAAGTCGGCAAACTGGTTTACAGATCGCAGCATTCATACGCCCCGTTGGCTCTCTTTTCTCTTCTCCGATTTTTTATCGGCACTTACCTTAATGGAATAACCCATGGCTGCCGTCTGGCTTTTGGTTTATTTTCACAGTTATGTCGGCGTCTGGCTTTGTATTTATTTGTTTGATTTCCTTGGTCAAAACTATTTTTCACGCGAACCACAAACAGAAACTCACACAAACGACGTATATCTGCGAATTTATATGCGAGTGTGAGTGTTTATATTTTGATCCACTGCAAGCTGAATATTATATGGGCGAGAAAACTGTGCTACGATGGATATTTCGAAACCGGTTAAGCGGTTCGCCTGTTGCCTTTGCTGTTTTTGCCCGTTTCATTTGCGGCTCGATTGTTGTGTTTATTTTGGTCGAGGGGCGACCTGTTGTTGGCTTTTCGATGATTTGGGAGATCCGCAATTAAATTTGCATAGCCAATCGGTATAATGACTCAAAATACGTAGTTTCGATATCGGATTCTCACGCTTCTCTCAGCGAACTCGAACTTTTTCCACACACGCACACCGAACAACTGATTTCAATTCGTTGGGAGAGAAGTTTCGATGGTGTGACCGCTTATATGCCGCGAGTATATACCAATATATACCGAGAGAGCATTTTCAAAGCTCTACACACAAAAAATACTGGAATTAAACTGCAACTCATTTATTAAGCTACCAAATAACGTACATTTTTGAACAATATTGTACATTTTCCAAAGTGTCGTAGTCTGCTTTCTTTAATCCTTTTTGTTTTCATCGCCTTCACACTTTGGTTTTTCCGCACAAGCCTTCGTTTCTTCGTCCTTCTTTTGTTGTTCCTTCTTTTTGATGTCCTCCTCTTTCTTCTGACACCAAGCTTTCAGTTCTTCCTCGCTCATGTCCTGGATTTTCTTCTCCTTTTCCTGCTCCTTCTTTTTAATGTCCTCTTCCTTCTTCTGGCACCAAGCTTTCAGTTCCTCCTCGCTCATGTCCTGAATTTTCTTCTCCTTGGGCGAGGAATTGGCCTCCTTCTTTTCCTGCTCCTTCTTTTTGATGTCCTCCTCCTTTTTCTTGCACCACTCCTTCAGCTCCTCCTCGCTCATCTCCTGAAGACACTTCTCCTCGGCCTGCTGGATTTTCTTGGCTTGGTTGGAGAGTATCGCATCGCACTCGCCTTCCAGCTTCTTCATGGTCTCCAGTTGGGCCTCGCCACACTCGGTTTCTTCGTCGGCTTCGATGGCTGCCTGTAGTCCTCCGTCCAATCGACGTTCGTCTCGTAACTCCACAGCTGTGGACGTGAGTTCCATAAACGAGAACCGATGATAGCCAAAGTAAGTTGGGTTTTTGTAGGGCAGCGCCTTGCCTGCTCCTGGTCCCAGCTTCTCATCCGGTCCACTGAACTGGCGGAAGGAAGAGGGTCTCACAAACGGCGGCACATCGATCCCATTGTGGTCGACACTGGTCGGCTTGTAGCCCTCATCCGGTGGATCCTTCGGTGGGCGAGGGGTGTTCGAGGGCTTGTTGCTCAACTTGGGCTTATCACACAGGCGGCGAAGAATTACAGGTTGTATGAACGATCGAAGTGGATTCTTAGACATTTTCGGGCGCACTCTCGTTTTAAAGTAAATGTTTTTGAAGTTTACAGTTGCTCAAAACAGGAGATGTCATTTTCAGAGGTTACTGTGTAAAATTGAAAATGTACATATCTCTTTGACATAACATCACTTATACGCCGTGATGTCCTAACGCTTTCTTCTGTATGGTGTAAAATGTAAGTTTTGTGTGGGAGTCTCGGCTAACTAGGAGTGATTTCCAAGCTTTTGCTATAATATATTAGGTAAAGAGTTTGATGATTGTGAATGAACTTCTCGGGAGGTTCAAACCGATCAGCCAACTGGTTAAGGCCCTCATTCTGGTTTTATTGTTTGCCCTCAAGAGTGCACACAATATTTTTTGGCATACATTTCGGATTGCTGCACCCGGTTTCCCACGTTCCCCGCGAAGCCTTCTGATACGGCTGATTATCGTGCAATTATCTTTCCAAGATTATCAGCACGGTTTACGAACGAGAGGTGTTGAGCGGCTTCGACCGGAATCCGAAATTTAGTATCCGTCCGGTGGGCCAGGCACTCGGTTGATTTCCCAAGAAATCTGTTAGGGCCGGGAATTCGCAATCACGAAACGATCTTTGTCTCTTTGGCGACTTAATTACGTGTGATAAAAGATTTATACGCCGGCGAGCTCAAGTAGCTTTATCAAATACTCGGTCGCTACTTTATCGCCATGAAGTGAGTCGTCTTCGTATTCTTCTGGTTTCGGGATCGTAAAAAATAAGCCAACTGATGCGCAAACACAATAAATGACAAAACATTAGCCTCAGCCAAATCCCGGCTAAGAAATTGTATAGTTTTACGACCTTCAATTTTGAACCAACATCTTTTTTCGAGCAACCTCCTTGGCGCTTATTGTTTAACGACCCGTGCCCATTTATCAATCAATCAATTCAGCTCAAAAACAACATTTAATTGCTCCCCCAACAGCGACAATATAAAAACCGTGACGGTTTACCCAACCACATTGGAATTAACGACCCCAACAAAACCGGCGAATGGCAGTAACGATGATTACGATCCTCACCAGCACCGCGAGCTGAAGAATCCCACTACGTAAGCATAGATTTTCCACAGTGCTGAGCTAAGAGAATCATTGTCTGGCCCACTTTCCCCAGAAACTTCCAGACATTCACCCACTTCCTGAAGGCTTCCGTGGGCACTGGCGTCCTGGCCATGCCCAGTGCCTTCGCACACGCGGGATATGTGAATGGCACCCTTCTCACTCTGATCATTGGCTCGCTGGCCCTCTACTGCCTGCACATTTTGGTGGGTTTTAGTTGGAATTAGCATGGAATTTCGCTTACTTAATATATTTATTTGACTTACAGATCAAATGCATGTACATCCTGTGCAAGCGGCAGCGGGTTCCCTACGTCAGCTTCTCGCAGGCCATGAATCTGGGACTCAAACAAGGTCCACCCTGGCTGCGTTGTTTGGCACCCATTGCCGTGTAAGTGAAGTAACTGGGCAAAACAACTGCTATCTATACATTCTTTATGTATTGATTAACTTTCTAAGTGCTTTTTAATGATTAGTCTATTGGGTAATGAACATCTTATCTTGTTGTTAATCAATAGATTTTCTGTACGATTCATTATATCTTTATCTTTACAATAACACCCTAAAATATGGGGGCAGTTTGTTTAGTAATTGGTTTTTGTAGAACATCGCTTATCAATATTATTTGAAGAGGCTTTTTTATTCAATTACTTGCTTAAGTTTCGGAAGGTATACCAATTTTCAGTTCAGCCAAGTTCTAAGTACCTATTGATGTTGGTAATCTATATATGAAATATGTTTCCAAGCGATTTTAGGAATTAACTTAAACATGAGGCATACCTACTTGTTTTATGTTTTATATATGTAAATTATATATATTTTTTTTCTTTCAGTCCCTTTGTAGATGGCTTCCTGGCCTTTTACCACTTCGGCATCTGTTGCGTCTACGTGGTTTTCATAGCAGAAAGCATAAAGCAGCTGGTGGATGAGTATCTGGTGGTCTGGGATGTGCGAATACACATGTGCATCATCATTGTGCCACTCCTGCTGATATATAGCATCAAGAATTTGAAGCTACTCGCGCCTTTTTCCAGTGCAGCGAATCTTTTGCTTCTAGTGGGTGAGTTTAATTTGCATACTTTCTCTAAAAAGAAGTTATTAAGTTCCTTTTCCTTTTTAACTAGGTTTTGGCATAATTTTGTACTATATTTTTGAGGATTTACCTCCTCTGAGTGAACGAGATCCTTTTGTGGCCGCCGGAAAGTTGCCCACCTTCTTCGGCACAGTGCTCTTTGCTCTGGAAGCAGTGGGAGTGGTAAGTCTTAAAGATATTAAATATATCATTTATAATGCAATTTAATCACTTATCTTCCTTGAAAAGATCCTGGCAATTGAGGAGAATATGGCCACGCCCAAATCCTTTGTGGGCCCTTGTGGCATTTTGAATGGTGGCATGTCCATAGTGCTGGGCTTGTATGTCCTGCTCGGCTTCTTTGGCTACTGGAAATATGGCAATGAGTCGGAGGGCAGTATTACCCTGAATATTCCGCAGTCTGAAATGTGAGTTCTCAGTGCTATTTAAGTGTTAGCCACTTATTTTCATATCCCCTTTCAGACCCGCTCAGGTGGTAAAGGTGTTCTTTGCCATCACCACCTGGATCTCATATGCCTTGCAGGGCTATGTGACTGCCCACATCTTGTGGGATAAATACTTGTCCAAGCGCTTCAAGGAAACCAGGCAGACATTCTATGAACTGGTTTTCAGAGCCATAATAGTGCTGCTCACTTGTAAGGAATGAAACATTTAATGAAATACAAGATATAATTAATTTATACATATTTTCAGTTGGCTGCGCTGTTGCCATTCCGGATCTATCGGTCTTCCTCTCCCTGGTGGGCTCCTTTTGCCTGTCGATCCTGGGCCTCATCTTCCCCGTGCTACTCCAGATCTGCGTCCAGTACACCGAGGGCTATGGACCATTCCGGATAAAGTTGATCATCAATCTGCTGCTTCTGTGCTTTGGCATCTTTGGCGGAGTTGTGGGCACCTATGTTAGCATTTTGGACATCATTGCGGTGTACAAGTAAACTTCGAATTCGATGTGGCTCAATAAACTCGGCCTTAATTTACATTTGATGATGTGGTTAGAAGATTTATAGCAATTGGCCAATATAAACAATGTTGGCTTATGGCCTGCATAGTCATGCTGCCAAAGTAGACCAAATATTTTTAATTTTAATTAAAAGCTTAGCTCAGTTCTTGGCTCGGTTTGGGGAAAATGTGCGGAGGGGGGGAGGGGTTGGTGTTTAAAACGCAGTGCAGTCGGGAAAGCTGGCCAGTTGCAACGAACTGTAATTAAATGCAACCGCAATTAACACAAAAGCGCCGCAGGTCAGCAAGCCAGACACAGGACTCCACAACCTCCTCCCTTCGCAATCCAGCTGCATTTTATTTACAATGTTTTGCTCACAGGTTACTGACAACGCTCTCCTGAATCCTGCATCCTGCGTCCTGTCCATTCCAATCCCCCCCTCCTCCCTCGGCAGGACCTCTTTGGCTGTCTTCTGTTGGCATGAAGGCCACAGAGTGCCGGACTGAGCCGCAATGACCGCCGGCCCTAAGAAGCCAGAGAGAAGCCAAATGGACAAACGACTGGCTGCCACAGCGAGGGCGGATCGAAGAGATCGAATCGAAACTGGATTTCCAGACGGAGCAGTAGTTATTACATTAGGATGTGCAAGAAAACTATCTTAATTACTCAGTTAGAAGTTATGCTTCTCATTCATATATTGATAATTAATTTAGTTAAAAATTGTAATCCTTTTCAAGAGACCCTCGCTGTTGTCTGCAGCCCCCCGCTTGCCTTTCCCCAAATGTGTTGAAATGTCGTTTGCTTTGTACGTTTAATTACTCTTTTGACGGAAATAACACAACATTCGTGTATTTGAAATTGGCAACAAGGAACTGCAAGGAAAGCGGGAAAAGGGGTGGGAAAATGCATTTGGAAATACCGGAAAAATGCGAGGAAAGCCGGATCTTGGAGGGCGAGAAATTGAACAACTTTCAAGTGAGCAAAAAAATTCGTAGCTCTTAAATTACAAGTACTTGGGACTCCCGCACTTATTTCTTCAATTTATTTATCCCACAGAGGGTCCTCATCAATTTGCCTCAGATCCTTCTTCCTTTGAGGCAGCACATTAAATGACAAGTTCTAGTCCTGTGCTGCGCTTATTTATTTCTCCGTTTCTACACATTTCCCCTCCAGTTGCAGGGCATTTTAATTATATTTGTGCAGGCAGGCAGGCAGTCAGCTTTTAGTGCTTCTGGTCAGTTGAATCCGGGGGTCTGAGCAATTGAATTACGCACAATTTCAGGTGGGGAGCAGTTGCAGGTACACATGCCCCAACCTTGGAGCCTTGGAGCCTATATTGCTTTTCAGTCTGGTCCCAATGCGTAAAAGTTAATTAGAGAAAGTCATGAATAAATTGGCAGTGAAAAACTTCATTTCGCACACGAAGAGGGTCGTTTCTAATTAAACTATGTGCTCTCATCTTTTTGATGTTTTACGCTGCTATTTGTTTTACGATTTCATTATTACTTTATTTGTTAATTCCCTATGGCTTTTAACATTCATTATTGACATTGATACACTTAATATGCTGCAGTTCATTTGTGAAACGCTTAAAGACTTACCATCGGATTACAGACCCTGGCACTTTATTTCCATTGTTTTAACTATATGATTTAAATGCATTTTAAATGCTCGCATTTTGTCAGTTGAACTCCGTTTCCGTTTTCCGCTTGACGGACAACATCTGGTTTTGGTATTCATTTCGGCTTAAAATAATATTGTGGAGGAAATAAAACAAAAATGTTTCATTGCTAACTAAATACTTGATCACTAACTAAATGCTTGATTCATATACCATATATATTGCTTTATAGTTAAATCTTTAACTTCTTTGGTAGTTTTAATCGTAGTAAGGGTATTGTATTCTACTTGAAGTGTCTGTCGGCTTATTAAAAAGTTTATTTTTCAACTTTTACTTTTGATACTCAGTAACTTTCTTATTTTTCTACATTTTTGGCTGCCATGTTTGAGCGGAACTTACTCTTTCCCGCACTGCGTGTTGTTCTTATCCCTAGTTAATTTTCCGCACAATCTTGTGCCTTGTCAGCCACGTTTATTGGCCAGATTTGAGAGCAGCTAAGCCAGCTTATCACACATATATGTATGTAGGTGCGCCTCGGCACTCACGATCCACGGAAGTTTTCCAGCGATTTTAGCTGCTTAATTCGCGGCGCATTCCGCCCCAAACAAATGACTCATTTTTATTCATTCAACTAATTTTGAGGGGCTCACGGCGGAGTCATCATCTGGCCGCCGGCAATTTGTGCCAGCTATCGCAACATCTCTATCTCCATGTGTATCTGTATCTACATGCACCCCAGCATCTTCAGCTTTGCGCTCTTACCGCTTCTGTGTGTGTTTACCGCAGCAAAATGATTTATTTTACGCCACGCTAAACACACACGTACCTAGAACAACAAGCTGAGATGGGAAAAGCAGGATGCTGGCTGCACTGAGAAAAAACAGCACTACTTCTATCACTTCTATAGATGAAGTAAAAGTGAACTCAGAACAACTTTTGTTTGGTTTTGAATACTTAACTCATCTTTCGGCTCGCATATCTTAGTTCCTATAAGTATAGCAAACTCAGCTTACAAGTGCTATTAATTTTTTTCAGTGCACCGTTTCGGGGGAAGACCCCTTCGCTGTGGATTCGGGAAAAGCTGCAGAACATTGGCAACAATAGCGACAAGCGACGCATTGTTACTGCGGCGGGGCTTTTCGGTTCGGTTTTCGCACTGAGGTTTTCCGTATTTATTTAAGCCCAAACATTTTGTACATTTCATGCAGCCCGACAGCAAGGACGTCAAGGGGGGTAACAACATTTGCCATGAATAAATAACGAACGAATGAATGAACGAATGGATGAATGAATGGCTGGTTTGTGGAACGCCTGGATGGATGGATGGAACGATGGATGGGTGACGACAGAGCTAGCGACGCGTCTCAACTGTGGGCATGTGATTTATGTTCCGAGTGCATGGAACTATAATAATCATGTGTGGGGGGAAAAGGGGTTTCTCCTGGGACCGTGTTCATTGATTGTTGGTGTAATGATGAACTCCAATTAAGAACACAAGTCCGTTTTAAGTTGAAGGCAGCCGTCGGGCTGACATATATTTATTCAATTTCTTCTTTTGATTTTAGAGTAGGCAGAAATGGTTCTGCCAGCTCAACGTCTACAGAGTCTCTGATTTTACAGTTTTGAATATATTTGGACTTAGGCTAATCCGCGTAGCTGCGCTGCCGGGTACGCCAGCGGCGGAGCGGCGTTCTTATGTATATCTTATATATCTAGGCTTATCGGGAGAGCGAGCTAAGTATGTACGTATGTAATATGCATTTGGTCGGCGTGTGAATGCTGACCAAGCACTTATACTTTTTGGCCTTCAAGTGGGCAATGCACTTATACTTTGTGGCCTTCGAGTGGGCGATCATGTTACATCCGCCCTGGGCCTAACTGCGTGCATAAACATAAACATAAACATAGCAACAAAGTGCTGTCATATGTTAATATGCTATTTTATTTAATTGTTCTTAATATTGCATAGGCACATACTACATCTCCCTCCTTTTGAAAAATAACGTAACCTAGTGAAGTTATTTTGATTATTAAATGCAAATTATTTTATTTTTATTTTTATTTTTTTTTGTGTTTTTGTTTTTGTTTGAACAACGATAGTTGATTTTGTTATGCAAAGATAAAAATATACGTAGTGTATGGAAAATTTGTATAAATGATTAAGGAAAATATAAGTTTAAATTCAATCATGAATGAAATTTCTTTAATCTATCTTTATGAACTATTTGTTTTTTGTTTTTATTAGTAAGTAGCGTAATATTGTTATTATCTCCTATGCTTTCTATCTTATAGGGCCCCGTATATTTAAAGTCTAATTTATGACCTACCTCATTTCTTAGTAAAACTTTATCTCCTACTTCTAATTCTATGTCTTTTACTTTTAAGTCATAATTTTCTTTATTTTTTTCTTTGTGTGCTTCAAGAAGTTTTCTTGCTCGAGCATATGCTACCTCTAACCTATATTTACTCTCCTTAGCGTAATCATCTATGTTATATATTGGTTCTATGCTATGTAGTTTATTAAAATGTTTTGGTAAATTACTTGTTCTACCGAAAACTAATTCATATGGACAATAATTATGTACCATAGATGGGGTCGTGTTGAAGCAGTATACGAAATATTGAAGCCATACGTCCCAATCGGTTTTGTCCGTCGATATGTAGGATCGTATATACTCGTTTAAAGTTCTATGACTTCTTTCTACTACTCCAACTGTCTGGTGGTGATGAGCTGTTGATGTTATATTTTTTATTTTCAAATATTTACACAGGTCAGTAATTATTGAATTCTTATACTCTGTTCCCATGTCCGTTATGAACGTCTTCATTGGACCGTACTTTAGAATAAAAGATTCAAATATAGCTTTTGCGACTGTTTTTGCGCTTTTATTTGCTATTGGTATGGCAACTAAGTACTTGGTTAAATCACATATGAGAGTGACTGCGTACTCGTTACCATTTTCTGACTTGGGTAGTGGACCAATTGTGTCCACAACAACTCTATCGAAAGCATGTTCTGGTGTTTCAGTTATCGTCATTGGAGTCTTTGTGTGCTTTGTTGTTTTTGCTTTTTGACATTTTTGACATTTTCTTACGTACTCTTTTATGTATTTACTCATATTTTTCCAGTAATAATGTCTTTTGACCTTGGCCAAGGTTTTTGTAATGCCTGTATGCCCTCCTTGTATTGGATCATCATGTAATGTAGACAATATAGCTTCTTTTTCTTTTTCATTATTTATTTGGGTCACCGGGTTAAGTAGCGCTACTTTTAAATTCTTTAATATTTTATTGCCCATATTTTTAAATTTATCTATTGAAACGTGTTCAAAGATTTTTTCCCACGGTGCCATTTTGATTTGGCTGATATCATATATACCGGCCTGCAATTCAAGCCTTTGGAGAAATTGATCTAAATCAAGAATTCCATTAGTATAAAGATCACCAACATCATATCTTGCAATAATTTTCTTTCCATGTTTAAATAAACATATCGAGTCATTCAATTGCAATGTCACTACTTTTCGTACCTCGTCATTTGTTATGACTTCGTATACGTTGGGCTCTGAAGCTATTTCTTTGGTTTGCTTTTGCAAATCCAATTGTTCTTTTCCTGCGCAGGATTTTTGTCTACTTTGAAATCTTGTAGTGACTTTTAATATATTTCCAGTTATATCTTTTAGCTCTTTGATGGTTATTCTTGATAACGCATCTGCTACATGATTGTCCTTGCCCTTTAGATACTCTACTGTAAAATTATATTCCTCTAGTTCAAGCCTTATTCTAGTTAATTTAGAGCTGGGGTTCACCATCGAGAATAAATATGTCAATGGTCTATGGTCTGTTTTCACAGTGAAATGTTTTCCGTAAATGTATGGTCTGAAATGTATTATTGCCCAATGAATTGCTGCTAACTCTTGTTCTGTTGTACTCTTATTGCTTTCACCTTTCGTAAAAGCTCTGGATGCATAAGCAACTGGGAGTTGGTGGCCATTATGGTTTTGAGTTAAAACTGCGCCACACGCTTGCTTGCTTGCATCTGTTGTTATGCAAAATTCTTTGCTGAAGTCTGGGTACTGCAAGAGTGTTGGGTTAATTAGCTGAGATTTTAAATGTATGAATGCTTTTTGACATTCATCTGTCCACTCGAATGGAACATTCTTTTTACATAATCTTGTTATGTGCCGCGAATAGTCGGCGAAATTTTTGATAAAACGTCTGTAGTAATTGCAAAATGCTACAAAACGTCTAGCGCTGTCCGCATCATGTGGAACTGGGTAGTTCTGAATGACATCATATTTTTTGTCATCCGGCAAAATTCCTTTGTCTGTGCATTTGTGTCCCAAAAATGTGACTTCATGCATGAAAAATGAACATTTTTCAGGATGTAACTTTAGGTTGTATTCCCTGCATTTACCAAAAACTTCAGTGAGGTTTTTAAGCATATGTTTTTCGGAACAACCTATGACTATTAAGTCATCCATATAAAGGAATGCTTGAGACGGTTCTATTCCGGAGAATGCTATAGTCATCATTCTTTGGAATGAATTAGGCGCTATTTTTAAGCCAAATGGCAATCGCGTGAAACGATATGAGCCATTGCTGGTTGAGAAAGATGTTATATCTCTCGAGCCTTCATCCAGTTCGATTTGATGAAAACCTGACATTAAATCAAGGCAGGAGAAATATTTTGCTCGACCAAGTTGGTCCAAAATATCATCTATTCTCGGTAGTGGAAATTTGTCAGCTAAAAGTTTCTTATTAATTTGGCGATAGTCTATTACTAATCTCCATTTCTTTTTATCAGAATTCGGGCTTGACTTTTTGGGTACTAATAGCAAAGGGCTATTGTACTGTGAAACTGATGGTTCAACTATTTTATCTTTTATTAATTTCTGAACTTGGGCTTGTATTTCTTCCACTTGACTATGAGGACTTCTATAATTTTTCGTGTATACTGGCTCATCATCTTTTAATCTCAACTGTTGTTTATAAAAATTATTAACTGTTATAGGTTCTGATTCTAATGCAAATATATCTATATATTCGCTGCATATATTTTCTAATTGTGATTTAAACAATTCGGGGAAATTTTTCTTTAATTGAGATAAGACAGTTTTATTTCTGTGTTCACTATTTGCCTGAACTACATTGTAGTTCGAAAGTGGCTCATATTTTAGAGTGTCCATATTGACTAATTGGTCGGAATCGGTTGTATTTAAAATTCGGACAAATGTATTACTTGATGTTGCGATTGTATTTGCAACATAAATACCAGTTTGAATTTCCTGGTTTGGAATTAAAATGTTATCATCTTTTGATGATACTATTAATCTTCGGACAACTTGGGATCTTGCTGGTAATAACGTTGTGTTAATACCAGAGCTGTATGCTATGGGAATATATATTGGAAATTTCAAATTGTTTGGTCTAATTATAAACCAATCTTCTTCTTGGTTTAAATCGATTTGGCAATTATATTTTTTTATGAAATCTATTCCGATTATTCCATCACACGGTATTGGAAAGTTTTTATCTACTAAATGAAAATCGTGTGGGATAACGTATTTACCTGTCTGTATCTCAATAAAAGTCTGTCCTCGAGACTGAATTTTCTGTTGGCCTATGCCTTGAATGTTTATTTTATTGGTTATTTGAATATTAGAAAATTTGTCAGAGTTCTCTTTGAGAATAGAGATATCTGCACCTGTATCAAGTAGAAAAACTAGTTTTACGCCTGTTTTGGCATGAATGAATGTAGAAAATATGTTGAGATTATAATTGATGGTGTATACTCTACGATCTTCTTCTACTGAGTACCTAAAGGCTGTTGCGAGTTTCCCTGTTCTTGGATTACTCGTACATTGGCATTGTTTCTGTTGTAGTTGTTCTGACTGTTGTTACGGCCTCTGTTTCCATTATAACGGCCTCTGTTATAGCCATTATAACGGTTATTATTTCCATTATAGCGGTTTTGATAACCGTTATTCTGGTAACCGTTATTTTGGTAACCGTTATTTTGGTAACCGTTATGGTAGTTGCCTCTAATACTATTGTTATTAAAGCCTCTACCGCGGTTACTACCTCTATTGGCATTTCCGTATCCTCTATTGGGTCTGTTACCTCTAAAGTACATCACTTTATTGATGTCACCGGTAACTCTTGTACTCGTTCTTATGTATGCGCTTATCGCTGCATCCATAGTGGTGCAAGTCCCTGCTTCCAGTACTGTTTTGATACTTTCGTGCTCAGCACGATGTATCATGGTTTCAATTGCCTCTTTGGTGCTTAGACCAGTGGCATGTTCTAGAGGTATACCCTCATCGATATAGGAAGCTTCTAAAAGTTTTCTCAGGCTATCAACTTCAGCGGTAAATTGCGTTGCAGTTTTACCTCTCTGCTGAACTGTTGCTAGCTTTGCTTTGACATTACTGGATGTCTCACCGACAACTACTTTCTGCAATTTGTTTATAATTGCTGGAATTGTCGTTTCATTGTCAACTGAGTTCAAAATTGTGCCAACTATTTTTGACTTAATGACCTCAACTGCAATGTCTTCAAATGGTCCCTTAGCTAGGTCTACCAATTTGATTGCCTTAATGAATCTTTGTAAATGGATCTTTTGCCCATCAAATTCTGGCACTGTGCAGGCGACTTCCCTAATGTAAGACCTAATGGCAGCTGCTTCTTCTGCCATGGTTAAGTTATTTTCGGAGTCGGCTGCGTTATTTGTTTTATCGTCGTTCTTCAGCATTAATTTTGCTGGTATAGTTAGATCGTGAAGATCTTCCTCTTTAATGTCTTCCTTGACTATAGTCCTATCTTCCTCGTCAGAGTTAGTGCTGTCTTCATTCAAATTTATTCTTAGTGGGGTGTTTACTATGGTTGGAATTTCTATCTGGAGACTGAATTTATTTTTTATAAATATTAATTTTTCTCTTAATGTCACCAGTAGGTTCAAAGCCTTAGCACACTGTTTGCGTTCCAAATTCTTTCTATTTTGTTGGATCAACTCTCTGATTTCATTATAACTATTTACCAAGACTTGGGCATTCCTATTGATTGTTACAGCTTGTGTTGATCTGTTTTGCGTTAAGCACTTATAGGATTTTCTGAAATTTTCATTTGGATCTTTTATCTGATCAACAAGCTTTTCCCAGTCCATGCTGTGGTATACTCATAACTTCAAATTTATTCATTTGTATATATTTTTTTTTTTTTTTAATGTAGATAAATTCAATATTACGTTTTATATTTTTTTATTTATTATTTTTTCTTCATATAATTTTTCTCATATTTTCATTCATAATTGACTTTATTAAAGATCTTCCTTAAATATTATCTATACCGTTAGCAGTGCTACGGTATCGTTTCTTAAGACACTTGTTATGCAGTTTGTATATTTTTATTAATGCATTGGATACCATAATTAATGCAATTACAATTAGTATTATGGTTATCCAGAACAAGTCTGCATTTTGGACTTCTACTTTATTTATTACATTGGCTGTAGAGTCCACAGTTTTAGTGTCTATTAGACCCATTTTGGGTATACTAATTTTATATTTTGGAGAATAGAATAGAAAATTTCCTTTGTATATACTTTTATTTTCAGTTTTACTTATTTCATTTGTCTCTATAGACATTTATGTTTGGAATTATCTATTTATAAAATCTTCCAATGTTCGCAAGAGTAAAAAAAAATTGTATTTTACATTGTTGCCTGCCTGATTCTAGCTATGGCTTCACGGGCCATATTGGGTTAACAGGGCATAATAGTATATGCTCCGTTTTACAATATTTCTTACAATTTTTCTTATCTATATATATTTTATATTTACTTTATATTTATATATATTTATTATTATATTCTGCTGTTGATGATGCTCATCAGGTGTCAGCTGGGCGTCGCCGGGGGTGGCACGCTGACACTCCCTCGCTGCTGTCTATTTGTTGGGTGTCAGCTGGGCGTCGCCGGGGGTGGCACGCTGACACTCCCTCGCTGCTGTCTATTTCTTCGCCGCTGAAGACGTCGATGGTCGCTCACAAGTCCCCAGGCAGTGGGGACTCCAGATTCCTTCGCAGCCAGGGGGGCAGGACTTCTTTGGTTTTGTTAATGCTGGTGCTGGTGCTGGACATGCCTGGTATTTTGGAACTTCATTAATTGTGGGTATATTTTTAATATTATCTGAGTGAGTTTTCTCGAGCTTATGGGTCTTTAATTCTTGCTGATATTGCAACAAGTGGTCTAGCTCTGCATGTAGCTTTAGAGCTTTCGACCAAACCGGTGGCGTTTGCTGACCGTATATTAGCCACCTTACGTGGGCTATACGTTTATTCAGCTTAGTTTTCAAACCGCCACGGTGTTTGCCCATACTCAATAGAACTCTACTCACTCAGATTTTTCCTTGGTTTTTGCAGTTCCATTTAATTAGTCCAGTCTTCTTCCAGTCCAGTGTTCCTTTGTTCCTTTGTTTTCACCAGCTTTGGTCAATTCGTCCAGCGTTGGACGACTGTCACGGTCGCCATGTAATGATGAACTCCAATTAAGAACACAAGTCCGTTTTAAGTTGAAGGCAGCCGTCGGGCTGACATATATTTATTCAATTTCTTCTTTTGATTTTAGAGTAGGCAGAAATGGTTCTGCCAGCTCAACGTCTACAGAGTCTCTGATTTTACAGTTTTGAATATATTTGGACTTAGGCTAATCCGCGTAGCTGCGCTGCCGGGTACGCCAGCGGCGGAGCGGCGTTCTTATGTATATCTTATATATCTAGGCTTATCGGGAGAGCGAGCTAAGTATGTACGTATGTAATATGCATTTGGTCGGCGTGTGAATGCTGACCAAGCACTTATACTTTTTGGCCTTCAAGTGGGCAATGCACTTATACTTTGTGGCCTTCGAGTGGGCGATCATGTTACATCCGCCCTGGGCCTAACTGCGTGCATAAACATAAACATAAACATAGCAACAAAGTGCTGTCATATGTTAATATGCTATTTTATTTAATTGTTCTTAATATTGCATAGGCACATACTACATTGGCTAATACTACCTTGTACCTGCAAGACCCCAATCTCCTCCACAATCTTGGGCCACTTTCACACATGAGCAGCAAAAAACAGGCTGGCAAAAAGGGATCATTGTTATGTATGCCACATGTTCCCACAAACACACCACTTACTGGTGCTGAACACGGTGAAAAATAATGTTGGCTTACAAGAAAGCAAATTGAAAATCAACAACTCAAGATACAAAATGGACTTTGCTAGAGAAAATCCCTATTAATGAGTTACTAATCTAATAAGTTGTAAGTAAGTAATTTTATGTTTTAAAATATACAATTAATATTACTTAAAGTGTACTTTCAATACGAACGACCAGCTGGCCCAGCGGAGTTTTTGCTTTTGGGTCCTCGGCTGCTGCAGGTGCGTTAAACATTTATGAGCAGGCAAAGCGCAGATTTTAATGGGTATAGAGGGTGCCGGGATGAATAACGTGAATGATAAGGGTGGCCGCACCGCAGAAATGATTATGAATGCGCCGTGTTATGCATAATTCATAATGTTAAAGTGACCCCACTGCGTATACGCAATAATCATACGCCATGTGGCACACGGCTTTATTGGGCACTTGTGCCTTGTTCCTTATTCCGCGAATGCCCAAGGGCGGGCACTTAAAGGATGCAAATCAATCGTTGATTAGGTGGAGCCTGCAATGACCTTGGGCTTGAGTTCGGCCTCCTGGGTGGCATAATTTCTATATTCGACCCTAATTGGGTGTGCGCGCTTTCATTTCCTGCAACTAATTCGCGCGCGTTTGGGTGAATTAGTTTTTGGTCCCTGCACCGCCAAGTGCTCAACTGACAGCCACTGACAGTTATCGTCTTCATCAGCCGACGAACAAACATCATCAGGGGGAGCAGCCCCAAGCCCCCACCCCGCCATCCGGATTCATCCATACGTACTTACATATAGATATCCCGCTGACGATGAGCAACTGTCATGTCATGAGCTCGCTGAGCTCGCACTTGGCATGTCAATGCTCTGCTTCCTGGCCCAAACGCCCCGCTCCCTCCAATGTCGCCCCCAGCAGCCAACCTTCAACCTGATCCCCGCCTGCCACCTCATGGCTCCCCCTCTTGGAGCCATAATTTATGCCGCATGTTTGCCATAACTCAATGGCTGCGCGACTGCGGCGAGCTGAGAATTTCATGGGAGGGAAGAAAAGGAGCAACAGCAATGCACCAGAAACAATGTTTTCTAGTGGAGAACTATCATGGCAAGCCAATAATGATGGACTTCATCATCGGGTGATGTTTAGTTGTCCAACTTAAAGATTTCAATTGCATTTGCCATGATACTTTTTTCAAGTATTTTCTTATCAGTATTACCAGCACTTTACTCGCAGTGCTTAGGGACCTTCAACGGTTGATGAAGCCCAATCGATAAATGCGATTCTCTGGCTTGAGCCCTCCGCATTCTGGGCTGCGTTTTTGTCGCCGATTGAGCGAACAATTGCTAGATGGCGGCCAAGATGAATTGCCTGCAATTGTGCGCATTGCTAACCATTTGTTAGCCAACAAGAACGGCGAGGAGATGGCAACTTTAGAGCCGGGCTTAGACGGCATTTCGCAGTTTCAGACCCACTTTTTTTCGCCTGGCAGTTGGCATCGATGGCATCGGACAAATGGCAATGATAAAGCCAAACGCCCCTGCCCCGGTACAAGGCCATTAATAATTATGGTTATGGTCTTTTTCTTTTTTTGGGCAGTGCAAATGTTAATGACCCTTCGGTGCCTGGTTCAAATCGATTTTCAGGCAGTGCATTTCGGCCATTTGCCATTTTGCAATCTTTGCTTTTGTAAATTACGCAATACACTCGCATTCGGGATCAACCACTGGCCACTAATTAGCCAAAAAACATTGTCATACCATTTGGCATATGCCGAAATGGCCAAAGGCACATAAAACTCTCCATATGCGCATATATATTTTATTGCCTTTAACCCAAAAACCGTCCTAATTCCGCCCTCTACATGTGTAATTCATTAGCGCCATTTGTGTCAGTGGGTTAAGCGGACTAATGGAAACTGTCTGTGAATAAAACAAATTATATCAAAGAGTAGTTGGCTAAAAAGTTGGTCAAAGAGAAGCTTCTTTTAGTAATTATACGGTTAACTGATCATATGAATATTAAAGTTATTCATTTCTAGATCTACTTAAAATATATTTGTTTAACGTCATTTTTCGCGTACGTGCCCAAGCACCAAAATCGTTTAAACAAATCGCAATAGAATGCGGAATAATCATTGGTTTACTTTGGCATACAAATGTGCGCACTAATTGAATAATGTGTAATTGTTTTTACATTTGCGGTTAGCAATAGTCGAAAATTTAAATGTGGTTTTTTGCGGCCAAAAGGGGGGAGCTTTGTTTGTCGGGGAAAATGGGAAATGCACGACCACACTCAATGAAGCGCAGTGAGTTATTATGTGGGCCGAATTGTCCAAATGGGCCATGATAAACTCTCGCATTTTATTGCAGGTCAAATGCTCGCCCATATCTGTGAGGAATCTGCCATATCTGCCATATATTCGCCCCCCATTTGTCTGCGCTCGCCTTAACAAATAAGCGTTTCCTTTTGACCAGCCTCGCGCTGCCATGCTGTTGTTATTTCTTTGTAGTTTTATTTGGCATAAAGCCAGAGATAAATGGCGAATTCCAAATGCCAACAGAAGTATAACCAGCGGGAAGGTCAGCCGACCAAGGGAATGGGCTCACACACACACACTCACACTGGAGCCATAACAAATCTAGCTGGGAATCCCCTTCTGGTCCACTTGCACCCTCCCATCCACTTGGAGGGTCGGATTTATGTGCGCTCATGTCACTGCACACAAAAAGTTAAACAGCGCGCAACGGAAGTGCGACGACGACAACAGACGCAGCCGGAGATATGGTAACCAGGATCGGGATCGGGATGAAGTGGCAAAGCGGCGGGGAGCAGCCGGAGCAGCAGGATCTGGACAATCAGGAAGCACTGCAGCAATCCCCGCATCCTCGACGTGCTCTCATTATCGTGAATCTCCAAACTAAATACGGCGAACACAAGTACATATATCAAAGGAAAAAAATGGAATAAATAAGAAATAAATAAGAATAGGAAGTTTCTAAGCGGATGTGTGACTTAGCTGAATACCCTAACAAATGTAAAAGAGTCCTAAATTAAACCGGAATAATTTAATAGGTATCTAAAAGCAGGGTTTTGGATGATATATGCGAGCTACTAATTGAAAACTAGTACATTAGTATTCCAATTAAAATGGGTCATCAAATGCTACTATTAATAAAAATGCAAATGCCACTTGAAATGGCAAATGAAAAAGGCGCAGCTGAATAAATAATTATGGCCCCAAGCTGTTCCAGCCACCATCCACATCCTCCAGGCCCATGGCCCATCCGAATGCGATGCCAGACGGATCCGTTGCCGTAATCCGAACTACCCCGCATACCCTGGATCAGCCGTAAAGTGTGTCAACTAGTTTTATCTCGCCTTGAGCGGCGGCAAAGTCGAGGCATCAGTTGCATCCTCCTCCATTCCCCATCGCCCATCTTCCAACCCAGGATTCCACCTGACATGTGAGCTGCTCGATGGCAGAAAAAATTGGAGTGGGGACAGAGGAGGAAAGGAAAATTTGCGAACATTTTCGCCGTTGTTTTCGCCTCTTTGGCCCGTTTTTATAGCCAGAGCCAACTTCCGCTGCCTGTTGACATATTTCCACTTCATTGGAACTAACAGAGTCAAATGGGTAGACAGCCGCGAGGCGAGCTGGGCCCACTTCTAGCCGGCTTCCTGATCCACCGCTCACCTGGGGACCCATCCAGGTGAGCAGCAGGAGCAGTCTGCAGAACAGGAGAACGCAATGGCAGGCCGGCAATGAAGACGGACGGAGCATTGGATACGTTGGATACACAAATATTTGACACGTGTGCGAAGGTGCGATGGAATGGGTAGCAAATGGCTGGACCTGGAAAAATCTCCATAAATAAGTACATAATATATAAAGAATGAAATTAGAAGAAAATCTAACACAAGCAGAGCATTTCAATGGAGTCTTCTGCTCAAGAAGTATATAGTGCCACAGATTTCTCGCAGTGCACAGTGTCGCAGCCCCATGTGCTAAAATATGCGTGGCATGTGCCAGGACACGCGTACCAGGATGTGCGTGCTGCGGCTGGGTATCCACGGGTGCCACTCGCCCAACAATTCGAGCCCACACCACGACCTTCAAACCCTTTTGCGCCTCTACTTTTTTGCACATTTTAATTTGTGTCAAATTGTTGCTAAAATGCAAAACGCATTGTGCGCCAGGAGACATCTCAACCCATTCAGGGCATTCCATTACCGGCTCCTTCCCAATGTCCTTATTCTCCGGGCTGCCTTCTGCTCCTCCAGCTCCTCCTGCTCCTTCTGCTCCTTCAGCCTGCACCTTGTTTTTATTTTCCTTTTGTTGCCTTGTTAACACAGTTTTGTGCTTTTGTGTTCATGTGTGTGTCGTCTGCGAGGGTTTGTTGTTTCTGCTTTCTTCTTATTGTGGCATAACAAAAACACGGCCAAACAAAGGGGGGAAATGGGGAGAAAGGCGGGGGCAGTGGGTTGCTGAGGGGGGGATTGCAGCTGCTGCAGTGTCTCCATGTTGCAAAAGCACAACAATAAAATGTTGTTACAAATTCATTACCGAAGGCGTTAAATTTGACACAGTTTTGCATGGAGCACAGCGGACGAGAGGAGCGAAAAATGTGGGGCGGAGAATTCAGGACGAGGGGCATTAAGGACGAACAGGACATGCAACAAAGGAAATCAGTCCGATAGGGCAAGGAAGTGCAATTAAATTCCTTTCTACTCCCTCGTTGCTCAACAAAGCCCTTTATGCTCACATTGATGTCATTAAGTTATTTGAAATTATTGCATATTATTTGGCATCACAAAACTCGATTTATATTTAAACAGGATAAATTATGAATTGATTTACTTCTTCTAGAAAATTATGGAATAAAACCTTGTTTCTTGCCACAATATACTCTGTGACTTTATTATCCTTTCCATTATTTAAATGTACTTTATCGAGGATGTAGCCGAATAATTTTGTGACACATTTTATAACTCGTGGAGGCGTTAAGAGAAAAGGATTATTATCCGGTGACATCTCAGCCAACGCGAATCGTTTGGCACTTTGCATCTAAATCGAAATTACAGCCGCACGCATGCATGAGCAGGACGGCAGGAGGGGTGCGACAGAGAGGGCTGCATGCGGAGCGAAAGAGAGGGGAGATAACCCATAAAGTATGCAGAGGGCGTCACTTCCGCTTACTGTTCATTGCTCTCCTGCAGGAACGCGTGGCTGCCCCCGTCTCTTTCACGCACCACACACCCATCTCTTTCGCTCGCCATTTATAAGCACAATTTATACTCCACATTTTGTTGCTGGGGTGGCGCCCGTCTTTTGTGGAGCGGGATTAACCTTGGGGTTTAATTTGTTGCGACTTCCGTTCGGCTGGCGGCAAATATGGGAATTCCTCAAATTGCGATTTCCGTTGATTTGCCACTGCCTGCGGCTTTCTTCCAGGGGATTTCCTCCATTTAAGTACAAAGTTTAGAGACTTGCCAGTTGCTGGGTAATATAATAGAGGAGTATGTGAAGCCTAACTATTATTAAAATACAATTCATGTTAATGATGTTCCTAATCCATTCTGCACATAGTTGAGATGGCATCCATTATGGTCTCCTACCAGGAGACACTTGGTAACCGCACAATGCGACATTTGTTAATGGAGAAGCGCATATTCAAGCAGGAGTGGAGCAGCTGGGACTCCAGTGTTTGCTCAGCTGTGAAAATGACTCGAAAAATGCTGGAACAATGAGGGAAAACAAACAAATGGGCGAATGCGAATGTGTATGGGCGAATTCTATTCGCATTTAACCTTTGGCAGCCATTACCAACTGGCGGCCACCAAATGGACAATATCGATTGACCCCGTTTCCGTTTTCGATTGCAATTCGTTTCAGTTTCATGCACTTTGCACTCTCCACAGCGGCATCCCCTCAACCGCCTGACCCATGTGGCCCCCTAATGTCCAGAATCCGATGGCGAGCGAGCAAAGAAAACATAATTTACTTCCGCTCGAACGGATTGACTTTGAATTTCATTTAGCGTCGCACCCCAGGACCCGAACCCGGACCGGACCGATCCCACTCTATATCCTGATGTTTTCCAGCCAGCTGCTGACCATGCTTAAATGCGGCTCATTTATCAATAGCTGCTTAGCATGGAAAGGACACAAGGAGAAAGTCCTGCATCCCTTTAAGCACTTTTTAAGTTAGTTTTGAAAATATTTGTAGGTAATTAAGACAAGTTCTTTCTAATGATCATAAATATAGAGACTGATTCCTTAAGAGTCTCTTTATTAACTGATAGCTTTTTATGCTGGCTATTGCTTACTTCAAACACATTTTTTTGAGCAGTGCACAGCTATACTGTGTTCACTTACCAACCAGTTGCTGTCCAACTGGGCGTGGTCCTGCCCCCCACTGCGAAGTGGGCAAGGAGGTGAATCGAGGTCAACAGCAAGACTCTGTTTCTCGGCTGCCGTTTCCGATTTCCGCTGGCGCACTTCAAAAATTGACTTTTACAAGAAAACAATTGCAGCAGCGCTGATAAGTGGCCGAGAGCAATGGACAGGCCATGTCCGCGTCTGTGTCCACAGCGTTCAATAGTCAACATGCCGTGGGATGGCCCACTGGCCACCAGGACACCACACCACCAGACCACCGACTTCGCTCGGTGGTATCCTTGTCGTTTTCGATTTCGTCCTGGAAGTCGCAGCTGTCGAATGGCGGGAAGCCAAAGACGGAGGCGAAACACTGGCGAATAAAATCAATTCTTTATGGCAACGAACGTTCAATGCACTTGCCAGATATAAACAGGGGATATTCAATGGAATTTCATTAGTTTGAATTTTGGTGTTCTTGTATTTGAATGCCAGCTTAGGCAATAGAAGACCCAATAAAGTGAAATGGTCTCGAAACATAAAATTCAATATAAGTACTTTTTTCTAATTCGGAAATTGGAAAATGTAATACTACGCTGGATGATTAAATTACAAGGAGTTTTAACATTTTATGTTATGGATTAACTTAAATACTAGAGTTGGTGAGCTGCAAACTAAATCGATTTCATATCCTTTTTAAAGCTGTGACCCAGCTTCTCCTTGCACTTTTTCGCTCATTAAATATCGCATTAAATGCACTTGCTGGCAATAATGGATAAAACGTGCCCAAGGATCGTTATTACCCGTTTGTCGGCAACTTAAATTCCAGCTTCCAATTTCCATACAGCAACCAAGAAGTCATACTTTTATCCTTCTATGTCTTAAAATATAATGTTTGTTTTATCACAGAACTGTGGTAAATTTGAATTTAAATTTCAAGTGATCGTTTTCACCACGCCTGGAACTGCCACCTCGCTTTCCATTGTGGTGAGATCATCGATAGACGATACTCACCCGGGCAATCGGTAAATTATTAGTGCGCAGTTCTTGTGAAAGTTCGTAAAGAAACGCGTAAGTTGTGTGCAAATCGTTATTAAATTAAATAAATTCGTCGCGTAAAGTGAAATTAAGTGAAGTGTGTTAATGAAAAGCTGTTTGCCAGCTGAATTATCATATATTTTGGCGGGTAAGTGGCTTTACTTGTCGCAACTTTTGCAATCAGCGCTTGTGCTTTTGCTTTGGCTTTTCTTGGTTTTCATTTGTTTCATACTGAAAAGAAAACACGATTTCCCATTGCTGAAGTCAATTTGCTCAGGTGCACTGTGTGCAATGCAATATTATTCCAATATTGTCATTGGGCAACGGTTTTTACACAGCAAATACGACTTAATTATGAGTGCACACACACACACTCATACAAAGCATGCAAACGCAGGCAGGTTCAACAGTGAAGTTCAAGATAGTAGCGCCTATTAATATAAATTCAAGACTTAAGCCAGTTTTTATACTTTGCATGAATCATAAGTTAACACTCTTGTTAAAGAGTCATCTGGCAACTATTTTATTTGCTGGCCTAATATCTGTATACTGAACACCATTACCTTGACCTGCACTGTAAGTTACCGTTTTTTGGGATTGCTTGACCGTTGGTGTGGGAGCGGGAGCGAGACAACGGCAGTGATCCACACTGGCTGCCCCTCTCGCTCTTGCGCCTTGTGCACCTGCCCATGCAAATTTCATTTGACAATTTGTTATTGAAACATTTTGTACAACTAATGAATTGCAGAACAAACTGTGAACAAACAATTCAAGCAGTGTGAAACAAAGGGCGGCGGGGGGAAATCCCTTTCATGTGCCAGTTAACACGGCCAGTTTGTCTGGCTTTTCAGTTAGGTAATAGCCCTCAATATTTAATGCCAATTTATGTTGTGTGTTCTCTGGTATAATATATGTACATATGTATGTATATGTGGATACGATTCAGTTGGCCAAAGAAGACCCTTGTATCTTGTATCTGTTCTGGATATGCAGCATCAATTAAAGGTAATTCGTTCATGTGAATATTGCATGACAGAGCCTTCCAAGGATCCACAGCTCCGTGCTCTCCACCGCTCGATATCTCTATTTTCCTGCCTGCGAGTGTGGGTCGTGCCATCGATGGCCTCAAGTTTTGTAGTTAGAACACTGAGCGAAATTTCAAACTACTGTAATTCTACATAAAAGGTGATGAAAAGTTCTGCTTGCTGGGATTTAACTTACAGCGAGCTATTTTAATGTGTAATTATTTATATTAATATGTGAAATGATATATAATTTAGTGTGGTATCCCCACTTCGTCTCAGTGCATGCAAATCGAGCGAATGTCGCCCCTGGGAACTGCACCTTAAGTGGTGGGCGGTGTAACGAAACCCATTAGCCTTCGGCTGCGTTTGCTCCTGATGCTCCTGATGCTCCTGCCAAACTCCTGGGCCGGAAAATGTAAATGTGCATCTTAATGCAGATGTAAGCATTTCGCACCTGACGTCGGTTTATCTTGTCCACTTGATAATTTGCCAAGATTGTCCCAGGGAAAGGCATAATTTTGCCCCAAAGATTATTGCCTGGCCCATTGTGTGCGGCTTGATATGGCGATATGGTTTCTGGACGAGATGGGGCTTAGTTTGCCGCAATTATTGTCTGTGGCGTATTGGCATCAATGGCACCCAGATCCCAGTGTTGAACAAGAGTAATCTAATTAGCCGAAACAAGTCAAAACAGCATGTGATTGGATTACACGGAAACAATGAACGGGAGGAAATCACTCGGACCTAAAATCTCTTTGCACAATTAGGCCATTTTTGGTGAATTGAAACTGCATTTGTGTCGTTTTGAAGCTTACTGCTAGTCGCAACCAATAGTTGCAATGGAATCCAATTTAAGGTATATGAAATTTCATAACTTGGTGATTAAACTAGGCTCGAAAATGTGGGCTCCCTGTTTACTACTTGTCTGCAATGGCCTTCAGTTTAACCACCTTTTCCTCCTCCTAACTGGTTCATTGCCTTTCAAGTTGCCGTCAAGTTTGCCAGCACACTATTTGAAACTTTCTTTTGTTCTATTACGAAATATGTGCTTAGCACAGGGGTGCAGGTGGAGGTGCAGGTCTTCCACCTCCAGGTCTTCCACCATTTGAGGTCACGTCGCTCTGGCTCCTCTGACAATTTCTAATAAAATCAAAAGCTTCAAAGGCGGCGCCCACGCTCAATATCCGTAACAGGCATCCAAACAAACAGCGGTATTTGAAATCTGCGAGTGACCCAGCTGTGACTTGGACAGAGCGACAGAGTAACTTGCAGAATAAATAAAACTCGGCACCTGCAATACACTCGGCAGTGATGAGAAAGGTTTATAACAAATAAAAAATGAATTATATATGATATTAAGGAGAGATGGAAATACGTAGCGTGCTTTCAGACATCTTTTTGATTTAAAATATGAAATCCACATGAAGTGTTTTCACATCGCGTTCTGTTTCAAAGGCAGGAGGCACTTGCTCCTTCGCATCACCGATCCATCCACACACACAGTGGAGCAGTTGAAACTTTGCTCACCTGGCGCTTTTCCTGCCTGGGTCGCCTGTCTCCTGCCATCTAACTGGAAACTCGCAAAATATTTGCATGCAAAACTTTAGTCATAATTTCAATTCGTGGCGGGGAGTTCGAGGAAGTGGGGGTTACGGTCTAGTAGTCACTCTGCCCTTCTATCTTCCCCGTGTTTGCTGTGCATGGGAAAGTTTGCCATTCCTTTTGGTTTTGCTGCGCCTGCGGCACCGGCTTCACTTTCATCGTGGCTCGCACCGCCTACTTTCGACTTTCTAACGTGGTCTATTGATTTTTTTGTGTAACATAGCTCTACATCCCATATTCAGCAATTTTTTTTGCCACTTTTTTGCGGGATGCTAGAGAGCGGAAAGATTGAGAGTTGGCTTTCAGAAAACGGCACGGAAAACTATGCGGGACCAAATAACAATTTTACTATGCAAAAAGCGATTGAGAAGCGAATGATGAAGGTGTCGAACAACGAACTATGGATGCTCTTATAATTTAAAAACGTACTTATTAAAGATTTAATTTGTGTGAAAAAGTTGCCTTGAAATCGGTAGACAATAGGTACACAGCATATCAGATACCACATAAACTTTTTGGCAAACATTTTGCCAATTTAAATGAACCCACACCAGAGCAGAGTATACTCTTGGGTCTCCATTGGCGTGTAAAGCTTGATTTTTTTGGGACTTGTGGCGCACTTTTCGGTTAACATGAAAGCTGGCATTTGTTAGCCATAAATGTTTGTGGCCTGGCCACGTTTGAATGCTTGAATGTGATAGCCACAACAGCCGAATGGCATAGAATTATAAATAAACTGGGAGCACACTTTTGGGCATTTACACACCAGTAAACAGGTGCGCATACACACAGGCACACCCAGCCAGCTTTCTGCCTTCTGAAACAGTTTTTGGCCAGAAGAGCCATAATTTTTTGGTTACTTTCCATGCAGTGCGTTCCCTCGTCCTCGATGCCCTCGTCCTTTCCACCGCTAAAAGCACTCAGCACTCGGCCATTACGGGATGCACTCCTGGAACACAATTTTAAACTGCATCGTTTCCCAGTGTCCTGCCAGCCCTTCCTAGATCCCTTTTTTTTTTTTTGGTAATCAGACACACAGAATTTGTTGTGACCTTGTGCCCGAGTGGGTGGGGAGTGGTCCTCCAAGGAAGTTGGCCCGAGTTGCCTTTAAATGTGTGCAAGTGTCTCCGTGTGGGTAAAACTCATACTGTGCAAAATACCTTCGGTAAATGGCTAAATGTAATGAAACAGCGGAATAAAATATATTTCCGTAGATTACAAATTTAAGGATCTTTAGAATCTTTGGAGTTTTTCTGCAGTGCATCCTGACCCAGGATGTGCCCCAAAAGTGGAGTACTTGAAGCCGGTCGGGCTGCTAAAGACACGCCTTCGAGGAAACTAAACGAGGGGCCACAAAAGTCGGAAAAGGAAGGCTCCCTCGTGCACATTTTTTGGCACGCACTTCGAGATGCGGGCTTTAAAGGACGGGAAGGATGGGTGGAGGTCGAGGGCTAGTTTCTAACGTTTGTGGTCAGGTTGAGTGTTTGGGCTTTGTTACGGTTTTGTTTGGGTTTTGTTTTGCACTTGCGTTTGACATGCATTGACTATGCATAGACCCCCTTTTCCCCATTTTCCCCCCATATATTCGTGTTCGGCGCCTTGGCGACGCAGCAAAGGTTCTCGAGATGGCAATCTTTATGATCTTTGGCAGGGTGCCAGAGGAGGGGCAGAAGCCGCAGAAGTGGAAAAACCCTCAAGTGTACTTGTAATTCGAAAATGCAAATGCAAATCGTGGCTAGGCAGAGCACTTCCTTTGAGTCGTTTCACTTTGTGTAATTGCATGTAACAGGCAATAGAATTATGCAACTCGCAAGGCATTTGCATTACGGAAATTTCCCTCAGATTGAAGTTGCTTTTTACGAGTATAGTTATATGGCGATTCTATGGTTTTACGGGTGAAAATGCTTATTTGAAATGGTGAGACTGACAGAAGTCGGTTGAATCTGGCTTTATTTACATTCTCTACTTCGACCAGTAAAGCGATTGATCTGATAAATAATTGCTCTTAAATGTTTGTTGTTAACTATTTAAGCTGCTCTGAACTTGATTTAGTTCCCAGCTAATTCACTATTATTGAAGAACGCTTCTATCGTCGATGACAAAATTGGCTAATAACTTCAGACATTATTTGAGCATTTCATCTTCAATTTCCTGCTCAACTGTCATTTATTGTGCTGCTCGGAAAATCTCGTATTGGAGCAATTGTGCCAACACTTGAAACCCCTTTTGTTTGCCCCATTTAGTGGCACTGCGTGTGTGTGTGTGCTCAAACCAGCCAACACACACAGTGAGTCGGCCCAAAAAACTCTCGAGAATGTCGCTGTGTCTGTGCGTTAAACACACTTTCGAATTCATGCGAAAAGTTACCCTGTTTCACTGGCGCTTGTTTTTCTTTTCCCCACATTTTCCTCGGCAAATAAAAGTTTTTATCAGCCGCGTGCATGACTGGGAATGAATGTCACGGCTTGTTATCGCTGGAAATGCGCATAATCATAATCATAAAATTGATTTAACTAATCAAACAAACATAAACAAGTGCGAGTAGGCGTGTAGGAAAATTAACACAACATTCAATGCGAATTGTCAAGGCGTTCGGCAAATCAGAACCTAATTCACGAAACTCACAACTGGCAAGTTCAAAGGCCATCGAAGCTAGGAAACTTTGCCATCCGAGCTGACAAATTGGCAAATTGAATGTCAACATGCGTAAAAATATCACACCAGTTGAGAGAACGTTGCTCCTGACATTCCTCCCCCCTCACATATTCCGTATATATCCTGGCTCTGTGCACATACGCATGTCCTTTTCGGATTTGCTTATGACGCACAGGCAGACGAAGGCGAAGACATCCAGGAAATGCTACAATCAAATATAAATTACTCATACGCACGTGTCGCCCTCTGAACGCCGCTCCCTCTCTAGATCTATATCTATATCCATAGCCCATATCTAGTATCTTTATTTGGCGGGACGAAGCCAACTAGCATTTAAAGTCGCATCCATCCAGCCATCGATTTGTCATGCCAGGCACGGCCCGAGGCTCAGTTTAGCTTAGTTTCGTCTTGGCTCACATAACATTTTGTTTAGCATACTTATCACACTCGCATGGAAGCCGCCGTCCCACCACCACTTTTGGCCCATTTTCCGGAGCCTATTTTCCGGGAACTCGCCAAGTTGGTCCAGTGATTGATTGGTGCTCCTGGCAGCTGACTGGGACTTCGATTACGTGCGACCATCTGAGAGCTGGGACCGCAAAAGGCCGCAAATTAGCCGATGGGTAAAAGGAAACCTTTTAAAGTCCTCAACTTTTTGAAAAAAATGTGAAATATTGAAACCACAGGCCCTCAAGCAAACAAAGTTATTTCAATATACCTTCTGGCTTACTGGCTTTTTAAAATAATAAGCTGGTTCCTTTCTCGAATTAAGCCAATCGATTAAGTAGAAGTTGCTTATTTTCTGTCTAGATTTTAATTCCCCACGTCAACATGACTTTGTTCAATTTACCTGATTGAACTGTAAACTATGTGTGTCAATCAATTATTACACTCTGGCCTGAGTAAATTGTTTCTTCGACATGTTGTTTAATCATACCTCCTGGCCATGAAAATGATTTCATCACACATCCGAAACACTGCTGCTGCTTACAATTCCCCCAACGATTGCAATGTCACAATTTGCTGTTGACAACACTTTGCTACACATGTACATAAGTACTCCACGGCAAGTTTTCCAGCTGGGCTTTATAGTTTTTCACGATTCCTCATGGGCGAGATGAGTTGCTGCTGTTGCAACTGCAGCTGCTCTGTCAGGTGA
Organism: Drosophila simulans; assembly: GCF_016746395.2. Classification (NCBI taxonomy): domain Eukaryota; kingdom Metazoa; phylum Arthropoda; class Insecta; order Diptera; family Drosophilidae; genus Drosophila; species Drosophila simulans. The sequence continues at coordinate 1,965,560 of NC_052522.2, forward strand.
AGGACATTGTACAAGTAAATAAATGGGTTTTATTGCAGTTTTTAAACGCTTTGCTGATTTTCCTGCCATCGCAGCGTCAAATGCGTGGCCCTGCCACCGAGTGCTCACTGTAGTCGAGTTGAAAATGTGGCAAAGTTTGTCAAGTCTCACAGGTGAATTAACTTTTCCGCTCCACTCGCTTCTGCTTCTGCTGCTACTGTTCCTGTTACCTGCTGCAGGCAGCCTGCAGCAGGCCAAAAAACTTTCGGGCCAAGTCAAGATGCATTTGGCGAAACTTTAGCAGCTCCGTGAATTGTCAACCGCAGAGCAAAAGGTGGCAAATGGCAGCAGGTGGCATCGAAGCCTTAACACTCGACTGCCCGCTAAGCCAATGCCCAAGTTATGCCACCGCCACCCTGAAATTGTATTTAAATTGGATGCTTTAATGTCTCCCATTTACCGGGGTCATATCTGCTTGGGACGTTTGCGGTTGAGAATGGTGGGAAACGGAAACTGGTCGAGCTGCACTGAAAGAAAACATGTGAAGTTTCATCATTTCGGTTTGAAATGGAATAACATACTGTCATACAAATAAAATAAATTCAAATAAATTTTTGAGCATTAATAGCACTGCTATATAAAAATAAATATATAAAGATATATTCTTTCTCCAGTGTACTTTCCCCAAAATCCATCCAATAACGAACCGGAAGTGACCATCGCTCCGCCGATTGAAGCTCGACAATTTGGCTTTGTTTACTTAACTTAAGTGACGACTGCCTTTGCCGCCTGAAGGATGAAAGTTGTTGTCCAAATAAGCCATAAAAGAGCATAAAAAATGTTTCAATTGTCGCCAGCTGAACAACACTGCAACAAAGTGACATATATATTTGTATATAGATGTACATCCGAGCAGGCAATGAAAATATTTGCAGAGACAGACGGACGGACACGGACTGAAGTTCAGCTCGACTGCAGATGCGGTAGTAAAAATAACAAAAATAAAAGCAGAACAACACGACTTCAGTAGCTGGGAAAAAAGTGTATATAAAATTCACAAGGCGGCGGGGGCCCATAAAAAATTAAATCAGTTTGCGGAAAATACTCGTGCACACTTTTCTTTGCTTTCTGGCCCGCCAGCTAGCATTCTCTATATTTTCCTCCATTCTTAATCCTGTGATGCCAACGCCCTTGGCCTTCCGTTCGCCATCAGGATTTCAATGAAACGCACGCGCACCATTTTGTTTGAGTGATTTTGTCTTGCAGAACGCGTAATTGCAACGAAAGTTGAAACTCAAACTCAAGACTTGAAATAAAAAAAAAAAAACGGGAGGAAAAGTCAGCAAATGGAAAGAAAAACTGTTGGTTGCCGGATAGTTATCATGATGCGTTCGGAAATGGACCAGGTCAGGGGCGTTTCAGTGAATAAAGTGGGCCTAAGAATTGGGCTATACAGAGTTAAAAAAAGATGAAGGGCTTGAATAGAAATTGGCCATGAGCAGTAGCTCATATTTACAGCTGAAAAAAAAAGAAAGCACATCTAAAAAATGGAGATAGAGGATATATATTCTCCATTCGTCTTAATCAGTTTAATACAGCATTTTGTATACCCTAGAATTTATTATATTTTAACTTAATTTTAATAGACCCACTCGTTTTCTGACCAACTCCGCTCCGCAGTTTGGCTAGTTACTTTTTTAGCTGTTTGTGCTCGCCATCGTTTCAAAAGTTGCACAAACTGTTTTGCCTTTGCGCGGCGCTGTAGAAACTTTTCCAAGCAGCATCATTTGTCAGTGGATAAATAGTTTTCCAGTAAGTAGCCAAAGTTATGCTTTTCAGATTATGTGGCCGTGTCTGATAATTTTTCATTGCGATAACTTCAAATGGCGCTGCCCAAAAAAAAAAAACAAACATTATCAGCCACGATATCAGAGATGGGAATTCGGTAGGCCATAAATTCAAATTTCGTTGTGTATTTGGGCAAACCAATTTAGTTAGTCGACAAGACTTGGGACTTAATGTGTAATGTGTAAGCCGCAAACATAATAAATAAGCTTAAGTTTGGTCAATTTGACAAAATTGTTTGAGCTTAGCGCAGTATGGTGGTGGTCTTCAAGGTGAGGATGGGGATGAGGGGCGGTCAAGCGGAAGGGCAGTTAGGGTGGCTCAAATAAATCAGCTGCCATTTAATCTGCCAGCGTTAGCCATAAGCGAATTTATTACGCACTCTGGAGAGGATGAGTGCGGTTCGAGCAGGAAGCTACATATATACAGTGTATATGCCCAGGAAATATTGATGAGCCGAGATTTTGTTGCGACGGGAACCATGCTCCTTTTCTAATCAAATTTAACATAAATGATTGAATACAATTTTAACCACAAATTCTGGAATGCTGTCATTGATTGAGCAGCCCACAGTTTTAATGCAGTTACCAAAAAAAAAAAAAGAAAAAGAAAACAAATAAATACATAAAAAGCAACCCAAAAAGCAGACTTTTCCTTGATTGATGAACTTAAAGTTCGTTGTCCGCTTCAGTTGCTATGAAAAAAGTGAGGAAAAAGCAGGAAAATCGGGACAAAACTTTCCCTGTAATGTATTTTGAAACCACTTGACAATAAATGCGAAATTGCAAACGAAGTGCACTCCATTGTGAGCCAATCCCGAGTTCCCTGTGTAAATGTAGCCATGCAGTTGCTCTCTGGTGACCCCCGTCCTCCCCGCCTTCTATGTACATCTATATATATATAGAGTGTATATACATATATATACTCCGATCCGATCCGAATCCCTTTGCTCCTGGCATTGTCAGTGAACATGGCGTGGGATTTAAACGTTGTGTCAACGGTGCAAAGGTAATAAAAGTAGCGCACTCTTTCTCCTGCTGCAACTGAAATTAAATATTAAATGCATCCCCCTTGAATGCTGATAGCTCTGGGGGGCTTTTGGGGAGGGGGGGTGGAGGTTGTAAGGGAAAACATGGATTTGCCACTTGTGCACAGATAGCAATCTTCCTGATTGGGATAGAGATATGGACTCCAGAGCAGTGTCGTCCAGGTGGTGACAATGAACGCATAAATCTCTTGGATCGATTGCACACTCTTTCATCGGACAAAGAGGAAAATCGCATTTAGATTGATTAGTCTTGTAACATAGTTACATAACATTCACACACTTGCCGTTGGAAATGTCTAAAAATTAGATCCCAGCTCCTAAGCTTTCATCTCGATTGTTGGCCAAGCATTAGCAGAAATTTGGCTGATATCTATATCGAAGCATAAAATATGCTAATTTTTTTTAATAAAATCTCACATAAAAATACCTTAAATGCTGCTCGTCGCTTGGCCTGCGACAAATTCGAAATCCCCGGCACGTCCTGAGCGTTGCGTTATAATCACGTATACGCCGCGTTGTGCCGCGAGCCTGGTGCCTGTGGCCAAAAAGCGATTGCGCCGAGAAATGGCTTTAATTTTGATGTGAGGAATTGCCATTCAGGCTTTCAAATGCGCCCGTTTTTTCGGTTTGGGAACTTGTTAAAGTTTAGTAGGCCTCAAAATGTCATAAAATTTAATGCCAACTCCCTTTTTCTTTTTGTTGGCTCTGTGAATCTGACCATGGTCATTTGTTTGGGCTCTTTGTGGGGTATGTGGTGTGTGCCATGTGTGTGGAGATGCTGCTTGTTAGCGGCATCAATGCTGATGATGGCTTTTTGTCTTTGGACGCGCCCGTTTTTATGCCACGTCATAAAAGCGGCTTGAAGGCGTCACACATTACCCCACCTTTTGGCCACAAACAATGCTGCACTGTAAAAAATATTGGTGTGATTCCTTTTAATTCGGTGTAAGCTATAAAAAATGATATTTTAGAACTTATATTTCTATTCTATACACTTAGATCTTAGAAAGTAAAATAGAGCATCTCTCTATAAATTCAAACTCATGCCTGATTTCGGCCAGTGCACACGTGAAGTGCCTGCTTTTTTTGGTATATTTAGCTCGTTAGTCGCGCTCTCGCCTATTTTGAGAAATTGTAGCTGTCTGCTGGAGTGGCACTGCATGTCCCCGAATCTGGATCGAACTTCGCCATCAGTCTGTCTGATTGATTAATACATCAATTTGTTATTGAGCCATCTATCTCCTGGTAGCACCGTTTTCCGCCGCTTTTATCCGACCGTTTCCTGCCGCCATGGGCTCCCTCCCATAATCATCATACACTTGACACAGTTTGCAGCTCATTTAATCACCACAATACCGCATAAAAGCTAATTGTGCAAATTCCTTTTCTTCCCATTATTCCCCCATGTCGGATCCTTAACCGCAAGAACTTGCCCACAGGAATCGACGACAAAAACGAAGAAGGCGACAACATATGATGAAAGTTCTCCTTAATGACACGCACAAAAAGGCTGAAGGGAACAAAAGGCGGTTTGGTTTTTCTCTTTTTTTTTTTCTTCCGAAGACCGTAAATGCCACAGTGGAAGGGGATGTCAATTTAAGGGTCGACTACGTGTTTCCTTGGCTCTTGGCGGAGCAATTGACACCCGGAATCGGGAACTTCAGCAATTTAAAGTGCTTGTAAGAACACACATTCGAAATTCTTTTGCTTCTCAATATGCCTTAAAGTTGAAGTATTCAAGATTAAATTCAGTAATTCTATGAGCATATATTAAAAAATATTTAATATATATTTTAATTGAAAAGCAAACTAGAGGGAAGTTTCCGAATAGTGTTGGTTTGTGAAAAACCTGCTAATCTCTTATGGCTTCCCATCTTTATAGCTAACAAGTAAAGTGCATTATTCTCCGAAAAGGGGGAAATTAAAGGATATCGACTATTAATTTTTATTAAAAGTACTTGATGCGGCAGCAGCACTCTATGAAGCTGCATAAAAACGTCTTTGTCTTTGGCCCACACTCTATCGACCCGATTTGCGGTTAGCTTCATCGATTCTTGTGTTAAATTTTAATTGGTTTTCCCCTCTTAACCGCAAGACTTCGTTTAGCAAAGAGTCAAAGACTTAAATTGATTGCCCCAAACGCAACGAACTTTGTCTGCCCCATTCTGTTGTTTCTTCTCCTGCAGCAGTTTCCCTTTTATTTCTTCACTTGCTGGAAGAAATGCACACTGGCCGTGCTGCAGAAAGAAATGGTATCAATAGATGGTTTAGGCAATTGCCCCACAGACAACGTCATAAATTATGCAGTTTATAACGGTTGGGAGCCACAGAGGAGACGTCTGTGACAGCATTCAATATGCATAGTTAAGCAAGTTGTGCAATTTGTTTGATTGATTGACTGCCTGATTGAGCCGAGGTGCGCCGAGTTGCATTCAGTGCAGTTCAGAGTTCACTTGAGTCCTTCGAGTCGAGTGCAGTTTAGCATTGGCTTTACTTTTGCAGGGATTCGGCTGTTAAGGGATGATGATTGCCAACGGCTTCAGTTGGAAGTTAAACTTTGGCCGTATGACCTTTGCACTGGCAGAAAAGTATGTCGCAGAATTGAAAATAAATTAAATGTCCAACATATTTTTAGATTTAATCAGTAGTTAATCTATTTAAATTAGTTAAAGCAGATGCATATCAAGTAGAAATGCTATTGCACCCTTGACATCTTCCCTCTCGATTTTTCCTGTGTGTCCTTGTTGCATGAGGCAGCTGCTTTCGTGTCCCGGCGCAATTAAAAGCCAATGAAGAATCACGCTTTTTAATTGTTTGCACTCGCTGCCTTTGATTGGCGCTTTAAATGCGGAGCGCACATCAAAGTTTAATCGCTCGGCGCCGCACGAAATCGAGCATAGGCAAGCTAATTTGCAGAAGGCCGGGGTTAAAGTGCGGCTCCCCAGCAAATTGAATCATTTTCTACTGGAATGGGATGCCACTGCTCGCTCAGGCAGAAGTTGAAATCTATTTATATTATATATTCTTATCGCAATTGGCGATCAAATTAATTCATGCCGATTGATTGCTTTAATTGGATCAATTACAGTAGCTACTCGAATGGCTAAGTGGAGATTTTTGGATCTCTGAAATGACCATTAGCACAATTGAGTTAGTAGCCCACCGTCTGTACTCGACTTGTGCAGTTTCCGACTGCGTGGCTAATGATTTTATGCTTTCCTTTTATTTCAATTTCAGCAGTTATTATAATTTTATTTTTCCTTCCGTTGCGCATCGTAAAATCAAGACCGCAGCACACAAAAATTCACGAAACAAATTTTGAGCATTGCTTCCTTTATGAGCAACCACATTCCCCCTCCCCCTGCAAAGGCATCCTCCGCTCTTAATGTTGTTTTTTTGTGTAAATTTATAATAACTTGCATAAATTAAGGCTGGCGCGCTTGCAATTGAACGGAACTCAACTCCACCACCGCGGCGAAGGGGAAACTGAACGAAGGTGTGGTGAATTGCGCTCGAACGGGGACTCCCCTGATTTCCCCTGTACAATTTTTTGAAACTTTGGGTGTGTGTTTCACTTTCTGCCTTTTGGTAAATCTCACATAATGCCTATGGAAATGGTCAAAGGGTCCTTCGTCCTTCGTCCTTGGGTCGAATTGGCAAATTTTATATATGATTAGCCAAACTGGCACATGTTGGCCAGATATTGTAACATAACATTTATCTGTGCCTCCCACACGTCGAACAAACTAATGAGGGTCAGCATTTCTGACATCGAGACACGCCCACAGGCCCCGCCTGTCATCCCAAAAAAAAGGACCTTGAGGTCCGTCCTGCCTTTAAGTTCCACAAAATCTCACTCCTGCCAACTTTAAATTTGCATTTAAATTTCTTGTGTTCTCGCCGTCGCCTTGCTCTTTTCCGGGCCGCTTTAAATTATGCATCAAAATAGTCCACAAATGTTTGTGCTCCCAGTGAAAGTAAAATGAGTGAAGGTCGGCTGAGCGGCTGAGCGGGCGGGCACATAAAAAAATAAGTAGTCTGTGGGCGTGGCACTTTTCTGGGCGGCTTGCAATATTTGCGATAAAATTGTGAGCCCCACTTTTTGGTCCTGTTTTCATGCACATAAATTTGCTTTAATGCGCTTAGCAAGCGTTGGCAGCGCCTCGATTTTCCTCGTCTCTCGAACTTTTAGTCCATCTATCTATCTCTATTTGCGGGGAACATAAATCGAGCCAAGAATTTTGATAATGACACGCAGGCCTGATTTCCTTTTTTATATTGTTTCGCTGTCATTTGCCTTTTGCCCCAAAAATGGTTTAATTAATTAGGGGGCAGTATTTTAATTAGACTTAAGTGCTGCTGCCGCTGCGGCGGCAAGTCCAATCATTAAATGAGCAAATGCTTTAAATGCCAGTAGGTAGCTATAAGATGCGTGGGTTGCTTCTGGAGTTTTAACGGCTCATTAGGAAAATTTGGAAATATTTCGGGTTGATTACAAATAATTGGGTAGATGTGCATAATTTAGTATGATATATATTATGTGCCTTATGAGTTTATAGAGCATATTGTAATTGGCTCTCTTAAATACATAACTATAATTATAAAAACCAATTCTGTAGCATACTTTCCAGGGCATCTTGAACTAAATAACTCGTAAGAGCCAAGAGTCCAGCAAAAAAGCTGCTTCTTAATCAGCTTGAATTCGCTGCCGTCACTGGCACTCAATCGCAGAAATGGCGAGTGGGTCCTGGGTTCCGGGCCAAGAACATATCGAGTAACCCATTTGGGGCCGCAACCAGAAACTGACCCACTGAGCATGCAAACAAAGGCGTGGACTTGCGACTTGCCAAGACAATGCTCGTGGCATCCGTATGTGAAAGCATTTCGGCGGACGACTCCGTGTGCCCACGAATGTTTGTGCGACTGTGTGCATCTTGGCCAAACAAGCCAAACAATGTAGACAATTGCTTTTAGAGCGTTGACTGATGACAATCGCAATCACTTTGCCGCCCACTCAACCTAGATTTCCACCAGCTAAAGCAAACACGGCAAGAGGCAAGAGATTTCGGCAGTAGAATTTTGGATGTTGTATGTTGGATGCGGGATTTGGGACGATGATGCTGCTACACGTATCCGATCTCTAGTTTCTAGTTTCCAGTTGCCAGTAGTCAGGTAGCGGTGGCATTCGCTGGCGCTCAATTTGTAGTTTTCGGCATGGATTACACATACGCCGTGTGGTGCATTCAGCTCGCTTGTCAGCTTATAATTCAATTCGCCAGCAGATGCAGCTGCTGCAGCATCTGTAGTTGCTATATCTATATCAGCTGCCCCAAATTGACAGACAAACTGCACAGTGCCGTGTGCATGGCAAATTGCATTAGCTGTCAGAGGGAACTTTTAGCTTTGATTGTGTAATTTATACAAAGATTTGACCTGCACTCGCTTTGAGTTCGTTTCGCCATGCAAAGCCGTCGGCCAATAAGTGAAAAGCATTCTTTGCGCGGCTCAAAGTGAAAGTTCTTTGACGTGCAGTACTTTTTGTGAAAGAATGAGCTTTAAAACCATCAAAGGTAGCGATTGTGTCTGAACTTTAGCTGGAAACTTAATCAATTTATCGCATTAAACGAGCATTATCGAAATACTTGGGGACAGTCCAAGTTCCGAAATATAGCAATCCCAAAGTTGTCCCACATTTCGACACTCACGCATGACAGGAATGAGTTCAAGTTGCTGTCAGTGGCAAAGATTTAATGCTTTTTGCGCTCACCCAGTCCGTTTTTATTTTTCTCCCCGTTGCTTTGCCCTTTATTGAGAAACAGCTGCCATCATAATTCAATATTTTACACTCGAATGTACACGGAACAGAACTTGACAGCGACAACAACAAGGATCTGAGCAGCGAATGAAAATGTTTACACGCTGCTGAGCTGTGAGCTGCTGAGCACTTCGCACAACCCCGGCCAACTAACTGAACCGAATGAGTGACTTCCCCGAGGACGAGGAAGGGGTAGGGTTCTCCAAGAGGCGCCAGCACGTCTCCTGAACGTCCTGGGTGACCATAAGGAGCAGCAGCTGTAGCCTGAGCCCTGTGCCTTGCACTGAAAGTTAAGTGAAATATGTGTGCCTTATAAATAAGATATTGTTTCGATCAAGGACCAAAAAGCTATTCAGCTGTCTTTTTGCAATTAGAAACATAGCTAAAAGTAAGCAAAGATATTATTATGAGAAGAAGCACTACACTTTGAAAAAATTTACTACAAAAACACGTTACAAATTTAAAGGCAATCAAATTGAAAGGCCACAGTATTTTTAGTAAATATTTACTGAACATTCACGTTTCTCTCAGTGTAAGCATGTAAGCAACAGGCAGCAGAATCAAAGACGAATTGTAGCCACGGTAACCACGGTTGGCCAGCAGCCAAAGGCCTTTGTTTAGGCCCACCTTCCACCCAGCGTGTGCTTGGGGCAATTAGCATGGTGTAGTTAATAATTACATTTAAGTCCCCCAATTCGACCCGCCCCAAATTATGGGGTTTCATGGCTGTCACGCCAGCCACGTCTCATTTAACATAATGATCCTGACTGCATTCGGGTGTGGGTGTGCGTGGTGTAGTGGCAGCCAGCAAATTCAATCAAAGATTCTCACACAACTCAACTGCAGTAAAATGGCTTACCGCAAATGCCAAAAATAAGACCAGAATTGCAGGTAAGCAGGCGCCTGGAAATCCAGTTGGAGCGGCAACCGAAACCACAGTCCTGGTACCCAACAGACAGCTGGCTATAATCCATTTTGTGTGGGGCTTTGGCAACTGCACTTTGAGTGGAGATTGCCGATACCTTTCATTTAATGGGGATATTATACAAACAGTTTGTAAATTCAATCGGTTAAAGGTCAAAGGGTATTCAGCCCATGCCGGGGCTTTAAGCTCTCGAGTCTTTGACTTTTATACAAACATGTATACAACGTTTATGGTATTGTTCTCATTATTGTTACTTAAATACGAATATTCAATCTATCTACCGGATTTTAATCTCCTAAAGCGTTGCACTTAACGACTCGTCTGCTGTCTGACTTCAATTTGCCGCCTGATATTTAAACGTCGGAACACCTGTGCGTATGAGCAATAAATTCGCAGTGAATATCACGCATTCGCCGCGTTTAACCTTTGAAAGAAATTGTGCGCTCAAAAAGCATTTTAAAGTCCTATTACACACAACGAGAAGCGGCAGAGCCACAACAATTTATATGGAACACAGCTTCCCCTATCTGAGGAAACCGCAGTGAAAAACGGAAAACTTTTTCCAGGCTCGATAAGAGTTTTTTAATTTGTCTAAAAACGCGCGGCAAAGGTGCGGGAGCGGTGGAGTGTTCCCTGCCTCTATCCCTATACCTATACATATATATATTTGTACATATATATTCGTTTTGGGCGGAAGTCGTCGAGTGGGCGTGGCCGCGTTGAGAGGCGAACTTTTTAGGCGGCGTAATTTATGCACAATGAAAGCGTTTGGGATTAAGGACACACAAAAACACCGCCAAACGGGGCGTGGCAAAGGCGTCGTCTGTGGCGCGGCGTAAAAAAGCAAGTGCCCCCTCCCCTCTCCTGTTTATTTTTTTCTTTTTTTTGCAAGGCAGACAGGTGTAGCAGGCAAGCCGGAAAATTAGCGGAAAGCGTCAAAAGCGCTCCCCAAACGGCAATGTCGCGGCATGTCTAACCTTAGTTGGAACCCCTGCCCCCTGGAACCGCCCACCACTTTCCCCGTTTTTACCTGAGGCACCAACTTTTTGCATAACCGCAATTAAACACTTGGAAAAATATCAATACTTTAGATCAAAGGAACTAATATTGAATTATTTTAGAGTGTTAATATTAAGTCAACTTCATTCTAGGAACTCCAAAAGCAATTAGTTCGCTTTCCGATTGTAACTTGCTTATGTAGAGGATTAAAAGCTTATTGAAAATTGTTCTGAGTGCAACTGGCGCCACTAACTAACTAACTGGTGCAAATGAGAGCACAGTTTATGGCTTATTGTCGTTGGTGTTGGCGTTTCTGTTTCTGCTGCTGCTGCTGCTGCCATTTTCGTGTTGACAAATTCGCCGGCGGACAAGTTGGCTTTTTGTCTCCGCGTGTGGCACTTGCCACCGTATAGTTTAGTTTGCCTATGCGTTTGGCTTCTGGTCCTCTGGTCTCCTGTCGTCCACGGCGTAATTACCTGGACTCCGGGCCATAATGGGAGCACGTTGTTTGGCAGCTGCCTGGCGGCCACATCGGCTCACAACAACAGAAACAGGGAAACGAGCGTTTTGGGCATGATAACTTTGTCCCAAAAGTTGTGAATGGGGAAGCGAGCTGCGAGATAGGATAACTTTTTGCCCGAATTCGTGTTTGAATTGGTTCGGGGGCTAGTGAGACGAACTAGCCGGGCTCAAAACACTTTGATTAACTTGAAAGTTGGGGCGTCGTTCCAAAGCACGGATGCAAGGCGTATTTGGAGTTCATATTGTTCGCCAAAGTGTTTTTGAGAGGGTTTTTTAATAGATTTAACTTTATACAAGAAGAACTTGCAGATTAAAGATATTACATTTTACTGCTTGTACCAATCTATATTTATTTCTGAACTCTCATTTTTTGCGGATTATAATGTAAACATTTAATTTGAGGCCACAATTCAAAGTTGTTGTTGGTGTTTCACTTTGTTTTCGTTATGGTTGTTTGTCATGCATATCAAACGCTTCATGGCCAGTGGATGCTCCCCAAAAAATGCCCTCCTTATCCATGGGGCTTAAGTAGCCATTGTTTTTAGTGTTGTTATTGCGTTGAGTTTTTTCCGTTTGTTTGTTATTTTTTGGTTTATTTCTGGTTTTGCCTGCGGCTTTGGGGCGGCTTAAAATTGGATTTGCGTTTCGCTTTGACATCGCGTGTTTTTGTTGCTTAGCCGGAGGAGCTCTGTCCACTTTTTAGAGATTTCTGCTCACCTCCACACACTTGTAAAAATGTCACTTTAATAACTTTGTGTTGCTATCTTGTTTTGGCTGCATTTTTTCTCTGGTTTTTTGGCTTTTATTTGGTCGTGTTTTTTGTAGCACGTTTTAATTGCCCTTGCAGCAGCTGGCAACAATTCTGCTTTTGGTTTTGGCTCTTCTTCATCCGTTATTGTCGTATTTTTAGACGTGCCACAAATCCCCAACAGGCCAAAACATGGACAAAAAAAAAAAAAGAAACATTTTGTTTTTATGACTGCCAAACATGAAAGAGACACGAGCAACACAATGCGAACAATGTGTGAGATTTCGCACGTCGTTATAAATAGCAATAAAATGCTACAAAAAATTTGTCTTAGAGAGGAAAACAATTTCCAAATTGGGGAAACTCAAATTGTAAATTATAATTTGATTCCATAAATGCGGGCCCCATTGTGTGGCGGCGGGAACACGCAAATAATTTTCCAGCTCTCCCCGGCCAGGGGTCAAAGTTGAGCTCCCTTTCCACACTCCACCCCACCACACTCCACTCCTCCGTTGGAGGCATTAAATTAGCAGTCTGTTTGCCAGTGCTTCCCCCTCGATTCAACCAACTTTTCTTGGTAAGCTGCTTAGGAACTGCAACAGAAATGTAACAAAGTTTCGCCAAAGTCCACCGCAAAGTTATGGCCACACAAAAGTTAATTCTGAATGGCTGCGCCTGTCGCTATGCAGCACATTTTCCACAGATGAAGGGTAGCACAAGGACTATCTGCAGACGGATGTCAATTCTTACGAGAATTCACAATTTTATACAATACTTGGTGTATAATCCTGACTAAATCCTATCTTCAAAAACAAAGTAACAAATCGCATAAACTATAAGAACTTCCAGATTCTAAATCGAATTTCCTCAATGAATTACTTTAGATGTTTATTGAAATCACTCGAAGTATCAAACACTTCTAAATTACGCGGTATCATGACTGCTCTTAATCATTTACAAAATCTTTTTCAATTACAAGCGGAATGTAAGAAACAACACCAGGGCTATAAAATTCCCTCGTAATTATTTGCACAAAATGCTTAATTGTTTGCGTTTTACAGCGAATTTCGTTGAGCGCCCCTGGCAAATATTGACGCTCATCAATGGGTGTGTTTGTGTGGCAGTGAGTTTTCCGCTGGTGGAAAAATTATCGCACAGCGTGTGAAAAAAGTGGAAGCTGCGCGCTCTTTGTGGTTCAATTAAATAAATAGGCTTATTTTTTTATGGAGCACAGCGACCGCGCCAAGTAAAATTTAAATAAAGAACGTGAAAAAAATGGCGCTTGAAAATGGTATACTCGTATGTACATTGTACACTGTGAATTACTGAGTGTGTGGTGTGTGGTGTGTCTGTCGAAGCATTGAACCAGTTTCAAAACGACACGCACACATGTGGAGAAGATGGTGGACCAGGAGAGGGAAGAGCTGCAGCTTTTAGTCAAGTCTCTGGTTGTACATAAAAAAGTCAACAGACAAACAAACAAACAAACATGTAAATTATGAAAAATGTACTAACAAAGCAGCATAAGCACACACACACCAACACTCAGGCTGAGCACACGCTCGTTCCAACAGCAGAGTCCACGAAATTAGAATCTTTGGGTGCCTAATTCACAAAAAGAGTTTCGGGTTGAGGGTAGGTGCTGCTGCTCTATTGATATAATATTTCCAGTTCAATTCCGACGTTCACTGGCCATTGTGGGCCAATCTTCACCAGCGTCATAAATGCTCCGTCATACGATCTATTGTTACTCGATCATGGAAGCGTTATAAGCACGTTTCTCGTCATCCGACAGCGGAGATCCCTCGAGGCTCCAGCGATATTCGGTACGGGAGTGAAGGGGCGGCAGTGGAAACGGATATGACCTCATCAGGAAGAACAGGTCTAGTTTTGGCTCTATGAGATTTCCATTGCAACTGCCTGAGGTGCGTGCGTCACTCCACTCCGGATACATATTTGGTGGCATGCTGGGAAATGAGTGGTCCATTATGGGTGCGAGATGGAGATGCAAGCCTATTTGTTGGTTTCCTTGGGAGTGGCACTTTTTTTTTTCTATTTTTAAAAACTTTGAATTTTGGAGACGGGTGAAGCAGACAGCTGGTAAACGTCTGTTTTCGCCTGAATCTACACAAACTGATTAAAGAAGGCAGGGTTTCTGAGTTGAGACATTAGATTGAAGCCTAATCGGGAAATGAACAAGAATTCGCACCATTATGATATGGCAGACTTGAACTTTTCGTGTGCCCTCGACTGTTTGGGAATATGTACATTCAGAATTACTGCGTCTCGTTAGCCACCGACTGAGCCTGGTCTGCCTTGCGCTGCTGCCAGTCTTTTATTTATTTTTTTTTTTGTTCTGTATAGACTCTGTCCAACGATGTAGGCCGGCAACAGCAATAACCCAACTCATGCGCCTTCCGCTCCTGACTGCCCGCCTCATCCTTCCTGTTGCGAAGCCATCACCTCGCCGCCCCACCTGAAAAATGCGCACCTGTTTTGTTTATTTTGACTGCGCTGTTGTTGCAGTATCCGCTTCAATCGCGTTGCCGCTGCTCCTGCTCCTGCGGTCCGGAATTCGCCTCTGTTTGGTGTTTTTGTAGCTTTAGCCCAGCTGTGCCGCCATGTTGTGCATTTAAAGTGCAGCTCATCCAGCTCGAAATCCAAGGTAGCACTTTTAAGCACGTTTCAGGATCATTTGCTCACAGTGCCCCGTATTAAGTTGTAAGTTGTAAAACATGGGGCACATAAAAACGAGGCATTGCACCTCGCATCGATCAAAATAATCCAGAAAATGCAGGTTAAAAAGCTTTGAGTGCGCTGTTCCTGTTCGTTTTATTTGAGTACTACAACTGATTTTATGTGCAACTGCTAAACTCACATAATTATACAAAAATACAAGATAAACTGGAAAAATAAAGCGGATAAAGTGCCCCATTCCCACAAAGACAATTGCTGGTCATCTGCGGTAAGGAACTCATTGCAAAGTATGTCCGCTGGCGATTGAATGGGTTTGAGCATTCCGCAGTGAGCTGAAAAAGGCAACTTTAACTGCAACTTTGACTGCGGGTTACGCTTAATTAAATGGCCAAGCATCAGACCGAAGTAAATACCGGGGTTAGTTTCCTTTTGTTTGTTTGGAAAAAGCGCCCCTCCCCATCTGCCCCCGCTCATTGACAATGCAAGCCGGGGCTAATCAGTTGAGAAAATTTCTGTGAGATGGCTAAAACCAAACAAAAGAGCTAAAGCTCGGACCCTTCGGGGGCTGCCTTAATTAGCGCTGCAAACAAAGGAAACTTTCCGAGTTCGAGTCCGAGAAACGTTGGGTCAAAAGTGCCAATACAATGTGTAAATATAAATGAACAGTGGTGCAAAAGCGTTCTTAATTATTGCGCATCATTGGAGACGGGCGGAAAATGCCGGGAAAATGCCGAGAAAATTCCGGAAGAGATACCTCGAAGTCAGAGACGGTGTCGGTGATTTCCGAAAGGTAAATGACAGACGGCTTAAGTTATTAATATATTTCCGTCGACTGCGTAATTCGACATCAATCAAGCCAGTCGACGTTGGCCTTAATGCTTGCCAAATTAATCGCAATTGTATTGAGATTGATAGGAGCAGAAAATCGTTGATTTTCGAAGCGGCGAACACACGAATTTTGCCCATTTTTTATGGGGCCAATTAAAATGTTTGTTGTGCATGTGCTGACAATGCTTAAAAGAGAAATTAACAGGGAAATGTGTATTCCACGCTCGGAAGAGGCAGGCAAATGGATGCTGTGTAAAAAGAGGTTAACAAATAGTAACTGGAAACGATGAAAATGTTGCAGGGGGGCTTGTTAAAAAACTCACAGCAAGTTTATACGGGAGACAGATTGGATTTTCAATACATCAGCGATTTTATCCGCATCTTCTGCGCAGTTAACCCCAAATAGCAGAGACTATTCGTACTATTAAATTCCTGTAATCAAGAACTCCAACCCTAATAATCATAAGTGGTCTGGTTGCTTGAAACTTCTTGGCAAACCTTTTAAGGAACCCACAACCGATGATAAAACCCCGGCTCAACCACAATAATTCAATTATGAGCTACCACATTTGCGAGCTCCTTTCTCGCAACAACGACAAATTGAATAAGTTGAAGGTCTTCCGGCTTCTCCTTTTGGCCAGGATTGCGAAAGCTTTCAAAAGTTCCAACTCCAATGCTGGCCAAAGTGTTGCGGAGCATATAAAGTTATAGTAGTGAGGCAAAGTTTTTAGTGTTTTAGGCCTACGGAAGCGGCGGACAATTTAACTAAAAGCGGTCATGACCATTTAAAAGGTGTTCGCTGCTCGAATGGCCATCAGCCAGGCCATTAACATTTATGCGGCTACTTGTTCGATGGCATAAAACTCACTTATTCGGAGCGCACAAATCCAATTGAAATCGTTCTGGCGCTGAATCCATTTAATAACCAACATAAATACTGTTCAAGACGCTTTACGACTTGAGTGCGCCGCAGGAAACTACTGCCAGCCATCAAGAATGAAACTTTCCCACTGGCGCACAGATAAATATGCTTAAGTACACATGAGTCCAAGTTAATAGTAGCACAGACATGGTTTAAAGTATACCCTTTAACGGAGTTAAGACAACTATAATCGAGAGGGTCGGAAGTATGCAACAGGCCTTTCTTCAATCGTGTATCCAGATTTAAGCATAGTTCTATTCTGTTGAGCACATGTGTGAGTCTCTTAGGAAAGACGTGTTCGTGTGAACATAACTCTATGCAAATGTGTTTGGGGCGTCGATTCCCGCAGCGACACTTTATGATATTTACACGGAGCAATTGAGTAGGATGAAGCCGAGAAAACGAGAATATTTTCAATATTTTTGCTGATTAATCTAGGCCCGTAGTTCGCTTTGGCCTTGGCCCAATAGTCTGCAATCTATCCGCTGAAGCGATCTGCTAAGTAGATTTCGCCCCCCTGCATTGTATGGCTCATAAAACGCAATAAAATAGCCATAAATACATAGTGGCAACAGTTCTGCTCGTTCGTTCTTCCCATTCAATGGCTGCCAAATTGAGTTGAAACGATGGCATATTATTGTGTAATTGCACTTTATTGCCATAAATAAAAGTTCTCAAACGGGTTGGCCGACATTTAAGATGTTTGCAACCCCATCTTCCATCATGTTCCAGCTTCCATCTCCATCTCGTCTCAATTAGGCCACAAACAGTTGCAAGTGCAGTTGAAATATTTAAGCAATTTCCGCAAGATTTCTTAATTAAAAAGTTGCTCCGTCTTGGTGCCTCCATCTCCATCTGGCATCCTTCGCGTTCGCCGAGGTGTCAGCAACAATGAAAATATTTTCTACTTACCAGCCAAAGTGTTTCGGAATTTTCTCCATACACTTCAAGCTCGCCGCCAATTCGCCTTTGCACATTTTTCTTCATTTACTTTCGAGCGAAATCTACGAAATTTCATTTGCAGTTATGTGCTGCTATTTTCCCAGCCAGCGCAGACAGCACAAAAAGCTGCAACTATAACACGGCAAGCGTTCTGTTGTCCAGTCACTACTGTCGAGCCTAAAATATTTACCCAGCTCTTCACATCGGACTCGTAGTCAAACAATTTGGGTCCGGGCTCGGGAGTTCCCCGAAAAAGAGATGTGTACACAGTCCGAAGTTATTATTGTTGCTCCCCTGGAGAAAGTAGGGACTGCTCCTCCGCTTTCTCCCCTCTTTAATGCCATTTTACTGACTTCAATTTGGCTCTGTGTGCCTAATGCGAAAGATGTCCATTGTCCACGGGAATTTGCTGCACGCTTCACTTCTTCAGCTGAATGTTGTTGAAGACAAAATTCGAATGGCATACTTTCAGGCCATCTATTCCCGGTGATTCGAAGACATTTCACCACTTACCCTATGAACTTAAAAATATTGGAAATAATATATTTACATTTTATAACTGAAATTTTACCATGGTGATACTTTCTTTCCATACTAGAAGTAAGAAATGTTTTCTTATATTCAATATTATATATTTTTTTGTTTATCCAAATCCTTTCTTAGATCTGAAAGAACCTCCGTTGTTAGGGTATCGAATACTTGCTGCTCTGCTCTGCGAACTTTTACCTTATTTTCAGACTCTTTCCGCCCCACTTCCTCATCTTTTGGGACAGGTCAATGCGTTTCGAAACTCACTTGTTATTACCCATAAAATTTGCTTGCCCTTGGCATAAGAAAGCCGTCGAGTGGAACGAAAGGAAAGTGAGGTGAGTGGCAGAGATATGTGTGTGTGATATACAAAAGGGAAATCTGCTGTCCAGTTTCCCAGTCCATGGTCCATTCTCACACATTGTAATTGCATTTTAAATGGCTGCGTTTGGCAGAGTGTTTGTGCGGCTGGTTTTGGTTTGGGGATAACCTCAGCACGCACATGTCGCCGCATGGCCGCAAAATATGGTAAATTAATTCAATATTAAGCAATCAAATATTGTCGCCACATCATCAAATGCTGCGGCCTCGAACGTCAATAGCCATGTGTGTGACTTGTGGTCTGGTGTTTGTATTTGCAGACGCCCTCAATTAGAATACGGCAAATTGAACAGCAGCTGAGGATTCAGCTTGGGATTCAGTGAGACAAGCTCTCGTCTGGGCCTGAATGGATTGCAATCAATGCCGCAGGGGTCACGGGATTCATCTAACAATGCGCAGTGGCGCATTTATTACATTCTGGCGCCACGCCCACATATGATTGGCTGCCCATTTCGGCATTCGCTGGAGCGAGCTTCCTCCTCTGCATTTTTATTAATTTTCCGCTTTCCCAGCCAGCTGCCACTGACTCCGGCGCTTTCCTTTCGCTTTTCTCGTTTTCCGTTCCCTTTGCCCCGCTCGAGTGTTGGATTTTTGCATGCCCGCCGCCTGTATGCGACAAAAGAATTTAATTAAAACGCGTGGCCGGGCATTGTCCTCGGGACTCGGCTGGCATGTCCTGGCAAAAGGATTAAGACGCTGCTGGTGTCATTTCAAGGGAATAAGATCGCACCTAGATGGAATGAACTAGGGGCTCGGATAACTCCACGTTGACTTTAGTCTGCAAGGGGATTTAAGGTGGCGTTCTACTTTGTCAGGAAAGTGTTAGAAAATTTAAATTGATATTTTCCTATATCCCTTTTCCACACTTCCATTCTGTAACCATCATCTGTGGTACGTTCGAACCCCTTTTGGAATCAGCTGTCATCTCTAACAGTTGGTTGAGTTGGTTGAGCTGATGTCATTTCAGTTGATTATTGCCACGACGTTGGGCAAACATAATTTAAAACGTGGTCGTAACTTTGCAACAATTATAATTTGCATAAAACGCTCAGCTCAGGTGTAAAGTGTGTGTCTGTCTGTCTGTTGTTTAATCCGTGTGTCACTGTGCGAAATTATAAAACTTTTTTAATTACACTCACATACATGCACACATACTCATGGCCGGGAATCTGGCACTCTGTTTTGACATCATACATGTAGTAAGTAGACTTTCTGTTTTTTTTGGGGCCAAGATGAAGTTAAAGCCACATTTGTGTGTGATCGTAGCTGTATCTGTCATACGCCACGTTGTATACGCACTCATTTTGACACTTTTCACATACTTTTGATGTGCATTTAATTGCAGCAAAAATATGAAATACGTTCTCTTTGTTTTCTTGTCAACGGAATTGCTGAAATGTCGAGCATAATGGAAACAACAGCAGCGGAAACAAATTGGAAAAGTCTAAAAAAAGCAAGGGTGTGCGATTTTGTGTCAAGGGGTTTAGAAAACAATGCTGCGAAGATGTGTCAACAGGACTTGCGCAACAAAGGAAGGAGAAATTGGGAAAAAGCTACCGTCATTCTGTGTAATGCTGTAAGCAAAACAAATATTTATGATCAAGAGATCTTGGCATGCGTTCTAATCTCTCCCAAGTCCCATTGTTCGCAATCGTTTCGAATCGTTTGTCGCCTTTATTTATTGATTGCATAACTATCCACACCATAAACAGACAAATTTAACAAGACATTTGTTTGGATTGTCTTTGGCTCTAACGCAATTTTCTCCTTTCGGCCATCTGCATTTGACATTTGTCTTTCTAAATTGTGTAGCTCGGAAAACAAAAGGAGGCATTATATATTTAAATGAATCAAATGAAACGTCATCTGCAGCAAGAGCCTGTGTCTCTTTGTATTTGCCGATTTAAATGTAATTTATTTGCTGACTGTTTCACATGACTCCGGCCGAATGGCACTTTGAATGGCTTTAATTAAAAAAGTATTTATGCCATACACGTTTGTGCGGCAAGTTTGTTAAATATGCAGCCGGTTATTGAAGCCAAATGACACGGCACAAATCCGGATCGATTTGCCAGCTGCAAAGGAAGTAGGAAGTTCACTGTTTGTCCGTGTTTTCAGCACTCTCGCTTATTGTCCGTGTTCGAGATGGCCTCGGGTTTTATTGCAACGGACTATGGTCTATGATTATAGCCCTGACCGGACTGGACTCTTGCACGGCCTTTGGTCGGTCGAGCGCGTTTTCCATGCTTCGCAGCGGAACTAGTGTCATTTCCGCAAAAAGTTTAGCATGCTTTTAGGCCGGGCCACTTAACACAGTGTTGTAGGCGAAGGACATGCTGCGAAATTGGCAAACAGATGTCAGTGTGTTCTGGGAATTTATTTCAACCAGGCTAAGCCAGATAAAGGCCGGTGAAATTTGCGTTTCCTTCAGCTGCTTCCTGGCATTTATCACTCGGCCATGGAGGACAATGAAGAAAAATGTGGCTTGCCAACTTGAACGCACTTGAAGACAACTATTGTTAATTCAAATAGCTTATTGTTAAACAAATTGAATATTCTGTAGCATTTCATAGCTATTATAACATGACAAATCTAATAAATGTATGTTTCTTCGAGTCATCTTAAGGAACTATTTCTTTCTCTGCACGCATTCTCGGTAATTTAGTATGTGTTTTATAAGTTTTCCCCACCACTCGCAGGATTTGTGACCCTGAACTTGATAAATAGCCCAAAATGTGTACATCCGCTGGCCGTTTCCTGGATTTTATCATTCCGCCCCCAAAAACAATGGGGAATTAGCATACGGAACAACCCTCGCCCATTTCCATGCTGATTTCTGAGCACTCCAGCTGTCGTTGACCCTGAAACTTGTTTAATAAATGTACTCACACATGCTGATGGCCCATCGCGTGGTTTTTCCTCTTCCTTGGTGGCCGTTTTTCTATTTCCCTCATCTGCTTGCCAGATCAGCAAAGTGAAACGGACGACCTTGTGCGCCATGAACTTTTTTAATATCAAATAGCGAACAACGATTTTCCGCATATTTATTTAAGCCGCCAAATTTCCGAAATATGTTGTCTCCAAGTCTTGAGTGTGTGATTTTTGGCCACGTTGCATTTAATTTATGTGCCGAGTTTATTTATGAGCGACGTCTGCTAATTACGAGTGCTTTTAATGAGCAGCAGTTAACAGTCGTAACGAGCTTAATTGCGAGCAGCCTTTCATTAATAATTTTGTGTCTCTTGGCCGCTTTTCCCTCCTTGATTTTCCTTGTCTTCTTGTCTTCACTTTGTGCAAGTTTTAATGAAGTTTACATTTAGCTTTCGTTGCTCGCTTACCTCGCCGAAAAGTCGAGGTAACTCAAGAGTAAATCTGTTGGCCAAGTGGACAGTGCTTCACCTCCTGGCCAAAACCCACATTTTTCAGACCTCGAATTAGGCCTGCTGAATATCAATTTCTTGATTGAATGTGGCACATTCTTTATGGGCCGGGAATATTATAGAAGGCAAAATTATTTGCAACTAAAATTGCTTTTATTTATTCGATATGCCAGAATATTTATTAGTTTTTGTTCGGATTTATTGACCATAAGAAGAATCTCTGTCGAGTCATATTTTACTTTTACTGCTGTTGACTTGGAATTCGATAAAATCCTGCTCGGGTTTCGTTTGAAATGTGTAACCCAATTGGGAATGCAAATTGTGCGATAATTGCTGGAAAAATATATAGAAATAATCCCCCAGCGACTGATAGTTTGGACAGCTGCCGGTTGAACTAAATAAATATGTGCCTTTTTCTTTGTATGTGTGTGTAACCTGTGGATTGCGTAACCCGATATGGGTGTGCGGTGGTAAATTGAATTAAAGCTGGTCAACGCATTGCGTTAACAACGCTAATTGGCGGTCATTATACCGCAGCTGATGGAATGGCATCCTACGGGCACCTTTCTGGCCACTAAATATGTGCTCTTTTGTCTAGACATGATTTAGCCCCGGGCTGCCGCCCATTTCGGACTGGCCCAAATAAATCTGCGTTGGGTTTCTGTCTCAAAAGAGCGTTGGTTTTTGTGCGCCTGGCCTGGCTGGGTTAACCAAATAAATGTTCTTCGGGGTCATTGTTCCTGTGGCTGGGGCAGCTTCCCTTCTATCGCTGGGCAAACACATGTAAACACAAACGAAAGACAAAACTTAAACACGTAGGAATCAGCTTAACAAGTCGCTTTTTGTTTGACTTGTGCGTGGGTGTGTCCTCGTCCTGGTTTGCGCAAAATGAATGCCCAGACTTAAACAGATTGAATACGACCACGGGAGTCAATTGGGACTGAGCTACAGACAAATGGGCTTTTCCCAATAAATAAATGGATGGTCAAATTCATGGTATGCCTTAAAAAAGTCAGAGTTGGGGTTGATGATATCATAGCGCCTCTAGCTCCTTAAAAGTGAACTTTAGTGTCCAATCGACTAGGATGTGAAATTGACCACTGATACAGTTTGGTGACCCCGACTTGCAGTCTTGACTTCAGGCACACAGACATGCCACTGCATCCACTTCACAGGTGAAGACGTTGATCCCCCAGATGTCCTAATGACATTGATACAGCTGTCGCTATTGGCCTCTAAGGTGTTAATGCCATGCAGCAATTTGCCAGATGCCGAGCTCATTAGGGCAGCTCTCAATGGGAGTCCGAAGTGGGTCATCTATGTGCTTGCACCACGGGTCCCTAATCACACATAGACACTCGCAGCAGACACACACAGATATAGATATAGATAGCCACCCACACTGGAGCATTTCCATGCAGTGCAAAAGTTTCTTTTGGCCAAAGTTTTATAGCCCAGCTGTTAACACTTTGATTGCCTGGGAAGTTTTAAAACTGTCGACAGACCGACCTCCCCCGAAAACTTTAACCCTCTCAAAACGGTGAACCCGCCACCAATACGTATGCAAATACTCTCGAGTGCACATGGCAAATGCTGGCCAAAAGTTTACTCAACTGTAACGCCAATTTATTTTGGCTATCAGGAAATCTATACGATAGTGGGAATGGAGGGAAATGGCCACACCAACTGCGATAGATAAAACGAATTCGAGTTGCTCAGTGCAAGGAACTATTATGATAAATAGCAGACTAAAATCGGCTATAACTTGAAATGTTTTCTCTAAAGACTGAACACAAATCATTAAAAATAAACATAACATCAAATTTATTTATTTAGGGAAATGATAAATATTTTCTTTAAAGTCTGAACCGTTTTGCTCGCCGGCCATTTAAGCTGGTTTTTATTAAATACTGCAGCCTGAAGTAGAGTGAAGTCCTTGAACTTTTCACTTCAATGACGAGGGTCTAACACCTTGATCCGCTTCGCTGCTTAGATAAACAGAGGGTAAGTGCATTTAACAATCGACTGCCCTCAATTACACTCGATGGGCGGGGGATCGAGGGGCAATAAAGCCTTAAAGTAGCATTCGATGAGCGTTGCATTTCATGTGTAAACAGAGCCTGGCAGCTCTGAAAAGCGCTGTAAGTACTTGTGTAAGCATGAGCACAACAGGGTTGCCAGGTAGCCGTGAAGAAGGAGTGAGGGCAGTCATAAATAAATAAGATTAAGCGGGACACTCGAGTCCAGTGTCTGTGCAAAATGACTGAGTTGCGGCATCGCGGGCGGGGCAGTACCCGAACTTTCCGCACTCCCGCACAACAAACAACGTGCTCGGACTTGAGAAACATGAAATAAACATTTGCCACAATGCGAAGGAGACCAGCAACATTTCCGCATGCCGCACAAGTGCAGTGGCATTACAGTGAGAGAAATGAATTGGCAAGAAAATTTATAGATAATAACTGAAAATGCACGAATTGTAGTAGGAGGAGTAAGGAGTTTGTATGATGGATGTTTCCAAGTTGAAGAACTTTTAAATGCATTGCAAACCCCAGAGTCTTCTTTACACAACATAATGTAAAAATATATTAAAAATAGCTTGTTTTCTACCGTTATGATGCTAGTTATTGAGACTTCTGATGAACCAATATTGAACATCCTGCTGAAACTGTTTTCATTCACGTGTAGAAGCTTCAAAGGCAAAGCGGAAAACTGGAGCTGACTGCATTCGGAATCAGCGCTGCATGTTCAAAGTCTGACTTTTCGCAGCGTCTTGTGCAGCTCCTGTCCCTTCTCCTCGGGATCCTCCACGTCCTGCAAGTCCTTGCGTCAGTTCTACTCATAATTCAGGAAGTGTGCAGCGCTTTTTGTACTGCGTACTTGCATTTCATAACAAACTGGGCTGCCTGTCGCCAGGACAGCTTAATAAATGTCATAAAAAGAGCCCGAGCACAGAAAGTTTTTTTTTTTTATTTTTGCAAAATCAAGAAGCAACTTTCAAAGTTAACAATTTAATTTCGCCGCCGCGCTGCTTTTTAATGAAAATGACATTTAATAAGTAACAAAAACAGAGAGAGAGTGGCGGAAAGTGCAGCCAGGCATTGTTCACTTTTAATGAGCCTGCAAATAGCCGGCGCGCAAAAGAGCGATACAAATTTGCACATAACATTAATGGCAAACATTTTGATAATTAATATAAAAATCAGTGGACCCGGCGCTGACCGTCTGCATTTATTGTTGTTTAATTAATCAGCCATTGAGCACACAGTGCGGTCGCACAATTTGCGTGCACAATTTGTCAATGATTAATTAAAAATCTGCGGCACCTAAGAGTGGCAACTAAATGGGGAAATGTGTATGTACAATGTGCGTAACACTCAATGGGAATATTGAATGCAATATCTGTTTAACAAAATGATTATGCATGGATTAAACCTATTGTTGCGGTCGAAGATATGAATACATAAAGTATCACAGAAAAGCTTCAAATGGTATGAAAGGCTTGTAAAAGAGCATTGTTTGTTATTCGCATGTGTCAGATATTTACCGAAAACATCGATAAATGATTGGAATGTTTCATAAAAAATAATTATATGCCTGCGGTGGCCCATATGGTTTTAAGTATCAAAAAAGGGTGTCAATGCTCAATGCCCATCAGGTTGCACAATATTTGTTTGCAGTTTTAAAGCTCAGTGTGAACGGTTTAAAATTGGAAACTATTAAGCTTAATCACAGGAATAATCTATCGTGAGCTTAACTTTTAATTGACTTGCGCGAGTTTTCCACTTAAATGAGCCTTAAATCATGTCTGCGAATTACCGATTTTATAGCACACTTTTATGGGCACGTTCCACGAATTTCCATCGTTTTTTACTTGGCATTAAATAATTAGCCGCGAATGGAGCCCGAAAAACAGTCGCAATTAGCGGCACACAAATTGCACTTAATTATATAATAAATTCAATTGACAGCTGCACTTTTTGCACTGCACATTGTCGGCGGAATTTCATGCATGATTTCAGCATTATTTATGAGTTTAGCCTTATCGTTGTTTATGCACTTGTTTGCCATTATGATACAATTATCGCGATATTAAATACTTTTCATTTGCCGCTTTTGCGATACATCATCAAGTTTGTTGCCGACTAATTGGCTTTTGTGGTTTTATCCGATTGCTCGAATGACGTTAATTGTGATTAAATCTCGACATCGCACCCCTCCCGCAACTTCGCCCCAAGCAATTTACCGGCTGTAATTGAAGATTGTTGCTCGGAAAATGCTTACAAAACCCATTTCGGCCCCTCTCAATCTCTAATTTGCCTCCGGCTGACGGCACAAAAATGGAAAAGGCAAACTGAAAATTCAATCAAAAGTGTATACAGCACAGAATTTCATCAGGCATTCCTCTCTCTATATCTCTATATCAAAACAAAACAAGGCAGGAAAGAAATATTACAAATAGATTTCAATATCTGGATAAATTTATCAGAAAACAAAATGCACAGCCAGAGCAAAGTTTTCCCTTAGCCCAAAAGTCTCTTTTTTTCGCCAGATGAAAACTTTTGCAGGCACAACTTTTTGTTGTTTTGCGCAGATTTCATTTGGATTTGTTTAAAAACGAAACACATTTTCTTGCCAGCCCGGAGATTCAAATATATAGCTTACTACGTATGGAGAATAAGTGGGGGCAGATGCAAATTGGGGAACTGGAAGGACTCCGCACAATGCCAAATGGCAGGTAAAATCCGCGCCAGACTCTAGACCAACAAACATTTACATAGATACTTCACTTCGTTTGCATATTTTTTAGTCACCTGATTGCGGGGTAATCACGGGAATATCGGGGCAGTCGAAGAAATAAGTCTTGTGCCTAAAAAGAAAAGGCTACAAAATACAATGCATTTCATTTGGATCTTAGAGTAGACTTTTCTGTGTGATAGCTAAATAAATACGAGTATCATGCCCAGTTTTAGCATAGGTAATCTGTGACTCCATTCACATTCCACATTTTAATCTCGCCGAGTCGACAATGTGCCCATTGGAATTTACATGCAAATTTGTTTTGTGCAATTTCCAATGATTTCCCATTCGCTGATAGCCGATGGCTGATACCCAAACAGCCCGGCTGGCCGGCGGATGGGAGGGATGAGGTGCTGCAGGCTTAAAATCAGTGGTCAACTGACTGTCAGCGCATATTACGCATACGCCCCATGTGCCACTGGCTGGGCTCGATGATAAATGACGTGAGCGGGTCTGGGTCAGGGAATATTTTGCGCTGTATTTAGCAGCTAACCAAGCCGTATTAATTAACTTTTATGATGGGCGGCGTGCTCGGAGCAAAGTGGGCCAAAGAAAGTGGGTTAGATGAGTGCTCTACTGTGCGTATGCGTAATATTTCATTATACGACCATGGCAACCTCAGAGGCCTCCTACTTGGGATTTTATCTAGGGCTCTCCTTTGGGGGCCCACAAGATTTATTGCCTGCTTGAGAGATAAAGTCATTATGATGGCATTATGAAAAGGGAAAGACGGCGGCGCCGAGCGGCATTTAGGAGATATGAATCTTTGATGCATGTAATTGCCCCGGAACTCTGCCCATATGTGTGTGGCCTGTTTATCATTGATTTTCCTCGGGCCCTGCCATTTATGGTAATTTCGTTCTTACGTCTTTTTATCGCTTGTCTTGCACTAATTAAAATTTCATTAGCCACACTTCGCCAGCCCAGCCAGCCAGCCATCCATCCAACCAGCCATCCATCCATCCATCCAACCAGCCATCCATCCCAGGGCGACTCTTTGACTTTTGTGTCCCCACCCGATGTGCATTAATTATGCATGTCAGAAGTCAAGGCGGCTGAAACGCTCAGCTGACAGCTGTCACCGCAGACAATCAAGCGAGTCCCGCCCCAAACGCGCACATAATCAATATTTTCCGCGGTTGCCAAACACACACGTGTCACTAAATATTACTATATCGCAATATACGAATTCCCAAACTGCAGCTCAGCGAATATTGTACACATTTCGCTGCGGCCCTGTGAAGTTTTCCGCCTTTCTGGCATTGTCCGTTTTGGCAGACTTTCAAAAGTGCCAAAAGAAATTTCAGACACATAGACGTGGCGCCTACACACATCGCGCGACGAGAATGGCCGACGAAATGGCGGCGCCGATTCGAAATGGCAGCGGGTCAGCGATGCCAAGCGCCATTTCAAGGTGCACTCTTTAAGTGCTCGAACATCCGGCGCACTAAGTGGTTTGCTGATCAAAAAATTTTCATTAAATCCGGTCAACTTTTGCCATTCATGGCGATACGATTCTTTGCACTTACAGAAGTTTTCTTTAAAGGTACATATTATTTTCTCATAACCCATTCGAAATTCATAACAAATATTGAAACCTTTTTTCTATAGTTTATATATTAAGGTATGCTACCTTTTTTCCGAAACAGCAAAAATGATTTCCTGAGAAGTGAATCCAAACCGTGCCTTAATCCGGTCGACTCATTTCCTTTTTGGCTCCTCGAATTCTTGCCTTGATTGAATTTCAGTGCCTGGCAGCCGGCGGCTGCATCGGTGGCGCATATGTTGCCAGTAGCTCGCATCATGTGGCAAGAAGTTTATTGGAATCGATCGAAGTGACTCCACGACTGGGAGCCACGAAATTCGGAAAAAGGAAGAAGCTGGGAGCCCGTGCCTGTGCATTCGCCATTTGCATACCAAGTAAAGTGGGCAACGGAGTGCCATGGAATTTATCCAGATTTATGTTAATTTATTGAATTTAATTTGATTCTCTTCGCTGTATCGATATGTTGTGGCCGGAAGTAAATCTGGACTGCGAACAAATTCAATCCAGTTTGGCGCATAAATTACACCTTTTTGGCGCCAGCAAAAAGGTGCGTATCCCTAAGATACGATGGGCCAAGGCCAATGGAATACCAACAATACGGCTGCCATTTGTTGCTCTTTTCATTTTATGTTCATAATGGCAAAAGTTTTGAGGGTTGCCTTTTTATGTCTGTGATATTTAAAGAGGCCCGAGGTCAGGTCATTAAAATGGCAGAAAGGTTGGTTGGCCACCCGACTTTCTGCTTTGTATTCATTAAGTAATTGAGGGCAAGGTGGAAAGTGGACACAAAGCATCTGGGGTTCTTTTGTGGCATAAATAATTTATATACTAATTTGATTATTATTTAATTGCCATGATGATGAGTTGCGTAAGTTAACTTTATTATTACACCTGTTCGAGGTAGTGCTGTAGATGTCTGAGTTCCACTTGCTGCACAAAGTAGACGATGCCGGCCGTAACTAGAAGATTTAAAAGTAGCTTAAAGTGCCCGGCTATAGTATTCAAACCAATATAGGTGGATTTGTTTCTTCTTAACTTGAACTTGTTCGTTATAAAACAAATGGACACAGGTTGTCGATCACATATGGAGATTCCGGAAAGAAACTGTGGATGGAAATATTTATTTATGCAATCTTGTTCATATTACGGTACAAACCAGTAAATCCAGAATATCCAATTGCTTGAAAGCATGCCCCGTCCAGCAGATTTCGTCCAGAAATTCTTTCATTTCGCAACCATTTTCATCCGATTTGAAATTCCAGCTTTTTGCCATTAAGTTGGAATATTCCTTCTGTTGAGTGTAAGCTGCAGCAAGTAGCAACATCCACAACGCAAAATGCCAGGATAATATCAGTAAAGGTTTCATAAGCAACTCCTGGAGATTTGGCTGCCTTGAGTTTTCCTCGCCATCCCAAACGGCTTCATCCTCCAGATCTTCCTGGCTCTTCTGTTTCTGCACAAGCTCATCGTAATCATATTTAAGAAACTGCATAAGTTCAGCTATTCGAAAAGCCATTATCCAAAGGAAGCACATGCAGGATACTTTGAAATAGTGACCAGCCAAGATATTTGCGACTTTTTGATTGGAGAAAATACTGCGAAGCTGAAACTGAAACAGCTTAAGATTCCTTTGCAATCTTAGCATTCCTAGACATTGAAGCCACCCAGCGTTAATCAGATGATATAGAATACGCAGCGCCATAATTAGTACAAACAATAATCTGGGTATACCCATCATGTAATCGGAAATCTGATGCAGTTTGGTAAACGTTACAGTATTGGGCTCGTCAGACGCTTTTGGCCAGTTGAAAAATATAATATCAACTAGCATCACAGCTAATAGAAGTATCAAGAGTAGGCCATGTATGAGAACGTCCCAGGAACATTCCAGGACTAAATGCTTTCCCAGCAGGGATTTTAACTGCTTATAGGTCAACTGAGCCTCATTTATCAATTTCCAAAGCTCATTCTTGTTGACCAAGGAACAGACTAGGGTCAGAAAAATATAAATGCTGGTTAAATTTTCGTTCCATAATTCCAATTCGCTTCTCAGAGGTCTCTTTTCGATTTTTAGTAAGTTTACCAGCTTGCTCTCCTTTTGTAATTCATAGCTAAATAGCTTGTGTAAGAGCAATATCAGCGTTATAAAAACGGCAGTTAAAAACCTGCAGCAGTTAGCTCTTTGTTGATATACTTGTTGAGAATCACTGAACCTCAGCTGTAGAATACCAAAAAAATGCAGAGGAAACCGCAGAACTTTGGCTATGTTAAGGATGAAGCGAAGTCGAGCCATCTTGAAAAACAACTAAAAGTTCCCACAAAGTGTCATTCATGCACCATAATGACTCCTCTCAACCATTAGGTAATTGATAATTAAGTTAATGTGGCTCATTTTGCTGTTTACTATTCACTCGAACTCATCATAGAAATAAAAGCGATAGACTTGACTAATTGTTTGGGTAACATTTCCATTGAAATCGTCCTGGGACTCATACTCGTAGTCCTGCGAAGTTGCGTTCTTGTTGAAAAGTGAGCGAACTACAAGCATTAGCAAAAGTTCACGGATGTGGGTTTTCAGGCAACTCCTCAGCATAGAAAGAGAAATGCCAAACCTGACAGCTTTAAAGCCAAAAAATGTTAAACAGAGTGGTTGTTTGGTCAATTGCAGAACGGAGCAGTTATTCGAGAACTGAAAATAAATGCGTTTTCAAAAAAACATACAAACTCTATAAGATACTCACCAGCATAGTTACCACATCCTGTTTGTATTGAACTTTCTCTCGCTTTCGCAAAAATGTCACTCCAAAAGCCTGTGGCAAAGTTCTATTCTGCAAAAGGCGCCAGGATTTCAATACAAAGTAGTTGGGGTCATCTTTAAGGCCGAGATAATTTTTCTGAAATTTGCGGTGCTGCTTTTGCAGGTTCGAAGCTATTATCATAAACAAGGCCAACAAAAGTAGATGCAACATTAGTGAAATCATTTGCGCATTCATTTGTTGGCCTGAACACTTTAATATTATGCAAATTTTAATGCCTGGCTGGATCATGAAACTGATGATATGCAGGGCAAAGTATCGGGATACAGTTCGATGAACTCGCCATATAATTGTTTGCTGCCTCAGCACTCCTTTCAATATATTCAATCTATCACTTCTCATGTCTTGCGCGAGAAATACATTTAGCGATCTAAAGATACAGCTTAGCCAGATTAGATAGTTTCCAAAAAACAGCAGCTCAAAGTGATAGATAAATGCCACGCCGAATATAAAAATACTCTGATAAACCGAATAGATTCGGAGCTGCCAAAGGATTCGCAGCATGATCATTATGATTAGTAGTAGAGTGTAGATACATTCTCTAGGTATCTTTGCACACAACCGATCTCCCATTATCATTTGCATTGACCTATGCAGGCCAGCACATTCGTTCAAGAGTTTTGTGAGATGTCTTCTCAGGATTAAAAAGTAAATATATAGTGGAACATATAGAAGGTTCACAAACTGGTCGTAGATCCAACGATGACTGAAGCACAGATACAACCAACTGGCCAGCAAATTAACAAAGGCCATTATTTGCACATACAGTTGCTCGTCGCATACGAATTGCCTCATTTGCTCCGAGTAACCCACGTTATAGAAACCTAAATATAGTCCAATCCTTCCAGTCTGATACCACACACAAATCAGGTGGCACAGACAAAATCCCCTGGCAGTTGCGTGTTTCTCCATGTGTGTGGTAACTAACTTCGTTACTGAACTATCACAAAACTGTATCGGTAACAGCGGAAAAGTTCATTACATTTCAATTGAATTGGATTGTATTGAGAATGATAATGGATAATCGTTTATATAATTGCTTCTGATCCAATATCATTTCTTATAGTTCATGGTTACTTAATCAATTAACTAAATACATTAATCAGGGTGAATGTTGCTGTACCATATGAATGAGTGTGCAGCTGGTTTTCAAATTCATTATTCCTTTGCGAAAGACTTTTAAATATAGTTTTTGCAAGGCTTTGTTCATAAACACGCAGAGCATCAGCCACTATCAATTATTTTCCATTGTTAAAATACCTCTCAGAGCTTTTTACCCCCCGGGAATTACTTGGAAAAAAATAAAGAGAATCATATTTTATGCTCTGTTTATTTGCGGAGTTGCACTCTGGACCGCTTTAACAGTTGACACTCGGATGTGGATGTGGATGTGGCTATGGATATGGATATGAAATGGGTGGAGCACTTAAAATGGCATAAAGCCATAAGAGGTCACCTCGTCCCGGTCCCCCAACTGCGCCCCAATCCCTGTTTACCTCTATCTCTGTCTGGCCATTGCCAGCGCACCGGAGCTCATTCTCCCCCCGGTTGGTTGGTGGCATCTTGGCCGGAGTTTTTCCTGGCTTTTTCATCGCCCGGCAAATGGTTTTACACGCATGTAACTTCCCAGCCCACATGCATATATGAATGCGATGGGGATCTCCATGCCGCAGTACAGGACAGCTTGTGTGGCCGCATATAACAATGGCAAAAAGTGCATGTTTTTATTACAAATTGCAATTGTGAAAAATTTTATACATGGCCGCATCGTTGTCCTCTCGTCGCCGCATCGTGTCACATTCCGGACCTTCGTCCTGTAGCCGGCGTGCCACGAAAAAAGGAACCTAGGGGTACACTCCAAAAATTACAGAGAAAATATACATATAGCTTTACGATCTTACCTAATGTATGGGATTTTTAAACCATATGTCGCTTTTGTAAAACTTTTAATATCTTGTAATATTTCTAGTTATTAATATTTAGTTACGAAGTTAAGAGGGGTAATACTGGTCGGTCTAAGCTGCAAAAGATAGTTAGCTTCAGCATTATTTAGTCAAGAATCAGCTTTTTTTTACTCAATAACTTTTTATACTGCACAAAAGGGTTCGAGACTGGGTGTTGGAAGTGGTTCCTGTGATAGTGTCGCCAAAAATAAACTGCCACATAAAACTCCTACCGCATATCCTGTCTGTGTCCTTGCCACTTGCCAGGCTCCCTTTTTTTTTGTTTGCTGCGTGCGGCATGCATAAAGCAAATGAATTTATTTTTCGACTGCCATTTTTTCAATTTAAATGCTTTTTGCCGTCGGCTAGTTGGAGAGTCTTCCGTACTTTTATTTTTTACTCCAACTTTTTATTGGGATTTTTCTTTTTGATTCCACGCTTTAGCCGAACATTTTTTTGCCGATTTCGTTCAGCTATAAATTTTTGCATATTTTCATTAGTTGTCAGAAATGCTTTTGATGATTTATGCATGTTTTTGACGCTCTTTCGTTCGCCTTCGTTCCACATGCCCTTTCTGCATTTTTGGAGAACACCCCGGCCAGCGATAAAAAACAAAACAAACAAACTTATTAAAAATGTAGTTGGTAAGGCAAAGTTTTTAAGCTAATGAAAATTGCTGCATTTGTCGGAATGTTGAGTGTGGACAGCTGCGCACTCGAAAATCCTGTGGATTGAGGATAGAAGATTGAAGCGAAAACATTGTAGCATTTTTTGTAGTAAAAAAACTGTGGCAGAAATTACTTCAATTATGCCAGGGAGAGGCTTAAAAAATTAGAAAAGCCAAAAGCTTTATTAGCACCCCTGCTCCCTAATAGCTTATTTAATATATGTTTTTATAAATTTTTGATGCTAGAACTTTCTAAAAACTCCTAAAAGCCAAAAATGGTTTGCTTCTCAGTGAAAGCTCGAATTATATTCCGCTCATTTTCCGCACAGACGTCTTATTTAACTGCCGTCGTAAATTCGCACATAATGAAGTGGCCGACGGATATCTGCCATCTACTCCGGTTAGGTGTGATGTGGCTCAGACGGCAGCTGCTAACGCTGATTGTGATGTTTTCCAACGCCTACATTCCTGCAGCTTTTCCTCTGCCGACTGACGTCTCTAATGATTGTTTGGCAAACATGCCCGGCTAACTGTCTGCCGTTCTTCCTGCCTTCCTGCCTTTCGTCCTTGCTTCTTCCCTTCGTCAGTTCTGCTAACCCAACAGCCTAGTATCCCGACATCGGCCAGTCGAAGCTCTTTATTGAATTCCAACGTGGCGCCCATACTGGTCCTTTGGCGGCTCTTGGTCCTGGGTCCTGAGTCCTGGTTCCAGGGTTCTTGGGCATCCGTGCCTGGGCCGACATGTACAGGATTTTAAAAATGCCACATAAAAGCGCTGAACGCTGCGACACGAATTCAAAATTGAAATGACAAAGTAAACGGCGAGCGTTGAAAGCTGAGTAGGTACACCTGAAGAAATTCTTGTTTTTTTAAAGGTGTAAAAAAGTATTCAGTAATTAAAGGCAATCGAAAAGGGTGGCCTTGTACTTTCAGGCGCTTTCCTTTTACCACAAGTAGTCTTTAAAGATGATGTACTTGAAATTTCGCCAAGTGTGGTGTGGTTAGCAGCGTAGAAAAGTCGCCTAAGGAAGGAGCCGTTCGAGTTTGACAGTTTTGGGTTATGCTGCGATGAACATGGCCGATATGCTGCCATGCAAATCTCCTTCGCAAGTGGCAAGTGGGTGGGGGGCAGGTGGAAAGCCGACGGAGGAAAGTGGGTAAGCAGCGATTGAGACCTGAACAAATTAATCGCCATTCGGGGCTGAACTGAAAGTCAGGTTTGACCGAGTTTACACACTCTGCGCTTTATTTTTTGTCGCTCTTTGCGAAGGTGGGCTTCTGCGGCGAATTCCCAGTTCGCAAATAAATTAGTTTGCTACGTGAGCGACGCAAATCTGAAGTGGGTCTGACAGCGGTTCGGTAGAATTTTTAAATATTTAAGCGTGTGCAACTTATCGATTTGGGGACCGACTACAGAGTCCGCTAATTGAAGTGGTTTTAGTGTGTGGCTGTGCCATCAATTATCCGCAGCTCCAGAACGCTTTTTCCTGCTAAAAGCATTTGCCGGGGGATCCAAGTACAAAGCAGAGATACACTCAAACAAATTACAGATAAGTCGGTGGTGGTAGGTAGTAACTAATGAAGGCAATCTGAATGAATTAAAGCAGGATGAGGAATTAAGCATTTCATACAATGAGGTACATATATAGTATAGAAAGTAATAAAGTGATATGGTATTCAAGGCAAAATGTAGAAAACACTCACTCTGGCTAAACTGCTGTTATGTTTTATATCGGTGTAACATTCACACATTAGAGCTAAGTACTCACCAAATTGTTATGGCCAACACTCGCATTTTTGCTCCTTTGACTGCACAGGACGACTCGTCCTGTTGCCGTCGATGTCGTTAGTTCAATTAGTTGGAAACATGCCGCTGTCAGCGCCGCTGCACAAACTGCTCTGCGTGTGCCACATTGTCAGCTACTTCGATTACCAGAAGAAAGTGTGCCAATTGCTGGGCTTGTACAACCTGCGATACAATGAGGACACCCAGAAGTTCGGCTTTGGGCATCAGGTGTTCGTATACTTCTATTGTTTCTGGAGCCTGCTGTGTCTTCCGTTTTACCTATTATTTCTCCGTGGGTTTGTTATCGATCAAGGTAGCCTCTTTATCTACCTCCTGCCCTGCCTCTATTACAAATACCTGCAGAGATCTATGCTCGGAACCTTGAATGAGATGGCAAAGGTTCACAGGAAGCTGCAATTCACAATGGGTACAATGTTTTGTGTGTCCGTCAAGCGGGCATTTTGCTGTTCCTGCCTGATAGCCATTGAACTGGTCCTCGTCATCTACTGGCAAATTGAGTCCTTACAGATTGGCCTGCAACGTTTCTATGTGCTTTCCGGCCTATTGGGCTGGCATCTGCAGCTTCTCCTCCTCGTTAACAGCTACATTTGGCTGCAGTCCATATACGTAGTTATGAATCAGATATTCACTCAGAATCAGTTTACGACTAAAGAGCGCTGGAAAATGTTCAAGACTCTAATGAAACTACACGGCATACTACAGAACATCCAACGAGATATAGCGCACTACTTCAGTGTGTACATATGTTCCGTAGTCGTTCTTTTGTCGGGCGTTTTCTACCGAGCTGTTTTTGAAGCTGGTTTCGATTGGGACCAAAGTCGATTGGTGCTGTTGAGATTGGAGTTTTGGCACATAAGATACTTTGGAAATCTAATCCTCCTCATTGGCACATTTCTTTTGGTTGTTTGCGACTACAAATCGGAGCGAGACAAATTCCTGAAAGGTGTGTGGAACACCCAAGATCTGCTCCAAAAAATGTGGAGTAGCATAAGTTCAAATCGCTGTAAGCAAATCCCAGATGTTCTGGACTTGATGGTAATGTAGCTGCTTTAAACCATTTTAATATCTATTAAACGCTATGAACCCATAGATCCTAACTGGAAATAAATTTCGTGGTATGATACGCACGACCGTCACTCTGTGGGAACTGAGGATCAAACAGGACACTGTGCTCATACTAGAGGCAGCTTTCTTCATGAACTACTTCTTTCTGCTGATGTTCAACGTTTGCCTAGTACCTATTATAGCTATCGCGAACGGATTCGAGATAGGCTTGGAGCATAGTCTTTTGAATTTCACATTCTTTGAATCGGGTATAAATGACTCGGATCTCATAAGCTTAACTTTCGACAATGTAACGATGTATTCCTATGTCCTTAGCCATGCGCTGGGATAATAAAATCAACAGAGGGCTGGACTCTTGCCAAACTCTCGAAAGATAATTATGCAAAGCACGTCTGCTGTGTGGGTTACACAGCCGAAATAAAAAAAAAATGGTGAAAGCGAAACCAATAAATCAAAGGAAAAAGGATGCCTACCCATTCATTACTCAGCAAACACTCTGCGGACCTCAGCCATTCAAACCCCTTTTCCGTGAATACATACAAAATGTCAAAATGAAAATCTATTAAATCACTCGAGGGGCTCGAGTTGTTCGAACCTTAATTAGCTCTTGGCTGTGCAACGTGGCGTATGATTAACACGCGAGTAATGAACGTCATATCTACACGGATGGAAAATACATTTCACTAGCGAGTCTGTATTGTATCTTTATTGTTACATTTAACTTTATCGATGATTTTGATATAATCGAAAACATTTAATGTGCTCGATAAAGCAAATTGCTATCATTTCCAATTAATATTTGATGAAAAAACTACATGAATACATCAATCAATTGTTTCCTGTGTAGCAATAGCTGTTCCTCTACTGAGTCTGACATCGTTCGGCTGTGAATGATTGAATTAAAATCCATTCGGCGGACCTGGCATAATCAATGGAATTATGGCCCCGGCCACGCCCACTTCGGTTCAGCGCACAGGCGGAAACTATTTCCGTGATTTCTAATTTTCGAACAGTCAAGTCCCGCGAGGCCAGTTGACTGGAAAATCTTTCGATTAACTGCATTCGGATCGGGGGCCCTGCAACATTAATGAGCCACGCCCCTCCGTCCATTAGCAGCCCAATTGTCACCCGCCCACACACACACTCACACACACACACAAACGCAAGCACACCCTCCCAATTTTGGGGCTTAATTGATATGCATGTGAGTGGGTGGGTGGGTAAATGCAATTTCCTTGTCGCCCCTGCTGCTGCACTCTCTAATGAGTTCGAAATAATTCCATGTTATGGCACAGCTATCTTGCCATCCATATACGCCCCATTAAAGACCCCCGAAATCATTTGATATGCGGCCCAATAAATTGTGTAGCAGTGCAAAAATATATGGCAAAAAAAGAAAAAAAAAAACAAACCGAAAAGTAGTGTGGGCAACAAAAATGGAGGATAGGAGCTGCAAAGCAGAGCTTACGTATTGCAATTTGTGCAAAATGCAAATTTCCTCACTGATGACAGCCGCAATTTTGTGCTCCATTGTTGTTAGTGGCACTCGTGTTGTTGCTATTGTTGTCTGTGTTTGCAAACGTCCATTGTTAAGGACATGAGTGTGGACTTGTGTATATGTGTTTGCCTGTATGTTGCGATGGACACATGTCCACAGGCGAGGATAGCTAAATAGAAGCAAATTAGGAGTAGTTATCTTATAAATCAAGTTATGGTAGAGCTGTAAGCTTGGTAAAGGTAAGATTAATCATAAAGATTAATCAATTATGTTTTTGGAACTATCTAGATATTAAAATACAAAAAGCACTTTAACAACACTACTCTGATTAGGAACTAATGCCATTTTCCATTGTCTTAACCCAAATTGTGCCTGCATTTCAGACGGCACTGGGCACATACTACCGAACACAGGCCGGGCGAAGAGCCAGAGTTGGTCTGAATTCCTGACTAGCAAATGTCTGGCTATCGGCCATTGGCCACCGGACAGCACAACAATGGCTGACCAGCGTCAGCATTAGGGTAACTCCCCAGATCCTGCCTTGTCCGCCTTTGATTAACAATGATGGGCATTATTTTTGCAAATAAATTCTGATGAGCAGTTGAGGGCCAGATGAGCGGAGGTCAAGGCAAGGAATGCTCTGTTTGTCCAATCGTTGACATTTTTCCATGCTCAAGTTGCACTCTATTGATTTATGTGTGGCAGTCGGCGTCAATCATTGGGCCATGTACTCGTATGTATGTGCTGGCCAGGCAGTTAGGCAGTTGGCTCATGCTTGGTCATAATTGCACATTTGCTGGGAGCAACGAGGACACGCTCCTTAGAGCCTGGCGGAAGCTTTTAAGCAAACAGGATGTGCTGGGGATGTGCATGTGTGTATGCTGGTGCAACAGCTTCTCGGAACAATACTTACAAGTCCGAGAAGTTGAAGGCAAAACAATGCATTTGTTATGCAAAGCCTCTGATGTTGTCCTTGGCCAAAGTGCCGAATGCAGGAAGGGGATGCATGGGGCTGCAGATGTAAATGACAAAGTGATTTTGCTGTAAGCGGGCCAAACACTTTGCCTTTTTATCGGGAAATGCTCTTAAACTTTCGAGTCCAGTTTTTGGGCTTGAGGCCTGGCCAAATGGGTCAACAGCGAAAACAACTTGGACAGCCGCAGAAAGTTTTCAAAGATTAAAAAATAAAAAGAAAGCACAAAACAAAATAATTAAGGTTCTTCAGGCTTATTGACGTTTTTTGTGATCGGGCGGCGGACCAAGTTTATTTCACTGAAAATTTCAGAGATTATAATTAGGGAAGCCGCAGAAATGAGCAAACAAGAATAAAAGGCAGGAAGTGGCAGCCAGAAAAAGGTCCGCTAAATAAATATTAAAAAACAGCCCAGCTAGGATAGCCCAAGGAAATAGGAGCGTGGGAGTTAATACCCTGCTAAATTCCCACATAAACGAATGTCGGGCGCACTTAGCAGGCAATTGCGAGATAATTTAATTATGCGCCACTCCTGGCAGCAGCAGAAGCTCCATGATAACAGGATAATGATAACGAAATAAGCAAACCAAAGGGGCTTACACCACATTCAGCCTGTAAAACAGGAGCACGAGCAAAGCACCAGATAAACCGAAATGAAAAATGGCCAGCAAACCGCGCGCACAGAAGTGTGTGCCACAGACCGATAACAATAGTATCGGCGCGGTGTGGCTTATACAAATTGCGACCGACTTAATTGCCGACCGGAAGCGGACAAAACTTGTCGCCGGATGCGATGTATCCTATATGTGTTTGCGCCACCGGAGGACAGGTAACAGCTGGATGTGCCAGCGAATAACCATTGCCAGGACATTAAGCATAATTAGCGTGGAAATAATTTATTCAAGAATCGAAAAGCTCAGTTGCGGGCAACTCCACTAATTACCGTTCTCTCGTTTTACACATTTTCAATTGGAAATTCGGTTTCAAACATTTCCGTCATGGATTATGCAAAGTTTCGGAACGGGTGTCACGTGGGCATCAGATGTGAATGATATTTTGCGGTCGAGCTAATTTAGCGAAGGTTAAACCATTTGACTTGCATTAAAACTAGATTGTCCTTTTTAGTTTTGGCTATTAAATAGTGGGTTAAAAATAGGGAATTTCATCTCTTTCCACACCATTTTTTAAACTATTTGGCTATTTAGCCAATGGGCGATTTGACTTTAACATTACGCTTAAGCATGCATGTCAAGTACATTGCCACACTGCAAAGTTTGTTGCTCCAGCTGCAGTCGCAGTAGTCGTTGTGGTGTTGCTGCACTTGCGAATTGCACTTGCAGTTGCAACTTGCAACTTGCAGCTCGCACTGCCTGTGGCATGCAGCCCTTGGTCTGTGTTGGTAGTGGTGTCAGCCCCAGGCGGAACGCCTTGGTGCCCCCGTTTCAGTTCCTTGTGCAATAATTAAGTGAGTGCCAAGTAGAGTGAAGCGTGAAGCGTCGCCGGCGCTCCCATTTTCGCATTTACCGCCGCCGCCCTCCTGCAAATTCATGCGTGAACAAAGCAAGCAAGAGGATGCGATTCGGTGTTACGAATTTGGTGTACCCTGGGATCAGATATCGATAATACGTTCCTCTTTTTTAATATGGTTATCGCAAAACAAGTAATTATAAATTAAATAATTAGTTATTATAAGACAAATATTATTATGTATTGTGCTCTTCAAGAACTCAGTTACTCCATCTACTCGAGTACCCATTATTTGGAAAAATGAGCCGGGGATTCTGGTAGGCAGGGGAGAAGTTCGACGGGATGCGAATGTGTGTTATTTTGGCTACCCTCGCGGGCACCGAACGCGGCTGAGTAAACGTTGCACGCATGAGGAATCAAAAGCAAGCAGCACCACCAGCGACGGACTGTGCCAACCACTCAGCTACTTGGTCACCCTCTTTGGAGCCCACTGCTCCCCACAAGTGGTGGCTCCTTATGCTGCATGTTATTCTTATTCTCCTTACCCAACGACGACTCCTGCGGAGGAACTTCTGCGTGGCAAGTGCTCCAAACTGTAGCCACATGCTCATGAAGGGTGAGCTGCTGGTCCAGGGGAGCAGTGTGGCACAGTTCAAGGAAATGGTAAATTACAATAACTGGGGAACGGAAAAGAGGCAACGGGAAACAGGGAAAGATGTAAAATCAAACGCTTAATCGAAGCTGGGGGCAATTAAAGAGAAATTGGGGTTGGCAAAAAACATTTAATTCCAACGTCAGATAGTTTAAGAAAAGCGATTGGATTACCAGTGGAACCAGTGCTATTGTTCCGAACAGAGTTCTGTTATTAAAGTCAAAGAAGAAAGTTAAGCAACTAAACTTTCTTACCAAAATCATACAAATTTAAGAGACATCTTCGGGTAGTTAGTTATTGAATGGACCCAGCTTGACCAAACCAAATCGCACTGGAAAATTGGGACTTATCTCAAACTACCTTTTAGTTTTGAAAATCACGAAAGAAACTTGCCGGATTCCCCAGCGGTTGATTGAAGTTTCTTATCTGGCGCTTTAAGCGCACTTCTCTTAACCTGTTCCGGAACACAAGTTGAAGTTTCCCTTAAATGCTCTCGACTCGCCTCAAACTTTCAGCTCGAACTGGAACTTTTGGCCATAACAAGGACACGTAAGCTGCCGCAACACGCATTCACTTATTTCGCCATCAAAATGCTGGCACTTGAAATCAAATTTAAACATCTCCTACGACCCCGCACACACACACACATTTATTTATCCCCTGTGGTGGTGTTGCCAAATGTGCGTAGTTTTTTCACAATTTTTTTCTACATATATATTAATTTTTTTTTATACCATCCTGGCTTCTTTTGGGGCGAGCGACACGTACTTCCGTTCATAAGCCAAAGGCAAACTAGGCGAGAAGCAAAATGGTGGCGAACTAAAATGGTAAAAAGAAAAGAAAGCAGTTGCGAGGGCGAAAAGTCCTCCTTCTCATACTTTTAACAGTGTAACGAGATAATATTTTTCCAACATATTCGTGTGCGCCCAGGACAAGGCTAAATGATATTACCTGAAGTAACATCAGCCCAACTGACAGACAGGTGCTGCAGTCCGGGGGGCGTGGCACTGGGCGGAACGGGGCGTGGCGGACTTGCACAACTAACGGAAACCGGATGTGCTCGGCTTGGCAGTTGTGAAGTGATGTTTAGGCCAGGATGGCAATGCTCGTAGGCAACCAACCGCCACTACACCCATAAGTACATACGTACATACAAACATATATATATATATATATATATATATATATTGGTTCAACGCGATGTGCGAAGTCGCCCATAGGCATCATCGAGTGCCACGTTTTATGTCTTGCGAATGGAAGCCCGGAGCAGACGCAGCGACTCCAGTCGAGTCACACGCTCCGATGTGACTGGCAATGATTGTGTGGCTCCGACAGGCAGTGGTGTCGCAACCAACTGACTTTAGTCGACACACAGAAAGGTATTGAATACTGCAAATCAGCGGTAACCTCAAGATATAGAATCGTGAATTCTTAAACTCATTCTAACCAATAAATATACATTTTTGAAATAACTATTTTTCAAACTAATTAAATAGTTTTTATCCTAATGCGCACACTAATTAACATGTGAATGGAATGAAACATTTCTAAAATATCCAAATAAAGTGCTGATATGTCAGCACTATCCCGCCTCACTGTGTTTGACTGCGAGGAGTAGAGTTGTTATGGCCCCAGAGGCGCCGCTCAACTTGCTGCTTTCACTCCTGCCCCCCGTTGAACTCACCCACTAAATGTGACAGCATAAATCGCTGCCACTGGCACGGGAACGGGAACGGGCACGGGCACGGAGGCTGCGAAGTCGGGATGGGGGATCTGAGGACAATAAAGCCATATTGGCAATTTAATGTGCTGCAAAACATTAGAACATTCGATTGGCACTAGGAGAACGACAACACGCATACGCAGCGTATGCCGAGCCCGAGGAGTGCATTCTAAGCAGCCGGGCTGGGCACGTAAACAGAAACATTACCAGTGAGCAGTGAGCAGTGCACTTGTGCAGCTGGAAGGCCAAAGCTAGGTTCACCGTTTACTTATCTTTGGCAATGCCCAACACGTATCCACATTAAGTCACAGACGCCACCGCCCACCGAATACCACCTCATCCACCCAATTCCCTTCAGAAAGCAACTTCATTTTCAGCTGCTGCCTGCCAGATGGTAGCTGGCCAAGTTCAAAGAATTTAAGCAATTTTTTTTCTGGCTTGCCGTGATCCTCGGGGCCAGCAGCAACATTTTCACACAGGACACCCATTGTCGTTTGCATATTTTGTGTTGCAATTTTCGTAGCGAACTTGCAAATTTGACTTTATATATGCAAGGTGCAAATCTGTTTAGCGCCCCTCGTGTGCCGGCAGCTGCATCAAAATGCATTTATGCAGAGGCCAATGGAACTTACAGCGAAATTAAGTCACCGTGGCCTGAACATCTGACTGATGATGGAGTTGAAAGCGCGGAAAAATTACTGCGGAGTGAAAAATATATATCAATGGCAGCTGATGCAGAAACTTTGTGGCATTTGCATGGGAAACTCTGCGTGTGGAAAATGTAATATTTTACCCCATTCGGCGGAGTTTTCGTAAATTATGGAAATATCAACATGTTTTCAATAAGTCATTGGTTAACAAATTGTTTATTATGCTAATTCGTTTATATTAGTGAATTCGATTTTTATAGGCATTTCAACGTTATATTAACGATATCATTGCTTAAGGTACTTAAAAAATACCAACTAGTTTACGAGCAATCCCCACAAATATGCTTTTGATTTTGTACGCTTTAAATGATGAATCTCTTTAGCAGCTGATTCATATTCAAAAGTGTTGCCCATCGTTATCTCCACTTACCAAAAAATATGCTCGTAAATATCAAAACACTCTATAATGGGCTAATCAAGCAAACTCCAGCCCACAACATAACAAAGTTGTTTGCGGATAAATGCAAATGGTTTTCGGCTTTGGCCACAAACTGAACTTTTACGATGGCATTACAAAGTCATAAAATATCCGGCTTTCTTTTGTATAGCACCTAGATTGGCGGATGTTAAACAAAAACGTTGAGCGCAGCACAAAAGTATGAAATCAAAATTACAAATAAATCTTGCGTTTAAGCCATAACATTTCGCCAAGTTGAATTTTGACAGACGGTTTTCTAATAAATTTAACACAGTTTGTGGTGTTAGCTAATAGCTGAAAAGTCAACGCAACTAATTGTGTTGGTAGAGAGAGCGGTCGCAGGGGGAGAAGAGCCATACACCAATCGCATTACGTATACGCCACGTTGAGCGCATTTTGGCAGAATGGCAATTGACTTTAATTACTTCGCCGCCAAAAAGTCATGCAGAGTTTTAGGTGA
Source organism: Drosophila simulans (assembly GCF_016746395.2). Taxonomy (NCBI): domain Eukaryota; kingdom Metazoa; phylum Arthropoda; class Insecta; order Diptera; family Drosophilidae; genus Drosophila; species Drosophila simulans. Next base: position 2,009,664 of record NC_052522.2, read on the forward strand.
GTGTGAGTGTGTGTGTGGTGTGTGCTTAGCACACGATGTCATCAGATGTGTGAAGAAAGTACATATTCGGCGGTTGTCAGGAGGTTACAGAGGAAGGAACTTTCATTAGTTTTTGGGTTGCTCGACTGCCATGGCGGAAGCCACTAAAAGTCTTTACATGGCAGCAGCAGCTCCTCTGCCTCCTTCACAAGTGAAAACAGTTCGTGAAATTTAATTTTCAGCTCTCTTGATTTTTAAATGGCTGGTGAAACGAAAGGGAGTGCGCAATCAAATTTGCTGTTAATTTGTACAGAAATGTCTCTATTAAATTTTAAATTGGTGTTCTGGTAAATGTTATGAATTGCCACCAAAGGTTCTGAATGCATGCAAGGCAAAAAAGAGGACGAGCTGAAAAAAGTGCCATGTTCTTGCTGCGGATGCTTTCAATGCTATGCATTCATTGGGAAGGAAGCGCCTGAATGGACGGGTGTGTTGCATATCTGTCGGTGAAAAGAATCAGGTGCACAGAAAGAAGTTTTGACGGTCTACGGTTTTTAAAATGTGTTTGACGGACTTGCAATTCTACTCAGAGTCTTAAACATAGAAAGGGGTTTTACCATTCGAAGGCTGAAAAGAGATTTCGAGGGTAATAAATACATTGAAAGGCGCTCGCCTTTCCTAACCGGTTCCTTTCTGTGCAGGAAGGTGCTGGTGAGTAAAACCAACTGCTGCTGTGGGATGCGTGTGCAATCTGGCAATAAATATTTTATATTTACAATATGCTGCGCTGCTGGGAGCCTGCAGCAAGTCGGGCATATTGATTCTGCCCGACTGTTCGCAAATAGCTGGGCGCAAAAATGCTGAAGTTGTATTGTTATTTAAATCGTTAAATTCGCCAGCTGAATTCATAATGGTCGTCCAGATCCAGTTTGAAATTTAGTTTGGGTGCGAGCTGCATTCCACTGGGCACAGTAATGCCATACCGTTTATGGCATGTTTCATAAATGTTTGCACACTTTAGTCAACGGAAATCGGTTGATCCTGATGCCACTGCAAGTCGCTCCGGAAGTTGTCCGTTTTTATTTTATTTTATTTTATTTTATTTCTTTTATGGCGCTGCACTTTGTGGCATGTATGGGCCTGTCAACTTGTTCCTGGCTTTATTGCCTACAACTCCTTGGCCTGGCCAATTACACATGTATATGCTCCGTCCCGACTATTTGGGGACCGAATCTGACCGTGTTGCGCATCGTAAATGAGTAAGAATGCTTTAACAGGGCTAATGTCTGACCAAGCGACTCATGGGGGGCTAGAGCAATGGTATAATAAACATGTACTGTAACTAACATTTTATGCCGTTTTTTTGAACATTTACCACAATCGTTTAGCCAACGAAATTAGTCATAATAAAAACCGTTTTGTACGTTGGCTTGATACAATACAATTTATTTAGTCGGGTTGTAAAAAGTGCTTAGAAGTCCAGGTCATATTCTTGTTAATTCTTCAGAAGACTCTTATTTTATTATCTAAAAACGATGGGCTCATTCCTTCTTATGCTCGCTCCCTTTAAAATATTTTGGTATAGAATAAGGGTTTTGAAACTTTAGGTATACACTTACCGCCGTGCGAAATTTGTTTTTCTGAGCTTTAGATAGTTTTGACCACATCTTGGCTGCTCTTTGCAGCCTTTTCTTTACGTCTCCGGTGGCGTTCCTCCTTTGGAACTCTCGCAAAAATCTTATGAAGGCGTGGCTCATTGCAGGATTCGCGATAGTGTACGTGGGCTTGGCCAAGGGTCTTTTTCTCGAATGATAACGACATTTGGGGACTGCTTTCTTCTTCTGGTTAGTACGTTTTTTTTTGGCAGCCGGCAATATTCTTTTTACGGGGGTTTCTTTAGGTCTCTCCTGCTCAACCGGCGTTTTAAATACTGTGGCGTAGAAGCACAATTGGCTCATACTTACTTCAAAATACTTCTTTTGATGGGGCAAAAGCTTTCCCCAGGCATTTTCTCCTGACCTTTTCACTTCGTCTTCGTCTAGGTCGGCATGGTGCTTCTTGTAACTCTTCATGAACTTCTTGATAGCCTTGCATTCCGCTTCAGAAAAGGGCTTAACCGTCGATGCTCCCATGGCGATGATAAACTGTACTTCTAATAGCTGAAACCATAACAGTTTTTGTCCAAAAAGAATAACTCAAAGTTTAACACACTTGCTGAAATGTCCGTACTTATATTATATGGAATTTTTAACATAAATTTCGGTTTTAATTTGTTAAAAATTTAGCCTATATTGTGTTCATCCGAATACTAAGTGTACAATCGATGCCTCCTAATTTTCCCACACTGGATGAAGTCAAATTCCAAGCTCTATTACTTTAGGCATGCTTCAGGCTCACAAGTTGGTAATTAAATTTATTTGCAAAACAAAAGTCTGTGTTGTTCTTCTCGAGTCATCCTTATTATTTTGGGAAGTAATTAAGCAAAGTTTCTACTGTCTTTTCATACGTCTTCATTTGGTGTTTTTATTCCTAGGCCATCACGTTTGACGAGCCTTGACATGGCCAACGAGAAAAGGAAGAAAAACTTGGGGCGGTGGTGAGATAGGAAAAGAAACCAGAACCAGAATGGGCCTCAATTTTCTACGTGCACACCATAAAGTTGATGTGTAATTTGCTTTTATATGCATTCAACAGAACTTGCCAAATTCTATTACAAGTTTACAATTGTGTTACTACGGCGGAGAGCTTTCCGACTCGTCTTCACCTTAATAAACCATAACTAATGGGGTCGCACAAGCAGAAGTATCCGTTTGTGAGTGTGTGTGTGTGGAAAATGTTGCAAAATACTTGAAGCAGTCGCCTTTAAAGCGTCAAAAGCAGCTTAGCAGCTTTCAATTTCGCACAATAACAACGGTAGGAAAATTGAGTGAAGGACCGGCCCCTCGGAGAGGAAAAAAGCAAACAAGTAAATGAAATTTCCGTTTTGAGCTCTTCCTACTCAGCTTCCTTCTCGATCGTTTAGTGTATCAATAACTGAATAACAGGCTAAAGAGACTGTGCCCTGCGTTTGTTTGGCTGCTTTGTTTGCTGTTTGCTTCTGCAATTTGATGTGCCGGAAATATGCTTCAGCTTTATGGGCTTCTGCGCATCTGAAAGCCAGTCCTCCTCTCACAGACATTGCTGGCCAAAAAGTTGGCTCAAATTACTGCGTCTAGCCGCACTGAGAGTAACATCCCAGCTCCTCAGTGAAGATAATATCTTTTGATTAGTGGCAACCGCAAAAACTTTAATTAAATTCGCACACAATTCTCTGCTGGAAAGTTTATGCAGCATTTGTGCCATGTCACCAGATAAGTTTCCACCGCCTGGACACACGCATGTGGACCGGGGAGTTTTAGCTTTTGTTTTTCCCGTCCAGACCTGCGCTTTAAGTTTTACAATTCGAAAATAACCGAATGGAGAAAAGTTTTCCACAAAGTTATGCGGCGGGAGGCAAGTCTAATGAATTAATTAGTAGAATTCAGATGAAGTCAGAAAGCGTCCGCCAAACCAGAAACCACTCGAAGTCGTAATTCATTGAAAATTCGTCGATTAATTTATTTTGTTTACTTGATTCCGTTCGGTCACAGTTGATTTAATTTGACTTTTCGTCTGAAAATCCTGAATTGTATGGTCACTTCAAGCAGTTATTACTCCGATAATTTCGTTCAATTACTGGCGTGCATATGTAGCCCGTTTTAAGTTCCACAGGGGTTGTAGATAGGTAAAAAATGCCTTGTTATATTTTATACATTTTATTTATTTTGCTCTGGTAACTTTAAAGACACACGAGTATATACTCTCTCATATTCCTATGCCATAAATTTAAACCAAGGCGGATCCAGGACAAAGGCAACGGCAGCCAGCGACTCGCAACACACTCCCCAGGAATAACTCATATCGAATTGCACCATTTGTTGTTTTGTCTCCCGAGAGGATATTGAGTTACGCTGCCTGGGATGGGGATGGCATTGGGGCTTGGAGGGCTGTGGCTCGTTGGCTCCCGTTGCCCGATGCCGATGGATTGGCGCTTGGTGGCATTTTTATTCAGTTTAGTGTTTTGTTGCTTCGTTTGACGCTTTCGATTTTGATAGATTTATCACAGCTTACAAAAATAAGGCACAAGTAAAACAATATGAAACCAAAAATGAACTCTATGCAAATGAAAAATCTAAAATTATTTCCGTTAATTGGATGGCGTAATGGCCATCCAGATGCATTGAGCCACGCCCACGCACCCGAGCATTAAGTTTATTCTTCGCTCGCACTCTTTGATCGGGGGTCGTGGGCATCGCTATCAATGGGATGCCACATTACATTACACCATCCTCACATTCGTCATCTCTACTAAAGTACAAAAAGCTAGAAAATCAAGGGGGTTCTTCCCGTTGCGTTGTTGTTATATAAAATACAATTGAAATACGCTTAAACTACGACTAAAGTGTTTCTTATTTCGTTGTCGTTCACCGACTATTTGGAGCTCTTCTTCTTTTTGCTCTTGGGCAGTTCCGCCCACAACCGGAAGAAGTACTCATCGCGTTGAAGCAGCCTGCCGCGGGCATACGAATGGATATCCGCATCCATGTGGTGGTCACGCAGCCACGAGGAGGTGTTGCACGAACTCATCTCCGTGCGCGGCTCGTCCGGCAGGCTCTCATGACCTGGTTTTGAAAAGAATGAAATGTATTTAAGTTTTGAGTATTTGTCAGGACCACAGGTGGTCCTGCAAGGGAAGGATAGGTGGTGTAACTCAGTCAAAGAATTAATCGATACTAAAAAGTGTCAAGTAAGACAACCTCTATCCTTAGCCAAGTTATTTTTGGTAAGTATGAACCTATGTTTATACGACCGTCTCCACTTACCAGCAGTCATAGCCTTGTAGGGCTCCTCCGATTCCAGAGGTTCACTCAGACCAATCTCGTTCTTCGCGAATATGCGAATCATGTACTCGTGGTTCTCCTGCAGGTCTCTGATCTGGAACTTCTGCACGCCAGCTGGCACACGACCCACCTCGATCCACATGGTCTTCTTCATGTCACGTATAGCAATGTGGTAGCCGAGCAGAGGCGCACCTCCATCTGACTCGGGTAAACCCCATTCGAATATGTGGGCATTGGCGGCGAGAACGCGCGCCTCCAGTGGGCCGGTGGGTGGTGAGGGTACGGCTTTAAGGAAACCAAATTCAGTATGGGATCCACAATTACGAACTACCAATATGAACTCACTTGCATGTGTCTTGAGCGATATGCTCTCGGTGACGGCTGGTGCACCTAATCCAACCTCATTCTCCGCTGACACACGGAACCAGTACTCGCACTTCTCTTTCAGATTGTCAATCGTGTAGTGCAGCTGGTGAGCATCCAGTGTAATAACCTTTGTCCAGTTTGTAGATGTTGAGGAACGTTTCTCCACGCAATAGCCTGTGGAGTTATGAGTATGAGTGAGGTGATGTCGTGGACACCTTCTTAAAACTATGTTACCCGTGATCTCTGATCCGCCGTTGCGAGCTGGCACCTCCCAATCCAATGTAACACTTCGGCTGGTGACATCTGGGGCCCTCAAGTTTTGAGGTGGCGATGGCGGCGCTGAAATTTTGCCAATCCAAAACCATTAATATCCAAGCATACTGAAACTTTTGAACTCCTTACGTACCTAAGGCTTCATTATCGTTAGCTGTTGTCGTTTTGGGGTTAGAATTGCGCATTTTCAAGCATTAGTGGCGTTTAAAAGAAAGCAATTTGCGAAAGCAATAAGCAATTGTGATAATACGAAAACCTGTCGAGACTTACTAATTTTGCGGCCCATGACAATCTTCTCCGTGGTCTCAAACGCCTCGCTGGTGCCAACCTCGTTTCTCGCATATATGCGGAAGAAGTAGCCCTTGTTCCTGACAACCTTCTTTACGTGGATGTTGGTCACAGTGCCCAGGGTTACGCCCACCGATCGATAGGTGGTTTCAGTCTCTTCCCTTATCTCCACAATATACTCTATGATCTTTGAACCGCCGTCGGTCTCCGATGGCTCCCAAGCCAAATTGAAGGAGGTGTCGTTCATGCCCGACACTGTGGTAGGACCACGAGGAGGCGATGGTTTTTCTGTTTATTTTAAGTAGAAAATATATGTATTAATTTTTGATTTCAAGTAGTCTGACCCCGTTTTTTTATCGGGTTCCTAGTGAGCTTACCGAATTTCTTCGTAATAGTAACTGGATCACTTTCCGTTGGCTCAGACTCGCCAATAGGATTAGCGGCCACCACACGGAACATGTATTGCGCGTTCATCGACAGTTTTTGAACAGCATACGATTTAATGTCTTTGTTAAAGTCGGACACCTTCATCCAAACATTGTTTTGAACGTCGCACTTCTCCAGCGTATACTTTTCAATATCCAGACCTCCATCATCGACTGGTGGGGTCCACTCTAGGATAATGGAGTCCTTTTTAATGTCCTTGATCTCCAGAGATTGGGGTCTGCTGGGTTTATCGATCACCTGAACAGTGCACTCTACGTACGTAGTGCCCGACTCATTGGTGGCGGTCACCTTGTACTTGCCGGATTGTTCGCGGGTCACCTTCTTTACTGTGTAAGTGGAAGTGGTCTCCGTGGTCTCAATGGTTACCGACTTGGTGGTCTTCTGCTCGATCGTCTCCTTGTGCCAGGTCACAGTGGGCTGTGGATAGCCGCGGACCGTCGCTGGAATGGTGAGAGTGCTGCCCGTGCGCAGCTTCTGCGTCAAGTACTTGTCCTCCACCTCGAGGACCGGTTTCTGCTGCAGTTTTAGGCGACACGAGGTCTCCGCGGAGCCCTTCTCATTGGTCGCCACGCACGTGTAGGTGGCTTCAGTCTCAATGGTTGTCTTTTCAATGGTGTACTTGGCCACGCGATTTTCGTAGCGTATGCTGCTCGATTCGAACACCTGACCGTTCTTCTTCCACGTCACCTTTGGCTCTGGAATGCCACCGAACACGCAGGACAGAGTCACCTCCTTGTCCAGTTCGCTAACCACATCCTGTAGTGGTTCTTGTACGCTAGGCGCCTTGGTCTCAACCTTGGGCACCAGTCGGATGGGTGGCGACAGCGGAGAGGGCGGCGATGGTCCCACTTCGTTTACGGCAATCGAACGGAAGACGTACTCCGTGTCGATCTTCAACTTGCTTATGGTATACGTGGTGTCCTTGATCTTTCTAATTTCAGTCCATCTTCAGATAAAAGTAATAATAATTAAAGGAGTTTCTCAACGTACAATTGAAAATGTCAATTGAATAAACTATTAAATTAGCATTCCTTAGTCTAATAATAGATAGAAAAAAAATTAAAGGAATCTGCTAATTGATTACTTACTTTTCTTCCTTAACATCGTGATACTCTAGAATGTACTCAATAATCTCCGACTTGCCATCATCCTCTGGCGCCTTCCAGTAGAGCGTTATAGAGTCATGCATTATCTCAAGGGGTTGGGGTGTGCCAGGTGCCGTTGGCTTGCCTAAGTATTTGATTGGGGTATTCAGTTCCGGGGCAATTAACTTCAAATATAAGCAGGGCTACTTACGCATTATGACCAAATGGAGGCTGGCCTCCGCCTCGCCAACCGGGTTGACAAGCTTGACGGTGTATTCGCCCTCGTCATCGTCAACAACCTTTTTGATGGTTAGCGTGGCTGACTGCTCATCGATGGTCGGGATTGTCCGCTTTGACTTGGGTACGACAACCTTGCGCGTGGTCCAACAGGCCTCAGGGGTTGGCACGCCTGTGTACTTGACAGAGAAGGTTACGTCGTCGTTCTCCTTAACCTTGATGGTCTGATCCTTGTCAGAGGTAATGACGGGTGGCAGCTTGAGCTCCTCGACGCACAGCTTAGTGCTGCTTGTGACGTTCTCTGCAACGCAGCTGATCTCACCGGCATCTTCGTCGCTAGCATCGTGGATGACCAGTCGGCGGACAGTGCCCTCAACGAATACCTCGTGCTTCTGGTTGGGCTTGATTGGCTTGCCCTTCTTGCACCAGGTTACCTCGACATCGGGCTGTGATAACTGCACCGTGAACTCGGCATCCGTTGTCTTGGTGGCAAGCGTGATATCCGGCAGGCGGATGACGAAGTCTACGAGAGGCTCCTCTACTGTCAACTTTGCCTTTGATGTATGCTCGCCCACCTGAACGGAGTATTCACCCACATCTTCGGGCTTGGCTTTGACAATGCGCAAGGATTGTTTCTTGCCATCGATGGCCAGTTGAATACGCTCATTGAACACAATTTCCTTGCCGTTCTTGAACCATTTGACTAGGGCATCGCCCTTGCTAAGTTCAACCTCGAAAACAGCATTCTCGCCCTTGGTCACTGCAACGTCATTCAGTGGCTCCACGATTTCAGGTGGTAGCTCGATTACAACTAGCTCACAGCTACACTCCTGTCCCTCGATCTTGCATGTGTACTGACCCTCGTCGTGGATGGTGGCATCGCGGATAACCAGCCGACGAGCCTTTCCATCTTTGATGAACTCGACGTTCTTGTTTTCTTGTGTGATTTTCTCGCCGTCCTTGTACCAAGTGACTTCAGTCGCCTCAGTAGTAAGCTCCACATCCAAAATGGCGGTATCTTTTTCGGTTACCTCGTAATCCTCCAGAACCTTGATAAAGTCCGGCTTACGTTGCAACACCTCGACAGTCGATTGAGTTTCTTGCTTTTTAACCTTGCAAGTATAGGTTCCAGAGTCACGTAGATTCGTGTTTCTGATCACCAACTTGTGAGTCTTGCCATCCTCAACCACGACGCGATGATCCATTCCGCTAAGTTCCTTGCCATTAAAGAACCACTTGGTGGTAACTACGTGGGAGGTCTCGCACTCCAGGGTGAGAGATTGCACCTCTTCAATGGTGATGGTCTTCTTAAGCTTCTTCGTAAACGTCACTTCATCGACCTCGACAATCACACGGGCACCGTGGGAAGTTTTACCTATGGGATTGCTTGCAATACATTTGTAGTCTCCCGAATCGGTTTCTGGGTTGGCATCCTTGATGATAAGCTCGATGTTCTCGCCATCGTAAACCTGCTGGATGCGCTCGCTGGGGAACAATGGTGTGTTGTTAAAGAGCCATTGAACCTCAGGCACCGGGTTACCGGAAACCTTGGCTGGCAAGCGAATTTCGCCCTTTTGCGGAACATTCTGCTCCTCAAACCGTTCCACGAAAAGTGGTGGCTCAGCATTACCGCCAGCAGGCTCTGAATTAGGAAATAATTATAGTTAGTACATATTGCAACAACATTTATAATAGACCTAAACATGAAACACAGAACTTACCTTCAATTGTTAGATTAGCTGTGGTCTCCACGCTACCCAAGGGGTTTACAGCCTTTACCGTGTATTCACCCTTCTCAGACTTTTGTGGTGTTATAAGTGTCAGGGTATGCAAATCCTTGTCGGACTTGGCGTTCTTAACGGGCTTGCCATCCTTATACCAAGTTACCTTTGGCGGTGGATTACCTACAATTTGCGTAGATAGTACGACACTCTCGCCTTCACGTATAACCATGTTGCGCAAGGGTTCCAGAATTTGCGGTGCCTCCTTGTCGGTGGTGCGAACCTTGAGGGTGATTGGCAGACGTGCCTCGCCCTCGCGATTTGTTGCAATAACCTCGTAGGTACCTTCTTGCGATTTCTTCACCTTGGAGATGTGCACCACACTGCAGTACATGTGCATGTCGGATTCGGTGACGATGCGAACGTTTTTAATCTCTTCTTCGTCAATGTCTTCGCCATTAAAGGTCCAGACAATATCGGGTTCGGGCACGGCCACCAGTCGGCACTCAAGAATCACATTTGTATTCTCGTCCACATATTGAGCCTTGGGTTTCTTGGAGAATGTTGGTGGAATGCCCTCCAAAATGTCAGCCAGCGAGGATTCACGAGACATGCTGCGTCGTGAAAGGGCTGTGGCGTCAGAGCCGTGATCAGATAGTGGACTTTCTACAATCAGTTCCGTTGTGCTGGAAGTGAATCCAGCAGCATTCTTTGCTACAACTGTGAATTGGCCGGCATCCTCGGGGAAAACCTCGCGAATGATCAAGGTTGCAACATTGTCATCATCATAGAACATTTGGAAGTCTTGGGAGGGCTTGATAATAGCAGTTTCGCGGAACCAGGCAATCTGTGGTCGTGGATTGCCCTCGACCTTACACTCGAATTGCACCGTGTAGCCGTCAGGAGTATGAATCGGCTGTAGTTTCTCAATAAATCTTGGGGCAATGGGCTTGTCTTCTGGTCCAGGACCTTAACAGTTGACAATCACAACAAAACACGAAATAATTTGTTAATAGACCATACGCGGACAGTGACAAATAATTTTAATGGCTGACACATAACCCTTTTGTATGGGCAATAACTTACGTTCAAATACGGGCAGCTTATCGATTTTCTCGTGCAGCTTGTTTTGCACATACTGCGCGTATTCCTCGGGCTCCATCAGATATTGAGCTGGAACCCATCCTTCCTCTTCCGTAGTGCTTTTCTTGACGTACCACCACTCAGAGCTGTGACGCCCAACGACCGTCACCTTCTCACCCTCGACTAGGTTTATAGCCTCATTGTTGTCGGCAATATAGTTGCAGATAGAGTACATTACGTTGAGATTCTCAGATTCTAAGTTTAAATGAAATGATTGTTTATATTTAATTAAACAGTTTATAATATTGGATTACATACCTTCAACGTTCATTTCTCTGGTAATATTAAGAGAAGCTCCATCTGTGCAAAAAAAATTTGACATTAGTATTTTATCTGAACCTAGAATCTAACTTTAATTATTTTTAAGGTGTGAGCAGTGAATTGTTATAGCGTTAGCAACCAACATTTATATTGGGTATTTTTACCTTGCCACTCTGATATCATATAAGCTGATATTTATTTATGTAAAAGTAAAGCATTTTGATTTTTACACAATTTACCGTTACTGGCCACATAAGCCGACTTACCTTCATTGAAAAGTTGTTGCACAACCTTACGCTTCTTTTTAAAGGTAAGAGAGTCCTCGTCGTATGTAACCGAATCGCGTTTGGGATGACGAATGCCAATCAGGAATTGTTCTTCCTCTTCATCTTGAATGGAATAGGCTGGCTTGGGCTGCTTCTTTGGCTTAAGCTTGAAATCCACTTCGTCTGGTGGCAATTCCTCAACAAAGTACTCTTCTGGTTCCTCGACTTCATCGATGGTATCCTCATCGTCTCGAATTTCTTCGATAATGGGTTCTTCACCATCGTCGAAGTCCTGAATGATCTTGATCCTGGCTTCATCGGCTGCCTCAGAGAAGGTCTTCTTGATAGGCTTCTTTAACTTCACCTTTCCAGACATGGAAATTTCCTCCTCAGCATACGAGTCCAGGGCAATGTTGAACTCCTGATCGACATCTTCCTTGGTCTTGGTACTTCTCGCACGGAATGTGACGTTCTCAACGTCTGCGTATTCGGGAATGTCTACTTGCTTTCGACGCTTTAGTTTCTTCACTGTGTAGGCCTGCTCATCCTCTTCCGTGATTTGCAAAGGCTTTGGCTTTCTTTGCTGACTGACGACGAACTCTTCAATATCCTCGCCCTCTTCGTATTCTTCTTCCTGACGCTTAATAGAAAGTTCAGCTGCAGCTTCATCGAGAGTAGTTGGCTTGACTGGTCGTTTTTTCAGAACTGTGGCGGCCTCCTCCACACCCTCATTAAAGGTATGGGGCTTTTTGAAGGAGAGACTGAATTCTGTTTCTTCGAGATCTTCAACAGTCGGCTCGAAGGGCTTCTTTGGCTTTCTGCGAACGACGATTGCTTCTTCAACGATCTCTTCTTCTTCAATTTCCACAGGTCTCTCCTCGACAACAGTTTGCTGTAGCTTAAGCTCGTCCGCAGCCTCTTCCACCGGCTTCTGCGGCTTCTTCTTTTTCTTGAGCTGTACAGTTTGGTCTGAAGTTTCCTCTGTAATCTTCTTTTCCTTTGACAGCTTAACATCAACAGAAAATTCTTCCTCAGTAACCTCCTTTTTGGCCTTTGGCTTAAGGGTAACTTCAGCCACAACATCATCAGCATCTACTGGCTCAGATTTCTTTAGTTTCACAACCGCAGTATCGACAATGTCCTCTGGCTCCGGCTCTTTTGGTTTCTTTTTAATTTGGATTTCTTCTACTACTTCTTCTTCTACAATCGGCTCTGGGACAACCTCTTCTTCAACCTTGACCGTGAGTTCGTCGGCTACTGCAACTTCGACGGTTTTCTTTGGCTTTTTCTTTACTATCTTTGCTTCTTCCTGAACTTCCTCCGTCTTTGTCTTTGGTTTCAAAGTTACTTCAGCTTCTGGCTCTTCAACTATTGGAGCCTTTAGTTTCTTTTTCGGTAAGCTAACTTCCTTTTCTTCTACAGCTTCTGGTTGGCTTTCCTTAACTTCGACCAAATACTCTGCCGGTTTTTCTTCCGCGACCTCTTCGATTTCCTCGATAATTTCTTGGACTTCTGGTTCAGTGGGAATTTCTTCAGTGATAGTTACTTTAAGCTCTGCCGCGGCCTCTTCTTCCTTTACAGGTTTCTTAGTCTTCTTCGTTATCTTAGCTTCTTCAGTAACTTCTTGGACAGGCGTCTTCGGTTTAACCACGAACTCAGCTTCGGGTTCTTCAACTACCTCTGGTTCTGGCGCCTTCTTTTTCTTCTTTTGAATCGTAACCTGTTCCTCGGGCAGCTCTTCCACAGTCGGCTTCTTTTCGGAATCCTTTGTGACGAAGGTGAAATCCGTTGGTTGTTCTTCAGGGGCCTTTGGTTCCTCAACGATTTCAATTTCTTCAATTTCCTGAACTAGTTCTTGTGGTGGTGTTTCTTCTTCAATGATTGTAATCTTGAGATCAGCGGCATCCTCCTCAGTCGGTTGTTCTGGAATAACAGCAATACTGGCCGTGGCTTCCACTTCTTCGACAGGCTTTGGAGTAGATACAGTAACTTCCGCCTCGGGTTCTTCCTTAATTTCTGGCTTAGGCTTCTTTCTGCGAATTACCTTCACCTCCTCCTCAATGACTTCCTCAACCAATTCCCGAGGTGTTTCCTCAATGACTCTAACCTTGTGTTCCTCAAAGACTTCTGGTTTCGGTGCTTCCTCAATTGGCTCTGTTACCACCGGCTCCTCCTCGACAATTGCCTCGGCAGGTTTTTCCGGCTCCGTTTCCTTGATGCCAATTTTGTATGTCTTCTCTTCAACAACAGGAGCTGTCTTCTTGGTTTCAGTGATCACCTCTTCCTCCGAGACCTCCTCCACTATGGGAATTTCCTGTGGAACTTCCTCAGTGATCTTAATCTTTAGCTCCTCAGCTTCCACTTCCGTTACCTTCTTCTTTGGCTTCTTGGTCTTAATATGAGCGTCTTCAGTGACAACTTCAGCGGGCTTGCTTTCCTTAATAACGATTTCAGTGGCAGGTTCGTCGGCGAAAGTAACAGAGGGCTTGCGTTTTTTAACTTTAAACTGCTCGACACTTGGCTCATCGGGCTTGCGTTCTGTTTCAGAAACGCGAATTGTGAACTCTTTAGGCTCCTCTTCTGCAATGACTTCCTCTTCTACAATCACACTCTCAGGAGCTTCATGGAACACTTCTTCGGCAACCGGGGCTTCACTTTCGACAACCTTGATTGCTAATTGAGCTTCCTCTTCGTTCTTCTTCGGTTTTTTCGTCTTTTTCTGTTTGATTGCAGTTTCCACGGTCGTTTCTTCCACGATCTTGGGTTCAGTCATTACAAACTCGGTCTCAACTGCTTCAGGTTCCTTGGGTTTTTTCTTGAATACAACCTCTACAGGGGCTTCATCCTCGGGCTGGTCGTCAACTGTGATTACCTTTTCTTCATCAGTTTCTTTTAGAGTGAATTCGTAGGAATCGAATTTCTCGGCAACCTTTTTCTCTACAACCTTTGGTTTTTCCTCAGGAGCTTCTTCAGCCACTTCTATTGGTTTTTCTTCAATAGATTGCGTTTCGGAAATTTTGAACTCGTAGGATTTTGGTTTCTTTGACTTCTTCTTTTCTTCCTGCTCTTCAACCTCCACGATTGTTTCCTCAACTGGTTGCTTCTCTTCTTCTGCCTCAACCACGACAATTTTATCCTCCTTGACTTCCTTAACAGGTTTGGTCTTGACCTTTTCCTTGACTGCGATTTCCACATCTTTGGGCTCTTCTGGTGTAGTTTGAGTTATTTTAAGTTCCACCTCATACTCTTCTGGCTTCCGTTCGGGCTCCTCAATTGGCAACGAGATTTCAGCAGAAACTACATCCGGATGTAATTGTTCTTCTTTTGGCTCCTTTAAGGTGACCTCAAACTCTTCAGGTTGCTGCGGCTTTGGTTTCTTCTTGCGCGTCACGACCTTTTCTTCAATTACCTCCTCCGTAGTTTCTTGACGCTCGTCAAAATCGATGACTTTGACTTGATGTTCCTTTGGTGCATCCTCTGGTTCCAAGACTGTAGTTGTTATCTTGTACTCCACTGGTATTTCCTCGGGTACTTCTTCTGGTTTTGGCTCTTCTTCAAGAACTACTACTTCGGACACAGGAGCTTCCTTGGGTTTCTTCTCTTTCACCTTAACATCTTTTGGTTTTTCGATTTCAACGGGTTTATCCACCAGAGCTTCTTCCTCTTTCACCGATACCTCAAATTCTTGGGGCTCTTCCTTTGCAATCTCTTGCTCCTTCGGCTGCACTTTTTTGGGCTTAGATTTCTTCGTTTTCTTTTCGTCATCAATGGCCTTATCTTCGATTTCTTGGGGAATGGGCTCCTCTGCCTTAGGCTTTACTAGCGCTTGTTCGTCAGGTTTCTCATCCTTAGAAGCCTGAGGTATAGGCCGTAGCTTAATTTCAGAATCGGTCTCTTCTGGAGCATCTCTCTCGGGCTTACGGAACTTAACATCCTGTTCGGGAATTGCCTCTTCTTCCTTTGGAACTCCGGCAACAATCTCCGATACAATGGTTTCCGGCTCTGGCTTAGATTTATCTTTAGGCTTGTACTTAGTCTTAGACGGCTTCTTAACTTTCTCGGGCATCTCTGGATGTTCGATCTGCTCAAGTTCATCGGGTACATATTCAGGACGATCAAACTCAGATGGTTCAAATGGCGGCACAACGAACTCTCCTACCTTGGGTTCCTTTGTTTGTTCCTCAACAATATCAACCTCCTTTGGTTTCTGTTTAAGTTCAACTTCCTCTTCAACTTCTTGTGGCTTTTGCGGAATGTTTTTGAGAGTAACATTTTCGGGCGCTTCTTCCTCCTTTGGCTTTTTCTTACCCTTGCCCAGCTTAAGTTTTACATCCTCTGGTTTTTCCTCTGGTTTTGGTGCCTTTTCCGGTTTCTTATATGGAGTCTTTTCCTCTGGTTCTTCCTCGCTACTAATGTATTTTTCGTACTTTTCGAGCTCGACCTTTTCTAAATCATCCTTGATCTTTTTAATTTTCTTAGTCTTATGCGGTTTAAACTTTAGAACTTCCTCAGCCTCTTCTATGTTACGAGACAGTTCTCCATTGTCCTTAATGGCGCCAATATCAGTAGTTTTAGGAATTAGGGGAGCCGGAGGGTATTCAACCATGACCATACGGGCCTTAAGTCTGAACTTTGGAAGTTGAACGGTCAGTTCTTCGGCAGGTTTCTCCTTACGTTTACTTGGTTTTAGCTTCACGCTCTTAGGAACATCAGTGGCATCGAGAATGGTCACCTTTGTTGGCTTCTGCTCTTTGCGTTCTATTTTTATTGGTTCAAGAGCAGCGAATTCTGGTTTGAGTTTCTTGGGAACATCAAATTCAATTTTTTCGTATTTCTCCAGTTCCGTCTTCTCAATTTCCTGCTCCAGCATCTTTTTGATGAGTTCGTCATGGTCATCGGTCTTCTTTTTAACCACCTTCTTCTTTTTAGACTTGGGTTTTGTGACGTCCTCTACAGTTTCTTCTGTAGCAGGCTGCGGTTCCTCCTCTACGACCTCTTTCACAATGGGCTGCGATTCTTCCGCCTCGGCGACTTCATCGATAACTCTAACCTCCAAAATCTTTTCGGGCTGGTCTTCCTCGACAAGCTCTTCGTGAATGATGCTAATTTGATAGTCTTTATGAACCTCTGGTAGTTCACCTGTTATAAAAAATGCATCAAGGTTTCAATGAATAAAGCTTAATACGGTAGAGAAACCCGGGGAACCACGCATTGCTTTCGCAAAGCAAGCTTTCGGTGAACTGGACAAAATACATAATTTGAGGCTTTATTTACATGGACAGCAGTTGAAGGAAAACATTTAAAAACTGAACTAAAAAATAAACAATTAGATTTTTAAAGGAAACTGTTAAAGACGAACATTATTAATATGTGGACATGTGGTTTAATGTGTATTTAGTGTGGAATCATAAATGTCAAAATTTAATGATGTTAATTTCGTTCTGTTGCTTTTAATTTGTTTCAACTGTTAACGCGTGAAGATCGTAATGGTAAGGAGAATGTAGGACAACACTTTTATGCTACAAAATGGTTTAAAACATTTAACATGCATACGATATTATTATGTAAAGTGATTGTTTTTGGGACTGGTTAACTGAAAAAGATTAGGACTCAAATTAAGATATCCCAGATCAACAGCGGAAAAGAGAAGAGAAATATAGGTGGGAAAAGGCGTAACAATTGGAAATCAACGGTGTTTCAAGGGGGATAAACAAATGCGAAAGACACAGACAAAGGAGCAGAAGGTACTGCAGCAGGATTTGGTGGCTCCAACAACTCTCTTCTAGTAACTTACTTGTTTCAACGCTTTTTTGTGTGTCTGGTTTTGTTTTCTTATGTTTAACTGTTTTCTGAATTGTATCTTTAGTGTCATCTTGAGTAGATTTATCTTCTTGTGCGCTTGGTGTAATTTGTGCAGTGGCTGTGTCCTCGGGCTGTGCAGTTTGGGTTGGTGTAAGCTCTGGTATGTCAGTAGTGTCTACAGTGGTCTCTGTCGGTTCGTCCGGTACTTGCTGGTCTGTGTCTTCTGTCTTTGGAGTCTTGGGAGTCTTCGTTTTCTTGAGTTTCGGTGTGTCGGGTAGTACTGATATTGGTTGGGTTTTCTCAGGTTTTGGTTCTTCCGGAATGGAATCAGAAACAGCAAGTTTATCTGGTTTTTCTGGCATTTCTACCTTTTCATATTTTTCAAGGTCAACCTTTGGAATTTCTTCTTCAATTAGTTTCTTTACGTATTCGTGTAAATCGTCCTTTTTAACCTTTCTTACCGTTTTCTT
Organism: Drosophila simulans; assembly: GCF_016746395.2. Lineage (NCBI taxonomy): Eukaryota > Metazoa > Arthropoda > Insecta > Diptera > Drosophilidae > Drosophila > Drosophila simulans. The sequence goes on from NC_052522.2 coordinate 2,026,921, forward strand.
GGGCTTTGGCGCCAGCTTTTCCTCAGGCTGTTCTAGATGTTCTTTGATAGACTGTGGGGAAGCTATTTCTGGTTCTTCGTCAACAATAACTGTAACAGAATCGTTGTCCTCGCTTTCAATTGTTGTAATCTTGAAAGTTGTTTGTTCCTCGGGCCCCACCTTCTTTAAAACTCGCTTGGTAGTCTTTTCATGAACCGGCTTGCCATCTTCAGTTATAACCTCTTTAACATCTACCTCTACGGGCTTAACTTCTAGAATTTGGACTGGTTTTTCGGGTTGCTCGGGAGCTTCTTCTTCGACAACTTTGACCTTTGCATATTGATCCTCAACAGGAGTTTCCTCATTCGGAACTTTTGTAGGCCTTGAAATTTTATCTTTTTTCGGCACTTCTTTGGGCGATTCGTCCAAAACGTCGATCGGACTATCCAATGGCTTATCCTTGACTATTGGTTCGAATTCGATTTTCTCATACTTTTCAAGCTCCGTCTTTGGTGTTTCCAAGTCAATTAACTTTTGTATGTAGTCATGTATATCATCCTTTTTAACCTTTTTGGTTTTCTTCTTAGGTTCTTTGGGTTTTTCATCTTGGTTCAATGGTTCTGGCTCATACTCTACAATAGTTATTTCTGCCTCAGGCTGATCATCTCTAACAACTTCAATAATCTCTATTTCACCTTCGCCAGCAGGTCGTCGCAACATTCGCTTCGTAGTAACTTGCTTATGTACTTTTCCGGTGTCATCTTTGGTTTCTTCTACGTTTGTTTCGCTTTGTATTACCTGAACTGTAAACGGCTTTTCTTCTTCAGGCTTCAGCTCATGTTGCGTTACTGATATTTCGTATTGCTCCGTAGAAGGCTGATTTGGTTTTTCGGCAGTTATTTTAGGAGACTTCTTCTTTTCAGGATGAGTATGCTTTTGCTCTTCTTCCTTAATAGAAACACAGAATTCCTGAACATCTGGGTTTTCCAGCTCAGAATCCTTATGTAAAGCCTCCAAAGGCTTTTCAACAGTGTCTTCTAACACTTTTTCCGCTAGAATTTTAGCTGAAGATATTGGTTTCTTTTTCTTCTCGGGTTTCTTAGTATCTTCAATTTGATCAACTATTTTTTCTGGTTCTTCTTCGATTGGTACTGATTCTACCACAGTTATAAGATTATCACTAACGGGAGAGTCCTCCGGAAAGGACTCAATTAAGAGAACTTCATCCTCGTGTGGCGTTTCTTCCTCAACGGAAGTGTGCTTATCTTTTATGGGCTTCTTTTTCCTCTTCTCAGAACTTGGTTTGGGAACGACATCCTCGATAACCACTAGGTCCACGGGCTCTTCCGTCTGTGGTGCCTCCTCCTCAATAACTCGTTTGACAAAGTCTTCAACTTCGACTTTCTTAATTTTCTTTGTACGTTTTTGTTTAACTGACGGTTGGTCTTGATCAGGTGTCTCCGTGGGAACGGTGGTCGTGACTGTTATTAAGGATTCGTTTGTATCCGTATCGATTTCCTCGACTATGTCATGAACTACTTCTACAGCGCCTCTATTCTGCTTTATCTTTTTAGTCCTAACCACCTTTTCTTTTACTTTTCCTTCTTCGTCTGGCTCCTGATAGCTTGCTACCGTTTCTTCAAGTACTACTATTTCGAATGGCTTTTCTTCTGGCTTTTCTGGAATAAATTCCTTAACAGCAACCGTTAGCTTTGGTTCGTCACTTCCAACTTCAGAGCATTCCGAAATCTTCACAGCGGGCTTATCCTCCATTGGCTCTTCAGTTTCTTCTTTCGGTTGCTCCTTAGATGGCTTGACCTTTTTGATAGGCTTTCTTTTCATTTTTATGGGCTCGTCCAAGTCTATTTTTTCATATTTTTCCAGCTCAGTTTTTGGAATATCTTGCTCAATAAGCTTCTGAATATAATCCTGAAGATCGTCTTTTGGAATCTTTTTCGCTTTACGGACTGTTTTCGCTTTTTTCTCCTCTGGAGCTTCCTTGGTCTTCTCTTGAACCCCCTCAGTAGTTACAATGACTTCATACTCTGGAGTGTCACCTGTATTAATTTCCACAATTTCAATAATTTCTTCCTTGGGGCCAACTTGCTTTTTGATTTTTCGTTTGGTTACACTTTGCTTCGTCGTTTCTCCTTTATCGTCGGTAACTTCTTTTTCCACTGCTTCGGTTTCGAGTTCTTCTACCTGGAAAATTGGTTCTTCAGAGGGTTTATCTTCTGCAGCTTCGGTTACGGCATTATCTTCAGGGATTGGTTCATCTATTATGCTTTCTGAAGATAGCACCCTTACCAGATAGTCTGGGCTTTTATCTACAGACGGCTGCTTGATGGACTTGGGCTTGCTTATCTTCTTGGGCTTTGGTTGTTTTTGTTCTTCACCGACGCTTTCTTCTTCTACACTGATGGTATATTCAAGCGGGTTTGAAGGCTTTTCTAAAGCGCACTCAATCGGTTGGTCTAAGTCTTCCTCAACCAACGCATCGTAATTGCTATTGTTGTCTTCTTGTTCAGTGGCTATGTGCGTTGTCGGAGATTTCTTCGGTTTTTTAGTTTTTTCCTTCGGGACCTTTTCGACATCACCTTCAACTAGGCCAACTGGAATCGGCTGTATAAATTCTTCGATAATATTAATTATATATTCTTCAACGTCATCCTTCTTTAACTGTTTTGGCTTTTTAACAATCTTTCTTTCATACTTCGGCTTTTCTTCAGAATCTAAGATCTCGTCGCTTGACAACTCAACAACTGTAACCTCAGCCGTGGGGTGATCCTCACTTGTTGTTTCCGTAATTTCAAAGATGTGATCTTTAGACCCCTTTCTCCGCGATACTTTTCGTTTCTTGACAGTAACTTCTTTAAGTGTTCCCTCCAGCGTAGGTTCAGCAACGACTTCAACAGTGTGATCATATGCTTCCAATGGAACAGGAGTCTCAACGACCTTTTTCTTTTTTAATGGCTTTTCTTTTTTAATGGGTTGATCCTCAGTAGGCTGTTTTATTGGCTTATCAGCTTCACCAAATTCATCAGAAATGTTAACAAGGTACTCGGAAGAATCGTCTGGCAGTTGTGGTATTTCCTTGATTTCGTCTAACAAAGTTTTTGGTTTTTCCATATCCTCAGGTTCTGGAACTATGTCCTCAACATTGAACTCGTGGATGGTTACTGGCAGCCCATCAATAACTTCAATGGTTTTTTTGTGGTGAGACTTGACCTTCTTCTTGGGCTTCTTCTTTGATTCCATTTCAGTTGGTTCATATTCTTCTAGAGGAGTTTTTGTGATTTCCTGTTCGATTAACTGTTGTATGTATTTGTCTAGATCGTCCTTAACAGGCTTCTTCTTTTTCACTTTCTGGAGAACTATGACTGGTTGATCGTCAGAGGCATCAGGAGAGCCCTCAGGAACCATTTCCGTAGTAGTTATTTCAATGTCGCCTTCTGGCTTGTTTTCTTCATAAGTTTCTTTTATTTCAATTATATACTCTTTAGGGCCTTCCTTTTTCTTAAGTTTCTTCGTTGTCTTAACTTGTTTCACTTCCTCTCCCATTTCGTTTACAATATTTTCTATGACCGTTTCAGGAGCCATTTCTTCTATAAGGATAACATTTTCTGGTGCCTTCACAATCGGCTTCTTGGGCGTCTTCGTTTTTGTTCTAGTTTCAAGTGCCTCTCCATCAGTAGGCTCAGGACTTTCAAAGCTTTGTGGCTCACAAAACTCTTCTAAAACATTAACGACATAGCTTTCGACGTCTTCAGGCTTCAATTTAATTGTTTTCTTGATTGGTTTCTTCTCCTTAGGTAGAATAATGTCTTCTTGAGACTTGTCACCACTGAGCTCGAGGATTGTAACTTCAGCCAAAGGTTCATCACTAGTTTTTGTCTCTATGATTTCGAATACTTGTTTTTTCGTACCTTGTTTGCGAGAAACCTTTTTCTTCTTAACCTCAATTTCCTTGGTTATGCCATCTTCTTCAGTAACTGGTACAATTTCAATGGATTCAGCAAGGTCCTCAATAATTGGTTTTTCGGTGTTCTCAGGCCATTGAGGCTCATTAAACTCTTCCAGAACATTAATGACATAGCTTTGGATATCTTCAGGCTTCAATTTTTTGGGTTTCTTTACTGTTTTCGTCTCTTGAGGTATAACAATGTCTTTCTTTAAGCCTTCTTCTGTTAGTTCTACAATTGTTACTTCAGCTAACGGTTCATCACTAGGTCTTGTTTCGATGATCTCAAAGATTTGTTCCTTTGGACCATGCTTGCGGGAAACCTTCTTTTTCTTAATTTCCACCTGTTTCGGTGTGCCGTCTTCTTCAAGTATTTGTACAACTTGCACATCCTCCGATATATCTTCAATTACTGGTTGTGGCTTGTCATCTGCGTCTTCCGGAAGTGTTTCGAATTGAGTGGGTTCAGTTAACTCTTCAAGGACTTTAATAACATAAGTATTGACATCTTCGGGCTTTAGTTTCTTTTGTTTTTTAATAGATTTCTTTTCTTGAGCTGCTAAGACTTCTTCTTGAGGCTGTTCTTCGGTAATCTCCACAACAGTAACTTCAGCCAAAGGTTCATCAATAGCTTTTGTTTCGGTGATCTCAAAGATTTGTTCCTTTGGACCATGCTTGCGGGAAACCTTCTTTTTCTTAATTTCCACCTGTTTCGGTGTGCCATCTTCTTCAATTATTTGTACAACCTGCACATCCTCCGATATATCCTCAATTATTGGTTGTTGCTTGTCATCTTCGTCTTCCGAAAGTGTTTCGAATTGAGTGGGTTCAGTTAACTCTTCAAGGACTTTAATAACATAAGTATTGACATCTTCGGGCTTTAGTTTCTTTTGTTTTTTAATAGATTTATTTTCTTGAGCTGCTAAGACTTCTTCTTCAGGCTTTTCTTCTGTAATCTCCACAACAGTAACTTCAGCCAAAGGTTCATCAATAGCTTTTGTTTCGGTGATTTCAAAGACTTGTTTCTTAGGACCATGTTTGCGGGATACCTTCTTTTTCTTTATTTCCACTTGTTTTGGTGTGCCGTCTTCTTCAATTATTTGTACAACCTGCACATCCTCCGATATTTCTTCAATTACCGGTTGAGGTTTGTCTTCTTCAGCGGTTTTAAACTTGAACGATTTTTCTTTCTTTGATTTAGGCTTCTCTTCTGTGACCTTAATTTTAAGATCTTTGGGAGCATCCTCTGCATTCTCATGATCAATTTCCTCTAGAGTGAATGCATCTGGCTTAAAGTCATCTTCATCAGGCTCACTCTCTTGTATTGTTACCTCAATTACAGTAATCGGAATGCCGTCGATAACCTCGGTAGTTTTTTTGTGATGTTTCTTGATTTTCCTTGCCTTTTTAGACTCTGGAGAGGTCTCTAGTACAGTAGCCTCAAATTCTTTATGATCTAGCTGAGGAATTTCTTGATCTATCAGTTTTTGAATATAATTGTCCAAGCTTTCGGTCTTCGGCTTCTTTTCCTGTACGATTTGTATCTTGTGGTCCTCCTGCGGCTTCGAATCAATTGATGGTGTTGTCTCAATGGTTCGAATGACAACATCTGCTTCTGGATTGTTATCTTCATATGTTTCAGTAACTTCGATTAAGTATTCCCTCGGCCCCGCTTTCTTTTTGATTTTTCTTTTGTTAGTGACGCGTACAATTTCCTTCCCGTCTTCATATATTTTTTCAGTGATAGGTTCCGGTGTTGACTCCTCAATACGAATGGTATAAAGCGATATAGGGCCAGGGAGAGATTCCTCCTTTTGCTTCTTTGTAGATTTCTTTTTGGATTTCGGCAAACTATCTTTCACGTCTACCAAATATTCATCAGCTTGGAGATTTTCATCATGTTCTGAAAGCTTTGAAGTATATTCCTCGATAGTTGAGTCTTCTGAGGTTGGAGTAGGTTCAAATTCAGATATTTTTATCTTTTTCTGATTATCAGTTTTCTTTTTCTTGTCTTTTGGAACGAGAACATCGTCCACGGATTTTATTTTTTCGGATAGAACAGGCTCTACTATTTCGTCCTCAACCACCGTAGTTGTAAATGAACCGATATCCTCTTTCTCCGAGCTTTCCCTGACAGGAGGTCTTGGAACATCTTCATATATATCAGAGAAGTGATCTAATGGAGCTTCCTCAACTACATTGACAATGAACTCCTTTAGTTTTTCTTTCTTCACCTTTCTGACAGATTTTTTCGGTGCTTCAGTAGTAGAAGGAGCAGGTCCGTCGATTGTATCACCAGAAACTTCTGTGGTTATAACTATGACCCTTGCTTCATCAGGCATGTCACCAGGTTTCTCGGTTTCAATTATTTCTATTTCGTACTGTTTCGAGTCCTTCTTAGCTCTGACCTTTCGTTTCCTTATTATTTTCTCATCTTCTAAGGCGATTACATCATTGGCCAATGGCATATTCTTGAAGTCTTCTTCAACTACCACAAAAGGTAGGCAATCACTTAAATCTGCCAAGACCTTATCCACGACCGGCACGATATCTTTTTCCGTTTCTTCAATGATTTTTTCTTGAGGACTTTCCGACTCAGTCTTGTTGATAAGGAACTCATCGTATTCTGGAACTGCTTCTTGTTCATGCATTTCTTTTTCTATTACAGATTTCTTTTCCACCGGTTTTTTGGTTTTTAATTTTTTGGTTGGCTCATGCTCTGTGACTCTAACTTGAAGAGTTTCGCCTTCATCAATTATTGGTTTCTCGGGCTTCGCCTTTAGCTTTTTCGGTTTCTTTGCTTTACCATCTACATCGATTTTTTCATATTTTTCTAGTTCAGTTACTGGTATTTCGGCATTGATCAGCTGCTGTATATATGCATCGAGCTCATTCTTTTTCATTTTTCTGGATTTCTTTTTTATCTTATCAGTTGTTATTTCTTCGCTGTCTCCTTCGGTATTTTCACTAGATATTACAGTTATTTCATAGAAAGGTTCTACACCGGGGGCCACCACGCCTTCGACAATTTCCACAACTTGGACTTCGTCGCCCTTTTCATGTCTTAAAATACGCTTCCTAGGCTTATCATTGTCCATCTCTGACGGCAATTCGGTCAGTTTTACCTCATAGAAATCTGACATGGTAGTCTCATAGACCTCCTGATTTGGTTCCTCCTGTAACTCTGTGACAAAATCATCCAATTCCTGCTTATTCATTCGCTTTACCTTTTTCTTAGCAATTGTGGTCGCTTTTTCGTCATCTCGAAGAATTTCTGAGCTTGTGACTGTAATTTCAAAGATTTGTTCATCGTTATCCACAGGAGAAAGTGGTACGATTTCAATTGTGTTATCTTCTTGTTCCGTCTTAACCTTAATCTTTCGCTTTTTCTTGGGTTCCTTTGCTATTGTTTCACTTAAAGGTACTGTTTCAGCTTGGGCGCCTTCGGGTTCCAGATCAAGCACTTCGAACTTATAAAATGGTTTTAGTTTGGTATCTGCCATATCGTCATCAGGCCTTTCACCTTGGCGTTTGCGCAGTTTAAGGTCATCTTCTGGGGTTTCTTCAAATTCCCTAGGTTGCCCTGGTAATATTTCGTACTGGTTTTTCTGTGGACTAGGTGTCACCTTCTTTTTCTTTTTATATATAGGCTTCTCCTGCGTGGAAGTATCTACAGACACAGATGTGTCGGATTCTTCTCGGATATCAGAGGTTCTTTCCATCTCTTCAAATTCAATGGGCTCAAATTGAAGTCCTTCCTGAGGCTTGGAACTCTTTTTGGTCTTCTTCTTCTTGACAACTTCCTCTTCCAGTTGTCTTACTGGCTTTTCACCGTCTTCAATCTCTGCGATATCAAGCTTTACTGGCTTCAAATTGACTTCCTCAGAAGCTTCCTCATTTTGTGGAACTTTGCCCTTTCCAATCTTAAGTTTCCTTGATTCATCCGGAGTTTCGCTCTTTTGCTTTTTGGCGCGTTTGTATTTCGGGTGCAATAGCTCCTTGTTCGATTTTTCGGAATGATCAGATTCATATGTACCTAGATCGGCTTCTTCAAGGTCAGCCTTTTCGGGCTTCGGATGCCTAAATTTCCTTGGGCGCAATTTCAGTACCTCTTCCGCTTCTTCAACATTTCGTGAAAGTTCTCCTACTTCGCGATTAGTTTCTAATTCGGTAACTACATACGGGAAACAGTATGGTGCATACGGTACAAATCTTATCCAGCTCTTCAACTTTTTGTTTTTAAATGAAGCTTCTGTCTTCTTCTTTTTCTCTTCCTGAGGACGTTGTTTAGGGGCTTTAAGTTTAAGCATTTGTGGGAACTCTACCACCGAACTGATTTCAACCATTTTGGGCTTTTTGAACTCAACTTTCTCAATTTTCATTGGAGTAAGCTTGAGTGGTTGCTTAAAAGAAGAGTCACGACGTGCCCTCTGTGGAAGTTCCATTTCTGTGCGTTGGTACGGTTGTAGAACAGTCTTTGGGATTTCTTGGTGTATGAGAAATTGTATGTAGTCATCCATTTCATCTCGTTTTGTTTTAACCACTTTCTTTTTCTTTGCCTTTTCCTTCTTTTCAATTGGTTTTTCATCGACAGCCTCTACCTGAACGTTACCCTGAACCTTTTTTGGTTTTCGTTTCATAGCTATCTTGTCAGTTTGTTCCCCTGTACCCTCATGAACAATAACAGTCTCGTCAACTTCCTCAATTGGAGTTTCTAGTGTCTTTTTCTGTTTTGGTGTTTTGTCTTTAGTTGGTTTTTGTAAGGCGTCTGCACTTGCCTCTTCAGGTTCAGTGATAGTGTACTCTTTGTAGTATTGGTCTGTTTAAGAAAAAATTATGTGTTTTGTGTTAGCACTAAACTAATTTTTAAATTTATATTTGCATTTTGTATAATGCTTTACAACACACAAACTTTGTATGGAGAACAAAGTTTTGCGCTTAGAGATGAGTTGGTTAGAAAACTGATTTGATTTAATTGCGGGTTAAGCTTTTATAAACCTAAACCACATTATAAAAAATATTTACAAAATATTTTGATAGTTTATATGGTCGAAAATTTGTGTTTAACCACTTAAAAGCAAAGTCAACATGTTTCGCTTTCTTTTTGTAAATTATGTTTAGTTTATAAAAGTTTAACCCATGTACGTATCACACTTAACGGTATATAGTTTTAAATTAATGTCCCACGTACATTAGATAAGTTAGTAGATATAAATTTGACAAAATATCGATCATGTTTTCATGTGTGCAGATTTGTTATGAAATATATGCCTATAAATCCTAGCCTGATAAATTTTTTCAACCTCACATTTTTTAAACGTTGAAAGTTACCTACAATTTTTTGTGCATGTATACATATTAAATACGTGTTTATAAAGAAAAAATCACCTGTTGGTTCGCTGACTTCGGTTATTTCAAGGTGTAATTGTGTTTTGTCTTCTGGAATGAGTTCTGTATCGCTGAGGACTTCCTCAACAACGATGCCTTCCTCCTGAGAAATTCGCTTGTTTTCAGTTTGTATGGTTGTTTCTCCATCTTCGTTTTGTACAGACTTAAATGTCGTAATGTAAACTGGGTGTTCCGTTTCTGTGTTATCGGCCTTTGGTTTATCCACTGTATTAAGGTATTTTTGTGTTTGTTTGTGTTTTGTAAAATGATCAAAAAAATATGTTATTGAATGCCTATTTCAAGTATTAAAAAATAACAGATATATAACAAAACAATTATGAAATGAAATGTTGAAGAAACAAAGATATTTTGCGTATACTTCAATTTGAGTGGTTTTTGCTACTTGAGTGTTTGAATTGTGTTTCTTTGTGTTCTTACCCTTATGCTTGTGTGGCTTTTGTTTGTGTTTTAAAACCTTTTCATCATCAAGTTTACTAATATCAATAATATCAGCAATATTTTCATCGCTAACAACTCGAATAAGCGAGATGGGCTCCTTGCCCTCTTCGTCAATTGTTTGAATTTGGAAATATTCATCGTCGTCTGGACCTCGCTTCTTAAATGTTCGTGTTTTGGTAGTTTTCTTTTTCGGCTTCTTATTTTCGTCTAATTCTTCGGTAAATACGGTTTCCTCGGGTAATTCTTCTATTGGTATGGGTGTGATTGATATCTCATCAGAAGGCACAACTTCTATGTTTACTGTAGTTAGTGGTTCCTTATCTTCCTCCTCTATTATATGGATTGTTGTAACTTCGTCAAGATCATCGTCTAGGCTCTTTTTGAAAGCTCGGGATTTAACGGTCTTTCTCTTTTTTTTTCCATCGGGCAAAATAACTTTTAGTTCTGTCACATGTTCGGGAAGCTCGATTAATTTACTGTCCTCTGGCTTCGATTCCGTTAAGGGCCTTTCTTGTATTTTAACAGAATATATAGGCTCCGCATTGTCTTGCTCAATAATTCCTATTTCAGTAACTTCCTCAGTGTTATCAAGTGCAGGTTTTTTCATGATACGCTTCTTGGTTTTGATCTTTTGTAAACGGCCTTCTTCATCAACAGCCTCAGACTCAATAACTTCATCAGGTAACACAACTACTTCAGATAGCCTTTCTTCGGGAAGCTCTGGGAATGGGATATTAAACTTCTCTACTGATACTGTAGTTTGTGGTGTTTTCTCATACTCCTCAACGGTTTGAACTTTTGTCACCTCCATGTTCGGACCTTGAATTTTTTTAATGATTCTTGTTTTAATAACAGTTTTGGTTGGAGTTCCATCTTCTTTTTCTGAAAGTATAACTGATTTCCGCTCAGGCAATTCAAATACCGTTACAGCGTCTTCGGGTTTTTGAACGATAACCCTTTTTTTAAGTTGAACTTTGCCTACACTGGGAGCACTTAATTCAGTTTCTTCGACTGTTACCGTTGTTTCTGCTTTCTTGTCGTCTTCCTCGACGGTTTCAATTGTGGTGACCTCTTGCTTGTCACCCTTGACCTTCTTAATAACGCGAGTGCGGATCTTCTTCTTCTTAGGCTTGCCATCTTCCGTTATGGTTTCGACCACGCGAACCTCCTCTGGAAGCTCTTGAATTTCCTCAGGTTTCTCTTCTTCAAACGGAAGTTCTTCAACGGTAACCGTTGTTTCAGGTAGCTTGTCGTCCTCCTCGACGGTTTCAATCTTGGTGACTTCTTGCTTGTCACCCTTGACCTTCTTAATAACGCGAGTACGGATCTTCTTCTTCTTAGGCTTGCCATCTTCCGTTATGGTTTCGACCACGCGAACCTCCTCTGGAAGCTCTTGAATTTCCTCAGGTTTCTCTTCTTCAAACGGAAGTTCTTCAACAGTGACCGTTGTTTCGGGTTGCTTGTCGTCCTCCTCGACGGTTTCAATCTTTGTGACTTCTTGCTTGTCACCCTTGACCTTCTTAATAAGGCGAGTACGGATCTTCTTCTTCTTAGGCTTGCCATCTTCCGTTATGGTTTCGACCACGCGAACCTCCTCTGGAAGCTCTTGAATTTCTTCAGGTTTCTCTTCTTCAAACGGAAGTTCTTCAACAGTAACCGTTGTTTCGGGTTGCATGTCGTCCTCCTCGACGGTTTCAATCTTGGTGACTTCTTGCTTGTCACCCTTGACCTTCTTAATAACGCGAGTACGGATCTTCTTCTTCTTAGGCTTGCCATCTTCCGTTATGGTTTCGACCACGCGAACCTCCTCTGGAAGCTCTTGAATTTCCTCAGGTTTCTCTTCTTCAAACGGAAGTTCTTCAACGGTAACCGTTGTTTCAGGTTGCTTGTCGTCCTCCTCGACGGTTTCAATCTTTGTGACTTCTTGCTTGTCACCCTTGACCTTCTTAATAACGCGAGTACGGATCTTCTTCTTCTTAGGCTTGCCATCTTCCGTTATGGTTTCGACCACGCGAACCTCCTCTGGAAGCTCTTGAATTTCCTCAGGTTTCTCTTCTTCAAACGGAAGTTCTTCAACAGTAACCGTTGTTTCGGGTTGCATGTCGTCCTCCTCGACGGTTTCAATCTTGGTGACTTCTTGCTTGTCACCCTTGACCTTCTTAATAACGCGAGTACGGATCTTCTTCTTCTTAGGCTTGCCATCTTCCGTTATGGTTTCGACCACACGAATCTCCTCTGGAAGCTCTTGAATTTCCTCAGGTTTCTCTTCTTCAAACGGAAGTTCTTCAACAGTAACCGTTGTTTCGGGTTGCTTGTCGTCCTCCTCGACGGTTTCAATCTTAGTGACTTCTTGCTTGTCACCCTTGACCTTCTTAATAACGCGAGTACGGATCTTCTTCTTCTTAGGTTTGCCATCTTCCGTTATGGTTTCGACCACGCGAACCTCCTCTGGAAGCTCTTGAATTTCCTCAGGCTTTTCTTCTTCAAACGGAAGTTCTTCAACAGTAACCGTTGTTTCGGGTTGCCTGTCGTCCTCCTCGACGGTTTCAATCTTGGTGACTTCTTGCTTGTCACCCTTGACCTTCTTAATAACGCGAGTACGGATCTTCTTCTTCTTAGGCTTGCCATCTTCCGTTATGGTTTCGACCACACGAATCTCCTCTGGAAGCTCTTGAATTTCCTCAGGTTTCTCTTCTTCAAACGGAAGTTCTTCAACAGTAACCGTTGTTTCGGGTTGCTTGTCGTCCTCCTCGACGGTTTCAATCTTGGTGACTTCTTGCTTGTCACCCTTGACCTTCTTAATAACGCGAGTACGGATCTTCTTCTTCTTAGGCTTGCCATCTTCCGTTATGGTTTCGACCACTCGAACCTCCTCTGGAAGCTCTTGAATTTCCTCAGGTTTCTCTTCTTCAAACGGAAGTTCTTCAACAGTAACCGTTGTTTCGGGTTGCTTGTCGTCCTCCTCGACGGTTTCAATCTTGGTGACTTCTTGCTTGTTACCCTTGACCTTCTTAATAACGCGAGTACGGATCTTCTTCTTCTTAGGCTTGCCATCTTCCGTTATGGTTTCGACCACTCGAACCTCCTCTGGAAGCTCTTGAATTTCCTCAGGTTTCTCTTCTTCAAACGGAAGTTCTTCAACGGTAACCGTTGTTTCAGGTTGCTTGTCGTCCTCCTCGACGGTTTCAATCTTGGTGACTTCTTGCTTGTCACCCTTGACCTTCTTAATAACGCGAGTACGGATCTTCTTCTTCTTAGGCTTGCCATCTTCCGTTATGGTTTCGACCACGCGAACCTCCTCTGGAAGCTCTTGAATTTCCTCAGGTTTCTCTTCTTCAAACGGAAGTTCTTCAACGGTAACCGTTGTTTCAGGTTGCTTGTCGTCCTCCTCGACGGTTTCAATCTTGGTGACTTCTTGCTTGTCACCCTTGACCTTCTTAATAACGCGAGTACGGATCTTCTTCTTCTTAGGCTTGCCATCTTCCGTTATGGTTTCGACCACTCGAACCTCCTCTGGAAGCTCTTGAATTTCCTCAGGTTTCTCTTCTTCAAACGGAAGTTCTTCAACAGTAACCGTTGTTTCGGGTTGCTTGTCGTCCTCCTCGACGGTTTCAATCTTGGTGACTTCTTGCTTGTCACCCTTGACCTTCTTAATAACGCGAGTACGGATCTTCTTCTTCTTAGGCTTGCCATCTTCCGTTATGGTTTCGACCACTCGAACCTCCTCTGGAAGCTCTTGAATTTCCTCAGGTTTCTCTTCTTCAAACGGAAGTTCTTCAACGGTAACCGTTGTTTCAGGTTGCTTGTCGTCCTCCTCGACGGTTTCAATCTTGGTGACTTCTTGCTTGTCACCCTTGACCTTCTTAATAACGCGAGTACGGATCTTCTTCTTCTTAGGCTTGCCATCTTCCGTTATGGTTTCGACCACGCGAACCTCCTCTGGAAGCTCTTGAATTTCTTCAGGTTTCTCTTCTTCAAACGGAAGTTCTTCAACAGTAACCGTTGTTTCGGGTTGCTTGTCGTCCTCCTCGACGGTTTCAATCTTGGTGACTTCTTGCTTGTCACCCTTGACCTTCTTAATAACGCGAGTACGGATCTTCTTCTTCTTAGGCTTGCCATCTTCAGTTATGGTTTCGACCACACGAATCTCCTCTGGAAGCTCTTGAATTTCCTCAGGTTTCTCTTCTTCAAACGGAAGTTCTTCAACAGTAACCGTTGTTTCGGGTTGCTTGTCGTCCTCTTCGACGGTTTCAATCTTGGTGACTTCTTGCTTGTCACCCTTGACCTTCTTAATAACGCGAGTACGGATCTTCTTCTTCTTAGGCTTGCCATCTTCCGTTATGGTTTCGACCACACGAATCTCCTCTGGAAGCTCTTGAATTTCCTCAGGTTTCTCTTCTTCAAACGGAAGTTCTTCAACAGTAACCGTTGTTTCGGGTTGCTTGTCGTCCTCCTCGACGGTTTCAATCTTGGTGACTTCTTGCTTGTCACCCTTGACCTTCTTAATAACGCGAGTACGGATCTTCTTCTTCTTAGGCTTGCCATCTTCCGTTATGGTTTCGACCACACGAATCTCCTCTGGAAGCTCTTGAATTTCCTCAGGTTTCTCTTCTTCAAACGGAAGTTCTTCAACAGTAACCGTTGTTTCGGGTTGCTTGTCGTCCTCCTCGACGGTTTCAATCTTAGTGACTTCTTGCTTGTCACCCTTGACCTTCTTAATAACGCGAGTACGGATCTTCTTCTTCGTAGGCTTGCCATCTTCCGTTATGGTTTCGACGACGCGAATCTCCTCGGGAATCTCTTGAATTTCCTCAGGTTTCTCTTCTTCAAACGGAAGTTCTTCAACAGTAACCGTTGTTTCAGGTTGCTTGTCGTCCTCCTCGACGGTTTCAATCTTGGTGACTTCTTGCTTGTCACCCTTGACCTTCTTAATAACGCGAGTACGGATCTTCTTCTTCTTAGGCTTGCCATCTTCCGTTATGGTTTCGACCACGCGAACCTCCTCTGGAAGCTCTTGAATTTCCTCAGGTTTCTCTTCTTCAAACGGAAGTTCTTCAACAGTAACCGTTGTTTCGGGTTGCCTGTCGTCCTCCTCGACGGTTTCAATCTTGGTGACTTCTTGCTTGTCACCCTTGACCTTCTTAATAACGCGAGTACGGATCTTCTTCTTCTTAGGCTTGCCATCTTCCGTTATGGTTTCGACCACGCGAACCTCCTCTGGAAGCTCTTGAATTTCCTCAGGTTTCTCTTCTTCAAACGGAAGTTCTTCAACAGTAACCGTTGTTTCAGGTTGCTTGTCGTCCTCCTCGACGGTTTCAATCTTGGTGACTTCTTGCTTGTCACCCTTGACCTTCTTAATAACGCGAGTTCGGATCTTCTTCTTCGTAGGCTTGCCATCTTCCGTTATGGTTTCGACCACGCGTACCTCCTCTGGAAGCTCTTGAATTTCCTCAGGTTTCTCTTCTTCAAACGGAAGTTCTTCAACAGTGACCGTTGTTTCAGGTTGCTTGTCGTCCTCCTCGACGGTTTCAATCTTGGTGACTTCTTGCTTGTCACCCTTGACCTTCTTAATAACGCGAGTACGGATCTTCTTCTTCTTAGGCTTGCCATCTTCCGTTATGGTTTCGACCACGCGAACCTCCTCTGGAAGCTCTTGAATTTCCTCAGGTTTCTCTTCTTCAAACGGAAGTTCTTCAACAGTAACCGTTGTTTCGGGTTGCTTGTCGTCCTCCTCGACGGTTTCAATCTTAGTGACTTCTTGCTTGTCACCCTTGACCTTCTTAATAACGCGAGTACGGATCTTCTTCTTCTTAGGCTTGCCATCTTCCGTTATGGTTTCGACCACACGAATCTCCTCTGGAAGCTCTTGAATTTCCTCAGGTTTCTCTTCTTCAAACGGAAGTTCTTCAACAGTAACCGTTGTTTCGGGTTGCTTGTCGTCCTCCTCGACGGTTTCAATCTTAGTGACTTCTTGCTTGTCACCCTTGACCTTCTTAATAACGCGAGTACGGATCTTCTTCTTCTTAGGTTTGCCATCTTCCGTTATGGTTTCGACCACGCGAACCTCCTCTGGAAGCTCTTGAATTTCCTCAGGCTTTTCTTCTTCAAACGGAAGTTCTTTAACAGTAACCGTTGTTTCGGGTTGCCTGTCGTCCTCCTCGACGGTTTCAATCTTGGTGACTTCTTGCTTGTCACCCTTGACCTTCTTAATAACGCGAGTACGGATCTTCTTCTTCTTAGGCTTGCCATCTTCCGTTATGGTTTCGACCACACGAATCTCCTCTGGAAGCTCTTGAATTTCCTCAGGTTTCTCTTCTTCAAACGGAAGTTCTTCAACAGTAACCGTTGTTTCGGGTTGCATGTCGTCCTCCTCGACGGTTTCAATCTTGGTGACTTCTTGCTTGTCACCCTTGACCTTCTTAATAACGCGAGTACGGATCTTCTTCTTCTTAGGCTTGCCATCTTCCGTTATGGTTTCGACCACACGAACCTCCTCTGGAAGCTCTTGAATTTCCTCAGGTTTCTCTTCTTCAAACGGAAGTTCTTCAACAGTAACCGTTGTTTCGGGTTGCATGTCGTCCTCCTCGACGGTTTCAATCTTGGTGACTTCTTGCTTGTCACCCTTGACCTTCTTAATAACGCGAGTACGGATCTTCTTCTTCTTAGGTTTGCCATCTTCCGTTATGGTTTCGACCACACGAATCTCCTCTGGAAGCTCTTGAATTTCCTCAGGTTTCTCTTCTTCAAACGGAAGTTCTTCAACAGTAACCGTTGTTTCGGGTTGCATGTCGTCCTCCTCGACGGTTTCAATCTTGGTGACTTCTTGCTTGTCACCCTTGACCTTCTTAATAACGCGAGTACGGATCTTCTTCTTCTTAGGCTTGCCATCTTCCGTTATGGTTTCGACCACACGAACCTCCTCTGGAAGCTCTTGAATTTCCTCAGGTTTCTCTTCTTCAAACGGAAGTTCTTCAACAGTAACCGTTGTTTCGGGTTGCATGTCGTCCTCCTCGACGGTTTCAATCTTGGTGACTTCTTGCTTGTCACCCTTGACCTTCTTAATAACGCGAGTACGGATCTTCTTCTTCTTAGGCTTGCCATCTTCCGTTATGGTTTCGACCACACGAACCTCCTCTGGAAGCTCTTGAATTTCCTCAGGTTTCTCTTCTTCAAACGGAAGTTCTTCAACAGTAACCGTTGTTTCGGGTTGCATGTCGTCCTCCTCGACGGTTTCAATCTTGGTGACTTCTTGCTTGTCACCCTTGACCTTCTTAATAACGCGAGTACGGATCTTCTTCTTCTTAGGCTTGCCATCTTCCGTTATGGTTTCGACCACACGAATCTCCTCTGGAAGCTCTTGAATTTCCTCAGGTTTCTCTTCTTCAAACGGAAGTTCTTCAACAGTAACCGTTGTTTCGGGTTGCATGTCGTCCTCCTCGACGGTTTCAATCTTGGTGACTTCTTGCTTGTCACCCTTGACCTTCTTAATAACGCGAGTACGGATCTTCTTCTTCTTAGGTTTGCCATCTTCCGTTATGGTTTCGACCACGCGAACCTCCTCTGGAAGCTCTTGAATTTCCTCAGGCTTTTCTTCTTCAAACGGAAGTTCTTCAACAGTAACCGTTGTTTCGGGTAGCCTGTCGTCCTCCTCGACGGTTTCAATCTTGGTGACTTCTTGCTTGTCACCCTTGACCTTCTTAATAACGCGAGTACGGATCTTCTTCTTCTTAGGCTTGCCATCTTCCGTTATGGTTTCGACCACACGAATCTCCTCTGGAAGCTCTTGAATTTCCTCAGGTTTCTCTTCTTCAAACGGAAGTTCTTCAATACTAACCGTTGTTTCGGGTTGCATGTCGTCCTCCTCGACGGTTTCAATCTTAGTGACTTCTTGCTTGTCACCCTTGACCTTCTTAATAACGCGAGTACGGATCTTCTTCTTAGGTTTGCCATCTTCCGTTATGGTTTCGACCACGCGAACCTCCTCTGGAAGCTCTTGAATTTCCTCAGGCTTTTCTTCTTCAAACGGAAGTTCTTCAACAGTAACCGTTGTTTCGGGTTGCCTGTCGTCCTCCTCGACGGTTTCAATCTTGGTGACTTCTTGCTTGTCACCCTTGACCTTCTTAATAACGCGAGTACGGATCTTCTTCTTCTTAGGCTTGCCATCTTCTGTTATGGTTTCGACCACACGAATCTCCTCTGGAAGCTCTTGAATTTCCTCAGGTTTCTCTTCTTCAAACGGAAGTTCTTCAACAGAAACCGTTGTTTCGGGTTGCATGTCGTCCTCCTCGACGGTTTCAATCTTGGTGACTTCTTGCTTGTCACCCTTGACCTTCTTAATAACTCGAGTACGGATTTTCTTCTTCTTAGGCTTGCCATCTTCCGTTATGGTTTCGACCACGCGAACCTCCTCTGGAAGCTCTTGAATTTCCTCAGGTTTCTCTTCTTCAAACGGAAGTTCTTCAACAGTAACCGTTGTTTCGGGTTGCTTGTCGTCCTCCTCGACGGTTTCAATCTTAGTGACTTCTTGCTTGTCACCCTTGACCTTCTTAATAACGCGAGTACGGATCTTCTTCTTCTTAGGTTTGCCATCTTCCGTTATGGTTTCGACCACGCGAACCTCCTCTGGAAGCTCTTGAATTTCCTCAGGCTTTTCTTCTTCAAACGGAAGTTCTTCAACAGTAACCGTTGTTTCGGGTTGCCTGTCGTCCTCCTCGACGGTTTCAATCTTGGTGACTTCTTGCTTGTCACCCTTGACCTTCTTAATAACGCGAGTACGGATCTTCTTCTTCTTAGGCTTGCCATCTTCCGTTATGGTTTCGACCACACGAATCTCCTCTGGAAGCTCTTGAATTTCCTCAGGTTTCTCTTCTTCAAACGGAAGTTCTTCAACAGTAACCGTTGTTTCGGGTTGCATGTCGTCCTCCTCGACGGTTTCAATCTTGGTGACTTCTTGCTTGTCACCCTTGACCTTCTTAATAACGCGAGTACGGATCTTCTTCTTCTTAGGTTTGCCATCTTCCGTTATGGTTTCGACCACGCGAACCTCCTCTGGAAGCTCTTGAATTTCCTCAGGCTTTTCTTCTTCAAACGGAAGTTCTTCAACAGTAACCGTTGTTTCGGGTTGCCTGTCGTCCTCCTCGACGGTTTCAATCTTGGTGACTTCTTGCTTGTCACCCTTGACCTTCTTAATAACGCGAGTACGGATCTTCTTCTTCTTAGGCTTGCCATCTTCCGTTATGGTTTCGACCACACGAATCTCCTCTGGAAGCTCTTGAATTTCCTCAGGTTTCTCTTCTTCAAACGGAAGTTCTTCAACAGTAACCGTTGTTTCAGGTTGCATGTCGTCCTCCTCGACGGTTTCAATCTTGGTGACTTCTTGCTTGTCACCCTTGACCTTCTTAATAACGCGAGTACGGATCTTCTTCTTCTTAGGCTTGCCATCTTCCGTTATGGTTTCGACCACGCGAACCTCCTCTGGAAGCTCTTGAATTTCCTCAGGTTTCTCATCTTCAAACGGAAGTTCTTCAACAGTAACCGTTGTTTCTGGTTGCTTGTCGTCCTCCTCGACGGTTTCAATCTTGGTGACTTCTTGCTTGTCACCCTTGACCTTCTTAATAACGCGAGTACGGATCTTCTTCTTCTTAGGCTTGCCATCTTCCGTTATGGTTTCGACCACGCGAACCTCCTCTGGAAGCTCTAGAATTTCCTCAGGTTTCTCTTCTTCAAACGGAAGCTCTTCAACAGTAACCGTTGTTTCGGGTTGCTTGTCGTCCTCCTCGACGCTTTCAATCTTTGTGACTTCTTGCTTGTCACCCTTGACCTTCTTAATAACGCGAGTACGGATCTTCTTCTTCTTAGGCTTGCCATCTTCCGTTATGGTTTCGACCACGCGTATCTCCTCTGGAAGCTCTTGAATTTCCTCAGGCTTTTCTTCTTCAAACGGAAGTTCTTCAACAGTAACCGTTGTTTCGGGTTGCCTGTCGTCCTCCTCGACGGTTTCAATCTTGGTGACTTCTTGCTTGTCACCCTTGACCTTCTTAATAACGCGAGTACGGATCTTCTTCTTCTTAAGCTTGCCATCTTCCGTTATGGTTTCGACCACACGAATCTCCTCTGGAAGCTCTTGAATTTCCTCAGGTTTCTCTTCTTTAAACGGAAGTTCTTCAACAGTAACCGTTGTTTCGGGTTGCTTGTCGTCCTCCTCGACGGTTTCAATCTTTGTAACTTCTTGCTTGTCACCCTTGACCTTCTTAATAAGGCGAGTACGGATCTTCTTCTTCTTAGGCTTGCCATCTTCCGTTATGGTTTCGACCACGCGTACCTCCTCTGGAAGCTCTTGAATTTCCTCAGGCTTCTCTTCTTCAAACGGAAGTTCTTCAACAGTGACCGTTGTTTCAGGTTGCTTGTCGTCCTCCTCGACGGTTTCAATCTTGGTGACTTCTTGCTTGTCACCCTTGACCTTCTTAATAACGCGAGTACGGATCTTCTTCTTCTTAGGCTTGCCATCTTCCGCTACTGTTTCGACCACGCGAACCTCCTCTGGAAGCTCTTGAATTTCCTCAGGTTTCTCTTCTTCAAACGGAAGTTCTTCAACAGTGACCGTTGTTTCAGGTTGCTTGTCGTCCTCCTCGACGGTTTCAATCTTTGTGACTTCTTGCTTGTCACCCTTGACCTTCTTAATAACGCGAGTACGGATCTTCTTCTTCTTAGGCTTGCCATCTTCCGTTATGGTTTCGACCACGCGAACCTCCTCTGGAAGCTCTTGAATTTCCTCAGGCTTCTCTTCTTCAAACGGAAGTTCTGCAACAGTAACCGTTGTTTCGGGTTGCTTGTCGTCCTCCTCGACGGTTTCAATCTTAGTGACTTCTTGCTTGTCACCCTTGACCTTCTTAATAACGCGAGTACGGATCTTCTTCTTCTTAGGCTTGCCATCTTCCGTTATGGTTTCGACCACACGAATCTCCTCTGGAAGCTCTTGAATTTCCTCAGGTTTCTCTTCTTCAAACGGAAGTTCTTCAACAGTAACCGTTGTTTCGGGTTGCTTGTCGTCCTCCTCGACGGTTTCAATCTTAGTGACTTCTTGCTTGTCACCTTTGACCTTCTTAATAACGCGAGTACGGATCTTCTTCTTCTTAGGTTTGCCATCTTCCGATATGGTTTCGACCACGCGAACCTCCTCTGGAAGCTCTTGAATTTCCTCAGGCTTTTCTTCTTCAAACGGAAGTTCTTCAACAGTGACCGTTGTTTCAGGTTGATTGTCGTCCTCCTCGACGGTTTCAATCTTTGTGACTTCTTGCTTGTCACCCTTGACCTTCTTAATAACGCGAGTACGGATCTTCTTCTTCTTAGGCTTGCCATCTTCCGTTATGGTTTCGACCACGCGAACCTCCTCTGGAAGCTCTTGAATTTCCTCAGGTTTCTCTTCTTCAAACGGAAGTTCTTCAACAGTAACCGTTGTTTCGGGTTGCTTGTCGTCCTCCTCGACGGTTTCAATCTTTGTGACTTCTTGCTTGTCACCCTTGACCTTCTTAATAAGGCGAGTACGGATCTTCTTCTTCTTAGGCTTGCCATCTTCCGTTATGGTTTCGACCACGCGAACCTCCTCTGGAAGCTCTTGAATTTCCTCAGGCTTCTCTTCTTCAAACGGAAGTTCTTCAACAGTAACCGTTGTTTCGGGTTGCTGGTCGTCCTCCTCGACGGTTTCAATCTTAGTGACTTCTTGCTTGTCACCCTTGACCTTCTTAATAACGCGAGTACGGATCTTCTTCTTCTTAGGCTTGCCATCTTCCGTTATGGTTTCGACCACACGAATCTCCTCTGGAAGCTCTTGAATTTCCTCAGGTTTCTCTTCTTCAAACGGAAGTTCTTCAACAGTAACCGTTGTTTCGGGTTGCTTGTCGTCCTCCTCGACGGTTTCAATCTTAGTGACTTCTTGCTTGTCACCCTTGACCTTCTTAATAACGCGAGTACGGATCTTCTTCTTCTTAGGTTTGCCATCTTCCGTTATGGTTTCGACCACGCGAACCTCCTCTGGAAGCTCTTGAATTTCCTCAGGCTTTTCTTCTTCAAACGGAAGTTCTTCAACAGTAACCGTTGTTTCGGGTTGCCTGTCGTCCTCCTCGACGGTTTCAATCTTGGTGACTTCTTGCTTGTCACCCTTGACCTTCTTAATAACGCGAGTACGGATCTTCTTCTTCTTAGGCTTGCCATCTTCCGTTATGGTTTCGACCACACGAATCTCCTCTGGAAGCTCTTGAATTTCCTCAGGTTTCTCTTCTTCAAACGGAAGTTCTTCAACAGTAACCGTTGTTTCGGGTTGCATGTCGTCCTCCTCGACGGTTTCAATCTTGGTGACTTCTTGCTTGTCACCCTTGACCTTCTTAATAACGCGAGTACGGATCTTCTTCTTCTTAGGTTTGCCATCTTCCGTTATGGTTTCGACCACACGAACCTCCTCTGGAAGCTCTTGAATTTCCTCAGGTTTCTCTTCTTCAAACGGAAGTTCTTCAACAGTAACCGTTGTTTCGGGTTGCTTGTCGTCCTCCTCGACGGTTTCAATCTTAGTTACTTCTTGCTTGTCACCCTTGACCTTCTTAATAACGCGAGTACGGATCTTCTTCTTCTTAGGCTTGCCACCTTCCGTTATGGTTTCGACCACACGAATCTCCTCTGGAAGCTCTTGAATTTCCTCAGGTTTCTCTTCTTCAAACGGAAGTTCTTCAACAGTAACCGTTGTTTCGGGTTGCTTGTCGTCCTCCTCGACGGTTTCAATCTTTGTGACTTCTTGCTTGTCACCCTTGACCTTCTTAATAACGCGAGTACGGATCTTCTTCTTCTTAGGCTTGCCATCTTCCGTTATGGTTTCGACCACGCGAACCTCCTCTGGAAGCTCTTGAATTTCCTCAGGTTTCTCTTCTTCAAACGGAAGTTCTTCAACAGTGACCGTTGTTTCAGGTTGCTTGTCGTCCTCCTCGACGGTTTTAATCTTGGTGACTTCTTGCTTGTCACCCTTGACCTTCTTAATAACGCGAGTACGGATCTTCTTCTTCTTAGGCTTGCCATCTTCCGTTATGGTTTCGACCACGCGAACCTCCTCTGGAAGCTCTTGAATTTCCTCAGGTTTCTCTTCTTCAAACGGAAGTTCTTCAACAGTAACCGTTGTTTCGGGTTGCTTGTCGTCCTCCTCGACGGTTTCAATCTTTGTGACTTCTTGCTTGTCACCCTTGACCTTCTTAATAAGGCGAGTACGGATCTTCTTCTTCTTAGGCTTGCCATCTTCCGTTATGGTTTCGACCACGCGAACCTCCTCTGGAAGCTCTTGAATTTCCTCAGGCTTCTCTTCTTCAAACGGAAGTTCTTCAACAGTAACCGTTGTTTCGGGTTGCTTGTCGTCCTCCTCGACGGTTTCAATCTTAGTGACTTCTTGCTTGTCACCCTTGACCTTCTTAATAACGCGAGTACGGATCTTCTTCTTCTTAGGCTTGCCATCTTCCGTTATGGTTTCGACCACACGAATCTCCTCTGGAAGCTCTTGAATTTCCTCAGGTTTCTCTTCTTCAAACGGAAGTTCTTCAACAGTAACCGTTGTTTCGGGTTGCTTGTCGTCCTCCTCGACGGTTTCAATCTTAGTGACTTCTTGCTTGTCACCCTTGACCTTCTTAATAACGCGAGTACGGATCTTCTTCTTCTTAGGCTTGCCATCTTCCGTTATGGTTTCGACCACGCGAACCTCCTCTGGAAGCTCTTGAATTTCCTCAGGTTTCTCTTCTTCAAACGGAAGTTCTTCAACAGTAACCGTTGTTTCGGGTTGCTTGTCGTCCTCCTCGACGGTTTTAATCTTGGTGACTTCTTGCTTGTCACCCATGACCTTCTTAATAACGCGAGTACGGATCTTCTTCTTCTTAGGCTTGCCATCTTCCGTTATGGTTTCGACCACGCGTACCTCCTCTGGAAGCTCTTGAATTTCCTCAGGTTTCTCTTCTTCAAACGGAAGTTCTTCAACAGTGACCGTTGTTTCGGGTTGCTTGTCGTCCTCCTCGACGGTTTCAATCTTTGTGACTTCTTGCTTGTCACCCTTGACCTTCTTAATAACGCGAGTACGGATCTTCTTCTTCTTAGGCTTGCCATCTTCCGTTATGGTTTCGACCACGCGAACCTCCTCTGGAAGCTCTTGAATTTCCTCAGGTTTCTCTTCTTCAAACGGAAGTTCTTCAACAGTGACCGTTGTTTCAGGTTGCTTGTCGTCCTCCTCGACGGTTTCAATCTTGGTGACTTCTTGCTTGTCACCCTTGACCTTCTTAATAACGCGAGTACGGATCTTCTTCTTCTTAGGCTTGCCATCTTCCGTTATGGTTTCGACCACGCGAACCTCCTCTGGAAGCTCTTGAATTTCCTCAGGTTTATCTTCTTCAAACGGAAGTTCTTCAACAGTAACCGTTGTTTCGGGTTGCTTGTCGTCCTCCTCGACGGTTTCAATCTTTGTGACTTCTTGCTTGTCACCCTTGACCTTCTTAATAACGCGAGTACGGATCTTCTTCTTCTTAGGCTTGCCATCTTCCGTTATGGTTTCGACCACGCGAACCTCCTCTGGAAGCTCTTGAATTTCCTCAGGTTTCTCTTCTTCAAACGGAAGTTCTTCAACAGTAACCGTTGTTTCGGGTTGCTTGTCGTCCTCCTCGACGGTTTCAATCTTTGTGACTTCTTGTTTATTACCCTTAACCTTTTTTATCAAACGAGTTCGAATCACCTTGTTTTTCGGGGAGCCGTCTTCAGATATTGTTTCAATAGTTTTTATAATTTCAGGCGATTCTGTGATTTGATTCGTGCTGGATGCTAGTATTTGTGTTGGTGTTTTTTGTTTTATGTGTGTTGTGTCTGTGGCTTGATTTGTATCTGTGTAAAAAAGTGTGCATTTAGTATATTGTATTGTATTGCTATTGTGGCATTGCTTTGTTTTGTGTAATATGTGCTTTGGGTTCGAAGGGACGGTGCTAGTGAAAGTAATACGCCTTTTTTTAACTAACTAAATAAAACCTAATTATATACTTACCCGTGTCCACTTTTACCGTTTTGTCTAAGCTCTTTGTCGCAAAATGTTTATACTTTTGAACATCCTGCATTACTTTTTTTCGAGAACTATTAATGTCATCTCTTAAAGCGTGTGTTGTTACTAGTGACTCAGTGGTCGTTGAATAAGCCTCTTCGTGTGTTCTGGTTTCAAAGTGTGCATTTGGGGAAATCTGTGGTGAAATTTTAAGGATCGACTCTGGTGCAAATTGTGAAGTTTGTAAAGCATTTTCTAATTTTTCTTCTCTTATGGTTGACATTTGAATCGATGCGGCAATACACGTGTTGGGTTGTTCTGTTGTGACTGATATTTTGTTTTCTTCTACGCCTGCCCGAGTGTTAACCAATTTAGCTTCCTCTACAGTAATCTGTACATATGGGCTTTCCTCTTCCTCGCTGTAAGCAAAGTTTTTGGATGATTTTGTAACTGGAACTGCTTTTAACTCCTGGGGTTTGACCGTTGCAAGGCTGCCTAAAGATGGTACCGATGTCACCTCTTGTACTACCGAAACCACTAACTCAGAATCTAAATTTGAATTTGAACGCAGGTTTACAGTTTCCGGCTTAAAATCACCATGCCCTTCAATGTTTTCATAAATATTAACGGTTGCATTTTCGGCTGGCTTAAGAAATGTCGTTACAGAACTAGTAGTTGCTCGTGTTAATGCGTGCGGCTCAAACGCAATATCAGGAGTTTGTTCATAAGCAAGTTGCTGACAAACATTTACAGAATTCTGTGGAGTTTGCTGAGTTAAGTTAGCTGTTTCAGTCAGTGGAATTTGAAGTTCATATGTTTCTTGGATAGAGCTAACGCTCACAACTTCCTCGGTTACCAAGGATTGAAGTTCAACATTAGCAGCTTGAGCTGTATCCTGGAGAATGTTAGGCTTGGGTAGGATGTCCTCTTTTAAGAATGTCGATTGTATTGTTGTTAAATAAGCTTTGCTCGAATCAGAATCCTCCGATACATTAGCAAATAAGCCCTGCTTGCTTTGATTTTGAATTGCTTTAGTTTGTTCGTAAGCATTAACCTCAGACACGTTTGTATGTACGTGGGCTTCAGCTGACTTAATCCTAGCTTGGGCAATGTTGTCGTAAGCAGCTTGAGCTTCACTTTCCATTTCTAAGGGAACTTGTGTATCTATAACGTGCGATTGATTTAATATATCGGTAGGCGTGAAAGTGGCTAAGAATGTAGATGGCTGTGGGGCTAAATGAATACCACCCACATTATCTATTGGCACCACTTCGATAACAACTGTTTCCCGCTGAGTGCCTTCAGTAATTGGTTTACAAAAATTCTCCATTTTGTCATTTTCAAAAATATCTTCTTTATCCATAACTAGGTTATCCATTTGAACGTGAACTTTATTTGACTCCACCTGAGCGACATACTCTTGTTGCGCCTTCTGCCCAGCGACATGCGTATCTTTTATAAGTACAGATGATTCTAAGGGAATGACATCGAATGTGGTGGCGCCTTGAAGTAGATTTAAAGATGGTTTTGCTCTGGCCTCCAAAGGGGATACAGTCGGTATTGACAACTCCTTATCGAAAACTGGTGGTTGATGAGAATCTGATGTCACCTTAAACGTAATGTCTATCGACTCGACAGCAGAAACTGGAAGTAATCGTCCATCTATGAGTTCTCCGGATTCCTCTATCGCTTGAGTTTCTCTGACATGTACATGATGCTTTGTTTCTTCATAGTTTGTCTGGACAAGCGTTGGCTTTGGAGGCGAACTTAACAGGACATCGATTCCTTCAACAGGGTGCGTCTTTGTAGTCATCGCTAAACCAAGCCGCGATGGAATAATATCAATTGTTGCTGCCACATAAGATTGCTCAGGACTTTTAATCTCTTTTTCAGCCTCAAAAGTCTGTTGGAGATCGGTTGCATAGACTTGAGGTAGATCGTGAGTGATCTCCGCTTGTTGTATGTTATATTTATTAACTTTTTGCTCCTGTCCCATGGCTTCATAAACTGTTGCTTCGTCCACGAGCTTAGCATAAAGATTTCGGTCATCCTTCAGAAGTTTGGATTTTTGGGTGGGGGTAGTTTCTAGACCCAGATTTTGTTCAGACTCAAATGTAGTTTGGTCCTGTGCGATTATCGATTGACTAAGGCTATCCTGCACATTTGTTGCAATTTGTTGACCGGCAGATAAGATTTCTAAATTTTCAGATGCATGAAAAGCAACGTTTTCTGTCACCATTGTATGCCGATAGGGAACCAGAGATTTTTGAGGCACTATACCAGCTGGGAACTCGGAATCAACTGAATTTGTCGAAGAGTCGTACACAATCATTTCAGATGACTTTGTTTCATATAAGTGATCAATTTTAGGAGACGCACATTTGTTTGAAACTTTGAAATCCACCATGTCACCGGTACCTTGTTGTTCTTGCACGTATTCAGTTAGAGGCAACCGAAGCAACTCTGAAGAAGCAGGTATTGCCTTCTCTGGCAGAACTGAGGGAGATGTAAGGTCCTCCTCATGCTCGAGTGTTTCTTCTTGTCGAACTTGTGCGATGCCCGACGTGCAGTCCAAAACAATTTTAGCCAGACGGCCACTTATTTGATCAACATCTTTCAGGGACTCCTCTTTCTCTAAAATATCAGTCTCTCTTACATTTATCTCGTGTAAACTGTTTATTGAAGATTGGATCGTTTCCAATGTGGGTAATACTGGGCTCAGGCTCGAAACATGTTCAAGAACATTTGTCTGCTCGGAAATGGAGATTTTCTGATCAGATTCATAAGGCTTTGGCCTAATATGAACAGGCTGAGTAATGTTTAGGTCCTTTAATTCTTCTGTACTTTCACTTACAACAGCTGTAGTCGTTTTTAACGATGTTGTGCCTTCAATTAACTGCACACGACTTATAGATGATTTATTGTAATCTGGTGTATCCAAATCGCTTAGAACATCAAACGAAGCGATTTTCTCAACGTTTGGTAAAGTGATTTCCCCAATATTAACATTTGCCTGATAATTAGGCACCTTCTGTTCATCTAGCCTCTCCAAAGATTCCATATGCTGGGGCCTCATGATGTTGGCCACTTGCAGAGCTGACGAAGTTCCAATGGCAGCGCTTTGTTTAGAATGGGGTTCTTTAACTGATAGAATGCTTTCTCCCTCTAAGGTAACACATGAGCTGGTTTCCAGAGGTTGCAGCAATCCAAACTGGCTTTCTGGTGTTTGTGTCTGAGGCTTTAGATCCTCCGTGCGTGTTTGAGTACTTTCTAGCGGCTCCTGTTCTCTAACATCTGTTCCAAATTGTTCATGCATGCTTATATCTGCAATTACCGCCGTCGGTTTGGTATCTTCGGTTTTATCGATTGTCGACTCCATCGAAAGTACAACTAGGCCCTCAGCATGTTTAAATGCATCGGTGACAGCTTCGGCTTTAGTAAGCTTTTGATTAGGAAAGACATCAATAATATCCGTACTTGACTCGGTTATCTGCACGTTTGTTACTTCCAAAGGTTGTTGGTTTTCATCTAGAACTGTGTCACCCGTTCTGAACTCAGGATGTTGAAAGGCATCAATGTGACTAGTACTCTCTAACATAGCTGGCTTACTAGTAACTCCAATCGACATCGTCTCGAAGACTTGCTTAGCTGATACAGACTTTGTTTCCTCCGTAATAATATTACTTGATGTCGCACCTGGTTGAACTTCGTATATGCTTGTAACCTTTAACTCAGCAGGAAACATATTTGATATAGCTAACTGAGGTGCCTGTTCTATATTGGGAGATAGAATTTCCTCTTTCTCCACTGTCGTGTTCTCTTTAATCTGCAACGCAGATTGCTCGACGAAATCGAATTTGGCATCTACCAGTTTTGGAGCTACGGAAACAAATTCTTCCTCAGTGTCAGTCACCGTCGTGGTCTGAACTTTTGCCACATACTCCCCTTCGCTAATATTTACTTTTCCTTGTTCTGTTTTGCGATTATCGTCTGGTACCAAACCGAGTGATTCGAGGAGCGTCTCTTCGTTACTCTCGGCTGTGCCATATGCCTCTGTTAAGGCGCCCTTAGCTGGTTTTGTTGATTCTACATTTGGTTCGATAAGCTCAACTGCCGTTTCTACAAGGTTCATCTGCTGCGTTTCCCCAATAGTTAACGCACTTGATTGCCCCAACGTGCCCTCGGCCATTTTCGGGGTATCAGCTGCTGTCACGTCCTTAACAGCATTTTCATTGGAAACTGTTTCGAAAGTTGTTACGTGGTGCTGCATTTGCATATCTATAGTGGCTTCCTTTACATCTTTCTCAAAAATAGGCAAATCCTCGGCTATTGGACTATGAGAATCAGCGGTGATACTGACTAGACCCTCAGCTAACTCGAATAATTCCAATGCATTACTTTTGGCAGTCTGTGTCTTGGACACCGTTTCTCTTTCCAAACTATCAAAAGTGGTAATTTCGTGCACTTGAACGGGAACCTCCTCGGCTTTAATGGTATAATCAGCTAAGCCCTTAGTCGGCTGGGTTATTAATGGGATATGGTCGACGCTCTCCAAAACTTCTAGTTCTTGTCCACCAACTGCCTTCGATTCCGTTACCGACAGCGCAGGTGTCTCCATACGTTCTTTAGCAGCTTGTTGCATCTCGCCTATAGAGTCCTCCGGCTGGCACTCGGTAATGTAAAGACTCATGTTGGGGGTAAGTCGAGGCAAAATAGTTTCTCCCGGTGGCCTAAAGTCAGTGACATCCCTTCCCAGAGTTTCGGATGGTAAAACTTCCGCGATAATTAGCTCCTCCTGGTTCAGTAGTTTCTGCTGAACGGTGTCCTCAATGGCAGAGGTGGGTTTTAGCTTCTCAATGGTCTCCAGAGCATGGTGCTGCTCCTCGGTTATCTCATGCGAGAATAATATGTCGCCATGTACCTTCTGCGAAACGGCCTTCAGTGGCTTCAGATCCTCGATAGCTTCTTCGGCGTTCGGAGCTTCAACCAACAAGGAGCGTGACTCTTTCATCTTTCGCTGGGCTTTCACGGATTTCGGTATTTTGGAAGGCAATTCCTTTGAAGACTCAGCCGTCTTTGCTTGTGAGACATTAAGGGAATGCTTTAGCCTTACCTCCATATTTTCGGTAAGCTTGTTTTCTTCGGGTCTGGGAGATTCTTTTCGTAGGGCAAACTCATCGAGCGGTAACACCTCCTCATTGATGGCCAATACCTTTTCAGGTAGAATCTCCTCCTGTACCCGCGCCGCAATTGGTTTTGGAGTAGAAAGTTCTGCGGTGACTGCAACTGCAACGGTTTCAAGCGTGTCTTTTGAAAGATTTTGTATGGGTAGTGTTTCGTATGTGGGCAGAGACTCTTCAATTTGCTCAAGAGTTTCTGCCTGTGGTAATCCCGCGCTTGTTTCGTGAGCCAGTGTTTCTTTTTGTTCGTATTGAATTGTTGTCTCGGAAACATCCTGTTCTTGTTGTTTGTGTTTTTTATGCTTTTTGATTTTAGTGTTCATTTGCGCAATTTGTTTAGTCTGAACCTGAATTTCCACTTCTTGCTCTACACTTTGCACATGTTCTTGTTCTTGCTTTTTGAATAGTTTTTCCACTTTAGTGGTTGCTGTTTCTGTGAATGTAATGTAATTAAACAATGACAATGTCGACCTCTCTTTGTGTTTCTGTTAATAACAACAATAAAACAATGATGTGGAACAGCTATAAGCCGTGCAGGCATCATTCATTTAGTATTTCTGGTCAAATAGAGACAGCCAATGCGAAATGAGTTGCACAAAAAACGATAGGATAAGAAATGATACATTTTTCGTTGGATGTTTTAATGATTTTCAAACAGACAGAAGTGGGAGATAGACCTTACCTCATTTTACATCCAAAGAAGTCCAGCTTGGCGTGCAAGGGAATAAAGCTCTTCTACTCTTAAAAGTGAATGCATATTGCAAAAGCATTAGAGTGTGCGATAGTCAATAATAGTTAAGCTTATATGGTACAAAGTAGCAGCAAGATATTGAAGTTAAAACCAGGTGGATATAGCTTTTAGTGGTAGTGATTAGCGGTTAATGGGTATATTTATTATTCGGTGGCGTCTTTTTAGAATATACACATGATTTCTTGGTTTGGCTTAACAAAATTTAATTGTTATATTTGTATACACAATATTTATTATTGTTTTTGTATTTGTATTTTTTAATAATATTATTAGACTGTAGTTGAGTAGTTCGTGGGATGGTACATCGTTACTGGTGGGATTTATATAACTGGTGGTTTGTTTTTTTTTACAGGACATCTGTGTTTATATTCAAACCTTCTTGGACAATTATCGTTCGTTCCTCGACAAATGTTTCCTCTTTCGGATTTGTTATGGGATTTTATTGGCCATGTGTTGGGATTGGCGCGAAAAGCGTAGGTAAGTTTACAAAGCAGAGTTACATATTAAAAAAAGAAATAGATATAAACTTTTTTCAGTATGCGTATTACAAAAGTCTCTTTATACTAATCGATTTCAGCTATAGGTTAAGGAAAATCCGAACATTTTCCTGGCACTCACCTATTTTCACATGTGTGATGGCCTCGTGACTTTCAATTATTTGCGAAGTCTCTACTATTCTCTAGATTTCAGTGCATCAAATTAAATAGAAATGTTTAAAATATGTAAATAATTATGAGCCCATTTTTTTTTTTCGACAAAAAATTAAGTTGAAATGCGAAAATTAACCCACATAAAGGAAACGAAAAATAATTCTAAAACGTTTTTTTTTAGCATTTCAACTATCTGCACAACAAATTTCAAACGAAACAAAAACACATTGAACAAATTTCAAACCTCCTTTCCACATATCTTCCAGTCCTGTGATATGAAGTCCTCCCTAACAAACTTTCGTATGACGATCTCAATCGTGATTTCGTACGTCTGAATCATGCGTATAAAGGCCTTGAAGCCCACAGTTGCTGCTAGGATGGTCTCGTCCTCGTTGGAAGACTCGCTCAGTATTTGGGAGATCAGTTCTTCGTGGCCTTCTCGCTCGACGAGCTGCACCAGGGCCGATTGGGACTCTGGCTTCTTCAGCGATATAAATATGTTTTGCTCATACATATATGTGATTTCGTAGTGTTCACAGCCATAGCGCAATAGCAGACCAATAGTGGCCAAATCTCTAAGGGCAGACTCGCCAATTTGGCCGAAAGACTCGGCCTCGATGGACTCGAGCAGCCATTGTACCTCCTCGTGGTGCGAAAGTACTTGAACATCTTCAATTGTTATGATCTTTTCGCTAATTTTTGTGCGTATTAGCTCCACCGTTTTAGTTATCTCTATTTTCTTGCTAGACGTATATGTTTCCTTCTGCTCTACTTGCACCTCAACTTCATCCTCCTCGTCATGCTGGACTTTCTCCTCAATCTCTTCCTCCTCTTCTATTTCTTCAATTAATTGGCTACTACGCTCTTCGGCATCGGCAACTTCGCGATCTTTCACGACTAAAACCTCGGATATTTCGCTCTTTTCTACGAGTATGGATACGGGTTGCTTCACCTTGATCACATTCATGCTGGTCTCTACCGCGCTAGTTGGAATAATACGGATTTCTGTCTTTTGCACGTTCTGGGACTCTGAGGTGCCGGATCTTTTCACCATGCTTTTCTTGCCAGACTTCTTCTTGACGGTAGTCTTGGCCTTGGTTTCCTCAACTATGGTGCTCGTGGATGATATGTCGAACTTGGCCCGAGTCATCGTCATGCCGATCTCATTGATGAGCTTGCAGTTATAGTAACCGCAGTCTTCGCTTGTTATTTTCATTATTTCTAGCGTAGCTTCCTGTTCCTGCACTACCATGCGATACTTTTCGGAAGCCCTAAGCTGAACGTTGTTGAAATACCACTGAATATCTAAAGTCAAAGGGTTAGAAACGAAACCAAGCTACATCAGGTCCCGACACTAAAACTCTTTGGCATACAATACCTGGTATCGGATTGCCAGCAAACTGTATCGAGAACTTGGCTGTTTCACCTAAGGCAGCACGGCAGTCACGCATTTCGTTTAGTAGTGAAGGCGAGCATTTAGCAGCTATAAGCACACAGATTGCATAATATCTATAGATTAGACTCTAAAGGGAGATTCTAAAAGCGGTAGGGATGGTTACATTGTGTACTTACACAGATCGGTTTACAACATGTTGGTTTTCGTGTGACTTTGAGTGCATATTTCTGGTGTCTGTTTGTTTTTAGTCGTGTGATAAATAAATATGCTATGATTAGTAACACTTAAATGTTTTTGGATGCATGCAACATTGGCTTCATTTCAATAAAATGATCTGAAGAGCAAGCAGCGTTCTGGGAATGTTATAGAATTTCTTTGGGTTGGATTGAACACTTTTTAAAAATGGTGGGTTAGTTAAAATTTTGAATAAAACGCTATGAATTCGATAAACCAATTACTTGTAGATGATATACAGATATCGATACTGTAAGAGATACATTTTATATACGAATGATAATTAATTTAAATTTATACTATAAGTTCTATATTGGCGTTTACTTTTCGGATAATATTACTCATTAAGGGCGTAGTTGGGTTTGGGAAGGGGTCAAGCCTTAGAGCAGTAAAGGACTGAGACAATCACAAAGCTACAATATCTTGGGTAGGGCAATTCACATGTTTAAATATTTGTTGCTGTTGTACGATACATTGTATTATACATGGACAAATACGAAATAGAGACAGAAAATAGAATAAGACAGGAGACAGAGGACAGACTTTGTGAATTTTGTAGTTTTGTGGTTTAAGACAAAGGCACAGTAGACATTTGTGTGTTGGAAACACGAAATTAAAACACATATACACATAACAGTGGTAACAGAGCTGTCATCAGTAGAGAATACATACCTTTGAGAGCCACCTGCATTTCCTCCATTTGAGACACCCATTCCGGCTTGCGGTAATCCTTCGAACCCACGATGCCTTTTTCGGTATAGATGAAAACATAGTGGAAGTAATAAATACGAATTCAATTATACATGTTCTTGGAAAAGCTGAGCAAAAGAAATTTGTAAATTTAG
The DNA here is from genome assembly GCF_016746395.2 of Drosophila simulans. NCBI lineage: Eukaryota > Metazoa > Arthropoda > Insecta > Diptera > Drosophilidae > Drosophila > Drosophila simulans. Next base: position 2,060,807 of record NC_052522.2, read on the forward strand.
TTCGGTATTCCTTAAACTAGAAAAGTATTGCCTATTTGAAGTTTGTTTTGTGTATAATTCTGCACGTGTTTAAAACTAAAGTGTTAGGGGGGTTTGGGGGAAGTTAAGAGAGACTGGACTCGAGAGAGTTTGGGAAATATTAAATAACGCAGCTCCAGACATCTGAAAAAGAATTTTACTAACAAAGCCAAATAACAGTTGATTCATATTATAGATTGCACCATATGACGAATAAACCATAATAGTACCTTCGACCGCAAAGAGCGCCGTAGTCACTGCCACACCGAGTGGATTGTATGCCTCGAAACTAATTGTACCCAAATCATCGGGATAGACGTGGTTAATGACCAGCACTGAGGTGCCGTCTTCGAAATTTTCGATCTGATATTCCTCGGAGGCGAATATCTGCTCGTCGTCGCGCAGCCATTTGACCTTCGGTTTCGGTTTTCCAACGACCTTAACCTCCAGCTTCGCTTGCTCGCCTTCTTTTGGCTCGATTTTCTCCGGTAGTTTTTTAATAATTTTCGGAGCTTGTTCGTCGATTGAGAGGGTCTAAAATGGTTTTCGAAAAATCCTTGGTTTAAGTTCTCAAGTACAACAGTTACGCTTACTCTATCAAGTAGATCCTCCTCAGATCCTGTGAGTCCAGTGATTTCAGAATCGGGGATATATTCAAATGCTAAAAAATACACATTTGAAAGCGTTATCAATATAAGCGTGTCTCGGCACGAAACTTTCTTGGAACGAACTCAAAAAACGAAAAAGTATTTACAAAAGACGGGATCAGTGGGTTGATCGGAAAAGTTGGAGATACATATTTTATGGAATTGATAGACAGTAAGGCTTTTGAACGAGTAGAATCACATGCAGGCCCACAAGGCCAGTTAGTATGGAAGGGATTTAAAAAATTCAGTTGTCAGGGGGAAGTGTAGTTATTGGAAAACCTATCTAGGTGTGGGATGCATGTAGTGTGTAGAGTGGCACTACTTCCAGCCGGTTAACTATTTAACTACCGATAGATACCACTACAAGTACCTTGTATTTTAACGTTTGTCTTGCTGACGCTCTTGCCAATTTTATTTGTAGCCACGCACTCGTATTGGCCTTCGTTTTCGGGGAAAACTTCCGTAATCTGCAGCTGGCAAACGCCTTGCAAGTCTTGCGATATCGTAGTTTCCTTATTTTCAGTGATCTTCTCCGCATTGTGGTACCACTCTACCTTAGGAGTGGGCTTTCCTGTTACTTGACAGGTCAGCAGCAATGCCTCGCCATCCATAACCTCGACGGGTTGAACGAGCTCCTCAACAAAACGAGGTGACTCAAACTCCTCGGCTTCCTCTTGGGGCAGAGATTCAATTAGGTTAACGGTGGCCGTTGACGTCACTGATCCACCCACATTCTCGGCCCGGCAAGTAAAAGGCCCCACAAACTTGCTTTGGAAGTCTTCAATCAGCAACGTTGACTTGTTGGCCTGGCTAACGATACGCACTTCGTTTGAACTCTTGATGGGCTCGTTGTGCACATACCATTGGAAGGACGATAATGGCTCAGACTCCACAATCGCTTCAATAATGGCCACCTCGTGCTCGCCAAAGTACTTGGGTTCCAAGGGCTGAATAAATCTCGGTGGCTTAATTTGCTCATCGGGCTTTTGATCTGAAACCACCACCGAACCAGAGGACTTGGCTTCACCCACCTTGTTCTTTGCCCAAACTTCATATTTGCCAGTTCGTTTGCGGGTCATATTGACAACCTTTATTGTGGTGGTTGTCTCTGTAGTTTCTATGATAGTCTCCTCATTCTCGATAATCTCGCGGCCATTGCGCATCCATTTCACTTCTGGCCTAGGCAAGCCATCGTATTTGGCTTGGAAGAAGAGAGTACCACCCGTGGGTACAACAACAGCACTCAGTGGAGTTACGGTAGGTGCCTTCAGTATCTCCCGGGGAACTTCATCGACGCGGCTTAGGATATTGGCATTGCCAATGGCACGTCCAAACTGATTCTGCGCCTGCACAGAGTAGACAACTGCTTCATTGGGTGTGGGGTTAATAACCTCCAGGGCCACATCGCCGGTTTTCTCATCATAGAACATCTGAACTGTTTCGCTGGGTATAACTTCCTCTATTCCTCTATACCATTTGACCTGAGGATTCGGTTTTCCTGTCACTTGACAAGTCACCGTAACCTTAAGCCGCTCGGGCTGCTTCTCCTCAGTAAACTCAATCTTAAGAGGTTTTGTAAACTGGGGGGGAACTCCTTGTTCTTTTTCTGTATTCAATGTGAATAAGTGGAATTTAAATATTTTGTGTGCTCTTGGTAGAATTACAGGGAATTAGGGAAGTATATACATAAACGTTCGGATTAAAGGTAAGTTAAGTTAAGTTAAGAACGCTTGATCGTTTGAAAAAGCATCACAGAAATAATCATTATACTCATATGGGGATTAAAGAACAATTTCCGTTAAGCGCGAAATAAAATAAGTTTTTGTAATTTTAAATATATTGTCGTTAAGCTTGGTCACGGAAATCGCCCTTAAAATAAATACTATTGTTAATGCAACCTTACCTAAAATAATGTTGGTACGACTTGTGGCCACTCCAGCCTCGTTCTTGGCCTCGCATGTGTAGACGCCAACATCACTGGGAGTGACCTTGGCGATCTTCAGCTTCGCCACTTGCTCGATGACTGTGATCTCGTACTTCTCAGAAGCAAACAGGAGAATATCGTTGAAGTACCATTTGATTTCTGGGAACGGAACTCCTTCCACTTTGCACTCCAGCACGGTGGGTTCCTCGGGAACACATTGGCGTGGGCGCAATTTCTCGGTGATCCTTGGAGGCTTAATCTCCTTCTTCTTCTTCTTGACAAGCTTGCGCTCCTGGCCGATAACTTCAGAGGTAGTCGTCTCCTGCTGGTTTTGGGTTAGCTGCTGGTCCTCTATAAGCTCCTCATCGGCCACCTTGTCTATGCCCTCTTGGATTCGTTTCTGGGTAATCAACTCCAGCTCAGGCAACGGTTGACTGTCGTCCAGCACCACGCGACGCTTCTCCTTCTTAATGATGTTCGATGTGACCTTCATTTCCAGATCGCGTCGGACGTCCTCCACATCCAGCTCGATAAGCTGTTCAGTCGTTATGAATTGAGGTCTTGTGTCTTCAGTCTTCTTAAGTAGGGTAATAGTCTTTTGTGAGATCTCCTGGGATATTTCATCCACCTTTTCGATTTCAGCAATAGCCGCTTCCAGCAGCTGAGGTTGATCTTCTACGGAGGCCTCCTTTAGCCGCTTTGTGCGCTTCTTGTGCGCCTTCTGCTTTGCCTCGGGAGTCTCCTCCGTGGGCACAACTTCCTCTTCAGGCAGTACGTCTTCCGACACTGCCACGACCTTGTCATCGTCCACTGGCATCTCTTCCACTTCATCTTCCTCAGCAATGGGCTCGTCGAAGGGCTCGGCGACTTCCTCGGACACCTCATCTACTGATGGTGTGGCCTTCTTCAGCTTGGGCTTCTTCTTCTTCTCTTTCTTAGCCTTAGGCTCTTTTGGCTGCTTGTCTTCGGGCAGCTTGAGAGGTTCAAGTTCGAGTTCCTCCTCTTCGCTTTCAGGCTTTTCTTCTGGCACAAGTTGCGGGCCAGGTATGGCCTTTTCTGGCTTTTGCGGTTCTTCAATTGGCTTAGATGGGATTGGCTTCAGTTGAACTTCTTCCGGCTGCTGTTCAGGCAGTGGACGGCGTTTACCAGATGGCCATTTCTTTTCCTCCAGGACTTCCTCAACAGGCTGTTTCTTCTCACCTCTCTTCCATGGCACCTGGGGCTGGGCTTCTTCGGGCTTTGGTTGCTTCTCCAGTTCAATGTGTTCAGCCTCTTCCAGTTGCGTTGGCTCAGCATCGGGAATTTCCGGCAAGTCTTCGTGTTTTGGCTTCTTTACCTTCCTTGTCTTTCGCTTCTCTTCCTGAACGATTTCATCCTCTTTCTTCTCCACATGCTGCAAGTCCACTTCCTCTAGTTTGACTTCTTCGGGCTTGATAGAAGTGCGTTGAGTAGGCTTTAAACGCACTTCTTCGATGGTCGCCTCTTGAGGTAGCTCCTTCTTTGGCCGAGTTACTCGTTTTAGAGCAACTTCTTCAACCTTCTCGATGATTTCTTCCTTTCTAGGCTTTGGCTTGGGTGCCGTTTTACGTTCGTCAGCAACTTCCTCTACTTGTGGCTGCTCCGGAATTTCCTCAACTGGTTGCACTTCTTCGGGCTGGGCTTCGTCTTCTTCAAACTCTTCGGTTTCTTCAGCTGGTTCTTCAGTGGATTCCTCAGTTGCAACCTTTGTTTTGGGCTTCTTCTTTTTAACACGCTTCTTTGTTACATCCACTATATCCTCTGTAGTGGTGATGGCGAACTCTTTCACCTCGAATTCCGTTTCAGGTGTTTCGGGTTGTTCCGCTTCCGAGACAGCAGCAATCTTTTTCAAGGGCTTAAGCAAGACCTCCTCCACTTGTTCTTTTTCGGGCAGAAGACGCTGTTTTCTTGGCGCAGGTTTCAGTGAAATCTTTTCGATTTGCTCAACCTTTGCCTCTTCAGGTGCAGGCTTAGGCTTTTTAGGTTCTTCGGTTACAGTTTCTTTCACCTCTTCGGCTTGCGATTCTTCCGGCTTTTCTGTCTGCTCTGCCTGTTCCACTGTCTGTTCGGTTACAATTTTCTTGGGCTTTTTGATAGTTTTTAATCTACGTTGCCTTTCTGTTATTTCTTCCTGCTCCTCAATTATTTCTTCTTGTGGAACTTCCTCTTCTGGTTGGTCTTCTTCTCTTTCTATTTCGTTCTTTTCTATAGTCTTCTTGGGCTTCTTTGCCTTTTTGACCTTTCGCTTTTGTTCCTGGATATTATCTTGGTCAACGATTTCCTCCTGTTCCTCGATGGGCTCTTCTTCTGGAGCCACCTCTTCTGGAACTTCCTCAACTATAACTTCCTCTGCTGGAACTTCCTCTGCTGGCAATTCCTCAACATCAGTCTTTTCAACTTTCCGAGTTGGTTTCTTTACTTTTTTAACCTTTTTGCTCTCTTCAACGACTAGTTGCTGGTCCTCAGCAGTTTCTTCCTCTTCAACAGTCTCCTCTGCTGGGATTTCGTCTTCTTCGAGCTGTTTCTCCGCGACAGTCTTGGGTTTCTTCACCTTTTTGACCTTCTTCTTTTCTTCAACTATCTCTTCCTGTTCTTGAACCACTTCTTCAGACTCTTCGATTACCACTTCATCGGGCTTTTCTTCTTCGGTCACCTGCTGTGTAAGCTTAGGTTTCTTTGTTTTCTTGAGCCTACGTTTTTCTTCAACAATTTCCTCAATTTCTTCAATAACTTCTTTCTGCGGCACTTCCTCTTCTGGAGATATTTCCTCTTCCGGCTGTTCCTCAAACAACTCCTCGGTAACTTCTTTCGTCGACTTGGGCTTTTTGGTTTTCTTGATTCGTCGTTTTTCTTCGACAATCACTTCATCTTCCTTAACTACAGTCTCAATTTGAGCATCTACCTCATCGGGATGCACTTCTTCAGTGGGCTCTGACTTGGGAATCTTCTTCTTACCACGCTGCCATAGGACAGGCTCTGGCTTCTCCTCAACCTTAGGTTCATCAGGCAGAACATCGACTGCTTCTTCGTATGTCTTGGTCGGAGCTGCATCCAACTTTTCTTCGATTACGTCTTGAGGGTGCGGTTTCTTCTTCTTGCCGCGTTCCCAAAGAACGGGCTGTGGTTCAGGCTGAACGGGCTTGATAAGATCCTCTTCAATAGTGTCGACGGCAATCTCCAGACTCTTTGGAAGCTCCGGTTTTTGCTCATCAGGCTTTTGAGGCTTCTTTTGGCCACGAGCCCACAAAACAGGTTGTGGCTGTGGTTCTGTTGGCTTCGGCACTTCCTCTTCAAGCGCGTCGACTGAAATCTCAAGAGTTTTCGGAATCTCGCTCACTTCCTCTTGGGGTTTTTGCGGCTTCTTTTTGCCACGCTCCCACATCACAGGCTGCGGTTGATCCTGTAGTGGAGCTAGTGGTTCTTCGGGCAACTCATCGGTAGCTTCTTCGTAGGCTTTCTGTTCCGCCTCCACTGGTTGTGGTACGGGTCTGGTGCTCCTGAAGGGTTTCAATTGAATCTCCTCAGCCTTTAGAGCCTCCTTAGGACGAGGGCGAGGTGTTGGTTTCAAGGTAACCTGCTCCACCTTCTGCTCCGGCTCCCTTGGTGGAATCACTCGTCTAACAGCCGTTTTCTTTGTTTCCTCAACGATCTGCTGTTCGACTACCTGTGATGTTTGCACCACTTCCTGGGATAAAACTGTCTCCTGCTGAGCCGCCTTCTTCTTGCCACGTTCCCACATGACAGGCACTGGCTCCGGTTGCTGGACAGGAGTGGGTTCAACCAACTCGTCGTGCGCCTCTTCGAAGGTCTTCTCCTGGGGCTGGGGTTTCTTCTTGCCTCGCTCCCACATAACTGGCACCGGCTGAGGTTGTTCAATCGGAGTTGGTTCAACCAGCTCGTCGTGCATTTCCTCGTACGTTTTTGGCTTCTCCACGTATTCTTCTTTAACACGCTGCTCCTGGGGTTGCACATATTGTGGCTGATCTGGCTTTTTTCTGCCACGGTCCCACATGACAGGCTCTTGTTGCAGCAGCTGCTGTTCCTGCGTATCATGACGTTCCTGTAGGTGAAGCAACGAGGAGTCTTCCACCTGAATAAACTTTTGAGGCTCACGAGGCTGTCGCCAGCTAAACGCTTCCTGTTGTGTGCGCTGGTTTATAATCTTTTGATGCTCATACTGCTCGAGGCTCATCATCTGGGAGTCCTCGACCTGCACAAACTGCTGGCGCTGAGCCTCCTCGATGAAGCTCTGCTGTTGCACCAACTTCTGTCTCTCAGTAGTCTGAGAGATTACTGTATCCTCAACCGAAGTCAGGGGCTGCAACTGTGGGCGCTGTTGCTGCTGGCGCCAATTTACAGCCTGCTGCTCGCGTAACAATCTCTGAGCTTCTAGCTTCTCGCGCTCCGAAACATGCATAATGTTAACATCCTCAGTGGTAACAAACTTCTGCTTATAGATATTGGACTGATCTTCATACTGCAGCAGATCATCGCTACGAATCACTTTAGAGATCGAGCCCTTGGAGCTCTCATCAATCATGACGACAGTCTCCTCGGCTGTTCCAGTTTGATACTCCTCCGTGATGGCTTGTTGAGCCTGCAGGTGACGGAGCTCGACTTCCTCAATCTTGAACTTGTCAATCTGCTTGGTAACCCGCTGGACACTCTTTAGCTGCTGACGCATCTCCTTCCAGGGAATGAGATCTTTAGCGTTTTGCTGCTGGGTGATTAGCTTATCGATCTGGTCAGTCATCTCCATAATCTCAACGCTTTCCATGCTCTTCAGGCGCTGGATTTCCTTAGTGCGCTGCACCTGCTCCACCTGAGCCTGTTGTGGCAGCTGCCCCTCAGTTTCAATTTGGCCTTCAAGTGGTTGCAGATAGACCTCATCTAGATCGAATTTGTTGAGCTGTTGCTGAACACTCTCGACTGCCTTAAGTTTTTCACGCATAGTGATCCAAGGAATGGCTTCCTTTTCGGTTTTTCCAGCAATGATCTGCTCCAATGTAGCGCCTAGACTCATGATGCCCTGATCACGTTCGGTCTTGATAGACTTCAGTACAACCTTTGCTGCCTCAAGTTTTGGTGCTGGCTTTTTCTTTTCAATCGGCGTAGCCTTCAAGCTAATAGTCTCCTCAGTCCAGGACTTGACCGGTTCAGGCTTGAAGCCTGGCAGGAAGACTCCCTTGTCCAGGGAACGACCTCGAGTGGGACGTGATGACTTGCGCCATGGTATCACCTTTGTAGCCGGCTGCAGGGACTTGCTGCGTACCTTGGGTTTCTTTTGCCGCGATCTTCCCTGATGCTGACCCTGCCCGTTGACGCCCAGGAATTGACCAAACTGCTGGCCTGGTTGCTGGCCAGGTTGGAAAGCGTGTGGCGACTCGGGGGCACTGTCCTCCCGGCCAGAGGAAGAGGACTCATCCTCGGCGGAATCAATCGTTCGCAATTGAAAGGCCGAGATGCGTCGTTCTAAGAGGGATTAAGTGGAGACTTTATTTAATATATCCCTAAGAATATAAGTGGGAAAATAACAAAACATATCCAGAGTTCGATTGGGACAATGATTATAATAGTTTGTCATATGCGCTTAATATAAGAGCAGAGCTCTAGTAGAGCTTAGTATTAAAAGCAAACTATTAAAATCCATTAGAGAAATATTATAAAATTAAACCTCCAGCAACAAGTGTTCATTATAAATATAAATAATACTAAATAGCTTGTTAGTTCATTCGCAATGAGATCGCAAGCCATTTAATGTAATGCCTCAAGTAGCATCATCCAGATGTTAAGTTGATGCAATTTTCCACCACTTACCTGCTTCTCTCTACACAAACATATATATAATTTATTCTGAGCCATTAAAATTAGTATGCTGAATAGCATAAGGCTGTTCGGACTCGAGGAAACCAAAAACCCTCCATCTAAAAGGTGCGTGTGTGGACCACAAATCACATTTCCCCGGCTGACAGCTCATCTGCGTTGACCGTGAATAAAGCATAAATGGGATTGGGCCCTAGGTCAATACATATTTTTGATAATTGGCATTGATAAAAATAGGTGCGAGTAGTCAGTCAGAATGGCGTGGAGTGAGTGAGTAAGACAATTAATCTATGTTTCGTGATTCACTAATCGGGTGTGACGAATCCACTTGGTGGTAATGGAAACTGCATTAGCCTGCACCTAAATCTGGCACATTGTCATGGCAGCAATTGGGCAAGTCGTAACGAATAGTGACATTCGTTTGACTTCAACTCATCATCCTCGTCATCGTGATAGGGTGGCGGAGGGGTTTGGGCTTGTGGCCAGGCAAGTGTACAATTGAGAGCAAACAATTCAAATGCCTGTGTATACATTAAGGCCAAAAATAGATATCTGATTAGTGGCGGCTACGTCACCAGGTGGGGCTGTTCAGTTCGACCATCGGCAGAGCTACTACAGATTTATGGGCGGGGTGTGTCCGCTTCGATGTTCTCGGGGCTCATATAGACATAGACCAGCCATATAGCTAGAGCGCAGTGCGGCGCACTCCAACGATCTCAGTCGGATGTAGACAACAATCGGCAGCAGAACAGAACACATCACAAGGTAGACAGATCTTACTGGGGCCATACTTATACCCCGTGCATCGACAATACCTACCTGTATTACCTGAGCTCCTGAGATTCCGGGCGACATGTGGATGACGGGAAGCAAGCAGCGGCGGTGCAATTTTAGCAGTAGCAGAAGGAATGTGGCAAGAAGGACATTTGGCAGTTGTAAAAACAAGTTTCCAATCGTTATGCATTTTGCTTGGATTTATTTATAGACGCGGTATTGGTTTTAAGTATTAAATACATGAGAGATACAATTAAACAACAAAAGAGTGTACGCGAGTGTTGGTTCTTACCAAATATTCAAATGGAAACAAATCAATTAAGTTTCAAAGTCATCGTAAAGTGATCGAACATAAAAACATATCGGATAAACATAAACATGACAGATAAAAGACAGATAAGACTTAAAACGAAGGTCGCATGAGTTTTTATGATTAATTTTTTAGTAAAGCTTCTCGCCACAAAGGAAAACGTGTAACAAAAAGTATTAAAATTGGCGGCAAAAGCGGCATTTACTTTCGAGATTCGTTTGGATTTTGTACACGAAATGGATGATTGATTGCTGGCGATCGAGTACGAAAGTGTGTGACAAACAATAGAGTAACGAAACGAATTAGTAATAATTAAAAGCGGTAATAAAAAATGAATAATAAAATCTCATGCAACATCACTACAAAATAAATAAAATTCAATTAAACGTAAATTCAATTAAAGTAAACAATACAATAATCATTTTAACATCGTCTACTATCGAAGTCATCATAGATTGACCGAAGGACTGGAGCGTTTTGTCTGTTCGGAGTTGCTGGTAAAAGTCATATATGATAATGTATCTTAAAGCAACCTGTCGAACCCTTTCTAACAATGATTTCACTTTCAGGGGGACTACGGAACCTTAATCATTGCTTAAAAGTCGAAATCTGCCTGGCAGCTAAATATAAATATAAATCTCGGTGCATCTATGAATCACAGAGGCTCGCGGCTTGATGACTGAACAGCCGTAACTGATTAATCTAATTAAATTCTTTTCTGCACCATAAACAGAATCATCAATTCATGTTCTTCTCTAATGACCAAGAGGATGAGTCGCCCGACTAACATCGGTATATCTCTCACCTCTGCCTGATCCACCTTATAGACAGCAGTAGCAACAACAAGAGGTAATCTATCATGTTGTTTTCCTATAGAACCTAGAACCTAGAACATAGTACCTAAACCAACCACGTATGCCTAAGCAAATATATTTATTCGGTTTCGTTGTTTTTTGTGTTTTATTGAAAGAAAATTGAAATAAATTTCAAGATTTACTTGAGAAAATACATAAATGTTTTTCATTGTAGCTGAAAGCCTGAAATCCAGACAGCACCGCGTGACTAAAAATAGCGTAACGGATTTCGAACGCTAATCTATTGGAAATTAGTTCTCGAAAGCAAAACATTCACGTTCTCCAAAAAGAAATTGAAAATAGAACAGCCGCTGGGCGGCGTACGTATGTCTTATAATATGTCTGAGAAAATTCGGCTGGCAGCTGAAAGGCTTTCGATATTTTCTGTTTTTTCTACAGACTGACTCGATTCGTGCTAGTTTTTGCGCACGTTCGCAGGGGGAAATTGAAGATGAAAAATAGAATATGGGAAATGTGTATCTGGCAGATACAAGATAGCGCACCACTGGCATCGCCACGAAGCCCGCGGTGTGTGTGCGCTAGATGTGTCATCCATAATATTTTATGCTAATATTCAAATGAAAAATACAACTTTCACGCTCGAGCGGAGGCGGGACAAATGTGCGTTTTGCACACGGCCCCAAAACTATCCCACTCATAGATGGGGCACATAATACCTATGTATGTGCTGCATGGCTATAAGTATTTAAGTATATTTACGGACGACGGGTTGGGTACTGAAAATATTATTATGTGTGCGCTTAAAGTGGCCTGCTGGTACATAAGCAGCCGTATTTATAACTCAACTCGAGGGGCTAGAGATCCTCTATACGCTATGCTACATTTGGTTTTGAGTCACTTCCACTTTCACTCAACTGGCTACAGAAAATTTCAAATTTCATTTAATGCCTGCTGTTGTTGTTGCTTCTGTTGTCTTGGCTGTGCCAGAAAGAAAAATGGTCTATAAATATTTATGTTGCAAAATACTTGTAATGATTTTTATTATTTTTCAATTAAAAATTGTTTTCATATTTTTGTGATGCTTTTTCGGTTACGTTTTCGTGTTAGACATCTTTAATTTGTTCCTTTTTTTTTGTTTTTGCTGCATTTCACTTTTTACATTTTGCAATGGTTAGTAAAAATAACTCGTTCGTTTGATAGTATAGAAAAATCCTTGAAAGTTTCGACAGGCTCGCTCTAAAATATTCTTCACTCAAACTTTTACGACTAGTAGTTGATCATATATATAGGTAGGTTGAGGGGTAGTAGTAACTGTATGTAATACGTCAGTAACTCGGGGATTAATAGTTAAAGTTCTTCTCGGTCGTTGTTTTGTTTTTGTTCATTTCATATTTTCTTTTTTGAGCATTCTTTGGAGTTGGTTTGTTGATGTTGGTTGGTTTGTTTGTTTGAACACGGTTCGCTTACGTTTGGTTTTGCTAGGTTTCGAACTCTGGTTTCGGTTTTGGCTTAGCTTTAGTTTAATCCTTACTTTTAACAGTCAGTTTGGCTGAGGATTCGACCTGGCCGGTGGACGAGGTTACGCGCACAGTAAAGATGCCCGAATCCTCCTCGTATGTGGTGCCAATCAGGAGTACAGCGCTGTTGCCATCGAAGATCATCTGAAAGTGTGGAAGAAGGGCATTAGTTCAAAAGGGCATATAATAATGTATATACGGCCCTACCCTCTGCACCCCCCGCTATCAAAAAATAATTGAGAAGCGCAACCCACCTGGAAGTCCGGTGTTTCGGGAATCAGCTGACCTTCGCGGAACCATTGGACGCTAGTGGCTTTCACTTTGCCGGTCACCGTCGTCTTAAACTGAGCGGGCATGCCCTCGGTAACGGAGACATCCTTAAGGGCTGTGATAGTAGGCGGGGCGTCCAGGTTCTCGATTGGTCGAACCTTGAGCTGGGCGCTGGTCTGAATGCTGCCCAGTTTGTTCTCAGCCACGCACTTGTAGGTACCCTCATCCTCGGGGAAGGCCTCCGAGATGACCAGCTGGTAGTACTCGCCTTGCCGGCTCATCTGGAAGTAGCGTGATGGCTTCACAAAGTTCTCGCCACGCATCCAGCGGGCAGTGGGAGTGGGCTTGCCATCCACTCGACAGCGGAAGATAACCTTGCTTCCCTCCTCCACGGACTGGCTCTTAAGCTGCTCCACAATATGTGGCGCCTTCTCGCTGCCCGGAGTAGTTGGTTTCTCCGGTTTGCTGGGCGACTGCACGATGCAGTCACCATCGCAGCGGGCCTCACCAGCGGCATTGACGGCCACACACTCGTAGCGGCCGGAATCCTCGGCGAACGGCTCGATGATAAGTAGAGTGTGAACACTGTCCTCCTCCAGCATCTTGAACTTGATGCTTGGCTGAATCTTCATGCCGTTCTTAAGCCAGTACACATCCAGTGGGCGAGTGCCCGTAACCTTGGCATCGAAGCGAGCCAACTGGCCGGTGGCCACAGTGGTGCTCTGTATGGTGGTCACGAAGCTAGGCGGCTGAATGCCACCCTTTCCGGCGCGACGACGTTCCTCGACAACAAGATTGGCACTGCACTTTGCAGTTCCTCCACGGTTTTCGGCCACACACGAGAAGACAGCAGAGTCTTCGACGAACACTTGTCGGATGATCAGAATCGACTTGCCGCTGAAGGTGTGGATCTGCAGATCCGGAGAGTTCTGGATGGGGAAACTCTCACGGTACCATTTAACCGTAGGATTGGGCTCTCCTTCGAATTCCACTTCAAATTTGGCCTGCTCGTTCTCAAAGACGCGGCATGGCTGGATCTTCTTGGTGAAGACCGGGGCCTTGGCCGGTTTCACGGGTCCCTGAACGACACGTTCCTGAATGGTTCCCTTATGCTCAACCTCGGTTGTTTCGGTGGCGGTTATCTTGCGGGTAATCTCAAGGTCACCCTGGATCTCCTTCTGCACCTGCTGCTGCTTGTTCATGTGAACTTCGCGACCATGGACGGATGATTCGGATGGTTGTGCAGTACCCTTGGGTGGAGCAGCCAGTACTTGAGTGGTGCTCGTTTTCTCTTGACTAGAATGGAAGGAGCTAGTGTGATCCTATTTAGCTTTTAGGGAATGTAATAGGTACTTACAGATTTTCTTCGTAAGACTGGGCCATTCCCTTGGCCTGAGAACTGCTCACGACCTTCTCTCCGGGAATGGCGTACTGATGGGTATCCCTCCGCAGGTTGGTCTCCTTCAGCAGCTGTTCAGTTTCCAGAGTCTGCAGCTTGTTGTAGTAGTCCTCGCTCTTCTTGGCCTTGACATTTTGCTGCCAGTCCGGGGTGGGTGGCTTGTATTGCTTGGGCTTCAGGTGCTCCACGCCCTTCAACGTGTGGGAGCTCTGTTCGGAAAGGACCTGCTTACGCTCATCGAATACCTTTTCCAACTCGTTCTCCTGGCGCTCCTTCTGATAGGCAGCTAGTTCGTAATCGTACCAGGCTAAACAAAGATGCGGTTTTTATTAAGTGCCGCCCATAACTCATTTAAACAGTAATGCTTGGTAAAGGCAGTTATAGCTCAAACACATGCACTTTCGGATGATCCATAAGCGTTAGCAAATAAACTAGTATGCATTAAGAACTCAAACATTATTTACAAGTGGGCGACTTAAGAAAAATAATGGCTTATAGGTTTAGATATAAATGGGGCTTTCACAGAGGTTCACTAACTCTTTTGGTTTCTTCAGAGGGAACAGCAAATGAGTAGAGACAGAGAGAAGGTCAATGACTAGCTGGATGATAACCAGAGTTTAAAACAGACGGAAAGTGCACACGCAAAACTACGTCATAACCATATTACCCCAGGTCCGGCAATACTTAGGGAGCCAACTTCCTTGGTTTCCTTTGCGTGATTTCCTCTTCTGAAGCCTCTCGCTGACTGGAGTTCGACAATCGGTTCTTTCGGAGGATTTTTGGGGACTTGGGGACATATCGGGATTGTTTTTTTTTTTTGGAATTTGGGTATACTTGTGCATGTTGTTTAAAATGTTCAAACTACATGGAATGTGGTTATAGTGAAATAAACTTGGGTGCTACGGCTACGTAAACTTGTGTGGCGTATTGTGTGTTGGAATGTTTATATTTACAATGCGTTTTTGTTTGTGAAATAGCATGTAGTGTCCATATTTAGTTTTTCTCAGTTAAAGACTACTGCATTAAAAAGTGGTTAACGCTCTAATAGCTGTTAAATAAGTAGTGTTTCCAGAATTTCTGGGGTGTCTTCAAAATTAAACTTACGACGTGGCGAATTCTTCAGCACATTACGATAATCGTCCGAACGTGCAACAACCTTCAGTTCAGTGGTGGCAATCGATTCGCCCACGGAGTTGCGAGCAATCACCTCTACCTTGCCAGTGTCATACTGACGTGTCTTCGGGACATCCAGATGGAACATACCATCGTTCGTCAGCTTGTAACGAGAGCCCTGAAATAAGGATTAACTTGTTTCAAGATTGCTTCAAAACGAAATTCCATTAAAACTTACATGAACGACAGTGTGACCGTTGATCAGCCACATAACCCTCGGACGTGGGTGTCCGGTGACACGAACACAGAATCTAGCTGGGTCACCCTCCTCCACAGTCTGGGGCTCCAGTTTGCTCACAAACACTGGCTTGGTTCTGGGCTTGGCATCGGGATCAACCTCATCGGGCACCCTAAAGCGAGAGCAAAATAATAATATTGAGTTCATAAGAGGTTTCATTAGAGGTCTGTGCGACATTCGGCTTGGTTCATACTTACACCTGCCATGAAGCTTCCATTTCGCGGATGCGGTCAATGCTCTGCATGTGAGCGGGCAGCTGGGAGTCATAGACGATTCCTGGCTTTCCAGAAACCTTAATGATGGCACGGGTCTCGTCCTTGCCATACAAGTTGGTGGCACGGCACACGTACTCTCCGCTGTCTTCGGGATAAACCCAGCCAAAGTTCATTGCCACATAACCAAAATCGTAAATGGGTTGGAAGCGGTTCTCTGCAGAGAATTAAAAATTATAGATAACGTTCGAGGTAAACAATATTTTCGTAATGCTTACTGTGCAGCAATGGCTTGCCATTGAAGAACCACTCGACCTTCATGTTAGGATCTCCCACGGGAGCCAACTGGCATTCGAATTTGGTGACGGCCATCTCGGTTAGAGTAAGCTGCTCCTTGATTTGGGTGACAAAGCGAGGAGGCTGCTTGCGATCAGGATCGAATAGATCATCCTCTGTCAAATGGACTTCGGATGTATATTTCTTGATGGTAGCTTCCATTTGGGTTAGAGCATCTGAACGCTTCATGCCGCGAGGAACTTGGTTCTGGAGTAAGATGGTAGGGAGTTCTGAAAAACAAATATGGTATTAAAGACAATAAAATTAATGTGTGCATCCGAACTTACTCTTGCAAGAAACTGTGGCTCTGGTGCGATCCTCGCCGTGGTTGTTAATGGCACGGCACACGTACTCTCCAGAGTCCTCTCCATAGACATACAGAATATCCAGGGAAACAAAGCCCATGTCGAAGATATTTCTATAACGATGTCCAGAAGGCAAGGGCTTGCCATTGCGGTACCATTCCACGCGCAGGCTGGGATCCGTCTTGGGTTCCACCTGGCATTCAAAGCGAACGGCCTCGGCTTCATCGACAGTCACAGAAGTGATCTGTGTGGTGAACTTTGGCGGTCCAAACACCTCCTCAACCACCTTTGGAGCTTCTGGGATGCGTCCACG
Organism: Drosophila simulans; assembly: GCF_016746395.2. Classification (NCBI taxonomy): domain Eukaryota; kingdom Metazoa; phylum Arthropoda; class Insecta; order Diptera; family Drosophilidae; genus Drosophila; species Drosophila simulans. The sequence continues at coordinate 2,076,899 of NC_052522.2, forward strand.
CTCCAGCTCCTTCAACTTTTCGGAGGTCATGCCCTCTGGCAACTGCGACTCGTACACAATATTGTGCTTTCCCTTGCAAGTGACCTTTGCGCTAGTGGTGGCAGTGCCCCACTTGTTGGTTGCCCGACAAGTGTACTCGCCTGAATCCCTGGCATAGATGTAGTCCACATCCAGAGCAATGAAGCCAAAGTCGTTGAGCTGATGGACCCTAGATCCAGTAGCCATAACATGACCATTATAGAACCACTCAATGCGCATGGTTGGATCGCCGACAGGCTCCACACGGCAGTCAAAGTGAATCGGACCACCCTCAGGAACATCCAAATTGTCTTTAATTTCCTCGGTGAATTTCGGGGGATTGGGCTGCTCGTCTTCAGTCACAAGTTCCTCACGCTTATGCATGGTCTCCTCCAGCTTCTGCAGACTCTCAGTGCCGGTGCGGAAGTTGGATGGCAACTGGGGCTCCATAACGATGCCTTGGCGACCCTTAACCTGCAATTTGCAAGAGACCGTGGCCTCACCATGCTTGTTCGTGGCCTTGCACGTGTACAATCCCGAATCCCGCTGATAGCAACCAGCAATTTCAAGGATTACGAATCCGAAATCATTGATGGTCTTGATACGAGAACCAGCCCACAAGGCCTTGCCATTGTGGAACCAATCCACACGCATCGATGGGTCATTAATCGGCTGCAGACGGCATTCGAAGTGAGCCAGAGCGTTCTCGCCGATAACCATATCGAAGGGAGAGGTGATAAACTCTGGTGGCTTGCCAGTATCATCATCTGGTACGAACTCGGTGCTGCGGGAGCCCAAGCCCTCCAGTTCGGCGATGCGATCGATAGTTCCCTCCATGCCCTTGGGCAGCTGAGATTCCATGATGATGCTGCGCTTACCCTGGATCTTCATGGTGGCAGTGGTCACCGCCTCACCATACTCGTTGATTGCGCGGCAAGAGTACTCGCCGGAGTCCTCAGGATACACAGGAGAAATCTCCAGAATGACAAAGCCAAAGTCGCAGAAAGTGCGGAAACGAGAACCGGCCTTCAATGGACGACCGTTCCAGTACCACTCGACCTTCAGTTTGGGATCATCGGCCGGGGTAATCCTAGCTTCAAAGTGGGCATTTTCACCCTCGCGCAGATTTTCGATGTTTTCCAGGGGTACAGTAAAGACGGGAGCCTTGCCCTTGGTCTCTTCGGTGGTTTCTTCGCGAGTGCGGACCATGCTGTACTCCAGGTTGGCGATCTTCTCCAAGCCACCTTCCATTCCTCGAGGCAGCTGGGAGTCCAAAATGAGGCTTGACTTCGAGGCGCACTTGAGCGAAGCCCTAGTAACATCCTCTCCATACTTGTTACGGGCCCTGGCCTCGTATACACCAGAGTTCTCTTCGTAGCAGTACAGAATATCCAGGATAACAATGCCGAAGTCGTGGAAGGTGCGGAAGCGGTGACCATGGGGTAGTTTCTTTCCGTTGAAGTACCATTCCACCACCAAATCAGGATCGGTGATTGGAGTCAAACGTGCCTCGAAATGAGCCGACTGTCCCTCCACCAGCTTAGTTACATCGACGATCTGGGTGATGAACTTGGGTGGCTCAGCGACCAGAGGAGCGGAGGTATCTGCCTGTTGTCCTTGTGGGCACTCAAGCTCCCTAATCCTCTGCAGTGAATCCGGCTGCAAGCTATCATAGAACACTCCGCCACGGCCTCCACAATTGAGGGTGGTACGGGTAAAGTCCTCACCGTACTTGTTCCAGGCTCTGCAAACGTACTCTCCACTGTCATGATCCTGCAGATAGGAAATATCCAAAACAACGTATCCAAAATCGGATACCGTTTTGATGCGGTTGGAGTGACGCATCAGCTTGCCATTGTGGTACCACTCCACCTTCAGATCCGGATCGTTCACTGGGATCAGAGTGCACTCGAAGTGAGCGGACTGTCCGTCCTTCAGGCCCTCCAGCGGCTGGATGTGGGATGTGAAGCGCGGCTTCTGGCCCCTCGGCTTGTCCACGCATTCCAGGTTGCAGCTTATCTCAGCAGTTCCATGCTTGTTGGTCGCGCGGCAAGTGTAGGTGCCGGTGTCTTCGATCTTGGTGCCAAGAACCTCCAGGGCAACCGTGCCAAAAGCGTAGATGGTACGCACACGATGGCTGGCCTCCAAAACCTTGCCGTTGTAGAACCACTCAATGACCATGCTCTGGTCACCAACAGGGATGAGATTTGCCTCAAAGTGAGCCAATTCACCCTCCCCGATGTCTGCAATATTAACGAATTCAGTGGTGAAGCGTGGTGGGATGCCGAGATCCGGCTGTTCTGGCTTAGAGCCGTCCTTGCGCAGGGAGTCTTCAAGGTCCTGGATTTGCTCAAGGCCTTCAGCTCCCTTCGGGTGCTGAGTTGACTCGATGATGTTCTCCTTGCTCGAACAGAAGATGGTGGTGGAGGTAAAGGCCTCTCCAGCCTTGTTATAGGCTTTGCATGTGTAGATACCCTGATCGCGCGCATATACCTCGATCATATCCATGGTAACGAAACCAAATTCACTGGTCATCTTGAAACGTGAGCCATGGTTCAGCATTTTGCCATTAAAGTACCACTCTATAAACAGGTTGGGATCCTCCTTGGGCTCCACGTTGGCTTCCAAGTGGATGGGTTGGGCCTCCGACAAATGGAACTCGGCCTGCAGCGGCTTCGTCCATACTGGTGGTGGATACTGTGTCTCGGGCTTTGCCGTTTTGCTGGTGTAGCGATTGGCCAGCTCCTCCTCGGTTTCCTGCACAGCCTCAAGACCAGCCTCTCCCTGCGGATGCTGGGTGTCTAGGAACATGGTCTTGCCACCAGTGCACTTGAGAGTGCCAGAGGTGGTTGCAGATCCCTTGCTGTTAGTAGCCTTACAGGTGTAAACACCGCTGTTCTCAGCATAAGAGTTGGTCAGATCCAAAGCGCAGTAGCCAAAGTCGTAGATGGACTTAAATTTGGCAGCGGCCTGCAGCGGTTGTCCATTGTAGAACCACTCGATGGACATGGTAGGATCACGAGCCGGTTCCACGTTGCACTCGAAGCGCACATTGTCGCTCTCCTTGCACTCAATGTTGTTAAGATGAGTAATAAACACAGGAGTCTCGTAAGTGGGCTCTGGAGCCTCTGGTCGTCCCTCTTTGGGCGCCTCAAGCTCTCCAATGCGAGGCAACGAATCTGGGTGCAGAGACTCGGCCTGAAGCCAGTGACGATCTTCGATCTTAAGAGATGAGGTTGAGACAGCCTCGCCAACCTGGTTGGTAGCCTTGCAGGTGTAAATAGCGGAGTCATCAGCACGCAATCCGTTGATGGACAGTGTAACAAGTCCAAAGTCAAAGGTACTGCGAATTCGGGAGCCAGTGGTTAGAGAAATGCCATTCTTAAACCACTCAATGCGGAGGTTAGGATCCGCGCGGGGCTCAACTTGGGCTTCCAAGAGGACGTGCTGACCCTCATGCAGCTTGTCGTAGCTCTGCAGATGAGTGGTGAAGACCGGAGCTTGTTGGGGTGTCGAGTCAACAAACATCTCTGGTACACGATTCATGGCAGCCTCCTTCAGTCGAATAGCCTCCCAAGACTCCGGGATCAAAGGCTGACCATCAATATTCGACTTGGTCTTAACCTTCATGGCAGTAGAAGATACAGCCTCACCGGCGGCGTTGTAAGCACGGCACATGTAGACACCGGCGTCCTCTGGTACCACTGCAGTAATGTCCAGGGTGACGAATCCAAAGTCGTGGGTGGTGCGCAGGCGAGAGCCCATTTGAAGCTCCACGCCGTTGATAAACCACTCAAACTTCAGGGAAGGATCTCCCACAGGCACGACTCGAGCTTCGAAGTGTGCATGAGCACCCTCCCACAGCTCCGAGGGTCCAGTGAGCAGTTGAGTGAAGATGGGTTTCTCAAACAGGCGCTCTGGTTCAGTGGGGCGTGGGGCTAGTGGTTTCTCCAGTTGATGGATGCGACTGATACTGTCCGGATGCTGAGTATCCATTTGGATGCTGGCCTCGGATACCACACGCATAGAGGCGGTGGTTACTGCCTCACCCAGAGGATTGACGGCGCGGCACATGTACACACCCTCATCCTCCTTGCGAATATGCGAGATGTCCAGCGACACAAAACCGAAATCGTGCTGCTTGGTGATACGGGAGCTGTCTTCAATGATCTTTTCGTTGCGGTACCACTCCACCTTCAGATTGGGATCTCCCACTGGGATCAAGCGTGCCTCGAAGTGAGCCGTCTGGTGTTCATTGATTCTGTCGATGTTCTGAAGAGGTTGAGTGAACACTGGGCGTTGGCGAGTGCCGGGGGTCTCAGGCTCCTGGCGCTGATGTGGCGCAGTCGATTCCAGCTTGCGGATCTTCTCCAGTCCCTCGGGATGCTGGGTGTCCGAAATGATGGTGCCACGCGGAATTACGCGCAAATTCGTGGAGGACACAGCCTGACCCAAAGCGTTAACAGCACGCACGGAATATTCTCCGGCGTCCTCGGCCACAGCATGAGTAATATCCAAAGACACGTATCCAAAATCGAAGGTGATGTGGAAGCGAGAAGCGGACGGCAAAGGTTTGCCATTGTGATAGAACTCAATGCGCAAGTTAGGATCGTGGACTGGAGCGACCTGGGCTTCAAAGTGAGCGGTCTGACCCTCGTAGATCTCAGTGGAACCGCGAAGTTCGGCGGTGAAATGAGGTGGACTGATCGGAGCGTCTCCAACCTCGGTACGGGCATTCGGCACCTTCGACTCCAGCTTTTGAATCTTTTCCAGGGCATCGGGGTGCTGGGTATCCAGGATCATGCTGCGGCGGTTCAACACGCGCACATTGCAGGTGTTTACAGCCTCACCCAGCTGATTGGTGGCCTTGCAAATGTAGGTGCCGGTGTCCTCGCCATAGACGTAGAGAATGTCCAATGCGACGTAACCAAAGTCGTGGGTAGTGCGGTAACGGTGACCGGTAGGCAGCTGCTTGCCATTGCAGAACCACTCAATCTTTAGGTTGGGGTCGTTGATCGGTTCCACTCGGCACTCCAAGTGGGCGTGCTCGCCCTCCTTCAAGTGTTCGAGGTTGCTTAGCGGTGTGAGGAAAATGGGTTTCTGGCCCTTCTCCTCTACGACGGGCTTAGGAGGAGGCGCATATGTTTCCAGTTGGCGGATCTTCTCCAAACGCTGAGCATCCAAGGTGTCAAGATCGAGTGTCTTGTTTGCTGTTAGAAAAAGATTGAGAGTGGGGTAGTGAATTACGAAAAGGTTATTTTTTGTTTTAATTACCTGTTACGTTTACAGCACAAGTCGTGACAGCTTCTCCAATAGCGTTCTTGGCCTTGCACATGTAGGTGCCGGTGTCTTCGGCATGGGCATACAGAATATCTAACGCCACGAAGCCAAAATCGTAGGTGGTCTTGAAGCGGTGACCAGTCTGTATGGGCCTACCGTTGCAGTACCACTCCACCTTCATGGTGGGATCATTCACAGGAATTAATGTGGCCTCCAGGTGGACGGGAGCTCCCTCGTTGACCTTGGCATTACGCAGAGGGCGGCCGAACTGAGGACGTTCGGCATGGAACTGCTCCTCGTCGGTTTTCCTCTGGAATCGGGAACTATCTTCCAGATGCTGGATCTTAGTCAGAGCCTCCTCGTGCTGAGTCTCGTGAATGATGGATGAGCGTGAGGTGACGTTGAGCACAATCGAGTTGATGGCTTCACCCAGGTTGTTGGTGACTCGGCAAGTGTACTCGCCGCTGTCCTCAGCATAGACAGTGAGAATATCTAAGGCGGCAAATCCGAAATCGTACGTGGTGCGGAAACGATGACCAGTGCTCAGTGGCTTTCCATTGTGGAACCACTCCACCTTTAGGTTGGGATCCGGGTAGGGTTCAATGCGGCACTCGTAGTGGGCACTTTGACCCTCAACTAGGTTGCTGGGTCCAATAAGCTTGGTAACAAATACCGGGGCGGTGGTCACCGTGTACTCCTCCTCCTCCCTGCGTTGGTACCTGCTGTGATCCTCCAGCTGGTGGATCTTGTGCATGGCGGCTTCGTGCTGGGTCTCCAGTTGAATGGATGTCTTAGATTGCACAATGAGCGAAGCGGAGGTAACCGCCTGACCCAGCTCGTTGACCGCCCGACAGGTGTAGGTTCCAGAGTCTTCGGGATTCACATACTTCATGTTGAGAGCCACATAACCAAAGTCATGCATGGTGGTAGTGCGGTTGGATGCTTCAATAGGTTGACCGTTGCGCAACCACTCAACCTTTAATTTCGGATCTCCCACTGGAATCAAGCGAGCCTCAAAGTGCACCGCCTGGTTCTCAGCCACACGCACATCCCTTACCGGCATGGTGAAGACAGGTGCCTGGGAGACGAATTCGTCCTGAACGCTGATGCGCTGGCGCTTGGAGCCATCCTCCAAATGCTGCAGACGTGGCAGAGCTGTTTCGTGCTGGGACTCCAGGTAGATGGACTTCTTAGTGTGCACAACAGCTACAGCAGAGGTAATGGCCTCACCCACAGCGTTATAGGCGCGGCATGTATAAGTGCCGGCATCTTCGGGCAGAGTGGACATAATATCCAAGGCCACAAAGCCGAAGTTATTGGTCTCAGTGAATCGAGAACCAGATTTAAGTGGAAGATTGTTATGGTACCATTCCACGCGCATTGACGGATCAGAAACAGGAATCAGACGGCATTCAAAGTGGGCCCTCTGGTTCTCCTTGATCTCAACATTTTTCAGCGATGTAGTGAACACCGGAGCCTGCTTGGTGCTTTCATCGATTTCCTCGCGTCGGGTGTAGCGCGAGCGATCCTCTAGGTAATGGATCTGTTCAAGACCGGCCTCGTTCTGGGTGACAGTAACAATCTGCTCACCACTGCGGCACTGCAGCTCGACTTGGGTTTCGTCAGAGCCAATCAGGTTAACGGCCCTGCAAGTGTAGACACCCGAGTCCTCCGCAATCAAATGGACAATGTCCAAGGCCACATAACCGAAGTCATGAATGGGACGGAAGCGATGACCCACAGTGATGGGACGTCCGTTCTTAAACCACTCCACCTTGAGGTTCGGGTCAGTCACCGGCTCGATCTTGCACTCGAAGTGAGCGTGACCACCCTCTCGGGTGTTGGTCAAGCTTTTGGGATGAGTGAGGAATCGTGGACGAATATTCACAACCTCGTCGACGAACTCGCTGCGGCGATGGCGGGTCGAGTCCTCCAAGTATTGGATCTTCTGAAGACCCGACTCATTTTGGGTCTCCAAAATTAAATCATTCTTAGCGATAATTCGCACGGAACAGGAGGTTACGGCTTCGCCCAATTGGTTCCTGGCCTGGCAGGTGTACACACCAGAGTCGATGGCGTAGCAGCCAAGCAGGTCCAAAGCCACATAATCGAATTCGTACGCTGGACGGAATCGATGTCCTGTCTTAACAGGCTTTCCATTTACGAACCACTCGATGCGCATACTAGGATCTCCCACGGGCTGCAGGCGGCACTCCAAGTGCACGTTGGTACCCTCAATAGTTTCAATGTTGTGCAGGCCTCTGGTAAACTGGGGCGCTTGCATGATGGTGATATCCTCCTCCTGGTGATGGCGGCGCCTAGAGTCCTCGAGCAATTGGATCTGCTCCAGCGATTGTTCGTTCTGAGTCTCAGTCACAACGTCCGTGTGGTCGATCACACGCACGCAGGCTGAAGTGTGGGCAGTACCCAAATGGTTGGTGGCCCTCACAGTGTATTCGCCAGAATCGGCGGCCGTGGCCTTGATAATATCCAAAGCTACGAAACCAAAGTCATAGTAAGTGCGGAATCGGGAACCCACAGTAACGGGGCGACCGTTGTGGAACCACTCGACGCGCATGGTGGGATCGCCCATCGGTTCAAGGCGGCACTCCAGATGGATGTTCTTGCCATCGTGGATAGGCTTTGGATCACTTAGTGGTGTCACAAACACCGGCTTGGACTTCGAGATCTCTTCGATGTCATACTGAGGCTCCACGAACGGCTTGTTTTCCAAGTTTTGAGTCTTCTCGTACAGGCCGCGGTGCATGCTAGATGTGTCGATACTGGAACGAGCTATCAAGAAAAAAACAATTGACATCGGTTCTCATAAGGAGTAGTGCTGGGTTTTGTACTTACTTTCCACTATCATCGTTGCTTGCTGCTGAGCTTCACCTAGCTTGTTCCTAGCCACCACGAGGTAGACGCCAGCATCTTCAGCGCGCACCTGGGAAATGTCCAGGGCGACATAACCGAAATCGTAGTATGTCTGGATGCGATTAGCGGCTGTGATGGAGCGACCGTTGTGGTACCACTCGATCACCAGACCCAAATCGCTCTGGGGCTCAACACGGGCCTCAAAGTGAGCGCGCTGGCCCTCGAGGATTTTGGTTGTTCCCTTCAGGGGGCCGAGGAAACGGGGAGCCTGGGTGACGTAGGTCTCCTCCTCCTCGCGACGTCCGTAGCGCGACGAGTCCTCGAGATGCTGGATCTTCTGCAGACCACCTGGGTGCTGTGACTCCGAAACGATTTCGTTCTTGGAGATGACCGTAAGCTGAGCCACGGTGGTATCCTGACCCATCGCATTGTAGGCGCGGCAGGTGTAGGTGCCGGCGTCATAGATGGTCAGCTGCTTGATGGTCAGCGCCACGTAGCCAAAGTTATGGTAGGTGGTGATCCTGGAACTGGCTTCCAGAGGCTGTCCATCCTTCAGCCACTCGACACGCATGGTTGAATCTCCAACGGGTTCAAGTCTTGCCTCGAAGTGCGCATGCGCGTGCTCGCGCAGATCCAACTGGTTCTGGATCGGTGTCTTGAATTGGGGCGGGGCAATAGCCTCGGCAGCCTCTTGGACATGACGACGCTGCTGGGACTTTCGGTAATCCTCCAGTTCCTCCACCTTTTCGATGTATCGCTGCTGTTCGGGTATACCCAGATCAGCAGTAACTTGGGAACGAGAGTGGACACGAATTGAGGACTGACTGATGGCTTCTCCAATGCGGTTCACTGCACGCACAGTGTAAGTGCCAGCATCTTCGGCTCTCAGGTGCAAGATGTTCAGGGAGACATAGCCGAAGTTGAAGATGGCAGTGATGCGGGAGCTAGCCGTGATGGGTAGTCCGTCCTTGTACCATTCCACTCTCATGGATGGATCATTCACAGGTGTAACCTGAGCCTCAAAGTGGACGTTCTTGCCCTCCTCGAATTCGCCGAGATCGCGGAGTGGGCGGATGAACTGGGGCGCCTGGTTGAGCTGCTCATCGATGCTCTCTGTGCGCTGGTAGCGCGAGTAGTCCTCCAACTGGTTGATGTATTGCAGACTGTTGGGGTTCTGCGAAGATTGTTCAATGGAGGGGCGCTGCACCACGGACAGAATAGCCCGGGATTCAGCCACCCCGCTGGCGTTGGTCACGCGGCACATGTATTCGCCGGAGTCGTGACCCATAATGCTCAGAAGATCCAGAGCGATAAAGCCGAACTTGAAAACGGATGTGGCGCGGGCACCTTGCGATAAAATGGAATAATTTAGATAATCTTCTTAATTTCCGTGAAAAAGATTACTTACTGGCTGCCAGCGGACGGCCATTGAGGTACCACTCGACGACCATGGTGGGATCGCCAACTGGTTCAATACGGGCCTCCATGTGAACACGGCCACCTTCGGTCTGCTGCACATTCTGCAGCGGGATGATGAACTGAGGCGGCGGATAGACGCGATCCTCCTCACCAGGGCGCAGATGGGGCTTGGCGCGCTCCACATGGCGAAGGTAGATAATTTCAGGGCCAGGAATGGGTCTAATACGCAAAAGATAACTTTTTAGATGATTTGCAATCATAACAATGGGTTAGTAAAACGTACTCTGGCTCGATGACTTTCGTTGGTCTCGGGAGATTGAGACGACGCTGCTCGTAACTTGGTTGTTCCCTGGGAACCTCGACATACAGCCTGGCCCTATTGGCCGTGGATCCAGCGATGTTCTGGGCGGTGCACTGGTACCATCCAGCGTCGTTGGCAGTGACGCGTGGAATCTCCAGGCAGGTGGCTCCTCCGTCGATGCCCACAAAGCGGTCGGCGGTGGACGAGATCTGGACGCCGTCCTTCTGCCAGGTGATACGTGGCTGCGGAGTTCCTATGGCATTGGCACTCATGGTGATCGGCTCGCCTTCGCGCACAGTCATGGTGCTGAAACGTTGGACAAATTGTGGTGCGACAACTTGTTCCTTTTCCAGCACGTTCAACTGTGCCTCGATGGCCACTTCACCGGCCTTATTGCGGGCCAGACATTGGACAGCTCCGGCATCCAAACGCGTCACATTGGTGATCATCAGGGAGTGGCTGCCCGATTCGTTGACTAGAATCTTGTGCGAGGCATCGTCGCGCACTTGCCGGCCGTTGATAAGCCAAAAGACCTCTGGGTAAGGATTGCCAGTAACGCGGCAATCAAACCTGGTCATGCGACCCTCAGTAATCTCGCGATCTCCGAAAGCCTTCACAAAGGCTGGCGGCAATGCTTTGCCGGCCTCCAATTGCTCGGCCATTACGTCCACGGGCTTCGGTTCGTAAGCGGTTTCCGCAGCGGGTTCCACGGCCAACACGGCGGATGAAACCACGCAGCCCTGCAGATTCTCGGCAAGCAGGGTGTAATGACCGCCATCTCGAGCCGTGGCGTTCTTCACGCGAAGTGTAGCCACTCCACTGGAATAGGAGATCTCGTACTTCTGCGAGGCCACCAATCGCTGGCCATTATGGAACCAGGTGAGCCGGGGCTTGGGGTTGGATCCTACGCGTGCGGTGAACACGGCATCGGATCCCTCGATCAGCTTGGAGCTACGCGGCTTCTGCGAGATTTGCGGCGCCTGCGCAGGACCCTGGTTGCGGTCCAGCTCCTGGGAGAGCTGGGAGTCCTGCTCGTAGCCAGATCGACGGGTGATGGCCTCACGGAAGGAAACCTCGCGTAACAGCCTGTACTCGAACGTGTCCACACGGAACTCCTCCTCAATGGAGGTGTACGAGTAACCGTTCGAGTAGATGTTCTTCTCCAGATTCTGGATGGGCTGCAGGGCGGGCATCGGTGCTCCCTCCGGCTGGATGTAGACGCTGCAGATGGCCTCGCCATACTGATTGCGGGCAGTGCACGTGTACTCGCCCTCGTCCCCGGGTCCGATCTGATTGATCAGCAGGGACACATCGCCGGTGGCCTCGTTGTAGCTCATCCGGAACTTCTGCGACTCGAGAAGGGGTGCGCCTTTCCGGGTCCAGGTTACGAATGGCTTCGGGTTGCCACGCAGGCGTCCCTCGAACAGGGCATTGCCGCCCTGGGCGAAGCGAGCGTTCTTGAAGATCTGCTCGAAGACGGGCGGCGAGATGTCGCCCTGGGCGTACACGTGTGTCAGCGAAGGGGGCACGTAGGCGCCTCCGATGCTGCCACCATGATGTTGTTGCACTGTAAGATCAAAGCACTCTCATTAGGATTGATAGGTTGTGGGAGTAGCGTGGATATGGATGGTCGCGGAAGTAGCGTTTTCTATCTTTTGCCAAAAAAAAAATTTTAATTGCATTGTAATTTTGTTAAATGCGGTATTTAATTTACCTTCAAGTGTATTAAAATTAAAAGAAAAGTCGGCGACTAAAGAACCTAACCCATTCGTAATTGTCAGCTTAATTTTCATATCGTGTTTTGTATATAATAAGTTTTGTAATAAAATATAAAACTATAAAAAAGTAATAAATGCTTTTTATTTAGTTTAGAATATGATTAACTTGAATAACAAGCGAAATATAAAATTCAAGTGGCAAATTTCTCCAAGACTGTGCTGTGTTGCACAGTCATATTTCAATTGTTAATTTATATTAAATTTAATTTAATAGCTAATATCCAGGCCAATCTGGTTAATTTAATCTGAAATCTAACTCATAGTCCAAAAGTATCTTAAACTTGCACTATTATTATGATTTAGTCTTGAACCAAAACGTTTATTTATTTTGTTGCGTATATTTAGTTTGCACACGTACGGAACTATTTATAGTTGTAGTCACCCAGAAGTAAACAACTCTAAATAAATACCTCTATTCGCATCAGCACCTGTATATTTATAATATATATGCATTTGTTTATCACTTGAGGATCTTTAAGTGTGTCATGAATGTAAAGAACATATATATAGGTTCATGACTTTCTAACCAGCTGATCGGAAGCAAATAATAACAATATCAGCTTCGGCTTTTCACTTCGTGAATTCATCTTCGTGTTCTTAGGTATAAGAGATTCTCTTCCTTCTCTTCTAAAAAAAGAAAACATTTTTCTCTTCTTCTTTCGCCTTTTTTTCTCACACACAGTGTTATAAAACGCTGTTGTTTGAAATTTTATATTTGGACACTAAAATTGAAAAAAGTAAACAAATGGCGAGGTATACAAACTCTTATACGATTTATATATAGCATCGACATATGTATGTCAGTGCAGTCGTGGGAGATGAATAGATAAACTTATAAATACACCACATTTTCCCTGTATCCGTCAATTAAGATTTAAATGATGAAATATAAGTTGACACATGAATTATATTTTGGGAACAAATTTTGGATATTCTTTTGGCTTTAATTATGACTCAAAATTTTCATTTGATTAGGAATTTTTTCCAAGGTAGATTAATTAGGAAACATAAACCTGATTCATTTGAATTTTAAGCCAAGTGAAATGAACAAATGTTATCTGTATTTCAATCGCTAGAATCTTTTAAATATCTATTTTCAATTATGAGTTTCCTGTTTATTTCAGAACTGTGAAAACTATTTTTGGCATAGATTAATTATCAGGCTGTTTGAAAGATGGATAAAGTTTAAAATCATTTGTTCTTGCGTTTGGATCATATCTAAACAAATATGATATGCGATTAATCAATTAAAGGGCTTGTTCGCGAAGAAAATAAAGAGAGTTCTAAAAGCATAAGGCAAAAAATTAGCTCATCAAATCTGTAACAATAGCCTCAATTCCTAATAAAACAATATACTACAAGATTCTCTGACGCAGGTGCAATATAAAACAGTTTTTTGATTTTTTCTCAAGCAATTTTCGCCTGATTTAATAAAATCAATCTTTAAAGTTTGAAAAGTAAATTTGAAAGCGGACCCAATGAGGAACTTCGGTTAAACAGAAAGTAAAATCCTATGGTTCTACATTTGTCGTAGGATTTTATTCAAAAAGTAGTCTGTATTAAAGTATCTTATTATGATAAAATTGACAGAATACTGGACTCGAAAGAAAGTATGATTTTCTATAGTCTAAGCAATAATAATGCGATAAAAATGTAACAAAAAGAAAGCAATTAGTCCATAGCTACTTATAAAATAAAACTACACGACCTTAACTATAAATCTTTTAGCAAATTATTAGCAAACTTTTAGACAAAATATCACTTTAAATCAAGCGATAAAACCCAAACGATATGCTTTTGTTTTTTGAAAGAGCTTTTAGATTCGGCCAGCAAGAAATGAATGATATCAAGGCAATAGCAGTGAAGCAACAAGCTTGATGATTAAATGCTTTGTCCTGGATCCGTCGGCCATCCAGCGGAAATTGCTTGGGGACAGTGGGGATTCTAAATCCACGGTGTGAATCCCACCGAGCCCTGCAAACTTCCCTGAGATCGGCCGACCCCAACGGGGGACATCCAAGGACACAGGGGACGAGGACTGACCTTGCCGCTGGGTGGTGACCTGGCTGCGCTGGACGTGCTGCTCGGTGCGGCTAATCCTTTGCTCCTGGTGCTGCTCCTGGCTGGAGTGCGAGTACTCCTGGCTGGAGAACTGCTGCACCTGCTGGTGCTGCTGGTTTTGCTGCTGGTACGGGTTCGGATTTTGTCGTTGCATTTTGCTGCGTTATATATCACTATATATCATTTAAAATGACAACCAAATCGTGGCAGAATGAACTGCACTGTAGAATTGAACACCTCGCGATCACTCTTTCTTTGATTTGCTTCTTCACTTGATATACTTCTATATATATTTATCTCTCTTTGGTCGCTTCTTTAAATTGCTGAAATAGAAATAATAATTGGTAGGAACTTTCACTTTAATTGGGCAACGAAAATTCACGACACTGGTTATTTATCACTGCGGTTTCGGCCAACATTTATTTTCATTTTATGGCCTTGCATCTTTGAATTTCTTTTATGTTTGGCTGTCACACATTTTGTTTAATGGCTTTGAAATTTCCTCTTCGTTATACGAGTAGATATAAATCAGGCGAGATCGGAGATCTTCGCATGACGTTCATATCAGCCATCCTTCTTCATATTCATTTTCATATTCTTTGCCTGTGAGGCATTTCCAACTATTTTTAGCCCCGAGAATATTTCACTGCGACACACAGATACGCACTCACACACACACACACACTTGTTCTCATACACACAAAGAAACACAGTCGGTGGTAGCTTCTTATTTTTCACGGGGCTATTAATAAACTTTTTTCTGGTTTCTCCTATAGGAAAACCTTGCATTGGCCCAGTGATCTCCGTTTGAGAATGTTCACGATTTTTCAGACACTATCTTGGCTGCTCCAGCGTATAATCCTTGCCAGGATCAGCCAGGATAATGCACATCGCACACATGGCAGAACCGCGTATACGTGATCTTTTGATTTGTGCAGGTTCGACTATATATATAGATGGCTTGATATCTGTTTGCACACGATTTCACAGTCCACTCGGTGAATTGGGTGCGGACCCACGAAGTGGAGCCACCGAAGCACCGATCCGATACGATACGATCCGAATCGGAATCGGAATCCGAAACGAAGCACCCGATCGGGCGATATTTTTAGATATTTAGCGCACTGAAAAATTCTTTCGGCATTTTTCTCAAAGTGGTTTCGTAACCAGAGAAAATTTTCATGAACACTTTTTCCATTCACAATTCCTGCAGGATTTGCTTCATTTTCACACTTTACACTGATCCTTACTCGAAATTGCGATATCCTTTCGACGTTCTATATATATTTGCGTGTGTGCGGGGCTCTAAGCGAACGAAATGGCTGCGAACGTATACATATATCTGTACCGTGTGGTGCGTTTAGATATAGATATATGTATGTTCTTTTAAAAAATATCTATTTTCAAACTGTTTCAAGTCATAATCCCCGAGACTGAAACCAAGACGTCGATCGTTTCTGAGGTGCGAGCGAAGAATGACAAAATCTCTCGGAAAATGCGATCAAGTAGCTGTGCCTGCCCAGCCGAACCTCGCCCGAATCCACACGATTCCACACGATCTCCCGCCGAGAGAGAAAATCTTGCTCCACATGAGATATTTTTGCATTTTCCTCGGGAAAACAGTCTCACAGCTTTTAATGCACTACACAGCACGGTGGGGTGTATAGGTTTTCCGGGCATGTTTGATATGTTATTTCAAATCTTCTGTAGATATTGTCTTTCAAAGCCATTCGATACCATCCTCATCCTTTATATATCTATAGCTCCGTTTTGGTTTTCTTATTGGACAATTGACCTAAACTTAATTGCTGGGTGTACAATAGTTCGATGGAAAATTGGAACAGAGTCTCGGCCATTCTCGTCGAATCGACAATGAGAGATATCTCTGAGGATTTCGAAAAGTGTTCGGGCTTTGAGTAAGTTGGCTAAAAATATATGCCGATTTATTTTTGACACGTATTTTTCAACATTGTGTGCACGAAAACGAAGACATCCTACAGAAATTCTAGATACTGTAAGAGTCAAATGCATACACACGGCACAGATCCGTATCTATTGATTCCAGCTAAAGATTCGTTTAGAATGCTGCCCTCCAAACCGAAACCGAAAATCAGAAGGAAACATCTATCAGAGTCGAACTTGTATAAATAAATAAGACAGCAATTGCAATTGGATCTTGGAATTATCATTTGCACAATACAATCAAAGGCTTAGGTGATTTGGCTCGTGTTTGCTTTGCCTTCGGGATTTTTCACATTTTCCACATAATTTATTTTGTTTGTCTAAATTTAAAACCACATAAGATGTATATATTTATATGTACATATAAAATTTGGCTCGTCCGCCCGCTCGATACATATAACTTGATTATTCATTTTGTCTCTTAATCATCAGCACCGAGATGTGTTTCAGTGACCAATTGGCGAAAAAATGTCGCAACTTTCTATTTCTTTTTAGCCATTTCAGAAAATCTCAAATACAAATTGCACCTAAATCGACAGTTGGCTTTGGCCTTTTACGGCGCGGAGTTGTCCCAAGGCAGCCACTATATCGCTGTATACGGCAACCCGGTTTGCAATGGTCATGCAATATTGTTTTTTATTGTGCACAAATTAATTGTTAACATGGCCAGCAGTAGAGTAGCAGAGCGAACCCAGTAACAGAATCATTAAATTACAAACTCGGCGAAGTTGATTCTAGGCAGCCAGGCGCAGCGACGGCAAAGTTTCGACTGTCACCGACTAGGTACAAATGTATCTACAAATGTATCTACGGGCATTTAAGTGCCCCGGGCAGAGATAAGCCGAGAAACAGAGGCAGGCAGCACGCATCGCGGCTAGCTTTCTTCTGGTTCTGGCTAAATTATATCCACCGAAACAACAACAGCAGGAGTAACAGTTAGCCGGTTCTGCAAGGCAGATTGCAAAGACAGTTTGCGTTTGTTGCTAGCGATGCGCTACGAAAATGAATGGCATGCAGTGAAAGAAATATTTGCATTTAAATGGTACATTGCCCGCAATTTAAAAAATATTTTTAAAATTAGTTCGAAAGCTTACAAGAACTAACATATATAGTAAACTATTAGATCTTTTAAATTTAAATGCTGATTATAGACTTTAATTTGTCACTTTTTTTTTGCCAAGTGCACAGCTTTTCCATTCGCTAGACAGCTGTCCGTAAGATTAAGAGCACTTATCTATCTGACCAGGCTGAGGCTGTATCTGTATCTTATCTGCATCGCAGATACTTTGTGCAAAAATATTCGCCCAATTATGTCACTGCCCGAGAATGTGCCAACAAACACAACACTTGTACAAGAAAACATTTCACTTGTCTTTTAATTAGTATTATTAATGGTTTAGTATACATAATAAGGCAACAGTAGGTTTAGTTTGTTTTAGTTTTGCTCAAAAATTAGTTTGGCTTCTCCCAGCCAGCTCTCGAACTCGGGCGATGCATTCAATTTACTGCAAACAAGAAAAAGAATTCGAGTTCAATTAACGATCGTACTGAAGACCAGATCGACAGGATGGAACAACAGATGCTGGATGAGTTGACACTTGAGCGTTGGAAGCGAGCGGGCAGAACATGCAACATGCAACAGGCAGTGGGAAAGATGGATATAAAGTATCTCTGGATTATGTATGAGAATGCCACCCCCCAAGCCGATGAGCCGAGCTGGCGACCCCAAGCCAAGCCAAGCCCATCTTAATGCTATAAATACACTACGGAATGTTCTTTTCTTCGCTTTGTTCTTTTTAACGCAGATGTAATGAGTCGCGTAAGCAGATCTGCATTGCCAGAGTTTCGTCTGGCATCGAATTTCGCGACCATCGCAGCCAGCCTCAATCTCAAACTCAAACCCAATCCCAATCCAAGTTCCAGGTCCCAGTCCCGGGCTTGGGCCCCTCCATTCAGCAAAACCATAAAACCGAAACGAAACGTCGACAACTACGATGTTGCGGCTACTGCGCCCCAAGAGCACTGCATGCCAAGCGGCAATTTAGGTATAAAATGTCCAAACCTGGTCGACTCGAGCCTTGGAACAGGGTATCGGAACAGTCTAGTACATGATACGAATGCTTAGTACAACATGTTAACAAATTACTTGCTAGGCTCTGTAAAGCATTTTTGAACATATTTAAAAAAAAATCTATTAAATCGTTGTTTAGAAATATACAACAATAATGAATAATTAGTTAGTTAATTGAAAGAGTATCCCGCAATCGACTCTACATGACTGTTTCCCTTACTTCTTTGGCCTTTTCATATCAATTGTTTATACAATTAGACACACGAGTCGCAGTCAAAGTCCCCACCTCCCTTTCTGGTAAATGAAAGTTGCAATGTGGTGCAGAGCGGTGGCTGTAATCTATATTTAGTGATTTTACATGCGGTACCTCAAAGATATTCGAAATATGTGTGTATGGATTGCGTGACATGGCAAAATGGCAAATGGATGCGAGATTGAGAGATCGCGATCGCGTCTGCCCATTTTGTAGCTAGCAATTTTCCAGATCGCTTGAGGATCGAAATGATGCATTTAGCCGATGATTAATTATGGATTCAATATGGAAACAGCATTCAATGTAAACTAATCGGCCAATGCCATTGAAATGATTGATATTGTTTACCTGTTTGCTCACGTAACTGCGGCTCCTGGCTGAAATCCGAAATGGACACGGTCTTGGTGCTCACATAGCTGATGGACTCGATCGTGGTCTCCCACTTCTGGAATGTGTTGATGGTGTCGCTCCGCAGTGCCCGACTCGACTGGGAGTGATTATGGCTCCTCAGGGGCGTCGAGGAGCGCAGCGACATGGTCGATGTGGCCGAACCCATGGAGGAACTGGCCGGCGAACTGGTCGACGTGGATGAGAACGACGCAGATTTGCGCAAAGGCGTTTTATTGACGCCATTACCCAGGGGCTGATCCGTGGCCTCCGGCGCCGGTTCCTCCTCGGTTATTAGCAGGCTATCCGTTTGAGTGCCTTGATCTGCAGAAATGTGCACGGAAAGAAATGTCAGTGTTTCGTATGGAATATTTCTAAAATTACCATTTGAGTATTAAATATAGTTAATATGCGAATTTACTTAGCTAAAGATATTACGTGTTAAATTAAGTAATTGAACAAGCTTTCGAATTTTCGACACTTTTTTCGTAAAGTGTAGCGAGGACTGGGAATTTTGGCGAGTTAGAAACGCGGAAATGATTGGCTTCTTCAATTTTTATGGCTGCACTGCTGCGTTTTTATATTCCTGCTCAATTAGCTGAAAACAATTAAATTCTAGCGCCTTTCTGGCAATTAGGGGAATTCGTGTTTATGCTAAAACTTGGCCCCGTGCTTTCAACGGCACAGAAATCGCTGCACATTTTCAGCACACCAAGTTGTCTATTGTCTGCGATTGTTCGCTGTTTTGTTTGCTAATTTACAGCGTGCGTAGAAATAAATATGTTGCCAAGATTCCTATTCCTTTCGCCCCGAGCAGAGTGACTGACTTGGCCAGGGTCATCAACGCGTGGCGGCGCGGATGTTTGCGATCCCATTCCCAAGAAAACCCAACCCATTCCTAAGATGAGGCGTCCTGTCATCGGGGATTATGCAACTGAGTTCGCGGATCTGTCAGGGCGCCAGTCTCTCAGCTTGCTGCGCCCAATTAGATTAAATCTATGCATATAGACATTAAAATATTTTCGTGTTTGAATGTTTTCATGTTTGCGAACTGAAGTGCTAAATGGTTTTGGCCAACATCTGCGCAGTTCTGGGCCAATTCCTTAAGTTCTCGAACTGCTGCTGGTTTATTACATTTTTCTGCTGGCCGTGGGTGTGAGGAAAACAATTTTACGAGCCTCCCAACTACTTTATAGTATCGGATTCGAATGCCTTTGGCTCTTATCCAGTTTATAAACATATATGTATATGTTTATACGTTTGGCTAATGTGCCTATAGATTGTCGTGCCAGCCCAAAAAAAATTTGACTGTAACCAAAGCGGAAACAGTCTTATTAAAATTTATTTGCGGCAAGTGCGCCGGCGGTCATACAGAACACTTTGCCAGAAATTATTATTATAGACAAATATCTATATTTTAGTACTACGTATTTAGCTTAAGGATATACTTAGTAAGCAGCTCATTAGGTCTGCGACGATGCTAAAGAACCTAGATTATTATGCATTTATAAGAAGTGCGACCACGCCTTTGCCATGTCGACCAATTTGATATAATATCATAATAAACCACTCAACTGGATCCCACAGAAAGATCCCATCTAATGGATCACCAAATTGTTTCCTCATCCACAAATTTCTGAACAAAACAAAGAAAAACCAAGAAAATATGAACGAATTTCTGAAGTGGCAAAGGAAAATTGTGTTGTGTGTGTGGTTTGTGACTTGTTGCGCTGAGTTCATGTGCTATTTTAAGAAAATTACCCAATTAATTTAGGAAAACACAGAGCTGGGAAAAAACCATAATGCGAATGTTTGTGTAGCTGCGGCAAAGACTCATCGCAAAAAAATGTGGATGGGACACTTCGGTGGTCAAAATGTAGCACATATTCTGGCACTGGTGCCCAAAATCCAGGCAGTTTAAAAACGTATTCATAGAAGCGTTTATGTTTGGCTTTGGGTATTGAAATCTGGCGAAATAACATTTACCAATTCGCACTGGCAAAACACTTGCCACACGATACCGAAACACAGAATTTGTGTTTGCTCTACAACGAGGGAAATTTTGCGAATGTGCCAAATAAAAAAAAGGTACAACGAATGAACGAAAAAAATATACTAAACAGCCGGACACGGCCCGAATATTTCAGATTCGCATTGAAGAACGCCACACGCGGGATGTTTTTCATATTTTCGTTTCGAATTTTATTTTGACATAGTTTCATAATATATGCACATACATCTGACAGCGTTTTATCGGTGCGGGAAGCAATTTTCTGAATCATTAAGGTGCAATATCTGGCCATATGTTCGCATTCAAAATCCGATCTCATCGAAATTACCGCGCCATTATATTTTCGTAAAAGATGCACTAAGCACTGGCCATGATGATGCTGCAAATGACTCAGAGTGCCTGCATTTGGCCGCTGAGTAGGATCTAATTTGTTTCTTGGACCGCTGCCTAATGACTCGAACACTCTGGCCAGGCACTAAGCACACAATTAGAATTGGCAGATTGGCAGGCGAGGAGGAGGAGGAGGACCTTGAACCCCCAAAAACACCCAGTCAGCCAGAGACCACCCACCATCCACTGGCGACTAATCAACGGCAGAATCGACAGAAGTGTGTCATATGCCCCACACTGAGTGGCAAATTCAGGCTTCGTGAAGGGGTCCGTCTGTTTTTGGCTATCGGTTGATAAGTAGGTGTTGTCAAGAAAATGAATTTAAGAATTATGTTTCATTGAACCCAAGGACACAGTTTTAATATTACTGAAAAACGTGTATTTGCATAACTCACAAATATCATTTAATCCTATTTCCCCTGTCGTCTTTCTGCCACGTTGCACTAGTTGGCAACACTGCCGGCGATTTGTGTTTGGTGTCAGTGTCAAGGACTCGCAAAGGCCTACATACTGGTGGGCCCATGTGTACTCAATTGCCTTGACAGCCGAGAGTGTTTATGTCTGGCCTGTCCGAGTTTCAGCGCTGTTTCGTAGAATATTTCGCATTTCGCGCGCTTTACTCGCCACTGATTCTTGGCAAGCGATCGCGACAAAAAAAAAAAGAAAATGCCGAGAAAATTAGATAAATAAACATTGCCGAAAGGCAAATAAATCATCTGCTAGCAGCAAAGCGAAACAGTCGGACTGTCAGCCGCCCACCCAAAATATTTTATTCCACACATATCCAAACATTTGTTCAGATGATGCCTTTCGCATTTTTTGAATCACTTTCTGACCCGATTTTAAAAGTAGTTTTTTGGCCTAGTTAAAACATTTATATGGCAATGAGTAATGAAAAGCAAATGACTGAAATTAATTGATGGACTAAGAGCTTAAAATGATATATGGGACTTTAAAATTCTGTAATTCATTTAGAAATCTAATTTGAAAAGTTCTTTGCGTTATACAGTGAAAATTAATCTTGAAAAGAGATCAAAGCAGATCAAAATTTATGTCAAAATCAATCTGGTCAATTCATTTTCAAAGATCTAAGGAATCGATTAAAATATAAATATACTTTATAGTGTAGAGAACGGGAATAATTATTCTTATTTGGAATTTAATTGTTAATTTTCGAAATGTTTGCTTATGTGCTATATTTTTTAAAATTCTTTCAATATTCTAAGATCCACGATCTATTGGCGCCATCTAACGCCTAAACATTTCGAAAGCTTTTTCGAACATTTGTTCCCAGCTTTTTCGAACATTATGGTTGATCCCAAATGTAGAGAGCGCCACCATTAAACTTTTCACGATCAGATGAGTAAGGAAAAGCCGGAAAAATCGCATAAAAAACGTTCCTTTTCGTTTAAATATTTGTTTATTTCATTTTCGACAAAAACACAAGTAATACTATATTCCTTTGTTGTATGCATGTATAATGTGAAGTTTTGAGAGACATTTTGTAAGCCCACAAAACGAATAAGTGACGCGGGCACAGTAAATACATACACACAATAAGGCGAAACTTTGGCATTGAACAAATCATAAAGCAAATAATAATAATAGTTGCATTTAAACAAGCTTAGTATCTAAAGCCGCGGTTTGTGCTCGAAACGGTCAAATTTCCGCTGGTGGTGGCCGCTCCCAGAGGATTCATGGCGGTGCAGGCGTAGCTGCCGTTGTCATCTGCCGGATTCCGAGCCATTCCAGAGGATGCCAACCATTCCAGGAGGAAGCGAGGAATAGAGAAGGTAGAACGATTAATGAGCTTGCCGTATATGATTGTACACAGAACGAAATTGGGTCGGACCTAAATATGGGGAAATTGCACTTGAAATGTATCTTTATCTATCAGTATCTCAAGGATTGCATTTTCTGATAACTTGATAATTATAGAACCATCAGAAATTGAAAGAAGTATTTCAAATGTTAGTTCATAGTTGGACGCAAAAGAAAGTCTATGTGAATAGTCCCTCCAATTTGGTTCTGTGCATCTTTGGCTGACCTGCTTGTCCGCAGTACTCACCCGGATAGGCCTGCGGCAGGGTTAGCCGGCACACGCCGTTCCGGTACTCGATGCAGTGCCTGCTACCCGACTCCAGGAGACCGCCGTTGTGCGTCCAGTTGACCTGCGGCTGCGGATGGGCCTGCACAATGCACTCGAAGCGCGCCGTGCCTCCAACTCCGACCGCGATGTCTTTCAGCGGCTGTCCATTTATCCGCGACGGGGCGAAGTGGGATGGATCGGGAGAGAGATTGAGGGGTTTCAGTATTCCGGGTCGGACACGTGGGTCGTGGGTTAATGACTCTGGCTTACCGTTATGAATAATGGCTGCCTTTGTGCCAGCTCATCGCGACTCAGATGCGCATTGACGGGTTCCGTATTGGGCAGCTCCGGCACTGGAGTGTGGGGAAACCATTAGAATCTCTGGCTCAGCGTTTTCAAAGCGCATCCATTAGTGGGATTAGCACGCGGCAAGCACGGAACACAAACACTTCGACGTACGATTCACTTTAAAGTTTAAACACATAAAACGCAAACAAACGCAAATTTCATGCAAAAACAAGGCGGCAAGCTGGATTCCATCGGGTTAGCATGCTTTTTTTTCGAATTTGAGGGTTAGAACAACAGGACCTGCCTATTTACACACTTAAACTACAGGCGATGACGTTTTGGGTGTTAATCACATGGGCACTAAGCCACGATTGCCTCTTTACAGCTCAGAAGATATGAATTATTTATAATTAATGAGTTTTGATTAACTAGTTTAGTTCATATCTCTGAGCCAGCGACAATCGCGATCACAACATAAACGTGTCCTAGACTAATTGACAACATCGATAGCGCTAAGCCGTTCTGACTGATGACTTTCATCTGGTGACAGCTTTCCGATTTTTGAGTGCTTCAGTACCTGTGCGGATCATCTGATCCGGAGGCAACCGAGGTGCCTGGGCATGGAGGCGATCCAGGTGGATGTCGAGGCTGTGGCCACTGGGCAGGCTATAGCGCTTCTGGCTGTTGACAGTTCGTGGGGCCATTGGCTTGGTAGTCGACCAGTTCCTGGTCTGACTCCTTCGCTGCACCTCGTTATCTGAACTATATCCTTGAGCGGATCTCTCGTGTTGAACAGGAATCACCAGCTCATTTCCGGGGGGAAGTTTCAAAGGATATGGGGAGTGACGTCCATTTTGGATTGGCTTGGCATGGCTATTGCTGTTGCCACTGCTGTTCCACTGGCTACTGACGAACTTGTGACCCTCGCCAGGGAAAAGGATGCCAAATTCATAGCCAAAATCATACTTGAAGTATATCAAACCGGTATTGGGGTCGACGCATTTGGTTCCTGATTACAGTTTACAGACAAACATACACGATAGAGTATATGGTAACTTGATGATTGGGAGTTGTTAGGTTTCGATACAAAAGGGAAAATACATTTCCCAAGGCTTATGAACGCGTTATAATGAATGATTCAACTTAGGACATATTTACAAATAAAAAACTTAAAAGTAAACATAAAAAATATGTGGTTTGCCTACGCTTAAAAATATAAATAAAAAGTTTTCAGAAATTATAAATATAAAAATTTAGATTAGTTCGGATTCAAACTAATAAAATAAGGTGAACAAAAAATATACAGGTTAGTAAAGGTCTTGTATATAAACTGTTCCATGTAATACTCGAAAGTTGATTAATTCATAACGTAAAAAATGATTATTTTATAAAATGTTTGTAATTTGAACCTTGTAAACAATAATAATAATGATCTCAACGTGATATCGGATTAGTAGTGGGTCCGGTATGTCCAACGAATGCAAATTTCTCAATCCAATGTAACCGAATTCTCAATATTCAAATTTCAAATCTCAAATACCAATTCAAATGAGGGGAGCTGCCTCCAAATCTCTACTGCGGATGGGGTCCGGAGATTGAAGTAAAGTGGGGACTTACCGTATTGAGAGACGCGCGACTCATCCCGGAAGGCCTGGGGTTGCTGGCTGCTGCCCTCGCTGGGAGCCCTTTTGAATCCCGGACGGATGCCGTTAGAAGCGGAGCTCCTGACCTCCCTGCTAACATCGTCGACGAACTGATGCGATTTCTGGAGGAAGGTGGAGCCCATGCGACGACCCTGATTCTCTGCCTGCTGTTGGAGGGAACTATAACCATATCGGGGCAGAGTTCCGGCCCTATCGATCTGATCCATGGACTGCTGCTGCTGTTGCTGTTGCTGATGTTGCTGCTGTTGCCTCATGGTGGTGTTCCTGTTCAAGGATTGAGTACGATTTTGGGTGGTCACTGTACTGCCACCGCGTTGCTCTTTCCTCAGGGTGTTTATATCCACGTGGATTTTGCTGGGCATCTCGGGACCTCGATCGAATTCCATGGGGGACAGGACCCTTTCATAGGTGCGTGGCAGACTGCACGATCTTCCAGCTCCTTGAGGTGGTGCTACCCGCCTGAACCCTTTGGTCAAACCATCGCCGTATGGAGACCACAGTGGTTGGATGCGAGCTCCATCAACCTCGCTCTCGTAATCACTCTCCCGGAATTCTCCGGGCACAAATTTAGTGGGCGTGGCAGGCGGTGGCAGATGGGATTGCCTTGAAGGCGTACGACTGGTGGCTGGGCTGTAGGGGAAGGGTTCCAGGATCTGCTGATCCCTCTGCTCTTGCGGACTGTCAAAGTGTATTATCCTCTTGGTCTGTTGCATGTTCACCACCCGCTGTGAACTCTCAGTGGACTCGTGCATCTGCATCACGTTCTTGGTTTCGGTGGCCACCTTGGCCACGTGCATCGGAGCTCCAGCAACAGCATTGTAGTACATGGTCGGACGGGATGTGGCCTGTGGCTGCTTCTGCTGTTGTTGTTGTGTTGCCGCTATAAACTTGGCCGCCACAGGTTTTGGCTTAAAGACGGGCTGGTTCTGCTGTTGGTTTTGCATAAACTTGGATTGCTTGGAGCTAGTCTCCGTCTTGATTTCATGGCGTATCTCCTTGCTAATCGGTTCAAATTTGGGCCTGGCATAATCCTGAGGAGTGGGTTCAAATTCCATTGGCGACGGAGTTATTACCACCACTGGCGATTTGTGGCCATTGGTGGCTATGTTTGTACGAGGAGTAGGTGTGGGTGGAAAGACCACGCGATACCCCTTGATCTCTGCATCGGATTCATTAGCGCGGGATACGGAACGGAAGCGTTCGTCAATCTCACTGCTATAGTCACTGAACTCCGCCGCCGGGGTTTTCCTCTGGGCAGGAATAGGACTGGGATAGGTAACCACTGGTGGCGGTGCTGACGTTGAGGAGAACTTGGTCTCGTGATGGGACGAACTGCTGCTGCTTTGCATATTGTGGGAGTAGTTACTGGTCATACTCGAGGAGGTGTACTTGTAGCCCTGAAGGAATACAAAATAATGTTAATAAATATGATACTTTTAAGAGATATCATACATAAAGGGTTATGCAAGTTAACGAACGGATATCAGGCAGATGCTGAGAATTCGATTAGTTTTATCAGTTTAGAGTAGGGTAAATGAAACATCAATCAAATGAACGAACAGGAACTGAGTTTAAACCTTAACATTAATGTAACATGTGCATGATAATTAAGGAGCAAAGTGATTAATCGGAGTCTTTTGTGGAGCTTAGGTGTTAGCTAGTTAGCTGATGGGAACAGAGGCGATACAGAGGCTGTTTGCTGGTGTAAATGGGAGCAATCTTTTGACCTCCCAGTGCTAGCAACAACGACAATGAACGACAATAGTAACGACACACAGATAGACACAGAGAAGATCTAATCCGAACCTTCGCCTCCTGACTGCTAACATTCGATTGAGATGGTGGCACCTGAGGTTGCACCTGCGGTTGTGGCTTCGGCGTGAAGTATATCGGTGCCGGTGGCTCAGCATGTAACTTCGGGAATTGCGTTTGCGGTGGTGCGCCTCCCACAGTGGACGATGACTTGGTTTCGTAAAAACTTGACTCCGATTTGCGGTAGCTAGAATGCTCCTCTGTATCAGCTGTGTAGCCACTGGACTTAAAGGATGTCTCCATGGTGTTCAGTTGTGGCTGCTTGCGAATTCCGGGCTCCACATCCGATTCACTGCCACTATACTTGTACCGATCACTCTCATAGTCGCTTTCGTAGACTCCCAATCGGGTGGGAAGAACAGGAGGTGGTGGTCTGTAAGTGGTGTTACCCAAAGGCTTGGGCTGAACAGTTGGTGCAGTGTTTGGTGTAAGGGTGGGCACCGAGTGCGGCAAAACCTTGCTGGGTCCTTGGATCAAATTCTGTTCCAGCTTCTGCTCCATAGTTTCTACCAACGAGCGACGACGTGTTTCTTCTACCTTGGGGGCAAAGCAAATCTCTGGTGGTGTCCCTGGTTCCAGTTCCACATTCACCAAGTGCGTTACGGGAGCAGTTGTCGGAGGTATGCTCTTTGCTATCTGATTTACCAGGAAGGGTGCATTCAGCTCCTTGGTTGGAGTTGGTGTGGCCAGCTTGGAGATTACTGTTTTCTCCGATTTCTGCTCTACATCGCTGGTGTAACCAGTAACCCCAGTTGGTGTCCATAATCTTGACATGGCCACTCCTTCGGCTGAGGGTTTTGGGGAGGGTGAGCGTGGGTTCTGCTGGGCAGGAGTAGCTAGTACCGCCGCAGGGCGCACAATTGGTTGTCCATACTCCACCTTTACCTCCTTTGTGGTTGTGCTTTCGTGTTGCACTGTTTGGAGACCCAGAGGTGGTGGAAAGACGGGTACACCACCCTGTGGTGGTGGCTCCTTGGGCTGGACTTCGGAAAGTATCTTGATTTTCTCAGTAATTAGGGGTATCTTGGGTTCGCTTCTTTCGGTTTTCGGTGAGTAACAGAACTCTGGAGCATCTCCTGGTATTAGGTTAAGACTCCTGAGCTCCTCCGCCAGAGATTGCGCCTTAGGCTGTCGTACGACAGTCTCCAGGGGCTTAAATGTTAATGGATTCGGTCGCTGGATGATGGTCTCTTCATCGATCTTCTTGAAGTAGTCGAACGATGAGGACGAGGTGGTTGACTTGTGCTCGCTCTGCTCGTATCTGGTGCTGGTCAGCGTCTGCGGTGGTTGCTGCTGTTGGCCAAAGGTGGTGGCCACCACTGGCGTACAGGGTTTGGGTGGCACTGGCGGTGGGGCTTTGGTGGAGATGGTGGTGATGGTGGGATGTGTCAGATCTGGCTGATCCATGCTGACAGTGGCAGTGTTTGTGGTGATGGTGATAGTATCGTTTGTGGTTGGTGTCTTGGGTCGCGAGGTCAGCTCGGGCAGATCCAGGTAGTTCGATTTGTGCTCTAGACGCATGGTTGCCTCGGTGGTGCAACGATGCTCAGTGATCACTTTCGACTCGGACAGACCGTGGAGATCATTGGCACTAGTCACTTCGGTCTGACTGTTCTGGTACGACTGTTGGTTTTCGCTGTTCTGACCTTGATTCTGCACCTGAATCGGTTTCAATGTGTTTTTTGTTTCAGGATGGAGTGTTGATAACCCGTGGAATGAGCAAAGCGAAACGAAAGAACGAACGACGTTGACATCATGAGAGGAGAAAATTCACAAAAGTTTGGTTTATTATATTGATCGATAGTAAAGTAAGTTAACAGAGTCGAAAAGAAAGATAGAATAGATCGGAGTAGATTGAAAGAGTTGTAGGTGATCGTGGAGGATAATGCATAGTAGTCGGTGGTTAGATATTGAGCACATGCACACTTACTTCGGTTTTGAATTCGCTGGCCGGGGCCACAGGACCCGTCTCATAGACAATCGTCTTGACCACCTCCTGCAAGCGTTCCGGCGAAGGCTCCAGGATGGCACAGTCGGCAATGCTCTTGGCCTCACCTCCCGCATTTGTGGCGCGAACCATGTATTTTCCGGAGTCCGTGGTTTGCGCTAAAAGCAAAATAGTATTCCCATTAAAAGATGCATTTTGAAATCGAAAAATCAATTGGCATTACTAATTCTATTGTACTGAAGATATTTGCCGGCGCAAATAAAATTAAATAGCCAATGAAAGCTTATATAAACATGTTTTGAGACCTAAAGGCTTTGTATGAGATGTTTGCAAAAACATTTTAGTGCTGAATAAAACATTGCAAAAATGTGGGTTAAATAAACAAAAATCTTGTTGTGCCATTTGGCTGTCATTTCCTGGCTAATTTCGAAAGTGAAATTTCTAAACGGAAAACATATGTATACATACCCTTTTCGATGATCAGCCTGTATGAGTTGCCCTGGGCTAGCAAGCGATGCTCGGAAATTCCAGCATCCTTCAGTGGCTTATCGTCCTTTAGCCAGGTGACCGTAGGTTCGGGCAACCCGGTTACCTCCACCTCCATGGTGAGCTTCTCGCCCTTCTTGCTGACCTGAGCCTGCAGACGTCGGCCAAAAACCGGCGGGAATATGGTCTCTAGATTTCGGGGAAAGGAAGACCAAAACAATGGGCATTAGCATATGCGAACACATATCAGCAGCCTTTGTGTGTCATTGCAACAGATTTGTAGCTGAATAATTTACTCGAACAGCCGTCCAATAATCGGCCATAATGAATAATTCGTTCAGACAGCCGACAGGCAGTAAAAATAATCTCAAACACACATTGCAGGCAGCAGCGACAAATCTGCAAACAGCCCGAGTAAATAAACGATCTCGGTCTTCAGCGCGATTTACATAATAATAATTGCAGGCATTATCCCACAGCCCCAACCCCAATCCACAACCATGTCCACGTCCACATCCCGATGAACCACCACCCCCACGGCTGCCAGAAAATATTTATAAATTTGTGTAAGAAAATCTTTTGCATTGGCCAAGAGATCTCATCTCCCTCACCCGGGCACACCAGCCAACCGACCAACCAACAGAACAGATTGAAATATAAACAAAAACAATATAGCCAGAATCACCATCCTCCAACCCCGTCGACCACTAAAAACTCATCAATATTCTCGGGAGCAGTCGAGCGGCGTTCAAGGCATTGACGTTTGAAGATCTATTGACGGTCTAGGCCCCTCGTCCCTCGACAATGACACTTTAATGCTCTCCACTGATTGATGTGGTCAGAACAAACGCCAACATATGATATAGGGTCCATTCCGGGGAACATGTGTATGTGGTTTTTTCGAGTTGTGCACACTTTTCGACAGCTTTTTAGTTCATTTAATTCTGGGAAATTGATTTCTTAAAAAAATATCTGAGCGTGCTGGTAATTTGATATGCTAAATTAGGTCGCGTATCGACAAACGTTGGGGCGCCATTAAAAGGAGCAAATCCGTTTGTGCAATATTTTCCATGCTTTCTAGGAATATTTCGCTATCAATTGAATTATAAATAAATGGCCAAGGTTTTTATAGTTGAAAGTTTAAACTCAATATTACAAATCTCTTGTGTCCGAAAGCATGGACAAGCGTTTAAAAAATATCTCCCCTTAAAGAAATAATTTCAGTACTCACTTTTAACGACCAAGTCCGCTGTGCTGGTGGATTGACCCACAGTATTGGAGGCGGTCACCGCGTAGCGTCCCGCATCGGCCACGCCCACCTGTTTGAGTTCGATGGTCACGCGGTTGCACTTGTTGGAGATCCTGGTGTGGTCATCCTCGAACAGCTGACCTCCGTTCTTCTCCACCTTGATCTCGGGCGAAGGAAAGCCATCGTAAATGGCCTCCATGCTGACATCAGCGCCCTGATCCACGATTTTACCACTCAGGGGAGTGGTGAACCTGGGAGCTATTTCGCGTCTAAGGCGAGTGGGGGAGTCCGGTATTGCTACTGCGGATTGTCCATTGGCTCCACTGGACTGGATAAAGCTGAAGGACTTTTGCTGCACACTGGGGCTGCTCATCTCCTTGCTCTTGTGCAACTCCTGATAGTGATGACTCTCCACGATCTCTGGCCGTTGTTGTCCAAGTTGCTTCAGGGACTGATCGATGTGGGCGGAGGAGTGATGAACCTCGGTTTGAGGAGCATTTCCCTCATAGGAATTCACCTGCGATGTGGAAGTGGTGGTAAAGGTCTGCTTTTTGATCGTGACCCTTGAGGATTCGGTGTTGTGCTCCTGGCTCACGGTCTGAACATCACTGGAGGCGGGCAAACCACTTCCTCGGATATTCAAGAAGGCCACACAGGTGGCCTTGCCCGCCTCATTCTCAGCCACACAGCTGATCTTGCCCACTGCATCGTGGGTTAACTTCTGAATGGTTAGCACTTGACGTTCGCCACTTGTAGAGACCAGGAAATTGTGACCGTGAACGGGTTGATCGTTGAAGAACCAATGGACCTTTGGTGTGGGCTTGCCCTTGACGATGCACTCGAACTTGATCACCTCATCGATTTCACCTTGTTTGTCACTGAACAGTTCTTTGAATTCGGGACACTGGTGACGCTCTATGATTTCAACCGATGATTGGCTACTTCTACGGTTTTCGGGAGCATTCACGGACTTCACAATGAGATGCGAAAAGCATTTGGCGTCTCCCGCTGGATTGGTCACCTTAACAGTATACACTCCCTTGTCATCGCCACTCACGTTGTTCAGGATGAGTTTAAAGACTCCCAGTTCGGAGTCGGATTGTGTAG
This sequence comes from Drosophila simulans, assembly GCF_016746395.2. Classification (NCBI taxonomy): domain Eukaryota; kingdom Metazoa; phylum Arthropoda; class Insecta; order Diptera; family Drosophilidae; genus Drosophila; species Drosophila simulans. Next base: position 2,108,347 of record NC_052522.2, read on the forward strand.
TTATCCTCTGATCCAGCTGGAGCTCCTTGTTGGTCAGGAACCACTGTGCCGTCAGGGGTTGATCACCACTGGCCTGCACCTCGAGAACCACTTGCTCGCCTTCATCGGCCAAGACATCGGATAGAAGTCTCTCGAACTTGGGCTGCGAGTCTTTCGGTAGGGATTGCCTCTCCGCCTGTGCCCGAGTGGCAGGTTCCGCTTGATTCAGAGGAGTAACCTTGAGTTCACAACTACTGGAAGCTTCGCCAGCCGAATTAATGGCCACCACTTTGTAGTGTCCTGCGTCTTCTTGGTACACCTCTTGGATGATGAGGGAGCATCTGTCGCCTTGGAACAGCAGCTGAACATCGGCGGACTCCTTGACAGGTCGCTCATTGTGGTACCAGATGACCTCGGGCTCGGGCTGTCCCACAATCACGCAGTCCAGCCTCACTGGTTTACCCTCGAATATGGAGACATCCTTCAGGGGCAAGTGCACGGCGGGCTTGATCGGTTCTATATCGCTGGCCATCTCGGAATCGGAGGTCTCGTTGGGCAGTCGACCCTTTACTATCACGTTGCAACTGGTATAGGCTTCGCCAGCCAGGTTCTTGGCGCTCAGGACGTAGGATCCGGCGTCGTTGGGATAAGCCTGCGGGATTATCAGCGTTACGCGGCCGTATTCGTACTGAAAGTGCGGAGAGAAAAGCACGGAAAGTCAAGTCAGTTTGAGTTTCGGTATTCACCACACCCCAAAACAAAATTTGGTGGATTTTGAATGCTTTCGTCTCGTTCTAGCTGTGTGCTTTTTTTTGCAATTAAATTTTCCTTCTTTTTTACACCGATTTTAATCTTATTTACGAGTGTCTGTCTGTGTGCACGGATAAGGCGCATCCGGCGGATTGGAGGCGCAGACGCGAGCAGGTTTTGTTTATTTTTCCACAACAAATGATCTTTGTTTTGCCCCAAATTGCAGGAAGCACCTGAGTTCAGGTGTTCAACGCTTCAATGGAGAACAATCGAAGATTCGTTGGCATAATTGAAATGGTTTAATTCATCAAACAGAACAGAACAGAACAGTGAGATCATGTTTTGTCAAACAAGCGGCGACGGCGGCAATTAAAAGTGCGGCCAATGAAATCATTCGCCAATTTTTAATTTTGCCCAGATTTTCGTTTTCATTTCGCTTCTTTGCCAATATGAAAATGAAAATCTGCAAATATGTGTGCGCACATTTGTATACACAATGTTGGCGCCCACAATAAACAAATTGCCTGGCCTGACTGTGGTGAATTGAATTCGCCATGCTCACATGGCTCGTTGCAGCTCGGAGGAGCTGCCAAAAATTGCAGCTATTAGATATTATTATTATATGGCGGCTATATGCTTTACCGACTTGTGCAGCGCACTATCTGTCCGTAAAGTGCGTTGGCGTGTTTTCAAAACGATTGCCTTGAATTCTGTTTGACCAACGATCATCTTTTGCTGAGGGACCGAGAAAAACTGCGTGACTGACGTCAGTCCGAACATTTCTTTTCGAATTTTGGAGCATGCAACGCCCACCGCAAAAAATATGTGGATTCGGTCTGCTTTTTCCAGCCAAAGATTCTCATCTGATACACACATTCTATGTATGATTCTATGTATATGGAAATGGTCAATAGCCAGACAGTTGGGGGAATTGCTCTAGCTGGTATGCCCCTCGATTTGTTTACCCTTTGCGGTGGGAATCTGATCGCAAACAATCGGAAGAAAGTCGACGGAAATCTTTGGGGGTTTCCTTTCGAAGCCAATTAAAAGGAACATATTTATGCTGGTTTTTCTACTTGAAATCATTTGAGTAATCTTTTACAGTGGAAAAATAGGCAAAAGTGTGTTTAGTATAATTTAACTTTCTGGTTTAACAAAATATTCTGGCTAAAATAATTCAGTAGTCCTGTCAAATTGCTTGCAAATTCCTTGAAAATTATATGTCAACACTTTGTCTGTTCATATTAATTTATGCATCCCAAAAGGGGACAAATTATTGGTCGTCTGGCAAAAAGCCTAAGAACCAAAATATTCGCAGAAATTATAAAAATAAAATTGGTAAATTACGATCTATCAAAAAAGCTCAAGCATATATGCCCAGAGAAAAATTTCCAGTACAGTTTACCCCACGAGATTTTTGACCTTCTAATTAAACAGCCAACGAACTCACCTTGGAATCGCGCGGCTGGAAGGGTTTGCCGTTGTGCAGCCAGTAGACTTCTGGCCTGGGAATTCCGCCAACGATGGCCTCCAGCTTGATTTTCTGACCCACACGAGCCATGGCATTCGAAAGGGGAACCTTGAAACTGGGTAGCTCTGTGGGTTCCAGAGCTAAAGTAAAAGATACAGTATTACGCGTTATTGTTAAGCAATCAAAGACGAAGATTTTAAGATATATATGTTTGCTACTTACGTTCCACAATCAGAGAAGCCGAACAATGCTCAATGCCCGCCGGATTGGAGGCACTGCAGGTGTACACCGCGTCGTCCTCCAAGAAGACCTCCTCGAACTTCAGAGTGGCCTCTCCATTGTTGTAGCTGATCACGTAATCCGGAGAATCGTCGATGCACTTGTCATTTTTGAACCACTGAACAGTGGGCAAGGGAACTCCAGCCACCACGCAAGCAAACTGAAAGGAGCTTCCCTCGGTGGCCTTGCCGCTCTGCAAGAATCGTAGGATCCGTGGTGGAACCAACTGCACTTCGGCGGCATTTTCCCGGACGGATAAAGTGGCATTAGTATCGCAAGTACCCACCAAATTCGAAGCACGGCAACTGAAGCGTGCTGAATCTGCGGCAAAGGTCTCCTCGATTACCAATCGGCAGATTCCCTTATCGAAGGTGGTCTTATAATCGGAATTAGTTTGGATACTGATGCCATCCTTGAACCATTCCACGGCGGGCTCTGGAGTTCCCGTAACCTCGCATTCGAAGACGAATCGGTCGCCTTCGCGGGTAACTGCATCTTTTAGAGGCCGAGTGAAAAGCGGAGAGGCATATCGCAGCTCCGTGAAAATGGAGTTAACCTGAATGTCCTTTCGGATATTTTCGGTTACAATTCGCTGCTGGTCCACCTGATCGCGTAGGGTCTGCAGTCTGGTAATCTCCTCGCGCTGAATGCGGGCTTCCTCTTCGCGTTTCGATCGTGACTCGTTTTCTCTACGGATACGCTCCTCCTCCTCGCGGCGAATGCGGGTTTCCTCATCCCTGATGTTTTGGAGACGCACTTCCTCTTCCCTGCGGGCAATATCTCTGAGCGATTGGATACGCAGCTCCTCCTCCCGGGCAGCCTGTTCCCTGGCCAATTGTTCCCGCGTGGCCTGCTCCCGAATGGCCTGCAATCTGGCCTCCTCCTCCCGGACAGCTTGCTCCCTCAGGGCCAATTCTCTGGCTGCCAATTCCCTTTGAGCCTGCTCAATGGCCGCCTGCTGGCGCTGGTTTTCTAGGCGGGATTGCTCCTCTCTGTGCAACCTTTCCTTGGCCTCCGCTTCCTTTATAGCCTTTTCCCGTTCGGCTTGGTCACGGGCATCCCGTTCCCTTTGCTCCTTCTGGCGCTGTTCCTGCTTTAGCCTTTCCTGCACTACATTAATGTCCATCTTGAGCTTGATGAAGGACTGGAAGATGTTCATAACGTCGTTGTACAAGGACGACACCTTGTTCATATCGTGGGCACATTGCGAGGCACTGTCCAACTTGGAGCGCAGAGCCGTCTCCCGACTGGTCACATAGTTTTCGATATCATTGACCAAATTTCCTGCTTCCACTGAGTCGCGCAGATATGGAACCTTGTTGGACACGCTGGTGTAGAAGTAGCTAATCTCACGGTACTCCGCGTCGATCTGGGAAATATTAACAGCTTATTAATATCAAACGGAACAATTAATTGTAAATAAAGATCGTGTGTCTCTAAATGAATGAACATATAATTTATGGGATTTTAATTACCCACCTTTTCGACCACCTCGAAGAAGTCGGTCGCCTGGTTGAGGCTCTTTCGTTTCTGCTTCACTTGATCCTTGAAGCTCTGCCATTTGTCGTTGAGTTTGCGCAGCTCGTCCTTGACGTACCGCTCGCTCTCGGGGTTGGTAATAAAGAGCTGTTGGCTCGTGGACTCCGTAAACTTCTCGATCCGCTTCTCGAGCAGCTATTTTGTGTGGGTGAAAAACAAGTGATGTGGTAATCTTTAGAGACAGCCGGAAAAATCTGCACTTATCGCCAGCAAACTAACCCATTAGGCAGCAACTAAAGCGTAGTGTGTCTAGGCGAAATGCAGCCAAGCAGGAATATATTCTCTTACACGGCGGAAAATGCTTAGAAGCTCTCTAAATGTATATAATTCGTACAAAAACGCAACATTGTGTATGTTTTACTTTGGACATTCCTATCGGAAATGATTTGGGAAACTGCATAAAATTGTGATACTAATTTTTTTCGATTTTCCAATTCTCATTCGTGCATTTCCACATCCATCCGCACTTTGGCTTAGTTGGTCATTAAAATTGGAACGCCAGAAGCAATTTATAACAGCAAATGCCCAACAGCAAGTATAAGTGCATTAAAAAGTGGTCTGAATGTGTTTCTGTTTCGGTTTCGGCCTACTGTATCTGCTGTATCCGTATCTCTGAGTTGTATTTCATGTATCTGGCCCAGAGTTTTTAATTACAAACTAACGACAGCTGCCGCTGTCTGTCTAAAGCCCATCGCCCGCCGCTGACAGCGACAACATTTTGAAACTTGCGATATTTTCGAAATGTCATCCCGGCAGTGCGTCGTTTCCCATTTGGAAATTTGATGAATGCTGTGGGGCTGCCAGTTGGATGGGTGGTCACCCATCCGCCCAAAAGGGTAAGCGGGAAGTGATGCAAAAATAAAGACCAACCAACACACAACTCAGTCGCATGCAGGGATCGATCCGGTCTGTATCTATTCATCTATTCATCTATACATCTATGATCTATAGCTATATATCCATGACTATTGCTACCTCGATCGTGTGGGCTGTTTGGCCCCAGCGTCGCTGATGGCGCGTTGATTTCAATTGCCTGGGCATTGAACACTAGAATGGGATTAGATCATTCAATAATTTTAAGCCCATCAAAGTCGACTCGAAATCTATCAGATTCGGCGTCGTGTGGTGTCATCATTAAAGAAAATATGTAAATTATTTTCAAAATTTATAGTTCTCTACGATTGAATTTGTTTTTAAACATATAAACATACGTCTTTTCTATCGTTTGCGGTTGTATCTACTCTGGATTGTAGTCACTGGCAATCGAGAGCGAACAGAACCCCTGCACTTCAACACTTTGTTGCATCTTGTTTACCCAGAGAAATAAATAGTTCCGCCCATCGCCCGATCCGAATGATCCTAACCCACCTCAATAATCCGATCGAAGGCAGTTCACTCACCTCTATGGTCCGTTCAAAATACTCAAACGCCAGCGACGTGGTCTTGGCCGCCGCCAGACTGTCGACGCTCTGGTTGTTGATCTCGTGCAGCTGCTGGCTGACGCTGTCCAGGCTGCGATCGATGTCCTCGAGATCGGAGCGGAACTGCTCGATCTTCTCCAGACGCTCCAGGGTGGACATGCGTGCACTGCTGTTGGACTCGAAGTGCAGGCGCAGGTTCTCGAGCAGCTTCAGTATGCGGTCGGTGTCGATTTCGCGAGCTCCCGGCGGTTCCAGTACGCGCACCCGATCGATCAGCAGTTCGGATTGTGTGATTAGCGATCTAAATTTATCCATGCACTGATCGCGGAATTTCTCGTGCTCCGCGATGCTGCGATCCGCGCCGGATGCGGGTTCCTTCTGCTGCCTGGCGAAGTAGTCGTCGATTTCGCGGCGCAGCTGCACTATGTTCTCCAGGAACTGAACCACGCTCTCCACCAAAGTGCGATAGTCGTACTTGATGCCGTCCAACTTGGCCTTCAGCATGCGCAGGTTGTTGATCACCTGCTCGATCTTGGCCAGCGATGGCTGATCCTTGGTCTGGATGCCGAGCGTGGTCTGGATGCGCTGCTGTATCTCATCCTGCGCCCTTTCGATGTCCTGGGTCACGTTAGACAGCTTCTCGCGGGTGCTGATCAGCAGCTGCTTGGAGTCCACGCTCTGGGAGGTGAATACGGGATACAACTGCGTGTCCACCTGGGTGCTCTTGGCCACGGTCTTGAAGGAGGAAATATAGACAGGGAGTTATTTATGAGATTAAGGGCAGATTCTTTGATCTGTGAAAATAAAATCTCTCACTCGAAATGCTTTTGCTCGGGAAAATGCGAATTTATAAAAATATACTTTAACTCTATTAAATCCTGACTAGACGCAATTAAACTCAGAGATCCCGATCCCCGATCCCCGATCCCCGATCCACTCACCTCCTCGTTGTCGCTCATGACTTTCTCGAGTAGGTATTCGACTTCTCGCTTCTCCGCAATGCTCGTTGTCCAATTCTCCAAACTGCTCGTCACGTCGACCTGCCGCTTACTGAAGTCGTTCAGCGTCTCTTGTACCGCCTGTGCCGAGGATTTGGTCTCGAGATATGGATCCACAATCTGCGCGGCGCGCCGTTAAAAATAGCATGGAAATAGATGGTTTTTATTTTTATTTCTATTTGATTTTGGTCGCGTTTTGTTTTATATTATTTTCTGTTTGGCTGACGTTCTTTGTCGCGGGCAAGAAGGGAATATTCCGAGAAAAGGCGGCGCGTGGCACGCTTCTGTGACTGACTGTGGCCAGGGTCTGGTGCCTTCTGCCACTGCTGCCGCTACTGCTCGAGTCCAGGCCAGGCCAGATCCGACCGACCCGACCAGCACCATACAGCCAGCCTATCTATAGCCCGGCAGCGCAAATTGCTTTCTTTATTTATGGACTCAACTCGAGTCGAGTCGAGTCGAGGCGAGTATAGAGTCGCATAGAGTCGAGCCAACAACTCGCGACGCACAAAACTCGCAGCAGAATCTCCGCAAAGAGCGAAATTTCTAATTTCAAAAAATTTCTTTTGCGCCTGTTTGGACGCATCTTCCCGGTTTTATGTTCACGTATGGGGCGAAATGACGTTGTCGTTTTGAATACATGTTTATGGGCAAGCAAATCATATTGCTCATAAGTTATAGTCCCCGAGCGGGCTGGCAAAATATGAATGCAGGTCTGGGAGTGGCGAACTGGAATACCCTTTCGAATACGATTGTGATATGAACACATACAGTTGTCCAAAACTTAAAATCAGAACTAATTTCATTAACTGAAGCTCTTAAATTGTTCGCAAAATTGTAATTTCGCCGAATTGTTGCATACTTTTGGACATCTCTATAAACCTTAATAGGTTTTCTGATACTGTGATCATTCAGAGAAGCAAAGATGTTTTGTAGTACAAATTCATCCCAGATCTCCAAGTCAGAATGCCTCATCTGCCCAACTTTTCGCGATTGTTTGTGCAACGTCAGCAAGCTGCTTCTGGGAGCTGATGGACAGCGTGCAAATGCGCCAGCTGTCAGCAGTTAGTTGTTCCAAAAGCAAAGTTTGCGAGCATAGATGAAGCATAAACAGAGTGCAACATGCATAACCAAGCAGCGCCGCCCTGACATTAGAGAATTCCTCAAAACTTAGATTAAATAACTTAGGAAACTAGCAGGAAGTGTGTCACTTCAGCCCCCTCCCCCGATACAGACTTTTAGGTTGATGAATCGCTGTCCGCGGGACTTCAGTTCGCCGAAGGTGGATGCGATGCCCGTCCAAGTGGCCTGGAGGAATTGCAGCTTGTGCTCGTCTGGAGTTTGTTGCAGCTGGCGCTGCAAGTTGTCCAACTGGCTGGAGAGCTCGTTGGCCAGCTCAAAGAAGTCTATCAGCAGGGACACATAATCCACGCGTTTGAGAACCAGGTCCTTAAGTTCGATCCAGTGCTTGTGCAGGGATTCTGCCTTGGAGTCCACATCGTAGCGCTCTTGCGGACTCAGGGACTCCAGATGGACCTTGATGGATTCGAGCAGCAGGTTAATCAGTTCGCCTTTTATCTAAAGAGTAATCAAGGTGATTTTTGTCATTAGTTTAGGTATCTCCTTCAACAAAATACATTCTATATAAGTTATGGCCGCCAACTTAAGTAGTACTACAGACCCACCTGAATCGCACAACAAACGTAAAGAAACTCTTTATAAAGCATTTCGGTCTATAATTTTTTGTCGAACCATTTTGGTATAAAGATTTTCGATTCGTAGGTAGTCTGATTCATGTGAGTACTAAATGTCGCTTAATAGTATAGTATAATATAAAGTATTGTTTAAAACAACAAACCTCCAAATCCTGCATGAGTTCATGGTGCTGGAGAAGGAACTGCTTGGCCTGCTGCAGATTTCCGCCCATATCCACGCTTTGCTGCAACTGGTGTTGGCCGGATGCTCTCAGCCAGGCCAAAAGCTCATTGTGATGGCTCAGGAATTCGCTCAGTGCTCGCTGAACCTTCTGCTGATCCTCGCTGCTGTTGGCACAGATGCCCTGGATGTAGACTTTTCTGTTTTCCAACTCATCAAGAACTCTCTTCACACCTTGAGTCTCCGGCTGAGTGCGTCCCACTTCGTCCAGAATGCCGTAACCCAAGCGCAAAGGTTCCTCGGTAAAGTTGCGAACATCGCGATCCACTTTGGAGTACATGGCATAACTCTCCGGGGAATGGGGAGGCAGCTTCACGCTGGTCAGCTCCAGTTCTAGTTTCTCCAGGACACTCACAGTGTGCTCAGCCTTGGCGAAAAACTCCCGGGACTGATGCAGCCAGTGTTCCCGCTGGTCCACCAGATCCAAGTGCTCTGTGCAGCCACTCAAGACCGCATAAGCCCTAGCACATGCGTCCTCTTCGGTGAAGTGACCAGCGGATTGAACCTTCTCCTTGGCTCGCGTGATCTTAAGAGCTCGATCCCGGAGGAGCAGGGCCTGCTGTTTCCACTCCCTGTATTTGGTGAGCATTTCGTTGGCGGTGTGCTCACACTCGCCCAGGCTGTACATGGTATTCAGCTCCATCCTGGCCTGCTGGAGGGCGGCCTCCAGGTCGACTAATTCTCTGCCCAGCAAAGCCAATGCCAGACACTGCTCCATTTGGATTTTCCTCGTCTGCCAGGCGAGTTCCAGGGAGTTTCTGCGGTCATGCAGGGCCTCCAACCACTGCTGAACTTGGTGAACTGCCCTCGTAGCATCTCGTTTAATGTGTTCCGGTCTTGTGTCGAGGGTCTCCAGCTTTTCCAGCTCCTCCAGCTGGGACAGCAGCTCGTTGCCGTCTTTCAGGGCTGCCATCACACCGGTGAGCATGTCTATCCTCAGCTGCTTGAATCTGTTCAGGAATTCCTGGACACGGGGCACATCCGGTGGATGGAGTGTCTCCTCGCAGGCCAATTCCAGTTGGTCCATCTTCCTGAAGCACTGTGTCATCTTATCGTGGAACTGTGTGCATAGTATCAGAAGGTGTTGACGATCCTGCAGAAGATTCAGTATGTCCTGCCAAATGATGTTGAGCGTATCGGCCATGGCGTTGACCAGTTCGGAACTGATGCGCTTGCTGGCCAACAGCTTGTCCGCCTTCTGGACGAACTCATCCATTGGTCCCGGCAGGCTCTGAAAGATGTTCGAGGTTATTTAAAGGGTTAATTTGATATTGGAGATGGACTCACCTGTAGATTGCGAAGAGTTTCATCATGCTCCCTTTGCATGCGCAGAGATTCATCCAGATTCTCCCCAAGCGCTGTGATCTTCGGCTCCAGTTCTACCACTTTGATGTAGATCTTTTCCGGACTCTGGAAGAGTGGATGATGTTTAAGGTGTTCTATGGTTAAGTGGGTGATTGGATTTAAGTGTGGTTTAGAAGTATTGTATGACTTAGTTATTAGTAATTGGATTTTGTTTTATATTCTTTATACAACGAAAGATTCTTGCCCCAGTGAACTAATTCACATTTCCCTTCTGATAGTATCGTTTACGCATTCTATATGACTGGAGCACCCAAATTCTCATACGTTGTTTTCGCAATTCCCAGGGATATCGCATAGGACATGAGCAATTCAAAGATTTTCTCCCACAAAGGTCCGCTGCATTCCTCGCCTGCCCCCAAATCCGTTCCAGTCACGTTCCTGGGCTCCCAGCAGCTGGCTGCATTCCCATTCATGCGGCTCGCAGTTGACATCGGAGGCCAGGAGACGTGTGCGATGATCTCGTGCAGCGAGGGAAAAGCAAACCTGCTCCCGAAGCAGCTTCTAATTTTGGTAGCACCACCAGAAGCTGCCTCCGAACTCGCACAAGTAGCAGAAGTTGCTGAAGTGGCACCACAACCTCAGTTCTGTTTGATTGCAATGAAGGTCAGCATCGGCTGTTTATGGTAATGGCATCCGTTAGTTTTTCCTGTTGGGATGAGCATGTGTCGATGGAGATGCAGCTGGAGCTGGAGCTGGGGAAAAGTGCCACATGCCATGGCGAACCATGAAGAACTCGGCTGATGGCTAGCAAACTGTTAAAAGGTCTTGCCACTGCTTGGGTTTTATGTCTAGGGAAAGCTGCGTGGGCGTTAATTTGTTCGACGAAATAGTTTTGGGCTCGGTACAGTCGTACCTCTGTAAACGGAACTCCGCCATGAAAGGATTTGATACCCCAAAACATTTTCTTATATTTAATTATATAGTTTTTAAACGCTTCAATGTAAGTTGGAATCCTTCGTTTCAGAGATCCCCTATAGTAGATATATTTGAAAGTGGTTCTTGCCACAGAAGTTGCGCTGTAGACCAATTTAGTCGCTCAAGGGTTTCTATTTAGATCTGCGGCTGCCATTAATCAATTTACAATACAAATTAATAACCCGGCTATTAAATTAAATTGTGTGCCCCACTGGCAGCGATGTAAACCGATTAGAAAAACCAGTCAAAGTCGCTGACTCAATGCGACGTGAGTGAGTTTTCAATATGCCATGCGCACACCAATAATTCTCGAAAATCTGAATAAATTTCGAAGTGTAACGGGCGGCGTGGTGGTGGGAGTGGGGGAATAATCACGCCGTCTAACTGAAATATGAACCATAAATGGCATGACATCACTATAAACAGGCCGACCATAACTAAGCTTATGTACGTATAAAGCATAAAATAAACCATTATGCATATGGACGGGCGCCTCACTGCCTACTTCCCCTCCCCACCAACAAACATACGTCACTCATTGCGAAATTGAATCGTATTTCAAGTGGCACACGAACACGCACCCAGCCGTTAAGATTCGTAATATGCATTTGGACATTTAGAAGCGTCTTCGCCCGGCACTTGTGCAGCTCCACATGGCGGAAGTGCTCCAAGATCGTGGCCAAGTCGGAGTGGGAGTGCTATGTATGCCCCCATCCACAAACCCGGCAATGACGGCGATGATATAATGCCGAAAGCCCCAACGGCGGTTCAAAACAATAACACCCTGGAATGGAATGCAAGCGGCGGAAAAACGACCATCTATATACCCTTTCCAATCTTATATTTATCCAAAATCCATTCAGATTGTGATGGTTCTGTCAGATGGTAAATCGTGTATGTGAGCTGACATTTGGTTGTCATTTGAATTTACTAATGAGATCATTCATTGAATGATTACCCCTGCATTTCAAAGCTGGTTAGGGTATCTACCACTGATTCTTCCCAAGCCGGATAGAATGATTTAGGGCAGAAGGATGGCGGGAGGGGCAACAAGCGTCCTCTTCGAGGCGCTTAGCGTGAAACACGTTTTTGGCTTTTAAATTAATACTTTGCGGAGCGGATAGAACACGATTTCGATATGAAATTACCTCGATGCCGTGGCCGTTGTTGTTGCTGCCATCGTTTTGTGTGAAATCATTGCGCATTTTTATAGAGCGCCGGCCTTCTCGGCTCTTTCATTACGGCCATTGGCAACGATATCCCAAATACCGATCACCGATCGCCGATTTAATTGGGAATCGCAATTTGCGAAGGCGTTGGCTTGTTGTACCTGATTTATTTGACCAGATTGCCATATGTAAGGTGTGTAGCATATCCTTTTCAAGAAGAATTACTTACAAATCCTGGAGATTTCTAATAAATTGCTTACGAAGTTTGAGTCTACATTTGAGGTTCTTTTTGCAGTTCAATCATTTGAAAATTCTGTGAGTTCTGCCTTAAATATAGATTTGAAAGCGAACAATTCATCATCGCAAAAGTTCAGCAGCCAGCCTTGACCCAAAACCCAATGTCTCTCGTCTGGCCATTAATATGCAATTTAGGTACATTTACGCATCGCATGTTTAGCTTTTTGCAACAATTTCATTTTGTGGCTGTGCTGGCGAGTGCTCCCATAAAGGTGAGCTAATTGAATACAAATTGAAATTGGCTAATTAAAGCGACATAAATCAAATGCTCGCGAGTGTTTGTTCTGCTCCTGATCAAACATAGGCCACGGGGGCCATAAAAAGTGTGTATAAACAGACTAATAAAAAACCGCATCAATACTCGCATGTGTGTGTGTTTGATGGAGAGCAAACAGCATTAATGTATTGTACAAATACCCATATGCAAATGAATTTACTGAATCTACTTCGGTGTTCTGTGGATAGCACGCTCTGACGCGCTTACCCTGTGCCTCCATTAAACCCAACTTGATTTTGTCATAAAACAAAAAAAAAAAGCACACACAATATTCAGCTATTTTGTTATTGTTCACTTAGCAGAGCTTCAGCTTTTGTGCCGCGATCATCAGCCGTGTGTGGCAGAGTGATGTCAGACCTTTGGGTTCTATAAATACCCATCGAACATAAAACAATTTCTGTTCAGGTTTTTGTGGGTCGCACTTTCCCAGGCCGACGGCGAATTATGAGCACACGTATTGGGCAATCTCGTTGCTGCCATCGAATGCAATTTAAATTTCAATTTAATTCGCGGCCAACAAAAAGATAATTTCTATAATTGTTTCTACAAATTATTGGCCACGACTCGCATCTACCATCCGCAGCATCTGCAGCAGCAACATCTCGGTGGCTGTTGCGCCTTTGCTGTTGCAGCAACAACAGCAGCAGCAGGAGTCGCTTGCAACGCGCGACTTTCATTGAACGTTTATCGGCGACTATCAGTTGCCATGTAAACATGCAATATATTTCGCGTCTCTAACTCGAAAACCACCGAGCCGTCGCTTCCACTCCGGTAATTACAGCAGCTGGATCCCCTACAGTGGACCCCCGGAAAGCGGAAATTGCGGGGTATCAGCTCTGAAACTATCCCATGAAATTGAACGTGTATGCCTCTATTGAGTCGATGGAAGAATTTCCCATTTAGCACAGCGATTAACAGCGATAATGGCATAATAAATGGTTAAATACAAAGTATGGTTTCAAATCGCATCGTACTATATAAGCTTCCCATATGCTGACAGCCCACTGTATACTTTGGCGTTGCAAATTTATGCTTCTCCTCGTGGAAAACCCCCCTTTTGCATAATTTTCCACGAACCGCTTTCCTTGCTTATCAATCAGTGCGTGCCAAACTGTTTTGTCAGTTGCGCTAAGTAGCAGCTGCACTAAAGCCACCGATAGACGGCATATTCCCAGCCGGCTTTCGAGTGGATCCCGATCCTCCTGCCCCCATCCGATGCGCAGACCCATCCGAATCCCGAACACCAAGCCAAACTCAAGAGGCAAAGAGACAGCGACTGCGTCTGCGCATGGAATACGTTATTTTTAGCGCTTTTGGTGTTGGATACTGTCAGTTAGGGCTGGAATTTTTCAATTACTGATAAGATTTACGGCCAATTCCCGTGACACGCCATCGGGCAAATGAAGAAGTGCCATCGAAAGCACAGCTAGCATTAGGCGTGGATTTAAATCTTCTTTTTATGGTTGTAACCTCTTAGATTAAAACATCTTATTAAAGCTAGTGCGCCATATAAGCTAACATAAAATCTGCAAGTAAAATGCTTTTGTTCAGACTCCGAATAGCTGCTATATATTGATTTAGCAAAAACTGACAAAATTGCAACCCAGAAAGTGACAGCCGCGCCCTTGCCGTTCGCCTCGAAACAGCGATCATAAATCACAGTGACAAATCGCAATCACGTGACTGAATGGCAGCTCTGAACGCGACCAAGTCGCAGTTTCTGGCCCGTTCGCTTGGGCAAAATGGGATACCGCGACTCTGTGCCGAGCGGGCGGAATGCGCAGCTTTTCATGCGTAAATTTATGTGCCTGCCAAGCGTCGTAAACATTTCTTTCTTTTGAGCCTTGGTGCGGCTTTCTATCGCCCGTCTCTCTCGCTGCACGTGATGCCATCTCTTTCGTCCATTAGACAGTGCGCACTGCGCAGCTGCGGCGTTTCACCCACGCCGAAGGCCCAAGGCAATGGCATATGTACATGGCTCGTACAGTGCCGGGCATAAGTATATGCTCATATGTCTGGCCAATTTATGAGTGAAACGCTGCGACTTTTAGAAATGAAAACGCCATAAATTCAATTAGAGTTTTACGCCTTACCCCTCCCACTGGCGCCTCCTCGTGTGCAAATCAGAGCAGATCGCACCAAAAGTCCGATTCGATGCGATTCGAGATTGCGCAGACCCAAGATCTGGAATCGAAAATCCGAAGCAGGTCGCCAGTCGCGCCCCAATTGCTTCATTATGGCCAAAGCAAAGGCTCAAATTAGTTTCGCGCATTAGATTCAATTAAAAGAGATCTTCAGCATTCGTAGCACGCCTCGCATTTTCAACGAAAATCGGAAAATCTATTTATTTAGAGAGAGTTTAGCTAGGCAAACATGTAAATCTTCTGCCTTTGAAGTTTCTTTTTCCAGCTTGCTTCAGCCTTTTAATTGCCCTGAAGCTAATTTTTCATCTCAGAGCCACAAGAACATAAAAAGAAACGTTTTGTAACCAGGCCCAGAACATTTTTCCCTCATTTCAAACACTTGTAAATATTTTCGTGTTGCATCAACAAACATTGTAATCGAAATTTGCGTCAGAGCCAAAACCGAATCATCATCCATTGAGATTGATGCCCGGATGGCCGAGAAGTTGAATCGTCTTGGTTAATTAGCTTTGGGTGGGTCCCGTCCAAGAAGTTGATAGTTTCCTTGGTGGATATGTAAATCATGTCAGGGCGATTTTAATACAAGATGATTTGGGTTGCCCATGGAGATAAAGATCCAATTAAACGCGCTCTGTCGACAGACAACGTACTTTGTATCTTCGTGGAACTTACCACATGTCTTAGAGATTTCCTTCAACGGAATATCTCCAACTGTTTTTCACAGGCAAATAAATGTCATTTAAGTAGTCACCACAAAATCGCATTGTGCCACTAAAAACTTGGCAGATATTCATATTTTCTGCCAGCACTTAACATTCAAAATCTTAATAACTCAACTTTGTTGTGAGTTGGAGTATGGGTACACAGAAAGAAAAGTAACTTAGTTCTTAGTTCTTAGGCTTTATAAGCTTAAATATGTAGAAATTAGTATTCGCACTACATATTAGTAGCTATTAAAAATATTTGAAAAATGTTCCATTCTAAGATTTAATATTGATTTAATATTATCTTGCCACTTGTAATTTCTTTCTGTTGAGGAAAACTAACTGAAAGAATTGTCTGTTGCCTGTTTCGAAAAATAAACCCAGAAAGGAAGGAAACTTTTGACATATTTGCATAGTTTTAAGCATGGGGCCGCGGGACGAGGGGGGGTTCTGCCAACTTATTGTTTCCTTAATCTTATGCTGAAGCACAAAGTTTAAAGAACTTCTGCCGCCTTTCTTCCCCTAGAAAAAATCGCCCACCTCCCACGTGGAATTTATAACAATAATAATAAGGAGCTGAGCTCATCGAACATTTTTTAGCTCATACATTTGTTTCATTCTGTGTGTGTTTGTTGCACATCTGTTGGCTTTTATTGTGGAATATTGTGTATTTATTTGTACTCTTTTGTTGTTCTTATTTCAGCTTTTTTTTGGCTCTGTTCCGTTGCTAATTTGTTTACCTGCGAGAACCGGGGAGAGAAATCGCTCTTGTTTATTTTCAACAGCATTTTTGGTACCAGTTCGAGAATAACGAAAACAACGACAGGTAAGCAACAATTTAGTTTCGTTTTCAAATTTCAATACTGTTTCCAAGCAGACCAGCGGAAATTTAAAGAAATCTGTATATTTTTGGGGTCGCGAGTTTTCAATTCATGGAAACACGAGTACGTATACAGCAGAAACGTGTTGAAAGGCTCGCCAGTAAAATGTTTTTGCATAATTTCCAGAATCAAAAGTGGAGGGGGGAAAAAGTGGTAAATCAAATCAAATGTTTAACACATGGAGCCGTGAGTCTCGAATGGCAAATGAAGCAAAAATAATTATTCTGATGGCCAGAAAAAAATGGCACAAAGTGGCACACTGAAATTTCAATGGACCGTTGGTTGAATGAACAGAAAAGTTGTTACAAAAAGGTGCACATTCCTCTTGCCCCTTGCCCCAAAAAACCCATAAACCATTTACCGATGCCCATAATTATTGAATGCTTTTTGTTTCGGGACATAAAACTTGTAGCGCTTCATCAGAAATGTTTCTCAATCTCAAGTTCAAGTCGCAGCTTCAAGTTCGAGCGATTTGGAGGTGTGGAAAAGGGGGGAATTCTGCGGAGAAGACCCAAATAAAGTTTCTCTCTCAAGAAACTGATTCAGCCAGCTCGAAGTGGACCCAGACAGGTAGCAGCTGCGCCTAATTGTCGAAAGTATCTGGCAGATACATTTCTTTTTGTCACGTTTAGTTGGCTTTTGTGTCTTGCTCTGATGTCAGACAACCTTGAACCTTTTGTGGCGTTTGTTTTTCGGCTGCCGCTTTTCAAATATTTATAACCGCTATCAACAACTTTTGCTTTCGTTGCTCGAGTGCTAATTGGCGCGGAAATCGCTGGAAGCCGGTTTAAACAATTGAAAATTGTAAACCAGTTTTGGGCATTAGAAGTTCATGAATTTTTCAGTGCTAAAGTCACATAGTTTTGCCTCAGATAGGGGGTAACTATGGGATAATTATAGAAATTTTTCAATTAATGTCGACTGATTGGTAGTAAACATGTGCTTGGTTGGAGGCTGGACTATTAAATAATAGTCGAACGTTGTTTTATAGTGAATTGATTGATAAATGATTTGATAACAATCTGAGATAGTGTATCTATTGAACAATTTTCTTTGCCTTGCATCTCTTACACTGTTTTTGCCCCACTACGCAAAATGAAAAAAATGTAAATTTATAATTGCAGTGTCATTAATAATGAACGAAGATTATGTCGTCATTCAAATGATTAGCTCATTTATATTGAAAAAAGGTCATTATATTTAGACTGGCTTAATTGGTTGTGATGATTTTTTATTGCTTCGCATAAAACTGAGTCGAATGCAACTGCTTTCATAAGGTTTTTCAATGACCAAAGCTTATCCTAGATGTTTGCCCGTGTTTTGGAAACCTGACTGCACTCCTAGATTTATGATTTATTCAAGATCTCCCAATGCCCCGTCCCAAATCTCTTTCGAAGTCCTCCCAGATCGCCTTCCGCATAAATTTCCGCGCACTTCAAGAGCTTTCTCCGAACACTTCTCCCGTATCTAGATAAATGTTTCTTCATGTTTGTTTCCCATTTCTTGGCCTTTTTGCTGTGTGTTTTGTTTGGTTTGGTTTCGTTTTTAGTTTCCTATTTTTATTGTTTGCTGGGTACAAGAGTACAACTCACTTGTAGGAGCGCTATCACCAGCTGGATGGGTCCGCATCGGACGACAACGGTGCCAATGGTGGTGGCTCTCAGGGAGGAGGATGGCGGTGTGGTGTGGGTGGTGCCGGTGCCCGTGCCCGTGGACATGGCTGTGGACATGGCCTGACTTGGAGTCGGCGACGATGATGACATTGTTGCTGAATAATTGAAGGCGTCTAGCTGGGACTGCTGAGATTGCTGGGACTGCTGCGTCTGAAGTTGGTGGCCGGTGTGCGGCTGGCGGGGATTGGGATTCGAGGAGGAGGCGACCGAGTAGAGCGAAGACATCGATGAGTCTAGGGCTTGGCGGCGTTCCATGGTTGCTTTTCTTTCTATCTGCTCTTCTCTACTTCTCTGTTGTTTTTATTTTTTTTTTTTTTTTGACTAACTTTCGAGGATTGAGTGCTTGTAGTTTGGTGTGTTTTGCGTGGGCGTTTTATAATCTCTGTCGTTTAGTTTTTCTCGTATTTTGGCTTATTTCCCCTGCTCGTCTCGCGTGTTTTGCATTTTGAACTCTGCTCGAAAGTGGAACTATTAGATTGAGTCACTCGCGTTCGGATTTAATGTATTGGGTTAGTTATAGCCAGGGGATTCGATTCGGCGGTTCGGTTCCTTCGGTTCGTTGCGAGCGCTATCAACGCCGGCGATCGTCTGAGAACCTCCGCGAATCGGTAGATTTTCGAAACGGAGAATTCTTTTTGCCCGCCGCGGTGACTATGACTTCATACTCGCGCTCTCCCTGTCGCTCTAGTGTCTGTTTATTATTCCGTAGTGTCTATATATACGGCTATATAGCCGAGAGAATCGTGTGTACTTTTTGCATATTGAGCCTGAGAAAATTGCCTTTGATGCGTGTGCTAGTCTCGTTGTAGAGCCCCGGTAGCCCCCCGCCCCGCCAAAACTCAAAGACAATGCTCGATTCGCGTTTATTTTTAAAACAACAAACTATTGAGTAATTTTTGCGGCGATTTCTGCCACGAAGCTAAACTGTTGTTCTAGCCCAGATACTCAGATACTGGGATGCTACAGATACAGGCTACTATAGCTAATAGATAAAGCGCACGGATGTGCGTCAAATCTGTAACATGTGCCAATTGCATTGCAGTCAATCATTTTTCATAGATTTTTCGATATTTTTGAAAACATTACGCATACGCCGCGTATGCTCGTGTGCAGCCAGCTGCCTCCATTAGGTAATTTTTGGTGTTTCTCTCAATTTTTAATAGTCGCCGCCGTTGCTGGCGTAATGTAAACTATTTTAATTGTACTTTGCGCTGGCTAAAAATAAACAGCGAACAAAAATTGGGAAGAACAAGTTCCCTTTATAAAAGTTTACAGTAGCGCAATCGAGGAAATGCTTTGCCTCCATATGTTGTTGTCCAAAAAATTTAAAAGAAGAAAAAATGGGAAATTGTTGATTGAAATTTTCTGGGGCGTGGACTGTTGTAGTATATTGAAATATGCACATGACTCAAACAAATAAGCTTTCAATGCATCAGGTCACCGAATATTTTTGAAAAATATTTTTTTGCGCATTCTGTGTCGTTTTCTATTTGTTAAACATTTTGTTTGTGCTTTCTGAGGGTCGACACAAAACTGAATATTCGACAACAACAATAAATTTAGCACACTTTGTTGATTTCATCTTCAGACGAGTGAACGCAATAAACTAGCGCCAAGCATTTTTGAATGTCAGAAATGTTCTAGGTAAATTATGGCTGATTAATTTACGTTTCATTTCACTTTTTTTTGAAGTGCCAAATTTATTGTCTTCTTCCTCGTTTTCTGCCTAACTTAATTTACATAGATATGTTTTTATTCGCACATTATTCGAGCGGAGGAGATGTGGAAAATCAAAACGCGCGCGCCGCTTTCCCAACAGCCGAACAACCGAACGCCGCGAACTTCGAACAAGACTGACCAAAGATCGGAAGACTGAAGACCGGAGACCGCAGACTGAGCAGATTCTACGGGAAGCAGCAGATCAGCAAGAGAAGAAGAGCGCGCAGCCCATGAAACTTAACCGATTCGCTCAATTCATTCATGCAGGTTGCGGTTCTCTTGTTTTGATCTCTTGACACTCGCTAAGCTCAGTTTTGAAAAGCCGGCTTGTATTTTGAAAATGAGAGAGTGTGAAAGAGAGGGCTGCAGACGCTAGAGGAGGAGGCAAGATGCGGGGCTTCAGGGGAGACGACATAAATAAACAAGTGCTCTTGGCATTCGCGGCGTCGTTAATTCATGATTTCAATTTTTAATGCCCTGCGCCCGGCTTTTCAGCAATTACAATACGAAGACAAGGTATCGTGATATGAAGCGGGATTGTACCCTGTAATTCTTATGATAAAGGGTAACTTTAAGCGAATTGTTGTTACCCTAACCCATCACTTTATTCATTCCCATTTACTTTTGAATATTGGTATAAGCAATTCATGAAGAAACTTAACATCTTAGGTGTGGATGACTTTTCCCCTTGGCTTGACATTTTCCTTGTTGGTCTGATACACCCTACATAAGACAGGGTACCTTAAACCACAACATATTCAAGTGCAGCTTTTGTACTTTAATAACAGGGTGAAGAGTGGAAGATCAAAATAACAACACCAGAGCAGCGGAGGAAACCAGACGATATCGTGTCTTAATGCAAGGCAAACTGACCGCCCGCATTTAAATCCCCTCACCTCCCATGATACTCTATCCCCCAATTTATGAAGTATTTTTCACCCAAAATGCGTGTCTTGCAGCTTGGCTTTGGCTCCGGATTCCGTGCAATATCCAACGTGCAACATCCGACGCTTCTTGCGTGCAACAGCAGTTGCCGCAGTTGCGGCAATCAATGCGCTGCAGATGTGTGTTATTATTTTTCGCTATCAACGATTCGAACTTATCGAATTATGCTTTCAGCGCCAGCACGTCAGAAAATCTGGTCGAATGGCATGAAAAGAATCTCATAGATATTTGGTTCGCCTTTCTGGATGATCAGCTCGTTAAGTATAAACTCTTTTCACTCACTCACCACACTCAGAGCGATTTATTTATATGTTTTTAATTGAGATTAATGAGCCACTTGACGAAGCTCACAAAAGCAGCCAACCCCTCTTAACCCCATTTCCCCGCTTCACCCACCGGCAGTTCACATTTCAGATAATTGAAATCACTTGAGGACCACTTGTTAAATGTTTGGGGAAGGGGCCACCCACGGAGGGAAATTGAAAAAAATTATTTAGGGTGGAAAAGTCGAAAAGAGCACTCAAGGGTTAAGTGCAGATGATGGCAATGACTTTTCTCGGATGCAGCCCAAAGTTATGCAATGGTTTCATGGATTTTCGAGATTATATTCCAGTTTTGCGGTTACTTACTTGCTTAAGCATAAAATTTAAAACTAAATATCTGAAAAGTTAGGAGGTTTTATAAAAGTTATAAATGATTAGCTTTATTTTTGGGGTAAAACATGTTCGATATTAATTGCACTATGTTTTGTGACTGTGTGGGAGAAATAGTTATAAATAAATATTAAACATACGATTAATGGCAATAATTTCGACTGGCTGTAACTGAATTAAGATTCTTACTTTAAATATGTGAAATATATTTTCTAACCATTTGGGAATTCTCTAATTTTGCAAGCCTTAGACTTAATTTGAACTAACTAAATAAATATTTCTACTACTATATTTAAAGCAGAGAAAATAAAAGCAAGACATTTTTCAAACATAAAATATTTAAAAACCTTCTGCGCAGGCATTTTAGTATATCTTTTAAGCTAAAGTTCAAGCGAACTAATAAATTTTGGTAGAAAACAGTGAACAATCATGCAAAGTAAATTGGCAAACACAACAAAACAGGGAAAAACTTTTAGCTCATGGGCTAAAATTGGTTTTGGGAAAACAGCAAAAATAATATGCCAACTAATTAATGGCAAGAATGTCGGGGATCGGCAGAGTAGCAAATGGCGCTGGTTAATTGGGCGGGAAATCGTTTTGTGTTCATCTTTCAGCTGGGACAGCTGGTCCAGATCTCTCAGAGAAATCCCTTGATCGTCTGTTTCGTTATGTTCTCGTAGTATTTGCTGCGTCGCCAGGAAGGCGGCGGCTTCGATTCGTTGGGGTTAGTTGAAGCCGGAGCGGTGTTATCGGCGGATGGGTAGCTCACCTCCGGCGTATGGGCGTTGGACATCCTGGGCGCCAGCTCCGTCGTAATGCCAGTGGCCAAACTGAATCCTTCCACCTCGCTGTCCGATTCGATGGCCTGCGGCAATGGTAGTGGCAGGAGCAGGTGTTGCTGCTCCTCGTCCGGAGTGGGCGTTACACTCTGACTGTGCAGCTCTGCCATGCCCGCCACACTGTCCTGATCCTCACTTTTCATCCGCTGCTGACGGGCGGAGAAGTAGCTAATTTCGGAGCTATCGAAGGACATATTGACTGGCGAAGGTGGTAGTTCGGGTATTTCGAATGTGCTCAAAGTTGAGTCGTCCGCCTCATCGAAGGAGTTCTTGGCCGATCCTATGTAGGAGCTAGTGCGTCCCGAGGCTGTTTGAAAGGATGAGGAGTGCGAGTTCGGCGTAAAGTTGCCTTCGGAGGCAGTGGCGAAGGATTCGTCCTCGGTGGAGCGGGATTGCCAATCCTAAAGCGACGAGATGAGTACCATTTTACAGAATCAACATTTTGGTGTTTAAACTTACCTCAATGCTTCCCAATTTTTTGATGCCATGTCCTCCAGTGCCATTGCTGATTCCATTGCTAACGACGCCCTCCTGCTGCTGGACATCACGGATGACTGCGTCCAGGGACTCGGCCACCTCGGCAATGGCTCCCAGCTTGTGGGAAATGGCGGCGCAGGCCAGTTCGTTGCTGCCTGTGGGCACCACTTGCACAGTGGCTGGCAGGGATTCCCCGGGTATCTCGCTTCCAGCACTGCTGGTCCTTCCACTGTCGTGGAGTGGACTTGGTGCAGTGCAGTCCAGGGGTAGTTCATCGGCCACGACACTGAAATCACCAGAGAGACGGGGATTATCGGGAGCTCCTGAATCCACTGAGGCAGTGCGTGAGTGCGATGGCGTTTCATTGTCGGTATAGTCGCTGTGCGGATATGTTTCGCTGTCGTTGCGGATGAGGGCCTTGATCTTGTCCAGACTCTTCAGCGGCGGACCTGAATCCACCTCATCCTCCTCCTCTTCGGTTTCCTCCAAGATAATATCCCTTTCTATTGAGGCCTTGGCTATTTTGGTCTTCACACTTGAAGTACTGGCTGTCTCATCATCGTCTTCATCCTCGTAGTCCTCATCTTCACCTTGGCCATCTTCGCTGCTTAGTTCGGGTAGCTTACTGGCCTCGTTTATAGCGTCCAAAAGACGACTTAGATCGCTGGAGGATTCACTTAGGATCTCAGGGGGGCTCTGTACCAAATCCTCCTCTTCGCTGGCCAAAGGAGCAGAGGCATTAGCCTGATTAGCAGCTTCATCTAGGGATTTATTTTCACCTTCCTCAACTGGAATCTCGACCTCATTGGGCGGTTCATCCACCACAATGCTGGGCACATCCGGCCTGGGTGTAATCTCCTGCTCCACTTCCTCATCTCCCTTTGATTTGGCAAACAAATTACGAAATCTGGCAAACATTTTGAGCTTTTTTGGGTTCGCTGCCTAGTTGGCGCCTCTTTTTTTTTTGGGCGTGGAACAATTAGTTTGACGTAAGGGGCAACAACACGCGTTTGGCTAGTGGCCAGTTGAAGTGAGCTACGTCTCTCTGACAATTGTAGATTCAATTATTCACTTTGCCGGGTTAAGCATGCAGATATTTCGAGAGTGGAACCATGAAGACACTTCTATATTTATCACCTTCCTATCACAATGCTCCCCACTGTGACCCACTTGTCACGCCTGTTCTCCAGGAAATTCACTCTTTATCTGATATATATATATCTGTATATGCTTTGACAAACCGACAGTTTTCTTGAGTTTTCCCGCTCCGTGCCGAAAAACAGAATCGAAGGAGGACCGAACGACGACCGCACTGGACCACGCACTGAAATAGACTGCTTGGATTTGGACGCCGACTCTTGGACGGAATGAGCTGCTATATAGAATAGTTCTTTTATTTTATTTCAATATTTTTTGTGCTTCTTTCGAATTTTGGGTGGTGGAACTTTTGAGTGCGTCGCGGCAGCTTGACATTTGTTTCATTCAGTCAAAAATTATTTTTGGCTGTCTAGTTTGTGGTTACTTGGGAAGTGTGGTTCGGTTTGATGGACTTCGAATTGCTTTTATATGACTATAATTTTTTCCAAAGCGAACAAGTTATATGTGATTTAATACATTTGGTAGGTGTTGTACACGTGTTAATGGCTTTTGAAGAAATCGTTTTATTTGTCGTAAGGTAGGAAGTTAATATGTTCAGGCTTGCATGGGATATTTATCTCAATAATAAACTTTCTTACTAAAGTTTTATTTACCATATTGTGTGGTAATTGTGGTCGTAATTGAAATATGTTTTTGGAACTTGATTACTATGATTTTTAAATTTGTATAGCGTATTGCCAAGTTGCCTTTGTACTTTGTTTTCCAAATACATTTCTTTTAGTTTTATTTCTAGCAACTTGTTAGTTCTTTGCTCTTTTCGTTGTTGTTTTTCCTAGTTAATTTGCCGCGAACTCGTGGGATTTGAGTGGAAATCTTTCTCGTGTTTTATTTGATATGCAGAACGTTTTGCTGTTTTTGTTTCTGAGTTTTATGCGCTGAGCATAATGAAGTAGCCGCCGATGCAATGTTGAAGTCCATGCACTCACGCACCTGCAACAGTATTATAGATTGTTATTCGCTATAACTCACCTCTTTCCTGTTAATGCGTCAAGAACGAAGGGCTCTTTGAGTCGCTTCTTCAGCAGTCTTCCCAGTCTGACCATCCTGCCCACTTCGACGAGCAGTTGCTCCCTGGCCACCAAGTGCCTCTGCAGTCGCGGAGGCATCTCCCCCAAAGGAGACAGCTCCGATTCTAATTCTGCCTCGGCATCGCTACTTATTCCACTGCTGCTGCGGTTGTGCTGCTGTCTCTGCTGCTGCTGCAGTTGGGCGGACAGTTCCTTGGTCAAAAGGGGCCGAAGTTCCCTTAACTGGCGGTAATAGGCCTCCACACTGCGGTGGAAAACGGCGGAGACGCGCAGTCTGGTCATTTGCTCCTGGGCCACAGACTGCAGACTGTGCCACGTGTGCTGCAGTTCGTCACTAATGAAACCCTGACTGGGATTGCTTTGTGACCTAGATGCTGATGGTTCCAGTTTGCAGCAGAGGCGCAGCGTTTGGGATGCCTCCAGCAATTGGCAGCCATAGTGGTAGATGCTCTAATGCAAAAAGCATAATTAGTACATATATGCAAAAATTTAAGATTAAAATAAAAAAACAAAGGCTAGGTTTTAATGAATATGATACAGCTAGATAGAAACCTAGATAGTTGTTTCAGCCCAATAAGGCCTTGATCTTTAGCCAGGTCTTAGTATATTTTCGTCACTTTGCCGTTGGCCAAACTGGCACTCCCTTTCTCTGTCTTGCACTCTGGATGGATTTCATCTGTCTTATTCCCCAAAAAAAAAGAAGTCGGCCGAAAAACGGGGGGAAAACTCACCCGTCCGGTTTCCTCGAACCCCTGCAACTCGTCCTTCTGCAGCTGAATCTCGTGGATGTTGCAGCCGACATGGGAGTGGCAGCGCAGCAAGACGGCATACAACTCCTGCAGCCAGTCCCGCGCCCGCCGCGCGTCCTCCTCGTAGGCATGGATGTGGGTCACCTGCTCCAAGGTGAGCCGCTGCAGCGCCAGCCGATGTCCGCACACCTGACGACGACGCCGGCTCTCGTCGATCTGCCTGCGCAGCTGGGCGATCTCGGCACTGTAGTCCAGCTGGAGGTCACGGCCCAGAGCGTCTTTCACCGGCATGGCCAGCATGTCGCTCAGCTTTTCACCTTCACGCACAAGTTCGCGCTCGACGTGGCCTGTGGATGTTGGAAACATGTTTAGAGATCGGTTGGATGTTGGATATAGCATGTTTAGAGATTTGTTGTTTACGGTTCGAGTTGGGACAGACCTAAATATACAACTAGGCTCTTATTAAATTGTATACTATTTCATATGATACTATTATTTAAGCTAATTTATGTTCTTACGGAACGGTTCGATGCTAAAAAGAGTTGCAACAGATGATGTTAGAAGCTTCTGTGTTGGAACTTAATAGATCGAGTTGCAGCAGATATTTTGAATGCGGTCATATTCACCTTCTATTCATTGAAATTTGAAAGCGTGACACTTGTTGAAAGTGTTTGGTATGATTTTATGATCACACAACTTTTTTGCCATATCCATGGTAATTATCAGAGTAATTCTGGCATATTTTTGTCAAGGTTCGCTGGCTATATATTTCGAGTGTAGTTGTCAAGGTTGCATACATATTTCTTTAGCAATATACAAAATTACATTTGTTTGTTAATATTTCCAAACTCACCCAACATTTCCTGGTTGTTATTGAGCTGCATGAGTAGCTGCTCTGCCTCGGGCCAGTCAAGCGATCGACTGTCCACCTCCACGACATGGTTACCGGTAGCAAGCAATTCCTCAAATTGATCGAGGAGGCGATGGAACCTCAGGGCGGTCATCAGGACATTTCTTCGTCGCTCCAATCTTTTTGCAAAGGAGCGACACACAAACTGCATGAAGTCTCGCTGCGAGAGAAGATCCTGGCATCGGTCCATATCCTTTGAAGATGCCTGCCTTTCAGCGGCAAACTTTTCGATCTTGTAGAGCAGCTCTGCATAGCAACCGTAGGTTTCACGGCACTCCAGTTCCAGTTGATCGTGCGCAGACCGCAGGGCCTCACATCCCCTGACATCACCTGCAACGCTCCTTTGGCGACTGAGTAACAGCTCGGCCTCCTGCAGGATCCAATTGGTGACGAAGGACACACCCTCCTCCAAAGTGCTGAGTTCACGTGCCTCCCTCAGAGATCGGAGTAGTTCCAGCCATGCAGTCCGGATGGCCGTCTGCTTCTTTTCGATCTCATTCAATCGCAACTCGATGCGGGCGCGTTCACAGACGAGATCGGGTGGCAGGAGGGGCTTCTGGGGGGAACAAGCACTGGCGGAGTGGGCAGCGATGGGCGGGGGACCCGCAGGGGACTCCGAGGCAGGTGCGACCGCTTGTGGCGGCGGTGAATGCGTCTCGTAGACCTCGTTGAAGCGGGCCAAGATCGCGTTACCTGTACAATGCCGAGATGCAGAGAGAAAAGGGAAAGGGGATGAGAAAATAGCACTCTGAAAAATAATCTGTTCCTACAAAACATTTTCTATTTTTAAATGACGCCAGGTTATCAGACCCAATCACTTAATTAATACATTCTTGACTGAAATTGGTAAGATTAAGGACTTTTCTCGGAGTGTATTCCAGGGCTTTCATTGAGGGGGGATCGGATCTAGCGCTATTCACACATCCACAAAAGTGAAAACTCACGCCCGGAGTGGTTTTAAATCGCCGTCTGGCTCTTTGGACTGTGGCATGTGCCACCATTTCGTTGCGCATCACCGATTTTTGTGGCTGTAAGTGAAAGGTCACGATTGTCGTTGTTGCTGTGGTTGTCGTTTTGCCAAACCCACGCACTTAAACCAGAACTCGGCCGAATTTGAAGTCGTTGTTCAAAAATTGAAGTGTGAACACTGTGAAACAAGGTTTGCTCACGGCACAATGATCCCCAACCGCAAATGATTCTCGAAAATAACTTAATGAAGCCAGAAAAGTATTTGATTCTTAGCTGTGGCTTTCATAAATTCTGAATTAATATGTGGAATTCATGAAGTCATGATTGTTAAAGTCTTGCGAAAACTGATAGTATTCGGAATGTCTGCCATTTCCAATCAATCAATCTTTCTAATTTCACAAGCAATTCTCAATTGTCAAATCATAGCCAAAACAAAGCCTATTCAACTCAACTCCGTAAAAACTGTAGATTTTTAAATTATCTTATCAAAAGCCGCATTTCTACCTAAAAGACCTTCTGTAGGCCTCAGTATACAAGCTCTCCAAAGGCAATTTCAATGTTATTCAGTGCCGTTAAAATCAACCCACAATAAAATCGACAACAAACGGCGCGAAAAACGAGTTTGCCAAACGTGGCGCATTTCTAATTGAAAACACACACAAAATTCAATGATTTACTTGTCACATGTGTGTCTTTCATCCCGTCTCTGTCTGTCTCACTTAACTCGTTTGCTTCGAGGGCAAACCGAATTATGTTAATTGCTCGCGGGCAAACAAAAAACGACAAGCGAACAGACCAAAAAACAAAAGACTCAAGCGACGAACTCGACTCACCCAAGTCGATGGCGGTCTCTATGTCGTTTTGCACACCGGCATGCATCTGGGCGCACTTCTTCAGCTCCACATCCGCTTCCGCCGGCCGCAGAGACTTGTGCTCCCGCAGAAGAGCCAACAGTTTCTCCATCGAAGCCAAAGTCTGCACATGCGACTTGGTGAACTCGTCGATGGACTGCGAGAATATAGCCATTAAGTGCCGTTCGAACGGTGCAGAAATTGGGGCACTTACCTTGCGCTGCTGCAGCCACAGATCGTAGTTGAACTGCAAGGTGCCGCCCAGTTCCTCGGGCAGGTTCTGCGGCTCTATGAACTTGAACAGCCTCGCCTTCGACAGCACCAGCGGCTATTTAGAGAGCACAGTGAGAAATTAATGAGTACAATGTTGAAACTCTAAATTACTAGGTTGCAGTTTATTGTGGGGTTTATGGTTATGACATCTTTTATTAGGAAATAAATCGATTTAATTGCAACCGATCCTCCAATCTAAGCTATTAGCTTACCTCTCCCTTGACCTGGGACTTGGTGCACGGCTCCACATGCTTCTCCCAGAAGCCCTCCGCCCTGACTAGATACAGATCCACATTGATGTCGCCCCCAAAGAGGGCGTAAATCTGGCGCACCTGCTGCCGCGATATCCGCGAACTGCTCTCCTGGGCATTGACCACCACACTCACGCCATTCTGCAACACCGAAGCGCTGGAAGAGATTAATGCCAGGTTTTTTAATCGGTTTGGGACTGGAGGAAAGCGTCTTTAAGCGCTTCATTAGCTTGCCAGTTAGGATTTGGCCAAATCAGCCACTCTTTTTTAGGGGAACTCATGCCAGTTGATTGATCACAATCAATATATCCATAATTCATGTGGCTTCTTCTCTGTATTTAACAGATTGTTTGATGCCTACCTCGTAAAATTAAACAATTTGCTTGTTGTGCCAACAGATAAACAAACTAAAGTGGTTAAATAACAAAAGAAGGGCGTAAAGCCCACAGGTTGTTTAAATAGGTAACGAGCGGTATATAATTTTCATAAATTATCTTAAGGTTTTTAAGAGGGCCAATTTATTGCTACTACTATTTTTACATCTGTTGCTTGTAAAGTATGTTTATAAAATGAAAGTGTGTTTAAACTGACTGAACTATGTATCAAGTTACTCTGAACTTATGGACTCTAATATAATCGAAGTAATATTAGGGGATGTTAAAACCAATTTTCATTCAACACAAATCATCTGACTTCAGAAATTTTAAATTATTTAGTCGGTTTTAAATCTCTGGCACTTAGCATATAAATAACCAGATTTTGTGAGGTGCTTTCCGCTTTTCGAGACCCGTTTTTAGGCCCCTCCCAGAGAGCCGTGTCTAATGAAAAGTAATGCATTAAAGACGACAAAAAATGAACCTTCATCATCTGCGGGCTATTTGCATATTTCGGCCATATGCTAATGAGTCGTCGGCATTTCCACTGCCGGTTTCTAAAGTTTCTGTGCCTAATGGCAAATGCCTAATACCACTTAATTCCCGATTCTCACCTGAGAGACCGCTTCAGATAGTCCAGAGTCACCTGCAGATAGCGGCGATTCCACAGCTGCAGATCGTTGAATGCGTTGACAACGAAGATGATGCGCTTCTGGCGATCGAATCCGCCGGATAAGTAGGCACTCCGCGTCTGCAGGGCGTTCAGCACGTCCTCCTCCATCTATACGGAGTTTAATGATGGGATTGCGATGACGATGCGGCTTTTCTAAATGCTAATTGAGCCTCTTGTCGCCGCAAACATTTTGCTGTTGAGACAACGCGGGATTAGGATTTTCTTTTTGTTTGCAGTTGGCTGTTTGGAAAAGCTTGAAAATTAATACAAGTCACAGTTATGCGAGTTGTTTTCGTTTCTGTGGCTGCTGCTGCTGTTTTTCTTGCCGCTGCACAATGCTGCACATTTCCAAATGCCGCGAGACTTTGTTGGGGAACACGTTTGACAAGTTGCAGCCTGAAACTTCGGTTGCCTTTACTTTACTTTAGTCCGGTACACCGAGGAAAATCGTCACACGCTTAAAACGATAGTTGGGCTTAAATAGCTGCAGGCCATTTACCCGAACCAACCAGCGCTACTTCATTTAACGAATAAATCTATGAATGGCGTTATTGTAAAATACTTTTACGATCCACCCAATTTCTCCCAGTGCCTAGCTAGTCTCTCCACATGATTTTCACTGTTTTCATGTTAGTTTAGGAGTTTTTTGTTGGCTTTTTCAGTTTGGGTCTCTATCTCTCTGGCCTAATGGAAAAATTCCATTTTTGCGCATGAGTATTTTGACACAAATTGGAGTTTTAGCTCTTTTCCATGCCGGCCAGCAGCAGCAGTTTGAACTTAATTTGTCGGCTGATAAGGGGCGCGGCAGACCCAAACGCTATGTGGCATGTATATGGTACATAGAGGAGGAAAAGAGCCGAGTAATTCTTTCACTTGTGAGCCAGAAGTACGTGCCAGAAATCCTGTTTGCCGCCAGTCTATCTTACAGTTATGCGTAAGTGGTCGATGCCTCTTTTCCTGTCTCTCAGTCTGCCCCATCTTGCTCCGCTTATTCTTTACTCTACCCAAGAGTATTTGGATATCTGCTGGACTCTTTTTTAATGTCATGATATATTTGTTTTTCCAAGTAGATTGGAGACCATCTATTATATTATAGAAAGTAAAATTTGCAGCAGTCACATATTTAAATTAAAGTATATGTTTGATTTTCTGCCTTATAAGTGTATTAAAAATTCGGTACTGCAGACCCAACTTCCTTTCCCGTTTTTATGTTCTATGTTCTATGCTAACCAATTTGCACTACTTGGCTTGACTGCGAGTTTTGATGGCAGGAGCGAGAGCAACCTGTTTCTTTGGCCGCTTTTGGGAAGCTGTAATAATTGTCATAGCGGTCGATTGGCCCCCCACCAAAAACCCCTTTTCAATGCACTTTACTACGCCCCTTCCGCATTGGATTTCAATTAATGGCAGAGGACAGGTAAAAAAAAAAACAACCTTGCAGCAGCAACTTTGGGATGGGGCATACATACTTCTGGTTTCAAATGTCAGTACGAAAAATACTTGCAAATATGAGCGGAGTTATGTCTATATTTTTATATCCCACTGAGCTCAGCGAAAAACTCACGAAAAGGGTAGCTGAAAATTGAGAACCCCGTGGGGCTCGTAATGCCTCGAATCTTTGGAATCGGGCACACCTTTCGGCCTAAAAAAAATAGATGGCAGCAACAAAAACCGTTTGAGCTGCTGTGTTGTTTTCTTTCAATTTCGTTCAACTTTCTTGAGAACTTTTTTGGGTTTTGTTTTCCTCGGCTGGGCTTTTTTATTTTTGTTTTATGATATGGCGATAAGATCTATGCCAACGACGGGCTGTTAAATTAATTGAAAAGTTCAGCGGCAGCAGCAACGAAACTCATTAGCATTTCTCCACACAAAATTTGTTTTAACAGCTGACAAATGTGTTCAGCTGTTTCGAAATGAGTTTTCAGTTCACTTTGCGTGTTGTTCCATGTGAAGTAACTCGACTTGGTTTTGACATGCAGAGCGACTCCTTATCGATTGGGGTCTTACTTCTTAGTATTTCGAAACGAATTCGGTTCTTATCGCTCTTTTCGACAGCTGAATAACACCGACAAGACACCACCGATATCGTTCATCCGCCCCGTCCGCCCGCGTGGAATTCTCGCGCTCAACTGAAAGTTTCCAATCTAAGTTTCGATCTTAGCCACGATCGGTTGGCAACCCGGTTTTCGGTTCGAGTTGCGGCTCGAAGTGCGTTCGAGTTGCAGTTGCTTGCATGTCAGCTGTTTTTTGTTGCATTCCAATTGATCGTGAACTGTAGTATTTTGTATTTTTTACTGCACTGGTTGATTATTACCCGCACGTTTTGCCCTTTTTAGGGGGGCGCCTTGCAAACCGGTTGGGATTTCTTTTCTTCCGAGTGCAAAATTAATACAAAACATGCGTTTTGTCTGCCAATGGAGATATCGGAGATTCTGTGGGAGCACTTTTTTATTTTCATTACTTCCACTTCTTTTCTACTTTTATGGGTATGATGAACTTGGCAAGAGAGTTTTATATGTGGGAATTTATTTATATGGATTCATTTGGAGAGTTCATTAAAATAGGAGTTCTAAAGTTGATAAGTTGTGATTAAATGCTTTTTATACCTAATTAATTTTCAATTCTCTGTCAAATGTTTTTTTTTAGGGTATTATCCATTCGATTCAGTCAAATTCCCTGCCTCACGCACTCGTTTTGTTGTTTTATTCATGTATCCCTTGACGTGGGAACTTTTAATTGTGTGTGCTGGGAGTTTGCAGACAATGCCAGGAATTGTTGTCCACTTGAACATCTTCCGCCTCGCTAAGGAAAAGTACTGGAAAGTGCAGAAGGATATTTAGTATGCTTCCCTGACAGCACAAATATCAAAGATTTATTTCTCTTTGCGGGGTAAATGAAAAAAGGAGCAGTCCAGAACCGTTTTAGGCTTCACTTGTTTATGAAAGGGGACAAAAACAAACATCTCCACCAGAAAAGGGTCACTCCCTGGAAACACGGTCTAGGGAAGGGGTTCTGTGGGTTACGACCCTTATAAACATGTCAATCACAAGTAAATTGTTGCAGATTTAATGGTCGTCCAAGGAATGTGGGTCTGGCAATAGGAATCCCGCCCGACAGCCCGGACTCACTGAAATGCAAACGGATTTCCACTGCTGTGTCAGCAGTGTCGGAAAACGGCGAGAAATACAGTGAAGCTTCGACAGATGACTTAAAAGTTAACTAATAAAAAAAAAACATTTAATGTAACAAAAAATTAATTATTATTAATTATTATCTGCATTTCGTTTATTAGTATCGATGGCATCTAGTTTTCCGACAGCACACTGTACCAAATTGCGTCCACCATAGATTTTGCTTTCCATTTCAATGGCTCCCATGAATTTATAGGCAATCTTCGGAGGCCTAGGCGCGATGGTTTTGTTTAATGAAACTTAAAGTGCGTGCCAGAGTGCCCGGGCACGTATCCTTGAGCTCCTCGAGGGATTCTAGGGGGCTGAGGAGAGCGGAACTGGAAGCTGATGAAGTCAGGGCTGCACTCAATTGCAATAGCCGACCGCAAAATGGCGTCGAAAGGACTTCCGTTCGAGCAAAAAACAAGAAATCATGCAACTGGGCATCATCGGACGTGAAAAGCTGCTGTTTTCCTTTTTATTTTTGTTTTTGTTAATGTTACTGGCGGAGAACGAGGAATGGATTCCCCTGCCCCGACAGCTTTAACGGCTATTAGAAAATTGCGAAAATTGCGCACACGTTTTGGCTGAGAAAAGCGGGAACGTTGCATGTGGCAGGGCAATCGAGTGCAGTTTGTGGCCTCAGATTTATTGCACCGAGCTGGAAATATTCGAGATGGCCGGCTCGCATTTTAAACAGTTTTCGTTAAGTTTGGTTTATTAAGCCCCACGCCAGGCCTCTGCATAATTCATTCGGTTTAAGGGTTTTCCACCAATTCATTTCAATCAGGCCGAGAGAGCAGAGAGTCTCGAGTCTCGGCAGTCCGTGGCTCGTTTTAAATCATTTAGTGTGGTAGTTCTGGCCGTTTTATGGGCCCGTCTAAAGGAGTGCCAGGTGATGTTTATTGGACGTATGCATGCCGCATCGAAAGTGCTCCAGAATCGCTTTAAAGTTTGCCGGCAAAATTTACGGACTTCACCTTGAACACTTTTCTCGTTTGCGGTAAAAGTTTATGGTTGGTAAATCTTCTTTAACTAGGTTTTCCCATCCAACTGCATTTCATATTTTTTTGTCGTTCTATTTTTGTAAATTACCTCATTCAGTGAATATTAAACAGGACCTCTGAGAATATATTTAGCCCAAAACATGCAACCCAAATGCGGGATTTCGGTTTGCCTATAATATTTCTTGGAACTTTTTGCAATTAACGCCGAGTTGATTTAAGGTATGCGCAAGTTTCCTGGCTGAATTCCCGTAAATCTTCAGTTCACAGAAACAACGTTATTCCAGTGAAAACGGTGGCTTTCTTTCACTTTCATTAAGTGCCGCCCAAGGTTGCCCCGCGAATTCATCAACTTTCCCGGCCATTAGCCAGGGAAACCCGAAACCAAAACACCAGCAGATCCGTCGTTCCTCGAACGATTTCCTTAACCTCTTTAAGGCTGCTTAACCCAATATCACACCAAAAGAAATTG
Source organism: Drosophila simulans (assembly GCF_016746395.2). Taxonomy (NCBI): domain Eukaryota; kingdom Metazoa; phylum Arthropoda; class Insecta; order Diptera; family Drosophilidae; genus Drosophila; species Drosophila simulans. The sequence continues at coordinate 2,142,659 of NC_052522.2, forward strand.
TTGCTGAAATCGGAGGCGGAAAGCGTTCGAGTTGCTCACCCATTCAAAGGGAATTGGAGTGCACACGAGTCGGGCAGCCTGGCAGCCAGGCCAACCCACTTTAATTTGCAAATCTAGGCATATGCCGTAAAGGCTTTATGGCTTCCACCTTCGAAGCGCCAAAAAATGAATGGGGGAACCCCGTGGCGTCTCTGATTACAGGCGAAATATGCCACGTGTATGTGGTACGCATATGTGTGTGGGGGGCAGTTTTGATTCTCTGAAGTGGCAAAATCGATAGTGTAAGGAGGGAATTTTCTTGTATTTTCTTATATTCCCTGGGCCTTTCACTCGAAAGTTAATTGATTGAATTAGCCAGCCGAGCGATGACACAAAATGGAGAAGCTACTTCCATAAATATTAATATGGGCCAATCAAAACAAATGACAAGAAAATTATGCGATACCAATGTTTAAAATTCAACAACTTCCTGGGTAACAACAAAGTGTTTAAATTAATAAATGCCACTCCGGTTTCCACACCCACTTCATAATCGCATTTCCCCGCATTTCGTTACTAGGCGTCGCCCTAAAGGTAGGCAACGAAAATCCACTCCGCCTGCTGGAAAATACATTTTCAATGAAGCAGTCTACTTTTCCGATGACAGAAAAGTTTCGCTGGAATTTTAGGAATTTAATTTGCATACATTTGGTTGACTGATTACTAGCTATAGCTCGGATTCTGAACTATTTAAGCTTGTCAAACTTGATGTAAGGAAAATATTGTGTTCCTTTTCAAGGACTACATATCATTTCTATTGGCATGGGATGCTTAACTTTTTTTTGTTCCATGGCATCGATATCTGTGGCATCGACTGCGCTAATTGTTCTAATGCGCTCAAGCTGTAAGCTGCTTAAAATTGCTTAAATTGCAAGTTGAATAACAGCAGGGGAGAAGGAAACTCTCTAACAAGGACCTGAAGGAAGGAAATATATATACTCATATGTACATATATGTACGACTGACTTCTGAGTCATTGACGTCACTAAGGAAATAATCTACAATTACGCAGCAGTTGGAGAAATTGGCAACGATTATTGAACACTTAGTGTAAGTAGGTAGGGGAATGTCATACTAGGTTGGCAATTTAAAGAGTGTGATGGGCTAAACGAGTCCTTTTAATTTAAAGACGGCAAGGAATTGCCATGCGAACAGTTTAAAAACTTATTGGAATGCTGCTGTTTGGAGTCTTGTTTTATTAATATCATTAAAAGGATTTGTAGCTAAACCTGAGCTGTAATACAAATTGTTGAGATATATATGTTCGTACGATTTAACATATTTCAACATTACTAAACGATGCATTATATATGCTCTAGTTATTCCTATGAAGCTATCTTATTAGTATAGAATATTCAATTTTATACCATAGGGATTCGTATAAAATACATCACAGCTTGCTCTTAGCGTGTGTGCTCCTTTTAAAGAATCTTTCTTGCTGTCGCCGCTTCTCCTCGGCACTTAGGTGCTGCTCCTTGCCACTCAAGGACCAAGAAGTGAGTGCCGGAGGTCGGTGATGTCGGATGAAGGGCACTATGTAGCGGGCACACTCCTCGGCGGCATGAAGATGAACGTGATGGGTACCTCCATCCACCTCGTAAAACTCGAAGTGCGGATTGTTGTGGCGTAAGATGGCGACCGCCTTCTCGGTTCTAACTCCCACAAAATTAGATCTTGACCCTTTAATGATCAAGTAGGGTTTTCTCCGAATGCGCTTCGCCAACGCCTCAGAAAATCCAGGTTCCATTTGCGTTAGGCTGTAGTATTTAACTCGTCCATCTCTGGAGAAGAAGAATCTGTCTGGATAGAGTTGCGACTTCGACACCTGCCGGTGAAGCAAGTGTTGGGCAAACTCTGGGGTCACCGAGTTGTAACTTCCTTTGGCGAGGACCTCGTTCAGCTGTGCAAGGGTGTAGGAGGGAGGCTCGTGCAGATTACCCTCCTCCTGACGATCCTCTTCCACCAGGTGCTTTTCCAAGCTGTGGGCCAAAGTTTTAATAACCGTTTTGGGGCTCGGCGTCCAGGGCAGCAATATGTCCAGTGAGATGACCATGTCGACTGTATGTGGTGCCAACGATGTGTAAATGAAGCTTATGATGCCACCCAATGAGTGGCCCATCAATGAGACCTTCGACCAGCCGTATTCCTTCATTACTCGAGGAATGATTAACACGTAATCGTTGACGGCGTAGTGCATTCCTGGCTGAATGCGAGCGGATCTTCCATGTCCGGGTAGGTCGATGCACAGCACGCCTATGTAGTCGGGAAGCAGGGGAATCAAGCGATCGAAGGTTCCCAGATTGTCCAGCCATCCGTGAATCGCCAAGATGGGTCGCTCCTTTCGATTGCCATACCAACGTCCGGAGATGTGACCCCAAGGTGCCGGTATTCTCACCTCCTTGAACTAGAAAAAAGCAATGCTGGTTACCATTTTCATCAAAAACACTCTGAACTTAAGAATTTTACTACACACTTTCAGTTTCTGCACAGTAAACAAAAATTGCCGCAACGGGTTAAGGTCGCTTATCTTGCTATTTCGTCTATAATATTATTTCTGGCATACTCACATCGCTTAGAGACATAGTTCCCATATTGATTGGTGGTTTGCTGACCTTTGCCCGTCTGTAAATTGGTACAAAATCCAGAAATGAAGGCACCGCGTGTTATCTTAAGTATCTAAACACCTGCAAAATCGGCGATTCGGTGATCACACCTCTTTCGGCTACAACAGCTGATCTACGACTAATTCCTAATATTGTTTTTTCACTTTTGAAAGCGAACTAAAGAGTAAACACGCCGAAATAAAGAGTACCTGTTTTTGGCGCGAAACAAATCATCAATTTTAAGAGAGCGAACAATTTGTTTTTCAAACAGCTGATTAAAAGTATTTCCAATTCGTAGTATTGTTTACATTCGCGTTTGCTCAGGGTGAAAATATCTTTTTAAAATTTGATACATTTTTTGTGGTATTACGAGCTTTGTTGAATACTTATTATTCCGAAAAACTTTAAAATATTGTAAGAATTTAATCAAAAATTGTAGCTGGCACTATGCTAATTACCAAAGTTCACCGAAAAAGCAATACGAGGGTGGTATGGTCCAATTGTTCTTATCTCCGTTTGTTATGATTTTATTTATTTGCTTACTCACTCGCCGAATGACAAAGTTCACATAAGACGATTGCCCTTTGCACTTTGATTATTAGACTGGGTCCAGTCATTGTGGTACCACTTCCACAATTATCTTTAGTATCTGCCTTAAGCGATGAAAATACGTTATGCTTTTTAGAATTTCCCGTTATACGGATGTAACAGATAGTTCTTATCAGATTACCTACGAGGTGTAAAATTTAATTATCCAAAAACATATTGTTTAATATGATAGTTTAAATTTAATACTTGTCGTGTGTTCACGTTCTCAAACTTTACAACCTTTACAAGTAATGGTACAGTGTATTATTATCACAACTTGCTGCGCTTTTTGTTGGTCCGTGTGAGAAATCCCTTTGGTTTCCTCGATCTATCATCCTTTCCGGCCACAGCCCAGGAGATCAGGGCAGGAGGTCTGTGATGCTGGATGAATGGCACAATGTAACTGGCGCATTCCTCGGCGGCATGCAGATGAAGGTGATGGGTGCCGTTTTTCACCTCGTAGAACTCAAAGTGTGGATTATCCTTGGCCAAGATCGACATAGCCTCTTTGTTGCGGTCGGAGAGATATGGTGACAAGGAGCCCTTGATGATTAGATATGGCTTCTTGATGATCCGCCTCGCCATTTCTGCCCCCAGACCATCGTCGATGTCTATGTAGTGGTAGTACTTTACTCGAATATCCCTCGAGAAGTAGAACCGTTCGGGGTACAGTTTCGACTTGGCCAACTGGCGGTGGAGCAGGTGCTTTGCCAGCTCCGGGGATACGGAATTAAAGCTTCCCGTGGCCAGCACCTTACCCAACTGGGTGGGGGTGTAGGAGGGCGGCTCACTATAATTTCCCAGCTTCTGTAGCTCAACATTCACTAGTTGTTTCTCTATACTCAGGGCCATGTAGTCTATTTCGGTTCTCAAGGGGAGCAGTATGTCGAGGGAGACTATCATATCGACGGTGTGAGGAGCAAGGGAGGCGTAAATGAAGCATAGGATTCCGCCCAGTGAGTGTCCAATGAGAGAGACCTTTGACCATCCGTACTCCTTCATCACCAGTGGAATTGTGAACACGTACTCGTACACACTGTAGTACATTCCAGGTGGCAAGTGCGATGATCTTCCATGTCCTGGCAGATCGATGCAGAGTACTCCTAGATAGTCAGGTAGGAGGGGAATCAGCCGATCAAAGGTTCCCAGGTTGTCCAGCCATCCGTGAATGGCCAAGATGGGTCGCTCGTTCCGATTTCCGTACCAACGTCCAGAAATGTGACCCCAGGGTACGGGAATCTTCACAGCTTCGAACTGGAAAATGCACAAACTGTATTATTCACTTTTAACTATTAACCTGTTGTTAATTTGGTTGACTTATACCTAAGGTTACAAATTAATAATTGGAGGGTAAAGGTTGTTTATTAATCTACTAATGTACTTACATCGCTTAGTGACAAAGTTCCCATTGCTCTTAATTCAAGTGGTACTGCCTTTTCTTATCTTAATTTGCTCTAAATTATTTGTATTCCGTTTAATTTTCTACTCGTCCTTCTGCTTTAACATGTTGGCGCAAACTAACATATTGTCTTAAGTTGGGTTTGCTATTATTCAAACTCAAAACATAAAGAGATCTTTCTATTCTCTATTAAATTATTAAATTATTCTCTTAAGTAATAATGAAGAGAGCGAGATAAGATTGTGTTCTAAGTTGTATTTTCTCACGAGCTCTTACTACAACTTAAAACTATAGTTTATAAAATCCATAGAATGATCTTCGTGTTCTTTATCACACCAAGTTGTTGTTAATTATTTTTTATGTACATTAGTTTATTCTTCATTTATTAAAATACAAATAATCTAGCAATTCGCGAGCGCTTAAGTTGACTTGCCGAGGTCGAATAACAAAAACATGAATAAGCTTTGATGAGAGAAAAAGCTTTCGAGTGTTTCGGGGCGAATGGCAATGTGAGATCTGTTACATTTAAATATTTTTTTTTATATTAAAGGAAGGTCCAAATATATGTATTTAGTTTATAATCCGAATTTAAGTCGGAAATGATCTTGATACACTGGTCTGTATCCTTATTTCTTCTCAATTGACTTAAATTGTGGTGCATCTAATCAAAGGCATCTGCTAAGATTATGAACACCATCGCATAAACCAAAAAGCCTATAAAAGCACGTTAAGTGCTTGTAGAGATTATTTGCCAACTTAAAAATACCGTCTATTAATAAACTTTTATTACGTTTCAAAATGAAAAAAGCGTAACAACTAATCATTCATAAATACAGCCCCAGTACTAATGACTCTAATCTTAACATTGATTACTGCACATTCTTAGATTAAACTCGCGATCCCAAGATCGGAATTCATGGTTATGCTATTAAAACTAAATTATTTGCGGTTTGACTATAACTTTCCTTGGAACAGAGTTGCATTCGACGGAGGTCGATGGTACTGAATAAAGGGACACATGTACTTCGCACACTCCTCGGGGAATCGCAGGTGAACGTGATGGGTGCCGTTGTCCACTTCGTAGAACTCAAAGTGTGGGTTATCCTGGGCCAAAATGGAAACGGCTTCGTCAGTGTGCGGGCCCAGAAAGGGCGACATGGATCCCTTGATAATGAGAAAGGGCTTCTTTCCAACTCCCCTGGCCATATCGGCACCCAGGTCCGCACCAATGTCCCAGTAGTTGTAGAACTTGATCCGTCTATCTATGGATAAGTAAAACGAATCCGGGTTCAGTCCTGACTCCTTCACCTGGCGGTGGAGCAGGTGCTGGGCCAACTCGGGGGTCACCGAGCTCAGCGTGCCATTGGCGACTGCCATTTCCAATTTCGGCAGCTTGTAACTGGGTGGCTCCCGCAGATTGCCGCTCGCCAGGATCTCATCCTGCACCATGTGCTGATCCAGGTTTCTGCGAAAGCTTTCGAGGGCAATGTCACTGTCGAATTTCGGCAGCAGCACACAGTCTATGCAAATGACCATGTCCACAGTATCGGGTGCCACTGTCGCGTAAATAAAACTGTAGAAGGCGCCCAGTGAGTGTCCCATGAGGGAAACCTTCTTCCACCCAAAATGCTTCATAATCCGCGGAATAATGAACACGTCGTTGTACACATCATAGCGAATTCCTAGTGGCAGGGGCGAGGATCTTCCATGTCCTGGTAAATCGATGCAGAGCACTCCCACGTGACCGGGTAGCAGTGGCACCAGGCGATCAAAGGTGCCCAGGTTGTCCATAAATCCGTGTAGTGCCAGGATGGGGCGTTCCGTTCGATTTCCATACCATCTTCCTGAAATGTAGCCCCAAGGAGCAGGAATTTTCAGCTCCTTGCACTGCAGAAATTTCTATGAAATGCATCTTACATCGGTAACTGGAAGTTGTTTCAACATGGTTTTTAGTTTATGCAGGATACGGCGTTTCAAACGTCTTTCTGCTTTAACAATCAGTCATCGACTTCTTTCAATTTTTATGTTGCTGCTGCTTTTTGGCGGTAATGTTTACAATATCAGTAATCGAGATACACTTAAAAAAGCTTCCCACATAAAAGCTTTTTGATTACAAAACGCACAATATAATCTAAAAGTAGGGGAAGTAGGTAGGTTGAGGACCTAATTGTACCCTGCATCTTTCCATAATTTCTAGTTTATTTTACTACTCCCAAAAATGTGTTTCCTAAAACTTAAAGTTTGCTGCTTCTTGGAGGTCTGTGATTTCGGATGAAGGGAACGATGTAGAGGGCACACTCCTCGGCGGCGTGAAGATGGACATGATGCTTGCCGCCCTCCACCTCGTAGAACTCAAAGTTGGGGTTATCCTGGGACAGAATGGACATCGTTTCGTCGCATCGAGGTCCCACAAATGGCGAAAGGGATCCCTTGATGACCAGATAGGGCTTCTTTTCAATGCGCCTCGCCATTTCACGAGCAAGTCCGTTTTCAATATCGAATATGTGGTAGAACTTTACACGTCCATCTCTGGAGAAGAATACCTTCTCCGGGTACATGTGTGACTTGGCCACCTGGCGATGGAGCATGTGATCGGCCAGGTGTTGTGGCACCGAGTTGTTGCTGTTCCTGGCGAGCGTTTGACGCAGTTTACTTAAGGTGAACGATGGCGGCTCATGTTCTGTGCCATCCGCCTGTCGCCTCTCCTCCAGCAAATAACCTTCTATGTCCTTGGTCAACTTGCTGGGATCCTCGATCCTCCGCGGAAGCAGTACATCCAGTGATATAATCATATCGACTGTACTAGGAGCCATGGCCGCGTACATGAAGCTCATCACTCCTCCGAGGGAATGACCCATTAAGGAGACCTTGGACCAGCCAAATTCCTTCATTACCCTCGGTATGATAAACACATAGTCGTAGACGTTGTAGGGCACACCCGGCGGAAGCCTAGAAGATCTACCATGTCCTGGTAGGTCGATGCATAGCACGCCTATGTAGTCGGGAAGCAGGGGAATCAGACGATCGAAGGTCCCAAGATTGTCCAGCCATCCGTGAATTGCCAAAATGGGTCTATCAGCTCGATTGCCATACCAACGGCCTGCTATGTGACCCCAAGGTGCTGGAATTATCACCTCTTCGTACTGCAGGCGTTTCTAAATATATTTGGAAAAAACCATTATTCAATTTAAAATCCATTTTTGAGGGATAAACTACATGCAAGAGTATGAAATATTGCACTTGCATTCTAACACACTTTTCTGCTTTTTGTTTTGATTACTTACATTCATTGCTTCTTTTGAACTCTTTGTAATTTCTTTCGCCGAAAATGTAATTAGCTAATAATATGCTTTTTTCATTCTTATACAAACAACCGTTTCTGACGTCTCAAACAGCCTTGAATGCATAGATTTAATCCAGTTATTTTGACCGAGTATTATCTTTACTATCTTATATTCATATCACATCAAACCATGTGAATTGCCAAAATTTTTAGCAACGACTTGCAACTGCGACGGCTTTTTGGCGACTAAATTGTTTTCGTGAAAATGATCAGCATGATCACCGCAGCAATATAAAATCTGTGAAACATATACCTTAATGAGCAAAAATGAGACAGAACGCAGTAGTCAGGCGGATGGTATTAGTGCAAAAAAACAGGAATTAACCCATTATAGCAAAACACTTTTGTTTCAAAGACTATCAAACATTTTAAAAATAAATTAAATATGTTAAAAAATGTACTGTGAAATTAAATTAAACAAGACAAAAACGTAGGTACAATTATTTTTTCTTAATATTTACTGAACCATATCTTACATAAATTTAACTTGATATATTTTATGAAATTCCTCTTTGGCTTCGGTTTCGTGCTCCAATTCGCCCATAGGCAAACGTGGGTTAAGGTCGAAGAGCGAATTTTTGGGCGCACGACGCACTCAACGCACTTAATAATCTAATAATATGCTTCTGAGATTAGGGAACAATTTTAGGTGGTGTAGGTAAACAAACACAATTCAACTGTGCTGTTATGTATTTGCATTTGGTTTTTCGAATTCGGGCGATGATCCTCTTATCAGTTGCAAACGCAAAATCACCACTATCTTCTGTATCATCACTTTGCCCAGTTTGGACCACCTGATGGTCGGTCATCGACGTCCGGTCGCAATAAACTGCCGTGGGATTTGGGGAATGTGTCGATTACTACGTGACTCTCAGGTAGAATCGAGTTTTCCACTTGCCGTGTCCACATCGATGCACTCGGTTACGCCATGCTGGCCTGGAGTGGTGGTCATGTGCCTGGTTGAAGTTCAGCTTTTTCCTCGGACTTTTTTTTAACACCAACGAGCACGTTTTTCCATTTTTCTGTAAGGGCTTTGGCGACGTTTACCTGGAAAAATTCATAGGAGTCGAAGATACCTGCTTGTTTCTTTTTTAACTAATCCATAGGAGAGTAGTTCTTTGCTTTAATGCAGGACGATGTGCCTATATCCTACTATCAACTGTATATGTTACACAAAAGTAGTTCTCCTGTGTGTACTTTACGTTCCTCTCCATTTCAGGCGAACTTCATCCTGCCCGGCTGTCTGTCACCCAAGTGCGATTCCCTTCCGCTGTCTTTCCCCTCGACTGGCTGTGACTTCTATGCAGCAATATCTGATTCCTGCTCAAAGCTTAATTTGCATTTGGCCAAATTTCCTTATGCATTTAGATCGGGTGTGCAAGAAGCTGCAGCCATGATTTATCTTAAGTTTATGTCTGAGTAATTTATCATGTCTGCTGGGGTCATGACGCCACCTTCCCCCCACTCGCCCCACTCCGCCTTCCTGTTGTGTAATTTTCCCCAGGCAGAGGGGGCTATGCAAATTGTCCCGAGCTTTCCCCGAAGTGAAAGTGCCATTTCACTGGCGGAATTTGTGCGTGTACTGGCCTTGAATCTGAATCCATAATTTGCCTGTCAACGGCAGCAAGGCAATGTCGTCGTCGTTGTCGTCGTGGCCCAAAAATTGTGCGCACATAATTGAGTTCAAGCATTTGGAGGCCAATTATGATTTCCCACTTTTCACCCAATTTTCTTTTGTCCCTTGGCGCGGCTCCTTTCACATCTCAATCAAAAGGGCGCGCAAAGTCCTTTGTCCTTCGAGCTTTCTCCGCGTGGCTTTAATTGCCTCGCCCACTTAACGTATGCAAATTAAATTTAATTCTTTTTCCTTCAACCGGATGTCCTTCGGTTTTTCGGGTCACCTTAAGTGGGAAAGCAGCTCACCTACGGTTTGATAAATATTTATGATACCCAATGATAGTTGTGCTGAACGAGGAAAAAGGGTTGCCCATTTCCCCTCTATTTTTCTTGCTCCCAAAAAAGTAAATAAATAAATAAAGGATACACTTGAAGAATTTTTAGTCTTATCGTTTGTATCCTCTCAAACTAAATTGCTATCTCTATACGGTTATATCTTTGAAAGGGTTGGTTGGTGAATATTGTAGCAGTGTACGGTAAAGTACTATATATGATGCTCTCAACCTGTCAGCGGAGCTCCCAAAAAAAAAAAAAAAAACTTGAGCCGGGGATCAGCTTCACAAAGACACCGCCGGAAGTCTCGAGCTGATACGCATGCATCTGCCGAAAAAAGGAGAAAAATCCAGGGAAAATGGCAGGAAAAGCGGCGGGGGAAAGTCGGGCAACCCGGCTATTATGCTTTCTATGTGTTGCTATTTTGCTTTTTTAGCCGGAATTTCTTTAGACCCAAAGAGCGAGTGAGATTTAAGCCCGAACAATAGATGAACAAAAATACTCGAGTGTGTGAGGAATTGCATTAAGAAATCATTTTCGTTTTGTGGCGGTTTCCATGGAGTTTTCCCGGGTTTTCCTTGGTTTTCCCTGGTTTTCACAGCTTTTGCACGGCTCTGCGGGTCTAATTCAAATGAATTATTTGAGCCAGAATGTTTCAGTCGGTGCATTTTTCTGGGTGTGCGGGCTTAACAGCATTTCTTTGGCTAATGAATTTGACTATTATACCAGCACATACATAAGAGCGAGGGTGTTTGCATTTGCATGTGTGTATAAATAATTGTATTTCCCCTAATTATACAGCAGAGCTGCAAATTTGCATTTGAATTCACGTGCAGTTTTGTCGGTTAGACTTACACGGACACACATCCAACTTACAATTAAAAATTCCACAGAATTACGAATGTAAACCGGAGTTTTCTGGCATGAAATTTGATGCTGAGTTTTGAGATCCCAAGCCTTGGGTGTATTAATTAAAAGAAACGGAGATTTCAGGTACGCTGTGCAAATTTGATTAAAATATCAAGAAAAATAACATAATACCCCAGCTTAAATGGCATTTAATTATTTTATACTCATGAAATTGAGCTATCCATTACATAAAACTACTCGATATGAAATCATTTAGATTAATCCACTTGATTACCAAGGTCACACCTCAAAGATTTATGAATTGCCCCACCCACTGCCCACCTAAGTATGCAATTTCTTGTTTTTATATTTGGTTAATCAAGTGCTCATAAGAGCCACAATCAAAAGTCAAATGGCACGTTTTTCGACTCAATGCCAATAAATTAATTAACCACAAAATTTATGATTATTACCCCAATGAGTTCGCCTTTTCTGGCGCCTCTTCTTGAGGATTTGGCCCCACGACTTTGTTTTACTTTCGGCCTTATTCGTTTATTTGTGGCCAAATGTTTCTACTGGCGCTTAATAAATAATTCGCATAATTTATGCATTGTCATACGCTGACTAATGGCAGCAGGAAGGGGCGTGGCACTTGACAGGCGGAATAAGCGATTGTTTACATTCCGCTCGCTACGAGAACTCAATTGCCTCGCACTCAATTTGCAAGGGCGGCACAAAGGACGATTTCATAATTCAAATCTTTCGATTTATAGCCAGCTGGTGTAGTATTGTCCTCCGGGGTTTATCGAAGCCTCGAAGGCGACTCAAACCCCGGCCAGCATTTCGCACTTGAGCCAACTCCAGCGCAACCGGCAATCGTAATTTACGGTTGCCCAACCCAAAAACGCACTGCACTTGTGCGTAATGCCAAAGCAATTGTGTGCAAAAGCGGAAAAAAGTAGCTACATTTCAAAAAATAATTCTTTTAAGTCACAATATTCAGAGCAAAGTATATTCGGCGACAGGAAGTCAAGAATCACTGAGTATTCCAACCAGAATTGACTCATATGGTTGCTAACTTTCTACAGTAATTTAAAACTGCTTATAAGAAATAACAATAAGAATTACTATTTGAAATACGTTCAATATATTTTTGCAAGTGTGCGGACTATCAAAAATGCAGGGACCCACCCATAATTCCCACCTACCATGCGAGACTGCTCCCTCAACTGTGTTGTTACCGTATATCGGATCTTGTCTGGTCATAAATTTCCGTTTTTGGTTAACTCCTGCAACTGCTGCCTGTGCTACCAAATTCCGTAGGTGGCTTTACCCTACTTTTAACCCGAAGGGGAACTACTGAGAGAATTCCGAGGGGGGCCATGGAGAATTGGATTCTCTGTTGGGCTTCCGAAAACTGTGGGGCATTCAGAAATTATACTGGCCTCTGCACATTTTGTTGATCCCCCGTTTGTAATTGGAGATTGCAGTTGAAAAAGTTTACCATTCAAAGTTTACTTTTTGATTCAGTTTTTAGAGCCTGGCGTTTGCCAATTTATCTGTGTGTGTTTGTTGTGGGCTGTCTGCAACAACTTTTAACATTTTGACCAGTAATTTAACTCGACAAAATGTCACAAACACAGCTCAACTTTCAATCTAATTACAATCTCTCATTGCTACATTGTCTCTTTGCCGAGAACTGGCTGAATTTTCGGAGTCTATTTCGGTTTTAATTGGGGTCGAATTTGTGTGTGACAAGCTGAGAAAAGCATAAATCTTCGGCATTTCATCTGTAAAATTGCAGCCAAGTCACTTAGATGTGCAAATATTTTGCCTGACCCCTTCGCTTTTGGGTCCACTACTTCATATTCATAGTCCTGCTGCCTGAAGATCTGGCAACTTTTCTAATTAAAAACAAATTCATGAATGCAATTTGCATGAAATTCAATTAAACTTTTTATCTACGACGCATCTCCAGAGTGCTGTTTCCCACTGAAAAGACTAAAGTTAAGCATACGCACTGTTGTCCCGCCGTGTGTGATTGCGATCAAGATAATGTCCAAGTATTTTGGCCAAATTTCGAATGGAAAGAAACAAAGCAAGATGGGTAGATGAAAAAAGTAAAACAACTGAAATGAATAAATGAGCAAAGCGAACGAAGCCGCAAGTATTTCCAGTGAAACGTGCCACAGTGGCGGGCAAAAGTTACCGCACGTTCGCTGCATCCTTCGGATTGTTTATTTGCGTTGCATTTGCATTTACTTTTATTCCACTTTCTGGCGTTTTCCCCACCAATTCTTGGCTCGTTGCTCTCTGTTTGCCGATGGCGATGGCCGTGTAATTTCACTCAAAAACATCAACATCAAGTGCAGCAGCACAAGAACTTTGTTTTCCCCATTCTTCCTCAGCATTTTATTTCGAATGTTCACTCGTCGGTTGGTTTATTTTGGTATCAATGTAAATTTTAATTTGTTTTGCAAATATTTTGTTACTCAAGCGGACTGCGGAGCAGGCGAAACACCAAATGTGAACAGGAAGGATGCTGCTCGCTAATTTGTCTGCAAAGCATGCAGCAAATTGCTGCGAGGAAATTTCAGCAAAAAAATAAGAGAAAGCCAAACTGAATTTGCCAACTGAAGTGTAGCAAATACCCTTTAAGTCTGGACCCAAATGGGGCATATTTATGTATTTAAGGATCATAACTTTAGAAGAAATTTCAAGTATGGGTATCGCTAAAGAAGTAAGTCATGTATAAGTAAATAAAATCATATTTCTTTACTAAACTTAAACTTATGAACATATACCAACACAATTTTGTTGCAGGATGTTAAACTTTCGATCAAACTGCAACTTTTAGGTCCGCTTTTTACATAGCCTGTGGGAAAAGTTTTTAAACTGAACTAAACCAAAAGGCGGAACGGCAGGACTTCCTTACCCCATGTATGTATTCACATAAAGGAACATGTGAACATGCAACAAATTCATGAACTTACACTCTCCCCCAAAAAACTTGCCTCACTTTTGATTGTCGGCGCACATTTAAGTGCAGAATGTAAACTTTTCGGCCCAACTTGATCGCAACTAAGTAAGTGGCAAGGCATTTGCACGCATGCCACAGCCACTGCTGCAAACCCCTCTCAACGCTGATGTCCTGTCACTCTTCAAGCGTTTTCGCCTCGGAAAGTCCTGACAGCGAGCGCCTTTTCCACTTTTTTAATGCCTACCTAGTTGCTGAGCTTACAGAGAAAACAATTTCATCTGAAGATGAAGGCATGAAGATTTTGCAAGTGAAAGGAAACCTTTGATTAACAGCTCAAGTTACTGATCTGGATTTTCCTCTGCTCTGTCTTGAGATAGCATTTCTCACTTTAAGAGCTTTTCCCAGTAGCAGTGTATTATTGTGTCAGTTGGACGACTTCTCCTTGGCGACAATTGCAGATGTGACGATGACAGGCAGGAGGTCGTCGTCATCATCGGGATCCTGGCTGCTGCTGTCAGGCACGTGCCCCATGTGTGTGTGAGTGAGTGTGCGTGTGTAAGTGAGCTGAACTGAGGTCCTGTCCAAGGGTTTCTTTGGCCAGTCTAGACAGCACCCAGCGGTGCAAAAAGTCATGCCATGTCGCTGCTGAAAATCAACAATTTCTTGGGTATTTTCCCCAATAAATGCAGTTCTAATATTACCCGTGCTTAAACTTTAAATTGAGCAAGTGGGGCGACATGACGAAATTTCTGCTGACGAAAACTTAAATGAGCATTGTTCCTATCGCGCATCTCGTTGGACATTATTGTTCCGGGGGCTATAAAATAAATAAAATTGAAATTTTATGCAAATTACTGAGATGTTGTACGACTATGTGGAGCGGCAAAGCGGCATCACAATAATAATGGAAGGAAGAAGGAGCCACGAGGATGAGACGGAAGCGAAACGAATATGTTTGAATCGAGGCAAGAAGTTCATTTGGGGAGTGGTAAAAAGTCCTTCGGGCGGTCTGGTAAATGAAAAAAAGGAGATAAGACATTAGACTCGAACAGGAAGCGATGCCATTTTGTTGAACAGATTTTCGAAAAGTTGTGCGACTACTTTTTGCTGTGACTTTAAACTTTTCAATCTGCTTAATAAATGTATTGTTCATATGAAGTAACTTTCCCCTTTTCCCATTTCTGCGCTGAAAGCTTTGAGCTATGAGCTCTGTTCATATTCCCTATATAAAACCTCAAATATAATAATTTCCCTTCAATTTAGTTTTAATTCAATTCTGAATAATACACAACTTTGAATGTTCATTTCCGGTCAAAGACTTCTGCGAAGCTCAAATTTCCTTTGCCATCCAAGCCATCAACGTTACTTAAAATGCCAAATGAGCTTCCGTTGGGCCATCCGTCCCATCTCCTTGCCGATTTTCTTGGCCGCAACTGGAGTGGCCGAGCGGAATCCCAATCCCAAAGCCAAATAGAATCCGGGCTCAGCAAATGTCCATCCATTCGACTTATTACATAATTAATAATTATAAGAGATATAATGCTGGACGAGCGGGTAAGGGAGGCAAGGCATTTTAATAACCCATCACATCATTTGGCCCACTCAAGTTTCCACTTGGCACATGGCAATCGGATGGGTGGTGGCTTCCCTGGGTTTCCATGGGCGTCCATGGCCAGAAATCAATGTGTGAAACGTGCTAATTGCGGCAGCTGTGCAAATGTGTGCCTGGCCATTTGATAGTTGACCATCATTTTGATGACCCACAAGGAAGGCTGGCGAAGTGTAGGGGGAAATGGCCCTGCGGATATCTGTAATGTGTGCGTCGGTCAGGGGGGAGAAAAAACTAATTGCCCGAAAGTGACTGAAGGAGAAAGTTTTGCATAAATGGCAGGCCGTCGTCTTGGCTTTCAACTCGAACTTCTGCTTGGCCAAAAGTACGAGAGTGAAAATGTGCTGGAGTCGTAAAAAATGGCAGTGGCGCACTCATGACTGCCGTAACACGTAATGAGATACTTCAAAATGATGTTATTGCTTTATTTATAGGGCTGCATAAAAAGTCCAGAAAAAGTGGGCAATTTGAAGCTAGGAAGGGAGTATAGGTTTTCCTCCATAACCTTTTTTATGCCGACGTGAATGGCCTGTAGTTGGGTTTTTTTGTTGTTTTATCATATACCTCATGTCACTCTTTCGCAGCCGTTCTTGTTTATTAAACTTCAACTGTCACACACGGTGGTGCACTTAAAAAAATATAGTCGATTTACTGTAGGATTATGATTTAAAAGTTACTAATCACCTTTAAGCTAAAACACTCCCATGGCACCAAATGAGTTGCCTTCTTTCTGTTTTGATTTAAATATTGCTTAAAGTTTCTTGCTGTGTACAAACAAACACATGCGACTACAAAAAAACACCTATCTTTGTGATGGATGCATAAATCTTATCTGCTGGCAAATAAAAGCTGCAGCCAGGCGTTATTGCCGTCTCTGTCTCTTGCCCTATCTCCATCTCTGTCCTTATTTGAATTTCCCTCTCTCTCTCTCTCCGTCTGCCTGTCTTTCTCTGGCTGCCTGCTGTTCCGTGATGTCCTGGGATTGGCTAATAACTTTCATGGAACTCGTTGAACTTGAGTAATTGCGCTGGCTTCTGCTGTTCTTAGACTGACATTGTTTAGATAAAAATAATTTCCAGTCATAAAATTATTCATAGCCTGTTGTTTGATTAAAGGCTTCACATCAGCGGCAAAATGAACAAAATAAACGGGGATAACAATGAAGGAACGAACTGGGGTAATAATGGATGAGGTCATGTCGTTGAACTGAACTTTCCTGTTTACTTTTTACACTGAGGCTAAAGTTTAATTAAAAACTAATATGAAAAGGCGAATTTTCCAATTCGTCAGCGGGATTTAAGGGTTTACTTAATGAGCTTCAATTCCGCTTAAGCTGGACAGCCTAGTTCCACATCAAGCTCAGCTGCTGACTCATGAAAAATTAACACACAAATCGCATGAGGCAGACATTTAAAATGCACTTTGTTGCAGCTGCATTGCATAAAATTACTGCAGAAACAAAAATGGTCAGCGATAAGAACAGCAAAGCCAGCAATGACTGCGAAATGAAATTAAGAATCGAAAAATGGCAACGACTTGGTTGATACTTTAAAGATTAACTATTCCATGAATTTCACTACAAATTAATTCGGAAATTTAAGGTCTCAAGAAAATTTATTAAGTTTTAAATGAAGTCCAGTAGGTAGGAATACATGACTTTAATTAATATGGTTTGTGTAAAACGTTAGTTCCATCATATGTCAGTATGTTTTTGTCGCTGGCCACCAAACTCATCAAACTCTTCTTGCAATGGGTATTGGGATAATGCGCTTTCCTTGACTTGCAGCCGAATGCTTTAAAGTGCATCAATTTTAATGCAAATGCAGCAAGCAGCATTAACTCTTGCTGCACTCTTAAAAATTTACATAATTGCTGAAAGTCAGGCGAGAGGCGCCACATTCGACCCCCCCCTTGGCCCGCATGTGTGCAATGGGAAAGCCAGTGGGAGGGGGGGAAAACTTTAATGAAAAACGTCCAGCACTTTGCACAATTAACGATTTTTCATGATTTCCCCCGCAGCCGACCGCTCTGCCCGCAGGCAATTTGCATAAATCAGTGCAAAGTATCTGTGACACATGGAGAGCACGCCTCGTAGGTGCTGGCTTTTGGCCACCCGGTCAAATGGGTGGAAGTGGGTGGTTGGGTGGTTGGGTGGTGGGGGTGCCTCTGAAAAATGTTTACACATTTGCAAATGTCTGAAGGTCAGGGGTGCAGAGGGGTTGGAGCGGGGCGGACCAGCGAGCTGTGCAACATGATTTAGGCGTTTGCCCGCTGAGTAATTGTTGTGCGGCGGTTCCGTGGCTCACTGGCGCAGCTTTAATTTAATTTATGCAACGAAAGGAGGCGCCACCAACCCCTTCTCCTCCTCCGACTTGTCGAGGGCCACTAAGTGGCCGCTTCAGCGAAATTAAATGCACTTTCCCGGTTGTTGTCGTCGTCATCGCAGTTGTTGCAAGCGATGGCCACGGGGTATCGCTGGGTATTTCAGATCGCGTAAATTGATATTCTTGTTAAATTGGATGAGGCAAGCCAAAGCGAAGGTGCCACAGAAAGCACTAAGTATATGATATTTATCTTAAAAGAAATTTCCGTAGGATGCACTTTATAGGTATTCCACTCGTTGTGCCACAAAAAAAAACCAACTTGGCAAATCCATATTAAGGATCAATGTATCCATGCTTCAATAAAAGTTTATATTTCATAGTTTCCAAGAGAAATCAACTTAGCACTTAACGGCTGAACGGAAACAATTCCAGAGTATTTAGTGGTTAAATCAATCCCTCGCCATCGCTATCTCCCATGGCGGTGCTTAAATTATATTACTAGCCATCAAACGGTCGATTCTAGACCATTAGAAAATAATTTCATTTGCTATTATTTACGCTGGTTGCAGCTTGCAGCTGCCAGTGAACAGAATTTATTATTATGGCCGCACAATGTGTTTAGTTTTATGGCCCAAGACGTGAAGTGTTTATAAGGAGTAGCGGGCAGACTGCATTCCCCGGACTTATTTAATGCGTAATTACAGCGCAAATCTTGTTAAGCAGTCGAAGAAGCTGGGAAAACGGATGGAAAAGCGGAAAAGCGAGATAGTTGGCCCCGAGCATTCTCGAAAAGGCAACACTTTTCCGAGGGCCAAAGGAGCAGTGCTGAGAGGCAGCTTAGTGTTTGCTTCATTGAATTCATAAGCGTCTCGAAAAGTAAATCCCAGTGAACTTTAGCGAAAATCCTTCGCCCGGATAGCGGAAAGAGTGCAGCTAGAAAAAATCTCTCAAATAAAAAGCTATGGGGTTAACCGAGGATTTCCCAGCTCCCGCTCCTTCTCCTCGTCCTCCTTCATGACGAGTTTCCCATCCTCTGCAGCGGACAACGGGTCGTCAAAAGTCAATTAACTGCAACACTTGCAACACAACTTCAACTAATTAGCGTGATGCTGCCCCAGGTGAAGAGGTTGGGAAGGAAGGAGCCGAGGGTGCTGCTGTATACGTACATCTTGTGCATATAAAACCCCCAGGGATCCAGCAGAACACACAAAAATGTGTAGCATGCTTTTGGGCTTGTGGTAAATAAGAATGCACTTAGCGTCGGGTTTCAGATGAGCTTGCTTAGACGGGCGGATGGGTCTTTTTTTGAAGGGGAGCCACCTGACTTTAGGAGGTGGCAAGATGGAAAGTATGTCATGATGGCAGAGGTTAATTTGGGTTAGTTGTGGCCAACAGGGAATATTATCTACCTCTGGGAAGCTGCAAGAACGAGGATAGAGAATGTATTTCGGCAAAACCAATTATGCAGCAATATATTAATAAATATCTCAGTTACAAGATTTATCGACAATTTAATGAAGTCATTACTTGAATAAAAGTTATGAAACCTCATTTAAACAAGCTATCAAAGCTAATATAAATCATAAAAGGATTGTTTTTGGCTTTAAATGGCTTTGTGTTCCACTACTCCCGCTTATCATTACTATGCGAACCCTCGGGGATATTCGATGTTATAAATTATGCCAATAAATTGGAATGAGGAATAGAGTCATAGTGATAAGCGCACGATTAAACAAACATGTGTGCAGTGCTTGAATTAATCAGGAACATATGATATTAATTTGTAGTTATCATGATTTATAACATTGTTATCGACACCGCTGCTGACGTAGAACTTATAGATACATTTCGGACCCCCTGCTGCAGTTCAATTGTATCTGTTAGCTAAATATAGCTATACTTCTCCAGCGAAAACTATAAATATTCACTTGTGAAACTCCATTCACTGTGCTCCCATACTTTGGTGGCGTTTCTATGGCCAATCATCATCATCATCTGCGTTTAATTAGGGTGTCGCTTGTTCCGAGCCCCTTATCTTATCCACTCCCTTGGAGACATTCGCCAGAAGATGTGCTATCGGGTATCGGGCGATGATAACCACCTGGCGGCAGTACCAAAACTTCGAATGCATCTCCATTTCGAACTCGCGTTCCGCTTGGAGTAGATGTGCTGTAAATTTCCACCCGAATGAGGCTGCCATCGATGGTGGATAACGTGTGGAAGCGTTTCATGGCCATGTTGTCACTTCCGGATTTGTTGGGTAAGACCCTTATAGGCTCTATTACCTGATGCTCTTATTTTCCATTTGGCCATCTGGCCACTTACCAGTCCTCGGCTGCCTGTGGGCCAGTGGCTTCTCCTTGGGTTACTACGCCAAGTCGGCTTATGTGTACGACAACCTGTGGCCCCATTGGTACGCCCTGGTGGGCGGGTTGGTGGCCTTGGCTCTGACCCTGGGCTGGACCCTCAGGAAGCACAAGAAACAGCAGTACAGCTACGATCATTACTATATCATTTTCTACGGACTGCTCTGCTCGCTGATGGGGAGCTGCTTCATGCTGACTAGACAGCTGGGTGAGTAATCGATGGAATTCGTTTCCCGATAAAATCAGAGAGATGTTTACGAATGTGCAAGGCCTGAAATATAAAATACAGATACCTCCGCAAACCTTTTGGTTAAGTTTTCTATTCTTGTTACCAGCTGTTAGCTATTACTTCAGCTTCGTGGGACTGAGTGTGCAGTACTTGGCCGGATTTAGTTACGTGAGCCTGCGTTGTGATGCCTCAGGATCACGACCGGCCAGAATCGCGTTGGCCAACTCTCTGTATGCCGGAGGAATGGCCACAGGATTTGTGATTTTCAACGAGATGGAACCGCAGCGCAGCGGATTGATTGCTCTGGGAATTAATCTGCTTTTACTCTGCCTGGTTTGTCTAAACGAGCTGCTGCACCATACTGGCTGCATTAACTACAAAGAATCAAGGGATTTGGTGTTTAATCTGCTCAACGAGGAGAAGATGGTCTTCCTGCCGCGCCAGGCGATTTTGGCGCAGTTTGTGGACAGAACGGATTACCAACTGAAGGATAGCAGGCAGTGGCTGGTGTTGATCCTGGGAGGATCGCTGGTGTGCCTCCAGAAGTGCTGCCTCCTCTTCTCACCCACCTACATGCAACTAACTTGGAGCAGCACGGTGGGCTATTTACAGCAAACCCAGCTCTATATACCCTTTGTCCTGTACTCGGCTGGCACCAGTTTTGGAGCCCTGCTCCTGATGAGATACACCCCCAAGTTGGTGTACCTACTCTTCGGACTCATCCAGATTACATTGATAGTGGCTCTGCTGTGCATCTACAGCGATGAGCAGTCGGAGCACTGTTTCCTGTTCCTCTGCCTCATATACATCACCATGGGAGTGCTTTCGAGTCAGGGAATCCACTGGCTCCTGGAGTGCTCACCCTTCCTCCACACTGAGTTGGCCCTGGCCGCAGGATTCGTTCTGCAACTGTGCGCTATGGAGGGCTCCAAGTACGAGTCCTACGCCACGGACACATGGATTGCCCTGATAATAGTGAGTGTAATCACTCAGGCACTCACTGCCCTTGCCATTCCTGTGGTGCAGTGGCTCCAGCCGCACTCTGCCAGTCTCGTGGATGTGCGCAACCGCCTGCTGGGCATTCGACGGCAGTCGCTGCCCCCGGAGCAGACCCAGTTCTGGCACACCAACCACTTCCTGGCCCACAACAAGCCCGCCAACCAGCTGGAATGCGTGCAGCTGGGCAGGAGCAGGGTCTTCCAGCAGTATCCGATCAGCGGGAGTGACACCGCGGAGAACCACAAAGGCGACAAGTTTTGATAATAAAGTGTTGCACTTTAAACCGCCACTCGATTGTGTTTTATATATCTCAATCATTACTCAATCTCAGTAGTGCTGTCATTGGACTTGCTCTGTTATTTATCTTCATCGTCAGTGTAGAGTGACTTCTACAGAATATTCTCTATTTAACACATAAACCTGAACATATTTTGGATATGTACAAATAATTACGCTTTTATTAAAGCAATTTCTTTACGTACCACACAACTTAATCCATCTGCCAACTAATTCCACCACATAATTTTGCTTTTTATAAAGCATTTTTAAGCTGCAGGCTCTGAGAAATCCTTTGCTTTGTAATAAGCCGTTCTCAGGGATTATTAATTATTTATGAGTCCGGCATTATGATTTCCACAGCTCAAAAGAAATAAAGTCCCTCGGAAAAAGGCTTTTGAAAGACAAACTTGTGCAGTCGGGTGGGCAACCGACGTTAATGATTTTTATTGATTTTTAAGCAAATTAAATTGTGCGTAAACCGCAAACTGAATTTATCATAAAGTCGCTTTATCAGCCCACTTCTTCCGCTGCGGCTTCTTCGCTCTGCATTTTTATTGCCGAAACATTAAACATTTATATCCGCTATCAATTCCGTAACGACGGAAAGAGCGTAATCGCATCTCGACTGTTGCCGGCTGAAATTTTCCGGTTCTACCTAATTTAATTTTCGTAGAGAATCGAACCGGAGCCCAAGAACCGGAGCCGAGCAACGTGCATTGGCAATAAAAGCGTTAAATTTGTTTATTTTTCCCAGCCTCGCAAGTCCGCCGGGTATTCTGCCCCCCGCAGGCTACACCGCCTCCCCAGCCAACCAGCCAGTGGGTTTTCGATTCGATTTCCCTGTTTTTCCATCCATCCGCTCTACTGTTTAGAGTGCGGCATACCTTCCGGACCCGCTGGAAATCCGCCCACACGAAGGATGTCCATACCCATATATACGTATGTACACCATATAGCCTCCGCTCCGGGCGCTCCACGTTCCTTTGTTTTTGCTCTACCATTGTTTTTAAGTGGATGCCGGCACCTCCTTTGTTCCTGGTGCATCGGTTGGGGAAAAGTGGGGGCCACCGGCAGTTCCGATGCCCTTATCACTAATGAAGTGGCCAATGAACTGTAGCCCCAAAGATTAAAGCGAAATTAAATGGCCAGCCGAAAATTGATTGATCGAAAAAGGTGCGCAACCCAAACAAGAACACCGAACACCGGCGAGGAAAATAAATGAGAGGAATTATTTAAACCGATTTAGGTTGCGGTTTGCCGTATTCCAATATGTTGTGCGGTCAGGGGTTAAGAGCGATAAAAAGTGTGTGTATCTCACCACACACTCCAAAAGAATTACGTTTTAAATTGGCTTAAATTCACGACAGATGCCAAATATGGCAGAGGATAGGATACCTGTATTTTTTCCATTTAAACAACATCCAAAGTATCAGTTACTAGCTAGCTCGAGAGTTGTTTTTAATTAAATCAAATATTTTTTATTGCTTAGGCAAGTACAAGCAAAGTTTCATTTGGCAATAATCCAACTTGTTGGGATCTTGAACATCGTATAAAATTGTCTAAATTATTACTCTTCAGGCTTGAAGAAAGCATCACATGGGCATAATGAAATCAATATCTTGTTTCGCATCGGAAATTTTCGCTTCGCGCCGCTGACTGAATCTCAAAGATGCTGGCAGCAGCTATAGGTTGCTTTTTCTCTTCCTCCGCTTGACATTCTCTGAGTCCTCCACGGCCAACTTGAATTCCTTGACGACCTCGGGCAGCGCCTCATCCGCCGCGTCCACCGTCCAGTTCTCCAGTTGCGGTGGGCGGTGGTGCAGGATGAAGGGATTGATGACGGCCGCCACTCCCTGTGCATTGTTGAGGTGAACGTGGTGGGTGCCCTGCACTTCGTGGAGCTCGAAGTGCGGGTTGTTCTCCCTGAGAATGGCAATCACCTCGTCGCTCTGCTCATCTATGAAGTTCGACTCGGAGCCCTTGATGACGCAGTAGGGCACATTCTTGATGGTCCTGGCCAGCTCAGCCGCGAAAGGTGGACTCGTGTGGAACTCCGTGTAGTACTTGCAGCGGCCGTCGCGCGAGAAGAAGAACTTGGCCGGGAACTTGGTGGAACGGCTGATGTTGCGCTCCAGGATGTGGCGGCAGTTCTGCAGCTCCACCGAGTATTCGGAGCCCTTGTGCAGGACCTGCTCCAGCTCTGTGTAGGTGTAGGCCGGCGGCTCCTGGCGCTTGGCATTAGCGAATCGCTCGTCCTCCACCATGTAGCCCTCGATGTTGGTGCGCAGGTAGTCGATCTGCGAGGCGGGCTTCCTATAGCGGGTCTTCACTATGTCTATGCTGACCAGCATGTCGGTGCGATGTGGGTACAGCGAGGCGAATACGAAGCACAGCATGGCGCTCATCGAGTGGGCCATCAGGGACACCTTCTGCCAGCCGTACTCCTCCATTACGCGCAGGATCACGCACAGGTAGTCCACGAAGTGGTAGGCGATCCCCTCGGGCAGCTTCGAGGAGTATCCGTGGCCGGGCAGGTCGATGCACAGCACTCCCAGGTGCTTTGGCAGCAGGGGCAGCAATTTGTCCCACGTGCCCAGGTTGTCCAGCCAGCCGTGCAGCGCCAGGATGGGTCGTACCTGCCGATTGCCGTACCACCTGCCCACCACATACCCCCACGGCATGTCGATGCGCACGTCCATGGGCTCCTGAAATGCACAGAGAGAAATTGCTTAGCATAATGTTCACCTTATATCACAAGTATACTGCACAATTATTATATCATTCCTCCTGGTGTAGGAAAGTACCGAGAAAGCGTTGCATGAGGGAAAAAGTTGCTTGCAAACGAGGGGTTTTGGAAAAGGGAGAGGGTTTGTCCAGCTTGTTAGCTGTTAATTGCCAGTGGGCAACTTGGTAGCTGCTTTCGGCCCGCTGTCAACCAGTTGGCTTAGATGGGTTTTCGGTTTAGCAGAGGATGCGGAACCGACTGGCCTGGCAGGCAAGAAATGCGCCAATGGCGTTTCCCAAAAACTTCATTTTAGGAATGCTTATTTGCAATATCCTATGCACCGAACACTTTCGAATGTACAGAGGACTCGTTCAATAAAAAGTATTAAAATTAAATCGGCCGGCAGAATACTCTCATTCAGGCCCTTTGAAGACCCATGTCATATGGCCATATCATTTATCTCCGCCGGTGCGAACTGGTGCGTATTTCCCCATCCCCGAGCGATTTGATCAATTGGTTGGCTGGAAAAAGTTGAAGTGGCTGACAACTGAGCGAGTTTTTCGGACGGGGACCAGGTGTCAACTGATGGACAGGAGGCCCCGCAGTGCCACTAGCTGCCTGGGCCACAATTTATCATCTAGTTCTTACTTTGTTTCGGCTCCAATCGATAAGCGATTGTGTATCCACTGCAATTGACTGATGCTGCTGCACATGCAAACCCCGCAAAGTTCGAACAAATGGATTTTCGTAGTTTGCCACCGCAGAGAAACTTTTTCCGAGCTCGGTTTAGCACGGTCGCTCAACTTGAAAATTAGCGCCGAGCACTTTCAACTGTAACGACATTTTCCGAGGGGTTATATATACATATAGCAGAAGAAGATGGAACGGAGAACTTTTAGAGCATCCGCCCGACAGTTTGATGAACTCCTAATGAGCTAGATAATCGAAGAATACTAATTTGAACCCATTAGCGTACACAAAGCAAAAAGCTGGTGTCAAACAGTAAAGATTTCGCAAACAAAAAGAAAGATTAATTGAACGGCAAAGTTTCTATTGTGTCAGGTGTTTGTACTTTTGCCTTTATATTTACAAGTGCAGATTAATATCTTTATGATATGAAGCCATTATCAGCGCCGTTTTCCAGATCATTAGAAGTGGTTTATGACGAAAGTTTTCGCCAGCATTACCACTTAACCAGAACAACATTCCACCGGTAGCTGATGGCTCCAAGTAGACATTGACTTTGATTCCGCATTAGCGGGAATCTTATCAGCACAAAGAGTCCAAGGCGATAAGAATGCAATTCCGTTCAAAGGTAAGAAATACGAAAGCAAGGGGCAGCTGAACGTGTCTGATCCGTCGATCTCGATAACAGGTCGACTAACGTCTAGCTAATCTTTATAATAGACGCCCGCCGGGGATCCAATCAACTCCGTATAATTACCTGTTCATGTGGCTCGTTGGGGTTGCCTCGACCCTCAGAATTCGATGTCATTTTAGTTGGCGATCTGTCCGCGGTGAATAATACAATCTAAATCCCAACTAATTCCGACACACGCCGTGTCGGAAAATATATACGCAATGTGTTTGGGAAACTTTTCTATTTTTATACTATACTAACTAAATTAGTTGAACACTAGCGAGATCGAGCCGAAGAGAAGTGACCGCTAGCGGGGCATAAACAAAACTAAATCGTATTTCGCCAGAGAAGCCGATTAAATCCCAACTGAGACCGAACTTTAATCAGCGGGGTTTCCTAATCAGAAATCGGGAGAACTGCTTTAAGAGAATGGGAACGGACCCTATAAAGAGACTCTAAAGGGAGAACTAAAAAGAACGATCCATCGAAAGCTTTTGGGGGAAGATATATGCTTAGTCAGTTTCGATTGCGATATGGAATGAGAGAGTCAGTATCGGTGAGCGGGGAAAAAGCTCTACAAAGCCCCAATGTCATGTATTAACAAAAGAGCGTACTAACAACAAATTTATTACGGATCAAAGGTTAAAAAGTTAAACAAAAAACTGAAAGCATTGATTGAAATATTGAAATATACCGGCTGAAAAATTAACAAGTCAACTAAGATGGGTTATGTCGCCACTTAACTAATTAAGAATGCATTCTCTGAAAGCTAAAATTTTTTAAACTGCATTTTTTTATGTTACAACTGCACGCCATTTTTTCAACGCACATTAAAAAAAAAACACAAATTTCATATAGCAACAGACTATATATACAAAAAACCTAAATGACACGCCAATTAAATCAAATTATTGGGTTTCGAATAAACAGAGACCAAGGATAACATTGAAATTACAATGCTCATATCGCAAATAATGTGCTCACCCATACAAAATCGAATATTTACCCAAATAAACATAAATATTTATGGATTTCATTTTCCAAAAGTGACTATCAAATAATTGATGCAAACATGCCAAACCTCATAATGCCAAACCAGAAAATAAAACACACTCCAGAATATTGCTTTTTGATCGAACCCCGAAGATAGGTCGAAAAAATGTTCAACTTTTCATATTTTATTATTAATTTTTATGAGATTGGCAGAAAAAGAGCACTCACACATTGCAATAAAATGCAAATGAATTCGATTTGTGTGTTCTTTACGGCATTTTTTACGTAGCCTGCAATCGGTTCAAAAATTAATAAACGAGCAAATCAATAAATATTTATTTAGCTCTCGAGGGATGAGATAAAACTTGGCTCTATTTTGTTGGGCACAGCGGACAGTACATGTTCAAAAAACCATTGGCCTCTTTCGACAACAGTTTACACAATAAATGTGTTTAGTTTTTGCTAAATGGAAACCATTTGAAAATCCTATTGCACTCGCTCGGGGCTGTGGCTCAAATCATAAATCTTCATGGACTGCAAATTGAATGTGTTGCCGCGAGTGGCCAGCGACGGTTTCGCCCAGTGCCATAAATAACGAATCGAAACCATAAATCCGGCGATGAAAAGTATGCAAAGCCTTTTTAATTTCCAATGCAATTAAAATGGCAAAGGCTAGATGCTACTATTCACGATACACGATTCAGGATCAGAGGCCATGCGAAATGGTTGGTTGGCCAAGAAAGGCAACACCCGTGCGGCGTTTAATCAAATGCATCTGCTGCTGACCAAGTGGCGGAATCCCGAATCCTGTTAGCACCTTACCGACCCGCTCGGCTTTTGGGGGCTCGCAGCGAAATCAAATTACGCTGCAGCTGCATGCAGCCCCGGCCACAGGACATAGTTCACCTGCCACACGACGCCCGGTCCGCCCCTCTTGCCACTAATGACATTCGAATGACATTGGTGGATGCAGGCGAACTTGGCTAATGACTCCGGATCCCCTCCGGCGGCAGTGCCTTGAATGAGACCAAATTAACATGTGGTTTTGAAACTGGAACTTAATTTAAAGCTACTTTTGTTAGCTCTTCTTAATGTGTTCATTACCGTTAGTCTTCAAATTCATTTCGTTCGACTAATTTTCAATGTTAAAGTCGAAATCGGGTCAAAAGTATCTGAGCGGAATGACAGCCTTCATCACGGAATCATTTGCACGTCTCGCTTGGCCAAAGATTTACACTTGGTATTTTCTGGATTTATGCCAAAGTGAAGGCATTGGCGGTGCCTGCCACGCCCATTAGTGACGTGTTCCGCCCTAATATTGTTGCTAGGTGCAAAATGCAAAGTAATGGGCTTTGAAAATGCCTGCCAAGCAGGCGAACGAGCCGGCTAGTTCTGCCGAATATGAAAATATCCTTTAAATGGATTGGAAGATAATATTGATAATGGGTAAATGCTAGATGATAGTTCCTGCTTTCTAATTAACTTAGTTACTAAAACATAATTAGTGCGCCATGTAATCTAATTGGCTGCAAATAGGGCATATATAGTCGTCGTTCTTCGGCAGTTAGCCTGGCATCCTGCATTCTGAGCTCCTGTTTTCTGGTCTGCCCTTTTGTCTGGCACTCGAGTGAAAAGCTTTTGTCGGCGCATGGAAATTTGACGGAAATTGTTTGGTCTGATGGATGCAGCTGCAGATGCACCTCCTCCTCGGACTCCCGATCCTGTTCCTTCTGCTAGTTTGCCTGCTGTGTACCTTTGGCTAATGGTCTCGTCTGCCCGTGCCTCTCTGTTGGCTGTGTCAATCCTTCAGCTAAGTAAGCAGACAGTTTTTAGCATTATGGTCAGTTGAAAGGCCATAAACTGGCCTGTTCAGCAGAGTGTTGTCTAACCGAATGAAAATGGCAATTTCAATAGAATTTAAGCCTGATTCTTGCTGTCGAGCGGGAAGCGAGGATTACGCCAAGCGAAATAAATGCAAATCGCATTAGAATAAATTTTGGCTGCAACTGCAGAATAATGTCCTTAGAATGGCCAACCAGACGGGGCATCTTGACGGGGCGAACTTTGGCGTCAGGTAGCCCAGATAGGGAAAGGGAAATATATATATTCGTACAAGCACTTTGGGAAAAGTTCCTAACCAAGTTGCTCTCGTGACTATTCAGAATATACAAAACACTATGTCCTGTGTGTACAGCTAAAATCATTTAAAACAACGAACTATCTAATTAAAGTGACATATATTCTGTTTAATAAATATGCAACTGCGAGTTTTGGCAAGTGTAAAAACTCCGCGATACTCGCAGCATCATTACGCTGAAGGAGCATGGACCCCGGCACATTAAAAGCCAGTTGAACTTTTTAATGCATAATTTATTGTCGACTGACTTGGCCACGGTTAACTAACTGAGAAACAGCCAGCGGGCCAGCGCAGGTTAAAGCCAGGCTCACTTTTTGTTGACTTTATTTTGTGTTTTCTATGCGCAGCGCGGAAAATCAGTTAGAACAATGGCTGGGATGCAGATCGGTGGCGCATCATAAATATTTATGAAAAGCTTGGCCGGTCACGTAGCACCGAAAGCACCTCATGTAGAAACACCGGCGAATGGTGGCCCAAATTTATTGTGCGTCCTTGCCAAACTCATCTTTAATGCCGGCACATGCGGCACGTATAAATATTGAGGCGAAATATTTATCTGCAATTGATTGTTGATTTATTTTCGGGGGGGAAATAAAATAATATACAAGGAGAAATGTGGCTAGAATGAGGTGTTCGTTGATTTATGGTGGGCAATATAAATTCAAGTCAACTTATGATTTAACGCATGAAATTCATCTTCTGAATATCACCATAACTATGCTTAAATATTTGCACTGTCAAAACTTTAACGATCAAGCAATTGAATCAAAGAGAGAAGAGATATTTTCTTTATCCCAATCATATCGTCATCTGTCTGCAACTGTCCAACCATTTTGTGCTTCCCTTGGTGAAAAGTTTTCAGATTTGTTTGCGTGTTTCGCTGGGGCAAAGTGAAGTTGCAAAACCAAATCGGGCGATCCGAGTCACAACTATCAATTAAACTAATTAGCTTGATTTCCCAGCAGAGTTGCCCGACCAAGAGACACGCCCAAAACTTTCGCCTTGGCTCTCGACTTCCTTTTGGGCTGCGGTTGCGCTGGAAAATTCAATCAGCGCGTGCAGAAAAACGCAATCAAATGATTAAGTCAACAAATGATGGCAAATTGCTGGGGCCGCAGCTGGTGCCGGACTTTTGGGATGCACTGTGTGCGGAAAATCGAAGCCAAAAAGCAAAAAGTCGCCGCAGCGGCCAATGAGGTTGTTTCAACCGAGGTCTTTCTCAAAACTTTGGTCAGCTTCTCCTCGGGGATTCCCCTTTTTACCAGTTTTTTTTTTTTTGACAGCAGCAGAGCGCATTTTAAGCAGGTGAAAAGCGAAAAAACTTTTAGTTTTCCTAATGAGTGTGGTACTTTGGCTATTGATTAAATGGAGGTTGCTGCCAGCTGTTCTCCCGTCTTCTTTTCCTGCTGGCCAACATATTTTAGCCATTTTTATGGCCCAGCCTGCTTTTTGGTGCACATTCAAATTCAATTGACTGGGCGTGGCACGTGCTACAGGGTACATATCTATCCATCTATATCTATATCTACAAGTGAGTGTGTGGCCGCCTCCTTCGGCATATTTATTCCCTTTTTTGGTTCGATTGCCTGGCAGGAAATTTATTTATATTCAATTTGTGAATTTATGCCACTTTTTCTGCCGGGGAAGCCGGCGACAATGCCGGGGGAAATTCACTTTGGTGCAGTCGCATCAATGGGGCAGGAAGCAGGCTATGTGAGGAGTGCACTAGGCGAAAATGTGTCGGGGATTCGGGGCTCGGGGGCAAAGTTGATGGGCTTAAACGAGTGAATATTCTGATAAGAGGATTTCGAAGAGATCCTAAGGAGCAGATTGTTGAAAAATATATTTTAAGATGATTTAGATAATATTATGCCAATGAAATATTGGTAGATGGAAGCATAAGAACCCAAGAGACTAACTTCTTGACTATATGCACGAATTTTTATATGAAGATGAAGTGAAACTTATTGACATGCAATAAGAATGAAGATACTTTTACTAGCAATAATAGTTTATGGAAGAGAAAAGGTTGCAGTGTAGCATTGGATATATAGTCATGCAAGTGTGGACTTTATTTTAGCTAAAATTTCTCGCTGTGCCGCACAGGACCTTTGTTAGCATCTTGCTCAGACTTGCCGTTCCGTGGAAGGAAACTTAATGCTGTGTTTACGGCCACAGATGCAGATACTTCTGCTGATGGTCCGTTCGTTGCCTGTCGTTGAGGTCGATACCGAATGGATATATTTTCCGCAAAATCATAAACACATTTGGTCGCTGCCGTTCTGTCTGAAGGACTAAATACAGTGTACCATTACCTGGTAGTTCCCTAAGGTACAATCCTAACCCGTGGAAAACCAGCGGTACCTACTGGTCTACCTAGCCATCCGACAGAAGGTACTTAGGTAGAGATAGGTTCTCTGGGTATACTATATATAGTGCGACTTGGCTGTGAATCCTTCATTCCGTCGATGTCCTTCCACAGCGATAGTCAGCCCCGAATCGTCGTCCGTTGAGAGCGTGAGTTTTTGAGTCTGTGATAGTTAGACCCAGTGCCAAGTGCCCAGGATGTTATTCCTAGCGCCGCGCAAACATCTGTTTGCCACCAACCTGATCATCCTGCTGATGATCTACGTGATGCGCAAGTGCCTGCAGCTCTTCTGCATCATCGAGAACCGCGCCGTTCATCCGGCCGAGGAAGAGGAGAAGGAGGTCAAGTTGCCGGAAAGGGAGATCCTCCAGAAGCGCCGCGGCGGCTTCACCATCATCCCAGCTGCCATGCACCAGAGCATGCACGGCTTTGGCTACGGCGAGGGTCACTACCAGATCTTTGTGGAGAAGAAGGAGCGCAACCTTCCCACCAAATCGCGCCTCAACGCGGCCACTGCTGAAGTCAAGCTGAATCCCAATTAGTTGGTTCTCCGCGACCAAAGGGAACCACTGACATCCCAGCATGTCAATGACAATGTGCCAATTGAGCCAGCAAAAAAATCAAACCCAATCCTCAAATATCCCCCTACATCCAAGTCTTCTTCAATAGTCTAAATAATATCTAATGCATGCAACAAACACTTACTTTGTACACAAATCAAAGCGCATTTATTGGCCATAATAAAAAATTCAAAAAAATAGTTTCTATAGTTTCGTTAAACATTTTCGTTTAGGAATTATTAAAATGTTTTACTTGTAGGCAATTTTGATCTGTTTACTTAGATTTTTACTTAGAGGCAGATTTCTATAGCGACTGAAACGGATTTCATGCCACTTGAAAAATTATATTTTGCGAAGGAAAATATAAATATTCGCTGATCGCGTGGGTGTTGCAGCAACATTAAATGGCGCCAAATTTATCACAAAGTAGTAGAACGCCCATGGAGCAGGACAGGATGGGGATTGGGGATAGGCGGAGCTGGAGTTGGAAGATGGGCCTGAGTGGCAGCGGCAGCAACAATGTCTGACAATATGCTGAAGTAATTTGCAAATACTCTTGCCAAAAGGGGCGCAAGAAGGGTATATGTATTAATATGACCTAAATTATTAAATTAGTTTAATGTGGCGCTTTATTTAAATTATGAGCGCAATTAACCAAAATTAGTAGTACATAGGTTGTGTTCATTATAAAGCTAATTTACATATTATAATGGACGCAATAACATTTTATATATTTCCCGCTGTATTTATTATTGATGCCATCTATTACGTTAATTGGCATTAAGAGTATGTTAATTTGGTTAATCATTAATTGTGCTACTATGATTGGTTGAATTTTCCATTTATTTGGATGTTTAAATTCGCCACCTGTTCTATTTACCTTCTCTGAGGGTTCTGTTAGTCTATGGTAATAATATGGCTCAGCATTACCCAAATCCCCAAACCTTGTGTAGGGTTTCTAATCCCCCCTTTGTCAGGGCATTTCCAGGTCGCCACTAACGGTGGCCCACTTCCATTGTTCGGCGTTGGCCAAGATAAGGACGACGGAGATGGCAGGACGGAGATGGGAGGAACAGGACTCGGCTCGAGCGCAGCAATTGTTAGCAAATCTATCATCATCATCTGGCTAAGCACGTGTCTGTAATGCGTGTGTGAGTGCCTGTCTCTTTCTCCCGCTTACGCCCGTCTCTTTCACCCGCTTATAGCCGTCTCTGTCGCTGCTAAGCTGGTTGAAGAAGCGGAGACAATGTGTGAGCGTGCAACATTCTCTGCATTGCATTATAAATGAAGGAAAATTTTTAAGTTGTAAGCTGCATCATCAGCGCTCCAGCTGCATATAAATTATCCCGCCAAATAAAGCATCCATCCACATCCACATCCAGCGAGCCACCCAACCACGCGACATTATAGTCGTGATTGTTATTGCTGTAATTCTAATTCCATAACTATGTGGCTCTGGGCATTATCCATACGCCATGTGGTGTCGCCCATACGCCCTGTGGAACGTGCGCTCCTCGGCAGCTGTTGATGTGTAAAAATGAAATGTCAGTCGGATAAGCGCCCACAGGCTTCCTGGCCATAATGAGGTGGCTCCGAGAGGATAACCCACCTAACCCATCGACGCCGCTGGACACTTTTCTCACCCCTTTTCCCGCTACGTGCTCCAGTTTTTCCATCTGTGGCTCTGCCCGCATAAAACGTTAAGCTCTGATGTAAATCATGTCGCTATTGTTAGTCCCGTAGTTTTGTGCGCTGCTGGACTCATTATAATTAACAATTTATAAAGCGTTAATCCACATACACTGGCACCAAAACCCTTTGGCTCACCAATACAAACACAGCAGCTGAACACTTTAAGAAATCAGACCTATTCTTACTTTTTGCATGATTTAAAAAAGTAGTTGTGTGCATATGCATATCTACCACACTTGCATTATCGTCTTTAGCTATCTAATCCTGATGTTGGACCATTGCGATAAAATATGTTAAAATTCGTTGTGGCTTCCCATTTTTGAAGTGTACAATATCCATTGACGGTAATTTGCCAAGGCAGCCAAAAGAGCATGTTCAGCAACAGCTATAGCAAAATCCAGCCAAACAAACAAGTCAGAGGCGTGTGGGGGTAGCCGGGGGGATGGGATGAGAGTGAGTAAGCAGCTTTCATTGCTGGAATCCCCTCGTTTCCTGCCCTCCATCTTCAGCTCCATGCCGCCCAACTGCTCCACTGCTCCGCTGGCACGTCGCGCGCATTAAGAAGATGAGCTGCATTTTTCATGCATGTGAAGTTGAGATTGCAGCTGCTTCTCCTTCTCCTTAGCCCTCGTCCTTCTCCATCATCGAGCCTTGCTCATTTCGTTTTGGACTGGCTTTTAGCTGCTCCTCGGCATCTCCCACTGCGGATGCATCCGCATCCTTGCCGAGCTCCTTCCCGCTCATCAGCGTCATTTGTATTAATTGCCCAAGCATTTTGCTCCGCGCTATGTTACCAAAAATGGTAGGGGACCCTATTGTCATTTTGTTTGCCACAGTTTTCCTGAGCTTCCATTTTGCGGTTTCCTAATTTTTTCACATGACTTTTAATGGTTTGTCTTTAGATTTTAAAAATGTAAAGCGAAAGCTCGTCTTCATATGTATATAGTGAGATGTCGGCAAATATCAAAGACCATGGCTCAATTCCACTCACTTTCGTTGCACAATTCCGTACAACTATTGACAGTTTTTCCGCTGACAATTCCAACAAATTGCCAATTTAGCAATCCGCCAACAGTTTGGCAGCCACTGGCTCAATACTAGTTAAGCCGCATCGACTTTTATGGACGCTCAATTAGTGGCTCAATCGAGGGAAAAACATCGCGTTCGATTGAATTTTATTGAGTCTTTAATTGATGCCATACACGCTGGGATTGCACATTTTCCGATGGCCAAAAACAATAGTAAAAGCGACTGTGGAAATTCCGCCCAATTCCTGCACTCACATGGCAAGGATAATTAGCAAAGCAAACAGCGGATGGGGAAGTCATGTAAATGATTTGCAAAATGACAGCAAATTGCCGTACTTCCTTCCTTCCCCACTTGAAAATGGCTTGAGGCGGCTGCGGCAAAACAAAGAAACCCATTTCAAAACCGTTCAGCTTTGAATGAGGCAATTAAGCGGCGCTAATGAAGCGGCGACTGCCACAAAATTCGCGTTGCATTTTAAGAGCACAAAAATCCAAATGAAATGCCAACTGCAAATGCACAAATGCAAACAAAAAATGCCGGGATAAACTTTAATCAAATTGCCAAACGAGGCGAGCGAAATAAAAACCGGTAGCCATGGCATAATAAATAAATATTCGATTTTAAATCAAGCAAAATGGAGCAAAACAATATGCAACAGAGGAAAGTAAATTAAAATTCGATGAAATTACCAGCGCTAGTAAATGCAATAAAAATACATATATTTAAATCGGTATGAAAATGCATATGAATATACAGTCGCATTCAAAGCAATAAAATGTTTGAATTAGTATTCAAAATTAAATATTTCTAAATCATTTAAACGCAATAAATAGCCTCAGTTTGATTTATTCTAATTTTTATCAATCTTATTATAAAGCTTAAAATAACCCCTAGTATTTTGAACGCGACTGTTTATATTTTAAGCGGCTTCCCGAGTCGATATATGTGTGGCCACAGAAAGACACACACAAAAACCGAGTCACAATGGTTTGCGTTCATAAATAAAGTAATTAAATTAAATAAACCTCAAAAGAACATCAGTCAGTCGCAATCGCGTTTCAACGAAAGCCGCAAGACTCATGGCATGCCTTACGAATAAAATATTAAAAATCAATTAAGTGACACTAATACCAGGGAGTAATTTAAAATGTTCTGCCTGACTTTTCAGCAAATTTATTTCGTCCTTCGGCTTAGTCGACTCACTTGTCGTCGGAACGGCGCCAAAGTCCTGCCACCATAAACACATGTATGGTATGGACATTGCGCATACGCCGTGTGGTCGGCGGTGCGCGGAGGCCAAACCAGAAATGTTTATTACAAGCCACTCAATAAAGTATCGAAGGCCTATAAATTGCGCCGCCGATAATACGATCACATATAAACGCCGGACAGTGCGTAGCGAAAGTATGCAAACAGCACTTACTGGCTGACACTGTGTGCGCATTGTGGTGCCAGCTTTCGGCTGGCACTGTCATGTCCGCTTGGCTTGGTAACTTTCAACTCGTTACGGCTCGCCTCGTTGTGCTGCATGCAAATGGAAGGACTACTGCGAGCAGGACTGCCGTGAGGATTCGTTGTGACTGCGCTGACTTGGCTGGCTCCTGCTGCCAAATGGGTCAAAGTGGCAGTCAGCCAGGCGGCCAAAACGTTTGCCAAGCCCAGTGCATCGCACACTACACTACCACAACACTTTATTTCAAAATTGTTCTTAAATTTATTTTCAAAGTATTACTAGAAGAAAGTTTATATCTCAAATGCTAACTGGAATGAAATATATTTTTCCAGAACAAACTTACTTCTACTCTTGCGTGCCACTCTAACATTTCCAAATGATCACATGGAATATATTTTATAATAAACATTAATTGGCGTATTTAAAGGTGCCTGTTTTATTCAGAGTGTATAGCAGCAAAGCATGCAACACAAAAAGCTGGTAGAGAGCGAAATTGTGCGCGCTAAATTCGAAATCAAACACAAAAAATGCAAGTAAATAAAGCCGAGCTGTGTGTGTGTGCGACTGCGTGGAGCCAAAGGCAAATGTGAAGATGCAGGGTCAGGGGTCAGGGGCTAGGGTCAGGGGCCACGGGTAGGGGTTGGCGATGGCGGATCAAATGTTGGCTCAAACAACCACACATATGAGCACACAC
The DNA here is from genome assembly GCF_016746395.2 of Drosophila simulans. NCBI lineage: Eukaryota > Metazoa > Arthropoda > Insecta > Diptera > Drosophilidae > Drosophila > Drosophila simulans. Next base: position 2,179,227 of record NC_052522.2, read on the forward strand.
CGAGGCGAACCGCTTGGCCAAACATTTGTCCAGCTTACCCAGACTCACACCCAAATCCAGAACCAGAACCAGATCCGTGCCCATCCAAACCCTCTGGCTTGTAGGCACGTACAAATCCGATTTGCGCAATTCAAACAGCGTGAGTTTCGGACGGAATGCATGCGAATTATTTGCTGATATTGCCCGCAGTCGTCGCCACCATCCGTCCGCATCCGCATCTGCATCCGCCCTCGCATCCGCATCGCCTTCATCATGGGCATCATCATCAGCAGCCGGCAGGCTGGATGGCCATGTTTATTCCTCTTTATGCCCGACTGTCCCTGGGAATGTTTATATAATTTTAATTAATTTTCTGCGGCCAGCTTAAATCTTCATTGCTCCGGAGCAACGTAAACCGCAGACGCTTTTCCCTTAAGCCACCAACTTTGCTTTCATTTTAATTAAAAATGCGTTTTAATGCGATTTCCCTTTCGCGCCGCTTCCCTGCGCAAGTTCAAGGCGGCGGTTGCATTCCGATCGGGAAATCAGAGAGTCATCAGTCGAGTGCCACAACTGTTGCACTTCTGATGGCTTCAGTTGTGACAAGCAATAAATCGCATAAAGCAGAGCCGGAACATGCCAGCAATTCCATTAAATGTCGAATAAAAATTCAAAACAAAGCTCCTGCACACACAATGCGCAATCAAAATGAACGACAAATGCCTGGCACACATTGCAAATATTTTCCGGGCACAATTTCCTCCACACCAAGTCCCCCTGCTCCCTTCCCCACCAGCAATCTGTGGCACATTCGAGACCCCGAAAGCCACATGGACGAAGATTGAATGCACTTTTTCAGCGCACGCTCGGACAATCTCGGAGTGACGCATGTGGCCCCCATCTCTGCGGCTCCTCTGCATGTGATTAACCCGCACAACAAAGTTGAGATACCCCCAGCACATTGTTGACAACTTGGCTGGAGGAGTCAGCAAAAGCCAGGAAAATTTAAGGACTGCAGTGCTTTATGTGGAACATTTTAGTCAGCTTGCCAGCAAAGAAATTAAGTTGCTTGCGAAAATACCAGGAATATGCAGGAACAGATTATGCAGGGCAAGTTTATGAGGCCACACTCAGCGAAAAGTGTTATCCTTGCAGGGATAACATTGTTATCCTCCTCTTTCTATTTGTATTTCGGCTGAAGACCTTCCCTATTCATAGTGGTATACATAGTTAGTACTTAGTGCCAAAGAATTCCGAGTTCTTAACTTATAGAAATAGTTCCCAGTGCAGAGGAAAGCGTTCTGAGAGCGGCATTAGCTCTCGTTATTATCGCACAACTTTTATGTTCCGGTCCAGTTACACCCAGCCCCGCCTCCTGCAGGACCCAATAAACACATAGTTCCCAGGGTCTGTCCGTGTCATAAATTGCGTGTACGCCATGTGGTACGCTTCTGCAGACAGCGGAGAGATAGCCTTAACCCTCTGCATTTTTTACGCTGCAAGTGGTGCAGCTTGTAAAAAAGACACAAATAACTGGGGGCAAAAATGGGGGCTAAAGAGCTAACGTGGCATTTGCGGTGATTACGTATTAAGATTGACGGCACTGAGTTATGCCCATTTTGACAAGAATTTTAATGATGCTGTAACAACCATTTTCATATCATCACATGTCACATGACTACTTCAGTCTCAACTTTCCAAATGCAAATCAAATGCATTCGTTGCAGCTTTTATTCAAATGCCTGTCTCAATTGCCACATCAATTATACCGGATCAAATTGCCATAAAGTGTCTTCAATTTTCCAAGTTTCTTGGGTAAGCTCCTCCACACCTTTTTAATTGCCTTTAAGTGTCTTTATTTATTTATTCAAATATGCAATGGCCAATTATGCTGTCACAGGTTCTTATATTTTTTTATTTTACCACAGAAAGAGGATAATAATTGATTGAAACGAGACTGGAAGTTATGCTTAAACAAGAACCACTGACCTATCAATACATATAACTCTATTATTTTATTTATTTGCAACCGGGCAACGATAGAACCAAGTTTTAATTGCAAAAAGCAACAGAAACTAAGGCAATCGTCGAGTCCCCAGACAAGTCAAGTCAAAAAATATTGAACTCGAGGCGGAAGCAAGTTCTGTTGGGAAGTGAGTTTTATGTTGCGTATAATTAGAGTGAGTTCGGCCCCAGAGATTAGTTGGGGTTTTTGCTCATTGATCCGGGCGATGGAACCATTCTAGTTAATTTTCCCCAAACGAAAAGAGGGGCGTGGCAGCCACAGAAGGTCGAAGTAATTGAGATTGTAATCGTTACTTATTGTGCGTATTGGTTCACAGCTCGGCATTCACTGTCCGTTTTCCCTCCCGCATTCATTTCTCCGGGTGTGAAACTTTTCCGAGCATTAAGTTATTAAGCTGTTTGGCTCCGATGGTCAAGCTGTGTGGCCCGGCTTACATCGCATATTGAAATATGCTGTAAGCAATTAATAACACCACTCCCGCCCACTTTGGCCGCCCACATTCCGGGGGCCAGAGATCGAATCGACGCCATCCCGCAGCCACAAACACAGCATCGATGTGTGCAAGTAAGCGTTTTCAATGCCATGGCACGTAATAATCACAATGAATTGCACTTGAACAGTCCAAACAGTCGACCCTGGCTCCTGTGCGCCTGAGAGTATGCAGCATTCCGTGGCATTAGCAATAGGGTTGAGCGATTGGCTAGGAAATAGCTAGCCAAAGGGAACAAATCGAAGTGAAGTGGACACATACTATATTAGATTTATGTACTATAATACTATATTTTTATATTTTCTTTGTCCTTGTGAGGCTATTAACAACAAATATAAAGTTGGGTAGTTGTTTTTGTTTTTATTGACTTTTAGCCATTGTCAACAGCTCTGATTAGCAGTGGGTTGATTGAGGGGGCGTTTAGAGGGCGTGGCTTAACCCCCTTGCGCCGTGAGGAACGTTTTTCAATATCAGACAAATAGACAACGAATTACATTGTAAGTAGCTCACGTGCCCTGGATTATGCGTGATATGCCTGGAAATTACTTCATTAGCAGCCGCAAATGGCGCTCTGCATTCTAAACAAGTGTGCAAAAACTGTAGGGGAAAATGGGCGAGTGGAAAATAATCGGTGGAAGGGGGGAAAAACCACACAGACACAGGGATTGTCACTTTTTATGCAAAGCAGCAGAGCAAAAAATTGCCAAACACAGAGGTCACACGATACAAAAGGGAAAAACTAGAAATGCGAGGCGTTGTGAGGGGGCGTGGCACTTAAATGGCATTTGAAATGCGCTTAATAATCAATATTTTGAGGCGATAATTGTGTGCGTGTTTTGGTTTTATTTAACCAACTGTGCGAACATGTTATTGATAATCAGCCAAAGATATCCTACATGTACTGACTTCCCTTTTGAAATTAAATACTTACGCAAGCTAACAACAGGAGCACTCAAATAAAATTATATATAATTCACCAGATCGGTCAGTTTGACAAGGAAATAAAGTCACACGACACACCTTCAAACGAGGCATTTCAAACGCAAACTGCAATCATTAATTTAAACTTAATGTTGCTCTGCTCCGGCAGTTCGGATTCGATTTCCATAAAGTTTGTCACGACCAACGGCCGCAAAATTAAATCAAAAGGCAGCCGGAATTATTTTTCCTCGATTTCTTTTTTTTTTGCAGTTTTATCCGGTCAATTTACGCTGGAAAAACTGCACACGGCCAGGCGGCAGGAAAATATTGAAGATAATTTGCGGCTTTTGATTGTGCATTGGATTTGCGCAAATTAACTCAATTCATGGCCGCTCACATGGCAATTTAATTAACTGAACAGAAACCGAGAGTGAACCTTTAACAGGATCCGGCTTTAATTAATTTGCATTGCAATAGATTGGCCAAGTTGAAGACGAAACTTTGGGGAAACAAAAACTTTTTCCACACGCACACCCAGCAGTCATGTGGAAGAGGAATTAATAAGCTGCCTGCCATTTCGCATGCCACGAACACTGCAAATCTATGTAAATGCGCCGCATGTGGCGTATACTTAATGTGCCCGACATGCAATGTTCGGCACTAGAAGAAGCAGCTGCAAGAACATTTATAACATTGTGTTAATGCGACTTATGTGACAGACCAGTTAATTACTGCGTACCGAAAACACTGCTGCTTGACTGTTCGCACAATGCCGCCGAGCTTCCCCCAATTTTCCGCTTACATTTCCCATCCATTTCCCGCACCCGCTGGGCGCCCTAACTGGGAAATGCTTTTTAATGGCATCGCTCTAGATGTTTACTTTGCCAAATGTTTCACTGCGATGTGTTTGCCCAGCTCTTTCTTGTACAGATATGCTCGCATACTCGTATATAATTAAATCCAGCACTTGAAGCGAGCTAAAAATATTTATGAAATGCTCGTGGCGCAATGAACTTTACTTAACCTAAGTGGCGGCGAGTATTTATCCCGACGAGCGTTGTTTATGGAATTTCAAGAAGCCTTTTTTCAAAGAATTCCAGAAAGTGCTGGCCTAATGAGCGACCCCTGGGGAGTCCTGTCCTTCCAATTACACTGCTTAGAACCTGATCTACTGCCTGAACTTTGACCTTACGAGCAGGCTTAGCCACAGCCTCCTATAAATCATCTTTTCAATGTTTCTGCGATGACGAGGACTGCCAGAGATGGCAGGAACAGTAACGAAACACTTGTAACTATGCAATTTAAAACGACAACGCAGGGTCTTGATCCAACGACAACCGGCCATAAGGAATGTCAAAAGCTTTAAAGCAACAAAACAAGAAGTAGGAAGGAAAATGGAAGTCTAACAATAACAACAAACAAATTCAGGCAAAAGGCCAAATCCTGCCGCCGGTCAGCAGTCAGCAGGGAGCAAGGAGCAAGGAGCAGGCGGGAAACGGGAAAAGGAAAGGACCGGGACAGGACAGGAATTCCTGGGATAGAACTCGGGCGCTACGGGCGCTAAACTTGAGCATAATCACATAATAAACATTTGCCATGCCAGTCCCAAAAAAAGGACAGTCGGAGGTTTTCATTAGAGCGGGAAAGCAGCGGAAACGGAAACGCAAACCGAAACCGACATGATAATAAATATGTGGGGCAAAGTGTAAAAAATAAAAGGGCGACAGCCGAATTCAAGATAAACAAAAGCGCGAACAGACAAATATGCATAAGTGCACTGGCAAAAAATCACACTTAAAAGCCATCAAATTCAAATGTCAGATAGGATTTGGTTTTTCAAACACTTCGAAGCTCTAAGTATGCTTATACTGCATATCGAATGTATTTCTCTAAGTGTTTTTTAGGCAGAGGCACGCACGCATGTAAGCAACCTCGAAATGAGATATACTTAATGGTCGAAATTAAGCGCGCCTGAATGGTCGGATTTCCAAGGCCAGACGAGACTGTCAACCAGTCAGCCAAACATCCAATCAGTCGGCTTGGGCATTGCTCTATTTTCCAGGCATTTTCACTGATTTTTTTACGCTTAATTTCCGTGCCTCCCCAGGCAGCTTGTGGTTTTATGTGCGCTATTATTTTTAATTTCTTTCATATTTTCCGCACTCGTTTTTGTGGTTTAAGAACATGCGTAGCGTCCCTTTTATGGCGAAAGTTTGTGATTGTTTTGGGAATTAAACTCCAGGCATTCAATTTGATTTAAAGCCTGCACCACTAGGCGTATGATGAATGTGGCCCACAGCGGCCCACGCAATTTCTTCAGCCAAAAGTCAATAAGTTGGCAGGCATAAATTGTGGAAAAGTTTGCCGACTGGGCAGCCGTAAGTCAAAAGTTGTCTTATCCCGTTGAAATATGGCCCACGTCCTGCTCATTTGACTAATTGCAGCCTCCCTCCCCGCGATTCAGATCTTATCCCGACCCAAGTCCTCCTCCTTTGAGTCGTTCCTTTCGCTGGCACTTAGTTGGCAATCGTTGTCCGGGAAATGCAATCCGGACTCGTGTCGGGGAGACTGCCTCGCCGTTTTAGGCCAGCCCCTCCGTTGTTGCCTGCAAATCTGCGAAACGTTGCCATGTTATCCTTGACTCGCCTTTGCTGCCAAAAATCCTTTTCGTGCCAAAGAGGAAGGAGCAGCAGCTGGCAGGGGCAGCTGGCAAAAACAAAGGCCGGGAAATTCGTTTATCGCGCCGCAAAATTGTTTTCGTTTTTGTATACACAACACATAATATATATTTTAGTTAGTTTGCACTCTCTATTTCCCAGCCGCTTTTGTCTGCTTTTAAAGTGTTATAAGCAAACGAAAAGTGCCAAAGTTTAGAAAACCGAAGTTTTAATTGCACTTTCAGTCGGCAAAAAGATTATTTGTTGTCAATTAAATTGCGTTTATATTATTATTTATAAATTGAACAATCCACAAAGAGGCAGTTATAAATTAATTGCAGATTTTATAAATGCATATTGAAACATGCAGAACACCCGGTATGAAATATTAGCACCTAACTTTTTTGTATATTTTCTGTTAACTAAAATTTAATATAATATATTTAACGAAGCTTCAAGATTTCATAATACCTTTAGTTTTATAGCGCTCTATTGCGAGAGTATAAGAAAATTGAGTTTGGCTTAAATTATGCCTGGACTTGGCGCCCCAGACCGAGTAAAACGGAGGCTAAGGCCACGCCCAAACGCCCCCTGAGCGACTGCAGCAAACAGTTTCACTTTTGATGGGCCAAAAACAGCAGCAGCAGCCAGAACGGAGGAGAACAGAACGGTACAGCAGCCAAAAGTCATTTTAGCCGCCTTTTTTGGCCCTCTTTCCCGTCTCTGTAATTTATGAGTTTGCGCCTCAAGTTGTGGGCCACACGTAGCCGTAACATTCTCATGCCGGAGCCAGGAGTCCGTGGTCCGTAGTCCAAAATCCGGAGAACGAGTAAAAGTCCGGAATCGAAAACACGGAGTGCAGCAGCAGCCACTGCAGCACCGTCGGCTTATCGCCATTGTCTGGGCCAACCTTGATGTGGTTTCCCCACCCCCCTTCAGCTGCTGTGCTGTCTGGCAGTTTATGAAAACTGCAGCGGCAAATGTTTGGATTTTCCTCTCGCTCTCTCGAGGGAAAGCCACCTGCAGGCCGTTGGCCACCCAGGAGTGCAATGTCCTTGTTTATGCGGCGACACTCGCTGTCTATTCGGCAGTTGTTGCCACACGAGGAGCCGCAGGTCCTGCGGCGCTTGATTGAATTGTGTCCTTGTCATTGCATGTCCACCGTTTGCCAAACAGCAGGATCATGCAGCATGCAGAAGGATCAGGTGCAGAGGTGCAAAGCAACAGCAGTAGGGGTCGTCCAAAGTTTAATTAACTTTTTCAGCGCAATTGCTAAACATGTTCTCGCGGCTGCCGTCACTTTTAAGCCCCGAGTGGTAATTTCATTTAATTGCTTAGGCTTTAAGGTGGGTAGATGTTGAAGTTTCTGCAAATGTAAAAAATTACTCTACAAATAACGAGCTTAAAAAAAAAACAAAATCACCCAAACACAAAAACAACTTGTTTTCGATTTGTTAAACAAACTAACGATTCAACGCCTTCGTCTTCACCCCAGGGAATGATTAATCGTGAGTAAATATTCCACTTTATTAGGGAACTTTCTCGAGCAAACCTCTGCTTAACCCCATCGAAGTCGGGCAACCCTTAGCCCACGCAATCCCCCATAAGCTGCCGTGTTCTTTTGGCCCACTGTCAAGTGACTCCAAATGGCAGCAGCGGCTTTTGACAGCTGCAAGCCCGGAGCTCCGGCGGTATTACAACTGACAGCTGGCGTCTGATGCGGTTTATGTTAAAAGGCGCACCATTCAGCCATTCGCCAGCCAGCCCACACATGTGCGCACTCACACCGCGAATTTATGTTTATGTTAACAAAGTCGAGCCATTCAAGTGGCAAGCCAAAACAAGACAGCCCCGAATGGGCTAAAACCACACAACAGCCGAAAACCCCACACCCCACATCCATGTACCCGGCAGCCACCAGCTCCATCCAATCCACCTGCCCTCAGATGAGATGCAGTCATGTGCACAATGCCGAAAACATTGTAACCGAGCGCGAGGTTCAGAGATAACAGCGACAACTGCCGCTCCTTCTTGATGACGACACACTCAAAAAACGGGGCTTCCAAAGTATATTTACCAAAAATCATGTGTACTATAAATGGGATTTCTTTATTTATACGCGAATTCTTTAGGTTCGGATACATGCTGAAACATACGTACTTGCTGAGGAGCGAATTCTTTAGAACTGACGGCTTAAAAAATACAATAGACACAAAACGTAAGGTTAAAATGCAACTAAATTACCAAATCACTTATTCTGTCTTTGGCGGGGTCTCTTCATTTGGTGGAGCCTCCTCCTCGTCAGCTACACTCCCGACCAGGCTCCCGTGGGTTTTTCTCTTGTTAGCCTCCGCGGCATATTCCCCAAATGTGAGATTTATGTCGTACGGAGTGCGGCGGAAGATGTTCGGAGGAGTGTAGTTGCTCTGGATGGGCCAGAAGAGACCATCCTCGTCGGGGGCGAAGGGCACCCGGCCGTAGAGCCCGGCGAACTCCCCCAACTCGTAGTAGAATCGCGTGGAAGCCAAAACCAGTTCGATGCGCTGGATCTCGGGCAGGTGCTTTCGGAACACCTCCACCGGCAAGTGTTCGCTTAGGATGGAGCTCTTGGACTTTGACTTTGGCATATCGTCCTCCATGTCGCTTTCTCGCGTGGAGATCGCGTCCGGATCCACTGGCTGACCCTCCGAGAGCAGCCGGCAGATGGTCAGCAGCTTATCCTTGATGATCAGGTGCTGCTTTCCCATGAGATACTCATCGGTGGGCGTGGAGGTGGGAAACTTCTCGTTCAGAAAGACTGAAGGGATGCGGCGAAACATGAGATCTTTTGTATAGAGCTCCTGCACGTGATCCTCGATCTGAAACACGCGGTTCATCAACCAGAAGGTCTCACAGCAGTCGGCCAGGGCCCGTGTGAAGCATCCGATCATGTCCTCGGAGGACTCCAGCATCAGCATGCTGTATTCGCCCATGTGGAGAAACAATCCGCACATCGGATCCGGCGTGATGGCCAGCGCCTTGCACTGCTTATGCAGCTCCTGCAGGCGTTCGCTGAAAATGGCAAAGAAGTCCTTGGGCTGATCAGGTGCTTGGGTGTCCATTTCCAGTTCCTCCTCTTCGACATAATCTTCTTCAGGATCTTCTTCACTGAAACGGAACATGTGGGTGACTACTTCTGCAGTTTCCGTCGCAGCTTCGTCCGGCGCAGGAATGGGCGCTGGATCCGCGGTGTTCACGGGCGATTCCGTTTCTATGTTATCGAAGATCACATCCTCCATGAACTGTATGGGCGCCGCTTCATCTGGTTCAGGCTCAGCCTGCTCCACCACCGCATCGACGGGCAACTCCTCTTTGGACTCAACTGGCGTCAAGTGGCAGTTTTTGGCCAGGATGAAGATGCGCTGATAGAACACCGAGGTGTCCATGTCCGCTAGCTCCATGTCCACGTACTCCACCAGCGACTTGCGCACCTGGAAGGTGATGGGTCTCTTTAAACTGAAAATGGTGTGCCGGGTCATCCTGGTCGACCGCGACTGCCGCTGGCGGGCGGCTATGGAGGCGTGTTTGACATTGATCCGCTGAAAGGACATCTTGGCGGGGTGTGACTGCTCCTGTCGGGGGTCGAGAACACACTCCCAGGGTCACCGGGGTCTACCAGGAATATCGATAAAGCTGTTGTTTCTGAAAATTTTGATGTTGTCTAGCAACTAAGCGGTTGCTTAGACTGTTGTCGCTTGCGTTGCTTTTGTTGCTCTGGAATCAATGGAAGAAATCAATAAAAAAATAAATTGAATCAAGGAACTGTAAATGATTTAAGTTCCAATAGTTTCCTTAACATTTTAGGAAAGTAACCCTTTACACCTATTGTGAAATGAATGACCCCATTCATAGATAATCCATTTACGAATATTACGTTAATTACGATCTGAACACATTTTTCTCTCAGTGCCGACTCACACACAGCACACTCTTGCTTGTTTAATGTACATGTACAGCGTTATTACCTAACCAATGTGCAAGTACTTGGGTCGCTGCCTCAATTATTATTATCATTCGTTTGAAATCTAAGGCTCTGCTCAGCCACCATTTGCTCGCCTTTGTTTTGCTCGGCTTTTAGTTTGGCTTGGCTTTTGCTTTTCAGCGAGTTAATTTATTCATGGCGCATTTATGAGCATAGTGATTTCCGGCAGCACCTACACTTGCCACCCACCAACATCCCGCCCGCAACATCCGACATCCAGCAACAACCTCGACGAGGACGAAAAGGGAAAACTTCTTCATCAGGAGCCCAACTCGTCCTTCGAGTTTTCCTGCTCTCTCTCTCTCTTTGAACAATTTGAAACACTTGGGCATACAATATGTTGAAATGATAATGAGGCGAAATTGTTTTTTGACTCGCTCCCAGGTGTTTCTGTTTCTCTTTAACCCCCACCTGGCTTCAAAGGATGTCTGAGCTGTGCTGATTATCCTTACCCGCCAGGATTCGCCTGAGTGGCCTCGCCCGTTTTGGCCGTTTAGTTTATTGACGCCAAGAGTTGCGTAGCAATTTGCCGCAATGTTTTAATAACCAAGTGGGTTCGTTTTCCGGACTAATAAGATGGAGTTCTTAAGCTTAAAGCTTAAGAAATTTATTCTAGATTCAAGCAATTTTATTATAAAATGCAACTGCAAATGTATATAAAATAATATCATTAACTTAAATCGCTTGCCGGCGAGCTCTGTTGGCTAAAAACAATATTATCTTTCATACCTGACCTACAAAGTATTTGAAAAATACGACTTTTGGGTCAAGTGGTTTTCACTCAAGCGTTTGATTCTGTGCTCGCTTTATTAGTTTAAGCTTTCCCTCCGGCTTTCACTTTTCACTTTTCCAGCTCGCCTAGTTTCACTTTCGTTGCCATGCAAATATGCCGGGCACCATCGATTTGCCTCCGAGATGTCGACATGCCACGCCCATTTGTCACAGTCGCCGGCAGCGTTGATTGCATCGAAGTTCTTAGTCAATATTTGCCGATTTCAATGAAATGAGAATTTGACATGCAGGCAAACACGGCAGACGACGTCATGCCGATGTATCCAGTGGATCCTATGGATACGATGGCTCCGATGGAGCCAGCATTCCATGGGTGTCCTCTTCGGATGGCTGAAAGCGGAGAGTATCTGCTGCCAGGAGGAGACACTGTGCCGGCACAGACTCGGCTGCAGATGCATCTGGCATCCTGCAACAGGAGGAGGACAAACACTGGCTGACTGACTCCATGCCAAATTGAGGCTGGCTGGCTGGCTGACTGGTTGGCTTGGGTAAATTAATTGCGATCTGTGTGCCTTGGCATTTTGTGTGTGGTTAAGTGATTGATGTCGTCAGAGGAGTGTTTGCCGTCGTTACCTTTGTTTCTCCAGAATAATGCAAATTTTTCATCCAAACGATGGCAACCTAATACGGTCTTTAATTGGACACGAGCTATTAAGACTCGACAGTTGGCTTAATCTCCAAACTTTGAGCATATTTAAAGGCTGTTTAAAATATGAAATTAATTCAAAGTGATAAGTGATTACTAATAACTGAATAGTTGCATTATTTGGAGTGCTATGAAGGCGGCATTTAATTTGAAAATGCAAATACCAACCACTTTACAACACATTTCGATGGGCTCATCCTGTTTATCCCAATTATGAACTAAATCCGCCGCACGGCATCACCTGCAATGGCTGCGGGATCAAAATGCTGAATAGTTTGCGATAAATTCAATTAAAATTGTAAATGGCTGGCAAACAGAATGGAACTTTTGCTTTTTACAAAATTAATGACAGCCCGGCAGGGAAAATTGTTCTAGGCAATTTTAAATTAATTCAATTATACGGAGCATCAGCAGCAGCACAAGTTCGACCCTCGATTGCCTTTGCCTGACTGGCAGAAAAGTTCGTCCAGGTGCGATGATAAAATTTAATTGTTGTTGCCCGAATCCTTATTTTGGCAATGCAATTAAATGCAATGACAACTTGGCGACGGCGGGTTGGTGCGGACAGGCCGCTCCTTACCGATTGGGAAAAGGATCTCTTAGCCAAGGCTAATCAATTAAGCCTTGGCAACGAGTCGAATCTTGGTCCACATTGTGCATTGCTTGAGTGAATCGCCCGCCCGCATTTCCAATTAATGGCAGCTAATTTATTTGAACTGCCCCGAAAATCAATACAACGAGCCCGAGAGGAAGCGTACACGGAGAAAAACAAGTTGTCGATTTGTGCTAGAAGTAACTTTCTGCTAAAAATACTTATAGATACATTTTTCGCTTTGATTCTAGTATTACTTCCCACCACAAATCCAATATTAAAGGAAGTGTTTCTCTTGCAAAGCTATTAAGTATGAAATCGCAAACTTTTTGCCCTGTGCATCCAATTCCTCATCATCGTGGCCAGTGGCCCCAGGGATCTGATCTGGATCCGCTGGAGTTCGGGGCAAATGGAGGCGGCGGGTGGCAGCTCACTTATATTTTTATTTATGCGCCAACATTCGCGCACTTAACAAAATAGCATCCGGCTGGGACCGAGGCATCCCTTTCTGACAATGGAATTTTATTGTTTCGCCAATGTAAGCAAATTCGGTGGAAACTTTTTGTGGGCTCCCGCGAAAGGATGGGACAGCATAAATAAAGTTATGTATTTGATTATGAAACCGGCGGATAGGCTCGTGCTGTGTGACCAATGGATTCAATTGCTCGGCAATCTTTTATGGCCGGGACAGACAAATCATAAAACGAAAGGAGGCCAAAGAAAGACTTTTATGAGCCCAACTCTCGGCTTTAAGAGAAAGTGTCCAGTGAAGTGTCCACTGTTGGTGAATAGCATGTCGAATCGAGGGGCATTTTATTTCTCTGTTAGGATTAACCACACTTGAAATCCCTAGAAATGACCTAAACCATATTGACTTTAACCCTTTTCACCTGAATCGAATGAGATTTTGGCGAGCACTTGAGGCATATGTGTTTCTTTTGTTCCCATCTGAGTGAACCTTTTCCCGCTGGCCCCTCTTCATCTTCTGTGGCATTCCAGAATGTCACTTCCGGTTCTTAAGTGTATTTCTTTGTGCCTCTGTGTGGGTTGACCATCCAGGACACACATTCCACACATTTCTTTTTCGCCTCTTGCCGCCTGAGATTTTTAAAGCCTCTTCGCAATGAAATAGCTCGAATATTTACTTTTTTGTTGCCACAACTATTTGGTTGCAATTTTCTCGAATAAGTGTTGGATGCCCATGTTTCGCATGCTTAATTGCAATGCCAGCAGCAATTGGCATTTGAAAAGCAAACGAGGCCAGATAACAAACAGCAGTTTCACAGTTGTATTTACACAGTGGCAGTCAAGAAATTAGCAATTTAGATGACACATGTTCAAATAATGGACTAGCTTTAGTTAAAATATAGAAACATTTAGGGAATTTAATTGAGTCTACTTTTAATTTCTCTTGCTCAGTGCCAATATTTGCACCACGACTGTGTCCAATTTATAGCCATAAAAAAGGACAATTAATGCTGAAATACAGTTGCAATAAAATTGTATTTCCTGCGCGGGGACTCCCCGCCGACTTCAAACAATCGCAGAGCTTGATTGAAGCACTGCGATACGGGGACAAATGTATACGATTTCGTAGTTCTGTGGATGTGCGGGCAAATATCAAACAATTAAATTACACGCCAGAATGAAAACGAAAACGAAACGAAAGCGAAAAGTTGCACACAAAACTCTATCCAAAGTGAACTCAATTTGCTGGCATCTAAATCATTTTTAATTTGAGCAGCAACAAAACAAAAGCGTTTTATTTTCCCAACAAAGTGCAGCGCAAACCGTAGCATATTTAACAATAACAAAATGTAGCATACATTTGAGGGCCGCCTGTGGAATGGAAAGTGAGAGAAAGAATGTTATTGTGCGAGAGCACACTTTTCCGCGGCCCAAAAACAAAAGCAGCGAACACAACGGCAGCGGGGAAAATGCAACACACTCCCTGCAACTTTTCCAACCCCACTCCCCCCGCCCTCGCCCATCGTACCGTTACACGCTGCTGCACAATTATTCAAATCTACGAGCCATGGCTGGGTTGCACCAGCGGAGGGTTAAGGGTCGCAGGGGTCAGGGGGCGGTGGGCGGAGGTTGCAAGGTTGCGAGGCCACAGGAGAGAGCAGCAGAAGCTGTCATCCGTTGAAAGGTGGCAAGTACCCTGTATAGTCCGGGATTTTGTTTAACATGAAATTAAGGAACAAAAAGATACAAATTTCCAAATGTTTTTATACTTTGCATAGAAGAATAAAGCAGAATAAATGTACAGCTAAGTAGATTTTGCTTATATTACCAAATATTTGCTACAGGGTATCACCTGAGCGAACCTCCAGCCGAACTTGTCATTTGAAACGTGCTTTAATTTCAGCATTTGTTTGCGGCCCCAATTTGTCGCAATAATAATGGAATTTAAGTGTACCGAGCACAAAAATGCAAACTAAATAACGAAGTTTGTTAGCAGATTTCTGGTCTGATGCAATTACTCGCATGCTGGACGCAATACCTTTGTGCCAAATGGGTTGGGAACGGCTTTAACGAGTAGCTTTCAGCCGAAACAAAGCCATGAATGCACATATCATTAAAATACAATAATTTATGTGCCCAGCTCCACGCCTTCGCGTTCACAAAGATCGTCAACCTGGCAAGGAGTTACTATCAATTACGTTCATCTCATCCGGGCTAACAAGAAGCTCTTGGAGGAGTACTTCTAATAAATATGCCTAAGCACTCGCTGCTTCTGCCCCCTCGCCCACTTCGTCGGAATGACAAAGCCAAAGCAAATGACGTGAAATATACATAAAGAGGAAGAGCTGGCCGTAAAATGGCTGCAATACCACTGGCACTGGTATACGGGGCGTATGAGCAACGTCGTTCCGCTCGCCCACTTACAAGTAATAAGAGCCAGCGGCGTAAAAATCAACGGAGGCCCAGCACCATGTGAGCCATAAAAAGTATATGGTAAGCCAAAGCCCAAATAAAACCAAACCCAAACCAAACCCAACCCAAACCCAACCCAAAACCCCGCTAAGTCTCAGATTCCTTGGCATATTTCACGGGCAAAGCCATCGCATAATGCGTGTGATTGATTTACCTGTTTCCACCTCTCGACCCAGCTGCTGTAAAATTGATGGCTCCCATTTGGCAGCGGGCGAAGAAGAGATTGAAGTCATTGCCATTGGGATGATTAGGTGGGCGAGTTCGCCGATGGCCAGGATTCGGGTTGGCATAAATCCCACGCGCTTTCCGGCAGAACTTTCCATATTACATTTCAATCATTACTATTCAGGAAGTTTCGCTAGACTTTTGTTTCAATTTAACTTTTTTAACTCACGATAATTCTCCCTGCTATAACTTATAAATTTGCAATAGTATATTAAAGGGGAATTGGCTTTTGGTCCCATTTTTCCCATGATACACACATCCTTTTAGGATCCTTATCCCCGAAATCGGGAAAATCTGGAACTGTATTCACTGGCCTGTGTCAAGTGTTTCGCAAGTTTGTTTGCGTGGCTTAAACTGTCGCCCGCTATCGGGGCAACACAATCAGCCAGACATCCAGACAACCAGGGAACCAGAGAACCGAAGAGCCGGCGAAACAAGCCGGCAAAAGTTGGTTAGTTAAAAGTGTTTGTCATTGTTGACACCTTTCGTCTTGGCAAGAAGGCGACTTGGCCAACTCGAGACAATGAGCCCAACGGAAACCCACCAGAAAGGGCAAAGTTTTTCCATTCTCCGCCTATTTTTCCAGGCCATGTCTGTTGCCCTCTTGTTGCTGCTAAAACTTTTTCCATGCTCATGTTGATTGGTGTTAAATATTTGGCGGCATTCTCGCTTCAAATTCGGTAAATCTAATTTATTACATTGTGTGGTCCAGTTTTAAGCCATCAGCCGCTCAGTTCGAGTGAGTTGATGTGGTTTTCGTGTAAAGTCCTGCCACAAACAGATTCTCTTTCGGAGGGAAGAGCACATTTATTTTCTAGCCAAAGAAATAAAATGTTTATTACAATATTGCTGCTGGAGAAAGGGGTTTCAAGCAAACCAGAAATACAAAATTGGTATTTTGTAGATTTTAGAATATACTCTACCCTTTTTTTGAGTGCATCGGGGGTCTTGGGTTTTCTGTTTCAGTTGCCAATTTGCCACTTTTATGTGTTCATATCATTTACGCTTATTTTGTGGCCTGTCCTGGCTTTGAAGCTCCAGATACTCAGCCACTGAACCGAATATCTACGTAGATACATCTCAGCTGAGCACACGACTGCCATTTATCAAGGCCGGCAATTCGTTGCTGCTCCAAGTGCCTGACTAATGAAGAGGGTTAAGAGGGGCGGTGGGGGCTAAGCAGTGGGCGTGGCAGCTGACTGGTTGTCATTGAAAGTGCAGTTAAACTGCAATCGCGTTCGCGTTTTCATTATGCGGCCCCATAAAAATAGCGATCCTTCTAACAAAGTAAAAGCAGCGACTGAAGCCAAAGACAAACTTTGTGTTGTCTGGTCAATAAGTGGGCTATAAACTAGACCAGTTGGGTACCCTAAGTCGAATGATTTCCAATTTTCTCAGTGTTTTCCATGGTCTATCAATTAACATATTTTAACATTATTTGTAGTATAACCTACTTTCAAACCAGTCAACAATTTACATCGAATAGTCCTGCCCGCCGAAATACCCTACACAATTTGGGGTAGGTTCAATAAAAAAGGAAAGTTATCAACGTAAACAATTCAAGCACTTCAACTAGTTTTGGGCGCCTCGATAGTGCTCCAGATAATGGCACGAGTCTGTAGTTTGGGGCGGTGAAAAGTGGGCGGGGCTGCATAATGAAAAGTTGCCAGTTATCGGGTTGGGTGAAAACTGAGAGGAGGAGACGACGGTCTGCCCTTCACTCAAGCGGGCAAAACGCAGAGCGACAAATTTTTATGGGCAAACTTTCAATTACCCAACTTTTTTCTTGCTTGAATTACTTTTGAAATGCTTTGCCCACCCACACACACACACACATATACAGAAACAGGACATATGCATATGTGTGGGTGAATGTGTCTGTGTCCTGTCGTCGCGTTTGTTGTTGCTCTATTTGCCTCACTGATTCTCGCGCAGAAATGCACAGAAAGAAATAGTTTTGAAAAGTAAAAGTTTGAAATGAAATAAAACAATTTCTCAATATAACTAGAGCATATTTCTACCTTTTATTTGATGATGGCAGATTTGATAAGATATATACGCGTGTTCTTTATGATAAATAGATATATTCTCCGTGTGTCTCTTTGATGCTATTTTGTGGTATCTAAATATCAAAAGAAGGTGCACAAGGAGTTGCGGTGACGACGGCCATTGACTGTGCACGGTTCATAGCTCCGTCCGTAGTGGCAGCTATGTGTAAATACATGTATATGTATCTGCTGCCCACCTGACTACCCGACGACTGGAACTTCAAGGACGCACAGCCATTTATAATGCCTGTATATTATTACTTTTCACTTTGCCGAGCAAATTTACGAGCGAGCTGCGCAATTTTTCAACTTGTTACTTAGCGCGAGCGCCACTTAAACACTTTTAAACGCAATTTTCGCACCGCCCCGGGAAGCGGGAATGCGAATTGAAGCCCGGAGCTGTGAAATATGGAATTCTAAGCGGGCCAAGACAATGATTTCGCCGTCGCATTCCCCGGGGAGAAGCGCCATTGCCATGGCCATTTCAGCACCAAGCCATAAATCATAATCTGCTGGCATAATACATAAAATATTGATGCTAAAGAGTTCAAAACACACACACATGCCGTCCTCGTCCCGGGATGATAATAGCCACTAAACACCTATTTACCCCGCTCAGAGTTATTAAGGCCAAGTGTGCCTGCTGCTCAAAAATGCTCAAGCACTCTGGTTATTTATGTGCGCAAGGAAGTATTCTGCTTTATTAGCCATTGTACATCTTTCGGCTCTGGATAGTTTTCGCTCTGACCGCACACACGGCGTATGAGCAATGTGCACTGGTCCAGAAAATAGATAAACTTGCGTGTCGGATAAATTATAGTTGCAGCCCATTCTGCCGAGCAGTATATTGAATATTAAGTTGGGTTCAATTAAACTAGAATTTATGTGCGCCATTGGCTTACTCCTTTGACCAAGTTTAAAGCCCAGCCATTAAATATTTAAATTGGCATCAGAACAAAGGCTAATCCACATAATTCCATTGCCTGCGATATTTTAGCATCTCCTGGATTGGATTCCTGCACGATTAACTCGCTGTGTTTTGCTCTGTTTGGCTGCTTTACTGTTTTAGCGTTTTAGTGTTTTACCAGGGTTTTCCATTCGATGCCAGCAAATCCCCAAAAGACCGCAAACAAACGAAATCGACAAAAAGAAAAATAGTGGCTAAACCTGCCGTTCGAACATTTAAATTTCTATCGCCGACTGCAGGCCGAATAAATTGACATTGCGAGATGGCAAACAAAAATCGACAGCGAGTGCGGAATACAAGGCAATGTCAATGTTTGCCCAGCCCGTTTTTCCCTCCTTTTTTGTTCGGCGTTTTCCCATTTTCCATTTTCCAGCCAAGCGGAAGTGTCTGAATGATGGATGCTGATTTCGCTCAGTGCCCAAAAGTGCCACAAAATGCACAGAACTCAATGTCGAGCTGCAATTGCAGTGTGAATTTATGGCGATGCGAGGAATTTAAAGTGTTTCCCACTCGAGCTAAGCGGCTTTTAATGAAGTCATGTCCCGGATCCCTTCTTGCAAGATGAATTGTCGGGTCAAGCCGAGCTCCCTTCGTGGGGGTCAGCAATTAAAAACGCATAATTCATGCCCCAATGAAGCCGGCTGAATCCGGCTCCGAATCCGAAAAGGTGTGCGCCACGAGTATAATTAAATTTGCTAACCCAAAACTAATTGGTGGCTGCCATGCGAAACGCGGGAAGCTTGCTGCAGGACACTCGACTGCCCCGACTGATCCTGATGAAGTGGACAGAGAGGCCACAGCTGACATCCCCTTTAATTATCCCGTCACACGCGTGGAATGGGAACACGATATGGTTGTTAGGCATCTGCGAAGGGCGGGGATAAATTGAATGTAAGCAAAGCCATGGCTTGTACAAAAACCAAGCCAAGGTGAGCGCTGCACTTGAAAAAACATAAATGCAGTTTGTTATTCTTAAGCTGATGGAGCGATTACTTTTTTATGTGTTTATTACTGGTTCTTTTCAAGAAAAACTTGATGTATGTAAAAACTGTAAAACATCTTTTGATTCAAATGTTAGATAAATTTTAGATGTTAGTTAAGTTTTGTTAAAATTAAGCTTCGAATGGGTTTTTTTTGCATATTTCGGTCAAAAAAAGTTACTCAATTATTCTAATCACATTTCTGTGCAGCTTTTTACCTGTGCTAACTAACCATGTAACTTTTTGGAAAATTTCCAAAAAATAATTTTTTGACCAAATTTCACTTTTTTATAAGGGGTTACATCACAATTTTTTGCAAAAATTGGTCAAAAATTTAAATTTTCGGATTTGAATGCCATTTGATTTTAACATTGATTACGAGTTCAGAAAGATATAACGCTACATTTTGGCAGGTATTTTTCAAAATTTACATTGAAAAACTTGATTTTTGTACAAATTTTTGGGTTCACTACAAGGATTTTTGGAAGTATTTCTAATTTATCTACGAATTTAGCTAAAAGTTTATGTTTTATATTATTTTTCAACCAAATGTGGGGTTTGAAATCGCCACTATGTATTTCCAAGTGCAAAGGCGGATGGGATGGAAGGAGGGAATTGGCCCGGACAGCGACAGGGACAATGACACATGATTATGTTTAGCCAGCAGGTGGGACAGCAGAGGACAGGTAAAAGCAGGGAACACCACAACCACCTTTGACCTGGCCAAAATCCAACCGCCCCCGCCCGCAGTTGGTAACATATTGTGGCACATTACATTAGTCTTGGTCCTCTCTTTCTGTCCAGTGGCTCAAATCCGCCCATTCCCCTGATCATCCGTGTACGACACGAACCATTATGCATACGTATGATTAATGAGATTCGTGTTATTGTTGATGTGCACAACGAGGCGGGCACTTTTTACGTCTGCAGCTGGTCTTTGACACTGGCGACCTTATCAATCAGCCGTGGCAGCACAAAGGCGCCGTAATCACCTCAAAGCCTAATAGAATCCGTCAAATCAGAGTGGGCAACTATGGGACCTATTGAGCGGCCAAATGGAACTGCGAGGGGTGCTGGTGCTCTTTTTGGGGCCCGAAACCGCAACTGCATCAAGGCCATTCCCGCAGCTCAACTCGCAATGAACTGGGCCCAGAGCACTTCAATTTGTTGGCCCGGCGACCGCATCACGAATTCATGACCCTTCGTCCAAATAACCAGAAAACAAAACCAGAAGCCACCCAGCAGCATGTCCCCCAAACCAGAAAAAAGGGCGAAACAATATGCAGCAGCCGTTGGGAGTTGGCTTCGGATCTGGGGCCAAATTGGAGGGTTAGCGGACAAACCGACATAACCAACCATCAATCAAAACGTGGACTACTCCACTGACAATGGGCGGGCCGGAATTGCTGGCCTCCGCCTGCGACAGAAATGGCTTGTCCTGGCCACGCGTCGTATGCGTGATGTGGCGACATCAGCGAACCAAAAATAGAAGACTGCTGCGGCCGGACAGCCATGATAATTATCACCTAGCTGCGCTACATTTTCATAAACACAATTATTTATTAATTAACCGGAACCCCGACAATTTTAGACCCCCCGTCAGTCATTGTCAATTGGAATTTAATTGAAAAGCGGACAGGACATCTCTTTGGAAGTTGGCGCGAAATGGATTCGTTGGAAATCCAGCATATAGTCGGACATTTAATTTATGGCAGGCGCTGTCAGGCGATTTAGATTGATTGTTCGCGGGATTAATTAATAACCAGCACGCAAAACTAATTTCAGACTGCAAATTGGCTTAAATTGGAAGCCTTGTAAACTTGTTCAACAATGTTCGCCTGTCGCCAAGGTGTTTTTTGTGCGAATAAATGTCAAAGAGCCGACAGACAGACTGATGGCGAGGCAAACAAATCTAGAAATTAATTTCGTTCCATTTCATTGCCAAGTTTTGTTTGCCGAGCTGACACTCGAATTAAACGTCGTCGGATATTTCAGATAGAGCGCCGAATTAATTAACGCCCTCGTGCAGTGTTCGGCCAACGGTGCGTATGATTAATATGGCCCAGTCCGCCACTTCAAGGACTTTAGAGGGCTGGCCGGCGGTCGGTCGCTCGGTCGGTCGGTCGGTCGGTCGGTCGCCGCACGTGTTTGGCATTTTTCCGGCGGCACTTTTCAAACTGAACAATGCAGAATGCCACGCCCACAAGTGGCCGCCACATTCAGTTTCGGTTTTCGGCCCCGAACATAAATCTCTCAAGTGTCACATAAAATTTCCGCACATGTACGGAATCAAAATGAAAAGAAATCGGGGCGGCGGTGATGGCGGCGACGGCGACGGCGACGGCGACACAGACGAGGTCGTAGTGCAATAAGTTATCAAAGTTAATAATTCTTAATGTTAGTGCATAAATAAGCCTGAGACAGGGCCAGACGTATCAGGAGTTGTCACAGCCAGCGCCCATACTTTTATGGGTATGCTACCAAATAAATACGAGTCGAGAAGCCAGGCATAAAGAAGGAAATTTAAAATTTATGCAAAGAGCAACAGTGGCAGCGGCAAGACGTGGAAAAAATCCAACTGACTGAAGGCTAATTTGCATAAAGAAAACGCCAACGAAACTCGAATGTAACGCCCAGCAATCTTTTCCTCTCTCGATGTGACCGTGCATATGTGTATGTGGTGTATGTGGTGTATGGTATATGCTCAGTGGCCTGGCAAATATGAAACGTAAAGTGTTCATGCTGACATCGCGACATAAAACATGCCCATGTGTTGGTACAAATGTTTCGCCTTTATTTGGCAGGCCTTTTGGCTAATAGCGCTCTCCCTGGCCCACTGTTTGGCCAAAAGCAGCAGGGCAGAAATGCCAGTTCGACAATAAAAGTCCCAAAATACTGGTCGTGCATGGCATGTGTGTGCACAGCGCACATTTCCCGATATATATGTGTTTTAGGTACCAATCTATATCAGGTTTATCTCGGACCACTATTTGAACTTTGAAGCTTATGTTTAACTAGAAAGGGGTATATATTATTGCTTTGGGGATAAGGCAAATAAAGATAGTTAATAAAACCATAGTTATAGTTAATTTTAAATGTATTTCTTCCTGTGCATCCCACTTCTGGTCCAAAGGGTTTCTTGCCAGTAGCCATTTACAGGGCTCCTCGAATTTGTCCAGACTTTGTCTTTGATTTGGATTCCTGCAAAACAGACCACAATGTGGCCATGAATATCGAGAAATGCTATTACGGCAATCGAATGGACTGCTTCAGTCGATTCCGAGTATTTTAATTTCGGCTTTAATGGCCAGGCCACAACATAACTGGTAGATATCCCCCGGGGTCATTTGCTAATCACCTAATTGGCAAAACTTTTGCCTCTTGCCCCGGGAAACATTCGACTGGGAGTCGTGAAAATTTTCAGCTCATCCGCAGATAAGGCAAAATATGAGTACAAACGCTTAGCTTTTTGGCCAGCCATCTATCTTCCGCATCTGGAAAATTATGACTTGAGCCGCGAGCCAAAAAGGCCAAAGGACTTGGCCGGCCAAGTTCATTGTGCCACATTTCATTTGGCCAAGAGTGCTCGAGTTTCTCGCAAATGACGCCCGTGAGCTATTACAACGAGTGCTTCACTTTTTCGATTGAATGGATGCGTTGGGGATGCAGTTGGCTGACTGGCTGGCTGGACTGTGGTCCCAGTTTTAATACTTTTAACTGGCTTGTCTGGTCAGTGGGGGATTCGCACTTGCGGAAAAACTAGCTGGGAGTTGGCCAAGTGGAACTAGGCAAACTAGCCGAGCTCCAACTCCCCGGCACACAAATCTCCAGCTCTCCAAGGTGATTATTTTGCAATTGTTTTGTCAATTTTTAACGCAAACTGTTGCCATACACATACCGTACGTACTGTATCGTACCGTACTGTACTGTACTGTACTGTACTGCCAAGGCCGAAAAGCGGACGTGGGCAGGAGCATATTTTGATTTCATTATGCCGGCAGAGCGTTTCCAGTTCAGGGCCCCGTTGCTATTCCCCATTATAATGGCCAGATGTAGACATTTATGTACATTATTATGCCTCTCCTTTTTGTATTTTTACGTTCTGCTTGCTTACACCGAGCCACCTAGCCCGTCCCCATCCTCGTGTATTCGTACTCGTATACATTCTCCATGGGGGCTTATTAAATGATTGACCTAGGCTCTTCACTCACCTCCTCCATTCCGGTCGCTGCTATTATTGTTATGGCAATCGCTTTGATTGCACGTTAGCAGCATATAATTATATCCTGACAGGGGGACTATAATTTCAGCCAGGACGAAGGGTGCCTCCGTTAAAATGCCATTTGATGGAAATAGATTGGACTTTCGATATTATTCCGAGGGATTATTATCTTTTCTGCCATATGCTGACAGTACTCACATACTTTGCCATTTGCACATGTGAAACTATCACTTCGAAATGTATTTAAATTTGGTTAAATGGCTTAAATTCATCATTAAACTCTCAGGAGCATCGCTTTTCTTTATTTTAATGCTGGTTTTCTTTGTTTTTGGCGAAAAACGCCCCATGGGCCTTGCTTCATGCGCTCGAAATGCTGCGTAAAAATCTTCGCTGACCGGAAACTAATTTGAAAATGTTATTCATTATGCATAGCACTTGCCCCTTTGCCACTCGAAGTTGCACTCGGCTGACGCTGTTTCGCTGTTCTGCTGTTCTGCTGTGATTTCGCGCACTTCCTGCCGCACTTTTCCGAGTTTGTTGCAGTTGCACTTTCTACGCACGGTCTGGGAAATCGCAGGGAGACTGGCTGTTCCGCGAGTGTGTGGGTTTGACCCAAAGTTGAGGAAAAGTTTCGGTTTTCGCTTTCGCCTGGCGCTGCGAAAAAGTACGCGGGCCACTAATGCCCAGATTTGAGTTGCGGCTGCGAGAGTTTTAACCAGATTGTTGCCTTAAAGCTGAATTAGCGCAGCTCTTGCGGCTGCCAAAGTTGGCTTAACCCATTTTGGTCAGGAGTGCTTAAAGCCACATTAAAATGGAGCGGATGGCAGATGGGCTTCTTAAAGGTAAACTGCAGAAAGTGGCTCTAAAGGAGTGGAATGAGTTTTCTACTATATATGTATTTATTCTGTTATTTTGGCATCTAAGAAATCTCAGCCTCCAAAGTTTTAGAATTATCCAACCATTTTCAATTTCAAATGGGTTAAAGAAAAGCCAGGGGCTTCATCCCGAGTGGCGTCTTTCTAATTGATAGCATCTTGAGCGCATTTCGCCTGCTCGACGAGATAAAAATTGTAAGTCGACAAATTAAGCCCGGCCCGAAGGCGAAAGACGGCGTCGTGAAAACGGATGTGGATGTGGCTAAGATGGCTAGAATGGCTAAAACTGCAGTGCCAGCCAAAATGCCACCGGCCTTGGCCACAGGACCAATATCAAAGGGAAAACGTAAAAAGGATAACCGTGCAAACAATGACAGGCGAGCCAAAGGAAACAGCCAGGATCTAGAGACAAAAGTCTGGCGAATGCTTTAAGGCAGGGAAAAAGGAAGCGAGATAAAAATGGCGTGCGTCGCATGGAACATGAACCAAAATGGCACCCACAAGAGCTTCCGGCAGACGTCCGCTTTAACAACTCTTTTACCCACACTCACGCACAGTCACTCCCGCACATGTGTGTATGTGTGTATATATGTACCCAAATACATATCCTTGTATAGGGACACATCTGAGAACGCCCTGCACATTAGCTACGTTTCCAGGGGGTTTTTCTGTAGGGTGGGGTGGCGGGGCGGTGCCAGCGCTTTTGTCATAAACCCATTAAAAGTCAAGGACAAAATTCATGTTGCATGTTTACTCATGCACACTCACACGCCCACACCACCACTCACACATAGATCACGGGGCGGAAGGAGCAAGCAGTGCCAACAAAGTAGCTTTAATTAATGAAACTCATTAAAGGCATGCCAACCAGGCACTGGCACAAAGCAGAGTGGCTGAGCAGCTCGGGAAAAGGCCAAAGGATGGCCCAAAAGAACCGAACGACCAAAGGACCAAAGGACCGACTAGAACCAGCAGCAGAAACCAGACTGAATTGCCCGCTTTGACCTGCCACAATGCGTTGGGCCATACATTAGCCACGTTGGCGCTGACTTGGCCTCCGCCATTGAATAAAATAATCAGCAGCCGCCTTATCCAGCTGCCGCCGTAAGTCCTTTTGACTTGGCCAAGGCGAACGACGCTGGCCGAGAAGCGAGAGATTCACGAGAGTAGCCGACAGGACGAAAGCCGAACTAAGCCGAAGAGAGCGTGAGCGAACAGTGAGAACCACGAGAGTATTCGCTTGGTGAGAGTCCTGCTGGGGAAATGGTGGTGAAAGTTCATATAGCACTCCGAAAATAGTCCTTCAAAAGGGGGTGAAAGCAGTGTGGCGTAAAACTAGAAGCAGTTCACTGCAAACGAAATGCATCATGCGAAAGCAGTGCATGTAAGTGGTACTATAGCAAGCAAGCAGTTAATCTAGGCAGGATATGGTTACACATAAGCTGAAATGCTAGAAATGGTGCCCTGAGCAGAATCAAATTGTAAGAAAAATAATTATAATAAAAATATATCTGTAATATATCTAGTATTGATACAGTAAGGAAACATATTCAACAATAATTATAGAATCGGATTGCTTTTCCCATAAGACTGTTATACTTTATGGTTATCCTACATGTTTTGAAAGAATTCCGATAGAGGGCTGATTTAGACCAGACAGGACCTAGCCTCCCCCCAAACCCACCCCCAAGGTCATGCGCTCTCGCCACACAGCACACCTGTATGAATTGGCCTCTCACCTGCGAGTCGCTCTCTCCGCAGAGTGTGCGCCGTGGACAGAGGACTCTCCGCTGCTCGTCGAAAGGACTAGGACAACTCACAGAGGACTGCGCTGTCTGTAGAGCAAGCAACAGCTTCGTGCCAGTGGGTGGGGAAGGCCACCCACCCCCAAGAGCGCCGCAGAGGCACATCCTGGCCCATCCTGTGGCAGCCCCGGCACCTGCTGCATCTCAAAACAAAGGCCATTTATTTAGAATGGCAGCGCAAAGCGGAAGCGCCAAGAAAATAGACAACACCACAGCACACGACACCACAAAGGGGTGGAAGTGGAAATGGAAGTGGGTGGCAGAGGAGGTTGCCAAGCTCCCGGTTGCCACAACAACTGACTCGGACCACAACAACGGCAAATACTGCGTCGGAAAATTAACAAATTCGTGTTCGATTTATTATTTTAAGAAAAGTACTTGAAAGCTGAAGAAATAACTTGATGAAATGCAGTTGAAATATCTGCGAACATTGCTGGAGGGCCAGGTAATCAGTTGAAAAAGTTGAAAATATTCAATATTTGGGATTATATCATTCAAAAATTAAATCAGATTTTTAAGTTTGATTCCTTCTGTTTCATCATTGTATGCAACAAATCTTTGGAAATCGCATAGAGTAGCTTTGTAGCTTTCTATATAACTATCAAAACTACTTTCTTTTCCAGGAGCAAATCCAACGAATAGCAGGACTAGCCTGGTCACCCAATCAGCAGAAGTTGGCTATAGCCACCGCAGATCGCCATATTCTACTCTACGATGATGCAGGCGAAAGACGCGATAAGTTCAGCACCAAGCCAGCGAATCCTGCGAATGGCAAGAACTCCTATGTCATCCGGGGACTGGCCTTCAGTCCGGACTCCACCAAACTGGCGGTTGGCCAGAGCGACAGCATCGTCTATGTGTACAAGTTGGGGGAGTCTTGGAACGACAAGAAGGTGATATGCAACAAGTTCCCTCAGGCCAGTGCAGTGACTGCTCTGATTTGGCTCACCTCGGGATCCATAATAGCAGGTAAATCACCGTTTCCAAATCCAATGAACATATTTCATCAGGTGTTTACCACAGGACTCGAGGACGGCAAAGTGCGTGCCCTGCACAGCAAGAACAATAAATCGCAGAGTCTCTACGGCGGCGACAGCATCTGCATTTCCCTGGCGGCCAATACCAAGGGAACTGGTTTCCTGAGCGGCCACAACGATGGAACCATCATTCGCTACTTCATGACGGATGAGGCCACCGAACCGCTGGGCAGAGTAGTGCAACATCCAGTTCCACCGTTTGCCTTAGCCTGGCCACAGGGTGGCTTCTGTGCCGGTGGCTGTGATCAGAGAATAGTGTTCTATGACAGCATGGTATGTGCTTAACGATATAGTAGTCTGGAGATTTCTTAAGCCACCACTTCCAGGGTCGTCAACTACGCACCTTTGATCATTCCCGGACGGAAGGCGAACGGGAGTTCACGGTGGCCGCCTGTAGTCCGAATGGACAGGCGGTGGCCTTTGGAAGCTTCGACAGGATTCGCATCTTCGCGTGGAGTCCTCGACAAGGAGCTTGGAGCGAGAGCGCAACCAAGGAGGTGGCCTGCTTGTACACGCTGAGCAGCCTCCTTTGGCGAAGAGATGGCGCCCGACTCGCCCTGGGATCCGTGAGTGGAGCAGTGCTCCTCTTTGAGTCCGTACTTCGACGCACCGTGTGGCAGGACAAGTTCGAGCTGATCTTCGTGGCGCCCAGTCAGCTCTTGGTGAGATCCTTGACAGAGCCCTCGCAAGCGCTCACAATTGAATCGCAGCTGGGTCTGGAGATCGATGACGTTAGGATTATGGGTCGGGATAATTACCTGGTGGCCCGAACGGAGGAGTCCCTTATCCTTTGTGATTTGACCAGAAATTTGAGCAGTGAGGTTCCCTGGACTGCCTCTGGTCACCATGAACGCTTCTACTTTGAGAACCCCACCGTTTGCCTGATCTTCAATGTGGGCGAATTGAGCTTGGTGGAGTACGGTGAGAACTCCATCCTGGGATCTGTACGCACGGAATTCGTAAATCCCCACGTGATCTCCGTGCGTCTGAATGAGCGAGGAAATGCAAAGGAAAACAAGAAACTGGCCTTCCTCCTGGATGCCAAGACCATATGTGTGGTGGATCTGGTTAGTAGGATGACCAGTGGACAGATCAGTCATGAGACCAAGATCGACTGGCTGGAACTAAGTGAGACTGCCCATAAGCTCCTGTTCCGCGATAAGAAACTGCGCTTGATCCTAGTCGATAATTACACTGGCAAAAAGCAGACCTTGCTCAGCAACATATCGTTTGTCCAGTGGGTCCCCCAGAGCGATGTTGTGGTGGCCCAGAGCAACTCAAACCTGGCCATCTGGTACAACATTGATCTTCCGGAGCATGTGACCATGCAGAGCGTGCGAGGTGAAGCCATCGAGGTTCTCCGTGAAAATGTAAGTAATGCAGCAGATACTTCTGATCCTTCAATATATACTTCTCGAACCACAGGGTCGCACAGTGGTTCGCTCCCAAGACGGACCCAGCGAGCACAACTACCAGCTGGATGAAGGACTGGTGGAGTTTGGCACCGCCGTAAACGACAGTGATTTCGGAAGAGCCGTGCACTTCCTGGAGTCCCTGGGTGACAAACCGGCCGCAAAAGCCATGTGGCACAATCTGGCTTTAATCTCCTTGGAAGATGGAAACCTTCGAGTGGCCCAGCGCTGCTATGCTGCTTTGGGTAACGTATCAAAAGCGTACTACCTGGCTGGAATGATCCAGCAGGCGGATGAGTTCGAGGAATCCTCTGGCTCTCCTGGCATCCTCTGCCCGGAAGTCCGCGCCAAGATGGCTCTGCTCGGTTCGGACTTGCGCACTGCCGAGCGGATATATCTGGAGCAAGGTGACATAGAGTCAGCTCTGAAGATGTACCAACAGCTGGGCATGTGGGATGAGGCAGTGGCTTTGGCCGAGAGGCGTGGATATAACAGGATCTCCGAGCTGAAGCAACAGCACATGGACTACTTGCTGAGTAGCGAGCAGCAGGAGAAGGCTGGTCAGGTGCTCGAGGAGCAAGGTGATCTCCAGCAGGCGATGTCCCTGTACATGAAGGCCAACAAACCGGCAAGGGCTGCTCGTTTGGCTCTGAAGACACCGCACATCCTGCAGGATGAGCAGGTAATGCTGCAGGTAACTGAGGGACTGGTTCGCTCCGAGCTCTACGAACTGGCTGGAGACATAGCCCACCGGCTATCCCGGCCCGAAGCGGCACTAGCTCTTTATAGGAAGGGCGGAGCATATGCCAGA
This sequence comes from Drosophila simulans, assembly GCF_016746395.2. Lineage (NCBI taxonomy): Eukaryota > Metazoa > Arthropoda > Insecta > Diptera > Drosophilidae > Drosophila > Drosophila simulans. The sequence continues at coordinate 2,208,673 of NC_052522.2, forward strand.
GCATTAGAAATAGGACGAGTGGTGGCCCCGCAGGAGGTGACGGCGCTGGAGGAGGAGTGGGGCGACTGGTTGGTGAGCCGCAAGCAACTGGATGCCTCAATTAACCACTACATCGAGGCGGGAGCCACGCAAAAGGCCTTGGAAGCCGCAGTGGGCGCGAAGCAATGGCGCAAGGCAGTCCAGATAGCCAAGGTCCTGGATGAACCGGAGCTAATACAGCGGTATGCTGTGGATCTAGCCAAGCATCTGGCCTTCGCAGGAGATCTAGATGGAGCAGAGGATATGTTGGTGCGGGCCAATCTGCACAAGGATGCTATAGAGCTTCTCAATCGTCATGGCAAATGGGAGCGGGCCTATGTGATTGGCGAGAAATACCTTAAGGCGGAGCAAGTTCGTGACCTCTTCGTTCAACTGGCTGGAACGCTGGAGGAGCAGGGCAAGTTTAGGGATGCGGAGAAGGTCCTGATAGCGGTCAACGAGCCCGACCTGGCCATAGCTATGTACAAGCGGCGGGAATTGTACGACTCCATGATCCGCTTGGTGGAGCGTTATCACAAGGATCTGTTGGATAGCACCCACTTGCATTTGGCTCGCCAACTGGAATCCCGTGGTAAACTGAAGAACGCCGAGATGCATTTCGTAGCCTCCGGGGACTGGAAGTCCGCCGTGCACATGTACTGCTCCTCGGGTCGCTGGGAGGATGGCTACAGGGTGGCCAAGATGAAGGGTACCGAGGGAGCCAGTCAGCAGGTGGCCTACATGTGGGCCAAGTCCATGCCCACAGAGGGTGCAGTGAGATTGCTGAGCAAACTGGGTCTGCTGGACACAGCAGTGGGATTCGCCTGTGATTCCGGACAATTCGAATTCGCCATGGAGCTGTGCAAGTTCGCTGGGAAGCCTACGGATGAGGTGCACCTGAAGATCGCAATGTCGTTGGAGGATGAGGGGAAGTTCGAGGCGGCGGAGGCGGAATTCCTAAAGGCCCATAAGCCCAGGGAGGCTATTTTGATGTACCAGCATGCAGGCGATTGGCAGGCGGCACTAAATGTGGCCGAAAATCATCTGCCTGATGCTGTAGGAGAAGTTCTGATAGGACAAGCCTCGGCTGCCCTCGAAACCAGTAACTACAAGGACTACGAAGCTCTTCTTTTGAGGGCCCATCGTCCGGACTTGATTATAGAGCACTACAAGCAGGAGTCCCTCTACGAAGATGCCCTGCGCATCGCCGAGGAGCACTATCCATCGGCACTGAACGACCTCAGGCGTCTTCAGGCCCAACTTCAACGGGGACAGGCGCAGGCACAAGCTGGCGAGGATGCCGCCTCCATTTCGCGATCCTATCTGCAAAAGGCTGCAGAGTTTGCCAAGAAGGAGCAGTTTCGCAAGGCGGCCGAGTGCCTTATGCAGATTGATTCCTCCAACGCCGAGGATGCATCCACATTGGAAAGAGCTCTGCTACGAGCCGCTGAGATTTGCAATCAGTTTTTGGAGGGTCAGGATGCCCAGGAGTTGGCACAGTCGTTGGGACCGCGTTTACTGGCCATAAAGCAGATAGGACCCGCAGCTCAGCTTTACTTGGCGGCGGATATGCCCAAGCAGGCGGTGGACGTGTTCATCAAGACGGAGCAATGGAGCAAGGCTCGTCGGCTGGCCAAGGAGATCGATCCAGACCTGCAGCTCCTGGCCTATGTGGAGCAGCAGCAGAAGGCCAGTCTCAAGCACGAGGGCAACATTGAGCAGCTGGCGGACATAGACATAGTGTCCGCCCTTGATCTTCTGGCGGAGCAGGGTGAGTGGCAGCGCTGCTTGGAGAAGGCCAAGGGGCTGAATCCCGCCCTGCTGCAGAAGTACGTGGCCGTCTATGCAGCCCAGCTTATTCGTGAAGGCAACTGCACCACGGCCCTGGGGCTCTACTTGAGCTACGGAGCGCCACCGATCGAAGCTCACTTTAATATATACACCAGGATAGCCCTGGACTGCTTGGCCCTGAGGGAGGAGCAAACGGAGAGAGGCACGACATGGCGCCAGTTGAGGGACTTCCTCTCCCGCTTGCTGCAGTCTCTTAAGGCAACTCCGGACCACTCCCAGTCGAAATTTGTAGTCAGCATGGAGCAGTTCCTGTTAATAGCCCACTACTACGCCACCAGAGCCGCATGCAAGGAGGTACAGGCGCTTCAACCGGTGGCTCTGCGCTTATCATTGGCTCTGCTTCGCCACACGGATCTGCTGCCGGTGGACAAGGGTTTTTACGAAGCTGGGATGGATCTCCGCCAGGCAGGTCGCGAAGCCGAGGCATTCGTTATGCTCAACCACTATCTGGACGTGTGCGAGGCCATTGAGGAGGGTTCCGGTCAGTTGGTGGACCACTCCGACCTGGCTAGCACCGATTTTCCCAGTTCCGTACCCTTGCCGGAGGATATCCACCTGAAGAACGATCCCAGCCTCCACGAGGAGGTGCGGGAATGGGTTCTCGCCGTGAGCATGGATCAGCAAGTGGACCAACAGCTGCCCACCGATGATCGTGGCTTGTACGAGTCCAGTTTGGGGCCCAATGATCTGCCCTGCATGTTAAGTGGATTCCCCGTAAGAGGACGTCAACCGGTGACCTTTCAAGGATCGAGCAACCAGGTAAACCGTGACGTATGGAGCAAGTTCTCGGTCGCCTTGAAGATGTCACCGGGCAGCGGAATTGCCGATATCATTTCGTTCACCGAAAAGTGGCAGGGAGCAGCCAACTACGTGATGCACTGAAGATGTACAGAAAAAGAAGTCCAAGAATGTAAGTTGCCTGCAATTAGATGCTATATTGAAATCGTCATGCTTGTGTGTGCTTGGATTACAGTCAGGGGATTTGTGGGAGCGGTGCGATTAGGGGTACAATTGCAAATATAAATGTAAACTTAAATTGGTTTCCTTCAATGCAGGGCGTTGAAGAGATCGCCAGCGGAGGGCAGGGGCGCCAGTCCGCCAGTCACATCCGGCAGTCGGGTCAGGTCGGGCAGGTTGGAGAGGTGGTCGTGGATCTCCTTCTGCAGACCCAACATCTTGGCCAGCTTCTTTTTGTGTTCCTGCAAAGACACAAAGAATTAGCCGACGATGTTCAACACGTGCAATTAAAGGGGACTGCATTAGATTAGCTTCGGATTTTTTAATGCAAATAAAATATTAATACAAAATGTGGATAGTCGACAAACGACTAGACTAGGTAACATAAAATAGAGGCCGTTATTTAATTTGTTAAGTGACGAACAACACCCCATAGTTTTTGGATAGCGATCTTTTTCTAATAACCCCAAGGAGCATGCATTGCCTAGACCATGAAGAACGTACATCGAGGCGTTGCTCAGCCTGGGAGAGAAGTTCCTTCTGCTCCGCTTGAAAATCTCGCAGCATGGTGGCCAACTTGGAGCGCTCCTCCATCTCCGCCGCCAACCGAGCATTGTAGTCGTTCAGCAGATCCACAGCTTCGTTCACCTAAGTGGAAATTGATTAATAGTATCCAATCAAGATTATTTTGACCAAATCTAAGTGCACTTGGATTTGGGCCCCACCTGTATGGCCAGTTCCTTGGCCTTGTCCTTATCCTCCAGCTTGCTGATGCAGCTTATCTCGGATATTTCCTGAGGCAGTTTGGCGATACGCTCGCGCACCACGGCATCACTGGATGCCGAGTTTTCGATGCTGGTCAGGGCCCTGATGAGCTCCTCTGGCTCTGGGGGCTCGCCCAAAGGCAAGTAGGGTGGCGTGTGGCCGTTCTCCGGTTCCGCAGAAACTACTTCCTCCGCCGCAGGAGCTGAATTCGAGCTGCTGCCTTGGACGTGATGGCGCGAGCGCTTGGACTTGGAGTGGCGATCCTCGTGCTTGCGCTTCTCGCGGCGCTCGGATTTCTCGGGCTTGCTGCTGGCGCCGTGATCCTTCTCCTTCTCGGGCTTCTCACTGTCGCCATTGGTCTTGCCATTGCTGCTGGAGCTGCTGCCAGGGGCCTCCTTGTGTAATCGCGACCTCCAGTCGGCAATGGTCTTGGGATCGTAGACGCCCCGCTCCAGCCAGATGTTCAGGATCCTTCCCAGGCTGCCAAGCAACTTGTCCGATCTGCATTTCTCGCCAATGTGGGCGAACACCTTGCCCAGCACAAGGCTGTACTCCTTGCCGTACTCCGGGCCCTTCTTCTTGCTGTTCTGGATCACGTCGTTGGCCAGGTACATGAAGGTCAGCTTCTTGGGCTCCGGCACTGTTGGGGAGGCATGTGTATTAGTGGGAGCGCTGCACCGGATGGCCAGAAACTGCCAGGATACCCACCGTTCTCCAGCTCCCGCTGCCATGTCCTTACAATCGCTGCGCTGTGTTTGCGGTGGTGAATTAGCCACAGGGAGAGCGTCTGGATGCTCTGCTGGCTGCTGTTTAGCTCGGCCAGCTTCTTGAGGAGCGCCGAATCCGTGAAGGCCGACATGGCTGCTGCTGCTTTTCCGCTGCTTTTCCGTAATTCTTATCAAATCAGTCGAACGATTGCAATATTTGCAAGTTTCTGAAAAATAAACAGCTTGGAATGCGTATCTCCATTCGACCAAAATACCAAAGACGCCTAGATCGCAGGCCGCTTGAAATTACGGCAACTGGTCACACTCGCTATGGCGGGAAATCAGTTTTCTTGGAATTCCGACCGAAGTTCTCTTCTTTGATTATTTGCTGTCTTGTTCTCGAGAGGTGCAAAGTTGGTTGCTAAATACATATACAATACATTCCAAGAAATACTTTTTAAAGTAATTGATTTACCTCAAAGCAGAGTTGCCGTACAATTAAAATTCCAGGGCTGGAAATACCAGCTTCCAACGTAAACCGCTAGAGGGAGCCATTACTAGGCGCCAGAAAAATTTAAATTTGAATTTGAACGTTAGAGCAAGCAGAATTATAGTTTATTTAACTAGTTTTGATAAATTACAATAATCCAGAGCAGACTTTTAATAATTTCACTTGACAAGCAAGCACCCTACGGCTGTGTCATCAATCAAGCTCCAGCGCCGCCAAACACATTTCACACTGATAAGCACTCCACTTTCAGCACACAGCCATCGAGAATCCAAGTGCGAGCGATTGGACAGGTGTGGTGGGCTCGTTGGAGCCCTCAGTTGGTCGCAGCAGTTGGTTGGAGTCGGTCGCGTGTGTAGATAGCAGCTCCGGCGGGCAATTAAGTCGGACAGAATCGAATCGGGGCGAGCGCTTATCGCGGCAAAAGAGTAATTTGTGATACCTGTCCGCCGTGTATTGGCTTGTTGGAGCGCTACGCGCTTAAGTGGTGTTAATTTTTTATTAATTATTATCGTATTTATTACCCAACGAAAGTGAAGTGCGAAATCGGTCGCCTCAAGTGCCCGGCCGTACGTGCAAAGCCCGTAAATAAATTACACAGCCATATAGCCCTGATCCTTACCTCCACACTCGCTCTCGCCCATTGCAGCTGATAATGCAGACGAAGTCCGCCTGATCGATTCCCATTCCCATTTTGATTGCGATTTGGAGTGCGAGTGCGGGTGAGTGTGATTTACAGACCATTAGCTATTACCACTATCAACGGCACATTAGACAAATTGCTAAATTAGCTGCTGTTTTCGCCACCATACACACATATAAACATACGAACCGCACAGCTCGCACCCCGAAATCCGAAATCCGGAGAGCTTCGCCGCACACCTCCCTCTTTCACTCTTTCTGGTGCCTCCGATAAGCGAAGCCCCTCAATTGACTGATTCAATGCCTATTGGGGAACTTTGCGGCTGAACTCTGATAGCCGCTAGCAGTTTGCCTGTGGCGCTAATTGTTTGATCCGATAATAGGCGAGATAGCCAGCCAGCCTCTGATTTTGGATAGCTGTCGCCGAAAATGAGCCCGCCACACTGATCCTCTGATCCCATCCAATCCATCGCCACCCAATCCAATCGGAACTGAGCTGAACTGGCGCCATCATGGACTCCTACTTCGACTCGGCCATCGAGTACAATCGGTCCAACCCCATCAGCCTGGCCAGGACCAGCAGCCAGGCCCAAACCGTGCAGAACGAGAAGAACTGGGAGTGGTCGTACCTTGTGGTGAGTGCCTCGTCTGAAGGATGCGTCGAAAACATCCAGCACTGCAGTGGTGGAAAGTTTTATTCCCGCGTAGCTTTATCTTTATGTGGAGCCGCCAATCTTTATAAGCCATCACTAAAATCTGAGTTTACCCAATTGCAACCGAATGCAAAGTTCCTGCGCTTTATAGATCGTGAATAGGTAGTGATTCACCTTTGCATATGTAGTAATAACCTTATTTACTGAACTGAAAACGTATGCAAATTATTTCTACTTGAAATATTGTATTTCCTCGAGCGTCCAGTCGATGAGGAAGTCTCTATTTAGGTGAATGATGTTAGACAAGTATAAATGGCACAACGTTAGCAACAAACTTAATCTTAGTCTGTACGAAAGGCACTTAAAATGTGTAGGTGTGTCGTTTTAGGTTTAGCAAAAGTAAAATGTGTAACGTAAAAACTAGTCTACTGTTAATATTGGAATGAAAGCCAGGCACAACGTTTACCAATGTACTTGATACCTTCTGGCGGCGGTTCTTATGTCCATATGTCACAATTTCGATAAATACCTCGAACCACTGAAATCCCACAGAGAAAATGTCGCAACCTGGAGCTGGAGGACTCGTACGACTTCTACATGCGACGCCTGCGCGTCGGCTATCTGTCGCTGTTCATCTTCATCCACGTGGCGGTGACCGTGATCCACACGCTGCTGCTGCTGACCACGCCGGAGATCAAGTACGTGTACGTGGACATGGTGGCCTACATGTGCTCCGGCCTGGTCATCTGGGTGGTGCTGGGCGTGAACTTCCGCAGCGAGCTGGTGAGCAAGCACGGCTGGGTGGTCTACGCCACCTCCTGGCTGGCGGTGTGTGTGATGGTCCTGATGGACATCGGGCTGAATGTCTACCACGCCACCAGCCACAACGACATCCTGAATCCGATCTACGATGCGTACACGCTGTACGCCATATACATGTTCATGCCGGTGCCGTACCTGCTGCAGCCCTTTGTCCTGGGATCGGCAGTCACCTTTTGCTACATCATTAACTACAGCTTCGTGATCACCGCCAAGGATGACAACCAGATGCACAGCATCCTGAACGAGGCCATATACCTGAGCTGTGTGAACCTTTTGGGCATTTTCTTTCGCCTGATGAGGGACATAGCGCTACGCACCACCTTCCTCGATCGGCGGCAGTATGTGGAGGAGAACCTCCTGTTGCGCTATGCCAGGGATCAGGAGCGGAGTCTCTTGCTGAGCATCCTGCCTGCCCAGATCGCCGATCGGCTGCAGGAGGATGTGAAGAACCGCATCGAGCGGTCCAAGCAGCAGCACCAGCAGCAGTCGCAGGTGGATCTGCGCAGGAGTGCCGATAGCCAGACCCTCAAGAGGTGGCGACAACCGGACCATGGGTGAGTTGGAAGATCCCAGTTTAAATGTATTACAATAATCCTGCCGTTCTCCAGCACCCTCTTCATTGAGCCCCACGATGATGTCACCGTCCTCTACGCGGATGTGGTCAACTACACCCACTTGACCACCACCCTGGATGTGAAGAAGCTAGTGGAGGCTCTGCACGATCTCTTCGTGCGTTTCGACATCGCCAGCGAGGAGTACAACGTGCTGAGGATCAAATTCCTGGGCGACTGCTACTACTGCGTGGCTGGGCTGGCCAATCCCAATCCGGATCACGCCAAGTGCTGCGTGGATCTGGGACTGCGGATGATCAAGGACATCCGAGATGTCAGGTGGGTACAGTTTCATGCTAAGCGTGGTTAAAATATGTATGTCATTAGCCGTGTTGTGATTAGTCAGCACTGATAGCGCGCATTTCATGCGGCCGGATGAATGCTGTGATTACTGATAACGATTAGGAGGGAACTGTTCAATCGAATCTATCATAATGGAATTAAAGGAATTTGAGCTGTTAAGTATTCGGCATATATTTGCTTTACACTCAACTAGCGAAATGGTATCTCCTTCTTCCTTTTTTCCAAATTTAACCATTTCAACTGGAATTGCGTGCTGCAATAAACGTGATGTCATAATTGACCCACGTACTTTACCACTTTACCAAACCTGATAAGGCATACAAATTCAAATGGAAACCTAGTACCCAAAAGCAGCCCTATAAATTGAGCAATAAAAGTCGTTTCTTTGCTTGCTAATAGATATTTATTATGTGTTTTTGTGCCAAGCAAAATTATATCCATGCTATCTTTATTTTACTTTCCCCTTAGGGAGAAGCGTCATCTGAATATCGACATGCGAATCGGCGTCCACTCGGGAGATGTCCTCTCCGGCGTAATTGGAGCCGCCAAGTGGCAGTTTGACATATGGTCGAAGGACGTGGATATCGCCAATCGACTGGAGGCCACTGGAGCTACAGGACGAGTTCATGTGAGCCAGAAGACCCTGTCCCTGCTGGATGGCGAGTACTTCTTCGAGGACGGCACCGAGAAGGCTCGAGAGGATCCGGTGCTGCAGAAGCACGGCATTCGCACCTTCCTTATCAAGTCACTGCGCGTGAGTATTCCCCGAACGGACCTGCGTTCCTCGCCAGCACCATTATCTCGAACCGAAAGTTGTAGGCCCCCATGCATGACCCGCGTCGCAGGATGAGGGAGCGGCAGGTGAAGAAGCTGAGCGAGGCCAGCAAGGCCAACTTCATGCACAACTCCACGCTCCACCAGTATAACCAGGTGCGCAACCAGGCCAAGCTGGAGATGTGTCGCGAGCTGGACAAGATGCCCATCGGCAGGATACAGTGAGTAGTCCCAGTGAGCAAGCCCTGAAATGTATTGCAATGCTAAAGGGCGTCCTTTTTCCAGGCTCACCAAAGTCTTCCGGCGGAGCACTCGGCTCACCCAGGACGAAATCGAAGAGGAGACCTTTCGACGCAACATCAGCTCTTGCTGTCTGTTCTTCCGCATCCGCAACTGGGAGTTCCAGTACATGAAGGAGCCGGATGTGATGCTCAAGTACAGCATTGCTTTGGCTTGGGTCATCTACATGGGTCTGCTGACCATCCAGCTGCTGAGCAAGGAGTAAGTGATGGCTGTCCTTAGTCCACTAGTTATTTACCTTCGATGTCCACTTCAGTGCTCGCTATCACTACTGGTACATAGATGGCACCACGATTATCCTGCTCACCATGCTGCTGATCGTGTCCTGGTACAAGAAGCTATGGATCATGTACATGTCCGATGCGGATGTGTCCTCGCCGAACGGCCGGCTCAGTGGCTTCTTCTTCCGCATGTCGGATGAGATGCAGCGCAACGTGGTCATCCGGGTGGTGATGTACTTCCTGATCATCTTCTCCTACTGCGCGGTGGCCATCATGCAAGTGGTGGGATGCAGCAGCGACGAGGACTACGCGGATCTGGAGCCGAGCTACGACGAGCGGGTGCAGTGCTTTCATCCTTGGGTGGGAGAGCCCCCAGATTCTGCGATGAAAAGTTTAATTACACAAACTACCTTCTCTGCAGATACTCACCAACTGCATGACCCTGGTAATTGGCATGTCCTTTCTCTTCACGAGGATCCCGTTCATCATCAAGTCCTGCTTCTCCGCTTTGATAATGATCGGCTACGCGGTGCTGGTGGTGTCCGAGTTCAACTTCATCTACGCCAACAGCCCATCCACCAATGTCAACTTCAACGCCAAGTACTCGCACATCCTGCTGATGATCATAACGTTCGGCATTTTCCACCTGATGGAGCGGCAGACGGAGTTCATTGCCAAAGTGGATTACAAGTAACTACAGTGAACTTACCTCTTACGAGAATCGCTACTCACACACAATTAATTTGGCAGCTGGAAACGGCAGCTAATTAAGAAGCAGGAGGACGCCTTGATCACCAATGACACCATCAAAGTGCTCCTCACCAATATTCTGCCCACACATGTTGGTAAGTTCGCCAAATGGCCAGCTGGTGACCACCCACACTAACTCCAAACTAATCCGCCCATCCAGCCGACTTCTATCTGTCGAACCAACTGCAGAACGAGCTCTACTACGAGGAGTACGACAATGTGGCCGTGATGTTCGCCTCGATCAAAAACTTCGACACCGACAAGATCGGACTGCGCGTGCTCAATGAGATTATCTGCGACTTTGACGATGTGGTGAGTAGTCTGGCATCATTTTCCGTGAATCCCCCCTAGAAATAGTACCTAAATTTAGGCACTTCGTAACGCAGCATAGCAATCTTATCGAATCGTAATGGAACGAAGTGCGTCTTCAATTAGATAGCAGTGACATTCTTTGGAGATAGACTCCACTCTTGTCTATTGAAGGGAAGCCTTAACCATATTCATAACTAAATAGAAAGGAATATGTAAGAATTTTAAATAAATCTAATGGAAGTATCCGCTTGTCCACTTCCAGTTGAACAAGTACTCGCAGAGTCTGCGCGTGGAGAAGATCAAGGTGGCCAACTGGACGTACATGGCGGCCTGCGGGCTGGACGTCTCTCGTTCGGAGCAGGTGAACGCCCCGCAGATGAAGTTCCGCAACGTTTCGCTCATGCCCAACGGGCGCAGGAGCCGCTACGACGGAGGACGCAGCTCCAATGCGGACGGAGTGCAGCGGGTGCCGTACGGAAACGGCAGCAACATAGCCCTGGACCTCGACTTGGAGCGGGGTCAGTACGAGGGCAACGTGATCACCAGCGGGCCGCGCATCAGCAGCACGCACAACGGGAGCAGCAGCAACGAGGTGGTGCGCGTGATGGCCGAGTTCGCCCTGGACCTGATGCGCACCATGCGCCGCTTCAACACGGAGAACATGCAGACGGAGTACGAGGGCAGCACCGACTACGGCATGTTGAGGATCGGCATCTCGCACGGCAGGGCCATGGCCGGGGTGGTGGGCATCTCGAAGCCCCACTACGACATCTGGGGCAATCCCGTGAACATGGCCTCGCGCATGGACTCCACCGGCGTGCCCGGCCAGATCCAGGTCACCGAGAACACGGCGCTGAAGCTGCGCGAGTTCAACATCCAGTGCAACTACCGTGGCATGACCTTCGTCAAGGGGCGTGGCAACATACCCACCTACATCATCGGCACCGACAGAGATTACCAGTTCCTGCCACATCGCCCGCCCGCGGCAACCAAAGAAGACTAGCTGAAATTTACCAGAGATTAGATTTAGGGCATGCATGTATATAAATATATATAATAGGCTTAGGATAGTTGCAAATAAAAATAAAAACTATAATGCGAACTAAAGTTGCACTCTGAATTTTCAATTTGTTGATTATGTGCAAAAATAATAGATAGGGTGGCTTTGTGCCAAAAGTCAATCAAATCGGAGCACACAACTGGGGGACTGCCGTTTACAATACCAGGTGAACAGCAACTCGAGGAGGTGAGCATTGATGTTCCCAGCATCCTTGTTCTACAGATTATGATCGCTTGGTGCAGCAAACCTGGAAAAGTGCTCACTTGAGGGCAATTTGGTCGGGCAAATTGGGAGATTTTTCGATTTAAGTACCAGGCGACCAGAAATCGCAGAAGGTGATTGATTCCCATTGATTCCAAACAGAAGCTTGCTATCGATTATGTTTGCTTGGTGTCAAAAGCCACGAATGTCCCACGAAGCGTCTCAGTTGCGGCCAATTTGGTCGGGCAAAATCGAAGAAATTGCGTTTCCTGGTACCAGGCAAACAGAAATCTGCAGCAGGTGGCTGGTCAAAATGTTCATGATGCTTAATATTTCATTGCATACTTTTGGGCTGCAAGTAGCCGCGGCCTAAAGTGCGCAGTGTGACCGTATTATTCGAATTTTTCTCACCAAGCCCAAAAGTATGCAACAGTTTTTGCTGAAATTTAAATACGTTTGGCCCGCGCTTTATTTGAATTTCAAATGTGTACCGTTATAACGGCCTAAAAAGTAAAAGTAACAAAAAATGAACAACTCTGTTTATTTTATGTCATAACTTTATTAAAGAACACAATCTGTTTACAATTTTGACTTATATACACTGGCGAAATGGATCCGGCCTACAGCGAAAATGTAGTGGACTACCGCTCGCTGGGCAACATGCCGGGCTACGAGTGGAAACTCCTGCGGGTATGCAAAGTTGCGAAAATAGCTTTCCATGTGTCCAAGCACCATTCAATTGCAGTACAAGTGCCGCGAGTTGCGTCTGGAAGGCGTTTACCATCGGCACTGTCACCTGGTTTCGGTGGCCGTGGTGACCCAACTTATTATAGTCATCGAAATTTTGATGCTCATCCATGTGATTCTGCTGTTCAGCGTGGTTAAGGTGGGAAAAATACACCAAAAGCATCGCTTTAAATAACTGGGTTTCCTCCGATGCAGGACATTGATTTTCTCAATGTGCTTCCCTATTTCGCGGTCATGTTACTCACTCCATCCATTCTGATGCCCAGCAGGGAGCCCAACGCCGAGAAGTACGAAGCCATTGCCATTTTGGTCAGCTGTTTGATGGCCCTGCTTCTGACTGCGATGGGTTTGTAATTTCTGCGCCACTCGTATCCAAGGTTCACACTGAGATCTCATCCATTTCAGACTTGATACTGCCCATCTGTTACCACAGGCCCTTTTCCCTGGTGCCAAGTTACGATCACGTTGTGATTGTCCTGGTCTAATTGATGTTTCCAATAGCCTTTGTGGAAAACGGCAGGTCTTACTTTTTGGGCCTGGCCGTTTCTTTGTTTTACTTTGGCTACATGGTGTTGATAGACAAGATCAGCACGCTGGATAAAGTGTGGGAGCTGACGGCCTATGGGGCGTATCTGTTCTTCCTAAACATGCTGTGCATGTTCCTTTCCAGATTCCAGGAGTACAACATGAGGAGCGGAATTCTGAGTCGTTACCAGGTGGTGTACCAGAACTTGGTGTTTCAAGTGAGTAGAGATAAGTTTCTACGTACTAGTTACCTTATATTATTTTTTTAGTTGGCTATGAAAGAGGAAAAGGCTCTACTGGACTCAATTATACCGGTAACGCTGGCGAGATCCTTGCAAGACGCCATCGCCAGTCACATCGAGGAGGATCCGTCTAATTTAATTCCCTTTACGAAAACACGGTGAGTTATACAGATTAAAAGATAGCTGAATGAAAGCACTTAATTGCCCACAGACATCTCTTTATGGAGCCCCATCCGGAAGTATCTATTCTAGAAGCGGATATGGTAGACTTTACAAGTCTGACCACCACCATGGAAGTTTCGGAACTTGTGGCCATCTTGCACGAGTTGTTCGTTAGCTTCGATTTGGCTGCCAACCACAACAGGGCCACCCGCATCAAGTTCCTGGGCGATTCGTACACCTGCGTCACTGGGATTCCCAGCTACTTTCCAACCCACGCCAACGCCTGCGTGAACCAGGCTCTGGACATGATTGAGATAAGCCGAGAAGTCAGCAAGCGACGAAACAAGAAGATCGACCTTCGGATCGGCGTGCACTCGGGGGAGATACTCGCCGGGATCATTGGGCTGACCAAGTGGCAGTTCGACATTTGGTCGAAGGACGTCGACATCACCAATCGGTTGGAGTCAAGCGGGCTTCCTGGAATGGTGCACATCTCTAGCCGCACACTGGGCCTGCTGGACAATCACTACGTGTTTGAGAAGGGTACTGATACGGCCAAGCTAGATCCTCTCCTGCAGCGATCTAATCTAAGTACCTACCTGATAAGAAGTCGTCTTCCGAATTTCGAGGACGCCGATGACTTGGAGGACGACAATTTCCCGCTGAACGACTATCGTTTCAGCTTCAGTTTCAGTGAGGACTACGAGGACATCCAGGTGAAGGCGCAGCGCGACATGATCCTCGAGGTGGAACACATGCCGGTGAACCGAGTCCAGGCGTGCAAGATCAGACGGCCTATGCACCGAATAGCTAAGGAGGACATCAACGAGGAGTATCGATTCCATCTCGAATCGTACTACCTCTTCACCACTTTCCGCAGCTGGAAGATGGAGTGGTCCTTTAGCAAAATGCGGGACCTTTTAATGAAGTACAGCCTGGGGATGATGGTCTTCGCTGGAGCCACGATCATAGCTATGGACCTACTCGTTAAGTAAGTTTTAAGTGTTAGTTCGACTGCCCATCTGCTCCGTTCCTGCTGCTTTATTTGTTTTCAGGAGTGAAGCGATGGACTATACCATGTTATTAGGCCTGTTTCTGATCATCCTCTTGCCACTCCTGCTGGCGTCCTATAAAAAACTTTGGCTACGTGGTCGCCGACTCTCGCCCATAACGCAGCCCACCTTCTTCCTGAGTCGTTGGATCATCAAGGCCTCCGATCTGATCGAGAAGTCGGTGTTCGTTCGGATACCACTGGCCATTATGGTGCTGTTCCTGCTTTATGTAATGTCGTCGGAAACAGTGGTGAGTCGCTTTCGTACCTCTGCGTTCCATAAGTGACTTATTTGCTACCATAGTTCTCCTGCGATATAGCCAGGCTCGAGCTGGAAATTATAAATTCCGAGCTGCATAACTTGAGGCCCCAGATGTTATGCTTCATGCCTTGGGTTGGTATCTTGAATTAGGAGCGAACAGCTTTTTCAAATCCAGTTCGCATTATCCCACTAGGGAGTGACTTATGCAGTAATCATCGTGCTCAGCCTCATGTTGGTCATCATTGGCATTCCGCTGATCATAAAGCTGGGAGTGGGTCTGGCCATCCTCGGCTGCCACGTGATCACGGTCCACGCCTACTACGGATTCGCCTTTGAGCGGTCCCAAACCACCGATATAGGCGTGTCATCGAGCCTTGCCCACTCCTGGTACCTGCTTGCCTTCTTCATCCTGGTAGTGGTTCGCGAAGGCTACCTCAACTACATCCTGAAGGCGAGCTACTTGTTAGTTAGTTGTTTAGTTCGTTAGTTCATATACTTACCTACTTTACTCAGCATGAGCATGTGTTTCGAGAAGAAGCACGAGCTGACCAAGGTCAAAACCCGAACCATCAAGATCATCATGGCCAACATTCTGCCCACCCATGTGGCGGAGGTGTTCAAGGTGCGTCGGCGCAGCGATCAACTGTACTACGAGAACTTCTCCCAGGTCGCCGTGATGTTCGCCACCATCGAGAACTACGAGGCGGATAAGTTGGGACTGCGGGCTCTCCACGAGATGATCTGCTACTTCGACGAACTCTTGGTTAACTACCAAGCCTGGTACAAAATCGAGAAGATCAAGGTGATGGGCTGGACATACTTAGCGGCCTGCGGCCTGGACGTCGATCACTACACGGACTTCTCGGTCAGCGTTCCCGTCTCCACCAAACGGGAGTCCGATAAACTTCAGAAATCCGGTTTGCCTATTTGCAATATTATTTCATTCACGGTTAAGGTCTCATAATTGCATTCCTAGGATCTGTTCGCTTCGCCCCAAAGGATGATGATGAGATAATGATCAAGGATCTGCACCCCACACAGGCAACTACGAACGAGGACGATAATACAGTCCTGGTCATGACTGAATTCGCTTTGAACTTACTCCGCATCATGCGAGATATCCGTTCCAAGGGAATTTTCTTTGAGAAGGATTCCAAATTAACTGGCAGCTTGAAGATTGGTGAGTTCAATCTATATTTTGTCTGCGACTCTAACGTGCCTCCCGATCTCAGGCATCGCACATGGACCTGCGATGGCCGGCGTTGTGGGACTCTCCAAGCCGCACTACGACATCTGGGGACACACTGTCAACATGGCCTCCAGGATGACTTCCACGGGAGTGATGGATGGCATTCACGTGACCGAAAGCACTGCGAACGTTCTGCGCGACTTTAACATTCGATGCACTTATCGAGGGATGACCTTTGTGAAGGGAGTGGGCCAAGTGCCCACCTACCTTGTCGACCTGGACGAGAATCTACACTTCCAACAGCATAGCCCAGATAACGATTCGCACAAGGGCAGCAAAGTCTCCGTGCACTGGTTGGATGAAAAAAGAACTGAAAGATAGAAATATTGTGGTGTACTTAGGTCTCA
The DNA here is from genome assembly GCF_016746395.2 of Drosophila simulans. NCBI lineage: Eukaryota > Metazoa > Arthropoda > Insecta > Diptera > Drosophilidae > Drosophila > Drosophila simulans. Next base: position 2,224,713 of record NC_052522.2, read on the forward strand.
ATGCAAAGTTATACATATAAGATTGGAGTTAAGTAGTAGCTGCTTATTTTGGCTTGAGAATTAAGTCATAGTATAAATATAGTAAACTCAAATAGTTCTCGCCAAACATTTTTTTAGTCGAAATGGATAACGATAACCCATATTACCAGGAAGACGTGGTTGCCTACCGTTCGCTGAGCACCGTAAAGGATTTGGAATGGCGGCACTTGAAGGTAGACCAGGATTCTGTCTTGTGTGGCTTACCCACATAGATTGTTACCAATTTCAGAACAAGTGTCAGAATCTTCGCCTGGAATTGGCCTGCTCTCGCCTTCGGGAGCTGGCCCTGATGTCGAATGTGGTTCAAATTATTTGGCATGTGGAACTCTTGATGGTAGCTCACGTGATTCTGCTGCTAGTCCTAGTCAAGGTAGCCCCATCTGATATAGTATCCTGCGTAAGACTACACCGATTCCCTTAGGATGTCATACTGGCGACCATGGTACCGTACTTTGCGATTATGCTTTTCAGTCCCTTCATTATGCTTTTGAGCATGCAGAAGAACGTTGGGATGATTACGAATATGCTCATCTCATGGCTGATGGCACTTTTTCTAACCTCTATGGGTAAGGTGGTTGGTACATCCTAGTCCTACCACTTCTAACTACGTCTACACTTGCAGACCTCTTTTCTGACCTCTTGGGGACCATCTATAGTGGTGCAGCGTATCCCACTGTGCCTTGCTACGACCACGTAGTCCTGGTCAGTGTCTACATGACTCTACCCATCGCATTCTACCACGGAAGCTCAGTATACGTCCTGGGAATGGTGGTATCCATAGTTTATATCGGCTACGCTTTCTATATGCAGTATCTCAATGATCAAATTTCCTTTTACCTACTCTCCTCCTATGCCATATACCTCCTTACCCTCAACCTGATCTTTTCATTTTTCACTATAATCAGAGACTACGGCCTTAGACGAGCAATACTTAGCCGCTACCAGTTGGTATACCAAAATATTGTCTATCAGGTTCGCCATCCAGCTTTATTATTTTCAAGCGATTCGTATACAAGAACTCATCTTTTCCACAGCTGGTAATGAAGAAGGAGAATGGCTTGTTGGAGTCGATTTTACCACGCAAAATGATTCGCACATTGCAGGAGGAAATCTGCAGCCGAATTGAGGATCAGGATAGGAACTTCACTCCTCCTAAGGCGGGTTTACGGTGCGTATGCGCGATGTTCTAAAATGCATTTATTGCTAGTTTCAATTGTAGGAAACTGTTCTTGGAACCCTATCCCGATGTTTCCATTTTGGTAGCAGACATGGTGAACTACACGCATCTGACCACCACTCTGGAGGCACCGCAACTGGTGGAGATTCTGCACGACCTGTTTGTGAACTTTGACCTGGCTGCCAATCGCAACCGAGCGATGCGGATCAAGTTCCTGGGAGATTCCTATAACTGCGTGGCGGGCATCCCGAACTACTTTCCCGCACACGCCTCCTGCTGCGTTGACCAGGCGCTGGAGATGATCCATATCACGCAGGGCGTGAGTAGCCGGCGCGAGCTGGACATCAACCTTCGAATTGGTGTGCACTCGGGTGAGGTCTTTGCAGGAATCATTGGGCACACCAAATGGCAGTTTGACATCTGGTCCAAGGACGTGGACATCACCAATCGGCTGGAGACGTCCGGGCTGCCGGGACTGGTGCACGTCTCCCAACGGACCCTGAGCATGCTGGACGAGCACTATATATTCAGAGAGGGCACCGAGGCAGCCAAGAATGATCCCATCCTGCAGCAAGCGGGAATCCGCACCTTTCTGGTCAGCAATCGACTTCCTGACGCAGTGGAGCCCGGCGAACTGGACGACGAATTGAGCAGCGCCTCCATCAACTCATGCCGCCTGAGCTACGGAGGATACTACGAGGAGATCCAGATCAAGGCGCAGCGCGAGATAATGAAGGAGGTGGATCAAATGGCGGTAGGGCACTGCTTCATAGAATGGAGACGGAGCAGCTCGATGAAGAAAAAGGACTTCAATGAGGAGTACCTGTTCAGCAACCAGATCCACATCGTGCTGGGTGTGTTCCGCAGCTGGAAGAGGGAGTGGGAATTCCATAACCTGCCTGACCTCATGATGAAGTACACCATGCTCTTAGTTCTCTGTGCTGGAATGGCTATAATGAGCATTAACCTAATCGAAGAGTAAGCCTCTGCTAGTTAGGCTGCCAAGTACCGCACATTATCCCTTGATCCACAGAGCTACATACCCAGATCTTCTGGTCTTGCTCGGAATTCTTCTCGTACTGCTGATCCTGTGCATTCTGGCTGGATACAAGAAGCTTCGACTGCAGTGGAAGAGACTAACGCCCATGTCGCAGCCCTCTTGTTTCCTGAGTCGCTGGTTTCTCAGGATTTCGGAAAGAATCGAGGACTCTCTGTTCGTAAGGGTTCCATTGACCATTTTGGTACTGCTCCTGCTCTACGTTATGTCCTCTCAAGCAGTGGTGAGTATTTATAATTTGTGATCAGGAACAATGTTCTGCATTTCCTTTGCAGTTTTCCTGTGATGTAGCGAAACTGGAACTGAGTATTATCGAAGCCCACCTCCATAATGAGAAGTCATATGCGGGATGCTTCGGTCCATGGGTTGGTTTCAATATAGAATATTTTAAAAACTGGAAAACATCTCGTACTTCTAGACTGTTACTTACTGTGTGGTCATCGTGATCAGTCTTCTGTTTGTCGTCCCGGGATGTCCGCTGGTGATAAAGATACTCGCCGGCCTGCTCATCCTTGGACTCCACTTGGGCACCGTCCATTTATACTACGGGTTCGCCTTTGAGAGATCGGAGACCACTGATCTAGGACTGAAGTCGGACTACGCCCACACCTGGTATCTGGTGGCTCTCTTCATTGTTCTGGTGTTGCGGGAACGTCACGTCAACTACCTCCGGAAGTTTAACTACTTGTGAGTATGCGGAGATCTTTGGGAATCCCAATTCCCCATTCCCTTTTCAGCATGCGCGTTTGCTACGAGGAAGCCCACCAGCAAACTGATGAAAAGCTGCGCTCCATCAAGATCATTATGGCTAACATCCTGCCCACCCACGTGGCGCAGGTGTACAAGGTGCGGCGACCCCACGACCAGCTCTACTACGAGAACTTCTCCAAGGTGGCCGTGATGTTCGCCTCCATCGAGAACTTCAATGCCGACACGGCGGGCCTGCGGATCCTGCACGAGATCATCTGCTGCTTCGACGACCTCCTGGTTGACTACCAGACCAGGTACAAAATCGAAAAGATCAAGGTGATGGGTTGGACCTATTTGGTGGCCTGTGGCCTCGAAACGGACCACTACACGGACTTCTCCATCGACATTCCTGTCAAGCAACCGGAAGCGGATTCGGAAATGCGACGCAGATCCAGCGGTGACTATTTCCCATGACTAGATTAGAGTACAATGGTAGAAGGTACACCTATTTAGTTCTCACTGTCCACTTTGGGAGTACCGAGGACGACGAAATGAGCGGCGATAACGTGAGCCAGCCCTACGCCCACGTGCAGGATGTCGCCGTCTTGGTGATGACCGAGTTCGCTCTGGACTTACTTCGCATCATGCACGACATTCGGTACAACTACATGTTCTCGGAGTACGACACATTCTTAACGGGGAGCTTGAAGATAGGTGGGCTGCATTAACTTCACCGTAATCCTAATCCATTCAATGATATCTCAGGCATCTCCCATGGATCCGTGATGGCCGGCGTTGTGGGACTCTCGAAACCACACTATGACATCTGGGGTCATACCGTCAATATGGCCTCCCGGATGTCCTCCACTGGATTGCTGGACAACATCCAAGTGACCCGGCACACGGCAAAGGTGTTGCGACAGTTCAACATCCGCTGCAACTACCGAGGGCACACGGAGGTGAAGGGAGTGGGCAAGGTGCCCACCTACCTGGTGGTCGTAGACCCGGATCTCACATTCCAAGATCACGACCAAGTGAGCATGAGTATAAAGGACTCAAAAAGCTGGGTCATTGACACTCTTTCACTGTCATTCACCCCGAGCTTCGTGCCCCCAAAGTCTTCCACTTCGGATGAAGAGGAGGCTGAAGGAGAGCTCGAGGAAAATGAATCTGAGGGCGATGAGCTGGAGGTGTCGATACATGAGCGCCAAAAGGGAGGCATCTTTCTGGCCGGGGACATTCATTAATTTATACTTATATTAATAGATATATATATTTATTTAAGCATATATAACACACATATATAGATGTATTCGTACAGTTCAAAGCAAATGTTTTTCTTGAGGTTAAATACGTTATGATTTGAGCACTCGCTGAAATCATTGCACAACTGGTGACCAAAGTATACGTATGTGGATAATTCAGAGTCATACATAGTCGTTAGGTTATGTACTTGCTACAGATAATACACGCATCTTGACGAATCTCCATCTCCATCACTAACAAAGCACCATCCGTGTGATCAGGTTCGGTTTCGTTTGGTTTTGTGCACAGTTTCGAGCTTAAGTAAGCATTGCAGTTGATTTGGGGCTTGGGAAGAGCCCTTACTCGTTGGCAGAACTGGAGTTCAGCAGAGCCGTGTCCTCGGGAATGGGCTTCCGCTTATAGGAGGGCTCAGTGGCTAGGTAGACAACCAGCGCTCCGAAGACCACGTACAGTACTCCAATCACGTTGGCCAGCACACCAGCCGGCGGCAGAGTGGAGTAAGCCGGAGTTTTGCTAAATAAGTCGTCATGGATTAGTCAAGTGATCTATCTAGAATGCATATACACCTACATGGCGAAGATGGCTTTCTCGGTGATTCCCATCAGGGCACTAGCAATAGCCAGAACGAAGCCAAAGAGTCCGAAGTAGATGTGTAGCGGCATCATGGCGATTCTGTAGTTCTCCCTCAACCCCGGCGCCAAAAAGGCGACAAATCCGGCCACATACTGCAGCGAGAAGATGATCACCGCGGAGAGCCCCAGCCAAGAGTGCAGGGAGTACATGTTGGGAATGGGCGGATTGGCCAAGTTGTGGGAATCGAAGACCGTCTTCAGGGCAATCACCGTCAGAATGAATGCGCCCATGTGGATGCCGGCGTGGGTGAGCTTCAGAGTCTTCTTGCGCGTGGTGCGGAAACCACGATAGATCAGAATGGCTGTGGGATCGAATTGAATTGAGTTGGATTAGCATTTCGAAGCTAGTCAATGGGAGTGGCGTGGCACCTCTTCCGCTGCATTTACTCACAGTTGCCATACAGGTAAATGAAGCCAATGGTCATGAACAGAGGATGCCAGTTGAACTCCACGCCGGGATTGGAGGTGCCGGCCAGGCCACCGAAGTGCTGACCAATCCAGGTGGCCACCAGGACGATCATGGTCAGGCCGCACAGCTGGGTAAGCACATAGAGCACCTTGAAGTTGATCAGCGCCGGATCCATGTTGGCCTTGCCGCTGCCTGAAAAATCCAATATAAGTTCGGGATGAGCTAAAAATAAATGCCATTTTACGCACAGCACGCATTTTTGGCGATCTAATCGCATAACTCATTCAAGGGTAGAGATATCGGAGCATCGAAATGGGAAGGGGATCTCAAGCACTCGTGTATATTTTCCATACTTTTGGTTTATAGCCCCTGCTGCGTAAACATGATTCAATTACATGTTCCACCTGCCTGCAGATTAAAATAACCCCCAAGCACTTGCTGATAACATGCGACCAGAAGTTTAGGGAGCCAGTAGGCTCCCCAAAAACCCACAATACCAGTAGTACATCTGATCCGCTTCGATGGCAGCTCGTTGGGTAAACAAACAGTTCCTTTGCCGCCAGCCATCCGATACTGCGATAAACAAGATCTCATCATATCGGCTGGGCCCTGAGTTAATGGGAACGGCCTGTTCCCAGGCACTGGGACACACCCACGACCCCTTTCGCCGGCCACTCATCAGGCGTAATTTGGCTAATTCATGCGTAAACATTCGCGCTTGTTTACCCAACATTAATTTGCACCGTCGGAGCGTTCTGCCCACTTTATCTGTCGCCTTATCAGTATGTTCTCCAGATAGTCCGACCATCTGATATTAAATCGCTTTAAATAGCATCGCACAAGTTCCTCGTGCTAGATGTTGCAGCATGATACATTAAATAAATTAAAGTTCTATTCATTTTGCGGAACGTGCGGGTAGTGAAAGTGTTCTTAGTTTGGTATGGTATAGATGGATCTTGACTAAGATACATGATAATGGACCCGATTTTTTTAAAGGCTAGTTTGAATGGGCAATGCCTCCAACTTCTGGCCGTAAACTTGGAGGTGCAGATGCACTCGATAAGGGCCGCTATCAACCACCCTAATTGGGGTTTGGTATGCAAATGGTGTTTTAATTTCGACTCGGGCGAATAATAAGCAAATGAGCCAGACTGCCAAGTGTTAGCTTGTAAATTGGCTGATAAGTGCGCCGGAGACACTTGTAGCTGGCAATCGCAATTATAAATGCTCGTAACTGGCAGCAGCCACGCGTCCCCTGTTACTCAATGGGCTCCAGTTGGAGTGCTCCATTTCGACTCGGCTCGGATCCCAGAGCTGAAATTAATTGGCACATTAGCTGTGACTATGACTGTTAATTATTAGGGTTAAGTGGGCGTGCCGAAGACGCTGGCCAGCAAAGCGTTGCAGCAGATCGTGCGCAAAATTTGAAATAAACAATCCACATAGGCGCACCAAAAGACCGAAAGTAAAACCCGGGCAGATGACTTTGAATTTGGAAAACCGTACAAGTCCGAAGACAGCGGAGCAAAATAAATAAAGTCTGGAAAACCAAAGTGAAATTCAGCTGGTTACTGGTTACTGGTTACTAGTGGCTGCTTGCTGATCGCGGATCGTGATGGCGATGGTGATGGTGAAAACCAGGCGGGGAAGGGGGACGGCTGAAGTCTGTCTTTCGGTGCGTTTTGCTTTAACTTTTACTAAAACTAAACACTCGGCTTGTTGGTTTTACTTGGCACTAATCAAACTTGCAGCCAAAATCCAATGCCATGCACAGTCTACCTGTTGGTGGTGAAGTTGCCGCCGCCGTTGGAGTGGCCAACTCAATGCCAGCGATGGTTGTTGCAGGTTGCACTTGTTCTGCTGTCGCAGGTGTTGCAGTTGTTGTTGGTGTCGCTGCCACTGGCTTTTCCCCATTAGTCACCGCGATCACTGTGGTCGCCGTGGAGATGGTGGTCGGAACGGCGGCCTGTGGCTGCTCCGGAATCGCTGGCTCCACCTGGACAACTCCGCTCTCCGGCTTGGTCGCCTGCTCCACGTCCGTGTCCTTCGACATGGTCTGTGCACTTTAAATCAATAATTCACCAATGGTTCAACCACAAAAAGACATGCAACGTATAATGGACGGTGTTAATTGCCCTAAGACACAGCACAGAAACACTGGTAACGGCTAGTAACTAACTACTAGTAACTAATCCGCACGACACCGCGTTAATACAACCGAACACTTCGGCGTGCAATGCGCAACTGAATTTAAAGTTTTCCAGCCGCCGCCCGGCGGTGGTTAGGAAAAGCTTTTTCCGCTCGCAAATCTCTCGCATGCGACATCGCACACATATTGCTCTGTTCGGTGTGGATAATTGTTTGGTTCTCGATGCGGATTGGATTCCAGTGGGGTTGGGTTTGCTTTTGGCTTTGCCTTTGGGTGCCAGCGAATGCTGGTTAGTATGCCGGACCAGGTCGATCGCTTCTGGTTGGGAAGGGGGTGCATTGATGCCTCTTTGCATTTCGCATTCCTCGGATCTATTCAAACCATTGTCACTGCGCGGCATTTCAATTGCGACTTTGACTTTGATGTTCTGTGCATAGTAATGGGATGGTGCAGTAGAACTGCTTCAATTGGGACTACTTTTTGCCAGAAGGAGTGGAATCCAAAACGTAAAAGGGCTTACTACAAGTTTTTTGGTAAGTTTTGTTAGTAAAAACTATTTCCATATTGTTAGAAGTTCTTAGTTTCGAAAGTACATATACAGTGAAGTGAAACCTTTAAGGACAACAAGTAGCTTTCCCTCTTAAAGCGCTTAAGTTCATTCTGTGCAATTATGACTGTATGTATGTGCACTTCAACTCACCCAGTGAGAACAACATGTCGTATACTTGATTGATGCTTCACCCTGCTCAGATAATGCCTGTTTCAATAGCGCCTGCACTTATCTTTAGCAGCAATTAGTGACTTTAAAGCGATGACGCTGGGTTTTTCGCGATTTCTTCTTATTTTCGTGTCTACTGCCACGCACTTTACTCTACTTGTTGAACAAACTGCTTGAAATGCAGGAAGCTGGGCCTTCCATATGGAGGAAAAGCCGTGGAAATTCTGCACAGGCTGCGTGGGCGTGAAAGCCCTAAAGCCCCCCACTTTGCCCTTCCATTGAGCATTTCCACGAGCTTTCCGTTGGAAGCTCAAAACAGTAAACGCCGAAACACACATGCAAACAAACTTTCGGGCACACACAACTGTAGGAAAACCACTTGTTGGATATTGTATTAATGGAAAGCCACAACCAAATTATAACTGTTTGTTAACTACATTTTAAGACGTGGCTGAAATACAAAGAGATAAACTTACAGATTTGATATGAATCAGTAGTCCAATAATGTGTTTTGTTTGGAATATTTCCAAAATGTCTTCAACGGAGAGGCAAGAACAATAACAGAAACGGCACAAACACAAAGAGATAATTTGGCAGCAGAAAAGAGCGGAATGCTGTGCGAATTTACTACGTCAGCATTATTATTAACTAGTTAAACTTAAAGCGGCACATTCATTGATACTAAATTTAGTACATCTCGTCAAGGACAAGGTCAAACTTTCACTATCAAAGGGTTTTAAACTGTAACTCGATCTGTTAACCGCTTTGTTTTTCTGTTTACTCATTTGGAAAAAAGCGGGACAACCAGGGATGCGGAAATCATACTGTAGCTGCACGTGCTGAAAAAATAGTGAGCGTTAAATATGAGTTCAAATGATGATAGAAACTACCGACTATGTTAGTTTTAATTTAAAAAATTTACAACCTTTATATTCATATTCAACTAGAGCTTGGAAAACATTTACTTCGAAGCCCTGGATTTCCATACGCCGGCAGTGTGACCCCATTGAAGACGATTGAAATACCCTAACGCCTTCTTCTCGGCAGCACTGGCAGCTTCAACAAAAAGCTTCAATTTAAAACAATATTTAAGTAGTCCCACAATAAATGCTAACAACATGCTCTCCAACCTGGTGGTCACCAAGCAGAAAGTGGTCCTCATAATAGGTGAGTACACACTGACTACCCCATCGCCTGCCAACTAATGCGACCTCCAATCTCCCTCCTCATCCACAGATGAGCTAAATCGGGAGCGCATTGCCCCCAAGTTCATCGGCAGCCTGCTGCACGAGCAGGGACAGGGGGCGGATACCATCAAGGCCCTCCCCACCGGCGTCAGCCTGAAGCACGTGGCCACCTTCGAGGCACTGATCGACAAGTACGCCAACAACAACACTGGGAGTACTACGGATCCCAACTTCACTGGCTTTAACGTCATCCTGCCCACATTGGCCGACCTGCTGTGCTACCAGACGCCCGCTTTCATATTTGGCTTCCTCAACCGCCTACGACGCTCGGAAAATGTGCGTCGGGTGTTCCTTTGGGCCTCCCCGCAGCACCTGCAGGATCCGCATGCCGACTACATCCTGGCTGGCTGCGAGTACCTGGCCGAGCTGGTCCTCCGACTGGAATCGGACAAACTACTCTCGCTGATATCACGCAAGCCGGGCGGAGGGGTGTCCAACAGGCGCTACTCCTGCGAAGTCAGCAAAACCCAGTTCAAGGTGACGCCGCTGGACGGAGGACTTCCTGCAGGTGCCTCCCCCAAGCAGCCCTCGCCCGAGGCGGAGCAGACCCCAGAGCCGGCCAGCAGCACCTTTAAAATCGAGCTTGACGAGGATGAAGTGCTGGCCCGCAATGCACTCACCCTGCCATACGAACGGTGAGTGGTAACCATTATCTTGGTCTTTGCGTTGCATCTCCTTATTTATATGTTCGTATGTTCGAATTGCAGCACATCCGAGCCGCCTGAGGGAAACATAATATACACGCCCGATGCCGACGACGATTTCGACGAGGAGGATCCGGACGAGGATCTGTGCATCTAGGCTGCCCGCCAGCAGCGAACGGCAGTACAAATAGCCTTGGCTTTAAGTCTCCTTAAGTCTAACCTACTAAAACCATACAATACCTGGAATTCCGGCCCCAAAGTTCCGCCTATGGGTGTGTTCAACCTCGCCAGAGGAGCAGAATGAATCTTTGAACGACCACTTAGTACACGTAGAATTGCTCATTTATTTTGGATAACTTGATATGTGAATCAAAAAATCGAAGAAACTTGTGAATACATACAACTGATTCAATTGCTATCTGGTGGTGCCCTAGCTTATGACTTAGTTAAGGAATTGCGTCTAGCTAACCTTATGTACAGTTAAATCTGGATTACCTCCACGATATTTGGCTGCAATGCGATCTTTTGGTGTCCAGTGCGTGGCGTATTTACAAGGCGTTCAACCTATCTAACTTAACTATTATTATGAAAATCAAATACAAGTGGAGCGGCGGAGTTCCGCTCCGGTCAAGATGGCGCTTAAAAGTTCACATTATCACAACAATCTATACGAAAACATCGAGATGAAAAAGGAGCTATCAAAAAATCGTTAATTGCGGTTCGACATCTAAATCTCGGCGAGTATTTACACTAGAGAATTAATAACAAATTAATGCATGGCAATGGCTCATTTGAGCAGGGCATCCACATCGCTCTTGGGGTCGGGTGCCAGCGAGCTCCAGGGCACATCGCTGCACAGCGGCAGGGAAACCTCGCTGTCCGCCTCCACCACGCAGCTCTCGCGCAGTTGAAAGAATTGGCCCACCAATCCGTCAATCCAGCTGTGCAGCTCCTGTCCCAGCATTCTCCCCTTGGCCAGGGACTCCTCGCGCAGTGTGAACTGCTCGTCGTCGGTTTGAAGGTGCTGCTGCCACTCCACGGGCATCTCAAAATCTTCAGGCAGAGCTACAGTCAAGCCGGTATTTAGCGCCTCAGCTTCTGAGGACTTTGCCAGCGGATAGCCCTTGTAGTAGGCCAGTGGGGCTATTAGGAATTTCAACTGCGCATAAATCGAGTTGCGGCCTATTAACTTGGCTGTCCAGATGCCCGGTGTGATCGGATGTTTGAGCAGGGTTTTCGAGTGGTTTATCACGTCGCTGGTGGAGTCCTCCACATGCAATTCATTAAAATCTTGCAATCGGCCCAGCGGATCTATCCACAGCAAGGTAAGGTTGTAGGAATGCGACGCGGCGCCCGAATCGGCGTTGGCTTGAAGTGTGTAGCTCAAGAGCAGGTCGCTTTGGGGACCCAAGAGCTTTCCAAAGTTGCGGGCAATCTGCTCCTTTTGATCGAAATCCGTTGAGACCTCAAAGTTGCGTAATCGCTTGCTGAAGCGAGCATTCCTCGCCAGCTTTCCTTGCTGCGTCGGTCGCACTCTCGTCTCCAAGTGCAGCGGCTTTCCAGTAGATCCTCTGGCTCTGTAGCGCACCAGGAACCCCTTGTACTGGTCCCGGTGGAGGTAGTGAGTGAGTTCTATCAACTCCAGTGGATCCAATTTGGCTTGACGAGCAGACAGACGCATTACGCTGTCTCCAATGCTTCTGGCCAAGTCGTCTCCCGCTCCATGGACATCCTCGTGGTGATACAAGGACTGCCAGTAGCCGTGCAAATTGGCGTATTCGCTGGTGTATGGCCCGTAGAGCCACTCCTCTAGCTGGAGTAGCACCGCCTGGTTGATGACGGGCTCAAACTTGCGGGCGAAGAACAGTGATTTCTGCTCCGTGGCCTGCAGCCTGGGCCAATCTTCCGGCTTAAAGTCGTTTGGACTGCATCCGCACCAATCCACCACATGCTTGTACTGGCATTTGCATCCCTGCTTCCGCTTCCAGTTGGTGACGTGCAGGTTGTTGTCCACATAGCTAGTGCAATGCTTGGTGTTCCTGAGGACCGTGTGGAAAAACGACTCCGCCGGCAGGAGCGTGTGTCGGAAGAGCTTCAGAAGAGCCTGCAACAGCTCATCGTCTTCCCTGGGATGGGTCACATAGGCCACAAAAGGTCGTGATAGCGCCACCCAGTCACTGCCTCCGTCCACCTGAATGCCAGCTGGCAACTTCCGATCTCCTATTCTCCACATGTGCGTGTCGCACTCGACGAAGGTCTTGTCCAAGCCCTGCTTCTGGATGAACTTCTGTGTCTCCCGGCCGTGACCCTTAACGAAGTTCCTGCCCGGATTGGCGCTCAGGAAATCCACCAACTTGTCGAGGGTCTTCACTGGAAAATCACTTTCGCTAAGGTTGATCACAAAGTCCCAGTGCCAGTTGGACTGCAGTAGGTCCTCCATGCACTGGAGCAGCATGGTCAGGAGAGAGGCTCCACCCCATATGGTGGAGAATCGCTTCCGAGCCAAACGTATGTTGGGGAACTTTGACTCCAGCTCCAGCAGCTTCCGGTACAGGTAATCTTGGCGCTAATAAAGAAACAGACGGTTAATTGAAGTAAACCAAATTCTACGAGTACGATACGCATATCTTTTAATAAAACGCGCAAGGCACACCAGCAATTTGTAAGTGGGCTGGGCAATTAGAGCACAATGTAAATTAAATGCAGTGCTGATTGTGCACTTGACAAGCCAGTTCAAATAACCAGTAACTGTGTATGCAGTTCAAGGCGTGTCTGAAATAGCTTGCCAGCTTTTAGCTGCATGCCGTCGCCGTACCATAAACATATCAATCAGTGGCCAACTATTTTGGCCGCCAGTGTGTTAAATTGTGCAAATTAGCGCAATTAAACGCGCGCGCTTTTATTGCCGAGTTCCGGCCATTGACCCACCTCGTCCACATGGATGTAGTAGACGTGCTCCGGCGCATAGAGCGCCTTCAGAAGCCGGTGCACCTGACGCAGCGCTCTTCCGTTGAGCGTCAGCAGAAATGCGATCCGCACGCGCTTCGTTTCCTCCGGCGGAGTGGTGGCCGCCAGTTGAGCGGTGAACTCTGCAAGAGATGCAATAGGTTTCAAATATACAATTTAAGGATTATGTTACCAAACTGGCATAAGCATAAATGAATAGAATCATAATACAAAGAATAGAGTCCCTACTCCGCACTCACTGGCTATTCCGGTCTCGTATATGTTCATGGCATAGAATCCGCCACAGATTTCCTTGGCGTTGCCCAGGCACTTGGTGTTGCAACTGGAGTCCGGCAGCTTGGCCGCTCTTGGAGGCGTATCGTAACCGCAGAAGCACTCGCGTCCGTACTGCACCCCTGCGTACGGATAACCGCTTTGCAGACATAGCTCCACGCATTTGGCCGGAGAATTGGAGGTCTTGGAGCTGCTGTAATAGCCGGCCAGCAGGCGGCGATCCTTCTCATCCTTGAAGCATCCCAGAGAAACGTTGGCCGTGTGATTACCAGCTGGACAGCTGCTCCGGAGCTGCGGCGCATAGAAGCGTCCAGCTTGGATTGCGCAGGCGATGTGCGCGATATGTTCTCGACAGTCTTTCGTTTTGGCGCGCTGCAGGGCGGAGATGGCCTCTCTGGCGAGAATGTCGCACTCTGGCTGGAAGCCCAGTTGCTGGGCAGTAAGCTTGGTCCTGCTGGGCGGTTGGACCCGTGCCTGAGAATGCGGGGGCGGAGGACTGGCAGGCGCTTCAGCCGCATCAAATCCGGATCCGGAGCCGCCGCCCACGATGTCCAGGGACTTGTAAGCTAGGAACAACTGGATGGCCACGATGAGCAGCAGGATGAGGAAGAATGCGCGATAGCGCTTCAGCCAGCGGGCGGACACAGACTGCTCCATGGCTAGTGGGATCTCCAGGGGCTTTTGCTCCAACCGCCGCTGCCAAAGACGAGATGCTGCTCCTCTGGATTCTGGACGTGCGTGTGGGCTGTGATCCGTGATACGCTGTGGTGACGAGGCGGGGACATGTTCTGCTCTCTAGTGCTGGCGGGCGAAGCATTGGGACTTGTTCGTCTGGCCAATTAATAACATTTTTCCGCGGAAAAGTCGCCCCCGCTCGAGCAGTGTGACCGTACTACGGCGGGAGGCTAAATACTGCACCCACATTGCAGCTATGGGCGCATTCAGCAGGCTTCGATTCAGTGACTTCTAGTTTGTAAAACAGTGGAAGGAATTAACATTATTAATTTGTAACTACCATTAACATAATATAATTTAGGTTCCTTAAACCTGATTTAATTCCGATTATATGTGTGATGTGCATTTGTTTCGATAACGTGACTTGGCCAAAATCACTGTGACTGCAGAACCGCTGCTGAACGCATCAACAGCTGTGTTGGGCGCACTAACATATGAAAAATTCAGACGAAGGGAGTTTATTTGTATAACTACCGGAACAATGGTGGATCCCAACCGAAAGATAAACCGTCTGGTCGAAAGGGACCTGAACTTCCTGGAGTCCTGCGAGCTTGAGTTCGCAGACCGCTTCACTGACGACGACCCAGAGTTCATGGCGCACTGCAGCAAGCCTGTGCCAGAGCCGCCAATCGTGGAGAACTGGATGGGCGGTGGTGGAGGAGGGGGCGGCTTCCAGGGCGGAGGAGGCGGTGGTCATTCCTACCACAATCGCTACAACGGACATCGAAGAGGAGGCGGCGACAGGGGCTGGCAGCGACGAGGAGGAGCTGGCTACCACAACAACCGGGACAGGGGATTCAGGGGTATAACCCGGGATGAAGCTCAGTTCCTATTTATAGCTTACCAACGCATTTGTTCCCACAGACAACCGGCGCAACAACAGATACGATCCCATCGAGCGCAGGGATCGGTACGAAGGAGGCGGAGGGTCCGGAGGATCTGGGGGCTACAAGCGCTCCCATGACCATAACCAGAGGAATGATACTCCCAACAATGAACCACCCATGAAGGTCAGACGCGACTATGGAAACTTTGTGCCTGCATCCAAGGATTAGTTATCGAAAATAGCAAATAAGAATACCCTGCATTACATTGAAATATTCACATTGACGTTTATTTAATGGACTTAAGACTACACTAATTCCTGTAATTCCGCTTACACGGCCGACTCGGATATATCCTTCTGTTCCTTGTCCTCGCCAGCCGACATGCCCACGCCCATGGCGCTAAACAGATTGGATACAGGACCTGCGCCGCCCACCTGCGATTGGTAGCTATCCATCATGTTGCGCAGCGTGTTTACGTTTATATTAATGGGCTCAAAGTCCTCAATGTCGTCGAAATCGTCCTCGTCCGCCTGTGGAGCTGTCTTCTTCTTGCCGTGGAAGGACTTGCCCACGCTGGTCTGCGCCAACTCGCGGTCCATTTGCTCCATATACGACTGAATCTGTCGGTCGAGTGGGAACACACTGCCGCCTCCGGAAAGTGCATTTAGATTCCTCTCCATGTCGTCCTCGTCCGCGTAGTCGCTCATCTCCGAGGTGGAGTCCCAGTTGTCCTCGGGTATTACGAAGTCCAGGAAATTCCGGACATGTGTGCTGTCCGGTTCCTCCGGCTGGATGACGGAATTGCGCTGGCACGCTTTGCGCATGGAGGGATTCTTCTTGACCTTTGCTCCCAGTCCTGTGGAACCCTTTGCCTGCGGCGGCGGCTCGTCATCGTCTGAGTCCAGCTCCGGCTCCTCGAGCCCTCGGTGCTCAATGCCCTCGTAGTTGGACTGTCGATCTAAGAACTCCGCCAGCTGCTTGGTGAACTCCTCGGCATTCATTTGTCCGTTCGGTTTGTAGAGCTTCTTGGGTCCGTAGCGATCCTGCAGCATGGAGTCCAGATCCTCAGCGCTGATATTCAACCACTCATCCGAGTCGCTGGGCTGCAGGTTGTTCTCCTCATCGCGCAGCTCCTCTGAAGCAGCCTCCGCTGGATGAAGCAACAAGTCGAGGATCTCGGCACCCGCTCTGGAGGCTGTGCGGAAACGCTCCTGGTTCCCACGGAAGTACACCTTGGCCTTGTTCAGCAGATCCTGGTACTCGGCACTGCCCTCGATGTTGTCCCGGAAGTAGCCCTTGCTCTGCAAGCTCCGCAGATACGACCGCCAGGCAGGAAGATCCTCCAGCTGTTGCACCTCTACCCGCTTGGCTTGAGTGGCCAGGATCTCTAGTCCACTGGCCAGCTTCAAGCCCAATAGCTGCTCCTTATACCGTTCCGGCTCGGATACAGGATCCGTGAGATGCCAGCCGAGTCTCTTCTCGGGCAGATACTGCTGGTGCGATAACATGGCGTACAGACAGCGGGTGAAACGCACGTTGGTGCGCACGCGTGTGGCCTCCGGTGGGAAATATCGCATGGTGCGAAGTGCCTTGATGTCTAGGGAGTCCCGCTCGCAGAAAGCCCGAACCGCCGAGGAGAGCAGCCTTGGCTTCTGCTTCAGAAGCTGTGCAGCGCTGTGCGGGAGCTCCAGCACCTGGCGATGAATGGAGAAGTGCGGCTGAGCGATCTGGTACTCCTTCAGCCGCGCGTCAATGCACGACTGTATCTCCGGCGAGCAGCGGTACAGGGTGGGATTCATTCGTATACGTTGCACAGCCATGGCCATGGTCAGTGGCTTGTCCTGGCTGCTGGCGGCGGAGTTCTGGAGGAGCTGCAGGTGACCACCGACCAGGTAAACGCGCTGCTCGCAGGTTTCCGGAGTCGCCCAGTCGGGCAGGGCGTCCGCCGCCTCGATGAGCAGGAACTCGCCATCCGAATCGCTTACCCGTGCAATGCAGTCGCCGCGAGCACGTGTGATCTCCGTGAGCAGATAGACGACGAACCACTCG
Source organism: Drosophila simulans (assembly GCF_016746395.2). Taxonomy (NCBI): domain Eukaryota; kingdom Metazoa; phylum Arthropoda; class Insecta; order Diptera; family Drosophilidae; genus Drosophila; species Drosophila simulans. The sequence goes on from NC_052522.2 coordinate 2,241,592, forward strand.
TCGCTGATGTTGTCGCCATAGTGGGTTACGCCGTGGAAGTGCGGTGGGAGGTCGCCTGGGCGGGGACATGGAAATGGATGATTTCGAATTGCAGAAACAAAGCTATTTATAGAACATTGTGCGCATACCCAGTTCCGCCTCCTCCTCCGGGTTGGTCTCCTCGTTTAGCAGGCGCTCCTCGGCGCCGCCCAGCCGCACCTGCAGCTGAAACTCGTCCTTGTGCCACAGATAACTGCGCTCCAAGGACTTCTCTCTCACAATGGCCGAGATCTCGGTGCGGATCTGGAGCATCAGTTTGCGCAGCGCGCCCTCATCTTGCACGTTGTCGGGGATCTTGGGAAAGATGTAGTACTCCACGAAGTCCTCCTCGCGGACGAACTCCAGATTGCTGCCTGGAATCTTGCTCATCCTTTGTCCTTTTGCTCCTCCTCCTTTTCTTTATTTGTTAGGGCGTTAGAGGTGACACTATCGAATAGAGTGCGTTGTTCCCACCTGACTATCGTTCAAGGAAGTTCGTTCACACTGGTGGCGCATCAGCAGTGCGGTTGAAGACGTGGCTAAGCGCTTAGCGGTGACCCAACCCATTCCCGTTATTCATCTCAGCGATTTTTTATGAATATCAAAACAAATTGTAGCTGAACCAAAAATCAGATATAAAATTAAAAATCTATTTTATATATTAAATTCCTTAACTACAATTGCACATTTACAAATTAAGGCTTGCGGTCAGTTGTATTGAAAGAAATGGTATTCAAATATTTACTCGAGAGCACTTTAAAGTGCTCTGAATAAGTCGGCCGCCTTGTTTACCCATTAAACACCCACTCCACTCGAAGCTAGTTGGACCAATTTCTAGTAAATGTGGTTCACTCACCCATCATTGCGGCATTCCAATCCGCGTAGTTGTTGTAATTAGAAACGCCGCTGCGATTGCCACTTTGCCCAACTCCCATCGCCTTTTGAAAGTTGATAGATAGACAAACAGACACTCAAAAGATATAAAACGCTATCTAAAGTCTGCTATTTCGGGGCTTTTATTGCTGTCACCATATGAGTCTGAATCAGACAATCGAAGATTCTCGTGGAAGTTGGACCTAAACTAACCAGAAACAAAGACAAAGAGGGAATACATCGTCATGTTCTTGGAAAGAATACTAGTGAGCATGGTAGGTGGTTTTTCTGAATAGGATAAACTTAAGTGAATGGCATTTGATTTTTATGCACCCCACAGCTACTGCTCAACCTGGTGGCTCTGTTCATGGGAGCCACTGTGACCACCCGGCGCATCCAGCCGCGGGAGACGAACTCCTGCGAGGGCCGCCAGAGTCCCGGGCCCATCTGCGAGTCCTGCGAGCTGCTGGCCACCTGCGTGCGCCACTCCAACGGATGGGTGAACATCCCCGTGGAATCGTGCGACGTGGCCAATGGATACTACTGCAACGCCCGCCTGGGGAGCTGCACCAACGAGACAGGCCCGTGTCATCCGTTCGGCATCGAGGGCAACTTCCAGTGCACCTCGCAGGGCATCTTCCCGGATCCGTACGACTGCCAGAAGTACCACATGTGCTACTTCGTGGGAGCCACTCTGGTGGCTGCTGCCGTGGATTGCGGCAACGACAAGGCCTTCGATGCGACGACTGGCCAGTGCACTTTGACCCTGACTGATTCCGTCTGCCTGCAGCGACAGTACTACTGCCCCAATGCCGGACACGTGGCCGCCTGGCCCACCAATCCCAATATCTTCTACGTGTGCAAGTCGACGGTTAACCAGAACCTGAACGACACCATCGTCATCTACCCCTCACTGCACAGGTGCAACGATGGCGAGACCTTCGTGGACTACGTCTGCCGCAGCGGATCGAATGTCCTGCCGCCCAGCACCGATGATCCTTCGGTGATCATCGAGGATCCCAACGACGACGACTTCTCGGTGCTGCCCAACACCTGCCAGCACGTGGGCTTGATAGCCGATGGAAACGACTGCCGGAAGTACTACTACTGCTCGGCTCTGAATGGCACCCTGCGGCACATGGACTGCCCCAATGGGACTTACTACCGCCCCGAGCTATCCTCCTGCGTCCTGGGAAGCTGCTAAGGAAGATACATTCCTCCACTTTATTTATTCCTCTTCAATGGATTACATTTAATAAACAACTCGCATTTACCATGGAATAACAATCTATTTGACTTGAATTTATGAATTCCCAATTTAAAAAGTATCAGTTGATAATAAAGATTCAACCACCATGTCCGTGGGTAATTAAACCAGAATGAGTTTCTTGTTTTTCCAATAAAACTGCAATGAAGAGGGATTGGTAGTGTCTTGGTTCTTTCTTGCCAAGTGCTGTGGCTAGGTCACAAATGTTCCATAGAATGATTTTTTCGGGGCAACATTGCAGTTTATCTATTAATTATACCGAAACATTCTGCGTCTGGTTGTGAGGTGCTATATAAGGCGGAGTGAAGAGGTCTACTTAGAAAGTTTGCAACATGGATTCATCTCCACTGTTTATCTGCCTCCTAGTTTTCCTGTTGTTTCAAACGGGAAAAGGGCTGGGGAACGGCAGTTATCTGGAGCCAAGATTGGATGCAGCTGCTGAATCTTGTCCAGATGATTACTACTATAATGAAACTATCCAAGCCTGCGTATCTACAGACACTACTAGCTGTACCAATCACCAGATCGGCAAATGTCCGATGACTACAGATGTTGATGAGTTTTGTCTGTGCAAAGATAAGCACCTTCAGATCTGGAAATGTCCCGAAGGAACCTACTTCGATGCCAACCGATTGGTCTGCCGTGTGGGAACAGTTGAGTGCCAGGAGGACTATGCTGCATCCGCATGTCCCAACAGCACGGCAAGCGATGTCTTCTGCCTCTGCATCGATGGCAAATGGCAACTTAACTACTGTCCCACGGGCTTTACCTTTGATGACGAGTTGAAGATTTGCCTGAACACCGGATCTGATGACGGCGAGTTGCCCAGCTCGTCTGGAAAGTGCCAGCGGCTTGGATTGTTTGGAGATCCCGCCGACTGCTCTGGGTACTATCATTGTCGCGAAAAGGGCAGTGATATTGAGTATTTCAGATGCTCCGGAGGAACCATCTTCAATCTAATTTCCTTTGCCTGCGTTGCTGGAGCTTGTTGACTCAACATTATAGTTATTGTAGCTAGCCTATCTTGGAATAAAACTGATTAGCTTGAAACTATTTTCAATGAATTCCGGATCTATCAGTTCGCAGTTTTGATGATAATCTTGCAATAATTACAATTTTGGCTACGCTTAGTAAGTTTTCTAAAATTATTATAACGTCGTAATATTTTGGTTCTTTATCAAGTCGATATTACAGCTTATCTGTTTAATTAAGAAAAAGACACTTGTCTGGCTGATTAGGCGGTGCTATAAAAGATAGTCCCTCAGATGACCCAGCCAACAGTCTTCAAGATGAGGTCTTCAGTACCGGTTTGTCTACTCCTGCTCGCTGTGGCGATCGGATCGGCTAGGGCCAATGATAATCCCTGCCAGGATGTGCGCATTCCCGGCTTCGTTTGCATGAACTGCACCACCTTGGGCTACTGCATCCGCGATGCCACCGGCAGCTGGGAAACGATGTCGATGCTGGGCTGCCAATCGGATTACAATTTCTATTGCAGCGACGAGGGAACCTTCGGATGCACCTTCCAGTCGCAGTGCCAGGTGCCCAAACGGGGTCCCTTCAGCTGTCAGCAGGCGGGCCTGTTCCCGGATCCGTACGACTGCAGGAGGTACCACGAGTGCAGTGATCAGAGTGTGGACACCCCTCGCCTCTGCTCCAACGGAGCGGGCTACTCCACCCTCACGGGCACCTGTGTCCTGCCCCGGGAGAGTGAGCAGTGCATCAAGGAACAGTTCACCTGCAGTCGGTCGGGACAAGTGGGTGGATGGGCGCCTGACAACCGGTACTTCTACGTCTGCGTCAATGACACGGCCGACTCGCTGTATCCGCTGATGATGAAGTGTCACGAGGGATTCGTTTTCAACAGCTACAGCTGTGTGCCCGACACCAGGAGCATGAGGATTCAGGCGAAGGAGTCCCACACGTGCATGAACAACGATAGGTACCCATGCCCCTTCCGAACCTCTGAGATGGAGTACTGCAAGTGTGTCGATGGAGAACTGGAGGTGATGACCTGTCCCGCCGGCTTCTACATTGATCCTAAGATCATGACCTGCGTGACTGATAGGATCTACCAGTGCTCGGACTTTGAGATCCTCAGCTGTCCCAATGTATCCACCAAGGATGAGTACTGCATATGCATCGATCGCCAGCTGCAGATCTACAGCTGCCCAGTAGGACAGTATTTCAATGCTGAGACTCGAAAGTGCCAATCAGAGTCCGAGTAATGAATTGTTTCATAGTACCAATTTTGATTCAAGTAAATGCCTATTTAAAAAATGAAAATCATTCTGCACATTTTAAGATAAACTTCAAATAACTATAAACATTCACCAAATTTTAATGAGACCCAGTAACGACAACAAATCAGTTTGAATCTTAAGCCTAAGAAAGTGGAGGGATCCGGACTCAGTCGTCACATTCCCGCACCACAGGATGCAGGACGATCGAGGCTCCGTTGCAGCCCGTGCGATCCGAGATGAAGTCGTGGAAGTTGCTCTCCAGCGCCCACATGAATCGCTTGTGACCCGGGAGCACTTGGGTGGACAGGCGGCAGTCGCCTCCCCGCTGCACCTCCTGCAGATTGGCGGCCTTGAAGCAGGTCTCCGAGTCCCACAGGTAAATGTCGTTCTCGCCCTTGTAGCGGAAGAAGAGCGAGGTGCCTCCGTCGGCGCCCAGCAGCACCGCTTGTTTGCCATAGGGCTTGGGCCCCACGTCGATGATGGAGCCCGCTCCCTGGCCCACGCGCAGGTACTCGCCCTTGATGGAGTACAGGCGGGGGGAGCTCAGGTAGCTGAAGAACAGGGTGGAGGTGCCATCCGGCTTCGCGGTGAGCGCCACGTACAGCACATCGCTGGTGGGGGCGGTGGCCTTGGGCAGGACGATGCGGTAGGACTTGTTGCCGGTGATGTCGTACACCAGGATACTACGTGCTCCAGCATCGGCCACATAGCTATGGTTGGAAGTGAAGGAAATATAATGCGGAGTGAGATTAGATATCATGTATACAATGCGGATTTAATTGGCTGGTGAATGGATGGTTCATATAGCCACACTTCTTAGAACTACCTTGAGCAGATAAGATATGGGCCTCTAAGTGGCTAATGCCCTTTTAATTGGCTCAATAATCGCTGATTGAAAGCATGATGATTGAAAGTGTGTGGTAAAAGTACTTCGATTGCACATCAAACTCTTGATTCAGTTCGATGATTTCAACGAATATTTTATGACCGCAATATGAATCTGTGAATATCATTGTGCTGATAAATAATGGTTAGTAATAATGGTTAATATTAATGTAATGTGTGGTATTAATTTCATAGTTGATGTATTTCACAAAGTGATTAAGCACAACTCATTTCACAGATGAAGTATCCGCGAATTGAGCTTAAATGTATCTGAATAAAATGGTGATTATGGAGTTTTTCCACAAACTAAATGAATAGGCGATGGAACTCACACGAATGGCTTGTTGTCCTTGGAGTAGTCGACTACGATGAACTGCAGGCGACTCTCGGAGGTGACCAGGTCGCTGAGGTCGATGCTCTTGACCACCTTGTGGTTGGCCGTGTTTATGGCCACGATCTTGGGACTGCATCTGCGGATGGGCTGCTCCAGGGTGTTGACAATGCCCACGTCCAAGGCCCACAGAAGTCCCTGCGAACGGAGAAGACAATTATTAATTGCTATCAATTGCGGATCGCGTTGATTGTTTTGAATGTTTTCATTTGCTTTTTTCATTTGGTGGCTAATTGAAATGTTGGCGGCGTTAAAAATTCCACATTCGCAAATATGTGGCCATAAAATGAGTATCAGCGAAAAGCACTGAATGGAAAATTGCGCAAATAAATAAATGCAGTCGCCTCGTTTGTTTGCCGTTTGTTATTGTTTCGTCGACTTTTGTGTAAATAAAATAAAGAAATGATTTGCATAAATGCAGCTAAACGGGAATGGCATTTAAATGAGAACGAATCGACGACGCCAACAATAATTGAAGGAAATTATTAAGTTGCAGCTTATCGTAAGTAGGTCATGTGAATATTTTATGGCATCATTGTAATATCTGCGAATGCATCTGTCATTTAAAATTAAAGCTCACAACTTCTGAAGTGCAATCGAAATGCACAAAACAAGGCTGGATGGCCTGTTCCCAGCATTTCCAAATTATTTCCGAGAACTTTTCACTGCATTTGCCTGTCACTTTTCAGCTGCAGTCCTTGTCCTTTATAATATTCCATTTACCCCACCGCTTTTTCATCGTTTCCGTATCCGTTTATTCTACCCTTCAGTTGGCGCCGCCAATTGCCGGGCATGAATTTTATTTGGAGCTCTTCGCTTTTGTCGCCCCGTTTATTTGATTAAAAAAGCAAATTTTTGGTCGACAGCGACGATAACCAGTTAAAAAAGTGCGTCCGGCAAAGGGTTAATGCGAAAACGATACCCTGGAGTTAAACTACTGATTCTGATCGACTTTATAAGAAGGGCTAGATGTTACGCAAATATTTAATACTACTACTGCACATCAATATCAATATCAAATGCTAAACTAAATCATTTTTAGAAAAATCGAATAGCCCTAAGAGCACTGTAATGCTACCCTGTAATCCACCTACGATAAAAATGTGAACTAAGCATTTAGCTGAAATCGAGGAGGGAGTGGGTCAAAGTGCTATGCCTCCATGGTGGCCAACAACTAGCAGTCCGTAATTAAAGGCAGAACTGGCAGTTTGGATAAGCCCCGAAAAAATGTCCCAAACAATACGGGTGTTAATTGCACTCACGTTCTGATCGACGGCTATGTCCACGACGGACTGCAGCGCCTGGCAGTTGCCCTCCTCCTGGATGGCCCAGCAGGGATAGGGTGCGATCTTGGTCAGGCACTCGCCCTTCTTCAGGTTGACCTTGCCCAGGGTGAAGGGCACGCCCTGCTTGTACCTGGGCAGCGCCACGAAGGCGGAGTCCCGCTGCAGCTGTGCCCGGGTCACGATCACGTTCCGGGGCACATAGCGGCCGGACTGGACGTAGATGTTCTTGGTGGACTCGCAGGGCCAGTGGAGGCTGCTGCCGCTGAGCTGGAAGGTCAGTTCGCTCAGCGGGTTCTTGTCGCACTTGGTGCCGCCAATGGAGTTGGAGGCATCCGTCGACTCGTCGGTGGAGGAGCTGTATCCTGCCAGGACCACGGCGGCCGAGGCGACGAGGAGCAGCAGGTGCAGCTGCGACATTTTCCGGCTTTTCTTACTGCGCTTTCCACAAACTGAGCTTCTGCACTCGATTCACCACGTCGGCCAGAACATAAAACTGTCTGAGTGACGGCAGACCTGCATTTATATATATTATACCCACCGACTTATGCAGCCAGCATGTGGAGCGTGTTGCGGCAAGGTCGTTGGATGCTTGACACGGGGGGGAACAAGTGTCTGTCTGGAGTGGCTACCACCCAGCCAGCACGTCTGGCCCACGCCGGAAGTCGGCCAGACCTCTAAGCCCGCTCCGCCACTCGGTTTCTAAGCAATGCGGAAAGCGATGCGGAAATGAAATGCAAACTTAACCCCTTCTACAATGTGAGCTCAATCTGGATAACTTCAAATCAAATTTTCCAGATTTTAACTCCACTTGTTTTCACTTTAATTGTCTCGATAACAGTTTGTTCTATTATGGCTATCTCAGCCTGTCTAATTAATCACTTATACTCCTTTTATTGCTTTTATTTTCCTAGTATCACTTTGTTCCATGATAGCCATTTATGGGCAGCTAATTAGTCACTCAAGTCCGTTCAATAAAATGGGTTAAAGTTGCGAAATTGCTTCTGTCACTCATCGATCGCTCTTGTGCATCCGACGGAGTAGCAAGTTTCACCCCTCGGCAGGCAAAGTTCAGAGGTCGCTGCGAAACAGTTGCCAAAGTGGCCCAAAAGTTCAATATCAATGCTGACGTCTGTGACCTGCATATCTGCGACCGAGAAAGTTTCAGTTACTTGGCTCGAGTTACCAGCTATTTTCGGCTGACAAAAACATCTGTCAGCCCGCCTGCAGCTATCAGTTGCTTTTGGGGGCGGGGGCGGGCGAAAGGAGAAAGTTCGGGGAGTTGGGACACATTACTCGCAGATAAGATTGCAAGTTGCCGGAGAATCAGCGGAGCCCCATCGCCGTGTGATTCACACCCAGAGTTTCGCGGAGCTGTGTCTACAAGCACTCAGTTCCAAATTGATTTCATTTCTATTTTAAGATAAATGCAAAGGCGGAATTTTATCGCAGCAGGGCACTTCAAAAGGCGCTCTGAGTTCGCCAATTTCAAGTCGGGGGTATAGCTCAGGGGTAGAGCATTCGACTGCAGATCGAGAGGTCCCCGGTTCAAATCCGGGTGCCCCCTGGAACTAAATTTTTTGCCATATTTTTTTTTGGTGGCTGCTCAAGGCTCTTTGTGAACTTAGGTGGACTTTTTTGCACGGTGATTGAGTGGGGGGGTGGGGTGTCACTAGAGGTGTATCCGCCAGACGTGGCCGATGACCCCGTATCCTCGTAAAACCCACGCATCGCATAGCGGCGAATAAAAAATGCTTTGACACATTCATTCGGGCGAGCGGAGGAGGAGTCGGTGTCCAGCTGCCTGAGTCCTTTGTTTGGGACAGCACGTGCAGCGAATTATGGCCAGCACTGGCACAACATTAAATCACAAAATGTTTAATCTCCTTACAGCAGCCCAGCAAATGACCATCGGCGGGTCAACATTTTGATAACCCTTTCATCGGGGGTCAGACTGGCTGCTCCTTCCGCATGGCGGGATGGGAAGGGTCTGTCTATAATGCCAAATTACATGCAGATTGAATTTTTGTGAATTCCGATTCAATAAACTGCCATGGGTCCCCCCACCCCCCTTCTACGATCGTAATCCCCCGATTTATGGCACACACATGCCCAAAAGCAGGCGGATGTGATATGTGCTGTGATATGTGGGCGGGATTGTCAGTCGGGCCAACATCTCCGCCGAATCTGTGGATAAATATTTATGTGCTCCAACATAAATAAAAGCAAAGTATGCAAATGGAAATTTGACGATGCTAAGACTCTTTTACTCTGCCAAAACAGCTTACAGATACGATTATGGCAAAGCTTATAATCAGCAATCATTTATTCATCTCTAGACTCTAAATGATTAAGATAAGAAAAATAGTAGATCATCCACAATAAAATTGTGCATTTAAACTCAATAAATTCGTCAACATATTCCATGGATAGTGTATTTGTAAGAACAATCCGCACTCATTTGGAAATATTTTCTCTTTGATGTCGACAGATGCGTTTAAATGGCAAATGTAAACTCATTGATAGCATATTGGGTGCAAAAAGTGAATATTCCATATGCACACACAGTAGCAGCGGGGTGCCAAGAGCAATTTGTCGGATGAATTCAATGAATTCAATTATTGCAAAACAATTAAACGAAGATGGGCCACCGGATAAAGGCAATAATTTATGGCGATTGCAAAAGGTTAAGAGCCGATGTGGACAACTTTAAGCAGACGTAAACAAAACTTGGCCGACGAAAGAAAGCCAGCAAAGTGAAAGCAAAGCACATAAATTAGGCGAGCGGCCAAATGTATGGAAAGATTAACTTTAAGCGCAGCTGATGACTTTTTAATACCCTGTAATACAACTGTAAGCCCGTGAAAACTTTCTCTGATAACCAATTTAAATCTAGATTTATCATCAAATGAACCATGAATACTTTTTCTAAGAGCAGACACATATTTTTAATGAAGAAATCAATCCACCCTGGAGTTCAGCATTTCCAAAGAAGTTTGTCAGAAGTTTTCATTTAATTTATGTGAAATTCCCGGTAAAGAAAATCGCTTTCCTCAGCACAAAGTTAAAAAAGCATAAACCTCATTTGGCCCATTTACCAAAACAAATCAAACGTGACCACAGACAATTTTTTTTTACATTTTTCCGCTGCTGCGGGACAAACAAAAAAAGCGGTAAATTATTGGCTTATTTGCGTTTTCAATTGGATTTTTATTGGCACACATATAAAAAGGTGAACTTTGCTTTGTTGCGCAGCGCGTTTTAAAGAAGTCGCACATAATCCCCGACTTTGCAGATGACGCATACGCCCCGTTAACGGGCCATAAACAAGAACTGTCAATGTAATGTGTGGAAAACGGCCTGGGGAAAGTGGGCCCATGGTTTTCCCGAGCAGCGGGTGGAGTTTCCCCAGCTAATGGGGGTCAGTCGGCGGCAGTCGCCCGGCAGTCTCTTATCTACCCCCCAAAACTTTTTTGTGGCTGGGAGGTAAGTGTTTACATAAATTATGTCAGATGAGCAGCCCGGAAATGCTTGTCATCAATTTTTTGCGCTCCATCTGTGTCTGTATGTGCGCTTGTCTCGTATAAATCATTCTGGTGGGTGGGGGAAAAGCCAACCGGAATGCGGGTTTCGGCTGACAATTTAACATGCCAAACACGTTGGTTTTGGTTTGGGGCGATTCCGGGTTGTCTGCCCGTATCGAGGGCCTTAACCTATTTAGGGGCAATTACGGTGATGGAAATGGCGAAATGGCCCAGGAATTCTGCAGGGAAATCCCGGGGATGCTGAGATTTTTCCTTCACTCCTTCAATCACTCTGTATTGGCCAACTTATGGCTGGCAAAATCACAGATTGAGGTCATTCTGTTGCCCGCAATTAATTAGCTAAAAATATCGCCGGCAATCTGGAGACACTTGTTGGGGTTCCGTTTTCAATTGACTGCAGTAATTGCAATGCCATTTTTATGGTCGATTGGATAATTGCGGGAGAAACGTGTCCTTCGCCTTGGTCCTTTGGCTCCTTTGGAAAACTTCTCTGGCTTCTGTCCTCGAATGGCTGGCTTGTAGTTATGTAATGGAATTGAAACTATTCAATTAATGTATACATGTTCATATTTAACGATTAAATTTCAGCCATTACTATTAGTTTTTACCAGCGTTTGCTGGTAAACTCTTGCCAAGGTTATAAAGCTCGCAAAAAATCAGTCTAAAAGCTGAGAATTGGGTGCGAGGCACGTTGCCGGCTTGTGGTCAGATTCTATGGGCTGTTGGGTTATATAAGCACGCCACTTGGCCAATTTGGGGAGCAGAACGCGCACGTCGTTGTCGCACCATTAACAATTGCTACTACGATGAGACTGCACTTGGCCGTGATCCTTGGATTTTGTCTGGTTGGCTGGGCCCACTCGCAGGGCACCAAGTACGGATTGTGGACTCCGGATCGGGCGCATTCCGATTCGCAGCCCATCCAGTGGACGGGAGGGCAGTTCGAGTTCCCTTGCGCCAGCACCAAGTCGCTCTTCAAGAGCTCCGGAAAGTTCATACCCAAGAATGTGATTGCCACGCGGGCGCAGCTCATTGGAGACACCATCTATCTGGCTCTGCCGCGCTACAGGAAGGGAGTTCCGGCCACGCTGGTGAAGACCAGTGTCAAGCCGGGCACCTGCTCCACCACCTTCAAGCCGTATCCCTGCTGGGACCTCCAGGAGGAGGGCAACTGCAAGGCCCTGCAATCGGTGGTGGATCTGGTGGTGGACCAGAACGAAGTGCTCTGGGTCTTGGACACGGGCATAGTGAACACTCTGGAGACTCCGGTGCGCAAGTGCCCGCCGAAAGTGGTGGCCATGTCGGTGAAGACTGGCAAGGTTCTGAAGACCGTCTCCCTGGAGGGTCTGACTTCCAGCAGTTCCCGGCTCCAATATCTAGTGGTGGACTATGCTCCGGATGGCGGCTGCTTTGTCTATGTCAGTGATGCCGCTAATCGGGCCATCATCGTGTACAATCTCCAGGCGGATCGGGGATTCAGGGTGGTGCTGCCCAAGGCCGTTACCGCCGGCTGTCGGTCGAGGGATGTCCTCTACATAGCCCTCATCCGCCGGGACTGTGGCTCCACGGAACTGTACTTCACCTACCTGAGCACCAACAAACTGTTCTCCCTGAAGTCAGAGTATCTGAGGAGCGGTGTGGCCGATGGAAGAATCTTGGGTGAGTTATATATTTCGAATTTCAAAGAAAACATTTATTAAGTTATCATCATATTCAGATCTCGGCAAGAAGCCCAGTCGCATGGTCATCATCGGCACAGACAACGGCTCGGCGATCTTCTTCCGCAATGAGGGCGACGCGGAGGTGTATCGCTGGGACACGAACTCCACGTTCGCGGAGGCCAACTTCAAGCCGGTTTACCGCAGCCAGACCTGCCAGCTGGTGACCCATGCGGTGCCCGATTACAAGCGGAACACGATGCGAGTCCTGCAGAGCAATTTTCCGGATTATATGCAGAATCGCGTTGGATGCGGGGCCATCCAGCAGCTGGGTCTGATGCAGGGCTGTTGGTAACCATGTTAACACCCACTTTTGGCCAATCCACAAGCCAATCCGAACTGAAAGCTGAAAAACTGAATGTGCCATTGCAGTTAGATTGGCAATAACCGAGAATGGGTCGCTCTGTGGGCCCTCGAGTGCTCTTCGTATTTGGTATTGGTGTTTTGTACATAAACTAGCGACTTTGGTCGCTATTGTTGTTATCTAAGCTAAGCAAATAAACGTTTCATATTCGTACAGAAGGAGAGGGTAAATAATTGGGGCTATTGTCGCTGATAAATCAAATAGTTCAATATGTAAATTGGTAGTCCACATATATGCATGGAGAGCAGTTCTTCTGTTTTAATAGCTTTTTGCTTTGACTTTATTGAAGTTTATTTTACCTCTTAAGAACTTAACTTTATATGTTACTGTTTCTGGCAACTTTACGTTGCCATAAAACTTCGGAAAACAGCGACATTAATTAAGCTAATTGGACGCGGTGCTCGTGTTAAAGTAGTCAGTGAAGTGCTCAGATTATACTGCCATTCCCATATCTCTTCGCCCTTCACTGGCGGAAAATCGAGAGGATCGAACTTCGCAACCTGGAGACGTTGGGTGTGGAAAAGGCCAGGCAAGTGTTAATTGGAAGTTGGCTGATAAATTGCACGGCATCCCTTGCAGTGGCTTCCGATTCCGTATATTCTGTCGACTCATTCGGAAAAACAGCCGCAAGGCGCCGCGGAAAATTGCGCTCGATATAAAATCAATTAATCAGCAACTGTTGTCTGTGCGCTGCGAGTGTGACCTTTGCCCCGGGGGGCTGCGCTATGGCTTCGTGGCGTGTTGACTACGCCCACTCGCAGTCTGGAGCGGATCACGCTGCAGCCCATGGAGCACCAATAAATGTGCCACTGCCACCCAGCTGTGCTCCAAAAATACCAAACGGAATAAAAGTCACCGGAATCAGCTCCAACCGCTGGGAGTGGGAGCAGCTGCCACCGAAAAGGCCATGATAAACTTGTCTCCTTTCGCTTGATTTACAAATGCTAAACGTGGGTGTTTTGGCCACCAAAGTGTTCACTTCACAACCAAAACAAAGAGTGGGATTAGCTCGAATAAGCCTGCAGCTTTGATACTGAATCCAAACTGAAGGAACAAACAATTCAATTTAAAATGGCCATAACAATCTGGCTTGGTAACCAAACGCAAGGTCAAAGAAAGAAACAATAATTTGGCCTAATTGGCTCTGAATTAGCAGAGTATTTTATTTTAGAGTTGCAACTCCCAGAGGTCCGGATGTGGAAATGACAGATAAAACTCCAAATTGAGTAGCTGCAAAGTCATTAACTTTTGAAGTTCAACAAATTAAATCCCTTCCCAAGGGGCATCACAAATTATGCCCTTTGATGTGACAAAATACGCCATAAGTATATTTGTACGTTTGTTGAGGCACCGGAAAGATAACCGGAGCCCGCAGACAGTCAGTTTTAATGCCTTCTGTGTCAAAAACAAAAACCGAATGCTGCGAAGGCGGCAAAAAGACAGTCGAGAGGCAGTCAAAGGAACGTCAGGAACGAAAGCATAAGTCCCGACGGGAGTGACAAACGATTTTCCGCTGCACAGGTTTCCCCAGCCTCATCCGCCTTCCAGTCGAGGAGATGCAAAAAAACCCGGGGTGTAATTAAATTATGCCCCGAAAAGCCGTATGAATATTTTAATTCTTCCTGCACATTTTCAAAGGGGCGCAGCCAAGTGGAAAGCCCTGAAGTTTGGGAACTTTTAAAGGCCCCTTAAATTTGCACACAACAATTATTTCGGTAGCACAAGTTAAGCTGGCCAAATAACATTTTCATTGGGCTTTCCGGGCATTTCGGAGATGTCTAAAGCCACTTTAAAGCCTCCGCCGCCAGGATAAATCAACTAAATCAACTTCAATCCGCAGGAGATTGACAGACGAGAGAGTTCCTCCGCTTCGGCACCCAAACTGACTGAGGGACTAGGGACAAGGGACTGTCAAAATGCCACCACCGAATCCCCGAACACAAAAGGACCTCCTCGGAGCCAAAGGAGCGGTGGGACACTACTGTGTGGCGCCCACTTGAAGTGGGTTTGACAGGGAATGGCAGGCAGCTTCCCCCAAATGCTTTGATTTCTTTTGTGCTCCGCCGCCTGAATGGGACAAAACATCCGAGGCACCACTTCTCCGGTTAATCGAAAAGCGAGAAAATCGACAGAGAACCGAGCTCTAGTGGAAAATTGCAAATGAAAGCGTGAACACGAAGCGCAAATAAATCTGTTAACAAAATATCAACAACTTTCGCCGGCAGCTGTGCCATCGCCAAACCTTTAAAGTCCTTCGACCAGATAGTTCGTGTTGCCCAAGGTGATGTTGTATCTTCTTTAACACTACACTGAAACAAATACATTGTAAATTGTACACTACAATGCTGTAGATACAGGAATGTAAGAACACTATTAACTGACATTTTTAGCATGTTTTTTAGTGTAGGTGAACGCTTGGCTAATACAATGTGTAAATGATTTCTGTAGTGTATGTTCCCTCACATTGTCTGTCGTTCATGCATTTCCATATGGACCATGAGGATTATCGCTATGGGGTCCAAAAAGCTGCCCGCAACGAAATCCTGTTCTGCGGTTGGGCTGCCATGGCAGCGGAAGCTTTTCGGGCTTCGTCCCTGTCAAGTCAGCACATCCTGTCCTCCCATTTTCCCCGAATTTCCCCGGGCCGCGCTCTACTAACACGTCAACGCATCTCCATCTCCATCTCTGTCTCCGCATCCA
Organism: Drosophila simulans; assembly: GCF_016746395.2. Classification (NCBI taxonomy): domain Eukaryota; kingdom Metazoa; phylum Arthropoda; class Insecta; order Diptera; family Drosophilidae; genus Drosophila; species Drosophila simulans. Next base: position 2,256,879 of record NC_052522.2, read on the forward strand.
TCTCCATCACCATCTCCATGTGAATCTCGATGGAGAGACAGCGGACTGGACGGGCGGCGTCTGAGTGCTATCGGATATAGTTGGGCCACTCAACGCTGCTCCCGGGGCGAGCGTTAATGCAAAGTAGCTAACTGGTTTAGAGACACGCCCCCGGCGTGTGTGGCGGGGGGCGGGGAGTGGGAAGTGGGTAATGGGAAATGGCCAAAGCGTGGGCCAAAAATGGGTGCCAAACGACTTCCGACCAGGCTTATTTTCAATGGGTCACGTGCTGGCAGGAAAATCAACAACAATGGGAGAATCATGCACAGGCGGAAAAACGTGAATTTTCTTATGGGTTTTTTTAAGCATACTCAGACAGTTTGTTATTAATTTAAGCCTGTTTAAATAAGTGAATCGTAGATGTTTGAATATGAAAAATTATTGTTCATACTCACAGCATTAATAAATATAAAATAGAACTTGCAGTATATCTTACATTTTTTCATGTCGTATTTAAATAAATATATTTCAATATTAACATTTTGGTATTATATTTAAGATTATTCAACTATTCATTATTTTCTGTATGCATTTATAATTTTTGGCCGACGGATAATCGAAGTTCTTTTGTGGTTTGACGGCAAATCGATGCAATGGAAAATAATTGAACATCTCGAACGCTTATTGAATGTCATTTGGAAATTCATGGGTGTGCGAATATGTGCGGCACCAGGAGAAGGTTAAGGATGGAGGAGCGGGATCTGGGCCAGAACTCGCATATCTAATGGATCCCCGCCCCGTGCAGGCATTCCACACTGTCATCGTTTCGCATTCCTCCGGCCATGCAAGATGGGAAAAAGGAAAATTATTGATTTGGTTTTAACGGCACTTAGGCCCTAATAATTGAGATCCTCGCCTTTGGCCCACTTTTTTGCCCGGGAAAAGAGACGTGTGAGTCCTGGGCTGAAAACGTCGGAGTCCTGAGCGAAATGTGACATAAATTGAAGGATGATTTGGAAAAGGGAAATCTGTGTTTTCTTTTTTTGGGGAGAAGTTAATGCTGCCCTCGGGGGCTTGTCAATCAGAAATCTTTTCAAACTGGAGCCCAACGAGGCAGGAATATATTAACGAAGGCGCGAATTAAATTTTAAATCTAATCTCTTCCTAATAACTTCTTTAAAGAAATTTAAATTTAAAGAAAATTGTAAGTAAGTTCTTAGGCAGAATCTGTTTTCTTCTCATAAATCTTGTTTTTACAACCAATTCTATTTGGATAAAGCCCACAGAAATTCTGAAAAACCATGTCATAAACTGCTGACGTTAATCAACATATGCTTTAAGAAAGATACAGTGAGTAAGATGGAGGAAGTAAATTGAAATGCAAACATAAATTTCGCCAAATAGATCCGCACATAAATCTAACATGAAGCAGTTGGGAAATGCGCCAGATAGAATAAAAAGTAAATAAATACCAGCCCAAATAAGATAAACGAACGTTTTACGAGCACTCGAAGGGGATTTTAAACACATTCGCAGCAGGTTCTATTAAAATGCCGTTGTAGTTGGGAAAAGTGGGAAAATTCGAGGGGTTGGGAAGGTGGTCGTCGCAGTTTATCATTTCATTTGATGATTTATTACCCATACGCCGAGGGGTCCGAAAAAAGGGTTAACTGCCATATGAACTGGCTGAAGCTCCATAAATTTGACCAGCAAAAAGTTTTGGCTAAATATACTTTTGGCGCGACGAAAGTCGATTGAAAACTTTTTCATTCACAAAAACAAATCGAATGGGATCCACTGCAAAAGCAAACGGAAAAACCAAACTTCTGCAAAGGAAAGAAGGAAACCGTTTACACTCTCTCTCTCTCTGTTTTCAAGAAAATCGTTTTTCCGGTTCTCTGTTTTGCACAGACTCTGCAACTTCAACAAGTCGTCCAGCTGTTGCCGTCTGTGGATGCCAAGTGGAAGCTGTTTTCCGCCCAGCTGCACCAGTTGCTTCTGGTGGAACTCGTTGTCCCCTGGGTTTCCCTGGCTTTTCCGAACAGCTGATTCACCGCTGTCGCTGCCGGCGTCGACGCCAGAAAGCTGGCAACACTTTCGACAGGCGCGCAGGAAAAGCCGACCGTCGATTTCCCGAGAGCTCGGAGAAAATATGCGAGCAGCTGCCGCTCGAGTTTTTCGCAGTTTTTCAGTTGGTTTTCCATTGCGGTGCCGTACGCACGTGTCTCGGAGTTTTCCCGGCTGAAAATATAATTCGAAAACGTCGGAAATGTGCCCATAAGATGAAAAATCGCAATAATTGTTATTTTCGGTTTGGCGCGTTGCAGTGAATTTTTCGTAATATAAGTTTTGCGATTTGTGTAAGTTGGCTGCACGAATTTTCCTCGGCTGGTGAGTGAACTTTAGGTCATTTTATTCGCATTTGGTATCTGACATCTGTTCATTTCGACCAACTTATATTTCATTTATGGCCGAAAAAAGGTTTATCTGATTAGCATAATGGCCGAAAACATCCATGGGGACACTGTGCCTAATGTCCTGAAAATTGTATTCTGTGCAATTTTCTGGGTGTGTACCATTTGATTGATGTAGGTAGCCCAGTTATAAGTTACGAAGAACAAAGAAAACTCTGGCCGAAGGATTAAGAAAGGATGCTTAATAGAAATCTAAATTCGTTTTAAATGAGTTAAGTGAACCTGCAGCTAAAAAGATATTTGAGTCGTTTAGTAAACTTTTTTGAAGCCCTAATTAAAGGGATTTATGCTTGACAAAGAACCCAAGTGTATTCAGAATATGGTAAATATAATAATGAACTTGGTGCTATGAATTATAGAAAGTTTCCTTTTTAATTTAATTCTGTTCTGTAAGCTACAACTTTTTGATTTCAAATTTCATGTCGGATTCTGTATATTTTCCGCACAATAAAAACTATTTACAAAATTATACGTACCCCTTCCAATCGTGGAAAACTTTAGGAATTAATTGAAGGCATGTGGACTTTGGAACACGCAACCAAAGTGACTTACAACTTTCATAGACTTTTCCACCTATCTGCACTTTCGGGGAACTTTTTTGCTCTATTTCGGCAAGAAATATATTAAAGGCTTTTTATGATCAATGCGTCCGCAAAAGTGCAATCCAAGGGCCAGACTCAACTGGCAACTGGGGAGTACTTTGGAAAGCCGATGGAAAACCTGAGAAGGCTCATGCCGAAGGAACATAAAATAAATGTGATGCTCGCATCTTGTCAATGAACAAATAAACAAATAAAACGGTATTGGGAATGGGAATGGCACAACAAACATTGTTTGTACAAATGCGGGAAAGTCGTAAAAAGTGTTGTGAGCATGAAATTTGAATTTCGAAGAAAAATATGGGGGAAAACAAGCGACCGTGGAGGGAAACAAACATAAAGTAAACCTCAAACAAATGTATACAAAAATTGTTGGCATTTCGTGCTAGATTCCTTTTGGGCTTCTTTCAACTTTGCGCAATGCCTGCTGCTTTTTTATGGCCACAATAAATAAAAGTCAACTAGAGTAGAAGGACCACTGGCAAACAATGGACAAAAGGTTGGCTTGCGAAAATATTTGCACAGTCGCAAAGTAGCAAGCAAAAAACCACCGAATGACCAAACGGTCCAGATAGCGCAAAGTTTTCTAATTTCCCTCAAGGAAATGGCGGCGCAAGCCTTTCGAAAACATCCAGTCATGTCAATAGGACACACAATGCATAAAACTTTCAATTTATGGACATCCAGAGGGTTAACAGCTCGCAGCAATTAGTCGCATGTGCGACAGCGCATTTCTCGCAGCTGCCGAGGGGCCATAATGCCCACTAATTTATGCACTTGCCCGCTGGCTTTAATTGCCAGTCGAATTGTTGACACATTTAGCCGAAGCAGATGGCCGTAAATTGCGGCACCAAATAGTTGGCATACCCATCGTGGAACGCCAGTGTCAAGAGTCGCCGCCATGCACTTCACTCCTGATCTCGATGCCAATCCCAATCCCAATCTCTTTCCATATCCAAATCCCATCGAGTCCATTGTGCGGAGACCTGAACTTTTCGGTCTCGGTTAAGTTGGGCAGCTAATTAATTCGGATGCCAGCTGCCACTGCCAGAGTTCGGGATTCGGTGTCTCAGCCCAGATGAGACAGTAATTGTCCATTGTGGTTCGGTTTTGGCCAGGCCAGGACGACGGCTCAAGACGCAGCACGTGCCGCTGGCCCAAACCCAAACCAAGTCAATTGCCTGCGGCTTTCGGCTAAGGCAAACTTTGGTTGCATAGTCGGCGGGCTCTTGGTTTTGAGTATCATTTAAATTAATTGCCGGAGTTAAGCTCACAAAAGAATGCAGAAACATTTAATTCGTCGGGCCTTCAATTAATAAGTTCTGGATTACATCGTTTCTTAAGGTTCTTGGACTCCAGTATTCGCAAGTTGCTTAAGGAACACTATACTGTACTAAAAGTAAGTGGAAATTAATTTTAATCCTAAAATTAAGGCAACACGTTGCCTTCCACTTGTTATTAATTGTCCTCCAGGTCGTAAGTGTCATTTAGCTTTACTGCATTACGCATACGCCACATGGGCCGCGGACTTTAAAATCCCAGGCATCAGAGCGCAAGATCATAATACCCATTATCGCTGGATAATAATTTCCATTGTTTAAGCCAAATAAGCGACGTCAAGGTCGGAAAGTTGAGCAGTTGAGCCACATGTGTGTCTGGCACAAATTGTCAGCTCTTTTTATGAAGGAAGTGGGGACATTTTACAGCCTGTTACAAAGTTTAAGCCCGACAAAAGTTTGCTCCGCCCATTAAGTTCGTTTGTGAGCGAAAATAACTGAATTCAAATGAAAGCGGGTCCAAAGATTTATGCTCATTTCTTTGGGGCATTTCTGCCGAAGTCCGATAAAAGTAAGACGACCGAATGCCAGGCGAACCATTCATCAGCTATCTAGGCACGTGATGCCAAAGCAAAAGGAAAATGTTGGAAGCCCCTTAAATGGATCAATAATTCACATGGCAAGTGCCGAGCCTAGAGAATCGGGGCTGGACGGGGTGTGTACTTGAACATATATGTACATATGCGAGGATTCGAAAGCCTGGCTGCGTAATATTTTCATGCAACGCTAAATGCAAGGTCAAAACCAGAGGCCCCATCATAATCGCAATCGCAAAAGTTTTCGCATATGCCATGCATGAGCGGTCCGTAACCATATCTCGTATTTATATCACTTCCTTCCCCTTCGCTTTTGCCTTTTAGCTCAGTAGGAAAATAGCATTGCATAAATCTGGGCAAATATTACGCATACGCAGCATGGGCGTGCGGAAACCATATCAGGCGCCATATCATCTTGCCATCTGTCAGCGCAGCGCGCAGCAAATCTCAGCCATAAATGATGACTGCATTTAAATGTTATTTATGCCGATGCGTTCTACCAAAAAGTCAGTGTGAATTATTCGGTCCTCGGGGAGCTGGTTTAATTAAATTAAATGCATCTGGCAAGGAAAGGATGTCGCATCGCATGAGCATCAGAGGAAACTACGAGCGCCAGTAGATAAAGTACCGAGAAGAACCATTAGTGGATAAGTCCTTACTTTCGACTTTCATTTAGGTGCTCAGCAGCTTACCAAAAAACAGATTTCACTGTGATTTACAGTTTTTGTACAAAGGCAATGACTGACTCTGTATTTAAAGTGTAAACTTCGACGTATATAGATTGCATTTATAAAGAGAAATTCAAAGTTTGGTCCACTGCAATATCCTTTCATCACTGTGCAACTTATCAGCCAGTTCCAAGGATGTGTGGCTGGGCAAGCAAATGATTGGAAGAGTAGAAACTTAAAGCCGCCGACAAGATAGATCGAATGCAATTATTCTGATTATTCGACTGGCACACAAACAACTATTTTTGGACGGCTCTTTAAGCTCAAGCGCTTTGTTTTGGGGGCAAGGCACTTGGACTTGGACGTGGATTGGTGCTTGGACTTGGACCGACACGCTCGTGAAAATAAACAAAGTCAATGGCAGCGGCAAATAGACAAAAGACGCGACAGACAGCGGTCCTTAAAAGATTATAAAAGGAGCGTGGATCGCCGTGGGTGGGTGGTTGTGGATGTGAATGTCTGATGGCCAGACAAACTGTTGCTCATGCCCCATGAAACATGGCGCGGAGCATAAGTGGAAGTCGTATCGTAGATGGCTTTCATTATTTCTCTTTTTGTGCATTCTCGCTTTTTTGTGCCTGGCTGAAGGCTGTCGATACAGAATCAGAAACAGTTATCAAGCAGCCGCAGCGGAAAAGTTACGATTCAGCAATATTCCTTTATGTTTATGTCCAGTTTTGTGGGCTGCTCTTAAAGAGCTCTTTCCCTGAGTTATGAGTTTCTTGTCCTGTCACATAAACACGCTCAGCACCGAAAGATGAGAGAGATCTATGCTCCTGGCACAATACAAATGGGATTTTCAGCCAGGTCTCTAATTTACATACTCGTATGCTTATCAGGGCCCGCCAACCACATATCATTCTCACTGTCCAATTTCTCAGCTCGAGACTTTTGTGCAACAAAAGAAATGGAAATTGCACCGAGACAAGGCATCAACAAGCTCCCGGCAGTCAGACAGATGGCAAGTCGAAACTTCTGGGAAAAAGACCTCGTTGTGGGGCGGAAGGACGAAGGGTTGCCGGCGAGGAAAGACTTTTGCGGCATAAACAGGAAGCACTAAGGACGCATTACCTGCTGTTGACATTTCGCAGGCACCCAGGCATGGAACGTGAGGTCTTCGGTTCACAGAAGATCTAAGGTCCTCCCTTTTGCCCACTGAGCACTTGTTCCCTGCTATTTTTACAGCATGCTGGTTCCCCAAAGACTTTAAATATCTCTGCCTTAATTAAGGATGCACAAGGAGAAATACACCGATTCGATGTAGCTACTTCCGTCTTTAAAAGTCTTTTCATGTTCAAATAATACTACCTATGTCTCCTTGTTATCCCAAAATGAGCGTTTAAATCCTAATTGATTTTCCAGCATTTCTTTCCGTGCAGCATAAAGGTTTTCAGAGCTTTGTAAGTGGCTGAAAAGAGATTTCATCTATTGCTGCAGCAGGCAATCTCGTCACTGTGCCACATCTGTTGCAGGCCACTTGTGTGCCTTCTAACGAGGAGTGACTTGCACTTCAGTTGGCCATTTACGGCAGCACCTTCTGCCGCAATCCGATGGCCGAAACCCGCATGTCATTGTCAGTCATCAGAGCCCTTGGCCATCTACTTTTCCCATCCTGCAGCAACACGCCTAATTCATTCATTTATTCATCGTGTGCCCGCACCTTGCTTTGGCATCGTAATCGATCGCTCCAAACGGTTCAATTGCGCTGATGGCAGTAGACCAACTTCTCTTGGCCAACAATTCTCCTGGGCCAACAAATCATTCCGTGAGTCATGCTGCAAAAAGCTACAGCTTGTGCACGGAGCAAAACAAAGTGTTTGCTATGTGCAAGTCACGGATAAAAATTATTATATTGTATGGAAGAGCGGATTTCTTATGACAGCAAGCAATTAAGCTTAATAGATATATGTATATGTTATTGAGTCCCTAAAACACTGACTAAAGGTATAAAAGTATGGACATTGAGCACTCATAACTACTTAAGTTAAGACTTTAGTTCTAGTTCGTTGCTCTATGTGTAACTTTGTTGCTTTTCTGGAGGCCTGGCAATTTATTAAAACCCAATCCCTCTTCCAAAGTTTGATGCTCGCACGTGAGAAACAAGCACTGGAATGGAGAATAATGGCCGGATTGGCGACCTACAACCTGTGCAGTCCGAAAATGCATGTCAATGGCCCAAGTTGTGGGCGCTGGGTGGTGGGCGTGGCAGCCTGAGCTGACAGTCACTGGCATTCACTTAGGACCAAGTACTTTCCTCGGGCTCTCAGCTACTGCCAAGAGTAGTTCCTGTTCAGGTTGCTTAAGTTAGGGTTGCTCTAAAAGTAACATGTCCGAAAAACACTTTGCCATTCGACTTCTCCGGCAGCCACTCACTCAGTCTGAGATTTCCACGCGCCACCCGGAAAAGTCCCGCGTGGAAAACTAGGGGGGTGTTGAGAGATGTGGTGTTGCTGTGTGTGCAAGTCTCGAGGACCCTCAAGTGCGTTACGGGCCACTTGGCCTTGTCTTACAGCAAATCTCTCACCATGCAGCAGTCGCCATTTTTATTCAGTATTCACATTCATTCAAATTCAAGAATACTACTCGGCTTAGTGTAATTTTCTCGAGTTGCCTAAAGCTGCTTGACCCAATTTTTTTGCGAGCTCCCTCAAAGATTTTAGTTTCGAGTCTTTAAGTTCTCTTTTTGTGCAACTTTAACTTAATTAAAACACTTGCTTTGATTCTGGCTTAGCTTAGTTGGTAGTTGGTGTAGGCAAAGCCTCCGAAACAATTCAAGTGTCCGACCGGAAAAGTGGAAATGGACAAAGTGGGAAAGCAAATAGAACGGCAGTGGAAAAATTCCGAGCCACTGGGCATTCAGTTCAGTTTGGCACAGTTGTAGCTGTTTCGAGTCCTTTTTCGGCAGCTCAGCTCGATTGTCACTTCAAGGTAACCGAGCGTTTTGTAGCCGTCTTTTGTTCGCCTCGCCTTTGTCGTCTCACCTGAATTTGTTACCTTTGGTCAAAAGGACAAGAGCTGTGTAAATTTCGGGACTCGCTTTAGAATTCCCCTCCTCAATATGCATTTTCAAAGCAGATGATAAGGTGGTCAGCGGTGCAGGACTAGTGCTGGTCTAGGTTATGGGCTATAGTGTTTTTCTTAGCAAGGTTCAGAGGACTTGAATAAACATTCCATAAAGTCGCAGATTATGAACTGTTTGAGTACCTTAAAGTTTTCCTATTTGAATGAAGCTTTTCTATATGACTGCCTGGCTTTAATCGTGGACCAATCAGCCCTCGGTAAATGTAAATCCTCGTAAGTTGGGTTGCACGTGAGGAGAGAGACCCATTGAAATTACAAAAGCCTGCGCCATAAAATGCGAAAAACCTCAAGAGCGGACCAACACCGCAGCAGCCCTGGGGAGAAAACTTAATTGCAGCATGTTGAGCCTGGGTAACAGTGCGTATGAGCAATATAACGCCAACAAGTCGAAGGTGAATGCAGGGGGTGCACGGTAAGGAGAAGGGGCGCAGACTTTCCCCAACACAAGCCCCCGTTTAATTCCAATGCCCTCGTCGCTTTATGTGTGTGCGTGTCTGCCTGGGAAAAACTAACAAAAATGCAATTTATGCTGCGTCCTCTGGCCGTGACGCGTCCCGCAAGTCGATGGGAATATAAAAACTGGCCATAAAACACGACAAACATGCTGGCATCACACGCATCATGTGAGAATGCCATTTAAAATGTGTTTTAAATAGGCAAAAACGGCGGAAGCTGTTGGGAAATGAACATAAATAAGGCTAACGGTCGTGTGGTGTGTGCACTATGAAAAAAACTAACATAGTTATGGCAATATTGCTTGAAAGCAGGCTGCAACTTAACGCTTGAAATGTATCACCTTTATAAGTGAATTTCCCAGCCTTAGTGTTAGGTATTGAATTTTCGATTGGTATTGAGTTTTTTCGAGTGTGCAGGTGTGTGCCAAATTTGTGTAATTTTCTAATGAATATTATTCGCACACACGCGCCGAGTCGCGAAGGCAAAGGACATCAGGCCGCAGGTATGCAGAACAAAATTAACATTATCCTGCGAGAATTGCCACCCACAATCCACACACATTGATTAGTGTGTATTAGTATGTACGGCACGGCAGTGACTCGGAGTTAAATGGAGCGTGGCGTTGGTCCTAATGCCCCGACTGTGATGAGGGGATCAGGATCAGGTGAAGGTAAACCGGGGCATTATGACTTGCCTCCAGGGTCTGATGTCAGAGTGAAAAGTTATCCAGGCAGACAGAGCTCATGGGAAAGGAAATATTATTCTGAAAAGTATTGAACAGCCTCGGGTCTTTCAGGTCGATTCTGCAACGCAAGGAGGAGGGGCAAAAAAGTTCGGGACAGGACTTTTTAATTGCGAGCTCTGCATTTCTGCTGCGAAACTTTTTAGGCAAATTAATGAGAAATGCCTGGAAAACATTCCACGCTCGGCAGACAGTTGGGCTTCAAGTGCTTTCAATTTATATGGTCTCCGCACTATATCCATTACTTGTGGATTTTGGCAACTTCAGCTTGGATGATGTGAAATTTATGCATTAATAAGGCAGTATCAGCAACAATTTACCCCGAGCCAAAGGCAAACAATTGGCCATGGCCAGCTGGTTTCGGGCAAGTAATTTAATTTTATTATGACATGGCAGTTAAAATGTTTGACTATCGAAAATGGATGGGACTTTTTGCTGGCCATTTTTTTGCCATGTCGTCTAGTCGGCGAGCACCGAAAGGCGTCTGGAAATTCAGTTAACGCCATTATGTTTTTTGCCCCTCGACGCACACTAAATGCTGTTAGCTGACGGCTTGTCCGCCAAATTGATGGCGCTTTAATAGAAAGAAAATTCTGGGAAATAAAAACCGTCGAACCGCGAAACACCAGCGGCAGCAGCAGGTACTTGATAATAAATTGAAAAATAATATTGAGCAGACTTTGCCCCAGTTTTTTGCTCCTTCGGTTCCTTTTGCCTTTGCCTTCTTGTTTGGGGATTGCCTGTCATGTCCTCGCAATCGAAATTCGTGGCCATGGCGACATGAGGACGTGCTCGCCACAAGTGCCTGGGATTGTATCATTGGCAGAATTGCTGAGTCCATGCACTGGGAATAAAGTGTTACCTTGGGAGAGATACCTAGGTGACATGAGGTGAATACCAACCTTTTCTTATCCATTATTACAAAATTAAGGATAAGTATTATTATATTGCCAGCAGTGCCAAATTCGATGATTAAGCAGTTTCTCAAAGTGCAGCTTTTGGCTTTAGCATGCAACAGGATGTTTGCATTCCTAAAAGGGTATCCTTGCACTCGAATTTCCCCCTTTTCTCAATCTTTTTCTTCGGAAAATTTGGTTTGCTTGTTAGGTTTATATGGCAGCAACGGATATTATTTTCCTAGCTTGACAGCCAGCATTCGAAAGCGGAAAATATAAGCTGAACCGAAGAGTTTCCGCTCTCGATGAGCCGGCGAATTGCTATAAATTCCTAGTCGACATGGTTTTGTCTTCAAGTCTGAACTGAACTCAATTTATGGGCGAAACAGCTGCTGTGGAACAGCGGAAGTTGATTGCTTTTTAAAAATGAAATTAACTTTTACTGCAGGCCACACATTTACTATTGGATTAGCGGGCGGAATTTTAATGGCCGCAAATGAAGTGTTACAATTAATAGCCAATAAACTGTGAAATTAGTTTGTGCTTTTATGGTTATTCCTTAATGACATTGGGATAATTAAAAATGTTAAAAGTCGCTACATACGATTTGTATAGACTACATTTTGTTTAAACAATTTTAATTAAATTGGCAACAGTTGATTGAGTTCAAGTGTGAAGTGTCAATTAAATTTGCGAGTTACTGGCCGAAAAACCACAATAGAATTAGATTCATTGACAATGTATGTTTGTTTCTATTTGTTTGAAAGTTGATTTGTTGTTGATTTGTTAACTCATTGTTGATGAAAAAATTCTGCACTAGGCAGCCGAATTTTTCCCAAAATAGATCCATAGTCAGCAGTTCATTCACGACAATGAGGTGTGAAAAATTCTATTTATCGCTGTCCGACTTTCTCCCGTGTGCCCCGCATATGTTGGTGCAATAATTTATTGATATTTTATAGAGCAACAGACAAAGGGAATAATCGCTGGAGAGCCGGGGCTTATGCTGCTAATCAACTGCCGATTGCCGATGGCAGGCAGAATTTCGCTGTAATAAACATGTCGATGAGCAATAAACCAGCGATGGGATGAAATGGCCCAGACTACAACAATAAACAAGTCCGATAAGCCGTCCAGATTAATATCATATTCCGTGGGCCCTGGGCAAACAAATTAAAATGGAAAAGTGCCAGCTCGCACAGAGAGCTGCTAAATTGAAATGAATTGCTGAGCCAGCACCATGGCATATGGCATATGGCTCCACTTGGGGGACTCTGGGTGGGGACGTGGGCATAATGGTGGTATAATCGAAGTAAATGGCGTGACACTTGGCACACATCGGCGTACGTATTCATAACCACTGCAGTTTCAATTAACGCAGATTGAAATATTAATTCAGCGGCTGCTCTCTAACTGCGCAGCCAATAGTTAATCATTCATGAAATATCGGTTTATTAGGCACTTCCTAGCCATAAATGGAGTTTACTACCCTCGAAATGGGCTATCATTATATTATATCGCTATGTCCCGCCTCGTTTCAATTAAAATAATGAATTGCGCTCCAATCAAAGCCAATTAAGTAATGCTGCTGCCATTTCAAGAACACTTTAAATGAATCTGAAAATAACCGAGGAGGTGGAGTGGAGGAAGCTGCACAGGAAAACTAATCAGTGCAAAGCAAGCAGCACAATGGCTGGAAAAGTTGGCTGCAACTCAAGCTGTGGCCTAAATGGACTGGCAATTACCTTGAACTAAGCGAATGGCACAGAGACTTCAATTTGAGTCCACTATTAGTGGGAGAAATGAGAAAACTTTTCAGACTAAACTAAGCAACTATCATAACCGTTTTCATAACCGTAGTTTCTCTTCATTGTTCTTAAATATCTGTAGAGATACATTCGCCACTCGCTGGGATTTTCCGGATTTGGCCCTAAAATATGCAGTTGTGTCGCCTGTTTGCCGCAGCGTTGGCTTGATTGTCGAGTGAGGGACAACCGTTGACATGTTTGTGGCTGATCCCTGGGCTTCCATCTCCTCCATGACCACACGACACTCAGCTGTCCGTGTTTGCAGCCGCTGAGCCAAAGCGTTTTGTGAATGCTTAATTACAAATGCGCTCGTGTTGGGGCGCCGACTTTCGGGGCGCCTCAGCTCGGCAAATATTTGAGTGAGCAAGCGTTAGCACTCGACATGTTGACACTTTCCACCCACGCAAAGCACATTTATAGAAGCAGTCAAATCAATGAGCAAATAGCCACGAAGCCAATGGCCTGCTGCGCAAGTCCAAATAATTGGGACATGTTTACTGAAGAAACCATGAGCCTGGCCAGCAAAATTTTTAAGATTATACTGAAAGAAGTCTTTATAGTCGGGATCACATATTCAGTTCTTCCTGTGTAGTGCAAATACAGTGTAAAGCGTGGGATCCCAACGTTCCATCAAAAACAGAAGCTAAAAATATGAAAGAACAAGGAAAGTTGGGATGTAGCAATACAAAAAGCTCTTAAGCGCATTCAGGATGGGAAAACAGTGCCCTTGGCACTTGGTATGCATACGTGTCAGAAGAAGACGTTTCCTAATGCCCTTCAATCTTATCTTCAGTTGCCTAGGAACCCAAATCAATGAGCGGCAGCTGTCAATCAAACTTTCAAAGAATTAGCCGGCTAATTGAAGCGGACCCACTCAATAATGGGTATATGTACTTGTATTAATTCCCCGAAAACTCCAACTTAAAGAGGCGAAACTTTCTTCGAAATTACCAGAGACCTTCATCGACACACAGCTTAAGAACTGTTGGTGATAAGAGCTTTTTTTGAGGGTCCAATCGGAGAAGTGCCAGAAGCAAAAACAGCACAGCAAATGCCAAGGAAGTTGAAAGAAAAATCGTACAGAAATTATGTCGAAGTGGGAAAATTCGCAGCAAGCCACAGCAATTAGGCAGCCAGAGAAGCCAAGAAAATTTTCACATGCAGAGGTCGGAATGAAATTGGCAAGCGGTTGGAGCAAGAAATAGGAATGAAAAATTGAGAATTAGAAAACAGCCCCTGGTCATGTCCAATACAAGGAGGAGGAAAAGTGGCCAGTTATCCACTTTTTTGTACTTTTCTCTGTGTTTTTGTTCTGGCCTGAACCGCAAGTCATATTGGATTTTATTTTTGATTGTGTTTTGATGGCTGGAAAACAGGACATTTCATACAAAGCTTGTAGTTGTCGTCCACACGGCACAGAATAAATTTAAAAATTGTTGTGCATGAGCATTTGATTGGCTCTTTCGAAATATTGCTCATACGCCGCATGTGCCCACGACAAGTGTTCAATTATATGCGCTTAGCTGTTGCCCCTTTAGCGTCCTTGATGATGGCTTCCGGTTTTGATATTGTGGCTTCCTCTACGTTTTCCTTTTTTTTCAAGGGAGAGTACTTTTCGCTAACTAAAAACTCAAATGCCTGAAATGTGTGCGTGTGAGCTTCAAAACCGGATTTCCGACTCCCAAAAAACTGTGCATTTAAAGTGAGCCGGGTCAGCTGCACGTGGCTGTTGTTACCTTTTGGCATAATTTGCTGCTACCATCCCCAGTGATTCCTCGGAATGCTGAAAATGTGTGCCAGAGCTTTTCGTTTCATAAATTCACGGCGCTTCTAACCGCACATGAAGGGCTCTCCTGGGCCCTCCATCCTGGCAAAGTATTTCCGGCCAGCGAAATGAGCCAGCTCACATGGTATCCAACGAGGGGTCAGGGACTACACAAATATGTAGTACTATGTTCTCTGCTCATTATATGGCCCCAAGCCAAGAGGAAAACAGAAGGAATCAGTGTTCTGTTCGCTTGTGAGGTCCTGCCTCGAGGACAGGCCAAATATGTAATTGTACTTGGCCAGAAGATGGCTTGAACCCAGTTCGAAGGGTACATAAAAGATACACTTGCCTTGTGCGATGTGTGGCTTTGGATGGCAGAGAAATAATCAGCAATTCCGAGTACATATTTAAGTATTTTTTACATAAAGGTGCAGGTATATGAAATTCCCATGCTTTTTCCCTTACTCTAACGACATATTTCCGAACTCTACGTGCTGGTCAGCAACAGAATCTACTTTAAAGACATTACCACTGATCCCATTGCAAGATAATCGGATACCATTGCCACTACACCGTGTTTCGCTAATGGGCCAACACAATCAAATCTCCATTTGTAAGGACATTTGCAGTTGGCCAACTGTCAAAGGGGCGTGGCTCGGTAATTAAAATAAGGCGGTGGACGGGGTGAGTGTGGCCTGATTATGTGATTCCATTGTGCCGGACGGAGGTGGGTGGTGGCATTAATAATGCAGATGGCACAGCCTGGCGATGGCTTCATTAGATCGTTTAAATGGATGTTTTGTTGCGCGGTGTTGTCTATTAAGCGGCAAGTGTTGTTTCTTTCCTGAGGTCCTTTGACCCCTTAATTCCCCTCCCTACTTTATTCTGTCAGCTGCCATCGCCAGGCACTTTGGGCAGCCAAAGCCCCCAAGATACTCCGCTGTTTCTGTCACAGTCAACAAGTACTCGCATTTACGTGACTGGACGCAACTTTAACGGCCTTTAGTCCTTCGGTCAGCAGGCACTTGACACTGGTATCCCAGCCCAGTCGAGCCCAGTCACCCACTGGAAGACCACCCACTGGAATCGCCTAAAACTTCCGTAATGGGCGGCATACGGTGCGTATTAGTTACATTAGTGGCGACCAAATGAGACAGTGGGACATTTGTTTATTGCTTTACTTCTGCGTGTTTGCATTGTAATTTGGCCCTGGTCTTGCAACGAAGTCCAATTCAATTATAAGCCCTGACCACATGTTGGTCTTAGCCAGGCTTTTGAGGCTGCCTTAAAGGCTTCCATGGTATCGTAGTCTGCAACGCTGTTTCTTTATCCCCAATTCAATATTTATGACGGGAATTAATTAAGAATTTCATACACAAACATACCATTTATAATTACCAGAAAAAGAGAAAGCGCTTATCCTGCCAACATTTTTGCCAGTCAGCATCGCTGGACCTTTCCAAGTCACTTGGCATAAGCCCAATCTAGGACAAATCCCCCGGCCGAAAGTCTTCTTAATCACTGTAATGGAAGTTAGGCCGGCTTACAAAACCAAAAACCAGATTTTGTGCTTCAAATCACAAGCACAACGAACGAAATATGAATGGAAAACAGAGGATTTTATCATCACTTGAAGGCTGACAAAACATTTGGCACAATTTACATTGTCCGGATTTATTGCCGTATAGAGGCAAAACACTCCGGAAAGTTGTCACTTTGCTTGCAGTAGGAAAGTAACTTTTAATTAGAGG
This sequence comes from Drosophila simulans, assembly GCF_016746395.2. Classification (NCBI taxonomy): domain Eukaryota; kingdom Metazoa; phylum Arthropoda; class Insecta; order Diptera; family Drosophilidae; genus Drosophila; species Drosophila simulans. Next base: position 2,273,034 of record NC_052522.2, read on the forward strand.
TTACTGCAGATATGCAGCTGCTACTGCGGTTGCTTCTAAAATCAGAAGTGAAGATATTTTCTTTGAATCTTGGCACAAACTGCATTCTCCGTATTTTCTCATTTGTCTAATGGAGTTATGTCACCAAGAAATGCGTGAGTGTTACACTCGGAAAATATGTGTTATTGCCAAGAAATTCTTTTCTGTAAGTTAGTGCACAGCTTTATTTGTTTCCACAGTATTAAAGACAAATGTATAAGAATGCCTTGTGTTAGGCTTAAATTCGTCTACGTGTACCATGTAGCCAGAATGTTTGTTGCATGTTACATCGTTTTGCCACAAATTGCCGAAATCATCTGCCTCTGCCGGCCCACTGGTCGTATGCGTATTATTGATTACGGACCGAGGCCTTGTTCTCTGACCATTTCGGACAAATGGTAATGACATTTCTTTGTTGATTCGTTTGGAATCATACCTTTGACCTGCCCTGAACTTGGACATTGTTCTTTGCATGTGGCATGCAATGCCATTGTATTTCGGGAATTTCCAAGCTTAAATTCTGGTAAAATTAAAACCACAACACTGAATTCGTTTTTTATTCACCTAACGCCTGGTGTTTATTTGCAGGTAGCACATAGCACTTTCGCCACGCAGCTTGCATATTTGAGTGTTGGAATTTCCGAAAAGGGAATTTAAATGAAACGCCAGTGGAGCAGCGGGGCGCACTGAGTTGGCAGCCGGACACCGCGGTCAATCAAACGGAGTCCTGCCAGGACATCCCGCCACCGACTACCATCTGACCAGGCCATCATTGACACCATGGTCACGAACATGTCGCAGCCGCATTACTGCGGCACCGGCATCGATGATTTCCACACAAAGTGAGTAGAACGAGGACGTGGGCTTAGGCCTGGGCTCATAGCCCCAGGGTATGTCTGCATATTAATTACTTTTTTAAATGTAATTTACATAATGATTTGCCAGCCGGGGGGGCGCATAATGAAATCATGTGTGTAATTGCCTACGGCGAGGTGGCAAAAAGGCTAACGAAGTGTACCTAATGTGGATGGGCACCTTCGGATTAAGCTGAACAAATACTCGCAAAAATCCATAAAGCTGTGGGTTCAAAAAACCAATATGAGTATTTAATATATGCATAATTTTTATAAAATAAAGGCAGATGTTGAAGGTCTGAGATGAACATTTTGAAAAATAAATTTAGTTCAAAGCTACCATGCTGTTTATTCGGTTACTTTCTCTACATAAGCTCTGTTTACTTTAAGAATGTAATCATACCCAATTTTGTTCTCAATTCTCCTCAACAGCTACAAATACTTCCACGGTTACTTCTCGCTGATTGTATGCATCCTGGGAACCATCGCGAATACCCTGAACATTATAGTGCTGACCCGACGCGAGATGCGCTCCCCCACGAATGCCATACTCACGGGTCTGGCGGTCGCCGATCTGGCTGTGATGCTGGAATACATACCGTATACGGTGCACGACTATATCCTAAGTGCGAGGCTGCCGCGAGAGGAGCAGCTCAGCTACAGCTGGGCCTGCTTCATCAAGTTCCACTCCGTGTTTCCCCAAGTGCTGCACACCATCTCCATTTGGCTGACGGTGACGCTGGCAGTTTGGCGCTACATAGCGGTGAGCTATCCGCAGAGGAATCGCATCTGGTGTGGAATGCGGACTACCCTGATCACCATAGCCACGGCCTATGTGGTGTGTGTCCTGGTGGTGTCACCTTGGCTGTACCTGGTCACAGCCATTGCCAAGTTCCTGGAGACTTTGGATGCCAATGGCAAGACGATCGCCTCAGTTCCATTGAGTCAGTACATCCTGGACTACAATCGCCAGGATGAGGTGACCATGCAGGTCATGTCGAGTACAACGCCAGATGTTTCCTGGGCGATACCAAGTGATTCGGCCAATGGAACTGCATCTAGCTTGCTGAGTCTTACCACAGTCATACCACTGACCACTTTAAGCACTGAAATAACCACATCCTCGGCGATGGGCGAACGCAATGTGACTGTCTATAAGCTGTATCACAGTGCACTGGCGTTGCATGATCGGCAGTTTAGGAATGCGACCTTCCTTATATACAGTGTCCTGATCAAGCTGATACCCTGCTTCGCACTGACCATTCTTTCTGTGCGGCTCATCGGGGCGCTATTGGAGGCCAAAAGGAGGCGGAAGATCCTAGCCTGCCATGCAGCCAACGATATGCAGCCAATTGTCAATGGAAAGGTGGTGACTCCGACCCAACCCAAGAGCTGTAAGCTGCTGGAGAAGGAGAAGCAGACCGATCGCACCACAAGGATGCTCCTGGCGGTCCTGCTGCTCTTTCTGGTCACCGAGTTTCCACAGGGCATTATGGGTCTGCTGAATGTCCTCCTGGGCGACGCCTTCTTCCTGCAATGTTACCTAAAGCTGAGTAAGTATTCCAGGATTAAGACACCCACTCCTCCGCTGTCTGTAACCCGCAATTGCTTTATTGGGTATGATAATTGACTGAATTTATGGTTGGTGCTTGGGTGGGCCCAGTTTGGCACATTCATCAATCATACGCGCCGTTGGCTGCCATAATTGCACCACAAATTTGAGGCTTCAATGTAGGCCTGGCCTTGACGTGTTCAATAAGTGTTCATTTTGTTTATCTCGTACACCCAAAATAAAGTAGTCTAACATTTGAAACTCCTCAGATACTATTAAATTAAGTAATTGTTTTTAATTTTGCTAAAAGTATAAAACTGAAATATGAAAAAAAAATATTTTTTACATTAAAAATAAGTAGTTTTTAGCTAGTATATGTTTTTTCAAGTGTTGGGAGTATAAAATCTAATCGCCCTTGAACTTTATGAAAGCCCTGCCCATAGATGGCGTGTTGGTGGCACCCGGCATTTATGGCATTTCGATTTTTTCGTTTCAGGTGACCTTATGGACATCTTGGCGCTTATTAATTCGAGCATCAACTTTATCCTGTACTGCTCGATGAGCCGCCAGTTCCGGAGCACGTTCGCGCTCCTCTTCCGTCCGCGCTGGCTGGACAAATGGCTGCCGCTGTCGCAGCACGACGGCGAGGGAAGGGTCGGCGGAAGTGGCGGCCTGGGCGGCTACGGCGGATATGGCCGGCAGCGGTTGCTGCACACGGATGCCGTTAGCAAGAGCATGGCCATCGATCTCGGGCTGACGACCCAAGTGACAAATGTGTAGCAGGAGAGCAGCGGCCGGGCGGCGATGTCAGCCGCAGCCGGCGGAGCAGCTGCATCGGTGGCTCTGGCCCTGGCAGCCACTGATGTTGATGGATGTCCGGCTGCCACTGATGCTGCTGTTCCCACTAACGACATCAGCCTGGTCGAGAAGCTACATTTGCAGCCCAGTCAAAAGGGGACTGCGATATCCAGTGGCCAGCATCGAAGGCGGCGCAGTGGGAGTGGCACCAAGTGCATCTGGCCTACGACGGACTGGCTGAGGAAGCTGCGTAACCAGAAGGCTAGGGAAACGGAGGCATCCTCCGACCAGGACATAGAGCTGGGCAAGAGTTCCATCAACAGGCGCAGCAGTGTCCTACTAATGGTATTATTAAGCAGCTCCGACGAGGTTAAAGCCAAGGCGGTTTTGGTCAGTGAGCAGCCGCCGAGTCCAGCGGACGAGGATGTGGAAGACGCCATCGACGCCCTCTGGCTGTGAGACGACCCCTCACTTCCATTTTGTACGCCCTGTAAATTATCCAAGTACCCACTAATATTTAACTACCGTGTACAGACCAATTATTGAGACAAATTGTTCTGCGCTGATTCCATTATTTTCCCGCCAGCGTTGTCTTGGCGAATCGAGAGCCCCTTTCGCTGAGGCTTTGCTCTGCTGGAAAATGAGTGGGTTTTCCTTGAAAGGACTCCCTGGAAGCAGCCTGCAACATTTTGTGACCACATTTGATAAGTGATATACTTGACTAAGTTTCCCCCCTTAATAGTTGTGTAAGTGCTAAGCGCGTCTCTAGATAAAAAACGAATTAGTTATAGTCTAACTATTAATTAAGATATATTGATGCAACAATTTGGAAGCTAAGAGATTAAATTTCTTTTTATATTGAATAAATGTTTTTTCGAAGATGCAGAAGGAAACGGGGTTAATTTCATTTTTAATTTAATTCTAGTAAGTGTGATTGCGACACTTTGTTTTTATTAAACGGAATTTATATTGAACTTTAATAAACGACCTTTTCAAGAATGCTTTTGGATGCATTTGGCTGCGGCGAATGGCTGTTTAATTTTGTCGTTGAGTTTCATTTTGGGGAGATTTACTGCCGACAAAAACCCAGTGATTGGCACTCAAACATCAAGCACCCGTATTGCCTTGGTCCTTCAGGCTATCCTGCTGGCATAAGGACGAATAATATAAACGCACAACTGACAGTAAAAAGTGACTGAGCGCAAATGGCAACGTTGAGAACGTCAAGGGCGTTGATTAATTGTAATTTTAATCAAAGGGCGAGGCGAATTTGTCAACAGCGTTCGAGTGGGAGTGGAACACGCACAGAAACAAATAAAAGGACTAAAACTGATGACCCAATTCGTAGCTGCTAATGGCCAGCAGTTTCAGGACGAAGATCTAGCAATAGATATGATGTATTACTCGCATCGAAGGGGCTACAAACTCAGGAAGTACGAGGCATCGATTGCGATGTCAAAGGTTAAATTTGAAATTACAAAATGCTAAGTGTTCATCAATTATGCTTCTGTCCCGAGGGTCCTGCCATAAATTCTGATAAAGGACCACCCAATCTTGAGTGGGAGTGCCAGTGGGGGGCATTCAATTCCCAGCCAGACCTTTGCCTGCATAACAACTTCATATTTACTGTTTTGAATTAGAGCCTTAAAAGTGCATAAATTCAAGACTTTAATAAATGTCTAATTTGTAATTGTCACTGATTTCATATGATTTGATTCCATGAATTTATTAATCTGTTCAATGGATTTGGCTCACAACGGTGATTGCATATTTGATGAACTGAATTATGCAAATGACTAAGAATGTGACGAAAACCAGACAAGATAGAGAACCTAAATGGTAAATTCATCATAATTTAAGACACATTAAGATGCCGATTGCCAGTTATGCCATCATAAAAGAGCGAAGTTATATTTCTCGAAGTAGATTAACAGCTCACACTAAAGGGTTTCTGCTTTCATGTGCAGTTCCATGGAACTCTGCTAGATTTGGCCCTGTAATAATATTTTCTCTCGAAAAACACAATTAGAAACCAATTTATGGTTGCAATCCAATAAGCCAAAGCTCAGGTATTTGCCTTAAATTACAGTTTGGGGGCCATCTGTAAATCCCAAATTGTATTTACAATTTGCAGACACAAGCCGATGAAATGAAATAAAAACACTAGCCCCGAATCAATAGAGTCCATCTCTTACAACGCACAGCCAGTTAAATGCCATTGAAAATATATGAATGGCCATTCGATATGGTCGTCAACTCATACAGACTCCAACGATTCCAGCTTGGCCAATTCCCTCTTTGTTCGCAAAGGCACTGAAATAGTTTAAATTAAAATAAATAAGATAAACGAACTGGCAACTGAAATGTATTTAAAAGAACATTCTAGGTTATCCATTTTATGTGCTAAGTGTTGTCTTTGATTTTATATTCAAGCCAAGTTCATTGAATTCACTATCTATTTTCCTTTTTTTCTGTGTAGAGAAATTGCCAAGTTAACTCGGTTTGCAGCTCTTTTTAGACTGCCAAAGGTACAGAAGTGGAGCGTCGGATAGAAAGTGTGGACAGGATGGGAAAAGCGATATAAATGAAAATGTAATCAAAGGGGTTGGGCTAGCGAGTGTCCGAGGGTCAAAGGACAAACATGGAAAATAAAACTAGTCTCTGAAATCCCTAAGCTCCCCTAGCTCGTCACACATTTGTTACTGGAAAGTTTGTGGTTCGGCAACATCGAAACTTTTCCATGCATTTGGTTCAATTTGGGGTCACTTTAGTGCTGCTAACATGCGAAATACTTTAAGGTATTAAATGAACACACTCCACGGCATTTAAGCATATATTAAGCTGAAGAACTAAACTATTTGCAGCTTGATTAATAAATTACGGTCATTTTGGCATACCAGCTTCTAAAGTTCTGCATCTTGCACATAAATCTTTTCAAATAAACAAATTCCAACATTAAAATAACCTTTTCAATCATTTCCGCTTAATTCACACCCCGAAACTTTTGCAATAAATGAAAAACTACTAGCCATTAAATTGCAACAAAGCTAATTATGCAACTAGTAGTGAACCTTCTGGGCGAAAAATCAAATTACAAATTCTTCCGACGAAATATGTTAATATTCCACACCAATTTCCGCTCAATTATCGCCAGTAGCCTTAATTATAAAATCAACCCCGGGCAAATTTTAAATGCAATTGCTACAAATTTCATTGAATTAAGCGCACATCAAGGCCAAAAAATTGAGGGCCAAAAGTCCTTGGCTGTGAAAATTTTCGGCTATTTAACAATGGCCAAAATGTGCGCGCCAGTTGGTGGCCCAGCAGAAAGGGCAGAAAAATTACCATAATTTCCCGGAGGGTAGGGAAGAAAACTCAAATGGAAACAGCCCCGCAACAGATTTTCCTATGGCTCCTCCCTAATTAGCAACTAATTTTTGCTACCACGATGTGTGAACGTGTTTGCCAAACAACTGCATGTCAAAGTTTGAGGGATTCCAGTCGAAATGGTGTTTCAAAATGTGGAAAAATGGCTTATGTGCAGAAATAATATTTAGATCTGCAGCATTGGGAACAAGAACATCCTGTAATTTACAACGCCTGAAAGGAATTCCTTTCATATATTAACTTTCATATGTATTAACGCCTCCGCGAATTTGTTCGTGCTGCAAGGCCATTTCTATTACTCATACGCAGCGTTGCCAGCGGTTATTTATGCCAAGTCGTTAGCTAGAACCCATTGACAGCTGTGGCTCTTGACGCCCTCGCAACATGTGAATATTGTTTACAAGCCCGGCTTTTGTCAAGTGGTAGAAGGGGGGAAAAATATTATCACACATCCACGATAAGGAAATTGGTAACTCAAAAGCATTCCCGCCACTTGAACATGATAGATTGTGCCAAAATGTCCAATACTAGCAGGCAACAATTTCTTGCCCTTAATCATTAATCAAATTCTTGGGGACTTTTTAAAGAGAAGGCTTTTTTAAAACGCTCACGCAACCTGTGTGTAATGTCCCCTCGTAAATGATCAAAAAACACCAAATCGCAATAGATTTTTTCGCTAGTTCGTGTGCCGCGCAGAACAAACAAACTGTAGTCATTTGTCAACAAAGTTGATAAATGTTTTAATTATGGCCCACGCCCCAGTTGGTGGCCAAAACGGAATATTCAATTGCGAAAATTTCGTTGTCAAGGTGGCGAAAGGGAAGGCTTTTGCTCTATTGGATCAGGAATGGCTTGGGATTTAATTAAAATGCCTTGCTTAAGAGATTACGAACTAAAAAAATCATTCTGCCCTTTGGAGTGGTTCATTAGTTAAATGAATCAGTTGTTATCACCCGATCTGATATTCACTTTTTGTGTCTAATGTCTAACGGCCACGAAAAAGATTCTAAATTATTCAGCGAAAGTCGGATAAGCCGGCAGCTACAGACAGACGTAGGCAGCACTGATTTATGCTGATGTTTTCCTATGGTTAGGCATTTGCATTTGGCCCATGGAAATGGCAAAATACTCGTATTTATTTGCCAAATCAGAGCCAGCGGAGCCAGACGAGTGCACGTGCCATTGGTAATTGATTGATTGTAAGCAAACACGGGGCAACAGCTGACAAGATAAGCAAACAGCAGTCAGCTCACATAATCCGAAAATTCTGGTAGCGTTTTCAATTTTCACTTCACCCATTTTGGTGCGCGCTTTATGATTAAAGCCTGAAGAGGTTACCAATTTATTTCCAAATTAAGGGAGCACTTCTTGGAAAAACTGCTCGAGAAAAACCCTTTGAATTTAAAGAGCTATTGACCCCAAAAAGTGAAGGACCAACTCTGTAGTTTCCCCGAAATTGAGCCGCTTGCTCCTTAAAGCCGACTTAATTGCTTTTCAATAACAAAACAATGTTCTGGCCTGCCGATCCGCTGAAAACACGCAATGTCGAGCCAAAAAGTCGTAAAAAAATGCAAACAACTGGTGCGGGCCCAAATCTCATTAAACACACAGTCGGCAAACGGAAACAAGGATAACACTACACAACTACAATACTTCAGTACACTGCAACAAATGCCCTGTTGCGTGCTATTTGTCATTTCGGATGGCGAACGGATGCCAGTGGCCCAGTTAAAGGCGGCGGGGGCGTGACCGCCGACCGTTCGACAACAATTGTTCCGGAGTATGCGAAAATGGGCAAAACTTTCCTTGTTTATGGCTGAATAAATTGTTTGGCTCGCCTTTTGCTTTTCTTGCTCCACCAATTGGCTGAAGGTGTCTACAGGTAAGAAAAGCGGCAAGGAACAAGGAACAGCTAGGGAAAAGTTGGCAGGGGTAACTTGGAAAGCACCTGTCAGCAGGGTCTGTGCTGGATATTCTTGCAGGTATGTTGAAACTTTGGGCATCCAACTGAATTTAATGAATGAATGTGCATGCAGATAACACAAGTAACATTCTGTAAAACATTTTATTTTCAAAGAAAACCGCTGGAAATCGCATGGTTTGTTTATGTAAATACATATGTTAGATAAATAGCATTTCCTCAATTGTGCAAAACTCTTTTCTAAACTCCTGTATATCATAGCTTCTTTATTTTGCAATTCGCCAAACTCATTAAAACATCGTTGCACTGAATGTTGTCACTCATACGTCCCGTGAGCCCTGAAAATACTTCAACAGCCGTGCCGCGTGTGCCTGTATGCGTGTGTATCTGTGTGTCGTTCGCGGCTGCATGTGTGCGTATCTGTGAGTGGGTGCACCGCTAACTGAGTTGTTGCTCCATTTTGTACGACATTTTTGCGGTGACGACGGCGTGGCAATTGTTTGTCTCCTTGAACCAGTTTTTGCCAGCATAACAACGGAAAATAAAGGCTGAGGACCGACCCAGTTGTGTCAAACAGTTTTTGATGCTACGCCAATTTAAAGCCGTATGGCAGCCCCAAGAAAAGCCCCGAAAAATACAGGAAAATAAAGTCTGGGAAGCGGACTTGTCCACGTGCCGCTCTGGAACACATACCCGCCGAACAACAGATACTTTGCTTGCCAAATAAATTTACATCCCTAAACTATTTTGTATAATTTGGGCAATGAACGTTTTGCGTCAGCACCTAAATGTTTGCATTTCGAGTGGAAAATCGTTCGAGAAACACTTTCAGTAAACCGACAAGGCTCCCTCGCCAAGTCAACACCGCTGAGAACCTTCGATTTATACACTGAAGAAAAATTACTAATACGAATATAAGTACTACCACCAAATTTGTATTATATTCAGCAAGATGTTTCTTTTCGTAGCACATTGATGTATTAATCAGGATATATACCATATTTACCAACAAAATTCATATATTTGTAAGTGCTATTTTTCCCAGTGTCTTTTGCCAAGTATTTACATGCAAATGAAGACAACAGTAGGCCAGCAGTGAGCAGCTGGCAACGAGATCTTCTGCTGGCTGTCGTCGACTGACATTTTAATAGAATTAACTGCTCGGTGAACGAGAGCCGGGCGCCTTATTGTTTTAGATGACTGTCATTAGATTTGATGGCTCAACTGAGTGTTGGGCAAAACCGGAGCCTGACACGTCCGAGCTTTTGAGGCTTAAAGGCTTGCAGCGAACCAGCAGCTACAGCCACAAAAAAGCGTCGCAATGTGGTCAGCTGCCATATTTCAGCACTGAAATTCAGCAAGCTGACATTCTATTTATGCCGGGCATTTAATTTTATTTATGTGACAACAGCCCCAACTGCACCTGGACAGGGGGCGTGGCATCCAGCCATCCAGCCAGGATGTAAGCCAGCGAGAAATGTCGAACAATGGAAAGGATATTTGCTGTGGCGCCCAGCGTAGCTGACACGCTGACAGCAAACACATTAGAGTGTGCAAACTTTTTGAGCGCAGTGTAATGGACTGCTGACAGCCGGAAAAGCGAAAGGACACTTTGAAATATTGTATGGTATGTTTTTGAATTATGAGTATTCTTTTCTGTTCTACAATGTTTACAAGATGCACATTTTTAATCAAATATTGCTTGGAAAGATATTCGCAAGATGCCACAGCAAATAAATTATTCCAAGATCCCAGCCAAGCAATTCAAATGGAGCACATGTATATATGATATGCGCATACTGCGCATTACATGCATTGCTTAATCGGAATTAAAGGGCAAAAACAAGCATATGTCTTAACGAATTTTAGCTACTCTGCATTTTTGAGAGAAAAATGGAAGACCTATTCAATATGAAGTCCTTAAAAGTGAGTTCGTTTAGTTCGTGTTAGAAACCACACTTCAATTTTCACACTCTTTCACTCTTTGATGAATCGAATTTCAGCTTGCAATCACCGCATTTTCTTTGCAATACACTTTACTTTCTTGGCAATATCCAGGAACCTCAATATTTAATAATATTAATATAGAACCGCGCAATGTTGCATAAACAGCTCATAACCGCAGCGCCAACACCAAAAAACACTTGGGAAATATGCGAGCTCTCATGTCGCGAGCAGAGGCAAACTGCCTTGCCGCAAACCACCGACCCACTGAATCCACACCCGCATCCCCACCCACCAAGTCATCCAAGTCATATGGGCTACAAAATGCGAGAGTTTATATGCGCCTCGTGTTTGGGTTTTACCCTCCAGTTTTCCTCTTTGAACTGCGGCAAAATTTGGCCTTAAGAGCACGGAAAAGGGAAACGTAAAATACGAGTGTGTAAATATTATTTTTAAATTGATAGCAATTGAATGAGCAATAACGTAATAGGGAGTAAATGTTGATAGGGATTGATAAATGCTTTGTTCTTGAATCGGTTAGGGAAACATTTCGAGAAAAGGGAGCGTTTTAGGTGTATATACAAATTCATGCATATACATATTTAATTTGGCTAAGAGAAACTGGTAGAGGGCAGAATACTGGACATAATTTAAGTCATAAGTGCCTCATTTGGAATGGCCATAAAGAGTTCAGCGATCTAATTGTCAGATGACAAAGCCAAGACCGGATATCTGAGATGGCTTACTCTCACTTTCTTTGTGCCCAATCGCGTACTTGATGGCCCTGAAATTGATGCGAATTAGTTTTTTTCGTCTTTGAAAATGCGGGCGTACTATATATAGTATGTCTTTCTTGGTTTTTCTTCGCTGGCCCTTGACACTTGTGCCTCAGTTTTAATGGTCCGCTGCTTTTGTGACAAATGGTGCGAAAGTTTCCCTTCGGCTTTCCCAGGCCCTTTTCATTTGACGCGGGATTTAATTAAATTGAAAACTCAATCCGTCTGGAGCGTGGCCAGTTGTCAAGTTATTAGTTGCTATGCCCGCGGGTCCCCAAGTGAAATGGAGGATTTGGGTTTAATTATCATGAAAAAATCATTGAACCCCGGGCCAGGCGAACCCTTGGACACCATTCTGGTCCTCCAACTTGGGCTATGACTAGACCAATTGATGGGGCAATTAGCTGAAATGGAATTGGCGCATGAATCATACACGGAAATCTGTTCCACCTGCTGAATCCTTAAGCAGCTTAAGTCCTCTGATCCTGGACGCACTGATACTGGGCCGCTGCGCCTGCTTAAGTGCAGATTAATCAGAGTAAATGGCCTTCGCGCGGGCAAATATTTAATACGAAAGACAAACAACAGCAGTTAATAGGAAACAATGCTGCGGGAAAACGCACGGAATTTCCTCGCCGAGCCGACAAAATTGCGTAATGAATGCGAGCGCACAAAAGGCAACTTTTATTCATACGGCATTAATATTCATGCCTGCATATACAGCATACACATACGATGGAGTATATACCCATCCATATTCACCCATCGCATTCAAGCGGAAAATTACAACTTGTGTGTGGTAAGTTTTTCTCTTTATTGTTTTGACCAAAAAAAGCGAGCAAAAGGGTGTGCGTGAGTTAAGCTACTAACAATTGGACGACCATCGTAGATAATAATACGGAAAAATACCTAAAATAATTACTGGTATGCGTAAATATCTCTGTCCATCCCTTAAAGGGTATCTTATTCCACAATTCCCATATTTCGTATTTCTGAGAAAATCAATTTAACCACATTGCAGTGGCATTCTCGATAGCAAATTAATGTAATTATTGAGCCTCTTGGCATATGGAAATCTGTGTAACATCCTTCATAATCCGATGAAGTACAGCGGTCAGCGTAAATGAAAGTTTTCGCAGCTGCGGTCAGGTACGACAAATGCGGCGGAGAAAGGTCAGCGGTCCGCAAACTTGCGGACTAACAAATCGACGCAATCGGAAACCGGCCAGGTCACGAATGTGCTGCAATCGAATCTGAATGGCGATGGTTGGGCTGCATGACCCTGAGGCTACGAAGCAAAAGTCCTGGCAGAGGTCCTTGCTCAAAATAGGGTGAAGGGAGCTTTAATATGATTCGCGATTTTCAGTCAAGATTTTCAGAGCGGATTTTCACGACCCACTTGTTGAGCCATCGCCGCGTTTTCCCAAAGTATGCAATCTGCAGTTTCGGTACTGCTACACAAGTACTTCGGGGAAATGGCCCTAAAAAAAGATACTCCCAGTGTGAGGCCCTGTAAACAAAACGATTATGGGAAGCCAGGACCTTTAACGGGGCAGATAAACAAAACGATTTTCGGGACACACGCATTATGCACGTGATACAATATTCAAGAAGGTTGCGCTGGAGTAAGGGAATCGAATTAAATCTTAATGAGCTCGAAACAAGGAAAGCAATCAAAATGTTTACATGAGCACATTTTCCAATCAGCCGGCGAAGGGGTGTTTTGTCAGCAAAAGTGACAGAAGAAGCTCTTTCGCAAATGGATTTCCCGGTTCGTCATTTAACTATTTTGTGGGCCCTTCAAGGTCGTCTATTGTCCTAAAAGAAACTACGCAGATGGCTAAACTTTATTGTTTATTATGTGCGTTTTATGGCACGCTGTGTTTGTTTGTTTTTCCATTGCGCATTTAGAAGTTTATTAATCATAACTTTCACTACGACGACTTTATGGGCATAAATTCTCGAAATTTGGAATTCCGATGAAACGAAAACAATACCTTTTGGTGAAGTTAAGGTAAAGTGGAAAGAGTTCAATATCACAAAGGGCTGAACGGTGGCAGAAAGAGGTTTAAAGGATTTAGGCTTAAGGCTTCAGATACTTTTTGTTCATTTTTCAAGCTGAGGCATATAACCTGCTACTTTAAGTATTTTAATGGTTAGGCGCCCTACCTACCTAATCTGTTCTTAATTTGTAAATTTTTGATCATTCGCCAACTGAGACGCTTGCCATTAAAAACCCATTAAGTTTAAAACTCAGACAACAGGTCACAGGTCATATTACACTTAGCAACAAATACTTTACTTTTTAATATATCCACTAACTAAATACTAAATATGTTTGTAATTAAATCAGTTAAAATGGTATGTTAACATAAGAACACTTGAGCTGAATGCTTAGATTTGTATATAACTTTTTGAATAACTTGTTGCATAGTGCTAGCAACCAGTTGAGCGTAAATTGTTTTACATTACGCATACGTGCCGTGTGACGAATGGGAGGAGCTGGAGTGGGGTCTACTGCAGAAGCAGCCCACACAAGGACACTAATTGGCCGAATATCCTGGGCAACCGACGGATTGCAATCCACTCGAGTTTGCCTGGGGAGTTTTCCATGCTGCAGAGATAACTTTGAGCTGGCAAATTGAGGGCATTAAACAAAATGTAGCAGACATAATTGGGACTTGAGCCCGGCTTGATGTCTGTGCCCCCGAAAGTCAGCATCATTATGCAAATTGCAGCCAATGAATGCAACTAATACGGGTCGGAGCTCCTGAATCCCGGCCCGATTAGATATAATGTTATTTATAGTAAATTACATGGAACGATGTTCCATTGCAGCGCCCACTTTTCGGCGTAATGTGATTTTGGCCGGCCTGGAAATGCCAGGAATTAGCATAATTAGCACAGCTGGTCTTGCGTAACAGAATATTTCGCATTTGGGGCTGTCCATCCATCGACCACTGGGTGTGTTTGTCTGGGCCAGGAAACTGTAATTAGTCAAATTTCTGTGGACCCCTTCCACACGATGAGGGGTCAAAATAATTTTGGGTGAAAATCTTTTCTTTGATAGTGCAAAATGACCGTCCACTTTCTAAAGGATATTTCACATTCCCGAAACGAAATTTAAGGATAAAAGAGCCTGTTTTTGTTTTTATTATCTCTAAAAAGCAACATAATTCAGAGAATTCTGTGAACGCCCAGAAGATTGCTACTTTGATGATTTTCATGATTTTTTGAGCGAGGTAAGCCTGTCTGCCCAGGGATAAAAGTATGGCCACAAAAGAATTTAGTGCACTCATGACAGACAGATTCATAAAGTTGACAGTTGGATGCCCATTAATTTTGTCCTCTGTGATTACCTTTTTGCTTTTAATGAGCCCTCGCAAAGCTGCATATCATCACCGCTTTGTCAAACAGAACGATTTATATTAGGGCCCACAAAAAATGATGTTTTAATGCAAATCCCGTTGGCCAGGACTTAGCAGGGGTATTGAAGTTGGACACGGCATTAAGCCCTCGACTTAAGTTACAAGGACATTCGCCATTCTGTTCAATGGAGTGCTTGATTGTCCTTCTTGCACTGCCAGCCACGGATAACTCGACGGTGACCTGGAGACGACTCAAGCAGATCTGGAATCTGGCTGCATTTGCATATATTTACCCGACCAAGTCTTTGAACTCCAACAGCGAGTAGTTTGTTAAGCCCGCTTGTTTTCAGCGCCACCCCCACAGGTTCGATTTGATTGCATTTCAATTTAAATGCGAATCCGGGGAGCTTTCGCCTTGGCGCCTGCTTAAATCAATATGCAGGCATCCAACCAGCACCCATCTGAGTAGTCTGCATCTAAATCTCCGGCGGTGGGAAAATCCCTGTTTTCCCGTCTAACAGCTCTGCGGTGGCTCCTTTGAAGGCGTCAAGGAATGTTAGCTTAGTGCTTTAATCACACTGAAAAATAACTTTATCCACGCCATGATCTTCGGATAAAATGGCTTCAGAACTAACCAACTAACCTGCAAGTGTCTAACACAATTTCTCTGATATTCAGCAATGAATATATTTAATATATAATTTTGTTATACCACCGATTTCTCACTGTGTACGCATCTTTTGGATGGCGTGTTGGTTTCTGTGTTGCGGTAGGTAGAGCATAACATGCTAATGTCTCGGGGAGTGAGGTCTGATTTGACCCTTGATGCTTCGATGCTTTCAGGATTGATGCTGATTCCCGATGTCGGCTGTCATCTCTCCACGGGAAATCCAAGTGGGAAATGTTAAATTCGATCAATTTCCTATGGCCTGTGGAAAATTTTGTGATAAGTCCCCCACACAATTAAGGTAAAATGAGCTAGCGACTTTAGGCTGTGCCCACATGTTTTAGCCGTTGCCCGAAACTGTTTTCGAAACTTTTAAATCACTTAATGGCTTTAAAAAGTTTACCCACGCACAAGGATTCACCTTTTTTGGCCACAGGCGGTTTTAGCTTCTGATTTTATTAGGGTTCGTCCGGGAAAAGTTTTCCTTTTTGTCAATGTTCCTGTGCGCAGCCCATTGTTGGTGTTTTGTAATTAGTTTGAAGGCGTCTTTATGGTACTTTTATTTTTGATGGCGCATTGATTCCACATTAAAGTTGTTCTTATAGTAAATGGACTCCATTAAGTCCACAAACATGGAAAATAATCTGTTAAGCAGCCATTTAGCTTCTCACATTCGTGTGAAAATGTCGGAAAATAGCAGGGACACACTGCGTATGAGTACTTTTAATTATGGATATGTGACGGAATATTGATTTGAAGCGCCGAGATGAAAGCTGTTTGGAGGGGCTTATAAATTATTGGAATTGATTTTGATCAAACAATGTGAGACTGGGATAATATTTGATTTTTATTCAATCAATAGTGATTAAGAGAATATTTTACAAATGCAAATGCCAAATGTGTTCAATGTAGCTATAGAAACGTGAGTAAAAAAAAAAGGAATGTGCTACATGTGCACAATGAGCTTTGGCAACTAAAAGATACTTTTACTAGTGGCTGATGAAGAACAAACTAAAGGAACACATAAAAGGAAATAAGATTATATAAGCCCTCCGTCCGCTAACTGTTGACCTTTGCCAAATCTTTTCTTCAACTTCATTGATTGCTTTGATCAATTTGTTAAGACGCAGAGTAAATCCAACTTTCAACTATCTATTGATTTTTGTGATACGGTCAAAGGGATAGCGAACATAAATATAATCGAAAAAGGCGGTCGAAGGACATCCGCATACGCATTGAACGAGCATTAAATATTCAAGGGTCAAATAGAGGTGTGCAAAATATGGCCAACACTAAAAACAGACAGGAAAATCCAGTCGCTACTCGCCGGTCCAGTGACAAATGTTATGAGTCCCCAATTACCATCCCTATTAATAAGTTAACGCGTTAACGCATTTCGTTACGCGAAGGAATCTCCTTGGTCGGCAGAAATTGTATGTATATGAAACGTGGGAGTAAGGGACCTTAATGCCAAATTAAAATGTTTACGTGACTTCATTACATATTTGCTGTTTTTCCTCCAGGCCCGAAAGTAGCCCCATTTCCCCATCTTTCGGATTCCTCCGACATTTGCTGAAGGCTCAGCTTTGTGTGCCTGCGTTTATTTGCTCGGGATTTGGCACTCAACTTGAATTGTTGAGTTAATTACTTCAACGGAATGGCGTACAGCTGCCATTGGCGCGAATGAGTTGCAATAAAAGATGAATAAATTAGTCGTCAATCCGAAATTCGAACCTTAATTTCGGTTATTGATTTCCGCATTTCGAGTGCAAGCCACAAGCCAAAACCAACACGAATCCAGACCACATCAGTTGCAGCTTAATCGAGTTAATGGACCAACTGCACACGGAATTTCATAAATTTCCATTAGAGCCGATATTTGCATGTTCGATTGAGCGAGTACATTTCGGTTATTTGGCAATAATAACACATTTGCAGCTGGCTAAGCCGCAGAAAATCGTTTGACTTAGTTAATTAAAATCTCAAATCGTGCCACAAACGCACGCAAAGATTGTGGCAAACATTAATCATACGCCATGTGTGTGCCGCTGACAAAGAAGAACAAAAGGAATTTCTGTGGCTTGGCTTTGCCACTCTGGAGAATTTCTGCTTAGCAAATGCTCCCACGGTATTTAAGATTACATCAAACAACTCTGCGTAATCGCCGCTCAAAATCAAAGCCAGATTTACTCATTAATAAACATTAGCCGAAGATGTTTTGTGGTGAATTCCCTAGGCGCACTAAGCTCATTAATTTCGGGACTAACAAAAACCCCCAAAGAGTTGAAAATTCTGTCAACTTAAGCCTTTTCCTCATTCAGTGTCACAACGTGCCTGGCCTCAAGCATTCGATCCTATAAAATATTTAAAGGCTTTCGAAAAATGGAAAAAATAATAACATGTTGTAGGCAGTGGAGCCACTGCACGAAATGATGCTGAAATGAAGCTGAAATGTTCCGCACGCCATAAAAGGGATCAGCACTAGAGTCATTCATGGCTCTCTGGGCAGTCGGCCAGTCAATTGGCTTATGATTTATGCCGCCCATTAAGCCGAAAGCGGCTCATTGGGCCGGTTCTGCGGTTCTGGCCCACTTCTCGACCCTCTTTTCGACCCGTGACTGACGAAGGCTCAAAGTGTGGCTCCATCCAACTTTTGACTTTAAAATGGGTTCAGGGGAATCATTGTTCCGCTGCCAAAATGAACACTTGGGGCCCAGGCTTGTGGCAGTTAATACGCATTTTATGACATAATCACGAAAACGTAATATTGAAGGAAAATAAATTTAGGGCCACATCTGTTCTGCAAATATTCTATTTATTATTTTGTACGGGTAATTTATTTCATTTGCGGACTAGACATATTTTTCGGGACTTGCAGATATAAAATATTTACGAATTTCGACCAACAAACTTCACACATACCGAGGTAATACTGTGGCAGTGAAAGTATTAATCCGAAATAATGAAAGTCTTAAGTTACTTATGTGAATGGACTTTTATTGTTAACAGTGATTTGGTACAGTGAGGAATAATTGGCCTCGAAATTCACGAGAAAGAAGTATTCTCATGTTTCCCCCTGGCTGTGTACTTTTCTTTTATTTAATTTCCATTATTGTGGACCTTCAAAAACTTTTCTTTACGTTCGTTAAAAAATTCCTGCTTTTCATACATATTAAGTTGCTCGAAGTTAAACTTTTTATTTGCTCACTTACTTTCGGCGAATTTGTTATTTGCCTTGTATTTTTTGAATGGCAGGCAAACGTAGAAATAATACAGATGAGCGTACTGTGAAAACAATTGGAAAATGCCCGTTGGCCAGGCGAATTATGAAAATAAACAGAAGCTTCTTTTCCATTTCCTGCCCAAAAATCTGCAATAAGAAACCGTGAAACTTTCCCGAAACTCCCGGAAGTATGCTTCAGTCCGGAAAACCCACACACATTCACGTCTCTGGAGCAACAGCAGGCCAATTAGCCTTCTGCGAGTTCTGCGGTTGAGTGTATAATTAAATATTTGCAGCCACCGCAGACTGCCAAATGGGGGTGCAGATGGGGATTCCCACGTCGAAGGACTCTTCAGGTGACTTGGCAAAAATGATAATGGTAATTAACCGCAGGAGAAGGCATTGAAAGGACTCAGCCAGTCGAGAACAAAGTGACTTTAAGGAGCTGATCGATAGAATGCCCTCAAATTAATTTCCAGTTATGGCATCTTATGCACCGGATGCTAGATAACTTGGCAGGCAGTCCCCATGCTGCCCATCCTCGCCATCCTACCAATTTCCCGAGCTTTTCACACTTGGCACAACTTCCGAGGACCTCGGGCGCTTTCATCAGAAGATATTGCCTGTCCCAGTTGGAAAATTGCTCATTGTTTACAGCTTGCCAAGATGTTGAGCGCATATTCGAAAATTTAATTTCGATTGTTGACCCAAGGGACAGACCGCCAGAATGCCAAGCAGGAAGCCCGAGTGAACTAAAGTCAGCCTGCTGAAAATTAAATGGTCCGAATTTCTATGCACACTCGCATCCGAGGCACGTGTCAGTTTTATACGTCGTGACTATCAGGAAAACTTTCATATCTCGCACGCAAAGGAAAAGTTTAAAGGCAAGCCGCCACCCGAAATGGTTATTCAATTTAATTTTATATGATTAAAGGGCTTCCGAATTGTTGTCTTTAATCTGGAAGTGACTTGGGATTACACAAATATTATGAAACAGCTTTTATTTCATAAAGTTAAGAACGTAGTTTGCCAAACGTATTGAATTTAATCATTCTTTCACCACTTTTATTGTTTTGTTGATTCTTAAATATTCAAAAAATGACTGCAATCGAAAGATATATCTAGAAATGTATTGCTCTTTAGGCAAGACTCCTATTATTTTTATCTCCATTGTGCCCCAACTCACTTGCAATTTTATCTACTAATTCGATTTATGTTTGGAATTTTTATGAGTGTCGCAGTTAGCTGAAATTGAAATGAATGTTGTGTTTTGTTAGCCTGGCATTTGCATGTGGCTCTGGTGGCTGTTACATTTGCTGCTGACTTCGGGCTTATTTATGCGGTTTATTTATAATTCAGTGCACAGAATGGATTCCGTGCTTTTGTCACAAGAGTCGTTATGCTCGAGGTTCTCGTTTAAGAATGCGTATTTAAAATGCAAGCAGGCCATGAATCAGGAGCCTCGAGTGTCAGAAATTACATTAATTCCGATTAGGAAATCCAAGGAATAAGTTCTGCAAACAAAACTGATTTATTTTTGGAAATTTTTCTTTTAATTGAGTTATACGCTCTACTTAATAATTTACAAGCAGTTAACAAGCTCTCAGTGGAAAAGTTTCGCGAAACGACTTCACAGGCAGGATAATTAATTTTGCATGAGCAACCAGCAAACTTGCATTCGGGACTAATTTGTACCTTTATCCAACACTTTTATCATTTGATTTAGCAAGTGAATTACTGAATTACTGAATTACGTATACGCCCCGTAGGAACACCTGCAGGGCCAAGGGCATTGATTAAATTATTCTACCGCCGCGCTTCTAAATTATGCAGCTGTTGCTTTTAATTAATATGCCTAGCCGTCAAGACTAAAGCCAAGAAAAATTACCGCCCACGAAGCGGGTAGAAAATTGAAGGAAAACACTTGGGCCGGCCTGAGCTGAAAGCTCTTGAAAAATGCAAACTGGCTTTTCCGTCACTTCGCCATTACGCAGATTTCTCCAAGGTACGAGGCCCAAGGACCTGCATCAAAAAAGGACGAAAATGGAACGAGAACTGACCACAACCAAATTGCTGCGGATGTGCGATAAAAGTACTGAAACATTTTGGGTCTGACATTTCGTGGAAGTCAAGCGGATGACAGTCATCTAAAAGTGAATTCAAACCATAGTATCCTATGGATAATGCTGGCTGAACTATAGTCCTTTTTTTCTTTCGGTGCACTCACACCTGACCAGTTTGCCAATTATCTGGGGAGTGTAGTTTGCCAGCTGCAGATGCTGTTAACATTTATCACCAGAAAGTCCCATTCAGAACTTGTAGAACTAGCAAACTCTTTAACTCCTGACGTTTTCGAATGCCCGTTGTTTACTCGACGCCTACGTGCCGCCTTTCGATTTCAATGAGCGCATGGCATCCAGATTGATTTCCAGAGACGTCGACCCACAGTCATTGACACGCACAAAGAGGCGAGTTGAAGGCGAGTTGAAGGAACTGCCACCGAAGTGACCGCAAATTCTTTCCAGCTCCCGTTTGAATTAATCAACTGAACAATTCGGGTTTATTGTTATTATGTCCGTGACCCGATTTACGCATCCGCCACAAGTCGTGCAGGATATCTGCAGGGTTTGCTGTATCTGAATCTAAAGCAAACTCAGACCGCAGGAGAGACCAACTCACTCAACTTGCAAATGGCACAACATTTCACTTAGCGGCGGAACATGACAAACGAAGCAGCTGCCGAGCAACGAAAATGAGGCTGAGGTCCTTTAATGAGCTTTTGTTTGAGGAAAGTGCGGAGCAGGAAAAGCACTCGACTTGGTTACACCAAATGAACAGCAGCCCCGGGCGCTGCATTTGTGTTTTTTAAGTCGAGAGATACAGTCAGGGCGGAAAATTTGTTCAAGGACATAAGAACCTGCTTGATGGGTTAGTGTTGGCGCACACAGAACACAAACATGGCTTCCAGCCATACAAAGAACTAAAGTCAGTCAAAAAGTATATGGAAATTTAGGTTTCCAAGTACAGCCACCAGCTCATAATTTACGACCAGCTGTAAAGAAGCCAAATGCGCAACACTGCTAAGTGTATTAACTGGAACTCATTTCGGTCTGTTTCTGCTCATCTTTAAGTTTCTGCCTTACTGACCACGGACTCCGCACAATTTGTTGACAGGCGGTGGACTCCCGCCCAGCTGCATGGCCACGCCCAGCGTTGGTAGGCGCCACTTCCGTTTCCGCTGCCATTTTGTGGTCGCTCGCATAAATTAGTTTGCTCCGCTCGTCTAATAAATTTAAATCTTCAGCCGCATTAAAGTAAATTTGGGCAACGTGGGTCAGCACGCTGCTTCCATCAACTGGGAAATTTACTGTCGTATTTTGTTTCCTTATTCCTCTTCTTGCTCAGACGCTTTTCTTTGCTGCCCGTCGAGCTTCTATTTGCCTTTTGTGTTGTTTGCCTTTGCAGCGTTTTTAATTCCGAAAAACGTGCTAACTCATTTCTGTGGCTTTGCCTGCCCGTGACAACTTTTACGTTTGGGATTTTCCATAATTTTATGTGCCACCACACCTCTGTTTTTTCGTGTTTTCCCGCCGTACTTTTCCTATGTTTAGATTAGCAAGTGGAAAGTGTCCTTGTGGCCGTAAACGCCAACGCTCCGAATAAAATGCAAATCGAAATCGCCACGACTTATGGCTAGCTGTTATTGTAAATAATTTTGGCTTCGGCTGTCGGATATGGATATTGTCAGCGGGCGCCAATTCTATTTTATACGTTTTTGTTTACAGCTGGAATTTCTGACATTTTTTCAGGAACTGGAGCGGGGGAAAAATTCTGAATAAACCAGTGAAAGATAATATTGCAAAGTGAAAAGTTATTCACCCTTTCCCAGCGCCGAGAACACCGCGCTGCGCTCCTGGGATTTGTTGACTTTCGTTGGCAATTCCTGTTTGAAAACTGGGCGAAACATTGGCTGACACATTTCTTTCTCTCTACAAGCAAAATGTTTAGTATTCCGCTGACGTGTTGTTTGTAAACAACAATGCACTTCATCCCCCTCCGCAAAATGACAACTTGTGTAACGCAAACATTACGTAAACGAATTGTAGTTTAAATATTTATGAGGCTTCAATTCGCCGAATCATTTAGTGGGCTTATCACGATTCAATAGGTCAATTGCTATTCGCATCAGATAAGCAATAGTATACAAAGTACTCAAATATTAAAGGAGAGAGCATTTCTCGACCATAAAAATGAAACAAAAATTTCATGGTATAATTAAAAGCAAAATATTAATATAGATTTGCGGTCTTGCCTTTGGTTTTAGGCCAAGTTGATTGGCATGAACATATGCGCGTGCCATGCAAATTTTGGCCCAGCTGTCAGCACAATGCACACTCGCTTAAAACCAAATACGTGTGTGGAAAATCGAATAGAGTAACGCAGCAGATCAGTACACTTCTATAAAAATATATTTGCATTCTTAACACATATGACTGAAGGATTATTAAATTAGTTAAATCCTTTCCATATTGATTTTGATTTTTTTAAATTTTACAAGGTAATTTCCAATTCGTTGGCTCTATACACTTTCACATACGCTTTCGCTTCGTCGAGCAACAATGCTTGTTTTTTACATTCCAATTTTCGGTCCATTATTTATGGCTGCAAATATTCGCAGAATATGCAGCGATAAATTGTTTTATTTAATTGAAAAACATGCCAGGCGATGGAGGTTTTATTCGTGTTTCGTGGAAACCAATAGATAGCAACAATATTTCATAGGAATTCGCTTTAGTTGTCAGCAAGTGTTTTCTCCTGAATAATTTAATTAGAAATTTGTTTCCCCCTTGGATACACTATTTAATTTTTAGCTAATGCTGCCTAAATTTATGTATAAATAACTCAACCCCGCACGTTTTGCCCATTAAACACATTTAAGGGCGGGCCAACCCATCTAATCGCCATATTAATATTTCACAGAAATTCATTGCTTCCTCAGCGCTGGAAAATCAGTATTTTCTTCGTGATTTGCATTTGACCCAGCTTTTCACTAATTATGCAGTTTGTTGCAGTTTCCAACCATTTCCTGCAGCTGGGAAAACTTTTTGCCTACATTAGGGCATCTGCTGCACCCCCGAAAATACGACGAAAAACGATGGCACATTGTGAAATATATTTTCTCCGCATTCCCAGCGGCCATTTGGTGGTTCCAAATCCGGAGGCACTTTTTGCCACAACGGAAGTACTCCCCCTCGTTAGCAATCACAGCATTTCGGGTTACGATGGCCAAAATATACCTGCCATCTAGACATAAAACATAACTTTAAAAACTAAATTATGAAATTATTATAAACTCGATTCTTTAAATGAATAGGAAAATAAAATTTTTATGATTTAGTAATGTGAATTTTAATGAATTTCATTCGCATGCGGAATCTTAACTATCTTTCTTTTAAGGACAGCTAAATATGTATGTTCTTGGTTCGGCACCAACTTAAAAGCTCGCATTTGGGGTTCCTAATTGTCTGGGGCGTATAGAGTAACCTCCGCCAGCATTATAAATTCAATTTGGCCAAAATCAACAGCAGTGCAAAGAAAGAAGGGCGCAAAAGAAAGGGACTGCCTGTGGGGCGACAGACAACGTCTTAAAGGATTAAACAAGTAAAAGCAAAAGTGATTGTCATGCGCCTGGAACATGGCAGGCGACACTTTCTCCGCTGGCGTCTCCACTCCCACTTGGACACTTTCGCCGGCCCCATTTGCATAAAGGGAACCGGCCATAAATTCAGCCCACAGACGGTTGAGAAGCGTCTGAGCCGCCACTAAAATCTACGGGTGTTTGCCTGACAAATGGCCGGCTATTTGGGACTAGGTAAAGCACTAGAAACGAGCCCACAGATTGGCAGCTGTTCGGGGGCTTAGTTTAACCAGAAAGAATGCCATTTGTGCCGCTCTTAATTTGAGCAGCACTAATTCAAGGATTTAGGCTACTTGATAGAGGATAATACCAATATGTACTGCACACAATAAGTTGTTCAGCCTTGGAAACATTATTTCAAACCAGCAATAAATTAAAGTTTTCCCAACCACCAAACCACTCGCACCTTTAACTCAAACGATGATTTATGACCAACTGGTACTTGGCAGTGTTACGCATACGCCACGTGGGCCATAGTGCATAAATTAGTGGAAGCCATTACCACTACTACCATTGCTCCTGGGACCCGTATCCTTCGACACTTTTTGTGGCCCTAACGGCAACAAAACGCCATCTGTTGTTAGAATTTGGCCTGACCTTAACCTCGTCTCAAGAAAAACGCAAAAGGAAAAGCGAAAGGAAAACTCCGAAGCGAGAGCCAAAAGGAAACGCCATCAAAACATAAACAAAATGGTGCCCAGCAGCTGATGGGCTGCACGGAACAGCTGTTTCCGGTTTGCGCACGCGCAGCACAAAGTCACTTAAGAGAGCCACTTCCGGCCTAAGAGCGTCCCTTTGCAGACTGCCATCGCGTTTGATTTTGCCCACTGTCTTTGCTTGTGGAACCCGAGGATGCGATCCACAGGAAGCAGTTGGCAACGCAGCAGTAACTGCCAGTTAGGCGACCCGAGACTGCGGATTCTGGCGCCGCCGCCACTCGCGCACAGTCTTCATCGCCTCTCGGTGGCGTTCGCATCGTCGGCGCTTCGGTCCCTCCAAGTAAATACTATATCCCGAACCATCCTGAACTGAACCGAACTGAGCTGAACAGAACAGAACAGAACTGATTTGGACGCAACGGAACCGTGCACTGCGGATTTGTTGACTTCCATGCACTCGGCTCAGTTGCGTTTTGCGTTCCGTGCGCTGCGGCTGCGTTACTAGCTGAATTCCAGTGATTTATCTTACTCAAGTGAAAAGTATTTTCAACAAATTTCAAACATATAACTTATCAACATGGTGTTGAAGAAATTTTAAAAATAAATCGCTAATAACATTCATTGAATGAAAAGCTGGAACCTTATTGAATCTATTTTGCATTTTTTTAAAGAGTTGTAAGTGAAATTAAAAATAAATTAAAATATAACTGTTCAATTGAAATTCGTTTTTTTAAACGGTAATTTTAATTTGAGCTAGTTCACCTAAATCTTAAATGACAATGAAAAGATTGTAAAGATTTATGTAAATTTCCATTTTCTTCTCTAACCGATGGAATATTTCTAGTTTTATCTTTATGAAATATGTAAAAAAAAATGTTATATTATCCACAGAAATCAGTGAATAAACTTCATAAATTACAAGAAATCGATAAAAATGTAAATGAAACGGAAATCGTGAACACCAACACAAGATTTAAATGATAATAATGCATTAGGCAAATGAAATATTCGCACAACAGCTGTTGAATAATTTGCATAATTCGGCGTGGGAACAGCATTTTTGGCTCTAGTTTGCAGTAAGTGTCAACCCATTAAATTATTTGTGGCAATAAATTATCAACCTATGTGCGCAGTGCAATAAATGTCGCAATCTACGGCGATGGGAGCTGAAGTCCTTTTATTTGTAAATAGTTAAATGTCAAATTGGGGCACCGATAAATAAAGCCCGATCGAGTGGCTCTCATAAATTGTGAGAAACTTAAAGCTACTCGAAGGAGACTCCTTCTCAACTTGAAAGTCCTTCGACATGAGAGTAATTGAACGCTTATCAAACAATTGCAGTAATGTTAAGTCGCATTTTCTGCAGATTTCCAGCGAATTTATCCGGCTTAATGGCAGTCTAGTCAATTGGGCAACGAGATTGCTTCCTTTTTTGTCATTTTCCAGCGGAGAAATTAATGGAGTGTTGAGGCATTTCTGCTTAACACTTGCCTTCCAAGTGGAAGTTCGGATGTTGACAAAGGAAGGATTCCAAGGGGTCAGGTCCTTCAGCTGCGCTCGCAGGAACCCTTCAAGGACTTCCGTTGGCCATCCCTTCGGCAGTCCATTGTCCCCGCCATCAAGTTCCAGTGAATTCTCTATCAACGAAAGATAAAAAAAGCCAACAGAACAGTGACTTTGTCCTGCTCCTGGAACAATGCAAACAATCACAAAATGGCACTAGGCAAATACAAGAGCTGACCGCTTGCACGTGACATCGGAAAACATAAAAGAAAATTCGAGAGTGGGAAAAGAGTGGCAGAGAATGCAAAACAAAGCCTTCGGCAAATAAACTGGCAAAGCAAACTAATGTTTTAGCTTAGTTTTAATTGCAAATGGTTTTGTTAGCGTTAGGCAATCCAAGCGTCTGAATTATATGCCAAATTAAAGATTTCAGTCCATCTGCAATTTAATCCTTTAGTCCGCTTAGCTCTATAAACTTGTCTCCTAATAGTTGCTACATATTCGGGAAACCAATAAACCTACAACAATAATCCTCTGGCAAAGAAATACATACATTTTTTATGCTGCACAATTCATTTAAAAAATGCACGCATTTTCGTTTTCGTTAGTTCTTCGATAATCTGTGAACATTTTTGGAAAAACAAGCTTTCCCACAAAATAAACAAGTCCTCAATAGAATACACTGCCGTTCCTAAAAATGTTTGCCATGAATATATGTTTTTTTATGGTAAGCACTGGATTTTCCTCTGTTCCTCGTTAGCCTACCGAAAACTAATCAAAAACGAAAAACAAAGTCATCTGTCAATTTGCTGAAACAACAAATAAATAAAATTTAATTAAAGCCTCTTCGTGGCGCTCAATATATTAGACTTTGGGGATGACTTTGACGGGAAATTTAATCAAAGTTTCCGTTTCGGTTTCGGTTTACTTTTACTTCCTGCCGCCGTGATACGATAAGATTTTAATCAAAAATCAGTTAAAACTTTGCCTTGGTTAAAACTTGGTGGAAACTGCCTCGTCAAACTTGATATGGCACTTTGTTACTTTTACGTTTTCAGCCGTTTTTTCCTCTATAAATTATAAATTATATCCGCTTCACTAGCGCTGTTTTGGCCCAGGGAGAAAATTGTCTGATTTGCATAACGCGGCGTATGCGTAATAATGATCCAAATCAAGTCTGACGATTTGCCTTATTGACTGTATATTACTTTATTTGCGCAGTCAAATTTTGTAGAGATTTTCCTCGGCTCTTCCTATTCCTATTGAATTTCATTTATTTACGTGTGTGTAGGTGTGGTTGTTTTCGCCTTTGTTTTATGCACGCACAAATATTTCCTTTGGCTTTCATTTTTTGCGTGTTTGAGTTCGTAATTTGAGTTGATTTGTGATAAGGGGGCTGCTGATTTCGATTGTTTTCCCACACTCCAATCTGTCCCCCAAATTTTCTCCTCTTTTTTCGAAAAGTTGACCTGCCTTGACATCATTGCGGGTGCGTTTGTGTGCGTGTGTCTGTGTGTGTGTGTTGGTGAGCGCCTAGTTGTAGGCAATGCTTATTTTTTATGCTCGTTCGTCGTGATTGGAAGGGTGGTATTCCCGTTATGGGTGGTTATGGCCTGTGCCTGGCATCAGATTTGTATGAAAATGATATGCCAAAAATACCAAGCAAATCCCCCTCACGTAATGCCAATTACATTAAAATTACTTTCAGTCCTGCCAACGGGCGAGAGCGTTTAAGATGGCTATGGCAATTGAAACATTAAATTCGGTGCATGTTCCCATTACGTTTTTTTCCAACAAAATAAATATTCAGAAATTTCCCTCCAGGCACATTTTTATTTAATATCGCGCATGTTTTTTTAAAGCCACTCTCATTGGCAAAACAGAAGATAGAGTACAACATTTTATGTTTGCTTGCATTGGTTGGTACGAATTCCATTTATACTAAAATCTCATGAAACCAAACTACATTCCATTTAAAAAAAACTGGTTTACACATAATGCCGCTCGAGCATAACTTATCATTGCAAATATCAAACAAAATAGAATGCATTTAAACAACTTTATTTCAAGCTGTTGAATGGCAGTAAAATTGAAATACCAAAAAAGTTTGCATTGCATTTCATATTTTTTGATAAGCTTCCCACCCACAATACAAAAAAATAGCACCATGGCAACTGGAAAACGATTCGGAAAACTTGAACTGCACAGGCTACTTTTCCACCCACGCAATTGCCTCGAGCCACGTTCGTTCCATATCCAAAAAACACAGTCATAGAAAAGTTGACTCCTGTTTCGGACTTTGCAACCGACAATTTATTAACAACACCAACAAAAAGAGTGAAAACTTTCGCCCAGACAGCAAAAATTGTGACAAAAATGTTGGTGGCGAACACTTGAGGCGCTTTACAACATCACCAACTCGAGTGAACACAAACAGAGAGCGGAATATTCGCGATTTAAGTTGGCATCATAAATTCAAAAAAGCCAACAAAAATAACCAGAGGACGACTCCTGCATAATTTATGAGCGCTCGAGTGGAGCGAAGCTGCAAAGCAGCGCGGCAAAATGCAAACAAATTTTTCGCAAAAAGTAGAAACGCCTAAAAAGATGCGCAAACTGTGATTATGATTTGCAACATTTGGCCAAAGCTCCGCCCTTAATTGCTAAATGTCGTACAAGCTGAGCCAAAATGCTTGCGACGTGACAGGACTGAATCAGCGATGCTAGTTTGGCTTCTTTTTCGGTTAAAATCAGACTACAGGTTGTTTGGTTCGTTCGAAATATAATCAAAATGTAAAGGAATATGTTTTAATAATCTATCTCAATAAGGCTGGGTTCAGCTGGGCTCAGAACTGAAAGTGGAGCCCGTAAAGGGACACCTTAATGAAGCTGCCTCATCGGGATCCGCAACATTTGGCCACAGCAAAGGGCCATTAAAAGTGCGGCTGAATGTGTCCAATGAATTTAACAGTATGCCGAAATCATTTCGACCTGCCCTCATCACAGTTTCATGAGAGTCCGGCCAGAAGGTCCTGGCCAGGAGCTCTAAGTGCTGCCATTAGTCGCCGTTGCTGCTGATTATAGGATATCCCCGTCGTCCAGGACGCCATCAAGTGTCCCCGTAATAGTTGCCTTTATGACAGGACGTTCCGCTGCCTGGCAGACGGCCAAACGCCAAAGGGTTTCCTCCGCCCGATTTTCACGATTTCCACGATTTCCACGAATCCACAGCTGGGAGGCTCGAAATAACAGCTTTCGGTTGGCAATAGCATAAATGTCACCACCGCAGCAGCGATCCGACCAGGCCAACACGTAAAACGGGGCTACGGAGCCCCATTTAAATTACATTTCAATGGAGGAGGCGAACTCTGCCGCCTTCTAACTACTTTCTTGCCAGGCACGTAATAGACAGCATTCTGGAACTGCAAACGCCTCCGTCATTTATTTATTGCCAAGCAATTGCAGCAATCAAGGCGAAAGCGATGGAACTATGCTATGCAGAGAACGAAAAATCAGGAGTTATAAATTCCAAGCTGGCACAATGGTTTAACTAGGAGTTCCAATGAAGAATTAAACGATGGATAGAACACAGCCATTATTAAAGAAATTTTATTAAGATACATTAACTTTATTAATTCCTTCTTAAATCTCTGATATTACTGAGCTCCCTCCGTGGTTTTCCCAGTATCTGGAACAAAGTTTTCCGGACCAAAGGGCTGGCTTCATCGGCCTGTGTGCGTGTGCCATTTGGCTTCGTGTCAGCCAAGTCAAGCAAACAAATCATGGTTACAGCCCGAACTGTTCGCTCTGATGTAAAGGCGGTTTTACAATAGCGCGAAAACGCATCGCCAACTGCCAGACACTTTGGCATAATTGGGTCATAAACTAGTCCAAGGATCCGGATCCGAGCCATCGATGACGGCTGATGACCTTTTCGAGTGCGTGCTTCATTCCGATAAAGTGCAATCGGTTCACTTGGCGGCGCATAATTAAGGGAATTGTGCACGATACTCGCATGTCAAAGGATTCGAAGCCCTCTTATCACAGAGGCAGAATTGGTGAATGGGCAATTGCACAGAGTCCTAGTTCAGATCTCTAATCGAAATGGGAATGTACAAATTAGTGCAACAAGATAGACTCCAATGTAGCAGTGAAGTATTGCACTACTTAATTGCATTGATAATATAATTAAGAGGAAGTTAGTTACTTTCATAATTTATAGAAAATCACCTTAAGCTCACTCATAACCTTCGGGCAAATCAGAATTACTTACTATTTTGTATCCTTTCGGCTTCATTTCCTTCTAATCAGGAATTGCCTTGACCTTGTGCCCATTACAGTTTCTCAATTACAATAATCTGCTTTGATGATTGTTTTACCGATTCTACAAACAAACTTCGACTTGGCCCAAAGTTAATTGGCTCTCCACTCCCTCGAACTAATTTCACTGGGCTATCGTTGGCTATAATAAGCAAACGAGTGAATCAATTTATGCGAGCTCTTACTTTTATGTGGCTACATTTCGGGTTTGGTAAATATTTACTTGTTTCTTTTTTTTTATTTTGCCAAGAGTTATGAAAGTTTGTCACGTTTATCGGCAGTAGTAAACTTGCGATTAGTGTAAATGCAGAGTAATGCCATATTTACTTTGTGGATTGAATGATAGCACATGCACGTACAATGTACATATATATAGGGTGTCAATAAATAAGAAACCCCAATAAAGCACACAATTTAGGGCCCCCAGCTGAATGACAATTCCTTAGACAAATTTGCCCAAGTACATGGGAACTTACAAGCGAATTTCTCGGCTCTGTCAACAAATCTCCTAAGTGCGAAAACATGTTTGTCTTTAAGCCTTTCGAACCTGCAGTCCTTCGCAATTTGTACAAGTTAATGGACACCCTGTGCCACTCACATCACTCACATAATTCAATTAGCCCGCCTCGTCCTTAATGAGAACTACAAAAGGCGAGCAGAGGGCAGGGCAGAATCCTGCCCAGCGTGGGGCGGCGAGCGGCACGCCCACTTCGAGTTCATTGTAATGCTCTGTGGTAAAATGCGTAAAATAATTAAAACAACATAAATAATGTTATTATCAACAAACGCAGCTGAGATAGATGTTGATGGGGGAAAGTTTCGGGAAGAGCGGCCAACTCGACCACCCATTGTCCTTGCTTTCCAGCTAAGTAGATTTCAAATTATTCCATTAGTGTTGATGACATTTGGCGCACGTCCAGCGAGTCCTGCGAGTCCAGCCCGTCCTGCTGATGATATGTGAAGAGAAGTGCTAATGCCTTGGTCCGTCTGCCTGGCGAAATTAGATGGGCAACTTAATTAGGCAAAAGTCCGCAGTCCGCAGTCCGCAGTCCGAACTCCGGTTTCCAAGTATCACCGAATCACTCGAATCCTTGGATACCCGGGAAATGCCATTCAATTTGTCACCCACTTTATCGCCCGGCGACGACATTCGATCCGATTTCCAGCTGAGTCAGACAAATAATCGCCCGAAACTAGATTTCATCGAGGGCTTAACTAAAAATTAAATGCAAATTGCATGCACGAACGCACCAGACTATGTGATTTATGCGTCTATATAAAGGCAACGAAAACAGCTCTGCAAATGGATACCCATCAATCAGAAGCGAGGACTTAGGTGCTATACGATGCGATGCGATGAGCTGGTCCTGGCCAATTTTCACGTGGAATGGGAGATTAATGACACAGGATTCTGCCACTGGCAGTGTCATCATGGCGGGTATTTATGTGCTAAGTATAGCCATGGCTTAATAAACCAGCATTTGTAACACAAATCTCGTGCACATTTCTGGGGACAGGGTAACTTTGCGCCTGCACTCTCTGCGACTTGGCCGCCTTTTATGGTTACATTTTGTCATAATTTGCTTTTTCGCCTGACAGCACAGATAAAAAGCTTTCCCAGCAATTGATTAAAGCTGCCAGCACAGACAGCCGTAATGTTTTAAAGTGCGGGAACAAATACAGGACCCCGCCATGGATAATAAATTAACTATGGCCGACACGTAGGCACATAAACTTCGAACTGCTTTTCACTTCTCCACGCCTCCTCCATCGAAGGCAGCCCCAAATTTTGTCAAGTGGTCAGCAGAAAACACCCAAACCATCCGGGGGCTCATGCAAAATTTATATTCTAAGACCTCCCACGATCTGATGCACTGAGATAATATTCAAGAGAAAAACATTTCATCAATCTTAAAGCCGCTGAAAATGTAGATACAAGAATGCATTTGATTTTATTAAACGAATGCTTCATCTGAACAAATCTTTGCAACCTCCCTTAAACGTTTAAAATATGTCGTTGAGCCAGAAATTTGCACTTTAAATGTTTTTCTCTGTATTCTGTAGAGAAAAAGTAGGCGCCCACTCACGCACTTGACCTTGCTGGTATTTATTCAGCGAATGACGAGGACCTGAGGAGCAGAGGAGCAGGACGAAGGAGCTCAGCTATTTACAGCTGACTTGGCAGTATTCTTTTTATTCCTGTGCAGCCGCAGGCAGCTGCAGGCTTTTAATTTTTTACAGCTGCTATTAAAAAAAAAAAAAGAAAAGCGTGGAAAAAAAAAGAATGAGCCCCCAAAAAAAGGGCAACCAATCCGAGGTGCTCGTCTGGCTGCGCCATTATTCATATTTTGACAGCCACCCCTTGGACAGGGCCCACGCGGCGTATGCGTTTTATTTGCTTTCATGATGAACTTTCTGCATATTTTACGTAGGCCAAATATTTTCCCAGGGACTTCTTCCGCCCGACCCCCCACCCTGCCGGGGAAAAGCCTCTGAAAACGAGCAGCTAATGCGCGTGAAAATACTTGGCTGCCGGTCTGTGTGTTGTGAGCTTGATCTTTTTGTTTGGTGTGAAGAGTAAAACGTGGATTGTGGGCTTGTTGATTTAGGCCAGAAGGGGTTAAGCAAATAATACAAGTCGGAGACTGAGACTTGGCGATTCAGACATATTTCCAGAGTAACGGATAACTAGGAAATTAAGGTTGGCCACCCAGCATTGACACATCACAATTTCCTGGATTAAATGAGATTTTTGATAAGCGCTTTGAAGGATCTTTTAAATGCACCTGTAGCAAATGCTATGCCTTCATTTTCATCCCATTATTATTAAAAAATTGTGTCATTCAAAAATCTTTACAAGCTTAAATGGGCCGAGTGCCCATACTAAAACTTTATTAAACTTATCAAAGAGTTCAAAGTTTCTCTGCTCCATTAAACCTGTCAAGATTGAGCTTAGGTAAACACATTATTTCATATTCAACTTTATAGACTTGCCTTTTCAAGCGTCCGTTCCAGAGCCATGAGAACCTTGAGTGATTCGAATTGAAACGCACAGAACTCATTGAGAACAAACTCTTGTTTCGATTTATTTTTTGACCCCTGGCCTGAACTCTCTGTCTGCGCCGTCAACCACTCAAATGTCAAGCAATCCCCAGGCAGCTGACACAACGGTTGCCCCAAAAAGCGGTTCCATCTTAAAGTTTAGACGAAAAAAGTGTAGTTGAGACAAACAACCGCAAACATCTGCGTGGGTGGACGCATTTGCATACCGAAAATAAGGACATGTGTTTGTGCCTGGAATTGATAAGGCCTGCGGCGCAGAAGACCCACAACTTCTGTCGTCCTGCGAAAGGACTTGGTGTTGCATAATTTAGGGTGCCATCATCGCCAGGAACAATGGGACGAACTGAACTAACATTGATTTAAGCAGAACTGCCATAAATTTGAATATAAATAAATAAAATGGTGTCGGGCCCATAAATAAATATGACAAACACCTCGGAAGTCTCAGGTGCGTTTAAGTCAGCTGAGTGCATTTGTAGGCCAAAATGTTTATTAAATGAGTCGTTTAGGGTTAATTTTCCATAATTTATGTGCGAAGGGTTCAGAACTGTGGGAAAAAAAGTGATTTGGGTAGCGCAGAACCTCCGCACTTAACCATTTGCTGATAAGCCGTTCTAATTTGCATAATTTTGTGTGGTATTTTTAAATGTGATTACAAGTATTCTAAATCCTCTTAAAGTTCGGCCTCCAAATTGAATCGTCCTTTGGCTTCGCAAGTCCTTTTATTGCCTGTGGCCATGCAGCCTTTTCCACCATTCGCTGGTGAGATCTGCCTATGAGTTATGATTATAGATATGCCGAGTCCTTCGGCTAAGGCTACTTTAAGTGTGGCCTTCAGCTCGTATCGTCCTCGGACTTGGCCCTAATTTTATTTGCTTTGGTCATGGCAATTACATTGCTGGACATATTCCATTTCGTGTTGTCTATTTTTGTGTTGGCCAAATGAAATTAACACAGCATCAACAGAGACCGAGAAAATGGAGGCAGAGCGAGCTGTAGTTCGTGGAAAACACACATGAAAATGAGATGCCATTAAGAGGGCGGCTGGTGAAAAGGGGGCGGGGCGCTGGCCCAGCAGGCGGTGAAATATCAATGGCAGAACAGCGGGAGAGACTGGTAGAAGCCCGTTTTCCATGCCTGCTACTTATGCGTGCAGCCCACACGCACACAAACACCCCAGGGGTAGACACACAGATACGCACAGAGACACACAGATACACGGCGGAAAATGTGTACACTTTAAAGAATTGGAAACTGAAAGGAAAACGAATTTACTAGGCTCTTAAAATTCCTTGTAAAGGAGTTCGTATCTTTTTCAATTCTTGGAATAACTTTGATTTCGGTACTATTTTCAGATAGTCTTTGTCCCTGTGTAACCATCAACTTATACAATACACCCCATATATATGAGAATTCCTCCATTCGCTGGGCTGCCAGAGCGTCGCACTGCTCATTCATATCCATTGTGGGGGAGAAAATGCAATCAAATTACTTTGATGTTTCCATTAATGTCGTTTACTTTAACGCTGAGCAACAGTAGCAGTAGAACCACAACTGAGCTGGAATGATAATGCCGGAATCATCTGTTTTGCAGTTTGCTCCTTGGAATGCCCCATTTGATGTCTCTGTTTGCTCTTGCTGTTTTCCCCAGTTGTTGTTGCAAATCAGTGCACAATGTCCTGCCATCCTGGCGTTTTTATTGGGCCCGATGAGCGTCTCAAAGGACCCGGGCCCCAAGGCCCTCGACAACCAATTCATTTGAGTTATTATCTCGGTATCAATGGCCGATTCTCCTCTGGATTCCACCTGCTGGTGGATGAAGGCTGAGGAGTCCTTAAAGTACGTTTTAAATGTGTGCTGAGTTGCCTTGAATTTGGTCTGGAAATATCCCTACACCATCACAGCGATAAGTGTCACTTCCGTTCTGGTTTTATGGCATTTCCCGTCGTCATTATCTGCACTTTGCGGCCAGGCAAACCATTTTTATTTTACAATTTCCATTGTTTGCCGGGCAAGAGAAAACGCATTTCCTGTCCCAAAGCACTGTGGCGAAATGCAAACAATTTTCTGGCGGCGGAAGTGCAAGACGTTGACTAAAAGTGGCTTTAAATGTAGCCGGCTAAGTGATTACTTTGCTAACCAAATTTTGAGAAAAGTAGAAGTAGGCAAACAGTAGCTGGAATTTTTTTTCAATTATTCTGACGACTCGCCGTTTGCCTGAACAAATTTACACTTCTCGAGATCAAATTTTTAATTACTCTTTGCCGTTCGCTATTTACATAATTTCATTTCACGTTCACACCTTCGCCCTGACCTTGTCTCGCCCTTTCAATGGCTGGCTGTGGGCGGTGGGCGGTGGGTGGTGAATGCTATTTGGCACCGAGTGCACTGACAGACCGACCTTGTCAAGGCTCCGTTGCGCCCCAATGCCTCGCTTTAATGATAGACGACGACCTCTCCAGAACTCGGGCTCTTCAGGCGACCCAGTCAAGCAGTGCCATTCAACAAAATGGCTAAGCAAACAGGGCGGGCGGGCCGAAAAGGGGCGCGGCCAGGACCAACCAGGCAGCCAGCCACTTGACAAGCTGGCCAATTGTTATTGCCCCGGCCAAAGGCGGGAAATAGAACCACCTGCTTATTAGCGAACAGAGAAGGTCGAAGTAATGGTCCTTTTAGCATGCCTTCACAGCATGACTTTACATACCGATTTGTGGATTATTACCTCGTTAATGAGATGAACAATAATGATGCTTAAGTTTTACCATTGGTGTATATGTAGATTGTACTACTTTTCATTGAAGTAACTACATAGCAGCACTATTTTTTTGGCCTCAATTGTTTGCCACTATCAGCGAATTAAACCAATAACAAAGCTGGTATTTTTACCGCGGGCACACGTGCTTCATGCTTGACTTGAGCTTATTGAAAGGGGTGTGGGTGTTTACTTTCCTAATAACTTTGTTGGCAGAACCGTGAAATGGATAGGCAATTACCAAACCCAACGGGCGACCAAATTGCTGACAATCAAGGGACCATTCTCTGCATCTTTAACCTTCTTCAACACCATGAGTTTCTGCTTTCTGCCACTCAATTAAGAGCAGCATTGTTTCAAAGTGAAGCAACTTGCACTGCCACCCGAAACTATTTGCACATGTGCCAAAGTTTTCGGCAACAAATTGCTGGTCTGCCAGGCAACACGTTTCCATTCGGCCCAAAACATGCATCCCATTCAGTGTTATCTCTTTGAGGTTCGGGCTTAAAATGTTGGCCAGCAGACTGAAAGCGAAACCGAAATTCTGTCAAACATTTGAGGGTGGGTGCAATATGAACTCATGTGTAATTGCATTGATAAGCTAATGCGGTTGCTTGCTGGCCAAAACAATGAAGTTAATTACACATACCTGGCTTAAAATACAGCCGAGTAACATAGTCAGATTATAATTTAGTATGATTAATGTTACCACTGCCTGCTTATGTATATGCCAGAGCTGCATGATCCGCTTACTCGAAATTCAATCTCATTTGTTGAACAATTGATTCCCCGCAGACAGAATTCCATTTCGTCTGCGAGTTTCCCTGCTTTGAATACTTAAAACTCTTTGAGACTAAAATTAGCCCTGGGCTTACCCACTCACCTAGTAGTATCCTCCATTTTAGCAATCTCCCATCTTGTTGTTTCTGGCGAATTACTCACTCAGACAAGACAACATGACGTATGCTTGATACACAAATTCCAGTCAACAGGCGAACATACACTCCAATTTCTGCGACAGCATTTCCATGGAAATTTTTTCGCGAAGGCAGCGAGCAATTTGCCAAACGAACAATGACAACTGGATGACATTTGAATTATGCCTGCGCAGCATGTGTATCACAAGGTTGCGGCTTCTGCGGCCACCTGTGCGTATGAGTAACGTGCCGAAATCATGGCGAACGAGCGATTCGCATGTCGTCTAATTACATCGACAAGAACAGATTTTTGTTTAGCGATTCTTTCTCGTCGAGTAGCGAAACAAAACTTTGACAGGATGTTTGCAGGGAAGTCAGACAACCTGACACAAATATTAGCAGGCTCTAGCTGTATTTATACTTGTGTGCCCATGCACAACCGCCATTTCACTCCTCAGGCCAGACACTCTGTGTTCTCAGACTGCTGCCATGACTGGCAGCTCGTGTCCATGTGAGCCAAGTGGCGTCGCCATCAAGTCATCGTCGTGACAAACGGCTGCAGCCCTCCAGCGGTTTGGGTGACAAAGTTCGCCGGGGAATCCCCGTATGCCCCCCAAAACATCCGGCAAAAGAGTCTCAAGGAGCGGGGGCTGAGTTCTCATAAGGCTAAGCTGTGCAGTGGCAAATATGTCTTGGTTTCAAAGAGAACTATCATCTTGTATAAGCCTGAAATGAGTTTAAATTAAAGTCCCATTGACGTGTGCAAAATAAAGCACACTTTTAGACACCTTTAAATGGGATGTGAAAGACTGACGTGCTGCCACAGAACGCCTATAATTTTCCCATTTTTCACCGTGTGACCTTGGCCATTATCTTCGCTCGACGCACTTGACACACGCTGCATACGCTGAAAAGCTGAGAGCACTAATGGCATAGTATAATTCTAATCTTTTTGTTTTCCGCCTGCTCGAGACTCGAGCTGCCAAGAGTTTCGCTCATTAAATTCCCGGTCAGCAGCTTTAAGGTTTACTTTGCCAAATTGTTGGAGGGTAAGCATTCCTTCCACTTGGCTGGCGAAAGCACTTATCTTAAATTTGATCAACTCGAGCAGCAACTCCAGCTGTCCATCTTCACATGGCGGGCGTGGCGGGGAATGACTTCTGCTTATTTCCGGTCTCGATATTTCGCACTTCCTGCCTTCTTATTTTTTGGCTAACCGTTTAGAAAACAATTTAAAATAATGCCACTGCAGAAAGCAAAGCAAACAAGCAGCGAATAACAAGTTTGCTTACGTGAAGAAGAAAAATGCAAATACAGAGCGAAGAACAAACAGCTGGCGAAGGAAAAGTAAACAGGGTAGCAAAACAATCAATCAATAATCAATAAGGAGCAAATATTAGTTTGAAGAGCAGCAAATAGCGGAACTCAATGTTGGCTTGAATCAAAAATAAGATTTCCCCGCAGCTTGAATTTCATTTCGCTGCGATTGTTGGCCATTTTCCGGCTCCCCTGCCACCTAAAGCATCCATGGATGTGTTGTGCTGTTTCTTCTCCGGGTATTCCCCATACATATCTGCTGTCCTGTCTGCCACTGCGATTTAGATGGCGGCACGAATCCGTTCAATATGGGCGTGACATAACTGGTTTATCGGACGAGGACCAAGCACCAAGGTCCTTGGACCACCACCGACTATCGAGCTGATGTATATGTACGTGCATCCCTCTTGTCATGCGGAAATAAGTTTTGATTTCAATTCCTCTTTCGCTTTCACCTTATACCCACTTGACGGCCTTATTTACGCTCTCATTGTTCCTGTTCTGTCCTGAAATGAAAATGCTTTTCTGGCCCGCCATTAGATTGCCTTTCATGGTCCACACTCAGCAAAAATATGTAATCTCAATCAAGTCACTACCAACTTAGATGCACAAATGAATAATATGTTTCTGGCTAGAACTTGATTGAGGTATACAACATTTGCAAGAACCCCTATTTGACCTAGAATTTATTTGTTATAATTATTGTAAGAGTTCAGCATCCCCAATTTCTCTCATTACGCTACCATGTAATCTGTTAAGCTGTCAGACTTTCTGCATAGCAACAGCGTATTATTCTTTGCCATTGTTTGCAAAAATTATAGCATACATCTGCGGCCAACCGGCAGCTGTCATTCATTAATCATTTCATTTGTCACCTCACCAGGACACACAGCACACACCCAACACACACACAACCGCATCGGCACACTCGTGATGAACGGAGCAATCATCCGGCCTCATATAGCCACTATATATTCGCAATTATACAAAATTATTTCCTCTGGGCGGCAGCAGTTTGTATCGAATTTCGAATGAACCATGGGGATTGAGCGGCATATTCTTGCATAACGGCGTTCATCAAGCGGCAATTAATTTATATAATCGAATTATGGCGCGGCACGATTTTAATTAATATTACTTGGCCATTTGTCTTGTGTCATAATAATGGGCACAACAATTACATCAGTCAAACGGAGCAAAGCATCAATCAATTAATTTCACCGCCATTTGATGTGGCTACAGTATTTAATTTCCACGCAGCGAGCCCAAATAAATTGCATTTTAGCCACTTGAGTACTTGATTAGCCCCTTGGCTTATTTACAGGCTACGCCAAAAAAGAAATTGGTAGCAAATGGAAATTTGCAAATCAAATTACTAAGCTTCCTGCACATTAGCTGCTCGTTCTCCGTGAATTTCCGCCGCTTTTCTTCCGCTTTCCACTGTATCTCTGCCCTCTATGCATATTTAAACAGTGTGCTGGCTTTGCGGTTTCTGTGCCTCGTGGAACGTGTTAATTGCAGCCGCATTCCCCCGCTTTTCCAGCGCTTTCCCAACGCTTTTCCGCTGCCATCTGCAGCTGTAGCTGCCTAACAAATGCAATTAAAATCTTTGCGCAAGGAAATTGTTGCAGCATGCACGCAGAGATACTCGTACTATAGTTTGGTGGCAGCAACGGGGCGGCAGATAACATATTGCCCACGTCCGACGTCCGACTGAAATTGTACGGACAAGGCGAACTCAAAAAAAGAATCCCTCAAAAGGAGAGGCAAGAAAAATGGCATTTATCTCTGACCACGCTCCAGCCATACAAATCTAATTTAGACCACACGACGGCTCCAGATATTTTATATTCGCCACTCAGTTGCGGTCCATCCTGATCTCCTCCAGCTTGCTTGATGAGCCCAGCCGTTGGCCAAATGAAATTATTTATGGGCCATCCTAGGTCAGCTGGAATTCGGTTTTTTAAGGCTTTGAACTTTGCGGCTCAAAAGTGGCTGAGATTCGAATAGGAGCTTCATTTCTTGATTTCTTTTGCATTGCTTCCATTAGAGAAAGCACTCCTTCGGAATTCTAGTCAGCCACTTGCCACATAAATATCTTCTTCGGAGGGTAGCTAACTAGTCCTTATCTCAACTTCCCCATTTATCCTCGCCGCAAGTGCACTTTTCCCGCTGCTAATTAAGTTGCAAGGCAGCCTTCTCAGCAGGCGTTGCACGGAGTAGATAAAAGGAAAAGCCCCCGATTTGCAGACACTATGCTGGGAAAATATATATATATATACATTTTGCTGGCTATTCACTAATCGGCTTAGGGCAGCCACCATGCGACCACAACAACAACAGCAGCACTGTGCTCCATGCAATATTTAATCACATTAGTTGATGGGGTAACGGCCATGTACGCAACAATTTACAACTTGCATTAATTATACGTCTAGTTGGACAATGGCGCCTCTAACTATCCCACTCTAAATGTATCTCTATCTCTATCCTTATTTGCAGGGGCCACCCGTTGATAATAAATTATTAATGCATCTGCTGGGAAGGCGGCTCTGCACGGCTGTCCTTGGCAGCAAATCCAGTTGCAACATCGGTGAGTGACGGGCGGCAATCACAAAGGACTTGCAACAGTTGCCGTTGCTTCTGCTGTTGCTGTTGCAACAATGGCCGGTGGCAACAATGAAACTGAGCCGCTCTACTGCGGCAGCGGCATGGATAATTTTCACACAAGGTAAGCGACTTTCACCAATGTCACGATCAAGGCCAAGGGGCTTTTCCACCAGACATGGCGACAACAATGCCATAAGCCAACAGTTGGGTGCGGGGTCGGTGGTGGCAACATCATAGCCATTAGCTGCTGGGGCAAGGGAATCGTTCAGAAATCGATTATCGCCCCATTTCGGGGGAGCTTCAATTTTGATTTGCCGTACAATTTTCTCGGGCGATTAAACGACGAAGCAGAACGAAAACAAAAAACAGATTTGTCAACAGCAAGGTCAACAATTGATGGCTGAAATCAATTTAATTGACCATATCCTGCGGGCCCTCCAAGTGGCCATCTGCTGCACCCATAAAAAAGTGAATCCGGTCTGCGCGTATTTATATATTCGTTGCATGCCAGTCGGTCGTAAAACCTCGAGATGATGATTAAAAGCGGCCCTAAAAACTTGATGGCGGTTTAGGAAATTGAATTCGTGTAATTCAAGCCGAGTCACCATTCTCCGAAGTTCATACATGTAAGCGATAATAAATAGTTAAGTCAATTGGCCAATAAACCTATCAATATTGTGCATTTACCGATTAGACTTCGATTAAGGTGACGATGCAAGTTTCTGTAGAGAAAATCATATCTAAACTACGAACAAAGCTATTTAGTTACTCTTAAATAAATATGTTATTTATTAAAGTAACACAACACTTTCCCTTTACCAAAACGACCAGAATTTTAAATTTATTAATTCTGATTTATCGTAATAAACTGTACTGATTAATGGGCCATGCAAAAATGTCTAGTTTTTCATGACGCTATTTCTCTTTTTAGTTTCATAAATTAAGAACATAATCCAATCGGCATATAAATCATTAAAAGCCATTTATTTGCCGTGATGAAGTTGTGAACTCCGAGTGAACTGCGAATTATTCACTCTACGGTT
Organism: Drosophila simulans; assembly: GCF_016746395.2. Taxonomy (NCBI): domain Eukaryota; kingdom Metazoa; phylum Arthropoda; class Insecta; order Diptera; family Drosophilidae; genus Drosophila; species Drosophila simulans. The sequence goes on from NC_052522.2 coordinate 2,315,424, forward strand.
GCAAAACAGCCACCGAGGGTCGCCACTTAGACCAGGGCTTTTAGTTTTAATTAGAGCGAGCCTGGCCAGCAGCAGTGTTAATGGCCACAAAGTGGCTGGCCACAGGATCAGCAGCCCAGAATGCGATGCCGCATTCGCTTTAATTAAAGGTGGTAGGTAGCTGGAGTTTGAAAGATGACTGTATGGCAATTAGATGTGTAGCCAGAACACTTGGCCATTTACTTTTGTGTCAAAGACGTGCCAAATTGCCAGCGGAGGCGACACTTGACGCTGTCACGCCCCAGACAGACGCAGACCGCCCCAAAAGCACCCACTCAGCCGTCTCCAGGCGCCACTCAAGCGGCAAAGGAACACCAGAACGACAGAACGCCAGAGCACAGAACGCCAGAAGACCCGAAAAAAAGTATACAATTCAAACGCCAATGTGTCACACACTGACACATCGAAGAAGAACCCTTTCCCTGGCGGCAACGTGACGTATACGCAATATTAATGGCAAAGCGAAAAGGGCCTCAAAAGCTAAGGAAAAACCGCAGCATAACACGCACAAAACAAGCAATTAACATAAATAATAAAGAACGCACAAAGGCGTTCGACTCTCCGTTGCCAACGAGAAAAGCCATCGAAAAGAATACAAAAAAACGCCAAAAAGCCCCAAAAACCGAAGACCCAAAAAATGTGTAAAATTGCTTTCGGAAAATATTTAATTTACCAAATGCATGGTCGTTTTTTGCGGCCGCGTAAGCCCCAAACAAATAAAACAAATAGGCACACATCGTCTGGCATTTCATGTTAAAGGCTTCTCATGCTGATGGACAGGATACACAAAATATATACGAAGTGAGGTGTGTCTACGTGCCACAAAAACAGCGAAATTGAAACGCTTTCCGAATGCCGGCGACACTTTTTGGCGGCACAACCCTCGTCTTGTCGGCCAACTAACTCCTGGGGAATTTACAACTCCATTCATCAAACTCACAAAAACTTTGCCTGCTGTACGGTCTTGGGTTCGTCGTCGCAGGATTTCACCTGGCTAAAAATCCAGACTCCCAGCCATCCCTGAGTCTAATTTATGGCCTTTGATAATCCATGTTGATGAATGGCGGCAACGACAAAAACGTCGACGACATGAATGAAGTCCTGGAATTGTTTTGGACCAGGATGGCATCGGGGCTCCAGGTGGAGCGTACTGGCTCAAAGTTATTGGCCCAGAAATCAGGCATAGTTAGCTGTCGAAATGAAACCCAAATACCGAGAAAACTAGGCAAAACAAGCAGTGGTACACCGGAAAATGCATATGATTGTAAAAACTATATCAATTTACCTAAAAGGCATGGCTTTTAAGCTTTCACATTTATAAAATATTAAAAATAATTATAAAAGTATAACATTAATTCTCTTTTGCCAATACATTCAGACACGTTATTGAGTAGCACTCTTATGCGTTTATTTCTTTCTGTGTAATCCAGGGGATCCCGGGTTTTTCAATGAAATCCCTTCGAAAGGTATAAGTTCAGAATCGAGAGTTTTACGCCAAGTTGGGCATAGTTTTTCTACTCTAGCTACCTAGAAATAATAGAGACATTTTCCTCCCACTACAACTGATTGCATTGCCGGTGCAGAAAGTTTTTTCAGATGGCTCGGAAAAATTTGGTTCGCAAACAAATTAATATGAACTGGCAAGCATTTTCCGGGCAAAAAGCTCTCATCTATGTAGATTGGAATGGAAATTCGGCCAGGATTGCATAAGACCGACCACCTGCAGTGTGGGCTAACACGACTAAAAAGTTGCCCACAAATTTGGCTTAGATTCTCCAATAAAACTGTCGTTCGGCCAGGAATCCCCTTTTTGTTTCGAGTGAATGGGGAATTTCGCACGACAGCAATAAACAATTTAACTAAAGTCCTGCCACCGACAGCACCAGCAGCAGCGCCAGCAGGACGCACACGTGTCACTCCATTTGGAGAGCTCGGAGTATATTAAACATTTTTTCCCCACCAGTCAGCCGCAGGACTTGCATCCTGCAGGCGCTAAAGTGTCGTGTTTGTGGGTCTCGCCTCGCATTTTCCTATATAAATTTTATGCTAAGTCTAATTTGTTGGCTGCAACTTGCACAAAGGCAAAAAATAAACAGGGCGAAATGCCGAAAGCCAAAACCCAACCGAAACCGTTGAGGGCTGCCTCGCTTTTTTCCTGTGCCGAATTCCCTGAAACTTTGCCCAGAAATTTGACTCCTGCGCCTGGGCCTTTCCTCCTCCTCCTCCTTTTTTAGCCTCAAAGCGCTCGACGAAAACTAAACAAAAGCTGGTAAAATGTTTATCCCAGAAGGGGGCGGCGTGGGCGTGGCTGGCTTAAGCCCTAGGCACCCGAGAGTTTATTGCCTCAGTGCTGCAAACGCTGCTGCTTGGCAAGTCAACGGAAATGGCTTTCGGATGGTTTTATTGCCTACTTTGCTGCGAGAAAGCGGACTAGACATGGAAGTAACAAATTGGTTAAGGCTAACTAGAGCATAATAACAGAAACATAATTTGGGAAATGCCTGCCACTCACCCACAACATTTCGATTTGTGTCTTTATTATACTTCTCTGCCGTGCTGGGTTATAACTTTTGGATCCTTGCAGAGAGTTGGGCAATTGTCTAAAAATAAAATTTGTTTAAACGAATGTCACAAGATGGGTTGGTTTTTCAAACAATTTTAATGGATTAATAGACTTAGGAAGTTATTATGCCATTTTCATATATTGTTGCGTTGAATTAAATAGTTAAGCTCACAGCTTATTCATTATTTTTTCAATTCTTTTTTTCAGCTACAAAAACATGCATGGCTATGTGTCGCTGGTGGTCTGCATCCTGGGCACCATCGCGAATACCCTGAATATCATTGTGCTGACCCGGCGGGAGATGCGCTCCCCCACGAATGCCATACTCACGGGTCTGGCCGTGGCCGACCTGGCAGTTATGCTGGAGTATATACCCTACACCATACACGACTACATCCTGACGGACAGTTTGCCGCGGGAGGAGAAGCTGAGCTACAGCTGGGCCTGCTTCATCAAGTTCCACTCGATTTTCGCCCAGGTGCTGCACACCATCTCCATTTGGTTGACTGTAACCCTGGCTGTTTGGCGCTATATAGCAGTGGGTTATCCGCAGAAGAATCGCGTGTGGTGCGGTATGAGAACCACTATAATAACGATAACCACCGCCTATGTGGTGTGTGTACTGGTGGTGTCGCCGTCGCTCTATTTGATCACGGCCATAACCGAATATGTGGATCAGTTGGATATGAATGGCAAAGTGATAAACTCCATTCCCATGACCCAGTACGTAATCGATTACCGTAATGAGTTACTGAGTGCCCGGGCGGCCGCCCTGAATGCCACGCCTACCAGTGCACCACTGAACGAAACCGTGTGGTTGAATGTGAGCTCCTTGCTGACATCGACCACCACCGCTGCACCACCCACGCCATCGCCAGTGGTGCGAAATGTTACCGTCTATAGGCTGTACCACAGCGATTTGGCGTTGCACAACGCCTCGCTGCAAAATGCCACTTTTCTCATATACAGTGTAGTGATTAAGCTGATACCCTGCATAGCACTCACCATTCTGTCGGTTCGATTAATCCTGGCCTTGCTGGAGGCAAAACGGCGGCGGAAGAAGCTCACCAGCAAGCCCGCCACTCCGGCTGCCAGTAATGGAACCAAATCACCGGCCAATGGAAAAGCAGCGGACAGACCCCGGAAAAATAGCAAAACTCTGGAGAAGGAAAAGCAGACGGATCGCACCACGAGGATGCTGCTGGCGGTGCTACTCCTCTTCCTCATCACTGAATTTCCACAAGGGATTATGGGTCTGCTGAATGCCGTGCTCGGAGATGTCTTCTATTTGCAGTGCTACCTAAGACTGAGTAAGTAAATATGTACTATGCATAACGCCATAATATATTCTACAGATTCCCATTTCCCTATAAGAAGTAATAACCCAATGCCTTGACCATTTGCCACCAGGTGACCTGATGGATATCTTGGCCCTGATCAACTCCAGCATCAACTTCATTCTGTACTGCTCCATGAGCAAGCAATTCCGCACCACGTTCACGCTGCTCTTTCGTCCGAAATTCCTGGACAAGTGGCTGCCGGTGGCGCAGGACGAGATGGCAGCTGCTCGAGCTGAGCGCTCTGCGGTGGCACCTGTCCTGGAAAAGGGACGACAGCAGCCGCAGGTGGTGATGGCCAGCACGACCACCAACATCACGCAGGTGACAAATCTGTAGCACAGGAGGAGTCGTGGCCGCCGAACTTTGCTCAGTCGCCTGCTGAGTGTCCTGAAACGCGGCAGAAGGCGCTCCTCCGGCGAAGGAGGCGTGGGAGGAGGTGGTGCTCCGTTGGCCTGCAACGATGCGGTGGAGCCAGCGTTCCAGGCCATCGTTGTGGTGGTGAACAAGGCGAGCGGGGCCACGGAGAACCAGCTGTACACCGCTGAACAAGCTCGCATTGTGACGTAGTAACCCTGATAGTAGTACATATTATATGCCTAGTTATCCTTGTAAAAAGTAAACTAGTTGTGTAAGAACCCCAGATAGCCACGAGTTATGTGCATACTTTGGTGGGAAATCGTAAAACCCGTACAGTCATAATAATAAAACGCTGGTTCATCACTCATACGCACCGTTTGACTTCACTCTATTCCCCATTCACAGTCAAGTAGAAGCTGTAAAAATGCTGTGCATAAACTAGCTCGTATAAGCTACAGCTGGCGTCACAATAATAGTTACCATTGTGTCACAACAAAGATCAAAGTCAAAAAATATATAGTTTTGTAAAATGTTTCGTACATCTATCTGTATATTTAACTAACACAATTCAGAAACTTTCGCTTTAGCTTACTAGTATAGAAAAGCATGGAAAATGTTTTATTTTCCCCACTTGACCCAATTGTACGCAGCTGTTCAGCTTTTCGGCATGAATCAAATCAAATATAGTAAACTTTTGCATCTTTCCCACTTTGATCCCATGCGTTTTCATGCTGATTTCATTCGCATAAAGTATGCAACACACGTACTCACTCAAAACTACGAATTTTCGGCAACGATTTGAGCAGAATATTTGCAAGTTGTTGTACAGATTATACATATATACACACACACTTATGTCCGTATCTTTAATAATGGCAATTAAGTCCTAGAAATATTGACCTGATATCGATGCAGGCATTGGAAAAATAAGTGGCAGTTGCAGTGCGGTGCGTAGGTAAATGAAATACTTTGCGAATTCTATTATTGGAAATCGGAATTTGGGCTGTGAATGAAATTATAGTTTTCTTGAACGCACTCGGGAATTCAGTTCCGATTCGTGGGTTACTGAATTTATGGGAAATAATTTAAGGCAGTCACTGCAGCTGACCGAATAATCCAATGAAACATTGCATAAACATTTGCAGTTTTTCCTCACTTGGGAAAATTGCAATCGCTTAAGCCCCTCGACGAATGACAAATGGCCAGCGAACGCATAAATTATGGTGATTGAAGTATTTGCACTTGAGCCCCGACAAATATTTTCAATCTCGTTAATAATAAACACGTAAATCAAACTACGAATAAGTACATGTGAATACACCAAGTATATGTAACTGTGTGTTGCTTGAACAACGATTAAATTAGCTGCTAAATTAAAAGAACTTATATTAAATTAAATGAATTAAATTATAAAGTTGCCACTTTGCTTACTGAAAGTAAGCATAAATAATAGATTAATTGTTGTTTGTTATGCCCATTTAGATTGACGGATAAGTGTGATTTAAGCTACTCAATTAACCAATCGAGAGCCACCAAAAGGTTTATTAGAGCGTAATTAAGTTTTATATATAACAAAAAGGTTTAAATCGAATTGAAAAGCTCACTGATTGGTATTTAAATTAAGCAAACGCTAAACATAATAAAATTAAATTGAACACACCAAAGTTGTTTCATTACGAGCCGACATAATTTTTAAATAACTTATGAGAGTTTTTCTCTTATTTATGAAACAGGCCAATAAAGCGGGCAAGAGCTCCTCTTTGAAACATATTTTAGGAAAGTTTAATTTGCATTAGCCAGAAAATACGGCGAACCGCAGGGAAAAGTTCACACAAAAGTATAGAAATGTTTACTCGTAGGAGGAAGGGAATCCAAAACAATAAGCATGAGAAATGGGCCACAAAACTTTATGGCCCAAAACGAGCTGGGAAAACGTGGCAGGAGTTCGGCGAAAGATGAGAAATGCTGGCTGCCAACTTTCCTAGTTCCGAGTAGTTGTGCAAAATAAAAGATTACTTCAGATTGCACTAGCCCTGATAAGCCATGGAAATGGCTGTCTAAAAGACAAGTTAGTTGCGGTCAAGACTCGGGGCTTGTAACATTTCATTTGGCTTAAAGTTAGCGGACCGCGTTCAGCGGAAAATTCCCAGTAACTTTTTGAAGTTAAAATTAAAAGGGCCAAAGCCAAGTTGAACGGGTTCGCCAAGGATAATCATCTTTTGACGCCCCTCATTATCTGTACGCGTACTGGTAAGTATCGCAACCCAAGCCCAATCTACCTTGATTTCCGCCCTTTTGCTTATTGAATTATGAAGCCATTTAAAGGTTGTTCCCTTTTAATCTGCTAATTAACTCAATTGACGCCTACCTGGGCCTACTTTTACCCAATTATAAGCCCACCACCTTCGGGCCTCCTTTTCTGTCCGCCGATAAGTTTACAATTTTGCAATTAATGCTCCATTTTGACGGCTACAATTGGCTACGCTTTTATTACCACCATTGTTTATTTGGCCGTGCTCAATTAAATATGAATCGCAACTTGGCCCTCGAATACCAGGCCATAAAATGCAGCGGTGCGGGACCAGCTTGCGGCACTCATAAACACATTTTATCGAAGGCAGTTAGGCCGAACTTTGGCCATTATTTGAACGTGCTGCGACTGGAAAGGAACGCCATACGATTGCATATAGGAAAAAGGCAAAAATTTTAACCGCCTTTAAATGGTCTTTAGTGGCCTTGAATTCATTCCGTATGCTTCATAGAAAAATTATATATTAATTTAATAATGCTTCTTGTCATATGTTAACCTGTTGAGTATACGCACCGTGGGCCTGGCAACTTCGGGCGCTGCTGCTTCAAACTTTCCATATGAAAAATTGATTGAAAAACTTTGCACAAGCGAACTGGCCCTCAAAGGGCTGCAACCCAAATCCTCCACCTGCTTTGCTGCACTTGGGTGTTCGGTGGTGAAAGGAAATTCCTGGTAGCAACGCAACGGGCAGCACAATGCCATGGCAACCGAGAGCTCTCCCTTTTTGGGAAGTGGCGCATGCAATCTTCAGTCGCCTCCTCTGTTCCCCACTTAAACGGTGGCCAAAAGGGAGTTGCCCCACAAGCACCTCCGCCCCCAGACCCCTCATCCCGCGCCCATTTGCATAATGGATTTGACTACAATTAGCTGGCAGCTGCAGCTGCTTCTGCCAATGACATGATTTCAAACTGGCCCAGCAGCGGGTCTCATTCCGGTCTCGATCGCAGCTGAGCTGGCTGTATCTTATATCTTTTGCTGTGATATAGTTATAGTATAGAACTTCAGATGTTCCTATAATATTACCATATGTGCCGCAAGGTATTCAGTTTGAGCTCGAAGGTCCAAGGGATTCATTGTTGAATAGCTGCATATTTTTTGGCTACCCAGTTATTCATATCTCATCTGGCAGTTGAATATTAAATTTGAATCGCTGAGTGCTTAAATTAATTACGAGCAATTCCCCGCTTTATGTAACCATGAGTTGCCAGCACTGAGCCACACAGCCGTGAACTTGATTCATCCGAGCCCAAGGGGCTGACAGCAGCAGTCGTCCTGGAACATTGCATCACTGCAGCATCCTGGCAGCCGGATTCAGTTCACTCGACATACGAAATACGAAACACGAATGGAAATGGAAATGGAAATACCAGACCACGTCTTCTGTGTGCATGTCTCCCAAGGCCTTTAACCCTTTGCATGGGTACTCTGAATTAATACCTGGCATCGTGCCCCTAATTGCAACCGCTTTAAAATACTTTTCGTGCCACTTAGCCGGAGAAGGGGGATTGTGGAGCCAACAGCGGAGCAGCCACTGTTGCCCTTTCGGTGCCCATCCTTTGCCCATCCCGCAGCTGCAGCTACTGCGCATCTAATGAGGCTCATTAACGTAATTACGTCATGTTGGCATATAACTGGCAAAAATCCCTGCCTCTTGATTACCACGATGATGAGGGATTGTGTGTGCACACACTCCATTGCTTGCCACATGGATGTGTAATCCGTATGATGCCAAAAGCAGTTTGTTTATTAATATCTGCCGAGCGAATTTCGGCGAAATTCAGCGAGTGGCCACAGATTAGCAGCTAATTTATGAAGTCGCTTCTGGGAATCACTATTTGTTATAATTATTTAGAGGATCAAATTCGAGGTCACTTTGGGCAAGTATAAGTATATATAAGTATATAAGTATATATAAATAATGATAAATATAACAAAAAAAATACATACCTATAGTCGAATATTTTGGGTCCAGCAAACTTTTGCTACCACGCAAATCACTGAGCCGAAAGTGATTTGTCAAATGCACTTTGCACCGAATCGAATCGAAAACCCAAACTCAGAGATTCTATCCAGACTCATTTCTGATTTGCAGACTCGTGATGATCCGATTTGATGGAGCAGCAATAGGAGCCACGGCAATTAATCTAATGGCAGACGTATAGCAGGGCCTAATGCATTCCTAAATAATTCAGGTGGAAATCAGCTTAATGTTCTAGTCTGCCGGCCATTTCGCAGAAACTGGAAAATAACATACTTAGGGATATTCAATCTTTGTCAAATTATTGCAGCGGGACAGCAGCAGCAGCAGATGGGCCAAAACCCTGTCTGGGCGAAACTCAGCTTACATATAATTGCTTTTCCGACCAGCCAACAATTTTTCAAAGAAAATGTCTCTGCCGCTTTCCTACCAGAGCTTTCATGTAACTGTCAATTGTCAGTAGCTGTAGTTGGTGGGATTTTCTTTTGGTCAGCAGATTTGTGTCTTGAGATTTAACGCCGCGCTCGAGTGACTTGAGAGCTCCCCAGATGCATTAGTTTAAAAAACCGGCTTTGAAGTCCTTCTTGGAATATCGAAGGACATGCAAAGAGATACGTTTTGAAAATAGCTTGTAATAATTGCATAAATGACCTCGAAACAAATTCCCCATTTTACAAGCTTAAAATACCCAAGTAAGTAAACAATTGTTTTCCCGTAAATCAATAAACATAAATTCCATTTATTATGATGTTTACCATTTTTAGGACAGGCTATTGCTTTTGTTCCATTTCCTGTGGATTCTTTATTATTTTACATATAGAAAGTTGTTAAGCTCGTCTTAACTTGTTTTTTTTTTTCAAAGTCAAAAGTTTATGACCCGGAAAATTGATTTAAGCCTATACCAAAATAAATCAATTTTTTCTAGCATTGCTTGTAAGATGCTTGTACCCGAAATAAATTCATTTTAGAAGACAAATTTACCTTTCAATTAATTTACCTTCCTCTTTGGCAATTAATTTTCTCGTATAGAAACTGAAGTGTCGCGCTCGACTTACCTAAATGCCATTTCATTACCTGTGTTTATCCGCCGAGAAACAAAATGAAACATGAGCACGGAAAAAATGGCCGGCTCGCCGTTTGAAATTTATGGCGACCTCTACGAAACGGCAGCACGAAGTGGCCAAAAAATGTTTGATGTAAATAATTAACAAGCCCTGAGAGATTTCGAGTACGAGCAGGGGATTTCTGCCCCATGGAGCGCTCTATCAAAGTGGCCGAATGTTACTAGCTTTATGGACCTTCACTGGGGAAAGCGGGCAAAAAAAGGGCCAGGAATTAACTGTGGTAATTGAGCGAAATTGCCACAAATAAAATGGCCAAAAACTCCCGGGCCTTTTTGTTGGCTTAAACTAGCGTCGGAAGTGCGCGCACATAAATTAGTCAGAATGCTGCCATGCTGGCCAACTCTTCACGAAATGCCAAAAAAAAAAGAAACGTTTTCGCTTAATGCAAGTCAATGTTTCTGCACATTTTGAATAACAAATGAATACGCGCAACAGCTTGAAAGTTTATTAATAGTTAATTAATACAATTAGTTGACGCGCTACGTGACTCGATTAAATTTTGATCGAATGAATTAGGCACCGAATATGTTCAATATTTAAAGCCGGCTCAATTTCTTGGCAACCGAACGGAGCGAGTAACTTCAACAGTTTTAACTCACCACCAATCCCCTGGTTTCCATACCAATAACCAACTTTTGGCACATCAAAGCAATTGCCCTAAACCACATTTAAAATAATTGCTGTTCACCTCTTTGAACCTATCGCAAATATACTGTCTTTTGACTGGTTTAGTTTAATTTGGCATGATACTTGATATGTACAGAGGAGCATGACCTCGTAACCATGGCTAAAAATATTTTATGCGGTAACGAGGAAAGAAAATATGTGTATATGTATGTGTGGCTGGAAATTCATACGAAAAAGGGGCAAAAAGCACGAAAATGTCAAAGAAATAAAATGGGATAAAGAAAGAGTCGAGCGCAGCTACAATTTCAAAATTTGAGATGATTGGATTATTTGCTCTTATTGTTTCCCTCTTGACAACATATACTTTTTTTTTGATGCCAATGCAATTTTGTGTCAAACGTGGAATCTTCACAATGCACTTCACATTTTATTGTTCGGCAAGAAGAAATCATAGTTTTGCTGCACTTTTCCGTTCGGCATTCATTCATCTTTTCGCCATCCGCGTGGGGCCAATCTACAAAGCTGCAAAATCAGCTTGCCACTCTACTCGAGACCACTCGTGTTCCCGTCTCAATTTGCATAAATCGAGCAACAAGCTGCTGGGGCAGATGCAACAAATAGGCAGCAGCTTAAAGCCAGCAACAAAGCCAGCCAACTAACGTCATTTTTAACACCTGGCAAGAAGCCGAACAAGTCAGTCAGTCTAACACACACACATGATGGTGAATGTTTGCAGAGCAAGAAAAATGATCACTACTTCGAGCGCCCCGAAGTATGCAACAATATATTTCAGATGCAGTAGTGTCATTTCTATTAATACAACCATACTTTCAGACACGTTGGCAGTGAATTTCATTTGAATTTCCCCCTAAGTGTATAAATAATCCTAACATTTTCTTTAGATAACTATTTATTTGCGCAGTGCACACTCGTTATGGTTATATAGAGATGGTTTGTTGCCACTTATGTATGTCGGTGGTGTGAAAATTTGCTCAACATTTTGCGACTCAACCATCTGACGGGTGCTCAACTTTAAGTGCTCGAACATAGTAAACATATTCAAGCTGAAAAAAGAGAAACAACTATGGCGTCTGTTAGCAAAGTTAGTTTTGCAGCGGAATATTCTTCAAACTTTTCACTCAGTTCCGCCGCCGGCAAAAAAAAGGCGTCAAGTAAGAAATACCCTTAATTAATCTGCCCGGGTCAAAGACAAAATAAAAGTTCCGAAAACAATGGCTAAGTATTCCTCTTTGACTTCTGGCATTGACTGGCGAGATAAGGAAAAACTTTAAAACTTTGACCCTTGGCGAATTTTTAAATTAATTGTGCAAGGTGCGGCGGGGCGTATGTGTAACAATTAACGGGCTTAATTAAAGCGATGCTGTCATGACAACATCCAGCTATCTGAACGTGGGTGAAAAAATGTAAGCTGCAAAGTTTTCACTTAGCTCCTAAGTGCCATTAGGGAGATTTTCCAGCCAAGGACTCTTGGTGGCGTACGCTGAATATTACGCATACGCCGCATATGACGCGGGCAATTTGCCAAAATATGCTTGCAAATAGAAAAAAAGAGCACGCAAAACGGAGGTATGTAAGTGTAAAACGACATGGGGCTTGCTTCATTTTGGTTGTATTACACGTAAACGGATATCCTATTTCATCACTTAATCAGCTGGACTCACTATTTTTAAAAAAAGATTTGATTCCTCCAATTATAAATGCGAGAAATAGTGCCTTATTGAAGATCAATTATGATCTTTGGAACTCCAATTTTTGTAGAGCATTCGCCTCTCCACCTGCATAGTAGAAATTTTCCGCTTGCCGAAACGACAACGATATCCTTGAGATGATGTTAGCCCAAAAAATGTTCCAAAGGGGAAAAAAAGCGTCGAAATGAAATCTTTGCTTTAGCCTAGATGGCGCTGCATCCCACGCTCTTCCACTTTCGACATCACCAGCAGTGGTTCCCGCTCGTTGACATTTCAATCGCCTTAAGTTGTCGTGGACTTCGCTACCCGATTTCCCTTTTATCTGCTGGTTCTTTTTTAAGCGGCTGCAGCGCGGCCTTAAACAATATGCATAGATTGAAAGTGGCCGGCAGGGAGCTGACAGCTATTGGCCTTTTATTGCATAATCCGCGGAGCGCTTGGCATGACCGACCGCGATCATGTCGGGCTGGACGGGATATGGGCTCTGGTGACTGTTCACACATGAACACGAATATATTTAAAGACTTACAATTTTGGGCTCCGTTCATATCTTATGTAAATGAATCGAGAGCGATAAATTATATTTAGGATTTTGTTATCTAAGGCGACATGGGTGCATTGCTCAAAAACATGTGCACACTACATGAGTCAGTCACTTGAGATCGTTCCCCGCCTCCTAAAATAGTCCCTTAGCGGGAGACCACAGATAAGGTCCTCGCCGCTCAAGATAGGCAGATGTGCCCGAGCGTGGGACCTCGATAAGGCGGGGACTATTTACTTAGGCCTCTGCGTAGGCCATTTACTTTAAGATGCGATTCTCATGTCACCTAGTTAAACCGAAGATATTTCCAAATAAAATCAGTTTCTTACAAAAACTCAACGAGTAAAGTCTTCTTATTTGGGATTTTACATTTGGTCAATCGAGCCTTTAATCGACTCTGCAGTTTCCCCCTACCAAAGGTAAGGAACTCAGAGAAAGGCCAGCTCCTTTAAGCATCTTACAGCTAAAGGTAGCAAAAATAAGTGACTCTTGTTTCCCCCTACCAAAGGTAAGGAACAGAGTATAAATATAAAAAGCAAAAAGATACAAAAGAATCTTTTATGTTTTAAAACAAGCACCTTATAGTCTATAGCTAAAGGTTGCTTTGTGTACCATTATAAATTGTGGTAAGGCGTGCTTGAGGCCATACATCAGCAATTTTTACATTTGGTCAATCGAGCCTTTAATCGACTCTGCAGTTTCCCCCTACCAAAGGTAAGGAACTCAGAGAAAGGCCAGCTCCTTTAAGCATCTTACAGCTAAAGGTAGCAAAAATAAGTGACTCTTGTTTCCCCCTACCAAAGGTAAGGAACAGAGTATAAATATAAAAAGCAAAAAGATACAAAAGAATCTTTTATGTTTTAAAACAAGCACCTTATAGTCTATAGCTAAAGGTTGCTTTGTGTACCATTATAAATTGTGGTAAGGCGTGCTTGAGGCCATACATCAGCAATTGTGAAATTAAAAAGTGCATAACAAAAGTGCCTTATAAATGCTCTAATAGCATTAAATCAGCTCATAAATAGAGTGCAGTGTATATGCCAAAAGAGCATAAATGCCGAAATAAATGGCTAAAAAACAAAAAATCTGACTGGACTACAAAAATAATAAAACGTGCCAAATAAAAAAAAAAAAATCATCTTTAAACATCGACGGAGCCTTAAAGAAGAGAAGGAAGTCAAATTCAAAGGAGCCTCTACCAGCAGCAGAAGCAGCAACAACAGCAGCAGCAGAAGCAGCAACAGCAGCAACAGCAGCAGCAACAACAACGACATCAGCTAAGTCAAAACAAGAATTTTCTGTTTATCCAAACACACATATATATATAAATACATATAAAATACATATACACGTACTATATATATTAAGAAATTACAAAAAATTTTCAAAATGATGTCAGAAAAGACTATTCAATTCCTTAAGAAGCAGTCCGAAATTATTTTGGAAATTAGAAAGTTGGAAGTAAAACCAACATTAACAGATGTAGAAATTCTAAAATTAAATGAGCTTCAAAAATGTTTCATTGCTAATCATAGCAATTTGTTAAAGATCGGCGTTGTCGATCATGAATATTTTAACACGAAGCAGTATGATTTAATAATGATGGTGTTAGAAAAAATTAAAAATAAAAATGAAAAAATTAAGGGCGAGTCGGTAGAAAACACTTTCCCTAAATCAAACACTGTCCCTAAATCAAACCCTCCCCCTACATTAAACCTTGAAATGTGTGGTCACCCTGAAAAAGAGGGTATAGCACAAAACAACGCTCTAAAAGTAGAGCAGGCATTTCGAAATAATGTTGGCCAATTTCGAGTATATCTAGAAGATACGTCTAAACTAATAGACAGTAGTCCAGATTTCCTTAAAATAAGGAAAAATAAAATTGAATTTTTATGGCATAAAATAGATAACCTGATTGAACAGGTGAATAGTCATTTTGAGAGCTCGCTATTCGAAGAAGAAATTAGCGAACTTGAATTTGACAAACAAAATATTCTTACAGCCATTAATAGTCGACTCAGTGGCACAATAAATAAAGCTGAAATGTCGACGGTTGTTAAGGCGGAGGAGTTACCAACCCTGCCTAAAATACAGATTCCCACTTTCTTTGGTGATTCCAAAGAATGGGATCTTTTTAATGAACTCTTTACAGAGCTCATACATGTGAGAGAGGATCTCAGTCCTTCTCTCAAATTTAATTATCTAAAGTCAGCATTAAAAGGAGAAGCCAGAAATGTGGTTACTCATTTACTGCTCGGCTCTGGAGAAAATTATGAAGCCACTTGGGAGTTTTTGACCAAGCGATATGAGAATAAAAGAAACATATTCTCAGATCATATGAATAGGCTTATGGATATGCCAAATTTAAATTTAGAATCCAATAAGCAAATAAAGACATTTATTGACACGATTAACGAGTCAATTTATATTATAAAATTAAAGGCACAATTACCAGAAGATGTGGATGCAATTTTCGCTCACATAATTCTTCGGAAATTCAATAAAGAATCACTCAATTTATATGAAAGCCATGTTAAAAAGACAAAAGAAATACAGGCACTTTCTGATGTCATGGACTTTTTAGAGCAAAGGCTCAATTCTAGATCATCATTCTCACAGGAAGTAAAACCTGTAAAGAAAATGATTAATAATAACAAGAATAAAAATTATAGTGACAATTGTGCATATTGCAAACTACCAGGGCATTATTTAATTCAATGCCATAAATTTAAAATAATGAATCCAGCAGAACGGTCTGACTGGGTAAGAAAAAATGGGATTTGCCTAAGATGTCTGAGGCATCCGTTTGGTAAAAAATGTATAAGCGAGCAGCTTTGTTCGACTTGTCGTAAACCTCACCACACGTTACTTCACTTTGCAGGTCATAATCCAGAAAAAGTGAATACGTGTAGAACAACAGGTCAAGCCTTGTTGGCCACGGCCTTGATTCAAGTAAAGTCGAGGTATGGAGGCTTTGAACAATTAAGAGCATTGATTGATAGTGGCTCTCAAAGCACAATTATTTCAGAAGAGTCTGCACAGATTCTAAAATTGAAAAAATTTCGGTCTCATACTGAAATAAGTGGAGTATCTTCCACAGGAACGTGCATCTCCAAGCACAAAGCGGTTATTTCGATAAGAAATTCTCCGAAAAATTTAGAAATTGAAGCAATTATTCTCCCAAAACTTATGAAGGCACTTCCAGTCAACACGATTAATGTTGATCAGAAAAAATGGAAGAACTTTAAATTAGCCGACCCCGATTTTAATAAACCGGGTCGCATTGATCTAATCATTGGAGCAGACGTATATACTCACATTCTGCAAAATGGAGTTATAAAAATAGACGGTCTCCTTGGGCAAAAAACTGATTTCGGGTGGATAGTTTCTGGATGTAAAAAATCCAAAGGAAAAGAAACCATTGTAGCCACAACAATAGAAATAAAAGAGTTAGATCGCTACTGGGAAGTGGAAGAAGAAGAAAAAGATGATATCGAGTCTGAAATCTGTGAAAATAAATTTATCAAAACGACAAAAAAAGATTCAGATGGGCGATACATTGTGTCAATTCCATTCAAGGAGGATGTCACCTTAGGAGATTCAAAGAAACAAGCGATAGCTCGTTACATGAATCTGGAGAAAAAACTAAAAAGAAATGAAAAACTTAAGGTTGACTACACTAAATTCATGAATGAATACATGGATTTAGGACACATGATTGAAGTGAGTGATGAAGGCAAATATTTTTTACCGCACCAGGCAGTGATTAGAGATTCAAGCCTTACGACCAAATTGAGAGTAGTTTTTGATGCTTCAGCAAAAACTACGAATAACAAAAGTTTGAACGACATAATGTGGGTTGGGCCACGAGTTCAAAAAGATATTTTTGACATTATTATTAAATGGAGAAAATGGGAATTTGTTGTTTCGGCAGACATTGAAAAGATGTACCGACAAATTAAAATAGATAATAATGATCAAAAATATCAATATATTTTATGGAGAAATTCTCCAAAAGAAAAAATTAAAACATATAAATTAACCACAGTCACTTACGGAACTGCATCTGCACCATATTTGGCTACCAGGGTTCTGGTAGATATTGCAGATAAATGTAAAAACCAAGTTATTAGTGCAATAATTAGGAATGATTTCTATATGGATGACCTAATGACTGGAGCTGATTCGGTAGAAGAAGCTAATAAATTAATAACATTAATTCTCCATGAATTGCAGAAAGTTGGATTCAACTTAAGGAAATGGATTTCCAACAATTCCAAAATATTAACCACTGTGGAGGACACAGGGGACAATAAGGTTCTCAATATTATCGAAAATGAATGTGTTAAAACTTTAGGACTAAAATGGGAACCTCAAAATGATTTATTTAAGTTCAGCGTAAATTGTAATGATGAATCAAAAAATATAAATAAGCGCGTTGTGTTATCAACGCTAGCAAAAATATTTGATCCGTTAGGATGGTTGGCACCAGTCACGGTTTCAGGAAAACTTTTTATTCAAAAACTTTGGATAAATAAAAGTGAATGGGATCAGGAATTATCCATAGAAGATAAAAATTATTGGGAAAAATATAAAGAAAATTTATTATTGTTAGAGAATATTCGAATCCCAAGGTGGATTAATTCAAACAGTTCTTCAGTCATTCAGATTCACGGATTTGCGGACGCCTCCGAAAAAGCATATGCTGCAGTAGTCTATGCTAAAGTAGGACCTCATGTTAATATAATAGCTAGCAAAAGTAGAGTCAACCCTATAAAAAATAGGAAGACAATTCCCAAACTCGAGCTGTGTGCAGCTCACCTGCTTAGTGAATTAATCCAAAGACTAAAAGGATCAATTGACAATATAATGGAGATCTATGCTTGGAGTGATTCCACGATTACCTTAGCATGGATTAACAGTGGTCAAAGTAAGATCAAATTTATAAAAAGAAGAACGGATGACATTCGGAAATTAAAAAATACTGAATGGAATCATGTTAAGTCAGAGGATAATCCAGCAGATTTAGCATCCAGGGGAGTGGATTCTAACCAGTTGATCAACTGTGATTTTTGGTGGAAAGGTCCGAAATGGCTAGCAGACCCAAAAGAACTTTGGCCTCGGCAGCAGTCTGTAGAAGAACCTGTCTTAATAAATACGGTATTAAATGACAAAATAGATGATCCTATTTACGAATTAATAGAAAGGTATTCCAGTATAGAAAAACTTATACGTATAATAGCATACATAAATAGATTCGTGCAGATGAAAACAAGAAATAAAGCCTATTCATCAATTATTTCAGTAAAGGAGATAAGAATAGCGGAAACAGTTGTTATTAAGAAACAACAAGAATACCAGTTTAGGCAAGAGATAAAGTGCCTTAAAATCAAAAAGGAAATCAAGACAAATAATAAAATATTGTCATTGAATCCATTTTTGGACAAGGATGGGGTTCTAAGAGTTGGAGGAAGATTGCAAAATTCCAATGCAGAATTTAATGTTAAACATCCAATCATTTTAGAAAAATGCCACCTAACAAGCTTATTAATAAAAAATGCTCATAAGGAAACATTGCATGGAGGGATAAACCTAATGCGAAACTATATCCAAAGAAAGTATTGGATTTTCGGGTTGAAAAATTCGTTAAAAAAGTATTTAAGAGAATGTGTAACGTGTGCAAGGTATAAACAAAATACAGCTCAGCAAATAATGGGTAACTTGCCAAAATATAGAGTGACGATGACATTCCCGTTTCTTAATACTGGAATAGATTACGCAGGTCCTTATTATGTTAAATGTTCAAGAAATCGTGGCCAAAAAACATTTAAAGGATACGTTGCTGTATTCGTTTGCATGGCCACCAAAGCCATACACTTAGAAATGGTAAGCGATCTAACTTCAGACGCATTTTTAGCAGCACTCAGAAGATTTATTGCTAGACGGGGAAAATGTTCCAATATCTATTCAGACAACGGAACAAATTTTGTAGGAGCTGCAAGAAAATTAGATCAAGAGTTATTTAATGCAATACAAGAAAATATAACGATTGCAGCGCAGCTTGAAAAGGACAGGATTGATTGGCATTTTATTCCCCCGGCAGGACCTCACTTCGGAGGTATTTGGGAAGCTGGAGTTAAGTCAATGAAATACCATTTAAAGCGTATAATCGGCGACACTATTTTGGCTTACGAAGAAATGTCAACTCTTTTATGTCAAATAGAAGCATGCTTAAATTCAAGGCCATTATACACTATAGTTAGTGAGAAGGACCAACAAGAAGTTTTAACACCAGGTCATTTTTTAATTGGAAGACCACCTTTAGAAATAGTCGAACCAATGGAAGATGAAAAAATCGGAAATTTGGATAGGTGGAGACTTATCCAAAAAATGAAGAAAGATTTCTGGGTTAAGTGGAAAAGTGAATATTTGCATACGCTCCAGCAAAGGAATAAATGGAAAAAGGAAATTCCTAATATAGAAGAAGGGCAAATAGTTTTATTAAAGGATGAGAATTGTCATCCTGCAAGATGGCCTTTAGGAAAGGTGGAAAAGGTGCATACAACGTCCGAATATTTAATTTATAATTTTGAGATAGATTCCTATCACATAATGACGGAAGCCACATTAAATCAATGTCAGAAATGGCAATTAAATAAGAGAATATGCAAAGGAAGTTGGCCCTGGAATTCAGCGAATGATAATGCATGTGAGATTCAGCCTCTAAAGCCAGATAAAGCGGCGAACTGCATCTATAAAACAGTAGTCGACTCTAAAAGTTACTGGGTAGAGTTAGAAAAGAAAAGTAGTTGGTTGTTTAAGGTTCCTGCGAATTCAAAAGTCCGTCTGCAATGTACTGGCTCTCAAATTGAATTGTTTGATTTGCCTCAGCAAGGAGTTTTAAGCATTGCGCCATATTGTACGGCAAGAACCGACGATAAAATTCTAGTTGCCCACCATAACATTCAGTCCGAAAGTGAAGAATTATTATCAACACCTTATATAGGAGAAGTTAGTGAAGTGCCGAAGATTATTTGGGATCCGCTGAAACTATCAATATTAAATCATACTGAGGAATTTGAACGATTGAATAATGAAATTAAATTTATGAAAGAGAACCATCAAAAATTGAAAGATTTACATTTCCATCATATTTCCGGACATGCTGGATTAATTATTGCTTTAATACTAATGATAGTATTAATAATATATTTCATACGGAAATGTGCTGTGCAACAAAGAATGCAAGCAATAACCTTTGCAGGTCCGTTGCCAGTACTATAAATATCAATAGTAAATAAACAATAAAATAATATAACAAATAAAAATATACAGTCCACTATATCGTTGTTTAATAGAAAATGTACTTCTACATAGAAAAAGCAAAATGTTTAAAATAAGTTAATTGAGTACAAATTGTTGAATTAAAAATAATATAAACCATAATTGTAATCCAATAAAATTAAAGGCCAGAAAAACTAGGCCCATTGAAATCTTAGTTGCAAAATAAATGAACATATATCAAATAAATACAGTCCACTGCTGTTATAAATGCAACTAATATACTAATGTACATCTCAGCTTTGCTGGCCCTTTGGCAGAATGTTCACACATGAACACGAATATATTTAAAGACTTACAATTTTGGGCTCCGTTCATATCTTATGTAAATGAATCGAGAGCGATAAATTATATTTAGGATTTTGTTATCTAAGGCGACATGGGTGCATTGCTCAAAAACATGTGCACACTACATGAGTCAGTCACTTGAGATCGTTCCCCGCCTCCTAAAATAGTCCCTTAGCGGGAGACCACAGATAAGGTCCTCGCCGCTCAAGATAGGCAGATGTGCCCGAGCGTGGGACCTCGATAAGGCGGGGACTATTTACTTAGGCCTCTGCGTAGGCCATTTACTTTAAGATGCGATTCTCATGTCACCTAGTTAAACCGAAGATATTTCCAAATAAAATCAGTTTCTTACAAAAACTCAACGAGTAAAGTCCTCTTATTTGGGATTTTACAGTGACCGATAAGGGATTTACGCTGGCAAACCCAAATTTGCATAACAACTTCCGCTGTGTTTGTGTCCGTTTATTTGTTCCCGGTCCGATTTTGTCATTAGCTGGTTTCTGTGTTTGTTCACCTGTTAAGCCCGTTGATTGCGGGCTATAAATGGGATTTGGTGTGGGATCCTGTTTCTGTGTGATGCCAAAAAAGGAAATCGCATATGCATTTATTGGTCGGTGGGAGTCAGTCTGCAAAATGCATTCCACATTCAGGAATTCTTTTATATCAAATTTGGCTTTAAGCCAATAATTGCAGATAACGAGCTCCATAGTTTTGAATACATTTGATTTGAAATTAGTCTTGGGGGCGCCATAAATAGTGATTGCGTTGGGCTCGGACTGCAAACAGGTATAAACAAACCACAACAAGCCAGCAAACCTATTAGCATAAACCACTTGGCAGATAATCGCACCTTAAGCTGACTCCCAACGAAATGCAATAACATAAAAAAGAGGCAGAAGGAGCAAATGAAAACAATTCCGAGTCCTTGAACTTGGTATTCGTGTTGGGAATTTCGTTTACTGCCAATTGCTTGATAGTGATGACAGAAGTACATGTTTGTTCAAAGGTAAAGTTAAAGGTAATTTAAAAATTAAAAAAAAATAGAAGTTTATAATAAATGCTTCATATAAAAAACAGTGTTTTACGTATTATTTTATTTTATGAAAAATATCAAACTTAAGCACGGCGTACCTTTTCTTAGATCCTTCCCATCTCTGATTTTTTCCCGGCAGATGGTGCGCGGTGGATGTGGCAATAAAAGTTGGCCACCGCTTGGTCGTGAGATTTACTGCTGACTAAAGGACACGCAAAGCCTGTGTTTGCATGTCCACTCCAACGATTTGCTGCAGTTTGCTCGAATATCTTCCGCTTTTCCACCTGCCACTTTCCGCGATTTCCGCGCTGGACCAGCGGAAAAACGAGGAAGAAATAACGAGGAACTAGCGCTGCAAGTTGGAAGTTGAGACAAGAAAAGGAAAATTAAAATCGTTCAGATTGCTGGGAGGTCCTTTGGCCAAGTCAATGTGTCAGGTGTCATCGGACGGGTCTTAATTAAACTGCATGCCGGGGCTTACCTCTTACCCGGAAAACCTGACGTTGGCCATTAGTGGGGCCAAACTATACCGCCTAAGGAGCCAAGGAGCCGAGGAAATTTGCAGCGCCCACACTGCGCATACTTAATATCAATTAACTGTCAGTAGAGGCAACTGCAGCAGCTGCCGAGCAAAGTGATTATAATTAAAACTTCGAGTACGGGCCAGCTAATTAGGAGAACTTGGCCAAAACATGCATTCTATTAACTGCAGTCCAGGACTGCAGAACGGAAAAACGGAGGGTCGGAAAAGTTTTCAGCTCAGACGGAGGACAAAGTATCTGAAAAGTTGTCTGCCGGCGGCTTGTGCCCAAAATCAATTGAGAATTAATTAGGCGGCAGACGAAAACTTCGATGCTGGCGGCATTTTTCAACAATTATGCAGCAGGTGAGCGCAGATGAAAGATGAATGGATGAATGTGCCCCGGCTTTCCCTCAGTGTAGGCTGTAATTCGATTATTCCGAACGAACACGAATTGAAGTGTCGCCTTACATGGTACTCACCAATTAATTACCCAATATTGTAGTACACTTAATACTGGCCAAATCCCAGGCGAAGTCGTGGCCTGGAGCTTCATTGGTTTCGTTCATTTATATCCATCGGCTGTTGCTTGTGTTTAAAGGACCATTAATTTGCATAAAATTCGCATAAAATGCACTCCATGAATAAGAAACTGTTGAGCAGACTGAGTCGCAGGATTACAGGGATAGCGCGAAAGTCCCTCAATTGAATCATCATTAAGCATTCAGTCCTCTGCACGAAAATCCCAGAAATTTACATTCACATTTCGCCAAATGGCTGACAACTATGCTCGAAATTATTCCCTTCTGTTTGGTCTACTAAATAAATTCCAAAGTCTGCTTGCTCTCTGCCAATTTGCTGTGCGTCTTTAAAATTTTCAATTAAATTTCGTTTGCACAAAACTGTTTTTCTTGTGATAATTGGACAAATTGCATGACAAGTCGACAACGAGCAAGGTGGACAAAAGGACAGGAAATGGCAACAAGTTATGACCGGACTAGAAATTGGAATAGCAATCTTTTAGCCAATTGGATTCTTCATTGTTATTTTTTTAAAAACACTCCATACTGGGATCATAACTTAATAACTTAAACTATACAATTTGGGCTTGCCTTTGTGATTTAAAGAGTTGTTAATACTTGTCCCCTACCATGTTTATCTGTTTTTTCTGCCAACTGATTTATGGCACCTTTGCCTGGCGCAGGACATTGCATTTTTAACCCACTACATCCGATAATCCCCGGCCAGTTAATTGCCAGTCGGGACCTTTGCACACGACTCTCGATTTAAAGCCCCACCTTTTTAATTAATCTCGGGGGGCACTGAAAGTTGAATGCGCCGATAAGAGGGAATGAAAACACACGCTGTTTACCAATTAATTGTGAAAAATGCTAATTGGCACTGCCAGTCAATTTCGTGTTGATTTTTCGCGTTAAGACACGGCAGCCGCAGCAGCTTATCAGTATTTGCACAGGACCTGCCTAAGGAGTTGACCATTAAAATCTAAATGAAATGCTTTGATTCGGCGCGGTCAGTGGCCATAAATTTAATGACTTGCCCTGCGGACCGAGATTGCCTTATTTATGGCCAGCAATCTCAATCTGGGCCTGCTTAATTAGATTATTTACGCAGCCCGAAAGGCTTTTGAGCCCACTCTAGCTGGGCCAGCGTTTTATGACACATCTAATGGACACACAGTCGCCGTCGCCCACAAATCCAATGGATCGATGTTGGCCATCGACCAAAAACCGCAATCATTGCGCTTAAAACGAATCAATTAGAGTCCTCTGAACCTCTGACCTATCAACCATTTGGGCGGGTGGTCCTGTTCATCCAGTCCACCTCCCATCGCAATATGCCGATGATGATGTGGCGACAAGAGTTATGGCCTGCGGAAATAATTTCGATGTGCAGGCGGCTGCGGAAAATTCGGCACTAAGCTCGTAATCCCAGGATTCCAATTTCTGGCGGCTATAAAACATATTAAATCCTGATATTCACAAGATACAACCGCATGTATTTGCTGTTTTTATTTATAATATAAAATGGAAACTCATAGAATTTAGTTTTGAACTCATTGCCATAAATGTACATATATTTATTACTTTTACTTTTAGCCATAAAGTGTGACATCATTAGTGGTTGTTAGGCAATATTTATATTTAACCGCCCACTTTCTCCCATTCGCTGCAGATACTTTTCTAGGCCAAACATTTCATTAGCATTTCTGTCCCACTTGTTTGATATGACAACAGTTTAATGTCATCGATCAATTTAAGTGGGTTTCGCCAGCAAGGGACAGGAAAATTTGCCATTAATTAGCCAAAGCTTGGAGGACATCCCTTTCGACTGCCAGCAAACCCGAAGAAAAAACACAAAAATGGCAAAAGGAAAAAACCATAGAAATAACAAACGATGCAAAAAATGAAACAAAAACAAATGAGACAATCGGCTAGACATGAAACGTGGGTTGTCTCTAATGATGATGATGGGCCTAAAAACAAACTTGGCCAAACAAAGGCATACAAACGGTCGCAAATGTGTGTTTGGCCCTGAAAAGGGTCACTTAAAACTCCCGAATTGAGGCATTAAATTTAGAAAAATATGTAACAGAAATGTGAATTCAAAGTAGCAATATTTTAATAAGCAATTAAATAGTAAATTTAGTTTCAATTCAAATTGCATTAGTTTGTGATACTGGCGTGTAATTAGGGAATTGCCAATTATTGGATTATCAGCTGTAAAAATCAGTAGGCTAATTATTTTAAGCCAAATTACAGTTTTTATTGTTTGCATTGGCTTGTCTATTAACCATTTCCATTTATGAATATTTAATTTTTGCTTATTTAATCAGCGCAACATCTCTGTATTTATTTTCATAGTTGGTGGAAACACAAACAACGGAGTCAGAAACCAAATCAACAAAAAAGCAGCTTGCTTTTCAGCGCGAAATTCAGGAAAGTTGCCCCATAATATGCCGCACGTGTTTAAAAATTCGTTTTATTTTTCAATTTTAACCGCCGAGTTAATCAGGCGACGTGCTCTTAACGAGCCCTTTGTTGTGCCCATCGAATGACGTGCGGCATTACTTTATAATATTTTAATAAACAAATGAAGTAAATCGAATTATGGCTGTCGGGATAAATGGCATCTGCGAGAGAAGCGCATAATTGAAGTGAGTAATACACTTACTGCTAAATGTTTCAAATAAATGCGATAAATGTGTTGTTATAATATATTTAAAATATATAAAAAATGCACTGAGGGCTAATTCGATGGCAAAGCCTTTTAAGCACTCAGGTTACCCCTATAAAATCCATATTAAATTTAATGATTATCTGCAGAACCTAGCCAAGATGAAACCCACATTTGATGGCCATTTCTGGACAGGACGGCTTACGATAACCGTTTAATTGCATATTAAAAGGGCCCAAATTGAGCACGAGTCTATATGGTAATGGTAAATGCAATTACTGCGAAATGCCTGCCAGTTGTTACAAAATTTAATTACAAACGTAAATGTTGAAAGATGTGTGCTCCCAGCTAGCTGGCAACATCATTAACTTTTCACAGGCCAGCCGAAGCAGGCGCTTTTCCTCCCTCCTATTTTCCGCCCGCTTTCCCCCATCCAAATGGAAATATCACCGCAGGCTAGATATATAAAATGCCATGTGTCCACACGAAGGTGGCCTCCGGAAGGAGGAGCTCAAGCTAACCGACGGATGAGGACGAGGACGAGGACTCCACCTTCTGTCTCTTCAGTCAGTACATATTATTTTTCAATTAAAGGACAGCTAGAGCTGCACGGCGATTCCGCGTATCCTGTTCGTATTTTTAAAATCAATTATGCAAATGGCCGTTCCTATTTTCATAATCCACATCGTAGAAGTAAGAGATATATTTACACATATATAATGGCCGCAACAACATGATAACAATTTGCATTCATGAGCACTTGTTGAAGAGTTCGTTAGCTCGGGCTGCTTTTTCCATTGTTCTGGCTAGGCTGACGTCAGGATAGCTCGGAGTGGGCACAATCCGGCGGGCAGGAGGAGCACTTGTCCCTGGGATTAGCATCTTTATAATGCGGACAGAAAAGTTTTGCCGCCCAACTTTTGCTCACACTCGATGGCTTTACATGCGCTCATAAATCAGTCAGCGAGTGGTGGAGTTTTTCAGAATTTCAGCAAGGGCCATATGTTACGAAGCTGAGTGAACCAATTTTCCATTGAATTTTTAACAATTTATTGCGGCGATATATCAATCCAAAACTTTGCCAATTGGGAATGTAGGTGGGCTTTCCACGCATTCGAAATTCAAATAGGTTTACAGACGAGCGGACTCAGCTCCTTTATCTCGCTTTCGCCCGAATTGGCAAACTTTTCATTAGCTAATGCCAGCGGTTGGCAATTAGCCGTGGGAGTCAGCTCTGTATAATAATCCCCGCCATTTCACCCACTAATTCCACACAATTTGAGCCGCGTGCCACGCCACTTGAACTCTTGTGAAACGAAAGTGAAATCAAGTAAATTATTGTTTTTGATCCGAGTCCCATGCGAGACGCCCCCCCTTTGGAGCTTTGGGCGCCTTCACTTCCCACAATAAATTCGAATAAGCCCACTTGCGCCTCCGAAATATAACCATAACCATTAGTTCATCCACATCTGCACCTCGGATAACTGGATCCCGGTATCCGTGGGATTCCTTTGGCCCCCGAGCCGTCGACTTCAAAGGCGTTTAGCAGCAGCTGCTGCCGCTGCATCGCTGGTATTTGGTAATGAGCTCCTGGATGGAAGCCTAAGCCATTCTTGGGAGCTTCCAGTTGATACTTTGTCCACCTTTACCCAGAAGAGGCCTGCGGAAGCACATAATAGATGGCAGAAGGTAGCTTCATCCTGCAGAGTCCCGAATACTCTAACCTTGCTTCAAAAATGAACACCACGCGCTCAGAATATTTGATTTTCTTATGTTGCTGATTGTTATGCAGTATTGTTTATTGTTATAAATAATTGTATAGATTTTTATAAATACATATTTGCAAGTAATTCATTAAATTTCTTTTGAGAGAGTATCCATTATCGTTTGCCCCACATGACTATGCGTATTATATTCGCAGTCTACACACACCCACATTAAGGTGGGCGTGACCCGTGCGAAATTCGAACGACAGGACAACTGTCAAAGTGTCGACCCGCCAGTCGTCTGGTTTTTCGGGGCTTCGGTGCTCCATGCTGGACTCGTTTGGGGTTTGCTTTGCCAGCTGTCGACATTTGGCTAAAACACTGGGGTGACAACACTTGTGCGATGCCAAGGGTCAGAACATTTGGCAACAGTCATCACACGCCGCCCACCCTTCCGCCCACATGACTAATTAGGCAGCAACATCGGTGGATGGTGCAGGAAAAACAACTCTCGCAGACATAAAGCTGCAAAAACTAGGCCAAAAACTGCATAAATTCAGTCATAAAATGTTGTGAAGATGTCTGTATCATCTTAAATGGGCTTGTTTCGGATTCAAGCCTGACTTAATTAAGGAATCACATTTAAAGCTGAATTATTTCTCAGCCCTGCTTGTCCTTTTGGCAATGTTCTATGGATAACTCGATTATAATTTAGATTTTTAGCCTTGAATTTGCCAAGCTATTTTCCCACAGCTGCGTCTTGACTTGTGTCAAACAATTCAGACCTCATTGCCGGTGATATAAATTGATGGCATGTGAAAATCCCATTTAATTGCCTAGGCAACAGCAACACCTGCATGGGTCGGTGACCATTTTCATTACGCCGCCTGCTATTTGAAGCGGATCTCAGACAGTCTGCAGTGCACTTCGTTTCCAATTAACCGCGCTGCCATTTAAAGTTGATGTCAGGCCACTTGTGGGAATTAAAAAATGGAAATACAGAGCGAATGAAGTGGGCAAATTGTTGCAGATTGCCGGGGGATCTGGGATGTGGAATCTCACACATCTGCGGCACGTGCAGCGACCAGATTGAAAGAGCTGATTTAGATTAACGTGCATGGCGACAAATTGTGGGGAAAACTAAAGTGGATTATATGTGTCGTCGGGGACAGGGAAAATCGAAAAATGACCCAGCTTGAAGGCGAAAGATGCAAGTAAAGTTGCTGAAAGTATTGAAGATACTTTTCGCCCACCTCATGGGCGTAATATGCATATTTTCAGAACTTTTGCCGCCTGAATAATCCTCTTGAATGACACCCATTGTTTGTTTGGCCAGCAAAGTTTCTCTACACATACATGGTATATAGCATGCTATATAGGAACAAACAGCAGGAAGAATAGCAACAATTTTCCCAGATTTGTCATGCATCAAATACTGTTTTGTCCATTTCCATATGGCAATCCAATGCTCCTGCTTTATGTCGGATTTTCCATTCTCCGTCCATTTTGCGGCGTTATTAAAAAGTTTGCAATGCAACAATTTCCGCTTTTCCACACATCACGGCTACAATTTTGATGGTCAGCTGGGAAAATGGCTTTCACCTACTTTGGCCTACTTACACTGAACTCAAGTTTTCCCTTTGCATTTTTCCCAGTTTGTGGCTACACATTACCCACACGCTGACCGGTTGGAAAATAACCATAATGGGCTCGAGTTTCCTTATTAAGTTAGCCAGACCACATTTCACAAACATGCTCAGCGGCCAACTGATGTTGCCACAACATCTTGAACGGAAAAGTGCTGAAAACTCAGAAGGAAAAATCTGTGGTGCTTCCCCTTTGGGTTCTAATCAAATGGATTAAAAGCACTTTAAGTGGTACATATATATTTCGTATCACGAAACTGAAACTGATGTTTGACTTATCCTTCAAATGTTCATATTAGTGCATTCCCAAAGTAACTTTGATCCATATGGCCGACCATGAATCCAATTATCAAGAAATATCGCTTGAGGCTAAGGAAAACAGAACGGGACTCTACCACTGGCTATGTGTTTCGCATCATCCGAATTGTCATTCTACTGTCGCTCTGGACCGGATCCACGATCATCCTGTTTCTCCACACGCCTGAGGAGCTCACCACGTCGATGGTGACCGTGATGCCCAACAAGACGGCTTTGCGGAATGTTAAGATGAAGCAGGACTCCGTGGAGATACGCCTGAATGGGGCCATAAATGCGTATCTGACGAACCACAGGGTTAGGACATCCAACTTTTCGGCTGTTGGAGTTCGATTGGAGTGGCGCGATCGAGGGATGAACCGCAGCCTTTGGCGCACTGGCATGTGGATGGTGTACATGTACACGGATAAGAAGAAGTACCTGCAGGTTCATAGGGTCTTTCAGTTCTCCATTTCGGGATGGCAACATGAGAGGTCCCTGATCCAGCGTACTTTGCCACATGATCGTTCTCTTGAGAGCTCCGTCTATGACTGGGCCTTTGCGCAGACGGTGATCTCATTCGAGAGCATGAGCAAGGATCCGGTGGGTCTGCTCGTGACGGTGAACAGCACTCCGTTGAAGCACGGACTGGGTATACTGTATGCCGCCCTCCTGGTCATTGGTCTATATGCCATTATCATCTGGGACTTTTCGGACCGTATCCTGAGCACTTTGCTCATAACAGCTATGTCCCTGGCCCTGCTCACCGTTTTGGGGAACAGGCCCACTGTGGAAACGATAGTGAGTTGGGTGGACTGGGAGACCATGATGATCCTGCTGGGCAATATGGTAATAACATCGCGCATGGCAGATACAGGCTTCTTTGACTACCTGGCCGTGGTCGCCTATCGCATCGCCAAGGGTCATGCCTGGCTGCTGATCGGCCTTTTGGGATTCTTCGTGGGATTGACCTCGACTTTTGTGGACAATGCCACCGTGGTGCTTCTCTTCTGCCCACCCGTCATTCGACTATGCGAGGTGATGGACTTGAGGACCACCTTGGTGCTCATCATCGTAGCAATCTATGCAAATATCGGAGGGTCTATTACCCCAGTGAGTGGGCCACCCAATACCATCATAGCGACCAATAAGATGGTGGAGTCCGCAGGGATAAATTTTGTTCGTTTCTCGCTACTCATGCTCCCGACTGCTTTGATCTGCCTGGCGTCTACCTTCGGCCTAATCTACTGGACCATGGATAAGAAGATCTACATCCTGGACGAACATCAGTTGAATCTAGCAAAGAAGCGGCGAGAGAATATCAGAACCTCATTTGATATCCAGCTGAGGATCGCCGAACTGCGAAGACAGCCAAGGAGCAGGATGATCCCTCCGGCTGAGGGCTACTTCGTGACGCTGGCAACCTTGGAGGCGAGCAATTTTGTCCGCAAGAAGGTGCTGCTGGTGGAATCCCTCCTGGCCCTGGGCTTTGCCGCCTTCTGCTTCATTCTGCAATCGGTTCCCTGGGCCATTCCCGGAGCCTCTCTGGGCTGGATATCAATTCTGTCCGCCTTTCTGCTGCTCATCCTGATCGACCAGAAGGATATCGTCAAGGTCATGGCCAGTGTCGAGTGGGGCATCATGCTGCTTCTCGCTTCTCTCTTCATTCTCACCATGGTCGTCGATGAACTGGGCCTCATCCACTGGCTGGGCTCTCTGGTGCTGTCCGTGATCCTCCGAGTGGACGAGTCATACCAGACCATGGTCGGCATGCTCCTGATCCTCTGGCTTTCGGCCCTGCTCTCCGCCTTTATCCACAATGCGGCGGTGGCCCCCATCATGGTGAAACTCTGCACTGACATGGTCGTATATGACGAGGGCCAGATACGCCTACTGCCGCTCATCTGGGCCACGAGCATGGGCACCAGCTACGGTGCCAATGGCACTCTCTTGGGCTCCCTGGCCAACGAGTTCGCCGCGGTGGTGGGCAAAGCTCATGGCTACAAGATCAGCTTCAGGTCATTCTTTGTGGTTGGATTCCCTATCATGCTCTTCACCGTTGTCATCTGCTCGATTTTCCTAATTATTGCCCACTCAATTTTTGATTGGCATTAGATTCGAAAAGCTTTCATTTGTTTATGATAAAATTTATACCACATTTTAAAGATTGTTTTGTAGTTCACTAATATTTTCTACCGTATGTACGCGTTTATGCCAAATTTGTTGGCCGGTAACTGCTGGCCCACCAAATATTTGCTTAAACCATTGAAATTGCCGTTTAGGGCACAACACCATTTTCCGACGAGCGGGGGAAAATGCAAATGAGTTTCATTGTTTTCCAGTCGGAGGGGCCATCAGTTTTTGGCGCCTGGAAAACGCGTGCATGGCGGACATACACACATGCACTGAGAGAAATTAGTGCTATCCAGCCATATGCTAACATTAATTTCATAGCTGTATTATCACTGAAAATACTCTGGATTTAGAATATACTTACTTAGATATTAAACAAATTCCTATATTGTATATTAGTACGTCGGGGCTGACACATTTTTCTCAGTGCATAAATGCGTATCGATGCATTTGCTCGCACATATGTGCGCATGTATATTAAATCGCGTTTTCGCTGGCGTCTTTTGTTTACCAAATTGAATTTTTCATTACCGCCTGGCCAAGTGCTGTTGTTGTTGGGTTCTGCAATGCAGTTGGCGTTTCTGTGTCCTTTGGAGCCCCGTGAAGGACCCCCCTTGGCCCCATCCAGCACTCGGCTAACACACACGCTCTCGGTTTATAATTGGATTTTGATTCGTTTTGCATAAAAAGTATGCTAACATCCAGACGCCAGACAATTCGGCGAAAAAGCGCTATGTGCGTTCGAATTTTATGGCTTCCACAGAGGCGTCGCTTTGTCCAGGACCAAAATCGAGCAAAAAGTGCGTGACCCAGTCGCAATAATAGCGAAAAACATCTGGAGTCCTTATTGAGCTGCGCCCCCTTTCCCGACCCGATTGGCATATAATTCGACTGCATTTCTACTCAGTTGTATGTGTATGGCTTTTGTATTTATTGCATGCCATATTTGTGAATTTACATATTGGGCTTACATGCGTCATGCTTATGCAGCTTCATTTGATTGCCACAAATATGTCCAGTTGGCATCGAGAAAAATCACTTTTCGGCCATATCAAGCAGATGTTGTTTAGATGACTTAGTTTATTATATGGCGCTCTGATTGGGGATTTATTCATATCAGTAATTTAATATTGGGGTCAGAGAATAACTGAAAAGCTGGCATGTTATGTATGCTTGTGGTTTGTAAAGAATTCAATGAAATGATGATGACTCTTTCTTTACCAATCTTCTATTTAGTTGTTTCAACTCATATTTTTAGTTGTATCTCTACTTTTCTTTATTTTTTAAACGCTTGAGACTACACCTTTAGCTCTTAATGTCCCGAAAATGTCCCCAAAGGGAACAAGGGTTTCCTTTACCCTTCTCTCAGCTTCCCCATTAGCCCAACTAAATTATGGCCAACTAAAAAAATGAGTTTACAAGCTTGCGGGAACAAGTGGCTCGTAAGTCGGGTTAATCTCTCCATCTAGTACCCACTTGCCCGATCCCAACCAACTCATAAATCTGCCCCATCCACGACTGCAGTGGACACTGTCCACGAGCACACCTTTCTAATGTCCCATTCTGTGAGGCATATTTAATTTTTTGGCCCAGTCGAGTCCTGGCGCCGACATGCGTGCTTTATGGGCCGTAATCCCGACGAGGAGCAGCAGTCGCACCACGGGCACTTAGCACTCCTTAAGTTTTACAACTTCACGCTCAATCAGACGCTGCCAACGGCTGCTGGCCATAAAAAAGGAACACCCCGAACTCGAACTTTAACCCGGACCAAGTCCGATGCGGATGTACTTTTTTATGTATCTTTAAGGTAGCGTTAGAACTTGGGCTGGGCTTTTTTTTTTGGTCTATTGTTGTGGTTGGCAGGAGCCAAGAAAGTAAATAAATACGCCTGGGTATTCAGCTTTCCCAAATCCCCTTCCTTTATCGGTAAACCAGATACCCTTTCTTGATTTGAGGTATATTAACGATGAAGGAAGTTATGCAAAATGTAAAAACTTTTGATCACTGTTTACGGTTTCCTTACTGCTCAAAAGTGGTTTCTTTGCTAATAAAAGCGTTGTTAAAAATTAGAATAACGATTTTCCTGAATAATATAAACTTATCTGCTTTTTATTGCTAAAAGGGAGTCCTTGAAAATCCATATTTGTGCTGGAGTAAATAAAGATTAAAGCCAAAGGATAAGTTTTAGGAGAAGCACATATTCTATTATTTGGATTACTTGAGAAGGGAATTCTGGTGGTGACCATCTCACTTCCTGTTTTCCTGTTTTTGTTTTCGTTCTGCGGTGGTTAACTACTTTGTGTTTTTTAGGACTGACCGCTCTCGCGTTTCCCATGGCGATGCTTTTATCCAAATTATTTTATTTGCGCCGGCAGAAATAATAAATTATGGCAACGGAAATCAAAAGGCCACTTCAGCGACGGGCGAGTGTGGCAACCAGAACCGACATGTTTGGATATGGATATCCATTCAAGGGATACATAGTTGCCACGTCCGTGGGATTTGCAGGAGGGTTTCCGGATGCCTATGATGGCTATAATAAAGCATAACGAGCTTAAAGCGGGTGTCAAGTGGGTGGGTGGTGGTGGTGGTGGGGCAGGTTGCTACACTCTTGAGATTGCTGCAACCGTGGCAACTACAACAACAACAACAGCAACTTGGACGGGTTGTTTGCTTTGTTTTATGGCTAATTTTAGACAATTTATGAAGTGTTGGTTATGCTTGATAAGAGCCTCAAGCGGCAGCGACAACAATAACAAGCTGCGGAGCAATTCATGCAAATGAGCTCGGCTTTAAGTCCTCGCCCTGCCACATTACGCATACGCCCCGTAATGCGCGACAAATGATAAAGCCGCGTAAGCCGCTCCCGAGCTCTACATGAATGCCTTTCCACCCTTCCAGAGGCACAAAGTTATCACGGCTGACATATGAAGTTGTTAATTTCTAGCAACAACAACGCTCGGTTCAGAGTTCAAGATGAAAAAGCGAATGACATTAGGCATTGTTGACAAGAGTGGCTGAAATCTTCATCTGAATGTGTTTCTTTTTTCAACTTCCGCAACTTCTGAAATTGCCTCCTAATGTGTCCCTGTGGTGGAGGCAGGAAAATAAATTTGATGACTTGGCAGTGGTAATTAAAAATGAACCGCGGAAATCCGAGCGCAAATTAGGGTGAATTAGCCCAATGTCATAATAAATAAATAATCGCAATGAACGAAAGCTAGTCGGAACTTTTTGCATTTATTTGTAATCAAATAGAGCCGAAACACTTAATAAGTGGTAATTGAAAGGTTTCTGCGGAAATTGAATCCAGCAAAAGGGAGCAAACTAAAGGCCAAATGGGCCAAAATGGAAATGAGTAATGCAATTTGCAGCACAGCCACATTTCGAATTGGCCACAGCTCGACATTTACTGTTTACATTATTAAAAGTAATCAAATCACACTCCCCCTCTTTGGGCCATGGTCGAATAGAGATGGACGATGGCCGAAAGCGAGACTGGTTTAATTATTCAAATGAAATTCTAAATAAATTGATAGGCAGCAAGTTGGCAAGTGCTGTGTGTTTTCCACTGGAGTGGCGAGAGTTTTGTTACCCAACCAGTGGCATTTTCAAAACTTTATTTGTCTGCCTGCTGGCATTTTGTGGCATTTTCTGTGGTCCTGCCGGAATTTCTGTGTCCCCCTCAAAGGGGAAAAGAGCATTAATGTGGCAACAGCTTAAAGCTGAAAATCCGTTTACGCTTACCAAGTTTTGCTGGCCGAATATGGACTTTATTCCAACCTTGATGGAGCCATAAAATTGCATTGTTTTGATGCGTTGTCAGCCTGGAGAATGTTTGCGAATTATGTGCGATTTTATTAATGGCCCATCCGACATGGATGACTATTGATTTATGGAGGTGCGACGAGAATGCGCTCGCTGCATCTCATCCTCGTTGCCAGGCACTCGCATAGTTGGAAATCCAATTAAAAGTACTTCGACTTGCAGCCATTCAACTTAATGAACTATTTCCTTTGGGCTCCTCCAATCAAGCAGCTTCAGATATTTCAAAATATTTTATTTAACTATTTATTACAAAGTTTGATGTTTGTAAAGCTTTAAGAAACAATTTATTCAAGTCAATCGTCATCATGCGGTGCCCAAATGGAATTTATTCCAATTTACCCACTCGCATCTAGTGACTGGTTCAATGAACTGCAACGCAAACCCTTCGCTTCCTGGCAGCAGGCGGAGGAAATCTGGGCGATGGATCCACTATCCCGATCCCGCCGTGGGTCACTCCAACACGCGCCAAAGTTTGCCAACTTTAAAACGCCGTATTCCCATTTGGCTGGGTCCTCCTACTTAAGCACGCGCTGGCAGGGAAAATGTTTCGGCAACTTTCAACTTTGACATAATGCAAATTATTTGATTTCGCTTTATTATTTGTTTATCTCTGCGACTCGGCCATCTGCAAGTTTGCTAAGTGTTTAATTTGGCCAAGTCGTGGAGGGGCGGCACTGGCGGCGGATGAGGACCTGCCATACATTTTAATAGCCACGGCACATAAGCCACTTGGCTTTCTGTGTGTGTGTGTGTGGGAGGAGTGGTCGTGGTGGCCATGTCAAACCACAAAACAATTTAAGTTGCAAACATTGAAAAGTTTTCTATTTCTGTTCCCTATTCTATTCTATTTGTCGCACAACAAATTCGCAACAGTCGAAACTTTGCTGGGGGAAGCGAACAACTTTTCAGCTTTTTTTACCAGGAATTTTCGGGGCGACCATCCTGGAATCTCCCTGCTGCCGGTCTCCCTCCACTCCAGCTGGTCATCCCTCATACGTGTGCCGTGGGCGAGACTCGTTTCTGTCAATTGCCGCTGGCACACAGGGCGTATGATTGACATCGCCCCCATCACTTCGCTCCTGGCCAACTCAGCACGAATTCAATGATTAGCTCACTTGAGCGGAGCGCTCATCCATTGACTCCACTTACATTATGGTGCTTCATTTAATATGTTTGGACGTTGATTAATTGTCTGTATATATTTCTTTTCGACTTGGCACAACAGATGCCTTGATCAATTTGTTGGCAGAAAGATTGTGTCGCCATCATCTAAAAACAATTTCGAAGGCTCCTTTGAAGTTTAAAGTTTAATTTATTAATTAATTTTAAATCAGTTATATTTATAATGTTACATATGTAATTTTTACAGTTCGTAAAGCTAGCTCGAAAATGTTCATTTTTCTATTCCACTATCCATTCATTTTTCACCACTTTCACCATATGGGATTTGGTTTATCTGGGGGTTTCTCTAAAGTTCCTAAAGTTTACAGCTCCCAGATGAAGTTTCTGCATACGGCTCTAATACAAGGTTTAATCGCTGCCCATCGATTACTTCTGTCAGTGCGGATGTGGCGGAAGTCAAAATATCATACAACTTAGGATCTATAAACTGTGTAGCGTAAGGATTTAACAACAATTGCAGCTAACAAATTAATCGTAAAACAAAGAGGGGAAAAATTAACTAAGCTAGAACAAAATTTCCAAATCCTTGCGTTTCGCAGAGCAATTGATGGTAAACAGGGATAAATTAGCAGCAGAAGCATCTCCACGACGAAAAAGCACGGAGCCTTCAACATCTTCAACATCATGGTGTCCTTCTCCTTGTCGGGTTGAAATAAAAATCTTCAAATAGAAATTGGACATGCTTTAATTGCTTAAGATAGAAACACAAGATTGCCATCATTTTCAAAGAGTTTAACAATTTGATACGTGAAAACCTAATAGCCTTCGTGAGCTGATAATTTATTGATTCCCCTTCTGTCGCACAAATTAGAAACTGAAAAGCCTACGATTCGCACCTGATCATCTCGTTACAGAAGTTCAGCCAACTCGTGCTCCTGGGCCAACTGTTCCCGATCTCGCTCCCGATCTCTCTCCTGGTTCGCCCTTAATTCGCGGGCCGCCCGCTGTTGCTCCTTCTCCTCCTCCTGCTGCTTCTTGCGGTGCTCATAGTTGACCAGCCTCTGGCCCACCAGGTACTTATCCACCTTGATGGACAGGTAGAGCTTCTTCAGCTGGTCGATCTGGAACAAAAGGATGCATATGCTGCCCACCGCAATGAAGCTTACGGGATACACGAGCCGTGCGACGACATGCTGCGCATAGGCGTCTGCTAGGAAAATCGGGAACATCATATGTCCCATGACATAGGGTATGGCCAGGGCCAGACCAATGGTAGTAACGACCGGCACAGCCAAGTCCCGCATCACAAACTTCAAGTCGAAATCGCGCAATCCATCCATGTAGGCTCGCTCCAATGCCCGCTTCAAGTGCCAGTCCGGACCCATCAGCGTCAAGGCGATGGCTATCTTGCAGTAGAGCACTCCCAGCGCCCAATCCTCCCATAGGAAGTGGATGGGTGTCTTGCGTAGTGGAACGCGTAGGGGAATGACCACCGCCAACTCCATCAGCAATCCAATCAGCAACGGAACCAGCACGAAGATTCCCAGGAGTGTTAGAACGGGCAGGGCATATTGCAATGCCACTCGGACCCAGTGCTTTACTTTGTCGACAATAGCCGCGCGGCCTTGTGGCAGCAGGGTGACCACCGCAGCTACTGCCCGGCAGACAATCCAGCATAGGTAGCCACCAATCTCAGCGGTGTACAGCTCATGCGAGCGCAGTAGTCGCTCGTTCTTTCTGGCTCCTTCCGGATCGATTGGATCTAGATTTCGTACCACTTCAGCCGCTCCTTCTGCGGCTGCCGCTCCGGCTGCCTTCTCACCCGGCTGGGCAGACCAGAGCATCATCAGCCGCCGACCGATGTAGACTGGAACCGTGAGCGTCAACATGGCAGCACAAACGATGGACAAACACATGAGTGCCAACAGGGCACACAAACGGATAGCGAACAGCGATGGCTTGTCGTACGGCTGGAATCCCACGGGTGCATCCCGTTGCATGATGGCCTGATGGGCGGCGGCAAGGTTTCGTGGTGCCGGCGCCGGTTCCACTGGCGGTGGCGGTGGAGGAGGTGGTGCTGGTGGTTGGGCTGCCGCATGCGCTGCCGCGCCTGCCTGGTTTTCATTTTCGCCAGCGGCATTCTCCACGCCTTCTCCAGCAGCGGGAATGTCAGGTTCCGGCTCCGGTGCTGGGAGCAAGTAGCTTCGGATGCCCAGCAACCAGGCCACCGCTGTGCACCAAATGCGCAGCAAGCCCTTTAGCCAGATGCGTGTTTGGGTCTGCTCGAAGAAGCCCGGCAAGACGATCTGGAATGGCGAGTTTAGATTGTTGACTTACATTCAAATAAGTATTCGTGTAACTTACTTGTAAAAGCAGCAATTGCAGATTGACCTCTGAATCGCCACTAAGTGCATATGGCAAGAAGTCCGGACAAACCAACTGCAGAATTCTAATGGGCAGCCATAGCATCAAGAGCACTGCAAATCCAAAGATCATAGCCGAAGCGACCAGCCGCCGGATGTGTCTCACAATTGGTACATGGATCATTTCCTGGATGGGACTGAAGTCAGGATCGTTGACATTGCGGAATATCCAGAGCACTCCCGGTCGCAGGACCTCGCGCAACAGCGATACAAAGGCAGCGAAGTAGTAAACGTATACCATGCCAAACATCCAGTGGACAAAAAGTGAGGTGCCCGGAGCAGCCCTAAAACTCTCTTTGCGATCCTTGAGGCTGGCATCTAGTAGGGGCAACGAACAGATGTCCAGCCACCAGCCGCAAATCAGCGGGAGTACTCCGATCTCCAACACCGACAGCAACGACACCTTGACCACAATATAGCACAATCCAATGAACCAGCAGACTCTCCGCAGGCGGAAAACTCTGGAGAAGAAGTGCAGCACCACCAGGGTCAATCCAATGCAGCAGTAACCGAACAGCGTGGTAATCAGGCCGTGAAAGTGCAGCAGTGGTTTCTCGGGCTGCAGAAGATCCATGGAGCTCAGGATGAAGTTGCCCACGCAGTAGGGACAAAAGGCGAATGTGAAGATGAACATGGTGTTCAGTGAGATGATCCAGAAGACGTGCTCCAGAAAAACTAGCGAGCCATCGAGTCCGAGCAGGCGTTCCCAGGTGAGCTCCTCGGCAGCCCGATCCCACTCCATGGGATTCCAATTCTGCTCATCGGCATCGGCGTCCACGACGGGAGCTGCAGGCGCTGGAGCAGCATCCTGGGCCTGGGCACCCTGCCTTTCGTTGCCCGCTGGAACCGGAGCTTCATTGTCGTCTGCATTGTTGTTGTCGTCCTGGGGCTGTGGAGCTGCCTCGGCGGCGGGAGCAGGCGCCGGATTAGCAGCCGCTGCCTGCAGGGGGGCATCGTCACGCTCCAGCCAATCGGGTCCGCCGCCATGCAGGATCTGCTCGCGCAGCCAGACTAATCCTATGAAGGACAAAAGCGTGCATATGACCACAAAACAGCCCCGAAAGGCATCCGCTGCCAGGTTTTCCACGGAGAAGATGTCGAAGGGCAGCGTGAGAATCATATCGAAGGAGCTCGCCCGGAACAGGTATCGGTAGGTCCTGTAGGCAGACAGCGGCACCACTGCGAACCAGGCCAACCCGACCAGGGTGTAATGAAGCCAGCAGCGGGCGCCTCCCAGAACGGCGGACATCAGTCCCACGAGGACATCCTTTAGCGGCAGGACTCGCGGCATATCCGGTGCATAGATGGGCTGGAAGCTAAAGGGGTAGCTGCACAGCTCGCAGTATTCCTTGTGCGAGTAGCGCATCCATTGCATCAGGCAGTCCTGATGGATGTACTTGATCGATCCCGTGCAGATGCACGGGTAGAATAGAGGCCTATCCGGCTGTGCCTCGCATCTGCACACGCGGCAAATGTCGCCCTGCGACAGGTCGTCCATACTGATAGCTTTTTCCCTGATCCTTGGTCTTCAGTTTGACTGAAATACTAAAGTTCCACTGGCCATTTGCGAAATTCGCTGGACAATTTCCGTAATTGACCCGAGGGTACGGGGGTTTTAAGACGATTATTCCCGCTTTTTATGTGCGCCAATTAACCTTTCGATGATTACGGACCGTATTACGATTGTAACAATAGAATTTTAACCGAAAAGTTGGGATATTATTACGACAAAACAAAACAAGACTACTTCTCAAAAAAAGTATAGCCAATGTGTGCACACCATGAAGTTGGTGATTATTTTCACAGCGGAGATGCCAACTAGAT
Organism: Drosophila simulans; assembly: GCF_016746395.2. Lineage (NCBI taxonomy): Eukaryota > Metazoa > Arthropoda > Insecta > Diptera > Drosophilidae > Drosophila > Drosophila simulans. The sequence goes on from NC_052522.2 coordinate 2,355,366, forward strand.
TGAGTGCACGAAATATCGTTATTTATTATAAATTAAAAATTCAAAAAGATTACATAGTCTTGCTAAATAAATATAACTATTTAACTTAATAAATATAAAATAAATTCTCACGACTTATGCAAACAGTGACCGGGAAGTAACAGTTTCATCAACAGTGTGTACACACATCATTAGGCAATACCAATCCATCTGGCAACTCCCCTCTCATTGTTGTTCTGATTCCCTTGTCATTATTTTGCAATCAATTGCTGAACTTTTTGCACTGAGAAATTGTAGAAAATAAGCCATGCAGCGACAGATTATTAACATTCTGGGACAGACAACGCGTCGTCTGACTAGCGGCCAGCAAATTCGCATGCTGTCAGTGTCTGCGCCGCGACAGGAGATCTTCAAAGTCCAGAGCGCCGAGGACTTCGACAAGAAAGTAAAGAACAGCCAGCAGCCCGTGATTGTGGACTTTTTCGCAACGTAATTTTCATATTTTTAATCTGAAGACATGGCATATTAATGTTTATATTGTAATCCTCCAGCTGGTGCAACCCCTGCAAGCTGTTGACCCCGCGCATCGAGAGTATTGTGGGAGAACAGGCCGGTTCCATCAAGCTGGCCAAAGTGGACATAGATGAGCACAGCGAACTGGCTCTGGACTACGATGTGGCCGCCGTGCCCGTGCTAGTGGTGCTGCAGAACGGCAAGGAGGTGCAGCGCATGGTGGGCCTCCAGGACGAGGACAAAATCCGCGCCTGGGTTGCCGCCGCCGTCAAGCAGGCCAAGTAATAACCGAGAAATCCCAAAAAAATGGAGGTTGAGCTCCTCGCAAATAAAGCTGAGCTTTAGGTTAATTCGGACTTTCGAAATAAATGTTTATTTACCCGTTGAAACGAAAAGTACTAAGATTACAGACTAAGAACTAAATGGAAAACCAGCCCGGAGTGCCGGGTCGTTTCTTGTTCCTGTCCAGAAATCTGCGGAAGCCGGCTTTCGATTCATCCAGCGACTTTTCCTCCTTGGCCTGCTTCTCAGCCTTTTCGGAAAAGAAGTCGGGGAAGACAAAGGACTCCTCCCTGGGCTGGAATACACAAATATCATTGGGAATATCCATTGAATGGGGGGTTTTTAGAGGGCCATACCAATGTTACATAAGCCAGCTTCACATCGTCTTTTTTGGTGATGTAGCCGTAGGTCTGATCCCTCTTGGTCTCGCCCATGGCAATTCGAGTACGCACATCCACCACCGGCAGCTTGTAGATCTTCTCCAGATAGCTACGCACATCGTACTTGGTCATCTCCATGGACACCGAAAAGGTGACCACATTGGGCGGCTGTTCCTCCGTGGGTCGGATTAGCTTCATCCAGAAGTTGGGCAGGAAAACGCGCAGTTGCGGATTGCCGCGCTGGTAGATGGGATACCACCTCGTGGACATAATTGCTCACTTATCTAAGATTCTAATTCAAGAATACAAAAATTAAATTAATTGTTGTGCGTTTATGAAATGCACTAAAAAAGGCCAAGGGTTTCGGGCGGACACAGGCGTGGCAAGGGGGTCGAGTAAGATTATAAACTAAGACTTAATGTAATTATTAATTTAATTTACTATGCTGTTAACTATAAAATATTCCACATTTTTACCACTTCTAAAATATTATATTATCTAATAATATTACTAAATCCAGATTCCTCTCAAACTGCTGTTACCTACACCCGTGTAAAAGCACGTGGGTTGTCCAACACTTGTTTTGAACAGCTGATTGTCAACCACAACAATTTTAAAATTCGGTTCAGCTGAAATCTCTGGTAAATGCCATTGAAAATGGCAAAAATAAAGAAAAAGGAGGCGAAAGCTAAACCTTTGACCCGCAAGGAGCAGAGAAAGCAGAAGTCGGAGTTCAAAAAGCAGAATAAACGACTTTATTTCGCAGGCAAAACAAACGGTACACAGCGCGTGGCGGCGGCGGCAGAGGCGTTGGCAGCGCAGTCGCTGCTAGGCAAAAACAAGAAGAAGAAACGGAGCCAGAAGCCGAAAATAATAAATCCAGATGAAATACCCAAGGAGCAACTTTTGTCCGGTGAAATAGACAGTGACGATGACGAGTCCATAGATTCGGATTTCAGCGATGCGGAGGTGGATGCTCTGATGCCCGCAAGGGAAAAGGTTGAAGTCTATGAACCTCTGGGAAAGAAAGTGAAGAAAACGCCAGGAGGCGCCATCCAAAGACAGGATGAAGAGGCGGTCAGGCGGAAGGAACTGCGCCAGCAAAAGGAACTGGAGAGCAAGTCCAAGAAGCAGCGAATCAAGCAACTTCGCATAGAGAACGAGGAAGATGATCGCGAGATCAACAAGCTGGAGAAGAAGCTGAAGCTCAACAAATCCAAGGACAAAAACCGCTTGGTCCGGAAGATGTTCAACGATGGCCTGGACTACCTGCTTGACTTTGTCCTGGATGACGATGAGGAGAAGCGGAAGTGGGAGGAGAAGCAGGAGCGTAAGAAAAAGCTGAAGGAGGAGATGGAAAAGGAGGAGGAGGGAATGTGGAGCGATGAGGAAGAGGATGAGGAGGACAGAAATGAGCCCATGGATAACTTCCCAGAAGATGACAGTGGCTCTGAGGGTGAAGATGATGATGAAGACCTAAGTGCAGAGGAAGAACAAAGCGAGGAGGATTCGGAGCAGGAAGAGAATGCACCTAAAAGTGAGTACATACATCGTTTAGAGTTATTCATTTAATTAACGAATTAATTACAGTTAAAGAGGATATCTACGGACGTAAACGCGATGCCGAGGGAAACATCCTGCCTGATCCCGTGGAGCTCGAGTCCTCAGCCGCCGGTCAAAAGTACATACCGCCACATCAGCGAGCTTTGATGGCAGCCAGCGCGGGATCAAGTGAAAAACAGGCAGAGATACTAGCTCGCCTTCTGAAGCAATGCAAAGGTCTGCTCAATCGATTGTCAGAAGCGAATCTACACAAGATTGCCGCCGGCATCGAGGAGCTGTACATGAAAAACTCCCGCTACAACATGAACGAGACCCTGACCAAGTTAATTCAAGAAGCCCTTCTGGGCTCCACGCGAACCAACGAGCGAATGGTGCAGGAACACATGGTGCTGCTGGCCTACCTACATGCCCAGGTGGGCAGCGAGATTGGAGCGCATTTCCTGCAGACTTTTGTGGAGTTATTCGATGATTACGTCAAGAACATCTCTAGCCTGGAGGTGGAGGATAAGCAGCTGAATAACCTAGTACTGGTGCTCTGCTACATGTACCTCTTCAAGATCTACGAGCTGAACTTGCTGATGGAGCTCATCGGCAAATTGTCAGATCATCTTTGCGAGAAGAGCGTGGAGTGCCTTTTGCTGATCTTCCAGTCCATTGGCTTCCGGCTGCGCAAGGACGATCCACTGGCCTTTAAGACCATGATGCAAAAAGTTCAATCGCAAATTGCCAGTGCCCCACTGGAACTGAAAGAGAATCCGCGCCTGCGTTTCATGGTTGATATTCTGAATGCTGTCAAAAACAACAACATGCAAAAGCTGCCCCAGTATGATCCCGAGTTGGCGGAGAATCTGCGAAAGCGCCTTAAGGCCATGCTGAAAAATGATCGCTACGTGGTGACTCTGAACATAACCCTGGAGGACCTCCTGCGTGCTGATAAAGTGGGTAAATGGTGGATTGTGGGCTCCGCCTGGACGGGAAATCTGGATGAGATGGGATCCGCCAAGCAAAAGCAGGATAAGAACTCATCGAAGTCTGCCAACGGAGGTTTTGCGGACCAGCTACTGGAGCTGGCCAGAAAGCAGCAGATGAACACAGCCGAAAGGAGGAATATCTTCTGCATCGTCATGAGTGCCGCCGATTATGTGGACGCCTTTGAGAAGATTCTGCATTTGGCTCTGAAGGACCAGCGAGCGGTGGCCTATGTGATCATCCATTGCGCTCTGAATGAGAAGCGTGCCAATCCCTACTACGCTCATCTGGCCCTTAAGTTCTGCCAATTCAACAGAAAGTTTCAACTGGCTTTCCAGTTTGCCAGTTGGGACAGAATCAATGATATCGATAAGCTTTCCAAGCCGCAGATTCGCAACCTGGCTAGTTTTCTGCAGCAAGTAATCCTAGCTGCTGGTCTGCAGCTGTCAGTGCTCAAAGTAGTGGACTTTATGCAGCTGGACAAGCTCAGCTTTTACTTTATGAAGGAAGTGATGGTCAGGCTGCTTTTGGCTAACGATGAACGCGAGATTTATCAGACGTTCGAAAGAGTGGCCAAAAACACCAAGCTGCAGCAGTTTAAGCAAAGCGTAAGGCTCTTCCTGCAGCATTTTCTTTTGAAAGAGGATCAGCTGGACAAACTTAAGCTGAAGGACGAGGATCGACAGCTTCTGCAGCAGCGCGTTGATCACATTGACAAACTTTTAGCCTATGTGGACCTGTAGTTATAAGTAAATTTGTAAAATGTTATACATAATGAGGATGCTATAAAACAAATCAAGAACAAGTTCTTGTAAAATAGGAAGGCATGTGTAATTTATTCCTAAGGCAAAAATTAACAACTAACATAATAATCTAGTCGAAGCTTTGGAGGAGATCGCGTGCCCGCTGGTACTGCGTGGACTCGATTAGCTTTCGCCTTTCCGCCTCGTCCTCCAGTCTCTCGCCCTCCTTGTCCAGTTTCTGGATCACCTCCTCGGCCAACTGACTGATCTTGGAGCGCGCTGCTCCCTGGGAACTGGCCAAATACTCCAGAGCAGTTGGCCACAGCTCCTCATCCAGTTTCTCCACATCAAAGGCGGTTTGTTGTATGGAAATCTGTCGCAGTTTGTTGAACTTCCAATCCTGGCGGGATTCCTTCCATTTTAGGAGATATTCCTTGTTGACTTTGGCATCTTTGTTGGAGCTCTGACTCTTTTGGGCCTCGAGGCGCTGCTGGTGCTTCTGTTTCTTCTTTTGGCGCACGGTAACCACTGCATAAGCGTTCTCCGGACGAGCTGCTTCTTTTAGTTGCGCTGTTGTGGGTTGCGAGTCCGCATCGTCGTTGTCTTCCGAGTTACTTTCCTGCGTTTTGCTGCGTTTCAGCTTTTTGGTTTCGTTTGCATCCTGCACCTGTTTTCTCTTTTGGGTCTTCTGAGGAAGACTTTCATCGCCTCCACTGGTGGCCACCTGCTCCTCAGCTTGGTTTTTCCTGCTACGTTTCTTAGTGACCGATACTTCTGCTTCTTTTTGCCGCCTCTTGGCGGGTTTATCTGTAAATGTTGGACATGTTACACATAGCCGATATAGATTTGAGCTGAAACCCACCTATTGCGGCCTCCTCTTGATCTGCCTGTGGAGCTAGAATCAGACTTTTGTCGGCCACCTCGTCGTCGCTGGCCGCATGTTCAGGGTTCTCAGCCACCTCGTGCTTGCGTTTTTTGCCCTGGCGCTTGTCCTTTTTCTCCAGTTCAGTGCGGGCCATTTCAGAAGTGTGCCGTTCAAAAATTAACTTTGTACACTAAGTTATTCAAAAGAAAATTTAAAAATCCTCTTAAGTTACAAACAAAATGTGTTTCTGTAGGGCGTTGCCAGGCTGGGCCCAAATACCGCTGTTAGCCAACACTAAAAAGTGGGTTGCTCTCGCAGTCTGGCAGCAGGCTCACCATATGACTAACCACAATCGATCTGGCAACGGCGCCAAACAAAAGCCAAATTTTAGCTTTCGTTTAACAATAAATAATCAAAACAAAATAAACAAGCTATAAATCATAAAAAGTGCATTTCGCGTGTGTATGGTCAGCGCCTATGCCATCCCACCGTCTTTTTTTAAACGAAATCGCGCCAAAATCAACGAAATACGTGTCGTGTTAAAGGCGCGTAAATAAAACCGGTGTGATAGTTGTGATTAATTAATGTAAGAGTTATTAAGTAGTTAACAAAGCTTTGATTAAAGTAAAGAGCGGTATTAGCCATATTACAGGTAAGTTTTTTGCGCAATTTATCCATATTCCATTTTTCATCTGGCGGCGGCAACAACAAATCCAGCCGGCAAAATGCAACTGTTTACTTGCGCGTGTGCTTGTGTTTTCGGCAGTGCGTGCGTGTATTTGTGTGTGTGTCACCGGCAAATAAAAATGAAAATTCCTGTTTATCGGTTTTAAAACGACGAGGAAATATCCAAATGTAAATATAAAAGCAAGGAGAGGCGACATATTGATAAAAGCGAAGGCGGGTGTCCTGCAACAGCTGTTGATTGCTTGGTGGAGTGGTCGCAAGGTCCTGCGTTCCAGCTGCATTTTTCAAGGTACGTACAAGTGTGGGTGTAAGCCGCCATCAAAATTTACCGTTATAAGTTAGGCAATTACACGTTTTACCGTTTTATCTTAGATTTGCGAGGGCGGATTATTATGTTTTCAAATATATGTACATTCCAAATCAAATTGATTGTTAATGAATGCTTGTCGAACAAAAAATATCTTTAGGTCGGCCAAACTGAATCCATGTGGAAGTTATAGTTGAAATTTAAAATGTTCTATAAAACACATCTCGATTTTTTCTAAAATATATATCCCGGAAATATTTATTTTAAAAATTCCTCGCCAATTGCAATTTTATTTTCAACCGCTGAACGCCGGCGCGCCTTCCACCCAAAAATCGTTGTAAACAATTTGCTACGTCGAAATGTTCACACATAATTTTTTCATTATGCTTTGGCTCTTTGAGTGGTTTTCCGGCATGGGCTAAAATAGCATTTTCCGACTTTTTCTCAGTTTTCCGCCCATGTCGAGTGAGAGAAAAGCTCTCACTCAGGGATCGCCTCAGAATTTGTTGGCCATTGGATTCCTCCGCTGGCCATTCAGTTCTGCTTTGGTTGTGTTCCCGGTCGCATCGCGTTTTCCCTCGCGTTTTCCGCTTTTCCGTCGCGGTCTTCGGTGGCTTTCCACGCGTTTCTATCCCAAGTTCTAAGCAAATCTCTTTGGCTTCCGAATCGAAACAATCCCAAAGATATTTCCGTAATTTTTCGGTGGATATATCGTGAATATCTGGGGTATTTGCCACTACTATCTGATTGTTGGGGCGGCATCTTTACTGGCTAATTGGATTGCCCACAGTCACAACAACAAAAGTGCAGACAGCGAGCTGTCACAACAAATAGAAAAAGAATAAGGCTAACGACTCCGGTTAACTTCGCCGGTTGCACGCGTGTGTTCCCCTGTGCCTTTCCACTAATCAATATAGTGGCATTTGTTTTGCGCGCGTTTTACTTTCTAACATACTTCGGACCCTACTTTTTACTTAACCCCCCACTGACTGCGGTTTCTGTGACAACGTGAGCGGCCTAAACAAACCCACCTGAAAGGCCAACCCCAAACGGAACGCAGAATATATCGTTCAACTTTCTGTTCTGGAATGATGAAGCTCGGCATGTTGTAAATGCTCGACAGTACGCGATATAAGTGTAAGTTCAAGTCAACCCACATTTTTTTTGGAACTGTCCTCTGATTAGGAACATAATGTTATTAATAGTCTAAAAATTCAGGAACACATCTGAATATTGCTTGAAGTCTAAATCATTTTTGATTTTATCCATGATCCAATTTAAGATCTGTATGCTCGTTTTCTCTCTGTGCAATTTCCTTGTTTGTTTATAAACATTTCGGCACATCCGTTGGACTGACTATTACATCAGCTGAGGAGGGGAGGTGTGGCCCAGGTCCACTTGTGTGCGTCCATCATGATTCAGATTCAGATTCGGATTCAAATCTGTATCTACCGTATGCGCTAGCAACTTGTATCTATTTGGCAGCCGCATCTTCTGAATCGTTTTTCACCTCTGCCGTTCTCCGCTGGCGTGTGTTTTTCCAATAGTTCTCCTCTAAAAATGGATCAGTTCGTCGGCAATTAAGGCCCCCCAAAAATAAGATATATGTATTCGAACTAAACTCATTCGTTCGTCTAATATGAATGAATCGATGCTACACATCATTTCCCCTGAAAGTTTGGGCTATAGTGGAATTCGTGGGGCTGTATATCATTCCTGCGGTTCTGGAAATATCAGAAACTAATAAATGGGAATATTTAATATTTCCATCTTGATGAGTAATGAATCGAATAGTATACCCTGGATTCGGGCACATACCTTGCCCCTTAAATGCTCTTTTGTACTTTCACTTTGCCTTGCGGCACTAGTTAAATGTATATTTCGAGCACAAATGTCAAATATCGCTTTTTAAGGGTCAGCGGCTAAACATTCTGCTCTTTGCATACTTATTTTTCAATGTTGCCCATTGCAACTTGGCAAGTTGGCCAACGAAAGACGCCCTTTGGCTCATCGGTGGTTGGTTGTCGGATGGTTGAGTCATTCTCCATTAGGGGTTGAGTGCAATTTCAAGCCCCACAGATAGTTGGGTCGTAAATTCTCTGACCAGACTATGAGCAAACAAATTGCCGGCTTTCTTTGCAGTATATAATTTAGCTTAAAATGGTTTCTTTCCATGAGCTTTTTGATTTATTTCCTGAAGCGCAAGTGAGGCGAAAATATGAAAATACACATTCATTGGGTTTATTTTGATTTTGCTCGATTTCGAAGTCAGATACTTCTGTTCTCTTTCCATTCGAATTGACGTCAAATTGTTTATGCAGGCCATGGGCCGTTTAGTTGATGGCCGGCTGGTTTATATGTTCTCTATATGTGGATATCTACCTATATGTATGTGCTACTGTTTGCCGATATTGCGATTTCTATATAGGGAAATTAAACGTCGTTCCGATTCTCAATGCAAGTCAGGATTTGGCGACTCGAGGGCGTCACAGATTTGCGCGTTCGCAACGCGACTGAAATATTAATGCACCGCCTGCCTTTTCGCCTGTTTTCCGAATCGTTAAATACACATTATAAGGCCATATTCATTTTTTGGCTTAAATGGCGTCGCGCCGACACGCGCACTTCCGTCAACGAAATGTTTTCAGAGAAAATCCCAAAAAACAATCGCCGCAAATACAATTTGTTTTTCGGCCGACAGAGTAACGACATGGGGAGCAAGTGTTTAAATAAATTGTGACAGATTGTTGGGGGTGACACTTGGACCGCATTCAATAGCTATATAATATCAGGGTCCCTTTACGATAAGTCGCGTAATTTTAGCTCGTTAAAATATGAAAAATTGTCTGGCCAAGACAGAGCAAGACGGTCAAGTCGGGTATAATGGAACGTCCACAAAGATTAATGAAATGCGTTGAAATTCTTGGTGTAACGAGCCGTATGAAATTGTTAAATATACTCTTGAACAGTACAATGATCTGCGGATAAAATATATTATTGATAAAGAATGTGCATTAAATGTGCATTGTATTAATAAAATTTCCTAAGATCTATCGAAAACTAAAGTGAATTCCTTAGAATAGAAACTTTTCTATATATTGTTTCTCATAAGAAAACCCCAAACATATTTTAAAATGTTTTTTAGAGATTTTCAAAAATGTCTTTAAATAAATTTTGCAGAAAGAATTCCATTAATTTAGTAGACAGACCGACAGACAGATATAGAATGGACAAACAACAGCGGGATAGCTAAAATAATCCACCGATCTGACGACATCGGTGGCGATATAGGAAGGCCTTGGGGAATGTTGCAAAAATACGAGCACTTTTAGTTAGTCCATTTGGTTTCACGTGACCCTGAAAGAGTAAAATTGAGCATGAAATATGGCGAACTGGGTCAGTACACGGGGGCAACATGGGTTGACTCAATTTCGCGGACATTGAGGTCGGGAATAGATAGGCCAACCCGCTGGGAGCATGGCAACCACCCCCATTCACCCAATAAACAATCCAATTAAACAACTGCCAGGGACAACGAGCGATATCCCAATGCGTTTTGCATTGCGTGTGCTTGTTTGGTGGGTCTTATTGGGTCAAGTAGGTTCGTAGTATCTGATGGTTAGTTTCCCAACTATAAATTTCTTTGCCCTATCGGTTTTTCTCGGCCCGTTCGATGGAGGAAAGTGAAAGTGCGTCGGGCCAACCAATTTAATGTACATTTGTGTTCATTAATCTTTCCTTTTTTTGGTTTTTGCAGTCCGCCGTTTTTTGCGATAATGCTTTGATTGTTTTGCTCCATGTGCGACTGCTAAGGTTTGATTGATTTGGCGTGCCTGGCGAAAAACTGGAAAAATAGTAGTTTCTTTCTTCATTCAAATTGCCACAAATTGATACAAATTAACATTCAGCATACCAAATTTGATTATGAATTTGTTAATTTTGGAGCACTATTACAGCGATTTGGCCTAGATATCACACTAATCCGATTTTAGATCATCTGGGGATGAGAAGTTAATGCGTTAGACTTCAGACAACTTAATGACTTTGCTTTGGGCCACAGCACATTTAAGATTTCTATTTGTTTTCACCTGACTATGATAGATGATCATCGCTGTTTGCTTAGCTTGACAGATTTATTCTCGATTCGGTTGTACTGGTTTAAATGAAGAAGTTTCTATTTTTGTTGACCATATTTTTGTAAAATATCAGGTTAGTGGTGTTCCTACTGTCTTGGTAAAACATTAACAAGAAGAACCCTACCAAGAAATGAGCTTTTTGTGGTCTAAACACACAGCAAAGCAAATGATCGACATTTCTGGTTTTCAGCTGCCATTCTGTCGTTCCGTTTAAAATGCCATAATGCTCGGAGGTTTCTCCCCAATTTGCCCGCTTATTAGCTGCTCCTCAGATCCCAAAAACCTGGCCGAGCAATCAATCCGGCTGTCAGCATATGGGGACAAGATTGTTTGGTGCTCTGTGGGCTTTTGGTATAATTACGTTCGGGCAATTGTCTGTAACCCAATTCGAGCTTGGCATTTCATACAAGTTCACATGCAAACACGTTTGCTGTTACTCGATATCGCTGCGTGGGTTGGAAAATCGTTTCGCGCCTTGTTTTTCGTTCCTCGACAGAAATGCAGAAAAGATCAAATTGAATTTGCATGGAGATTTGCCGAGAGCCCTGGAATACACGATCGTTATGTGCTGCGCCAGCCATGTAATTTGAATTGAAGAATGGTGATTATGATATTTGCATATAAGTTGGCAATTAATTTGCAAACACTGCGAGCGGCACTCCCCTCCGTCAGACGTCAAGGATTGGCCATGGGCGGCCATAGGATGCAGTCGCGGATTAGGGTCCGTCATAGGAATCAACATAAAATAGGCAAACAAATTTCTCGAACTGCGTTCAGCCCGAAACGTGCCTCTCCATGGCATTCTTTTCACTATTATACACATATATGTCTACTTTTTATTTTTCCACAACTTTGTCTAGGCAAACAAGAAATCCGTGGCACGTGAGCATTTTACAAATGAACCGAAATCGTCAAGAAAAACCAAAACCAGAAATAACAACATCATAGGTGCGCACCTACAAACGCCAGATTTCATAAAAATACATGAGTAGAGCCCATAAAAAAATTAAAATAAAAATCAAAACCAGCAGCTGGATAGGTAAATCTTGTTTTTTTTGTTTCGTTAATATTCAAACGTACTTTGCTGTCTCTTCATATCGATGCGTACGTTCTACGAGACATGCGTAAGGTTTAGTGGACATGACTTTGGGTAGGGCAGATTCCTAAGTAGTAGGTGAATGTGGAATTCCCTCAATTTCAAGATTTCATCAACGAATTAGTTTCTTAATTTCTTTTTGCAATTCAGCAGAGTATCTGGTGTAGAGTACTCGTATTTTTCCCCAACTATAACCCATCATAACTTGAGATCTGGACGTGCTGTCGATCCGGAGCGGGAGTCGGTTCTCATTTAGATTGCATCTGGCATGACGAACGGACTCGAAGTCTGGGCTATATTTAGGCGAATTGCGCATTGTCTTCTAGTTTCGACGTCGAGGTGCTGATATAAAACGCCCGATTAAATTTATGCACACACCATGGAATGGACTGCGCTTTTCCCCAGTGATTTATGCCGCCCGGGCGTGGCAGCTCGATTGGGTGGGTGCGGGTGCAGTTGCTCAGGTCTCAAATGCCCCGGCATTGCAGCACCCACCCAACCCTCAAGAATTTCTTAATGGTCAGATGGTTGGCTGGCTGTTGGGTCTCGTTACGTGACCAGCTGGAAAAAATGCAACAAAATGTTTTCTTTTTTAAACTGCGAAAGCGAAAATCGAAAGTGCCAAGTGGCAGATTGTCGCTGGTCGGCTCCTTGGATTGAAGCCATCTACTCCTCCTTCTTTTGATCGCGAGTGGCTGGTCGATTGCCGCATTGCATCATCTTTCTCATGGCGTATCTCTCGAATGGTCGTCTGGCGGGTTGTAAATACCAAATATAATTGTTTAACTGTCCATAAAATTGAAGAAGCATAAAAGGAGACCCTTTTCTGCGTCTGCCAACGAGCGTCCATTGAACTTGGCGCAGAGTGGGTCTGTTGGGCTCCAAAAACGCCTCAAAGAGATATCTTTGAGCGGCCTCAGACGAAACGAAATTTCACACCAATGTGGCAGAAAGTATCTGCTGGATTGGTGGCTGCCCCCGACTACCTGACAGTGTCCCATCCATCAATCGGTGGAAAAAGATTGCGCCACAGGTCAGCAGGTGTTTGAGTTGTTTGGGGGTGGAACTCACAGGCGTAGAGCCAGATGATCTGCGGTTTGTTTTCCTTGAGAACCGCCAGTTGAGACATCAGAAAGGTGTGGGAAAATGAGGGGAATTGCATCAAGGAAGCTGCATGGTTAGATCAGGGATAATTGGCGTGGGAAATTAAGGTATTACTCTTATTACATATATATTAAATGGCCACGAAGGAAACGATCCTTAAATTATGCTCTTCACTGCTCATATTTGAGTCCATTACACCCTGAGGATTGCAGGAATCTTAGGGGCAATAAATCACTGATTACTATTGTATAATTACCCAAGTATCTGGAGCAAAATTGTTAGTGAGTTGGTTTCCTAATCATTTCGCTTAAACACCAGATAAAAACGACACGAAACCGAAACTCTCTATTATATCGGCAGTTCCCTTTCGCCACATTTCGCCACATTCCTGACCATTAACTGCATTTGGTTGGCCACAAAATCTGTCGCCATAAACCGAACGATCGTAAGCCTCGATGGAGCAAACTTGATTTATGAGCGATTGCAGTTGCAGATACACATTTCGCTATCGCCGCACTCTCACTCTCTGCTGGTCCATTTGGAAAATGGCACGTCAACGGAAATTGCTTAATCATTTCCACGCATATCATGTACACCTCGCATATGACTAATGCCATCTGTCTGCGATCTTCCTTGCCGCGCAGGTAAGTTCCACCGATATCGTTTTTGGGCCATAGGCAGTTAAAGGAAATCATTGCGTAAGTCAATAAAAAACGGAGTTGATTTGTTTACTTAGGACTTCCCCCCGGGGAGGAGTTGCGTAATCCCCGGTTCCTGCGAGGAAGTGGCTCGTAAAAAGGGAGCCATTAGCATGTGCAGTCTGAAAAGCGAGGCGCATAATGGATTTTCCAATCAATGCAGCCCATGATTATGCTCACCAATGAAGTTATTGGCTCATTTGGTCAGGCGGCTAGCGAAATAAGTGGAAAATGAACTGAACGGAGATACCCTCCACTCCTTGATTATCGTGGCCATCATACGAACATATCTCCTTTACCACCACCACCACTACTACTACCTGACCCCTTGTCGCGCCTAACGATCTTTAACCTGGCCAACAACGATCCCATCCCATCTCGGCCCAGACAGTCTGCCAGTCTTTTGTTGTTATTGATCGCCGTGCTGCACAGCATTCAAACGTGCGTCGAGTGAATTTGTGTCTTTGTATCTTTGCATCGCAGTACCTTTGTATCTGGCGAATGCATTTCGTTGTATCTCAAGTGTCTGGGCTTGTTTTTACCAATGTTTGCCCGGCTCATTTGCAAAATCTGCTGGGTAATCAGACACCGGCTAGGGATGTCAATTAGCTTGTGTTGCTGCTGCGGCTGCTGTTTTGCCAAGTGCGTGACCATTGAACCTGCATTTCCCATTTCCCTGCTGCTTTAAGTGAAAGTGAAAATGCCAGTCGTTCGTTGAACTTGCTGGGAACTTGGCAAACGCAAAGCTCTGCCGCCCCAGAACTAATTGAAGTTTTCATATCTCAGCATTTATGGCCCTTTGCAATCTCAGTGTCAGACTCTAGGAGTCTAAAGCAGACAATTTATGATACAAATTAAATGCATGGAAATTATGATGAATGCGAGGCGAAATTTATGCTGATGACATACCCAACAAAAGAGCGCCAATCCGCCCAGACTCCTACGGCTTGCCAAGCTCCTCCTGCCTCGCCTGCTCCTGCTCCTCCTCGTCCGCTTCCTGGAGGGCAGCTCCAATCAAGAGCCAGACGATCCACAGACAACAAATCGCCGAGTCAAGGAGTTTGCGGCCCAAGTCGTTTGTTGTTCATGGATACACGATGAAAACGATATATTGCATTGAACATAATAATATATTCATATGAAGGATACTATGTGGCTCTCTCTAAATAAGGATTAATAAGGATTCATTTACGATTCATTTTACACAGACCAACTAAGATATTTAAACTTACTAAATGTATTCCTGCCACTTTCTCTAAGTGTAAGTCTGGATCTGGTCCTAAGACCCATTGCCTCCCGCCCCTTCCTTTATGGTTTTTGAGCAGCTGCATGAGGGGCGGGGTGGACCAACGAGGTGGACTCCTTGTGGCTGGCAGCCTGCCTCTAGCCGAAAGTTGTTGCGTATTTAAAATGGAAATTGCAAGTTTTTCGCTGAGCGTTCCCGATGTCTTTTCCCCGTCTCTCTTGCTCGCTCGTCGGCGCTTTTGTTTCACTTTCGTTTGCTGATTGCAGGTTTTTTGTCTTAGCTCATTTTGATTTTATTTCTCCCGTCTTATTCGGTGCATTTATCACGGTGCCACACATTTGTGCCACAAGATGCCAGAGAATCGGGCAGGCATGGCCAATGAAATTGGCCGCAAGTTTCCTTTTCATTTTCATATATTTTTTTTTGCCAATTGAATGCTGCTTTTCAAGCCGATTTCAAGGGTGAACGATTATTGGCCAAGACACCACACCCCTTTCACCTTGGTATTTGGGTGAAATTTCTTCACAAGATGCAGATCCATCCGCAGTTTTGTCATCTCTCGCTGGCAGGTTATGAAATATTTCGCAACAATTTCCTGTTTTTCTTTATTTCACTTACGCACTTCTCTCCTTTGGCGGAGTTCGGTGGGTTTCTCGGCCGATCGGTATTAATTATTATGGTCTCGTTTTTTTTCGCCTTACGGATTTCTGCAGCTTTTATTTTTAATGCCCGGCGAACCTGTTGCAATGCGTTCCACAAGCTGAGACTTGCGCCAGGGTGTGGAGAGATGAATAGTTATGAGGTTTTGGGTTTGGGTTGAATATGACTGGGCTAGGCAAAAGGGTGCCTAAAGTTTAAGCTATACACACTTTCCTTAATACCATTTAGTTTTATTTACTATCATGAAAGTACGAATGATCCAACTCTAACCCATGACCAAGTCACGTATGTTCGCCCCATGCTATTCATCCCTTAGTCTTTTCACCCATTTAAACCATTTAGCATTCATTAAGCCCAATTTCTGCCCCATCCACGGTGCTCGGAATAATCAACAAATTAACTAAATTCCTAGTGGGCGCCTCCATCCCATCCCCAGAATAATCCGAATTCCGAAGTTGTGACATCAAGAAATGTCGAAGCGATTTCAAGTGCAGCCCCTGGAATCTTGGGAACATATCCGAACATTCCCAATCGTGCGCAACCTGTTTGATCCGGCGGCTATCAGAGATATTTCCAAACATGTTCGAAGCGAACCTCATGATGAGGTTGCATGGAATCCATAAGATACAATCCACAAGCTGCTTTGCAGCTACAGCCCAGCGGAATTTCAATTCAGTTCGCGCTCAACTCACAGACACGATGGTCATTCAAACGCGTTTACGAATAATAATTTAGAAAACAATATTCAAATGACAAATACACTAAAATATGCACTAAACCACGCACTAAACCTAAACCCACGAACTGTACATATTTGTGTAAATAAATAAAGCATAAACAAATAGCGAAGAGAAACCTCGAAATACCAAAAGACCGCTCAAGTTCCCATACATTGAGCTGGCCAATCGTTTTTGAAAATATTTGTTTGATCGATTTTGTGCGGTGTGAACACCTTGCAAAGGCATTTGCAAACCTATTGCCATAGCAAGCGAAGTGTGTTAAGCTGGGAAACACCCTCTGAAAAGTTTATGTACTACCCCCTTCGATCGGGCTAATTTCACTGCCACAAGACAAGCGAGTTCAATATCTACCCCACTTGCCTTTCATTAAGTTTGTGTTTACGTGCTGCTGACTAATTGCGTTTATATAGCCCGACTATATACAACTGTACAATAAGACACGGCCAACTGTTTTAGTTTGAACGCCTCAGTTAAAGCTGTAAATTGCTTCGCTACCAAGTGAAGTTCTACATTTTTGCAGCGAAAACGTTTTTCAATTGATTTTCATTGAGTGAAAAAGTCCCGAGATCGCCTTCTCTTCGGTTTCCAATTGATCGCAATTGCACCAGACCCATAAAACATACGAAAAGTGAGCTGCATTCCAAGTAGAGCAAGACAGTAACCACTTCATCATCACCACATCAGATGCTGCATAATTAGCATTCGTTGTGCGGAGCGTCGAAAAAAAGCGGAAAATGTATCTCATACAGGTGAGGCCAAGCGATACAATAGATCCCCCTCTCACGATTAAGTGTTTGCTCTTACTTATCACATGCTGGCGGCACTGCACTTGCCGACTGAAAAAGATCTTCATTTAAGCGTTTTTTAATTGTCCGCCAGCTGAGATTTGAGATTTCTTCAGCATTTACAATTCTCCCCTCTGCTTCAAAGTGGCTGTGAGAGGCACGCATCTCTGGCGTATATAATTTGTTTAATTTGTAGCTAATTTATCTTTCCACTTGGCAGCGGGCAGATCGGATGGCGAGCGAATGGGGGTTCACTGGAGCAGGTGCCTCATTACTGAACTTTGAACTTGAAACGGTGTTACGATTTACAGCTGGTAATGTGGATTACGGTTAGGCATCGGGGTTCGGGTTAGCAGAACAAATGTGCCAGCCTGGGATTATGAAGGGAAATCAAATATTTTGACAGTGCAAGGATCATTAATCACTTGTAAATAATACACTCAATCGATTGCTTTTGAGTTAACTGTCAGCATTGCGCCTAAATTATTTAGATATTTATTCAGAGTTCATATCAAGCTATATCAAAATTTGTGCAATAAGTATGTCAGAACAACCGACACAACATAAATCAGACACTCGCTTGACTATCCTGCAAACCATATCGGATGTACTGAACTCCGGCCTCAGCAAGGAATCCCTTAAAATCTGCATCGAACTGGTGGACAATGGTGTATCTGGTGGCGCACTAGCAAAAGTAATCCAGACCATTAGAAGGGAGGCTCAAGATGATGAAGATAAGGAAAATGATGATTCCGGAGAATCGTCTGCATCAACAGACTCAACTTTGTAGGAAATGCATGTAAAATGTATTTTTGTGTTTATATTTTGTGTTTGTTAAATTAAAAGTTCAACTCTCCGATGGTCTGTTTCCGAAATTTGTAAGACGCTGGTTCTTGGACATCCATTGCATGATTTTTGAAGGCTTCAATTCGGGCCCACTCTATTTGCATTCATCAATCGCAAGCGACTGGCGTTTCTGAAGACGGTATATGTGCCGGCCAAGATAATGAAAAGCTGCACCACCTTGGCTTGATAGTAGGTCTAAGATGATAATGTGTTTAGCTAAAAAGTTTATGGCAAACCGAAGCAGCAAACGACTCACCTGTCTTATGTAGATGGGCAATGGAATGTGCGATCGATGAACATGGTAATCCATTCCTCTGAACAGCCAATAGCCCGGCCACGCCCCCAAACTGGCGAAAAGAAATGGTGCTGCAGTACTGTAGGCCTTTTCAAACGATTGCGAATGCACCAGTAAACGTATCTCCTCGCCAAGATTATGCATCCGAGGTGGGTGGGCTCTTGGCTTGGCTGGTTCCTCCTCCTTTCGCTTGAGCCTCGTCAAGAACTTCTCCTTCAGATTGCCGTAATAATTTTGGATGCCCATCTTCAAAAGGTTTAATTTTCGACCGAAAGTTGTGTATTGTGTGTGTGTAAAGTCTGGACAGAAACATATATCAAGGCTTACCTGAACTAAGAGGAGTCTCCGATGTCATCTGTTTCTTCCTGATTATTGTGCACTGTGTGCATTTCTATTGGTATGCCGGCAGGTCGACCCATTGATATCGTGAACAGACCAGTGGTTAAGATAGCCAACTGCATTAGCTTGGCCTGTTGATAGGTCTGAAATGAATAGTTTTTAATGGGTTAATTGCACGGTAGACTGCTGTATTTCGAACCCTTTGAATGTAAAAAGCGATTCTCTCCGTTTTCCGTGCGGACTGCCAGTTGTATCCGCGCCAAATCCAAAACGCTGGCCAGGACAAAAAGCTGACTTCCAGATAGGGCATTATATCCATTAACTTCTTCGACAGACCCTGAGGGGCGTTGCGATCTACGAAGTTAACAAACTCTAGCTCGTAGTTTAAATGTGGGGCTGTTTGTTCCCTGAACTTTTGCAACTTGACATCTGGGGTTGGAATATCACCAGAGGTTAGGGGTTCAGTGGTATCAGGTGAAGGGCGTTTAGAGTCCGGCTTCCCAGTTTCCGGCTTCCCAGTTTCCTGGCTCAAAGCTTCTGGTATTTGGTTTGCAGAGGTTTTGGTTTCTTCTGCGTTCTCTACATTCTTAGGACTGTATACCACCGCTGCAATGGGGGAAGTAAAGTTATGAAACAACTCGGAGATCTTCTGGAGCAGCGAATCCATGCTGAAAAGCTGAACTTTTTGACTACTAATTTTCAATTTTCCCTAAGGTGCCAAAGCAAACAAGAAAAGCTTGCTGGGTTGTTGGTTTCGTTTGAAAAGTTCAAAGACTCGAGGCAATTGCATAAATTATCGCCTTAACTCGTTCGCTCATGCGGGCTTACATTTGTTTTAAACTAATTTAGCCTATTCATTTTTCTATTTTCGGTCTTTTTTATTTGGGGGCCCACAGAAGCCGCAGAACAAGCTTCATTATTGCCGGACTGCGGGTGCCCAAGACTGGGGTTCTATAGTATAGTAGAGTCTATGTGGTGTGCCGAAGTGGGTCAGTTGGTGCAGCGGTTCATGCAATTATAAAGCGCATATCTACAGGTTGCATACCAGATACCTCCACTTCCACCTCCAGCTCGACTTCGACTTGGGTCCATTGTGTGGCAGTAGCCAACTGCTAACGGCTTGGACTACGGCAGGTGTCTCCTCAGTTCATTGTGTGTTTTTGTCTTTCCTCTGGGTCTTGTGTTTTTCGGTTGAAAATGTGGCTTACCTTCGACGAGCATTTTTGTGTGCCAGCTTCCTGCCACTATCTGGATTCTGTAAACTAGTTTTGCTCTCGACGGAGAACGCCTAATGATCAATGCATTTAATCAAGTAAATTACGAAAATGCCGAACGAAAAACAATTTAACGGTGGATAGCATGGAGTTCTATGGCTTATGCCGATGTATCTCCAAAGATTCCCTGGACAAAGACGCACCTAATGAAGTGAAAATCTTTGGTTCTATTGTGATAGTTCTTTGATTAGCGGACTTCGCTTGGAATATTCTTAAGCCACTCCTGATGGTTCATCGATCATGTGGAAAGTTGACATCTAACACTCTAACAGTTCTCTGCATCTGCGGATGAATTGAGAAGACTTAGAATTGATCCACTTGCCCACTTATTTACCTGAGCGTATCAGCATTACCATTTTAAAGCCATTATTTCTCCCCGTTTCCAGCATCTTCAGGCCAAACTACTCAAGCGTTGAGCCCGAATGGGGCTTTCATTCAAGACGCTTTGAAACCACAAATTGCATTTCTACGACTTCACACAGATCGATTCCGAAACTCTGCGTCTCTCAGTGTTCTATCCACATTTCTCTGGAACAACTGCCTACACACAAAAATGCCTCTACCCTTTTAACTGTTCAAAGTCAAGCTCAATTAACCCAATTTCAATTTGGAAAATGATTTGCAAAAAGCCAAATAAATCGTTTTGAAAGTCTTCGGCCTGTTGTCAAAACACTCGAGCATAAATCAGCACCACAACGAAATTTCTTTGGCCAAAACGCCAACTCGCTTGTGGGCCCACCTGCAATTAGTCTGCTCAGGTGGGTGTCTCTCTTCTACTCTTATTCACTCCCCGCGAATCGTGTGAAATTGCAACTTTGACTGCGGTCAATGTTAATACATTTTTCGATAGAGACCATTAACTGGTAACTTTACTGGTAAATTGTATAATCAATTGACGGCTGTAAATGTCTGGGTTTCTGTGAAAGGTCTGCTCGTGCGACAGGTGACGACACTTCAGGTGTCAAGTGCGCAAAATTCGCTAGAGATCGGTTACCAAAAACGGTTTAATTTGATTACATTAACGAACGTTGCTTAATTTCAGTGTTTGAAATGTTTATGTACGGTGATTTTTTCGAGTGAAAACTGTTTATTAAGAGAATACTATAAATCTCTGATGTTGTAGAAATGGTTGAAAGATCAATTAAAGCGACAATATTAATTTATAAAGATTTGCCGCGCTGTGTGCTTGGTTTAGAAATCTGAGTTCATAAAATGAACCTATGGCCATTATAAACACCACTTTACATCTAACAATCCATGGGATTCTTGTATAAAAGCTTTTAAGCCGAAGACTATCTAAGAACTTTTCAAACCCGGCTCACCTTGACTTTCCATCAAGCGCTAATCTTGATCACTTTTAACTGCATGCCCCTTATCCACTTTGGGCTACCGGCCTTGTCAGAGAAGCAATGAATCTTCAATCTCGTGAACCTGCCTGCAACGGCAAAAAGCCAATCCCCAATCTTCAGTGCTCGCATAGCATGCCTCATCGTTCTTCTCTCTGCATTATTATAAAATGCCGCATCACTGGCCGCCAATCTCGACTAACCCATCTCCAAAGAGGCCCGCATACCGAAAACCCGTGCATATTACTCAATTTTCAATGCTCAGATTTCGGACAGACAGCGAAAAAACAAAGGGCGAAACGAAGATGCCACACCAGACTATGCTCGTATATAAACACAAACAATGCCCGGAGTTGACACTTTGACAAATGATATTGTGGCTCAGTCGATAAGAACTCGGAACAGAAAGCCTCATACATCAGAAATGCGACATATTTTTATTCCAAGATTTTTTTTTATTATTGCAAGAGCCAACAAAAAATTCTAAAGTTTCTAAAGTGAATGTGATGCTTAGGCTATCGCTAGAACCTTGGATTGCCGTTACACTGGGTCAACAACTTGGGCAAGACGAGACGATCTATATTGATATTGATATGGATTTGCTCCAGATTTACACTTGAGCGCATTGCCGATCCTCAAATGTCGTCTGTGGTTTTGGATTCGAATTGGGATGGGTTCGTTTGGGTGCGTAATAAGAGCCTTATTATAGGAGTCACTGGCCATTTGATCTTGGCCAGAATAAATCCCTGGCTTAGCGCTGTGGAATTCTGTTTGTGTTTTGGGCGAGGCTTTCATCCTCTTTGGGATTACTTTTTCTCTGGGGTGTGGACCATATAATTCCGCATTCCCCTGACATGAAATATGTATCAATTTAATTACCTCGAGGTCCTGAACACGCAATTAAAGTTCAGGAAACCCTTTCCGAACCATCCCTAAAATACCTTTTTTACCTTCGTTCCAAACAAACATTTTATGATGTAGCAAGAAACAATAAGACGACACACCCACACCAACTACCTGAAACTAGAGAACAGGATTCTGTAATTCCTTGAAATGCCAGGCTAAAGAAAGAATAAATACTATACGGTTTTGATTCCTACCTGTTTCTTTCTTCGCTGGCCTTTCTTCTCGATCTGGTGAGGATGATTTATCTTTGACAAACTTATTTCATGCCCTATCAATTGGAGAAAAGAGGAAAACCTTTGAATTTGAATATTTTACGGAGGTTCAAGTTCATTGCCTTTGAGGCGTGGATCATAACCATTTGTTGAGGTGTTTTTTTTTTTGTAGGCGTAAGGGTTTTTACGGGTCTTAACATTAACGTAGCGAATCAGGCGTATATATTTCCCACCTAGAATCGTATTAAAAGCGGAACTCACGCTCCAATGTAATTCGATAGAGCCGCGAGGAAAACTTGTTTTCGTGTTTTTCTCCATCGATAAACTTGGCATGACTGAGGCCACGAGTCCGAGGCAGGCATTACTTTTATTGTTGTAGTGCCTCTATCTATATTTAATTTAATCGATGCAAATGCTGCTACCCAATGACCTTCAAAAGTCTGCGAAGAAATGCGTTAAAAAACATTACCTTAAGTACTATAATTACGTTCGATTGAACCACTATACCCATGCCATGCAAGTATTTTTTGTGTATTATTAAGCGAAATTATTGGCTGCTCGTTTAATTGCCGCACGTGTGCCAGCTGGAAAATAAAATAAAAAGAAATCACAAAATGTGAAAAACGTTTCATATGCTGATGCTGATGGGCATGTCCATGTACCCATGACACATGCCAGGTGGAGCTGGAGCTGGATCGGGGAATCGGGGGATGAGGGCAATCCCCTGCGTCTGACATTGATGAAATGGGCTTTTTATGGCCATGTTTTTGGTGCCCGAGAGTTGTGTAATTGTTGGCTCACGTTGAATGGCATGTCGAATGGAGTTTCGATTCTTTTTCCTTGTTATTCAGATAAAAGTGAATAAAAGGGAAAAGTTTTACTCTACAATATTGAAACTAAGTAAAGTGTATACTATAGTATACTAAAAGTGTTGGCTTGTTCTTAGCGTGATTCCAATTGATTTTATTATTTCAAGCGCATTTTATTATTGAAGTGCGCACGTCGGCTGAGTAAATGAAATTTGTTACGTGATCGTAGCGGACGAAGAGTAAATCTTTGCCATTAAGTGGAAAAATTGTGTCGTAAAAAGTAGATGGAAAATAAAATGGAAAATTACTAGAAAAACCACTGTGTGGTCCACTGAGTTAGATTGATATCTTTGGATCTAGAAATGAAATTGAGTTAAAACTCGGAATCGCAGCGTTTTCTTTAGCTGTTTCTACTTTATTGCACAATTGTTTCTGCAGTATTTCGAGATCGTTTTACGATGCAATTTGCTTTCATTGCACTTTTCTGTGGCTCACCACCAACAGTTTGTTAAAATCCGATTAAAATCAACTGAATCCATATTCGTTGCTCAATGCACTTATATAAAGAAAACAATTTTCCAATTTTGATTGCTCTTCGGGGTTTCGGTTACTCTTTCTCATCCATTTCGGCTCAAGTAGTTACCAAATCCAATTAAGTTCAATAACAATTTGGTGGGCAGGAAGAAGACAAAACAAACAAAATCAAATGGGCTGCTCTTTAATTACTCGGTTTAGCCCTTATTGCTCTTTATCGCAGTCCCTTTGGTCATTTGGCCATTTGGTCATTTAATTGAAGCCCCTCAGGGGCAAGTTCGCTGATGTATCTTTCTATACGATGATGTCGGCTACTTTTATTGTCAAACAAACAAACACCAATCGATGACACTCTTTGGAAGTGGCGGCTTTTAATAGGTTTAAGCCCAGGCAAAAATCGATAGTGCGTAAGTGCTGAGTTTTGTGTTGACCGCTGCTGTCTTTCATAAGGAAGAATGTCAAGAGGCCACAATAATTGCAACTAATCCGCAATGAAGGCTCGAACCTTGGGCCACAAAATCTAGACCACCTGTCATGTATCCATGTGCCAATGTATCCATGTAGCCATGTTCGCAGTTTGTTTGGCATCCATTGACTGTGAAGATTGAAAGTTTACCATATAATTTCTCGACTAAACCGAACCGTAATCACTGTCCGTTCAATTGCGGTCTTTGTTGCCGAGCGGATATGTAAAATGCTAGTTTCCGGCTATTTTTCCCGCTCAAAGGATGTCAGAAACAGCTTCGCGATATGCGAAATTAATTTAATGCCTTTGGTCTAGCATGCAAATTGTCAGCTTCCTTTCTATTCGAACTAGTCACTTGTCTAGCCAAAGTCTAAAATGATGCCAAACTTGGCCTTGCCCTCGGAACTCGTAAATAACGAGAACTAACTATTTGATTCGGCACACATAGTATAAACGATTCAACTGATTCAAAAGTGATTCATTCGCGAAAGATTCACATTTTTCATCCGCAAATCTCAGGTGTATATATACAAACTCAAAGATTTTGCCGGCATTAACTAAATATATTCCTATGCGGTCTTTGCACATATATTCTATAATTTTTGCACATCTCGATTTTCTGCCAAAGAAATTTCCTCTAGCTTTTAACTGAACTGTCTGTCAGCAGAGCAAAAAAAATTGAAAACGAAATACACACAAAAATAATATTTTGAAAATAAGCACTGAGTAAAAATGATCATTCACTGGTTTGTGTAGAAAATCAAATACATTTTGACACCTTACTCTTACAAGGAAGAACTATACCCATTGTTTACTTCGTTAATCACACAACTTTAAATGTAAAATATTCATTACCGAAAAACCTATTCATTCTTCGTCTAACACACCTCCAAAATAATTACGTGTACGCCAAATAAAATAATAAAATACGCTTCAAAATCTCGTTTGGCTGCCGCTCAATTTTTGTGTGTACGCATTATAAACAAAATGATGATGTGAATTCTTTTTTTTGGGCCATGGCAAAATCCATTTTGAGTATTTTAAACCCGAAAGTATTACGGAAATAGCTGAGTAGCGCAAGAAGATGCACGTTTCTGGCGTGTTAGTATATAATGTACAATTTTTTGAACAAGTGCCTTTAGCAAATCATAATTAATTCCGGCATACGCCTCGTTCGACATTGAAGTTCGGTCTTACCCGTCGATTACCTCCTTTTTTCAGATGGCTGGGTCAAGGTCTTGGGACTGAAAGTACTCGAGACGTGTTAATGGCTTGTTAATCCCACAAAGCAGCACAAAAAACAAGTTCAACCGCTTAAAGCGAAGCGTGCAAAAAATGCATTTTCTGGCTCGTCTCGCAATAAAATGCTCCGCTTTGTGAACTCTAACAAAGATCGCTGTCTGTGTTTATTTTGAAATCTTTCCCCAGCCGTTGATGTGATTTCCCTGCAAACCCTGAATGATCGTTAAAGTTATACGTCTTTAGTCACAGCCCACGCAAAGCTAAACAAACTTTTAATATTTCCATTGAAAGACTTTGTTCTGTCTTTTGTGTCGACAGAGGGATACGAATTCTATAAACAAACATACAAATTAAGGCGTTAATTGCATATCCATACTGAATCAGAAAATCAATTTGGGCTAAGACTTAAGGTGCTAATTAAACTCACACTTTAAGCAAGAACTTATATTTCCTTTAGAAGTACGACTCTACTCACATTACTATTACCAATTTCTTCATTCAGAGTTCCAAATCTGAGATATAAGCTCGGATTGAGCCATCTCCAGTGAACCTGTTGCTCCGATTAACATTTCATTCATCCAAAACGAAATCCCAAATCCCACATAAGCTTACGCAAAAGGCCTTCGAGAGTTTCGCGTAATTATGCAGATTTTGTGTTTCCCTATCGAATCGAAGTTAACTAAACGCTACAAATTAGCCGGCTCTGCAGCTCAATCTGTGATCCCCCTTCCCAGAAGTTGAATTTATAATCGGACACATAATTTTCATAAATTTAAATGCATACTTACCACCTGCTTGTTAGGCTCCCCAGTTTCCCAACGCACATTTCGTAGCAATTAAAAATCGATTTACATGTGTGTGTCTGTGGATCAAATGCTGATTTCTTTGGCTCACACTCGAGTTTGGGTGAAAATTAATGACTTCCAGTGAAAGTCGGTTTTGTATAACAAACAGCCAGAAAGGTGAAGTGTAAACCAATAGGTAAAATCGGGGGCCCACCGGCCGACTGCCCAAGATCTCCATGTCAAACGCGGCTTTTCTGGGAAAAGTTCAACGCCCCGATATTTGAAAACGAAAGCGACAAGTTTCGTCTGTTTGTTATGTGTTATGTGTTTTTTTTTCGTTTAGATATGCAAAATATTTTCTCATGCGTTGGCCACGCAGAATTTTTATTTTCTTATGAAATTACAGCAGCCACAAAACACTTTTAATGCCGGCGGCTGCTTTCAAAAATTGTTTTTCGCTTTCATGGTCTGTTAAAGTTGTGAGCTGAGTGGCGAAAAGTTTTGAATCTATGGAATATAGAAATTTTTGAAAACATGTTTTGGCCAAGTGGAAAATTGCCTATGTATAACAAGAAATTTGTGGACTAATTGTAGGAGAAAATAGTTGTAAGCAAACAATTTCTAGATGAAGAAAAATGATCAAAATGAACTTTTAGAATTATATTCCCCAGTTGGCTTTCATAGGATTCTTGAGTTAACCCCAACCCGAAAACATAGCATATCAGCATAACAAATTCTCACATTTTTCGGCTTCGTCCGACGTGAAAAATGAACAAAATATGCATAATTTGAAATGCGAGGAAGGCTGCAGAGCGATGTTAGCTGAGCGTACTTCCTGGTTCACCCGGCTACCCCAGAGATACTCCTCCCTTCGGCGATTCCCTGTCGAAACAATGGGAATGTGGCAACATCAGCGATATCACGCACTAGTCATTAGCTCGTCGGGATAAACAAACATGCTGACTTGCAGCCAAGAAGTGCAACACGTGCTGTGCATAAATATAAATAATAATAATAAAATCCGGGAGCGGGGGAGTTTCAACCGGAGTTTTTCCAGCCGAGTTGGTCAGTTCTGATGGCGTGTTGTTGACCCCGCGTTTTCGAGCATAGAAATTAGTATAGATTATGCATGCTCGAAAGACGAACCGCTGGAAGACAGAGACATTCGTTTGTCGGGGGCCATCCCGAATGAATTAGAAGTGGAGCCAAGTGGAGCCCAACCACTTGTTTCTGTCAGCCTCAAGACTTGAGCTCCGCGCAGAAATTTCTTAATTTCAGCTCGGCATTTGAGTTTTTTGCGGCTTTTTTGCATAATGTGTGTGATAAGCTTGGGGGATTTTCCGCTCTGACACAGATATTTCAACTTCTTTTGGCTGCCGCAGAGATGCTTTTGCAAGCGGATGTGGCAGATACTTAAAACGGTATTCAAACAACGCTGCCAAGTTTATAAATACACTTCACTTATCCCTCGCAATGTACAGCACTTACCGCATAAATCTTGGCAGCTTTGAAGTCGCCCCACGAGCAGCGATAATATTAAATTGAAGTCATTAAACATGTAATTAAAATTCGTGTTTCAGTTCATTAACTTCTCGCCGCACAGCTGCGAATATAGAATTAGCGAAACCGATTTGAATACATTTTTAATGAAGCGATTGAAGCTGGGGAATCCAAGGTTATCCCAGTTTGCCCAGGTAGTTCTCTACCCCAAGTTCTCGAGGATTGTGACCCATATTGCCGCGTTCCTCGCTCGTCTGATCTTTCCCCAGTGTATATATAGCAAATGTCCGACTATAATTAGATGGAACTCACTTCACCCACTTTCGAGTGCACTTTAGTTTCGCCACCGACTAGATCTTCCGCATAGCTCGGGGCTTGTTTTCGATTTTCCAAGCTGTCTAAACAGTTTTCCTACCTTTGGACTACAGATAATTGCATTAGCCATCGCTTTATATACCAGCCGAGTGAATCATTCGGACATATTTATGTGACACAAGTGGAACATCTTCGATCAGTGTTATAGAGATGCTATTTTCGGGAACATTCATAACCAGAAGTTGGTCACATATTCCCTTCGCCTCTCCCGAAATTAATGATCTTGTTAATCGGGTGACAGAACCACAAACAAAAGGTGACATACACTCATACAAATAGTTGAGTGAAATATGGTCTTAAAGTTCTAACTTACGAATTCAATTATATTTTTATAAGAATTAATGGTGAAAAATCCATAATCTAGTCACAATACTTAGAAGGGAAAACACATTTCGATCTTGGGGTAATTTATTTCTGAGTGCAGCCTGTGTTTTTCCGCTGGAGGATGAATTTATGAACCGCCTTCACCTGCAGAGTTTTCCCTGCCCACTTAATTGAATTGTGTATTTTCGGCCTTAATTAAAAAGCCCGAAGGCGGGGTAAAAGTTCATTGACTGCCCGCAATCGTAATACACTTTTAATGATCCCGATTTGGGCAAGCTAGAAAAATCAATTTAGTTTCCAGCTTTGCTGTTTACTTAATTGAAATTTAGCCTACGGCCTAGGGACTAACTAAAGGGATTTCCTCTAGAGCACCGCCTCTCTTGCCCCAACCATGTAAAACGCACTCTTGGGAATTCTTCACCCCATTCGCCGGTTCTCTTAAGTTCTATAGGTGCTCTTCTGCCCATTTGGGGAGCTTCTTTTGGGAGCTTTTTAGTCGCCTGCGAATCGATCTTCACGGAAAGATTTTCCTTAGCCGTAATCAGTCTAGAAAGCGCGAGTGCTCGTGACGGATCGGATCGGATCGAATCGGACCTTCTATATACCTCGATCTATATCGCGCGAATTTATTTCCACCCAGTTTGTACTTTTGCTGCCTGTTTTATTTATAAGTTTTCTCAAATATTTCTCGTTTTGCCCGTCTTTTTTTGGGGATTTGCCATTTGAGTTTCGGGAATCTCGTTCGGTTTCGCATCTGGAGTTGTTGCGTGTGCTTATTTATAGTTTCCCCAGAGATACAATCGCACGTTTGATATGTGTGCCTATTGTTGTTTGGTCGGCTTGCGCCATTGCGTATGAGTGATTTGCGTTGGCCATCTTACCCAGCCGCATATGATTTTTACTGGCACATTGCCCGACATTACGCAGCTGTTTAGGAGACCGTAAATTCCCCAGTCAACGTTCTCATGTAATTTACATAAATATAGTCTAGATCAGATTTTATAATGAGCCTCTAAAAAGCGATTGTGAATCACGCCGAGGAACAAAGATCTTTGGGGAAGTCTTGCATATATTTCCATCTGTAAATCAAAGTTGACAAGTGAGCGAATGGTGGTGACCACACGATGAGACATGTGTTCTTGGAAGTTTTTAAAATTCTATCGAAAAAGTTCTTAAAATTTTTACGAGACTTTGAATTGTTATGAAAGATAAAAAAAGACTAAAAAACGACCATATGACTTTTAGTTTTCTTACTCAATGAATAATGGATGCGAGTAATCCATTTTGTTGAAGCACGATCATTTAATATCGAAAAACTTTCAAATGAATTAAAACTGAATGGTGCTAATAAGGCAATTTTTTCCATGACAACTCCAAGTGTTCCTCAAGTTCGCTAACAGATGCCAACGATATCGAATGTCATTCGACACGAGCATAATCTCTTTATGCTCATGTTTCCTCAATCATTGTTTACCACTTGGGAGGGAAGCAAGTGTTACCCTTTGGGATATTCTTCTGCCCCGATATCATTTGCCGTCATCCTTAGCTATTTCGAATGGCGTCAGCAACGGAAATGATGCGTCCAGATCCCACACGCCGCCTGGTGCCCCAAAATCGGACCAATTGCGGAGCTTTCTGTATAAACAAATATTATATATGTGCCCTCCCCGTCGAATTTCACACGCAATTTGGTTTATTTTCGTTTAATATCCTCGAAAAAGAAAAAATAAACCGGAATGAAAATTGTATGGAGAGGGCTGTAAAATAAATTAAATTAATTAGTTTCAGCATTTGTTTGCGGGGCCTTTCAATTGGCAAATGGGATTGGCAGATAAGATTAAATAGTTCCTTGGGTCTTAAAAGCTTTGATGGATCACGAGAGAATTGGCTGAAATGTTTCCAGGAACCAAACAATACATTATGCATTATGTATAAGCAAAGTGGCAAGGGGTTTATCTAGATAGCTTGTATTTAAGTCACTTCTCAAAGTGCTCGCTTAACTTCTAATTTGCCATGATAATAAGGTGCTTCCGCTCTGAATTCACTAAAAAAGAGTATTTATGTGCAAGTACTGTGTGGGAGCCGTATGCAAATGATTTCGCTTAGGAAGAAAAAAAACCGCACTTGACACGTGGAAAAAGATTGAAGTTAGATGTCTCTTACACTGGGAAAAACGAGAAGCCCTAAATATTTGTCTAAACCCAGGGTCCAACGACCCTAAATCAGATGGAGTTTAAATTCTGGTTGTCATGTAAATGCAAGCGACGTGAGGTCGTAAAAAAGCTTAAACCTTTTAGATAGCCGCAAAGATCGTTAAAAACTGACTGAGTTTGCTTATCTCGAGGTCTTAGGGCCAAGTTAACACAAGTTGGCACCATGAAATCTTATCAGACTCGCGGTTCCGCGAGTTGCGGGCAAATAAAACATTCATTTATCTTGATTGCGTTTGAGTAAACTCAACTAAATACTCTCTATTTCTCTCGTTTCATTTACAGACTGTTCAGACCACTTGGCGGCCACAATTGCCGCTGCCCAGGGAGCTTCAGCTGACCAATGACCGGAACAGCGCCGACGACCACGATTCAAAGGTGATCACGACCACCACAACCACAGCGGACATCCATCACCACAACCACCAGGAGGAGGACGAGGAAGAGGATATGGATCGGCTAAGGGGCAATCACAGCATTGGAGGATCCTCGCAGCAGCTTTCTGGCAAACAGAAGTGGTCCTTCGGAAGGCTTTTTCGCAAGAAAAAGGAGGCTGAGAGTGCCTCCTCCAGCGAGGAAGATCGCAAGGCGGGATTTGTGCCTGCCCAGCGTCAGTCAGGCAGCAAGCCGAAGGGAAAACATGGCAAAGGATCACGAGGTAGCAGCAAGTTCGATCACATTGTGGTGAGTCCGCGGCAAGAACAGGCTCCACCGCATCCACCCCAACCGCAAATCGACAATGAGTTCTTCTTGCCTTTGGAGGCCATACAACCGGAGCCCTACTATCAAAATCAGCCGGGCTACTATCAGCGATCGAGTAACTCATTGGACAGGAGATTACTAATGCAGCCTGGAGCTCAGGGAAATGCTTACCAGCAGCCCAAATCTCGATCGGCGCAGCGAGGTCCCAAGCCACCAGGAGCTCACTCCAGCGAGGAGGAACTGATCTCGCTGAACTCCTCCACGTTCTCCAAATACCGCAGCGATGAGAGTATTCATCTGGGTTCCGCTGCTGGCCAAAGTCGACGCAGTCGAGCGGCCCGCAATGAGCGTTACTACAAGAGATTGTCCCGGGATGGCGAACCAAGTCATGGCGGAGCACCCGTTGTAGCCCAGCAGCGATACAAGACCCAGCCACTGCTTTTATCCATCTACCAGCCAACGAACGCCTCCACTGGCTATGTCCAGTGGCAACCGCAGCCCCAGAAGAACCTGCAGAATGCGATGCAGAACGATGGAAAGCGAAGCATCAGCTACGACAGTCACATACACCTGCAGAACATGAATGGGAGGATGCAGAGTAAGCCATTGCCACCGCCACCGCCTCCAAGAGATCCGCTGAGGAGAGTGCATGTTGGAGGTTCCGGACAGATTGGATCCAGCTCTGGCGACCTGCGTCCCGTGTCCTACGCCTTCGATCACAATAGTCGCTGTGCGTCGGACGATCGCATTTGGCAGCCACCCCACTACCAGTCGGTGCATTCACTCAACTCCCAGCCCAGTTCGTCAATAGTCAGTGCACCAGTGAGTCAACAGCAACCCCATCACAGGAGATTCATAACTCGATCCGAGAGGAACGCAAATCCTGGCAAGCAATCCCTGCCGAATGGTATTGATTTCCACTATGTGGCAGATGCAACGCCACGCTCGAGGAAGCCCATACACATGATGGATGCAGGCAGGATGGACAATACAGGAGTGCCAGCATCCAGTGGCATATTGCGAACCTCTAAGAGTGGGCTACCCACACCAAGTCCTGCTCCCCAGCAGCCCTTGGCCAAACCGCGGTCGTTCTCCAGCTCGCGACTTAGTGAGCTTCGAACCTATCCCATGCCAATGTACTCCGAGGTGCAGAAACCTAAGAGGACTGCGCCACCAGTCAATCCCTCGCCGAATCAGGATAACATAGTGTGTGGGAGTCTGCATATAAAACCCACACAAGAGCATGGGAACCAGAACTATGTGGAGATTCGTCATCGGGATGTGCACAAGACCAACTCAATGCCGCACCATTATCAGAACAGGCGATCTGGCGAGGATTTACCCAACAAATATGAGGAG
This sequence comes from Drosophila simulans, assembly GCF_016746395.2. Taxonomy (NCBI): domain Eukaryota; kingdom Metazoa; phylum Arthropoda; class Insecta; order Diptera; family Drosophilidae; genus Drosophila; species Drosophila simulans. The sequence goes on from NC_052522.2 coordinate 2,387,643, forward strand.
TACGTGGCAGAAAAGAGGGAGCAGCATCAACAGGCACCTCCCCCAGTTTATCCGGAGCGCAAAATGAGCTTGACACCAGCAGTGGCACCACCGCCTCCTGTTTACTTCCCCCGCAAGAAGCCTGCCAATTTGGAGGAGGCCATCAACGAACTGGAGGCCATTTACAAGTCTCTAGGACTCACTGAACCAGCCGAGCCCAAACAGGAGCCAAAGCTGGATATTTCCTCCAAGATGCGCGTGCCAACTCCCAGTGATTTTGAAAAGTTCGCCTTGGCGCATGCTGATGACTACGAGGATGAAGATTCGCCAACCGGAGAACCAGATCCAATCAGAGATGATGTGGCCTTCAGGAACCTACAGTTGGCCAATCTGCAACATCGGCCATCGGAGAAGCAGCCTCCATTCGGCATACCAGTGGGACCCATTGTGCCTGCTCCACAGTCGGATTATCTTCACGTGGAGCCAGTGAGGGTTAAGAAGAAGAGTGGCTCTCCTGACATCATTAAAGATGATCTGGCTGTGCGTTCATTGAGAAAGGATCCTCCTGGTCCCAAATCCAGCTTTGTCTACCCAATGCAAAAGAAGCAACGGGCTATTCGAACCCAATCGGCCAACATATACAATCTGATCCAAAGAGACGCTGCGAAACCATCTGGTGGAGATCTCAAGAGCTACATGGAGCTGACTCGCAACCTTGAAAGAGCTGGCAGCATGTCCAATCTGCAGGGTGAGGATGGCAGTAATACCAAAGACGTACCCGCCACACTGGATCTGCTCCGAAAGTTAAAAGCTCAGGACGAGGAACTGGATTTGGCTAGGAAGCACCACCCCATACCGTTTAGGCATCCCAGTCAGGGAGGAGCTATTGCCCAACTGCCAGAGCGGTTGTCCAAAGAGGAAACACCCAAGGCAGCGCCTGTGCCAGCTCCCCGAAAGAGTCTGACTCCTGAACCCTTGCTAGATGATGCTCTTAACAAGATTGCCCAGGATGCGCAGGCCAGCAGCATTAAGCTAAGTCAGGAACTCCATGAGCTTCGTAAGGAGGCATTGATCACAGCTGCGAGACCAAAGTTGAATGCCGAGCAACAGAGATTAGAGGATGAACTGCAGCAGATTGAAGCCGTCTCCGAGGCAGCCAAGCGTTGTGGCCAAATGCTGCTCGAAACTCTGCCAGATGCGGGACAGGAGGGTCAGGAACCTCAGGATAAGCCCCTCAGGAAACTACATAAGGAGGGCAAACTCATCCGAGCTATCGATGAGGTGTCCGAAGCTGCTAATGCGGTCTGTGAGAAGATCCTCAAGGACATAGTGACCACAGAACCACCGGTGGTAGTTCAGGAGGCCCTCCAAGTGAGGCAGACCACAAAGACTGGACCAGGCGGAGAACAGCTGGTGATGCCGCATCTTATCAAGAAACTAGATCCCATACAATCCGACAAGATCGAGCACATTGCCAGGCGATGCATGCGGCAGTTGAGCGAACTGGCCAACAATCCGGACTACGACAACCTGGCCACCTGTAATATGAGCAACCGCACCACCAGCGCAACGGGTGGAGCAGCCGCTGATGCCACTCTCGTTTGTCCCGTTCCAGAGACCCAAGCCAAGAGCCAGACGCTCGAGGAGATTGACAAGATCATGCAGGAGTGCGAGCGTCAGGCGAAGAGCAGCAGCTCAACCACAACCACCGATGATCAGCGCACCACCGCCCCCAGTCTGACGAGTGGGAGTGGCAGCGGGAGCTTCCCACCCAATGTGAGCACCACCGCCAGTTCGTTCAGCTCAAGCAGCGACTGTTTGGCCAAGTCGTCGAGTCCCTCGCGCGCCAGCCGTCCGCTCTCCTCGAGCATCACCTCTTTCAATCCATATTCCTCCAGCGACTACATCAAGTCGCAGAGCAGTGATTGCCATGCACCAAGCACCGATCCGATCAAGACCTTTAGCACCACCTCGTACGAGGTGCAGTCCACACCGCAGAGCACCACCATTAGCACCAATACGATGAGCACGAGTCAGAGCAACACGATCAGTAGCACTACTAATCCGAGTGTGGAGTCCAAGCCATCCGCCCCGTCGGTATCGCCACCACCCCTGCAGTTGACGCCAGTGGGTGATCGGAGGTGCAGGAACCGGGAGCGGGGAGCTTCCTGCTCCTCCACATCCTCACCTTCACAGTACAACTCGAGCGAGGAGCTGGCCGCCATTTTCGGCATCGAGGAGCAACCGAAACAGCAGCGTCGCAGCCGGCTGACGCGTAATGCCACAGGTAACGGAGATGATCCCGCCACCACTGAGGCCCCGAGTTCGCCTGTTTCCGATTCCGCCAACGCCAATGATACTGCCAATGCCAATGCCAATACTACTAATCCCGCCCAGCTCGATTCAGCTAATAGCGCTACTAATCCCGTTATGAATGTTCAACTTGATGTTACTACTAGCACCTCCACCTCAGCCTCAACCACCCATCCAACCTCTAACGATAATGCTAGCACTTGTAGTAGCCATAGTTATAAGCTAGAGACGATTCCGGAGCAGGATCACGAGGAGGTGGAGTCCACGCTAAAGTTGTCGCCGAACTTCAATAGGATTTATGCCAGCAAGATTCGCATAGTAATGGATCGCGATGGAGAGGCAAGTCCCCTGCCGGAAGGAGCAGCGAATGCTGCTTTAACTCAATTCGATTCTCTGAGTTCTCTGGAAGAGACCTCCTCCAATCCGGATTCTGGGAATGTTAGTCTCACGGATTATCCCCTGGCGAACCATGCGAATGCCTCCCTGGAACTGCAGACCGCTTACAATAGTAGGTTTCAAGTAAGGGAGCATTACGTATCCGAGGTATCCATTAGTGCTTCGGAGTCAACGGATGAGGAGCAGACGGACACGGAGTGTTTAAGAGATGCTGGTCGTTTGGAAACAGAAGACTTTCCGCCTTTACCCACAGAGGAGGAGTTAGAGGAGAGTCTACGGGAAGAAATAGAACTGAACGATAGTCTTAGTGCGGGCACTTTAAATTTGTCTAGAGAGAGTAGCGGAGAAACAGAACCAACAATGGGGGAAGTCAGCTTAGCGCAAGAAGAATTGGTATCTGTAGTTGAAGAGTTGAACCTCAACGAAACTGTTAGTTTGAGTCAAGAGGTTTACAATGTAACCACTGAGACGCTGCAACGAATAACGCCAGATGAAATAGATGGCCTGGGTTCCGCTATAATTGAGGTTAGCGAAAGCTTACTTAACGAATCTGCATTTGATGAGATGCACTTTAAACTAGACGAAATGGAACTGGACGAATCGGAAATCATTGACAGAATGCTTGAGGCTTCGTTTGACGAGTTAGACGATTTAGATCTTGAGGACACAGAACTTGACGAAAGTCGACTTGACGAAGAACAAAACAGCGAATGCCAATTTAACGAAACCTATAACGAGCTGGACAGCATAGATCTTGACGCCACAGAACTTAACGCCACTGGACTAAACGAAATTTCATACGACCAGCTGGAGGAACTAGAACTTGACGAAAGCGACTCCGTAATGCCGTTCACACGGCGCAAGAGCATCGTTTACGAGACCCCGCAACTTAACCTGAGCATTTCCGAGCTGAAAGTGAATTACGAAACGCAAGCAGAGCCAGTAATTAAATCAGAGTCACTCAACGAAGCCATTAAATCGATGAACAGCGATGACAAAGGCGACGAGGAGATGCAGGCAGGCGGTAAAGAGAAGGCAGATGAAGAGGAAGACAGTGTAACTGAGACCCAGACACATCGTCGTCGCAAAGGACTTCCGGCGAATCCCGCTAATGATGATGAACGGCCGTCCACCAGCTGCAAGGCTCTTTCCGTTTTTGGCGAGGTGCGAACTGTGGCACCACTCGCACCACAGGCGGCGCCAGAGGCAGCTGGAGCGGTTGGTGGTGCAACGCGGGGCGGTTGGACTACACTCGAGCACGTATTTGTCGCCTGCACTGTGGGCCTTATTACACCGAACGATTTGCTCACTTTGTGCCTGATCGTAATTGGTGTGATTATCATTATTGCAATTGCGCTCACCTGAGTGCGCCGTTTATGGCCCGACTGTTGTTGCTGTTATATTGTTTGTTGTAATTATGGTGAAACTGGAAAGAGAGAAAATTATGATTTTTTATGAATTAGCCACCAAGTGCACTTAAAATTTCCACTTACGGTAATTAGTCTAGGATGAATATGCATACATATGAGTACATTTATGTTTAAATTAGCTTTTATTTCGAAGAACCAAAAGTATTCTCAACTTCTATGTTAAGTGCAATTTACATATACTATACGAATCGAAAATTATGTTTATTATATTTTTTTTTAAGCCCACTGTGCAATTGCAAACGAAAATTATACCATTCATCAATGCTCTCTAACCGTGGTAAAAACAAATTAGTTCTTTAACACAGTTTCCTCGTTTTCCTTCTTAATTAATTGTTAATTTGACTGCAACTTGTGCCAATGATTTTTATACGTTTACTTAATAATGCTCTATTAATTATTCAATTAAATACTTAATCCACCATATGTACTCTCCAAAATAATGTTAAGCACATGAACGAGAAATTCGAAAATAATTTACCAATGAAAGAAGAAAATTACATTTACCATCTACTAATGAAAAAATATTTTCTAAAATCTCTTTGTATATTTTCAGCTCAAAATTTAATAGTTTAAGTTTGACAGCGAACCATTTCTTACGTAGCATTCATTATTTCGCTATAATTTAAATGTTTATATAATTTACCAGACAAATGGAAGCAGGAGCCATGAAGCAAATGAAACTTATATTAATAAAATGTTATTTAAAAACAATCTACGATTCTGACAACGTTTTGTTTTAGTTTCCTTTTCTGCGTTGCTAATGCTTTTGATTTATTTATATTTGTGCGTAGTTTGAGTTTCCTATTCCTGCCCCATTTAATTCTCCATGATTGACTAACACATTTCGTAATAAAAGACAAAAATTCGCCAATCGCAAGGAATATGTTATTTAAATGTTGTTGCCGCCGCTAATATGGATTATTGCTAATATTATTGGAAATTTGCTTAAATATTTTTATAGAATTTTCAGATTTTAATTTAAGAAAAATTAAAAATACCTTTTACTTTCAGCGGGTATTTATAGGAAGAAAAGCTGTTTATGTTGGTTTGCGTCCTCGCTAGTTGTTTTTTGCATGTGGCGAAAGCTTTTTCAGAAATAGGTGGCGCTTCACAAAATGTAGAATGCCGTGTAAAATTTGTGTAGATGAGTATGTCAACTAAGTTATTAAATTGCAAAGGTTTTAATTTGATGTATATAGTTACAAAATTTAAGGTAAATTAGTGGGCAATCACAGAAAGAATTTTTAAAAGCACAACCAAACTTATTTCTGAAAACTTTTCATGAACGTCGCAAACCGAAATGCCTAATATCAAATAGAAATGCAGACCAGACAAAGTTGAATAAAAAACTTTTTAGTGGACAGAGTAGAAACCAAAAAACTTGCCTAGCTCAAACTTAGTTGCAAGTGTAAAAACAAATAAAAAAGTTAGGCATGTTGGGAAAAAATTCGGCCGTATAGATAAATGTGTATGGAATTTTGTTTACAATTTGTCTGTCTCGTGGGGTCACAGACAGACGAGCACTGCAACACGCCTGAAAGGTATTTATTTTCCTTTTGAAAATAGAAAAGTTAGAGCTTAAAGCCTAAAGTCGTCGCACGGCAATAGGAACAACAAAAAGGGAAAGTCGTGGCCCCATAATGAAACCAATTCAAGGAGCTGCTCGAACTTTTCTTGTGGCCCTCCATCGGTTCGTGATGTTGTGGCGTAAAAAGGACATTCAACTGCATGACCTGGGTTTGCTCTGGCATCTTATTGTTGTGTTCTATGGCTTTTGTATTTGGGTCCTTTTTTCATAATTATGTTTGGCCTTTTTTGCCTAATGAGGTGTATGATTTCGTCGGGTAATTTAAGCTAGGTCGGGAGTCGCAGGGAGCAGAGGCCCATGGGATGTACGTATTTCTTTTTAAATCTCTGCTATCGATCCGTTTGTGTCGTTGTGGGATTCGGGACATGATTTATGTCGTCAATCTCTGTGGATTCTTGGGTAATTGAAAATTGGCCAACGGAAGTGTTGCCTCGACTTTAAGCAGCCACAACAATGAGGTTTTAAGCCAAGAAAAATTCTCCACAAAGAGTTCATTTACCTTGGAAGCCGAGCATTGCTCTCGTTATACAAACACACACAAAATCACTGGCACACCAGGCTAAATAGCAATAAAAATGTCACCCGGCTCTAATTTGTTTTTTGTCTACGCCGGGACTCGGTTGGCAGCTCAGCTCCAAGGACCTCAAAATGTGGTTAAGTAAAGGAGGGCTGTGCCATAAATAAACCAACCACATGGGCGTGCGAGTGTGTATGTCCTGGAGTTCCTTTTCTGCATGTTTGCCTCCTTCTATCGCTGAAATAATCATAACTCACTTAACCCCATTAAATGTGCCAGGGAAGCCCAGCGGGCGTATGAGCGATATTCGCTTGAATGAAACACCCCCAGGGGGCGTGTCCAAGTGGGCGTCGGAGCGGAGGCGGCAAACGCTTCATTGACAACCTTTGTGCCCGATAATTACTATCAGGCAAGACAGGCGTTCCCCTTTTTCAGCGTTACTCATACGCCGCGTGGTACACCGCAACATTCGTAATCATGTGTGTAAAAATACAGAGAAACAAATTGATCATTAAACATTGAAAGCTACAATTTTTAAATTTATTTATTTTTTATATTTATAATATCTCGGTTATGGCATCATCATACTAATAATAACGTTCAAAATACTTAAATAAATGCAAAACATAAGGATAAAATCTTGAATTCTTCAGATCAGTTTGATCCTTTTGAATATATTTATTATGTGGTTATATACCACTGGAATGACCAATTTTGGTGACACTTTTTCTCGCAGTGCTTGAGCATTTTGTGGTCTCGATTGCCAGTCGACGACTCGAAGCATGCGGTCAAGTGTGGGTTGCGTTTGTTTTGTCGCTTCTGTTGCGCAGATTGTTGTGGTTGCACTTCGTACTCCCCTTCTGCCCCTTTTGCACCATCGCCCACCCACTTTTCCCACCCAAAGTGATCAAATGGGGCACGCCAGAAAATTTTACAGTCGGGAACTTGGACAAACATAAATTTAGACTAAGGGGCAACTCTTTTTCGGGGTAGGCAACTTGTTCAATTTTGTGTAGCCTGTTGTAGTAGTTGCTTTATTGGGCGTAACGAGAGGGTGGAGGCTCAGGGGGCTGGGGACTGCGAGGTCCTTGCCACTGCGCAGGTACAAACAAAATGAGCTGAGAGAGAGAGAGAGAGTTTTGACCAGGGCGAATTGCAAGGACAACCCAAAAAAGAGTCCTTAGAGAGCATTTAAATATCATTGCCAGGCTAAAAAACGGAGTTTTGACAACAACTTTTTAAATACAAAAATCCAATTAATTCAATAGTTATTTTACAAATTTAAAAATGCATATGAATTTAATTTAATATTTTGTATTATAGGAATATAAAAAGGGTACAAACACTTTCTTATGAAGAGTTAAATTTACTATGCACAATTCACTCAAATTCAACCAGTTTTTAAATGTGTATTTGCTTAGAGAACTTTGTTCGTTGCTCTTGAAGAGTGAGCTTGCGATTAACTCTCTTTCTGACCCCCGAATTCGCCGTTAACAAAAACCGGCTGAAAAAGTCAGCTGTTCGGGCGCTCAGGACTTGGTCGACGTGGTCGTCGCTAGTGCAGTTACTGCCGCTCCTGCTGTTGCCTCTTTATTACTGCCAAATGGTGGCGAAAATCGCATGGGAAACCAGTCTCTTTGCAGCCTTGTGGCCAAGCCATCATCTCATCGGATCTCAGTTCGCGCTGAGTTCTCCAACGAATCGGAAGTGGCGGCGCAAGCAAGTGTGATTCGTGTCCTTCGAGTCGGGTACTTTACGTAAATCTAGAGCGAAACCTGTATGAAAATCACCGTAAAAGTTATTAGAGAAATTCATTAGAAGCAACGCAAGGGAAACCTAGAGAAAAGAACCCAAAACAAAAGCCAAACAAGGTGCGTTCTGTCAAAGTTTTCGCATTGTCGGCGGTGCTTAATGTTCGGAGTGTGTGGGAAATGCACGTGTCCGCGTGGAGGGAAACCCCAAACTCTCTGGAAAATCCGTTCTGGCCAGCAACAGTTACGCGGAATTTTCCGGAATGTATAGCACAACGACTGTTTGAAGTTGTGGAGTTACTTTATTTCCGCTTTGATTGGTCGCTTTGCTGCGTATAATTTTTTGCAATTCATTTCACTTAGTGCGTAATTCATGTCTCCTACATGCTCATGGCCACGCCCCCCGTCGACGCCCGCCTCCGCCCCTGGAACACGCCTTTGTCCTGTTTTGGATCCGTCTGACATTTGTTGGCCAATTTCCATTGTTGCCGTTGCCGCCTTTGTTGGTGCGTTGAACTCGCTTGGCTTTTCCCCCTTTCACCATCACCATCACCACTACCATTGGCATCTGCCCCCGCGATATTCAACGCATTTTGGTGGCTCAAGTTCACTTTTGTTACTGCCTTACACTGCTATGTATTTGGTTTTTCTTTTCTTTTTGCTTAGAGTGCAGAAGTTTCCTTTCGGCTCATCAGCTTCTCGTTGCAGCCTTTTGGCTTATTTGCATTTTCATTTCAATGAGCGGACGCTGGGATTTCCTTTCCATTTCGGCGTTTTCCACGACTCATTGTGTGGCTAAGGACATTTATGTGGCTATTTTTACGTTTTTCAACTTGCTGCTCGGTTGGTTCTAGCCATAATATGGGCTTAATGTTGCTGAACAGGAAGAAATTTAAGGACGCCATCAGCATATTATTAGCTTCTTGGGTTCTATATGCTACCCTTACATCTATTGTATTACCATTGAATATTAAGTACTTAAGACATTTAAAAATGGCTTTAAATAAGAGCTTCCTGTTAGGTTTTCCTTTCAGTGCATGAGTAAAAATGCAAGAGAAATGTTCTTCCCTGAATTTCAGGTACAAATGTGGAGAAGAAATTCAAGGAAATGAAGCAAATTGATTGACAATTGCAGGGAAGACTTTAAGCTGATTGGTTCTTCTTAGGGATTTTGCCGTATAATTGCTGGTGTTTCCGTTCACTTTCATTTTGGGAATTTCTCAGCTTCGTCTGTCATTTGCCACCTACAGATACATTTTACCGTTTCGCTGCTCTGGGTATCCTTCGGATACGTGAGTGATTCAACATAATTATGTTTCATCATCGGCTGGATGTCGGCAGTTGTGGCTATAAAGCCGCATTATAACGGTTATTTGTGCACGTATGCACGAAGTAACAGTTAAAGCCAAAAAGTATTTCAACATTCATTTGGCTCTGCCAGCAAATTGGCAACTGATTGTTTCGGTGGTTTCGGCATTCGCGCGGCATCATTATGTTTAAGCTAAAGTGGGTGAGATAGAAAGATACACAGATTCGCACTCATATGCTATCGAATTGGAAAAGTGGGTCTTAAATGCGATTTTATCGATAGTAACTTACTATCTTTTTATACAGATGTGCGGCCTAAAGCGATTTAATGAAGCATTTTCAACAATTTAGTTTCGATCAGCGTAGCTTTGCTGCGACTGTTATTGTTTTAAAAAGAATTAAGATAAACAAAAAATATGTTTTTATGAATATCTTTAGATTTTATTTTCCGTTCGACGTTCGCTGTTCGATTCGAATTCAATACACCAGACACGCCCCACGAACTCGATTTTGACCAGTCCAACCACTCCAACACGGATATTTACGCAAGAATTTTGGTAATATTGAACCCGTGGCCAATTAGTGGGCATTAAAGGTCAAAAGGGAGGAGAGCCAAATTCCTGGTCTGTGCAGGTAAGCTCACAAAAAGTGTCCTTCGCTTGAAGTGGGTCCTGTGTGCTTATGATTGCGATTTTAGTCTCCCGAAAAAGGGTATAAAATCTACATAATTCAACATTTTTGGGCAGGCCGTTTAGAAAGTTTTTCCCTTGCCTAAAAATTGCGCTACAAAGTTGGCCAGTTCTCGTTGCTAATTTGCATTTTGGCCGAGTGTTATTAACTTAAGAACGATGGATGTGTTCATATATGTATGTATAGCTCTGGGGTAGTACTTCTCGGTAATTAATTTTGAATGAAGATCTAACTTTCGGATGGGTCTGAAGCGATAAAGCGAATTACCTTTTTACGGAGTATATGGCTAAATATTTGTTAACATAATTAATTTAATACGAACTTACTTCGTAAATCATTTTTAAGAGGTCACATCTTTTTGTTCGTAAATTGTTACTCAATCATTTTGAGCCATATAAAGCCTAATTGGATTAACCTCATTCATGTTTTTTTTGACGATTTAATAACAGCATTTTAAAGACTTCTGTCGAGGCGGATGACTACTACCCATTCCCCTTTGATCCGAGTCCGGATGAAATATGATACAGTCATCCGTTTAGCATAAGACGGGTGATCATTCAGCAGGCGCCAGTAATCCAAGTCCTCGCATCCTTGCCCAGATTTTTATGGACATTGTGCGACGATGTCACGTGACTTTTTGGCCACTGGCAGGGGCCATAAAAGCGGACTTTAATTAAAAGTCCAAAGCGAAATAAGTCATAAAAAGCCAGAGCGAGCAAACAGGCATAAACCATAGGGAGCAAACAAAGAGCTAAAACGCTGACAAATAGCAATTGAAATGTTTGCAAATAAAAACTAAAAAAAAAAAAGCAAAAAAACGTAGGAATGGCAAATGAAAGAGTTACAAGGGAACCGGATCGAAACACTCACTCAAGTTTTGCTTTTCACTCAAAAAAGCAGAAGCAGACGCCCACCCATAAAAAAAAACTAGCTCCCCCACTTTTCCCACCGCTCCGTTTCAACTTTTCAGTTTGAGTTGCCGGCTGTCTGGCAAATTAATTAGTTAATTATGCTTTGTCGCTATTTTGCTACTTTTTGAGGCACGTGCCACAAGACGCGCGACGTGACTTCATCATTTTCGCAACACTCCAATTTATCTGTTGAAATATGTAACTTTTTTGCCGTCGCCTATTAACATGCAATGATTTATGATTAATTTTCCGAACTAGTATAACTTACATTTTCCGTTTTTCCCTCTCTTTACAGGTGAGTCACGACCAGTTTTGAGTACTTCGACCTTCGCCCCGACGACTGTCTTATTTATTATTTTCTGTTTTCGGGTGAGTTAAGGGTTTACTGCGATTTAACTTTTTATGGTCGGTATGAAAACAGAACCGTTTATTGAAAAGCCATTGGCACTGCCGGTCGTATAAGCGTTTATGACTCGAAAATAAAACGTATGTTTAAGGAAAATATTTGCCATATAAACATGAGAAATTCGCAATGGCTTTTTTTAAAAGTTTCTAACCAAAAATCGGGCTAAGAGAAGCGCCTTGAGCAGTGAAAGTACAGGGTACTGAGATCATCTGATGCCTTTAGATTTCCACATTGTTAAGGCCATACTTTCTTAATGATTCTCGCAACTTTTCTATGCACCGCATTTCCAATAGATGCCTCATTATCCGAGTGAGTTTGATTGAAGTGTTTTCAATATTTTTCTTTTTGCCTCCACTTATTTGCATCTGGTTTGATTTACCTGCCTCGCTGGCTCGTCCAATTCCAAATGCAATCTCATCTTAAACTTTTTCTTCTGCAACCATTAAACTTGGAACCTCATCACCAGCCATCGAGACTGCTCCAATCCCCTTTAGCCACCTCTCCTGTCCCCTTTTCGATTTCCGATCCCAACCGAATCGCAATTTGAAGTGTGCCGCCTGCGCAAAATATAAAAAATAAATAAAATAATACACAAAAATAAAAGCATGCAGGTAGAATCCGGAAAATTCAGTGTGCAGTTTGGCTTCTCTTACATTCAGCATCATCTCGGTAGGGTTTCCTACGCAATAAATATTCTCGTGTTTCGCCGGCAGATATGTGAAGTGTTCTGTGTGTTTATACATATTTAACCACTTTTATGGACGGTATGGGGAATAGTTTGTGGAAATGTTCTCGGTGGCAGTTTGCCTAATGGCACTGAACTCGCTCTGTGACTTGGTTTGGTTCGGTCCACTGTGATCCATTGGACTGGTTGGGTGACGAGCGAGAGATTCTATGACCATGATGGCCACGAAGGCCATTTGGAGCAGACGCGCAGCGAAACGGTTCATTAAGCAATTTTCTATGGCATTTCCGTGCTTTCCGAGCTTTTCATCATTTTTACGAACGACCGAGATCATGGCCAATTCTTGACCATTGCATCGCTCATAACGGCACCTGCATTGCCAACTTTCCTTACCTGTGCAACGTGCATAGGTGTTCATTGGCCACCAGATTCTGTCATTAAGGTACGAGAGCAGTGATCACTGGAAATTGTGCGGAATGGTAGGAAATCAGTGCACTGGTCAACCGAGAATTAGAAATTCTTCGAGTTCTTAAATACGTGTAATTTTCGAGATCATGGTTTCTATGTGTCACTTGCTTTTCTTAACCCAGTTAACTGGGTTCAATTTCTTCAAATAGCCAGTGTTTTGAAAAAAAAAAGTGACAAACAAAGTGTGCGAAAGTATGCAACAAAAAGGTTAGATTGTGTGAAATTTCAAGCTTTTCCATTCAAATAGATTTGGTTTGCATATAAATTATTGGTAGTGCCTATCTATAAGCACAAAAACCAGTAACCGAATGAAAACAACCCATGTGTGAAATCGCATTCAACTATATAAGTGCTTATGTGATATATATCCAGCAAAGCACTCATAAAACTGCAAATTAAGCAATTGTACTAATTATTTTAGTAAAGTATAGGCTTATATTTTTCTAAAAGCATGGTCTGTGATTCTTTTTTGAAGACCCCATCTCGTTTGGGTGCCCTATTAATAGGTTAATTAGTCTGGTACTAAAAAAGTAATAAAAATAAAAAACATTTGGCATTGACTTGTTGATATATCTCCGACGAGCATCTCTCTCTCACTCGCTCCCACTCCTTTCGCAATGACAGAGCCGAGCGCCCTTTCCCTTTTCAGCAATACTCGTAACTGTTGTTGCTGGTTCTTTGCTTCGACTCTTGCACTGCAAACACCCACACAAGCACACTCGCCCGTACCACTCGCTGATACACTGCAAGAAATAAAGATACATCTTTATCTTATATACATAAATATGATCAAATATAGAAGAAATTTAAAGCTTTCTTTTTTTATTTATTTTTGTATAATATTTTATGTCAAAGTAATATAATTGATTTCTTAACATTTTTGTTATCTTTAGCTATTCAACTTATAAATATTATATAAATGCATAGGGGATTGGTTGGGTTATTTAGCTATAACAATAAATGAATTACCTTCATTAAAGTACTTTCGACCCCTTTTTGTTTCCGGTGTACTCGTACAATTGCTATCGGTAGACACGATCGGTCGATCGTTGTCGTTGTTGCCATTGTGGCTGTTGTTGCTGTTGTTGTTGCCCGACGGCAGCAACTTTTGGCGCAGCGGCAACTTCCAACTTGAAGCTGACTTCAGTCTTTTGTTTGCCCTGCTCGCTGTTGGATCGTCGGCCTTCCGATTGGACGTCGCAAATGCAATTGGAGAGTTCTGTCTCTGTTCTGATCAGAGTTTCCGCTCCGGCCGCGTGTGCTAGTGTGTGTTTTTGTTGTTGCCGTAAACAAGTTTAGCAATGCGTTTCAAATCCGCGCCGATTGTTTCGCTTATTGTCATGCTCGATTTAACCGCTTAGAGTTGCGGCATTACGGAAAAATACACATAAAATACACAAAAGTTGGGCAAAAACAAAAACCGAAAAAAATGCAATATAAACTGCATGCGGTGAATAATATAATTGCAGTTTACTGAATGAAAACCAAATAAATATAACATTTTCAACACTTTACTTCGGCAAACCATCAAAATTTGGAATTGAATTGAAAAGAATTGTAAGTAAAAAAGTAAAAAGAACACACCGCTTTCAAATAGAAATTTTCCACAATGAAATATACATAATATTTTATTAATTCTGGAAAATAATAGTTGTGAAAAAGATTTAAACCTTGAAAAGTAGACCACATTTTTTGGAGTGTGAAAAGCTAATAACAGAATAAAAAAATAGAATGTGACAGATTGAAATCTCCCTCTACCTCTCACTCACTCTTAAAGCCGTATAAACGGTAAAATTGAAAGCTCTAAATTCGGTTTATTTTCCTTTTTTTTTTGTAATGTTTTTCGGATCTACACTTGACCGACAAAGAGGGAGCGAGAGGCCACTAAGCCTCTGACCTACTCTGTCACTCTCGAGTGCTCCATCTCGCTCGCTCTGTCTTGTTGTTATTTTTAGGCGGCGGCTTATCAAAAGTTGTCTTTATTTTTAGCTTAGGCTACTTTAATATAAATGTACACATTCCTCATGTGCGTTTTATTGCGCGAATTTGTATTAATTTAATTCACTGCTCGACGAGCGTAAGAATCGCGTTTTTTTCCATCTGAACTCTCAGAATAAAAATACAGCTATCCACAAAATAATAGTTGTTTCTTTGGGGAACTTGTAAATTTTTCATTTCATCTATAAAGGAGTGGAAGAAATATTCACTGAGAAGTCAAAAATCAACTTCGCTCAAAATCTCTTGTAAGGGCATAACTATTATTTTGTACGCAGCTGTCGATGAAAAGAGGTGGTGAATGGAGTAAAGGGGGAGGGGGATAGAGAGAGGTGGAGTCACCTGCTGATGGTTTGTTGTTGTTTCGTTCTTGTTGGGGAGTTGTTGTTGTTGTTTTTGGAGCATTGAGGCGTGCGTTTTGTTTGCGCGCCCTTTGTTGTTATTTTTGTTTTATTGTTGTTTGTACTCCCATTGTTACTACTATTATTGTTACTATTTTGATTGTTGTTAATGTTGTTGCCATGGCAAAATCCAACTTTCAACTGCATTTTACCCGATTGCAGTTTAATTTTGGAAAGTTTAGGCCTTCGGTCGATTATTCATTTTCAGTCTATTCTAATTAGAAACTGATAGTTGGTTGAAAATTCAAACTTTAATCTAAATCTAAATACAATAGAAATAGAAAATACAAAAAACTGAATATTTCCATTGTTGCTTTTAGTTTATTATAATTGGATTATTTATGTTGTCATTATCAAAAGAACCCACATCATTTTGCTTTCATATTTCTGCTTTGCTTTGTAGCTCTTGTCATTTCCGCCAACCTTTATCTTCTCAATTTTCATTGAATTCATAAACTTCTTGTCCAAGGCTGTTTTCAATTGTTTGCATTGCACAATGCACAATTGCAAATCAAATCTGCCGAAAAATGCCGCTCATTACTGCCATTATTAGAATCCATTCGTTCCATTACAAAACTAAAGGAATTTGTTGCAATTTTTCCCGTTGGCGGCTGTTGGTAGTTGGCTTTTTGGCGGACAACTCCGCAACTGCAATTTTGTCTGCCCCTGAGCGCGTTAATTGTTCATCTCGGTTTGGCTGAAACGCGGCACAAAATGCAGTTTTGCGCAGCCATCAGCGAAATGCCATAAAATTTTACTACCGCAGTGGCTGGGATGTATCTTTCTATCTGTTCGTAAATGGTAGATGTATCTTTCTATCTTTTCGTAAATGGTAGATGTATCTTTCTATCTTTGGAAACGCAGCACTGCGCTGCTTAATTATTCCAAGCCGCCAGCAAGTCAATAATTAACCGTAATACATTTAATTTTCATTTATTTAATTATAGTACTCTTTCTAGTCGCTCTTTCACTTTTTGTGTGGGCGTAGCTGAAATTAGAAAATGTGGTTCCGCTTGTGAATAATTTGGATTTTCATTTTCATCCCACTTTGACAATATTCGACATTTTACTTTAAAAACCACTCGCTTTTACTATAAGTTGCATATATTGTGTGGTATTTCCATGTGAGTACTTTTGAGAACTTTTCCCCGATAATCCAGACCAAATTATAATTGTAAGTAATAGCACTTAGCATATGTGTGGTTCCACTTGAAAATTTCGTTCAACAATATGTGACCTTTTACTTTCATTTGTGGCCATGACAAAACTGAAAGTTTCTGTGGCAACAATTGCAGCCCCTTAAAGGTCACCCGACTTGCTGCGCTTCCCTTAGCGAAATGTACTTCTTGACTTTCCGAGTTGGCTAGGGTTATCTTTCTTCGCCAAGAGTAACCTTCAAGTCCACCCAACCACCCACTCTATCTTGGCTATTCCATTGCCAAGGCAACGCGGAGGAGGTGGTGCTGGATGGCCTTCTTCCGCGATTATGCCCTCCTGTTTTATGACAAACAAAAATTTATGCGTTTTTGTTTTCTTGCTTACGCTTAATAAATCTCACGCTGGTGATTTTTTCTGCTTCGCTTAATTACGGAATTCTCCAGTCGCCTTCAATAGCTAACGAAAGTTTGAGGCGCCTGTGATTTATGTGTGCCGTCAACGGGGCGTATGAGTAATATTAAGGATAAACAAAATGGAGGAGCAGATTGACGAAACGAGCAGCAAGCAGGAGGCGAAATGCCAAATGTCAGTAGTTCACTTTCATTGATTAATTCGATTGCTTTAAAATGTAGAGCCAATTTAGAAAGCGTGCCTTGTCCCAACAGCACTTAAACGTATTAATTCGATCGATAAATCCGTAAATAGCATTTACAAAACGCGCGACTTTTCAACGTCAGCAGATGGAGATTCTCTTCCCCCCTCCCCCGACTACAGACATACTATGTAAAACTGTCGCCTCACTG
Source organism: Drosophila simulans (assembly GCF_016746395.2). Lineage (NCBI taxonomy): Eukaryota > Metazoa > Arthropoda > Insecta > Diptera > Drosophilidae > Drosophila > Drosophila simulans. Next base: position 2,404,442 of record NC_052522.2, read on the forward strand.
AGTGTGTCTTCCTTCCGCTGGTATTTCCTTTCCCCTCGCTCACTTCCTGTGAGCTGTCAGCTCAATTGACTGACGAAAGCCCGCCGTGCCGCCCACTGAAATCCGCCCACCACCCACCGCCCACCTCTCGCCGACTGTAACGAATGTCAGGCTGCGTCGGTGGAATCCCCTTAGTAGTCCTTACACTCAGAAAACAGTAGGTTAGCTATAAAAATTTATAATATGAGCGCCTTTTAAGAAATCTCTTTCTAAATATAATCTCATTAAAAATTAACTTATTTTAACTTCGTTGCAATGTCTTGCAACTAATTACATTTAAACTTATTATAGACACATTTTCTCCCTGTGTTGTCCTTCGACCTTTTGTTGTTTAGACTCTGTCTGTCAATAATATACAAAGCAGAGCTCAAGCCCTAACATCTATTAAGTAAACAAACAAAACAAATGTGGGGACAGATAAATGTGCCATAAGCACTTGGGGCCCATCGAGGACTCGGATTGACGGGGAAGGACATCGCGGGGCACGACAGGATCGCCTGTCAGGTGACAGAGCTCAGCGAATTTCGGTGACAGCCATTTTTGGCCAGCGTTTTTGGGTGTACTCATCCATGATTCGTGCACCAGCAGTCGCCGACAATGAGACTTTGTCAATGTGTGGCATCGAAAGATACGGCTGGCAAAGATACTTTTCAGCTTGGTTTGCTCTCTGTGGCCTCATCTTTTGTCCCAGAGTGTGAGGGATACAATTTTTGACAGCTCCCCCGCCTCGTCCTTGTTGGTAGAAAGGGAGAACGGAAATGCGGCTGGGCTCCAGGGTTGGTAATGAACTTTTCTTTGACAGCCGAATGAATGAGGTTCGAGTAAACGGAATGGGATTACAAATTGATGGAAGTTGAGGCTGAGTGACAAGTGGTGAATAGGTGTAATACGACGTGATAATGGTTCTTGAAAGCAAATGCTATAACCACATTTGGATTACCCAACTCTCGTTGCTAAAAGCGCCATAAACTTGAACCCAAAGAATACTATTATTTTGCGTTTAAAGCTTTTCGGCTCTCGGGCACTTAGTCGTAATTGAATTCCATACTTGCACTTCCTGCCGCCTGCATATTTTCACTGCCCTTCCGAAACTATTTGGCACACTAAGTCCCTGGGCCACCCACTTCCTCCGAAGGCCTCCCCAAACAGCGCCCCCAGTAAGTGCATTGCAAGCATAACTTTCATATTGCATTTCCCAGCTCATCCCAACCCTCCGTCGCAACTTTGGCACAGTTGGCAAACTTTCAAGTCGATATGCGACGAGACTAATAACAAAAGCTTCTAATTCGGTGTATTTTATCTTACTTAAATGAAGAGATCTCCTTAGTAGCAGAAAATATAGTTACATTTTCCCATTTTATTTCGGCCTGTTTACCTACATTTTAAGCCCATCTTTAAAGAGTTTTTTCAAGATTAAGCTTAATAGCAGTGTAAGCTACTATAACATCAATAATCATTACCTTTCTCTCTTTCTTCTTGGGTGTTAATATTATTCATATTTCCTATATCTCAACGTGGCGGATATCTTTTCGCTGTCTACTCGGATTTGATTATTATGTCACGCCTTGGTAATTAGGTTTTGAACAATCTCTTTCGCTGCTCGGCAGCCACATCTTCATTTCGGCTTGCATTCAAACTTCCACTCACAATTATTCAAGCATAATGAAACGAAGTTGCATTTTAAATTTGCATATTTGTCTGCGTGCCCCTCGGTTTTGTTTTTTTGTGTTTGTTTTTACTTTTATTTTGTTTCAGCATTTACGAGCGTCTTCATTGCATAACTGCTTTGATTTGGGATTTGTGTTTTTAACGCTTCGTAATTGGAACAATTTGCATATAAATTTAAGTTTATTGATCAATCAATTATGTGTGTGTCCGTTTATGGAAAAGTGTTCATTTCGCACCGTTTCCAATCGAGTATCTTAAATGGCTCGATAGGCGCCTTAAATTTATGCACGGTCGTGGGAAAATGTTGGTGGAAATGGAACTGGTCCACTTCACAAAAACGATATTAACTTGGCCCAGGGGAAGGCGACTCTTCACGATGGCATCATCAGCGGTGGTTGGCTTAGTCACAAGTCAATTATCGGGTTATTTAGCAGCAGCCTAATTCAATTTGCAAACAATCAAATTTGATTTTCGCATTTCCGTGAACATTTTCCCAGGCCCAGCGCCAATTGCAGCAGATTTGCTTGCATTCATGAATCATTTTCCGAACGCTTTGCTATCTGCTCGTGATTTGCGCTCAATTTGCAATTCATTCATTTCATTTCATTTTTTTTGAGCTGATTAGCAACATTGTTTTAGCAATTAATTCACTCTGTTCTGTTACTGTGGGCCTGTGGCTTTAAACTTATAAATAAAACACGGAGATCAGAAGTTTTGTTGAGCATTTTGATACTACTATTATGAATATGTATGATTTGGAGTCACTTAAATATTATTTTGATATATAACATAATAATACGATGACAGGGGCTCCTTTGCCTAAGTGCAATGCATCGCCTAGTCATCACAAAGTGCACTTTTCTCACTTCTGTCACCTTCAAGGGCCACGTAATTTGCAACGTGCATTGACGCTGAAATTTCAATTGAAAGCAACAAAAGACAGCTCGCAGTGGGGGAAAAACGGCCAGGAAAGCGAAAAATAAGAATGAAAATATAGCGAAAATGGTGATGGTAGTATAAACAAAAAATAAAAAATAAATGTGTAAGGCAAACTTGACCCTAATACTCGGGAACGTTGCGAAAAAATAAATATTGTGAGCCAACCACAAAGCGCCTTGTTAGATAAGAGTTTTAGTGTTTTCCGCCAAGGTGGGCACACCAATTTCATGGATAAATAAACCGAACCAATAATGACATCACCATTATCGGACTTTGCATGTCAAGTGCTGGATGTAGGAAAGATTCTTTTATGGCGAAATTGAACAAGGCAATCTCTCCTTGAAACTAAATAATAAATACAGCGCCCAAATCTTTGCCTTTAATGGCCAGCGGCCTTTTCTATGTTAATTTCCTGCATTCTGCATGATTTGTTATTTATTATTTATTCAACACCTTGGCTTATGCAAAATCCATTTACAACCGCCCACAAAATAGTTTAATCCCTAAACTTGCAAAAATAAAAAATCCAAATGAAAAAGTACCACAATTTATTTCCGGCGCCCACAGCAAAAACTGTTTACTCGCCTAACGACGTCGCTGTTCGAAAAAGTTGTGGTTCTTTTGGTCGGGTGTTCACTGTCGGCGGTTAGATGCCAGCCATGTTCGTCAGTCCGACAACGGATAACCACATGGCACCCACGTCATCATCAGCATCATCAGTGGCCAAGAGTTATCAGTCCGGTGATTGCTTATCTGCAAATAGAAATGTACTCAAGGGGGATTCACCCCTAGCCACCCAGCTGATGTGAGTTCATTAGCAGGTTCTCTGAAATTGCAATCTATCTAACTTGAATACTTGGAAATAAATAAGCCGTACTTTGAGCTTTTTCAGATGCTAACTTCATTACATTAAGTTTCTATTCTAACGAACGCATTTATTGGTAATAAAAACTACCAAGGCAGCGCAAATTAACACTTAACTGCAATTCGCTGGAATTTTCCCCACGGATTTGCCTGGATATCCTGTTTGGCTGTTCCAGAAAGCTTCTGCTCTTGTCATGCGCCGCAAATTAAATATAATTTAATTGTGATTAAATGGCACTGCGCAATTATGCTATAACATTGTTGATCAAGTTATTTCCTCAGCCAGTTGCTTTCTCAGTCTCGGTTTTCCTCGCTTTTCCTCTGTTTTTTTTTTCTTTCTGCCCGGCTAATTTACTTTCCGAGTTGCCTGTCATGGCAACTGCATTTGGTGTCTCTGGCTTGTCGCTTTGTGTCTGTTAAAGTGCACTCTACTCCATCGCCGTTGCCATGCATCACATGCACATTGTATAAACTACAAACTTAAACTCAAACTCATTGCTCATTCTGGCGCTGCTTTAATTGTCTTGGCTAATTGCGCCAAAGTGCGAACAAGGCGGGCATTTGCAACGACAGCTTGGATTGGATGGGCCCGTTCAATCTGAATGATGGCCAAGTTAGTTGCCCGGCGGCCAACGCGTTCCATTCGATGGCTTGATTACTTGCCCCGCGGCCATCTTCCATGCTGCACTGCATCCCAGCCTTGACGGCGTGAAAAGCGCTATCAGAATGGCCCACCTGCGACCTTGTGCTCGCCCACTTTTCATTCGATGCCACTCCGCCCACTCGCCTCGAAAAAAAACAGGCTCCTGGTGGGATTCACTGGGATCTGGTTGAACATGGAAAGAAAAAGTAGAGAGTGTTTCAAAAGAAAGATTTAAACTATACATATGCACATTCCAAATGGAATACATTCTCAGTATAAATATAAATAAAATAAAAAAATATATTTAAGTACATTCTTTAAGATATCTATATGTTGAATTGCACGTGCATCCTGTCATTGGTTTCATCTTGACGCCTTTCAAACCGGTTAAATGGGCGTGGCTGGTATTGACATGGTTTTCCTGGCAGCCGCCCACCTCTCGTCTGTGAGTAAAAGTAGGTTGCTGCGGTCAGGTGGCATCAGGTGTGCTTGCAACTAATCCACTTTCATTGCTAAATAATGCGTTCTGTGGCTGCGCCACTAAATGTTATTCACATTCTAGGCCCCCACTCTTCCACATCCCAGTGGCTGTCAAACTGCGAGTGGCAAAGTGGAGAAGTGGAAAGGGCGCAGCCAGTGATGGATGAAAAGGTCGATAAACCAAAAAGCAAACACTTTTATGGTTTGTTTGGTCTCGTCTTTACTTGGCTTGCGTCCCGACTTCTTGGTGTTTATGTCAGTCGGGGGATATACATATATAGGAGGAAATTGGTCATAACTAAAGAAAGCTTGATTTAATAACTTTATTAAATGGCAAGTTATAGCAAGAATTCTTCGGCATTTAGATATGTATTTTTTTCCAGTACATTCGGTTTGTCAGTTGACATGACTTGAGTTATAGAACGGACCTCGTGTGATGCATTATTCAATTGCACGAGTGCGTTTCGCAGGCGCATCAATCATACGACACGTATGCTGCATATTAATAAAGCCCAATTATTGGCATAAATCATGCGTCATGAGATGCGAAAAATCTCGACTGTCGCTCGCTCGCATCACTCACACACTGAACTCGCTGGCGGCGGGTGGAGTAAGCTCGGAATTAATAATTAATTAATTAACTGGCCGCGTGCATGTACATTTCCCACTCTAATGGACCGCTTTTCTCGCCCCCTCCCCCCTCCCTGCGCTCGTGTTTACATCATAAATGTTCAACAACAGTGCGAGATAGCAAGACAACAAAAGCGAGCACTGGCAAAAGAAAAAACAACTTGCCGCTTTTGGCCATGACTCGGGTAAAGCGAGTTTAATGCATACAGCTATGGGTTAATACATAATACTATAAAAGTTATATATTCACAATTAAATAATACTTAACTAATTGTAATACCTTAGTTTTTGGTGACTTTTATTTTAGCTCATTTACTACCATCATTTATAGAAATTCTAGAGTACTATTATTCTCACCTCCGCTGTAGAAAATGTGTAAATACAATTTGTAGCGGGTGTAATGAATAAGTAAAAAATATCTAGGAGTGCAAACTCATTACGGAAATGAACGCGCAAGAACAGAATATTGCGAGTGGGCGGCAAACGAGCCAGCGCAATCAGTGATCTAAACACACGGCTAGAAATGACTGCTTTCCAGACATAATGATTTCGCTTAATAAATCAAGATGCAACCGATGCTGGGTGGCGCTTACTGGTTTCAATTTGTCAGCGGCTTAAGTGGCAGGAAGTTTTCACAGCTTTCCACCGCTCTTTTGTCATATTAAACACACATAAATTGACACCCACAGCGGAAGTTTTTGTTTTGCTCGCTCGCCATAAAGGCAAACTCAATTTGTTGACTTTGCGGGGCTCCGATGCGATATCGCCGTGGAATAGACGAGTGTGTATGATGAGGTCACGTCACTCCGCGTTGACCCCAGAGCCACGTGCCTGAACTGCCAGATTGCGCATACGCCTAGTTTCGCCTTGGTTCGCCATCGAAATTGATATAATAATTGTGAAAATCCAATCCTACGCTTCGAAGAAACGAGAGAGAGCGAGAGAGTGGAGGAGAGCGAGCGAAGTTGCCCTCGCTTACATGCAAATATAAGGGGTATAGGGGAGGTCAAAGTTCAAGCACAAAACCGCTTGACATTTGCCATAAGACACACACACAAACAGCCCCTAAAAATAACAAAAAAAAAAACTGACATAAATACTGGAAAATGTGCGTGTCACACAGGTTGAAAAGCGAGCTTGCCAAAAGTAAAAGTTTTCTATGCTACTCGTGCACTTAGCGAAAATGCGCACTATATATGGGAATATCTTTTTAATCCATCCATTCAAATGCTTTCAATGTGATATGTTGTATTCCCTATGCACAAGGTAAAAACTAAACTTTTCGGTGGCTTTTTAGTGGTAATGGGGCCTGTGCTGTTTTCGGAATATTAAGTATACGACAGGTTAGCCGCAAACAGGTTGCCACAATTCCAGTTGCCAGCTGAACCAACGCATCCTCCAAGCTGGGCTACGCCAATTATGGCACGCACTCATTAGTGTCCGCTCTTGCATCCCGCTTACCCCGCCGCCCCCTTCCCAGCCACGCCCCCCTGACGCCCCAAGTTGCGTTTACCGTTGGCCAACCTCATAAACCAGATAATGCCTCAGCCGCAATTCTGTTTCTGTTGCTGGCTTTGGCTCTCCTGCCGTTTAATGAGCTTTGTTTCTAGTTGCTGCTATTTTAGCCATCATGTGGAGCACACGATGCCCGCGTCCCCCGATCCGATCCCTTGCTACCACTGTCTCTGGCCAAGTCCCCAGGTCTTCCCGATGCTTGAATTGGATTGCTGGTGTGGCATGGTGACATGCCCCGCCATCTGCAGTTGGTACCGTTGCCATTCTGCAAAGTGGCACAGTGTCACGTGGATGGTCTCCGTTTTAGCATCTGGTATTGGAGAAGTAACTAGAAGATAAACAATTCCATAATTAATATTTATTTTCCATTCCATTTTAATATTTATTTGCATTTATGCCTATCTTTTCCTTTACCAGCAAGCAACAATTATTTATTATACTATATTACCTTCTTCAGTTAGAAAATATGAATACTTGTAATCTTTATTTACTTAAGTTTAAATAATTAAATTGATCCCAGAATTGATAGCATTGCACAGTGCAACATGAATCCAACTGACCCATCAGCAGATCGATGCCTTTGCATTCTTTCAACACTTGCATCTCGGCCTCTGAGTTTTCCCAGCTTTTCCCCGCTCCACTCCACAATCTCCACTTTCATGCCATCTCCGGCATCTTGGTTTTTCACGCCTTGTGGCAGTTACCGTTGCAGCACGTTTTTCGTTTTGTTTTGGCTATTTTGTTTTGATTTCGCTGCTTCTACTCGGAGCTCCCAAACACAGCGGCAGTCTGGGCACACAGATACAAATACTCGGGGCACACAGATACTCACAAACACTTGCTCGCGTTTTGTTTTAATTCTTTTGCTTCGCCGAGTAAGAGATAAAGAACGAAAACGCAGCGCACACAGGCAGCCCCGAGTTCTAGATACTTTTGTCTAGCGTTCGCCGCTCAGTCGCAAAATCGTTTAGCGCCGAGACGGACGGCCAAGCCGTTGGGAAATTATTCGAAACAAAATAAAAAGATACGGGAAATCGCTGAAACAACAGCGAAGCGAAGACGACACGTCGAGTGTCTCTTGTTGTAACGTTGACGCGAGTGAAAAGCGCTTTTCTATTTTCGCCTCAAGTGCAGCCTCCTCGTTGCTGCAAAACCCAAAAAAAAAGAAGAAAAAAATAGAAAAAAGTCCCCAGCAACGTTTCGCTTTTACACAAAATAAACACTTGACGCGTATGTCTTACTTTCTAAAATAAAATAAGAAAATCCGCAAGAAGATCTGAGAAAAGAAGCTAGACGACCGCGTTTTGGGGCGGGCCAATTTTAGCCAGGTTGACAAAATGCTGGCCCTCAAGGAGTGCCTCATACGGGAGGGTGTTCTCAATCTGGACAGCCCCGAGAAGTACCGGCCGTACCATCTGCACGGCAGCAAAAGCAGCGGCGCCATGGATTTTCCCCGATATCGCAGTTAGTATCCAAACATTCCGGACAGCGTTACGCAGTTGATAGCGGGTATCTGTCAGATACGCCGCGCTTTTATGAGATAGATGGGTGGCAGTTTGTAAATATAGCAGGAAAAATACCTTCATTCCATGATCCAATGTGTCTCTTAACAGAAGTGCTATTTATAGGTAGCACAATCATTCTCTAATCTGAAAGATCGGATCTGTAAGATACACAGTGCGCTGGCCAGATATATTTGCACTTGTGAATGAGCAAATAAACTAAATAGATTCGCAGTGATTTTGTGTCGTCTGAATCAATCTGTAGCCCAGCTTTAGCTGCAATCTCAATATATATTAATGATATTTATCTATTACTCATTGCTCCTAATGATTGCTCATTAGTTTTATTATTTAATAGCAATTTTTTATCAAAGTGTTATGGCAACTTGTAGACTCTGCCCCGAAAGAATCAGTTTTCATTCCAATTGGTTATTTTTAAACGCTGGCGTCGCAGTTGTCCAGCTATCGTTGGTATTTCCTATATAAATGCGCTTGTTTTTACTGGATTATTGTTTAATAACTGTTAACGATTTGTGTTGCCCTTGTTCACCTGCTGGAGTATTGTTTTACCTTATATTTTTCTTCTGCCCCAACCCTTCTTTGTCTAAAAAAATTGTTTTTTTTTTCAAAGTTGTCGATAAAGCGAGACAAGTTACCCGAACCCGGACCCAGAAAGATTTTGTCATTTGTCTATGGTGTGTGCGGTGTTCCTTTGTTTTACGCTCGATTGTTGGTCCGTCCGGCCAGCTTTTATTTCATTTCGATTGTCTGTGCATATTTCTCTCTCTAAGTCTTGATGTATGGCCATTTTATTTGATTGTAAAGGGCTTAAGCGCTGAGGAGAGGAGGGCTCCAGTTCGATTCCCCAACCTGCTTATAAAGTTGTTCCAATCAGAGGTCATTTGTGTATAACGACCTGTTATCCAATCTTGGGCACAGAACGAGCGAGAAAGATACTTTGACCAAGCGGATTAGTGCCGATGGCTATCAATGGAGTAATTTACTTAGGGGGAATTAATTTGTTATTTATGTAATCTACCTTAAATGATTGAAACTGGTCCTATGATGCGAGATTCATTGCAATGCTATAAATCGTTAGAAATGACATGTGCAGCCCGGATGGTTTAGGCCTTAAAATATCTTGGGTCAATAAATAAATTGCCAACATAAAATCGTAAAATAATCTATAAATAAGCTTTCGATAAACGCTAACTATCAATTCATTCGGAGGATGATGCATACTAAACCAACAGGGAATCACCATTAGACATGACTTGGCCATAGCTTATCGGGGGAAACAACAGCAGTTTTCCTCGAGTGTAAATTTCACCAGCTCACGAAAACTGAGTACTTATGGTTTCGATTACCAAGTTGAAGAAATGTGTTGACTCAAGCCATATTGAGGGTCACTCGCCCAGGGTTATCCATTAAAAGATATACAGAGAGGAATACCCAGGCTTAATATCCACTTCCATCGACTGCAACCCACGCTCAAGAACTTTTCTTAACCCAATTTCCTGCGATGCTGCCACCCACATGTCTCAGGCGTTCTTTTAACTGCTTTTGATTGCCAAACATAAAATTACACAATTTGATGATGCACTCGTCAAAAGTTTCCCAAGATTCTCCCAAGAAGGGAAGCCCATCAAGACCCGGGCCGCTTTATGACCGATGTTGTCGATAAGGGGTTTTCTGGCTGTTGATAATTAAATGTGTGCTTGTTGCATAAAAAAGTGAGCCACAACGGGGAGGGGCGGGGCAAGAGTGGGAGTCCATTTGGTCGTGGGCAGCATGCCCTTGCATTTAAAAATAATCCCAAACGACGTTGCAACATTTCGCTGCCTGCCTCTTCTGTTTTTCTGCGGCAAGCAGCAAACTGCAAACTGTAAACAACGAGACGGCAGCCACTTCTGTAAAATGCAGTTTTTTCCTCAATATTGATTCAACTTCTGCCTTTTTCGTCCCTCGTCGTTTTTTTCCCTCGCGTTGCAGCCACACACGTATTTATAGGCATTGGATGGCTTTTCTGAGTACATTTGCAAAAAGAAAACGGGGCTATGCTTTAAAATGATGTGGAAAAATCTTGAAGTAAATGCGTTTAATTGATATGCAATCAGAATGATTAATTTATAGCATTTCTGGCTAAATTTAACTTTCGAGCTTTAGAGTCACCTGCACTACTTTCGAGCCTAATTTCTGGCAGTGCAGCTTTTTTTCTGGTCTGCCTCCGACTGGGATTGCCTTGACAATATGATATTTTTGCAGCAAGTTTAAGCCGTGCCCCTGTCCCTGCCCCTGCCCCTTATTAATTATGCAACCTGGGACTGCGGCACAAGACGCAAGAAGACAAGAGCCAATCGATCAATCAGTTAGCTGGCTGAGCTGGCTGCCACACACAGAAGCGTTTGGTAATTCAACGCAACGAAGCCGCAAAAATGTTGACAGCACTTTGTTATTGCATCTGTTGTTTCTTGGTCTTTTTGTCTTTAGTGTGTTGCATGTGTAATTGTTATTGTGGCTGGAAGCGTTTTGGTTACTCGAACCGAACTACCAGCTGTTTTTACTGCCCATAATAATTAGTCAAAGTTTCTTAGTTGGGCCGTAAGAAAAGTATTGGCCAAAAACTGTTTGCAAATCGGTTTTCTCGTATAGCCCATAAGGCAACGTGCCAACGGCTTGGTTTATTTATTTTTCTGGTTTCGATTTGGATTTTGGCATGCAACCCATTCATATATATGTTGGAGAATCCCACGCTGGCAACTTGCCTCGCAGGATTTTCACTTGCAATTTGTTTATGGCCAGATTTAGCCATTGCGTAAATGCATTCGGGAAATATAATATTTTGGCGAACACGAAATGTTTTTATCCCACGTTTTTGATCCGCTTATTCAAAAGCGCAGCCCCATGGAGCTCCGTGCATTCAACTCTCGGCCATTGTCATCCAGAATGCCAATTTCGGACTTGTTGTTTTTAAACATTTCACATCTTTGTGGCGTGTTGGCAAAACAAAAACCAAAGCGCGAATATTTGCTTTCAATTATTTCTGTTTTTTCCCGGAAAGGAAATTGGCTAGCGAGATAAGCACGAGAGGTGTGCAATTCTTGTGTTTATCTTTGCGTTCAATATTCATTCTTTTATATACATTCCTTGTTTCACAGTCGGGGGAAAATGTTCTTAATTTTTCGCATAAACTCCATATTTGTTTATGTCAAATATCTACGAAACATCCGCCTTACATTGTAACCAATACTTTCAATATACCGAACTACGTATGCAGTTTTTTCACCCCATGGCATTTGCGATTCTCGGAAAATAGCTTAACACGTGCGCAGCTCCCACCAGATTTGTCGTCTTTATACGGTTTGCTCTACAACTGCCAATTATAATGTATTCTTGCACTTGACTTGGCACAGAAAAGTTTCGCAGGTGATAAAAAATAGACGCGACTAGGAATCCCATGCGATTTTGCTAAATTAAATTCAGAAAGAAATTCGTTTAAACGAAAAAACGAAAGAAAAACATTACAATTATTAAGAGAACCGAAAAAGAATGGCGCTTGGCAACATGTTGTTTTACTTTTTTAATTGAGCGTGGGATGTGACAGCATAGGGGTTAAACAAGCCCTTTAATTTCTGATTGGAATTAAAGGGCGGTTTATTGGGTAGAGTTGAAGCTATGACACAATCTCGCCTACACTCGTCTGCTTTTCCTGCTTTTTCCAAATTGAATTACAAATATTTGTGTGTACTTTTTTGTAGAATAAAATACATTGTTGATATCGGTTCTTAATTATAAATGGTTTCAATTTACTTGAATTGAATATTTACAAACAATGCGAAATATATAATTTTTTATAACTTTGTGATTATTGTTGACTTAATTGCTAGCCATGTTTTGCATTCTTTTGTGTATTTCTATTTTTTCCGATCGACAAATTGACTTTTGCTTTGTGGCTGTTTGCTCTCATCGTCTGATAAGATATGCGATCTTACTACTATACTACTATTTGCTCTCTTGAGATGTGCTAACTGTTTCAATATTTGAATTTCACTGGGCATTCGTAATTGCTGGCCAAATATATCCCACAGATCACTCCCCACTCTCTCTTGTTTGCCTGTTAATTGTATTTGTATAATTTTTCCTCATTTTCGACTGCCTGTCATAATAAATTAGGCACAAAAAATTCGCCGAGCTCTTGCATTTGCTCAGCATTTGGCCAAAAAGGCCGGTATTTTATTCGAGCACATTCGTAAAATTCCATTTGGGCACTTGGCATTTGAAATGTGCGCAGCAGCTGTCAAATAAGTTGGTTATATGAAATAACAACGTGCATTACTTTCCGTAACGAAATAACCAAATTTTTCGTTTGAGTTCCCTCCGCACTTATGAGATTAATTTGGCCCTGTTCTACCAATTTTTACCCCACTCACACAGAGCATAACTAATCGCTCATGCCTTGGCAGTTGTCAAATGAGATTTGCATTTACATGCACAGTCACTGCCAAAAGTACGCGGCCAGCAGAAACTGCACTCATTGCCAGAGCAGAGCAGATGCTTGGCTATAAAAAGCAGGCAACCCTCACCTCACCTTGACACGGTTGTAGGTGTTTAGTGGGTGGGCATGGGGCGGCCCAAGATGAGGGGGCGTTCTGGGTTGGCTGTAGAGCATGCAATATATTAATCCGAGTGCTCAGGTGCAATTTAATTGCTGCCAAGATTTGCTTTTTTACGCGCCAAGTGCGGTGCGGGAAAAGTGAATTAGAAAAGCAAACACACGGATGGAAAGCGAAGGGGGAACTGTACACTCAAAAAAATAAAATATGAAAATAAGTAAGACACATTTAAAAGAATGTAATGAAAGTGCACCATCATATTTTGAATCTAAAAGGCTATGGAATTAAATCATTGCATACTTTTCACAACTGTTTCTTTAATTCCCTGTTTCTAAGTGTAATAATCCCCAGTTGGGCGACATCTTGCTGCATTAAGCGGAAATGCCATTGGGGGAATTGAGTTAACATTACTTTTCATTTGGCCCACTCTGACTCACGATTTTTTTCTCCCCTTTCATTCGCAGAAACCATTGCGGCCTCAAGTGACTTATCCACAGCACCTGCCACTGCCAAGACCAGCTGCCAGCCACCTGAGCCCTTGAAACAGAAGCCACCGCAGCAGCAGACCACCAAGGACTCGGAGGATTCCAGTTCACAGAAGAGCGCTCCAGTCCAGTCGTATCGTGGTCAGCATCCGCACTTCCACCACCACACCACGCCCGCTTACTACACGGATCTCCAGCTGAGGATCCACACGCCGAACGCATCGGATGTGGGCGCCTTGAACGAGAACTATCGAAGTGTATACAGTACTCCGAGCACCCAGCTGGTGGAACAGCGATCGTTTCCAAAGAGCTCCACGGCCACGAAGGACCCACCGCTGCCCATAAGCAATCCGGCCAGGGGAACATTTTTTCGTGGCGACTCTGCGTCCAGCGACAGCCACTCAAGACTCCGTCGGAGCCAGCAGAGAACCGGCAGCGAGGGACGCTTCTTCAGATACTCTCAGGGATCTGCGAGCCCTACCAAAGGTGAACCTCCAATCGGCCACGAAGGTGGTGAGCAGCCACCCGTTGTCGCCAGTCACTCCCCCATCACATCCACCAGCACCGCCACCATCAGTAGTTGTAACCCCGTAGAGCAGGCTAGTCCACCACCAACCGTAGTAAATCCCAGCGGATCCGGTCGCAACAGCCGGCACAAGCAGCGATTCCACAGTCGATCCCGTCGAGCGGTGCGCGTGCGCAGTGAATCGCGTCCGATTAGCGCCCTCTATGACATAATATGCAAGGAGAAGAACCTGGAAAACAGCAGCAGCAGCAGCAGCAGCACCGAGCAGGAGAAGAAAAAGGATCAGGAGCAGCCTAAGGCCACAACCGACAAGCTGGCGACCTTTTGGCCCCTCCACCATCACTACCTCAATCCCCCGATGAGCAGCGGCAACTCGGGCGGCAGCAGTGGCAATCCCAAGCAGCAGCAGCAGCAGCAACAACAGCTAGAGCAGCTTGGACACCAGACACATCTTGTGCTAGGAGCATCCAAGGAGTTGCCCGCGGGCAGCAGCAGCGATGAAGAGGGATGCCTGCGGAATCTCCACTCCAGTCGCAAGGTGACCAATCTTAATGCCAAGGCCACCTCTCTGCCACCCGAGGAAGGACTCTCGGGTGATGTCTCCCTGGAGTCGTCCTCCAACCGACTGAATCTGCGACTGGCCAGGAGCCTGGAGCCATCGGTCCGCAATATCAGTGCATCCGCCTCCAAGGAAGTACAGAGCTACGATGCTGGGGAGCCTGTGAATACCAATCGATTGTTTGTGGAACCGCCCAAGATTCCTCTGTCTGCCATCCGAAACACTCTTGACGATCACGACCTGGATATTGAGGAGTGCGACAGCACCACCCAGTTCGATCAGGGGGATGTCTACGATACCCTGGAACGCTGGAGCCAGGGGGTCAGCTTGGGGGCACATCTATTGAACGGCGCGAATGGCTACGATCAATCTGATCCCGAGGCCGACCATCAAACCGATCATCAGCATGCACATCAATCATTGCCAGTAGAACCCAAGTCTCATCACCATCAGCACCACCAGGCCACCAACGCGCGCAGGTAAGCCGGAGGGACCCCATCCCCGCATGGAATCCACCTCCCCAAAAACATCACAAGTCCCTAAATGTATCTCTATCTGTTGCGGGGGCAATTACGCGCATAATTAGCTTCCTTTTCGCCAGTCGTTAGCCGAGGAAAGGTTGTCCTGATTACAGGCAGGTGTTGTTGGGTATCGAAGCCCCCCCACCATGTTTAGTTATTCCAAGTCGGTTAATTACGCATCGATGAACAGCGGGGGCTAAAAAAATAGCAATTTATAATACATATATTATAAGATATATAATTTGTTTGTTTTTTGTAAACTAAAAGGTATTTTTCTAAACTCACTTTCTTTCTAACCAGAGTACCACTATAGTACAAAAGTGTTTTTCCAAATCACATTATTTTCTTTTCGTGCTATTTTTTTAACCGCCACTGTGATTGTGTGTGCTTTGATTGGAATTACTCGAGGGTCATCAAGCTGATTACCGTTGAGGGTGAAAGCGTTGTGTTCTCGGAAGTTGTGGCTGATTAAACAGCAAATGTAATGCGATTTTGGTTGTGTGTATAATTTTATTAAAGCTGGAACTAAGTTCCAAGCTAAACTCTCTCCACTTCTGAGAGTCTAATCCGTTTTAAGGCTGCACCTGTACCGCCATAATCCTTGGCGCACAATCAAAACAAATTGCATGTATTGTGGGCCACCTCTTTCTTGTTGAGATCCATATGCCATCTTCACTCGTATTGTTCGACGTCGCGTTATACAATGCGACTTGGCGGCCCTCTTTAAGCCGGGCCCCCAAACAAATCGAGATTCACAGAGGCAGGGGGCTTGTTAACAAATGAAATCCATGTATTGTTCGCCTCTTTTCCGTCGGGTGTTACGTGGTTCATTGTCTTGGGGTTGAGATTGCGATTGGGATTGGGAATGGTCTTTGGGCTTCGGTTTGGGATCGTATCGTATCGCGGCGGCGACATCTTCGACAATCGCGTCAGTGCGTGGAGTGCAATTCGCAGCGGCGGCCGGTGTTTGGTTCCATCAATTATAATGTGATATATCAAAGCGAATGGCACATTGACGCTGTTGTCGCTGTCTCCGAAAATGACCCCCAACCTCGGACCCACCACCTCCTCCTCCTCCTCATCCTCCTTGGATCCGCCGAAAGAAATCCGGCGTAGAAAGCACCTGTTTTACAGCCAAACCCGAAACTAGCGACAAGTTTTTCCAATGGGCTTTCGCTACAAAAATGCCTCATAAAAAACACGCGCAGCATTAAAGAAATGAAGATTGGGGAAGAGAAGAAAAGAGCCAAAGAGACAATTTTCTAAAAATGCATTCAATGTAGAATCTCGACGAGGAAAAATTTGAATGCACAGCAATTAAGTGTGGAATTTATCTGGGGCCCCGTTTGGGCCGTTTGCGGTGTCAACACCGTCATCCGATCACCTGCTGCGTCTGCTTGGGTATCCGTTTAATAGCCAGCCAGTTGGTGGCCAGATTGCCAGTTAGCCTGGCCCAGATCGTCGATGGTCTAGTCCTGGTTTCGCTTTCATCGCAGCTGTGGCGACTCCCAAAAAACGTGAAGCCACCAAAATGGATGAAAAAAAACAGCATCCACGAACTGGTTATTATCACTTTTCCTTTTTCCCCTGAGATTTTCCAACGGGTTGGAAAGTTCTCGGACATCCAGTAGCTGATACGTCATATGTGTCTTTAGCAATTTATACAATTTATGGAAATTTCCATTTGACGAACGGGCAAAGTCAAGCATCAAGAATATAAAACTGTGCGCATGGCAGACGAAGATCGTAATGATGATCACAGCGGAGATTGAGGGCCCGGGGAATACCCTTGAAAAAGACGTTCCAAGAAGTCCAGCCCAAATGTTGATTGCTGAAATTGCGGTATCGAAATCTAGAAAACAATTAAATTCAACCCAATTCCCTTTCAGTTAAACGGGTTATTTCTGTGATTTCATTTTAAGCTTCCCACTTCCTCTTTCCAAGTATCTGACTACGCATTCTAATGAAGCAGACATCCTAAGCCCGCAAAGTCGTGTAACTCAACCCAACTATCCCAGTTTTCATAACAATTATCGTGGGACTTCCTTATACAAATATTATCCTAAAGTCAGACATATTATTTTTCTTTGGGTTAATCCCCTAACCTACTTTCGCGATACTAGAATATCACTCCCTCGGGAGACTTTCCCGTGTTGACGATCGATATAATCATGCCCTACCTCTCTACAAGGACGGACTGAAAGATATTGTATCTGTGTATCCGTAAGACTGCCAGGCACGAGACATCATAAAGTACACAAAGCAAAAAGAGTGACATTGATGCGTCGCGACATTTAAATGTGCAGCCTGTCTACCTGACCAAAAACCAAAGGAAATACAAGCAAACTCACAGATAGACAAACCGACAAACTGACAGACAAAACGGGCAGCTAGACGAAGTCTTGCGCTTGATTGAATGTCTGCGACAAGCTGCAAAATTCTTCACTCGCTCGCTAAACAGATATGGGCAAAAGATGCATTGTCAGCCGAGGATGAGGAAGTGGCTCAGCTAAATGTGGCTATCATTTACAGACGTTGAGATACTTTGCTCGAGATACTCCGCTTGAGATACTCTTGGCTAGCTACCTGCGCACCGCCTTTTGCGCATGCGTGCAATAGTCACACCAATCCATAACAATAACAGACTTGTTACGCTTTGTTCTTTGACGGTCGGGAGATAGAGCCACGGCTTGTGCATATACAGATATATCTTGTATCTGACAAATACCGCTGCTACCTGGCGCAAATGTGCGAATTTTGCAGCGCTCTCTTTTCGCTTTTGAGTGAATTCGCTGCTCGGCGGAGTGACTTTGTTGCTGTTCTCTGTGTATCTGCAAGATACCAAGCGGCAAAACCCAAATAATAAAAAAAACAGCAACAACAACGAAAACCAACAAAAACAAATAACCGACAAAAAAGCAGCTCCGTGGGTTTCCACTGTGTTTGCTGGGCGAGCCGGCGGCAGTTGCCGAGCGTGTTTGCTGCCGTCTAGCCGTGCCGCATTTAGCGGAACTCTCGAGAGTTGTATCTTTGTATCTGCGATTTGTCGAATGGATATCTCGTTTCACAGCGACTGTATTTTGTTTCGGTGTTCTGATACTTCTGCTGCAGCGTCGCGTGTTTATTTCCGTGTAACTAAATTAATTTAGAAACCGCTTATGTGGGGAGTTCGAGCCAGCAAATATAATAACGTAATCCAACCGCCTCCGCAGATTCATAACGCGCACCACGCGTTCCGCCAGTCGCCAGAGCTCCGCCGGACACTCCCCACCTCCGCCGCTGCATCGCAGTGACGACTCCTCCAGCAGTTCACCCTCACCGACCCGCAGACGGAATAAGCCAGGTGGTGCTCCTGCCGCCACCGATCCACCATCCTCGTCGGCGAACGGGAATAGCTCCGCTTATGAGACGGCAGCCACCACTGTGATGACCCATGACCAGCAGCGAGATCCTCCAGTTGAAGTTCCTAAGGCTCTAACCGTCGAGCCACCGCAGCCAGAAGACATCGTCCTGGGCTCCTGCCCCACTGCATCTGCCCACTCAGGTGAGTCCTTGAGTCTCTAATCTGTATCTGTGTTTCGTTGTTGCTTGCGTGACGTCTCTGTGTTGCCTGTTTGTGTTTCGAGTTCCAGTTCGTCCATGAGCGTTTTGTTATGTCCTTGCTACCCCGCTTACTGATCCTTTGCTTCCAAAAAACAGTTTTCCATTCATGGCCTTGGCAGAGTTCTTTATTATCCTTGGGAAACTCTCTTCCCGCTTACTCCACGCATCCTGTTCGAATTTCATTGTTAGGAGGAGAATCCCATTTACCTTTTATATATACACAGCAACTTATTTGGGATATTAATATCAAATTACGTCTTGAGCTCCATTTATCATTATAAATTTGTAGATCAACACCAATCAAATTGTAGTTATATAATCGAAATTTCCTTCTTAATTACTGCTTAGATTGGTACAGGTTAATTACACAGTTCAGTAGATCATAAAATTAGACCAGCCATTTTTGGTCTATGTAATGATTTTTAAGCCTTTCATCATTCCCAGTCATCAATTTTTCAAGGTTTACATATGACTAATGATGCATCAGTTGTTGGATTACAATATTACGATCTTCTTACATTGAACCCTTAGTATCACAATAGATACAAATCATTTCTTCTCCGCTGGCTGGCTATTATTTGCCTTGATCGTTTTCTGATCTCACACTTCAATTTACCTTCGCTTAGCCCACTTTGCGAACATTACAAATTCATTAGTTCTTTGGGGAAACTTTCCCAACCAAAGTTCGGTAATTAGCCCGCCCCATGCCGATTCAGCCCTGAACCGTGGGCCTGTCAACGTTTTCTGCAAATTAGCCGAAAAATAAAGCCAAAAACTCCATCATCGGAAGAGGCGAGTCGCCGTGTTGCTTCGTTTCTGTTTCTTTTGCTTGGAACACTTAAAAGCAATTTAAACTAAATTAGATTTTTGTCGGCTTGCCAATCAAGCGAAAACGTTTTCTAGACAAATGTTAATTTGGCTCATGAGGCCTTCGGTCAAAACATTTAAATCAAATTGCAATTGAGCAACTCGATTCAAGTCGTCGAATCAATTCCAAAATGTTTTGACTGCCGAGGTTTCTCGAATGTCAGAAAAGTCTAACATTCCGAATTATTATATAAGAAGATAATTTGCGCAATTTTTATTCGCATTATGAGTGTCAGTGTTTCCCCAGAAATGCTTTTCGCAAACCTTCCCTCTGTATAAATGAATAAAATTGTTTGTCATTTGATAAAATCGATGCCCAGTCTTCACGCAACTTAGGCAAATGAAAGATGCCATAAAATTGCTAATAGACCCCAAACAAAACCCAAAACCCAACCAGACCGCTCTTCGACGACGAGAGCTGTGCCCAATTTTCATTTTATTTATCAATGAATGGATCGGACGGATCGGATCGGAACCGGGTTTATTATCAATGGCTGGACAAGGGTTTCATAAATTTTTGACAGTCGTCTCTGTGCGTCTGGCATAACGGATTGAGAAAGTCCGCCCGAAGATCGTTGACATAGATCCGATGGTTATGGGAAGTTTCCGTTTAATCGAATAGATTTAGTAAGCATTTGCGACCACACAGAACGAACGCGCAGCTGCTAAAAAATCAATAAACAACTATGATGCTGATGATGGCTATGATCGATCGCTCAGCCGTATCGATTTCGTTTCAATTGTTTTCGGCCTTTGTTTTGCCACTGCGCGTATTGATTTCAATATTTACCAATTTGGCAATTTTTGATTCATTTTATGTGGAATTAATTTGATTTTCGCGAGCTGTCTAGAGGGCCAACGATCGCCCCGAAAGTTTAGAGCGTTCACTGATCTCTGACAGCCAGCAGAAGGCAATGAACGGGCGGAACCCGGAGATGCTGGCAGATGATTTGCCGAAAAATGTTTTTCGCCCCTTTCTTTTGGCCCGTCTTCTGGGTGGATTATGAAATCTTTGGGGTTTTACATAAGCCACCACTTTGGGGGCCAAAACATCAAAGTTGAAATGGATTACAGAGCTTCCAGCTGTTTTGTTTGCAAAGAATCTATGGGGAAATCACAGATTCCTCATCAATTCGATGCCCAGACTTGAGATAATACTTTTTATGGTATTTTCGATTCGAAACCATTACACAAAGTTCCCACACTCAGAGCTCTTCAGCGAGTCATAAATTCTGGTTTATTTGTGAACGAAATCTAATCGCTGGACGATAATCTAATCGCTGGCTCTGTCAGTTTAATGTCCAATAAAGTCAGCAAAGCTAATACATCATCGTTAAATAGAGACCTAATGACCTGAGATCGACTCGAAAACTTTCGTTTGGCGCCTAATGCATTTCTTTTGTCCCAGAGACTTTCGCAACTATTTCGTGTTTGTCACCACACCAATCAATCTTAGCCAGCTAGCCATTAGATTGGAGCCGAGTTTTTCCCCCAGACACCCATATTTGCATTATGCAATCCAAAACCAAAACAACAGCAACAGCAGCAACCACAACAAGCAGCAATCATAAGCTTTAATGTCTCACTAAAACTCCACGCATTTTACCCTCCTAAAAAATGACAACAACAAAAAAACACATCAAAATGCTACAGCAGACAGCCAAAGTCGAGGAAAAGCTGGCAAATGCAGTATTAATTGCACCTACAGCCACAGCCACAGCACCAACAACAACTGCAACGCGCGACAACGCAACAGCAGCAGCAGCAACAACACCATCAGCAGCAACAGCAGCAGCAGCAAAAGCACTTGCAACAACAATAGCAAACAGCAACACGCCACGCCCATGCCGCCCCTAGCTAATGCCAACAAAGCCCCGTTAATTGTGCTTAAGACAGCCGCATCTGCAGCAGCAACGTCCATTGCAGCAGCAGCAGCAGCAGCAACATCCAGCGGCACGGCAGCAACATCTGCTGCTGGTTCGCCCGTCAAGCGTCGCAAGAATCCGCTGTCGCCGCTGCTCCTCGGCAGCCAGTGCCAGTCCACCATTGCGCCTCCGCAGGCCATTGCCAGTCCGCTCCTGAGCGGCGGCAGCTGCTCCTCCTCGACCACCTCGCCCCAATCCTCGCCAGCGGTTCGCACCACCAAGGCGAGTCGTCTGCGCGCCGCCGCGCTTGGTGAGTCTCCTCCTCCTCCTACCAGTCCATCTTCATCCCCGAATTGGTGGAGGTCATCAGGTTTTCCATCTGTCCAAATCCATTACCCCCGTAGCCTAACCACTGTAGTTTGTTTTGTGTGCACTTATGTTTTCTGGTAACACACAAACTTTCTCATGCAACCAAACCTCAATAAACAAAGGTTTAAAATCACTTCATATCTTTATAATCGATTTTATATATGAAAGTGTCTATAATAACAATTTTTAAGATTACATTTTATTTAATAACAATATCAGATTTCAATTCATCTTATTACCAACTGTCGGTTGAAACTCGTAATAGTTATTGTAGAGAATGGTTGTACGTGTTTCTCTGTGTTGCCACGCCTGCATTTCATCATCCTCAATATCGTGTGTGTTTCCCCTTCTTCTAACCCAACCCGCAGATAAAAAGAAGGAAGAGGAGCAGCGCCATCGCTACAGTTCGCCCGTTTCGCCAAGAGCCTCCAGCAACGGAGGAGTCCAAGCACAACGTCGTCTTAGCAACTCGGAGCTATCGCCCAAGTCGCCAGGTGCCAGTGGATTCACTTCGGAGCCAGTCGCGTCAGCCACTGCGAACAGAGTCCCCGCGAGATCTGCCTCCCATCCTGTGGACACACCGCCCACACAAAGGCGACAGCCTCTGGTTGCCGTAAGTTCGGGCATCTCCATGAAGCAGAGTCTCAGCGAGCTGCACTTCACGGGTGGAGCAGTCAGTCCGCCCAAGGCTACGGCGGAATGCACTCTGAGGATGCGACCACGTAGCTCCACGATGAGCACCGAGGACACGGAGAATGGCCGACGTGACCACTTGGCTAATCTGCAATTAAGTCCCGTGCAAAAGCAAAAGCGAACAGTAAGCGGAAACTGGAATTTTCATGAAGTAAACCACATTACAGGTTAAAGAGTCCAGTTGGAAACCTTCTTAACCTTCTAAAGTGGTTTATCTCCTGAAATTTAATTCTTGTTAATTGCTTATATTAATCCATCTATATTTTACAGCCCGAAGTGTCACCACGCCGTTTGGGAGATCGCGACAAGTCGGCCAAACGGAAATCGAATTTGAATCGTTCGTTGACCGAGGAAGCCACCAAGGATGGCGGTAAGTTGGCTGGAAACAGCAACGGATGCAGTGCAGCGACAGCAAACAGCAAGGGGAGATGATCAGCAGGGCACCAAATTTGGAACGCCTTCAAGCTTGAATAAGCATTCCAATGAGTCCGCAGCAAAGAGGAGAGACCTCATTATGATTCATTCGATCTTCGAGCGTCATGTGGCAACCATCGCCTCAGAATAATACGTATTTTAAATACCACTTTCAACACATTCACTTAAATCATTTTGTGCTGCGTCCAGAAAGCTTTTTCACCGAAAGAACTTGTGTAAAATATGTTAAAATCCAAGCTGTGCTGAGTCCCTACTTATTGTTATGCACGTGTTATGTCCAGAATCTGCTTATTTAGCTCATGAGATCCAACGAGTGGTTACTAATTCCTGATCTTCTCTTGCAGATGAGGTTGCATCTTCGACACGCCGACGCCGACGTCGTGAACTGGGAATGGCTCGTCCCCTGGTTCCGGGCGATGATGACGCCCTGAGAGATTTGCTAACGCCGCAGAAGAGTTCCTGCAGCGAGTCAACCAACTCCATATCCGAACCCCATCTCCAGTTCATACCAACCGTTCGTCATCCGGTGGTTCCGGTACGCACCATGACTGCTGTGCTGCCTGCACCACGACCACTTCATACTCCTGCAGCTCGCAACGTCACCCAGAAGTTCAATGAAAGGACCAAAACCGATCTGGCCGAGATCAAGAAGATTGCTGAGCAATCGGAGGCGCAGATGCAACAGCATTCGGTGGATGATAACCAGAAAATGTCAGCCATAATGCGCAGGAAGAGCACGGATGAGGGAGGAGCTGCTTTGGGGGCAACAAGCCAGAATTCACCACCTGCCCCAAACCAAATTGTATCCATACTGAAGAAGAAGGAACTTGGACTTGGCGAGTGCAACTCCAGTGCTTCAAGCAATCCCTCGCCGGTGACCTTCTCTTCTAGCGTGGTGGATCATCCTTTGGCTGGAGCTGGCCGCTGCAAACGGCAGGGAATACTCAAGAAGAGATCGAGTCTAGATGAATCGCGCTACTACTCCCGTTCGCATTCACCCGACGAACGTAGTATTCTCATTAAGTCGGCCAGGAGGAATTCCCTGGAGGAAGCGGGCACTGGACTGAGTCCGGCCCAGGCTCATGGAATCCTCAAGCAGAGCAGCTACGACAGCAGCAAGAGCGACGGCTGCCCTTCGGCCACGGAGAGCCAGCCACACAGTATCCTGAAGAAGAAGGACTCGCTATCAACACCTTCGGACGGAGGATGCCACAAGCATGTTTCTATATCGCAAGCTGTAACTTTGGCTGCTGCTGAACTGGCTGCCCATGATGGAATCACCTTCGATGATGGTGAGGAGCATGAGATACGACCGATCCTAAAGCAGGAGAGCACCTCCAGCGAGGAGGCTGTGCGTCCGCCAAAGCCCATACTCAAAAAGAAATCCTTTGGCGAGGCTGATGAACACGAAATACGTCCTATATTGAAGAGCTCTCGTAAAAGCAGTCGAGAGGAGTTCGATTTGAGTGGCTTGGAAAACGAGGTCAACGATTCCCTTTCGTCAATCCTAAAGACAGACTCGCCGTCCAAGCGTCGGTCGCTCGGTTCAGCCTTGCATGATTTGGAGGAGTCCACCACTTCTCCGAGTTTGCTAAAGAGGCGCACCCGTTCGTTGGAACGTCAAGATGTCCAGCCTGGCATGGATTTGGCAGCTGCACTGGATGCCATCGCCACCTCGCAGGCTGCTCCCAGCACCCCGGTGGACTTCGTGACCACACCAACAAGTATATCGGTGGCGGAGCGGATCAAGCGCATGGAGATGCTATCGACGCCCACTTCCCGTGCGGCGGGTGGGGCCAACAGCAGCTGGGAATCGCCACTGCAGGCAACGTCAGCGGAGCGAGGAGCACCCACCACCCCAAGGGTTCTCAAGCCAAGTGTGCTGCGCAGGGATTTGCAGAGGGAGCGGTACAAAACGCAACCCGTGACCAACGAGGAGATGAGCTTGTAAGTCAAAACTAATTGCTACTGCTCCGTTTTAGGAGTATTACACTTTATGAAAAACTATGAATATGGATGATATGAAAAACTTCATAAATATCCTTGTCGGGACAGTATTTTCCAGAATTTCCATTCAAATTGCCACATTCTCGCTCACAAATTGCGCATACGTCGTGTGGCCCGTCAAGCTGTCAACTGATTCTGCAGCGAACGCCAGTTCACGCTTCGTTGGTCCCAAGAATTCCAGCCCCCGAATCCGAATCCCAATCCGTATCCGTATCTGTGTTTGCGTGGAGCAATATTTGTCTATATACTCGCATTCATTGCTATTTTTGGTCCGCCGAGCACATTTCTGGCTGGCACTTGGCCGAGCCTATAAATATTTATACCATCATGGTGCCCACAACCCCGCCTCATTGTCAACTGGAAAATGTACCAGTTGTTTGGCCATTCATGCGCCATAGCCGACATTATAATCCAGTCATGATCGGCTTAATTAACTTTACTGTGGACATACTCCGGTAAACACGTAGCCATAAACTAGCCGATTCTGATGGAAACTTCAACACATTTCGCCCGCGGATATTTTGGCAATAGTTTAATTGCTTTCCCATTGCTCCGCATCCAAATGTCAACAAGTTTCGTTGGCGAGCAAGCCATTGAAATCCTCCATGGCTGCTGACCTCAATTCGATCCGCTGTCATATCATTCACTTTTCTTTGCCGCCTTTTAGTTTTTATTGGCCCGACTGGCTGTTGCTAGTGTCACTTAAGCAGCTTATTGCTTGCCTAATTACCTGCGCAACTATTGAGGCCAACAAGAACACGGCGTTGTGCGAAATACAAATAAAGGTTAGTAATGGCCAGCGATTATCGAAGGTCGATTGGATTCGCGAGTTTGGAAGAGCATCCATAGAAAGAAATATGCTCATATGTGCGGAAATATTTGTTCCTAGTCTTTCTAGAACCAAAATGAGATACCATCAAGTACTATCTTACCATCGTTCGCAAACAATTAGCTCTTACCAACTTGTTGGCCACGAATTCCCACCTGAAATGGGCAATTTCTGCGAATCGCGGATTGGCCAATGTCGTGCTCGTAAACCCAGTTTCTTTGCTAAAAGCATTTTAGAATTTTGACTAGAAGATAGAGTGGCACCTCTTCCACTTCCTTTGCCACTTCCACCTGCGCCGCCTCAAAGTTGCCCGTTCTTGTTTAACTGTGTTTTTATGTCAGCATTTTATGTGCTTGTTGGTGAGTGAGTGTTTGGCTGTTATTATTGTTATTGTTGTTTTGTGTTTTGGGGGGCCTTTGTTCCACTCTGGCACTCCCTTCCCTCAAAAAAGCAACAATACAGCGAAATCAACCAACAATAACAGCATAAGCCAGGTTGTTCTGGAAGGCTTTTGTTTTTGTTTCACACTCTCGCTGGCTGTCACATTTGCATTCAGCGAACGGTATTGTCAATATCTTTTGCACTTTTGCCGACGCTTCGTGCCGTGAAATTTATGCTGTCCATATTCGCCAGTTGCATTCAGTAGTTTGCAGCGGGCGAACGCGTTCAGATACAGATACTTTTGTATCTTCTATCTCGAATTTCCGTGTCTGCACCTTTGGACCAGGAGGATTCCCCGGAAGGGCGGCAGTCGTTCCATGTTATTGCTGCAGCGACGTCAGAGCGAAAAAATGTTTGAGGCGTATATTAGAAAACGGTAACAAGAAAACTCAAAATCAATCTCAAAAAAATGTCCAAAGCAAAAGCGAAAAAAATTCGAATCGTAATCATTGAGCATTGAGATAGTAAAAAAGTGCACGCTGACATGTGTTGGCCGATTAAATCGATACAGCTCATAAATGTCCAATTCGAAGTTATGCTGTATCTTTCCTAATCTCCCGATAAGATAGCCAACGAAAAAGTAACAGTTAGTCAGCCACAAACGAGACTTTGCCTTTCGGTTTTACGGCTAAAAAAGAATCACATTAATAGCCCAATCGTAAACATGTCAAAAAAACGAACTTTGCGGCGAGATCTATGCAGGTTTCCCTATGGGGAAATAATTATTTTATGCGCCCATTGAGAAATTGTCTGCATGTCTGCATTTTCTATAAATAAATCATGTATGTCACACCTCAGACGGTCGGTCCATTCACAAATTCTTTAAATGAGTATTATGCATAATGGCAGGGCCAAAAACAATGCACTTTTATGTTGCAGTTAAGAGTGAAGTTATTTATGCCTTGCCATTTTTAAGCACGATTATTAGTCATATTAGATTGTACTTTGAATGATGTCCAGTTTTTAGTATTATAGCTGTATTATATTTGCTTTGCTCTTTGCCTTGCCGAAGATTTCTCTTTCCCCAAACGAAAGAGTCAAAGAAAATGCACCGCAAAGGAAAAACCAACGAAGACATTTCCCAGACAGACGGCGGAAAAGAAGGAAAATACCATACCAAAATAAATATAAAGCACGGGCAATAAAAAAGGCAAGAAAATAAAGCTGAAAATAATTTAAATTTGCCGACAGCGACGTCGACTGCGGCAGAGCAGCACCTCCCCACCACTTTCCTCTGCCGACGTTCTCTGCTCTTCAGCTCGGCGTTTTGTTTGTACAATTTTTGCGCTCAGTTGCTCGCGATCGCTTTTTCACTTTTCACGTATCCGAAGCAGCGCTGAAATATAAATTGTATTTTACGTAAAGAACTCGAATTTGAGTATCGGAAAACTATAAATTCCCCGCCTCGTAGATAGGAAAATAAACAGTGAATAGTGTGTGCAGAAGAAATCGAAACTAACTGATAAATTTATCATCCAAATCGCGGCGGTTCGGTTCGGTCTTCGCGTTATCAGGTGCAGAACCAGATAGTAGGGAGTAACTATACCCTATAGTCGCATGTGTGTGCTTAGTGGAAGGAGAACCACGTTCCCTTCGGAAATTCTTGGCCAGTTGCCGGTAGACGAGCTCGCTAACCGCGTGTGAATTGAAAAAGGTAGTCAATAAAATGAAATTTGGGAAAATCCGTGGAAATTCAGTGAGAAGATGTGTGCCACGAATCGCTAGTTTTCTCGCTCTCGAAATGTATATATTTCGTAATGCGCTAAAAATAAATTCCATGAAAGTGTGCAGTCGTGCAGCCAAATGAAAATTCCAACATTCGAGTGCCACAAATTGCCAAATTTGCGAAATATATTTAAATTATATAGCAATGCCAGTGTCTGCAATAATTTGCGTGCTAAATGTGTGTTTTTTGCCCGTGAAATATTCCGCCAAATGTCTGCGGTTTGTGTATCCGCTAGATTGGCAAAATCCGAGAGCAGTTTTTTATATATTTTGGCCAAATAGCACCGCCGCTGCTCTTCGATTAGATCACTCGAAATCTACAGTCGTATATATTTGCTATAATTCTCGACAACTGTTGCCGCAAATCATTATTTTTTTTTGAGCCTCGAAGTGTTCGAAATTCCAACGAGAGAATTCTCACGGACCGTTTTTGCCTCCATCGCCCTCAGTTGAAATCCAATTAGCCAGTTGTTGCATTAAAATGTTGTATATTTTTAGTCTTTTTGTTATTTTCCGCTTCCTCTTTTCAACATTCGATGTGCGCCAGGCGTGGAAAATAGGCCTGATAAACAAAACAAATATCGGAAAAAGTCGAGAGTCGAACAAGTTGTAGGTGAGGTACTAAATATAGAAAGAAAATGTTCAAGAGGCCTTTGGAGGGTGATCAACTTGCAAGTTTATGCAGCAGAGAGCCTGTGTGTGGATAAATACACACAATCGGCATTACATATATTTAGCTTTTATTCCTCTTATCATCAATTCAATTACCTTTCACTGCTGGCTTTTTATTGCCGAAACCGTTTGGCTAATTCTTCTGGCCATCGACGGGCTTGTAAACTTTTACCTTCGCTCCCCTGGAGGCGCGCAGTGAATCCACAACAGCAGCAGCCGGCAGCGCCAAAGTTTCACCACCAAAACACAATTAAGTTGGCCAAAATTGCCTATAATTATGTCCGAGGGAGAATGATAGAGATGAATGTTCACAAAGAGATTCACAGTGTATTAAGCCTGTTGTTATGTAAATTTCTGCGCCGGGGGAAAACAAACAATGTATATGCTATACAAATATTTCTCCATAAATTATAAAATTGACATATTAAAACATGATATTAAAACATGAAACCAAAACCATCGTTGACCTGCGCTTATTGATTTGTATATATTCTTCTATTACAGCTTCAAAGCCAACTCCGCGCCCTTCGACATCTCGGCCACATCGGCCTTCAAGCCCACCAAGCCGCTGGACATCCGCTTGACCCACGCACCGCACCCACCGCTGATTTCCCCGATCACCGGACAGCCACTCAGCCACGTGCCCGCGCCACTGCTGCTATCCTCGTCGACGAACTCGGGAGCGGGATCCTCGTTCCGCCTGGCCCGCAGCTCCACCCAACCGCTGCAGTCGCCGCGAGTTGTCCACCTGGCCGGTCAGGCTACTGGTGGCTCCGCTTTGGCACGCCAGAACTCGGTGAACGACAGCATCAATCTCAGCGAGCAGCTAACCCTATCCATCGGCACGGACAGCGAGCACATCTTTGAGATGTCCGCTCTGGAGGAGGACTCGGCCATCCAGTCGCTGAGCGACGAGACAGCCGCTTCCGCATCTGCCAACTCAACCTCCGCGACCACCGCAACCACCATGACACCGGCCAGCGGCCTCACGCGGAGCAACAGCGTTCGGGCCAGGGCCAATATGTTCCAGCAATTGCAGGAGCAGTCGCGCAACCAACGGGCAACGGGTTAGTATAGTAGCCAAATAATAGCAAAGGTCTGCTGATGGGGAGTTTGTGGGTCGGGATGCCATTCACCCACCTATCAGCACCGCCATTATCGTCGTCATTCGCTGGCTTCGCAGAAATTAGCATGAAGCAATAAAGCAGACGAGCAGCGACCGCTAAGTGAACCGGTGGCACCGCGAACTTGGTTGCCCCATGTCGCAAACCGACCGGAACAAGAAGGCCAAGACCACAGTGGCCAGAATGGGAGTAGATGAGAGCTGGAGTTGGGCTAGGGCCACAGTGCTTTTCTGTGGAGTTAGCAGTATTGTAGCGAAGGAAGTTAGTTGATAGGAAAATAAATAGATAGAGCTTAACGATTGGAGTTAGTTAGTAAATAATTTATGACAATTCTATTTTATGGGCCACTTTGGATGACACTAAGCAAACACCTAAACATTTGAGAGCCCCATCAAAAGCCATACCTTTGCGAATATTAATTAGTTAGGGCCCCCACTGCTGGTCAATGTGTGTAGAGCCCACTCCAGAGTGCTTGCCAGATTTTGCCATTAGCTCGGTGTTGTTACGGCAGGCCTCTCATGGTTGTTGGCCAAGTTAATAAGCTGTAAAATGTGTGTCACTTGCCTCACACTCACCCGCACTTCGGAAAGTCGCCGTCTCCGGCAATCAGCAACTAATTGAGGCTTGCGTGTTGCGCAACATTTGTGACCAGGTGAATGGGACACAGGAAGGGGGCTAGTCGGGGGTTTGTGGTGCAGGTCACTTTAGATTAGACTTTCGTTATCGAGCCCGTATCGAAGTCATGTAATAGTAACCAGGCCCGCCTGGAGAACTATGCCAAAATTTGAACGTTATTAGTAGTACACTCGAAGAGAAAGCACATAACAATTTTCTTATTCTTGTTTGTGCAACACTTTTGGGATACAACATTTAATTTATTAACTTAGATATGCCTACCACCATCAAGCGGCACAGTACAACCATTGTAATCAAATCATACATTTCAGGAACCTCCACCACCCGTCAATCTCCACCAGCGTCATCGGCGGAGGTGTCTTCAAGTGCAGCCGGCAACTCCATGCAGAGTGACGAGCAGTCCACCCCAAATGCAACGATAGATGCGGAATTCGGTGAGTAACTATATGGATATTAATCGATTCTTAAGGGAGGAGACTGATAACTCAGATAAGCTGGGAACATAGAGATATACTCCAGCTTTTCCGGCTTTCAACTCCTCCTCCTCAACTTGGCCATTTTATCTTTTACGTTTGATTTGCACGATGCTCATTTGGAATGATAAACATGTACAAAATACTTATTGTTGTTGCTTACTGTGTCTGTGTTTTCTATAATTTCATATAGTTTTTATTGACTCGCCTGAGACTAATTCATAATTAACTCGAACAAATTCGCATTGGCCGATAAAAAATAAACAATGCCGACTTTGGGATGCAAAAAAAGCAGCCACGCCAAATTGCGCAATGAAAGAAATGGAAAAATGCAAAAGAAATTTGTACACTAGTTCGGTTTTCCATGCATGTGCGTACATTGGGTTTTCATTTACGAGTTTTTCATTATTTACGCCAGTTTGAGTTCTCTAACAAATGAATTAACTCCTCGTTACTGTTGCTGTTTTGACTTGTTTTATTGCTGTTGTTGTTGCCGCATGAGAAAACTAATAATAATTTATGCCCCACAACTGTATTTTTATGTAATCTAAGACGCGCGTGATTTATTTTTACATATTTATTTGCCACATTTCCATCGGGCTCTTTAGCGCAGTTAATTAAGCGTTCATAATTTAACGGTCTTAATTAACAACATTTTTTACGCCTACCCGAATGGCGTTTTCTTCCTTGAAAGTCATCCACCACAACTCCTGACACACTTGAAAATGGGTGAGCCTCCTTCATATCACTTATCGGTATGCTTTATGGCCGAGAGATGTGAGCTTGCGTCATGTTCTTTGTGGTTTGGCCTAAAAACAGGCAGTAAAATGTATTGCCGATAAGGTGGAATGGCGTTGACCTTGATATATAATTAGCATGCACAAATGTTTAAGGGCCTTTAACAAAGAAATATTAGCAATCAATAAGCTAATTTTTAATTATCCACATACATAACTCAGAAGAGTGGTTCAAACTTTACTTGTACTTATATTGTATTTATGATTTCTTTAAGCTCGAAAGAGCTCATAAGTAATGTTCACTAAATTTTCCATAATTTCTTTGCGTTTATCAGTCGAACAACCCACACATAACATGTCACTCAGACGCTTACAAAGAAAGTTCATATCAATTGAAAGCGCTGTGGAAGAACCAATATCGAAAGTTACAGATGAAAATGAAAATCGAGAAGATGGCAGTTGTGTGTGTGTGGTGGACAAAGCAAAAAGCGTAAATGGCGCAAAAAGTGGCGAATTATAGAAATTGCTTTGCAAACGGCAGACAAACTTTCTATGATTCAGTTATGCGGGGGAACAAATCATCTTTTGTGATGGTCGGTCGGTCGGTCACTTTGTCTAGGGCCTGATAAAGGCAGCTGCAAATGATAGTGTGGTGCGGGAAATGTATAGCATTATCGCAGCAGCGGCAGCGACAGCATTTGAGTGTGGGCAGCGGATATAACCGAATGCGCAGCTAGTCATTGAGTCTTGTAAGTCGCCGCATCTGAAAGAAACCACAGGCAGCCAGAGCAGCAGCAATGAATATTTAGACTTTAATAAACTTCCAACTAGTGACAGAGAGTTCGAGCAGACTGTGCAAATGCAATGCGTAAGTGGTGCAAAGACCACAAGGATTAACTCTAGCAAAAACTAATCCCTAAACCAAACCCCATATAGAACCCTCATCCCTGTCGCTGGCTGAGCGGCTGGCCTTCTTCAGCAATCTGTGCGAGAGCGGCGGAGGAGGTGGAAGTGCCAGTGCCGGTGGTAGGTACCGCAGTCGCACCAGCAGCTACTCGAGGAGTCCGCCCGGCGATCGCACCACTCCCAGGAGCAGCACATCCGCCAGCAGTGTCAGTGTGACGCCCACGCCCATGGACTACTCTCCGATTCCCCACGACAAGGAGCCATCTAGTCTCACGCTGGAGAGCATCATCGAGCCCGAGCAGGAGGAGGTCAAGGAGCAGGTGGTCCAGGATGAGGTCAAGCTGAGGAAGAAGGAGCCAGTCCAGAGGGAGTCTCCCCAGCACAATGGCTTCCACGTGCTGACCAGGTCCGCCACCGATCCGCCGCCGTCCACCTCGCCCCTACGCATCAGCATACGGACTGTGGGAAAGCTAGTCCTGCCCGATACCTTCCGCGGTGATCGCAACAATAACAGCAGTAGTAGAAGTGGGAGCACCAGCTGGAGCAACTCTTGCATGGTCAAGCTGCAGAGCCTGGAGCCCGTTAGCCTGTCCGTTCATTCGCGCACCATTGGCAAGGTTAAGTCTCCCTTCATAGAAAAGCAGCAGGATAAACCACATATCGAGAAGCTAGCGAACGGAACCAGCGACAGTGGCTCCGATTCGGGCAAGGAGAACTGCGCCTCCAATGAGCAGGAACATCTGCAGCACCAGCAGTCGCAAGACGAGGATCGCGCTCCGCCCAGGGTGTCCGAGATGCGGAGGAAAATCAGCCGACTGGTGCAACAACAGCAGCCGCAACCACAGCCCGTCAATCGGCGACACACCACCGAGATCACCTCCGTGACCGTAGGAATGCGATCGCCCAATGTGGACGATCGCTTTGCCAAGTACTTTGGTGTCAAGGAGACCTGCAACAGCACGACCACCCTGCATAAAACCCAATCGCTGCCACCCAGCCAAGTTGAGGCCACCAATGCGCACGTGAAACTACCGCAGATCACTACCGTGGTTTCCAAACGGCGGGAGCTGCTCAAGAGGACGCGACCCCTGTCCATGGATCACTATTCCAGCGGCTGCACCAGTCCCACAGCCATGCCAAGTCCCAAGAGAGCACATTCGCCCGTCGGCCGGCGGAAGGCCGCTATTTCCAGCATCGAGGACATTGAGGTCACGCCCGACGAACTCCGGGCCGCTGGCAGGAACTTCAAGCTGTTGTACGGCGAGTTACTGGGCTGAAAAATTGTCTATTTTGGCCGAGCATTCAAAATTTCCCAATTTTTCCAAATCCCCGAAGTCCCAAACACAAACACAAATATCGCTCTCTTCGTGTGGGTCCGCGCTCAGTGTGATAGATGCGTCCGATCCCGATTCCAAGCTATTAAGTTTCTAGTTGTCTCACAGTAATCCCAATAATGAAAACAAACTGAACGAAACGAAAATTCCACAGATATGTCAAGCGAAAACGAAGTAATAAATGAAAATAAACCTATGTATGTTAGAAATGTATTTAAACCGAGAGACAGTTTTATTCCCAACGGCTCGTATATTATGTCTGGCCAGCAAAGCCTTCCAGTTTACCTTTATCCTATATTATTATTATGCGAAACAGCTTTGTGCTTATTTATACATAATACACTACTTTTTATTTACATTTAAAAACGAATTGTACCTTAAACGGAATTATATTATGATGAGTATGTATTACATTTATTATTATTATTGTAATATTTAATTAATGGAAGTTGTTACACCAAGAAAATAAATACAAGAAATGTGCTAAAGAATGGGAGGTACACACTATTAGGTAAAATTCAAATGCTGAGTAAGTACTTTATCGTGTTTGAGCATGTTTGTGGCCTCGAGCCTTTCTCTTCGCTTCTCAAATTTGTAAATAAGCAGTGACTGAGCATGTTATTTATGATTTTTGCCTGCTTTTAAGGATTGATTTGCTGCATTCGTACTGACTTCACAAACGTCATTATTTGGCCAATTTAACATGAATTAATTTGTGAAAATTAATATTTTATAGGAAAACCCAGCACCGAACCACTTAAGAGCATTCTTAAGACGGGAATGCCAGTGCTGGGTATGGGACGCGGCTTAATGCCCGTGGACCTCAACGCCGAGCTGAAGAACCGGCTCAAACGCTCCACACATGCGACCGTTTCCAATCTCCGCAAGTCTGCCACCTCGGCAGATGCCACTAGACCAGCCAGTGATGAGGTGGACAATCCACAGAGGAATCTAGCCCAGATCCTGAGGAACGTTTCCAAGGAGAACTCCACGCCGAAGCACGATGATGCCGTGAACCTGGTGCGGAATCTCTCCACTTTGGGACAACCTCGATCGCTGGCCCGTGACGATGCAGCCGGGAATTGTGCCTCGGCATCCGAAGGCGAGAGTTCGGGGGGCCGCGAGATCGAGGCCATAATCAAGAACAGCGCTGTGGCCAGACGTCGCCGGCAGCAACAGCAGCAGTCGCAGCAGCAGAATCAGCCAGATGGGTGAGTCCTGGTCCTGGTCCTGCTCCTCCTCGTCCAGTGCTCCGTGTGTTAGTGCACTAACCCATAGCTATTACTAACCTGCTGTAAGTGTGCGACGTTCCGCGGCATCGTGGTTTTATAATCGTATATGTAGACATAACGTTTAGACAGCAACACACATGCATCAAATGTGTGTGCTCCTCAAGACTGGTTCCCAAAAGTAAAACTAAATATTTACAATTATTGTCGAGTTGAGATGAAATTTACATTAGTTAGACGTTCATCACTTTGTATTGAACATTTGTATATGTCTCCGCCACACTCCACACCCTGTGTTCGTTTGCCGAAGAGACTTTTGCTTTCGATTTAACCGATTTTCCGCACTCGAACAAAAGATTCCTAGTCAGAGTGCAGCCCGTGGCAAGGAGCTACTACTGGCCACTTGGCCAGCGGCCACAGCAACATCAGCCGCATCCGCCGCAGCAACAAGGCCAACAGCAGCAGCAGCAGCAAGTGTTGCTCATGCAGCAGCAGCAGCAAGTGTT
This sequence comes from Drosophila simulans, assembly GCF_016746395.2. NCBI lineage: Eukaryota > Metazoa > Arthropoda > Insecta > Diptera > Drosophilidae > Drosophila > Drosophila simulans. The sequence goes on from NC_052522.2 coordinate 2,439,877, forward strand.
GCTCATGCAGCAGCACCCCTTTACAAGCTTCTTCAGCCCAGACATTTTGTAAAAAATTAGAAACTAAGTTTAAACTTGCATTGCTTACTACCGTTTGTGCAAAAACAAATTAACTGATATATACACAAGAAATAATATATTTTATCGAAAACTTGTTTAAACGATATATTATTGCCACATTATATATTTTTACGTGATGCGAAAAAGCCGATAAATCAAATAAAAAGAAACATTAATAAAGTTGACGGAAATCCTAATTAACTGTAGTTTTGTTTGGCCACTAACTGTTCTTTCTTACTAACTGAATGTTTAATAACAGCATGGAGTTTAATATAATCTATTGCTTATATTTCCCAAAAGTTTGAAGTATTATAAGTTGTCGTTTCGCGCCAAACTTTCAAATGGCAAATTGATAATTCCTCTTTTGCTTCAAACTTGATATCGATAACGATACGAATCGATTTTGCTATTCCCTTATAACAGTCTTTCACTCTTTTAACAAAAGCTGTACTTTGAATGTTACCCAGCAGAATGTCAACCTTAACATTACTGGTAATTCCGTAGTTTCAAACCATCGACCCAAGTTTCCAACTTCTGCCGCACTGGCGCTTTTATCTCGTACAACATAACAGAAAGAGAGTAAGGAAATGTACTTAAGAGAGAATTAGAGTAGCTGTGTGCAAAAATAATATGGCAGCATTATCCGCCTCAGTGGAACTGGTCACTCTGTGCCGTATATAAACAGGCAAAAACCGGAATTCAGCGCGATTTTTAAACAGTTTTCGCCCCGAACGGTCGTTTTTAAGCGTCGCGAAAGAAGAAGAAGCAACGACGCACAGCTGTTTGCGACGCGGGTTTTGTTTATGAAACATTACAACAAAAGTTACGGATATTAGTGCCGCACAAATATGATGGAATATATTCTGTAGTAAATGTACAACGATTTTATTAGGTTTCAGTGCAAATACGTGTTTTACGTTTTAGTTGTTTACCTTTTGCAAACGCGCGCGTTTTTGTGCCGGTTGTAAAAATTATAAATTGAAATTCATCGTTGCAACGAGCAAAATGAAGGTTTTGCTTCTTAATTAAAACAATTGCTGGCAATTGAAAGTGCAAGTGCAAATTGCAGCGGAAACAGCGGCTTTTATTGCAGTCCCTTAAAGGTTTGTACAAATTGGAGAGAGAGGATTCTCACAAAAACCAGAAGTTCCTTTATTTTTCGCAAGGGCTGCATCTGCCAGGTTCCGTCTCGCTCCAACTCCCGTTCTCCTTGTCTTACCTGCAGTCGAACAGCCGAAAAAAACTGTAAAATCGTTGTTTTGTTTCCATTCAAACATTTTGCTGATTCACCGAAACCTCTGCAGACTTCAATGCACTGAAAAAAGTTGGGGCTAAAAAGTAATGAAGAAGTATTGTGCTATTGAAGTAAAGTAAATTTATAAGTAATGGATTTTTAGATTACTAAATGCCTACTAAATGCAAGAATTTAAATGTACCAATGTTTTTATTGAAAACTTACTTCTTTATCAGTTTGGGGAAATTCCATTAAAGTTTAAGAATTCAATGGATTTAGTATATTACTTTGGGGTTCTCTAACGGCCAGCTTATTTTTTCAGTGTATCGCCCTATCGCCACAGATTTGTTGTTGTTGTTAAGCTTCTTGTCCAGACATTGTTGTTGTTTTCGTGTTTGCTTGCACTCGGATTCGCTATTGTTTTTCTCTCTCTGTCGATCTGTACGAAAAAATGTTTGCAGCCGATGCTTTTGTTTTGGTTTTATTTCTTTCCAGTTTTTAGAGTTCGACTCGCTTGAGCAATTTTAGCCAAATTTTGTTGACTTAGTCGATTTTAATTATCAAGTGTTTGGTGTCTATTGTCTCTGAGTTCAAGGTCCCAAATTCAGGCCAGTTTTTGCATAAATATCCAAAGCAGACACGTTCGAAAAATGAAATCAATCAAAATTATAAGAGTTTTACCTCCAGCAATTTATTTTAACTCTATATTTGTTCATTCAAACATTTCTGAGTTGTATTGCATAATTTCAGTTCGCCGATGAACTCCCCCACAAAACAGGTAATCCAATAAAATCGTAGCTAATGAATAATCAAATGCGGAGCGAATCAAATGTTTAAGTTGTTGGAGAATGCCTTTCGTTTTCAATGAATTTGCATAATTTGTACTTTTATTCACCTTTTTTTCTCGTTCGTTTTGGCCCGTGGCGAATTTCTTTTGGCGGTTCCATTTGATGGGCGAGAAATGAAAACGAAATTAGTTTGCAATTTGTTTTATTTTGATTAGTGTTTTAATGACGAGCGTGTCTGCCCATAACCAATTAAATAATAGTTAATCGCCAGTGAAAATAGTGCAGTCACTGCTTCCAGGGAAACCGATTAGACTCAAATTTCAACACTTATGATTATACAACTGGTCAGTACCTGGGATCTGAAAAACAAATAAATACCTATTGGATATCAAATTTGTTCAAGGAATATTGACATTTGTTTAGTAGCAACTTTATTAGCTCTGTTTGATATTTCAACAGGGCGAAATACTCGGAAAAGTAATTGAGGAAGGTTTCTCCACACTTGGAAAATATGCCTATGCAGTTTACCTAGATAAGAAGTCGCCTCTTCGTTTTCCCTTTTTATGGCAAAGTGCTCATTTGTAAACAAACAGTAGATTGGCCATAAATAGACAGTCGAGTGCTGCTTATCGCCTCGGATTTTTATGATAGTCGAGGGGCACTTGGGGTTAATTTCACTTCCATGCTACACATGGGAAAGTGTTGGAAGTGGATGTGCATCACCATTACCCCAAATCCACATGCACAACACCCACAACGAAGAAAGAGAGGGCAACTAGCCGAGGGATAGAGATGGAGATAGCAATGCCCGATCACGTCGGTGTATAGGAAAAACGTGAGTCCAAACGCTAATGAGCCAAAGCAAATAAGCGAGGCGGATTGAAACAAAAGTTCTGCGGGAGAAGCCAGTTCGTTGAGCTGGAAAAACTAAGGGGCCTCGCCCAGTGAACAAAGAAATAATCATATAAATATATTAAACATAAAGCAGTAAGCTCTATAGACAGTAATTCATGGTAGAAATCATACCATAAGACCCTATGTTGTTATGGATAATCTTCTCCGGACCGATATGTAATTTGCTTTTAAACAAAAGATCTGCCTTCAGATATCTATGCTTAAAAGCCATTTGCCTGAGTGCATATGGCGACTTCGATCGACTGGCTTTAATTGAAAAATGCCGCCACCGCCGTCGCCGCGTGATCGAATGGTGCATTATCAAACGGAAAGCTTTGCGGCTGAACTGATCCGATATAATGGCATCCCATAGCCATATAGCATATAGTATAGCCGATATCCCCGCCCCCGAATCGAGTGGAGAAACATTTCCATTTGGGGGCATGTTATTGGATGCTGCGCTGCGTGCTGGAGAATGCATTTCCAGATTACACAACCATTAAACTCACATAATTCCAAGGCACTGATCCATTAATTATGTTTTCGCTTCGGTTTGTTCTGCTCCCCCTCCACGGGGCTATAAATATTATTTTTATTGGAAAAATCTGAGCAGCAACAGCAACAGCGTCGATTGATGAAGTTGTTCGCGTCCGGGAAAGTTTTATGGGTCCTGGTCCTGCGACCAACCAATTCCCGATCCAATCGCATTTGCCTTCCCAAAGTTGTCTAAAATATTACACAATCGCTGGGCTCTGGTACATTGACTCCTTTCGGTTTATACCCTGTTTGCTTAGCTGCTTCCCTCTCTGGCCTTTTGACTACGCTTTGCACAGCTGTCGTATCTGTGTATCTTTGTATCTGTGTGTTTCTGTATCGAAAATGTATCTACCGCTGGCTGTTACTGTCAGTTTCAAATGCTCCGCTTCCTCAATTTGTCTGGCCAAGTGCTTTTGGGGCAAATTGGCCTGTGGCGTTGATTGTCCAACTATCGTTTAATTGGATTTACTGGGGAGATAAACCCTTGATCGAGTGCATTATGAAACACATCTCCCACACTCGCAGCTCATTAAATACCCCATCAATGCCCCCTCAGTTTTTTGGGCCAGCTAATTTATGGCTCGTGTGCTCCAAAAACTCGAGGATTTCGCAATTGGTTTCGAATTACTCAAAAAAACAACTAGCAAAAAACCGAACTAGAAAATTCACTGGCAGGAAATGACGAAACCCAAAAATTGGTTTCGTGGATTTAGCTGACTTAATATGACTTTAATGAGGACTAATTACCAACAGTTGGAGGCGATAGAAACGCTGTCGAAACGAGCAGTTTCTCGAGGAGATTCGAGTATTGGAAATAAATAAAAATTGTACTGTGTTGAATGATAGCTTTTTAATGTTTCTAGCTTATGGTACTCGATAGTCTGTAAGCCCATTTAGAATTCACAAATAAATAGCTACTCAATGGCATTCTCCATTCGCTATGCCTCGGATTTCCAGGCAGTTAGTTGCACATTTCATGAGTCATTTTTCGGCCAGCGCATCACATCCTTTTATGCTTGGACGCCACCATAGTGGCCATGGTCATAAATCTATTCGGTTTTATGGCCAGAAGCGGAAACGTGAGTCGCCGCTTTGTGGGCGCATATTTTATATTTTTAGGGCGCAGGAGACGTAATAGATGCACTTAAACTGTCACTTCAACAGTCCCAGACGGAGTTTTTCCGACATTGACTTTGACACTCGCGAAGTCAACAAACCCGCCAGGATAATATGCAAATCCGCGGGGCTCCTCACTATTTGCACGTTATGTTTGCCTGGCCTGTCTGGCTGGCAAATAAAACTCATCAGGCCAGTTGACAACTCATTAGCCGGGGCATTCAAGGAGGACGTTCTGGGGAGGAATGCCACCTCCTTCGCGTCCCCGTACAATGAACTCATTTCGGACAAAGTTCTGCCCAGCAATGTGGATTCGTGGACTCGCATTCGCTACTTTTGTTGTCTGACAAGCGCTCATAAATCTGCAACTGCAGCTGGTCCTCATACTTGGAAAAATATTTGTGGTATTCTTGGGAGATTAATCACGCGATTTTTCATCGAAAGAAGAGCTTAATTCCTAAAATAAATGATATTCATGAATTTTGTTAAATTCTGATGGATATATCTGTATTTGCGTGATCAAATTGTATCTATAAGATGCGACTGTCAGTTTGGAACTTCATGCACTCTCATTGCAATCTCGATTTTCTCTGTGTGCAGCTTCCAGCGAATGCAAAGTGGAGGTGCCCCATCCCCTGCCCACTGCCCTCGATTGCGGACTCCATCTTCCAGCAGCTGAAAGCAACTCTTTGTGCTGGGCCTGCTGGCTTGGCTCCTTTGTCTGTCTGGCCTGTCATAGATATCATCATTGGGCATTTATTATTTCAGTCCTTCGGTTTGGCGCAGCATCTTCGTGTGCCTGCCTATTCAATTTCCTCCGTACGTACTACGTGGCATGTACTGCAGCCTCGGTTTCCTTGATGTGCGCAGCATTCAGGCCACTTGCTATCGCGTACTATCGATTTCTGGGCGACAGAGTGACAAACAATGAGCTGGTTTCCTTTGATATATTGAATTGCATTGTTTGGCCCTGGCTGTCAGTGCATTGCCATTTCCATTTGCACATCCAACTCCACCTGGATCTGCAGCTCCCATCCAACTCCCAGACCCCCAATCAAACCATCTTGGCTGTCGGTTGTCGACTGTCGCTTGTCAGTCAATCAATTAGACACCTGTTGCTCGGTGCTTAGGCTTCTACGCTGAAAAGCGAGACAGCTGACATTCGCAGACGAACTTCCATATGTCGATAAGTGAGCGCTATAAAAGTCACAAAAACAAATATTTCCATTGATTTATCGAGAAGTTTGAAGCAACTTTTGAAAATGAATATCCTCGAAAGTGGGAAAAGTAGCAAATCTAATAAGTCTCTGGCATTAAATGATGTCTCCATAAAATGCGTCTGTTGATAGCCTTTTAATCTTCTAAATAACATACTCTCTTTAAATCAAAAAGGAAGGCCCGAGCACTTCCTTCCCCAGTTTCCTGCGATTTGAAGCCGTCCATCGGCCATCATCATCAGCATCCTCTCGCCATAAATTGTTAATCGATTATTAATGACTTTGGCGCAATTAAGTAACAAACAAAGCAAAAATCGCTTCATCGGGCAGCAACAACATGCCATTACCCATTAACAGGCGGCCCCACAAACTTGGCCAAGACAGCAGGAAAAGGGGGCGGGGCGTGCTCCCTGTGTGTTCACTGACAGTAAAAGTTGCAACTTGCAACGTGCAACTGGCAGCTACAGCAACAGCAAAAGGCGGCAAGTGCAGGCCAGGCTGCAAGGCAGAAATCTTAAGAAAATCAACATGCAAAACCAAAAACAACTTACGCCTTAAAATGTGAAAATGCGAATGACCCGAATACACCGACACATAGATACACACACCCATACAGCTGCGTTGAAATTGATAGCATACACGGCGCATGCGCAACACGCCAAAAAGCCTTAAAAGGCAGCAACAGCAGCAACAACAACCACAACTTCGATGACGACGGGCGACGATTTCCTTTTCTGCGCTTTCAGTTGTTGGTTTTTTCAGCTCCAGGCAAACTAGTTTTACGTACAGTTGGTTAAATACCCTGTAAACAGACGGATAGCCAGGGTATATTGAGATAATGAGCACATTATGATAATAATATCTAAAGGATACATAGATATAAACGGCATGTTCTTAAAGCCTTCAACTTCTTGGGCATTTTAAGCATTGCATTTAAATCTTAAAAGTTATAGTTCATACAGGATCTAATTGATTCGACACCTCATTTACTGACTGCCACATGTTTTCGTGGCTTTTGTTTTTGGCGACAACGATGCCGCCATCGCACTTGCAACTTTTCCTTAATTGGCCAGGCTGTCAGTTCGCTTCGTTTTTGGCATAAGCAATTTTCATTTATTTATGCAAAACACTCGCAAATATTTATTGAGCATTTTTCACTGGCGCTCTCACGTTGCATTAACACATTTCCCCCAATTTTCAGCCGGTGGCCCAATGAAAACGAAAAGTTCACGTTTTCGGACGAGGAAAACTCGTTTCGTTTGGTTATGCATAACGTTGACAAGCCTCAGATTTTCGTGCGGCATTTGTGTTTGTTTATTTTTGTACAATTTTCGCCATGGCTGAGTGGGTCCAGAGTCTAGAGTCTCAGGCGAAGCTCAATGAAGCGCGTAAATTGTGCCGTCAATGTGGGTTAGGAATGGCGTTCTGCAGCTCACATGAGTAGGTGATTAATTCCTCGCATTTCAACATCGGTCGTATCGGATGAAAGCCGGTGCGGGAAATTTGTGCAGTTGAGTAATGGTGGCCGGTGCTTGGTCAAATCAATTAAGTTTCAATGCAGTGCTTAAATTAATTAACTAAGTTGTGGTAGTGGCTTATAAATTGCAATCTTTATCACCTTAGTCTACGTAGCATAATCGCCACACCCCTTGAGCATTCCTTGGGATTTTCACCGGCAATTATCAGGGGCCACGTCGTAAACACCCAACTACAAGTTGCATTTTAATTAGTTTCGCAGCAAAAGTAAATTAGAAACCCACCAGCCAGATAGCCAGCCACTCCCCTTTGTCTGCAGTAAAACGCATCCAGATTGACGTAATCGCATTCCGGGAATTGCACATAAGTGGCATACTGCTCCGCGGTTCTGCTGGCCGGTCCATAAAAAGCGTCCAGCGTCGAATGCCACGCCAATTGTGCTAATAAATGAGCCACTTGCTCTGGGCCCAACAGGTGTTTCGTCTATGGCCATGTCTTTGTCTTCCCCTGAATCTCGTTCTTTTCTTTCTGCTACTCAAGCCCTAGAAGGCGGAGGCATTCACAGAGAAAAGCCGACTTGGCCATCGACTTAAAAGGGAAAGAAGCATAAAAAAAAACAAAAACCCGAAAGCCATAAAAGCCAAACGTGTTCTTTTGATTGGTAAAAAGGGCAGGGGATCGCGGACTGGGGATTGGGTATGGGGATTGGCACCAAAGAGCGGCCAGCTTCAATGGCTTATGGCCATTCTCCAGTTTGGCCAGCTCTGTGTGCTCCTCCACTTTGATTTTCATTGCCATAAATGGCATAATAATTTCGCCTTTGTCTAGCTCTGCCATCTCAAGATCTTGTCGAATTATTTCGCATTTGGCTCATTATTGGCTCAAATAATTTCTTTATACGGTATCATTAATCAAAGCGTTTCCGCCTTGAGGTGTCGAAATCGGAAAAGCCTGGGGCTGCAAATCTTTTCTTCGGATCTCATCAATCATGCTCTAAACTTATGGTCATTTATAGGCGAGCGAGATGCGTTTCATGAGTTTCTGAAAACCGCACAGCAATAGCTTGCACTTAGAAATTAGTTAAAGGTCAACAATTTTAAAGCCCTTCCACTGACACAAGCAAATTGCCAGGATATTCCTTTTCCTAGTCTAAATATTTTGCTAATTCCTTCTTCTTTGCCATTTGCGAAACTCAATCCTTCAACCCCTTTTTGCAGGGTTAATTTATTTGCCAGAGGGTTGAATTTCGAGTTGGGCAAATGTTTGCCCAAGGATTGTTTGCTTGGCGACTGCCCTGTCTTTAATTGCGAAGCTTCTCCTTCAGAAAGTTGTACACTTTGGTGGGCATTAGTTTAACAAATTCAAAAGCTGCTTGAACTGATCCTCGACGTTTAAAGGGGCCTCGGTGGTGGTTGGTGGTTCGGTGGGTGCCTCGGTGGTCGTGGTAGTGGTGGTGGTGGTGGTCGATGTGGAGGTCGTGGATGTGGGCTTGGGCATGGGCTTCGGCTTAGCGCGGCCATCCAGACAGGCCTGCAGATAGTTGTAGTTCCTGGCAGTGGACTCCACGTAGTGCCGCTCCGCCCTCTGGCAGCACTGGCCGTGGCGCAGATCCACCACTCGGTAGCGTTCCTCCAGCACGCTGGCCGACTCGGAGGCGTTACCCGAGATGCTGTAGGTGGACACAGTGTTGTTGGAGCCCTGAAATGGTCGGGAATTTACAGTAGGTGCAAGTTTGTTTCATAGTTTAAAGGGGGTCCACTTACCACATTGGCATGACATTGGAAGGATGCGAGGGTTGTGTTAATATTGTTGCAAGCCCTGAGCTCGCTGCAAACTCTTTCGGATGAAAGTCGGATAGTCCTGCGAGTGGCCAGGAAGTCGGCATCGATACCCTTCCTGGAGTCCGCCGCCGCATTGTAGCACTTGGTGTAGTTGGCACTGTACAGCTCCGCGATCAGGTTGGATTCACCGATGTAGCCACCGAAACATGCCACCGAGGCGAAGGGATCTGTCTGCGTGACCCGTGAATTAAGGAACAGACGCGTGAGGCCATCCTGGGTGGGCAGACCCACGTATGGAGGCAATGGTCGGCTGATACCCTCCGCAGGAGACAAAACCAATAAACCGATCACGGCCAGCGAGGCCAGCACTTTCACGGACGACATCTCGGGACACATTGCAGATATTCACCATTCACCGGAGACAGAAGCTCTTTTGACGCACTGCCTCCGGCGGAGAGCTCTTTTATATGCAAACCCGATGCGGCTGACAGGCGCGATGATAAGAATGTTATGTGATTTCCTTTCGCGATGCTCTTATCTGTTTTGCAAAACTTTTCTATTGCCTTGGCGCATTATCTTTTGGCCAATGATAAACCATAGATAAACACCAGGCTGCTGGCTTGATTGAAATGGGATCTCAGAGAATTTACTGCTTCCGTGCAGTGCATTTCATTTTCCATTTACAGCTCCGATTCATATTTTATATGACGCTGGAGAGCACTTCACAATGGCCGCGAATAACTTTCCACGGTGTGAACGCTTTCTAAGTAGCTGGTTAATATTGGCCCTAGGTAAATACAGTATATTACGTTGATAAACTCGGGATTCTTTATGGCGCGCCACGCTCATCCGCTGTTCAAATACCCTTTGTTTGGGGGCCTAATTTTATAAACATCGCAAATATTGAAACAATAAGCTCGGCGAGTCGCATTGCGATTAAGGGGTTGTAATGAAAGTCGGATGAGTAAGTGATTTATTTAAAAACTATTAATAGTTTTCACCCCTGAGTTATTAAGCTAATATCAATTCTACGGATCATCAATAAAATACGGTTGTGTTTGAAAGAAGTGTTAATATCAGCTTATTTAGCAATAAATCAACAGCGTTACAAGTATTTAATGATTAGATAATAATGCTTACATGCTAAGTATCACGAACATCCCAGTTACCTTTAACCGAAACCCCAATGCAATTGAAAACTTTAATAGTTCTACGACTTCCTGGGCTTTAGACCCACATTTATGCCCGAAGCTGAGCGCAGGATGAAGTTCAACATGGGCTTGAGCTCCTCTCCAAGGGGCAGCAGTTCATAGAACCTGAGGACCTTGCTGATCAGGACCTTCATTTCCAGAACGGCAAACTTCTGGCCAATGCAGTTCTTGGGTCCCGCACTGAAGGGCACATAGGCAAAGGTATCGTGGCCTTGCTCTTGGTCCTCCAAGAATCGCTCCGGCTTGAAGCTGAGGGGATCTGGGAAGTAGGTCGGATCCCGATGGGCGTAGTAGAGAACTAGGTAGATGCTTGTGTTGGCGGGAATGGTCTTGTCTCCGATCTTCAGCTCCTTCTGCGCGTGCCTACCAATGGCAGGCACTGGCGGATACAGTCGCATGGTTTCCTTGATCACGCAGTCCAGATACTTCAGGTCCTGTAGCTGGGCTTGGGTCACTGAAGCGGATGCATCCGGGCCCAGGACGCGCTGCAACTCCTCGTAGATGCGCTGCTGAACCTCGGGATGCCTGGCGATGGCGTAGAGGGCGTGGGACACACCACTGCTGGTGGTGTCGTCGCCCTCGAACATGAAGGTGTCGACCTCCTCGCGTATGTCCGCATCGGACAGGGGCTGATTGTTGATGCTCGACTGCAGCAGGATGTCCAGCAGAGCCATCTGCGACTTGCTACCGATCTCGGCATCGCCCAGACCTGCAAGAGATTAGACAAAAGTCAGCAGTGATGGCATGTGACTTCCTGGTGAGTCAGTGCACCCACTCAGCGGTCGGTAGGTGCCGTCGGCCTTAGCCCGCCGCACGGTTTCTCGCCGCTCGCTGATGACCTTGTCGGTGAAGTCGTGCATGACGCGGATATCGCTCAGCAGTTGGCGGTGCAGCAAAGGTGCCGCCAGCGGGAACAGCCAGTTGTAGCGCCTCGAGAACCTGAACATGCGATCCGGTTGGATATAGACCACACTAAAGGGAGTGGAAGTGGGGAAAGTCTTAGCGAGTTTCAGTTTATTATATGTAATGCCCACCTCTTCAGCGCCTTGATGTAGGGAAAATCGGGGTCGTTCTGGGCATTCACCTGTACACCCATGGCAGCCTCTGCGAAAAGATTGAATAAGTCAATACTAAATATAAGCATGTATTTTAGTGTAGTAAATTATACATGCCCAGTAAACAGAACCCATTCCCAGAATTCAGGTGCGACTTATTTAAAAGTCAAGTTTAATTTATTTTAATTGACATTTTAAATTATCCTAATCTCATCTCGACTCACCTGTTATCACGTCAAGAGCTGCCAGCGACACATACTTGAGCATATCCACCGCTGTCTTGCCATCGGCCACCTTCCTCAGATTATCCGCCATAACGCCACTATGTCGATCCATGATCTCCACATAGTGTTCAAGGACCTTGAAGTGGAATGCGTGGGTGAAAATCTTCCTTCTGGCGTGCCATTTTCGACCCGTGCTAACGAGAAGTCCGTCGTTTAGGAAGGGTCGCAGATACTCGTAGAGTTGACCCTTTTCCAGGAGAGTGGTGCTACTCAAGATGGTCTCAAAGTACTGCAGGTCCTTCGTGTAGATCAGGGACTCGCCCAAGATCCAAAAACGAAAGGTCTTGCCATATTTGTCGAACTTTTCCCCCACCCATCCGATAATGTCTGAAAGGGTTCAAGGTGTTAGTTTTTTTTTTTAATATTAGTAGTATTCTTGTGATCGATAGAACTCACTCTCCGCTCCCAAGTGCAGAGCCTGGACACCGCAGCCCAGGATCGGAATGGAAATTGGTCCTGGGATCTCGGACTTCTCGAAGGCGAGGACTCGTTGCCGCTTGCGTCCAAAGTCCCAGGTGAGGAGCAAGATCAGAGCTCCCGTGATCAAGGTCAGCCACATGCTACTGTGGCTACTGTTGTGATGACCTTTTGGGGGTGATTAAATCCGCGGATTGGAGTCGAATCCGTTCAGAGTTGGCTGTTTTAATTCGGTTTCACTTTTTGCGTTGTTGATGCCGCAGCTTTTGTAGATCAACTGTTTGGGCCGAGCGATGATAACCGGCCGCTTGACCAGCCAAGCGCAATTTCAGTTCAGTTTTTAAAACTATACGTATAGTATATTCTCTGTATAATCGGATTCTCCGGCTCTCAGCACGTTCCTCTCCGGGGAACTGGTTTTGGTTGAAACATATGAGTCGTGTTTTGATTATGAGTCCGAGTGTTGCAAGTCGCGGTATGCGATTCGCATTCAAAACGGCCTTTTTGCTCTGACAGATAGTCAAAGTGACCAAGTCGAGTGAACAAGTGCTGATATTGAAAGTGTAAAGTGTAAGTATACAGTGAGCGATCGATATAGTGAATAAAATGAGTAGCTTGAGTTATTGGTATATGTACGTTTAAATGTGTGCTAAAATACCAGTTTTGCTAGGTAGTTACTAAAGTAATTATAATCTCAATTATTAATAAAGTCATTGCAAAAAGGGGTCTACTTTTTCGTTTGATTCTGGTACTTGTCATTGGACATTGCTGCCTACTAAAAATGCAGCTCAGTTGCTGTTTTGCCTCGTAATCTAAACGCAATTACTGAGCTTTTTAACCCCAAGCTAAACAATTTTAAAATGAGAACAGCAGTGTGTGAAGTTGCCGATCGAGTAAAAGGCTCACACCTCAATTCTCTCTGGTAATTAAAGGTAAATTTATGCACCAGACCAACCCCTCGAAAATAGCAAATTCGCGACTTGGCGACATGCAGGGCACCCAGGAAACGGTAGCATCTTCCGATGAGCAGAACAAGGCACTTGACAAGCCACCAGTCCAAGCCCTCCAGCTCCTCAGCTCATCCCACCATTCCCGCCAGAAAAAACAGCTGTGACAATCGGAGCGAGGCGACAACACACGAGGCCAGACCTCAAGACTGCACTCGGAAAAACGGGCAGTAATAATAACAAATCGAAATAAAAAATATTTATCTCTTGTTGATATAAAAATAGCTTAGGGACTGTGTAATTGAAAACATTATCAATCCTAATCTATTTAATTTGTTTTCAAAGTTGATAATATATATAAATTCGTTTGTTTACCAAATGCTATTTTATCCGAGTGTATGAGGTCTTCAGTTGAATGGACTGCGATTGCTGCTCGTAGTTCTGGTTGCCGTTGTTCCCGGTTAACTCGTTGAACTTGGCGGCAGAGTTCATTGGAGTTGAAGTAGAAGACCGGGATGGGGGCATGGGTTCGGAACCATTGCGATATTACGATGTGGACGGGCACAAGTCGGCGGAACACCGGAGACAGTCGTAGCAAGTACATTCACTTGGCGGTCAATTAAGGCACTCGGATGACATCCGCACATGTTCCGCCGACATGGTCGTGGGCCTGGCCAGAAAACAAAACAAGTTATCAAAACGTCGAAAAGACCGAAAGAAGTTTACCTTTTTCCGCGACGATGACGCGGTTCCTCTGACGCCAGCGGAACGGTAAATGGGAGCGTCACATCAAATATATATATATATCTGTTCTATAGAAGATACCAGATATAAGTAGAAAGAAAAGCAAACAGTCGGCCAAATTGTAGACCATCTGAAAAACGTCGACTCACTTTATTCCCAGGGAAACTGAAGCAAGAATTTCATGGTGGAGTAATAGAGGTAATTATGCGGGTCCCAGAGTTGGGGAGAATATATAGGAAAACTCAATCAATAAGTGCACGCCCATCTGCAAGACCGGGAAAAAGCCGTGACAGGCACGTAGTACGGTCAATCCCAGTGAAATATGGATTTCCCCGCCCTAATGGGATTCATATAGAGCTGCATCCCAGATCTTAACCAGCTGTAAGTGGGATTCGAGGAAACTCCTTTGTCTGGCCTGCCCAAAAAACGCATGTTTCCTGCTTCCGCTGCAGTCAACACACGGAGTCACTCAACTGCCATTTACCCATGCCCCCAAACTCCAAAAAATCCACCCAATCTCCCCCGGACTCAACACCCCCATCCATGGCCATTGGCATCGAACAAAGAGCCGGGCTGAGTTTTGTTTTAACGCATTTTCGGCGTTGTCTCGGCAACCGGCAAACCGAGGAACCAAAAGAATAACACGTCTGGGGATCCCCCAGTGGGTGGGGCTCTGGGCGTTGGATGATGGGTGGTGGACAGGGGCTGCTCACTCGAGGGTTGCTTCTGCCGACAGCACGTGTCTGGGGTACTGCGCCTGCTCGTGGAAAAACAAAAGCAGCTGATTGCAGGAGTTCCGCAACAAAGTTGCGGAGGCAAATGTTGACAAGCGTTAACCCCAGAAAGGTTGAAGGTCAAAAAACTATAAAGTTTTAAGTTTTAACAAAGTATGGAATATAAAATACATCTATTGCAAGGGAAAATCTGCCAAGTGCGAATGATGAGGTAAACAACTTTTCGCTAAGATAAGTGCAGTCCATTGCCAAATTTCGATTTCACAAAGCAACCAAAAAGTCGCGACACCTTGAACTTGAGGTGAAATTGTTTGTAGCTTTTAACTCTGAGTAACAATTAAGCAAGTTTTTCATCTGGGCGCATAAGCAAAACTGCTGAACAAAAGGCCCGCGAGTTGGTAACTACTTTTAAACCTTCCACTGGGCCGGCCTAATGAAATGTCGAATGGCCAGACAAAAGACAAAAGAGCCAAGCAAAAAGCGAAAAAGCTGTAAGCCCATGTTGACGTCGTAATTTTGCATCATTACCGCCGCCTTCAACTGCTCTCCTCCGGACTTGAAAAGCGGGCAATCTGCGGCGTGGGAAAGTCAACCCGACGCGATCTTGAATATGGCCAACTATGGGATCTGGGATCTCCGATCTTGGATCTCGGATCTCTGAGATCTCCGCGCATTGTCCGGATCTTCATTGCCTTTCATTGCTCTCATCAACTTGGAGCTTGGCGCCTTCGTGGATAATTGTCACTCTTTCGGCTGCCAAAATCGCTGCTCTTGGGACTTTTGTGAGTCCCATTCGCTTTCTGCCATAATTCATTGCATAAGTCAATTTCTGCTTACCTGATGATTTATATGACGCGATGCATTACCGGCAATTCACCTGAGTTTCATATGGCTGCACTGGGAAAAAAGTGTGCCTTCTTCTTCTTAAGATCACTTTAGACTCATAGCAATTGTAAATAGTCCCATGGTCATATATCTTAGACAAATATTTGTGTTTATTTTCTTAAAATAAGTCGAATACAATTAAAATTATTGTTGTAGATTTTTCTAAGTGCCGCCACACGATCCACCTCGATGGCCTGCCTGATATCATTTTGCGGTTTGCCATCAAGTCAGATACTTCTGTTGGGAATATATCATGTTTTAGTATTATTAGCTGTGAGATATTATTATTTATACTTATTCAGCCTCAACTGCGGCTGCAACCTTGCTAAAAAACCGCTCAAACTCAACAGTTGCCACGGCCGTTGATTTATGGTTGCCTTTAAATCGTTTATCTCGAACCGGGTACTTGACATAGAGACAATGACAGAGACCCTCTAGGAACCGGGGAGTTGGCATTGATCGTGATCGGGAGTGCAGCAGGCACTCTTCACATCATTTATATGAGCTATATGAGGTATTTTTGCATACATTTTCAACACCTTGAGGGAATCTGTGGGCTTACAACTCCATTAGAGATCATTCCGTGTGAGGGCCTCGTAAAGCGATGGCTGGATGGCGTGCCATTTTTTATGCCGCGCCAAATAGTTTATAAAACAATTCATTTTGTTATATCATTAAGTCGCCATAAACCGCTGCCGCATTGCCAAACTGATCGCGTGATCACTCTCAGTCTCGGTTCACATTCACTTTTGGCCAAAGAAATTTCAATTTTAATTACCGCACTGGGTAATTCAATTACAAAACGCGAGTGAGCTGAGCGAGCAAGTGGACTGCTGATCAACGATCCCCGGAATGGCTTCTAATTATATGCAGAAGCGTCTCAGTTCCGTGGAACCTGAGCTCCCTGAGCTGTCCGTCAGTCGTGTGGAATGGAGGTGGTATCGCCTGTATGTATCTTCAGGGTGTGGCTCAGCATGTCCATTCACCGCACCCAGGAGTTTGGCACTCAAACTAATTGCTCGCTAAACGCTTTCCAAAGGGCAATTACTGCACTAAAAACTATAGCTATCGACTGTGGAAACAGGAGAAGTTCAAGCCCGGGAGGAGCCACTCGCGTGTCTGCCCTCTGACCTATGGCTCCTGGCCAGCAGATATTCCCCAATCCCAATCTCACTCCACCGCGTCTGCAATTTCTGCCATTATTCCATTAGCCAGGCTTTTACTTTGATTTCACGTCTCAGCGGTTGTGGCTAAACTTTGAACTTTACCAATGCCATTTTCCATGCGGTTATGCATGGTAATTGAAATCGAGTTTTAGTTTCGTTTGGATTTCAGTTGGAGACTCTAGCTTAGAGATACAGTTTCAGTGCTATTAATTCTGAGATTCTTGAGATATTACATTTGATTTGATGTCCTCCTGACTGCATAGGAAATATTTCCAAAACTTCTTCGGTTTCCTGAAGTAAGATAATAAAATGTAAGGTGCTAAAACGCTCCTGATATAGTCATCCTGTTACTCTTCAACGGATTTACACACGATCAGCAAACAGTGGACACTTTGTCCGACATTTTAGGTAGATGAGGTCCGAAAACCAAGCACCTGGTCAGCGTTTGCCTGTCGCGGGTCTGTCAAAAATTTTCCAAATTAATATGCAATTTAGCTGTCAGCAGTTTTGCTGTTTGTTTACCTGCCGTAGGTTCGCAGGTGGCGAGCCTCGTCGGGATTGGAACTCAGATACCTAAGTGTACTGGGACCCAATCCATGCTGCCTGCTCATTCGTCTTGGTTCGCTCGTCGCGTGCAGTTCGCTTTTCAATCGCTTTTCCAGTGCCTCTCGTAGTAAGGAAAACACGTGCAGAGATTTCCCAAATGTGAGTGCGCCTTGTTTTTCCTTTAGCATGGCCATTGCCAAATCGAAAACCAAACGAGTTCTTAGCGGTTTCTGAATGCCGCCTGTCGTTCCGAATAATCCGTGACATATATAAATGCCGGGCCCATTTCGTTGGGGTTTTGTTTTCCGCGCGACTTTGACTCACGCTTTGAGATATTTCTCAAGGCGGCCAGAATCCAGAAATCAAAATGTACCGAATCGTGTCCGGTGACTAATAACCGTCTGCTCAGAAGTTTATGAAAAATCTCCGAGTCGTTCTTAACGGTGCTGCTAAAAAAAAAAAGTGAATACAAGGCGGTTTGCATTCGATACAGATAGAATCTTGTTTTTCTGAGACAAAGCCCAGCTTTTGATCAATGGAAGTGCTGAATGAAATGTGCGGGAAATAATAACGATTCCAGTGGAATTCTATGCCATTTCTAGCGAGCATAATAATGAATTGTGTTGTCCCTCAACAAGTATTTGAAATTTGTTTTATTGGCAAAACATAATTCCAATAAATTCATAAACCGGGAGCTTATGAATAATGCAGAATAATATGTTTGCCCCAACTTCCACCGTCTTACATGCTTTAAAATGTCAGTTGGTACAAGGAAACTGAATGGCTAAGAGGATAATCCCCCGAGCCAAGCAATCAACTTGTCTCATTAGCCGCCCGCGGCTTTTTAACGTCAACGTCTGACGGCCAATAAAAATGAGACCCAGCCATAACAATAACCGATCCGATGACCATTTGCAGAAGAAAATACCATTGCCAACTGCGAGGAAAATCGCTGCCCAGCGCCTAATAAAATCCATGGTCCATGGATGGTCCCCTATTAAAGGAGAAAGTTGGTTTGGTTTGGCTGCAGAGGAGGGCAAACATCTCAGCAGAAATAAAAGGCCGACTGACTGTCGATCGCTTCCTGTGCATTCTATTCGAAGAGGGACGTTCGAATAAGGCAGCTCCACTCGTTCATTAGTGGCCGGGAAAATGCCATGTCACGAGTTTCCTATTAAGATGGGGAAAATGGGAACGGATTGTGGAGTCCATTGAGGAAAACGCACGTTTTCAGCCATTCCTGCATGCATTCGTATCTGCACTCGAAGCTCTTTATCTCATATCTCGTGGATTCGCACCTTAATTGCCACACTTTATGCGCACTTTTTTAACGGTCTATCGTCTGTTTCTCTCTCTTGCAGCAATATCGTTGCGAAAAGCAAGAGTCACTCGGGCATATCAGCACCCATCGGCCTTGGCCCCCAGCTACCACCCCTTCCCCTCGGCGGCGGCTTCGTTAAGTTGCGTCATGTAGCCAAGGAGGAGGACACCAGTAGCAGCAGCACCACATCCTCCGCCAAGGAATCGCCAGATAAGAAGGATCTCGGCCAGGAGCAGGCAGAAGCTTCGGGAGACTCATCGCACCCAACGGCTCTGCCGCAGTTTCTTCAAGGCGTTCAACGATCATCAACCGAGGTGAGTCTAGTATCCATCTGAAGAAGACGGAAGAGGTTAGATGTTAAGTAGAAAAATCCCAAAGAGTCAAGAACGAATCAATTCCCTTGGATAATTTCAACAAAGAACCCCCCTAATTGTATCTGACCCAGTGTCAATTGAACCGATTCACGTGTGAGCTGATGCCAACCATCCATTATCGATTATCCATTTATCCAGGTCATGGGCCCCGATCAGCGCTCTTTGGTGATTTCGAAGACCGGCTCCATTGCGGAGCGTTTGGCGGCACTCCACAAAAGTGGCGAGGACGACTGGAAGAAGCGCATCTCGAAGCGCGACGAAGTCGACGATGTGCACCGTGAAAACTTCGTAAACGTGAGTACCCACCACTTGTATCTGGTATCTGCAATCTTGAATATGGAGTATGTAGTGTATATGGTATCTGGAAGATAGGTTAAGTTGCAATGCATGCGGTGGTCTGCTGTGGACCGCAACGAATCCGATCTCGATCTCGATCGCAATTGCGTGAAAATGGTTTCCTTATTGCTAATCGTTTTGTTTATTAACGTTGTTGCACTTTTCTATGCAATTTCTGCAATGTGCCCGTTGTTCGTGCAATGCCAACTGAGCGTTAAACCTGACGGCAATGACATAATAATGCGAAAAGTGCAAGTGATACCGATCGCGGAGGGATGAGGATGAGGCTGGGGGTGTTATCTGGATGATGTGTGTGACTTACATCCGAGGAGGGAAGTGACGTAAATGAAGTGGGTATCGCGATAAGGTCTTTCTGCGAATTGCGTGTATTATGAATAATCAGAATGGATCATAATGCTACAGAAGGCCATTCTATACTTACCGAACCTAAATACCTGTAAAATGTCTCACGGTTACGAAAATGAAATATTCGATAAGAAAATGAATCACTGGCATCTTCATTCGCATTATAATACATTATAATATATTGCTAAGTAATTAAGAATTTTAATGTTTATTTTAAGTTTTACATTGCAGTTTGTCTGTCGTACTTGATAAATTTACATTACGTATACGTCGTGTATACTACATGTAGTATACACAAAAACGTTGCATACTTTCGGGCATAGCGCCAACACACGGCGGTTCGAATCTCGTAAGAAATGTTGCATACTTTCAGGGTGACCATGGTCCAACTTTGCATTGATTTTCAAACGAAAACGAACTTTTGCACCTTTTTTTGGGGGAAGTGCAAGTTTGGCAAGTTTGCTGTTTTCACTAGCCAACTCAAGAGCTTCGCCTGCTTTTGCCTTATTATTTATGGGCATGGGCACTTTGCGGCTGCTGCTATCAGACCTGGTTTAAAATCCGATTCCGTTTGGACTGTCAATTAGCCGATCCATTGAAAATTGCCGCTAGCTTTTGGCGAGACATGAAGTTTAGTGAACTCTCTCTCTGGTAAACGGTTACTTCTGGTTCATAATTATGCGGGTAGTCTTCGCCCGCCCTTTTCGCGCCTTTCCCCAAAGTAGTCGCCGAAGTAATCACACTTAATTACTGGGACTCCGCCTCCTTATACGAGTTTATATGTGTATATATATGGTGCCCACCATCCCATCGTCTGTTGGGTGGAGAAATTGTGAGGAAATCGTGTCAGAGCGATCTTCTGACCCACACACCAAACAAAATGCATATTATATTCCCCACTCTCAGGCCAAATGAGTTTTCAAGTGCTGTCGCTTTTGTTATTGTTGTGGTTGCTACAGCTGTTACTGTTTTGGGTTCCCTATTTTCATGGTGGCTCAGTGCACTGAGAGAAAGAATTGTGTGGGTTCCTCTTGCGAGAATTTTACTTGCATTACATTGTTTTACAAACTGCAAAGTATTATTTTCTGTGTGCTTGGCGACAGGACAAGGTCAATGTGCAGAGCGTATATTTAGAGAAGATACATCATCTGAAAGGGAGTGCCCATTTCGCTTGTTCCCCACCCAAAGTTCTACCCTCATTTTCCGCCCCACGACACTTGACGCCCATTATAGTACAATTTATTAATAATTAAGATGAATTTCTGTTTTCCCTGCTCTGATGGACGCGAGACACTCGAATTCATGCGCTGTTTGGCAGACGTCCCAGGTGGCGTATGCGCAATTAGTCTGCCCAACTCTTTGACGCAGTCCCCAAGCGCGTGTCAAGGCAGAAAGAAATCTTTGTAATTTAGCACAATTTATCAGGCCGCGATCGCAGAAAGCGAGTGAGCAAACGAGCGGAGCAAATGAAAATGCGCATAGTAATGAAGGGCCCGCCAGAGTGCCGCATCCAGAATACAGCAACTAGCATCCAGCATCTAGCATCCAGCATCTTGCATCCAGCATCCAGGAGTTTCGGTTCCAAGAGGGCAGCTAAAAATATATAGACAGTGTCTAGTTTTCTGCTCCTGCCTTCACAATTTGGAGGCAACTGCCAACTTACATTTTGCCATAATTTTCCAAACTTGCCTTGTGGGCTGTGGCAAGCGCAGCATCTGGGAAAGCAAACCAAGAGCAGCTACAGCAGCCAGACCAGACACTCCGAGAAAAAATGTAACTCAAAAATATACGTTTGGTTCCTAAGCTGTAGGCAGTAAGTCTCTAAACTATAGCAATTATCTTTCAAATAAATTCGTCTGATCTTCAACTTTTTGATTAAACCAAACACTTGCCTCTTGGAAATATATGTTTTTAAGAAGTTTACTTACGTTTTTCCCTAACTGTAGCAACAATTACAAAGCGAAGAAATAAAGATGGAAAAGGAGGCGACCGAAGGTTGCTTTTGGACTGCTTCTAACTGGCAGAAGTTGTTGTTTTAGGGGCTTCGCAGGGTCCACAGCATTTGATCTCCGGCTGGAGATCTTGAACGTGCTCATCTTCCAGCTGCAGGCCTCGCCTCATGCTGTTGTAAATTGTTTTGTAAATTTGATATACTTGCAGTTTTCTGCTGCAGCTCGCCGCAGTCTACTTCATTATCATTGTTGCTGCTGCGATGTTGCTGCAATGCCGCAATGTTGCTGCGGTGCTGTTGATGTTGCTGCTGTACTTGTTCATTAGTCCATGCCCTCCTCGCTGTAGTGACAACAGCGGCGGAAAGGGGCAGAAAAACAGCAGTAGCCCGAGCTGTTCATAAACTTCTAAAATCAACTGCGACCCTCTGTTTTCCCCGTTTGTATCTGTATCTGTATATATATATATATCTGCTGCTGTATCTGTATCTGGCTGATGTATCTACGAGCTGCAAGAATGCCTGCTTATTGCTGATTACTTTTATTGCTTCTGTGTGTGATTCATTACTTCTCGAGATAAGGTGGCTTGCTGCTCTCGATCCTCTACCTTTTTTCTTAGTTTCTTGGCAGCTATTGAATTTTTAGACAATTACATCATTGTGCCTCAAGTTGCTGAACTTGCATTGGTTTATTTTTAGTGCGACTAAATGAATTTCGCGTTAGGCCTTCTTGGTTGAATTCTTCTTTTCTGGTGATTCATCTCATCAGCTTGGGCAGATGTGGGCCCAGCCCAAAAATTTCGTTGTCCCTTTTTATGTGGTCACATTCCAGTCACGAAGTGTACAGAAAATGTGTGTGTATACAGATGATCGTTTTAAGTTTTGGTAAAATGTAAAAGTAAGACTTAAACAATAATGAATTTCGAAATAAGAATTGAGAAATAATTACAAAGAACGAATACTTGTTCAGTTTTATAGCTGATATTTGTCATTTTAAATTCACCCTTTTTATATTTTACCCTTTTTTACGGCATGCCCACAATGATCTTGTTTACAACGCTTAGTTTAATTTAAAAACCCTTCTAAGCTGACGTCTTCGCAGCTTCGTCTTTCTCCTCGTCATCGGAGACTCGCAGCTTCGTTTTCCTCGAAGACCCGGCTTTTGAAGAATCCGATCCAATGCGCTACGATGCGATCCCGAGTTTCCGAGTTCCCGACTTCGGCGGTCTGTAAATTTACGAGGCAGTTTGAATCGCGACTTGGAAGCGAGTGGTTCGCACTTCGCAGCGGCAATTCGAGTTTGATTTAAGCTCTCGATTCGCCAGACTTTGTTGCTATTGTTATTAGTATGCATTATTACCCGCTGCCGGTTTCAATTGACATTAAAATTGATAAGCGGCAACTAAAAATAAAAATAAAACTGGAGGCCCGCTGCGAGTTGCATAAAAAGTAATGCGAAGTGGTTTCCTGAGTTGCATAAACTGTCGAATGCAACAGGAAGCGAATGGCACTGTTTTTACTTATCTATTTTTTTTGGTTCGCATTCGCTTGGCAGCGGCTGAAAAGAAAAAGTGAAATATGAAATTATGAAAAGCGATATATAAATACCAAAGTGTTTCAAGGCTGGCTATTCCACTTGTGTGCACAAATGGGCACAAATACATAAAAGACTACCCACCCACCTGCAAATACAAAACTTTCTCAAAGTGCGACTGTCAAAATAAAATAAGATTTGACATGAAATCTCCGAAGTGACCGCAATCTCTTTGGCCATTACAAATCGCGTAGAAAAGATTCGGAAACAGAACCAGAACCCACGCAAATGATTCAGAAATAAGTATTTCACTTTGCTCGACACAAAATGTGTTCTGAAATCAAAAAAGCGCATCTGTTTTCACATCTAGTCGCGATGCAAATGTCTATATTAGATGGGAAGATTTTACTGAAAGATGACACAAATTTCTAAGGGGGCAAAATCAACAATTAGCAATTAATTCCCATAAATCACAAAGAGGCACCCCAGTTGCTCCGCTTGTTGTTGTTGATCGTGCCTTTCTATATTTGGTTTATTTACCTACGTGAGCTGTTTGCATATGTCGCGTCTCTGATAAACCAGGCAAATAGCACCCAAGATGATACAGAGCGCAGTGGAAATGTGGAAACCCCTGCAAATATTTACAATAATCTTGCAAGAGAGATATATTCCTAAAAAAAACATTAAAAACATAACATGCTATTAAAATAAAAAAATATGAGTGCGAACTATAATCATATTAAATTACAATAAATATTAACTTAAAATACAAAAATTATATTATTTAGTACAAGATTCGCAAAGGGTTAAGGTTTGCTGAAAGAACTTCTTTGAAATGAAAGTTGCCCATTCGCTGGCTCCCTCGCACGCGCACGCTCTTATCAGACATGACCAACTACTTGACCCAAGCAGACCCAACCAGAACAACAACAACAACAATTGCAGACCGAACAACAACAACAGCGCAACAGCATCATCAGATTGCCAAGAAGAATTCTGCGCAAGTGCAGCAGGTTTGCTCTCTTGAAGAGCGAGCGCAAGGCGACTGCGCTCGCCAAAGAGAGCAGCCGAGCGAGCGAGAGAGCAAAAGCTCCCCGCTTTGGGGAGCAGTTTCGTATCGCACCGCTGAATTTCGCATCGGCATTCGCGTTCACGTCTGAGTTCGAAAAGAGGAGCCGAAGAGAGGAGAACGACCGCGAGGCGCAACGGAATACAAAAAGCGGCTGAAGAAACAAAAGAATCCGATCCGAAACAGCTCGCAAAAAACTAAATTGCAACTAAATAAATAAATAAATAAAGCTCGGGATATCAGATGTCGGGCCAAGATAAAAATACGCACTAATGAAAATATAAATATAAATATTAATGCAAGCTGCAGTCGCAAAGTGCAAAGCGCAGTGGACACCACTTGAAGAAAGGTGTGTGGGTGTGTGAGGATGTAATCCTTAAAACTACGAAACTTTTGAATGCGAGTTTGCAATGTTTTGAGTGTCACTCATAATTTTATAAATGTCTTACCAAGCTCTTTTTATTCAAAACAAATTGAACTCGAGCTGAAGTGGTACAAAACATTGCAAAACTCAAAACAAAGCTTGAATAAACATTTAAACAAGAAAATAATACATAAATACCTAAAAATATTTGAAAAGAAAGAACCAAAATCTGCGAAGTGTAATGACCAGCTCTTGAAAACACTTTAAAAACTGAACGTCCAACAAAATCTGAATAATTTCCAGAACTCTCACCAATAAAGAGAACATACATGCATATATTTGTGTGGACACAAAAAGAAAAACGCGAATTAAGTAAATAAACCAGTCACGGAAGACATTGCTAAATAAATAAAAACTCCAAGTAAATATTTTGCAATGTGTTCCGTTCTGCCAGCCGTGAAAATAAATTAAATATCCCATTATTTAACCAATCCCCTTGCAGAGTGATGTGATGTCATAATAAAACTTTGCCCTTATCGACAATATAAAAAAAGTGAAATAAACGATATCAGCGGAAAAGCGAGGTAAAAGTTAATAAATACCCGCCAAGCAAATCGAATTGCAATTTGTGATAACAAAGCGAGCATGACGGACTACACGGAATACGTGGAAACCGCCTGGAAGTATGCGGAATGGCTACCTTACCTCCTCGTCTCGTACGTGGTAGTCACCCTGCTGCCCAAGTCCCTCATCCGGATGAAACGCTTCGCGGACGCGGACTACGAGGCCAACAGGAACATGTTCCACCGCTGCTACGGCCCAGAGCTATGCTGCCACGTCCTGGGCCAGGAGCAGGTCGCCGGAAAGGTGAAACCCAAGGCCAGGAAGCCAGTAACCCGGGTGTATCCCAAGCGTCAGCAGGTGGCTCCCAAAGCGGAGCTACCACCTCCAAGTCCAGCTCCCGTGAAGCGGAGCAACGTCACCAAGATAGCCAGGATGTTTGAGACGGGCAACACGCGCCAGGTGAGCCGAGTTGCGCCCATAACGCTTCCCGAGATCAGGATGTTCGGAGCAAGCGATGAGTCCAGGGACTCGACGCCCTGCGCCTCGCGGAAAACCAGCATCTCCAGTCAGCTCTCGGCCCAGCTGCAGCACATCGAGCAGTCGATGCACCTGTGGCAGGAACTGGAGGAGGAGCCCTCCAAGAAGTCATCCGGCCACAGCGATTGGGAGCCCGTGGCAGTGCCGGTTCCAAGACGAACTCGTGGTACCTCTGCCACGCCATCTACGGCCTCCCCGCTTTCCAGTTCCCCGGAACCGGAGCACTCCCGCTCTCCGGTTCTCCTGAGGAAGCCGCCTTCCCTGTGCCTGCAGACCAGCATGGAGGACATATTCCAGGTGATCGCCCGGTGTGCCGAGGAGCCGGAAGACTGCCCGGACTGCCAGTGCCTGTCGCCGGTGACCAGCATCGATGATATTCTCTCCGAGCGGAGGTTCTCTCGCCCCCTCTCCGCCTACTCCATCACCGATCTCCTCAACGAAGAGCAGGCCTCGTGTATCGAAGAGACCACGTACATCAACGAAACCAGATGAGGAGCACGGAGGGATTGAAGGAACGTTCTATAGTGCCATCCCCCAGGGTCAGATGGAACCACCAGGTGAACTCCCATCCCATCCAGGCATTTGTCCAGGTAACAAAGCCACCGGAGACCTTGCCAAGTCCCAAATCCACAGGAAACCGCCCGCATTTTGTTTGTTTAATCGACGGAAACTTAAGCAACTCAAAGTCAAGACTTTCCAACCCAAATCGCAATTGGCATCGAAGCCTGTACTTAGAATCCCAATCAATTGTATAAAAACGTTTGTTGTGTCTGGAAACCGAATTCAAATTGCGAAGCATCTCATTCACAGAGAACAGTACTGCTAAACTAATATGCTGATTGTACGTATTAACTTATGAATAAACATGAATTTGTATGGTAGTATTACTTATCGTTAAATGTACTATATGTTATAAATGAGAACTGTATCAAATGCAGCGCACACACCTTATTGTCGTATATTCTTAATAAAGAGAAAACACTGTATATTTTCGTATGCACAGCTGCTTGGGCATGCGAACAATTTTAGATGAACGTTGACCATCTAGTTATTTCTTGCACCTTTTTAGCCCGGCACAGCTGCCAGCTAATTTATTTTTCAGTTTGGCAAGTCTAGCAAGACCATCCAAGCGTGTCTTGGCCCCAAACACAATTTGTCAAATAAATTGACGCAAATCAAAACGTTGGAGCGATCATTAATTATAAATTGGGAGATGGGAAAAGTATTCACCGCAAAACGATTGTGATGTGAGGTAATTTCGTTGCTGTGGCTTTTGATTGATTCGATGGGGATTTATAATGTCGACGAGCAACAGCAGAAGATACACCAGATACCCTACGGTGAAAGGTCTCTGGGGATGTGAGTTCCATTGAACCTTGGAACATTCCTTCCATTGAACAAACAAGAACGAACAATAAATCCGCAGCCGGGCGACCTTATCAATCCCATTATGCTGCTCTCCAGTTGATGTGGCCGCACCCAGGGAACTTTAGATTAAGCAGCTCTACAGATACACGAGTTCCGGGAAATTTTCCAGTTTATTTCTCCACAGCGAAGCCACAAAATTAGCCAGATGCCCACGCATTCCGCACTTGATCTTGACCATCAAGCAATTGGCAACCTCAACTTGGCCTAATTGGCAGCGATTCGATTTGGTTTGATTTGGCTTGGCTTAGTTTTACCGGTTGCCAAATTCCACCAAAAGCAGAGAAAAATAAATATGTTCATATGCTAATTTTAACATTTTCTGTAGTTTTGCTGAATATATCTATTTTTCATCTCATGCGAAAACCAAATACAGCGACGCAAATAAGCACAACGGCCAATAAAATATTGTAAATTGGCCTTTATTGGCTGAGATTCTGTGGCGTCATACCTTTCTGGTTGATGTGGTCACATCACTTTTGGGCTCTCCTCTAGCGGAAGAATTCTACCTTTCGGTTTCAATCGCATCGTTCGTTAATCAAATTGTTGTCCCGCCGCTTTGTTTTCCTTGTTCATTAGCCCCCTGCTCTTGCCCACTTCGAGTTCCATTATTTGTTTTATCAATTTATGTACGGGATGATTCATTCCGAGAGGTTCGTATGACACACGCTGAAATTCAAGAGAAATACGTCGTTGTGGCGAAAGAGTTAAGAGGGTCCTCAAGGCTGGCTACTATTTTTGTCTCTTCGATTGCAGCGTTTGACATTCAGGCTTTAAATTATCATAATTTATTGTAGAGCACAATTACTGACAGGGGCGCACAAATAAGGCTAAAGACCAGCGAACAAACATACGCAAACATTCCTAAACATTGCATAAGCAAATCAAACACAGATTTGACAACATTAAACAAGATAATGCGATTATGAACTTCACCCAAAGACACAGTTTTGGTCAGATAAGATACGCTTGTTTTATATCTTTATCGATATTTCAGTCACGCCATAACTTATGCTGATGCCCGTGTAAACACATGAATTAACTTTTCGCTAGACACTGCCAGTTTCAGAATGTAAACAAATCAATAGTGCAGGGAAGTCGAGTGAACACCGCGTTCCATATCGGCAGCTATTCGGTTCTTATCTTTCCACTGAATTGAGAGTACAGAACACCAGGAGAAAGAACTACATACATTGTACATTATGGACTGTCCATCATAAAAGTTTATTTTGCAACTGCAAAAACTAGTACAAATATAATAAAATGTTATAATTGCACTCATTCTACAATGACAAGAATATTATGATCAGAAAACATTTTTACACAGATCCTGATGCTCTGGTACTAACCTATACCAAATTCGACCCTAGCCCAGCCCGATATTTCGCAGTGCAGCCTTATCTAATCGAATGACGCGCACTGTCTCCCGCCGGAGCTCTCCAGTGGCGCGGGTCTAGAGCTCTGGAGCTTCGGCGAAGGTGCGCAATTAGCCAAGCGGCGATTGGCAGTCGCCAGATTGGCATTGTGCTGGCCGGCAGCAAAGCAAACGACACTCGAGTCGAGTTCCCGATACTTTGGCGCATCCATTGCGGGTCACTAATGGAGCGTACTTGGCTGTAGAGGCCTTCAGATTTCGAGGTGTGCCAGGGAAATGCGACGCAGCAGCTGGAAAATCGCCAATCGCTAATAATAAACAAACAAGCTATTAAATCGCAGGCATGGAAAAAGTAAAACTGGTAAAAGCTTTTTCCTCAATCCAAAAACCTTTGGCAAACAGAAGCGTTGTGGCCCGTGACTCATTGGAATTGGGAACAACCCAGCCGATAAGGCCGCGAGATTGTTGACCATATATTGGAGGCTATTAAAACTTGGTTAATTTCTTTATAAACGCGTTCATATTTGGGGCTTAGAGCGTGGGTGGTCCCAAATTTTTGGAAAGTGAATGTAATCACGATCTCGTCTAACTCTTGTTTTTCAGGAATCGCTATCTTTGGCCCACTCGCTGTCGGACAAACCACTGCCCCCATCACCTTTGATACCCACCAGCTTGGAGGGCGGCAAGGTCTCCGATCGTTTGAGCAAACTCAAGTGCAACTCGGAGAACTGGAAGCAGCGCATAGGTAAGTGCTTATAGCCAGTGAAAAACAGAGTGTAATACTAATGAAATGTACACCATGTAGAGCAAACCGATGCCAAGAAGTTCACAGTCGCCGGTCGACTGCAAAAGAAGGCCCAATCCCCCGTGGAGCTTCAATTCGAGCGATCTGCCAATGATGCGGCCAAAAAGTGTCCCATGCTGGAGGTGCGCAGCGCCAATCAGCCGCAGCTTGGTCTGGCCAAGAGCCCCTCCATGATGGTCACCTCTAGCACCAGCACCAATAGCACCAGCAAGAGCGCACTCCGCAGCTTGAGCGTGAATCCCGAGGAGGAGGGACCCACCAGCCTGAGTCGCTCCAACAGCAGCAGCTCGGAGTCCGATGGAGAGCGCAACTCCCCCCAGAATGCCAAGCAGAACAAGGAGCTGGCCAACAACAAGAGTGCCGCAGCACCCACCAATGTGGGAGCCAGGATTCAGGTGCACCGGTTGGACGACAAGGAAACTTTCGAGAACTTCTTCTCCTCCAAGCCGAAGAAGGAGGAGAACGTTGAGCTGGAGATCAGCGCCTTCGATGACATCAAGCCTACTGAGCGGTAAATTTCAAATTTCAGAGAGAGTGAATTCCAAATTCAAAATATAAATTTCCTTTTAATACAGCTTGGTAAGCAAGCGACACATACAGGGGCCCAAGGGTCGACGGGCTGCACGCAATCCTCTCAAGAGTTTAGCTGCTCGTGATGACATTAGCTCCGAGTACACAGAAATGAGGTCGGGCATAGCTGAGCGAGAACTACGGCGCCTTAAGCTGGAGTCATGTAAGTGAAGCCAACAGCCAAATTAAAAGCCCAACTAATGTTATTGATTCCACAGATGGTCATAATGCCAACTTGGCTGCAGAGGCTATAGCCGGATTGGCCTCCGTCGAGGACTTCAAGTCGGTGGCACTGCGCTCCTCGTCAATTCCACTGCAGCAGATGTGGCTACCCCACAAGCCAGTGATGTTACTTCATGTTAAGGGGCGCACCCATGTCCAAACCCGACTGGTGGAACCCGTGCACACCTCCCTGAACCGTGGTGATTGCTTCATCCTGGTGGCCGGATCGCAGCTTTTCCGCTACGTTGGATCCTTCGCCAACGTAATTGAGATCTCCCGGAGCAAGAAGATCTGCGCTGCCATTGTGGAAAACAAGGATCTCGGATGCACCGCTACCCAGGAGGTGATCCTGACCGATGGAAAGTATTTAAAGGAGCGCCAGTGGCGTCAGTTCTGGCAGCTTTTGGGCAAAAAAGAGGATGATCAATCAGATATTGCCGAATGCGGTCATGCGGATGAAGACGACGTGTTCGAAAGCAGCCTGATCGAGACTAACAAGATCTACGAGTACCAGGATGAGGCGCTCATTCCGTTGGAGAAATTCTGGGGCTGCATCCCCAAGGTGGACATGTTGGACACGCGTAAAGTTTTGGTCTTTGACTTTGGCAGCGAATTGTATGTGTGGAATGGCAAGAATGCACCTTCGGATGCCAAGCGAGCTGCCATGAGATTGGCCCAGGAACACTTTGGTGCTGAGAATTCGGCAGATTATGCCGACTGCTACTTGAATCCCCTCAACTATGTCGGCATAGTGGGTCGTCGTGAGAACACTAAGTATGCCAAAAGGTGCGCTCAGCGTCCAGATTGGTGTGTTCTCGGCAAGATCACCCAGAACATGGAGACGGTGCTATTCAAGGAGAAGTTCAGTGACTGGCCAGAGATAGAACGCGAGGATCTAGAGAAGGATTACCTTTCAAACGGAGTGCATATGGTGCGTGCTTTAAACGGCACCGCTTTGCACAAAGGAGAACCCTACCAGGAACCAAATCTGGTGCTCGAGCAGGCCAACTTGGGGCGTGGCAATTTCTACTACGATACGGACACTATGCGACACTTCGATGTGATCACCAAGTCAACGGACAAATGGCAGATTCACGAGTTCAACTTTGATGCGGCCAATAATCGCAACGACTACGGTCACTTCTACTCGGCGGAGAGCTATATAGTGCGCTGGATCTATCAGATTTCGGTCACGGTTCGCGAACTCAGTGGCAAGGTGTCGAACAGGAGCACAGTGGGTCGGGACAGGTGTGTCTATTTCACCTGGCAAGGACAGGACTCTAGTGCCAACGAAAAGGGTGCCGCTGCTTTGCTGACTGTGGAGTTGGACAAGGAGAAAGGTGCACAAATGCGGGTGTCGCAGGGAGATGAGTGCACAGCCTTCGTACGTCTGTTCCGGCAAATGTGGCAACATCGTGGACGCAAGGAGCAATGTCTGGAGAGGCACAGCGAGTGGAGACTCTACCAACTGCAGGGCAACGTCAGCGAGGAGACCATCATCAAGGAAGTCGTCTGCCAGTCCAGCCATTTGCGATCACGCAGCTCCATGCTGTTAATTCACGGCAGTGAGGGAAATGTGATTGTCTGGCATGGATCGAAGAGTGCTCCTCATACGCGTAATGTGGCTGTAGGGGTTGCTCAGGATCTGATCAAGACGGTGCCTAAAGATCTCTTCAGCGCCGAAACTGCCAACCTAACTGAGGTGGAGGAGGGTTCCGAAGACGATCAGTGCAAGAAGGCCTTGGGATTGAAGGATGAAAGAAATGAATATGGCAGCCTGCTTAAGGCCACCAAGTCCTTCGATTACCAAATAAGGATCTTCAACTTCTCCAGCACCCAGGGTGTTTTCAAAGCGCTCGAACTGAGCGATCCGCTGCGCTGCCAGGATCTGCACAGTCCGTATCCCTTCAGCCAGTCTCAGCTGTACAATGCAAGGCAGCCGACTATCTTTTTGCTGGACGACGGCGATGAGTTGTGGCTCTGGATGGGATGGTGGCCTCTGGAAGATGTTAAGAGTACGTACTGTATAGTCAACGATGTGTTTGGATAGTAATTAACCTTTTTACTTTACTTTTAGTAAACACCGATGAGCGAAGCAGTCCCACCAACGACAATCGCGCTGGAGTAAATCGCTGGATCTCAGAGAGACGTGCTGCCCTCGAGACAGCCGTTGACTATTGGCGTGCCAAGCACGGCGAGAACGAGAAAGAGCCCTTCCATGGCATCAAAGGCCAGGTGGTGTGGGCAGGCCTGGAGCCACTGGCCTTCAAGGCGCTATTTCCCGATTGGACAGAACGTCCGGATGTAAGGGAAATCAACGAAGAGGTAAGTTGGGAAGCAGCAAATCAAATGCAGTGTGCTTATTGTTTTTGTTCCCCCTGCAGGATGGGCGAACTGATGCTTCCATATCGATCGGCACAATGCTGGCACAAATGACGCAGACCGAGTATCCCCTGGAAGTTCTGAAAGCCCGACCGCTGCCCGAAGGTGTGGAGCCCACCCGCCTGGAGGTCTACCTTAATGCGGAGGACTTCCAGGCTGCACTGGGATGCAGCCGGGCGGAATTCGAGCAGCTGCCCATCTGGAAACAGACCAAGCTGAAGAAGGAGCGAGGGCTGTTCTAGGAGAGAGGCAGGCACAATGCAACTTTATAGACTTGAACACAATCACAAAACACAAACCAAGCACTTTTATAAGCACATTTTGTAGGCGGCGATGCTTTTGCAACGGACACAGACAGATCTGAAATATCGTATTCTATAGGCCTATTTAGTATAGCATATACACACGTGCGCATATCCCTATGTACTCTCTATTTTACACATATTACATAGCCTTTATATATGTAACGACTACTATGCAAGTGCACGATGCCAGGCAATAAATTTCAACTCGCTTCATTCGGTAGCTGTGCGGAGTTTCGAGTTCTATTATATCGTATACCTGTACATAATATTAAGTTGAGTTGTTTTACCATTATTTTATTTAATATTTTATCGATTTAACGAAATTGCATTTGTTCAATCTCTGCAAACACCAAAAAACCAACGAGCTCTCTCGTTATGTCATTGTTTTCAATTCGAAATCATTTTAATGTTAGCTTTATTTCCTAATTTTATAACTATGTATTTGTGTTTATATGTTAAAAATTATTGCGCATATTTAATTTTTATTAAATAACATTTCATTATATTTTAACTTTCCCTTGATTTTGTTTTGTAGTTTGGGAGACTGGGGAATCAATCGATCACCTTGAATTTCTTCTGATCTGTTCTGGAATTTCTGTTTGCCTGGTATTTTTGTCATACTGCGTGTAGAGTTTGTTCTATGCAGCTAAAAGTGTGCAAATATTGGTTCGTTTTATAGAATAGTACTCACCCAAAAGTATACAATAACTCCGTAAACATCTTAAGATTCGCCTGGTGAGATATCTATGAAGTTGCCGAAAGTTGGCCAAAACTGAGCACGTTGTGCCCAATTTCGCGATCTTCACGCCGGGAAAACAAAAGTTTGTGGTGGGAGCAAGTTGACCCTAGCCGCCTTCTGAAATTACTGATTCGCCTTCGCCGCCCAGAAGTATGTCATCAAATCGTAGACTTTTATAAATGTTTACCCAACAACAAAGAAAATGTGCTAAAATTGTGATATAGCTAGTTTATTTTACATAATTTAGTTAAACTATTCCCTAAGCCTATACTGTAAGATTTTGGACAATCCGTGTCATGTGAGTCTTAGATGCGAGCTCAGAGAATTAACTATTTTTAAATTTAGAATCCAACGCTACTTCTTCTTCGCTTCGCTACCTAAGCGGATGCCATGTGGATTTCCCGGATGAGTCGGGAGACCAGTTCGCAGCAGGCCTTTTGCCTGTTCTTGGCCACAGCCATAACCTAGATGGTAATAAATTTGAAAGTTAGTGGCTTGATTTAATTAACTAGTAGGACTCTAGGAACCCACCTCATCGTGGTTGGCCTCATCGTCCTTCTTATCGCTGTACTCGGTGGCGCACTTATTCGTGATGAGGCTAAAGGCAAACACCTTCATGTCGCAGTGCCGTGCAGTGATGACCTCATGGACGGTGGACATGCCCACCGCATCCACGCCCATCATGCGCAGAGCCTTCAACTCGGCGATGGTCTCGTAGTTGGGACCACCCAGGCAGGAGTAGACGCCGACGTGGATGTTGGACTCGATGCCCATGGCCTTGCCAATCTCGATGGCCTTGTTGATCAAGTCCTTGTTGTACGAGTTCACCAGGGCGGGAAAGCGGGGTCCGAAGCGTGGGTCATTGGGTCCCTGGAGCGGAGAGTTGCCGGCAAAGCCCAGCATGTTGACATGGTCATGCATCAGCATGATGTCGCCCACCGCGAACCGTGGGTTGATTCCTCCCGCCGCATTGGTGGCGAACAGGTACTCCACTCCGCACAGCTTCATCACGCGCACCGGCATGGAGCACTTAGCCAGCGGATAGCCCTCGTAGAAGTGGAATCTGCCCTGCATCGCCATCACAGTGGCGCCCTCGAGTGTGCCGACCACCAGTCGTCCGGCATGGCCCTCAACTGTGGATACCGGGAAGTTGGGGATCTTCTCATACTCGAAGATCTTCGGGTCCTGGATAATGTCGGCCAAGGAGCCGAGCCCAGAGCCGCAGATGATGCCGATCTTGGGGCGCATGCCGGAGCCCTTGGTAATGAAGTCGGCGATCTCCTCGATGACCTCATAGGGATACCTGTCGAAAACCAGAATGGGGAATTAGTTTTACATCTTGTTTGGGTGAGTATTGCAGTGTGATCTTTGAACGAATAAAAGTGGAAAAAATATACGAGTGAACTGCAATAAATGGGTACATTTTAACAGGCCAGAGATTCTTTTCATCTACTCGCCACGATGGTAAACAATGAAATGAAGAATGGAGTTCCCAGAGGGAACAAATAAGATACATTTGCCAATTGATGAAGTTCCACACAGGAATATAATTAGATTCAGTTACCAATCGAAGTTTTATCAAAACAAATAATTCATTTATGTACAATCAGTTCGATGATATGATAAGAAAACAACACAAATAATATACAGTGAGAACTCAGAAGACTAAAAACTTTTTAGAGATCATGGACACATATCGAATTACATAGATATTCTTGAAAAGGACAAATACAAAATTTATGGATAAGAATAACTTTGAAGAACTGAAAGTGTCTTCTTGAAGATTCTTAACAGCCTTATGCCAATCACAGTACTGTGAATACATGTATTTTAATAATAAGGTAAATGACGATTGAACACAGAGAAACAGAACTCAGAAGAATTGGTCTACAAACGTGTCTTCGTTGAGAACCCGAAGGGCTCGTAGCTCTTCGTGCGTTAGCTCGCATTGGATTTTTCCATTTCCGCTGCAATTGTGGAAAAGATTTGTTGCTGAGTAGGTTGGCAAAGGTGTGTGATAAACGGATATGAAGGCACCCAGATAAGGACCCCCTATCATTTATGGTCTTTCTTGGCAATCAAAAGAATGTGGTAACATTGTCATGACTGCTTGCCTCGCTTGCTATTATCGAGTAACTCGAAAACAGCAATTAAATGCTATTAGATCCATAAAGAATTCAGCTGGTTCTGGGTTAAGTTGCTCGAACTTGAACTGCAAGTCGAGTTATGTTAAGATGTTGTTACCAGAACTGAACTCGTGACCTCCCACGTGTTTGTTTTCGGATCAGTTCAAATGATTTGATAAGCCGGGGATGACGATGATGCTGAGCATTATCAGTATTACATGGAAAAAACAAAAGCTGGCCTCCAAACAGTAAACATAAAGTGCGTCATTAAGACGGGAACCTATAATCACGCATAACTAACACTAATTGGGAACTTTAGCCACAATTCCTTAATAAATTGGTCTTTTGGTAGCCAGACATTTATGGAAATTCGATCTGAACACGCGACGCGGCGTTTTCGCCGCTTCATCAATATTCAGCATTGTGATTCCAACGGAATGGAAACAAGTTTCGAAATTAATCAATGCGGCAACATGTTTTAGTTGCGTTCTTTATCGAACCATTGGCCAATTACCCGTATCTGAGGCAAAGATTACGAAGTGGAGGCCTATGTCAAGATCAGGGAACACACCCGTTTTGCGCAGCCAATCAGCGGGAGCCGATTTCCCAGTTAACTTGGCCATTAAACACTTACATAAGCAGCTGGCAATCTTGGCTTTAATCAGCAAAATGTTTGGTACATAGAGAAAATATAACTAATTAAAACAAGGCACTCTAAAGAGCGTCCAGCTGCTAAAAACGTGCTCTAAAAATATTAACTCTACAATAATGAGGAAATAGGTTAATTAAAAAAATATTTCCTGAACACTTGACTATTTCGAATACATATACGTTTTCTACTGTGTATTTCTACCTAGGCGAAACCACTCCATATAATCATATGCAGATTAGAGATTCTTCATATGGGATTTTAATGAGTAGCCAGCGTCGACTGACGAAAATTGATAAGCCTGGAATACTGGAATGTCTTAATTCAAATTCAAGAGATCTAAGTTGAGTTCATTTCTTGATAGCGGCAGAAAGATCAAGGACAGGATTCAGCTCCGTCACTTGAATTTTGATTTAGGTTGCCCGAAGTAAACAAAGTTTGGACTTACAGCAGACTTTCTGGAGTTGGTATGATATCTGACGAATCCGTACTATTGATGGCGGTTTTGGTGCCAGCCTTGCCTTTGGGATTCGAACAGCAATCGGTGTTACACATTTTGGGGCCGAGGGATATAGTTTTGGGGTATCGAAACGAATGAACCACACTGA
The DNA here is from genome assembly GCF_016746395.2 of Drosophila simulans. Taxonomy (NCBI): domain Eukaryota; kingdom Metazoa; phylum Arthropoda; class Insecta; order Diptera; family Drosophilidae; genus Drosophila; species Drosophila simulans. The sequence continues at coordinate 2,476,588 of NC_052522.2, forward strand.
CAGCTAAGGATTGGCCTAATTGGACACCAAAATCAACTTACAGCAGGCTCTGTGGAGTGGGTATGATCTTCTCGCCAGTGATACTGCCGGACTTGGCGCCCTTCTTGTCCGCGCAGGTGTTGCCTCGGTGGGAGCCACCTGGTCCGGAGCAACAGTCGCGGGAGCACATTCTGCGGGTTGGTTGGAAGTCTTAGCCCTTAGAACTACGCACTAGGCAGCGAATTTTGGTTGGGGTCTGTGCCTGAACTTGGTTTCCTGTAGGCCGGAGCGAGTTTCCTAAATGACTGATTCAGGCATAGAGTGAGGCTACTGGCAGGGCCTACTGGATAGCCAAGGCCATATCGATTCGGCCCCTTGAAAAGCGGGTCACACAAGCTTTAGCATGGAAGGAAGGGGGAGAGAGGCGTGCAGAAGGACAGGTGGCGCAGTGGGGTTAAGGCGAAGCCGCGAAGCATTGAAGCCAGAACTATTGGAAGTTTCAATTAAAGCTGATTGTAGTTAACGAGCCGCTGGCGTGAGCGCCTCCGATATAATACCCCCTTTTTATGTCCCTTCGAACTTCGAACCAACAACTCTCCCCACTTACGTGGGATTCTCCTGGGCGGTGTAGTCCGCCGACTTGTGTCCATTGCTGTGTCCGTTGGTTCCATTTGCTCCCTTCGTGCTTCCGTTTCCATTGCTGTGTCCATTGCCATTGGCCACCTTGTAACCCGTCATTGTGCAGCTGGAGTTGGAGATGCTCTCGCTCAATCGAAATACACTGCAATTATATAATCGCCTCGGACGCGCTTCTTCTGGTTATGCAAATGTGACTTTCGCGCTTCAAGTTATGATAAAATCGACTGTGCACGTTTTCTATTTCGCGAATCAAAACTAATTTAGAAATCTGGAACTGGAATTCCTTTTGTAATCTCGTTACGTTTCACAAATGATATTTTATGGCCGCGTCCAGAACTCGATGATATGGTATACATATACTATTTGGTGTGGTACTATGTGCACTTTCTTCACGTTTGTTGCCTGCTCGACCGCTGATTGTAAAGTGAACGCTGCCGACTGGTGGACGAGGGTTTATAAACTGGAGCTCCGACGCAGTCGACGTCGCACGGCTTCAGGAAAAGATTCTGTTTCTGGCTCTGATTCGGCTTCGGATTTGGGTTCGGAATCGAAATCGGAATCTCTGGGGATGCAGAGCGACGCTCTGCCGAGCCTCTGCCGGCGCTGGTTGTTCAGCATTCAATTTAAAATCGTTTAGCGCGTATACTGCCGGAATCGTTGCTCCTAACTAATTGAATTGAGCGAATTTAAATATTTGAAAGAAAGTGTGTGGCGCAGAAGGAAAACAACTCTTTTAGTTACACATTCGATAAGAAACGTAACCGAGGACCATAAATGATTTCGCAAAAGTGTTCACGATAAGGTTTTTATGGACTTCTGATATGATATGGTGTAGTTCTTAGAGAAACACCTGGGAAGCAAAAGTGAATTAAGTCAACTTTATGGAGAAATATTGTCATTTGTCGATTGTTTTAAGAGGCAAAGTATTCGCCAAACAATATAATCAGTGATTCTATTTTTAAATCCATTTGAAAAACATGCCACTTGCCGAGAATTTTCTATAATTCGTACACTAACCTCTGACTTGGCTTATCAGTCGGCTAGTCGGAAAGTTTTACCAGGTCATCAGACACCTTGGGATCAACACGATTTGGTCTGTTGTAATAGGGATTGGCTTTTGAATCACCCAGCAACCCATTCATCACCGCGATAAGAGATTTGCCAAGCAGATCCCAGTCGCACCCGTAAGTACTTAACCTAATAATGAGCTCTTTAGCAAAACAATAGGCCTACGATGTGAAAAAAGTTGGAAAATAATATCAACACTGATAAGGATGCAATATGAAAGAGCTTATCAATTCATGGGGGTCGCAAATTTCTCTTGTGCGCTTAGTCGCAGTGACGTTGATGGCAATAGCATAGTGTTATTCCGGGGCACAACTTTGATAGCATTACGCAAAAGTGCAATCAGCGTCAGATGCACAATATTATTTGAATACCCAGACAGTTAAAAAATTACAGCTAAGCTTATGAAGGAAAATGCCATTACTCTTACTAGACACTTGCTGTTTTCAGCTAATAATCAATTTCGGAATCGGAAAAATAGTACAAATATATGTTGCTAGGTTCTCTGTTCGTGAAAGTATTTTTCAATTTCACTTATCAACCGTAGGCAGAAATTAAATCAAAACAAGATTCCGTGAGAACTATATTTCAATGGAAAGGAAGACGAGGTTTGAATACTCTGTATAATCATATTTAATACAACCAAAATCGAAACATTAGTTAGAGACCATAAAAACTGACCTCTGCGCAAGATGCAGGCAACATAAGTGAGTGGAAAATTCCCAGATGATAAGAAAAACCCCACGAATGCTCAAAAATGTTCCATTCATGTTTCCGTGGAAGATTCGACACTCAGGCTTCGAATTTTGTATCTGTTGGTGGCCTCTTCCCATGAAGCATGCATATATCTTCCTATGTTCGATTTCCGACTGACTTTCCCATTTTCCCGGCTTGTGCAGTACAACAAACCCATTAAGATGTTGTTTTTGAACAGGATTACAGATAAGAGATTGTCAGGCGAGTAAACAAGAAATTCATTTCATATTTAGGTTTATTTCAGAGTATATTTATTAGCACTGATTTTGAGATTTATTATTTTCCATGATTTGAGAGATTTGGTTGCGATTTTTACTTTTCAATTTACTTGTTTAGCTAATTGCAGTGCTGTCATCAATAATAATTGGCTAGTCGCATTAATTGCTAAGTGTAGTGTTTCTTCTATGAACCCTCACAATACTTTTTGCGCTGACCAATTCTGTTTTTATAATTTGAGGGAAGGGTAATCTAATTTCCAATTTATATGCGTGAAAGTATCAATAAAATGGCAACAGAGATTGAAGCAAGCTGGCCAATCGACGAATAGATTATTTTGTATAGTTGTATAAACATCTTTTTAATTCCACCTCATTGGGGATTGGCCCAAGATTTAATTATCTGCTGGGACCGCCTTAATTTTATTGCAAATATAAACAGTACACTCAAGAAACACAAACTAGATTTGAACAAACCAATATAGAAACCGAACTGATAGGACGAAACAAAACAACGACCAAATCAAATACGAAGTACATTCGGTTGGGAAAACATAATGAAATTAACAAGGTTTTCGGAATATTTCAAAAGAGAGAAATGGTTTGTGGAAACTCCAGATAAATTCACACCTCTACGTGTCGGGGCCACAAAATCCAGGCAACTTTGTTTGCAAACGGAGAACTAAAATAATTATTTCGAAAATGCTTCAAAACCTACAAGCGAACTGAGTAATGTTGGATATCTAATGGGGTAATATAATTTTCTTGATTTAAGGCATTTGCGGGATTTAAATGTTTCAACGTATTCGTGACAGAGGATTCCGGGCTCTACGATTTCGGAAGTTGATAGTATCCACTAGAGACCCGAATAGATGGTATTCGTATCCTCCGATCGGTTATTCTGGTTCTGGGACGGTTTTTCGCAATGAAAAAGGCACGAATGTGTTCCGTAGGCTCAAACATTTCGTTTTTTATGTTATGCGACTGGCCCCTACTCTTTGAGAATTTCGGGGCAACAGCTAAATTACTTGTATCATTAATTTTACGAATTTTAAACTGGTTTTTGATTGATAGATTTTTTTTTTTTGCATTTTTCTTTTCTTTTTTGATGGTGTTATTTATGGTGTAAAAAACGCTTACAAACAATTACCCAAAAATAAACTTTAACCGAGGTACATATTCAAAAAAATAACAATTATCTTGGAATACGGCACGCTTGCGATCCTGAAACCGGTTTTTCGAAAGGCCGGATGCCCAAAAAAAAGCGGAAGCTTGCGTTCAAAATCGCAGGCGAGCCGCCTCTGAATTTACTGATTTAGTTATTCGTTTTTAAAGGTGTTTTTATCGTTTTTTCGTAAGTAATAACGGTTGATTTTCTTTTGTTTTCGTTGGTGGCACTGTTTAGAGGCGAGCTTTTCAAAAGCTATATTAAGGACTTGCGACGAGACGAGTGAGACACATGCGGTGATTATGCGCTGCCGGCCGTCAGGTCCACAGGATCCTCCATTCCAGTGGGATGGAGTCTCCTCCTGGCCGCGGCCGGGGTCTTAAAGTCAAATAGAGACAGAGTGATAGAGAGAAGAGAGTATTCGTATATACGTATGTTGATAAGTATTATATGCTAATTGGTAATCAACCAAGGACTAGTTGCTAAATTTGGTTTTCCTCGATAAATCAAAGTCGGTTGGATTGTTGTGGCCCTCGATTAGGGGGTGTTGCATTCACAGGGAGTGGAATTGTTTAACCAGATGCTATCTGATAAGTAGAAGGAGCCTTGGTTTGTTATACATACACCGGCATATGTATGCGGTTTTATTGCAACATTTCGAAATTATAAGGTAAATAAAACTACGTACACAACACAAGTACACGAAGTAAATACAAACAACTAAGAATATGAAATACGAATACTAAAGGTTCCATAAATATTTATACAAAAAGTAAATTGAAATTAAAGCTACAATCACGCCCATTCACACAGACATACTTGCTAACGAATAGAAATCGCTCTTGAAGCTTGCTTCCTTTTTCTTTTTGGCTGCTTAACAAATTTGGGTGGACATTTTGCATTGATTTGGCTGCTGAAGCTGCTCGAAAAAGTAACCGACTGCATCTCAGTTAGTTAGTTAGTTTCCTGGCAGCCCGATTGGTAACAGAAAACACACACTTCCACTAGCTTCTCTACTTAAGTACTTAAATGACTTTCAGGCATAGCATACAGTACAATACTTTAGCATTAATTTTTAGGGGATAGTACAGTACGTTTCGTAAATGTCTTGACAACTAACTGTTGCACACACACATATGTATATGTATATCTAGAATTGAATATTATTGAATATGCGCTAGTCATTAAATTACACAGATTAATAATTAGAAAAACGAGACACTCCCTTGGGTGCTGCCTTGCATTAACTTAAACGTTATTACAATATTAACCTTATATTCCGTATTTTATTTGAAGCAGCTCTTACACCGTTCAAGTCTGTTCAGCGAATTCCTTAAGTGTTCTATGCTTTTGTTTGCAACTCCAATTCAAATGGTTCATTTTGGTTTTGGTTGGCTTTAAAAAAGAATTCCTTTTGTTTGTTTTTCTTTTTAAATTAATCATAAAATCAGTCAGCCCAACGCCTTCTTGTTAGTTACTTAGCTTCTTCTTTTGGTTGTGAGTTCGATTTTTAGTCGGGGAAGTCTGAGTGCCATCGGTTGGATGTTGGGCCCGGTTTGAGTGTGGGATTCGGGGTCATTTCTAACCGAGATCTACTGCTACACTACCACTCCTGACCCTGATCTGCTACTTGCTGCTTTTCTTGCTTTTCATTCCTTTAGAATAATTACGTCTAGTTGCCATTAGGTTCGATAGGTTAAAATGTAGTACGTATGTATAATAGATGTATGTTGTACAAATAAATTATATTATCATTACATGCATATAAATATATAACCGAATAGATATATGTTTATATATACGCGCGTGTTTTCCTTGTGTGTGTTGTGTATGCATGTATGTATATAGACTACAATATATACTGCGTATGCTTTTGGTTTTTGGCTACTTTGATGCTTATCAACTAGAATTCAACTACTTCTTTTTGGCCGCCTTCTTCTCGGCCTTGCGTATGGCCTTCTCGCGCTCCCTTCGCTCCCTCTCCATGTCCTTGCGCTCCTTCTCGATGTTGGCCTTCAGGTCCTTAAGACGCTTCTTCAGCCGATGCTTGTCGTCGCCACAGACACCCAAGGTTTTGAAGTCCTTTGAGTCCAGGGTAAGAAGAGCTCCGCCCTCCACGTTGTTCTCCTTGAAGACGGGGATGTAACGCTCCAGCTCGATGCCCATCAGCCAGTGTCCCACCTGGTGTGCCGTTAAGGAGTCATTAAAGAAGATATGGCAGAGTAATGTAGTATCCTTGGACGTACCTGATCCTTGGTCCATTCGTGAACGGGGCCACCCTTGTAGGTGTACCCAGCTGCCATCGCCTTGCGATCGGAGAAACTAGAGCTGGAACCGGACAGGTCCAGGGTGCGGCTGGGGGAGTATCCGGGCGAGGAGCATCCCGAGGACATGCTGGTGGGCGACGGAGGACCGGTGGTGTGGGCGGACGGCTGCTGCTGGATTTGCTGGTGGTGCTGCTGCTGCCAGGGCACTGTGCCGGGCGGGGAGAGTGATTGTGGAACGACTTGTTTAACTTTGGAACGATTGCGGGTTATGGGTTAGTCGAGGGAGAAAGAAGCGGAGAGATAGAAAAGTCAGAGTTAGTAAGATCGCACTGGATCCATTGGCATTGCGACGCAGAGCACATGGTATCGGTTGAACGGGTTAGCTTAGACATTCATAGATATTTATAGAGATATACATATGGGGAAATGCGAGTAATGTAAACGGATAACAGCTGCAATGAACTCTCAAAACCTTCGCATATTAAAAATGGTTATAACGAAACAACGGTGTTGGATTAGTTAAGTAAGTCTTTTGAACAGTAAACATATGTACAGATCTGTATGAAATGAGATGATGATCATGATACGTATTTTGCTCTCTTGGGGATTGGGATCGATCTACGGGTTAGTCTACGGTCTTGCTAGAGAGAATCGGAGGATTGTGCTGGTCTAGTTGGTTGGTTGGATGGTCATAGTTCACCTTTGGGCTGTGCTTCGTTCACCGCCTGGCGGATCTCGTTGATCAGCGTCTTGCAGTTGATGGCCGCGGCGCTCTGGCTCTTGTTAATCTCCGTGTAATCGTCGCTGGAATGTCGCGAGGATCCATCGCCGAGTCGCCTGCAAAGCACGAGCAACCGTATAACAGAGTTCATAATTTATTATTAATTCCATTTGCTAGTTTTCCCCTCTAACAGATTTTAAGCTTTTCATAATAATTGTAAAATTTGTTTTGGAAAAATCGGTGGGAAATAAATTGTTTTGTATCCTGGCTGAGAACACAATAAGTAACTAAGTAGATCATTAAAGTAACTAATAGTCTCCGGTTCTAAGGAAACCTCATTCGAGGACATAATACTCTTTGTCCCACCAACTCTCTATGGAGCCATAACCCACCTCTCTCGATCGGACAGCGCCTGGTTGAGTTGATCAGTAAAGCTGGATCCTGGCAGTGGGACTTTGCTGCCATTTGGTGCCACTCGCCTCCTGCTGGGATACATCCAACTCTCTGCAGGATCGTTCTCCGCTAGCTTATCGTTGGAGCCCAGGATGGAGTCGTACGAGCTGTTGAGATCACGATTGCTGCTGGTGGCTGGACCCGTTCCAAAGGTGGTCATGCTGCCGCGATGAAAGTCGTTGAGCCCGTTGTCCGCCGGAGAACCCAAAGCGTTCTTGAAAATGCTTGGAATACTGGTGGTCACGGCCTGAGCCTGCTGCTGTTGTTGCTGCTGATGTTGCTGCTTGCTGGGATCCTTGTGCACCTGGGCATACAGCTGGTTGATCTGTGCCTCACGTGCCGTCGACTGGTTGGACGAACTAGACGAGGCGGAGGAGGTGGAGTTCAACAGAATGGGCGTGGTGGTGCCCAGGTGGCCATTTGAGGGAGTAGCGACCACAGTGGCCATTGCTGGCGGATGGTGCTGCAGCAGATTATTCACGTTGGCCAGCAGATGCGAGTTGCCATTGGAAAGGCTGATGGTTTCATGGGCGACAGGAGCCCCTGCCAGGTTCAATGCCGATCCCTCTCGCTCCTCCTCCTCATCCGTGTCATCCAGCGTGCAGTCCGAGCTGCGACTGTTGCTCCGGCTGCGCTTGAGCAGGTTCCCATTCGAAAGCTGGCCCAGATCGACAGCGGCTCCATTCGATGTGCTACTGTTTCCATTTGCTGAGGGCAACTGGCGGTTGGCTAAACCACCACGGGAGGCTTTTGTTTTAAAACCGATTTCAATTGGCAGGGTGCGAATTTGGTTTGATTTGGTGTTGTTCGAATTGATTTTGGTTTTTTCGAATTGTTGAAGTTGGGCAAAATGAGGGCGCAGCGTGTAGGCGTGGCAGTCACAAGAACACAACGAGCAAAGAACGTAATACAAACATGAACAACGATATAACGAACGTGAACAGACGGCACACAGAGATCAAATAAAATCGAGAGAAATGGAAAGAAAGAGAATAACAATTAGCACAGAATGACAATGACGGAGCACAAAAGAAGAAAGTAGCAAAGGGAAATGAAGAGGAGGAGCAGTGGTCGAATCTTTAGCTCAGGTGCAGTTCAAAGCTCAAAGCACAAAGAACGGAACGCTCACTTAAAACAGGATTATCATGGTTCTAAACTTGAGCATTGAATAAGTAATCATTTGGATTAAAGGTAAAAAAGAATATCCTTAACGACAGTGCATTTGTGATATTCAAAGCATACTTTCTTTAAAACCCATGACATTCTTGTAGTTAATGAGTAAAAGGTGCTTTTTGATAAGAAAATATCTAATGGTGGTGACTCACCCAGATCGATTTTGGTCTTGTTAACCGAGTTATCCAGCAGCTCGTGCTGCGGCACTGCCGCATCCAGTTCGTCCTTGACCGGAACCTTACGCTCCACAGTGGCTGTCTTAACGCCATCGCCGTCGGGTGAGAGATCGGATATCTCCGTATCCGACAGCTCCGTCTCGAGCTTGTGGAAGAGGGGCTTTGGCGGAGTCTTACGCATCATCTGGGGCGTCAGCTTCAGAGTGGCACTATCGTAGGGCAGGCCCACAGGGAAACCAGCCTTGCGCTGCGTCTCCTGCAGCTCGTGCTCCAGATTAATCACACGATCCTTCAGCTTCTTCACCAGCGCATTGTACTCGGTGTCCTTCTCCTGGAGCAGCTGCTGGTAGAACTCCTCGCGATGGCACATGTCCAGCTCCCGCTGCTGGTACTCCCTGACCAGCCGCTTGGCCTTGTTGTACTTCTTGTCCAGCGCCATATACTGACCCTGCGACTGCTGGAGCATGTTCTGCAGGTTGGCCGCCTCCTTCCGGATGTTGCCCAGCTCCCGCTCGCTTTGCCGTAGTCGCTCGCTAAGCAGCTCGTTCTCATTTCCCGTCGTCTCGAGCTTGACCAGCTGGGAATGTGTAAAAAAATATTAGTATGCCGTACTTTACTCTTAAAAAAGGTTGTGCAATTGATGGATGAGATGATGTTAGGATAATAAATAAAATAACTGAAAACAAACCTTTCGTTTAAGATTTTGAATAATCTCCTCTTTAACCAGGCAACCCATTTCGCTCTGCGAAAATAAAAACAAATAATGGGAAAATAATAAGTATACTAAAAACTAGCAACAACTAAATACAATTGATTATTTAACGCATTCTTCAAACCTAAAACAAACATATCAACGAGTTAGTTAACGTAAAAAAACTAAATAGGTATCAAAGTGTTTTAAGAATGTGCTCTACAATTTTTTGAGTATCTAAAATTTTGTTTTCAATGATATTTTCAAATCCAATTACCGCTTTGTGCTGCATTTCAATATCCACACAATTTTGAAATTCAGCAAAAGGAGAGAGAAGAGAACACACAAACACACAAGTTAAGCACGGCTGTAAGAGAGATCTCGTCGGGATTGGCGGTCCCAGGACGCCCTAGAATCCTTACCTCCTGTAGCAGCCGCTTGAGCGACTCTACCTCCTGCGAGTGGGTGGCCTCCACCTCCATCGGATGTTCCACTTGGACGGGACTCGAGGGTCCCTCGCAGACACTCGAGTTGGCCGAAACCGGCTGAGTGGAGTCCTCGGAATAGTCGAGAGTGCGGCGCAGGTACTCCTCTTGTTGGCTGAAATAACTTTAGTTCAATTAATATTTGTTGACTAGCCGTATCCCTAACTGACTAACCGCTTCAAGCGCTCCTCTTTTTCGCGATCGGCCTGCAAACTCAGTCGTATGAGCTGGGCTACCTCAGAGTTTTCAGGATCGCGCTCGCGTCCGATTTGGAATTTGACTAGACCGGAAGTATTGCGCAGAACTGATGCTGCATATGCCTGTGTAACGCCCACGAGACTCTTGCCGTCCACCTCAATTATCTGATCGTTGACCTGGAGATCAGAGAAAAATGGTTACTTCCTTACTGACTTAATGGTTAGACCAACGCCCACCTGAATGCGACCGTCTCTGGCTGCTGCCCCGTTATCGGTAATGGTTTTCACAAAGATTCCTAGTTTCTCTAAGCCTGCATCGGCGCCAACGCCCATGCCAATTATACTGAGACCCAGACCCTCGGGACCCTTCATCAATTCCACGGGGAAGACGTGCATCTTCTCCACGCGCTTTTCGAGCTCGTATTCCGCCGAAGCGGCCACCGGATCAACATCTTCATTCCGGCGATCGTAGTCGTTTACGGAGAAAGTCGAGTACACGTGGATGGGTCCGGAACTAAAGCGAACCTTGGGATTCTTGCGTACAGTGATGGGCGGATAAGAACAGTCGTCGTCGTCAAAGTCTAAGAGACCTGAAAAATAATAGAAAAGAAATAATTCGCTGAAGGCATCATAGAAAAGAATGACCAACTCACCAGGCACTTCCATCCAGAAGTTGCCATCTTCGAAGTAGTGGACTCCGGCCTCTACAAGTACCTCCTTGCTCCTCACTGGCGGATATTCTGGGATGTAGTACTGACTGTCGTCGAGTTCGGTAACCCCAGTGCTCAAAACCGTAGAGCTGGTCGCCTGTTCGGCATCTGCCAGGGAGTAGGTGGAATTGTGCTTGCTGGAGATGATACTGTCGTCGATGGTCGTGGTCTGATTGAGTGTGGCATCTGATTGCGTGGACTCCACCGAAACTATCGACTCGTGCAGTGATTCGCCACCAGTAATATACGTTTGATTGAGATCGGAATGTTTCTCATGTAGATCGTAGCCGTTTTCCAGCTCTTCACGCTGACCAGGTCCTCTGGACGAAGTGGCGGAGGTGATTAGCAAGTTCTCTAGGCTGCGCTTGGGTGCCTAAAGGGAGACAATTGTGGTATTATACATTTCTAGTGTAAGCCTGATATGAGCTACCTCTAGGACATCCCTTAGCCACTCGGGCTCGTCGTCGTCGTGGCGAGTGGTGGCTGTGGTGGCCGTCGAAGGAGTGGTGGTGGTGGTCTCTGTCTCTGTGCTGTCGGCCTTGACGAAGGTGGCATTCAGAGCTGTGGATGCATGGCCATAGCCCACAATGTCCACGGCTTCAACGTCATCAGAATCGCCGTCAGCGTCACCGCCGTTGAAATCGGCCCTGGCGTGGTCCTCCTCGTCGTCCTCTGGGAACTCCTCCTCTTCGTCCTCGTCCTCCTCGACAATCGCTGGGACAGCTGCGATTTGAATGTCCTGCTCCTCGCTGGCGGCGCCTGCCGATTGCCCGGGCAAATCCTCAATGAGATTCTTGATGCTGGTCGGCGATGTTGCTGTGGCAACAACGGTAGCAACTGCCACGCCCACGCTGGGGGCGGCGTTGAGTATTTGCTCGACTTCCTTGGCCTGTTCGTCCGACAGCAGCGACTGTTGTCTGTTGCGGATCAGAACAAGAACAAAAACATAGTTTTAGCAAAGTTCCTCTGCGGATCAAGATGAATTTAAGGCGACGAATGCACAGAAAAGACAGGACCAACCTGATTTTGTTTTCCAAAATGCTACGCAGACAGGATACAGGATGCAGGACAGGACACAAGCACAACAGAAACAGGCAATTTACGATAAATAAATGAAATTAAACAAAGTGAGAAATGCAAAATTATGAAAAATTAATGAAAACATGCAAATCATTTTAAATAATACAAATAAATGCATACTATAACTATGTGGCGCTTAAAGATTTATAAACGTTGCGAACGCAACGAGCGTGTAAATAAAATTAAAGTGCATATAATAACAGTAATTAAGTGGAGAGCCCAACGGTCGACAAGTGCGTGCAATTAAAATGTAATGCACTTTTAATTCACACCATCCAGCGGTTGGGTTCCCAGTTCCCAGGCAACCGCTTCCATTTTTCGCATCCAATTACCAATTGGTCACCTCAAACTCGTTTCAATTGTAGCTATCTTAAAACTTAATACCTTAACTAGCTAATTCTTTGACAACTTCGATGGCATTGTGTGTGTTTAGCTGAATTCTTGAGCACGGCCAATAGAAGTTAGTTCTAAGCTGATAATTTTCCGTCATTTCACCTTAAATTAATAACAAGACGCCCTTTAATTGCACGTAATAAAATAGTAAAACTGACGACTGATAGAAACTGCAGCCAGCGCCGCAAAGTACGCAATGCCAAATTAAACATGCACGCTTACACGGGCACGTAGCCCCAAGCGAGTTGGGTGGAAAATCGGGTGAAAAGTTATGTCGCATACGCCGTGTTGCACACGCAATGGCACCTGAAGTGAGGAAAACAGGTAGCACAGGCAGACAGTTGTCAGCTCGGCTCAGCTCAGTTCAGTTAGCTGGGTGCATTTAACGTTTAAGTGTTTGTCACTCTCACTTGTGCGTGACGTCACGTGTAAGGTGGATATCTACCCATCGCAGTGTTTGTTAATTACTGCCAACAATTGCCAGCGACAACGACAACGAGGACGAGCCCACACACAGGGAGAAATTGAAGGAGGAAAAGCAATATCCTTTGTTTATCAAAAAAAAAATACATTCAAGAAAAGAATTGTAAGGTGAACTTGTGGGTATATCATTAAGTATTTCTATGAATAAATAACGCTTTCTATAAGATATTATTCTAAAATGTTAAGTATTAGGGACAAGTTTAATTGGAAATAGTTTTTTCCTGTGCATTCAGAGCACGGCTAATCATTGAAACTAACACACAGAGCCTTAGTAGTTGCAAGTGGTTGATTATGTTGTTGATAATGAGAGCCAAGTGGCAGACAGTGAGGCAACAACAAACAGTGGAGCAACGGCCCAAAGTGGGCACTTTTCCGCTTTTCCACTTTTCCATTTTCCCCCCCAGGTGCTGACACACAGATACACCATGCATTTAAATGAGTTTTCCAGCGGAGTTGCAGTGCATTTATGTAATTGCAATTGCAATTGGCATTTTAACACGCAGCGCAGCAAACTGTAATTAGCTTGGCTTCAAAAACATATTGCAAATGGCCTAAAATTCAACGATATTGCCAACAGTTGACGGTGGTTTCGATTGAAAACGGTGGTCCATTGAAAAACAATTCGGATGTTTCGATAGCCCCAATGCAATCCAATAAAATGCTATAAAACAATTAGCCAGCGATTTGCAAGCGAAATCTCTATAGTTCTCTCTATTTCGTGACCACTTGGACAAAACTAACAATCAACAAAAACAATTGAAATGGCCCAAACAAAAACTGCAAACTTATTCCAGCGGCTAACTAAGCGGCTTATGGGAGGGGTTTGCCAGTGGAGGTGGACGGATTTAGTCCGAGGAGGGCTTACTCCTCTCTTTCCAAATGATTCCCTCAGCCAGGAAAAACGAAAAGGAATTAGCATAGAGTTATGGCTTTTTAATTAAAATAAAAATAACACGCTACCGTTTTTAATTGCTGGGGAATGTGGGACACCCCCAATCCTTTTTTAACCACACCTCTGCAGGTTGCCCAAAGCGAACGCAGTTGCATGCATAACAAAATATTACGCATACGCCGCGTGCGACGCGCGAAACAGCGATGACAAAGTTTCATCATCGACGGCAGCGGGAAAATAATTACGAGCGGAAAAAAGTCCGGCAATGGGCATCAAACTTTAAGGACATTTAAAAATGTATAGTGTAAGCTAAATAATAAAATTTAAATAATCTATCACTCTGGTTTACATTTTGAAAGACTACTTCTCAATTTCTTTAACAAAAGAGCTCTCTCCACGAAACTACTCCTTTTGCCCATTGTACTTGCGGCGAAAATAAAATGCGAAAGACAAATGCAATTATGCGACGCTTGGAATTCTCCGTTTGTGCCGAGTAAACAAAGGCGGAAAAGCCGGAAAACGCAGAAAGGGAAGGGTGTGCGCTCCAACACTTTTCCTTTCCTATTTATTGGAGCACAAGTTGATTAGGAAAAAGCAACAGACATATGGCAAGTGCCATTAAAAGGCGTTTGCACAGAGAGCCGCAAACAAGGTCAGTCTGCTCATTGTTTCGTCATACATTTATAATTAATTTAAATAACAACGGCCAGCGGGAAACCGCAATGCAAAAGCCTTGCCCCACAAACCGAGAGCGGATTAAACTCACTCAAGAGCGGGCCGTCGCCTCGTTCGTTTTCCCTGTGGAGAATCGCTCTCCGAGTGAGTTTTCCATGTGCTGCTCCTGGCTGTGGCCCTGGCCCACAATGACGTCATGTGTCTGACTTGGTTAGCCCTCCATTGTTGTGATAAATTTAACAGAATTTATGTTTAGTCATTCGTGAGTTTTACAACGAGCATTTTCGTTTATTAATAGCAGTTGGCTCGATTTGGGAGGCGTTGGACTAGACTCCATCCTGCATTCGTCCAGTTTGCCAGCACTTTTCAAAGACACTTGTCTTTGGCGGAGTGGAGAACACTGAGAAAGTTGTTGGCCTGGCTGAACCCGCACTCGGCCAAAACCAAGTCAAGGTGAGCTATGACGAGGATAATGTGACGATGTGCGTGTTCAAGGGGAGAAATACATCCCAAATTGGCTAGTGTTTGCAGTGGGTGCGGTTATCAAATTGGCTTTTGTTTAAGCCGTATCATAGTGGCGATAAGATACTTTTAGGACAAACGAATATAATGGTATTCTTTTAAAGAGAATGGTTATATTTCTGTACACTTATTGCGCATATGCATGGAAAAACCTCTGCGGCTGACTTTTCAATTGTTTGGTGCCATTATCGTTTCGGATTTATCTGCATAAATTGGGCCAACACATCAGAGGTTAACCCGTTTAGCTCTCAATCATATACACAATATCAATTTGAATGCACAGAGGCGGGCGGGACAAAGCGAATCGCATTCGCCAGGGCAACTATGAAAATTGAAAAACCCCATTTTATCATGGCGAACACGTACGGGAAGAGCACAAATTCCACAGCAGCTACAGAACTCCGGCAGAAACAACAATCAGGCGGGAACAATATTTACTGCGTGCGCACCAAAGTATGCAGCAAGAAAAATCACAAACGCAGGATGATAACAGGATGACAAAGGACATCAGGGGGAGTGGAGTGGAGTGGAAGGAGCCGGAGCAGTGAGCAGCGAGCACGATGACAATGTTGAAAATGACAACTTGGCAACAATTATATTCCAGGACGAGTGTGGGCGGCTGTGTGTTGGCCCGCATATGAACAAGAAAATGGAAACAACAATGTCAACAGTATCAACATGGCGTATGAGCAACGTTCAATTGGAAACCCATTCGACTCAAGTGGCAACAATGCGATAAACTGTTCCAGCATCCAGCAGCAACGTTTTGCATTTGCCCATTCATTGGTAGATTGTGCAGGAAATTGAGGTAATTAAACGCTCGATGAATCTACGGCAAAATGAAAAACTTTGCTTCCTTTAATCAGCTCGAAGCGAAAGTTACCTGCCTACATTATTTGCCTCAATTTTTCTTTCTTTTTTTTTTTGCAGGGCGCGGTGTGCCAGATGCCAACAACTTAAGTGCTCTGCATACACAAATATGAATATAAAAACTGTTTTAAATATAATTTGGGCACAACTCGCCCGCCCTCTCAACGCTGGGAGGGAAAAAAACTCCCGTTTGGAGGATAAAAATTCCATAACTTGCTACTAAAATGCAAACTTTTGCAGAAACTTTACCCGAGCAAAGTGAATGCATTCCCACTTGCAGGCAATCAACGTGGCAAATAAAAACACCCGGGCTCTTCACCTATTTATCTTTATCACCCCGGCTTTACCCACCGAATTAGCAGGAACGTCACACATCGCACGCAACGGCTATAAATTGCAGTATTTGCCTCAAACTGAAACTTATGCGAGCAACTGGGTAAACAGTCACCAGGACTCCGGGAACTCAGGATCCAGGGACTGCAAGACAGCAGGACAACAGTCAGCAGGACAAAACAAAGTGCTAAAGGTGCGTCCCACCACCCATAAAGTCGCCTCTGAAGAGCTGCTTTCATATCGGATGGGGGGCAGCATTAGTGGACCGACGTTGAAGGAATCGCTGGAGGCGACTAATGGAGGTACAGCAACAATCGCAGTCACAAGTCGCTGGGAAAAGACCCTCGGGACTTTCACAATGATTTCCAAGCCTTTGAATGCCGGACTTTTGAGAGAAATTTCTCTTGTTAATAGGGTAAACGAGTTATTTTGAATTAAGTAGTTTTATAATCACGAATTTACTTTTCATTGAATAAGTTTCAACTATAATTTATCTCAACTCTCATTTGTAATTATTTTGATTTGTATAAAATATTATTGTAATCACTTAAACCCCCTCAGATAGTCACCACTTCCCTGGGCTTCCCTTCTAAGCGTAGAGTATCTCAAGAACTATTGAAATAAATACCAACAAATGGGCCAAAGCGTCATTCGTGCTCCATTTCCAAGTTGCCTTCGAAACTTTTGCGTTGCACTTGCTGCACACTTCCTCTCGCCGCCCAGTGCCACCCACTTTGTTGCCATTTTGGTTGCATTTGAGCGGGTGGCGCAGGGGGTGGAAATAAAAACACTAAAAATATAAAAAACAAAAGTGGGCAGGACAGGGGCGTGCGATAAGCCAAGCACACAAATAAGTTTACAACGCCCCAGCAAAGCGGGGGCAACAATAATAAAAGCGAAAGAAATACTAG
The DNA here is from genome assembly GCF_016746395.2 of Drosophila simulans. Lineage (NCBI taxonomy): Eukaryota > Metazoa > Arthropoda > Insecta > Diptera > Drosophilidae > Drosophila > Drosophila simulans. The sequence goes on from NC_052522.2 coordinate 2,493,442, forward strand.
CACTAAAAACGCGAAACCAAAAACTTTTTTTAAATGCAGTCAAAAGCAAAAGTTCAAGCTAACCAGGAGAAAAAAGGCAGAAACTAACCGAAATGAAAATAGAAGGCAAAGTTAAAACCGCCGAATACAAAAAAATTATTGAGAAAGCGTGAAAAGAGGAAAGTCGCCAGCGAACGGGGAGCGGAAAAAATGTTGAGAGCAAAGGGCCAAGTTAACTAGAAAATGGCCAACAGCTAGAGTCATCCAAAAACGGCGGCAAGAGAAGTAGCAGCCGCTAAGAAAGTTAATCCTGCAATCTGTTTCAGTTCTACATGCCGCTGCAACAAGGACACTTCGAGAAAAAGCAAAAAGCTTTATTAAAATCATCTACAAAATAGTTAAGGGTTTTAAGAGTCAGCAAGGAAATGAAGGCATTTGCATTTCAGTGTTTTCAGTGTTTTCAGGACTCCTATCGTTTTGAATTTCCTACTATTCAAACTATGCTGAACTATAGGATGATTGTTTGGAGTGCAGTTGAAAGTACTCCACAATTACACAGGCCAATGCCGAAAATGGCCCACAATTGACCAGCAAATTGCCCGAAAATTTGGCCCACTTGCCTCCCAGAAAAAGGATTCAAGAGGAGCAGGAGGAGGTGGAGGCGGAGAACAGGCCTTGTGTCAAGGACAAACGTTTTGGGGACAGCGAGCTCAGCTGGGCAGGCTGCCAAAAAAAAAAAAAGAGAAGGAAAAGGGAGGCACAAAGAGTTGCTCCTGTTGAGCCCCAAACATTTGGCCGAAAGATAAATGAGAGTTGGACTTGCAGCTGGTCCCGGTCCTTGCTGCTCCTCTGGCCACGACTTTTGGCCAAGGACGACAAGGACATCATCAACACATGGCCGTAACTGCTGTCGCTGCTGCAATTTATGTAAATTGCGGGCTAGTCGAAAGAGCCAGTGCCAGAGAGAGAGTTGTATGCCAAAAAGGCGAGATCAGAGAGTTAAGCAATTGCCACTTGCGACAACGCTGCGTATGTGCGATTTCCCTTGCCAACTGCAAATGAATTTCAATTTTGCATTTCGAAAAGCATTCCCAGGGGGCGTGAAGTTTTTCAATTAGTTGACCAACTTGCACTTTTGCCGCTCGCAGGCGAATTGTTTCTTTTTTCCAGGCTGAAATTATGCAATTTATTTCAGTTCATCCGAAAGTTCCGTGCGCCTGATAAAATCATTTTTCTAGCCCTGAAGTTATGTTAATTGTACAGGCGATAATCATGGGGAGATTGTACTTTACACAAAGGACTCTCGAAAGCATGAGGGTCCCATAGTTGGGGAGCATTTTCCCTTTGAAGGGGGAAATTGTGCAGAAAAGTATGCCATAACAACTGGGTGGAAAACTTTTGAGTTTACTGCACCACTTCTCTTTGGGGGATTAAATCAATTGGTTACATTTTATTTCGGTATGTGGAAGCAATGCCACAATGTCATGTCATGTCATCTCAGTCTATTTACTGGCATTTACTGCTTTTTATTTCCAGGACAAATCCTTGACTTATCCGATCCCACATTAACTCATTTCCTGCTGCTGTCACTTGAACGTAAAAGCAGACACTCGTACAATTTAACTAAGCACAGAAACCACTTGCACAATGCACTTATAGCCCACCATTCATTTCCCAGCCACCCACTCAGGCAGCTCCATCCTCTATCCCAAAAACCACCCGCCCACACCCCCTGTGGCTTAAGTCGCCACCGCAATTTAAATAAGCTTAAAAGCGCAGCGAAGACCAAAGGCAAACTTGACTGAAATGCATTTCCCCACCCGCTCTGCATTTTCCCGAGATTTTTCCACCGCCACCGAAAAAGCCAAGGGGGAAAACCCAGAGATTCGGGCGGGGAAAAGCCAGCATATTGAATGCCAAATGAGCGATTAGCACTTGTCGCCCTGTTGATGCCTTTGGCAATGTCGTCCAGGATGTGACGATGATGGAGGAGATGGGATGGAGCGCTGGGATTCCCCGTTTGTTGGTTTTTGTGATTGCGCTCGAATACACTTAACACAAATTTCATTTGAATAAACTAAATGGAATGCACGGCCAAAGGAGACGGGATGCATAATCAGCAAAAAACTCATTAAAATGTTTAATCAGGAAAATGGGTGGCAAGTGAAGTTGTCAAATGGTGATATATTCAAATTAGTTGTTCTTAGTAAGAGAAATGTTTCAAAGGTTTTGTTGATTTACCCTAACACTTAGTTTAAGTAGTAATGACTATTTGGCAAATGAATCTAATCAAATTTTGATTAACATAATACGCAGTCAAACGCATGACAATTTTATTAAATAACATACCATATAATCAAATATTAATTTTATATCGATGTGAAAGCCTTTGTGTAACTATTTAGATTATCACAAAGAGTAACTCTGCAAATAAACTGTGTATCAATCAAACTGTTTGTTCGTAATTAAATGTGATATTCAGTGATTAGGCTAATCGACTCCGAGTGCCAAATTAACCGCAAAAGCCTCATTCCGAATATCCTTGAAATACACGAGCATGTCAAACCACAAAAGCGTCCTGTTGGCAAACAAATCATAGGCAGGAGAGGGCCAGGACCAATTGCCATTAATGCATGCGATGGGAAAACTACGGAAACTGGCCAATTGGACCAATTGGTGAAGGGGGTAAGTAGACATCGCTCTGGTTAGCCGTAAGTACGCCTGCCTATTGACACACCGAAGTCGGAAAATTGAAAACTGGCCACTAACGAGACTTACGACGCATGTGTGCGACTCTCCAACACGACAGACGTCTAATTAAAGGCCAACAAGGCACTGATAATGCCAGTCATAACCGGATATATCCTCGCAATGGGATCCGTTCGTCATCATCATCATCATCGTCATCGGAACGGCGGCAAGATGTCATCAGCAGGCAGAAAAGTGCCAGCGATGGCGAACATTAAATATTGATAATAATATTTTTCACCTACCAAACGGCGGGCGCACTGTGTTGACACTACAGCAGTTCCTCCTGCTCCTCCAGCTGCAGTTCCACTGGCAACTCGGGACGACTTAAAGTTTAATTAAAACTTATTTCCTGCGCCCGAGCACGAAAATGTTAATTAAAACGATGTTCGGCGAGAGATTGCCTCACATTTCGTGCGTTTTTACGCCTTTGCCACTTTATTTTTGCCAGCCAAAACGGATTTCGTTTCGCGCGCGGAATTTCCCGTTTGCCGTTCTGCGTTTTCCTATTCTTATTTCGGCAGCGTTACGATTTTCCAGCCATGCGACAGGATGAACGAGCGGCGGGCATGTGATTCGAGTGGCTCCGCGAATGCAGGACAAAACTGCACAGGACACGCAGGAGCGGAAAATGAGTGGAAAGTGCAGGCGAGCGGCGGCGACGAGCACAACGAGAGAAAAACGAGTGGAAAAGCGACGGGAAAGCCTCGGTCGTTTGTTCGTTGGTTTCCACTCCATTCCAAGTTGAGCTCGTCGTCACACGGCAAGCGTTCATAAATAAAGGGCCAAAAAACGGTCGACTAATTGACGTATGCAGCGCAGCACACATATTGCCAAAGAAACTACGGTTAAGTGTAATTTTTTCCGCGGCTAAAACGAAATTGCTTATTTGCGTGCGAAACGTGAAAATTCCACGACGAGGTGGCGAAAAAGCCAAGCCAAGGATACGTAATTCCTCTTCCTGGTAATGGCTCATAATAAATTGCCCCGAAACAAAAGCGTCGAAGACCGAACGCAAACTTGAACGCAAATAAGCGCAAAATAGCAAGCACAAAAACTATAACGATTGCAATGGGAACAACTTGCTGGGAAATCGTTTGAAAATTGCATTTAAATATGTGCAATAGCTTGCAGGAGGTGGAGATTGGACGGGTTGGAGGTGCGTTGGAGCTCAGGTTCCCCTGCCAGTAGACAATAAATCAATGGCAAGTCAATTCTGGGAGCAGCCACGAATCGTTTGAATCGCAGAAAGCCAGGCCGAGAATAAATGACTGCGAAAATCTAGATAAACTTAAACGTTTAACCGCCGTGTTTGAACTCGAGCATTCTGGGTTCACATGCGAAGATCTCAGTATTGGACTGCTTTCTTTCAAAGGGTTGAGGGTTAAAACATTATACTGCATGAATAGCTACAGCATCTATGTATTTCAATCTTTCAAGTTCTAGAAATCCAGTATCGAATATGGTCACAAATCCACTACCTCAGCTAATACCAACGACTAGGACCAGTTGACTGGATTAGAGTTGGTAATAGTTAAAAGAGTTTGGCAGTTTAAAGTGGCATCAGCTTAGGCCATCAGCATGCAGCTCAGCTGCACCAAAGCGAGTATTCACGTGCACTCACACTGCAACTGCAACTGCTACTGCAACTTTAACTCCGCCGGAGTCAACACTTCCGGGCGGAACAGACTCCGGATGGCGAGTGCATCAGCAGTTGACAAGCGACAGATTAGCTTACAATTACAACAAAGCCGGCGCTGAAAGGTGACTAAGCTGATGATGAATAGTAACCTGGCAGAGGAGAGGAGACGTGGGTGGTGGTGCAAAGTAAATATTTGCTCAATATGTGAGCGAGTGAATAAAGTTCAAGCAGGGCCAAGAAAATGCAGGGAAACTGCATACCGCCTGCTACGAAATACTTGGATTTCTAGATTAATTATTGGCTAATACATAAAATGCTAATGAGATGGTTACTTAGCATCAACAGAATGGGCAAAGGTAAATGTTGCTATTTTATTTGGGTACTTATGCTGATTAACTAGGAATAGCTTAGCTTCCAATGATGAATATTGGCAGAAAATGTGAGAAATCTAAGAAAATGCTTCGACTACAATAAACTACACAATAACTAGGTAATACATAAATGCACATTATGTAGAAATAAATAATGAGGATAATCAAATTACACTGATAAGTAAATTATATTAATTGACATGATAAAACTATAAGAGTAACATGCTAGTCTTTGAGTACATACAAAGTAAACATTACAATACATAAAAGAAACAAGACACATGCCTAAATTACAGACAATAAAATAAATTCCTTTGAAGTGACTTACCTAGAGCTCAACAATCTTTCGGCCTCGGCGGCGGTCATGTCATCCGGCAGGCTATCCTCCCGTGGAATCGCCGCAGCTGGAGTAGCAGCTTGAATCGGAGGAGCAGTGGCCACACTATGATTCACATGAACCTTGATCACCTCATCCACGACATCGTCGATTAGTTCCACATCTAATACATCGCCGTCCTTTAGATGGTTTATGATGTCCTCCTCATCCTCGCCAGCGCTGGTATCGGCATACTCCAAGTCCTGAAGCTCCAGAGAGCCTTGAGCTGGAGCTCGTCGCTCGGGAAGGACCGGAGCCTCTTCCTCCTCTTCGTCCTGCTGGAGTTCCAGCACCTCCACATACTCAACGGCGAGGTGCTCGTCCTCCTCTACGAGATCTAGTTCCTCCTCTTCGTGCGCATCGATGGAAGCAATGGGGGCAATGCCCTTCACCAAGGCCGAACGGGCGGGAGAACATTGGGGCGTGGACTTGGCACTGCCTCCACCACCCACACTCTGATCCTGGTTGCTGCTGTTGCGCCGCCTTATAGGTGAAACCACTCCCACGGGTGGGGAACTATACGACCCGCGATGCAGGGGAGATCCCTCCACGCTGGAAGAATTGGGCGACTGGATGAGAACGCCTCTTGAGGGAGCCACTGGCTGGGACTCCTGCACATCCGTCTTGATAATGGCGTAGACCGTGCTCGATTCCTGGCCGAAACCATTGGCTCCGTGGAACTTGCGCTGCATATCGGTCACCTTGGCGGTGTCGTATAGTTCAGCCTCCGATCCGTAAACCTCGCGACTTTCGCTTCCGTCGGGATTCAGGCGATAGCCCACGTCCACGTAGTTCAGGCTGTGCGGCTGCTCCTCCGTCTGGTCGTAGGCGGGCTGCAGCTTGGCCTTCAGTTCGGGCATGGACTCATTGAAGCCACCCTCGTCCTGGCTGGTCGTCGATATAATGCTCGGGGGACGCTGGCCAAGACCGGCGGCTGGCATGTTCACCGTGATGCTGCTGCGCTTGTTGGCCACTCGCTGAGGAGATCCGGTGGCGGAGCCCGGAATGGAATGTTGCTGCTGCTGCTGGGAGTTGTTGGTCGATGGCGAAGTTTCGTCCACAGATTTGCGACCTGGAAGATCAATAATTAACCATTAATATATACATAGATTATATTTGAAAACTACCAAGGCTTTAAATATCCCAAAAGATTTAACTTTAAAAAAATTACAAAATGGTATCTTTTATTATGAAACTTATTCTGAAACATATGTCATTATGCCAAATCCTCTTTGAGCATCCTTATCAGATCTTTTTGCATGTTGAGAAGCACATGAACACGCCCCGAGTTGGAATGCGGGTCAAAGTTCACACCATCCTGCAAATGAAGCTCGAAGAAATTCCTATATCTTTTCAACTCCTCCTCCAAAATGTCTTTTTTATCCAGAATCGGTTCACCACGCAGTTCCATCCTAATAAGTTCCATCAAATCGATCATACGTTTTCGAACATCTTCGGGTGACTTCTGACTATCGGAATTTTGAAAAGCGTTTGGCTTGTGATTTCTGAGTGAAAATTTAGACGGCGAAGATTGAGATCGACTGGTGAACGATTGCGTGGCAGAGGTAGAAGATTGGTTTGAACGAAAATTCGCTTTTTGGTTTTTGTAAAGCTGACGCACATCGTTATCACTGGTCGTGGGAACGGAAGGGAGGAGCCGTCGCCTTGTCTGCAGTTGTGGTTTTGAAATGGATTCAATAGTCCCGCCGGAAGGACGAGCACAATTCGAGAAGGTGTCCCAGTACTCAGATGTCGACCGTTTACCGCTGCAGTCGCATGACGAAGAGGAGGAGGTCACTGCGGCTAGAGGGGATTGATTCAGATCGCAGGAACGCTGCATTTCAGTCAGGTTTGGGCACTGCTGAGCCTTTGGCTTCTCCGAGAAGTCGACCCAAGCCAACTCCGCCGGCGGAGGCTGCTCGAAAACGCCAGTCAGTCGCCTTTGGTTCAGGCAAACACTGAAGTGACTCATGTACGCGTTGCGCATGCGCAGCTCGTAGAGGGTGTGGCAATGCATGGTGGTCAGTTTGTTGAGCCACAGCCACGAAGTCCTGAACTCCGGCGTATTTTCGCAGAACACATCCTGTGGACTTGGCGAGCAGTCCAGCATCAGGACAAAGTCATTGGAGAGCAGCGAGCTATTTTGGTCGTTCTCATCCGGCGTCCTGGCGCTACCTCGAGGGCCACTTTCCGCGTGCTGCACATGAGTGGAGGATGTGGTTAGGAGCAGGCTGGCATGGCTATTACTCTTCCTTCTATTACTCGCTACTTTCGAATCTGGCATAATTCATTTGTGTTATTAGGGTGTGTATTTAATTTTGTTTTGATCTAACAATCCAAAAATGTCAAGGGCAGAGATTCTCCTAGGTTCCTTCGATACTAAAATAGTTTGCACATTCCTGATCTTTAAAACATAGATAGTTGATTCACCGCTAAATATTGTGACACTTTCAATGAATTGTTTAATTAATCGTCCGCGTTCCTAATTTATTTATTTATGCACAAATTTGCCGGGGAACACGAATGCCTTAATGGATCAGAGCTAATCGCAACTTTCATATACACATTTCTGTATTTTGGGACTTTGCAGACTATTTTCGTGTGTAGGTGCTGATGCTAAAGCTGTCAACGGAAGGCATAAATATAGCCGCCTCCAAATACACGTATGTGTATATACATCTCTGAATTGGACCTTTGGGGATCTTTAGTGGGGAGATGGAGCAGACATGCGACACATACATATACATTTCGTTTTTTTTTTTGGTAAAACGTGTAGGCATTTTCCAATTGACAGTGGAATGTCTTAGAAGTTTTGTAAGTTTGCCAATTATCTTGGGCGCAGACGTATAAAAGTTTCGAGTTATTTTAAATATTTGTGTTTAACTATAGTTTTTATGCAGACACGTTTTTCTTTTTACTAGTACCCACCTCGACAGGCTTGACAAAGTTTTCGCAAACTGAGACACATTTTTTATTCAATTCACTACCACTTTTCAATGTTCTGAGACACACATCTTGTGATTAATAAGTATAAAAATATGGTAAATTAGCTAAGATTGAAAACGAATACGTTGCCACGGGTTCTGATATAGTAACCATGTATATGTCCCTTGCCCCAATAAACCTGCTATTATTTGCCAGCGAAGAGGGCCTGTCGAAGACATGATAGCAAAGCTAGGATTTCGGGTGCTGCCAGTTGACCGACCACAGGGGCCGGAATTGGCCAGCGTGCTGGATCTGGTCAAGTGCACCCTGGCGTATGCTTAATGCCAATTAGACATGCGTGCGCTTTTAATTAAGACCAGCATGAATACTTAATGCAAACGGGGAACTGAGGTCAGTTTCGGGGGCGGGACGAGCGAGAGCAGCTGGCGAGGGCCAATGCGGCGTATGTGTGATTTCTGTTTCGGTTCAAGTAAATAAACTTGATGAAAATTCAAGCCAAATTCCGAAGGTCGGCCGTTGAGTGGGGGAGGCGTAAACAAACGCAATTGAAATCGATGAAAAATCGAAGGGGAAAATCACACTTTTGTTCGCTCTGTGTGTGCGTTGTATAATGAGATGCGAAAATTAATGAAAAACCGGGCCAAAAATAAATGCTTTGCAAAAAAAATGGCACGAGAATAAAAAAAAGAATAAAAGCAAACAAAAGACAATTAATGAGAAGTAACAAATGGCAAATCAGAAAAGGGGGTAAACGAAATGGGAAAAAGTTTTCAATAAATCAAGGTTTATAAATAACTTTCCCAGTAATTGAAAATGAATGAATAGAAAAAATGCAACTACATATATACATATTCAACGAACGCTTTCAATGAATCAAAGGCAAAAAATCGATTTGAGTTTCTAAAAAAAAAATGGGTGAAAAAATGTAGGCACTTGCTTTTCACTTTGAGGAACGACCACTAAAACCATGAAAAAATTTGACTAGTAAAATGCAAAAATAATTGTTTGAGGAACCACAGCAAAGCAACGGCAAATTAGAGAAGCCAAAAACAGGGAAAAGGAAGATTTTGCAAGAGACGCCAGAAGAAATGTCAAGACAAAAAACGGAAGTTGCTGTCAAAATGTGCCAAAAACCCACAGATAAGAAGGGGAATCCCCGGAAAGAAAGGCAGCTGCAGTGTGTGGGCTGGCTGGGTGATATAGAAAGTCGGCGCTTGTGTACTTGTTGGGTCAACTTGCAAAAGTCCTGACAATGCAGATATGCATAATGAAAACACAAACGAGACCAAAACAAAGGAGAGTCTTAAATCTCTGTGGCTAAAAAGAGGACACAAAGATCTTCTGCATGTCCTGCAAAATAGCTGAGCAGGCTAAACTCCTGGGAATTCATTAAAGCAAAAATAAACAGCAATCTGAACGAATGCACAAATATTTCAAATTTCCATGGAAGATAAAATTCTGTTAGTTGCAAATTTAAATGCTTCGTTTGTGACATATGAACAAGTTTCGAAAAAATATAAAAATTCTTAAATAGTCACAGCCTCTTAATAATATATTTTGATTTATATCTAAAAGTTTTTATTGACAGAAAACTATTTCAGTGATTCACTGACTATAACTTAAATAAACTGAATTACGACAAAATAAAATTCAAATGGAAACGAAGAAAATATTTCAATGCATTTAAAACCGAAATTGATTTTAAATACTTGAGGACACTTTTTAGCCCAAGGAAAATATCTCAATGCAAGTCGGAGAATATCTTTTGGCCACATTCCTTATTTCTGTCCAGCAGCAACAGGCAAACTGAGGGAACAAAAGGCAACACTGAAATATTTTACAACCTCTGAATGGCGAAAACTGCAAACACATGACAATCGCAAACATTTTTGTTGTGGCATACAATTTCAAATTTGAAAATAAACTCGGCGAAAGGAGAAAAAGCAGCGGAAGAGTGCGAGAAAAATGGGAAAAAAAGTATAGGAAAAGTTTAAACGTTCTCTGGTGGCTGTTGCCATGCCAAGAAAAACTTCCCACAAATGTGAATGAATTTTTTGAATATTTTGTTTGTCGCCACAACAAAATGCAGTTCGCTGAACCTCCGGCGAAACAAAGAAAGGCTTCCATAATTTTCGATATCCAGAAGATACTTTACAGCTGGCAGATGCTTGCATCTTTTGCGTTCTTTTTGCACATTTTTCTCTACATCTGTATTTTCTGCCCGCCATCAATTAACTCTTTTTAAATATATATTAGGGTCACTCGGGCAGTTTGCAATTTAATTTCAGTTCAAATCAATTACGCAATGTGTAAAGTTGCAAGTGAATGAATACCTCCACACTTAGATCTGATTCAAAAAGAGGATCGCCATTCAATGAAAGCACTTTCCCGGCGCGGTTCAAATTGTCAACTGATCAAAACGACGGTGACAAGAAAAAGCCAGAGCTCTCCGCTCCATTCAAGACAATTCCAGACTCCGAAGGCGAGGATCTGTTATCAGCCAGGGGGACAAAAAAGCCAAATCTGACACCTCACGTGCCCCTCGAAAATCGAACAAACCCACAACAATCACGCCCCTAGCTCATGGTTACTATATATTTCGATTTTCTATTTGCCTCGGGGCAACGTGCGGCAAATAATTTGTTTTGATTTGCACGGCTTCGGATTATCTTCACTGTACTATAGACTATATTTTGAATTATTTTGTTTTGGGAATTCTTCCGATTACGCGTTCGAATTCTTTTTTCGATTTTATTGCGAAAGTTCTTGCCCGCTTATCAACGCGACATCAACTGAAGAACGACCGCAGAAAATTTTCGCTTTTTCAGCATCGCCGCGAAGAAAAGAGCGTGGAAAATGAGCATATAGCCGAGATCGACCGATCGGCGCATCATTCTCTCTCCGCCGTGCGTTTTTTGGGGCCAGACATGAGGCAGCCAAGTTACAGGGTATTCCGAGTGGCTTTCGAACACATTCTTCTCGAGGGTCGCCGCTTGTCAAGCTGCCAGATTTCAAAATCCGCAAAATGAAATGTTGGGAAAGGCCAGAAATCCGAGAGAATCAGTCAAGTGTCGAGACAGATTTTTCGACTAGTGATATCTAATAATAAAATTTAAAGAAAATAGCTGAAAACGACAGAGTAGGAAATTTGCTGTATATCTTTTTGGAACCATCAAAAATAAACCTTTTATGGCTTTATGGTTCAAACAAAAAAGAGCTGCAAATCAAATTAATTATCTGCAGGAAAATTAACACAATTTCCTTCAGTGTAGTTGACAATTTGGACATCACACTGCGTTTGTGGCGATTTCCAAAGAGTTTTCTCTCTTGCGAAATGTCGCGTTGATGATTTTCTCGATGTGAACATATTTCAGCACATTTTCGCAATGGACGTCATCAGTTTGGCGTGAAAAGAAGTGACGGAAAACCGTGAAAAAAAACTACAACATAAATGAGAAAAATGCGAAGATGCTGGGTGGTCAAAGTAGGCAAACAAAGGAGAGGAAAAGCGAGGGGAAACGTCTGCAAGTGGCTGTCGAAAAGCCCACGCGCCTTCCATTAAGACATTGGATCATTGAACTCTTGCGGTAAATTGCTCTATAAAATTCACAACATATATATTATAACTATATTCTCAACTAACTGGTTTTTTTTGCTATTGTCAGTTGAATAGTTTTAAGTCAGTTGTTAATGCTTTTTATTTATACTTTGAAATAAAACAAGAATTCTATCGACAGTTGTCATAAGCAGTGCAAGCAGTTTTGCTACTGGCGCCATCTGTTGTTCGGCAGACTAAGCTCTGGTGTATAAGCAAACTAAGAGAGCACGAATGTAGCTGAGACTCGAACCACCAGTGCCAATACTAGGGCTGCAGTGACTTTAGCGAAGACAGGAACCCTCTTCTGGCAAAATACACCGAGCAAAAAACAGTAGTTAACACTAAAGGGACTTTAAGCAATAACATTTGAAAAAGAATTATAATAATGATGACTTTCAATAGAAGGAACTTCTAAGCGATAAAGACACCATTTATTTGTCGGCATTAGTGCTCTTTGTGAATAAAAGCGTACATCGTTTGTTGGAAATTGTGTGCGCTGTCTTCATTGTTTTCGTTTTGTTTGCGTTGGCGGCACACACACACAAATGCAGCCGAGCCCCCTCTTTTCTACCAGTCTACTATTCGTAACATATTGTCTATATTTGAGCGGCTTTTAATTTGTGATAAATAAAACCTTCCGTTTGGGATTAACCAATATATAATGATAAAACATTTGTGCCCATCATGTTTCATTGTGCTGATATATAAAGTGGAGCACAGGCAACTTTTGGCAGGCATAATTTACTGACAGACGGCGGCAGACATTGTGCACTAAAAGAAAAAACTGTAGAGTTGCTCGGCTTCTGTAATTATGAGAACTTAGTGTTTTGGTGCTAAGCAATCAAGAATATGCTTTATCAATAATACTAAGGAAGTTTAGTTTCCTTTAAGTTTCTTTTAGTGCACAGTTTGGGACTTTCCCCCACCTGAAAGCACCCATCTCTTCTCGTTGGCGTCGCAGTTGTATTTGAGTAGTATTTTCCGCGTTATTTATAAACTCTTGAATGTGACAGGCGGACGCAGGCCATTCAAAATGTGCCATGCAGCACAGAAGCCTAGGCCTTCCGTTCGACTCTATGTTTCTATTTCTCTTCACTTCGCCCCCGATCCCCCATTTTAGCCCCAATGAGTCCGTGCCCCATTCATGTGTGCTCGTCATGTCTCGAGTCTGACACTCGTTAAGGGTATGGCCAAAGGTACAGTGATTCATTTAAAAATATTAGTTGAAAACGTTCCTTTCATCGAGTTTGAGAAACTAGTTACTAGTTACTACCTTAAGGTTTAAATAAAATTATATCAAAAGTTGACACATTTTCAGCTTACTGTGTCTTCACTGTAGATATGATGTTTATAGAGCAAATTCCCATTTGCATTTAGATGGCGCTAAGCAAATGACGGGTGCTGTGTCAGCGATTTGACAAGAAAATGCTGTAAAAATTGCGTTTGGTCTACTAAAAGAGCACGGGAATAGGCGAGTACAGGGAAATGGGCAAAAACGACAGACACTCCATTCAAAGAGAAGAAAAACTGGAACTTCAAACATACATACTACATACTAGGCAATTGCAGACACAACCTACCCCAACTTGAGCACATAATCCAATCCACTTAATTCCATTGCGCCCTCCGCAGCCATTAAATCAATAAATCAAGGTGCGCCACGCCCCCTTCATGAACCACACAACACTGCCATTTATGAATTAAAAAGACTTCCAGACCCCAGTTCGCATCGCCAGATAACCAATAATCGGCAGAAGCTACAACTCGTGGAGTAAAGCAGACAGTGGAAACAACATGACTTTACAAAAAATTTAAATACCCTTACAAACCAAATATTATAGGGTACTTTAAGTGCCAAAGTGCTTATGTTTTTTTTACTATACTATATTATTATACAGCCAAGTATCAGATAATTAGCAAGCAAAATATGTTAATTTGCCAACTATATGCTATATTTGTATATATAAATCGGGCATGTTGCCAACAATGATGTAATTAACATCCATTGTAATATCAACTGCATTTTATTTAAGTCAGAAATGATCAAAATTTCAATATATCCTACTTATTCGCTTTTTCATTATAATGCCATCTTGATTCGCCAGTCATAAAACTCCCCCGAAAGAGCATCGAAATGTGGTATCTTCGGGATGAGAATCGAACTGAGATTGAGAACTGAGGCTGCTGGAGGAAGTGCGGCGTGCAAATTCCAATTCTGTAATCAGCAGCAGGATGGGATGGTTTGGGATGGCGGACGAGAAGGCAGAGGAGCAACGCATCATTGAATTCCTAATCTGGCATTAATACAATTTTATGTGCGGAGTCGCTAGAAGAGCAGAGTCCCAAGAAGAAGACCCCAAGAGGGGGCGGGAATCCCAACAAAATCCGCCAAACGCCAACGAGCCTCGGACCATGAAGATGGGCGACGACAGATTGTGAGCATTGCACTCGAGGAGGAGGATGAAGTGCACCAGGGAACAGGGCAGCGGAATGCTCGGATGGCGGCGGGCGGCGGGCAGCAGCGTTTGGAATGTTGTCGAGCCGTTGTCGTTGGGGGCTGCATTTGATATGCCTGCTGTGTTTGACCCATATTGGAATTTGCCTCCAGAGCACACGCAGAAAAATAAAGGTAACTTTTTAAAAGGCACATGGCACATGGTTTAAAAGTAAGTTCCATTCACTGCAGTTCATAAGGTTACTCTATTTTCTCCCAGTGTAGAAACAGCAACAGAGTCGAGTTTGAAGAGGTGGTGTCAGGAGGACAAGGAAGGGTCTTGGGCGGTGGAAGGGCGGAGTTGGGGCGGCGCGCAAGTCACGATTTGTACACCGCTTAGAAAAACTTGTAATGAATGTGGGATGCAATGAAATGGAATGGCTGGGGATGAGCTGGGGGCCAGTGGAGGACAACAGGAGGCCACTGCACAATGAAGTCGACCTGGCAGTTCAGCACACACACAAACACACACCTAAACAAGAATGTCTGGAAGGTGTTTGAACTCAAGCCAGCAAAGTTCAAAACTTCGCAATAAAGGAAGTTCGAGAATGCCCTGAGACGAGTTGCTTCTGGTTCCTGATTCACAAGGCTATCAATTATGGCCAGAAAGGAAGGAAAAGACCACAACAAAATGGAGCAACATGGAAACTAGAACTTCCTTGGATTAGCCTGACTTTGATGTCCGTAGACAAGGCGTATAATAAGATTGGAAAGCCCTTTTAGCAAGCCCCTATCTATTTACACATTTAATCTAAATACTATCAGCTCCATGATGATTCATGAAAATATTCTGGCCTGTCACCTTATCAACGTTATCAGCGGGGTTTTTGTTTGGCTTTTTAGTACTTTCCTGAGAAATTGTTTTGCTTTTGTATGCATTTTTGTCTACCAAAAATGTTTGTGAATAATTTGTTTTGCGTGGAATGCTTTATATTATCTTTGTAAAGAAGCTCACCTTCATTTTCGCTGCGTCGTCGCCTGGGAACACTGTTGTAGTTGCCTCCGTGGTAGTACTCCATCTCCGACTTCTCCGTGGACTCGTTCTCCTGCTTTTCATCTTCAGTGTGAACTGGGGACGAAGGTCCCGAGGAGGCACTGGCCACCGGTGAGCCAGAGGTGGCCGAATTGGTGCTGCCACTGAGTCCATTGCCGGGATACTGTCCGTTTCCGGATCCGCCGTCCAGTGATCCCCTCTTGGCCGGCTGCATTAAGTACGAGCTGGTGGGCGAGGCGCAGGATGAGGGCGTGGAGCAATTGGTCAAGGGCAGAGTATCCTCGATGAGATCTACGGACTTCTTGCGCGGCTTCTCCGGCGGAATGGGAGCTACTCCCTGATCGCAGGAGTTCCTTAGCAGCTCCTGCTGCTCCTGCATCAGGGATCGCTGAAGCACAGCTGCCGATTTGGCCGGAGGTGGAGGCGGAGAATTATCCGCAGTTTTAGTCGGCGACTGACGCACCCTGTCCGGATTGAACTTTACCGGACTCACGTTCTTTGGCTTGACCGCCGGAATGGGCGGCAATGGTGGCGACTTGACCGGACTGCCAATCTTCCCGCTCCTTGGCTTGATTTCTGGCGGAGCCTGCGCTCGCATTGGCGGATTGGGACTGGCATTTGGTGGAGGTTGTGGCGGTTCCATTGCCGGTTTGGCCACCTTTTCGCTATCCATGATCAGTCCGGTTCCGGGCACTGTACGTATGATATCGCAGCGGTTTAGATCGCTGTGCGTCCGAGTTGTTTTGGTCTTGGTAAAATGGGAGGTCCACTTCTTCTGCTTCTCGATCAGCTCCCGTGAATTGAAC
The DNA here is from genome assembly GCF_016746395.2 of Drosophila simulans. Taxonomy (NCBI): domain Eukaryota; kingdom Metazoa; phylum Arthropoda; class Insecta; order Diptera; family Drosophilidae; genus Drosophila; species Drosophila simulans. Next base: position 2,509,396 of record NC_052522.2, read on the forward strand.
TTCCGCTCCGGTTTCTCCGGCTTGTCACCGCCTGAACTGGCGAACAGAGCACTCACTGACCCGCTGGCCGGTGGTGGAACAGGCGATGGCTCCTCCGACTTCAATCGGGATATATTGTGCTGCGGGTACTTGACCACCGAGGTGGGGACCACTTGCGCCGCTGGTTCCACAATAAATTTGCTGTTGCTCAAGCGTTGCTCTGGTGGTACTCCGTTCTGGGCCACAATGGCGGCATTGTTGTTGTTGTGAACGAGTGATACCCCGGAGGGAAACGGAGTCCTCCGCTTGGGCGGCGACTGCGAGCGATCGGAGGAGCGTGATGACGAGCGATCCGAGCCGTCACATAAGTTGTCCTCCCGCGATCCACTTCTCAACAGTCGAGAACTCACATTCGAGTTGGACTCCACGCCCAATTTCTCGAACAGAGCCCGGGCGTTATTGAACCTGGCGGAGTGGGATTCCGTTCGCACCGCCGGAGCTCCTTGGACGTGGGCGTGGTGGGCAGCAGCAGCGGCGGCGGCGGCAGCGGCGTGGGCGGCAGCCACAGCGCTTAGCTGCTCCACCGGCTGGATCTCGATGGGCTTGCGCTGGAAGATGTTGGCTATCTGGCTCACCTTACCCACGGGTGCGGGTGCATGGTGCATCGGTTTCTCCATGATTAAACTGCAAAGAATTCAAAGAAAATTTTGTTTAGAATAGATAGGTTCGATCATTCGTTATCCAATATTACAATTTAATGCAACGTTTCTCTGGTGAAAACAACTTGCCAGAAAATAAAAAAAATTATCTTATAAAACAATGTTTGGTGCGTATTCCGGTGTTTTTCCTTTACTATCGGAAGTCTTGTTTATTAAGAGATTCAGTTATCTATGATACAAATTCAACCCAGCCGCACCCTAATGGACAAACTGATAAAATCGATGGGTAACTATAACGCTTATTGCAGTTTTACCTTTGCCATTTTCTTGCTCATCGATTTGACTGACTTTCGCGGCGATTTTCACCTTCACTTTCTGCTGATTTCTATGATTATTCCTTTGTCATGCGTATGTTTGTTATTTTCTGCACATCAAACACAATTAAGGTTCCATTGATATGGATGGGCCCCCTAATATCCGGTCCCTGCTCCCTCGTCTTCCAGCTGAGTTCCCAGGTGTTGGATGTGTGAAAGTCTTTGAAAAAGTGAACAAATTTCAGTTGTTGGTGCTTCGGCGAGAAAGAGACGGCATTGCCATATGGTATCCAACTGGGGCTTTCTTTGCAGAAAGGCGAAGAGAGGCCGCGAGAGACACGGAGAGCCCCGGAGAGCGGGGAATGTCGGTGCGACATTGAAAGCTATGCGATGAGGTGTAGGTGATAGGGTAGTGGTTACCGTTATCGGCTCGGGCGGTATTGATTTACGAGTTGGGCTAGGTTGGCGCCGCAAGATGCCCTACTGGCAATGGGAAATATTCCTATGAAGAATGGTTTATAACAATCTGTAGTGGGATTTTACAAAAGATTAAACACAACTTCATAACTGCTAATAAAGTAGAGCTATCTAACCCTGCTCGTAGAATTTTAAACCTACTAATCTCCGCTAATGAGCCAAACTAATTTTATAAACATTACCCCACCCAGACCTAATTAAGACGCCTAAACATAACTAACTTCTTTATAATCATAATTCTCTGTGTATTTTCTGTGTGTCAGAGCGCGGTAGGCGAAAAAAGCGCAGTTTGTGCCACACAGACTATCTTAACGCAGCAGACAGTCGAAACTTATCGCAAAGTCAATAAGAATACGCGCCTAACTAGCTGGAAAAGAGCAAACACGAGCGAAGAGGTAAACAAATGGCCCGATAGTGAACTCACACCCATGTCCACACAATTAGGAGGAGCGACCGAAACCGAGACAAAGGTCGGATCTGAACAGTCGGCCGCACTATGCAAATATCTGCCCGGGGTCTTGTGTCTTGTAAATATGGAAGCGACGCAAAAGTCAGAGCCCGAAACACGAGACAATGGCGACGGATGGGCACTAATCTAATCTAATCGAAATGCACAATGCATGTGACCGCGAATAAGGATGGAATAAGGTGGATAAGATAAAGATTACGGCGAGATAAATATAGCCGATGATCTCGTCCGTCGTTGGATCATTCAAAATCACCCGTACCACATGGCGGATGAGTTGAATCGTAAAGGCTTCACTTAAAATATTACGCATCCGCCGCGTTGCTCCTTCCCGGGGGAAAACGACGTTGCACTCAGTGCATAATATTCGTGGTAAATGTTTAAAGAGCTCGCAGATTTATTTGGCTGCCGAGCTGATATTGATTTAATGACAGTTCCTCTCCATTTATCCACAACCATCCACCCTCATTATAAATGAATGGCGCTGCCAGTGGCCAGAGAGGCAAGGACGTGAAAGGACATCGACATGGACACGACCAGCAAGCTACTCAAGTGCACAATCCCTGCAGCTTTTGGGGTGGTATTGGCTGCTCGTTTGGCAGACTACACTGCTATTTATAACAACCCCATGGGGTCCCTCCATGGCTCCTTGTCCTTGGCTTTTTGGCATCGCAATTTAAGCACACAGTTCATGGCAAGATCTCCCATTGAGGGCTTTCAAGGGTGAATGCAAGATGATGAATAGCCCATATAGTTTCTATATATGATAAGCAGAGAATTATCGATTATAATATCCCCTAATGGTTCAATATGCCTTTTAAAACTATTTAGTTTTACTCTTAAAAGATGCACACCATTCCCAACTGTGAACCATAATATCTATTACAGTTTCCGAGTAATTTGCATTATAAAAACGACGGAGAATCCATTCTGCCGCACCCTCGTTCTCAGCACAACTGTCACCATTATCATTAGCATAAATACGGATTAAGACACCCCATTAGAGCACTGTAATCAGCGCTAAATGCCCCCGATCATAACGATAACGATCATAATTTGCAATTTACGCCTTGCAAATGACAAAAAACTAGTTTACCCCTGTCTCTCTAATTTTTGCATAAATGTTAATTGCAGTCGGCAAAATGTTAAATTGCACTCGTTAGCTCAAACACGTGATCCCGGCGAGATGATGGAGGAGGAGGAGGGACTGGCACCAGGAGGAGGCCGGCCCAGGTGAGCAGCAGGTAGCCAGCGACGACGCCATGTGTTATAATTGCGTCAACATTCAGTCTCTTGAGCGTGAACAAGAAAACAATGTCAACAATGAAATGATGGCCCCATTGTGAATGGCAGTGGCACACCGGGTGCAAGTGGAGTGAAGTGGCGGGCACAAAAGATTGGTAGCAATTAGTGAAGCCACCTACCTACGCGCTCTGTGGATCCGTGGATGGTACTCCACCAAGCCATACCATATACTAGGCGAAGGCGAGATGGGAAGCCCCGCTGGGAGGTCTTGGAGTTGCCCACCAGTTCACACGAATTAAAGCTTGGCGCCAGGGAAATGATTCTTAATATGATATGAATAAAGGAATCGGAACAGCAGTAATGATGACGACATGGTGATGATGATAATGTCGGGAACCAAAGTCACTGCTCTGAGCAATCAGATCGGGGTTAACAAGAGGACAACCTCTTATAACAAAGTTATATAGATCATTCATACATTGTACCTAAGTAAATAACTAAATTAAAAAGAATTCAAAGCTCATGTTTTGTCTGCCAAAAAAACACTTCCTTTGGAATAACTTTTGTAATGATGTAAGATATAAGTTCATTCATGTATTTTTTCCACATTTTCTGTGTCAGCATTTTAGTTACATCTATGACTCTTGATTCAAAGATCAACCTTGGACGCTACTTCACAAAGAGTCGCCGTAGTTCCTAGTATTATTCTCCAGCTTTTGTGTGCTTAACAAGTTGTATTTCTTTCATTTGGATTCGAAGCCCAACCTTCGCTGGTCGTGACAACTGTCTGGCACACAGACTTACAGACCTGTAGACCAGGCCATTTTCCGCGTAGGCCTGGTTAGTAACACAACTAACGAAGGAACAGAGAAATATATAAAAAAAAACAGCCAACAACATTCACTTATTAAACGAGAACACAACAATTCAAGATGTTTTGATACGGTCGCCTTGCTACCGCAGCGGCGATGAATGCGAAACGAGTTGTTCTCGATGTTGTGTGTATATTGTGTGTTGTCTGTGGTTCGCTGGTCTTGTTAGACAAATTATGCCAATTAAACGGTGGGAAAACAAGTTGGCAAGTCTGCACGAGGTGGCCCCCAAGAGTGGGTTTCGCGATCCCACTCCGGCAGTCTCCCACTTCTGAAATTCCGCATCCAAACTGGATTGTGCCTACGTGCAAGAGCAAAAATGCATGCCCCACCGAACGAGTCTTCAAAGGATGCGCCCTGCCAAATTGAATAACCAGACGAGCAGCTCCATCACCGCACTCCACAGATCCCAGACCAGAACCAATTGAGATACGTCCTCAGCGCTCCAAAGTGTTTAGAGCCTCACACATCGATCCGGGATCCATTTGCATAATCGAACCGATTGACTTTTATAAGCCTGACAAATGACTGCCAGTGAGTCAGTGGCCTGGAATCGGGTGGAGGACACTGTCGTCGCCGGCTTGGCGAGTCACTATTCTTAAGCATTCCCAGGATGCTGGCACAGCATTTGCATACACTCCACCTCAGGTAGCAACCTACTCCATATGCTCCACATTGTACTGAGGGGATTCTTAAAATATTTACATTAAAATGCAGATTTGGGATTAAAAAAAAGTTCATCTAAAAATGGAAGTCGATCGGAAGTTCACCCAAGAAGTTACCTATCCTGTAATTGCTTATTATTAAATTATGAATATATTCAGAAAGTTATTTTTAATATTTTGCCAAACTCTTGTTGCTACCCTCGAGTGGTGTCCAAATAAACTAGACCTCAACGTGGCGCCATCGTCCTCGCGTTTTCCCCGAATGAGTCTCATGTGTGCATAATTAAGGAGCCCAGGGATCTACAAACTTGGCTAAGGATTCGCTACGTGTGTATGTGCTAGCGAGTTTTTTATGGCCTAACTGGGAGATGATGGGCTTCTAAAAAACAGTTGTGGCAGCTTTGGGAAGGGGACTTGCCACGGCTTATGGAACAAATGTTCCATATACTAAGCATACGAGTTGTCAGATGGGATTATGCTTCATCAGCTATAAGTTGGGCCATGCATAAAGTCTAGTTTATGGTAAAAAAGCGGTAAAAACTATTAAAATAAATAATGTAATCTTTAAATATTTGACTTTTATTGTTCATAAATGTGTTTTTATGTTAGTCAAGGTGTAATTATTTCCTAAAACTAATATATGGGATGTGTAATTGAAATTTACGAGCACTCCACAGTTGCATTAATCTCGCCATAAACCCGCTGGGCACTTGGATTTATTGCCCGGCGATAGCCAAAAGTTGACTCACCTTTCTCCTGGCCAATTCAGGTGCTATGTGGTGTCCTCCTTCCTCCTTCTCCTCGCTGGCCTCCTCGGCTCTTCCTTTGTTGTTTGATTAAACCTGCTCTACACCTAAAGCCTGGCTCCGCTCCAAACATTTGTCATTGTGGCGGGATGTTTGTAGTGCGCTTTTTCTGCAGTTTTTTTTTTCAACTCAAGTGGAGCCTGCTCCGGCTCCCCACTGCCAACTCCAAATCCACTTCCACTTCCACTTCCTCCCACTCGATGCACTGAAGCGTGTCTAGCTGTTTCTTCTCGTCCGTGGACGTCGTCGTGGTTGTCAGCCAATCAACCCACCGCTGGCCTCATCGGTGTCAGCATTTTTTGTTTGTTTGGTTTGCCTTTTGCGCAAGATGAAAATGCAAATTTCTGAAAAAAACAATCGGAGAAACAAACGCAAACAAGAGTTAGGAGAGCGAAAATGCAGTTAACAGAAATGGGAAACTTAAGTGATGCATGGTAAACAGTTGTACTAGTTCACTGCTTAAAATTACAATTTATTTTAAAGCGTTGTAGGTACATGGGTCTTATTTAAGAATCATTCATATCTCATACTGCTTTTAATCACATTTAATATGATTTTATAAGATACCTATTTTATATTATAATATTTTTCTCTGTGCACTTGCAGGTTCAATGAACCGAAAAACAGCCGAAAGCTGGCCAACGAAACCCAATAGAATTGCCACATTTTTAAGTTGCCCCTCCGGGGCACACGAAATTAGTTTGGGCTCTCCTTCGAGGGATTTGCCGTAGGGTTTCTCGCCGGAAAACTGAAGGTGAAATGTTGCCAACGGAAGCAATTAGTTTCATTTGGAGCTGCAGCAACTGGAAAGGGGAGAAAACACAAAAACACAACGCAACAGTTCAAGACGAGCGCCCAATCGACTGAAACCAAAAACCGGGGAGAAAGTCCGGCCAATTGATAAACAGACAGCGTGTTTCCAGTAGCTGGAGTCGTCAGCAGTCATCAGTCAACAATAACAATGTTATTAGCTTTGGAGGGTAAGGTAATCAAAGTGTCGTCTTAATTTGCCCCCTACAAACTCTATTTTCGGGGGTCTTTGGACCCAAGGTAAGCTCATAAATTTCCTCTGCCTTTTGCTGACGCCTACAACTTCAGCTGAAAATCATTCAGCGCATTGTAATTGTCTAATTTATTGTTGTTAAACAATTTCACTCGTTTATGGTGCGTGAGAAAATCGTTGTGGGTGTAATCAAATGGCTAAACAAAACGAAGAAATACAACTGAAATACGAGTCGTGCTAACAGAGTTACTTGAGGCAGGTCGCAAAGTTGTGGCAGATACCAGATAATAGCCTCAAGAGCATAATTTGCTAACTATATATTAGTTGTAAGAGAGTGTGGAATGGAAAGGGAAAGTCGCGGAAGGAAGGCAAATAATTTATATTGATTATAGCCAATTTATTCAGTGAGATGTGCAAATATTTATAGAATATATGACACCTTAATTAGGTTTACAAGCACAGTGAACGAAGTCGTTCTGGCCAAGTTGCCTGCTTTTCAAAACCCATTTGCAACATCCTCCTCATAATCAACACGCAATTCCGTCAACTGCCGCTTGACATTTGCGATTCATAAACTAGATGCTGGCTGAAAGTGCCAATAAGTTGGCATTAGAATCTGCTGTCTTGCGGTGCCTCTAATTACAATCAATCAGATTTCTCTCGGCCAAAAGCCTATGTCATTAGCTGGCCGGGTTTATTGGCGCTGGGAGTGAATCAGGAAAAGAGGTCTGTGCGGTTGCGTCGGCTCATAACGGTTTGATGTCGGTTCGAGCCATATGTGATTATTACCAAGTTGGCTATCGAGATGCGTATAAATCGTGTCGGCGAAACAGCGAAAACAGCTCGCTGGCTTGATTATAATTATTAGATGTCATAACTTTCAATCACAAAAATGCGTCAAGAGGTTGTTTCTCTTCGAGTGCTCATCGCATCAAGGCCGATCGACATGCCTTGATCAAGATTTCCACTGTAACTCTTACAAGACTTGCTAAATACAAAAGCAAATTAACAAAAGCGCTGGCCTTTTTCGTTTGAAGTTTCTCGTGTAAAACACATCCATGTTAGCTACATGTCGTGTTTTAGTTTTATTACGAACCCGGCTAGGTGTTGGTCTTTTCCCCCATCGCACTCCCCATTCTTTTGGCTTTTTATGGCCTCATAAGCTCAGGCCGAGGTCTGTCTGTGGAGGAAGAAGTAAACAACTTTTTCATGACCTTTTACGGTGCAGAGCCAGAAGCAGAAGCAGCTGCCCAATCCATAGCTAAAACTGAAAGCCAGGCTAAAACTAAAACACAGATGAGCAGCTTGACTCCGCCGCCGTGGAGGCCATGTAATGCCAGAAATTGGTTTCGAACCAGAAAAGTTCTCGCCGATGCTGTCTTGCCTTATTAAGAGCCAAGTTGCCGAGTTACCAAGTTTTAGGTGGGATGTCTGCTCCACCGAACTCCGGATAGACCAATAAAAAGTGACAGCCGGTGGGAAAATGTTAGAAGCCTTCCTCTTCTTGTTTCCAAACGGATTAAATGGGCAGTCAAGTGAGCCAGGTGGGTGGCTTTTTGATGTTTGTTGAAAGGTCGTTTAGAAACTACAGTCGATAGAGAAGAGAAAAACCCTTGCACATAAACAAGAGTTCATAACAATACCGATCTGCGGATCTTTAAAGTACTATTCACTCTTAAACTAACTAATTCCCAGCGCTAGAATTCGTTCTATATAACTTATCTGTTAAGTGCTTCTCAATTTCCGATTCTCCCAAGACATTCCACACATTTTCCGCCTCATAATCAGCTGAATTATCAGATTGCATGCCCCATCATCGCAGCTTGACGGCAATCGGGAAAAGTATTTCTAATTCACAGTTAAGCCCGCAATAAGCCGTTTTTAGCCACGTTAGTGCGCGTTGGCAAGACATTTTGCAGTGCGCAGTGCGAAAATCGGAATGATAATAACAATAAGTTAGGCATGCGAAATAAATTGAGCAAAAATGTTGGTAAATTACCCGCGCAGTGAAGCATGTAAGTGTTACATTAAATGGAGGCGGGACGGCCATTTTAATTGCCAAATACCCCACCGTCATGGGTTAATAATAATTATGGCTGGCCAAGTAGATAATCGTCATAAGCCAGGAGTTGCAATTACAATTGGAATAGCTACGAAAGCCATTAAAGTAATTGAAAATCCCGTAAGAAATGCAGCATTAAAATAGCTACAGAAAAGGTATAGGTAAACCATTTCAGGGCGTTACCCGTACATAAAGTAGATGAACATGCAAAGTGGCGGTGATAAAATAAGGCCTCTAACAACTTTCACAAGTCCTGTGCTCCACCCCGCGTCTCCCGGCCTTTCCACCACTTTCTTCCACTAGACAAGCTCATAATTTATTGTCGCTGCGGAAAATTGCTTTTCCAGGCTCTGCAAAGTGAGTTGCAAGGAGCGCAGCTAAGTACAAGTTGCATGTCAATTTTAATTGCACATTCGACGCTGTCAAATTGAATTTGACTTGCCATCGCGGCAGCACGTGGCTCCCAGATAAGATACACCAAATTATACATACAGAATAAATATTTTATTGGACGACAATTATTGATTGGGGCCTAAATCACGCGCTCTTATCGCCAGATAAGCCCAATATTCAGTTCCAAATCAAGTCTGGCCAATATCAAGTTCGGCCAACTTGGACAAATCCGCCAGCAAAGACGGAACTCTCTGCAAACAAGTTTCCATCGCAGCCGGCCAAGTTAATGAAATGTTGCAGCTTGCACAATATTGCCCATAATAATAAATCCACCAGCAGCAAAGTGCTGCCATCCATCCATCCACTGCCTCCCCCCTTCCCCGCTCTCACTCTTCAAATGATGGATTGTGGCAATGAACTTGACATTAATAGGGTTTCCTCTAACTGCCGCCTTGCGTGACCGACCCCGCCCCTTTTCTCCATTTACCATATGCCTTCTATGCCACATGGACTGACCCACCTGATGGACGAGTGAATCCCCGAGAGGAGGAGCACACATTTTCTCATGCCTTCCATGTTGGGACAAGTCAATCTCAATCTCCGCCAGAGTGCGAATCGTGGCCAGTGCACAAAGAATTTTTAATTGTGAAGAAGAGAGATGAACAAAGTTGCACTGAAAAAAATTAATCTTGCAACATAATTGTAGATAAATCAAATTGTTGCGAGTACTTAAGGTTTAGGTATAGGTTCTAATAATATTTATGTTGAAATTTATGTTGAAATACAATTTAGATTTTAAATTTTTCAGTGCAATGACAGTTTCCAGCCAACAGAGACAACAGCAAAGCCTAACCATAAAGACTTAAAAGGACACGTCCGTAGATGGCAGGGCTTTCCATAGAAAAAGAATCCAAGCCACAACCAAACGGAACTCGTGTTTTAAGCCTCCACTTGACAACGGTCAATATCCGACTCAGCAAACGAAACGAAATGAAATGAAATGTCAACTGAGAAATTGAATCAACTTGGGTATAGAATGACCCAAAAAAGTGGCAACCCAAAGGCGCAAAAAGGATTACAACCGCAAGCCCCAAAACGAGGTGTCCAATAGCTTGATGTAAATTAAAGGCTTTGTTAAAAGTGGGAATAAGGACAACCATCTAACATCATAAAATTGGACGAAATCTTCATGTCTCAGCCCAAGAAAGTCGAACATAATGCCATGTAATTGCAATTTCCAAATTAAAAGCTTCATAAATAATACCGACTAAAAGTTGCAATCAACAAAACTCGATTAACACGATTTTAAAACTCATAAGTAAAGCAAATTAAAAACTCGTAACAAATACTGTGACAAAAACTAGACTCCATGGCCATGACCAAAGGTCTTGGGGACTGTGATCTCCCCCAGAAGTGCACCTGCTCCCCCTGCTTTTCCATCCTCCTGACGTTTTTGATAAATGACGACGAATGCGTGGCAGACAGCTGGTCGCCAAGCCGCTCGCTCTTAACCCCTTTCACCCGTCGCCAGATGAAAGCGAATGGCTGAAAACGAAAATAAATAAGTGAAATAAATAAACCGTGGAACGGAGCCGTCGGAACTAAGATCGTTCCGAGGGTCGAAGCTCCCAAACTCCCCCTTCGTGGCAGGTGAGAGCGTGACAATGTCAACAGAGTAAAAAAGTACAAAGTACATTACGAATAAACACACACAAAACCAGTTAAAGCGTGGCCAAATGGAGTTTAACGCCTGGCCCTAAAAAAAGCAAAAGTTGAACAATCCATAAAAAGTAAAAACAATAATTACACCAACCTCAATTTTTGTGTCTTTTTCGTGTTAAATGTGACAAAGATCACTTGCAGTTTCCTATAAGTGCCGTGTAATGCACGATTGCTGAGATAGCAAAAATAGCTGGTGGTTTCTATCTTTAGTGGAGATATGGCAAGTATTCTTCACCAATGCGGAAAGTGTAATTTGGCTAATGGAGGTTTTGACTACGCGACAATCAAGGTATCACAAGGTGCAGATGAAAGCTGATATGCGAATGGAAAATGTATACGATTTTTTGTTTGGACTACTAAGCTCAATGGGAAAACACACATGGCTGTAAATATTGTGGGAGTATTAGGTTTCCCTCAATTAGTTTTTTCAATCAATGAAATGTATATGTACGTACATATGGTTCTATTTCACTTTTCATTTCCAGAACTATTCTAATCATCAGACTTATCATCAGATGTTAGGCAAAGAGCTGCTCCCAGCCACAAATGTCATCACTTTTCTATCCTTTAAGCCCAATTTCCGTTGGCCAACAAATATTTACACAAATCTCCTGTCGTAATCGCTTTCGTCTGCAAGTTCAAGCAGCTCCATTCCATTTCACACCCACCCGCCCACAAAACTGAAACCATTTTGGCACCCCATTCAAAGTTCAGCATTTGGCGACTTTGAACTTTTAAGGTTTTGCACACACGGTGCAGAATATTTCATAATATTTAAAGGCAGGGGAGACTAGAGACGAAGTTTTCCATTCATTTGCAATGCAGTTTGCGTTTTTTGCCACACTTTTTTTCCATTCTCCCCCACTAAACAAAACAAACACACGGCTGGGAATATATGGAAAGCAAATCCAGCAAATCCGCTTAGAGTGCAAAAAGGCAAAGCTGTTGCAATTGCCAAGTTGGCTGGATAGTAAACTACTCAGTCAGTCACCCACAATTTCCACATTTTCCCTACCCCATGTCTGCTGTTTTCCCACTCGAGAGTCAAGTGCAGTCAAACATTTGAGACGCAAAATGGAAAAATTCTGCATTTCCAAGCCGCCGCAAAGTGGGTAATTTACGTGTGGCCCAGCTGCGATTCCATTCCCCCGACTTGTGCAATCCTCGTGACAGTCACGATGTCTAGAACTGAACTTGGATTGGGTTGGAATGGGTTGGATTGGGTGGGGGATGGGGTTGCGTTGGCTTATCAGCTGATTCACACCAATTAAATTCCAATTTTCGCACAACACTAGCATTATCTCCACGGCACAGCGGCGCACTTCCACTTATCAGGTTCTAATTCATCTGCCATTCATCGATTAGTTTCACATGAACTTTGTGCCGTCATCATCGCTTTTTTACTTCAGACTGCGTAGGTTTTGTGCCTTTGTTTGCTCGCTTGAATGTGTAAAAGTTTAACTCCTCTTGCGATTTAATTAATGCTTATTTATCCGAGTGAGAGTGCCCATTTAAATTGTCACTCGTCAATTGTTTGTTTGCTTTTAATTGGATCCTGCCGTAATGCAAACATTAGCATTGAGCTGATAGAATGTATCTGACCACTGAAAGATACATATTTGAATATACATATATTTGCATATGGTTCTACACAACTGCCTTCGAATGTGGAGCACTGTCATAACCGCTGAGTGGACACACATTTTTAATGGCCACTGCAGTGGGGCGCAAAAACAAGTTCAAGGAACTTTAAAACGAATTGTTCTTGATTTAAATAAATTTCGGGCTAGCGGATGCACAACATTTAAATGAGCGTGACAAGCCAATATGATTTATGTTCTTTTAAATATGGATAGCATTTCCTTTGCTGCTTATTAATACTTTGTGTCAACAAGCCCTTATAATATCCAATTATCTTCAGTATTTCGTATCCCTCAAATCAAATGATTCCCTCGCTCTTATCCCCATTTAGTTATCCCAATTGCATCTGGCTGACAATCCCAAATGTTCCAATTTGCATTCAGCCCGCAGCAGTGACTCAAAATAAGCTTCGATCCACAGAATCCCTTCTCGTCCATTTCAGCTTTTGATTCCTGTCACATCCCAGGTTTCGCAGGGTGTCTTCTGCTTGGGGCAAATTATTGATTTATGGCCACGCGTCGCCTGTCACTGTCAAGATAAAGTGCCACACCGATGTAGAACTTGAAGTTGCAACCGAAACGTGCAGATGCACGGCAAAAAATCCAGCACTGGGATTGATATGAAACTTGAGATTCGTATGTATTATAGGTCATTTATGGCAGGTCCTTCTTACAAAAAGATTTAAAATGCGAATTTAAAAAGATATATAGAAATTTCTCCCCCTGTACGGATAGATGGATTGCAGCTGGAGAATGCAGACTGAGACTGCAGTCTGTGGGCAGCAGGCGTGACAACTACAAATGCCACAGGACGGCCGAGACAAAGCCAAGAAAGAAAGGCAGAATCAAAGTTGACTCAACCTTAAGTAGACACTACACACTTGGCAGGGTCGCCGTCCGTGGGTCCCTCTGTTCCGCCTCCATCCTCCCTCCTTGCCAATATAATCCCGCCTCCTTTGGCAGTTCCCAGGGTTCTTGGTTGCCCCTGCCGGTACTACTGTACTTTTGCAGAGGCTGCTCTGCAATGGTATGGAAGCCAAAGGAACAACCCTTAGAAATGCAAGCTAGCGAAAAAGCTTAGACACCAAAGGACGCATACACTGAGGAAAAATGGTGTTTATGAAATAAGGATTAAGATGCATCACTGCTGCATTGTTATCTTTAGGAGGTATTTTGTTTCATTGAAAATTCTGAAATATTTTCAAAATTAGGTTTCTGACTCACTTTAAAAACCAATTTTGTTTTACCGTGTACGAAAAGTATGGAAAGCAGAAGGAAAAGGAGGCACACACACACACCGGTAACTGCAAGGAAATTGAATGAAAAGCCAGACACAAAACCAAAACAAAGCGAGAAGAGCTTCCCCATGGGTTTTTTGTTTTCAGTTTTCAGTTTACAGTGCGAAAATGGGAGAAAAAGTGAGCTGGCGGTTGGAAAAACTTTTGTCATTATGCAGGCAGTGCTTTCTCTAAATTTCCCGCCCGCCCCCACTTCCTGTCCCTCTCATCAAACAATTTTCCCTGCCTCGCTTATCTGGTGAATTGTCAAAAAACTTTTCGCCATCACTTTTTTTGTGTTCTTTCTATGTGTAAAAATAACTCCTCAAAGGAACAGAATTCAATAAAACGAAAACATCGTGGAACAAAAGCCACTCCCCCTAGGAAAACCCCACTCAAATGCAACCCCAAAATAGGCAAATGAAGCCAATAAATGTGTGCCGTGAAGAGCCACCGAATATTGACAGGGGAAATGTTTATTTTTAACACGGTTCATTTACCAAATTGGGCCTAATTTCTGTGGTCAGGTCCTGGAAAATGGGGTCAGCTGGAAATGAGGATTGGCCGTTGAACGGATAACAGTGAAACAAGCGGGTGAGGTGTCCTAAATTAGCTGGCAATTAATTAGGACCGAACGCAGATCCATAATGTTATGAACAGCATTATATCTCGCTTTAAGATTGCGTGTTTTTTGTTTTTGTAGTGGGTAGTGGGTGGTGCTGAGAATGAACCTTGAAGGTGGCGATGGATGGTGCAATTTACATTGTTAACTGAGCTGCGACGGAGAGACCAGTCATGCAACTTTGGAATCTCATGCTCGGCAGCTCTATCTCAGCTCTTTTCCTAACCCATTCGTTTCAATCTCGCTGCAGTTGCAATTGCAGCGACAGAAGGTTGCTAAATTGCATAATTCAGAAACTACCTCGTAGGGTTAAAGCCTTCGACAACGCGACAGCTTATAAAAGTTACAGTAATGTTTTTGTAATTGGCTTAAAAACTTGTTAATTAAGAAATTAACAACGTTGCATTACATTATGTTAACATACAGTGTGGGAATACAGTGTGCCTTATAATTCCCAACTAGCCATTTCGTTCGACTTATTAAGGGAAGTAATCCTCTGTTGTTCAGAGGGTTAAACGCCTGGTAGACAGAAACTCAATGGGATGTCCATACCAAACGTATGTTAATAATGCCCAACGACATGGCCCGCAGGCTCATTAGGTACGTATACATATCGATCGGGGATAAGGAGGCGGCATCCGGAGGAGGAGTGCCTCAAGTGGGGCAGTATAACCCACCCATTTTCGGTGTTGTACGTTATGTGATTCGAAAGCTTCGCCTGCCGCATGTTTTCCCCTCTCTGGTTTTGTGTTTCGGTTTTGTTTCGCCGTGGGTTACACAAACATTTCAAGTTGTTCCACAGGGTTTTTTCAGTTTGCTGTCCGGACAAGTGGACAAAGTGGTGCGCAAGTGGTTGCATGGCCATTAGAGAGGTGTGGGTTGAACTCTGGGCGGGAATAGGCCCCGTGGACCACTGCAGCTGTGGCCTAACTATCAATTACCTAAATGCAACTGGCGTAATCATTGGAATCTCTATCGGAGCGGCTTACTTATTTACGATAATTACAAATGTATTCTGGATATAAAGAAGTTTCAAATAGTATTAAGTCGTATTAGATCATACTATATTCTAATGTCAGTAGTTGTATCAAGTTCAAGTTGCTCTTTCTTGTAATACCACAATTTCTCTGCCAAATTCGAGCGACTAATTGAACTGCAACCTGGGTTCAGTGAACCCTGTAAAGATCAAATAAAAATCAAGCCACAAATGGCCACATTAGGCTTAGCTAATATCGCTTTTCCTCAGACAATAAAAGCCGAATGGCCTCAAGCCATGAACGAATCATGATCATTGATCAACCGAAAATCCAAGACCCAAAACGCGCACGCAATTTAGATGCCTTATATGGTGGATCGCCAAACGGCAGCCTCATAAAAAAAGGTAGAAAAAAAAATGGATGAATAAATAAAGGCGACATTTTGCAGCGACTGTTAATATCAGTACAGATACATAGATATATTCACCCATAGCTAGCTACTACTGCCATTGTGGCTGTTGCTGGCTATGGGTTTCCATTGAAAAGTCGAGCGAAAATGCCAGAGATCCAAGATCATATGGCCAAAAAAATGGATCCAAAAGAGTCGTGTGCTAAGCTTGCGCCAAATCAAGTGACGCAAGAGATAAAGTCAGGGGTATCTATACTTTTTTGGGGGGCTACGGGGGAATTCCTAAACTTGATTTCGCCAGCTGCGCGTGGGCCACCGAAAAAAGATACAAAAACAAACGGAAAAACATAACACTCAAGAGTTCGGAGATATCTGTGATCTCGATTTCGTTCGAAATAGTTGCAAAAGTTTTCCATAAATGCGAAAAGTATAAAACAATATATCAGTGATTAACATAAAACTTAGATTTACACGAAAACAGAGGCTGTCTACTTCTTTAATTAAGAATTATCTCTTGAATAACTATTCTGTTGTATGTTTGCGTTTGATTTATTTAATTCACACAGATCTGCGATCTGTATTTCTGTGGAAATAGTTGCGACAAGATTCAGAAGTAAAATAAATAGCATAAATGTGAAGCAATAAATCCAAGCCTTTCAACTTTGGTCATTTGTTTGAAAAGTTAAGTTCTTTAATCTGATCAGCAGATTGATGTACTTATAAAAAGCCCACAGATGTCAAGATTTGCCATAAACAAAACAAAATAATTTGAAACAATAAATTCACGTTAAGACTTTGGCACATCATCAAGATTATAGCTATTTAATGTTTGATCTGTCATCTGGCTTCCTATATGGTTTTTCCTTAATGAAGAACAACTTTTTGGAAATACTCGGTGCAGTTTTGAAAACATTTAAACCGTTGCAAAAGTTTTCCATAAATGCCAAAATGGTGAAACTATAAATTCAAGGCGTAGAGTTAACTTTTGGACACTTAAAGACATTAGCATAATGCCCAGATTTGCATGAAAATTAACGCATTTGAATGTTCAATCTGTCAAACGCTATGCGACTTTGGCTATTTCGTTAATTAAGAATAATTTGTTGAATAACTTTTTGTGCCTGCATTTGACTAATTAAGTTTATGCAAATTGCGCGAGCGTGGGCGAAAGTTTTATGACGCCGGAAAAAAGCTGAATACTTTATGAGTTTTTAAGTCGCCGACAAATTGACGATGGATATTGTGTGGAAATAAAAATTGAAACATTAAAGTGAAGCAACTATAAATAAATATACACAGAAGTCATAAAACAAAGGCGGGCCCTTCTTCTTGTTGAGTTTTTCCCCAAACTCCCCTTATTGCATCTTTTGGGGCTGCCTCTTCCAGTGCACTGGAAAAAACGTTCTATAATGTTTATCAATTAAGATATTGCTGGAATATTTTATTCACTAACACACATCTAAAAATTTCAATACAAGACCTTTAAGTTGAGATAAGCATCAGATATCAAATTTTTTTCTCAGTGTATTGGGGAGTGACATGAAGCGCAACTGTTTCTGCGAGACAAAGAAGGAGCAGAGAGAGAAGAAGAAGACGAAGGAAGAGGAAGCGGGAGCGGAGAATAAGGAGCACAACAGAGGGAAGTCGTTGAAATTAAATACGGTTTGTAACCAGAAATTCCGCAACTAAAAATAAACAAATGAGAAAAAGAAGCGCAGAGCACGCGACGCACAAAAGAGGGTGAAATTGTACCCGCGAAGAGCTGAGTTTAACAACAATATAATTTTCTTGGCCTCGCCAGCGATTTTTTATTGAGGAAATAGTGCAAATAGAATTGTGATTTCTGCATATTTGCATAAATTGCGGCCACTCGCAGAATTGCAAAACAAAGAACGGCGATAAATAAGGCCAAAACAACGATAGCGAAATTATCAGAAGAAACCCACACATGCAAACAGAACCTAAGACAACAAGAGAAAAACAAAAGTCACTTGCTTTCGTTTTGTTTTGTTTTGTTATGTTATGGTTTTTTATCACCCAGTGTCCATCTCGCTCCCGCTTCCCCTCTCTCTCTCACATCCCTTTCTCATTCCCACCCGATCGCCGTTGCATTTTGCGATCAACGGTTCTTTGGTTGGGGCATACTTCCTGCTCGCTCGCACCTACGCGAAAAGGCTCTGCGAAACCAGTTATTAAAAGCCATAAAAAGGAGAACCGTTTAACTGTTTAAGTGTCCCATGTTGGTTTTTTCGCCAGGTGTCTGAAACTTCGCCAGCTGTTGGCAGAAATTATTTTTGTATTTTCGTGTTTCGCTCGCATTTCTGCAATTTGCAATTGTTCTTTTCGGGGGTTTTTCGCTGTCCTGCTTCTGCGCAGAGGGTGCAAGCAGGACGGCAGGACTCGAACTCACACACACCCCTAAAAATGCCGCTACTCCAAATGCAATTTCATTGTTTTACCGTTGTATTTGCACTTAAATCGGAACCTGAATTTAATGGCGATTTCGTTTCAAAATATTTGCGTACACCCGGAATTATATGGCACCCACACCCCCATTTACACTTCGTATTTCGTTCAACTCCGGCGCAGCTTCGTTTTGCTCTCTATATACAGCTTCTTTGCGTTTTTTTTTTTATTAAATTTCTTTGCGCAAAAGGAGTGGCGTTGTCCAGGATTTTTTCACACATACACATGGACCTTATACACATATAGTCGGCGTCTTTTTATTTTCATTCGCACTGTTTTGTACTTTTTTCCGGCACATTTGCTTCTCGCCAAACTCCATTTAGCACTCTTTTGCTGGGATTTACCTTTAAAAAGCTTTTTGTTTAGCCCTTTCGGTATACACAAATCCTTTTTTTGAATACTCGCGACCCGGAATACTCGAATATATTCTATTTCGAAAGACGCCAATCGTACGATGAAAAAAATCACTCGATCATCATATGAACTCAGTACCCGCGGCAATTTATACTTATTGTTGATATTTTTGCAGCGGTTTAACTCGCGACGAAAACGCGTCCGGTTCGCTTGAATTTCGGGCCGATTTTGGTTTTGCTTTGTTTTTTTAGAGCTGGTACGATAGGAGATGACTATTCGATAATATCGGTGAAGTGCTTTGGCACTATGGGTTTTTACTCCTTGGGCCCAAACACGGTCACACTGATAACTTGCAAATGAATCGAATATTTAATTGTATTCGAGCAATCAGCGCTCCATTTTAAAAAGTTTGTATTCTAAGCTGACATTGGCCTTTTTACGAAATTAAAATGTATTTTGTCTTAAACAACTCACAAAGCTTAAAATTGCAGACCAATTTTTAATATTTAAAGACTTTAATTATTTAAGTTAATTATAATACATCAGTAATATCCATTATCTGGTCTTTTGTAAGGTAATGTAAAAATTAGCAATGACTCAAACCAGTAAAAAGCTTTCTACATTGATGTAAAAAAAATTGAAGTGTCGCTTGGTGACCCCAAGAATTTAACTAAGAATTTTAAAAAGGTATCTCAGATACCGTTTGTATTAAAATAACTTCTCAATAATAAGTACCCACCGGCAAATAAAATGCAGATCTTTTGTTGTATTTTTTTTTTAATTTTGAGATTATATATATATAATAATTAGATTTACATTCATTTCTGTACCATTTTACTTGTTTTATTTTAGAAATAAAGTAAGCATTTATTACTAATTCTTTTATTCTTTTTTTGTTGTTTTAGACGTGCATGTTGGTGCACTTATCTTTCCATTTTGCGTGGATGAACATTACTAAATACGGGGGCGTACAATCATTTTATAACACAAAAACAAACAATATTTTAAATATACTTCTTCATGAGACTGTTTCGTGTGGAAGAGAAGGAGTGGGGCGAAATCACGCAAACAACATAAAATAAGGCAGAATTAGTGTTTCATTGGGGACTTGAGTGTGCGCCAGTTGGGGATAAGGTTCTATATGCACTCGATATAGAGATATTGCAACGTGACCACTTTTGATATTGAAGCTAGTGAAAACACAAAGAAATGCACACAGTACAACAAGCGGAGATGGTTATCAATTTTAACATGCTACGATTTATAGAATTTTGGTTTAATTTCCCTCCTCGATTCGTTCATCCGTTATTTTGCTTTTGTTTTCATCATTCTCTTGGCTCTGTATAAAAGTTCAGTAAAAAATGCAGCTTAACTAGGTTCTCGTTTTGTAATTCCCTCCAATTTCGTTATTAAGGTAGCTCTCCTCGCAAACGTCGTGGTGCGTTTCTCTACTTCCATTGGATTTCCTCAATTGTTGCAAGCTTGCTTGGGTTTGTGTTGCTTTCGGCTTTATTTTACATTAATCAATTATTTACTTGTTTATCACTTAGTTTTTACAATGGCGTTTTATGTGGGTTTTGTTTGCTTTGCTTCGCTTCGCTTCGATTTCCATTTGCATTTGCATTTGCATAAAATGTATAAA
Source organism: Drosophila simulans (assembly GCF_016746395.2). Lineage (NCBI taxonomy): Eukaryota > Metazoa > Arthropoda > Insecta > Diptera > Drosophilidae > Drosophila > Drosophila simulans. The sequence continues at coordinate 2,529,446 of NC_052522.2, forward strand.
TTTCCTCTGCTCTCTCCACTAACACGTATTTATCAGAAACGCACAAATAAATTCTATTTGATAATATCAAGAACAAAAACTAACTGCATATATTTTCTTCTATATTTTCTGCTGTGCGCAGAAAATTCGATATACTTGTATGTTTTGTGGGCTTATGCTGCGCTGTTGGCTTTCAACTTAAGTTTAACTTGTAAGCGAAATCATACACAATCGTGAAACGACATTTGAAATGAATCTGAATCTGAATCGTGTGTGCTGGGTGTTCGTTCAGTTATGTAACGTTAATATACATACATCGAAAGGATGGAGGATACGAATTGCTTTAATTGCGGTTTTTTTTTTTCTGACCAGATCTGACAAAAAACCTCGACGAGTGAGCTTGAAATGTTCGTTTCTAAATATTAAGTAGATTATTTTATATATATATATATATCTATATATATATTGGCTCGCGTTGATCGAGTTTTCTTAGCACATTTACTAATTGAAACGTTGTCGTGGTGAATTTCATAAGCACAAGTTCATGACCTCGGGTTGTTGGTATGTTGTTGAGTGTTGTTGTTGTTGGTGTGTTTGTTTAGGATATCTCACTTAATCGTTATGCACTCTTCACTTAAATCAGCTAATTATCTTTTATGTGTTCACGTTAGATACTTTCATTCATTTTCGTTTGCCTTTTGTGGTAAAATAAGAAGAAAATGTTTATGGGTTGATTTTGTTGCCGGTTGAGCAAATCGATCGATGGGCGTCGATCGAAGCCTGCCTGCCAAGATCATCGATCGTCGATTGGATTGAATTGGATTGGTTTCGATTACCAATTGGCCATGCCCGGCTTGTTGAGCGTCATAAAGTAGATTTGACACGATGAAGCACCTTTGGCACTGCTGAAGAATACTTTGTCGTTTCGCTCGCAAAGGAATTTCAAGCGCTGCGCCTTTTTGTGCATGAACACACCATCCAAATGGCCGCTCTCGACGGAACGTATCTGTAATGAGGGCGCAAAAAAGCCATTTAAATGATTACTCGAGCTCCCAAAAGCATGCTCACTCACCTCTATTGCTTTATTGCCCCAGCCCATGATTTGTCCAGTGCCAATGTAGGCCACCGAGGTGGGCATCTCGCCCCACTAAGAGGGATTAAAGAAAATGTATTACACACTGGCCAACAAATAGCTAGGAGCATTCCCAAATGACTTGCCTGCAGTACAATGTTCTTGGAAACGCGGCCCACAGTGTTCACATAGACGCCCTCATTGTCGTAGCACAGCAGCAGTTGCATGCCATTTGAGTTGGGAAGCGCCACAATACAATGCGGAATGATTGCACCCTGAGTCTGCAGAAATAGCAATTATTTAGCAATCAATTACGACACTTGTCATCAGACCAACTTACATGCTTGGGAAGATAGATATCGTATACTTCAGCTGAATCTAAATCAACCGCATGGAAACCCTCGGCGGAGCCATAGATCACCTTCAGTCTCGACTGATCCTCGATGGTGAGATCGACCAAAAGCGGGCGATGTTCCAGTTCACCAAAATTCTATGAAATGAAAACCATAACTCGAAAACTTTCTTAGACTATATAATGAAGTATGGAGACCCACCTTAAATGCCATAAATTTGTGATATGGTTTGGGAGCCCATGCATAAATTTCAATAGAGTCTTTTAATGCAATCACTAGGAACTTAATCCTCTCGTATTTGACAATCTTAAAATGTACAGCACCTTGCAGATCACCCACGTTGATCCATCCGTTACGACGCTCCACTTGCTGCAATTGCAATCATATCGAATTATAAGTTTAATGGATAACTCGGCAATTCAATATCTCACATCGGAGAGTCCGTCGGTGCGCAAGATCTTCGACTTAAGCCAGGACAAGTAGTAGACGCGCACTCGGTTCTTCTTGCCGGATATGGTGACCAATATGTTCTGGCCCTCTAGCACCTCCATTTGCTGGAAACGGCGTCGCGAGATGAGCTGGTAGACCTGTGGAAGCAGACATAATGGTGCATTAGAGGGGTAATGATTTCATTTTATATGATTCACTTACCTTGCCCTGACCGGATCGATCTAGCAGCATTAAGCCATTCTCTGTTCCAATCAGCAGGTTGACGCCCCACAGCGCTGCACACAGGATCTCCGAGTTGAAGCGCTTCTTATACTTACGGATCTCGGGCGTGTCGTTGGCCGCCTCGTGGGAGGTGGGCGTTACGTTGACATTGACGTGCGATTCCCGGCGCGAAGGACCAGAGCCGCCGGCCCCGAAACCAAAGGTCAGGAAACTGCGCTGCTTCTGTTGCAGGGCATAGGCGTGCGGTGGCAGCGGATTGGAGATCGAGGCCGAGGATGTCGAGGAGCAGGGCGTCAGGTGGTGCAGGTTCGCGGAGGAGGAAGAAGCAGATTTGTGCAAGAGATTAGTAATACTGCTGGAAGAGCGCGTCTTGCTGATCGAATTCTTGGGCGAATTCTGGCGCGAATTCGAGGACGAGGAGGCGAGCGATATCGTCGACTGGGGCGAGTGATTGCTGCTGATAATCACGCCGCCCACAACGGTACCGCCCCCCAAACCGAGACCACCGCTTCCACTGCTGGCGATAAACGATTTCGATGGCGTGGAATGCACGGATGAGCTGATGGCCGCTTGATACTGCTTAATCGATAGCACAGTTCGATTATTGCGATTATTATATTGGCGTAAGTTTGATTGTTTATGTTTTATATTAATTTTATATTTCATTGTTTATATTTTTACACAGGATTTCATTGGTTTTTGATTTGTTTACGTTTTTTATGTAGAAAGAAAAGAAAAATAGAAAAGTGCAGAAAAATTTTAATTAGTCTTAAGATGTCAACTAAAAATAAGAAAAATTAAATAATATTTACATGCGAGGATTGGGTGTGTGCTTCGGTTTTTGTGAGCATAGAGAGCATTACAATAGTGTCTTGTGTGTTTATAAGTGTTATGTGTGGATGCTTAGACTAACAACAAATGAAAATATAGCCGAAACTCAGACCAGGTTAACAGTGGTAAAAAGGCGGAAGTGTGTTAAGATTAAACCAAAAGAAATTATAAATCAATATGTGATTAATCTTTCCCCAGAGGCCTTTGGTAAAAAGAAGAAACCATTTAAAAATATGTTGTGTTTTCATAATATTTGGGAAGCATTTCTCCAAGTGTGTGTTGTATGTGGTATGTGTGTAATGTATAGTAGACGAAACGTTAGCCACAAAAGATTGGCTGCTTACAACGCAAAAGACAGGGAATACCCAAGTTGAAATTGAAATGAATATATACACATTTGTAATATTGACAGAATAACACTGAAAAGTGTTCCTAGGGCTGGGAAAAAGTTGTAAAGATGTGCATAAATTATATTTAAGATTTCCATGTCCTTTTAATAAAACAGATTGTATGGCACATTATGAAAATGTGATGAAAAATCATAAGATGGAGAGAATTATAACTATACACAAACGTATTTTCTTGTTTTGGTTGTTGTTTATTGGGTTTTGTTGGTTTTTTAAGAGAGCAAATTATACAAAATAAGGAGCACTTTGTCGGTGGGGGACTAATCGTTCATACTTACTATTGTAATGTTTTGATTGTTTGTTTTTGATTGGTAATTTGTAAATTGTTAGAATATATCGTAGTGGCCATCAGCTCAAACGTTGCGGAAAGACAAAGCACAATTAAGAAGAAGAAATTTGTTTAAACATTTTGGATCTTTACTTTTTGATGTGTTCGATAAATCATTTTTACTCAGTCATGCACTTGGTGAGAGCTTCATACGAGCATGCAAGTTATTTTCATATTTTCAAAATTTCTCGACCAATTTTCATTGTTTACCCTCTTCATAATGAACTTTGCTCCACGCCAAAGAGATATGTTTATGCTAGAGATGTTCTATATCTTAGGGATTAGTGACATACATAATTGGGGTTAGGAATGGGATATGACCAAATTAAACGTTCTAAACAAAAAACTGTATCTGCATCTAGTTTACTTCTAAGTAAAAATTTAAATTCCCCGACTTGAAAATTATTTCTTATGTTAGTATAAATCCCTTGATCGAAAGTGTTCTGATTCACTGGTTATTAAAAACGTCTCAAGGTGGAATTCTTAAATTAATGACTGATAATGAACTTGTTTATGACTCTGTTATCAAACCGGAAGAACTTCAAGTTATATTTTCTTAGCCATGATTCCTAGCAGAGAAGAGATAATGGGAATGAATCGGCCCGAACAACAGAACGATACAACGAGATATATTATCACAATAAATAAACTCAACGTGGACACAAGGGTTACGAACGAAAAACACAATGAAAAATCGATTAAAACGAAAAACACAGAAGGACGAGTCGGAGTATTTATTGGGCACATTACTTACCTCCTCACTGGATGATTTATCATGGCGTGGTGGCGTTGCCGGCGACGCCTGGCTGAGTAGATCCGGCAGGACGCTGCTGGTCCTTGTCCCAGGAGTTCCCAGTCCAGTGCCATCGGCGCCCACGCCGCTGCTGCCACCGCCTCCTCCGCCGCCGCCGCCTCCTCGATTCTGTGTGGAAACACATGGCACAGAGTTAGCATATCACTTAAATGCAGGTTCTCAAACAATTGCAATGGAATTAGAGGGAAAAATGGGGTTACAGAATGTCTTTAAGGGAAAGTAGGAGAAACAGAAACGAGTCAACGAAATGAGTCAAGTAACGTACAAAAGAGATTCAAGAGCAGCAGCACAAAATAAATGAATGCCAATGAGACACTTGAGGTTGCCTAATGATGACCCCGCCACTACTAAGCCTCGACTTTAGCCGCATATGGGTTTACAGTAGGTACAGATATAGACAGAGTTCTGGGTGCGGGGTGTGTGTGTATGTATCCTTTTGTACAGAGCTTAAACACTATAACATTTAGGTATCGAGTCCGCTGAGTTCGTCAAAATTGTTTTAAAGCTAACACTTATTCTAAATTGGCAACATTTCAGTTTCAGCGCAGCAGGCAAAACGTGGGCTCAAGTTGCATAAACAATCTCTCTCAGGCGGGGCGTTGTATTATTTATGTTCCTTAATTAACTTTTACTCTTGCGTACCAAACCAGCAAACTTTTGTAATTGATTCCGAGTTTGTTCAGAGAAAAGCTTTAAAACAATTTTGAGCGAAAGCAGTAGAGTTTACAGATGATACAGAGCAGCATTCTAATTAACAGAGTTACATGAGGCAGCAAAGTAAATAATTTATTTAATAAATAGCACTAGTAGAAGCTATTGCAAGTCTAACCACATAGGTATACTAACTATCCGAACTATTTAGGTTTTTTTTGAGTACAGTTTAATATTTTATCCAATCTATAAGAACCAATTAAGCCCAAATGTATTAAAATTGTATTATTTAACTAATTCAAGTTGGTTTACTGTTTTTAAATGATCCTAGCTGCCTCAAATACCAAAACTCAGTCATAAAACTTTATCGACACCGTATTATTAACATTAAAACAGGAAATTCAGGATAGCTTTAACACCTGTACTACGGATATTACTGATCTCATTAGCATTCGATACTTTTGCCTCTTTTTCGGGGTTTATAGGATTATATACAGATTAGTTTACCGATCTCGACTGTCTACCGGTTATTTGCATTTGTTAATCAGTGTTCTTAAGCGTATTAGATAGTCTTAATTAGGGTTGCGGTTAGCTTAAGTCCTAAAATGGCGTGGGCTCTGATTGATTATGAAAGTAAACAAAACAAATGAGAATGAAATAAACAATCGAGCATAAAAACCAAATAAAACCAAACATGCTCAAGCAATGAAAAGTATAAAAACACATCGTTTAGCTATCCCCTATTTTGTACAATTCCAGCTGTTTTTCGATTAGCAACAATGGGCGTGTATTGTTTTAATATTTTATTTACGAGCTATTAGTTGAAAGTGCGTGTGTGTGGATGTGGGGAGTATGGAAATAGCGAGCCAAATGGTAAATTTCAGCCTTTTTTTGGTAGTTCGGGTGGTTTGGTTTACTTTTCTGGCGCCAAGACAAAACACAATTTAATGGAATAATTATTTTTGCAATATTCTTTTTTGGTGAGTTATGTTCGCAGCATTTTTTGAATAAATGTTTGCCTCTCTGTTGATTTGCTTGTTTGGTGCGAGCTGAGAGCGTTTACCTGCTGCTGCTGTTGCTGCTGCAGTTGCTGCTGCTGCTGCTGCTGCTGTTGTTGCAGTTGCTGTTGCCTTTGGGCGCGAACGGCAGCATTCTGCAGCACAATGACGGATTCAGTCTTTTCGCGACGCGGTCGCAGGAAGTTAAAGTTGGCCAGGGACTTGGAGGTCTTTGGAGCAGCTCCCTTGGTGGCGGTGGCAGTGGTTGTGGCTGCAGCTGGTCCTGGCTTGGCACTGGCAGTGGCAGTTCCTGCTGCAGCTGCTCCTGGCGCTCCAGGCGCGGCATTCTCCTTGCTCTTACTGCTGATGCTGCTGCTGTAAATGCTGTTCCTTTGGTACACTGCGCTTGACCTCTGAAGAGCCTGTGCTGAGGGCGATCCCGCTGTGGATCCGGCTGCAGTGGCTCCACTGAACACCGCCGAGTATCTCTTGGCCAGCGGGAAGAAGTCCGAGTTCTCGCGTCGAAAACCGCGCTCAAAATTCGTTGGCAGTCGTGAGTCCGAATCCTGGCGCTTATGCGCTGGGGAATTGGTGCTACCACTGCTTCCGCTACCACTTGCACTTCCCGATCCCGATCCGGATCCTGATGCTGATCCTTGTTCTTTGGCAATACTTTGGCTAGCACTTGGTTCGGCCTTCAGCGGCTGATAGCCCCGGGGAACTGGTCTGGTGATGGCCTCCGCCACACTGGCCCTTTGGAGCTTCGTATCCGCCTTCAGCGTGCTCAGCTGTGAGCTTCGGCTCAGGCTGGCAGTGGTAGTGGGACTACCACGTCCACTGCCCCTCGGACCGTTTGCGTTCTTGGGGAAGAACCGATCAAAGTCCCAGTCCCTCAGCAAATTGGATTCGTCGCCGCGACGCGACGGTGTCACATTGGCTTGCGATGTGGATGCGGACTTTTGCAGGCGGTTTATGTTCTGCTCTAGTTTCTATGGGGGATTTCGGGTTCAGGGAGGAGTAGTAGTTGTTGTTGTTGTAGTAAGTACGCAGCAAGAGAAGAATGGTGTTAGGTTGGTCTGTTTTTAATACTTAGAGGCATCTAAATATCGATTAAAAGAGAGCTTGGTTCGTCCCCACCCACCACAGCATGGAAAGTTTTTCATGAATTCTGCTCTTCATTCCGGTAGGTAACGAAATACACAGGGTTTTGATATATATATCTCTGATTTTGATCAGTGGTCTCGGAAATATATGTACCAACCCAGGTATGTAGGTATTCGAGAGATATATGGGGTGTGTGTGTGTGCGGATGTGCATATATAGTCATGTATGTACAATATCTCGATCGTGTCAACATTCTATGCACCAGTGCATTAATGTTTATATAGATGCAACATCACACATGGCTCAATCAAAATATACAAAAAGTTGGTAACGGAAATTTGGAAAATAAATTTGTACAAAGAAAGAAAAATTCACGAAAAAGATTTCACACTGCTTGCGCCATTAAATAACTATAAAAATATATATATATCAAATTAAGATTAATGCAAATTCAAATAAATTTAGTAGGAAAATCAAATCATATTTTAGGCTAGTCTAAGTAACTCTTTAATTTAGAGAACCACAACCAGGTTGAACTTAGTGTATATTATCCGTTTTTGATTTAGTCGTAATCCTAGTTTCCTTTGTTCGGGCTGGCAGACCTTTAACCCGGCAAAAGCTAGTTTACAATTTGTACAATTGTCACCGATTCACAAGGCATATTCCTAAAGCTCATTCTGGCCTAACCCTCGCGGTTCGCATCTCATCGGTGGTAAAAAAATCAAAACTAATAACTAAACTAAACGAATAGTCGTACTCATAAGTATATAGTAAGGGTATAGAAGCTGAGCTCTGAAGATGTGGGTGCAACTTACGCGCTTCATGATCAAAGTCCGATCGCCAGCCTGATCGTCGTCGTCGGGCGTGGGCGGCAGTGGGCGGTTGGGCGGTCCACCGCTGCCGTGACTCAAGGGCGTTGTCGTGTTGGCGTCCTCGGAAACGGGTCCCAAGCCGGGCCTATATGAGAATTCGGGTCTGAACGTAACGAAAACCAAAAAGCCAACAAACAAATCGAAAACGAAAAAGGGGCGGCAAATCGTCGTTGACCATGGATATGGATATGGAAATGAAATGGGAGTGGCAGTGGATGTGGAAGGGTGTAGGTAATCAAAGAGGTGTTTAAACAAGTGAGAGACAAGAATGTTGTGAAGTGGGGTTAGTATCAATAGAGAGATGATGTGTTGCTTCTAATCAGGGACCGCAAATAGATTGCATTATGCTGTATTGATTAAAAACAAATTGTTTACTTGATTGATTCAATTTAATGCCTAATAGCCATCTTCATTTGCGATCCCTGCCAACTGATTCTTGATAGTGAACTACTCGGTTGCATCTTCGATTTGTGGAATTTTGCTGCAAACTGTCACGCCCCTTCTTTGTGCTCGTACTTACAGTGGCTTGGGCGGATCACTGGCCAGTAGAGTTCCATCGTTCCTGGCCCGATCGTTGGGCTCATCCGGCTCGCTGTCCGAATCGCTGCTGTCCAAGGGATCCAGCGGGTTCACCGGCTGGCCCAGATGATTGTTCGACTGCGGCGGCAGAGCGGCGGCCGGCTTGGACGAACCGCCGCCTCCGGATGCCGATCCCCCGGAGGAGGACAGACCGCTCGACTGGCGATTGTTGCGAGGCGGCGCCTCCGGCTGCGCCTGCTGCTGGGATCCCTGGCCACCGGCGGCCGTCTGCGGCTGTGGCTGTTGGGAGAAGACCACGCCCAATTCACTTAATTGTGCTGCTAACACATCCAAATGATCCTACAGTTTTACAATACATTTTTTGGTTTGTTGTTTTCGTTTCAGGGGCAGGAGGATTTGTGTGTGTGTTTGTTTGTTGTGTGTTTGTTGTTGGGTGTGTGTTGAATTGCACATGATACCACAGTTTTTCACGGGTTTTCGATTCATTTTGAGGGGGGTGGGAACGAAAAGTAAGAGAGCATTAGATTGGATTTTCCTCCGATACGGTACTTATAGATAAAAACGATCAAACGCACGCCAGGCGAAAAGGTGTTTTTGGATCCAGCAGAGCATTACATAGAATCGGTTAGAAAGCTCGGTTGTTAGTCTTTATCTACGTTAGTTGGAAGTATAGATCCGTTTCGGCACTTCACTTTGCTCGAAACCGCATTAGAAACGCATCAATCACAACGGAGACTCTATGCTCCAGGTGTATCAATCTACTGGGAGGGGGGTTAGTCAAATCGGTTGAGTTATGGAATCTTTGCGCTGTGGAAGCTTAGTTCAAAAGTGGCACGTGCAATAGGTGTTGGTTTTGGGGTTCGAGAGTTACAAAGGGTTTTGTGTACCTCCGTTAGAGCAATTTTGACTAAGGTCCAAAAGGGGGAGTTTTTTTGGGGTTACACAAATGGAAAACAATCAATGCAGAGTGCGTTGCCGAAATAATGTGTTAGTTTTAAACCTCTTATCTTGACCTGATTATATCAAAATGCATTTCCTTAAGGCCAAGTACTTCGGAAACGCACTCAAGTTTCAAATGTATGCAAACTTTATAGGTAACTCAAGCAGTAAACGAAACGGAAAAGATGCGACAGGCTTCAACTGAAAATCGTAGGACATACCTCAGGTCTCCTTGGTGGTAACTGTTGTTGTTGTAGTAGTAGTCGTGATTGTTGTTGTGTTTGATAATATCAAGTGTTTGTTTTGTTGTAATCGTAATCGTGTGCGGTTCGGAAATCATACGTTGGTTTAACGGCGCAACGGGATGATGTACACATGAGTCAAATCATAAATCGACATATGGCATACGTATATATGGCGCATACGGTATATGGTATATACGGGTTTATCAATGCATATTTGTATATAACGATATATATATATATTTAGAGATTATGTAGGCGCACATAACATGAAAATAAAAGAGATATAAATTAGGATAAGATATGGCATGGTTTCGACTTTTACATGGTTTACATATGGGTTAAACTAAAAACTAACTACAACGCGGGGCGGGGTTCACAAATTACGGGGCAGAGATGGAGCATCCTTGGGCACATTTCACAACTATAAGCTGCTGTTATGCTTTCTCGACTGGAAGTCATTGCTCTGGAGGAGACCTCCCCTTGAGATCGGATTACCCGATTGCCGCCTTATCGGCCCTGCCCTTTCGCTGTTAATCTACGCCCGATACGCACCGATGGCTTGAAGTTATTCTGCGAGTTGCGCTGCTGTTGCTGCGGCGTCTGTCCCGCCGGCTCGCCGCACTTGGGCGTCGGTGGCAATGGCCGATTGGCGTGCGGCGGATCCGGCACCACGATCAGGCGCTGTGGCGGCCTTGCTGGCGGACCCGGCTCCTCAACCTGCTGGCGCTGTAATCAAATAAGAGCGTTGAGTACATCAGAGCATATTGTAGGGCCACATTCATGGGCATCTCCTCACCGATGGCGGTTTTGGCTGCCGATTGGCCTGTGGCTGCTGGGCCTGCGCCTGCTGCTGGGCGGCCTGCTGAGCCTGTTGTGCTGCATGGGCCGCCGCTGCTGCCGCCGCCGCAGCCTGCTGTTGCTGCTGCTGGAGTTGCGCCTGGGCCTGGGCAGCGGCATGGGCGGCAGCCGCCTGGGCCTGCGCCTGGGCCATCAGGTGATGCTGCTGCTGCTGCTCGGCGGCCAGGCGACCCTCCTGGATCTGCTGGAAGTTGCGGCGCAACGTGTCGCCGCCTGGTGCCTGGACAATGGAGCTGTGCTCACCGGCCAGCTGCGGTTCGTCGTCGTCGTTGTCGGAGCCCGAGTAGCGGTAGTCCTCGCGCTCCTTCTCCTGCTTGCGCTTCTTGCAGCGATCGATGTGGTCCTTCAGCTGGATGCGCACCTGGCGATCTGTGGGCTGGTCCTTGATGAAGCCGTGCTTCAGCAGGTTCTCGGTGTAAGGCCGCTGGTGATAGTCCTTAACTGTTAGTGAAACATTAAGCTTAATTATTGATCTCATGGGATTTTAAAAAGTGCAATGGCATGACTCAAACCGGCGAAGTTTTTTTTGCTACCATAAAAGCAGATGACTCACCTAGCACCGTGTCAATAAAGCCGTGGAACTTCTTGGACCACTTCTTCGATTTGAGCCTGGGTGGCGAGTTGCGCGGAATCAGGAAGAGGGCGCGCATCGGATGCAGATCGCAGAGCGGGGGCTGTGACTCAGCCATCTCCAGGGCGGTGATGCCCAGCGACCACAGATCGGAGCGATTGTCGTACGTGGCGTCGGGATTCTCGTCGCAGGCAATGACCTCGGGGGCCATCCAGTAGGGAGTACCTATGGTGCGGGGGAGAGAAGCGGACGAAAGCCAGTTTAGCAGGTAGGATCGACGGTGGCAGGTGACTCATTTAGTTTACCGATGAATGTGTTGCGCCGTCCTATCGTGCGATCCAGCTGGGCGGAGACGCCAAAGTCCACCAGCTTCACCTCGGCGTTGTCGGTGAGGAGCACATTCTGCCCCTTGATGTCGCGATGGATGACTTTGTTCGAGTGCAGGTAGCTCAGGCCCCGCAGGATCTCGCGGCAGATGTAGGCGATCCACTCCTCCTTCAGGCTCTGACCCTTGGTGGACTTGACCAGATCCGTCACCGATCCAGCACCACAGTACTCCATCACCAGCCATAGCTGATCGTCCTTCCCAGGCGGTGACTTCTTGATGAAGGCTCCGTAGTAGGTGGCGATGTTGCGGTGATTCGAGTATTTCTTTAGCACATTGATCTCCAGCTTGATCTCCTCCTCTTCGTCCTCGGTGACGTCCATCACCTTTATGGCAGCCAATTGACCAGTCTTCGTGTGACGGCCCTGTAAATAGAAAAGCGAGAATTTTGGATGTTTAAAACAAAGGATTGATAGAAATGCAATTATGAAATGGAATATTAAGTTATTGAGGGGAATGCTTTCGGCATTGTTCATGTTCACATCTTATTTTTCGATGTGCGAAATATGATTAATCTCTGAATGAAGAAGGCCAAGTGACGAATTTAATTTTTTAGTCATCAGCAAACAATCTTGTTAGAAATTCAATTGAAACACAAACGTGATTTTTCCAGTCGCATATTTATATTTGCTCAGTTAAATCGCAATTTATATTCTTTAAATGCGGAAATTATACCTATGAATATTGAAAACTATGTAAAACCACTTGAGTCCCAAGAACCCCAACCGATTTGGTCTTGAGCACTGGCCATGATCGAGGTCAGGCCTGGGGGTTCTACTGCGTTTCCAGAACTCGGCTCGGTTCATTGCGGCATTGAGGCTGTTTAATGCACTTCAGCACCCTCCATTATGCCGTCGACGACAACAAGAAGATGGCGATGACGCTGGCGACGACCATGGAGGCGTTGGCTAGTGCAGCGCTGTATATATTCTATATATTTTATATGGTCTGTGGGTCTGGCCCCTTCCCCGCATTCCCGCCCGGCGTCCACAAAGTGCGACGCATAAAAAGTGATTAAGTAAACAAAAGCAGCCGCAACGCCAGCATCGGCATCGACTCCAATGGAATCAAACAATAGAACGCAACGAGGAGGAGCGCAAGTGGAGGGCAGGGAACTCTGTCTGGAGAGGAGCATCAACCTCGAGTGGGGTAATGTGTCTGCTCAATCAGGGTGTCAAGTAGTTAAGGTAAACATGCCACAAATATCTATTCAAGAGCGCCACGAAGGTGACTAAATCAGGACCTGGGTGTAGGAAACTAAAAAAAGATTGAGGCACTGAGGAAAATAATTTGCAGATTGAAAGTTCGTTGGAGTATTTTTCAGGCAAAGTTAACTATAGATTTTAACTTATCTGCCGAAAGGAGTCAATCTTAATTATTAACTCTCTCTACTCTTTAATTTGTGGCAATACTTAACCAGAGATTCAAGAGTCCCAAAGTTTCCAAGTCACGTTGCATCTTCGGCGTTTAGTGCTGGTGCTCAGACCAACCCCAACTAGTTTCAATCGCAAATTGTTTTTATTCTCTACCTCCTTTTTTTCTGGCCAAGATTGAGTTGTCCTGACCAACCGGTTGCTGGGTGCAAAAAGAGCTCCCAGCTTCATCAGCTGCCATCGGCTGCATCTCCGTTGCGGCTGCCTTGTCGCCTAACCTAAGCCGCTTTTAAAGTCATTTTACATTTAATACAGTTTTAATTGAGTGAGCAGGAGCATCGGGCTCCGGCCCCATCCATAAATCAAAATGCTTAACGAGAGATGATAACAATTTAAGTGACGATAGTCAGACGATGACGATGCGCCTTACGGTGCGGGATGGCATGGTATGAAATGTTGCCCGTCGGCTCTTCGATGTTCACTTTAAGAGGGTGATTACGATTTGGTTTCTGGTTTGCCCGACCCACGGGGAAAACACTCTGGAAACTCCATCTATGCGCTGATCTATATCTGTAATAGCTTCGAGTTGATCGGTGTATTTGGGCACCTTTAATAGACGTCGTTACAGCTCTATATAGCTGATGACGGAGAATCGGTTCCATCATGAAGCTTGACAACCATGTCCAACAAATATCAGAAGATTTTACAAAAATATTTACAACTGCAATGGATGGAAATCAGAATATGCAACGCCATTACTTATAGTGTACCCCATAACTCAGTGCGCAAAAACCTGTCATTTTCTTTCCGCTTATTGAATAGTTAGACGAGGCGTTACACCATGACTAGATCCTATCAAAATGTTATTAAGAAAATGGCCAAACGAAGCGAAAGGAGTTGGAGGAGAATGTCTTGGCCATCAGCGCATCATCGCCAGGTTCTAACTGTGCTGCAGATTTTATGCAAATTAATGATATGCACTAATGGAGCCTGACTTGCGGAATAGAACGAATTTGTGCATGAAGGAATCGATTAGATGGTGTATTGCACTTGTACCAGGAAATTGTCGTCTTCGATTTTTGAGTGGGTTCAAAATCCGCCCCGGGCCACGTAGCTATGTAATCGAAGAAGAAAGATGATTGCCGCAATTAATACAAAGAAAAATATTTGTGAATCACTCAGTGCGGTCGCACTCCCATTGGCATTTCTCCGCCTCCCGTCGGTTTCTTCTTAAAAGCCCCAAAGCAAATAGAGCTAAACAATCCGCTGAAACAAATAAACAAAGCCACTGACTGCGACCGACGACAAGCCTTTTGCCATATAAAGCTCCGACCGGGTAAAAGAGAAAAATCGCTGAATTTGTAATATAATCAAAATGTGAAAATGTTTTAAAGGTAAAGTCAACAATGGAATGAAGCTCGGTGCTCGAGTGGTGCAGCTGTCCGATTCGAGTTTGGATTTGCCTACCTATGCACAAGAGATGGTTTATGATTACCACACCGAGCACGAGTATCTGTCAGATACCGGCCACAGTCACAATAACACTCACAGATACACACACATACAGAGACGGATACGGATACAGGCGCAAATAAAATCAAGCGTGAAAAGAAACCCAAACAATAAAACAATCAACCCGATGATATGCCACAAATATACAGATACTTGGGCGCTAGGGTGGACCTGTCTCGTGGAGAAAGATACTTGAAATGGATTTACTTCTTTAAATAGAACAAGGCAAGGAATTTAACAGAGCGAGGCTTATATAAACTTCAGCTTGATTACCGAGTATCTTAACCTTTTGATTTCATAAAATATATGTACTTCTTTGTTGCAAAGATCGAAGGTCCACCGTAAACTGCATTAGTGGCTATAGAAAACTGCATAATAAGGTGGGAAATATATTCTCATAAGCATTGTATATATCAGATCGTGAAAAGTATACGTAAGAAGCATATGCAATATCTTGTTTTGGAAACTTCACTCTACCCCCGTTCGGAAACTATGCAAGTCGTGTAAATTGTCGACAAAAATCCCAGGGAAAAAATGCGAGAAAAATTCGCAACAGACGCTGACAGAAAAAATATGATTTTGGTCTGCAAGCTGGCTGATAACAGAAGAGGGAAAAAAAAATATATATTTAAACGCAAGTCGGAAACTGACGTTGCATAAGAGGCAAAAATGCTGTCAAGTGCCTCCCCTAAAAAGTGGCCCAAAAATATCAACTTTTGGACATGTTTTTCAAGTTGCCCCAACTTGGCACGCAAATCGCTTGAAACAAAGAGGAGAAAGGGAAATACATTTCATATACTATATACAACTGCGATTGTTTTAGCTGGAAGAATTTGAGTTCCGTTTGCGATAAGGAGAGAAATCCCATGTATTCTATACGATTAGCAGATGAAAATAAACGAGGAAATGGAAATGTTTTGAATAGATTAGCCGAGAGCTGGAATCAAGGAACATAGAAAGTAAAGTTATGAGTCGCTACAGAATTTATCTAGAATTTATTCAACCAAGCAGCTTCCCGCTCCACTTGCCCCATTTCCATGCAATTTATATCGATGGACCCACCACCCACCTGTCGCTGGTGTTGGGTAACCCAAAGAGCTCCAGCCACATCAAGCCAAAAGGAAACCAAACCACATGGTACCACCACTTTTCTCCTCTACTTCAGTCGATGCTGCTGCTGCTGACACCTTTCATTGAGCTTTGTGGGCATATTAATTGTGGCAACTGCATCCAACTGCATCTTGCAGCTCCCACACAGCCGCACACAGGCAATTCAATTACAACACTTGCGAGCCGCAGAGATCCGACTTGGAGTGCGAATGGAAACCACAGCACCACGCCCGTGCGATGCGTCGAGTTGGGTATCACAAGTAACCCACCGACCCAAAACCCACCGAGTGGCAACAGCCTCCGGTTTGCCCCACTGGCCCACAGAGTTGGGCACCTCCAGTTCGGATCAGCAGTGCAACACAGCTGCGTTTGGCCAACTTACGCAACATTTGTGCATGCTTTTTATTGTATGAGATGCCTGCTTTTTGCGCTGCCAGTCGATCGGTGTGCAAATTTGTAGACTCCATTCGAAAGGTGATTAGGTGGACCACACTGGGGTAAGAGGGGGCAACGAGGGGGAGCGGGAAGGTTAACGCTCATCAATTAGCAATTGTTGTTAGTTTCGTTGATTAACTTGGGTAATCAACGTTTTTGTTGTTTGAAAATTCGTAGGTGTGCTACAGTCAATACATTTTGTGTTGGAAATTCCAGTTATAGTTAGATTTAAACTTATATATTTGAAAATAAAGTTTAGCAGATATAGATTGTCTCTTTGGAAAGCCAGAGTGTGCCAAGCACCGCCTATCGAGGGCCTACTGTACTTTGGTACTCGCGTTGCTATATCTCGTTTGGTCTGCGAGTGTTTGCAGCTGGGTCATAAAACAGCAATGAAGGAGCAATAGTGCTTGAAATTTTTGTTTAAATTTATGCCCAGATATGTGGCTCAAATTTGGTCAGCGCTCGAAGTTCCAGGGGGGGAGGTTGGGTCAAAGGTTAGCCAGGCCAATAGTTGCACTTACCCCGCTCGATCCCGCCCACCCGTTCATTGAACCACTTAACAGGCTTTTTAGCACTTGGCTGCATTTCATTAAATTGAATTTTCCCAGCCGTCAGCAGAGGAGTGTGTCTGAGTGAGCGGGTGAGTTCGAGTGGAGTGGAGTGGAGTGGAGTGTTGTGGCATGGAGCAGCGCCAGGAAAAACCGAGTTCAAAGTGTTTGGAAAAGCTTTCCATTTTGTATTATTGCCAGGTTGCTGCCGTAGCCTCCACCTGGTTAACCTAGTTAGTCAAAGTTTGTTGTTTGATGTGCCAGTTATTTTCGTAGCCAAAGTGCCAGCGTAAATGTAATTTTGGCATTTACAATTTAAAAACTGATAGTACGCCACTAAAAGCTGTCTAGACAAATTGCCCGAGAATAAATCCAGTTATACCTAGGAATTTTATACAATAACTACTAAATTGATCAATAAAACACCATTAATTGACTATAAAAGAATTCTATTTTAATGTTCCCTTTAATAAATCATTTAAAACCAATCCCATTTACGAATTACCCTCTCATTCGTAATCGTAACAATTTCCCCCTACTTTCCAATCAATTACCAGCACAATTGTGGTTTATTCATTAGATTTACTGGCAATCCCCAATCACAAGAACAATTTGCATGGCCAGATTGTCTTATCAGCCGAGTATACCTTGAGAACTGACTCACGGACTCTATTTTCATTGTTGACGGCCAAAGTGTTTATTTGCCAGAGATAAGCGAGCGATGAAATTGTGCCAAAAGATAATTTTGGCATATGTGGGTCTCGGAATGGCGGTATATAATATAGGCTGTATTCAATAAAACCCAAATGTTGTGTGCGATAATGACGTCACTTTTGCGTGTCAACAATTTCCGGTTCCTTACCACTTAGGGGTGTGTGTGTTGTGTGTATTATTACTTCCCGGGTTTATATTCTAATTAATTGAGAGCAAGAGTGCGTCCCTCCAGAGCTGTCAAATTGCGATCCCCATTTCGGTAATTGGAAATTAAATGAATTAAGCGGAAAGACAGATAGGGTGGTCCACAAAAAAAGAAGGAACAACTTGCAACCGCAACACGACTGCGGGTCAACGGGTTCGCTTTTCACTCGTATTCCCATCTCCCCGATTGTGTGCGCAATTACATGGACAATACTGTACTATCAGCAATCCCATATATATGTGCATATATACTATATTCCGATGTCACATTATAAGTCAATATGCAGATAAGGGTCCGCCCGCCAGCAGCTACAGAAGAAGAAAAGGCTGTATCTTCAGTTAGATAGGTTCAATTCCCTATGGAGAAAAGACAAAGACTTTTCTCTGTTGCCTGCAGCAAATTATGCATGCAAACTAACAAAACTTTCACTCATAAATTAATTGTTCAACAGCAACAACGAACAAAAAAAATTAGAGTGGCGAAACAAAACTAAATATGCCCCAAAAGTGCCTGTTCCAACGAAATCGTGGAATTCCACAAAACAATCTCTGAGTAATCAGCGAAATGTTTGCATATTTAATCAAACCATAAATATTAAAACATTTGCTTATTGCCAAAGTTAGCCTTGTAGCCAAAACAACAAGCCATACTTGTGCCAATTGCTGAATAATGGCCAAACATAAAGATAAAGAGAGCTATCTCATTTGCTGATTTGTGGGCGGTAATTTGAACATATGGGTTTCAAAGTTTATTTGCAAAAGTAGGTCAATTGTCCATCAACACAGAGCAAAGAAAAGCGATTTGAAGCGGGTTGAGAGTTGGAATCGATATTTTCAAAGATATACAAAGTCTTTGTTTTACATAGATGGATATTTTTATATGTAGTTGGGATATATGCGAAAAAACACATCACAAAAGCATTCGTTTTAAGTGAATCATAGTGTTTGTGATAAAGAAATTAAGAATTATTAATTTCCCTGTTAAGCAGAACTGAAATCAAAGCTGATTTTCCTGGTATTCTAAATGAACCCATTAGCAAATCAAAGACGGTATTTGTTTTTGCCTTTTTTAATGGCCAAAAGAGCGACCTTTGATCAACCTTTTTTTAAATGGTGTTCGTGGTTTCAGTTTGCCGGAGAAGGCAGACCACAAAAATTTCACACGCCGCCTTCGAAAGTGATAAATTTTCAACTTCCAACATGCATATATAATTTGAGCCAAAAACAAAAGCTGTTAAAAAATAAATAAAAAGCGGAGGGACCACAAAAAAAAAACAGCAACCCACGCAGACTGATTATAAAAAATGCATAACTTAGCAGCTTCGACACCAACTCACCGGCCATCAAGAAGAAGAGGCAACTTCCCAAGGTCGTTACTGGTTGCCCCCACACATATAGATATATATGTATCTACACATATGTATCTATAGCTATGTATGAGCCACATTCCCCCACCTCGACTCAGATTCGATGACTTTCCCATCGCCGTTTGCTGCGGCCAGCAAAATGTGCCTTTCTTTTATTTTTCGCACTTGGCGAAAAAAAAAAAAAAAAAACACTCGAAAACGTAAACCCAAAATCCCATTTATTGTTTTGGCACAAAAGCTGCGGGGCAGGGAGCGCACAGGTTGCCTTGTCAATGAAAAAGTGTCAGGGCTAGAGATTTAATTAAGCGAACAAAGCGAAGCAGCCAGCCCGAAATCAGCAATCCAAAGCCAAAATACAAAATACAAAATACAGAGCAAACGCAGAGTTAGTGAACCTCCACTAAAAATACAATGAGCGGGAAATAGCGCAGAAAATGCAGGGAATGGCTGAAGATAGCGAGGGAATCATTTAAATTTTTTCTGAAACTGGGAAAGAGAAAGGAGACTAAGTTACACTGCAATAAACTAAGCTTCTAAATATAATCTTTAAGATATGGCAAATACATACTAAGTTATCCCACATTCCTGCTAATGAAAATACTTCAAGAACTTTCTGAAGTATCTTTCAGTTACTTCTTAGATTAAATAGCTATCTAAAGATTAGTTTTAGATCTCAATCGTATAACTCTTTAGTGGAATGATCATAAAAGTCTAGTAATTCTAGAGATTTGTTAGATCTTATGCCCAAAGTTTTTCTTTGCGTGTAGCCGCTCTGTGAACGTGTCAATGACTTGTGTTTGCTTAAATGCTTTTGGAGCCTACCCAACAGATACTATTTGCGTAATAATTAGTTGTTTTTTTATATCTGTGACATTGAGAGCGCCTTTTATGCTTTTTCGGGTACTCGTGCACTAATTGCTGGCTATTTTATGTGTGTGAGTATAGTTTCTCCTCTGTATTTCGCTTTTTTTGCTGCTGTGGCTTCCTGCTTGATTTGTTTATTGGCTTTAATGTATTTTGCATGTTTCGCTTGTCGTGTTTTATTTTATTGACTGCCCTGCACTGCAGTTTCTGCCTCTTTAGCTTCAGTTTCAACTTCAGTTTCTTTCTGCCTGGCTGCGCCTGCGCCGTTGGTTAATTTCTTTCCCCCCATTTATTTGCTTGCGTGCTTTATTATCATGTCTCGCTCATAAATATGTATTGTGGTCTTGCTGTCTGCACTTGTCTGTCTCCAACTGGAGCTCCACCTCCTCGCCAGCCTCCTCCTCCTCCTCCGCATCCATCTCCACCTCCCCGTGCTCCTCAATCCATCTGCTTCCTTCTCGAGTTCCACGTAATTGGGTCAAAGTTCGCCCAGCTATGAAAAATGTTAATTATACGACAACTGTGGGCCGCTGTCGTTGTTTTTATTGTGTGGGCGGAAACTAACGGGAGCCAAGCCCCAAAAATAACATTTATGAACATTGCGGAAATTGGGCTTTGTGTGTGTGTTTCTTTTTTTTGGATACCAACACGTTCATATGCACTTAGAACATTTAAATTATGACGCATATTTTATGCAATTAAGTACATTTCAAGTAAAAACTATTCACTAATTTGATTTATAAGTTGTAATCTCCAAGCTATTTTCATATTTCTTTAGCGATAACAAAATGCCACATTTAGTTAGGAATAAGTCGTGCAACTTCTTGTGAAATGAACTAGAAATATATATTAGACAGCTACGCTGCTAGTAAACTTCTTTCGCATTCGTAAACTTTTGTAAAGTTTCTTTGTCTGAACTTTGCCTCCTGGCCGGCCACCGTTCTCAATTTCCAGTTGACCACGTTTTTGAAGTCAGACTTCTCATTATAACTTCCACACGCCCCCAACTGCCAACAGCAAGAAATCAGTGCACTTGCCATAAGACCGTTAACACGTTGCACTTGTACGTGTTCCCCGGAACCGCATGTGGCTAACGATCCGATCCTCCCCTCGCCCACGACTCCTCCGCCACGATTCCATTCCAATTCAGCTCCTCTGACTCACTGGACGACAGTTTGGCCAGCTTATTAAGTGCGATACAAGCTGGCAAACAAACAGCGCAGTTGGTGGAAATATCGAGTTATCAATAAAACGGAAGTGCCCTAAACAAAACAAACACGAAAGCGAAAACAAAACGGGGGAGACAGATAGTCATAAATCAATGGAGCTTGGCGAAAAGATTCCCAGAAACGAAATTAAGTCATGCTAAAGATCGTCATTGACTGGAAATCCAAATACCCAAAAAAGAAAAAACACCCAGGCCAAATTGAAATTATGATTAAGGCAAGCGGCAGCGGGCCAAATGGCAAAAATTGGTCAACACATTGGTCTGTGACGTTTGATAAGCTGCTGGGGCCAAAAAGGTGGCTCTCCAAAGCGAATGTAAACCGGTTGGACAGTCAGTCAGTCAGTTAGTAAGTAATCGGCGAAAAGTCGGCTAAAACCACAGCCAAATAAATACCAACGAAATGAGACATACAGCGAGCAAGTGGATGGACTCCGCATCCGTTACTTTTTAAGTGCGTTCGAGTTCCTAGCCACATGCAGATACAGATACAGATACAAACACACAATCAGAATCAGATACACAAAGTATCTGGCGGCATTACTCATGCTAATTTCACACAGATGCTCGGCCACTGCGGAATAATGAACAACTTAAAGCGCCAAAGACGTCGCCGAGTTGAGTTAACAAGTTCTCAAAGAACTGCGGGTACACAGTAAACAAAACTTGTGGCTCATACAATTTTCGATTATTATAATTATTATATTTGATTGGTTCATGGCAACTTTTTCCCAAGTGTCTTACATTTTGATCTGCGTAACCCTAACAACTTCAGTTGTGTGGGAGATTTCAGTTGACTGGCATTTCTTTGGCCATATTTTGGGCCATAAAGATATGAAATTGCAGAGACTTTTGAAAGCTGCCAATGCCAACTGATTGACAGCAGAATTTCGTGAAATGGTGTAACCGATAGAGCTTAATCCACCTGAAGAACCTTATAAGGGCACACGTGAAAGAGCTGGTCATTCCGAGAAATTAAATGAAATACGAATATGTGTGTATGGAAAGGAGATTATGAATAGCCAAGCGCAACAACCTTGAAGGTAGATGTGGAAATTCACTGGCTGAATTACTCATTCTCCAGATATTTCAACTCTGCGATGATTAACTCACTTAGTACAAAAGCTCATATTAGATGGGGTATCAAGAAAAATACACAAACTTGTGAGATTGTATTTCAAACAAACATCAGTAAGCTTTCTGCCCTGCAATATATAGACTCTACATTTTGAAACGATTAAAAAACTTGCTGATTGTAGTTCTCTAACATTTTTGTTCTACTTTAAAGAGCAAGCCCTTCTTCTCCCCAATTTAGCTTTAAATGGCAACCAACAGTTGTACAACTTTATGGCGCCCAAATTACTCCTTTTCATGCAGTTTCGAACCCATTCCCAAATCAAATTACCCACTTCGAGGGTATAAAAATACTTTAGCATCTGTAGAGGCGATAAACAACAACTTGCAAATCCAGCAGCAACGGCAACTCAATTTGGTTGCATTCATCACAGAGATGCCGGCGGCGACCCCCACAAAGTGCAACAGCAACATGCAACTGCAACAACAACAACTGCAGCACTACGAACGCCCAAGCACCAGAACAACAACAACAAAAGCAACATCCAAAACTTGCCGTTGGCCTCCCAAGCGGCGCATGCCACACTTTTTCCGCTTTTTCTGATTTTCCAACAGCTAACGGTAATTTACAAAAGCAATGTCTATTTTTGTACCGCCGCCGCTGCTGCTGCTGCTGCTGCACAATTGTATCTTGCAGATACATTTTAAACTTATAATTTAAATACAGGCACAAAGTCAAGGCATTGTTTAGCTGCGTGATTATGATGATGATTGTTCCTGTTGCTTCTAATACTCTTCAAAAGGGTATACCAAATTCTGAAGCTAACGCTGAGCTTAAAACAAATGTCTTTATGAAGTTATTAGCTTGGTTAGTAACGGTTTCTTATATTACGATTGATACAGATACCAGAAAAAGGTATTAAACTAAATTTTGAAGGGCATTTCAACTTCGAATTTGAAGAGTTTTGACCTCCCTTTTTTTATTCTTGCTTTTATTATTCCTACTATCACTATTAACCCGCCAGGCGCAGAGCCAGAAAAATGTGTTAATGTGTGAGAAGAATCCGTTCTCGGCATTTCTGTTTTGGCTTGTAGTCATTTTTTGTTTTGTTCGCCGCTTTAAGTTATTAGACATCATAGCGGACACAAACTAATTAAAGCGACCAGAACAAGACGGAAGATGAGGCGTCGCCCTGAAGATACAGATACCCAGATACATATCGCTTATAAAGAAAAAAACATTGCAAAACTAAAGCAAAACGCAGTCAAGCATTAACTCTAACGATTGCTAATTATAAAGAGACTAAGTGACTCCCAGAAGCCAAAAGTCTGAGATCATTGCTCTCTCGGCGAAAATTTGCTTATGAAAAGAAAGCCGTAAAAAAAAACTTAACAAGCTAATAAAATATAACGATTCGCTTACCTTGTAGACCTGACCGTAGGTGCCATTGCCCACAACTTCGATGAGTTCAAAGATGCCAGCTGGATCCTGAAAGAGAGAATGTGGAGAACATGAGTGATGGATGAACTGGGGAAAATCAATGTGGAAACGCCCAAATAAAATCCTTTTATTTTTCATTCCGCCCAGCTGCCACACACACGCTCACACACACACTGCAAACAAAGAACCCTCGAATGCCCCTCTTGAAACCCTCTTTTTTCGGAACCCGCACCACTTAAACAACCTTTAAACACGAACCAGTCCGGGATTTCCCTTTGTTTCTTGGTTGTTTGTAAACAAATTATTAAGGCATAACAATACAAATAAGGAGAGACAAGTCCGCAGAGGCACTCGCACTGCGCTAAAAATAAAAAATCCTCGATTTCCAAATTCCGATTTGGATTCACCCCCCATCCCATCCCATCCCATCTGATATCCCTTATATTCCACTTTCATGCCCATTCTCGGTTCCCAAAAGCCATACAAATTGCATGCGAGTTCATTGACACGCAGCTCGTGACACGAGCGTGACACGACAGCGAGAAGTGGAGGCAGGCACAATGCTTTCTATTTTTATTGGAGCGCAGGTGATGGAGGAGAGGAGCAGGGCGCGAATGGGGCCACTGGGATTACAAAGACGTCCAGAACGACAGGTAAGGCAATGCCAATTAAAATAACAACAAAAACAAGAACGCCGCCATTTCAACAGGTAACTGACTTTTTCGACAGCCCCAGTTGACGCTCAAAGGTTCGAGAGGTTGTGGGTTCAGAGGCACGAGGCGCACATAAAGAAATTGTGCCCAATAAATATTGATTTAATAGGCTTACGGAGCGGAGCTATTCTTGGAAAATTAATATGGCTTTTTGATAGACTTATTGTCCTGGGACAACGAAGATAATATTATTATATTAGATTATACTAGCCACGAAGCACGAAAGTAAGCTGACTGAGCTATGACATGCATATTAGCTACATCTTTGTTTCATTGCCATAAGTATATAAACCTAATCCTCCAATTTCAGTGTAGATGGATAAGAAAAGTTAGTAAGCTGCAGTCAGTGCTCCAAATTCACTTTGTGCAAAAGTTCTACAACAAGTTGAGCAGGCGAACTCGAAAGAAGGTTGATTGAAGTCTTACAAGTTTTGGGAAAAGCGCCCAAGAGAAATCCACACATTATTGACAGAAAATATATCGCGGAATATAACTCTTGGCTTCCTCAAACGATTGATTTATGGCGCATCATAAGTTGTCAGCTTAATGCAGCTTTAATCCCCATCAAACGAACTGCAGTTTTCCAACCCCCCGGGTGAATTCGCCCATAATTTTCCACGGGGTGGAAGCTCCCTTAAGCTGCAGGAATTAGAGACCAAAAGACAAAAAGTCAACAACCAAAAAAAAAGTGTAGTAAAAGTAAAGTAAAAAACCACGAAATAAACAAATAGGGAAAATCTAAGAGGGGAAAAAGCTGAAGAACTATGGAAGCCGCTTTGAGTAGATTTATGGCTGCACCCCCAGCCCTTTTTTTTACCACTCGAGACCCAGAAAAGTGTGTCAAACACATGCGATAAAGGGAAAGGCAGGGAAAAGCCAAAACAAGAGGGAAAACAGCCCAGAGACAAAGGAAACGTGCTGGGAGTGCGACGGCAATTACTGCTATTTATGGCTGATTACTTCACGTTGTAAAAATCAATTAAAAATTCACAAAAAATGAACTCACTGAACGGTGAGGAAAACGACGAAGAAAACCGAGAGAAAAGTATCTGCTGGAACCACTCCATGACTCATTAGCGTTGACATGTTAAGCAACACAGAAACAAATCCCACCAAATGAGCAGTCCAACGGCCGAGTGGCGGAGAGCGGGGATGACCGGGTTCAGGTAGCCGTTAGAAAAAAGTTCTAGTCGGTGGTCAGCGATCGTACACTGCGAGAAAGTATCATAGTACTTTTTATGAATTTCTAAATTCTAAATTCAAGTATCAGATATTTTATCTATATCTCAGGAATAAAGTCCCTCCCATGAATAAAAGGTAGGAACACTAATCTGCACAATATATTCTAGATTTTCTCGCAGTGTAGATTTGGTTACAGTTATCAGTTACCAGCAGGCAAAACAGGCTGGTTCGGATGTTGTTGGTACTGTAGCTTATTCCTGCCGCTCTCTTTGGAAATTGTCCAGCTGCCGACACATGTGAAAACCACTGCACCCCTCCCACCACCTACTTCCCTTCCCCGCCCCGCCCCCCTTTCCTACTTTTTCGCCTTTTGTTTGCCTTTCCTCGCCAGCCCCCCATATTGTTGTTGCCGCTGTTTGTTTTTGTATTTGTCCAAACGGGTACAACTAAAACTAAAACTAAACAACCCGTTGGAGGCCGAAAGATCGAGTCGCCGACCAACGCAGTCGCTGGCGGTACAGTGAAGATTGCTTTAGGATCAACCTTTGATGTTGTAAGACTAGAGATTTCAATCTAATTTCCAAAAACTACCTCAAATAAATATGTTTTTTTTATGAATTAAACTTGTTCATCCATGTTATATAGAATGTAAAATAAAGAAGTGTGATTATTGGGTTTATGATGACTTTTTAAGTTTTGTTGTCAGTTTCTTTGGCTAGTTGCTTCATTACTACAGTTTGCTTGGCCTGGCAAACTGGAATTTTTTGAGTTGTTTTGTTTTGCTTTGTTTGTCTAAAAGCGCAGAACTACCCCCCACCCCTCATAGTTGGCCCGCTTCCCCTGCAAAAGGCTTGGCCCAGTTAGCAGTAAAAAATGCAAAGAGCAGGAGAGTGGCTTAAAACAGGACTGACTGCATATTAGGACGCCCATGCAATTCAATCGAGCTGGCTTATGCAGATGCAATGGCTGCACTAGGAAAAAAGTGGTAAACCTTGTAAAACATTCCAATTAGAACTAGGAAACTGTGCTGAAATACTCATAGTTTTTAAAATATTATTTCCTGAAATATAATTTAGTTGATTTTTAATCTCAATTAGTACTATTTTTTCGCAGTGACCCAAACTATTTCTCTTTGTTGGCTTAATTCGTGTGGGTCGCGTGGCCAATTCGATTAGGAATGCACTCAGCTGACGTCACGAAGCCCATTTACCTACTTTTCGGGTATCAGCAGCACATGAGCCAACTCTGATTAGAGCTGATTATTTAACGACCGATTTCCACAGATCCACATGGAAAACAAAATGATTTCCCAACACCCCGGGGAAATTTGCTTCTATAAACACACGTTCGATTGCGAAGAGATGCCTCTTCCCGAACTTTATAAAAAGTATTTTCCCGGGTACCGGGGCCAATGTTGTTTTAACCCACAAAAACTGAAACATGTGTGGATTTCTCGATTCTTTCCACTCCTCAGAGCAAATTGCAGCGCAGACGGACACATGGAACAAACCGAACAAATGTGGGCGAACACGTTTTTATCGCAGCTAACGAAATGCAATAAATGTTGATTAAAATAAACACACACTGCGGAGAAAGGAACTTGAAATAATGAAGTTAAATTTAAAACGCAGTATAGTGCCACTTAAAAGAAGAAGCCCATCTCGTGAATTCTTCAGAACAAAGTTGTTGGATCTGCCCTTTGTTTATACTAGATACTAAATAT
Source organism: Drosophila simulans (assembly GCF_016746395.2). Taxonomy (NCBI): domain Eukaryota; kingdom Metazoa; phylum Arthropoda; class Insecta; order Diptera; family Drosophilidae; genus Drosophila; species Drosophila simulans. The sequence goes on from NC_052522.2 coordinate 2,556,553, forward strand.
TACTGATTGGAGATCGGTTTCTTTCAGTGCACATGCGAGTGAAATACACATAAAGAAGTGGCAGCCACACCAAAATGAAGACAACCAGCGTTATCAGTGGAGAATAAAAGAAACTGCACCAAATACAAATAAAGGGGGAGTCGTAAAAACCAGAAATAATTAATGAAATTTGTGCTGATGAATGCAGCTCGTGGTATCTTATCGGACACAAGGAGTGGAGTGGAGTGGAGTTCTTATCGAGTGAACAGAAACCAGAACGGAAGCCTCACAAAGCGGGCCAGTTTCGAGAGAAAGAAGCTTAGCTTTAAGGACTCTGACCTTTTGTCGTTTTCTATTTCGGGACATTCCACAGCTAGCGCATCTCTCTCTGCTCTCGGCCATTGTGTTTAATGACCTTTAAAAGCCACGCACAGACAGGTCACCGGAATATGGCAGACATGCAGGCGGGGGGCCGCCCACGTCCACGCCCACTTTAGCGCCCCTCGCCGAGAGGAGAAGGCCAAACAGAAATAAAACAACAAATAAAAACAACACTTCAAACAAGACACACATCACAATTCATATTCTCATGCCTGCTGCCATTTTTGCTGATTTTGCTTTGGGTTCGTCGCCGCTTTTCTTGGCAGCCAGTGTTGTGTGTGTGCCCCATCTTAATCATCGTTTTCATCATCATTATCATTTGAATCCACATTATCGCCATCTTCAAGCTGTCTGCTGCAGCGCAGATACAAACACACACACACACACAGCGATCCAGATACATGCGGCTCGCATAGATACAAAAGCACGCATGGTGTTGCTCTGCTCGCTTCTGCCTGCCGCCTTTTAATAAAGTAAACTAAACAATTTTCATTCTTGTCTCGTTTTTGTCTCGTCTTCGTCGCTCTGCATCGACTATGAACAATTTTTCATAAACACACACGGGCTAACAGTTGGGGGTACAATAATAGTGCCATCGGAGAACTGCGAATATATAACTCGATGAGCCTTTAATCCAAAAACTATATACTCTTGTTTTAAAAATAGGTTTTCTAAACATTATATATGAAAATATAATATCCAACCGAAACTCTCCCCAAACTAATGGTATAATCTCTCAAATTTGACTCCAGATTTTCAGTGCTAACTTAATTTATAGAACTTCATGGAACATCCCTTTTTTAAGGCCGCCTTAAAGCCTATTATTTTGGCCTCATCTGTGGGTGAAGTACACACACAGCCACAGCGGCGCACATGCCGAAGCAGCGAGGCGACGACCCAAGCACCACCACCAGCCCACTCCCCATCGACCCCCCAACCACCCCCGCCACATCCAGGCAGAGTCAACAAACGGACACTCACACACACACTCGTGCCAAACTGAACTTTCGGTGGGTGCGCAAAGCAAAAGAGATGGCGCCCAACGTGGGGCCGGCGGGCGTGGTGAGTTCCGTTCCGCCACCGAGAGTGGTGAGAGTGGTGAGTGTTTGGTGAAAGAGAAAGGCAACAAACGCATGCGGCAGTGCGTGCGGCCACAGGGGGGTTAAAGGGGGGCGCTAAGGCGGCCGAAAGGGGGTTAAGACTCGACAAATTCATTGAGAAACGAAGCGAAACAAAAAATAGCTTGGCAAAGCGGAGAAGGTGACACCGGCCGGTCAAAAGTTGCGCACACCACTCTCACATTCAAAACTTACAGGGTGGGTGGTGCCAAGTTGGGTGGTTTTTTGTCAGGCAATGAAATCGAAATGCCAATGTGCATTTATCAACTCGATTATTATTGTGATTGCTTCGAGGGGGAGAACGGAAATCCAGAAAAAAACCTTTTTTCGTTGCCATGGCAAAGTGCAAAAAAGGCCGAACACAAAGAAAAAGAACTCGCTTTTGTTGTACTTTTAAACAATTTGCATAAATGTGCGGGGGAAACCTTCGAGGGTTTGACGACTGGAAAGGCCAATCGAGTTGGGTAAGATATTGTGGGGTATTTTTGGAACCAAGTTGTAAGTAGCGAGGCTTCTTTGCGAGTTGCAGGAATTTAAAATGTAGTAACAGATAAAAAATCATCATGAAATCAAAAAGAAAAGAATTCATATTGGTTGCATTTTGGTTAGTTCACAAATAACTTTTAGATTGCAATCTATGAAATCTAGTATGGAACTAATCGATTATGGATGGAACCTTTCAGATAGTGTAAATAGTTTGTGAAATCGAACTAACAAACTACGAACGGAAATTGGAGTGTAAACGACCACACCTGGGAAAATAATCACGGGGCGGTCACTTTCCCGTTAATCGGGCGAGGCGTGTTAATGAATAAAGCTGAGGGGGAGGGGGCAATGTGGGGGCTCTATTTTCGGGGGGCTCTGCTGCTGTTTCTATTTCTAGTCGTATTCCATTTCCATTCGAGATGGATAACCGCAGCGTATTGACTCACTTTTAGGGCCGTCAGATCGATATCGTCCAGTGAACAGTTGACCGATGGAGCCAGTTGTTGTTGCTGCTGGTGCGCCATTTTGATTTGCTATTTTATGTTGTTCTTCTGGATCTGGAGAATTGCTGCTGCTGATTCTTCGCACGCAGAAAGAGGTGGAGAGAGGAGAAATGCAAATAAGACGGTGAACGAGGGGTGGGGGGCAAAACAACGGGGAGAGAAATAGAGTGGAGAAGGAGCGGCCGAAGGACTTTACTGCGATTTTAGATTTATACGCTCTTTACCGCGATTTAAGATTTATACGCTCTAAATGACAAATGCCACAATAAAAAACCCGTGCAATTAACAAACTATTTGTTGCTGTCATACAACTTTTCTCTTTTCGCTTCTCCGCTCTTCTTCTCGCTCTCTCTCTCTCTCCATCTCTCTTTCTCACTGCTCTGCCTCTGCGTGCGTGTGTGTGTTTTGTGACGGAGTGTTTGTGTGTGTTAGTTAACGTTTGGCAAACGGGGCGCGGCTCTTTTTATTCCCCAGCACTTTTTAAAATCTTTTCTCGCCCTTAAAGCATTTATTTATCACTGCCGATTCATCTGCTACTTCGCACACACTGCACAATTTCAATATTTTTTTTTGCGGCGCTCCGATGGACCAGCCTCACACACACACCCACACCAGCGCAGCAGCCTGCGTATGTGTTTGTGTAGGTAGACAGAAAAAATCTGCCACTCGCTTTTTCCTCCCGATTGCGTTTTGCGTTCTCGCGCAGGACTCGCGATTTTCACTGGCGTAACGCGAATACGTACTCTTCACGCACAGCGATGGGCGCCTATCGCCTTTGCATCGCACAACCAGCTGAACAGTTCAATTTCCCAAGTTCAGTGAAAATCAGAACGGTTTTCCGTTTTACGCGACGCCAAAACCCCGACGGATTCCAACAGTGTGACCAATTAGCCGATGGCAGCTTATTCCATCGCCAACTGAAAAATACTTCGCGATTACCGTTCTCATTTCTGCGCACATACCGCAAATATATCGAGCCGTAGAAGGCCAATTCGTGTGCCCGTATATTTTTCTCTTGCAGAATGGCAAATTAACAAATTAACACCTGTAATCAATAAATTAGATTATACATTCACTAATTCCAATCAGAATAATTAAGTAGGCTGGGAAACATAAAAAATATTTACAGATGTGATATTTTATTTCATAGGGTAACACAACGATTTAACCATTTCATGTGGTTGTATATATTGGAATATAAGAATGCAAATATAAGCAATATGGTCGAAGATTAGATGTGATTAGACGTCTAAAAATGTACGCAAGTGAAATAAACGCAGTGCGGTTAACAGCCCAAAATATCTTTCATAACAGAGTGCTATCGGTTTTGCAACATTTCCACTGATTTCTTTGCACTCGCTATTTTATTTCTGATTGGGTCGTTTTTGTCATTTCTCATCCAATTCGAATTGCACGAGTCAACTTTCCAATTTAACACGAATTATTCAAATTGTATTATCAAACATATATTTAAATATCCTTTTTATAATCGGTTCGATTATGTGATGTACATTTCAGCGAAAGTGACCTGGCAAAGATTGAAAACAAACCTGCACAGTTAAGCTTATAGAGTCTTGAATTTTCTGGGCAAGCGAGCTATTGATTATTAACACTCCCGAAAACTGAACAGCAAATTAACAATTTCGCGAATACCCAAAAAAAAACAGTGAGAAACAGCTCTTTCCCCAGCAGCACGATAGTCACGCCGCCAGACGCCAAATACAGCCACACTATTCCCTGCCCACCTCTAGGACGTCTTCCTCTTTTCTTTTCTTTTCGCCCCGTTTCCGGAGTGGTCGTATTGGGCAAATTTTAATTTTACGGTAAGCCACGTGCTAAATTTTGTCAATTTGGTGGTGTTTTCAATTGCGAAAGTTGTTTACAGTGCGCAATTTAACATTGTAACCGTGAAACATGGAATATTTCAATTTTCTGTCAAAATATTCGGATAAGACAGAAATTCCGTAGCGTGTTGCGTTGAATGGCCATCTTGTTTAGTGAAACAGCATTTGCCATATGGAGTTCTAGTACTAATCCCGTGAATTTGTCTTGCAGCAATGGGTCGCGTTATTCGTGCACAGCGTAAGGGAGCTGGTTCCGTGTTCAAGGCGCACGTGAAGAAGCGCAAGGGAGCCGCCAAGCTGCGTTCCCTGGACTTCGCCGAGCGTTCCGGCTACATCCGCGGAGTTGTCAAGGTGAGTAGTGTGCTTCTTGGATGACCACCTACACTACACCTATCCAGTCAATGTGGATGAGATCACATGCATATGGCCATGCCACATTCAAGAAACCTGCTTGAGCACCTGTGTTAGCTTACTAGAAGTTACCTCAGTAGCTCATTTGGATTACCTGCTTTTGAACTGTAACTAAGCGAACCGTACACCTTTCATGTTCCAGGACATCATCCACGATCCCGGCCGTGGCGCCCCTCTGGCCGTCGTCCACTTCCGCGACCCCTACCGCTACAAGATCCGCAAGGAGCTGTTCATCGCCCCCGAGGGCATGCACACCGGCCAGTTCGTGTACTGCGGCCGCAAGGCCACCCTTCAGATCGGCAACGTGATGCCCCTCAGCCAGATGCCCGAGGGTACCATCATCTGCAACCTGGAGGAGAAGACCGGTGATCGCGGCCGTTTGGCCCGCACCTCTGGCAACTACGCCACCGTGATTGCCCACAACCAGGACACCAAGAAGACCCGTGTCAAGCTGCCCTCTGGCGCCAAGAAGGTCGTGCCCTCGGCCAACCGCGCCATGGTTGGCATCGTCGCCGGCGGTGGTCGTATCGACAAGCCCATCCTGAAGGCCGGTCGTGCTTACCACAAGTACAAGGTCAAGCGCAACAGCTGGCCTAAGGTGCGTGGTGTTGCCATGAACCCTGTGGAGCATCCCCACGGTGGTGGTAACCATCAGCACATTGGTAAGGCCTCCACCGTCAAGCGAGGCACATCCGCCGGTCGCAAGGTCGGTCTCATTGCTGCCCGTCGTACCGGTAGGATCCGTGGTGGCAAGGGCGACAGCAAGGACAAGTAAGCTCTGGCTGCAGCAGGATTCCGGCGTGGCGCAGGTTCCGCCTGAGATCTGGGTAGTGGTCGTGCTCTGCTGTGCGGCGTCGTGGGAGAAATCGCTATTCTACATGGATAATCTGTATGTTCTAGGCATACGCTTGACACGGCAGAATAAAACTTATTTGTAAAAACTATCCTTCGTTTGCTTTTTAAATTTGTAAGGGCTAAGGAACTAAGCTGATGCTAGATTTTAGTTATTAGCTTTTGTTTAGATTTATTTGGTAAATACACGTTATCAGCAAATTCTAGTTTTCAAACAAAGAAATGCTTGTGTAATTTGGAATACATATAAATATTGAATATGGGCTAGTGTGGGCTTGTATTTATATAATACTAGATTTAAAAAGTTTAAAATTGTAATCAAAAAATGTTTGGTTGTTATTTACATGATTGTAAATATTTTATTTTTACAACTCAAAATTATAAATAGTGCCAGTGTTGGGTAATCAAGTAACTGCAAGCAACAGTCACACTAATTGAAATCAATTCGAAACAAACGGTCTATTACACTAAGTTCAAATTCAACGTAATCTTTTAATGGGTTTAACACAAATTAAATATAAATAATAATAACTTTCTGCCAAATATGAGTGTTCGCACCTTTTATTTCGATATACCTGAGACATAGCTTAGGCATATCGAATACTTATTCGATATTGCCTCGCAAGATCTATCGCAAGCGAGAGGCCCACCTCTAGTTGGTGTGCGCGGAGTGGAGTGAAATAAATCGAAGTAAATTGCGTCGAGCGCTGCAAAATAATGGATCGCACTTTCTACGAGGGCTGGCTAATTAAGTCGCCGCCCACCAAGCGCATTTGGCGAGCAGTAAGTTTCCGAAAATGGAAAATCTTAGGCTTTCGAAAACCTGAGTGTGTGTGTGTGTGCAAGTGCTAAGGAATTTTCCTGGAAACCCCAGCTCAAATCGAAATCAAAATGAAAATTCTGATCCAATCAAATCAGAAATGTCCAGTGATTAGTGAAATGTGCAATGAAAAGAGAGCCGCAATTGGCTAACGGTAAACTTGGGGCCGGAAGAGAAATACCGCAATCTTTGTCCATCGATTGACTCACGAATATGATAAAAAAAAACGATGGATAATGGAAGTGGCATTTTTTTTACAATTACGCTAAGCCTGTATTGGTGCCTGCCTCAGCGTGTGTGTGTGTGTGTCTGTGTGCGTTTATTTGGCGTTGTTGTTTGTGGTATAATTTAATTCATTATTAAGCCGAGGGATTGCAGTTCCAGTATTCCAGTTGATTGGAATGCAAACAAGCTGAAAACCGCAACAGAAATTGCGAAAATGTGAATGAATTTACGATGGCTTCCTCTGCGTTTTTCCCTCTCTCTCTCTCTCTCTCCCCGCCACCCATCCGCTTTCTGTTTATGTTTGCTTTTGGCGTGGGAACGTGTTTTTTTCTTTTGCCCTGGTCTAAATTTACGCTTAATTAATTTTTCGTTTAATGTTTACTTTAGGGAGCCGTTCGTGTATTAAATTTCCGCCAACTGTTGCGTTTAATCAAATTTACTTGCCCCGTATTTCGTGTATGCATGTTTTTTATGCGCATATGTGCTTGTTTTTGCTTTTTTATGTGCACGGACGATAAGATGGATCACGCACAAAAACAACAACATAAACTACCGACGTTGACCAAAAACAATGACGCACTTGTCTTTCCAGCTCCTTGTTGTTGTTGCTTTTGCCTATGCTAGAGATGCGCTACTGTAGTGCCAGTTTTATAAGTTTTATTTACTGTCCATCATAATGTATGCCTTATTAGATCTTATTGAATAATTATTTCTTAAACATTTAGGTGATAAATAATTGAAAAAGTCCTTGTGCAAAGTATGTTTGTTTATATTATTAAATATAAATAGAATGCTTAGCTCAGACCAATACATTTAACTGGCCTTTAAACTAGTTAAGCTAAAATTAAAAAGTTCTCCCTTATCCGTTCGTGACACGACACGGTGTAGTGCGCCCATCTCTAGAGCGTTCATTTGAAACCACTTATAATGGATACGACAGTTCCAAGAACACCCAAACCGTTGATCAAAAGGTCTGCAGCACAGAATTTTCAGTTACAGCAAACGCACTTTATGGTTTCACTGTACTCAATTTGTTTGCTTATGTTGAGGCGTGCAGTAGCGGCCAAAATAGTAGTATTCAAGCACACTATTTTGAAAACTGCCTAAGATTATAAATAAATAACTAATCCCTTGATATTAACCCTCGTCCAAAAATGGAATATTTTGTTGTAAAGGCTTACATCAGCTTTCTATTTAAAAAAAAATTCCCCTTTCAAGCGCGTTAAAAGTAAACAAATTTAGAAATATTGTAAAAATAGAACCTTTGCCCGCACATTTGTATGCGTTTCTAATATCTTGAGCGCCATTGTATAAACAAACTTTAATGATGCCTCGAGAAAATAAGCTGCGTATTTCCAGCGCCTCGGGGTGCCAATTTCTGGCCTGTGTGCGGCATTATGTTTATTGTTTATAATTCAATTAAGCGTGATATTATACAGTCCGAAAAAATCCATCCATTATCAGCTGGAGTTTTTAGTTTTCAGCGGGTTCCCGAACCTCTCAGCTGTTAATTTCTTAACCGTTTAACGGTAACGTGGGCGTGGGGTGTTATTTCTTTGTGTGTGTGTGTGTGTGTGTGTGTGTGTTGATTACCCAAGAAAATGCCAAAGCAAAACATGATTCGCGGAAAAGCAGCGCCGCCGCCGTCGCTGTTGACTCGGGCTTCATCACCCGCTTACTCACCATTGGTGATAGTGTACTCAGCCGTTGAGCTGATCAGCCGTACCCTACCCTCATATCACCAGCCGCAGTCCATCGCTCAGTAAGGGTATCTTAATCCAGAACGGAGACATCGGCACACTCGCATAGAACGTTTATATACAGCTAAACTACTGCAAGATATCGTATAATTAGCGATAGATGCAGACTAAAAGAAGGTCTTGGCATCCCGCGAATTCTAGGAAATGTGCTAATGATTCACAGTCCTTCATCACTATATTCTGATCATTAATACCTCATTATCAGATCTCTAGGATCAGAATTAAATTTTTGCCGAGTAAGTGATATTGTAAGCATCGAGATTGTTCAGATGTTCTTTGCCCTGATGAGTAACTACCTCATTAAGTTAGTCATCACTATCACTTAGTACAATTTGGTAACAGATTCCGAGACTGTTTTCAAAAGAAGCCATATCTTCAAATCCCATTTGGGGGAATTTTTGACTTTGTTATATTGTTTTGCTACTAAAAACAAAGACACAAGTTTATCGTGTGATATTTGCAATTCCACGACCCATTTAACATATATCGCTATGAAGGAATCTTGTGTGTGTAATGGCATAGGAGAAATCACTATTGGTTTTCCGACTGTACGCCTCGTTGCAACTCTTAACGCCTCGTTTCCAAATTATCTTTGTAGCGCTGGAGGCGTCGCTACTTCACGCTGAAGCAGGGCGAGATACCGGAGCAGTTCTGCCTCGAATACTACACCGACCACAACTGCCGCAAGCTGAAGGGCGTTATCGATTTGGATCAGTGCGAGCAGGTGGACTGTGGCCTGCGACTGGAGAATCGCAAGCAGAAGTTTCAGTACATGTTCGATATCAAGACGCCCAAGCGCACCTACTACCTGGCTGCCGAAACGGAGGCGGATATGCGCGACTGGGTGAACTGCATCTGCCAGGTGTGTCACCTACACGACACCAAGCAATCGAATGAGTTGCCATTGGGAGCTGTGGGTGCAGGTGAGTGTCCGCAAGCCCAAGTCCAAAGAGCCCCTTCTTAAGTTTTTCTTTCTTTGCCACGCCCAGACGAAAACCGCACCCAGCACACGAGCTCCAGTGGGGGTCTGAGCAACTCCACTCAGAATACGACCACCACATCGTTGCACTCCTCGGCCGGAACCACAGCGCCCCAGGCCTCGGTCCCAAATGCTGGAGGATCTGCCCAGCTGCGACGACCGGCGGTCATTGAAGAGCAACCGATGCCCTCGAATGCCGGCAACAATAACTCAGACTCGGTGTATGTCAACACGGAGTACAGCAATCGCGAGACGATGCTCTGCGATGCCAATTTCGACCAGCAGGAACTGCTCTCGGCTGCCCAGCAGCAACCGCCTCCATCGCCGGCCACTGCTCTTTATCTAAACCACAGTGCTTTGATCCAAGCTCAGGCGGCAGCTGCAGCCGCCGAGCAACTGCAGCAGCAGCAACAAGCTGCTCGCTTGGCGGTCAGTGCCAACGGAGTAGTGCGCAAGTTGCCGGAGCATCTGGTGCTCACGCAGCAGACCCTGGCTGAGGCAGCTGCCCAGCAACACAGCAGCGTGCAGGCTTCACCCGCTTTGAGCACCGCCTCCGGACCGTACATACCCATCAGCGAGTGCTTCTCGGGCAGCCCGAGATTCCTGCCCGGCAGTGCAACTCCCGGCGCAGATTTGGCCATACCAAACAACCCCACCACGCCGTTGAACAACTTGGACCCCAAGTTCTACGATACGCCGCGTAGTCATAATAACATAGGTCTAAATCTGACCAACGATCAATCCTACTCACCGAAGATTACCAATTTGAGTCTGGTAAGTTGATAGATTACGATGCGTTTTATGCATTTGTAATTAATTATCTTGTTGGCCTTTCAGCAACAATTGGCCAATAACAATGCTAGTAAACAACGCTCCGACTCCGATTCGGAAAGCGTTTTCACCGATGACGATGAGTGGGCTCATCCTTTGCCCCTGCGCGAGAATGTGGGTAAGTACTCAAAAGGCAAATATCAAAGCGAATTCTTGTAGTAAACAAAGATTTCTCACAGATCGCAGCACACGACCTTCGGATAGTTCCATTGAAAACGAATCATTCGTGCTGACCTACTCGCAGCGATTCTCCAAAATGCCCGAAGAAGGTGGAGCGGTCGTGCCACCAGCTGAAAAGAGTTCCAAGCTGGCGGGAGCAGCATCTCTGGCAGAGGCTGGTGACCAAGGAACGCTGGATAAGCTGGCAAAGGTGCTGAAGAACAAAAATAATCTCATATTGGACTTTAAGGAGAATGAAAAGTGAGTTAACACACTGTCAATTCAATTTTAAACAGATTTTAAATTCATCCTATGCATTGGCAGAATTCCTCGCGATCTGCCGCAGCTGTCGGATACGGAAAATACTTCACCGGCCATTGTGGCCCGCCGCAACGCCCACTCCGCTTTCATCGAGGAAAGCTACGACATTCCAAGGTCCCACCAGCAGCCTTACTATAACGTCAACCAGCTGCTGGGCGAGCGACCAGTCACCAGCCCGCACAATTCCAATCCCATTGCAGCATCCACACCGAATCTCATGGCGGCCGATCTGGGTGCAGTGGCCGCCATTTCAGCGGCAGCGAATCCCGGCCTGATGGGTGGGGCACAGGCAGTTGCTTCATCGCCCACCAGTGCGCGCACATTGCCTCGACACTGCTACACCAATGCAGCTCCCACAAAGATGGAGGGCAATGTTTTTCGATACGACTTCATGGAGCAGGCAGACTGCCCGCCAGTTAACCGAAAACTTAAGCCAAAGGTGGCGGGAGGATTGCCAGTTGTAGAGGACAAACCGCCGGAGGAGTTTCCGGCAAAGCCCCCGGTGGGCGTAGATCAGTTAACCAATAAATTGGGTGCAGCCCAACTGCAGCAGCCCATTGGGCCGCCCAGTGTGGACAGAAAGTGCAAACCGAATGCCTATAAGGTGAGTGAGAAACGTTGTGCACACCCAAAATCATTTCACTAATGTCTTTTTTAAGTTGGGAAATCCGGCCACCATGTCGCCGGCAACACGGCGTTCCTCCGGAGCCCCTCTCTCAATGGTGCTGCCACACGAAACGGATGTCCACTCCCCGGCAGCCAACGCCTTCTTCCACGAGACCCGCACCCTGCCTCGCCAACAGCATCGGCAGCATCCGAACAGTCCCGGCAGCATGTCGGTACAACATCAGCGCACCGCCTCGGCAGCGGCTGCCATGATGAGCTTGACGGCAGCGGCTGCTCCCAAGCAGCAAGCGGCGGCGCAGACTGAGCACAAGTTGCAGTACTTTGATCTGGATGTGACGAACAAACCGCCATTGCTAAATCGATCCAGCATGAGTGTGGGTAATCTATACTCACAAGGCGGAAATGGAGCTAGTGGGATGCGATTCGCTGGCGTCGAAGCTGGTGGAGCTCGGGCGCCAGTGCCTAGCAGCGTGGTCTACAGATCCGTAGACTTTGTCAAGACGGAGGCATTTAAGAGGATTAGAGAGGAGCGCGAGAGCAGCGGCAACAAGTGAAACTGCTGGTACAGCTGAGTGGTATCATATCTCCAGTACATCTACTTGTCAACGTGCAATAGCAAAGGACCATGTTGCTGATCCGAGATTTTCGTAGTGCCTATTGGTGGTCAGCTGAGAAGAGCTGACCCCATCCAAAAACAGTGCAAATTCCGAGTGGCTTTTACATTCGTTAACATCGTCAAATTCATTATCCATTAAACCACATATCTAGCTTGTAAGACGGCACAAGCATTTTTGTGTGCTGCTTTGAATCTGTAATCTGTAATCCGTAACCCGTATCTGAATCTATGTCGTATTCGTATTTAAATCGTGCTTCCAACACTTCCATGTTTATTGTTAAGCTTCGGAATCAAAATGTAACCATGACAAACGATCTTAGTGCTAATTTTACAATGCAAACAATTATTTTATATACGCAAGCGAAATATTTATACACACGAATTTTATATGGTAACAAATTATTTACAATTTATTAATGTAACTCGTGTGCGACACAAGCTGTAGCTTGATACTGTGCTTTAAAAAATATATATACAATAATACCAACTTTGTGTGTGCTCCTGAAAGATCCAGAACAAGTATCGAATTCCAATTGCTATGTTAATATTTCAATATCACCAGGAAACGAGCTGCCTTCTGTTTAGTCTGAAAATCCTATAGCAACCTTTGTTTTGAGTTAAATCAATCCAAGTCAACGCAGAGGTACTTGGCAACGCAGAAGTCTCCACCAAACAGACTGTTATTATTAAACGAATAGTCAGTAAACTAGCACGCTTTCGAGTTCCCTACCTTCATCCTTACATATTTGAATTACAATGTCCCTGGTTTATATCACCCATCATGATGAGAATATTCTCGAGTGCGAGCAGGACTTTGAGAAGGCCCAAGGACCTAAGGAATCCATTTTTGTCTACAAAAATCGTAGGGACTCGTACTAAAAATCGTTGAATCCCACCTAACTTTAAGCAATTTTGCAGCTGTTGTGGAGAGGGCAGCCAAGTATGCCAGGAAACTTCGCGAACGCTTTAACGAGGAGGACAAGAAGCTATCGGTTATCCTGCAGAACGATGGAACCCGCGTCCTGACAGAGGCCAAGAAATCAGCCCACCGCACCATGGGCTGTGCTCACACTCCGATCGACCCACCGTGCGCCTACTTGCGCAAGAGCCAGGGTATCAAATGGCGGCGGGAAAACACGCACAAGTGTCCCAAGATGCCGCCAATGCCCCCACTACCACCACCGGGCAGTGGCGGCAAAAAGCCGGCCATGGTACCCAACTTCATCAAACGCAACAAGTTGTGTGCCGGACAGACGGTACCCTGTCCCCCGCCACCGCGTTATGTAGACACTCCCGTGGGAGCTCGTCACGATCTACTCAATTCCGGATTGGTACCGCAGTTTATCTGCCGCAAGGATTTCGGCAAGGTGCCCGTTTACCTCAAGAAAACCAAAAGGATGTTGGCCGACATGAACGCGGTGTGTGCCAAGGAACAGGCACGTTTGCTGGAGCTGTGCCGCGGAATCAAAGGTTTCACCAGGGCCTCCGTGCAATCAAGTGGTCCGCCGCCAATGCCGGGGATGCGGGTGATGGAGCAGGCCGAGCGAAATGAGATCCTCGAGGGACTGCGACTGAGCCTGACCGAGATGACCAAGCAGTATCAGTCGATGTCGCTTCTCATCGACAGCATCGCCAAGCGGCAGCGAAAAAGCAAGCTGGAGTCCGATCTTCGCCAGGTGGAGCAGGACATTCTGCTAATCGAGACCACTCCCATTATCTACGTTTCCGAGTACTAACAATGACACACCTTTTCCGTCCATGTGTGTCGGCATCTGGAAGCCGAGTGAGGTGTCTCCTTGGATTCACTTGCTTCGCTCTTAGAGGCGGACACACAAAACACTTGATAATTAAGATTGAGAATAAATTTAACGTTTATGCATCAAACATTTCCGTGGCAAAGCTTCCATGGCAAACGGGACATGCCAGATTTGTCCCAGACTCGTAGAGTTCTCGCAGATTGTCCAGCTCGAAGAGGACCTGGCGGTCGCAGAGGCTGCAGTAGCGTCGATCCAAGCTGGGGGAGATCTATACGGATGCTATAGACTTGTCTTAACAATAATTCTAGTAAGTTCTTACCTCCACAAAGGACACACTGCATCGATGAAGTTGCTTCTGGGGATTAGCTATCACAGGTATACCCAGCATCTCGTGCAAGTGCTTAATATGGCTGTCCATTTGCTCAACGAATGCCTTTGCTGTGGATCCTTGGACATGATTTTCCGTAAAGTCGGCATTAAGTTTATTTATCAGTCGGTGGGCCTCCTCGAACATACACTTTATCGCCTGCTCCTGGAATGGTGTTCTCTTACTTAATGACCCAATGAACTGGAGCCTCAGTCTTATGTGTGTGATATTCAGCATCGCAAGGAGCAGCTGCAGTTCATCCCGCGACTTTTGGATGTGAACAGTCAGCTGGAGGTGGCTCGATTGCAGGCGAATCACGTTTTGAAGGACATGAAATTTGATTTGCAGCTGCTGCAGCTGATCCTCAGTGGCGGAATCCGCAAATTCAAAGGAATCTAATGGACCAAAGTCCATATATTTTTGCCAATTCTCCTCGGCAAAAACGTGCAGACGTAGTGCAGCTAATAAATCGGTATAGTGATTCATGGGCTTATTGGATTTCAGATGCCTGATAAGCTGTTCAAGTGGATCCTGATTCCCCACCTTGAGCACTTGCATAACCAACTGGTTCTTTTGAGACACGGTTTCATTCAGATATTCCTTGTTGCGGTAGAGAAAAAGGGTCATTAAGTTTTTGTGCCTACTGGTGCACAGTCCCATCACCTGGAAATCCTGGAGGACACTCATGGCTATCGATTGCGTCTGCAGGCTAAGCTGATTATTCTCGTGGATAATTTGTACGCAATGCAGATAGCTTCCAGCGGTTCCTGCAGCAAAGCTAGTGTTGTCCAGGCTGCAGAGAGCGGTGATCTTCATTCCGCCGACATAGATCCGTGCTTGCAGGCAGTCTGCGTTTCCCGTTCTTGGCATGCTCCAGGTCAGCAGGTGCGCCGCCTTGCAACAGGTTATATAATAGCAATCCGTTCTGGGACATTCAGTGATCACTGCCATTTGCAGACCCATGCGATCGGCTTTCTCCCACAAGGGCTTCACTAAGACGAGAGCTGTATTTCCCTTTGCTGGCAATTGGTACAGGTGGATGAGGCCGTTGCTATCGCCCACCAGTAGAAAGTCCTTGAATGCTTGTATATGGCAGATACGACCCATTGAGGTTTTCGTTTCTTGATGATTCAAAAGAGTTTTGGCATCGGCGCTTAGTGTGAGCAACCACAAACTTCCGGAAGCGGTTCCCAGCACCAAAACATGCTGGCCAGTGGAATCTGCATCATCAGGTAACCAAGCAAACATAGTGATCCAGGCGGGGTTAATATATTCTTGATAGCTTTTAAAGTCTTTAATCTTGCCGATGTCCACTTCAGGCAGCAGAGTGTCCCTCAGAGTTTCAGCGATATTTAGTCCTTCCAGGGGGTTCCAACGATTGTACTCTGCAGACTTGTTTATCAGGCTCAAGGATCCATAGGTGTTCAGGGAGCCCAAGAGGATATTTCCATTAGCTACCAGCTTAGGTGCCCTCTTAACAGCTGTTAATCTGGCTGGTGGCACGGAAACGGAGCACACAGCCGTGTATGCCGGGTCCAGGGCCAAGTGCTGTGCCTCCAGGACATCGCAGCTGTCGTATATGGCCACCAGATCCACTTTGTTGGCCAAAACGTCCAGGGGTCGTGTTTCCGCAGCGTTGGAATCATAAATGGCCACAAAATAGGGAAAGGGATCCACGACCATGAACTTGCTGCTCAACTCCAGGGTGATCACTTCCGATTTGGAGCCGCTCAGTGCTATAAAGTCTCCATCGGAATCGCTATTGACAAAGTCGTGTACCGAGTCCTGGCGGACGAATCCTTTGGCTAGGATAGGAAAATTCAGATAATCTAGAATGAAATTAAGCATTTATTAACTAGGGTTCGATTTTACTGCAATTATATTACAAGATATTCCAGTTGTTACACTATTTCATTGAAGAATACGAATTATTTACAAGTACTTTGTTAGTGCGAACAGAGCGAGCACAACAAACCGCGCGAAATCGGCAATCACTATCTCAGATGTGTGGGTATATCTATTTAGCACGCATACACTCACATTTCCCGACATCTTGAACGCCATGTGAAATTTCTCCCTCAGTAACTTTCGTCATTTCGTCGTGCTCAGTTCAGGAATCCAAATCCACCGGAATGGCGGCCAAGAAACTGGGAATGGTTAGAGCACCATGTAACTTGTCGAGCAGATAACTCAAGTTCTTTCTTTTCGAAGGACTTTGTGAAGCAGATGTCCGAGTACGCCAGCGGGTCCAATGGATTCGACCGCGTCCTGAGAATGGTAAGATTATAAACAATTTGTGTAGCCGACTTTAAACCGACGCCGTCGAAGTCTCACAAGAACAGCTGACTGTCATCAGTGATGGTATTACATAACTCAGCTCGCTGCAATCGATAACTGTGGAGTGCTCATCTCTCTCGTGGGATCTGCAGAGATTCAAAAATGTAAACAAATTTTAATTCGCAGATTAAAATCACAGGCGGTGGAGATGGTCGCGCAATAGGGGAGTTCACTGTGGCCAATGAGCACTTGAATCGTCAAGGAACTTTGCATGGTGGTCTCACGGCAACAATTGTTGATAATTGTACCACCTATGCCCTTATGTCGAAAGGTATTTTGCAAGTTTGTTTATCACAATCTATAGAGATCTACAATTAAATTTACTTTAATTTCAAGGATCCCATCCTGGAGTTACGGCCAACTTGAATGTGAGCTACATTGCAGCAGCGAAACCTGGCGAAATTATAGAAATTGATTGTAATACCGTGCGGGCCGGTAAGAAAATGGCCTATTTGGACTGTATTCTAAGGCGTAAGTCCGACGGAAAGATCATCGCCAAGGGCGGACAGGTCAAGTACATTCAGTTCGACAAGGAAAAGCTGGACTTTTAAAACAATTTTTGTAGATCGTCAGAAAATGAAATAAAACCTTTCGAACCTCCTTACTAGTTTTTTCTATTCTTTATTATTTCTTGATTTACAAAACTAAAATAGATGAAAAACCATAGAATTCCCAGCGGATAATTTAAAAATAGATAAGACTTTGCATATCGATTTGCCCTCTGAATTATCGATTGTCGATACTGCTTATCGCGAAACAGCTGTTGTTTGTTTTGAAATTGTTTTGTTTTTCGGAGCTGTTACGTTGGATTTTCAGATATTTATGTAAATTTCGTGGCAGTACGGACGTAGTTAGGTAGGATCCGCATTCCTAACTATTTCATAATATCGTGCCATATTTTGTTTACCTTATTTTGATACTTGCTAATTGTTTACTTTTCATCGAAAAGCGGAAAACTGCACTCGAAGATAAAGAAATCAAATATTGAAAAAATCAAAGCAATCCGTTTGTTAATACACTCACTACTGTGATTTATTTTTTAATGGCTTTAGTGCCATCCAAACTTACACACGTCACACAGAGTGGGTCATACAATAAAGTTGAATTGTTCTATTGTAAAACTATTACTATCTGAGACTTGAGATATAAGTGCCCGATACGACTACTTATCTATCTACAAAACTAAATCTAGTATATTTTTAATCGTTCCGATCGGACGAACTAATTTATTTTGTAGTTATATAGAAGCTAGCGGATCGTCTGTAAAGCAACATCAATAAATAATATGGGAACTCGCAAAAAGGGACTCGAATTCGCTAAACACATCACCGAGATTATCACCAAGTCAACGGGCTTTGAAAGTCACCTACAGAAGGTTAGATCACCATAGAGTCTCCTTACCAATATCATTATCTCATCCTTATATCATCTTTCATTTAAGGTCAAGATCGTGGACGGTGGCGATGGAGCCTGCACTGCTGAGCTGAAGGTGGACCAGGATCATGTGAACTTGTACAAGTTTATGCACGGCGGCTATATCATGACCCTGGTGGACATGATAACCACCTACGCCCTAATGTCCAAGCCATGTCATCCCGGAGTTTCGGTAGATCTTAGTGTAAACTTTCTGAACGGCGCCAAACTGGGCGACGATGTGGTGATTGAGGCCAATCTGTCCAAGGTGGGCAAGTACCTCGCCTTCATCGATTGCACCCTGAAGCACAAGAAGGACGACTCGGTGATAGCCAAGGGCACACATCTGAAGTATATCAAATTTGACTAGACTAGATAGTCCCAAAGGGGAGCTTCTTTGTTTTGAGAAATATTTTCGGAGCGCCCCAAGTAAGTTTCATAATCTGTACAAATAAATGATTATGGGTTATTAATGTGCTTTATTTTATTACACGTGTAGCAGTACATTGTTAGTTAATTGTCAATTAAACATGCTCATTGCGCAATTGCCGGTGTGTTTCCATTTTGGTTTTGATTAGAGTGAGTGTGGCTACTACGGATAAACGTCGATATGCGTAATTCATTTGACCATCGTCTTCACTTGACCATCGGGCAGTGTGGGCAGCAGGCCTCCGGAGGCGTCAGTGGATCCACGCCCGGCGGACAGCTGACCTCGCCGCACCGCTCCCTCAGGCAGTTGACCTGGCCGTGGAAGCAGTTGCACTTGGTGCAGACGTCCGGTGACCAGACCTCGTTGTTCAGCCGGGTGGTGCCCTTGTCGTCGACGCAGTGGCTCCGCTTGGGCTTGGAAACCACCTGGGGCGGTGCCGCCGCCAACTGCACCACCTGAGCCACCGGCTCGGAGTCGGCGGAGTTGCAGGATTCCTCCACCTTGCGCAGCTTCTTGTGCAGCTTTTTCAGATCCTTCTGGAAGCTGCCAATCAGTTCCTCCAGACCACTGACCCTTTCTTCGTTCACATCGTAGAGGGATTCCAGTGGACTGTCATAGCTATCGGCGGTGGCCACGTCATCGTTTTCCTGGCCGAGATCTCGCTTCTGCCTGTTGCTCCGCTTGGTGTAGGTTTGCGGTATGTACGAATCGAAGATGGCGGGTGGACTGTTGCACCTGCCGCACTCCTGCCACAGATACAGATTAATGCCTACTATATCCTCGCACTTCTTGTAGCCACCCTGGTGCTTGGCCAAAATGAACACGTTCTCGGTGACCTGGTCGAAGTTGTCACCCACATCGCAGAGCACTCGACCAAAGTTAGCCTGCTTGATTTGGGTCAGTTGTTCGGGTGAGAAGACACCGGGGTTCTCGTAGTACAAGCGATCGCCATCACGAAGTCTACGGAACTGTTCAACCAGCAAGCACTGGAAGAGAGGACCCACTTTGCCGCCCTCCACCTGATCCTCTAGGATGCCACCCAACCAAACATCCACGTTATCCGGATGTCCATACAGTTCCTTCATCTTCTGGCGTATCTCGGCACTACTGATCTCGCCGGCCAGATCATCAAAGTCCTGCGCCACCGTGAGATTGCATAGCTTCCTGTAGACATTATAGCCGGGCATTCCGTGATCCCTGCCCCTCTGGATGTTAATGGCAGCCAGATCCAATGCTACAGCATGGGCTGTCAGGAACAGTTTCTCTGTGAGCTCAGTGTTGAGGTTCTGATCGGGGGTCTTCAGCTTGGCGGGCACGGCCAGGAAGCCTCTCATAAGGGGATCCACTCCACCCTCGTAGGCCAGACGCCAGGGAGCAAAGAAGGCCTTGTGGAGCAGTAGATGGCCCTGGGGTATCGGCTGGAAGGTCTCGTTCAAGCGGTGGAGAATGGGGTTTATGATGGTGTGTCCGAATCGCAGGGCTGCCGTGGCAAACTCGTTGGCTATGCTGGGATTCAGTTGGGGATTGTAGCCCTGGTACTCGCCCATCATCTTCATTCCACTTTCGCCAATAATCAGTGGCAGCCACTGCTTGAAGGTGATGTGCTGCATCTGGGCACCCACTATCTTGCGAGCCTCCTGGTACAAGGTGTCCCCATCCCAATGGGAATTGATCTGCTTCAGCTTGCTGGCTATCCTGTTGTGCTCCCTCATCCAAATGGTGTGCATGGCCAGAAGACCGACCTGCTCGTTCACACGAATGTCGCCCGAAACAAAGCAGCTCATGGTGTTCTCATCGAGATTCCTGCGGCAATCCATCCCATCCTGGGGAGCAGCAAAGGGCAGCATGTCCTTCTGCCGCGGGAAGTGGACACCCACTCGGAGTAATCCATCCTGGGATGTCAGATTGCGCAGCTCCTGGGCGAATGCAGTACTGTAGCCATACACTTGCGATGCATCTATGTAGGAGGTCAGTTGGTTGATCTGCTCGCGATGCTGCACACTGTCGAAGAAGAGGGACGTCATGCCGGATCCACAAATGGCGCTGGATCGCACCACATCGATGCATCGGCGGTTGCGGACACGAGGATCATTCGGAGGCACTTCAATGGGATAGCAGGGTGGAGCCATCTCGCAGCTCTTTTTGCAATCGATTCCATCCCAGCTCTCCGAACTCACGGAAGGAATGGCATGATCCAGATCGTGGTCCAGGAACTGACCCCACTGCATCACCATGTGCGTTATCCTGGCATCCGGTGTGATCTCCTTGGTGGCTACTAGCGAGGTGGATACCAATCTTGCACTGGGCTTGGCATGACCCGAGTACAACATGCCCTTGGTCCAGCCCACGGGCATGCTGAATCCGTTCTCGTAAATCGGTGGCGCCAATCTCCGGAAGGCGGTGAGTGAAGCTCCCCAAGTGGGATGCTGCAGGTTGTTGCACGTGCCATCGATACTCCTGTACCTCGAGTGGAAGCACATGTCCGTGCAGTTGGGCATTTCACGGTGCTCCATGCAGCCCGATAGCTCCGCCACCAGATGCAAGTGCTCTCGCGACAGCAGATCCCGGAACTCGTACTCCTCGCTCTTCATGGTCAGGTTGTCGCCCTCCTGGACGTGTTTCCGGATATTGACCAGAGTCCTCTCGTAGATCTCCGCCGCACGGGCCAACTGCCTAGCTTCGCCAGTGGGAAAGCGGAAGACCCGCAGTAGTTCGCCATAGTTGGGCGGCGCCTTGTCGGATCGGTTGGAGAAGAGCATGTCCAGGGTGTTGTTGATGGCCAGGTCAATCTCCCTGGCTGCCTCGGCAAACGCGATGCGCACATACCGATCGCCTGGAGCCAAATCCACGTTGTTTCTAAGTGGGGTATAAAACAAAAGATTAGTTAACATAAGCTGATAGTTTGATTGATAAAAGAGAATTGGTGATCCAAACCATAGCATTTGGTGACCCCAAGCCTGGGTTTGTGCACTATAAAGTACATTACCTCCCAAGTTTTCGGCTTAAATTGTTATTAATCTTTATTAAATGCCTGGAGGCCTAGAGTTGACACGCACATAAAGAACACAAAGCGCGCAAACAATCAAGATATCCCAGGGCATTTGCACATTTTAATTACCATAATGCCAGTGGCAGGAGTCGCCCAAATGGCCGCGCTGTCTAATAAAAATGCCAGCCAGTCCATTTCCCCTTTCTGCGCCTGTCTTCCCAACCAAATTATGCTGCATTCTCTGTGCAGCGGAAAAAATCGTCGGAAAAATCCGCGCCTTGCCTATCGCCTTGCCTTGACTCTGAATGGAGGAGCAGCATGGAGGGCAGCATTAACAACAATTCATGCCCGGCATTCTGCTGGCAAGGAATGCTCCTCTAGGAAACTTTCGACTGTGTAAACTTTGGCATTGTGCGGCGGAGGCGCTGCTGTAGGTAATAACTTAACGACCATAATACACCCTGTTGCACCAGAGTCTGCCACTATCGGTTGCCAGTTGCCAGTGCTGCGGGTCTTGCTGCTCCTGCTCCAGTGCCAGTGGATATTGCGGCGCCAAGGACTACATATTTCCACGCTGCCATTCTGCGGCTGCCCTCTTGCGATGTCCTTTTCCTGGGGCGACTCGGCGGGTTGTCCGTTGTTCTATAGCCGACAATTGCCCACGGTATTTTTGGACATTGATAGTTTTTGGCTAAAGTTTGTGCATCACTCGGTCTACTATTTCAGCATATAAGGCATATTTTCTGGTGACTTAAAGTGTATTTAAAAGTGGGAAAGCCATAGTAAAAGAGTTCGCAGTGTATAAGTACCTCAACGGAATTATAAACATTATCTCTGGCAAATGCTATTCATTTTACATGCTTCTTATTCTTTGCGCTAATAGTTTAACCAATTAAATTTAATAAAAATTAATTGTTTTTACAAAGTTCAGTGAAGAAGGGAAAACTAACAAGGAGACTACCAAAATAGCTTATAACGCAGGATTCATGTTGGTATATCCTTTAATATTATTCAATTGTTTTAAGTTTATAATTAAGTTGGTAACTTTAAAACATTAATACTTTCAAGTTAAAAAAGTAAATTAAGTAAAATTAACTATACTCTTTAAATTTAAATATTCTCTTTAAAATTAATTTATTTTTAGACCTTTAGTAAGGGTATCCTGTAGTCAGCACTGTCGGGTGCCCAATTCGGTGTAAAGTTTCTCCGTTTGGTCCTGGCTGCCGTCTCGCTCACTCCCCACTTGCCACATGCTGTGGCGCACGGCAATGTATTTCCGTGGTTAGCCTTTTTGCCAGCAGCAGGATCACAGGAGCGGTGGCAACAACAAAAGTGGCAGTAACAGGATAAGCTTTTGTTTTACGCCCAGCATTACCCACAACTTAGGCGGATTTCTGGGTGTTTTGGTATTTTTGTTATTTTTCCCATTTTTGTTGCACTGGTTTCGTCGAGGTCTTTCAGCGGTTTTCACTCACACCCATTATGGGCCAGGATATCTGCTCCTGGATGCCAGCGACTCCTGCGTTCTTCCAACATAGTTTTTCACTTTTGGCGGCGCCCGGCTTTCTCGCACCCTTTTTCTGGATTTTTCTTTATAATTTTCCGCCCCCGCTGCTTTGCTGCGGTCTGGCGACTGGGTTTTCCCGGCGTAATGAGTAAAGTTTCTAATGCTGCCGGCACAGAACTGTAAGCCGATTCAGCTTCCGTCCCGTCGTTGCCTCGACCCCGTCCTCCCTGGGCACTAAATGCTCCGTGGGAGCCACACATGGAAATCCACCGACTGGCACCATTATCCACCCGCTTTTCTGCTGCATTATGCATCGGCAAAATGGCTGTGTAAGCAGAAAGTAAGCCGCTCCGGCGGTTCTTTTGTGGCCCATCATTGGTCTCCAGCTCGCCAGTCGGTGGTTAATGGCCAAGTCCGCATCCACGGCTCCCTTTTTTGCAGCCTCAAATTGATTTACGGCTTGTGGCGGATGGATGCAGAGACCATTTGCTCAATAAATTCACGTCGTGTCGCTTTTTTCGGGACAAACAATTCGAAAACTTCTAAGGCCGCAAAAGGAGTGTAAAAGTTGAGGTACAAGATGGGCACTAGTTCTAGTCTTTGTGCACCTCAAGAAAAATAAGTGAAATTCATGTGAAATTTCTATAATAAGAAGCTGAGCTTAAAATTCAGATAACCTGTTCAATGTATAAGTAATTTAGTATTTAATAATCTATATTAATTCTTATGGTTATTCTTCCGCCTTAAATTCCTTTCCAAAGAAAAGATACATTTTATTTGGTGTGCAGCACTTATTTTTCTTGTCGCAGCCAGCAACTTGTCAACTCAATTTCAATTTGGGCAATTTGGATAACTTGTGCGGTTGCCTCAGCGAGGAATTTCCACTGCCTGTGTCTTTTGCCATTTTCCCCCTCCCCTCCCCCCACCCCCGAATCAGAAGGCATGTAAGTGTGAGTGTGGCACGTAGCTTTTCCGGGCTTAGCACGTTTTTCAGTTTGGCAACTGGCAACAGAAAGCTGGTAACTGAAAACTGGTAACTGGCAACTGGCAACTGACGAGGGCGACGACAACTTTTGTGCTTTCCTTCGCCGCCTTTTGATGTTCATGTTGCAGTTGGAGCCTGGGTGCATATTTTATTTGCAGTTTAGCTGACAACACAGTGGATCCCAGTGCCTTGGCAACTGGAGAGGATTAGCAAGTTTGCCCAGCTGCTAACTGCTTTTGATAACAGCCAGTCGGAGTTTGATGTTTATCCCCTAGATTTTCCCGCAGTTTTTACCCGTTTTCTGGCCACTGTGCTGCAGCTTAGCCAGCAGCTTTATTTTACGGTCTTATGTTCTTTTCATCGTTTGCGGCAGTGGTTTCCCAGCAATTTAGTTCAGTGAAAATCATTTTACGCGTACAGAGTTCAAGTCTGCATTTTTATTTGATTTGAAATTCATAATGAAGTAAGGCACCCTCCAGGTTTTTAAAGTGACTTCACCAAGCTTTCTTCATAAAAATGTCAAAATATACGCCAACTTTTTTCCGACTTAATGTTCAGTTTTTCTGCGGCTCAACTGTTTTTCAATTAATTAAGCAACTTTACTGCGCACTTAAACGCATTTTAAGTGCGTCCTCTGTGGGCAGAGGCCTTTTCTTGCCAGTTTCCACCGTTCTTTCGCCTTTGAGCAAAAGTTTTCCCTTTGATTTTAATGGAGTTTTATGCAATCCGCCCTTCACGCCGCCGACAGCGCAATTAAAGTTGCGGTCGGCGCCCAAGTTGAGCTATTTGATTTTGATTTTGATTCGGAATCCTCCGTTCGCTCACCTGATGGTTACCAGTGCGGAGGCGGAAGCCCGGCCATACTGGTTCTTCACCTGACACTCGTACCGTCCGCCATCCGGGATGGTCACATTCTTGACGAACAGACTGCCGGCGCCGCTTATTTGATATTTCTCCGTCAGCTGCACATTCGGATCAATGAGTCGGCCATCGTGGCGCCACGAAATCTGAGGAGTTGCAGTGAAAAAAATAATTTATATATCTTTTATATTCCATTTAAAAATTGGTCACTTTGTAAGCGGGGTTTCAAATAGAGGAATCTTTGAGCCACCTATGTTATAACTTTAACTTTCATAAAAATATAACTTTCAAATGAATGCAGTTTTTGGGCACACTTTTTCCGGTGGCCAAGCGGAAAATGAGGCCAAAAGGGAACGTCAACAAGTGGCGGGTAAATAAAAAGTTTCCGATTCCGTGGCCAATCCCGGTAAGTGAGTTTACCTGCAGTCCGTCCTCCGGCTGGTCGGCCTGGCATGGCAGCTCGATGGTGGTGCCCGTAATGGCCACCAAATTGCTCGGCTCGATGGCGAGTTGCGGCGGCGACTGCGACCGTTCCACCTTGATGGTGGCCTCCACGCTCGTCTCCCCGTTCTCGTTGTGCGCCGTGCAGCGATAGACACCTGCGAATGAGGGGATGGGGGAGCAGATTGGACAGGATTCACGGGATTATGTCCAAGGTATCGAATGGAATGCAATGTAAACCGTTTTGGCAATCACTTCTCCTACTTACCGGCATGCTCCTGCCGGGCAGCGCCCACCACCAGCTCGGTGTTCTCGTTCTCCAGCTGCAAGTCGGGCGTATTTCCGGGCAGGGGGACTCCATTTAACTCCCAGTCGATGGTGGGCAGCGGGTTGCCATCGGCATCACACTCCAGCACAAAGGCCTTGCCCAGTTTGATTGTTTGGCTTTGCGGTGCAGTTAAAATTTCGGGCAGCTCTGCAAGAGTGGCAAGCGGTGCAACGGGGCGAATGAGTGATTTTCGAGCAATTTTACTGCTCCAAATGGCAGCAACAAGCGACTAAAGCGAGGCCTGGCTTTTTGGTTCGCTTTCTATGAGTCTTTTGTTGCCGCAGCACCACCAACACAGAAACGCTCGCCTTTTGACCCGCTTTAAGCGCTGTGCCGTGGTAAGTCATGTTTAAAATCTGACATACAAAGCCAAATATTTATATTTTTAAAAGAAAAAACACGCTATATTTTTAATCAATACTTAAACCACATTTAAAACATATCGTAATATGCGCAATTTGCACAATTTGCACCACTGTGCGTTGCTCGATGTCCAGGGGGCGTATGCGTAATATTAAATATGAATTCTCCCTGCATACTTTTCAGCGTGGCCGCCATATTTACTTGTGTACGTATATTTGTGTTTGTTGGAGTGTTTGCCCGTGTCTGTTTATGCGTTTGGCGGGTTAATTATGCTGACCAGGCGCCACGCCTGACTGCTTAAACAGTTCATCCGCCCCGTGGTCCCCGTGATCCCCCTAAGCCCCAGTTCCCTTTTCGCCGCTCCCCACTTCCCGTTCCCTCGCTTTTTTAAAGCCACAGCGCACAATTTGTGCGTGCCCTCGCCGCACATAATAGTTTATAATTTTTGCACTTAATTCAGCCAAATAATGCATAAATTTCGCACTTCATTTTGTGCCGACAACCACAAATTATAATGAGCCATTGTGCTGCATCAAGGCGGTGGTTGCACTTTTCGCCGTCTGTGATACCCATGCCCCAGAGGATATATTTATAAATTTCACTCCCCGTTGGCCGCTTCTATTGCGCAATAAAGTACAGTCACGTACAAACGCTCGAAATACGGCAATAACGAATGGAAAAACATAAAAAGCTCAAGTGCCAAGTTGTTTCGGGGTTAACCTCCTGCCGGGATGCACTTCATCGGTTATTTAATGGGCAAGAAGCTACGAGGCGGGAGTGCTTAATGTGCTCCAATCAAACCCAGAGCCATTTACTTACTACCGCATAAAGTAAGTGCACTGAAAAAAAAAACCTAAGCGGATTAAATCCACTGCAACCTATAATAAATAAGGCGGAATATGTTGTAGACCTAATTTATAGAATCTCTTTTTGATTTATTTTCCGCACAATTTTAAAAAATATATTTTTTGCTTTTGACTATAAATCGTTAATTATTGGAAATATTGCTGAGAACTTTTCTACATAAAAAACGCACACCTAACTTTTTTTTGCTTGAACAAATTGCCAAATTTGCCGAGTGCAAAAACACAAACTTTTGTGATTTGATTTGTCTACATGAAGTTGCATCCAATCACCGGCACCACCTGCTGTCAAAGTTGTCGCAATATTTCTAACGGGCAGTCGGCTCCTTCTCCCGCCGGCCAAACTCATCCGCAAAGTCCCAATGCCCCGATATCAGTTGAGTTGCCCTGGCCAGCATCCTGGTCAGCGTCCATGTCACTCCCCATTCGCCCTTTTCCCAGACGAAAACAAATTAAATCGACTGCAAATTGAGTAAAGCGCGACAGTTGTAACTCGTATTCCGGGTGCAACTGTGTGGCTGTCACAGGGCGATGGAGTGTGGCCAGAAAGGGGACTCTATGTGGGTACTGCACCAGGACTGCACCAGAGATGGGCAGTACTTGGGTGCAAAACTTGGTAGATGTAAAAGGAACTTTTTACCAGAGACATAATTCAAAAAGATATCTTAAAGTATAATGTTCTTTTGATGTGATTATAATAATATATCCAGCCTTTATATATATATCCATACCTTTAGATACTTTTATTGGCGGTTTTACATATGTACCTGGGGAGTGGAATAAATTCCCACTCAACATTGAGCATCACTGGCATTTACTCACCCTTCAGCTCGATGCGGGCGGTGGCCTGGACGCTGCCCAAAGAATTGCGAGCCTCGCAGCGATACGTGCCGGCAGAGAGCTGGGTGGGCTGCAGCAGGATGAGGCTGCCATTGGCCTGCAGTTGGAGGCTGGGGGTCGACTGCAGGAGTTGGCGGCCATTGACGAACCATTGTATGTCCGGCTGTGGCCAGCCGGAGGCGGCGCAATCGAGCAGCACGTGTCCAGAGCCGTGAAGGGCCACAATTTGGTCGTGCGGCTGGTGGGTAAAGTGCGGTGGCGATGGCGATGGCGATGGCACTGGCGTTGCTCCGTGTGTGGGTGTTCCGGCATCCGCCCACACCTGATTGCTGCGGGCGTCGATGGGCGAATCGAGTGGGTGGTTACCGCCATTAACTACCAGGCGAACGGGCTGGGAACGCAGCTCGCCCATCTCGTTGCGAGCGATGCACTGGTAGATGCCCATGTCGCTGGTGTCCGCACTGCGGATGAGCAGACTGCCGCTGGGCAGGATCTCCGCCTGTGCCTGCTCCTCCAGGCCCACCTCCTGCGTGTTGTGCATCCACGTGATCTGGGGGCGGGGCAGGCCGGTGACCTCGCAGCTCAGCTCCATCTGCTCCCCGGCAGCGACTTGGGCGTCTTGGGGTGCCACCAGGAACTGCGGCTTGGCTGCAAGTAATTTTAACCAGGCCATCAATTCGGTATTAAAATGGATCTGTGCCGCACATCAGAAATCGTGCTTTCAATGTGATGGAAAGTGTACTTAAACATAAACTTGGTTCATGCTCTATGTGTTACTTAAATGGAAATTTCAATTTACCGCATTGGAAGTGATGCTCGCCCAGGCTGGAAAAGCCCTGGTTTTGTAGTAGCTGGGGAGCGGCACAGGTGAGCGAGATGGACACCAACTGGCGCTGGACATCCAGGTGCCAGCGACGCCAGAGCGAGTAGACGCCACAATTGCAATCGATGGCGTTGCCGTCCAGTCGCAGGCGCCTCAGGTTGTTCAGCCGATTAAATCCGTCCACTGGCAGTTGGGTCAGCTTGTTGTTGTACATGATCCTGGACGCAGGGGAAGACAATGCAGAAATGTAGTGGAAGGCCACCCAAAAAGAAGGGGAATCGAACCATCATCGACTTACAGGCGGTTCAGACGCGGCAAGTTGTCAAAGAGCCCGGCGGGCAGCTGCCAAATGTCATTGTTTTCCAGGAAACTGCAGAAGGCGCAGGAGGAGGATGTTAAGTAAGGCGATTGCTCGAGGGGATCCTTAATTAAGGAGGGTTCACTTACATCGCCTCCAGGCGCGGCATCCGCTGGAAGATGGTCGCCGGTAAGCGGCTTAGCCGATTATTGTTCAGATAGACGAACCTCAGCGCCGTCAGTCCATTGAGAGCTCCATCCTGCAGGTAAGCCAGCTCGTTGTCGTTCAGGAAAAGCGTAGTCAGCTGGGCGAGACCACTGAACGCGTTGGCCGGCAGCTCCTCGATGTGATTGAAACGCAAATCTCTGCAAAAATGTTGCCGGAAAAACAAGAACAACGAACATAGCGTGAGTGGATGCGGATAGCGTGGACAAAGGGACAGAATGCGATTCCCAGATTGCAGATAGCAAAACGTTTATCTGATGGATGGATGCGAGTCGGGTGAATAACGAAAGGGGAGTTGGGCTTACCACACTGGGAAAAAACTACCTATGCAATTTAGTATTTCACTGCGTGATGTCAAATTTAAACGACTGTCAAAGATGCCAATTATTCAGACTCTAAAATTCCAATAACCACATAGTTGCCTGCCAACATTTGAACAAATCTAACGTATTATATTTAAATTTTCTTAAATATTGCCTAGTTATCCTACATAGTTTTATCTGAAATGAAAACACTGCAAGACTGTCAATGATGCCAACTCTGCAAAGTACGCATGCTTGCCAGTGCTGCAAATTCTGATAAATACTGAAGTTTGAGATGCAGATTGCCATCGTACATCGGCTTTTAGTAGCAACACGACATTTTTTCAAGTGCCTTGAAAGCTGTGTGAAAGCGGGAAGACTTGCATTTGAGGGTAAATCAATTTTTGGTTCTGGCAAATTGCAGCAAGTTGCCAATTCTCGTCATGCGGTCTGCGTTGCTCCTTCTTTCCTCTCTCTCTCGCACACTAGGAGGGTGTTCAATGGGTGTTAGGTGGTTTTTTGGAGCGTCAGGTGGGGATGTATGGATGTTTTGCAGCTTTGTCATATGCAATTAGTGCAAAGAAATTCCGTTTGAATAACCAGAAGCCTGGCAGTCTTGGCTTCCAGCAGCCGCCACTTTTAAGCGCAATCCAATTATTTACCCCGGCTAAGCACAAACTTAAATAGTATATAGTATATAGTGTGGAGTAGATCCCCTCGCCGAAGCCGCAGTTTATCCGCCTCTTAGAGCGCTTGATAAACCGTTCTAACGACATCCGCTTGATATGGCGGTGCTCGGCAAACAACAACATGCTCGTTTACTCAAACATTTTGCACACATTAAAAATTAATTACAAAAAGTTGATGCTCGCATAGTTTATGCCCCTGCCCGGCGACAAAGCAGCCAAGCGATAAGCCAGCAACCCCGGCAACCAACTCGTACTACCCATGTGGCATACGCCATACGGCATGTGGCATGCAGTGCGGAGTTGGGAACCTAAGCCGCGGATTGAGGTCTTTTCGTATATGCCAAGCTCACGAGCTGCCATTAGCAACAGTTCACTCAAAGAAATTCTACAAGAAAATGATTGGAACTGCAAAATCATCATAGAACGCCACTATCACTTTGTAGTGCCAGTTTGATAGGGCTTTCCAAAAATGTCTATAAAATAAAGTTGCTGATTTATTAATGCTATATTTAAACTTCCATATATATACTGAATATTTAATAACGTATTTATGTGTAAGCTTAAGCAGATAACATAATATTTATTCTAGTGCAGGATACGCTGGGGGCATGGCTATAGGATTGCAGCGGGTTAAGGATGTAGCTGCAACAGCGGTTAAAAAACTTTCTAATCAACTCATGAACTTTGTTGCTGTTGCTTTTGGTCGGGTTTTAGCCGCTCGCTGGTTGCAAATTCAATGCGGCAGCGAAAAAGTTTCTTGGCCAAAGTGAAAATTATACCGAAAATTCAGCTGGTGATGGTGCCTCTGCCTCTTCCTCTGCCTGCTGGCAACATCGTTTACCGCTAGCCGATGTTGCAGCTGCCTTGCTGTCTTTGTTGGCGCAATAATTATGACCCTGTTTTGTTTAACCCTTTTCTGTTTTGTATTTTTCCACCACTCTTCGCAAAGCTTTTGGCCAGAAGCCACTGCAATTGGAGCTGGGGCTAAAGTTGTCTAAACAGAAATTATGTTTTGTGGCCACTGTAAACATGCAACGCACAAAGTGCAACCGAACTAACTAACTACCAACAGCAACTAACGGCAGCAGCGCAACACCAACAACAACCTGCAGCCCTAATTGGTGTCAGCATTTCACTGCGAGTGTGTGAGTGTGCGTGCGTGTGTGTTGGCCAAGTGCAATCCTGGCTGTTTCTGTGTCTGTGCTCAAATTGCAACTAAAGACGAGGATGCAACACATAGGAAAAAGGCAAAACCTCGCACACAGGACAACAAAAAAGGCAACACAAACAAGCTACGACAACGAAAACAACTTAAAAATCCAGAACAAGATAGAGCGCTTAAGTCAAGGGGTGCGACTAAGCGATACCCTGTAGTCCCGACCAGGTGACACACCTTTTAGGTATGCAGGGAATGTTTGGTATTAATTTGAAATATTTTTATTTCATATATTAAATTGCATATTTGGACAGCAGATATTAAATTTGTAATTTAATCTAAGTTTTAAGCCTTTTGTTTTAGAAAGAGTGTTATCTGCAGATCACTAATTAGTCCTCAATTTCTGCACTTCCATAAACTGAATATACCCTTCCGCCCTGCAAGTAAGAGGTACAGGAATCCAGAACAACACTAAAACCACTCACACGTGGAGCTTGAGGCCCCCGCCCAACAATAGCAGCAACCACAGGACGGTGGCGGGTGCCTCTGATGGGTGGTTGAGTGGGTCATGCATATGCCCAAATGGAGCCACATAAACAAAGCAGCACCCTCCTCCTTCACTTTCCACTCCGGGTTTCGGTTTCGGTCTTGGCTCCGGCTCTTATGCTCCGGCTATGGCTATGGCTACGACTATGGTTCTGGCTGATGAAAGAGCCACGGCCCGAGGCCGGTCGACCCACTGGTGTCCATGTGGTAACCCCGCTTATAGAGCTGCACTCGAAAAAAAATTTACAACTTTACAGTCAGAACTTCTGCCCTACTTTATTATAGATTGTTTAAAAGTTGTTCGTGCAATAAAGACTATTAGAACAAACTTTATTATGAAGGAATATTTGAAAGTCTTCTTCAAAAAATATATTTTTATTTGTTTTTCGTTGTTAATAAGCTTAAGTCTGGAACTAGTTTTTCATAGCCAAGCTGCACTTCAGTTAATTGAAATGTAATCCTCTGAATTTTTGTAGTGCCTTCAAAGTTGTGGTAAATATTTTTCCTGGTGGACCAACTTGGCAACCTCATGCAGCTGCCGTGGGTCCAAGGAAGTGGGCCAGCGATACGCAGGCTGGGATTCGGGTGGCGGCAACAATTTGCAAAGTTGCTCGCATTTCTCCCGCAAGGAAGGAGCGCCGGAGAATGCGGAACGGAGATTGGTGGGGGTCTTTGTGCATGTGCGGCTGCTTGATCCACATTTTTGCCCACTTCTTGCAAACTCCATTAGCCCCGCCACCAACAGTCAACAAGGAATACCACCACATCCAGAGGCTGCACCACAACCACAGCCACATCCACACTCACATTCGGATTGAGATTCAGACCACAGTGGGTCAAGCCGAGTGGTGCCGCCAGATGGATCGGTCTAATTTGAATCCACAAGGAACTGGCCTTCTTTGCCCTTTGACTCGCACACCGCTATCGTATTTGCTCAGCCGGAGAGTACTTTAAAATTCCCAGCCACTTGGCGAGTCTCTTTCTGCATAGCCAACTCCTCTCCACTTTGCACCACTGTGCCCGTGTCCTCCTCCTACTCTTCTTTTAATGCCCCTGCCGCACCCACTTCCACACCCACCTCGAGTGACAAACGATGGTCCACTTCAATGTGCACACACGCTCAGTGCGTGTCCGGGTTCCGGACTTCGGACTGGGACTCCGGACAGCCGGAATTCCCAGACCAATGCCTCATCGAGCCTACCCAAATGTGCTGCACTGGGAAAAAATGGGAGTAGGTATGCAATCTTCCCTCGGCTTTAAAGCAAAGAATCATCCTAAACGTGAATTCTCCTTGAAATAAGTTGCACTCAAATGTGAGCCACGATTTTTCCCAGTGATTATGAACCCACTCCTGACCAAGTGCGTGCTGGAGTTGCTCTCTGGTTAAATGGGGATTCAGCGGGGCGCCAATGCAATGGCCTCATAGACGTGGATGGCGTCGTGTCAGTTGCGCAACTATTTACGGAGCTGCTAAAAAAGGACCCTAACGGAGACATAAATAACTGGGATGCTGTGGGGCGTTGTGCCCGTACCGCCACTTTGCCACGCCCCCTCCAGCCACGCCCTAATGCCCACCTGCTGCGATGCACGTCATGTGTGCGGAAACGGAAATTGAATCTTGAAACTTCTTTTCAGCGCTTGTGACACTTCCGCCGGCCTGAATTTTGATAATGACATTTGCATTTTCGCATTATTCGATATTTTCAATTAAATTTGCAATGCGCAGTGTTGATGGTGAGTCCTGCGTGTCCGTGTGTCCGTATGGCTGTGTGTCCGCTTATACGTATGTCCGTACGTCCGTGTGTCGTGTGGCGCGGGATTGGGTATCCATTGATGCACCTCGGATATCCTTGGTTTGATTCCTCTCGCATCCATGTCTGCACTTAATTAATGCATATTATTGACAAAGGCATGTTTGTCTATTCACGCATGCCTGCACACCCACACTACAGCACACACACATTCTTGCTAGCAGGACATGCCATACGCACACACACGCGCATTGGCGCACCCATATTGCGTATACGCTTTGATGTCCATGACGAAAATTTATGGTTAGCCAAAACTGAAGCCAAGAGCGATATTTTAAAGCGGCGTGCAGACAGTAAATTGAATGAAAACAATTAGCATTGTGTAGGGTTTATGGTTAACCCACTGGACAACCGCTCACCACCCTTCCCGCCCACCGAATTTCCCCATCGCCGAGGTGGAAAATCTGGTTCGTGCTCAGCGAGCATTAAGCTGTTTAGTGGCTTCACTAATTTGATTTCAATTAGTTGTCACAATTAGTGAAGGAAAAACCGCAGCAAGTAAATTAGTGGGGATTTCCTGGGGGTACGAGCGAAATGCCAAGGGGACCACGCAATTTCGACAAGTGTATGTTTGTGGTGTCCGCTTTGAGATTTCAGTTTGATTATTTTGCCTCGATTGCGGTTTTTGGGCTAATCCGAGCGCCCTATTACAGCGAAATTTCACTCAACTGGAATTTGGCAATTGCACTAAGTGAAAATCATGGCAGACATCATAAAGAAACACAATTAAATGCAGTTTAGTAAATATCATATTTTCATTAGCCTCTCTAATTTCTGTTTCGAAATCGTTTGATTGCTGATTCCAAAGCCTTTGGTCCTTTGTGGCTGTTCTAAATGAATTAAGGGTTTCATTTTCTCCCCCTGAAATTGGTTTCTGCCAGCTTTCAGCGTCAGTTAGTTTTTATCATGCAGTCAGTATATTTTCCAGTTCACTGCATTTTCATTAGAGTTAACGCTTACGCTTCGCTTTTTTCCGCGCTTGCACACACGCTTTCCTTTGCCTCGGCTTTGCGCCATAAAGTATGCAACGTAAACAAGGCCATAACCGTAGGTGAAAGAAAGGAAGGGAAGGGCCACCTATGCGCTGCCTTATCAGTGGCATCAGCACCTACCACCGCCCCCAAGCCAACACCCCGGATGAGAGCAGCCCACCTGGTTGTTAAGGTGATTCCGGCTTTGTTGAGCTTGTTGCCTTGTGCTCTGATTATGATTTGTCTGGCTTACCCACCTGCCCACCTGCCCACCAGCCCGCCTACCCATTCCACGTGCGCCTGCAGCTTAGGCAGCATCTTATGACGCCTCTTGCTCCTCCTCCCCCGCCTGTGCGAGTATAAGTCCTTTTACGGTCTGGCGGTCCCTCGGCTGCCTTTATGGCAAATGTGACAATAAAAACATGATTTAACTTTGGCCTGCCGCACACTCGCATCCACAGCAAGCCACCACAGAGACCGCACTCGCCAGCAGAGGGAAAAAAGTGCCATATGTTAAAGGATTTGCTCATATCCGGGTGCAAATAGTTTCGTTCCTCATAGTTGAGATAGCCCAAATGCAAATGTATAAATCATTGCTGGTGCCTCAAAGCTGTTAAAGAGGTGTCTATAAGTATACAATGGTAGGAATACACTTGCAGGCCATTCATTTTCCTCATAGATATTTCTCTCAGTGCTGCATCTCAGACTCGGATTGCACATTATTGTAATAACATGGCTTACAAACACGCCGGCAGCAGCAGAAATAGCAGCAGCAACATGGCCAGCAATAACAACCAAAGGAATAAAAGTGCCTGCACCGGCGGGGCGGGGCGGTCGCATCCTTGCATGCCAGGACTCACATTCTCGCAGCCAAGTATCCTGTTTGCCATTGGGTTGCCCAGGTGATTTGCCAGTGACGATAGTCCAAAGGACTCATGACAATTGCTCTGACTGACTTCCTGACTGTACGTGTGTGTGTGCTTGTGGGGAGCACTTGGCAATGTAATCCTTCAGCCAGTCGGCTCCTCAACCGTTTATTTTTGCCCAGTGACATTTTATTATTATTAAACAAAGGCCACCCGCTCAGCCCGACCTCCCATCGCCGTTAACCCTTGACACTGTTTATCTGTGTGCGTAAAAGTTCAGCTGTCAGTCAGCCAGTCACTTTGTCCGCCTGCCAGTGTGTGTGTGGGTTAATGGAGATGGGCGTTACGGGTTACAAGATCCCGGGGTTAAAGTTAGTTACCGTAGTGGCAGCACTCGTAGTAGTTTCATTGCCTCTGCTCCTTTTCGCCAGGACTTATTTTCGAGCCTTTGCAGCTGGGGCTGTGATTTAATTTTCGTCCTGTTTGCCTACCCCCAATTTCGCTCACTTCTGGCGATGGCTATATCTAACCCGTTATCCCCCGCAAATCCCCGATATCTCCGTGCTACGTGTGTGCTAAACTGTTAATGTAATTGTGTCCAGTTAGGACTGTTTGAGATACTTAGAGCACTTTGCGTAATTGGCTCGGAGTGTGCATGCATAAAACGCTTTGTTTAGCCCAGATGGAACAACAAAAGATTTTGGAAGAAGAGTTTGCAGCTGTAGATCAGGGCTTAATGAATTTCACCTGCTACGGCAAAGTGCAATGACATCGGCTAAGGAAGCTGCAGAGTAATTGGAATCCTTAGTGTGGCAATTAAAAATCTTCCAAAATCTCAAGTAAAGCTAACAGCGGACTTTCGACGAATTAAGCCAAGCACTTGAGAGCCGCAGTTTACGGCTTAGCGGATTTCACCTGTACCGAAAAGTCCAACAGTTGAGTCAGTCAACCGGATTGCGCAAAGTAAACTGCAAAGCAATTAACATTGTTTCCCCGAACTGACAAAGAACAAAAGTTTGCTTCGACAAATCCTTGGGCCAAAGCTGCGATACTTTAAGGATTTGGCAGGCGAACAAAAAACCAGTGCGACTAGTGAACTGTGTGCGGGTGACTAGCCTTTGGCCAAGTGTAAGCGATAAGGGATCCAAAGCACCATCCCCATCGCCAACCACTCCGACTGACCACCGGCAAGCAGGACATTCCGGAACTGGGACTGCACCAGGACCACCAGTTAGTCCGCTCACATGGAATTGATATGTGGCCTGGCTTGGCTGCATCCGCCGCCGTGGCTTTTGTTGCACTTATCTGGCGCTGCCGTTACGCACAAGTGGCTATGGCGAAAGGATATGCACTAGGCGAAATCAAGGATGCATCTCAAGAGTATCAAGAAGGTGCTCTAGAAGTGTGCAAGCACATTTTTTGAATGCAAAAGTCAAATTTAATATTCACTGCATACTTTAGACTTGCATTTTTAACAAATAATTTGGCAGCTATGAAAATTTTTGAATTTTCAATAAAGAAAGAATTCTCGAATAAAATGCTAGATGTTTTGTGATGCAATAGGAAACTTCTCAAAGTTCCTGCTGGGCATTTTTCCAAGTGCCACATGCGACTTCCTACCCATTTTGGTGGGCCACCGCAGAAATGTTATATTCAGTAATTATGTCCAATAAGCGACGAAGCGTGAAGCCAACGCCATCCCAACCATTTTCCACCCCCGGAGCCCCGCCCACCGGAAGGAAAACGTTGTCGTTAATGTTGTCGTTATGTAAGCTAACCCAGTTTTAGCGTCGACATGGCATTTCCTTCCTTCCTGTTCCTGCGTTAAATGCAATCCTTGAGCGAAATCCGCAAGAAAAGAATGAAAGGCGCCCACTCCAGCTGCTTGGTTTTGGCTTGGGTTGGGTTGGATAAAGATTGCTGACTGCATGACACGCCAGAGCAGGCAGCAAAAGTTAAGCCACGTGCAGAAAATTCACTTCCGTCCCACACACACACTCACACACACACACTGGCACTCACACTCTTGAGCGAAAAGGACGCTGCAAGAACAAGAGGCATCTAAACTTGCATTGCATACTTTTGGGCTGCCACCGAAAGAAAAACTCCTGACAGCGGAGGAAAATCAAAAGGAGAGGCAAAGGGTGGAAAAGCCCTCGGAGCAAAGGAAAACAAAATGGTAGAAGGCCAAAGAAATGCCCGGGCTACAAATTTTCTCTTACTTAAAACTGCTGTCTCACTTCGCCGTTTTTTGACTGACCCATTCTCAAGTTTTTCCAGAAAAACCGAAAACCTATCACCAAGATTGGTGTATTTTATCAGAGCCACTAATCAAAAGAATCTGTGGTGTGGTTGATGTGCAGTAGATTAAATAAGAAACCAAAAGTGATAAAAAAAGGTTTCATACTTTCAGACACCTTTATAACTCAATTTATTTCTGTTAGCCTTTTACTCTGAGCTTCGTTTCACTGTCACTCATGAGAATAACCCTTTTAAAGTCCTGTTAGCATCTCTTGCAATAAGGATAAATATAAAACAAAGTTGAATTTTTAGTTCGTGAGAACTGCTCGTATGCTGGAGCGAATACTTTTCCAGCCTTGCTCTCCAGTTTTGTCGGACTGCTAATGTGTTGTGCCTGAAAAGCTCCTTCAGCCGTGGCTCATATCCCAGCTCAGAATGCTCCTCGTAGGGCCGCCCCCCCCCCCCCCCCCCCCCCTCCCATCGACGCTTCTACAGGTGTAAATGTCTCACAAGTGCACTCCACACACATGCGATTGCCGGCTGTCTAAGGGAGTCCTCGTGCTTCCATCGCAGGAGCCCGCCCTCGTCATCCTGGCTGCTCGTTGTGGCATGCTTAAGCTGCTTCCAGCTTGGCCAGGCAAACACCTTCATGGTTAAAAGTGGCCACCTGGAGGAGCTGCACCAGCTCCCAACCCACGCGCCCTTCAATATATAATTCTCACATTTCCAGGCAACTGCCATCTCTGCACACACATTTGCCCAACGAGTGTGTATTTTTGTTGAAATAAATTTTATTTAAACTTTCGCTGCCGCTGGTTATGCACTTTTTCTTATTTTCTGTGCACCATTTTGGTATTATTTTTTTTTCGCCTGCAACGTGTGAAATTCAATTATACAGCAGATTTATATGTCGAGCATGGAGCTGGGTGCATGAGCAGCTCTTCGTTTTTATTTGAGGAGGCACACTCAGCCCACATGCAACATATATGCGTTATAAAAATGCAATGAAATCAGTTCGCCATTCAAGTGGAAACGGTTTAATATGCGTATAAAAGGCGAATATTACCCAAAGCCCTCTTGATGCAGTATTCTATTTCGGCTTTCCTGGGGATAAATATATTTGGCTGGGTCGGATGAAAATTGATAAATATTCCGGGCAAATGAAAAAACAAAGCATTTCTAAATTTATGAAAATTGTTCAAGGGTTTTTACCCAAGAGAAATTAAAGAGAATCGCATAGAGGATAGCTATTAATTTCTTAAAGAAATTTAAAGCTAATTTACCAATTTTGAGATGAGTAACTACATAATTATAATATAATATAATAATAGTATAATACATACAAATATTTCATGTTCACTTTACGGCTTGGCCTTCAACTCACACGCCCGAGAATGGCTTCAAATTTGCTTGCACATTACGCATACGCCATGGTAACCCATAGTCCACCCACAGCCCAAAGTCGCTGGCGCTTACATTAACATTATTATGCATCTGTCTGGGGCAAGTTCCGTACCCGGACCAGCAATCTTGTATCTGCTATCTGCTGGTTACGTGGTGTGCCACTTGGCTCGGACTCGGACTCCTTGGACCCCGAACCCCGTTCCCACTTGGTTTGCCGCCTGGTTGAGCAGTGAGCGAGCTCCTTTTTCTTTGACGCACGGAAATACCCTTTGCGTTTTAAGCCAACTAATATAGGGTCAAAAATAAACTGATCAGCTCCTTGCTTAATTGATTTCTTATAAACGAAATATTTGATTTAGATGTGTTCGCTATTTTAAATCGTTAGTTGATTCATCGAAAGAGCATCTCCCATTTTACTAAGCCACATTCGTCTTGCTGACTTGTTTTTTCTTGGCTTGGCCATCGCCTGCTGTTGACTGTAGTTCGTGCCACATGGCGGTGGCATCTCACCTGGCAAGGAGCGCCGTTGAGGAGGAGGGCTCCTCCGCATCCAGCAGTCGCCGTCCACCGCTTTTATTTGCGCTCTTATTCCTTCGCTTTTGGGCTTCGCTCCGTTGCCATAGCATACTTATGGGCTGCAGCTCCTCTTCGGCTGCAATTCTTCTGCTGCTGATGCTGCTTGTTTCTTATGCTTGACCGCCAGTTGCCAGGACTGCACTGTAATCTATCCCTGGCGCTATTGTGCCATTATCGAAAGAGAGGGATTATTATTATGCGAATTTCAGAGACGCCATTAAATAGCTCGGCTTCCTCACAACGCAGACTTCTTTAAAGCTGGATACAATAAAGTATATTTACTTTCATGATTCTGTAGTTTTGCAACATTTGCATGAATCGATGGGAAACTTTCAGTGGGCGCCAGAACATCTTAATATTGCCTTGGAAAGCCGCAACTTGTTACCCATTTTTGCCGCAGTGCACGCCTGTTTTCCGTGTTCAGTGTCCTGTTCTGTGTCCGTTGCACATGCCGATTGCTCCACTTTGACATGTTGCTAGATGCCACAGCCCCGCCCCCCCGGCCACCCCTTTCTCGGTGGCAGAATAACTTTGCTTATAAATTGTGGCATGTGTTTGTGCAGCGATGATGTTGCTGCTGCTGCTACTGCTGCTGTATTTTCCACACAGCTCTTGCTATCTTGCTACTTTGCATTCTTTGCTCCGCACTAACGAGCATGCGAAATGACAAAGCTGGTGGGCGTGGCAGTGGCAGGGGCAGTGGCATGGGCCAGTGGCATGATCCGAAGGAGCAGGAGAACTGCTGGCAAATGAACCAAGTGGCACTTTGTAGCATTAAAGCGGGACGAGAGCGAGAGGTGGGCGAAATGGAAGCGTCCAACTTTAAATGCAAATTGAGGGGGAGTTTCGGGAAATCAATAGAAGATTTTTCTATGTCAAAGTGAAGCGAAGCCTGGCTGACTGGCGGCAGACAGATTCCTTGGCGGAATCCGTAATCTCGCCCCTCGGAGACTTGAGCCTGGAATCTCGAATCTCGAATCTCGATTCTCGAATCGGGAATCCCCCACCCGAGAGACGCCACTCGATTTTGCAGCTCCATTTCCACTTCTGGCTGTGACAGTGAATTAAAAATGCATACGCTTTGATTGGCAAAAACTTTGCCTTCGGGGATTTCCCTTTGACGTTCGCCATGTAAAAAGTGAATATTTCGCCAGCGTTCAGCTTTAATCAATGGAAACTGCATCGCCCATTCAAGTGGTGGCCCATTCGCTGGTCTACCGCTTCATTTGCATAATTACAAATCATATTATTGATTGGGTGGCGGCATGGTAAGCATTCCATCCGCATTGTTCACACACGCAATTTAATTTTATTTCCATGCATTCCCTTTTTTTTGCAAAAATATGGCAACAATTGAAAAGTCAAACCAGACTGAACGGCAAGGGCAAAAAGCGTAACAACAATAATATTATATTTCACAAAAAGGGGCGACGCTTTTTTGGGGGCGTGGCAGTCTGCATAAAAAGGAGACGGATGAGACAGCGACGATTGGATGCTCTTTGATTGATTGGTAATTGGATTCGGAATGCACTTAGAGGATTTATCACTAGACAAACGCAGACAGCTTTGATTGATGGCACTGCGATGTTAGAAGAATGAGTTTTTCAATTGCAAGTGCCACTTACGGAAATTAAACCCAACGGAAATGCGTAATTAAATGAACTTAGGTGGGGTGATTACTGAACGAACTAGTTTTTAAAATTAAATCTCATTTAATACCAAACAAAAGAA
The DNA here is from genome assembly GCF_016746395.2 of Drosophila simulans. NCBI lineage: Eukaryota > Metazoa > Arthropoda > Insecta > Diptera > Drosophilidae > Drosophila > Drosophila simulans. The sequence continues at coordinate 2,597,585 of NC_052522.2, forward strand.
AACCCCGGATTAGTTTTAATTAATCCTGTTTATTTCATTCTTTAGAAAATATGTAAATGATTATTATTTATGTTTGTTATAATCACTTTAACATTGTACTATTTTTTTGTATTGTGCATCTAATGTGTTGTTATTACTAAGAATATTGTTTGTTTACGACACATTTTAATTAAAAGCTGCTGAGAGCCATAAAGCCATAAATATCATGAATAATAATTTTAAATAGTGCGCATTAAGGTTTTCACAAAAACATCTTTGCCTAATATTAATTATTATTTGGCCAGAGGAAATGAGCAGCATTTAGTAAATTTGATTTATCGAAATATGGTCTTAATGAAACATATACTTTCAAATTGTACAGTACTCAATAAGCTGGCCATAACTCATTAGAAACTGCATAAAATGTACAGAAATAATGTGCAAATACACAGAGTTTCTGAGAAATGGCAAAAGCACTCAGGTTATTAATAATAAATCTCATTAGCAAGTTATTTGCAAAACTATAAGCTTCATAACTCGACACAAACGAAGCGAAGAAGTACTCACAAATCGGTCAGAAACTTGAACCGACAACTTGCCGGCTGTTATAATTATCCGCATCCAGCCTGCATATCCTGCATATCCTGTATATATACCCAGATAGATAGATCTGGGTACAGAGTCCTCCAACTCCCACCTCCACCGCCCAACCGAATAGATATTCATCCACACCTGAGTCCGGAGATCCGACTCCGACTCCATGCGGCCCACCGGAAACAAGTTCTCTGTGCTGGCTGGAATCTGCTATCCATTGGTAACAATTTCAATATTCCCACCGACAAATAAACAGCAAATGTAAATGCAAAAGTCCTGTGCAAAAAGGAAATTTATGCATATTTAATAACAACATGGCAGCAGCAACTGGATATGGAACAGGAACAAGGATATGGAGACCAGCTACAAAATACAAGGCATTTCTCACGCATAAATGCGCCCGACGAGATGAGAAATTCAGGAAAGTATGACGGCAAAATCGGGGCTTTTCCGGGGGCTTGTCCCAATATATGTATATATCTATATATATATATGGGAAGCCTAAAGAGGGTGGATGATTTGAAATAGCAGCAGGAGCAACAGGGGAGTTGGAACATTTTTGCTAGCAAAATAGTTTTCGCAAATAGTTGATTCGCAAAAAAAGCCGAGCCAAATATTGTCCATATGTATACGTATATGTATTTGTATTCATACACTCATGTTCGTGCTCATGTGTGTGTTTGTATTTGTGGCATGTTGTCCGAGAGTGGGCGTGGTGGGGGAGGGCGTGGCAGAGCCAGCGAACTGGACGCTAATCAAACTTTTTAATATGCCATGCATGCAACGTGCGGCGACTTTTGTTTTGACACACCGCCGCAAAGTGGGCGGCAGCAGGAAGTGGGCAAGGGGGGCGTGGCAAGTCGGTGCGGCATTATGAGATATATTTCATATGTGCATAATGGCCAAGTTATTAGATGATAGCATGTGTGGCAGAGATGCTGCCGGGCGAGCAGATTCAGTTCATATGTCTTGGCTACATGTGCGATTTATGTGCTCGTCTTTGCAACTGTGGATACACTGAGCGAAAAGGGGACAAAGAAATCAAAGATCAAATTTATTATATTATTACTTAATTCCTACTAAGTTTCTCTATTTATATTTTTATTAAATTTAGTACAATCTATCTTATACATCCTTTTCCCTTTAGCGTTTTTTTAAGACTCTCTAGCTTTTTAATTAATAATAACTATTCTGCGCTTTAAATTGCATAATTGTTTTAAATCTTATCTAGTTTGACTTTGTGCCACATAAATTGCTTCCTCACCACTTTTGCCCCATTGAAAAGCAATTTTTTCTCGGTCCTTAAAAGTAAGTACTGGCTTAGGAGTCCGGAATGGATGGGGGCCAACTGGCGGTCCGCTGGGCGAGCTGCTCGATCCCGGGAATAATGACAAAGCAACTGCCTCCATGGCGGAGCAAGTCGAGATGTGTGCTTTACGGGAGGTCAGCTAAAAATGCATCATCATGAAATGAAATCAAGTGCATTTATTTAGCTGTGTGGGAGGAGAAGCTGCCATGTGAGTGGGCGGTTGGAGGCGGGGGCGTGGGGGCGTGGCAAGATGAATGATGCCGTATGTTACACAGTTTCGACTTCCATTTAGTTGCCAGTTAAAATACACACGGGACGGGCCAAAAAATGTTTGGGCCTTTGTTCGAGGCAAGTCAAGGATATAAAAGGCATGTTTCGTGGATGTGGAGCTGCTGCAGCATTTTTTATGGCCCCATCTCGGCGAGAACTTTCAATGGCTGCGAAGGCAGCGACTTTATGCCTGATGGATGGACAGTTTGAAAGAAGTGAAATGTGGCTTAGGCCTTGAGAGGACTGGAGATGCAGCAGCATCAAATTGAAGAGGAATGGCAGCTGAAGTGTGCAAAATAGAAGAGAATTCACTGAAAAGGCTTTTGTAAGTATGCTGGAAAATCTTTGAATGGAAAGCTCTTAGAGCTGATCTTGAAGATCGTTAAATATACTAAACTAACTATAGATAGATATAGATGCTTGGATTCAAACAGCAATTCTTCAATATATTATATGAATATTTTTAAAAAATATATATCATATTTTTTGATTACAATTCTTTGTCTAATTTAACTCGAAATTGATTTCTATTTTACCTAAGCTCGATTTTTTGTATTTCTTTCATGTTTGCCCGACATTTATCTTCAGTGACCTGCCGACAGAAATTGTAAACAAAATTCTCGCCATTAAGGAAATTAAATCAAGAATATTTTCATGATGACTGAACCGAAATGCCGGCATGTGTGGACTATAAAATGATAGTGTCTCTCTGGCTGGGAAAATGTGTGCTCATATTTTTCCTCGACTGCCGAGAAACATTTCGAGAATTATGGAAAGAAAGCTGGAATCCGAGTCGACAGCCTCAGACAAAAGCGAAATGCACAAACATGCACTTGTTTGGGGTGGAGAACAAGAGCAACTTTTAGACACATGCAGTAATAAATGAAACAAATTAATTAAAAGTGTGCAACGGGTCGGCTGCGTAATAAATGAAAAGCGAATCGCAATGGCAACGGAAAAGTTGCGCTCTTTTTCAGACTTTCAGTGTTTTCAGTGTTTTTCGTATTTTTTTTGTATTTTTTTCTATTGTTGTGTGCGGATGCTGTTGCTCTCGAGGCATGATAAATTATGCAGCCATCACCTTATTTAAAATGAAGATTAATTTAAGTACTGCCAAATGCTGTTGGCTCCCACTACCATTTTTCCACAGCTTTCGCCCATTTGAGAAATTGTTGTGCGGCGAGCCAAACAAATGGCAAAGAATGCGATCCTCCTGGTGAGATTGCAAATGAATGTGGATTCGATGGAGGAGCGGATTGCACAATGGCATATTTAAATACAAAGGCATTGTTTTGTTGGTTAACTCAATTATAAATTCGACTGCGGTCAGAGAGAGTTTCAAGTTGCATATTTCAATTTTAGAATTTTTTTATTTTTATTTTAGCCAACCTTTCATGCTTTTGTCACCTGTCGAGCGGGCTTAAATGCATAATCTAACACCACCTATTTATTTCGTTGTGTCAATCGCTACTTAATGCAATAAAGTATTTATTATTAAATTTGTGGCAGTCTTTAAATTTCCAAATGACAAAAATGGGTGAACCTCATTCCACCGTGATGTAGTTAAATAATAAATCCATTTATTTGGGGACTCCAAATTCGATGACAGCTGCAGTAATTGGTTTCACCCATTTATTTATCCACCTGTCAGCAGTTTTAAAATCCACCTCTTTGCTGGAGCATTTTCTTTCGGCTTATATAATTTAATCAAGCAATTTAATTCCCTTTTTTCCACCCCAAAAACGCTGAATTATCCATCATTCAGAGTGGAAAATCCTTCACTATGAATGCATTTTTTTTTTAGATTTAAACTGTATCAGTTTAAACTCGAAAGTGCTTCAAAAACATCGAATCAGCGAATAATGTTCGCCGGTTGAGAGCACTTTATAGTTTCGAAAGCGCCATATAATCGATTTGTTCAAGGCTTCCAGATTCGTTGACACGTGAAGTGAGTGGCTTCACCTATTCCCAGGACCAGGACCACCATTTGCACCTGTCGGGCGTGTGTGAAAATCCTTCGCAGCGTTTTCCCGCTGCGAATCCCCGAATCCCGGCCATCGAACGCGGCTCAACCCCGCTGGAAATTGAATTCTCCGTAAATACCACGAAAACCGTGCTCCGTCTGTCCGGATATATCTTGTTGTCCTCCAGTGGAGACTGTTTTTCTGTCTGATAACTTGCCACCGGCTGCAGCAGCTGGCGCATTCTGCCCGGGATGCGAGGTTGCTCCTCCGGCTTGGGACATGCCACGGCCTACATAAATATGCATATGCTCCGCAAACATTTGCCAAGTTATTTGCGTGGGATGCGGAAAAGGGTTGTGGTGCCCAAAATTCATGCGAAAACTGCTGACATTTTCGAAAATAAATGCAACGTCAGAAATATTGCACATGCATGCAAATACGCGACAGGCAGCGTGATAAATATACAAATCGCAGTCAGCTTTCGCCTGTTAGACATCCGTTTAATTGAGTCAACATAGCGCAGCTCGGCGGAAGATTCATGGATTCCGCAGGAGCAGGAGCGCCCCATGGGGGTGCGAGGGGGATTCCACGGAAGGAGGAGCACAAACGGGGGGCGTCAAATTAACGCCGTCAACTTTTCGCAGCGTGCACAGAAAACATTAAAAACTAATTTATGGATTTGCAAGCCAACTCCCGCGTTGATTTATGTACACTCGACGAAAAGAAGCCAAACTTGGACAACGTATAAAAGTTTTGAACTAAAGATTGGAATTCAAGGAGCACTATAAATCTTTAGCCAATTGTTTAAGTATTTTTATTTTATTATTTTTTTTTTTTTTTTGAAAAATATTATGTATGGTGAGGATCCTAAGTTCATGGATTACTTACAGCGTTTGTTTATCCTGGGGCAGTTTGGGCACGGCGGACAGCTTGGCGCGAATGCAGCGCACAGTTCGCTCCAGGCAGGTGCATCCGGCCGGACAGTAGACGGACTGCACTCCGCCGGCGAGGAGGAGCAGCAGGCCGAGCAGCTGCAGCGGGAGCAGCGGAACTCGCATTTCGAGGGCAGTCTAGTTTCGCGCACTTCTCACCAACTGGATGTTAGTCCAAGAACTGTTCAAGCAACTCGACTCGAGACGACAATCGCCTGCGAGGGGCGGAAGTTCGAACCACTCGCTTATCACTGGGCCGCTGGACGGCGGTTATCACCAAGTGTGGTCCCTAAAACACTGTGGCACTGCGGCTTACATATCGCCCAGAAGCTCAGGCAGCTGCACAAAGAGAATTCCAAGAGATATCATTCGGTATCCTAAACGGTTTTATCTGCTCCTAAAAATAACCTATGGATTTGAAGGGCTAGTAAATGATAAACTGCCAAATTCCAGCGAATATTCGAAAAACTTAATTTTAAAATTTTGGAAACCATAAATAATTGCGATCACGTCTATAAAATATTTTCTTAAAAAACGAAAAAAAATTTTATTAGTAAGACATTCTTTTTCCTAATTTGGGGAATATTAAAAAATTAATTTTTTTCAATACTATCATTGATTTTTCAAATTTATTTATTTGGTTTCCAACACTATTGTTTTTGGCATTAGAATATTTTAACAAATATTTTCTTCTATTTTAGGTTCTTTTTTTTCTATGCAAAATTACCGAAATTACTAGCGATACGAGCACTAGTTTTCTCTCAGTGCCTCCGCGAAATGTTTAATTTTAGAACGATATTCCGCTATTAAGCGAGTCCGGGCAATTTTCGACCGAGTGAACTGAACTGCACGCGCCAAATGCCGACTAGCATCTGAGCGCCGAGGAGCAGAGACTGAAAAGCGGAATTTGAACCGAGTCGCCGAGTTGCACTTCGGCAGAGGCGGAGGACTCCGTGCCGGATGCAGACTGTGATAACATTTTCCTGAGGCTCTGCGTTCTCAAGAGTGCTCGATATTAGTTGGCCGGCATGTGACTGAAGCCTATGGATTCTGAATGGGACGGTCGGATGGATGACTCTATAACCAGCATATAGCCTATACGAGTGTATATCGCAGCGCATCGTATCCGTATCCGTATCAAGGCCGAAACACTTGTGTTGCACCGGCATTTTCAATGTATTTTCAATGCGGACGCAAAGCGAGCAAAACAAAACACAACAAGCATACGCCACGTTGCACTTGCACAGCATCAAATGCCCTGCCATCCTCATTTTTAATGCATGAGGGGCTGCTCCCCCCCCCCCCTCCCGGCCACACTCCATTTGTTTTTCCAACCATCGAGGGGAGGGGGGCGGTGTGGATTGCGTAGCGATTGGGAGCTGCAGCTCCGAAACTGCTCGCTTAAGCGGTCGGTGATAAGACGCGAAATCAAATTTAAAAGCTATCAATTTGATATTAGTTCGGGGACCGGCGAAAACCCTTCGGGGAAAAGCTGCTGCCGCGTGCCAGAATGCAGAAATCGGAGTTTTTCAGGGGGAATTCCTCCACGGAGAAACAAAAGGAAAATTTAAAATATAGATGAAATATAAATTTATGTTTTATAGTCTTATTTTTCACTGGATATGACACTAATTTGATTCTTGTCTATCTGTCAGTATACAGATATAGGTTTGGGTTTATGAAAAAAATCTGAAAAAACTTTTGTTTAGGTTCTCTCAAATATTTTATTGATCGCTTTTCTTATATTTATAACTAAAAAAAAACACTGTTTTCTCAGTGTATCATATTTGTGTTTTTCCCAACATATGCTGCAGCTCATAAAATTTCTCCGCTTTGCTGCAGTTTTCATTTGCCTTTATTTTTCGGCAGCTCTTTTTTGGTTAGCTGTCGAAGTTTTGAAATCAATTTGCAGATGATTTATTATGTTCCCAGGAACGAAGAGGAGGCTTCAAGCGAGGAGGAAGCTGTGCATACGACATCGCAAATGGAAGCCACTGACGTTGATGAATGCCGCTGTGTATTGTTTTGCTGTCAGAAGCGATCAAATTTCTGTTTTGGAGCACGGAATTCCAGGTGAAGCGGAAAATTTGCAAGTTATGCGACAGTTTTATGCGCCCATTTTTTGATTGGCAGCGAGGAGGTTGCATATCTATTCACAAATTGATTGCACGTCTCGGGGCAATCGGTTGTCTCAGCGGGAATGCCGGTTGGAAATGGAAACTTAAACTATTTAAAGAAATGCATCAAAACAAATAAGAAAATATTCAATATTTAAAAAAATATTAAAAATATGTTTACTCTTAACTAGCAGGAACCATTTTCAAAAAGTAACCGCTTTTGCTTAACAGTGCTGCCCATCTACAAATTTTTAATGGGCAGCACTTTGCACACGGCAGAACAGCTGTTACTTATCAGTGTTATCGATTAATAACAAGGACTCAAAAATTGGGACTAAAAGTATTAAAAGAGCAAGCTTAAACTTTAACATTATAACTATTTATATTGGATTTACAATTGTCTTACGTTATTTAAAAGTATAGCAGTGTAATCGATTTAGTATTGTCAATGCGCGCTTCCCCACACTGCTCGATAAGCATATGTTTTTCTTATCGACATTTGTGGTAAATAAAAAGTGCAAAAACCGCTGCTAAATCGGCCGAGAAGTGCAATGATATAGCCGCCATATCTGATATGTCCAAGCGCAACATAACGTACGTAAAGCCGCAAGAACCTAGTTTTCTGGCCAAGTTGAAGGCTGAAATTGGCTACAAGGAGGGACCGACCGTAGAGACCAAGGTGAGTTTTTCGTGGAAGGTCTCTGCAGCATTCTAATGCGGATATATAACCATTGGTTAGCGTCAGCGATTGGATCCGCAGGACCAGGAGGACTACGATTCTGAGGAGGATTCGCGGGAGGACGAACAGCCGCAGGTGGTCGTCCTTAGGCCGGGTGATCTCTCCGCCGAAGAGGCCAAAACGGAGAAACTGTTGGCCTCCAAAGGTCGGTACATATGTACAAACATGCATACATACATATCGCTGTAGTACATACATATTTACACGCTCGCACACACACATACATGCACATAGCCCACGGTGGCGGCGGCGGCAGTTGCACGTGTGTGCGTAGGTAGGATGTTGTAGTTTGTCTTTCAGTTTAACTTTTCAGTCAGAATCGAGCGGTTGTCTTCTTCTGCCCGGCGTTACATATATCTAAATCATATATATGTACATAACTGCGTATATACCGTTGCTTATGTATGACTGCGCGCGTGTGTTTGTGCATTTTTGCCAATGAAAATCTAACGGTAGTGCGAAAACAGCCGTTTGTTGCAAGAAGTAGGTGTTTTTTTCGAAGAGCACCTTCTGTTTTTCAATCTTTTTAAAGCCCCATGTTGCCATAGCAATCTTGGTCATTTCCGTCCTAAAGATTCCCTTTTTTGCCCAGCGGAGCACCCCTCACACAGACACACACACCCGCAGCAGCTAGCCGACGAGGCATACACACTGACATTTTCATTGGGGGCTCCGCCAAAGCAGAGCATGTGATGAAAATCGTTGGCAAAGCGGGCGGGGCGATAAAGCAGCCGGCAAAGAAGTTAACAACAGCAGCTGCCGCCGCTCGCTTTGTCCGCCTCTTCCGCTCGCCCCCCTGCCCCCTTCAGCCCCACTTGGAAGAGCGCAGAAAATCGGGTGAAAACAACGTGTGCAAGAACGAACGGATGAAGGAGGCGGGCAAAGCGGAGAGACAATGATGAACGAAGCAGGCGAGCAAAGAGAAAAAGAGCGGGCCAAAGTGGCTTGACGACGTGGTGGCGGTGGCTAAAGGCGCTGCGGGGAGGGGGTATGCGAGGAGGAAGGGGCTGAGGGGAACAGCGGGGGCGGGTTGCGAATCAGTGGGTGGAGCAGGAGGGGGCGTGAAGCGGGAGCGGCGGGCGAAGGGGCTTCCCAGGGCCGAGAAAAACATCTTGTGGGTGCTGCTTGGAAAAGGGGGGTCGGTGGGTGGCTTGTTCTGATTTCCCCCCTTTGTCATGCTGCAGTTTTTAAAACCCAGATACATTTTCCAATCCAATAATGAATTGCAGGCACCGGAATTCTAGTCACCTTTCGATTTCCATTAGAGCTCTGGCAATTTTATAATCAGATCAATTTTCAAAAACTTTCTTGTATTCCTATTAGCTAATGCGGTTTTTAAAACCAAACCATATACACATTTATTTTAATATCAATTTAGATAAAAATTGTTTCAACGGATATAGATTCTATGCATACTACTTTCCACAAAATATGCATTCATAGATAGTTTACATAACTTCATTGCTCCCTATAAGATGATTTCTGAGCATAACTTACTCTCATTTTCAATCTTCCAGAATTAGCCGAAAAGCGAGCGGATCTGACGCAGCCAATAGTCTTCAAACAGCGTGTCAAGCAGCCCAGCATCGAGAAAAAAGAGTCCCAATCTGAAACCAACAGGAAGTCCGAAAAATCCAGCACATCCAAGAGCAAGAAGTCCAAGGCCGCCAGTAGCAAGCTGTCCTTCAACGAGGACGAGGAGGACGAGACGCCCGAGGATTGAAGATCAGACCTTAGTTATCTGGCTATAAGTTGCACCAACCAAGTTAACCTGCAGCGAATGATTAAGGTGAGAAATTCAGGTCAAAAACTGTAAGCGATTGTTAACTACGCTTTGAATTTCTTTGTTGCCATGTGAATTTTATGACTTTAATAATGGGGTTTCCATATGTATGTATCAGAACCCAACTCGAAATGACGCGGTCGTTATAGATTGTAGATTTTTCACTAAAGAACCAAACTGAATACATTACTCAAGTTAAAGCTAAATTATATAGTATATATATGAGTTTTTGCATTAAACATATGCATGTATTGCTTATTTATTGTTATTTAGAAATGAATCATTGAGATTAGATCATGATTTTGAAACGTCGATCGTAAAAATAATTATAGAATTCTTAAAAGATCCCTTAGATCCTTAGATACCTACAACATATGATTTTTTCCTAAAGCACTTCCAAATTTATTGTCAATTTATGTTTTCAAATAAGTGTTACACGTTTTAAGTAAATAATTAACATACTAATTATATTTATTATTAACACGTAATGTACTTTACGTGAATCATACAACTTGGAAAAGTATTTGTGACTCAGATCCTAATATTTGTGGTGAAAAAAACATAATTATTTTCTTTTATTTTATTTAGCAAATGTTGCATTTTTCCATTTCATTTAATATTCAATCCCAATACAGATTGATCTTAAATGTTGATCGAAGTCCGAAATTTGCTAAAGAAAGTCCTCGGACAACAGGATTATCTAAACTGATACCTAATTTAATTACCTGATTAGAAGAAAAGTAGTGTAGTCCTTTTAAATACGTTTGGGGACTGCGATCAATCTCTTAAATTAGTATCTTGTATCTTTACTTTCGATCTAATTGTCTTAACTTTTAAGATATTAAGACCCAACTGCCACAGTAATTTCCGCTTAACTTTGTGAATTTGCACTGGAAAATATGAATTGGCTAATTTACTCGATATCGAAAAGGGTCACGTGTATGTATAACAAAAAGTGCGGCTATAGTTGGGGTTTGGGTTTGAGTTCGGGGTCTTTAATGATGATGGCGATTGGTTAGGTGGCTTGCTCCTTGCTCCGGATGCCCTTCGACCTCTACCAAATTGTCGATCACGGGGGAGGAGGTGGGCAGGGGTCAGGGGACGGGGATGGAAAATGCGCCAGAAGCGGGTTACTTTCAAATTTTGTACTTGCATATAGACCAAATCGCACAGCCACACACACACGCACACATGCATAGGGCGACTTACATACGGACATACATATTTAGTTGTATGTATACATATAGATAGGTATGTACGATTGTATATACCCCGGGGCCGTGGGTGCGAAAGAGAGGGACAGCGTAATCTGAAATAAGTTGGAGGAGAAAGAAGAAGCATCAGCAAAAGTATCGTGATGAGTATACAGTTTAAGACGCTAGTGTGTGTGCTAGTATGAGTGAGTGTGTTGGTGAGAGGGGTGCGGCGTCGGGGGAGTTGCAATTTGCCATATTTATCTGCGATATTTAAAGCCATCTAGATTTTTTCGCGCGCTCTGTTTGAATTTCCGCACATGCCGATTCGCATAAATCCATCAAAGTAAAACCGGCGACAAGCAATGCCGTTTCAGTTTTGTTTTGTTCATTTCGTTCGTGGCGCGCGTACAATTGTCAAATTTGTTTTCCCTCCCATTCCACGCCATTCCATTCATGCACACACACACACACATACATGCACAAAGGCCCATGTGTGCGGGCCATGCGCTTCACACGCTTATTCGCTATTTTTGAGAGGCGTTCAAATGAGAGAGAGCCATCTCCATAGCCGGCAATGTAAAAGCTATTACCGTTACTAGAGAAGGAAAATGAGCGAATATATGAATTAATTTCAAAATTAATTGCGAAATTAGCAATTGGCACCTTTGGGTGGCTCGCTATCGATGGCCGGCAATCGATAACCGATAAGCCGTGCAACCCTGCGCGCGCCCTGCTGTTCGTTGCAACTCTGTTTTTGCTTTTTCCGCCTCACACATTTCCAGTTTGCCTTGCCTGCTTGTTCGTTCGCTCGTCTCTTGTGTCTCCGCCTTCGGCGTTCTTTCTGCTCAGTTTTTTTTCTCCAATTAAAAAAAACCCCACGCAAAATTTTCGGATTTTCCCTGGTTATTTCGCAAGGAAGACGATCTTTCATTTATAGGCAGCACTGTTTTTTGTTTATTGTGATCAAGGGACCAAAAGGGAGGTGAAACAAAACAACAACCTGCCGATTGTGAGGGGAAAATGTGAATGTGAGTGCCGCCAAGTAACAAAAACAATGCTAAATGCCGCTGAAAATCGTCTTTAGTTTGAAAGAAACCTAGAATATTGAAGTAAGGTGAGATCCAACATAGCAGCAGAAAAAACACACACACATACGCAAGCAAGCGCCGCACACACACGCACACAGGGACAAACACTAGCGCAAAAACACGCTCCTGTACCAAAAAGTACAACAACAACAGCAGCAACAACAGCGGTAGTATACTCCACCACGCCGCCAGCCGAGCAACAAAAACAACTACAAAAAATAAAGCTAAAGCCAAACGTCGTCATCCGTGCCGCCCCCCGCCCTGCGTCCCTCCCCCTGTGCTTACAATCATACAAATATATATGTGCCGTATATATAGATTGTATATTTGTGTGTGCAGGCGGTGTGTGTGCGTTTGTGTCTGTATGTATGTCAATCGTTTTGTTGGCTCTGCTCGGTAACTGTTCGTTTGTACATACAAACATTTCACATAAACATATATAAATATATGTTTAATATATATTTATAGGCAAGTGTGTTAATGCCAAAGTATATAAATTACATATATCGGCAAACCATAACTCCCCCCGGTCCTGCATTTCTCTTTTTTCTCGCAGTGTAAAGCCATTTACATACTTACATTACATATTAAATTGTATTTTAGTTTTAATCCAATATGGCAGCCATTTTGTATCAAACCATTCTTTCAACTTCCCCCGCTCCCCTTGCCCTGCCACTGCTGCCCTGTCTTTGGTCCGCCTTTTCTTGAGTTCACCTTAATTCACCTAGATTTTCAAATATTTTTCGGTGATTGTTAATTTTTCGGCCCGTCTCGCCCCTTCGCCGTCCTCTTTCTGCAGTTGTAGCTCTTTTTATTTTTACTCTTCGACCGCTGCGCTTTGTGCTGCTCATTCGTTGCTTTTTGATACTTTAGTTTTCTTTTACGTGCCAATTTTTCCGGTTGGTCTAAAGAAGAAGCTGCCATTAAGTAAAATTAAGTAAAAATTTAAATTCCCAAGTCAGTTTTGATAATTCTTCAATTTTATTATGTCTCTTGCAGAAACACAAACAGCTGGAAGAAAAACCGACTTGGGCACATTCCACGGAGCAGAGAACGGACCTCAAATGACTGAAGTCGATGTCGTTTTGCCGGAGGGCGTGGCCGAGCCCACGACACAGCTTGCCAGCGCATCAAGTTCCCCAAAACAGAGTAAACCATCAGCAGATGATGTTGAGCAGCAGGTCACAACTGTGGAGGACGAGGAAGAGCAGGTGGTCGAGGAGCAGCAGGAGGATGATGAGCACATGGCGGAGGCTCCCTCCAATGAAAAGCTCGAGCTGCTTGCCGCGAGCGGCAAGGACATCGTTATAGAGGATGTGGCCCAGGCATCTCCACAAGCTCCAGTGGCCGACGAGATAATGGAGGTTGACGGTACCGAAGACGTGGAGGAAAACGAAGTGGAGAACGACGACGAAGACTCACAGATTACCAGCAGCAGCTCAAAAGAGCCCAAACTGGATGAAGAAGACGAGGAAGAGGAGGCTACCACAAACGGAGATGGCGATCATGAGCCAGAGAACGAAGACGATGCCCAAAAGATCGGTAGCACAGCGGAAAACAGCTGTGAGGCCGAAGATCCCCTGGGAGCAGTCACAGTTCCTGAGGATGAACTGGTCAGCGGGAAGAAACCGCATCTAGATGGCGAGGAGAGCGTGGCCAGCGAAGGAGTCGTAGAGGAAGAGCCCCCAGCGAAGCAGGAGAATGGGTTTGGAGCCAGTCCCAAGCAGAAGGAGAATGGCCAAGCCAGCTTAGCAGAGGCTAGGGCGGCAATAGCTCCCTCCGATGGTGGTGTGGTTAATCTGGACGAGGATAGTGACGAGGACATGGAGGATATTACGGAGCACAAGGAGCCGGCGAAGCCCATCGAAAAGGCAGCCAAACCGGCTTCCTCCAGTGGTGGTGAATCCTCCGACGATGCTGTTCTGATAGCCTCCGATTCGGATACAGAGTCCCCAGCTCCACCGCCGCCAGTAAAGAAGCTCCCGCCAGTTGTCAAGGCCACCCCGCCACCGCCCGTTCTGGATAATGAAGATGATGATGATGACGACGACTGCGTCGTGATTGAAGATGACACACCGCTAAGTATTTCGCCCAGCGGCAAGCGCAAGAGCGACCTAGATGACCTGCAGCTTCAACAGCCCAGCCATAAGAGACAGCGAAGTTCAACGCCCTCGGGAATGGGCCAGCTGACCATCAAGGATGCCCGCTCGTTAATGCCTCTCGATGGCAGTCCGAGCTCTGTGTCGGGTCCCCGAGATTCTATCTACCCGGTGACCATAACGAATGCTGTGACGGGAGCGGCCACCAATCTGGGTGTTGTGCCGCCTAAGCTAGTTCCCATGGCGGGCGGCATGAGCGCCAGTCCAGTGCAGCTGAATCCGCCTACGTTATCCCTTACCGGGCTGCCCAGCATGACCAATAACGCCAACCTGCTGCCCGGTCTCACTGACGACATGTTTGTCCTGGAAGCGCCCTCCTTCATTGTACCCTACATCTATGAAAAGCCACCGCGCGAAAACATCTGCGAGGTCGTCAAGGCAATTGAGACCAAGTATGCGCTGTCGGCTGAGGATTTGGCCGAGGCAGACAAGGGCGACGAGTTCGACATGATGACCGAGCAAAACAAAGAGGACAAGCCAGCGGATCAGGCCGATGAAAGCGGCAAAAAGAAAAAGAAAAAGCGAGGTGACGACGAGTCCTGGTCAGAGCAGTCGGACGATGATGACGACGAAGACGACGATGACGACTCGGAGTCGGGTGTGCGGACTAAGGTGCTGATCAAGGAGGCAAACGATGACCTGAGCGCCTTGAAAGTGGCCATCAAGCCTGCCGCTGCCTTGGCAACAGCGGGCGGAGTGTCGGTAAACAATCCGGGCGGCAACAAGCCAGGACAGGAGAACTATTTTGAGAGTCCGTTGGGCAAGTTCTTCATGGACATTGGCGTGGGTCTGGTGCAGGAGTACGTGCAGTCGGATCTGCTGCGTCTGCAGAAGCGCAAGATGCGCAAGGCGCAGGTGCAAAATTCCAAGGAGTTTGAGATGGCTATCAATGCGCTCTCTGGCAACCTGCAGGCATCCAAGACGAAAAACGCGCCCTTCAAGTTCCGGATGAAGCGATGCGAGTTCTGCAACTTTAAGTCGGAGTCCGCCATGGCGATGGCTAATCACTACGAGACGCCGCACATGAACGGAGTGCTGTACAAGTGTAACTTCTGCACGTTTGAGATACGGAACGCCACGGAGATTGTCTACCACATGGAGGCGGTGCACAACATAAAGGCGCGCCTTATAAAGCCACTGCCCTACCACCAGTGTCCCAACTGCGGCTTCGAGGATAATGGCAAGGCAAAGCTGGCCCGACATCAGCCCGTCTGTGCTAAGAAGTTCCGGCCGGAGCTTAACCTGGCGCCGCCGAACGACTGGGAGGCACCGGCCAAGATACCGCGCATTAAGCCACGTCATGGTCTTGTGGGCACTGCCACCGCCTATCAGGTAGGAATATCTACATCTGAGTCTTTTGCAATCTGTTTATAATCGTTTTAATCCCTTCCAGGCTATGGCTGCACAGGCGGCGGCACAAAAGGCCGCTCTGGCCAACATTCAGCAGCAGCAAGCGGCGGCGCAGGCGAGGAATAACCTTCAGGCAGCCGCGTTAGCCGCCCAGAATGCGGCCAAGATGCGTCAGCGAGCCCCGCAGCCACCCAAACAGAACATGGTGCGAAATCCTGCGCCGGTGCGTGGAGGCAACGCTATGAATGCGGGTCTCTCGTTGCCCAATAGCTATCAGCTGGCAGCCGGACAGCTTGTTCAGGTAAACTACGTTTTTGCGGTCTATCATTTTTTCAATTATTTAAGCATTGGAATTAAGGTTTTAAATGTTATAATGTGTACTACACATTGTGTAGCATGAATACAAGCCTGCATTTTTATGTTTAGCTGTACCAAAATAGACTCTCCCATTAAAAACCGGTTTTAATCGAATATCGATTTATTTATACAGGCGTCCAAGAAGCCGATGGCCGGACAGCCCAGCATCTCGATAACGCCATTACCTCGACAGAGCTCGGTGGGCGCCGGAGCGGGTGCCTCGTCCAGCAAGGCGCCTCAAGCGGCAGCAGGAATGAAGCCCGGCCAGAGTCCCAGCGGTAACAACAAGGCGCAATTTGTTATATGTGAGATCTGCGATGGCTACATCAAGGATCTGGAGCAGCTGCGCAACCACATGCAGTGGATGCACAAAGTGAAGGTAGAGCTGAGTTTCCATTTTCCCCGATTTTCCCCTTTGCTAACAAATTCTTTGTTTGAAACAGATTCACCCCAAGATGATCTACAATAGGCCGCCTTTGAATTGCCAAAAGTGCCAGTTCCGGTTCTTCACGGATCAGGGCTTGGAGCGACACTTGCTGGGCTCACATGGCTTGGTCACAAGTTCCATGCAGGAGGCTGCCAACAAGGGCAAGGATGCTGGTCGCTGTCCAGTCTGTGGAAGGGTGAGTTTTTCGTATAGACGGACCCTGAAAACAATGTCTAAAATCTCGCTGCTCTGGCTCTACTTTTAGATGTACCAATGGAAGCTGCTGAATCACGTGTCGCGCGATCATCATATGACCTTGAAGCCCGCTCACCTGTCCTACAAGTGCACCGTTTGCACGGCGACATTCGGCATGTACAAACAGTTTGAGACGCACGTTTACACCGCCCACAGTACCGTGGCCAGGAAGGCGATGGACAGCAAGAAGAACAGTGGGCAGTCCAGCGGGTCGGGATCTGGGGCAGGGATGTCGCGCAGTTCGCTTGGAGCGGCCAATGACTCTCTGCTGAAGCCGCTTAAGATCAACGATGAGATCACCATCATACCACAGCCCGCATCGAAGCCACGCATCACAAATATGGAGAGTCATGTCATAGGTACGTGGTTTTCCAGATCAATAGCTTAAAAATGTTTAGAGGTTTGGTTAGTAATATTTTAACAATTTGTTTTTGTCTTCGCAGATTAAAGAGCATGTTGGATCAACCAAAAACCTAATCTCGCAACGTTTGCAGCATTGACAGCGCTTTAACATTAGTTTCGTTTTTAAGCCGAACGCGAACTTGGCGCCTCACGGTCCCGCCCTTTAACTTCTGTAAGTCGGATGGTATAAAGAACAAGATAATAATCAGAAATTGGGGCGGATGGGGAGGGAAAAGCAGAGTGGAAAGCCGCCGCCGTTGAAGTCGTTGACCACCTGACCTGATAAAACGAGGGACAAGCCAGCGGCACTTGCTGTGGCTTAATCACCAACATACCAGCTACAGGATACGCGATACACATAACGCTAGCGGCATAGATTCACTAGAGATACTAGTTACGGATTTTAGTTACATACGTTTTGGAGTGTGCACATAAGTTGAAGTTGTAGCTACTACTAAAATATACCACATACATACATATATATTTAACTATATTTAAAGCATATTATGAAGAAGCCGCCAGAGCGCATCGTCAGCATGATGACTATGTAAATTAGTTAAAAACTAAACTATTTATACGAGAACTACGAGTATCCAAATGTGTGTTGCAGTATGTATATACATTTTGAAAAGGTCCCCGCCCCGCAGATAGATGACGTGCCTCGCTCGCTTCGCTCTTCTCTCGAATCTTCTAGCTTATTTGTACGAACAGTCATGATGATGATGAGGCAGAGAGGAGGAAGTTGCATGAAGCGAAGCGTGGGGGGAAGGACTCTTCTAAACTGATCTGAGAGACGACGAGACGTTCGACATTTTAATTTTTGTGTACAAGTTTAAACTTATATTTATATTACACATTATCTATTAATATTAAAATATATATCATCTATTACCACCTAAGACCCCATGTACTACAGTTATAATGCAAAACCACACACAACCAAGCAACCAACCAAGCAAACAACAACAAACAACAAAACAAACTGAAAATGAGAAAATTAAAAACTTAGTTAATATAAAATGCCACGACCAGAGCAGATTTTCATTGCACCCCATGGCGCTCCGGCCGGGCCTCCGACTTTTTGCTTAACTCCACCATCCGCCGACGTCAGAGGTGAGAAGTGATGGGAATGCTTTTAGCATTCGCCACTCACATGACTATGACCACCTCGCACAATCCAAAGACCAGATAACACCAGTCGGAAAGAAGAGAGACGCCTCATTTACCTAGCACTAATGCGAAATTTATTTTTACTTTGCCATAGAAAAGTGAAATTCCAACCTTGTGATGTGACCAAGGCAATGTTGCCGATCTCTTGTCCTCGTCCAGTCTTTTCTAGCACTGTAGGTACTTAAGTGAAGCCATAAAACTAAGTAGATCTAGAGTATACGTATTTATAGATTGCTTGGAGAGCAACGCACTGCATCACGATGAGATTCCGCGGAGTAAGCCTAATCCTCGGGTTCCGTCTGGGGCACCTCGTTATCGGCAGCTGGGTTCACTGGCACCGACTGGCCAATTTGCGACGATGGCGGGAACAACTGGGCCGCGTGCGTCAGCTTGGCCAGCGCATCCTGATCCAGAATCTGTGGCTTGTCCGCGGCACTGGTGTTCGATCTGCTCAGTTGATAGAAGGCGGTGTCGCTGTGCGTGATGTTCACAATGCTTCCGGTGAGGGGCAGGGTTTCCAGGAGTTCCTGGGGGCTGCTGAAGGCTCCCAGATTCACGGGTGCGATGCCGGTCAGCACTTGACCGGTGACATTGGTCTGGATGGGCAGCGGGATGTTGCCCAGGTCAATGTGGCTCTTGTTGCTGTGCGTGTCGTAGAAGGTCAGATCCACGCGTTCCTGGCTCTCGAAACTGGTGTCATTCTCGCCCACCTCCGTCAGGATGCCGATCTCATAGACCACCGCCTTGACCACATAGCTGGAAGGAAAACAAGAACCGGTTAGAAGCCTTTCTACGTGACCAAAAATATATTAATTAGTTAATTCTGGTGATTTCTACGTCATTTTCAACATATATTGTTTCAATTAGCACAATTTATTATAAGTTAAAAATACAAATTAATATGCGTGCTAATATTGTGACTATAGTGATTACTAATATTGATTTTTTCAAACAATCTAATATATCGCTTATTACTACTTTTATATTATAGATATTGGAATCCCAATTATTGGATATAACTATCCTTTCTGAACTTACAGATTCTTGGGCGTATCGTTGACGCTGTTCATCAGCTCCTCGATGGTGGCGTTGTCGATGCCGGAGCTGGCATCCAAAACGGGCAGGGAGCAGCCGAAGGCCAACAGCATGCCGAGCACGGCGGCTCCAAACACAGCCTGGTGGACCTGCATCTTTAGGTTTAGGCTTTTGGGGCTAAGGGAAGACGGCCTGCTGCTGTAGCTCTGCTGTGATAGTGGCTCCGGTGCCTCGCCTGACTTTCGCGCGTTTAAAGTTAATTAGTGCAGATCGGAGCGCTTTTATAGCGACTGTGCCGCTGGAGCTTCGGCCGGGTCGCTGGCGAGGCGCGATTCCGCGTAATTATCGGCATCTGTTAATTGCCCGACAGGTTTGCCACTCTCCGGGGTCTTCGTCGCCGGTTTCTAGGCGCGGACTCGGAGCTGGCTTCCGTTTCGGCTGGACTGGCGATTGTTTTCGAGCGGCCCAGACTCTAATTAATTGTGCTCGTTTTGGGAGCGTGTCCCAGGGACTGTCCCCCAGTCGGATACCCACCAATATTGACCATTGGCAAGGGCTGTCTACGCAATTCTCGCGCGGTTGTTTACTCCTCGGCTCTGGCCAAAAATAAGCCCATAAACATTGCACCTCCGGTGACGCATTTGTCGGGATCATTGCATGTGGTCTGGACACGCGCCCGTCTACCAAGATTATTTCACATTAAGCATACGCTCCATATGACGTACACTTGTGCCTCGACCGCAGAATATCAAGATCGTTTGCATTTGATATGCAATGTGAGAGTTTTATTCGTCACATGCTAAGCTTCTTTCGATTTGAATCTCTCCAAATTACGCATACGCCTTGTGTGACAGTAAAATATTATTCTTGTATGAAATGTAATGGACAGAATCCTTTGATTCGTTATTTCATAAAATAATATAATTATGGAGGTACTAGATATGATAACTTTAGAATTTGAAAGTACCAACATTTCGCTGACTCAGGCGAAGAATTAGAGAGCAGATGCGGAGATATTGCGCACATCCCCCGCCGAATGCCTCATAAATTCATAATTAAATTAAAAATTTGTGGTTTTTATAACTCGCCGATTTATCGAGTTAACCCACACTAGAGTTAACCGCCTAAAGCCGCCCATACTCCGGCATAACCAGCCAGATCTTGACTTTCATTCATGATCGCCCGGATTCTGCGTTTTTTTGGTCGCCAGTCTTTCTCCCGCGAATCGGAGGCACAGTGAACGCTTTGCGGTTTTACGGTATGGAGGCAAATCGGTTTCCAGGCGCGTTTCTTTAACAAGTTTTCACCTCAGCATGGACCTTTGTCTCAGCGGAAAATTTTTGAAATTAATTTGCACATCTCGCATATCAACTTTGTGCCCCGGTGATCTCATGGCGACCGCTCTAATTATGAAGTGTTAAAGAGGCGCAGTTGTAATTGGAACAAAGTGCACTCATCCCAGGGATGCAGAAGTATCTCGAAGATACACACATATTCCCAAAATAATTTGCGGTTTCTCTTTCTGTCCGATTGTTTTGGCCTTTCAACGTCTGCAGACTGATCTTGTTTTTATTTTGATCGGCTTCTTGGAAATTTAATTTTAGTAAATATATGTTAATTCGCGCAATTAAGACAATCAACTTGGACTTGACAGCGCCGCTCTAAGATGTGTTTCTAAAACTCCTGGGTCACATCGTGCAAGTCCTTGGAATATATTTAAACTAATTGATACAAATTTGAGTCATGAAGGCTCAAAATATTATCATTAATTTGAAATAAGAGTTATATTTTGTTGAAGTTGTGGCTTAGCCGCTGAGTACTTCTTAAAAGTCAATCTCACTTGAAAACTACAATCATATACGTGCATTCTTATATTTAAGATCTGAGGAGGGATCTTTAAACTGAATTATCCAGTGATTTTTTTTGGAGTGCCGAATCAGTGGAGCTGGACAACAAACAGAATACGGACGAATGACAAGTGGAATTGGTTTGGGCCCAAACATCGAGGGAGTAGCACGCGCAGGCACCAAAACAAGTTCGGCAAACCAAGCGATTAATGTGCTAACTGAACGTTATAATAAAGCTTAGTCGCAACTTTCAGTCGGCCGTTCGGCGGGCGCCAGAAAACTTTAAAAACTCACCGGCCACTGGGCCGTAAACTTATTTCCGATCTGAGCTTGGAGCTGAACACAACCAACCGGACCAAATCAGCAGTAGCAGTGGCCATGAAGTGCACTTTGCTAACCACCGTGAGTGAAGATCGTCCAAGGAATTTTAGATATGAACTTAATCGCTGTGGTTACACCAAAGAACAATCGGAATATCCGTCTATATGTGATGTTAACAATCATAGAATTGAGGATCATGGTGTTGCTGAACTTTTCTAATTATTAAATTTTCTGCTTATGTTTTAGTTGCTGGCGACCTTGGCGGCTTCTTCGTTGGCCGCACCCTTCGATTTGGGTGAAATCTTCTCGGGCTTTCAGCCGCTGGAGAAACAGGATGTGGTCAAGCGGCAGGTGCAGGCCAATCCCGATGCCGAGCTGAAGCAGATCTCCTTCCATGGGCTGATCGGAGATCTGGAGGACAGTCTGTTCACGTCCGCCTTGAGCCTGCACCAGGCCAGTGCGCCGGGCAGCGAGGTGGAGGAGGTGAAGCCTGAATCTCAGGCTGCGATCACTGAGGGCGAGGAGCACGCGCTGACCAAGCGATCTGATGAGTCCACGCCGGCCACATCAGTCGTCTCGACCTCGGACGATGGCCTGGCACGCAAGATTCTGCTGCAGACCACGAGAAAGGTGCCCGATGGAGAGGATGGTGTGCCCGCCCACTTGATTATCGATCATGTGTCCGTGCAGCCACACAATGGTGGTGCCATCCCACTGATTCCCACCTTCCAGGTGCACCACACCAAGCTGATCTCGGCCACCATCAAGGAGGACTCCAATAACGACAGCAGCGATGGCAAGCAGACCAAGATTAGCATCACCAAAACATCGATTACGTCCACGGCGCCAATTGAGAGTGTGGAGGAGGCGGTGGCCCTGGCTGGATCTGCGACCAACACCGAGGAAGCCACCACCAAGGTGGAGACGACCACAAAGGCCGTTGAGAAGGAGGAGGCTGACAAGAGCTCCACTACCATCTTGACCATTGTGAGCAGCTCCACCTCCACCACCACCACCACCACCACGGAGGAGCCCATTCAGAAGCTGAAGAAGGACGAGGAGAAGCTGAAGGAGAAGGTGGCCGAGGTGGAGGCCGATCCTGTCATCCTCTCGGCTCGCGTTTAAGCCGGTCGACCTCTGAACCCTCTAGCTGTAAACCTCATCTCCAACTCATCCCGCCACTCGAATATTTATGACACGCCAAGTTCAATTAAAGTCATGTGATCCGATCCGATCTGAAGTCGCTTATTTGCATTTCCAATTCACACGCTGCGGGAAGTGATGAGCTGGGTGGCCAGGTCTACCCGGGGATCTCTGCCAAAATTGAGGCTCTAATTGCTTGGATAAACACAGGCCCTAATGAAGCTAGCGGTTCAACCAGGCATGAACGATTTATCCGAAACCTTCCCAGAATCTGCGGTGGGAAAACCTCACAACGTATCCAAATATTTCGCTTCCAAGCAAATAATAATATATGTACATATGTTCTCTGAAAGCGTGTTGCAAATGTGAACTTCAATTGGGTTAATTAAACATTGCCAAATTGTTGTGGCCTGAACTATCCAATCGATGTGTTTATATTTGGCCCAAAGTGTTAATCAGCTTCAGCCCGATGACCAATATCATTAGTCAACGAATTGCGAATCAATTGTTTGCACTTTGATTAAAAAATTTGTGGAGAAAGCGGCATGAGGTTTTGTTTATTGCTGATAAGGTTAAAGTCTGAAAGACAGCACATGGCCAAATATTTTTCAAATCAACGACCCTATGTGATCAAATAAACATGGTTAATTATCTTACAAAAAATAGATAATATTTCTCAAGCATTTATACGACGGAGGTTGTAAATAAATAAGTAAGTAATGAACAATTGAAGGGTGTGAACTTTTATTATAGAAAAATATTATTTCCGTTCTTTATCTCATGTTTGCAAATTTATTGTTGACTTTTGTTAGACAATTTTGGAAAAATAGATTAAACTCTTAAACAGCCAAATCATACAAACAAAACTATTTTTACCTATTTCTATTGAAATAATCTTTTGTACAGCAATTTTTACTACCAATTTCCAGAAGCTCAATATTTTGATAGAAACCATATTATTATATTATACAAATGGTATAACTCAATTGAATTGCAAGGTGTGAATATGTTTTATTGAGTAAACTTTACTTTCCCAGTGGCAGCATGTACAAAGAGTAAACAAGGTTTATCAAAACAATTACCGCTGCATGTAGTTTTTAGGTGCTTCTTCGGGTGTATTATGAATCAGTCCCGATAAAGAAAACCCCCGATGCCCACTCAATCACTTACAACTTATAAAGACGATAGCCAAAGCACACGAGCCACACAACTGAGTGTCAAATATCAAGTATACGCAGTGTGCGCGTCCAACTTGATAAGTCAGTCACTTCTCGTTCTGATAAACTCGCCATCAGCTGTGAGTTTAAATTTAGTTCCTGCTAACTGGTGGGCCACCTTTATTTGTTTACCCGACTGGAGGCAGGTTCGCCTACATTTCCGAATGATAAACATAAAAGCTCGTTGATAACGCACTCAATTCGTATTACAAAATAAGAAAGATATTTGCACTCAGCGCAGCTATTGTGCAACTGCGGGTCACAATCTGGGGTAGTCACCGATCCGTTCTGGCGCTTTTGATAACAGGTGTAACCCTTAAATTCATTAGGTTTATCTTATCGCCATGGAAGAGCGGAGCATTTGGAGACCCAGAGTCGATGGCCATTCGATGGAAGAGCTCAGTCCAAAGGAGGCAGCCGGCGAACGCGTTTTGCCTTCCATTTTCCACCTCCGAGAAAGCCGCGAATTCAATTCCAACGGTGAGATAACGATTTGTGATTTGGCGTGAGTGTGTTTCCGTTGTGTGTGGCCAACATTGCGTATACATTATTATTGAAGTGACGACAGCGTAATTTCCCTTTGTGATTCATGCAATCGAGTGATAAGTCTGTTGTCCTCAAGTGTGGCAAGGAAAGAGCTAGGAATGATTGAGCTATCCTGATGCCATATGCAAAATCCACCAAAAAACTAATCAAGCTGATTAGATAGACCTCGCATTGACGAATTGTAATTTCAAATTGAATTTATAGCCCCAAAGCGTGCGTTGTCTTATCGAGTAGGCAATTGGCTGGCCCAGCGATCACAGGTTGCACAACCCATTACCCGGAGAATAGCAAAAATCCCTCGCCGAAGGAATAGCACTCCATCAAGATGGCCGGCATGGGCACTGGATTTTCCAAGTGCTTCATACTCTTCATGGCGATTGTCATACTCGTGAGTGCCATAAAGATTGCTCAACATTTCAATTGCGCTAGTCAGTAACGTCATGGATATGTATTTCAGGTCCAGGGAGTTGCCTATTTGGGCTTGTCCATCTGGGGCATCACCTTCCGGGAGTGCCCAGATGGTGTTACTGAGTTCAGCTCAAATCCCTTCAAGTACGCCATGGAGCTCATTTACTTTGCGCGTGAGTATGGCCTTGTTTCAAAGGTTCCACAGAACGCTAATGCTAATATGTTGCAATTTCTCTACAGAGGAGGAATGTGGTGAGCCGGTGCTGAAGGTGGCAGACGAAGAATTTCCTTTGAACATAGATTGGAAAACGTCCTATGCCATAACCAACCGGGAGTTCATCTTCATGATAACCTACGCAGTTATTAGCGGACTCTGGGTAGCCACTTCGGTGTTGGTAATAAGTGAGTTATGCAAAAAGCCATTTAGTTTTTATAATAACTCAAGATCCACTGCAGCCACTTTGTGCAATCGCACCACCAAGCTGATCTCCGGAGTGGTCTATTGGCCCTGGTTCCTATCCGTGCTATGTGGCAGTATCCTCGATGTGGTGGCCACGGTGTATCATGGAATCGACATCAGTCACACAACGGTATGGTAAATTGTGTTCCACACTTCATAAATAACAATTCTTACATTTTAGTCCATGAAAGATGCACTTGATTACATTGGAGTCTCATATAGCGAAACTGTTAGTAATGTTTGGACCCTAATGGAGCCCTTCGGTGTATACTTCTCTACGCCATCGATTCTTCTACTGTGCCTCACAAGTCGCGTGGCCATCATCTGGCTGCTGAACATCATTGGAGTCACCTTCTGTCTCTCGTTGTCCGGAATCATGGCGGAGCAGAATGCGAAATCAGCCGCCGTGAGCAGGAGTCAGGCTCCCACCCGACAGCCGACACCACAGCCTGCGGTGGCGTTAGTCCAGCCGGTGGTAGAGGCCACCCTAGTGGAATCTGTTCAGCCTTCTGCCCCGCAAGAGAGCCCTCAATATCCGGAGCAGATCCGACCCAAGCCGCTGCCCATTTTCATTCCCTCGGAGCAGGGTGCCCAGCGTCCAAACTCCCAGCAGTTTGCACCCGGAGATCGCACCACTTTGCAGTCGCCCGTGATGGTGCTACCACCACAAGTTCCGCAGCAGAGAGATGTTTTGTCCCCGCAGCCTGACATCAACACCTATCGCACCACCGAAGCTCATCCCGACCACCTCAACTATCCACCTTCGGAGCCACAAACTCCACGTGCCCCTTCGCCGGCTGTCCAACAACTGGCGGTGACGTCGCCACTAAACAATCGCTACAGCGAGATATATCCTGCTCCCGTAAATCCCCGCGTTAGCGAAGAGCTGCGCAACCAGATGCCTTGGTCGTACACCAGCATGGTGACTAAGCCACCACCGCCGCCACGCAAGCCCCAACTCCAAGTGCAGATCTACCCGCAGATTCCGGAACCCGACTATGCGGATCACTAGTCATTATAGTTGTGCAAGCAGCTCGGGCGTTGATTTGCGTTTAATCAGTCTGGATGCGCGGTTGTAAAATGTTGTGTGTTATTGTTACCTTTATTGCATAAAGCTAAAGCTGATGGCCAACCGATCGACTTTTACTTTCTTCAGTTTCACGTTGAAAACATCCCCGTTCTAGACTCTTCTTGTATTGGCTATGTTCTGCCACCAGTTTCAGGGTTTCACTGAAATCGAGTTCATATGTTTCTCCTTTGCTGGTGTGCACTTCTAGCTTGGGGGAATCCTGACGTGCTGACTTGGCTCCCACTACAATTGTAAGCGGATGTCCAAGACGCTTGGCTTCCAGCAAACGTTTGCCGATAGTCAGCTCCTTGCGATCATCATGCAGCAACTCCTGGTGGCCGCAAATCTCTCCTACATTCAGAAGAAGTTCATTTTCTATCACCTCTGCTTGCGGCTGCTCCTTGCTCCCTTGTTTGGGTCCTATTAAACAAACATCGTAAGGTGCTAGTAGCTTTGGCCAACGGAGTTCGTGGTCGGAAGAGAGCACTTCCAGAGCGGCAGCAATAACCCTAGTGATGCCGATGCCATAACAACCCATGACCAGCGATTGCGGCTTGCCGCTGGTGTTGAGAAAGGTGGCGCCCAAGGGTTTGGAGTACTTGTCCCCCAACAGAAATGTGTGGGCCACCTCAACTCCTCGTACTTCTTTCAAATCCGAGCTGTTACAGCTCGGGCATCTAGCTGGGGCCGTTACAACCTCAGAGTTGCCAGCAAAGCCGCAGGAGCTGCACTGCAGTAGGTTGTCCTCGCCCACGGGCGATACATAGTGGTACTCGTGGGATACACTGCCACCCATCATGCCAGTGGCGGCATTCACTGTGAATGAATTCTAAGTTAGTAATGCAGTTTTTTCGGTACGGAAAGTATACTTACCCTTAACAAAAGGAACCTCAAGCTGTTTGAACAACCTATCGTAGGCAGAATTAACTACTGAGTACGTTTCCCTGGCTGATTCCTCGCTGACATCAAAGGTGTACATATCCTTCATCAGGAATTCTTTGGCTCTCATCAAGCCAAATCGAGTCTTTAGCTCATCCCTGAACTTGGGACCGATTTGGAAGAGTCTCAAGGGCAGCTGCCGATAGGAAATAGGTGAGGTGGTGGCCAGCATGGCAGTCACTGCCTCCTCGTGGGTCTAATCAATGAAACAAGTGTTTATTGGAATCGGAAATGAAGAAATCTGCTCACTCTCTCACTGGACTCATGAGGAACTGCTTGCCGCTGCGATCCCGCACCATGTAGAACTCGGATATATCGCCCTCCAGTCGCCCCGTCTTCTTCCAAAGTCCTGTGGGCGTCAGGATGGGCAGGGTGATCTTCTGCCCACCAGCCTGTTGCATGTTGCTCTGGACCAGGTCAATGCACTTGTCCACCGATCGCTGGGCCATGGGCATTATCTGGTAGGTGCCATTGCTGCCCGATTTCACCAATCCCAGTTCTGTTAGCAGCTGGAATTTTTGTATGATTTCAATGACTACTTCTTTCGTAACACTATGGAAGTGTTTTACCTTTTGGCTGCGGGATAGTTGCTCCGTTTGCTTGACCACCGCATTTTTGGGTGTGATCAGGGCTGGGCAGAAAATTCGGGACGCCTTATTCATGTTTTGTTTTTAATTGATGTGTTTTATTGCTAGTATTCCATTAAAAGGCCGGCAAAGTAAAAGCAAAACAATAATGCGAATTCCCAGTGTGACCAGCAATAGGTAATCAAAATATACACACATATTTAACTGAGAAACGGCATATCCTATATGCTTGAATACAATATATGCATGTAACTTTAATATGATCTGATTATTTGTGTATCTATAGGTGCAACACATTAAAGTTATTTATTTTACATAAACGGTTTATATATACATATTTAATTAAAACTATAATGGTGCTTGAACCCTTTTTCTTTTAGTGTATGTTTTTTTTATCGTTATTGGCCCGGTCACACTGATTTCTAGCCGGCACATTGATTTGATAAACTCTGCAATATGGAGTCGAGTTTTAAGGAGCTGTATAAAAAGGGCCTGGATATGGGTGAGCAGCAGAAGCAGCGCCAAAAGGAGCTGCTAAAGCAGCAGAAACTCCGCCGACAGCAGGAACAGGATGACTACCGTCCGCTGCAAAAGCAAGAGAAAACGGTGCCAAGGAAGAAAAGCGGGAAACGTTCTGGTCACCAAAAAGGCATCCCGTACAGACCACAACTCTCGGAGTGGCTGCGCCATAAGCCCGATGATCTCAGCGAGTGGCTGCTGGTACCTTGTCCAGTGGGCAAAAGGTGCCTCGTGGTGGCAAGCAAGGGGCTCACCAAGGCGTACTCCAAAGGGGGCTGGATGTTCGCGAGTTTCCGATCCTCGCTGCCCGGCGACTGGCAGCTCCAAAAGGGTGAAACAATACTAGACTGCGTGTACGTTGAGGACGCTGACACCTTCTATGTGCTGGATGGCATATCATTTGGCCTACATGAAATGCAGGAGTGCGAGGCGTCCTTTCGTTTTTATTGGCTGCGCGCCCGATTCGAGGAGCATGATTATGCCAAGATTAGCGAGCACAACGAAAAGAAATTTAAGCTTCTGGATCACTTCGACTTCGAGGACACCTCTGCTGTGGAGCAGGCTCTGCACAAGTATCCCATTTTCCCGGAGAACAAGCCAGTCCTAGATGGCTTCCTATTTTACCATAAAGAGGCTAGTTATGTGTGTCGGGAAACTCCCTTAGTATGCTGGCTGTTTCCATTTATGATGGAGGATGTCCTGGGCTTGCCCGTTAGTAAGAGTTATACGGCCCCGGAGGACTACCAACCCAGCCATGTTTTGCAATACATGGATGCGTTTGACCGAAAGCTGGCAGAGCACAGAAGGACTCTCAAGGAGCAGAAAAAGATTGTGAACGCGCAGAAGGAGACTCCACACACCATGGAGGCGGAAGAGGATGTCGAGAGCGATGAGTACGACAGCTTAAAGCGAGTACTGGATCAACAGCGGCGTCTGGAGCTAGGTGAATTCGACATGGACTGTGCGGAGCCGCCATCAGCTGATGGCTGCTAGGCCGAATGGGCAGCGGTGTGGGGGTGGCTTTTCTGCGCAGGCGCTTTGAAAACGCGGCCCTGGACAAATAGCCTCAGCTCGCGCCCAGGAAAATCAGAAAACCCAGATTGCGGCCAGCCCACCAGCAAACAGAACTTATTGAAATTGTTAAAAAATATCTAACCAAACATGGTCATTCAGCGAAGTTGGAAGATCCCCACTGACGTGGGGGGTTCCTTAAACAGCAGCACCACATCAGCTAACGAGGTGCAGCAGCGTTCATCTCCGGGCATGCAACTGCAGGCAGCCAACTCCTCCTCAGACGACTCCGACTGTTCTAATCAAACCACACATTCGATGGACACACGGGTGGCCAGTCCGGTTGAGGGTGTCCGAAAGCAGACGGAAAAGGATGTGGTACCCGAAAGCAACACAATCACCTTGTCCCTGCTGGGCGAATCCACATCCTCTGATGCAGAGTCTTCGCAGGTGGAGAATGAAGTCAATTTATCTGTGTAAGCGAGTTGCTAATATTTTTTTAACCCGCAGAAGTATGTAACCACACCAGACATGGCCGAGAACATGTTGCAACGCATTCGCCAACGACTTGGTGGCTCTCACAATACGGAAAGTGGCGGAAGTGCGGAGTCCGCCATGAGAGCTCTAGAACTTTTGAGGATCAGTGTACAGCAAGCCTTTGATGCTGAGGTCAATGAGCTAATTAAAAAATACATGCAAGTAGGTAAAAGTCTTTTTTGCAATGCCTATTCCTAATCCGTATTTCTTAACTTGACCCAGAACTACTTTAAACCCGCTTTTGGCAACATCAAGGAGAACCTGGGCCAGCATTCTGTTAATGAGGAAACACTTCAGAAAATGTCCTCGTGTGCATTGTTGGAGAATGCCAAGGCTCAGTACACGAACTTTGTGCGCCAGCATCGTTTGGTTGCTAATGCCACGGATCAGCAGCGCTTGGCGCTCAAACGCTCAGCTAAACAGGATCTCAACCCAATTAGTAAAGTTTTTGCTGGTAATGCGGGTTTTGTCCCAAACAAACCCATGCCCTGCACGGCGACTACGGCCAACCAGTTGCCAACACAGAACCAAAGTTCTGCGGCTCAGCCTCTCCTGCTTCCTCAACCGGAGTTGCAAGCAGTTCAGCCTCTGCAGCAGCAACAGGAACAAACACAAACGCAAAACCAACAGCAACCGCAGCATCGATCCACGGTTACTCCATTGGTGGGCGGCACTCTGCCCACTCCTGTGCGCCGGCAGATATTCTGGAACACCGCGCAGATTTCGACTACCACCAAGTTCGTGCTGGATGTTCAGGCCAACCTATCGTTTGGCTTTGGCACCGACGGCAAGGAACGATTGGCCAGCAAGCATCCAGAATTGATACGCTACCTGCCGGATGGCGAGGACAGGGAGTGGTTGGCAACCCGTGGGATTATTCCTGCCGAGAATCGAAGCTCTCGGTTCTTGTTTCTCATCTACGATGAAGTGTGCCGGCTGCAGCAAACACACGAGTTGTATAGGCACAAAACCAATATAGATCTTAGCATGATGCTCACCTTCAGCGTCACCGATGCAATGATACACAAGATGCGGCTGTTCTTCGTGGACCTGAACATTAAGAGCCGCGGACTTATAACGAATTCATATATTTTGCCCAGCCAGCAGCAGTCAGGCAATACCAACAACAGTCATTTAAGAAATGCCCTGCTACAGGGCGCCTCAGCGCAGCAGCAGCAACAACAGGTAGCCACACCACCATCTGATGAAGCTGCGCTCAAGGAGCTCCCGGCTGCATCACCCACTCCTTGCTTGCAGGGTCAGGTGGTGGGCAGCACGACAACGCCGTTGAAGACCAAGCTGGCTGCCAGTTCTACGCTCAGCTCCTCGCATGCCACACTTACGGCCTTGCTGAACAACGGAGGAGCTGTTGTGGGAGCAACTCCTCCAGGCAACTCCACTTCCAGCAACATCGCAAAATTTAGAAATTAAATTATGTTGATTCTTATGCTTGCTTGTTACCACTTACGAACGACGTATTTTAGGTTGCTGATTAAATGAAATTCCATGTTTCGTTCTGTGTTTATGAGTTTGAAAACAGCAGCAATTATACTTTAAACCAACATATTTAGTCATACTTAACGTATAATTGTATTGAAAGAAACTGCAAGAGTAATAGACAACTTCAAATAAATATTTGATGTTTATTGAAACTCAATTTGATATACATATAGTGTGGGTCTCTTTTGGTTTTTCTACAGTTTTTTTTAAATATAATAGTATATATATAATATGTACGTTCATATTCATATAGTTCACATGTTTGTATATTGTTTTACATAGTGTACGCAGGTAATGGCTAAGTTATTCTTTAACAAGTAGTGGATTTGTATTCTTATAAGCCTTGCTACAGCCCTCTCGGCACTTTTGAAGCGCAATCCTCCCCAGATTCCAGCCCAACGCTACACGCTGATATGGTGTTATTTTTACAGATATCAAAGTACTCGATGCCCACCTCCGGCCAAGTACAATAAGTACAATAATAGTAGTCGTAGATTAGAGCAAGTAGAAAAGACCAAACATACCTAAGAGTAGTTGATACAGCGCACTGTGCCGAATTTGGAACATTAATAAGTAGTTTTAATTTTGAGATAGCACAACCATTTTAGTTTTCGTTACCCAACTAGGTATATCAAACAACAGCCAGATTGTGAATAGTAATTAGCCAACCGAAGAAACACAGGAATATATATACGAGTACGAGTATATATCTTTTACCCTGACTACCTTGACAGCTACCAAGTACTTACAAGATACAACAATGGATTATCTGCTACTAAGTATTTCTCTTTGGGTCTTTAAAGCAACATCTAACAATAAGGAAGGCCCGCGGCTGCCCTTGAACAGATACAGATATAGATACACATACTATATAGTTGCCGTCACGGTTAAAGAGAGCTTAAGGACATTTTAGCCAAAGTAAGTGGCGGTAAAAGTGGTAGGACCGTAAAAGTTCCACAAAATGTTTGCAGTTTAAGTACTCTAGGTAGTAAGACTGAAGTGTAGGCGTTGTATAAATAAATCTAATGTGTTTGTAACCTTAGTTTGAAACTCC
The DNA here is from genome assembly GCF_016746395.2 of Drosophila simulans. NCBI lineage: Eukaryota > Metazoa > Arthropoda > Insecta > Diptera > Drosophilidae > Drosophila > Drosophila simulans. The sequence continues at coordinate 2,629,869 of NC_052522.2, forward strand.
AAGTCGCTAGGCTGAACGCTGATTAGATATTAGATTTATACACAAGTTCCGAAAATGTAAATTTTTCACTTTTCACTACACGAGATTGTCCTGTTTGAGTGGCTGAAGCGTTTGGAGAGTTTGAAGAAGAGGAGGAGGGGGTGTCTTTAATCTTCAACCATGCTGTGTTGCAACCAATGTCCTACCATAAAATGACTACAGTAAATTCGTCTTAATCACGCTTTAATCGCACTCGATTCTCGCACCCACACAAGCACACACACCCATTAAGATTGTCGATTTAAACTAGATTCCGTTGGTTGGTTTCCCGATTTTGCGATATTACTAGACATGCAGATGTGCAGAGATTCAGATTCACAGATACTCATAGCTGGAGAGACCTTCAGTTGTCCAGATACTCGGACTTCCAGTTCGTGGAGCAGTTGAAACCTTGGCGGGGTTATCAGCTGTACAGATAGTTGGGGCTAGCCTACGTGATTTTGGTTTGGGTTTTTATTTTCTGCGCAACACTTAACTAACACTTATTCGGATAAATATGCATTTGTCAGCTACCAAGCTTTAAATCCCTCTCTGTGGGCGGAAGATCCACCCACTTCGTTGCCTCGAAGTTTCGACATTATTGTTTTGGTGCCCGTTTCGTTTCCGTTTTTCATACCCACATACGTATCCACTAATCCACTTCCGTTCAAATGCGAACAACATTAAACTTTCGCAAACACAACAAGCAAAAATATATAAACGCGAGTAAATATGCCTCTGGTACTGCGATTCCTCAATTATTGTGCTGTCTGATATGGGTATTCGTATTCCCATTCCCATTCCCCATCCTGGTGCTGCCCTATCTGTGTACCCTACTTACAAAGCTCTCTCACCACGAATAATAATAATAATTTGGTGTAGTGTAACATAACCCGACCCGATTCCACCTGCCAGCCTAAAGTGCTAAGCTCATTTAACTATGACTAATACATACAGGGGGGTGTAGGGATGGATATCTTGGGTAACAGTGTACGCGTACATGGTGTCCATAACTTAGGCGCTAACAAATTGAGCTTGCAGTGGCGCTCCGATCACGTCCGACTCCAGGCGGTTCCGGCACTGCATGTGGACTGCGACTACCGGGTTGTTCGGTCAGGGAGAGTTGTCCGAGTCGGAGCCTCCGTAGCTGTGCATCGGGAAGAGCGGGTACCATCCGTTGATGGGCTGGCCGATGCTCAGTTTGTCCAGATTCACCTCCGTGCCGCCCAGTCCCTGGTTGTGCTCGAAGCCCACGCACCGCTGCCACACCATGATGACGATGTTGCGGCCAAAGACGTCCGAGCTCTGCGTTTACATGGAGATTCATTATCGTTACGGGTTACTCGTTTGGGGAATTACATTGCTACCAATAAAAATATGGCCCACCCACAGCGACTTAACCCTCTACTTGCCCATGGAACTCTAGATTTTTCGTAGGATATAATTCTACAAATTTGACCGAAAAATGTAAAACCAACGAAAAGTCTCACATGCTTGTGAGATTATTTGTATAAAAAGATACTTCTGGAACCTACGAACCCTTTCGTTCCTCATAGTAAGTGTTTCAAGCGAAATGATGACGTGGGCATGCAGTGGGTTAAGGCTGGGCCACCTGTCAGCCACCCGCTGGGCGCGGAAATTGGCCTCGTCGATGCGGCTCGGCCGGCCAGTGGCCATTAATCGCATTACAATGCAGGCGGCTGGTAATAACATCCGGACGTGGCCGCGGCCAGTATCAGGATGGCGGAGTGCTGGCTCCTCGTCAGCATCATCATCGTCACCTGCCGGGCGTTACAACAATGGGCCATTTGCTCACCTGGTACTTAATGGTCTGGCGGTAGAGCGGCTCCGCTGCGTGGCGCACCACGCGCGTCTTCTTCTTGTGGCGCAAACGGTCTCCGTCCTTGATGTAGCACTTCACGTACGTGTCCGGCGGAGTCTCGCAGTCCTCGTTGACAATGTTACGGGCGCAGATTAGCTGAAAGCGAGGTGCAGTAAAGAGGAACAATAAAAATGGGTACGCGATGGCAGATCCCGGGTATCTTTCATTTTCATTAAAGCTGGATTTTTTCCAGCTCTTACTTCTGGAATTCTACCTACCTCTACCTCCACGTTGCCCTTGATCTTCAGGAAGCCCATCTTCAGCTCGCCGTACCTCGCGGTGGTCAGGCGATAGCCTTTGGGATGGATCTGCGAGGGTCCGAGCTTCAGACCATAGCTGGACTCACCACCCGTGAGGGGGCATGTGTTGACATAGCTGCCGCTGAGGGTCTTGACCACGCTCTGCTTGCGCTGCGGGCTATCCGCTCCGGGACTATCTACACCCAGTCCCACTCCGCTCCTCTGGTAGACGCTGCCCTTGCGGGTGGGCGTGCCGAGGGGCGGGGTCTCGGTGACCTTGGCCACGTACATGCTGCCCTTCCGCTGCAAGGTGGTGGTGGTGGTCGTTGGGGGCGATGCCTGGGACTCGCTCAGCTGGAACATGCTGCTCTTGCGCTGCTGCAGTGGGTTGGTGGCCAGCAGTTGGCCCTGTCGCGGCGTGTCCTGGGCCACATTCGACGCGGATGCGGCCTGCTTGAGCCGGGAGAGCGCCTGCTTGGGACTCTGTGGCGGCAACTGGCTGCCCGATCCCTTCCAGCGCGGCCGGTAGCGCTTATCCTCGTCTTCGGACGGCGGACTGGTGTCGGCATTGCCCACTCCCATGGGCAGCTGCTGCTGCAGGTACTGCTGCTGCTGCAACTGCAACTGCTGCAGCTGCTGCAACTGCTGCTGATGCTGCTGCGACAAATCCAAGACGGAACTTTTCCGGCTACTCGGTCCGCTCGGCAATCCAACGCGACTGGCACCTGTTCAGGTGGAAATCTTAAGTTAGAGCGTTCCCCTACGTTGTCTTCTTTAGCTTTTCAACTCAACTCAATGTATTAAGTAATACCGACAGTGATGGGAAAACTACCGACTAATATAAGTCTATCTACTAAGAGGCTAAGGCAAACTACCAGTTGAGATCAAGAATATATGTTACTCAAACCCAGAGAATGGGCCTCATGCAGCTTAGGGTTTCATATCAAATTTAATTATAGATATGGATTATTAATCTAATCAGAGTTTCCCATCACTGGCACTTGGCTAGAATGGAAGGTTTTGCAGGACTAGGACTAAGTTAAGAAAAAGGAAATGCTACACTGAACAAAGCATGCAGCTAAACAACATTTAATTCATTTACGATTTGGAAATTCGTTCGTTCGTATTAGCATATTTTGTAATGTTCTTGTTGATTTCGCAAAGATAGTTAACTAAATTTTAAAGATGCCGGCGATGGATGTGGACACTGCCCTCTCAACCATAGGTAAACGAATTTATAGAGCTTCTGACCCCCGAAACGGCTAACATTTGGTCTTCGCCAGGTTATGGGTTTGGTCAGGTGATCATTTTCATGGTGAGTTTCTTCATATACATGTACTCCGTAACTGAGTCCATGACTGCTGGCTATCTCGTGGTCCTGACCTCCTGCGAGTTCGATACCTCGCATAAAGAGAAGACCCTATTGGCCAACTCCCTGTTGGCCGGGATGGTAGCTTCCGGATTGTTCATTGGCTTCCTGGCGGACAGGTACGGACGCAAGTTCGTTATCCGATTGGCACTCGTAGGAGCGCTGTCCTTCTCGGTGATCTCTGCTTTCATGCCGGATCTCTATTCGCTTTCTGTGCTTCGGATGATTGTTGGAACCTTGTATGTGGCACGGCCAGCAAAATGGGGCATAGAGTCTAAGCATCTCCCAATATCTCCTACAGTCTCTCGGCGGTTGCATCTTTGCAGGTAGGATTCCTCGGGGAGTTCCACGCAATCAAGTGGCGACCAATCACGGTAGCCATTTGTAGCCAATCTCAGGGTCTAGCTCTGATCTACTGTCCACTGGTGGCCATGGCTATTCTGCCCAACAACTTCAATGTGGACATCAGCAGCAGCTACAACCTACGTGTCTGGCGATTCCTAATGATGTTCTTCATGATTCCCGGCTGGTTGGCCCTCGTCGGAATCTGTCTGGTGCCGGAGACGCCGCATTTTCTCATGTCTGTCAATAAGCCGGACAAGGCCCTCCTGGCTCTGAAGTGGATATGCCGGATGAACAGGAAGAAGTGGGAGGACGTCGACATAACTTTGAGTGCAGAGACATCAAGTTCGACCGATCAGGGAGGCTTCTGGAAGACTGTGTGGTACGAGTATAAACTGCTCTTTTCCAAACCTCACGTCTACAAGTTTTTCATTTGCCTCTTCCTTATTTTTGGGATATTTTTTACGTAAGTGAAATTCATTTTCGATATTTTTTTTTAAATTGCTAATTATTAACGAATTTGTCTAACTACGCAGATCCATTGGATTGGGCATCTGGTTTCCAGTTATCCGCAACATGGACAACTCTGGCTCGAACCGTTTATGCGACCTCGTCAATAATAACCCAACATTTACAAATCGTGAAGTTGATGATTCCAATAGCACAGATTCAGAGTCATCAAAGTGCAACGATGAGATGACCAACCTGATCGATCCGGTCTACTACGGCTTAACCTACATTGCATGTTTTATCCTGGCCTCTGTATTGGTGCATTGCATGACCCGGAAGTATGTGATTGCCCTGCACATCATGATCTCTATGGTCCTGGGCATATCGCTAAATATCATGAAGCAGTCGACAGTGGTGCTAATCTTCTTCGTGCTAATGATGGTGTTGCCTGGTGTCCTGATCCCACTTGCCACTTCGGTACTCGTCGACTGTCTTCCGGTCAATTTGCGAGGAAAGGCACTCTGTATGGTGCGATCCCTGGCTCGGTTTGGTGGCGTGTTGGGCAGCACCATGATTGGACTCTTTATAAGGGTCACCTGTGATGTAACCTTTAACATCTTCAATCTCTGCCTGGCAAGTAAGTATCGCTTTGGTTCTCCAAGCCGAATGTTCGCTTCTTTAAGACCTTTACTCTCCGCAGTTTGCGTCGTTTTGGCTGTCTTCCAACCCAAGGACATAGTGACATAATGCTGTCTGATCGTCTAAATTATTATGTGTTGCAATGTCGGTAGTTTTTGAATAGAGTTTTAAACCTTAACGAAATTTTATTTGTGCCATTATTTTGCTCAGGACCAAACAAATTAGTCTAGCAATCTGTATTTATGTTTCATTCGTAGCAAATAGTTGTATACACATTAAAAATTAGCCAGTTGTAGGTCTTTTTTAAAAATTAAAATGATAATAGCTAGTACCAAAGATGAGTGACATAGATGAGGTGTTTACCAAACTAGGTAAGTGGTGTGCAACGTACGATGATTCTGTGTCCTGATCATTGTGCTCCGATAGGTTTCGGCAAGATGCAGTTCATCATTTTATTTAGCTGCTTTAATCTGCAAATTTGGATGACCAACGAGCAGCTGGGATTTGGAGTAGTAATAGCAGGGGCAAGTTGTGAAATGCGTATACACGACAGGCGGTTGGCCTGGTTAATGGCTGCAAGTTTCGCCGCCCAGATGGTATCTTGTTTTTTATGGGGCGAGCTGGCGGATGTGTACGGAAGGCGCAGAATCATTATGATTTCTTCAATCGTCGCGAACATAGTGTCCATTCTCTCGGCTTGCGTGCCGGAGTTTTGGGGCTTCCTGTTCCTGCGTTCGGTGGGTGGCTTCTTGTGAGTATAGGCGAGTAGTCCGAGTCTACATCAATTGAACTTGATACTGCCCCTCTCCACGCTTAGCATTGCTGCGTCAGTTGTTTGTTTAATGACCTACTTGAGTGAATTCACAAAGATCTCCTTGCGACCCAGGGTGCTAACCATTATGAGCTTTTCGCTCGGCCTGAGCATGATCTACGTGCCGTGTAAGAATCGATTCGCTACTATCTTCAGATGACTATTTCCGTCCTTCAGGTCTGGCCGGTTTTCTGCTGCCATTGCGAATGGAGCCCAGTAGCTGGCGCATCCTGCTGTTGTGCAACCAGGTGCCCGGAATCATCGGAATAATCATTCTGATATTCCTGCCCGAGAGTCCCAAGTACTACCTGTCGATAAACAATCAGGAGAAGGCCATGCAAGTCATGGAAAGAATCTGTCGAATGAACAAGGGCAAGGAGGTTACTCTTAACAGTCTGGGAGTGGAGTCGCTAACCCAGCCGCGCCTGCGCCAACCGTAAGGATCCAGTTGTGATTCAGTTTGGGGACCGAACTCATTGCTTATCTCTGTTGCCAGATCCCAGAAGCACGGATCGTGTTACGAAACCAAGGTGCTTCTGCTGAACCATGCCAAAATCATGTGGTTTTTCTTCATCATATTCTTCAGCCTGTCGGGACTGTAAGCCCAAATTTGATGTCTTTGGCCTATATCTATCTATCTCTCGCTTTCCCTTATAAGAGGTTTTGCCCTACCAATCTGGATGCTGCGAGTCAGGGTTCTTACGGCCACGTTCCCCGACTGGGATACGATATGTTCTCACATGGATGAAGTTAGTCCAGACTCGCGTGGCCATTTAGAGGTTCTATTGGGTATTCCAGCGCATTCCGAACCCTTTCTACTTCCTGTTTCTTGCAGTGCCACCTGACCTACGAGCAAATGAGGGATCCGATGATTCACGGATGCGTTGTTCTGGCTCTCTTTATGGTCACCACTGTTATCTTGACTTGGCTAAGTCGTCGTGTGGTAATTATAGGCTTTATATGCATTTCAGTTGTTGGATGCGTGGCCCTTAACTTTATGGAGCATCCTAATCTGATACTGATTAGTTTCTTCGCCATAATCGATCCTATCATATGCAGCGTCAGGTTGGCAAGTTCCATGCTCATAGATCTCGTACCCACTCACCTTAGGTAAGAGTCCATCTATGCCTAGAATATCGCAATATAAATTTCTATCCTGCTTTCCCCAGGGGTAAGGTCTTTGCTCTAATCAGTATGACGGGTCGGGCCGGGGTTTTGATAACCAGTGTGTATGTGGGATACACTTTGTCGCACATTTGCTATGTAACCTTTAATATATTTATTATAGTGCTCATAGGTAAGCGAGAACTTTTAGCATAATGATATGACTAAGAAGTCTATTTCAATAGTCACAGGCTGTCATGTGTACTGGTTGCCATCTAAATTTCAGCGAACCAGTTTTGCAAATTAATATTCTCGTAAATAAATTTATATAGCGAGCTGCTTTTTAAAGTCAGCATTCTTTCATTTTGCTACATGCATGATATGTGGGTTTTCAACAGGGGTTTTTCCTATCGGCCTTCCCAATCGGGCAATCAATCATTCAATCAATTGGGCGCACAGCACGCAGTACAAATTTGATGTGTCCCTGCGCTCAGAACGGAAAAAGGATTATGGCGAAAGTTCAAATATTTTTGTACACCAGCCGAAAATAAAATAAACGTCAAATAAACTTGGCGACAGCTGCGTTTATATAGTCTTGAGTGGATTTTTCTCTGTTGGTGTGCCCGAGCCCAGCGGATATGAGTGTGCGTAAAAGGCAAAGCGGAAACGGAAGGCGAGGCAATCGCTAAGCGGCTTAATAATAACTGTCGAGCAAGAAAATCGAATCGAAAGGAATGGAAAGGAGGAAAACGGGAAGCGAGAAGCAAGAAGCAAGAAAACATATTGGCAAAGACAGGGAACTTTTTGCTGAACTGGCACTACAATAGGGACATCTTGGCAGCAAGGATCTCCAGCGAGAATGGAACCGTCAATTCGGAGTACATCGTGTATATGGTACATATGTATGTGAAATACATACATTTGTGTGTGTGTATATAGAGCACTTTTCCCAGACAGCGACTCTGCTTATTTTCATATTTAACGGCTTGTTTGTGGCTCTGGGAAATGCGAGTTTCGGCCAAGTTCTGTTGTCTGCGTTCTGTCGCCGTGAGTTTTCATATTTCGCATTTGCCCCGCTTTGCTTTTGAAAAGTTAATTTCAAGGCTCAGCTATTTCGCCGGGGCGTTGAAGGGTTTATGTGAGCGGCGAACTGTTGCAAAGCCAACAGGTAATAAGGGGGTTTCCCGCTCCGAGCTTTGCATTTTAAGCACAAATTTACTGCGAGTTGCTGGCTTTTGTCCTCCTGTGTTTTGGTTGGCAACTTTTTTGGGACTGTGAAAATAGCATCAATAAGCTTAAATAAGCCCCAGCCGCAGACGAGAAGTTTTCATGTGTCCCGGGTGTCCTCCGGTGGATTATCAAGCAGTACGTGAGCCAGGATGAGTGTGTAATGAGATTTCGGCTTTTTCGCTGCTCGGCAAACATGCATGCGAGCACATATAGACGGATACTACTAAGTAATTGTGTGTGAAAGTGGGCGTTAATTAGGTGGCTTGCATGCAGCTAGCTGGAATCGAGAACTCCAGGTTTACGGCGCTAATTAAGGTTGAAAAAGAAGAAACCAAAATGCCAAACGCAACTCAATCTCAACTCAAGTTCATTTTGCATTCTTACCAGTGGTGGTGAGTGATGTTTTGGTGGTGTTTCTAGTGTGGTACATACTGTAGTTCTTGCTTTATTGCATTTTGTGTCTGTTAAATACTTGCTGCTAAGCTCAATTTGCAGGTATTTCTAGTTTCTGTTGGTTTCTTGTATATTTTACAAAAGGGTTTAAGGTTTTTGGCTTTCTGTGTTCTACCATTTGTGGTTGGTTGCTCTGGTGGTGCAGTGTGGTGGTTGTTGGCCCACTCGAGAGTGAGCCCTTTTCATTAGATTAGATTAAGCAAAAGAATTACGAGTAACTGACAGGTGCTGAGGGCTTTAAATAAGTGGCTTTAGTTAGTGCTTTATGCATAGTTTATTTGATTTTGGATTTAATTAAGATCTGTGTGGCTTTGCTGGGCTTTCGTTTAGTGTTTTGTCCAGTTTGTGTAGGGTGTGTCAAAGCTTTGATAATGCGACACCGATATTGTGGCTAATATAGGGAAAGACATGGAAGAAGTTATTAGATAGAGACAGTGGCAGATTCATATGTGTTAGATGCAATGTCAGATATAGTGGGTGTCCACATAGCAAGTAGCAGCAAGGCACAGTCGATGTTTAGTGGGTGTTGAAGGATATGCAAAGAGACACAGGAATATAGCAGATAGAAGAGGTGAAAGGCAGCAAGAGATCTCTTGCAGTGAGTGGCTCAGATCTCGGTTTTGTGGAAGGGAAAATCATAATAATTGAGAGGATTTCCTTTAGCAATTCAGACCCCCTTCCCAATTTCGGTGACATAATATATTTCCCAAGAGCTTTCAACTCGTAACATAATTAATCGTGATTCAAGTTTTATTTTAACATGGCGCCCGAGCAGGGACCTTTTTTTGAGAAACTGTAGGGACTTCTTCAAGATGATTTTCTATAAAAAAAGACTTGAATCAATCGCTTAATTTTGCTATTCGCTTGCTGCTCTCTTGGGCATTACCTTATGTCGCCCTATTTGTTTTGAGTATAGTTCCCCCTACTCACGTCTCGATCCCATGCGCTTGTGCTGCTCGGTACCCAGACTCATGGTGCGCCCCAGTTCACCGCGGACAGCCTTCAAGGATTTCAAGATCTCATCCGGATCGCGCCGAGCCACGGACGAACGGCGCCGGCCCACCAGATAAGAGGTGGGCGGCGTGGCCATGGCGTCCTCCTCCAGCCGATTCTTTTCGGCATCCTGGAAGCTCGATCGACGCGAACCCGGCAATGAGCGCGAGAAGTCCTTGCCCAGCTGGTAGACCTCCACCTCCATGGTTTCCGACTGAGAGGAACCGCGTCGCGAGCCAGCTATCCAGGCGTGATCCGGATGCAGCAGTGAAGTTCCATCTCCGATGGAGTCTACGTCATCGGAGTTGGAGCGCTGCATATTGTAGTCGCGACGCAGCAACCGGGTCACATCGCCACTGGGCGCCCCTGCGCCGGCTGCAATGGAGCCACGTGGCGATACACTCGGCGATTTGCTGATGCTTATGCCACGCAGCCCCTTGGTATCCTCCAAGCGGCACCAGATTGCCTGGTCGTCGAGGAAGGCCTGCTGCAGCTCGATGCTGCACTCGCCCAGGAAAATGGACTCGGTGTGGGGCACCAGGTCCCACAGCTGAATGTCTATGTAGCGATCCATCAAGGTGTCGGCCTTCACATGGCCGAAGGTCAGTGTAGCGTTCCAAATGGGATTCTGTGTGGGTCGGCTGACCTCCGTTTGTTGCACGCTGCCATCTCCACTGAAGGTGGGAATAAAATTTAATGTTTGAAACAGTTAATAGAAGTTTGGAGAGCGTGGCAGAGAAACCTCTAGGGTTGTGTGGAATTTCTATGAGTGCTGCAAAGTATGGAGTGAGATAAATAGCGATGTGTTGTTCCACACTTTTGAGGAGTGTTTAATTTAAATGATTTAAAACCCTAGAGTTATTAAGTTGTTCTCTTTAATTTATCAATCTTGTAATGGCGCCCGAGCGGGAACCTTTTTGCTTTAACTCACCATTTGGGCAGAATGCGGACCTTGGCGTACGCCTCGGGTAGATTGCCATGTCCGTATGCCTCATCCCGCAGTGCCAGGTCGTCGCCGGCCATCAGGGAGACCACCAGCTCGCTGCGCTCCGCATGGTACCAAACCTGGATCTGGACTCTTCCGGTGACCAGCTTCTCGCGGGCAATTTGCTCCTGTGGCGACCAAAAAGCTCGTTAGTTCACGGATCACAAAGGCTCCTCCTCCAGCGAATGCCTGTCGCTATTCAACTCTTAACAATCGCTAGGAATATATTTATTTAGATATGGCATAGTCTAGATTTATTAGCCTAGAGCCTAAACAAAAGCATTTTGTTTGCCTTGCCTATTTACAGTTGTTCGGCTGGTTTCTTGTTCTCTGAAAATTTGCGTGTTTGTTTCGCTTTTTTGTTGTGTTCTCGATGTGAGTGTGTGTACATAACTGAACAACAAATTAAAGCAATCAAAACGTAAATAAAACTAATTAAACGAGTGAGAACGAAGGGGCGGTGGCGGGGCGTGGTTGGTGCAGCATGCCAGTTAAATTGCAACGCATCCCCCTGGGGGCAAACACAAATACGAAATACGAAACTGAAAGGCAGGCACATAAACATAATGCAAATTATGATGTTCGCACACTGGAACAACGATGTGCATGTGTTCTCTATTTACAAAAGGCAAAACACACATGCCCATGCACAGATAAACAAAGCGGACCGCAAATGCAATCTGCTCGGGGCCTTCTGTCTAGCGTTTTCTATGCCCCAAAACGGAAGTCATTGCGGTGCAGTTGCGCATGAAGGTTGCGATTGTTGCTGTAGTTGTTGCCCAAACTGGTGCAGCGTTCTTCCATGTGCACCAAGAAAAATCTCTCTTTTCCCCTCATCTGGGAATTCAGTTGATTCCATTGCTTAGTAACTAATCTTCCTGTCTTGATAAAGCTAACTCCTAAATTTCACAATTTAAAATTTGCTTAGATATTCAGTAAGTTGGCTAAAAAACTGAACTTGATTGTTCAGACTGCAACGAAATTGTCCTAAAGTTTAGCCTACTTTGTATTTGAGGTGTTCATTGTTCCCAGCCAGTGAAAACCATTTCAATCGGCTGCTGTAAATTTTCCCTCGGCTTTTATTATTTTTTGCCGTGTCCTAGTAGTTGGTAGCCACCAACTCTTCATAACATATTCATGGCGTGTACATGCGCAGCAGCAACAACCACACGTCCGAATTGACTTTCTCTATGGCGGATCTGCAGCGGAAGCCGCCATATTGCAATAACGTGTTGCGAGCGGAAATGGAGCCCACACACAAGAAAACGCGCGTGTGTGTGTGTGTATGCCGAAACTGCGAACTGTTGCTCGGTAACTTTTTACGAGCGAAAAGAAAAAATATTACATTATGCCGCGCACTTTTCATCTGTGGAAATCGAATTCGTGTTGGGACTGACTTATAAGTGGGAGTGGGGCATGTTTATTTTTATCTACAGGTAAGCAGGCACATGTACTGCCTGGATTATTGGAGTTTATCAGGCATCAGGCAGGCGCCGGCGATAAAAGCCTAAGCACTTGAAAACTTTGAGGCCCGTCGTCGTCGTCGATAATAATAATGACGAAGGCTCCCGCAAAGGCGAAAAAAGGGAATTCGGGGCTGAATTGTTGTTAAAAGTTTTCTAATTTTCGACATTTCCAGCATTTTATGCCTCCCAGCTGTCAATTAAAGGACGTCAGCACCTGTTGCTGACAAGTCCGCCAAGACAAAAGTCACCGGGTTCCTTCGGGAGATGATTTCCCCCGCAATTGGAAACCAACACGCCCACTTGACACCTGCCCGGTGGTTTTTGGGGGCACTTCAGTGGGCTCCAAAGTTTTTGGCAACCGCAATTCCCCCTTTTTTCTCTGGAAGATAACTCAAAGTGACACAAAAGTTTGCGGCAAAAGTTGCGTATGAATAATAAACAGAGGCATGCCAGTAAATGGAAACACATAGACATAGACAGCTTGGTGGGCCACAAAAACATATATACATATATATATACAGAAGAATTAAACACTTATTACAGATGCCATATGCTACGTTCAACGGATATTTACAGGGGCGGGAAACAAAGACAAGGTTTGCTGCATCAAATTCAAATCGAATTGATTATGCTTTTAAAAGTCGTATGCATATTGTGGGTTAACTGATTACATTCAACAGATCAATCAATCAATCAGTCGCGTGGAAGCAGCACAGCTCTAGGGTCAATCAATCTGCCATCAATTTAAATGATGACAGTCGTATTACTCTTGGTTTTAATTTTGTACATATATTTAGATTGTTTCGGTTTTCGGTTGTTGTTCGCCTCGCTTTTCGAGGTCTTGATTCTTGGTTGGTTACTGTTTTCATTGGTATTTTTCTGTTTATAGCCATAACTCGTGCCAGCTGGGGTTACATTGGTTGTACAGGAAATGAAAATTGAGTTTGTATACAATCAGCACATGTTGTTATCTATATAGTATATTCGTAAGTGATTTTAGTTGTTTAGTCGTTTAGGAGAAATGCTAATCGGTTTAAGATTCAAGAGCCACTAAATGCTAGTCAAACTTAGGCGTAGGTTTATGCAAATTAGGCAAAATGCAAACAAATCAAAGTGATGTACTCAAGGAATCTAGGAGGAAACCAACTCAAATGGAATCGCAAATCAGGCCAACCAAAGTAATCGAACTGAAAATGTTGTATGGTGTTGTGTCTCTTCCTCGGTACTCTGTTCTCTGTACCCTGGTGACCCTGGACAAAGTGGTATTTCTGGTAGCAAAAACCTGGGTTGATCGTCTCTATCTAAACACGAACATCAGGTGGTACATTAGCGCACAATAAGCTTTTGTTTTCGACGGATAGCAAATGCAAACTGAAAGGAATCGTTACGGAAAGTGTGTGTACTAATGTATTAATATGTATGGTACAGGGCTTCGCATCGGAAGACGAACGATTACGGCACTATATGGTTCACAGATATATATAGTATTTTGCGGGAGAGCGGCATAATTAAAGAGTAGTAGAGTCGGGTATTATGCAAAGCCAAACTGAACAGACAGATCCAAACCAAACGAAACGAAGCGGTAGAATCGAGACGAAAGTAAAGGTAAACATTTGCTAAGCGAAAGCCAAACAAAAGCTCATAAATTGACAGAGAGGTGGAAGTGGAAATTGTGTACAGGGGACACAGCGTGGCGGCAGCAGGAAACCAGGAGAGAGAAAACAGGGCGTATACGTAATAAATAAATGGAACCAAGGCGAAAATAACGCAGCATTACATAAAAACAAGAGAAAGCGCACTTTACAATACATATCATTGGCTGAGGGGAGGGCTTTACAAAGTATCTTATAGAACCTAGCTATGTTACACTGGTTGTTATTGGTCAGGGATATATATTATTATAATAGTTTTGTTTGTTCGCTAAGGATATACGGACATACTGATATACTGGGTGCTAAAACTGTACAGAGGTACGTATATTCATTGGACTTTGGGTATACTGAATGTACAGGGTACTTGGGATAGAGTTGCTTTGTTCATTTACCATTTAACTGATGGCTTCGGGGGTTGGCTGATTTAGGTGGATCGGCGGTGGATGGTGGATGCTGGATGTCTGAGCGGATCTGCGGATTTGCGTGATGTGGAGATGCGGGTCTGCTGCGAAAGGATAGAAGGCTAGTCCAGGCAAGAGATTCTCAATTGTTTGCACGATGTACGCTTTGTTTTGCAGTTAAATAGAGAGACTTTATTTTCACATTTCTTTGTTAGCCGTTTTTCAGTTAAATTTAGGTTGCTAGCACATTTCGGTACGCTGGTATACGCATTAGTGACTATTAACTGGTTGTATATAGATATATATTCAAGTATCGTATAGCGTTGAGTTGTAAATGTATACATATGGATTTCAAATGAATATCTCAACCTCGAGCGGCGGTTAGTGCGGATAATCTAAAAAATTTCATCAGTTTTTCACAATTCCATCTCCCAGGGAGCTCTTTTCAGGGACCTTCGCACCTGCCCAAGTGACTTTTGTAAAGGTTTCTCATAAATTTAGTACATAATTCAGTTACAGGTATTAGTTATAGTTACAATATAAGGTTAGCGTTACAGTTACAGTTACGAGTTACGATTACAAGTAGTCTATACAAAGTGTCGTGATCGAAATCAATGTTAAGTTATCACCCATCTGACAGGAGTTACATAGCTACAAAGCTTCTGCTATAAGGTAAATGAGTAAATTCAGTTAGCTCTCGAAAATGATTCTGCACTCATCTCTCTCCTCCGTTTAGCACTTCGTTAATGTGTTTCTTAACTACGAATACGAGTTGTATGTAGGTGGGCTCCAAGCGTTCGCCTGCGCTTCCGTTTCCGGTTCCGCTCTCACTTCCCATTTCACTTTCTACTTCACTTTCAGTTACAGTTTCAATTTCAATTTCGATTTGACATATACAAACACAGCTCTAACACTGACTGACACATATAGAGAGTACGGGGTCTACAAATGCGCACAACTCTCGGACTTTAGTCGTGTACCAGATACAGATATAGGTGTCTCGGGTACTTTGGCTTAAAAACACATTTAAACATTTCAACAACAAACTACTAATTTTTGTCTATATGTTTTCTGTTGTCCAATTTGGTTGGTTTTCGATTTGCTTACAATTACATATAAGTTAGTATATATATAAATATCATAAAGTCAATAACATTTAAAACACACACAAATATTGTTAAACTCTGTTCGCTACAAATTTGCACTAGTAACATTTATAAAGATTTCGGTTTATCTATAAACTATATTATAACTGGCCCAAGCCGAGCCATTACATTAGTTACTTTCTTGTGATTCTCAGTAGGTCTTGTTCCTTTGTTATTATTGTATCGATTCGTAGAGCCTAAAGATAAGTTCTACACAAGCGGTGTTTGTTTTTTGTTTTTGATCTGGGGAGTAGCTCAAAACTTGTTTCGTTTCTCGAGTGAATCTACAGCGTAGGGCCGAGATACCATAGACACGAATGTTACGTTAAAACTTTAATATCTTAAAACCCTATTGTTGGTGCTTTGTTCTTACTGTGATCTCGGGGCAATTGGATTGCCCGCGAAGAAGAAGGTTGAACCAAGGAAAAACAGACTTGGAAATGAAAACAACTCGATACGGACTGTATCGGCATCAAATTCTTTGAGCTAGCTCGACTATCCACTCCTATCAGTAAATCGCTTAGTGGCTATTTAACCGTCTACATACGTTAGTTGGGCATGTTAGTAATATATTTGTAGTTTCTCGAAATCACTAAGTTCTACCAACACCGAAAAATAAATATATGTAAGTACATCTGGTGGTTATATGACAAGAATAGCAATGAACACATTTAGCCATTTCGCATGGTTAGTAATCATAAACTGTATTAGAATTCAAAAGTAAAACTCAAATCCAAATCGAAAACAAAACAGGGGAAACACAGAAATCAGGATGTATATTACTCGGTTAGCTACTGTAAATATCGGGTATGAATGTGTACCAAAACGAAAAGGTCAAAGGAAATCGTTGAATCAGTGACTAGAAAAGGTGAGTTTACGAGTATTTATATATATATATATTATATAGCATGGAAGCTGCAATCAAGTACGAAGAGTTCAATTCATTTCGTGAGCACTTTGTGAAAGCTGAAATCGTGTGAAAAAACTGCTGCCAATGCTTAAGCTGCGTTTAATAGCTACTTAATATCGTATGCATATGGTTTAAGTTTTAGTTTCAGTTTCAGTTTTAGTTGGGTTTGGCTTGCTGCTCATAGCTCGGTGTGTTCTCATTAGGCGGTAGTATCTCTAAATCAATAATATATAGTATGTTCACTTCCTCGACTGCTGCCGCAGCTTGGATTCTCTTACACAACTGAGTATAACGAAAAAGTTTTATACCGGAGTTTTTGGTAATTTCCGTCTAGTTGGCGATGCTGGTGATTTGTCTGTGGTGGTTTCGGGTTCTGTTTTTCGGTAAATCGTTTGTCGCGATAAGAAGTAACAAGAAACGAGAGCAACAAATGAAAATTATGTGATTGTTTACTTGCAGGGTACATATACATAAATATATTGAATTGCTGGGTACATTATATACAGGACAATCAACTGGGTTCCATTGACGACACTTACCCGCTATGAGGCCCAGTCCGACGGGACCGTCTCCGGATCTCCGAGGGCCGCTTTGGCCACCGGCATTGCCGGGTGGCAGGTTTTCATCGAAGAGATCGCACATCCGGAAGTCCGTGGCATGCTCCACCAGAAGCTCCACAACGTCCCCGGTTCGGTCCATGATGGAGCACACCTCCTCGAAACTCCTGTCGATCAGCGACATTCCATTCCACTCGAGTATCTATTGATGGAGGTAATAAAATAAGGCCTTAGTTACTTCATCCTTTCCTACTTAGAGACTTTAATGTAAAAATGTAATAAAAGATTGTCTTTTTATTTACTGTGTACTTCCAGTATCTCGTGTCGAAAATCATCAATCATGTGCTATTAATTTGGGACTGCCATCTGGCCGAGTGCTCAACGCGGTTGGCCGCACTTTGCCACCCTTTCAGTCATTACCAATCATGGCAGGCTGGCCAAAACACCACCCGCAGCCCACACTCACCTTGTCGCCCTGCTGCAGGCCATTCTTCTCGGCCGCTCCTCCTGGAACGGTCCACACAACGTAGGCGAAGAGACGGCCATCGGCTCCTGTTTTTCCGCCGACGACGCGCATTCCAAAGCCACGTGCTGCGGGAGTAGACAATGTCAGATTTAATAAGAGCCTGGCTGACGCGCTGAGCGATTAGGCGAAGAGGCCAGGAGGACGGAATAATCAATAGTTAGGCTCTTGAACTGGCCCCAAAATCGGGGTCTGCGACTAGGCACGTTCTCGCAGATACAGATACAAATTTCGGGCATGTGGCAACAATTTGCGTTGATTTCATTTGCACTTTGCAGTGCCACAGAAGTCGCAAACCGAACCGAAAAACCCAGCCATGCCCACGTTGCGTATACGCCATGTCGCCCGCCCTGTTTGTGTTTGTCTGCTAAGTTCTCTTTTTGCCAAGTCAGCGAGTTTTGCTGTGCAGATGAATGTGCGCTTCTGTGGATTTTCCAGTATTTTTCTTTCTCCCAAATTTGACACAAATTTATTCCCCAACTTAAACTTGACCCCGCGGACATTTATAACAATTTAAGTGAGCAAACTGCTTTAAAGTTGGCTGCAGATTTGGCTTAAAGCGACTTAAACATTTCCGCTGAAAAGTTAGTTATCCCTTTAGTTCTATACTTCAACCTCAATATATGAGTTTCACAAAATGGCTTCGGCAACTGAAAAGATTTCGTTTGCCGAATCCAAACAATTTAATTAATTTAATTTCAATTTCGGGGCCTGCAGTTCAGTTTCAAGTACTTATCATTTGGCGCAGAAAACTAATTTCAACAATTTGTGCACCGAAAACTTGGAAAAGCGGATTTCCGTCGCCGTAGGACGGGCTGCAGACAATGGCCAGGAAAGTTAACCAGCCACCGGAGCAGCGATGACAATGAAATTGTGTCTCCAAGGTGAGATCTCCAGGGATCTGGAAGGAGGGCGAAGGATAAAGGACGAAGGGAGCCGGAAGGACAGCATGGCAGGTCCAAGTTTTGCTCAGGAAATGGCGGCAAACTTGGCCAGTATGCAATAAAATGTTGCGCATCCGCCATCGCTGTTGATTCAGGCGCATTGATACCCAATTAGGATAAAGCGACATTTTCTTACAGCCCGCTGTTTGTTGAGTGTCTTTTAATCAAAACTTTTTTTCCGACCCTCGCCTTAAGACTGCAATAAAAACGATATAAATAAAACGCAAATCCTTTTGCTGACAGTGGGGAAAAGGCCCAAATTATTCGATGACGCCACGATTTTCGGATATATCGCGATTGATGCACTTAAAAAAAGTAAATAGTGACACATGGGTTTTTGTTAATACTTCACTTTCATTTAGCAAAAGAAGACTTACAATGCACTGTGGTCCAGAATTCGATTTTTTTGGCATAAAGTCTAAAAATTGAGCTACAGACTTGAAACTTTGTACATTTTGTTGTTAAATCACAAATAGTTTGCACAGAAAATTTGAAGTCTGTGCGACCACGCCCTCTCTTGCCTCCCATATTAACTACTGGTATGGCTCAGAAGTCAACGAAATATCATTTTTTTTTTTTTTTTTTTTTTTAAAGTCGTGTATATTGTTGTTTTAAAAATAATCCCCCTTTTCTTTTTCTAGTTCTACATTTTAAATTTCCGAATCTGAATTCGAATCAGAATCAGATTGTGAATCCAATATTTTGTCTCATGGATCAGGTTTAAAATTAGACTGTATTTCCAAAAGACTTATTACTGCCTTCGGAAGTGGTTTTTCCTATTTTTTCTCTCTCGTTCTTTTAAACTAATTGTTGATAATAGTGGGTCCGAGTTATCAATCGCTCTGTGGAAAATATCACTCATCCTATTGATCCGAATATCTTTTTTTGCATGTGATAGTCGGTCCCTTTTGTAAAGCTTATTCCGGGCTTCACTCGTATTTTCAGTTTCCTTTTTAATCTTTCTCCTTCATTTTGGTAAGATAAGTTTCGGCGTCCCATTTGCTTCGGTGTCTTGGAGTTTTCAAAATCACTAACAAGAATTGTTATCTTTGACGCCATCTACTTGGTATGCTTGAAAATAAATCGGTCTAGTTGTCTGTTACACTCGGGCAGTTTTTTTTTAATAAATAATTCAAAATTTACTATTTTTTTGTCAATCTCTTCTGTCTTTTTCGATTCCTGATTATTGTTGTTGATTGCGGAATAAACGTAATTTGAAACATAACTTTTTTGCCTATTGTTACGCCTCCAAATGTCCAGGAGGTCGCTATGTCTGAACTCAAAATTGCCTATTTAAAATCAAATTTTTAAGAAAACGAGCAAAAATGGGCAAAAGATATTACTTTACCGTGAAAGCCAATAGTTAAAGGTACAAACTGACGTTTTTAACTTTTGTCAGAAATTGTCAGAAAATTAGTTATACTCCACGAAACACAGGGGACACGTTAGAATTTTCTGTTAAAATACACATAAATTGGATGTCACACAACATAAAAACAGTACAACTATACATATATTACCTACATAAGTTAAAAACATCATACCTTGGCATTTATTTTCCATATTTTACTATAATTTTTGGATGCGTATTAACGATCATACCACATGCAAAAGTAAGCAAGTAATTTTTCGGAAATTGCATTCTCTCAATCAGCTTTTTAACACTTCAACTTTAAAAGCTCATAAAACGATTTAGTGAAGCTTTCGGTCAATTTTGTTTTTTGTTTTTATTTATATGATCAATTTTCTATTAGAAAATAATTGCTAGAGGACGATATATTGACATAAAAATTTAGACTTTATGCCAAAAAAAACGAATTCTGGACCATAGTGCAATGCTGTGATCTAAAGAACCACTTCATCTCTATGATACAAAAGTCTAATATTTATCTTGAAAATAGAATCAAGTGCTGATTTAAGTATATTTAAGTAAGTTTCTCTCTGAGTGCTGCCATTTGCCTTTAAGCCCGCACTTAACATGGAGCTGAGTGAAATTTTCGATTCGTTTTGGCCATAAAAATCATGAGTGGAGGTAAGGTCCTTGTTTTGGCCGTATTCCATGTCCTTTGTCTCATTGTCCCGCTGCCCACTGTCCGCTGGCCTTTTTCGTGCTTATTTGCCATTCCTGGCCGGGCCAGACTTTTATGATACAATTTGTTTGCCGGATGGCCAACGATTTTTTATGTGGCCATCATTGGGATTTAATAAGCCGCCCAGCACAGCCACACAAAGGTGTGTTGTTTATGGGCAGCGGGTCGGAGGGGTTGCAGGGTTTTATTCCTATTTTGGGTATCCGTTTCCTTTGTTAGCCAAGAGCCGTAAACATGCTGGCAAATTGAATCAACATTTGTATGTAGGTCATTATTTAGGCACACAGGATTCACTTTGAAGGCCGGTAGCCTTTAACTGGCCTAAGCCACTTTAATTGGAAAACTATCCCTAAGCTGTGCCTTTAAAGTTTCTCCCCTGCGTTTCTTTGGCAACTTTTTAATTTGTGCCATGTCCTTGCATCCTCTCTGCCTGGCAGACACATGCTCCACATCCCTGTAATGGCATTAAGTGAGCAAACTTTTAGCTGACACACATCGAACGACTTAATCGATGCACACCTGCCTGCATCCTTCGAGTCCCTCGAATCCCTCGCTGGAGCCCAGCATCCTTCTGCTGTCCGGGAAAACGAGTCATGGAGTCATGAGCGTAAGCGATTTAGTGGCTTCTATCAGTTGCTATAAAAATTGTCTCTTAATTAAACTAGCAGAGCGAGCGACGAGCAAGGATACTACTCGCATGTCCTGGCTATCAGGACTTCAGTGGGTTAAACTAATAAACCATTTTAAGGCGATGAGCATCCTTTGGCAGCAGCCAGGAAAAATGCCAACACCCTTCGATTGAATCATGTAGTTAGCTGATCTCATTCGCTTCTTAAGGTCGAGCTTCTAGCATTCTGCATTGAAAAGTATCTAAGGATCTGAGCAAGCAGAGGTCTTTCAAATTTCTATATGTTATTCACAAAGGATGCTTTTAGGTTTTTCTTCGTGTGGCATAGAAGGAAATGGCTCGTTTTGAGTGACTTGTGAGGCGGATAACTATGAAGGGCAGCCAAGCGAACAGTTGTACGATGTGGGCCAGAAGGAGGCGTGGCACTTGGCCACCCACCTGTAGCTGGGGAAAGCGAACACGCAATGCCAAAGCCGGAGGTTCGTGATTCGCCCCAATAAATGGGTGTGTGTGTGGCTCTTGAGACTGCATTAAATTTCATTAGGCGTGTTAGGGCGCCATTTGCCGCTACACCTGTCCCCTGTTCTCACCTGGCCAGAACCCCCATCGCGATTAACAGTTGCTATCGGAACATTTGGAGCTCTGCATAATTGAAGAGCTCGCCGAAATGCTGCCTGGATACAATTGAATTACACATCGCCATCGGATGCCTAATTAGCCATGCGAGTGCAGCGGCTAATTACGCTCACCTGCGTTTTTTTTTTTTTTTTTTTTGATGTTTTTATTATTTGATCAACGCACTGTTACCCATGCGGCAACTTAATTTGATCTGCTTAAATTACTTTATTTTACAATATGTCTTGGTTACTTAAGACTAACAGATTTTTAATCCTAAAAATGATAGGGAGAATTATAATAGTTGATATAACATAGTAATTATTATTTATTTGATTATTCTAATGAATTTTAAAACTAAGACTTTCTAGGTCAAAACCAGGTTAGGGAGGTCATGAGGGTGGTGTCGCTTGAGTCTTCTTTTGACTCTAGTCCGAGGGTCAGCATTGACCACAGCTGCAGTTCCTAGCTTCCTTGCTAGGCTGTTGGGGTGTACATTAAGCCTTTCCATATATTTTTGGGCGATGTTCTGGAGCTTGTCTCCTAATTTGGGCACCTTGAGGTCGCGTTCGATGTCTCTTGTTCTCATATACCAAGGAGCCCCCGAAATTCTTCTTAAGGTCTTCGCCTGTAAGATCCGGATCTTATTAAGGTGACTCTTCGCAGCAATGCCGTATACCTGCAGGCCGTAGAACAGGCAGGGGGCCAATATGGACTTGTAAATATTGACCTTGCAGCCAAGCGACAGTTTGTTGCGTGGTGCAATGAGCCAAGACATCCGAGCAACCTTGGTCCTGAACGCTTGCTGAATATTTGTGATGTGCCTGCTGAAGGTGAGCTTCCTATCGAGGGTAATACCAAGGTATTTATAAGCCTGATGGTGTCTGATCAGTCTCCCATTCAGACTGACACCCGGACAGCTACCTGTTCGGTTGGCGAACGTCACATTGGCACACTTCTCAGCGTTGATGCGCACATTCCAGTTCTCAGCCCATTGCTGGAATGCATCCAGGTATTCCTGTAGACCAGAAGTGGCAGCCAGGATACTTTTACTTTTCGTGAGCACAGCAGTATCGTCAGCGTAGGTGGCTATGAGCACATCTTCTTCGTCTACCTCTGTGACTGGTGTGTGAGTAGGCATGTCCGAAGCAAAAACTGAGTATAGGGTTGGGCCAAGAACGCTTCCTTGAGGAACTCCAGCTGCAATTGGCTTGATTGATGATTTGTACCCATCAACAGAGACGTGGAATGTGCGTTCTTCCAGGAAACTTTTAACAACCAAATATAGCTGCGGCGGGAACAGCCTCTTCGCTTTGTACAGGAGCCCAGGGTGCCAGACTCTGTCAAATGCCTGTTGAATATCAAGAAAGGCACCTACTGCATACTCCTTGTTTTCCATAGCTTCCAGAGCAAAGTTCACTACTCTATGTAGTTGCTCAGGAGTACCGTGCTGCAACCGGAAGCCAAACTGAAATTTGGGAATCGCTTTGGTAACATCCTTGCAAGTGAGCAGCCTGTTTAGGATCAGCCTCTCCATAATTTTACCCAGAGATGGGAGTAAGCTGATGGGCCTGTACGAGTCAACGTCTGTCGGTGTTTTTCCAGTCTTATGGATCATAATTATGCTCGCCGATTTCCAAGCTTTCGGAAAGTAGCCAACATCAAGAACGCTGTTGAATATTAAGGCAAGGAACTGCAATGCTTGATCTGGGAGAAGTCTAATGGTTCTATTATCAAGAAGATCTTCTCCAGGAGCTTTCTTAAGTGGCAGCTTGGCTATTAAATTCTTCACTTCTTCCAGTGTGACAGCACTCGGAGGCAGGCTCATTTGAAAGGGCGATTCCAAATATTCTTCAACCTGACGACAGAGACTTTCCGGTGCATAGTTATAGGGTGTAAAACGTTGCTCAAGGTTGTTAGCGAACACTTCAGTTTTTTCCAAGCTAGTGCGACACCAGCCACCAGACGGATTTTTGATTGCTGATTTTGGGGTGGGCTGAGCTTTGAACCGTTTCGTGATACGCCACAGTGAGTAATTTGTGCTCGCGTCAGCACCCAAGTTATCCAAGAAGGTATCTATTTGGGCCTGCTTTCTTCGAGCAAGGGCCTTATGCAGGCAGTTGGCCAGTCTACTGTGGATCTGTTGCATGCGGGGATCACCTGTTCTAGCATATTCTTTTCGAACTCTTCGTTTTAGCCTGAGCAGTGCCAATATTCTGGGAGGAAGTTGAAGTGGTCTGGAGGCCTCTACTTCATGCCGATTTCTCGGTGCAGCAAGCTGAGCAGCCTCACTTAGTTTGCTCATGAAAAGGCTTGTGGCATTATCAATGTCCACCGCCTCCAGAATTTGCATATTTACCTCACTCAGCTGTTCAAGATGGGTTTTGAATATGTTTATGTCAGCATTATGGGCAAGTAGTCGTACGCGTTGTGGTTTCTTTAACGGCGTAGCGTGCAATACAGCCAGAATAGGAAGATGGTCCGACGAGAGTTCCTGGAGAGTTTGTACATCTAGCCTGCCCATGCCGTACCCACAGGTTATAAAAAAATCAAGGGCTGATGGTGTTAACAAAGGGTTGTAAGAGTAGAAAGTGGGTTCGCCCGTAGCCAGAACTTGGTATTGCCCATGTGCAATGACTTCTTGCAACATTTTACCTCTAGGACAGGATCTTGGGTTCCCCCACCATGCATGTTTGGCATTGTAATCACCACCAGCAATAAATTTGTTGCCTAACGCAGCAAACATGGATTTGAAGTCATCTACTATCCATCTTTCTGCTGGAGGTAGATAAACAGCAGCTACAGTGACGGTCCCAACCGATGTTTGCAGGTGCACTCTCGCTATCTGCCTGTCATTAGTAGAGATAGGTGTCAGAGGGCTGTGACAAAGTCTAGATTTTATGATGACTGCAGAGCCACCTCTACTGTTACCACTGGGGTGGTGGGCGTGATACATAAGATACCCTGGGAGATAGATGCGCTGACCAACTCGCATGTGTGTTTCCGTGGTAAGCATTACGTCTATATCGTGATCGCTGAGGAATATCCGAAGCTCCTCAGAGCCCCTTGTTAATCCGCGAGCGTTCCACAATCCGATTTTTAAGGTTGGTTGAGTCATTTAGGAATACGTGTAATTAGAACCTGAACCAGTTCTCTGAAAGCTTTATTAGCCTCTACAGTTTCGTGTATAAGCTTAAATAGTTCGTCCATTCTCGTATTGATGGCCCGAATGGAGTTGTCTAACGTCATAAATTTATTGTTAAGGCTATTGTCCGACGTTGGTATAACTTCAGCCTGCACAGTAGCACGAGCCCTAGATTGAGTCGTGTTGCGTCGAGCAATATCAGCATAAGAGATGTTGGTTCTTAATGCCTCAGCTGGTATGTAACCGCTTGAAGAACGTTGTGGAGGTTTGAGTGTGGCAATATTATTAGTCATCGGTAGCCTGGACCTTGGTTTTAGCTTCTTGGCTTTCTCTGCTCTGACAGGGCAGCTTTTGTCTGTCGAGACATGATCACCACCACAATTTATACACAGACATACGTCACTTATGCACAAAGCGGACCCGGTCATATGGGGACCACTACATTTACCACAAATAGGATCCTGGGCGCAATAGTTCTTAGAGTGTCCAAAAATTTGGCATCTTTGACATTGTAGCAGTTCTTTTCTACGTGTAGCGCGCTCAACAGTGACTCTGTATCTGCCAAGTCGAGTTATCTTAAGAGACTCTTTAACATTCGGGCCTTGTTTAAGATTAATATAAAACAAATTTTGTCTAGTTTTGAAGTTTTTTGTAGCTTCATTATCATCTTCGTTTACCTGAATGTTCTTCCAGTCAGACTTTCTGGGGCAATAGATATTAAGGACCTCATAGCCGTGATCACTAAATGCTTGTTCTATCTGCGAACTAGGAACATTTGCATGGATTCCTTTAAGCACTACTCTGTAGGGTTTTTCTTCTTTAAGTTGGTGATGCCAGAATTGACAATTTAACTTATTTAGTTCTTTTACAGCGGTGCGGAAAGCATCAGAGTTGGCTGTATAGATTCTGGATACACCAAATCTAGAGGTGCGGATGTAGTAGTTTGAGGAGCCAATACTCAGATTAAGAGCCCGTTCCAAGGTGACCGGATCACTTACACTTGGTACGCATATGGCTGGGGGTTTGCTATATTTAGCGGATTGTCCACCACCATCTCGGGCAGCAGAGTCTTCAATGTCAGAATCAGCATCCGACACGTCTTGCTCCATATTCTCCGCTTCAGCAGACAAAAGCGCGAAGCGATTGTTATTTAATGCTGCTGCAGTGGAGGTAGAGGCCTCCTCATTGAGTGGCATAGTGGCCTGCCTTTTAGTTTTACGGCTTGGAGAAGGGGTGAGGATAGGTAATGGGGGCTGAGACACGCCTTTTCGTTTCCTGTTGACAGTACGATCATGTGCTTGAAAGGGGCATTTCGCTTTAGATGGCTTATTGGGCAGTGATGACAGAGGTGTCGGCAGTCCATTGTCATAAGGCGTAGTTGGGCAAATGCTAGTGGTCACGGTTGTGCAATCGGTGTATGTAGGAGTACAGATCATGTTGGCCTGTACGTTAGAAATAGTGCAGGTAACACTTGCATTGGTGTTGCTGCTGATTGTCACCATTAAGCTGGAGACCGTAGATTGAGTTGGCATACCTTCCAGGTTAGGGGAAACATCTGCACAGCTGGCGCGGAGTTGGGAGCGTAATTCTCCTGGCTCAACACCTGCTACTTTCCTCATTTTCTCAAATTTATCGCACCCATTGCTAGGTCGCGATTGAGCAAATGAATTCTCCATTATATCAATTGTCTTTATACTTATGCCGTATAATGCAATTGATATTTACTAAACACGATAAGATTTACCGGTTTACTTGTAAGGTAAATTGTAACAACCTCCCGCTTGCGCAGCGCGCAGGGCGAGGGGCAAAAACAACACAGCTTAGAACTTGCTAGTTGCTGATAAGTTTCGCGAACCGAAGCCGTCACCGTTATGCAGTGACTGAAAATAGATTTTGTTTGTGAGATAAGCACACGATCTGCGCAAATGTTTGTGATGGATCACAATTACGTTTTTGTTTTATCCGCGACTTCTGTGAACACGTCCACTCGATTAAACAACACAATCTGAACTGACGCTCACCTGCGTGCGCGCACCTGCGAATGTTAACGCAAAAAGTGTAGCATGTTTCAGGGAGCAGAGCTGAAATTACAAGGCATTCAGCTCAGTCAATACATCAAGACGAAATTGCAGCACAGCTGCCACAACCACAAGCCATGTGTGTGTATATGTGTGCGCTGTGGCTAAGGAGACGCAGCTCCTGTCAGGCACAAGGATGTGGATAAGGACGAGGATACGGATAGCCGTGCAGGTGTGTTGTACAACAAAGACCAGCAGCAGCAACCAAGAAAATGGTTTAGCACATTAAAATTCCACTTGCTTCGCTGCATATCAAATATGCCGAGCTAAGCAGCCACTACTGGCATGGATATACTCGTATATATGTGTGCATGGATATATAGATATATAGACAAGGCCCTTGAGAGCGGGCTTAACTCACGATATCGCCTGTGGTATAGAATACATTCCATTCGCCTGCACTGCAGGTTCCTGTGCGTATTTGTTGGGTATTGACATTTTTTTTATGATATGCAAATTGAAATTTTATATTAGCAAGCGCACGTCGCACAGGTGGCTAACCGTTGGGAAAAATGGGGTAAAAACCTGCAGGGCGGCCAGTTATTTTTATTGGGATTATAGGCGCTCGTTAAGAGCTCTCCACAAGATCCTACCAAATGCCACGAACGCCAAGAGAATTATTAGTCGCTTTGAGAGCTATTTTAAGTAGTTTTTTCATAGTTGGGTTCAACAAAAAAAGAATCGAGCGAATATTATGAGAGTCGTTTATTGGAATTTCTGCGAATATTACTTATGGAAAGTAAGACCTTGTTTTCTAGTTACCAGCTTGAAATCTGAAAATTGGCTTTGCCCTTGGCGAGAGTGCATTTAAGTGTCGAGGAGAAAAGTGTGCCTTTCTCGTTCACCTCTGGCCTTCTGGCCAGGATGTTGGCCACTTTTTGCCGCATGTGTTCATGAACTGGCCAAAAGAGAGCCAGCCATGCATGCATGCATATGCCAAACATTCGGGGGCATTATTATTTATGGCCAGCAGGCGTGAAGTTTTCCATTCCTATTCCTATTTCCCATTCGCCATTTAAATTGGCGTTGAATCCTAATGCCCATGCTCACGTACCTCTTCGTATTGATTTTTATGCTCCGAGTCCGCTGTCGATAATTAAAAATTCATTTGGCCTGCTATCCTGGCTGACTGGCCCCTTGAGGTATGCAACAAAAATGCATATAATTAAAATACATCGACAGGAAGTGGGAAACAAAGCGAGGAAATAAAAACCCCGGCCCTCACCTACACACACACACACATACCCAAATGACATTGGCCAACAATGCCGAACAGCTAAATGTCCTTTGTATGTGTATATGTGTGTGTGTGTTGGGTGTCCTTGCTGCTGCAACTGGGAACTGAAAGCTCGTAACTCGGAATCCGGAGCTCTCGGTGCCTTTATGTCGATGAAATCCGCTCAGTTGCTTAATCTGCTACCAGTCTGCTTCCGCTTTGGGTTTCATTAAGGCCCACGGGGACCAAACCACATTATCCTGGCCGTCCCAAACCCGACGCTCCGTAGCTCCTGCACTTTGCTGGGGGAATTAAGGTACCCACACAGATGCCCGACGATACCCACAACCGACTTCACCGCTGCTCCGGCGAATTAGCATAACCAAACGTCGTAATGAGTCCTGTTTACTCGCCCATTTCCGGTGCGGTTCCAAGGGCAGGACATCAACCGTTGCCGGATGGCACGGACAAACAAGCCGTACTCCGTTCCCTTCACACATCGACAGAATTCTCAATCTTACCTTATAGTTTTAATGAAAAGAAATGGTACACAATTTGTATCTGCGTCTGCGGAAATCACCGCTTCTATCCCCGATTTGTTTCCAGTGCACTGACACACACTGTCACGCCATTTCAGGAACACATTAAGCTAAGCCCGGAGCTTCGCTGCCTTGTGTCTTAGTCCCTAAGCTCGGTACTCACTGCGATGCGCCTTGTCCGTGGGATCCCGGCGCAGAATGATGCGCCGCTTAGATGCACAAATCGGCCCCGAATCCACGTCGTGAATTACGATCCGTATGGCCTCGCCGTCCATTGATGTTTGCCGTCGCGGCGCCTCCAAATCCTCCAGATTGGGGCCCGTAAATGAAGCCATGGGCGGCGGAATCGAGGAGGGCGGAACCGCAGGCAGAGCACCACGATTCTGCAGCATCGCTATATCGGGTCTGAAATATGGAGTAATATTGGATGTGCTCTTAAATTTTCACAAATTTAATGATATATTATAAAAAATCAATTTCAAAGCAGTTTCTTAAGTCCAACTGAATGTTGAAGTAGTGGTACACTTACAGCTGCGAACCACGTCGTCGCATCCGCCGGTCATCGTCGACGGTCAGGACGGGGCTACCCTTATCCGGCGAGCCTGGCGAGTCGTCGTTCTGGATGTCCTCCGAGGGATGTGGCACCCGGAACGAGGGTCGCCTGGATCCGGGCAGCTGGATGGGCGGCATGATGCCGCCCTCGCCGGGCGACCTCTGCAGCTGCGTGGCAGGAGTGGCACCACCTTGCGTCAGCCCGGGGGCAAACACATCATAGGCGGACTTCCTGTTGGGGGAAACTGCGGGTCAATCTGGCTCCGTTGACCCCTTTAAAGCAACTTCCTACCTGCGTGGCATGGCCGGAATGCCCAGACCCGCTCCGTCCGCACCCAAACCCAGCGCCGGACCACCACCGCCCATGCTGCCGCCCACAGGTCCGGTCTTCATGTCGTCATCGTAGCTGTGCTGCCGGGCCACCCGCGACCCCCTTCGCGACTGCATGCGCGACAGGGGCGCACCGAAGGGGGGTTGTCCATCTGGGCCCTCGCCCCTCGGCGGACTGTTGGAGCGACTGGGCGCCATGCTGCGTCCGCCTTTCAGTTGCTAAAATACATTTTAAGCGGGGTTTAATTAAAAGGTGGGCTTAGTATAAGACTCCATCTCTAGTAGAAAACTTGAGTACCCTTTTATGAGTATGAAACTTCCTTATGTTTTACGATCCCTAGGTACCAAATTTAAACTTACCCGCTCCAACTCCTTGAGCGAGGCTGGCGAAACATCCGAGTGGCGTCGCAGTTCGGGACTTCGCGGCGGGGCAAGGGCTGCTCCATTGCTGGGGGCCAGGGTCTGCGTGCTGCTGCCCAGCTTGGCGTCCGAGTGGCGCCGCTGCAGTGCCTCCAGCACCGGGACGTCCAGCATCGAGTCCGTCGAGTCCTGCGGAATGCACACACGCGAGGCCATTTTCCGGCGGCACACGCTGCAGCGCCACATGGTCTGCGGATTCGAGAGGGCGGAAAATCAATTTCCATTGCTGTGGCAACGCGGCGGGGAGTGCACGCTGTGCTAATTAAAAATTTCCAGCTTAGCGCTGGAATCTATTTGCGGACCCACACGGCGTCCTCTACTATTTATTAGTGGTCGGCGAGGGCTCAAGAAAACCCATTATGCTGGGCAGCGAGAATAAATATTAATTACTTTCAGAACAAAACTTTTCGCCCACCCGCCGGCGTGTAGCGCGTTGCACAAAAATCCTGCTTCCAGGCGCTCCCGCTTTTGCTCCTGCCCCAGTGCATCCGCACGGAAAATGGGGGACACAGGTGCGCCTGCATCGGCATCCCCTCAAGTCCGCCTCGCTGCATTTTCCACTTCCTTTTTCCGCGGCACGCCCGCACAATGCTCGTTACATTTCCACCTGGCTGCTGATTCATTTTGCCCGGCGGCTTCAATCGTCATGTGTGGCAGCCACGTCCTTTTCGTGCTTTCCTACCCATTTCCGACCTTTTTTTCCTCCCACAGTCAATGGCTGCCCTGGCGGAAGCTGCCGCCATTGTAATTAAGTCAGTGCACGGAGAAAAACCACCGAAAACTGTCAACAATTCGGTTTAAAGCCAATCAAAATTGTTTGTATTTGTGGTGCGTAAACAGGGAATCAGCTGAAAACATTCGCATGTGTCGGTATGAAACTGAAATCTCTATAAGTTTGAAATCACCAAAAGTGCGGCAGAGTGTAAGAATGATATGATACAGTTCAGACAGTTTTTGTAAATAATGTTTTATAATGAATACTGATTTTAAAACAATGTTTTTCTTTTGTGGACTGATTCTGAAAGTGATTATTTCCCGTGCACATATGCTCATGGGCTGCACTGTACGCCACAGCTGCAACTAGAGCCCGGTTCTGGTTTATTGCCTCTGTGCTCCCCAGTTGCGTGCTCTGTAATTACACGGCGATGGTGCAGTGTGGCTGCCAGTTCATGATCCCATCGAGAAATCGACTGAAAAGTTATTTCCTAGCTGCCACAGCAACGTCAGCAAAGAGCAGCCAAGCACGCTGCACGCTTATGAAAATTTAAGATTTCTTTTGCGTTCATCGCGTATGCAAAGGCATGCGGAAATCGATTTTGATGCGAGAGCTGAGCTCTGAGCAGGAAGTCGAGCATGAAGCGGCAAATAAGCCATACCACATTGCTTAATAATCAGCACTCTCGGAGATATATTCAAAATAATCAGCACTCAAGGATATATGTTCTGAAATTAGACTGCCATGGAAATCAATAGAGGCTATGACTATGGTTTCACCACAAATTTTAGAGATTTTCATTTCGGTTTAGTTTGAAGAGCGTACTCATAGTTATCTACTTTGCCTTTTCCTCCGAGTGACTGAAATCAAATTCCCATTTGGCATCGACCATATCTGGAGTTCATGAGCAATCGAATGCTTGGCTAGTGGCCAGTGTGGCATGCTCTAAATGATTATTTCAGCTGGGAAGCCTCCGTGCGTCCAGGGATGGGACCACAATACACAGCAACCGGCTCCACCTCCGTCCGCTCCATCGGAATACCCATAATTACACTGGGTGGGTATGACAGGCGGTTGTGGGCTGGTTGTGTGCTGTAGTCAACGCCCATGAACATCAATTTCAATTAGCCAAAGTGGCCAGGTTGACAGACAAACGTTAAATTTTATGTTCAGGGCGTTGGCGTGGCTTCTTGACAAATTACCACAAGTTCGGGTGAAGACAATGTTGCATGGTGGTGGTTATCAATGATCATTATGCGGCAAGTGTTGATAGGATGTTGGAGCGACAGGACAAGGAGCAGCACATCGGAGGAGTGCAGCAGAGGAGGGCAGCTACCCGCTGCCGGCGATGCCATTTAATCTCGTTAATTCGGCCTTTATCTTGTTAATGTCCCGCGATGAATAGGCCGCAGTTAAGCCCAGTTGGCCATTGTTACCGAACCCCTTTTGCAGCGCCAGTAATCTAATTTATGTGCACTGACTCCCACCTCCCATCGCTGGCAACCACCCCGCGCAGTCATTAACACAGCAAAAAAACAAGTTTAAGCTTTGAATGTTCAAAAACAAAAAAACCCTTATTAGAGACAGATTAAAAGTTGTAATTAAATAATCCTAGAATTCACGCATATGTTAAAGATGCCAGACATTTTTAGTAGCTAGTCCTGAACTTCACTGATTTTTTCGGCTATGCCGAACGGAATTGCATCGTCTAACTTTTAAAAGTACTTCTACTGCATATTTAATTTCTATGTTAAAAGGATATTTCCATGGCTGGAAATATTTCCCCTCTGCGACCCTCGACTAATTTCTTATTAATGAAGTGCCGCGGCAAGCAGTGTTTATTTCTGCCGCGAGAACCGCGCGACCATGGCGCATTGCCTAGTGGCCCGGAAGGTGCATCCTGGCCAGCCCATGGCCGCACCCTCATCCTGCTGCTGACTGGCAGCGTGGTAGACTGGCAACTTGGCAACTTACCGCATCCTCGTGCTCGTCCAGCTTGCTGTAGCTGGCGCAGTCCTCGCACACTCGCTGCTGGCACTCGAAGCACGTCTTGTGGTAGTCGTCCGGCTTGAAGGACTTCAGACACACCCGGCAGGCTCCGGCCCTTCGTCCTGGCTCCTGTTTGGCCGCCGCCCCGCCTCCTCCGCCGCCCGCTGTCGCCGTGCCGCCGCCGGTGCTGTTGTTGTTGTTGTTATTCAGACTGCTGCCGTAGTCCTGCTGCTGCTGCTGGCTTTGATAGCTGGGCGAGCCGTAACTGCCGCTGGTATCCGCATCCGTCGGCACCAGCGAGGGGCGTGGCGACATTTTATTAACTGGAAAAGAGACAGAGGAAAAGCGGACGGGCTATGTAATCAATTACTGAGGCAACCGAGCAACCAACCAGTGAATGCAGCCCCTTGTCCAATGGAAACTTGTTGATTTTCCGCTGATTGCATGTACTATAGTCTGTGGACTGACCCAAATGCAGTGTGTGTTTTACCCGAAGCCGCACACTCTGTTCTATGCTTAATTTGTTGTCAGCGCACATAATTTGTTTGGTCTGCTAATTGGGCAAGCGACAGGCAGGCAAATGCAATAAATATAACAATAATCGGATAAAACGGAAATTTCTGGACAGCCTTCGTTACTCATTAAACGCGATGCTCGGAAAGGATGTAGTGTAAATGGCAGCTAAATCGGATAATTTCCCACTGCTAAACATTGCTGCAGTTTATTTCTCGAACTGCACTAACTGAACTACTGACTAATATATGCACATCCTTTAATGAAATACCTATTTAATCAATATAAAACAAAGATCCGATGTAGCATGTACGTTTGGTGTGGAGTAAAATTATGGACAGAAAGCTTACTAAAGCACTCTCTTAAATTACATAAAATCACTTATGCAACGTTTAATTTTTTATTCCGAGTGCGTTGTTTTTTGTGCAGCGGAACTACCTGAAGAAGTGAAGCCTTTTCCCCAGAACTGGCACACATTTATATGATTATATGTTTATACACCGTGTGTGTTTTATATATATTGCACCCTTGAGAAAATGGCGAAAAGTTTATGCGGCCCGGAAAAAGTCGCGGTGCATTAGTCACAGTCAGGAGACAAGGACAAAGGCGGTCTTTTGTTGTGCGCCTGGCATTGCTCATACGCACAGTTGCACCTCGTGCTTTTTCACCTTTTGGCAAGTCACGCTTGACATTTTCAGCCGTAAAAGTGGCATGGTAAATATAAAACAATGCTAGAGAGAGAGAGAAACCGGCGAGGAAAAACCTTTTCCCTTTTTGTTTCAAAAAGCGATTTTACCTGCTCAAGGGAGCACTTAGGTGGCAGGAAAGATAAAAGAACTGCGCAACTATTAAAGTATTTGCAAGTTTTTCTGCTTTTAAATTATGTGTCAGCTCCTCACTGTGGTTGGCCACAAAAATCTGGAAGCTTGCCAACTGGCTGGAGAGCACTCTCGCAGAGCTGCATCCTTTGGGCAGTCGAAGGGAATTCGAGTGCCAAAATATTTGCCCAAATTATGTGCACAAATCTGTCTCGTTCTTTTACGATCCTGCTAAACAAACGTCGTGAAATAAGATTTCATTTCGTTCTAATAAATCGAATGGCTCGGCAATAAAATCAACAAGCCACAGCTTTCGCTTAGCTGGTGGCCAACTAAATTGTGATAAAAATAACACAAAAGTCAACACAACATTCTCATGTTTCCCGCTGCTAAATAAATACACCAGTGCTCAAGATAATAGTAGTTTCAACATTATTCCAAGGCATTTCTTCAAGCTTTTAGTACTGGATATACAAAAGTGTTTGCTCTGCGCTTATTAATCAATATATAGAAGCCAATAAGAATTTATGGACTTGGTATCGTCCGTGGTGAACTACTGCTATTACTTTGAACTCAGCTGTGGCTCGGGTGGTGCTAAAAACAGAAGTCACCGATTTTATTGACTTTGTCGCAGCGTTTATGGACTCCATAACAATGACAGTGTGAATGGCGATGACTTGGCATGCAGCATCCGCTGACCCCTTACATTATTCAATATGCGATGCAAACGAGCGTGAGCAGCAAATATATTGCGTATACGCACCGTTGGCCGCCGAATGCTCATTGCTGCGACTTACGTGCTCTCGCAAAAACACACACAAAGTTTGCTCAAAGTTTAGCAAGCAGCTTTACGGGCACTTGTATGAAAATTCATGCCATAAATTCGCATGCACTTACGGCAAGGATAACCGCCCAGGAAACACCGCACACACACCTATATCTACACATCTACACATCCACAACTACAATCATGCTTACCTTTATCTGTGACGGTGAGCAGCGAGGAGGAAATCGTAGCCTTCATCTTGTTCAGGGCCCCCGTTTGGGAGGCCCCTCCTCCCGAGTCCGCTGCATGCTGCTGCCGTTCGCTGGTCTGCTCGTCGGTGGCCACCATCTGCGGAAAACAGGAGAGGAAAAGCGGAAAGGTGAGAGGTCAGCGCGCGGGGCTAAGAAAATGTGGATAAATATTGGCGTGTCGCGCTGTGGGTTTGATTTTCTGCAGCCGTAAATCTTTATTTCGGTCTTGGCTCGCCATGAACGTAAAACGCGAAGCAAAATGACGGGATTATTGGCGTGTATTACAAAACCAGGTTTCCTTCCTATACCAGTTAAAACATTTTTCATATTATTTTTATTAGTAGTATATACACATATAATATACCGCGTAAAATCAATATTTTTTGGCCAAATATGAAGTGCAATACCTTTTTGTGCTCGTAACTGAATTTCAAATACATTTGCATTCAAACATAAAAAAAATATGTTGGTCAATTTTTTTGAAAAAAAAAGATGATGGTACCCCTTACAAAAAATGAAAAAAATTGGTCAAAAATTTTTTTTGGAAAAACATCTGTTTAGTGATAGGGTTCGTTATTTGTGGTTATTAGCTGCACAAAACAGTCATTGATTGTGCTCTGTGACAATTTTTTGACAAGTTTTGGAAAAAAATCCCACATAAAAATTCAAATTATGCTAAAAACTTCTATGTCCATTTTCGGGCGAAAAATAATCAGTATTTTATCTATAGTAAGAAAAGTATTGATCCAAAAATAGAATGTCCTAAATCGTTGAACTCGTAATAATCATGACAATCAAATGCAATTCACACTTTGAAATGTCAAAATTTTGCGAATTTTCGTAAAAAATTATGATGTAACCCCTTGCAAAAAATGGAAAAATTGCCCAAAAAATTATTTTTCAAAATCAAAAGCTAAGTGATAGGGCTCGTTAGTTCTGATTTTGAGCTGCATAAAACACTGATTGTTTTCGCTGTGCGGCGATTTTTTGCCAAGTTATTCCAAATTAACTAATGAATATTTAAGGGTTTGCCTCATTTTTTATGGGACTTTCAAAAAATTCCTTTTTTGGTATCTGGCGGATGAAGTCAGAGCTATACATCCCATTCCTGTCTCTTAAGCTTAGCGTGAGTGATCATTTTCATACCCTCAGCTTAACTAAACTAGACGAATATAATCATCAAATTCCCAGCCAGGGAGCAGTTTTCCCTGTGAGCAAGGTTATTACCCTGATGTTCCTCAGATTTTCTCTGATTTTTTGCACAGTCATCACGGGCACGCAGGTGAAAGTAACGCGCTGCGTTTTATTTGATTTTTTCTGTGTTCCGCTGGAGGCGTCTGAAGCGCAACAAATTGCCAAGAAATCGTAAAGTGTGGCAAGTAATTTTTGATTAAACAACGGAGCACCAAAGGCGGCATCTACCAGCCGGAGAGTCTTTCAAAAATTGCCGTCATTCTTTTTAATGCACACAGCCTGTAAGAAGGGGGCTTCACCGGGCTTAGCCGTCTTTGTGTGTGTGTTTCAGTGTTCCGGGCAGGAGGATAACAATTGGAGGCGACTGGCCGACCAGCCGAGCCCCGAAAACATAAGTGCTGCTCTGCTCTGTCAGCATTTTATGAAGTGGAAATTTTCTATTTGCCAAAGCGCCAACGAAACCGGAACAAACAGCCACACAGTTGAGTACACAGAAAACAAATGGTGGCACTGCTCTAAGTCAGTATCTCGGAAAACCTCTATACCGACGTCTAAACCTTTAAATTAGAGTCGGTTACTCAGAACGTTATGCCTGGAACTAATTACTTTAACTGTGATACCATGTTACACTGCCTGTTTAATATATAATCCAACGTCGGGATTAAGTACTACAATGGATTATAATATTTTTTCCTATGCATTAAGAACGATCCATATAGTGCAGCCATCTCGTTCGCACAGCGCAAATTACGCTAAGTGCTTTGGCTGCAGCGCTTTCGGTTGCCTACCTTTGTGGGCGGGCGGGGGCTTTAGAGGGTTAAGAGCGGGCTTTGCGGGGAGTGGGTTGCCCGGGGGTCAGGATCCTACTCTGGCGGGAACTAAGCGGCATCTAGTGTCAGATTATGGCCGCTTTGTGCTCAGCCCGGGCTACATTTTTGATGATGTCATTTGATGTCGGCCTGGTAATATTCATGCTGCGGATTTATGGGCTCCTTTCTCCCTACATTTTGCCTGCCAACTTTGCCGGGAAGCCCATGAAATCTTAGTGTAATGTATAGTTGTTTGCTCGGCGGTCTTCCTGCCCAGATCCCACCTGCAGCCCGGAAACCCCACTTAATTTATGTGCTCAGGTGTCTGACGCCATTTTTCTTGCGCACGGGTAAACTACTCGGCATTCCTCATGGTTTCAGCTCCTCCCACAGCTCCTCGCACAATTATTGCCGTGTTAATTTTGTCATTTATTATGATTTTTTGCTCCGTCTGGCCCGGTCTGGGTCTTATGGCCCGAAGCCGCAAATAGTTTCATGTTTAGTGCCGAAAATTATGTGTTGACGTTTAAGAGCTGCTGTTGCCTCCTTTCCTCGCCCTCCCTCGCATTTTCCGACGCTTTTCCACTCGCTTTTCCCCGACACAACAATAATATGGCGCGCAATATGTGCGCCCTTTATGGCCGCAAAGTATGCTACATAAAACAGCAGTCAATGGGAAAAGAGATGAGGAGAAAGTTGGTCGCCGGAAGGGAGAAAGTTGCGCCTTGTCAGCCGTGAATGAATGCGTTTGCATTCCGCCAGGACAGACATCCTTGCAGTCGGAATGGAAATCAATAGCAAATGAAACGAAAGCTGCGAGCAAATACTTTGCCACTTAAAAGATGCGCTCAAGTTTATAACGAATGTCTTGCACAAATGATGAGGACACGTTGCGAATTTTCTGAATTTAATTTCAAATTGGATATAATATTAATTGGGAATACTAATTTTGTGCACGTAATGTATACAATATTAATTATCCAATTCTATGAATTCAAAAGGGCTTACAAAACTGCTTCTATCTGCTCACCACGACTGTTTTTAAAAGTTTGGAGCAGTAATATAAAGTTTGAGAGCTCAATAAATATTTTATTCAGGTGTAAAAAGTTTTCTAATTGCAACCAAGTTAATAAGCAAGAAAATTACCAGCGACTTTATATTTAATTATTAATTGTTGCAGCCAACTAATGAACACCTCTAACTAGTTGCTCCTCCAATATATTTGATTAAATAGTTCAAGTCTGATAAAACGATAAAATTGATAATCATCAGTTTATTTGGTACACCATTCCAAACAGAATTTATCTCTTCCCTATGTGTAGCAAATAGTTTGTGGGGCAGGCACGTGCTTGTCATTGGGCTCAAGGCTCCGTGTTGCCTGTTGCAAGTTGCAGCTGCCTGCCGCCTGCCGCCTGTTGCTGTTTATGGCCTGCACCCAGGCACAATAAAGTGCAGCACACTGACAGCAAGGGGCAACCGACTGGGACACGTGTGGTCAGGATGGGAATGGAATGGCCGGAATGGGATGGCCTGGCCAGGATCTGTCCACAGGCGAGTCTAGGGGCCACCGCAAGCAAATGGGTAACGAGCCAAGTGCGGCAGTGGTCAGGGAACTTTACAGCGGCCGGACTATTAAGGAAATTGCTGCAAATAAACTGCAGGAGGTTGTGCAGCTGGCAGGACTCGTGCTCTGCACTCACGGTCTAGTGCCCCGCAGTGTCCTTTGATGTCCTGCGGTCCCTGCGCATTTGTCGCCAAATTCCAGAACGGAATGGCCCGACTGGTTGTTAGGCATTTGAATGGCAAATAGAAAAACTTTGCCAAAGCCCTTTTGCCAACAGACTTGCTAACGGACTGTCAACGGCTCATCATTGTCTTGAGATGGGTTCCTTTGGCTTGGAAGTTGGGCCGCTTTGATTTCGTGCTTCATTTGGTCTAATCAAACTTGGCGAAAACACAAAAATCTGCAGCATTTAGTTGGCTGGCATTTGCTTGTCGGCCGGCATTTCCCCAGCCTTTCATTTCCAACTTGGTTTTTATTAACTTTGCAAAGTATTTTCTGCCAAACCGGAATTTCTACGGAATTTACACTCATCGAGGGCTTTTCTTTTCTTTTCTTTGCTTTTCCCTTCCCTTCCCTTTTATTTTTGTGTTATTTTTGGCTTCACACGCCCATGTATAATTTTATTCCTTATTTTCCCCTTGCTGCCCGATCCCGAAAACAATTTCCGCATTAAAAAAGGGACACCAACTCGGGGCAGGTGCTTCGCAGGATAATTGAACCACTTCGATTGTTGCCAGTCCGTTTGCGTTTATTTTTTGTGAATTTTTGATATTTTTTGGGCTCATAAACAAAAGGGAAAATCAGTCGGGCGGGCAAAGCATTTAAAGGGCTTTTTAATTAAAAAGTTTTGTTTGCCCTTCCGACAGGCGTTTGTTTTTGAAGCCTGTTTGAGAAGGTCTTAGGCGATTTCTAATGCATGAACTTCAACCTGCAGCCGTGTTACGTTATGCAATTCCTCGGAATACTGGAAATTAAAAAATGGACGAATTCCCTAAATATATTCCATTAATTGGCTATGGAGAATGCTCAAAGAAGTTCTTAACGATTTACATTTAAGTGCGCACTTCGTGGGCAGAAGGCAAATGAATTAAAATTCCGCTTTTATTGCATTTCATTTGCTACTCATTATCATCGGGGAATAATAATTAAAGAATCACAACTGGCGAATGAAAATGAAATTAAGCATAAATTACGAGCTTCTGCCAGTGACAACAATGCTGGCTGGCTATGTGATTTATATATTCATTAAATATCGAAGTGTCACTTACCTTTTTCATGAATGACATCACATTTGTTGGCAACATTTTGAAGGTTGTTTTTACTGGCCCTTTCCTTGGTTGAAAATGCGTTTCTCGTTCGTTTCGCTTCTGTATTTAAAGTGCAATTAATCATGCATCCGCCGTGTTGCACGGTGCGTATACGTTATATACGTTTTGTTCGCTTTGTTCTGCTGGCCGCTGGTAAGCCGCTTTAAGTCATTTCGATTTGGATTGTTTTCGTTCCTCTTGGCCAGGTATTGTTTATTCTCTCCTCTGATGGCCATTTTTCACTGGCCATGTAAATAGGCATTGACAGGGGTATATTGGCATTCCAGTTCTGCATGTTGCGCCAGCTCTCGATCCAGATTGATTTATGTGTAGCTCTAGTTGCGCACTTGGCTTTTAATTAACTTTGGCCATAACTCACAAACGGTATTATTGCCGCCGGCTGCAGCTGCTCCTTTTGGCGGAAAAGCATGGAAAATAAACCGAGAAAGAGGCGGAAAATTATAATTAGTCATTTGGCAGTGGGAGAAAGTTGCACGCGGCGCTTAAAGTGCTCAACTCACGGACGTGTAATGGTCCGCTCGGCTTACACCGTACTTAGCCGGGCTCCATAAATTTCCCTACGATAACCATCAACAGTGTTTTGGGTTTCCCCGCTCCCCTGCAGCCAGCCCACAAGCCATCTCGCACACACACGCACATGCGGAAAAGTGGTGAAAAGTCGAGCGGCAAAAGTTTATAAGGCGGAAATAATGTGTCGCCTGGCATGCAAACGTCCCTTTTCCATTGACCTGCATAATATGTTGGCCCTGCTAAGTGGGTTACCCAACCAAGCCTTAAAGTTAACGCCCGAAAGTGATTTTCAATAAGACTGTTTGAGCCAGTCTGCAGCTGGAGTTATAAAGACTGAAATTCATTGCTGGCATATCACCATTACTCTTACACCTAGTATAAAACATTATGTCATGTTTAAACAACAAACTAACATGAAAATTACTTCGTACTCATATAATTCTATTTTATAGATAATCATATATTTATTTTTTCAATGCTATTAAAGGGGGACTATACACTTTTTTTTTACAAAACTATTTGGCTGCTGTGCTAAGCTCTTTGGCTGCCTGATAAGCTGCCCTAGATCCTCGCCATCAAGCAGTGCAATCACAATGCTTTGGCCAGCTTATCGGGCGTTCACTGCAGCTGGGCTGCACTGCAAACAAAGGGTGAACCGAGAGAACTGGGAAAATGGAATTATTAAATGAAATGACCCACATAGCAATTCAATTGTCGAGCTATACGCTCGATTTCAGCTGCATCGGTCTGGGGATATGTACTATTTATCTATATGTATGGATAAGCCAGTGCAATGGCATTTGCAATTCCCAATTCCCATTGATGTTCCCAGGACAACGGATTAAAAGCGAGGGATGCCGATCAAGTTTGAAGTTGAAAAGTTTGGCCAAGTCATTCGCACAGAATGCAGTTCGTTGACAAGGGCTACTATCCTTTTTTTTTTGGACATTGTGCGAGCACTTGAAAAGTTCATAAAAAGTCATTCGAGATAGATCCCGACATGGGGAATGTGTTTACGCCCAATGAAATACTCGTCTTCGCAACTCGCCAAATGAGCTGGCGGATGGCGGACGAAGTTTTAAATTGTATTTTGGGGAAATGAAAATTAGTTGCCGCTTGAAGCTGTCAAAATGCCAGCGACAGGACATGCATTCCGCGCAGCGAAATCAGGACGAGTTTCGGACGATTTTCGGAGGAAGATGTAAGGCAAAGTGTTACAAGTGTTTGCTCAGCAATTGGAGGTAGAGAGGCGGGGGCAAAGCGGAAAGGTGGGCGCGGAAAATGGGGTGAAAAAGTGGGCGGGCAAGCGACGACAGGCTCTCGTGCTTACACAAGCTTAGCGCGCAAGGATGTGCTCATAAATTGTAACTTTTCGTGGCCGTTGTTGGTGTTGGTAACAAGCATGAAATCACATGAGCACACACATTCCGAAATCAACAGGACGAGCGAGAGAATGAGAGAGAGAGGTGCTGCAGGACGACAGGACGCAAGGACGAGGCTGGATGCTGGCAAAGTTCCAGCCAACTTGGTCGGCTGTAGTTGGCACCCAGTTAATTAGCGCGAAATTGGGAGAATGAGTTTCCGAATCGGGGCGGGCTCCGGGCCAAAAGCGAGCTCCCCTCGGGCGCGTAGCCTTCGTCCTGTGCATGCTAATGAAACTGATCAGATTGCCATTAGCATTAAAGGTCGCTGAGTGTATGCGTGTGAGTGTGTGTGTCCTGGTGTGCGTTTGGTTGGAAATAATACATGCATTAAATAAAGTCCAACAAGATTTATAACCCACACGCTTAGATCCTGTGCAGCACCCCGGACCCAAGGACATCGCAATTGTCACGCACAGGCAAACAAAGCTGGGCAAAAAAAAAAAAAAAAACAACAGGCCGTAACCGAAGCAAATCGAAATTGAAACGCTCAAATATAAAAAGAGACTAATACACAGAGAGAAAAAAGGTTTAAATCAATTAATTATCACTTCATTTTAAGTTACTAACTGGGAGAGCTACAGCTTATAGTATGAGGTCCTTTTTAACTCAACAGGAATTATATCCTGCGAAGAACACACTTAGATTTAATCACTACGACATTTTTCTTAGTGGATGCCCATTTAGATTTTGTTATTTTTCCGTATGTGGGCTGCAGCAAACTTTCAATGTCCGGCGATTTATTGGGACTAACGTCGGACGGGGTGTCAAAGTGAATTGTTATGCCGGAACGTGCATGGGACACAAATGAAGTGCAGGCCAGTCCGAAATAAATGGAGCAAAAATACGGCAGAAGCAATTCCTCTGCCAAATGAAGCGCAACAGCCTTTCAGCCGGAATACCACCAAACAAAAAATTCACCCTGAGCAGCATCAGGTCCAATTGCAGTTGAGAAATCGCAGCGCAGTTCATAAATAAACCGGACAGCAGGGGGCATCGTTGGAACCACCAGAATCACCAGCAGTGGAGACCAGCTGGGAAACCGACCTCATGACTGGCATGAATGAAGCGTTGTCAACAAAGCCAAGCGATGAAGGATTTCCCCGGCGAGTCTGCAGATTACAAGCCCGGAGTGCAAGCCCCTCCGATTCCTTTCTTGTTGCCTTGTTGCTCGGCTTGTTAACACACTCCGTGTGCCGTTCTTATAGCTCGGAGTGGAGGGGATGCAGTGTATAGCAAGGACCCGGGCCCGGATAAGATGAGTGCCGAGTTACCCACTCCATCTTCCGACTACTTGAGGTGCCTGCACAAAAAGTGTGTGTGTCACTTGAAACTATGAAGAATCATAGTTTATCGATCTGGGAGGAAATTAATTTGGCCTGGCGAACAAGCGAAAGTTTGGAGGGGAAAACTTTCGAGAGCAGTGGAACTTTCAATGAGCGACAGGACAATCCAAAGACACGTGCAAGCTGCTTTAAATATACATTTTATGAACTCCAACTTTTCAACTAAGTCACTCAATGGAAAGAGTTAAGCCAGTTTATTTTGAATGGACATCGAATGAACGTTTGTTTGAGTGCTAGTTGTCCATTAGAAATAGATGATGTGTCACCTTATATATTTTATAAGGTTACCAGCCTTTAGTGTTGTATGTATCCAATCAATTAATTCACAGTAGATATCAGATTTTGGTACAGTGCCGCCACAACGACAGGCAACATTGTTGGCCGAACTGGATTTTTAATGAACCAGCGACCGCTGCCTGTTTGCTTCTGGTCATCAGGACAAAAGGACATCGGGACTTGGAACTGCCAAGTGGCAAGTGGCAGACGGAGGACTGGATGTCAACACCATCGCTGGCTAATTGACAGAGACGGGCTTACGTGGCGGCTACACGATCTTGGGCCGTGTTTCCTGCCGCCTCGAAAGTCCTTGGAAAGGTTTAATTGCTGGAAATAAACCAAAGTGGGGGATGGAATGCGTGGGGACTGGTCGAACAGATTGCCGCCACTGATTCTGATTGTGAATCGAATGAATCGGGCAGCACATGGCACTCCCATTGACATGGCCATTTCCATTTACAATCGTACTCAGGATTTTCGTAATGCGGAACACGTACGCGGCGAAATGAAATAAAACTACGCCCACTGCAAACGTTGAGCTTTTCGCAGGAGCACAAACAAAGGCTGGCAATCGTTTAAACTGCTGGCAAACTCAATTATTCAAATGTCAGGGGCGAGGCGGGAGTCATTGGAGCGGGGGGCGTGGCAAGGAGTAGAGAAGGGGGCGTGGCAAGGCTCATGTGCCTCAAGTGGCACTCGCTTTGCGGTCGCACACGACGATACTTGCAACCTGACGTTTAATCAAAGCCAAAGCAAAAGCCTAAGCAAGAGTCCTTCAGAAGTTTCATGGCTCGATTTCATCTGAAGCACCTTCGTTCTGCGGCGTGGCCACAAAACTGTTGACACGTCGTTCTCCATATCCTGTCGCCTGTATCCTGACTTTCATCTTAATTGAAATCGAATCAAAGTGTTTTCACTCAACAAATGAAATTGTCTGCTGCACGCATTGTTCGAGTGATCTGTTTTGGCCAACTGTTGCCACCAACTAATGACCTGGCATTGTGTTTGGTCCCGGGTTTTACACTCAATTTGCTGGTATTGTGGCTTATTGTTTCATAAATTATTTATTAGAAAATTTTATTTGCTCTTGGTCTCGCTCTCTTTCACATTGTTTGTGCCCCTGGCCCAAAGGGAATTGGCCCGGCATTGTGTGGGGATATTTGATTATGATTCCAGTTCGGAAACCGAAACTGGGACATGCACTTCACAATGCCCCAGAAGTTGCGTGCCACCATTTGGTCGATTGGATTATGGAACCAATATTGTCCAATCCAAAATGCGTTTGATTCCTCCTTCAGATCTGATTACACAAAGCTTGCTCGGGCACTTATTGGACAACGGACTCCATCGCCCGAATGTACCAAATGCTACAGTCAACATCAAACGACTGTGCGAGTGCTTAGCAAATATTACGCATACGCCCTGTTTGCTATTGGGGGAAATTACGCATACGCCGTGTGCACATCATACATTACGACAGTGAGAGAAAAATGGTAATTGTCCGCAAGTATTCTCGCATCTTGATACGATTTTCTAAAATATAAAATCTATAAAAATAGTTTTATAAAATATGCTTCGTACTCTGAAG
The DNA here is from genome assembly GCF_016746395.2 of Drosophila simulans. Lineage (NCBI taxonomy): Eukaryota > Metazoa > Arthropoda > Insecta > Diptera > Drosophilidae > Drosophila > Drosophila simulans. The sequence goes on from NC_052522.2 coordinate 2,674,683, forward strand.
TTTTCAATTCTAAAAAGAAATTACTAAGAAAAACATATTTAAATATCAATGAGATTGTTCTTCCACTGCACAGCAATAAAGCTCCAGCCAAATCAACTTTATATGGATATGGGCACAAAACCCCTGAGCGCACCAGACGCTCATTACCGCTTTGTAAAATGTGCAGCTCGACGACTATTTTCTTGCATGACAACACGCAACGCTGCCACGCCCCCTGCCCACGGGAGGATGGGGGCGGTTGGAAAGTGGAGACGTCGCATTTTCGCATTTATGGCGTCGCGCCAACGTGGCAACTCATTAGGAATGCGTGAAATTTGACACAGTCTCATCCGAATTTAAGGACGAAGACAGTACCTAATTGTCGCTTTTGTCGTAAAAGAGGGGAAATGCTGCTTTAATTCTTATTAGAACATCATCTCTACGCATCCTTTGAGTTATGTGCTGCAAAAACTTAACATTAATTACGCACGGCTGGCATAGAAAATAAAATCAAACGGAGCGTAGGACAAAAAGTGTGCGGTGTAAAAAGCGAACCTCATAAGAACAAAACCCCGACCAGCCAGAAAAAAGGCTTAATGGCCGTTAAGCGATGGCACGACCGTAAAGATTTCAGCGGACTGGGAAACAGAGAGCAAAGTGACCGCAATTAATTAACCACAAGGCGGCGAATGCCGCTGGCAATAAAAAATAATTATAATTATTTTCAGCAAGTGCTCGCCAAACGAGATACACTCATTAAACAAGGCCCAAAAGCTCGAATTTAGGTGGATACTTGGTAATAATTCTTCTAGATTAAAGAGTAACTCAGTAGGTTTGTGATTACAACTCTATGAATATTTTATACATTGCTTGAATATTGTACCATTTGATAAGTGTAGCCTTAGAAAGGATATTCTTTAGGCTGAAAACTTTCACTAAATAATACGAAGTGCTAGGCACTCGTTGCGTAATTAAATGGCAGGGCAAAGGTTAAGCTGTTAGGGCTGTCAAGGCCCGACCTTTGTGCTCGAACATATTGCCAGTTAATTATTCAGCATATGCATGAAGGATGTACCAATGTCAATGTCAATGTCGAACTGTCGGCAAGCTAAACAAGCCGTAAAAGCAGCTCAACGGCCTCATGAACTTTAGCAGCGCATCTAATGCGAATTCAATGTCGTTCTGGCCTTCTAACTTCTACCTTCAACTCCATCCACCCAGCTGCCTTCAACTCGTCCTTGGAAGGACGACCTCGTGGCCCGTCAGCAAAGTCAATTAAAAATATGAGCGCAAACTAAATAAATTGTCATAAATATGCTAAAGAGCACAAGACACACTTTCTGCCAAGGACATCCAGGCAACCTGCAACCTGGCCACCTGGATTTAATCCATTTGCTGTGGCTCCTTCTCAACAATACGCATAATCATGTCTACCATCGATACCCATGACTTGGGCGTATGCTGTCATTACAGTTATTGCTCGCACTGTCGTACTCCAGTTGTTGTGCTTACTTATCGTGCCACACATAACATGTGTCTGCGCTGTCGCAGCTGTCTGTCTGCGGTGCTGCAGGAACCCATTTCCCTGGCGCCTTCAGCTGTCTCCTCCGGACCCCAGTACCACCACCACAGCCATTCCGACATTCCCTGCATGGCACCACAGAGGAGGCGGAGTCCTGTGAATTGCAGTGCTCGGGGATTCACGGAGGAAAATAGCACAAAAGCAGGTCACCGCAGGATATTTCCACATGTTCCTACTTAAAGCGGAATAAAAGTTATACGGAAATATCCGAACTTACTATTTACTTAACAAAAAAGTCTCTGTTGGCAGGTATTTTTAATTGAAAAAGTTCATTTACTCATGAAGAATATTTATATGTTAATATGATAATAATTATGTGAAAATATATGAAAAGGCAGAGGATAAAGGAAATACTTTTTGAAAGGGGGAAAAATCGTATATAACCTTTCATTGCGAATGCAAATTTCAAATTTCAATCCTTAATTCGCTCGGAAAATAAAACAAATCTGCGCTGAAGGAAGGTCAAATGTCAGACCAGCAGACAGACACATATTTAATTCCCACAATTGCACACAATCCGCCCCACTAGTTTGCCCTTTGCTGCTTTATTATTTATGAAATATTCAGCACTTATATTCATTAATTTGATTGCGATCCGAATTGATGCATTTTTCATATGGTCTGTCAAATTGGTTTTAACTTTCTAGCGGGAGTGAGCGAATTGAAATGGCAAATTGGACTAATTCGGTCTGATGAAGCGCTAATTACACGCGATTCCAGCTCCGATTTCATGGTCGTCTGTCCGGGGCGAATTCAATTAAATCCGCGAAAGGCGAGAGCCTTGGGCCATATTGATTACAAGGTCGCGCAAAAATCAACAAGAGCCCTGGTAATTTATGACAAATCGAGGAAAGTAAACACCACCCTGCGTTTGATGTTTTCGTTGTGTAACATATTGCGCATACGCCGCGTGGCCAGTCACAGCCTCAAGTCATTTTTCATGGTAACGTATTTAACATACATATTAATCAAAGGCGGCGTGGGCGTGGCAAACCGCAGCGAAGGCATTCTGTTATTGAACCCCACAATTTAAATTGATCCGCCAGCAATGGCAAAGGAATAGAAGTAATTGCTGCGGTTTGCCATCCCAGGACGCGCAGATACTGAAAGACGCCAGCGGAGGCCATTATTCGACCGCACATCCTTGCCAGGACTCTCCACTCTTGGCCTGTGGAATGCCGCAGGCGTCGCATATTGTTCGGGTCCTCGATTGTGCAACTCAAACCTAATCATCTGCGCAGTGTAATCCCATCATTTGTAATGCATACTCACTCGGGGCTTACGGAGGGAGCACTGGGGAAAAATATGCCCTAATTAGTATATATTCTATAAAAGGAAACTTTTCGTATACAAGAAAGGAACACATTTGATATAGGTACTTAAAAATTATTTTTTTATAAAAGATTTCTATAATCAAATGATGAGAGCCCAAAGCTTGTCCTAGTTTTTTCCCGTGTAAGCCCAGAAATACCGCAGTAAGTTGTAGGCAGGCCTCTCACCTGGCCATTGTGGCAACAAATTACCTGTGCGATTTGATTTCATTTCCGTTCAGCCGCCACCGCCTTCAGTTTCATAAACAGACTCGGATTCGTGATTTCGACTATGGCTACACCTACGGTTCCAGATCCTTTGCCATCTAAATCATCATCAGCATTGAGTCGGCATCGTGCTGCTCGATTTGTTGTGCGCCGTCGATGTGCATTCGGTTTTTGGCTTCCGATTTGAAATCGGGCTGCGTGGCTGGGACTGGAGGTCTGCAAGGATACGAGCGGAGGGGAGTTGTGGTGAGCATGTCCTGGCATTAGACAGCTGTCGAATGTGAAATGTGGGGCATAAATCAAATGTTATATTCGGCCGGGCGGAAGGCCCTTCGCCTGAACGGCAGGCAGGCTGGCAATCCCTATGTTTCAAATTTATCAATTTTCATTCGAGCTGAATCAATCTTAGTTAACTAACGTAAATTTAATTTCCACGCTCCTCGATCTATAGTTTCTCTAAAGGGGATAATTGTATTATTTTAGAACATTTTTGCTTAGCCTAGGAAATATGTAAATTTAATTGAGCGCTCGTGACACTTTCCATTATCGATTCTGTTTGAATGGACCCTTGCGAAATACCCTCTCTATTAATACTTTATCACAACAGCTGACTTTTCTCCATTTACTCCGGGTACTAAGTACCTACTAAGCCCCCAAAGTGCAGGGAAAGTATATTTCTATCATAAATTCGGCTGACTTGAAAACTTTTCGACGGCTGTGGCATTTGCGGCCCTGTTGCTGTTGCTATAGCTGTAGCTATGTGTATACAGAATATATATACACAAAGATATATACTAGATGTGGCTGGATCTGAAGGCTTCTTGTGGCTGTTGTCGTTACTCTCGTAATTATGAAAGTTGGCCAACTGGGCTGCGGTCGCGCCTTCCCTGGGGCATTCAAGTTCCTCACAATGGTGCTCCTTAATTTGGCGCCCTAAGTATGCAACAGCAAATTGTATGTGCGGAAATTGAAGGATACCATGGCCATGGTGTGGGCATATTTTTTGGCGCAGGACATCCTCATTACGTTCAAGTGGCACATTCAGAATGCAGAATTTCTGTGGCCAAAACTTTGGGCGACTCGGAGCTGTGTTGTTATAAGTTTATTTAAATTAGTAAATGAGAAATGTAGTTGTTGGCCGGAAGCTGACGATGTCGTTCGTTGTCAGGCCAGGCCGTCGACAGCTCGAAAAACAAGGGCATAAATTACACAAAGGCATCTGAGGATGTCTAAGTCCAACTACGAGTCCATTTTCGACAGCATCAAAGTCACTCAAGCACACGGGCCACAGCCGAAAAACTTGGCCGAAAGTATGCAAAAGCCAGGCCGGAGTGAAATTATGAAGCACTGCCAAATTCGTTGAAATTGCCAGACTGCCGGTCTTCCAGTCAAGCAGTCAACCAGTCGGTTAGTCAGCCAGCCAGTCAGACATCCTGGACGAACGTGCCGGGAGCTCTGCGTCTGGATCTGGGCGAAAAGCTAACCCTGGCCACGTAGCCACTTCACTTCGATCCCCTGCTAACTTGTTTTGTTCAATCAACAACAGGGCTATATTGCTATTGCCAGGCATTGTTGGTGCCCCCCACCCACACCCTTCATTCGGCCTTCAGCGCCGCTGTCGCCCGCTTGTTTGTCTAAGTGAAGTGAAGTGTGCCAAAGATATTTGCGCCCGATATGCGTCCAGGCATTTCGGGTTAAGGCCTGCTCCCAGTGACTCCCTTCAGCTACAGCTTTTAGTTGTGCACTGCGAGAAAAGGCCATACAAGTCGCCCAATAAGTAACAAACATTCGAATACGATAGTATCTCGATCATATTATTACGACAAAGTCAGCAGTTTTGAGGTATGAATTGCTGTTTGTTAGTAAATTATACGGTATAAGTATCTACATATTGTTCTCTCTGCAATCGAATAGGTAAAGACATACTTATGGGCAAATGACTGTATCACTCAATAGACGGAATATGACAAAGAGCGTACTTTGGCTGATGGAGCAATAACCGGGCTGGCAAACAAGTATTTCACTTGAAGCGCCGCCCTGTCTAATGAGCCATCCTTTCAGCCGGATTTCGCTTCCTGGCGGCGGAAGAGCACCGGACACACGTGTGCCTTTGATTTGAATGCGACAAAAGAAATTAGTTCCATGTGCAGGGGGCTGGGGAAGCGTTCAGGCTCCAAGGATTATGTGTAACGAATACAATCAGGCGTGAAGTCTTCTTTCCTTTCTTACGATTCATGGCTTCTTCTTGTCTTAATAGCTTGTTTTCAAGTAGCAGGGCTTGAGATGAATGACTTGTACGTAAAATCTCTAGGGGCTTCACGAAAGTTGTTTAGGTGTCATAAAACATTTTACAACACAAATCACAATGAAAGGCAAAATTAAATTTTATATTGCTTTGTTTTAAAGTCTCTGGAGATTATATGCAGACTTGTACTTTTCTTTGGCTCTTGACCCAAAAATAGTCGAGTTGGTATTGAATTGTATGGTACAATTTATGAATTTAGAATCAGATCTGCTTTGTGACATTGCTTGGCAGCACTGGTCGAGCAAACAAATGCTGCCAATTAGCAAGGACTTTATTCAAATGTTACTGTAGAATAAAGAAATTTTCTGGAAAATATTTTTAGTTTTCCTATGGCAGCAAATTAATAAATTCCCAGAAATTGGTTTGGGTAGCGGTAGCTTAGCCCAGTTTTTATCCAATCATCAGTTATTAGCAGCCACTCTTTCCGAGCAGGAAAAGCTCAGAGTGGAAACGAAAAAAGAAAACCATTCACTTGTGGAGCGGCATTCACTTTTTTAGGCGACGTTTTAGCCATGCGAGGACGAGAAAGGCAGACAAAAAACACTTGATTCATGGCCGCACTTTTTTCTACGGTCCACCACTGACTTGTAGGCAACATTCAACGAGGCGTGGATCCTTTCGCAATCGAGTCCCTTTTGATGGCCTTTGTGGGTGAAAGGCGAGCTGTATGTGCAAGTGGATGTGTGTGTGGATGTGGATGCTGTGCGTTGACGGCAAGTTTCACAAATGATTTCACATTTTTGCATAAATAAATGTCAAGTGTGCGCCGGAGCATGCGGAGAGTTGCTGACAGTTTTCTAATAAACCCGAAGGGAGAAAGAAAACAGGATAATCAGCGCGCACGACAGGGATAAAGAGGCCGGAGCAACAAGTTGTGCACAGTATATGCTATATGCTACATGGCATATCCCCATATCCCATATCCGCGTGTGTGTGTCCACTTTAGCCTAGCAATAATGATAACCTTGGCTGCCATGATGCCTGCCATTTTTCAAGGCCCTTTTCCCACATGAAAACGACAATTTCCATTCCTCTCGACACTCGACGTTCTGGCTGGGTGCTATGGTTATTTTAGGATTTCCCAGCAACGCTGCCAATTTTAATAATGTTTACTCAAGGCGTAGTCCCAGATCATATTGCCTCCGCCGCCTGCCTCACCTCGAAATAAATAATAATGGAGGGGCAAGAAAAGTAGCCAGAATGCAGCGAGGCATGCCAAATGACAGCTGCTCCAACCAGCACCACTCAAGTTGTAATGGAAAATGCCAGTACCTTAATAAGCAGCCCATAGGATGCAGCACGCTATTGCAGCGGAGAACTGACAATGCTCCTACGTGTTTTTCCGTGCCTGCCTCGGGGTGGAGACACCCATTGGCAGTCCTGCCATCGCACCCATTAGACCCCTAATTTATATTCCGCCCATCCGAAAGGGGTGCGTCCAGAGTCGCATTATCCCTCTGCCAGCAGCCGGCAGAAGGCATTTATATAAATATCATTTTAAGCTGCCACTTGCTGCAGCTGCTGCCTAATGAGCGGATTTAAGTGCCCCAATAGAGGTTCTCGGCACTTCCGGTTCTGGGAAACGTTTTTCCGCACTCCAGTTGATTCCGGGAAAAACCAGGGCTGCAACTCATAGTGTCGCAGAAGCGTCAACTAGTGGAATTTATCTTAAAGGGGAGTCTTCTGGGAAAACGAGACGTTCTCGGCAATCATGATATCGAAATTGAATAGTCCTTGAGTGAGGATTTTAGGGCACATCAATAGAGACGAGAATTTTTGGCAATCAAATTTCAAAATCTAATATTCTTTGATGATTTTTTCCATTGCCATGCCGAAATGTAAATCAGAGCACAATGCGTGTCTTTACTCCAGATATTCCAGCTCAGATTTAAGGAAAATGAGCTCAAATTGAAAAAAAAGTAGATATACAGAATATTTTCTATACCTTGCAAATATTTAAAATGCTTGTGCAGGTCAAATATATTTTTATAAAATAACTAACCAGAAATAGTGATTTCTATTCAGTAAGAAAATACCTTTATTTGTGTTTTTTAGGGTTTCTTACAAAAATTCCTCACAGTTCGCATAAGCAATTCGATTTTGTGCCCTTTCCTTTCCAATTTCTCTCCTTATTTACAATAAAAAGGAAAAGGCTTTGATTTGCATGCGGGAGTCTTTGAGCTGCCTTTGTGTGCCATAAGATTTTCGCCCAGAGGCACAAAAAAACATATTGCCTTCATGCGTTTATATTGGAAAATATTGATTTACCTGCTATCAAAGACAGCTGCGACCTGCTACGACTCGAGCGAACTAGTATTTGTGTTTGCACTTGGTGCGAGCCACAATGCCAGGACCTTAGATCCCCGCTGCCAGGATACATGTGTACTGTGTTTGATTTCGCCTTTATGCTCCAGTTGCCAGCCATAAACGCAATAATCAATACGGATTGCCGGGGCGCAAAGTGCCCGGATGGCAGGATACCGCAAACGATTCGCATTCACATTCACATTCACATTCGCCCCGTCCATTTCCATTCACATTAACATTCGCTGTGGGAGTGGGAGTGAGCCTGCCAGTGTGGCCAACGCCGCCCGAGGGGATCAACAAGTGCAGCTAAGGCCACATCATTAACAGTTGGCGCGCCACTCAATGTCAAGGCAACTTGACTGCTGGGATGCTTATACAAAATACAAAGGCGTATGTTCGCACATAGCCACATTTGTATGCCTAAGGTCACGAGGGCTAGACGCACCTCAAGTATTTTATTTACAGCGCCCTGGCTGAAATTGTGTGTTTTTAGGAAGCTTATTTCGAAAGACTTTTAGTAAAATGCCGCTGAATGCCATTTCTCGGTTTGGTTTGACCTTAGCAATGATTTATTTTTTAATAAGGGTGCAATCCTTGCCCTTGGACCATTGTCTCTCAAAAGATAGGAACAAGTTATGCTTAAGTTTCAGTTACTTTCACTGGTAGAATAATCAGTATTACTAAGTAAATAGGCCCAGTTTATAACTTGAAATGGTAACTGTGCATGGATTATTTTACGCTGTATTTAACACACACTTTTAATTTACACATCGCAAGTCACAGATTCACACACTGAAGTGAAGAGCACTTAATTAAAATCTGAAATCTTTGGCGCTTTTTTTTAAGATGCTTTGTAATCAGATTTGTATTCAACATTTCACAATGTGGAGAGCAGAATCGGCATCTCGTTTCCAGAAACAGTTCAACCTTTGACCCAGAAAGCCGGAAAAATTTCGCTGAGTAAATCTGACAAGCTTCACTTTCCCACGCAGCTCGCAGCGGTATTTTTAGAAATGCTAATAATTCACTCGAAAAGTGTGAGCTGCGTGGGCTCCGATGCCATACATTTCTGACTTAATAAGTTGACAGGAGCAGTCAATCAGGGTGGTGGTGGCTTCCACCTACGCAGTCACATGTTGACGGAAACTCAAAGAATTTCCCCATTTTCCACGCCGCACATCCTGCAGCCGACAGCTCATTTTAAAATCATTGTTAGATCTGGCGAACTGTATTTTTAATTAGCCCAAGGACCCCGCTCAACGGGCTGAGGAAGTGATTTCACTGCTTGGCACATGTTAAATGCAAAATGGCTCATAAAATCCACCAACTAATGCGCTCCACAAGTTACACGCATTTTGGAACTGCTGCCTGTTGCTGGGATTTTTTGGGGGGAAGTGAAGGCAGGATATGCTATTCGGGTGGTTAAATGCGAATGTAGTTCCCTCTGTTTGTGCAAAACGTTACTTTGCGCAAAATTATGCAAATTTGATGTGCGTTTTGTTTGGCAAGAGCACCGCCTGCTGTGCTTGTGTCTGTGGATAGTGGATGGTGGGTGCTTTGTGGGTGGTTTGCGGGTGGTGGTGCCTTCACCGCATACCGAAAAGACCTCGGCAAACATCCTGCTGTGCAAGTTCCTCGGACAGCAGACAAAGTGCATGGCAAACAGAGCCACTTGGAAAACACAGCACACACACATGGCCAAAAACAAACGAAAGTTGTTAGAAAGAAACCAAACATTTGTTTTCAACCATTCTCGAGCTCAGCAGCCCCAGCACTTTAAGCAAAACTTCAGGTGCAGGTCCTTAAATCAATGGCCTCCAGCAAAATGATTCATTCCCCTTACCCCCGGAGTAAAAAAGGACTAATCTGATCAAAGCGGCGCAGCTAGCAAAACAACGAAACAATTTCTGCAGCAAATGGAAGAAAAACACGAGAATCCGGCCAAGTTTTTCGGGCCTTTGAATTCGGCTTCGTTTGTTGTGGGTGGCCGGGAAAATCGGGAAACGAACAAGCCAGGACCTTGTAACCGGAAACCACTCACACAATCGCACTCGCACACACACACATGCACACGGGATGGCAAATAAACTGCTCATTATTATGCAAAGTTTTCAGTTTTTCGCTATCTGCGGAAGTGTAAGTTGAGCAACTTCACTGCGGGCAAAAAGACTGACTTAAAATCGTGGATAGCTTTCTTGAATGGAACAATTTAAATATAGCTGCTTTAAAGTGAGAATTTCGAAACTTTTCATGCATCCTTTAAAGATCTTTTAAATGAAACGAAACATTTTACGTTCGGTTCACGTTTAAAGCATATCCTTTAAATAAAAGTATGTGAAATTTTTGAAGTACAGTGCTTTGCAAAACATATATACAAAACATCCTTTCTATTTGGCCATTTAAAGTAGTTTTAAAACACATTTCTCTCTCTGTTCAAGGGCCGCCAGGAGCAACAGTCGGTCGAATTACACACGCCAATCCTCGATTTAATTGGCCCACTATATGTTTGTAAGGGGAGTGGCCCAAACAGACGTTGGCATATGGCCAGTCAGCCGACCCCGCGCTTAATATGGTCCTCGTCCTCGCTTTCGTCCTCGTCGCCATTTTCATTCATTTTCTGGCTAAGCACACGCCTGGGATTTGGCCTGGCTGGTGGGTCGACCAACAGAAATGACTGCACATAAAGTGAACTAAAGTCTGCGGCAAAAACGAAATACGGAATTCAATTTCCCGGGAATGGAGCGGCCGGAATTTTGGCAAAACGACGCTTAATGCGCCACAAAAATGCTGCTGCGCCATGAAAAATGAGCCAAATAAAAAGGCAAAAAGAAGTAACGAGCTAAATTTAAGCACATATTTGATTTATGGCCAAGCTTCGCAGCCAAAGTGAAAAGTTTCGAGTTGTGCCGTTTGGCTTTGCCAATTTTAAGGCCCTGCGATAAGACGAAGGCTTGGCACCAATCAGCATATGCACGGCCCCGCAAACAAACACAAGCAAAGGCGCACTCAGACAAACAAACAACGAGCACTGGGGAAATCCTTTCCAATTGGTAGGGTGTCACACGTACAGCACTGGAGCAACAATACATTTGAAGCCCGCATTGAGTTCACTACGTTGAGATACCTCTCATATGTGGGTTTAATAAGTGCCCCCTAATATCTAGCATCGTTCTAGTGAAGAGAAATATTACGCGTACGACAGGGTGTCCCATCGATATCATCAACAATGTGTATTAGCAACATCATATTTCACATCCTAATTCATTGAAATACTAAAATGCCAAGTGAAATCTTCGAATTCGATAGAGAGTCCTTTGGCCCACCCTAATGTGGAGCCACCCATATAGACATCGCCGCACCGAGAAGTATGCAAATGTAAGCGCCCGTTAAACATGCCAGAAAAACACGCCTCAAAAACAACTGGCAGCCAAACCAGAACGTAATTGCCTCGTTTCATTTTTAATAACTGTCAATCCTTTTGGCTGTTTCTGGGAGCGGCAATTGCCCAACCGGCACAACCGCCTTGTAATTTACGTCCTGCACATGAGCTGTGGCAACATCGCGGTACAAGGATACCCACAAAACCGCAGGAGCCGCAGCCACGAAACCAGGAACAACAAAGCGAAAAAATGTCGACTTTGTAGAGAACACCCAGCGAACACAAAAAGCCAAAAAAAAGTTGCGCCAACTTGGGGATGCGATACTAATACCCTACGATGGCTGAGCTGAGGCAATCAAACTAAATTGAATACATTTCGATAAGGAAGTTAATGTCTTGGGTTGACAAACAAGATGAGAGATGAGCCCGAATTGAGGGGAATATTTATGCAATAATAAAGCTTCCCTGCTCCCCAAAAGAACGCTGAAGGTCTGCTAAGTAAATGACTTAGCCATAAAGGGTATTTTATTGTCAACGAACCGCAAATAGTTTTTGCCCCTTTCCGTTTTTACAGCGCTTTTCGGGGGTCGAAAACTTTTGCTTAGCTCGTTTGATAAATGTTTGTGCCAACTTTTCGCCAAACTGTTGCTCGGCGCTCGGTTTCCACATTGCATTGTAGCGATATCGGTTTGTGTCAGCCAAAAAAAGGGGAGAAAACGGCCAAAAAATAAGGCAAATTTACCTAAAACTTCTGGTAAACAGCTCGCTGGCCCAAGGTTCCGCTCGGAAACTTTTGCATTTCTGTAAAATTACTTTCGATTTTCAGTTAGGCCATCTCAGGGCCTCACCTTTTCTGTTGTACTTTAAGCTCAGCCTGTTGCCCGCTGGATGGGCACATGCATTAATCATCTCGAGTACACAACAGGGCCAGCTCAGCCAGATCGTCCGGTTCAAAGTGTCAAACTCCCCTGTAACCGTGACCCTTGGGCGCCAATTACATTAATCAAAGCACAGAGCGTAAGCTGCGCTCATAACACGACTCTTAGCTGGCTCAAATATTTCATTAGGCCAGCCCAGCCCCAGTCGATGCGGCAATCCACCCGTAGGAAAATCCACTTCAAGCTCCACCCACACAAAGGGCATAAAATGTCAATTTTGCGCAGAACTCAGAGCTAGAACGGCCAAACAATGCGGCAAATTTTCTTTGCCTACCGTGCACAATGAGAAAGAGGTCCTTTCATTTATTACAAGGACCAAAATGCAATATATTCGCATTGAAAGCGGTCGAAGAGGAAATCAAACCATATCAAATCTATCTAGAAAAGTACATGGTTATAATTTAAATTAAAAAGAATTGTTGAAATGTAGAAATGTTTTTTTCCAAGTGTGGTTGGGCTGGGAGGATTGGAAGGGCGTCAACAGCCAGTGGAGCCATTATCAGCTGCTTTGAGCGATTACACGTTGGGAGAAGGGACTGGGAAAGGACTAGGAGGAGCAGGAGCAGGAGCCGAACACCTAGGGCTGAGTTGGAAGCGGGTCAGGGTCGCGTTTAACAAAATGTAAACACAGGGCGGCCAAGTAGCAGAGCCTTGGCTATCTACCTTCTGTCACTGTCTGCCTGGATGGCCTATATATCCTAGGTATCCTATTCCCTGCTCCTCCTTGCTTCTTGTGGCGCCCGGATATTACAGATAGTCCGCGTTACGGTAATGGCAACGCCAACAGCCGGCGGACAACGCAGCTCCAGAAAAAGACCTTAAATGGCACAGGGAAATTGTAAAATTTGTAGCATTTTGTCACTGTCCCTTTTGCGGCGATTTGGCCAAGTTAAGACAAGTGGGCAGAATCCCTATGGATTTCGCAGGCTTCCTAGCAGAAACATCTAAATTAGAATGTCAAATAAAAATATGTGTTGGCAGAAGGGACAGGTAAATAATTTTACGTAACACAATAATTAACTTTCACAGTTACTTAAGTAAAAGTACACAAAAATTAGTTCCAAATATTAATATAGTCTATAGATATCAACTGAAACTCCAATTTAATTTATTTCGGTTCCGTCAAATAAATTAAAAAGCTGCAAGACATAAAAGTAATTTACGTCAAAGCTCTCTTTAATTCACTCAAAGTTCGCTGTATTTTACGGGAAAAATTCAGCATTTCCAGGATTAAAATCGAGCGAAAAAGTGTAATTTATTTCTGCCAGCCAACACTTTTTTTCCACCCTGGAGTCGGATAGTTGCTTTTCATGGGGCCGTAACGAGAAATTGTGTTTCGGGACATAGTCACGCATCCACGTATGCAAATTACCAGTGAACAAGAGCTGCTCCAAACTACCTACTTCCCAGAACTGTGGGCAAACATTTTAATTGGGAATTCGTCGAGCCGCAGAAAGTAAATAGAGGAGCGTGCAAACGACAAGTGAACGGAGCGATTTCGACTGCACGACAGAATCCTGCTGGAAAATGTGAGTGGGGCGCAATTCACCCACCCCCACCCAGTGCTCATATGCTTCAACTCCTTCCACTTAGAAGCCTTCGATTTTTTGCGTAAGTCTGCACTTTGCACAGTTTTGCATGCGTAACTTGCAAAAGGACCAAAAAAAGGGAATGGCCTCCGAGTTTCGTGTTAAGTGCCAACGAAATTCAATTAGTTAAATTCCCCACTGAAAGCAATAAATATTAAAAACAAAGTTGTACATCTTTGGATGCTTAGAAGACTGATCAGCTATATATAATATAATAATATAAGTAATAATATAAGCCCGATTTAAGGCCGAAAAGATAGAAAGTCAGCTAGATATTTCTTATATGTTGTCTTTAAGCTTAGTTCATAAATCAACAGCATATTTTTATGAATATCAAAGTGAATTGAATGTTATGAGTAAACGCATTAAAGCAGATAAGAACCATGTAAATAAGCGGAGGTTTTTACTCTGCACCAGTTTTTTATGTGTATATATCAAATGGGATGTCGACATAAGGCCAAATACAACAAATGTGAGCGACTTATTTAAAAATGTAAAATAAATATTTGCGCTTGTGGCCAGCATCATTCACTTTATGCGCTTTATGTCGGTTATTTGTTTACGCGTTTTTTATCTTTGGCCCGCAGTTTTTTGGTTATTCTTTTTTTGGGTCCTCCGCTTGTTTACGTCCGGAAAACCCGGTCAAAAGTCGTCGACGGGAAAAAATTCGCTCACTTTGCTGCTGCTTTATTAAAAATTGTTGTGCAAATGAAGCGGCAATTTGGTATTTTGCATCTCGCAATCCGAGAGTCCGGGAATCGTTCATTATTCACAACACACGCCGTGGAGAGATAAGTCTGGAATCCTCGGCACAAAGTTAATTAATTTCTGCTTTTGATTAAAGCGCAACCAGAATGAGCAGAGTCTGCTAGGCAGGGCCAAAACAGAGGGCCTAATCCTTTTGCGGGCATCCTGGGGCTGCACACGTGCGTGCGTGTGTTGGTGTACTTGATGGGCCAAGGATATAAGGATATAAGGATACCAGGATGTGCCCCGGGCGTGTTGAACATTTTAAACACTTTGACTTTGCAGACGACATTAATGAATACATTTCGACGGGCACACACATGGGTGGGGAAAGCGGGCTAACTGGCCATCGTTCAGTTGTTTAAAATGCCATTAGGCTCGCTGGGCCGGCCAGCCTGTCAGCATTTGCCTGCTGTCCATTTTCCGGCTTTCCCCCGCTTTTCCGACCCAGTTTTCGGCACGCTTTTGCACACATTTTCCCTACGCTGCGAGCTGTCAGCATGCATAACTGTTGCTGTCAGGATTATGGCTTGTCATATTATGTATTATAGAGTCTTTTATTTGCTTTCAATTAAAATGCGTGTGTCACTCGGCTGCGCATATAAATTGCCAACAAAATAAGACGCAAATTTATGCAAACGATCCGAATGAGTTTTCCTTTTTTTTTTCATCAGTTTCGCCTAGCATTTGTTGTTTTGGTTAACTTTTCCCTTGTCTTCTTGTTGTTGGCGATTTTGTGGGGAAACTGAAATGAGTTTTGCCGCTTGATTTGCATATCCGCTCAAAACAGGAAAACTAAACAACTTTGTTTACTCCTTTCGAATGCTATAAAAACTTTCGGCGAAAACAGTGGGAAATATCAATACAAATTGTGAGTCTTGTAAAAACAATCAAATGAATTTGTAAATTATGACATTGACGTTTCACCCTTCAAATGGGAAAAATACATTCCATGTTCTGAAATATGAGTAATATTTAATGGATAAAGAGAAAATCCAAAATTCTCTGGCTTCCTAAATCTGGAATTCACTTTAAACCCAATTTTCGCTTTGCCCGCTGAGTGTGGAAATCCAATAGAATTAAGTTTTTGTAATAAAAATCAAGCGGATATTAAGCTAATGCTCCTGACCCTAATAGCTAATATCTCTTCGTTTTTAACGCTTTTTTTGCTGTCTGTGCGGGTGGACACAATGCTTATTACTGATTGATAGGAATCTAAATTAAAATGGCATAATAAAAGCACTTTGAAGCAGACCTCGACCAGACGCGATGGCAGGTGTAAGTGCAGGGGCTCAGCTGTGGGCTCAGGATCCGTTCGAGTGGAGCGGCGCAAACTCGACCAGGGATTAGGGCCAAGAGTAATGACAGTTGGCTAGCCAGGAGCAGGCATTAGCCAAACCTCACCCCAGCCATCCCAACAATCTGATTGCCATCGATACGCCAGGCGGGTCACGTCCATAAAGTCTCAATCGCAGAAATTGCTGAAGCAGGTGCCGAAGACAGCTTAAAGTTGCTCCTCATCCTGGACTTAAAGCTCGAGCAGGGAGATCCAAAGAGAGGGCTCCGGGCAGATGCTTAACTTAATTATAAATTAATTAGACGGGGCCCGGCAACATCAAAGTATCAATAATTAATCGCCTTGATAATGTTTTCAATTTCTTGCTTCATTAAGTTGTTTTATTTTGCAGCCTGTGAGGTGTTTGTCCGCCGTCTTTTCTCAAAGCCCCCAAGGGCTAAGACATAAGCCTGGTTAATACGTTTGGAATTAGTTGGAGGGGCCAGGACCAGGAATCAATACCTTTTGTGTAATGGTGTTTTATCAAATTCAGACAGAGACTTCTGCAATCCATTTATTCTTTTTGCAAGCACTTTTCCTGCCATTACAAAGTTGGCAGTAACGACTCAAGGTCTTGCAAAATTCTCAAGTACTTCGAAGTTTTATAAGAAATAATAAAAATACTGCTTAATTGTTCAAGTTTAGGGTGGGGACTTCTGAAAAAATAGCCTTGCCGTTTCAAATTTAAAAATCCTATTCGTATTTATGAAATTAATTTAAGAATTGGCAGATATATTCTGGAACATGTGAATGAGCAGTGAGCACAGACGGAAATAAAACTGAAACCGGATGTGCGCCTGATGGCCAGACCGGAAATTAAACTATTTGCTAGCCTGCCACGCGAGTCCTTTCATAACAACCATTTTTGGCACATACGAATTCAACTCACCTGCGCGTCTAAACAATTTTTTTAGATTTAAAGTGAGAGTAGTACTTATTGCGAAATGTATATTTTCAGGTAGCGTGTGTTAAGCGCGCGGTTATAAATTTATTCGTCACTTCTTCTGGCTTTTGTTTGGCCAACAACACGGCTACGCACACACTCACACACGCACAAAGCACACACCGTTACAGCAGCAGCAACAGCCAGGATACCCACACTCGCGCACACGCACACCTTGGCCGGGAGAAGTTAGAAAAGCTATAGCTCCTATAGCCTGGGTTCCTGGTTCCCAAGTACCCAAGTTGCCAAGTTCCTGGCCACAGGATATGTCAGCCTCCGCGTTTGGTGTCCTGCTCGCGAGACGGCTCAACTCGAACTGTGACGAGGCTGGCACTTTTGGTCCTTCGAGCCGAAGCCGTGCGCTCTCGCTTCTCGCGCCCTCTCTGTCGCACGGACGCTCCTCGGCATAGCCGCCTCCCTGTCGCGCACTGGAAGTCCTGCCAGCCACCAGCTGGCCCAGCATTAAAAAGTAATATCAATTTCCACCTTGCGAGTCGCACACGAAGCAACAGCTAAGCGATTTCCCTGGATGCGGATGCAGGCAGCTGCGAACGTCGCCTTTCGCACATGCCCCGCCCCCCACGCCCACGCACTTGCCACAAGGTGCGCGCTCTCTATCCATCCGCTCGGCCATCCTGCCGCCGATTTCGGTCTACACGAGCGGACAAGTGTACCCGAGTGGAGACTTTTCATAATTGTTGCATGCCCAGCCATGATGCTGATGGCCATCATGATGTGGATGTCCATGGAGACGGTGGTATCACGATATTTGGGGGCTTTTTTAGGAGCGGAACTTATTGAATAATATAATATAATAATAATAATAATCGTAATGGTAATACATTAATCTATATTAAAATAAATTAATGATAACATGGAGTAAGAAATGGAATTAAAGGATTGATGAATCTGTGCACATTTAAAATGTGCAATGGAAATATAAATGTAAAATGCAAGATAAATTATAAGAACAGTTTGTTTAGAATTCAAAGTATTACAAAGTTTTCATTTAAAAATCCTAAATTAAATAATAGCAGTTAAGAATATCACTGCTACTTTAGGTACACACTTTAGAAATCCATCTAAAATCAGAAACTAAGTGTATTTCTGAGTGCTCAATAACAGAATTAATTACGTTATTTTACCAACTTCAAGTTGACTTTGTCTGAATACAAACTAAGCCATCCAGCCACCCATACTCGCAAAAAAGCGATGGAAAAAGCGCAACAGGACCAAAATAATTGCGCGTTAAACATGTGCCAAGCAACAGCCGAATAACAGAGAGAGCATAAGCAGAGGAATCCTTTCGCGAGAGCGCGAGAGAGAGCGCCGGAGGACGACATTGAAAGCCGAGCGAAGCCGAGGCCCAGAGAGTCCTGCTGGAAATGTTCAACTGGTTGCGTTTCGCAAGCAACAGGATACGCTGGAAGGCAGAGAACATCGCCGAGGACGAAAACATCGCACGCACACCAGCACACTCGCTGGCAGGACCTGCAGCAGCAACACAAAAAAAAAGGAAAACAGAAAACAGAAGGAACAGTGGCAGCACAAGGAGCCACGGAGCAGGATGGTCGACCACAGGCATAGAAGCAGTCGCGTGCTTTAAGCTTGAATACCAAAACAATTTGAGCGCACAATGAAATTCAATGGGCCCCAAGAAATTGGGAGAGGGGCCGAGGGGGAGCTGCAAAAAAAAGCTGAGGAGGCAGCAAAAGGAAAATGTGCCAATGCGAGGAGGAAAAGGGAAAATAAGGACGCGAGCTGGGGCGTTGCGTGTGAAAGGAGCAGCGCCTGTTGAAGGACGAACGGCATCAGAATGCTGCAGAAGAAATCGCTCAGGGGTAGACTTGAAAAAATCACTAAAAAACTTAAAAAAAACCTACTTAAAATCTGAAAGATTTTTAAGTATTACTAATTACTATTAATTAAATCTTAAAGATAAACCTAAATTTCGAAATGTTACCTTCATAACATAAGATGATAAAAGGTTCGCCTTAAAGACTTAGTTAAATATTTGGCCTTCGTCGCATTTTGTCATGCATGTTCCGAACCAATTTTTTCAAGTGTAGCCACTGTTTACCTGTTAGCCAGCCAGTCATCGGGGGATGTTTGGATTGGACCTGTTCGAGAGCCCCATCCCCTCGGCCGGGAAGTTGACTGGCGATTTCGCAGGCCCCCAAAAAGGTATGCAGCGTCTGTCGATTAAGATGCCAGGGTCTGGGGGCTCGAATCCTGGGCTCTCCTTTTGGGTGGGGGGCTTAGGTCGGGACCTGGCTGCCAGCTTATCAATTTGTATGCCTGCAGATATTTATTTATGAATATCCTTTGGACCCTCGCCACTGCCGCTCGAATGCCGAAATGCTGAAATGGTGAAATGCCGCGTAATCCTGACGCACACCTTTTGCCTTTGGCCAAGGGTCCTGCGTGCGTCCATTTTTCTCGGCTCCTCTTTATGTGTCCTCCGTCGCCATCTACGCCTCCGGCGTGTCCTCTTCCTTTTTTATGGGGTCTTCCGTCGCGCCTTAATTTTATTTTTATTGCAGATTGATTTTTTCAGATTAAGTTTTCCATTTTACAGGCGGCATTAACTTCGTGGGGTGTTGCAAGGACTCCGCTTCAATTAGCAGTGCACATCGAGGGGAAAAAAGGAAGGCAGAAAAAAACACAGGGCAAACACTGGGCTGCTTTCCCCTCCGTTTGCTCGTCACACACAAAACTCCAAGTAAAAGTAAAACATTTTCATGCAAATGCCTTTGTTTACCATGGAATATCCCCGACATTTGCACACATTCTCGCCGAGAATCCTGCGCGTGTGAGAGTCTTGCGGCAAAAGTTTTCGCTCCGCACGCTCGCAGCCAAGAGCAAACAAAATCAAACCGAGCGCAGTAAAGCAAACCAATATTGACCCACGGTCAGGCGGTCCGACAGGTCAGAGGTCGGGTGTCGAGGACTAGGGGTCGGAACAGCGAGGTGGATCGATTAAAAAACCAGATGGACCGCCGCACTCGAGGCTCCTGACTTCGAAATACCAGTCTATGCACGATTTGTAGCCTACTTCTCAGGGCTAAGCTTTAAAGTCTCCAAAGCTGAAGGTGTTCAATGGAATTAAAGCTAACAACTTGTAGTTAGAAGCCAATTAAACAACGGATTTTAGTAAATAATAATAAAACTCATCAAACTTTAAGGATTGTCCTTTTACATCATGTATACACATAGGTAGAGTGGATCAAAGCCCACATGCAAAATCCAGGCATTAGTTTGAGAATTAGCCCCCATTACATCTGTTCGAAATGAGAAAAACCCGGCTAATTGCCTGCCATTAGATTGGCTTAAAAATCTATTTTGCGATGCCCGATTGCAAGTGCAACTGTCATGGAGTTGGATGACCAGCTGGCAGTTTATCCCCGACAGTTATGCCAACTAAATGCGTAAGCTTATTTTGCATTCGCCATGACACTCAATTAATGGTGACAGCCAGGAGCGAAAAAAGTGCCAAAGGACCAAGGGCGGCGGTCGGAGAGCTAAAGTCCGAGGACCAGGCATAATCCTTTGCCCACTTTCAATGGCTACAACTTAATTATGTGGAAGCCCTAAGGAAGACAGCCGAGCACTTGACGCTAATGCCGGGGCCACTTGAATCTCAAATCCTCGCTCGCCAGCAACCAAGATGGCTGAATTAAGAGGCACCAAATACAAAATGTCGTCAACTTGTGAGTGTCTAATACCCTTTCAAAAGCAATCCATTACTTATGATATTCAACTACCACAATGAAAAGGATATAGAAAATTTTCTATGAAAGCAAAGATACATTTGAGTACCAATTTATTCTGTATTTACGTTACCAAAAGTCAGAAAACATTACCGACCACCGATAAAATCCAAGCACTCTTTGTGAGGGTATCAGAAAAGGTCTAAGAAAACACAACTTAAGTGCTTCATTACGATTTTAATTTGGCATTTTACCTGCCCGAACGCCCAGCCCCCCTCCGCTCATCGTCCTTTTGGCCAACTTCGTCGCCAACTTGGTCTTCTTAATTAGAACAATTTGCGAGGACGACAAGTGGTCTCAGCATAAACTTGAGTAAATGACGCAAAAATCGCGAGTGCCATTGTTTTGCCTGTTTTCGTCCTCGTTGTCCTGGCCGTTTTGTTGAATGTTCAATGCAAATAGTTTGCCAGACAGATTTTCGGCTCTGCTGTATTTGGCTATTTTGCCTATTTTCAACGCGAAGTTAATTGAATTTTCACACCAAAGCCAGATGGAACAATGGCAATGGCTTTCCTGTGGCTCAAAACGCTTTATTTGACAAAGTAATTAACTCTGATTAATGTGCCGGGAAATTGCTGTCGAGTGGGTCATAATTTGTGGGGCGCTGCAAATTCCTTTTGTTAATCAAATGGCACAAAGAACGTGTGCCTCTGCTCCGTGGCTCAATCAATTGATATCGATCAGTGGGAGCGCAAAGCTGGCAGGAAAGTGAAAAGTTCACACCAGAGAAATGAAAGCAACAGTTTGACTTATGGATGGGTCGGGCCAAGTCGGGGGTGTCCAGTGGCAGGGGTAAGTGGAAGTGGTCCTGGAGGATGATGGCCAAGTCAACTTGTTGCTGTTGGCCGAGTCAAAAGGCAAAAGCCAAGGAGAAGTACGCACATTGCTCCTCCCTGGGGGCTTCGGCTAGAACAGTTTAGGAAACCTCTATAGGGCGGTGATCAGGGGAATCCACTATAAGTCCATAAGTTGGACAAAGGTTCTAAAGGCACCTAAACAAAGAGCATAGTTTGCAATACTTTCACTTTGAGCAATGGTAAATAGTCAGTGTTTTCTCAAATTTAAATATTAGCAGAGGGAAATATAGCTAGAGACACCTCAATCATCATCACAGGACTAGCTATTCTGCTGGTTTCCTGCCATAAACCTATTTGTGTCTTAGCTAAACTCGAAATTCGCAGAAATAAATCTCAATTTACTCGACTGGCCATCGGAGGTCGCTTATTTGTAGCGCAGCTCAAACACAATTAGACGAGCGTGGAAACGGCAGCACAGGGCTCCTGTGACAAGGACTCAGCGCCCAGGACGAGGCACCAAGGACCAAGGACCTGCTGACGATGGTGGGGGCGTGGCGAAACTTTTCGCTTTGGTAAGCAACTGACGCCATTTTAATAACGCAAATTACAGTCAGCGCCGTATAAATTTAGTTCGCAATGGGTGGTCGTGGATTCGCGTGGGTGGTGCGGTGGTGCTGTGGTGCTGGATGGCTTTTTTGTGGTGCTGCTGCTGGGCAACTGTTGCTGGCACATATGGCAGCTGTTGTGGAATGTTGACGCCGTTGTTTTCGCTGTGGTTGCCAGCAACAATGGCCGAAAACAACGCAAAATAGGTGCATAAATTGCCATGGATATTAAAGGTAATGGCACAGCTTAATTGGGCAAAATGCGGATCGGCCATCGATTCTAAATTAAATGCTTTAAGCCGTATTGAATTTTCGAACAATGCTCGATTACCTAAGCTTAATACTTCCACAGAACTCTGCGGGCAGGCACTTGAGCCCCTAATTAAACCAGTGAATGGGATGCTGCTCATAAAGGACTAGTTGAAGCCATGCTTAATTATACCTGGATTGCTGATTATTGATTTCAGTTTGAGTTTACAAATGTACAATAGAGGAAATCGACGGAGAGCCTTGCAGCTAATTGAAAGCCTTTTAAAATTAAATATAGATGCTTTGTTGAAATGCAGAAAACAGTCTAAAATTATGCAAACCTATTGTTGCTCCAATCAAAGCCAACTGAAATCGGACTTAAAGTCCGACGAATAGGCAGGATTCACCTCCTTCCGCCAACGAAGACAGGTTCAGTTTCAAAGGATATTCAGGAGCAGATTGTGTCTGTGTGGGACAGCAGTGCACAGCAGGAGGTCCTGTGCTCCACACTGCCCAGAGTGCTCCTTTCTTGTCCTCGAGCTGTAAGCCATAACGCTTGGCAGACGTCCAACTATGGAATATCCGACAATTGTTGCCATGGCTACTCATGTCTGCCACTGCTGCTGCAATTTTGCGTCATATTGTTTGCTGATTTCGTTTCGGGTCTAAAAATAAACAACTCAACTCTACTAGATTTTGGCCAGGGCCCCGCCCCCAACGCACACAGTGGGCGGTGGGCCGCCAATCAAGGAATGGCCGCTTTGGCTAATGATAAGCCTTGTTTTGTTGATGTTGTTGATGCCGCTGCGGCTGCCATAAAATCATTATGATTGCGTATTATTCTGTCATTGATTTTAATTTTAATGTGGAATTTAACTTGCGCTGGGGCGTAATGCGCTTAAATGCGTATTTATTATGCTCCGCAGAGTTCAAAACTTGATAAGGCACTGGGCCAAATCGTTTTTGTTTGCGTTCACTAATCAGTTTGGTAAGTAAATGAAGTCCGAGTGTTTTGGCCACTGAATTTTGGAAAAATGAATAATGTTTTATTTACGCATTAAGTTCTTGCACATATCTATAGATGTATACATAAGTATATCGGTATATCACTTGTTATGTAGTATTATTATATGGACTCTAATCCTTCTGTTGCAAAAAAGTACACATAGTTCATGACGTGATTGAGTTTATTCTGTATTGTATTTAAATGAAATCTCTTTTAAACGCAACGCACAAAAATTGTTCAAGCCAACATATTAAATTAGATAATTAGGTAATTAAATTTAGAATTAATCAAACAATAAGCTTAGTTATGGTAATTAAGTTTGATACTAACAATAAACGTAGTCCTTAAATTAATATATATGAATTGTTATAATGGAAACGTTCTCATTTGTGTTTAAAGCGCGTCGATGATAAATATACTTTAAGCTTACAATCCAACTCTAAATCAGATTATTGCAAATGTAAACAAGTGTTGAGTGATGATTAACTTTTGCTCTGCGGGTGAAATGTGTGAAATTTTAGACTAGATCTAAACGTAGAGTATATATATTTGCTTATACAAAAATATATATATTTATTGGTGTATTGAGTTCCTCACATTTTGCAATTTTGAATTGGGTTTTCCTCTTCTGTTTTCCTATTGAAATGTGTCCATTGCTTATCAATTAATTTTCTCAGTTTACATTTATAATTTATTTTATTGAGCCCTACACTCAAATATACGTCCGAATGCTTGGCATGCTCCCAATTTATAAAATACACTTAGCCGAATTTGTGTGCTTACGAAAGATGAACGATTACAATTCCGAATTGCGATAGACACGATTACAAAATGTGCGTTAAGTACACGCCGCAGGATTTAATTACTTTACGAAGTAGCTAAATTAATTGTTTTAAATATATTTTCATTAGAATTAGTTTAAGTAACGGAATTCGCTGTGCCTAAGAATGCAAAACAAAAGAAATATGAATATATATATTTTGGCTTACATTTTAAATGAAATTGATCCGAGTTTAAAATTAATTTAACTGGTTTGTGGCTTCGACTACTTTAAAGGCTTTTTCTTTCCTTGCAGGAAATACTTCTCAAATCGTGTTTTAAATATTTCATTTAATTTTGCTTTTAAATTAGAATTAAGCACTGCCTAGGCTTTAAATAATTTAATTCATTTCATTTTAAATAGAACTTAAAACAAAATTACTGAATGTGTTTCACTTAAGTCGTTCTCACAACAAGAATATATTTTTTTACGATTTTTATAGAATTTTTTGATTAGCTTAATTTCTCTTTCCCTTGCCGCTTTCTCTCCCTCCTCCTTCTTCTTCTTCTGCAGATCCGCATCCGCATCCGCATCCTGGGACTCAACTCATTCATTCTTCCATTCGGTTTAGTTAGTTAGATTTCACTCGCATTATTCTCAAATTGGAATGACCTTCATTAGAAACATGTACTTTTGTTTTTCTTTTCTCTCTTTATCGTTCTTTACAACATTTTAGGCTTACGTTTTAATGATAGTTTATGATAAGTTTTACTTGTTATGCTTTTCTAAATGTTTTGGCTGTTTTTGTTTTTTATGGTTTTTGTTTTTCTTGCTTATACAGGAAAGGGTGCAAAAGTATGGTTTTGGAGTGTAACTCCCGGCAATTTTGGCATTCTTTTTAGTTTTTCTTGGAAATAGTAAAGTTTCGAAATTTCAACTGACGTTCAAATGTATTAAATGCATTTAGAAAATAAATAGGATTTGTTTTGTTTTGTTTGTGTGTGTGTGTTTGCTTTCTTCGAAACGAATTCTTCAGGAATATTTTCAGAAAAGTGAGCACCACGCTGGATTGTGAGTTTTGTTTTTTCTCGATACGGAACAAAGTTGGGGAAATATATTGATGAATTCTAGAAAATTCTGCCCTGCCGCTTCGAGGGCCATATGAATACATAAAACCGCCTAGACTGTAAAATCTCCCGCCGCCCAGTTCATCTTGTAATCGTCCATGTTGAACAAATCGAATATATCGCCACTCGCATTGAAGGCGTCCACTGCCCCACCGGTGCCGTTGTCCACGCCCATTCCTCCTCCGGTTCCATTGGCCATGCTCGTCGACGTCGCGTATTCGCCGTGTTGGCCCGCCTGCGGTTGGGTCACCGCCTGCATAAAAGAGTTCAGTGTGCTCTCGAAATCATCGCAATCCATTGGTGTGCTGTGACTCCCAAAGTGACTATTCACCGCCGACGACGAGGATTCAATGGATCCATTGCAATTGACCCCAGGACTGTTGCCATTTCCGGTGACGTGCTGACTCAATTGGGCCACAAAGCTATCCGCGTCGAAGTCCACATCGGCACCCGGGTTATTGTTCAGCAGCACGTTGTCGGGACTGCTCGCATCCAGCAGCTCATTGATGGACGGCTGCAGGCTGGGATTGAGATCGCGTCGCAGGTTGCCGTTGTTGTTGCTGCTCTTCGCCGCCGAGGCGTGACAATAGCCACTGGAGTCATCTCCCATGTCCATCTCAAGTTGCTGCGACATAAGCTCCAGCAGCTCGTACTCATCAAAGTGATTGAGCTTGGCATCCGGGCTGTTTGGCTTCTCACTACCGCTGTGGCAACTTTTGGGCGGTGTGCTCGGTGGCGGCGTAGCATGGTGCTGTTCCAGGAAAATATCTAAGGTCTTGGCCACGCTCTCAGCATCAATGGCGCTTGAATCGGTCTGCAGGGGCGAGGCCATGTCTATGCTCTCGATGAACACATGATTCGGGGCCTGATTGCTGGCAAAGCCCACATGCTGCTCATTTGTGTCCATGGCCATGTCGAGGTTTTGGACTGGCGTAACTGGCGTCTCTAGCTTGGGCACCAGCGGTACTATGCTGGCTCCACCAGCCGCAGTGGTGGGCGTGGCTCCATTGAACATGGACAACTCCGGCAGCGGCGTTAACGGTGTAATGGGCTCCAGAGCAGCACTTTCCGGCAGTTCACCCTGCTTGATTAGTATGTCCAGAACATCGCTGACTTGTTCGGACTTAATGCTCGCCGTCTTGCGTTTGCACAGAGGAGCTGTTTGCGGCAGAGGAGCTGCAGCAGGAGCGGGCGACTGAACGGGCTCCTCCTTAATCTTGACCAGCGGTAGGAGGCCATTCAAAGCTGCCGCCTTGCTGGCCGCCAACTGCTTGGTGGCCTCTTCGTATTGCGGCGGTGGTGCTGGTGCAGGCTTGATGTCCACTTGGTTGAGCTGCTGCTGTGGCTGCTGGACAGGCTGGAATTGCTGTTGCTGCTGTTGTTGCTGCTGGAGTTGTTGCAACTGCTGCTGGGTAATGATGGACTTGGTTTCGATGGGAAAGACAATGCTGGGCAGGGAGTTTGTGCGTTGGTGGCCATTCAGTATCTTCTTTGGCGGAGCTGTCGTAGATGCTGCAACTGGAGTAGCCGCCGGCGGTGCTGCTGCTGTCGTAGTGGTGGCCGTTAAGCTGATATTGCCCAGCGTGTGCGCCGTCATGTGCTGATCGTTCAGACCCACCAGTAGTATGGTCTGATTTCCTTCGTTCCACAGCAGGCCCAAGTTATTGTGGTGTTGAGTGGCTGGCGAGGCTGATGCCGTCGCAACTGCCGCCGGCTTGGCTGCTTGCATCATGGTTGTGGTGGTTGTATTTGTATTGTTGGCGGGCACATTGGATTTCTTGGTTGTTGTTGTCTTGGCAGAAGCGTTGTTTATGTGATTGTTGTTGTTGAATGGAATGAATACAGTTTGTGTCTTTTGCGTGAGCAGGCGCACCTGTTGCTGTTGCTGCTGCTGTTGTTGCTGTTGCTGCAGTGCCTGCTGCTGCTGTTGTTGTTGCTGCTGCTGCTGTTGCTGTGCGGCGGCCGCTGCCGCTGCCTTTTGCTTCTGGATTTTAGCCTCCAGCTGCTGCTTGACCACCATTTTCTGGTTGATTGGCGGCGGATTCGATGAGGAAATGTTACTATTGCTGTTCGAGTTGCTGCCGGCTGGCTTCTTGGCTGCGGATCCCTGTTGTTGCAGTCCATTTACCTTATGGTTGCTGTTGCCTCCAGTAGCTTTCACCGTCACTTTGGCGGAAACATTCTTCTCCACCTGCGGCATTACAGTCAGTGTTTGCTGCGGCCCATTCGAGGTCGTGGTGATCAGCGTGATTTGCTGCGAAGGCAATGCATTCACCACTTGAGCGGTAACCGTTTGCTGCTGATGTTGCTGCTGCTGTTGCCGCTGGCGTATCTTCTGCAGCTCCTGTTGCGATCGCTGCAATTGCCTCTGCAGCTCGTCGATCTTGCGCTGCTGCTCTCTCAGCAACTCCTCGTTGGTCAGGATTATGGTTGCAGTTTGCGGTTGTGGAGGCAGAATAGTCTGCAGCGTCATTGGATGCGTGTTATCCATCTGTTGCTGCACCACATCCATCTGCTCGTGTTCCATGCTTGCATCTGAAACCAACATGGTCACTGGTGGAGGCTGCTCCAACAATCCGCAGTTGCTCGTGTCCATGGCATCGCTAATTGTGATTACATCGGGCGTTGTGTTGCTGTTGTTGGAGGTCGGAGCGGGTGTTACATTGCTATCCAGTGGCTCCAGGGGCAAATATGGTTTCAGCCTCTCAATCAGATGTGGTTTGGGACCGGAGACGGGCAAGTTCCTGCGCTTGAGATGCTGCTTCAGGTCAGAGACCTTCATCTTCTCCAGTCGGGTCAAGTCTGTGATGGAACTGGTGGTGGATTCGGCGTAGCTGGTGGCCGGACTGGGCGGAATCGAGGAGCTGACCGAAAGCGCTGGCGAGGGCAGTGGTGGTGGGTGTTGCACTGGAGTTGGTTGGTGCAGCTGCTGGTGTTGCTGATGCAGCTGCAACTGTTGCTGTGGTGTAGCGATCAGCGACAGGGTGGGCGGAGTGGGTGTGGCCGCCGGCGTGGGCGTCAGCATAGCGGCATCTCCGAAATTAAGTGGAGCTCCTCCGGAACTGCTCGTTATGGATATGGTATTGGGCAGGCTGATGGGAGCTGGAGCTGGAGCGGATTGCGAAGCCAATGCAGGCACCGTCTTTGTAGTTACCGTGATGCTGTTATTGGTCGCACTAGGAGCTGCTGGAAGCATAACACCCGGCGCACTGGGCGCTGGGATGATGGACTGATTCTTGTTGAGGTTCTCCAGGAACTTTAGCAGACAGTTTTGCTGCTCCAACATCAGCTGGTAGGAGGTCTCTTCCGGCTGCGTTTGATCCTGCTTTTGCCCGGCGGCACTCGGTGGACCCTTGTACTCGTGGAATTTAATGGTGCGCGCCTTGGACACGGGCTTGGACTTCGATTTCTTTCGGTTCTTATCCTTCCCGGGAGCATCAGACTTCACGGATACGGGAGCAAGGTGCAGTCGTGTGGTGGTCATCGGTGGTGGTGGCGGAGAGGCGATGGAAGACAGCGGACTTAGTGTGGAAGTACTAGAGGCTAGTGAGCAGGGCGAGTACAGATGGTTGACCGGACTTGCCGTGGTACCCGTGACACTTTGACAGAGTTCCTCGTACAGATTGGCGGTCTCCTGCTTTACCTTGATGATACTGGCCATGGGCAGTGGTGGTGGCGGCGGCGGAGGTGGTGGCACTGGTGCTGGCACCACTATAGCCTTCGGTTGCTGCTGCTGGGGAAGAATCTGTGGCGCGGTGACCACCAGTTGACCAGCTGTGGGCATGGTCAAGGCCATGTTCACTATTCCTGCTGAGGCAGCCGCCGCCTGCAGCACATCGGTGGGTGAACTGGAGGTGGCGACCATAGCCTCATCCAAACGCGGCGGTGTCTGCCTCGTATCGCTCTCGGAGCTCAGGGAATCATCATCGAAGGTCACATAACTGTGCGGATGCTGGGGTCTCGTGAGCAGACCCTCGCTGGTTGCCTTGAAGGATACGAGTCCCTCCTTGACAATCTTCTCTATCGGCTTCTCCGTGTGCAGGATGTTCTTCTTGATTAGCTCCAGTGGACCAGGACGGTGTTGAATCTGAGAGTTGAGCTGGTCCGCCAGGCGAGCCTTCTTCAGCATCCGCTGTTTCTCCGCCAAACTGGGATCGATGTGGCACTCGTCCTCCTCGAGAATGTGCAGCCTCTCGAGATCTTCGCGGTTTGGTCGCTGCTGGATCTTCGCCTTCAGCAGATCGCTGGTCTTGGCGCGCTCCAATTGCTTGCATTGTTCGTGGATAGCGGGCGAGGTTTTCAGAGCTGTTGAATATATACAAACATTACAATTAAGCAACATTTTTTTACTAAAATAAGATATTAGTTGCCCCAAGAAGGAAGATGCTATTGAAAATGCTTACAAATCTATGTAAAGGGAATATGAAAACATCATCGGCTCATCAACATCTAATACACTTAATGCATCTCCTAGCCACGTCGAGGAACCCCTATTCCTATTTGGATACACAAAATGTATTTCTGAGCCAGTGCCCAAAAGTTGGCTCAGCTTTTTTTCCCCGGCTCTTGGCGCCTCAGCATTGCTACAAATTTATCATCTAAATTCAAATTCACTTTCGGCTGCGTTGAGGGCTTTGAATTAGTTTGTAAATTTGCGTATTTTCCAGGATTCTTTTCCTCGGCTTCGCCTTTTCCTTGCGCATAAATTTGAAAGCCATTGAAATGAAATGTTCGACGGCAGTATTTGCATATCCTTTTTGGCTGCCGATGAATTGGGCGCCAGCAGATGCTCTGAACCGGCTAAGTGAGGTTAATGTGTATTTTATCGATCTGACTAAGCGGCTAAATGCTGTGACCCGGGGCAGGAATAGAATCTGCTTTTCGGACCCCTCTACTTACATGGTATGATGCCCTGCTCGACGAGCTGCGAGTGTGGACGTCGCACCATGAGCTTCACTTTGAGCGCTGCAAAAGATGGAGAACCAAAGAAGCGAGTTAGTTAAGCAGCAAATAGTGTTAGTAACTAATCAATGATATAAAAATATACGTATTCTATGCCTAATAATAAATTATTGAACTTCAATTTAAGAGCTGGCAGAAAAAGTTAGGTAAGCTGCATAGCACCATAGCTGGCCGACAACTTGTTAGCAACAAATCAAAAACCACAAAAATCGTAAATTATAGAACAATTCGCGGGGGAGTGGAGATCAAACATAGGAATCCCATAAAAAAGTGCTCGAAACAGCTGGGGGAAATAATTTTGGGCGAAAACTTTGCCTTTTCCTAGCTTTTTGACAATGCCAGGGCAATGGCAATAAATGTCGAGAGGCAGCTGCGAATGGGAGAAACAAGGCAGCGCGAAAAAGGGAAAAGTTTTCAATATCTTTATGTGCGGGCTATTATGGTGTGAACAAAGTGTACATACATACACACCCAAGAGTAAAAAGTTCGGGCTGGAAAATTAAATATTTAAGCCCAACCGAAGCCAAAGTCAGAAGCTGCCGACTGGCGACGAAGGTGTGGCCCCATGGGGCGTATGCGTAATAATCTGATTAGATTGCCACTGCTCCGGGCGGCTAAATAACAGATTGATGTCAATTAACTTGGCATCCAGTCGATGGAAGCCGCTGTGAAGCGAGGACCGCGTGACAGACTGGTGGAAAATAAATAATGGGAAACAAGGAACAAGGAACCTCCATAAGCTCCCGAATTGACTTTGAAAGATGAGACAATGGTCTCTCGAAGTCGCTCTAATTATAATCGCAAAGCGTATAATATAATCAATTATTGGGACATTATCCTTTCAACATTAAATCCGAATGGCCGATTAAATGCGTGCGAGCATTGTATAATGTAATTTCAGTCTCGAGGGAATGTTTTGCCATATTAAGCATACGACCTGCTGTCCTAATATCATTACCTTCAATTAGCATTCCGGGCACTGGTGAAATTGATTCACAAAATGGCCAGCCAGCCATGTAATTAAAACGAAATAAAGCCCATTAAGGCGCAGGTCACTGGCAAAAGAGTGGAGTGGAGGAGTGGGCACCATCCGTCCACAGTAGGCTGGCAGTAGCCGACGGTAAATAAAGCCAAAGCCGCAAATGAAACGAAAACACAAAATCTTATGCCCCCACGGCGATTCCGGCCAGCAAATGCCACCAGGAGGCGAAGGGCAGTGCACCGGATGGTGTGGTTGCGGCTACTAACCAAGTCCAGGAATAAGCATTTAAGCCCGGAAATCTCCAGAGATGCAGTACGAGCAGAAATTTTTAACAATTTCTTATGCATTTTTGGGAGAGGTTTTCGATTCTCACCGCAGGAATATCCTTGAATTTCCCAAATGACTTTTTGCATCTTTTTTGATATAAGCCAATTCAAAGTGAAGTTATTTGAGCAACATTTTTCACAGTGCAGAGAAGTGCATAGTTCTCTTTTGGCATCCTGCACTCTCGACTTCTGCGGTTGGTGTGCATTAAGTGTTCAATCTAAGTAAGTGGGTTAGTCGCAGACTTTTAGTCGTTGTATTTAGTTTTCGGTGCTGGTGCTGCCCAGGCAGACACCGAAAAAAATACACTTGACGCCACAACAAAGTCGACATCAAAGTGACGATGACGTTATTAAAGTAATTTGGGCTCTTTGTCGGAAATCATCATAAAAAGCCAAGAGAGCTGCCAAGGCGCGTAATTGTCTCAGACGACGATGGCAGCTGTTGGCGATTTTACGATTGAAGTGTGCCACACAAAAATGTGTGCAAAACACCAACAGCAACAGCAGCGAAAAACAAAAAAATACCCGAAAACAAATTCTTGTTGTTGTTTATGGCAGACTGGGAAAACACTTGAGTTTTCAGCCTTGTAACACTGGAAAATCTCCTCGGTGACGAAACAATGTCGCCCCCGTAAATTAATTATGCGCGAAATGTGCTCTGGCTGCTCGTCGATACACGCCACATACACCTCCAGATCCAACACCCTCGATTGATAAAAACAATAACATAAATTCCAAATTAAACACATAAGTTTTTATGCGATAGGCAATAAATGTGTGTATTTCGCTGCGGTCAGCTGCCCTTCGCCTTCGAGAAAACCCAGTGCCTGTGGCGAAGGTCAGGTAAACAATTGCCGGGAAAAATGCTGAAAATCTCCACGGAGAGCGGGAAAAGCTGGCCGAAAGAGAGAGAAAGAGTGAGTTCACACAAATGAGTTCGGCTAACTGCGTGTCTATATGTTGTATTATAAAATCGATTACGTGATCAACGTTGCTCTGAGTAAACCAAGACGCCATCATCCCAGCTAGGCAAGTGCACGAAAAAAACCAGCAAGGGGCAGGCACAGTGGGGTAACGAGGGCAGTAGAGTGCTCAGAAAAGTATTAACATTTTTTAAAAAATTTTATTGGATTAAGAACTTTCTCGAAAACTGATAAGCGTAAAGCCATATAATATTTAAATCAAGTTAATGTAGATATGGTAATTCCGAACCACTGTGCAGTGGCATGTAAAAATGCCTTTACAACTGTCACCCTGCCGCCGCCTATTTCCGCTTTTCCCTGCTTTTCCGAGTCGCGTGCAGCGTGTTTATTTGTCAAAACATTTCTGCAGCGCCGCCATCATTGACTGCCAGCCATGTGTTTATAATAAATGTTTTTCGCAAAATGTTTACACACACCCTGAATCGAACTGACCAACAGGCAGTGAGAACTGGTGGTTGTTGCTAAATATGCAGTTTATTGTTGGATAACTCGTTGAGCGCCTGCCGGAAATTTTCACCATACATTTTTGGCAGTTTTCGGCGAAAAATAAACCCTGCCGCCCCATAAACATTTGGATTCACAGAGCCTTTTCGGTCAGGGTCAGGGCGTGTGAACTTTATCGCCCATTTCCGGTTACACCTCGAAAATCGTGCAAGTGCAGGCGACAAGAGCTGTCAAAACTATTAGCGACTATGCAGCACATATAGTACACGAATGTATATGCTATATCCACACACTGGGCCTGTCATCTTGGGCCATTCAAAATTAATAAGAATATTTCTGCTCACTCAAAATGCCAAGCAAATATGTAGGCCAGCCAACAAGAACGGAACGGAAAACTGTTGACAAAATACAAAAACAATTTTTGAATGAGTTTTCGACCGCTGGCCGCTGGCGAGGGGGCGTGGCACCTCAAGTGTACGCCTTAAGTGCCTGTTGTGCCGTGACAGCTTCATTAAATCTGTGTGCGCCTTGTAAGAGCCACCACGGCACCACTCACTGCCCCCCAGGCGAACGTCAATAATGAGGCGGGCATACGAGGATTATGATGATGACTCTGGCGACCGATGATCGTTGTGATGGGCATCGCAGCTCGGCAGCTAGGCAGCTCGGCTGCTCTGGCTGGCATTTATGACTAAGCAGGAGGCACCAGATGACAAATGCCAAACAGCCGCCGAAAGATGACCAATGTGGGCGACAAACATTGGGTAAACAAGCGAAGAACTAACAACCGAAGGGTTTTGTGAGTACAGTGAAGCATTTTTAAGTAGATTGATTGCTAGCTGTCAGCTCACTGGATGGTTTGTTTTATATTTAAAACGAGGAATTACTATGATTTTAGGTCAACTTACATTCCTTATTCTTGTCCATCGCAGGCTGCAGCGGACTGGAGTCCACGATGGCCTTTGGTGGTGACTGTCTGGCATCGTAACAATCCGAGTTGTTGCCATCATCGCTGCTGCCCAGGAACGTCGCATGCAAACGCTGCTCACCTGAAAATGGTAGCAGAAATTAGAAAAATAATATTTCAGAGACGGGTACCACACGAGATCCTTCAAGTGCGGCACACAACTCACCCTCCGACATGTCGTCGTAGGCCTCGTGCAGCAGTATTATGTCCTGAAAGGAGTGCTCCAAGTCCTTGCCGCTGAGCCTGGTGGCCAGGAGGCCACTGCATGCGGCGCTCGAGATGAGCTCGACGGTGGTCAGCGGCGACGTGGAGATGGTGGCCAGCAGCGAGGAGCTGCCGCTGGCGCTGTTTCCGCTGCTGCTCCCGCTGCTTCCGCTGCTCAGGCTGTGCAGGGAGGCGGACTTGACCAGCTGGCCAACCTTGTGGTTGCCGTTCGGCTTCTGGGTGGCCTTTAAAGTCCTCGAGAGGCTCTTGGTGGGCGACGAGGTGGATTTGTTGAGGAACCTGCTCGCCGTCGCTGAACCGGCTCCCTTGGCTCCACTGGAAACGGACTTGGAGTTGCAATGGTTGCTACCGCAACTGCTGCTGTTGCTACTGCTGCTGCTGCAGCTGCTCAGGCTGCTGCTGATGGACTTCTTCGAGGAGTTGGAACTGACGGAGGATGCGGGCGAGGCCGACGACGAACTGTGGCCCAGGATGGCCGCCTGCTGCTGATGTTGCTGGAGTGTATTTGTATTGCTGGCGGCGAGCTTCGTGTCAATGGTTATGGGTATGACACTGGTGGCCACCAGCTGGTGATGCTTCTGCTGGGCCAGCTGGTGATTGTGCTGCTGCGGATTCTGCTTGCTGGCTGCTCCTCCTCCTCCTCCTCCGCCGGCTGAGCCCTGGAACCAGCTGGGAAAGTTGCCCTTGAGCGTGTCAATTAGATCCTGATCGAGCGTTAAACGCCACGATGCAGGTCCGCCGTCCACGCTTTGCGTCGACTCTGCAAATTAGAATTTTAAAGGATAGAAAAGTTAAATTGGGTTGATGAATGTGTTTACTTTGCTAAATATTAATAATATTTAAATTGAAAATACTATATTTTGTGGTTTATAATTATACCATTTTCATTTTACCCAATTGTGACAACGCAGCTAATGTACTTATTAAATAATTCACCATAATCAAACTAGTTTGCTAATGAAACAGTAAGCTTTTTGGTATTTTAAAGACGACATTAAATATTTGACATTGTCATTCCCGTCCAAAGACCACCCACATTTAATAGTTAAAGCCAACCCAATTCATTAATTTGCAATGGCTTAGCACCCGGTGTTAATTTGATTTTCCACTTTCCCCATCGGTCGCTCTCTGTTTTTCCCGCCCACGCTCACATTTATTTATTTGAATGTGGCTTTTCCGATGATGTTCTGCTGGCTCTGCTGCTGCTGATGATGTGGCCGCTGGTGTGCTAGTTATTTATGCTAAACACTGCCAAGTAACCTAGTTTGTTGGCCCAATCCCCAGTCCCCACAGCCGCCCCCGCATAGAAAACATAGCAAAGCGCGTACTTGGTATTTATTTTTCAAATTCTTTGCTAGTCGATGTGTGCCTTGGGTTTTTGGTTCTGCCTGAGATTTTGGCTTGGGAATTGCCCGAGAGATATACATAGATTATAAATGTATAATTGCAATTTGCCGAATCACTGGGCGCACTGCTGCACTTACTCGTAACTGGTGGCGACAGTAATGCGAACTGGCGAACTGCGAGTGGCGAAATTGCGCCGAAAATCTTGGCAAGCGGATGCATTGCATCATGCGAAAGCGACATTCCCAGACACGCCTCATATTATGCAATATTCGGCGATATCTGGCGACTATTTAGAGCCGATCGGCGGCGAAAATAGCTACCATCCCAGCATAATGGCCAAAATCTATCAGCTCTTAGCCGACTGACATGCACTTGTCAAATGTCCACCTATTTCTGGCACCTATTTTTGTTTCCTCTTCCTTTGATTGTTATTTCTGGTTGGCTTAAAAAGGTTCTCATACATTGTAGCCGCCCGAATTTGGGTATTTTTAGAGATCTAGTGAGGATCTCCACTGCCCCTCCGACTGTTCCGCCGTCTGTCCCGATGACTGTCCAGCCTACTGTCCCTCTGACTAGTTCCTCCGACTGTTCCGCCGAATAGCCACAATTAGGTCGCCTCCAAATATCTTTTCTTAACACTGCGTGGGCCGAGAATCTGTCACACATTCTGCTTTCTGCCGCCTTGTTTGTTTATCTAAACTAAATTTGAAATTGCTCCGCAAATAAATGGATAACTGTGCCGACCGCTGCATTTGCATGCGCTGCGACATTTATTGGTCATTAAGGCGAGCGCCAGAGCAAAAGAAAACCAGCAGGAAAAGCGTCAGCGGCTGCAACAGGCAAGCAAACAAGCAAACACAACAAACATACCAGTCATCCAACAGAGCAGCAACAACACATGGCCCAGCAGCAGGATGCACAGAAAACAATTAAGGGAACTCTTTATCTTATGCCTATGTAAAAGACAATCTTTCGAGGGCACTTCTCGAACGAAGTTCGTAGATTTATGAAACATCAACTAATATTTCTCCCCGTGTACCTTTGATGCATGCCCCAATGTGGCGTTCGGTTGTCTCTGTGTGCGGTGGCGCGACATGATGTCCACACGCAGCCACATGCTTTTGAGATAAACGGACGACGGACTAGGGAGCCACCAAAGCCATTGCCAAATTCTATTTTCGCTTCAGCAGCCAGCGAAATGCAAGTGGTTTCTCTCGGCCAAGACGTCGCCGCCCCGATCGCCAGGGAATCTCCTTCTACCTCTGTCCTTCACCCTTCACCCACCGGCCAACCGCCTTGCCCCGCCCACTCTGCAGATGGCGGCGGCGACAAGAGCAAGAACGCCTTGGCCATTACAATTTGTCAACTGGGCGTATGCGCAATGCTGCTGCTGGGGCAATGACAAAACAATCAAATTGACAAAGGAACCGAGAATGAAAAGGAAACCGCTGCTTCAAAGCGAAATTTAATGAATCGAAAAGAACAATTGAACAGGCGACAATTGCCCAGAATTAGTTGGCTTAAAATATTTCAACGAAAATAGAAAATCAATTGCGGAATTGGCCATTTGCTCAAAATAAACTAGATACTAGTTTTGTAATACCTTAGACAAGTCTAAAAACTAACATAAGTATTACGAATGCAGATTTGCGAGATTACAACATTTAATCCCATATGAAATTATATTAAATTATAATCTACATGTGCGATTGTAGAACCCGCAAGTTTGGGGAAATCCAATGAGAAAGCATTTCCGAATTTTCCATTCCACTTGTTGCCATTATGTAAATTATAATCAAAGGACGAGCAACCCCTTGACGAATCAATAAATAGAACAAATACACACTCCACAATATCCCAGATATGTTGACAAAACTATAACCTTGGGCGGGAAAACTATATACACACACACACAGGAAAAGGGACAGGGACTGGAGACCAGCCAGGCGGAACAGTTGAAAAATAAAGGACTTTGGCCCAGCACTTAGTTTGATTTCATGGCCTGGAGAAGCACTGCCATGGCCAAAACTAATCATTCAAAGCGGAGCGGAAGTTGTGGCGGAAGTTGTAGCCCAGTCTTCCGCAGCCGCAGAAGTGTGTGTGGTAGTTTGGCATGGTTACTTCAGAGTACACATCAATTATGTATGCCGTATGCCGGCAGCCATACACGAATCAACGCGCCGCAAAGTATGCTACATTGAGGTTGCCCCCTGCGTGTATGTGTGTGTGTGGGTGTGGGTGTCTGTGTGGGCCAACTTCCTTTTGGCAAGACAGGAAACAGGATGCTGTTAACGTTACAATTCGACATAATCGATGCTTGTCGTACGAGCCATCGCATTTAACCTGGCAATTTGTCTGCGGCTGCATAAACATTAACTTTTATTTGCAGTTTATCTTCCGAGCCGCGCAGTGAATCAAAATGTGACCTTTTGTACCTCTTGTGGTTCTAAAGAGCGAATACTTTCACACATAAATTAATTATAAAAAGGCAGACTTTTGACTTAAAGATTACATTCAAGGTTTCCCACTCAAGAACTCATAATTTGTCTGGCTTATCAAGTGACTCATCGCGCGCAAGAAGCAGTTGCATTTAAATTATTAGAAACGTGCTACCTGCTGACTTTTGCACCTCGAATCGTGACCACTCGCATTGTTTATCGTTTCGATTTGGCGAAAACAATCTACGAGATGCGACGTTTACATATTCATTTGAATGCCAATAACAGCTGCAGTGGCAACATTGCTGACAGCTTCGACAAGCGAGGATTATGCAAGCGCCATGAATCCAAAAAAAAAAAGAAGAAAAAATAGAAAAAGTACGAAAAGAACCCCCAAAAAAAGGAAGGAAAAATCAAATGGATCCGTGGGGGAAACATCGCAGCAATAACAAACAGAAAATCGCTTGCCATGTGTCGCTGGGTGGGTGGATAATGTATAATGTATAGTATAATGTACATGTATATGGGGCTGCAAATTGAAACGTATATTTGTAAACAATACGCAGACGTCATAGACAAAACTCATTTAAATGGGAAAAACATCCAGCAACAACTATTCAGCGGAAAATGCTAGTACCAGCGATCACCAGCAGCACAAATTAAAAGTTTAGCAGAGCCAAGAAGCGGCGTCGATCGTTTGCACACTGCACAAAATTTTGCATACTGGTCATGGTTTAAAAGAAACGAGTATTTATAGTTATTTGTAGGTATTTCATGGATATGTCTGCGCTAACAGATACATTCTTATGAAATAACCTTTTCCCTTGAAAATATATCTTTCGAAAAGAATGCAGTAGTTTCTCTGCGTGCATAAACGGCTGAATGAGCTCTTTACCAATTTGGTCATAATACTGAAAACGTGTTATTCCACTCGACGATCCAAAGATTAATACGATATATAATAAAACAATCTATGGCGAGCGTTATTTTATAGTTTTTAATATGCATAGAGTGGTATTGCCTTTTTGGTGCAGCTTAGCCAGAAATTTCGCATGTTATCGCAACTTGACAAGTGTCAGGTACCAACTACCAACAACAACAAAACAACCAAATAACCAAACAACCTAACAGTCAAGCAACAACGAACAACATGTGTGAACTACAATAACAAATTTCAGGAGCATGTTCTGTGGTGCGGGGAAATACATCATCGGACAAATCAGCAAAACATCTACTCTATGCTGGCATTGAAATCGGAAATATTATTTTGGCCGAATCAGTTACGTTTGCTTTTGGGCCTCTGGCCTTATCAATGGAATGAGTCACTCCATAGTTCGTTTTTTTTTTGTGTGGGGGATTGTCCAACAAGAAACCATTTTTATGTCTATTTGGTAGTGGCTAGCAACTAAAAGCCAATATTAGTTTTATTTCTCTCCACTTGAGATTATTCCTTTATTTCTAACTTTTAATTGCTGCTGACACGTTTGACCTTCACAAGTTATAGTTGAAAAGATAAACTAATAACTTTGTCTTCGAAGATAATTATTATTCGACTTTTTTACCCACATTTAGTTTGAGTATAACTTATTATCGCAACATTCTGGGTGTTTATGGGTTAAAGCTTTTTAGTTATCACTTTGTCAGGGCTTTAATTGATTATTTTGTTTTGCTTTTTCGTAATGCAAGCAGAGTTTAGTTAAGAACTTTAAAATGCTTAGCTTCTTTTTCATCAGACGGCAGTTTAATAATCTTTCATAATTTCAATTAAATTTCTCTTTAATTGGTTTTAGCTTGAATGCACTGTGTTAACTCAATTTCATGCTGCACAATTTTGTTTGAATTAATAATACATTTTCACACCTTTCAATAACTTTCGTGCGACTCCTTATCACTTTAACATATTTATTCTGTTTACTTTTGAGCTTAGAATTAGTTTTCGGACCACTGGCATATCAGCGGGGTAAACAATAACAAAAGGCCACGATAACACAAATCGTTAACTGATTCTGATTCATAAGGCCATTATCAGTCGCAGGTATAGAAAGGCTTCTGATTCGCGTCCGGCGTGTTGAGAGCAACCCGGCAAACTAAATAGGAAAACAAAAAACAGAAACTGAAACTGAAACTGAAACTGGTCGAGCGGCTAATGTTTTGGGGGCGCTGCTCGATTGTGGAAATGGCCAAGTGACGTTCACCTGACCAACTGACTGAGTGACACAGGTGGGCGTCAGCGACTTAACTGGCATTATGCGACGTGCTCTCTCTCGCACTCTTTAAACTCAAGTTCTGCGCTGCACTGCGAGAAATGGGGTAATCTATGTTGAATATTAGCTACATAGGGTTGCCTTGGGTTTATTATAATAAAATATATCCCAAAAGCG
Organism: Drosophila simulans; assembly: GCF_016746395.2. Taxonomy (NCBI): domain Eukaryota; kingdom Metazoa; phylum Arthropoda; class Insecta; order Diptera; family Drosophilidae; genus Drosophila; species Drosophila simulans. Next base: position 2,714,695 of record NC_052522.2, read on the forward strand.
ACTCTTTTTAGTTTTCAGTGATCGACTGGTCGAAGAAAAACGATTTTTAGCTGTTTGTGCTGACAAATTTGCGCTTCATGGCGTTGATTGTTGCCACAGTTGCAGTCGGAGTGGCTCCTTCCCATGAACAATGGCAGCTAATAAGCGCCAGGCGGGCCACTGAGTGCAACTGAAGCTGAAATTAAATTAAAGCTGCTTTTGTTCAACAACTGTTGCATGCAAATGAGTGACGGCTGCGTCGCCTTCAATGCCTGCGGTTTCCATGCACTTGCTGCTGCTGATTCTGATGTTGCTCCTAGCGTTGCTGTTGCTGCTGCTGATGATGATGTTGCTGCTGGGCGACGGGGTTCAGTGCTACCTGAACCAAACAATTGCTCGACAGCAAAAGTCAATTGGGCGACACACGCAACAGCACACACACACAGCGCAGCAAGCCACACACAACCCAAAAACACTAGCAAAGCGGACTCCTCTCGGCTGTCGGACATGCTTTGCATACAAAGATCCCACTGAAGTTGACTGGTCTTTTATGTAGCTGCATGCGTGAGGTGCGTGTGTGTACTCAAAGAAAACAGCAGTGGGATCTAAAACCCTATTGGTTGATAGCTGACAAGGATCCAGTTGAATCTTAAAACACAATGGTTTATGCTAAAGCAACTTAAGATCAAAAGATATATGATACTTATCTAAGTATCAAGCTTGCAATCAAATTAAACTTATTTCTAAATAATCCTCTAAGTAGGAATCCTTTTCGATAGTGCACTTGTGCGATTGGAACAGGATGCACATGCAGGATTGTTACACTGCAGCACACAATGGGCGGTGGTCGGGTCAGTTGTGCATTTTTGCACAGCACACAGGACTGATTGAATTGAAAGTTAATTAGAGAGAGAGACAGCTCTGCTGTTCCGGGAAAATGTGTGAAAAGTTTGGGGGATTCGTTCGGGCTTACCCATTTGCATAGGGTATCCGCCTTCCCAAAAACAACTCGTATAAATAGACCCAAAACGACCGTGTTTTTCGTAAGGGTGTGGCCGTCTGTGTGGGTAGTGTCCTCAATTAAAATTAATTATGCCCAAACGATACGCTCAATAAAATTTAATTTGCGAAAATATGAGCCAAGAAAATGAGCCACATAGGAAAATGTGACATTTAAGTGCCGGGGGCCAGCATCCTCAAACTATTCGCCAAACAACAAACACACACACACACAGTCGGTTCTAATAATTGAAATTGAATTTTCAATGATAGCAAGGCGAGGGCCCAGCGATATTTTAGATTTATTTAGATATGTGTATCCACCCCCATGAGCCAAAATGTTTGGCACACTATTTAGAAGCAAGAAGACTTTGGTATTATTTTCCCCAGATTTTCCCCTTACACTGGATGACTCTGGGAACACCTCACACCTCACCCACTTCCGAAATGGTCCAGATTTAATTGGACCTGGCATCGACTCCAGATCCCCCCATGTGGACTAAACACTAGACACTTGACCGGATTCTCGTTCTGCATTCAATTTTGTGCGAGTAAGCTGACGACTCTCTATTCTGTTTTATCAAAACCAAACGAAATCGCATTAAAAATAAATAAAATTAAAAGTGTAAGCTGCACAAACACACACGACTTTTGGCCATGCTGCGTGCCAAGTGGAAAATATTTCGCAAGTTTTTCTACACATTATTGTGTGAAAAATACTATATACATACAGTGTACTCTATATATACATCTTTGTAAAAAGTCGGACGCAGGCAGACAGGCTGCCTGTGTGTTATGTTTAGTTTGCTACGTTCAATTTGCATTGTTGTTGCCTGCTATTCTATTGTTGCCGGCAAAACAAAATAAGGCAACGCAAAATGCTAGAATGGGCGAAGAAAAAAAACAAGGCATAATAAGCAGGCAAGAATAAAAACTACAAAAAGAAAGAAAAAAAAGAAGCATAAAGGAGATGAAAATGAACATTTTTTGGCAAACAATTCAGGGCTAAATATTTTCATTGTTTTGTTGAGTTTTTATCACAACACCATAAGTTTGTATCCAAGTGGCAACAGGAAAAATCTAGATAAAATCATCAAGATTCTAGCAATTTAAAGTCCCGCATTATTTGTGCGCGAATCATACGATATTTTTGTATTCTTCCTGTTTGTTGTTAATTTAAAGGAAAAAGGATTTGCGTCTCTAAATTATTGGGTAAACATTAGGAAATGTACAAATAATGCGATGATAGTTTAAACATATTTATTAAATACGCGCACAAGGTGACACTATTAGTGTTTCTTAGTATGTTTCTAAGTGAAGTAAAGGCAGTAAAACTAACAAGCCAACGGCATTAAAAATGTCAAGATAAATCCCAAAACTTATCACCATTTGACGTTTATCCTTGAGACTTTTCAAAGTTAATAAGTTAATAGATAAATATCGAGTGTCAGGGTAAAGTTTGGTTAGTTCAAAGGGTTTTGGGGTTTGGGTTTTGAAGCCCACACAGTCGCACGCACACATTTAATTGCAGAAATGCTTAATTATGCATGAAACATTGAAATAAGCAATACGCACACACACACACACGCATACACGCACACTCACATCCAGCGAGGGATGAATAATTCATGGCAAAATGGAGAATTCGTGGATCGGCTTTTCCCTTCCCCTCCCCTCCGATTAAACAGCGCGCGTTGGTAAAACAAACAAATAAACAGCATAGCCAGCAATATTTTGTACCTCCTAATGACGTACGTCGCTCTTTCCAGACGGCAAAAAAAAAAAGAAAGGAACACGAAAATTGGGAAAACTTTTGCCGTGCAATTTGCACGTCAACATTTTTCCCAAAACAGCGAAAAGTAATACTAATGGCAGGCACAACAATATTTCTGGCAGCGTCGGCGGTCAAGTTTGTGTTGTGATGTTGCAAGGAAGCCTCCAGTGGCCATACCCTTGCCCCAAATCGGCGGAACCGAGGACATTCACTATGGGAACGAGGTGAGAAGCGATTGAACAAGGTCTCGTTAGCTGGAGATTACAGTGAACACGGTAAAAATTCCACAATTGGAAATTCCCTTCAAATCCTATACTCAGATATAGGAGTTTCAAATGATCACTCTAGTATGAAGAGACTCTTTTAATAAAGTGCAAATCAAATGTTACTATGCTTAACCTACTGCTGGTTTTCATTTGCGAAAGTGCACTGTAATTCTTACTAAACATAAATGACAGCTCACTCTCGAATGGATTCCCATCGATTGGCCACAAAGGAAACTCACCTGCAAAGATACAAAAAGAAAGAATAATTAGCAATAAAGCCAGAGAGCACAGACGAATCTAATTTGTCTAAGCAGAATCAGAATATAGAAGCCGAATGGGAGGAAGAGCGATTTTCTTTTGGGTGCCACAAGAACAAGACTGTGGTGAGCTTGTGTGGGTTGTCAACTGATTGCGCATACGCCGCGTTGGTCAACGCACTTTCCAAGGCTGCGAAAACGCGAAAGCAGCTGCAGCGCGCTAGTCGCTAATCATAATTTCTGATCTACAAACTAATTAGCGTTCGCACGAGTGTGATTGCAATTTATTGGACACCAATTGAGACGAAAACGCGCATTTTCATTCATAAACATGGCAAACTACGGGGACCAGAGCGCAAAAAAGGGAACTCAATTTATTAATTGCTAGCAAATGTTGGGCGTGTGTTGCAAGAGTTTTGCCTTTGCGATCGCAATTGCGATTGCATTAGCCATATTGCAATTATGTCGTCATGTCCGCGTCGCCGCCAAAGTTCAAAGTTGCAGAATCTTTAGAACATAAAAGTTTTTCGCACGTTCCGCACATGATGGTGGTGGGGAAGGAGGAGGGGCGGCGGAGGGGCCAAGAATTATTCATGGCGCATATTTCAGCGGTTTGGCAATAGCCCCCACCATCCTCACCTCCCGAAAGCCGAAATAAATAATTGCAAATATTATTGGCCACTCAGCGCATGCCAACAATAAGAACTGCAAAAATAGCCAGCGAAATTTGCAGTTCGCATAGTTTCGCAATAAGTCGGCGGCGATGATGAGTCAAGAGTGCAAAACCAAATATTATAGCCATATAAAAAATATGTGTGGGAAATTATGCATCTTGGCATGGCACTTGGGCATCCCGATGCGATGCGACTGAGATTGGACAGTTTGAGGAGGTACTCCTGGGTCTGGTTATTCTGGTCATGGTGGGCTAGTCAATTGGCAGGATTCGCGTCTCTATTCAATTGGCCGAACCGATTCAAAACTATTTCAAGGCTCTAGGCCAAAACGAATCAATTTGAAACACAATATTCGCTTTTGACAGTGATTAAGCCAAAATAATCGCGGGTGGGAAGTAAATCAAAGTGGCTACACTTATAGTACTTAATCGTTTAATTGGGCTGTAAAATGTTCTACAATCTACAATCTGCTGCCAAAAAACATTTAGTTTATACTAGGATCAACTAAAACTAAATATATTTCCCTCACTGACGCGTCTTTGATTTAAGTAACAGAATATACTATTTTTTTTTTTTTAAGATTTATTAAGAAATGGTCTTTCCATTGATATATGAAAGTCACACAATTGGTATAATGGTCTGAAACTAAATCGCGTAGCAAATCTAATTTCGATTTGTATACTAAAATCTCCGACGGATGGAAATAAATAGGGCGCACACATCAGGGAGAAATGGTAGACGTATTCACCATCTAGAATGACGGACATGTGGAGCTTGAAAATCTGTGCCTGGCTGGGCTTCCTATTACTTTTCAAACCCATCGACTCCACGGGCTTGGAAGGACCTAATGTCGACTGTACGGCCAACGGAACTCGGGCGGTGTGTCCTGTAGCATGTCCTGAAACCTGCGCGTACTCCGGCGATGGACCCTGCGTCAAGATGTGCGGAGCCCCGTGTGTGTGTAAGCCGGGATATGTTATCAATGAAAGAATCCCTGCCTGTGTCCTGCGATCCGATTGCCCAAAAGATGTCGTTCGAAAGGAAGATATGCTACTAGGTGTAACGAACTTTAAGTGCTTTAGCAGAAATTACGTGTGTAAGAATTTATAAACATTAAACTAAAATACAATAAAATGTAAACAAATTTGTAGTAAATTACAATCTAAAGATATGAAATGATTTGCACTAATTATGTAAGTGGAACGAAGTTGTGTAGCAAATATAATTTGTATTGCTGTATTAGCAACCTATAACAATATTTTGCACATTTCCATTCCATCTGCTGACCAAGTTTTCCAGCCCCGTCCCGCCCACTTCTCATTTGTCCGAAATGCCACTGCAAATGTGGCGCTGCAGCTGTTGCCAGGCGGCTGGCTGTGTTTGTGACCGCCATGTGCCCACTGGCAGCCACAGAAGCGCACGTCACCCGCACATACAGTCATGACCATTACAATAGCTATTAAGAGAAGGAAAACGCATTTCTTGGCAAGCGGTCTCGTGTGCTACGGGTCATTTGGGCGAAACTATGTGACTGCAATTGGGGGACACAGAAAAATGGGGATTTCAGCACCAATCCATGCGAAACGCGGAACACATTCGATATGGTAATCACATCGGAAATTCCACTGTGAATTATTTAGAACTGTGTTATTCCACATTCTATATCGCGCTGAACAATAAATGCACAGAGTGAATACTTTGTATTCGCTGGCCAGATTAGGCGCGGTGATGCATGGTGCTGCAATTGGGATTTAATTAAAAACTTAGTGGGCCAGCAACCAAACGGCGCACACTTTGATTTATGATTTAAGCCAAATAGTTTTAAAGCGCCGCCGGGGTATATTTCTCTCCTGTATTTTGCATGTTAAATTTCGCGTAATAACGAAAATGATATATAGAAATAATCATAATTTTCACACTTGAAAGAGCGACACAAGACGTCCACGGCGACGACGCCCGTTCGCATCGCGGCTTGTGCATTATTTCTTAATTAAATTTATTAATTGCACACAACACGAGCCGACGGCCGTACAACGGGGCGTATGCGCAACGCTCGCCCCCGCCAAGAGATTTAAATGAAAATGAGTGAGTGAGAGGGAGCAAGAAAGGCAAGGAAAAGCCATTTGAATGATTCATTTACGTGCCGAAAACTTAATTGTGCTAGCAGGTAAGCCGCTTGTCGGTGACGCCAAAGGCTAAGAGGACAAAAAACAACATCATCATAATCATCACCATCCGAATCGCAGGCTTAAGAAAAATGGTCAAACCAATTATGGGACTTCTTTGGACTATTTTATTTTATAATTAAGAAACTCTACCAATTTGGTCACAACAAGAGTAACCAAAAATGGCCAAACATATCAGCCAAAACGCTTATACCAATTTTCACTTTTCACTTGCTCTTTTCGCACGTCACTAGGGGTTTTTCACGATTTTCTTGAATGACTGCCTGCAGCATCCGCAGCTGTCATCCCAGAGTATATCAGCGTCATTGGGATCTGTCACAATGGCGAACTCTGGGGCATTTGTCACCCAGTCACCTTTGCACCCGCGAATTCCCCGGCAGTCCACAAAATCAATTAGTCGCAACAGTTCCTAAAAATGTGTCATATTCGGCCAAAATAAATACTGAATTATTTTTGTGCCACGAATATTTCAGCTATTTTGGTCTAAGCAAACAAAACTCAGCGGGACTTTGTGCTGAGTATCTCTTCGAAAATTAATTAGCAGCGTAGAAGCAAGGAATGCAACTGAAAAAGAAGCCACGGGGGGCAACAGGGGGTTAAAACGAGCGTCGTCCTTGGCCAAATGCTTTCCATGACAGTTGTCGACTCAATTCAATTAATTAGATAGCATTTTTCAATGCAACCGTTTCAGAGAGCTCAGGAGATTTGTGTAAAATAAGCAAATACTTTTTAATAGATCACTTGGAATATACTAATATATTATGTACGCCTTTTCTTTTAGTGTGCAAACCAAAGCCAGGAGTGTAATTGCCTTCGAAATGCCTGCATCTAATTTGGCCACATTTAATTCGGCTCTGTAAACTTTTCAATTTAAACTTTTTTTTTTTTTTTTGAATTTTTGGGCAAATATGCCATTGCATAATTCGTGTTGTGTACACACTTTTTCCATTTGCATCGTCTCATTTTAACTTTTCCCTTTGATTCGCCCCGCCTTTTTGCCGAAATCTCGCTTCTCCGCCCGCTTAGAGCAAACATTTGCATAATTTAAGTTTGATGTGGAAAGTTACGTGTTTGCCAGCGAAACGACAACAAGCTGGCTGGCTGAGTGAACCGTGAACTCAACGGCTCAATGGCCAAACAGGTGCAGCGCAGGTGAATGAGCCACCCACACACCCACTGGCGGAAAACGCCACCCAACTGCAACATTGTCGGATGAAAAATTGAGAGCTTAGCGCATTTGCTTGCAATGTTGCCAGGGAAAACCAGCTAAATCAGGAGCAACCTTGTCGATTCGCGACTACAGGTGTTTGTTGCTTTTGCACATGGAAATGCATTTAAATATATGTATATATATATAGCAGAGAAGGCGTGGGTGTTTAAATCGTGTAACCGCATGGAAAACATTTCGTATTTTTGACAATATACAGCAGACTTCTATGAAATAGTAACTCAGTTTTAAAATACTTAAATAATGAGTGAGAAATTTAGTTTCTAAATTCGTGTCCACAATCGTAGATATATTTGGCACCGCGAAAGCTGGCGCTTTTGAATCTGCAGTTTGTGCTGTTGTTCAGTTTTTGGTAATCTGTCTGATTATTTAACTTGCGCTAAATACAAATATTTAGAAAATATTCTGCGGCAATTTTTATGTTATTTTTCTTGGCAGCTCGGCTACTCGGATATTTTCCCTCTCCACCGGCAAAAGAATGAGGGTCATTAAGATACATATACGCCGGACAAAGTCTTATTGTTCTATACTATATCTATATGGCGAGCATTATTCTTTCTAATTTATTCCACTTGGGCTTAGAGGCGCGTAAATAATATTAACTTAACAAAGGTCGAGACAAAGAAGTGGTCGAAAATTGGAATATTTCGGGGCCTTGAAGGCGCACTTTTCCAGATAACTCCCACCTTGCGGACTGCCTCAATTAATCTGAAAATTTGCAAAATAACCGGCCGGCAAAGCTAAAAATACCAAACACACAAACAGGCGAGAAAACACAAAACTAAACACTTTAAGCATTCGAGCGACTTGAGTGTTGAACATTTGTGCAAACAGTGATTAATAAATTCTAGGCATTTTGCATGATAAAACTACAAAGAATGTCAGAGCAACAGCTGCTTAAACTTGAAAAAATGAATTTGTTTTCTCAATTTAGGTGCTATAAATCTAGAATTTCGTTACAATAATATTTATACGTTTTAGTAATATTAAATAAAATTCATATATATATATACATATATACTTCTTGTTATTTTTGCGTACTTGATTCGCATAAAATGTAGCAGCTCCCATTAAATCAGCTAATTTTCCATTAAGCGCAAAACAGCTTCCAATTTACCAGCCATCAAATTCATAAATTATAAACATCGCCTGCACGACGAATAAATATCTCAATTAAGAGGCGGGTGAATGTGAAACATGCCTAAAATCGCAATAAATAAACAAAACAGCCAGAAAAGAAAAGAAAAAACGAAATTGTCGCTAAAGTGCAGCGCCATCTGTGACACATGAAGCAAATTAAGAGCGCCAAATGTCCAAAGACACAAAATGAAAACCCAATGCAAATGACGCCCACGAAACAAAAAGATGTAGATGTAGGCGACAGTCCGTCAGTTGATAAATTCGCATGGAATGATTTTAATTAAAAACCTGTAAATCTCATCTCGCCAGCGGAATGCAGAATACCGAACACAACATTCTGCGGACCGCGTAATAAAGTTGTCAAATATTCCCAGACAACTCGAATATGTGCATAATTATGATGGATGTGCGTGCGACATTCGCCAATTGATGAATGCCGTTCGCCTTTGTTCTAAAATGCTGTTCATGTGGACATTAATCATTTTTGTTTATGCCAAATTCAAATTCAAATTCAAAGAGCCGACAAGAAGGGCAGAAGAGCAGGCTGCCTGTTCCATTGGCAATTTATTAGCATTTAATTTATTTATTACGCCTGCTTTCGTGCACTTTCACTGCTGTGACAAATCAATTAATTTGCATTTCTTTCAGGTAGCAAAAAACTAGCAATAAATCGAAATTCACATAATATTCTCGACAGGCAAAATGGTTTTATAAATGCTAGTTGATAGCTTTTAATTTGAAATCAAACAGCTTAGTGCCTGCCAGGACTTTTCAACGAAAGCTAAATAAATGTTTTATGAATTGAAAAATAACAAACTTTATCATGAATAATAGCTTGTCTAAAATTGTTTTTTTCTTTCATTTGCAGTCCCATTCGATTATTTCTGAAGTTAATCATCAGATTCGGAATGGCCTCTTCAACACGCCCACCAAACTGCCAGAATTCTCTACCGATCTCTATAAAACACAGATATATATTTATATATATAGAGTATATATAGTGTGGCGCATACTTAGTGCCACCTTAAGGCAGCGTCAAAGGTAAAAACTTGGAGCTTCTCAGGGAAAACGTAAAATGGGAACGCCACAAATCTCCGTCCGAAAATAGATGGGCACAAAAGAATGGGACAGACAGGCGGACGGATTTGAGTTGACTTCTCTGCCGGCGGCAGGCGAAAAGTTGGTAACAAAAACTAGAAGTAAAAGTGTAAAAGTTTATTGAGGCATTCCGTCTAAGCTGATTTGTTGTCCAGCTGCCCGGGCTTTTCCACTCGTCTCTATCTGAATTCGATGGAACTTTTCAGGCATTGCACAAGGGCAACAGTTGTCAGCTGCTTCGCTGCTCCAAATATTTACATGGAATGTGTGTAGCCGGATTTTCCCCCCTGGGAATTCGTGTGTGTGCGTAAAAATTTTCCACGCCGGACGGCGTAAATCAAAAGACGGCGCAGCCCTTCGGATGTCTCCGCTTTCCCGACTGCATTTCCCTTTGAAGGCAACTGTCAAAGGTATTCGACCAGATTTTCGGCAAGATTTTCAAGTATGCGGGAGAGTTTGCAGCGAGGATCCCATCTTGCATTCCCCAAAAAATGAGTTTAAAATGTGCAAACTTGGCTCTTTAAAGGGATTAAAGTGCGAATCAAATGGATACTGTATAAATATTTTATAATATTTCATAATCATTTCATCAGTTACATCAACTTTCAGGCTTCCTACAAATGAATACTTTTTAAAGCAGTTTTCAAATGAAAAACTCAAAACCAAAAAGGCAATTTCGCATTAAATCCAAGCACTTTGGCCGCAAGGCCTCGTCGTTTGTTGACACTTTTCTTTATTTTCATTTTCATTTCGCATTTGTTTTGCGTTTGAAGTTATTTACATGTGTCGCCGCCTGACAATCGACGATGCTGTCCCTTTTTCGCCAAGTTTTCCACTTTTTCCCTGCTATATTTTATTTTTTAGCCCCCCTCAGTCAGCTAGTCGGCAGTTTTTCGCCTTCGTTTTTTATCAAATGTTCAAAATTTGTTGTCAACATGTTGCGACTGATTGTAAAAGTCGCACTCGCTCCCTCTTAGCTGCTCCGTCTCTTTCTCATTGTGCTCGCCGTCTCGCTCTAACCGGCGAGTCAGTTTCAGCTGAACAAATCGATTGATTGATTTCTCAGGTGTGTTCGATTGCGCTGACAATGACAACGATAAAGATCCGGCGACATGAAAGAATGGCAATTCAGCTCAGACAGAGCTAAAGTTTAGGTTTTTAGAAACAAGCTAACCCATCCTCAGTTGACCTTTATAATCCTGCTTTCATATCTAAATCTTACAACGAATAAAGATTATATTTTTACTTTCTGTTCATAAATAAAGTACATCATATGGTTTCTTAATGATCCCAAAGCTTGTAACTGATATAACGTTATCTCTGCCTTTCGTTTTAATTAATTATTTGGCTTTTAAACAATCTGAAATCAGTGTCACGTTCTGGCACTCATTTGATTCGCATCACTAACTGAGTGCTGTGTTGGTGGGCGAAACAAGGTTTAGTTTTGTGTAACGCCATTTTACTTTTATGAGCTTCGCAAGCGATACTCCATACGACCACCCGTGGTATCCATGTCTGCGTGCACGAGTATCTGTGTGCGAGCGTGTATCTCGTAGTTTGGATTGGGATTGGGTTGGTGGGTGTGTTTGCATTTGGCGGCTAACAGCGGTTTGATTGAAACGCTGATTGTTGGAGCGTAGCAAATATTTACAAATGTAAACCAGTGCGGAAAAACAACTAAGCCGCACAAAATAAAATTGAATTGTTGCATTCATAAACAGCATACGTTTGGGTTTATCGAGTTTTGCAGAGAATCTCTCTCTACCAAAAGGTAAATTTGATAATAGAGAAATGTGTTCTTTACTTCATGCAGCAGAGCCGCAAGATCGATGAGCAATTCGCGACCTAAAACCTAAATACGGTGCTATTTTCGCCAATGCTCATTTAGGTACGCAGAAAATGCGCTTGATCTACGCTGATCCGATCCGATTCGATGCCATCCGCATCCACGTCCACATCCACATCCCCTCTCCGATTTTCGACGTGGTCAGCCGCAGATGTATAGAAGGCAATGCCAAATAAAGATTCAACTAGAGAAGGACTTTTGCGGCTGGCCTGTAGCCTGTAAATTAATTACATTCGGGCCAGGGGAAGCCGAAAAAACAACAATTTTCCAAGCAAAACCAAACCAAAAGCCGAAAACAAAACGAAACAGAAGACAAAACACACACACAGACTCTGCGGAGTGGAAAGGGAAAGGGAAGTCACAGGCAAAATAATAAAAACAGCAAATAAAACTCTCGTCTGACGTTTGGTTTTTGCATTTTTTATGCAGACCCAGCTAGAATAAAGTAGAAAATTATCCAACAGACAACCCGAGTCCTAAATAAACAAGACCAAAAACTGCGCGGACATGGAGCCCGTAGTGCCTCTGCTATTTTCCGACATAAGCGGACAAGTTAAGTTTCGAAATTATTCGGCCAGACCAGGGAAAATGCATTAGAATCTGCTTTTCATGCATGCAGAAAAAGGCAAAAAAATGGGAAAAGCCATGGGGAAAAAATAAAGTCAAGCAGAGACGACGGCGTCGACAAGATGCGTGCCAAGTTATTTGCCTTGCAGCCGCATTATTTGGTCTTATTTGGTCTAAAAAACGCGCAGCAGGCCTATTGCCATTGCTCTGGGCTCAGAGAGTCTGACAATGCTTAGGATCCCCGATCCCCAATCCCCGATCTCCGATCCCCAATCTCCAATCCGACTGACAGTTGGCTCGTGTCGATAAAATGCTGCCGCGGCGGCTTAAGTGCCATCTATTTTCGTTTGGTTGCCGGACGTTGCAAACAACGCCTCTGCCACATTGCTGCGTCAGTTCAACGTGTGCAGCATAAATTCAAATTGAGGAACGTAAAAAAGTAAGCAACCACAAGAAACGCATAACTTTTGGTAGTTTGGCACTTGGAGGGTCAACTTAACTTAAATAAATGCCATTGAAGCAGCCCTAATCTGTTGCATACAAACTATGTTGCAAATTAATTATGGGATTTGTGGAAAAACAGGCACATATACTTTCAAAGAGCTTATTTGACATTCACAAAAGTCACATTCTACAGTGAATCTTTGAATCTTTGAATATACAAATTCATTCAGAACTCATCAATAAAAACTTTTCATATTTTAAGTGGCCAAAACAAACTTTATTTCCCAGCAAAATTAATTTCTCCACTTCTATTACCAAGCCAAGTCCATTTGTGGCGTACATCATACGTTTTATATGCTGCGAAATGTTTACAATAAATGTATATCCTGGCAATTACTTGGCAAACTTTTCCACTTTTCAACAATCTTTTTCGAATAGGGCCAAACCGGCACAAATAACAGACAGTTTAAAATCGAATTACTCACATAATTTATATGCACAGCCTCGAATCCGAAGAAACTGGCAGTGGAAAGAGGGGGGTGGCACAGGCATCCAGAAGATATGGAAAATCCGAGCTAATGCAAAACTTTCACAGAACGCCCTCGCACTTTCAAACCCCCAACCCTCCCCGCTTTTCCGCTTCCCCCGTGTGTTTGTTTGTTTGTTTGTTGTTGCTGCCCGCCCGTTCGCCCATACAATATTTGTCCTTCATTTGAAAGTCAAATGCGTGTGAAGCGAAGAAATCTGTTGCTTTCTCGACCAACCGACTAACCGCCCTGGGGTCTCAAAAAAAAAAAGTATATAAAATAAAAAAACTCAGCCTCCCTCGCCGCGAAGACAACGAAATTATTTTATAGAATGGAATGAAACAGCCGAGACAAACCAGCGGAATGTATGAAAAACACAACATAAATTCTAAAACGCTGACAAGCATATAAAAAAGCATACACACATATATAGTATACTATAGCATAGTATATAGTATTGGTATAGCATAGTATGGTATAGCAGCGTCATTGATATAAAAACTATGAACCGACGGGAAATTCGGTTAAAAATAAATGCAGGCCCATCAAAATTTATGGTTATGATGTCGCTGGCTCTGTTCGAGCAATTAACAACCACGGCAGGGAGCCCGAAAAAATAATTTAAACCTTCGAGGTGGAAAGGTTGGACCCCCTCGAAGGATACACAAATAGTACTGAAAGTCAAGTTTTTATTTATAATCGCAAGCTGCTTGAAAATATTCACAGCTACAATCAAAATAGAGTGGCATATACACTACTTCAAGGTCTGTCTACATTTCTCTTTGACTTTCATCAAATGCGGAGTTTCTAATCTAACTTTTAGCTTGCCACTATTTTTATAGATATTTCATACTCAGTTGTGCTGTTTTACTGAACAGACTGCCAGCAATTGCGACTAATAAAACTAGCAGAACAAGAAAAAATGCTAAACGTTTAATCTGTGACTAATGAACCGCCTGCAATGGCAGCCAAATATTTAAGTTAACAATATACGCAGCATAAACATAAACAATTCCGATGGGAAATGCGCAACTGAAACCAATAAAAAAGTCAGATCCCAAAATCAGACAGATCACGAACTAAACAATTGTGGGATTGGAGGAGGAACAGCAATGAAGGGAGGAAAACCAAATTTATGCAAATCAACAAATTTCCACTAATTGTGGGCAGAAACTAGATGGCGGAGGTTATTGGCCAGGCCCATCAATTAGGCCCAGAAGCACAAGATGGCCAGGCCATATCTATCGGAATGGGGGCATTAACATGTGATTTGGCTGAAAAGTGTTAATTGCCATTTGATTGTTTCCCAAAATCGCAATTTATGCAAAATCTGTGTAAAATATTGGGCCACGTCTGGGTTTACATTTTCATTATGGCAACCATATTTCTTCCCTTTTTTTTCTGCCGCCATAAAATTGGGACACAGCTTCTTCGCGGGCTAATGGCAAAATATTAGCTAGATGTCAATGAACTGAAGTGTCTGCATGTGTTTCACAATAGGAGCAATATCTGCCCCTTATATCACACCAGATATTCATGTTTATTGGGCGCAAAGTTCAACGTTCTGAAGATATTGTTGAAAAACCAATTTCCAGTGTGCGCCAATGCAGATTTTCAGATATATTTACAAGAAATATGTGATAAAACACAAGTAAAATTCATACATATGGGTCATATGGGTCTTTATTATCTTTAAGTAGCCTTCAAGGTTTTCATCCCCAGAGATGGGTAATTTTTCATGACTCGCTTTTGGCAGACACTTTTCCAATAAACGCTAGAAGTTAGCTTGCTAAATAATCTATGAAATGGACCCGAAAATGGAAACCTCAAAGTGTATTACCGCCTTCATGCACAACAATTGACTCCCCGGAGAAAAAGCCATCGCACGAAACTTTCCTCGGGGATGGCAACACATCTGATTACGTATACGCCCGGTTGGCAGCTTTGGCAAAAGGCCAAAAACCGACTTTGATGCGTTTTTAAGTTGGCTCTTTGAGTGCCAATTTTTGTCTATTTTTTTGCTGGCCAAACTTTTCCATTACCACATCAACACTACTACACTTTAAGCCAGGGAAGAGGACAGGCCAGAAGCGGACAGGACAGGAGCTAGTTTTTGGGGTCAAGTCGACATTAAAATAGTTTAGGGATTTGTATTTATGTTGATTGCATTGTCGGGCCAACTAACTGGCATGTGCATGGGATTTGTGGGGGAAATTGAAAAGTTGTGTGCTGCCAGATTCCAGAGATTTGCGCCATGTCAGCGAGTGTAAAATGCAATTTCTTTCGCTGCCACAAAAGGACAATAATGGAACGAAAAGGGGCAAGCTGCACTTAAATTGACACTCCTTTCAATAACATTGTTTTATTTAATCACACACCTCTATCATACATTTATTTTGCACATGCAAACATGTGGCAAAAACTATCGTATGCATTTTCAAAGTGCCCCAAAAAGAAAACAAAGTCGAAGGTGCGAATAACTGTCTGCCACAGTTGAAAAGTGCGAAAGAGTCAAACATTAAATTGACCCCCAACCAAGAGCAAACATTGCAGCAAACAAAAATGCAAAAAAAAAAAGGGAACTCGAATCGTGCAACATGCACCTGTTTCAACTTCAATTCGCGGCGTTTCTATTTTTATATATGGCCTGCAGCGTCTGGTCTTTATTTCTTCTCTGCGTTTTAGCTCTTTCGAATCCCTTTTTGCCATTCTGCCATTTTTCCATTTTTCTTTTTTTTTTTTTGCCTGACCCACATTGACAATATTCATGTTTATTAATATGCATCTGACAACTCCGCCCAGCTGTTGTTGTTTGTTCAGCGGAAATGAAGTTATCCGACTTGCCGGCATTAATTGCCCGCTGCGCGAGCGGCAACTACTCTAATTAAAGATACATAACTTCATAGCTGCACAGAGATACATAGCTGCATAGAAGCGTAAAGATACATAGCTGCATAAGCAGGCAGTAATTGTTCGCAAAGTGAACTAATTGGCATTCAAAGGATATCAGCCAGATTACTTTGAGACTCTTTGGTCACACTGTGTACTTGAACAGGATTTAATGATTTAAAAATATATATATTTTTGTAATATATTTTTAAGAACATGTATCTTTTTAATAATTACTCAACTGATTGTTATGCGTTATGTGAAAAATCCCTGCCTAATTTCGAACACATTTCACGTAGATTTTCCTTTGTGAATCCCTGACTAATTAGCCACTCGGATCACGCTTCTGACCAATCCTTTTCGAATCAGTTTCTTTTTCTGGAAGACCCATCTACTAGTCATCTATCGCTCAGCAGTCCCAGCTCCTCCGCCTGCTCCTCCTCCATCCTCTGGCCAATTTATCTATATCGGAGCGGCATTATAAATACAATGACCACACTTCTTGACATGCCATGGTCAAATTTTTGTGCATTTGTCAAAGCGAAAATAAATCACAAAACGCCAAACAAACAAAACGCAACGCAAATGACAATTTCGTTTGGTTCTCGGTTTTTTTTTTTTTAAATTTTATTGTTTTTATTTTATTTTTTGCCTCGCCAATTGCGTTGCGTGTTTGGACGCTTTTGTTTAAGAGAAGTGTTCGTTTATGCACTCGAAAGCAATTGGGGAATCTGACATAGTTTTCGCTCAGGCAGAAAGTCAACTCAGAAAGACAGCCTGGGATATAGATGCCATATAGATATAGACGCGATACCGTTGACAGCATAAAAAGCGCTGCTAAAAAAGCGAATTATATGCAAAAAGCAAATTTCATGCCACATTTAAAATAGCCAACGCAATGTTTTGTAATTTATCAACGCCCGCCCGCGCCAGATATCGCATATATACCACATATAATACAGTATATAGTATAGTAGTATATGCGGTGGCAGGCGTGTGACTGCTGCTGCTACGATGTTGCAATGCAATGCAGTGGCCACGGCGAATGCAAAATGCAGACATTTCTTGACACTTCTCTAAATAGTTTTGCGTGCTACGCAGCAGGGAAAACCAAGGAAAATGCGAGGAAACTCGCAGGGAAATGCGGCACGGTTGGGGTGTAGGTAAAACGCACACGGTCACTCGAGTGCCAAAATGTCCCCGCACGCCATTAAAAACGTTGCGAAAATTACACAGCAAACTGAAAGGTGTTCTAATGAGGCGTGCGCCGGACTCTATTCCGAAATGTGTGTATTTTCGTGGGTGTTTTCGGGCTAAATGGGGCTGGTTGGTTCTGGTTGGGGATGCCATTTGCAAGAGTGTTGCACGAGTGAGCTCTCCATCCCCCCCTCCCACACACCCAAGATAATCATGAAAGTTTAGCCAAAGTTTATGGGCTGGAAATTAGCCAAAATGGGTATGTCCTGAAAATAACATATACATTTCCTGGCACGGAAAACTGCAATGAACTGCATTCAGTTATCTGCAGAAGGAAAAGAGTGCCTTAAGTTTTCCTCTACACTCCTTTCACCTGGAATCACTTGCAGCAACCTTCTAGAGTTTTTCCCAACCATCTTTCGTTCTTTGCCCAGCCATTGGCCTCGATTTTAATGCTGCAATTTTCATTGAAATGAGTTCAAAATCAAGGCCGCCGCCGCCATTGCGTCCCGATTTCGGCCATAATGGTCATGCTACATCATCCCGGTCTCGATAAACTTGGGTCTTGAACTCGACCCTAGCGATATGCCATGAATACAAATTGTTGCATTTACAATAAAAAATTCATGGGATTCCATTTCAATAAGCGAAACGGGCGAATAAATGCAGTCGGAGGCAAGGCGAATCAGTTTATTAAATAAAAGCCAATGTGAAACATGAAGAACGACCTTTGCAAAGACAGACGCACGCTTCTCGCATGAAAACTTCACGAAATTACCGAGCAAAATATTCGCCAATAAGCCAGAAGGGGAATTTAACGATACAAAGATAAAGGGGCGACGAGGAGTCAGGTAATTTGTTTATCCAGCGAAAGGAACACCTGCAGATTGCCAGCTCGAGATCCCAGAGACAAGTCCCCCTCCCTCCATCCCTCCACTCACTCGTTCTCTGTATTTTCCACATTTTTCCCGATTCTATTGTGAGATTGGAATGCAGTAGTTTCCAGTGGCAATAGCAAATTATTGCTGTCTTTCAGGGAAAATGAGTAAAAGCACCAGAGGGAAAGCGCTACTTATGCAAATGGAACGAACGTTTATTCAGACTGACCTTGTATTGTTGCTGATAAGCTTAGCTACTTAGGTTTAATTTATCTAGAAATTAAATATCCAGTAATAGAGAAAGTGCTTAATGTTCTGTTATATTGATCATCGTAGTTCGTAAATATTTCAACCTGATTTCAATATCTAATACGCCCACTTGTAGGCCTAATACCCATTGTGAATTATTCAGACAGTGCTTAGATGTACAGATGTACATACATATGTAGCATTGCGCCCACCCCTTTAAAAACCACCCACCCCCACCTGTTTTCCACCCCCGCACACGCCCACACATTGTTTATTTGCACAAATGCGTGCGCTTTCGTTTTTCGAATTTTCCAACGAATTTCTTGGCCGGCCAAATTGCAAAACGAGGTAAAACTGGACAATGTGGGCTATATAGCGCTGCCATACGCTGCGGATTTACATATATATCCACGGAAAACTGCCTGTTGCTGTTGTTGTTTAGGTTTCCCATTCGAGAACATGTGTCTGCAACATGCAAAAGTAATGCACACTGAGTGAAGCGGGGGGGAAATTCTAATCCTTACTATGCAAGCGAAATTGTTAATACAGTACGATACTTATTAATTGTCTTAAGGGAATAAGAACAAAGTAAGTTCTAAGATTTTTTGAAATATTTTTTCACTAGTGTAGCTAAACATCTTCGCAGTTTTTCCCCTAAAAACAACCAACGATCGATTCTCCTCTCTTTCTTTGTATCGCGTACATGAAATCTGACTTTGACTGGACGCTGCCATTTAATGTGTGTAAACATTGCGCAAGCTGGAAACAACAACAACAGCAAAAGCAGCAGTAATAAATTTCTATATATTCATACGCCCCGTTGTACACGCTCGCCCAAAACATAGAAGACGCCAGAAAGAGAGGCAAAGAGTGGTCGAAAGTGGGACGGAGGATCCCGAACTCAAGCTGATTCAGAAAACAAACGAAATTTGACTACAAAAATGGGCAAAATGCAAATACACACAGTCGGCCGCAATTTCCATGTGTGCGTTTGGCTTTTTCGGCAATTTTGCGGCATGTTTTTCACACATTGGCGCGCTGTGGGGAAAACTGAGGAAAAACAATCGAACACGACGCTATGGCTGCCATGGAATATCAATATTCATTCGTGTATTCGTGTATTCATATTCCTATTCATTCCCTTCGATACGAAATAACATAGCCAAGATGATGATGATGATGCAAGTGCAAATTTATTTGCCACTTTGTGTGCGGCTCGCCGAGTTGTAAGTGAAATTTTGAATTTTTGCCATTTGGGCGGCTGGCTGGAAAAGCCTCCAAGTTGATTGATTTTCCAATTGCAAACTGAGTGCTTTTGGGTTAGTAGTTTTGGGGCCACACAGCGAGAAATCAAATTAAGTTTAAAAATGAAAATTTCATTGATTATTTCTATTAAAAAATATAATACAAATTTCATTGAATATATTAAGTTTTTAGAAACCAAAAAGGATATATTTAGTTATAATTATGGATATTATTAACGTTTACTAACACTTTTTCGCCGTGCAACAAACAGTTCAATGAGCTTTGGCAGTTCGACCAACGATTGATCCCCAAATTCTTCGGCTGAACAACAGAAAATGAAAATTTCCCCCTTTTTGAATTCACAGTTCAGCACGATTTTCCGCCGCCCCCCCAAAACTGAGGAGCAATCGAATGAGATGTCAGGAATGCCCGGACACAGGGAATTCACTGGGTGGCAAGGGGTAGCTGCAGCAGAAGGCGACTGTAAATAGCCCCAGCGACACTCATTTTAAAGTGTTTAGGAGCGCTCACACGCAGAAAACACAAAATGACAACACCTTGTGCCCCAGTCAGCACTAAAAATTACATTGAAAATGGTCGTAAAAACCGGGGAAAATAAAAAGAAAAGCAGGCTGGAAAGGGACAGCACTCGTCTGTGGCTGTCCCGCTTTTCTTTTTCATTAAATTACATGTTATTCGTTGGCTTTGGTCGCACAGCTCAGCTAATTTTGTCGAGCAGGCTGCCTGCGTTTATCATGTAAATAAAAAAGCCATAAACGAAAAAACCAAAATTAAATTTTATCCAACATTCTGTTGCAGTCGTCTAATCACAGCCATCAGATTTGCTATATATCACAAGGAATAAAATTATATATATATATATATATATGCGGGCGATATATTGAAAGAGTGTCAAGGCTTGGAAAATTTTACGTTCCGATTAGCCGCAAGAAATGGAATTTTTCTCCTCTTCTCGGCTATTTGTAAACAAGACTGCATTGTTGTAAACAAGTCGTTTATATGGCCAAGATGATTTGGCTTAGCCTGTTGTTCGCTTGTTTTTTAGTTTGATTAATTCTGGGTATTAGAGTAATTTATTTATTTTTAAACGCTTCACGCGAAAGTTTATTTATCGTGTGTTTCAACAAGTGGCAG
Source organism: Drosophila simulans (assembly GCF_016746395.2). Classification (NCBI taxonomy): domain Eukaryota; kingdom Metazoa; phylum Arthropoda; class Insecta; order Diptera; family Drosophilidae; genus Drosophila; species Drosophila simulans. The sequence continues at coordinate 2,735,293 of NC_052522.2, forward strand.
CATGGATTATTTGCCTATTCGAAGATAAAAGGAGTTTTCTTTGAAGGGTTCATGGATCTGAGATCGAAACTATTAGGAATATTATCGGAAAGCATATTTATTTATTTATTTCATAAATATTGTTTATTTTAAAAGATTTTCCTTCTGTTTCAAAAGGCATTCCGTTACGAAAGGCCGCTTCCTATATGAGTTGCATATTCCCATTTGTCTATATCAAATATTTTCCGTACGATTTTCGATTCTGCGACTGCGTTTTCTGGGGTTCGCCCACGCTTTGTTTAACTTTAGCACATATGCTGGGTTCCTCGTTACATTATATATTCATACAATGTCTGCATTTGTTGACAACATTTTACAATGCTTTATTTTTAACAGCTCGTTAGCCACGGCGGAGAAGGGCTGGGGGTGGTGGGTGGCGGTGGGGTGTTTTGGGGCGTAGCTGGGGGCGGGGACGGTGGGCTGGTCAGTTTGACATTGAGCGCGTGCCAAGCAGAAAACGCACGGCCAAAAGGCAGCAAAAACGAATTAAAAAAAAAAAAAACAGCCTCCTCTCATTAGGGACAACACTTTTGCTTAATTTAACTAAAATGCATCTCAGAGGTTTTTTAAAGTATTAAATATGCTCGTATTGCATTGTTCTAATACATTCAAATTTTACCCAATTATTTTTTGAATTTAGTCTTTACGAAATATAACGATTTTTTTTAAATTTACAAGTGCATAATCATATTTCAATTAGAACGAACAAATAATTTATTTCTGTTAGCGATTTACTAAATAGCGAATAAATAAATTATAATCTGGCTTAATTTGCCACAGTAGCCACAAAATATAGAATACTATACAAGCAAGTAGTAAAGTTGAAAGAAAAACTAATTAAATTAGTTCACTGAGCAAAATATTTTGACATTTCCGGTCACATTTTAATGTTGTCAAAAGCGAAAGTCCATTTTTCCCCAGCTAATCTCGAGGCCTATTTTTTGCAGCCGGTGGCGTTGGCTGTCATGATTTTCCACTACTGCCGAAAAATTTTAAGTAGACCCGTCAGCGGCTTTGTTCCAATTTGGCTTTGGTAGCAGGAAAAACTAAGTGCCCGGCAGTTGCTGCCGCAGGGCAAAAGAGCAACAAAAATTAAAACAAACAAATGGAGAGCAAAGTTAATGTCAGTCAAGTGGCGGGGGAAGCAGGGAGCGCGCGGCGAATGCGAGGCAAATCAAGCATAAATCTTTCAATTGTGTTTGGATTTTGGGCCGGAGTTAATAGCCAAGAACAGCGGCGGCGGAATCGGTTAACGAACCCGCTGCACTGCACTTTTCCGGCCATTGTTTATGTTGAACGGTGGTGGATAGGTGGATATCTGGATATTCGGATAGGCTGGATAGGTTGGATAGGTTGGATGTAAGATCTAGGCATACCCTCACAATGTTTGCAACATTTTGCTGGTGGCTCATCGCTGGCGGCGTCGGCAATGACCGGCATGGTCCCCGCGAACCACTCGAACCACTGGAGCCCGGTGGTGCAGTCCTTTCGGAGATTCTTCTCGGATCCTGCTTGGCTCGATGGACGGCGCTGATCGGCGGGCTATTAGAGGAGACACATCCTGGGGTTTCGGCACTAGGAACACTCGCGCGACACAACCACCTGCTGTCAGGAATCTATGGTTTCTCTCTCGAACTCTCGATCTCGATCGATCGATATCTTTTAGCAGCGGTTTCAGCAATGGAATGTTGGCATTTTCGTAACACTTCGTAACTTAGTCTAAACACTTTAAGATCAGTTAGATCGGTTAGATCGGGCGTAAGATCCTCTCTCGGTTCGCTATAGTCCGCTACTGACGGTGCTAATCGTTCTGCTGTCTGTCGTCTGTGTGGGACGTCACGCCAGGCTATTTCTAGTCTTTTTTGGCTTTCACATTGCGCTTTTCCGTGAAAATCGTCTGTTTTCGTTCGAGAGACGTTCAAACGTGAAACCTCCGCAGAGACCACTGAGTGTAGATATTCCGGGCGCACGCCGATCTGCTCCCATTTCGAATACCGAATTCGAAATCTTCAAAATTTTCGAACGACTCTCCCGCGGAGGCAGCAGCTCGCCAATGTTAGATAATTTGGCTTTTTCACCATTTTTCCTCAATGAAACAATGAACTTTCACATTTCCTACACGAACAACAAGCGATTCGTCGAGCTGCTCGCTCTTTCACTCTCCGAGTTTCGAAAACGCTTTTTCGAAAATAGAACTCAAGATCCTCTCGCCGGAGAGTCCGGCGATCGGCGCACGGCTCTTAATTTCGAAAAGTTTTCTTCTAAGTTTTCGGTCTACTTTCCCGAGCACCCTACACTAAGGAGAGTTGCTCACTGGGTCGGGCATTTGGGGTCCTACGATCGTTTGGGATCGGTTCCTAAGTGGGTTTGTGGGTCAAGGCGCCTGCCTGCACTTAGTCCAATCATCTTCGGGTGGGTTCGGTTTCGGGGAAATGCGCCAAGGTCCCCCAAAGGTTGAAATTGATTGGTGGCGAATCCTTGGCTGTCACCATATAGCAATTAATGGTCTTTTAAGTGATACCTAGTATAATTTTTACCAAATAGGATTGATTATGTGACTCCGTCTCAGATCTTTTCTCATTATCCCCAAAACTAGTTAGCCCCTTAAAGTTCAACTCATCTTAACCCAATCAGACTACTATCTGAATATAGCCTGTACACTTTAAATATATTCTATTTACGACTGACTTCATAAAATATATTTCCCCATTTCATATTCCAGTCCCCCACCAACACCTTCTATTTATCCCCCAAGCACCCTCCCCTTTCGCAAGGAGCAACAAAAAGATATGCCAAGTGAAAAATGCGAAAAAAAATCATATTTATTATTTGGCCAGCATCCAAAGCAGAGATCTTAACTGCAAAAATCCTTTGCAAACATTTCGACGACCTTGAAAAGCAACGTCTCTGAAATAACTTTCGCCAGATCGCAGCATAATTTTCTGCCAATAAACAAATTCACAAATTGGGCAATTGGACGTTGGGGAATCGATTCCGGCCATAAAATATAATTTATGATTCGTGCAGAATCTAAACACATACCGAGCTGCGAATTGATTTCAATTCGATTGTGCGGGGGGTCGAAAGTTTCAGTGAAAGAACCACCTGCATGACTAATCCCCGATCAGTATCCCCCATCGAATTTGCTCTTTCGATTGATTTGCGGCCGAGGAATGCAGGCGAGTGAAAATCAAAGTAAATCGCAGATTTAAATTTAGAACGCCCCAACTAATTGGGTTAAATATAGCGCCAATATATATATTTCTTATTATTCGCAAATAGAAATATACGCTTAAAAGTATAACATTAAAGCACATACCGAAAGCAGCAACTAAAAATAATAAAATTGACTCAGCTCTGATTTTCGCTGTCGTTCGTTTTGATTTAGCGACACAAAATTCTTGCTCCGCCCGACTGACGAGTGCAGAATTTTGTTGGGAATCATTTCTTAAATTTATGGCCAAATTGGGCGCAAACGTCAAAAGGCTTTTCAGAGCCCCGGGGAAAATCGGGCAAATGGGCGGCGGATCACCAGGCATCATCTTCGATTGTGTCATGGTTGTGGGCGTGTTGTTTTATGACGCCTTTGGTCCCAGAACTATTCCCAGCCCCCCTTCTATACAGTGGATACCAGCACATCATGGACCTAGTTGTTTAACCCTTACATGCAACATTATTTAGTTACACGCTTTATAAGTACTTGAATAGCAAAATAATGTAAGGATTTTTAAATATATTTTTTTTTAATTTGACCTATTTGATTTTTTAGCCACTGTATGTTTGGCTATATCTTTTTCGTTTTAAAGCATTCGATTCCTCGCTCGTGCATTGGTAAATTGTCGTAAACAAAGTGTAGCGTATTTCATGCGAAAATATCGCCCATGTGAGTTTTCCATTTGCGGCGATTGCACAATTTCCACACTTTCCATGCTGCAAGTGCAATGCCAGGGCCAACCGAAGTGCACCGAAAAAAAGGGAATTTACTGGCGAATTTCGGCGTTTGCACACTTTTATGGTGCACATGCTAGAAGCATAAAAAGATACATGCACATCCATCCATTCGAATCTAATTGTTGCCGCTGTCAAGCACCTCGCCCAGGGTCACAGACAAATAGTTGGCCCCCCGAGTTATGAGTGGGACGACTTTTATGGCCCACTGTGCACCAGGAACTCCCCTCCACCTCCCCACACACTCACTTTTGGATCGCCTTAATGCAGCATTGCTTATTTATTTCTCGATTTTTGTGCATAAATTATTAGCGGGTAGCATAAAAAGTATGGGAACACGGCAGCAAGACAAACACAAATCGAGCGCGTCAGAATTTTCGGCGTGGGCGAGAAAAGTCTTTCTCCCTTTTTTTACGGGGCAGGAGCGGCGGCGGGAAATTGGAAAACATTTTTCACCATGCGAAAGTTTTGCTGCTTTTACTTTGACGTCGTTTCATAATGACGAAACGGCACAGCGAGAATTTAGTTTTAAAGCAGCTATAAACAAAAATGATTCGAAACAGCGGGAGACTTCAAGAGATTTCCATTATTTCCTTTACCTTTTTTTTTCGTTTTTACCAAATATTTAAATTATGATAATTAATGAAAACCATTCTTAGCTGCAATTCATTTTATTTAGTAATGAAATATACAAATAATAACTTCATATTTCTCAAGTGATAATCAAATGTTATTTTTCCTAAGGGATCTAATTAAAATGAAAAAAGACTTTTTAAAATGCCTCTTTCGTCGCCTGATTTCAAAATCTGCGATAATTTATGTGATTACTTAAATGAGAAATGTTAGATCGGTAAAAAGAAAAACAAAAACTATGCCAAGAACATATAATTGGTCGAAAAAAACACAGAAATCCCAAATCTGTTTTCTACACTGCCTGCGAAAACTGTGCGATCACTTTTGTGGGCGGCACATAGCAACAGGTAGCGGCTACAAACTTTCGGCAGACACTGTGAGGCGACAACAAGATAAAATAAATAAAAAAGAAACAAACAAAAAATAAGAAATGGATGCCTGACAACACGAAGCACACCCGCTGCAATAAATAAATATTTAAATCGGCGAATAATAATGTTACAAAACACGCATAAATATGTGTAAAGATACCGATTTAAATATATATATGTTATTTTCTCTCTAGTGATAATGTTTTCCCTCGGGTCATTGCATTTTGGATGCTGAATTATACAAAAAATGAAATAAGTTGCTTGCACTCTTATCTTGAGTTGTGTATTTTTATCAGTTTTATAGTTACATGCATGTATGTATTGATGTACGTATGTATGTACGTATCTCAGCAAACACTTTTATCGTTGCCGGGTAATTTCTTTACAGAATTACTGGATCTAATGCACTTAACTGACTCAGTGGAAATAGTAATAATAGAAACAATAAGTTTATAAGGCACAGTACAGTCGGGCCCCTATAAAGTGCACTGCATAGATGCAAGACCACTGTGTACACAATTTCTAAATTTCGTGTTATATGTTACACTGTACGCTACACATTTATTTATTTAGTTCCATATTTATTTCCAATCAAAGAACTTAAGTTAAGGGGAGCGTATATTCCAATTGGAAAAAGGGCGTCGCAGTCTCGAGCAAAAGAAGACAACAAAAGCCGTCAAAACGCCGGCAAAACAAAGACGCGAAGCAGCGGAACAAAGCGGAGTAGCGAAAAGCGACGAAGAGGAGCCATTGGGAGATGGGAAAACTTGCGAGTCTCTGGCTAAAAGCGAATTAAAAGCAGCCGGATATATATACATAAATGCAATTAAATAAAGGGGGCCTGCATGAGAATTGCAGCAAAAATCAAATTTGGACGGGAATCTCACGCACATCGCACGCACTGAACTCACACACACGCTCATTTATATAAATAAACAAAAAAGAAGCAGAAAAATAGCAAAATTACCTCAGCGCACGTTCTTGTTGTTGTTGCCGTGGTTGTGTGTGTGTGTTGTAGTTGTTGCTGGTATCTTTTATATATATTGTTATTGTTGCTGCAGCTGCTGAAATCGCAGCGAATATCGCGACACGTAGACGACCAACGTTAAGGCCAAGAACTTATTGCACATCGGAGAAGCGTTTGGAGGCGCGGGGCGAACTTAAGTCGGTTGTTAAATATTATTTTAACAAAGTTTTTAACAAATACGCGACGTTTTTAGAGCTGGTACAAGAATCGATGTTTAGCTGAAACTATCGATATGCCAACAGCTTAGTACTGATTTGGGGTGACCAGATTCCATGCATTTTGAATCAAAGGCGATTGGCAATCGATAGCGATATAACTTTAAGGAAATACAAGAATAGTAAAATGAACATATATTTATGAACATATATGAAACTTTATTTGAAAAAGTAAAACCATACACATTTATATAGTTTTGAGAAATAATTTCAAGACGTTGGCGGTGAGACAGATATCTGGACATTGCCGATACCATTCGATTAGAACCACACCATTTATTGCCTTTATAAATCAGTATTCTTGAAAAAAACCTGATTATTAAGAAGTGTAATGCACCTGACACACAAATCGCACTTTTTAAAAACAAACAATAAATAAATATTCCCTAAAGTTATTGAAATCAGTTACAAAGTAAACTTCTCCATACCTGTCATCTAGCCAGATTCGACAGCACTGCCGCCTGACAGGCATTAATCGAAACCGATAGGAGCTCTCATCAAGTTGCAACCCTATAGAGACGCCGGGACTTGGTGTAAAGAAAAAACGAAAAAGATTTGTCTTTTTAAGCGCCGCAAAGAATCCGGAAAAACGTGAATATACCACCTAAAACGGATCTCCGGTAAGTGGAAAATGGCTGGGATTAGGTTGTGCGTACAATGGAATAATTGAAAATGCCCACAATGTGACCCGCAGGCTGAAAGACCTACGTGTAGCGCAGGAAAACGAGGAACACCACGAACCAAGATGTCGGACATCTCCAGCGAGGACCTGCGTCGTGAAATTCAGGCGGTGCTGAAGGACGCCGATTTGGCGACCATTTCGGCAAAGAGGGTGCGCGAGCAGGTGGAGGGGAAGCTGAATTGCTCCTTGCTGAGCCGCAAGAAGGAGTTCGACAAGATCGTGATGGAGGTGATCAACGAGCAGCAGGACGAGGAGGACGAAGACGATGACGAGGGCAAGGATCCCGATGCGGATCCCGACGATGAGAGCGAGCCCAGCGAGGAGGAGGACCCCAGCAGCAGCGAGGAGGAGGCCGCCAAGAAGAAGAAGCAGAGCCCCAAGAAGAGGCCACAGCCCACGAAGCACAAGGCGCCCAAGAAGAAGCGCAAGACCCTAAATGCCGACGACTCTGGCACCGAGAGCGATGCCGGCTCCGACTCGGACTACGAGGTGGTCAAGAAGCCGGTGGCCAAGAAGAAGGGCAAGGCAGCCGGGGGAACAGGTTCGGGACGTAAGAGCACCGGCTTCACACGCGCGTACAATCTATCACCGGAACTGAGTGCCCTCATGGGGGAGTCCTCCCTGCCACGCCACGAAGTCGTGAAGAAGGTGTGGGCCATCATCAAGGAGCGCGATCTGTACGACCCCAAGAACAAGCAGTTCGCCATTTGCGACGACGAGCTGATGAAGGTGATGAAGATCCGCCGCTTCCGCACCTTCGGCATGCTGAAGCATCTCAAGCCGCACTTTCTCGACTAGATCAGATCCGCCCTCCGATCCTCTCCAGATGCAAATATATGTGTATGCCTCTCCGCCAGCCTGGTTTACCAACCCCCTGTAACTTTCGGCCCCGCCTGGATTTGTTTGTTCCACAACCTTTGATTAAGATTTAGTTGACGCATGTGTTTAGCATTACCCTAATTAGGACGGGTGTGCACATTATGCACTTTACGGCATTTTAGGAATAGTTCAGATGAACGGAAAATTTACAAAAAAAAAAACGATTATAATACATAATGTGTATGATTTTTTTATGACAAACTCGTGTAGTTTACATTTTATAAAATATCAAAGAAAAACATAACAAGTTTAAGGCAAGTACCGAGTAATAAAAAGAGAAATAGACGAGTGATGCATCTGAAAAATACGAAAGCAACTTTTCCTGGTTTTCATTTCAACGGGGCTGGTGGGGGAAAAATCAATCAGTGGAACAGATCTAATTGCTCAATAAAGAATCCCTTTTTTTATTGTTTTGCGTTTCTCACAAATTTCTTACAAACATTTTTCACTTTTTCTAATATACATATTAGGTGTATATGCAGTGTATATATATATATAATTCTCGATCTGATATATATGCCAGCGTGTATATAATTGAATAAATGGAATACCTTGCACTGCATTTCCATCAACGCTCTCGGGACGAAACGAAAGTACAAAAGTATAATCATAATCATAAGCGGGGGGCATAAACATTAACAAATTAAGTACGTAAACAATACGAGAGGTTAAATCGATCACTTATTGCCCAGCTGTCGTAGCTCAAGAAAGGGATTAGTCGGGAAAGTCGTTAACATTAAAATGTACATTGATTTCATGCGAAAAAGTTATAGAAATGTCATGCAAATATGCTAGAAACCATTATACAAGTCAATTCCCATTAAAGATATTATCAATTCCGAATTAGAAGTTTACATTTAGAGAACTAATCGCGTCTTTTGAGCTACTGCAGTCTGATTGACGACAGGCGTTCGAAGTATCTAAAATAAATTCAAGTAACCGGCTACAAAAAATGTTGATGGGGATAAATTCTTGGGGCAAGATTAGTTTGGGGATTAGAGAGTCATGGTGGATAGGTGAACGGAGAGAATACTCCTGCGGCTAAAGCGAGTGCTAAATACTATGTCGAAGACTTTAAATGCTAACGAAAAGCAACCAAGAATTCCGCTCGAGCTAAACTAAGCAATACAATGGTAATAGTAACTTTGTGTTCTCCTTTCCGTATCCTTTTGTGTTTTCCGCGCGTGTATGTGTGTGTGTGTCAACAATTGTTTTAAATAGTTTTACTTCTTCGCAAAGACAATACTTTCGTTGGCGTTGTTGTTTCTTCTAATTGCTGGTGTTATTGTCCGCATCCGCCCGCCGTGCATTCTAGTAGCGGTAGTAGTTGGGCTTGAAAGGACCGGCCTTGTTCAGTCCCATGTACTTGGCCTGCTCGTCGCTCAGCTCCGTCAAATGGGCATCGAAGGTGGGCAGGTGCAGGCTGGCAACATACTCGTCCATCTTCTTGGGCAGCAAGTAGACATCCGACTTGTAGCGTCCGGGCGGGGCATTGAAAAGCTCGATCAGGGCCAGGGCCTGGGTGGCCGAGGTGATGGACACGGCGAACGAGGGGATGCTGGAGCAGCTCAGATTGACCAGCCTGCCCTCGGCCAGCAGTATGATGTACTTGCCCTCCGGCCAGATAATGTGGTCCACCTGGGAGCGCACCTTCTCCCAGGTCAAGTCCGGTGTGCGCAGGCCATTCACGTCGATTTCCGTGTTCGAGTGGCCCATGTTGCACACGATGCAGCCACTCTTCATCTTGTCCATGTGCTCGCGCACCACCACGTTCTTGTTGCCGGTCGCCGTCACCACAATATCCACGTTGCGGATCACCTCGTTCAGTTTGACCACACGGAAGCCATCCATACTGGCCTGCAGGGCACAAATGGGATCGATCTCCGTGATGTACACAATGCAGCCCTACGATAGAAGATTAAGAAGTTAACAAAAGTATATCATACTAATGGTATGGGTGCCATTTACCTGTCCCTTTAGAGCCTGAGCACATCCCTTGCCCACATCGCCGTAGCCACAGACCACAACCTGCTTGCCACCGAACATCACGTCCGTGGAGCGCTTGAGGCTGTCCAGAATGGATTCCTTGCAGCTGTACAGGTTGTCGAACTTGGTCTTCGTCACCGAATCGTTGACATTCATCGCCGGCACCGTCAGCTTGCCGGCCTTAGAGAGCTGATAGAGTCGATGTACTCCGGTGACGCTCTCCTCCACGATTCCCTTGACCAACTTGAACATGGTCGGGTACTTCTTCAGCATCAAGTGCGTGGCATCGCCGCCATCGTCCAGGATCATGTTTGGCTGCCAGTTCTCTGCGTTCACGCATCGATCGATGCACCACCAGAAGTCCTCCTCCGTCTCACCGCGCCAGGCAAAGATCGGGATGCCAGATTCAGCCAAAGCAGCGGCCACTTCGTTCTAAAAAATAGCAAACTATCAGCATACCACGGAAAATAAGCAACGATTTTGAGTTTGTTTAAAAATAGGAGTTCTTGAAGGCTAATAAAATGATTGTCAAACAAGTAAAGCCCTCGAGAGTTGGCCTGATAAATGGAGTCACCCTAATGCGGCGTAAACATTTGCTAATATCTGACTTATATCGAGCTGATAGGGCATCGGGCTCCACCCTCGCTAAGCACGGCACTCGTAGCTCGGCTGATAAGTCGCAGGTGATACAGGTGAATCAGCGTGACAGGCTGTCGGGGGCCGTGAGCGATAAAAGCTGGCACGGATGGGTGCATAAATGATCGGGGAAGGGCGCTCGCCCTCGCACTCGCATCGCTTCATTAGAGGAGCCATAAATTGTTTAGCGTCAGCAGACTCGTGATAATTGCATCAGCCACGCCGCAGGAATAGGCAAACAGAGATCGCAGTCGATCCGATGCTGGAACTCAAACTGCGTCCGTAACTTCCACTCCCAATGGTATGGCGACCCAATTCAGGGCACATCAATTACTCAGCGATTGCCAAACACTTGAGCCGCGGGCGCTTAATTGATTAACATGGCTTGATTGATCATTTGTTTGCGTCGCCTGGCGTGACAACAATTGTCTCCAAGCGAGCGAGCAGATCAAGTGACCGAGCAGGCATATGCATATGAATTTAAATAAATATAGGAAAATAAGTTAAGATATCTCTCAAGAGTTTCCATTAAGTGCATTAAGCAGCCTATGAATACGTAAGAACCCCATTACATTTTCACACGACATCCGGAGTTAATAGCTAAACCAACATGGCGGATGGGTCGTAAACCAGAACTCACCTGCGTGGAGTAGATGTTGCAGGCGGCCCAGCGCACGCTGGCGCCCAGTTCCACCAGCGTCTCGATGAGCACGGCAGTCTGGGCGTTGATGTGTGTGCAACCCACGATCTTGGCATCCTTCAGAGGCTTGTCCTCGGCCGCCCGCTTCTTCAGCGCTATGATGCCCGGCATCTCCTGCTCCGCAATCTCGATCTCCCTGCGCCCAAATGCATGCTGGGCGACTATGTTCCTTACACAGAAGTCGGAGCTGCCTTTGGAGTTCTTCTGGACCTTCTCCCTGGGCGGCACGTCGTCGCCATCCTCGCTGCTGCCCGTGTAGCTGGCGGAGCTGAAGGAATCCGTTGAGGAGGCACTAAGCGAGCGGCTCCTGTACCGACTTGTCTTCTTCAGAGCCGAGGACTGCTTGGTGGCCGGCGGAGGAACCACCACGCTGGCATCCTGCGGCGCCGGTCCAGCCTGCTGCTGCTTGTCGCCGCCTCCGAATCCAGGATCAACTACCACAGTGTCTGCCAGGTTGTTCATGTTGGAAGTAGAGGGTAATCTGGGGATTTCCTTACTATCCTTTAGTTGTCTCCTTGCTCCAGCTCCTAGTGCTCCACCTTCTGCGACTCCTGAGTTTGCAATCCTTTTCCGGTGCTCCTTCGAACGGCCGTCTTGGATGTTATGTAAAGCCTGAAATCCAAGCAGGATGCGCTGCAAATAGCTGAGTGGCCTGGCCTGGGTCTATACGAACTGCACAATCACGTGATTTGTCGACGTTGTGGAGCCCACAAATTGCAAAATTAATTGTTTTTAGTGCGAGTCTCCTTTGTTTCACCTCTCCACTATTGTTGTTGTTCTTCTTCTTCTTTTGCGAATGGGGGCTACACTTTGGATCCGGGGCTTGCTGGGAGTTTCCGGAGAGGGGATGATGATGCAGCCGTCGGCTTTCGGGCGACGTTGTTTGTGTGGCGACCAAGTGGGGGATCGTTTGGCGATCGCTTATTGAATTTGATTTTATCCGGAGAAAAGAGAACTAAACCGAACCGAGGACAGTAAGCGAGACACGCGAAAATACCAAAAGCAGAAGGCGTTAGTGCTATTCTTCAAGTGTGGTAAGTTCCCACTGAAGAAAGGCCAATGTAACGACTTTTCAACTAAACTTATGTTTTTAAGTTCTTGCAATCAAATATATGTTTATTTTTATTAAGCAAAGTAAAAAATCGTGATTCACACCTTCTCAGCTGCAGTACAACCTGACTGCAAGTCTTTTAAATCTGTTGGGTAAATTAATGAGTCAAACAGAAATTGGCAAAGTATTCGAGGTTTATTAAAAACAAATAGTTAACACATTCACCCTACATCTCCTCCAGGTAGCCGCACAGCCCGTAGTCATCTGCCGTGGTGACCAAGTGCGCTTCGACGAGAAGGCCCTCCTTGTAGGTCTGTCTCTTGGCAATCAAACGCGACAATTCCTCCGGGGCAAGTGGTCCTTGCTTGGCGTGTTTCTGGATGAAATCCGCCGCCAGTTGTCGATCCACGACGGACATCTCCAGACTGCGACTCCAGGCGAGCAGGGCCAGCGGTCGCTCCGGACTCAGAGCCAGCGAGGGTGACACCAGATGGCGATACAAACAGCCACCCACAATGTCCTGCAGCTGCTTCACTTGGCCGGGAAATGCGCAGGGATGGTAGAGCATCACGATGGCACCTTCCGCCAGATTACGCACGTATCGCTGTGGTGGCAAGTAGGAGTAGGTGCCATATTCAGCGGGCATCGGGCGATAGGGGCCACTGGTAATAATAAAGGTTTGAGTTTGAAATTAGCAGGAAACTATAATATAGTTCGCCTTACTTGGTGGCAGGCAGATGGGAGTAGCTGATGGACTCATTAAGGCACTTGGCAGGCGGCAGATAGGCGCTGGGCAGAAAGTGCTCCGTAAGAATGGCTTCTCTGGACAAATCTGGCTGATACAAGCTGCGATTACTGCTGATGCAAAGGAAATTCAGGCTGTCACGGATGTCATTTGGATCGAAGTCCACGGCAAGGTTGCTCTGAAAATTGGTAATAACAATGATAGAAAAAGATGACTAATACTAGGCATTCATAGGTATTTAAGGGGGTTCTCCATATTGCGTACCTTCTTTTGTTTGGTGGAACACCCTTCAAATGTTATCTATAAGTCTAAACTCACCTTGCCATCATCACAGCTCCGTTGTTTAGTCTTGTGCGGTTCGTTGGTATCCTGCGGAAACCATTTTCCCTTCCAAGTATCCTGTGTGGTGGACTCCGCCGACTTGGTTTGCTTCTCGACCAGCGGTTTTTTCTTCACCACGTGCGGCTCTCCGGGAGCTTGTGGAAACCACTTGCCCTGCCAGCCATCCTTGGTTGTGGACTCCAGCAGAGGAACTTCCTCAGTGGTGCTCTTCATTTTGGATTCAATCGCTTTTTGCTGTTGTCCCGGGGCATGGGGAAACCACTTGCCCTGCCAGTTACCCTTGCCGGGCGATGCACCTAATGGAACCTGCACACGTTGCACTTCATTGGAAATGTCGGGTGGGGACTTCCCAATCTTCCCTAGCTTCTCATCAGGATCAAGAGTTGGTTCCAGCAGATTGGCCTGAGACTTCTTGATGGATTTCGCATCGATGAGGGCAACCCCAAAGCACAAGAGAGTCAAGTAATTCCAAATAAACATAATAATTGCAAGCGAAAGAAAAACAAAAGCGCAAAATAAGCAAACAAAAATATAATTAAGAACTTTGCAAAACAGCTGTGGAGCTGCGTTTTTCAACACTGACCAAAGCATGACTTTGTTGCGGGGTAGCAACAGGTGGTTTGGATTTTGAATCAATCTCCGATGATAATTATGTGTTGTTTAAATACTAAGTTACATTTATTTACGGGAATATAAATATTTACATGCTAAGCACACAACTTATAAAATGAACATAAAAGTAAATTTAACATGACTACTTAAATCAAGCAGATTGCTTGCATTATAATTCAATAGTTAATCAATGTATATTTTAAATATCCAGACTGGGTTTTAAAGTTTAATGACAAATTACTCACAAGAAATCGGCTTATATCAATAAATTATTTCATTTTAAAATACCCCGTTCGACGCATCCCCCGCATTGCCCTTAGCAGGGGGTATTTGGTGAACTTCTCACACCTGGCCACACTGGTCGCAGCAACAAAAGAAGAAGAACAAGGGCCAACTTGATGGTCACTTGCTACTGCGCTTTACTAATTCATTATTTTCCAAAATAATGCACATATATACCCGCCCACAGCCGCGCTGCGCCCCCGCCAATCGAAAAATGTGAGTGGTAAGCGTTTTTACCAGAGTCTTATCAACAATTTAAGCCTCAATTCTCTTCCGTTTCCGTGATTCGCCACCCAGAAAACAATAACAAAGGGGTGTTGTTGTTGCTGTCGCTACTGCTGCGCTGGAAAAACAACTCGCATAAAATTTTAAAACGCACAAAGAAGGCGAACGTGGAAAGTTAGGCCAACAACTCAGACGTGATGTCGTGGTTTAATCCCTGGGATGGCCTCAAAACAAAAATGTGTCGCTACCTGCTGCAGCGATACCTGGGCCAGTTTTTCGAGAATAACTTGAACCTGGAGCAGCTGAAGGTGGACCTTTACAATGGCAAGGCGGTGGTGGAGGACATATTCCTGAAGGTCAACGCGTTCAACGATCTCTTCGAGGACCAGGGCTGGGCCTTCGAGGTGGTCTCGGGCCACATTGGCCGCCTGACCGTCGTGGTGCCGTGGAATGCGCTGATGACCAACGACAGTAGCCTGGAGATCCACAATCTAACCATCACACTGAGGCCAGTCACACGCTACCAGAGCGGCACCACCATGCTGGAGTCCATGTGGTCGTCGGTGAGCAGCTCGATGCAAATGGCCGAGGAGTGCATGAAGCAGGTGGATGACGATGTGCCATTCCTGAACCACAATAACGCCCTGATTGGGCTAGAGAAGTTCGCAGAGACCATCGACAACGTGCTCAATCGCATACGCGCCAAACTGACAAATACTACTTTGAACATTGAGTACCTGCTGCCCAGATCGGACCGAAAGCTGGTGCTCTCCTTCCAGGCCAGCCATGTGGAGTACAAGAACAAGACGGGCTACGAGATGCCCATGTCCACCTCCCAGGACACTGAAACCGAAGAAGATCCCAACAGCAGCTTCAATGCACTGCCCATGATAGCCAAGCACAATTTGGTGATCGAGGGACTTAGTTTGCACACCTCCGAAGTGCTTGATGTGATGGATCACCAGTTTGGACCCACTCCCTACGAGCAGCTCTGCAAGATTGTGGAACTCAAGGGCGCGCAAAACATCCAGATCAACATCAAGCAGACGGAAAACATAGTGGGGCCCAAGGTCAGCCTAGAACTAAGTCTGGACGACATATACTTCATGCTAACGCCGCGTCAAATTCACCTGCTAATCGAGTTCTCCAAGGGCTTCAACTGCGGCGGTCAGCAGGAGCGACCCAAAAAGGGCAGGAGCTTGAAATCGGCTCCGCCCAGTGAGTATCAGATGCAAAGTCTGCAGCAGCCCACTCGTATGACGGGGATTCTGGGCCAGAATGCAGACTGGTGTACAGGAATGTCAGAGGCGGATCCTTCCGAATATTCCGCTTACGGAAATCCCCCGAGAAGCGGTTACGCACGGAGTCGAAAGATGAGCGAATCCACAAACAGCATGGTCACCTCCTGTACCAATACACTGCAGCAGGAGCTGGGCTACACAGAGAAGTCCGGCGAGATCCTCAAGTTCAAGGTGCAGATCTCGAAAATCTACGGAATTGCTTTGCACCAGGACATTCTTATCCAGAACACGGCCAACATCGACAGTTGCAGCACGGTTTTCGATCACGCAAGTTACCTTCGCTACTCGGACACTGCCAGTGGTTTCTTCTTGGGCACGGTCCTGGAGAATCACATGCCGCTGCCAAATCAGCAGTACCTTCTGCTACGAGCAGCCCCAATAATCGTTAGTGGAAGCCAGCAGCGCTATTTCCAGGAGCTCACATCGAGGACTACTCTGTCCGCCACTGCGGTGGATCTCATCGAAGTCCTAGACAACTCCATGGAGCACCTGCTCCAGTTTGACCGCCAGAGAAACTGCCCGGATGGCTACCACATCCGACCGGAGATCGTTCTCACCCAGAGCTCCTCGTTCATGTTCAAGCAGAATCACAATCGTTGCTCCAACAAAATTGAATGCAGTTTGGATGAATGTACGGCGGAATTGGATATATCTATATACGATAGACTGGGGGCGCTCTTTGGGAGCTCTCCGTTTTCCGGGGATTCCGATTCTTCAACGCCCTATCCAGATGATCCCAACCAAACGGAGTTTGTGGTGAAGTCCGAAAATCTGCGTCTTCACTTGCGTTTCCCTGTGGTGGATGGCAGAGCCGCCAACGATCCGCAAAAGATTCCCTGGTGGAAGAAGAATGTGCGACGTGATTTCTTGGCCGTGGAGTTCCGCTCCCTGGTTGTTAGTTCCAGGTCTCAGATAAGCATCGTTTCGGATGAACTAGATGTGTTCTATTGTGACGCGGATAAGCAGAGTGCCGTGCATCTCCTGAAGTGCCAGCAAAGAATGCAGCCGAACAAGAAGATCCAAATTGACGTACTGCAGTTAAAAGACACCACTGATGGCCAAAAGAAGCCAAGGAAGTCTCCGTTTAGCTCAAAATGTACCTTTGGCTACACCTCCCATGTTGAGGGACTCGATTGTAGCGTGGACAAAACCGATTCCCTTTTACCCGGCGAAACGGAGGAGATCAATGAATTCTGCGACAGTTGCACCCAGTCCTCCAAGCTGAAGATATTTACGTTTATACCGCACGTAAAAGTAGTGCTGGAATCCAAGAGCATGTATGAGCTGATATACAATCGCTTGAACGGAGATCTCTTCATGTGGGAACCGCGTTCTCCGCACTACGAAAACAACACGGATAACGAAGTCCCAGAGTCAAAAGACCTGTATGCAGAGCCCCAGCTGGAAGAGTTCAAAAGAAACCTGCTGCTCAGTACGAGTGCCATGGAGAGCAGCATCTACTTTTCCATGGCGGAGCCAACGGTTTCTGCTCCACCGGCGCCACCAGTGCGGAATGAAGCCTTCTCCTTTGAGTTGTTTGTGGAGCAGGGATCTTTGATTCTTTTCTCGCATCTTCTAGATCCCGAGACCAACCAGCGATCCAAGGAGTGCGGTAAGTTTCAGGTGAACTTAAAGGAGCTGCGTTTGTTTACAGTGAATGGCTTGGACAACGATTCGAATCGGAGTTTCTTTTGCATCCAGCTGGGCGAGATCGAGGCCTTGCATTGCGGGAATACGCTGCAGGACTTGGAGCTGGCTTGGAGTGATTTGGCGGATGAAAAGCTGCTGCCCACCATCTATAACTTTGCACATGTTCATCAGCAGCAGGACAGGAAAAGAATGGAGGTGTTATCACTCGTGGCTGAGATCAAGAAGCAACCGGAGCAGCGCATCAAGAGGATGAAGATGTCCTTTGGAATAAGTGGCGCCATTCTGCAGCATCACTCCTGCCACTCGGAGCACTCTTGGCTGAATCAACTGATTGACTTTATGGACGTGGCCGACTTTCCCATTGAGGAATACGAACCATTTGCTCTGGTCTCCGAGCTGCAGTTGCATGTTTGGAATGCTGGGATCGACTATCGCCCGAAATTCTTTCCACAACGTGCGTTCCTGGATCTGGGCTACTGCACCTTGAGCAGCAATATCATATCATCGATGAGTGGCTGCACCTTGCGACTGCTGGCCGAGGATTGCGTCCTGCACCTGGGATTGGTTAAGGAATCCAACGACTCCCTGATACCTGTACTGAACCTGGGACTCCTGAATATATCCTTCCGTTTGAATGCAGAAGGTAGTGGACAACCGCGAGTGGATCTGCGCTCTTCCATCCACGATATGCATCTGAAGACTTGCTACGATTCGGCAGCAGCTTTAGCCCAACTTATAGCCTATGTGGCCAACGACAGGGACTTGTGTCCGCCAGAGGAGCCCATCTTGAATGAGGACACCAAGCCCGCAGAGCCAAAACCAAACGAGGAGCATGAGGTGAGCGATCACACCCAGAACCATGTGAGCAAACTGATGGCCGATGCTGTGATAGACGTAGAGTGCTCGCCCAATCTCAGGGCTACGAAATCTCCAGGTGGTCGGGAGGAGGGCATTGAGATATTCTACTTTCCGGATGAGCCCAAGGAGAAGAGGAAATCTACGCCCGCCAAGCTACAGACCACATCCCTGATGGTCGAGAGTCCCTCGGTCATCGGAGACATCCTGGACTTTGAGTCGAATGTGATCTTACAGTCCTACTACCACCAGAGCCAAGTGCAACCGCAGACTTCACTGGGCTCTCAAGTGCAACAGGAGCTGGGTTCCCTGGGCAACGCGTCCCTGGAGGAGCGGGATTTCGACATCATCCACGACGAGGAGATTTCACGCATGGACAAGTTCGGTGTCAAGCAGATTTACATCTCCGATGACCCTCTGCAGATTGTGGACAACCACTTTGAGCTGCCGCACGAGAAAGTGGATCTGCTAAGGCCTCCAGCTAATTTCCCAGTGGCCGAGAGCACTTACACCCTCTGCGAGATGACCTTCACATGGCACCTTTATGGAGGTCGGGATTTTCCCGATGAACCGCTCAAGAAATCCTCTTCATCGGCAACCAGTGGCTTTGGCATGTCCGATACCTACAAGTATGGCGTGTCTCAAGCTCAAGAGCAGGATAAACAGGACAAAAAGGGTTCAAAGAAGAGTCTGCCCAAACAACCCAAAGGATCGCAGCGCAATCTGGAGGTTCTAGTGGAGATGCAGCTCTCCAAGATTCGATTCTCCTACGAAACCTATCCGTTGACCTCTATGTACTCGTCCCGTCAGGTGCTCCTTGTGTCGGAAATCGAAATAAGAGATAGATTACGCTCGTCGGACATCAACAAGTTCCTGTACCACCCGACGGGCAACAATTTATCCCACAAGCCGGACGAGAACATGGTCATAGTAAAGGCTCTGAATGTGCGTCCGAATCCGCAAAAGAGCTCCGCGGAAGAGTGCTCCCTGAGGGTCTCCATTCTGCCCATAAAACTCAACATTGACCAGGATACTCTGCTCTTTCTCGAGGACTTCTTTTCGGGCATGTTCCGAAACTCCGCTAGTGCTGCTGGTGGCACTAAGACGGAGGTCAGCAGCTCGTCGGCAACGGACATGCCGGTGATGTCGGTGAGCAAAATGCCGGACGAGTTTTCCGATGAATTGCCCGATTCAGAAGTTAAGGAGATGGTGGAGAGGAACCTGAATGTGCTGATTGAAGAGAACAGCTTGGATGTGGAGTTGGAGGAGGATACCGCCACGGCTTCACCTGTGTTCTTCCGCGAGGTGATCTTCAGTCCAGCACTACCCATTTGCTTCGACTATCATGGAAGGCGGATTGAACTTTCCCGAGGACCGGTCACCGGCCTAATCATGGGTCTCGCCCAGCTGCAAGGATCCGGAATTAATTTGAGGGAAATTGTGAACCGCAGGGGCATTCTGGGATGGAACAAACTGTGCGAGTTCCTGGCCAAGGAGTGGCTGAAGGACATCAAGCGGAATCAACTGCCTAATATCCTAAGCGGGATTGGACCCACGAATGCGGTGCTTCAGCTTTTCCAGGGTATATACGATCTTTTCCGGCTGCCCATCGAGCAGTACAACAAGGATGGACGAATTATCAGGGGATTCCAACTGGGTGCCCAGAGTTTCACCGCTCGCACAGCACTGGCTGCCTTGGAGATCACCTCCAGGATCATACACCTGCTACAATTCACGGCGGAGACTACCTTCGATATGCTATCTGCAGGTCCTTCCATGAAGAAGCGGAAGGGCGGCAGGCAGGGCAAGAGGAGGCGACAGGGACGACCCAAGGACCTGCGCGAGGGCGTGGCCAACGCCTACACCATAGTGAGAGAGGGCATCAACGAATCGGCCAACACACTCATCGAAGCCGCCATCACGGAGCACGACCAGAAGGGCTACAGCGGAGCGGTGGGCGCGGTGGTGCGCCAGATTCCGCAGTTGGTCGTCTGCCCGGCGGTGCTTGCCACCCAAGCCACCACCAACATCCTGGGCGGCGCCAAGAGCTCGCTGGTTCCGGAGGCCAAACTGGAGGCGCGCGACAAGTGGAAGCAGGAGATCCACTAGGCAACTGCTCCAGAGATCGACTAGGTTTACGGTAGCTATAGTTCACGGGGCTTACAGCATAACGCAATGTTTTTTATTGTTTTACTAATAATAAATAATGTACATAAAAGGAGCACTTGCACGAGGCGGCGAGGTGATGAGGGACTTGGGATCCCGAACGGTGATTCCGACATGGGTGTGATTGAACTTATCCTTTTTAGCCATACTACAGTACATGAGAGTTATATTTTTTATTATTTTACCTGAATAAATATGTATATAAAAGAAAAAGATTACGTATTTCTTCATGGATCTGCTTAAAGGTTAAGAACTGCCAACCCTTTACTATGCCAACTGAAACGCACAACGAGAAATCACTAAACTCTTAGCTAAAAATGCTGAAATATTTATAAAAACAACTCGCAGCTTACAAAATAATTCAAAAAGACGTTACTTTTATTTGTATGCTTCTCTGTAATTGTCAAGTTTCTGTAAACAGCTGTTTGCTTGCTGTTCGGGGCGAATGGCAGTCCGTTGGCGCATGGTTTACGTAAAAGCCGCATAAATCGTTGGAAATATTAGTTAAAAATAGGTATCTAATCTAAAAATTTTACATAAAACCATGTCCAGCGCGCTGACTCGCCTGTTGGAGCGCCTGCCACTGAAGAAACAGACGGCGCAAAGCGGTATCCGTGTTTTTTCCAACCAGGAGCAGCAGCAGCAAGAAGTTGAGGATGATGAAGGTAAACAATTAAGTTTCTCTTGCTTACACGTTTTATAAATGATATATCTTCCTGTTCGGCCAGAATTCAGGGTGCTCAGCCTGCGGACGGTGAAGCAGCAGTTCCAGAAGCGCCAGCAGGTCCGCCGGGATCCCATCACACCGCCGCGCACTGGCCGCATGGCGGTGGATCAGGACTGGACGGCCGTTTGGCCAGGACCACGTTCGTTCCACCCTGCCAGTGTGCCTCTGCCACTGCGGCAGGGATTCACGGAACGCGGAGCAGCAGCCCCGTCGAAGTTCGCCAATGCAGAGCTGATGAAGATACCCAACTTTCTGCACTTGACACCGCCGGCCATCCGTCAGCAATGTGAGGCCATCAAGAAATTCTGCACGCCATGGCCAAAGGGTCTGGAGACGGAGGCCAAGTGGCAGCGCCACTTCCCCCTGGAGGTCACCACCACGGACTACTGCCAGAGTTTGCCCACGATCAGGAATCCGGAAGCCAGGCGCGTCACCATTAGCCTGAAGCTCTCTGACCTAAAGTTCGATGCGCACGCCAGGGATAAGTTCCTGCGCCTGGTAGGCGATCGCTACGACAAGGACACGGACCTCGTTACCTTCGTCACGGATCGCTGTCCGCAGAAGAAGCAGAACTACGACTACGCCCTGTATCTACTCACCGCTTGCTACCACGAATCCTTTGTCACCGAGCCCTGGGAGGCCACCAAATCGGAGGCCGATATGGAGGTCTATCTGTTCGAGCGCAACCAGTCGAAGCTCTCCGCCGAGGAAATCCTCAACTGGAACGCCAAGGAGGGTGCTCCAAAAGTGGTTCCCAGCAAGTCCTTCGCTGATTGTGTGGAGCAATTGATAAACGAGGGCGAAAACGAGTACAACTTGGGCAAATACAAGGAGGAGGTCAAGAAGATGTTGAACATTGCCTAGGAAACTGGATAGTTGAGTGAACCAATAAAGCAAGAAGTTGTTAACAAATAAAAATAAAAAGTATTTGAATGTTACAATATTTCCCTTGTTAACAATTTTAAATTGAATATAAATTGAACCATGTAAACCCCCTTTACTACGCCCCTTCTTCGGGGCGAATGTCCGAACAGCTGTTTTCAATAATGTGCGTGCCCGTGTGAATGGCATTAGAACAGCGCCAAGAACAGAGCCAAAAAAAAAACCGAATTTCCGCGGACGTGGAAGCAAACTTTTGTTTTGCTATGCTAATTAGTATTTTAGTAGTTAATGGGTTTATTCAACCGCGATCGGATAGAGCTTTGAGTGGAATGCAGTCGTAGAGAGGTGAGAACGTTTCACCTGATTAAAGGTATATAATCCGGAATAATAAACAAAGTCAATCGCTTAAGTCTTTCTAAGTTATAGTACATTCATTGACATATGTCTGCGATAAGGTAACTATCCAGCGGATGTTCCTTCAGCGCAGTAAAATATCATTTCTATTATCTTAACTTTCGTATTGGTGAAAATGACTCGCTTATCTTGTATTTTTTGTATGTGCGACCCAAAAAGATACATATGTGCTTACGTTTCTGTATTTTTCTACTTTTCTCTTTCACGCACAGACCACGTTGCAGTGCCAGATAAAGAGACAAAGCAGCAAACATCGGCAGCACCTGAGCTAACAAGCCAATATCACCAGTACCTCGAGATACACTCCACCGACTTTAATGGTTCACGTAGAGACCCGTAGAGCGCACACGTAGCCACGGATATCCGGCAAAGATGCGGCGACCCAATCTCAAGTGGATAGTGAAGGCCTCGCTGCTCTTGTTGATCTCCCTGACTCTCTTCATACTGATAACCAGCTGGATCTCATCTACTCCGTACACCAACAAGCCAGTCCATCATGGCGTGGAGCCCGTGCCCGAAAAGGCTGGCCTTTCCGGCGATGTCCAGGTGAAGGTGCCAGCTGTAAGGCAACCAGAACCTCAGAAACCACAGGAACCCGACTTCGAAGAGAATCCTGAGCTGCAGAAGATCGATGAGCCCGAACCGGTGGATGAAGAAGTCGATAATCCGCATCCGGCGGACGAAGAACCGCGACAGCAGCCCCAGGAGGAGCTCCAAATGGCTGCGCCGGCGGACGCTTCGGTGAAGAAGGACTGGCATGACTATACGTTCATGGAAAAGGATGCCAAGCGCGTGGGCCTCGGGGAGGGCGGAAAGGCCTCCTCTCTCGACGATGAGTCCCAGCGAGACTTGGAGAAGCGAATGTCCCTGGAAAATGGATTTAATGCCCTGCTCTCGGATTCCATATCGGTTAACCGCTCGCTGCCCGACATCCGCCACCCTCTGTGAGTTCTTCATCAAAAATCACTTAGTTTCGCTCAATTTGGGAAGCGAGATAAGGCAGTGGCTCCTAAAATATGTACTTCTATAATGTGAAAGTTAGATAAGACCATTTAGCTTGCTTCAAATGCTTATTATTTTATAGCAGGAAGATATCGAATTAATTATATCAGTGCAGGGATATCTGTAAATGAATATTTTATTGCCAATTCAACTTATATCAATATCTTTATCCACTTGCAGATGTCGCAAGAAGGAGTACGTAACGAAGTTGCCCACAGTCAGTGTGATCATCATCTTTTACAACGAATACCTGAGCGTGCTGATGCGCTCAGTTCACAGTCTGATTAATCGCTCGCCGCCGGAGCTGATGAAGGAGATAATCCTGGTGGACGATCACAGTGACCGCGAATATCTGGGAAAGGAACTGGAGACCTATATAGCGGAACACTTCAAGTGGGTGCGCGTGGTGAGGCTGCCAAGGCGCACGGGACTGATTGGAGCCCGAGCGGCGGGCGCTAGGAATGCCACTGCCGAGGTCCTCATCTTCCTCGATTCCCACGTGGAGGCCAACTACAACTGGCTGCCACCTTTGCTGGAGCCGATTGCCCTGAACAAACGGACGGCGGTGTGCCCCTTTATCGATGTGATTGACCACTCCAACTTCCACTACCGGGCGCAGGATGAGGGAGCCCGAGGAGCCTTCGACTGGGAGTTCTTCTACAAGCGGCTGCCATTACTGCCAGAGGATCTAAAGCATCCGGCCGATCCGTTCAAGAGTCCCATCATGGCTGGCGGCCTGTTTGCCATTTCCAGGGAGTTCTTCTGGGAACTGGGCGGCTACGACGAGGGCCTGGACATCTGGGGCGGAGAACAGTATGAGCTCAGCTTCAAGATCTGGATGTGTGGTGGCGAAATGTACGATGCGCCCTGCTCCCGCATTGGGCATATCTATCGCGGACCTCGCAACCATCAGCCGAGTCCCAGGAAGGGCGATTACCTGCACAAGGTGAGTTCAGCAGTACAGGATTAAGAGTGCTAAGAGTTCTATGGGTAATCTAAATGGGGAATGGGAAATGGAGCCATAAACGGGTTTCATCCAACATCAACAGACAATCCCATTTAGTTTCTTCATTTTTTTAAGACCCCATAAAAATTCTTTTGTCTCTGAACTTCGCTAGTTCATTTTACAAGTTTTTATTTTATTTTTTTTTTTTTGCGGACGAACTCGGCGTGTTGGTTCTAATTAGAAATTTATATGTTGACTCTTCGTGGTATATCTTTATATCTTAGTTTTGTGTACTCTGGCATGTAGCTAGCCGAACTTGGCACATTGTTGTGAAAAATATTTGCGATTTGCGCATATTTAAAATGGGTTTTGTGGCTTTCGAAGTTAACTTGATTGCAGCCATGGCAACCAATTTTATTTAAGATTTCTTCGCCGACGATTTCTCAGTAATTATGATTTTTATCAAGGCAATCAATCACTTAATTAGACCCATCGACTAACTTTTTGATTACTTTGCAGAACTACAAGCGAGTGGCGGAGGTGTGGATGGACGAGTACAAGAACTACTTGTACAGCCACGGAGACGGTCTGTACGAGAGCGTGGATCCTGGCGATTTGACGGAGCAAAAGGCCATCCGCTCCAAGTTGAAGTGCAAGTCCTTCAAGTGGTTCATGGAGGAGGTGGCCTTCGATCTGATGAAGACCTATCCGCCGGTGGATCCGCCGGCCTACGCCATGGGCGCCCTGCAGAATGTGGGCAATCAGAACCTGTGCCTGGACACGTTGGGCAGAAAGAAGCACAACAAGATGGGCATGTACGCGTGTGCCGACAACATAAAGATTCCGCAGCGATCGCAGTTCTGGGAGCTCAGCTGGAAGAGAGACGTGCGCCTACGGCGAAAGAAAGAGTGTCTGGACGTCCAGATCTGGGATGCCAATGCGCCCGTTTGGCTGTGGGACTGCCACAGCCAGGGTGGCAACCAGTACTGGTACTACGACTACCACCACAAGCTGCTCAAGCACGGCACGGAGGGCAGAAGGTGTCTGGAGCTGCTGCCCTTCTCCCAGGAGGTGGTGGTCAACAAGTGCGACTCCGACAATCGGTTCCAGCAGTGGAACTTCGGCTCGTTCAACAAAACGGCGCTGGACAACTACTCGCAGGACCTCGTCCTCAACCTGTAACCGCTGCACTGCAATAGTATCACTTGCCATGTACTTAGAAAACTTCGATGTAAATAACTAGGCTAGATAGGTTGTACGGCCGCTTGGCCACTTAACAATTTACCCCGACTCAAGCGCACATATTCATGGTTGCAATAGAGAGTATCTTTACCTTAAGTATAGTGCATCTCCAACCAATTCCAAATGCCACAAGCATGATTTGTAGCCTTACGTATGCTTCGGAGTTTTGTTTGGTTTTAAACAGGATTCCGAATGAGCTAGCATTAGCCTCTAAATTGTCATAAGTTTGACCCCCGTATGACTTTGTACTCCACAAAAAGTGTTTTCCATTAAAGAATATTTTTTAAATAATAATCACAAGTGCTGGGATGGTTATACCCCCCGTTGTTGCAAATGAAAAATGCAGTCTGGCGATCTTAACTTTGTTTTCGTTTTATTTAATATTAATATCTGTTTGCTTTCCATGCGCGTACTTTAAATAAATATAATTTACGTTTTTCATCCATCCGCTTCGTGCTTCACAATCTGTATATACGTTCTCGGGTTGTGTATCGTTTTACAATATGTATGTATCTCGCTATATCGTATCTCTATCTGATTCTGCACCCGACTGTCGCTAAGTCAGGTGCGATATCTTCGAGCTCTTTTCTGATTTCTGATTTCTGAGTTCTAATTTCTGATTTCTTATTTCCGCTTATTACTTATGCTGCTCAGTGTTGAGTGTTAATTGGTTTTGTTTCTGCTTTATCATATGCCAATATACGTATAGTTTATGTAAAAGGTGTACGCCGAGCGCCCCGCGAAACTCAAAAGTCGTTTTGGGGTGTGTAACTTAATGATGGCAAAGGATTTGCTTTTATTTGAAAATGATAAAAAAGCATTTACAAACTATAATAGTTGTTGTTGGCTTGCGTAATCAGTTAATCAATTATCAATTATCATAAGTTATATTAATATATTATATAAACATTTAAATATTTATCAAAACATGTTTTTTCTTGTTGCTCAAAAGTCTTCTTCGCTGCCTTACATTTAAATTACATTACGTACAGTTTACATACGATCTATATGTCCGTTCGTCCAGGATCATCAAGGATCGTATTATCAATAACCGTTTTGCTTATCCTTTCCTTTCCGCTCTTCTGTTTTATTTTGTGCAAAATATATTTATATGTATATGTAGACTAATTTGATTTGAAATTCAGTTGCGCTGCCACATTTGCATTCTAATCTTTAATTGTATGTTACCTTTTGGATGGATGCAAATTATTCATTGAGTTTTATACAACAATTACAAATGGTTAGGCAAATAAGTTTAGTATTAGTTGTTGGTTGTTTAGTGCTTAATACTTGATTGGTTTCGAGTCTTTTTGGGTTTTTCAAACTAAATCTTGCAGAAATAATAATAACTAGAATTAAACCCCTTATTTGCCGTCGATTTGCGCATAAATAAATATATTTAACTTTCGTGTTTTGCATGTGTGTGTGTTGTGTGTTGCTTAAACTTAGTTTAAATTATGATTAAAGTTTAAAAATGTCTTGCTGCCTTACGCGTTTATCGGTCTAACTCTTTCTCAGCAGGCGTGTGCCGCTCTGTTTGTCTCCTTCTTCCGAGCTCAAAAATATTCAATTCTTCTCTAGCTGTAGTTCTAGTTGTCCTGCTCGCACCATTTTAAACTTCCTGCTTGTTGTCTGGTATCGAATGATAATTCAGCTGAGCATATGGGGAATTTCTTTCAGTGTAAACATAATTTTTCTTGACAGAAATTCGCCATCTGTTTCGTTCGTACAATTTAAATTCGATTGGCACTGCCACTCAAGTTCGAGCCAATCCCAAAGGATAGTCAAATTGTTGGAAAATGGGTATTTAACTAAATTTAAAACTCTTGTAGTGTAGTGTAGTTCTTTTGTAAAAACTGTTTTTCTCTGTTACCAACTATTTTCTTTTGTTGTCTTGCGAAATTCTTTACGTTTTTCTAGTTGCTTGTTAAAAAATGGTTTATTTGTACTTTTGGCAATGATCTTTTTTCAACTCCCACTAACTCTTAGTCTGACTTTTTGTTTCTAAGCAAAAATTTCTTTATTTAGTTTTTGTTTTAGTAGTATTCGTTTTGTTCTTGTTCTGTAGTTCTGTAGTTTGCTTCCTGCTTGTCTTTAAAAATAACTCATTTAACAGAAATCGTTTTGTTGCTGGCTCTTAAGAAACTAAAGTTAATAGTTGATTTTAAACTAACTGCTCTTTCAGTTTAGAAACTTGTTATTTTTGTGTGATTTTTGCTGAGTGAAGTGTGATGTATCTGGGTATTTTCTTGTGGAATGGTGACAACTCTGGCCCGGCAGCGTCAACTGTACTCTTTCAACTGCAACTCTTTTTCCGGGGACTCTTCTAATTCTCCTCCTATGGCACACTAAATCAAACGCATTTACAAAAATAATTAAATCTTCTGTCTCCGTTTTTCTTTGCTTTGAGTGAATTTTCAGTCATACAATCCTGTTCTTCAGTTTCATTTCGATTTAGTTTGGCGGTTTTCGAAAAAAATTTCAATTACTTTCCTCATTATTTCTGAAGTAAATCGAGTAAAAATTTAGTGCTCTTATGTATTTGTCAAAGTTTTTGGTTTCAATCTAGCTTTTTGGAATAACTTTGCGTTGAAAACTCTTTAATTGAAAGTGCTTTAAATCGAAGTTCAAGAAACTCTTCTTTTCGAATTCAATTCAAATATATCTAAAATGTGTTCAATTTATTACTCTCAGAGCCGCCAGGTTCGATCGTAATTTAAACCCGGAACAGGATCGATTTGTGTGGATTCTTAAGATTAGGCCTATGCAGCGGACTCCGGCGCTGGTTACCAGTAGTAGCCTCTCAGCCTGAAGAGATTCAGGTCTGCTGCTGCTGCGGCAGCTGCTGATGCGGAGTGGGCAGCGGCGGCGGTGCTGCGGTGCCAGTGGGCGTGCCCGGCGGTGGGTGGATGAGCCCACTGCCAGGCGGAGGAGGCAGATGCTGCTGCTGCTGGGCGGGGCAGCCACCACCGTTGGGCGCGTTGTTCGTGGACGAGGTCGGACTGCTATTGCCCTCCGGGTATTTCCCCGAAACCACGCACGGATGCGTGGGGAACAGGGTCGTCCACGACGTGGTCGTCAGTGTTGGTGCGTGGAGGGCAACCTTCTCGTTTTTTGACTGCTCGTTGGCCTGGGACTTTTTGGAATCGCTGCTCTTCTTCTTTTTACTGCCGCTGGCTCCGTTCTTTAGCTGTTGGCCATTGGCGGAGGATTCCTTTTTAATGGGCACGGGCTCGTCCTGCATCAGTGCATCCTCGTCGAGGTCGTCCATGTCCTCGCCCGCCGCCTTCTTTATCAGTCGCTCGCGCTCTTCTTTGGCTTTGTTGTCTAGGTCCGTGTTGATCTTCTTCACCCGCATCTTCTCCTCCCACTCGTCGATGCCATGGCGACATCGATTGAGGTTCCTGTGCTGGTAGAAGATCAGGGTCATCCGCGTGGGGTGATGGCGATCTGGCCGGCGCACCGCCGTCGTGGCGTGCATCTCGTGCTTGGCACACTCTATCAGGACACTGCCGTGATTCAGGGCTATGGCCACGCCGCCCATTTGCGGATCCTGGAAGGCCTCGATGTTCTCATTGATCTCAGCCACCTCGCCAATGGGCTCGATTTTGCTGGAATTGGTGCTTCCTGGCGAGGCGACGGGAGGTGCCGTTGTTGCTGCACCTGCTCCACTTGCGGGCGCTTGGTTTCCAGCTCCCGGGTTGCCAGGACCCGCATCATTGCTGGAGGAATCTCCAGTCGGCGTGGGCGTTGCTACTGTATCGGAGTTGGTTTGGCCATTGCTCAGGTCGGGTAATATCGTTTGCGGAGCTTCCTGTTGCTGCTGTTGTTGCTGCTGCTGCTGTTGCTGTTGTTGTTGCTGCTGCTGTTGCTGCTGTTGCTGCTGCTGCTGTAGCACCTGTTGCTGTTGATGATGCAGTGGTCCTGGCACTGGAACCATCGCTTTCTGGAGGCCCACGCCCGCGGGAGCTACTGACCCATGGCTGGCTATCAAGGAACCCGCTCCTGCAGCAGGATTTGCACTGCCATAACCTGAGTTCACGGACCCCGTCTGATGGTGACCATACATGTTCCAGTTGGGCGATGGCGGAGGAGGCGTGGGTGGAGGCGTCTGCTGTGGATACATTCCGTACGGCGAGTACGCCTGATGATACCCGTAGTTGTAGTTCATGTTCTGATAGGCATCATAGGCGGAGTACGCCGAATGCGGCGGTGGTGGTGGAGGCGGGTACATCTGGTAGTTGTTCGGATACTGAGCCGTGTACTGGGCCGTATAGTCGCTGGGCGGTGGCTTTGGCTTCACGAATCCCTCCTGCGGATGGTGCGAGGTGGTCAGCGGTGCGAGGTTCGTCATCGGTTGCATGGCCGTCAAGGCGGTTAGTTTACTCTCCGTGAGATTGTGATGATGGTGATGGTGGTTGACCAGGGTAGTGGAGTCGGGATTCTCCTCGCTGACCAGTCGGCTCTTGAGGTCACCAGGTGCCCCACCCACAACGGGCAGGCCACCGGGCCCCACTCCTCCTGTCAGCGCGGACTGTTGCTGTTGGGCCTGCTGATGTTGTTGCTGCACCTCCGTGGTTACTCCTCCGGGATTGGTTAGATTCGAGGCGGGATTACTGACGAGGGTTTGGTAGTTGCCAGGTCCATAGCCATTGCTCGTTTCCAGCTGTGTTGGGGTAGCCGTAGGCGGAGCTGTGGCCGGAAGAGCTCCTGTTGGTGCTCCGGTGGTCGTTCCTCCGGGAATGGAAGTCGCCGGCGGAACTCCCAATTGTGGTTGAGCCGTAGGAGTAGTGGGTGTCAGAGGTGGCACGCCTGTCACCGTTCCTCCTGGACCTCCTCCTCCTAATCCACCCACCTGCGCCTGCATGCCCATCGGAGCATGGGGCGTTGGCCACTGCCCGTAGTAGTTCCGGGAGTCTATGTAGGAAGCCGTCTGGTAGTCATAGGAGTACGGCGAGTCTAGGACAGTACTTGAGATCTGGTTGGACTGCAGCTGGGCATCCGTGAAGGTGTCGATCATGGTGGCCATGTTCATCAGGCTGGAGTTGGAGCTCATGAGCTGTCCGGGTTGATTGCCCGTGGCTTGGCCACCATTGTTTTGGGGATTGGCATTGGATCCGTGGACGGGTGGGGTACTAAAAGCACTTCCCGCCGGACTGGGATTGTTAGTTACTGGAGTCTGGCACCGCGGCGAGGGAGTCGACGGAGGCGCAGATCCCGGCGTGGAAGCACTCGAGTTATTGGACTGGTTGGACTTTCCCTTGCCCTTCGACTTGCCACTCGCTCCATTGGCGTTCACACCAGTGCCGTTCTCCTTTTTGATGTGCGCGGTTCCCAGGGCTGGCGGACTGCTCTGCTGGTTGTTGGCTTGGGCTTGGGACTGGGCACCGTTGCTGGAGCTGCTCTGGCTGTTGGCATCCCCCACCGCATCCTGATCACCGTCAGGTGGCGCCGCTTCGTCGCCGTCCTTTCGCTTCTTGCCATGCCTTCTGCACGGTATCAAAGGTGTTGATCGCACGCGTACCTCGCAGGGAAATCTATATGATTGAGATGCAAAAATTGGAGGTATTAGCAAGGCACTTGAATAAGTACACTCAGAACAAAAATCGAGCGAGAACGAGGTATGTTTTCAATCGACTTCCTTTCCGAGTGCCCGGGAGCGGCTGCTCAAAACTCAACGGTACACTCACTTGTCCAGCATTTGCACCGCCCCGGTGCGGTGCTTGTCCCTCTGACCCTCGACGCTCTCGAACTCATCCGTGCCGTCCATCGTGTAGAGCGGCAGGACGTGGAACTGCTCGTCGTCTGGGAGGCGGGTGTCCCGGTTGCCGGGCTTCAGCAGCGCTACGTGCACCGTGCAGCCATCCTGCATGTTGTGCAGATCCCTGTGGGAGTGGGCGCAGAAGTCCAGGCAGGCGGTGACCCCTGAGAAGGGCTTTCCGGGCTCCAGACCCAGCCGGCAGTCGCTGGCCTCGTGCTCGTACTTCGTCTGGTTGTCGTAGGATCGCGGACAGACCTGCTTGAACACCGGCGCCAACAGGGTGGCAATCAGGTTCATGTGGTCCTCGATGGCCGCCTCCTCGCTCTTCACGGACAGCCGGAACTTCCGCACCGTCTTGGAGCGGGCGTACTTGCAGCCATTGTAGTACATCGACCAGGAGCAGCCGAAGGAGTACGAGGCGCCCGACGATTCCGGATCGAGTCCTGGAGAAACAAAAGTTTATATTTATACGAATTTCCATGGACTGAATATGAGGTACAAACCTTGGCAGGCACAGGTGCGATTCTCATTGGTGGCACATCTTCGCGTGGTGGGCAGGCCGTACTTGTTCAGCTTTGGGATAAGATTCTTGTAGGCGTTGTCCGCCTCCAGGCGAGGCATTCCGTCCCAGGCCACCATACACACTACAATATATGCAGCTATGCATCTGGATAATAAATATAGAAAATTATCAATCTTAAAGAAGTATTCAATGATGTAGGAAACCCACCTGTGACCCGGTCGTTTCTTGACCACCACCAGAATCTTCTCTTCGAGATCAGCCCGCCGGATGACCCATTTGGCCACCGGGCATCCCTGTGAAGTCTTGCCCTCCTTGCCCGTGTAGACGATCTTCTCGATTCTCAACTGACGACCCGTCAGGTTGCAACGCTCCTCGAATTCTCTTCGCAAATCCATTAGGGACGAAGCCGTGCCTAAACCAAGATGGATTGCAATTAGTTTAAGGTTCTGATGTAAATAGATTAAGGCCAAACTCACCTAGATGTGTGTAGTAAGTACCCGGCTCCGGAGGATTCTTGTCGGACTGGAAGCACTCGCACTCGGGAATCTCTGTCTTGTTGCCCTTCTCCAGACGATCCGTGGTGTCAAACATGGGGTTGATTTTCTCGTGCTTCACCACAATCTCAGGGATCTCATCGGGCTTCTGTTTTCCCTTGGCTTTGCCCACACCACCAATGGGTTTGAGCCCATTGCCATGGGTGTCTATCAGTTCGTCCTCGTCGATGAGTTCCTCCTTGGGTTGTATACCCAATCCCAGGCAGGTTCCGTCCTTTAAGTGCTCCGCGGTGGGTGGACGAGTGCCACCCTGTCGGCAACAGGAGAACCCATTGTTCAGTGGTTTTCCCTCACTCCCCAGATAGGCATAGCCTCCACCGTGTCCCAGCATTCCCATGTCCTCGATCTTGGGTTCCAGCATTCCGTGGTGACTCAAGTGCGGAGGAGCTCCGTGTCCCAGGGCATAGCGATGCGGTGGAATGGGATAGGCGGGTATATCCTTCTCGTAGTTCGTGGGCAGTGGTATGATGCTGTTGGTATCCGGTTTACGATCCAGTTCCATCAAACTCTGACCATGTCCGTGGATCTGGTGCGGTTGGTTGGCAGGCGGCTTCCCTCTGCCGCCGTAGGTGGAGTGCTGGTATCCCGGGACAAAGTTCTGCTGGAAGTTCTGCTGAAAACTACTGGCTCCGGCGCCATAATAGGCGGAGTTGTGATGATAGCCGGCGTAGTCCTGCTGCCCATGACCATGGTGCTGCTGCACGGGCTGTCCTTGGCCATCGTTTTGGCAGAAGTCCGCATACTGGATGAAGTTCTGGTAGTTCCGCTCGTAGCCCTCCATTTTATTTGGCTGCGGAGGACCAAGTAAGCCGGGCTCGGTCTTGATGTACTGCGAATGATAGTCCTGGCCCGGTGGCGGTCCTCCAGCGGCATGTGGATGCGGGGGATAGTGAGCACTGAGCGGTTTCAGGCCACCACCTCCTGGATCCGTGGAGTTTCGATCCCGATCGATCTCCGCCGCTGCCTCCGCTGCTGCTGCTGCCGCCGCCGCTGCACGACTGGCTTTGCTGCGACTTCTCGACTTCTTGGGCTGGGCAGCGGCTACTGGAGGATGTTGTTGTGGTGGCACCACTGGCGGATCGACCGAGTGGTTGATCGTCGTGTGCTGTCCTGGCTGGTGTTGCTGCAACTGCAGCTGCAACTGTGCATCCTGTCCTGCTGCCGGATAGCCGCTAACCACGCTGGGCTTCTTAAACGAGTTGGCGTGGTGCGGCTTCCAGATATGATCGCCACCACCTCCGATCGGCTCGGCAGCCACTGGCCCACCAACCGCCTGCTGTTGCTGCTGCTGTTGTTGCACCTGCTGCACTTGCTGCACTTGCTGCTGCTGCTGCTGCAGGTTGGGCAGTGGGTGGGTGGGCGTGGCACTGCTCGGTCCGTTGGCGCTCAGCGCCGCTTCGGGCCGGAGATGGTGGCTATACGATAAAAAATGACCGGTCTGCTGTTGCTGCTGCACCGCCGACTGCTGCTGCACCTGCTGCGGCTGCTGCTGCAGGTCCGGCGGCGGATCCTTGGGGTCGCTCTTGCGCATGATCATCGACTTGATGCGTGTGTTCAGATGAAGTCTCTCACCCTGGGCATAGCCCTCGCCGCCCAAAGACTGCTGCTGCTGTTGCTGCTGCCAGTTCCAGTCCTGCATCGGTGGCGAGGAGAGGTGTTGCTGCTGCTGTTGTTGCTGCTGCTGCGGTGCCACGTAGGGCTGCAGCCCGTTGCCCGTGGGCGACTGGTGTTGCTGCTGCTGCTGCAGCATGTTGCTGCGCGTGGGCGACTGGGGCACCGCCTGGTTGGGTGGCTGCATGGGCGAGGAGGCGGGTTGGGCCACCACTGTAGGAGGTGGGGCTGGCGTGGTGGTGCCTCCGCTGACCACTGTGGTGGCGTTGTTGTTGCTGGGGTTGCTGTTGTTCGTGTTGCTGGTGTTGCTGCTGCTGTTGTTGTTGCTGTTGCTGTTGGTGGCTGGGGAACCGCTGTAATCGCCTGAATACCCGTTACAGTTGAGTGAGCGCGGCGGCACGCTGCTCACCCGCGGATATCCAGGCGTGTCGTTTCCCGACATCGTCTTGTTCAGGTCCGCTCCCAGATGCTGCTGCTGCTGTTGCTGCTGCTGCTGTTGTTGCTGCTGCGACGGCGGCACTGGTGCGGCGGACACCTGCCCTGCGTAGCTGGGCGCGAATCCCGCCACACTCTGCAGACCCACCTGGTTGATGGCCGACGGAGCCGTGGACAGCTGCTGGCTCTGGAAGTCGTAGCGCTGCACTGGCGCCGCATATGGCGACCTACCGTAGTTGGGATCGAATCCCAATCCCGACTGCACGTAGCCGTTCGAGGGATACGCATACGACTGCGTCTGGAAGTCCAGGGAGTTCAAGGACGTTATGGCCGGTGTGTTCTGTGGTATCTGCTGTATGAACTGGTTCTGCCAGCCCTGCGATGGATCCGCCTGCCATGTGGGATAGAAGGCCATGGGTGCCTGGAAACAAAGATGAAACCAACATTAATAATCTTTCAATCATGTGCACTTCAAGTTAAAGCAAATTGAATGGGAATTTCCTCGGTTTCCTTTCCATTTTGAGTAAAGTTGTTAAAAAAGCGAAGTATTATCCGCTTCCTGGTCATTTTTTCTACCCATATCCCCATTAATTCCAGGTCTAGACTAAGCCCAACGCAACTCAATGCCATTACCTCCACGACTCCTTTGCAACACCATTCATAAATAAGCATTTTGGCCATAAAAACAGTTGAAAACTGACATGAATTATGTAGCCAAAGCTAGCCTGGATTGGCCAGTCATAAATCATATTTTGTGTGCCCTAATTAGGCGCAGTCTAATTGGTGGCAAGCTCCAGGCCCCAAAACAGAAATTTCCTTTTTGCCTGAGTTACAACTTCCGCGGCGTACACAAAACACCACTGTTAATTAACACGCCTCAAATTATGCTACATTTTTGCTCCCTGAATAAACAGGAAGCGCCATGAAAGGAAATAAAACGAGAAATAAGCCAGAAAAACAAAGCCAGACTGCCGGCCAGACCCAAAAACTCAACCCGTTTTCATTTGCATTTTTACGAGCGCGCAGAAAAGTTATGAAAGTGAAAGTGGGGAGCAGTGGCAGGCGGCCACAATAAAATTCAAATAAAATGTAAAAATTAAAGCACACACAATTCGGATTGCACATAAAAAAAAAGTAATTGGTATGCTTTGAAGATACTCTGCACTTTACATAAGTCAAGTTCCCACAAAAGTTACTACTTATTGTGCGCATCCTATTTTAGAAATATTTACACTTCTATTTAAGTAGCTGTGATGAAGTCTATACTTTTTTTTGCCCCAGTGTATTCAAGTTGAGTTGCCAGGCAGCTGGCTTCCTGCGTCTGAAATTTATCTGCACCTGGCTCACGTGTGTGTGGTTTTGTTTTCAAAAGCATTTAGCAATCATTGATAAAAATCGACAAAATCTTTATGAATGAATGGGGAACTATATCTACTATATATACGTATATATATACACGATGTCTGGCTGTGGCGTGTATGAGTTTGCACAGCTGCAATTGATTGGGCCCGGGCCACGTGACGTATACGCAATGTGGCCATGCGGATTTATGGGCTTGTTGTGTTTTCTATTTTGTATTTTGCATTTCGTATTTGGCTGCCTTGAAATGGAAAACGAAATGGAAATCAAAGCTGCCAGACCAACGGTGAAGGGAGGGGGGTTTTCGAAACACGAAAAGGTCAATGGCATTGCATAGGAAATCGAAACCGATTGACTCACCATGGGCTGTTGCGGTTGATCCTTCATGGTTTGGATTTGTGCGGTTATCTGATGTTGCTGCTGTGGCAAATGTTGCTGCTGTGCGTGCTGCTGCTGCTGCAAGTGCTGCTGCTGCTGCTGGAAGTGCTGCTGTTGCTGCTGCGGCTGCTGGTACTGCTGTTGCTGCTGCGACAGTAGTTGCTGCTGCGACAAAAGTTGCTGGTGCTGCTGGTACTGCTGCTGCTGCTGTTGCTGCTGCTGCAGGTTGCCTGTTGCTGATGTGGTATTTGGCGATTGCTGCGGCAACAGTGTTGCTGCAGGCACTGGACTTAGACGAGGCGATGTTGCTGATGCAGCGGCTGCATTCAGTTTGTTTGCTTTGGTGGAGTTTTTGCGGGCGCGTGACTGCTGAAAAAAACGAAGGAGAAACGAAAGTTAGTTCTAAACTTTTGATAAGCTGGCTTAGCATTATAAACAACTGGCTTAGTCAGCTCTTAATCATACGTAGTAACTTAAGTTCATTTTGGCAGAGGTGAAGTCTGACACTTTGTTGCCTACATTTTCCCACTCGATATTGCATAGCTCAAGATATTTTTTAATTAAGGAAATTTGTTAGTTGGCACAAATATTTTAATTGCCTCCCCATCCGATCGCATAAATTATGCCCGCCTCGCTCACATAATTTCAACTTGTTTTCAGTCCGCAAACGCCGGGCAGCATGTAAAATTTATGTTGCCCACGATTTATGCGCAATTTATTTGTGCAGCCGATTCCGAAAACAGAGGAAAATGTTGCAAAAATTCGTAGCAACAGCTGCGGTTGCCATTTGTTGTTGTCGTTGTGCCCGCTCGCCATTAAAGGCTTTCAAAATTTATGTTCATAAAAGCGTCGCTGTCGTTGCTTCTCGTCGTTTATTAGTTTTATTTTTCTACATTTTCCTCTCCTGGCGAAGGGATGCAAAAATAGTTTTCCGCTGCTCTGGGCAGGTCAATCGATAATGTCAGGTCAGATACTTTTGCATTAAGCCGGCGAGTTTATTTTGTGGCCTAACTCGGAACCCACTATTCGGGGGTGGCATTCACTTAAAGGACTTTCGACAGTGGGGGAAACCCACTTAAATATTGGTATATGGTTGTTCGGCAAACACAGAATATATGAAATGATCGATTCAGCAAGCGTTTTCGCCCTTTTAATGAAGCATTGCTCTGCAAACATTTAAAATGCTGGCTGTGCAAATATGCATTTACACAATCAGACAAACTTTTCGGAATCCTGATGAAAGGGAAGGGGGCTCGTATAAATAAACATTGTGGCTGTCGTAAATTTCTTGCAATAAATCAACAAAAACAAAACTCCTTGGCTCCGTCCAGGGCAAACGAATATCTCTCGAAATATTCCAGCTAATTGCGAAAGGCACAAATCAAAAATGGCCCAAAAAGGCAGCTTCCAATTAAAGTGGCTGATGTGGCTGGGAGTTTTGTGCAGACAACAAACACAATTTGCATACATGGCCAACAGAGAATCGCAGTCAAAGCAAATCGTTTGTGCAAATTGGCTGCAATAAAGTGATTTATATTTTACACATGTGTGAAATAATATTTGCCACCTTGGCAGGGCACCTTCCTCCAGTGGTGTCCATATGGATTTATCTGGTATGCATAGTATGTGTCGCATAATGCCATGCAAATAAATCCAACAATGCGAGCTGGCAAATTCGAATTCCTCTCCTTATCTCTGGGCCCAGGTGGCAGCCGAGCAGCCAAATAACTTGAACAAACACCGGGCTGGAAAAAGGAAAATGCCGAGGGGGTGGCGTGCTGATGGGTTTTTCCTCCTTTGGCTTTCTAAAAATATTTGCATTGCCAACATCGATGGGGCTGGCAAACGCAGGTGCAAAATTAAAATAAATTTGCACGCAATTTCCAATTGAAAATTGCCAATTAGTTTTGCTTACATTTCAATTTTTGCATTTTACGAGCAAACAGTCCCAAAATAAACACACACACTACAGATGTGTGCATAGAATTAGGACCAGTTCAATTTTATGCAGTAATACATTTAAAATATTTAACTTAAAAGATGCATTACTGAATTTTTATTTTCATGGTTAAATCTTTGCCAATTTAACAACTTTTTTCTTAACCCCCTCTGTTCATGGGGCCTCCTTAAATATTAGCATTGAAATATTAATTAAACTTCTGCAAACATTGGCGAAAACATTTGCTTAGACATCGGCAAACAAATAAACAAACACGGCGCAAATGAAAAATCGTAAAAAAGGTAAATAGATCTTTCAGAGCCGGGGGAATCTTGGGTAAATGTTTTTCTAGTTTTTCTGCGCTGCGTTTAATGCATTTCCTACACTATTTGCCCAGTTCATAAAAGCTAATTAAATTTTTATGATCGTCCGTTTGCATTGCGGCAACTATTTGTTTCTTGGTAAAATAAATAAAACGCCAAAGAAAGATGGCACCGCGCAGATACACGCCGTGCGCGTGTGTGAGTGAGTATCTGTGTGTGTGAGATAGTGCGAGATTAGTGAGTTGCAGTTGACACAGCCACAACAACAACAAGCACTGCGGGCATTGGCCCTCGGCGTTCCGAGTTATGCCTCCACTTTTTCTCTGAGTGTCGGAAAGAAAATTGCGCGCTGAGTAAACAGCAATTAGTGCGGCTATGTGTGCGTTTATCTCTCCGTGCGTGAGTGTGTGTCTGTTTTTTAATGTGTGTTTTTATGCTTGTGTGCGTTACATCGCCTTGATAAGCAGCAAACGAAACGCAGCGCAATAAGGTTAAGTAAAGGTAAAATCACTGGCAAGTCAGTCGCTAAATACCCTACATGCGACTTTTAAGTTCACTCATTAAATCAAAAAAATTAAAAATGTAATATTAATTTAGTATTGGAATTAGGCTTCTCCTTTTGATGTTTAATTCGATAATACTTAATACTATAATAACCCGAATTATTTGATTTTATAATACCAATTTGGTCTTGCATTAAACATACACATCCATGCTAATTTAGTTATAAACCCATGCTGATATTGTTGCTAAGCCACTAGCCAAGTTACTAGCACACCCGTCCCACTTTCACGCTGATAAGGGCCATATAACACCTCTCCGCTCTTCGTTTTTTATAGTGTGCCAGCGCGGCTGTCATAAATTACACACATAACAGAGTATACAATATAAATTATTTACATGTCCCCAAAGTCAAAGTCTGCTGATAAGGCGCAGGGAGGAGGAGGCGGCGGAATGGGAAAGCAAATCAACAAGCAGCGAAGGAAAAAGGTAAAGGACAGCGAAAATAAAGAAAATGCACCGGGTAAATTGTAAATAAATCAACTATTAGTTATCGCTAGTGCTGGTGTGCGTTCCTATTTATTACAAATTTTATCAGCAGTCTATTTATCTAGTGTTGTGTCGAGAAGTATCGGGAAATGGAAAAAATGTAACAACAAAAGTTGTTTAGCTACAAGAAAAAATAAATGGATATTTAGAATGTAAAGAAATTGTGTTTTCTTTGATGGGGCCACAGAAGAATGAAGGTAATGAAAAAGATTTAGCTACAGAAAACCCAATTTGAACTGTTTAGAAGAGAATTTCCCAACATTTTTCTGTTACTTTCTAAAAGCTCGAAAACTGATTAAATGTTTACAGTTTGGAGTTCAGGACCCCGGACACACATATCCCATTTTGGAATAATGGCTAGCAATTAAAGCAAATCTTTATCAGGCCCATTCTGCTTATGCTGCAGAATACTTCATTTCGGACTCGCAAGCACCATTTGCTCTAACGGCAAATGCAATTTCTATGATTGCATCCAGGCATCTCGTGCTCGCCTGCATTTTCCATTTTCCATTTTCCTGGCCCTGGTTTTTCGGTTCTCCCCGCTCCTAATGCTCCATTCTTATGCTCGTTTCGTCTCTCTGGCGCTTGAAACACCTTTGGGCTGCTCAAATATTTAACTTGTATTTCGTATTCATGCTAATTTTGCATTTTCCACAATTTTCCCGCCCACTCCCACCCGCTCCTTGGCCCCCTTTTGTGTGCACAGAATGTTTCTTCTCCTGTCCGCCGTTCTCTTTTCCATTCCATTATCCTGCAGCTTTTGGCATGGCTATGCAGGTACAGGCAGAGAAAAACCCCATTTGTTTGCATTGAAAGAAAGATTGCTTTCAAATGCTCACTAGTTGTTAGAAATTGCCATTTTCCTCAGGTGCACTGAAATCACTAGGGGCCCAATCGCATTTATGAAGGTGTGCAAAAGTATGCAGCGAAAGTTATTTCTCTCAGTGCTCCACAGTTGCAGGCTCTTGAGATTCTTGCGAACTGTCTGGCTATCTCCTCTCACACTCACACACACCGTCGCACAAGTAATTGCGATTGCATATGTGTGTGTGCCGTACTGTAATTGTACGTGTCGAGTGTGCGCCGTTGAGCAGGCTACACTTTTTCCCTCTTTTCTCTCCTGCCTTGTTAGCATGTGTCTGTGTGTCGAGGGCTTGTTCTCGGCGATTGAGTGTGTGTGTGTGTGGGTGTGTTTTATTCAATTTAGCTTTCAATTAGGCTGCAATTGTTCGTCCATAGCACGGACAGTTGCATTCTTAAGCAGCTCGCTTCTGCGGCAGCTTAACTAAAATCGAAATAATCCACTGACATGACATTTGCCCCAAGAAATGGCCGACTAATTCAATTTACGCCTGCTGAATTATTAAAGTTCCTGTTGGTCAACCCGAAGGGCTTTTCATCAAGCCATCATTGATTGCATGCCCTTCCACTCACATCATCATTTCGATTGCATATTTGCGATAAATTAAATTGAAAAACGGCGGTGGAAGTATACATTTACTGCAGCTTTCAGTGGTCGGGCTGTTTATAATCAGTGATTGAAAGGTACTGTTTACTTTCGACTATGCAAGGTACAAGGTAAATGTGTACCACCAAACTCGAATAGGTAAGCTACATGTTGCACGTAATAAATATTCATTTTAGGTACGGGCTTGTTAAATAAAATCGATAGAAATTCAGGGTACCTAATAAAACTAGGTACATTTACATAAGCATTTTCCATCACTGTTAATAAAACATTACTGGCTGGTAATCAATAGATCAAATATTTGCAAATCGCACCCGAAAAAAGGCGAGCAGACTTTACATTTTGAAAAGTCATTTGGAAATGGATGGAAATGCTTGTTATATAATGCATTTCGCTTTACTCCGCCCCCGCTTTTTTGTTTTGTCAGAAAACTTGTTTGGATGCTCTGTTCCCGTCTCTTTCTCCGCGCCGCCATCCATCTCTGTCTGCTCTTTTTTTCTGCAGCGTCAGCTTCGTGCTGCCTTGTTTTTGTTTTAATTATTGCCAGGCATGCCATTAATTTTGGCATGTCGAGTCATTAACAAATTCCTTGGCAATTCTTTTTTGCGCTCTCCTCTCTTTTCTTTCATTTCCCTTATATTATATTATTCTACTTTAATTTTGTTCCCCTTTTTTTGGCACGCCATGGAACTTCTATTGTTCTCCTTTTGGCCTTAATTTCTGTTTGCTGTCTTTAATCGGTTTTTAAGCTGGCGTTGCTAATTGTTGCATACTTAAGAAATATTTGCTGTCATCTCGCAAATAAATAATTACTTATGCATGTTCACCTCAAAGAATGCAGCTTTTTGTTTGTTTTTATTTCACATTCGGTCGAGAGTCCTCGAAAGACTTTGGCATCGTCGTGACAAAAGTTAATTACAAAGTTTGCAGCGCGGAAACTGCCAAATGAACACGAACAAAGCGCAGCCCCCAAAACGGGGATAGCATGCAACAGCAACACTGCAACAGAAATTGCAACTGCAACAGCAACACATTGGAAGCGATACTTATCCATTGGTGCACGTAAAAAAATGTCTTGTCATATTTACATTCCTATATCCACACATAAGTAAGGTGTAAGTACTAAAAATGCTAAAGAGCTTGCGCGTTTAATACAACTGGCGCCCAACGTGGGATATAAGTATTACCATATTATGCGGATACTTCTTTTTGGCGCTGCTTGTTGCTTATCGTTTTTTTTTCGAAGTGCATAACCAGAGAATATTCAACACCAACAACGTCACAGGCAGTTAGGCATTGTTGATACACCACACACACATTGGCGGCAATTGGCACACATGGACACACACTATCGCAATGGGGCCAAAAACAAGTGACTGGATCGCATTGTACAATAGAAAGTTAGCACAGCTCGTTGAAACTCGACTTCGAGGCAGGAATGGGAAATGGAAAATGGGTTTTGGGAATGGGAATGGGAATGGGAACTGTCGACCCCACTCTACTTGTTGGATTCGCCGAGAAGATTGTGTACATCCGACAGCCGAAAGCAGAAAGCCGAGTGCCGAAAGCGATCGTAGATGTCGGCAGTTGACACTAGTGTGAGAAATTTGTCATGATGCAGTGGAAAATGCACTTAAAATAGCGACAAAGCGGGTTGGTCAAATAATGGAAAATTGTGAGAAAATAAGCCTATGTTTTATTCCATTCAAAGAACTAGATGCTCTCGACACTAATCAACTTACAGCGTATTTGAAAAGGCAATATGATTTACATATTGCAAGGAGCAGATCTTGTTCAATTATTTAAATGCATCTTTGGTTTATTTTGCCTGCCAAATTCATGCAAATGCTGCGCTTAATCAAAGGCCTGATCCCAAATGGGAGTGGTGTGCTTGGCTGGAAAACTCATTAAGTGTGCTTGAGTCGAGTGGAATATTA
The DNA here is from genome assembly GCF_016746395.2 of Drosophila simulans. Classification (NCBI taxonomy): domain Eukaryota; kingdom Metazoa; phylum Arthropoda; class Insecta; order Diptera; family Drosophilidae; genus Drosophila; species Drosophila simulans. Next base: position 2,778,189 of record NC_052522.2, read on the forward strand.
CAATTTATATGCCGAAATACTGTTGGCTTAATTACTTGGCTTACTAAATACAAAGTAGCCCAACTGCGAAGAGGCGTTGCTTTCGTTTGGCAGCTGCTGCAAAGTATAAACAATTATGCTAAAATGCAATATTTACGGCCTCGTCGACTGTTATGCTAATCACGTTGTTTATGCTGCGATAGTGTGTGTGGTGCGTATGTGTGTATGGCGTGTATGTGTGGCTGCATTGCCGATTGCATTTGCATACAAATTGCAATGTAGACGAAGAAGCAGCAACAAAAGCTGCAAAAACAGCAGCCACAATGCAGAACAAGTCTCGCATAATTACAAGCAGAAGGAGAAGATTTTTCGCAGGCCACAACATAAAGCGAAATTATTTCCCGTCTGCCGTTGAACTGCATATTTGCATTATTATTGGTATTTTCAAACCATATTTTTATGAATTTAATTGGCCACTGAAAAGCCATCGTTATGCTCGTGAAGTGTGGATAAAAAATAATAACTGCTCGTTACAGCCGGACAAAATTGAAGTTTCTCTATATCCGTACTAAATTGTGGCTAAAATGTTGGTTATATTCTTCAAGTGTATTCGCCTGCATTTCCAGATAAACCATTTTAATCGGCTATTGTGTGCGATAAGTATCGCAACAGAAATTGATTCGATTCCTGCGATTGGAAAAAGTAAATTGAAGGCAGCAGTTGCTGTGCTTCCTCCTCGCTTATTTATCCTTTTTAGCTGCACGCGATGATTTAATGCCGTGTGCCACTTCATTTTCAGGCTGTCCTGGCCATATTTAAATTATTATTATGCCGGGCCATAACAGGCACAACAACAACTACAACCACTACTACAAAGACAGCAACAGCAATAACGACGGCAGAAACATAATTAAAAACTTGTCTTCAATTGCCATAAATTCACGTCAAAGAATCTCGTTGCTAGAGTTGCCAAATACATTTTTTTTGTGCGCTGCTCTACTCTGCTTTCGTTATTATTATTATTTTTACAACAATCTCTTTGCCTGGCCGGCCTGAAAATTGAAGTCATTATTATAATACTAGTTTGTGTTGGTTTTTCTGTGTGTTTTTTTTTACGTAAACTAGTTTTGTGGCTTGGCCGCGATTTGGCCAAGTGGAAATGTAAGTATTTGCAATTGTTTTCCCCGCGCAGATTTCCCACTCGGCTTATTAGATCAACTTGGCTAATTGCCGGCATATAAATCTATCTGTATATTTTGTGATATCTGTGAGTCACATGAATGGGGAAGCTTTTAACTTATTGGTTTCTGTTCGGCCAACGGAAATGCCAAACTGGCCGCATTTGGAGGCAGCTAAAATTATACTCTATACCTCGACTGAGGAGCTGAGCAATTTGACACCATGAATCACTTTTATCTGATTTGCCTGGGTATTTTGCGTATATGTATCTATTTTTTAGCGCCTTCGGCGAATGGCGTTTATATTTTGATGAGCTGCGAGCGTTTAGTCATTTAATGAGTTAATTGTTTTGCACATCGATTGAAAGTCAAATTGAGTGCTTTTCTAATGAATCGAGTAATTTGCATATTTTAGTCAATTAGCAACATAATATATTTTATTTATGCTAGATAATTGCGTGTACAAGTCATAAAGTTGTTCTCTATACACATTTTCACATTCTTGTAAATGGCATCGTAAAAAATGTTTATGTTTTAGCCAAAAAGAATAGTAAAATGTATTTTTAAGTTTAATGGCTTAGTTAACACGTTATTTCCGAGTTTATCGCGTGTGTGCGAGAAGACTGTGTTCGAAAACCTCTCAATTCCTGTTGAATATTTATTGCACTGCATTTAAAGACTTGTTCCAGTTTTATTCATACTTTCCCAGCATTTCCTCATTCCTTTTTATAGCACTCTGCCAACAAATTTGCCCGTAATAAACTGTTCAAACAAATTTCACCCAATTTGTCTTCATTTACTTAGCATTTTTGCACTTCCCCCGCCTCGATTATTGATTCACATTCGCTTTTACCCCACTCAACATTCATTTTGCACACCTGTGTGCCGCCCTCGATTTTCAACGTCATCGGTTACCAAGCTGGGCGCAAAATAAACAACCAAATCAGAAATACCTTTTTGCCTCGCTTTTTGTTTTTTATTATTTTGCGTGGCAACGCGGCACTCTAAGCAAAAAACCACAAAAAACGACTACAATTAATTTGTATGGGCAAAAAAATGACAGAACCCTGAAAAAAAGCCAAGCAAATATATATAAATAAATAAAAAAAGCGGGGAACTGCTAGGAAAAAGAACAAAACGGCACGCGAGTCGGCGTATCAATGACCAGGGGGCTTTCGAGCCCCCAAAACCCCCCTCAAAAAGCAGTGGCCTTAGGCCAAAAAACACAACAAAATCTCAAATGGGTGCAAAAAGCGCTTTGAAAGTGTTGATGAATGAGTTTTTGGCTGATGTTGTTGGTGTTGTTGCTGCTGCAGTTGTTGCTGCTGTTCAAATGTTGTCGTTGTCAAGTGCATAACAAAAATGAGAATAATAAAAAAGGGGTGAAAAACAACGACGACTGGCAACTACAACCAAATGACTCAATTTACAATTGTAAAAAAAAAGAAAAAAAATTGCAAAAAAGTTGTAAAAAATCCGCGTTGCCTCGTTGTTCTTGTTGTTGCTGCTGTTGTAAAATGCGCAAAATGTCAACGACAACAACGACGTCACAACACAGTTTTTTTCATTTTTTTTGCCATTTTGTTGTTTTTTTTTTTGCATTTTTTTTTTGCCTTTTTTATGCGAATGTTAAATTCTGCTGTACGCGAGTGTGTAGTTTAAAGTTTTGCTTGTATTTGGCGCGCTGTGTGTGCTTTGCGTTTATTGAACTCGCGACGCGGCATGAGGTTAATTGACCTCGTGCTTAATGCAAAAATAAATATAATTTTGTACAGCAACGGCAGCAGCAACAACAACGCCGACAACGAAACGAAGTCAAATGAAAAAGTGAAAAAGGGTCGCAGTTGCCGTGTAGTTTGTGTAGTAAGAAGTTTAAAAAAAGAAGGTAAAGAGCAAAGCAAACAAGTCAAAATGAAAACACGTTTAAAGTGTTTAACATACAAACTGATATGCGCCGGTATGTGAGCAGTGATATGTGCCAGGTGAGCCCAAGAACAAGGGGTATGCAGAGGGTTAATGGGGCAGTTGGTCAGCTTAAGTGTTGTAAAGTGATCTCTCATGACTCTTATGAGTATTAAATATCGAAGCAAAAACCATACAACATAATTTATATACATTTTTAAGGGGTAACAATGGGTCTAATCCCCTTCCCGAAACTACTAGCATGTAAAATCTTTGAGCCAAACTTCGTCCTCCATTCCAATTGGACTTACACAGATATAATAATTCCGACGGACTTTTTAATATGCATATCACACTGCCACCCACGCACAAATAAGCTGAATGAATATTTGAAAAATTTCATTAACTTCAAGTCTATGCAAATGACAGCAGATATCCACTTGCCACACCCAAAATAATTGAACAATTTATTCTCAAAAAAAAAAGGAGGAGAAAAAGCCAAATTGCTCTGCAATATTTGCTCGTTTTCGTATCTTTTGCTCGTGTATATAGTAGTTTGTTTTTGTCCAAAATAAAACTATTGCCTACTTTTGGTTCATTGAACTGTCGCTAAATTAGAAACTTTCCCTAAATAGTGATGAATAATTTATAATTGAAATTTATGACCTAATAAAGTGAGGTATATTTTGCAGGGAATTCGCGGTGATATCATCTCTTTGATTCAATTCGTTTCGAATCGATTCAATTTAGTTTTGCTTTATGAGAGATTGGGTTTTTATCGAGATGAGGAGATATAATAAATCCAAATGATATTTTTCAAAATTAAATGCCACGTGACATGGATAATTTATTCGCCGAGGTTAATGCCTTAAATTCGTCTTAAAAATGCAAAATGCCTTTTAATTATGCATAATTATTTCGGTTAGCCGAGAGTCTAATTAAACACAATTAAAATGGTTCTTCGCTGCCACAAAATGCAAATGAGGAAGAAGTCATAGAAGACGAAGTAGGAGGTTCACTGACCGCCGAATAAGTGAACTTTTGGCCAAGACTTATTTATGTACGAGACTCTTGAGATTGAAGCTAAGAGGCGGATCAACTTCAGATCCGAACGATTGAAGTGGGGCTCCAAATCCTAGACTTATCTAGTAACTTTTTGGGATTACACCCGGAATGCCGGTTCTGGCCGGTTCCAACCCCTAAGCCTGCTCATTCCGTGGCTTATCCCACGTCATTAAGTTACTTAATCACTGTATTTAATTTCCTTACGGCCCCACTCATTATCTCGTCGTATTACTACAGACTAAAGTGGATCTGGAGACTGGAGATTGGGGATGGGGATGGGGAATGGGGAACCCGATGTGAGTTGGAGCGTACTAAGAGATACTCGCACTCGCATGAATTACTCATACCTCCGATTCGGATTCGGCCAGCTGGTTTTGGCCTTTTCTCTCATGCTCCACCTCACCTCACCTCTCTCTGCACTTTGCTTTACTTTATTTATTTTGCGGAAATGTTTTCCTTTCCTCAACGTTTACACCAGAAACTCGTTTCGCTAATTGGCCCCAAAAACAAAGAGCGGCGCAAAAAATGCGAATAAATTGGCGACAGACATTAAGTGACTTGTCTTGTTAGCCCGATTCCGATTCCAATCCCAATTCCGATTCAGATTCGAACTCGGACTCAGATTCTCGGCTCCTTACCAACCGTCGATTTGGGTTAATGTCCAGAACTTACCTGCAAGGGAAAGCGAGAAAAGTGTTAATTAGTAAAAGTCGTTTGCTGGCCAAGTGAAATCAAGAAAAAGTGCTTATGATATATGTGGATGCCTAAGTGCAATTCAATACAATATGGGTCGAACTTAAATTATATAATATGGCATATGTACATATGGTATATTGGTTTTTTTACTCTAGGATTCAGCTGTGTGCCACTAGGGATTTTACTTTGATATGGTTTCCTTTCACTTTCTTTTTGTTGTATTTGAACTTTCATTACTTTAACTATATATTTTTTCGATAATTGTTTCTTCCCCTGTGAGGATTTCGCTTTGGGGTTGTGTATTCTCCGTAATTATATCAATCGATTGCAATTTATAGGAAAATACTCCGCAGATCCGAAGGCCACAATCGGATGGGACAAAGGAGAACCTCGGGCTAGTGGTTATCCTTGAAATAGTACAATGCCTGCTGCCCGCGGAGGCTGCGAAGTCGGAGGTTGCGGCTGCGCGCTGCCAAGGTAAACACTGTTATAGGATTGGATTGGTGTGAGAGAGAGGGGTCGATGCGAAGGGAAAGAGACGGCATGGGAGGGAGTGAAGAAGAGAGAGAGAGAAAGAGGGAGGCAGCATAAACAGGCTCCAGAAAGAGAGGGCGAGTGCACATTAAAAAATGGGAAGAAGACAAACTGCTTTCAGATTGAGAATCAGATTCTTTTCTTCTCCTCCTTTTGCGCTTTGTTCGCTGGCCAGAAGAGCACAAAAAAAAAAAAAAAATAAAAATAAGAAAAGACTGGAAAACAAAGAGAAAGAAACTGAGCAGCAACAACAAAACTCGATTAACTCGACATTAATTTTAATTCGACATTTGCCTGTTCCTTAGTTTACTTTTTTATTGTCCCCTTTGAAACCCTATTTTGTGGAATTTCTTTTGATTTTCTGTTGGCTTCTTTCCTTTGTTTCCCCGCAATTAAACGTTTGGGTTTTTGTTTTAATTTTAAGTTTTTCCTTCGTCTGGCCCTCTTCATCTGCCCTCGAGTGTCTGCCAAAATGCAAAGTGTTTTTTATTAAACGAGTTCTATTTCCGTTTTCGGCTGACTTTAACGAGGGATCATAAATCATCGACGTTCTGTATTCTGTATTTCCACCTTTCAAGCGAATAGATGGATATCTTTCCAGTCTGTAGCAGATGCAATCAATGGAGTCGTAAAACATATTTAAAACCAATTCATATTTATATTAACGACTTCCCTTTTAAGAAGAAGGAAATATTGTAATAGAATCGAATGATTCTCCTTTGCCGAAGCCCGCAGATTGTGCAAGCTATTAATAATTCCGGAGTTTTGTCAGCTTCACAAACGGAACTTGGATATAAATAATTTTACGTTTTTTATGACAGTTTATTCTTTAACTTTCCCACAAATAGCATGTTATGTCACTTATTAATTACGCCATTGCAGAGAAAAACAATAAAACGAGCAAATGAATAGTGGAACCCTAATCCCAAGAATCCTTGGCTAAAAGTGCAGTTAAACGATGCGGGAATAATTGATTCGCTCATCGGCGCGGGGAATGTGGCCATAAAAGTGGCCAAGTGTTTGGGCCACGGTCGCGGACACCTCCTTCTTTCTGGCCATGTGCATTCCCAGGTTCCGAAGAGGTTAAGACGGTGTTTTACGATCGAACCGAGGGAGGACGGGGCACTTGAGGCTGTGTCGGGGTCACGTAGACCCCATTTATATCAAATTATCTTACCATAATAATGAATTGTTGGCAATTATAGGCATTATCGTTATTTATGGCCCTCGAAGTCGTATTCCAATCTCTTTGCATTTTCCACGTCCCGAGGGAGCGCTTTAGCCCTGCCAGGCACACAGACATACATAAAAGTAAATCTAATTAAACCAGAATGCCTCACGATCCGAGGTCTTCGAATAGAACCTGTGTAAATGTTCTATATTTACGAGGGGAACTGGTACGATTCCCTCTGTGACTCATTGTAATTGGCAACTTCCGCTGCGCCGCTCGGAATTAATGAAATGTCTTCTCAAATCGACATTGAACAGCTAATTGAGTAAAACATGAATTGCCCTAGATTTTCCCCGAAACCGAGCAAAACAAAAACAAACCGAATGATGATAAGGAAAGGGGGTCCCATAAAACATTCTGTTGAAGGCAATTTCGGCACTGATAAGCGTTCTCTATTTAGTAATATGATGTACAACGGTATGATATGGTACCAAAAGTTCCGAGCAAAAATCTAGAAATATGGCGGAAGATTCCGGCAGACTGTAAGGGAAATTTTCGCTGAGATATCTCAGGTGTTTTTATGGGCTTTTTAGGGGGTTACCCCGTGATCACTATCACATTTTTATGGCAACCATTGAAACTAGTTACCCGATGCAGTGTTGACATACGAAATTATATTTACTCAAAACGATGGAAATATTTCCTAATTGTTTTTAAAATATTTGCCTTAATAATAACACCCCAACCGCACAATAATGAATGCTCTTTGGCTAATGGCATTTCCTGCCTCGATTTAGTTGCCAATCAAGCGATGACTTGTGCTTTTCCCTTGCACTTTTATTCAATTTAATCTAGGAGGAGGGTCTGTACTTTTCCATTTTCGCCCAGCACACACCCTTCTTTAAGGCTTAATTAGAGCTGCGCTTTTATATCCCATTTCCTGTGTGTTGACTTACTTGGCAACAAAGAAAAACCAATCAGTCAACGAGAAAAGATACAAAACGAGAGGAAAATGTTAATCAAAACAGTCTATTTCGATGGCAAAGAGAAATGGAGGACGGGGGAAAATAAACACAAATAAATGTAAATAGTATAGTGACCAGCATCAAAGTATTTATTATGTCACACACAAAATTGTTATGTCCGGCAGTGAGATTCAAATGAAAACGACACAAATCAAGTATGCAAAATAGGCAAAAAGTGGCTAATAATTATAACTTTTGGGGGGTTTTTGGGCACCTCTTAGTTAGTTATTCTATGGCTGGTTATAATCATATTTTGTTATGACTGGCATTTATTTCTAAAATAGTTAGGAAGGAATTCTTCCTTAAGAGGTATTTTTGCAGCCTCGACTTCATTTGGAAACCATTTTCGTTGGCACTTGAATTTAATTAAAATGAATGCAAATGCAGAAACCATAAAGTTGCAAGTTTATTTGCATTGTTATTGCAATTTTGTGATTGTCACTTGAATTGTTTAGTGTTGTTACTGCATTTTTGTTGGCCATTTTTATTGCAACACTTTTTGTTGGATTTGTATGGCGTGCATTTGTTATTTTTTCAACTCGGCTGCAGACTTGCGGCCCCTTGGCATTAAATGAAAATTTATTTCGCAAGTTGTGTATGTGAAAATTGTTGCTCATGTGGAAAACTATTTCTGCAGACCGAATACAAGAAAGTAGGAAATGGCCGAAGAAATGTGTCAATTAAACTTGAAGTGCAACAGCAGTTGGCAATTGACTGCAAAGTATCTACTAGATGTATCTTCGTATCTCAACATCTCAGCCCGTCTCTCTTGCTCAAGCAATTTGCATTTCTTTTGGCCATATTTGTGGAAAATAAAATTAAACTGCAGTTTAAACAAAGCAAAAATTAAAAGCAAATATTGCCCGCCCAAGAAAATGGGAAGAGAGCGAGACACATTTACATATGCAAACATGACATAAAATGTTGCCTGCCCACTGCCACGCCCCCTTCTATACCTCCTCTGCTTTGGAGACGCCTTCTTCTGAGTTTTCACCCCATGCCGACTGAGTCTTCGGCTCTCTGCAGGAATTTTAATAAACGAATGTCAATATTTGCCCAACATAAAGCAGAAAATACAACGATGGCCCCACAATTGTAGTCGTCGGGTGAAAGCGGAGGAAAATCGGGGGAAAATGGGGCTTGCGTGCACGAAAAGTCAGAATTTCTCTTCGTCTGATGTTTGCCCAAATGTTGTATATTTTTCTATTTCATCCAACTGGGCTGGCAGCTCCTCGATTTGGCCAATTCAATTAATCTGCAATTGAAATGCAATTGCTGTCACAGGTGTTTGCAATCGATAAGCCAGGCTAAAAACTTATGCACCCAAATGGGAGCCAGAGGAATTTTGATGGCCTGCAGTGCACTTTTGGCTCGAAAGGATATTGCAGGTTTTAAATTTCCATTTCTTGAGCAGGTGTTAAATTGAGGCAATAATTGTTATAAGCTTGTAGAGTTCTAAAGAGATGAAGCTCCTTGTGCTTAAAACAATATTCATTTAAATCGAATGTAATTTTAAACACAAAATACTATAGGTTGTCCAACAAATTTGTTTAGACCTGATGCCTGCAAATATGTTGAATATTATGTTGAAACTCAAGCTTGATTTAACTTGAAATATCGGGGAGTTAATTCAGCGCGTCAGAAGCAATTGCCTGTAACCTATTTGCAAATGAGGGAGATATGTGAATCCAATTTCAGGTAAATTGCTTGGCAATCCGGCAGAAACTATTCCTGATAATCTACCTTGAGCAAACAAATGTAAGGCAGTTGTGTTTACGGATCTACATATCTATTGGAAAGGAGGAGAAGAGGAGCAAACACGGTGCCGTATAGATTACTGGACAATCAGCTAACACCTGAGCTAAGACACTGATAAGGCCGAAGCCCATCTCCCACCACGTTCACGTTCCTGCCGCACTTATCGATATGTGTATCTATGGGAAAACGCTGCACGTTCGCTAGTTTTGTATCTTTTTCCCACTCCACCCAACTCGGCACTCGATAATCGTTAGCAGTTATCATGGGTTTTGGCACTACAAGACAGCTAAAAAGTGGAAAAAATAGAAAAACCAGAGAATTGCTTTTGCAACACTCTACGGGCCAAGGCAAGGGCTCTTGAATCTGCATCTCCGCCTCCTTGCCATGCAAAACACTTAACTATTATTTTTTCTCCATTTTTTTCCGATTTTTTCGAGCCATCTTCTTGCTTTATCAATTTGACATATTGACGTTGAGCGCTGAAAGTGCATTAAAGTAGCTGGCAGATGCATAGATACAAATGTATCTGGAAAGCCAGTTTCCTCTGGATTTTCCTTGGCTTTTTCGGTGTTGACACCTGACCCGATTCATGGTCACAAGCGATGACAAATTGTACTCCATGCCAAAAGACAGAAAGCGAGAGAGGGAGAGGGAGAGCGATAGATGGCTGTGCGATAGAGATAGCCTGCAAGTGCTTGTTAGCGCTTTTGGCATTGTTTGTGCACTATTCTGGCCCAAACCATTTCGTTTCTTTCCCTCCTCCTGCATACACATAGTTTACTTGGCCTTTTTGCTTTGCACGCTTTTTCGGTTTTTAGCAAAGTCATGGAGCCGCATTTCTCACATCAAAAGTGAGGATACCGAGGGGGAGGGGCGGCGTACTCAGACTATAGTCTACTCGTATATGGAGGGCTCCAGACAGGATATGAAAAAGTGTCGGTGTATAATGGCAAAAGTCTAAGATATACTGGCAACAACAAAACAAATACGAGAGTGCAAATAAAGATGCAAAAATGCACTTAAACTCAAGTGAACTCTGGCCACAAAAAGAAAGAGTTCATAGGGAAAAAGGGTTTCCAGCGAAGAAGTGGTTGATTTCATTGAAATTTTCGTACGATAATATGTCCAATTTCGAGTAGCTTTCCTTGAACTCATGATTAGTTGGAATATTTCGATCGCTTGCCATAAATTTCATCGATTTCGGACTTTCGACGTGTTGTTTTGGTGACTCAAGGCAATTGTGGGTAATTTTACTTCTTCATAATGACATCGGCTGAAGTTTATCGGCTTTGGTATCTGGTTAAAGATAGGAACTATTCGTTATCTGATTTATGGGTTCTTCGCCTTAGTTATAAGCAGTTCTATGATGAAATTAAATATCGTTGAAAATATCACTTCTCTTATCTGCTTAATTCCGCTTAAAGATTACGAAATTCTGATTACTTTTAAAGGTAGTCAAGGTTGCCAATAATTTTGCAAAAACCTTGGACGTTTGTATGTATCGTATCTTTATTAATACTATTAGTGACTTGAAAACTAATTATGTCACTTTTTCCTTGACAGCATTTTTAATGAAAATATCCAGTTAGCTTTGTGGCCTTTAGTGGAGCACTAAAGCTGTCTCTATAAGGTCTACTGGGCCAAATTGTTGGTCATAATAACCAAAAGCCAGCGTAATAAATTTTAAATAATTACCTATTAAGGCTTTACTTGGTCGCTGGCTGTTACTTATACATGAATCATCCGTTTGTGTTCGTATATTACTCGGTTTGTCTGTGTGAACGTATGAACGTGGCCATAATGGTCCAAAGCGAAGAGGAAGAAACACGAAAATGGCTCTCGAAATTGCTGTAATTTATGATGATGTCCTAGATTACATGAAAATTGTTTTCTTTCGATTACAGTTCGCCACAAATAGTGGTACATATTTATAGTTATACATTTAACTTTGCTTTTACCCGTACTGCGCACATTTGTCACAGTAATTTAAAGGCATGTGAAAGAGTTAAATTAAATGTAAATATAATAAACGTGCAGCATAAATCCAAGCCTGTCAGTCTGCCCCGAAAACCCTCTTCTCACCAACGAGCTGGCAAACTGGTTGCGACAACTTTCTATAGATACTTAGATACATCTGACGGCTTCCTTGAGCGTGTTTGCTTTTCGTAAAAAACTAAAAACGGAAAAAATTAAATGCAAAACTAAACCTAAATATTTGATCTGAACTATGCCAACCTGGTTTCGTTTCTGAGACCAAATAAAAAGTTTCTATTATGTCTTGGGAAGTTAAGCAGTTGATTTACTGCCTCTGGTAAGTACTTCTTATGTGCGAGTGTGAGTGTGAGTGGGTTTATCTACCAGAACCTTGCTGTACATATATACATACGAATATATACGTATAGTACATGTTTTTTTCGAGGGGAAGCAGTGGGGGTTCAACTATCGCATTATTTATGAGTTTGTTTGTTGCTCTTGCTCGTCTCTCGTATCAGCTCATTACAATGATTTATATTGGGCATTAGATAAATGCTATTGTGAAAGTTGTAAATGCTGTGTATATATTTCAGGCGCTGGCATATAGATATTTTTATCAAATTTCCCCTTTCTAAAATTAGCGTAGGAAAACTGCCAAGAAATACATTTTACAGGCCAATTTATAATGCTGAATGCAACAATTTCTTTTGCTGCTACTGACAGAAATTTCAATTTTCATTTAGAGCAAGAGCAGTTTTGCCCACAACATTGTTGGAATAGCTTTCGAATGCTAATTGAATTCGCCATGGTCGAGCATAATGGCCTAATGGGTATTATTAGCCTCTAAATGCTCGTTGTCAGCTGTCCGCGCATTTCCTTTGAAATTTGTCGAACTCAAAATAGTTCGATTCAATTATAATTAACTTTAAAGTTACCCTTTTATAATATATGCACTTGCCGTAATGCAATATTTCGAAATTAGCTATTTACTAAATTTCATCAATTTTCTCCCAGTCATGCAACAACATTTTGGTTGTTAGCTAACTGCAACATGCAGCTGCCTCAACTGACTTTCTCACATGGATATTTTGTTTTTGTTTTTCTTGTAGTGCCTCTAATGATTTGCACGAAGTAAAACTTTAATTTATGTATAAATTTAATTTAATGCCGGAAAACTCATGAAAAATTTGTTTCTTTTTCTTCTTTTCTTTTCTGGCTATTTTGTAATGAAAATTTGGCAACAAAATAATGAAGGCGAAAGGCGGAGGCGCAAAAACTTTTGCACAAATGTCAGGCATTTATTTCAATGGACGAAGTTTTCCATGCATTTTTATTGATTGTTGGCCAAATTCAGCTATTTAGTTTGTATAATTTTCTTTGGTTTAATTTTGTATTTGTTTGATCAATTTGGTGCACATTGTTACTTCCAATGTGCATTTATTACATTTTAATGTTTCAGGAACTATCTTTTAATGGGAATTTTTAAGCCTATCTAATTAATCATCATTAATTTTTTCGAGCATACAATGAAGTAATTTGGAAACGAGAACACCTAACCAATCAATTTAGATAACACATCCCAACTAGCACTCAGCTGGATTTATGGACTTTAGCCCAAGGTGAAACCAGATAGATGCAGGGGAGATTTCCCCTAGAAGGCAGCTGCAATACCTGAGATTAATGAGGGTAGGGGTACAAAGAAGACAGAAGACCGTAAAAAAGGGTTGATAAGGAATTTTCGATTAGAACCTGAAACAACTCTGCCCAAGGGTTAGATAACTTTTTTTAAAATTCCTTAAACAGAAGAAAAAAAACGGAATTTAATGAGTTTTTTGCGGGGAGAAAAGGGGGATTCTTATGAAGACATGTGAACTTGATTGCCAAATTTGTTTTTGCTCTCATAATTGTTTGTTGCTATGTACTTTTCGTGTATGGGAAGAGCAAAAGTTGAGAAATTGCGCGTGTATGCAAAACTTTTACATGGATTTATAAGCTGGGAAAACTTTTTCCCAGGCGACTCAAAGTTTTGTGCAGCATTCGAAAAAAATTTATGACAGTTTGGGAAAAGTTTTTGTTCATTTTTTTGTTGTTCGTACCCGGCCAGCAGAGAAGAACAGAAATTACTTAAAAAATGACAGAAGAAGGCGGAGCCGTGCACAAATTGTGGGCGTGGCTGCAAGTACAAATGCGTAGTGAAAAACTGAGAAAGAGAAAGAAAGCAACCTTTATGAATTGAATTGCATAAATCATGTGGGGAAAAGTTTTGTTCTTCGGGAGGATGGAAAGCGAGGAGGAGAGATCTCAAGGTAGCGCCTATTGCCAGGCAGATAAATTCACAGAGACATGCGGAAATGCAGGGGTTTCGGCACAGCCAGCACAGGGTGGAGCAGGGGGGTTACCGGGCGTATACTTGATATGGTAATTTATTATGTTTTTATTGCCTTTTGTTGTGTGCGATGAGCCAAAGCGGAGCGGCCTGCAGCCCTTGCCTGGTCATTAATCTTGGTTATGCCGCTCGCTCGCACACATGCATCGCATATATCCCCGGCGCACACACGCACACACGCACACTCGCACACCCTTCGCCACACGGACACACTATGAGTTATCCTTTTGCTTTTGTTCGCAACTTGAGTCGCGGCCAAAATGCCGCCACGCATAAATACGAGTCTATTTAATTGCGCCATCGGAGGGGTATATTCCCGGGCTCGATCGGGGTTGTAAGAATATTATTTGCTATTCAAATAAGTATTTAAAATTAGTAAAATATTAGAAAATATATAAAGCATTTAAATACTTTACAGACTGCAATGTTGTTGATATTATAGAACGACTAGCACTTTTCATTTTAATTTTTGGCAATACATCAGTTTGTGCATGTAAACAAGTGACATAATATAAATTGTGTATTGTGAGGTAGAACGACATTGTTATTTTTGGCAGTAAAATATGGGAAATATTCCAATGATGGATTAGAAGACAGCTTAAGGCAAGGCTAAAGAAATTTGTCAGCTCATTTTTGGCAGCAAATTTTACTGGCTTGAAAATAGTTTTCATATTACGGATATTTAGTGTGTCTAAGTATCTGCGTGGTTAACTTTTAGGAAGCAAATGCGAGCAATATTTCAAGGAAGCGGAATTAGAATAACAAGTAGGGTATTGTTAGTTCGACTTCGCACTACCGGCACATTACTTTCTTCCTGTTTTATGGTTGTGTGCGATACGGGCACGTGTGTGCCTGTGTGAGTGTAGCGCAAAAAATTAAATTGCGCAGATAAATTTGCGCAACGCTAATAAATTAATATTTATGGTTGCCTGCCCTGCATAATTGTAATTCTGGCTTCCCGCCTCCCCTGTGCGTGTAATTCCCCTAACTCGAGTATTTATTTCAGTATTTTGTACTTCGCATTTCGTATTTCTTTCTAATTTATTTTGTGTTACTTTTGCACATTTGGCTGCTGGCCATCGCAAAATTAGTGCATCGGTTGTTTTAGTAAATGTATCTTGAAGATGCACATCATATAAAATCTATATATACACACACGATCTCGTTATTGTGCGCCGTATTTTATACAGCTTGTTTTCCTTATTTATTTTTTGGCGAGTGAGTGTATGGTCTTTTTTACTGTTTTTTATGTCGTGCCATTTCAGCGAAGCTCGGCAACAAAGCATAATAAAACTAATTGTCTGCGCTTCGCTCTCACACACAGATGCACCCATACATAGTCGCACATTCGCAGATAGTTTCGCGAAAAGAGAGGCAGCAAAAAATGAGGAGAAACGGACCACATGTTTGCCATTCTGAGTGTTCCTTCGCCTGGATAAACAACAAAAATTCTCCCATCTCTGGCAAAATATTCCTTTTCTTTTCCATTTATTTAACCCTTTCTTCTGCCTCCTTTTGGTATTTTCTTTGACTCAACCCAAAATGTATGCGAACCGCCATTTTGTATTACTCTTTTGGGGGCCTAAATAATTCTGATATTGAGGCAGTTGCAATTGCAGTTAAAGTTCGGAAAATGCCATCTTTCTGAAGATTCATTAAATATTAATAACCAAAAATTCATAAGAGATCAGAATAATTTCAAGAAATGTCTACGTAATCAACCGAAATAAAAATATATTATCTTTTTTGTAATGTGTGGCAAATAAACTTATATTGAAGCTACACCTAGTTCCAAGCACATAAATAAAATATTTAAATATGGAGCTATAAACTTTTATTTTCCCTATAATAATGATTGATGACGACCCAAGATCCTAAAAACCATATTCATCTTTCCATTATCAGTTAATTGTAAAAGATTTTCTTGTTAGTGAATTAAGGTTTCGAGAAAGCCTAGCAAAACTCAGCTACCACCTATCTACTCAATAATTCGTTGAGTAATTAAAAATAATCACATAAATTCCCTTATGATGTCTATATTTTGCAAGTTTTCACAACCATGCATTCCCAATTGCCCAACTCGAAGAAAATCCAATTTTTCGCTCCGCTGCGGCGAAGTGTTGCAGGCACACAACTTTTCGCGCGGTGCACGCCTCATCGACGTCATGCAATGTGCAGATACAAAGTAACACAAAGTGTATCTGGCGGATCGCTGGTCTATTTTTTGGCTTTTTGGCCACTCGCCTCTTCTCCACGTTTTCCAACCGTTTCCAAGCGGGAAACTTAATTAATTCATTAAAAATGTAGGAATTGCATGCTTTGCTCGCTTTAAGCAAATGAATTATTAATAGAAAAAGAGCTACAGGGCAGCATATCTATATCTATTTATTCATAAAAAGGTTCTCCCGGATGTCGGACAGCCCCTTTCGCGATTTTTGCAAGTGTAATCAATGCTGGAGAGCTTTTTTCTTGATTTCGTTTATTTGCTTCTTTCATCTATCTTGTCTTCAATTCAATTTCGATTCGTTACGCTTTGATTTTAATGCAAAAATGCTGTTGTTGTTTCTCGATTCCTCGGTTTGTTTGTTCCTCCAACTCTCCACTCGAGTACTTTTATTGATGATATCGTCGCTGAGTGATTGAAGTTCCATCGACCGAGTCTGCGATGACAGACAGAATGTGATTTCTCAGCTGGCTTAGTCAGCCCCTTGGAGAATCCGAATCCGGAGTCATAACCTTCGACATCCCGAAGTTTGGGGATTCGATCGGATAAAGTACCATTGTCACGACCTGCCGTGACTTTTGGTATTTCCCGTTTCTCAGAAGGGTAATGAAATCTCATTTATTTTCTGATTTATGATAAACTTGCTTTTAATTCAATGGCTTCTTGTAAAAACTATATTTCGTTTAAGGAAATAATATTCAAAGTACCTTTTAAATATTAAATGACCTATGCGTTTTCCCAGACAAAGTTTTTAATTAAAATGTAAAACAAGTTCCCTCTTTCAAAACGATTCGAATGACTAGAATTTCTTTGCTGTTTTCAAGGGTTGGTTTGCCCCCTTCCATTGCGTACTCAATGGGCCGCCCTTTGGGGTGGGAAATTCGATCAATAATAATCTACATAAGTTCACTTAAGTCGCAGAGGTGAGCGCGGATAAAAGACCAAAGAAAATCCTGCCATGATTGATGTATGTTGTTTTTTCGATGGGAGTGTCCGGCTTAAATGGGTTTTTAATATCGTTCGATAGTCGCCGGAGATCACTTACTTTTTATCACGATTTAAAGCTGCTGGGGATATGGGTTTCAGTCGCAATATGGCAAGTCTAGGTCGGATTTCGCGATTTCGTATATTTCTTTTGGATGCACCTTATGAGTTTTGCGTTTTAACGCTGCTTATTATTCAATTTGATTCTGGCTCTTATCGGGTTTGGTTCTTGAGTTATTAATATACTTTATGGCTGTGATGGTTGTTGATGTGTTGTTATTTTAGAAATAGATTGCACGGAATTATCAGATTATACTTCTTTATTATTATCCTACTACGTATTCATTGAATATTTATTACATATAATTAAATTTACTTTGCTGCACAACACAATTAAACAATTAAATTGTTTATGCTGGATACTATTTACACAATTACTGGTTAGTTGTTGAACAATATTTGCTGGGCTTTGTTGTTTTTATTTATTTACTTAATGACGCTTTCGCTGTTGATGTTTTTTTTTCGCTGTGCACTTGGAATGACATTTTGAATTTGATTTCGAAGCGCGCGTAAATTAATTTTATTTACTTGCTGGCTTAATATACGTATTCTTTCGTTAGTGTGCTCCGTTGTTGATAAGGAAATCACATTTTCAATTGGCAACTGGCCCAAATTTCATTAGTTGCTTGTGTTTGTTATCTTTTTGCTCGTGCTGCTGCTACTGCTGCTGCAGCGGAAATAAACAATCAATTTTAGTTAAAGAATTTACGCAGGCACACCAGTAAATCCAATCAGCTTGCCACTACTCGCACACACGATTCGTATTTGTGGAATTTACTTTTAATTTTTCGGATAATTCCCCGCTTATTTATCTTTTGAATTACTTTTGTATCTTTGAGATGCACAAGCGCGGGCGAAGTGGGGGGCGTTGCTGATTCTTCGGTGTTAGTGGTGAGTGGGTGGTGGGCGCGTAACCGTTGAATAGCTGCTCAAAAACCGGGCTGATCGGCCGACGTTTCACGTTACGTCCTCGAGGAATCGCGTTTACAGAATGAATCTGAATCTGAACGTGGAGTGTAAGCAGCGTAAAAGATACAGATACAACGGCGACGACTTCGGCAGCGCCGTTTGTCTTTGGGTGTGTGAGTGCGGCCACGGGTGTGAGCGTGTGGTGGTGGAGCCGAGAGCGCATGCGAGAGAGCCGAGCGCAGCCGAAGAAACGTGTTTGCCGCCATTGGGGAGGCCGAGAGCGGCGCTCTCTCGCCGGCATTCGACGACTGCGCTGCCGTCGTCGGCGTCTTGCAACTTGGTGTGCGTGTATCTGTGTGCGGTTGCTACGGCAAAAAGGTAGTAAAAAATAACTGCGGTAAACCGAAAAAGGCACAAAAAAAAATTAAAGGAAAGGCGGGGAACGACCGAATAGAAAACAAAAACTGAAAACGAAAACGGGGGAACATTGCCACCCACTTACCCCCCTGCTACACCCATCGCCCCCTTAATGCCCCCTAAATTCTTACTTCTTAAGTTCTTTTCAATTTCTTCAGCCATTTCTGACAGCGAAATGTGCAAAGTCTTGGGAATTGGCTCTCCGATAACCGATCTCCACCTTTGTTGCATATTTTTAGGCTACTTACAGCGCACCAGGACTATATATTTTAGGCCAAATAGCTGGCATCTTGATAAGCAGTTACTTACCTGAAACGAGAAAGAAGCAAAGATCGATTAGATAAGCAGAATAAGCTGGGGGAAACCGGGGGAGCAGTGGAAAATATATGGGCTGAATTTAAATGCAGATAGGATCGCAAATTCCGTCGATGGTAATTGCATTGGGTATACAAATTGCGAAGAAACAAAGTTCATTGTGCTGTAAGTAGCTTAGATATCGTTTCGTTTATATATATATTATTTTTAGTACTTAGGACTAAACAAAACAGATATATAATTATTTAATGACCTTAAAATTACTTGAGGTATTTCCATGAATCAACTAACTAAAACAACAAATGCGACGAAACAAATTGATAGTTGGGAATACCAGGAAATCTTTTAATTATTTCTATTAGAACAAATGCCGAGTATTGTTTGCTCTAATTGGCACTTTAGTTCCCGGGAATCAATATCGAGTGAGTTTGAATTAGCGCCCCAACTTCGAGGGGCAACTTTATATTGTGCCATTTCTATTGATTTTGGGTGGGATGTTCGCATATCGTTATGGCAGCTGCGACGATGATCAAACTCAATTTAAATTGGTTTCCTTGAATTGCCATTCCCCCAACAGTTTGCAACTTCAACTTCCTCTGTTTTTGCCCATTTCTATCTGGCTTTTTGTTTTGCTTTTGCTCTTTTGCCACGGAACTCATTTTGGAAAAAACTTTAGCCGGCAATATTTCATGCCACCCATTAAGCTATAGCTATGTACACATATAGCCACCCACAACTCCACTTCCCTCCCTTTCCCACTTCTGCTGGCAATTTCCGCCCCCTCGCACACATACAAATGCGTGTGCGCCTGTGTGTGTGAGAGTGCTTTTGTGGGGGGAGCAAAAAAGTGGCTTCATTACAAATTTCAATTTTGTTTTATTATTATTTTCCTTGGCCTTTTGGCATTTCCTTTTTTTATTATATTTTGCAAAGTTTGAGGCCCAGGAAAATGCCTTTATAATTTCCACAAGCACACACACAAAAACCCGCTCGCAAAAGGCAGCTGTTGTCTTGCATTTCTTTATTTTGATTTGGCTTTTCTTTTTCCTTTGCTGTCTTTGCATTTTCCTTGTCTTTTTCGCTCGTTGTCGCATTTCTCTCTGTTTATTTTTTGTTCGATTTTCGCCTTTGTTGTCTTCGCTGGCTGCCTCATAAGTTGTTTCTTTTTCCTATTTTTTTGCATCTTTCCATTTCAGCTGAGCAGCGTTCTAGCCCCTCCACCCCCTCGTAAGCGCCAAATGCCGCCCTCTCCCTTCGCTTTGGACCATCTCCTCTTTTTTCCTGTGTCTACGCCTTTCAAGAGCCGAAACTTCTACTCATAGCCTCATCACTGAGATAAAAAGTTGCAGTAATCGTGGTGCAAAAATAAGTAGTTCAAGCATTTTTGATTGAAAACATGTTAAACGTTTGAAAACAAGTTATATTAATAGATAAATGTGTAGCATACTTCAAGGTCGAATTGCGTATACGCTACGAAATATCCATCTATCCCAGAATCCCTAATTAATGTTTTTATATTGGTCTCATTTTTCTCGCAGTGCAGTCACCATCATCGACCTCTTTTCCGCAGCTGCAAGGGGGTGTCAGGGGCGTGGAAATCGCAGAGGGGAGCGGTAGGCTTTGCCAAATGGTGGGGTGTGGGTGTGTTTTAGGGGGCGGTGGGGAGTAGTGTTTTTGGGCTTGGGGCAGCCGCAGCATATGCCGGCTTCTTCTGCTTCTTCTTCTTCTGGCGGTGCTGCTGCTGCTTGCTCTTCTGCCAGCGAAAGCAACAACAAGAACTGCAACACTCTCGCACACACACACACACACGCGTGCAGTGTCGCTGAGCGGGAGAGCGAAAATAGCAGTCAATAAAAGCAGGAAAAGCAACAACAATCGACAAGCCTTTGGGGTCATTATTCTCTTCGAGTCGCGTCGCTGCAGCATGTGTGTGTGTGTGTAGCCTTGGTGGTTGCACACGCACACTTGTGCATTTGGGGAGACTCTCTCCGTCTCTCTTTCACGCCCTTACTTGCCCCTCCCTGCCTTGCGCCCTTTCTCTTTCGCTCCTGCAGCTCGTGTTGTTGTGCCTCTCCAAACAATGTAATAAAATTCAATTATTCCCGTGTGCGTCTTGCACTTTGTTTCGTCTTTTGTCTGCTTCGCGTGTGTGTTTGTGTGTGAGTGCTGCGCGCATTTCGCGAATATCGCCGCAAAATGCCAAAAGCAAAAAGTACAGGCAGCAAGGCTCTGCGTTTTTTTTTTGTTTTGGGGGCAACACAGCAACAGCGCCAAAACCAACAACAAACTGCCTCCTGCGCCACCAACGCGCTATCACACACATACAAAAACATAGCAGCGAACACCTATACCAATGCAAGTCGTGCTCTTGCACTTTCTTGACCTGCACAGTGGGTCAACTGATCATGAGTGGGAGTGGGAGATCAACAAGGTCAAAAGCAATGCCATTCTCTGAGAGCTCTTCGAAATTACTTGAACGACCTCTAAGATTTTAGGGCCGGGCTAATAAGCTTATTACTATACTTCAATTCTTAAGTCATACTTGTTTAAAATCTGGAGGTATTCAGAACAATTCCATAATATGTATGCAAAAGTTGTCAATTGTTTTGAATGGTTACAAGTAAATCCTCAGACTTTTTACATTATTATTTATTTACTTTTCCAATATTGTTGGCCGTTTGACCCCACTGTGCACTGTCGCCGAGCAGCTGCTTTAGCTTCTCCATCTCCATCTCCTGCTTCTCCTTCTGCTTTTGCTTTTGCTGCTGCTGCGCTGTCGCTGTCGCAGTCGCTGCATTTTGGCGTTCTTTTTGCGCTTTGCCTTTTGGCTTTTCCTTCATATGCGCTGTGCTGTTGCCTCTTGCTCCTCTTGCTCCTGCTACTTCTGCACCCCAATCTCTCCACCTCCCACCTCCTCCTTGGCTAGCCCTTTTGTTGCTGTCTCTGTTGGTCTTCTTTGTTGTCTCGTCTGCTTTAGTTGTTGTTGTTTGGGTTTTAGCCCTTTGCTGTGCATTCTGCATAAGCAGCATCTCGTGCTTCTCTTAATTTCCCTTTTGTTTTCCTTATCCACTTTGTTTTGTTTTCCCTTACTTTCGTAGGTGTGTTGCTTTTCTGGTGCTGCCTTGCTAATTTTCTTATTTTGTTAATTTTGCTTTGAGCTTATTTTAGATTTTTTGTTGCATTGCACTCCCCCCTTTCTTCGCCTCCTCTCCCACTTTCTTCGTGGCGAAGAAGAGTTAATATGCAGCTGCCCTCTCTCTTCCACTCACACTCCTCCCACGACTCTCTCTGTCTTTCGGCCCTCTCTTTCGCGCTCTCTTCGGCGCATGCGTTGCATTTGATTGTTTGTGTAATGTAAACGCGTTGTAAGCCGCCTTCTGCCTGCCCCGCCCCCTGCTTTTCCCAGCGATCCTTGCTTTTCCGCTTTTCAAGGCTCTCCTTCTCTCCTCCTTACTCCTTTTCTCCCCTTCTTTTTTCGGCCAACCTCAACTTTTATTTCCCCCAAAAATGACCAAATAAAATAACAACAAAAGCACCAAAAGCAGAAGCAGCAGACAATGAAAAAATGCAAAAACAGCTTGCAGTCGCTCTGCCGCCTTCGCTGCCTGCGTCGCCGTCGACGTCGCTGTTTTCCATTTGCCTGCAGCGTATTTTGTAAATTACATTTCCGGCAATAAATTTGCATACCTCTGGCATCTTCTAAATTGCTATCGTTTGTTAAAGCGCCACCCGAAATTTTCACCCCCTTTGGGTGGGGGGTGGCTTAAAAGCGGGCGATGTGGTGGGTTGGGGTTGGTTGGACGTATTTGCGGGTGGGTGTGTGTGCACCTTGCCACCCCCAGGCATTCTTTGAAAAATTCCCAACCTGGGCCGCACCTTCTTTTCGCCGAAAATGGGGATGAGTACACAGGAAAAATAAGCGATTTCGTGTGTGGATCAAAGGAAGTTGATTTTCTAATGTTGCGTATGGAAATCACGCATAAATACGATGCATACTTTGAAGTTGATTCGGGATATTTGAATCACTTTCAAATTTATTAGCCATGATAATTTCCTTTTTTCTTGTAGTGCACATCTATTTCTTATGGTGTACACGTGATTCTACAAAAGAATAGAGAAACTGGGGTGTGTGGTTTCATGGGTGGGGAGCAAATGGGGTGGGGCTTGGAAACTCTCAGGAGGGTGACTTCCCACCACTTCTTGCCGAATTCGATATTGATTGTCCTGCAATTAGAAAAGTTCTCGGGCCGTGTCTCAACGAAACGACTTTCACTGCTCGACAAATGCTCAAGGATATGCAGGAAGTCCAGGATGGCGAGAATTCGCAGCAGAACTTTTCCCCCGCCACGCTGTTCTGGCCAAAGTCTGGCATTGGATTTTTCCCACAACAGGTTGTTGCATTTCGAATACGTGACTCCCCAAATAGTTGGAGTTCCTGCTGCTGCTGTTGCTTTGAACTTGCATTACACGTATCTGCCGCAGATCCATGATGTCGGAGGGGGGATTTGGCTGATTCGGAGTCCAGGAGGGACCACGGCATTCCAGCGAGGGTGTCGGCAGCCATCGGTTATATAGGTCGACAAACTTTTGCGGCACGCTCCTTGTTGCTGCTCTTGTTGCTGCCGCTGCATAAAAATTCAAATTTCGCGTCTGGCCAGCGCCAAAGCAACAATGAACCAAAGTGTCTTGGTAGTCGACTGGCTCATACCCAGGAATAATCCAAATACTCTTGTGGGAATGATTTTTCGAAATAGTATTCATTTGGTAGAAAAATGATGGTTGCCCCCTTACTTATTACCCTTGTAGGGAATTTTCCAATTTCAATAATATGCTAATCTTTAAAGAACATTACTGCTTGCCCCGAATCTGAACCTTATAATCCTCTAACGATTTATGTATTTTAAACTGGGTAAAATGTCATAGAACCCACCCTGCAATTGACTCGAAACTGGTTGCGTTTTGTGTGGCAATGCCAGTCGACCTTTGGCAACCCTTGAAACGCATTGCTGACTGGCCCTGACTGAAAATAAAAGTGCAAATGTCCTCGCCAGTCGGGGAATTGGACAAGGTTTTAGCGCAGTGGCATGGCCAGGACTACCACGAGCAGCAGGTCAGGGAGTCACAGTCACAGAGCCAGTTGCATTCCCAGAGCATCGTGGCAAAAAAAAAAAAAACAAAAAAGGGGACCAGGAAGTCCTCGCGTTTGGCCCAAAAAAGTTTCTCTTTCGATGGCCGAAACTTCTTTTTTATGGCTCGCCCGCCGCTGCACCACGCGGCGTATGAGTGATGCTATGTGCTACATGCTGTATGGTGTTGTGGGTGTGTGAATGAATCTGTGGAACTGCAGGCCATTGCACATGTGTGCGTGTCGCGTGCGTATCAGTGTACTTGTGAGTGTGTGGTTCATTCATCGCTCAATCGGCAGGTGCTTTGTTTTGTGAATTTTCCACCGAGTTTCGCCCATTCCCCACTGGTTTTCCCTCGCGAATTTTTGTGTTTGCCGATAGTTTTGACCTCGTTTCAACCCGCGATTGCGATTGCATGCGTAATTGATGGCCGGCCAACAGCTGACATTTGTTTATATGCCCGGCGTCGCGGCCAAAAACAAACAATAAATACTTGGCGGTTGGCATGGCAATGCAGGTGCTTTTTTCCGTATTTCGTCCCCCGCCCACATGCATTCATTCATAACAATTTCCACGCTGCTGCTGTCGCTTTTTTATGTACAACTTTCAAGTTCATAATGTCAACCTTCACACACACAATCACAGACGCACACACACTCGCACTGGGGAAAAGCGGCTAACGCAGACAGCGTGAAAGCGTTTAGCTGGCAGGTTTGAGTTCCCCGAAGTCCCAGACACGAGATTCCCGGATTCCTTTGTGCCGCCGGGGGTTCCCGGTTTTTACTTTCGCACGCGCTGCCATGACGTTGCATCTACATCCTGGCCGGGGAAATCCACTCCTGCTGCTTTCCTCGGTCCTCTGCTTGATGAGCAGTTTTTTTTGCCACCCCTTTTTTCATCTTGCCATTGCAACAATTGCTCTGCCTCTGGTTCTGGCCTGAATTTCCCCAGTTTTCCGCGCTGTTCGCCCTTTGTTATGCAATTTCTTTGGGGCGACAAAATGGAAACTTCTTGTCTACAACGGAAGCTACCACTTAAAGGCAAAAGTGGAAGGGTACTGCTACATTCCTAAGATTTTCCCCTTTTACTTTTAAACTTTTTTCACTCACTTTATTACATCTTTTGTACATTTACGTTAAGGCTTTTTTAAAGTTCTTTGTTGTTTATAAGTTTTATTCCAGTTCAATGATGTTCTAAGTTTTGGCTAGCTTTCTTATTACGAGTTTTATCTTTTTTTTCGCTAATTAACAAATTGCTTTTTCTTTCTACTCATCTGTGAGCTTGATCCACGTATATTTAACATTTTCCTAATTACAAACATTCCCTTTTGCATTTTTCATTAAAGCCGGCCATTAATTAAGCTCAGCTGATTAACTAAATGCAATCCTTCAGGTTCATTGACATCATGTTCCCCTCGCTATAAATAGAAATCAAAACAAGTCAACTTTTCGCCACGAATAAAAAGCGTGTTTCCTGGGAGACGCGCCCAAGGAAAAATAAAAAAGCAGGAGGAAAATAGCGTCGGAAAAGCCCGTGGAAGGCGGAAAAAATCGATATGCCTCAGACATAGACAGCAGCCGCGTGGAAATTGTGGAAAGTTGGGGGTTGTCAGCCAGCAAGGGTAGCAAAATGTTGTGCAAACTCATAGACACACACGCACACACACATATACACTCTCGGCTGCCTCGTCATGTCATCGTCCCTTTTTGGCACTTGCTTTCGCCTTTCTCCTCGCCTTTCTTCTCGCCATTCTCCTCCGCATTTTGGCGTTACTTCCGCTTTGGCGTTCTCTTCCGCTTCTCCTTTGAGTTTGCGCTCAATTTTCGCTACTTTTCCGTCTTACGCTGTCTCTTTTGGCTCTGTTCTTTGCCAATTTTTTGCCCATTGATTTTCGTGGTAATTATTTTCGATGGTGAGTGGGTTTCTGGGGGAGGCTTTTCTCGTTTTCTGGTTTTGTTTTTATCTGGGGGTCCCTTTTTGTGGCGTTTCCTCTTCCGGTTGCCTCCCCCTTTTCTTCCACTTCCGGCCTTTTCCAACACACACACACATTCCTGCGGCTTAAATTGCTCTTATTGTTCGCTCCTCGTCCTGCGTCCTTTCGCCGCTGCCACCCCGGCGTATACGTTATTTTATTACATCAAATGCTTTACTGCCACTTCTCCTCTCTTCTCGCTCTCTCTTCGCTTTTCTCAGCTCGCTTTTCTCTCTCGCCGTCGCAGGCGCTGCTTGGCTGCCCGCGTCGCTGCCTCTGCCGACGCCGATGTCCTGTCTGCTTCTTCTTCCTGTTCTTAATTGAAATTTGCGGCTTGCATCAATATTTGCTTTTTCCTTGTGTTTTCCACGTTATTAAAAACCTTGTGCAAGTTTTCCGTTCTTTTTCCCCTGTTTTGTGTTGCGTTGTCTTTGTTTTTGGTACAATATTATATTGCAGAATGGGTAGAATATGGCCAGGACCTTTCCGACCCCCACCGACTTCCCCGATTTCCCAGTCTTGTGGCTTTGGCGTGGTGCTCACTAATTTGTTTCGCTTGCGGGGAGCATTTTTATGTGCACTCTCATTAAAGTTTCAGCGATTAAGAAATTGAGCTGAGCTAAAGAATTCGATAGTTCAAGGTGATTGTTGGTTTATTACTGAAACCTAAGGATCGTGCTGCACTTTAGGATTAAATCACGAAGTAAATGGTGCATTCAAGTATTTTTAAAGAATTTAAATGCAATCAAATCAAATCAGAACCAATACAAAGCGAACCTCAATATTTCACAATTGATTATCAAATACCCAAGTCAATTACGGAAAATATTCCAATCATTCTTTGAACACAATATGGATTGGATTGGCCTTAACTAATTCCAAAATGAGCCGAATCAAATCCCTTGGCCTCAACGTACATCACGTCCAAATGGATATGTTTTCACACATCATTGGTTGGGGACTCAAAAGGGGCAAGTCGCAGGGGCAAATGTATGCGGAGCTGTCTGAAATTATGCCTAATTGAAAATGCATTTTAAAGCAGTTGCCGGGCGACTGCAGCTCCATTCGCTCCTTCCGCTCTCCTGAATCCCAGGCACTCCGACAATGCCACGGCCAAACGGAGCTCAGCTTCCTTCTGCAATAATTGCCATCGCCCCGGACCGCTCCCACCGCCCACCGGCCCCGCCTACCGCCCCAAATCACCGCTCCCCGCCCGCCTGTCTGGCACTCGAGAGGAGCGGAGCAGAAGGCTGCAAGCTGCCAGCTGAAGGCTGCCACTGAAGGCCACAATCTGCACACTCCAGCTTTGGCTGTACACGGAAAAAAACATTTTTAAAATTCAAAATTTGGAAAAAAATAAATTTAAAATCTTTTCTCGAGATATTAAGAAGCTATGAAATACAACGAGTTAATGTAATTGTAAAAGTAGATAAAAGCTGGTACATATCTATTAAGGTTTAAAAGAATCGTACGAATATCTTTTAAAGTGCATTGCGCTTTTTAAGAGCATCGGATTCATGTGGCTGATGATGCTGCTGCATTCTGCATGGGGGAATTTGCAACTGAAATGCATTAATCAATCATTCATTAAATCAATCAATCAATTTATGAATTCCTCGCGGTTTTTTATTTCACTCCCCCTCACTCCGCCTCACTCTTTTGTTGTCCTGTGTGCTTTGTTGTTTAGCTTGAGCGTTTTGCCAGTTTTTGATTGATTGCCATTAATAACTCATTTTTTTGCTCATGGCTTAGCTTAGCTTTGTTTTCCAGCGTTCTTACTGCCTTCGAAAATTTATTTGTTTTGCTGACTTTCAGTTGAGTCGGTTTTGATGAGTGCGCCGATGTCGGTGGTGGAAAGCCATTGAGTTTTGGCCACGTAATTGGATGGGGACTCGGGGAACACAATGTGCTCCAGTTGGAAAGAAGAAAAACCTAGGCCAGCTAGAGGCTTTAAAATAGGTTACTTTATTTCAGATTACAATAATCGATTTCTTTTCATATTGCATCATTTGGGAATTACGCTTTCTTTGCAACACTGTAATTTCATTAATCCCCTTACCAACCCTGTTCATCGGATCACTTGATTGCCTTTTATCCGCCAATAATAATATTTACTCACAATGTAAATGGCTCACTTTACCATTATTATTGCCAATTACGGTACATGCACAACGCTCTTATTGGCATTAAGTTATTTCTTTCCTTTCACAACTTTTCTTCGCAATTCCATACACATATTGCCATTTGCAACACTGTTCGATGTTCAGAAATCGGTAAATGCATTCTGCTGCTTATTTGCATATTTGAGTGAGGAATCTCTCTCGTTATGCTGCTATCTCTCTCGCCTGATTGTGCTCTCCATGTGAAGGATGCGCAGAATATCCTGCGGCAACTTTTCACAAAGGAGGAAGAAGCAACGAGAATTGCATGTGGTAAAATGCATTGCAAATTGCATGCAACATCCTTTCCTAAATGCTACAGTCTCGAAATGTTGTGAATTGGGATACTTTTATGGCCAAATCAATTATATTTTTGATGGCTTAAAATATTTTGTAGCATACTTTTAAACACCTTCAGAAAATAATGATAAATTATGATTGAAGGCTTAATTTTGTAAATTAATTCCTATGCATTATTAATTACCCAAAGTCAGATTGCGTTCGCTACTTACTGTTCTACAGTTTCAGCTGGCATCGAAAAGGAAAGACGACTTACCTGGAATGAGAAGAAGCAATTAAGATAATGATTAGTCAAATGTAAGATATTGGAGCAGATGAAACTAATTTCGAAGGGGAATCGGATCAGAGGGAGAGGGAAAACGGCTCTAGAGCGACAGGTAGTTTAATTTATGTGAATGCTCGATGCGATCCCACTCCTTTTCTTTTTTTTTCCTGCTGCATTTTCGCTTTTTGTCTCGTCCGCTGTTCCCTGCCATTATGCTGCGTCGTTTTAATGGCCAGAAAAAGCAGGAAAAAAGGAAGGAATAAAAGAAAAATACGCCAGAGAAAAAAACAGGCAAGTCACGAGCTTCAACAATGGCGATGCCGTTGGCAGAAGAGGCAGCTTCAGAAAAAAAGGATAAAAGGCAAATAAATAAATAAATAAACATTTTGCCAGGGCGAGCGAAAAAACAATTTCGTCTGCGAAGTTGGCCCAAAAGGAGAACAACAAAAATTATGCGCTCTAAAAATAAAACGAAACGAAATCAAACCAAACGCCAACTAAAAAATAAAAAAATGCGAAAAAAACGTGACCGCGCATTTTTCAATGTCAGACGGAAAGGTTTTTCATTGCTCTGCTGATTACTCGAGCATTTTTTTTTTGTATTTTCCTTGGGGTCAGTCAGTTATATAAGAGCGCAGAAAATCTATAGTGATATTTACATGCCGCATATGTAGCCCAAAAACAAAATGGGGTAAGTGTAAAGAATCCTTTTCAAATAGCTCATGTGTAAGGAAATTGTTGGTTATTATTTTTTGTGTGCTGCCATAAAGAATTTACGCTACATAAAATTTAATAATTTCATTTTTTATAGTCACACACATGGCTCCCAATCGACTTGTCTTCTTGTGTTGGTGCTGCTGAGTGTGTGTGCGTGTGTGTGTGTGAGCGTGTGTATGTGTGGTCTGAATTATAGCATACTTTTAGGCGTGTGCCAGGGCAGGCATTATTTCAGCTTTTATGGCTTACATAACGAGCCAAGCGGAAATAGAGAAAGAAAGGCCAAAAAAAAAATATGTGAGCGGAGAAGCGGCGAACAAGAAATACGCCAATGGGGGTTGGGCAGTGAAAACTGTGCGGGAAATAGGGAAAATTGGTTGCCAGAAGCTGGGAAAAGCGTCTAAGGAAAGTTGGTAGATCCCATTAATGTAATGGCGCTATCCAAAATTACTTTAAAAGCTTCATATTTAAATTGGAATCTGCTTGGAATTTTAAATGGAAAGGTTTCCCAGATACTTCCAAGCCATATTTGGTATGATAATATTTTTAAGTACTTTTCCTTTGTTGTGCCCTGAAAGGAATTCTTTTATGATTGTGATTTCGAGAAGTTGACCTTTCTTTGTTAACCAAAAGTTTTAATTCGACATTAAAGTTATTTGACCATTAATTCCCTGTATTTTTTTTAAAAAATAGTGCAATGACATTTCCGGCTTCCGTTGTAAGCTAACCATTTTTTTCACTCATTTATACTACCAAAAAACGCTTAAAAGCCACGCCATTTTTTGCAGATCCCCTTGCTTAAATCATAATTTATCCAGCTGGCTTTTGCTATCGTCTGGATATATTTGCTGGATATTTCTGATTCTCTGCGTTCTTTATTTTTCGTGTTGCTCTTTTTACTGCGTTAATATTTCACTAATGGCATTGGCTGGCGAAATTGCATTACGCTCAAGTTGACTCATTTTAATTGAATTTTAACTTCAGTTCGAAATTGAATTACGTGCCATGGGCCAAGATGGGCGGTGCTAAGGGGGCGTGGCTGTGCGGTGCGGTGCGGGGATTTTCCGAGTGGTGGTGTTCATGTGAGCTTTTGTGTGTATATGTGTGTGTGTTGGACGATGGCGAAAATGCACGCTGCTAGTAATGAAAATTCATGACGCGATCTGAGAGCGAAAAGCGAGAAATTGCATTAAGTCAGTCGCCATCATTTTGGGCAAAACGAAAGAGGTTAAATGCAGCCCAGCGCCATTTTCCATTTCCATTTTCTCCGCACATCTCGTTTTCCACACTTCCACATTTCCCTAGTTGAAACTTAGTGCCAGCTCGTGCCGGCAAGTGACCAAATTCACTTTCCCCTCGTTCGGGCAAAAAATTTCATTATTTTGCACTTAATTAAAAACACTCGCATATCCATGAAAAAAACCACCGCACAAATATCAGACTTTCAGCCAGCCTCCAGACCACACCAGACTCTTCATTCTCTACCCTTTTCGCGCTTTTGGCCTTTTTTATTGTTTCTGTGTTCTGTTATGTTTTTTTATGTTCGCTTCTGCCGCGAGCCTGGTCAACTGGAAAAAAGGCAACAGCCATAACAGAGAGCCTGTCTGGTTGTTGGCCATATAGCCAGCTCAACGATCTCCACCCCGACCGCTTTTGGCCCTCTTGTTTTCGCATTGCCGCGTCGCTAAAATGTTTTGCTGTTTGATTTTGGACTTTGGCAAAATCCTTTCGCTTTCATCCATTTAAATGCCGGGTGAGGGACGCGAAAAATGTGGAGTGAAATGTGTGCGTGGAGTGTGGTAACTACGGCCAGACAGTTGGCCAAAAAAAAAAAGGCGAGCTGGGAAAATAACGAAATTGGTAACGCAATCCGCACGTGGCCAACAGGCGGTTATACTAGAAAGTTATTTTGAAGGGAAAACTTTGGCCATATTTTCATTATTATCTACTCACAGATCGTAAGGAGTAATAGAGATAAAAATGCAGTTTTAAAGGCTATTATTTGTTTAATAATTAACAATATATATATTGCAATCAACCTGCAAGTGATTTACGATTTCTTTTGCTGCACAAATATCATTAAGCCACAAGCTTTCGTTCAACTGCCTTGTCAACTCATTTTTTAATTGCCTGTCCGGGCTGAGTTTCTGCATTCGTTTTCATATCAAAGGCATAAAAAAGGAACTAATTTTCCATTTCGTTTCTGACACCGACTCAGATTCAGATGAGATGGGAATCTTCGGTTGCCAGACGAAGAGTAAGGACCCACAACTTTTGCCACTATTTTATTTATATGGCTCGCAATGCAAAAGGAAACGAAGAATGGCAACAAAAACGAGGCAAAATGCGGCCATAAACTACAAATCATGCCAAGAAAAGGCCGAAAGGGGGCTAGGGATTGGGGGGAATCGGTGGGGGAGCGGGTCAGCCAGCAGACGGTCGGTAACAACAAAAATTGTCTAAAAATTCAACATAACCTCGAATGATTTATGGATGCCTGCGAATATTTAAAAGGTACAGGGAGGCAACATCACAGCCGCAACAAAAAGGCAGCACAACTGAGCTGGCCGGGCAAAAAACAAAGGGAATTCGAGAGCAGTGGCTGCAGCAGTGCGGGGATGGATGCAGCTCCTTCTTGCCCCCGGAGCTTAAGTGCATTTTGCAGCGAACAGCAGAACAGAAAGGACATAAAAGCTCAAAAAGGGCATGCAACAGCAGCAACAGCAACAACAACAGCAACAAGCGGGCAGGAGCTAAGAAATGTGCGAAAAATGGAAAAAAAAAATAAGAGAATGCACAGTGGTAATGGGTACTATACATTATTTATATAAAATAATATAATAATATAGAGAAAGATTTATTTGGGAGATCAGTCTGTTCAAGATGTTTATAATAACAATTAAAATAAAATATATAATTATTTAGTTTTTATTAAAATCCCGACTAATTACGTTTTATATTAGGCTGTAACATTAGTTTGCAGTTGAGGAAAAATGTTATTAAAATCTATTTTCTTTTTTGTATTTTTCCCCACTGTGCTCGGACGGAAAACACAGAAAGAACTTGTGTAAAAATTTACGACAAAAAGGCGTTAAGCCTGCTGTTGTTACTGTTCCTTTGGCTGCACGGAGACAATGGACACATAAATTGCATTTTCACTTTTAATATTTTCCGATGGTCGCTTTAATGAACAGGGCTTGGTGAAAAGATCGGATTATTCTCTGCTTGATATTAAGTCGATACAAGGAGATATGATAGTAACTCCCTATAAACTTGTTTTATGCTCTAAACTTTCGAATTTTTTATTAATTCCAAAAATTCTTTTTAGTTCTTTCATGGCAACTGCAAATTAGTTTGAGCTCCGTTTTAATAGATCTCTGCCTTTATTGTCACTCAAAGTTATGGCTCCCCAAAAATCGTAGCTAGCTCTTTGGCCATCGATCCTGAACCCCCATTTTGGCGCTTTTCCCCCCTGCGACCCAGAAGACCAGTCAAACGAGTGCTGGGGGTCAGCATATCTCATGAGTCTGCGGCTGCAACCCCAAGGCGCATTCTTTTTCCTTTATTTAATATGCATGCAATTGTTGTCTGTCCGTGTGTAAGGCTAAAAATATGCTTAAATCGCGCCCAGAGCCAAAAAGGCAAAAGGCAAAATAAAATGGCAAGAGCAAAAAGGCGCAAAAGCAGAAAAGGCCAGGAACATTTAGGGGGAGGGGGTTCAAATCGAAAACTCGTTTTTAGTTTGTTGCTGTTGCTGCTGCTGTGGCATTGTTGCCAGTTTCAAGGCGAGTTGCGAGTTGTGAGTTGCAGCTGGCCAACTTGCTGCTGCTGCTTTTAGCTGGTTTTCAGAACTTGGCTCGCTTACATTTTGGCCGTGACCTTTCGCTGCGCGGGCTGCCGCCAGCTTCATTAAAACGCGCATAAATATTAATTAAACGATAATCCGGCGCAGAGCTGCATACTTTGTGGCGCCTAATGATCAAAAAACACTCGCACACACTTGCTAGTAATGGCATTAAAATCGTGTTTATCTTTCACACACACAGCGGCGGGGGATCGAAAAAAGAAAATCGTTTGGAAAATCCGCACAAAAGCGACCAGTTCCGCTCTTCCCGCCCCCGAAAAGCTCTCGAAAAACACGAAAAGAACTTGAAAAAAAAAATAAAAGAAACGCCGGCGAAGGCAAGCAAATTGAATTTTCCCTGAGCAAAATTAAATTTTCCAAGGAAATTGAATTTTTTGATTAGTTTGCTTTTTGCATCTCTCTTCAACACACACATACATATACATATATATACGAGGGAGTAGGGCGGGGAAAACAAAAGTAAAAACTGAAAAGCGTAAGGAAAAGCCAGCAGCAGCAGCAGAAGAAGAAGACGAAGGCGAAGGAGCTGCCAGCAAGCTTTTGATTTAAAAGTAAAATGAAATTAAAAACATGCTTTGCTCAAACAGAAAACCGAGTTGAGCAAAATTTACAACATTCTGCGAAGGAAATAAATTGCGCTGAGTTTGGTAGAATTACAATGTTTGAATCGCCTTTCTATTTAAATGATTGTAATTAAGGCCTTTCACAGAGGGAAATCGAGTGACCTTTGGGTTAAGACAATTTATAGATAGTGCAGTTTAAGGGAACTAGAAGTTGGAGGTTTTAGCCATTTGTAGTAAATCTTTAAATTAGGTCGATAATGCTATAAATCTCTGATGTCAATGCTGTGATTAAATTTCCCAATGAAAATTCAGATCTTTTGGGTAAACACACATCCTTCGATCGAAACCTTATCGTTCGAATTAAGAGCAACAATTGTTGCCCTTTTTGGGTGACAACAAAAGCAATTCGAATTGTTTGTTTGCTCTTCGATCGAGACCCAAAGTTGTTCTTTTGGCCGGTTTTTTTTTTTTGGCCTGCCTTTGTTTTCGATTTCGCCTCGTGTTTGCTTATTGAATAATTTGATTGCAGCAGTTGATTGCATTTGGAAATTGTGTTTTGGCAAATAAAACTTGGCGGCGGGCAAATAAATCAAGCCGGGCTATAAAAAGGGCCCAGCACAGCGGGTAGCTAAAAAAAGGTGGACTTTGGTTTTATATGCATATATTTCTTATTTTTCGCTCTCATTCTGTTTTTTAATGATGTTACGCCCGCTTCCTTTTGGGGCCACGAAGAGATGGGGGATATTTGTATTTTCGTTTTCATTTTTATTTTTATTTTTATTTTTATTATTTTTTTTTTGTTTTATTCTTATTTGTATTTAAGCTGCTCGATCCATTTCAATTGAATTCGCTGTGCTAGGCGAGCGGGTTCGTCTTCACTTTTTTTCCATTTCGTGTGTGCCCCTTTTTATTTTTATTATTTTCGCTTCTTGCGCATCGAAGAAGTATTTTTAATTTTCTGCCTTTTGCACTTTTCTCAGCGTTTTTACCGGGCCATAAAAATCATAAAAATAAAACTTAAACTCGAACGCAAAGGAACGGAACGGAAAGGAAAGGAAAACGAAAATGGAAACGTGTACGAAATTTTGCGATTTTAATTAAATGATATGAAAATTGCAAGCAGTCGAGGAAGAACAAAAAACAAAGCAAAAGGTTGCCGAGGGTGTATCTATATATGTGGGCGTAGGTGTGGCCGCGCCCAGTTCCTCCTCCTTTCCTTTGGGGGAGTGGCCCTTTTTGAGCGTGTTTCGTGTTTGGCAATTATCTGGAACTTTGTTTCTTCTTCTTCTCCTCATCTCGACTCCTTTTGGCCCTTTTGCGACACTTGAACTGCAAATGCAATGGCTTTAAGCGGAATTCCGAAGATGGTGCAAAAGAAGCTGCATATATACATATAATGGAACCCCGACATTGAATTATACGATGTACATATTGAAACCCATAAAAACAACCGACAATTCTCCGGCAAAAAACTCACAGAAGAAAAACATTCAGAGCGAAAAACAAACAGCACACAGACACACAAACTCTTGGCAATATTAAAAATGTTGCTGTCTCTGTGGGTGCAGTGAGAAAAAGGTATTATCGGATTCTGCACTTCATGCCCATATAGTGTGGAATAAACTGATTTTTAAAAAAATATATCTCGATCGGAAAAGTAGAAACTCAAAAGGTATTCAGTCAATTTCTTTCAAAGGTTAAAACTATGTAATGACAGTTTTTCAATGGATTTCAGACTCGTCTATGACTTTTTTCGCTGCCTTTCAAGCGAAAATACACAAAAATAATAATAATAATATAAAATGGCGGGCAATGTGCAGTTTGTTTGGAATTCCCCCTTTTTTTATACCATTTTGTTTGTGATTTTTCTCTTTGCTCTTCAGCTTCAGAACGCAATATATTCTGGCTTGGTGTTGTTGCTGTCGCTTTTATGGCTTTAGTTTCGCTTCCAGACGTTGATGTTGTTATGGTTGTTGTTCTTGTTGCTGTTGCTATCGTTGTTGCCGCTGGGTCAGAGGCAGCAACAACAACTGGCAACATGCAGCAGCAACAACACGAAGCAGCAACGCTGCCACGTTTTAATGGAACATTAAAAGCAGCTTGCGCTGGCTGCTTAACTGCCCACCCCCTCATATAACCACCATATAACCCCTTCCTAAGAACCCCCTCTATAACCCACCCCCCCTCGGAACCCACAAAATGTTGCACAGCTCGGCGAAACTTTGAAATTAAAAGCGAAAACTGTTTATATCTGCTTGCGCTTGTTTGCATCCCACGTTCTGTGCAACAAGATGTTGCATTTAGAGAGATACAAAAATGTTAATATTCCACTTGATGGTTAATTGTCTGTGCTTCGGGCAACAAAGCAACCTGAAATACTGCGGATGGTTATGGCCGTCTAAAGAAAAGTCTAAGCGAATCTTTTGTGTGTTTGGAGCTAACGCTATAATGGCTTTTTTTGGCTAACTGACTAGAAATTCTAGACAATGTTTTTTATTCCTTTAGCTTGAGCAGAATGTGTAAGATTGATTTATAACTTCATAACAAAATCATAGAAGTACTATGCAGTTCGGAATCACAGATGCTTGCTTAATATGGATTTAGTGGCTTAGATTTAAAAATCCAAGTAAACATCTCTTTAAAGTAGCTGTAATCCGATGTATTTGCCTCATTTTAAAAGTCATCATTTCAATTGACAGAAATGCGAGTATTCATTTGGCATGATTATTTGACAACTTCCGGCATCCGGTTTTAATCGGCCCTCTCGCTCGCTCCCACTGCCTCACTGATAATTGCACGGGAAAATTGCTGGGAAAAGTGTAAGCAGAGTAGGAAAAACCTAAATAAACATAAAGTATGCCAGTTTTTATCAACGCTGCTCCGGCAAACATTATTTACTCGTAATATCTTTCTCCTGGCCATCGTGCCCCTCTCTTTCTGGCTCCATTTGGCCCCACTTTTGTTAGTTTTGTGGCTGTCGTTGTGGACATTGTTGTTGTAGCTGCTGTCTATGCTGTAGCTGCTGTTATTGTTGTAAACTTTATGCATTAATTTTACATTTTCCTGGACCAACATTGCCGTGCCCCGCGCGCCCCGAAAAACGGAAAACCCATCCAAAAGGTTGCATCTCTGTATCTGTGTGTATCTTGTGTGTGAGTCTGTGTTTGCATTAACTCGCCACATGCAAAATTTACGTTTATTTATTACGGAACCCCCACAGCCCCTTTTGCCACGCCCCTGCCGCCGTATGACATCACGCCCCCTTGGACTGCAGCCTGCGGCAAAAATGTGCAGCCAAACATTTTGCGAGATTTCATATACATAAAAGTTATGTAATTATCAAAGTTTTAATGCACCTACAGCCGGAGATCCAAAGGGTTGTGGGTTTTTTTTAGCGGGGTGGGGTGAATAGGGGCTGAGTATAGGGTCTGTGCACTCTGGAGCACATATATCACTTAACTTATATCACATGTTTCATATTCCCCTCTTTTATTACCCTGCAGTTCTGACCTTTTCTTTATTTTCTTTGCCGCTTTTATGGATATTTTTCTTTGGTCGAGCAAAGTTTTCGGGAATTAGCTTTTGGGAATAGTTTCGGAACAGGAAATTGAAGTTGCCGGGTATGGCGAATAAATGGGGTATCTCGAAAATGTTGATTGGAGGAGAAACTTTATGTGCTTTGTGGGTTCTTCGAAGCCCAAAAATATACGATACTATCGAATATAATATGATACTAAGGTTAGGATCCTCACTTGGCTATTTTTTACAAATAGTTGGATACGTAATTAGCTGCTCAATTTCCTCAGCTTCGATTGCATTTCGCATTCTCCGCTGCTTCATTCTTGATGTTTTTCCGTCTTATCTCGTCTATAAATATATCTAATTTGCATAAAATTCTAATTTAACTGCTGCTGCTGCCGCTTCTTCTGCTTATTTTTCTTCTAACTTGGCTATTTATTTCTGCTGCCATCTTTGTCCGTCTTATGGCTCCTACTTTCGGCCCGTTTTTATGATGCAATTTATTTTATTTTCTCTTCGGTTCGTTTTCCAGCAGAAATTTCCTTTTTTCCTGCTCTTCGTTTTTCTTCTTGTTATTTTTCTTGATTTCAAGATGGCAAAGGGTGGTTGTGATGGGGTTTTCGGGGGGGCCGAGGGAAGTAGAAACAATTTTCGTTTATTTACTTTTGTTTTTCCCCACTTCTTATTGTTTTTCTTGTCTCTGCGAAGCTCTGCTTCGATTATTTTCCTTTTTGTTTATTTTGTTGCCAAGTTTCCTGAATTGTTTTTGTTGCTGTGGCTTATTATTGTTATTCGTTATTCTCGTTTTTGTTGTAACTGTGGCAACACACATTATTTATATTTATATGCTTATTTTATAGTTTATTCATGCAAATTGCAATAAAAATTGCCTTTATTTTACATTTTTATTGGGGCGAGGCCTTTAAAGGGGGCTGGCAATGTACGTATGTATATAGCTATGAATATATACATATATATACAGATATATACGGACACGTAGGAAAATCAATAAACTTCCTCAAAGTTTTCAGTTGTCTTTTCTGCGCTTTTTCTCTTTTAATTTCTTGTACGCGCGATTCGTATGAATTATTTATAAGCCTGAAGAAATCCCCCTCCATCGACATAAGCAACAATTTTTATGGCGGCCATACAACATTATTTTCTTTTTATATTTTTTATTATTAGCTGCTGGAATTTCTGGCACAAAAGTGGCCGGTTTTATCCGACAATTTTCCTTAATGCAAAACACAACGACACATAAAAAAAAAACAAAATAAGCATCGAAAAAAATGCTGCACACAGACATAAAATATGCAAAATATTCAAATTTTCGTTTTTCAAGTGAATTGGAATTTTAAGCAAATGAAATGAGTGCGCCATTTCGGGGTGGCGGTTAGCTAAAAGGGTTGTTCCAAGAGCCCTTTTCCAAACGTTAATGGCAAAATGGGAGTTGTTGGCTTCTTCATGGCAGGGCAACCAAAAACAAAAAACATTTGTTTATTCGTGGAGGCAGGAAGGAATAACTGCGGTTGGGGGGTTTCACCCTCCATTAGGAAAGTGATTAGAATCTTTACCGAGAATTCGAATTCAGTCATGTATTAAAGCATTTTAAATGGGACGAATTCGCTGGCAAATTTTCAAAATTTATGAAAAATGAAAGGAGCAGGAAAACATTTATAGAAAGGTGGTTCAGGTGAAATTTTTCGAAGTATTTGTGCAAGTATGTCAGGAATTTGTTCAAAAATGTATTCCTTATTTTAAATTTCATGAAATTCTTTAAAAAAGTTGTGCAATATTAAAAACTGGAGAAACTCGATTGAAGTTACAATGAAAGATATTAACATTGCAAACAGAAAAAATATCAACAAAACGGCGGAAATGATTAAGATTATTATTATGTTTGAAACCAGTTATGGCTAGAAACGATTTATAAAAACTTCAGGTTCGGTTAATTTCTTTATCAGGCGAATATTAAAAGCGTTCTCGAACCCTTCGATTTAGTAATGGTTGTCCTATGGTAACACCCCAAGTCCGTTGTCTTAAGGAACTTGTCAATCTGGCGACCAGTTCTGTGCCCCACCCCTGCCACGCCCCTTTCTGGCCATCGCCCCGTAATTTACTGCAATTTGCTGAACGTTTCCTTGGGCCCGCTGCCTCTTATTCAGCCGCTCCCGCCCCTGCCACATGCCACGCCCCCTGTTTGGACTGAACGGGGCAGCTGGCTTTGCTTTTGCCGCTGCTCAATTATGAAAAATAATTTTTTAATTTGTTTGTTTTCTGTTTTCGTGCCGCCGCCGTGGCCCTTGTATTTTATTTTATTTCTGTTTATTTTTAGTGAAGCTTCAGACAGCGTGCAGTAAAATGGGATTTTCATTTAATGAATTTACTCTTGCCATTTTATTTGTTGTGGCATTATTTTTGTTTTTATTTGTACTTTTATTTGCCTTCCTGCATCGACGTCTTGTCGGCATTCTCCCATGGTGTTGCACTGTGTTGTGCTGGTGTGCTTTAAATATATAAATTATTAATTTTAATTTTCTGCATGCATACTTCAGTGCACAGCCAGGACATTCACACACACACACACACATAGCAACGCCCTCGGAAAACTTGCTCGCACTTTGCCGCCCCTTGCCGCCCCTTTTGCCCACTTTTCCCGCCTTGTCATCGTCATTTTGCCAGTGTTCTTTTGTGTCTGGCAATTAATTTTAAATTGGGCGTGCATACGAAAAATATTCGTAGTTTTCTTTCCATCTCCACCCGCGCACACAAGCACACTGGTAATGTGCGCTTTCCCCCATTTTCCCGCGTGTGTGCGTGCTGGGCAAGCAAATGGCGGTTAAAAGTAAAAATACGCATCTGAATTAAATGAATTTCTGTGGGGTTTTTTACCGATTAATGCGATTTCGCTGCAGGACCTTACTGCTGGCCCGCATCGCAAGTAAAGTTGACTATTTTCGTTGACTGTAATTAAATTCTTAAGAATAACAGGAGCTGAATAAACAACACCTGGGAAGGCAATACCTTGGAAGTTCCTCGACAGTTATGTAGGCTTTAAAAACCTTTAAGTGCCATGAATGTGGGATGCGAATGTTTCCCCCACTTTTTACTGCTATTTACATTTGGCGCAACCGCAAAAACAAAACCATCAGTGGCAACAATGAGGGCCAAACGATCGGCATGTCCAGTAAGTTTTGCTGTTGCATTTACTTGCAGCTCCTTTATTTATGCGAATTATTTCGTGTTCCTTTTTTGCCGACTGTTTGCCATCGCTGTTGATTTTGGCTTACAAGTTGGCCCAGCCCAGGCAATAATAATAATAATAATAACAAGTACAGCAAAGCGGCCAATGTACAATGTACAACGTGGTGGTACAACGTCGAACTTTAATTGCATAATTATGTGCAGTTCGCAATTTATCATTTTCAGTTTTCCATGTTGTTGGCTTTTTTCATCTTCTTCAACTTCAGCTTTTTGCTTTTCTCGTCGCTGCTCGCCTGTAATTTATGTGTTCACTTCTCAGCTTTTTCCCCAACCCCTCACCCTTCTCCCTCTGCCCCTTTTTTGTTGGCCTGCATGTTTGGTTTTCTTTTTGCAGCTTTTGTGCGGGAAAAACGGCTACATAAAGTGCGAGAAACGATGCAGCTGAACTAAAATGAAACTTAATGCAGCGCAAATATTGAGAGTACTTTTTGCACATCTTCAAGTTTCTGCGTTTTCTGCTATTTTTATAATTGTTTGTTAATTCTTGTCTAACTTGTTTCGAGTAGTTTTGCTTTAACTGCTCTACTTGGTATGCACTTCTTGGCTTAAAGATTTTGGCTTATGCTATATCTTTTTATTGTATCTTTTATGGCCTCCTGTAAATGTGTTTAAATTGAAAGGCTGCATGGTTTTAATTGATTTTGCTGTTGGCCGGGCTTATCTCCATATTTGCAGATCGCACAGATATTGCCCTTGATGTTTAATTTATTTCTTGGCTGGGCTCGGCCTAACCCTTTCGCATATTGCTTTTGCCGTTTTACATTTCATTTTTTCGCTGCCACGCCCTTTGGTCGTGATCCCGGGGTGTGTATCTTGCATCCTCATCTCCGTTTCTTGCGTGTCGGCCGTATTAATTATAATTTATGTTGAACTCTGGGCGGGATAATCGCCGAATCGTTTGAAGTCTGCGGGGGAGGTGGCGGGCGTGGGAACCGCATTGCTAATCAAGCAATTAGCGAATGCCATCAAATGTGCATTAGACAGACGAGACAGCTCCAGGACCAGACAGGTCCAGCACCCCTCTACCCCGCCCCCTGTGCATTTTCGATTATGTCTATGACCGTTTTGGCAGTTTCGTCCAGTTTAGGTGGATAAGATAAATACTTATACATACAGAGAGAGAGAGAGACAGCGAGTGGACGCCAGACAACCAAGAGAATCGCAGGAATATTGAAAAACAAAGAAAATTAGTTGCAGCATGTACGTGGCAAAAAGTTGACTCCGCCAGAAGACGCAGACGGGCAAAACAAAGCAGAATGGCCGGCAAAAAGCGTTCAACGGGTCGTATGAGCAATGCAGGCATTTTAAGGGTTGCAACTAATCGCAGACAAAGCCAGTCCTTGTGTGGGTGTGTTGGTGTGTTGGTGAGTCTGTCTGGCAGATTTCACATGTGAGTAGAAGGATACATTCCCGTTTTGATATAGACAGCAAGACTGCGGCAAAGAAGAGGGGATGAAGAGCTAAGAAGGTTGCAATTGGCCAACATCAAATGTGTGGCCGGGCAATTAGCCAAAATGCCCGCGTAAGTAGGCAATGAAAAATTTAAAGCTCTGCCCTGCAACTTCAAGGCGACTGCGAATAAATAAATTACACACACAAAAAATATCTATGGAATAATAACGGGAAACAACCCCCAGGAGCGCACTTAATGCATGCCAAAATTAAAGCGAGCGGCCCCACCCCCTCGCAAAACCACCCATCCTCAACACCACCGAGCTGAGCACTCAGACTGACACACAGATACACACACACACACACACATGAGGGGCTGGAGGTGGTTGTAGGTGGGCGGAGAGAGTTGGTTTATATAAGGCATTATAGACGCGCATTTGTGTGGGGGTGGCAATTGAAAAGCTTTACTACTGCCATCGTCATCGCCATCGCCACCTCCATTTCCATCTACAACTTGCGGAATACCCCTTAAGTTTGATAGGGGTATGTCGAAATATTCTGCACGCTAGTTATTTTATATTGATGTCTAAGGATTAGAAGTTGTAAAATGAAAAGCCATTACTTAACAAAGTATTTGAACTTCCATGCTTAGTAAGTTTAAGAAACTTCTTCAATCATTTCAACACAACTTCCTTAAGGAAGTTATATTATTCTAATTATATATATTATTGTGTTATATGGAGATTCTATAATGATATATGCTGACTTAAAAAAAGCTGCTGGGTATCAATTGAGTTCAATTTTCTTGCCAGTGTTTTGCCTTCATTTTCTTCGCTTACTTTTTGTCCAATATAGCAATAGGTATACACAAGTACATATAGAAATCTATATATATTTGAGTGTATATATCCTTGAATGTGTGCGCTGCTATGTGTGTATGTGTCGCTGCCATGCACATTTATCAAGTGTATATAGAGGAAGCTGAAGCTGTAGCTGGCTGCCATTATGTACGGCGGAAGAACGGGGCAGTGGCGGGGAATGTGGCAAAATGGGGAAGTGGGGGCGGCAGTGGGCGGCTGGGGAGCGTAAGACAAGGCAGTAAACAACAAAAAATAAAGCACGCACACAAATACACAAGAAATTAACGAGCAAACGATTTTTATGGCAGTATTTTGTGCCTTAAAGCGCTTAATGCGATTTATGTTTGTGTGCGTTGGCTGGGTGTTGCTGCTTGCTGCCTGTGTGTTAGTTGAAAAATGTTTTTTAAAAATGACAAGCTTCGAAAGTTGAAGCAATTTATGTTCATTTTAAATTGAATTTCAAATTTATTGCAGCAATTTAGCCTCTGTGTAAGTCTGTGCTGCAGTGTGTGTGTGCTTCTGTGAGTGTGTGTGGCTGTAAGCAGGAAACGGAAGTGCTCGTCCTTTTTGTGTTAGAGTGTGCGTTAAAAGTTGTAAATTTCATTGTAGCAGCCAAGAAAATTAATTAAGCAAAAAGACAATTCAAACGAAAAAATTTAAGGCAAAATTGAGCCTGGAAATCGAGTTGAAGTGTTCATTTGCCAAATGTCTCAAGCACACAGGAATGTCCTTAAATAATTAAAAGGAATTCGAAAAGCGGATGAAGAGAAGGAAATGGGATGGCGTTGGCAAAGGCACAAGCGAAAATCCTTTGAAGAAGGTCAATCAACTTGTTGGCCAAAAAGGAAACCTTTAGGGGCAGACGCCCGGCAGACATGTCTGGCGGAGAAAAAAGGATAGCCTGGCAGAAAAAGGACATGCAAATGATGCCCCAAGCAACAGTTGATAAAGCAGCTAAAAGAACGCAGAAAAAAGGACTCCGCAGAAAGCAGAAAGTTACGAGTCAGCCGCTCACAAAAG
Source organism: Drosophila simulans (assembly GCF_016746395.2). Taxonomy (NCBI): domain Eukaryota; kingdom Metazoa; phylum Arthropoda; class Insecta; order Diptera; family Drosophilidae; genus Drosophila; species Drosophila simulans. The sequence goes on from NC_052522.2 coordinate 2,821,788, forward strand.
GTTGACGACACCAGCAAGGATGCGGTGGCAAGGACCTTTTTATATTTTTTTTATTTTGGGTTGACTGACTCTCAAGGATGTTCGAGCAACAGTGTTGTGTCGCCGGCCAAAAAGGGTCAAGTGCCCCGGCGCGTGGCGGAAGGACGAGCCACAGGACGAGGACTTCGTGCGGACGGCAAGGACATCAACCCGGAAAAGGGTTAAATTAAGCCCAAAGCCCTTTTTATTATTAGACGAAGGCGTGCTGCCCGCTTTTTGAGAGTACTTTCACGGTCTTTCACCGACCTTGACCCACAACGAACGCCGCAACCTTGACATTGGATCGCTCTGCTTTCCCTGTGCTCCTTTGCCTCTTTTTTATTTATTTCATTTTGGCCTTTTCCCCAGCCCTCTTGGCTTGGATTTCAATGAAGGTGCCGCAGGCGTGTCCCGTTCGGAACAGCAACAGCCACAGTGGCAGTGGCAGCAACAGTTGCGTGGCCGCTTTCAGCGCTTTCATTGTTCGACTTAAGACCCACACGGGATCTACCGCACGCCCGCCCGCCCGTCCGTCCGTCCGTCCGTCTCTTTGGTCTTTCATAAACGGAAAAACGAGACGGGACAGGGGCGGTGAGAGCGGGCAGGAGCAGGGGAAGTGCCATGCCAGAAGGACAGGAGCGACAGCAGGACAGAGCCACCGCAGACAGGTTGCCCCGGCTCACGTGCTGCGTGTGCCAAAAGTCGCTCTGTCGCCGTCTCCTCTTACAGTTTGGGACACCAGCCAATGCACTGGGAGAAAGGCTAGGAAATATTTCGTACAACAATGAATAATATGAGTTTTAGAAAGCGATTAAAGGATCATTTTAGCTACTCTAATGTCATGTCATACAAAAACCACTAGTCTGTGCTTCATATTTGAACTATCTTACATCCATTAGTTCTTATCCACATTTTCTCCCTGTGCAGCAAGTGTTGCTGCTGGGTAGCTGTTGCTGTTCCTGGTGTTGCTGCTGTTGCCGGTGCCTCCAATGCGGACAGTTGGACGACAAATTGTCTGCCTGCCGCCTGCTGCTGGCTGTTGCAACTCTTGGTGGTGGTGCTGCTGCTGCCGCTGCTGATGCCACGGGCCGTGGGTCTGCTTCTCTGTTTTTTACGAGCTGTTTGTAAGCTCTTGTATCGCCATCGCACGTAGGAGTCCCCCTGGTGTTTCATGTTGCTGCTGCTGCTCTTGCTGCTGTTGCTGCTGCCGTAGATGTTGCTGCTGTCACGGCTGGTGGTACTGTGCCACTGAGGTAGCCAGAGCCATGCCAGCCGACTTGGCGCCGACATGTTGGCATTTACGATTATGTCTGGCCCACAGACTGCAACTTCTGTTTGTTTTGGTTTTTGCCCGCCTTGCTTTTTGGTTGAGTGATGGCCAAGGTGTGGCCAAAGTCTTAAAAAGCCTTCGCTTTGACATTGGCCAGCAGAGGAGCGAGGAACCCGTTGAGCGGCTTTTCAGCGGACGCCGCCTAATTAGACGTTAAGTGCACGAGTCGGCTGCCAATTGGAGAGGCACCTCCTCAGCCCAAAGCAACATGCCCCTGTTCCTGTCCCCCCTTTGCGTGCCATGTCCATGTCCAAACATTGTGACAGCCCGATTGCATCGCCGGGCATGTGTTGACTAATTGCCAGGGGCGCTGGACTGTGGTCGCTGGTCGGCGGCATTCGGTAGCTGGCTGGGATGGCCCCATTCCCAGCTTGAACAGCGCCAACGCCATAAAAAACAAGAATGGTGGGTGGTGGTTGGTCGTGCAGGGGTGTAGGTTTGGAAAAAATGCATCACGGATGTGCAGAACACCAAGCTACAAAGTTGGATTGTATGATATGACTACTAAAATGATTTCCATAGCTAATAATTTTCTAAGATACTCCTTCCTCGTAACATAAAATATCCCTAAAATAGATTTCAAGAACTTATATAAATGATGATAAATGTCTACAGATGGCATTCTTTTCATGGGAAACCCACTTCCTGCAACACAGTGTTGTCCCCATTGGCCGGGATGACAAACACCAGCCGCATTCCGCATATAAGCCCATGTATATGCAGATTGGCAGCCAGATGGGAGAGGATAAAGACCTGGTTAAAAATCGGGAGAGTGTGGGAAGTGCAACAAGTCGCTGTCGCTGATGTTGCCGTTGGCCAAAAGGACAAAGCCGACATGGCGACCCTGAATCGCCTGTGGAGCTGTGGAGCCGGACTATTCGAGGCCATCAAAGCCAAAACCCGACTCGACGCGGCACGGCTCCATTTCAACCCAATGCGACCCAATCCGCGACCCGGCTGGACTGAACAATGGCCAACTGGCTGACTGCCGGGCCAAAAATGTTCGTAACTGCACGCAAACATGAACATGAAGGCCAAAAGGTGCACGGAAAAAGGGAATCGATCGAAATTCCAACTATTTTATTATAAAGTTTCAAGTCTAAACAAAGTAGATGCGTAACAATTGTAATAATATTGAGAGATATATATTATAATTAAGTGTTTGTGGCTTGAATTGGATCATTACCCTAATACAGATTTATTTAAAATGTTTAATACGTTTTTTATGTGCTCTAGTTGATTAAAAGATATTAAGATATCTTTGATTATTAGTTTTTAATTTTGAATTATTATTCAAAAGGCTATCCCCACTTTTTTCGAGTGTAATCTGCGATGCCCAGGTCCGCGTTGCAGGCGTCAAAGCGTGCCGCCATTGGAGTTTTGTGGAGTGGGGTTTTCAGCCAGGAGTGCACTGGCCCTGACCATGGAAATGTTGCAGCTTTCCGGGCTCGTCCTTGGCCAAATCCCAAAGCGCCGTGTGCCGTCAATGGATTTGCCTTTGCCGGCTCCTCTATTACTCTTTTTTCCATTTGTCCTATCGCACGGTGAAAGGTCGCGAGTGGAATGGAAATAAAGGTGGGCGTGGCAGGAGGATTTCCTGGCAAATGCAACGCGACCTGAATTCGGTGGCAACAGCAACAGCAAGGGAAAAATGAAGTAGTAGCCGTGTTTCTGTTTCTGTGTCCGTGTCACTGGGCCACCAAAAACTTCACTTCACTTTCCCCCTGTGGAAAATTTGCCAAAGGAAAACTTCGCAAGTGTTGCAATCGGCGGGGGAAAATCAAGAGGCAAAGACAGAGGGCTGACGCAAAACTTGAGGAAATTTCTAGTGGTTTCCCCCCCGACACTGCAACTTGGGAAATCAGCAGGCAAAGGACCAGGACAACCTGTTGCCATCTAGCTGATTTTATGGCCAGCGGAGCCACACGTGATACACATCCAGCTGGATGGGGATGTCTGCTTGCCTTTTTATGTGTGCCACCGCGGGGAGTCTCCAAGTAGCAGTCGCAGTCGCTGTGACGACATAATCAACGCTCCATTGGAGGAGACTCGCCTCCAGACGCAGATGTTGCCACAAGCCACTTGCCAAACAAATCGTTGGCTTAGACGGATGGCAGGGGATGCCACTCCCCTCCACTCCACGCCGCATAAAGTGACGTAAGTGATGAGCCACAAAGAGGAGGCTGCTTCCACAGGGGTAACTCGGTGGTTGGATGTGGATTTAATCATGAATGAAACTCATTATAGAGTCACAAGCTTAAAAATCTGAAACAATCACCTCATTTTCTTGAAAATATGATTAGCATGACTGTCTACAGTGGTATTTAAATGGCCCCGCAACCAATCCACAAGACCGTTGTGACTGGCACTCACTGTATTATGTAACATTCATTCACTGTATTAGCTTGTGTCATGTTTTTACGACGCTCCCGACCTTGAAATCGCAACGACATAGAGGACTGACACCGAGGACTGTTGCGTGAGCTGCTGAAAGGGAAATCCCCTGTCCCGTCAAAGGTCAAAGTCACTGGCAGAGGCAGTGGCAGTGGCAGCCACTGGTGCTTTCCCCGGTCTTACCCCAAGAAAGGCAAAGGCAAAGTCAGTGAGTCGTCCCATGGAGAGTTTCCCGGCGCAACGGATGCGGAGTCGGAGACGGAGACGGGAAAAAAGCAACAGAGACCGAGACCCAGACCCAGACTCAGACCCTCGTCGTGGCAACAATAAGTAGCTGGGTAGCTATCCTCTGGGCTGCGGGCCCTCAGCTCTTGGTTGTTGGCTCCTGGGTCTTTTGCCTCTGGTTTCTGGCTGCTACGTGCGGCTTGTGGCTGCCACATCCACATCCACAATAGCACAAGTGGCACAAGCCCGCCTTTGAGCAAGTCAACACGGCGGCACAACTTTGTCTGCCCCGTTCGCTCGCCTGTTATTTTTTCCTTTCGTTCTACTGCCAGGTTTTTATGGTGGTGACCCCCAGCTACGTGCGGTTGGTGGCCTGCGGCGGAGATTATGTCTGGGATGTCTGCGATGTCGGGATGTCTGGGATGTCGGGGAATCTCTGCTGCCGGTGCCGTGGCTGGGAACGCCACTTTGACTGGATCTGGAGCTGGGAGTGGGACTGGGATTGGCTTTCGGGGAAGCCGACCGACCTGGGTTGCTATGACTACCCTGCACTCAAAACAACTCGGTCATTTTGAATATTTTACTCCACAAAATCATTTGTATAAAACAAAGACTTATTCTTACTTAAGTCCACAAGCCAACATTTATTGAGTTGACGAAATTAAGTCCTGCATATGAAGTGGACCACTCATTTCTCTCAGTGTATTGGCTGAACAAACAAAGCAAGTGGCGACGGGCGTGATGACGTGGAAAACGTTGTTGCGGCACGCCGTTAAAAAAAAACTGGTGGTCCGAAAAGGGGTCTGGGTATCTGGGTATGTGGAATCTGGGGCTTGGGGCTCGGGGTCTCGATGTGGATGAGGGTCTGGCTTGGAGTATGAGGAATGGGCCTGGGCAATCCCTCGACCGCAGTCTGTCTGCCAGTGTCGTCGCGTGACTTAATTAGTTCCCATGAATAAAATGCGAAGAGGTGGGCTTTCGGTTTGGCAATAAAGTCAAAGTGACGTCACTTACCCCAGTGGTTGGTGTTCCATTGCCGGCGGCGATACCTGTGGCGTTAACCGATCCATTTCCGGAACCAGATGACTTTCCTTTGCCTCGGCCGCGTTTCGAATCGGGTCGAACGGGCTGACCATCAGCACCGAATACGATCTGCAACAAATAAGGATATTAGAATTTATTTATTATTTATTTTCGAATTGTGTAAAATATATTCCAAGCTATCGAGATGATTGAATATGTGGAACTTTATTTTTCCGGAGATGCCGCATACATAAATATTCGTAAAGTCAACACATATGTAGTTAGTTAATACACGTAAAAATAGTTTTTTACATGCGGAGTAAGCTACTTAGACACAAACCAAATTTTGGTACAACATTCACCCTACAGAGGGCGCTCCAACGGTCGAGTCATTTTACACTCATTGAAACTGCCATCTGGCGGCAAACTTAAGGACTGCTTATGTAGCTTAGGCTGGCCGCTAGATGGCGCTCCACGTAAAATGAATGTAGAATTTCAATAGGCTTCCCATAAAATTGCAATTTCAATACATACAATAATTTTGTTGTAATAAGAATAATAATCATTTTGATTATCAGAACAGATATCATATGTTTATGCATTTTTAACGTTAATTTAATGTAAACTTTATTTACAGTTTTAAGATTTGTTGAGCATATCGAGACTATAAGCAATTTGCAAAATTTTCCGTATAGGTAACAATCGAATCACCAGCACATTTTTCTTATTGAGTTAACCGAATAATATTGCTTGCCTATGAAAAAATTCCCTTAAATTGAATTGCGCATCCTTATTCCCCCCAATATAATTTCTTCTCTCACATTCTCAAAACTACACATTTGAATAATGACATTAAGCCACAGAGGAAACTGGCTGCCAAATTAAATTACTTTAGAGTAAAATAAAGCATATGGATATCAGAACCATAGATAATTCCAATAAGCATGAAGCAGCCTGCAAGTAAACCGCCTGTTGGACCAAATTCCGAATCTATTTCCGGCGCGGGGTCATAAATATCAGAGCCGTGGAAAAAAGAGCCTGAGACGCGATCGGGTCTCAGAAGAACCATTAGGCAAAGTGCTGGGAAAGCGGAGAAGCGAACGGTAAAGTCGGAAAACTAAAATTGAAAATGTAAATTATGGATGCACATTTGAGTGTGTGCGCAGGCGTGCCCAGCTCCACATTCGTACCAAAATAGATCGACGAGGGCCAAGGGGAAACGGCGGGGCCGACATATGGATCCAAATCGGATCCAGACAGCTTCGCAGGAGTGCCTGCGGAATGCTCTTGTCTGAGTCTTTTCGGTGGCTGATTGACAGCCGCTGCATCTTAACGGTAAATACGCGACGCCATCATAGACACTGTGAGAAAATGCGGGAATACGTTTCCTACGTTAAAACTAATAAAAGAAAAAACAAGATATTGCAAATGCAGCTTTCAACGTTGGTTCATCTTATCACGTGTGCTATTTGTTTTATACCAACTTTTTTCTCAGTGACCTCTTCTCTCCCCAAGCCAACCCCAAGCGGTATATGTACACCACTGCCATCTCAATCGCCAAGCTGCATTTACATTGTTGGCACGCGCAGGCGCGCACACATGTTGCAAGAACGTCAACCTTTTGGGGGCCGATCAGGGAGCTGGGAATCGGGGATCGGAGGATCGGATCCGGGGAACTGGGAACGAAATGCGTCTGCGTACAGGGCTCTTTTCAATTTTAGCAGCAGTTGTCATTTCGGAAGCAATTATTTTAATGCACAGCCAAAGTAAGAGTCACACAGTTGCAGTTGAGAGCGTGCCAGAGTTGCAGCCCCCCAATGATGAAAAGACTGCCACAAGATTGGGAATGGAAGATGGAGACGATGTCACTGGGACTGAGGATTGCTGCTGGAGTCTGGTATCTGGTATCTGGGATTACTGCGAGTTGGGGTTGCATTCGGTGGCGTCTAAATTTAGTTGCTGCCTTCGGGAGCTCTTGAGGTGTTTTCGGGTGAAACCGATACGACAAAGTTACGTACAGTGTGGAATCGGTACAGTTGTGCACGGCACGCATAAGTCTTGCGAGTTTGAAGTGAAAGGAAATGTTTCAGAGGTGAATTTGAACGATTCCTAAAGTGGAAATACATTTTGTTCGTTCTAAGACTTAAGACTTAAGACTTTTGTTTTGTCATTTTAACCATGATTGTTTAGGATATTGCTTAGAAAAAAACTCAATCAATTTAGATTGAGTCTTAGACTTAAGACTTTTGTTTTGTCATTTTAACCATGATTGTTTAGGATATTGCTTAGAAAAAAACTCAATCAAAAACTATAAATCTTACAAATGAATTGTAGGGGTATTTATTTTATGCTGGCAGCCTTGAATTGGTTAATTAATCATTTAGAATACTTCAGCTTTATTTAATTGAGTAGAAAATTGGAGAACGCGCTGAAAGCCAAGTGATTACAAAAAACTTGTTTATAAAGAGCACAAATCAGATTGGCTACACACAATATCATCAGCTTCATTACTAATAAAATTATCATTCCCAGCCACGTCAATAAAATCGCCGCCATTCAAGAAATCCAAACTTCCCACCAAAGCTGAATACAGACAATCTCGACTTTAAGAAGCCCCAAAAAGGCCGTAAAAACAAGGCCAACGACCTGCAAAAATAGGGCCAAAAGTAGGCAACCCAGAAAGCACACAAAGAAACGTAAAAAAAGGAAACAGACCTGCAGACGGAGAAAGAAAAACACATGCATAAAATCCTGCGATGAAAGCTTCTTCATTTCCTCGCCAAAAAAATCGATGACAGTTTATGAGCCTCGAAAACGAAACCTTCTTTAAATCAATTTTTTCGTTGCTTCCTGTTGAAAGGTTCCTGGAGCCAGGCTTTTTTCAATTAAGTGCAGCGTGTTTTTTTGTGCAGACTTTATTAGCGCCAACAATGGGAAAACACAAAACGCATGTCGACTTAATTGGGGCTATTAGTTTTTATTAAACGGAAGGCAGGTGGCAGCTGCTGCGATGCCATAATGAGCAGCTCAAAAAGCCCGTCGGTGGTTCACTTATACAGTGGACAGAAGGGAGGTGGAGTGCTGCTCCTGGGGCTCTCGTAACAACGGGAGCCGAGCAACAGGTAGCCCCCATTTCGAATTTGAGTTAACCGCACAATGGGCCACACGCACACCGCACAAATGGGCCAAAAAGCGAGCACTGACCTAGGCCAATTGGGTTTGTGGTAGGATCCGGATCCCAACCACATCGGGAAAAGTCTGCGGGGAGGGTTCGCTTTTTATGACACAATTTTTGGGGGGCGAAGCCACTGGAGAATAACCACAACAACAGCAGCAACCCCTCGGCATTTCCTACCCCTCCTAATGAGCCATAAAAAGTTTGCTTTATGTGTGCTCCAGAGTTTCGGCAACCCTTCGTTCGGGCTGATGTATTATAAAGCTACAACATCGAGCCACTCAACGGCTCCAATTTGGGCAGGCACTGCGTGAAAATAAGGGGTAATGAAATATAGCTTGACTTACAATACTTAAACTTCATTTCATAGTAGTTAGCTTGGAATAGGATACACAAATTCCTTATCTTCAGTGGAATGTTTGAGTTTGAATATTGAGAGCAAGCCAAAAGTTAGAATGGCACACCCTAATCCCAATTCCCAATTCCCAACCTTGACCTGTGTCAAAATATAGCCTTAATTACTTCCGCGCCAAGGACAACCCTTTTTTGGGAGCAGTCAGCCTCCGGAAAGCGACATCGATTTTCGTAGGCAAAACATTTCAAGGTTGTCGCACCCGGAAACCCCACAACATTCGCCACCTTGAGCCCTGTTTATTTTGATTATCACTTTCGTGGGGGAGGCGAGAGCTTCCTGATTAGCCCGGCGTCCTTGAAGTCCTGCCGCAAATTCCGTCTGGAGAAATTCTGGACGAGGATGAGGATGAGGGCGACGACGAGGACGAGGCCGACGATGATGATGATTCACCAGGGCCAAGGCCTGTTGGATTTGCTTTTTATGGCTTATATCCCATTTTGATTGCGGCTGTCAGACTTTTCTCTTTCTCTTCTGGGTTTTCGGGGGTTGACTTCCTCCATATACACGTCCATGTACATTTGTACTTTTGGACGAGGGTGAGTTTCGTTTCATTTGGCATTGTAATTGCAGCCACCCCTATATGTATTATGTATCTGGATAGCCAGCCGGATACATACCTACGTATCTGCTTTCTCTGGGGGCGAGATGCGTCATCCGACGATTTGTTACACGTAATTTAGATGCGAAATTTTCAATGTCAACCTCCCCCTCTTCACGATTTCGGTGTGCGCCCCCTTGAGATGTAACCGTTTTGATATGTGCTAAAAAGCTCACTTCACAAATTTATCAAGGTCAAGTTCAGAACGGGGGAGCGCTCATTGTTTGTTGGGGTAGCGGAAAAAGCGGAAAAGCATCAGCCAAAGTCACAGGCCACAAAATGAGTGATAAAAGGGGTAAAGCACAACAAAGGGCATTCGGTTGCCTTGTGACACAATTCGAGGGTCTGCTTCTGGATGGTTTGGGTTCATTATGACCGCCAAGATGGGGGAGAACCAGCATCGGAATCTCCGCGTTAATTGAGCAGCTTATGCTGCCAATGCAAAACAATTGAGGTGGGAAACAATTGTGCCAAGGTGAAGCCAGGACTCGAAGGTTTCCCAGGATTATTGTTGTGCGGGTATAAAGGAATAGCATTTCATATCTATTGAATTTTTAGACCTTTTCTGTCGATTCTTGGTTAGAGAACTGTTATAAGATTAACCTATTGCAGCGAAAATCATGTACGTAAGTCATGTTTAAATTAATTGTAAAACTTAATAAACACAGAGCAACTAATTGCCATGGCTTGTTATTAAAATTAAAAACTTTCTCAATTAAGCTGAGCACCTCTCGATGCCCAATAATCAAGGACAGCTGTGCCATTTGGCCGAAAATCCCCAGGAGAGCCGAAGGACAAAAGAACGGAACTTAATTAGTTATATTCGACTTGGTTGGGACTGCAGATGCGTGCTAATGAAAGTGCATTAGCCCTGGGACCTGGACTTGGTGGCAGGACTAACCAAGGATAATGGACTGTGGATGCTGCCGAAGGGCTAGTACTCCCACTGAAAGTGAGCAAAGTGAGGCGAGCGAGCAGAAAAGAATTAATTTGAAATTCCATTTCGTAGATTTAATTGAGTTGAAATCAAATTAAAAGCAATTTATTTTCAACCCTCATTGCGAATTTTTTCCTGCTCTCCCTTTTCGATGTTCCACGCACACGCACGCACTATCATGCCGCACTCCACCCACTCTGTTCTTCACCATGCTATTCTCTATTCTCTAGTCACTCTGCTCCTTTTTTCTCAGTTTTCCAGCGTTTCTGGTATTTTCCAAAAGTGCGTGGTCCATCGACAAGGAGTGGGGTGAAAAAAGGAAAAAATTCAGACTCGTTTTTGGGGTTGCAAAAATTTCAGCGCCTGCATTGCCACAGGAAAATCGATAAAAATGTGCCGGTGCTGTGTGCAAAAAGCGAATTCATCCTCTATCCTGGAAAAAAGGATATAGGAGAAGGCCTCATCTCTCTATCCTCCTGCTGATTGCACTTCTCGGCAGTCCCTGTGATATGGCATTAATTTTTAATTCGTCGCATGAAATCCAAAAATGATTTATGCTCAGCTCGAATCGCAAATTAAAAAGCCATTCCCATTGCATATTCAAATAGAAGCGGGTAAAAAACCGGCCAAAGTGCGGGCTAGAAACTTTTCGCGACCACTGTGGACCGAACAAGAAATGCAAATAATGCATTTCGAGTTGACAGCGTCGAAGTGAGAAGGTGGGGGCGGCGGCTGATGAGGGGGCGTGGCACAGCGCTTCAAATTGCATTTGATGGAGCCGCAGAACGCGGTTCGCGTTTCTCTTAGCCACCACCCTTAAAAGACTGACCATTAAAATGCATTAAACGGAAGTAAAGCATTTTGCACACTCGAATATCAAAATACTCTGAATTCCACAGTTTTTAAATCTAATTAGTAAGAAAAAAAATCATTTTTGATTATTAACAAATCGGTATTATCTATTAACATCCCTGCTGCATAATGCATAAATTGCTCCCTAATGACTGCCAATCGAGTGATAGAATTTATGGACTCCGTGGACTTCTTTCAGGGCATATGAATTGAAAATAAAATTCAACAGCGCGCTTTGGCAGCAGAAATGTTGTTTAATTTGGCAGCAGCAGCAAAGTTTCGCAGCAGCATCAGTGGCAGCTGCAGTAAAAGTGGCTTTTGTACGTGCAATGACCTACCAACACATAAAAAATGCAACGCGAAGGCACGAATCGCGCGCTAAAATATGCAAAGGACGGTGAGGATGAGGACGAGGATGAGGATGTCAGAATGCCAGGATGCTAGGATGCCAGTGCCAAAGATGTTGCCTTTGCTTTCGCAGGCCCCAAGGCAAAAGTTTCCCAGCAGCTCTATTTGCAAGGACAAACTTGGGGTCCGGGGTCCTGCTTCTGGTGCTTGGTCCTTCGGCTCCAACTTCAATAATAGTCAAGTGCAGTGAAGCGTTTTGCCAACTGCAAACGTCCTGGTTGCTCCGGGTCCTGCTACCCGTCCCAGCGAGATGAAATCAAAGCCCAGCTTCCACCATTTTATTTGGCATTTTCTTCACTTTTTCTTTTTCTCAGCGCTTTCTCTCCACCTTCTTTTTATTTTTTTTTATCCTGCAACATCCTTTTGGCCAACACGCATTTCCCCCCATTCGCTCGTTCGCCACTGCCACTTTCTCAATGTGTGAGAGTGTGTGCGAACTTTGCATTTACCCTTGGCAAGGACTTTTGCAGCGAGTGGAAAGCCAGCGAAAGCAAAAAGTTTTATTTGCACAGTTTTCTTTTTCTTAAACTTTTGTTGTGAAAATCACCTCCCCCCGCCCGACGTCAGAAACTGCCAGCTTGCAATTTGCTCAAACAAGTCTAAAAATATATATGTATGTACGTGCTTATGTACACGCTAGCTATGTACTACATGTATATGCTGCTCGACAAAAGCTGCCGCAAACGGGGGAAAATTGTAGCATGCTTTTGAGCGCTCGCTTAGAAAATTTCCTCCACTTGCCAGCTAAAACGAGGGAAAATGGAAAATTTTTATAATTAACAGCGACAAAGTAGCACAGCAGATGCAGATGCAGATGCATCGCAGCATCTCAAACATGGCGAACTTGGCAAACATCGGCTGTTTATCAGATGGGGCAAGATGCCAACGAAGGCTATGGTAATTTTTCTATATTTTCCTTTTTCTTCCACCCCACCCCCTTTGCTTTTCCCCGGCAGATTTTCCTTTTGGGGTGCCAGTCGAAGCAAGACTTCTGGTTTTTCCCCTATTTCCCTCTGCGGCGGCCTGTGAAATGCAAATATTTATACCAACTACTTGAAACGCTGGGGAAGAATGGCAAGTGCCTCACGCGCAAAAGTGCGTCATCCTGGGCCACAGTGAATATCAATTAAGTGCAATTCGGCATCTCGACACTTCGCCGACTCAAAAGAGCAAAGATGTGGGCCCAAATTAGCCGGCTTTTGGAAGGGTTCACACCGCTTTGATGTGCGTTTGATGTAAGGATCTTGGAGTGGCTTACTTGGAAAAGGTCCTCGAATTGAAAGCGCTTCTGGCCAAGTTTTAATCGAAGGATTGGATTGGAAACTAGAAATAATCATTAAGCCGCATATGGAAAGTTAATTATACTGTTGTCTGACTACATAAATATCCCTCATCGTGGCTGCCGTTCACCTTATCACCTCTTCACTGTAATGCCGGCAGGGTTATGCTCTGAAGATTTGAAAAGAGGTGCGGAAAGGTGAGGAGTCCGGGGTTTCAGTCAAGAAGCCATTGCAGTGCGTTTCTTTCTTCCATTTTTTTGCAGCCCTCTTCTAGCTGGTGTTGCTGTTGCTGCTGTTGTTGTTGTGCACGCAATGTGCGTAGGGAGAAAGCTTGAAAGCAGCTCGAAAAGCTGGAGAAAGTGGCAAATGGTGATGTATGTGGGCCTGTATTTGTGTATTTGCACATGTACCGCTCGCTGTAGCTGCTGTGTGCGTGTCGAGTTTGTTATTCTCCCTCAGCGCGAGCTTCCTCTTATTTATCCTCATCCTCCATTTTTTTCCATTTTTTTTCTTTCAAAAAGCCGTAGGTGGGTGGGTGTGTGCGTGCATATTTATGCGTATTTGTTTGCATAGCTGATGATGTGCCAGCAGCAACAGCAACAAGAACGCTTTGTGAGTGCGTGCCAGCCGCATTTCCCCGCAGAGATCCGCCCCGGCACCCCCTAACCCACACTTAGCCCCCGGTTAAGCCCTGCTGTTAACCCCCTCCTAATCTGCACTCCTAATATCCTTTGGGGGCGCCACTGCAATTAGAAAACTTGCATCGCAACTTTTTTTGCGCCAACAGCTTGTAATGCAATGCGCTAAATTGTTTGATATCACACCAACATGCGCACACTGCGAAATGCTAAGTGCAAAGTCCTGCTCAGAAGTTTAAGTCCTGCACAGGCAAAAAGGACACTAAATCACTTATCACTTCTGATATAAAAAAATATCCGAGGTTGTTCGAAATGAACTTGAAAGCGCACGCCGTTCTTCAAGATAGATTATCTAGCTAGTGATAGTTTGCCCTTAAATATAATCATGGCTAAGTTAAAACCTTAAGATCAAGCAAACCTTATGTAAATATTATTAATCATAACATTCAATCTTCAATGAGTTTCCTTCGGAGTATGCCCCTATATTTTTCAGTGTCCTTTACAACTGCCAGCTACGTGCTGTGAAATTTTTCCAGCGCATTCATGTTGCACGTACGGCTCATTGTTGTTGCCGCTGATTCTGTGGAGTTTTTACTTTATTTTATTTGTTGTTGTTTTGTTTGAAAAAAACATTTCTTTAATTCTTTCTTTTTGCGTTTCCTTCGCTCGCTGGTGTCTTGACTGCAAACCACCCCCACGTTAGGGGATGTTTATGCGCGGCAGGACTTTCGTACTTTGGCAAATGACTTGACTTTGGTCAGAGAAGTGAGACCAACTTTTAGTTGTTGCCAGAGTCGGGCGAAAAAACCTGAAATTAAATTGATTTTTTCGTTCCTCTTTGCAGGAGGAATGGCAGTCGAGCGAAAACGGACAAATACATATAATCCCCTGCAACTCTTTCAGCGCTCGACAACATAACAATTTATTGTTTCAATTATATTTTCAATTTGCGCCGACAAACAAAAGTCCGCCAAATGCAAAAAAGGCTCTCAGCTATAAATAAAATAAATAGCAAACGAACTGAAATTTGTTTTCCACAACGCGGTGATGTTTTCCCCATTTTTTTGTGTTTGCCAGGTTTATGCGCGAAATGGGGGATATATCTGAAAGTTATTGAAAGTAAACATGATAAAATAAACTCCGCACAGAGCGACGAAAAAATGGTGTGCCACTTTTTCTCGTTCTCGTTGTAATGCCGTCGAAATTGTCTCAAATAATATTTAAAGAAAATTAAATTGAATTTACGGCGGTTCCTTGTTGTTTTTCTCCCGCGGAGAGGGGGTGGTGGAAAACCCGAAAGGAGGAAGGAGCAAACAGAATGATAAGCAAAAATAATCAAAAATCGATTTGGAAAGTGCGTCCCTGTTCTGCTCACTTTTACTCTGCTCCTCGTTTTTTTTGTAACAATATGCCAGAGTTTTCCATTTCCCATTTGTTGTCAAAATGCAATCATTCCGTTTTTTTTTTGGTTGTTGTTGTTACAGCTTGATAGGCACTTTGTAAGCAAAGCACAACAAAAAAGCAGCAAAAACAAGCAACAACTTTCTCCGGGAAACATTTGGAAATTGAAATTGTAAGGCAACGGGCTTTGGCCCTACGCTTTATACTCTCTGTGATTTTGTTTGATTCACTTGACTTAAACGGATTTGGCCAAAAAAAGGGAATTCGGCGGAAGGCAGGAAACGAAAAATTGGCAGGCAATGCAGGAAATGTTACATATTGAAATTCAAAAGTGGCAGAAAGCGTGTCTCATATGCTTATGTTCAGGGATAATTTGACCCTTTAAAATGTATTAAATTGTAAGCAAAAGATAAAATCCAGCTACGTTTGAACCTATTAATAAACGATTCATTTTATTGTTAATTGCACACAGGAACCCGTAATTATGTAATTATATTTAAATCCTTCGCACATCCCCTGCTGGAAACTTCTGGCCGCATTTAGTGCCCCATTTAGTTGACTTTTCCACCATTATTCCACCATTCTGTGCCAAAGGCCGCCAGCAATTAGTAAGTTTTGTAACCTGCTGACCCTCTGAGCCATTACAGTTAAGTATTCTCGTTCAAATAGGCGTGTGTGTATCTGTCCGCCTATGGCTGCATTTAACCCCTCGGAAACTGGACTAAATGACAACCGTTTCCTCCGACTCCGACTACTACTCCTCCCCCGCCGCCGCCGTCCCGCACTTTTCCACATTTTCCTGCCGCATTTCACATTTCAGCTGGGGTGCGAATTTGCTTAGTTTGTCGCGCAGTTAGGAATAAGCTGTGAAAAGGGTCCGCCGTCGACGACGACGACGAGTCGGTCAAGCTGAAAAATGCACTGCAATTGCACCTTGCACACAGATACACATGAACGGCAATGATGCACTGAGAGAGAATAGGGCTAACTTAGAAATAAATTTGTATGAAAGTCATCCTGAGGCAAACCCTCGCTTATATGCAGGTATTTGTACCAATGATGAGATTGATTTGCCTTACATTTTTATGCTTATATATAGTGATATATTTATAAACCCAAGTCCATTTCTCTTAGTGCAAGTTTAACCCCTTTTTGGCCATGCATCGCTGATATTTAAATTGAGCCAGCGGGCAGTGAAAAAGTTCTGAGGGGGCCGACACCGGGTGGAATGCACTTCAAAAATAGAAAAAAAGGGTTCCGTGGGTTCCGTGGGTACCACGCTTCTAGGACTCGGCATGTGCATGGATATCCTTGATCCATTTGAGCCATTTGAACCGACTGCTTCTCTGCAGCGGTCCTGGCATTTTCCCAACCGGTTGCTGTGGCAATTAGCGCCACAGTTCGGTGTCTAGCTTTGTTGTTTGTTTATTAATAAACAATAACAGCCAACAAATTGCTTAATTGCTGGATTGCACCTGCCCACCCCAAGGATCTCAGCTGAATGCTTCACCAAGGACCTCATTACGGAATGGATATTTTGTGACTCTCATTAAAAGAATGGACAGCAAGAGAGGGACCAACTGATTTGCACTCATTATTGAGGGAATAGAGATGCAAAGGGCAGGCAATGCGGCACTTTTGTCCTTTAACTATTACAAGGATAAGTGCTCACAAAGTCCCTCTTTTTCTCAGCCTTGTCCTTATGCAAATCGCCATCAAGTATACGCAGCGTGTTCCCTTCCATGCGTAATTATATAACATTAATTTGCATTTTTCGCCTCTTTCCGCTGGTCTGTGCTAGTGCAATCAATGCAAATGTTCTCGCCGCTGGGAACTTAACAAGGATGTGAACATTTATTTATTAAAATTTAACAACGCTTTACGATCAGCGCGCAGATTTATATAAATGTGTGCAGCCCGACCCGACTGATTGTCATCGGGCAGCAGCAGAACCACCACCAGAATCAGATTCAGAATCAGAATCAGAGCCACCAGATCAACCCATCCATCCCATCATCCTCAGGCACATGAGCGGCAAATCTGTTCCATAAATACAGCAACAAAAGCATTCAATTGCGCAGACTGCCGAACACTCACACACGGACAGAGTCAAGCATTTTATTATTTAATTTATGCGGAGACAACAGAACAAACAATTCTGCTGGTAAAAAAGAGCACCGAAACAACCACACAATAGCTATCGGTACATAGATGAAAAGATACATTTGTATCTGCAGGGTAAACAATAGGCATTCTGCAAAACAAAACAACCCAAAAAACTACTGGGAACGAAATCTGCAGAACATTGATAAAATATTTGCGATAAAAACTATGGCCGAAGAATTTTAGGAACTTGAATCTTAATTACAGATCTAAATGAGATTGTTCACTCGCTTCAATAGTTCAAATTAAAAGTTCACTATAGTCCGTATATAATAACAGCTTTTATATGAACTCCTTTCTGTAACATATATTTTTGTTGTTGAAATTTTTTAAATTTTCGGCAAGGGGTAGAGATATTAAGAAAATATTAACATTTTCAGGAATTCATTCCACTATTGGATCGCTACTTCGATTCTTACAGAAAAAATACCGATTGCTTGTTGTGTTTTAAAAATATTAAACAATAATAACTTAATGCCCCTTTAAGTGCAAAATAAATAACGTTAATATGTATACGTACGGTTTTGGCTTTGGGTTCCTGAAAGAAAAAAAGATAGAAATGAAAATAAATCAACTGTAAATACGAATAAGCTCTGATGCATAAAATAATTAGCCATAATTACAAATTAAATAAATCCGTGCACTGGGGAGTTTGGCCAACCAAAAATTACTCAACGCTGGATAATAAAACCGTGTATGTACTGTGTACATGGAATATAGCACATAGCACAAGTGTATATAGCCCGCCTATCAGAAAAAAAGAGCACTAATTGGCTGTCATGGCAGCAATTTGGTGCCCGAGTAGCCTCACCAATGAGAGCCCATTAAAATGAGAACAATGCACGTTCTAAATGATGGTGCTCAAAGTTATGATTTAAATTTTGGCAATTAAAGAACGCACGCATAAATCCCCACAAAGCCTAAGCTGCTTAAAATAAAATAATATACACAAAAATCATCATTCATCAATGCCATTTAAATGGACGTGCGTGCATGTGTGTTTCCACAGCATGAGGCTTAAGTTCTGCTCTCAGGACTCTGTTCTGGCTTAGGATTCATATTCCTATTCCTATTCCTATCCTGATTCCTATTCCGATTCGGATTCCTATTCCTATGCCATGGAGCACAATGCGAACAGATGTGCAGGCGAGCGAGTTCTGCAGATGGCCTACGAGTGATAGTGTGTTTGTGCTCCTGCAACAGATGAATATGCAATCCTTCGAGGAGGAAATAAAACAACGGAAGCTGCCTGGAATTTTCAATAGGATTTGTGGCCCGGCGGCCGCAGGACACGAGCTACAGATACAGTTGGAAGTTATGATTTTTCAGGATTTATTTTCAAAACACAAAGAATCGAATTTAAAATTGAATATAAAGTAAATTGAAAATATATGTATAGCTTAGCACTGTGATCCAGAAAATAATAGTTTTTGCTGGCATATAATATTTATTTTTGTACACTCTAAATGAAATTGGTTCTTCATTTTCTGCTGTGTACCTGAGCCGAAACCTAAAACAAAACTTTATCTGCCAGCTGAGTGCAGAGCATTGAACTCGAACTGAAACTGAAAAACCCAAACTCAAACCGAAAATTCGGGGGTAAGTAGATGGAGATGGGAGGCATGCCTGGCAGCATCTTTTGGGACTTATCGAATGACAAACGCACATATTGCTGCCTATAGATTGAATGATTGAATCACTGGCGGACGACAGGGACTGGGATTTCTGGAGCGGAAGGGAGGGCGGCCGTCGTGTGCCTGGCCACAAGCGACAATTAACCGAAAGACAACACATTTTTGGCCAACATATTTTTCCGTTTTTTTTTTTGTCAAAAGCTGAGCCAGAAAGGGACAACTGATGGCCGGGGAAAGAGATAGCTGGCAGGATGAAAGATGATGCCCAAGTGCAACTGGATATCCAAGGAGCACGACCACGACCGAGTATCAGATTGCACAACATGCTCATAATGAAGCACATCCAGCGCATTATTGCCAGCGTCATCATCATCATCATCGTCATCATTGCCACCACCATGCGTTGCAGTCGTGGCTCAAGTATCCAGTGGAGAGTGTGTGTATTGGTATTATCCTGTTTTCCAGGAGCTGGCAAGCCAACGTGCCAAAAACGAAGCACTGCCACAAATAGTATCCCAAGTTCTGAATGTTGAGTTTTAAGTTTTAAGCCAAGCTCAATAAACATAAGGCATTTACTAAATATCTACCTAATATAATATAATTCGAATTTTTCTATATCAAACTCATGAGTTTTTCTCTTAGGGACCAAGTTTTTAGCACAGTGCATGGCCACCTTGGCAAGTGCCCACGCTCTCCATTTGTTAGTGTGTGTTTGCCGAGAGTATGTCACGAACGGGGAGTGCTGTTGTGTGGGTGTGTGTGTGTGTGGCCTCAAGTAGGAGCAATGCACTCGTCCTGGCCCAAAGAAGGACTAAGGATAAGGATACGGCGAGGTTTCATGTGAGCATATGCACGTTACAGAGCATTTTGTATGCATGAAGCGAAAACCTTTAAGTTGTTATGGCTGTATGCTGGTTTTTAGTGACTCCAGTGCATTTGCCTCAATGAAGTTGGAGCGCAGCGTGAATTGAATATGAGAACGAAAAGGGAGCAGATCTTGGAGTGCCACGGAAGATGCCAGGAAAGCATCCTTGGACAGCCCAATGAAGTCAATCACTCAAACCCTGACTAGACTCCAAACGGACTTTCGGGGTTGATTTCTTTGGCTTTCGGTAACTTTCCCCCTGCTCAAACACTTTCAATATTTGTCCGTCTTGCTGTTGGTTTTCCTCTTATTTGTGAAAGCGAAAAAAACGTACAAAAAATGTTCAAATTTTAATGAGAAAATTCCTAAGAAAAACTGCATATTTAAAGAAGAAAAAATGCCCCAGACGAATGGAGAGACACAGGAAATATCCTCTTAGATAGGCCTGTCCAGGGATTTCACTTTTTTTTGGTGGGAAAGATGGAAAACGGAGGTGGGAGTGAGTTCGCTGAGCAATTCAAATAGCCAAGTTAATGACTAAGCCCGAAGGTCTTTTTAGCTGATTTGGGAAAGTAAAGAAGGAATTACAAAAAATATTAAACGAGAAAAAAATACAAGAGGGAAATCTGAACACCGGAAAGGGACAGACTTGGAGTTCATCTTAAAGCATGAGTTATTTATGGAAAAGAAATGAGTCGAAAAGTGCATTGATCCGCCATCGATGGGAAACTGAAGAATGAAATAATTCACGTTCAAAATTTATCACCATTAAGAACAAAACCGGACCAAAGAAGTTGGACAGATGGGACCAGCTGTGAGTTTTAGCTGAGAACTTTCAGGCTGAAAAAAAAACCGCGAAAACCTTGTCATTATAAAGTCCATGGACAAAGGCATAAATATATGAACACATGAGTAATTTCAGAATACACTGGCCTACAAAAGAGAGTGATGTTTTTTTGGTTCTAAAATTTATAGCTCATGAAATTGCAACACGAAACAGTAGATTATCTTCTTGCTTATATTTATGTTGAATTACTATATCATACCACCTATAGAGTGGTTACAAAGCTTAAACACTTAATTCCCTTATGATAAACCCCAGCCTAGTGACATAGTGTTCCAGTAGCTCAGCCGACATGTGAGGCAGTTGGACAATGAAAGCCCTGATAATGATGTTGCGGATGGCGATGATAAAGCAAAGGAAGATGCGTCGTAAAACTGAAGCGTCAATTGTCCAGGAGGAGCAGGAGGAAGAGCGAGGGCGGGGGAATATAGCTCCAAATTGGCGTTGGACTATCGCGACGCGTATCTTGTATCTTGTAGATACCCTGTCCATATTGACATGTCAACTGTTGCTTCTCTCGGTGAAACCGCGAAATTTACAACTTTATCTATGTGTGTCGTCTGCAGTGAAGGGGTGGGTAGCGGCAGCGGGGGGAGCGGCTTATAACCAGGGGCTCTGCAGAGGGGGAGGGCTATATGGTGGGGTAGGGGTCTATAGTTGAGATCTCTGCGTGCCATTTTCTCGTTTGACGGCCTTTTGTATAGCGTCCGATCTCCTCGCTCCTGTCAACCTTAATTGTCCGTTCGTGCCGTCTCTTTCTCTGCAGCATATCCCCCTCTCTCTCGCACTCTCCCATACAGTTTTTTTTTTGTTTCCTGTTTGCAGTCCGCTGATCGCGACTGAGAGACAAAACGCTGCGCACTACTCGCTTATTTATTTATCTGTCTGTCTGCGTGTATCTGTGTGTGCCGCTTTGTTCGCGTGTATTGGTATGTGTATTGCATCTGAGTGTGAGTGTGCGATCAAAAGCCGCGTTTGTAACATGTGAACATCTGCTCCTTTCCTTTCCTTTTATTATTGTTTTCGTTGCCTCGTTTCGTTATTATCGTTATTTTATTGTTGTTCTTATTATATATGTATGTATATGTGTATATGGCATATTGGGCATTTGTTGCTGCTGCTGTTGCCATCGGACGCCTGTATTTGTGTTTTGAGGCCCCGAGAAAATAGCGTCGCAATGTGGAAGCGTCTGTCAATATTGGACATACTCCAAATACCCTGATTATCTGCCGGGGCTTCGAGATTTGCCAACAGGGCGAGGGAAATGGGAACAAGACCTTGGCCAACCGGCATACGAATGAAATTCTAATTTTATGTGTCCCAGCCAATTATAAAGTATGTGGGAAAGGTTTAAGGGCAATGCTATAACTGGGCACCAGTTTACCAAGGAAATAAATTCTAGTTAAATCGAGTGCTTTATGACCGTAGGTAGGATTATAAAAAGTCATGTTAGTACCTTCATATTTAGTATCATAATATGACTTTTTACGAGCGTCGTTTGTAATAAAGTAAAAACATTCTTAAAGAAGTCGTAATTCTTTTAATAAGATACGTACTACGCTCATTCAAACTTCTTCAACTTTAAAATTGATATGTGTAGAAAATTAAGATGCACACATATCCTTGGCAACAGATCACTTGAAACTCCTTAGTGGTCCTTGGGCCATTGAACTTGTTCCCAAGCCCGCACTTCACCTCGAATCCACCCAATCCAAACTTCGAGTGACGACATGCAGCGCAATTTGAGATCCCAGATTCGGGAACCTTTCACGCACACATGTGCAACCTGATTTCCAAACGCTTAAAGGACACGCTGTGCCAGCGGCATCTTAAGTGATTTCGAAAAGGAGCTGGGAAGCGGCAAAAGTATCTGGAGGATGCGCGGATGTCGGATCACTCGGCGCAGATACTCAGATACCCAGATACAAGAATTCTTGAGTGCACGTCGTACGCAGGCACTTGGGCACACACACACTCCACTCATTGTAGGTTACTAGTTAAATCTCAAATCGAGGCAGCTGGAGAAAGAGACGGCTGCCGGAGGGGCCGACAAAAAGAGACGGGACGAGGCACTTGGCCAAGGAACATCTGTTGCGCTGACATAAATCCTGAGTGACTGACCGCTGGTGCGAAAGACCGCGAATCTCGAATGCGAATGTTCATGTGGATGCGACTTGGCCGCCGGCGCTCGTTTGAGGACCAAAACCAGTTTGCACCGATTCCCAGCTGCCCGTTTGGGTACAGTGGTTCAAAAGATGGACATTCTCATCCAAATCATGTACACCTTACACCAATTTGAAGTCCGAAGATAAAGCTCTTATTTCAATTAAAGGGATAGCAGCAGGAGAAACATTTCACTCTTCAATTTGATTATTCACATTAAATTTCTTACACAAAAGAAGTTACAAGTGATTTAATGCTTGTAAAACCACTGTACCCGCCAATTTCATTGAGTAACTTTTGCGCTGCCCGTGAATGAATCTGTGGGATACTCCCCACCGCTTTCGTACTTCGATTCGGTGGGACAGGATCTGAGAATGGAAAACCAGTGAGTGGACTTACCTTCTTCTCGGTGAGCTTCTCGCAGCGGCGCTGCTTGCAGATCTGGTGGCTCTTGTCGTTTCGGCAGGGGGCGCACTCCCCACAGTTGTCCTTGCGCTGGCATCCCACGCACTCGCCGCACCGCTTGCGCTTCTTCTTGGACTGGAAAAGAGAGCAGGAAGAGGAGTTGTCGTTGGAGTGGTTGTGGTTGTGGTTCTGGTGGTTATGGTTGTGAGTGGTGGGTGTTATTGTGATTGTGGGTGGTGGCAGTGTCATTGGCGGGTGGTTCAGTGTGGGTGGCGGAAGATGGTGGCGACGACCGTAGTCCTGTTAATCGCAGCGGTTGCCAGTTCGCCCCGTTTCGCAAGTTTATGGTGGGGTTGTCGAAGATTTCCGGAATATATCGATCAAAAACTTCTTTTGATTCTCGTTTGTAATGCAAATGGATCGCACAAGATCACATGTGAATCGATGTATACCTTCAGCTTCAACAACCCCACCCTCCGATCACCTACCTGCTTGTCGCATCCACTGGCATTGGCATCGTTGCTATCCCCCATGCCCAGGGCACTCAACGGACTCTTGAAATTGGCCGTGCTGGAGACGGCGTCCACTTGGCCAGGATTGCTGGGGTCTACGTCCATGCCGCTGGCCTCACTCTCGGCACTGGACTCCAGCGAATTGGGCCGCTGTTTCCGGCGCTCTTTCTTCCGCGCTTCTAGCCGAGCTATCGGCGACTGCAGCAACTTCTCGACCTTGACCGGAGTGGTGGTGGTGGGCGTGGGCTGGGTGGTGGTGGTGTGCGGCGTATGACTGCCACTTCCACCGCCAGCCGCCTGCGGATAGCTGTTGTTGCTGTTGTTGCCATCGTACGAGGTGGGCGTGTGCATGCCCATGGGTATGGGATGCGGCTGGCCGTGCTGCAGCGGATGGTGGATCAGTCCGCCGCCACCGCTGTTGCTGAGATCAAAGTCCTCCTTCTTGAGCAGCATCTCGAAGTCGCTGCTGCCCGAGCTCGGCTCCTTCTTGACACTCAACGGGGTGAATCCCGGATAGAGTGGCAGCTCCGCGTAGGGCGTGGGATACCCGCTGGCTCCTCGATGATGGTGGTGTGGATTGAGGGCGTGGTGGTGCGCGAAGGCGTTCGGCGGCGGTGGTGCCGGAAAGCTGCCCGCTGATGGCGGCGTGATGCTGGTCTGCAGACTCGAGAGTTGGGTCAACGGTGAGCCCACACTCATCATGCCCGGCGAGCTGACCGAAATGCTGGCCGGCGACATGGCCACCGTTTGCAGGGAGCTCATGGCGGTGGGTCCCACGGGTCCCACTACTGAATTGGGACCTACGGAGCCAGGAGGTATGGAACCTGCTGCAGCTGC
Organism: Drosophila simulans; assembly: GCF_016746395.2. Taxonomy (NCBI): domain Eukaryota; kingdom Metazoa; phylum Arthropoda; class Insecta; order Diptera; family Drosophilidae; genus Drosophila; species Drosophila simulans. The sequence continues at coordinate 2,845,905 of NC_052522.2, forward strand.
TACTGCTGCTGCCGATCCTGGTGGCACTCCTGCTCCTATGGGCACAGGCATGGGTGTTCCATCCGGTAGTAATTGCTCATTGAAGCCATGGAACTGGCTTTGAAACGACGGCAGCTTGGAGAACGGCTCGAAGCCGCTCTTCAGCTGCAGATGTGGTTGCGCCTGGGGTTGTGGTCCATTGTCCTTGGACTCCATTTCCCAGGGACGCGTGTAGCTGCCGTTCGAGTTGGAATTGGAGTTCGAATTCGAGTTGGCGTTGCCGGCTGAGTTGTTGGGTTGCTGGTTACCCGGATTTCCTACTGCGGAGGAGGCGGCGGAAATGGCATTGGCATTGGCATCGCCGTGCCGCTGGCCACTGTTGCCTCCACTTGCAGCATTAGCATGGTTGCTGCTGCTGTTGCTGCTGCTGCCCAAAGGCGCTGGAACCGTGGTATTGCTGCCGTCGGCGTTGCTGTTGTTGTTGCCGTTGTTGCTGCTGTTGCCGTTGGTGTTGCCGGTGGCGGCCGCTGGCTGTTGCTGTTGCTGCTGCTGCTGTTGATGTTGCTGCTGCTGCCTGGCATAGTAGTCCCAGTGCTGCTGCTGCTGCTGCTGTTGCTGCTGCTGCTGCTGATGTTGCTGCTGGGCGTGATGCTGCTGCTGTTGCTGCTGCTGCAGATGTTGTTGCTGCGGATAGTGCTGCTGGTAGTGATGATGCGGATGCGAATGCGGATGGTGGTACGGCGTGGTGTAGTGCTGACTGAGGCTGCTCAGCTGGTTGAGATGGGTGTTGTGCAGGCTGGACACGGTGGCCTCCACAGATGTGGCTGCTGCTGCAGTTGCTCCCAAGTTGCTGCTGTCGACGGTAGCACCTGTGCTGCTCTGGGCTAAAATTGAAGACGCCATTTAAGCTCAAACACTGGCATGGCTATGCAGTTGTATTGAAAAACTGCGGGGCTTTGTACTGATTTTTCGAAGATTCGTTTTTAGTTTTTGTACACTTTTCGGTTCACTTTTCGTTTGTTTGTCTGCTTTTTGAGGTAGTTCTTCGTAAAAATGTTTCTGATTCGACTGGTTTGTTTGTTGGCTAGTGTAAAACACTCTGATTATATCCGTATAATAGATTTGTATACTATAATATAAGTTGAAGCTACTCCAAGATTTGTATTTCGTTTATTTTGAACTCACTGGTTTTGCGTGTTTTAATGCAAATTTGAATATTTACTTGTTATGGTGTTCTTCTTTGTAAAGTGCTTTATTAAATTGTTGTTTAAAAATTGTTTAAGATTTGTGGTTGGTTGTTTTGTACTTTATTCTTTTGTTTGTTTGTAAAACGGCAGCTAGGCAAAAATTTGTATTTTGATATTTGATTTAATTTGTAGCAGACTTGGTTTGGTTTTGGTTTTTCTTTAAAAAATCTTTGTAAATTTGTAATTTGTAAAATTTGTATTTCGTATGCGTTGTTGTTGTTGTTTTATTTACGTTATTAATTACTTGCTGTTTGTGGTTGATAATATTTGACGCTTGCTTGTTGTAAATTGATTAAGTTTTTGTACTCTGGTTTATGCTTCGTTTCTCAATTGAATTTGCTTGTAATATGTCGTCGGATATAAAAATAATTTAAGTATTTATGTCTAGTAAATTGTACTTATGCGTAGGCTTAAAAATCTTTGTCTTCCGTTTGTTTGTTTGTTTGGGTTCTGGACTTAACGATTAATTAAACATTAGCGCGTTACTTGTTATTGGCTTTAATAGTAATAATATTTATATTTCATATAAGTTGTGTGTTTAGCCTAATTCATTTTACGCCTTTTGTTCGTTTGGTTTTCAATTTTGATTTTGGGCCGAAAGGTTTTTTTTTTTTTTTTAAGTTGCTTAAAGAGCTTCCAAAGTATTTTGTGTTGTTGTGGCCGCCGTTGTTCTCAAATCCTTTGATTGAAAGCTGTAAAAATGAGAAGAAAAACAAATTTGGTTAGTAAAGTTTCAGTTGGAGGTGTTTCTGAGTTTCTTATAAAAATATCCTTGCTGAAAACTTTTCTTGCCCATTATGCTTTTTTTAATTTCTCTGTTTCTCTTTCCCTCACTGGCCTCAAACATCTACAAACTTCAACACATAATTATGGTCTTTGACTATATAATGAGCGGCCAAGTCAGCGAGGCAGGAAGCGGCAAAAAAATAATAAAAAACGAACAGCGAAAAAAAATGAGCTAAAGGACACTCACTTCTGGCTTTTTATTGCCGCTGCTGTTGTTGTTTTTTCTCGATTTTTTTCTTTTTGGCTTGTAAGTTATGCTGCCAAGTTGGTTTTGGCTTTGTAAAGCCTCTCACACACACACAATCGCACACACACTTGCGAAACACACTCACTCACACAATCACATAAGCGTATTTCAGTTGCCTTCAACGCCGTTGTCATTTTCTTGCCTTTTTTCGCCATTTTTGCCCGCTCTTGTATCTTTTCCTTTATTTTTATTTTTATTATATTCTTTATTTTTTGTGGCACAGGTGTACTTTTGGTTTCTTTTTTTGTTGCCGAGCGCGTCCTTTGGCTTTTTGCATTTGGCCAGCGAGCATTTCGTTGCGCTTCACAAAGTTCATTGGGCTCGGAACCTGGGCTTTTTCATCACCACGTCGGCCAAGCTGATGATGATGTTGATGAGGATGATTTTATTGTGCGAGGATGATGATTATGTGTGCTCTGGATGCGCCTCGAGCTGCACCAGTTTTTAAATGCAAGCTGAGCTGCATTAATTCATGACTTTTGAGGTGTTAAAGTGAGTGAAAATGGAATATTAATAAGGTCGGCTAACCGTAGTGCAAGACCATAAAATTTCTTGAACTAACCAATTCTCAGTTCTTGGAACTTCATTTTATTGGAAGCATATATCAGTTAGTTAATTAAGCAAATATTGTTTGGAAAGTATTAAATACCATCATATTGTAGCAATCCTATCTGACATTGCGCGCTGGTACCTAAGATGTTTCCCCTAAGATTTCCCACACTCAAAATTAACCTTCTCGCATCCCTGTGCACATTTCACCCCCGAAGTTTCGCAATGGGGAAACTTTTCGCCTGATTTCGGTTGACAACTGAGTCATCTGCCCCATTGTTCTCGTTCGCCTTAATTTCTTTCGGGTTCCTTGAGGTTCGCGTTGCCTTGAGTCTGCTGCACATTGTTGCAGAACGACAATTAAAGTCTGATTATTTTGTCGACTGCAATTTGCGTGCTGCAATTGCCCCGTCCCTGCCCTTTCGCCCCGTCCCGCTTGCTCCCCTCGTGCCGTCTCGCTCACATTATCTTTGTGGCAGTGCCTTCAATAAAAACGGTAAAAGGCCAACGGCCAAGCGCAGCAAACCAACAAAAAAAGGAGGAAAAAGCGGAGAAGAGAACCTGCAGCGAGGAAAAAAAAACACAAAATGTTGCAGCTGCCACAATTTGCTGCACTTTCCGTTTTATGCGATTCCGTTTCGCGTTTCCACTTCTGGCCTTTCATCCTGTCCTGTTCTGCAGCTGTAACTTTGGACTCGTCCTCCGCCTCCGGCCCCTCTGTTCCTCCCTTTCCTGGGAGAATTACGAGCTACGAGTTACGAGTCTTACGCTCGACATGGCGCGATAAAGATCCCGATCCCAATCCACCGATCGCACCATTGACCACTCGCGATTTGGTCCGAAATTGGGCCAAGGAGTTGGGAAAATGGCAACATGTGCAGCCTGCAATTAGCTCTTCCTTCTTCCTTGGCCCAAGCCAAATCGCAACATCGAAGGTAAAAGTTATGATCTATTCCATGCCATATCCTTAAGTACCGAAAACTTAGGTTTCTCAGCTATGGAGCCATGTTTAGATAGCTGTTGGTAGTAAAATGTATTCATTTCTTGAAGAGAAGTACACTTTTCTTGGCGTTTCCGTTGCCACTAAGTAGTGATATAACACCGAAAATTATATAAATTGTTTGTCAAACCCTTATCCGATCGAGTTTCAAAGTTGCTATCTTATCTTATCGTGCTAAGCTCCATGGCGAAGTTTCAATGTTATGCATATACGGGATGGTCTATATTGACAGGGATTTCTATTTAGAACTGTGCCAGTATTGGTGTATGGAAAAATAAACTGAGAAAACCAACCGAAAGCAGAAACAATGACCGCAATTCACTTAAATTTCTTGTTTGCTGCTCACGCTTAATGCAGCACATTTTTGCAACATGTATGTACAATGTACGTACAACATTCTTTATTTTCTCGCATTTTGAATTTGCGAATTAAACACGCAGACCAGACGCACACAGAAGCACTATATAAGTACATACATGAGACCATATATGTGTATGTGACTGAACAATGCGTCATTGGGAAAACAAAGTCGCTGCGGAGTCGTGGAATGAAATGGCAGAAGGCGGTTTAGAATCTAGGTGACTGCGAGGGCTGTTTTTTGGCAGTATATACATACATATGTGTATTATGTGGAGGGGCAGGGAGCCTCACAGGACGAGGAACTAGGCTACACACACACATGCACAGGAGCGTTGCATGTGCAGAGGAGGAGAGCACGTGAAGCCACAGGACGAAAACAGGAACGGAAACAGAAACAGGAGCAGAATCTGGGGTTTCTGCTGTATCCAGAGGGAAACCATCTACCGGTGCTACCTGTCGTTGTTTGACTTCGCATTTGTTTGAACTCAGCCGAGCCACCAGAAATGGCAGAGAAAAGTGGAAAATATGATGGAAATTCGAGATGGGCTTGTGGACTTTGCGATACCCTTAAATCATTGATGCAAATATTAGCCTGTTTCGGGATAGGATAGTTAATCAATGAAATGGTATACATGTATGTTCAAACATGCATAATAGCTCAAAATTTGTATTACCATGCAATGCAGCCGTATTAATTATGAATTCGAATACTTGGATTGATTACGAACCCTACAGATACTATCCTACCACACAAGTGCGAATACTCTCAGCCACAGCAACCTCTTTTGATAACAAGTGCAACCAACGACAGTTGGGCAGCAGCATGTTCCGCACATCCCATTTCCCAGGATCCTGCAGGACGCCCCGTCGCCTCCGCCGCCTCCTCGGCAGTCTGCCTGTCAAGCTGACGCTCCATTTGTGCAAATGAAGTGCTCCCCTTTCCCAACTGAACCCCACGTCCTCGTCCCCATAACCAGTTTCCCAGCTCATCCTCTTCAATGTAATATTTTAATATGTTATCCGAACATTGTGCGCTTGTTTACAACTTTTGCTCATATGAGGATTGTTCAAAAGCAGTTGGGCTAAATATTTATTAACATTTTTCCCCAGCACTGCGCTATTGCGAAACTATTTTTCGGGCCATAATAAGTTTGCATATTTATGCATGTTATACAATTGCCAAATGTGCAGCGCAGCAAGTTAATGAATAAAATTCCATTCCACTTTCGGTGGGGTGCATCCTTTCGGCCGGGTAGCATTTCAAGAAGCCCCACAAACTGGCAAGTGGGTGGGGAAATTATTTCATTTTATGTTAATGATACGAACTAGACGGCTGAAATTGCATTTCTTGCGAAGGTGGTGTACTTAATCGAGTCTATATTGTGCGGAAGGAAGCTTGAAAGTGAAGTCAAATACTATGGAACGTAGGTAGTTTAGTAAAAGCTGTTTATCAAGCCATCAAATGCAATAAATTGTTTTTAGTTAAACGACTATTACAATACTATAAAGCATAGACAATATTTATACGAAAACTCAATTTCAAGTGCTCATATCACATTTTTTGTTCAAGCTTAGAACTTGAATGCTTCAAAATATATATAGTATCTGAAAGATATTTTCTTTAAATTCCTGCCGCGAGTTAATTCGCCTGGCAGTGCCTGCTCCACATCTCGTTCCTCGCTGTGTCACGTGCAAATTGAGTTGTGCCGAAGGTTGGCGGTGCGCTGTATGGGTATATGGGTGTATGGGTATGGGTGTTTGGGTGTGGGGATGGGTGGTGCGCGGAGTGGTGCGGTGGTGCAGGTGTGGATGAAATGAAACGTGCTGTGGGGCCCAATGAAGCCATGCAAGGAGTCCATGGACAGGCATACGCGGCTGAGTATTAAGCGTATATGAATGGGAGTAGGGGCACTTATGCCTCGCATTTTCACCCACATCCCAAAAAAGCACCACCCACTTCCCGTGAGTGTGTTGAGATTTACGAGTTTGTCATTTGCCTTGCCTGCTTTCAAAGTCACGCACGTTACCGTTAACGAGTGGGTGGAGGGGTGCGGGCAGGGGCAGGGGCAGGGGTTATATCCTGGGTGTTGTTTATTTTTCTCTAGGTCAAAGCCTTAATTTGCCTGCGTGTCCTTTTGCCAACTTTTATTTTGGGCTGGTGTGTTTTATGAATGAATCGTGGGCGGCGGAAAATTGTAAACAAAATATGGCAGCTATATATAGATTCATAGGGGGTAAGTCGGTAATAAACTTGCAGGCCGCCGACAAATTGCATCCAACAGATACAGATACAGATACAGATACTGGTACAGATATACATTCGTTGAACTTGAACTTCTTTCGCGGCCTGCGCCTCAATTTGTTTGGTTTTATTATTTATCTTTCTTTAAATTCTCTTTATTGCCATGTATCTGTAGCTGTATCTTGTAGGAGCACAAGTATCTCCTTCTGTGTTTTTAGCTTTTCGCTTTCTGTTGTGCTTCTCGTTCCCTTGTACTCTTCTTGTTTTATTTTCTGTTTTCGGCGCTTCTGTTCTGAGCGCGCCAAAAAGTATCTTGAAGATGTACGCACGTTACTGTTAGTTACGAGTATCTGTATCTTTGTATCTCTGTGTGTCGCTTTCTGGCACGTTTTCAGGGCCTCGGCTCAACTCTTCACAACCAGAAGAACTTTAGGGCCCGCTGCTTTTTAATTTAAGTTGGCGCTAAGACAAACGCCAAATGTATCTATCAGAAACAGTTCTTCTTCTAAAAGTCATTACTCATTTCCAAAACTGTTCGTCGTCTGAAAAGAGAAGACTCTGCCTTTACTGTAATATTATTTTATTTTGTTTATTTGTCTTGCACACATAAAGCTCGCTGAAATTTCCTGCTTAGGTGATTGTGATTTTATTATTTGGGGCTCCTTTGAGCTTGCACTTATTGTAATTTGATCCTCGGATGACCAATAACAATTGTTATCTCTTTGTTTACATGTTTACGCTTGGAAAGTATTTCCTGTGCCACAAATGCAAATTTCAATTGGAAATTTGTTTTTCTTCGGCTTTCAGTCGAGAGGTGAGTTTAATTGGGGGATTAGGAACAAAAGCGTAGAGTTTTATATTTGATTGGAGCTCAACATTTTTATACATTCGCTCAATTGGCTTTATTAATTGGAGTCGGTTTTTTGAAAGGGATATGGCCAGTGTGTTTTGTTTCTTGGAAACGCTCCTTAAGGTTCATTTTCAAAGAGTTAATTATGTTCTGTATGCGGCTATTTGTCTTTTTGTTTGATGGCTGTGCTTAATTAATAGAACAAAACTCATTTATTTATTTTTCTTTGTAGATGGTACCACAAATATGAATCATTGATTTTAAAATGTTTATATACTTAGCATAGTTATGGATAAATAGAAGATAAACATAATCCCGATTTAGATATATATGTATATTGTTAAATCCCTACTACAAACCTTAGTTGTTAATCCATGTCCTTTCTCGAGAGTTTCCCTCGGAAAATGCTGAGTACTTAGAAGCTATTGGAAATCCAAGCCAGTTTCACTATCCATTTGCCGTCCGTCGTTGGACCGTTAGAAAAGCCGCGAAAAACCGCACGAAAACGAAAGTTGACAATAACAAACCGCGACGCGAAAACGGAACGAAGGGAACAAAAGAAGGAAATCGCGGAAATTGCAGGGAAACCCAGAGAACCGAGCGCGAAACTGGAGCTGCAAATTAAACCGGGACTTGGATGAAACGCTGAAGAACTTGGAGCTGCAAATGCGGCATCTGCGGGAGTTCTTGATTTTGTTTTGCTCTTGGATATTCTAATTCACTGGTCACATTGGTCACATTATTTGGGGCTGACTGTTTTAGAAACTGGAACAAGTTAGTCGCGAGTCCTTGAACTCGATCACACCCACACCGAAGGGATAGTAAATCCCCGAAAATCAGAATCAGAATCAGTTAGTTAGCTAGTAAGTCTCACACGCACTCGCACTCGTTTCTAGCGCTCGAACGGCGGCGGCGGTGCAAAAGTCCGTGTTTTGTAGGAAACTTTTCACCCGAAGGATACACAACAACTGAACTAACTGAACTGAAAATGAAAATGAAAATGAAGGAGCAAACATAAAATGTATCGAACAAGTTCGTGTTCGAAGCGAGCTGGTTCATGTTCGCATCGAACCAGTGCGGCCTACAATCGAACTTGAGAATACAACAAGCATGACGACCGAATTCTCTTAACTAGCGGTTTTATATTGTATAATTTATTCAATGCTTAACCATTTTAAAAAATGATTTTTAATTTATTCTCGTGCTTATTAATCATACGAAAAATATATATATTTTTTTAATTTAACCAACATTGAAAGAAGAGCAAGATTCTTTCGTGTTCGAATATGTATTTATTTCTATGTTCCCTAAAAAGTTTGTAAATTCTTAAATATTTAACTTCGAACTGCTGCTTGTTGCTGTTGCGCTTGCAACTTTTGGCTCGAGAGTCCTGGCACACACACAAGCACACAGTCGCACGCACACAGTTACATTTACAGCTGCATGTCCTCTCTCTTTCATTAACACACAAGCGCACACACACAGCTGCAACAAGACACGGATACGAACATGCGGCGTTTGAAGTGCGCTTTTGTTGCTGCTGCTGCTGTTGTTGTTGCTGCTGCGCCGCTGTACAGTTGTTGTTCCAATTAAAAATTTTTTTCCCTAGTTTCGCGCTCACAATGCGAACTTGCAATCTATGTGCACTACGAGATATTTTCTGCTGCCTTTGTTTTGATACCCTAACCAAGGATAACTTAGCTTATGTAGCAATAAAACACAATGAATTCAAGGATTTTACTTAATTTCAACGCTTGGTAATTGTAGTATAGTTTAGTGTTATATTTACAATTTTATCAGAATAGAAGTGCTCGCAAAATGTGTTTCGCTTGATAAAGGCATTTTGAGTATGCAACTAAATTGCAAATCTGAATTTTTGCCAACTTCAGGGCATTCGCAGTTCGACCAGCCGAATAAGTCTTTCTTTGCCGCTGCTGTTGCGGCGGGGCCGTGGACGTTGCTGCGGTGCTGTTGCTGCGACTGCTGCGCTGGACGCAGGACACGGAGGCAGGACCTTGTGGGCATGTGCCATATATCCTGGCATTGCACTGGCTGCCGTTGCGGGATTTTGGTACAATTTGCCTGCCATGTTTTGCCCCTTTTTTACTTTTGCGCAAAGAGCGGGGGCGGTTCTATATGTCAGTTGATTTCATTTCACTTTTTTCTCGTGGCGGTCCTGTTGCAACCTCGTTTCATGCCAACTATTAGTGGAGCTGCCATTTTTTCGCCATTTCATAGAGAGCAATCCACGGCGGAAAATGGAAACCTTGACAGTTGCATTGTTGCCTGGCGCTGACAGAGAAAATAACAAAACAAAGCGAGTACGCGCAACGCTGCTGTCTATTTGCATTGCGTAATGGAAAATCATTCAACCTAGGGGCACAACCCTTAACCGACTTCGAATCCTCCGGAACCGAATCTCAATCTGAATCCGAATCCTCCGAACACTGACCTGTCCCATACGCAGCGCATACCCATAAAATCCCTCGAGGAACCTCGAAGAAACATCTGCACAAACAACAAGATGCAGCCGGCCTTTTCTCCTCTTAGATAGTTCTTAAGTTCACGATCCGCAGACAAGTTCTTCATAGTTTGGTTTTCTGCACTCGAAGCTGCTGCAAGTCTCTCTTCGTACTTCTGCATTCCGCTCTTTGCCTTTATTTATACTTTTTTCGCTCTTATTTGGCTTTTGCGTGTCCTTTGTGAGGACAGCAAAGGACATTCACACTGCAAGCAGCCACAATAAAAAGACGTGCGGCAAAGGAAACCAGAAATGTATCTGACAGTTGGTGCTGCAGAAGTATTTGAAAAATGAATGAAATGTGCGCACAAAACATGAACAGAAAAATAAAATATTTAAAAAAAAAATTATAAATGTAATACACTGAAAATAGGGGTAAGATTTATTAGCCAATTTCAGGTATGCATATCCTTTAATCGGATAAAATGCTGGCAAATATGTAAGTACGCTAATAAACTTAAGAATGCACGTTGAGATATGTTAGGCCAATAAGGTTGTTTATAGGAATATTAAAATAAAAATTAGCTTATTTTTCGAACTAAAAATTCAAGTGCAGCCAACTCCTAGATCGATTCAATGTACCCAGCGTGTATTCAGACTAACTTCTCCAAGGACAAACGCTGAAGAAGAGTGAAAATCACTGGCTGAAGTTGAATGCACCATAAGATGCATGGCACATCCAGCAGGACCAAAGCATCCTGTGGCTGCATATCCTCGCCACGTTTTAATTTATTTCATTCCGTTTAAAATCCGCCAGTTGGCCGCCGGTTTTTTATCAACTCACAGCTCCAAAGGAGCATTTCCAGAGGAGTATCTCGGTATCTCAGCATCCGAGTATCTGGGTATCTCAATGTTTTCTTCATTTTTTTTTTAGCTCGGAGTGGCAAATGCACACGTAATACGAGTAAAGCAAGCCAAATGCATTAACAGCAACAACAAGCCGCTGGAAAGAGAAGGGCATACCCGGAGAGAAAGAGAGGGATACACACTCGCACAGATGCATACATATATATTTTTATTTGTGCCATTACAGCCCTCGTTGTTGTACGAGTTTTGAGTTTTCCGAAACTGAAATCATGAAAGGAGCAGATGTTAAATTTTTATACACAACGCACAACAACAGCAACAACGCCGAAGCTGGCAGCGCTGCCGCTGCATTGTTGCTGTTGCTGCTCCTGACTTGTTGTTGCTGTTGTTGCTTTTGATGCCTCATTCTGCACTGCTCGTCATCAGCAGGACATCTCTTTCGCTCCCGATTCGGTTGCCAGGCAGCCGTAGTGCTGCCCTCTCTTTCTAACCGCCTCTACTGGTGTTGTTCGACTGCCAGAAACTTCAGCTGCTCACTGCTGTTGCTGTTGTTTTAGTTGTTGTTGGGTTTTCAAGGGATTTCAAAAGGAGAGAGGTGGGTAGGGGGCGATATGGATATTGACCGTCCTTAGAGGAGCCTGCAACCCAAAAAGTTTCACTGGCAAAATCACATTTGGAGCTGGTTCATCTTATAGGAAATAATAGACAGATGTGCTTAAAATTAAAGTAGTAAAATGAACATTAAAATTAAATTAATATTATAAATTGATCATTTACAATACATACTTTTACATTTATTATAATTATAGGAAGGCATATAGATTTATTTCAATGATGATGAAATGGATTAAATAAACAAAACATTCGATATTGCTATAGTGCAAACTTATTTTTTTTTAATTTTCCCCTTAAACCCTAATTGCAACAGTTTCACCTTTAGATCGCATGTGAGTTGGATATGTTTTGTTTTGCGGACTTATCCTTACCTGATTTGTCAATACCTTTTTACCTGGTTTTCGACTGCGTATTGGAACAATAGTTTTCCATTTCGTGATGCTAATCATTGCTAAAACTCCGCACAATACAAGCAGGCAGGACTCTTTTTCTCTCGCTCACATACATATCCTTATAGAGGACAAATTAACCCTCGGCAGAGTCACGGGGTGTGGAATGGGCCTCAATACTCAATGCAGCTCTGTGGGTGGCACCGTCCCACTGTGCCAGTTTGAATCGCTGCCAGTTGAAAATACCCACTGTGTGTAGGTTGGAGAGCAGAGTTTTCCACAACAGGTACGAAAGATAAGTACAACGGGACGAGGCTGTTGCACCTTAGTTTAATTGAGATTTTCGACCATGCACACACTCGAAGCCTGACTTATCAGCATATTTTGCACTGGTTATGCAACTGGAAATATTGCACAACTGGCTGCAAGTGCTCATAATTGTTCACGGGTATTTATTAAGACACCTGGGACGTTCTACGATACAACTAAATGGGGTTCGGTGAAGGACACTCTAGTACTTAAGGCTTAGATATTAATAGAATTTATAGTTAAATATTGTACACATACTTCCGCTGTATCCCAATAAAAAACGATTGAGGATCCAGGATCCTCAAACTTCAGCTGCTCCTCGTGTAGTCTCTATTATGTCACCAACTGGGGCCATCTGGAGCACTTTCAGTGCCACAGATGTACGGATACGTGGGCATACATCATCGGGTAATAATGCCGGCCATCAATATATCCATTCCATGTCCTCTGACAAGCCACGCCGCCGTATCCTCGAAGGCCTCCAGTCCTCATCCGTAGCCTCATCCCTCGATCCCCAACAATCCATGCATGACTGACCCCCTTTTTTGAACAGCGTTTCGTGCGCGTGACACCTGATGTTATTTTACGATTATTGTTTCTGGATTTATGGAACGCAATTGCATTTGCAGCACGGCAGGTGTTGTTGCTGGATTGCTGCTGGTTTTGCTGCTCTTGCCGCTGCGGAAATTCCCATTTCGCCATTGCACAATTAAAAGTTGCGAATCCTTCGGGGCTGCGTTGGCAAAGCGGCCAAAGGAATAACTATATTAATTAAAAACCACAAAATCCGATTTGCACTATGCCCAGGGCTTAATAAAATTGTTTGTTGAAAATCTACCTGTGTCATTATGTGTTTTGCCCGGAAATGAAATGTGTGCAGTGCAGGACTCGCATTGGAAAGAGTGGAGCTTACTCGGATTTATGGAGTTTTGCTGCACTGGCAAGAGTTTAATGACCCCTTTAAATTTAAACTTTAATGAATTCTTTTTAATTATTGCAGATTTATGGCAGCCAGTTACCCATTCAACTTAGTTAGCCCAAGATAAATAGTCTCTCAATTAACTTGAAAAAGCATCGCCTGGAATATTTGTTTATTTGATATCCATTAGATCGCTCACAGGGTAAGACTAATGCTACTATGCAAACTCAAAGGGATTGTGTGGGCATAAATCCAATTTGCACGCCTCACTCGATGTTTTTGATTTTAAATTACATTTTTAAGAACTACATTGTGTGTTTGTGTAACAACATGAGAGATATTGAGTGTTTCGTGTGTGGGTGTCGTGTTTGTTGTGTGTGTTTTCGTATCATTTAGTTATCAGATATGAATTTGCCAAAATCGCCGCTGAGAGTATGGTGTCGTGGTCTCGTCCTTCGTCCTTCGCCCGCTGGACACATTTAATTGGCGGCTATCGTGCAGACACAGCAACTGGGAAACCAGAACGTGTCCGTGTACAGATTCTGCCCGTTGCCCTGGAGCGCAATTAAGCGTTTTTGCACAAACTTCTGCTCGCATCTCGAGTTGTAGCCGTTGGGCAATTCGCACAGGTTCGAGCAGGTGTTCGAGCTGGAAAATAAACGGAATCGGAATAAGTGCCGATGCGAATGCGAAATACCAAATGCTAAAAATCAACAATTGCCCAGAATTTAGTTGTGGGCCGCTGGCCGTAAATAAGGAGCGCCGGCTGCGACTCCTTCGAAGGAGGAAGTGCGCAGATCTGCAGTCGCAGGCGGACCAGAGTTGAAAGTTTAACGAACTCGTTAAAACGGGAATCGTACGCAATTGATAAGGAGTCGCAGACGCAGCCTGAGCGGAAGCAGAAACGGTACAATCCCTGCACTGGAAGTAAATATTATCGACAACAGGAACTTCTATTAAATATTTTATTTCTATCAGTTCAGATATCCTTCTTTATAGTTTACAAAATAAAAGTATCTGGCGTTTTGAATTAATTTTAAAATAAATATGTATTATATTGAATTTTTCTGCGTGTAGCTCTGCTCCCAGCTGTTCTTCGGCAAAGATTTATGCGCGCCTGCGTAGGTACTCCATTTGGTTAAACAAATTGCGCCAAGTACCGGGCTCAGTGCTAACAACAAGTGGCATTGGAAACGGGGAAGGGATTCGGCATCCAGAAAGGGACTCGATTCGAGACTGAGGAGCGGGAAGAACGGGCAACAATTAGGGCAGCGTTGACCCAACCCAAAGAACCAGAAACCACCTCACCCCAATTTCTGGCCCTGGCATTTGTTTGCGCTTTTTCCGGATGAGTGTGGAAAGGTTTTCGAGTAGCGTACGCATCCAAAAAAAATATAAAAAGGGGAACGACCAAGCAGAGGGGAATAAAACAGGGGACAAGGACATGGCCTAATGGCAGACTGTGCCCTGCTTCGGCATTTCTCACTCATTTTTCGGGGTGTGATAATTCGTTCAACCGCAATTATGACTGCGTATAAACGGTCTTAGTTCGACCTGCACTAACCACGTGCCCGGTGGGAAAGGTGCGACAGGGACAGATGCAAGGAAAGAGATGGCCGGCAAGGGACTTCCCCTAGTCACAAAAAAATCAAATAAAAGAGGGGGAAACCTCTGCGTCCCGCTGCGAATTATTAACTTTGGAATGGGGTTGGCATGACACCTAGCCACTGATTACAAGTGCCGAAAACCGTAAGGGGTGAACCTCCGGATGAGGAGGAATAAATCCGAGTAATCAATGAGGAAGGCTAGCTCAAGAACGTCTCGCTCGCCAAGTCACTCACATTATTCCCTAATGCAAACAAATGGTTTGTTATTTAAAAGGATAACGAAATACTACTAAATTGGTTTTAATACAGAAATAAAGCAACTAAGTTCGTTGATTGAAGTAAAACGGTGTGGGACAAATATATACGATATTTTCAAGGTTTAAAAATTTCAGTGCATGAATTAAATTACACAAGTTTGAATTTAATTGTATTATATTATACAGATAAATATTCTAAGTCAGCTGTATCATGTTTTCAAACCGTTGACGTGCAAGCAGTGCACTACACAGGGCGCTTAGCCGAGACACAACCCCGGTGTAAAATTGATGTAAAACAGATTTGAAATACAATATTTTAAGGTTTAAATCATATAAATAAGGGCAATGCTAACATCAATATTCGTCAAAGAACATCCTATTAGCATAGATTTCTTCGATTTCCCATAAATCGTACTGGTACTTACGCGCAAAGCTCCGCCTTGACCATCTGACGAGCGGTGTTCTGCTCATTGACCACGAACATCCAGTTTCCGCGACTATTCAGTGCCGCCTGCGGGGTGATGAACTGCGAGGTCGTCTGGCAGAGGGTGGAGCGCCCCGGACTTTGGCGCTTTGTCCTCGAACGCTTCTTCAGCGGATTTGGGGCTTCCACGCCCACGATATCCAAGAGATCCATGTTGAGCGAGACATCGCGCTTGCTTTTTGGGTGTTCCTCTGCCGGGTCGTCCTGTTCCTCGGCCTCCTCTGTTTGCTCATTCCCCGGTTCCACCACCTCCTCTTGAACATCGTCGGGTTGCCTCTGCTTCCGACTGAGATCCCTGACTAAGCGCTTCAGCCAAAGCGTGGCATTGTAGGGAGTCGACTTGCCACCCTGATTGAAGTACAAGTGACCGCCAGAAGATGAGGAGCCTCCGCCCTGGGAGTTATACCGATGACCCGAGCGATGACCTCCACCGGATGAGGTGTACAGAAGATAACTTGAAATGACGAATGATTCAGAATTATACAAACATACAAAAACTCTTTAAAACCACACATCACCATTTTTAATTTGAAATTCATAGGTTTTGTGTTGAGAGTAATACAATTTTAATTAGGTTCTTAAAATCCATTCATGGATTCATTTTAAAATTACTACTTTCAAGGTCAAGATCATTCTTTTTTCTGTTGTGGTACAAACAAATCGAATCTGAATGAAAACCGTGAACAACATTAAAAGTAAGTGTCCGGAACAGGCGAGTTTAAGTTGCTGGTCATACATATAGGTTTATTCTTTATCGAGTACTCACGTGGGTGCTTCTGTAGAGGGATTGCTGGCGAAGAGCGGGTTCCCACCGCCAGACGGCCTCTGTGGATTACCCCCGAATGGTGTCTGATAACTATATCCATTAAAGTCCTGGGCATTGGGATCGCGGGGCGGGAAGATGGACTTGGGATCGTAGAAGACGGGAGTATCGTGCCACGCCACAGCCGCAAAATCCTCCCAGGTTTCGTCCACCAACAGAGTGGCGGCCTCATAGCCCCACTTTCGAACGAGGCTCTTGATGAGATACCTATAAAATATACATTAAAATTGTATTATGGTAAAATGATTATAATTTATCTTAAATATATATAAACAAATTTATCTTTGGCTTTTATTTTTGTATTGGGTCTCAATGAAATTGTTTTCTGTGTGTTCATAACAAGAGGAAAATGACCTTATTTTTGAGATTTTTTTTCCTGCGTGCAGTGGGAAACAATGAGTGATGCAAGCTGCGATGGTTAACAGGCTGGGAAAGCATCGCCACTTGTCGGAGCCACAAATTATGCAAGTCACAGAGCGGCTGACTGACAAGTGCCAGAAATTGCTATGGAAATGGTAATTGCGGTGTTGCCCAAGCCAAATCAAATATGAGTATCATAATTAATATGCGGCCGCCGGGTAGGCCAAAACAACAACAAAAAAATTGGTAGGCGCAGACATCGTAAATAATAAATTGGCAATGGCTCGGTTTATTTTTATTTAACTTTTCTTATCACCAGGCATCGCATGCGCGTCACGTGCCACAAAAACAGGCAGAGAAATGTATGGGTTAAGGGGCGAAAAAGACCCCACCTCTATATTTATATAGTAAAAACCCGCTTGGGGTTTCCCATATCTTTAATTTTTTGGAAATTATGCAACACACAGAAATTCCAATGCAAGCATTGTAATAAAAATGCCTATTTAATTGCCGCGTCGGCGCCGAGGGCTTATCAAGCCATTCGCATTACCATTACCAACTAACGCACATTTTATTTAAATCCGAACCGAAGAAATGCTCTAAAAATAGACAAACAAACATGGCCAACCAGTCGCGTGAAGGCGGATGATAAACAAACAGCTAACACTATAGCATTTGGGAGACATCTTCGAGCACGTAAGACAAAAGATGCACTTATAGGGTCATGTGGTGAATAACAGATGCTCTTTAATTGGAGTTCCTTTTGCAATATTCAAAACCATGGTAGGAACTTAAGAATTTGTAAATTACATTCTTACGATCTTACAGCCATGATCCAATTGGAATTTATATCAAAAAATCAACTTAATAATGCTTTGGTTTTTATTTTCTTTGAGTGTATGAAATGTATATATGTTTGACTCCGAACAAGACAATATCTTCAAGACCCAAGTCTTATCAGATATATAATACAAATATTTTAAAAACATCAATATAAACTAGATGTTTTATTCATTGGAAAAAAACACGTTGTTCTGCGAAGAAATCTGAAGCACACCCAAAATACCCTGGCTCACGCGCCAAAACGCCGGTCTAAGCAACTTAAGATGCCCCGAAGACACGATTATTCATTGGAGGCATTCATAAATATTCGAGAAGCACGCGGCCAGTCGTCGGATAGTCGCCAAAGCTATACCAGATACTACATACATGTGTGCTAGTAGGAGCCAAACAAAAAGTGTCTTGAACTGTCAATTCAAGTTTATTGGGTCAAGGCATTCGCCCAGCTGGCTGAGAGCAGAAGCACCCAAACAGCATCAGTACGAGTATCTGAGTTTCCGAGTATCTCAGCATCTGAGTATCTGAGAGCTTGTCGCGGAAGCAGCCACAAAAGATACTCACTCGATGCTCCTATGCTAATGCGATGCCAGCGAACAAGTTTCGATTTCTATAGCGAATTAAATTGGAGCCCAAATTGTCTCGTGGCCAAACATTTGTTTGAAATGCATTTAAATGAATCGAATATTGATTAGAGCCAGACCTTTTGTTTTATCCATATGCTTACGGTACATTATACATACAATATAGTAGTCCCTTATGGTACTCTACTCACGTGGGGTAGTTGTCGGCGTGCTCGCAGTACGTCTTTCCTGGACGGGCACAGGTGGGTGTTTGTCCAGGTGGCGCCGGGAGGAACTGGCAAGGCGGTGCTCCATAGAGGCCACATGGCGGGGGCGAGCTGTGGGCGGCTACTGTATAAGCTAATATCTGGAGAAGGGACACTTTTAAGTATTTTAAGGAGTAGTGGGATAGGAAATACTCACCACATAGGTAAGCAGAACTTGGTTACAACTAAAGGGGGGCGGACGTTTAATACTTTTTGTCATTGTCAATTCATTCGCCGTCGATTTGCATTTGCATTTGACTCGATTGCGATTCAGACACTGTCTTCAACGCGAATTCGGAAATCTGAAGCGAAAGAGAAACTGCCATGAGTTATTTGGTCAGATATTAGTCGCAAAAAATGGCAAATACATGACCATTTCTCGCACCATTTCCATTGGGACACGAAACAGACAATAAGTGATGGTTTTTCCCGCAGCGGAAATGCTTCAAAGTGCTTATTTGTTGCCCAGGGTTCACTTGGGCTTATTGTTAAGTCAAACAATCAACAACTAAAACAATAACACAAACACGAACTACACCACCGACAGCCTCTTGAGCAAACAACAGGCAAACAACTCGAACAACTCCCGTAAATAGCGAAAATAAATTGCCAAAAGTGAAAGTGACGAACAAGCTCCAGACAACAAGATTAAGTATACGCAGATTAAGTATACGCCGCGGAGATAATGGACTGGTCACGCCCCCATGCATTGTGGGGGCGTTCTCAATTGGCGACCCGAGCTGTCAGCTAATGACAATACTTATAAACTCTAATGATTTATTAGCGCTTCTAATCGGAATTTTAAAGTGGCGGTATTTAAATCGCATGTTTTAAAGACAATTTAAGATAAGATCAATGCAAGAAATATTTTAGGCGATATATTACCAACTGTTGGAGAGTGTGTATATTTAATAATAAAATCAGTTTTTATTGCGGAAACTATAGGATAACTTTGACTTGATTTCGGTAGTTAGCAATGCTTTTATATGAACAAGAAGCTTAGATAAAAATCCCAAATTGTTTCCCGTATATAATCTACTTCTAAAATCT
Organism: Drosophila simulans; assembly: GCF_016746395.2. Lineage (NCBI taxonomy): Eukaryota > Metazoa > Arthropoda > Insecta > Diptera > Drosophilidae > Drosophila > Drosophila simulans. The sequence continues at coordinate 2,864,972 of NC_052522.2, forward strand.
GGAAAAATTAGAAGTCCCGTAATTAAACGTTAATTAACAGCTGACATAACTAACGAAAGTGAGGTAAAAATAAACAAAAAATGTTATACAAATATTTTAATTATTATAATGTAACAATGCTAACAAGTGATCAAATCTAATGCTGTCACAGTCAATGGTAAAAACCGGATTTCGTGTCAAGTTTTGCCTTAGTTTCAATATAATGTGTGCCACAATTATTTATAGAAAACTAAGCAATAACAATTGCCTTTAACACTCAGACATGGGGTGCCTGTAAAAACAGCGAGCATTCAAGAATCAATTGGAGTTTATACCGATAAAAAAACACCTGCCACAAGCTGCGATAGGATTTCCGGGATCACAGGCTCTTTTGCACGAGCCAAGCAAAACAAATCAGTCAACAAACAAGCGCCAATGACAAAGTGTCCGCCAAGGTACACGGGAAATAATTATTTTATATATATTAAAAAAAGAAAAAATAAAGGAAACGATTAAAATAAAAAAAAGATTCGCTGCAAAGACTTTAATATCAGACAGAAATTTGAAACACGAAATGTTGTTTACTCTTAAACAAGCTAGGCTTAAAATGCTTATACAATTTTTATAAAAACCCATATTTCTCCGAGATTAAAATAGCTTAGATATTTTGAAACTACGTTTCAAGCCATGTTTTCTGCTGTGCATCGAAGCCAGATTTAGTGTCTGCGATCTGCTAATGGAGTCTTGCACATGGCTACACCCACGTATCGCTGGTATTTCCCCGATGCCAAAGTTGCGCCAGGCGATCACCTCATAAATCACAGAGCAGCCAAAAGAAGTTGGACATGGGTTTTGGCATTGTTTCCCTTGGCAACTTTAGTGGCCGCGTGTTTTATGGTGTGTTTTGGGCCATTTGCACATCATTAGGCCGACGGGCCAAAAGTTAATGAAATTGTTAAAGATCTTTGACCAAGCTTTAGCGGCTAATCCATTGGCTGCGGCTCCATTTTCGAAATTGAGTGCTCAAAATCGCTGGCCCTATTCAATTTATTTGAATGATTTGGCCGCAAAATCATCTATCTATATTTAATTGATTATACCCCGGCTGAGTAATGATCGATTGTCAGATCTTTATCTTTGTCTCGCCCAGACATTCTCACTTATTCACCCGATTGGCACTTTTTCAGGGGATAAGATATTTTGTTGGCATCTAATTGAAGCATTAGCAGGCTACAAAAAGAGCTGAATGAAATGAAATGCTGCTAATTAATTATAAAGCTATTTAATAATAATGATTGCTTATTGAGTTTTTATTACGCGAGTGTTTGACATAGGAAAGTTTTAAGCTCTCTAGTTTAATTAATTGGTAATCTTCTATACTTTCCACAATATATATCCTAACTTCTATTCATTTAAAAAACTATCAAAGAGACGGACTTCTGCATTGGACATAACTTCAAAAAACCACTGAATTATTTTCCTCCACAAAGAGGTTGGGTTATTTGAAGCTAATTTAGGGACTAAAACAATGGATTCGATTGGAGGCAGACAAATAGCTGGGCTTCATTATAATTTTTTAAACATATATTTTATGCCTGCATTTAGCTAAGAAATTAAGCACGACTTTTCAAGGTTTTTTCTCCCCACTTGATTATATTTTGTTTGTATTTACCCAAAGTGTTGTCTGCATTTTTTGTGGATTTTGTTTTGTGATCGCTTTGATTTAATTTGTGTTTGCGGGTTTCCTAACATTTTGGTTACAAGTGTATACAAAAAAAAAAAAATAAATAAAACAATCAAGCGTTATAATAAATCAGAGCTGCGATGACGAACCAATGAAATTTATTAACTTATGGCGGGAATTAAATTATTCAATTTATTAATTACTCACCTAGTGTGCGGTCGTAGATTTGTTTGGGCTTTTGCTTTACAGTATTTGGCAAATGTTTATGATCACTATGTGCACTTCTGTCGAGCTTAGCTATGCTCTTTGTATTTAAGTGAACTATTTTCTCTTTTTGCCACCGAACTCACTTGAAAATTCTACTAATTAAAAAACTTAACACGTACCGAAGAGCACGGATATTTCGGTTTTTGGATTTTGGGTTTTCGATTTCGTTTTCGTTTTTTCCGTTTCACGCGTTTGCCAATGCTCACAGCGGCAGCTCGTAGCCAACTGAGCGGTCTTAGCCAAGCTAACAGCGACCCAGAGCCGCAAACTCGGGAAAAAGGCAGAGAAAAGCAGAGCTTGGGTCAGAGCAGAGCTATATAGCAAAAGATATAGCCGGCTCTGATCTCCCAGGCTAATCTCTCAATTTAGCCCGCTCAACTTTGAACTTTTTGGCCCGTGATTCATGTCGTTGGCCACATAGTATAATATGATATGTGCGGTTTTCTTTTTCTTTTTTGGCCCGATTCAAGACCGGAAGTCCAGTGGTTCGCGCCATTCGATATGACGTGGGCCTTATTTATTGACCACTTTTATTGTTTATTTTACATTGTCGCCAATATGCGAGCTGCAATAAAGTGAATTTATTTAAATTGTTAATTTTTCTGCTCGCCAATTGTTGTTCGTCGTTGCCGCCGGTTTTGGCCCATAGATACGGCTCATTGTTCGGGCGATGAATTTGGATTTTTATGGCCAATGAAGGTCATTTAACAGCTTTTATCTGTCGCAGATTTGTGACTGCTGCCGTTGATTTGATTTGGCACTGCCTCCGGCCCAGACATTGAATGTTGGCAAGAAAAGGCTTTTAATGGCCAAGACCACGCACAATTGTAGGAGTTACCTCCGATTTTGTCTCTCGGCGAAGGCATTTAAATCAATTTTGTACGTTGCCAAAGCTGAAATTATGGCGAATTTTTCAGCAGAGGTATATTGGGATCCGATTTTTTTCCATTCCTAATAAGTATTTACTTTACCTAGCGAAAGTAAGAAAGCGGTGATTTCTCTGTCAATTTATTTGAAAGTATTAAATATATATTTGCACTGTATGTGTATATAATTAGAAAAAAAAACTTATTTTTTGAAAAGGTTGAAAGAGATGTATACCGTATGACAGCGTTAAACTAAGAAAGGCTTAAATTATTAATGTGGTTCAATGTGTAAGCCAAATAGGCTTAAATGTATCTAGTAAGATTTTCAAGAATTTTGAAAAATAAAATTTAACTTAGATTAAACCAGAAATTAATGATTTTAATGCTATATTTAGTGATAAAAATGAGTGTGCTAACATGATTTTCTCACTGGGTATCCCTTAGTCCACTCTCCGCAATCTCGAACATTATTTATGTTAACAGCTGATTGCCAATAGGCAATGTCCCATAAAGCAAGAGCTTTGCACTCTCAAATCTTCCGAGGCGTTTTTGGAATTTTATCCGTCGCCTTGTGGGCTTCATCGTTCAATTTTTGGTTTTTGGCTCCAATTTTGCACAACTTTCACAAAGACGAGACCTAGACCGAGGGGCAGAAAAGTACGGGAAAACCCTCGCCGAAATCACGATATGGGGAGCTCCAAGCTCTTATCGAAAATGGTTTTTAATGCGTTTTTAAGTCAAATTAGTGACTTCATCAGTCTGCCGGCCGAGCAGGCTCAGATTCGATTTGAGATTCACTTAAGCCGCTCATTAATCAAACTCCGAGCCCAAGGTATCGGGACCAAAGGTATCATTTTATACCTAAAACTATCGCGGCTACATATGTATATAACACATGGAGGGCCCACTCCCCCAACTTCCCACCGCCTTCGCCGTTTTAGGGCTTAGCTGCAATTGCGAAAGGGTTAATTAGGGGCTGGGTCCACCAACTTAATGCCGCCGGTTGGCCAACGAAACCATTAAAGCCGTCGATTGCCCTGGGCAATTCGTACCTCTGTCCCATTATTTTTGGCCCACTAGCTCGCCGAACATCACCCGCTGCCCGTGAAGTAAAGGCTATAGGTGCTTAGGGTCGATCCGCTTAAAGATCGGCTTATTTTTTGAGGTTTCTTCTCTATAACAAGAAACGTATCGAAGCCGCCTCGAAAACGCTAGAAAAACGCGCGAGCGTCGCTTTTTGGTTGTGATCTTCGATTGTTAGCTGTCAAAAGCTAAGTAATATTACACAAGTTTGTTTATTTATTGTTTATATGTTGATGAAAAAACAGGGCTAATCGTTCTAGATATAATTTTTAATAATCCAAAAAATTAATAATTATTAATAAAATTATCTTAATTTTATTACCTTGAAAATCTGACCCATCAGTAAGGGACTACAAAATTTTATTACTTATAAATAATATTTGCTAAGCCATATTTAAAGTCTCTTTTATTTTATGACTACCTAAATATTTCAACAGTTTATAAAATAATGTGAAAATATATTTTCGCATACATTATCAAACGCTATTATCTGCGTTGCGCATAGCAACACTATTAAAACCTAAAAGCGATTCGCCGGGTGTCTTTTATGATTGTTTTGCCATAACAGCCTCCTCCTGTCACTTAGGGCATAATTTATATTCATGACTGGTCAAGGCGGCCAAAGAAAACCGAAGGAGGGGGAAACCAAAGGGAAGCAGGAACTTTTCACCACATGTCCTTCAGATAAACAGGATAGCACAAAAGAAAACCATATGCCTGTGATTTCAGCACGATAAACTGTCTTGTGTTTCTCCTTCGTCGACGCCTGTCATTTAAACTAAACGCCCATAAATAATGTGAACTTAATAAGTTTGAATGGGCTTTATAGAGGATTTTATTTTTCAAAAACTTAACAAGGATTTGACGCAGGCATTTGGGAAGATGAGTCTTGCTGCATAAAGTAGCTTGAGCATCGGAAATAGGGTATGTTTAATTAGTTTTTATACATCCTTTATGGTATGTACTGTGGCTAGATACCGCTGTGAACACATTAAACACCAGCTATTCCGCTTCCTAACCCCCGTTTGTTCTGGTGCTTTTCCAAGGCCCTCCGCCCCTGGCGACTTTTCGAAACGCCGTGTGCTCGTCGGCCATCAGCTGGCCGCAAACTCACCACGACGTCGGCGAGGCGTCGGCAGCGCCGGATCCGGCAGCAGTTGCTCCGGCGGAACGCTCTCAAAAGCGCTGGGCCACAGCTGAGAACGGACGTGTGGTGGGTGCCTTTCTAGTGCCTGAGGACTCGCTTTGGTCGTGTGTCGCACGGCGTATACTTAACATTGGACGCCTAGTTCGTGTTCTGCTGGATGTTTGTCGGTTGGTCACTTGGTCAGTTGGGCAGTCAGTCGGCGGCTGGCCAGAACTGTTACCAATCCAATGCAACTACTGGCCTGGCGAGAAGGCAAAATAAAAGAAGGAAAAAGTGTGTGTGTGCGCGGAAAGTCGTGAAAAAATGCCAAGAAGTCAATGAGGAAAAATTAAAAATTTCGAAAATAAATCAAGTGTGACACGAGAGAGATTTCCGAAGAGAAAGCAAAAGAAAGCACAAATGCCGAAACGTCTAATCCGAAATCTAAATTTTTAGTGACGCGTTCAAAAGTGCAGAAAATGTGGCCATCGGAGTCAATCAATTGATTTTTCTTTCGAGCAGAAGCTGTGTGCGGGAAACTCCAAGAATTTGTAGCTCTTTTTGGGGTCACAGGACATTAATAATGCCAGGCCAGCAATTTCGGGCATTTGTGTCGCAAAAATTACAAGATTCGCCTGTCGGGGTAACAAAACAAATTGCCAAACGGAAGCCCAAATACCAGATCATCGAAGCAACGAAAAACAGGGTCATATGATTGACAACGGTTAAACGGGGGTTGCTAGTTGGCGTCAGGCGGCAAAGTCTGAAAAGTCTGAATAGTCGGAAAAGCCAGACAACAGACGCGGCGTCGCAATAATCATAAAGGCAATAACAACACGGCCAGCGAAATCATAAATTCATGTTACAGCGATTCGGGCTTCCTGGGGGGTTCGGTTTCGGTTTTCCAGGGGGTTCTGCTCCGCTCTGCTCTGCTCAGCTCTTCTTGAATTGGGGGCCAAAGTCTCCCCTTGATTATTCATTCATGGGTCGTAATTAGCCGAGTAGTTGCAGTTGCCTGAATTATTTGGCAGCCACAACGCAACTTGGCCAATTAGTCGCTTAAAACGCACACAAACAAGCCAAGACAGGTGGGCACAGCACACTTTTCGCTTGACTAAGGTCAAAAGTTGTCTTTCTCTCTCCATAAAGACAGTCCTCCCACTACCCCCCAAAAAATGAAAAAGAAAATAGAACCCATCTGAACTTGATGCTGTCGCTGAGGCTGCCGACGCATCGCGAGGCTATGGCGGCTATTTTTAACAAAAAAGCACGCCCGCACGGCCAATAAATTTAGCCAGAAAATGAGAAGCCAGCGAAAAGGAGGAAAAATAAAAAGGAAAACAGAGAGATCGGAAAACATATAAGTAGGTGGGCCTGCGAGACATTCATATTAATTAAACTTTGCAAGTGAAAATCTACTTTGAAAACTTCAAAACTCATTTCTTTCGGGGCGGAATGTAGTTGTCAAATCGCACGCACAACAGGGAAAACAAACCAGCGGGAGAGAGGAAAGTCCCAAATAAGAGAGAGCGAATTTTCCGAGCCAGCGGCAGCAGAGCGAGAGAGAGAGAGCCGGAGAGCGAGAGCGAGGCTTTTCCAGGAGGTTTGGGCCTTCCAAAATAACACATTCCTCGTACAAAGGATTCGCATTGACATTGGAAGCTTCTCGGTTTTCCGCTTTTCCTGCTGCTCGAGTTTGGAGTTTCCCCGACGCTTTCAGTTCGTGGCTAGACTTTGGAGCGTGCTGTGCTTGGAAAAACTGTGTGCGTGAGCAGCGGAAAATCGGAAAACGCCCCCACCCTGCCCCCTCTACCACGCCGAACACACCGAACACACACACCGTACACACACTTTTACACCGCACTTTCCACAGGCCAAATGTGTAATAAAATCGAAACAATGGAACAGCAAACAAAACAACAGAAAATATAATACCGAATTGAAGTTCATTTGAATTGTGAGTGTCGGGGCCGCAAGAAAAGTGTTTTCCCTCGGTGGAGTAAGGCGTGTACCACCCAAATACGTACGCATACAAATACAGACGGGAAAAGGAAAAAAGGCCCGAAAGGCAGACAGATAGGCTGGCGGAAAAGAAAAGTCCGCACTAGGACTGGCATTACCATAATGCTAATGCGCCGAATAAAATAAGTGTACCATTCAAAATTCAAAAAAAGTGTAAAGTAATATGAGTTTTCTTTGTTTTCCAGCGCGTGTGTCTGTGACAAATATTTTCCCTAAAACACAAATTCTCCTAATACAATTGGAAAATGTAAAGTAAATATATTCCTATGCTATAACAGATAAACACAAATCAAAAACTTAATCAACGCTTTAACTAAACCCCCAAACAAAACCCAAAGAAGACGCGAGTGAAGTTAATACTCTTTAGTTGGTGAGTAAAAGTTATGTACTAATGGTATTTTTAGTAAATAGGAAGTGCTAGAATATTGTGCAGCATTTATTTATACACTTCTCCGGTGAATTCAGTACATTTAGAAATATTTTCGTGAAATGAGTTGGTTTCCTGCATATTTTTCTTTATGAATTTATGCTAATATAATCAATACTTCGGCTCGTGGCGCACTTTTCGCAACTTTACGAGTCAATTAGCGTTTGTAATTCGACATGCTACTTGCTCAGGTTTTCCACAGTTTCATTGGAGCCCTTTTGCTTTGGCGTTTTAATCGGCCACAATTACCCGAGCTGCGCAAACACATTCCCCAAGTTGTCAAACGGCCTTAATAGCACCTATGCGGGATCCCCCAACCTAGATAAGGAATAAAAATAACATAATACTCATGCTAGTTGACAGACAAGCCAATAATCAAGCGATGTGGATGTGCCGCAAATATTGTGATAAGGCGGAGCGTTTTCGCCCCTTTTAGGGCCTTTGCACCTGCAGCAGGGAAAAGCGGGAAAAGCGAGAAACGTAGGAATGCTTCGGGAATTTATGGGGGAAATTGGGCGAGGCTGGGCCATAAAATATACTTAGTCCAAACATTGTTCGCAGGTGATAAAATTGCTTTAGATGTGTAAACAACAACAGTGCACGCTTCTTAATGGTTTGCCAATTTTGTTTCCGTGCTCGGAAGGCGTGGCCCACATCCAGACCAATTTTGGCCAAGTGAAAGGTTTCCAAAGGGATTGACAGGATTGTTGGGATTGTCGGGAGCTAGTGAAGCGGAAAAGCCTGTTAGAAGTATGGAAAAATCAGTAAGTGCACTCAAGCACGCTCTCATAATCTACAAATCATTGTTTTATAAATTGGAAGTAGGTAAACATGTTTTCCAACGTATTATATTATGTTTTCAATCAGTGGTTTGCTTATACTATCAAATTGATTTAAAAATAAACAGATTTCTATTGGATCTCAGGTGCACATAAAATATATGGGATACTACCAATAGTAAATTTGACAAACCGAATGGCTTGGGAACTAGAATAGATACTGGGCTCGAAAGAGCTGCTTTCGCATATTTGTATTTATTTGGCTTTGTTATGATCCAGCCAATATCTGTGACTGCCACTCAGCAGAAAGTTGGTCCTGAAGGTTGTCCATAAATTTGGACTTCGGTCTGCGCGCTTGTACTTATTTATCTTTGCACACAGTTGCCAGTTAAAAGCTATGAATTGTGCTGGCTGTCGAAATAAATACCAGACCGTTGCAGTCTGACATTTTATGGCAGTTCCAAATTATTCAGCACAGCAATAGGAGAAGGACGAGCTGAATGAAAATTCCACGGTGCATTTCTGGGGCATTTACCATAATTTTTTCCAAAGTAAATTGCGGCTTCAAATGTATAAATTGTTGTGGGTTTAAATGATTTGTCAACCCATTGAGCTCTTGGTATTTCAGCAAACAATGAATCGAGAGAAGTTCGCCTGTATTTGTTAATGTTCATGGCCCATTAGGCCGACAAGTTGGGCCTTTATTGGAGTTTGCCAAGTGTGGCATCGCTTTTTTGGCCCATTAAAGTTGTTAACTGGATTGGAGGCCACCCCTAGGATAGGAGTCCCCTATTCGACCGTTCGTTTATAGTTTTTTGCTTGCACATTAGTTATCCCGGATGTGCTTTTTTTCGTCCTGATGACGTGCATACGCCAAAGTTCTTGCTTATCTCGCCCCTTTACCATACTCCAGACCTCCGGATTGCGCCCCATCACCCGGGTTCTACCTCCACTTGAGCGGAGTCAGCGAAGCGCGCTTCCATTCATGTTTGGGGGCACATAATCAATATTTGGCAAGCAGCCGAATCGCATATGACAAACAGCGACAGGCCCTAGAACTACGCGATATATGTACGCTATATGCTAGATGGTATTGGGGTGTAAGTGTTACGGGGACTGGCGGCCCATGGAGGCCCATTGCCATCCCATCAGCAAAGTGCATCAGCCCATTGAATCCTGCCTGAGTGGGCTTCTGATGATTTACAAAAACGGATTTTGTTTTTGCCAGCGATACCCTTTTGCATAAATAAAGTAGGCAGTGGAGTTGATTTGCTGGTAAGTGCTGCATTGAGTAGGAAATTGTTCCGGAACTAGGTTATGTTCTGAAAAGCAGCTTTACTTCAGGAATAGGAATAGGCTATATATTTCTGTGGCATGGTTTGCTATACATCGTTAAGTTCTGTATGTTTTTTATAAGGGTATCTCCAATGCAACATAATTTCTAATTCCATTCTCTAAATCCGCTTTCGGCATTGCAAATCAACTTCTTGTCGGAGTCGCTAGTTGAGCTTTGTGCAGCTCCCCGAGGCGATAAAAATCAATGGCAGTGGCAGTCAGCGAGTCGCAGGCTACGGATATTATTGCCCCGTAGTTTTTGGCACACATGCAATGCCACGCTGCCTACTCACCCGCTTTCTCCACCCACTTTCTTCTGCTTTCTCCGAGGAACGGAGCGTGGGAGTTCAAAAGTCGCCGCTCTGCTGACATGGGCCGCAAAGTGCATTCAGCATTCTGCAGGTGCAAGATTCTGGCGTGGGCGTTACCCGGCGCTCAGACGACAACACAATTGGATTTAAGGCAAGATGTCAGAGAAAAGCGGCGAAAATCGTGGAAAAGCAGCCCGAGCAGTCAAAACTTTGGGGCTTGTTGTCCTCCTTTTTTTTCCACCGAGCCCTGTTTGTCAAGGCAGAGCTGCCAAGAAAACGGCAGCGCGCCACAAATTTTCCCTTTCAATTGGAGAACTAGAGCGGCAAAGCGGGTCAAGACGGGTAAACACTTGTACAGTGCAAAAAAATGTGTATTATATGAATTTAGAAAGTGTGCTTTCGATTGGTGGTCGCTCACATGATGTCAAGCCTAAGATTTATCACTATTTTAGGGTCCCAATTTTCCTCGGTGTATTCAGTTTCCTGCCAGGCTGTCACAGACTTCTGGAGCCTGTTCCGATTTCCAAGCCTGCCGGCTTATTTATTCATGTACCTCGAATGGATTGCATTTGCCTCCGAGATGGAGTGCCAATTGCTCACGCCTAAGGAATTCCGCTTCGATTTCCTGGGCAACGCGGCGTATACGCAACGCGATTAATCTTGGCCTCCCAAAACGGAGCTCATTAGCATGGAATCGTCGAGGGGGGCGGAAGAAGAACTGTGCAAGATTAATTGTGGGTCGTGTTCATCTTGGCTCCACTTTTTTGGCCACTTTGGAGGCAGCCACTCGTTTCGGCCTAAGTGCCAGCGCATTTATGCTAAATGGCCAGCCAAGAAATGTTTGCGGCAACAACTTGAAACTAATTGCCTCTTGACTCTTCCTTCATGTGGGAGGCTCGATTTTCCGCCCACTCAGCCATTTCATTTTGTCCTGTCTGGGTAATTGTTCACGGAGAACTGCACTTAAACACACAACATTACCGGGAATGTGTGGCAAAATGCTCAAATGCAATTGCTTTTGCGGCTGTGCCTCGATGTGCGATGTGGTACACCTCTAATGACACAGCAATGGACAGAGAAGACTGGAAATGCCACGGGGAAAATAAATATAATGCAGAAAATAGAATGGAAGCAGAGAGTAAACTTGGTCAAAGGACGAACGGGGAAAAGGTAAAACAAAACTTTAATTAGACTGAGAGGTATATTTAAATTGATTGTTCACGAGCTTTCAACTTGCAAAAGAAGCAGATAAAAAGTACGCAGCTAAATGAGTTTCAGGAAGGTAGCTAATATTACTAATTACTTAAAAACTTTACAACAAACTGTTTATATTTATTTATAAATGTGCTAAGTGCTAATTATTGTTTGCCCTAGCCAATCAAATATCCTGATAATTAAATATAATTGCTTTGATGACCCGAATCCAATCTGAGAACAATCCTTAAGTAACTTTCCCTAAAATAAGTAATTAAAGGCAAGTAATTATACCGATAATCAATCACCGCGCACTTCAAGCAAGTTTCATTACGAAATTAAACTCAGTTTCATGGAGTGTAATTCCTGGAAATCTTTTGGCTGCATCCGAGCTGCCAGCACGAATTTTCCAGTAAGACCACGCTTTTCCGCTTTTCTTGGCGGTTTCTGCTGGCGGAAGGGGTTGGTAAAAAGGGGGGGCAAATGGCAAGGCTGCTGCAGCCACCATTAGCGTCATCATTATCAATGAAACGATAATGAAACTTCATGACTGCCTCGGTTTTTTCCCCACCCAAGTGATAAGTACCTAAACATGAGTTTTCTGCACCCCACTCACATTCTGGCATAATTCTTTTTTAATGGCGTCGAGATTCAATTAAGTGAAACCCTTTCTCTTGTCATTTCTAGAAATTAAAAGAAAATTCTGCTGCGAAAGTGGGCGTGGCATGGCTGCCTTGCGTATGTTTGTGATATCTTAATAAAGTTAAAAGCGCTGGCGCTTTTTGTTCCAACTTGTTACTGTCATCTGCACACGATTGTGAGAAGACATGGGAAAAAGGCGAGGAAAATGCGGGAAAAGTGCGGGAAACGTGGCGGAAACCGGGGCCGAGGCTTCGAGGACTTGGCGCAAAGTTTTCACTTTTTGCTGGCGACATCCTGGCCTGTGCGCCAGATCAAAGCTGCTCAAGGAAATTGAAAAATAAAATTTCGCACTCCTTGGGAGCGAAGGCAAGCGAGAACCCCCAGAAACAAGTTGGGTGCACAAAAAAGCACAAATCTGTGAGGCTGAAACAAGGCTTAAATTTCGTGTTAAAAACCCGCCTTTCTCCGTCTCTCTCCATCCCTTTGGGATAATGGTCACGCTTTGTGTCGCTGCCACTTTTATCTGCACCGCCGTTGTTCATTGTTGTTTTACGTCTCACGTCTCCTGCGGCGCAAAAACGGAGGAGTTTCGCTGGAAGAGCTGGGAATGGAAATGTCTACGGCAATGGCTTTTACTCCACGGGTTTTGGTCCCACTGTCTTGGTTTATTTATGGCACATCTGCTGCTGCTGTTCCCTCGACTTCTCCATCCGCAAAAGGACCTGCAACCAGCGGATGTGCAGCGTCATGTGCTCGAAGGGGGCACAGGTTGGCCCGACTAAGTTGAAAGCTGAAACTTGAAGTTACAATTTTACAGGTTATTGCTACTTAGGGTTTTTTAAAGTACCTTCACAAATGCTTTGGCTAACTTATTAAACATTAAAGAGGGGTAGAACTCCCACCATTGTAAAAACAATTATGTGAAACTATTAGCTATGCATAATAAATGCATTTCATGTTAAACTTTTCACCAACTTTATTAAATTACCAACTTTGTGGTTAAACCTCTGGAGTGTCTTTTATTTCATGATTATTTAATGGGTTTGGCGGCAACGAACTATTATTGTCATTAATATTTTAAAGATAACTTAAAGCAACAAAAAGGGGAAATACTAAAAGATTTAAAGAAAATAGATAATGTAATTTCGATACCTGTTTAATTTGTGGAAAAGGAAATACAATTTAAAGATCTAAGCTTTACTGTACCGGTAGTTACTTTGCATACATACGAGCATGTTGCAAGTCAGTTCTGCGACAATATATGGTTGCACTTTAACTGAAAGGACGCCGGCGAAAACTAAAAGGGAAATGCGCCACGGGCAGCTCTAAAAACACACACACACACTAGCACACGGCCGCAGGTGACTTCGAGTATCTGTGTGAGTTGCATGGAGAAGTGACATGAGTATCTTGTATCTGGCCATATTTGCACTCAAGGTGCGGCACCACGGATGCAGATACAGGAGGATACTGGATGCTTCCTGTTGCTGTATTGCCAGGCATAAAAAAAATGGAGTGGTGGGGTCAGGGTGGCCCACGAATAATTAATAGTGTCTGAGCCCGGTCAATGTGTGCTAACGATTCCAGTTGGCTGCCTGCAACGGTAACTCGAGCTTTTCCCGCACGCTTTCCACCGGTATGTGTGTCTCTGTATTTGTGTGGGCATGTCCTTTACTATTTAATGAGCACTCAGCCGCAGGTTTCTGTGGGCGTGTAGATACGAATATATTCCCATCCTGCGGAGGATTCTGCCAGTCACCGTTAAAATGGAAAATGCGGGGACTGTGGGAGAGCGGGGCAATCCTCGCCTATTTTCAGGCGCCTTGAGTGGAAAACTTGGCTGCTCTGCGATGCCCCTTCTCTTGTAATTTTCTAAATTTACCTTTTGGGTGCATTTACGGCCGTGCGCTATAAATAACTCCCACAGACGTATCCTTTTTGTTTTCCAAGTTTACGAATTAATTTCGCTAAGAGGCTTGTCATTTTCTTTTTTGGCTAAAGGCACCCGCTGATAATCCATTCGAATCATATGGATTTCCTGCCAATAAAATTCCAACAAAAATCAACATAAGCACTCGCGGCGATTGCAAACAAATCAATAAAACTTAAATGTTTATTTGAATTATAAATATACAAATCAGTTTTTACGAGCGCTTCCATTGCAGTCAGTACTTATCGTAAAAATTATGAAATTATGTTTATAGGAATGCCAGAATAGATCGCATTCCCCAGGCGAGTGATTCTTCATGATGAAAAACTTCCGCCCAGAAATTCCCGATTTGTTTGTTTGATCAGTGCGATGAGATACAAGAGCAGAAAGCTACACATATAAATATTAATATTAAGATACATAAAACACTCATAAATTGCTCTGGTCTTTTTATATTTTTTACGGCTTCATCATCATTAATCGATGTACACATTTCCGATTCCCCAATATGCAAATATATGTGCTCCCGGGCAAATGGCAAATTACCGCCTCTAGACATAAGTTGGCTTAGCCGCAAAACGAGTGGCTTTAAGCCAAATCCTAAATGGCATTAGGTCTAATAGGCCCACTACTGAAAAATCCAATTGAAATGGCTCAGCGGAGCACTTAAGGCGGTTGTCGCAAAAATTCTGTTATGTGGGATGTTTATGCGTGGTGCTATATTAGGATCAGTTATTCTAGAGCATTTAACGAGGTAAAAATAAATTTTTAAATTTAGTCAATTAAAAGTTTGTGGTTTCAGCTTTATTTGTATGATAATTTTCAGATCATTTTAAATTGCTTCGCATAAACGTGCTTTCATTAGAGCATTAGACCTGTATTTGCACATCTACAGAGATGTTTGAGTGTGCAAGTGCCTAAGTGCGAGAGTGTGTGTGTTTGCTGGCTGTATCTGTGTGCACCGCTCGAGAACTCTTGAGGCTTTAAGCTGGTGCCGCATAATCACACTCGACACAGTCATCAACAACATTGACGTACTTATCATTGCCGTCATTCGTGACGCTTGAAAATGTTCTTCAAATTTTAGCTTGATTTTCCCCATATTTTAGGTTTTCTTTTTATTTTTCTCCGAGTGTTTGGCACTCGAGTGAGAGATTATCAAAAACTGTTTACTCGAGTCTCGAGTGCGGAGCTGCCAGTTGGCAGTGGCGAGGTTTTCCTCCGCTTTTCCCATCTTTTTCTATTTGCCTGTGGATTTCAGCCACATGTCCTGACACTTTTTTCTGCTCACTTGCCACTGACAGGCGCCCTTCAACGCCCTGCCTCCCCTTGCACATAATTTCCATGAAATTGATTGACAATTGCCGCATTTTGTGGCACATTTGCAAAACAGGCGACCGCCCGTGGCGCGCTGTATCGATTAGGCCACGGCAGGATGCACGATGTACCACCGGACACGGCGCTGAGTTGAGTCCTGTCAACTGCCCACCCCACCAAAGGAGCCTCCGATTTCAAGCCCCCAGGGTCTGGAGTGCCGGCCCTTTCTCTAAAGTTTAATTAAATTGCCTCGAACGTTGGCGAGGACAGCAAATGCGGTGGGGTGTTTATGTTTACATAGAAAAGTTCTTTTGAACTGTTTCGTTCTACAAAATGAAGAAATGTGGCAATACATAGCAATACAATCGAAACACACAAAGATATAAAGCTGAATATGTACTTCGTAAACTTCTTACTTTCTTAGAACTAAATTATAGTAAACGTTATTAAAAATCTTATGTGAACACTATTCTATGATTTGCGTCCGTCTAGCAACCTACAGTACTTGAAAAGTGCAAGTGTTGTATTCCCAAAAGATTCTTATTTCATGTTGTGTGTTTTTTTCCCAACGGAATGTCACAAATTTGTGCAATTTGCGCCTGCACGTAGGTAGCACTTTTTGCGATACTGCTGGCACTGAAACGCAAGGCAAGGGATGTGCGCCTAGGACCCTCCAGATCCTCCAGTCTCACGTCTCCCGTCTCCAGATTGCTGCAGATTATCTCATTGTAACCGGGCTGTCAAAGGACTCAGCCAGGCAGAGGCAGAGAAAATGGAAAAACAATTACGTGCAGCGCGTGTGTGTTTCTGAGCCTCTTGCCTGGCTGCACTCGCAGCTTGACTTTGGCCATTGTTGTCCTCTGGGGCGCTGGGAATCCAGCGACAAGTTGCATCCTGGGGATCCGGGAGACATCTTGATGCTCGCATGCAAAGGCAACTCCATTGTATTCCGTTTCAACGCTCTCGACGGCAACAACGGGCATTTAATTGTGCAGTCGCCAGATGACAGATGCACTCCAAAGAAAAACTCACATTCAGGCACTCGCACACACGCCCAATGGAAATAATCGGAAAATGACGAGGAGCTGTGGGCAACTGGGTTGCATAAAATTGAAAATTCCTTGGGCATTGTAAACAAACTGCAATTGTTTGCTCTTCTCCCTCTTTACTGGAAAACTTGTTTCTGGTCGATTGAAGTTGGTTTCGTGTACTGGATGTGGTGTTCCAAACGAAGAGTTCAGTTTTAAAATGAACTAGATACAGGGGTTCCCTACACATAATACTCGAAGTACCAACTCCCAGAGCTGGTACATTGACAACCAATAATACACTTCCTCTAAGATATTTTTAATGAACAGTGCAAATAAGTAGGAAACTTGAACTAAATTCCATATAAATCCCTAGAATATCATACGCTTTTCTTATAATTTATACAAAGCTACAACCAGGGAAATGTAAATAATGGCAAAGGGAGCTAAGCACTGGGAATCTAAAACAAACATTTCGGTATCAAGTCGTACTACACAATGCGTTTGTCTTTCGGGGCGTCTGGCGGAGAATTTCCATTTATCAGGTGGTTTCCCAAAGGCCTATAAATAGCGATTGTTTTCAATGAGATTCCGCTGGCGCTCTCCGGCTCTCGGTCGGGGCTATGTGGGCCACATCGGATATATATATAGATATAGCCGGCTATTCTGCGTTTTCCGAGATGCAGTCACCACGCTCTTTCCCCTTCGCCTTCTCCGCGTGGGTTTTTATTTTTGATTTAGCGAAATTGAACAAAACGCTGGCCACCAAAATAAACTGTTACTCATGTCGCCTTCGGTGCTCGGTGTGTTTTTAATTATTTACAAGACAGACGTATAAATAATTTCGCATATTTAATTCCATGGCTGTCAACGCTGCGTATGCGCAATGGCCGAAGTGCACTTGGTTTTCCATTTCGATTTTCTGGCTTTCCTCGCTCTCTTTGTTGTTGTTATTGTTATTGTTCTGGCCATTCACGTTCTACGACTTGAGTATAAACAATTCGACGAGTTTGTTTATGTACAAACACATCGAAGAAGCCGGGACGTGAGTGTAGATAATTTTCCATAACGCAATGAAAGCTGTTTATAGTTAACATATGCTCCTTCGTTCAATCAGCTCTTCCGATATTTATCCGCACTTGTGTACCTATATTTTTTGTACAATTGTTTATGGCGAAATTTCGCGTCGTTCTTCTTGGCAAACGTTTCAGAAAAAAAAAAGTTTATTTTCACAACGAGGAAAAGCTCATTTTCAAATTTATCACGTCGGCACACAGCAACTAGATGGGGAATGCAACGGTTTGTCCTGCTCCTATTTGGTTTTCCTCGCTTTTCCATCGGTGGCGTCATCAGTTTGAATATGTGCAGCTGATAAGAAGTCGGTGGTGCGGAAAATGTGTGCCTCGCCAGTGGGTGGGTTTTCCTCCGGCGCTTTTTCCATTAATTCCCTGGCAGGCGGGGAAGGTCATTGTGTCCGCTGGCTGCAACTTATTTTGGTCGACACACCAACTCGCCAGATTCCTCCCCCAGCGCACAATATTTGCACTTTGCCGCATGCGTCTGCGAATTTATTTCCGTTTAGATTGTGTCATTTTGGTAATTTTGGCCCGCGCTGCGTATACGCAATGTGTGCAATTGCGGAGGCGGAAACTCGCACCTCGCTAAAATGTGCACAGTGTGCAAGTGTGCACAGAAAGAAAAGGTTGGAATATAACTAATAATAGTCCACATCCTTGTGTAAAATATATTTTGTATTTTTCTATTAATTTATAAACAGCTCATATATGTATGTGGCTTACACTCGATGTGTTATATTGTTAGACATCGTATACTTTTCATATTGTGCAACCTCCATTTTGCACCACTTATGGGTAGCAATTTCTCTTATTGCGAATGTCGAGAATGATGGAAATGTCGCTGGCTCAGGTGAGAAGCTCATGGAATTCCCCCGTTAATGGCACCTGCCAACAGTCATCTGGCCAAATGACACCTGTTCAATGTTGAATGCTCGATGCATTGTTGGGGCTTTATTGATTTATGTGGTTCAACCACAAATGACGTCATCAGGCAGGTGGCAATAAATGACAAATAAATTGAGTGGCAGAAAGGTATTCTTTTATTCCTACAGGAATTTCTGATTGTAAGTGTATTAAATGCGACAACTGTTTAATGTGTATTATGCATAAAAAAAAGTAAAGAAGTGTTGTACAATTTAAAGGAAAAACTAGGTGAAGTAAATATTTGGTTTGTTAAGAAAATAAAGATAATATTTTAAATGAAAGCAAAGGATGCTGACTGCCAATTAAACGAAAAAGTCCGATTGCCGTTCTTTTGTTTCGCCAAACAGCTTTCCATTTCGGTACCAAGTACCCCGAAAAAATCTTTTGTTTTTCGAGAGACAAACCCCTTTCCCCGCGAAAATCCCTGAACCCTACTGACACCATTTACGCTGAATGGAAGCGGACACTGGCCAAAAACGCGTTTAAACATAAAAACTTAATTATGTGTCAAAAATTGTTGCCGGCTCGTTAACGCAGTGTTCAACATCGCGGCCACGGGCGTTTCATGTTTGTGCATACATTGACGCCCCCTTTTGCCATTTCCCGCCCAGAATTTCCCGCATGTGAGTGCGGTGGAAAGCCCTGGCTTGGGCAGGAAAATCGCCAAACGACCGCAAACACAAACAAAATAAAGCGAAAAGTACAAAGCTGGGCGAGGACAAAAATGGATGGGAAATCACATGGGTGGCGGGGAAAAAAGGGAAAAAGGGGGTGGGGCTTAAGGGATGTGCTGGCCAATAAAAAGTAGCTGTAAAATGGCCTTTACGGCATCCAACTACACGAATTTATGGCCCTGCTTTCGTCGGGTAATGCGCAATTAAAACTGCCAAGTGCATTACATTAAATTAAAATTAAAAATGAAAATGCAATGACAACGGAATCCCGTGTCCATGATAAATTACCCGGCCATGGCAGTTTCAAGTGCCCAGAAATAAGGAATATAAAATCGTGTATGTGGAAAATCTCAAAGTATATTTCAAAGAAATTTCTCAGTCGCCCATCACATGCCAATGAAAGGGGCATTAATCATACCAATTTGCGCCATAATTTACAGTAGATTTCGAATTAGCAAGAGTGAGTCGCCACAACCGCGACTCATAATTAAAATAATGCATTTAAAATATAAATTTGCCCGCAATTGTGCAATGCTCAGTAATATTTGAACAACTCATGAATAGAAAAGTTTATTAAAAGTGCTCTCATAATGACTTTTGCAATTTAAATGCATTTTTAATTGTAATTAACAGTCATAATGTGACTAGTTTTTAATTGTTGATTACATGCACATAGAGGAAGAATCCAAATAAAAACACTTTAATACTTTTTACTTCAATTTTAAGCAGAATCGTATTCTGTAAATCATTTGAAGTCATTTTCATGGCCACTCTCCATTTCATCCCGAAAACATTCCTATGGGGCCAACGCTGCGTATGCGTTATTCATGCAATTCATTCATTGCTAGCATCAGCTGTTCCCCCATCGATTCGCCATAAACAATCGAATCGAGAGGAAAACCAATTAAAATCATGCGTCGAAATGTGCGACCACTTCGGCGGTGGGAGTGGCAAGATGAGGGCGGTGCACGGTGAGTGGATGGGGCTTGGGTGGGCGGTGCAAAAGGGGGCGCAGTGCGACAACACCACAAATAGCTGGCATCGAGCATCGTCAGCTGGTCCATAAAGTATTTTGGCCTGCCTACGCGACCATTAATGCTGTAAAGGCATTGCGACGACGTCTAGATATGCAAAAAAAAACGAAAACCGAAACGAAAATAAAACTGAAATTGGTTCATTACTAAGCGGCTGGGGTGGTGGGTGGAGTGGGGGTGGTGAGGGGCTGGCCACCTTGACGTTGCTGCTTGAACTCGAGCCAGAGAACTATTGAAGGGTGTTGCGAAGGCCTGCGGAACCGGCGGTGATTTGCACTTATTACTAATGGCAAATTTTCCATTTCCATGAAAAACATTTCCTCATGCTGCGGTTTTCACTAATCCATTTACACGATAACAACTTAAGATGCCCTCGAACATGTTTTCCGAATCTGGTGGCAGCTACCTGTCTGTCTATCTAATTCTTTGAAATTATAGTTACAATTTGATTACTTGGACTTACTACTAGTTTCGAAAGAAACTTCTTTTCGAGTATTATTACATATTCTTAATGTTATGATTTAAACTAATTATTAGTAGAATGAAGTCATATTTTAATTTCTCTTATGAATTTCATTTGCTCATAATTTTAGATTAAACATTTCTCATTTCCCCTGAACAATTAACAATTTTCCGTTCGAATTGTTCCATGAACAGTCACTACAAAGTACAGCAAATTATAGATTTTCTCTGGAATTAATTTCACGCGGCTATTCGCACGTTTGCGATATGTTATTCCTGTTTTGCTTGCCACTCGAGTGTGCCACAAAATGTGATTGATTAGGAACGAATTTGGCCCGAATGGCGCACACATGAATCATTTGCGAAAGTATTGCTGAGTATTTGCATCTGGCCGCCTGGCGAAAAGTTGCGGAAAAGTTTTCCCGCCCGGGCATGTGACCGCACTGATGGGTGCGGAAAACACATATATGCAGACCCCGGAAAGATGTCCCCACTTCTGACGGGACTTCAAAAGCCAAAAAGCCAGTTGGCAATGTCGAGGCGACTGGGGGACTTAAACGTTTGGCGCATTCATGTTGTCGGTGCGGACATGTCACATTCAAACAACAATGTGTACATTAAGAACAATTTTCAAATTCGGAATATCTGCGGGGCGGCTCTCCTTGGCAATTGGCCCAGTTTCTGTGGGAAAAGCGACAAGCCAAGGGCCTGGATATGCGGCACGTGGAGGACGCAGTGGAACATCTTGTCCACAATTAGGTGTGTCAGCTGCAATTAGAAGTGATCGTCAAGTACAAGATGATTAAACGAAGTGCGTGGAATTTGGAAGTGAATCATTGCACTTTCTTATAATATATAGTTCTGAAGAAGCCACCGTAAATTTGCTCCAAAAAGTCTAATAGTTCCTTGCTAAAGCGAATTTCTTGTTACTTATTTTTCCTAAATCTCAAACTCAATCTGTTCGCGAATTGCCAGCAAATTGGCGTTCAATGCTCTGATTCATTTGGCTGAAAGCCCAAGACAAAAACTGAAACCCGTCATCTGTCCATATATTTAAATGCTAAAATCAAAGTGGAAAAACGTGCAACTATCGATAGGGTAAGATTTTCGATTAAAGTTGATTTAAACATCCCAAATTACCACTGAACATTTTGTTTTTTAATTTAATGGATTACCAATTTCTACACAAATGTATGTTAGGCTAATAAAATAGTGTAATATTCAACCACAAGCTTTTAGGTAATGGCTTCACCTATAAATTCGCACGTTGTATCAGTGATTATTTAGTGCCAAAAATGTGTTTACGGAAATGTTAAATAGGCGTACATTAAGCAAATTACTATTAGTTTTCCTACACTGCTTAGTTGTATATTGACACTAATGGCCAATGGCTGTATAAATGTTCGTACTCAAGAAAATAAAATTGTACAATAAATTCTTTCATTACTCAAATAAGAGGAGCGTTGGTATTGCTTACTTTCATTATTTATTTCGCAGAACCACATTTAAATATTTCGCCGGCAGGCATTTAAGTAGATACTTTGGCCATCAAATTGATTGGTTTTCTTCATTATTAAAAAGCCAAAAGTGGTCTCTATTCCTGTCAACAGCCAGTGACGAAGTTATGGTCCCTCACGAGCGACCTCTGACCCCTTATAATAAATAAGTGTGCCGTAGTTTTTGCTGATCCATCGCCGGCTCCAGTCAGTCCAGTCCTCTGTGCCAAAAATAGCAAAACGATATTAATTTTTGTTTGCTTTGTTTTGGTTTCTGTTTCTGTGGTTCTGTGTTACTTTGGCCACCGAAGCCGCAAGCAGGCAGGAAATGAGAATTGAATACAATAAAAATCATTCAATAGTATCACTTGGCCCATTGTTGTGCCGAATTAATAATGGATAACAAAGGCAGTGGAAAGCGGAAGCCCAAAGAGGAAAAGCCGAAGCACACACACACACAATAGTCGCAATAAAAAGGCAGGAGTGCGGAGGAGACAAGTGGATTATGAGGACAGGATGGGGGCGATCCTGCCACCCGAATCCGATCCATCCCTGGTTTAATTAACTCTCGACGTGATTTCCCCTGTTCTCGCAGCGCTGAGAAATGGCCAGAAGTAGTAGTGGTAGTAGTGGTAAAATGGGCCATTCAATTCCGGTGGTCAGGGGCTCGTAATTTGAAGTTATGTGCGGTCTGATGTAACCAACAAGCAAACAAGCTTCCTCGAGGTCCTGCGAGAAAGTTCCATTTAAGTCAGCGCAGGCAGAACGAACTGAGTTTTCCCTTCTCAGCCGTAAATCATAAACAAAAGGCAGCATTTCGGATAACAAAAGGCTGGAGAAAAAGTTTAGAAATTTATCTTTAAAAATGTTTGCAGTTCGAAAAGAAATTCATGAAAGGGTGAGAGAGCTCCGAAAATGTTCCTCCTCTGTTCAGATGCAAAACAAACTTCCTCGAGCAAATTCATAAACAAGGGGCATTAATTCCCGAGCAAAGAAAAGAAAAAGTTCGGAGTCAGCTTTAAAAAAGTTATAGTTTAACAAGACATTTATATGCAAGTACTGCGCTTTTAATGCTTCT
Organism: Drosophila simulans; assembly: GCF_016746395.2. Lineage (NCBI taxonomy): Eukaryota > Metazoa > Arthropoda > Insecta > Diptera > Drosophilidae > Drosophila > Drosophila simulans. The sequence continues at coordinate 2,887,706 of NC_052522.2, forward strand.
TCTTTGCAAAGCTGAACTCTAAGTTAAACAAATTAACTTTTAAAAACATATTAGGATTAATAGTAAAAGTAGTATAGTAAAAACTATATTAATAGTTTCAGAATAAGATAAGTAAAAGATATCCTTGAATAATAGAAGATAGAGAATAAGGCTTTCCGACAAATGAAGTCCAATCCCATCAGCAGCGCAGAGTATAAATGACAGGTCATAGGTGGCAGGATGCGGAACGAGATTTAAGCTGGCAGTGTGGTGGAATGGGCTTCCTTGCCAGTGTCCTTGAATCAGACACTCGAACTCGACCACAGGCAACGGGAACGGCCATAACTTCCAGCAGGGAGGTGACCCCAAACGGGTGAAAGGTGGTGGAGATGGTGACCTCGTGGAGTGACTGCACCTTCACCTGTCACACGGGCGAGGAAGCGAAAACGAGCCAGGGTACACGCGTACCCAGCTGGGAAAATGGAAAAGGGGCTCCGAGATTGCCAACTAACCAACTTTCGTGGCATTGGTCACAGCAGCAGCAGCAAAGGCAGCCACAGAAGTACAAGTAACATGGCACTAGCGCTACAAAAGGTCACTGAGAGAAATTATGAAAACAAAATGTGAAAAACAATTGAGATGAAAATAAGTCTTCACTTAAAATCTTGTTTCCTATTGATATATTTGCAATAATAATAGCATAAAAAAGGAATGGCGTTAATTTAAATATTTATTGCCCCAAAACTCGATTGCAATTTCCCTCAAGTGTAGCGACTGTGAAAATAGCGAAAACAGCGCTCGTTTAGCAGAGTTGTATCCTGTTTCCAATTTTCATTCAGTATCCCACTTCCACGCGCACTTCGTGTGCCCCCTCCTCCCTCCTCTCACCACCCATCGCCTATAGCCCACCACCCACCAACTTACATCCCAAAGTAGGTCGTGGCGTCTGTCCTTGCCGTAGAGCGAAGGCAGGCACAAAGGCGAGCACGACGAACAAGGAGCTGCAAAAGGACGAAAAACTTCACCTAACCTCATTACGAGTTTCCCTACGCACACACACACACACACAGACACATACAAGCACGCACACATAGCAGTGATGACGTCATTGGTTGAGCTGTATGCCTTCGCCTGCTCATTCGTTTGTAAAGGCTGCGCACGAGGTGGGTGGCCTTTGGTGGGTGGTGGAAAAGTCAGAGGTTAGCCCGGCAATGGAACTACCTGTAAGCTAATTATGCATTTCAGAATAATAAATAAATAAGTAAATAGTTATTTTAAAACACCCGTACACTGCCAATATAATGCTCATGAAGTATTTCACGGGCGGATCAAAGGATCTAAGCAAATGAATGGAGCAATTTCCCTTTTGGGCTGGAAAGGACCTGCGCATTGAGCAGAGAGAGAGAGTTATTGGAGTCGTCGGCTTTAGATGTCCTGGAATAACAAAAAGGACAACAACAAATTGCAGTAAACAGTAGAAAAAGTAGCCAAATGCTAGGAGGTGGGCGGGATTACTGGGCGGTATAACATTCTGGCAAAAGGGGGCGGGGTAAAAGGGTATCATGCGTAGCGGCAACTGAGACATTGGAATTATTATTACATTTTACGTGCTTTTATTGCGCTTCAGCTACGCTTTCCATTTTTGTCGAGATATACATATGTGTATGCATATATATTTCTAAATTTTTTAAACTTTTTGTATGATTCTGCCAGGTGGGATGGAAATTGCGCTAGGCTACTGGCCAAAGTGGATGACAAAATCTTCACTAATCCCATTTGAATTTCATTCGTCTGCCAAATGGATTTCATTTTAATTTCGCATTAAGCAAAGACAAATCCCTGCAGCGGCTTTCCGCTTCCCAATTTAAATGCGTTCGCAGCTGATTTGCATGCAAATAAGCCAGATTTTCCAATCCCGCCGCATCCGAAGGACTCATGTCCTTCACATGCTAGGTGGAACTGCCAGATTTGGCAAGCAAATATGCGGGAATGTCACGGTTCATCGCTTCGTCGCTCAAATAAAATAGATAATTAACATATCCGTGGGTTATGCGGGCATATTTGAGTTTGCCAATGGGGTTTCTGTCTGACTGATCCGGGCCAATAGAGTCTCCATTCGACTAGAACAAATTGTAGATGGTGTTTGCTATTGGCAAAGTTCTAAACCACACGGATTCTAAGCTGATTGGTTAAGCAACTTTATTTTGAACGGGTGTTCGAAAAAGAGGTCGAACACTTTGAAAACAATGGTAAGAAACAGTAGGAAAATATAAAATATACATTAGGTCACTCTTTGGCCTTTGCATCCTCGTGCCCGCTTAGCAGAGGATCCAGCTCCACGTCGATGACCAGGTCCTTTCCGTGGTCCGGCGGCCCCTTACCAGACCATTCCTCCTGGATGCTGTTAATGTAGGCGCTAAAATCCGTGGCTGTGAAGCGGTGCTGATATGGGAAGTCAATGGTGCGTAGATGGTACGGGCAGTTGACGTGATAGACCCACAATCGCGGTAAGACCACCTCCATGTGGTGGCTCTCGCAGGTGGCCAGAAAGTCGTTGATGCCACCGCATTGGTTGCGCACACCGATAAAGTTTATGGCGTGCTCCAGCGTATCCATCATTTCCGAATCCATACTGAATGCCAACATAATGGGATCGTTCCTAAAAAGGTTAGACTTGTCCGGATGGTTGAAAGACTCACGCAGGCTAAACAAAAAAGTTATGGGCATGTGGTGGAAGCGGACGCACTTCATCAGACGCTGCAAGTGCTCTTTGCGGTTCGAGTTGCGAGAGTGGCCCAGCCAACGAGTCACCGCAAAGAACACCTCCATCTCCGAATTAACACCGATCGAGTCCTGGCGCAGTAAGTCTTCCAGAACGCCCACTGATAGATGCACGAAGTCTGGGCTACCCACCAGCGCCAGGAAGTATTTCCTGAACCGGGTCAGCATAGCCTCGCAGAGCGCACCGAGCCCCGGCACCCGTCTAGCGTCCAGGTAGACCAGGAAGGCCACCTTCTCGCGCACAGAGTCGTCGGACAGGATCTTCCAGATTTCCTTTTCCAGCAGGGTTACTCTTAGATGGCACGCGACTTGGAGTGCGGGCATCAGATCCTCGAATTTAGGCAGCTGGTTGGTGCGCATCCATTCGTAGACGACCTCGAAGCCGCGGGGAGGCACCTCACTCTCTTTGAACTTGAAGCGGGTTATCCGCCAGTCGCGTATACTAAACCACACGGAGAAGCACTTGAGCACGCAGGGAATGCACCTGAATTTTTTCTCTCCGATCAGAACGAGGGCGATGGCACCACAGTTGCTCTTAAGAATCTTGGTCATCAAGCGCGGCCCCGATGTCTTGGGCGGCACATTGGGCATTTCAATGATGACGGGTTTACACTTGACGTATGAGAACACAGAAAGCAGCGGGACCTTGTAGTTGCTGTCCTTGAACGTTTTCCAGTCGCTGTACTCCTCATCCGTGAACGTCTTCCACAAGAGTTCGGCCCGCTGTTGCTGTAGTATTTTGGCCATCTTAGCCGTCTGTAGCTCGCTGTCGGTAGTGGTAAGGTTGTCGGTAGATGTGACCTCGGTCTTATCCAGATCCTCTTCGATCGATGAGCTTATTGGCTCATTTACTTGCGGCAATGAAAAACAGCTGGTGGTTGAAACACTAGATTTGGGCTCCATAGTAATACTGATCTGGAACTGGTAATAAGGCACCAAAAATAGAAGCTAGATGTTATGAGAAGCAAAGTCTACTGATGCTGAAGCCAGTCTGTTTGGAAAGAAAATGTATTATTTCCAGACCTTTAATCAAATTGTGGATATTTTCATTTTCAGTGAGCAAATAAATTTGTATTTTTAAATTCTCCTATTGGCTGCGGTTGGGTAAAGATCTGTGAACTGACTTCCGTTTGTGCGATTCAATTTGGCAGTTCATAGTATTAAGTAGCCGCCACTTTGGCCGCTTGGTTAGGAAGCCGTTTCGGCTTCTGCCTTTCAGTCGTTTGGTATTATTTTTATTGTTATGAATTTCAATTTCGTTGTCTCAAGGACGTTGCACGAAATTAAAGACCCCAAATATGCGCAACACTTTCGCGCCACTTGCGCACGTATACCCGCCATGTTAAAGTGTGTGTGCACCGTCCTTGTTGTGTGTGCGTACTCGTGTGTGTGAGTAAGTGGTCCGCGGCGTATACGTGATATGTGTTCCAAGCATTCCCTGCTCACTTCCCGGAGTATTCCGATTTCAGGGTTTTTCAATTTCCTGTTGCTTTCGTGCATTAAGCCCCTTGGAAAGGCATGAGCCCGAAAACTAATCTGCAAAAGGTACATTTCATATTTGTGAATTAATACTCTTGATTTTCTCTGAATGGAATCTGCTTTAAAGATGAATCTGTGAAGTGAGCTTGCGCTGCTTTGAGGTCGTCAGTGTCCTTGGCATTATATACAATTTGTACTTGGCTTTATGTATTCGCTGTTGGTTTCCACTCTTTTTTATTTTCTTTGGCTTGCAGTTTCCCCGGCGGCGGCGAGATTTTCCCTCTTTTCCTCGTTGCGTGTTCTGGTTTTTCCAGATCAGTGCCTCGCAGCTTGAGCCATATTTTCCCCTGGCATAATTGCAAGAAGAGAAATCCTCTAAGTGGCAGGATATGGCAGGAGGAGCGAAGGATGTCGCCGTCTGAAAGCAATTTCTTTGGCTTTCAGCTGGCCAAATGCCAGGGTCCATATTTCAGACTGAAATTGTTCAGTTTTTGAATTTTCCTATGACCTGGTCAAACTTTGTCAATGAAAAGTGTGACCTATTAATTTAAGTTATTATCATAAATTGTACACTTAAATGTAGTGTTTATTTTTTTGTTGTTCTTGCCACAGAAATATTAATATTCAAGGATATGACAGAAAGCTGGAAAAATGTCCCTGTACCTAAGAAATTAGCTCAACTTTCAGCTGGCCAACTGCCAGGGCTTAAATTTTCGACTGAGTGGCCAGTCAAAACTGCCAATAACTCGAAGAAAACTAGCCTGCCTTTCTATCAATTCTCGAAATATCTTGTAAACATTAATTGATCTGTGTTCCATGACGTCACTTGAATGAGAATCGAAGAAAAGCGAACGAAGACGTACTGACTGTTTCGTATCTGTGCATCTGATGGATAAACAAATTGGCTGCGTGCGCTCATAGATTTTTATGAGTTCAAAGATTTACTTTCTGCCGCATTCCAGCACAGAAATCCCTGCACCGAAAATCCAATGTGCATTCGGATGCCAGAAGCCGGGGAAACAAAGGCATATATCCATGCGAAAAACAAAGAGTAAAACAAAAATATTAATGGCGTCATTTGTCGAACACAGAAAAAGGCCCCGAACGAAGTGCAGAAGAAAATTTGTTGCTCGCCGGGGAAATTTACGGAAAAATAACAAAAATATTTTCTACAACGAATTGGAGGCGCTTTATCGAGTAGGAAATAAAAACAAACTAACATAACTTTGGGCAAGGTAACATTTTATGGTTGAAAAACATTTTTTGCAAAAATCAAAATGCTAACATTTAATGTCTGCATACATATACATACATACATATAAATCAATAGTTGGATTAAAAACTATTCATTTAGTATTTCAAAAATTGTGGCATTAAGTGGCAATTATTCCGCTATTAAAAAGCTTTCAGCGAGGAAATCTGGTTTGGTTTCGGCGAATTTTAATTTTCCACTGAAATGGGTCTTTAAAAAAAGTGCTTTTGGGGTCAAAAGCCAAACACGTGCTTCGCCGAAACATTTGACTTTGGTTTTAATTGCAAAAAGGCACGCGAATTCTCCTACGATTCCGAAACGCCCCCAGGAACTCAATCTCAGTCTCAGCGGGTTCCGGCCAACTATTTTCGGATGGCCAATTAATCTTTGAGCAGAAAATTCACTGCGTGCGGTGGTGTGGAATTTTAAGCGATTTGCTAGTCATTATTTATTTTTCTTCGAGATCGCCGGGTGAAATAAATCGAGCCAAAAATAGCACCATAACAAGAACTTGGCCAGCAATGAACTTACATCGCCGGTGGAGGTGAGACGCATTGAAATCATTTATCATTATCAGGGGACAGCGGACATTTGAAACATTCATGAGTCGGTTAATGCCACAGACTTGATAAATGCTCCGAACCTTAAAATAAATAACCAGACTGGGATAGAGTCATCCGAAGTATCAGATACTCTTACTTACTTACCATTAAGAATACACCATTAGGATATACATATATGTTTGTATCTTCTCTATTTACGCTATACATGACATTGGGACTGAATTTATTTATTTCTATCGGTTTTGATGGCTGAAAGTTTAGCGGAATTTCCAAAATCACTAATGTGCCTATCTGTGGGTGGTAATCTCTTGAAAAAATAATAAACTCCTTTGCAATGAGCCAATCGAAGACACTATCAATACTCGATTCGAATTGGTATAGCATGCATTATTTAGCTACCCCTCTGCTAACATCTATGACTTATTAGGCCAAACACGCACGGCTAACAGGTTGGCAAATGCACAGAGCAAAATAACTGATGATAGACAAGAAAATTAAAGTAAATATAAAATTAAAATCATTTGCTAACGGAAAATTGCAGGCAATTTAAGGCAAAGTCTCATGATAAATAAATAGTGTGTTTATGAGTTAAAATAAACGGAATTTCTGTTTTGTGCACCCATTGAAAGGGTGTGCCACGGCCATAATCGAAAATCAATAAGGCGGCTGGCACATATGAGGAATACGGTCGCCGCTGGTAGACCGTTAACGTTAACGGGCAATGGCCCAAAGTTGATTATGAATATTTCATGTAGTCCGTCCAACTGCGCAGTTGACATGGCCAACAGATGAGGGCCGTAAAGGTAACGAACGCAGTGCAGCCATTAACCATGGTGTGCAGCAGACAGCAATTTGTGTCGGGTTAATGACACCTACTACTCGAACAATACGGTGCCTGGCACACCCGGTTGCCATCGATTTTGGTCGAGGGATTCGGGATCCAGATGACGCCATGTCGGAATGCAGGACCTCGGGGCCATAAAGCCGCGTAATACCCAATAAAAACAATTAAGTTAATACACGAATGCCCCGGAAAGTGTGCTCTTCCAGTTTTGGCCCCTTTAGCAGAGAGCCAAGTGCAGCAACGTAGTGAAAGTGAGAACAAGCCAACCAACACATGGAGAGACCCTAAATGTTAGCCAAGGCCAAGTCAAGTTGGTCAAGAGGCAGAGCAGCAGCAGCAGTAGAATCAGCTTGCATGCCAATGGCCAATAAGTCGCCGTGGCACGCAAAAGAAAGCCCCGAAAAGTGCGGGGAAAAGTCAGAGGAAAGCGGCGAACACAATTAGAGTAACTTGCTTAAATTTACAGAAAATGGAAAGTACGCTACGGAGACGTGAGTGCTGGCTTTCACACTAACTTTGTTCGAGCGCCCGTCGCACATTTTTGTTAGCCAAATAAAATTAGAGCACGACACTGGGAGAAACAGTACAAGAAACTAACAAGCACTATTCTAATTGCTAAGAGTTATAGATAAATAAACCCTAGTGTGAACAACGATCACAGTTTACATTCATAAAGCACAATCTGACCTTGGCTTACTCAGAGCAGTATTTATTTGGTTATTTTCTTTAACCTAGCTACAGCAGATCTGTGCTCATTTGTGCTGTTAAGCTGATTGGACTTTTCGCGCTATGCAGGCTGCGGTCAGCTACTGGCGGATGTGGATGTGGCCGGAAGTCGATGGCGTCGAATTGGGGAAGACCCGCCAGCAAAAGGAAGTCGGGCACACCGACACAGATAGAAAACGGCCAAAGTGTTGAGGTTGCCGCTGACGCACTCTGAAGAGACGCCCTTCGCGGCCCTTGTAGAGCATTTAAAAATAAATGCACTTGACTTGCAAAATGCTTGCACCAAACAAAACAAAATGGCACCCATAAATTTAGACAATGGCAATGGCGACGCTGGAGAGTCGGCAATAAATGTTTGCCACTCGCAAGCGGAACAACAATTGGCATAAGAAGAGCTACGGTCTGGGCCACATTGACACGCTTTCTCTACATATTTGCATTGCCTTGTAGTTGCCGCGGGCCTTAAATTTAGCTTTGTTTCGGTCTTAGTTTTAGTTTCGTCCTGACGATTTTTCACCCCTTTCTCTTGCCGGCGAAAACAGGAAGCATTCCGCCATGCAATATGCAAATGGAAAAGCTTGCTTTTAGCACTTAAGTGGATTTTTGGCATTTGATGCAATGTATCTTGTCAAAGCGGCGAGTTCGCTGGAAAGGGAAATCCTTAGTGCCTACAGTTTTACATATTCCTTCTTGATTAGATGCATTGATGTCTGCCAAATCTAATTTTTCTCACGTGTTAGAATCTTACTTTTTCATAATTCAGACATTTCACTCAGCTTCTTCGTAATTGATTGCCTCTCCTCCTTTGAATTTTAAATTTTCAATCAGTCAACGCGCACCCCCCTAATTTCCCTTAGTAACCGAAGTTTCTAATTATTTTCGCTGATGTTTGCCCAACATTTTTCAATTAGCGTCAACAAAGCAAAGAAATCATTAATCACACATGAGGCTGCTCAGACTTTCAGCCCTGTCATGAAATTCAGCCAGCAACTTTATAATGTCCCCACGGCTATATGGCTGTTGTTTTAGTAACCCGAGTAGCCCTCTTCCGATCCCCAAATGTCTGGGAAGAGTCAAGGCTGCTTGGCGATGGACAATGTCAAACCATTTGAGGGCAATTAAGGCCATTTTGTAATGTTCTGCATACGTGTTTAGCAAATTATGTTTGCAGATTTATGGGCTTCACTGAATGTGGGTGGGCGTTTGTGTGTGTGTGTGGGCGGGTGGGTGCTGCCATAAATTTCAGCAGCCATTATCTGGCCGAGTTTTTATGACAAGGCCAGAAGCAGCCAAAAGAAATGGCTTTCGCCCTCTCACACGCTTTTGACCAAGTTTCGCTGGGAACAACGAAAAGGTCTCACCTCATTAAAATGGGAAATTAATTGCATTCTGCCATGGCCTCAAGGCAAATCAACAGGTTCCAAGGTGAAGTTGCCCACTTCTCACTCACACACACTTGAACCCACATTCACAGATACCCACTCACACAATCACGGAATTAATTGTCGAGCTGCGGGGCTAACATGTTGCATGCATCCTTAGCAAAAAAAAAAAAGGGAGAAAAAACAGCAGAAATATAAAAGCCAGCTTAAACAAGAGCTGAGAGTTTGCATGCAGTTTAGTTTCATTTTGCGCCAGAAATAATTGCTATAAAAATGGAGAAAAACTTTTGCTTTTCGTCTGCACGCGATTAAAATGAATGGAAAATGCAAGCAGTGCCAGCAAAAGCTTTCAATTTAATCAAAAAATGTGGCTGCGAACGCAATTAGTACCCGGTGGATAACGTGGATTGCAGGAAAACTATGATAATATATTGTTGAAATGGGCAAATTACAGCTCATAAAAACACATTTTTATTGAAATGGTATTATAAAAATTATAGAATTTGGTATCCATTTCTACCGCCAATTCCATCATATCCGACTGGAAAGCATTACCCTTCAACTCAAACTTGCCAGGAATGTTGTCAAAAATGTGACTGCTCAAGCTTTGGCGTTGCCGTTCGCAATTACGTAACTTCAGGCACAAGTGGGCACTCGGAGAAGTAGCTAATAAACAACAATTTAGTCGGACTAAAATGCAACAAAACTATATAATTTGCGTCGCAGCCATAACTCGCGAACTCTGACCCCTGGCACGCGAGGTGAAAGGGCAGTGAGAGTGACAGGTGGCGCACAAATCAGCAATCTGCATGCGAATGGGTATTCACGTGGGCCAGAATGTGAATATGTGAATACGAATGCGGGAATGAATACGAAATGAAGACGTTCGAAACGACCGTCCGAGGTCAGTTAACATTTTTCAGGGCACTACGCATGGCAATCCATTTGAAAAATTCGCGGACCGTTAGGCATATTACTTGCCATTTCCGGCGGGGCGTAAAAATTCAAATTTGATTGCAATGCGGCAGAAACTGAATCATAGGGTTAAAATCTGGGCAAAGGCCAAATATGCAAAGGAAACCAAAAATAGGCATTTAAATGCAAAAGGCCGCGCCTTTGGCGATTGCAAATTAACGCTAATAAATAAGAGAAAGCGGCCTCGATTTTTGTGGCCCACGATTTACCAACAATTGCAATCATTTGCATACGCAATTATGCGATAATTGCCACAAGGTTCCCAGCCCCAAAATGTATGCTACAAATAAGGCGGAGTCGGTGTGAAAATGCAAGGACAAAGGAGCAAGGGGGAATGCCTCTACCACAATTGGTTTGCTATCTTATCAGTTGTCCGCAACTATTGATTCATTACTCGAAGGCACAGTGGGCGTGGCAGCCTCGACGATAGTGACTCATGGGTAAAGCGAATGGGGTGAATTCAAAATAGAAATGGTATGGCAATCCGTTTTGATTTTTTAGTAAGGAATATTACACATATATATTATATTTTATTTTGGACAATATTTGCCCACTGTGCCGCTGTGTATTTGATTAGACGGCACGCATAATTGAGGTGCTCGGAATTTATGCTGCTTATCAGCCATCGATATGCGGTTAGATATAATTGCTTTGCAATAAGCGACCTTTACTGATTGCTTTCCCCTTATCTCTGGCCATAAATTGCAGCTATTGCCCCACAAAATGCTGCCAAACCACGCCTGAGCCTCAATCTCAATCTCAACCTGAACTAGGGCCAGAACCAGAACACAACTGTGATCATAGACATAACAACGATAGTGGTGCCGGAGGAAAGCCATTGGAAACCAGGAGAACCAGCGTCACAGCCAAAGATGAGGGAATCCGGGGACACAGCCAGCAGCCTGCCAGACCGCAACTGAGCGATTTATAGATCGCAGATAATACAGCGACCGGAAACCAAAATCAATTTCCCCGGCAATAGCAATCGGCAGAGGAAAAGGGCAGGACATCGGCCAACATAGCAGCACATTCGCCAAAAGGAGGCTGTAATGACGACAATTGACGCGATGTAGCGGTGAGTCCCAAAACCCTTCTCTTTACTTTAAGAACGGAAATAACAACTCAGCAAATACATGGAGTACCAAAATTTCAATCGAAATTCAATGGCTTTCCAGATAAATCACTGTTGTTTTCAAAGATAATAAATCTCCGTTATCCCATTACAGCAGACTTATGGTCGGCGAACGCGACAGGGACCGTGAGGCGGTACGCTGGGCAACGGGTGAATCAACACCGCTTCAAACCAATAATGGAGTATTACAAATGGTCGGGCAATTGCAAGGTGGACAGGCTGCTGGCCAGCAACAGCAACAGCAACAAGCGACTCAGCAACAGCAACACTCGAAGCAGCAGCAGCAGCAGCAGCAACAGCAGCAACTGCAACTCAAGCAGCATCAGCAGCAGCAACAGGACATCCTGTATCAGCAACATAACGAGGCAATTGCAATTGCACGCGGACTGCAGGCTGCAACACCTGCCGACATCGGCGATAATCAGCCGTACTACGATACAAGCGGTAATGTCGATTGGGAGCGGGCGATGGGAGCCGGTGGAGCTGGTGCATATGGTGGCATCGGCATCGGATCTCTACCAGCAGCTGGCGGTGCTGCTTATCACCTTGGGCCAGCTAATCCCGCAGGCCTCGTTTCTCGTCACCTGGATTACACTGATGGCGGCCACCTTGCTGGCCCATCCGCCGGTCTTCCTGCTGGAGCTGTGGGATCAGGAGCCGGAGCGGGAGTCGGTGCGGGAGCATCAGTCACGGGATCAGGATCAGGAGTGGGGACAGGAACAGGAACTGGAGCCGGATCTGGATCGGGCAGTGGAGCAGCAGGCAAGGAAGTTCGCTACGCCCCTTTCCCAGTCGCATCACCAACGCACTCGATTCCCACAACCTCCCAGCAGATCGTTGGCAGCGTTGGTGGCGGGGGCGTCGGTGGTGCCAGCAGCCAGTCGATTTCGGGCGGTGTACCCACCCACAGCCAGAGCAACACCACCGGCGCCCTGCAGCGGACACATTCCAGATCCATGTCCTCCATACCGCCGCCCGAGCCGTTCATGATAGCCCAGTCGAAGGCGGTCAACAGCCGCGTGTCCATCAACGTGGGCGGGGTGAGGCACGAGGTCCTGTGGAGGACGCTGGAGCGGCTGCCCCACACGCGGCTCGGGCGGCTGAGGGAGTGCACCACCCACGAGGCCATCGTGGAGCTGTGCGACGACTACTCGCTGGCGGACAACGAGTACTTCTTCGACCGACATCCGAAGAGCTTCAGCTCCATCCTGAACTTCTATCGCACCGGCAAGCTGCACATCGTCGACGAGATGTGCGTGCTCGCGTTTAGTGATGACCTGGAGTACTGGGGCGTCGACGAACTGTACCTGGAGTCCTGCTGCCAGCACAAGTACCACCAGCGCAAGGAGAACGTCCACGAGGAGATGCGCAAGGAGGCCGAGTCCCTGCGGCAGCGCGACGAGGAGGAGTTCGGCGAAGGTAAATGCGCCGAGTACCAAAAGTATCTGTGGGAGCTCCTCGAGAAGCCCAACACTAGTTTCGCCGCCCGGGTAAGTCCAGTCGGTTGCCCCGTCCTTAAGGTAGTCTATAGTGTCCTAACTTCAGCACTGAGAAAAAAGATATATATTCCGATAATTTCAGACGCTTTTATTCAAGATTTAAAAGATATTTTCTGCATACCATGTCTACAAAATGTAGCATTTAAATGATATTGTTAACAACCACTCACAACTGGAGTATATATCGATAATCTTTTTTCTCCGTGCCCTCCCAAATTCCTCCTAACGATACCCAAAGATTCTCATAGATGTGTTCGTATTGTGTTTCTAACCGTTGAACTGTGAACCGTGTCAATGTCAAGCGTAAGAAACCCTATTAAGTTCGATAACCAAATCCCGGAAATTCCCTCCTCCAACTACCAATTTCTCTTGAATCTTATAAGTTCTTGATTAACTCTTGAGTTACTCTTATGTAGTTGAACTTTGGTTCTGTGCAAAGTCACTATTATTTTTACACTATCGCCAGCTCTTGCACTTTGTAATATAACTCAGCCGTCGAGCAGATCTGAGTACTAAATAGTGTAAGGATAACAGCAACATATCTATCTCTACTCTCTCTATCAAATACCCACTCTCAATGCTGTACAAATCTGCCAATTCATCACTTGCTTTGCGATTCAAACCGATATGCTTGCACTCCGAAAGGATATATACTCGATACTTTAATCGTTACTTGTTACTGGTTACTCGCTACTCGATCGAATGTCCGCCAGTTATCTGTACCATAAGATATGATATCGCCTAACTACTATATATCCCGCTGCTTGGCGCGCAGATCCTCTGGGATCCACATCGGTGTTGTATATACGGCTGATCTCATGTGTAAATCCCATATCGAAGTGCTTCAAGCTTTTGTGTCATGTATCGTACAGATCGGACAGGACAGAAGTCTTCCTCCATCGAACGGATCTTGGAAGTCCTTAGAGATCTGAGAGGAGTAACCTCCAAAAAAGGAAATGATACATCGGAAGATGAAGAGTGTACGGCACCATTTAAATTAAGTTTCATTCAGTTAAACCCTTGATTTCTGCTTTCGCCTAACCAATCCCACAACCTCTCTTAGACTAAGATGCATACTATGTTTTAGTTTGAGTTTCATTTCTAGTTCGAGTCTTAGTAATCGAAACACGCGACGACACCCAGAGAGTTCAAAATAGCCAAAAGATCAAGCCAGTACTGATCGAGCAATCGAAACTGCCCAAAATTGTTTACTAATCGTTTCTCTAATCCAGTCTTTTTTACATCACACACAGTATAATTGCGAAATTGACAAGCCCTGTATACATACAACTATATATAAACTATTTATATCTACTCTGAATATTATTAATACGTATATCTCTTAATTGTTGATGATGATGGTGAAGTAATATTTCTCTGTTTATCTCTAATGTTTTCCCAAAATCCCCCAAACACCCCACTGTAACCATGTTTGGGAATGGGCAATAAGCGATATGACCAGGCGGCAGGTGTGCTGTAGAAATCCTCGAAAATATTGTAACGAGAAAGGACTCTGGGGAGAAGTGGCCAAAACGGTGTTGTAATACATTTCCATTTTCCATGTGCTAGGGGGAGAATTCGCTTAGGATTCCGATCAGACCAGAATTTTCGGGAGGACCCAGGGTCCCTCATTCTGGCTGGCCATGTATCATATATATAAATATATGTATATACCCCTTGATCAGCTTTAAAGACCCGGGCACACAACCACACACATCTATAAATATCACCATTGAAACACTCACTCAAACGATCTCAGTTTGGCTTCAGCTTGTATTATACAGCCGATTATTTGCCTCGATCTGTTACGTTAGCTTTGGCTTTAACCAATAATATTGGTGGGAGAATGGAAATAATTACAACATATTTGGGTGCATCTCCTATAATTTTTCATTCGATTATGATTTCATTTTTATTTGAATTATGTACTTTTTATTTTAAAACTCATTTAGGTTTACCATTTTTAATTTGTTTTTATTTGATTAAATATATGGAATGTATTCTCAATGTCTGAAACCTTATTTGGATTCTTGCTAGAATGCAACCATTCCATATAAATTATTGTTTAACTTTTAAACTTTTTAGTTCCATTTGAAAGGTAATGAAAAATTTCCAGAGCCCTTTGCAGTTGTACTTTTATCGTATTTTTATTTATGTTTTTTCTTCAATAACTAACTCGATTTTCTGTCAGAGATAAAGAAGAAACTAACAAAGTTTTTAGTTCTGTACTTTTTTGGTTTATTTTTAATACCACGCCTAAACACATCCTTTTTTCAACGAAATGATAAATATGAGAACCAACAAATCTAGCTTTTATCTAATAACAAAAGCAGTTAGAAATCTCAGTTGATATCTTCGCCTCGTTGAAAGCGACAAACAACTCAGCAAGAAACCAAAGCGCGCTCACAAGACAAACAAGATACAGAAAATACCCAAAAATACTCCAAAAATATTCAAAAACGTTTATTTTATTTCTTATATACCACCAAAACAACAATAACGAAACTGGAAATATGATATCCAAATTGTTGTTAAGTTGTTTGCCTTTTGCGTTGATCTTTTCCTTTCCATTGGCGATGATATATATACATATCTGTATGTCGTATATAAACCCTCGTATTCTTTTCCTATATATTTGATGTCATGTTGTAATCTCGTGTGTATTGCATAAGGAAGAAATTTATTTAACTCTCGTTGTTATTGTGTTTTAACCTAATTCCTTCGTAAACATTGGACCTTGATTACCTACAATTTCCGACACTCGACATATACACAAAACACTTACACACACACACAAATCTATACACTTTGAGAAACGTCTAAGGTGCCTTCGAAGTCTTAGTCCCCTCTATGAATTTAAAATCGAATTTATCTATTCCAATATCCCCAAAGGGTATCACATGTAAAATTCATCGTCTCTGTTCGGTTTTGAGTTTTAGTTTAGCCTCTTGATTTCGGTATACGAGACCCGTAACCAAACTATATATCGATCGAACGAAATCTCCTACTTGAAATATTAACCCACCAAATTTGCTGCATTTGAATGCCACTAGTATAGAATTTCGTAGTCGATTCGTACTGAATTCTATAGCCGTTTGTATCGAATTTTGTTTGTTTTTTAGTGAGTCGAACAAAGTATGCGAACCAACTCATGCACCCACCGAAAACCACCCACGCCCACTTCCCCCACCCCTGATAAACTCCAACAAACCACCAAAAAAAAACCGAAAAACCGAAAACCAAAACCACAAAACGTACAAAAACGTAAAAAAAACACTCCACGTGAACCAAATGCAAACCTGATCAAATATTTTAGCCGGAACTTAGTTCCCATCGACACACAGATACACACACTCACACTACTACACTCGAACACTGAGCAAAAACACTCCAAGTTTGCACTCCCCTATTTTGAATTAAAATTGAATGTGATTTTTAGTTCTGGTATTCAACTGACGTGAAGTTCACCCTTTTTGATCTAGATTTAGTTTGGATTGTACAGCGATTGCGATGAGTGCCCTATGTAAACCTTTGTATATTTGTAAATTATTCTTATATTTATATATTTAAGTCGAAACTCTTTTGTCCCGATTTTCTTGTCGCATGAATTGTTTTTTGACTGTATATTGTCCTTATTTTCCACGACACCTCAGCTCATCACCTATTTTTCACTGTTCACCTTTACCTATCTCCTCACTCTGCTTCGCCCCTGAGATCTTGCTCTGTAATCCATCGACCTTCCATTACTTGTAATTCAAGTGGATTTCAGCCTGGTTCAGGGAAGTTAATTCAAATTTGTTATCCTTTTTCATGCACTTGCAAAGGTTTAGTTTTCCTATAAAGAAAGGAGCCAATAAAATAATACTATAGGAATAAAAAAACGAAATAACTTTTAATAAATAGAATTAGACGTCTGGATACTTAATAATGTCCGCCAAAATTTCGTATTTTCTATAATTACTTGCTATTTGTCATATACTTTGAGGGAATACATTTGTACAGCAAATTATTATTTAAAGAATCAACTTTGCAAGGTATCCAAAATGCTCGGATCACCGACTTTTAGCTTAATGTATTGCTATATATACATATATATTTTGTTTTTTACATATTATGGCTCTGTTGTCGGCGGCTTTATAGACAGAGTTTTGATTTTTGTAGGCCTCAAGCAGCAGAAACCGCTTTAGACGACTTGCTACGCTTTGAACTTTGTAGTTGTTGTAAGTTTAGTGCATATTCAGTTACGTTTTCATCTCTTTTTTTCCGGAGACTGTGATCAAGTAAGCAAGCTAGGAGTATTGCGACATCATGTTTAGTTTTCAACCCAGCGAAACCTATCCATACCCCAAAAACCCCCAACCACCTTCATGACTGAGCAGCAATGGTAGCAGTTCCAAAATCCAAAACTACAGTATGCCAAAGTGATAATTCGCACACAAACTTTTTTGTTTACGAAACTCAACTCCAATGCATTCTGTTCAATCGAAAGCGAAATAAGAATCGAAAGTAAATTTGTTTGTATAGCCTCACCACCATCTCAAGTAGATTGTTGAAACCCTCGACCGCCCTACCTCGCCCCGCCCCACCCGCTCAATCCACAATCCCCAAAACTATGGAAATTTAATTAACTTTCCCGAAGTTTGACGGTCCAAGACCAAGACCACTTCAATGCAAGAACATCCCCCTTAAACTCTATGAACCCATCTGTATGTCTAAGCCCTCTATTTCTCTATTTCTTAGCCCCCTCGCGTGCCCTCTCGCACTTGTATCTATCTATAACTATAGTATCTAGTATCTGTACTTTGACTTTATTCCACTCCTCCTTCTATTTCTCATCGTTGCTAACTAGCACCATCCAAGTATTTTCTCTTCTTTGGTTTGTTTTCGGTTTTGTTGGTTTGTGTATCCTTTAGTGCGTTTTGGTTATCCTTACGTAATGACTCCTTCTTAACTATGTATCTTTTATCTAATAACTGCATAATCTGTATCTTTAACTTTTGTATCTATACGTAGCAAGCCATAAGCCATAAATAGAGAAGTCAGCTCATCCAACGAGGCAGAACTATGAAATTCAGCTTTCCCCCACCAAAAACCCCCAGTCCAAAATCCAAAGTCCATGATCCATCCGTGATCCATGATCCACGATCCATGCTCCTATTCCGAACCCAATCCGTTTCCGAAACCAGAACTGCGTGGTTGCGTACAGTGGCCTACTATGGTAGATCTGGACACTCACAGAAGAGTTATCTATGCATACCACTTTGGGGGCGTGGCATGTCCAAGATGTTCAACCTATCTCTCTCTCTCTTTCTTTCTCTATCTCTATCTCTGACCCCCTCTCGACTGTCAGTCACACGCACACCCAACATTCCACCCAACATTCAGCCCTCCCCCATTCCACATGAGCCCCGGATTCAGTTTCGGAATAAGATACGAAGCCATGCGGCCTAATGCGGCAATGGCAATCCATCTGGCATTGAAATCGCAATTGAAATTCTGCATTTCTGACAGGCCTCCTGTGCCCCAAAAATCCATTTTCTCCCCCCTTTCCCAACACTTCAATCTCTGCAATTGGCAGTTTTTGGTAAATTAAATGTATTATTTAGAGACAAGCAATTAAAATTGTTTAAGTGTGTTTGTTTACAAAGAGAAATCCATCGGACTGACCGGAAAATAAATGCATAATTTCACGGCATATTTGTGTTTCCGTGACAGATGCAATTATTTGATGGCCAACTGGCGGTTTCTAGTTTCTAATTTAATTTCGTTTCGATTTGATTTGGAATCCCTATCTCGTAATTGTAATTCCTAGCTCGTTTGGTACGAAAGTTATGCATTTGAATTTGAATTAGATTTGGATTTCTTCCTTTGTCATTTGCTAGAACAATCATGAATTTGAACCACTTAAGTTTTCCAAACATTATTTTCCAAGAGAAAACAAGTCAAACCCAAAACAAACACACAAACAGCGAAAGAGCGTAACAATCGGTGATTTCTGAGGAGTATACCAAGTAGAATATAGTTTTTAAAGATAAGGTTATAATATAACAATAATGTCGACTGCAGTCCCCAAGGGTAGCGTCTCTTATTTAACGACGGAGTGCCCCCCCTGGTTCACCCTCATACCATAATAGAACCGATCAGACACACACACGTATAGCTGATAAGTATGTAGGTGTGTTATGTCCTTGTGTTGCGTCATGTGATCTGTCCCCACAACAAGAACACACACTTACAGTTAACCACACCACAACTATTACCCGAACCACAACCACACGCACACCACACCAACCACTAGCCGCCGAACCACTAACCACAGAACCACCTCAACCACTTACACCCACACCTTCCAGAGAAAGAGTTGATCTAGACTAGAGACCCCGAAACTTCGAGACCTAGGATGAAAATAATACCCAACCCATGTTTTACGTTTTTGTGTTTTCGTTTGTTGCCAACCTTTGATTTTGACTTATGGTTTGTGTTACGAAGAAGGATTCACGACGAATGAATATATACTTCACATATAGTACAGCAGCCTTTGAAAAGTACAAAGAACTGTTTAGGAAAGCCAACTAAGACTCCAAATGAAACGTAACCCCTGCCCAATGAAACGATATAGTTACAACCGAAATTAACAGACCCAGTTTCGACTAACAATCCCCTGAAGAAGCTTGATTCGAGACCAGAACTCTAACTGAATGTCAACTTAACCCAATTAAAAAGCAGATAGATAGTCATACAGAATCAAAGTGAACTCTCGTGGAGAGAACTCGCTGAAATTTGCTGATTGTTGTGACCGTGTTTTACAATTAATTAAAACCCAAAAACCAAAACTAGATGTGTATTAAAGACAGACTTGATATGGAATGAACGTATCGTGTTATGTGCCTACCAAATATAGCAAATATAAAAACCAAAACCAAATATCAAATACCTTACAAATACTCGTACCTACTATTATCGTTGTGATTTGATTGCATTGAAACTGAATCGTTGCTGAATCATGGTCTCGACAAAGTCTCGATTGTTCTTTACCGTTCGCAGGTTATCGCAGTGATATCCATACTATTCATAGTCCTGTCTACCATAGCCCTGACGTTGAACACCCTACCACAACTACAACACATTGACAACGGTACACCACAGGATAATCCGCAATTGGCAATGGTTGAGGCCGTGTGTATCACGTGGTTCACTCTAGAGTACATACTTAGGTTTAGCGCCTCGCCGGACAAGTGGAAGTTCTTTAAGGGCGGCCTTAACATAATCGATCTATTGGCAATACTCCCATACTTTGTTTCGTTATTTCTATTGGAAACGAATAAGAATGCAACGGACCAGTTCCAGGATGTGCGTCGGGTGGTGCAGGTCTTTCGCATCATGCGCATCCTGCGAATCCTTAAGCTGGCCCGTCACTCAACGGGCCTGCAGTCGTTAGGCTTTACGCTGCGTAACTCATATAAGGAACTCGGTCTACTAATGCTGTTCCTGGCCATGGGCGTTCTCATATTTTCTTCGCTGGCATATTTTGCCGAAAAGGATGAAAAGGATACAAAATTCGTTTCAATACCGGAAACATTTTGGTGGGCGGGTATTACAATGACAACTGTTGGCTACGGGGACATCTATCCCACAACTGCACTGGGAAAGGTTATTGGTACTGTGTGTTGCATATGCGGTGTTCTGGTAATCGCTTTGCCTATTCCCATCATCGTTAACAATTTTGCTGAATTTTATAAGAATCAGATGCGCCGCGAAAAGGCCCTCAAGCGTCGCGAGGCACTCGATCGTGCCAAGCGCGAGGGCAGCATTGTCTCCTTCCATCATATCAATCTGAAAGATGCCTTCGCCAAGTCCATGGATCTCATCGATGTGATTGTCGACACAGGTAAGATCTACCCCCTACCACTAGCTATAAGGAATGTGCCTTGCTTACGTATCTACTAACACCAAACTAGCCAACTAAAGGGATCTACTAACTCGATCCTTAAGCCTCATGCTATGCTTATTATCCTACAACTAACTATTGTAACTACTCACAAATTATATGATATGCCATAGTTGACGGTGCTTCATGTTGAAAAGCCATGTTACGAATTTTCATTTCATGTCAAATTTATTTTGTCATATAATGAACTCGTAACAAAGCTCAAGAGAAGGTGAAATCGTATCATATTTTTTAAGTGTACATCACCCAAGTCCCCAAAAATCCCTATCCTTTTTAACTTAGCTTACTCTTGTGTAGTTTTGTGCGTTAGCTGTCTAAGTAATCATTTTAATATTTTTATACTTTTGGCATGGTCTTTTGTTTCTCGCTTTTTCTCACTATCAGTTCAGATTGGTTTAACTTTCGTTCCGTTACCAAGCTGTATCTAAAATCCAGCCTAGAGGCGTGTAAATAGCAATCACAGAAGTCGGACGCGAGTCCTGCGACTGCTGAGCCGTAAGATGATAGAAATTGTTGAACCGTTGATTATTCCGAGCTCAGACCTACGTTCGAGTGATCAATTGTAAACTAGTTAAGCGATTTGAGTTACATTTAAGTTCCCTTAAGTAGACCTTAGACCCACAAAACCCCTACAGTACAGAAACACCCCCAGCGTCACACAATAATGGTCAATTAGGCAAATGCTTTTGTACTTATCGCATTAAGCGCGAAATTAGTGGGGTTTTCACTTGTACAAAGCACACACACCCCGAACCCCCAAAACCCCCTTAAATCGACACCTCTGCTGTATAAAAGCCGCGCGCCAGAAGTAGGCAATGGAATCTCACGGCCCTTTAAAGCCGGCAAAAGCCCCGCTGAACAAAAACCCCGCAACCCTAACCCTCTCAACCCTCCGAACTGTGTTTTATTTTAGGAAAGCAAACAAATGTCGTGCATCCGAAGGGTAAAAGACAAAGCACCCCCAATATAGGCAGGCAGACCCTCGATGTGCAAAGCGCCCCAGGTGACTACATTGCGTATACGTAGCCTAGCCCACCTTTGCCACCCTACAACTCGTATTATTCAACTCTATTAAATGCCGTAGCCTTTGACAATCGCTTCCAATAATAATAGCCCCTAGACACACGGATACGATACACAGACACACACACACACGCGCCGACTACAGCTACACACTATTGTACCATAAATATTCGCACACTCTCTCTCCCTCCTCCTGGAGTTCTCTCTTTTTCTCCTAGTGTATTTTTGATATTTTCAATAAGTTAGAGTAAAGTCCTACATATTTAGCTTAGTGCAGGGAGAGATTCCACCCGGCTTCAGCTTACTTTCTAGCCATTTGCAGCTGTGCAGGGATTTGATAAATTGTTACGTAAACTTCAAATCAGAAAGTATTTTGTATGACTTCCTTTAAAATATACATTATTCCACTAGTATAAACTTATCACATGAAGTTTAAAATATTGGATATTTCAATAAAAGTTGAAAAAATAGCTGAAATATTATACTCTTATTTATATAGAAACATTTATTTCATCTAAGTAGAATTGCAATTATCTAGTAGTTTCAAACACACATTTATACATATTTCCAAGTAATGTAAAGTAGAAATAAATATAAGATTTGATAACAATGGGCAATCAATCATTCTTAGTATATAAGTTCCCGAAATCTTTCCCTGCACAGCTGCAATCCGAAGTATATATAAAACCCCGAGTCGTCCTGTATATATAGCCAAGGATCTAGTGATTAGCTAGGCAATTGCTGTTGCAATTTGTTGCGTTGTTCGGTTTAAGTTTGCCTTCAGTTAAATTGAGTTTGCCTAATTGCTGACTTCAGTTGGACGTTTGCCCAGAATTGCGAATTATGATGATGACATTTTGCTACTCATTGCTTGATTCTTGTTTTGATTCCGCCACAACCATAGCAAATTTGAATGCTCAACATAGAGTTACCATTTCGAACTTAATTGATAATGTCAAATAGAAAAAAAAGAAATACAAATTATTATAAATACAACATTTTTAGAAAATTTTCAAGTGCTGATTACATACAATTATATATAAAGCGAACACAAACACACATGAAACCATATGATGTATATGCTCATTCTCTTAGCCAAATGTAGTTGTAATTTAGCGAATCGAAGTCGTTTTGGGACCTATGCCTAGAAATACTAGTCTCCAAATATCTACCTACAACGTGTTCTTTTCTCTGCTCTTCTTTTTCTACTTTCTGCTCACGACATTCTTTGAATTTTCCAACCATTTCGAAACCCAAACATTATACACACAAACACATACGAATATTGAAAAATTGCAAAAATCACACCAAATGAATTAAAAACGTTAATTAAATTAAATGCGGCTGATTTTGACCTAGGCGAGAAAAACACGCTGATCGAGGCGCCCCCTCCGCCCTCCTTTGGCACGCCCCGTCGCCGCGCCCTCTCCGCCAGAATCCAGGAGCTGAATCGCAGTTTGCTGGAGGAGCGGGATGCCCAGCAGCAGAACAGCTCCAGTGACAACGAAGACAGCCGCTGAATCCTCCCTGAAATCACCACAAAATCGCTGGCAAACCGCGGCAACCACAGCAACAACAACCCGACCCCAAAAACAAAAAAAAACCTACAACCATCTACACTAAGCGAAATTAGCTAAGAGAATGACAGGCGATTGTTATTGTATATGTAAATTAGTCGAGAGCAAATGCAATTTGTTACAAACACACCCACAACACACACACGTACACGAATCAATCACACATACACACACAAGAGTCCTAGACTTAAGCGAAAGTACTTCCAAAACAAACAAAAAGCGAAATGAATAACATTTGGTTAGCAGTTAGCCCAAATGCGTAGGCTTGCTTTAAAGCTTCGAATCAATCAGAAATCAAATGAATTGTGTACTTCCATTTTTGATTTATTTTCCAATTGAATGTTGTGATTAAATGTAACTGCTTTTAGGCGCCCCATACCCATACCCATACACACACACACACGCACACGAGACACTCACACTCATACAGACATGCTGTCACACAGTCGCTGCTGCTAAACAACCGTAATTATGCATCGCGCATACGCCACGTTGCCATAGTTCGTTTTCCTCTTATTTTGAAACTCTGCATAAGAGTTAGATGCAATAAGGGCCAATTGAATTATTTATATTTTTATGCATTGTTTCCTGATTTCCTTTAACTAACTCTTACCGCATTCATATGTTTGCATTGTGTGTAAGAGCTAGATGCAAAAACAAAAGGCGTATGCTTCATCGTACTATCATATATTGAAAGTTTTGCTAATGTCCATCAGCACTTGAAAATAAATCTAAAAGAAATTGAAACGAAATGAAGACCCTCTCAAATTTGCTGATGTTCTTGGTTTTGAGTTACTTATTTTGTTACCGATTGCCTGGCCAGTTTATGCTATATCCATTTGGTTCCAACGCGAATTCGTCTGCAAGCAAAACTTTCAAGTACCCAAATGTGATTTGCAGCAGTAGTGGGTGTGGCAGCATGTGTGTGCCAAATATCTTCCAGGAATTACCATATTCCCCATGCAACCCAATCCAAAATGAGAAATGCTAACACAACACGCCATTCGAGAGCCGAACTCTGAAAATACAATCCGCGTAAGCACAATTTTGATTTAGTCTAAATCTTAGCGAATAACTAGGCCTAACCTCTTTGTAAACTCCAAGAAGGCATTTATCGAGCGCACTAGTCAAAAATAATTCCCTCCATGGACATAAAACACTTCAAGTGGTCACCATGGGGTAACCAAATCGATATCGATGTCGAAATCGAAATAACCCAAGAGATGTGAATATCCAAAACGAACAACAACAGAGCAAGCCTTATTTATGAACTTAGTTGTTGTAGCTGTGAGAGGGTAAGCTTAGTTTTTAATTTAGTGAGCGCATCAGCGATATATAGCGTGCATTAGGTATACCAAATGAAATATACTCGTTCCAAATGTAGAGACAGAAAACTTAGCAAACGATGGCGATACGTTCCTAAAAACGCATAAGCACAACGGAAAACAAAAGAACTTGCCTTATTTAAAGCAAATTGCTCCTAGTTTGCAGCCATATATAAATACTTTAAGATACAACAGGCCACACAACCGAAGCTGAAGTTTTGTTAAATTGTGAGCCCAACCATATATATCGATATTAATAAGCGAGCTGAGCAGTTCGAACCAAGTTATATACATATTATATACAGATTTGGAAGCCCTTTTTTGTGTGTGATATTTGAACGATTACCTATGATTTGCCTTGTGTTCCACATAGTTCAAACATTTCTATCATTGCGCTCGAAGAAGCTAGAGTCCTGAAAAAATTATTAAAACGCAACCGGACTGACTTTTCAAAAAGCCTTTACGTGCCTTTTACTTAATATTTTTCCATTTCCTCTTGTTTTCCTACTAATAACCTTATTATATATGTGTGTGTGTCCTCGACCTTTCGTTTTCACATTTTTAAAGCCTTTGTTCCAAAATTAAATCCAATCTAACGCGCTGCATGCTCTTATCCTATGAACTAATCTATAGAAACTGTGTACGCTCTATTTATGCTCAAGCCATGTATGATCGAACAAGAACATATAGTGAATATGAATACTCACTTGTACCCGTACTCGTACTCGTACTAACCCAAATGAATAACTGTGTACTGTACTCGTACTTTTGTGTACTACTGTTAAAGCCGTAAAAAACTTTGTGTGTCTGTGAAATTAGCAATAAAACCAAAACCCAACTGCGCTGTATTATTTCATTGTACCAGCTAATCCAAACATATTGCCAGCCCATGAGTGTCTATATATTTGGTGTTTGAAGCTTGGCCAGATTTTGAGTTCAAGCCTTGAATGCAGGAAAGGCAACAGTAAGCAGCCAATTTCATTCGCTGACTCATCAGGAGAAGTTTTTCTTTCCATTTTACTCATTAACATTCCCTTCGTATTTCGGTCTAATTATACAAGATCACACACCTGAACGTGAATGGCGTAAATGACCATGAATCGGGATTTTGTCTATTTGAGAATTAAAACCATGAGAACAGTGTTTCGCACATTTGTTTTGCCGCGTACATTCAAAGCACTTGACATTTCAGACACTCACAAAATTCACAAATAGCTACAAGTTTGATTGTGAAAGATAAATATTTTTTCAAAATATTTTTCAGATTTTTAAGAATTTTCTTATGTCCTGTCATACTTTCTGTACAAAGCTCCATTTTTTTAAATAAATGAATTCTAAATGCTTCCACTGGACATTCTCTCCCATTTTAACTCAATACTGTACATAGCCAATCAAGCAATTTAATCACTTAATCAAAATATATTGGTTATTTCGACAAAAACAAAGTCAAGTTAAGTTCAATTAAATAAATTTTCCGCGGATATTCCGTTTTGTTTCAGTTTTGTATCTACTATGTTCAATAGAAATGTTACCAATAGCCTAGTCTGACTACTAACTTTATGACAATCTAAACTATAATCTAGTGTTATAGTAGTGTTACTCAGCCAATAGCATCACCAGTTAACTAAATGTTGTTCTAACCCATTTGACCACACCCAAGAGTAAGCTCCAAACTAAACCTGAACTATAGACGTCGTTCTTCAATGTTGTCCTCACTGTATCCCACTAAACTAAACTAATTTTAACTTAGCCCCCAACGTTTTTGGTCGCCGTCGTCATCGTCGTCGTAACAAATATTTACCAAAATATAGCGAAAAATAAGTACATTCATGGAACTCATTTTTCTTTCTTTTTCCCCTCTTTTGATTTGAAACGAAAAAACAAACAAACCAAATAAAACACCTTCATTTGCGCTCCGAACAAATCCAAAACCCGCTCTAACTCATTTTAAACTATATACGATATATATAACCTTGTGTATATACCACCACTGGCGTCTGTCGGCTAAACAAATGCGAAACGAAATGGCGACAAAATGCATTCATGGCTTCTTTGCGTGAACTCCGAAAAAACGAACCAAACGACCAAACAAACCGATCGTGAATCTGAAAATATAACCTGATATAACCCGTATACACGTAAACACGTTAACACCCACATACACCGATACACCCACCCACCACCACACACACACGAATGCCAAGCAGAAAAGCGCGAGAGTCACACACGATCACTCAAAAATTGGCACCGTTTAACCCACGCGCTCCGCCGATCGCCCACAGGCCACAATCTCTCGCAAACGGACGGCAACAGCACGGAAGGCGAGTCCACCAGCGGGCGCAATCCGGCCACCACCGGAACCGGATGCTATAAGAATTACGACCACGTAGCCAACCTGCGCAACTCCAACCTGCACAACGTAAGTCATTCTCAAGGGACTTCGGGGTTAGTGTCCTTTAAAAGGTCTTTTTGATATCGGAAACTTAAGTATTCCTTTGGTATAAAAGGGATACTCTGTTTTAATACATACATTCCTTTACGTAGTTTTCATCTCTTCAGGTGGAATATGCAATAGGCACAAACAATTTAATTTGTTTTTGCCCAGATAAGCCCAACATTAGTAGCAGTAGATTTAGAAAACCCTAAGCTTAAGCTTAGGGACTTAAAATAAGATTCTTATTATAAGTCCCAATTTATATTAAATTCGAATGATCATTTTAAGTAAAAGTTTCTCATGGTTCCCCATTTCAAAGAATTGGAATCATGCCTTGTAAGTACAAAGTGCCCTAAATTGTGTTTCAAAGAGTTCAATCCTTAGCGCCTATCACAACTTTTCGAGAACGAACAATACTAACCATCCCCCCTTTCGTTTAGCGACGCGGATCCAGCTCTGAGCAGGATGCAGTGCCGCCCTACAGCTTCGACAATCCCAATGCCCGCCAGACCTCGATGATGGCCATGGAGAGCTATCGGCGCGAGCAGCAGGCTCTGCTGCTGCAGCAGCAACAGCAACAGCAGCAGCAACAGATGTTGCAGATGCAACAGATTCAGCAAAAGGCACCGAACGGAAATGGAGGTGCAACCGGAGGAGGAGGAGTGGCCAACAACCTGGCCATGGTGGCCGCATCCAGTGCGGCAACAGCCGTGGCCACCGCCACCAATGCCAGTAATGCCAGCAATACCGCCCCCGGGTCAGAGGGCGCCGAGGGAGGCGGTGATGGAGAAGGGGGCGGAGTCGATGACGACAACCTGTCCCAGGCCAAGGGACTGCCCATTCAGATGATGATCACGCCCGGGGTAAGTCTGCGAATTAAGGGGAGATACCTGGTCATTGCCATACTCGCAATCGTATTTCTTGAATATCTTAATGTTTTCAAAGTTCCTAAATCGTAATCCTATGTATTAGTAAATGTGAAGCCGTTGAACTGGATCGAAATATACTCAAATAATAATTCTAATTATATCCCAATTATTACTCACGTTTGGTTCCTCCTCATTTGCCAACTGTTAGACGGGTAAATTCGTTTTGAGTTTCAGTTCTTGAATACCACAAAGTTTGGTGTCCTTTGGTTAAGTATTCCTGAGTTTCCCCCATTGGCGGCCTCTTTTTGTAGTTTTAGTATCCCTAGTCTATTTAGCTTCACGTTCTCTCTTGAGTTTATTCAAACAAATTCCAACCACCACAAAATGTAACCAGAAAAATAACAAAAGAATTAAAAAAACTTAAGACTCTTGAGGAGAAAATCAAGTTCTTTAACAACATTCACACATTTCAACTTTTAGATTTTACGGGGACGCAGTAAGGAGGTACATTCAAAGTATACACAAAGAACTCAACCTACTCTAATACTCTACTCTACTCAACTCGAATGCATTTGTGCCACAGCTATATATTCTAATATGTATTCGATTTTTTGCCAACCGATTATTTTGAATGGATTTGCGGATTGATTGTCTTCTTTTCAGTGGCTGAACCAATGCTACAAAAACTTATTCTTTTGGGCGAACGTGCAATTGCATTTATGGATTTTCCAAATCAACCTGAATGCCTATCTGATCGAAAAAATAATAATAGCTGCATAGAACCGATTTTGACCATATTATTTTGTGATAATTTCAAAATTTTTCAATATTTGACTCAAACCTGAATTACAATGAATTTTGGTTCTATATTCCAAATTTGAAATATTTATCAGATATAAATATCTTTCAAACCATTTTAATATTGATGCCACCTTGGAAGAAAAGTGTTTTATGTGTATATTGTAGATACTTTTTTTTTAATAAGAGATTTTGCTTTTAAGAATATATAGTTTTAGAACTAATAATTGTGAATCTGCCTTTAACATTTTTCCAGTCTGTAAGCCAATATTTTTGCTCTGCTAACTTCATTACCTCTGAAATTAAAGTTCATCTAAAGAAATGCAAACTGATTTTGTACAATTTATAAATTTTTTCTAAAGAAGATTTGATCCTTATGCCATACACTTACATTCCGTCACATACACAATGCAATATCAATCGATATTGCTGAAACATATATATATTAATCAGACAAGAACCACACAACAATGGGAATAATTAAGATCAAAAATCACTTACAAATTTAAATCAAATATACTATTTTAGGCAAAGGAAACATACAAAATATAGAAGGAGTAATTCTTATGAATATTTAACTGCAGCTAAGTGTAATCCATGTTGGCATAGTGATGAGCCCTAGGCAAGCTGATGAAATCGTTGGGGGTAGGTCCATTTGAGGGATTCACAGGTCCCTGTCCCTGATCCTGGTTTTGGCCCTGTCCTTGGATCGGTCCTTGATCTTGAACCTGCCCCATCTGTTGCTGCTGCAAGAGCATCTGTTGCTGATGGCTTAATGTTCCCGGCAGACTAGGTGCAATAAGGGGAACGGCTGTGGGGCGATCATACTGCTGGAGTGGCTGTTTCAGCTTGTCCAGGAGAGCATGGAGATCCACTGTAAGTTTCGGCTGGACGATGCCCTCCGCCGCCTGGAGACCCACCATTTGCGAGGAGAGCGCGTCCACATCCTGGCGAGCGGCGAACAGCAGCTGATCATGGGCCGCCAGCTGAAGCTGCGCGATCTGAGCCCGAATCGCCGAGGCAGCCACTTCCTGCTGGGCAGTGTGCAAGGAGGCGGTGATGCTGCGCACATGGTTGGCCGACTCCTCCAGTTGCGTCTGTGCAGCTGAGGCCACCGATTGTGCCTTCCTGATCTCGATGGCCTCCAGTTGGACTCTCGCCTGGGCCACGTACAGATGCTGGACGAGATTGCGCAGCTCCTGGCGCCTCTGTTCAGTCTCATCGTGCTCGTAGTAGGCATTGGGTGTTCCCTGGCTCATCCTGCCTAAGCCGTGCGGCTGTTGCTGCTGCTGATTCTGCAACTCCGTCTGTTGCGGCTGCTGCCAGTTTGATTGGTAGAAGTCCGAAAGTGAGGATACGGGGACAGCTGGGGATAGGCTCTGGGCACCGAGATTGGGGCTCATCTGGCAGGTGTTTTGATCCGATGGCTGTAAGCGCATGCCAGAAGCTAAAGAGATCAGTGGTCCCAAGACTAAAAAAATGATCTCCTTTAATTAAAACTTGTCTACTCACCATTGGGATCTTCATCCAGCAGGCCTTCAGGATTTGATCGCTTCATTCTGTGTTTCGCATAAGTATTTCCACAGGCGTTTGCCTCGGAATTTTCGTTCTGAAAGGAATGGATCTTTTCGCGATTCTTCATACCGCTTGGTTGAGCTTCTATGCCGATTGCGCAGATAATTATGGACAGTTGAACTGCTGGTACATCGTATCAAATACCTAATAATGTCCTAGAAGGGTTTGAACTCACCGATCCAATGGAGATTGCTTAGGCGCATTTAGAGCACATTTAGACCAGTTTGAGTCTGCTTCAGCAACCATTGAGTTCTAAATAATTATATCAGCAGTAATTTTTACATAGGTTAGCATTAAGTGCTCGCCAGGAATAAAACTAGGGGAATATGGCAATCAAAAGTTCACCTACTGAGTTTGAATACGGTTCGGGTGATGAAGCTGAAGAGACAGGCTTAAAACATATACAAACCTATTATATTTGTAGTTTTTTCCAGTGTGCAATGATAGGATCAGCTCCGTAGCATACTTATAGCCGAAAACACCGCCACTAGCAGGCAACACCAACACCCTCACACAGCTTGAGCCGCATGCAAACAGGACTGTTATGCCCTTTTCTTGCTAACCTCTTTTCCAAATACCTAACTATTTCTAACCCGAGAGTTACTACGCATGCGGCATGCCCCTGCATCCGATGATCCTTCTGTATATAAGCCTAGATTTATACATATATTCCGATTGTTTACGAGCGAAGCGTAACGAAACACTCACGTGATGCCACCATCCCCACACCCAACTATTTATAGGAAGTGGCCGAGCTGCGGCGCCAGGTGGCCCTGGAGAACCTGCAGAACCAGCGGATGGACAACCTGGAGCAGGACGTGCCCGTGGAATTCGAGTGCTGTTTCTGCACGACCAAGGTAACGGGGGGTTTGGCTCTTACAGAATCCAACCCCACCCCAAAAACGTAGCTGTGACCACCCAATGTTCCCGTTTGCAATGTTCGAGCCGCTTTTCCGTGTACTGTGCTCTGTGTTTAGTCGCATGTCTGCACCCGATTATCCTTATCATTGCTCCTTGTTTACGTTTGCGTTTACGTTTCCGACTAATCTCAACTAAACCGAACTAACATCATGCTCAGCCTGTATATAGCGCCGCATAACCGCCATTGGCAGACTGTGAAATTGTTAACCCCAGCGCATTGAACTCCGATCCAGACAAGACCTTAAGTTCAGGAGTGTCACAGAAATCCTATTTAAGTTGCATATGTATCTATTTTTGTTTCCATTTAAAAATTATTAAACAGTTGATACATTTCTGTGGCACCTCCCCTTTATAAATCAGTAGAGCCTTGAGCTTCTCGCATAGGTCCTGCTAAACAATAGGCGACCCCGTACTCGACCCGAAGTAGTTGGATTGGTAGAGCAGCGATTACGATACCAACCGAACGTTGTTGCAGGATCGCATTTGTGTGTTCCACGATAAGGAGTATAGCATCAAGCGGCTGGCCCGACCGCCGCCCTCGCCCAAGAACTATATGGCCCTCAAGCGGATGCTCGAGGAGGGCACCATCGACATATACTATCTATGAGGCATTACGGTAGCACCCGAGATGGTAACAGCCAGGACACGCCGTTAAAATACAAAGTGTTGTCCCATCCTTACGATCGTTATGTTTCACTTTTGATTTCTTTTCGTTTCTTTTCTTTTGGTTTTGTTTGGCTTCCTGTGAGATTGGAATTGGATTGGAAATGGAAATTTTATGTTGACCTTGTTTCTTTTTCGTTTCTTTTCTTAAAGGGTTTGCCGGGATGCCATGGCGAGTGTATTCCATTGCGCGCGAATAGCGTTTAGCCAGATTCTCAAGATTCTCCCCGACGAGTTCGATATAGAAATCGAGAGTACTTAGTCAGCCGGGCGCATCGAATGCGTGACCGGCACTGCGAATTGCGATTAGACGTTAACTAGCTTTAAACCAACAAACCAACAAATTACAACTAAATGTTATTATTACTGCTACGATTATAGTGTTAAACTGTTGTTATTATTAGTATCAACGGGCCTGGCGTGACGTGACGTGAAAGCTAAAGAAAGACATAGCGAATTCTAAGAATTTAATTAACTTAACTAAAGCCTAATCTACCATCTAGAACGCAACCAGGAGTGGAGAGCAAAGCAAAACAAAGCAGCATGTGTTATTATTTAATTTAATTTATATACTTAATTTAACTCTGTACCAAGTGACCGAAGCTTGAGGGCTTGACGAAAGTTTAAATCGATTATTTTCATTTACACTAAGCACGTAATTACAACTAGCCTAATACCTAAATATTTATATCCTAGCAAAATGGCCTAAGCCTTAATTATAGTAGCTGCAACTTGCAAACGCCAAATACCAGAAAACCAGCAAAACAACGAATATACATACATGACTATGAAAACCAAATATACAATTGTTTAGTTACTCGAACTACCAATGTTATAGCTCTCTTCATTATTAGTCGTTTATTTCCTGTTATCACTCATCCAAAACAAAACAAAGAAAACCACAACCGAATGAACAAATTATGCAAATAAAAATACAAAACAAACGAATCCATTTCTGTTGATCAAATTTATCTATTCGCACTCGACTTTCTGGCACTCCACTATCTCTTCTGATTGTTTCCGTATTGCTCGCCTAGAACTTTTACTTTTTGGTTTCGGTATCTAACTCGATTAGAGTACTTAACTTTATTTAACGTTCGAGTATGGAACCCCACTTCGAGGGCAACACCAGCGGTTTGGTAAGTAAGACGTTCGCACGTCTGGGTACTGAAAGATTGAACTTCGTGCGTTTGCTCAACTTGGGGATCCAATCAGATCCGATCCGAATACATTAAAGAAACATCAAAGTCATTAATTGATAACCTATAAAAACTATTTCTGTTAAATCAAATATATATATTTAGATTTTAAATGATTTATTATACTTAATTCTACTTTATTATGCACTTCTAATGAGTCTTATGATCAATACTAGATATTTTAGTAATCACATTCTCTGCCTCCAATAACAAGTTGAGAACTCGCACTGCCTTCGTTTTCATTTATTAAATATGACTAAATGTTAACAATAAATAGCGCTGCACGTTTGAGTTTTACTTGGCGCCTCCTAGTTGCATGTTAATTTTTGTTATTCAAGCGAAATAATAAGGAAACAAATCGCACACAATAAAAAGCTAACTCCAGACAACAGGTACACCGAACTAAATCAGACACTAATAAGCAGCCAGAAAAAAATCCCAAAACACGTATATAATGTATGAAATTATGGTCTCAGTGATCTTACTTCACCGAAAGATAAAACAGATATGGTCCAGTTTCAATTAGGATTCACTTAAATATTGTGTGGATTTATTAAGCTCAACTAATTTGACCGATTCTACCATATCTGTTATATCTTGGGCCTCTAGTTTGCTTTGGCGACTGGATCTGAAACATTATCCCCATCCCAAACCCCCACTCGTTGCAGGACTTCAAGGAATTCACCGACGCGGAGGGCGTGATCTCGCTGCCCACCTCCGACTTCCACAAGCCGATCTGTCTGGAGATGCGACTGGCGGCAGCGGGTCGTCAAGCAGGAGCCTATGGGCTCCTCTCACCACTACCAGCCCCTCTACCGCCGCTCCATGGTCCGCTCCTGGCCCTACCCCCGCCACCCCCATTGCCCCCAACGTCCTGCGCCGCCGTCCTTTTGCCCGCCATCTCGCAGTCCTCGTCCACATCGTCGTCCTATGGCACCACCACGTCCACCACCATCGCCCTGCCCCTGGATGTGTCCCTCAGATACGGGTCCACCATCTGCAGTTCGTCCAACTTTAACCATAACTACAACAACAACTTCAACACCACCACAGTCGGCGGTGGTGGCAATGGGACGCTCCTTTACGGTGGCAACTACAACGGGAGCAATAACAACAATGCCGACCTGGCCAGCGTTGATAGCTCGGATACCTATGCCAGCTGCCAAACGCATCCCTTCCTGTCCCAAGGAGACCTCACGGCCGATTTCAATGATGAGGCCTGCGCCCTGGACATTGACATGGATAACCTGTACATAAATCCCCTGGAAAGGGAGCAGCACCAGGGCATTAGCAGCTCCACAGGCTTCATTGTGGGCCTGCCAAGCACCAATTCATCGGGTGGACTGCGTGCCCAAGTGAAGAAGAGCGCCTCGGGCGATACGGCCCTCAGGAACTTGGCCGCCGGAGGCGTAGGAGCCGGCGGTCTGAGTCCCCTGGACGACGTCTACCAGAGCTTTGATGTCCAGGAGCGGGGAAGTCGGGTCAGCTTGAACGAGAACTCAGTGCCAAAGCATCGGAAGACGCGGTTCCAGCAGAGCTTCACCGCCATGCGGCCAAGTGGAGCGACCGGAGGCCTTGGAAGCAGTGTCCTGGGGGGCATGCGACCTCGCGCCCGCTTCGAGGACACCAAGCTGGACGACGAGACGGGCGGTCGGAGGGAGGGAGAACTGGCCGGAAGTTCCGGTAGCCCGGCGGCCAGCGGATCCGGCGGATTCAGCGTTCAAGGACCCAAGAAGAAGCGCTCGGTATTCATGCCGGGCAAGAGCTTAGCCACTGCCACCAAACTGATCAACCAGCATTTGTTTGGCATACAGAATGTGGGCGCCAAAGGTTGGTGCTTTCGATTATTCCCAAATATGATCTATTAAACTAATCAAAACTCGACCACCAGCCAAGTTCGAGAGCAAGCATTCCTCATCGATAGACTCGATTGACGCCTCGCCCAATCTGGAGCACCACCGGCGCTCCAAGTCGATCCTGAAAAACAAGTCTGATATCTCGCGCGTCCTGTCCGATCCGGAGAGCGAGCGTCTCCTGGCGGACAACATGTCCGGCTCCGGCGTCTCCGACAACG
The DNA here is from genome assembly GCF_016746395.2 of Drosophila simulans. Taxonomy (NCBI): domain Eukaryota; kingdom Metazoa; phylum Arthropoda; class Insecta; order Diptera; family Drosophilidae; genus Drosophila; species Drosophila simulans. The sequence continues at coordinate 2,922,724 of NC_052522.2, forward strand.
GCACCGTTATGGTTCGTTATCCTGTATAGTAATATGTGTTCAGTTCGAGTATTAACTTTCTTGTTTTGCAGGGCGAATCCGGCAGCGATTACTCACCGAATAAATTACCTCATTCAGTTTTAGCTAAGTCTATATCCCCACCACCCCTCAGGCACCGCACCCTAATGCACCAGCGCTCAGGACCAGCGACCTTGCAATCGAAGCCCACGAAGTTCCAGACCCCACGCTATCCCGAGGAGCAGGCGCTGCGCCAGGTGAAGCCGCTGCTTTCGCGAGGAACTCCTTCCACATCCGCATCCGCAGGATCGGCGGATGGCCAGCAGACCAGGGACAGCAGTCTGGGTAGGTGGTGGTTAAACTAGGTGGCCAGCTGGCAGTGATGAAGGATAGGCAATGATATTAAGATCACGACGTACCAATAAACCTTAGGACGTCTCTATATATCATAGATTTCCATCACTGTCGGCTGGCTTCCTTCTTCTTTGTCTCTTTCCCCCTCTTTTTCTCTCTGTCTCATCCTGTAAGTGCGTCCTGGGGCTTCTTTCGGCCATGACGAAACCAGAAATCATCTACAACCGTCTTTTTATCTCTCCCCTTTCCCCCCGCTTGCTGGCTGGCTGTCAGTCACCGTCTTCGATGCCGCCTTCTGAACTCCCGAACTCCACCCATCGCCACCCACATCCGCATGACCACCGCATGATCCCATGAACCCACAGATACAGACACTGACACACTAAATCTCGCCGGAGAGCGGAGGCCTTCGGCCGGGCGACCTGTTAGTATTACCGATCCGATCTATAGTGCTTACCATTGGTGATCGATCCGCATCGATCGCTTCCGTGCCGCACCAAACTCACCCGTTCGATTGTCCAGACTCGTTAAGCACCCAGCTGGGATTATCCACATCCGAGCGTCAGATCGATGTGAACAGCTTTAGAACTTGAGCTCACGCACTTTACACTCACACACCTCACACAAAATCACCCATATGCCGCTTCCTGTTTAGCACTGCGATAAGAACTAACCCATTTTATGGTCGGAAAATCTTTAATGAACATAAGTTTTAAATTAGATCGCCAATCACAGATACAAACTGCTTCCTCATAAAATGGGTTAGGACTCTACTCACTAATCCTGTGTAATCCGTTGTGCTGATATATCTGTATAATCAAGTGACTAATCTAGCCCATCTTGCCACACAGACTCGGAGACGACCTTCACATCGCCCGTGAGCCATCGAGCTGGCGAGGATCCCCCGACAGCTCCTCCGAGCCAAGCTGCAGTGGCTCCTGGCCAGGAGGATCGTGAGGAGGAGGGAGAAGCAGAAGCCAACGATGAGCAGAGGGCCCTTCTCCAAGGAGCCGACGCCGAGGAGGCGAAGAGGGCGGGGAACGAGGGCACGTAGCAATTAGGGACCCACACACAAACCGACACCAAGAAAATGTAAAAAAGATAACCTTTTCCAAGGGAAACCCTCACACCACACAACACACACACACACAAAGCATACAAAGGGAAAACTCAAAGTGATAGCAAAGTTAGCAAACATGGAATGTGAATTATATAAAAGCAATGAACAGTATCCTAGTCTAGAGATGGTGGGACGATCCCTAGCAGATCCCCGGAATTCGATCTGCGTATTTTTACAACTAGAGAAGAGAAGGAGCAACCCGAACTGCAATGTAGGAGATTCGGAGCCGCGCAAGTCGTACAAACAGCAAAACAGCAAAATATTATTAATACCATACGATAGGTCGAGTAACTCTAAACGTAAAGCTACGGTGTATATAATGCAGAGCCCAATCCACTCGTGTACAGAGCAACCTTTATTTACCGCCTTCAGGACACAGCTAACCGAAAGTATATAGACGAAGTCACCAAAAAAGCCTAAATAGCAACAAATGAAACGGAAATATTCATATTTTGAATGCAACTTATAAGTATATACAATATAGGATATACACGCATCGCAATCGCAGCTCGCATATTTACACAATATATATACAAACTAAGCGATATATAAATATAGCCCCAACTATTTTTCAAACCGCGCTCTAATCCCCGCAGATCGGAGGCTTGAGGAGTTACAGACGAGGAGGGGATGCGACACCCCACCCCAGCCCATCCCATTAGATCCCAATTAGAATCGCATGGCCATGCATATATCTGTATGTAAATCGTTCGTTCGCGTATCGTTCAAATTCATAATGTCAAAAGTAGTTGAAAATCGTTGGTTCGTTTCTATATCTATAAGTACTTGTGCGTGTGTGTAGGGCTTAGGGCTTATCGATAGAGCTTGGCTTGGCTTAGTCCCCTGATATAATCTGAGTTGCCACCTATGAAGTAGAGATTGAGGTTGGTTGGGAAAATGCAATATTGCTTGGATGTAGATGTTGTTATTTGTTATGTGGGTATGACAATGCCATTCGAGGGCAGCCTGATTGCGGTGCCATTTAGGTGGCCCATCTATCGGAACCCACGGGATCGCATTGTACCAACCCACATACTGTTAGTTAGTTATGAAGCGTGTGAGTGTTATGTATGTTAGTTAGTTGAGTTAGTTAGATAGTTGAGTCGATGTTTAGTTCACTAGTCCGTTCTCCGAATACGTAAGCAATAAAATTGGAAATCCTCGCCAAGGGACTTTCCCCGTTCGAGGAGCGTGTTAGTCAATTATTGCAACCCAAGTTGTTTTTCCACATTCCATTCAGTGTATGCGTGCGAGAGTGTTTCGGCTTAGGTGTTCTAGTATACCGATTTGGCAGGTTTCCATATCCTCCATGGGTCATCCCAACCGATCTGTCCAACTGGCTTGCGTTTGTCCTGTTTAGTTGCCTCTGCTCGGCCAGCGATGAGCCAGGATGCGAGTTAGCCTCTTAGAAACATATCAGTAAAGGGAATACGAACTCACTCACTCACACACCCACTCACCCACACCTAACACCTCTCACAGATACACACGCCCACACCCAAAGCCCCGAACAAACACCACACTGTAAGAAAACGACACAAATTTTATTACGAGACGATAATAAAATGTCTCAACGTCCGCTTTTCGAATTGATAAGAACACAAGCAAAGAACAAAAGAACTAAGCAAAAAAGAGAAAACCAATGCAAACACCTTATTCGATAACTAATGTTAAAGCCAAGAACTCGAGGTAATATAGTTAAACATTTTTAGAAATATGTGTACGTATTAACAAATGCTTGAGGCATCCAAAAATTTTGTAAGCAATTCATTTAGGATTATCTACACGGTTTTTTGGTGAGCACCGGCCACATTCCGCCACTGCATAATATTAATTGTAACTTTTGTAAATATTTATTTCATATACAAGACCCTAAATCGAAGTTTCTGTTATATTATTTTGTAAAACATTTACGCCAGCAGCAAACGAATTGAACTTAAATTCAAACTAACGAGATATACTAAGTAAATGACGAGCAGAGCAAATACACGTGCAAAAGCAACATGTTATTAATATTTAAATTATTTACCTAACGATACATACATTTTAATGTAGTCTGATGGCGACGACGATTGTAAATCAGCTAAATTGAATAACGGAAATCGTTGACAAGCATACAAATTTATTAAAGCGTATTTAAATCTATATGAGCGAAAAGTCATGAAAATATATAAATCATTGAGTAACATTTCAAAGTGGTCCATATTTTCGAGACGAAAAATGAATGGTGAGTATTTGTTTTCGAAGTCCTTTCTAAATAAGGCAAGTCCTTTCAAGGCAGCCGGCGATATTCGAAGTAGGCTTCATCAATTAGTTGTCTCTGAATAAAAAGCATAAAATTAATTTTGTTGTTTTAATGTCATTAACAGACTTTAAGGCACTTACATTTTCTTCACACAAAGGTGGATCCAAATATGTGTGCAATTGAAGGGGGGTTTGATGGCTAGGATCTCGAGTCGATCTAATGCTCTTGAAGATATTTGCAATGGAATCTTGTGGATGTTCTCCATGATTTATGTAGTAGCAAAATAGGAATTGCAACTTCTTACACTTTTTTATGATTTCTATGATTTCAATTGGAGATATGTAGCTGAAGATACTCTCCACATAAAGAGATCGGAGTTCAGTTAAATTGGTCAAAGGCTCCAGACAATTAGGTCCACCAACATTTATCGACAGTTTCGTCAAAGATTTGATCTGCGATATCAGCTCATAATCAGATCGAAGCTTGAGGCAGGTTCCCCGAATCCAGAGTTCCTCCAACTTGGGAAAGCATTTCAAGATTGTTGTAACACAGTCCGAACACTTGGCAAATCCGGAAAGTCGAAGCTCCCGCAAGTCGGGAATAAGTTGAAAAAAGTCCGCAAGGTAACAAATACAAGATGGGACGTTTACACTCAAATAGTCACGAGCTAAAAACAAAAATTAATATAATTATAATTTTCGCGGACTTCTAATCATTTGGTCTTACAGCAAGACGAAAATCGAAACATATCCTCAAGTCTGGACATTTCTCCAAGGCAATGTCTTAGATCAATTTTGTTCCTTCCTTGTGTTAGAATTCGAAAGTCCTTGACAAGGTTGCCTAGATCTTCCTTATCGTAACTATGTCCTTGGATAACTCCCAACGTTTTTACGTTATTTTTTACGATCCTGAACAGCTTTATGGCAACTGTTGAGTAATACAATACTGGTTTCACACCATCGGGATCGTCTCCATGATGTACTGGGTAGGAGGTTGGCGGTCTATCCAACAGAATCTGTCGAAACCTGGGCAGGGTATCAGCTAAATTTACGAGATCTTTGATGCTTAGATACGTAAGAATGTGGTGAATACAGTCTTCATTCAAATCTAAAATATTTAAGTCAATCATTTCTGTTCGAAGATGTTTTCAACTACACGGTTTAAATTCAACTGACGTATTTTAACAATCGAAGAAGGAATATAAATAAGGGAAATGAATATCTAAGAGAAGACCTGCGGATGGCTATCAGCCTCTATAACCTTTGGGATAAAACTGTTCTAAAGAAAGTGTTCTTATCTTTAAGTATTCAAAAGAATATATTGAGATATTTGCTAATCTGGGGCGTCATTCTTATCACATTCGGAGACTAGGGATGCGATAGCTAAAAGTACCTGCCAGGTACCAGCACTCAAGGGATTATAGAAAATCAAAACTTTTATGTAAATATTTTACATATGTATATTTAGTCTGTTCCACAACCCGGGATTTTTGAAAGAACAAATATTTTTCCAGTTTTTCAGCCTAAAGCTTGCTCCCTTGGAGCTTTTAGTGGGAAACCTCTCTTACCAAGCGGAATGAAGAGCTTAGTGCCCAAAAGTCCTTTAAGCTTTCGCAGGACACAATAACGAACGAACTTGGTGTGGATCTAATTACTGTTCAGACTAATTAACCACAGGACAAGTCGAGAATCACATCACTCACCCTTCTCCGCCTGCCAGCGCAAAGTATTTCAATTATTTAGTGAAACTTTGCCCACGTAATGGGGCGTGGTTTCCTGCCTCTGGCGCTGAACTATCTAATTAAAGCCAACCGATGAGCCACGCCCACCCGATTGGCCCTATAAATGGGCGATTAACACAATTAGGCCGCGATTAGGCGACATGTACTCACCGGAAGAGGCGGCCGAGCTGAAGAGGCGCAACTATCGCAGCATCAGGGAGATGATCCGGCTCTCCTATACGGTGGGCTTCAACCTGTTGGATCCTTCCCGATGCGGACAGGTGCTAAGAATGTGGGTAATTCAAAGGTTGGGTATAGCATTGTAATAGATACACTTTGTAACCCTTTTAGCTGGACAATTGTTCTGAGCCTAAGTAGCTTGGCCTCGCTTTATGGGCACTGGCAAATGTTAGCCAGGTACATTCATGATATTCCGCGCATTGGAGAGGTGGGTCAAAACTATACCTTAAATCTTATTATTATTATGCTAGTGTTATTTATTATTTATTTATTAATCTTTCAGACCGCTGGCACCGCCCTGCAGTTTCTAACATCGATAGCAAAGATGTGGTACTTTCTGTTCGCCCATAGACAGATATACGAACTGCTACGAAAGGCGCGCTGCCACGAATTACTCCAAAAGTGTGAGCTCTTTGAACGGATGTCAGGTGAGCTCCTGTTGGACTCACTAACAAACTAAAGATACATTTATTTCAGATCTACCTGTTATCAAAGGGATTCGCCAGCAGGTTGAGTCCACGATGAATCGGTACTGGGCCAGCACTCGTCGGCAAATTCTTATCTACTTGTATAGCTGTATTTGTGTTACTACAAACTACTTTATCAACTCCTTCGTAATCAACCTCTATCGCTATTTCACTAAGCCGAAAGGATCCTACGACCTCATGTTACGTAAATATATCAATAATTCCACTAACAACCACTTTTTATAAACGTAAAATAACAATTTATTTGCCATACTAAGCTCTGCCATCTCTGTATCCCGCCTGGGAGCACAAGGGATTAGAGTTTCCCTACTATCATATACAGATGTACCTGGAAACCTGTTCGCTGTATATCTGCGGCATGTGTGAGTCAATATGGATGAGGTTTTCCTTTCCAGATATAAACCATAAATACTTTTTCTCAGGTGCCGTTAGCTTTGATGGAGTCTTTATTGTCCTATGCCTTCATAGCGTGGGACTTGTGAGGTCCCTCAACCAAATGGTAGAACATGCCACATCTGAGTTGGTTCCTCCAGATCGCAGGGTTGAATACTTGCGATGCTGTATTTATCAGTACCAACGAGTGGCGAAGTAAGTGACGATATTAAAAAGAGCATTCCATGTAACTCTTTTTACAGCTTTGCAGCCGAGGTTAACGACTGCTTTCGGCACATCACTTTCACACAATTCCTGCTTAGCCTTTTCAACTGGGGCCTGGCCTTGTTCCAAATGAGCGTGGGATTGGTGAGGCCTTGATCCGAGGGAATCCCCAATGGAACTTAACTGAATGAGAAATTCACCGTTTACCGTGTTCGTTCGCAGGGCACCAACAGCAGCATCACCATGATCCGGATGACCATGTACCTGGTGGCAGCCGGCTATCAGATAGTTGTGTACTGCTACAATGGCCAGCGATTTGCGACTGCTGTGGGTGACGTAACGGGGGAATCCGCGCTCTGATTGATGTCTAATTGCGTGACCAATCCCCCTTTGCAGAGCGAGGAGATTGCCAACGCCTTCTACCAGGTGCGATGGTACGGAGAGTCCAGGGAGTTTCGCCACCTCATCCGCATGATGCTGATGCGCACGAACCGGGGATTCCGGCTGGACGTGTCCTGGTTCATGCAAATGTCCTTGCCCACGCTGATGGCGGTGAGTAGCGGAGCAGGGGTCCTGCAGGTCCTGCAGGTCCACCCCCAAGGGTCCCCTCCTACAGCCCGTTCCACTTGATTGATTTGCAGATGGTCCGGACAAGTGGACAGTACTTCCTGCTGCTGCAGAACGTCAACCAGAAATAGGGCACAAAGTTGAATAAAATCGCCGTGTGTGCAGTGACGAAAATGCGTATTGTTTTGAGATGAATAAAATGTATGTGCACACTAAAAGAAAATGAACTGGGTGAAAATGTTTACATAACCAATATTTGAAATATAAAGTATTTAGAACCGTCCGGTTTTAACGCAAGAACAAAATTGAATTGCTTTATTTTTCGCACTGTTTTGTTTGACTGAAACTGTTGACAGGATGCGGAGTCCGGTCAATCAATACTGGAATGTCCGATGTCCGTTGTCCTGCGTCCTGTGCTGTCAGTCAGATTGCTCCGCCCATAAGTTTTGATGGTCGTGTGGCGCATTAAAATAATGAAATTGCCGGCAGATAAGGAGCATCGATGCCGCCTGCTGCCATTGCCGCTTCTAATCAATTTTATTTATTTGGCCGGGCATCCAGCGGATCGGAAAAGAGAACTGCGGCGATTGTCTTTATGTTGGCATTGTGTATCACAATAAATATAAAAGCCGCTTTAAATGCCTTCCTACCAGCGAATCGCTTCTTTAATTGTTAGTTTCGGCGAGGACTCCCACACTCCCAATACTTTTAATGCACGTTTACTGTTTGCGCTTCCTTTGTTTGGTTTTCTTTATTTTCTTCTGGCTGTTTTATCATTTTTCCTCGCTTTAGTGCCTGGCGCAAAAAGGACATCTTTTCTTTGCGGTTTATTGAGGCACATGAATATTCTTTAGCTGCTTATATCCCGTTTCCTCGCTTTTTCAGGCATTTATTTTTCGCATTATGTTTTATATTTGTCCAAGGACAACGATGCTTTATGCATTGCGGGAAGGCTGTTATCCAGTTTGTGTTTCCTTTTCTTTTCGCCAGGCATTATGGGGTAGTGAAATATTGAAACTCGGCACTTGCCAAATAAAATTGCTAAATTTATTATATTAAAGGCTAGGGCAAAATTGCTTTAAATAGCCACAAATATTTCATTCGTGGAATATTGAACTCTATTTCGCAACAGTTTGGGCTTTTCTTTTATTTTGCAGTGTATGTCCTTTGAAGTGACACTTGCAGCCTTAAATTAAAGTGCGGCACAGCTGTTTGCCTGTTATTATTTTTTTTCACACTTCTCACTCCGCTGCTAATTGTCCAATTAGACCGACAATGAAATAAAAAGTTGTTGACTCACCGACCACTGCTCATTAGGGACAACTGTACCTTTAATGTTTGCTCTTTTCCTTTTGCGCTTTCCCAGGAAAATGTATTCGTTCGCGTGGGAAATGGCTAAAAGTCAACACTGAAAGGAGGCGAGTCAAAGACTGGCATGATAAATGAGCTGCACTCGAATGCACACGTGGGAACGCCAGGATTCCCAGGACATTGAAGCCCCACTTCAACTTCCTCAGCCTTAAATACCCTTCCTGTAATGCTGTACATTTGTTTGTCTAGCACACAATCGAGCGAGTTTTGTATGCGTATGCCCCGCTTGTCAGTCTGCCGCAAGGAGCCACGGGGCGTATGCGCAATGCAACGTATATTAAGGACTCCGCAGGAACTGCAGCACTTGCTGTAAACGAGACTCTTGTTGAATGATAGCGAAATATTTTCATTAACACTTCGCTGCGTTTGCTTGTTCGCGAAATTAAGTGCGAAAATATGCAATGTGCAGCGTAATTACTTGATTCAAAGAAAATGAGGTTAACTAATAGACCAGAAAATATATAGAAATAGCAATAAGTAAATGGGAAGGTAAGTTTGCACCACTCCCATTACATTTCCCAGCTTGAATGTCAAAGAAAAATTCCATTGTTCAGGCGGCAGAAGTATCCAAAAATAAATCAGTTATATTTACTTCCGCCAACTGCTGTCGACCCATACTGCATATGGATGTATTTTAGCTAAAAGTTCCTTCGTGTTTGCCCACGTAGCTCGAAGTATCCTGTCTACATATTGACCAACGCCACGAATGGCAAACAATATTCATGTTTACTGTTTGTCCCATAGGAATTCAGAGTGCCAGCACGACTTTTTTCACCATTTGTCCACAATTTGCTTATGCCCAGTGTGCTCCTTTTCCCCATGGCACTTGATGCGTAATCAGTGGGACAAACAGAATTCATCTACGACCATCTGCCCGGACATTGCTGACAAATCCGATTGGGTGTCGCATTAGAAAACGGGGGAAATGTGCGAGGAGGCATCCCAAGCCAAGGACCAAGAGGAAGGACCCTTATTCCCTGGCTCTGTTTCGGCTCTATTAGCTGGATTGTCTTGGCCATAATGGAGTTAATACATATGTATATGTATGCAGGAGCTGCCTTTGATCCCACCACTCGAAAAGGACCCAAACGGCCGAATGTGGGGGCGGTTGAGCACGTGTTGGGGAAATACATGTCGACTTTAGGTCTTCATTGGCCAGTTCCAGGAATATTAGTCAATTGTGAGCTACGCCAAAAGTGCACCATAAAAGTTAACAGAATTCTACGAAAAACAAACTGAATGAGATAAGCCTTTAAATGACTTACATGATGCAATCTGCAATAGCCTTAGAGGCAATCAATATAGTTTCTCTGGAATGTAATTTGGCCAACGAAGTTGTCATTTTTCTCATCTAAATCGGTTGAAATTCTGGGCAGAAAAAAATATTCCGTTTATTAAAAGAGAAAGATTGGCTGTGGAATTTTCGAATATAGCACTTCTAGTTGCTGTTTTGCATTTTTCCCGTTTTGAAGGTTTTTACGGAATTTATTGAGTTATTGTAGCATTTACGTATCTTTTTTAAACCAATTTCAGTTTCCAACAAAACGAAAAGTGCATATTGGAATTTCCCCAGGCACAGCAAAACCATTTTGGCTAAATGAAATTGAGTAAACGCCGGTGCACGGACAAAAGAAATGCCAAACCGTTCAAGATCTGAGTACACAAAAGCCAAGATAGGATGGCTGCACCAACTTTTGGCCCGCAGACGTGGCAGGATTTCCATGAAAATTGAATCGCCTCTTATTTGCAACGTGGAAGGTGTGAAACCGGCCACTTTCCAAGGCCTACAACCGGAAGTGTCCCTCAGTTGCGAAACAATGTCCTTTGCACCAAGGCTTTGTACACCCTGTTGACCTATGGAAGCGAAAAAAAAACACTTGTGAAAACTTTAGCAGAAACTTGAAAAAAAGTAATGAAATATTATATATAAAATGATATGTTGGTTTACTTTTTGCTAAAATATTAACTTGGTTATATTATTTGCTTATAAATAGAAACTGCTGTTTTAATGTCAGGTGTATTTTCATAAACTAAATAGATTTTTTGATTATTAGGATTTATACATAATAAGGTTAATTTCTCCATTAAGCATCCTTTCATTCTACGTGTTCACTTCAATTGAGCAGCCAGTTTTGCGGCTTTCCGTGTGCGGCTGAAACTTTTCCGGGGAGAAATTTAATTTGCTGCACTTTAAGCTGCAGGCGCCACTTTGGCGCTTTTCTTTTTCCTTTGCAGTTTCCACGATTTTCCATTCTTTTTTTTTTTGACTCCTCCGCGGGCAGCATTTCATTTTATTCAGTCGCTGCTGTGGTGCGCGAGTTTTCTTGCAATTTCTTTTTTAATTTCGCTCAAGTTAGTCATGCGAAATGGCACTTGATGCTCCTTGGTTATGCGTGTATATGGGCATCCTTAAGCAAGTGTGTGTGTATATGTGTGTGCGTAACTCTGTCTGTGTGTGCGTGCCACTCCGCACATTCGTTTGAGTTCCATGGGAATTAACGCTAAGCTGCAGGATCCTCGTTTCCATCTCCTTCGCCATTCCTTCTTCGGCTGCCGCCCTTTGCAGCTCCCGTTTTCCCGACTCCGCCGACTTTTCCGCTTTTCCTCCTCGCGCATTTGCAGTGCAAATGAAGAGCAAAATGGCAACTACAATAAGGACAAGGACAGCGGCGGCAACAGTCAATTGTTGTTCTTAACTCGGTGGCAACAAGAAGGTAATGCAAATACTTTGCCCATCTCCATGGCAGACGCACACAAAAACACTTGCCACTTTATGCGATATGCCACGCCCCAGGAAGTGCGTTCTGAATTTTGAGAATATAATTTAAAGAAGTTTGAATACGAAAGCTTTTAGGGGATAATTACAAATTGAGTCGTCCCTTTTTTATAAGCAGTTTATAATTTACAATCTTATGCTGGAATGTCCAATAATGTATTAAAGAATTTTACAACCTAAAATATGCAAAGCTTTTAATATACAATGTTTTAGTTGAATAGCACTTGAATGCTAGCAAAAAGTGACCTTCGCTGTCACTTTGATGCCAAAAAGCATTTTCATGTTGCCTCAAAATGAAGGCTGCAATAGCCAAAAAGTTGCTTTTAAGTTGCGGTTGCTATTTTTTGCTACGCATCAGTCACAATTTTTGCAGACCGTCAAATGAAATCCCCAAATTCACTTTTAAGCTCTCATTCTGAAATTGTTTTTGAAACGGAAAAATAAGCTTAAAGCAAACAATAAAGCCTTGTTGGATGCTAATTTTTCACACCTATAGAACACAATACCGTCTGGAATTCAAAGCACTGTTCTGCACTCGCTTGACTGCACTAAACACTGTTGAACTTATTGCCCAGCATTCCGTTTAACCAGATTGATTGCTGTCTTACGGGTAAACCTGTGTCTATATACATACATAGTCCGGAGCCAGTTGAGTTGACAACTGCCGGGGCGAAGCAATTTGCATTCTGTGCCCGGCCAAAAGATCCGGCATTCCGACGTGTGTAAGTGGATGCTGCTGGCCTGCAATCTCGGAGTCAATGCAAATGCAGTAAGTAAATGTAGAGTAAATGCAGCATCGTCTGTGCCGGCGGTAAATATGCAAATAAATGCATGGGACCGGCCAAGTGCAATCACGTGCCCTCGCAAAAATGCAACTGCGACAGGGTCCAGAGTCCTGCCATCCTTGGCATACATAATTCAGTGCCACAGCCACTCGGTTGTCTTCTCTTTTTGTACTGTTTTGTTTGATTGCATTTCAATTTGCAGGGTCTTTCTTTTCGATTTTCCACCCACGCGGAAATTAAGCTGCAATCGAATGGACACAGAATACACAAGTGTTTTTTTTTTATATAAATACCAATTTGCCACAGTTCGTGCCTAGATCTGATTTGCATATATTTCCATTTTGGCACAGGAAGTAAGGTAATTTAATGGGCAACACTACTGAAATATTGAAATATTTTTAATCAAAATATGACAGCTTTTCATTGTGAAACTACTGAATAATTAAAGGTTGTCAAGGGAATATACACATTATTAAAAATGACCAATGAAGAATGTGTCGTATAAATGTTTTAGCATTTTTGTTCTATTGCGCATTCAACCTAATTCCATTTGATTGCTAAATGCTCTTTTTGCAGCCATATAAATTCCATTAGAACTCGCATTTGAACAAATCGTTGGGCCATTCAAAAACCAGCCGCAATAACAATTTTCGAAAATGGCCCTCCAAAAAGAAGCAAACTTTGTTTGAACTCCCGTAAATCCGTCCTTCTGCCTTTGGCTTCCACTCAATTGAACATTTTCGGCTCTGGCACATGAAAATCGCTTCAAAAATGTTCGCAATTGCAGTGCCGGGCCATTGGGATTCGTTTACAAACGGATTCCCCATTCACATGTCCTCTGACAAGGCTGACGTCATGTCCGCATTTTTCACGAAATTAAGAGCGGATATGGGGGAAAATATTGCAAAATTAATTCAAAATATTGTGAGTGATCAACGAAGAACCGCGAATAAATAACAACAGCATGACGCAGGCCTGTGGAAATATTATTCTTTTTGCTGGGTGACGCAAATAGTGGTCCGTTTTCTGCTATTTTTAGCGGAGGGTCCGGCGCCTGTTTTCATAATTTATGTGAACTTGATTTATTTGTGCGCATTTCCGCTCATTTCGATTCCATTACGATTGCTGCTCCCTGGCTATTCCCAATCCCCATAAACTTCCGCCTGATTAATGGCCGTCAGCACGACATGTGAAAAGTGTTGCCTACTTCTAGGGACCTGTTAATTGCCGACCATAAAATTGGCCAAAACGCGCGCCGGCACGCGAACTAACTGCTGTTCGTCCTGCGAGGGGAAATCAAACAATTCAATCTGCTCGCAATTGCTGAGAACAGGATGAAGGCCAAGTCCTCTGGACTCTGGACGTGGCCTAACGAGGAGCACAAGGAGCACATTGTCGATTTCCCAGTCTTTCCACTTTTCGGCTCACTCAGCCAGGGAAAATTAAATTTACAACAAACAACATCAGTTACATGTCGTCATGGCGGGTCTGGAGCCCAAGGGCCAGGAGCAGGAATTAGGGGTCAGGGAATCGGTGACTGAAACTTGCACTTTAAAAAACAAATAGCCCTAGAACTTAAAAGCATTCAATTACAATGTATTCCTGATGCATGTTATTCTTTATAGCTGTATGAAAATGCTTTGAATTTTATGTGTTATGGCTATCCTTGGCGCCGAAGGTCCTTAGAATTTCTGAATATTTTTAAAGCGTATATTTTCCAAGTGCACAAAATGAGGACGATAGGCAGGAGTTCACATGTCGGCGCCGCTTCCTTTGGGCGAGTCCTGAGACCTGGCGTTGCCTTTATAGCAATTTAATGTGTTCTTGTAGCCGTTGTTTCACTCTTGTGAAAAATGATTTCGCTTTGCTCCACGCCAAAGCCAAAAAAGCATATAAAATAGAGGAAAAAAACGAAGCTAGCAATTTGTCTGCCCTTCTAGGAAAATCATCACAATGGCGGTTGTTTAGTGGGCGGAATCCCAGACTTGGCTTTTTGCAAAAGCTACGGAATTTCGCGTGCATTTACATACATGCGTGCTATTACACACATTTAGTAATTGGTATACCCATTATTTTTTTTGTGTTTTGGGCCTTGATTTTTAAAGGAGGCGTTTCGCCACATGGTAGTAATTATTACTTTATTTTCGTAGCTCTTTAAACGGTTTGAGATTATCTTGGCATTGCTTTGCTGAGAGCCTTTAAGGTCTGTTTAAATGGCAGTAAAACTACTCGACAATTTCACACAAGCTGACTAATAATATTCACTATCACACTTTAATAAAGAAACGAAGATTTATAGATGCTCACGTTTACCAACATTTTGCCAGCATTCCAGATTGCCCCCGTATATATGCATGCCACACCCAAGGATATCAATAAACTTTGTGGCCAGCAGCTATTGATTGCTGGTGACATTGAACCTTGACATTGCTGCCTGGGAAAAGGATTCCCCAGCGATTGTTCCTGTGGCATATAAATTATGCTGCTGGCCATCGTGGCTCGTGGCTGGTCATAAATTAATGGCTCGGGTTCAGTGTCCCTAAAATTGCAGCAATTATCTGCATTATTTTCTTGGGGCATGCCAGGCAATTATGAAAATTAACATGTTTGTGCACAATGGCACACAAGAGCCACAAAATGTGGCAGCAAAAAGCTTTTACATATTCATCAGCCTACGAAATCTTCAAGGTCTCAAAAAGTGGGTGGAATCCAGTGTATTTCCTTGGTTTTCGGCGTGTGGGTTTTGACTTAATCTGCTTGCTTTATTTGTCATGCACGTCCAGGTTGGTGAATTAAATTTGAATTTCCGCCCACCGCGCCCGCCTGCGGGGAAACAAGTCGGGAAAAACAAGAGCGAATTTCCCAGACTTTCCACAGCGTGTCGTCCTTGTTTCCCAGCTTCGTCGTTTTTGCTTACATTTTGGCTACATTTGATTTAGCTTTTTAATCTGCCTGCAATGTGCACTACTGTGAAAAATATGTAACAAATTCAAATTAAAAATGGCAGAATAATAAAAATAAATTCTAGCTAGTAAGCTCAATTAACTTTTAGTATGTGCTTCTTGGAATGTATTGCAATAAAAATAAAATAACACATGTTAAATAAATTGCACTAAATAATAGGCTATCCGCATGCCTATTTAAATATTTTAAAGGTAGCATAAACTCCAACAACTCGACCATCGCATTCCCATCCTACAGTGCAACCTCCTACAGTGAGGCCTGAGTTATTGCCTCCATTTCATTGGGGCTGTCAACGCGGCCATTTGAGAGCCATCTCCGTTCTTCATGGCCATGTCAATGATTTGCTCGACTGGAATGCGGCATTTATGCTGAGCCATCTATGCAAATCTCCGTCTGCCCGAAGGTAGACCAAACCCAAACCCAAGCCCATTTGCCATTGTCATCATGGGGCAAATGGAATTTGCCAGTTAACTCTTCCATCTGGTCACCTCGTGCTGTTGCCTGATTTTTACGCAGTTGTCAACCCGTCGAAAGCGACTTATTCGCCACACCTTTCAGGTGCAGAAAGACAGGAAGGAAGGAAGGATTCGAATCTGGATCCCCAGTCACGCTGTGCGTGCTGGAATGGTCAACAGTTTTATTGTCCGGCAAAGGACTCTGGAAACAAATGTTGATTTCTGCGCACAGAAAAAAAGGATGTTTTTAGAGGTTTTTTATGTGCTTTCGCATCTGGCGGCGACAGTTGAAATTTTATACTACCGTTGGTTGTTAATGAGTGTCGAGATTGTATGCTTTTTAAACACATTCAAGGGTCCTTGAATAGATTTTGTTATTAGCGGAGAAAAAAGTGGTAAAAACGTGTCATAAGGGAGCGCTTGTATATGCAGTTGGCGTTAAATCATTTAAATCTAACTTAGTTTTTACATTTTATATACCTCTTGTACTCAAAAACATTAATTCAATCGGTATTAGTATGCAACATATTTCATTTAATCAAATTAATTTAAGTCCATGGTTTTATTTATTCCACCAGTTATTTAAAGTCACATTGGGTCTTTAAAATGCGAGGGGCAATGGCAAAGCAATTACCCATCGATTTGTTCGATTTGGAGGCGCTCAAGTGCTTAAGCGTCCTTTCACCTTTTTGGCCATGGCATCCTGGCGATTTCGGTCCGTGGATAAACAGCGTTTTGTTTGCATTTGCGTGGCGTTTATTTGTTTGCCGCTGTTGATGTCTGCTGGTCGAGGAGTTTGGACGACGAGGGTTTCAGGGCAGAAACAGATCCTCGAAGGGGTCAGGACATCTTGCAGACGTGGTGGGTCAAAGGCTTCTGCGGGTATTCCAACCGGTCACTGTTCCCAGGTGAGTCGGGAAATACACAAACGGCTTACTTAAATTACGGGGCTAAGAAAGAAATGAAAATGCGCATAAAATTTTTATACTTTGTCGAATTTCACGAGCGTTTCCCCCATCGATTCATCTTTGCACTTTGCAGTCGACGTTTGCGGAATAAAATCCACTGCCCCTCAATTCCTCAAATTAAGTAAAGTGAGTAGGGGAATCCCCTTTTCCATTTAAATTTGCATAAGAGGCATCGGCGAATGCGGATGCGGATGAGGATGCGGATGGGTTGCAGTGTAATTGGGCGAAGTGAAATTGCGTTAATATTTAACAAGCCAGCGAAAGTGCAAAAGCGAAGCGCATTAAATGCGGAAAAGGGATACGGAAACGTCGTCCTTCGGGGCAAAGTGCGAAATTATGCGGAATTCAGGGAGATCCGCAAACCCTTTGCTTTGCAAGCACGGCCCTCAAATGTTAAATGTTAGCCATAAGGTCAGCCAAATGTGAAACTCGAGCCGT
This sequence comes from Drosophila simulans, assembly GCF_016746395.2. NCBI lineage: Eukaryota > Metazoa > Arthropoda > Insecta > Diptera > Drosophilidae > Drosophila > Drosophila simulans. Next base: position 2,939,809 of record NC_052522.2, read on the forward strand.
GAAAGTAAAATGTTTGACCCCAAAGAGCAGCGCTGATTTTGAGTGGTAATTTAATTTCTCATTATCGTCGTTATTGTAATCCAATAAAATCATGACAATTCGAAATTTCGTGACCGGCACATGATTGCAAACTGATTATTGCAAATTCAATTTATAGTGCTATAAATGTTGAGAAACCAAATTTATTATAGACAATTGGAAAAAATAAAAAAATATTAAACATTGTAAGCCATAAAATATAGTTTAGTTATACATAATAACAATAAAAATCCGAAAAGATCTATTAATCGTAAATTTCAAACAAATACGATATTCGAATATTTTGGCGCCATTACAGTTACTGAAAAATACCAAAAATACCGTAAAAATATACGTACGGTATCTATCGATGACGGCGATCAGCTGTGATCATCGATGGCGAACAGCTGATCTCGCTCGCGAATTTTCAACTTGTTGTTGGACTTTCTGTTTTGGACTTTGAAACGTCGCCTCTCGAGTTTAAACAACAATAGTTACCCAATTTGGAAAGCCATCGAGTGGATAGCCATGTTCCGGACCCGGGTGCACCGTAATCTGTCGTGGATATCGACGAATTCGTCGAGGACAACGACCACTCATGGCCAGCACTACCAGTACCTGCAATGTTCCAAGCTGCCAACGCTGTACTTTCAGCGCTCCTTGCCGCGATTGCCCATTCCGCTGCTGGAGAACAGCTGTCGACGTTTCCTGGAGGCCACCAAGCCACTGCTCTCGCCGGCGGAGAAGGCGGAGACCCAGCAAACGGTGGAGCAGTTCCGCCAGGGGATCGGCATGGAACTCCACGCCAAACTCAAGAGCCATGATGCAGAGAACAAGCATACCAGCTACATCTCGCAGCCCTGGTTCGACATGTATCTGGCCGATCGAGCCCCCCTGCCCCTCAACTATAATCCGCTGCTGGTGATGAAGAGCGATACGCGACCGGAGTACCAGCAACAGGTGGTTAGGGCTACCAACCTGATCATCAGCTCGCTGCGTTTCTGGCGATCTCTGCAGTCGGATCTCCTAGAGCCGGAGGTGTACCACATGAACCCCAAGAAGAGCGACACTGCCAGCTACCGCCGGTGGATGAAGGTGGCTCCCAAAGCCTTTGCCACCTACGCGTCTTATGCCTTTAAGGCCTTCCCGCTGGACATGAGCCAGTATAACCGGCTTTTTGGCACCTCCAGGATTCCTAGGATCGGCAAAGACGAGCTGGTCCAGTCACCGGACGCCAAGCATATTCTGGTAATGCGACGCGGTCACATGTACGCCGTGAATGTGCTAGACTCGAGTGGATACATCGAGAGTCCCAGTGTGATTCTGGGTAGACTGAAGGCTGTGCTTAAACTGGATACAGATCGCGAGGCAGCCAGCGTGCCACTTGGTGTTCTGACCTCCGGACAGCGTGATGAGTGGGCCAAAACAAGACAGCAGTTTGTTAGCAACATCAAAAATGCCGATCTTCTGGAGAGAGAGGTGGATGCGGCTCTGTTCTGCGTTTGTCTGGATGGCGAAGAAGATGGAGTCTTTGACGAAAACCAGCAGGAGCCGCTCCTCAAGCATTTGCTGGCGGGAAAAGCGCAGAATCGGTAAGCAGTCGAAATTATGTAAAGCCTGCCTGATTCACAAAGTCATCCTGTTCTTTTACAGTTGGTTCGACAAATCCATTTCCCTGCTTATAAGTGCGGATGGAACAACGGCTATAAACTTCGAGCACTCGTGGGGCGATGGAGTGGCTGTGCTTCGCTACTTTAACGAGCTCTACAAGGACACTTTGAAGCAGCCGTTTGTATCCACGGAGACAGTTCACACTCCCGCCGAAGGCGATTTTGCCAACGTGCGGCCCATCAACTTCGAGATCGACGATGCCACAAAGGCGGCCGTTTCGGAGGCTTATAATAAAAACGCCAGCATTGTGGATAATCTGGACATGAATCTGCTGAAGTACCCACACATCAACAAGCCCACATGCAAGCAGTATGGCCTGAGTCCGGACTCCATCATTCAGCTGTCCTTCCAGCTGGCTTATCGCCAAGCCTACAGTGGCTATGTGGGCAGCTACGAGTCCTGCAGCACATCCGCCTTCCGACACGGTCGCACCGAAACGATGCGACCGTGCACCAACGCCACACGGGACTTCTGTGAAGCTATTCTCCAACCGGAGAGGAGCAAGCCCAGCGCCGGAGAGCTCCGAGCGATGATTGACAATTGCAGCAAGGTGCATGGCCAGTTAACCAAGGAGGCGGCTATGGGCCAAGGCTTTGATCGGCATCTCTTTGCCCTCCGGCACACGGCCCAAAAGGAAGGAATACCAATTCCCGATCTCTATGAGACTGAGGCTTACAAGCGCATTAATAACAACATCATTAGTACCTCAACACTGGGATCAGATGCCCTGCTAGCGGGTTCCTTTGGTCCGGTGGTCAAGAATGGCTTCGGAATCGGGTAAGCCGACTGTCTGTCGAGATTGGGAATTTGAATATTCAAATGCAGCATCCATTTTTCAAGTTGCCTCGACAAATTGTTCAATAGCTGACAGTTGATAACCCATTATTCTTTCAGCTATTCGATTCAGAACGATTTTGCCGGTGCCATTGTCACCACGTACAAAAACCAGGCCGATGGGAAGGTGTTCATAGACAGTCTGGAATCGGCATTTGATAAAATTTGCGCTGTCATCCAGCAGAGCAGCAGTAGCAAGAAGTAGGAGGAAATCCTGAGGAGTCCGACCCCGAATCCAATGAATATGGCTTTAACGTAACAGGGAGATTTATTTTGATGCTTTTACATTGTATCCCATGTGTCTGAATTGCAATATCTTATTCCTAGCTCTACAATTTATAGATTATACACTGAAAACATTCTACCCCATCTAAAGCATCTGTGTCTTTGCTTTTATCCCCGCTGCTTTAATGGCTTTTGCGGCTGATGGGATAATAAATTGGCTAACATATTGTTGGGATGCTGCTGGCTTGACATTTGCAATTGAATACGAGAAATAATTTACGATTTAAAACAATGCTAAAAAAACTTTAAAGTAAAGAGATGTGTCTGTGCAATTCCTGCTAAGAGAGCGAGTTTAAGTTTATATTAAAATTGGTTTCCTTGCGAACTCATGAACATAGAGTTATGATAAACGACCTGAAGTAAAATCGAATAAGTGTGGTTGAAAGCATTTAAGATTATTTTGTGTAAGAAAATGTTTTTTTAAAGAAAACATCTTTCGATCCTTTGTTTTCATAAGTAAAATCAACACCCAGAACGATGCATGGCACGAACCCTTTTGAGTTGGTTTAACTATTGAGTCTCCTTTTAAGCATGCGTAAACTTTGACCTTTCATTGTCACTTAAGTTAAACAAGATGTGTGCCCACGCACACCCTGTTCCCAACTTGTTTATCCCGGAGTAAATGGGGGAGAAACCCTTGCATTAAGCAGTTTCTGATTAAAGGTTTCCCACACGCTGACCCAGAAAACTTGGCCACCAACCCTTCGGGCAAAGTTGTTGCCTTTCGATTTGTGTCAGCCGCACACGTCAATCGCGAACTCCGCCTAAACATGGCCAAAAGTTTATCAAAACGTTGCCTTTTGGGCTGGGAACGGGGATGTCGCTAAATGTGCTGACATTATCAGTTGATTTATCGTCAAATTTTGTGCCAACTGGCGTGGCGTTGTAAAAATTAATTAACTTGCTCGCCGAGTCTTCCTGATACGTACACGATTCCGCCTTAATGGGCGGCATTAAAAATTAAAAAGGAGACATTCCCGCGGCGGAGAGGTCATTAAAGCCAAGTAGACTCTTCTGCCAGTGGCGGACAATTAAAAACATATTAAACTGACGTGCTGGAAAGGATGTGCATGTGGATGTGGCTGTGGATGCGCAGTCTGTGTGTGGGAGGATGTGGGTCGATGATAAATGGGCGGTCGCCAGGATTTAATATTGCGCATACGCCGCCGACGCCCGGCAGCTCATTAAATTATTCAAAAATGGGACTCCACTGCCCGTCCGTCCAGCTGGCTACATAGTTGTGGCATTATATGTATCCTAGTACATCATCCTGTTGGTCCATTGTGCTGCGGCATGCGACATGTGGCTGCGATAAAATGTCCTGACGTGAATCGCCTGCTGATGAGTTTCTGGCTCAGAGCGCCGTTTAACTTTCCACTTCTTAATCAAAATTGCGTTGAAAGTCAGAGGTCCGAGAACGCCAGGATGGAAATCAATAATTGTTCTCCTAATTGAATATTAATATTTAATTTTCGCTTTCTCGCTGTGTTAAAGAACGCATCATTAGGCCGGGCATCTGTTGCCAAACTTTTCCTGGGCAAGGGCTGCCCGTAAATTGATTTATGGGTTCCACCCGGGTGGTGGAGAAGCCCCGCTGGATTTCAGCACTTGTCTTTTGTTCGTGGCAAGCAGCTTCAATTTGCGGCAGCAATAATATTTGTTCGACCACAGCAACCGCACGACCGCAAGGCTGTTAGCAACTTCTCAGTGTCCCAGACCACCGGCCACAGTGCGTATGCGTAATCTTGGTCAACCTATTGCCGCATGTTAATGCACTTGGGCCAAAGACAAGCCGCACTTCCGCACCACGGGCTAATGAGCAATTAATATGGAAATCAGTTTTGGCCATTACAAGGTGCCTGGCCAATTATGTTGCGAACTGGTCCGAATTAATGGCCAGGACATGTGGGAACGTGTCGGGAAATTACAACTGCCCGTTGGTCATAGGGTCTTCCGGAGTTAGATTTTATGCTCCAATTTGTAATGAGTTGCTAGAGTCCTTTGATACAGGTACTCGAATGTTCTCTGTATTCAGTTGGCAATTGTCATGACTAAAATTAGGCTAAAAGTACTTAAGTAGCTAACAACAACGTTGAAATAATTACCAGTTTTTCTCCCCCTTATTTTCAATAAAGGATCATAGTCTTAAAGGCTCTCGAATATCAAAGTGTCAGCTACTGGAAACGACGTCTTAAGCCCAGCCGCAATTTTTCAAGGCGAGCGTCCTTGTGTAATTAACATCAGATTTATGAGCAATTCATGGAAAATGTCTGCACAGGTGTCTGAAAAAGTACTTGAAACTCAATTCAAGCAGCTCGTGCTTGTGTTTAGCATTCAAGTTAATTGGTATTGCCGCAGGACATTTGGTGAGACATGAGCGCAAACAATGAGCTGACCCTATAAATGCCAAAAGCAAAGCAGAATAATCATTTTTAATTGCCGGTAATTATTTACAAAATTAACAAATAGTCAATGAGCCAGCAGCGGAAACGAAAGCCAAAGGAAAATTAGCAAAACAAAATTGGTGAAAATATATTTCTTTTGGGAAAAACAAGAACCAAGAAATGCGCCAAAATGAGGTAAAAACTATTTGAGTTCGCTTTCTGGCTATTGATTCACTTTCCGATGGTTGGATGTCAGCCAGTTTTTCCGAGAGAGGAGAACAAAAAATTCAACTTGAGGTAGTCGGATATTGGGTACATTTGTTTATAAACACTTTGGCAATTTAAAAAAAGCCGAAAGAAAGATAAAAGTAAATAAATGTGGGGAGAACAACAATTTTATAGTTACACATTATTTCGACTTAGGCAAAGAAAAAATAAATAAAAGCACAACTTATAAACATTCAAACTTTTGGCAGCTACTTTGAATGTATAAGTAGCGAAAATCAAAAGTGATTGTTAATGTTTATGACATTAGCAGGTAATTAATTGCATGGAAACGCAAAAACGATTTAAAATAGGAAATTTTCATAATAATTGAACGGAAACTGTTCTTGACTGTGTGGACATTGGGTGAACATTGTTATAATTTTGTAGGGACTTGCATACATAAACAATTTTAATTGGATGTGTAGTATTTATTTTAGAAAAATAAAAATCAAAAGAAAGTCCATAAGTCGGCAACATTTGAGTATAAACATATCCCTTAGCGTCATGTGGCCAAGACACTTGTTGTGTGCGCCGTTGCGGGATAAATGCAAATGTTTAGGGACACGGCCAACGGCGCGTATGAGTCATTTTTAATTAAGATGTCAGTCACACAATGGTCCTTAGGCTCGTGCCCTATCTGCCCGGCAACTGGAGCATGTATCTGCCGCATCCTGGACGATTAACCCCATGCAACCACGTGGCAGCCAAGGGGCCAAGTCAATTAACTTGAGCCACAAAGCTGGCTATTGTTGCGCAACTCGAGTCAGGACGAGTCTATTGTGCCTCGTCACACATGTGGCATACTTGTTTACATTTCCACATGCCCGGTGCCACAGTTTTATTATCATCGTGGGCTCATCACTCAGTGAAACTTGAGTTCTATTCGCTGGAGCCAAGGAAGCGGAAGCCACGCACTCAAGGATGTGCACCACCTCCTCCCTGGCGGAGGTTAATTCAATTTACTGCCTCGTATGCCTCAAATTTTTGTGATTGTCTCGGCACACACACGTCCAATTGGAGCAGCCATTCGGAAATGCAATTTACCACCAAACGCGAAAAAGTTTTGAATATTTCTGCCCGCCCCGGAACACTCGCGCATTGGCGCCAAAAAGTTTCACAATTCACTGGGGCGAAAGTGCTCAGAGCTCAACGCTCCAGCCGGAAGGATCTGGCTCATAGAGTATTCATGAAATTTTAGTTGCCATTTGCTTATGCCCACACCCTGTGATTTAAAGCTTTGCGTGGCATTTGAGATACTTTGCTTTCTCGATTTCATTGGATTTATAAGGCAATAAATACAAATTTTTGAAACAAGCTAAGCTCACTTCAGTTATTATTTATCACACTTCAACACGAAAACATAATGAATGAAATACACTGCATGATTTTTAAATACAAAGAGCTTAAAAATTGAACATCTTGTGTTCATCCCATTGACTACAAAATAGTTTACGCAATACTACTAACTTGACAATTCATCTCTGTTCATCCCTGAGTTTCCGCCCAAGCTATATATAGTTTCATGTATCTGAGACCACAGCAAACGAGCGCCAACTTCAAAGCAACATTTGATTTATGGACAATGGAAATGTCTGAGCCCAAGAACAGGCGACAGCCAAATGGGAGCTGGCTTCGAGCAGAAGTTATGATGGCCCGAAGCGACTCCGCCATTTCCCCCCTCAAGTGCGTAACTTTCCATTTGGAGCATGGATATATAAAGAAAAATTTTGCAATTACGTCTAGTAAATTATTTACATTGCAATCATAGCCCCGAATACTTTACTTTACCACTACAAAAATAGTACTATGCAGCTAAATAGTTAAATATATCGTTGGGAATTAAATTATGAAATTTCTTGGCTCATCATGGCAATATTTATCCCCAGTGTATCCGGCTGAGTTGCACGTAGAACACTCACATTCTCGTTGGCTTGCCAACTTTACGGCCGGTAAATGGAAGGGGGCGTGGTCCGGGGCAGTGGGCCGGCGAATAAACAAAAAACACATTGACCTCGCCCAAGAATATTGCAAGCCATGCAATAATTCTGCTACTGGCCTTTATGAGGCAGTTGTGTTTCGTCTGGCCGGGATTTCATTACTCCAGCGTATCCTTTATAAAAGGGAAAGCCTGGCACCCTCGAAAACTAACCAAACGTGCGGAAGTCACATTTTCTCGAAGGTGAGGGGTGGTGGGTATCTGGGTCAAGTGTCTCGTATTTCATTGTAGTAATTACATTTCGCTTTGCCTCTGGCTGCGTTTTACCCAGAGATCTGGAATTTCAACCGTTTTGGCCTTGTCAAGCTGGGAAAATGTGATTTTGCCATCGCTCAGTGCAATGGAAATGCAGCTGACAGGGAAAATATGGATAGTGGTGGTGGTGCTGGTGGTGGGGGTGGGGGTGGTGCCGATGGGAATTGATTTTACAACCGCGGCGACCGAAATCCGCAAACATTTTCGCATCGAAGTCACAATTGCCACACACTCGTGCCGCGAGTATATTGACCTTCGGTCCGAAGGACCCTCCTCTGGCCACGTCATCATCGACTGCCTCCGCTGGCCAAGAAAATAGGGACTAGCATGTTTTCGCCATAAAGCAGCAAAGCGGTTATTCCTGTTAGCCATCAACAACGCAACCCCTACTTCCCCACCACGAGCTCTGCCATTGTTGTCGTCTCAACTCGCTGGCAAGTGATGTGTGCAAAGTGGAGATGACGCATACGCCCCGTCCGCCGCTCGCGAAACAAGGCCAGCTGCAGCTAAACGTTGCAGGCAATTAACCGTTTAATTTGAAGGCAGTGTCTAACCCGTTTTGGAAAACGGAAAATTCAATTTCAAGAAAGCTAATAAAGGGCTTCAACTCAAATTTGTGCACAGCTGGAAAACAGGACCGTGAGCTAACTTCAAAATTATTTCGGCTTATGATTTACAGCTTCAGGCTCATTATACTTATTTTAATGCTTTTTTTAAATAATTATTAATGCTTTAATGGCTTTGCTGACTGATATTTATTAACCCCGCAAAATTCAGTGGCTTCTTCGTTCTGACATTGTTATACTTTGCTAATTTTTTCCTTTGTGTAGACTATTTTTAGAAGGGAATCGGTGTGGAAGAGCCTTATCCTGGCAGCCGGAATACTAGGCAATTTGCATAAATTTAACATGAATCAATGCTGCACGGGGTGGGGGGAAAAGCGGAACGGAGCGGAAGGAAAAGCGGGCGGGAAAGCCAGACGGGGGAACCATAAAACGGCGAAAGTAGGGAAATGCGTGAGCGAACAATGAATGAATGATTCAAACACACAGAGTGCACACACATACAGTCCTACATAGGCAGTTATGAGAGGGCGTGAATGGCCTACGCCTAAATAAATCAATAGGGAAACCAGACACAGCGCGTAAATTAAGCCGAGGAAAATTGCAGTGCGCCACATAAAAGCAGCCAGCCAATTTCATAGCCGGCGAAAATTTATGCAGATGCGATGAGGTATCCCTAATCCCCGTGTAATGCCAGCTAATTTCGAATATGTCTGACTGAATGTGAATTTCTATACCAAGAAAGCATATTAAATCTAGCAATTGCAGAATTCAGGCTTAATAAATGATGCTAAAATGTTTTATGTTCAAGGAAGTGCAATGTTATTGCTAACATTAAAACATATTTAAATTAAATGAACGTAAATTCCAGTTTATTAAGCTAAACGGAAACTGTTAGTCATTTTTAATTAGAAGAACGAATAAAATATTTAATGGAAAGTATTTAATATGCATATCTAATAAATATTAATTACATATCAACATATCAACAATCAACATATATGATTACGTAGGAAAAAATGCATAAATTAATTTGCAAAACCAAATCAAAACAGCTTGTAGCATTAAATATTTAACAAGGGCTTTTTTCAATTTTTTTAATTGCCTAACAGTAATTACATACTATTTATGATTTGATTGCATTCAATTCAATTACAGCTTTTGCATTTGAGAGTATAAAAACATGAACTTTGTGAGTACAATTTCGAATAACAAATTAGTGCCTCTCTAAAACGTTTTTATGGATGAATTGTTCACAGCGATATGTTTCTTATTTATGTGATATGTTAGCTTTATTCATTTCTCAAAAAGCAGTTCCAAGTTTATTTCCCACTAAAAATCTTATGTCATCTTGTTTTAGAATGTTACAATGCTGCTTGAACCTCAAATAGGTTCAGTTACATAACAATAAATTATGATTTTTTTATTATTTTGAATGAGACCAGTTGATAGCCACTTAAGAGTTACATTTGGCATGACCTTGAGCATGATTTTACCCTACCTAAAAGGGTAACCTCGAATTTTGTACAGTTCGCTTACTAATTGTAAGACTTAATTCTTCAGATAAAGGATTTTTAAGTCTTTGCTATATATGACTAGACCATAATTCAGATTGAAGAACATATTAATATTAGGACAATATTTTCGAAGTTTTTCAAGACTTCAACTTCAAAGGACTCCTTCGCTCTTCTTCGCTTTTGACGTCATGTTGTTTATGGTATCTCATAACTACGGCCTGCAAGTCGGAACCCAGAATATCCATAATATTTTCTGGGCTGTTATTTTTGCAGCTATTTCTTGGCCGTTGGGAGGCGGCGCAGTTGGAATTTAAATATGTAATTAAGTCCGCGGGACAAGGGGCTAGGAAAATGGCCAAGGAAAATCGCTCGTTGCTGGGCAACGCATATTAAAATGTGTTTTTATTCCCATTTCCCTTCGCCAAGCTAAGGGGGGCCTAAAATAATTTGTGGCTCGTCGATGACCGCATGGCACTAGGCTAATGAAAATTAAATTGAATATGCGGCTGCCCGTTATAATGGAATCCAATGGCCACATGATTGGGTCGCAGTTGCGTGCAAATCATGGCCGCGATTAAGTGCAAATGAAGCCTGATTAATTGCCAGCCGATTGCAGCGCCCTCCTTCCAGCCCTGGAATTATAGCCACAAAGATCCGCTGGCCCAGTGCAAACAAAAGGCCAGCAAATGTCATATTTTACGGCCACTTTTGCTGGCCTTGGTCCGCCATTGTTCCGGTGGCACGCATAAAAAGCCAAAGTTGCGACCATGAAAATTCATGGCTAGACCGACATTTTACTTGCTGCTGGTTGGAATATTAGTGCTGGATAGCAGGAATTCAATATAGACCGTCGTAGGAGGTTTTTAATAAGCTGAAACAAAAATTTTAGTCTAGCACAAGCCATTTAAACATTAGCTTAAGGAGCACATCACAAAATCAAGAAATAAAAGTTATCTATACCCCATTTATAAATGTTTTGGATATTAAAAGAAGCATTGAAACATTGAACATAAAACATTTATATTTACTCCACATGACCGGTTTTTTTTAAATACAAAGTAGTTAAGGAACTTCAAACATTAATCCTTTAAGCTAGATGACCTACTTTACATACTATCATAAATTGCAGCTACTAAAAATAATATCAAATATTAAACGCGTGAACTACCGCGCATTTGGTTTGGCCAAAATATTTTTGTGCAGGTTTTTATTGGCTTTTCCTAATTCGAATTGATGTAAAGTATTAAAAAATCAAGTTGTAATGGCCCATAAAAATATGAAAACGCATATACAAATTTGTGTATGGACGAGTTTACAGCTGAAGTGTTTCAAAAGCTGCAAACTACCCGTATATAAGCTCATTGGATTCTGCCGATTGGCTTAAAGGCTTTCGCGTTCATTGGCAGGTCATAAAACCCTTGGCAACAACAAGGCCAACAGTGTGTCAATAAAAGTGTCAATCAAATCAATGAAACAGGCTAGCAATTTTTCATGCTCCCAAGCACATACACTATGCACAAAGAGAAAATTCGCGAAGCAACAATGTTGCTTTCCAACTATTTTCTGGGAAGCAAAGCCAAGAAATACATAAAATGTGAAAAGAGCTCACCAACTCCAGTGAAGAAATTTTTTTTTTTTGCAGTGCATCACCCACACACTTACACATTTCAGGCACCGGCTGTTGCATATTTTTTGGGGGGAAAAACTAGAGCTATCACAACAAAAGGACATAAAAACATTGTGGCAATGCTCGCCCCTTTTTTCCCACTTCATGTTGACTTGACTAATTTTTTGTGATCGAAGTTTGGTTTATTTCGATTGGGTTTTTGTTTTTTTTTTCCGAGGTCATCAGCTGTCTGTTGTGCTGGCGAAAGTTGATTTGATTTTCGGCGACCGTTCAGTGCACATCGGTGATATTAAACGCTCTGATTATGACAGACTAGGCCAAAAAGGCCATAAACCAGACCCTGGCAGCTGCCAAATGAAGCTGAAAAAATGCAACGACCAGATGTCCCCTTTGGGTTTTTCGTATGCAAAAGGAAAATCCGAAGCGGAATGCGTTCATTTATCAAACTTTGACTGGAGCCAGACCGAAGGAAAACACAAAATAAATCGCTTTGTCGTTTCGTCCAAAAGTTATAAATGACACAAATTTTGAGGGCCAAGTCGAATAGCTTTGTCTTCGTTTTGGCGAACAGTGAAATGGGTTAGAGAAAGGATATACTATGTACGTACACCGAACAACGGAGTTGAAACCTCGAGCGATGATCGCAGGATATTAAACAAGTTGAGGGTCCTTTGAAAGAAACCAAAAAACAGGTGTTAACCGCAGACCATATAAATTTGTCTCTCGCTCAATGAAAACGGCGAATTAGGCAGCAATTTGTAAATCCAATGCTCACCCCGAAAATTTATTGCCAAACGTGCCGCACATAAAATTCACCCAGCCAAGACAGTTTTCCCTCACTTCTTTCTTCTCTTGGTTTCTTTATATTTTTTGTTGCATTTGCGGAAAATTGTTTTACATTACAGCCAGCTTCAAATTGAATAATGCGTCGGGGATTTTCTTGGGGGCCAATACAAACAACACATAAATTCTTAGGGGCCATATGCAGACATGGTAGGTTCTTAAGTGCCTCTTGACAAAGGGGCGGGGCTTGCCAAACTGCCACTGACACTCCTTCGGTCGGAAAATGCAACTGGAAATCGGTCGGGAATAGCAAAAACATATGGCGAAATGGCGGAAGTACGAGCATCTTGTCGCTCTGACAGATGGCGGGGCTTAGTTACAGCTAGTGATGGCAAAGGATTCACATTTATGAGACAAGTATGCGGCATTTTCAGCTTAAAGAAAACAAGTATCTGAGGAAAATCCCTAGTGTAGATCTTTCTATTCTAACTACATTAGGAACGTATGTAAAGCAGCAAGAAATATTCTTTTGGATAGTTTTACTTCATAAGCATGCTTTAAAATACAAAAATACCACTGAATTATACTTTAAATTTGTGTTTAGTAGTGGATCTGTGCTTCATGGGTGCCCATCCCATCACTAATGAAGCTGTTCCCCTTGAACCTTTCAGAAATACCCTATCATTGGGTGGTAAGCTGCTCTACAAATATTTCCTTTCGTTGCTACAGCATTTGAATGGTGGTTGGGTGGGCAAACACAGACTTCAAAGCTGTGGAAAGTCGCCGTGTTGGACTGCCAGAAATAAGCTGCTTTGCATTAAGTTTGCCCTGTGCCCACTTGATTTCATTTGTCATGCCGAGCCATAAATAACTAAAGGCTAAGAAGAGGCGCCAAACGTTAATCACAGCAAGTGGAGGAAATCAAGAACAGACAACGGACCTGTGTCGAATTCGGGGGGGAAAATCAAGGCAAAGCGGGGGAAAGTCCGGGAAACACCCGGCCAACACCACTAACCAAAGTCAACGTCTGACACCAGCATTAATTGCGCATTAATGTTTATTGCTTAACGGATGTGGAAGTGGCGCCATTTTGCCATTTGTCTGTTTTGTTTCATGTCCTCCGCGCTTCCACCACGCTTTTTCTCCAGTGGAAAGGAAACTGAAACAGAAAAACCGCCGGAATACAGTTTTGATACCCTTCGAGGAAAGTCCTCGCTTAAAGCGTGATTTAACTTAATGCTTATTCGACGGAACTATTGGTTCATGCCCTCGGAAAGAAAATAATTGGATTGGCAGATTGTGTGACAGAATTTAATTGGAGCTTCCCGAGGCGGAGGGTATTATAGATTTTATTGGTTTTGCTTGGGGCCACAATCTTGCTGGCTTTAACTAATGGTAATCCGAAGCTCTACGCTTGAACAGCACTTCAAGTTAGCTTTTTCTATTATTTCCTTCATTGAAAATTATGTTGTTCGATATAGTGAATAAACAATCGTTTTAAGTGTACATGACATTTTCCAATTTGAATTCTGATGGAATTAAAAGTATATTAAACCCTCAACTTGTGCTATTCGAGATTAGCTTTTATTATCTCGTAGCTTTCAATTCCTCGTTTTGTTTCATTAATTTCTCGCCATTCCTTTTTTTTTTGCTACCACTTGGTCTCCCTGTCTCTGGGAAATTTGTTTTGTATTTCCGGCTGCACTGAGCTCCAAATACTTCCGGCGACTTGCGCGCCATTCGAGGCTTAAATTTATGGAGCTAGTTTGCGAGCTGTTTCCGCCGCATTTGCCACATGGCTGCCACAGCCTGTGGAGTTGGCTTAAGGCTGCACTAAAATCCAGCGAGTGGGTGGACCTGAATGTGGACTCGGATGTGGGTGTGGATCTCCCGGGGGGTTGGGAATTTAAAGCGACACATTGATTGATTATCCCTGGGCAAACTCGCGTCTGAATCTGAATCCTTTGATGCGGCTTGGAATTCATGCGATCCCTAATGAGATGCATGTGTTTGCATCCATGTGGCTCGAACAATCAGCAGTGGAATGATTGAACGCAAAAAGAATCCACGTCTGTATCTACCCAAGCATTTAAAACTGCCAATTATCCCTTTAAGTTACTAAGTTATCTGTTGTAACTAAGCTAAATTTAATTAATTAAGTTTCCCATTAATATAATAATTTTACTTTACTCAATATGCTCCAGGGTAATAATATTTTCATAGCTTAAATAAGCATGTTGACCACACTTTTGACACCTGGCTGAAATGTTTGGTTCCCAGCTGGACACACAGTAGGCTTGCCTGCGGCTCGACACTGACAAACATTTTCGGCAAACAACCGTTCAAATTTCCAGCATAATTATAAAATGGCTGAAAGTCAGGTGAGTGGTCAGCCGGTCAGCGGCTTGATTCGCCAATTACCTTTGACCCTTGAAAATGCAAAATGCAGGACTCGTCGGTCTCGTCACGCATCACGCTCTTTAACCAACAAGCTGAGCAGCATAAAAACTGGATGATGATAAACCCCTTCGCCCATTACAACGTGAACGAGATGCCCAAGAGGACCTTTCCAGAGGAGGAATACGGCAGAGCTCCGGCGGGCAGTCTTTCCGAGCAGAGATCCTTGCAGGCGAATGTCCGTGCTCTGGAGGAGATCCTCCAACTGTGCGATATGATACAGAAATCCGGTCGTGATGATCCTATTGATGGGAGAAAAGTACTAGCTTTCGGGCAGCTATTTGAAACATACAACGATATATCCGACAAATTGCTTGCCACTCTGTTGGGTGCCCGAAAGTATGGATTCGTGGACTTCAGCGGGGAAACCCTTTTTCAAGGTCGAGATGACACAGAACCCGTCCGCCTGCTTCGCCCCTTCGAGGAGCTCCAAGCCGAAATCATTGCCAAGGTCGCCGATCTGCGCTGCGATTTCACTGAAAAACCGGAGGAACCGACTCTGCTTCGCGAGGATTAGGTGATGTTTTCTGCTTAAAAGTGGGCCAGAAACTGTCATCTACCTTTGACCCGTTTCAAAACCACGCGCACGTGTTCGCCTCTGAGCCCTTTTGCTAATTGAATTAAAGTCTGGGTACCCGGCCAAAAGGCTTTTAACCAACAGCGAAAACCCGCCAATCCCATCACGTATACGACAAGAGGGCCCTCTCGCAAACACCTGTCGCTGTGGTTTTTTAATAACACACCACCCCTGCGATTGTTTTACCTCCAGGAAATAAACAAATTATAGCCGACTTAGTTGAATTCCTTCACTCAGCTGACAAATTATGTTGAATTATTCGAGTAAATGGGAAAGCGGTAAGTCATTTGCTTTCTTGGCAATTCACTTGATGGGCGATAAGCGCGTTAGCAGATTGTGAAAAAGTATAAAGGTGTTTTTTGCGATATAAGAGTGTTTCCCCTCAATCATTAAGATATATATACCTTAAAATTTTAGGGTCTTAAAGTTCCTCTTTAATGGTATTCCCTGCTGGAATTTATTTCAATTTAAACGCGTCATGATGTTTCCGCCCACTGTTTAAAGGGCGAAAATTCCGCTGGAGCGTGGGCGGTCGTGTAATATGCCGCTGATTTGATTTAACGATGAATTGAACACGCCCCCAGCCTGCGCCATTGATTTCTCACCTCAATCCCGGCCAGAAACATCAATTTTCGTGCTCTAAAGCCTCACACTGGCATCAAATGATTGAATAATGAAGAGGGAATGGATGAGTTCCCGCTATTTGTGACACATAATTATGATGGAGCGAATGAATGCGGGCGGAATGGAAGGAAATGATCTAAAATAAACATGTTTCCATGTTTTGGAGCCTGGCGAAAAGAAGGAAAATCATGGCGGGGGTTAAATGGAATTTGTTATGCAAATGTCATGACTCGGCTCGTTGCGCACAACATCCGTTTGCCATTTTTCCTACTGCCAACTCGTGGCGGAAGGCCAAAATGTGGAGCCACAAAAGGGCCAAAAACCAGAAGCCACCCAGTGGGTGACTCAGAGAATTGTTCGATGTAGGTGCTGATTGTTCGGCTCGAAAAATGGCTTCGGTCCTGCGGGTGAACTATGTATATATGGTTCCGGTTGAATCCCTCCCACACACACGCCAAGTTGTCCCAGCGAAAGGTAAATAAAAGTAGACCAAAGCAAAGCGAACGAAAAAATATTGTGGTCACAGGGGTTAACTTTTTTCCTGAACTCGATCTGCCGCGGCACTTGTGCTTTATTTATTTATTTATGTGAAAATGTGTGTAGATTTCTAAGCGCTTATGAATTATTGACTTTATACTCACCCGCGTCAAATATGATTTTAGAAGCCTTAAATGCTCTCTAAACAATTATTAATATTGCATATGTACTTATTAAATTTAAATACGCTTGTGGTAAACTTAACAACAAAATTAGGGTATTTTATCCGCTGGCTACTCAAATCTTTGAGCTGCCTCAGAACCTTCGCTTAAAACTTTAACCACAATCCTTCTTGGCGGAGCTCCCTAAGCTAAACATCCTTGTAATGGTTATGGGCCACTTCTGGTAATTGCAGTTTCATAAAAATAAATTCCGTATAATTTTTCCCGCCCATCTCAGGGATGCAGCTTAAGTTTCCCAGCTCATTTGAGGCTTTTCACCCAGCGGAAACCCTTTTGAGCAAGTGGCTTTCCCGCTGCGCGCGCCTCCTGACGTCTTGGATTTCCGTCAAAACTTGTAGCTGATTTATGGCCAACTTGGTGGCCGTCAAAGGACACGCCGCTAGCTCGGGTAAGCTGAGCCACATCCGCTTTGGTCGGCGCCACAGGCGCAGTCCCACAGGATTCGCCCACAACAAGGTAGTAAGCCATCCTTGATTAGCCGCCAAAGGTCGCAGCGCAGTAATGCAGCGGTTGATAAGAGGCCGCATCATAAAACTCTCATTTGCCGGTTGATAAGAGCGGCGCGTGCGGCACCAGCTGCCCATCAGCTGGGAGGTCAATCCGGGTTATTTCTGGGTCAAGTGCCGTTTCGACATGCGAATGGCCACGAGCCACTCTCGCCAGGTTTACCTGTAAAAAATGGGAAATTCGGCTGGAATACCAGTTAAAGACATTTCAAATGGAAAAAATCTGAAAATTTCTCAAGCCCTGTAACAAATGATTTAAGTGTCAGCGATTCAATTTAATCCAAAGGTTAATTAAAGCTAAGCACGTTTTCGACATCACCTACTAACTTAATTGGATTACAGAAATTTTAAAGTACCGAAAGCCAACAGGGTAACTCAAAACCCAGAGCCCGAATCCCCGTCGTCGCTTGTATTATATTCAAAATGTCCTGGGGGATGTTATAAACATAAAAATTACACCTACATACCTTACACAGACACAGACATATATATGCATATTAGTGCTAATGTCTGGAGTTTGGGCGATGGCGTCGTCAAGATAAAACTAAAATGGGAGCCCTCTGTACTTTTGTACCCGCGGAGGTGGCGAAAACTTTTCAGACGCACTGCAAACAATGACGTAGCTGCTCCATCGTCCCTCATTTATGCAAATGGCCGCCATTTGCAGCAGCACAAAGGACATGGAATCGCATGGAGGATTTATAACAGCAAATGCGTTATTTATTTGCTGTTTTGTTGTTTATGATAGTCGGCACTTTATGGCAGACCCTGTATTAGAATTATATAGTCAGACATTTAATTTTGGACAAGTCAGCCAGATGGTTTTTCATATTTAACTCATTATTTTTTTGCGGAGACAAGTTCTGTTGATGTGCCAAGTTTTTATTGTATTTGATTTCGATTTGAATTTATTACCCCGAGCTTTCAAGTGGGTCTGCCAGACCAGAGGCAGCCATGCAGAAAGGTCACTGCGGATTGGATGAGTCATTCCTGGTGGCACTTGGAGTCCTGCCTCCTGAGCACCGACTATGATGGAGCACTTGGCAAGGCTCAGGTCCTGCGGAAGGATATTTTGGAAAAAAAAACCCCACTGATAGCCACGTTGAACAGGGTGCTCAATCAAAAGGAGGTGGAGCGACTGCCTTTTCCCAGGAGGTCAAAGGTAAACCGCTTAGCAGAGACTACTCTACAGTTTATGTAAATGTCAAGCAGCAGAAACTTAAGTGCATTGAAGTGGACTAAGTTACACTTTGTTAAAAACCTACTTGCTCACTTTAAATTAGCAAGTCAACGGGATTTTTCATTTAATATAAGCTATTCAATGTCCCACTTTATTGAAGAATATTTTAGAAGTTTCAACATCTGACAAACATTTACCAACCTTCCACGAAAGTAAACTTTATTATACGTGTACAGTTTTACATTCAAATTAAATTAGCAGATGGCTAGCTTGTACAGAATAAATTATGCACAAGTTTCAATTCCTCTGGTATGCAAAGCAATGAAAAATGCATATTCATTCCGAACGTACTCTTTTATAAATAAATTCGTTCTTTGTTTTTCAATTTCCATTGCAATATATATTAGTTTGCGACTGATAGTCAATTTCAAATCAATTTCCACCTGTCACGGTCCGCAGATGCGGAAGCCGTTGTAAATCCTCCAGTTATCCATCTAGCATGCCACATGGCTGTGGCAGTTATGGAACTTCGTGCTTCATGCTGCATGCTTCGGTTCTACGGTCCTGAAAGGCGCATTGCAAGTGGAAAGTGCGTTAAGCCAATTTGAATCTGGCACGAGCTGTCGCAAGTGCAGACATCTCCAAGAACTTCAGTTTTCTTGGCCTACAAAAAATAAAGCAAATAAGCAGAATTCAGATACTCAACAGCTGGCTCTTGCAATGCAATTGCGCCCAGCAAAGACGAATGCGAAAATTTGTGAATTTTGCGGTAAAGTCAATTTTCCACTTTTCCTTGTCTGGTGTTAAAAACAACTTCGAGCGGAAGTGCAAGCTAAGCAGGAAGTTCAATTTATACACAGAAAAATTCAAAGAACAATATGTATATACTATTCTATACTGTTTCAGGGAACGAAATATCACAGACCCAATTGCAAAGTGCTTATCTGATAAATAACCTTGTAACCTTAACTTATTTTTTAGAAAAATAAATAAAAATAATAATAGTGCGTTCAGTAATTATAACAACTACAATATTTCTCCCCTTTTTTATTGCATTTTGTGTGTTTGTGTAATTTGAACAGAGTTATATTACAGAGTCCCTTTTTTGAGTGCGTGTTACGTCCTTAAATCTGCCACTGAATCCATATAGAGTTTCCTTTTTTCTGACCACTGGTCAGCTGCCAATAAATTGGTTGGCAATGCACAGTGGTTCCCCCCATAGGCCAAAAATAAAAAAATCAAAGTCCCAATTTTGACTTTAAGTGTATCATATCATTACTTTCTCATAATTGGTCTAGACCAACTCCAACGAAAATTAATATCTTAGATGTATGCTTACAAAGAAAAGTTTGAACCTTTTGAACAGACTTATATTAAGCTCTGGTCAATTTTTACAATTCCAATTTGTTTACAATTTTTGCTCTGGATATATATACTCGGTCCGGTACTGGTCCCGTACACGCTTACAATGGGAACCACTATGCAGAGGGCGGTCCTTTGGCGGTGGGATTTGTTGTGTAATTGTGCGAATCAAGTGAGACCGCAGTGGTTCGGGTCATGAAGGTTAAGCCGAGTGGAAATGTCTGTGTGATTAATCTAAAAGTGCCCCAAAAGGTTACGTTCCGTTGGTCAGCGGCGGTTCCATTAGAAAACTTTTATATCGCCGGGCGGTTAAAGTGTCAAATGCGAGCCAAATAAATGAAAACTCTTTGGCGCGTCATGCGCGTCATGATTGGCATGGCCACCCACTAGAGCGCCACCTTCCCTTTGAAAATGTTGTCTTCGGGGACGGAAAGGAAGGAAACATCATCTGTCAGGCAGCGAGGAAGCCGTCTTATTGGGAAATGAAAATATTAAAAATATATTTCGACTGTCGGGCCAGCAAAAAGCCTACGTACTGACAGGTGCGGGCAGGGAAAGTGAAGAAAAACCCAAAGGGAAAATAAATCAGCGAGCCGTAATCCGCCGCGTTGTCTCTGAACTGAGCTTTGCAAGTTTCGCCGCCTTTTCCCTGGCTTTTCAGCCGGCGAAGATGCCCCTAAACTCTGGCACATGCCACCAACGGATCAAGTTTGAGGGCTTCCTCGGAAGCCAACGAATTATTGTATAGGAAATATTCAAAAGAATAGCTGGAATTTAATTTAGTGCGATTCCGAAGTGCGTAGACTTTGACTGAAACCTTAGAAAATAAACACATTGAGTGTCGGATGATTATTTATTGCCAAGTCTGATAAACGCATTTGTGACAGCAGATGTTGCCCATCATTCAAGGCAAAGTTCAAAATGTCATCGAAGAAAATGGTATAGTTCAATAGGTCTTTAAAGGGCACATAGTCGCGAGTACACAACGAAATAAATTAGGTACTTGAAAAGAAATTGAATCGTAAAATATGAAGAGTGTATTGAAAAAGTATACATAAGACAAGCTAGATAAGTGCGATTTAAAATAATATATCTATTACATACTGGTATACGTATTTCATGACATGTCTTTCCACAATAAAGAGTTTAATTGTTATTATATTTCGTTTAATGTGGAAAATATCCCACTAGAATGCTTTAATGACTTGCGACCGCTGGCAGGAAAAACTTTGCCCACCACATTGGTATTTGGAGATGGCGCTTTCGAAAACCACTTGGCTTATCCTTCGCCCACTTCCGCTGAAAACAATGCTGCGCTCTGCTCGTCGGCTGCCCAAACAATAAACATTAAATTAATTTCCTCGAGCGATTTCCACCCACGCAGCGAGTAAATTTTACTCACCCCCACCCATTCGAGCTTAGTGCTGCATTTCCGGTGGGCATGGGTAGTGTATATACGGGTGTATCGGCGTTCCTCAATTCCACAAACACAAACTGGGTCGTTGTGGTCATTATAGAGGGTATAAAACTTGATTGTTCGCCTTACGACATTTGGCTGCCTTATAAATAGACAGGCGGACACTTTCACTGGGTGCAGTGGTCATGGCGGTGTTGCAGCAACATGCAAGTCGCAGTAATGACGGCGCCAGTTTTCGTTATGAATGAAAATGCCCGGAAAAGCAGCAACATTTCCGCGGCGCATGCCCAGTAGCAACATATCGACTAGCCGGCAACATGCAACATTGTTGCCAGGCGGCAAGCCGGAAAACTTAAGCGGAAAATTCGGCGGCACAGTTGGCAGTCAGCATTCATCGCGTTCGCGCCAGGAAAAGCGTTCGGAAAACGAATTTCGAGATATTTTAAAAATATCACCCATACGCACGGGAGAGCGAGTGCCTGAAACGAGAGTGAGAGTGCACTGATATTCAGCAAATAAATAAAAACCAAGTTTTGTTTATTCAAAATCAAACGGAGAAAGTGTTTTTATAATGTCTTCCGAAGTATATAATCAAGTGAAATCGGCTGCCAGCAGCTCATTAATTTATAAATAAATATATTTAATATATTCTGGCGTGTGTGTGAGTGAGCAGCATCGATAAAAAGCTCCCCGAAGAAATTTCTTTTCGGAGGCGGAACGTGAAAACAAATTACTAAATTATCTTCGCCGAGAAAAGCGCAGAGAAAGCCAAGAACTCTCAGCCCAAAATACCAAAAAAAAAAATCGAATCGCAGATCATTCCATTCCAATTTGATTAACCCCATCGCTCCGACCGTCCCTTGGCATTGATTGTTGACATTCTCGCCGCCAAGATATGCAAATGGGAATATGCGAATATCTTGCACACACACTCGTGTTGTAAATTAAATTCCCAAGGTAAGCAAATAAGTCTTAATAAGCCCATTAAGAAAACAGCCAAAGGAAACAAAAACAAAACGGCAAACGTGTGTCATAAAACATGCGTTTTCCTTAAGAAAGCAAAATGTCAAGTGGCTTTTTTATTAGCATCCTTGGGTGTGGAAAATCCTCATGATTTCCATGTCGATAAGCCACAGCATGTTGAATATTAAAAAGATTAATTTATTGCGCTGGGAACCTCCCATGTGGCTTGTCAAGTGAAAATATTCCATAAAGGCATTTTTATTGTCTGGCGAAAATAATGGAGAAGGACTCTCCTCCACCGAGCGCCGAGTCATCCGTGAGATGCAATCGCTCCAACATACTCAATATCCCAGAAAGTTTCATTGAAAGTGGCTTCTTCAGTTTCTCGTTTTTATTATAACACACGAATTCTAAAGAAAACATCTTGAAAAGAGTTCTTTATTGTATACAAAATATTACACAGCCCCTCATCGAATTCTATATAATTTTGCAACAATGCAGAACAAGTGCGTTACACCTCTTATGCACAGCACTAAATCGATTTTACCTGGCTGGAAATACAATTTAATTTAAGTGGAAATAAAGAAAAGAACTCTAACAAACAAGCTGACTCTGTGTAACTACATTTATTTTAACAATTCAAGAAGAATTTTAATATTACTTCATTTTTGTCGAGTTATTGCCTCGGAAAGCAATTCCTAACGAGGCCTCGTTGTTTGGAGAATATATAGTTGTTTTTGTTTTCTTCAAAAGATAGACAACATGTATAAAGCTGAATAACTTTCGAACCAGCAGTCGATCTAATATAGCTGCCTTGGGCTTTAATTGCCTTATTAAACTACTTTATTACCATTTTGTCTAGCTGTTTTGTTGCCAAACTTTGTTTGCTGAAACTTTTGGGCAGGTATGCAGGGCACTAAGTTCTCAAGATTTAAATTTTAATTAAAAGCAGAAACCTAATAAGAGATGATGGAAAGATTACAGTGAGAAGTACTAATAAAGTTTCTCCAGAATTTCTTGGCCTTAAATAAATACAGGATGCTCGTAAAGTAAATTTGCATGCATCTTTTTGTTAGCCTTATATATATTTGTACAGGTGCCGCCATTCAAATTTATTCACATGCACTTTCTTTGCCCACACAGTGCATATTAATTTACTAAATGTTGCAAATTTGTTTCCACGCCAGCTGGAAAGTAAAAACAAGTAGGAAGGTGGAATAACTCTGACTTGGAGGGAAAACAAATAGCAGCCGCACTGGATTTCGTTGGCCTTGGGTTAAATGCTGTAGGCAAATAGATCTTGAGCCCTTTCCCCCCTCGCTGCTACTTAATGTCGCAATGATTAAGTATACGCCGCGTGGTACTCTGCAGGCAACAATGCAGCGATTATTTACCTTAAACGCAGCCATTCAGGAAAACAACCGCGTCAGCTATTAAGGAGAAAAATTGTAGATTACACGGAAAGATATTCACATAGCAGTTGCCTATCCTATTCCATAGTTTATTTAAATATTTTCAAAGTTTTTTGACATCGATGTTTTTCAAAAAACTAGCCATTTTCTTATGAATGCTTTTCAGAGGTATATTTTTGTTAATGAAACGTGGAAATTTAATTTTTTCTTGTGGTGAAGAGTAACAAAGAAGAAGGCGTTGGTGCATAAATCAGTTGTTCCATGGAGAGCATTCGGCACCTGGCCATTGAGCAATCAAATTGTGCGAATTCCGGCAATTAGTAGAGCTGGCTGAATGCCTTTCGGAATAGCCAAGAGCTCGGCAGGATGCTCATTAAAACGAAATTGCAAGAGAAATATGCAAGTGACAGCGGGGTGAACCAAACAAAACCAGGCTGGACATTCACGGCACCCCTGGTTTTGAGTAAAGTCGCATTTTTGTATTTCTTAGCGCTTTCCTTTGGTTCCGTCTGCCAGATTGTCGAGAGCAAAAGCCTTGAAACTGTCAACTAAAAATAAATCGCAAAGAGCTCGCTTCTCTCTCTTTCGCTGCGAAATATAATAATTATAATTTTGTGTTTTCATTTCATGCCGCCAACCAGATTCTTTGACTTTTATATGTTTTATTTTTTATTTGGCTTTATATGCTCAACATGCGGCTAAGCGGTTCGCGGTTCTATAAGTTTTGCGTTCAGAAAACACTAAATCCAATGCTGTATGTCTATAAGTATAACGAATTCCGCTGGCACACGGAATCACAATGGAAAAGTGGAAGGCAACCATAAGTTAATATACTTAAGCTGCTTAATTAAATAAATTCGGCAAAAATGCCAGCCGTCGAATGAAATATGGCAAGAAGTATGGTGTCGATTTATAGGGGTTCTTCGTGTGTTTTTCTCTCTAATTTTTTGTTTTATTGTTAGAATGGTTAGTGCTCGTTGAACAAATAAATCTTGTATCTTAAACATTTCTATAGCTATCCACGTGTTTCTTGATTTAATAAAAAGTATAAAGGTCCTTGGAATATTATTAATTATTATTTTTTTAAGCAGTAATGTATAGGCATACAATTCATATTAAATGAAGCGTCAAATCAGCCAAATTAACAAATGTTTACAACTTGCTTCGATCCAATTTGCCTAATTAATTGCATAGCCAAGGTATTTATGCCTGCAATTCGTTACGCCCTTAATTAATAGTTACCACCTGTTAAGCCATCAATACCATGTTAACATTCGTTTCAATCAACCCACTTAAATGGGAAATACAAATCTGCTGAGCACATGCCAAAATCCCAGCCAAATGGAAATGACACAATCCAGACAATCTGGCGCCCAAACTAAACATGGATTTTCCACACCAAGCCAAATGCACTCATGGAAATCAAACAAAAGAAAACTAGAGAAATGGGAAAACAAAGAGGAAAACGGTTGGCGAAGAAGCATTCCACATGCAAATTGCTTTTTGAATAATTAAGCTTAATGCCGCTCACAGAATGAAACATTAATTGAAACTATTTGTCGCTCAACATGAAAAGTGAAAGGATGCGACGTGTCTGTTCTATTTATCCTGGCATTGATTTGGCCATAAAACACACGGCTGTAAATAAAATCCAACTCAATTATCCACATTTGATTTAATTGCTTCGACACTTAAAAGTGCAATTAGCATTACGAGTTGCATGGCCAGCACTTGAAACTAAAAATGGAAAAATTGGAAAAACCGATTATACCTTAACTGGAAAAATCGTGCGGCTCAGTCAAAGTTCACACAACTGCCCTCAGTTCTTTTTTTTTTTTTTTTTGAAGGAGCTTAAGGGTTTAAAGTTTTTTCGGATGGCTGGCATGTAGATTTCAGTCAGCTTTCAGTGGTTAAGCCGCGTAATCCGAGCTGTATTTATGGTTCTTTCAGCCATTCAGAAAGCTGTAAAAAGCGGTTTGCCCAAACTGCGGATTGTTCTAGTCACTGGAATTGAAATTTATGTTCGCTTCGATTTAGTTGCAGATCAAATGTCTGCTTTACTGGAATACATCCTTACCAAATGAAAAGCATTGCAACATAGTACAAATTAAGTTACAATATTACATACAAATACAATCTTAAATTATATTGGTACTTGCCCATTTCAACCTAATTAAGGTATTCCAAAAATATGGACAGGACATTCGAGAGTACTCATCCTGCTCGAAACGCTCTTTGATGTTGTTTGTTTTTCCTGGAGAACATGTGAAACAACAAAAGCCGATAAAAAACGCCTACCACAGTAACAAAGAGCAAAAGGCAGTGAAACTGAAAAAGCCTCTGTTTTCCTTTTTCCGCGTGACAAAAAGCAAGTGGCTGGGCATTCCGAATACCAAAACTGCTGTGAGCCAGCTGTGAGGAAAAATTGCTGGCTAGGATCGACAATATTTTTTTTGGCCAAACTGGGAAAAAAAGTCATTTTCGTGTGGGCGATTTACCAATGTCAGGGGCGTAAAAAGTAAATGTGTGAGTCACACGGAGGCAGGGTAACTAAAGCAGAACACGTGCAGGCCGTCAGCAATGGCAAAAAGGGTCAGAGGCATTAAAGATAATTGCCCTTATAATTGCCCGGACAGTTGCTGCTGCTGCCGGAGGCGAAAGTTCCACGAAAGCACTTCAATTCTCGCCTCTAATTGAGATAATCGCATTAGGAGCCCAGGGTCGAAACAATGAAACCCAATGGACGTGGATGGGTCAGTGCTCAACGACACCTGCATTCCAATGACCGCAAATCGCTGACCACTTAACATGCAAACAACTGCAGCGGACACTTCAGTTAATCAAAATGCTGCTGCTGCACAGAGATAACAAACGCAAATTCACCAAATATCACGCATACGCAACGTGTGCGCCCTTTGCCCTCTATACACCCACCACCACCACCAGCCCATTCATTCTGGTTTTCTGCACTCTGCGGTTAACTGAGCACGACCACAAACATCACAAAAACACCCAGGGCCACAATTACATGTATCATATAATCAGCAACAGCAATTGCCGTACTCTTTGTTTCACTAACCTGGTCGTAAATGACGTCAGCATTGATTCACAATTATTTTCGGCATGGGAATGTATATTGATTTCCTTATGCAGCAGAGGGAATAAGTCGCACAGAAGTCCTGCTTATGCCGACTGGGGGAAAAGAGTTATAATATAATTAAAGCACATTAAACAACATTCTGACATTTCTGTTCTATTTGCATTAACGAAAAAACAATCTTTTTAAGAACACTCAAAATAATATATTTTCTAATGAACTGAATATTTCAATGTTGTTTAATAGGATCTACTGAATTTTTTAGTCAGTACCCTGTTAAAGATACAATATTATATGGGCGTGTGTTGACTGATTTGCTTGGCCACTGGATGAGATATCAGTCTCTGCTCGCATTTTGGCCCAATTCTTGGTATATCTGTGCCTTTGTTTGCTGGCCAAATGGTTCGTGGGTGCGTGTGGGTGAGTTCCGATTTCGATTTTGGCCACTTAAGCTTGATTGATGTGTCAAAACTGTGACATTCAATGGGCGCGGCGGTGTGGGAATTCGTGATATTTACACGTGGCAACGACGTATTTAGTGCGGCGCAAAAACCCTTAAATGATTTAGTGGCCACACTTGTTGCCAGACAATTCGATAAGGGCCGAGAACAAATAAAGTGAATTAAATCATTAGAGTGTGACAAACATAGGACCTTCATTAAAGGATAACGGCCAATAGAAGCCGACACGCTTTATGCGGCAAAAACCAATTTCAATGGCAATTAGGGCCATCCTTTTCCGGACACGAAAATGATTCCGACTAATGGGCTACTTTGTTAGCCCTAATAGTAGAGATTACGTTCTGTGTTGTTAAACATAGTGCATGTGGTATCAAAACTGACAAACTGATAGTAACAACATGATTATATTTATAGCCAGATAATTTTTATATGATCAAAAAGTGATATGAATGCGTTCAAAAATATATGTTTTTGCAGTATCCAAGAGCTGATATTATTTAACTAAATCTAAAATAGAATTCAACGTTTCTGTGTATTTGGATTTCCCTTTAAATGTTCGCATTCCTCTCGCACTTATTGGAATCCCCCTTTGGAAAATTGTTATAGAAAATTCCTAAGGGATATCTTAACGCGCCCATCCTCCGGCATCTTGGAATAGTTAATTTTCAGAAAATTAAACTCTAGACGAAGCCAAGAGCTCAACAAATGGCCAAATCATTTTGAAACGTAATAACCTTGTTCTAATTATAGAACTAATTGTTACAAATTTACCTGTGAAAGCAGGCATCAATTAGGCTTCCTTTAAAACAACAGGAGCAGGAGGCCAGCAATTGACACCAAAGGCATTTATAATGAGCACAGAAAATGTTTTAGGTCTCCGGAAAGAATACATATATCTTACTTAGTTCCCCACCAACAGCCACGCAAATAAGTTTGTTTGGGGAAACAGGGGAGAAGCTTCTTGTTGTTAATCGATATAACCTAAGTTACCTTTCTCAAGCACAAAAGTTACTGCCAATTATAATAATTCCGTTACTTCAAAATCCATAAACTTCATCCATAAAAATAAGCTTGAAAGATGCAACTTCAGTGATACAAATTATATACATTTATAATCACATTAAATAAAGTCCAAAGGCTTCCCTTTATAAATTACCTCCTTTAAAAATGTGTATTTCAGTGCTAGCTGGCAACCTTGTTTAAAATGACCTTCCATTTTTCATTTCCTATTTTGCAGCTTAAAGTGTCGACGGCGCCGGGTGGAAGACAGGACAAAGGACATCGTCATCAGGTGCTCGTGACCCCTGAACCGTGCAACAATAAGTATCCGACCTGTGGCCGCAGAATTGATGTTCGTGCGAAAGTTACCCGTCGGCTGCCTAAATGCTACGCCCACGATTCGAGTAGGGTTAGGCTTACGCATCGGGGAAGTGGGTCAGTAGACTCCGGGAGCCATGAGTGGTGCAGCGGTTGCGCGGCTCCTGCTCCGCCTGGAGCTACCCTCGCCGGGAGTAATGCCACCACCGCCCACGGACTACGATTACGGAGGACCCATCAGCGACGATGAGTTCCTGGCCAGTGCGATGGCCACCGAGGGCCCAACGGTTCGCTACGATCTGTTTCCGCAGAACAATAGCCAACCCACTCTGCACATCGTCCTCAACCACACGGAGGTGCAAACTGATCTGCAATATCCGCACTACGAGGACTTGGACCTAGATCCCGATCCGAATTGGACGCGAATCTGCGAGGATGTGTACAACCCACTGCTGGAGAACAATCGCATTGAGTTCTGGGTGTGCGGAGTACTGATAAATATCGTTGGCGTCCTCGGCATCCTGGGCAACATAATATCCATGATAATCCTCTCCCGGCCGCAGATGAGATCCAGTATCAACTACTTGCTCACCGGCTTGGCCCGCTGCGATACGGTGCTGATTATCACCTCCATCCTGCTGTTCGGAATACCCAGCATATATCCGTATACGGGTCACTTCTTCGGCTACTACAACTACGTATATCCGTTTATATCGCCGGCGGTATTCCCTATAGGCATGATAGCCCAGACAGCTAGTATATATATGACATTTACGGTGACCTTAGAGAGATATGTTGCCGTTTGCCATCCTCTGAAAGCGAGGGCACTCTGCACCTACGGAAGAGCTAAGATATACTTCATAGTTTGTGTGTGCTTCTCGTTGGCCTACAATATGCCCAGATTCTGGGAGGTCCTGACTGTCACCTATCCCGAACCGGGCAAGGATGTTATACTCCACTGCGTGAGACCTTCGAGACTGAGGAGATCGGAGACCTACATCAACATATACATACACTGGTGCTACCTGATAGTGAACTATATCATACCCTTTCTCACCCTAGCCATACTAAATTGCCTGATATACAGGCAGGTGAAGAGGGCTAATAGGGAGCGCCAGAGGTTATCCAGATCAGAGAAAAGGGAGATCGGATTGGCCACAATGCTGCTGTGCGTGGTGATAGTGTTCTTTATGCTCAACTTTCTACCGCTGGTGCTCAATATATCCGAGGCCTTCTACAGCACCATCGATCATAAAATAACGAAGATCTCCAATCTACTGATCACCATCAATAGCAGCGTCAACTTCCTCATCTACATCATCTTCGGCGAAAAGTTCAAGCGCATTTTTTTACTCATTTTTTTCAAGCGCCGCCTGAGTCGTGACCAACCGGATCTTATCCACTACGAGAGCTCCATATCGAACAACGGCGATGGAACTCTGAACCACCGATCCTCCGGCCGCTTCTCGAGGCACGGCACCCAGCGGAGCACCACCACCACCTACCTGGTGGCCACCGGAGGACCAGGCGGTGGGGGATGCGGTGGTGGCGGTGGCAATAATTCCCTCAACAATGTCCGACTGACCCAGGTCTCTGGATCACCCGGCCTGGTCAAGATCAAGCGGAATCGAGCTCCCTCGCCTGGTCCAGTGGTCTACTTTCCCGCCCGCGAAATGCAGAGATCCGCATCCACAACCAATTCAACAACCAATAACAACACTTCTATTGGTTACGACTGGACCCTGCCGGACAGCAAAAAACTGGGACACGTCTCCTCCGGATTCTGAGATTGTGTTCGGGTGAAAACGCTTAGAAGGGTTCACAGGGAAGAGGTTGACTTAGAGCACCAGTCTTGTAAATAGGAATAGACACGGAAATAGGGTTTAACAAACAGCTGTGGTCAAAATAGTAGTAGCATTTCTTTAAAATTGGCAAATGTAACATTGGGATTTTAAAGGAGATATGATTTCCAATCTTAATAATATATTATAAAAAAAATTAATTACTTTAAATAATTTGGTGAATTTCACGAATTTTAAATAATCAAATCTAAAAAAACGATGAATGCGATTTTGGGTAAATAATTATTCTGTTATTAAAGGTGAACGTAGCTTTCTAAATTTAATATAAACATTTTCAAGCTGGCATGAGTGCCCGAGAATGCTAATATTTTGACCGGAGGTGTAGCTACTAAGTACTACTATAGTTTGTACAGAAGGCATAAACTATGCGCTCCAAGCGTTGCGTTACTTGTGATAAGCGTTAAATGTTTCCTTCCCCAATTTCTCTACTACTCCTCCAGAACTTAACTCGTTGATATAGATTTTAAGAAAGTTAGTTTCAGTGGCGGCCAGGCTGAAGAAAATAGTTTCTTAGACTGAGAGTTTTGATATTGTTTTCCCAACGTTTTCCTATCATTTCACCGGTTCAATGAATTGAATTTGTATCAATTTCGCACTAAATTAGTCATCGAAACTTTCTCGAACCCAATATCGTTTCACTTTCTACTGGCCTTTGTCCGAACTTTTATTTATTAGCGTAAACTTTAGCTGCCTCTAATTAAATATCCTTTACGACGCATTTCTCGGCCGAACTTGATGAATGATTTTCCTTTTCTTTGGCTGATTTGGGTTTCCCGAACTTTTCGATTTTCCTCACACTTTCCCGGAAACTGGGGTTCTTCGGGTCCAAATATACAAAGGCCGGGCAATCTGTCAACTTGTCAGAAAGTTTTTAAAATGCCGCTCAAAGTTCAGTCAGCTCAAAAGTTTGCCAGCATTATTTAGTCGCCCGAAAAACTCAAGTAGCTCAATTTAACAGCAAATGCAACAATAATAAACAACAAAGGAAAAAGACATTTTCAGGTGTTCACAAACGAATTATTTTTACTGCTCCTTGTCCCATAAAATATATAATACCCAATACACTGTGTAAATACTTTTAAGAGTTATGTATATACTTATGATCTAGTATGCCAAGCATAAACGAAAACCAAAGAGATTTAGATTTCAATTGAAGTCCAGGAAAGGGGATACTAAGTTATTGTTTTGAGAAATTTGATGATGAAAAACAATAATAATGTATTATAATAAATTGTAAAGCTTCTCCTTTATTCTTATAATTCAGCAGCAATTCTTCAACACTTTAATCAATTCTATAAATAGAAAACCAATGATTTAGTTTCCCCTTTTCCTAATAAAAATATACCTTAATTCAACTAGATCTAGATTAGCTTTAATATTGTATAGTCTTAGCGAATACGTAATCGAAACTAATTTAAACAAATTCAACGATTGTGCAAATAAATGATGATGAGAAATCCGAAATGCTTTTAGTGTGCGAATATATTAGCCCATTCGGTGGGCATGATTTGCATTGATTTTCAGATTTTGCACCGCAATTACCACAGCCGCCATAATAGGCAAAGTTTACTAGCCAGACGCAGTTTGGAAAATGATAACGAGCACTTAAGACGGCCACTTGCAATTCAATTTGGCCGGGTCCTGTCGGATAATTGCCAGCGCAGTGTCAGGCCGATGGGAAAATCTCGGTTCTCGGGAAATCTAAACCCGGGGAGATTAGAAACGATTGGTCGGCGGAGGAGGAGGGCAGAGGAGGTGAAGGTCCTGGCGCATTTGCGTATCTTATGCTAAGCACGTTGGCAGGATGTCGACTTTAGTCAAGACAGTCGGGAAGCCGGTAATAATGCTCGACAGGCTCACAAAGGAATTTAAATAATAATAACCATAACAATAAGATACAAACACACACGCACAGAGGGGGTGGGTGGTATGGCAGCAAAGTCGACTTGCCCAGGTGCCAACCCGCCGTGGTGAATTACGGTCCGCACGTGAGCCCCAACCTAATAATGGGGATATAAACCGATCCGAGATAACGGCAAATAATTGGAACAAGGGGCGCCAACAAATGCACAACCCATTTAAAGTGGATATTATTGCATGTTTCCTGAAACTGGCATACACCCATTCGTGCTCTGTTGCTAATATATGGTTTTAATATACCCAAATTATATGGAAAGCTCTGCTTTCGGAAACAACTAATTGAGAAAAATTGCCAGTTGAGTCGTCCAATAACTTTAATTGGTAATATCAGTCAGGCACTGTGATTTTATCTATCCAAAGTACTCTTTTTTCGAAATGTTGACAGAACGCTGAGTATCTGAGGCAGGAAGTTTGAATCAGACTAGTTAATATATCAAATCGTTTTTATCTGCCACCTCAGTGAGAACTCCAAAGGTAAGCACATAATTAGAGGTATGAGTTGCACAGGATCTGGCAAACCTCATGAAATACTTTAATGCCTCGGGCTTAGCGATTCGGATCCTTTTGTGAGTGCCAAAAACAAAGGCGCCGAGGAAAACTCTATTGTTTCTGCCAGCAGTGAAGTGTCACCACGCTGGGCGATAATAAATCAGCTCCGGATAATGTCAACACCATGGCCCCGACGACCCCGAGTAAATATTTCTGCTGATGACTTTGTCGCTGGTGTCGCCCTAACAGTTTGATGCGTTTTTGATGCTGCTGGGATTATCATTATTCGGGCTCCAAGTGGCGATGGGCCTTGGATTGAGTCTTTGACAAACGACAAACAGTTTTCTGGCTTTTTCTCAGCTGGACGCGAGGCATCGATGACAAAGTGTTGACCCTGTCGCGCTGTTTGCTAATTAATTAGCCGTCTTTTGTCCAAAACATCGAAGCTGTGCAGCGTCAAAATTTTAATTAATGTTGGCCATGTGATTCGCCGGAATTCCAAGTTCACAAACTTCGCACTGCTTGCTCTCCTGGCGCAAGGACGACAGGACGAAAGTCGAAGACAATGGCAAACAATGCCAAACATCGGGCATCGTGATGCCGCGTAACAAGGGGCACTTGTTCGCCATCTAATACACAACTAAATTCCCCAGGCCCCACTTTATCCGCCGGAATGACAATGACGTGGGGAGCCGGAGGCGTCCTGACAGCTATCCACACCCGGGATCTGAACGTTAGTGCCAAGTGTACCCGACCACGGAAATTTCGCTTCATTTCTAACTTTTTTCCCCCACCCCACACACACTACATACTGCGGAAAAACTCTGAATTATTCTGGACTTAACTTTGGAGGTAAATTAGCTCCGTACAAAAAAATTACATTAAATGCGGATTGAAAACCACTAGACTAAGCTTCTAAAATGTTTGCAAATTTGGTTGAAATTTTATAAATAAGACAGTTTTCTGGCAGTGCATCTGTATGCCTCCATTACCGGAAACACTCGCATAATTAGCTTTGAACAGCCCTCAATTACAGGGCAACGCAGTCCCACTTCTTCATTGGTTAGTTGACAATTGGATGGGCAGATGTCACAGGCAGAAAACAAACAGTTCTCTGTAAACAATGCTCAACATTTGGAATTGACTATGGCAGCAAGGACAAGAAAAATCGAATATAAATTACTCCCTTTAATAAGAACGCGAGGTGTAGAAGGTTTAATGGGTTTCAAGGGGATAAAACGATTTCCTTTATATGACAAATATATACTTTAATGTATAGTTTCCTCATCCATATTCATCAATGACAAGTTCAAATCAATTGTATTGATAAGCGCAATAAGTAAACATAGTTTGAAGCCTAAACAAAAAGCTGATTCAACTTTAAGTGCCAAGAAAGCCAGCATAGTAATATTAAAAAAAATCCATAGAAAATACAAAGCCCACTCGACATGAGCTTCACATTATTTCCACATTGACTCACAAAGAACAGCTGAAAACACACAAATAGACGAATATAAATAGACAATATTTACAAATTGTGACATTCAATAACTTGGAAACATGCTGAACTGACACCTATCGCTGCCCCGCCAAAAGGACCAAGAAAAAAAGGACAATAGGATGTGAAAACACACTTTGCGACGCCGCTAAGTATGCCACACGTTTTGTGGCCCATATATTTTATATGTGGCTCCAGAAAATGTCTGGCGACGAAAAGCGTTTTAAACACGCCAGAGGGGGCGTGTCCATGGCAGCCATTTCGACTGCCAGCTTAAAGGAGATGCACTCGAAAAAATATCAATAAAATTATATTTCAAATATTTTTTTATTCCTAACTATACATATAGCTTAATAAGTTTAAATCATTTGAATGGTAACGTTTTTAATAATTGTTTAAATGTATACAAATTGTGAGGCAATTGCTCTTTTCTCATATACTTCAGTGCAAATTCAGACAAGTGGATTTTTCGAGTGATGACGAGCAGCAGCCCAGACCGCATCTGTCGACCACGACGACGACGACGATGGCGATGGCGATGGCGATGAAGTGTCGAACCGTGGATATATTCAGTTCAGCATTCGTATTGTTGCTTTTGGGACTGCAAGTGTGCGACATTTGACGAGGGACCGAAATACCCGGCAAAGGAGAGGAAAAGGACCAGATTTGTGGGTGACATTGAAGACAGGCCGTGTCAGGCGGCCTTTGTGGTATTGATTTTATGCAGAATTTGTTGGCAATGATAATTTACAATTTGTATGCGGTCTAGCAGAGAAACTCCAGCATGTGGCCCAGGCTGGGAAGGTAGGTATCCGGCACCATGACCTTCTTCTTGGGGTCACCCTCCTCGATGATCTGCTGCACTTCCTTCGGGGTGTTCACACCACTGCCAACCATCAGGGATTGGAAACCACAGTTGGAAGCGAAGTGCATATCCGTCTGCAGTCTAAGAGGGAATATTTTTATTAAGATATGAGGAATTACAAACAATATATGTTATAACCACTTACGTATCGCCCACCATTAGTGTGGTTTCCGGCTTTATGGCCCCGGACTTCATGAGTGTAGACGCCATCCAGGGATTGGGTTTTCCTAGCACCAGCGGCGACCTTCCGGTATAGGCTTTCATGGCAGCCAAGGTGGCACCGGCGCCCACCATCACCCGGTTGTTTCCGATGGGATAGGCGGCATCCAAACAGGTGCCGAGGAAAATGACATCGGGATTCAGCAGATAGCTGCCGGTTCGAACCAGCTTAGCCATGTTGAAGCCCTCATCCCGGCCCACAATCACTGCTCCCACATCGGGATCCAGTTCCAACTCAGTGACGAACTCGTGCATGGGCTTCTCCAGCTTTTCGGACATTTTCAGGGAGCAAATGCCAAATTTTTCCAGCTCAAAATGAACTCCTTTCTCGCCCATGACGAAAACCTTCTTCTGGAAGTTTTTGACAGCCAGGAAATTGGCACACGAAAAGGACGAAGTCAGCACATTATCCTCCTTGATCTCTATACCAAAACCTTGAGCCTTATCGGCCATCTCCTGCCTCGAAATCTCCGAATTGTTAGAGATTATAAAAGTCTTTCGGCCGGTGGTGTTCAAGTAATTGAAAGTATCCACAGCTCCGTCAATTGCCTTCGAGAAGTGCCAAAGGACTCCATCAGCATCATGGATCACGGATTCGAACGAGGATAGCCATTGGCGAACCTGTTGCTTCGGCAACTTGGTCAAATCTGTGAAAGTATGCTTGAACATAGCTTCCCGATCGGATCCAGTGTTTCTCTAGTCTGTGTGTTGAGTAAAAACTAGCAGAAGCTTTGATCGAGTTCCAGTAATATTTTAAAACAAAATTATGACCCAACTATTGATTTTATTGGAAATCCATACAAATTATCTATGTCGAGAAGATAAAAAGGGCAACAAATTGGATAGTTTGGGCACATATAGATCAGGAACTTGCTGATATAGTAATGGAGCCTTAGATCCCTGAGCCTCAATGGCATCCTGATAGCTGTTAACTCCGGTGCCCACCAAAAGAGTCTGGAAACCACACTTGTAGCCCAAAAGGATATCTGTGCACATGCTGTGAAGTGGCAGGCAAAACCAAATATTAATCTTAAAATAAACCTATTTTAAATATCACTCACGTGTCTCCTATAATCAAAGTCCTGTCCGGCTGAATAACTCCCTTTTGCATCAAGTCGATGCACATGTACGGATTGGGTTTTCCACAGGTGAAGGGCATCCGTTGACTGGCCGCCTGAATGGCAGCCACCATCACTCCGGCGGAAGGAACCATTCGTCCTGGAGCCGCCGGAAGTGCCGCATCGCGACTTGTGGCCACAAACATTACCTCGCTGTCTTTGAGATAGCAACACGCCTTTGTCAGCTTGATCGTATTAAAATCCTTGTCAGATCCCACGACCACAGCACCCACATTGGGATCCAAGAAGATACTGTGGATGTGATCTGGCATAGAGAAGCCCTGCAGAGAGGAATGATCCAAGGGCAAGGACTCGATTCCCACCAACTTCAGTTCATCGACGATTCCCTGGCCGCCCACTACGTAGCACTTTTTGTTAAAGCTTTTCTCCTTCATAAATTTGGCTAAGGTCTGGACCGAGGAAAGGATCTCATCCTTGGCCACCAAGAAACCCATTTCCTGAGCATACTTGCAGATGCCCTCGACCGAAGTCACTGAATTATTGGTGCAAATAAAGGCCTTCTTTCCCATGGCACGAAGTGCGTTGAATGTTTCGGCTGCATTTTCAAGGACCTTGTCGTGGCTCCACAGGACACCGTTTCCATCGAATATGATCGTGTCGATTGTCTTTAGCCACTGCTGTATACCATATTTGTTGAGGCCAAGAAGTTGACATCCACTCTTTTGGAAAGTCTTATTTAGGGCCAAATTCATGTTTAATTCAGGTGGGTATTAGGTTTTTGAGTGGAAAACTTTAAAGGAAATTGATTATGTAAACAAAGCATCCACTTTCATTGAGTTAGTTAGTTCACTAATATATTCCATAACAGAGAGTCTAAAATTAGACATGCTATTTAGGATTAAATCTTTCTCTTTGGGAAGTCAACCTTGACCTTTTGCCCCCAAACTTATGGCCTGTAAGTTGCAGCGAAGAACCGCAAGCGAAACGCTTTCGGGCCCAGAACTAGATTAGTTTTAAGCAGTTTGGGCTACGAGGCTGTCGGAATCAATTGAAAGTTTCCTTCGGGTGTCTGGGTGTCTTGGTGCCGGCTTTTTAACTTTTCAGCTGTCGGCAACGACTCCCCGGGAAAATGTCATCGGCGACGCATTTAATTCACTAAACTTTTGCACATTTGTTATTTGGAATGTAGGAGACGGGATTGGTCGAGGACCAAGTTGTGGTTGCGTGGCGTGGCAAACGTCGCGGATAACTTTTAATTGTGCGCAATGAGCGAAGGCCAAGTCAGGCGGTGAATGCGACGGCAGTTCCTTGGGGCAACCACCCAGTGGCGCCACCCACTTTCTCTCCCAGGGGAGTCACTTCCGTTGGTGTCGACGTATTTTCGGCTTTTCACACGGACACGAAATAAAATAATTTATTACTTAGAGATCAGAACTTTTCTTAAACACCTATTTCTGAGCAAATATTCAGTTTAAGTTAAGTCATCCTTGAAAATTTAACATTATTGTCTAGCACAGATACAAACTGTATTTCAAGATGGATATTTTTCTCAGTGCTTGCCAACGGCTGTCATTTGGCTTGTCCCGCTGCGCCAATTAAAATGGCATTCAGCTCCATTGTTGATAACGCTGTCGCCTTGAAGGAGCGCCTTTTAAGCTGCCCCACAAATCCGACACTTGTCCGGCTCCAAAGCCAAAGCTGAAGCCAAAGCCGATGCCGGAGCCAGAATCCCGGATTGCGCCGCACCTTGACATAAATTCATTAAATCTCTTGTCCCTGCGGCAACTGCGCCCCGGGACAGCGAGCATTTAACGGATTTCCCTGGCTCTTTGGACGGGTCCGTGTTGAATGGCCGCCGGTCAGAAGTGTGCAGTACCCGCTTTCCTCCTCCTCGGCGACTTTAAAAAAGCAACGCAAATTGGCAAACGAGCTGAATTTGTGGCTGAATTTATGGCTGAGCTGCCTGAGGGGCAAATCAAAAGCTAACGAGCGAGTTTTGTGCTCTCCACCCGAGCACCAAACGCGATTTTTCAAATTTCCGCCTGTAAATAAGGAAGAGTTTACACGATACTTATGCTGGCATATTTGGTGGAATTAATTAACATGTATACGGAAATAAGTGCCATTTTGTGTATTTTTGATAATGCCACTTTGAGTGCTTGAGCATTTAGTTGAGAACCAAATACAAAATTAAATTGGGCTTAAAATGTATAAAAGAGTTCTGATGAACATTTTAACAAGCTCACGAAATCTTAAATTCGAATCCAAAACTGTGTGGTTAGTTGGAAAGTTTAATCCTATTTTCAATTCACCTGAAAACACTTGTCGCCTGTCTGCCTAAACTGGGTTTACAAAATGTTTATGTTTTTCTGTTTTACCTGGCAAGAGTTTTTGGTAAGTGGGCAAGTGCACACGAAGCCTTCCCAATTTGCTCGAGTGGAAAGTGCTTCGGATTTTTCCATTTGCCTAGATCTCAATTTGTTCAAGTATTGGGCTTAAATGTACATTGATAGATGTGGATGGATTCGAAAAGAATGCATTTTCTTTTTTTCCGAGTCGAAGGAAAAACAAAAACAGGCGAATTTCAAACGCCAGACATCGAGAGCTACAGTAACAAATGAAATTTTAAGCACAAAGTTTGCTGAACTCAATGCTGCTTTCTTTTCCACCCCTGACTCCAAACCCAAGAAAAAGAAAAAAAGGAACCAAGTCCGAAACTTTTTTATTAAGTTTACAAGGCCAAGTAAATTTCTCGATCCCTGGGGCCTGCGCCAGTTTTCCCTAATTAATACCTCGAGTCGTGGGGCTGCCCAGAAGTAATGAATGAAACAAATCCACTTGATTTATATGCTAATCAAGCCTGGCCTGTAGCCACAACTAACACTTCGGGCCATCGACAGTTGCTTTAACCATATTAAAGCGAAAACGAAGCCCCAACTGGCCGCAGACAATGGGGAAACTTTAAATTATCCCCTATCACCGAATAAATCATCCACAGATAGCATCATCAGCTGGGTCGCAAGGCGCAATTATTTGCCCAGAATGGATTGCTCTCTTCAGGAACTGCTGCCACTTTCCGAATGCCCCTGGTGCTGGAAAATATCCGTGGAAAACTCGAGCAGTTTTCACCCTGCTGGACATCATGAAAATATACCTCTTTTATTATGTACACGTACGAATTGAATCCAACAAGTAATCATTTCATTTTCAGTTTTAGGCAAATAACCATAAAAGTCGGTTCTTAAATCGTTTTATGCCAGTATTGTGATTCTTCCGACCCATATACCCTCGATGACCCTTGAACTCGATCCCAGCATAATCTCCTTTGAGTGGTGAGTGATGGACAGGCTGGGGAAACAACAAGCTGAACTCGAAAGCTCTCTGTTGCATTTCAGCAGCTTATGAATGCTAAGCAGAATTGAAACGTTTTGCTGTTTTACAAATAAGGATGCAGAGATTCATAAATACTAGGCAAATTTCTATTGCCATAGAGACTTTCACAAATGCTTCGGACAATTATTCGCTCGTGCCACGAGTTAAACGGCTCAGACGAGATTGAGAAACGAGAATGGATGCCAGGATTGTGCATTGAAATCCAAGAAGAGGAAACACGTGTCCGATGCAGGACAAAAATACTGCAGACATAAGGATGCTTCAGCATGTTCTTCATAGTCCTACATTCGTTCAATGCGACAAGAGTTTTGAACGAGCTGGTTTAAAATATCCAAGTGCTTAGATACTCAGATACTTTATTGAACGGATTCAATTGTATCAAGATTTTATTAACTTAGCCCTACTGAGAAAGCTGTTATTACATACGTGCCACTACTTATGCTTTAGTTCTTACCTTATTTCATTTTAATTCATATTAACCCAATAATTTGAAATATGCCAATGTTTAAAATTAAGTTATCCACTCGAATTAAGTTAATTGCATTATTAATTCTTTACACATAAATTGGGTTAACGTCAAAATTACACTTGTATGAAGGGAATTGCTTTATTAATTAGATATTTTAAATTCCATTAGCTTACTTTTGATTTTGGTTCTCAATTGGGCCAATCTGTATGCAATTTTAATTGTATCAACTGTGGAATGAACTAAATGCCAATCAGATCACCTTGTTCAGCTGCATGAAATGCAAACACCATGCTAGTGGCTTAAAGTGAAAGCTGGCTGTCTGTCGAAAATGTCCCTGGCCCACGCTGCGTATGAGCAATGCCGCAGTTTAAGCCTTGAGGGTGGCCATAAAGGACTCTCGTGCTGGGCGGCACCAGTTTGGCTCTCACTGCGAGTGCATTAAACCAAATTACAACACATTATAATTTGTGACAAAAGTGGCCCCGAAAATTCATTTGTGAGATTCAAGATTTGAGAGCTGGCAAACATGAAAATGTACGAATATATATTTTTATGCACTGCTGATAGCAATGAGCCCAAGGCCGAAAGACATTTGCCAGATGAATAAATAAGCTGAGCGAGATTGTGAATCTGTGTGGAAAGCTGTTGAAATTTCAGGACTTGATAGGTGTCCACTTCTTAAATTAATCGAGGTCAGCAGAAGTGTATGGCATTAAATAAGATATCACAGTAGAGTAAACATGACATCTACTAATGGGATCTAAGTGTTTTTATAAAATACAAATAATCAAATGGTTCTCTTAAATTCTTCTGCTTATACTGAGTACTTTGAAGCACTTTTGGAAACTTTAAGTTCAGGAACTTGAAGCTTCATTCTGGCCTGCTGGTTTCCAATTACGCCCTGCAATATGTGTCACAACCCATTGGCTTTCCACAAAAAAGAAAGGAACCACTCGAGGCTGTGGGCTTGCCATGATGCCTTCTAATTGCTCTCGGTTTTTGTACATCTGTGAATGCCTGGTTCTGTCAATATGCGATTGCTGTACATCGCATGTGGGTGGCAAGGCTCAGGTCAAGTTTTGGCCATAGAAATGCTAAAAATTATCCAAATAATGAATGTTGTGCCTCGATTTTCTCGTATTTTGGTGTCCAATCAAATGGCATCCCAAGCTGAATATTATTTTTTGAACAAATTATAAAAATGATGTAATCTGCAAAAAAAGAAAATGTCTCGCAACTTGGAGTTAAAGTTAGAACCGATCGGTGGGAGCTTAAAGCAAAGCGATGATAGTGATAAATTTATTTTCCCATATCGATTCAACGCTCAACGCTCAAAATAAATAGTATCGTTATATTTCAGGCATAATTAAAGCCGTGGAGCCCGCCACACGAGACGTCAATCATTGTAATTTATAACGTAAGCAGAAGCGTAAGCAAACTTAAGCCATTATTTCCGCTTTACGGAATACAAGCCGCAGGCTGTGCTTTTGTTTTTGCCATCGCTTTTCCCTAAGTTTTTCCACTGTTTACTGTTACTTTGGCTGTTGTGTTTATTTTCGCT
The DNA here is from genome assembly GCF_016746395.2 of Drosophila simulans. NCBI lineage: Eukaryota > Metazoa > Arthropoda > Insecta > Diptera > Drosophilidae > Drosophila > Drosophila simulans. The sequence continues at coordinate 2,981,456 of NC_052522.2, forward strand.
TTCATTTCGTTTTTGCTGCACATTTGCATTTTGTATCCCGCTGACCTCAGTCCTCCGACTGCCGCCACAAACTGCTGTCCATTTCATAAATCATTTGGAACACACACACACACATCTGAGGGAAATACTCACAAGTACACTGAAAAAAATATACAACCGTTTTGGAAGGAAAACTATAGTATCTATATCTATGTATTGTTTTTTACCTTAAAATTTAATTTGATTTATTTATATTAGTAAATAAAATGTTATTAATTTTTTCCTAAATTGTCTCGACTTATAGAGTCTACAATTTCCATGTCGAGTGGAGTTTTACATTGCCGCGCACTGATTTACGGCTCTTAAACGAAACTTACACATGCGCCTACATCTCCCAAGAGAAAGGAATATTAATTTTATATTTATTATGTAACCGACAGCAATTGCCAACCATCAATATCAAATTAACCAATTACGCAACCATGCCATTAAGCTGATTAAAATCAGTGCCACCAAAAAAGTATGCTACAGAAATGCTTTCCTTTAAGTTAAACATTAAATATGCACTTGGTTCATATTCGCACAAAACAGATATGTATGTTCAGCATGTGGGATGAAATTCAAAAGCTCTTTGCATAATATGAGCAGCTATAAAAAGTTACAGTTTTATGTTTGTTTGTTTGACATGAAAAATATTAAATTATACAGATCATTCCATATATGTACATATGTAATAATAATAAAACATTTTACTTGGTGATACCAGCTTACTCTTAAAATAAAGCTGAATCTATTAGTTAACGTGTACCCCTGTCGAGTTTCCGAGAAAATATCTTCGGAAATACAGCGAAAACTCATTGCGATAAATGATAAGCGCTTGGCAACAAAAAAGAGTCATGCCAAGAGCGCCACGCCCACTTCCACTTCCGCCCAAGGGCTTTCTAATCATCTCGCAATTGCTGACCGAAATTTTCGGCCTGGTATGACTTAAGCCAAGCCATAGATGACAATTTAATAAAGCAAATTGAGCGGCTTGTGGCGAAAGTTTCCTTGGTATTTGGATTAATCCAACCCACATCCGCGTCCACATCCACGCCCACATCCGCACCAGGCCTGCAGAGTCGTTAATCAATTAGGTTGCCAGTCTTAGGCGATTGCTTTGCTGGCATGTGGATGTGCGATTATATATGTGTTGCCACTTAAGCTGTTATGTATTGATTCAATTCCATATAAACGATGCCCCGCCACGCGCAAATATAATTAATGATCAAGTGTCAACGGAACAAAAAAACTTTAGTCATCTCGAATGCATTATGTAAGGCGGTGTATTGAATTACATTTAGCACGCGTAGCCAACATTCACAACTTTCACAACTCGAGTTGGTCCACGCGGATACTTGACCGTATAAACTTGGTCTGCCCACATTTATGTGCTGCCATTTTTTACGTTTGTTTATCCTGGCTGGGGGGATCCTTGATGTCAAACTACCACGTCTGCCGATTTTTTTAGTGGTCTTATTTAAGTTTGCCAGGATATTGAAACGTTCAAAATAGATACATCGAGTTCATTAATCAAGTTAATGTCTAAATACATATTTCATTACACCCATATTCTTCTGGGCACAAGTACTGCAAGGCACTGAGAAAAATGTTGCTATCAGATTGATTTGGCTGGTCATTCTAATCAGGAATAAGAATAAAACATTTAATTTTGAATGCAACCACAACTATATTCTTGACCACAGTTGTAGCATATAGAGCAAAAAATGTTGCACTCTATAAATTTATAGCCGAAGTCGCCGCCCCTTCAGCTTCAATGCATTATAAATATTTACGAGTCGTCCGCTGGGGAGGATTCCGTGGAGGATACGCACATCTTGGCTTACGACGATGACACATCCGGGAGCGAAATGGCCAGGGTCCATTCCCGCAGGACACACGCCATCAGCTCCTTTGCCGATCGTTTCTCTTCCCGGGGGACAGAGCGACGCAGTGCAGCCGGAGGCATATTAATGATGTCTTTATGGCGGCCACATGGGCGTTGGGAAATTCCCCGGCGGAACTGGCTCACCCACACAATTTACGAGCGTAGTGCATCCATCTAGTAATTAAAAAATAGAAAACACTTTACTCGTAAATGCTGATTTATGCGGGGATGCAACATGGCTGCACGAAATTTGGCCACAAAAAAGAGAAAATTTCAATACCTACTTTTTGCAGGGTTTCTTAGTACTAAGGGCGTTCTAGTACGAGTATTTCTTATTCAGTTTAAAGTATTTAATAAACTACATCTTCTATCATCAAACAAATCAACTGTCTGCTTTTTAAGCTGCAACACATTTACAGGCCCTTTAGAAAACACAAACATTCCCCAGTGATTATCCTTTTTTTCGTTCACATACGCATTACTTATTTGGTTGCCAATCTGTCAACTGTTTTACGGCTGACTTCCTGTGGAACGTGCCACTGGAAACTTGAAATAAATCCTAGGACCACGTACCTCCCCCCAACTACCCCTTCGCGTAAGTACCGAAAGAGCTACACAAGGTTGCAGCCACAAGAAACTTCGTTAAGCTCCTCTGCCGGCAAACTCCCAATGCACATGACACTCCTACTAATTGAGCCATAAATAAGAGCGAGGCTTTATTTCAGTATTCCAAAGGGCCAGCAGTAGTAGTGTGTTTAGCTGGGAGAATCCGGCTGTGCCTCGACCACAAAGTTGTAGATACCATCCTCGGTTTGCATCGGAGCCTGCTGGGTGATTTGGAAGCGCTCCGGTTTTTTGACGTCTTTGAATATTTGAACCACCTGCTGACGCAGGGGCTCCAGGGCATCAACGCCATCTTTTAATTTTTTTCCCAGCGATGGCTGGATGTTGTCCACCATGTGGGTAACCAAATCAGCGATAATCGGCTCCAAGTTGGAGCTGTTCTCGCGCCCCAGCTTCCCATTGAGATACAGTATGGTGTGAAGGTTGCGGACGAACTCCTGCGTGCGATCCGATTCTATCTTCAGGAATTTCTCATCCGCGGCAGTCTTGAGGTCCTGTTCCGCCTGCATGCGACACTTCTGATAGACTTCGCTGGCTGGGCGACCTCTTTTGGCCTCCTCCTCCTCGTCCTGGTTCTGATACTCGACCAGAAAGTCGTGCAGGATGCGCAGCGGTTCAAGGATATCAGCGTTCACGCGGTGCAGCGTTATCATGCTGGCCGAAAAGCGACGCTGGAGGTTTTCACGCTGAGGTGTGACCTTGGCATCGCGACGACCATTTGAAGAACCAATCTCCTTGAATGTCTCGAAGTCCTCATTCATTCGGGCCAAGTCCATGAGGATCTTGTGCTTGACATCCTGTAGTTTACCGACCTTCAGCACTGATTCCAGAAGTTCCTTGGTGTACCTCTTGTTTCCGAACTTCTCGGTCTCGGTCTTGGCGCTCTCTGAAGTAATCGCGTTCGATTTGTTGCCGCGCATAATAATGGACAAGGGAACCGCCGCGGTTTCCTCGTCGGAATAGAGCTGTGAGTCCGAAAGACAGAGCACGACTGCATTGTCATTTCTACTGAATCGAACCAGATAGGTGTAGTCCTGCGGATCGTAGCCCATGACAATGCCATTGACGATGCCCTCGAAGGAGTGTCCGTGCAGAAAACTGCTGACCCTGGCATCCTTGGACAGTGGCAGGGGCACACGCTTGGGTATCTGGTCCAAGTAGCCCACGTTCTCCTTGGGATTGAACTTATGCTGCTGCAACTGGCGCACAATGCGGCGCTGGCACTCCAATTCTTCGCGTTCCAGCTCGATGAAGGCGGGCGAAAATCGACGCGCCTTCCCCATATTCCGGCGTACCAATTGCCATCCTCTACGGGGCATGAAGCAAGAGTGCAGGAGCGGACAGTACTCCGCTATGAAGCGCTTCATATCGTAGCCCATGGTCAGGGTCGGCTTGTCCAGGAAGGAGTCCACAAACTCACACCAAATCCAACGGTGAGAGCTGAGATACTTCAGGAAGTTGTACAATCTAAAGGAGAATGAACAATTAAACACTGGGTCAATGGAATCTTCCCCACTACGAACCTCTTGCCAAGTATAAAATCATTGGAGTAGGGATCCTGCTCCTTTTCCATCTCTTTCTCTTCCTCCAAAACGGCTACTGATATTTTGGACGGCTTTTTTGTAAAGTTCGCAGTCCTTTTGGACGACCCCTCTGGCTTAGTCCTCACCTGCATCGCTGGCTTTTCAGAAATCCTGCTACGATTGTCGAAATCGGGGCGATTAATAAATAACTCATCGTTTTGCCATGCCGCCACCATCTTTCTGGGTTTCTTCAATTGATGACGCGACATTCTACGAATGGTAGCGCAGCTATAGTTCTATTTTAATATTTGATAGGAATTGAGAAAATATTACGTTGTCGTTGATAGTAATCCTATATTTGCCAGAAACTCGTTTTCTTCGCAGATCTCAGATTGGATTGTGAAATTATCGATTGATAGTGGATCAATTGACATGCTGAAATGGTCTACTACGTTTTTCTTTCGTAATTTAAGCGAAGTTTTGCTGAACCGAATGTTTTTTTGCCTCACACGTCTCACAATTGATTATGTAGTTGACATTTGACCTATGGCCTGCAAAATTGGGCTGCCAACATATTTCAGTTCTGTTAAGGGTTGTCATATTTTCTAGGGTAGTCATTATTAAAGAACTAGTTCTGATACATTGCATTTAAACCAACTAAAGTCGGATTTTAATAAATAGTATCAATATTATTTTATGAACAGCCGACTGCAATTGAATTACGTAAATTGTTTTTTTTTTCCTGCTGTGAAAATCATTATTTAACACAACATTTTCGACATTTTTTTCTTGTTCAATTCATTGATTCGTTTTTTGTTATTGCCGCTTTCCAGGGTTGTTGATTTTCCGAGTGAAATCTGTTGAATTTTTAATTTGAAAAACTTTTGTGTGATTTTCATAGCTGGTGCCAATTGCACAACACAACAATGGGTGGCCGAATCTCTGTTTAGCAAAATAGTAAACAGCCAAAGTTTCGCCGGACTGCAAGAATGGCTCCATGGTCAATAGTAGAAGGTCGATGGTGGTAATGGTCATCGGGGCGCGTAATTAATAAAGTTTGCATACGACTGTTGCCGTGGCTAAAACGCCGCCAGCGGATTTGAAATTACGTAAATGGATTCCAGCATTATTAGCTGCGCACTTTTGGCCTAATTTCCATGTCTGTGATGTGGTAAGTACGCCTGTGCACTGCAAAAAAAAGGTACAAAGGCCAGAGAATTGATAATGTAATTCAGAGAGTATTTCTTAGAAACACTGAAACACAAACTGTTCTTAATACCTAAATTTCACATTTAATTATATAAAACGGAATTCTAAATTAAATTAAATTATAAATACACCTCAGTGTATGCCAATGGTTTTGCCCGCAAACTTTCGACACGTGTTGCGGTCGTTTTCTGGGAAAAAGGAAATTGGATATCCAGATATTCAGACTTAAAGGAACTTAAAGATTACTTCCTCCATCGAGATATCGATTGCCGTCTGTGCACCTCATTCAATTTGCTGTGCACACAGAGCTTCCGGAGAATCATAGACTGAAGGAAGAGATACCAGTTTTAATTTGCATTCCTTTCGCCTCGAAGGAGCAGCGGGATGTCCTAATGCAGGACACCTGCAGCTTGTACTCACTTAATCAGCAGACAGGCAAAGGTGATGCAGGTGGTTGGCTGGAGGCCAGCAACATGCGCTTAAAATTAAAAACCCAAGGCAGACAGCTGGATGGTTCTCCTGTTCTTCAGTTTTTGTGTTCCAGGATCACACAACAAAACATTGACATTGAACTAATGAAAGCTGCAGGCGACACGTGCCACGCCCACCTACCACCCATCGCCCATCGCCCATCGCCCAGCCAGGAGACTTTAGCCAGCGGAATGGGCGATGATAGGTCGTGCCAACGGGTTACTCATGTGCACGACTTCATACATATATACATATATACATATATGCGTATTCTCATGCGGCTATATTGTACCCTGTATGGCGAATGTTGGCTTCTGGTCTGGCTGACTTTCAGCCTGCGGGGCGTTTTTGCACTGGCCCAAAAAACTGGCTTTTGTTCTGGCTAAATGTTGAACGGCACACGCAAGCGTGTTAAAAAAAAAGCTTTGCTCAGTGAACCTAAAAAATCGAGTTCAAAGAGCCAGGGGCGTTTAAAATGGGCGTGTGTGAATCAGAAGTCAACCATGAAGGTGTCAAAAGGTATGCAGCGATAGTCTGATGGTGAAAAGGATTAACACATAGTAGGGCGATTAATTTCACACTCTTACTTTAGTTTCAAATAAGCAAAGTAAATATTAAACTCAAGTGAAAATCGCCTTCACTGTAAGATAGTTTCACCAGCTTGTCGAACTTAAACTCTTGAGCTGACAGCTTTAGCTTCTTGGCCATCTACACGACAGAATCTCTCGCCGCTTGCCCGCCTTATACGCTTGGCTTTTACTGTGCATTTACAGTTTATGACAGTTTGAGGACATTAAAATTGAAGCAGTTTGTATCGCCAGCTCCCAGTTGGGGGGCCACATGGGTTGGAGCTGGCTTATCGCCACTCGCCACTTTCATGGCCATGGAGCGCATTAATTGATTCGAGAGTTCGGTCTTTAAAGCGGGATTTTAGAGCGGACATAACAAAGCCACTCGGGGGAGTCTGTGAAAGTCAATGACTTTCTGGGCCAAGTCACGTATTGGCCAAAAAAAAAAAAAAAGCAGACTTGCAAAAAGGAACAAAGCTTCTTTATATTTATGCCATATAGTCACACATTTGTCGCTTTAATTGAAAGCGCGAAAGCGACAGTTGAACCAATTTTCGGTTTTTATTCGGTTATTTTCCTTTATGAAAAATCATTTGACAAGGAGCGTGCTTTCGACCGTTATCATGAGGCCACAAAAAAGGGTCCAATTCGGCCCTTGGAAATGCCAATAATAATTATAAATATATGCGACTGCTACCCACATCAAAGTGAAACAGCATTTGAACCTGGGGGAAATGTTGAACAACCCGCAATGAAAAGCAGAAAAATTGTGTAAATAAAAAATTAATACTATTGAAATATTACCTTCTTTTTGATTATGGCAATAGGATAGGGAAATTCCCAATGTTTATAGCTTTAACGTGTTCAAGCAGAAGGATTTCTTTAAACAAATACTTAAATTATACTTAAAGCCCAGCTTCTTGGATGACACATTGAGATATCTCGTACGATTTTCCCCACAAATGACAATGATTTCGTGCACCGAATTTCCTCGGGTTTTCAATTTCAATTACTATCGCTTTTATTTCAATTCATGTTCAATTTTTCCAGTTATTTTACAGCCATTGTCTGCGGCTAGGCGCCTTTGACTTGGACTCCTGCTCCTCCTGCTGCTACTGACATTGGCTTTTTATCGCAGATTTCTTTTGGTTCGCCGGCCCGTAAAATGCTCATGTGATTGCATTGTCTCCGCGATGCACAGGAAACAATTTCTATACGTTTCAAGCCATACGATTTTTTAAGTTAGAAATAAAACATTAAAACTTATTACTGATGTGCACTTTTAGAGTATACTTACACTTTGAACAGAGCGGTGATAAATATTGGCACTGCTATGGTTTTTTTGGCAGTGTACCATCGAAATGGCTGATTCAATTGGTCGATCCATTCGGTAGATGCCACAGAGACAACGCGGCGGATGGACAATGCAGCAAATCCTCTTATCAAATTGTCATCGTCATTAAATCGCAATTAGCCAACACCACAGCGATGGCAGTAACAACAATCTGTCGAGGATTTGGGGCGCCTCGATTGCTGACGACAGCAACTGGAAAAACAGAAAACTTTTAAGCGGAAACACGCGCCTGGCCAGCTGAACTTTGCTGCTCTGCGATGTCCTCGGTGATTCTGAGACATCCTGCGATGTCCTGGCTGCTTTCGCTCGCCGAGTCAAACTCAAATTGACTTAAGCGCTTCTTCTGCCGCCCCTGTCCACTTTCATTAGTCACAAAGGGGAGAGAGGAGGAGCTGATGGTTCTGGGCTCAGTGCCCAGAACTCAGGACTCAAGACTCTGGATCTCAGGACCCAGTCATTGACACCGCCGTTGTTTCTCTTTCCATTTCAGTTCCCGTCTTCCGCTGCGAACTTTCAGTGTTCCCTCGCTCGACTTGGAGTAAATCAGCTTAGTGATTCCACCCGATTTTCGCCTGTCCTGTCGGGATATCCAGATGACGGATGATGGCATCATGTTCCCCAGCCGACTTTATTTTTGGACTAGCAAATGCGGTAAGCTATTCACGTTACAGAATACTACTTAAAATAGATAATTATTATTATTATTATGATAATAACTTTTATAATATAATTTATAATTTTAAGTCTTACTTGAAACTGCTTATTTAATACCCCCAAAAAAGATTTCAATTTATATCGTATTTCTAGAACTATTGAACTCATCCTTAAAGCTATTTTTGTGACCGCATCTGTAGTTGGGCAGGGGCTACCGGATTTATGTCACGGAAGTTAAGAAAGACTAAGGCGTCCACCAAAATGGATCCCACTTCGCATTTGCATACCCAAGGGGCTCTCATATCGCCGGGCTCCTGGTTCTCAAGTGATAAGTGGGTTCTATTCCTGGCATTCAGCTACAGCCAGCAGCTTGAAAAACTTAAAGTCAATTCCACTCAAGTCCGGTGGGAACTTGTGCACAACGGCAATAAGGCATTTGCCATGTTTTTCCATCCGACAAGAAAGCGCAACAATCGTCATATATGGCATATATATATACATATACTATATGGACGAAGGGTAGTGGGTGTAAAAGGCAGCCATTGTGGATGGCTTTTTGTGAGGCTTTCTCGCCGAGCATTTCCGTTGAATTATAAACATTTCTTTCGCATCGCACTGCACGACTGCTATGCCAGTTGGCAAAAATGCTGCTGCTCCTGCGATTTCGATTGCGGAATGTGGTCACATAGACGCGGAAACGTGACGGACGGAATATTGGCCAATTCTGGGGATACCCGTTTTATTTCTGGACGTACTGACTTGGCTGCAGAGCCAATTAAACAGAGTGCTTATGTGGCTAAAACAGAGAAAATCGCCCGAGAGGAATCAGTCCGCATGACTGGTTATGTTTTTAATTGAAGGTTTCAGTTTTTAACAAGTAAACATGAACATAAGTAACAAAGTAACCAAGAAACTGTAATGGGTTTATAAATTTAAATCAAATTAAAAAACTGAACTAAAATTAAATATAATAAATTTCAGTTAGCTAATTATATTACCTTTATTTATTTATTTTATAAGGATTTAATACCTTATTAAATCAAACAAATAGCAAATAATTCTATTCTATCTATATACTATTTCAAAATTAAACTAATCAGGATAATTATCCACGTTCTTAGCCTGATCTGCATTATTTTCCCAAACTTTTGTGCGCTTTTCCCACTCATTTTCCGCGACTTTTCAACTACCTGCGGTTATAAAGTGTTTAGTGCACACAACATCACACGCAAAAGGATAAGTGGAAATTTTCACGCAAAGAACGTGACCATTTTCGTGTCTACAGTTTCTTTAGTTTCGTTTTTCCTGACGGTGGCTTAACGTTCAAGTTGGTATTATTCCAAGTTCACAACAACAACAAATTGTTTCAGAACTTTGCTAAAAAAACAGACTATTGTCGTGGTACAATACTAGAAAACACTGGAAAAAAGGATATGCAAATTAGAATTTGTAAAAGGATACTTTCTTGTCAGATCTGGAGAATTAAAACTTGTAAATATAATCTTGTAAAGTGCCTATGCCAAATGGGAAACCATAGCTCATTTGATTAATGAATTTTAAAGACACTCCGCTTTTTTATCAGTGCACTCCGCACAGATGAGGCCAGCATCATCGTGTGCATTTGCCTTTGGTTTTTTGTTGCGTTGTTTTGGAGTTCTCCCAGCTGCACTTTGCAAATGTCAGGCGAAAGGACTTCGGCGTGGGCGGAAGGACGAAGGTTATGCGGCGCCACATGACATTTGGCAATGCATGCGGACGCGTCCTGCGGCGCCCCAAAGATTTGCCCCACTGGAGCAGCCATAAATTATGAGCGGCAGACGAGCTGATAAAAACGAGAGTTATTTGCAGAGGCGTCTTTGCGTTCAGTTTATTGATTACTTTGCATAAAGTTCAAATTAATGAATCATAGGCCATGTTTACAAATGCGAGGAATCGTAGGCAAATCGCATTCATCACTGTTAACGAGTGGCCATCGGAAACGTTACGCATTTTAATTGCCTATAATGCGTTGGACCCTTTAAACTTGTAGTATTTATACCTAATACGATTGTAGTTTATTATATCGTTATTATTCATAGTCACTGTTGGGCTGTTTAAATATATATAATACATTGTCGTATTTACATTTCATTTCTAGTAATCTTTAAACTGGCCAAAATTGCCATTGTAGAGGCCTCTTTAAGATTTAACACCTCTCGCAACCGAGCGAAACAAATTCGCCTCATGCACATAACTCCACGTTTATTGCCGCACCCACATTTCCGTTTCATGCCCCTTAAAATGTCAACCCTAGGCTTTGGAGTCGATTCCATGTTGCTCTTTATGTGGCACAATTTATCAGGCAGGACCCAAAAAGGAGAAAAACACCCAGGCAACTGTAAAAACACAAATCGTTTGTGTGGAATGCAAAAATAATTTGCAAATCAAAGATTGATGCAGAAAATCGGGCACAAAAGGAAAAACGAGTGCCAATGGTCGACCGACCAAAAAAAACCCACCGAACATTGCGTATACGCAACGTTGTCGTCGGCGTAGTCGAGAGTTGATGACATGACCAACAAATCGTAAATTCGATAAAAGGAAATTAGAAGGAAAGCCATCCGAGGCCAGAAAGGGAAAATGAGGAAGTGGATAGGGAAGTAAAGGAAAGGGAAAGGAGTTGCGCGGGATTTTCCATTCGATTGTCTTCAAGGGAATTTAATTCAGCTATGAATACGAAATTTTCCACAGCCGTATGGAAATTGAAAACCGAATCTGCCGCATCGATATTGGCAAATTACGAGGCGTGTAAAGCCATAAATTGATTATCTCAAGTGTGCTTATCCTGGCCTTCGATTAAGCCGAATCACGTAGCCCGAATTACTCAAGTTTATCAGTGAATTATGAACGGAGTGTCTAGACTCTGCCCACTGACTTGCATTTTAATTATGGCAATTTACTCTTGATTTGTCCGAATATGAATGGCCCAACCCCTTGACCATTAATTGAAATTGTTGAAATGTGCGGGTTATCTGAAATTATAATCTTCTCAGCCCAGAATCCTGTCGATGGGCAATTAAAACTTTATTTATTGCAAAGCCATAAGAAAAATGCAGCCAACAATTTCGCAGTGGTCTCAAAAGACTTGGGCGGCAGCTTTTCAACTTGGCGGAAAATTCTCTGAGCCACAAGGGAGCCTCACGATAAAAGAAGTGGGAAAACAAACAGAGCGAAGGTAAAAGACTGATTTATTTCTGCCCCACCTTCATTACGTAAAACATTGTGCGTCGTAATCTCTAGAAACTAAGACCCAATTAATGAAGAATGAGGGAAAAAGCATAGATGCATAGACACAAAGTCACCATAAAAAAGTTTAAATAAAAGAAAAACGCTTAATATGGGTTAATTAGGCGTTACTTTAACTATGAAATTGATATTTTTTTAAGGAATAATTTCATTGCTAACCCTAATACTCGAGGGCACACAGCGGGTCTCAGAAGTAATTAAAAGCAGATGATGTTGTAATCATAAACGAGTGGAAAACTATTTTATTAAACCAGCCAAACAGATTGCGGGCCCAAGAGATAAAAATCGAATGCAAAACGTCCTTCCGTTGGGGCCCTCACAAGCGAATGGCTTTAAGATCGTAAAAATTTACAGCTTTCGTAATTGCAAAATAGTTCGGCATAACATGGAACTTATTGTTTAGGTACAGGAAAGGAATATGTGCCAATATTGCCGATGGCAAACACCTACACCAGATAGATAGACCCAGTCATTCATGTATCCAAACACCTATCCATAAAAGATGCCGGCCAGATTTTATTGAGGCATTATCAGGCGAAATAAACGGGGACAATTTGCCGAAAATTGGGGACTGGGAGGCCGAGGAGTCGGTTTTATGAATGCCATTTTGACAGGAGACGACAGCAAAGGGCGTTGCAAATTGCCGGGCGGGGCGTGGCAATGGGCATAGTTTTTGGCCAACCCTCAGACCTGTAATGAATGGCCATGTATGAGCGATAACCAAGCACTCGGAAAAATGTATCTTAAAGATTGCTATATTTAGAGGGAAAATCATCGTTCCTACAAATTCAGCTTAAAAAAATGTAAATCACTCTAATGATTAATGGGTAAATGGGTAACCCTTTTTAAGTAAAGCCTAAGCCAAGTACTACCATTTAAGAGCAACTTATAATTAATGCGAAATTTCTTCTTTCTAGTTATTTTTGAAGTGTTTTCCGCGCGGGTTTCCAGAATCGACTTTTATGGCTCATAACCCACTGCACTGAAATGACGGAGTATTTGTGCTTCCCGATTTATCATCTGCAAGGACGCCACTTTATTTGCCTCCGTTGACGTTGGCCGCCCAATTAATTGGGCAATAAAATGCAAAAACCAAAACAAATTAAATGCGAGTAAAAAGTTGGCACTGCCAAAATATTTGCCTTGGTCTGGTGACACTTCGATCCGCAGAGAGCAGCGACGAAAGTGAAAGAAATTCATAAATAAACATTTGTCCGGTGCAAATAGCGAGTTTTTCGAACGTAGCCATTAGAAAGTGGAGCTGGTAGGCGAGGAGGAGGGTGGTGGGGAGTGTTGCAAGTGGGTGGCTTTTGGGCGACTGGGTGGCGTGGGAGGTGTCAAGGGCGCGATAGCTCTTTGACAGCCGGGAAAGCGGATATGGAGTGAACGACAGGTTTTTCCCTCAGCTCTTCCGGCTGGTAGTTCGTGTTTATGCAATATTTAATTTGAAGCTTTTACTCGAATATTATCGTCGATAAATGCTGCGGAGTTTGGTAAGAAAAACTGAGCCACAAAGCCGTGAAATTAAATACTTAACCTACTTTGAGAAGTCACTTGATGGACAAAGTAATAACTTATTCTCACGCTTTAGCACTTTTTTAAGAAGAAACTAATTTTACACATAAAAACATCAATTTGCATTTATAGCAACTTATTGTTGCTGAACAACTTAAATAATTATACGTAAAACTAAAACCACATTGTAATAAAGATGATGATATTCACTAAAAATGCATAGGGAAGTGTAAGTGATTGAGAAAAAATTTGTTTTGTGTTGTATTATTTATTATTTATTATTGTATTATTTGCTTTTAAAAATAACTAGCGCTTAGGTATTTTACATTGTAAAATAAATGTAAGAAATGTCGGATGTTATCGATTATTTATACAATTCAAATGTTTAAGCTTTCGCGCGTAGTATGGGGTTTTTTAGGCAGTTATGCACGTCCTCAGATCACAATCTGGTAACACCGAAAGTTCTAACTTTGTTTGTGTGCGTGCGACGTCGGTTTTTTCGTCGTCGCGACTTTTTTAAAATAAACTGGAGGCATTTGCTAATAATTTAAGCCTAATCGATCAGGAATTTGTTCATAATGTCGGTTGTGATATCGAGCTCTTTGTCAAAAAGCGCTTGAATCGTGGGTAAGAATAAAGTCGCACCTAATGAAATGAACGAATTAGAACTTTTTGCCACGAGAATAGCAAGTGCGTAGGTGTGTGTGTATGTTAGTGTTTGTGCATTTGTGTGTGTGTCTGTTGTGGTCCCTGAATGTGTGAGTGAGTGAGAAGGAAGTAGTCCCCCTTCATTGCTCCAAAAAAAACAACAAATACGAGTGTAAGAAGGAAAGAGTAGGAGAGAGAATAACTTGTAACAAAGTACCGTTACAACAATGGTAATACGGAAATGTGCAACAGAGAAACAAAAACAACAGCAACAACAACGAGAAGTAGTACGAGTTTTGTGGGCCTTTCGTGCAGATACTACCAGTTTTTCCCCAGCTCCTCCCCGCCGTTTTCTGCACAATTTCGAGTTTTCCCAGCTGCGCCGCAGCAACAACAACCACAACAACGAGAGCAATTGTGACTTTTCCGCATTGCAGTTGCGCAAACTAACACCGATTTTTTGTTTTTGGGGCTTCGTGCCTTTGCGCTCTTCTTGCATTCAGCCCGCGTTTAATAAACAATTAATCGCCGAGCAATAAACAACAGCAAGCCGCGCATAGAAATTTGAGCTTTTTCAAAATATTACACCATTCGCTTACATAATATAGTTTACAAGTCGTGCTTCGCCATTCCGTTTTGTTTCGCTTGTTCGCCTTCTTCTTGAGGTCGTTTCTTCTGCTTCCTCTTCCAAGTGAGAATTCCCAACAACCTGTTAGAAGATTCGGTCCCATTGGGCTTTCTAGCTGCGTTTATGCGGGGCTGTAAGCAAGATCTACCAATGGTACTAACAATTTAATTATAAAGTGTGTTAACTATCAGGTAGTAAACAAGTTAGCATTTAAAGCACATTCTAAGTAAGACTTTTTTATAACAATTTAGTATCCCAAATGTGTTTCCGTCTGTTTTGCCTGTGCTTATCAGGAGTGTTTTGAATTCGCCCAATTATCGTTAATGGAATTCCCGCATAAACGACTCATTATACACGCACACAGTCAGCGAGCTGAATTGATCGATGGTTTGTTCACCTTCTCCGCCGCTTTCTTCCCCAGCGTTCTGCTCTTTCCACCTGTGGGCAACTACCGCCGTTATCTCATCCACCAAACATGTGAGAAATACCGCCAACAGTACGATCTGTTCACATTCTCAGTGGGCCAAGGGCCGCAGCGGCGCACCGTCCTCTGCTTTCGCAACCAGCTTCTGGATCCCAGTGGCTTTGAGAAGTGAGCATTTTACATCTGACATAGTTGATTATTGTTAATTTCAATTTGTCCTTAATGCACAATTAACAGCCGCAAGCAGCAGCAGCAGAGGGAGAAGGATAGAGAGCGAGAGGCAGCGAAAAGCTGGCGGAGCAACAACAATTCGCACTATCACACGAACGGCAGAAGCAGCAGCGCCAGCATAAGAAGCGCCACGGAGCTCTGTAAGATGGGCGTTAAGAAGCATATCAGCGAGACTCCATGTGAGTAAATGGCCCGCAGCAAGCTGGTCTTACATATAAACAAAGGCAATCCCCTGTTTTTTAATCACATTTCGGAGCGATGCGTTTCGGCTCCTCATTTAGCAAGCAGCCATAAATTTAAGTGTTTGCAAATACGCAAAAAGAAGCCAAACAAAGAAATCGAAAATGTTAATGAGCAACAGGGATAGCGACGAATATGAGAATACCCAGTAATAGTCAAAATTAAGTCACATATTTACGTTCTTCGTCAAGTTTTTAATTGTTTACAAAGTATGTATTTATTTATATTTGCAATGAATTTGCACAGTTGTGTGAGATACCCTGCAAATTGAAGCATTAATGAGCTTTCCAATCAGAAGTAATGGCTAATTTCCAGCCAAGTGTATAGCAAATAGGTAGATTAACTAAAAATAACCAGATGCGCCAGCTGAGCGACGCTGGCAGCGACGTCGGCAGCGCCGTTGCCGTTCATTCAAGGTCGCCCTCTTTCTCGAGCGGATTTTTTGGTGATGTTGCATCACAGCTCACCTCACCTCACTTCACTTGGCTTCACGCAGGTAGACGCTCAGCTGGTCGACCGCTGCGCACGCTCACCAGCTCTGGACCGCCCCCTTTAGACCCCCCTTGCCACCTGGGATCCACCTGTCAAGTTCGTGTTGACATTCACGAAAATCGGGCATAGAGCGGATCGTGAAAAATTGGGTCGACATAAGTGAATTTTGGTTTTAATTTATTTTATGCCGAATCCGTTGCTTCACCTTAGTCTCTATTTTGTTCGGTTTGTTTTGAACATTTGCCAACTATTGTTGCTAATCGTCTGCTTAGCTCTCTCATTTGGCGATCTATCTGTCTTAATGACTTCGCATCGTGTAAAGTATCTCACATTCGGTATCTTGCGTCTCTTTCTCAGTGTATCTCATGGATAGCATTTTCTGTATCTGTATCTTGCAGTAAGCAAATCGAACTCGGTGGATTTATACAGGCCGCCAGCGCTGAGGAACAATAGCAATAACAACAACAACAGCAGCAGCGAGGAAGCAGCTGCAGCAAACGAAGCTATAACAACACCATTAGCTGCAGGAACAGCAACCACTGCATCTACCAGTCCTACCTCCAAAGAATCCCCGAACAGGTAGGTAAATAGATCTACAGCCCATCAAAGTTAGGAATAGATCATAAACTGCGTATATACCGCTGACGAAACTCTTGCTATTCTGTCGTGAGCTAATCGATTACCTCGTTTCCTTCACCGCCATTTATTGTTACCTCTGTTTTGCTCCGCTCTTTCGCAGAGAGTACCAGACGGACGCTTCAGCAGCGGCGGCGACCCGTCGTGAACGCCGTCCCGATCGAGCGGTTTATGTGCCAAGGGCACGACGCAGTCAAACTACACCACCGACTACTACAACAACAACAACGGCGGCGGCAGCGACAGCGGTTGCAACAACAGCACCAGCAGCAGCGGCGGTAGTCGCAGCAACAATTACAACAGCGCCGGATTCCCCGCCAGTTGCAGATACACACCCGAGCAAAGCGGACGACGCCAACGGTCAGCCGCCGTCCAAGTCGAAGAAAAGCAAATCGCATCGGGAGCGCAGAGAACGCGGAAAAAAAACGACAGCAACTACAACGTCTGATAACGCCACTGTACTGGTTATATCAGCATCTGAGAACGATACTCAATCCAACGAAGAACACCGACCGGCAAAGCCAGCGGACTGTGATAAGGAGGTGTGTGTAGTAAAACGAGTCAATAACGTATCTAAGCGAATCTAAAGCCTATGAGTTAGTTCTTAGTACGCTAAACGTGAACTGAAGTTCACTCTTAACATTAATTGCTCAGCGGAGCGCCATTCTCCATCAGCAGTTAGCGTTTTGTGAACGGTTTTTAATCCACATTGTAATAGCTGACCTTGCCTTTCTAACACACAGATCATGAGCGGCGCCCAGCGTACAAAGCCAGGCAATGGCAACAAATCAGCCAGCAATGGCAAAAGCCAGCCATCGCCTCCGCTGCGCATCGAGGATGTGGTGGCGGCCAGGAGCACCAATGGCGAGGAGCCGGCCAAATGTGATAATGATGTGCGCGAGCTGCAGCGAGCCTCAAAGGTAAGTTATGCCGCATGGAATCAGCGAAAGGTTTTAACTAACTTCCAAACGATTGCAGGAAATCAATCGCAGCAATCGCCGCATCATGAAACAAACCTTCAACTCAGATGTGCTGGAGATTCCCGAAAAAATAGAGACATCGGCAACCAAGGCCATCCCCACATCCCCGCAAGCATCAGCCACAGCGAAACCACCTGCAGACAGCACCACCGAAGACGATGATGAGGAGGACGAGGACGACTGGGAGAAGATGTTCGACGAGAGCGGCGACTGTCTGGATCCCAAGATACTCCAAGAACTGACTGAATCAGTGGGGAAGTGCAAAATAGAGCTGCCCAAAATGGACTATTCGGTGAGTAGTATAACTGGTTAACCAGCATCATCAAATTTAACTCTGTTCCACAATTCCCACAGGTCTTTCACATTAAACAACAACTGCTCAACGAAGAGGAGTTTCCGCACGTTCTGGAGGTGTCCAACTTCCCAGTGGAGTTCAAAACTCCCGACCTTCTCATGCTTTTCGCCCAGTACAGGGGCAGTGGCTTCGACATCAAGTGGGTGGACGATACCCATGCCCTGGCTGTGTTCAGCAGTTCCCGCATTGGTGAGTGCCTACAAATGCAACCGGAGATTGTTTCCGTAATAAAATAGAACATTTCCTTCGCAGCTGCTGAGGTGCTGACGATGGGGCATCCGTTTGTCAAGTTGAAGCCACTGGCGGAGGCCACTCTGGAGTCACGACTGAAGGCGAAGAAGGCCGGCGCGGTGTCAATGCAGCCGTATCGCCAGCGTCCGGAAACCTGCACGGCCTTGGCCCGACGACTGGTATCGGGTGCACTGGGAGTCAAGCTGCCCACGGCGCCGCAGGAACGGGAGAACGAAAGGCGGGTGCTACGTGAAGCCAAAGGTGGGTGGAATCAGTGCGGCTGCCTTCCCTCGGTCATATATTTATCTTTGCAATCGTATCTTTCAGAACGCAAGCTGCTAGCTGCCAAACAGCGGGACGAGGTCTGGGAGAGCTAGACCGCGGCCCGGAAGAAGGCCAGGTGCATTTTTCTCACCCTTTTCTCATCTGCAATAAATGCGGCAGCAAACACAACACGATGTGGATCGACAACAAAATGCCCACAAACGCAATTCTCAATCAAAGCTAACACAGTAAATGAGTAATTCGCATGCTAAGCAATGTACTTTTAATGTTCGCTTTTTGTGAAATTAACACAGACTTTTGCTCAATTTGTTGTAGTTTTTAGAGGATGCAATGCATATTATATCATCTAGGCCGTAAGAGAGAAATATCTATATTTATTGGTCGTAGCAATTAGACGTGCAGAGAGACGTGTGTGCGTGTTGTTTTAACTCCAGCCGTAAACCTAATTTTTAAGCGCGAGCAATTTATATATTGATATATATATTTTAATAAAGTTTATAGCGTAAGTAAAAGTTAACTGATAAAGTGGTGTTTTTAATTGAGAAATGGAATAGAACATGGCCATACAGCGCTTTTGGATTGCCAATGCAGCACAGATATTTTCTTAAAAATAATCTTTTAAAATTACAAAATTTGCGTTAATATGAAAATTAAAATATGGTTTCAAAATGAAATTTATGTTGGCAATGCTGAACTATGCAGTGGTGCCGGGACGGCATTGTGGTATTTTTGCGTATTACGGCCACACTAAGGCCGGCAGAAAAATTTGTTATTAAAACAAAAAGAGTTAATTATAGCGCGTAAAAGGTAACAGCTGTGCGTTTGTGTTGTTGCTTAATGCCAGCAAGTAAACTACCCTGCAACTAAAAATAAATATTAAAATCGAAGCTTTGCAATCAGATTGGCACTGGAATTTTAGTAATTCTGAAAACTTAATTTAAATCAGTTACACGCTGACAACTATAAATTATAATAGCAGTGAAGTGAATGAAATTGATAAGCTTATCTTTTCGGAAGCGCAGCAACAATAAGCGCGTTCCACCAAAATCAATTGAAGTTCTGCCCGTTGAAATAGTTACTTTTTTGACTGCGTGGCTACAAGTTGTGGGCGTGTTCGAATTTCGGGTATGTGCGTACAGTAGAGACTGGCTAGCATGTACTGTACAACGATGTATTGCATACAAGGAGTATCTTCTCTCTGAAGTTTAGTTTTGTTCCTAATTAACTTTCAAAATTATATATCTTTACATCATTTATAAAATAAAAGCTAGAAGGGGGACCACTGTACACAGGTTTATTATAAATATAAAGAGCGGCAATAATTGTAAAGGCTGCGTGTCATAAATAGGGTATAAACCGAATCCAATAGCTATATACGTACGTGGATCTCGTTTCAGCCCAGTCATGTCCAAGTACTTATCTGTCCTACTGCTGTCCGCGGCACTTGTTGGAGCTGCCAAGCCGGAAGATAATGAGTCGTGCTATTCCTTCGCCGGCGGCTCCGTTTATCCCGACCAGCCAAAGGGCGACCATCAGCTGCAGTACACCAAGGCAGTCAGTGAGTTCCATTGGACGCAAACAAACAGGGATCACTATTAATTCGCTGTTACCTTTGTTTCCTCAGTTTCCAAGCCAGCTCCGCAGTTCGAGGGCACAGCCGTAGTGAATAAGGAGATTGTGAAGCTATCACTGTCCCAGTATCTGGGAAAGTATGTGGTGCTCCTCTTCTACCCGCTGGACTTGTACGTACATCTACATTTAGTATAAAGTTCTATACCTACATCGCATTTATCATTGCCATTTTAGCACCTTTGTATGCCCAACGGAGATCATCGCCTTCTCCGACCGCATCGCCGAGTTCAAGAAGATCAAGACCGAGGTGATTGGCGTCAGCGTGGACTCGCACTTTACCCACTTGGCCTGGATCAACACGCCGCGCAAGGAGGGCGGCCTGGGCGACGTGAAGATCCCACTGCTCTCCGATCTGACGCACAAGATCAGCAAGGACTACGGCGTCTACCTGGAGTCCAGCGGCCATGCGCTGCGCGGTCTCTTCATCATCGATCAGACCGGAGTGCTGCGACAGATCACCATGAATGATCTGCCCGTGGGACGCTCTGTGGACGAGACCATTCGTCTGGTTCAGGCCTTCCAGTATACGGATACCCACGGAGAGGTTTGCCCAGCAGGTTGGCGGCCAGGTGCCGATACGGTAGGTTTTTGAAGCATTGCCTAAAGTAAATCCTTTCTCATATTATTTTATTACCCCTACAGATCGTTCCCAATCCTGAGGAGAAGACGAAGTACTTTGCCAAGAACAACTAGGGACAGATAGATGCACACCACCTTAGCAGCCCAGCCCAGTTACATTCCTAATGTTCACGACTGAATCACGACCCAAACGAACAATCGCTAGAGTCCTCTGTACAGAAAGTCCAAGTCCGCAATGCCACCGATTGCGAATGTTTCGCATTTGCTTTGTACAAAATATAGTTTGTTTATTTTACAGCATAACTGAGAGATAAATAAATTCATGAAGTACATGTGAAGGTGATGCAAATTGCGCGGCGCCACAGGAGCGGGACCAAAAAGTAGGAGATCGTATCGATCTCAAAATGCCTTGAAAGCTGGCTCACGAGGCCAATATAATGGGTAACAATTCGATTGCAATTAGTTTCATACAAAAATATGTTATATGTAATATGTAGTAGGTAATAGGTAATAGTAAATTAGTTAGGTACGCCATGGTTGCAGTTAAGTAATCCTGTGCTCCGACCTCTGCGTACAACAAAGCTAGGTCTGTCGAGGTATATAAATCTGGGGAAACGGGACGGGGCGACGACAATAACAACTAGGACGTCATAAGGCACTCGTTCTCGTCTGATTCTTCGTGTGTAGTCTGTATTGTGCGTTTGTCAGTATGTGATTCATTGTGGAGAGCTTTAAATGCCAAAAACCGAGGTTCATAAAATAACGAAGGTGCAACTGCGGTTCAGATCCAAGTTGTGCGGGAGATTCCTTTGCTGGGGAGATTCCGTATCGATCAAAGCGTTGCACTGTTCAGATTCCCGGAAATGTTAATCAAATAAGGGGTTAAAAAGTTCTTAGAGCTATGACGATGCAACACGTCGAACCAAAAAGCAGTCGGCGATTATAATGTTTGGGCGTTTGTTCCTGTTATAATTCGATTCATCCACAGCCTACTGCTCGTAATAAACCGCGTCCTGAAATAAACACAAACACAAATCAATGAAGGGAAACGAGTATATTTCACTGGCATATGCTATATTTCACTCTGCGATATATATGTCGATATACTCAAAACTGATATACTCACAATCAAAAAGAGTGCTGCGAATATGAGCGCCTTCATGCGAACATCCAGATTCAGGGGGAAGGTGACGCTGAAGTAGTCCGCATCGGTGAACAGCTCCCTTCCCAGTCCGGACCATTGTTTGCTAATTTTGCCGATCTCCTCGTTGTTGGCGCTCAATACCTGTGCGCGGTTAAAGGGGCGAGAGATGTTTGCGTTTCGCATTAATCGGTTCGCAGTTCGCGGCATCGCAATTAATTGACTCGCTCTGGACAGTCAGGCATGGCTAACCATGACGTCACTGCCTTGGATTGCAGTCCATGTACTTCTATACGAGCACAGCAGCGGTCAGCAAAAAGGGCTAATAGATTTTTGCTATAAATTGATTTAGGTCTTATCTTCATATAGAGGCATATGTTTAATAACATATTTAATAGAAAATGTAAACTTATTTGTGTGATATTAATTCGAACGCTGTTGTGTGTTCATAATTATATAGAATGAGGCATTTACCAAAACCACAAATATATGTATATAGCCACTTATAAATGTTTAATAATTAAGAAAGCAATTAAGCGGAAGCCTGATACTGTTCATTTGGGAATTTTATAAACTTCGACCTCGACTGATGGAGACCATCTGTGCTCCGACGATTTTTTAGCTAATCCGCTGACCGCTGCTGTGTGTGTATACACTTGTTTGGGCATTGGGAATCGAGATCGAGAGCCACGAATAACCACTTGTTGGCTGCGTACTGACCTTGAAGTTGGTATCGCTGAAGCACTTGCATGGACACACGGGTCCCTCGATCTGCAGGACGATGTCGCCGAATGTGTTCTTGATGTTGAACTTGGGCCGCAGGAAGGTGCAGATCTGCTCCACGCTTCCGATCACCTGGCCGGGCGGCGCCGACACCTCTACGGCGTTCATGCAGCTGGGGAAGCAGCAGAGGATGTCACACTTGAAGGGCCGGTACAGGTGGAGCACCTCGTTCTGGAAATTGTCCAGGATCTTCATCTCGAAGGGACGCGACCGGCCGAGCATGTTGCGGGTGCAGCAGTCGCTCTCCTCGTACGCGAAGTACACATTCTGGCCCAGTGAGTTCTTCACCTTGAAGCGGTTCTTCGTCTCGAAGCCGGTGAGCAGCTCCAGTTTCTCGATCTTCTGCGACACGAGCAGCTGGTCCAGGGCGGTCAGGTATTCCAGTCCCTGCGGGCAGTTGGGCATGCCCACGGGTATCGACATCCAGTTCTCTGCAATGGGGCGTTGTTCCGGATTAGCTATCTATGTATTTATATTTATCTATATGCACAGAGTGCTTTTCCTATATCTATGCATGGGTAAGGGAAATTAGCATAGCTACAATGGCGGTCAGGCGATTAAGGCCAGTGATAGGAGTTTTTAGTATAGACTAAACTTGGAATCACTTCATTTTTATTATTATTGTTTTAGGACACTTTTAAATATATTTTTTCATAGTTGGGGTGCTATTGTCTGGTCCGCTGCTGTACTAAACGCCAAGAAGTTGACGACGGCGGTTCCGCCTTTCGCACACGCCCACTTGCCCACACAGACGCGCGCAACCGACTAGGTCCATCCGAGTGATGGAATTCAACAGTGGGACTAATCCATATATGTCCATCACTACGCACCAGGTCCGTTGGCATTGTTGCCGGCATTCGCCGCCTGCGGCTGCAGTACCACTGCTCCATTCTCGTCCTGCGGTGCATTCTGCGGGAGCACCTTGTACTCGCTCATCTGCATCATTGTTATTTCCAGCAATTAAATTCGAATCGGATTCTTGAACAGTTCACAAAACACTGAATGCAGCGTGACCGCGTTGCGAACGCCGAAAAATCAGAACAAATCCACCGTACGAAATATACTATCATATATTTTGGTATTTATTCAAATATGGATGAAAACAAAGGCTTTCAACACTCAATGCAGTTCCAGGTTAAATTCGTTATAGGCTGACGTTTTTCTGAATTAATTTGTATTATTGCTCTGTATTGTAATAGTTTCGAAATGAGTAATTTAATAAATAACGGGTTTCTTTAAGCTAGCCTCCTTAAGTTTCATGGATTTTAAGTTTCTTTGTGCCAGTTGGTATATTCGCGGCTGCCACCGACGGTAACACTGCGGCCATGATTGGATGATAAGCGAGCCATAAAAGCCTGGACACAAAAGACCTGAAACATGCTGCTTGGCAGCCGAATCTCCAGTCGAAATGAGCGAATCTCTTGATAAGACCACCAGTCCGAGCTCGGCCAGTTCCAGGGCCACGCCCCGGGGGGCGGAGGATGCGGATGAGGGCCACGACGTGAGCGACACCTTCTACACGAGCCAGCGCAAGAAGGGCAGCCACGTATTTCGGGTGCGCCTGGACGCCACAGGATTCACGCTGCAGCGGGAGTCGCCGGGCGGTAGCATTGTTAAGGAGCAGCATGTCCGCATCTCGGACATTGTGGGTGCCCGCTGCATGCGGCCCAAGAAGAGCCGGCGCCTGGCGATGTCGGGCGCCTGTGCGTGCAGCTCTGGTAATCCCAATTCGCCAGCCATCTCGGCGTCCGGCGATCACCATCGCCCTGCCACCACACCAAGCAAATGCAGCACCAATAGCCGGGATAATATCCCGTCGGATGGCGGCGATGTCAGCGCGTTTCTCTACGTGTTTGCCTATGTCCTGAAGAAGAGGAGCCTGCGGTCGGAGTTGCACCGCGAGCGAACGGTGCTCACTCTGCGCTTCAGATCGTTCGACACCTTCGAGGACAACATGAGGGAGGCGGATCGTTGGTACAGATCCCTTCGCTGGCAGCTGCATCGCACGTTGGAGGAGATCTTTGTGGCGCCGACAGTGGATGAGCGACGCCGTCGAGTGCTGGTGCTATTAAATCCCAAATCCGGTTCCGGTGACGCTCGCGAGGTCTTCAACATGCATGTGACGCCGGTGCTCAACGAGGCCGAGGTGCCCTACGACCTGTATGTAACCAAGCATTCCAACTTCGCCATCGAGTTTTTGAGCACCAGGTGCCTGGACGCCTGGTGCTGCGTGGTGGCTGTCGGCGGAGACGGTCTCTTCCACGAGATAGTCAATGGACTGCTGCAGCGCCAGGACTGGGCCCACGTCCTGCCTCATCTGGCACTGGGAATCATTCCTTGCGGCTCCGGGAACGGATTGGCCCGCTCCATTGCTCATTGTTACAAGTATGTTATCTTTTTTTTCAAGTTTCATTTGGAAGAACCCTACTGACTTATGTGGATCTTCATATTTCGTGTAAAACAATCCCTCCAGCGTCTAGACGTGCAGTTTTCCAGAGAATAGTTTTCCTTAATGGCTTTTCCATTATTAGATTACATTCTGAGCATAAGCAAAAGTAGTTGTCTTATCGTGTCAAATGGTTTTTCTGTTTTGCAAGTGGGGATATCCCCTTGAAGTTAAATTGACGTCAGACTAGAACAAACTTTCCATATCGTTAAGTAATTGCCCTAATTTCGTTAAACATTTAGTGGCATATCATTAAACTTAGAAATCAT
Organism: Drosophila simulans; assembly: GCF_016746395.2. Lineage (NCBI taxonomy): Eukaryota > Metazoa > Arthropoda > Insecta > Diptera > Drosophilidae > Drosophila > Drosophila simulans. The sequence continues at coordinate 3,006,566 of NC_052522.2, forward strand.
ATTTGTATTGCCATCATTTCCTATTGCTTTATGTTCATTTATAGCTCAACTTCCCGATAAAAGAGTATAAAAAGGGTAATAGAAAAGAATGTTTATAGACTTTCAAACCATATTCAGGTGTCTCATAATCGATCTATTGGTTGTAATCAGATTATCAGGCTTGTGTTGAAACCTATCCCCTTGATACCTTTCTCTCCAGCGAACCATACTTCAGCAAGCCAGTGCTAGGAGCTGCTCTGACCGTAATCAGTGGACGCAGCTCACCCATGGACGTGGTCCGCGTGCAGCTGCAGAGTCGCTCCCTCTACTCCTTCCTGTCCATCGGCTGGGGTCTGATCTCGGACGTGGACATCGAGAGCGAGCGCATTCGGGTGTTGGGCTACCAGCGCTTCACCGTGTGGACCCTCTACCGTCTGGTGAATCTGCGCACCTACAACGGCAAGATCAGCTATCTCCTAACGGACCATGAGGTGTCCTCAACCCATAGCGCTACCGGCTATGCTGCCCAGCGGAGAATGCAGAGCAGCCGTAGCTGCAATACGCACATCGACATGCTAAATGGGCCGGCGCCCATCTATCATTCCAGTGCCGAGTACCTGCCACAGGAGTTTGCGGACGTGATCTCCCTGGAGACGTCCATCAATCAGTCGTTCCGCTCGAGGTGCGACAGCTGGTTGTCGGGGGGATCGCGGCGCAGCTTCTACTATTCCATATCGGAGAGCATCTACCACAGTCTGGCGGATGAGAGCGAGTTCGCCGGCCTGGCGGCCGCCTCGCTGGAAAACAGGCAGCAGAACTACGGTCCGGCGAGCGAGCTGCCGGACCTGAGCGAACCGCTGTCCGAGGATCAGGGTTGGCTGGTGGAGGAGGGCGAGTTCGTCATGATGCACGCCGTGTACCAGACCCATCTGGGCATCGACTGCCACTTTGCGCCCAAGGCCCAGCTGAACGATGGCACCATCTACCTGATCCTCATACGCGCCGGCATCAGCCGCCCGCACCTGCTGAGCTTCCTCTACAACATGAGCTCCGGCACCCACCTGCCGGAGGCGCACGACGACCATGTGAAGGTGCTGCCAGTGCGAGCATTCCGCCTGGAGCCCTACGACAATCACGGCATCATCACGGTCGACGGCGAGCGCGTCGAATTCGGGCCCCTCCAAGCTGAGGTCCTGCCGGGCATAGCCCGCGTCATGGTGCCCAAGTAGGAGGAGCTTACTAAAGACCATCAAGCAATAGAAATCTCAATTTAGGAATCTCTGCATTTGTAGCTAATACTTAGGGTCCCAGGTGGCCGACATGAGAGAGTTGTGCATTCTACATATTTCGTGTTTTTTGTGGCCTGCTTCTGCCAACCAATCATGTATTGTTAACATTTTGAACACAATAACAGCTATTTACGAAATATCTAACATGTTTGTTTATAAAACGTGTGCCATATAAACTGCACGTGAATTTATTTTTATCTCGGCTGTTCAAAATAGTGATGAAAGTCTTATTTATTTTGTTCTTTTTTTGAAAACTGTGTAACGAAATGAGATATTTATTCAAAACGTTTAAAGATGATTACAAATAAATCTTCATGAATTCGAGAATCTTAGAAAGTAACAGTGCAAAGAGCTAAATCATTTACAATTCCCTATTTTAAAGTAGAAAGTTAAGAATATAACATCTTTATAGAAAGTCTAAATAAAATCTTTGAGCTTGGAATAAAATTAAAACATAAACTTTTATTTCAGCTTTGTTTCAATTGTTTTCTTCAATTTAATATTTACTTTTATATATTATTTTCTAAAGTATATTATCAATTAAAGCTTTAATTGAAATGTAACGGGTCCAACCAATAACGGTAATTTTTCGGTATTTCGTGCTTGCATCTAGTATTTTTGTGGAACGCAAATGACAGCTTTTAGAGAGATTCATCCGGTCACACTGGTCGGAAAAAAAGAATAAAACAAATCCGTTCCGTTTGTGAAAAAACATTACCGAGGAAAAATAAACAGCGCTGCTTACATTTCTCATAGTGTCAGCACATTCCGATTCCAGTCCGCGACTCTCCAGCACGGAATCCCAGTCTGCATTCCGCTCAGGAAGCGATTCGTGCTCTGCAATATGTCGTCCGAGGAGCTGGCGCCAATTAACGAGCAGGACTTCAAGGATCTCAAGGAGCGCATGAAATTGATTGTGGAGGCGGATCCGAAGCAGTATCACAATGACTTTTCGCTGCGCCGCTATCTGCGCGCCTTTAAGACCACAGATGACGCATTTCAGGTGAGTCGTTCGAAAATAAGGCCCAATAATAACCACTATCTGAAAATCTCAGAAACCTCAGTTTTGAATAACCTTTTAATAGGTCTCGAACAAATTTCCCCCTTAATTAGTCCCTTTGAGTTCTGATTAAGTAATGCAATGCCAAATTTAATTCCTTTTATGGATATAAACCAATGGACAGCTTATGATATCATCATCCATATAATGGGCCATATAAAAATGATATGAAATATGCAATACCCTAAAGGGATTTCAGATACTTTCATAGCTATGACTATAAATAGTAGTACGAACAAAGTTTTCCTTTTACAGGCCATTCTGAAGACCAACAAGTGGCGCGAGACGTACGGCGTGGACAAGCTGTCCGAGATGGACCGCAGCCAGCTGGACAAGAAGGCCCGCCTGCTGCGCCACCGCGACTGCATCGGCCGTCCGGTGATTTACATTCCGGCCAAGAACCACAGCTCGGAGCGGGACATCGATGAGCTGACGCGCTTCATCGTCTACAATTTGGAGGAGGCGTGCAAGAAGTGCTTCGAGGAGGTCACCGACCGCCTATGCATTGTCTTCGATCTGGCCGAGTTCAGCACCAGTTGCATGGACTACCAGCTAGTGCAGAATCTCATCTGGCTGCTGGGCAAGCACTTTCCGGAGCGCCTGGGCGTCTGTCTGATCATCAACTCGCCCGGTCTGTTCTCCACCATTTGGCCGGCCATTCGCGTGCTGTTGGACGACAATACGGCCAAGAAGGTGAAGTTTGTGGCGGACGAGGTGGAGCTGTGCCAGTACCTCATCCCCGACATCCTGCCAACGGACATGTAAGGCTTCCGCCTCGAAACCAGCATCCGACGAAGCTTCTGCTAGGCGTAGACATATCTCCAAAGAGAACCGAAACCAGTACCTAAGTTTGCAAGGAGGCTTCTGAGAGCTTTTATCCAGTACAGTACTCTATCTGTAAATCGATGTGTTTAACAAGTTGATTGTAAAACGTATTCTATTGGACACCACAACTATTAGTACAATGCTAACTATTTTAGATAAAGGTTTATCTTGTATGTGTAGTATCTATATACCTGAATTCGTACCTATATATATATATATATACATAATATATATGCAAGTGTCTATGTGTACAGCAAATAAAGTTGTTAAAAAAAAAGCGACGCCAAGATTAGATCGGTGTTGCGCCGCACACGTGAGTAATCGTTTTGCGTTGATAGTGCTCTAATTTTAGAGGACTTATCGCTACCTTTTGATAAGAATCATAATCCTGAGCGATTCGTGGTGGTAGCTCTTATCAAAAGATTGTTTTGGTTTTGATGATTTGAAATTGGCGCCAATCAGAGTTGCCACTACGCTGGGCATCAGTGAAGGGATATTTATGTGTTAGCCAGCAATCTTGCTGGCTATAACAGGATGCTGCAATTATATCAGCAATTAAACTAAACCCATATAACAACCCTTGAAAGTAGATGCCTATTTAATTTTTTTAAATGGCTACAATCTGATTGTTTTGATTGGCATCTTATTAGTTTCTAGCTACTTTCGAGCTAGTTGACTTGCAGCTGGCGCGAGCAGGTGGCAGCCCTGGATAACCAGTTGTGTTATCATCTGGAGGCGAAACAAAAACAAAAGTCGAGCACTTGATAAGGAAATCTGAATCGCGCACTATGAGAGCTCCCCGGAATAACAATAACAATAGCACTAGCCGCAGCAGTAGCGAAATGGATAAGTCGCCCCGCCAGTTCGGCGCAACAGCGTCCCAAAGCCAGTGATTGACGAAGCGTGCGCTGGGAAACATGTCGGCGCCTCCAAAAGTAGCAGTCAAGCCAGCAGGAGTAGCCAAGGATTCCCAGTGTGCGGAGGACTCGTGCCCAGGCTCACCCGCTTTCATACTCGCCCTGGATGTGGGCACCACCTGCGTGCGGAGCTTCGTTCTGGACGAACAATGCGAGGTTCGGGGATCGGCGGTGGATGCTGTAAGTGATTCGATCTTCAAGTGACCCGCGGTGCAAAGTTAATTAAGCAAAACCTTTACGACCTTTGGCGCAATTAGGTGGAGCTACTGAACCCGCAGCCGGGCCATTTCGAAATCGAACCCGAGAGCTTGTGGCGCAAAATCGTTGGCGTTATAACGCAGGCAGTGAAAAGTGAGTATCGCGGATCTCTAAAATCCCCAACAGGTTTAATAGATCGTTTAATATATTAATTAAAGGCTTATGTGTGAGCCACTCCAAAAATAAGTGAGCTACAGCTGAATTTGGGCACAGATATGATTACATATGAGATTAATTATTCATAGTTATTGAATTTTCTAGTGCAACACGATTGTGAATCTGAGATAAGCTTGAACTTACCTTTGATGCTATTTGCAGATGCTAAACTGACACCACCGGACATCACTTGCCTGACCATCTGCACGCAGCGCTGCACCTTTCTCACGTGGGATCATCGCAGTGGCGAGTACTATCACAATTTCATCACCTGGAAGGATCTGCGCGCCGACGAGCTGGTCGACCAGTGGAATGCCAGCTGGACGAAGAGCTCTATGAACTGGTTCTCGTATGCCCTGTTCCTGCTCACCTGTCAGTCACGATTCCTTGCCGGCAGCGTCCTCAAGCTGATGAATGGCCAGGTCACACCAAGGCTACTCTTCGAGATAATGAACAACAAGACGTTGAAGCAGGCTCTGATGCAGAAGAAAGCACGTGTGGAGCTGCTCGACTCGTGGATCCTACACAAGCTAAGAACTGGCAGCAGTAGCGATAAGGATGTGGAGCACATAACCGATGTGACCTCGAGTACGGCGACGGGTTTGTACGATCCCTTCACGCTCAGCTGGTCGCCGCTTATAAGCTGGCTATTCGGCATCAATGTGAGTTGGCTATATCCTCCTGAAGGCTCGATTTTCATTCATTTGCTTCCATTGCAGTCAAAAATCCTGCCGCGTGTGGTGGACAATGGCTACAAGGGATTTGGGCATGTGCATCCCACTGCCTTCGGTTCGGATTGGGCCAACACAGAGATACCCATTGCTGCCTCTTTAAGTGACCAAACGGCAGCCATTTGGGGCTCCCAGTGTTTCCAGAGGAACGACGTCAAGGTCACAATGGGTACGGGTGCGTTCCTAAATCTGGTCACGGGCGATCGTTGTCAGGCTGCCATCTCTGGCATGTATCCCCTGGTGGCCTGGCAGTTCAAGAAACCAACCAGGCAGCAGGGAGCCGTCTACTGCATTGAGGGAGCATCCCATGACTTTGGCACCGTGGTCACTTGGGCGCAATCGTGCGAGCTCTTCGATAGTCCAGCGAATACCTCAGATATTGCACAGTCAGTTCCAGATACGAACGATGTGTTCTTCATGCCCGCCTTCAGTGGCCTGGGGGTATGTTTTTTTCAAGCACTTGCAACTGGCTCAAGATTAGCTAATCCCCATCTTATCTTTGACAGCCCCCGGTCAACGATTATCGGTCAGCAAGTGGCTTTATTGGCCTCACTCCGTCCACCACCAAGGCCCACATGGTGCGGGCTCTGCTCGAGAGCATAGTGTTTCGTCTGGTGCAGCTGATTGAGGCCGCTGAGAAGGAGACCTCTCAGAAGCTTCATATGATTAGGTATTTCTATCTATCTAGCTTAGACATCTTAACCAATTTTACAATGCACATACATGCATCTATTTCAGGGTTGATGGCGGCGTCTCCCGCAACGACTTCGTCTGCCAATTTCTGGCGGATCTCAGCCGACTGAGGGTGGAGCGGGCGGAGAATGCGGAGAGCAGCATCATGGGCGCCACTTTCATGGCGGGTATCAATCACGGAATCTGGCGCGATGTGGAGGATCTCAAACGTTTCCGGCAAGTGGAGCGCGTCTTCGAACCGCGTGCCAAGGAGTACGAAACCATTGCCAACCGGATGGACAAATGGAGCCGGACGATTGCCCGGTTTAGTGACTGGTATTAGGTTAAACTTTTATTTTTTGTCTTTGTTATTTGTTATTCATTAGTCACTTAGAAGGCTAGGTAGTTGGTAAATAAAATGCTGAATTTTTTATTACATATATTTTTATGTACTGGCAAATGTATATTGATAATCTTATAAGTTTAATAATTTCAAAATAAAATAAATTTCAAATATATTAACCAACAATCAGCTTGCCGCCGATAACCGATAACGAAGAACTGCTATTGCTATCGCTAACCATATCGAGTGTGGTAACACTGATGTTGGGGCTTAGCACGCTGCACGTTTGTTTTTATTTTGATTTTGTTGGGCCAGAAATCGCAGTAGAATGGCAAAGACCAAGAAAAATGTGAGGGCCAAGGCGAAAAGCGTGGTGGGGGCGGCCAAGCAGAAGGCGCAGGACATGAAGGCCAAGCAGCGCGAGGATCGGCTGCTTCACAAGACCCTTACGCCCAAGAAGACGACCACCAAGAAGGAGAAATCCGAGGCGAAACACAAGAAGCTGCTCAAGCGGTTCGCCGAAACGCGTAAGGAACGCAAGGAGGAGCGCAAGAATAACGAGAAGACCAAGACCTTCGGAGATCTAAAATCACTGCGGGATGCCCTACCCTCGCTGCAGGACATCTACAAGCTGGTTAAGACCAAGCAAAAGGATGTCTCGGAGCAGGCAGCCCTCACAGAACCAGAGGTCCGACTGAGTGCCAACGAGAAGATTCGGAAGAAACGCACTGAAATGGTCAACACCGTCACGTCCTTCGAGAAGCTCATCAAGGACAAGAACTTCAAGAAGAATCCCCGCGAATTCATCGCAGCCCTTGTGCGCAACAAGTATCAGGCGATGGAAGAGGACGACCACGAATAGAAGCCTCAAATTACCATATTTCAAATCATTATTTTTAGGTATAAACATAAATTTTACAAGGATTGTAAAGAACTATATGACGCAAGTATGCTAGTCCAAAACACTATGAAAAACGTTACTAATTGAGCACTGTAAAATAAACTGTGTGTATTTCTACAACAATTTATGATCAATGTTTCCAGGTAAAACATGCTGTTGCCCCCAAGTAAAAAAAGTTTTTTTTTGTTTATTAAGAAGTATCTTTATTATATATGCATTAGGTATAGTTATCATTTAACGATGCATATAAATATTACACGTACGAATGTAAGTTGTAAGCATTAAATCGTAAGAGGGTCAACAGAACGAGGATTAGACAAGAATCGAACGTGAGGACTTGACTTTTAATTATTTTTGTTTTTGATGGGCCGGGCTATGTGATCGTAGTTAGTCTATCGCTACGTTATATCATAGAGCGTTCTATATGCGCCTGCTTAGAGTTCGAATTTCAACTTGGTGTTGTACTTCTTACAGTGAAAACGGAGCCGTGGACTCGAGGTCCCTGCGTCCGGACAGTTAATCTACGGCTATTTTATGGTTATTATCGGTATTATCGCGTTAGCGTGGGCTGGCTCCTTCCTGTGAGATCATTAAGCGCTAGTCAAACACACATCAGCCGTCTTGTCCATCGTATCGTATCCATTTCGCCACCAGCACTAACAGTAGAGTTAACATAGCTATTGAAAGGTGTCTCCATAAAATGGCGCTATCTCATGTACAAAATGTAGGCGAATCTACACTAAACTTAGGTTACAACCTACCGCCTTACGTTTGCGTGATCTTAAACTTCATTGAAACATGAATGGGATCGGGAACGGGTTGCGGGCTATCGGGAAGCGGTTCTCTGTTAGGCCAGGCTTGTGGTTTCCGCCTCGGAGTGTTACATATACATTGATAGAAAATATAAGTCAACTATGTCTAGGTTTTGCACATTCAAGAGTTTGAAACAACAAACTTAAGCTAATTTGAAAATCTTAATTCGCTGAGCAGCGAAAGCGTCTACTTATTCAGCAGAAACATGAGCAGGCTGCAAGAGGAGGTTGTTAATATATAAACGCGCTTTCAGCAAGTTGTTTTGATCATTACTCACCGGAAGTTAATGCCTTTGTTGGCCAGCATACGGTTGCATTCGCTGGAGCCGCTACCGCCGATTCCATCTGGCAATGGCAAGACATAGTACTCGCTTTCGGTACTCTGAAATGGCAGGACAAGAGTAAACTCATGACTAGTCGACAGCTCTTATTAATAATATTGTTATTCTCACCGTCTCGGTGAATTCATGTTTGTATATCTGCGTGGAAACTTTCATATCCGAGAACGGACCCTTCAGCGCAAAGAAATGTATGCTCATGGGCGTGCTGGTCTTTGTCTTGAGGATCAGCTGATAGGTGATGGTCCGCTCGTTGGACTGATGCGGATCGCGCTGGCTGTTGTTGATGCGCGCCTTCACCACCCACTGCTGATTGAAGGCCGAGAAGCGGGCCGTCTCATAAAAGAGCTTGTGTACGTACTCGTCTGTGCGGTAGGGCTTCATTTGGAGATCTAAAAAGATAGAATGTGAGTAAATATAACCAGAAAGCGATCGAGCGTTAGTATAACTCTGCCCGCATTTGAGTACGAGCTCAGCTACAATAACTATTTATAATTAGGTTTAATTCGACAGCAATTAAGACATATCTCTGTTCTGTGCCACACCTACCATTGAATATGATCTTCTCGTAGCTAAGCAAGTCAATCAGGGTGTTAAACATCTTCTTCTCCTCCTTGATCCTATCGTCGTGGGCCTCCAGGGCCGCCATTACCTCGTAGCCAGACTTCTGGGGATGCAAGCAGTTGCGCTCATGCTCGTTGGCTGGGAATTAGATGGATGATTAGTTAGTTTATCAGATCCATGGGATGGGGCGGAGGCACTCACTCTCGTGGTAGGGTCCCCGCCACTGGCAGCCAATGCGATGGTATTTGCACTTGGTCGGGCGCTCCTGGCACTCGTGTTGTTCATGGCGTTCGAGCGATTTGTATGGGAACTCCTTGTTGCAGAACTACAGACGAAAGCAAGCAAATGATTATCAAATGGAATTGGGAAAATATAAAACAGCTTACTTGGCACTCGCTGGGCAATTCTGAGGCGGCCTTCTCCACGGCCAAGTTGCGCGACGCAGTGCTCTTGGAAATTTCCACGCGGCAATTGGGGCACGTGGCAATCTGATCGCGCAAGCTAGGGAGAGAAGATATTTAAAAAATAGTCGTAAGGAAGAGCAAACAGAACTAGTTAGTTGGGAGTTGGTGGCATTTGCAGGGATCTTAGTTCGGTTTCTAGAGTGTGTGTTCATACCGTCCATCCGCCAGCAGATGCGTGAAACAGGCGGCGCACATCAGATGGCCCATCTGGCACTGCAAATGGAAAGAGCAGAGAGAAAGGGAAAGGCGGGTTTAGTAAATTCACGACTTGGCAATCGAGCAGTAGATGGATAGAGATTGAGAACTAAAACAAAAGTGGAATGAAAATTAACCTGCAATTAAAGAAAAAAGAAGAAAAGTTTTCTATTAGTCAAAATACGGCCTTGTTGCAGAGAGCTTGTATTGTGTTTTTTATGGCTGTGGGTGGGGTGTGGTGTTTCTGGGTGGGTTCTTCGAATGAATGAATCTATTTTGGAGATGTCTTTGGGGTGAGGAAGATGGCGAGGCGTGGAGTGGAGTTCTTGGCGGGAGGTGATGATCTGAGGTGAGGTCTGAATGTGTTTAGCTTTAGGGGCTCCGGGTTGTGTGTGGTTTCATTTTTTTGGTTGAAATAAAAACGCTATTTTGTAGTTTGGTTTTATTTTGCATTCTCAAGTTTGCACTCTCCTTTGCAAATTTATTGAATTCAGTTTCACGTTTCATTTTTTGGGGTTTCTTTTTTCGTTTGTTTAGTTTAAGATACATTTCAGGGTTTAACTTTAATGCTACTATTATGAAGTCTGTTCTATGTACTTAGCATTTACGGTTACAATCTTGTTTCTTGTTTCTTTTTCTTTTTTTTTTGTTGCGTGTGCTTACAAAGGTTACGAAATTGAGATTATTCACTTAACTAGTATTAATCATTAAGAGAGGTACTTTATCTAAAAAGGCGGCAGCAAAATCGAAATCATAAACAGTTGATAGTTCTGGGTTAAATTTAGCGCAGTTATCATATCATATAAGTGTGGTTATTTCTCTTTTTTTCCGTTCAAAGCCAATTACAACGTAGTTGTGTGTGTTTTCGATTGGTTTTCGGACATGAATTGGTTGGTCAAGCAATTTGATGAAAGGTCGAGAATAGTGGACCGATAAAAGAACCAGATAAAGTCGAAAACCCCGCAGTGAAATACTCAACCCCGCCGCTGCTGTAAGAAGCCTTCATAAAAATCGCCGCATGCGTTTATTTACAATTCAGTTGTGTGGAATGCGGGCCCGTTTTTCTCATTTTGGAATTTCTATATCTATTTTGGGAAATATTCAGCTCCGGAGGAGGCAAGCGATAGTCCCTCGGCACTATTTGTGGACGGAGCCGCGAGTTCCGAGCGATAAGCAATGCTTTTCTTTTGTATCTTGTGCACATAACAAAATTTTCAGTCTCGAGGATCGTCCCGAAAATTTCAAACAAACACAAATAAATATATACGGGTTTCACCGATATCGTTGTTCTTTTGTCTAGACTGCAGATATGAAACCCGAAACGGATAGTATAAAATGATTCCCCCTTAAAAATATGTGCATTATGTACAAATTTGAGCGTCAAAACATCAAATGTCATGAGAAAGGCATGTTATCAAATGTTGGGGCATGAAAAATTCCAAATCTAGTTTTTTGTTAGGTCATTTGGAAGAGATCTTTTGACTTTCAAATCGAATTTATCTCTGAGCTCTTTGTGTATCTTGTGAGACATACGAGTGTTTCACTGTATCTCTGCAGTTGAATGAACCCATGAATTCGTGTTCTTTGATTGGCAATTTATGACCTAGACTAACTGCAGGCAGCAGCTGCTGGCAATTGGATTGTTTAATGGAAAATCCTCGGGATCTACAAAGGAGTTTAACTCGTTTCATCGTTTTCCCCACCGATGATGACAATAACACAGAAAGCAGAAAGACGCAGACACAACAAAACCCAGCTGATGATGTTTTTCTAGATAGAGAGTGGAAACAGAAGGAGAACGTCAACAGTGTGTACAAAAGGAAATCGCCCAAAAGATCAACGGCAGCGGAAAAAAGAACTCAGGTGTGTTTTCAGGTATACCTTTCCCCCACAGACACACATGCACTTGGAACCCGAACTGGAAAAACGAGTTATTTCCAGATTACAGGTCTTAGAACCTGCAGCTAGCTGATTCCACAAATTCATCAGCAATTTCCGAGGCATCACTGCACTTCCAATAACAAATATGCGTAGCACACACTCTTTTCTTGCCTTTTTTTTACTACGTATTTGAAATCGGCAAAACTGGCGTTTCAATTTTCCCCAGGCCTCGAACAGCTGATTTGGCCACGACATTGGCGAGAGCGAGACAACAACAGCAACGCAGTGGCAAAAGCAAAACAATAACAGAGAGCAAAAATCAGAAGGTGCGTGTGTGTGAGCGTGTGTGCAGGGTGCACATACATAAATACGGAGAGGCAGACAGACAGACAAACAGGCCAATGAAGAGGAGTGGAAATGAAAAAAAAGGAAAACAATCGGGAATTTTTTTTAGCTAATTAATAGTTTCTGCGGGTTTCAGCGAATTCCTTCTGGCCATTTTGTATGAATCATTCCACGGTGGTTCGCTCACGTTATTTGGGTATAGAAAGAAACGTTCATTTGATTTTTCTGTGTGGGTCAGCAGTTCTTTTTCATTGTACCGTAATACAAAACCGATTTCAATGACGCAGTTACGGCTGCCTTGGCACATGTGTGTTAGAGAAAGAGAGCAATGTCAACCCACACATACGCCTTACGTAAAAGATCTGCGGACACATAAGCGCTGCAGGAGGGGGTCGGGGGCTAGGAGGCCCCTGCTAAGTTGGGTTACTATTATTAGAGGCTAATAAGCAACCTTGCTTACTATTTAATCGATATTACGTTGGTTATTTATGCAGCCTTGAGCCCTCTCGCAGCACGTTGGCCTACGCCCCTGCCTTTGTTCTTGGAGACAGTTGTGTATTTGTGCATTAAATTCAATCAACGTCAGTTACAGCAACAATGACGACGCCTGCAAAAGCGTGAATGAAAAGGAATGCGGGACCTGGCCCAAGAAGCGAATAAATGAATAAACGAACGAGGAAGCACAATTAAGGGAATGAAACGCTGGAATTGCTCCGCTGATTTCTTCCCACTTAAAATAGGCCAATGGGGGAAGACATAATACGGACTCCTATGACGCAATACAGAAAAACTGCAGTAAGTGTTACTGCGCAAAAGAGAGTGAGTGGGGGAGGGGGATAGAGAGATGGGGGGTCATAATTTATAGTGTGAAATGCAACGGTTCAATTTGGGGGGTTGTTTTCTAAAACGCAATAAAACTGCATTAGTTGGCCGAGAGTGCGAGAGGGTCGGCCTGCTTATGCTGCGGTTGCGCCCGCCCTCTCTCCCCCTCGCACTCTTTCAATGTTTTCAAGGCGAATAATGCAAGAGCGCCCCAGCTAGACGTCTCGCTCTCTCACAGCTGTGTCTTGCTTGGGTGGAGAGAGGGAGAGAGGTGTTTTACTCTTACAGCTGAGCTGCCACGATTTGTTTGTATACAGAATGAGGCGCACACACACACGCGCACTTGCTGTTTTCCTTCTTTTGCTTTTAAAGCTCTCACTTCCTTTTTTGATTCTAGTTTACAAGGGCTTATAGTTCAAGCCGCTGTAAATAATCCAAAAACTCACCTGGTACATGGCCGTCTTGGGCAAATCCAGGCAGACGGCGCAGCACAGGGCATTGGAGATGCGGTGGGCCAGCTTTTCGTGCATTCCCGAGGCGGCTGCGGCACTGGAAAGCAAGCTGCTGCCGCTGCTGCTGGTGGCACCACCGCCCCCTCCATCCAACAACTGTTTCTTGGCCGGCGGTTCTCCGCTGCCCTGCGTGTCCAGCGGCACGCCCACCACATTGCCGCCGCCCACCGACGAGGAGGACGACGATGTGGATGAGGAAGAGGCCGAGGAGGCAGAGCTGGTCGTGGCCACCACCTGGTTGTCGCCCAGGAGCGGTAGGTTCGAGGACGACGGCGGCTGTTGAACCGCCGAGCTGGAGGATTCCACCGACATGATTGGAAATTTCCTTGGAATAATGTTTGTTGTTTTTCCTAGCCACTCGCTTCGTACACAAACTCCCAAACACACGCACACTAAACTACTACAAACACACAGGCAATACCCAGTTTGCTCTCTCTCTCGCTCGCACACTCAGTATGGCACTTTCTTTCAATTGCCACCTTTCCCCGCTGTCCGTGTCGTGTCGTTCACTTCTGTGTTCTTCTGTTCTGTTTGCAAGCTTTTTGTCCGCCGACACGTCCACTCGCCAAGAAATTTGTTGTCTTTTTAAAGAGTGTTGTGCGGTGTGACCAAATGTTATGTTAGGCAATATACCAGCATGACGTATCGATGGTAGTGGATAAGCCTATCGATGTTTTTCCTATAGCCCTGGCCTATCGTTAGCGGGGACACCATCCCTTTTGCAGAGTAATAATATAACAAACATTAAATTAACTATTTTAAAATAAAATAGCATTATAATAATATAACATAATAGGACTTCATATATATAATTTTACAAGTATATTATCGAAAACAAATCTATTCGAGTTTAGTGTGCTGCCCTTATAACCCGCAGTATGGAACTCGTCACTCGCGAGATGCGGTCACACTGCTTGCGGCAAACGGAGAATATGTATGAAATTAAATATTGTCATTTTGTCTTTAAAATGTACAAAAATTTGACAAAGTACAAACGGCAGGTTCTTTATAAAGTCCCTCCTCGCAAAGTGAACTATTACTGATCAGTGGATGTACGGAAAACGTGGATTTACGGGCGAAAACTCGCAGTTTTCTCAGCAGACATTTTTGTATCACGTCGCTGTGCTCTGTGTGTTTGGCATTTTTTGTGTTTGTGTGTGTGTGCAACAGCGGCATCAATTAGAAAAATAACAAAAACAAATCGTTGGCTTGTTGAACAAAAAACTATACTTATTTGCTATCTGGCTTGCGTTATAACAATCATTTGGATATATTGCGTCTTAAAAATTTGGTGATCAAGATGGCTTCAATTTCAGTTTCGGTGGTGGATTAACATCGTTATTGAAAATAAAAACTTAATGAATTGACTTTTAATTCCACGTGCAAATATTATCATAATTTAAAAAAAAAATTATAATAGAAATATATTCAACCACGTTTTAAAAAAGTTACACTTATAAATAAGTTGGCTTTCTGAGTGAACTTAGTTAATTATTTCCAGCTGTTCCCACTCAACAAACAAATCGTATACATATGTGTTCTTATTTCCTTTGCTCCTGCTTTTCCTCTTCCCCTTTTTTTTTCGTTCCCTTCCCCTCTGCGTCCTCTTCCCCTTTTCCTAGCCAGCTGTTTGTCGCGTTCCACAAATATGGCTGGAGTGTGGATCGCGCTTGGAGCCCAGGCTCCCACATTTCTCTATGTGGAACGCAACCTGTGGCCAGCTGTTGGGTCCTGTTGAACTCCCCGCAGCCCAAAACATACATACATGTGTGAATGTATATGTATTTATTTTGTGTATATATGCATGTGTGTATAACAACGCCAATTGCTAGGGTTTCTGCAAAACATCCTGGCCACTTGAAGTTGAAGTGTTACAATGCTCTAAAGGGGTTTCGCCATGTTTAAAAGTTATTTAATAACATTCTATTCGATAATGGAACTTCAGTAGCCTGTCATATCCAGCATTAATCAGCTGAAAATATGAGGACTTTAATAGATTACCTTAAATTTCTTTGCTTAAATTGATATATTTTAATTAAAATAATTAACAATAGTTACGCGTTAAAGTCCATGTAACCCATTGAGCGCGGATGTTTTTCCAACACTCCTCGAATGGCATCCACATCCACTGTGTTGCACACACAGCTGGCAGTTGTTGTTTTTATCCGAGCTCCTGTGCACACACTCACACACGGACGTACATGTATACAACACTCGGGGGTCGTTTGTGGACTCCATTTGGCTTGGCTGTTGGATCTTCTTTGCGTTTTCTTCATTCGTGCAGCGCCAATCGCGCGGTGTGTGTGTTGCGTTTTTCTTATTTGCAAAATCGTTGGGAAATGGTAATGAAAATATATACAATATAGCAACAGCAGCTCCTTTCAAGGAAATATCCTCATTAAAGTAATTACGCGACAGAAAACAATTCGAAAGCTAACAATGAAACAGGCAATGAGCTACACAATATGTTGGCTTAGGTTCAGTGTGTATGTGTTTTGGATGGTGTTAAATATAAAACTCTAAAAATATGAGTAACCAAGTGCGAAGTGGAAAAAAGTGTGGAAAATGTAAGCAAATATGCGCGCAATTGTGTCTGTATATGTGCAGGAAAAAGCGTCCCCGTACACCCACACAGACTCACTTTGGAAAATTTAATGAAATCCAAGCTATACCGCCCTCTCACTCCCACTCACTGTTGCGTTTCGGGATTTCATTTTGTCGCCCCGTTTTGCAAAAACAAACAACAACTGTTTTTTTACCGTTACTTATTTTAATCGAATGTTCTTCTCTTTCTCGCATTTTACAGTCGACGCGCCTCAATTGTTAATCATTTGCCCGAAAATGCATTTCAACTGCAAGAAACTTACGTGAAAAACTGAAAGAAAAAATATTTTCGAAACGTACGATGTGAAAATGTGTTATGTGAAACTTAGCAGTTAAGCACGGATTGTATGTATAATTTAAATTTTTGTTTCAATATTTTCTACAAAATAATTAAAAAGAACTAAAAAAAAAATCGAAAATAAAACGAAAAAACCAAGAAAAAGTTTTTAACTCAGTGCACATTAAAACGAAAACAAACACAAAAACAAAGCGTAACGAAACGAGAAGGACCACGAAAAGAAAGAGAGCGCAAGAGGAATTGGCGAAGGCGGGAGCGAAAGAGAAAAATGTCAACGTTCTTGAACAATTTCTTCCCGGCAGGTAAGCAAAAACAAAGCCAGAAAAGCAAAGGCAATCAAAAACAAGCAAAGACAGGGAATGTAAGAACAGAACCACAGCTGGTGGCAGGAGCGTATAGGAGAGGGGTTGGCGGGGTGAAATGACCCCCCATAAAACAAGTTGCTTACATACTTTGTTATTCTATGATTGTAATCTTAAAAATGGTATCTTAACTCATTGATCAGCAAACTTATTTTAATCGGTTAGTACGTTATTTATCAGCCCCTTTTTAAATCCTTCGCACGCCTCTGGCTGGGTGGCATTTAATTGAAAGTCACCTTTGGCATATTTCATAAGCGTTCTCACCGGGGTCATCCTGTAATTCAATTCTGCGCCTCTCTCGTTTTTTCGCTCCACTGGCGGCATGTAAATTGAATTTTCCTACCGAAGCGCATATTGTGATTATTGGCAATTACATGGACGTGACCGAGGAACAAAGGAGGCGAAGGAGATAAGTAGGCAGAGAGAGGGATAGGGACGGGATGGAGTAGCGGCCGAGAACGGAGAATCTCGGCATAATTAATCTGCCCCAGAACAATCTATACACTTCCCTTTAATTACGTGCATTCCTCGCTGCAATACCATCGATTATCGTTTTGTTATTCCTGGAAACGCTCAGATTCCCATTTACTGCTCCTTGCAACCCCTCTGGGATCAGGAACAAGTTCCACACACTCTGCATTCTCCTCATGCATTTTCTTTGTCCTGCGAAAGAGATGGGCACAGAGAGGCCGAGACAGGGAAACTCGTACAGGTACGGCAGGAAAAACCACTTCCTCGGCTCCCTGCCCTTTGCCAAAACCAGAGCCAAAACAATGAGACCAGCACAAAGGCTGCTTTCCAACGGCCACTGAAGCTTGGGATACTCTCTTTAGGGTGACTTTGTGCAGTGTAACATTAACATATTATCCCATTATACCATAAATATTTGATCGTCGCAAGGATATTGTGCAGGATGGCCTAGTTCATTCAGGGTGTTTTTCACAATCGTTCTTTACCATGTAGATTCTGTTTCACATTTCTCAATAAAAAAGATTTGCAAGAATAATAAAAGGTGGTAGCAATACCAATTTCGGGATTGAAGGATTATCCTTGATGACTTTTAAGCCATCTTAGCCAAGTTAAAATCTCCGAATTACCTGAAAGGGTATAACAACAACCAAGAGGCCTGAGTAAATTGGTAATAGGTGGCAGAGGGGGTTGGCTGGGCTGAATGAGTGCACTCGCAAACCCGTTTGCAGAGCCCAAAATTCAGCCCGATCAAAACAACAGCGAACCAGAACTGCAGCGCTATCAACAATGGCAGCTCCTTTCTGTCTTTCTGGCTTTCTGCCTTTCTGAGCTGAGGCCAACGGCAGCTGACGGAAACACATTGACTTTGGTGATACGTTGATGCTGATAGGATGGACAATGGTACAATATGATGGCGCTGGTTACTTCTGGATGGTGCTGCGTGGCCTGTAGGTGCACTGGGTTACCTGTTGATGGCCCTGCCACTCACTCCTCCTTCTCCGTTTCCTTTTCCGACGGCGTCCGTTCTGGTCGAGTGCGGTGGAAAACTGGTTTACCAACTCGCCTCCTGCACTTGCCCCTCCTTTGTTTTTGGGCCGATTTTAGCGTAAACAAGAGAGGCTCAGACGAAATTGGAGATCTTCAGCTCGGCAGTCTCAGCAGTCTCTCTGTTTATGTGTTTTAATTTTTTGGCCAAAAGCGGATGGAAACACCTTGCCAGAAACCGGAAAAGACCACATGAATATAGGAAAGGCATTAAATTACATTTAAACATGATATCATGCCCTTTTTCTTCTGATTTTAAATGTGTAAATGTGACGTTAAAATTAAAGTAATGTCCTCATTTTGCATTTAAGCCCCCAAAAATCATATTTTGTACGTAATACCGTACAGTTATGGGTATTATGAATCGTCTTACCTCATGATTTGTGACCATAATTTTAGCCTTTTCGTGCCGTTAGAACGTTTCGTCTCTGTCGTGAAAAAGTGGCGAGCAACTGGTTCTGCGTATATGGCCATCTTTAATGGGGTCTCCAGACCAGCTGTTGGCCAGTTTCTTCCAGCTCTCTGGGCTTCAATCGCCAAACATTCAAATTGGGCCTTTGTTTATGGGCCATAAAACAGCGAAGAACAAAAGGAAAGCGCCTCGTTTGTTCGTCGGTTGAACGCTGTGCAAATATTTTCGCTCAACTTTATTGACGCACCAACTAAAAGGCCCCCCTGTCTGCCCTGCCCCCCGTCTCTTCATCTGCGCAAAAAAAAATAAACATCGAGCCAGGCTTAATTTTATTTCTATCAACTTTTTTACTGCCTAACGATTCGAAAAAGGTTTTCGCTTTTGTTCTTCCGCTTTTTATTGTGCGACAAGTGCACGAGACATGAAAACCCTATCGAAAACATTGGGAAAAGTGTGCAGAAGCGAACTATGGATGCTGAAAACAAAACATAACTATCGATTGATTGCTCTCGGATTTTCTGTCTGCCGCGACAGGAAGCCCGCTCTTCGCTTATTTGTTTACAACATTTCACGGAAATTGCCTGCGAATAACTTTTCCATCAGCGCTCCCCTTTCCGTTCCTTCGGTGTTTTTTCTCACAGCCTTTGTTTACGCCGCTAAATTTAGTTGTATCAATTATGGAGGGGCTCTTTGGAATGATAGAATGGGGCTTGCCATCTTTTATTATTAACCCACCAGGTTTATTTTTAGTTAGTCAGCTTTTTTCGCATGACTCACTTCTCGTGTCAATGTAAAAAATGTATTTTTGAAAATTTAGAGTATTATTTAAATAAGGATAGTTTAAAACATTAGCTGCACAAAACAGCCATTAATTTACGATAATCTTGATTTCGCTTGCAATTAAGTATCTAATTTTGGAATAATAGCGGCTTAAGCGTGCAAATCGCCATATGCATTTTTTTGTTTTGTGGCACATAATTTAATTATCGTGCTGCGAGCGACATTGCAGACAAGTTGACGTCGCTAATGTGGCAGACTTATCACTTTTGTTTGTGCAGCAGCGTTTATTTTTCGCGAAATTCCAAGGCGTCGCGCTGGAAAGTATGCAACACATTCTTTTGTTGGCACGCACCCGTCTTTTGCATATATGTATCTTCGCCTTCCTCCCTTCATTTTGGCAAAAGCGGCTAATAATGACACCAGCATGGTCTTTCCCACGTCTTTCGACGCCTTTTCCCCCCTTTTGTCTTTTCGTGCCTTCTTGGCTATTTAATTTCGCATTCGCTTCTTGGCTTGCCAAAAATCACACTGCGCCCTTGGGCCAAAATGCTGTGCACACACGCATTACTCATACGCCCGGGTTGTTCCGCCCATTTCTCATTTCCCACTTCGCATTTCCCGCCCATTATAATGGGATATGTCCCCCGAATATCTCGTAAATACGCCGCCGGGCCTGTGCCCGCTGTCTAGTGGCCATAAAGCAATTTGGCCAAGTGCGTGGCCCAAACACGTGCCGTGCCGCACAATATGGCAATCTCGGAGTGGAGAGTCCGCCGGTTTTATTGCCTCTGGTCGGTGCCATTATCTCCAGTTCCTTGCTGGCCGACAAAGCGGATATCCGGTACGTTTTCATGCAAATGCGAAGTTATTATAGCAACCGGATTCTGCGTAAATTGTTGAACAGAGTAGAAGTAATCTTTCCTAGGGAGGTGTTTCACAATCCTGGAATATGGTTTAAAAGAAGGTTATTTATAACAAGAAAAGGATAATGATAATAAAGGAATGTCGAATAAGAATTACTGAGCGCGATCAATTATATTCGTTAGTGCACTTAGGCTTTAATTACAAAATTTTAAAAGATAAACTCTTACTGATAATTATTCCATAATATATATAATTTGTTATCTGTCAAGAGTGCTTCACCAATTTCCATTATCAATTCCATTCTTAGAATATTTAAAGTTATCTGTTCGGGTCAGTGACTCTCAAACTGTGTTATCACGCGCTCGCAGCTTTTGCATTTTGTTTTGTTTTCTTCGCTGTTCGCTTTGTTGGGGGATTTCATTTTGTCAATTCTTCTGGTTTTATTTTCATTAAAGTGTTTGTTTTTGTTGTTCTCGCATTGTTGCGCTTGGCTGTTTGCTTTTGCACTTCGCTTCGTGTTTTTGTGCTGAGAGGTGTTTGCTTTTTATTTCGTTTTCTCGCATCTCTCTCTTGCTCTCTCTCTCGCTGTCTTTTCCTTTGCGCCGCCTGTTTTTTCTGTGTTTTTTGTTAGTCACTCTTTGGCAGCGGTCGCGAACGGCGGGTTTTTTTCAAAGCGCCTGTTTAACCCACGCTGTTAACGGCCCCCTTCGACACCTACGCCTCTGTCTGCGGAATTATCAAATGCGAGTGTGTGAGTGCTACTTCTGCCTGTGTGTGCTTGTGTTTTTGCGTCTGTGTGGGGTCTTAACGGTTAACGTGCTGGAAAAGTGGAGCGATAAAAAAAAACAGTTGAGCTTCGGAATATAATGCGTGACATGTGTTAACCCCCCGAGGCAAAGTGTTGTTGCTTCTGCCGTCAATCACACAAGGGCATCAATCAAATGCTGACTCTGAAACTGAGACACACAAAGAAGAAGCATCCAGCCGAAGGGCAAGGGAGAGGGACGGAAGGGTGGAAAGAGGGAGTCAGAAAGAACTTTCACAATGTGCTCCAATTCTACAGTCCTACTTCCCAATGTCTGACTTTCGCATATTTCTGTGTATCAAATTCTTCAGAATTATATACAATTCAATTATTTGAATGGACTCAGACCCTATTTGAATTTTACTTGCTAAGTGAAAAAAGATTTTAAAGTCTCACTTCTTGACGTCAAACTTATTTAGTGATAACAGCATTGAGATTAAAATTTATTTCAAAGTTTTAAACATTCTACATTCCTATTTTCGCCTATTGTATTAGGAATTTCCTAATCCTGAAACATTTATATATAAATAAAAGTACGTTGTCGCTTAGTTTTCAATGTTGACACAACGTGCAATTTATTCATATTACATTATCACTTCAAATATCACGCTTTTCCTCACAATTCTCATGATACCGGTTCGATTTACCGAAGTTTGACTGTATTGCTCTGCCAGTCTGCATATCATTTTGCGGCCCGCTTCACATTTACAACTTCCGCTACTGTTGTCACCCCCACCCACTCCAGCTCCCCTGCCTGCCCCCTTTCTGCTCCCCTGACTTTTTCTTTGTCAACTCGATGGCCGCATTTCGAAAATTTAAAACTTCGCGCTGTCGAAATCGCATGCATACGAAAATGAATACGAATGGCGAATAAATAAAAAACGCGAGTAGGCTTAATTTCGTGTGTACATATTTACACACAATTTACATTTCGTACGATTTCGTTTTCGTACGATTTCATTGCTCGTCAAGTTGAGTTTGCAGATACATGGATGTATTTCCAGCTTTGTAGATATTATCTAGCGCCTGAAAAAACCCCCCGACTTGACCTTATCGCCCGCCCGAGGCGATTGCAAACAGCTGTTCGGCTCAAGCGTCTATGATTGAAAGCAGCTGTTGTTGCTCAGCGAAAAATTGGGTCAAACTGTTGCCGTTGCCGTGTTTCTGCCGCTCTGCGTTGCCTTTTGCCGCTTTAGTGGCAGTAAACCAACCAAACTTGTCTGTTGGCCAACGAAAAAAAAAAAACCGCTCAGCTCGCTGAGGTTAGCTTTGTGCGATATCAGGCTCAGATCAAGATCGGCTATAAAAACGTTTGTCAAGCGGTTTACGGTGCTGTTGGCCAAGTTTAGAGATGCGGCCAATTGAACAGAAGCCATCTCGATCTTGGGTTCCCACCAACAGAACTAATTTATTCCTTAACCGCACAGAAGGAGATTGGTGGGAAAATAGTGTGCTAGCTTTATAGGAAGTATAGTATAGGAATTTATGTACACATTCAATCATAAATAAATGTTTATATTTATAGTAAAACACTATTGGCCTTTTTACAATCTTCAAGTGCTACATAGGCACTTAAAATATTCAGCTGGATCAACATGGAAATATTGTCTTAAAAACAAAGCAAAGCTCAAAGTTCAAGCGCATTTAGCACTTTTTACCCATTTTGTCACATGACTGTAATGTTCGAAGTTGCTTTATTACTATGAGAAAATCTTCAATACACCTTAATTCTTCAATAGAGGTTTCTAATAATGTTATCATTGCTTACTTGTGCACTGTTTGCCTTAATTAGTTAATAAATCTAATATATAGATTGTTTTACAAATTAAGCACTGTAAAGAATTCAGAGTAATATGCCTTTAGTCCATACCTTTTTTTTATCTTTTAAAACCAACTAGACTATTATTTTCTCAATTACAGAAAGTGTGCTCGACTTATGGCTCTTATCTTTTGAGTTTTCAGGTGAAGTGTCTCCTTATCATTTAACCTCAAATGACACTTTAAAAGGTTTTGTAGTTCTGGCCAGAGGTCTCTCCATTCTCCATTACATTCTATCGAATTCCTGTGATCTCGAAAACATTAGTATAGGGATAGGCACACCTTGTAGGTACTTCTATCTATATACACACATATGTATGTATATGTAATACTGATCCGATCGTACCCACCGTTTGACTGCGGTTGTGCTGATAATGAAGGCAAAGCCTTGGCTATAAATATTTCATTTATAATGTACTTACAAATGTGTGCGAGTGAATTATTATTACACCGACTGCTTGGCTTGCCATAAAGCGATGGCCACGTGTGTGCGTGAACCCCTTCCCCCCACCATCCACCCCCCAACGCACCCCATTGGATGTGTACTTATCAGATGATCGCTTACAGCCCCACTCTCATAATTAGAATCCGCAAAATACTAGTTTTGGCGATGGTGATTGCACCGAAAGAAATCATCATGGTTTGGTATTTCATTTGGAAAATAGACCGACTTTAAGAGATATATTAGGATGATTCAAGTAACTTTTTAGATATTTACTCGCCTATTAAATATTCATCCGTTTTATATCATGTACGAAATGATCATATTATCTTGCAGTGCGTAATCAGAAAGCGATGCCCTGCGATCGAGGTGTATAAGGGTCATTGCAACCGAGACTGGCGGCCTCTCAAACTGTAAGCACTTTTGTGCTGTAAGAGCAATAAATAAGCAAACAAACAAACAAACAACGCCAATGGATTTTCATTGTTCTTACTGCTGCGCGTGTGCCTGCAGAGCTTGAACTTTCCCAGTACAGTGGTGATTAGCTGGCCCAAACTACAATCGTGGGAGTATTAAACTATACGCTTGATAGGCTAATTAATAGAAGAATTGAGCCGTTGGGTAACATTACGGCTAGTCTTCGTATTTAATTACTTATAATCCATCAAAGCACATGCTGAACATGAATACTTGAATGGGTTCGGAAATCATTATAGAGTAATGAGTTTCCAGAGATTTCTCAAGCTCCCACTAATCTATAAATTCTGCCAACTTTATTCAGTGCAAATTGAAGATAGCACTGCTTGACTGTATCTGCAGCAATATGCAAGCAACAGCACCATCTGCGGCTATGACCACATATTTACAGTTAATCGGACGGACGGGCGAGCGAGCGGACCCCACACCACACGCCCACTTTGTCTTCGCCGCTCGTCTGTCATCGTCACACAGTTTGACACGCACTGTGGGGCTCGCGCTCTCTGTTGTTTTGGCTCTCACACTCTCCGGACAGCCGAGGCACAGTGGGACAAACTAGTAAATTCAGTTTCAGATTATGAAATTTTAGAAGTACAGATTGTAGGAATAAATAATATAATTTGATTGAACTAGATTGAATTGGAACACTAAGATTCGAACACAAATCTCAGCAGTGTGGTGAAGTAGACCCCCTTATCGAAGCGCATACCAATTCATTCAGATTTCGTAGCTTTTGCGACCACTGTGCGCAGTCGCTGCCAGCCGCGTTTCCCCAAAGCAAAACAGCGGTTGGGGGTTTCAGTTTAGAGAACGCTGCACAGCCGCTCGGTTCGTGGCGCGATCGATGGTCTTGGTTGGTCCCCCCATTTTAACCGATCCGATGTGTTATTTTCACCGCTTGCATATTCATTACACTTACACGAAAACAATTACGCGCCTCTGCTCTTTGAATAACAGCAACAAAGTGAGCCGAGCTGGGCGGTAAATGGTAGGCCGTAACGTACCGCTCTGCCACATCTACATATTCACTAAACGTGACGTAACAGCGCGGTTTTTGTTATTGTTTGGCCTGCTCCCCAAACGTGTGACTATCTATCTATATACGAATTCGAAAAATATATATGTACGTATGTATGTATGTATACCCAGCGTGTATATGTATGTATCTGAGTGTGGCGTTTTCATGAACGCGTTCGTGATCTTTGAAGCAAAGCTGTCCATTTCACCGCGAAACGCAGCATAAGGCAACGGCCCAATAATCATCGGTTTTCTATGTGTGAATATAAACTGATTACTTACATATATGTATATATAACTGAAGACCAAAATTGCTCACGTAAACCCTAAAGTATAGACGTGCCTACATATACATTATTTTTCTGCCGACGTCATGCCAACAAACAAGCAGTGGCCAGCGATTTATGTAAACTGAGAAACAACTTTGATTCTGGCCATGTTCAAGTAAGTTTCGGCCAGCCCAACTGTGGGCAACAACACCTGATTGAGGCTCTCAAACTGTGGCCCAGTCCTAACAGGTTATCGCCCACCTTCTCCGCCCCCTAATTACCCTGCCCAGTGCACAGAATATAAATAAATTAAGGCACACATAATAATTATCATTAACATATGTGGGCATTCAATTAAATCGTTTTGCGTTCTGTTCGCTCGCCCGTTCGTGTGTTTGTTTTTCAATTCGAAGTCAAATAAATAAAATCAGGCTACGAATTATTGCTTATATGGCCACAGCATCATCAACAGCAACAATAATCTCTCAATTCATAAACAATAATTTTCCTACGAATTCTAACTACCCTTCAAAACGAAATTTGTTGATTCAGCATTCTGATAGCAGCGGAATTAATCGAAAATAACGTTTCAAAACATATTTGAGTTGTTTTAGAATTCAAGTACTCTAGGCTTACTTAATATGGGAAACATACAGTGCGGTTTGATAACAGACTAAATCCCGAAAAAGCCCATATCAAAAGAATTCAAATCCTGTGCTATATTTATTATATTATAGTATATATCTGTAGTATCTGATAAAATGAAGTCGATAAATGTATCTTTCGCCGTCGTCTCCCCGCCGAAATTGCACGAATAGTGAATACAACCTGCTCCATATAAATATAAAATATTTGTACGTACGTATTCGTCTATATGCTATATAGCGAATTCAAGGCCAATATCACTTGTTTTCTCTTCGTACATTGGCAAGAGGCATTGGCCCCGTACCCCGAATCAAATGCTTTGCTTTTGAAATTAAATTTTTCACTTTCGGTTTGTCGAAGGCAAATTCACTTGCATTCGAATTTGAAACAAGTTGAGGCGAGTCTGCTTAGCATTGATTCAGCACTCGAATATCCGGTGGAGAGGCGTTCAAATTTTTGGGAACTTTGAAAGCTGACCAAGAACCCAGCATAGCACTCGTACGTGGATTAGTCATGACGGCACTGCTTCCGAGTTGTCTACATAGGAGGAAGGTATAGTGATTAACACCTGAGCAGCCTGACCGCAGCACGCACGACGCACATACCGAATATACTACATACAAATATGTATTATTATATTTTCTTTAAAATGTGCAAATTGCCAAGTTCTAAGTTTGGCGGCTCAGTTGTTTACCGCAGAAATTGCGTCTTGGCTTTATTTGCGTCGACCTGGAGTCGCAAGAGGAAGCGGGAGCAGCCGAACAACCATATATATTGCGCATACTCCAAAAATGTTGGGGCCTACGCGCGTTATCGTCGTATCGATAACTGTGGAAAATAACAAGAATTTCGGTGTGGGGTTGGAAGGGGTAGGGAACTGAAAACGGGCATGGATGGGAAGGGAGGGCATGGGAGGGCATCGGAAGGGGTGCGGAATAGTTTGATGTAGTAGGCTTATCGCGCCAACAGCACACATAGTATTCATGTTGATGTTTGTTTAATTGATTTCTAATCAATTATCGGCTGTAACGCAACTCTCTCACTATAGTAATTCCCGTTTTTGTGCTCTATTTGTAGATACGGCTGCTATGGATCCAATTTTCTTCTCGCCAACGAATGGAATACCGTCAGAGAGTAAACTCGCCACTTATATGGTAAGCCAACTTCCCATTACCCAATTAGCTCTTATCAGAGTCCCTCCAAAATAAGAAACTCACGAAAACAGGGCGATAAGAGTTGAGGGGAGATTATGATAACATCACCGCCCACCGAAAACCACCCACTGAAAGCAGCTGTTGGCCCCCAAATTAACAGCTGGCCACGTTTGCTCAAGTATTTTTAATTATGCTTTATTTGTTTTCACTCAATTTACTCGAACCATTTCAGTTTCAACGCTCAGTCGCACATAATATACACTTGACCGACTTTTTCGGTTTTTTTCAATTTTATTTTTGGGTCCACTGACACACAAAGTGCCATATAAGTCGTATATGCAAGTTAAATATCAATTTGTGTTTATGCATGGATTTTGAATTCTCTCTGGGGTGACAAAAACGGTGCGTACATACATATATGTTTGGCGAATCTTGAACAGCTTGGCAATTATTAACTATAAAATATTAATGTGCCAGCCGCATAATTGCCATGGAATCGTGCTAATGGAAAAGTATACGGAATATAATGGCATTAAGTGGCATATTTGCCGCTCAATTCATTTTTACAATGCGAAGATCAGCAAATCGAATGGAGCAATTCAATGGCAATGTCATGCAACCATGACAGGCTTTAAACATTTTAGTTTAATATCCGAAGAATTAGTTAATACGAACTGTAATGTCTGATATATGAAGTTCTGCTATTCAGATAAGATAATAATGGCATAGACTAGACAAAAACACTCTGGTCGAATAATCAGTAGTATTTTTAGCAAACTGCACTCAAGAAACCAAAGATATTTCAAAAAATCCTCCTTAAAAAAAAAAAAACCCACCCATACCTGTAATTTGTAAGATCCAATTATTATTTGCTCTACTATTCTTAAGTTGAACTCCCACTACAACTGAATTTCTCACTTTTTTCTTTGTATCTCTCCGAATTTCGATCTATCCGTCTACTCCGATTTTTGGTATCTCATCCCAGAATCGACAGAATGTCGCCACACCGAGCGGTTATGGGCTGAATAACGGGTTCTCACTACTTAATTTGGATTCGCCCCTAAATAAAAAGTCCCAGGTAAAGCCGTAAATATCTGGTTCCCCATCCCATTGTTCTCCGTGACATCCACGAACTGTGTTAGACTAGTGAATGTGTCCGTAGAGGTTCATACCCCTTAGCCCCTTAGCATTGTAGTTAGTTTAGTACGATCCTATCCTAAAAAGTGTACAAAAGTGTCTTAGTGTGTGTTATTCACAGGAGTGTTTCAATTTTCGATTCGGCAAATTGACTCGTGCTGAATAAGAAAATCGAAACAATCGTATGAAAATCATGGCTAATAACTCTCATTTAATGGATTTCCCTTCGCAGGTCACGCCGCAGTCGCCCGAGTTCATTCCAACGCGCCTTGGCTCGACGCCCAACTTCTACGCACCATATCACAACGCGCCCATGCAATTGAGTAATGGGCTCAATGGCGTCAATGGGTTAACAGCCGCCGCAGCAGCAGCAGCAGCAGCCGCCGCCGCCGCAGCAGTTCCCTCCTCCACGTCATCGGCATCCTCCGCCTCGGTGACCATCAGCAAAACGGCCAACGGCGGCGCCTCCATGCTCGCCCTGCAAAAGACCGCATCCATCGCCTCTGTAACCATCGCACAACAGCAGCCGCAGCATCCACAGAAACAGCAACAGCATCCGCCGTCGGTGGGCGGAGGAGCTGTGTCCGCCGCCTCCGCCCCCATTGCCATTAGTGGCGCTCCACCGAATCCCGCCGCAGCTCCGTTCGTCAGCAGCATGTCCGCTCAGACGCCGCTCAAGGGGAGGGGCGCCATGATGCGACAGGAATCACCGACAGCAGCCATGATTTCGGGCGCAGGACCAGGTGAGAAGTCGCCACCGCACGGGATGACGCCGCACGGAGCATCGCCCATACCATCAGCGCTGCCCACCAGCGTGCACCAGGTGGGTTAAATCAAACTGCCAACTGTATCTAGTCTCTAATTATCCTTTAAATATTCTTTTGTAGGAGAACGTAGGCGGCACCATATACTTCTATCCGACTGCCAACGCACAGAACAGCCAGCCCGTCGTCAATTCCATGGTGGTGGACGGAACGCATCCGGCTCTCCATGGCGTGAGTGCTGTGGCGCCGATGAGTGCGGGCGTTCCGGCGGCCATGATGTACACGGGGCATGTGTATCCGGGACCGTCCTCCAATGTGGTCACCATGCAGCCAAAGACGCTGCTGGAGTCGGCCTTCTTTATGCCTGACGAGATGCGCACCGAAGTCCTTGCCCGCAACGAGATCTCTAACCTGATCATGGACGCAGCGGAGGCTGCGCAGCACGCTCTACCGCTGGAGGTGGAGAACTACCATGCCCTGTATCCACTGGAACCGCCGGCGCAGCCGTTGCACGCCAAGCT
Source organism: Drosophila simulans (assembly GCF_016746395.2). Taxonomy (NCBI): domain Eukaryota; kingdom Metazoa; phylum Arthropoda; class Insecta; order Diptera; family Drosophilidae; genus Drosophila; species Drosophila simulans. The sequence goes on from NC_052522.2 coordinate 3,035,514, forward strand.
CACGTTCCCCGCCACCACGTATAGGGCTACGCACAACACGACGGGCTACAAGTACTGCCTGCGAAGGATACATGGTGGGTAGATGGTACTCCTTTCTGGATTGTACATTAGTAAACATTTCAATTGTACTTTTAGGTTTCCGCCTGCAGTCGACCAAGTGCATGACGCTGGTGGAGATGTGGAAGAAGCTGCAGCACACGAATGTGGTACAACTGCGTGAGGTGTTCACGACGAAAGCATTTGGTGATAACTGTAAGTGGGGAAAGGTCTTTGGAACCATTAGCTATTAGCTATAAGTGTGTGTTTAATGCTGCTCCTGGAAATTAAGGACGTTGTCACCTGTTTAATACTGGGGTATTTTTAGAAGGTTAATACACTATAATTAGAGTACATTAAGCTGATAGGATTGGATTGCCAAGTTTGCCAGAAAATAATTCTATACATGTCATGCATGGCGGAATCTTGCGATTACTGCTCCTATTTATAGCTCTGCACTTCAAATTGCGTAATCTAAACTAGTCAGTGAATAGTTATCACAAATCGTTAATCACTGATAAAAAGAGCGTTAACCTTGATTCTTTTGCAATATTGTAGCTTCAATTAGGGTAGGGTATTTTAGGTAAATTCAAACCTACTAGTTACCATGTCAATAATGTTTATCGGGCACCTACAGCTTTAGTATTAGTGTACGACTATCATCCCGGCTCACAAACATTACTGGCCAAATACTTCACTCCGGCGCCAGAGACCAACGGGTACACTGATCCATTCCAAGGCGAGGCCCGCCCCTTCAGGTTCGTTTTTCTTAGACCATGATCATATTGTTGCTCCAACTATTAATTATTTGCTTATTGCAGTCATAAGAGTAACATGCAGCGAACGAGCAATGGACCCCTGCTACCGGAGGCCACCATCTGGTCGATCATCATGCAGCTGACCGCCGGCTTAAAGGCCATCCACCACGCCGGTCTTGCCTGCAAGTATGTTTCACCCCGCTTGTTATACACCCAGAGTTTAACTGATCATTCTTCTCAGAGTTCTGGATCCCACAAAGATCATAGTGACGGGCAAGCGTGTACGGTTTAGCTCATGCTGCATTTCGGATATAACGCAATTCGATCCGAATGCATCCAATCCCTTGGCCCTGGTTAATATGCATCAGCAGGTAAGATGGCCTTTTCAACTTTGCTGTATAATTAAAACTAATTACATTGGTTCGCATATCTTTAGGACGATCTGACCGCTTTGGGTCGCTTAGTATTAGCTTTGGCCTGCCGCTGCCTTCAATCCGTGCAACGCGACAATGTCCAGTCGAGCATCGATATGGTCACGCGAAACTACTCCACCGATCTGCGGAACTTCATTGTGTATGTAATAACTGGGATAGCTAATCAACTGACGAATTAACCCGTGAGATTTTCAGTTACCTCTTCACCACCAATAACCGTCGCTCCGTGACCGACCTGATGCCAATGATTGGTGCCCGCTTCTATACGCAACTGGATGCACTGCAGAGCAAAATTGATATGCAGGAGGACGAGTTGGCCAAGGAGATGGAGAACGGGCGGTTATATCGCATTTTGGTCAAACTTAACAGCATCAACGAGCGACCCGAGTAAGTTCGCAATTTAATGCACATATGTTTAAAATACAATCTTCATATGAATTCACTCATGTACAGCTTTAATCTGGACTGCACTTGGTCCGAGACTGGTGATAGATACATGTTGAAATTATTCCGTGATTATTTGTTCCATTCCGTCACTGAGGATGGCCGGCCCTGGCTAGATCACGCACACATTGTACAATGCCTCAACAAGCTGGATGCTGGCTCCATAGAGCGCGTAAGTAAAGTCGGAAAAGGTCGGCCAGCGGGTTCAGAGGTCTCACAAAGCTAACTTGGTCCACATTTGCAGGTGCAACTGATGTCCCGCGACGAGCAATCGGTACTCATCGTCTCCTATGCTGAACTCAAGAATTGTCTGGAGAACGCCTTCTCCGAACTGATGTCAAGTGCGGCCAACTGAGCAACTCGAGGGTAAAAACAGCAAACAAACAGAAAACACGCGCAGCTCACTTAGCCACCCTCCGCACGACCACAAAACGACTACGATAAAGGATTAGATACTAAGAAAAACATTCATTACGACTAAGACATTTTGAGAACCATAAACAAGTAAAATACGAAGATGTTTATTGTTAAGCCAAACCGAAAAAGGAACGTAAAACAAAAAAAAAAGTGAAAACCGATATCCAATGTTATGTTAGCTCTAACTAAATTTTAGGCATTTAAAACAATACAAAAAGAAACAACTGCAACCACAAAAAATAAACCAACAACTTTTTGAAACCGAAATCTCTCCAAAAGAAAAAGCAAAACCACAAAAAAATGCAAACATTACAAAAAAAGAAGAAAAACGAACTTAAAGCAAAAAAATTTGAAAAATTTGTTAAAAAATGCAAAAAATACATAAAAAAAAGGAAAAAAGAAATCACGAAAAAGAGCCGAGAAAACATGGATCTATTTTTACAGAGCTAAGAGAGGATGAAAGTATTTATAAATATGTATTAAAAATCGAAAGAAAAAAATTGTAAAATTTTGCAACAATAAATAACTGTAATGACAAACAATGGCAACAGTGCAGCAAATCGTTGAGCAACAACAAAAAAAGATAAATTCAATGCAGAGTAGATGGATAAAGATAAAGATTATGAGAAACATAGAGAAACTAAGAAAGTGAACAACAAGGAACCACATCAAATGTTTATAAAGCATGTCTGACAATGATCGCCTGCCTCTTCTCCCCTACAGTAAACAAAAAATACATGGAAAAGAAGTTACGAAACCGAAAACAATTGGATAGGAACGAAAAGCGAAAGGCGCAGACGAGCTAGAACGACAGCCGAGAACGTTTTTTATTTTTCAAACTGTATTTTTTATAGCAAAATATTTTAAAATGGAAAAAACACAAATTTTCTAAATACAATTTAAAATGTTTACAAAAACCAAAAACAAAACGAGATGAGAAACTATGTATTTGTAAAGAAAATGTAAATGTTGGTTCATGGAACATGCAAAGCGACGCACAGCGCGACTCTAGAAAGTAGCTCAACGAGATACTCAAATCTTAATGAAAAACTGAAACTGAAAACTCGAAAAAAAAAAACTGTAACGAAACCGAGACCGCAACTAAAATCGAAAAGAAATTGTCTAGGCCAATAGCGTGATATGTACATACATCCATTTTGAAAGAGTCTGCGACACGCAATATCTACATTCGAAACATTTGTGTTGGTCCATATTAAGATACGCTCTCACATGCCGATCAACGATCCAAGTGCATATACATGCATACATATGTGTATTGCCACGCACGCGCTGAACATCCGAGTACAATATTTTGCTAATGAAAGTCTGTCTCTAGTTGTAAAACTCATACCCGCTATATTCCAATCCTCCAATCCAAAAGTCGCGTTGCGCCTGCGCGGCCGCATATCTCCCAACCGAAGATCGAAAGCCAGCCAGCCAATTGATCCGATCGAAACGAGAGATCGGGGCTACTGAAAGGCTTCAACTACTCCGCACCACCTCCAGATACCAGATACCAAATCACACGAAAAGGGAAAAGCAAGGAACTTTTAAATACATATTAAGTACGATTTGATTTCAAGACTCGTAGCCACTGCATATTGATATCATTTTTTGTTGCAACGAAATGACGATGATGGAGAGTAAGAAATCTAAAGGATCCAATTTTACAGAGTCCGCTCACAATTCATCTAAGCAAAACTTTTCAATTTTGGCAATTCTATCCTAAGTGTTATATAAAAAAAAGGAAAAAATATGCAAATCAGTAGATGGTTCGTTTACCAGCTTAGTGTGATTTATACTAATTTTGTACTTGTTTACAACTCGATTTATCTAGATCTGTTTAGATGGCTTATGCACTTCAGTTTAACTCAAATTTTGCAATATTTTTCTTGATTGTGTACACTTTTGTACTTTTTTATCTCTCTTTCCGTTTGTCAAGATTACGGCGTACTTTATTTTTTAAATTATTGTGTACATCAACGTAAGACTAATTATTTAATTGAAACGAAAAACAAAATGTATAAAACTTTTTGAGAAAACCAATAAAAAAAATAATAAAATTTTTAAATGCACTGTGTTTTATTATTGTTCGAAAGCACAGCTGTCCCTATCATCAAACTCATATTTATGATCATCGACTGGATGAGAAATGGAATATAAGAGTTACATCTATAAACAATAAAATTAACAAAATTATGCGCAGGCGCATGGAGAGAAGAGCGAACCATCTGAAAATTCATATCACCACAGGGCGGATTTTAAACAGCGCGCTCACAAAATTCCTTATCAAGGGTGAGTTCTGTTTCAGCCGAAAAGAGAGCAACAGTTTTTAGCGCATAGTGACCGAGCCGGTGTGCATATAATTCCCAACGTGTTAAAGCAGTCACTGCATAGAGTAGCTGATAAAAATTGTGGTAAGGCACTCTGGTTTCTCTTCAATTGTCGAATAAATCTTTCGCCTTTTACTAAAGATTTCCGTGGAGAGGAACACTCTAATGAGTCTAAAATAATTTTTAGTAGTGCCCTGTCGCAAGACTGGGGCCATCAAAAATAAATGTAAAGTAAATTTAAGAATTCTTGTATTCTTTATATGTAAAGGAACGTATTAAAACGACTGCTTGTATGTTTTTAACGTTTGTTTTTATTTTAACTACGTAATTACAACTCTATAATACAAATTTATTGTTAAAGTTGAAAATGTACAATTTTCTTGTGCCTGTTTGTATTATTCAGATTGGGAATGACATGGAAAGGAGCTGAGGCAAAAGCATCGGGAAGCTCTGTTTTGAAGGGTATAACTGTTTCGCTTGATTTTCAAATTCGTTCAAATTTCGATTGATAGTGACTTCTTAGGCCGATTTCTTGTTGGTTGGTCTCTTATGATTATCACAGTTTGCTATACGGAAGTTTCGGGCATCTTCCATATAAACCTTTTTGTTACGAGTCATACGGAAATGCGAAAGTTAGTGTGCGCCTCTCAGAAAGTTGTAGTTCAGGATTTTTGGGTTCATCATTCTCATCTTTGTTGTGGGTGCGAATTGGTAACTAAGACATAAAAACTACTTACAGCACTAGCTAGACCTATATTTAGTGTAAAAAAATTCAGCCGAAATTTAGCAAGTTGTCGAGTATTTTTCGTAGTTAGTTGGGGAATGGGGGCGGCGGCAGCAAAAGAGTTTCGTGGCAGTTTCGCATTACAACTAAATCTAGGGCATCGATTCCATAATATTAACAAGTCCATCCGGAGATGGAGGTCTTAGGCTGGCGCCTCCGTGGGCGTGTGGCATCCCTCGACGTTCTCGGGCCAGTCGCAGACGTTCTCCTGCGGATTGAAGACCAGGTTGGCGGGACAGGGCATGTGGTGTTTCCGCTCGCCCTCGCACATGTAGTAGTGGGTGCAGTCGGCCCAATCCTTGTGGTAGCTGATGTGTCCGTCCTCTTCGGCGCAGGTCACGTCATGAGCTGATCGAAATGGAGAGTATATATTCAAAGTTCCATGGCTCAGTCGCTCTAGTAACTTACGATCTTTGGTGGTGTAGGCTCCTCGTGGGCCATGGGATTCATAGGGACCATCGTATTCCAACTCCACCTTGTAGTCCTTCAGCTCGTCGTTTAAGGCAGTCAGAAGCGGGTACTTACCACTTCCGCAGCGACCGGAGAAGTCGTCCATATCGATGGACCACACCATGATGCCTCCGAAGCCCTGCTCCTTCAGCCATTCCGTCTGTTGATGAAGAACGAGTTTTGTAAGTAACGCGTTATTCCCGACTTATTGAGTAGTTGTCCTAACTCACCTTGGTCTTGAGAGAACGCTCATCATCAAAGCCAACCCACTGGTTGCCGCGGTAAGCGAAGGGCACCTGCTGCTCCGAGTCCCAAACGAGGGTGGTGTTGTCTGCCGCCAGGAAAGAGCAGACCTCGTAGTAGCTGAGAAAGCCGGCCTCGTTGGTGAACTTGCCCGCCTTGCCACCGCCGGACGAGGGGGATCCAATATCGAATTGGGTGTCATTGACCAGCTCGAAACTGCGCCCATAGGTGGGCATGCCGATAAGTAACTTTTCCTTGGGAGCACCCTGTTTCACCCACTCCCTCGCGCTGTAATCCACGGTCAGTTTCTTCTGGTACCCGGTAGCCGATTCCAAAGCAAATAGAGGCGAATTGTGTCCCACTGTGCGTTCCCACTGACCATGGAAGTCATAGGTCATCACGTTGATGAAGTCCAGGTACTTCGAGATCTCAGGAACGTCGTAGCCAGCGGCGATGGCCTCGAAGGAGGCGGGCACAGCGGCAGTGAGCAGTAGGCGTGGCAGTCCAGAGGACTTGGCCTCACCTTCAAAAGCCACTCGCAATTCCTTTAGCAGACTGACGTAGGCCACACGATCTTCGGCACCACGGGGATACTCCCAATCCACATCCAAGCCATTGAACTTATAGTCGCGCAGGAAGTCGATGGCCTCGTAAACAAACTGATTCATACGGAACACATTCGAGGTGAGCTCTTTAAAGGGAGTGGAACCAAAGGCCCATCCTCCGATGGCCAGAAGGATCTGCAGATCGGGATTATTGTCACGCAGGGCAATCACACTCTCATAATTCTCGGGATCATCATCGGTGGCCTCTGTTAGCTTGTAGTCCTGAAGAGTGGCGAAGGCATACACGATGTGGGTGCACAGCTTGGGATCGATGTTCTCTGGCTGGAATTTACCGGCTCCTGGTCGCTTGGCCGACCAGCTGGTCAGGTAACAGAACACCTGGGCAGGACGAGCTGAAGAAATTTGGGGATAAATTTATAGATAGAACTTTGCAGATCGGCATTTATATACTACTCACTGTTGGAGGCTACAGCATTTGCTCCAGACTTGATGCGCTGCTTCTTTTGGACCTGTGGCTTTCGCACCTTGTTGATAATCTCATCCACAGATATCTTAATGGGTTCTGGTTTCTGTAAGAAGCAACGTGAGTGATAAGAAACAGTTTGAACTGTCATAGCTGGTAAACCAACCTCTTCGATATCCTCAAATGTGGCCGCAACGGCGGTCCAGTTAACATCCTTGGCCTCCTTTCCTCGGGAAATGCCCAGGAGTTCCTCCCGCATAGCTCCGATCAGGGGATACTTGACATTGCCACCGCACACCTCTCCCTTGAAGTCGTCCATGTCGATGGTCCAGACCATGGCACCACCAAAGCCATTCGATTTGATCCAGTGCATCTTGTTCCTAATGGCGCGCTCATCATCGAAGCCAACCCACTGGTCTCCATCAACAAGATAGGGAACCTTCATCTCGTCATCCCAGACATAAACAGCGCCATTCAGCAGCATTTCACAGATCTCGTAGTAGGCCAAGAATCCACCCTCCTTGGTGTAGACACCTTCGCGTCCACCCCCTGATGCGGGGGCATTGGGACCATGCTTATCCGGATTGGCCAAGGTGAAGGAGCGTCCATAGGTCGGCATTCCAATGACCAGCTTCTCCTTGGGAGCGCCCATCTTAACCCACAAGCTGGCGGCATTGTCAACGGACAGTTGTTTGCGCCACTCGGAATCGGTAGAGGGAGCATAAAGTGGGGCATTGTGTCCAGTCTCGCGTTCCCACTTTCCGTGGAAATCGTATGCCATCAGATTGATGAAATCCAGATAACTGGCGATGGCAGGCACATCATATCCACCACGGATATTGTCGGGACCCACTGGCACGGCGGCGGAAAGCAGGAGACGGGGCTTCTTCAGTTCCTGGGCCTCAGCTTCAAAGGCTTCGCGCAGTTCCTTCAGCAGCAGAACAAAGTTCTTCTTGTCATCGGAACCCTTGGGGTATTCCCAATCCATATCCAGACCATCGAAGCCGCGCTTGCGCAGGAAAGGAATGGCCGAGTAGACAAAGGTCTGGCGGGTGTATCGGGTGGAGGACATGTCCTTGAATTTCTGGGTGCCAAAGGACCAACCTCCAAGAGCTAGAAGAATCTAGAATGGAAGTGGATGGGTTAGGTAAACTTTCGATTTTTTTTTGATTTTTATAACACAAACCTTTAGTTTTGGATTGGCCTTTTTGAGGGTCATCATACGTTCGTACAGTCCGGGGACATTATCCTTGGTCTCATCGTTGGACTCATAAGAACTCAGCTTGTTCTTCTTCAGCCATCCAAAAGCGAAGATAATGTGGGTGCAGAGATCGGCTGGAATGTCCTCCGGAACGAACTTGCCAATCTTGACACGGTACTGCGACCAGTTGGTATAGTAGCACACAATCTTCGGCGTTCCATCGTCCACCTTAGTCTTCTTGCCCTTTAGTGATGATCCACTGGCCACCAGAGCAGTTCCGCCAGCTGCTACGGCTGCTCCTCCAGCTGCAGCTGCTCCCAATTTCGCCTTGGAACGAAGGCGTGTACGACGAGCACTTGTGGTGGTGGCGGAGGTGATCTGGTCAATACGCTTCTCAGCCTCTGGAGCCTCAGTGGACTTCTTAGACTCGATGAGGTTGCTCCTCGAGGAGCTGACCGATGTTGTGGGACGTCGCAATCGTCGACGTGTCTTGGCTGGAGATTTATTAAATATGCAATATTAATCATATTCATATGATATTGTTAGGTGCTTAGTTTACTTCTTCTTACTTTGCAAGTTATTAAATTCCTCATACTTAATATGTAATAGGTTAAAAAAAAATCATATTCATTCCTATGCCAGTTGTAAGCCATTTATTGTTCAACAGCCTCCCATCTGAATGAGAGGTCCGCCCACATTTAACCCACCACGTGATCAAGTTGACCTTGCCCCAATTGCACAATTCGAGATGGAAGCGGCGGCTTCACTGAACAGGTACGGTAGCTGACACCTGTCATCCGAGTGAGCTCCCCATCAGCCGACAATGTGGCAATGGTAATGACGGGTTGCCGCAATCTCGATCTCAATCGCGATCGCAATGGCAATTGCGATGGATTGTCAACCACTTGCGATCGACGAGTGCCGATAATTTCAAATTAATGTCTCTTCAGCGTGAATCCATCGAAAGTCGTGACGTTGGGATTTACTTAATTCTGTCTTTATAATTAAGATATCGAACGTAGATTACTCTTGAGACTTTACAGATAAACATACATTTATAATTATAATTGGAATGTCTAAATTGAGACGCTGGCTGGTCGGACCCGGTTTCTGTTGTATTTGTCAGTTTAATTTCGCTAAATGAAGTGGTGTTGCTGCAGCAGAAATAACAATGCGAAATTATTGCTAAACCTGTTTAAATATTTCATTTAATTGCCGTATCTTTTGCATTTTTCCACTGCGCAAGCCCACACACAATACAACCATATTAAATATGGTTGAAAGAGGAGAGGTTGCTGCAGTACGAGGTACGCCTTCGCCTTCGGATATTATTAGCTAGCGAGGAATTAGTTGCCGCTTGGTCGCGCGAACTCCAACTGGGGATATAGCTCAGTGGTAGAGCATTCGACTGCAGATCGAGAGGTCCCCGGTTCAAACCCGGGTGTCCCCTTGGTAAACCTTTTTGCTGCTCCCCAGTTCAAATATAAAGTATATTTTTTTCTGATCAGTCCTTATCATTGGTTTTTCTATTCTTCTGCATCTTCCTAATGTTCTTATTTTAAGCAGTAACAAAAATAATTAGCTCATGGGGCCTTTGTTGGAGCTCGCAGCCACTCTTGGGGATATAGCTCAGTGGTAGAGCATTCGACTGCAGATCGAGAGGTCCCCGGTTCAAACCCGGGTGTCCCCTAGGTAAACTTTTTTCCCATCTGCCTAATATTATGGTCTAACTTTTGCTACATTTCAAATACAGTACTTATGATTTCTTTTATGTTTATGTTATTTTATGTAACTGAATTAATTGTGCCCTTTTTAATGTAACATCTTTTGACTCAAATTCTTCTTGCCTAAATACCTGTACTAAAATATATTTCTATTTGGCTATTATAACTTGTTTTTCTCAGCTCTGCTACAAGACCGAATGCTATTTTTCATGATATTTTAATGTCAGCAAACCAAATTACCTATTTTATTTTTAAGCTAAGGGTTGTATAATTGGAGCACATTTTTTTGCCCAGCGGAGGGTTAAATTCTTGGATGCTGCTATCGAACATGTTTGGTTGCAACCGCAATAACCACTCTTGCGCTAAGTTGTTACTTTAGTCATAATATGGCAACGTGGGGATATAGCTCAGTGGTAGAGCATTCGACTGCAGATCGAGAGGTCCCCGGTTCAAACCCGGGTGTCCCCTTGTTTTTTGCTGATTTTCTTATTTCTCATACACTTGTGTTGTTTCATAGGAAACTATATAGATAGTTTATATAGTTTTTAAAATTACCTTTTGGCTAAAAATATAACTATTTGACTTGAAATAATTGTAGTGCAATTTATAAAAATATAACTATTTAACTTGAAATAATTTTAGTGCGAGTTCTCGATTATTTTTATTGAGCTTAGACGCTCGCCTCACATAGCCCGGCTAGCTCAGTCGGTAGAGCATGAGACTCTTAATCTCAGGGTCGTGGGTTCGAGCCCCACGTTGGGCGATTTATTTTTTAGTTTTCTTATTGGATTTGTGATTGTTTAACACTTGTTAAAAAAGTATGTTAAATATTTTCATGTTCTTATAAATAAAAAGTTAAACAGCAACATATGAAATATGAAGGATTTATTTATTTACATTTATTATTAACATGGGCGAAATATATATATATTTTTAAAGGATAGAATAATTACCAAAAAAGCAATGCGCCCAACGTGGGGCTCGAACCCACGACCCTGAGATTAAGAGTCTCATGCTCTACCGACTGAGCTAGCCGGGCTGTGTGATTGAGGGCGACCAAATTGGTGGCACAATTTGAGGATCGAAAATTTTTAATTAATTTTTAAAGTAATGTGGGCATAATAATGACCTGTTTTATTAATGATACATTTATTTGCCAACAGTGCACCATTTTACAAATTAGGTTTTTGAACATAAAACTAGATAATTAACTGCAAGATGTTGGCTACCGATTTTTCAAGCCATTTGATTTCTTTTCCAATACGTTTTAATTATCTGCCTTAATTAAGATTTAATGTTGAGTTAATGGGTTTGGCTACCACGCCCTTCTGCCTTTCTCCTAATGAAGTTTTTGGGTTAAACAACAATTATTTATGTGTTATGTGATAGTGATGCAGATAAACGCAATCACAACAAAGCAGTAACAACAATAGAAATGAAAGAATAATTGCTTATCAATTTCCGGCTAGACCCGTAAGAAGAAACTAAAAATAGTATAAAGTTACGCCCACACATCAAGATATGGGGGCTGTTGTTTTGACTTGTTCGGTAAATTCCCGTTCTTTATATAAGAGGGGATATAGCTCAGTGGTAGAGCATTCGACTGCAGATCGAGAGGTCCCCGGTTCAAACCCGGGTGTCCCCTTGTTTTTGCTTTTTTTCTTTATACCTTCTTTATTACTTGTTCATGTTTAATTTCTTTTTTCATTTTTCACTTACTCTGTGCACTGTCTGCGGAGGGCGAGAGCAAGACAATCAGTAGGCATATCACAAATGCGATTCGCAGCAACCGCGGTGGAAACTGTGGAGGAGAAACAAAAACAAGGGCAATTAATCACGGGTTTATGCTTTGATGTACGATTAATAATCTGTGATTTATGTGGGGGGCACGTCGACTTTCAACAAATTACGTGGCACTTGTTGCCTCCCCAATTGGGCCAGAGAGAAGGTCGTCAGGTGACAGACAGAGGTCAGTCGGATGGCCCTTTGGCGCCCACCAGTCATAAGCGGACGAACACGTCTTGACATTGACCTACTTTTATCAGCAGACCGACCTGCTATGAGAAATAAACCATGCTCCCAAAGTTTCAGCCCGATTGCCCGGCCGACTAATTAACAATTAACCCGAAGCTCATAATTATTCAAAGACTGCCCATTGTTCAGATGAGACAGTTTGTCTCATAAAGCTGTTAAAACTTGTCTGACATCTTCAGCTGCACTTGGCAGACTTATTAGCCGTTTTGAAGAGTCTCTCGACTTTGAAAGTAAGTCCGACCTCCAACCGAAGCCATTCCCCATTCACAAAGGTTCACTGAAGTGATGGGAAAAAGGTGAATTCAGGCAAGGCACTTCATTTTCTGGGACACCTGATTACTTTATTTATTGGAATTTAGCTGAGAGGTGTTTTTTTTTTGACAGCTCAGATAATGCTGAAACAAAATATTTTGATTTGTGAATGGAAGAAGAGTTAACAGAATTATAAATTTAATGACTGTAAACATAACTGTGACCCTTCTGTAGGCTATGTTTATCTTTTTGCAAATATATTCGACTCTAACCGTAGGTAAACACATTTAACGCATTTCCATTTACGGGGTTCTTTAGGCCATTACCCATTGCCTGTTTAGGTATTCAGGGGACATCTCCATTAAGAACACCTTACACAACTCCGGGTTATGCAAATCGCCAGTGGGCCACAAACAGTTAGCCGTAATGGAGGTGGAGAAGTTGAGAAATGGAGAAATGGCCCGAATTGGCACAACCGTGAGTCGATTGCTAACGGTTGGGGCTTACAGTTAGAAAGCGGTGGATGTTCTGGCGAGCAATGCCCAAGGTCGTGTTACTAACTCGCCGAGAAGGTTGCCTTATTAATGAACATCCCCCGCCATTAGTCCGCCCATTAATCTCCTCGGATCTCCCGATCGAGATGGGACGCAGTTGAGCCGTAAAAGTGAAACTGGTTTCGGCTTATTTTCGGCTATTTATTTAAATTTTTTAGCAGTCCGCAAACGGTGCATAAATTATTTAGTCTTGAAGCAAAATAACCCAAAAGGTTCCTTATCGCGTGTGGCCAGTTAGTCAGTTAGTCAGTTGTGGGACCGAACTGGTCTGGACCAACTGGTTTGCCCTCGCTTTGGATCTTTGCATCTTTGGCGCTGGAACTCTGAAACTGGGCGCGGAAATAAACGGAATGACCGTAAAGAGAAACCTGGCCTCTCAAATGCCTTTCATTTTCCTTGTGCGAAAGCGAAAATCACCAGAACCGAAAGTCTCCCCGACCCGTCGAATTCAGCAAATCATCTTTCAATTGCATTCTTGCGTAAAATGTGTTGTATGTTTGGCTGGCATAACCATTTCGGGCGATTGTCCAAGTCGAATTGCAAACTTTTCTACAAATGTCCATTGTGTTTGGCTTGGTTGTGTGGCTGTGTGTCGGTAATATTAGCTGGTGTCCATGTTGACTAACGGCTCGCTGGAGCACAGCCAAGTCGCTGGAACTCGGCACTGGTCAAAACTGGGTGTTTTAGCCTCATAATGAGCAGCCTTAATTTCCAGATCAAATTTGCTTTGAATAACACAGAAACTTCAAGAGATTTCCTCGGTCTGCTTGAAAAAGGCTTGGAAAATTACCTAGGTTCGAGAATTTTCTCGGAGTTTCAACCTAAATGCTATATTTTGTGTTCTTCGAAAGAAACTTGTATAATCATAAATACCACTTTCGATTAGATATATGCAATTCATAAAGTTAAGTCTAATAATATAATTTCTGTGTAACCGGGACTTGCTTTTCTTTCTCGGCTTTAAAGAGCCGCCAAGTCTTCGGTTTCAGTTTTGGCCCCAAGTTTGTGCGTTTGAGTTTACCCGCAAGCCGCGCCAAGCTCTGTGTCTGCGGTTACGACAGCACCAAATAAAAGTCAATAAATAATAGAAAGAGAGAGGGGTGGACTGGTGGATGAGGGGGTGGTTTTAGGTAAAGACAAGCCAACTGCATTCCAGCAGCATGATTGGGTTTGTTCAATTGTCTTGCGCAAAAAAAGAAACACCATTTCCAAATGGAAAATCAGAGAAAATTGCATTTAACTATTAAGCTATGGATACGAGACTTTGAACACCCCGAGGTGTTAGGCTTTATTCGAATTTTATGCGCATTAAACAATAAATTTCAATGGAAAATGAAAATACTCATAAATTATTCTAATACTTATTCGTCTTGTAAAAGCAATATTATAGGTATGAGCAGACCTAACATTCAATTACTTCCAGGGTATCTAAAATATGATCTGTTCGGTGATTGTGGATTTCACTTGCACGAAAGCAAGAAAGCGCTGAAATAGCAATTTATTTGCGTAAATTTTGTGGCTTTTGTTGCCGTGTGCCGAATGCCCGTGTCCGCTCAATAACTTCAACGGGCGAGACAAATTGCGCAAATACTGCATTAATCATGCGCCACGGAGGCTGCAACATCTGCCGTTCGCGCTGCGGCGCGTCGCTTCGCGTTCGTCGCTTAAGTCTTTCGTTTGGGGCGATCGAAATGGAAATGAAAATGGAAATGGCAATGCAGTTGGCGCTCGTTTGAAGTGCGATTTATTTAAATGCGGTCTCGGCTTTCGACCATTTACCACTTTAGCGGCTGTCGAATCGATGTTGTCTGGCCGTTTGTTTGCGGCTCTGTCGCGCCTGCTGTATTTAATTAAATGTTGAACGCCTTTTTGCTTGACCGAAATTAAGCTCAAGGTGAGGCGCAACGCAGCGCAGCCAAAGCAGCGAAAATAACATCGAAAAATAAATAAGAGAAATATAAAAGTACAGTGAAAATTTAAGAAAACCAGCGACACGCGTCTTTCGACTGTGTGGGTATGCGCATTCATTGGGGGCTCTAACCACAAGTCATAACTGCTTGGGCAATATTTTGGCTTTGATTTTGCGGCAAACTATTTTGTTTTCTGGCCCGGTCTCAGACCAGTTGCATACGTCACACAATTAAGCCATGTCGTGAGCACCTGTCCTGACCAGACGACCTTGCGCAATCTGACCAAAAAGCTGCGCAAACGAGTCCAGAGAGAAAAACGGCTGCTTCGACGGCGATTGCAGATTAAGAGAGCCTGAGTCAGCGTACTTTAGTAATTAAGCCGAAACTGGTTCACGGATCGATTAGAATAATGGCTGAGCTTAAGCAATTTGCTGGGCCGGGCCGCTGGGCGAGAATATGCGACTCCAATTACCAATTGCGGGTAAAGGGTGGGCGGGCAACCATTTCTGGGTGCGGTGCTCAGCCAATCTTCTGGTCTGCCGGTTCTCCTGGTCGGGCAATTACTTCCTGTTGCAGCATAACCCTGAACCGGCCATTGACGTCTCGGAAAACGAGTTGAGGCAGCAGACTCCAACGGCTTTATGATAAGTGTGCTAAAATTTACAGACTTCTAGGGCTTCTTACACTGCGAAAATGTGCGAGGATATACGAGGAAAAGGAATGAATTCCATGGAATTTTAATGGCCAAAATACTATAAAGTCAGTTCTTTTAAAATAAAGCTGCCTTTCTGTCCAGTTGATGTTTATTAAGATGTTTAAATTACGCATTCTTGTTGATTAGGTATTTATTAGGTATTCTTAAATTCATGTTGTATCCTTATTGTAGATCGCGTCTTTTATGGTTTGGAATATTCTTATAAAAGTTTTACCCATGCCATCTTCAGATCAATCTATTCCCTTAAGAGCTTCATCTTTTAGGTGATTAAGCAACATGGCTGGGATTTTTTGACGCACCCACTGAGTTATGGAACTGCATTTTGGTTTGACTTTTTAATGTCCCGAACGTGAGGCAAATGAAATGCCAGCCAGCTGTTGGAGCCGTTGCTGCTGAGTCACTATCAGTAACAGAAAAAAGATAAAAAAGAAAAAACCTAAGCACAAACAGAAGTGGCAACAGAGCGAACGAGAACATATAACCATTATTCTTGCGGCTGCAATGCCAGATTTCAACAGTTGAGTGCGCACCACTTCCGTTCCAGTGCCGCCAGATCAAGCATTTCCTACACGCTGCGATCTTGTTCATAATGTCAATAAAATTTATGTCCGTTTGTTTGTTTGCCTTGCTTTTGGGCTTCTGGCCTCGTAAAGAATTTGCCATTTGTCAGTGTCGCATTAGAGCCAACTTCACTGGCTTTTTGTCAGCCTTCTGGCTTGGGTTTTTCACTGCTTACTCTGGCGAAACCGCAGCTAACGGCGTGGAAAATGCTCGACTTGGTGTCTCTCGAATGTTGGGTAAAAATCATATTTTCACTTGCACTTTCAGGGGGAGTGTTTGCAGCTTTTTCAGCTAACCCAGCGGCAATAAGGAACTGACTGTGCGGACATTATGTCATCGCCATCAGCAAGTGCAACATGAGGAGAAGCGCCAGCAGCCGCCTCCTTACGTAAGTCCACATGCGCTTTTATTAATAAACAAAGCGTCCCAAAGAGAGACAACCAGAAATCATAGGGAAACGAGCAGCGGTGAAATTTGTATTATTAGCAACTTAATACGAGGTTTGCATCTCCAGCGGCCAAAAGCAGGTGGCATTGTGCTCAACTTTAACCTTTTCGGTTAAGCAGCGAAGATGCGACTGCAAACCCGTTTGGCTTATTCAGTTTATAAACAAATATATTCAAATTAAAAGATGCCCGATTGCCTCGAGGCTGGGCCAGTTTGATGCCTCGATCAGTGTTTATGGCCTAGACCATAAAACGGTTTTGCTTTTAATTTAAGCCACTTTATTGCCTCGTCTGGCCGGATGACGGATGAATTTATTGCCAAATGGCACAGCGACGTCTTCGCTGGACGACAATAATAATTGCCTCGGCCAGCGGAAGGGCCACAAATTACAATTTTCGCCTAATTAGTTTCAATTATGAGTGACCAGGGTTGTGCAACCGATCGGCGCAGATCAGTCTATCGCCACCGATAGTGATTTGACATTTCGGTTATGTCGCTGTCCGATTTCGCCGTGGATATACGGCTGATAAATTTAGATACTCCGCCTTTATATAATGACAGTGGCGAACCAGTTTGCTTTGGCTTTTATTTCGGTTTGTCACCTCGCCGTCCGACAAATGATTGATACACACGCGTGTACCTCAGATCCCTAAGCATATGGATGTGGATTTGGCCCAAGCATAATTAACATTTGTTTGTCTGGGACTTTGGCTGCCGGTTTGGCATTGGGTGCGGGGTAATTAAGATGGATCTCGTAGCGCGCGGTTGGACAAACAAAGCTCGCTGCCTTTATGTCGCACTTCCTGCTAGACCCTAAAACTGAAACTTGCACTGGGTGCCGAGTTCGTTGCCTCAGTCGTTTGATTTGCCACCGTGCACGGAGAAAAAGTGAATCATTAACGATATATTATTAATAGGTACAAAGCGTTTATGTCATTTTGCAAGACCATACAAATTGAACTTGCTTGAGTACCAAGTTTGTTGCCTCAGTCTTTTGATTTGCCACTGCTCGCCGGATAAAACCGATAGTAATTTTCTTTTGTTCTGGAATGCGGAAGCCATAGCACGTTTTGTATCTCAAATTCGATTTATTACTGAGTAATGTTTGTTTTTTTCTTTGCTAAGTATATAAATCCTGTCGGTATAGTGTGCCAAATAGTTTCCATTCAACTGAGTTTATATTTTTTTCTGTGCAATGACTTGTTGAATTACTCTCACTCCTATCGCCGTCAGCTGGTTGACTGTTTGTCTATCTGTCTCACTGACTGACTGTCTCAACGAGGAGTTCAATAACCATTTGATGCGTTTCGATTTCAGCCAAACTGTGTACACAAATCAGCATAAAAGTGAGCGAGGCTGCAAACTCGATTTGCATCGCTTTAGCTGTTTTTCTCTATTTATATGTATAGTGAACAGAGTTTTTCATTCAGCCCACACTCCCCCGATGCAAAACCCAAACAAAACCCAGTTGCAGCTGGCTGTCAGGGCTGGGCAAAAAGTGATTGCCAAGAAGCCGACAGCCGAGAATCGAGAACGTCGTGTTGCCAGGCACTTTTGGCCACGCTTTAAGCCAAGATGTTATTGGCCGTAGTCGGAATGCTTGGCCTGGCCTGCAATTATGCCCCAGCTACTTGACGCTGTTTGAGCCATGAGTCGTGGCTGAGTTGTGAGTGCCTGGCATTTTCTGGCACATTATATTCACATTTCATAGAAATATCGCAGATTGCTTCATAGAAACTTAAGTTGCATTGTCTAGTCGAACAATAAAACATTTAAATGTCTTTCATTTATGTAAAGTCAAGCTTAAACTACTATTAAAATGATTTTATCGCTTCAAAAGTCACAGCTTCAGGGACGGCTAAAAAAAATGTCAGAACTTTGAAGGAGAATATCTCTTGGAAACATGAATTTGCTAATTTAATAAATAAATTCGTTTTTTTGGTAATAAAAATCAAAAGATAAACCATTCCTGAGTTTCTTAATTTAATAGTTGTTACCCAATTTCCCTACTTGCATCTTCTTCTATTTTCTACACCCCAATTTCGCGATCGGTTACAAAATCTGGCAACGCAGGACCCTCGTAATCATTACGTATACGCCCAGTCGTACCGCATTAGCAACTTCCGTCACAATAATAAAAAAATAATACGACAAGAGCGTAGAGAAAAATGCGTTGCTTGTTTTCTGTAAGGGAGAAAGTCTGTCGCTGTGCAATTATATTGTCTGCCCCCACCCTCCTTTTCCACTAAGCTCTGATTTTTTCTTTCGTTTCGTATTTACTTTTCTTTGGTGTTTTTCGAATGTAAACATGGGTAAGCTCGCCGTCTTGCCATTTCAATGGTTTGTTTTGCAAACAAAATTCTCTGCAAGTGTTTTCATTCAATTGTCAGCGCCGGCAGTGGCATTTCAAACGAAAGTGAGAGTTTCAGATACACTCGTAGATACATGAACAGATACAGATACGACGGGAGTTTGCAGATACATTTCCAACTTACTGCACATGTCAGTCACAGCTGTCAATAGCGCGTGTCAAGTCGGTGGGCGTGGCAACAAGAAAAGGGGCGGCACTAAAGAGAGTTATTAACTAACGCCAAAATGCCGCGAAAGTGCACAGAGGCAATGAAAACTTTGGCCCGGCTGGCAATTAACATTTTTGAGTTTCTTTCTTTAAAGCGATTTAGTTTTGACCTGCTCCACATTACATAAATGTTTTGGTAATTATAAAAAGGGAAACCCTTGATGAATATTGCCATAAATGATAATTATAATTAGGAAAAAAGCTCGAACTAGGCAGCTAAAATTGTCTTAAGAAGCTAGTTACTTTGGGAGACCGTTGGAAATTGGGAAACTTTTATTAGCACATAAAATGTATATTTTCAGTGCCATAACTAATGCAAAATCCTATCACGGAGACAATGAAAACTTGGGCAATTAGCATTTCTTATTGTTTTTCGTATTTCGTTTTCATTTTCGAAATGCTTAAATTTCGAACTGCTCCACATTATACGCTCGTTCACAGAAATATAATGGAGCTCGTATGTCCGATCGGTTGCATTGTGCGGCTAGCGAAAGACCATAAAATAAAATGTTTAATTTATAAAGCCAGCAGAGTTCGCATTTGATTTGGACTCTCCGATTGCCTTTTGCTTTTCCACTGTTTTCGAGACTCCGTTTCGAACCAAATTTTTGCAGTTTTCCTTTTTCGAGACCAGTTTTTTTATGTTTCTTTGCTTTGCCAACTATTTGCCAATCGACAGCGGCGAGTTATAGGTATTTTTTCTTTTTCTTTTTTCCTTTGCAAATATTAATTGTTGTAAAACAAAACTAGTTATTGTTTTTGCTATTGTTGTGCGCCTGTGCAACTTTTACTTGCTGCCTATGCCGCCGATTTTGCTGGCAAATTGAGGCGTGCCGCCTGCTGCGGCCATAATGGAAATCTTTCGGCTAGCTGGCTGGCTTTTCGTTTTTCGCTTTTCGCCTCAAACGGCCGAGGAAGTAAAAGCCGTTGCCAATTGGCCAATTGAAGACTGCGACTACGGACATTTTCCCCTTTTCCCCGGACGGGCTTTCAGCTACGAAAGCGAAACTGAAACCCCCAACAACTTCTAGCCCCCCACTTTACACTCTTTTTTTTGTTGTTTAGCCCCTCAGCGCTCATTTTATTCATTGTCTTTGACAAGTTCGCCTTCAACTTGGGTCGGTCAGTAGCGGTACAGAACCCGTTGTCGTTGTTGCTGTTGCTTTTTCTCACACTCAGCCATTCTGCGTTGAAGTCTTACACGGTAAAAGAATTTTGAACGATTTCCTAGCTGTGCGGAGAACGTGTTAGCTAGTTAAGTAAAGCAAACCTAACAATTAGCATAACAAGAATAACAATCAACTCAAAGAAAGACAAGTGTTTTCTAAAATATCTATGAATTGTCTACAATATTTCTTTGATTGTTTTATGTTTTTTATGCTGCATTGTCTTGCCTAAGATATGATTTTTCGCTGTGCATTCTTAGTTTACGTTCTCCAAGTGCCATGGAGTTTCTGCTGTTTAACATTCGTTTTTCCGTTGCGTCAACGGACTTTCAATATTCTTTGGCATGCTTTTTGTTCTGGCAACCCAAGGGGGTTGTGTTGGGGTCTGTCGTGGATATGATAATTTCCATAGCTCCATGCCTCTGACACACATTTGCACTCACCATTTTTAAAGCTCGACTCCGCGCCGCGTATCCACAAGCTACAAAATCGATTCTCCTTGAGCGGGCAGTCGTTATTAGATTGGATTGATCTGGACTCGATTCGGATTCGATTGGATTGCGTTTTTAGGTGTGTTGGGGCTTTCGAGACACTGCAAACTGTCGTGGCTAACCGCACATATTCTGCCACTAGTCACTAGTCACTTTCAAAAATCCTGGCCCCCAGAAAGGCGAAGTGGACCGCTTGTCGCTTCGAACTCGCACGTTGGACTGAAAAACTGAAACTGATTCGAGCGCTGCCGCCGCCAGCTGCCAAGACAAGGCGACGACAACAACGGCCACGGCAGCGACGTCAGCGTACACACTGGGAGAAAATAGTGTTGTTTTCACTCTTTGTAATACCCTTCAAAGGGTTGTGGTAGGAAGTAGTGCCTTCCAACTGAAAGGCCAAATTAAATTCTTTTTCTTAGATAAACTGTAGAACACTTTTATTTGCAGTAGTACAATTAATCCAAAACATAAATATAATCTAATATATACATAAATTTCCTAATACATTAAACGAGATTTTTGTAAAAGTTAGTGATATTTGCCTCAGTGCATTGAATATAGCAGCGGAGAGTATAGCTGAGCTTAGTTTGGCCCCCGGATTGAGCAGGGTTTCGGTTTTTGTTGCTTTGGTGTTTGGTGTTTTGTGTTTGACAACGGCCGAGCTTCAGTTTCAGGTCCGCCACGTACGACGCCATATACGCGCAGTCCAACAACAAAGCAATGGAGCAGCAGCAGCAGCGGCAGCGGCAGCATAAAAACAGTTTTCGGTTTGCAGCCCGCGCTGTGAGCTGCATGGAAAATTAAATTTGCTGCGTTGCCTTTGCTCGGCTCTTTCGTTCACCACTGTTAGTTGGCAACAGAGGGTTAACAGTGGATTTGGTGGACTAGACCATATCCGACGGCCATCGATTGCCTTTCAATTCGCGTTCAACCGAACCACATTCAACCGGTTTGATTTGGGTACTTGTAACGTCACTGAATCAATCCCAGATTCAGGCAATTTCAGTTTCTTTGCTAATTTATTTAAAAGCTGCTTCATTTATTGTGCCATTTTATTACAGAAAATTGCGTATTATAAAGACTACTGGAATTTGTAACTATTTAGAAAGTAAAATAAAGTATAAGTATGCATATGCTCATATACATAGTTCTGCTCACATAGAAATATAAACTGGCATTAAAATCTGTCTACTATTTTCCCTACACTTTGAGTAATATCTCTTAGGTATAAACTAATTTAAAGAGGATTAAGGCGCTTTGAAATCGTTATTTATTTGAAAAATTAATGTCAAAAGTATTGAAATATTGAAATTGAAAAATAGGCTAGCACCGTTTGTTCGATAACTAAGCCGTGTAAAACTAGTTGACTCCCCCACCCACCCACTGGGGGCGGTTGGTAGCCACCATTTGTTATCCGATTGGAATTTTGTAAACAAACATGTTTGATTAGCATAAAGACAAACGGCCAGAGCCGTCAGCCAAATGTCTCCGACCTGATCCTCATCCCCATCTCCATTTCCATCTCCATCTGAGACTGCGTTAAATGCAAATTCGAAATATGATTTACAAAATACGCTGCGCATAACACTTGGCTGACGTTTCACACGATAGAAAGCAGGAGGCAGCCGAGGTTAATTAGCATATGGGTTTCTGTGAAGGGGTTTCATAAGCGGACCCCGTCCAATTTCAACTCCAATCCCTGACCTGGCCACACCCCCTTCCTCCGATCAACGAGCCAGCGTCGACAAATTGCGCTCCAATGAAAGCGAAAGTCCCCACATTGGAGTCGGTTTTTTTCCAATGTTCTGGTCTTACAGTTCCTGAAGATCTTTTGATCGGCTGAATTGTCTTCTCACGCTTTGCATGCCATAAATTTCACCGCCTTTCACTGTAAATCATTTGGCCGACTTAATTGCGTGCATTTTTATGCCCATTCCATTGCGTGCCATTTGCCATTTGATGTTTGCAGCGGCTTTTGCTTTTTGCAATTCTGTGTGCCAGTTTTCCTCAAGAAAACTCTTCCATACGATGCTCTGTTTCGCAAGGGGGCCAGGTTTCACATCGGATGCACAAAAGTACATAAAACCGAAAGCCAAAAAGCGAGAGCCAGGAAGAAGGAATCTATTCGAATGGCAAATACCTATTATCTATGCGGTTCAGGTGGGACCTTTTCGACGAGTGCATTGGCATGGCTTTCGAATTCGTTATACCGATTGAATATCAAATCGAACGACTTAACCTTCACTCCAGCAAGTTCGTGCCTTAAGTCTTTTGTTTTCGTAAACACAAGCACAAACACAGTCGTACAAACTGAAAGTGAAATTTCGTTGTAGGTAATTTCGTTGGCTGCCTTTATGATTTTGGTAATTGTTGAAAAAGAAAGGCACTCACAATCGCATCACATCGCTGATAAGAAACGTGATTTAATTTTTAGCTACAAATTATGAAAAACATATGCCGTCCACCAGCGGCTTTTCACTTTTCAATGGCCTTGCCTGGGGGGCCTTGTCTCGTTTATTTTTATTTTGTTCACTCTTAGTTACCATCAGATCGACTGGAATCGCACCATCGGGGTGCCCTGGTCATCATCTCACTCGGCTGCGGAAGAACAAAAACTCGTCTGGGAGTCGGCCGCTCATTTTGCGTTGTAATTTTCGAGGGTGATCTGCCCTTTCCGAAGCAGGTTATTTCCGTCCTTCGAAGATGGTTGCATATTATTCGGTTGGTTATTATTTTAAATGATTTTTTTCAAGTGTTGGCAAAAGGAAAGTTTAAAGTGTTTAATTCGCTTTAAACAAAATGAATTCAAGGTGATTTCAAAATGATTTGCTGTCAAGTTATTTATAGAACTAATCTCTTAATGGATTACTTCCATTAATAGGAAATAAGCAAGAATTATCTCAAAGAGTAAATTTCATTTCTTGCTGTACCCCAATAAAGTGTGTAGTCCCCAGACTTCTGCTTAATACCCCAATAACTTAGTTTGGAATAGAGATTCCACGAATACCTAAATTTTAATCCATTTGGGTTTGTGATCACCCAAAAGGCCCAACCCAATCCTACTTCTCTGAGTCTTTATGATGTGCAGAGCATCCGAGTTTCAGTGCTCCAAATAGCACCTTGTTTTTTCCCGTGCTCTTTGGCTTTTCCTTCCTGCTATTGTGGCCCAGACAATGATGGAGCTGCACTTGGATGCTTGGCTGGTGGAGGAGGAGCTCGAAGTGGAGCTGAACCGGGAGTGACGATAGCGATCTGCTTTCGCTGCCCCTTAATCAGCCAGTCATCGGCGAACGAGCAAGCTCACCGTAGTTGGGCTTATTTGCCTTTTGTTTGTTTTACTTTTGTTTTGGTGTTTATATTATTTTTGTCGGTTGCCGCCAAAAGATTGATGAGAGAACAAGGTTTGTCGTTTAAGTCTTTTGTCGGCCACCGCTTTGGAACTATGATGCCGGATGTGTTCTAATAAAGCTACCGCAAATTCAAGGCCTTAATGGGCCGGGCCAACAAGGTTGACCTCAGCACGCTTTTAATCGTAACAAAATATAATCGCACAGTTTCACACTGAATAGGGCGCTGATTTCTTGATAGATGAGCTCTCGAAGTTGAGCAGATTTTGGTTTAATAGACATAGAAGGAGCTGTTACCAATGCACGAGGAATTAGATAAGGAAGCGCTGCTTGGGGAAGTCGTTATTTTCTTCCGACTGGCGTGTGTTTTCCATCTCTTCCGAATAGAGTTTATGCCCAGATGCTTAAGGATACCTGATAAAAGTTTGGAGCGTTGCTTTTGGTTCCCTCTTCTGGGGGATTCAGTTGGAGTCAGTGATTCCGACGGCGTTAAGGGCTCAACAAGAGGGGGGACAAAGATGGGCGTTTGTGGCGGGAGAGGCAAAGGAGCATTCTGCAAGCCACCTAGCACCATTTTCAAATTCTCCCTGAGGTCTTTGTAGTTGTCGTCCTCATCAAAGGGATTCTCTTGACTGAGATGGGGATTTTGATACCATAATACCAGGCTCGAAGAAGATGGAGTCTCGGTGGCTTTATGTCGACGAAGACGCGGCGGTGGCTTGGGAGCTAGTGGAGGTGAAGGAGCTTGGCGCTTGACAGGTCTGTACCCTTGGCTGTCCACCACCAAACGCTCGGCACTGCTAGAAACACTGCAGTGTAGTCGCCATCTGGGAAGGATTCACTAAGATCGTTACTTCTTTAAAAACTAGAAACTCACCCCACCACAATCAATATAGCATTATAAACTGGCAACGCTAACAATCCGAGTATCAATAGCCTCACCAGCGGACACGAGGGTTGTTGGAGCTGCATAAGCCAGTCAATGGAGCAGCATCCAATGGACCCATCCACCGATTCCCGACTTTCGTTAAGCATACTTAAGGTGGTCATATCATCTGTCCAGGACAATGCATTAGGCAGGATGTTGGGCATGGGGCAACCAAACGACTTCCAGCATAGCCACTTCATTATTTATTTCGATTTCTATTGCTACATTTAAAACTAGTAACACTATGTGTCTAGAAAACGTATAAAAAGAATGACTTTGGATTCTAAGATGTGGTGTTCCTAACTTGATACATAAATTTTCCAATTGAAAACTAAACTTGATACATATATTTTTCGAGTGAAAATTCTACAGAAATAATGAACTATTGTCAAATTTAGCAATAGGGAAATCACTCCCTCTTGCGCTTTACTTGGTCCACATAGTAGTCTTCCATGCCCTCCAGATAGTCCACATTGGTCTCCGCTGAAACGGGGAGGTACCTGTAGCATTGGCATTGTGGCATACCCAAGGGCAGTATACCAGGAGCCACAAAGTTGCCTTCTCCATAGGAAACTATTGTAACCTCCGAATAATGTTTTAAGGAATTCAAACGACTTCTTAAAAAGTGGGTGCAGCAGATGGTGGGCAGGAGAAGCGAGGAAAACAGTAAGAGCCAAAACCAAATAGCATTCTATGGGATGAAAATAAAAAAAATACATTTTCATGAGTTTCTTTGATTACTTATACTATACTAAAATAAATATTGATTCACCATTAGGTTTATGCAAACTTGTTTGATTATTTGCTCAATTAAAAGTGTACGGCAATCGGGGAATCACCTCTTTACTTACCATTGGCTTAGCAATCCGATTGCAGAGGTCGGCGTACTCAACCATGGCTTCATCATCCTCTCGGGTGAGGGGTTCACAGCTCTCCATGTCCTCTTTGGTCGGCTCCTCGACCACCCGAACGTAATCATCCAGCCCGGCTTTCACTAATTTACTGATATTACGGGCCACCTCGTCGGCTTCCTTTTTGGAATCTCGCCGCAATAAGCCATCACCTTGCTTAATCTTGTCCAGCAGATGATGGAGGTACTTGACAAAGCTACCGTAGCCGCCTGATAAGAGCCCATCCATTTGCTTTAGTCGCTTTATCAGTCGCTTGACAATCGCTGCCAAAGGTACACCCAAGTGTTTTTGATATGCTCGCAGATGTATCGCCTGGTTTTTCATAGTGACTCCCGGTTCCACCTTGTTTGCCAGGCTTTCCAGTTTTTTGCTCAACTCGTCCAAAGAACCTGGATTGGGTTCTGGAACTAATTGGGGGCAAATATATTTTGTATAGTCCTTTATGTCATATTTAGACAGGTTTCCGCTCAATAACTTTTTGGCAGCATCCTCTGCATCGGGATGAATTTCTTTTAGTCCGCCGGGCAACGAAGTGTTCTCCATTTTCTCAAGGGACTTAAGAACGTCGATCATCACATCATCGCGAAAGCCATATGGATCATAGATCTCCTTGATACCCAGTACATTGTACAAACTTTCGTTGCGCACACAGCTCTGCAGAATTTCTGAGGTTCTTACCATGGGCATGGATCGAAAGGTGGTTACGTTTTCTGGGAGAAACCTATTGAGATTAATAGATTTGTTGTCTACCGGCTGTGGGGATTTCCTATTAATAATAATGAACTTTAGTTTGAAATCGCACAAATGTTTTGCGAAATGGTAAAGCACACCTAGAGCAAAAGGCTTGATACATCAAAGCGCCGTGAACCAGGTAGAAGAGCATCAGGATAACTCCCACGGAAAACAGGATGAAAAGAGCAACCAAGACGGCACAGAGAAGCCAACTGGCTACTTTTGGACTGAACAAAGCAATCAGAAGACCAAAGAGCAGAAGAAGAGGCACCAGCATTAATAACACAATTAAGCCCAACGTAGTTCCGAACCACGAGGATCCGAGCTTTCTTCGCAAGTCAGCTGCTGGAGTAGATCTAGATCTAGGATTGGGCTTAACCACCACCGGCTTGTCCTTCTTCATCTCCTCAACCACTTGTCGCAAGACTTTCAAGGATGCTTCGTACCTCTCTTTCAACTTCTTAGCTAAGGAGGTTATCATGCCTTAAGTAATCTTCGAAGATGCTTAACCTTACCTCCTTTGTTCAGGTCCTTATTGATGGAGTCTAATATGTCACTCATGCGATCTTTTATTGCCCTAGAGATCCGTCGCAATTGATCAACTGCTTGTAGTGGGTAGTCTATAAACTTGCTGTCTTGTACTTCCTGAACAGATTCAAGAAGTGGTTCAAATTCGGGTAACTTAAGGGTGGTATAAACCGGTAATAGTTTTTCTTTTGACATGAACAAACTGATCCTCTTACACTATCGTAATGCAAACACCCCATGTCCAGCATCATGATCTCATTCGCACGGTAGAAATCTTGGCACTCCTTTTGCGTGCATTCCGAGGTTAGAATCACCATGAGATCGCGTTTGACCCCACGTAACGCTAATGAGGATTGTCTGTTAAATCATCAGTTATGGAAGGAATAAAATCCTCACCATCCCGGAACTGAGCGGCCAAACGGCGGGCATCGAGCAACTTATTCTTGATCCTTAGCATAACTGGCTTGATCCTTCGCATGTTACGCAGTACCTCGATCAGCCTTTCAATGGATTGAGCATGAACTTCCAGCTCCCTATTGGGATATTTAATACTGGGTTCTTGGTTGAGAGCACTCTTGATCCTTTTTACTTTCTGATCGTAGTTGATGACATAAAGATGACGCAGACGTTCGGATGTTTTTTGAAATATGTAGTCCGCATTTGATTGGCTGGAGTTACTGGGATAACAACCGGACGCTTTAAGGTTCTTCAAGTTAATATTCAGCTGAGTGGCCGCCAATATGGCAAGAATGAGAAACAAACTAAGAATAAATCCATAATCGCACTATGGTAAAACATATCCTATATACTCACAGCATCAACAATGCCAAAATGGCCAATAGAATGCCACAGCAGTAGCGGCATCCTCTACTCGACCTTTGATTCTTCTGGTAGCTGGCACTGCAGCAGGCATAGAGTAGCCTAATGGGAATCAGTTCGCTGAATATAATCTCTCCAAATATCAAGCAGCTCTCACCCAAGGATGGGTATCAGCAGAAAGAGAAGAACCAGTAGAAGGACTAATATCTTCAGGCCTTTCTGGGATGCCAAATACGCCTCCCAGTCGTCTTCCTGTACCTTGGATCCAATGTCATTCCCATCTTTGGATATATATCCTTTAGGAACTTCCTTGTCGTCTGAGATCACGAATCCAGTAAAACCATGGGATAAATAAGTGATTGGACACACAGAATCCGCATCCCCATCGTTCTGATTGTCTTTCGATCTGCTTTCTGGTTCTGCATACCTAGTTTGAGGGCTTAACCTCCGAAACCTGACCAATGATCCATGGTCGATCAACTTGGAAGTGGAATGGAGGGTTTGATTGGTCTGGGATTTAACGACATGGAGCCGAAAGGCTATGATCCAAATCCACATAGTAACTTTTAGTTCCATTCTTTTCAAATATATTATTTATATATAGGATTGATTATGAAATTCAAGATTGCTTTGGTAAGAATAAGGTGAACTGTTGATCCGACCAAGTACAATCCTTCCAAGAACAATTATTTTTGCTACTCGCTTATTCGTACATAAAACCACTTGAAGTTTATTGACAAAATTTTGCAAACGACAGAGACAACCATCAACGGAGCTCGATGATTGACTGGCAACTGGGCTGGTTTCTTGTGTTTTGTATTTTCCGGGGTCTTATTCGATAATCTTTACTTGCGCTGGGCAATATTGATACATGGTTACTTGACTTAAGCGGAAATCATTTAATGTACGTCAAATGTAAAATACAACATACATCTTACTTGTATAATAATACTAAAAATTATGTAATTGTGTTATCCGTACAATATGCTCGCAAGTCTGTATATTTGTGTATGGTGTTGTTTATAGGTTTCTGGAAACTTACAGCTTGCCCTTAGTTCCTAGACAATACAATTGGAAACGTTTAAATGCTTAGGGGTTTGTTTTGCTCTTGTTTTGGTTTTCTCTTACTAAACTATGACAACGTGTTAAAATACGTGTTACTTTAAAGTATTTGTATCTCGAATCTGTGGCTGATTAGGGGTTTTATTTGATTGGTTTATCAGTGTCCGAATGCACAATTTGTCGGTTTTAAGGAAGAGTGTAGTATTGTGTATTGTTTCTAAAATAAATACATTAAATGCATTGAATAACTCCCAACTCTGTGCTCTGCTCTTTTCTAAATTAAAATGGCAGTTTTGGTATTTTGGATCATATTTTCTTTACCGCGATTTTGATTTCCGGGAAGTTTACAGATTCCATAAAGTTTTTGATCGGTTAATATTTATGTAGTTGCTTGCTAGATATTGATTTCTTTTCATATCATTTTGTTTTGTTTTCCTTTTTGGGTATGTTTTGCCTGCTCTGAGTGTGTGCATAATAAAATTATGAGATTCCTTAAAGCTTCTGCGGCCGTGCGACCCGGCGAATGGCCAACTTCTTCAAGGGACTCATCAGATCCGACGCCTGCCGCTCGGCCCTCTGGCCCAGAGTCTCCGGACTCCAGGGTTCATTAAATGCTTTGGCTGGGGCCATCCCCGCCGCATTCGTCCGTCACATCGTGCTCGTCTTTTGGCAACATTTTTTAAAGTAACTATAAATGGGTGTTTGAGAATTTTCGTATTTGCTTTCTTGCTTCGGCCCGCACTTAATATTAACTATGCGTTCGTTATTCTCCAGCTTCCAGGTCAATGGCAGATCTCCTGGCCGGGCCAAAGTGATAACACACGTGATGCTACGATACTACTTAATTAAATTATATAATTTCAGTTATTTTTTTGTATAGGCCTTTAACTAAAAGTACAGTCTCAGTAGGGGGTATATATGGGAAAGGGGGGCCGTGGGCGTGTGGGTTCAAAATAAAATCATCCATGTTGCCACCTCTCGAACAAACCGCCTCCGTCCGTCTAATCCTGCTCGGAGGCACCCGGATAGTAGTAGGGCGGCGGACGCTCGTACTCCGAGGATGGCGGCGCAGCTGGGGGATTGTGGTATCGTGGTGGCTCGTGGTCCCAGTGCCTGTGGATTGCAATTAAATCGAATTAGTCCATACGAAATATGCAGGGCGTATTAAATATTTATAGTGCGACCACTCACGCACAACACAGAAAAGAAACAGAAACACAGGAGGGCGCAGTAGCTGCGATTAATCAGATTAGTTGGTCAACATAGATCGAAGCCCGATACGGAGTTAGTGGCTCTTGGTCATGAAAAAGCGGGCATTTACCAGCGGGAGGCCATCGGTGGGCTTACTGGGAGGATAAGCTTTGAGTAATGAGCTGTGGGCTTGTCTGCTAAGAGATTGTGTCCAGAAGTGTCTTTAACTTTGGAGCAGCAATGTCGCAAGCTAATCCAATAAGCAATATGAATTCAATACACAAACATTTAAATGTTCACCGACTTGAGACTGAGTGTTTGCAGAAAAGAATTAAAAGTTTTTAAGAAAATAAACTGTTTACTGAAGCGTTTCAAGCAAATGCGTAGAGGTTTGTTTACTACATTCAGCAAGTCGGAAAAAACGAACAAATTAATAAGTAATATTAAAATTTCGCAAAGAGAAAACAGAGGGAAATAAGCAAATTTTTGATTGGGGTCTTCAGTCTCTTCACAAACAGTCGGAAATGTACTCGAATCGAGGCTGTCGGGGAAGCACACTGATCGAGTCTTTCAAAAGGCACATTACCGAGCAGAAACCAAAACCGCTTAGCATTCGGGCCATGCCTAAAAGAAACCATCTGCCGCCAATGCCTTTGGCCGAGTGCCATTGGTCACACCTTTGGCGCTAAATTAAACAAAATTAAAAATTAGCGTTATATAGCGATTTAGCAGCGGTCTAAACGATCAAGGGAAACTGGATATCGATGCGGTCAAGCTAATTAATTGTCAATACTAGGCAGCTGCAAGGCATTAACTATTATAAGATTATACTGGGGGATTTGCTAAAAACTTTCGTAATAATGAAATATTTTTTACAATATATTTTACTTATACCAATTATCATGATAGGAAAGTCTATTAGCAAGAGCTTAAAAGCAGGAGAGGGATTCGCTGGGTGGTGGAGGAGTATCACTTACGTTGGCGCCATGTCGTTGTAACGCATGCTGCTGCTGCCAGGAGCTCCATCGCCTCCGCCGCCACCACGGTCTCCGCCAGAGCGGTTGCCCCGCGAAACGCTGGGCGAGGCGTCCTCGAAGTAATCCTGCTGCTCACGTCGCCGCTCGTAGGCCTTGCGACGCTTCTTGGGAACGCTGCAAGAGGAGATGCAATGGGACAGTAGGACTTAGGATTAGCGAAAGTGCTAGCCAGAAAAGAGAGAGGTGACTGGATGATAGCTTACTTAGCCAATGGTACATGTTCACGATCACGTTCACTATAAGCATCGTACAGATAGTCGCTTCTGTGGGCGGCATGATTCGGGGTTAGCGGTGAAATGAGAAGAATGTGGACGACTTAGTTATGGTGCAAACTCTGAATTTTTTTTTTCGGTACATGCATACATTTATAAAACAAATACTGAAAGTTAATTTGGTAAAATGGAATCCAACCCAAGGTGTTAGTCTGTCTTGCTTTTGCTGGCGGAGAGATCACGATCTGACTTCTTTAAGGTCACCTCAATCTCGTCCCAGGAAACTGCACGTGCTTCGTCAGCTTGGATTGCATCTTCACCACCGTCACCGCGGGTGGGTGCCCCCGAGGGGCAGCCGCAATAAGCCTGCTGCCCGCCGGAGCAGGTGACTATAGGCGGTGGCACATACGGAGCACCCGTGCAAATAGGACAGCTTTGGGTTAGGCGGTTTAGCGGGGATGCCTGAAAGCTATAAGTAGTTCAAAGAAGTTAACTCACCCGCCCTCGACCACTCCAGCGGCTCCTACGGTAGCCAGGTAAGGATAGATTTTCTTGTAGAGGCACATCAGGCGGTGGGCCACGAACAGGATGGGCAGGAAGAGCAGGGCGCACAGCAGTATGCCTACCCAGAATCCATTCTGCAAAAATGATTTGCATTAAATTTGGAACCCTTTCATTGTTAAGAACTTATAACTCACAATGGGATCCACGATACGGTGGCAAATCAAATCGACTCCACGATAATATATGTACGACAAGGGTGCACAATGACCCACACTTTCGTTGGCTTCCTTTATAATCATATCTATGTAGTCGTCTATCATCTGGTCAATGGACTTCGTCAGATTGCCTCCTAGGGCGTTGATGTAGTCCTTGCCGCGCGTTTGGATGAACTGTTCAGAGTTGACGGCCGTGGCAGTGAGAATTTTGATTGTATTGGTAAAGTCGTGGTTCTCGTACGAAATT
The DNA here is from genome assembly GCF_016746395.2 of Drosophila simulans. NCBI lineage: Eukaryota > Metazoa > Arthropoda > Insecta > Diptera > Drosophilidae > Drosophila > Drosophila simulans. Next base: position 3,067,808 of record NC_052522.2, read on the forward strand.
AACTCGTCGATCTTCTTTAGATTGGCCTTCATCTTCTCTACGATGCTCGTAAGCTTCGGTACGAAATTGCGATAGAAGGCCTTGGTGTTGAGGCCCTCATTCCAAAATGACACCTTGGCCCAGCCGTATGCCGGGTACTCCAGATCGTTGGATAGCTTGTACAGCTGCTCGGACAGGGCGTTCAGGTTCATGGGCGTGAACTGGGTGCACAGACTTGGCATGTACAGGGAGCTATGGTACTTCGCAAGCTTGCTCTCGCCCGCTTTGTTTAACTCGTCACGTTCTTCCTTCGTCAAGAGTACCACGGTGGACAGATCCTCGTCGAAGACCTTGATCGAATCTGTATTGTCCGGTGAGTGTGACATCACCTTTATGCGCGACAGATCGTTAATGTCATATATGTTATGCTGACGCATCATCTCGAAAATGGTCTGATTGGCGTGGCAAGCCCTGATTGCACTCGACATTTTTAGTGGTTGCACCGCTTCCTTGTTAGTTTCAGATGGCGGCAAATAGTGATTCAGATCTATAGACGCGTCCAGTTGCCGGAACAATGTGTTGTTCTCCTGATCTCTCAGTGGTGCACAGGCACCCTGGTAGGTAACCATGCCCAGCATAAAGTAGAAAAGTCCAACCAGTGCGATGAAGGAGAAAACGCAGAATATCAGCAGTATGGCTCTAAAAAAAGTAAGCATAATAATGAATCAATAAGCTGAACTGAATACGGTTAAAACTACTCACAGAAGCAAGCAGGTGGCTCCGGTGGACTTGCTGCAGCATTCATCACCATATCCAGTTCGTCGGCGCCCAAAGCAACCGCACAGTAGGGCAAAGATCAAAATAAAAAGTACCTAATTTAAGGGAATAGGTTAGTAAAGACTTTTGATTGGAATCATTAAGATCCGCCTTACCAGAAGGATAAGCAAGCACACAATTAGGCTGACAACGTTTCTATCATGGCCAAACCGCTCGTAGACGTCCTCAAATGACTTGGTCGAGTGCAGAGTTTTTAAATGGATATCACTTAGTACTCCCTCCACAATGTTGCGCACACTAGTCGCCTGTTCTCGGAAGATCGTCCTGCCCTTCGTTAAGTCCCGCATCATGGGAGGTACCACGAAAGACAGTTGCGTCTTCACCTTGTCGCTAACCTTTTTCAGACGCGAGAGTCCCCGTTGAGGTATAGCGTAATACTCATTTGCAACTATATTCTCCATTCCCTCTACAAATTCTTTGGTGTTCGGGAGCTAGAATAAGATGGGGTTAATAATTTTGTTGTTACAAATTGAGTTCCAGTCATACGTTGTCGAAGTGCAGGCACTGCGAGGAATCAATATGTTCGATATTGCTGCTAATCAGGAACTTCTGGCACATCTGCAGTTGACAGAGATTGGCTACTGCGAAGTTGACATCTCGTTTAATGCCACGGACGCCTGAAGTTAAATGAAAAGTTTCGTTATTTACTGCGGTCTGTTTGACTTTTTTAAAAGTCCTTACCATCTCTTAGTTGGGAGCCATAGAAGCGCAGATCCTTCTCCATCTTCTCCACTTGCCTCATCAGCTCCAGAGCCTCGGGCATGTTCTCCAAAACCCGCTCCATTTCTGCTAAGGAATTACTCTCCGATGTGTCGGAGAGATCCAAAAATATGTGCCGGTGAGCGTCTAAAAAAGATCATGAATGTTAAATAGCTAATCAAAGGATTGATATCCATTATTGTATTTACGGGTTAATTGATCAAGCACATGAGTCTCCATCTCTTCGTAGTTGTACATCATCAGATGGTAAACGTGATCGGCTACATCCTTCAGATAAGTGCAAGTGTCCTCGCTGCCGCGCTTCATTGTCTCGGAAGTCTCGGCAAAGCCGCTGTCAATCATTTTGTTGGTCACAAAGGCGATAATGATGCCAAAGCTACAGAAGACGGATCATTTCAAAAATGGCTTTTCTTTGTTAAGTGCCTTCACTTACATCAGTCCGATGATGAGGATCAACAGACAGATGCCACAACAGAAGCGTCGCTGAGCATCCTGTTTGCTCGTGCACGGAGGACATCCCTGTCGACATCGTCGGCAGCAACAGAAACAGCAATAGCAAACGCTGTGGTGAACAGATATTAGTTATCTACGTTAATTGAATCAACGGTCTTTAGACTCACGCAATGAACGGTATGACTATAATGAGCACCACGAGAATAAAAACCCAGATGAGAACCATCCAATAATGGGCGAATAGATCCCGCCAGTCATTCTCCTCCACCTTGGGACCCAAGCTCAAAGTGTCCGAGTTCTTTACCACAATGTAACCTGCAATATTAAGAGAAGTAAGTGTTCTATCCTTTATTTATCCTATGTGCACGTCACTCACCCTCCGGAATGGGTTCATCCCTATAAAGAACCTTGTCATATAGAAAGTGTGTAAAATTGAAAATAGGGTTCATAGCCGACGTGGGAGGTGGTGGTGCCTTTGTGTAGTTGGTCGTCGGCCGGTATACGGTGTACTCGACTGGTGGCCAATGGGGCTGGCCAAGCTGTTCGTGCGTGGTGCCATGGCCCACATATCCCTTGCGCCAGCTCCCGGGATCTTCATCACCCTGGGCGGTTGTGGGCCTGATCAGCGTGGCCAATGCGAAGCCGAATATGGCTACACTTAATCCACATATGGCCAGATAGGCTATCTGTCGCCTACGACGCTGCCGTCTCTTCCGGGATCGCATGGACTTCGACTTGACCGCGGCCAGAGGCTCGACTGTGGCAGCTACTTCGCCCATGGTTGACTGCTTTTCGAAGGACTTCTTGTCTCGGAGAAGCTTCCTCAAACTGACTAACGTGATGAGCTGCTGCTCTTAATCGTGTTCCCTTCGGTGTAGTAGCCCACACCCATTTCACACGTCAGTGGCCTGCAATCAGAAAAATAGAATACAAGATTAATTAAGGAGTTTCGTTTTAAGATAGAGCCATTCTTTATTGTCAGACACTCATATGATGATCTCAGCCTTTAGCGCTATCCTGTAAGTTTGTTTATCTTCTTAAGTGACACCTATCGACTTAATCTTTAATCTAAATTTCTTTCCTTTTTTAAATGGAAATGGGTGAGACAAAGAAAGAGCTGAATGAATTAGACTATTCGAGGACAGAGCAGAGCTCACACCCTAATGTGGCAGTAGCATGTCCTCGTCCAATAAGAAATGCTTGGCCGGGGCAATAAAATATATTTGTTTCTTGGTGTGTCCAGGCAAATGGGGCATAATCCCATCACAGGCATTGGATAGGATTGGTTCCACATTGCAACGCGCACACAAACACACACCCAGAGCCAATCTCACATCCACTTGACATCAATTAAGGTCAATAAAAGCCGAGAAGATGACAATGGGTTGAGGCATTTGCTGCCCGAGAATGCAAGCCACTGGCGATACAAAGGACTGAGCTTCGGCTTTGGCACATTGCCCACCGTTGGCAGGTGTTATCTCTCTGTCGGGGAGGTGAAAGTCCCTTTGGCGTCGGTTGAATGCACTTGCCGTAGATCATGAGTCACCAGCTATGCTCGGAAGCATTGCGTGCGTCGCCTTGCATAATTACCCAACTATCAAATTACTAGCTTGAAGAAATATTCTAAATAGGCAAAACATTTGCAATATTTGCAATGGCAAAATAAAAAAGAAAACAAAAAATGTACATGCCCCGAGTGAGGCTCGAACTCACGACCTTAAGATTATGAGACTTACGCGCTGCCAACTGCGCCATCGAGGCATGAACACGTTGCCGGCCAAAAGCAAACTTGTGCTAAAGGTTCCTATGTCTGCGAGTCCTAACTGCATAAATAAATATATTTACGTATGTTTTGTAGGTAAATTTGTTGGAAGGAATGATGTGTCTGTGCGACCTGTTTGTTTAAAATTATTAGATAAGGAACTTTGTAGTCTAGTCTTATCGATGTCGAATCTGAAGCGTTATCTTGTTGACGCCACTCGAAAAGTGTTTAAATGTGTAAATCACATTAAAAATGAACACATTTGATTCTGTAAAGCACAGGTAATTAATCAATATTTGATGTCAATAATGTCCCTATTAAATGTACACTTTTAAATGTACTTGCATTAACATTTTATCATCGCGGGAAATGTTGCAATACTTTATTACATCCTCACCATTTATATGATCGTTTTAAGAACTTTATAAAACCCATAAAAAGTACTGCGAATTTTGGAATAAAAATATTTGAGTACTTAAGCACACACAACAATATTGGTCGGCAAGGGCAATTTATGATTTGCGTTTATAATTTATAATTTTTTTATACAAGGAATTTGCTGACGGAGCTTGCATTATCCGATCGCACTGCCTACTCACTATCAACTTTGCTCATATTTCCAGCATAGATCCAAGAATACGAATGAGTGTGCTCATTTGATACCCGCCACTGGCAACTGTAAATTTATGGCCATCGAGGCGAGCAACAGAGCAACAAGCAGCAGTTACACTCATCGACTGTCTTTGCACCACAACAGCCATAGACGGACAAAGAAATCGACAAGTTTATTGAACTCTGTGGGCGAGTGGACAAGGGAAGCGGCCAAGGGTCTGCCCCTCGGCTCGGTGGCTTTCCATGGCATTATGCTTTATAGCCTAGCCCTTGCGCCCTGGCCCCGTTGTGCCGCCAAACGGCGACAGAATGTAGTGTCGCAACACTATACGTATTTATATACACATTCGGAGCACTGCAGCAATGCCGCCTGCTTATCTCGAGGTTGCCCCTCTTTTCTTTACGAGCATACCCTGCTTACTTTCCGGAAAGAGCTGGATTACCAGACGTGTTGATGGCTGTGTAAAAATAGACGTTTCTGCGGACTGCACCTGCTGACAGGGTCTTAATGGCTGTCCAAAACAAGCGAACGACAAGTGTTTGGTGTCAATTGCGTATACGCCGCGTTGTCTGGCTGGGAACAAACTAAAGGCGCTGGAAAACCGATGCTCCATTTGCTGCGTTGCCACCGCTACTGTGCAGAAAATTCTCTATACCCCCATGGTGGGGCAGCCTTTGAACGGCCTTGACACGCGCTACGCTGCGGGCTGCGAACCAGAAGCTGCTCCTGCCCGAAGTTTGCTGCCATTCCCCTACTCGAAAATCTCACTTAGAAGGGAGCTCGCAGGACAATCGCAGATGCTGAGTCCCAAGCATAGCCAGAGGTCGCGTCTCCCCAGCAATTTAGAGAAAACAAAACAATTTGCAGCCTCGGCTTTGCGGGAGGACATCATGGCCATCAGGAACATGCGCAGTGCGAGGCTGCAAGGATGCTGCACTCCCTCGAACAGTGGGCGGAACAGGCAAACGCTCGGCAAGGCCACACGCAAAATGCCCTTAATTCCGGTTAGAGTTCAGTTTTACACAGCGGAAAATGCGCATAATAAACCACACTGTATATATAGAATATTTAAATATATGTACAAACAAATATCGGACACAATAAACTTCCAAAAAAAACTCTGCAATTTTATGGACAGCTGCTTTAAGTAAATACGATAGCTTTCACATTTGCATTTGTTTAAACATTTGTTTTTATAACTGTTTTTCTATAGAATCGAAGAAAATATAAAAACACATTCTAAATAATTTCTATGCATATATTTCCCACAAAATCATTTAATATGAAAAATACCAAACTTTCCGGAATATAAAAACCCTGCTATGGCATGCAGGAGGTAAACAACTAAATTAAATGAAAAATTCATAGTGGGCATACCGACCAATAGAATTTTTATTATTATTTGGAAAATGGCTATAACGCCAATGCGAAGTAATGCTAATAATCGGGTAATAAAATGTACACAATTCTCGGAATTTGGGATCCAAATCTTATAAATTGCCAACAACACGAGTCGTAAATTGTTTTTTAAATGATCTAGACTTTTGAAAGTAACAAGATCCAGACACAACTCTAATAAACTTGCTAGATTAATCAACTTTACTGTCTATTTACAAATAACAATACAACCAGAGCGATAAAAGGTATACAATCCGCAATCTGTTAATTTGCAGAACAAACTCTGCCGTAGAATGAATCAAAATAAATCAGATTGTTCAAGCTTTAACGAGCTGTTACGAATTCAATATACCCATTGTCGTCAGTAGGTATTTGATATCGCAATACAATTTCCCTTTTAAGTAACATGAGTCAACAACAGATCGCAACAAAGGCAACAATCCATTTCATGCAATTGAATGGCTTGTCTGTTCCAAGCCAGCTGATTGAATCCAACTGGTTTTTGCGCCAACGAGAGAAAGTTGACAAAGTTAAGCAAACAAACTTATTTGGCGATACCCGTATTGGGTCACAGGCACGGACCAATAGAACGAGTGGCCACTGTATCTGCGGAAACGCCAAGTGCAAGGTACTTCAAAATCTGCTGGCGGCTAAATCAGCAAAAAGTGGAATCCGAACACGATAAACTTAATGACGGTACCTGACGTCGGTTGCTTATGGCTTGTATAAACAAAAGAATTAAATACAAAGTGAAGGTTGCATTAATAACAACAATTCCCCCCAACCCATCCATACAGAGCCACAATCAATGCCAGAAAGAAGAAAAATGGCTGAGTGGTAAATAAATATTTGAAAGAAATCCCATGAACGTAAATCGTCTGCAGTTATTATTGGAATGTATACTAGAATAAATAGGTTTTATGACGACCAAGACAGCAATGACCACTGCTGATAACTTGGAATAATAAGTGGACTAGCAGTTGTCAATTTGAAAACGTTTTCTTATAATGTCACAGTTGAACATATTCCTGCAATTATCAAGTAATGCTGTTCTCAAGAACTCCGAGAGTTCTACGAAATGGATGCCAATAAGATAGTTTGTATATAGAACATAAGTATATAACACCATTGAACTTTACTGATTTACGAGGCCGGAAAAAGAGTCTAAATCAGAGATAACCAACGATGGCACAATGACCCAGAGTCATCTTCAAATTCTAAGTGGGATGTATGTGATTAATCAGTTTATAAATATAAACTTTTCCCCAGAAAAGTGCAGCTAACTTTGCGACCGAATTGAGAACACACACTTTGCAGCATCTACATCTTTTCATTTCGGACCGCCTCCGCCAAGTGACATCCACATCGAATTTGGAACAGCCGGCGGTGAGGCGGAGTCCATGGACGGCGGTTCGAGGCGAAAGACATCGCAAGAGAACAGGTTGCCCTGCCGATGTAGTGAAGTCGTGCCAAAGCAAAAACTCGTTTCTCGTGACTGACTCACTCCCCGATAAAAAGCGCAGAAATGGGCTAATCACACAAGCAGATACAAAGTAAACTTCTTTAGATGAAAACTGAACTGAACTGAACGAATCCAAACAAAGGAAGTCGGAGAAAAGGGGCGGAAATGAACTGAAAAGTTATAAAAAAAGGTGCAGACGATCGAGAAGTAGGAAGAAACGGAAGCCATGTACACTGACAGAAACCAAAGATGCTCACGTGCTCGCAGATGCATTATATCATCTTGAATCTGGAAGTTGAGTCAGCTTCTTTGCTCAGCGAATCTGATATGAAGGTTGGCAAATTTGTTGCCAGCTTATCCAATCGCTTATCATATTGTAAACGTTGGATGAACTTGTGTTCATTTTCCGTTTGTCTTCGGATTTCGAAGGCAGACCAGCGTCATAAGTTCTCCATTTGCGTTTGGAGTATTTGATTAATGATTCTGAACTCTGCGCTTATCTCGGCGTTTTCATATAGATAAATACTGGTACAGTGTTTATTCGTATGTTTATAACTTGCAGCTGGGATTTATCATTCTACATATCTTGTTTATTAGTGCTATTTGAACAAGTGGCTTTATATTTAATTATTTATAATCAGACTTGTCATTCTGAAAACGTTATCGTATTTGCATTTGTTTATTTTTGGAATTTGAGAATATTTTAGAATTTTGCATAACAAGCCGCTTAGTCGGTTGGAATCATCATGTTTGGTTTGCTTTAAATGTTTTTCTAACTTTATTCGCTTAGTGTTGAAAGTCATCTGAGCTTTTTATTTATTTTGTTTATTTTTTCTCGGCTCTAATTCGGGTTCATATTTCGAATGAAATCTACAAATGCTTCCCCTTTTTGTAAGGATTAGATTTATAATTCTGCCTATTCAAGCTAAAACTATAACGTGGGGCTTTTTTCAGAGTCTGCTTCCGAGTTCTGCAAAGTGTGTGGCTGGGAAATGATAGAATAGACCCCGAAACTCTATAAATACACGGATTCCGCTCGGCTGGGTGTCGTTTCCACCACACGCACTTGTGTATCTCAGGTCAGGGATGTGTGGCACATATCTACACCGATATATATATAGTGTATATACATCTGCGGGTGCGTGTCTATGTCTGCGGGAGTTCCTTTTTTGAGTGTTTTGTTGGGATGGAGCAATTAGTGCAGTGCCGCGTATTAATTATGCACACCGCCAGGTGGGAATTCTGGGCGAGAAGGGTGGGTGGAGCATAAATTTCGAGACAGGAAGGGCGCTATACCCACTAATTCGACACCGCAAATTGAATAACTCGCTTCTCGGGCTGGGTAAATTGAAATAAACAGCATAAATGAGCCGACGGACACTCACCAACATCGACGACCGCCGCCTAAGCCAATTAAGCTGGCTGTTGGACTCGGGCTCGTGAAAGATGATGATGATGCGACGGGGCGTCCAAATCCAATTAGCCGTAGGATCCAGCGATCGGTGGCAGTTTCAGACTTCCAGGCTCGTATCCCCCAACGGATGCTGGAAGGGAAGCGGAGGATTACGTCGCCGGACTTTCAATAAAACACCCAATTTGGACAGCTAAGAGTGCAGCTTTTTCAACTTATAAAAATGACTTGAGCTTCGTTTTACAAAACTAATGGTTGTCCGTGTTTTCGAGATAAATCGTGTAAAATTCCAATCGAATTTCGGGTAATATTAACAGATAAATCAAAACCGATGGGAAAGTTCGTTGAACAAAGAAAAAACAACAAAATTAAGGTCGCTGGTGCAACGCGGATTTCCCACTTTTCCAGCTTCCAGTGGCCCTTTTGGCCTAATTGGAGTTCTTGGTAGCAAGTTCCATGGAAAACATGGATATTTATTAAACCCTAGTAATTCTGTTTAAGCGATTTCAAAACGAGCACGCACACACATGTTGTACATATACATATATATATATATTTAGTTGGCGTTGTTTTTGTATGTATCACTGCACTGCACCGCCCTTTCGAAACATTCTGCTCTTTGTTTGCCAGTTACACCTGGCGTTTGTTGTGATTTTCACTCGCTTTTCATATTTTCCCGTGGCAGTAGGCGTGGCCAATCGGATTTCAGTCACGCGAAGGCACGCTCCATTCAGACTAGATCCGCCCCGGATGTTCACCTTTTCTATTCAAAATTTATCCGATCGAAAAACTTCGCATTTCAAAGAGTTCTGGACCAGTGTGACCGTGCGCGGAGCTAGGGAATACCCGTTCGTGGCTTAGATAAATGCGCAAAAATACGCCGAAATTAAATACTGAATGCATGCCGGAAAACAGACGGAGCCCTGGAAGAATACTACAAAAATCCGTTAACCGGAGACACAAATCATAACCGGAAGTTTAAAATTAAGTTTAAATTCAAATTAATTTGTAATGCAACACAATACACAAGAACTATAGCAATTAAGTTTCAGCTCTTTTTTTAGCCACAGTTTTACACTTTGACCTCTAATAACCCACCAGACAAACAGCCAACGTTCCATTCCAGGACAATGAATTTTTATTTTCCCACAAATTAGATTTAATACTTAGCCTCTTCCTTTTCCAGATAAAGGAGTCTCTAATTCATTGTACTAGCGTTTCATTAAACAATTTTGTTTATTTTGGTTTCGTTTAAAACACTATGTTAGACGTTAAATAATTTACAATCAAAATTTGGGTTCAGTTTTCTCGTATATGTTCTGTCTCTCGTACCCCCCGATTTTTCTTACGGGGGCACTACTCCATTGACCACCTGCTCACACGGGTGGATGTGTATGTACGTAAGTCCTATGTATGCATGTTTCCATTTATGGGAGGGGGAGGAGCAAGTGGGGAAGTTTTACACGATTGTAGCAACATCGAAAAATATAACTTTGATATCTATGGTACTATACTATACATACACATGCACGTGTGCTCCCTACACGTTCAAGCATTGACTTTGTTGAAGGCTCTGCATTAAGTTGCGTTATTATCAAAATAAAAACTACAGCGTTGCACATGATCGGAGGCGCTAACTTCGCAATCGGCTAAATTAAAAACATTTCGATTTGTGTCGTCAGTACCCATACATATATCTCTCTATTTATATATATAAATATATACACATATTTATCTTGTATATACCTTGTGGTTTTCGGTTAAAGTCGCCTAGTTTGTGACCCGATTCATTATAATTTGCAATTCATTTCTTTAGAGTTTAGACTTTAAATCACTACGATTTTCAAAGTAAAGCTTGGTATTCAGTTTATTTGGATTTTCCTCTTCCTAATTGTTGTAACTAAACGGCTTTGGGATGAACTAAATTAGAAATGCGATTCGATATATACGGGATACAGTATTGTGCTGTGCTGAATTTACGCGATTTCATCGGATTACACTTACTTGGTTTTTTGTTATTATTTGGCAGTTATTTTGTTGTTGTTGCAAAACATTATTAGCTCTAACACCTGTCTGCTGTGATGTAATCCCAACCCAAAGAGAACCAACAGTCGCAAAAGCAATGCAAACGGAAACAGAAGCCAGAAGCTGGAAAAGCGGGCAAGCACACGGGCCAATCGAATCGAATATGTGTGACTACGTTACTTAGGCAATAATAAATTAGTTACGAAATATAATTGGGCTGAGGTGGTTTGTGGTGTGACAAGGTGCGTTGTGGAAACTAAGGTAAAACGAAGATCTAACCATCAAAACAATAACATTATCTCGGCCTGATCTGCGATATATATGCACCTAATAGAATAGACTCGGAAACTAAAGCCAAACTAGTTACAGCATTTGTTACAGTTACAAAATCCTTAACTCCTTAACACTGCTTATACGTATCTATAGCCACCAGCTGGGTTCAAGTTGTGTGGATAGGACGCCGGCGATGGAGCGCACTACAGCTGCGCCAGCGAGTCGGAGCGGATGAGCGGCGCCAGGGAGCTGGGCGCCTTGTGACCCGTCTCAATCTCGTACTGCACGTCTAGCGAGGCACCTGCGAAAGATCGGAATGGAAAGTCATCACTGTGTTTCACAGCACTGGGAATTTTATTCATGACTAAGTTGCAATTGGCGCATCTTGCTCCGGGACAATGGGTGGGAAAATGGTTAGATGGGTTGGTGAACTTATCAACAATGGCGTCTCTGGACCCTTACGTTTCTTTTCCAGTGTGGAGGTCTGCCCCTCCGGAATGAACGCGGACACTATTATGGCACAGAAGACGCACAAGGCGCCAAACACGAAGGGCGGACCTGGCACATGCTGTGAGATCTTCTCCACGTTCGTCGCCCTGCTGCCGCTGCTCTTCGCATGCGAGTCGTGGTCGTCGTTCAGGTCCACGTTAAACAGGTAGAAGACGACTCCGAAGACCGCAGGACCCAGGCCATTGCACAGACCCCTCATGCCCGTGATCATGCCCTGAACAGCGCCTGAAATTGAGACATTTGATTCAGCTTAGATTTTTTAAACTGGAGTTCAAGCCCTTTAACTTACCCTGACTCTCGGGAGCCGCATACAGGGATACAAAAGCACTGATAGCGGGATACGTGATGGAGCCCAGGGCAGCCACAACGCCAGCCGACCACATCATCCTGATTAAAGAAGCGGGATTTCATTCAGGTGACTTGCCTCTAAGATATTTGAGATATTTATTACTCACCACTTTTGACTGCCAAAGCCGTACCACAGCAGCTGCACGATCTCCAGGGCTAGGCCCATTATGATCGTGCGCTTGGCTCCAAACACTCTGCGAAAAAAAGCATGTAATTAGCCACTAAATAAATGCAGCTGAAGAAATTCAAACTAACTTCATGAAGGAGCCGAGTGTGACTTGCACCGTGATGCTGAGAATGCCTACTATGGCTATAAAGACCGAGACCTCCACATAGTTGAAGCCCATCTTCAGTTTCAGATAGACAAACATGCAGGAATACTCCCCTGCCTCGGGCAGATAGGATAACAGCACAGTGAGGCACAGCATCAGTACGGTCTTATCGGTGCCCACTTTGCGCAGGGCCTAAAAAGAGCACAGTGTCATAAGACTAGTTTAAGAACTCAGCGGTTAAAGCTTCAGCTTACCAGAAAAGGATCCGCCTGCTCCCAGCTGATAGGCGCACCCCAGGAGGCTGGCCGCATCTTCTCTGATAGACTCTCCGGCACGGCCACCAGTATGAAGAATACATCGAGCAGCGCAATGGCCGTGGAGAGGGCCACGACCAGCGTGTCGCCGTACATCTCCATCAGGGCATTGCCCAGAGCCGGCGAGATGACCAGGCTGGCGGCGAATGTGGCCGAGGCCAGGCCATAGGCCTTTGATCGCTCCTCCGGCGTGGTGACGTCCGCCACGTAGGCAAACACCACCGAGAAGGTGACGGCGAAGGCGCCGCTTATTGAGATCATGGCAAAGAACCACCACGTATTGATGGACATCAGCGGTATGGGCAGGCAGGTGAAGAATACTGTGACTAATAGGAAAAACTTTCGGCCCCAGATGTCCGAAAGGGCGCCGATGAGAGGCGCCGACAGGAACGACAGGATGCCCTTGATGCCCATGACCAGGCCGTTCATTAGGAATGTGTGATCCGGGAACGTCTGGTTGAGAGTCTGTTTGAAAAACAGGAAAGAGTTAAAATCTGATGTCTGACACAGGACATATAGAGTAAGCTCACCGATATTATGGGCATCGTCAGCAGGCCCCAGGCGAAGAACTCTAGAAATATCACAACCAGCGCATGATGAACACTCGGCTCTCCGATTCCGGAACTCTGTGAAATAAATTAGATAGCTCATTAGTAATAATTCAGATCGGCTAATTAAAGGGACGCGCCCGCTGCCAATTGGCATAATGGCAGGATGCACTGGCGGACGCACCCATGCGAGTGCGTCATCCATTCGAGACCAACCATTGATAAGGCGACGACAATGCCGCGTTAACCCTTTGAGGCCCCGGCCAATTGCTGGCCGCCTTTATTTGTAAACATTTGAGTCCCGCGTCAGCTAAAAATAAATTGTACTAAATGCGAAACAGTTTGAGCTCGTTAACTGCACCAATGTCACCCGAGTCTGGCTGGCCATGGATTCGGAATGCCGGCAACTGATTTGTTTTGTCGCGCATCAATAAATGGAAAACGAAACCCAAATGATTTCGGGAAATATTTAAACTAGTCAAGAAGCAATCATTATGAAGAGAAAAGAATATATTGTAATTAAATATAATAGCTAAGACCTTCTCGGGTTAAAGGTGACTCCTAATAAGTCCCTATTGAATTATTAATTACTAGCGCTAATTAACTGGAAATTGTATTGTTGCATTGAAGAGAACGACAGCTAATGAAGCTCAGTATTTACTGCATTCAATTAACTAGAAAACTAAGTTGATAACCGGAGCAATCCGATGTTTCTTATTTTTTAGTTTCGTTAATATCTCACTTATTTTAACGTAGAATTATTGGCATGATTTATCTACGTTTTTTAATAGTACCTAGAAATAATACTTTTTTTAACAATATTCTCCATCAAAACAATAATTTTCCATGTTCCAATTAAATGTGACAAGGTCTTGAGATAAGCGTTATCTTTTAGATAAATTAAACCTTTATCGTGTAAACTGGCAGTTTATCTTACATATGGTACATCTTATCTGGCCATTGTGAAAGAAACCCAATTACAGGCAAGTTATGTGATTCTGAGTAATTATGTAAAGCCCTTTAAAATTAGATTATTCATAATAATAATGTACTACTATTACCTATAACATGTAACATCAGTTAATGGAATTGTATATCAGTAAATGGGTTAACTTAACTGAAAAGTATCTGTATTTTATGAAATACCTTGCAGCAGCAGAAGTTGCACACAACGCGAATCCACTCGAAGAAGCGGTTCCGTTTTGGTCGCTCCGGAGTCGCCTCCGAGTTGCCGCCCTGCGATCTCATCGAGATGTAGGAGGCGGCCGAGTGGGTGCGCCTGTGGGCGGCTCCTCCGCTTCCGCCGCACACTCGGCCCGATCCCGAGGACGCGGTGATCGCCGTCTCCGCGAATGCCGCGCTGGGATGTGCTGCTGCAGCTGCATACCGCGAAGTCTGCGGGGATGTGGAAGTTGAGGTGGAGGAGGACGAGGATGAGGGCGGGCTCTGCCGCAGATCGCACCCACTTACCGTGGGCACATCGTCCGCATCGGGCTGCTGACTGCAGCTGGAGCTGGAGCTGCTGTCCGCCTGCTCTGCCTGCTTGTCCTTCAGCGGAGAGTGACGCTTGGCCAGTTGATTGCCACGACCGCCAAAGGCGGGTGGAGAGAGCGGCAGGGAGCTGATGGTCTCCACATCGGCCACATCCGCCGTTGTCGGCGTGGAACTGCTGCTGCGCGTGCTCAGACTGTCCGTCTGTTCACCCGACTCCTGCCGCTCTCGATCAGCATCCCCATCCCGATCAGGATCTCCGGGTGCCGATGGTTCTCCCTTGATTGCCACCGGTGAATTGACCTGTTCCGCCTCGGAATCCTCCAGCTCGAAGCTGCTCTCCAGCGTGTCGCTCTGCCGCTGGCCATAGCTCCGCCCGCTGCGCATGGTACCGTGATCCGTTTTAGCTGCGTGTCTCCCTCTTGGTTTCTAGTGCTTCTGTGGGTTCGCTTATCGCACTAATTTCCATTGCCACGGGTCCACGAACATGTGCGATGTGCGGTGAGTGGTGATGATGATTTCGGCTGTGATTTTGGGATGCGATCCGGTCCACCGCTCTGCACTCCACCACTCCGCTTATCTCCTCGTTTCTGCGGCAATCGAAGCGAAGTTCTATCTTATCATTTGTTTGGCTTAAACACGCCGTTTCCGCAGCCAACGTTTCAGTTTGAGGCACTTCTCTAGCTGCAATTAAAGTTGGCCAACCGAATGGCTCTTACTCATTTGAATTCATGCGAAACGCGCGATTTGCTTTCAGCTGTTCCCTAGGAATATTAAGTTGGCAAAACAACACACTAAAGACATCGCCGTACTGAATACTCTTGTTTTGTTTGTTGTTTAATGAAAAACCGATCAAAAGTTGTATGCAACTACTAGAGTAAATAAATTACTCGAAAGATTTACGTTTGTAAAATGATTTTAATCCTTAAAGAAGCCGCAAAGTATGCTGCTTTTTGTCGGAATCTAGATGTGTTATCCACACTTGCTTGGCCCAGAAAAAGATAAAGATCGCGCTAAAAACCACTTAATGTCAGTGCTTTGTGGCGATTTTAACACCCTGGTGTAAATCGCAGTCGCAAGCTTGGATAGGCTCGAAAGTAGATCGATCAACATTAGGAAATGAGCAAACGAAGCAGTTTAAATCGAAGCACATCAAAGTGAAATAAATGGAAAATCAAGTCGGCGCTGCCTGCCAGAGTTCACAGCAACTTTCCGGTCATGTCAGATGGGTCGACGAGATGAGTGTGTGTATTTTTCTGGGAATTGTCTGGTCCGCAGATCGTGCAATAAACAATCACATACCCGCCGACTTCTGGATGCGTGGACTCACGTCAGATCACAGCGATTCACACCACGCGCGCGAATATCGATCTCAGAAATTTTAATTGAATCGACTAACGAAAAAAAGTCACCTAGAATTTTGACAAACATGAGAATCAAAAACATCTCCAACTGTGACGCTGTCGATATCGAGATCGTTCCCCCCAAAAAACCAGCGACGTCTGCTGCGTTCCGATGTGCGCGCCTCACTAAATTGGATCGCTTGGGCACTCGGTTCTCCAGCCCACCGATTCGTTCCACCGTTCTCCGGTCTCCCAGTGAGCGGAAGCTCGGCAGAGCACCAGAGAATCCCAGAGAGAAACACATGTCCACCTGCTGTGGAGCTTATTTACAAAAGAGTCACAGGCAGAGGCACTCGATAGAGAAAATATACTTGAACTTGAAGTATCGAATGAAAGATATCCATTGCAATTTGAATACATTGTTTTATAGACTAGTCCTAAATATAAATAAATAAATTTAAATATATGTATTCGCATTATATGTTTGCATTTCGATTGTCAGCTCGATTTGCTTTAAATGGTGATTATAAACGAGGGTATGATCAAATCAAAACATTAGTTCCAAGCACACGTACTTTACAGCCATTGTGACTTACAAAGTTTCAAATTCTATTAAATTGACAATTCTATTATCCCAAACTGGCGAAAATACCCCTCACAACCACAATAAAATGCCCAAAAGCAATTGCCGCACATATCACATAGATGAACTTGACAACGATGATGAAAGTTTCGCGTTAAAAGCAAATGAGCAGTGCTCCCCAGTACAATGGAAATGTTTTTGCTACCCGACCACATGAATTTGATTGTTATCTAGCTCCCTGGAATTATGCTGGCTACTTGTGTTGGCTCAACAAAGTTTCAGGATGACGGAGCCAAAAAGATCCGATGAGGTTAATTTTGGGGGATTCTATGCTATAAAGCATGTAAACATCCATAAACTACAGTGCGTGATATTGAAAGAATTTCAAAGAACATTGATTTCGTCCGTGGGTTTAAGAATTTATTTCAATAAATAAGTAAGTAAATATATTACATATACTACACTTTATTTACAATATATGAATAAGATTGAATTTGCCTAGTTTTCTATAAATATGTAAAATTCTCGACAGAACGAAATGGATTAAGTTCGCGAACTTGACGCGCATAAATCTCGTCCGCGTGCGTGGAATTAGATGAAAACCATTTAATCCGAGCTCCAAACGACTTTATTGGTGATGGTGACCTGACCCCGCCGGACTGGGCAGTCCGTGAGAAAACGGCAATCGGGTCAAGTGCAGGCCGGAGAACCGAAGGCACTACTGAAATTCAATTTCCGCGACTGGACAAGGGACAAGGGATTGGACTTGGACAGCCTGTTGTCCGAGAGGGAAACGCCAGCTGCCAAGTCAATCATGGGGAGAATGAACCGGAGGATCTGCACCCTCCATCCATAGGCGGGCTGAATCGCATTCACATGGGCCTGCATATGTCGCATCAGAAGGCATTAGGAACGACCTTGACAGGAGCGGCAAAAAGTAAAACAACAGTACGAACGGGGGGAACAGGCATCCGTTTTCGTTTTGCAGGCACGACAAAAAAAAGAAAACAAAGGAAAAAAGCGGACAACAAGTCAGCACGATGGCGTAACGATTTGGCAAGAGACATGCTGGAAAATACATTTCCATGTTTTCCTTTCATTAATGTCACAAAAAAGAGACTAGCTAGTAGTTTGTCGCTGGGCTGGGCACTGCCAAATTGAAAAGCCGGCTAAAACGGGCTGTGAGCTAACGACTGGTGGCTATAACGTGCCCTCAACTGAAAAGCGTTGCGAATTTTTGGTTTGGTTTGCTAATTAATCTTGCCGGCCATGGGCAATCCATCTGATGGGTTGCCCTCCCGCAGGACACGCAAAAATTTAAATGGGAAAAAGGTTGGCAGGGTCAAGTTGGGGGCCACTCAGTTATTCGCAGGCCAGCGAAATTCGTGATACGATCTGAACTTCATTAAAATGCATTTAACGCCACTGAAAAAAAATATTTTTTATAATATATTGTTATAATAACAATGGCTGAACATTTTTGCATTTTATAGGTAGGCAAATTATGTTAATTTAGAAATCGAAGCTTGCATAGAATTTAAACTTTATTAAATTTGCTTCAACTTCATTTACGAGTGTATGAATCCAATAATAAGCAGGGAAAGGCTTTCATAAATCCGCATTTTATTCAAATTTTGTAGATTGTATTTTGCTGAAGTTACAATGCTCCACAAGGAAATTTTGCGCTCGTGGCGCTCTTGATTTCGATTTGGATTTCGCAATAATGCCAAGACCACCAGACAATGGCCAATAACTGGCAACTCCATTGTTGTGGCTTATTGAAAAGTAGGCCAAAGCCCGAGGCGCCAAGGACACAGAGCACTGGCAGCACAGGCAGCGGAGAAGTTGCCCCAAAGTGGAATATCCTGCTCCCCAGCTCCTCCTGCTTGCCACATGCCACATGCCAAGTCAGAGATTATCGCGCGTGGGCTGGCAGGTGCTTGAATCCTTAGGATCCAGAGGAATCTGGCGGGAGGCAAGGACTGTCGCAATTTTAATTAAAAATACTCCAGCAGGCCTGACGGCACACACAAATCAATCAGCGACACTTTTGGCAGGGGTAAGCAGCCCAAAAGCTGGGCATTAAAAGCAAACAATAAGCGGAATTCCATTCCATTAAATTTCCTTCTTCTATCCGGGCTTATTGTTTCAAAAGTGTGTGTAGAGGGTTTCAAAATGTAACTTTTCCGGTATGGCTAACAGAAATAACTCATTATCCATTAAAGAAGCTATAATGAAAACGCCCTTTCTGTAGAGCCTTCAATGGAAATTTACAATAAAAGGTATAAGCATTAAAATGAAACATGAAGCTACATAAAACACCTTGCACAAACAATTAAGCAACTTTTGGACTCTAAAATATAGCTACGAGTACTTATGATTTTCCCTTTTTCCAACCCATTCGAAAGAGCTTAAATTCCTGCCAAGTGAAAATGAAAACGCGCACGTGGGGACTTCCATCGACCAACCGAGGCGCTTTCATCTTCCGCCATGGCTGATGCCAAATGTCAGCCCACATGAAAAGCGGACTGGCTGACGACTGGTGGCTAATGGAGAGCATTCCCTGGCACCAAGGTCATGTGAGTGCACCACCAGCGAGAAGGACGAGGAGTGCTGAAAGAGACGAGCCTGTGCCAAAGCAGCAGATGCGGCAGGCAGATTTTGAAATTCAATTCAGAGCCTGCAGCGCGCGTGCAACACTGCGGATACGTAATGTGCCCGCTCACATTAGCCAACCAACCAACACACTCACACATCTCGTGTGAGGCAAACGCTGCCCGCCGCCTTTCAATATTAAAAATAGTTTGTCAACAACGTGGCCAGAAAGTGGCAAGCTGCGACGGGTGCAGCCTCTAAATGGATTCGAGCCACACAAGGATCAGCGGGATGAGCAGAAGGAGCAGGATGGGAAGATGATTTGGAGAAGCTCACTGGCTTTCTGGGTTGACACTTTGAGCACCCCACTGCCGCCAGCAAATAATCAATTCTATCGATTGGTTAGTAGATATATACAGTCACAAACTAAACTAAACTAAACTAAAAATTCAATTGTTTATAATCGCTTTAATCCGCGGAGTTTTAAATTCAACTGTTGACCGAGTTCCGGGCATATGAATAATCAAAAAGGACGCCACAGCACAGGATTTATTGATTTCGGCAGCTAGATAATGAAAATTGCAGTGCTGGCAGCAAAAACAACGAAATCATAGCAATCCCAGCCGCAATCATCCAAATGCACTGACCTGGGATTTCATCAGCCACACAAAATGGATATAAAAAGACCAAAGCGAGCCGAATGAATGGCGTCTCTTATTGATTAGCGGCAATGATGCACCCAGACCAATCCAAGCGAACCGAACCGCTGGCACCACCCCACCAGCAATCCACCCATCACACCAGCCGAAAGCTAACCCGATCCGAATCTAAATTCGATGCCGAGCACCCGGCTGACCTTGCATGCCGCACCTAGCACCGTGGACTATTGGCTGCATGGCTGCCTGGCTGGCAGACACGGAACACCAGTAGTTTTAATAAATTTATGATTCCCGAACTGTTGCCCAAAAAATGTTGACACAACAAAAAGAACGAGACCGATGTAAATGCAACAACCGCAAAAGGACAGACTAAAAGCTGCAACACGACAGTGCAACTGCATCAGCGGAAGTCGTGCAGTTAATTTGCATAAGGAGACAACGGAAGCGGGTGCTTCCGAGGATTGGCACGTGGCCAAAATGCCATAGCACCACGCTACATTGCTTAGATAATTTCGCTGGTACTGCATTTGGAACTAGATTAGATTATATAGAAACTTAAGAAGCACCAGAAAATATGCACATA
This sequence comes from Drosophila simulans, assembly GCF_016746395.2. Lineage (NCBI taxonomy): Eukaryota > Metazoa > Arthropoda > Insecta > Diptera > Drosophilidae > Drosophila > Drosophila simulans. Next base: position 3,087,987 of record NC_052522.2, read on the forward strand.
ATAAGGTGTTGCTAATTAAATATGGTTTTTGGTCTTTGGGAAAAGTTGCATTAAGCATTTGAATGGCAACAATTGTTATCAAATGTTTGCATATTATTAACTTCGATATATATTAGTCACATTTTAACATATTTCGCATAAAACTAACATAATTTCTCTCTATCATAATCAGCTTTTTGATATTGTTCGAAGATCTTAGGCAAATAGATCTTGTAAATGTTCTTAAATATGTTTAAAATTTAAATAAGACCTCCTTTCACTTGCGGATAAGTCAGATATCTTTGAGGTGTATCTTTTAGTCACTGGGGTATGAAATAAATCCAGTGCTGCACTTGACAAGCGTAGAGACCCACTGCGGCATGTCTATGAGACAATAGGAGCCCCCAACTCCGACAAGGGGCGGAAGGGGAGCCGAACAAAGCCTCCGAATTGGGTATATAATTTATGGATGCCAACGCGTTATCCAACGGCGTTTTGTAAGGCTCGAGCAGCCACTCATGTGGCGAAGTTTCGCCATAATTGATTGGTATTCGAGCGCCTGACTGTGCAAATGTTTGTCCTGGCTTCAGGACTCAATCCCAACTCGTGCTGAGGATGAGAATGGAAATTTATGCGTGGCAGACTCTTTCCATTTCGCTTTCCTAGCTAAAAAAAAAATGGAAAAGAAAAGAAAAGCACATAAAAAGTGTCATGGAAATTTTGCGGCGAAGGTTTATTGAACTCCCGACGTTTGTCGAGCAAATTTGGTTAGGCAAATAAACGTGGGTTATGTGATTAAGAGAGATGTTCCCTCGCCAGAATGACTGCATATCCAGCAAGCTGTACTATATAACATACTTAAGTCCATATAGAATGCAAATCCGATTGTTGCATGCACCGCGGGCAAGATTATATTAGATTTAATGGGCTCTAGAACCAGAAGCTCATCGGCCATAAAAAATCATTTTACGAGCGCTAAATGCAAACGAAATTATGCGAAGTTCTCGGAACATTAAACAACAGCATGCTGGTCAAGGAAATTATAAGGATCGGAAAAATGGGCGAAGAGGACGCCCATCAGCTTGGGTGACCTTCTTCAAGGAAAGCGGACGCTTTTCCTTTTCCCTTGCCTCTCGTTTCGTTTCTTTTCATTGTCGTTTTCGTTTCCATTTTTGTTTTTGTGTGCGTCAGGCGGGCGAAGAACAAAGGAAATCAGTAACACGAGAGGCTGAAGGAAATTCGGTTTCCAAGGGGAAAATTGTCCGCCACATTTGGTTTTTCCTGCGCCAAAACGAAGAAGCGAAGAAAAACCAGAGACATGTACATATATAGTCTGATCTCATGAACAAAAACATAATTGAGCCGACGAGAATAACAACAAGAGTGGGGGGTACAGTTACAGTTTTGCGTAACGGGACGATTTTCCCAGTTTTCCGTGGGTGGAAAGCTGAAAGCAAAAGCGAATTGAGTGGGTCAGCGAATCGAGAGAAGCATTTCAAGTTCACTCCTCGTTCATTTCCCACTTTTCAATCATTAAATTTGCACAAAAACACACTTTTCACGCAATTTTCCTCGCGAAACGAGCTGTTTCAATTTTCTCTGCTGTTCATACAAGGCTCTATTTAATTGCACATGGTATCGAGATCCGATATAATTAGCAACAAAAGCAGTCACGAAAAGAAAACGCGTGGAAATCGTTTGGCGAATTTTCCGTTTGCTACACGGCGCGACAAAATGTGCGCTTCGATGTGCGCTTTTCCACACGCTGCGCCGTACTCAGCTGGAAAAGCGTCTGGCAGAGCATTTTCTTTCGCTTGCACTTTTCCTCGCGTTTTTCACTGAAGCTTTGGCCGCGAAAAGCTTTTTGGTATTTTCAGAAAATGCCTCTCACTGCGGATTCATGATTTATTCTAAGGCATGTAGACAGAGTTTTTGCAGACTTGCATAAATTATTTATTTTATATCTTCCACAAAATTACGTTTTTTTGTGCATCTAGTGCACCTAGTATATTTTATTAAATATAAATATTTTTCCCTGGCGATTTTCACCCACATTTTGGTAGGGATTCTCTTCCCTCTTCCCAATTACTTTCGATTCTTTCACTTTCGTCGTCGATTTGCTCCATAAACCTGCTTTCTCGCGTGCTTCAGAATTTCCCACAACAATTACCATCGGACTTTTGGGCCATTGTTTGTTTGTTTGTTTGTTTGCCTTGTTGCTGTTGTTGCATGCCACATTTTCCCGGCTTCGCATTTTCCGAGCGAGAGCTTTCGCTCGAGGGGCATTTTCCACGCTCTCCTGGCATTTCATTCTGTGGTTTTGCTTTTATCTCTGGCACCTGTTCACTTCTGCGCCCTATCGCCGTGTTTTATGAATGAAACAGCTTTTCCGCTTTTCTATCGGCGAAAAGCTTCTCTCGGTGAACAAATTTACAAGGGAATTTTGCAAAAAGTTCAGAGAACCACTAAAAACTATGGCTTGTTCTGGGGAAATTATCTAATTGCTTGGGAACGGTAGTACGTACACTGAGAGCAATTACCTACATACGTTGGAAAGTAAATTGAACACAAAGTTGTAAATTAAATTTATATGCATGACTATCTCAACAATTTAGCGCAGTTAAAGGGCGCTTCTTAATTGAAATTAACTTTTCCGAAACTAGGTTTCGTCGGAAATCTCCTGGGTGGCATGAAGTCTAATGGCTGCCCCGTGCAGGATAATTAGTGGCCAGCCAAGGTCGCCCAGCAACTCCCAAAATTAAATTCTCGTGGCGCAGCCCTTAATTAGACAGTGAAAATAGGTGGAAACCCAATGGGGGAAATGGCCAGGGAAACTAGAGCGCGGCGCAGGCGTCATGAGCTTTTCAGCTTGCCAGCAAATCGAAAACTGTTGCATAGAAATGTGCGCTTGGCGGCAGGCTGGCTACCAAACTCCAGCTAAATCCATTCCCCCAGCGACTGAGTCCAATTGGGCTGGACATGGACATGGGAAGGGGAATGGGAGTTCTCACTTCTCACCTGGGCTACTTCTAATTTCCTAGCCAAAATTACCGGCATTACAAAGGCCTGTTCTTTGAGGGTGGAATGTAATGGTGACTAATGTAATATTTACACGCGCACTGATTTCCCAAACAAATGAGCGATCATTAGTGTGGGAAAGTCTAGAGCTACACACAAACACAGCATAGGTAAACAGAAGGCAGTTCAATGGCCGCAAGTAAAAATAAAACCAGAAACCCGAAAAGCACTCAAAAGAGCAGAAAGCGAAAGGCCAGAACCCACGGAGCAGCTTCTCCACGAAATCGAAAGCCGACCACCACAAGTGGTTCATCTGGCTGCGGGATGGGGTCACCGATGTTGAATTGATTACGCCATCGCCAGTGACACACTTAAAAAGTAGAAGTGGACGTGGAACATGAGCTGGAGCTCGGAGTGGGTGAGGGAGTGGAGTGGAGCACTGGCAAGTGAGGAGTCACCGTGGGAGTACCCACTTATCAATCGCGTTTTATGTCTTTACTGCACTTCGTATCCGAATCCAGTGCAGAGCTTTAAAACAATCGCCCGATTTTTGGGGAAAACCTTATGATATTATCGCTACTATCGCAAATGGGTGAAATCGCCTGATGTCTGCCACATTTACCACCCCCTACAGTGGATATCAGCTTTACGGGCTGGCTTCATCATTAGCGATAGCAAAGTGCCACATTGGGGCACACAAATTACGCTTACAGAGGGAAAAATAAAAGTAACAAACTCGATCTTTTGAATACTGACTAGCTTCTAAAGCGAATGATGTACATTGAGTGTAGTTTGAACAAAAGGTTTGCAAATTAATGCATTTGCAATACTTATGGTAGTTATAAGCTTCTTTCTAGTTATTCCACAGTTATTCGTTGTGGGTTTTCTTATCAAATAATTAGCTTAAAACGATCATACACAAAGCAAGCGTGAAACGTGCTCAATATGGCAACTTTGTTGATAAGAAAATAGAGGCTTAAAAGTATGGATACAATATGTGATTTCAAGCAAACATTTTATTTCTATTTAAACTTTAAAAGATCTTAAATCTAACCTATTACAACTATCCTTAAGTTGATAAACAAAATTTAAAAAACAGTTTGGTTTTGGAGTTAAATTAGCATCTAAAATATACAAATATGTTACTAAGTGTAAGATCTGGGTAATATAAGCATTATAATTCTGTGTGCTTTTCCTATGTTTTCTGGATGTTATTCATTTCTGATTATAGAAAGTACATTGCCCAGTGCATGTTTCATATCAGAACATATTTAAAAACATATAGTACTGTATGTTAAGTCGAAATACTAAATAAGTACTGTGAAAATCCCCTGCCAACTGAGTAAACATTTGAATGCTCGAATCGTTTGATAGACCTCGATTACGTCTAAAAGTAATGCCCAAATCGCGACTGGAGCGTCAAGCACACGCCGTGTGCTGAATCACCTTGGCTCCGCAGATAAGGCCACTCATAGTGATATCGGAACAGTGCTAGTCCGATCCCGAAATCCGTGACAATATGTATGTACATGTGTGTACTCACCGTGAAGACACTCTTGCTCTTGTGGGCTCGATTCCGTATGACCAGTCCCGCCAGCGGCTTCTTCACATGGATTTTGGGCATCTTGGCGGTGCTGGCAACGTTGCGGCTACGTGGCTTTAGCTTTACCGTTAACTGGGCGGGCAGGCGGTAGGGTGCGTGGTGTGTGTTTGTTTGTTTTGGCAATGGAAACGCCGGAGAGCTGCTGCCTCTTTTCGTTCAGTGTTTTTCGCTGTACTGCCTAGCAATTTGGCTGCATCGCCTGTGTTTTGCTGCTGTTTTTCCACTTTACTACACGGCGGCACTTAATTGAGGCGCACAAGCACGGCACACACTCGATTTGCTCGGACTATGCGCGCTTTAATCACAATTATTAGTTTACCATTAAAGGGACGCCTGGGCAACAAGAACAACAACAACTGCGGCGGCGGTTTAGGCGGCTCGCATGCCTATGGGCTAACTGCCATCGACGACCTCATGTGGCTGGAGCGGGATCACCGGGATCTCTGGGCAGTTTCTGGCAGGGATTTGACTCAGCGGAGCTATTTTCACGAAAATTTAATGCGTTCGTTGCAAACACGGGCCGAGAACAAGGTCGATTTGGGGCTAAAAAACGCCAAAAGCGGGCGCTGTCAACATGTGTTCTAGGGTTACCGCAGCGCGCGCATTTCGTGTGCTAAAAAGTGGACTTTCTTGAATTTTAAATTTAAATTGAGATCGAGTTTTAAAAATAAGAGCTTAGATTAACCTAGTCTATATTGATAATTCCTGGCAACATTGGTGAAATAGAAACAGTAACAAATAAATTTGGAACATAATAAAAAAGGTTACAAAACATATAATAAATAAATACGTAAATATAATAATAATATGCAGAAAATGTTGATAACTTCAGACTAAAATGGCAATACAAAAGCGAAAGCATCCTTTTATATTTAATAAAAAATAATAAACTATATATTTGGTATATTCTTTAGAACCGCCTTAGAACATCTATCCTACCACGGTCACACTTTTGCGAATCAGCTGAGAAAATATTTAAAAGTTTTAAATAATAAAAACAAAGCCCCGTAAAGAATGCAAATATTCTTACCCCGTGGCATAAGAAGGATATAGTCCTAGTTCGAGCATATTGTTTGTAAATTCCTTTACTGCAGATTTCCGGTTGAAACCATGGTTCGAGTTCTGTTCCTCCACCCGGATTTGGGCATCGGAGGAGCTGAGCGACTGGTGGTGGATGCCGCTCTCGCACTCAAGGAGCGGGGTCACCAGGTCAGCTTCCTAACGAATCACCACGACAGCACGCACTGCTTCAAGGAGACGGCGGATGGCACTTTTCCGGTCCACGTAGTGGGCGACTGGTTGCCACGCGGGCTCTTTGGAAGATTCTATGCCATCTGTGCCTATCTGCGCATGCTCTACGCGGCGATCTACGCCAGCTTCTTCATGCCCCAGCGGGAGCAAGTGGACGTGGTGGTGTGCGACCTAATCTCTGTGTGCATTCCAGTTCTCCTCTTCGCCCCTCATCGTCCGAAAGTTCTATTCTACTGCCACTTCCCGGATCAGCTTCTCAGCAGCCGTGAAGGACTGCTGAAGCGGCTGTACCGCCTGCCCATCAACTGGCTGGAGGAGCACACGATCGGTCTAGCAGACAAGGTGCTGGTCAACTCCAAATTTACGCTACGTGTCTTCCAGGATACCTTCCGCCGACTGAGCACGGTGCCGGATGTGCTCTATCCTTCACTGCACACCCAGTACTTTGACCAGATGCAGAAAAAGCTGGAACAGCGGTCTGCTTTACTGGACGAGCCTGTGCACCCGCGAGTACCACTCAACGCCTTTATCTATCTGGACATCAATCGGTACGAGCGCAAGAAGAACCACGCCCTCGCCTTACATTCCCTGCGCCTTCTGGGCGACATGCTGCCCGCCACGGACTTCAAGCGCTGTCGCCTGATCATCGCCGGGGGCTACGACACCCGATGCATGGAAAATGTAGAGCACTTCGCGGAGCTGGAGCAGCTTACGGAGGAGCTGAAGCTTCAGGATCACGTTGTTCTGCTGAGATCGCCTACCGACGAGGAGAAATGTCGCCTGCTCTTCGCCGCTCACTGTCTGCTGTATACGCCAGAGAACGAGCACTTCGGCATTGTGCCGCTGGAGGGCATGTACTGCTCCAAGCCAGTCGTGGCATTGAACAGCGGCGGACCCACTGAAACGGTGGTGAACACTTCCACTGGCTTTCTGTGCGAAAAAACCGAGAAGAGCTTTGGTGGAGCAATGCTCCAGCTTTTCCGGGACGAACAGCTTCGTGTGAAGATGGGAGACCAGGGTCACAAGCGGGTGCAGCAAAAGTTCTCTTTCCAAGCATTCGCAGATCGGCTGAACGGCATTATTAGAGATCTTGTTCCTGTCTCCAGGGAGTCGAGTGCTAAGAAAAATAAATAAAATTCCAGTTAAGAAAGCAGATCTATTGCAAACTTTCATGGACTTATTTTAGCTGCTTATGCGAAGTATTAGTCATCAAGATTCAAGCAAATGATTCATCAATTGTGAAGATTCTATATATCAGAAGCCCCAAAAACCGATTGCAGCACTGTGTATGTACTTTATTATTAAATTCCATTCTTCAGGGCGTATAATATTAGCTTGTGGGACTGGGGTGATTCGGATTGGACTGAGATCGAGCTGGCTACTGTTCGCGCATATAGAGATACAGATAGCCGAGGTCCTTGGGCGGGTTCTGCGACTTGGCCACCTTGCTGTCGTTGAAGATCACCCATTCGCCCTTCTTGCGTATGTGACAAACGTAGTGTCCCACCTGGGCGGAGGTGCCCATGTGTGAGATGAATCCCACCAGGCGGTACTTGCCGCGGCCATCGCGGTAGTCGGTCTTATTGGGCGCCGAGGACGCCGCTGCAGCTGATGAATTTTCAGCGGGGACAGCTTCCTCGACACTAATTGAATCGGCGTGCGAGAAGATCCAGTCGGTGGCGCGCTCCACGTTGCCATCGGTCGCCTTCAGAGCAGCCACCGCCTGTCGTTCGTCGAAGCCCATGCTCATGAGCATGGCCAGGCTCTCGGGATTGGCCACAAACTGGTTGGCGGCGCAGTCTCCAATGCTGTTGTTCGGCACCACAAAGGGCTCCGAGATATCCTCGTCGGCGATGTGCTCCATCAACCAGTTGGAGGCTGCCTCCAGCCCGCTGTTTTTCGTGTGATAGCAAGCACGCTTGCAGGCTTCCGGCGGAAAGCCCATGGTCAGCAACTCGGACATGACCGCCTCGTCAAATGCAAACTTCACCTCCTCAGCGGCGGGCTCGGGAAGAGCCTCCTCACCGGGCTGCAAGCCACCAGCAGAACGCCAGTTGCTTAGATCCAGTTCATCGGGCATGTCTACGGAAACGTCCAGTTTTTTGGGCACCCAGTCGTCGCCCAGCGTGAACTTTCCCACGTGAATCATCAGGCAGTCGGGCATGGTGGCCAATCGCGTGATTTTCCTGGCATTCGTCTTGCCATCGATGGCAGTGGAGTAGAATTGCTCGATCAGCTCCGGGCCGAAGAAGCTTTCCAGGCAGGCCTGTAGAGGCACCTTGTGCCTCACGATGTCGCGATCCGGGAGCCGTTGTCCAGTCTCGCGGGCCGCCTTCTTACGCTCCTGGAACTCCCGCACCTCATCCAGATTGGTGGCCTTGTCCAACGGAACAGGCAGACGGAAACTATATTCCTCGCGGGTCCTGTACTTCACCTTGCGGCTGGCCAGACACTCAACGCGATCCTCCAGCAGGAACTTTAGAGCATCTGCGGGATTTGTTTGGTTCCGCGAATTCCTGTCCAGCAGGGTGAGCAAATGCAGGTAGAAATCGTTGGCATCCTGCTGCTGTTTGGTGCTGAAGTCTGGGTGATTCTTGCCCACAATGTTCTTAAACATGGCCGGCGATATTCCGGTGATGTGATCGGTGTCCAGAGTGTTCTCGGCAATACTGCTGTACTTTCCGGACTGCAGACCAGTTCCCAGCTTGGCCATTTGAATGTTGAAGTCGTTGGCCGGGTCGCTGGGGAACTCGCTGAAATAGCGTTCCGCTCCTGTGCCCACGAACCGCTGCTGGAAGTCTGGGATGACGAAGAGCACTTGCATCACGCTGTTGATGTAGCAGGAGTTGCCCAGATTGCGCATGCCAGTGTATCCAGGACCAGCAACAGGCTGCAGCTCACTTTCGCTCTCCGTAAGCGCCGACCACTCGCCGATGCGCTGGTTAATGTCCAGCTCTAGCTCCACCATCGACTTCTCGCTCTTCTTCATCGCCGCCATGTTGATGCCAAAGTGGGAGAGATGGCGCTCTAGGTGTGGATCGAGTACCATTTCATCCTCCGGGTAGGAGAACACATCCGACTTGCCATCAGGGGTGATGGTGCCCAGTTTCACCGCCAGCGGGAAACCTGTCACTCTGTAGTGCTCCACGGCGTGATCGTTGCCGCCACTGCCGTCGAAGAACTTGCGTCCGCACATGATCGAACCATCGGTCAGATTAAGCCAGAGGTTGTTGGTCAAATCGCATTTCTCGCACTGCCAGCCGGATGGAGGAATCCTCTTGCCATTATCCAGCTGCTGCAGATTCTCTGCGTACTTCGACGCCTGACGCACTTCACCATCCCAGGTGCCTGAAACATTATTGATTTTAGGCTACCTTCGTCAGCGTGTGACAACAATCCTGCAACTCACCCATTAGCGTGGCCTTCTCCAACTTGGCAATTGCCGAGTCGGCAGCAAGGATCGCCTCCACCGATTGGGTGACACGCATGGGCAGCTCCGGATCCGGATAGGGCAGCTTCTTGTCCAGATCGGGGGCCACCACGATGCTGTACGTGTCCTTGATCTCGTACTTCTTGGCCATGTCCGACTCGTTGTAGCCGCCCTCGACGCCGATGGCCAGGCGGGTGATCTTCCGTTCCGGTCCAGCCTCCGACTCCGCATCGGCATCCATATCGGCGCCCTCCTTGATCGTCTTCACCCGCTGGATGTGGAGGAAGATCCGGTTGCCGGTCTTGTTGGCATACTCCCGCACATACCCCTCGCCGAAGCCCAAAAAGCTGTGCAGGCACACGTACAAACCGGTGGGCGTCTCGGGATTGTCGTAAGAGTAGACGCACTCGTCTTTGTAGATGGGAGGACTGCCCGCCCCGGATACGCAGGGCACGTTCACCTTGGATAAATGCTTGCGTAGTTCCTCCATGACGCTATTTGGAATCCTGTGAGCAGCTCTTTTCTCATAAACTTTACGGACCGAATGTAAAATAGTATAGTTGATTTTTTTTGCAGCTGCTGCTTAGAGATGAACAGGCGAAAATGCATCGATACCGGCGAGCATGGAAGTGCGAATATCGATGGGTTGAAATGGTGTTTTGTTGGTTGAAATCAGCTTTTAACAAGTCCTAACCTTATTTACGTTCCTTATGACGACTATTGAGTGGTATTTCCGTATTTGGCCGCCCAATAAGCACAATTAGTTCAATTTGAATGCTTCAGGCTATCGTTGTTTATTCAATACTGTCATCTCTAGCCAAAGCCAACAACAAATTCGCGAGTCACCAAGGGAACCGAACTGGTTCCGTAAAGTACGAACAATGCGGGGAAAGTGTGGCAACGCCGATTGTGATTCATCAGATGTATTACTGAAGTCAACATTTTGAAACAACAATTAAAATGCTAACCATTTAAATGCAATTAACAAATTTTTTTTTAAAATTTGGGACAATCCTTATCAATTGGTTAAATAGTCTTGACCTAGGAGTGGTCACACTATTAAGCGACCTGCCAACTCGTTGTACGCAGAGTTGCCATATAGTCACAAAAATCTTTCGCATAAAGAAGTAAAACGTAAGAATTTTCATATGCGTTTTTCGTCAGGAAATCCGCATTAAAATAGTGTAAAAAGTGGTAAATAAGTTGGCGCAAACAAAGCGCCAGTCAAAGGCATTGAAATTCAGCTCGTTCTAACGGTTTTCGGCGTTGTTTTGCCTCTCGCATAAATTTGTTGCGCGCCATTTTGTTTTTGGAAAGCAAAAGAAAAAGAAGAAATACAACAGCAAAAACCTACCACAAAAAGTCAAAGTTTGTAAAGCGATAAAAAGAAAGAGGAAAAGGAATTCTGTGGGGGAAAAGCGAGTGAAAAACATGTGGCGCTCGGCTAGTTCGAGCATCATATTTGTGCCCCTAAAAGATATACGAAAATAACGCGCGACATGCACATAAATAAATGCGACTGAAACACTGAAAACTGAAAATATCGATACGATGAATAAACGAAGAAGCAGCGATTAGTACGTCGTCGGCGGTCGTCTGTGTGGGTGAGAGAGTGATGGAGACGGGAATGGGGAAGGCGATTAAGTGCGAAAGAGATGGTGGAGCGCGGGGCGCGTATATAATTACGTCATAAGAATTAAAGAAAATTCAAGGTCTACAGCGCGGCGGCTATACAAAAAGCTATACGATTTCGTTACGTTCTCGGTTTTATCAAAAATAAAACTTTGGCCAGCGAGCAGCAACAACAACAAGTATGGCTGTTGTTTGCCAGTGTGTGTGTGTTTCATTTTCGCGACTGTATAATTACATACACACGCAGTCCCGCCGTTGTTGTTGTTTCTGTTTGCTTTTTTATTGTAAGCGAGAAGAGCGCGCAGCTGTGAAAAGCAGAGAGGAAGAGAGCGAGAGAGTGGAATTTGTTGTTGAGCAATTTGTGTAACCATCGATAATGTTTGATTTATTTAAACCCCATTTTTATTACCCCTTTTTGCAGTGACTCGCGATGCGTGCGGCATAGAAGTCGTCGCCCCCCAAAAACCGAGATCCCGACCCCCCACACACACACACACATGTACAGACTGCGATTGTTCATAAATTTAAATTGATTAAAAGTCAGAGCGAAAAAGAAAAGCGAACAAAACACCGGAAAGCAAGTAAAATTAATAAAAATCAATAGAGTGGCGAGCGGGAGGCGATAAAACGTGTTATCAGTGTGAATTAATTGGCTACGAAGAAGGGAACGAGCAGGAGGCGGAGGAGCGGGAGCAGGAGGAGGAGGTTGCTCCGGAGATTGAGGTTTAGGGAGCTCCAAATCCGCATCCCGGACGCGGATCCGGACCCCTTGACATCATGTCCGTGCAGCAGTTCTGCCTGCGGTGGAACAACCACCAGCCGAACTTCATTTCCGTGTGCTCCTCGCTGCTGCACAATGGCACCCTGGTGGATGTCACCCTGGCAGCCGAGGGTCGCCAATTGCAGGCCCACAAAATAGTGCTATCCGCTTGCAGTTCGTACTTTCAGGTAAGTTGGAGATCTCCGCAGCGAATATCCCTTACGAATTAAACTATATATCAAATGTGTTCGACAGGCTTTGTTTACCACAAATCCGTGCCAACATCCCATTGTCATCCTGAAGGACGTGCAGTACGATGACCTAAAGACCATGGTGGACTTTATGTACTACGGCGAGGTGAATGTGTCGCAGGAGCAGCTGCCGCACATCCTCAAGACCGCCGAGATGCTCAAGATCAAAGGCCTAGCGGAGATGCCAACGGATCCGGCCAATCTTACCAAGTCGGACAGCAAATCCTCCACCGACGGCACCGAGATGGTGGGGGGCGCGGGAGTGGGCACTGGAGCGGGCAACTCGGGTGGCAGCCTGGGAGCCGCCAGTGGAAGCAGCGTGGGCGACTCCCTGTGGAGTAGCAGCGAGGCCCAGCAGTTCCAGCAGCAGCAGCAACAGCAGGCCCAGCAACAAGCACAGCAGCAGCACCATCACCACCAGCAGCAGCAGCAGTTACAGCAGCAACAACAACAGGCGCAGCAGCAGCAACAACAGCAGCAGCACCATCACCACCACCATCAGCAGCAGCAGAGTGGACAGGCGCAGGCGGCGCAGACGCATCACCACCAGATGCGACGTACGCCGTCACCTTTGAGCGCTGGAACCTCGCCGGCCACCAGGCGCAAGCGCTTGCGCAAATCCTCGAATAACGGTGAGTTGGAGTTGGGTAAAGCATCGTCGTGATAGATCCAAAATTGTAAGGGCTCAAAAAATAACTTGTTTTCTTAATAACGCAGGTTCAGGCGATCGCAACAACGCGGAGGAGCAGCACAACAGCTCACTGGACGCGGGCAGTGGGGCCGGCAATGCCGGTCTCAGTCTCGCCCAGATGAACCAGATGACATTTGGTGCGGGCGGCGGTTTGGCCGGCCACTCATTGCACGCGGCCAAGCTGCTCAAAGAGTCGGCCAGCGCTGAGCTGGAGCAGCAGCCGCAGGACTCGGATCTGGACGATGGACACGGACACTTACATATGCAAATTGTAATGAAATTGGTCACGTTAACCTTGTACCCTCGTCCGCATGAGCAAAGGCACTAATTGTTTTCTTTTTCTTGCAGAAGCCCGAAGTGGACATTGGCGGCGTGAACCAAACGATGCCCTTGGACATCTCCGGCGGCACCACACCATCCGAGCACGATGCGCCGAACTCCCAGTCCTCGCACTCGGGTAAGTCGCAATTGGAAATCAAAAGCCAGCACACTGTTCCATCAAAGCTCATTGTTCATCGGGTAGGGATCTCATTCGCCAGGTTGGATTCTTTTTTTTTTATCGTTTCTTAGTTTTATTTGCCTTGATTACTTTAAAAACACAAAACACTGACAAGTTAACTGCAATTCGTAGTCAAAAGAATACTGACAAACTATTGACAAATTAGGAGTCAAGAGGGAAAATGTGTATAAATAAGTAATCACTTGACTTTTTTGAAACGAGCATGTACTCTACAGGACTGAAAGAACATAGCTTTACAATGTTGGTATCATTTGCGAACTGACTAGGGGTTCACTGAACTGATAAGCACTGTCACCTATGTTCTCTTAAGCAAATCAATGTGAAATCTAAACCACTGTGTACTCTCGATTCATCCATCGAAATAATGCCCACAATCATACTTCATCTGCATATATCTCACACACGAACGGTGCCATTTCGAAAAAATTTCAGTACACAGCGCTTGAAGAAATGAATGCTAAAGCTAAATATGAGATCTAGCATACCGATTATTCATTACCGATTTACCGACTAAGTGCAACGAAATAATTGTGAAATGCCGAAATTTTCTATGTTTAACTATTATTGTGTATTGTATTCCAAAAAACCGAATCCTGCCTGAACTTGGGAATGGGAGAGAGCTAGCACAGAGTCCAAAACAAAAACCAAAACTTCCAAAAACTAAACCTATGATTTGTTTTTCAATTGTTCATTCTCTATTTGCGTTTACTTGCGTTTTTTTTTTTTTGATTTTTGTTTTGTGGGAATTTCTAAAACAGCGGTTTCCGATGATAATGATTTAGCCTTAGCAATCTTTCCTCTACTACCTACCTCTATTGTACCTATCTAAGAACTGCCTCAGAACCTATAAACTACTGTCTCAGTAAGAACACAACTGAACTAAGATCAAACCTGGACCTGACCTGACCAGACCCAAACAGACCAAATCCCGATCCATTAGAGCTAGGAGAGAGCGATCTCAACTTCAATTTCGATCGAAATGCCCCAGTAACCAGTACCAGTAACAGAACCAATCTTTCATTCGCTGTCTCTCTCTCTCTCCCCTTCCCAGGTCTGCAATGGACAGTTGTCGATTCCAACTATCCGCGCTTCTCCCTGCCTGCCTGCCAGTCCAACTTGCTGGGCAACGGCGGTGGCAGCGGTGGTGGAGCCGGTAGCCAGAGCAGTGGTGCGAATAGCGCCGGCGGCGTCAATAACGATCAGCGGCAGCAGCACGAAGCCCAGCAGCAGGCCACCCAACAGCAACAGCACCTGCAGCAGCTGCACTACCAGCAGCAGCAACAGCAGGAGCAGGCATCCGCTTCCGGACAGGCCTACTCGTCGCAGATCATTACCGTGAACAACCTAGTCGGAAGCTATGCGACGGCGGCCCAGAACCTTTCGCCCACCTCGCCCAATGAGTCAAACATGGTGCAATCGGTCTACAGTCAGGGTCCCACGCCCACCCAATCCCCCGTGCACGCGGGAGTCGGTGGAGCAAGTGCGGCTGGCGGTGCAGCTGGCAATGCCAGTGCTGGAAACGGTGGAGCCCCTGGAGCGGCCAACCAGGTGGTGAAGCGCAAGAGATCGGTGAATCCGCAGGGAGACGAGAACTTTATCCGAGCCCTGGAGGCGGTACGCACGGGAGGTATCGGATTCTGCAAGGCAGCACGACTTTACGGAGTAAACAACAGGACCCTGTGGCTGGAATACAAAAAGCGTGGCTATCCGGTGTCACGGCCCAGCATAAAAGCGCGTGTGGTCAAACAGGAGCCGAATCTGTCGCCCTCGCCGACGCCCTCGACGAATCAGGGCGACGACAACACCAACGAAACGCTCGGCATGCAGATACCACCCCAGGCGGAGACTCCGACGCCTTCGCTCATGTGCACATCGCACCACGCTGGCCTGGGAAGCGGAGCTGGAAGTCTGCCGGCCGGAGGAAACTCGCACCCAGCGATCGGGGTGATGAGCCTGTTCGATCCGCGATACATGGATTCGCCCGGCAATGTCCACTCGATGACGCGGCAGCGGTACATCGAAGCCACCGGCGGCGGAGCAGGTGCGGGAACGGGCGCAGGAACCGGCACCATTAACGTTAATCCGACCACCGCCATGAATCTACAGAGTATTAACTTCAACTCAATATAGAATACGATTTCGAGCCAGGCGGGGACGGCCACTCTGCTGCAGGCAGCCGCCGTGATGGCCGCCAGCGAGCCAGCGGAATCCCTGAGCATATCAGCCATGCCCGTCTCCGTTCCAATGGGCATGGCGCACAGTTTCCTCATCAACAACTTTGTGACGGTGGCTGCACAGCCGGTGGCTACGGTGACCAGCACGGGCCTGCAGTACTTGGACAAGTCGTAGGTCCGGACACAGAGCCCCCAAATTGATCGATACAGGTATTAGAGAAACGGCAGCAATCTAGTGTATATAGCGGACCGCTTGTACGGCACAGTGGAGCGACATATGCCGACCCAGGATGGCACAGAAGTGGAATCGGATTCCTGCGCTGAGCTGAGCTGAGCTAAGCGAAGCAGGTGGATCGCAAAGAAGTGAGGCGGAAGTGAGGGGCGAGGAGCGAAGCGAGTTAAGAGAGCAGGCAAGCCGGCCGCACTTGTAATAATACTTTCATAGAACCTAATTCCTTAAGCTAAACGTTTTGAACCCTACATTTTTACGATTGTTAACTAAGAAATCGGTAGTGCAGATCTTCGATATACATACATATATATATATATATATATATATATAGCTATATTACGTGTAAAAGAATAATGTAATTGTACATAAATTATAAAATTTTATTAGTGTTAATCGCGAACATCAAATGATTTGTAAGCAACTGCAGCTAAAAAGTGGTGCTGTGTGCCAGCAGCCGACCAAACCTTGCGGAATCCGTTCCATAATTCCACTTTCTGTAATGCAAGCAAGCAATGGACTAAACCAAAAATTCTATCTGTAATCGTAATGATAAACATTAAGGACAAAATGAGATTTATTGGCAATTTCTGACGAAAATTTCCCACATCCTGCGGTTTGCTAGGCTCTGGCGCATCAGAAATAAGTTTTCTTCCTCGTTTTGAAAGGGATTTAATTTCTGCACTTGTGTTACAATAGCAAATACCAGTATGTAGGAACTCCCCGTGAGCATTATATTTAGCTTCCTATCAATGTGAGACCATTTTCTGTGTACAGTGACGCAAGTCCACTCTATTCGAAGCATAAGCGTAATCGTTAGCGACTCCCGACTCCATGCCGCACAATGTCAAGAGCAGGGAGATACGAGGATCGCTGGACCGCGTACAATAGACTAAGCTACTAGATCGGCGGAGGAGGAGGAGCATGTAAGCGAACCGGATATGTATGATAAATATGTACCAACCAATATATATGTATATATATTTATATTTGTGAATGTATACACACATTTTTTCATTTCTTTCTGAGTTACTCAAGGTGTCAATTCCTGTTTTTATGGGTGCGCTGGCACCAGGTCTTACGGTGATCGACTCTAGGTTATATATTTCCAAATCCGACAACATATCTGAGAATGGGGAGGGGTACTTTCCAGGGGGACTCGTTTACTTCGGCACTTATTTGTACATAGGCAGTGTACATATAGCGACGCGACGAGATCGGTGACGGACTACAAGATACAGATACGCAAACAAACGAAACTTAAAGATAACTCGTAACCACCCAAATCCTAAACGGAGACTGCAGCTAAAGGCAAATAGGAAACCAAAACAGAAACGAACACGGAAGGCGGAGATACGAACGGTTCCGGTTTTGAATAACGATTACGTATAGTGTGTTTTTTAAACGATTCATATGAATATTGTACTAATAGAGAACTTTTTATATTGTGTCAAGGCATACTAAGAACTTAAGCGTGATTTGTTAGAAGTCATAGAGTAACGTAAACTTTGATAATGGACTTTTATTACTGTACACTCGCCCACACGCATCATATACCACGAAGGATCCCTACGATCCCAAGCCAACCCGATCCGATCCGATCCGATCCCAGACCACAGAACCACGGAAACATACGAAACAACCAAACAGAACAGATCAGAACAGAACACGGATGAAACAATGCGAAAATAGCCGAAACAATAAGCAAATATTACTAACTCTGTTTCCTACAATTGCAAAGTACCAATAACTACGCTAGTTATGTGTGTGTTAAATATATATATAAATTATTTAAATCAGCGTAAGTGCATAAAGAACCGATTGTATTATAAGTTGCATGTACCATACCAAGTAATGCGCGCCCCAAACGAATCGAATATCGCGATGGAACGAACATTCTAGACTGTAGTCGATGTGCAAGAAACGAATAAACTTTCAAAACTACAACATACTCCACCTGCTCCCCTGGCTTCATTTCACTTTTCCCATTCAGAAGGTCAGTAGTTTCAATCGAAATGATATGGAAATGAGAGACCTAACATATTTGAAACACTCATAATGAGTGTTTTCATAATGAATCTTGGGCAACCGTATCCATGCTTTTTAGGCCGGTTCAAAAACTAATCCATTTACACTATTTTCTTACAGAACCCAGTCCGGCGCATGCTCCTCATCCGCCACATCCTCCGCTGGGGGCCGCCAGCAGCAGCAGCGGTGGCAGCGGAAGCTTCGAGCGCTCCTTCAGCATCGGAGGCGTCGGATCCGTCGAGTGTGATCCAGATGGCACGCCCAGTTCGCCAGCGGTGATGGGCACCAAGCGCAACCGGGTGCTCACCCGTCAGCCGAGGGTGAAGCGGGACAGTGACAGCATCTCGTCCACGAATCAGATATCCCCGGATACGGCTGCCACGACGCTCGACTTTGATCCATTCAATGCTGCGGGCGCCACGAGTGCCACGGCTAGAGATTACTCTACGACGGGCTCGCATCATCTGCACCATCAGCCAGCTGTGCATCACCATCATCACCTGCTAACCGTTCCACCGCGGATCGAGCGCCATGCCTCTGAACCGGCGCCCAGTTTGGCTCCCTCCACGCCGCACCTGCTCAGCGTGCCGTCCAGCACTCCCTATCTCATCAAGCAGCACTCGGATCCGCTGCTGCCTCGCCAGTCCGCGCTGCATATGGCCGGATCAGGTTCTGGATCCAGTTCCGCGATGGCAACTGGCAGCAATCCGTTTGCCCCGCTGCACCGCCAATACTCGCATCCGTTGTCGGGTTCAAATGCCAGCTATGTCACTCCGGCGCCGCTTCACCACCCGCACCACATCTCTCTGCCCGAGTCCATCTACGCCTCGGGGTCCCCGCCGCCGGCCGGCTCCTCGCAATACCTGGTGCCCACGCGCGTGCTGACCTGTCCAGTGGTTTCTAGTGAAACGGCAGCAACGCCCACTAATGCCAGTCCCGGCTCCTCGTCGACAGTGTCGGCGGCCGTGTCTGTGGTTACCTCGCCCAATGCGGGGCTCCAGAACAGCGCCAGTAGGCATCAGTTGTCGCCCACGTTCTCCATTGGATCGGATGTGGCACACGAGCGAAGGTCTCCGCACTCTCCCTCCATCAGCAGATCGCAAGTCGTGGAGCGGGCAGGGAAGAATCCAGCAGAGGCCGCCAACGGAGGCGGTTCGAGGCTGCGAACTTCCAAGTCAGCCTCGGGCTCCATCACTGGCACCCATCTGCATCCCGGCCAGGCCACCATGAGCAGTTCGTTTGAGCATTTGCCCACGCTGCGTGTCAAGAACGAGGAACTGCAGCGATCGGTGTCTTCACCTCAGGTGAGTTGGATGTGTACCCGACTGAAGGATCACTCTCACTTACATACCTTTGTTGCAGACCCAACGGGAGATCATCACTCTCGAGAATCCCCGTTCTAGTCATTGTCCGGTCATTCGACCAGGTCCGGCCCTGGGCTGCAACTTCTGTTGGAACACCATCGACGGGCATGGACGCATTTTGCGCCGCAAAACGAAATACCATTGCCCGGAGTGCCAGACGAATTTGTGCATTGTGCCCTGTTTCCAGGAGTATCACGAGCGGCTAAACAACGAGGCGGCCGCTGCATCCAGTGGAGCTGCAGCGGGCGATAATCAGCTGAGCAACAGCACGCCGGGCTCAGGGAGCAGCAGCAGTGGCAAGGCGTCGCCGTACGTCTCCTCTGCCGGCAGTAGCAGCAGTGGAGCGGGTGCAGCTCGTCATTATACCAAGACGGAATCGATATAATCTGGAGCTGCCGTGGCCAAGCCCGCATATTTGTATTTGTGACAGGACGGCCGCCGAGAGGATGACCTCCACCAGACTAGAAGCCACGCATTGCTCGTCCTTCATTCTGCAATATGGTCCACACATGGCCGTCTGTCGAATTTGTTTTTTTGTCAGCAGGAAGCGCGAAGAAAGCGCGCTCACGAACTGCACCCAAATTTCATTTGTTGTCCCAGTCCCACTGTGCATCCGGACCGGAGCCCGGGCACATGGACTGCCGGAGAGGGCGCCATGTGGCGCCGGAGAATTGTTTTTTGAGTCGTGCCCAGATGCACGCAGCCATTGTAAAGTAACGAAAATCTTTTGGACCACTCCGCCGGAATGCGGGGTGAAAACTTTTTTTAAATCGCTAAATGTAATACTATGTTTATGTGTGTGTACCTATGTACTATATATATATATATATGTGTGTATGTTCTTGTACAAAAAAAACCGAACGAAAATCTAACAAAAATAAAACGTAGACGACGGTGCAGCCAGGCGGTGTATCAAACTTCTGAAGCTCGAATTACGATTAGGATTTCACCAAGTACAACTATCACTACCACTAGCCCAATCCGCTCCGGCCTAAACTTAAGTACGTCCTTGCACCTGTACTTTCGCCGGGCACCGCTGCGCAGGCGCACGAATTGTCTAGAGGCCCGCACTTGTTTTACTTAACGTTTTTATATCTATGTATGTATGTATGTATATGGACATGGCCTTCGAGGAGGTTTTCGGATGTGCTAGATCCGGCGAATTCGTTTAACTCTCAGTGTAAACTACCATGTATGTAAACAATACGGAAATCAATAAATACTTGTGACCCTCTGGTTTGATACGAATTGTGTTTTCATTTGGAAATAGTCCAGGAATCAGCCAAGAAACCTAAGTAACTAAGTGGAGCTTCGTTTCCTTTACGTTTACACATCTCATAGTGATCACATTTTATTGATCTAATTACCATTTAACAAACCGACAACGGATTACTTCTTGGCTGGAGCCTGTGGCGGAACGACCTCGGCGGGGGGATTAGCGTTGCGGAAGTTGGGGAACTGTTCCCAAGGCGCCGACAAGTCGAACTTCCTGAACTCCTGGGCCAACTCCAAGGGCTCGCAGACGACGCGCTTCTTCTCATCATCGTAGCGCAGCTCTACGTAGCCGGACAGCGGGAAGTCGCGGCGCTGGGGGTGTCCCTCAAAACCGTAATCGGTCAGGATGCGACGCAAGTCGGGATGGTTGGCAAAGAACACGCCGTACATGTCCCAGATCTCACGTTCGTACCAGTTGGCCGCCTTATGCACCTCGCACGCGGAGTCCAGGGGAGTCAGCTCATCGGTGTAGGTCTTAACGCGGATGCGCGAGTTGTAGCGCAGCGAGAGCAGATTGTAGACCACCTCGAATCGGTTCTTGCGGCAGGGCACATCCACGCCGGCAATGTCGACCAGGTTGGTAAACTGCGCCTGATGGTGATCCTTAAGGAACTGCAGCACGGGCACCACGCCCTCTGGGGCAATAAGCACCTCCAGCTCATCGCCGGCGGTCAGCTGCACCTTCTGCACGTACTTAGGCAAGCACTCGGCCACATAGCGCCCGAAATCGGAGAGGTGCGAGCGAGCGACTGCGTCCGGCTGGCGGACAGTGGCTGTGGGTGGAATGTCTTACATGTAATTGGCACCGTGATAAAGTCGACGGTTACCTACGCTTATCCGCCTTCTTGGGCTCCACTGGAGTTGTGCTGGCCATCCGAAGAGCAGCGGATCCAGCAGCGGGCACCACTGAATATTGAAGGGTTAGAATAGATCAGTTAAAGCTCTCGAGCAAGACAATTACCAACCATGTTTGGCCGACAGAACGGCGACTGCGGCACGGGCACCCAGATTCCTGATTAAGGCCGCCATTCTACAAACTGTTCAATATAAATTCAACAATTTGCTCCGTTTTTGACAATTTATGTAATGCTAAAATGTCAATATAGTTGTTGGAGCCCCAGGGTTGTCAGTGCGCCAAATTAATATACTCGACAGCCCTACTTCGGTATTTTAACAATTTCGGTACCACACAAATACCGCACATACATTATTTTATATCGTGTACGTTAACACCGAATTATTCTTTATTACCAACCACAAGACTTTTCTGGAATATTTGTTTAAATGATTTATAAAAAAAAAAACCATACTACTTGATTTATTATTTAATTAAAAATACCAACACGTTCCTTGAAGTACAGCACATGGAAAACATACCGAAATACCGAGATCTTTGGTGAATTTGACTACCCTGGCTGAAAACTGTGACATCGCGTTGCGTTTGGAATTGCGAGAATTGAAAACTTTTTGGAAATCAATTGGGAATCAAAACACAACAATATGGTAAGTGAAACGCGTCCTCCCAAATCTCCGGGATAAGTGAAATTCAAATCTACAATCTTCACCGTTCGCAGAATAATTTAAAGTGGATGGGCCACTCGTCCACGATAATGGACATCCAGCGTTCGCTGCGTAATGATAATCAGCACTGCGAGGTGGTGCTGGCCTCCAGGGACGGCGTTCGAGTGCGCGCCCATCTATTCGTGCTGAGCACTTGCAGCGAACTGATGCGCAACCTCCTGGTGGACGTTCCGCGCGGCCAGGAGGCAACCATAATGCTGCCCGACATCCGCGGAGATTTGCTGGAGTGCATGCTGTCCTTCATTTACATGGGCGAGACTAGCCTGCCCTCCACGTCGCTCCCCGAGTTCCTGGAGGCCATTAACCTCCTGGGCATCAAATCTGCCATCAGCTTTGAGTGCAATCCATCGGCTAGTCCACCCAGTGTCGATGTTGACCATTCGATAGCCGTGGAGTCGGCCAAGTCCATTACAGGGCTCCAAATCGCTGAGGCGGAGCTGCTGGACGACGAGGAAGAGCCACATCCGATGGTCTCCGTCCCAGCCACAACACTCGCGGGATCTCAGCACCAGCCCAGCCATTCCAGTCGGTCCTTGGAGTACATTGATGTCTACGAGCCGCCGAAGATCACCTACTCAATCGAGCACATGGACGGAAGTTCCAGCGGCAATCAATTTATACTCACCGAGAACACGGGCACTTTCACCATAACACAGTCAGCATCGAGTTTGTCCAAAATTGAGGCAGATGAAACGGCCACCAGTGGCGCTGAAGTGGACCTGGGAGATGATGACGTGGATGCGGACATTGCTGAGGATTCTGAGGAGCACGAATCACAAATGATAGAGGAGGAGTTCGCGTCACCCGATCCTCTTATGGAACTAGAAGCTGGTACTGAAATGGACGACGATGACGACGTGCACGACCAGCTTGTGGACGAGGAAATAGACGTTAAGCCCCGCAAGCTGGGCGGGGGAAAGACGCGTATCCGTCGCTCCATAAGTGCGAAGCCTGTCAAACGATTGCCCGATTGCAAGCCGACCCGAATCCAGCAGTTCGTAGCCCTGAAACGTGAGGTAAAAGACGACATCAATGATGCTTTGGATCTGGCGGCCGACGCGGTTATCATCGAGGGCTTAAGCCTACAAAAGGCCGCCGACCGGTTTGATATCTCCAAGACAGTCCTGTGGCGACGCGTGCGCACTAATCCCGCCTACATGCGAAACAACCGGGAACGACCATCCCTGCAAGAGGCCTACGAGCGACTGAAGAATGGAGATTCTTTGAAGAGCATCAGCACTGAGTTGCAAATCCCCATGTCCACGTTGCACCGACACAAGGTTCGTCTGTCCGCCCAGGGACGCCTGCCCAATTTCGTGTCCTGCCGAAAGCGCGACAATACGCCCAAGGATGAGCTGCGTGACAAATTAGCCAAGGCGGTGCATGCCTGCCTGAATGAGGGAATGTCTCAAAACCACGCGGCCAACCTCTTCGAGATCCCCAAGAGCACGCTCTGGAGACACCTGCAGCGACGCACGACGATCCAGAATAAAAAGATCAAGAAGGATTTGAAGGCCGAATACGGAGACGATATGCTAAACTAGAAATAAGCCTTCGGAGTTCTGGTTTAACAGACGTTCAGCTGGAATCAATAAGTTACCATTAAGAAGCCATAAGCATAGCGTTTAACATCATGTCTCATCAGTATATGTACATCAAGCATGTCCCATCTCCTGATGAAACCAAAACTGAGTCCGAAAGAGCAGCATGAGATGCTATTCTAGAGGTAGTTCTGTAGACTTAGCTCTATATGTAGATACCATTAGCTATTTTAAGAACAGCTGCTCTTTTATTGTTCACTCCATCGTAATTGGTTAATTAAATACAACCAAAAATTAACAAAAACTTATTTTTGAATGGGTCAAATTTATAACATGAGAGAAATATATGTAATTGAAATGCCGGTAATCTTCTCCATCAAGGGTATAAAAATATCGATATTTTCGCTGGTTCTTCACATCCCTAGCGAAATCTTTTCCCGGAATGCAGAGTCCAAGTCGGTGGTGTAGTGATGTCCGGGTTAGCAGAGCGATCCCTACTCACCCGCTGCGAGATTTTCGTCTACTTCGGCGTCTATATAGCGTATATAGTTGTGGGCCTGTACAAGATATATGGACTGCGGGATCACATAGCCAATGAGGCAAAGTTCCAGTTTCCGGAGGGCTGGCGCTTGTATCCTTTTTCCCAGCGGCGTCGGGATGACAGCAACGATGAGCTGGAGAACTTTGGAGACTTTATCGCCAGCTTTTGGCCCTTTTACTTGCTGCACGCGGTTGTCCAAGGATTCATACGCTGGAAATGTCCCCGCCTTCAGTGTCTGGGATTCATCGGCGTCTGTGCCTTGGCTCTTAGTGTAAACTTGGACTGGTCATCGATGGTACTACTAGTCACATTGATAGCAACGTACTACCTCGTTTCCCTGCTCTCACTAAAATTCCTCGTGTGGCTTTTGTCAGCCGGCTGGATACTGTGCATCAATGTGATGCAAAAGAATGCCTGGTGGACAGATCGCGTTGGTTACACGGAATACGTCCTGGTTATTGTCACAATGTCCTGGAGTGTGCTTCGCGGATGCAGTTATTCGCTTTCCAAGATGGCAGCTAAGCAGGAGGATTTGACGAGATACAGCCTCGTCCAGTATCTGGGCTACGCCATGTACTTTCCCTGTCTGACCTATGGGCCGATCATTAGCTACCAGAGGTTCGCAGCCCGGAGAGAGGATGAAGAGCAAAACTGGCTGAGATTCGTCGGAGGAGTCCTGCGCAGCGCCATATGGTGGTTGGTGATGCAGTGCGCCCTCCACTATTTCTATATACACTACATGTCGCGCGATGTGCGAATGGTGGAGATGATGGACTCGGTGTTTTGGCAGCACTCCGCCGGCTACTTCATGGGCCAGTTCTTTTTCCTGTACTACGTGGTGACATACGGCTTGGGGATAGCTTTTGCTGTGCAGGATGGCATCCCAGCGCCAAATAGACCTCGCTGCATCGGACGCATCCACTTCTACTCGGACATGTGGAAGTACTTCGATGAGGGTCTGTACGAATTCCTATTCCAGCACATTTACGCCGAGCTGTGCGGCAAGCGATCATCGGCAGCGGCAAAGTTCGGCGCCACCGCCTTGACCTTCGCCTTTGTGTTCGTCTGGCATGGATGCTACACCTACGTGCTTATCTGGAGCATTCTGAACTTCCTCTGCCTGGCTGCAGAGAAGGTGTTTAAGACGTTTACCGCGATGCCGGAGTACCAGCGGTGGACACAGCGTCACCTGGGTGCCGTGGGAGCTCAGCGATTGTACGCAATCCTGGCCACCCAGCTCTTCATTCCGGCCGCCTTCTCCAATGTCTACTTTATCGGCGGACAAGAGATTGGAGACTTCCTAATGCGCGGCGCCTACCTTAGTGGAGTGGGAAACTATGTGGCACTCTGCTTCTGCAGCTATTGCTTTTTCCAATGCTCTGAGTTGCTTCTGACCAAGTCGGATGGTCGCGCCAAGACCAAAACTTTTTGACCTCGCCAAAAGTCTGTCTAGATTTACGTGAAACTAACTACTTCTGAACGAACTTGTATTATAAGATGGCTTTAGAATTGTTTTGTGTTTTCACAGAAAAATAATTTACTTAATTTTCACATTAACAAATAATAATTATATAATTATATATAATACAATGAGTTTTTGGTCTGCTCATTCTAGCTTTCGCCTTCCCCAGTATCCTTTCAGTCCAGCCACCTGGTTTGCGTGCAAGTGGACTGAAAGTTGTCGGGGAAGAGTTCGTCCATTATTTCATCGCAGGTCTGCGTGTGTTGCGTGTTGTACAGACCATCTGGCCAGTGGGTTTGGGTTTGGATGTGGGACAGCCCGAGTTCCTCGAACAAATCGTCGCAGGTTTGGGTGTACATGTGGGCAGAGGTTTGCAAGTCAAAAATAGGTTCAGTTTCTGGATACGCGTGGAAATGGCTTCCGACCGCAACAGACTCCTGTTCCTCTGCGAAATCATCGGTCATCGTTCCTATGTCGCCTCTGGTGTCGGGTGTTTGCGTTTCTATATCGCGCAACAAGGGCGCCAGCACTTCGTTCCTGATTTCATTCAGTTCGTCTTCCTCCGTTTGTGTTTCCATATCTAGTTTCTGGGATGACATCTCTAGCGCATAGGGCACATCCATAATGGGCAGGAAACAAAGAATATGTTCCTCTTCAGCCGGTAAATCGGTGGCAAGTTCAAGAGTGGAGGGCATATTGGCCTCCGGATTGGGTATTTCAGCATATAGTTCTGTAACCCCAGCCAAGTTGGAAGGCAGGTTGTTAATATATTCCTCTGACGGATGTAAATCAGTGTCTGTTTGTAAACTGTGGGCTGTTAAGGAATCTGCAGAAACCGGAATTGGCTGTGGATTCAGCCTTTTCCATGTGTCCAGCGAGGGTATGGGAACCTTGTCGGATTCATGCTGCACCAAGTGGTTCTTCCGCCGCATGTGGGTCCTGAGGCCAGCCTTGCTGTTGTAGGTCAGTTCACACACTGGACACTTGTGTTTTGCGCACTGATGCTTCTCCAGATGGTGCTGTAGCAGGAATTTCCCGCCGCACGCCAGGCACTTGTAGTTCTTGTCCAGGTGGCTCTTCTGGTAGTGCTGTCGCAGCAAGCGCAAGCTGGTGAAGCTGCGGGCTCCCTTGGTGGCCACATGGTAGATGCACTTTTCCACGGGGCAATGGAATGCGACAATTGGCCCAATCACTGAGGGTGGGAGAACCTCCTGGTGCCGCCGGCGCAGGTGCAGTTGATAGTGACTGAGGTTGCCAAAGATAAGGCTCGGACATTTCTCGCACCTGTGCTCCCTCACGGGCATTAATTCTCGAATATCCGGCGTGTGTTTTTCGCAGTGCATTTCGATGGCACTCCTGTTCTTTGGAAACGGCATGCAATCGATACAAGATGAATCGAAAGTTATCGATTGCCTCGGTATGGTATTTCTGAACAATACTTGTAACGGTCACTCCGCAACGAGGCATTTATTATTAAAACGTATCGCTCTGCAAAATACGAGGTAGCGATCGCTTTCGAAAGAATATTTGTGCAGGTGCGACAAGCTAATAATAACAACCAAATATGGGCAGCGAAGAAAACGGGCCCAAACAAATTTAGATAAAACTCAAAATCAGTTTAAAGTGGTCCCTCGTATGTGCACTTATACTAATGCCGAGATGTATCTGCGTGTGCGTGCGAATAAAAGTACATTAAAATTAAGCGCAAATTAAATCGGGCTATTTTTCTGTGGTTATATGTGCTATATGGTGTAATCCATCGCATGGTGCAGTGTGATAATATCAAGATATTTAATTACCAACGAATGCAACAAGCAGTTTCAATCCAATCCACCCACACCAACACACACACCTGTGAACCCATTGCCTTTTGCTCTTGTTTTGCCACGCCCCCCGCGTCCTTGCCGCCCCCTGAAGTGGCTATTTTTGGTGCGACTACGTCATCTGTGGCATCTGAATCGGCCGAAAACATCTGGCGGTGCGAAAGATAGTGTGCGGAATACACATCATTCAAAGCAACTTCATCATCGTCACGATCGTTATTGAATGGAGGGCTGGGTTTACGAAAAGCGATTTTAAAAGGGCGTACCCAAGGTCGTCCAAACTCGAATCCAGTTCTATCCACAAACAGTGCTTAGATTCCATGGTAATTGTGCGCAATTTCACCACAATTTACCTACGAAATGTGTGTACAATTATTTCATTTTCTGGTTTACCTACAATCGTAATTGGGTTTACGTTAATTTCGTTGGATGAATATGCCCCGTGGGCCTAAAGTTCGATTCATAAAATTTGCATGCGGCAGAGAAATACACGAAAACGCTGCCTGAAATTAACACAAAGGCTAAAATTAAATACATATTAAGGCGTTTTTAAATCTCTTCTGATCGCGTCGAGTGGCAGACCTTGTACGCACAGACGTACACAGCTGAATATTCTAATTTATCGCATACTCTTCCAAAAAGAAGCATCAATTCGGTTAGAAGGTTGCTCTGTACACGGGAAAATATTTTATTCTGCTTTTTGGATGTTTTCGAAATCGAACCGACATATATCAACCATTTTAACTACCGAAGGGAATTAGTTGGTGTCAGCACTAAACTCTGTGAGTTAAAGATTGCTTGGTCCAAAATCGCAAGGTTATCGCATTTGCAAAGCGAAGATTCATCCGAGCTGAGAAGATAATGAATGTCTGATGGCATGACGCAATCGGTGCGGTTGCACATAGGATGGATTTCTGGGGTAGTGTCTCAAAGTCTCAATTTATTTTCCAATTAATGCCACCGCCGCATTCAACTGGTTTCGTTGCCCATGGCAATCTCTGGGAATTGGACTGGTAAATGAGAGAGTTTAAGTAGAACCTGGACGCCAGCGGATGCTAATTGCATTAACGAATTTGCTTCTATCGAGTGTAAACCAAATCGAAGCTGATTCAGCTGAGATCGATGCATATCGCCCACATACGTCATCGTACTGTATATCTGATGTATCTGATGTACATAGCTGTGCTTATTTCCGCCAAGTGCAGCTGGTTTCAGCCGATCGTTGGCGTTCTGGCCAAGACCAAGACATCTGGTTATCTGACTTAGCCATATCTACTTCCGCCTGGCCTGCAGCTATGTGCTTCAGATATCTATATCTGTGTGCAATGGCTCCCTGAACGAATGGTGAAAGTTGGCGCAGTTTGGATTTGGATGAGGGGCAGGTCATTGTACACCAGCTCCAAAAGTTGAGCGCCTGTCGTCGTCTGATATTCAGACATGTAAAGACAATTGCTCAATTGCTTTGGCAGTTGTCGTCATACGAATACAATTGCCATATCTTATCTGAGTTTCTACCGAAAACTCCGATTGTTGCTCCCAGTTTTGCATGTCTGCTTACAATCCCTTCATGGAATTTCAATTGGTAATTGCCTTGTGACCGCCAGCAGATTATTTCCCTCGTTTGCTACACGGAAACGAATGTTTCGACCAGATTTTATTGAATATTATTAAGCTTCTTGATTTGTATACTCTAATTTATGTTGATGCTTAGTCTCTTATTTTAAAGTTGATTCTGCATAGGGTATATCCATGTGGAGTACTTTTTGAGATCTCTCTATGCGGACTTGCTCTCCAATAGATTCGAATGCGTGCCAAATGAGCGAAAGTGACTCATGGCGTCGTGGTTGGGGATGAGATGCTGACCATTGGGCTCTGCGCTATTTTCAGCATCCATTTTCTTAATCAGCTCAGTTCTGGTTGTTTATCTTTCTGAATTAGTAACTTTTAGTTTGATTTTTGCACATTTTATCGCCGTTCGGTTAAAAACTGGATTTGAAACGTATTTTGATTTATAACTTATACAATTACATATCTACATAAATTTTGTATAGAAGGTACACATGGTTTTGCCACATAATAAAAAGCAAAGCCAATTTTCTGTTGATTGCGCAAATAGCTGTCGGAATTGTTTTGGTCGGGGAACTCCCATGAGATTTGCTGCTGATAATAGAAAACAAAACGACAGAATGCCAGTAATAAGGATATGAAAAGTGCCAGTTGAGTGGTTATAGTTGCTCTTAAAATTTATAGAAATTTAAGTTTTTGTCGTTTTTTTTTTAAATGTAACTTAATTGCATTTTTTTACAGATTCTTAACCGCCAAGTGCATTTACTAGCCTAGCAACATGAGTAAACCTGGCAGTGCTCCTCCGCAGTTCACCTATGTGCCGCCCCCTTCGGCCCCGCCCTCTTACCAGGAGGCGGTGGGCGGAGTGAAGCCGGTGGGTCCATATACGCCCGTGGTGGCGCCCGCAACCACGGCAAATACCACGATTGTGACCACGGTTGTGCCCATTAGCCGCACTTCGACACACATGATCTGTCCATCGTGCCATGCCGAGATCGAGACGACTACGCGCACCGAGCCGGGAATGATTGCCTACTTGTCCGGATTTTTGATTGCCCTGTTCGGGTGAGTTTTGCCTGGCTTTCTGCATCCCCAAAGACGTCGAGTTAATGCGGTTCTTTCTTCCTTACCTAGTTGCTGGCTGGGATGCTGCCTAATACCTTGCTGCATCGACGACTGCATGGATGTGCATCACTCGTGCCCCAACTGCCGCGCATATTTGGGGCGATACCGTCGATAGGATTGAACGAGCAGGTCCAGCAAGGGGTTCCGTGGTGTAGATTGATTACTTTAAGCAAGCGTTTTTTGCCTTTATTTATTTAATTGTAGTAATATCATTTGGATTCCACAGCGAAGGCAGATGGAAAGAGCCAAGGCTTCCCTTAATCTAACGCTAACTCGCTAAATTGCTCCGCCGTTTTACATTTTGGTTCGCCCAATCCCTAATTGTTATGTGTATGTTTCTGCCACGCTAAAGATAGTAGTACGTATACAATAAAATATCCAGCGCTTCGCGGACAGGACAGCCACTGCAAAAACTCAAATAATGAATCCGCCTTTCTACGTACCCACATATGTATGTACTAGCCTGATTACGAGCACAAAATTCGCTTGTGTGTCCATTTTGAAGAATAGGCCTTTGATATTGCACAAATTGTAAATGTTCTGAAGCCCGACTTATGTTTTTCGCACATTGTTTTATGAATAAATGGCTTAGAGTGTAGTCAAAAGATAAAATACAACATATTTTTGTAACAAAGTGTAAATGTCTTCAGCGAAAGTGCATATTGTATACTGTGAAAGTTAATCTCCCTAATAATTAATCACGAAATCTATATAATTGACTTTTAATTTTTAAATAAACTTAAAAATGTCACCAAAGGTAGCAAGTTGATTGTTTTGAATTGGATAATTAAGTTCAGCTATGTTTATAATGATTAATAGCTGAGATATTTGAAAAGGAGTAGATGAATTCTAATATTTGTCTGAAAAAGGAATTAATTATTAACATTAATTAATTATTTTTTGAAACCATAGCAGTTTCAGTATATTTTTGTCTAATATATAGTATATTGTAACGGTCATCCGTATGGTCACACTGTTTTCACGTTTTTGCGTTTGTTTGGCTTTTTTATCCGATCTTGATTTTGGAATTAATAGAGGTATATATTCAAAGATTAATTGATATTTGTGGGATCTGCAAGTCCTCCACAAGCTGCTCCAGCCTTCCATATCAAAGGAGCCCGACTTTCATGTTCCAAATTCACGAAAACACCAGAACCTAGGACGCACGTGTTTGGATGTTTATGGTGTCCAGATTGAAGGATTTAACGATTATAACGAGTCGTTTACGTCACTACTTTCGAAACATGGACGTCAAGGAGCTGAAGCCTCCCAGCTCGGTGCGCGGAATGCAGGAGCTCCAAAGGGAACAGTTCCGAAAGATCGTTCAAGTTCCGCGATTACGGGTGCCCGAGTCTCAGGTGCAACGTGTGATGCCGCTGGTCAAGAAGTTCCTGCTGAAAATGGAGCACCTGCATCCTGTCCGAGCTGTGGACCAATCTCGAGAGATCCTACTACATCCAACGCCTGTCAAAAACTGGGAATCCCTGCCAACAGAGGATCTGCAGAGGCAGAAAGTCAATGCCGAGAACTTCTCCTTTGCCGACCTCGAGTTGAGGTATGAAAATTGGAGCGCCAATGAAATCCTGAAAAGCGTGCTACCCACGGAGGAGGAGGGTCTCACCTCCTACTCCCGCATAGGCCACATTGCCCACCTTAATCTTCGTGATCATCTGCTGCCCTATAAGCAGCTCATCGGTCAGGTGCTCCGTGACAAGCTTCCCAATTGCCGCACTGTAGTTAACAAAGCATCCTCCATTGACAACACCTACCGCAACTTCCAGCTGGAGCTGATCTGTGGGGACCCCAATTACCAGGTGGAAACTAAGGAGAACGGAGTCCCATTTGAGTTTGACTTCTCCAAGGTGTACTGGAATCCCCGCCTCTCCACGGAGCACGAAAGAATTGTGAAAATGCTGAAATCGGACGATGTTCTCTATGATGTATTTGCTGGCGTGGGTCCATTCAGTGTGCCTGCTGCCAAGAAGCGATGCCATGTCCTGGCCAATGACCTGAACCCTGAGAGTTTCCGTTGGCTCCAGCATAATGCCAAGAGAAATAAGTGCATGCCCAATATAAAGATGAGCAATAAAGATGGTAGGCAGTTTATCGTCGAGGAGCTAAGGGAGGACCTGCTAAAGCGTCTATGTACCACGGATACTACTACGTATGCCATACATATTACAATGAATCTACCTGCAATGGCTGTAGAGTTCCTGGACGCATTTCGTGGTCTCTACAGTGCAGATGAGCTGGCACAGTTGCCCACAAACGTGTGCTATCCCACTGTTCATGTTTACTCCTTTGCCAAGGGTGAGAACACCAAGGAATTGGTGCGTCAACTGGTGGAGAGCAATCTGGGAGCCATCCTGGACGAGAACCTGCTCCAGGGTATCAATTTTGTACGGAATGTTGCCCCCAACAAGGACATGTATAGAGTGTCCTTTAAGCTATCACTAAACTTGCTAACCACTTTAAAGGAAGTCGAAGTCACGAGAAAACGTTGTGCAGAGGAGGAGCTGGAGGTCCCCACCAAAGTGAAATATGTTTGATCCAATAGATACAATAAAGTTGTGATTTCCAAACAATTACAAAGAGTCTCCTCGTATGCATACTTACAGATGGGTCGCAACAAGGCAAACAACAAGAAGGTAACTCCTGGGGCCGCCAAGCCAAAGTCGGCTCTGAACAAGTCGAAGAAGGCCAAGAACGTATTCAAAGTAGGCAACGGTAACAAGGGCAAGGGCAAGAAGCCCAAGGAAGTGCAGGGCAAGCTCAAGCAGGTGAGTGGATTGGCTACTGCTGGATAGAATCCCGTCACGTACGCGCTTAACTTGCAGATCAAGGAATCTGTTAAAGCCAAGCAGGAGAATTTGGACGCCAAACTGAAGACTCTACACAAGGATCTGGTGGTGAAGAAGCCAAAGGCCCCTGTGGCACCCATCAAGAACAACAAGAAGAAGGGGGCCAATGCCCAGGAAGTCTCCAACACACTAAGCAAACTGAAGTTCTAAGCAACTCCGCCGGAGACCACGTTTCACGTATAGATGCATATACGTATTACGCATAGATGTAGTTAGTCCCCATTGATTGTTAATAACTTTGGTGCAATGTTGCCAGCAGTGGCAATGAATATCCAAAATATATGTTAGCTATTCCGACAGTGATGGGAAGTCCTCAGCCAGGTGGAGACTACGTAGCCAAATATCTGTTGATATCCTTTAAAGCTAGCATAAATTCAGAATTTCATTCCTAAGAAGTATAATATCCAATGAATAGACTTGCAAAATAACAGTTGATCCCCAATTTATTTTTACAAATATTGTGCAACTCTTACCATACGAGTGCGATATATCCTACCCAATTGGTATGTTATATATTGAATCCTTCCTAGGAACGGCTGACTCCCCATCACTGTGTTATGGCAGTCTAGACAACCACAGAAACAGTGTTAACTGGGGGCAAAACTGCACCCGGAATTGCGGTGGGTGCAGCGGGAGTTCCAGGGGCAGCAGTAGAGGCTTCTACCGTACCATTCACAGCATTCCAGCCGAGGAGCTCTCGGATGATGCCATCCAATTGGACAGTATCAATGCCCGCCTTCTGAAGTTCAGCCAGAACCTGTGTAGTTTCCACTGTAGTCAGCCAGCGTTCATACATGACCCGCAATCCCTGTAATCTCGACCAGAACTGGGCGAAAATTCCCTGCTGCAGCACCTTGGCATCGATGTGCGCTCGGATAGCATACAGTGGAAAGTAGAGCTGAACTTCGTTTAGGAATCCTTGCCAGCCGAAAACGGTGCCGGACCAGTAGGGAAACTGGTTCAATAGACTCACTTTGAGCCTCTGCTCCTCCAACTCAAAGGAACCGCCCGAGGCCAGGAGCTGCTGGTCCGTCCACTGCAGAAAGAGAATGAGCTCCGGCTGGGAAAGCAGACGCCAGCGGGCAGTGACTGCGGCATTGCTGTTGATGATCCGCACGAAGGCCTGGAACTGGGCATCGTTGATTAGGTAGCGCACCAATAGCTGGTTCAATGGCTTCGACTGGATCAGACGCTGGATTTCTTCCAGATCCTGGGATAGGGTGGGCGGTGGAGCTAATGTAGCTGGCGGGGACGGCGGCAACAGACCACCAGTTGGAGGCACCAACTGAGGAGACCACAGGGCCAGGGATCCACTGGCCAAGGTAACCAGGAGCAGCCAGTCCAGAGTAATGGCCATGTCTGTGAGGTGGTGAGTGAAAGACGACTACTAAAATTAAAGTCGCAGAAGCTTTTATATCCATCCATCAAGATTTGTTATTACTGTCTACTGATAGCGTCTTCCTGAATTTGGCGCAGCATTTCTGTTGACCGTTGTCGTCATCTGATAAGCGCTTTTCGATCTGCTTATGGGTCTATCCAATTTTAAATCCCCCACGGAAGTCAGTGTTTTGGGATAAACTGGCGGGTTGGTAAACATTTGGAGAGAAAGTATACGAATTTATAACATGCTAAGCTTTATTTTCCAAGTGAATCACCAACAATCCGGATGGACCACATAGAACCGCAAACGAACACTTAATAACATTAGGATTTACATAGCTTCTCATACATACACAAAGCAAACCAAAACTGGGGTTTTATAGGATTAATCTTTTTTCGATTTTTAGAGATGATGACAAGTTAGTTATCCTTGCGAAATGGGCTTCGAAAAACGGATGATCGCAGATAGAGGTTAATGTTAATGAAAGTTAGGTAGTGATGATGAGTAATATTCATGGGTGGGTCAAAAAACTTTGGTTTTTTCTTAGCTCCCTACTCTGGTTCATAGATGTTGATCAGGGAAGTGATTCTCTATAACTATTTGCTACAACCAGAGCAGGATTGCAGGGATTTTACGTATACAGATTCTAGTACGATGTACTCGGGGGATACCTTCTTCTTTATCTTAAGACGTATAAATAAGTCGTATGTAATAAAAACTAACTTAACCGATAAACGCATGTCAGTGTGGGCCGGAGATGGTATGGCTAATTGGGTGGTCTAGCTACCATCCCCGGTGAACCTGCGGCGCAGCCAACCGGGCACATAACCCCGCACCGCCTCGCCCAGCTGCCTGTAGATGATGAGGCCCAGAATGGGCAGGACCAGGCGTGCGTCCTTGAACAAGTACACATAGCAGGCGACCAGGAAGAGGACCAGGTCCGTGCAGTAGCTAAGAGCCGAGCGAACCTTCTCGTGCGCCTGTTCCTCCGACTGGAGGATGGCCAGAGTGGCTGCTTTCTGCAGCAAGTCCCTGTCGGCGGCGGAGAGGACCAAGGATGTCTGCTGACTGCCCTCTACGTCCGCAATCGCAGGTCTGGTGAGTGAGGCGTCACGTGATCGAGTGCTCGATGGAACCCTTCGCCTGATCACCCTTTTCACCTTCACCAAGCGAGTCCGGCCCCTGGCATCCGGACGAGCCTCCACCATCTCGCTCATGACGCTCTCAGTCTCAGATTCGTTCTTGTTCTTCGATTTGGGTGGCGGCACCACCAGCACAGTGGGGTACTCCGGTTCCTCATCCTGTTGTGATTTCGGCGACTCGTGCTCCTGGTCAGATTCTGGCTTTTCGGGCGATCGGTGGAATGCCAGACTGCTGGCTGCATCCCGGACATGGACAAGTTGCTCCCGCTCCGAGATGGAGAGCCGTCTCTCCCTGACCACTGGAGGAGCCAGAAACAGGTCTTCGCTGCCATCGGTGGCACGTCTCTTCTTCAGTTCCTCCGCATGGGTGAGCATGTCCTCCTCGTCGGTTTCCGCTGCTGCCTTAGCAGCCGCTCGCTTCAGTTCATCCCGGTCCAGATATAGAGGCGTATGGTATTTGTGGGAACTACCCACCTCCTTCACCAAATCGCTGTAGTGATCCACTGCTGCATGGGCCTCCTCCTGCATGAGGCGCTCCTCCTCCTTGCGACGCAGTTCTTCCTCCTCCTTAGCTTTTCTCTTGACTTCCAAGTCCGCGGCAATGGCAGCAGCATTGGTTCTTTCCAATGGATTGGATATCTCCTCGTTGGCCTCTGTGTTCTTTTCGGTGGCTGATCTCTTGTCGCGGCTGAAAAAGGACTTGATACCCTTAGCCAGGTCCATTTTAAGGGTGCTTGGATTGCTAGTTGCTACAGTTGCAGTTGGAGGCACTATGATAGTCGGTGCTTGGCTGGCAAAACTACTCGGCAAGGGACTAACAGCTTGCTCCACATGCTCATTAGAGGATCTCTTAAGGATCGGCTTGGGCACAAAATCTGGACTCGGCAGAGGCACTGGTCGGTTGAGCACAACGGCAGCCTGCTCCGGAGTGGGGGCCCTGTATGGTGTAAAGGTTCCAGCACCCATGGTACGTGGATGATAGGTCTCCAGATCCCGAGGACTGGGCGATCGCGTGCGGGCCAGCAGTTCCATCTTGAACTTCTCGATGGAGTCCTGCTCCGAGGATGCAGTGCTCTCTGTGTAATCCGAACCAAGGTCGTTGCTGGACTGCTGCTGCAGTTTCTTTTGCGGCGGATACTCAACGTCCACATCCTCATCATAATCCAGATCCATATCCTCGCTATCATCAGCCGTGCTCTCAGTTAAGTGTTCCTCCTCTCCATCTTCATGTTCCTCTTCCGCTTCCGGCTCCCGAAGATCCTTTCGGGTCTCAAAGGGCAATTGTCCAGTGGTGTGGATACGTGTCAGGTTACCCATCTCGTTGACGTTCTCCCTGGAGTCCCATTTGCGGGAAATGGATACCACATCGGCCGATTGACGACGCATCTCGCTTCTTCTTTCGAAAGACAAGCGTTCAGCCTCCGATATGGAACCCAGACGCTTGCGGAGATTAGCAGGCGTTTGGTGGGGAACCGGAGTGAGTTTGTCCCGCGACGTCTTGCGGGACTTGGAAGCCTGCTCGAGTTCCACTGCCTCGTAGAACCTGGCCATGGCCCTTTCATACAAGAGTTCCGTGGAGCTAACAGAGCGACGCAGTGGGAAGGTGGTGTGCAAGTTTGTAAACTCTAGGAAGGCCAGATCCGGCGCAGAAATCGAAATGGGTGGTGGCTGGATGGCGTCCTCCAGGTCCAGCTCAAAGGAATCTTGTCCTGGGGAAGAGAATTATGGGATGGGTTTAGTTAGAATATGAGGTGATTTAGTGGGTAATCCTTAGCTTGTAAATCCTTATCACAGAAAACTTACTGGCCTTATCCTTGACCTTGCTATTCTTGTCGAAGACGACCAGCATGAACTCATTGCTGGTGTGAACGTCGTCGTGTTTGTCGGCTGACCTGGAGAAGCGCCTTGCGTTGGACTGGGACTTTGGAGTTGGTTCTGGAGACGGACTGCGCTCTGGTACTGGAGGTTCCTCCTCCTGGGGCGTTGGTGGAGCACTTATTTCGATAGTGGGCAGCTTCTCGCCAATTACAGCTGACACACTGGAAGCCACTGCCAACGCCAGAGTAGGCACATTTCTGGCCGGGCTTAGGGCTTGTCCAGAGAATCGTCTTACATTCTGGTTGACTCCCAGTTGAACGGGCTCCGCACTCCTCAACAGAGCTGGGGTAACCTTTATAGGTTCCGGTGGCGTGGGACTCTTGCGAAGAGGCGGTGGTTGCCTCTTGTTGGGTGGACTTAAGCTCCTCTTCTGGTTGGGTGATGCCTTATCCGGCTTTTCCTTGGGCGGAGTGGGCAATGGCTGTGGTTTTGGCTGCACTGGTGACCTATCTTTAGGGGCTCCAGAGGGCTTAGGATTGAAGAGTTTTAAGGGAGAGGTAGCTGGTGTCCTGGGTGCCTTGGGAGATGGTACAGACTTGTCCAGCGGTGCCAGTGTAGTGGTAACCAGGGTCAGGTTAAGCTTTGGATTGGAACTATCTATCGTGGGCTTAGTAACCAAATCGGCGCTACTTTGCGAGGGACTTTTGCGCACGTCCATCTTTAGAGCATGATCCGAAGTTCCGTAGGACATTTCATGGGTCAGTTGCTCGTTGTCTATGAGCTGAGGCTTCGGTTTCCGCTTCGCACTGGGCGACTGCTTGGGTG
Organism: Drosophila simulans; assembly: GCF_016746395.2. Lineage (NCBI taxonomy): Eukaryota > Metazoa > Arthropoda > Insecta > Diptera > Drosophilidae > Drosophila > Drosophila simulans. The sequence goes on from NC_052522.2 coordinate 3,125,858, forward strand.
ACATGCCCGTGGAGGCATCTGCTTGAGGCCGTGGAGGAGATAAAGTCTTCCTGCGCGGTGGCACCTGCATCCCCCCAGCTCCTGCCTTGGGCTTGCCCTTCTCATCTCCGGCTATCCTTGTGGCTGATTTCGGTTTGGTGATTCCCCGCTTTGGATCCGGGATGAAGAGCAGCTCCGATTCGCCCGACGGTTCGCTCAGGCCATATGGATTCTCTGCCTTCACCCGAAATTTGTACTCGGAACCCTCTATCAGATCGTGAAGTGTGGTGTTCAGTGCCCGAGTGGTGGCCGCCTTCAGCCAGACGTTCCAGCCCACTCGGAAATATTCAACTATGTAGTTGCCAATCTTACAGCCTCCGTCGTCGAGTGGAGCCGTCCAGGAAAGAGTGGCCGACTTGCCAAAGGACATATTCAGCTTGGGAGTACCCGGTGGATTGGGCCTGGCTGTCACTGTAACCAAAAAGGAGGTACTATCCTCACCCAATCGATTCCAAGCCTTCACCATATACTCGCCGCGATCTTCTCGAAGTACATTGTCGATCTTGAGTAGCGAGTTCTTCTCCGTGTTGGAGACCTGCAATGGGAGGCGAGTTATTTATGTAGTGGCTAAAAAGATGACCCACCTCAAAGCGTCCACCCGGAGCGATGACCTCGCCCTCATGGAGCCACGTAATAGCGGGCGGTGGCTGTCCAGCCACGCCCACTTTGAGGCGCAACACTTCATCCGCCTCAACAATCAGTCCATCCTCGTAGGTGCGGGGTAACCGGATCTTGGGAGGAGCCTGCACCATCAACCTTGCCTTGGTAATCACATGTCCCGCTCGGTTGGTGGCCGTGCATTTTATCTCGCCCTCGTCGGTCAGCGCCACTTGGTGGATCACCAGGACACTGGCCTCGTTGTCGTTGACGATCTTGGTGCGGCGACTGCTGAAGATCTCGTAACCGTCCTTAAACCAGTTGATCTCCGGCGGCGGTTCGCCAAGAATGCGGACGCGGAACTCGATTCTCTCGTCTTCCACGGCATTCGTGTCCACCAGTTCGTCGATGAACCGGGGCACGGTTATGGCATTTCGCTGCAGCGTCACCGTCAGCGGATCGGATAGCTCGCTGGCATCGGATCGCCCCACAATGTTCTCGGCAAAGCAACGAAACTGGTAACGCCATCCCGGCTCCAGTCCACTGATGCACACATCGCAGCGGTCCACGGGAGTGGGCGTGGCTCTTACCCAGTGGGGTGACCCCATGCGCCGGTGCTCCACCGTATAGCCAGTGATGGGTGAACCTCCATCGTGGAGTGGCCGATCCCAGCGCAGGTTCACCACGTCCGGTTGCTGCTCCGGCAGTGCCACAGGCGTCAGGATGGGTCGGCCAGGCGGAGAGGGTCGCTCTGATTGGGCAACAAATAAATTGAAATGTACTATTTAATGTAAAAATCTCATATGATGCGGGAAAAGATAAACTTTGATGGAAATAGAGGAATATTTTATTTTTAATTAAGAAAACCTAAGATATAGGGGCCTAAATATAAGTAGTATAGTTTTAGAGAATCAATTTCGATACACAAAGATTGCATTGCTAAGATATTCCTGTCCCAGTTCCATACTGTAGCCCTTAAAGGGCCTTAGAAATTATGCACCTACGAAAGATTCTATCTCAGCATAATGATTCTTCCGCTTTTCAAACGACAACATTACTTTGACGTTGCGAGATTTTGGGGCCAAACAGACGAACACGGCAACCACTGAGTGTGCGAGTGGCTAAAAATAGACCCATTTCTAGCGCTCCCACCAGCCAGACAGCTATGTGGGGCCTCCTCTGATATCTTGAAATTCGGGTAGGAAAACGTACTGGGACCGGGATACTGATGGGATATGGAGTTACTACTTTTCTACTTGCCTGCGGACTTCCAGTGGACATTCTTCTTGGGGCGACCGCCTTGTGGATTCGTGTGCAGCTTTCCCGGCTGATTTCCCATTTCGAGATATTTAGATATTTAACCTATTTGCAATATTTTGCTTGCCTATACAGAGGATCTATATATAGACAGTCGGAATTAACTTAACTTAACCCGTCGTTTTCGAATCGCCAATAACAACACTTTGCACTCCAACTATTTCCACTTCAGGTCGGTTAGTTTCTAGTAATGTAACTTTCGTAGCGTTTGTAGGCTTTTGTTTGCAAGCGTTGCCATTTTTGCGGCGCGTTAAATAATCCGTTCCGATCGGTTCGTCAGCCCAGCATCCTCCTCCTCATCCGCCGATCCACAAAAGCTTTCTGCTCTCTTTCAAATTTGAATTCTGATGGGCTCGACAGCAGCTATCGACATCGATAGGAGCTGCAATCGGTTAGCAAGTGACCTAGCTTCCTTCTGGCTACTTTTCAAGAATTTAGTTTGACCGATAACCCTTAATTAACCCACACAAAACTAGCCGCTTACATTGTAAAATAAGTCTCAGTAGCAATGCATGCCATCAACGATAGTACCAATTCATTTGATAAACGTCAAAAGAGCATTATTCTATGTCAATTAACCATCTCTGTGCATTTGTGGGATATAGCTACTTTCTAGCTAGGTAAAAGTTAAGCTACTTCTCGCGAAGTTCCATCACTAGACCCCTCCACCGCATTCGATTGTTGGCAGCAGTAGCGAAGTGTCATCACCGGCACAAATTATGCTTTTTTTCCAACAGTCCAGTCTTCCCAAAAATATTTCTCTAATATTTTAGAGTGCTGCCTTGTAGTGTTCCTTGTTGCCTAGTTTGTTAAGGCCAATTTAATCCGCGAAGTGCTCTCCAACGTATTTTAGTGTTGTTACAACTGTGATCTTACGACTTGCCGCATGTGCAATGTGAAAATGCCCCGTCCTTGGCATAAATTTCGGGAGGCTGTTGTTGGACTTTACTTGTTGGAAAAATAGAAACTATCTCGCCTATCATAGCAATTTGGTGGAGCCGCAGCTGTTCCTTTGCGGCAGGTGCAGCGGCACGAACTCATACACTCATACATACCTGCACTTACCTATTCCGCCCGTCCGTCCAATAACAATAACAACACAAACAATGGCTGGCACTGCGACCGCGACGCCAATGGAAATTGATGAGTTTGTTAATTCGTCCATAATTTCTTGGGTGAGTAGAGTACTGCGGGCGTTATGGATAAACATGCTCGATATTTGCATCGCCAGTGGGCCTATGTGCTTGGCATAAATAATTCAAGTGTTCGATTGCCAAGCGCTCACATATTGAAAAGGCGAAAACAACAACAAAGTCGTGAGAACAACCTGCTTACAAACACACACGCACACAGCTGGGGTCAACGAAATAGAATCGTACGTTACAGGGAAACTCCAAAAAGCGAATAATTATAGATATCCAAAGCATTAGCTTCGTTAATTTGATTCCGTTACGACGAAAGCAGGTGTATCGTATATGAAATCTCTTTAATTTATAATCATATTAAACATATGTATCAACTCCACTTCGAGCTCCTATTTTTTTGACCCAAACTGTTTGTCGCCAAAGAACCAAGGTCATTGTAACTTGCTCAAGACAGCTAGCGGTACAATGAGAACGGCGGAGGAGCGTAATGAGTTCTTGTCCAGCTAATAAACATATTCACGCTCGCTTTGTCGGATTCCGTATCTAAAACTGGTATTTTCTTCCTTTACAGCTGGAATCATGTCTGCCACGTGCCGAGCTTCTCGCCGGATACACCTCCCTGCTTGATGGCCACATAATCCACAGCGTCTGGCTGCAAATCGACCCCGAGCCGCAGAATAATCCCAGCGAGTTGACCGATCTTAACGGGAAATCTCTCAGCATCGCGAGGGCCAAGAACTTCGAGTGCGTCGTGAGGAATCTAAAGTCTTTCTTTGAGGAGGAGCTTGGTCAAACCATACTGGTCCTACCCGATGCCTTCACCTTGGGTCATCATCCGGAGAGTAAGAACGGGCTCGAACAGATGAAGACCTTGCTGACCCTGTTGCTCGGCGCAGCTGTGCAATGTCCCAACAAGGAGCTGTTTATTGCTCGCATCAAGGAGCTGGACCTAGAAACGCAGCACGCTATTGTGGGATTGATCAAACAGGTGACCGACAGCCATAGTTTGGTGCTTACCGAGGACTCCTTGGAGAGACTTACGCCGCAGAGCATGTACACGCACATTCTGCGCCTGACCAAGGAGCGGGACGTCATGTATCTCAAGTGGATCGATTTGGCGTGCGTGGAGACCGAAATGGCAGCCAGCGAAAATTTGGTGGAATGTGGCCAAGGTGTCAGCGTTACACGTTCCCCTTCAAACGGAACTGCCACCTCGACACCTTCATCTTCTTCCAATTCGGAAAGCAATCACCTTGCCGTAGAATGTGCCGATCTGCGTTCGAAGAACCGCAAGCTGCGCCAGGAACTGTAAGATAAGCTATTATTTACTAACACTATAATTATTCAAACTTCTTTAACTTTCTTTAAGCGAGGAAAAGTCCGAGAATCTTTTGGAGCTACGTGAGGAGTTGGATGACAAGAAGGCTCGCTTTGACAAGCTGCGCCAGGAAAGCCAAGAATGGTTTACGGAGGCCAAGCGGGCATCTGCATATCGTGACGAGGTGGACATCCTCCGGGAAAGGGCTGAAAGAGCTGATCGCCTGGAGGTGGAAGTTCAGAAGTACCGCGAGAAACTCGGAGATTCAGACTTTTATAAATCCCGCGTTGAGGAACTGCGGGAGGACAACCGTGTGCTGCTTGAATCCAAGTATATTAGCCAAACAAAATGCCAATAAATGTTTTCTAACCTATACCCTTTCACCTTCTCAGGGAAATGCTGGAGGAGCAGTTGCAGCGTTACCGAAAAAGGTCTGAGCATGCCATCTCTCTGGAATCCGAGATTATTAAATACAAACAGAAGCTCAACGACATGGCTCTCGAACGGGACGTAGATCGCTCCAAGCTAGAGGAGTTGCTGGAGGAGAACGCGCAACTGCAACTGGTAGCCAGGAATCTCAACTCGACGATGGATTTGGATAAATCCTTTTCCGAAAACGAAGACGATTGCAACTCAGGCGACAATAGTCTTTCGGAACAGCTAACGAACAATGCTCAGACCCGTGCACTCAAGCTCGAGCTGGAGAACCGTCGTTTGACCGCCGCTCTGGAACAGTTAAAAGAAAGTAGCTTCCACGAATCCACCAGCAAGATGCTTGAACTGGAGAAGGAGAAGAAAAAGCTGTCTCTAAAAATTGAACAGATGCAAGAAAACATCCATCGTCTGACTCAGCAGAATGTCGAACTGGAAGGGGTCTTTAAAAATGCCCTGGAAGAGAACAAAAAGTTACAGGATGCGGTGGATAATCGCCAAAAGAGTTACGATCGACAGAGCATGGAACGCGAGGCTGACCGTCAAAAGCTTTCTGATGCCGAGCAGCATGTCGAAACCCTAAACAAAGAAAAGCAACGTATTCAAACCCTTAACGAAAGCATTCAGCGAAGAGCCGACGATCTTGAACGGTTGGCAGAGAGCAAGACAAAGGAACTAGAGCAATACTTGGAAAAATCAAGGCAATACGAGCTTACTAAGCAGAAGCTCTATGAGATCGAAGCAAAGGTCTCCTCGTACGAGCGAGAAAACGCCAGCCTGCTTAAGGAAGTGTCTAAACTCAAAGAGGGTAGCGAGGAAAAGTCTGTGCAGCTGGACGACAGTATTAATCGGCTCGATGTACAGAGCAAAGAACTACAAAAGCTGGGCAAAGCACTTGAAGATTCGGAGCAAGTGCATCAAAAGCTTGTGGAACTTGAGAAGCAAAACCAAGAGCTAGCTTCACAGCGCATCATTGATCAAGAGATGATCAGCACTCTTCGAAACGACTTGGTCACTGGTACTCTAGTAACGAAGAAAGTGCGAAACAACTTGGAGAAACTAGGACTGGCGGACGAAGAGCCCGGTGAGCTCAATGTGGAGCATGTGGTGGAGAAGTTGGTGCGCAACCCGGAGACTTTTAAAACGGTTCGCGAGATAATGCTAAACGTGACCCGAGAGCAGCTGGAGGAGGAGGAGCGAGAAGGTGGCGTCAAGTCTGACATGTGTGTGTTATGCCACCGTCAGGAGATCTTTACGGTGGAAAAGAACATTGAACTCGCGGCTACTCCAGCTCCTGCACCAGCTCAACCATCTTCGCAGGAACTTCGCTTTGAACACAAGTTACGTCTAAGTCCAGCACGAGAATCAGCAGAGCTGACCCGTATTAAGGATTCCAACACTCAGCTTCAGACGGAGAATGCTCGTCTTAGCGTGGACGTGGCTGCTTTGGGCTCGCAAATAACTTCGCTGAACACGCAGCATGTAGCCCTACAGCTGGCCAACTCCCAGTTGGCTGCCGAAAAAGATACGCTGCTCAAAGAAATCGATTCACTGCAGCAGGAGCACAAACATGCTTTGCAGGATCAGGTAACGTTGCAATGCCTGCATGATCAACTCTCCGCGGAGTACGAGTCCCTGAACAAGGACAAGGAGCAGCTAAAGGCTGCAGTGCGGGATTTGCGTCAGGAGCTGCGAGATACCCGTGAACAGCAGTCTGCATTGGAGCAACGCATTGAGGAGTTGACTATTCAGAACAACAACATGAAAACATGCAGCGAGGATCTGTCAATCCTGCGTACCGAGCACTCCAAACTGACAGACGACTTCCGGAATCTGTTCGCCACCAGCGATCGCTTCAAGAACGAATACAAAAACATCCAGGAGCAGTACAAGATGGTACGCATGGAGCACTCCAGCCTGAAGTTACAGAACACAGAACTCTCCGGCGAGCTAAATGCCAAGAGCGATCAGGTCCGTTGCCTGCAGATGGAGTATAGCAAGGTTCAACAGCGTTGTGAGGTGGGTTAAAAAGTGCTAAGATAATATCCTCTTCTATTAATATTCTTTTTGCATGCAGATGTTAATACAAAACAATGCTGAACTGGACTCGGAGCGCAAGGCTCTGATGGACAACGTGTCCCAATTGCTCTCCCAATATCAGGAACTTTTGGCCATATCTCTGGAGGACAAAAAGCACTTCCATGAGGAGGAGAAGAACTACACCGAACGTGTGCACAGCCTCAAGCGGCAGAAGGAAAAGCTGGAGGAGAAAATTATGGAGCATTACAAGAAGTCAGAGACCACAGTGCACAAGAAGTAAATAATATAACCATACAAATTTACATTTGTTGTTAAGCCAATCACATTAATTTCAGAAAACCATTTGCCAGCATGCTGGTTAGAAGAGTGAAGAAAGCTAGCTCGGATCTAATGAACAAGGTGCCCAGTCGAGTAAGTTTACTCACAACTAAATGTAAAGAAACTTAATAACATAAAAACGTTTTGTTTCAGAACCGTCGCTCTTGGGTAGATGACGCGCGTACCAATTCCCAGTTCGTGATCGGTTCCGAGTCAGGCGGCAATGAGTCGGATAATAGCAATGAGGAGCCACTGTCCATTGCCTCCGACACGCACCTGCTCCAGAGGAATGTCCCGCTCCGCCAGAGTCTGCAGCGGTAAGCCATTTAGTTGGGATGGAAATGGATGTTTTGTTAGATTTTTGGGTTCACGGTATTTGTTCTTTTTACATGTATTATACACAACTCGACACTCGCACCAAACAAACACTGTACATTATGTCGGAGTAGGGATTTGCTGGATAACTCGATCCAACGCGGCGGCCCCGTGCGCAGTAGCCTGCAGGCTCAGAAACGTACGGATTTGAATAACTCACGTAGAAATAGCGTGCACGGGTATGCGCTTTTGATGTTTAACATTCATTCTACCCCATTAAAACTTGCCAATTGAAAAGGATCGGAGTCTGTTCCGAGGATTCAAGTGGCAACTGTCAATCCTCATTCCTCCTTTCCCTCTGCACAATGCGTATCTCCCTTCGTTGTCGCTCCCCACCTGTGTTTTATAAACTTGCATTCGCCCAGTTGCTGATAAATCATTTGCTTCGCAGCAGTCTTGAAGCGCCAGACGTGACGGGCAGCAGTCTGACTCTCGGGACGGCCGGCTCCAGACGCACCGTTTATCTTATCGATGAGCACCAGAAGCTTCCCGATGGCTCCACTCCCGGCGCCGCACAGTCACAGTCTGTTGGCGGCAGTGGCTCCGTCAGCGCCGCAACTCCTACTCCCGCAGAACCTCAGACGCCTCAGAAGAGTACGGAAAACAATGCCCCGGTGGGCCCAGCCACGTTTCTCATGTACAACCGGATAAACACCACGATCGGGGGAGCCTCGAACAGCGGGGACCAGAGCCCTCTGCTGCAGGCCAGCGGCAGCGTCTCGGGAACGACCATGCAGGATGACAAGTCGGCAAGGAAGCGGACCGAAGACAAGAGCAATAGCATCTGGTATGAGTACGGCTGCGTCTAGAACATTCGAACAGTATACGTCCACAACATGAACTCGAACATAATGCATTTGCTGACGAAGTATTATTTCGTTTTAGAAATTAACGAATTTATTTTTAAACGCATTAGAACATCGATGTTGCCTTAAGCAAGTTACATATGTAAGTGTAAAGTGCTGCTTAAACCGCTATGATTTGCCTTAAGAAATGTTTTACAATTAGACTATGTACTATACAATAGTTTGTACCTATTTATGCAATCTAAAAACTCCACAAGACTACGCGACAACTATGCGAACATATAACTATCCAGTATACACCCCTATATACACAAAACTATAATGTAATATGTTAAATATTAGCTGTACCGGCCTCAATGTACGTCCTGAGCGAAAGGCTTTCCATTTCGCTGATTAGACAAGATATATATTTATATCCGTTCATTTGGTGTTTTGTTAACTCGACTCGAATCTATGTATTCCTAGATATGTTGTAAACCACACTCGAACTCTGCTATCAGCTAACAAACGCGCCTTCAATTTGTGAATATATTTTTATAAATTACTTGTAGCCTTGTACTATTTATTGACGCAAAGCCTAACACCGCAATAAAACTAAGCAAACATACAGAAAATATCTCACTTTTTCGGCAAGTCTCTAAAGATAACCAAACATACATATAAGGTGCTTCGTTTGTCCCCAGTATTTTAGAATGAAAGGCGACTGGAGACAAAAAAGATGTGGCTAAAGGCGCTTGTTCTACTGGTAACTACTACAAACTGTGCGCACTTCCGTCTAATAATCACTTTTTAATAAACTCAAGCTTACGATCCGATATTTGGCGGCCACATGCAATGTGTGTCAAAGTGCCAGCAATGTCGCTTGTCACAGTGAAACCACTTTTTCCATCTGCTATGACGGTCTGTAAATGGTCTTTAAAAACAAGGGCATTGTGTGACAACGTTATAATTTCCAGGAGTGCCATCGTATGATCTCTTGCCATGTCCTAAGGATTTTTATTGCACGGATGGCTTTTACACTTGCTATCAAAATGCTGATCCAGTTTGCAAAACAGAAGAGGACACTTCCACCACCGAGATCCAGACAAGTACAACCACTTCCAGCCCCACTACCCCGACAACCACTGAAATCCCAACTACCACTGCTATCCCCACTACCACAACAACCACTGAGATCCCGACTACTGAAGCTCCGTGGGATGCCGACGATATCTGTCAGCAATACACTAAAAACGCCTTTTTCGAAAACGTAGATGATCCCACCTGCACCACGTGAATACCCTACAGCTGAAAATGGATTTCGATGCTAGACTAAAGAGTGCACTTTTCAGTTTTATAACCTGTACAGTTGATGACGACGGAACCCATTCGACAAAGGTCACTTCATGCAAGGCTAATCAGTACTTTAGTACCAGCTTGAAGGCTTGTACCGCCACAAAGCCCGATGGATGCGTGGAGGCGACAACCACTGTGGCCACCACAACCCCAACCACCACCACCGTGGCCACAACAGCGGCGAGTACCACCACAGCAGAACCCTGGAGTGCGGAGAAAACCTGCCTGACTGTCACAAAGACCACTTTGTTTCAAAACCAAGACGATCCCACCTGCACCACGTAAGTAGACAACGAATTTCCAGGGAACAACTCACATAAACGATTCTTCTAGGTATCTATTTTGTTATTTTATCAATGGATCGGCAACAGCTTTGATAAGGAACTGTAAGACCAACCAATATTTTGATGCTTCCTTGAAAGCCTGCGGCGAAGATAAACCGGATTATTGCACCTAATTCAGACCGTTTAACAGCAGTAATCGATCATTATCAGATTTATTGAAACCAATAAAATATCAGTATAAAACAATCATATGATAACATTTTCTAAAATTGGCGAGATAGGCGGGGGAACAGGCCACTCCAGTAACTATTTAAGAGCCAGGCGGAGCTCTGATGCTTCAGAAAGCGAAAGGCAGTGCGGTTAAGCTAATCATGTGGCTGCGTATAATGTTTATACTGGTGAGGTCTTTAAAAATATATTTTACCTGTGCTAATCAAATATATGTATGTATATATTTCAGTTGCTGGCACATTGCCTCTCGGCTTTGCCAGCTCCAGAGTTTGACGACCAGAACTCCAAGACTTGGAGTGCGGAAGAAGCCTGCAGTGAAGTTACAATCACCACCCTAATGGAAAACCAGGCTGATCCAACTTGTAGAACGTAGGTGAAGTCTATGGCGTAAAATAACCAAAATTATACTAACAGCTACCACCACATTACTTCGTTTCGTACACCACAGCTTCGTTTATTGTTACGTGGTAAATGGATCAGTTTTTTCGTTGATTAAGAACTGCAATAGCAACCAGTACTTTGATCCCAATTTGAAAATGTGCAGGTCTGAAGTTCCAGCTAAATGTTCTGCAGAGGCACCAAACAACTGCGGGATTTAGTTGTACACATCTTCCATGCCACTTTGAACTTCTGCAGCGCCAATAAGCCAGATTATTGTATCTGAATTTCTTGGAACCCAAAGCTTATAAATGTTTCATATCTTGATGCCAATAAAAACTAATTAAAATTGATAGCATTTTTCAAGATAAGCACTTGATGCGTTTTCAATGCTTTCGGTAGGAAGTGGCATATATGGTTTTCAGCGAATGGATTCATTTCTGCATATTCAAAACACCCAGATTATAGTTCTTGACAACACCCAGAGTTTACCCAGAAATTTGCACATATCTGAGAAGTCCATAAACAAAGTACATACGAGTACGAGAACGGGTGACAAAACAAATTAATAAACCTACGCAATAAACATTAAATACATTCTACATTGCCAAAGCGTACCGAGATAAACGATGCTACAGATTAAATCCTACTGGTATTTAAAGGCCGCTTTGGCGCTTCAAGGTTTCAGTGTGCGAAGTGTAGCAAGGTTAAATCGACAATGTGGACGAGTCTAATTGTATCACTGGTAAATATGCAAGGACTGTCCTCGGATCCATATCCCCAATCAAACGAATCCACTCCATAATAGCTCCTGGTCCAATGCCTGCTTGCCGGGGCAGCGCCTGCGCTAAAGGATCTGGACGCGGGCACCTGGAGTGCGGAAGAGGCGTGTCAGAATGTGGATAAGTCGGTCATAATAGCGAACCAGAATGACTCCACATGCGCTACGTAAGCAACTCGACGGATTATACGGATTAGCACCTACTAAATGGAAATTCACTTTCAGTTTCGTCTATTGTTATAAAGTCGATGACTCAACGAGGGCTCTAATCAAAAGCTGCAAGAGCGGACAATTTTTTGATGCCGATCTCGAATTCTGCAGTGTCAGCAAACCAGCTGGATGTGTCTAATGTGTGGAAGTCTTAAAATAAAATTCATAGTTGAATAGTAGTGCAGTAGATTTTACATATGTATTATTAATTTATTATATTAAAAACCAATAAAATAAAAACTAAATTGGAAGTAAAATATTTTCCAGGTTCCTAAGCAACCAGTGGCAATTACCCAATCAAAATCCCAGGCAGAATCGTTTGTATCTTTCTTTATGGCTAACTGGAAGTAATATGAATGAACCTCATTAATCGTTGGGACTCAGCAGTTGCTCGGTCGTGTGGATTGGCAGGACTCTGTTTCCGAATTGTAGTATTCATTGGTGTTGCAATAGTAAAGCCAACCCAGGTAATCCAGACTCAATTTATAGCAGTAGACATACCTAGAAGGTCAAACACTTAAGGCCAACGCATATTGAAGTTGATAAATATACTTGCATTTGACACGTTGTATCGGTCTCAACTCGGAAGTATCCTTTGGCCTTCAACTTTGCACAATAGGCATTGGGATCTATTTCCGAAGGTACTGTAGTTGGAGCACTGGTAGATGATTCAGTTGTTGTGGGCGGAGAACTCGAATCAGTGGTAGTGGCAGATGTGGTGGAATCTGTACTTGAATCTGTGGTAAGTTCAGATGTAGTAGAATCTGTACTCGAATCAGTAGTAAGTTCAGAAGTAGTTGAGTCCGTACTCGATTCGGTACTAATTTCAGAAGTAGTAGAATCCGTACTCGATTCGGTACTTATTTCAGAAGTAGTTGAGTCCGTACTCGATTCGGTACTAATTTCAGAAGTAGTAGAATCCGTACTCGATTCGGTACTAATTTCAGAAGTAGTAGAATCCGTACTCGATTCGGTACTAATTTCAGAAGTAGTTGAGTCCGTACTCGATTCGGTACTAATTTCAGAAGTAGTAGAATCCGTACTCGATTCGGTACTAATTTCAGAAGTAGTAGAATCCGTACTCGATTCGGTACTAATTTCAGAAGTAGTAGAATCCGTACTCGATTCGGTACTTATTTCAGAAGTAGTAGAATCCGTACTCGATTCGGTACTAATTTCAGAAGTAGTAGAATCCGTACTCGATTCGGTACTAATTTCAGAAGTAGTAGAATCTGTACTCGATTCGGTACTAATTTCAGAAGTAGTAGAATCTGTACTCGATTCGGTAGTTAGCTCAGATGTAGTAGAATCGGTACTCGATTCGGTACTAATTTCAGAAGTAGTAGAATCTGTACTCGATTCGGTAGTTAGCTCAGATGTAGTAGAATCTGTACTCGATTCGGTACTAATTTCAGATGTAGTAGAATCGGTACTCGATTCCGTAGTGAGCTCAGATGTAGTAGAATCGGTACTGGAATCTGTAGAAAATTCAGAAGTGGTTAAATCTGTTGTGAACTGGGTTGTTGGAGTTTCAGTCACTGTGGAATCGGTAGTTTCAGCTGTGGTGGTTGCTGTTGACTCCGTAGTTTCTAGGGTACTCGAATCTTGGAGTTCAAAGTACAAGATAATGAAAACCGCAGGCAATAAACCCATTAAAAAGGAGATATGTGCTACATATACCAACCTGTTACTATATCCGTTGTGGCCGTAGAAGTGGCTGTGACACAAGCCGGCTGTGGGAAAAGAAGTGTGAGAATTTGCAAGTCGCCACGGAGCTAACTAAATCTCACTTCCGCTGAGGCCATGGGTGCACAGAATCCCTCGAGGACGCAGTAGTACCCATCGCGACAGCTTCGCACCGCACTTTCGTCCACGGTGCCTTGATCGAAGCAAAACCCATAGTCGGTTTCACTAACACACGCATATTGTCCATTTGTCAAGGAGCAGTCGGAACAACCGGACTGTCCAAGAGCACCATTCGAAATCCAGAGGAGCAGGAGAACCTGGAACAGGCGAAGTGGGTCACTTTCTTTTTGCTGAGTGCTATCTTGAGTCACCTGTAGGCTAATTTGTGCCGGCATAGTTTGTCTGTTTGCCGGGAAGAGCAACTTACTTGTGATGGCTGGCCAAGTGCCAATTCTCTTTATAGAGCCTAAGCCCGACCACACCCTCAGTTAGCGTTTGCTTGACGCCCATAAAAAGATAACCAGCTATTCTTATTACCCAAGGCTCCCAAATTTTACGATGCCATAGAACATAATTCGGCACGGCTGCCAAAATGTACAAATAAGACTGGTACTTAGGCACTTGATCATTCGCAGTAGATCCACGCAGTGGTTAAGATGTACAAATTGCTCGGTTTGGTAAGTTAAAGAAACCCTTAAAATAGTTCTTAAACCAAGTTGCCACAAAGTCGTATCTCAACATTCCTTATATCATTTCAGATTGCCTTGGTAGCCTTGCCAATCGCTTGGATCCAGGCAGACTGTAATGTATGCCAGTCAAATGGAGCCTCCTGCATCAACCAGACCGCCTACAATTTGTGCTTTGGCGCCACTCAGCCGAATACTAACCAGACCTTCGTCTGCACGGATGGCCTGGTGTGCACGGACCAGCCAGTGATCTGTTTCCAGAGGAGCGAGAATCCCGCCAGCTGCGGCGACACGGATAGCTGTGGCCAGTGTGCTCCCAACTACACATTCGCCTGCACCTCGCGCTCCACATTCGCCTTCTGCTTTGGCGCCATAACGCCCACAAATGTGACGGGCAGCTGCCCGGATGGTTACTTCTGTGACGCCTCCACCCAGGAGATCTGCGTCGCCAAGGCCACTGATGACTCCATCATCTGCCACTTAAATTAGCTTCGCTAACTATTGTGTGTAAAAAGGATATAAACAAATGCTTTTGCCTAATAATATTGCTTTTGTAATTAATAAAAATTAGATTTGCGTAAATGGATTTTAAAGCGTTTTTAATGTACACCTATTTTATTAGATGAATCGGAACTGATGTTATGATTAAAAGTAATATATAAAATAATTTATCAGTAAAATACCCCTCAAATTGCCAAGTCAATAATGGCAAAATAATCTACAAGTCTAGAAACTCTTCCGAATTTTCCGTATTCTTTTTCTCCAGCCAGGAGCGTGCAATTCGCATCGATGGCAGGCGGAAGCGCCACTCGTCGCAACAGTACTTGTACACCTCCTCGCCCAGTTGGAGTAGTTCTATGGCAAACTCTCGCTCGTCATCCTTCCAAGTGCGATCCTCAGAGCCGCCAAACATTTCCATGCGCAGCAAGGCGGCCATCGTGGGCCCCACGTATTTCTTTATTGCCATGTACAGCTGGGGTTTGCTGAGGGAAGCAGCAGCGGGTTTGATTGGAGCTGATGTCTTCGTGGACTCCGCTTGCAGTCGTTTTAGTTTGGCATTTTCCTCCGACAGCTTTTCAAACTCGGCCTGCAGTTTGTCGTACTGCTGAAGAAGCTTATCGCGCTGGGCATCTTCCGAGGAAGATGGTTTTTCATCTGGTTCAGACTCGTCCTCACTGTCAGTACTAAGTGGCATGGTCTCTTCAAGGTTTAGAAAAGATTCAGATAAGGTTTCGGAAATGGAATCACTTTGACTATTTTTATTGCTAGAACTAAGATTAATTTGGATGGATTGGGTAGGTTTCTCCAATTTCGGAGTCTTCTGCTCATCCCAGAATTTCTCTTGCAATTGTCTACATCGGTTCAATATCGTACCGTTCTCAGGTGGAGCTTGGGAGTCAGTCTTTTGTGATTCTTGGGGTAGCTTCCTTTTCTTAGTCTGCTCTTTGGTGGATTGCTCTTCGATCAGTCTATCAGCATCTGCCTCCTGCATCCCACGTTTTCTAACCACAGTCCCTTTAATTGGTCGATACACGTCAATAATACAACTTGTCGATTTATTATGCTTTTCTGATTCCTTGGTTGTTTGTTCATCAGTTTGTTCTTTTGGGAGCTGCTCTTCAAGCTGAGGCAACTCATTCTCGCTTCCTGGTTGACTCTTTACTGGTCTTTTAATCAATTTGATGCCCAATGAAGGCTGTAGTTGACTTATTATATCTAGAATGTTTTGAGGCATAGCCGAAGCGCTGGTTGATGAAGAACTCTTGTTCGCCGCCGTTGCTTTCTCCTTCGGTACAACCGCCTGTTCCTGCTCCGTACCCAGCACATGGAGATTTCCGGAAACTTCGTCGGCTTCGTCTTTTCCTTTTCGCTGCTCCTCCTCTTCTGTCAACTCAACTGTATTTCGTTTCTTAACAACCTCCACATTTTGTGTCTCACCATCCACGAATCCCAGAGGACACTCGAAATCCTTAGGTGGTATTAGGTGTTGCTGCTTTGGAGGCGTCAACTTCACGAGAAGAGCTTCACCGTTCTGGTCGAGATCTGCATAGTCTAGTGCCAGATCCCTGTTGATCCTGAACAAAGTAGGCGTCTGCATGGGGATGAGTCTGTCCATTTTGTAGTTCATGAAGCATTCCGCACGAAAGTGCCGGGCACAAACTGTTTTGGCTGCCAGTTTGGACGGCGGTGCATTTAAAACGTCAGGGTTTGAACAATTCCTCACCCAATCTTTTAACCTTTTCGGATCCTTAACGGGGAACTTGAAGAAGTGCATACTGGGGTTGCGGCTAGAACCCACCGGACAATCACGAAAACAACACTTAGTGCCGCCCATTTGTTTAAATATAAGCAAACAACTTTTATGTTATTAGTGGTGGAAGTTTTAGCGTCAGCTGGAGATATCGATAGAAAGATGAATCGATAACAGAATTGACTTTTCTTAATTAATAAGAGATTTTATACTTCAGTGGTAACAAGTTGGCTCGTGTCAGGTTGTGCCCAGAAGCAATTATTTTCTGGTCTGGATAGGTCTGCTTTTAAGCTAATTTACCAACAAAAACATTCCAATTTGTTTCTTCCTAAACCCACTCAAGTGATTTCAAATTTTACCGTCCCCTTAAAATGGAACTAGTTTATTCCAGAGGAACCAGCACCGCCAAGTCTCTGAGACTCTGGAAGTATCGATTGTCCGGTCTAGTTGTTCTTTATTGATGTCCTCTAAATTAAATTACAATGCTTTATAATTTAAACAAATTTACATTCGGCGAATCGCATAACAAAATCAAATAAGAACTTTTCAATTAATCGTTATCATTATCGTAAAGATAGTTTGTTTTGTCAGAATGTATAACAACACCATGTGAGGATTTCATCGTACTCGGGCTTAATGGAAAATATGTACAGACTCAATTTGAGGAAATCAAAAACATATACAATGGGTTCTGTATAACATATTAAATTAATACATACGAACTAGATGGAAGCAATCTCGCCAGCTGGAGAAAGCTTTGAGTAAGGTCATGCCTGGTCCTGGACCACTTCGAAAATTATAAAATTAAACGCAGATACAATAAGCAGGGGAGTGTGTGTAACAAAGATACAAGCCGACCGAACGACCAACTTTCCTTAAATGCTAGTAGTGACTGCACTTGGGCAAGGCAGACGCCTTCTCCTGCGGCCTGTGTTTCATGTCCGTGCCGCCTTCTTTTAAATCCCGGCGGCAGGGCTTCGCTTCCTGTTGTATATGCTGCTGTGTGTTCAGGACTTCAGAGGGATTCGTATTTGAATATTGTTAACGATGTCCTGTCCGGTAGCGTGCTAAAAGTTAAATCCGGTACTGGGCACGTTGTCCGGATCGAACTCAAACTGTTGCGTGCCCGCCACGGGTGCCACGCGGCTATCCTCCTCTTCGTTGCCGAAGTACTGTTCGATAATGTAAAAAGATTTGTGGTAGATGTCGCGGTTTTCATGCGCCTGCAGATACTCGATTTTTTCCAGACCTCCGCATTCCTCGATGGTAATAGCATAGGGATTTGGTCGCGTCTGGAACTTTTCACCTGCCTTCAAAATGTTTTCAAGTGCATTTAACGCCACTTGGACGATGTCCGAGTCGACGACGGTGAGAAAATCGCACATGGGCAGCACACAGCCAACCTGCACCAGGTAGTGTATCTGTTCGTACGTTCCGCTGCTGGTTGCGTTGGTAATGGCCCACGCGGCCTCTTTGCGAGTCTTAAATTCAGCCGTCTGCATGATAACCATCAGCTGCGGAATATGTTGGCATTGATTAAGGCCTGGATCTGCTCACGATTGCCGGCTGCAATATTTGAGATCGTCCAGCACGACTCCTTCTTGATTGTTTCCGCCGTCGAATGCAGCAGGTGGCTAATGCGGGGCAAAGCGTTGTACCCCAATATCACCTGGGTCTGCTGATCGTCGCCGGTCACAATATTGCCCACGGCCCTCAGAGCGGCTGTGCTCACGTTCTGCTGGGGATGTAATAGCAGCTCAACCAGGCGACGGCAAACACCCGAATCAATTACAGCCTGGATTTTATCGTTGGGTCCCTCTGACAGGTAGCCTATGGCCCAGCAAGTATCGCTTAGTACATCCGCATCAGTGTACTCCAGCAACCGTGCCAGTATTGGCAGACCATGGACAATTTTGGCAAAGTCTGCGGGAGGGCTTTTGCCGCGGCACAAGTTCGAAAGTGTCCACACCGCATTCCGTATCATGGTAATGCGATCCGAGTTGCTCAACACATGCAGGAGAGGCATAAGAACGCCGTAGCTGAACAAATGGTCTCGGCATATGGGTGAGTCACCGGCTATGTTGCCTAGGGCCCACACAGCCTGTTCCTGGACATCATCATCGTGGGGACTGGAGAGCAAATCAATAAAGATGGGCACTGCCCGGCCTCGATAACCACCTTGGTCTGCTGCGAGGTGCCCGATGCGATGTTTGTTAGCGTCCAGGCGGCCTCGAACTGCAGCGTTGCATTCGAGCTATTTCGCAAAAAGGTAACAAACTGGGGCACTATCCCCTTTTGGATGACTTCCTCAATGGGAGGATTGGGATCGCGGGACAGCAGTTTGCGGAACTTTTGAGTCGCCTCAAGCTGTTCGGCTTCACGTCCACTGAAGAGCATTTGAATCATTTCCTCGTTGATTACGGATGGCTGTGCCCCACTTCCAGCAGCTGCCTCGTTTTGACCGCCAGTGCTGCTGTCAGCCATGTGCATGTCGGCAGCCTGCTGTTCGTTATCGGTGTTGCTCTCCACTTCGGCTGATGTTGAGGATGTAGCTGGCTCAAGAACCACATTGCGTCGCTTAAAGAGCTGCTGTTCGCGTTTGTTCTTCCGCAACTGGATGCCCACCTCCTCGCGACGACGTCGCATCTCTGTGGAATCCCAGGCGGCATTTTTATAAAGCTGTTTGTGGCTGGCAGACATTTCGTCGTCTTGGCAATTTAAAAGCTGTTCCGGAAAAATCCTTTTTTCGTTTTAATCATGCAAAGAGACGGGAGACTTTACACGTTGTGAGGAACGGGGATGCCGGACTATCAGAATGTTCATGAAGCATTCCGCACGAAAGTGCCGGGCACAAACTGTTTTGGCTGCCAGTTTGGACGGCGGTGCATTTGAAACGTCAGGGTTTGAACAATTCCTCACCCAATCTTTCAACCTTTTCGGATCCTTAACGGGGAACTTGAAGAAGTGCATACTGGGGTTGCGGCTAGAACCCACCGGACAATCACGAAAACAACACTTAGTGCCGCCCATTTGTTTAAATATAAGCAAACAACTTTTATGTTATTAGTGGTGGAAGTTTTAGCGTCAGCTGGAGATATCGATAGAAAGATGAATCGATAACAGAATTGACTTTTCTTAATTAATAAGAGATTTTATACTTAAGTGGTAACAAGTTGGCTCGTAGCAGGTTTTGCCCAGAAGCAATTATTTTCACCGAATGTGATAGGTCTGCTTTTAAGCTAATTTACCAACAAAAACTTTCCAATTTGTTTCTTCCTAAACCCACTAAAGTGATTTCAAATTTTACCGTCCCCTTAAAATGGAACTAGTTTATTGCAGAGGAACCAGCACCGCCAAGTAAACGAGACTCTGGAAGTATCGATTGTCCGGTGGAGAAAAGTATTTATAAATATAAATAAAAAATTAACAGATCATAAATTAACAGATAAGATGTTTATTATTTACTTTTTAAAACCAGAAATATAATGGGAAAAATTTAATTTTCCATTTACCCAATTATAGTTTAAGCCTTAGTTAGGGCCTTTTGATAGCCAATTGTAATGTGTTAAGAAATCCCAGTGGGCTTTGCTCAATCGTTCGGACCACTTAGACGAATTTCCACCCAACTTAGTTCAGTACAATTTTTGAACTCGCCCGCACAGGTTGCGCACTTTTCGAACGTATCACAACACTGATCTACCCCAGTATTCACAGGAAGTTGCATCCCTGGCAACCAGAAGCCTCTAGAAGTTTCTAGAGTCTTCGAGTTCGGGTCGGTTTTTTCTATAAAAGCGGACGCGCGGCGTTTGCCGGTTTGAGTCTTGAAAAAAATTTCGTGCGGTGTGCGTCGTTACAGCAAACAGCGTCTGAAAAGTTTTGTGAATTTCCACTTCTACACAAAGCAAAGAGAAAATATCTGTATTTTTACCTTTATTCTGTGAATAGAACGAAAAACATAAATACAAGGTGAGTAATGCAAAAAAAAAGAGTGAATAATTTATTTATCAGGGGCAATGGCCAAAATTTGCATTTTGCCTGGTCCTGTGCATCTCGAATGTTCTTGACCCAAATGTGAGATATCGATTTTAAATTTCTAGAATCCAAGTTATTTTTTGTTTAATAAATGCCAGGGTCTTTTAGCGCTAAATCGACTTATGCCGCTCTTTTTAGGGGTGACAACGTGCAATTTAACACAAAATGCCGGTTTTTTTTTTTACCCGAGAACGTTCTAGAGGTTTCTATGCTTTAGCATGAATTAAACAGCGTGCCAAATAGGCCTTTTAATTATAAATTACTCTCCTTCATTTACAATTACACGTGCTTTCTTTGCATTCCCATTTTAAATTGCACATGCCGCACACACACATGCAAACCCATGACTAATACTTGCAAGTAAAACTGTGGCGTCAGTCAGCAAATTTTGGTAACTCGGTTTTTTAATTTTCTTTTGCTCCATTTTAATGTGTTGGTTGCTAGGCAGATTAGTTTTCCCTTGGCTTCTAGATGCTTCCACAAACTTCCTTGGCGATGCACGAATTTTCGATGCAATGCTCACTCACACAGACACGAGTTTGCACAGCAGGGGTACAAAAAGTAGCAACTGACCCAATTTGCATAATTATATTTAAATATTTAAATTTAAAACATTATTTTGCAACGTAAGATGATTTACTGTCGCCTAATTGAAATTAAAATTATATTTTACGGGTTGCTATAATTTTGACCACCACTGTGTTTGTATATGCGCATGTTAAATAAGGCATGTGCAAAAGAGAAAGAAAGAAAAGAAGAAACCCGGGAGCAGCTGGTGAAAATGCAGCTGCTTTTCCTTAGTGTTGAACCCACAGACTATAACTAATCCTAATCCTCTTGTAAATCCATTGCAGATGCCAGAAGAAGCAGAGACCTTTGCATTCCAGGCTGAGATTGCTCAGCTGATGTCCCTGATCATCAACACATTCTACTCGAACAAGGAGATTTTCCTGCGAGAGTTGATCTCGAACGCTTCCGATGCCCTGGACAAGATCCGCTATGAGTCCCTTACTGACCCCAGCAAGCTGGACTCTGGCAAGGAGCTGTACATCAAGCTGATCCCTAACAAGACGGCTGGTACTCTGACCATCATTGATACCGGTATCGGTATGACCAAGTCCGACCTGGTCAACAACTTGGGAACCATCGCCAAGTCCGGAACCAAGGCCTTCATGGAGGCTCTGCAGGCTGGCGCCGACATTTCCATGATCGGTCAGTTCGGTGTGGGTTTCTACTCCGCCTACCTGGTCGCCGACAAGGTGACTGTCACCTCCAAGAACAACGATGACGAGCAGTACGTGTGGGAGTCCTCTGCCGGAGGCTCCTTCACCGTCCGTGCCGACAACTCTGAGCCCCTGGGCCGTGGCACCAAGATCGTGCTGTATATCAAGGAGGACCAGACCGACTATCTGGAGGAGAGCAAGATCAAGGAGATTGTTAACAAGCACTCCCAGTTCATTGGCTACCCCATCAAGCTGCTCGTAGAGAAGGAGCGCGAGAAGGAGGTCAGCGACGATGAGGCTGATGATGAGAAGAAGGAAGGTGATGAGAAGAAGGAGATGGAGACCGATGAGCCCAAGATCGAGGATGTTGGCGAGGATGAGGATGCCGACAAGAAGGACAAGGATGCCAAGAAGAAGAAGACCATCAAGGAGAAGTACACCGAGGATGAGGAGCTGAACAAGACCAAGCCCATCTGGACCCGCAATCCCGATGATATCTCCCAGGAGGAGTACGGCGAGTTCTACAAGTCCCTGACCAACGACTGGGAGGATCATCTGGCCGTCAAGCACTTCTCCGTGGAGGGTCAGCTGGAGTTCCGTGCTCTGCTCTTCATTCCCCGTCGCACGCCCTTCGATCTCTTCGAGAACCAGAAAAAGCGCAACAACATCAAGTTGTACGTGCGTCGTGTCTTCATCATGGACAACTGCGAGGACCTCATCCCAGAGTACTTGAACTTCATGAAGGGTGTGGTCGACTCCGAGGATCTGCCCCTCAACATCTCGCGTGAGATGCTGCAGCAGAACAAGGTCCTAAAGGTGATCCGCAAGAACCTGGTCAAGAAGACCATGGAGCTGATTGAGGAGCTCACCGAGGACAAGGAGAACTACAAGAAGTTCTATGACCAGTTCAGCAAGAACCTGAAGCTGGGTGTGCACGAGGACAGCAACAACCGTGCCAAGTTGGCAGACTTCCTTCGGTACCACACCTCTGCCTCCGGCGACGATTTCTGCTCCCTGGCCGACTACGTGTCGCGCATGAAGGATAACCAGAAGCACGTGTACTTCATCACTGGCGAGTCCAAGGACCAGGTCAGCAACTCTGCCTTCGTGGAGCGCGTCAAGGCCCGTGGCTTCGAGGTGGTCTACATGACCGAGCCCATCGATGAGTACGTCATCCAGCACTTGAAGGAGTACAAGGGCAAGCAGCTGGTCTCTGTCACCAAGGAGGGTCTGGAGCTGCCTGAGGATGAGAACGAGAAGAAGAAGCGCGAGGAGGACAAGGCCAAGTTCGAGAGCCTGTGCAAGCTGATGAAGTCCATCCTGGACAACAAGGTCGAGAAGGTGGTGGTGTCCAACCGCCTGGTGGATTCACCCTGCTGCATTGTTACTTCGCAGTTCGGCTGGTCCGCTAACATGGAGCGCATCATGAAGGCCCAGGCTCTGCGTGATACCGCTACAATGGGCTACATGGCCGGCAAGAAGCAGCTGGAGATCAACCCCGATCACCCAATTGTGGAGACTCTGCGCCAGAAGGCCGATGCCGACAAGAACGATAAGGCCGTCAAGGATCTGGTCATCCTGCTGTTCGAGACCTCTCTGCTGTCCTCTGGATTCTCGCTGGACAGCCCCCAGGTGCACGCCAGCCGCATCTACCGCATGATCAAGCTGGGCTTGGGAATCGACGAGGACGAGCCTATGACCACCGAAGATGCCCAAAGCGCCGGAGATGCCCCCTCGCTGGTTGAGGACACCGAGGACGCTTCCCACATGGAGGAGGTCGATTAAGCGACCAGTCAAAACAAACAACCAAAATTCATTCTATCACTCGCATTCACATACACAATTTACTTGCGTTTCGAACTTTTATACTGAGTTTACTACGGCCGAGTTAAATTTTGTATTCATTAACATTTTGCCGCGTTATAAGCGACAGACATACGCTTAACTCATAAAAAAGCAGGAATAACTCGTTAAATGGTTAGGTTCCCACAGAACATTCAAGAGCAGTTGTCGTTTTAAGAACTTATAATTTAGAATCCAAGTAACTTATGTAAAAAACTAAAGACTACATACGCGCCCTAGTTGGTAGAGCTATATAAAGAATCGAGTATATATATAATTAAGGTTTGATGACCCGATCGATGATAAACATAAAACCAAATAAACAACAAGCAAATGTGTTTTAAAAATCCAACTTTTGAATGAGTATTTATTGGGGGAAAGGAACAATCTATGAATCGGATTCTTTGCGCAGCATCTGCTCAATGGCCTCCACCGTGGACGCTCCCTTGGTTATCATTATTATCTTGTTGCGCGATCGAGATCCCTTGTCCAAAGAAACGTCGCTCTTTCGGAGACCTAGAACTTTCGACAGGAACTTAACCAGTTCGGCGTTAGCTTCTCCCTCGCTGGGCGGAGCGGCGATTTGGACGCCTACTCCTTCAAGGCCAATTCCTGTGATTCCGTTCTGCTTAGCCCCCGGCTTGGCAAGGATTTGTATGCATATATTGCCGCTCTTATCGACTGAAATCGGACTGGCTTCCTTAGCCGGCGTCGATTTTGCGTCGTTCTTCGCACTTTCAACGGCGGCCTTTGATTTCCCCTTGCTCTTCGACATTATTTGGGCGTTGACCGATGTAAACAAGCGGCGCATTAGCTTCTCGGGAATTAATTTAAATAATTTCTGTGTTTAAATGCATTTTAATAGCAACCAGTGTTTAATTTGGCGAAGTCTACTGGCGTCTATCAGCTGATTCTCGGAGAAAACCAGGGATGCGCACATATAGGGATGAGCATGTCTCGTGAGTTCTCACTCACGAAACGAAGATAAAACTAATATTTTAAAGATTAAAATTTTTACATTCTATGTAACTTACAGAGTACGATTTAAAAATGTACGTACATGTATTCCTATTTCCCATTGATTATTGTTTAACGGTTATCTAAATGGAGTCCAAAGTCTTCCCAACATGTCAAGGAAAGTATTAAAACAAAATATGATTAGGTAAAAAATTATCATATATTCATCATTGTTATGTACTCATAGTTTCTTCTCTACTCGTCTTTGCATTAGAAAACAACGCTTTAACACTTTGCACTATTTCAAACTGCGCCGAGAAGCATCTTAAAAATGCATTTATCGCCTATAAATGATCGGGGATCATTATTCAGTTGCTTAGGAGAGAATTGCAGGAATGCACATTGCAGAGCTTACAGTTAAATTAATTAATGCAAAATGCTATGGACTTAAATTTTGTATGTGTTTTATAGGAGTTGATATTGCAGACACGAAAATAAAGCCAAGTTGTTTAGGGTCATCCTCTGGTTGCACATGTTTCCGGGGTCTATTTAGCTAGGGAAGGTGTTAGTAGTAGCAAGTGAAGGTTCCGGAAAGGTCTATTATCTTCCTCCAGATGCACCTGCTCTCTGTGTATCTTATGCGAGGGGAAGCCTTTCCTTACGCGGCGCGTATCGACTGAACGATCTGGAAAATGGCAGAGCCGCAGACCACAAAGATGAACAGAGCCAGGAGCCAGGGACCCACCGGATATTGACCTTCTTTCGTTTTCTGCGAAGAAGAGAAGTTCAGATTAGTCTTGCCAGTTCTTGTATGGTGAGTTATATTGTATATTGTATTCTATATTGCATTTAGAGATTAGTAGAAATCGTCGATAGGATGGCAACATCTAATCAGAATTTCCAGAAGCGACGATAACACGCTCATACACACGCCAGCCTCCGCACACACACAAACATGCATACATATGACCAATAATAAAATCAATGACGGCGTGGCACTTTTCGCCATCGATTATCGAGCAATTCTAATCGCAATTTTGCTGCTATCTCCACTTTCCATCAATCAGAGTGGTTTCAACTACTAGTTTTAAGCTAAACTTACCGAGGATTTGGGTACATTGCCACGCATTGTCACATATTTGCTGGCCTTCTCGTTGGCGACGCGCATTCTCTGTGGTGGAGCCATTTTCTTGTGTTGTTGATGTAAAGCACAATCGCACTGAAATTCGCAAATGAATTGTTTGTTAATTGCCAATTGATTGGGCTGCAGCTTGCGTGCAATTGATAACTCCGAAATGAAACGAAACAAGCTGTGGCTTTGGACTTGTCCGAGAAAACAACGTACCTTTCAGCTCAAAAATAACAAAACGAATGAGAAAGCGACGACACGACACGTATACTGCCAGGGCTGCACTAGGATGGGCTACAAGCGATGCCTGCCAGGGGTGCATTAACATCAATGGAGTTCGTTAAACATTTTACTACGTATATAAGCACCTATTTTATATAAGTTATAAGTTATATAGTGATGAACAAAACCTTTGAATATAAGTATCTCATACATTACATTTAGGTGTTTTCACTTTTAGCTAGTTATCTAGCTATTTTTAACCGTTATTGTGGGAGCATCGTACGGTCGCACTGAGTCACATAGTCCTCAAGCGAGCACGGTCACACCTAAACGACGTAGCTGGAGAAGATCATCAATTGCAGCACAGGAGAGGAGTGGCAGTTGGTGACGAAGAGATCGATCTCATCCAATTCTGAGCAGGAGCGGTCGGAACCATGACGATTGACTCCACCGCCCTGCCGTCGGAGCTGCTCGTGACCCCGCAGCCGCTGGTTGGCTTCTGTGGGCTGGACACCGCCCGGGTGTCGGTGCACAAGGCCGTTTGGGAGGCGTTCAGCGGGAGCTTGCAGCGCAAGGCCGCCGACCGGGCCGCCGTGCAGTATAAGCTGCTGCCCCCAAACTATGAGTTCCCGGTGGCCAAGCCCAAGCGAGCATCCTACGAGTGGTACCACCCGAAGGGCATACTCAAGCGGAACTGGATGCTGAAGCACCTGCACGTCCTGCCGTCGGTGGTGGTGCTGTTCCAAGATATGGAGTGGAATGACCTTCAGTGGACGGAGAAGCAGGTGCAGTGTGCGGCAATCGTGCAGGCCCTCAAGAACGCCCTGCAAGAAAGAAATACCCGGCTGTGTCTAGTGCTGCTGCAAAGGGCAGCGCCGCTCCCACCTGGCGAAGATCTTCTGGCCGCAGAGCGAGCGGCCAGTCTGACAAACGCTTGTGGGATAACCAGCAAGATGCTGTTCATTCTCCCGCATACAGAGCATCTCACAGGCTACGCCCTGCGATTGGAGTCGGCCTTCCTCGATATGGCACAGTCCTATTACGCCCTCATGTCCAAGCGGATTCGGAACCATCGAGATCAGCTGACGGCGGCTCACACATCGTTGAAGATCCGACACCAGTTCAAATTGGGGTTCGTGGCGGAGATGCGGCAGGACTTCAGCACTGGACAAAAGTATGTCCTTTACGCATTTTCTTGTCTATTTAACTATTTTGCATTTGTTCGCAGGCACTATTTCCAAGCCTATGCAAATCTGGACGAGATACGCATCAATGACGGTAATTGCCTGGAGATTAAGACTCTGGCAGGATTTTTGAACTATAAGATCTGTCGGCTTATGTTTAAGCTAAAGACTCCCAGGGATGCCATTAACCAGTTCATCATCCATGTGGATAAATACAAGTCTCGAGTGGGTTTCAAAGATCTGGCTTTTGAGCATCATGCCTGGTTAAGCACGCAGTAAGACCGAACTGTAGCTCTAATCTGGATATCCTAATTAATTAACCTTTTATCGCAGACATTCCGTATTCGCTGAGCTCTTTTGCGAGGCCATCAAGAACGGACTGCCCGCCCTACAGACTCAACATCCTGGAATCTATTACCATAAAGCAGCTGAATTCGTGATGAAGCGACGGGATGCAGCTCTGGAGGCGTATGCTGCGATGCAAGCCTCTTCAGAAGCTACACCTACACCGATTCAGAATCCGTTGTCCCTGTACACAGAGTTTTTCGGAATCCGTGCGGTAAAGACGGGCGATCTGGTGGCCGAGCAACAAGCCAATATGCAGTTATGTGATCAGGAGCGCAGCTATAACCATTCAGCGGGAATCATAGCCCTGCTCAGCCAGGCCATGGCCCAGTTCAAAATTTACAAGTGCCTCAGGTTTCGAAAGAAACTAGCTATCGATATGGCAGAGGAGTACCTCAAGAGCGGGGATCATGCCAAGGCTTTGACGTAAGATTGTTTTTTATGTTGATGTGTGCAAGAAAATTAATTGAACCTATTTTTTTCCGAAGTTTGTATTCCCTAATGCTGCCCGATTATCGTCAAGAGAAATGGGCTACGATATTCACTGATGTTTTGCTTAAAACACTCCGTTGTGCGCTGCTTTCGGGATCTGTAGCCGACTACATTGCCTGCAGCGTTGAAGCATTGTCTCTGCGCCATCAATCCGAGCAGTCGGAGCGAATTCTGATACTGGAGAACCTTTGGCAGGTGTTTCAAGGCGTGCCACCCATGCCGAAAACTCAGTTGACACCCGAGGCGCAGACGATGTGGACTAGTGCGCTGTCCAACGTGAAATCGCCCATACAAATTGATTTAGATAAGGTCAACGATGTGGTGGAAATGTGTGCCACATTCGAGCGGGTTCAGTTGAACAACGACGATTTGCTGCAGTTGCAACTGATAGTGCGGTAAGTTTAGTTGTCTTTACATCTTATATGCAGCTACTTAGTTGTCCTTGTTCTTAGTGTGCTCACGGATGTTCCTTTGAGGATACGCAGCTTCCATGTCATTCTGGCCGATGCGGGAAATCCCCAGAACAGCTACAAACTGGAGGCACTCAAGTATTTCTGCTTTCCCACCCTCACACAGCTACGTGGCCAAAAGCAGCCGGATGATGAGCAACTGGAGAATCAGCCACAAGAGCCCAAAAACTTTGAAAAGAATATGAGATTGGAGCCCGGCTCCTACTACCAGCTTTTCTGCAGCACCGAAGCGCAGCAGTTCCACGAGAACACTCAACTGCGCATTGTCCGACTGGAGGCCCACATGGGCACTGACCAGGTAGCCGCCCTACTCACGTGCAGCTCCAACTACTCACGGCATCTGTTCCGACATCACACGCGCAGCCGCGATCTCGATGACAACGTGACGATCAATCCCATTTGCTACATTGCGCCCACGTAGGTCAAAGCGATTGGTACCGGAAGCTGAGATTTATTTCCGGACAATTGCATGCAACCAGCGCATTTAACGCTCTACTAAACACGGTTTTCTATACCAGCTTTCATCTGGACACGCAAACGAACCTTGGCCATGGACATGATAACGGCTTGACTGATGGCAAGGAAGTGGTGGCTACAAAAATGCTGGTCAACGAATACTTTCCTGTTGTGACCACTGTCAGCAATCCATACAATGTCTATCTGCAGAATGTGGGCGTGCACATTAGTATTCCCGTGGGTCTGCGAAATAGTGGTAAGTAGGAGATAAAATGTAATCCAACTTATATTAGTGGAACAGGTTACATTTTCCTTTAATTCAGATATCTATGCCTAATTAAGCATCTAAAAATTGTACTATTGGGGTCTACATGCCCAAAGCCTTGTCGATAAAGCTCCTAACAGTCTTGACATTGGTATAGACTCCCGGCGAACTCTTTCGTGCGCATCCAACACCCCACGACACAATTCCGCATAGTTGACCCTGATATACGGCAGGTCCTCCGGAGTCGCCTTCGCAGGAATCCTTGACGCCCGGCACTGAGGCGCAAAACATGGTGCTGGTGATGGTTCCGCGCAGCTTATACTGACTCATGCAGGTCTTTCGGGGAATGAGCGCCACATCTACGCTGCGCACCTGCATTGAAACCGCCTTGTTGCGCTCCGTGATTTGTCCCCAGCCAGAGACCTTGATCAGATCGCCTGCCTTGAAGCTGGCATTGCACAGCTCAATGGTGGACACCTTGGGACCGCTGATGGGAGCTTTTAGTTTCAAAACAGCAACGTCTGAGGTGAGGGTGCGGGTGTTGTAAGCCTTTGGGGTATAAACCTTGTCCACACCACTTCTGACACCCGTCTCCGTAAGTTTCGTTACCCCGGCAACGACTAGGATACGAGAAGCGCCAATTCCCTTGACGCAGTGGGCAGCGGTGACAACATGCTGGGGTGTAACCAATGAACCGCCGCACATAAAGTTGCCACCGATGCGTAGGTTCACTA
Source organism: Drosophila simulans (assembly GCF_016746395.2). Lineage (NCBI taxonomy): Eukaryota > Metazoa > Arthropoda > Insecta > Diptera > Drosophilidae > Drosophila > Drosophila simulans. Next base: position 3,155,438 of record NC_052522.2, read on the forward strand.
AGTAGGGCACACTAGCGATGTCCACCGGTACACCGCCCACAATCCGACTGTTGGCCTCGTTGCTGGCCGCCCAGCAAAGTGGGATCAGGTGGAGCACGAGCCATAGCGTCGCCATCGGCTTACTCCATCCCTCGATATTTGCCGTATCCGGTAGCTGTAACTACCAACCGAGTTTCCGAGTCACTGGCCAGCTGGGTAAACACCTTTTCGATCGCTGTTCCGACTCGAATCGCGCGGCTCTGTGCTCCGATTTATATGCCTCTTAGGAAACAATCATTACACAGCACACATATTATTTTATTGCGCAAATAATAATTATTTTAATAAACCATTTTGTGTGGCTTATCGGCGGATTCCATCAGCGTATTTGGTATGAGAAACTGAGACCCAACAAAAAGTGCTGTGCAATGGGGCTTTATGTGTGGGTGTTCTAAGCGCTTTTACCGACCTTCTGCCGTTGATTCAATTTCACAAATTGGTTGATTGAATAATTGTCGATTAATCTCTTCTTTTAAAAGATCCGCATGCCATTCTAATGTTTTTTATTAGTGCTCCTTTTAGCCGGTTTACCGATACAAGGGTTTCATACTCAAATTAATAAGGAAATGATTTGTCAAGGTCTAATAGTTTTTAAAATAATAAGATTCAATATAGTCTGATCGAAAGTTAATAGCTATATTCATTAGATGACTAATAGAAATACTAATACAAATTTCAAATCCACAAGCTCATTCCAAAAGAATTCTATTATCCAATCCTGCGTAGAGTTTGTTCTATGAAGTCATGAACCCTTTCGCTAGCCACATCGGTGTAAACACCCGGAAAGGAAGGTCGGGCGCAGCCGAATCCCCAGGAGACAATGCCACAAACCTGACCGCGGTAGACCAAAGGACCTCCGGAATCTCCGGAGCAGGAATCGCGAAGACCGCGCACGGCGGCGCATAGCATGGAATCGCTCAATTGACCATATCCGGAATATGAGAGCTTACATTCTGCTCCTGGAAGCACTCGCACCATGGTGGTGCGGACCTGTTCGGCAGGTTCACGGTTATTCTCGCGGGTCACTCCCCAACCACTGATCCTGGCATACGCATTACCCTCCGGCGGATTCCGACAAGGACTAATGGTGGCGACTTTACCGGGGATTAAGAAAACGACATCCTGCAACTGCAACAATGCTACGTCCATGTCGAAGTTGGTGGCAGAGTAGCTAGGCGAAGTATGGAACATAACTACATTGCGAACCACTGGAGCTTCTTGGTCCAAACGACTCGCGCCGGCGTGAACCGTGAATCCCTCCGGCTGCGATCCATAAACACAATGTGCTGCACTTAGGACTGCTCTGCTGGAGATTAGGGATCCTCCGCAGATAAAGTAACCATTTTGCCGCAGGTAAACCAGGTACGGAACCTCCGAAATAGTTGTCTCCTTGCCGCCTACTATGCGCGTTTTGCTAGAGGAGCTGGGAAGTACAAGTGCCAAATGGCAGAGCCACCAGAGCAACCTCAGGCCAACCATGGCGTGTCCAGACTGACAGCTACTATGTATGTATATTGCTACCTAGTTTTCAAAGTGATAATGATGCTGTTATTGGCTCGCACCTGTCCCGGAAATGGGACTAATCGCACTATTATTTGCTATTCGGAAAGAGATCTCAATTGCAATACCACTTTATGAAGCTACTGCCTTATTAACTATTTATTGGGTTAAAGGCTAATCAAATTGATTGATAGATCTTTAGCAATGTCGCTCGATGAAGTCCTTCAACCAGTACGTAATCGATGGACTACTGAGGCGGGTGTAGACTCCTGGATAACCACTGCCACATCCGTAGCCCCATGATACTATGCCCACGGAGCGACCAGCATGGACTGCGGGGCCTCCGGAGTCGCCTTGGCAGGCATCCCTTGCGTTTTCGCCCAGAGCACAAAACATGTTGTTCGTAACTTTTTGCCGTCCGGATCCCACTGATTTGATGCACTCCCTGTGCGAGATGAGCTTAACATTGGCCTCCTGTAAACACTGGTTCCAGTTGTGACCTTGCTCATTGATCGCTCCCCAACCCAGAACCGTTAGATTTGAATGTGGTGTCAGGTCATTGTAGTCGATCTTCACCATACTCGCATTGCCGGCGATGTCAAAGGGGCGACTCAAACGGATCACCGCCACGTCGGAGTCCAATCCGCGTTGAGTGCAGTAGTTTGGTGATAGGCCGACATACCACGCCGAACGCACATGCTCCGGCGGCGTCTCATCGCCTAGGCACTGTTGTTGGGCATGTACGGTCAAATCCCGGACCTGTTGATATCGTCCCTCCAAGCAATGAGCAGCTGTGAGTACACAGTTGGGCGAGATTATGACGCCACCGCACCGAAAGTTGCCACCGCGTCGAAGATTGACCAGGAATGAATGGTCTTTTACCAACGTGGTTTTTCCTCCGAAGATTTTACCCTGACGAAGAGTGAATAAGGAGCTGCCCTCCAGTTGATGGAGCAGTGCTAGTAAAATAAGGAGTCTTAACATGGTCTACGGAAGTCTAAGCCGGGAAGCAAGTTTATATATATCATTATATAATATCTCTTCCCGCATTCCCCAGTTAATTGCCTTCAGATAAACTTGAACTATTTATTGACCCTTAAAGCTAATACTTAAGATTACGCTCAGGAATGCTGCTCGACGACGCGCAGAAACCAATCCCGGATCTCAGGCACACTGGTGTATATGCCAGGCAAAGCGGAGGCACATCCGTATCCAAAGGATACGATCCCCGCCAGCTGGCCGCGGTACACCAAAGGACCCCCCGAGTCGCCATCACAGGAATCCTTCTTGTAAAGCCTGGCGGCGCACACCATGGAGCGGGTAATGCGATGGATTCCTCTGAAAGCAGATACGCAGGACGCACGCGACCACATAGGGACCAGCACACTGTGCACCCGCTCGGCAGTCTTTGTCGCATCGGCAGTTAGGAAACCCCAACCCGATACCTTGACCAAAGCGCGAGCTGGAACGGATTGTGCTGCCAGAGGTATAGTCTCTATATTAGCTCCAATCATATCCGAATTCAAGCGCAAGGCAGCCACATCCATATTGAGGGTCTTGCGATTGAAATCCGGACGAATCGCCATGTAGTCCACAGTGCGAATGACGGCGTATGGACCAGCCTGATTGGAGGCACCACCATAGATCTTGAAGTCATTTTTGTTCTTGTTGTAAACGCAATGAGCCGCGGTGATAACCCAACGCGGCTTAACCAGTGATCCGCCACATAGCTCCTCGGATGTGGTGACCTGTACGAGATATTTCTCCTCCTTGATGCTGGACACATGGCCACCAATGATGCGGGGTTGTATCTCCACGCTGTCGGGATGCGCGTACAAAGCTGCAAGGGATCCCAAAATCTGAACAAGAAACAGCGAAGTCAGACACCGGGCAATCATTGTGGTTATCCAACTATACCGAAATGAAGCTAAAACTTGATTATATATTATATAAATCTGGGCGGAACAAGACTTTAACATTTGCACAATTGTTCAATTAAACTTCTGTTCAGGGAAGTTAAATTTACTCCCTATCTAAGATATTAGAACGGAAATGCTCACATTTGAAATTTGGATCCAATCCCGCATGTATTTTCCTTCCGATAGTTTTGAATTTTATCAAAAAATATGTTATGGTTTTCAAACACACCATTTTTCCAATCCATTTTACTTTACAAATGTACAAATATTTTAGAGATGTTTATAGATCTAGAGACCACTAAGGTCATTAAGATCTAAAGAACTTTAACCATTGTTAGATTGGGAGTTCTTCAATAGTTTGCATTGCATTTACCTAAGGAAGTTGTTTGTCTTTTCCGAAATTGTTTATTTCCAATGCATTCATATCATTCTATTGTTTAACTATATTTATTTATACTGCCTATGGGCGAGGCTAACGTTTCCTGCGTCAAGATATATCTGTTGATCATGTGGTTTTAAGATATTCTATGCTCTATGATCAGTGTTTACCCTTCTTCAGTTATAGAATCTATTTTTAAATGCCATATTGCAAAAAGGAATGAAAGATTGTGTTTACTTAACAAACATTTATTTTATCGCACATAGCTTTCAACGACCTTAAGATCTAGGTTGATTCGAATTTTCAATCCTCAATTGTTGGCCATGATATTGGTGGCCCACTGGCGGATCGAAACCACGGCTGTGTATACGCCTGGGTAGCCGGCTCTGGCGCATCCGTAGCCAAAGGATACGATGCCTAAGAGTGTGTTGTTCCTGGTCACTGGGCCACCGGAGTCTCCGCTGCAGGAATCCTTGCCAGCAGCGCGGGCACAAAGCATGTACTTGGTGATGGTAGCCTGACCGCGGTAGTCCTTTCGACACTTTTGCTGCCTGACCACCCTTATCTGTGCGGTCTGCAGCGTCTTGGATGCCGTTGTGCCACCTTCCTTGGTTACACCCCATCCTGCAATGCGTACCCTTGAACCGGCCTTGGGTCGATAGTTAGCCATTGATATGGTTCCGATATTGGTGCCCGTCAGGGATTGGTTCAGCTTGAGCAAAGCGGCATCCATGTTCATTTTCTTCGATGTGAACTTCGGTGCCACATGAATTGAACTGACGGAGCGAGTGACGCCATCACTGCCATCCAAAGTAGTCGTTCCTCCGCGAACCGTGAAATCGGAAGCACTGTATCCCTTGACGCAATGGGCGGCAGTTAGAACCCATTGCTCGGCGATGAGGGAACCGCCACACAGATTCGATCCTCGACGCAACTGGACAATGTAGGGTGTGGTAGAAACAGTGGTGCTGGTGCCACCCACAATCCTGGACTGAATCTTGGACGATGTGGCGGCCTTCTTGTTCTGGTTGGCCCTCTTGGCGGAGAGTTTCCTCGCTGTGGTTTGGCGTCGATTGCTTCTGTTTCCGGTTTGGTTTTTTCTGCCCGCCAACCTCTTGGTTCCGTTGGCGCTTCTCAGTCTCCTGTTTCTCCTTTGCTGATTGGCTGTCACCGCTTCACCCAACTGGGTGAGCTCGGCCAAGACCAGCATGCCCAAAATAAGATACTCCCAGCGCCAAAGCATATCGCTGTGAACTGTTGTGGTTATGACCTTGCCCCGGCTTTTATGGCCGGATATTCGGCAAAACATCGAGATATCACCTGAGCAAACAGTACGGGTCACAATGGCAAGCATTGCCACTTCAATGGCATTCCAGCTCCATGTGACGTCAACGATCAGGGTTAACTAATCTAATACTGATTAATACAGCGAAGAATCTAAGCGGAGCTAGCAGTACCTGTGAATATTATCCGCTATCCAGTCGGACAGGAAGCTCACATCGGAGTATACTCCGGGACTATCCCTGGCGGCACACCGATGTGCCCTGCCCCACGACACGACGCCTACAAGGATACCATTCGAATTAACTACTGGCCCACCCGAATCCGCCGCACAAGCATCCTTTAAGCCCGGCACGGAGGCACAGAACATGCTGGACGTTATGTTCCGGTAGCCACGATACAGATCCCTACACTCCCGTTGCGGCATCACTTGCACATGTACACTATGGAGCTGATTGGGCAGCGACGTGGAGCTCGAGTCGGTTAATCCCCAGCCGGAAACCCGGACAAAAGATCCAGGTCGCGGAGACCGCACGGCCAAGGAGATGGGTTTCGCAATGGAGGCTTGAAGCGGTTGCTGGAGCTGAAGGAGCGCCACGTCGTGGTCCAATGTGGTGCGACTGTAGGCCGATGGCAGCAGTATTTTCCTCACATAGCGCGAATTACGCATATCACTCAGATAGGTCACGCCGCCACGAACCACAAAATCCGATGGATTGCCATCCTTGAGGCAGTGGGCGGCGGTCAAGACGCAGCGTGGAGTGACCAGGGAACCGCCGCACTCGAAGTTCCCACGTCGCCGGATGTTAACCACGTGCGGCTGGTTCCACACATCACTTGGGTGGCCACCCACAATACGTGGGCTTCGGCGCAGTTCCAGATCCTCTGCAACAGACTCCCGAATCCAAAGCATCCACAACATAAGCGGGAGCAGCATACCTTGCATCTCGATATCGACTCGTCTGTAATGTGAACTTCAGTTGACTAGAACGGCGAACTGCATACCACAATCATTTATAGAGCGGAGCGATACTGACCTTTCCCAACGAGAAACCACTTACAAAAACACCTGTTCTTCGGTGTTTACACACGGCAATGAACTTGGAATGGTGGGGGCTACTACGAGGAAGTAGAGTGTGGGTAGCACTGTTCCCACTCGATGGTGTTTGTTTAGGGTTCGGAACATAGATAACGAATGGTGGGAACGCATTTACTTCTATTTAGTTGGGAGTACCGACCATAAGATAAGGTATCACATAAATAATTAAATCTGATATTAGCATGAATTAGAAAATTAATGCAATTAATATATAGACGTGGTTACCCTTTTATTAACTTACTATACAAAATCAAGCAATTACTAATACTGACTCTTCCTTCATTTATTTTAGTATTCCTCACCACGGACATCTCACCGGGACGCCAAAAACTGCACTCTCAGATCCAAATAGACGTGGGTGAGCTGTCGGCCCACGGGAGCAACACGGCCACCTTCTACATCTTCAGCCTGACGGAGGCGGAAATAAAGCTGGCACAGAGGTTAAGCTACACTTTGGATGTGGATCGCGGTCCAGGTGGAGGTAGCAGCAATGCCCGGGTGAGCACAGCTCCGAACAGCTCAGAGTCTACGCCCGATCACGAGGTGAAGAGTGTAATCCCGAGCGTAGCTGCCATTTCTCCGGTGCAGATCGAGTATCTGGACGAGACGCGGTTGAGAAAGTCACGAGAGGATACGCTCACTGTGCGATGCTATGGCGACTTTAAGTTCACCGCACGTTTCTACACGATGGACAGGAAGCCTTTGAACCAGGTGTATCGTGGCGAGAACTTTTTGCTCAGGGCCAACACGGAAGTGGTGGCCGTGGACGATGTGGAGATACTAGACAGCTTCTTTATATGTGTAAGCAAGCCTACTTTAGAATTTTTAAAAGACTATAAGCCAATGGCCAAATATCGTTTCCTTGCAGGATCACAACCTAGTGCAATCAAACTACAGCTTTAAGCAAAAGAAATACACCAACAAGTACAGCGCCGGAGAGCAACTGGAAAGCGTGATAGTCCTCCGAACGAATGCCACTCTGCGGGACTGGACGACTGCCCGAGATCTGGATCCCCGCGGCAAGTTGGAGGGCAAGGCGGTGGCTAGTAAGTTTATCAGGCCCGTACCTAAACCCTCCGCAGAGGAGCCTCTCGCTCCCACACCGCCAGCCGGAATTAGTGCCTACATGAGCAAGAGTCTGGTGACCAAGATACCCACTACCATGACCATTATAAACAGCAACTCGGCTGTGTCCAATGCCCTGCAGGTGGCCAATGCGGGAGTTATGAGCAACTCGATGCAGTCGGATGATGTGAATGTGGCTGAGGAAGCAATAAATACCCAAGAGGGAATCAAAACCACACGACTCATATACAACAAGGCTTTGGAAGCCGTCCAGGGCACGGGACACTGCCGCGGCTTCATCAAGGGAATCTACACGTTGGAGGGCAATCCTTCTGCTGTGCCCATTTTCGGGGTCTTCTGCATTCGCTGGCGACGAGCCAATTGCAAGGAGGAGAACGAGTCCAAGTTTGTGATCCGTGGCTTAGATATTGCAGAGCCGCCGCTGAACATCTACTGCACCATCGAGGAGAAGATGTTTGTGAAAATGCCCATGGCCTTTAAGGTGGTGCTGAAGAACCCCACGACGCATGTGCTCCACCTGATAGCCAACCTAAGTATCAGCAAAACGGATAACTTTATATGCTCGGGTCACAAGCAGGTTCGTCCTTTCTATAGCTCCTTTTGTCTTTCCCAAGTTAACCAACTTATCGTTACAGCTGGACATATCCATAATGGCCTACGAGGAAAAGGAACTGGTCTACAACCTGTATCCGTTGCAAGTGGGCTGGCAAGAGTTGCCAGTGCTGAGTCTGGAGTACAATACCAAGGCCGATCCGCAGAAGAAAGACAGCCAGAATGCCTTGCTCGACGAACTGGTGCAGCGTGCACTGCCCAAACGAGTCTTTGTGCTGGTAAGCGGTCATTAATGTTTAGATAACCTCCGATTCTAATTCTATTCAATCCCACAGCCACCTCTGAAGCAACAGAACAAGTAGGGATGATACTAATATAATGCCGCTTTAGTTTAAGTGTTTTAAAGTTTACAAATATCACTGGTGTTTAAAAATTAACTACGCCTACTCCCTCTTTATTGCTAACAACAAACATACATACATAAATAGCTATATATTTAGAGAGTTACATAGCGTAATACTTGAGAGTGTGTGTGATTGTATTGTATAATGTATTGTTAAACGGGCCAAGACGCACTAGACATTATTGTTAGTTGATTACGGCGTTTTAGATAAGCAGTGCTAAGTCCTGGTCAGTACCGCAAGTTGCACATATTTTCGTACATCCTTTGAACGTACAGTAATAAATATAAAGCATACAAATATCGTTGAAAGAGCACAAACGTCTCAATCATTTCCCGATCTTTTTCCGCTCGAGGCAAACTTGAATACACCCTTCTTTTGGTTACGGTTTTCATTCTGCGAATACACAAATCATTGGAATATAGTGCCTCATTATCTACCAGATGTAGTTAACTTACCAATAGGCGATTTCCGAACAACATCACAGCCTTATCCTCCGCTTCTTGCGGGGTCGCTCGTTCGCCTGCGGACAGAATCGGTTGCCGCTGGTGGATATGTAGCTTCTGTTTGATGGCCTGCGAGAATATCACCCGCCGGCTCACCGACTTCATGGCCAGGAGCAAATCCAGCCACGTCCACGTCACATTGTGATACTCCAGCGTAGGTATGACTAGTGAGTAGTCTGTGATGTCCTCTAGATTCTTCTCCTTGTTACCCTTGTAGCTGACGCGCACAGGCACTTCCGGAATTTTGATGTAGATAAACAGCTTGTTTTTCTCGGCGCGCTCCTTCATCTTCTCCACGTCATCTTTTTCGATCTTTACATAGAACTCGGAGTCCTTGGCCCCTTTCTTTCCCTTACCCGATCGCTTGGTCGACGAAGATGTCGATGACTTGGCCTGTAAATTCGTTGTGGACGCCGAACTGGTTGAGGCGTTGTCATCCAGCTCGTCACTGACCTCCGTTTCGGAGGCATCTCGGTCCGGGAAACAGAACTTCAGCATGGTGCTATAGAATTTTTTCGTAATGGCTATTGTAATAGGAGCCACATTAATCTCGAAATGCTCCTTCACGGATATGCCACCCACTGGAGCTTTTTCCCGGCAGAAGATACGCAGCACTCGCTTGTGGGTGTCCACGGGCATGTCTTTCTGGATTTCAGTGGCCAGCAAAACATCGCGATAGATTTCTCGCGGCAAAAGGTTCTCCATGCGTATGTTGCCCAGCTCCAGCAGATGCTCCACCGAATCGTCGCTCTTGGACTTCTTGGTGTACAGGAAAGCACTAAGGACAAGATCAGCTATGCCAATCTGTCCATCCGTTTCCGTAAGCCTCCACTGGGCACGCTTGAAGCAGATCTCATTAGTCCGCACCATCGTTACCGACTCGTCGGAGCGCACGTTTGATATCTTGCTGAGCTGCGACAACTGAGTCTCCTTATAGCAGAGCAACATCATGTCCAGGTCCTCGCTAAACGTGTTCAGCTCCTCCTTGCTCTCCCGGATCATCTGCTGGACATGATCGTACTCTTGACGCAGCTCCAGTGAGTCGCCATCCTCAATACGCTCTTTGCTGATCATGTGTGTATCCTTTTCCAGCGAACGAATCTTCATGAGCAGACTTCGGATTACCGTCTGCTTCTGCTGGATGGGTCGCTTTTGATCCTCCGTCGAGTGCAGCTGAAGCTGGAACCGCATCCTGGTGAGCTTTTCTGCCGCCTGCTTTCGCTGGGGCTCGACGTAAAGCAATAGATTGTTTACAATATCCAGAATCATGGCGTACTGCAGGGAGTTGGTGCATACATCCAGATCGTGATGCATAAGTGTGAAGGCATCTACAGGATCGTCTTGTTTTTCCCATGGCGATTGCAATTCCTCTGAAGGTGGCGGCGGCACCTCCGTAATGCTATTCGGATCGATGGCATCGCCGTAGCTCACATAGAAAAACTCACACTTACACTTGGACACGATGCGCTGCAGCTGCACGGGTTGAGCCCCTCCCGAATTGTCACTCAAGAAAGCTCCAACAGTCTCTGAAACTACACCGCCCACACTGCGTCCACTACCCACCAAATGTGATATGTCCGGCAGGTTGTTTATCACAGTCTCGTCCTTGTCCTGAATGTTGTCCACCGTCAGCCACATGATCTCCTTCTCCAACAGGGAATTATTATCCCCCGCGCTAACTGTTGCATAGTACTGCATGCACTCCAACAATCCCTTCCATGTGGTTTTCGAGATCAGCGAGCGCTCGCGCCAAACTGGCCGATGTTCCCGCTGCAAAATTTCAGCCTTGGCGGCACTGATAATTACGTAGCCAGAGGTCTCACAGCCCTTAAGCAGTACTTGGGAGTTAACCAGACTAATGGACCAGTTCTCGTGGATTATATCCTGGGCGGAACATGCCTGCAGGCCTTGAAGCTGCAGTTCCCTCGATTGGGTGCTATGATCATCACTATACACATTGAATTTGTGGTCCGCCTCTGCGATGAGCTGCTGCAACATGGCTGTGGCATGAATCTGGGCGGGGGCTTTTTTCATCGATGCATTTGGATTGGAAACTAGAAAGAAGGTTTTTAGAAAAGAAAACTTAAAAGTTATTCTTACACAACTCACTTGGCAAAACCTCGTTGTTGGTGCTGGACAAGGTAATTGTGCTATCACTTCGCTTGTGTTTCAAAACGGCAGAGTTTGGACCCTCCTTGCGATAGCTCTTTACCGCCTCCGTGGACAAATTGTTTTTCAGTTTCTGTGACTTCATGAAGGAATCAAAGAGAGCAAAAGCAACATCTCGATTGCTCTTTGTCCAGGCACCCTTTAGGTCATAGACCACCAACTTATGCGTAGGCGTCGTGGACTGCGCCTTAACATCCTCCTCCGTGCTTGTAGCCGTCGTGGGTATCAGTGCCTCGCGTCCATAGGAAACCTTGGCCACGCTTAGGAAGTAGAATCTCACGATTTTGAAGGCATCCGCTGCACTGGCCAAATTCTCAGAGCTACTGTCCATCTTCTCGGTGAGAATACTCTTAAGCCAGATTTCGGCGTCGTTAAGCTCGCAGTTCATGTAGATCGTTGACCAATCCGCTCGTGGCCGATGGATGAGCCCATCGTCAATGGGATTCAGTGTTAGCGAGTGCTCAGAACTAAAAGATACTCGGCGTCCGTTCAACTGGAATCCCTTTTGAAGGGCGTGGGACATCCAGTAAAGCACTTGAAACTTATGCAAGCACATCTGCAAGTTCGCCTTTTTGTAGTGTCTACTAAGTGGTTTCTTCCGCGGTCTCACATTGTTAAAGACCGGACCTCGTCGCGTAGGCCTCGTCACACCTGATAAAATCAGTTGCAGACTCTCAAACCATCGCAACGTGCTGCCGTACAGCACTAGGCTGGGTATGTCCACTTCCAAATCTTCGCCCGCCTTAGGCTTGGTCTCGAATGATATCCAAATGTTGAGATTTAGCGAGCGGAAGGCGCGGAAGGAGTCGTGGACTTGATTACTCGAGTACTCCGGCAGCTTGTCGGGGGCACATGGCATCACAGCATGATGGTCGTTGGGATTAGCCAGGCAAACCCATTTCAGTTTAATCGTCAACTTAAGATTGGGAAAATGAAGCAGTCGACAGTCGTCGTAGCGGGACGCGGTTCGTACAGTAACCTAAAAGGAAATCAGATTTAAATTGGTACCAAAAACTATAAAATTATAAGCAACACACTCACATTAAGTTCGCCTTTAAACATAATCTTGGCATTCGTCAGCACAATCCCGCAATTGTTCCAGGTCAACTCCATTTCCTCTGTCGTGTTATACGGATCGAGCGATGCGTGCAGGAGTATAGTAAACTGCTTGGCTATCAGAGTTAACCGACCATGTAAAAGCAATCGCAGCTTATCCCAAAATGGCAAAGGTGGCGAGGGATCCTTTGAGGGCGCCGATATCTTCTCGAAACTTAGATTGCACTGGGCCATTACGGGTTCCCAGCAAGCTCCGAATGCGTAGCTACAGCTCTCCAGTTCGCAATCAAAGTCATGGTAGAATTTTAGCGAGGGCATGCTGCGTTGAATCACATCTGTACCAAAGGGTTCACCCACGTCAATAAACACATCTCGCTTGGCTCGCTTGGAGCCGATTTGCTCGGCTCCACAAAGGTTTCCGTACAGTCGCATGCTTTTTACGGAGAACATTGGTTGCGGGAAGTCCCTGAAAATTTAATCAATAGATTATAAATATTGAATCAACTCGTCCCAAAGATTTCCACTCACCTCAGCATGAATTTCCATTCAGTGCAGCTGATGTTGACACCGCGGCACCAAAGTGTAGAGAACTCGAGACCCTCCTCCGGCCACGGACTCTCGTGATCTATCTCGCGCATAATGCGTGTCACATTATCGTAGCCATGGATGGAGGTGTCCGCCATTGCCATTATATTCACGTCCGTCATTATCCAGGCCAGCAATCGGGTGCGTACTGGGCCACTTTCTCGTATTTTCTTCGAGCGCTGAATGTAGATCTCCGAGTTCTTTTTCACCAGGTTGGCATAAAGACCCTCAATGGTTCCAGAGGGCAACAAGAGACGTTCTGAGCAGAGCTCGCCGATCTTCTTGTCAAAAAGCGCTTTGCGCTTCAAGCTCTCCAAGTATTCATCCACCAATAGAACGTAGTTATCACGAAGTTTCACCTCAAAGGGATCGTCGCTAATTTCCAGCAAGAACTCCTTGATCTTAATAACCAAATCACAGGGTAGCGGTGAGTCCACCGTAAAGGGTTTCTTTTTGTAGTTGTGAACCATTTTTAGCCATTTAAAGTGGGATGTGCACTCTCCATTGACTGCGTTATAAAAGTCGTGGTCATACGGGAAAATGGCTTTAAAGGATCCAATTGTGGTGACCCACACCTTGTTGGAGGGTAGTTGAAAACCAGGAAAGTTTTGTCTTTCTTGGGTGAGTACCTCGAGACGTGGAACTGATTGTAGATCCAGCTCCTTCACTGTGAATATGTGCTGATTATCGATCTTGACAAACACATTCTCCGTATAAATGATGCATCGTTCCTTTTGGCTAAAGAAGAGGCTTTCCACAAAGATCTGAATAGAGTGACGATCAGAAAACTTAATTTCAAATATGGTGCTACGTTCTGCAGACAACTCCACTATGAGTCCTCCTTTAGGAGTGGTTTTCTTAACAGACGAAGCCGGAATAGCCAGCTCTGTCTTCAAGTCCTGCATATCGCGCACCAATGTCAACAGGTGCATGTGCAAATTAGAGTTCCACGTGGCCTCCGTGTTTCCGGGTATGTAAATGGACAACTTGCCCAGCGTACCCTCAACTTGTTCATGCTCCAGTCGTATCATTTTGCATGTAGCAAAAACGTCAGAGAAGTCGGTGAGGCAAAGCGAAGAAGCCGTCATTGAGCGCATTATGGCCATCTGAAACTCTTCGAGCTTAAGGGTGGTCAGGCTTTGAGACCGTGATAAATTCAGCTCTGAGAAACTGAGCAGTGTATAAACATTGTGATGATTGACAAAGTAAGCCGTAATATCCTTGACCTTAACAGACACCCGCAGTGAGGTAGATGATTGTGATGGCTGCACGGACAATGTGAGGCCTGCATTTGGCCTGGCCTGAGATTGTCCCGTCATATTCTTTGGTTTTATGCCCCGGTACTGCCGAAGGCACTCCATTGACTTGACCACGAATTCCGCCAGCTGCATGCTATATTCCGTGCGGAAAGTGTGCACTGATATGTCCAGTTTAGTTGTGTTTGCATAAGAGCAGAGCTTAACCAAGCTAACTCCGAGGAAAAACGGCGAGCCAGGCGAATGAGTCTTTTTCAAGTTGTTGGTGTCGTTAATGGAGTTCCCTAGATTTGACCAAAGAGTTTCCACCATGAGTTCCATGCTCCATTGTCGTTGATTCAACAACAAATTGAGAAACTTGTTTTCATAGAGATTACTTCGTTTTTCCTCGATCTGCTCCAAGAGGAATCTCGTGTGACTCACACTCATGGCAATATGCTCATCCTCTAGTTTCATAAGAAGAGATACATTAAACAGTTCCGCACAGCCTTTAACAACAATTCGCTGCATAATCCACTCGAGAACGCCGCCCTCCCGAGTCTGATTCGCTCGCAGATTACTCTGCACAGCCGTATCCAGATCCAAGTGATCCGGCAGGGACTTCTGCTTATGTATCAACTGCATTGGCTGCGCTCCGCTCGATCGCTGGCGGGCCAGAAAATTGTTGTTGACAAAGTCATAGATCTCGCTGTGATTATATATGATTTGGAATGTCTTCAGTTTTACATACAAGTTGAAGATGTCTTTTTCCAGCTGAAAGGTATAGTATTATGGCATTGCACTAATTGGACTATAATGTGTTTACTTACCACAGAGTCTATGGTAAATTGTTCTACAAAGAGGAGCTTTTCATATTTGGTGTCAATGTCTAGGTGATGAAAACCCAATTTGGCAAGCATTGACGGTAACAACGTCTTTTCATCGGTGACTTTCGAGTTAAACTTCCCCGAGATCTGTGCAGATTAAGTATTATTATCGATTAGCTAATAGTAGTGGTATTAACCTACTTGAAACGACTGCAGTTTGGCACTAAAATCGTTCTGTGAGTTTTCTTTGACGGCCGAAAACGTTGCCGCCTTAATGCTAAAGTTAAAGTTCTTTGGTATAATGGGCGCCAGCTTCTCGTAGTTGTCATTGTCGTAGGACCTTTTCGAGGGAGCTGGGCCTTGAGTGGGGCGCCGAGATGGTTGACCGGTTGATGTCCTCCGCTTGGCCTCACTAAGGAACTCGTACAGTCCGCCGTGGATGACGGATTTGGCATTGTTGATGACCAGACTTAGGGTCTGCAAACGGAAATTAATAAAAAGAATGCCAAGGAGACTAAAAAGTCACATACGTCCATGGACAGAGGGCCTTGGGCAAAGAGCGATGCATCCAGGGTCATGTCGAAGCTGACCTCGCCTAGGCATGGACGAATCTTGTTCAGATTCTCCAGCGATTGACGGCGAGAGCTGCAGTGCCTCAGCATCTTGGCTTGGGCTTCGCTGAGGGCTGCATTGACCAACAGCACACGAGCATTTTGCACGATACTCCCGTCCAAATGAAGCTCCTTTGCCGTGGCATGGATGAACCATCCCGGATCAAAGTCATTGTTCATCAGAACCACTGATATGTTGTTCACGTGCACTGCCATAAACTGGGCAAAGGTGATAATGCTTGCCGGCACCTTAGTTTGCCGGAAGTCTGGCACACCCTTCGCGTCCGAGGCTTTCCCCGCCAACGTCTGAGTCCGCCGGAGTTCGTAGGAGTCCTGGTCGTAGGAGTCATCTTGTCGTCTGTGAATGTCTTTGTTGATACGAATGTCACGGATGTAAATGGAGAGCAGCTTGGTCACCTCGGTGGTGAAGAAACTGCTGCGCAGACACACCTCCTCGATTGCCTGTTAAATAAGGAGTGTTTATCGCTTGGTAACCAGAGTTCGAAGGTTATCCATACCACCGAGAATCCACTCTTGCTGATGTGCACATTCTTCAGGGACAAGTAGGGCAGCGAAATGCGACCGATCCGTACTTTGACCCGAAACCTCTTGACCAAATACCAACTAATGCCCGTGGGCAAGACCCTAAAATGAAAGTGATCAATTTTTTATGTTTATAACGATGATGGATCAATTATGGAGCCAAGGAACAGGCGAAACTTACCAATAAACGAAGATGAAGATCGCCAGACAGAATAGAAGCAACTGTAGCATCATGTTGGTGCCTAAATACCATAGTGTCCCAACATTTATGTTGTGCTATTTATGTTTTTAAATTTTTTGACTAAATACTGAACAATTTACTAGTTGCGGCAATAGAGTGACCAGTGCATATTATTCAAAAATACCACAATAAGCTATCAATTTTTCAAATGATTAACCCTAGCAAGACAAGCTTGTTCGCAATATGCATAACTTAAACAATTAACGCAATTTTCAAAATTTTAGTACAGTGTTAAATAAGAAAATGCACTCTCAGTTAGAAATATATAATGCAAAGAAATGCATCCCTGCTCATGTGCGACTTTGACTTGTCGCATCAACAAAGCTCGTCAGGGGTTGAGGCTTGATTAAATTTCGGCTTTCCCCAGACGGTCACACTGTGGCTTTATATCTTTTAAAAATAACAAAATCAAAAAGTTATCTTATCGCTGCTCCCGCGCCCATTATTCCATTGTAAGCATGCGAACGTGAAAACCGACCAAAGAAGTCGCTATGTTGCTGCTGGAGCTGAACATTCTGACCCTGAATATATGGTGAGAGCAGGCATCTCCTTCTAAGGCTGCTGGAGCCCCACTTCCCTTGACACCGATCTGCCCAGGCTAATCATGTGCACTTTCAGGGGCATTCCGTATGTGTCGAGTGATCGTAGACCCCGCATCGATGCCATCTGCAAGGAGCTGGCTAGCGGGAAGTATGACATCGTGTCCCTGCAGGAGGTGTGGGCGCAACAAGACAGCGAGCTACTCCAGAAGGGCACGGAGGCGGTCCTGCCCCATAGCCACTACTTTCACAGCGGCGTGATGGGCGCCGGTCTGCTGGTGCTGTCCAAGTACCCCATCCTGGGCACTCTGTTTCACGCGTGGTCCGTGAATGGCTACTTCCATCGTATTCAGCATGCCGATTGGTTCGGCGGCAAAGGTGTGGGCCTGTGCCGCATACTCGTCGGCGGGCAGATGGTGCACCTGTATAATGCCCACCTGCACGCGGAGTACGACAATGCCAACGACGAGTACAAGACACATCGCGTCATTCAGGCCTTCGATACTGCTCAATTCATTGAGGCCACCAGGGGGAACTCTGCGCTGCAGATACTGGCTGGCGACCTGAATGCCCAGCCACAGGACATCTCTTACAAGGTGCTGCTCTATACCTCCAAGATGCTCGACAGCTGCGACTCGGACTCTTTTCGGACCAACGAATGTGAACACAACTCATACACATCTAAGCAAGCACGGGAGAGAAACCCTCTTGGCATCCGCATCGATCACATCTTTGTGCGTGGTGGCGACCATGTGAATGCTGAGATAGCCGAATACAAACTGCCTTTTCCGGAGCGAGTACCCGGCGAGAAATTTAGCTTCTCCGACCACGAGGCGGTGATGGCCAAGCTAAAGTTATTCAAGTTGGAACCTAGAAGTGAGGAGCCAGTGGCAACGATCGAGGTGAACTGCCTGGTAGAGGATGGTGAAAGCTGTTCCGTGAGGGAACTAGGAGCAGGCGATGCTTTGACAGGAGACGACGATCAGTCATCCCAACACCAGCCGGAGATCCAATGCAATGGAAGCTCCACATCCATTCAATCCATGCCCGCCGCTAGAACTGCTGCCCTTCTTGAAGCTCTGGCGTTGTGCGATGCTTCCCTGCTGCAGTTAAACACTGATCGAATACTGTACTACAGCGCCGCCACCTTCCTGTTCGTCCTCCTGGTCCTGCTGGTGGAGTTCACCGCCCCCGTGGGCATGCGCACTATCTTTCTGCTGCTCAAGTTCATCGTGTTTGGCGTGATCCTGTTCTGCGTCTTCATGGCCTCCATCTGGAACTACATGGAACGAAATGGGGTCCTGCAGGGCAAGAAGTCGATGGAGGTGATGCTGCACCACGCCCAGAAGTACGAGTACTTCTACTGAGGCTGTGTGTAGCAGCCAAGCTCAATGCGCATTTAAAATCCACGTGTAGCGTAGTATAAGCAGCGATATATGTTTGACTAGAGTTTATATAGCTCTTACTTAATCTTTTTCTTCGTGTAGCCGTCGATGCAATTCCATGGTCTCTTTCTGTGTAACGTCATCCATATCCCAGGAATAATAGTTCAATAAAAGTGAGAATCATTTAGGCAAACAAAGATTGATTTATCTAAAGATACCTTTTGTATCAACAATATTTACAGTAATATATAGTAAGCTCATTCACGGCTATAGAAAATTTGTCTAAACTTGAGATTGTCACCTAATCATAAATATACCGCCCCAAAGTATGCAGTGCTTGGTCGCTACCCATGATCGACAAGTGAACACAGAAGTATTAGTTAATATTAGGGTGTTTTTAATATTTTTTCTTTATTCTCGAGTAGAAAACAGCTCCGCATAGTCCCATCTGGTACAGTTTATTCGGGCTTCTTTCCCTTAGCGAACTCGGCCTTCTTTCCCTTGACGGGGGCGGGCTTCTGGGAGCGCAGGACAGCGGAAGCGCGGCGGAGGGCAGCCTGTAAGCACAAGTGAAGTCATTAGAATAAGCCTAACACTGAAGTACGATAATATATTTTGTTTGAGAGCCTCAGATAAGTTTATCAACACGATCATTCTGCGATCTTGGTTGTGTAGCATTAAAAAAAGATCATCATGACAAGAACCCAAACAGTTGTCCCTAGGCTTGGAGCCATAATCACCTGTGTCAGGTCCTTGCGGTACTTGGAGCCGATAAGCAGGTTCTTCAGCTTCTTCAGGGAACGGCGGGGACCGGCCTTGAAGTCAACACGCACGGTGTTCTTGGCGGGGCGATGGGCATACTTGCCCTTCTTCAGCACGGCGGTGAAGCCCTTCTTGTCGGCGGCTGGCACGACTCCCAGGGTCTTCTTGTGCACGATGCCGCTGTAGCGGTACGAGCTCACGCTGGCCAAGTTGTTTGGCTCCTGGAAGGGATTTAAAAGTCAGTAATGTGCTTCTCATATCATGTGGTGATGAAGCCAACTTTTATCAGATTAAGGTTACTATCATGTTGTATTCAAATATCATTGTGAAAGTTATAAGTTGGAAACATCATTTAAACGTGGTGCACGTTGGTTGTTAATGCCACATTTACTTACTGTGCTGAAGGGCTTCTTCACATCGCGCTTCTTCAACAAGAAGGCGTTGTTGTTGCGAATGATCAACCAATTGAGGTGCGAAGAGGTTGCCATCTCACGTCTGGAATAGAAGATTAGAACATATTAGTAATTGCTCAGGAAAAAGCCATATTAAATGCTTTTCAAAGGTATTTCAGTTTTGGGTGATGAATATAGTCTTCAAGAACTCTTCTGCTAAATCAATCCTCATTAAGCCACAACTGAAGTACTCAATATAGATTTTAAAGCTTACCTTTTTGATCAAATTGCCAGAAACGCAAGCAAGAAAGGTGAACATGAAATAAAAAGAAATTCGGTGATTAGATTTATAATTTCTATATTAATTTCCTGAAGAACTGCTATGTTTTCAGTTTTGGGTGATGAATATAGTCTTCAAGAACTCTTCTGCTAAATCAATCCTCATTTAGACAAAAGGTAGGATTTGGAATACATTTTGTATGCTTACCTTTAAAGAAAAATCAATGAATTAGCCAGACAAAAGGTGAACATGGAACAAAAAGAAAGTCTGCAGTTAGATATGTATTTCTGAATAAAAGACAACGATATCTCTAGATATATTCAGTCTTGGGTGATGAATATAGTCTTCAAGAACTCTTCTGCTCAATCATTCATCACAGAATTAATCACGCATTTTAAGACCACACGTGTTCTTACCTTTATTGAAAAGATCCATGTAATATGAGCAGGAGAAAAAACAGCATGCAAAGAAAGAGAAAAACGATATTAAATTAGGTATTGATCAACGCCTCGTTCGCTTAGTAATATAGACTATTTGATTAAGTCCATTATGGGTTCGCTACAAGTTAATTCACATTTTTATTCACTATTTGCCCGCTGCGTTGCACGTGTGGGTAAAACTCAATTTACCTCCGAGGTCCAGCGGGCCGGCAGCCAAATAGACGGAAACACGTGGTGCAGGCATTGTACCTCTACACTTGCGGAGCGCTTGGGACGCTGAGAGAACGCTAGAACTTAACCAAATCGAGAACAAACGCAAAATGCCCACCTTTTCTCGTTGAAATACAAGAAGGAAAGAAATATGGCAGCCCGACATAGCGCGAAGTTGGCTGCGCTTGCCGAAAACACTGGGTTGCATTCAGTGTTGGGCGAGTTGGCAGGGCAACTATCGATATGCATTTCATAAGCTACCACATAGCAGATATTATTTAAAATTTGTCTGATTTGCCTTTTTAAAACTACATAACATGAATTTAATTTTTGCAATTTTAATTGTCTTTAAAGTCATACCACTTTCTATAGTCTTATAATATTATTGTGGCATATTGTTAGAATATAAACGCAAGCCACGGTATTAATCAATTTTTGCGAAAAACTCAAAAACTCCTAAATTTACGAAGGCATTTGCAATTAATAATTTTAAATCAGGTGAATATATTATTGATGCTGGCGGGCGTTGCCATCTTCTGAAGATTCGATAGTATCGATTAGAAATCGATTTTTTTCCAGCTCTAGTCTACTTGTCAGACACATTTCCGAAAAAACTCAATCAGTAAAACGTTAAATTAAAGTTTGACTATCAACAAATCATTTCAAAAAGTTTTTGTTTTAGGCTGTGGTTTGTTTTTATTGTCGTATGTCCATCCAGAATTTAAACACTCGTGGTAAGTTTAGGCCAAACGAGACACTTCCCCGACTCCTACACATGTACATAAAAATGGCCGCCCTCGCCGTCATCATCACGAACACACGCACACCCAACAAGCATACACACGCACATAAGCGCATCTTGGTGCAAAAGTGAAACACGCTGCTGGGGTGTGATTACATGCCTTACAACCTGCGTTTTACATCTTGCATGCTCTGAATTCCCCGATAGTCTCAATAACAAAGCCTTTTTCCGCCTTTGCAGACCCCTTTGCTGATGCAATCAAGGGCAATGATGATGATATTCAAGACGGGCTAGTGCATATAAGAATCCAGCAGAGGAACGGTCGCAAGACGCTAACCACTGTCCAGGGCCTGTCCGCGGAGTATGACTTGAAGAAGATAGTCCGCTCCTGCAAGAAGGTGGGTCCATCTAGGAAATCCTTGTCTGGAAAATCCCTCAACTGTCGAAGCGAGATCATGAGCACGCGCTTTAACTGCTAATCCAGTAAAATCAGCACTTAAGAACCAGTGTTAGCATTTACCCCTAATCTATTGATTTCCATGAGGTCGCTATAGAAGTTTAAACATCCCTTACTATGTGGTACATCCAAAAAGAGATGTTTAAAAGATTATTCGATTATAATTAGATTTTGCTATAGAAACTATTTCAAAGCTCCAAAGCTGAGGTTTTTGCAGAAATGCTACTTTCGAAACTGCGTTAGGGACCAGCAGAAAATTATTGATTTCTATTTGGTCAGCAGTTCATTTGCACAGATTCAAGACATTGTTTAAAACATTGATTGGTTCGTCGGTTGTGTATTTGGTTGAAAGGCACTAACATATTCATTCCATCCATTCACAGGAATTCGCATGCAATGGCACTGTAATCGAGCACCCAGAGTATGGTGAGGTTCTGCAGCTCCAGGGCGATCAGCGTGAGAACATCTGCCAATGGTTGACGAAGGTGGGACTAGCTAAGCCGGATCAGCTGAAGGTGCACGGCTTCTAAGCGGTCGAACGAACAAACCGTGTGAATCTTCATACCACTCTTTCATTCTTAAGCTCTGCAACAACACCCAAAAACTTGGAAAAGTTCTTTGTTCCGATTTATTCACACTCTCTTGATAGAACATAAACATACAGAAGCAATAGACCACTTACTGAGAACAATGTTATAAATAAAATTAAATGTTCAATTTAAATAAATGAATGTGTGCGGGCGCTGTCGTAGCATAATGGGTCGAAAAAAGTACCTCTTTTAGTTTCGAATTGGTTTTTCTGGCCTGTAACGTAGAAAACGCTTATTGGTATTTCATAGCTATTCAGATAAAAAGATCCCGAATTAAAATATAGTAAAAAAAAAAGGTGGGCCATTTATTTATTGTCTAAGCGAGAATATTAAAAAAAAATATTCAAATTCAGAAACGTCTGATTTGGTTGTTGTCTCAGCTTCAGCAACGTTTCACACCTCGAGTGAAATACCACCAAAGGCCTTCTTGGGTATATTTGTCAGACTGTTGTGCAGTCACACTAATTTAGGCACAAAAAATCGGAGCGCGAAGTTTTTGCGTGTGTTGCATTTTGCTGAAAAAAGGGTTATCTGAGTGTCAAACGTAGGCAAGTGCGTCCCCCGAAATCGACGCGTTGCAACTGACGAATTTCCCAACGATAATTCGCCAAAAGAACGTGCAGTGAAGAATACGTGGACGCGCGGAACGCTTGGTGTTTCATTTTGTTCGTTCGGCCAAATTTAACAAGTGGTTTTTTGCCCCAGCGCTGTCGCAGCTGCACGAAATCGCCGTCTGCAGGCGGATGAGCCCGGGATTCTCATTAATCCCAGTGGTAAGTGAACATGGGCGCATAATGGTGCAGGTAACATGTTGGGCGAGGGGGAGGTTGGGCTGAATTTCGCTTAGCAATATTATGTTCTTGCACGTTTCAGGGTTGTCGCTTCGCAGGCAGTTGGTATTTTTTGTTCGATATTCTTGGGTAGCGTGCTTGTATTTGTGCGGTCTTTCGCAGGCTATTCTCTACATTTTCATTGCAACGCAATAGTCATTTATGCAACTCGTTCACGAAAAGCGTGAAAGCATGCCTTGACTTGCGGGTCTCTTGCTACGCACTTTTAAAAACGTATTAGGAAAATATAGTGACAATCGAGTTACTTTTAAAACTTCTAGTATTTGCAATCGCTTGCAACCCTGACTTGCGATCTATCGAAACGGCGAAAGTTTTCTATGACGATGAGAAGTCGAATTTTTGGATTTTTCGCGTGACAAGTTGGTGGTGAAAAAAAACCCAGGCACAACCTTAACAATTCATTTGGCAACTTGGCTAACGTTTGGCTACTGAAAAGCGCAACGCTGGCTGGTGCGGGCGGTTCAAGTGAGGTGTGAAAAGTCGCCAAAAGAAAAAAAATCAATTGCCTCTCGGTCGTTTCCAATTTTCAATTCACATTCTCTGCGTGTGCAAAAAGCAAAGGAAAGGCGAGAAAAAAATTAGACTGCAAACGACAAGAAAAGAAGAAAAAATAGAAAAGAAACGGCGAGCGGAAAGAAGAGCGCAGAAGAAGGCCGAGGAAAAGGCAACGTAGAGTTGAAGAAAATGTTGTGGAAAAGGGGCGGAGGAGCAGGAGCCGTGTTTTCGAGTCGCAAGCAGCAGAAGCAGTATAAATAAATAACCATCGTCGCCAAAGAGTGCTCGTTATTCAGCGCGATTGGAATCGCGGAAAAGCAAGTTGGCGAAGTACGAAATATCGCAGTGAAAATCAAATTTTCCAAATAGAAAGAAGAGCTCCTCCTCACGCTCGTTCGCCTGCTCGCTCTCTTTCTCTCTCATCCTCTCCTTCGCTCTCTCGCTTCCACTCTCGCGACTGGGTGGCAACGTGTGTGCGTGTGTTGCTGTGTGTGCCTGCTGTGTGTGAGTGTGCCGCGTGCGTAAGTGTGTGTGTGTAGCTCGAAAGAGCGAAAAAATAGATCTAAAAGAAAAAATAAGAGGAAAAGCAAATAAGGAGAAGCGAAATAACCGACTGTGTCTTTGTGTGGAATTTCTTGATAATTGCAACATACGTTACCATGGAATACTTCCTAGGTTGGTAAAATGCGTTAACTAGCACCCGTGCATGCGTGTGTGCCACCCCCAATGCATCACCCACATGCTTGAAAATTTGCATACGTATGTGTGCGCTTATGCTGGCACTGCTTTTCGCTTGTTTGTTTTTTGTTGTTATTAGCTCGAAATCGGGTTTTCCCAGCATCTGGCTTCCTTCGATTACGACAGTTTCCCGTTACGTCTACAATTACAAAATATTGACCTTGTTTATACACACACTCACCACATCACACACACAAAAAAAACTCAACCACACCACCCATCACCCGCCCACCCATAATGTAAAAACCGTCTTATGTGCAAACCACTTGCAGGAGGATATGTGTACATGAACGGAGATGCACTCAAGATTCAGCCGCCCGTCTACACCAACGTTCCTGTCGAGACGGCGATGCTAGCAACTAATCTGTTTGGCGCCACAACCCAAATTGCAGCTTCACCCGCAGCAGCAGCCGCTGCTCACATACCGTTGATCACAGCCGCCGCTGCAGCAGCCGCCGCCGCAGGCGCTCCAGCAGTAGCTCCTCAAGTTGCCGTTGCTCCAGTGGCCACCGCATCAGCAGCACAAGCAGCAGTTGTGCCCGCCCAACAGCAGCAGCAGGCGCATCCACACCAGGCCCAGATTCTGGCCCATACGCACGTAGCCCACCAACAACAACAGCAGCATCAGCAGCAGCAGACGATCCAACAGCATCTCCACCAGCAGCATCAACAACAGTCGCCGCATCCCGCCCAGCATCTGACCTACGGCCATCAGCCGGCGCTTCCGCAGGCCACGGCTGGAGGATCAGGAACAATTTCCGGAGGAGCAGTAGGAGCATCCGGAGTAGTCGTGGAGGGCCAGGACACCAACGAGTACGCCATCATGAATGGCGCACTCGGCCAGAATCAGGATGGCACTGTGGTGTGCTACGCCACAGAGGCCCTGAACAACACGAATTTAGTTGCACTCGATCCGCAGTCCCATCAAATTGTAGTGCCGGTCCAGGTTCCTGTCCAAGTCCCAGTGCCCGTTCAGCTCCCAGCAAATGGGTCCGCTGATCCGCAGCAAGGCAGCCACAATGCAGCCGGTGGAGAGGAGCCCAACATACCGCTGGACAAGCTCAAACAAATGCTGGCCACCCAACTCGAGTACTACTTCTCCAGGTGAGATTTGGCAAACAAAATTCAACAGCAAACACTTTCTGACATTGCTTCTCATTCCGCTCCAAACAGGGAAAACCTTGCAAACGACACCTACCTGCTGTCCCAGATGGACAGCGACCAGTATGTGCCCATTTACACTGTGGCCAGATTTAATTTGGTGCGGAAACTAACCAATGACATCAATCTCATCACTGAGGTGCTGCGTGAATCGCCCAATGTCCAGGTGGACGACAAAGGCCTGCGCGTGCGTCCCAATCGCAAGCGTTGCATCATCATTCTGCGCGAAATATCGAACAACACGCCTCTCGATGACGTCAAGGTGAGTGACTCTTTACGCTCTCCCGAGCCAGCCAAAATACTAATTGGATTTTGCTTATATCACAGGCTCTGTTCAGCAATGAGAGCTGCCCCCGCCCGATATCCTGCGAATTCGCCGCCAATAACTCGTGGTACATAACCTTCGAGTCGGACGAAGATGCGCAAAAGGCGTATAAGTACCTGCGCGAAGAGGTCAAGGAGTTCCAGGGCAAGCCGATCATGGCTCGCATCAAGCCCAAGTCGTTTATCAATCGCATCCAAGCTGTACCAAAGAACGGCTATCGCCTCACGTCGCCGCCGACTGCCAATGTCTTTGATCCATCCGGAGCCGGTGGCGCCACAGTTAGCTATGCGGCTGCCCAGCAGCCCCGCTATCTGTACACCAACGGAGCGGCCATCGCGGCTCCCGCCTCAGTTCAGTACAGCAACCCAGTACTGATTGTGAGTATAAAGTTTTGTTTTGTTATTTGAGTTAATTGGCGTTCCAATAACTTCAATTTCGATTAGGAGATGCAGTGTTTTCATATACTAGTGTTTTCACGACTAAAACGATTTTATTTATTTGTTAATAATGCCAAACATTGTTTGTATACAGCCGATTCCGCAGAATCAATTCTACCCTGGATTGGTGGCTGGTCCCTGGCCGCCTGGCACTGTAGCAGCCACTACCGCCCATGGGCAAAATTTCTACGAGCTCGGAGGAAACATATTTACCACCAATCCTTTAGCACCGCAGCCTGTGACAGCGGGATTCGCTCAACCTCCACCACCCACCTCACAAGCAATGGTCACGCCCAAACCGCAGGGCGGTGGGCGCTACAATAACAATCACCGCGGCAATCCAAACAACGTGGCCGGTACAAGCTCGGGACCACGCGCCGAGTCGAGGAGCAAACCACCGCGCAGCACACCATCAGCCTCCCACATCCAGGGCGGTAACATCGTGCCCATCCAGATAACTGGACCCATTCCAGGAGGAATGGTCAGTGTGGTCCCGACCAACATTGTGCAGGATCCACTACAGCCGGCACCTTTGCAACAGCAACCACAGCAGGTGATCCAACAGATACAGCAGCAGCCAACGAGCTCAGCTCCGCAGCAACAGGCCGCCACGGTGCAGATGAACAACACTACGCGTCACTACCCCATCAAGAGCAACTGGAAGGGTGTGTTTTCAAATACCGCTTATTTGCGAAACAGTCTAATACAATTTTCACCCGTTACAGGTGGCATGCAAAAGAACCTGGACAAGAGCTATAGCGGTGGTGTGACCACCCACCATCACTACACAACCCAGGTGCAGGCTCTGCCCGCCCACAGCCACCATCTACAAGCTCAGCAGCAGCAGCAGCTGCAGGGACAGACCCAGCAGCAGCACTATCAATTGGCTTCCTCCAGCGCTGCAAGCGCTCCTCAAGTTACCTATGTATCCACTGCACCGGCCCCACAGCAGCCGGGCCAGCATCAACACCACTTGGTGGTCCAGCAGACGCAGCAACAACAGCAACAGGTAGTCCTTCAGCAGCAGCAAGTGCAGGTGCAGGAGCTGCAGGAAGCGGGGGACGGTGTCGAGCATAGCTCTCACGCCATGCAGCAGGTGAATCGCAGCAGCAACATGTCTGCCAGCTCCTCCTCATCGCTGGCCACTTCGATCAGCAAGGAGCCACTGCAATGGCAGAATCGTCCGCGTCGTCGTCGTCGTGATGAGGAGGGCGGTATCAACTATTCCCCAGGCGGGCGAGTTGGGGTGAGTAATCTACATGCATACAAAATTTAGCATAAAAGACTTGCGAATTCGAGAACCCTTAAATGGAATTTAAATTTAACGTAATTTTATAAAGCAAGTAGCTGAAAGTATAATATGTGGCTTACGCATTGGATTATGATTTTTTCTTAACCTCTATACCTTTGCATTCTAAACAGCTTTATGGCAGCTCGCCCTCAAACCCGCATCCGCAGCAGCATCTGATGTCATCTTCCACCGGGAGCAATGTACAATCAGCTGGCGGAACCGATGGCGGCGGAGCCTCCCATCGCGGCGGAGAGCGCCAGAGCCACTACAACACCATCCACGACGTCCCACCGCCCCAGCACCGTGGCAACTACAAGGGCAATAACTACAATCCGCATTATCATGCCCAGCATTCTTCGATGGCGAGTGGCTCGCATCATCACCATCACCACAACGCCCTGTCGTCGCAGCAGCAGCAACATCACTTGACCACCGGCACTGGGCAGCAGGGCTCGGGTCATCACTATCATCACCATCACCACCACAATTCGATTGGCAGCAATGTGGGCAACAGCGGCGGCTTAGGCGTTAGCAGTGGCGGATCCGGGGGTGGCGGAAGTGGCGGAGGATCGGGCAGCAACAGTCTGTCCGGCGGAAGCAACGAGCGCGGTATTCACCACAGCTCCTTGGGCTATCAAGGCCACCAGCATCAGCACCAACAGCAGCAGCAGCAACAACAGCAGCAGCAACAGCAACAACCAGCCGCACCGGTGCAACCGCCGCAGTTCGATTTAGAGGATGCCGCCTTTCCACCATTGCCAGCCACGTCAGCCACAGCACCACATACACCTCAGGCCACTGGCGGAGCCTCCCTGCATAACTCCACGACTTCGTCCTCCTCGTCAACAAGCCTGGGCCAAAAGCAGACCCTACACCAGCAGCAACAGCAGGCGCCGCATCAGCACCAGGTGCTGAGCAGCAGCGTGGAAAGCGGTGATGAACAACGCTCAAGCAATCAGCAGGGAGTAGAGACCAGCAATATTCACTTGGCCAACAGTTCCACCGCCAACAATTGGGCCGAGAACCGCCTATCGGACGTGGTGCGCACTGGCGGTGGCGGTGGAGGCGGAGGCAAGGGCAAGGCTCGTAAGGATAACAGGCACCCACAGGGCCAGAACCAGCCGCATTTGGCCCACAACTATCAGCAGCATCAGCCGCGCAATCCACCTGTTAGCCCCACGCCAGTCCTGGGCGCTGAGTATGCGATCCAGATTCAGGAGGGCAACAATACTAAGAACGTTACTAAGCAGAGCTCCAGTAACAACGATTCGATCCATGTGATAAAGTGTCAAACACCAAATATCAATGCCAGCAGCAAGGAGGAGGCAGCCGGAGCCCAGCAACAGCAGCAGCAGCAGCTGGACAAATCAAACAAGACTGAGGATGAAATGCATCCAAAGCAGCCATCGCAGCAGCGACTGGTCGAAGGCTATGTCCAGCAGCAGCAGTTGCCGCTGCTGGCTGGCCATAACGAGTATTCCGCTGCCCTGGCCGCGGGCGCTGGCGCCTGTAGCGTGGTGGAGGGTGGTTTGACCACCAGTTTGGCCGAGTGCAGCCTGGGCCAGCACAAGAAGCCGCCCTCGGTGGCCGCCCTGCACGCCAAGAAAGACGCCAATTTGCTGGAGAAGGGCGCCAGCAAGCACAAGAGCGTGGCCACGTCCACGTCTACAGAAAACCTTTCGGCTGCCGCCACGGCCAGCAAACTCAGCTATGCCCAGGTGGCACAGCACCACAAGGCCGCTGCCTCCTCTGATGGCAAGGAGACGGGCTCCGGTGGCTCCACTGGCACGCTGTCGCCTACCGGCAGCCACAAGATGGACCTAGTCTTTGGTGACCCCGCCGTCGTGGTGGCGGCCGTGGAGAAAAGCGGCCTAGCCACAGTTTCTACCGAGAAACGCGTCGCAGGTGGAGCCTCGCCCGCCGCGTTGGTCGGCAAACCAGCTGGTGGACTTCCGGCCACCAACACAACCCAAGGCAGCAGTGCTGTCGTGGTCTCTGCCAAAGAGAAAGGTATGTTTAAAAGCCAGTA
This sequence comes from Drosophila simulans, assembly GCF_016746395.2. Taxonomy (NCBI): domain Eukaryota; kingdom Metazoa; phylum Arthropoda; class Insecta; order Diptera; family Drosophilidae; genus Drosophila; species Drosophila simulans. The sequence goes on from NC_052522.2 coordinate 3,184,591, forward strand.
AAGGGGGTTCTTTAGAATGAATTGAGTGAGATCTAACATAACTTATATCGAACAAATCTTTGCACACCACAGATAATCGTCCCAATGCCTCCGTTCGCCCACTGAGCAAGGAGAAACAGCAGCAACATTACGGCTCTGCTACAGAGCACAATACTAATGCCAATATCGGCTTGGGGACTAGCGGAAACCGCAAGTCCAGGGCCAACAACTCTTAAAGGACGAAGAGAGGTGAACCAAACCGCGTTGCCAAAGCGAGGCATCTGTGAAACATCTTTGCAGGATGCCTCTAAAGCTGCATCCGACTGTAAATATATGAAATTCCATGTGTAAATATGAGCAAACCCTTTTGTTAAACCTATAAGAGCTAGAGATATCTATAAACGAACTAAGGAGGCATATGACAGGTGAGTTGTGGTGCATATGTACCCTCGAAACTTACTATATACAGTCCGTTTTGCAGCAGTTGCCGCTGCTCGTAAGGACGCGGAAACGAGAGCTGAGGAAGGAGAGAGCAGCAGGCGATGCTTGGACCAGTTATCATATTAGTAGGCAAGGACGAAGAATGAATGGTGCATACCCTTTCTCCAGCTATATTTAATCAGTTATCAGTTAATGTTAATCAACCTAAGCTAATGTTACCTAGACTCGGTGGGTACCACACACAGACACACACAGCTTAGCGCGGCGCGGAGGAGCAGTACTGCGGCGACCGGAGACAGAGGAAAGAACAGACAAGAAATGTATGAGATGTATATGCCTAAGCTAAGCTATTATTACGATTACCAATAACGATGCCGAGTGAATAAGTCTTAAGAGGTTTGAGCGTAGTTAACTAACTAGCATCGAACGACAAAACAAAACAATACTAAAGCAAGCTAAGCCAAGCAATGGAAGAGAGGAGAAGGAAATGTTAGGTTTTATTGCTAAATTACCGATAACACGTCGATTTTACGATATATTATTTGCCTTTAATATTTCATCATTCTCATTTTTGCTTATACATCAGAACGTAATGTTTATAGCCAAAACAGAAGTACACAGATACGAGTGCGTAGCCCACATAGCTATGTCTCTGCTAGTCTCACAGGTTAGGGTTACTTCTATTATTTAGAAATATTATATATAATCTATATATATATTTATATACGATTGTTTTGAATCTTTTTAACATTTTAACGGATGATCTTGTTTGCGCAAGAGGTTTTTTTTATATAACTTGATTATGGGGATTCTCGTACTTAGTTCACGACTTAAGGGATCCTTTACACAGACACACCTGAATACGCCTAGGCAAACTTATCTTCTCCCAGACACCGACCCGTGAATGCCCCTCATTTTTATACTTAAATCGTATATCGTGGGAAGGACTTACATTTTAAAATTGCATTTGTTTCCACATGAAAGCAATTTTCTCAGTTTGATGGTTTCACACGTCTATTTCAACAAGCAAGGAACGAAAATGGAATGCATTAAGAAGTTCGGTCATTGCTAAATACTAAAAACTTTATCCTTACAAAGCGTAGGTGGACACAGCTCAGCTCATAAGACAAACACTATCTAATGTTATATTTACGACTTAGGACTCTATACAAAAAGTGCCATAACTAAAACACACACAGACACACGAAATTCTATGAGGTTTAGGAAGACACAAAAAAGGGCATTTAAAACGAATTCTTTACCAATGTTTTACTGTCTCTCGATTTGAAAAGAAGCTTCATCTCGCCGCAAATTATTGATGCTCACCTTAGGTATAAATTTGCATAAAAGTGCATTCATTTTAATTATTTTTTTCCCTTTTAATTTTTCACGATTTACGCACAAATTGATTTATGGAGTCTTAATTTATTCAAATTTAAGAAGCATGTAAATTGATTCCCGAAGCATTAAAACAATTGGCAAGGGACTAATGAAAAATAATCAGTAGACTTAAGAGCGTACAACACGATATCTACAAACTATTCTAGGCATAAGAATAAGTTTAGATATGCATATATGGATATTCACACTAAACTTAAAAACATTACTTCTTTTGTTAGTCAATTCCTTTGATTTGAGAACAAAACTGCTCCGCCCTTTCACTTCGACACCAAAACGAAAGCCATCATTTTCATTTTACCATTCACAACCTCACTACCAAAACGAAGAAAACCCGCGTATTATGTTTATCATTCTCTTTAATTAGATGCTTATGATTATGAACCCACTGTGAACACACTGAACCATGTTTTCCCAAAAGAAAAAGTACTAAAACTTTCATCCAAAATCAAAAACGAATGAGAAATGAAAAATGAACTCTAAACGCAAGACTTCCAACCAAAATGAAATTGAAAATATAAGAGAAGGATAAGAAAACTGAAAAATCAATATATATACACATATACTTTGTTTCTATGAAAACAATCGAATATGCTAAGTGCCTATACTAACTAATATGTAACATACGAGCAGGGTACAGACCGACCACTGAGCCAAGAACCCATGTGGCACCATCCGCCCATCAAGTCCCATTAAATCGCATCTGATCACAAACAACACACAACTGCCTCTAGGACATAAACAGCAATCTATCAATCAATCATTTATTATCAAACCACTTACACCTACTCATTAGTTCGCCCAGTCTATGCGCATCCTGGGCAGGTCCAGCGCACGGATAGTTCACTGGGATGGTGGCCACCACACAGATAGTATACCTTGCTCAGTGTTTCGTCTCGTACCCGCCACACAAATGTATCTTTAAATAATTCATAGTTTATAGTTTGTATCTTCCCCTCCAAAACGATGAGAAAGACCCAAGCAAACTGTAAGCCAACTAACCCCCAACACTCACACATTTCTTTGGAAAGTTCTCAAATGATTTTGTTGTGCTCATCACTCACTGTCGGCTGCCAACACAAAATTATACGAAACACACACCACACACACACTTCGAACATACACCCCTTACACACTGTACAGTTGAACCTCAATAGGGCGGACTGCGACTGGGACTGCGGACTGCGCCTTAGGTGAATCAATGGATGAGGAACAGCATGTGGCCAGAGTGGAGCCAGCGGATCGATGGGCGACGGCTCCAAGCTTCCGACAATGAGATGTGATATTATGCAATTGACAAATCATCAATTGTGTGCGACAAAAAACAAAAACAAATAAACGGAATGCGGGTTGGCCCGAGCCAGTCGAGCGTGCAACTCCCACTCGGCCACGAGACAGCCGACACTTGGGCACTTGACCACGCTGCCCATCCGCTCGCTGAGATCGAGGGACGATAGAGGACCGTGGCGAGAGATAGGGAGTATAGGGAATAGGGAAAGTAAAGAAACATTGTTGATGTTGAATAATTTTAAGGAATACAATAAATTAAATTAAATTGTTAAATTGTAAACCTCAGTTCTTAAGTTATTTATTTTTGTATACTTAAGCAGCGCATATGACACCTTGTTATATTTACAAAATAATACTATTGCAAGTTCAGCAGACATGCCACGCCCATAGAGCTATGTATTTCCCGCATTGCCACCACACCATCCCGGAACAAACCAAACCACACCCAAATCCCAGCACTTCTATCATACATATATCTCCTGCTCCTCAACCGAGACACTCAGAACCACACTGACACCTAGCTTAGAATAGCGATATGGTTTAGTTTTCGTTCTTAGACCACCCAAAAACGTTGTATTATTTAATCCCATGGAATGTGCCCCCCAACAGACCACTGTACATACCCTTAGCTATACATTTACGTTTCCGGGGGCAATCTCCTCCTGATTTCATGCGATCACCTTCTTTGGCACTGCCATCTAAATCGCTCTAACACTTTTGCGTTCGATGTAATTCCGAAAGAACTTTTGAGTTGTTTCCCTTTTGTTGCTTTGGCATTAGTTAGTTCACAAACTGATTTTGTACTACAGCAAACAACAAACAAACAACGCTAAACTAAAATGCTTACGCACATTGTTATCACTAGAAAAACAACAACAACAACACAAGAACAAGAAGAACATAAAAACAAGAAGAAAAACCTGTCTGTTAAAAAAACAAAAATGAGAATATGTAATATGAATAACGAGAGAAGTACATGCATACATATATAAATATATATATATAATCAATTTGTAATTGTACCGAAATTGATAACTGTAAAGTAACAAGAAGTTTATAAAATTGCATATGATTTAAACTATAAACTAACTATAAAGAAATACAATATCCCTCTATGCAGCAAGCGAAAGCGAAACCAACAGCAGTTATACATAATTGAATGTGTAATATGATGGCAAACATATAAATAAAAATATTATAATAAAACAAAACGAAAAAAAAAATACAAACACTGAGAAACAACCAAAAAACCAAAAAGCGTAATTCATTTCCTCTCTATGCTAGGATAGTTAAGCCTGAACCATTGAACAATTAAACAATTTGTACGTAAAACTAGACGATGAATGACTAGGCGATGATGATGTTGCTGAGGACGCAACGACATAATAGCGAAAAGTTTAAATAAAATTTATACTTGCGAGTTGAAAACAAATATGCGGCCGGAACTTTTCATGACCAATGCTCCCACTCGGGCCACTTTTAGTCTTGATTCCACTGTATGCCTCATATAATTATAAACCCCAGTAAATATAAAGCGAACGGCCGTTTTGTAGATAACCGAGGAAAACAATAAAGCGATAACCACACCCACAGGGGCCATGTACTCCAGTCCAACTTAGTGCCCAACCGGAGCCAAAGCTGTTCCTGATAGCCGTCTTGGATCCACAAAAAGGTATTCCAACTCATGGCAACAGGATTGGAGAATCCGTGCATCTTACTTACATGGATTCTACATCCAAAATTATGACTAATAATATTTATCGCTTACACTTTAGTTCCCCCTTAAAGGAATACAAAATTCCACTTTCTTGGGCACTACAAAACATTTTGTTCGTTTTAATTTTGAAACTTCTTTGCACTTTTTTCTTAAAGATCAGTCCCAAACAACTTTCACAAGTATGCTTAGGTACATAAATACTAAACGAGTAATACAATTCTTTTTTATCCATTTTGCTCGGGCATCACAAAGCATAGTAAATCATACATTAAATAGTTAGACAAGGCATATATGTATATACACGCATCGTGGGGTTACAGTTAAAACAATTATTAATTAACGGAGCAAACATTTTGGTAAGGACTGTGTGGCGTACGATGGTGTGTTGTGTGCATATAAAACTTAACCAAGAACACTTTCGCTGTTAAGTATAAAGAGTTGACCTAAGCGGTATTTGTGTAACCCTAATTAATCGTATATATAGTGGCTTTCGATCGCTGCCGTCTTGTTTAGATGCGACGCCGTCTTCACCTCGTCGTCCATGGGACCGGAATTGGATTGCTTCTGGCAGGGTTTGGTTTGCGTTTCCGTTTCGGTATCTGTTTCCGCCTCCGCTTCGTCCTTGGCGACTTCATCCTTCGCCGCGTCGCCGGCTCCCTCTTGGTCATTGGTCGCCTGGCTGCCATTCCGGCAGCGGGCTATCAGATCGCTGTAGGGACGGTCGTGCAGCAGGCACACCAGCACCACGGTCATATTGTCGCCGCCGAGGCCGCCCATTTGACAATCGGGTGCCAGGCAGTGGTTCATCAGCTCCTCGCAGATCTCCTCCGGATACATGCCCATGCCGATGCGCGTGCGACAGAACTCGAGCACTTCCGCATTGCTCATCACATCCCAAATGCCATCGCAGGCCAGCACGATGAATTCCCAATCGTCCATGATTTTGCGCGTCTCCACGTCCGGGTAGGCTATATAGGCGCACGGAGAACAAGAAACAAGGTGATAATGCTTAACAAGAACAATGGATGGAGATGTTGGTTCTCACCTGTGACGATTTGATCTTCCGGTCTTTTGTTCTCCTGCTTGAACACATAGTCTCCGAGGGCGCGGGAAAGCGCAAGATTGCCGTTCACGCGATTGAATTCAACCCATCCTCCGCCTTGGATGATCCGTTTCGACTCCTCCTCGTTGTTGGGCTTGTGGTCCAGCGACAGGACCTCCAGTTGTCCGTTCACGCAGGCAATGGCGCGCGAGTCGCCTGCGTTTGCGCAATACAGCTTGTTGTCCTTCACCAGAACCACTACGGCAGTCGAGCCGGCCATCTGGTCACCACATGTCTTGTTGCGTAGCATCACGTAGTCGATGTCTAGAAAGCCCTGCAATTGCATCATATATGAGTAAAGCATTAAATAGAATGGCTTGAAGTGCTTTACATGTTCTCAAAACTAGTGACTTTAAATGGCATTACATTTGAGATATCTTCACAAGTTAATCTGTTTATATGTGTTTTCAAAAAGTATATGACTTTAATAAACGTGAGACTTATAAAGATAAAAGTATAGAGGTTTTAACAAGTTGTTTTCATCCCATTACTTATCATTCGTTTTTTTGTCTATGAAACTTAACAAAACTTTGTGATGCAGATGAGTAACTATTTGTTGAAATGAGTCGCTTCATGTCAGAATAGGTACGTATTGTCCATACATATACATATTTACATATGTAAATCTTTGGTTTTAAGAAGTGGGTACCCTTATATACCCAAGTATCCAATTATCATATATTTAAGGACATAATCGATACCGTGCATAGCCGAAAAAAGACTGCATGTGGGGAGTACATATACATAGGTACTCCAACTGCCTTCAGCGATCTAAAAATGTCGCCAATCCCGCCATCTAAAAGTGACTCTGCCGTGACTCACCTGCTGCAGCGCCTGTTCGATGTTGTCGTTGTACTCCGGCCGCTTGAGAACGTACTTGTGCAGGTGCTTGCCGGCGTACTGGGCCACCGTGGCGCCTCCGTGCCCGTCGTAGACGGCGAAGAAGGCCGCTCCCGGATCGTCCGGCAGCGAGAGGATGTGGGTGTGCGAGTCCTCCATGTTGATGCGCCACCCCTGCATGCAGGAGCTGCCCACGCGGTAGGCGGCGTTTTGGCAGTACGCTGACTCCTTGGCGGTCACCGGTTCCGATAGAGTCTGACCCATTGCGGCTTGTATGGTGTGTGCTGTATGGTGTGCGGTGTGGAGTGTGTTGTGTGGGCTGACTGCTCGCGGGCGAGGGTAGTGTTATCGATTTACGTCGCTTTTCTGCGGGAAAGAAGACGTACAAGCACACGGGTTAAGTTAATTACGAAACTGACTGCTGCGGAGCGCGGAACGACCGACGGCCGACTGTCAACTTCAGATACGCGTGGGCTCCGGAGATTAGTATATCAGAGGCATAAGCAAACAGACGTGGAGATTTCAGGGCCGGATCGCGATCCGGAATTGAATTCCGCTTGGGTTCAAAGGGCAGGTGATAAATGGGCGTCGATAAGCCGGATATTACGGGCGACGTTTAACGTACTGCCTTAATGTGCTCCGTAATATGTTCACAGTTTGCAGCTTATTTAAACTTACGCAAAACCAGAAAATAAGAACAGAAAACCAGAACAACAGCAACGGAAAACAGGCAACAAAAAACGGAGAAGTGGAGAGAAGATAGAAGAGGAGGAGCGGAACACGCTGCGCTCATTACACACCTGGCGTTTACCGCTTTTGCTCGACCCTGCAAAGCGAGTACGCATCAAAGAAAAACTGTTCGGTAAAAAATTATTAAAAACTGCGCGTGTTTATTTTTTTATTTAATTTGTGTTTCGCAGTGTGAACGTGACTAAAAAACGGCAAATTATCAACTGCTTTTTAAAAGCGCATGGTTGCTGACCACACTAATGCCGGTACTGTTCAACACTGACAGAGTGGCGACCCTGCTTGGGAGTGCGTCTCGACTAAGCTTGGCAGCATTGGCGAAAGCTTTTTGGTTTTGGCGCCTTGATTTGAATTTAAAAAGTTTGAAATGCAAAAAAACTAAGGTTGCTACTTAATTGTACAAATAATGAGTGATGTTCTTTGGCTTTCCATTGAAATTAACATTTCGAATGAATTTTGCAATTCCAATGCAAATTTCACATTATGCGGCTACTCTTTTCCGCTTCTCATTTCGCCTTTTCGTCGTCTTATCTGCTCTTTTATTTTTTTTTGTTTAGCTGGCGAGTGCATTGAATTTGGCGAATTTCGCTTTGGGCTTGCGGCAAATATACGAATTCAAGGACAAATGACGTCAGCTAAGCACTTTTTGCGGTTGCCGCTGCTGCTGTTTTGTTGTTGCTCCCATATTGTTGTTGCTTGGGGAATTAAAGCTTGACTGGCATTCGCTGCCAACGCCTCTGCTTTCTATTTATTGTCTTTTTCGTCTTCTCTTTTTTTGGATTCTTTTGTTTTGCGCTTTTGGCGAGCGCAAAAAATGTATTAAATATTTGCACAGCAGCAGCAAAAGCAAAAGCCACAGAGCAATTTTTGATAAAGAACTTGTGGATGTATTTCAGAGGGCCCTCTCCATTTCCATTTTATTCGCATTATCTTTGACGCTCTCAAATTGTTTCGGCAAACAAAGTCAATCAGAACTTTGTTGTCGAACCTACATACTTTTATTTATTATGTATACTATTTGGTATCACCCGCCTTTCTTTATTTAAAAGTAGTACAAATTTGGAATTCAAACAATGATTAGATAGGAACGAACACACTTTCATACAATACCCAAATTATTTCAATTTTAAGGAATTATAATTCGACAGTTCATTTAGCTTTACTTGCTGCTAATCGTTTTTACATGTATTCAAATGCTTAATTTGGCTCAGTGTATTATATCTCTGCCTTTCTTATCGTTCTGTTTGGTCATTGAAAGTGCAAGGCGTCAACGTCGCTGCACGCATTTTATTTCCCAACCTCTAGAACGCACATTTATTATGCATTTAACGTTCCCCGCTGACGACTGCAACTATCGACCCCGCGCCCACCGCCCCCTCGCCGACGAACGCCTCTTGCCATTTAAGATTCGCTTTCGCTTCCCCTTTTATTTCAGCGCACTCAGTAAAATTTCCATATTGTTTGTCAACCGCGGATTGCATCCAGGCTCGGTTTCGGTCCCTGAATCGCTCTCCAAATCGGAATCGGAGTTGGAGGCGATCAACAGCTCCGTATGCAGTCTGCATGCAAATGCTGCACTTCGGATCGCAGCAGCACTGAGCAAAATAATATTTATAAAATTTATTTTATTTTATTATTATTATTATATTTTTAAATAAAAAAAAAAAGATGTACAAGTTCTCCTTACTTCATGTTTCAAATATTTTAATCTGGCCTCGTATATGCCAGTAGATTACGAATATTAAGTATACGCTTAGGTGGCAGACAAACAAAATGTATCTCTTCTAAAAATGTTTTTTTTTTTTTTAAAGTATCTTATATTATGCTACATTATTTCTCAAAGTGCATGTCCCGCTGACGGAAAGGGACTGCGACGGGGGCCGGACAGAGCAGGGCCCACAGATATCGTCAGGCAGTTCAATCACATTGCACAAAAGTTCGAGGTCAGTTATAAAAATAAAATTAAATGCCCTCGCTGGTCGCGTTCCCCCCACTCTCCTCGCCCTCCCCTCTCAACAGTGAGCTCTTGGATGGGATTGGAATTGGAATTGGATTGGGTTTTGTTTTACATTAATTTCTGTTTGAATGCGACAAAATGGGTTTCTTTGTCTTTGGCTAGCTGGCTGGCTGGGCAGGATCGGTATAATGGGGTTGCTGCACGCAGCTCCTGCTCCTGCTCCTGTTCTCTGGACCGCCATGGGACTGGGCACAAAGGGTATTGTTCGGGGACATTGCGGGTCACTCGAGTGGAAGTAGGCCACTGGAGTTCTGTGTAACTTGAGCACCGTCCGATCGGGATCGCCGATGCAATTGTGTAATGTGAGCCGCGGCAGGGCAATGACTCCTTTCCCAAGGATAATGGAGGAACTTGGTCGCAGGGCAGGAAATTAATCCGTTGCCATCTGCCAACTTACTTAGATCAATACTATCAAAGTATTGAGCACTTTTAGTTTGTGGTGACCCCAATCTAGTATGTTTATGGAGTTAGGGAAAATGGTGACCCAGACGCACCGTTTGAGAGCTGCGATTTCTGCGAAACCTAAAGATGAGATACAGATGCATAATAAATACGGCACCCGAAAAGGCAAGCTGCCCAAAGAATCAATGTCCATTGATGTACAGGAGGACGTGCGCTACTCTTCTTCTAAGCTCGGCTAACCAAGATATTGTTTTTGGCCAAGAGACGGGCCCAGACAGTCGCTGACCGGTGGAATGCTGTTGAACTTAATTTCGGCTGGCCGTACCGCAATGAAATGAAATTTCGATCATTTCCAGGGAATTCATGCCACAGATTTCGGCGCAGCGCGGCGCGGCGCGACGGTCGCGGCCATGGCCGATCCTCAAAACAGACCAAAGCCGAAAAACCAGGGCCAAACTAGTTGGACGGGCTGCCCTCCACTCCGCACTCGAGTGTCCCAAGGATCCCAGACGCAGGTTCATTAACTTGTTTGCCCCGCCGCGCGGAGGCTGCCTCACTTTTTTTTTTGGGGCCGCCGACGTCTTGCTCTTCAGCATCCACCATCCACCGTCCAGATTCGAGATTCGAGCATCCAGTATCCAGCATCCGCGACGAGACAATAATGATCTTCGCTGGAAACGCGAGCCCCTTCACCGCCAAAGTCCCCCATTCCCCCTGCAAAAAGATCCTCCTCGCCGGTGGTGATGATGGTGACTTAATTGCCGCACCCAAATGGCTGAGCTGGACTAGGGATTAGCACGAAAAGTATTCGATTCTCCAGAGCCGCATTGGCGGCTCTCCAGGGTATGAAGTCAAGTGAAAATAGTGTTGCTTGAGTGTAAGGTGCGGGAACTGAAAGATTTCTGTGGAAAAACATCGAACTTGATCATTAACCCATATAGTGCGTTTTTGTGGAAGGACTTGTGTGTTGGTTTGCACTAGTTTAAAAACTAAAAATAGTAATGGATAAGCCGCATTCGAAGCACTTAATTATTTTTGCTTTCTTTGAGCCAAACCAGTTTCGAGCCAAGTTTCAACTCAGATCGAAATGCAGATGGTGGAACGGGCCAAGCCCTATGATCCTTGTGACATTTGCTCATTTTTCACTGTCGCAACTCGCTGGCCGATAAAGTGGAGCACATTGTACTAGCCTCTGATTAATATGAGTTGTGGCCTGATATCGCTGCAGCCTTGGCCGAAGTCGTTTACTCAGTGAATCACTTGGCCTTCCACTTTTTCCAATGCTGGCTGGCACATGACTAAGCAGACCCTTGGGGCATGACTAAACCGAAGACAGTGAAAGATGTTGCTACACCTTGCTGTGGAGAGTATTTCTCAATCACTTTTGCTGCAAAATATAAATCTAAATTACACCCAAAGGATTCGAAATGCTGTTGTTTCATAACAACCCATGAGCCATACAAAAATTGGAGATCTCTAAATGCCTGAATGACTCTCAAAGAATAAATTTCAAAAATCACGAGCACTCAATGACCTTTGATCAATGTGCAAAATGATAAGCCAATGTGATTCAGTGCTTTAAAATTTAACAAACGATTGAATAGAACCTAAAAAATAAACAAACAACCAACTTCATATTACTGAGCAAAACTTTTGAAACGAGTGCAACGTTCGAGCATCGGTCGCACATCCTTCAGGAATCGCAGGGCGTCCAGAAAAGGTAACAAGTCGATGAGGGCCTGGTCGCGACTGCCGACTTCATAGGACTTGATGAGAATGGCGTTTCCCACATTTAAACTGCACTCCTTGCTGGAGTTGTCCAGCAGCACAACATTGGACAAATCCGGGCAGGCCTGCAGTACGGATTTGGACCACACTCCAAACTTTTCCATGTAATGCTGCCGGTAGAGGCGACTGTTCAGGATGCCCCGTCCCCTGTCCAGGAAGTCGAGAATCGGAGAGGCATATATCTCGGCTCCGGATGTGAAGACAGTCAGGTCGTACCACTTGGATACGCGATCGAGGAAGTGATCCAAATAGGGGCGCTTGTAGACATAGATGGTGGCTCCATAGGCCCCCAAGTAGAACTTAAAGTCGTGCGCAATTCTCGGTTTATTCTCCGGTTTCTTGCCCCTCTTTATAAACCACGACGTGATCATGGTGTTATCCATATCCAGGACAAGTGTTTTCCTGGCCACGAGACTCAGTCGGCTTTTGGAAACGGGCGACAGGCGATCCTCACTTTGGTAAATGATGGGAGTGTACTCCATGAAATCCCTATAAACCCTCTCCAGAAAGAACCACAATCGGGGAATCACCACACAGGTGATCACCATCACCAGACCCATTGTGGCCAATCCAAAAACGCTGCATGGATGCGTTAGGTGGATTGGTAATGAAGATTGGAAGTGGTGTGTTGGTTCTACTTACTAAATAATAAGGAAATCACTTTTGAGCTGCATCGCATGATTTTAAGAACAATATGCTTGCAAAATTAATTGTAATAGAAAAGAGTAGGAAAAACAAAGATACTAAAATTTCAATAAGTAGTAACAGAAATAGTAACAATTATTGTAGGGAGTTTGATTATTGAATGAGACCCACCCCTTGACAACAGAGTCGAAGTCGATTGCTACCTGATTGATTGCACACTGGAAAAAAAGTTTGGGGAAAGTTGAGGAGGGTGTTGCCTACCATAAAAATGCTATAAAGCACCGATCATCATCATAAAACTCTATAATGTGTTCCTGAATAAATCCCATAGATAAAAATGGAACAATGAAATCTTCTTTCACGATTAGTCTGCAATTTTCCTCATTATTTAGGTACTTTACAGTTATGGATATATAAAATAGTTATGTACCACAATCTAGTTGGTTTATATCGTATCGTATATGCCCCAAATATTGCGTATACGTCATGGGGAGCGGCGCATGCGAAGTGCGGTTAAGAATGCCATTAATCAATTTCGCTGCGACGTATATAATTTTCTTCCTGTTTGGATGTTATTAATCAAGCCATTGCCGATACCATATAATTTTCTGGCCGTGTGGATATTCGAGGAACTTGCAGTTCCACTTGCAGTGGGTGTTAAACGATCGGGATGTGCGTGTGTGTGTGTGTGTGTGTGTGGGGGAGTAGCGATATAAACAGCCGTGAAATGCAGTGCCAGCGCTGACGCACAAAGACGAGGATCGGGATCGGGATCGGGCTCGGGATCGGGCTCGGGGTATATATGCTATGTATGCAATATATGCTATATGAGGAGCAGCCACAGCACTGGCGGAAGTTCGCCCGGCGATGTCACTCGTGTAAAATATGGCACTGGCCTTGGGAGCAGCACGCACAATGTGACTGCGCCGTCAAGACGATTAACAGCAGAGGAGGCAGCCAGATCAGCCGGAGCTGGGAGAAATAATAAAGAGTGCTGCAACTGCAACTGTGGCCATGAAGCCAGCGGCGTCATCCAGAAGGAGAAGGAGCAGCAACATATTGTGCCCATCTGGACCTGGCCTGCACGCGATTGGGATGGAGTGCTAACGAAGTTAATTTTAATTAAATATAACGATGGATTTTCATTTGGAACTTATTTATTTATTATCACTATATTTCGATTAAAACTAAGCTTAAAATATGGCAAGAGGCTATGTTTTTTACTAATGAATTAGGTATATTTTATTGCTTACTTTTGGAAACTTTCATTTAATGTAGAAGCACCCATATTAATTGTAAAGTAACTGGAATCTTCCATGACAAGGTCCACCCCAATAGATGGATCATCCCACTCATTAGGTTTCTTCATCGTCTGAGAGGAGCAGAGGTCCCGAGGCTTGCGTTTTTGCGTTTTTGCGGTGACTGTGGCGTCTGCTGGGTGTCAACATTTAGCCGCATGTTGTGCGGCTGCCACAACTGCAGTTCCCCAATTCTGGATAAAAAACACGCCGTCAAACAGAAGGGTGAAATTAACTTCTGAGTCGGACGAGGAGCTGTTCTTAGCACCCGCATCCAGGCACATGTGCTGTTCTCCTCGACGTGCGACATTCGTACAGTCGCCGAGTCAATCAGACCGGAAAATATGCACAAATTCCAATGGCTTTTGTCATGTTGCAAGGCGATTGTGACTACATTTTTGCCATTTCTATTTCCCGAACAGCGACTAAAACAGTTGTGGCCATTAAGTTAATGCTATGAATGTAGTTACTGTTCTTAATTTCCCTTTAAATCATACAAAATAACTTACTAATGAATGAACCAAAGTCAATACCCTGTTTAAAACACATTTTCTTCCCTTAGAACTTTGTACCCCTTTTATATTTTTAATTGCAAATTAAAGGTGCCAAGTTTATGGGTGAAATTTGCGGCAAGTGGCGCCATTTTCGGCGCGGTGTATGGTTATCACAACGCTTATCTCACTTCGCGATTGTCGGGACCTGTAAACGCGATTTTGTCAGCCAGGTTTTTTGGCTGCCAGCACTTGACGTGTGTTAAATTAGCATTAAACAATAATTTTGTGCCTGCTTTTTTTTGGCTTAGCCGCTGTTGTTGTTGCTGTTACTGTTGTGGTGAATGCAAAATAAATTGCGCATAAAGTTTAATCACTTTGACTTTGCACAACACACACACACGCACGCACACACACTTGCAATGCCAAAAAATAAAAACGCACAACAAAAGATTCTCCACACACAGATACAAATACTGAATACAATATCGGCAGCAGCAGCGCAAACCAAAACAACAACGACGAGCCCAGTGGACAGTGCAAAATAAGTATAAAAATAAATAAAAAAAGTTAAAAAAAAGAAATAAATAAAAAATACACAAGGCGAAGGCGACGATGGCAACAGGCAGAGCGAGCGGGATGCAAATAGAGTCAACAACCTCCAGTGCATTACTCACTTTTAAAGACCGTGTGTGTCCTTCAACAAAAACTTTATCTCTGTCCCTCACTCGCTCGCTCTGCATCTGCATCTCGGCAGCTCTCGCTCTCGCTCTCTCGCTCGCTCTCACTCGAGCAGCGCGATTCGTTTTTTACTTCTTATAATTAAACAATTTTGCAGTTGCACTCCCCCAGCGCCCCCATTTCGTACTCCCCCCGCCGTCGTCTTTTTCCGGACAAACAGAACCCGAAAAAGTTAAGATCACAGAAAGAAATCGGATCGTAGTCTAACAATGGATTATACAATTATAAGGCGACCGTAATCTAATTAAAAGATGAACCTATTTTTCTGCTACTTCTATCCTTAAGCTTTAAAATTAGAATAGTAACAGAATTTACCTCTATAGTAGTAGTATCTTAACCAAAGAAATTCTTAATCATATTATCAGCACGATTTTTCTCAAAGTGCCATTGTTTTTGATCGCCATGGTCTTGTTCTTGTTCCCGGAGATTTGCACAAGTGTGCAGAAGACAGTCTTCTATCTCCACTTTATCGATGGGGCTTCGGAAAGTTTGTCGATTCCGCTGCTGCGCATTTTGGCGAGCTGCGAGATGAATAAACTGTTGTACGCTTGCGTGACCTGTTCGCCATCTCGGTTGCTCCTCCTGCGCCCTCCTTTCCTCTCACTCTACCCCCCTCCCCCCACGCAAAGGAAAGAGACGGAGCGATTGCCACATCCGCCCTGCATGTTTGTGCGCTTTTTTGTGCGGCTAATGTCATTGACTGCAATTTGTTAGCAAAGTATTTCGACTGATAAACAAAATCTACACGATGCCAATGAACCCGGCTCTCTAAAATCGCCATCCGAAAGCCAAAACAACCCGAAATTGCAATTTGCGCCCCAATTGGAGAGCAACTAGGTAGGCGTGTGTAACAGAGATAGCAATCGGGTCTTGCACTCGCACTCCCTAAGGAGCAGGGGTGGATTCTAACGGGGGTTTCGCGAATTCTTCTGCAACATATACATATGTATCTGCACCTTATGAGAGTTTCCACTGAGTTCTAAGTTGTGATATTCTAAGAGTTAGTATCTAAACTATGTATCTTTGTATAATTTTTGTTATTGGTCTGCTATGACTCCCATAACCCCTTTTTAGAAGTGCCTTTCCTTAACCGCCTCTGCACATGAGCACAGGTTGGCAATGCCATAAACAAAGAATTCCTTTTGTTTGTTGATTCGATTTTTGTTCTGCGATCTTTTTATTTCTTTGCAAATTGTATTTTTATTTTTAAATAAACAAGCCGAGTTCATTGCATTCGCCAGAATAAGAATATAACAAATACGGCACGAAAGGCACTCGACAACCGACAAAAGTCGCAAAAAACAGGAACGTCGACTGATATACATGGCGTATAATTAACGGCTGCGCGTGTGGAGAGAGTTCAAGTTAATTTATCAATTCTTTCTTTTTCGGGACCTAACAATAACCGTACTTGCACTTAAGTAGGCGGAGTGAAAGCCATGTCATTAATACATACATACATACATATATAGAATCAATGAACTGATTAATTGCAGCTGTGCAATGCGGGTGACATAGTTTACTCGATTAATTATGGTAAGTAATAAGGGTTTTAAATAATTGAAAACCCCAGCACTTGTGTGTATTATATAACGATGATTTAGCAGCACCTCCTTTATTTTTAAAACCAATCCCTTCAAGTGCGAACAGCTATGTTTTCCGCTCATCTGGCGCATTTATCAGATGGTGCCATATTTCCTCGGAGAAGAAGAAGGCATTGAATGTCAGTGGTGCTCGGATTACACTAAAGTCGGTCAATAACTTCGGAACCCTGCACAAAGCGTTTAAGTGACCACAAGTGATCAAGATGTTCCTCTTGTTGTTTACCCCCTTGCCAACTGATCTTAAGCTTGGGATGCCACGCTAGTTTAGTTGACCGGTTTAATGACTCGAACTTAATTTGCGCCCTCGGAGAGAGGAAAGTAGCCAGCAAAAAATGCAAGCCGAAAAATATGCGAAACAACCAGGCAGACAACACCCAACGGCAAAAACTCGGCCTGGAGAGAAAGAGGCAGTGGCAGCGACGCGTCTGGGAGCTTACAATGGCGGTCGCAACACTAGTGGCGCTTGTAAAAAGAGTCATAACATCAAAACACCAAAAATGGCATTCAAAATTATGCGGCAAAAGAAGTAACTGCAAAATATACTGCCATAATATTTTGAAAAATAAATTGTTTCACCCTTTTTGGAGATCTTAGAAACTTTGATCACTAATTGAGTCACTTAGCATATTTATGATTTTTAAAAATAATTTAAGATTCATAACATATTTCGACATTCCCAATGGTATATAATAAATAAGCAACCTAAAGCGTAAGATCCCACAATCTTGACCGCCATTGTGGAAAGAGGGGATCTGCGTGAGTGTGCGTGCGTGTGTGTGGAGAAGGGGGCTGGAGTGGGCGGGACAGGCTGCAGGAAGAGCCCCCCAGGCGAGCGTGTGTGTGTGAGTGGGTCGCCAAAACAGACAAAAAACGAGGAGTGCATACGTGCAGAAGCAGCAGTGCTGCCGCTGCCCCAAAAGAACGATGCTCGAACCGAAAGTAACTCATATTCGCGGCTGCGAGAGTGTGTGCGTGTGCGGCGACGGATCAGGCAAATATATAAAGCGGCGATCGGGCGATGCAAACTGCTCATTCCGTCGCCGTTCGTTCTGTTCGCTTTACTTTTCGTACTTTTCTCGCATATTAAAAAGTCAAACAAAATAATAAAATGAAGCGATCGCACACACACTCACGCACATATGTGTATGTACTTGTACATATATATATGTATATATGCATACATATATATGCACGCAATGGCCGCCATTGAAGCCGACTGCGCTGGCGAGAGTATAAAAGCATAAAATCACTTCGTACTCGGGTTTATTAAAACCAAAACTGTGCAAGTGTCAAGATCGGTTGGCAGCAGCAAAAAAAAAATATAAATAAGAAATATCCAAGGACCCATAAAATAAATAATCTCAATACCAAAAAGTTCTAGTGAAATTCACAATTCTGACTTGCAAAGTGAAAGTTTGGCCATTAAACGTACGATTAAAATCCACAACAGCACGATCAAAAATAGTATCAAGCAATTAGCGCAGAAAAAGTAAGAAAAAAAATGAAAAAAAAGAAACGCGACGCGCCCGCAAAAGCGAAAAAAAAAAATTAAAATCGAAAGTGTTCTACTGACATGGATTACTTTTTGCCGCCCAAACTACAAACACAACAAAAAGAGCAGCGAAACTAGCACTAGTTTTTTCTATTCACACATTCGGAGAGTGAGAAGAATCGGAGAGAAGGAAAGAGAGCAAAGGCCGGTCCGAAATAGAAAGCACTACACTGGAAAATCTGTTATACTTAATAAGAATGCAATGAAAGTAATACGAAACACAGATAGCTTATATTACTCTTCAAACTCTCGGTTGTTATAACAATTTTAAGATAGCTTAGTTGACATCGAGGTTAATTTTTCGAGTTGTACTTGAAAGCCAGAAATGTTTAGATAAAAAACATTGAAATTAAAATTAGATAGAAAAGATCTAATATATATAGAAATACTCCAGGGTATTGCCCAATCCATACAAATCGAGATTGATTCTAACCAACCAAACGTTCTCGCCGTGTAGATAGCGATCTCTTCTATTCGGCGGTGTACGTGCACTTGGCCATTTGTCTCTCCATTCTCAATTTTTCGCACCCCGCTCTCGATTCTCTGCGCTATTCTAGCAATTCTAATTCGCATTCTTGCCGTCTCGCTTTGAACTTGAACTTTAAATGCACAAACCATAATCGTGTATGTTATGTTGTTGCTGGCCGAGGGCGTGCTCTCGCACTCTGGCAAACATTGGCTCTACGAGTTTCTATATATACGCAGCGCAATCAGTTGCGAGGCGGCACTCGTTCCATTTGGGCGCTCGACAATCGCCCGCTGATCAGTTTTCGACTGGCTTGCAATTAATTCGGCTCTTGACGAGCCCCAAAAGTGAAAGTCGCGAGTGAAAGACGTGGCAGTTTTATATTAAAGAAAAATCCGAAAACGGGCAGCAGATCAAACATGAACAGTACGCAAAACACGAAATGCGAAACGGCGGCAACAAGTTAATAAATTAAGACGGCAAACGAAAAAATCCAGATTCCGAGCACTGCAAAGAAAGTGGCACAAATGCTTTGCTTTTATCATAAAAAATTCGCAAAAAAAATTTACAAATAAAACGAAAGAAAAGCTGCCACTATCCAAATCTCACCGTTCTTAAACTAAAGTTTCCTTTTAAATCTAGCCTCTACTAGGCTTTGTCTGTGCATTCGAAAGCCGATCAGACATAGCCTATAAGAGGTTAGGTGTACCAAGGCGAACAATCAGCGAAAACGGAATCGATTACAGTTTTGGAGATCGAGAAAGGTGGAGAAGAGGCGACTGCCTGATAAGCACTGACCCTCCAGCGATCGCCAATCAATATTACTTTCCACCTACTATCTCCCCCTTTCAGCTGGTTTAATTTTGGATTCCCCCATCTGGTTTGCCTATTTTCCCCTGGCCTGCGTTATTTATTAGTTAATAAACCATTAATGTATACTTGAATAAAAAGGCGTTTCTCTGATTTTTGATGAGTGTGCGTTTTCATGGGACTCATCGAGCGATTATTGCGAGTCGGTTTGGCGACTTGGATTTGTTGATTTTACTTTGTTCTCGGGTTTTGCTGGCCACACAAAGCGGATTGGATTTCAGTTTATTATCGCATTCGGAGGCGCCAGTCTCCAAAACAGCTGGTAATTTTCCAATACATGAATGGCAGGAAAATCCATCTGCGTCGTCATGAGAATTCTATGTGGTGGAGTCCACCCACGATGATATGTATTAGATTTGGGAAGATTGTTTTAAATAACAGTAGTTTTTCAATCTACTCGTATGAATGCGATATTAATAAAGAAAAATGATAAAAAAATATTTTATCCGAATTTGTCTGTGAATAAGACAGGCATATTTACAATTTGAGTAAATTGCTTAAAATATGTATGTACATGCATATGTAAGGAAATATTGGTCGCGGAAGAAAAGCATGGTCCGAGCAAGAGCGCGACAAGAGAAGCAGCAGAAGAAGCGACAGCGGAATAAAAGGACAGAGACAAGAGAGAACAGAAAAGGCGGGATTCGGTGTGTGGAATTCACCAGAGATAGCAACACAGCAAGTGTGTAGTAAAGCCGAAAGTTGTTAAAGGAAAACCTAAACGTTGTAATAACCGTGTGATTTTCAATTGTTAACTATAATAAAACTCTTACATGTATTTTTCATAAAAATAGGATATCAAGTTGGTACGACATCGAAACAAAAACGATGCGAATAGAATTTCCAAAGCCGCATAGAGTTTTTCGATGATGCACCCGTAATTAAAAATATTTTTAAATTTTAAAAAGTATACAACGGTTGCACTGCTTGTAAAAGCTTAAAAAGCTTTTCTAGGGAACTTTCATACACGATCATTTTTCGAACTGCTTTAAGTAAGGTAAGGTTAAGTAAAGTCGATGTAAAATACTTTACATAGACAAATAAACTATAGCGTGGAAAGATACAATTTCTTAAATAAATACGCACAAACTAAATGTTTTAGTTTACTATATAAGTTTTAATAATTTTCTAAATTGTATATTTAACTATCATTATATTAACATTAAAATAAAATATTTTTTGACCCACAAAATAGTTTTTTGAATATTGAACAAATTTAGTTTTAAAACATGTATAGTCTAATTGAAATAGGTTTTAAATCTTAAATTCGATAAGTCTTTTGGTCCAAGAAAAAGCTTTAAGCTTCTCAGGGCCTACTGTGCTTCTACTAATTCTTTCATGAAGTTTCTGCAGATGGCTCCTCATTTGTGGAACTTCAATGGGTCGTTTGCGAACTGGAAGTTGAGTTAACTCCCACATTGGCAATTCATTGGCTTCTGTTGCCTTGGTTTATCTGCACAGGCTGCACATAAAACACGTTCGGAATGACCGAAAATGCGTATCAGACAGACAGTCTACCATTTCGGTGGATTTCTCACACATAAAATCCGAGTTGAAATCGAAGACATTAACCGAAGGAAAACGGATTGCAGCGCAGCATCGTTCATGTCTTCCCTAATGGCTTGTACATGGCACTTGAGCACTCTGCCGTGCCGTATTTATGGCCTGCACTCTACCATTTGCTTTTGTCTGTGCACAGGGAAAAAATTCAGAGAGTAAAAAGGATAAACAAGTTCCATTAAAATGAAATACTTTTCGGTGAATGCAATTTAGTAAGTGATAGATTTGAAAAGCCCTATAGAGAAACACAATTTACCAGAAATTTTTAAGCCTCTCAAGCAATATTAATGTTTATATCTTGAATATTCTAAGAACATCTGTGACATTTTATTTTTCTCAATGGTCACAACAAATTAATGTTGTGAAATTCTTTAATGAACAAGAAGAAATATTGTTGAGTGTGATTTTACTATTTTCCAGCTGCCGGCTGCGCACGCGGCTTATGCAATGTGCAATGTGAGGCTCATCATCATGGGTCTAGCCCGAGTACATGGGCTAACATTTAACCCACATCCAGCTGATGGGTCCGTTCCTGGACCATTGGCCGCGGGGAATGACCTTCCCCCCATCTCCTAAGCCAGCTTCTTCCGCGGAATGTGTTCGAATTTGTCGGAGTTAATTGAGTGACACGCCCACCGCGACCAGTGAACAGGCAAAACAAATGATTGCAGTTAATTAAATTTAAGCAAAAGCCCTGCCAGCAGCTACAAACAGCATCAACAGCGTTACCAATTCATTGCAGTAATAAATTGACCCACTTTCGAATCTGCAACCTGACCCAACTACATGGCAAATGTAGAAAAACAACAAGCGCCAAATGTATATATAAAAAAACATACACAAAGCCCAAAACAAACTTGGCTGTAAAATCGACAAGCGCCAAACAACAACAAACAAGCCAGAGCAGCCAGCAAACCAGCAAAACAAACTCAACACTTTAGTGCAACAGTTTAGTGTCAGGCAAAACGAATGACTTAAGAAACGAACGCGACCGCCCGACGACAGTCGCCCCAGTCGCTCACCCTTCATCCATACCCTCTCCCGCCCGCTGAGGCCGTCTGCACGTGATCCGCCGATCAGTGATGGCCACTATTGTTAACCAAAATGCGGTTGGTAAAATTTGCATATAAGTTACCGTAATTGTATCGAAAACTAGCGGATTTTTTGCACACAATATGATATTATTTCTTTTCAGCTGTGAGTTTAGACAAATGGTCAGTTATTTCGCCTTTAAATATTACAAATTAATTATTTCTTTTTGTGTTGAATGGGTGGTTAGAACTATTGTACATAGGATTATTTTGATTCCTTTTGGTTGAAGAGCATGGAAAACTATTATATACTTTAATTGAAACTATTGGTAGTTGCTAACTAAGTAGAATTTCGTAATCTAAATGCTAATGCTAAAAGCATTTTTTTGTAGACGTAAATTTCCTTGTGAATAGCTGGCACCTGCTGAAGTGGAACAATTTTCACGATATTCGCTTTAAAACGGCCAAATTCGCCACTCTGTTTGCCCGACCAACTGCACCACACACATTGCACACACGAGTGTGTGTGTGTGTGCTCTTCTCGAAGCCAAGAAAATTAGTCTGAATCGGAATCCGAATGGCGCGCAGTAGCCAAGAGGGCGGACTCGGTTGCAGTCAGCGCCAATTCAACTTCAACTTTGAGCGGCAATTGTTCGCCACCAGCCAAGGTACCCAAGAAAATGGGGGGGAATTGAGTAATTGACTTCATTGGCTGCTGCGCCGCTTTTTTCCTGTGGCTTCGAGCTGCTTAGGTAAATTGCAATACTCTGCAGGCAGATTAGTTGCGGAAACGGGGATGATTGGGCAAGTGCAGACAGAATCATTTGGGCGGTTTTCGAGCCTGGGAGAAGGGGAAGTAGCTCAACGGATTGTTGTGGGTGGAGTGGCGGTGAATGGGATATGTAATTAAATTGGGCCATTTTTTGTCACTGACAAAATCATGTCACGAATAAACTAGTTACTACTCAGTTATTTAGGTAGTTGTTCCACAAATTGCATACTCTTAAGTCAAATAATTAATCTGATGGCTTGTGAAAGTAATCATGGATAACATTCAATGGAACAATAATATCAGCCAATGACTAATAGCTAATTAAAATAAATAAACTGTGATGATAATCCCCCCTTAATCGAGCGCAGTGCACTCGAAAGCCGTCTTGCGGGGATTACTATGTGAAAGATTCTGGGGTGCCAGCAATCTCTTGGCCACCAGCCACTTGTCCGGCTCAGTTCAGTCCAGTTGGTTTCCAGTGAGGCGGTCAGTCGGATTTCATGCTCTAGATAATAACGTGCAGTTGCTGCGAGTGCTTTGAATGCAAACTTTTGGGCTGCTTGGCAGCTAAAAGGCGAATAAAAACACACACATGCGCACGAAATATAAATTAAAACTTGATATTTTATTGACTTTCAACATTGGACGGGTTATTACCCGTCGAATGGAATCTACACGATTTAATTTACCGAGTGGATTTGAAAAGCAATTCAAATGCGAGTCGGCCAGTAATCCAACGGCGATAAAAACCCAACTTCCATTGTCTGCAAGGTGTTAAATATTTGTTGTATAATCCGCTCCACAAAAAACACAAAAACGAGCAAACTGTGTTGGGGTATACAACTTAAAAATCGATTAACATCGGCGTAATTATGGACATAATTTTTGGTGATCAAGTGTGGCAACAACAAAATACCCCTGAATGAAAGCGGTAAATGTCAAGAAATTAGCGCAAATATATATGTATGGATATGTATATACGGGCCACAAAAGGTATATGTATGCATCTGTGGGTATATCAATTTTGAATGTGAAAATGCTTAAATACCAGTGACCAAGTGCACCCTTGAACTTGAAATGATTTAGGGACGACTTAAGCATGGCTTAACTTTCACTTTTTCAGCCAGCCTAAGACCGGCTTCTGATCTTCAGAAGGGTTTTCACACATATTTGCATTATCTTTTGTTTTCTTTGGGGGAAGGCAAACCGGGTAAGACCAGCCATGTGTCTTTTGGTCCGAACGCGGTGCGTGTTGGCCCGAGCTGACAAGGTCAACACCTTTCGTTTCCTTTTCGGGTTCCACTGGCGATCGCATATTGGAAATGAGCCAACTTGTAGAGCACTCGACTTAATTGACCAAGTGCAGCCGGTAAGAGATACGACATTGCTAGTTGCCACTTGTTAATTAAAATATTTGAAGTAATTACATAAGCAAAGTCAGCTAATTACCAGCCACTCGAGACTCAACCAACGCCAATAGAATGACAAATGTCCGGGCGCCAATAAGATAATCAATCAGCTAGTCTATATAGTCTATTATTAGATCTCTTCGGTATTTGGTCATTTAAATACACACTCATAAAGATACCTTGCTCCCCCAGTTAATGTGTGTTATTTAGATACTATTTTCTGAGGCATATCTTTAAGAGACCATAAAGTGAGGCCATTTGATGAGTTCTTAATTCGTGATTCACACGTGAACAATTTAGGGCGATCGCTCACTAATGGATACTTAAATTGTAGTATTAAAAATACATTGTACGGTATCAACTTAACTTCTTCATTCAACTTAATCGCGTCTCTTGCCCTTGAACTACAATAAAAATCCCAGACCTGCCAATCCCGTCACATTAATCTCGCTCCATCAGCCAATCTGTATATGTATCTGTGTATATATCTGGCTGATAGTCCATCAAGTGGGTGCTCAATAAGTCATTTAATTAGCTAATCAATCAGTCATCCAGTCAGTGACTTGGGCTCTTCGAAGCCTTTGCATTGTGTGGATTGGGAAGATATGTTTATATCTTCCGAACTGATCCCAATCAATAGCTTCAATTTGACCGCAGCTGCCGTTGCGCCTTTAATTAATCCAGTTTTAATGGAGTGTCTTGGCTAAATTAGTTTGACATTTAAGCCCAGGCAGTTTCGCATCAAACGGCCGGTGGGTCGGTGTCTGATTCCGTGTCGGCTGTGGATCCACCGCCGGTCATAAATTCGTTGTTCGCGCTCATCATAAATTGCCTTTTAGAGCCGAAAGAGCAACGGCAAATGTGAAAAGAGCAGTGTGCGATGCCTTTGGCATTCAAATGACCAGAGTCTCTGACTTGGCCAAAAACCCCCAGATACTCGGGGGCTGGTAACTCAACCAGTTACCACTTGAGGCGGGCGGGCTCCTAATCAGACGTGTTTGATGAACTTGACGCAAAGTTAGCAGTTGGCCGCATAGCCAAGTAACAAAACCACAAATATCCAAATTAAACAGAGACGCTCACACAGAAGATACCCAAATGAAACCAACAACAAAATCACACCGAATTACCTAAAAAGAGAAATGAATAAAACTAAAAGTTGTTCTCATGCTAATTTAATTTTATACGTTTTGTGGTGTCGGCCATTGCTCGCCTTTATTTTATTTTAATTATGCTAATTAAAAACGAGAAAGGAAGGACAGCTGGGCGGACAACTCAAGACCTAGAATACACTTAAGTTTATCACCTAAAAATCTGCAATGGGAATTATATGACTTTTTGATATTTGATAACCATTAAAATCAAATCGATTTGAGAACAGGCTTGATACACAACTATTTCGTTTGGGTATAGAAGAAATTGAATAGCTTCATTTTTAGGAAAACAGATATACCCATAGATAGTGTACATATAAGGGGTGATAGAAAGAGAGCTCCATCCAGAACTGGTAATTGAAAGCGTCACACATTCGGCAGTTGAAACTGGCTAATCAGTATTCGTCCATTCGCCTAGCCATGAAATTCGAGATGAAGAGCCTACATTTTGAATACTCTAATAATCAACTGGCAGCTGGAGCTTTATTCTCCGAAATGGAACCAGTTGGCACCACCAAGCTGCCAAAAGCAGCGAGTCCACCACACTTGGCGGAGTCTGCAGCTAAGTAAACCTACCTCAATGGCCATCTCTTTTGGCCATTGCGAATGCAGCGGATGTATCTCTGAGATACAAGTGCGCTCCGCACGAGAGCGATTCAATCCATTCCGCTGCGATGCGATCCGCGTATAAAACCAATTTGAGCGGCGGCCTGCGAACCAGTTGAGCGCCGACTTTGCAAACGTTTTCACGTCTCCAGGCCAAAAAACACACACCGTAAGCTAACGAGGCCAACACAAATGCATTGGCCAAAAAGACACGGCAAACAAGTAAAGACAATTCCAAACGAAACACTTTTCATTTCGCGCCTGTCTTTGCGCAGTTTCTTCTGACTTTGCTGGCTTTGTTTGGCTTTGTTTTGGCGCTGCCTTTTTTGCGGACCAAGTCAAGTGTTTGGGCCAAGTCTTTGGGCCGTTTTATTCGTTCAACGGGCGCTTGAGCGAACGGTTGTTGCTTTGTCTTTTAGCTTTGGCTTTGTATCTTTGCATCCGACGGATACGCGATTCGATTTGAGCTGTGCCGCGACTTTGAGTGTGTGTGCGTGTGAAGAAAGAGCTATATTTATATATACATATATATAAATATCTATATATAAAATATATTTTGTTGCCGTTTTCTGGCTGGTGAAATAGCCATAGCAATCCGCCATCGTAATAGCAATAGTTTTTCCAGTGTTCATTACATAAAGTATCGACGCCAAATTTAAATATCTCTGTATATACGCATGCCCAGCGAGAAAATCTTATGCAAATGCGTTTTCAAAAATAATTAAGCGCCAGCCTCGAGATTTGGCAAGAAAGTCGTTTGCAGTGCCTCAGTGACTTGGGATTTCTCGGATTTAATGCGGATTTAGTTCGAATTTCGGATATTTGGATACGCAGCCGCAGTGCAACCTCTAAATCAAGGTAGGCCCTCGGCAAAGTGCAGCCTGCAAAACCCCCATTATATAATGCGTGTGTGTGCTCCCAATTCGAACTGGCAAACAAACAAAACTTACATAACGATCTGCGGGCCACGCACATAATGATATATCGCTATCGGCGCCATTAGCATAATTCAATGCCTACCAAAACACCAAAATCTGTCACAAATCGGAGCACTTTGCGTAAGCGGCGATCATTACGAGGCGTTCGAGTGGATTTCTTAGTTCGGGCTAATACCTTAAACTTTGCCATTCAAATAACAATGGTGCGGTGAATAGCCATCGCATGTGCGGCATGAATATGCAAAAGAACAAGTAAACGAGTTGCTCAGCGGGATATCTTAGAGATATCGCCTGATCTTAGTTTAGACAGCGGGGAGAGATAGCTTTTTTTCTAAATATATTTTTCAAATTTAAAGATAACCATTAAAAGCAGTATTGAAAAATGGTGATAAATAATCGCATTCGTTTATTTTAATTATTTGCTAGCATTTATGTTTGCATGTCAAAACAATCTTGATCAATAAATAAAACACTGAGGAGGCTAAGGCGGAACAATATATATATATTTTGCTTTATTTATCGTCTAACAAAATGGCCAAAAAGGGGCTCTAAAAGTTCTCATAAACTAATTGGCATACCCATCCATATCTCAACTACTTTTAGGCTAATTGGAACGCTAACCAATATTTTAGATGATTTTATTAAACCTTTTTGGGAAATTTGATAGTTTGACCTTATGGCTAAAATAAACTTGATATGCGATAGCACTAATTAGTGTTAATATTATGCAAAAATCAATTTTGATAATTTCCAAGCATTTTTTTCAATTAGCAAGTTCTGTTTGGTGTAGCTGGTTTCGGTTTGCCTTTATTTTTTCGCGTTAGGTGTAGGAATGTATAAATTCTTTGGTAAATTGTATAAAAACAATCCGATGGAGTCACTTGCATTTTCCGTTCATAGCCAAGACGAAGCCAAAAGCTGCCATGCAATCGATGACTTGGACAAAAATAACTTGTTGCCTGCGATTGTTGTTGCTGCTGCAGGTTAAATGCAACTGCCGCAGCAGCTGAGAGTGCATTGAGATTGAGAGTCACAACAGCCACCCGCTTATTTTACACTCAGAGAAATATATAGTAAATACCTCAAGCAATTGGAAGCATATCAAAACAGTAAATTTTACACATAAGCTTAAAGTTCCTAATAGGAAGTGATAGCTTCTTAAATAAATAATAAGATGTTTTAAACATTTGGAATAATTTCTTTGAAAGGCTCTTATTTAGTTTATTGATACAATTCAAGAAGAACACTGTGTTAATGTTGTCAAGTGCAGCTAGGCATCGAATTCTTGGAAAATCTGCGCATTTTTAGCCGAGTATCTGTGTCTGCGATGGCGTGTGTTTTTATTTATTTATCTCTTATTTTTTGCCAACATATAGGTATGTACATCTCTGCGTTCAATTGCACATCAGCTTACAAAGTATCCGTACCCGCAGTTGTAATTTATTTGCATTGTTTAGCTCCGTACCGTTTTCTTGTGTGGCTGCAATGCGACTTAAACTACACAAAAAAAGCGGCGATTTACATAAAATTTATTGCTGCCACATTACAAGTTAGTTAGTTAATGTTGCCCGCTGGCTGAATGGCTAAATGCCTGAGTGCCGCTGCTGTTTAATTGTGTGAAAAGTGCTTAATGCAACGTGTGGATTGGATTGGATTTGCCCAAGTGCCGGCACATCACGTATACGACACGTGGCGAGCCTTGAACTCGACCAAAAGGGTTTCGCTTCAACCGGTTCGGCTTACATTCGCAATTGAGAAATCAAACCAGAATCTATTGGCCACCTCACCCATTGGCCAATCGCGATCAAATGCCAAGTGAAGTTGTTTCCAGAACACATTCATTTTTCGGCAGACGACAGTGTTATATATAATCGCACAGATAAATTATTCAATTTATGTTAACTAATTCTTTTAAATTATGGATTTACCGTTTGCGTCACAGTGCCTTTATGGTTGTCGCGGAAAGATTTTAAAGTGTGCGATCATAAATTTGGTGCTAAAATGTGCAGAGCATTGGAACTTGTTATACGAGAAAATGAAAATAAATTGGGGTATTAAAAAAAGATCAATCTTAAAAACAGGCAGGCTTTTTTCTACTCTGCAAATACTTCCGATATTCCTAATCCGAATTAGTATATTAGGAACTAGACTAGCTTAATTATTTTCACAAGTTTTCTTGATAGATGTTAAGCCTCTTAGCCACTTATGTCCTTGTTTTGTTTTATAAATAGTATGTGACTAATGTTAACAAGAATCGATGGCAGGCTTAAAAGTTCCCCGCGCTCACGAACAAATTTTGATCTCAATATCACACCTCTTCTTGCAAAAGAGCCAACAAGTCCGACAAGTTTAAGGCTTAAGATTTAATACAAGATTGCGAAATAAAAAAAGGTATAAATAAAAATATAAAATGCTGTAGCCTTTGCAAATAGTTGGTTTCCGTGGCAACATCAATGTCTAATGATTTTGATGGTTTTCGTGGTCTTGTATCTTTGTATCTTTCTGGGATGCAGGCCTAATCCGCACTTCAAAGGCAGCCAGAGGGCGAATTCGCACTACAAATTGGATGAGTTGCGATCTTTGGCTGGTCGAGGGTTGTCAGATCTATGAAGTGAGGAAGGGCAACTTCAATGAGATGTTACCGTGGCGAATCTAAAAATATCAGCTTAAACTCGGCGCTGGGTATCTGCCCAGATAACCGAGATATTTCATCGGCATCATCAGCCAGCCGGTGGTGATGGCGGTTATGCCCTTGTAACGATTGTTATTTCTGGCGAAGCACAAAAGCTGATATGTTAATGACGGATGGACATCGTCTTGGGATCGAAAGACCCATACTTGGTGGTCAAGCACAGGTACATCTGTATGTGCAATCGGTAGCCGATCGATCTTTTCTTTTCTGGCAGCTGCTGATGGCATTTAAATCACTGAATTGGCATTGTGTGATCGATCGGCATCTCGCTGCGTTTAATGGAATTTTAATTAATTATTAGTTTCGTGCGACCTTTTGAGGCCGCTTTCCAGCTGCCCACCGCTACTTCCTGAACGCATATTTTGTAGGGTTAACAATGGGATTTAGTTAAAGACTCTATTCATTGATTGCGACTGCCGTGGAAGGTTTCTCTGCTAATGCCACAATGTTCAATGTTCTTTGCAAGCTACTGTTGGTGCGATAAAAACCTGATCCATTCATTATAAATGTTTCTCATTTAATTGGTATTTTTTACAAGTATCCAATGTCCATTGAAATATGGTTGCTTACCCAAACAAGAAATTAAGATGCAGTAATTGATTGGCTTATATTTTCCCACTGCCAAACGAGTTGTCACCTGACTTTCTTTAAACTTGAGCATTGAAATTTAATTTCCTCTCCATGCCAAGCGGTATTTCCAATTTAATAGATCTATAAATTCATTATTTATCGTTTGAGTCCGAACAGTTTCCTTAAACTAATAAGTTGGTGTAAACAAAAAATAAGCCATAAAAATATGGTCATAAGCTGTCAGGCTTTTTATTGCTTAACTTAATTATTTTGTCGGACATATATCAATTGGATTCAAATGTTATGTGTTTTCGGTAGGAAAGTAATCGCATCATTAATGGTGCCACTCTGTATCAGCTCTGAAGATGGGCTTAAGTTCAATTTAAACATTTATCGAAATTTAGATTTGTAATTGAAATGGGTATAATAATATTTATAATAGTGCTATTACACGATGTACATCATGCAATTTCCTTAGGTTTAATTGCTTTTATATAATCTTGAATATTAATATTTTAGTGCTTACATATTGTAAACAATTTGATGATGTCTATGATCTGACACAATCGTATTTTAATTAAATATTGAAAACCCCTAGGGCTTTCTTCAATTTATTTTTTATGTTTTCAATTATCATAAAAGCGGTCAAAATGCTGTTTTCGTTTTGCGCAAATGTAAATATGCATTCGAACATATAATTAAAGATATAAGCCTCAATTTTCCTTGGTAATTTCGCTGTCGTCGTTTTCAAACACGTTAAGGACGTCTAACTTTGTTTTTAGTAAATTATGTTAAATTTGTGGGCTTTGGTGTAGCTGTATAGTTTTAAGCTCGCTTTGATTGCTTCGTTTTAGTACAAGTCCGCGTTTAAGCCGGTTTTACTGAGCCGAGCGATCAACTTGTCATCTCTTTTTTGGTTTTATTTTTCCTTGTTGATTTGCTGCTGGATATGTGTGTATGTTTGCGTTTTTAGCAATATTGATTTTTCGCATTAAGCGCATTTCTGCGTACCGAATTTTCAAGGCCAATAATCGTCGTTGTCTGGATGAGGATGAGGAGGGGGCGGGGGGCGGAAGTGGGCGGGCAGGCCAGGGGGTTGCTGGTCAAGCGGGTTTTTCATTTGGATCGCGGCTCAATTAAACGGCAACCATTTATCGTTGTCATTTGTTCGCGGTATTTCACCGTGCTTTTCCGAAATCGAAATGTGTGCAAAAGTCCAAGTTTGAAGTGTCAACGCTGTCGGCCTAATCAATTTGGCTAACCGCTACTTGGGCGTCGGATGGGATGATTAGGCCATGTTTGCCGCCCGGTTATGCAAGTGCTGGCCATCTATCCGAGATCAGAGATCCGAGATCCGAGACTGGAGATTCGAGATCCGATCCCATCCGATCAGTTCCGGCGGAGCGGTGCGAAGCGGGGCGTGGTGGTGGCAATAAGCCATCTCAGGTGTCGTCATCGCCGGTTTTCAACATATTTCTGCAGCTTTTTATTTTTTCCAGCCATTGTTGCCGCTGCTGAGCGGCAGTTCCGCCAATTAGCGACGCTTCCGCTGCTGCACACACACACATGCGCATATGTACGTGAAATAATTTTCCCCGCTTTTCCATTTTACTTTCTTGCCTATTCACCTCACTTTGTTGCACATGCTGGAGCAGAAAAAAGCGCAGATAAGTCTCAAATTGCCTCCTCTCGGTCTTGTTAACTTTTTTTTTATTGTTTAATCATCGATAAATATATTTCACTCACCAGTATAATTCCAAAAAATAATTTCCTGGTAAAATTAAAAAAAGAACGATAATTTAATATAATTTTGATCAAAAGTAAACATTAATTCAACCATTTTGCCATAAAGCAGCAGGAGTAAAGTTTACATTAAACTCAAGGGCACCACTTTCTTTACCCGCATGCCGTTGCTTCATAAAGAAACAATTTAATTTGATAAATTTGCATAATTTACAGAGCCAAAATGCCATAAAACATTGCGCCCTCGGTTACGCGTCAGAAATTAACAAATTAGTGCGATGTTTCGCAAGGCAACGCCAACAAACTTCCGAATTAGCCACAAACCCAATCAACGAGAGTCCACTGAAACCCCCAATCCCAAAAAAAAAAAAAAAAACAAAACGAAACGGCCCGAACATAAAATGTAAAATGAGACTTTCAAAATGTGTTTCCAAATTGAATGCCACACATGCCCGTGGCATGCAGATGGCCCACAGCATTGTACTTGCCAGTTGCATCCGAGGAATTCGCTGGCCAACAGAATCCGGCCACGAAGTCAACCAGCCACCGCCAATTGGTATTGATGGACCAAGCCAGATGGGCTCTCTAGAGCTCCGAGTCTGGCAACTATGGTCTAAAGTCTATAGTATAGAGGCAGCAGTCGCTTCTCACGCTCGTCAGAAAATGTCAAAAGTGAGGATGCCATGAATATTTGGCGGGGATGCCCAGGGTGAGGAATCTTCTTCTTCTCTCAAGCCAGTCATCAACGAAGACTGAATGCCCTTGGTAATATTTATGAATTAGCAAAGTTTTCATCAAAGCACTCAATCATGCTATTTAACATCCCTTAAAATGGCAATAGTTTTCTTTTATATATATTTTTAAATTATATTCATTAACTTAAAACCACTAAGCCTTCCTTAACATTCCTTAAACCTTAAATAGTATTATTAACAATAAAACAAATGTTAGTGCATTGGTATCCAACTACTTAACGCTGCGAAACAAAGATGTGTGAAATCCGTTCAAATCAATTACTTCGCGGCCTAAAACCTCTTAAGGATTTGTAGGCGTCATTTGAAGCTGCTTGAGTGTTTTCCCATTAGCCCGAAACTTCGAAAACTGTCTAACCATTTTGCGGAAACCGTCAAGAGAGAGATTCAAGAGTGGGCTTAATGCGGCATTTCGAGGGGAGCGCGCTTTGAGCGGGGTTTTAACCAATTGTCACAGGCGCCATCGCCAGCTCATGGCCATTGAAATGACGGCGAAAGACGAGCTGCCCAAATGGACAGGGTTCGGGACAGCTGGATGACTGCTGTGTCATCTTGGAGGCGCCTCTTTGTTCAGAGGCGTTCATCCAGGGTCCCCTCTTTCCAGCAACGTGCCCATGCCATCCATGAAATTTTTACCAGTTTTGCGTGAAGATGGCTTTTTGCTCCGCCTGGCACTGATGACCTTATACGTCGCCTTAAGACTGCCTTCACTTCATCACGGAGCTGAGAGACTTTGGAGGGATGGCAAAAATGTTGCATATCATTCATTTTTGATGCAGTCGCGAACCCAACTCCTGGCGCTGAAAATTAGTTGCGAGGGAGGCCGAGATAAAGACAATTTACGATTATTTCGTCTGGCTTGGGTTTCGTCTTTCGTGGCCTTTTTGCCCATCGACAGCATCTACGCATCTGGCGGCCATAAATTGCGATAAAATGTCAAGGATTTACTCGGGGCCCAGGTGAAAGACTTGGATTAACCAAGGGAATCGCCAATGCGAAAGGGTTGACAATTTAATTGAGCCCACAAGGTCGAACATGGCCTTCTTTCACTCGCTGCTAAAAAACACAATCGGCCATACAAATTCGAAAATAAATCACTCACTTCGCTGGAAAAAGCAGTAAACAAGTTTTTGCATAAGTGAATTCTTTTTTGTCGATTGAATCTGCCATTGAGACTTATTGACTTTTAATGGCGTTTAAATCATTTCAAACGCGCTCTGTTAATTTGGCAACGTATGATTGATGTGGTATTCGGCTATTATGACATAAATATGTTTTCGATTTCGTTGAAGGTATAGAAAAGAACTTTGAATGGCAGCAAAGTGGGTCAGCGATTGCCGACACACATATCCTGTTGGCCCAAACAAGGTGCGGATTACTCACTTTTGGAGTTTTGGAGTGGTTTTCAACTGGTGTCAGCTGCATATCGGGGAAAATCAATTAGCAGAGATGATTACTGCGAAACAGAAACATCCGGCTGACGATGATGATGAGTCAGTCCAAAGTCTTGGCCGCGTGGGTTTGGCATGTAAATTGCGTCTAAGCCTCGTCTGGTTGGTTTGGTAATGAGCCGAAAGCCCACTTCAACCAGTTGATGAAGGAAGGAAAAGATGTGACCAAGTTTGGCATTTTGTTTACAGAATTTCATAACTAGCGAGTTATATCTGTTTATATTCTTCAAGATTCAGACAACAAGTTATTTATTTAAAGTGTTAAATTAAGTAGCAATGTTGTAAGGCCTGCATTTCTTTACTATATGTTATTATTTATTATTTAATCCCCGTTGAATAATGTAAAATAGCCTAATTCAACATATTGTAGCTCACTGCCATTTCGACTTATTTTGTTTTCTTTCTTTAAGCCCGCTCCCCGTTTTAGCCATGTGCCGGCCATAAACTGAAGACACGCTTCCTAATTGAAAACAGAGCCAGCTAAATGGACGCGTAGCAAGAGGCCAGAAGAGCGAGCGAGAGGGCGAGTGTGTGCGACAGAGAGAGAGAGAGAGAGAGAGAGAGCGAGTGCGAGACGATCGTGATTTGGATTTTCAGCGTGATATCAAAACGGAGCGGACAGCAGTCGGTCGGGAAAAAAAACAAACAAAAATCACGCCAAAATGTCCAACACCACAAAAATGGTTTACAGTTATAGAATTTTATGGCTTTCCGGCGTTTTACTAGGTGAGTAGTGGCCTCAATAAAGACTTCAATTTCCAGTCAAGTCGAGACGGAGACACAAATTAAATGCTAAGTGCGTCGATTAAGCCACTCGGTTAACGCAAACCGTCTGTCATCGGTCATTGTTTTGTTTTTTTTCCCCCCATTTTGGCCCACTCAGAGTGTTTGGGCCATGCGTGAGCCAAATAACTTAAGAAATTGGCCATGGTCAATGTGGGCGAAAGAGGAGGAAGACACCTGGCAGGCCAACTGGGGGAATTGCAGGTGCAAAACGTTAGCTTTGGCTTGAATTTACAAGTATCTTTTAAAGAGCTTCCTTTGTAGTGAACTATGTTAACTCATCAAGTATTCAAGTTAAATGAAATCTATCTTTTTGCATGGTAATTTTCAGGTCCTATTTTGCTGGCCGCCATTGCGGTTCAAGGCCAAGAGCCAGCCAGTCCAGTATTTCAAAATCACAAGACGAAGGAATGGACGAATTTAGATAATATCACATTCTCGTTCGATTGCAAGAGGCGTTCTGTGGGCTTCTATGCCGACATGGAGTACAATTGCCAGGTGAGTATCTCTCTCTCAGGAAAAAGAAGGGAAAGAAGCTTAATCCAAGCTTTGAAAGAGAGTTTTCCAAGAGCCTAAAAGTATACTATACATGTGCACTCGATTCAACAGATCTTTCACATGTGCGACGAGGAGGGCAATCGGATTCCCCATCTGTGCGCCAATGAGACGAGCTTTAACCAGGAGTACAGAATCTGTGATTGGGACTACAACTTTAACTGCACAGAGTCACCAGTGAGTTCTATAATACCTCCATTTCTTGAAACACATACTTATGAGCTATCTCATACCCTAGAAATGGTTCTACCTGAACGAACTGACCTATGCCACAGATCCGCCAGATGAAGATGACGAGGATTACTGAACGATTTGCACTTAATTAAATATTTATTGTGTCTCCAAAAGAAGCAAACAAACTAATTAAATTAAACGCCGTATGCAAAACGCTGAGTAATTGTAACTGAAAACAAGAAAGAAAAAAAGTGTGAAAACCAGTAAAATTCCATCCAAATGAGATAAACTAATTTAAGCGCCTTGTTGACGATTTTGTTGAGTTTCGTTTTGTACCTTTGTATTGTAGTCTAATTAATTGAGTCGTGCGAGAGGAGTCGTGTTGTGTATATAATGTATATAGAGATGGTCCCCAGTTCCATTTCCATTCCAACTACAAATCCATTCTATAACTATAACTTTCCATTCGATATGCCCGGAACAACCTCGGATGGGTCCGCCACATTATTGTATAATTTACAAATAATCTTCGTATTTGTAAGCAATCTTAAACCGAAATAATAAAAACAAATCAAATTGCTACGCTAATGCTCGCCCAATTAATTGACTTAACAAAATGTTTTCACAATTTTCGGTAATTTCAATTCGTTTAATGTTGTTGTTGCACACGTCACGGGAATCCACCGCCCCATCATCCACATCTGTATCCATATCTATGGGTAAACAACCCCCCAGAATGATGATGGTTGCTGGTACCGAACGTAACCCGGATGAGTCAAGTTCAATGACGAAAGTTCTGGCCCAGAAAAAAAGGTTTATTTAATTGCGAAAATTGGCATCTGTCAGCGGGGCGTAAAATTGTCGCCTCTCCCGCGTCAAATTTTTATAAATTGGATTGCCCGATTTCAGAAGAGTCAGTTTGCAAACGATTCTCTATCAAAATGTCACACTACTTGAGCTATTTTTCACTGCTGCTCATTGCGGTCCTGCTGGCGGTGAGTCCTACATGTAATATTTAATAATTTATATTTTATTTACTTATTTTATTTTAATATTTTGTAGCTGACATCTGCCCAATACTATACACAATATAATCCCTACTACACACCAAGCCCCACATTCTCCAGTTTGAACAACTATTACTACCAGACGACGCCATATCCCTACTATTACAGCACGTATACGACACCGAGTCCCTATTCCAATAGGCAGATTAGGATCTGGCCCTATGTCATCGGTCAATATCTCTATCCCACGTACTACAACACCAACAACTATAATCCATATGCCACATTGAGTAATTCCAATTGGCAAAGCTACTATGCGAATGTTTATGGCAAGAAGTAGTCCTCAACTCCAACTAAGTGTTTTTCGTTTGTTAAGATGTTCAGCCATTGCAAATAAAATATTTATTTTTGTTTAAAATAAGAACTACAAAAAATGTATTTAAATGGGAAACGCAAGCCATTGTTTAGAAGTAATTATTGCATTAAAAACAAATTGGCCTGATTTTAAATAGCATTCATTATCACTAGTTGTGGAAAAGTTGAACTTTTTTCAACAAACAATTGCAAGGCTAACTTTACATATTTTCTAATTCTAGCCAGTTATTAGTATATTATTCAGTCCATAAAAATGTCTCTTAACTTACTAAGGCAATTGGTCTCTTAAGATAGCCTAATGGTGAGAGTCCCTCTATCAGAATGACAAAGAAAAAAAGGCCTATAAAAGGGAAATCTGAAACGTAATTGGGTCGTTTAAGATAGCTAATTGCTTGGGGAGAATGAAGGGTGTCTGGGAAATATGAGTCCCTTGTTAAAATGGAAATGCTGAAGAATATTGATAATCCAGAATGTGGAGCTGTCTGAAAGCCGAAAGGTGTGACAACCGTTAGGATAACCATGCTCTTGAATGGAACTTTTTGATATAGTATTTCGGGGAGGTCTTTATATGAACTCACGTTTCGTTGACACTGTCATAGAGCAACCCAACAAGCCGGAAAACCTGAACCCAGAGCTCAACCTCCGACTGAACCTGAACCTGAACTCATGTTGGTGTACTTAACGGTTTTCACACACAATCGCTAGTTCCAGTTGCCTACCATTATGTAATGATTTGGACAAACCTTTGGATTATGCTGCACCACCACCCAGAGCAATGAACCTGCATTGTTTATGTAAGCGATATGTGGCAACTCCATTTGATGTAATGCTAATAAAGTGTAAGATCGTAAAATGACCACCTGTTCATAAGATCTGGACTTTATGCATTTCTGGAGCAACATGCGAGGAGAATGTTCTGGTTAACTGTAACTTCCTCACACAAAACTGTGACAATTATTGGCCACAAATCAAAACATTTCGATGCGATATGAAAGGGTTCTCCAAATAGAACTTTAGCCCAATGTATCCGACATTATCATGTAAATCGCTTGATACAGATGATCTTCAGGGAATGTGAATGGGTGGTGGTTAGGTGCGTAAAAGAAAGAGAGGCACCGGGTCGAACAGAAAGAGAGAGAGAGAGACTGCGTAGTGGGGAAATGGGTCAAGACAATCGAATCACGAAACGCGGCCCAAAGCGACGGATGGCTAGTAAAAGGTAGCCGGCAAAAATGTTTGGCATCGACTTACCATGCAGGCGAAACACGAAACGAGAAAGCCGCAAAACCCATTTATCTCATTTGGGGAAATTGTGGAGCTATATTGTATTACCAATTAGTTAATTTGAAATAATGCAATTCACTTGCTGATGGGGCTAAATGCAGCAGAACGCAATTGCTGTTGATCAGCCCATTTTCTCTCATTACCTGAATGCGTTTTTGGCTAACAATTTTTGGGAAAGGTAATTGAATTCCGAAACCATCTCATTTGTTATTATATGTGCTTTTTGCTGAGTTGTGTATAAAAACAATCTAAATATGTTTGTATAATTAACTACTAAACGAGATGGAATGCTTCCTGTACTTCCTTTTCAACAAATAAGGTAAGATTGAATACTATAATGCACTAATATTACAATACTTATTTGTTTATATGAGGGCACTGGGTGCCAGTACTAGTGACGTCAGTTGTGCGTATTGTCACGTTCACACAGCGTTTTCATGCTCTGAGCCATTGCACGACAATTCGTAATAAAGGCAGTCCATGCAGGAAGAAAAGAGTAGAGATACAGATACAGAGAGATATAGATAAAGATGGAGACATTGACTTTGCAGTTTTTGGTGGCTGCTGCTGCCGTTTAGGGGAAATTGTGAAGAAAGTGTTGAAAACGAAATTGTAACTGGGAGAGCGTGTGTCTCTGGCTTTGTGAGAGTGCCAACTAGTGGTCGGTAGCCAAGCAAACAGCGCGAAGAAGCGCCGACTTGGCCAAGACTGGTCCGCATCCACCAAAAGTCCGAGCAGCGACGTTGGCCGCGGCAGAGGCGGTGGATCTTACCTGGTGGCCGAGGCCAACTCAGATTGCCAGTCAACGGGCACATCTCAAGCGTTGCAGTCGCTTTCCATGCGAACTTGATTCCAAACTATCTCCACTCCTTGGCCAATTCAGCTGAAGTCTCGTGTATATTTATTTTTTGGCCAACATCTGCGTGTCTGCCATAGATTCGCGTGAAAGTGGTCCAAATCAATCACTAAAAACTCAGGATACAGCTGCAGCTAGTGTTGCAATTATCATACACTAATCAAATAGTCACAGTCCCCATTATGGTGAGTACGAAATAAAGGCCAGCGGCCAAGTTCAATTAACACACGGAAAAAAAAGTTACATACATATACATAAAATTCATGAAAAGGAATGCAAAAGATATTAATCTAATTACCAGAAAGGATATAAGGCTACACGTTGGGCGCCACATTTATTATGTTGATAGAGACAAAGTAATTACTGATATAGAGTTTTTCATGTTTGCCAGAACTTTCTGTTAATAAAATAATATACACAATTGGTGCCACAAGTTTTGCTGTTGAGCTCAAATTTCATATAATACTTCTGTTTTTGCGGTGCATTGTTCATTGGAATTCTGAACACGATCTATGTGAAAAGAAAAGGAACCATAGCACACAAATCACAAAAGGCTTAAAATGTTGGCCAAAAAGCCAGTGTGACAAATGCTAACAATTCTTGGCACAAAAATCACTTGTTTGTTTGGTTAGTTTCAAGCCAAACTTTCTTTTGAGGCGTGTTTTCATTCGGGCCAGTTTTCAATTGTTGGCAAGATTCCCCCGAGCTGTTATTAACTTGGCTGGTTAACCTAATACTACACATTCACATTTCTGCCACATGGTCGTGTCATGAACTGCGACATTATATTGACATTAGATAATGGTCGAATGGTTAAATTGGCTGCCTCAACCACGTGCCGCTTAATTGCATCATCGGTGTTTTACTTACAACTTTACTAGCTCATAGTTTTTATTATGACCAGCCCAGCAATAAACATAGAAAGCCGTGCCTCAAATGCATAATTACGCTAGAGATAAATTTAGGATTTTATGGTTTTATGTTTACGATATGTAATAAAATCATAAAATGCCTGCTACACCCACATGAAACGAAAGTTCAGGGAATTTATTGCTACTCTAATTACAATTATAATCAATAAATGTTTAGTCAGGAAGCTTAGCTTTAATAACAAAAAGCCCATGTATAACAATGTTTAGAACATTTACATTTAATACTCCTCATTTCGGTGTTTTCATCAGCAATGTTAAATAAACCGTGAGCCAGACAGAAATGATTTCAAAATGTTGACAAATTATTCAACTAATGTGATAAATGAATAATAAGGTGGAATTTCACGAGATCTTTTTGTGAAAACATTTCCCTATAGATCTGTGTGAACATTAATGCCAATTCCCACCAACCGTATTAAATCTACCGAATCATCAGTTGGTAACAATTTTATGGTTGTTCGGCATCATTTCGTCGAAACTCCAGGCGAAATCTTGCCCGGCAGCAAGTGCAAATATTTTCGGTTAATATTTACATATAAGCCAGATGAGGTCGAATGAAATTTCACCCATAATGTTCGAGAAGATGTCCTGAAAGTGAGTGTGTCAGATGTGATAACGCTTGGGTCTGATGATGAAACAACTCAGAAGATGTTAATTAACAGGTTGGGATCGTGTTTAAAACAAATAGGCAGTGAAACTAAGCCGAAAAACCGAGTTCAGTCTGTCAAGCTGAACTGGAAAATTATGTAAATCAATAAACACATATAAATTGAGTATCTCAACAATGCATTTGCTCGGCTGTTGCATCACTGGGGAAAGACTTTCTTCTTTGTTTTACCGCATCTTAGGGCCCACACAAAATTCAAATCAATTTTCTCGCTCAGTTAAATTTGAATCAAGGGCATGCTAAAATAGATTTCCTTTTACAGTTGGAGCCGAATCCAATTGGGCACAAAGGCACATGGCCTACTAATAAAAAATCGAATCATTCACAACAAAGAGGCCTCACAAAGGGCCACCAATCGCATTTTATTAAGAAAAGCAAAGCAAACGCAAATCATGTCGAACATTCTTGGCATCTGTATTTTGGCATGCAAATTCTTTTGGGCCAGTTAATTAAAACATCGCCAACGTTTTGACGAATATTCTTTCGGGGAATGAAGCCAACCGTTAGCTCCACATAATTTGTTTACCTTTTGTTGGGGTTATTGTTTTGAAAATAACATAGTTCCATTCCCATGGCATCTTAGTGATTAGGTATAACAATTATATTTTTGGTTTCTTAAAGTTCTGCAGGTGAATTGTAAAATGGAAAGCTTGTGAGCAATGACTTTCCGTTTTTTTTTTGGGTATTCGTAGCTAAGATATTTTATAGTTTTGTATTTTAATTTCACTAAGTAGAAGTGAAGGTTGCTTACCTTGTTTTTAAAGAAATTCGGTGGGAATGTTAAATACTCAATGATTTGTAGCTTTGGTGTGTTACCTTTATGCTTTTAAATTACATACAATAGGAATAGCAAAAATAAATTTTTTCAATTTGGTAAATTACATTAAACTCATATTAACATAAAGAATTATCCAAAAAGATTATTGGTTAAACGTTTAACAACATAACCTGCTTAAATTTCACTTTGTCTCTATCCGGCTGACTCGTTAGTATATAAATCACCGTTTTATACAATGCGACATATTTTTTGCAACCTTTTAAATTTGCATATAAATTGATATCAGCCGCAGTCTAAAAAATGTGTTTAGCGTTAAAAAATGTTGGATTACACAAGAGCCGGGTTGAGTTTAAAATGGGAAATGCTTTCGCACCAAGGCGAGACCATAAAACATTTTATGGCCCAAGCCGTTGAAATGGTTCAAAGTGGATTCTAAAGTGCGTTTCACGACTCGACAAGGTGGCAACAGGTTCGTTTCCTAAGTCTTTTGTTTACGCAACATCCGCACCTTGCTATGATGAAATGGCCTTTTTACTTGGACAATGAGAGACAAACACTGGCACATACTGATATAATTTCTCTGTTGGTTCCACTTTCAGTTTCTCACAAAGAGTTCAAGTGCGCGGCACTCGTTGCTGCTGCTTCTGTTGGCCTTTTGCTGCCTAAGCAGTGCCTTTGGTGCCAAGATAACGAAGAAGGTCGAAAAAGCGTCGGAAAAGCCAGAGGTGGAGGCTGCTGCATCGCCAATCGAGGAGGAAAATGACGATGAAGATGCTGGCGAGGATGACGACGACGACGACGACGAGGAGGAGGCGGAGGAACCTGCGGTGGATGCGGCTGACAAAGAAGCTGCAGTAGGGGCATCGAGTAACAAGAACCCCAATGCAGTGCAGGCAGCCACGGATCCCACAGATCTCAGTGTCTGGGGCATGGTTCGCACTCTGTGGGGCTGGCTTCGCAGCGATCTGAGTGAAAGCCTATTCGGCGATGACGACGACGGGAAGCCCGCGTCCGGCAGCTCAGCTGTGGGTGAGTCCCCCTCAAGAAAACAAAAGATTAAAAAAGCAAATACCGAACAAAACGCAGTTTAAAGGCATACACCGAAAGAAAAAAGACCGCGACAATTGCATTTACATATAAAGTCGATTGAGTCATTTTGACAAAGTAGCAGACATTTTCTAAAACTGTTGATATTAAAAACTAATTATGAAACTGGTTGAATTCAAAGACATATTATACAATATTTTAACTCGATCAATTAAATACTTGTTAAATTACGAAGCTGTCATACAGTTTACGATTGCAATGACATAGTTGAAATATCATTTCCACATGTAATTTTACTTGATGTAAACCAGACTAAGACCTATTTTCTCTTTGTGGACACAGCAATTAGTGTGGTCATTTTATATCAGTTCAGTGCGTATCTCATTTAGGCTGATTGCATCTGCCTCTCAAATGATTAGCGGCTTTTCAAATCAAAACCGATTTCCCAGAGCCCTGCCTTTTGACTCACTTTCGTTTTCAATGAAACCTGTAGCCGCTAAGCAAACAGCAAAAAGCCGCTAAAAGGTGTTAGCACCAAAGAGCTGAGAAAAAATCATCTCGGAGTGCGAGCTGTGATATATGTATATGCCGGACGAAGATTGTAATTTCACTTTCCGCATCTTTTCTAGAGCCGCTCAAATTATTTATTAAATAAGACAGCTCATCTTTAAGCGATGAGAAAATATTTTTGCTGGGCTTTTTTTTTCGTTGTTTGCGAATTGTTTTTTATTGGACTTTCGCATAGCTGTGCGTTCAGCTCTGTTTATTGATGAAATTATAGCAGTTGAGGGAGATAAACCCAGCGGAATTTCTTTGGGGCAGTGGCGCCACTGACACTTTACGAATTAATGCGTATTTTTATGAACTTCAGCTGAATGATTTCCCAGTATTTTGTATTAATTAACCTATTTCATTTATATAACATAAAGGTATACCTTCAGAAATTAATATTATTAATTCTTTTATATATTTTATTTATACTGGAATTTATTATGTATCTTTCAGAGGGTCGTACCTTTGGCAAAATCCGTCGTCTTCAGATGGCCTTGATACCCATTATCTTCAAGTTTGGCGTCCTTTCGGCGATGGTTGCCTTTCTGGTCGCCATTGGTATGAAGTCTCTGTTCCTGCTCAA
This sequence comes from Drosophila simulans, assembly GCF_016746395.2. Classification (NCBI taxonomy): domain Eukaryota; kingdom Metazoa; phylum Arthropoda; class Insecta; order Diptera; family Drosophilidae; genus Drosophila; species Drosophila simulans. Next base: position 3,228,250 of record NC_052522.2, read on the forward strand.
GGTCTTAGTGGTTATGAATGCCATTGCCATTCTGGGAAAGTTCATTACCCTGAAGTCCAGTCTCTTTGGACAGTATGAGAACACGGCGCCGTCCTTCAATTACCCGGGCTGGAATCCTCATGCCAAGGAGTCGTGGGGCACCACTGGATTGAGTGGTCATGGCGCTGGCCATCCCCCCAGCAAGGAGATTCACCTGCACATCCACGGAAACGCCCAGACCCAGGCTCAGCTCGCCGGTCAGGGCTACCAGTATGAGTCGCAGTCGGGTGGATGGGCCAGTCGATCGGATCCCTATGGAGCCTACGCACCCACGGGTCAGTTCACCGATAGCCAGCCCGTGGGAGCAGTGGCCGGAGAGGTGCCCAACAATACGGATCCCATGTCCCTGCTGCCCACGAAATACCGGGCGAGACACCTCATCCGCTGAGCAAGAGCTGTTCCACATGATGGGAGTTCCACATGGAAGTCAACGACCACCGCGTTTAATTAGCTAGCACACAATTAGTCAGCGACTTTACGAGGACGCAGCTTTACGTACACCTAAAACTATAGTTACGAGCCTAGTGTTTAATTAAATTATTTGCCCCAAGTAGCCCTAAAATCAATGATAATTTGTAATAAATAGTCGTAATGCATAAGATGTGTGCCACCGTTTGTTTGAGCTAGCCGAAACAATTACCACTAAAGACCCAGAAGGTCGTGATTGATGGGTCTGCGAAGAAAGTCGATTGGTTCGTTTTGGGTCGTTTCTGGCTGAGCTTTCGGGGGTCTGTGATTAATTGGCCATTTGACGGGTGAGTCTGCCACCGCCGAGATTTCTTTGGCAACATCTTGGGGCGTGTGCCGCGCCTAATCATCGGCTTTATCGCGAACATTGAAATGGAAGTCCAAGTCATGTCTTGACATTGCGGATTTCGTCGGCGGTGTTTTGTTGGTTTTTTTTATTCGGTAGCCTAGAGGCTGAAAAACGATTCGCCAAGCTTAAGCCAGACAAATCCAATTATGCTCAATTATTATAGAGTGGATAAGCCGATTTGCTTATTAGCAAGTACCCATTTTAGAGCTTCGCTTCATTTGCTACAAATATTTGAACAAAGTGAAAGATTGAATGACTTAATATGGCATGGAACGGTTAGGTTTAAGTAATTGCAGGCTTTTCTATAACGCTATTTAGTTGATTGAGTTATTATATCGGTTAACATGGGTGATGATTGATGGAATACAGCTTGGAGTGTGACTGGTGTTGATAGAAACGTGTGTTTAGATATTGACACGATAAAAGCTGACTGAAGGATACAGTTGACAAACGTTATTTAATTAAAATCTGAAAAATAATGCACAAAATTAACTAAAATCAACAGAAAATTTTATTATACAAAAATAAAATTAAATTGAGAATTTAAACAAGCACTGAAGTAAAAAACGTTAGCCGTTGCCAGATGAATAGAAAATTTAATACAATATTTCAGTAGCCTTGCTTACTCAACGGTTGGTTTGTGTCTTTGCTACTACAAATTCAAGGCACCCGTAAAGTAGGCACCAAAGTTTTGCACCTCACTGCACGAAGTTCGTGCCCTAAGTCTTTCGATTTGGCGACATCAAAAAGCACTCAAAAGCACAACACGCTCAACAGGTGGTATAATGAATATTAATATTAGCAAGGACCTGTTAATTAGCCGCCATAGAAAGTGAAGCCAGAAGCAATTGACGGGCAATTAAGCAGTTTTAAGCGACAAGTGATGCATATTAAAGCCAAACCAGATTGGGCCAACGGCAAGGTGCTCGATAAATATTTATCTGAGGCAATTAGAGCCGCTCAGACAGTCGGGCGAGCATGTAATGGCCATATACCCCAGTCCGATCCTCCTGCTCCATGGATCCCCAAGGCCGGTCGGCTGGCGTTATGGAATCTTGCTCGCTGACTGATTTATAGGAGGACATAGCAGAGTGGACCTGGCCAAGATGCGCGGTGCCAGCCATTAGCCAGCCGTCATAAGTGTGGGCCGATGACGTTCGACTTGAGTAACGAGACGAGTCGAGTTGTGTCCACTCGATCTGAGCTGAGTGGTGATGTCTTCTTTGTCGGCAGACGACGGCCTTAGTCGAGCGTTTCAATTAATTAGCTAGCCGTGCCAAAAACAAAATGGCGCTGCTTATACCAACAGTTGATAAGGCTAAACCAGCAGCAGAGCAAAGTATAATAGGTAGACGACTACAAACTAGCAACAAATGAAAATGCACATTGAATTTCTCTGATCGGCGGCTTTCTAACGCACAGCAGCAGGCCAGTGGCTCAGCATTTCAGCGGCAAACTGCGATTATTGAAATACTCCAAAGGTTTTTTCTGTCCATTGCATTTGGTGGCCAGCTTGGAAGCGACAAATCATGAGCATCGACAGATCCACCATGGCCAGCATCTATGCCTCTACTATATATAAAATGTGGATAATTGCGTCTAACTGACAGCCAAGACACTGGGCATCCAAAGGTGCACAAAAAGAAAATTTTTTTGGCAATGCAAATTTCAAAATAAAGTGCTTAGATTGTATAGTTTTGTTTTTCAATATAGGATCTGAATATTTATGATGCACTACAAGTTCATAGTCATAATTGACTTAAGTGGTATATTGTTATTTTAAAATTGCAATATTTGGAAATGCAAAGAAATGTGATTTCCATTCAATCAATTTCAAAAATACGATATCTTGCATGTAAAGTGTTGATGTAAAGCTTTATGAAAATATGAAATGGATGTTTTGAAAGACATTAATTATAGTGATTTCTTCCCATGTATGAGCCTGAATCGGGAGTTGGGGGCTGGGGACGTGCTGTCAGCGGATCTGGCTGCTCTCACTCTCTTTCTAACATGATAATTGGACATGGCCTGGGAACGGGTATGTCAGCTACCTTATGGCTACCAGACGAGGCAGCCAACTACCTTGGCGACATCTTTGGCAGCCCTATGTCTCCTTAATTGCCTGTCGCCTGTCCGCTGAAAGTGAAATTGATATATGATATGGGGGAGATATACCAGCTTATTTTTATACGTATAAACGAGCGTTCATCACGAATTCTTCGCTAATTCGCCGCTCACAATGGATAATTTCGTAATTCGGGGGCTAATCAAAAATTCGAGCAGTGTGCGAGTGCGTTGACCAAATGGGATTGGGGCACCCGATTCGGTCACACCTCGTTTTTTAAACTTCAATCAGAAAATATCAATAAGTTGTGCAAACTTTCTTTTTGTGCGTGTCAATGTTGTGTGAGGGCGCCCCCTGATATTTACTCTTTATAAGATCAGTTTGTGACGCAGGCCGAGCCCTTACACACAAATAGCATTAGTTTGCGAATTATCCAAATCAGTTATGGACACAACCTAAGTAAAGAGATAAAAAACTTTCATTTTTCATTTGCTCGACAGGTGAAGAAACGTGTCTTTCCTCAACCAGAATTTATCAATGATGCAACTGTCTTTCAGTTTGCCTAAACTTGCTTAATTTGGTTAACAAATTGTTGATGCAATACACGCGAGGTGCTAATGAATTTCGTTAGGGAAAAAGTAAAAGTGATGAAGGGGTATGTTAAAGATCTATGTGTGCTCACTCTTGTGGGATGAAATTTGTTTGCTGCTGCGAGGAAAATCTCCATGGAGCAATCACCTTCTTGACCCAATACAGGATTTGCATCTGCCATATAAGCATTTCGCCACAGGATTAGCATCTCACGATCGACTTTCCAATGATATCCATGAGTTCATATGTCACTCTTGGCAGTGAAAAGAGGAGTTCGACTTGTGGGTTATTCATGGCATTCATTGAGGATTGATGCAGATTATTTAGTTCTCTGCAAAAAAAAAACTTGGTTACTGATTTAATAGAAATCGATTGGGCCAGCCATGGATTTTAGCTTGACTTAGTTTAATAAAACTAATATTTTTGTTGGCCAGGATTGTTTATTTTAAATATAATTAATTATAAATTTACTCATTTATTTTATTGAACTGTAAACAATATTATCGAATCAAGCTTAGCTCGTAGGTTAATAGGTTTTAAATAGGCTAACTAGTGGATTTATTATAAAATATAAATAAAAACAAAGAAATCCGAAGCTTCTTTGTTGGGGATAAGCTTAAAACCCAAACCACCTTTTGTTTACAAAGCTGTTGCTAACACAATACTTGCCGGATCGCTCCCTGCGTTTAGGTCAAGTCAAAGTTCGATGGTTTACATATGACCACCAGAGAATTGCCGAGAGAATTCCTGGAGTATCGCATTCAGTGTGACACTGAAAATTCGCATAGCGGACAGCTTAATTGATCCGTTTGTTCAGTGCATGCCGCACATTTGCTAAAATCCACACCGGCCAACAACAAGTCAATAGCCAGGTGGGTAGCCAAGTTACCAACTTACCAATTTGCCTGGCCGTTGGAAGAGAGCCGCTTTTGGCCACCTCGGCTGCCAACTTTCCAAAGAGCCGCTGCATGAGCGCTTTCACATCGCACTCTCTTAAGTCGCGGTTTGGTATAAAACTTCTTACGTATGCGCGTCATGGCTTAATCTTACCTTGAACTTGGTCGTGAGCAGATCGCCGAGGAGCCAGTGCATCCACATAACCACCTACCCATAACAACAAACCATATTCGTGCGGGTTTTCGATTCGGGTTTTTTGGAAAATAGAATTTGAAAATGGAACAAAGCGCCGTTGTTCTTGTGCGTGCCGATAAGCGTATATAAATCACGTGTGTGTGCTGCTGACTTTGGTTTCTCCAGATTTCCGATTTCATCTAACGGTGCTAGTGAACATATATTATAAATCCACATCGAAGATTAGAAGAGAGGGGCGGCCAATACTAACTATACAAAATGGACTGGCAGCCGACGGTTATAGCAGGCCTGATCTGTCTGCTCCTGCCAACGCAGATTTCTTTGGCCAAAGCCTGGAGTTTGCCAGCCCGCCATGCAGATCGTTCAGATCTGGCTTTAACGCCAGCACACCAGCAAGTTGGACGACGATTAAATGGTAAGACAGGTCTCCAATCAAAGCTGCTGAGACTCTCTCGCAGCTCCCAAATTTCTCTGTATTTTAATTTCGTATTTTTTTGGTGTAATATAACGAGTAGTGAGCCAGCAGACAAAGAAACAAAACATAAACAAAAGCCCTAAGTAAAATACGTTTATTGCAGTGAAATTTCAGTTCATTAAGCTGGCTGTGAGAGTGGCGATTTCAGCGTTCGGCAATTATATAATCGGCCAGCCGCCAAACGAAAGTCGCCACTGTCACTGCCACCGAAGCCAAAGAATCGCCAAGATTTATGAGCCACCAGAGTGGCCGCCGATCCATCAGGGCTGTCACTGTAAAACAGGCATCAATCTTGGCCAGCACACGATTCTCCACCTGGGGAAAAAATCATAAATAGTTGCAGTGAAAATATAATTTAAGAATATAGTGGCCTAACCGAAAAATGGTTAATGGCAAACCAGAGTTTTAAAGTTTTTATGAGCTGTCAATCAGGTGACTTCCATGGGCAATGCAGCATAACAAAGTAGCTTGAATGCGACTTGGTTCTTACCAATTTGGTTCTGTTACGTTGTGGAGCGTACGACACTTTTTTCGTGGCCGCTGCTGTTCAGCTTTGTTTCAAGCCACTAAAGAGCTTTGAGTGCATGGCGAACAATTAGCAAAGCCGCGGCAACAAGTGCAAGAAGGCACTACCATTGCTGAGCAGACAGAAAAAGCATACACCTCGTTATCGTTTAGGGCACTTGGCGTCTCGATCTGCTTCTGAGCATGTAATATGGGTCATAACCAACTAAACCAGAACCGAAAGAAGGGCGGCTGGTTGGGTGTTACGATAGACATAGGCCCCGCTGAATGTCGAGTCATTAAAGAAGTGGCAAGCAAACATGAATTAACGTTTTGCTCGCCGATTAAACGAATATCAGATACACTTGAACTGCACTTGAGATATGTAAATTTAATTACGAAAGTCACGGAGTGGAAATAAATGAATGGGCGCGGACTGTGAATATGTTGTGGGCGATGTGTTAGTCCAAATATTTTGCACATTCATTTAGAAAGTGGTATGTGTATCAGTTTATCATAATTATCTTACAATGTAATACCTGTAAATACACCACGACTTTGGAATAATTATAGATTAATTCAATAGATTCGTTATGTTGCATGTCAGTATAATGCATTCCATTATTTCACATCCGTAAGATACGAATATACCCAAAGACTTATCTTGTGCAACCGCAAAAAAGGAAGGCTAGTTATATTTTGGATTCATTACTGAGAGACCTAATTTATTTCTTCCAAAAGACATATGTATCCCAATCAATCTGCTGACTTAATCCAAAACCCCGAGGCTCCCGAAGAGCAAACACCTGTAAAAGGCGCAATAACAACGGCAACGCAAACAATAAGAATGTATAAACAAGTTGATTTCTTAGTCGCGATACTGTCAGATTTAGATGGTGATGGTGACTACACCAACTTGGTGTTGAGCCAACCCAAACTTGAAGGGAGTTATCCCGCGGAGGAGGGGGATATGCGAGCGTCTCCATTCCGGGGGCTTGTACAAATTGCGCCGACACCAAAAGCCAAGCGAGGCGCAAGAGACAACAGAAAAACTTGAAAAACACTCGTAATTGGGTTATAACCGTCATATTTGTATGTGAGAGTGTCCGAGGCAAGTCACCTACTATTTAAATAAGCCCGGTCCGAACGGGTCTGGCCAAAAGGCAAACAATGCCGCACTGGAAACCATGGCTAAGCAAACTCCTAAACGGAGCAGCATTGGCGACATTTTTGGTCGCGAAGCGCACAAAAATGAAAAGTGCTGCGCTTCACTGGAATGAAATCTAATTTCATTTTTTAATTGTCGCTTTTCTGGCATCGGCATCGGCATTGGCATCTCGCCCAGTTTGGAGAGATGGCCAAACTGGAGCCACATGAAGCTGTAACTGCGTCTCCATCTGTCAAGTTTGACTCGCCACTTGGGCCACTTGGTTTCTGCGTAGCATCGAGTGGGATTTGGATCACCATTTCAGTTGCAGCCATTTGCCACACAGGAAAACGCGTGGAAATATTTCCATAATTGCTCAGCGCACACTTCTCACTTAATAAACAAAACCAGATCCAGCTGAGTATCAACACTGTTACTTGAGAGGCTTGGAATAACTATACATTTAAACAATAAACGTGTCAATCACAACTACATATGTATACATATTTATTAGATAGCAAGTTATAAATTTGGACTTTACAGAACAACCTACAGTATTGCTACTATAAATATGAAAAAATTAGAATATATTTCGGGTTCCAATGCACAGTTTCCCTCAGTGCACCCATTGATTTGCCTAGTCAAAGTGGAGCTCTAATCAATATACAACATGTGCGGCGATGTTGCTCAAGTTGTAGCTGCCGGCCATGTCTTGTTTGTGTTTTGAGTTTGCATTTAACTTGCGGTTGATTCGTCGTCGGCGGTGTCTTCAATTCAAATTCTGCGCCAGATCGAAACCAGTGAAAGTTTATTAAAGCTTCAAGCTCGGCAGAGCTCTTCATGCTCACATGTCTATATGTCTGATGGGTCGCACGCTAACGGTTAAGAGTGCCATATTGTTCCGTCCGATTTCTATAATGGCCATAAAATTCTTTTGTAACGAAGTCTGAGATGCTTTAAATGCCGAAACCACTAGATCATTGTATTTAATTCAGCTGCCCAAAATGGCTTGGCGGGGAATTAAATTGCGAGTGCTTCAAGCTCAGACAGAAAGAATCAATTTATAGACTTTAAAATATATAATTTAATGGTCTTGTAGAGCAATCTTGTTAATTATTTTAATAGCAACGGGTGTCTGGCCTCAGAAGAAAAGAAATATATTATCTGTATCTTAGGCTTAGATTTCAAAAGCATGCCCACTCAACCTTCACTTTCAAATGATTCACATCGCAAAATGTATTCACGCTATTTCTCAATTGCTTAACAAATCCCTAAAAAATATATTTGCTAAAGGCTGTGCTTTTATTTAATTTTATATCTATTTTTAAGACAGTCTCCGGTAAGACAAGCCCCCAATCATTCGATTCACTTTCAAACGCCGCACACGATGCTCCGTGGCCATATTTCATGTTTACAACTTAATCTGGCCAAGAAAAATAACTCAGAATTTCCAGTGATTATGCTAATATTTTACGAGCTACTGTTATAGCCGCTCCTCAGGCAAGGTGAATTAGCCAAATGGCCGGCAAGTTGGCCCACATGCCCAGCAGTCCAGCAGCAGTTTACAGTTGGCCAGCTGGAGAAGTTAAGGTTTACCATAGCCAAATGCGTCACCCATCATCAAGCCGAGGCCTAGCATTTTCAGTGACTACCTATAAATATATAACTACAAGTAAGCCACGCATAAACCTCCACGGCAGTGAAAGTTCATTTGATACTGGAAATTAGCTGGGACAGGGATTATTGGCATTGCCATCGAATTACCATACGCCCTGCCAGCGAAATGGTAAAGAAAAGTGAAAAGCCCAGAGGCCCAGGCGAAATCATCGGTCCAAATGGCAAATGGCAACTTGGTTAGGTTTTGGCCAGAATGGCTGCTAAGCAGCTTCCAAGCAGCTGGAGGTAATGTGCCACATTTGTCGGCCAAAGAGGACAGCTGCCAAATATCAAAGATGCTCGCCAGGGAGTACACTGAAAGAAATACTGCAGACCTAAGATTAGTAAAGCATATATTCTATATTTGCATTCAGTATTTTATTGTCTATTGAATATACAATATTTCTTCCAAAAAGATTCCTTTGAGTGCATCACGATGTGGCTTTCTTTCAACTTCCCCAGAGTCTTCGATTTCCCTTCTTGGCACTCCTTTGCTCCCTAACTCTGCGCATTCTGGCACAGGTTTTCCTTGTTGTTATTCGGTTTTCCAGCGGCGTGGGTCGAATTTAGCAGGATGTTATCTATGGGATGTCACCACGAGTTGCAGGTAAACAATTTCTCACAGGCGGGCACTTGTGGCATCTCCTCGCGGCTTTCACTCGCCATTGAATTTGGAAATATTAGCGGAGCCTTGGGTCAAAGTACGCGCTGTGTCGGTGCCATTGAAAGTGAAATGAGCCAAATAAATTGTGACAAACAGACAACTAACGACATGAGAAAATACACACGAAGTAGCATTACATTTTCACTTATCACGACTCCTTTCATGCAATTAAATTAACAAAAGGCCTAAGCAAATACTAATGAATTTAAGTAGCGGAAAAATTGCTCAATTTGTGCGAAAATCTGGGACTTGTATATCATCAGAGAGAAGAAAATTATTAATGCCTGCAAGGTAACAAATTTTTGGCGCCAGATGAATTAGTATTTATTTTGCTACTTATCGTATTTGGTTGCATGTTTTGTGTAAATTGATTTACAATGGCATCTTTGCCACCGAGACAAATTAATTTATTCCCATTTAAATGGGCTCAAATTAAGATGCGATCAAACTGAACATGTAGCAATAATTTTAATTGACGGCAATCGCTGAGCTTTTCACTCCATCACTGATTGATGGCAATCTCCGATGTTAACTAAAACATGGCTCGCGCCGCGAACATCGGGTATTGTGTACTGGGATAATGGATATCCAAAGGGGGGGTGGAGTACGATGCATCTGCACGCACCGCACATCGGTGGTCAGAAAACCACACAAGGTGTTGAAATGATTGCCCAGTGGTACTGGTCACACATACTTTCACTCAAATATTTGCACTGGCTGAAAATCGCCAAGTTAGAGCCATGACCATGTTGGCCAAATCAGACCACAAATCCCCACTGAGTTTGCCCGGACAGAAAGTCAGTCGAGCTGTCAATCGCGCGTTTGCCCAATTCGTTGGCAGTTTTCCATTTAATATTTGACTAGTTTTGCTGTATTTACTTACGCTGATCTCAACGGGCCGTCTTCTTGCAGAGGTATCACCGTATCTGGACCTGGCCTTGTGCCCCATCAGAGCGGAACCCTGGACCTGTGCCCGCCAACAATCCGGTCGGATACTGGATGTTTGGGATGGGGAGCTCAATGTCCAATGGCAGAAACTAAAAGGTGAGTTTAGGCGAAGAACACAGAAGTATTTTTAAATTTTAATTGATGAAAATAATAATTTGATATTTTTATGTTTTATTCAACATTTTGAAAATTATGTTACTGAAACAATAATAACTATAAAACATTTAACTATAGAAAGCTTTGAGCCAAACACAATTTTCAATTGTTAGTGGAAAATATGTGTATAGACAGAGTTTTCCCACATATGTGGGCAAATAAAATTCCCAGCTATGAAAAGCTAGCATTTTCACCAACCTTCAAGCTAAACTCGAAATTGAAACTACAATTCGTGGGTGAGACTCTAGGAAAAAGTCAAGGAAACCCCCAGGGTTTAGTGATCACTAAGTACGATAATCAATGAATTTTGGAGGAGTTGGTTGTAAATTATACACGCAACTCCAAAAAAAAAAAATAGCAAACGTGCTAGGAATTTACATGGAAAAGCAATTAAAATCGAAAGCATTTTCTTTTTTCACCAAATTATTTTCATGTACTTTTTTTTTATTTTTTGGGACAGTCGAGGCCGATCGGCAGATGAACGCCACGATCGAGAGAAGAGGGTACAGCACATCGGAGTTGCCCGTGAAAGAGAAGCCGTCGACGATACTGAAGAAAATTGAGATCGGCACGAATTACATGAAGAAATACCTGGCCGAATCCATGGACGGGTGAGTGTGGACAAACGGGTTGAATGTAGATTTTCGCCAGAGTGTTAATCTTCCTGTTTTGTTGTTGTTTTCCATTTCGCCATCACCTGCAGCTTCCTAGGTCGCGAATACGAGTATCTGCAGACACCGAAAGCGGTTGAGGATGATAGTGAAACTGATCAGAGTGGAAATAGTGCCGAAGATGACGAAGAGGCGGATGCGGACGATGCCAGCAATGCGGCGGAGGAGGAGGAGAATGCAGAGGATGAGGATGCGGATGCCAATAATGAGGAGGATGATGAGGAGGAGGATGATGACCGGGATGAGGAGGATGACGACTCGGATAGCACGGCGGAACAGGATCAGGATCAGGACCATGAGCCAGAGACTGAAGCTGAGAACGAAGACGAGGATGTGGATGAGGCAGTCTCAGCACCCGAGAATGATAATGAAAAGGAAAACACTCCAAGTGTCTTCAGTGGAGCGCCAGCAGCGCAATCCCAAGGTGATGGGAAAAATCCTGTCTTAGCCGAGGACAATACTTCAACAGGTAAAGATTAGGGATAATTTAGGTATCCTGGGCATTCTCAAAAATCTTACTAACTTGATATTCTTAAATCCAGGTGTGGAATTCATCGAGCTCCAGGATGGCGACGAAACTGCAGCGGGTGCGCTGAAAAAGCCGGGCGGCGGTAAACGCAAGAAGAACAAGAAGGGCGGCAAGCGCAAGAAGAACAAGAAGAAGGGTCACGGGTCGGAGACACAGCCCTCCACATTGGTGGTGGTCCAGGCGGCACCGGAACACCACGAGGTGGACTCCGGACACGAGGGCGGATCCTCGGTGATCAGTCACGGGAGCGCCGATGACACAGCATCCGTGGGAAAACCGATGAGGAAACGGAAGCAGAAGCGCCGCATGAAGGGCAAGCGGAAGCGCAAGGGTCAACACGGGTCAGCCGTCGTGGAGCACGAGCAGAGCGACCTCAGTCTGGGATTGGGCCTGCTCGACGAACTGGCGGACGCGGATGATGTGCTCTCGGGAGTCGGCGGGGGAAAACGCAAGCACAGGAACCCACTTAATTATGGTAGAAGTAACGGAGGTGTGTGTTGTTTGCTGCGTGTGGTTTTACATGACTTTTGCGCACCGTTTTCTCAAGCACAACTTAGTGCCTTCTATGTCTAAGCTTCCAGTTTTGTCTATGATATAGAGTTTTTTCGGTGGAAAAATGTTCAGAATTAATTTGGACATCTTAAAAACATTATGTCTTTTTGAAGTAGATAATAATGTTTGAAACAATTCACCGAAAATATTCTGTATTGGTCTTGATGACTGGTTTAAGTTTGTGTTTATATCTGGTGATGGTGTAAAGATCGCAAAAGAAAGATTATATATAATTTGTAATATTATTTATTATTTATTATATAAATTATGTAGGTTCAAAATTTTTTTACCAAAGGCATAGCATTTATCAAATTTATAATGGTAAAAGTGTTTCTGAAGCCTGAAAAGTTTCTTTTGTGGCGCCATCTACATAACAGAGGCGGAAGCCTGAGCTTATTTTGTTAGCTGTGTAGATGGCGCTGCTGAGCTCTTCAGTAATGCGCCACATGTTTTCAATGTAAATTAAAATCTTTGGCATACAGGAGATTTAGTTATTTTAAATTATGTAAGTGTTTGGTTTAAATTAAGTTAAGTTGCCTGCTTTTTGCTTGCTTTTTGAATGCCGTTTCGTTATCGTTAACGCACTTAACGCGCACTGCAGTTCATACTAACAAACACCACCCTCCCAAGCGAAGAATTTAAATGTTATTTGCGTTTCTTGTTCGATGTAGCCAAGTAAGTGTGATCAAACCAGAGCAAAATAATACTAATGCATCCGAATTTCCTCTGATCATCCTTTATCGAAATGTATATAGTGACCCGCGGCAAGAAGAAGAAGAAGAAGAAGGCCATTGCCAAGTTCATCATGATCGGCAGCTTCCTGAAAGCCAAAATCGAACTGCTGCTCAAGATCCTGGGCGCCCATCTGCAGGTCAAGTTCTTTGCCATAGCCCTGATCGGCCTGCTGATCAATATAGCCCGATTCTGGATCGATGTGAAGCGCGGCAGTCCGCCATCTAAGGTGAGTTGAGCTTGGGTCCCAGATCCTGTGAGTTTGTTCCGGGGCAATTAGCCCGGTTTCACTGTACTGACACACACGAACATCATGTTCAGGTTGCTAGACCAAGGGATACCCGACTCTAATGGATTTTCTGCACTCTTTCAGTTCTGATAAGAATGTCCTTACACTAGTCATAAGTGAACAACCATTTTTATGGGCCAAGGTTTGTTTTCGATGCTGTTTGTTGTCAAGCAAAAATGAAGGGTTCTCACCATGAAATGTATAAAGAAAATTTAATTTGACTTAATGGTTGATCGTAAAAACATAAATTTACTAGCGTGAATTCATTTAAAATATAACGTGGTCTTATACTCAATTATTTATTCATTTAAATGCTTTTAAATTCCAAATTTAAACAAATCATTCTCTTGGTAAAATTTTATGTTATTATGATCACCAATTCTTCTGTGTACCTCTGCTAATCTCTTTCCAACTGCCCCTGCCTCTCGACTCTCTATCTCTTGAACAAATGATGTATATAAAATATGTAAAATGCGTTGATACCTTCCAAAACACCCGAGCGCTCTAACTTCTCTAACTGTTTTCGGGGACCAGCTCCAGAACCTCTTCAAGCTTCAATCACCAGAGTTCCAAACACCTAACGACTCCAAAATGTGCCGTATGCTAACAAATTCAGACCTCTTTGGTTTCAGATATGGTAAAATTTTGGACAGCTCACAAACGTTCTCGGAACGTACAACTCTAAAAAAAAAAAGAAATTATACAAGAAACAGAAAATCCCAACCAATGTGTTCTCTAATAACAGCATACACTTTAAGACCCAAAACCTCAAACAGATCTTAGAGTTCGTTTCCAAAGTCTTTCCCTTCACACTGTGTAAGTACGAGTTTTGGGCGGATGAAGCGAATCGATGGCTCTGAAAGAGTCCTGCAGGACAGACAGACACATGAAACTCAGATACACCCAGATACAGATACAGATACAGTCACAAAACATACAGTCAATATAAAACCGAACCACTCACACTCTTGGGCCTCTTTGGTACTTCCTCTGGTGTTTCTCACTTCACGGCACACGTTTTGCATATTTTCTAACTAGGTTGTATACGTTGAACATGCCCACCATCAGCACCACTACGAGGACCACGGCGACGACTGGAGCGAGCCGGGTAGCTACTGGAAGCGCTCCCTGCAGACGGATCCCTCGGTCGAGGACACGGACTCCTCCACGGACAGCTACCAGGTGCGCCAGCCGCAGCAGCAGTCGCAGACCCCGGATCCCCACTATCTGGCCTATCGCAACCAGTATGGCCAGTGGCAGTAGATTAACCCACAAGTCCAAGCCACTCCACCTGAACTCTGACCTCCAATGGAGACATTATTTATTGTATTTATTTGATTAACATTCGTGGTACGACGCTGATTATTAAATAATCCCTAAGGCCCTAGAGCAAAATTAATTTTAGCACAATGAATGAAATGCCAGTAAACCAATTTTAGCTGTAACCCTTAGCCCCCTTAGTGCAATGCCTTAAATATATGACTAAATTTTAAAATGTACCTTTAATGAGAAATCGAAGAACTGTTTCGGATACATTCGCAGCGAGCAAACAAACTAGACATAAGTTATTTATGCCAATTATTTATTGTATTCGTATGTTATATGATGCTTATTAAAGAAAACTAAATTGGACGCATCTGAATATTTACTTATTTGATGTAGCAAATTATTGACTTCCAAAATTTTCCAATCATAACTGCCCCATCATTTCCTGCTTCCATTTTTGAGGTGTGATCAGCAGACTTGGGTTCCCCCAATCAGAATGCGGTCAATAATCGCTGGAATTCCTAAAGAAGTTTCACCTGCTGATTCTAAATTCTGTGGCCCAATTCTGGGCTCTACTGCTCCGTAATACCAAATGGCGAAGAAGTACGCCCAAAATAGTCGCGTCTGTGGGGGCCATTAATTTTTTTGGGTGTCGCTGTGGGCCAAAACAATTTGCGCATGCGCAGATTGTGCTCGGAATGCCAAATGATTTACGGAAAATGTTTGTAATAAGCCATTAAATTTGTGTTTGACAAACGTCTGACAACTCGAGCGCCAAATTTATGGCTAATAAATCTGAACGGATTGTCTGGCACAACTGGAAATGTTTCTGAATAAAAGTCTGCACGGAAACATCGAAAACTTAGTGGGATTTCGAGTTAATGTATAAAGTCCAGGAGGGGGTCGAAAAGAAAGTCAAATTACAACTAATCAGCTTTACACGCATTCTGACACGTTTGGCTTTTACATTTTGATATTGACCTTGTTTAAATTAATTGAAAGAAAACCTGGGGCCATTAAAATGCAGCGTGAGGAAAAGCAAATTGACATGCCGCAGCGCGCTCGTTATCATCGAGTGGGAGTTTCGTGCAAAGAAATGCTTATCATTAGCAAAATTAAAATCAATGAAATTGGCCATAAAAATTCAATTGACTTGGCCCAATGCGTGGGAGCAAGTCCAAGTTCCAGCTCGACTTGGAGGGGATCGGAATGAATTGGAACTGGAACCGAAGGTGTCTGCAAACGTGTGCCACATAATTGATCGTAAGAGAAAAAGAAATAGTTTAGTTTTCAGCACTTTCTAAACTACGCCTTTGCACAGAAAGAAAAGGAGATAGTATGGATGTTTTAATTGGCATTCTAGATAATGCATTCTTTAAAGTATTCATCAAATCTAACACTAGAAACCTCTAACTTTTAGGTTGATATATACTTTGTATTCCGAAATACTTTTCATATTTCCCCAGCTTGACAGGACTCTAAAAGAGAGTGTCAATTGCTTCCAGTGCATTTTGGACTTTGTTTTATGTTTATAGTGGGCGGTGGTGTCGATCTGGATGTCTGGTGGGTGTGGCTCCTGGCCATCAATCATGCAGATACGATCTGTTCTCGATAAGTTGCCAAAAAACAAAGCAAAAATCACTACAACAATCAATTGAAATTCTCGCGGCGCGAATATTTGCTCAATGGGGATTGGGGATTGGGTTCGGGTGGAATAACGGTGACCAACGTGCAGTGTTTGCGAAAAATCATAAATAGTATCAATGGATTTTGGCCAAAAGGAAGTGTCAGTGGAAGTGGGCGTGGACTTGGGTCAGGAGATTTGGCAAATAAGTTTTGGATAATTTCTAAGCGCGTTCCGAGGAATGCTCCACTAAGTGACAGGTGGCGACGTGCCGCTGTCAGTTGAACTGTCAACTTGGGCAGTTGATGGAAACTTAATTAATTTAAGTGCCGCTAGAAAGTGGGCCTGCATCGCCGCCCAACGCCATATCACGTATACGCAGCGTGCACGCGACTCGGTGATCAGTGGCAGAAAATGAAGGGGCGATACCACATTTCAATTCCAACGCCCACGTGTTTAATTTCGGATGCTTCTGAAATTGAAAAGCACTCATGATTTTCCATTGCAGCGCCATTTGCATTTTAGAAAGTTACATGTGTTTTTTCGCTGCATTATAATCGAGACAGAAAACCCCGAAAGTCCGAAAAGAAAAAGTCCAAGTCCAAGAAGCATTTTCGCTGCTGCATTTTTTCCAGTCGATTTTAAAATAATACCCGTTTAAGCATACCCCCCACCACCTTCCCCTTCTATTAATAATTGTATCTTTCATAATTCCAGTCATGATTCTGCTTTTTGCTTGGACGTAGAATTTCAGACTCAACCTCAACACGTCGACTTGTTGTCAACTGGCTTATCTTTGCACGATTCGCTCCTGGTTTGGGCCCTTTATGCCTTTTTTACTGGCAAACATTTCATGCAAATTGCAATCGAGTTACTTTGTTGCCAAGTGCAATAAAGTGCATGAAGGCATGCTGATGATAATCGTGCTAAAAGAGTTTGACTTAAAGAAGTCAGCTGTGGTTTGTTCGCAGAATTGCTCACTTTAATCGTTTTTAAGGGAATCAATTGGCATAAAAGATAGATAAATAAATATATATATTTTTATTAGTAGGCTGGCTTTTCATTTCCATGGAATTTTAGCAGGAAATAGTACTTACTAACAAAAATAAACCTTATTGAGGGAAAATGAGGTAAATGCAGTGAAACACATATGATTTTCATGGCATCTTAATCACCCAGAACCCCTCTATACCTACTAAGTCTCATTATTATGCCAGGAGCTCTCAGTTCGCTTACAAGATGAACAACTCGAGATAGTCATAATCAGATAGTCCAAATAAGCGCCTTTGATCAGCCGCCTTTGCGTTGAACGAGGCAGGTACAGCCATGACAACTAACTAGCGCCAGTCGATAAATAATTAATAAGAAGTGCCATAAATATTAGCCATTTAAATGGCCATAAATATTAGCCATTTAAATGGCCATTTCCGATGCCATTGACTTCTGCAGCTTTCGCTTTTTTCAGCTGTGGGTGTACGTGATTTTGATAGAACTCGGGGGGAGGAAAGGGGAAATGGCTGGGCACTAAACATGAAATTAGAAATTCATAATTGTCGCGTAATACGGCACCACAAAATACGTGGACTTCAATGACGGACGGCTCGTTCGCATGCGAAATGGTAGCACACCATTCTAAATTGCTAATGCGCCTTAATAGGCTTCGCTTGTTTTGGGAGTTTCGTATCGAATGGGGTTTATTTTGGTTTTTCAGTCTCATTTTTTTTAACTTTTTAGTTTTGGATGTGTGTGAAAGTCACTGCATGATGATATTTCGTTTGTTGCATAATCCTTCCACGCAAATCGCCCAGGGCCAAGCCAATGAACCCTGTCGAATTTTAGTTTGCCCATCTCTAGAAGAATCATATGGCATGATACCACCACTCCATACTATAAAATTGCAATCTCACGTCGTCGCCGGGGCAATCTTTCGAGTGTAATCTGCTCTGCGGACTCGTGTCTTCGTCACCCAACTGCCATTCTGGATGCCTCCTAATGGATAAACAATTTCTTGGTAATAAAAGTTTGTCACCCAACTAAGATCACTGGCTTCTTTGGAAATACTACGCTGCCGGAACTGGCGGATTCTCAAATGTCAATGAATATCTGGGTTTTGATGAAGGATTTAGTTTTAATTAGAGGGGAACCACTTCAAAAAGATGAGTTTTTGTCATTATTACTAATAAAGGAAATATACTTTATTTCTTAGAAAAACTAAGTAAATGGGTTGAAATGAATAATAATAACATTTGGTACTAATTTATTGAGATATTACAAGATCATGGTCATGACCATCATTTCTCCTGCCGCTCTTCAGCTGTCTCTTCGCTCAGGTTCCACACAACTTGAGTTCCACATACGTCGGCACACTTTAGCGCATGCGCGCCAAACTTACCGCCACGCACACCAACACACAGTGCGTATGCGCAATGTCACGTCTGCGGTGAAGAGGAGGGTTCCAGTTGCAAAGGTAATGGTGTGTGGTTGTAATTGAGTTGTTACTGTACCCACATACGTAGTGCCCACCTTTCTTCGGGCTGCTCTGTGTGTGCGTGACTCTTTGGTTTCTCTGCCTTTTTGCATTCTTAATAAATCAACGCGAAGAATATATAAATTGGGCGGCTCGGTGGACGGTGGCAGTTAGTATTTTCCAGCCAACGGTGCCTCACAGGTGTGCAAAGAGCCCGCAGTGCGAGTGCAAGCATTGGTCTTACCCCAAATATATAGCCGGGATATCGAATTGGATTAAACGCAGCCCACACACCCACATCTAATAGCACAAGAAAAAGAGCCAAAAACCCAGAAAACGGATTATCGCATGTGTTTTTTAAGCAAAGTGTTACGAGCCAAGTGATATATAGTGACCAAAACTGAACAATCTGTGTGTGAAAATGTGGAAAACGTTGTGTTTGCTGCTTCTCTTGACGGCCACCTGCAGCGCAGGACCCTTGTCCGCCCACCAGGTGAGTGTTAGAGTCCAGTGGTTGGATATCCATGCAGCAGACAGCTTGACCACCGAAGACCACTTCCGTTCGCCTTAACGGAAATGGGAAACTGTTAGTGGATGGTTTGCCGGCCCGCCGAGCCATACGATGAAATCTTAATGGGACATGGCCTGGACTCACTCGCATTTGCATACCTGAATGACGAATGCCTCTTCTACTTCTTTGGCCTGGCTTATTTGGTATGCCGAGCGTTTAGCCTTTTTTAACGGCCAAGACTCCAAGACAATTCGGTCTATGGTATTTATAGGCACTGCAGGTGGCTTAATGACAGGTAGAAGCCGGCGAGAATTCGCCAGAGAAATCACTGGAAAAGCTTCCAAGAATTGCCAGCACAAAAGTCTTTAAGTTTGCATTACTCATGAAGGGTACCCTTTTTCGGGAAGGGTCTACGTACCACTGAAAGTTTTTGGCACCAACTCATTGAAATGCAGGGCCCAAAATAATAAGTTAATAACAAATCCATATGGCTAAAATATTATGTGATAATATGTGAGCGTTCCATTCGAAAGTGACTTCAATTGCAGCGAGACCCATAAAAGGGCTGCAACAGGTGCGAAGTGCACAGTGGGCTGGGCTTGAACTCACCTTTTTGATTCGAGTCCATTCGCTTCGCTTCGATTCAATTTAATTTTCACTTGCCGCCGCCTCGTAGACGAAAACTAGAACACAAGTGAAATTTTTCGGGTGCCTAGTTGATCGCAGAGTCACGTGCTGGATCCACGGGATTGTCCATGCTCATCACGTACCTCGTTAGCCGAATGGATCGTACAGCTGGCTTAAAGATAGGATACGGAATGGGAATAGGATACAAGCCATCGTAGATTCCAGAAACTGGTTCACATTTTCGTCCTTAAATAGCTGTATAAATATTTCTCCTTTTTCGTAAATCCAACAGAAGAGAAAAGCTCCCGTGACGCGTGAGGAGCCCGTGCCAGCAGAGGTGGAAATGCCGGAACAGACCGAAACGGAGGATGAGTCGGCTCCAGCGGAAGCAGCTTCCATGGGAACGCTCACCCTGCCCAGCAACGCCACCTCCATCCGCTCGGACATCACGGATAACTTCTCGTGTGTCAACAAGACCTATGGGTACTATGCCGATGTGGAGAACGACTGTCAGATCTTCCACGTGTGCCTGCCGGTTACCTACGCCGATGGCAGGGAAAATACTTTCCGCTGGAGCTTCATCTGCCCAGAGGAGACCATCTTCAGTCAGGTGGGTGTTCTGAAACGAATCCTTGGCTTAGTCAAAATATATTCAACTTTTATCACAGGAATCGTTCACCTGCATGCGTCGCGAGGACATGACCATCGAGTGCGAGGACAGCTCCAGATACTACGAACTGAATGGCAACTTTGGTGGACCTGCGGAGGAGGAAAGTAAGCCCACTCCCGTGGAGAGCGAGGAGCCGGAGAAGGAGGAGTCAGAGCCCGAACCCGAACCCGTTGAGTCAGAGCCAGAGGTTCCGGCGGAACCAGAAGTCCAAACAGCCAAGCCCATGAAGCCGGTCAAGGCCCAAAAGCCCAAGCCCAACCGAAGGAAGCCCCAGCCCCAGAGAAAGGTTCCAGCTGCAGTAACTGCTGCACCTGAGGTAGAAGCTGTTCCCGAGCCAATTTCCCACGTCGAGGTGGAGTCGAAGCCCATGAAGCCACAGAGGTTCACCAGCAGACCCCACCAGGAAAGACCCCAGGTGAAGAGGCCTGCAATTGCTGCTCCACCTATGCGAAATGAGCTCTTTAATGGAATCCGCAAGCGTCCAGCTATCTTCAATAAGCCACCAACTACAGTGAAAACAGTTGAAGAGGTCGTGGAAAATGAACCCGCGGTCACAGAGGCAGTGGTTCAACTTAGTGAGCCCCAGCCCACACTGAAACTGCAGACCTTGTTCGCGGAACCGGAAGTTATTCCTGTGGAAGTCCAGGAGCCAGAAGTTCAGGCTTCCGAGACAGCTGTAACTTTCGTTCAGCCAGAGGCCATTGTTGAGGAAGTGGTACCCTCGAAGGTGGAGATTGATAACAGGATCGATGATGTCAAGCCCATTGAAGCCATCGAAGAGATTCCTGCAGTCATAGTGGAAAGTCTGGATCAATCAAGGCCCCAGGAAATCGAGAAAGCACCCGAAATGCAGGAGGAAGCTAAGATAACTGAAGAGGCCAAACCAGAGGAGGAGCCAAAGCCGGAACAAGAAATGAAACTCGAAGAAGAACTCAAGTCAGAAGAAGCAGCTAAGCCGGAGGTGGAGCTGAAACCCCAGGAAATTCAAGCCGAAGAGGAGCCCGAAGTGCCAGCCAAGGTAGAGCAGATCATAGAAGCTAAGCCCGAGGAAATAAAATCGGATCCAGCTATTATCGAGGCCAGCAACTCGCATGAGGAACCCTTGGTTAACCTAGAGGCTCTGGAGGCGGCCAAGCCGGCAGATGCCCCCGAGAGCATGCCAGCCACTCCCGAAATGGAACAGCACAGTCCTCTCGTGGAAGAAATCCTGGATAACACTAACGATGGGGAGGCGCAGGAGTCCCTGGGAGGCTTCAAGCCAGTGGATCCCGTGATGGCCGCCGAAGCGGAACAGTTGATCACCGACTTTCTGAACACCCTGAAAAAGAATGAAGAGAAACCAGAGACTGACTTGGCTGAGAGTATACTGCCAGTAAGTAATCCCGATGTGTCCATTGAGGAGGCCAAACTTCCGGAGCCCGAGATCGTGGACAAGAATGCATCAGTTGAGGAGCAGTTGTTGGAGGAAGCCGAAATCAAGAAGTCCCACAAGACCGAGATGATGCAGGACTCTCCGATCATCAATATAATGCAGGTGCAACATATGCCCATGGACTACAGAATCCCAGTCCGGGTTATTCCCGTGGAAGTTCAGCCTGTTCCCGCAATCTCTGAGGCATCAGAGGTCGCTAAGGAAAGCGCTCCCGAGGTGGTATCCGAATCTTCTCTAGAGGAGACCAAGGAAAGTGCTCCAGAAGAAGCTAAGGAATCCGTTCCCGAGGAAGTTGTCGATACAGCTCCTGAGGAAGTCAAAGAGATTCCCAGTGTAGAAATTCAGGAAACCCCTATGGAGGAGCCTAAAGAATCTTCTCCTGAAGAAGTCAAGGAAAGCACTCCCGAGGAAATCAAAGAGACTGCTCCAGAGACAGAGGTTGAGCTGGTGGTCGCGCCCGAGCAGACTGCTTCCCACGACGACGACGCCCAGGAGAGTCTAGTCACAGCCGCATACATGCCCTCCATCGAGGACATCGTGGAGCTGGTCAAAGAGCGTCTGGATCAGACACCCAAAAAGGATCAGATGGCTCCCATGGAGCTGATACTCACGCCTGGTGGTGCCGAGCCCATGTCCTTGGTTCAGAGCACTTCAGAACAGTTGGAGCCTGAATCTCAGGCCACGGAGGAGGCGGCATCCACTGCCGGACAGGAAGAGGAAGTCATCCTGCCCATTTACAAACGCGTCTCCGCTTTCGAACCCGCCATGTCCAAGGTGCAAACGCTGCCCGTAACGGTGAGCAAAGTGGATACGGAAGCGCTGCCGGAAACTGAATCCCAACCGGAAGTCCGGGAGCCAAAGATGGACGCCCGCAAGCGACGTTTCCTGTTCCGCGCCGATGCCAGCTAAAAAGGAACAAAGGGAGATACAGCGAAGGACAGATAACAATCCTGGCAAGGATTATTCTCCCACTTAGCCCGAACCGGAACCCCGTTCACCTCCTAGTTCCCAATACGCTATCCCACTCATTTGCACCTAGGCAAGTTGTATTTAATAATTTTTTGATTTCCTAGTTTTATGGCCATTTCTCAAAGGATAATTGCGGACGAGCGTTGAAATTTAAGTTTAGAATTGTTGTTCCGACCAGTTAAAGAAACAAACTAAAAAAAATTGCAAAAAAAATCTTAAAATAAAAATATTAAAAATTAAATAATAAAATTGTTTGATGTAGGTGGGGTAAAATAGGTAAAGAACTCTTTTTGGCCAGCTAATCAACTCCATCGTGCAGAGGTTTGAGTGTCCTGTGTTTTGCCTAATCGCATTCAATTTCTGCACGGTAGAGATGGTACGCTTAGAAACAACCTAAAGAAATTATTACGTATATATGTATATAAAACTTAAAATATATGGTAATATTAAAAAATAATTCTATAACCCTAAAACTTTTTTTAACATTTTAAATAAGTGCTTAAAAACGAAAGACTTAGGAAACGAAAGGGCATGCAAAGGGCATTCCAACATCAATATTCAAATAGTCAAACATACCATATTCGTAATTTATTTTAGAAAATCGTTTACAAATCGTATTAACACTTAGGCTTTGGGTAATTAGCTGTATGAGGCAACTACCAGGTGAGAGAACCACAATTTACAGATACAGTGAACACTGGACGTTAAGTAACTAACACATCACATCACATTGACGGAGCCAACGCAGGATCACCAGGATAACTACGCCTCCGTTTCCTGCTCCAGTTCGCCAGCTTGGATTTCCTCCGGCGTTCGCAGATCAATGGCGAACTTTTGTCGTGTGGGCGTAATAGTGTCGCTGGCCGTGCCCTCGCCTTCCTCCTCGCCGGCTGCCTCCTTGACCCGTCGCGAGTAATCCTGGAAGGCGGCGGCCAGGGCAAAGGTCAACTTCCGCGCCATTGCACGACTGTCGCATACGAAGGCGTGAACCTCAAAGGGATGCGGACTCGAGTCGTCCTTCACCACGATCATGGCAAAGACCCTTGTGTAGACCAGGTCCTGAACGCCATACGAGATCGTGTCGATGGGATAGCTCCAGTGATTGATGCTGGCCTTGGGCGAAATGATCTCCAGCTGGACTCCGTCGGTGGACACCTTCAGTTCGCAGTTGGGCAGCACCTTATTGGGCGGCAGGTTCTTGGCCACGCCCACCATTATGTCCACCGGACGACGCGTATACTTGATGCCCCATAAGCCACGTGCCACTTCGGAGCCTATGTACTTCACCTGCAGCGAGAAAATGTGTATTAATAAAAAGATGGCCCATTCTACACTGCATTTAGTTAAAAAAATTCCCAATGAGTACATAACCAAATATTTGTATTTTACGTGAGTAAAAGAATATGTTTTCATGGACGTTGTGGGATTATTCATCGGTGGCATTGGTTTCCGCTGCGCATGCGTTGCCGTTAGAGTCGCTTCATTTGCATCCGACCTGCGACCGGATGTCCACAGCCAAGCCAGAAAGCTGTTGCTGTTGCTCATGTGGTGCCACTGCCACGCCCCTATCCCCTCAACGCCCCCAAGTGAAGTTCAGCAGGGCGTGACGCATGCGTGTCTGGCTCTTTTTTTTGGTCATGTCTCATGTGCGGGTGGTATTATGTTCAGATGTCTGCTTTTGTTCGCTTATGCACTCATAAAAAAACGGTCATCGAAAAATTAGGATGTAAATCCACTATATTATGTCATATTAATAGACAATATGGAACCAATGTACTCGAAACATATAGAGCTTAATTTGATTATATGAGATACATTGTACATAAACCGTTTTACTATTTAATTTTTAAATGGGGTAGCTCATTGATTTTTGTGTACCATCATAGCATAATTTTTCTCCGTGTATTTTCGGTCATATATTTAAGAGGTCTTAATGGGGATTGGTACCTGAACTTGCGCCACATATTTCACAGCATTTAAATTTGAAAACGCATTTCGCCATGTGAACACTCACCTTGAAAGTTATGGGCAAATCCTCCACATTGACCTGGCTGTCCAGATCGGTGGTACTACTGTTGTTGGAGGCCATTCTGTATCTGTATCCGTATCTCGTCTATCGCGAAAGGTGCAAGCGAAGATCCACCGTTGAACGCATTCACCGCAAACCAACTGAAAGGGCGCAAAAAACACGAGCTTGAGTAATGCTCCCATTAAATGTATCTCGCGGATATTTTAGCCGCTATCTTACGGAGTTCACATCCACCGCTGCATTACCATATCTCTACCGTAAACGCTGAATTTTACATGGTTTACTTTGTGTGTGCTTTTTAAACCTA
Source organism: Drosophila simulans (assembly GCF_016746395.2). Classification (NCBI taxonomy): domain Eukaryota; kingdom Metazoa; phylum Arthropoda; class Insecta; order Diptera; family Drosophilidae; genus Drosophila; species Drosophila simulans. The sequence goes on from NC_052522.2 coordinate 3,253,079, forward strand.
TATATGTTATGAATATATGTTTATATTCCGCTGAATATCGGTCGGGTCGACTAATGGTTCTGTTTGGGCTTGTTGTTGCTGTCGCCGGCTACCGATTGCTACTGAACTCGCGATCGGCGGCAAAAGGTGTCGCAAGTTGTGCCCCCAGCTAGCTCCACTCCCTCTCACTCGCTCCCAATACCACCAGGCCGCTCCCCACCCCTCCCACTCGAGCACAGGTAAACAGAAAAGAGCGCAGGCAAAACAAATGGGCTAAACAAAAGCAGTGCTCAGATAACTTTTTTCTCTCACGCGGTGTCGCTGCCTAAGCACAAACAACTGATATTAGAAGCGACAGTCCGGCACTGAGAGAAATAAGTAGTAAAAAGAAGTATCAAATGCTTAAAGAGCCTTTTAAATAGATATCTTATCTTATCGTTTATTTTAAGGATGAATGCGTTATATTATTATCTTTATCTTATCTTTCAAAAGGATGAATGAGTTACATTGTGATCTTTAGCACTCCTAGCGGTAAAACGTTTTCTTCAGTGGATCAGCGGAAATGCCCGCAAGTGGTCAAGCATTTTAAATCTAATCATATAACAATTATGAGGTAAAACGAGTATGTTGCAACTGATAACCCAGTCAACGCCACTCAAGCAGGGTATTCGATCACCAACTTGTTGAATCACTTTTTCCACACACACACTATTTATTAGAAATGTATTATTAATATTTCCTCACGCAGCCCGCTGACCACTGCAAATGCCCAATGAATATAGGAGCATTATACCGGATATACATATGTGTGTACATATGTATGTATTACAATGGCCATGCTGCAATAGTTGCATGTCTGCCAATTAATGACCGACGAGAGAAAACCGAATTAAAACCAAAACTGAAACGAATGGAAATAAATTCAGTGCAATGCATTTCACCTGTGTGACGTCATTTGCGAGCGAGAGGGGGAACTTTCTGTGCAACAGCCAATACTTTTTTTAGCTTTATGTTCTACTCTGACTACCATTTTAATGCCAATGACCCAAGCGGATAACTAGTGACAATGGCCTGTGTTGTAGACACAAAACCCACGACTAATTGTGTGCTCATCTGATCTTTTGTTCTAACGCCATTTACAAGTTGCCTGATCCAGATTTTGAGGAAGATCACGTTCACAGCTATCGAATTTAGATATATTACCAGATTACAACGTTTGCCACGCTATTCCAATCTATAGCCATATAAATCTCAGCCTTACGCTCACCTTTGTACTCTCCTTATCGGTGTTTACTTTTGGGCTATTAACGAATGTTACATTTTAGAAGTTGTTCGAAAATCGAAATTTATACTGTACAGCATACTATATACTATATGTGTTTTACATATTTTCTCCCCGTCCAATATGCCTATATCAATGCTACTATCATTATGCCAACAACCATAACAATAACAATATCGGAGACAGGTTCGGTAGCACTCGCAGTCCAATTTAGATAATTTTCCACTGGACATTTCAGTTTAAGCGGTACGAAAGCCGGAAGCTGCTCATATGAGCATATCTCCTCTGTTCGTATAATAGATTTATCTTTTTATCATAATTTGTTTACGGGCACTGCTGATGACTGTCATTTGTCGCACATATAGATTTGCGTATGTGGAGCTCGCACTAACTCCCTTCCATTCACAGTGACTAATTCACTAAATTTGGTTTCTTTTATTTACACTTTTTTCACTTTATTTTCTCTTCAAGTTCCAATTGCCCGTTATCACGTAGGGAGACATTTACCCATTCGCCTAATCTTATCACTCACTACTTCACGCACACGCGGAATTCAGCACAGGTAAAATAGGTAAAAGTTTTATTTACTTTTTAACCAAAAATGGGTATAAGTCTTGAGTTAAACTAAATGCGTAAACATGCTCAATATAATTCCGCTGATTTCTGAATTGATTATGGGGGTAGTCACTTTGGAATTACCGATTTTATGATGGCTTCGTTTTTTTTGTACACCTGTTTCCTCGGCCGGTAAGCGCGCTACTAACGAAATCCCCAATGATCGTGGTCAGTGATGCGGATTTAGCCATGAATAGTATCTTCAAAAAAGATTTTTAAGTTGAATGTTTGTACTGACAACTCACATTTGTCATGCAAATATATGTTCTTTTTTTCCAAGATATTTTAATTTATGCAATCTTTTTTGATTTAGATTTTTGTCTTGTAAAGGCACGACATCACTAGTAAGTCATTTACCTTTCCCATCCAATACATAAACCACTTTTGAGCTTGAGTGCCATTGAGCTTTTGGTTTCTACTGCAATTACTAGTTTTCAATCTTATTTATGAAATACCTGAGTAACGGTCGATAATCATTACTATCAACCCGATAGAGCTGCGCAACATTATCGATATATTATTGGTATTTTCCGACTGGCCGGATGGCGTTTTCGATGACTGTGGTTGCAGCCACACTGAGTCGGGAAAATAATTATTTATTAAAAATTCGTGGACCCGCGCTGTACATCTGCGTCTGTGCTGTGCGATCCGCTTCAAGTGCGGCAAAAAGCAACCAAGAAGGCAGGCAGCCAATCGGTAATTTACGGCGGGGTAGTGAGGAGATATACGGAAATCGCGACCAGTGCACGTGCAATTGTGAATCGTTCTCGGTTTTCCCGACCCTCCCCCTTTCTTCTTTCACGACCATTGTGACTGTGCACAATTAACTTGCATACATACGCGTATGTATGTACACACTCTGTTTGTATGTATGCGTGCCACCCCCAATTGAGGCGGAAAAAGGAGAAGCGAAGGAATTTCTGCAAAATCCAAGATACCCATGCTATTTGCACTATTTTATTTTGCCAACTTTTCACTCGTCACTTTGCTCTTGCAGTAACAAAGCCAACAACGGCGAAAATTGGAAGTTATTTTCTTTTCTTTCTCCACTCTTTATCGCAAAACAACAGCAACACTGCCCGTGCACCGCCCTTCCCGCTCCCACTTGCGTCCTTGTAAATACAGTGAATATCGGCTAGCCACGAACAGGGGAAATACAAAGAATCTTAACTTGCAATTGTATGGTTGATAAAAAGTATCAACTTATCTAAATCGTGAACATTTTTAAGTGTTTTCTGTCATTTTTAATTGCGAAAATAGTAAAGATATCGTGTTTTATTTTTATCAACAGTGCAGCGAAAGGCTGATAAAATATACAGTCGAATTATTATTTATGTTATACTCTCCGTAAACAATGGATTTAGTTTTTTATTAATTTGCAATTATGTGTATTTTGAATTTAGCCTCTTCAATAGGAGCTTAGGAACCTTAACAACCAAAGAACCGATTTCCAGACTTAAAGCTACGGTAAGTTAAATGTACCTATTATCCTTAGCCTAATTTTCATTTTTCAATAAACTTCCAAAAATAGATTGTAAGACAGAGAGTGTCATTTTTCTTTTATGTGTTAAATGTAATCTCGGATATGATATCCATTATCTCACGTAGGGGATTTGCCTGCAGGCGACCTGCACCAGCATGTCTGTTATTGTTGCACGTGGGTCACCGAACTGGGCGGGTGTGGGCGTGGTCAGGTAGTAGCAGAGCATATCTGCATTTCAACAATCGATCTTAATCTGCGCTTGCTTTTGAGTTCCTTTCGTCTAGGACTTGTTATACTTGATTTATGGCCCCTTCCCGTGATTTCCCATCCTCGAAAACCGGTTGTTTTGACTTAATCATCGGTTCTCGCTGGTTATTTGATTTGAAATCTTTCTGACTCACAGCAGTTGTTTAAATTCTGTCGTGGGAATTCCGATCTCTTTCTTTATCAAGGCAAATTAATATGAAGGCTGATTTGCTATATTTGCTAAATTATTTTATTTTAATTACTTTTGAAAAACAAACAGGCAGTACAGCTATTAAATAGGCAGGTGTTTATTTGTTGAAGCGTAATATCCTAAATTGTATCTTCCAGATTTTATAGATTATAATTTTCTGTATCATTTCTGAGATATGCAGATGTGATGCAGCGATTTTCACTGTTGCATAAAGCCCGTGTATTCCGGGCCTAATTAAATCACATTAAATGCCTGCTCGGTGTGGCTGAAATAATTCGATTTAAAGGTCAGATCCCAGGCCTCGCACTCACCCAAGTGACTTTCCAACTCTTTTTGTTCTCGGCTCCCAGTTCATCAGCGAAAATTGAGTGAGATCGAGGAGGAGGGGAAAATCAATATGTGCTAATATAATTTTGTGGCAAACAAATTAAAGCACACAAAACAGCTCGCCGTCGCTGCTCTGATTTGTTTAGGTATACGAGTATATGTACATACGTACCATATTTATTCAGTTGATTTGGTTCAGTTTCAGTGGTGAATGTTTGAGCAGCAGCATTTAATATTTGATACTGGCCAATTTGATTTGTGGGTAAGCACATTGACTACCGCCCAAACTGAACTGCAGCCGAAAATGGGGCCAAAAGTGGGTTATGTTTGCCACGACCACCATAAAGCTGGCGTAGATTTACGACTGCAACTAAAGTAGGTTAACCTAGGTCCAGATAACTACTACGTTCTGCTTCTCCAACGATAGCATATTCTAATCTCACAGTTGCCTGAGCTGCTGGCTTTCCAAGAGAAGAATCATGCACATGTGACCTTGACACGGTTTTCACTTGCTCTGCAGGAAAAAAGGGTTTCCCGCATCCACCGTACCGTATCCATTGAAATTTGATTTTGTTATTTGTTTATCGACGCCACTTCATGCAAATTGGAGAAATTCAGTTGGATATATTTTTAGCTGACACATCCATGCAATGTTTGCAAATGCATATATAGTATTCTTTTGTATATTTTTCACTCTGTTCTCTGTTCTCGGGGAACCCAACCAGGTTGGATCACCCACCGCCCAGCTCCGGCTCTTACTTCGCCTTTCTCTGCGCCGCCCTTTTTCCCGACCACCTCCGTCCGCCTTCCGTTCCCGGAGGTCTGGAAAAAGAACCGGGTTAATCGTCGCCACGTTGTCGTCGTGGAGAACAAATGACTCTTTTCGTTTGTGGGTCAACTGCAATTTTTGCCATTAAAATAATTATTTGATTGCCATTTTGCTTTTAAATGTCGTTACTTTGTGTGAGTGAAACGCACCAAGTAAATAGGAATATAGCCACATAATATAATTTATATTCTCACCTCAAAAGCGTTATCATCGCAAAATCTATAAGAACTTACGTAGCAAAAAGATTTACCCAATCTAAAAATTACCTTAATTCCTGCTTAATAAATCTTTCCACAAATCGCCGATTAATAAATCAACAGTGCGTCCAATTTGGCTTATCGAAATGCGTACTTTCGAGTACTTTGTACAATATTCTATGCAAAGGCGATCGATTTCCGCTTATCACCCGAATTATTTCTTATCGCTGGGCCAAATAAAATTCTATGCTAGCCCAGCCGTCTTTGTTTCAAAGCAACCATAGCCAAACTGGCTTAGTAACCCACATAAACACCACCGAATCCCCGAATCCAAGTCCCAGTTGACCGGGGGCAATTGGGCGGAGAATACCCGTTCAGTGCAACTGGAGCTGGAGAGGCCAATTAAAGCACCTGACCTAGAATATTTGTAGCCCAGTTTCGCCCGCCGAGAGTGCATATGTTTTACATGCCACCGCACTCACATTCGTATGCTCAGATCCAACAAACTCGTACTTTGAATCAGTCAACTGCGAGCTGCATGTTAAATGGTTTGAATTAATTGCTTAGGCCACGCATGTCACGTGCGGCTCACATAGGAATATATCTATATAGTACGATATATATACCACACCCCTTTCCAGCCACAAATCCTTGAGCAAAGCCAAGCCGGAAATTTAAAGTAAACATTCCAGCTATCCCTGTTTATATTTGGAAGTTTGATTTTATTGTAGAGCGAGCACATCACGTACTCACGGAGCCAAGGCCAAAATGCAAGGCCCTAAAGTCGGGTTACGTTTAATTTCAACTGTGTTTAAAGGGAATTACTCTAGGCAGCTAAAAATGAATGATTTAAAGTCGTTAAATGAAATTGACGAGACAGCAAGCCCTAAGTATGTGTTATAAATCACTTGATATTATGACCGTTTTCCATTGCACTCAGTAATAAAAAACATCTCAATAATTTAAATGAGTATTATAAATAAAATATTAAAAGAACCTTATGTAGTCGGAGCTAAAGTTAACTTTACGAACTTTACCATATCATTAGGTTTTCTACCAAGGGCTTTAAAATCAGTTACGTACAAGCCACGTTTTAAGTTTTAAACGTTTTCTTGATGGCCTGTGGCAACACACGCCGCCGTAGATGGCCAAATATTTGGTCAGCCAACAGCCGCGAAAGAGACTCCGATATTTCATCAATGGCTTGTCCACAGTCTGGTGGTATTCGGCTTTGGGAACCTGTCCGTCCGTCCGTCCGTCCGTCTGTCCCATTTATGCGGAGCACGTTCGCCTATCGCGGGCTGCCTGGCGGGGATTAAGAGCTCTCCGGGGCGAAGGTGGCTATCGCATCGTTGGTTATTGGCTGGTATCCACTATCAGCTGCAAGTGACACATTTTAAGCCGCGCCAGTTGACCACTTCGTTGGCCGGGCCAACAGTGCCTATCTGCGATTTGGTACCTGTATTCAACAAATGCCGCTGGAAACGGGTAAAGGCCAGGTAGGGCCATTTGGCCCAGACATTTGGACAGTGACTATTCGTGTGTGAACGGACGAGGTTTTCCGCTCGCTCCTCCGCCATATATACTTTTGCCATTATTAAGATTTTCCTTGGAACGCAGTTGCCACATGTAAGTCGAGATTCAGCTCATTTCCTTTCATTGCTCATTGTTGATTTAAGATTAATTCGCTTGGTGCGCACTGCACTTGTTCAATTGTATCGTTCGCTTGCAGTTCGTTGGCAAGCGATATTGTATATCCATAATGCACTCGAAAAATGATCAAATTCAATTGAAAATATTTGCATTTTCGTTTGGCCATTATGTTCACTCAATCCGTTGGAACCCAAGCTATTATTATGGTGCATCCTATTCTAACGATTTAAATAGCTACGTTGATGTAGTATTGAGTTCGTATATATATAGTGCAAAAATCTAGTGTTCTTGAAAAGTTTGTGTTCCGATTGAGCTATTAATGTATATTTATCCAAGCAGAACCGTCTAGACCGTGAAGGATACCTGATAATATTGTGTTTCTAATGCAATTCCATCGTGCATTTAAGCCACGAACTTTGTGCAAGTATCAAGTTGAGTGCACCCGAGGGAAACCCGTAGTTATCTCGGAGTATTTGCCTTTATTCCTCATCCAAATATTTGGCTGGTTCATAAAGTAGGCGCATTGTATGCAGCGATGACTCCTGGTCTCGGGTGCTGCTCATCCCTTCGATCCGCTCCCACTCCCAATGCCCATCCGGCTCCCAGTTCATCCGATAAGCGGCGGATTGTTTGCTTTTTGCGCACAGGCTGCCAAATAAAACCGCCCGCCGCCGGCTTATCGGCCCTGTTTATCTAGTTCGCTCATATATGTACATATAGCTATGGCTATATCTATAGCATTTCGCATATGGAGAAGATGTAAAAGCGTGGGCCCAGAAGATCGGGCTGTGAGTACGTGAATGGGCTACCCATTTATTGGCATTACTGCGCACGGTACCATGCGATAGAATCGTTTGTGGCGTAGATAAAAATCAAAATGCAAAAGCGCTTTTGTTTTTGGCGTCTCGTGTGCCGAGTATTCTAAAAGTCGGCGGATGGTTGGGGGGGAGGGGACATTTCGAGATAACAGCAACACGAGGAGATTGTGTAATCGCTTTGGCGATTGCTGGGCGGGAATATGCTGGTCGCGATGCGGTTTCCCATACAATGGGTTCTGTCCAATCGTAGAGTGTAGTGCATCATAGGTTCAGGGAAAAGGTCAACAAGCTACTCTAAACATATGTGGATTCCTTTAAAGAACCCCATCGTATAAGCATACTTATCTTTATTATTTTATACAATTTATTAAGGCATAACAAGAGAAAAGTAAGCTAAAGGTAAAGTGAATGACTAAATAGTGGTGCATTATTTTTAAGCAGTGAATCACACTGCTAAGAATCATCTGGAATGGGGAAAATACCATCCACGATATAGTATGGCATTGTTTCGAGTGGATGTCAGTTTCCCAATTTGGTTGCTTGGCAATATTTGTTGGGCTTTTGGCCGAAAATGCAAATTGTTTTCTTCGGCGTCCCGTCGCCACAGTAGCTGAATTGGAGAACGCGCAACGTCACCCTATTGTATTTACCACCCCGTAGACCCAGGCATTACCATATATTTCACCGATTTCACCTGGCAACCGGGGACTTCTCGACCGATGCCGATACACTTTCATTCGCTGTCGATTCAGTTGAAACAATTTCTGTTTTTGTTTACACAACGCGCTCGATGGCTGGCAAGCCGTTCTCGATCTGAAATAGAGCCAGCCATATAAGTTACTCCAGCGCCGGAGGAGCCAGTCAGTCAGTCCTCCAGAGTCTTCCAAGCCGAAATGCAGCTATTTGCGTGAGTCCGATATGGAAATCCCAGATCTAGTCAACCGAGACAGCATTTAAACGTCGCCAAGCCCCTTTTTCAGACCCTGTAAACCGGGCACATATTCTTCTTATAGCCGGTTTCAATTAAATGCCTACCCGATGGGGTACTAAAACTTTTGCCTAAACAAAGGGCTAAATGAAACTAAATGGAAAACTGTTCGAGCAGCAACAATGGAAAACAATTGAAAAACTCAATTTGTTGGTAATTTGTTTGGGCGTGCGTGTCTCAGTATCTTTTTTTTGTGCAATAACAATTTCAGAGCTTGGCACATTGCAGTCTATTTGTTGACTGCATAAAAAAGCAGTTGAATGAACTGAGAACGAGCTTTGATTGATATTTCGAAAGCCATATTGATGGAAAATGTGTGAGATGGGGGAATAACATCACTGCCAAAGTTCTCCAAGTCCAATAATGGCTTTCTTTGGTAAATAAATTGGGGGAACTACTACTGTTTCCATGACTCCAATTTTTGTATTGTAAGAATATCAAAAGGTTCTAGAAATCGTGAGGTTCTATTAATTTTTAATTCTTTCACCTTCATCTCTCTTGCAGTTTCTCCAAAATGGCCAAGTACTCGGGCAAAAAATGCCGGCTGCTCTCGATGATGTGGCTCACGGCGTTCTTCTTCTTCGTGGAGATCATTGTTGGCTATGTGACCAATTCGATGGCTCTGGTGGCGGATAGTTTCCACATGCTGGGCGACATCGCCGCCCTGGTCATATCATTCCTGTCTGTGAAGGTAAGTCACTGTCTTTTACCGAAAAATACAACGTGTATCACTCAACTAACTCCTTATCTCGACAGATGTCACCGAAAAAGTGGTCAAAGAACACCTTCGGCTGGGCCAGGGCAGAAGTCTTGGGAGCTTTGGTCAACGCCGTTTTCCTGGTGGCCCTGTGCTTCAGCATCACCATCGAGGCTTGCAAAAGGTGAGTGTGAGGTGATCAATCATATAAAATTGTTTGCAGAATGTACAAAACTAAGATAAGCTGCAATAGAATCAATTTCGAAACATCTGCTATCCAAGCGAAAATCTTTACTCAGTTATATGATTCATTACATGTTTTATAGATGAGAGATTTACAAATTGTTTGTCCCTCTAGCATAAATACTTAGAAAAGTACTAATCGAATGATTAAGCGGCTGCAGATTGCGTTTGTTTATATTCCTGAGAGAAAAACAAAAAAATATGTTTAAATGGTGTCAGCATACTATTAAATTCTGTCGATTAGAGGTTTATAACGAGGTTTTTAAGACTCATTGCTTATTAAACGTGGCTCTGAAACTAATTAACTCGGATTACTACTCGCTCACTCTTTACTCCTGGCCCCAACGCAAACGGCTTTAATATTTCCACTCATTACGGATCGTTGATCCGCACCCAAAACCCACTTATTTGATGATCTGACAACTGTAAGCCAAGCCGTATTATGAGCAAAAGGCTTGCCTTGGCATCGACATGTGTTAACGTGATTTGTTTAAATTTTCTTGAATTACTCGACTCCGCCTGTGAGTTAATTTGTTGTGATACATTCACGTTATATCGTCACATTTCGGTCTGTATTTGTGCATTGGGTTGTGTGGAATTATAAGCTTTGTTCATTTACATTCCAGTCACATTTTGTGCATATTTATCGAACGCTTTGCGAGGTGATTATTCTACCAATAGCTACAGATTCCCTACAGAAGCCAGCTACACTGCCAAAAATAATAAACTAACATGGGATTTGATGAATGCAGCTTAAATAAAGCAATACATTTCCATTTATTACAGATTCATTGAGGAGGAGCCGATTCACGAGCCTGAACTGCTTGTTATCGTGGGAGCCCTGGGTCTTCTGGTGAATGTGATTGGACTTTGTCTGCTTTACGGTAAGACCAACTAATACAGAGAAGATTCAGCAGCTCTTTAACTTCATCTGCATTACAGAGCACGGCGGTCACCATGGTCACTCACATGGCGGCGGACTCACGCGTAACCACAGCCGCCTCACTGAGTTGGCCAACATGGACGAGGGCGAGGATGAGCAGAACGACTTTGCCTACGAGAAGCCGAAGGAAAAGGCACCGGTCAAGAAATCCAGCCATGGACACAGCCATGATCCCGGCCAGATGAATATGCGCGGCGCCTTTTTGCACGTTTTGAGCGATGCCCTTGGCAGCATCATTGTCGTAATCAGTGCTGTGGTGGTGTGGAAGACGGAGTGGAAGTACCGATACTACATGGATCCCGCTCTGTCCATCGTTCTGGTTGTCCTGATCCTGCACTCCGTGTGGCCGCTGCTACGCGAGTCCGCCTTGATTCTGCTTCAAACAGTGCCCACCCACATCCAGGTGGACGCCATTCAGAAGAGGCTTCTGGAGAAAGTTGATGGCGTGCTAGCTGTGCACGAGTTCCATGTCTGGCAACTGGCCGGCGACCGCATCATCGCCTCTGCCCATATTAGGTGAGATTTACTTGTTAAAAGAGTGACTGACTTTCTTAAAAGGGAAATGAATGCTATAACCATTTATGAAAAATGAAAGCAATCTAATCCATCTCTCGTAACCCTTTTAGGTGCCGCAACCTTTCGGAGTACATGAAGATTGCCGAAAAGGTAAAGGAGTTCTTCCACAACGAGGGTATCCACTCCACCACCATCCAGCCGGAGTTCAGCGAGATTGAAGGCTGCAACATGTCTGATGGCACCTCCAGCATCAACATGAGCGGCTCCGACTGCTGCGCGTTGGATTGTCCCACCACGGAAGAAGGATGTGTCAAGGCCACGTGCTGCCAAAACAACAACAAATTGGTGAGTTTATCTAGTCTAAATAGAACATGTAGAATTGTATAATGAAATATAAACCTAAATTACAGAACCAACTGCCCTCACCCACCAACTCGCCGTATCTGTGCCGCCAGCGGAATGCCGCCCGACAGGCCGGCGATGTGGAGGCGGGTTCCCTGCTGGAGGCCACGTCCAGTGGCAACCAGGGAACCTCTGGCGGTGCCAGCGCAGGAGCTCCCGTGGTTGCGATAGGGGCCACGTCAACCCCGAAAAGCGATTTGGTTTGACGACAGCCACATCAGGCGCAACAACATGTACACTTTTCCACGACCAAAACGGAAACCGCAACCGCAACAACAAAGGCCGCCACAACAGCAGCAGCAACATCAATACGTGATATAATGTACGAGCCGAGCGCCAACAACCAAGTGGTCTCCAGCGCACAGGTGGACGTCAATCTCGGCCTGACGGTGACCGCCCAGCGGCGGCGGGAGCTTCAGTTGCAGGCCGAACAGCAGTATCAGGAGCAGGTGTCACCACTGAGTACCAGGAATGGCGACGAGGTGGCACTCTAATTAGGAGCCTAGTTTAACGTTAATTGTGCAAACCGCTGCAATGGAGACTGGTCTGCCATGGTGCAGCTTTAGTGTTTTTTTGTATCATTATTTGTTCTTAGTGGAATTTAGGCGTAAATGAGAGTGGGGCAAGTTCGGTCGATTGACCATTGAGCTAGTTTAATTAAAGTGAAATCAAAAAATGAATATGAAAATGAAGAACACGATTATCTATTAGTGCGGAAAACACAAAGTTTAAAGGAACATGCTGTTCAGGATGTCATTCATATACTATATAGTATGTTAAACCTATTCGATTGTAGTTAATTGCATTAGTTTAGATCGATAAGTGAGCCCAACCAGCAGAGAATACATATGTACTACGTTTTTTACATTTTGAGAAAGTTTATACATACGTGAAATAAATTATTGTATTCAATAGTTACCTACGGATTAGCAAATGACTAAAGACAGTTTACAAAATACATAGGTATAAACGCATGTGTGTTTGTGTATTGTTAGGCATAGTCCCTAAATCTTAGTAGTTGTAATGCTATCTGTAAATGTTTTTACCACAACCGAGAACCTAGTTTCTATTTAATTTTAATCGTATCGAACTTTATAATGACTATACATTTAATGCAAACATCATGTATTATTTTATGATCTGCATTAATTTTCACATGTATATGTTTGTAAATAAATGCCAAACATAATCAAACCAAGCGAATTCATTGTATAAAATGTGATAAAATGCTTTTTTGGAGTCGTAATTTTTGATACAATCAGAGTTCATGGTACTTCCTGATTACCTGATTCATTTTATGGATTGCATCAATGGGCAAGATTGCGAGCTCTGTCTCGAGTTTCCAGGAAGCTTATCGAATTCAGATAGGAGTACATGCGTGACATCAAAGTTAAGGCAACTAGCCAAGTAGCAAATGCATGCACAAAGGATTTTGAAACATGCTGAAACAGATTATTGGAAATGCAAGGAGGTGTAGTCCTATATAAGCGTCCCCACGAGCTGTCGATATCAAACGTCTTCGAGAACTCAAGTAAAGTACCAGACTCGTTCAGAACATCCGTTGCAATGGTGCAGATCAAATTCCTTTTCGTCTTCCTGGCCGTGATGACAATTGTTGTCCTGGCCGCCAATATGGCTGATGCCGATTGCCTTTCCGGCAAATACAAGGGTCCCTGCGCCGTCTGGGATAACGATGTGTCGTCGTATTTGCAAGGAGGAGGGACACATTAGTGGTCACTGCAGTCCCAGCCTGAAGTGCTGGTGCGAAGGATGCTGAATCCATACTAAATGCATTTTAAATGTGTATATTGAATACTTCATTCTAAACAAATAATATATAAATATATAGGCCACACATTTGGCTCTTACGCTTATCACTCATACGCACTGTTGTATTAGTTAGGGGAAGTAAATATTTACATACATCTTTAAATCGAAAAGATAGCAATTCTAGGTAAATAACTCTTTATGATAACGCATATGAAAATGCATTTTTAAATCAATTGATGGCAATGAAGTTGACACAAGGCACAACTGATTCAAGTGTTTCTGGAAAACTAGGATTATATCGGTTATTGTAAGCTTGAATTTCCGAGAAGCTTATCAAATGCTACGATCAAATAAAAAATCTTAAAATCTCTATCCCTATATAAGCGTCCCCACGGGTGGTCGATGCCAAACGCCTTTAAGAACTCAAGTAAAATTCGCGACTCGTTGAGAACATCAGTTGCCATGGTGCAGATCAAATTGCTGTTTGCTCTCCTTGCTGTAATGACCATCGTCCTAATGGAGGCCAACACTGTTTCGGCCCGTGATTGCCTATCTGGAACTTTCGGCGGTCCTTGCTGGGCCTGGAGTGGAGAAAAGTGCCGACGTCTCTGCATTGAAGAGGGACATGTCAGTGGACACTGCAGTGGCGGGATGAAGTGCTGGTGCGAAGGATGCTAGGTCCACTGCATTTCAAAAGTGCATGCTGTATTTTTTATTCCGAGCAATAATAAATCTTCTGTTCACAGCACATAAGCATTGCCTTTCAGGCTTATCTTTTGATTTTATTTAAAAAGTATGTGGTAAGTCTTATAAACAAAAAGGTGCATCAACAATAAGAAGGTATAGAATTCTATCTTCCCATGATAGCGATGTACATTTTTTCGCGTAAAAGGCCCAAAAGTATGCCTTTCGAAAGTTATATTGCAGTTATTTGCATTTTCACCTTTATGCTAATCGGTTAATATACAGATTCTGTACCTATATAAGAGTGCACTCGGGCTCAAGAAACTCAAAAGTAAAGATTGTAACCAGAAGAATATTCTAAAAATGGCTCAAATTAAAGGATTGTTTGCTCTCCTCGCTGTGGTGACCATTGTCCTAATGGTGGCCAACTCGGCTTCGGCCGTGGATTGCCCATCTGGAAGATTCAGTGGTCCTTGCTGGGCCTGGGATGGAGAGCAGTGCCGTCGCCTCTGCAGGGAGGAGGGACGTGTCAGTGGACACTGCAGTGCCAGTCTGAAGTGCTGGTGCGAACAATGCTGAGGATCCTCACATCGGCCAACGTGCTCAAATTTACATATGGTTGTCCGCATATGTTTAATGTATTTTTTATTGTTTTGAAAAGGAAAATAAAGAATATACTTCTCGGCAAATAATACAGTTTTATTTCTACTCAAAGAACGCATTCATTGTATAAAATGTGATAAAATGCTTTTTTGGAGTCGTAATTTGCGATGCAATCAGAGTTCATGGTATTTCCTGATTCATTTTATGGATTGCATCAATCGGCAAGATTGCGAGCTCCGTCTCGAGTTTCCAGGAAGCTTATCGAATTCAGATAGGAGTACATCAAAGTTAGGCAACTAGCCAAGTAGCAAATGCATGCACAAAGGATTTTGAAACATGCTGAAAAATATTATTTTCTTCGAAAATGAGATTTAGAATGGAATAGAAGAAATAAAAGCTTACTTTATGGGAAATAAAGACAAACTTGACATGTTAATATTTCAAACAAATTATCAACCGTGTTACATTGAAAACTGCAAGTTTGGTGTTTGAATCCGGTTCTGGGTTTTCCTAGCATACTCGACAGTTCTACAATTTATGAATAAATTATATTTATTATTGAAACTGGTTTAATAAGTTTCCTAGAAGTCTCGTGATAAATGGCACATTGCATAAAATCAGTGTCGGCATATTATTAATAGGCCATTTTCCAGAACTGAATAAATTAGAAAAACTACACATTCTTACTCAACAACTGCCAACTAAGAAGATTGCAGTGACACTTTTTGTAGAGAAGACGAAATTTTATGCGACTTCCTTAGACATTTACCACAATGATCATTATCTCAAAAGCGAATACTTTTTCGAGTCTGTTTTCGTTGTCTTATCAGCCCTAAAGTATGCCCTTCCATGAAATACAATTCAATAATTATCTCCATTTATCTGCCAATCAATTCCATAAATACGCCGAAGCTGGCAGAGTCGAAATTACCGGGCAGAGCGATCCCGATCCCTATATAAAGCGGTTGCTGGGGGTTTGGACTCATAAATCAAGTCCGAATTGTTCCGACAGCAGCACTCTGATTCAAAACCGACAACATGCAGATCAAGTTCCTGTACCTCTTCCTGGCTGTGATGACCATCTTCATCCTGGGCGCCAAGGAAGCCGATGCCGACTGTCTCTCCGGAAGATACGGAGGACCCTGCGCCGTCTGGGACAACGAGACCTGTCGTCGGGTGTGCAAGGAGGAAGGACGATCCAGTGGCCACTGCAGTCCCAGTCTGAAGTGCTGGTGCGAGGGATGCTAGGCCATCCTCCAAGGCGCGTTGCTCTAAAGTGCCGGAAAACTACTAAATATTATAGTTTGTAAAATCGGTTGATAACTATAAATAAACATATTATTGCAACGCAAATGAACGCAATTATTCTCTATTTCAATTACAACACATTTGGTCGGCAAGCAGTTTACAATATCAATAGTACAAGACACTTGATTGATGGGAACTGCTCTGGTTTATCCTAGTTCGTTCAACTGTGATACTAAGTTCGTCAGGCAATTTCAAGATTCTTATTATAAGTTATTTAAATGTTTGAACTCATGACTCGAAAAGGTCTAGCATGTTTTCTTCAAGTTCCAATTCATTTGTTTTTATTTAGATTGTAACATGCTTCAAAAACGTCATAGGCTATTCTATTTATAGGATGAATAATTGCAGAAAATAGTGCGCTGCATAAAGCGAGGAATTATCAGACGAACGATATGGTGTAATCAGGATTCTTTATCTCTCAGGAATGCGAACTGAAACTGTGGACGTACATAGCTTGAAAAACAGCATGCTTACATAGAAAGGCTAAACCCAGAATACTAAAATAATTAAATCTCTGCTTAAACTAGGAGCTTCTGGGAAACCCAAGAGCGTGCACTTGATACAGATGTCACTCATCCATATTCCATAGTCTATTATTAAAGCAATTGCTTCCATTTATATGCGTTAGATAAGGTAAAATATATTCAATGTAGGCTCATGCGAATGTTTAATTATTATCTACGAAACGGGTTTTAGCCGCAGACGATTAAAAAGCTTCAACTGAATTTATTTTTAGTCTGAGTAAACCACAGCAAAGCTCAAAAACTCACCCTGTTAATTTAACTCCATTATATTTCAATTAAAAAACCTTTTTGTTGGGTTGGGGTATGCCTTAAACTGATAACAATTTATTTAAAAAGCCATTCATAAGACATACATATACAGTCCATAAAATTACATAAATTTGAAAGGGTTATGGTTTTAAACACAAAAAGTATAATTTATTAAAAGGCTACTTACAAACTAACAGATATAACATGATACAAAAGATTAACATCAATGGCTTGGAATGAGTTTACAAAGTAATAAAAATAAGCGTGCAAAGGGTTAGTGATCAGTGAAGTGCTCCTCGACGTCGCCGCTACCAAGTCGTGGCGGCAACTGTTCTGAGAAGCGCAGCTGGCGCTATAAGTTGCCATCCAAGTTCTCCTCGGTGTTCTCCTCCACGATGGCCTCGTCCCAGGGCCCGTGGATGTTGAACTTGTACTGCTGCTGCCACACGAATATGAACGGGCAGACAAAGTTGATGAAGATGGTTGTGGAGGCGTAGAGATAGAGCACCGGGCGCGATATACAGTACAGCGCCATACAGCATATTGAAAATATAGGCACCATGAATCCAGCATGCCAATTCGCTTCCGTCATTATGGGATAAAGGACGAAAAAGACGGCAGCCTCCACAAGGAGCACGAAGGCGTGATACGAAGTCGGCAGGCGGGAGGCTAGGCAAATGGCTCCAAATATGGCGGCATTCAACGAAATGGCCTGCGCTTAACATGGAAAAGGAAGTACTTGTATTATTTGGATTCTGAGGTGGTGTCGAGATCAATATACAATCAACACCAATAGTCGTACATATTGCCTACCTTAGAGACCATGGCTACATCCAATCCATAGTGCCCAAATATCAGGTTGCCCAGAAGGACAAAGAAGGTCATCGTGTATATGGTGTCCGTGCTGATGGCCTGCGTTAGGGTGTGCAGCATCGGTGAGAACAGGTAGCCAAAAAGAACCACTGTGACCAGGGTTTTGGAGTCCTCGCCCAGCAGGGCCCAGCTGAGACTCCTTCCTCGGTAGCACAGGTATCCAATGCCCGTGATCCCGCAACTGGGCACCAGGATCGTGGTGGGCGACACGCTGTCGCTGAGCATAAGTTGGTAGAGTATTAGGAAGCCGGTGATGCAGGAAATTTGATTATTAAGTACTGTAATACCGGCAACTGCTTCGCCGAACGTATATATTCTACAATGTAGATTCGTGCGCAAATCCTTCAGAAAGCTGGCATCCGTGTAGTTGTCCGGATATTCCCGGTTGGAGTACAGGTTCTTCACCCATGGCTGCCGTTTCGATTGCCCCTTTTTTACCATTCTTAAAACATTTAAAAATTGTTTGTTTACAATCCTATTAGTGCTGGGTTATCAGCGTTCGATAGTATCAGTTACTATCGACATATCGATATTGTTTCATTCACTGAAAAGTAAAGAAAGTAAGTGCTGGTCACACTGTCTTGGTGGTGCATGTTTCAGTATAAATATCGATGATAATAGTTTGATTTGAAATATTAATTAAATAATGTTCATTATCTCATCATGGGACACTACAGGCAAGCTATATATAAAAAAATGTTATGTTGAAAATTATTCCCAAGCTGTATACATCGATAAGAACATCCGCTGGCGTTGCGCAAAACAGTTACTCGAGCTATCGATACTTCTTCGAGTGGTTGAACCACCACTACATTGAATTCGGAAATTTTTTGACGCACTTGTTTGTTTTGTTTACAATTACACCACGAAAGTAAATCGGCAGCTACGAAACATTAGGGATTCGTGCGGCGGGACAACGATCAGTGGACAGTGAAGCAGTCCGTCCGGGGAGAACGCCCCATGAGCAGTTTTACAAACAAATCGCCGGTCGCGTGTTCTCTCGCCAGAGAAACCCCAGAATTTCCGAGAATAGCTATTTATGGCTTCGAATGCGCAACTCGGGAAAATCATTTTGATATCTGCAATCGCCGTGTTCTTCTACTACTTCTTTTGGGTGGCCGTCCTCCCGTTTATGCTCATCGATGAAGGTGAGTTTTCCACGGCTTCCGTTATTCCCCCGCTAATACATAAGTTTTATTGAATAATCTCGCGCTTTTGTGTAGTAATTAAAGTGACGCCGCGGCGTAAATTGGTCACGATGTTCAAGTATATATATATATAGTTGGCAATGTACGAGGATGAACCCGTGTGTTTTACAGAGGTGACCATCCTAACACGGGTTACCTGGAATGCGGCTGTACGATGCTCTAAGCTCGGGTCAAGGTCACCGACGACTAGAGATGATAGGCGTACAGTAATCGCCCGATATGTGCGCAGTCAAGCTAGTTAGCTAGTTTAGAGTCTAGGCAGGTACAATTAGCGATAAAAACGAAAAAGTGCTTAACAAGTGGTACCACTGTATCATGTGGTTCCAAATCTGGGTGTGTACTTAGCTAATTATTTTCGGTAGTTTTTCCTCCTTGATATTGGATATACACTTTATACATATTTCATGATCGTAGGTTTGCCGTTCCGTGACAATTTAAATTTGTTGCTATTAAAAGTAATCATATAAACAATACACTTACGTATTTTCTTTCCTGGCCTGTTATCAAATGAAACACTTGTGAACATGAGTATACTTTACAAACTTTTACAGGCAATCCCATTCGGCTGTTTTTTCCACCGCTGAAGTACGCTTTTATTGTGCCCACCGTGTTCGGGGTGATCTTCCTCGGCGGCATCGCCGCGTTCTCCTTTTACCACATCTGGAGCCTGAGAGTAAAACGCGATTAAGGGGGTTATCCGGGGGGTTATCTTGCGCGGTGCGAA
Source organism: Drosophila simulans (assembly GCF_016746395.2). NCBI lineage: Eukaryota > Metazoa > Arthropoda > Insecta > Diptera > Drosophilidae > Drosophila > Drosophila simulans. Next base: position 3,272,451 of record NC_052522.2, read on the forward strand.
CGTACGATTCCACTGAAAAACAAGGAAGAGCGATAGTCAGTTGAGGACAAGATGCCGCAGTGGCTGGTCATTGGTATCTCGGGCGTCACCTGTGGCGGCAAGACGACGCTAGCCCACAGCCTGCACGACTACTTCAAAGGTCTGAGCGGAGCACCGCTGTGGAACTCACCGTACACCATTGGCGAGGTGCGTCTGATCTCGCAGGATGACTACTTTCTGCCCGTGGAGGACAAGCGACATCAGCGGAATGAGGCGCTCAACGCCATCAACTTTGAGCTCATCACCTCGCTGGACATGGCCAAGATGCTGAACGACATAGCGCACATAATCAAGGGGCGCCATGTGGCTCCCGAGCCACAGGAGCAGCTTGTGACCTATGCCAACTTCGAGCACTACGCCCTGCAGTTCCAGCAACAGTACCAGTACAATGCGAACTACTACAAACAGGCCAATGGCGGGGTCTATCAATATCCGCCACAGCAGCACCCGAGACATCACCCCCATCACCAGCAGCACCACCACCAGCAGCAGCAAATCCAGCAGCAGCAGCAGCACATTATGCGCATCAATGCCCAGATTGCCGCCCAGCTGAGGGACAAGAAGGTCAACTTCCTCCTGGTCGAGGGTTTCATGATCTTCAACCAGCCGGAGCTGCTGGCCCTGTGCAACCTTAAGTATCACTTCCATCTGCCCTATGAGAAGTGCTTCGAGCGGCGCAGTAAGCGCACCTACGATCCACCCGATGTCACGGGCTATTTCGAGCTCTGTGTGTGGCCGCACTACGAAAAGAACTTCAGCGAGTACCGCGACTGCAAGGACATCACATTCCTCAATGGCGAAATCGGCAAAGAGAAGATCTTCAAGTTCGTCCTCCAGCGCATTGTCCACTACTTCGAGGAGCGCTGCGAGGTCCCGGCTCCTGCTCCCGTAGTCTGTCCGCCGCAGCAGAAACGCTTCGGGATGCTCTACATGGGTCCGAGCAATAACAACGTCATGCCGACGGCGTGTCCCATGGAGCAATAGATTGTCCTTGGATCCAGAGTACAATAATTGAATATTGTATAGTAGTAGGATGTTAAACGGTTCAAAATTGTTTGGATTACTTCTCCGAATCGTGGCTAAAATTCCCATATTACGTTATAGTTGTAAGCTACTCTAAGGGTGGTTCGATTTTAAATTGTTAAAAGTAAGATCTAAAATCAATTATTTCATCCAAATTGAACATGTGAGTTTTTGGAACTTAAGCCAATTTTAAGCATCGCAAAGTCCAAAGAAAAGTGCAGTATTGTTTAGAGAATATTTTGATTGTTTTGCCCAACCTACAACTTCCAAGGCCAATTTCCTTTCAGTTTCTAGCTTCTTTTCACGGAACAATCGAAAAAAATCGACCCGCCCTAGAATACAACTATTATTAGTTAGTCTTTATTTCGTATTAAGATAGTTATTATGGGTGACATGGTCTCTCTTGTGGAGAATGCTCTTGTAACCAGATTGTGAAATGAAGAAACTCGGTTCAGGAATTCATATTTAGCTGTGCTAACTATTATATTGTATTGTTTACTATTACGTCATGGAATTTAGCAAATCCCCAACGAGGCATTTGGTGTGGGGCGTTTTTATGGAGTCGAAAAGTTATTGTACTATATAATGGATATTTATATATGCACCTTGTAAATACCGTAGTGTATATTTACCAAATTAAACCTAGCTTTAAGACTATGACCTAAAAGAATTATATATTTTTTTCTTGTGCGAAACAAAACACACATACGAATAAACAGACATTTAACCTCAAGCCAAGTGTCGTTTTCGAACTAGCAAATTTGTTTATTCCGCTAAAGAAGCCGATTGCCGCGATCCGTTTGAAGGGCTCGCGGAAAAGGTAAAATAATAAATATATAAATTAAAAAATACAATCATTACATATACAGGCTTGTCATCGCTATGGGTATTCGCGTATGCTAGTTAGTGAAGAGGAGCGCAGCGGAGGCCCGTGGCTTGCCAAATTATTGCCAATTCAGTGAGTAGTTGGTGTTTCAATCGTGGTCGGGCTACATGGATTATATCAATGTACTTCTGAATGCTTATAATTACGTTAATAACTTCTTGCTTTTATGACGCGCACGTGGATCCTACAGATCAGCTGTAATTCAAAAAGGAATCACGTAAATAAAAGTGTGACGGGGCAGATGCGGGATTCAGATGCTCACCGATGGCAGCCCTGCCCTAGAGGGCGTCCCAGTCGGTCTGACTGTTGTAGACCTCCTCCTCCAGCCAGACCGCGTAGTTGGCCTTGAAGTAATCCGTCAGCTCGACCTTGCGATCCCACCAGCCCGAGTGTCCGAAGAAGGCAAAGTCCGAGTGGGTGAGGATCTCGTCGCTGGGGAAGCCACCCTCAACACCATAGTCATTGAGCTGCTGCTGCTGGCTGTGGCCGCCGTTGCCACCGCCACCGTTGTTTCCATAGCCATTTGCGTCGCCATTATTGCCACATCCATTGTTGCCCGCCATCATGTTGGATTGCTGGGCGTTCTCCGCATTCTGAGCTGCCGTACCGTTGTTTCCACACTTCTGGGTGGCTTCCGGATAGCGTCGCAGGTTGAATCGATCCACGCAGGCCCGCAGCGTGCACTCCTCCGCCTGGAAATCCCAGGGACGCGACTCCAGGTCGTTGCCAAAGGCCCAGTCGTCGTTCAGACGATGCCGCACCTTGGCGTAAATTGCACTCATGGTCTTCATATTGGACTTGCGCCACTGGCGACCCAAGTACTTGGTCTGCATCTTGAGCAGCTTCAGCACGTACAGCTGCATCATGGCGTGGCGCACCTTAAGCGTCTTCTTCAGGATCGGTGCCGACTTGAATACCACCAGCATCATCACTCGCGAGTGCTTCCACTTGATCAGCTTGTTGAGGATGCGCAGCAGGTTAATGCAGGAGAACACGTTCCGCCAAGAGTAGGACTTATCGGACATCTCTCCGCCGTACACAAAGCTATCGCCACTCAAATCCGGTTGCTCACCAATTACGCACGACGGGAAATCGAGCAGGGGAATGGAGTTCTTGGTGTTCACGTACTCCGTGATTGTCTGATTGAAGAACTTCAAAACTAGCGGGATGCAGTTGGCAAACACCAGATGCTGCGACATGAACTCAAACTGGTAAACATGGTTTATCTTGAAATGCTTTAAATATAGCAGGATGATGGCCGAGACAGCCTTCACAATGATCTCCTTGTGCCGACCAATGTCGACGGTTAGCTTTGTTGATTGGGTGGCCGTTAGCGGCATCTTCCTAGGCAGCACATCGGCCATTATGTTGATGCTTTCCGTCTTGGACTTGGACGTTGGCGAAGCTGCCAGCAGGACCTTGAGCAGGGCGATCATATACTGCGGCAGGTTTGGCAGGATGGCTTGGTACAGCACCTCAGCCGGGGTCAGTTTGATTTCGTCCTCGTGCGTGGAAATGGGGTTCCTAGCTATGTCCTCCTCCTTCTTGATTTGCACATCGGCCAGACTCATATACATGTGCCGCTGCAGCGTCTTAAAGCCCTCGTGAATGGGTTGCGGCAGTCCAGCCAGACTCTCGTGGTCACCAATCAGCGAATACCCTATGAACTTATTCCGCGAAATGTCCAGAAACTGGTCAATGTCCTTTTGTCGCACCTTGGGCGTCCAGGGCAGGCGAGCCGTGATCTGTACCGGAGGCACAGCAGCGGGTGGCTGTGTTAGGCTAGGCTGGTTGTTTGGATTTGCCGTCGAGGTGGTGGATGCGGACGAAGAGGGGTCATCGTAGGGCCTGTAGTACTGAGAGAGTTCTTCCTCCCCGTTTCCGCCATTGCCGCTGCCATTGTTGGCATTATTTTGACCCTCGTTGCCGCCCATCTCCATGTCTATCTGCTCGGGCTCGTCCAGGAAACGCTGCTTCATCAGGGAGCGTCTGTAGGGCAAGGGAAATGAATTAGAACGTGTAAATAAGTGATTACAGACTCCGCTTACTTGAAGTTCCTCTTGGGATACTGGTTCTCCAGTATATCAGTAGCTGTGGCTGGCGGGGAGCTGGCTCGCATGCACTTGGTTACCTCCAGCGTGTCCTCGGTGATGGGTTCTAAGCCCACCTTCAATCGATACTCGTTCTTGAGATTCTTGAGCACATCCATACCTCCCAGTCCCAGCAGCGAAACTTTCCACAGCAGCAGGACAACCTTCTTCATGGGGAACTGTGGTGCTGCGCCACTGCAAAACCTTGTGATCATGCCCAGAAGCTTGACGGCCAGGAGTTCGCCATCTGGTAGTGGCGAGTTGATCTCCTGCACAAAGGAGTCGGCCAGCTCCCTGTAGTCCTCGCTGCCCTTTTCCCGTTCATCACGAATAGTTTCTGTGATGATGTAGAGCACAGACAGGATCACCCGGATGTCCGTAGAGTCCACAAGCGTAACGTTGGTGATCTTGACGGCCACAATGTCCGGAGAGCAGGCGCTTTCGATCTCCATGTTGAGCAGGTCGATGAAGGATGCGAAGACGCCGAGTTGGTAGAGCACCAGCACATTGTCCCTGGTGATCTGGTGCTGCTCCTCGTCCGATTGCACCTCCGCCCAGCAGCCTTGAGCCAGGTACAGGATGCACCGGGCGGCCTGCATCCGAAAGGATCGATCGGAGACCTCCAGCTGGTCCACCAGCTTCATCACGATGCCGCGCTGGGAGGCGGAGTCCTGCTTCTGCCAGTTGGGCGGCAGGTCGTACAGCTCCATCTGGTCCTCGAAGGCCTTCACGTTCATCTGAAACTCGCTGAACTCCGTGTAGCTATACAGCTCGGCGATCTCGTTCTGGTAGCCATCCACGTCCGCGTACACGAAGTCCAGGTCGGGCCCGTCGCAGTTGGCGTCCGCATCGTGGGTGTCCTGTTCAAAGGAGTTGTTTATGGATGTGAGCATCATTCCGCAAATCCTTTTTCGCCACACAGGGATCTCTATTGTGTGCGAGCTTATGTGTGTGAGTGTGGGCTACGCGTGTATGTGTATCCTGCGGCGGTGGGCGGTGCGCCTGGCGTGGGCGTGGTTGCTCCTGCTCGCTGACTTTCTCTCCCCCTTTGTCTTAGTAGCACATGGACGTACTAAGCAATTCGCACTGCATTTCACTGGGAAATTTCGACTGCAATTTGTTTCTCGCCAAAAACAAAAACGCACAATGGAAAAAGAAGAAAATTCGTACGACCGTTTGCTGTGTGGGTGGAAAATACCAACCAGCAAATGGTGTTGGCTGTCTGGCAAGGCCGTTCGAGCGGATCAGGCAACGACTGATTGCAATTGCCGCTATTTTAAATTTAAAATAAGGGTTTTTTTGAATTGGGAACCAACTTTGATATTTCGTGATTATGAATAGTAGTGATAATTTCATAAAGCCCTTGTTATGCTGAATGCTCACAATAAAAATTTATATAAAATAAGAAGCTTAAACCTTTTAAAGTTAGGTACTCTAATTGAAGGCTTTTACTTTCATGTTTAAAATAAGAATGTAGGGCTTAACCGCCACACTTGGCAACTCTGGAAAAGTTGTACTCCTAGTGTGACCAGACCAGAAATAGTGATTACATTATCAAGTGCTTTCACCTACACATATAAATAAGGGTTTTTATAAGTCGCCGGTTTCAGTTTTATTTACGCTGCGAAAGTGAGAAAGTGCCCAGTGCCATTAGTCATTGCTATTACGCCATAAGTAAGCCCAAACAATAATAACCCAGCTGTCGTGATTAAGCACAGCATAATCAGGCCGAAAACACAGCTGGTCGAGGTGACAAGAATATATGTACATAAAGCAGGGAAAACAATCGAATCGAATCTGAACTTTGCTCCCGATTTTCGCCCATATCAGCGTGAGCTTGCAGAATCTCGGCATTCGCATTCTATATTTGTATCCCTGCATCCAAAACTCACAGCAGATCGTTGTGAAATCGTACACATAGTCGATATATAGCGCAGTAATGGCCGGCCGCTCCATCGTCCACTTTTTTCTGGGGTCCGTGGCAATCGCCCTGGGATCGTACATCTACTTCACCATGCAAGTAATTACCCAGAACACTAACTATCCCTCCAAATTGCTGTCCAATCAACTCGAACAATGGCTTGCATGTGCAATGAGCGGCGGTAACGAGGCAGCCTCGTGGGTAACGTGGGCCAATCCTGGCCAGCTTAAAGGTCACTGTGCGTGGCCACTAGGTTGCGTGACTCACAGGTTGCTGGGATATACGGAGTTGTGTACATATAGCTCTTGACTTTGACCCCGATGAATTATGCAGCGTCACTGTGACCAGATGCCAAGAGTTCTTGAGCGTGATGTATGTAGGATTGGGCGCTGATAGCACCCTCGTAAATGCCTATGAAACAACATACAACTATTCGGAAACCCATTATCACAAAGTCAAATAATCTTGAATGTTTATCGAATGTTTACTACTTTACTACTACTTGCTATTATCTATTTATCTTTTTTGTTAATCAGTAGAAATGTGGATTTGATTTTTATGTTTTTCCATTGAATTGTTTAAAACGATTGTTGTTCGATCTGATACACAACGTACACTTCCACACTAGTAATTCATTCACTAAATTTGAACACTCTGCCCGGTTATTATTTGCAGCGTTTAAAGAATGAGTCTCAGGCAGTTTCAGAACATTTCCCGCCAGGCCCTCAGGTGCTACTCGATGAGGCGGACCCTGGGCCCCGTCCTCGAGCTGAGTCGCGGTCAGAGGCAGTGCCTTCGCCTCTGCACCGTCCTGCTTCCCGTGAGCTGTGCGGCCACGCCCACATACGCCACCTCCTCAGCCGCCCAGCACTCCACAGCAGCTGCCGTGAGTAGTGCTGATTGCTAGTTGACTAGATCCTAACCCGTTGACTAACTCAGTTGCTTGTCTCTGCGCCCAACTAAACGAAGTAGCCTTTGCCACTGCCTGTGTTCTCTGTTTTCTGTTGCCTGTTCACTGCAATGAACCGCGTGGACTGGGTCGATTTTGATACAGAATATAGTGTTTCATACACCGATTAAATATAAGGCTATAAATATCTACATTTCTTGATCAAAACATCGACCCAAGCCTTCACACCCACTAGTAATTATCCAATGCTAACTCCCACTTTCCATTGCTTCCAGATCGACATGTCTGCTAACGGAGATTACAAGAACGCCGCCTCGATCTACGAGTTCACCGTGAAGGACACCCATGGCAACGATATTTCGCTGGAAAAGTACAAGGGCAAGGTGGTCCTGGTGGTGAACATCGCCTCCAAGTGCGGCCTGACCAAGAACAACTACCAGAAGCTGACGGATCTGAAGGAGAAGTACGGCGAGCGCGGCCTGGTGATCCTCAACTTCCCGTGCAATCAGTTTGGATCCCAGATGCCGGAGGCCGATGGAGAGGCCATGGTGTGCCACCTGCGCGACTCCAAGGCTGACATCGGCGAGGTGTTCGCCAAGGTAAGACTATTAAAGCTGCTAGCTTAGATTGCTGTAGACCGAGTTACTAAACTTGCTCCACCGCCGCAGGTCGATGTGAATGGAGACAATGCGGCGCCGCTGTACAAATACCTGAAGGCCAAGCAGACCGGCACCCTGGGCAGCGGAATCAAGTGGAACTTCACCAAGTTCCTGGTGAACAAGGAGGGCGTGCCCATTAACCGATATGCCCCGACCACCGATCCCATGGACATCGCCAAGGACATTGAGAAGCTGCTGTAGATGTGCCCTAGACGTTAGCTGCCCTTTGGACTGTGTTTTCGCGTAGCTTTAGCTTGTAACCGCCTGGCCACAGATAGTCTTGTGGCCGGCCACATGCACCGCATGGTATATATATTGTCTACTCCTTACTGGTTTTGATTCCCACCCGCAAACATAATAAACGCCATTCGTGGTTACCACACTATCATCTGGGTGTTTGGCGACGCAGGGCACGTACTTGGATCGGGACTTGGAACTGTATCAATGCGCACTTACCGTGTCAACACTGGCGCGTTTACTTCGCTTGTTCGCAGCAACAATGCTGCTAAGCACATTGATGCCAGACTGGATGCACTGCATCGTCGAAGATCTGGCGATGTTCTCGGCGTCGCAGTATTCTTTCACGGCGCCACAGCTTAACTGGTCTTTACAAGTGTCAAAAAGGAGTTTGTTTTTCTGCTTCCAAGCCATATATATTTGTTAGGTGACTGTGAAATTTGGAGATGTCATATTGAGCGGCAAACGAAATTCACAAAAGAAAGATATGATAAATTGAATATTCTTTATATTCTTTAAAGACTTACTTATTCTGTGAGTAGACGATATCTGTTTTAAAATATTCCTCCTTACCAATTTGACCTTATTGGTGGTTACATTGAGTGCAGAAAAAAGCAAAAGTACTTCACATTAACCTTTACCTTCTTTCCGAATTCGAGTGCTCCGAGTATTCGCCAAATGCTCGCCAAACTTCGATTGCGCAAGTTTGCCTGACCAGCACCCCGAAAACCAAAAAATGCGAATCCGTCAGCCCATTGGGGCGCCGATCTCTAGCTGCTCCTCCTCCAGTGGAGCAGTTCAACGTCTCGGCCGGATTTCAAGTTCAAACCAGCTGCCTATGGAGCGGCGACTCCGACCTTCCGACAATTACATGAAAATGCTGCAGTCACCATTTACGGATGCCATCGAATTTCGCAGTGGAGATCAGGCGGAGAAAAACCAAACTGAACTGGAGCGAAATTAAAAATCTGTATTGGACTAGCTTCTTGTACCCTAAGGAACTCTTCCCAAATCAAAAAAATATTTTAATAAAATCGGATATTAAATGATATGAGATATATGAACGAACTTAGTCCCATTTTCTCTCAGTGCTGGTGCGTGCCACACAAGTGTGAAGCGATGCCAGCAATTTGTTGAATGCATCATCGCTCAAATGCGATCACTCGAATGCCTTTAATTGTAGAACTGGGTTAAGCATCTGAGACTCATCCCTAAACAGTTTGGTCCAGGTCAGTAGCGGAGCTATCGAAGCTATCGTCGCCATAGTATGTATGCATTGCTATTCCCAGTGCTGCAGTTGACTTTGACACTGATCGCGATCGCGATTGCGAATGCGATCGCTCCCCCAATTTTGATTCCGAATCCGCCCGAAATCCGTATAAATATGCGGAGCACACTCCACGATCGATCAGACAGCGGTCAGCTTTGGTGGTGGTCAGCAGTGATTGGACACACAGCTAGGATTTTTGACTTCGGAGTGGAAACAGGATCAGAACAGGATGTTCCGAGGAGTGCTGGTGCTCCTGCTGGTGGCCTGCAGCCAGGTGGATGCGGCCACCCATGTCAACATCTCGATTGCCCAGCAACCGGCCACGAATCCGGCGGACGTAAAGTACGTCGATGGTATGGCTCCGGCCGAGCTGAGGGCGGGTCCTCAGAGGGATGAGGATCAGCAGTTCCAGCGCATCCAGGAGCGACAGCAGCAGGTGCTATCCCAGTCCCAGTCCCAGCAACAACAGCAGCAGCAGCAACAGGTGTCTCAAACCCAGCAGCAACAGCAGCCCCAGCAGCTATCTCCTCGCCAGGGATTGGGATTGCAGCCGCCGGCTCAGGGTCAGCCACCCATGTCCAAAAACGGACGATTGCCCCGTCGCCGAAATCACAGCCGACGACCCTCCATCCACCAGCAGCCGCCTCATAGTGGCCAATTCCGACAGCGCAACCAGCAGCTCCGCCAGAACCAGGAGTTCGAGCGGTACATCCAATCCTACCACAGCCATGGTCCCACCGTGGAGACGGTAAGTGGAAAGAAGGTGACATGTTCAGCCCTCAAGTAAACTACCTTACCTTCCAGGTCTACGAGTCATCGAATCCGTCCCCGCAGCGCTATACTCAAACCAGCTCCGGAATAAGTTCGTCCTCGTCAGTGGACGATGCTGCTCCCCAGAAGCTGGTGACGATTGGAGGACATCGGTCGCAGCAGCTGCGCATGTTCGAGCGCCAGGTGGCTGCTCCCGTTGCCACCCAGGGACAGAGTGCGAATGTGGAGGCGGCCCAGGACAGCAAGCCCATCTACGAGCCCCAGCAGGCTCCCATTCAAACGGCCAACATTGCGCCGGCGGTGAGCTCCAGTTCATCCTCCTCCTCTAGCTCCGTCTCCACCGCATCGAGTCAACCTGCTGCCCCGGCGCCCGCCCTGCCATCTGATTCTTCATCTGGCTACGACTCCGCTACCAGCTACAATCGCCCCAGCTACGATCCCAATGGCTTCAGCTACGAAGATGGACAGGAAGTGGAATACCAGGATCAATATCCGCCAGAGGTTGATGATGGCCAGGGGTACGAGGACTATGCCGATCCGTCGGGCTACCAGGGAGGTTCGGGCTATCTGCCACCTGCTCCTGCCAGAGGCTATGCTCCTCCCCAGCGTCCCCTTGTCACCAAGACTATCCAAATAGTGCAGCCAGCTCTGAAGGCCAAGAAGTACGAGGTCCGTCATCCAGCCATCCAAAAGGAGTTCTATGACATCGAGGAGCGTGTGGTGATCAAGCCGGCGGGAACTCTGGTCGTTGAGCTGGAGCATCCGGTTGCCAAGATTCCCAAGGGAGAAACCCTGCTGCCTTTGGGACATCCCCATCCTGCAGTGGCTTCCGCCTACAGCAACAGCAACAATGGTCAAATCCAGTCGCAGACATATAACAACAATGTGCCCGAGTACAGGCCGTCCTATGATGCAGCTCCAGCTCCCGCCAAGGATCAGCAGTCCACCACCATCGGCTCCAGTGTGACCACAATGCCTTCCTACGATCAGCAGCCCAAAGATGACTTCGTGGAGTCCCGGTTGCAACAGCAGCAGCCCCTGGGAGATGTCACCGATGGTGGAAAGAGCTCACCCTCGTTCATATCCGGAGTGGATGCCAATGGAAACGCCGTCAAGATCAACGCCAAGCACCTGTCACCCAAGATGATCCAGCGCGCGGAACCGGAGCAGGATTACTCCCGATCAGGCCAAAGGGTCTATCAACAGAGAAACAACTTCAACCGCCAGCCATACAACCAGGACGACGACTACTTCTCCGGCGAATATCTGCCCAATGTGAGTGCCGGCAGTGTGGAGGCCAAGCCAGCGCGACTGGAGCTGGCGGAGGAGAAGGAAGACGAGCGACCCACCCAGATAATCAAGCACGAGCACAAGATTCACTTGCCGCCCTCGCAGCACAACATTTACCTGGGACGCACAAGCCAAACGCCCCTGAAGGAGCGAAGAATCCAGGAGGTGCCCGCCCAGGTGACCGAGATAAAGCCCTACCTCAGGAACCACGTTGGACCCACTGTGTTGTATTCAAAGCCTCAAACTCCTAGGACGTACTACAACCAGCCATCCCGGCAGCGCGTTGCCGAGGAGCTGGACTACAGTGCGCCCTACTCCCAGATGAGATTCAGCCCGGACAACCACTCCTCCAGACTCGTCCAGTCGCCCCAGGTGCGATACAGTACGGAGAGCCAGTCCTCGCGGCTGGTTGAGGCACCCAAACCAGAGGAGCAGAAGCAGGAGCCCAAGAAGGAGCAACAAAACACCCACATCCAAATCCAGATAGCCAGTGACCAGGAGAAGTCTGCAGTGGTGGCCACCACTATTGCTCCGGACTGCGACAGGGGACAGCAAAGAGCAGATCTGGGGCAGCAGAAGTCCCAGCGTCTGGTGGAAGCACCCATCTCCGAGGTATCCGCCACCCAAGCTACTCCGTCCCAATCGAAGTCCCAGCCCGATGTGGACGTCTCGCTCAATGGAGCCGCTGGCCATCTGAAACCCAACGAGAGGGTCATCGCAGCAACAGCCGCGCCAACTGATGCCTCCGCCACCAGCGAGACCTTTCACAAGCGCCGCATCGTTGTCAACCATCCATTCCAGACGGTTCGCGAAGTGGTCGAGCACGAGCCCTTCACCAACTACCATCAGATTCAGGTGAACGAGCCGGCTCCGCCCTCGCACTACCACCAGGCCTACTACCAACCGGCGCTGCAGACCCACGGGAGTTTGGTCCACTTCCAGACCTCGTCCGCACATGGCAACCTATACGGATAAGGGCTTAAGATTAGGGAAGGATCCAAAGTCGACCAACGAACGAACCCGGCCAATGCACTTTCTTTGCTAATCGTTATCTTAGTGTTAGGCTAGGTGCTAAACTTATCATGTACGCAAATCCGGTGGAAGGGCCCTTTCCATGATGACATGACCCTGATCTTCTTTCGCATTAATTCGATTTAAACTCGTAGGCTTAAGTGCAGTTTTACTTGCCAACAATAAAGTGCATACAAAATGCTAAAAAGGAATTGATTTGCCATGTTTTGTTTTAATATATATATATATATATATATATCACATATGTATATGGCTATACAAATGTTATATAAAAGTGTTTTGTTTTTGGTTAGACATAAGGCAATATATAGTTTTAGAGGGCATATTAGCTAATGAAATTCCAAAATCTTGAGCTTTGCTTCCTTAGATTGTTCAAATTTAAAAACATTCTTCTTACGCTGATATCGATGGTTCTCCTAATGGACACTCCACCTGGTCTTGTTACGCTCGTTTGGGCTTTTCAAGAGGCTCATCGTCACTGGAGTAGTCGGATTCGGGACTGTGAGCAACCTTTTTCCCTCTAGGAGCTTCTTCATCACTGGACACGTCCAACAGGTGAGTGTGAGCAACCTTTTTACTACGAGGAGTTTCTTCATCACTGGACACGTCCAACAGGTGAGTTCCAGCTCCGTTGAATACACTGGCGATCTTTTCTGTTCGGGCGGAGATTGCAACAGGATCTTCTACTGAAGTGGACAGCACGGCAGCCGTGATTAGCGTCGACGTGGAGGGCGCGTCCAGTTCAGGCTCTAAAATGCCAACAATCAGAATATGGGCTTAATCAATGACGATCTTTCCTACCCTGCTCATTGAGCAAGCCATGATTGGCCTCCCGCCGCCTGGTCACTACAATTGCCGTGATATAGAATGTGAAAATGGGCAGCAGGACAACTACCCCAACGGCGATGAGGAAGTTGGTCAGCTTCACCTCGCGTTGACAGCATTTCAGCGTTTTCGACCAATTCAAACGAGTGCGGTTCATCTAAGCAAAAGTGAAGCTGTAAAAATAGGCAAATGTTATGATAAATTTGGACTTACATTGTCCTGCAGATCGAAGCACACACTTCCACCGACTTTCTTTTCCATGCTAAGGTAGAAGTCATTTAGATTCACGTAATCGTTTTTGCACTTGAAGCAAACTATATCCGGACTAGCAGATTCCAAGCAATCTTGCAACTTTGTTGAGGTATCGTTGTATACCATCCAAAAATTATCCCTGAAGCAATCTGGAAAGTAGGAAAAGATTAGTGAATCCCAAATGAACAAAGTACTGATGCACACTTTCGCAGTTGGCCTTTTGCCACAGGCTAGTGAGGATTCCTTGGGTGTTAGCCACTATATTGATCCTGTCCGAGTTCAAATAACGCTTGGCACAGGTGTCATTCGCAATTAGGTTTCCGTAATCCTTGGTGAGATTGTGGTAGAGATCGAAGCAGCCCTCACACAAATTCACGGGCACTGATTTCGTGGTGGCGCAGTAGATGAACTTGCTCTGTGCATCGCCAAGATCGCCGAGCAATTTCTCGCAGGAATGTTTCTTCCCGGCCAGCAGCAGGTTAAACTGTCCACTTAGGGTTAGGATAAGCCCCAAGAATGCAATGTACCTCCGCATCTTTTCGTGTGCTTTGCTCTTCGCTTGCTCGAAGGAGATGGCGGAGGAAACCAGGAGGGCGGAAAGCCGGCGAATCCGCTGGTGCTTCGGGTTATTGATACGGGTGCTCGCTTTTCGCACACCCAAGTTCTTCTATGAAATATATTCTTTCTGAAGGGGAGTGTCGGGTGAGTTGCTGTTGGCATTACTAATGAAACTCACATTCTTACCTTCTGCACACTAAACAATATCACAATTTAACAAATACTTTTATAAATTCGTATATATTTGTATTGCACTTGACTATCTGCTGGAGACATCATCCATCAATAGTTCTGCATGCATTAAGTTACTGGCACACCAAATAGTTGTCCACTTGCAATAGAAGCAATTATTCTGTGAATTTATAAACAAAACAACAGCGATTAGTTAGATGTCCGAAAATATCGAGCCTTTTACACTTCGACTTTTAGTGAGGAACCGCTATGAAAGCGTGGAACATCTGGCAACGCTAGAAAGTTGGCGCAAATTTTCAAATTTTCTTTTATAGTATTGGCCAGTTTTCTCTCCTAAATTGCAATTGTAAATTCAGTTGTCTTTGATTTCTTTTAATACCCTAACCAAATTCCCGTTTTCCCCATTATGAAGATTAATTGCTGTGAGTATCATATCAAAAATAGATCACGATGTTTACTTTAAAATTGCACGTTTCATTTAGGCAACTGCTGATCAAACTCAGAGCATTGTTTATCATTTATTTGTGAAAAATCTGTAAACAACCCTTCACAATGAGATTATTTCGATGAAAGGAACCTAAGCGAGTTACATAAATAGATGCATAAATGCGGGGCAGTTGTAATGCTGAAATACATCTTTTTACAGATGAATGACCCAAAACAACTAACTTGTACGATTACGTGGAGCAAATAAAGCTTGGGGTTTTTCCGTTATCAATCGAGTTCCGTATGATCAGTAAAATATATAAAATTTTTATCCATAGGTCAGGAAGGGTTGTCTATTTATTACTCAATGCACATGGATAGACTCTTCTAACCTAAATGGGTATACATGTACATCTTATTCAGCATCCTTCGCACCAGCATTTTAGACTGGGGCTGCAGTGTCCACTGGTTCGTCCTTCTCTATGGCAGATATCTCTGCACTTCTTCCTGTGCCACACAGCACAGGAACCCCTATATCTTCCGGAAAGGCAGTCGGCATGCGATTCTTCCGCTCCCAGGAAAATCAGCATCAAGACAGCGGACAAGGCAATTAGGAACTTGATTTGCATCATTTCGGTAGGAGTTGACTTAGTTGATTTAGTAATTGACGAAATGCAACCCTCAAGAAATTGATCGCTCTCAGCTCAGAATAAGCGCTTAAATACCTCCCGATCTGTAAGTTTTGCACTCAGTAACGACGCTGTGGTGAAATTTATCTCGTGGAGATAAAAATATTTACCCAGACTTTTCGGCTGCCTTTACAATTTCAACACGTGCCGAATATAACAATGCATTGATCTGAACAATATATATTGGTTCTTGACTTGATTTTATTTTCAATAAATGTGAATAATTAGGAAATTGGATTTTGGGATTGATACAAATTCATGCTGAGTTCATAGAAGTGATCCAGTTTCGGGGAAGTTTAGCATCCTTCGCACCAGCATTGCAGCCTGGCACTGCAGTGACCACTCACTCGTCCTCGTCCCTCCTCCCGGCAAACCCGCCTGCAGGTCTCGTTGTCCCAGACGGCACAGGGACCTCTGTACCTTCCGGACAGGCAGTCGGCATCGGCTTCCTTGGCGCCCAGGACGACCAGCAACAGAAGAGCGAGGAAGGTGAAGAGGAACTTGATCTGCATCATTTTCAGTAGTTTTCGGGGTGCTCGTTTTCTTTGATGTACTAATCAATTGAGATTCGGATCGAATTTGTTTTCAAGTGCTTTTCGACGAGCTTATATAGGGCTGGACTAGTCGATGTCGCTGCCAGCGTCGTTCGATTTTATTTATTGATACTACATTTTGTCTGGATTAATATACAATACACACAATATAATTGTAAGAACGTCTCTCAATCTAGATCGCATGAATGGTTCAAGGAAAAGCAAAAAGTAAATGCACTAAATATCACAACCCAAACAACAGGATAGAGATATTCGCTGCTTCGCGCTTATTGCTTAAAGCACTTATATTTTCGAATAAAATTTTATAAAGTTTAAATTCCAACGGAGGGCGCCAAATTCGATATAAACATCGATAACTTCACGTAGAAGTGTGACCATGTTATCGCGAACCTCGAATACCATGACTTAATTTTCAAATTTTACTGAGAACCGGATCGGCTATTTTGAATAGTCAGTTTTTCTCTGATCGGCGATTTGACAAGACGTGCGCGCGGACTGAATATTGGATCCCAAAACCGCTAACTGAAAAATAAATAAAGCCGTGCAAAAAAAATAAAAAGTAAAGAAACAACAAGCGGGCCAATAAGTAAAACGTAATCAGCGTTTCAATTCTCTCTTTTATTTGCGCTCTCGCTCTCTTAAGCTGCTCACATTGCACATTGTTGTTGTTCTGCTCGTTGTAGTTTTTGTGCTAATTAGAAAATTCCATTGTTGTTGCTGTTGCGCCGGTGTTTAAAACGCGTCTATTTCTAATTACTGCCCCAAAACAGAAATGAAAACACCGAAACAATAGAAAAAACCCACTAATCTGGTTTTTGCGTGTGAAAGCAACTGGTGTGCATTGGAATTTGTTATTAAGGTCGAAAAGCAGCAACAAGTGACAAAAATTCTTTGGCATAAATTAAAACAGAATCCCCAAAAAGCGCTGAAAAACGTTAAGATTTCTTCGGTTTTAACACTTTTTCGGCTTGTTTTTGTAACCAAAACCAAAGAACGCCGCTTATGGTCGAACAACAAAAACAACTTTCCGGTTTTTCTCCCACTTCTGCTCCCCATCCTCCTCCATTCCTTCTCCTCCTCCTGTTCGCGTTCTCTTGTTTTTTATAACCATCTTCGTCTGCATCTTTCGATTTTCACTCTGTGCGTGTGTGTCTGTTTGTGTGCGTGAATAAGAAAAGTGGGAAGAGTGGCGAAAGGAGGAGAAAGATCGTAGTGAAAACAGTCGGCGAAAAAACAAATAAATACGGGAATTTATGTTAATTGCAGCAGCTAAGAACGAGAACGGAAAGAAGTAACTGCAAAGCAGGAGGCATCCAGATATCCAGAAATCTGGAGAATAAATATAATTTCTTGTGCGCCAGGATACTAACGTAAATCATTCACGCTGGATTTGGGATACTACGAGGCTGTCAAAGGTAAGCGAAGTACAAAAACCGGAATGGAAGAGAGAAGATCGTTAAAAAAATATGGGATGTTTTACGGTCCGATGCTCCACTTTATAAGCCAATAAACCCGGCGCAAGGTGTTGCATAACATCGCTGCGGCTCCCAAACTGTAAACGGTAAAGGGCACTCCCGATCCCGGCTCGATCTTCCATTTAATACCACCTATCCACTTCCACTGTGGTTAAGTTGCGTGCGAAAGGGTCGTAAAGACTGCCAGGCTGTCATATACAGGCATACATACAGTCTACTCTGGCTTGGAGGACCTCACTTAGCTGAAATATAGCTAAACAAGATATTAAGTATTTATAAAGTGTAACTACGAACGTGTGAGTTCCAATCTATAACTATTCCTTGTTGTAAGATTAAGTGCATCTCAAGGCTTCTTCAAGATGCTAAAGCTTATAAAGTCTTATTTTCAAATCTGAATTAATGAGCGTCTCAGTTGTGGAGGCTTGACTGTAGTTCTGCTGTGAATTAGCATAACGAGGGTATGGGGCATGGGGATTCCCTCCCCCTTTTCCCTTCGCCCGCTCTCGCTGGGCACAGGTGTCTCTAAACCAGGCTCTCTTTCTTTCTGGGCTGTGCTGGCCAGTCGTAAACTAGGCTAAATAGGGTCTAAGCCCAAGCACGTTTTGGCCCCCGCCCTCTTGTCGCTCCTCACCCGTTTTGGCCGTCTCGCTCTGGGCTTGGTTTATTTTTAAACCGCATTCCGCTCGTTCAGAGGCTTTCTCGCTCTGACTGGTTGCCTGCTCGCTCGCTCATTAGGCATGCTGCAGCACCGTTAAGCGTGAAAGTTTGGGAGCCACTGGCTGCGCACCGTGATTTGCAAAGTGCAATGGCAATAAATGCATTCGCAAGACAATTGCCGCTTAAATTCAATTACACTCAACGGGTCAGCCAAGAGGCCAACGACTATCAACAAGGCCAAGGCATGGCGTCGTGTGGGGGGAGGGGGGGGAGGGGGGCTGCATCGCAGAGGCGGGGGGAAAAGCCAACGCCCCCAATGCAGCAGCCCATTTGCATACAGTTGCGGCCAGCTCGGTAATAACACATTAAATGTTGTCTTGTAATGATTAAATTAGCTCAATGAGATCTTAACAAAGTAGTGTTATAATAATATAACAGCGTTTAACCTCTATACAAAGCATCTTGCATTGCAACCACGAGTTTAATTATTAAAGTGTTGTTGCTTTTATATGTTATATGCTACAACGATTTGTTGAACGTGAACTCTTTTTGGAACCAAGATAATTTAGAAAGTAATTAAAATGGGCAACTAAAGGTTCTAAACATACTACCCCGAGTGTTTCTGTTTGTAAACAGACGCCGATCTCTGCAGGAAAAGTGCAACAACAGCACTAGACATCAGTAGTCCAGTGGCTGTCAAACTGGCAGCGATATAAGTAGAATTCCTATTGGAGTGGAGACCCAGTTGGTCCATTTTTCAATTCTTTTTACATTCCCCTCGAAAAAAGACCCAAGCACTAGCAAATGACTGCACATGGACTTGTTTATATCTTTGCTCTTTGTTGTTGTTTTTTCCAATTAGATGTCTGCACTGCAGCTGGGCGGTGTTGTTCTTGTTGCTGTGGCCGTGCTCTTATTGGAGTTTTTAAGGCGGCATTCTTTGGGATTTTGCGCAATTTGCGCGCTGTACTTTTCGTTTCAATCGATTCCATTTCAAGTGACTCCTTTCCTCTTTTTGACCAGTGTAAACTGTGCATAATCCCCATTCAAAATCAGCCAAAGAGTCAATCAATCAATCACCGCTTTATTTCCGAACCACACCGCCTACCCATCAATCAAAGGCCATAAAGCAAATTTAGAACGACTTTTTGTGATTTTACGAAATGGGTCTTATCGCTGTGTCAGCATTATGAGGCGGGTACAGTCAAAATTGGTAAAAGGAAACTCTGTTTTAGCTGTAAATTGTATTGTTGCATTTCGAAATATTATGATATGTATTCATTTTTTATTTAAACGATCAAATACTTAAATTATTCTGATTCACTTGCAATGCACAAAAAAGGTTTTAGTATCATGTATTAGGCAATCCCATCTGTAGTTTTTTGAACTGTGGTCACTTTCGAGTGGTTATGAAATCAAAGGGACTGAATCATAAAGATAAAACAATTGCTCGAGTGCAAGTGATTGGGGGGAGTTGTAATTGTAATTACCCCTAAATGAAATGAAAGGCCGCCGGAGTTAATGGCAATTGACTTGCTGAACTCGATTCCGCAGAGGAGCATTGCCTTCTGCGATCCGTTTCGGTTGACAATGTCAAATGCATGCATTCAATATTATTTAACCCATTTGCGCTTATCTCTGGGTGCAAGTCCAACATCATTGATTGTAAGTAATCTATTCGGAAAACATTAAAAATAACTAATGTCACTTGCCAAATTGATAAGCAATGGAGCACCCCTTTGGCAAAAGATCCCATCTGACACGATCGGTGTGAATGATGTTAATATGATGTGCATACGATTCCAAGTTCTTCTCTAGAATACTTCCCTATGAATCTATTCGTTATTTAAGAAATGACTAATTGCTATAAAGTACATCCTTATATGTATACTTTTTCTAAATAAATAGATTTGTTGGTCGAGGTATAAGAACTGAATCCACTAGTTATGTTTATAGGAATTTTTTGGACCTGTACTTCTGTTGGTAACTTCTTTAAGTTGGATATTATTTGTTGTTTATTTCTGAGAAATAACTAATAGTCTCGTTTTTTTCTGTGCATGCAAATTACTTGGGAAGTAATTAGAAAATAACCGTAAGTCGTGTGCGAAAATAAACCGCTATATACAAGAGAATTTCTCGCTCTCTTTGGCTGCCCATTTCACTTGTCTATCAATTGTGCGGTTTTCTTAGTTTTGGAAGTTTGGGAAAACTTGGCCAGCTTCAGACTTCCAACCAGTTTTTATGTTTTCCTGAGCGCGCGCCAAAAACCAAAAACTGAAAACCAGCAACAACGTGAAATGCACATTCAAGGCTATAAGCCAGTAACAACAACTAAAAGTAAACTCGCTCAGGAACTGGTTTTCTTCTGGTCTTGTTTTTTTTATTATTTATTTTATTTTGTATTTTGTACTCGCACTCGCGGTTTGCTTTCTTTTTCTCATTTCGGTCTTGTAAGTCGCAGTCTGTCGACCGAGCTGGCCAAAAATCTGCCCAGACCAAAGTGCTTATCACCGGGGTCCCTCGCACAACAATAAATAACGCAGGAAATGTGCCCACACAAAACGCTTTAGAG
The DNA here is from genome assembly GCF_016746395.2 of Drosophila simulans. NCBI lineage: Eukaryota > Metazoa > Arthropoda > Insecta > Diptera > Drosophilidae > Drosophila > Drosophila simulans. Next base: position 3,292,779 of record NC_052522.2, read on the forward strand.
GGAAATTATTTATTTTCTTGGGAACGTCGAGGCTTGGCGGAATTTCGTTAGTCGTTACTATGTGGCTAGGCGATTACCGAGATCGGTTCCCAGCCAAAGTTCAAAGTGCAAGATCGTTAATTCTTGCCTCATATGAGTAAATATGCATTGCAGATTGTCTGGTAAATTATTTAAATATTGCAATTCCTGATGAATAAAAGTAATAGACAGGCTTTACTACTCTTGCCAAACTATGAAGTTGTGTTGTGAACACACTGGCATTTTGAAACGAGCATTGGTATTTTAAGAATTCGATTTCAAGGTGGCTGCTTTTTAGTATCTTTAAGATATCAATATAATTGGCAGATCAGCTCGGTTTTTTTCTTTGGCTCCACTTACATAAAAACTTCAAATCATTTATGCGCAGGGTTATGATTGTTGGGTTCCATTGTGTTTCACTCCGATGCCAGAGCGAATTGGTGCCACCTGGGAGCCATTATTTCGCATCGTGGAGGCGACAGGAGTGGATCGCGATGGCAACCTTGAAACCTGCTCTTGCCTTCCTTTCTGCCAGGTGAAATTTCGCGGCCAAGAGGTGGCTCTCTTTCACTCGGCTGGCAGCAGAAAAGGCCCCGAAGATTTGGTCTTTGTTTTGGCCAGGCTTTCGAGTTTGCGGACCTGGGCCATAAACAATTGCCAGCAGGTTGTTCGCATTTGAGCTTATTTATTATGAAGCCGTCTAGCTTTTTTTTGGAGTTTTTGGCGAGTCTGTGGAATTTGGCTAATCGAGTCAAGTGTTTGGCGCAGCGAGTGGCTTCGGTTTCGGTGCTCGAGCTCAATGGAACCCGACTTATCCAGCGGAAGTGGTTGAAATTCCGGTTAGTCAATAGTTTTTTTTTTAGTTTTTTGCTTGGCTCGACCAGTAGCACAGAAATAGAAATCTTATCAGCAGAAAACAAAAAAGAAAGAAACATTAAATATAGCCTTGACTGGGCTCTTAAATCTGAGCAATTTGCCAATCAAGCGAGAGAGTCCGAAATCAGAGGAACTTCCACACGAAAACGGAAAGACAATGCCAAATTTAATCGAGTGAGATTCGCGACTCTCTTCGCATTGAATTCCTCTTGTTTTTACGGCCACGGGCCCAATCATAATATTTAGCTTATTAGTTGCGAGAAAGATCAACAAACAGCCGAGCAAAGTTAAAGAAACAAACAAAAAGTTTCATTCATCAAAGGAGCAGCGTGAGAGCTGCAAAGACCCTTGGAGTCTTTAGATCTTTTAATGTTCGTGGAGACAGTGCTTCAAGTGAATATATATCGTTTGTATAGTTCGCTAAGAATCTTTTACATGTTGCATCACATCAAAGACTTACTAAAGGTGCCAAAGAACATCCATTTGTCTAAATCTGCAAAGTTTAAGCTACTTCTGCCTACAAATGACTTCATCCTGTCTTCTTTATTGTGTGATATCATCGCCAACAGCAGATCCCCAGTTAGCTTTACAGTTGCGAACCGCACTGTGGCTGCATATGAATTTGCCTTTTGGGCCGAGGGCCTGTGGCAATTAATTACATTTTGCGCACTTTGTTTCCGCTGACTGGAAGCGGTAGAATTTTGTACTCTGTGCTGTAATTATTTCTTCTCCTTTGTCTGGGTTTTCATTACGCTTTTTTTTCTTTTCTTTTGGTATAAGGGGTATGCGGGGTATATAAGGTGAGAGGAGCCGAGCCATTGAGCTTGTGAAAACTATCAAGGGATGTCATCGCGTCGTTACCAACGATAAAGAGATGAAGCCATAAAAGCGCCGCTGGTTCTTGGCCTGTTGGCTTTTTGTGTTTGTGGTGCAACGGTTGTCGATGTTTTTGGCCAGCTCTACAAGCCAACAAGAAGGTGTTGATGACTGATGGTTGATGGTTGATGGTCATTCCCCGAGTATTCCCCACATTACCATGCTCTCGGTGGTGGGGCATTGATTTCGCATTTTAGTGCCCATGCAGCTGGGTTCCCGAAGAACAATGCGCATGTGTGTTCGTACTCGCACTCGTAAATTGTTTCTGGGCTCCCCTGTCTTTCCACCGAAAACCAACCTCGCTACTCTGGTTTGCATACTTCGCTGCGTACAATCGATCGGAATCAACAAGCGTAACAGAGCCAAAGCAGAAATGCCAAATATTTAAGCGGCCCAAAAGCACAGCTGTGAAGGCTTGAAGGCTGTCCAAAGACACTGGCCAAAATATTGTGGTAATCGAGGTAAAATCGAAAAGGGATAATATTTAAAACAAGAAATGAAGTAATTAAAGATCTTTCATGTAGGCTCAAAAGTAATAAGATATTGCTAAAAAGATTTATTAAAGGTGTAAACTTAAGTTAAGAAATAGGTAATACAGATAAAACGATCTCATAGTAATACGTTAATATCTTTATTAATGTTAAACTGAAAGAAATCCCATTACTTGATCATAGTAAATGTTTTTAGGCATATAAATGGCATTGATTGTGGAATCTTAATAAACATATCCCCGTTTTTTTGCACTGTACGTCCTGAGCCCTCCTCTACTTGGGCTTTTGAGCCCGGTTCGAGGCGGTACTCGCGTCTTACCTTGCTAGAGGCTTTGGGTTTTGGCTTTGACTTGGCTTGGCCCGGCTGTTCTTCTTTCACTTTGGCATTCCTTGGCGTACTTTTTGTAAATGGTTCTTTCTCCTCGGATTTTCGTGAGTGCGTGAGTTGTGCTGTTATTTATGTTATGAGCGTTATGCGTTCCAGTTCTTTCGCATGGATTTGCCCGGCTAAGCGATCAGTTAAAGCCAGCCAGTTAAGGCATTTTGAGCTAAAGACTTCGGATGATGATGATGACACGAATGAAATGCCTTGAGTAAATTACTGAAGTGGCTAACTGAATTGCAAACTGCTAATGGGGCCTCGAAGGCGAACGGAAAGAGGTGACTTGTCTAACTATAACTTGTCCCTGCAATTTATGACTTTCTTCGGCGATTCAATAAGTTTATGGCCCACGCGGTGGACTTTGCAGATAGAAGCTATCTGTAAGGTGGTAGATAGTGACCCACGGTAGTTATCAACTGTCGAACTTGCGATAAAAACTGATTAAATGCACTTTGCTTATGTGCAGGAATCGATGAAAACAGCTCCATGATGTCAGAGCTTGGAATGAGTCAGACTCTCAAGTCTGTGAGAAAATAGAGAATTGTTTTACAGGCTAGCTGGGCCATAAACAACTAAATCGTAAGGCTACTGATTTAATAAATTATATAAGAAACAAGCTTGGAGTAAAAGTCTTATGTTGGCCCAAAGGAAGACCTTTTCTTTTTCAGACTTTTCCAACCATCGAAGCTCTACTATAACTAAAAAATTCCGAGAATAGTGACTGTGTCTTGTCATATTAATTAGCTGGGAACGCAGATCAGCTCGGAGTCCGATGATCGAGCGGTTTTATAGTCGTGACTGGTGGGTTACAGAATGTTTTACATTTGCATGCAGCAAAAAGCAGGCCGCGTAACCTTGAGTTCGCTTATATAACACTATATTTTAAACCAAGTCGACGAAAAATGGCTAAAAGGTTATGTTCCCGCGGCGACTGAAAATAAAATTACACGCTTAAATAAGAAAATATTTACTTTAACGCTGACATCAGACAATCAACAAGTTATGAACGGAAAGCGGCGCAAAAAAAAAATGGGGGGAAGTTGAACGGCTACGTGGAGCTTTCCAAACAAGATATTCTCCAGAAGTCTGCTCTTCTTTGGGGTTCTGTTTGTTGTAATTTTTACCGGTTTCCGACCGAAAAAAATATGTGTCTGCTGCGACTGTTTAGCATTGTAGCGTGAAGTCTTATGATCTTCATTTCCCATTTTTCCATATTCCATATTTGCGATTTTGATTATGACGCGACGGGCAGCAACCAACAGCAAAGTCTTCATCAGCGAGTTGCCAATGGGAATTTGCATATGCCGCAAGGCAGAAACGAGTTTCGCATTCCTTCACTTGGCCACCCGGCAGATTCGGATCCGCAGAGAGTTCCCCAGGGCACTTGGATTTAATTAGAGGAATGTGCAAAGTAGATTTGCGTCTGGGGATTACCATGAGATATGGTAGCCAAATTGTTATGATAAGCTATCTACAAGTTTTGGGAATGTTGCTTGGGAGAGAGCTTTTTCAATGGCCAAAAGTGACATTCAGATACATTCAGAAGATTACTATAAAATCCTATTATCCGATCAGGAAAATTGTACTTTCATGTCTGCAGTACACAAGGCTTTGAGATTATATTTTACCTATCTCTATGTTTTAGGGATTAAAGCAAAATCTCATTTGCAAGAAAATTGTAAGCGGACTTAAGTTTTTCTGCTCAATAAGCTTGGCGATTTTTTGAAAGAAAGCCAAACTTCTTCCATAGAGTTTGTGGGAGAAGAGGGGACTTTGGGAACCTTGGGAAGAAACCTCGATCTCTCTTAATAAGCCATCCCAAGCTATTGCTATTTTTATGCGAAGACCTCTCTTCTCGAGGGCTCTTCAGAAAGCACTCGAGAGTAAAATTATGCATGAAATGTTTGCACACAAAACCGCAAAAACGTATAAAAAAGTGTTCTCCAATGTGCTTATAACGTCATCGAATCTGAATTTTTGTCGTGTAATTGTAAACTTGACTTTTTGTTGCCCGATTTCGGTCTGTGGTTTGCGCAACGTGCTTTTTGAAGTCGGAATGCAGTTTTGTTTTTGGGCTGTCTGAAATAACAAACCCATATCTGACTGAGTTCGTGGCTCGTAAAAAACACATCAAAATCGTTTGATACTCATTTAAAAGTCGTATATTATGAACGATCATACACTATCAGCGATGTTAAACAACTCTGATGGCCCAGAACTTTCAAATTTATATTCCCATTCCCGCTTAATGTAACAAATTTATATTTCTTTTTCGATGACGATTTTATTTTTATGGCCCGACACTTGAGTAAACATTTGTTGTCTCTCGATTCTCGATTCTCAGGCTTAGCCAATTAAAAATTCAATGGGTAAACTCCCCGCCAAGGGCTTCTCACATGATTTCAATTTCAATTAGGTTCTTTGAAATAGATGTTTAAGATATGAGTTATGACTAGATTGTTTTCGTGACATTTTCGGGTCTCCGACTGTCAAAAATGAAATTGAAATGTTCCCCCTCTTGTCAGACGATCATTTGATTGCCGTTTGCCGTTTGGTCGTACACTTTAATTAAAAGTAAAACGCTCCGAGGGTTGCTGCCGATAGGAGCGACCTTACCCCACTGAACTCTGAGGGAAAATAACCCAACCGAAACTGAATCGATAAGGCGAAATACTTTTGGAAACTTCCTGCGAAACGCGCCGGAAATATCTCAAATCCCCAGCTAAGTGTTAGATTGTTGTGCAAATATTGGACTTAGTCGTGAGTGGTACGTGTTTGTCATAAGTGCTGGCTCATATACTATGTATACTATATATATATACTATACAGATATCACTTCGATGACTCAAACTTCGTTGAGCTTAAAATTTTGGGTTCACACGTGTTGCGGCTTTTATTGAGTCTCCCCCATATGCAAATCATCTGCGATTAAGTCATATTTTTGGCGCTATTCGAATAGGAAGTGGGTAGATGAAACTAATTAATCAGAAACCAGCTTTTTTTGGGAAAGAAAACAAACAGAAATACAATTGGTAGAACAGCTTAGCCTCGACTTTTGAATAGTTTGAAAGTTTCTGCTGGCTTTCGACAATTTTCTTTGTGTCATTCAAGTGAAAGTTTCCATTTTTCCCATAAGAGATTAACGAACTTCAGTGTGATTGTTCAGTGTAATTATCGAGTTACATGGTCTGTTTCCGCTTATACGTTTCTAGTTTGTATCTCAAAATCTTAGAATACTGTTGTAGATAATCAATCAAAGCGATTTAGTCACACTTAACGCCCGTGGATCTGCGAAATCCATAATTGCCTGGCACTTCCCACCAATCAAAGGAAATCAATCAAAGTTCATGGCTTCTTGGAAACCTGTTCGTTCCTTAGCTCCTCTCAACTGTTACAGAAACCATCTGGTTTAATGGGCCTATATCCGCCATATCGAATCTTAATTACACCACAATTAAATGAAGACGCGTGCCTAGTTCCTCCTTGGTCGCAAAATTAATGGATCTTCCGTTGATTCGCATCTCCAATCGATTAAAATTTATTATGAATTTGGAACCGCCCTGCGAATTTGACTTTTAATTGATTTTCATTGTGCTCAAAAGATGAATTTAGAGAAATTTGTTTTGAGGAATTTGTGCTATATCTATGGAATCTCAATAAATCCCACCCGTTGTCATCTTCATTTGCTTCTTTTGTCCCCGGAGATTTCTATTCGTTAAAAAGTGATGTCATCGCTTGACTATTTAATTTTTGGATTCTAATCATGGCTCGATGGATTTTCCCAGCCCGGAGAAAAGCGGTGAAAAGCCGTTGAAAAGCGTCAATTGAAAACGGGTTTCATTGCCAAAGTCTCACTGACAAAATCAGTTAAAACCGCTGAAGCGGCGCCCCAAATAATCGAATCCAGCATTTGCATAATCAAAACCCAGATAAAAAGAACTCACGAAGGCAGGGAGAAAACCAATTCGAATTCGGTAGCCGGTGGCGCATGCGCAGAACCCTGAAGAACATAACGAATTTTTGGGCTTTGAATCAAACTCAGATTCGAGGTACGATGATGTCATCAAAACAACATGGGTTGCGGGTGTATTTTGTGTGTCTATCGCATCGTATGTGGTACAGCCCCTCCGGGGGGCGTGACCAAATGCCAAAAAGCTATAATAAAGGCAATGGCCGCGAGGAGCTGGGGGCTTTTGAGTGTGGCTCAACATTGACTAATTTTCGCAAATAACTTTTGGGGCACATCACATAGACACACGTCCGATCGTACCAGGCAAGTCAAAAAGTGAAAAAAAAAACATGAGCGGAGTGAAGCTCTCTATAAACAATTTCGATTTCAACAAAAGCAAGAGGCAACCAGGCAACCAAGAGCCATGAAAGCAATCGACGAGCTATGTAATATTTCTTTGGCATTTGTATCGCTATGAGACAATAATCAGCCAAAATGTTTGGTAATCATTCGAAGCTCCACCCAATACTTTGGGTTTTAATGGAGTTGGGGGAATATTTGTATATATTGATGAGAAAAGAGTGGAAATAGATACATTTCTGTTCATCTATCTATCTCATAAATCCCCGATTAAGTTAAGAGTATTATAACTTGAAGTATATCATTCCAAATGATCATAAATCTCTGTTTAACTTTAGCAGAATGAAAACCTAACTCTATAGATCATTTCCAGTTTAGTTCTATTGTTTAAATTAAATCCAAGTCTGTGGCTCTTTCCTCTCCAGCTTAGCTGTTTTCTCTTTGAAATTGTTTGTTATTTTCTCTGGTTGATTTTGGAAATTGTTTAGCATGCCAGGCACAAACAAAAGAATTTATATCACTCTGGGTTTCTTCTTGCTGTGTTGTGTCAATCTGTATTCTTCTTTTCGACTGAGGCAAAAACTGAATTTTAATTTCCAGTCACTGATGAGGTAATTTTATGCGTAGAAATTTTTGACAACAAAGACCACCAATTCCCTAATTTGCCGAGCTATAGGTCTCATTATTTTCCGTTCAAAGCGGAGATGACAGAAAAATTACGCTTTTATCAGATACATGCCATCACTCACGCAAAAGTAATTAAAATCGGTAACTGCCTCGGATGTTATCTGAGTAGAAAAAGGTTGCCAAAAAAGATGCCTCACTTCTTTTTGATATATTTTAAAGTATCATTTAATTCGGGATTTGCTAAATGATATGTGTGACTTAGCGTATGGGCCATAAAAATTAAGCATACAAAATGCCAAATGTTTATTGATTTATGCAAATTCTTACACGACTCCTAGGTTGTTGCACGCCTTGTTCATTAGCTAACCGTGTATGTGGAACACTGCGAGATTGGGATCTGCTAAACAGAGCTAGAGAACGCCGAAGAAGTTGAGAAACTATAAAAATCGTTTTCAAAGTGTTTGCGATGAGTGAAGTGTGGTGGTTTATAAATAGAAATAGAAGGCGCGCAATCCGAGTGTTCCTGCTCCCAGCTGCCGCGCATGTGCTCTGCTACCATGTTGTATGCCCCGATTGAAGTAAACAGGATGCCCGGAATTTCGAGCCTCGGTTCGCATTTGCCCCTGACTTTGCCGCTGCCTCCCTTTTCCGGCGACTTCAGTTGTATAAATAGTTTATGGCCAGAGACAGCTGTGTGTCTGTTGGGGGTACGTTCTATTTTGGGGATAAAGGAGGCACAGTTTTAATTGCTTTTCCTGCTAAGCCTAAAGTTATGCCGTACTCCGCATTTTGCAGGCTTTGTTTGCCACTCGATAGTGATAAGCGTTAAACCTTATCGCGGTATGGTAAAGTTTATTGTCACACTGGCCGTGTTGGTGTTGCTGTTGTTGGTTCTTTATTGTTTAGTTTTCACCTCTTTTTAATTGATTTTTCTATTTGCGAAAGCGAAGTGTTCTGTTTGCCAATTAGCCGCGAATGCCTTCCAGGTGACCTCAACGCCATTGGCGGCACACATATGTATAGTAATGATCTATCAGCGGAGTTATGACACCCGACCCGAGTAGGCAGCAGATTATAACTCTTTGGCATGATGTCATTGGGAATGATCGAATTTGGCAGCTATTCTAAATGGCCCATTCATTAGTCTGCGGGATGTGATAGGGCGCCATAAATAACTTGATATTGGAAGTGCATTCCCCTCTATACATAAATAATATATATATAAAAAAACATATGTCCGAGGTATGCGGGATTTATGGGCAGATAAGATAAGCCAACAGGGTCTATTGGCTATTTGTCAAGGCAAGGATTTCCAGATACCTTAACCGTTTTCTCATACTGCTATCAGTACGTGCGATAAAGGGAATTCACCATAGGCCAGTAGAAGCATTTTTGTTGCCACTCTTGGCTTTTGGCTTTTAATTCATCTGATAAACAGAGCCAAAAGGGGGAGGAAGCTTTCCCCCACTCTACATTTTTGGGGCGAGCAAAATGTTGGGCACACATTGTTTTTTAGTGACCAAACGGCGCGGGCTCTGCGAACATCTGACCGTAGGAACGAAACTTAGTGTCGAAATACAAAATAGAAATACAAAACGAAAGATTAGCTTTAAGGAACGGCACTCGGTGCTGAAAGCCCGGATATCTTGAGAAATACCCTCGAAATCACTGATCAAAGGCCATGGAGTACAATAGTGTGCTGCGCTCGAATTTCTCGCGCAACGAGTATCGACGATATATATCCTACGAACGGCAGTCGTTGGGTAGGTTTCTGAACTTGAACTTTTCCCCTGGCAGCTCGCGATCATTATACAATCCCGAAACGAAAGTAACCTGCTCTTATCTATCTCAGTTGGGTGGAACTTCATTTTTGGTTGATAAGAGCGCAAATATTTGGCAAATGAGTCAACGGCCCAGAAATATGGTTTCGCTTTCTGCAGTTTCCGCTCCATTTCCGTCCACTTTTTAACATATTCTCTTGGCCAGTATTACGTAAAACGAACCGTTGATAAAAAAGTAACAAAGTCGTGAAGCATGGGTATGAAGTAATTTTGGCAGTCGACAGATAAGCTCGCAGAACCACTATCGCTGGGCAGCGACTGTTTTGATTTCCATACGCTTGCTGGGGGTATATCTACTGGGTCGGAAAGTTGGTCACAGCTTGGTTTGTTTATAGTTGATAGAGCTGAAGTTATCTTACACTTGTTTACAAAAGAAATTTGAAGATTACCCTTCTCTTTCACAAGGTAAAGCTACTTGACATAAAGCAACACATTGCTAATTTCTACATCTTAAATTTCTTTCACTATATTCTAAATTCACTATCAAGCTTACTTGAAATGTGTTCACAATTTGGTTCAATTAAGATCCAAATGTGAAACGCCAATCGATACATGGCTTATCTTTACGGGTCTAGAAAACACAACTACGTGATGAGGTGTTCGAATAAAAAGTGCTTGTTGGTTCTTCGTTTGAAATACCCGTTGGTAATCTTTGACATTATGGGAACCCGCTGATGGAATGATTTAAAATTAGGAATTACGTTTGACATAATCGAAAGACTACAAATAAACTGCCTTGGAATGTGGTTCTAACTTTAGCCAGGGATTTTTTATAAAGGCAATTATGTTGGCGATAACTCGTTATCTCTAAATCAATAGGTTCGTACGTCACGGTTGTGCTTTCCCTATCTCTGCCACATACCTTTCGTATTTTTCCTCTATTTCCCTATGCCCATTATTGATTTTGGTCTGTTGTCAGGTGGTTTGCCCATTTCTCTTTCCTGGAAAAAAAAAAATCAAAACAAACACTAAAGCTAAACGTTTTGCGTTGCATTTGTATGACTTCGAACTAATCCGAGATTTTTGTTCCCCCCACTTAGCATCACAATATGAGCCGGGAGGCTACTCCGCGCTGCAGACACCGACGCCTTCCAATCGCAACTCCGCCAGCATGACCCAGCGGGACGGCATCATCAAGTTCGAGAACGAGCGGATAAAAACGCTGCAGGAGGAGCGCTTGCACATTCAGAAGAAGACATTCACAAAATGGATGAACTCCTTTCTGATCAAGGTGGGTAAACTACTTGGGTCACTTCCAATACTTGTAATTCAATTACTATTAAGTAGAAATGAAAGAAATGCTTTGTTTTGCTAAGCCCATAAAGTTTTCATTGTTTTAAAACTATAATTTCTCGATCAAAGTGATGTATTCAAATGAAAGCGCCATATGTATATGACATTCGAAATTATACATTCACTTGAAATTTTGATTGGAAGAAACTTTTATGGCACCACCAATTTATGAATGCAACTCACATTTGGGCTTATCGTCTTCTTTGTAGGCCAAAATGGAGGTCGAAGACCTATTCACAGACCTGGCCGATGGCATCAAGCTGCTGAAGCTGCTGGAGATCATATCGTCGGAGAAACTGGGCAAGCCGAACAGCGGACGCATGCGCGTCCATAAAATCGAAAATGTCAACAAGAGTCTGGCATTCTTGCACACCAAGGTGAGATATGCCACATGAATGGTGGCGAGTGAAGGGAGTGAAGGCGTTGCAGTTGCTGGAAGACCAAAGACCGAAGACCGAAGACTGGAGAGTGTAGAGCTCTCTACGCATTTGTAGAAAGTGCAAGTCGCGCCTGCGCAGCTGCGCGTGGCCATTGCGTGCTTTGTTTGCCGTATGAGGTGCACGGATCTGGCTCTTGGAGTCGGGATCTCGGATCTCGGGGAAGCGGGAAGTGTGATTCGACGCGAAGACATGGCGAAAAAGTATATATTTAATTACCTGGCCTGGGCACCGCGTTTTCTTGGCAATATCTAAAATATTTGCATACTTTCTAATGCATTTTTTCCTTGACTTCGCTTCACTTTGTTGCGCTTGGCACATTTTCCACTGCCGCGCTCATACTATACATGTGTACTTTCTTTGCACCTCTCGTGTGCATTCGATTTTAATTGAGCAAAGTGGGAGCTTAGCGTGCGACATAGTTTCGAATCTTCTGGCTAGTCAGGTGTCTCTGCTCTAATCTAATTAGAAGCAATTAAAACGCAGCAAATTGTCCCACTGTCCAACTAATTCACTTTGTTTCTTAAGCGGCGAAGCAGTGAAAGTTTTCGGTTTTACTTTTCACCATTTCATTTCGTATTTCATTTGTTTTTCGGGCTTGTCTTTTGTGTGTGACACGGGTATTGAGTGCATTTTAATTGGTTTTTAGGCTTGAAAGAAGCCCGAGCGAAAGATTTACGCACAAGCGAGCATTCGATGGAGGATCCCTTGGGGACCCATTCAAGCGTTCAGCGGAGCACGACTCTCGGAATTTCCAGTCGCCATTAGGAGAACCAAAAGGCGTAGCTCCCCACTAAACATTAATGTACCAGAATAACTCGGAACGAGTCTATTAAAGCAAACTGTTTGTCGGGGTACAGGAATAAAGTTAGCTTACTGCCTTTTTATGAACTATTAAAAACGATAAACTGACATGCATAAATTATAAATCTGTAATTATGCACAACGTCGATCATAAATCTACCAATAACCCTCCTCCAGATGCCTCTCTATTTTCTATGAATTTAAAAAGAAGCCGTAATTGGTTCTTAAAATTATAATTCGTAAACTAGTTTCCAGTAAATGCTACTCCAACTCAATTTTCCACATGGACATAAATCAGCAGCCAACGGCTGGCCACTTTGTAGCTATGATAATGCGATTTAGATCGGTATCAGCTAGTAACTCATGCTTTCCTCGCTGGGATTATCGTGCGCGTTACCTGTCCGCGCCCTGACCCACTATAAATGCAAATGGCAGGCGGGCGACCCACATGAACCCGCCGGGGGTCAAGCACCTCCACCTGATAAAGCGTGACTTGCTGGACAGGCGCAGACCCAGTTCGGATGTATCGGTATCTGTGGGATGTGGAACTCTTGGTAACCCAATACGCAGCTTACCCACTCCATTCACCAAACGGGAACTGAAAGAAATGCAGAAGAGATAGTGTGGAGTGGAGAATGGAAATAATGCATGATGGTTTCTTTCGTTTTAGGTCCGTCTGGAGTCCATTGGTGCTGAGGACATCGTCGATGGCAACCCCCGTCTCATCCTCGGTCTGATCTGGACCATCATTCTGCGGTTTCAGATTCAGGAAATTGAAATCGATGTGGTAAGTTGTCCTCTCGCAAGTCGCATAAGTAAAGTGCTTCATTAATAATTCAAATACGTTTCACTTAGGATGAGGAGAACGAGTCCAGCGAGAAGCGTTCCGCCAAAGATGCACTGCTCCTGTGGTGCCAGCGCAAGACGCATGGCTATCCAGGCGTCAACATCACCGACTTCACCAACTCCTGGCGCTCCGGCTTGGGCTTCAATGCGCTCATCCACTCGCACCGTCCCGATCTGTTTGAGTACAGTACGATTGTCAATTCGAAGAACTCCAACCTGGACAACCTTAACCATGCCTTTGACACGGCCGCCAACGAATTGGGCATTCCCAGGTCAGAATTTTGTAAATTATCAATAATAAGTCAACAAAATTAATTGTAATTTGTTCGCCCTTTTAGCCTGCTCGATGCGGAAGACATTGACTCGGCCCGTCCCGATGAGAAGTCGATCTTGACCTATGTGGCCTCCTACTATCACACCTTTGCACGCATGAAGAACGAACAGAAGAGTGGCAAGCGCATAGCAAATGTAAGTAGACCTGGGTCGGACCCGGCATCAGCTATGAACCTGCCTATAAAGGTAGATGCGGATGCCATTGGCAGAGTCCCATCGTCTCTAGAAGTCGCTGCAGCGTAACGGTGTCCCACAGTTAACGCTCTACTTCACAATGGATTGGCCCCCGATCGGATTCGGATTCCGATTCGGATTCAGATTCAGATTCGGGTGGGGTCCAGACCTACACCTAGAAAGTCGCTCAACCAGCTCTCTTTCTCGATCCCCCCGCAGATTGTTGGGCAGCTAATGGACGCAGATCGCAAGAAGATGCAGTACGAGGGTCTGACCACAAACCTGCTGAGCTGGATCCGCCAGAAGACGCTGGAGCTGGAGCAACGCGACCTGCCCAACTCGCTGGAGGGCATCCAGCGAGAACTGCTGGCCTTCAAGGAGTACCGCACCATTGAGAAGCCACCCAAGTGAGTAGAGGTTCATGACCAGCCGGAAATGATATATCGTATGATCACTGCTCGGATACCCAGAGACCCATATGACCCCTAGTTCATCTATTAATGATGCTCCTCCCCTCCAACAGATACAAGGAGCGCAGTGAGATCGAGGCCCTGTACTTCACTATCAACACTCTGCTGAAGGCTTTGAATCAGCCGCCGTATAATCCCCAGGACGGCCAGCTGGTGAATGACATCGAGAAAGCCTGGCAGATCCTTGAGTATGCCGAACATCATCGCGAAGTCGCTTTGCGTGACGAACTCCTTCGCCAGGAGAAACTGGAGCAGCTGAACTACAAGTTCGAGAAGAAGTCGGTTCTGCGTGAGGGTTATCTCAAAGAGATGATCCAAGTGCTGTCCGATCCACGATACCTGCGCCAAGTGGATGCCACGCTGAAGAAGCACGAAGCAATCTCTGCAGATATCCTGGCGCGTGTGGAACGATTCAATGACTTGACCGCCATGGCCGAGGAGTTGGACAGGGAAAACTACCATGGCAAGGAGCGAGTGCGTCGCCGAGAGCAGGAGGTAATGGCAAAGTGGCGCCAATTGCTGGAGCTGCTGGAAAACCAACGCCTCAACCTCTCCCAGATGAGCAACCTGATGAACCTGCTCCGCGAAATTGCCAGCACCACAGAAGCAGTGCGGGAACTGCAGCAACAGTTCGCCTCCGAGGATGTGGGTCCCCATCTCTTGGGAGTGGAAGAACTACTGCAGGCGCACTCGCTGCAGGAACTCCAGGTTAACACCTACGGAGAGACTCTCAAGCGCTTCAATCGCCAAGCACTGCCCTACAAGAGCTCCGAGCACAAGGACGCCGCTTTGCTGGCTCAACGCCTTGCGGATTTGGAAGAGGCGTACTCGGAACTGTTGCGACGTTCGGCGGCGAGAAGAGCCCGCCTGGAGGAGGCTCGAAACTTCCACCACTTCATGGAGGATTACGACAACGAGGAGTCCTGGCTGGTCGACAAGCAACGTATCTGCAAAACTGGCATCACCGCCAAGGATCTGCGAGCTGTTCTTTCCCTACAGCAAAAACACAAGGCTTTGGAGGATGAAATCAAGTCACGAAAACCTAAATCAGGTCAGATGTCGACCGCAGGCAAGAGGCTGATTGGCGAGCAGCACCCTAGGTCCTCAGAAATCCAGAGCAGGATTGATTCCCTGGCGGAACACTGGCAGGCCTTAGAGGCACTAGTGGAGCTGCGCCGTCGTCAATTGGAAGATGCTGCCGAGGCCTACCAATTTTACACCGATGCGAATGAAGCCGAATCATGGCTGAACGAGAAGATGGCTTTGGTCAACTCCCGGGACTATGGCAACGATGAGCCATCTGCTCAGGCTTTGCTTCAGCGTCACCGCGATCTCCAGGGTGAACTCAATGCCTATTCCGGAGATATCCTTAATCTGAACCAGCAGGCGGATAAGCTGATCAAGGCTGGCATTTGCACCCTAGAACTTTCCGCCGCAGAGCCAGAATTGCCCGAAGTGGAACAGGAGGAGTGGGTGAACGAGACCCGCCTGGTGCCCAAGGAAGTTTGGGAGGACGAGTGGGTGGAGAAGCTGGAGCACAAGAAGGTGACGGAGACAAAGATGTTACCCCATGTCAAATCTCTGTTTCCCTTCGAAGGACAGGGAATGAAAATGGACAAGGGCGAGGTGATGCTGCTGAAGTCCAAGACCAACGACGACTGGTGGTGTGTGCGCAAGGATAATGGAGTGGAGGGATTCGTGCCCGCCAACTATGTTCGTGAGGTAGAGCCGCGCCCAGTGGCCTGCATTGTACCGAAAGCTGAAAAGGTCAAGTCCCTGCAGAAGGTGAAGAAAACCATACTGGTCAGACAGGTGGTACCTGTGAAGAGAATTAAACCTGTGAGCGTAGCTCCCAAGCCCTTGGTCCAGAGAAGAACCTCTGCCCAAAGCATCAATGAGAACGCAGATAGCGTGGAGAAACGGCAGCAGAGAATAAACCAGACATACGACGAGCTGCAGGAAATGGCCCAGAAACGCCATGCCCTCCTGGAGGATTCCATTCACCTGTTTGGCTTCTATCGCGAATGCGACGACTTTGAGAAGTGGATGAAGGAGAAGGAACGCATGATCAAGTCGGACGATGGCGAGGGTGTGGACAATGCCAAGCGTAAGTTCGAGAAGTTTATCACAGATCTCTCGGCAGCATCGAAAAGGGTTGAGGAGATCGATGGCGCTGTGGACACCTTCCGTCGACAAGGTCACTCGCAGCTGGACAAGATCATCGCCCGCCAGCGCCAGATCCACCAGATTTGGCAGCGTCTAAATAATGCCAAGGCCCAACGTGAAAAGAGTTTAGAAGGAGCCTCTAGTGTGGAACTATTTAACCGCACCTGCGACGAAGCCAAGGTTTGGATGAGCGAGAAGATGTTGCAGCTGGACACCGCTGTTATCACTCCCGATCTACGCACGGTTCAAGCCTTGCAGAGGCGCCATCAGAACCTGGAAAGGGAGTTGGCTCCCGTGGAGGACAAGGTTAATCGGGTGACCTACTTGGGCAACTCGGTAAAGAACGCCTATCCTGCTGAGAAAGACAATGTGAATGCCCGCCAACAGGAGGTGCAGGATATGTGGCAGCAGGTGCAACAGCGTGGTAGTGATCTTCGCAACCGCATCGAAAGCGAGGTGGGTCAGCAGGTCTTTAACAACAGTGCCAAGGTCCTTCTAGCCTGGATCGACTCCGTCAAGGATCAACTGAATGCCGATGAGTCCGCTCGTGATGTGGAAACTGCAAACAACCTGCTGAAGAAGCACAACGATTTGGGCGATGATATCCGTGCCCATGACACCGAATTCGTGGAGGTAATTCAATTGGGCAAACAGTTGTCCGATGGCAAACCCAACATGGCAGAAACGGTGACTGTGATTGAACGCCTGAAGGCCGAACAAGATGCCATTCATCGCGGCTGGGCCGAGAAGCAGAAGTGGTTGCTGCAGTGTGTCGATCTGCAAATGTTCAACCGTGAGGCAGATAAGATCGATGCCACCACCAAGAGCCACGAGGCCTTCCTCGAGTATAACAACCTGGGGGTAAGTAGTTTTAGGTTTTGGCTATCTTTTTCTAGAAACTCATACATTTTTCTTTTCAGGCCTCTTTGGATGAAGTGGAGGCCATTCTTAAGCGTCATCTGGACTTTGAGAAGAGTCTAATGGCTCAGGACAAGATCCTTAAAGGCTTCTCAGATAATGCAGACAAGCTGATTTCTAACGATCATTACGATTCTAAATAGTAAGTTATAGAATCCTGGAGACATGGTCAAACCCTAACCAATCCATTAACTTTCAGTATCGGAGATCGCCGAAATCAGGTGCTGGGTAAGCGCAAGGCAGTTAAAGATCGTGCTTTTGAGCGCAAACGCCTTCTCCAAGCTTCCAAGGACTTCCACAAGTTTGCCGCCGAGGCTGATGACCTCAAAGTGTGGCTCCAGGATAAGACGAGGATTGCAGGCGATGAGAACTACCGCGATCTAAGCAATCTTCCTCGCAAGTTGCAGAAGCATCAGGCTTTTGAGAGGGAACTTCGCGCCAACGAGGGTCAGCTAAGGAATGTTACTAAGGACGGACAGGCCCTGGTCCAAGCTGGAAATCGAGTGCCTGAGGTGGAATCCCGGGTTGCCGATCTCAACAAGCGGTGGAAGGATCTACTCACCCTGTCCGAGGATAAGGGTCGCAAGCTGGAACAGGCCGCATCTCAGCGAGAACATAACCGTTCCCTCGAGGATGCCAAGAAGAAGGTTGATGAACTCGACGCTGCTCTGCGAAGTGGAGATGTAGGCAACGATTTGCGCAGCTGCAAGGACCTGATCAACAAGCAGCAAATCCTCGAGTCGGAAATCACCATCTGGGATCAGAAGGTAGCGGAACTGGTTTCAACTGGCGACGACATGGCCCACGGAGGTCACTTCAATGCCCAGAATATCGAGGCCGGAACCAAGGAGCTGCAGCAGCGATTCAAGGATCTGCGTGATCCTACCCAGCGTAGGAGAGCAAAGTTGGAAGAGAGCCTGAATTACCACAAGTTTGTTTTCGAACTGGATTCGGAGTTCCAGTGGATCAACGAACACCTGCCGGCAGCAAAGTCCAATGAATTGGGTCAAAATCTGCACCAAGCCCAATCCCTGCACAAGAAGCACAAGAAGTTGGAGGCGGAGATCAAGGGCCATCAGCCAATGATCAATAAGGCCCTGGTGGCGGGTCAATCTCTGATCTCGCAACAGCATCCGGAGCGAGAGCAAGTGGAGAGCCTGTGCCAGCAATTGGAGCAGGCATGGCAGGATCTGGAGCGCCATTGTGGCGAACGGTCCCGCAAACTCGACATGTCCCTCAAGGCTCAGCAGTATCTGTTCGACGCTGGCGAGATCGAGTCCTGGCTAGGTGAGCGTAACAACGTCTTGCGGTCCACGGAATATGGCCGTGATCGCGATTCCGCAGCCAAGTTACTCACCAAGCACAAGACCATCGAGCTGGAGCTGGACACCTACTCAGGAATTGTAACCGAAATGGGACACAGCTGCGCTGCAATGGTGGCCGCCAATCATCCGGACAGCAAGGTCCTGGCCGCCAAGCAACAGCTCATTGAGAAGATGTTGAAATCCCTGCACAAACTGGCCTCCCAGCGACAGGGTCGCCTGATGGAGAGCCTCTACAAGCACGAATACTTCCTGGAATCGGACGAAGTAGAGCAATGGATCCGGGAGCAGGAGCAGGCCGCCTCCTCAGAGGACTACGGTCAGGACTTCGAGCACTTGCAGCTGTTACAGAACAAATTCGATGACCTTAAACACCGCGTAGAAGTCGGAGCAGATCGAGTGGATCAGTGTGAGCTGTTGGCCAAGAAGTTAATCGATTCAGAGAGCCCCTATGCCAATGAGGTTGAGAAGCGACAGGAACAACTTAGGTGAGTAGTGTTTATAATAGGGATTGTAGGGACTATAATAATATTTCTCTATCTCTTGAACATAGAACTTCCTGGGAGAACCTTCTCCAGTTGCTTAACCAGCGTGAGCAGAAGCTTCATGCCGCTGGCGAAATCCACCGCTTCCATCGGGACGTCGCAGAAGCCCTGTTCCGCATCCAAGACAAGAATGCTGCACTTTCCCAAGAACTAGGCAGAGATTTGAACTCCGCTCTAGCACTGCTACGCAAGCATGAGGGCTTTGAAAACGACCTTGTGGCTCTTGAGGCACAGCTACAAGTCCTAGTGGAGGATTCTGTCCGCTTGCAAGCCAAGTATCCATCTAATGCCGCTGCAATTGCCCAACAGCAAGATAAGGTGGTGGCCGCCTGGAATGACCTTAAGGAGCGATCCACCGCTCGCGGAGATCGACTGGCTGCCAGCTCAGACCTACAGACCTTCCTTACGGATGTCAGGGATATAGTTTCTTGGTCTTCAAATCTGCGAGCTGCCCTTCAAGCAGAAGAACATGTGAGCGATGCTGCCGGAGCAACTGCCCTGAAGATTCAACACGATGCCATATACGGAGAGATTGAGGCCAGAGAGGATAAGTTCCGGTACCTGAACGAATTGAGCGACTCCATGGTTCAAACCGGACACTATGCCGCCGCTGATGTGGAGGAGAAGTGTGCCGCTATGTTGGATGAGCGCCAGAAACTCCATGCTGCTTGGAACAAAAAGAAGATCATGCTGGAGCAAAAGATCGATCTGTTCTGCTTCCTGCGCGATGCCAAGCAGATTGACAACCTTTCTAGCTCCCAACAGGCGGCTCTGAGTAGCTCAGACTTCGGCCAGACAGTAGAGGATGTACAGAACCAGATCCGAAAGCACGATGAGTTTGAGAGATTGATTCAAACACAGGAGGAGAAGGTGTCTCTACTTCAGGAGCACGGTCGCAAGCTGATCGAACAGCGTCACTACGACAGCGCCAATATACAAACGATCCTGCAGGGAGTACTTGCCCGCCGCCAGAAGGTCAAGGATCTGTGTGCCGTGCGTCGCTACAAACTGGAAGATGCTCTGCTGTATGCCAAATTCGTACGAGATTGCGCCGAAGCTAAGTACTGGATCAATGAGAAGCAAAAGAAACTGGAAGCTGATGCCGCCAGCTATGCGGAAGTGACCAATCTGGACGAGAAAATCAAGAAGCTACAGAAGCACCAAGCCTTCCAGGCCGAGGTGGCTGCCAACCAGGGTCGCATCCAAGAAATTCAAGATACAGGAGTGATTCTTTTGAGCAAACAGCATGAGTCCTCACCGGAAATCAAGCGAGCCATCGAAATAGTTCTTGAAGCCTGGCAGGGATTGCTGGCGGAGCTGGAGCAGCGTGGTCGAGGACTGGAAGAGGCGCAGGACAGCCTTGAGTTTAACAGCCAGCTGGACAAGATCGAGGCTTGGATCCGCGACAAGGAGATGATGGTGCAGGCAAGTGACACTGGACGGGACTTGGAACATTGCAATGCACTGATGAGGAAACTAGACGACGTTGACTCAGATATGAGGGTGGACGATCAGCGCGTCAAGCACATCAATCAGCTGGCCGACAAACTGATCAACCAGGCCCAAGTGCCAGCGGATACACAAAGTGTGGATAAGCGGCGAAAGGACTTTAACTACAACTGGCGACAGCTGCAAGGAGCACTCAATGCTTATCGCGCTTTGCTGGGCGGAGCCAACGAAATTCATGTGTTCAATCGCGATGTGGATGACACGGCAGACAGAATAGCTGAGAAGTCCCTGGCTATGAGTTCCACCGATACAGGCCGAGATCTGGCTGCCGTAGAAGCCCTGATCCGCAGGGAAGAGGCTCTTGAAAGAGACATGTCTGCCGTTAAGCAAAAGATTGATCAGCACGAAACCGCTGCCGAGTTCCTGATTAAGAAGTATCCTGAACGTGGAGCACAACATATCGAGAGGAAATTGGAGGAGCTGCACAAGTCGTGGGGAAATCTGCAGGCCTTGTCCGTTAAGAGGCAAAGTATCCTAAATGAAGCCTACCTGGCTCACAAGTTCGTGTCGGACGTTAAAGAACTGGAGCTCTGGGTTAACGACATGATCAAAAAGATGAACAACACACAGTCACCATCCACTATCAACGATTGCGAGACCCAGTTGGAGCTGCACCAGGAACGCAAGGTAGAAATCGAGGGCAGGCAGGAGGCCTTCGCTGGTCTGAAACAACAGGGCGAGCAGTTATCTACGAGACCCCAGCAGCAGCAGCCGGAGAATGTGCGCAAGTATCTCCTTGTGCTGGAAGAACTCCATCAAACTTTGAACGAAGCCTGGAGCGAAAGGGCTAGGGATCTAACTGAGGCCCATCAGCTGCAGTTGTTCAAGGCTCAAGTGGAGCAGGTTGAGATATGGCTCGCCAACAAGGAGGCCTTCCTTAACAACGACGATTTGGGTGATTCCTACACGGCTGTGGAAAGGCTGCTTAAGAAGCACGATGAATTTGAGAAGCTGCTCCATGCTGATCACGTGGACACCTTGCAAAAGTTTGCCAATAGCATTCTAGAGGGTGAGCCCAAGGATGCAGATCTGATCCGGGAGAAACTGGCCTACATCCTACGAAGGAAGCAGAAACTGCTGGAGCTGTCTGAGGAGAGAAAGCAAAGGCTGACACAGTCTCTCCAGTTGCAGGAGTTCCTGCGCAGTCTCTACGAGATTGATCGTTGGCTGGTGCAAAAACTGCAGGTGGCCCTGGATGAAAACTACCGGGAACCGAGTAATCTGCAAAGTAAGATCCAGAAACACGCTGCCTTCGATGCCGAGTTGTTAAGCAACTCCCCTCGCGTCCAGTCAGTAATCCACGAAGGTGAACGCCTCATCCGAGGCGAGCACTTTGCTAAGGATGAGATTGCACAACAGGTGCAACTGCTCGAGGGAGATTGGCTCAAACTGAAGGGCGCTTCCCAGACCAAAAAGGATAAGCTCCAGCAGGCCTACGATGCGTTGGCCTTCAATCGAAGTGTGGATGAGTTCAACAACTGGATGGACGAGGTAGAGCTGCAGTTGAGTAGCGAAGATTACGGCAAGGATTTGGCTGCTGTCAGCAATTTACTAAAGAAACACGAACGCTTGGAAGCGGATGTGGCCCACCATGGTGAACTGGCTGAGCAGCTAAAGCAGAAGGATGAACAGTTCTTCCAAGCGGAGCACTTCCTGCGTCACGAAATCCACGAAAGAGCCACCGTTAGTATCCGTAGGTACAACACTTTGCACGAGCCCTTGGGCATTCGAAGGGAAAACCTGGAGGACTCACTAAGTCTGCAGCAGTTCTTGAGGGATGCCGAGGATGAACTTCAATGGTTAGCGGAGAAGCAATTGGTGGCTGGTTCTCAGGATCTAGGCACCAGTCTTTTGTCCGTTCAAGGCCTACAAAAGAAGCACAACTCTCTGGAGGCAGAACTAACATCGCAGGAACCTTTGATTCAGGCGCTCCTCCAAAGAGGCCAGCAGATGATCCGAGACAATCACTTCGCCAGCGAGCAGTTGCAATACAAATCGGAGTTGCTGCAGAAACAGCTTGTCCAATTGAGGGACTTGGCTGCCATTAGACGTCTGCGTCTTTTGGACGCAGTAGAGAGCCAGCTGTTCTACGTTGAGGCCAATGAGGCGGATGCTTGGATGCGGGAGAAGCGTCCGGTTTTGTCGAGCAGTGATTACGGCCGGGATGAGGTCTCAGTTCAGGGACACCAAAAGAAGTTGGAAGTCCTTCAAAGGGAACTTACCGCCTTCAAGCCGTCGATAGAAAAGGTTGCCAAACTGGCCACTGGCTTGATTGAGAGAAACCACTTTGACAGCTCCAACATTGCGGAAAAGAATGCCCAGGTGGGTCAGCAGTACGAGGATCTATTCCGTTTGGCTAAGGAGCGGGAGTCGAGACTTGGTGAGTGCAAAAAGCTCTTTGAGTACCTGCGAGAAACGGAGGAATTGCACGAGTGGGTGGGCGACCAGATGGCCGTCACCGCTAGCGAGGATTACGGTGAGGACGTAGAGCATGTCGAACAGCTCATTCTGGCTTTCGAATCCTTCGTTTCCAACTTAAATGCCAACGAGGCAAGGGTTGAGGCGTGCTTGGAGCGGGGCGATCGCCTCATCCAGGAGAACAATCCCTACAGGAGTTCCATTAAATCGAAGCGCGATGAAACAAAGCAGTTATGGGAGGAGCTCAAGGATCTGGTTCACGCTCGCCAAGACGCCTTAGCTGGAGCCAAACAAGTCCACGTCTACGATCGCGTAGCGGACGAAACCATACAGCTAATCAACGAAAAGGACGCCTCGCTCATCTCTGAGGACTACGGTCAGGACTTGGAAAGCATTCAGGCCTTGGGCAGAAAGCACCAAGTGTTTGAGTCCGAGCTGGTGGGCATCCAAGGACAGGTTGATTCGGTTTTGGCCGAGGCCGCTAAACTGGGCGAGATCTACCCAGATGCCAAGGAACACATTGAAGTCAAACGTGATGAGACAGTGGAGGCATGGTCGGACCTGAAGGAGAAAACCGCCGCCAGAAAGAACAAGCTCAGCCAAGCAGAGCAACTGCAGTCCTACTTTGACGAATACCGCGATCTGATTGCCTGGATCAACGAGATGCTGGCCAAGATCACCGCCCCCGAACTTGCCAACAGTGTGGCGGGAGCAGAGCTTCTTCTGGCTAGCACCAAGGACCATGACACGGAGATTCGCACCAGAGACGAAACCTTTGCAAAGTTCGCCGCCAATGGTCAGCAGTTGATCAAGGAAAAGCACTTCCTTGCCCACGAAGTGGAGGACAAGATCAAGGTTCTGCAAGCTCGTCACGAACTTCTAAAGCATACTCTCAGCAAGCGACGTGAGATTTACGAACTCAATCTGGACACCCAATTGTTCTTAAAGGACGCCGAAATCCTGGAGCAATGGATCAGCAGTCGCGAGCCCCAACTCAAGGATACCAAACTGGGAGATTCAATTCCACAGGTGGAGGATCTGCTTCGCCGGCACGAGGACTTCGAGAAGACTGTGGCCGCCCAGGAGGAGAAATTCCAGGCCATTAAGAGAATAACCCTGCTTGAGCAGCTATTCCGTCACCAGCTGGAGCAGGAGAAAATCAGCAAGTTGCAGGAGAAGGAGCGTTTGGAGAAGGAACGCCTGGAGCAGCTTAAGCAACGCGAGCTCCAGCGCCTGGCAGATGAGAGGAGACGAGCGGAGAAGCAGCACGAGCACCGCCAGAATGCGGCGTCCCAGGAGAAGACCCCAATCTTCTCCTCGCCGATGGTCACTCCAGCTCAGACTAGTGGTCCACAGTCTCCGGCCTTGAGTCAAGCCCAGTTGAGGCCTCCATTTGGAGATGATAACGAGCACCTGGCTCTACAGAAGAGCAGCTCCAGCGGCATGTTCGGTGACCGACTGCGTCGCGGATCCGCGGATGCCAATGTGAAGCGGGCGGAGAGCATGAAGGTACAGCCCAAGCAGGCCAAGCGTACACCATCGTTCACCACCAGGAGACGTGCTCAGTCCTTCAGGAAGAACCAGAAGGGTGAAGGATTCGACCTGCCACCCGTAGAGATTCAGGGCAGTCTGGAGCGTAAGCATGGTTTGCAATCTGGCGGCAAGAAGGCTCCTGTACGATCCTGGAAGCAATTCCACACTGTCCTCTGCGGCCAGTTGGTGTGCTTCTTTAAGGACGAAAACGATTTCCTGCAACAGAAGACGGCCACTGCACCTGTTAATATCCTTGGTGCCAAGTGCGAACGAGCTGATGATTACACGAAGAAGAAGTACGTGTTCAGGCTAAAACTACCCGACGGATCGGAGTTCCTGTTCGAGGCTCCCTCGCTGGACATCCTAAATGACTGGGTGCGCAAGATATCCTTCCACGCTAGTCTGCCGCCGAACATGCAACTGCTCAGCTACGACGAGTCCATGAAGGTAAGATTGTATATCCATACGAGAAATAGGAACTAATCATATTCGTAATGTCCTAACAGCAACAGTCGAGCAGTTCGCCGGACATCAAGATTACCAGCAGTGTGGAATCGCCAGTTAGTTCCCGTAACTCATCTCCCGACTCCCAGCGTCGTACTAGCGGAGCCCAGGTCCTTGACGGAACAGCCACTCCCCAAATGGCATTCCTTCAACGACAAATGCAACAACAACAACAGCAGCAGCAATCCCAGCCCAGTTCACCCACCGGCGGATTCGACCAGAAGCCACCGATCCCGCCCAGAGGAGCCCCCCCAGTGGCCAGCCATCGCCAAAGCCAGGAGAATCTAGTTGTGATGCGCAATCGCCAAAGTTCCAATGGTAGGAGATCTTTAAGCTAATAGCTAATTGGATTAGTTATTAATTTTTAAACATGTTATACGTTAAAGACCTGCAACAATCCGCCACTTTACCCGCCGGTTTGACTGGAGTCCAGCAAAATGGAAACGGCAAGGACGATAACGCGTTGTTGACGCGCAACAGCGAGGCCAGGCAATCGGGTAAGTTCTCCAAACTAGGTGGTATTCCCATTTCCTAGCCATTTGTGTCTTTGTCCATACACCTACTCCTCCACATTGTTTCACACTCACATTGTAAAATTGTCCTCCAACAACGCAATGCCGTATGTATTAGATAATCCGCCGCCATTGCCAACAACGATGCCACCAGTGGGTGGCCAGCATCAGCATCCCCAGCACTCCCATTCCCATCAGAATCAGCATCAGGCGCAGGTTCAGCAAAGGATTAATGCCTTCAATGCGGCGGCGAGTCAGCAGCATCAGCCGGATTACTATAACAACAACACAGCGAGGCAGCAGCCGCAGAGGATTCCCTCCGGCAGGATCGACTCTACGAGGAAGTTTATCGAAATGGAGGCGCACAACAACGGCGGCACGAGCAGCAGTCCCAAGAGAAGTACCATCAACTATTCCAGCAGCGGGGCCAGCAGCAATGGCAACGGTAATGTGAAGATAGGCAGTGGAAATTCGTCTACGACCACGATCACCACCTCCACCACCACACACCAAGTGACCTCGAGCAGTCGCACGGTGTGGCATCTAACCTCATCGCCCACCTCATCGACCAAATCATCATCAACCGGCGGCTCCGGGGAGCCTAGCCATGCCATCAGTAATCCAAGCTACATGGGTCTGCATCTGAATAACAATAACGATTCAATTGGAATTGGACTCGGTGGTTAGACGATCCTCATTAATCCTAACAATCTGTATATAAGTAGTCTTAAGTGCATGCTATGGCATGGTCCTTGGTTAAGGCTGATATGAACTCTTTGGCCATAAACGTTAATTTTTCTCTCTATCTTTAATGCATGCATATGTGTGGAAAAGGTTCTTCAGCTTTCAAACCAGTGAAGATAACCCGCCGATCCTATCTGCGAACGAGTTTGCAAAGTATTTCTATGGGTCTTATATTCTTTACATATTTAACCTATCCCTACGCGACTATATAAACGATCGTTTCCTCCAATTGAAAAATGCGAAACCAGCTGTAGTTAGAGCCATTGATATATGAATGACTATGTAAACTTTAAAGCTCTTCCTCACTCATATTTTAAATTTAAGCTAATAATGATATTCTGTTGCTCTCACACCTTTATTAATGTTATGCTACACATTGAACACTCCCATTTGCATGATGTCTTTGTACTTTCAAGATTTCCAACCACTCATAATTTATATTTTGTACAGGTTGGGGAAATACACGCTTTGAGAGCAACCGTCCCGTATCCCTGCAGCCCGACTCCATCAGCTTCTCCCGTGTTTCGGCGGAGAGTTCCAGCGAAAGCGAGGCCCAGTCGATATCATCCGTGTCCGGAGTAAAGGGCAGCAAGGGAACCAAGGAGGAGCGCCGCAGCGGCATGTTCCGCATCTTCGGCCGCAAGGGCGACAAGGAGAAGGAGAAGGACAAGGACAAGCGCCGGTCGAGTCAAGTCCCGCCACAGTGAGAGCATATTGAACTTCCGGACAATGAGAAGGAGCGCCACCGTTGCGACAGCTGAACCAGGACGAATTGTTTTTTGTATTTTTTATAAACACCATGATTATTTCATTTGTATTCGCCAAGGGCAAGCAAATTTAAAAACAAAACCAACTACTAAACGAGACAAGATATGAAAAAGTTGAAACATTAACGTGTCGATTTAAAGCTAAAGCGGCAAATGAAAGTATAAAAGAAATATTATATATATATAAAGTCAATGTGTTAATTGCATTATAAAATGTATCTGTAAGTTTGTTCGTTGTATGATTAAATTTAATATTCGTAAAACAAAACACTTAAAAAATAAATACTATACATTGTGAAATCAAACTCAGCTTAATGTTACTTCTAACCTTCTGGGAGATTTAGGACAAGTCTGTAAGTAAGGGATGATGGGATGGTAATACAATTTGGATATATATTATAAATACAAGTTCTATCTATGGCATTCTAAGCAACAAGGAACAATAGATAATGTTATGGGAACATACGATGATTTAGAGAAAGAAAATAAGAACAATCAGTTTGCTATTGTTATTAACAAAAACACTAAAATAAAATTTCAAAAATTATGTTGCTTTTTTTGTTATAATCTTTTGAAGCCCAAAAGAATGCTACTAAAAAGGAACAAAGTAAAATTCTGCTGATTTTACATTAAAAGCGCAGCATGTAGACAGCTTGTATTTATACAGTTGCTTTAAATAATCATAAATGCCTATCTAACATTTGCGAAAGTAAATTTTATTTTTTTCATAGAAATTCAACTATATAAAAGTAAACAAAAAATTATCTATCTATTAAGCCGGATGTTTATATTTTCACGACGAACTTCAATAATATAATATTTGATCTTCTTTGAGTAAATATTATTCATATTTTTTACCTTTTCGGTCGTTTCGAATTTTGTTTACCTTTTTACCAGTCTATTATTATGATGGGTTAGATGCTGTTTATAAGAATTGTTTTGAAGAACATTATCAATACACAATAGGTGAACGTCTCCCCTACATTAATCAAAGTGATATTTTTATATTTTATTTTGCGTTTACTTGGGTTTTTCATGAAATTAAAGATTAACCTGGGGTTTTTATAATCTACTACGAATAGGCTTTCTGCTCATTGCATCCATACCCTTTGAACCTTAGTACTTTTCCGTATATTCTTAAAGCAAAAGCATGTATATCTTCCACTTTTGATTATTTATACCTTTAAACTACCAAAAGTATGTTTTACCTGCAATTTAGTTTGCTTATCTGGAGTCGCTGTATCCCGACCTATCCAACATCGCGTCCCAGGCAAAGTAAACAATTTTTGTTTATTTATTATGACTTATCGGTGACTTTTTGAGATCTATTGAATTAATTTCAGTCTTTGTGCTCTTGATAATACGATTTACTCGTTATTTATTTAGTTTGGGTTTAACCAAAACCCTTTAGCGAATCAATTTAGCGGGACAGTCCAGTTGAATTCGGTATTCTACACACAAAGCTCATCTTACAGTGAAAAGTGTTACTTTCTGAAATACAAATGAGGCTCTAAGCAATGCTTTTCGCTTACGTAACGTCTGGCAGTGATATCTTCATGATACGCGTACAGGTAGTTCCCCTAAAGAAGGCTTTTAAATGTGACTGCACATGTATCATCATAATTTGTTGATATACTTCGTTTATTCCCGACTACGCATCGGCTAAAGCTGAGGGATCGGTGCACTATATAAGCCCCTCCGCGAAGTTCCCAAGCCATAAGTCGCTGATAATTCAACCAGAAATCATTCACCAAGCTCCGTGAGAACCTTTCCCAATATGATGCAGATCAAGTACTTGTTCGCCCTCTTCGCTGTCCTGATGCTGGTGGTCCTGGGAGCCAACGAGGCCGATGCCGACTGCCTGTCCGGAAGATACAAGGGTCCCTGTGCCGTCTGGGACAACGAGACCTGTCGTCGTGTGTGCAAGGAGGAGGGACGCTCCAGTGGCCACTGCAGCCCCAGTCTGAAGTGCTGGTGCGAAGGATGCTAAGTCCATGATCAATCCGAGTAAACGATCTGCAAAGCCCGTTTAGCTCTCCACTACTTACACATATTCTATGCTGCAATATTGAAAATCTAATAAACAAAAGCTAATGTACATTAAGTCTTCAGTTTTGAATATCCTCTCCAGACTTTCTTATTTAGAATTAATATCATACAAATATACTGTACTGTATGTATTAATACTGTAAGTATGATAAGTACCTGCAAAACGCTGCAGTTCAAGTCTTAATGAGGTTCTGCGATAGCCAAGCATAATTAGTAACTTATCGCGCAGGGATTCCCTAATGTTCCCGACCTATGTACATGTACCTCTGATAGTTGCCGAGGCCAAAAGTTGTATGTCATTATAGGTATATCTAATATCTTTATAGTACCCAATTCAATTACAAAGATAGTCATTAAAAGAACCTTACAACCATGACACACAAAGTTAATTAGTTTCTCTTTAAGTCATGTGAGAATTTAGTAAATAAATAAATAAAACATTTTTCGCAGTAATTTAAGTGGGCCTAATCCCTTTTAAGCATCTAGGTTTTACGATGACACCGCAATAAGGTACAACTTTATATTGTTTTTGCAATCAGCTTGAGTCTTTATTAGGCATCAGTCTTTCTCTCTAAGTTTCTTCGTGCAATAAATGAGGTTCCAAACTCCGTCCATTTTCTTTCTTTGTTGAATCCAGATCCTGTAAAGAAAAAAGAGCAAACCCCTAGGTCTGTCCGGGAATGTATTTGCGTGTTTGTCGACGGTCTGAGCTTTGGTGAAGCGTGAAAATGTGGCAGTCATTGAGTGGAATCGATGGGGGGATTGACAGGTGCCCAACTGGTGGGCCAAACAGTTCGGATTGCTACGGTTCGTATTGCTATTGAGCCAAAGGGACCCGGAGCGCATCACTCCGGGCCAAAATGTAGGCGGATGTGTGTCTGTTTCGGGGAAAGATGGTCTTCTGTCGGCAAGACATGTACATAGGTGTTAAATATGATTGCATTAGTTTTATACTACGTATAAGGAAGCTTTGATCGGATCGAAGCGACTGAAGGCGACCCTCGTCCTTGAAATTCGGTAGCAGTGATTATAACTCATAGCCCCCATTTGGAGCTAGGCTCCGCTCAGGTCTTTGAAAGTCTTGGGGGGCACAGTGCCCCTTTGATTTTCGGTTTGCTTTTGCTAAGTCCAACTCTCGTTTTTGGAACTTTTGGGGTGGTGGGTGGAGAAGGGGGCTTTGTGGGGTTTGGCACACACGATACACACATCACTGATTGATCACTGCTCATGTTAACTTAAGTTCGTTCATGGTGTTGTTGTTGGTTGTGTTTGTTGTTGTTGGGCGTCTCTTTAAAGTCTCTTTCTCTCGCTTTCTCTCGCTACTTTTCGCTTTGGGAGGTAAATAAAGTTCACATTTTCTCTCTTTCATTTTGTATTTTTGTGGTTTAAAATATTTAATTAGCATTAAGATCTCTGCTGTATTGAAATTTGCTTAAGTCGTAAGTTTGTTTTTAATCTTAGTGTGGGTGGTGGGGGTGTTTGGTGAGCGGGACAGAGAGAAAGGGGAAAGAGAGTTGTATCGACTTTAGACGATAGCCGGTTTCATTATATTAACTTTTTGCTTATACCGTAACGCATTCAATATTTCTCTTTAGATTTTCACACGCGAGAGGATTAGGATTACACTTTCCGATTCTAGCGAGGCCAGGAGCACGATCTCGTTTTAAACCTTGATGCGGCCTAGCGCCTGTTGTCCCGATAGCTTCGCTGGCCGCCGCCGCCGCCACGCTCGCGAAACGGTCGCGAATCCCGCGAAGATCCGCCGCCACCGCTGCGATTTCCGTACTCCCGTCGACGACCGCCCGCGGAGCCGTTGTTGCCGTCCCGATTCCGATAGCCGCCGGGTCCACCCATACCGCCACCGGATCCTCCACCGGATCCCATGCCTCCGCCCGCAGCCGCCGCCTGGGCAGCAGCTAACCCACCAGCGCCATTGCTACCGCCATTGGCTGCTCCGCCGTAGACGGGGAAGCCAGGCGGTGGCACTGTGGGTAGGCCAGCATTCTTCCAGGCAGCAAACTCCTCGTAGCTCGGCGCCTTGTCGAAGCCCGGCGGTGGTGGTCGCTGGGGAGGCGGATAATCCGGCAGAGGCGGTGCACCCGGTCCATCGTAGTACCGCACCGGTGGCGGCAGCTGCTCGTACATGGCAGCCGCTGCTCCCGGTGGAAGGGCACCTGCTGCTCCCGCTCCAGCTCCTGGAATCGGCAGCTGGGCGAACGGAGGAACGAAGGGCAACGGCGGAAGTTGGCCGTGCATGTTGCGCATGTAGTCCGCCACGTATGCTTCAGCAGCTGCAGCCGAGGACATGTAGCGTTCCCATGACGGCATGGCCATGTCGCCCGGTCCGCCGGGTGGCGCTCCCGCTGCACCTCCCATCTGGCGGTACGGAGAACCGCTTCTCTTAAAGCCACCGCCCGGCGGAAGGCCCATGCCATGATGGTGACGGTACGGCCGATGGTGTGGTGTTCCGTGGTAGCTCCTCTTGTGTCGCATAGGGCCCAGGTGGTCGTGATTTGATCCTCTGCCTCCGCCACGACTTCCCCCTCCATGACCCCGCGAGGATAGACTCCTGGGCGGCTTGTAGATCACGTGTATGCCTTTTTCTCGCATAACTCGAGCCGTCTCCTTGGATTTCTTGAGTATGGGAGTGAGTTCGATCTGTTCATCCTCGGGAAAGAGACGACACAGCTCGCCGCCAATCTTGGGCTCAATCTCCTGGCCATCGCGACCGATCTTCACCGGCTTGCCCTCGTTCCAGGTGTTGTGCAGGTGCAGAGTGGCGTTGAAAGACAATTCCTTGCGGCAGATCCAGTCAAGCTCGATGACGCCGCCCAGTGCCTTGGGCGAAATACTAGGCGGCAATACCCAGGCCACCTGAGGAATGTCCCGCCGTGAGGGGGCTGCCATCCGGGCGAAGCCTGCAAATTTACCTAAAAGCAAAATCGGATTACAATAGAGGACATTGAAGACACAGATAGTATGTATCTTATTCTAAAGAAACTAAGAAGATATAAGAGAAAGCAATTGAGAAACATTGTTTACTCCTTGAACCTACCACTCTCGTTGACCGAGAAAATGAGCAGGACGTTTCTGGCCTCCTTGAATGCCTGGTTAAGATTGGCGTCGTTCTGCGGCAGCGTGGCCCACACACTCTTGTTCTTGGACAGCTGGACGTTGTCGCTATTGTTCGACTTGATGAGGAAGAACCGTGTGTCTCGGAATAGGTAGTTCAGCTTGGTCATGTAGTCGTAGCCCTTCTGCGAATGTGAGTGCGTTCCGCCGCCGACAGAATCCTTTTCCGGCGTGGAGCTCTTGGAACTGGGTTTGCCCCGGCCGTTGCCGCCACCATTTCCTCCGTTTCTCTTGTGCTGAGTGCCCGAATCCGAGTCAGAGGACTCGCTGTCGGACTCCAAAGTTGGAAGGGTTGGTTTCTCGTCCTCAGCCTCGCTGAGATCGCTCTTGTGGCTAGCAGAATCGTTGGCATTGGAGGATTTTTTGGTGCGCGACTTCTTGGCGGGCGGCTGTCGATCCTCGGTATCCGGGGATTTGGCCTTGACCTTATCCGACGCCTCAGATGAGGTTGTTTTCTTCGTCCCGCTATCCGTGCGCTTCTTTTTCTTTCCACCATTTAGCTCCTCGGGAGTGGGTTCCCGTTTGGTTTTGTTCTTGGCGGAAGACTTTGAGGATTTGGTCTCGACAGCGGGTTGAGGGCTTTCCTTGGCCGGCTTCTTGGTCTTCCGCTTGCTACTGCCCACCAGGGAGGATGTGGCAGTGCTCACGGAGCTGATGCTCGGCTCCGAGTCGGAGGAGTCTCCACCATTCGATTCGGAAGCCTCACTCCTTGTGTTGAACTCAAAGTCTTGTAGCTCCTCGGCAATGTCCGCCTCGTTCTCGTCCAAGCCCAGGTGCACTGCATCTAAGTCCGCCATCTCGCGCATCGGCAGCGTTTGTTTACCTACTCCAGAATCGGAAATCGGAGTACCAGATGAATGGAGCACCCACGCACACGCACACACGCAAACCAAGAAAAATATAGAGAAAAAAGCCGATCGATCGGCAAGGTAAGAAAAGGCCAGTGAAATACAGGTATTTCCACACTCACGGGCTGCTCTTGGCATTAATTGTGTGGACACCGGTGTAGCGCCACTTTTTGTTCACTTTTAACGCAATGTATCCTTTTAATATCGCGAAATTACGCCAATTTTACAATGCTTACACACAAATTCTGCGTCACAGCGGCGACGAATTGGCGATGGCGTCAGAAGAGTGCGGCTATATGTCTGCAGGCCGCGACTATCGGACACCTATCGATAGGCTGATGCAGCTGACGAAGGTAGCTAGAAATAGCTGGAAATGCACAACAATCGGTTATGTTATCGTTCTTATCGAAGCGAGGTAAACAAAATGCACCACAACCAGTTGGATTTCCCGACTTTTCCGCTTTCCTTGCTGGACGACAGCGATCTAGAGCCGCAGAGATGTTATATACCCGCGGGTGAGGACTCTACTGGAACAGGATGGTGCCGTTGCCACCTTTGCGATGGCAGCTACGCAGTTTGTTGGGTAACTCCGCGTGGAGGCAGTGAAACTTGTTGCTTCCTGGATGGAATTGTGACATCCTTGACGCGGTTCTCCCCCACCAATCAGCGGTTGGTGCTTCTGGAGCCACTTAAATTAGTTCCCTGCCTGAAGAGGATTTCATGCGTGGTTACAGTCACCCAGGAGCTCCTCCAGCGACCTCTGGTTTCCCTGGAGGATCTTAAGGACGATGTGCGAGTGTTCCTGCGCCACCTGAAACTTACCAAAGGATGCTCTGTGCAGCACAGACGCCTAGTGCAGCTAGGCATTGCCAGTGTGGAGATATTGGATGCTTCAGAAGTGGCTGATGACGAGTGTTTTGAAATAGGCCGCGATGCTGAACTACTCCTGGTGGACATACGCCTGGAAACGCCCTTTCCTTTGGACTTTACCTCAAAGTATCTGCCCCACAGCTTCGAGCAACCCATGGAGCAATTGGAGCATCTTCTGGAAACCTCTAAATGCAGCTTTTCGCATAGATTCCCTACTACAGCAGTGGTGGTGGGTCCGGTGGGCTGCGGGAAAAGTCGTCTACTCAGTGAGTTCCTGCGTCATCACAACTGCAATTGCTTTTACATTACAGCCAGCCAGGTGCTGCGCTCATATCCCGGCGAAACCGAAGAGGAGTTAAGGAGGATCTTTCAGGCTGCTCAGACTTTCAAGGAGCAACTACGTCCATTATGTAATTTACACAGCGTTTGTTTTACGTTTAAAATATAACATATTTTTATATTTATAGTGCCAATTGTAATCCTTATTGAGGATCTGGAGCTGCTCTGCCCCTCTACGGCTGTCGCAGATGCAAAAAACTCTAGCAATAGCCTACGAATTTCAGCTGAGCTCTACAAACTGCTAGACGCACTTCCTCGAGGCATCATATGTCTGGCAACTTCTGGTGTCCCGGACTTCTTGCATGAACACGCGCGCAGGCGGTTCGTTCGAGAGGTGACCATTGATATGCCCAGCGAAGGGCAGCGCAGACAACTCGTAGAGCATCTTTGCCAAGTACACGAGCTGAATATCTCACAGACTTTACTCGATCATATAGCGAGAAACACTCAGGGATATGTGATAGCGGATTTAACACTTCTCCTGCGCCGCGTTCAACAGCAACTCCTAAGAAAAGACGACTTCGACATTGAGCACATTTTCCGCCAATCCCTGCTACAAACTCAACCGAGTGCCTCTCGATCCACAGATGTGAGGGTCTCGAAGATGACGGCTGGGTTTGAGGTTATCGGAGGAATGGAAGCACTGAAACGCACCTTGCAAGTCTCCGTTCTAGCGGGTCTCAGACAAAGTGCCGCTTTTGCCCGATTCGGACTAAGTTTGCCAAAAGGAGTGCTGCTCTATGGACCTCCAGGATGTGCCAAGACCACCGTAGCCAAGTGCCTGGCTAAGGAAGCTGACATGACCTTCATTGCCACGTCGGCGGCGGAGGTGTATTCTCCCTACGTCGGCTGCGCGGAAAGATTTATATCGCGGATCTTTGACACAGCACGAAAAAATGCACCCTGTCTAATATTTCTGGATGAGATAGGTGAGTCGGATGAGTTTTATTTGTAATAAAAATGATTAATGCATTTAATTTTATAGATTCGCTTGTTGGCAGAAGGACGGTCTCAAGTGGCGGAGGTGGTGGACAAGTTCAGCTAAGGATTCTTTCCACGCTTTTGACCGAAATGGATGGTATTGTGGGGGGTGGAAGTCAGCAACATATACTGGTCGTTGCAGCCACCAATCGTCCGGATATGATCGATGATGCACTGCTGCGACCAGGACGCTTTGACAAGCTTATCCATGTACCAGCCCCAGATGAGAAATCCCGCCTGGCTCTGCTAAAACTCCACTCCCATCGAATGCCTTTCCATGAGAATGTGGTCCTCGAAGAGATTGCTGCCCGTACCGACCGGTATTCTGGAGCGGATCTGTGTAATCTGTGCAATGAAGCGGCTATCGAGGCTTTTCAGCGTGACTTTGAGGCCACGGAAATTGAGCTACAAGACTTTGAAAAAGTTCTGGTTAAGCAGAAATCCTCGCTCACTCAAAGCCAAATAGATGGCTACTATAAGTTTGCCTATAGGTTTTTATAGAAAAAGATGTATGTGCACTTGCATATGTTAGTTTTGCATAAATAAATGTATTTTAAGCTGTTAAATCGTAAGATTCTTTGCTCAAATTCAAATTACTGATTTACGATATGTACTCGCGCTATCACGATTACTAATCGATAGAATTGTCTCAGTCAGCTGTTGCAACGATAACTGACTGCGGCAAAACAAAGA
This sequence comes from Drosophila simulans, assembly GCF_016746395.2. Classification (NCBI taxonomy): domain Eukaryota; kingdom Metazoa; phylum Arthropoda; class Insecta; order Diptera; family Drosophilidae; genus Drosophila; species Drosophila simulans. The sequence continues at coordinate 3,328,406 of NC_052522.2, forward strand.
AAACGCGGAGAAAAAGTTAACGCAATTAAGCGTAGTAAAAAAGCCTAGATTATTTTCATAACAAGGAGGAGTGAGTCACGAAAAAAAGCTTTCCGGCCACAATGGCAGATACCCGTAAAGACGCCGCACCGCCGAGCTACGAAGAAGTCATGAACAGTCCCTCGCAGGGTAAGTAATAAGCCCACTAAAGGCATTCAATTAAATGCACATCTATTTCAGATTCCCGGCTGATAGTGGGCGTGCATCAGGGGGCACCTAGTGCTCCGCCACCAAACATGCACATGCCAACCTACGGAGCTTTCGAGACGACGCCGGTCAGCGTGGTGATTCAGCCCGCTCCGGTCGCTATGCCCACCGAGATCATCGTGATTGGAGGATGCCCTGCATGTCGGATTGGATACCTGGAGGACACCTTCTCCGCCTGCGGACTGTGCTGCGCGATCTTCTTCTTCCCGCTGGGAATCCTCTGCTGCTTGGCCATGCGTGAGAAGCGCTGTTCCAACTGCGGAACGGTTTTCTAGAGGGGATTACCCAGAAATTATCCATAAAGAAACTCCAAATGTTGATCCCTATTAGGCTTTCGCGACGGGCACCCAGTGACTATATCACAAAGCTCCAATATTTTTGTTATTGTTAATCGTTAGCTCGCAAATCATTATATATTATGTGTAAATAATAATCATGGCAGCCTGCGGAATGCCCCTGATTCCATTCCAGTCCCTGTCCGGAGAATGGTCATGTACAGTGAAATATGCTTAACTGGAATTCAAATCAGTGAAACTAGTTATGAAAAATATTTAAAAAAAATCAGTTGAACATGTTTCCCAATTGAATAGTGATTTGGCTTTTTACAAGGATTTTAAGTAACATAAGTTTTAAACTGCAAACAAAAGAAAATATATTTATATTTAAATAAAAGCTTTACAAAATGCTTATTATAAAATGATACGCATAAATACGACGTTTTTAGATATGAACTAGGTTGTATAAAACATGATTAGTTCTTGATCTGTTGAAAATTTGAGCCACTGATGCATTTTGTGGTTTTAGAACTTTTACTGTACTTGTAAAATGTGCACTGTAAGCGTCGACGAGGCGCGCTTCCGTTAAATTCAATTGAAATATAATGGAGGGCGGTTTTGAATTGCGCCGCCCGTCCGATTTCTCTTCTCCATGCTCTTTGGACTTTACCGCGCAAAACAGTAAACAAGTGAAGTGTTTTAAGTGAATTTGGGAATGGCATAAATATACCCTTCAAATGCATCAGGAGATTAATCGAAAATCTCTTTAAAACAAAAATTTTTTTAGATATTTGAATTTTTGAATTACAAAGATTACTCGATTTTCAAAATTCTTCCAAACAAAATGTATGAGCCGCTGATATACCCCTTTATCAGATTTCATGGGCACAGGGTAGCACAACAAATTCGCCGGCATCCACATCCGCCGTCTCGGCATCTTCGAGTCAACAGTTGTGAGCTTCCTTCGCCGTAGACATGATCACTGCTCGTCTCCTGCTCTCGCTGATGATGCCAGTGCTGCTGGAAGCAGCTGCTCCGCCACGACGGCCGAATGTGGTGATGGTGATCTTCGATGATCTGCGTCCAGTTATTGGCGCTTATGGCGATCCGCTGGCCAGCACGCCGTATCTGGATAACTTTGCCAGGGGAAGTCACATCTTCACAAGAGTTTACAGCCAGGTGGGCAGCCTGTGATCATTGATGTGTGGAACTAATAAAATGTATATTGAATCTTTAGCAATCCCTGTGTGCACCCAGCCGGAATTCGCTGCTCACGGGTCGAAGACCGGATACTCTGCATCTGTACGATTTCTACAGTTACTGGCGCACTTTCACCGGGAATTTCACCACCCTGCCGCAGTACTTCAAGGAGCACGGATATTACACCTATAGCTGTGGAAAGGTCTTCCATCCTGGCCTCTCGTCCAACAACACGGATGACTATCCCCTAAGTTGGTCGGCTCCAGCATTTCGACCCCGAACCGAGCAGTTTATGAACTCGCCAGTATGTCCCGATAAGGAGGGCATTCTCCGGAAGAATCTCATCTGTCCAGTGGAGCTGCAAACTCAGCCGTACAAAACGCTGCCGGACATAGAGTCCGTGGCGGAGGCACTGCGCTTTGTGGGCTCACGGAGCAGGCACAGCCAGGAACCATTTTTTCTGGCCATGGGCTTCCACAAGCCGCACATTAATTTCCGGTTCCCACGGCAATTTCTATCGAGATTTCACCTTTCCCAGTTTTACAACTACACGGAGGACAGCCTGAAGCCGCCGGACATGCCGGCAGTGGCCTGGAATCCCTACACGGATGTGCGGGCCAGAGATGACTTCAAGCACTCCAACATATCCTTTCCCTACGGACCGATATCCCCACTCCAGGCTGCTCAGATACGACAGGGCTACTACGCCTCGGTGTCCTATGTAGATGATCTGTTTGGCAAGTTGATTGGGGGATTGGATCTGGATGAGACGGTGGTGGTGGTGCTGGGGGATCATGGCTGGTCCCTGGGTGAGCACGCCGAGTGGGCCAAGTACAGCAACTTCGAGGTGGCTCTCAGGGTTCCACTGATCATAAGAACGCCGCAGTTCCCGCTCGCCCAAGCAAAATACTATCACGGGATCACAGAACTCCTGGATGTTTTCCCCACATTGGTGGATATGGCAGGATTACCCAAATTGCCCAAGTGCCAGAGCTCCCAGGAGTTGACCTGTGGCGAGGGAAAAAGTCTTTATTATCAGCTGATGGGATTGGGAAGGGGTAAGTTGCTATTTATTTAATATGTTATGTATTTATTATAATCTCTCGTAGCGGATGAGCATGTGGCCCTCAGTCAGTACCCAAGACCCGGAATGCTGCCCACAAAGCACCCAAACAGCGACAAGCCGAAGCTGAGGAACATCAAAATAATGGGCTATAGTCTCAGAACCGATATATATAGGTATACCATGTGGGTGAGGTTCCACGCGCAAAACTTTAGCAGAGGTAAGAGAATATCAATAGATTCAATCCTTATATAAATAACCATATTACATATATATTAAATATTACTTCCTTTAGATTGGCACGATGTGTATGGCGAGGAGTTGTACGACCACCGCCTGGATTCTGGCGAGGAATTGAACCTGGTGCCCCTGCCGCAGTTCGATGATGTGCGTCAGCGCCTACGCCGGCGATTGATGGAGATGGTGGGCAGCTAGTGGAGATCGGCCATCCTGTGTGTCCCTTCCCCTTCGAATCCCTCTGATTTTGAATAAATTCATAAGCAATAAAGGCAGCGCGACAAACGATCTCGAGACGGCGAAATATCTTGTCGCCATAATTGGAATTTAATACTTCCGGTTGGGCAACAACGTTTGCGAGCCGCGAGACGCCCAGACATGCTGCATATTTTTCGCTGTAATTTCTGCGATGCCCCCGCCTTGGGGACCGCCTCGCCCCCCCAAATCCCCCCGAGCTACCCATCCAGTCTATATGTGCACAATATACAATCCGATCCACTGCGAGCCGCGCATGCGTGACTGGTGTCCATTGCCTTTTTGGCTTCGTTTTTGTGGATTTTTGTGAATGAAATGAATGAAATTTCATTCAACGTTGGCGGCGCGCGTCTCGCTGCGTTGGCGTCGGCAGAGGCAGCGCCGTCGACGCCCAAATCGGGAGAGGATGGGGAGAGGAGCGTGGGGCCAGGGCGAGGGGGCTACGTTGGCGACTCTTTTTCGAGCTTTCATTTTCGCTTCGGTTTGTTGCCATGCCAGTGAAAAGCAGAGCACAGAAAGAAATTCTCTAGCAAACTATTTACTATCTTTACCAAATTTACAATCTACAGATACAGATGAAGGATGTTGTAAATGGGCTAGTTAAGATAGATAGCATGGTCAGATACTTCTTGTAATATGCACTTTTTAGAATGCGCCTAGAAGCAGGCAAGAAAAATTGCATTTTTGTTAATTGCATAGCTTATGTTCAAATTCTTATAACTTTTAAAAGACTTCAACAATTAGGGAAAATAATTTTATTATTTATTCAACTTTGCTTTACTTAGCAAAGCAAGAAATAGCCCATCGTAACCACAGATTTTTCCCTGTGCATTTCCCAGTCTGGTAATTAAATCTGCAGCCCGCTGCTTGATCAATGTGATCCCCGTCCCCCCGGGGAACAGCCCCCCAGTCCCCGCCTTCGGCCCACTCTTTCTCTACGTGCTCTCTAATGTGCATATTTGGTGTGGGCTGCGTTTTGGGTTCGCCATGTGGGCTGTCTCCTCCGGAGGTGATTAAACTGCATTTTGGCAGCACTTTCAACCGCACACCACCACACACTTTTCGAAAAATATGTGCCCCAAGAGGGCGTGGCCATTTCAACTTTATGATTTTTGTCATATTTCTCGAGACTTTGTGGCTTTTACAATTCCATTCACTAATTTCGTTTGATAGTCGTGCATTTTTTGCAAGCAAAGCTTTGGTTTATTGGGTATGAATTTTGTTATAAACGACTTTTGATTAAAAGCAATAAACCATAAACGGCTAAATGGCTAATATCGCATTTTATTGGGGTAATTTGATTATTTAAATAGATACTATATACATACTTGCATGCAGATGACTGGGTGCAAAGTTGGTAATAGAACTATTTAAGGTGTGTTTACCCCCCCGACTGGCTGGCTGTCCCCTCCACGTCCAACCCCTTTAAATTATTTACCACATCCACCAAGCATAACTTATTTTTACATTGCCATTTCCGTTGTGGGCTTTCCTCTCATTCATTTTCTTTACCGTTGCTTTGTTGACAGCCTTTTTCTTTAATTCGCGCTAGTGCTCCTCCTCCCCATCCACCTACCAATGGGTGGGTCCAGCCCCCTTTCGACCCCACCCCACTTCCCTTTTCCCCAATTTGGCCATGCATAATGCAGTCGAAGGGGCGGCAAGTCGGGGGGAGGGGCCCACCAGTTGCATAGAGCCATATAGCTCGTGTGGGGCCTTTGGCTTGGAGTGTCTGTTTCGGTTTTGAGTTTTGCGGCTAACCGCAGCACAGTCGCATAGCGCGTGTGTTATAATAATCTATGGCACTTTAGAGGTTTAACCGATGGCCGGATAGATACAGATACATCTACAGATACAGATGGAGATGGAGATGGAGATAGAGATACAGATGGAGCTGGAAACAGAGATACAGTTCCAGATAGGCTGGCTTAGATGGATAGCATGGCCAGATACCCAGATACTCGGATACTTCGATACCGGCTGGGAGATGTGGTAAATGTGGCAGACACTCGGGCGGGCTGGCTCTAAACTGTATTATATATCTATGGCCATAAAGCCCACGAGAGCGGATTTCGACTGGCCTATACACAAGGAGAAATTAAATTAAAGTAGCTAGACATTAAAGGACTATCTAAGCTATAGATCCCTATGACTCTGTTTCTAGTTTCATAGGCTGCATTAAACTATTTCTGAATATTTCAGCACTTACCCCAAAACGTTGTCGCATTATTTTTTCCAGTGCAGTGACAAAATATAGCGAATAATGCGAATACAACTTTAATTTGAATTTGTAGGCTGCTTTGCCGTTTATTTCTAAGCAAACTCAAATGCGTGGGCGGCTCAAACGAAATTGCAAAAGATGCGTAGGCAGCGGCAGAGGCGTCGGCAGAGACGCCAGCAGCAACCATCAACCACAACAACAACAACAACTATAAGAATGAGTATAAAGTGGATATAGTTCATCAAGCGGACCGAAGTCGGCCTTTTACCTACGCATCGGACGATGCTCGAACAGCTCAGTATTCAGATCCAAGTGTAAATCGGGTTCTCCAGACCCCCTGCACATGCCTCGTACACTGAGAGAAAAATCATTATACTGCAGTTTGATCTTTATAAGAAATATCCTATTATAGCTTATCAAAGAGTGGAGCTAGTGAACATTACGTCCACGTAATTAGAAAATCATTTGGATCATAATAATATCAAATTACTTCGTTGTATTAAGGCCTGTTCTAGATTTAGTGGACTTAACTTTTCCAAGTGTAGCTGTACTCGTAGACATAGTTGTGGCTGCCGGCCTCCCGCTGTAAAAAATGCTAATTTTCGTTGACATGCCATAGTTTGGCTAATGACGAAGGTTGTTTGTTAGCTTTGTCAGTTGACTTGACGCCGTTGCCAAAAAGCAAGAAAAAAAAAATAGTCAAATACACAAAATAGAAGAAGAAACTTAAAACTGGTTACCATGTGTGCGAGAGAGTAACGTGGATGGCGATGGAACGGACTGAATGGAGGGGCTAAAATTTCTTTTGACGGAATTTCCATGAATTAATGCCGCTGCCGGATTAGGCCGCTCCTCAGGTGTCCGGTACTTGTGTGCCTTATATATGGTCATATGCCGATATAAAGTCGGAGGCCTAAGCAGATCTCAAGCTGTGGCAATCAGGAATACTTTGAGATACTGCCCGGTTCGGTGGATTTCTCATCGCTAAGTGATCTTTAGCTGATTGAGGATAATCAGCGGTCTGAAATCGGTAGCTCAGTAGCTTTGGCTGATCAGTCGATCGGCTCGGCCAAATTCATTTCATTCATTAACCCCTTATTAATTTGATTATTCGGTTTTGTAATTATTCATGAAGCTAACAAACCTATAAGAAATGCTTAAAATGAATAACTTAAGAGCTCAAAATTAAGTAGATGGCTACTGCCAGATTTCAGATAGTGGTCATTAAGTATTGCGACTTGGCAACACACCTACGATAAGAAAATAATATAATTGACAATAATCAGTTAATAATATATGTTATATACTCATATTCTGAATACATATCCAAACTTCTCGGGCACACTTCCTCCATTAAATCTCAATTTGGTGATCCCTGTTTCACCCATTTCCTAAATACATACCTCTTCATGTTTAGAGTTTGACAAGTCGAAATGTGTTTCCTACTCCCACACAGCAACAGTGTGCTCTTGGCATTTGATCAATGTCAAGGCCTGATCACTTCATCGGACCATAACTACGACGAATCTTGGATGTTGGATCTCGGATTTTGGTATGTACATACATGTGTACCTGTGCGACCCCTCTGCCCAGCGCCATCAATCTCCAACAGCCTTGGCCAAAATGTGATCAATAAAAAGTGAAATAAATAAAAATGAATCGAAGACGACAAAGCCAGAAAGAAATTGCCAAACAGAAAAGTTTTGTTGAATGAAATTCACGCAAGATCGGACTTTTGACCATTCAACATTCAGAAGGGAACGACGCACAATGAAGTGGAAAAGAGGGTCTTCTGCTGGCTGTCTTGTAGCAACAAAATAATTTATTGAAATTCAAATTTATTATCTTCCATTCTCCCCCTCCTCCTCCGCCACCGCCACCACTTTGAACCGTCCAAAATCGGGCTTGTCCAGGTCGAAAGAGATTTTTCGGTGCCGGGCAAAACCAATTCAGCTGGAATGCAGGCCCAAAGACAACACATTTGGCCCAGAGCGTAAAACGAAACGAAACAATCAAGAATGAGTGTAGAAATTCCACAATGAGCCCACGCAGGGACGCCTTTCGGGGCACCAAGATGGCATGGCATGGCGGGGATTGGGGATTGGGATTGGGATTCCGGATCGGAGTAATCAACGTTTAGCCAAACGGATTAAGCCGAGAGCCCTCTGTGCTGCTATAAGCAAATATATGTAAAACCGTATGCCCAAAACCCCTGCACCGCACTCTATATGGGAGCCAAGTGGGCGGGGTTGGACTCTTGGTGGCATATTGGGGGTATGGAGCTGCCATCGGGGGGTACGAGTGGGTTTCTGAAGAGTGACCGACCGCAAACAGTTTGAAAGCCCCCGCTCTGAAAAACAGGCAGCCGCTGTAACGCGTGCTAAACAAGTTTCTCGATCGGTTCCAAGAGCGCGTCTTTGTCTTTTGTCTTGCCCAAGTACCCTGTAAATGGAGTCAGAATAAAGGTATATGGGTACTTGGGGGAGCCAGTTTCTAATAGTTTTCTTACTATACTAGCTAGAATTCGTAGCATACTTTTGGGAAATCAGTTTGAAGTATTATATTGGTTATTAGATAGTCTATTTATGTTTATTTCTTTAAATAGCCAATATAGAAGTAAAATTATTAAATTATTATCAAAAAATAATACTTTTTTATATATGCTTAGATCATTTTCAACACTTTTAGCAAAGGATGCGATGAACTAGAAGTATCTTTCTTGGTTCAAGTTTAAGATACAAGGTACTTTTGAGTCTGGTCCAAATCGAAGTGCTTGGCAAGCTGATCTTTTCTTTATTTTGGTTGTGGCACAAAAGGTTGAGAACCGGCAATGGAAACTGAGACTGAAACACAGCTCTCTGGCCTGGCTGCGATATAAAAGACATTGAGAAATCGTTTTCCTTTTCAGTGATGCTGCTGATGCTGCTGCCGTTGCTGGGATGTGGAATATGGGGGATATGGGATCTGCGATCTGGGATGAGGGGCTGCTGCTTCTTATGATAATAAATATTTATGCTTTTTCTGGGCTCTGTCAGTTGGGGAGACCAATTCAAAGACGGACAGCGAAATAAAAATCCCATTTCCCGCTCCCATTGTGCTTTATTTACGGCCAAATAATTCAAATTAAGCCTGCGATCCGTGTGCATGTATGGGTAGTAGCTGGCATACATATATCCATACACATGCCCGATGTATCTGTATCCGCGAGTATCGGTATCTGCGACTGGATATCTCAGCACCAGAACAATGCCACCGCAAGGGGCCGCGTGCCAAAAAATTTTGATGAACTACACACATTATAAATGAGAACGAGGGACCCCCCTTTGGATCCCTCTTCGCCAACGGACTTTCGTATTTTCCTGGAATCCCCAGTCGCCTCTTTTACTCATTCGCTCCTCAGCAATTTGTTGGCACTTTTGTTTACACTTTTGGACAACAGAAAACAACAAAAAAATTAAGACGGGGAGCACGGAGCTAACAATGAAATGATTTAAACAATGTTTTGCCATTTTACGGTTTACACCTGTTTGAGTTCAAACTATAAATATCGAATGCCGTAAATATATCCTCATGGCCATGGTTTCCAATTTGAATTTATTTTCGCCCCACTCGCCATTTTCCCCCCAAATTTTCCGCACACCGCGCGATCGACTAAGATTGTTGTTTGAATTTTCCCCCGAAAATTTTTACGCCACGATTTAATGAGCACTTCGTGTTAGTTGAAGGCAATTTGCAAAAGGCGCCAGTTTTGCGCTAAATGTTATTTCAAATATTTTCCCAGCCACATTTGGAAAATTTCTAATTATATCGAGAGAAGGTGAAAATGTGCTTAAGTTAATTCGAAGATCGAGAATGTCATCGAAAAATGAATAATTGTTCAATAAATAAAATTATGAAGAACGCGTACAGGTAAAATTGTATCTGTTTGGCTTATTTTTAAAAATGTATAATGCTTTGATAGCCATATTTACAAGAAATTGTTTTCCGCATGCGATTATAGATGGTTTTCCGAAAAAGATCTAACCAGCTTTGTGGGCTGGCGAAACATGAATATATTCATTTCGCATAAATCTTGTTTTATATCTGGATGTGCTTCAATAAAAATCACACACATGGCATTGCATTTCCAATGAGCGGACAACGGAACCGCCGGACAAACGGACAAGCGGACAGGCGGACAAGTGGACAAGCGGACATATGGAGAGTCGAGCGGTTTGCTAGTCCAACAAACCTAAACACATTGGATCTGATGGCTGCGGGGATTGGATGACGGTGGATGTGGTTGTGGAGGTGGATGTGGATACGGCGGTGGCCCCCAGTCAAAGTTGCATATTCAAACAGCGGACACGGGCCAGGCCATACATTCAGTACCTAGTATTTAGCATACGACAGCAACAGCAACAGTGCGTTGTCGTCGCTTTGGTTTCCACTATACGAGTATCTTGGTGCGGGTGCCGCGATTGATGATGGTACAGCTAGCACATCAGGGAGGAAGTGCTCTTCCGGTCTTGTAAATGAAAATATGTATTTTTCAGCCGCCGCCGTTGCCGCCTCAGTCGCTGTTGTTTTTCCCTCTTTTTTTATTTTATTTAATTTTATTTTATGAATAGATTGCGTTACGCATACAGAAATAGGCGACCGACGACGCCGAGTGCCTGTGAATGAGCCCAGCAGCGGAAGGGACGGCATGGTATGGCATGGTATGGTATGGTCTGGTATGGTTTGGTATGGTTTGAGATTGGATGGGATATGGCATGGATCGCTGGATGAATGACTGACTGACTAACTGGATGGATATGGATGTTGGCTGGTGTGTGGCCCTCGCATGGATCGCTCATGCTTAATGCTCTTTGGGGGCTTTATGTTTATCCAAATAGGCAGGCGGCATTGTATAAAGTAATAGCCGACTATGGCGACTATGGCCCGATGTTGTGGGGTGCTAATAAATAAATCGCATTTGATGTGCATGTGCTTATGCGATAACTACTGTGCAAGGCGACCGCACTGCGGTTTTCACCCGACTTTGGCTGGTAGGTGTTGTTCGAGGAGCTCTATTCAAATATCAAAAGCTTGACTTGAGCGCACTAATGATTAATGGTTATTTAAATTAATCCATGCAGCTACGGACACACGGCACCTAAAGATTTTAATTGAGTTAATAACTTAGTGTGCTGCACAGGCTAATGAAGTCTGCACCTGAATCGGTGTATCTATTAACATTTCGCAATGATATTATCCATAAGTATATGACCCATAAACTATTATAGCACTGTAAAACTACCACATTTATTTGTGCTCTCTAAATAAATGTTTGGTTAATTACTTTGTGTACTATAAAATATTATTAAGCTGAACATCTTTTTCACATTCAAGTGTTCAAGTGCATACTGCGGTGCACTCTAAGAGTTCCTCTTCACAAAATCCGTGCCCAGTAATTTGATATTCAGTGAGCAACTGCGCCACAACAACAACAACAACAACAATGATAATAACAACAATTACAGCAACAACTCCTATTGTGAATGGGCTGCGTACAATTTTTATTCAACATTTACATTCCCATTTGCATTGATTGTGCATGACTCTATGTAATTTTAATCACAACACTCGTACTCGCACTGCAAGAGGGATTTCCTGTTATGAATATTCCATCAACATAATTATTACATACGACTTGGAATTAACTTTGGGCATGGGCTTTCCGAGCCGTATACGCAATCATTTCCGTCCGCCTTCTTTTTATTTTTTTTTTGATTTTTTATACGGCCTTACTGTTAACAGTTAATTAAGTTGATATTCATGGGGAGGAATGAATGTGGAAAAAATTCGGAGAAGTGAGTGTACCCAAAGTTGACTTACAAATTGACCCCTTGACCATAAAACATCGTACGGAAAAAGTGGACGGGGTGGTGTAATCTTCTTGTTCCCATTCAAAAGATCGTGAGTCAGTGAGATCAGTAAGGAATTTTTACTGGCGATTTGATTAATTAATTAAAGCGCAACCCTTTTCGAGTGTGTCGGCGGCATTGGCACATTTCAAAAACGATGTCATTCGGTTTTTACAAACTTCCGCGACCTTTGACGCCGAACTTGAGCGATGATTAAGCCAATCAGCTTGGCGAAAAATAAGGAAATACGAATATGACTCAGTCTCCCCCCCAACTGCTCATGATAATCAAGATCCCCAACAAGCCCGGCTCGTTTAATGACCTTAAAGGACGTATCGTATGTACGAGGAAAATTTCTGGCCAGATTTCTCTGGAAAACGCAAAGCAGACGCAGACGGCAAAAAAAAAGAAAGAACCAGCGAAAAACGCAAGAAACCCAAACATAAACAGAACCCAGTGCATAATAATAAGTGCAGCCCCGCCCACTTTTGTGGGCTGCAGGGGGGAGGGGAGGCCGCGTGTAGGGGATCGGAGCAACTATTAGCCATAATGTTTGGGGGCCGTGAAGGCCTCTCGCAGGAGGCTGCCATCGCTGACGAGCCGCAGACTCGGAGTCACAATCTGCAGAGGCGAATTGGAGACGGAGCTACAAAAAGCACTTGGAAAAAGAGGCGTCTTCTAGATGGTAAATATAAGCCTTGAAATAGATGCAAACAAGAAGGTGGCTGAGAAAGACTTTAATAAGATACAAAAGATTATCCAGCATAAGCTACAAATTATAGTTGAAAAATTACTCGAATTTTCTTCGAGTGCATGATCGTGCTGTGTATGGAGGCTGCGGAGGAGGAGAAGCGGCGGGAGAACTTTGGCCAGCATGCGGCTACTGTGCAGCACCACTCTGCTGGCTGGGATTGGGATCTGGGATTTGGTGGCACGTTGGCGGGGATGTGGGGCAGCTGGCCAAGGTGGGAGCGGGAGCAGAGATGGGGAAAGGGGCACAACCACTCGGCGGACCAGTTTGCCACGCTGCAGTTAAGCCGCACGCACTAAAACCGAGCCAAAGACCAAGACGACGGACTTCGAGGAGAAGGCCTTTGTATTTGGTTTATTTGTCTGGTTTTTTGTGTACAGGTTTTCTTTTATTCATTATTTTTTTACCAGCGTCATCGTCCACACACACACAGACACACACAGCGGCACTCGAACCTGTAGCTCGGCTACCGTGCTACGCTTTATGCGGAATACACTGGGCGAAAATGCGCGCAGGGTTTTCCTTTGTGCGCTCGGCTGCTGCGCACGCGCTCTCAAAAGCCAGGCAGCCCCGAAATTCGTTTGAATTATTTTCGAATCAAATCGCATAATAAAGAAATCCGACGGCGTATCTGTGTGCGCGAAAATAAATAAATAAGAAAAGCTTTGAGTGCTTTGGGGCATTTATTATGGAGCTGTCCCAGTCGTCGAATCGCTGCCTCTGTCGATTTATTATTTTTGTTTTTCTTTTTTTTTTTATCTCCGAAAATAAACAAAACTTCAGGGCACATTCAACGCCGGCTGTGTCGCACTTTTCGGCTGCTGCCGTTTCGAAAATACCCTAAACGAGGGTATTGAAGTTTGTCCCTAATTTTGGTTCACAAGATCCTGGATTATATACATATATATGGGCTTAATCATATCATATCAGGGAACCTTTAAGATTTTTTATTCAAAGCATTTGTACCGATCTTACAGTGATTATAGTATTTATAACTCCTTTTTCGTGGTTGTAGAAAGTGAGCTAACCGATTCGGTGCTAAACCTTTTCCGATTTTCGTTGGGTTATTTATTTTTATATGCTGCATTTTCAAACGCGCCTCGTTAGCGAGATCTCGCGCCGGCCACGGGCCAAAGTCTCAACTGGGTCTGGTCTCTGGTCTCCGGTCTTTGGGACTGGGACTCGGATTGGGATTGGGATTGGGTCTGGGCTTGGGCTTGGGTTTTCTGATGGGTGCGCGGCCACATGCATATTTGATATCTTATTAACACCCCACAGCTGAAAAGGCAAAGCGCACCACTGCGAGCAGAACCCAAACACAAAATAAAGAAAAAGATTTCGTTGTCATCTCGGGGTGTCATACTTGGAATAGTTGGAAGGTGATGGGTTTAGCTGGGTTTTCGAGTAGGTAGGAACTTTAACTGGAGGACAGATGCTAGGAAGCGGCTTCGCTGTATGTTTTGGCAATACCTTAACCTAGGTCATTCTAGTAATATAGGTATAAGTTATGATCTTCGACCAATTCAACAAACCTTAGCCCGCTGAAATGGAGCACAATCCGCTTGGTCAACCTCGATTACCATCGGCTCATCTCGCCAGCACCTCCAGCATTTCCTTCACTAAGACCCAGCATTAAACACAATGTTTTTACATTTTTTTTTCATTTGTTGGCTGTGGACGTTTTTCCTTAAATTTTTTTGTACACAGCCGTGGGGCAGAGCGTACAAAAGCGAGCCAAACAACAAGAACAACCAAAACAAACCGTATCTCTGCGGCAGTCGCTAACAATTTGTGCAAACATCGGGGAACATTTCAGTATTCAGTATTTCTGTATTTCTGTACTTCAGTGTTTCAGGGGCGGAGCAGGCGGCTTGTGGACTGATGACAACGGATCTCTGGCCAGGGGAAATGGAGATGGAAATGCCAACAGAAACCGCATACCGTCAACAATTATTTGTCCAGAGATTACTTAGCTTAAATACGATTTATACTCGTACACATACATACATATGTGTGTGCCCAATGCTCTTATGCTCATATGCTGGGCCGTATCTACGCTAGATGTTAAGTACCTCGTGGATGTGGAGACTGTTCCCCATCATGTTTGGCATGACCTTGTGAAGGATGTGACCAAGAATGCGAGCCACGACCAAAAACGAGAAGACTAACGCGAAGAAACCGGGCAGAAGAAACCTCACGTCAGCCAAATAAAGCAAACACAACTGGAGAGTCAGCCAAGAAAGTGGAGGATGGAGCATGGAGCATGGAGTGGGTTTTCTAGAGGGGATCTGGCGGGGCGGGCACTGCAGAGAAGCTCTTAAGAATGGGCGAAACAGCATTAAAAAAGAAAGCCAGCGAAACGGCTTAAAAGCCAACTCAAGAGTCATTCGCAGCTCGAGAGCGCCGTTTCCGCTCAAAAAAACGCCAGGTCTTCGTCTTCTACATCGACTTGGGGCTTATAATAATGATGATCGCGATCGTGATCATGATCATGATCATAATCATGATCTTCTACACAAGACGGGCAGCCGCATAAACTGCCAACGCCATTTAAGTCATAATTTAAGCCACATTCCAGACGGGATCCTTCAGAGATTGCATTGCGTGCCCGTTCTCGTGAAAGAAACCCAAAGATACATTCATAAATTCGCATCGAGGATCGTCTTTGGTTCGTTGGCGTGATCACGGGGTATTTCTTATGGACAAGCTGCCTCCTTCGACTTTTCAATTTGCCCCTACACTAGGCAACAAATTAATGAATTTTGTTAATTGTTTTCGAGCCGTTTCCCTTGGCTTCTCGATGGTCCCCAGGCTGTCGCCGCATATTATTTGGCGCATTAGCAAGTCTCGAATTTCGCCTGGCGTTGAGTTATGAGCAACTGCCCTAGTCCGCTTCCCCCGCACACTGCAGCCACCCCCCCTCCGACTTTTCTCTCGTTTTTTTTTTTCTCTGGCGGAGTTCTCCAGACATCTCGTCATTCCCACGCATCTGGGCACGTACGAGAATCTCAAGTGGAGTAGGAGTAGCCGGAGTTGGAGATGGAGATGCAGCTGGAGGAGGAAGACGTCGAACAGCAACTGGGCACTTAAAAAAAAGTGTGTGCTGGTTATAGAAACTAGATTATTGTTAGAAGATTCTTAAAACTTTCAAAGAATAAGTATTCACAGTGACTTTATCTTACGGCCTTTGAAGTGATTTTTTATATTGATGAATTATCCCAAATGAACTACTATTTTTCCAGAGTGTAGGAAACAAATGTCAGGCCAAAACTCAGGCGGAGATCGGGACTCATGCCCATGGGTTGCTTGTGTTACAAGTGTCGGCCCACAATGAGGGATTTTTTATAAACTGGAGGGAGGGCAGCCGAAACATCCGTTAAGCGTTCGTTAAGTGTGCGCATGCGTGGAGCTCTTTTGTCGATTCCACCGAACCAGGGATCGGATGGGATCGGTTAGGATCGGCCCAGATGGAGGGAGGCATATAGCAGTATAGCACTATAGCATATGCCGGGGCATATCCTGGAGGGCTTATGAGGCGGGCACTTGAACCGAGCCGAGGAGAACAGGAAACATGCCTAGTTACCAGTGGGCGTCGAGTGCTGGAAGGGGAAGACAAGTGCCTCCATCTCTGCTTCCCCGTAATTAATTAAAGAACCGTCATTCGATGTAGGCGTCGTTTTTGGCTACCTCCTCCTCCATCCACTGCGGCGAACTGCGCCCCCTCGATAGGCATATAAAGCTTAATTAAAGCAAATTAAAGTGATTGCCATTTAGTTTGAGGTTAATTGCATTAAATGCGAAACGTAAAGTCGAGCACGCATCTCTCTGTGTCCGTTCTCTCATTTCTCCATCTCCATTCTCCATTCTCGATTCACGATTCTCCTTGCGCTTCGTCAAGGGGAAGAATCTCTGGTTCTTGAGGGGCCCCTTAGTCTGCTTGGTCTGCTCCATATGCGAATTGTGTCGTGAGACTCGCTGCAACTTTGACCCCCTTCAGTGGCCAAGTGATTCAATGTTGCACGCATCGTTTGGCCACGGGTGAATAGCTCTAGAACTCTTGGGAAAATCAGTGGAACTAGGACCGACACTTGGGGGATACTCCCCTTTATTTTAAAAATACATCAAGGTAGTGCGCATTTTAGTGGTAAAGCTTGCTCTAATAAGCTTAGAAAGACATTATTAGAATGTAATATTTTAAATAATAGTTGTGTTTTTAAAAATCGAGAGTTTTGCAGCTGCATTAGTTTCCATAACTTCCAATGTGCCTGCCTCAATTGCCCTGCTCCAAATGGCCATCGCCGGAGAAGTCGCCACACTTGCCCCCAAATCTAGTTGCAGTTTGCATGTTTGCCGGCACTTTCGATCCAATAGAGCTCTCCTCTTCCCCAATTTGCCCGCCTTGGAAACTTATGCACATCTTGTCGGCACATAAATTCTCATTACAAGTGGAAACGATGACGATGACAACGACTTGGCCTATGGCACTGAACTTTTGTGCTTAATTTTTTCGATATGCAATAAATTGAGAATGGCCAATGGGGATGGTTGGGGATTGCCAGGGGATGTCGATCGCGGATGGGGGCTTCCCTGAGTTGACCCTTGTACCTCTAGGTATAAGTTAGGTGAGTTCTGTCGAAGTCACTGTATATTACCATCTTTGCTATTCGATCAAAGGCATTGTGTAACACGAATCTTTAATTAAGAATGGCATTAAGTTGTATAGACTTTCGGATTGCAGATCCATGTGGGAGGTCAAAAGACACGTTAGCGATGCTAGTGCAACAACCTCAACTAATATTCTAAATCGTCGTGCCCCCTCTGCAAATATATATTCAATCAACTGGTGCTGCATTTATTACAGACGAGTTTTAAACCTGTGCACACACACAATTTCCAAGGGCCGTGGATATATGTTAGTTAAACAGGATGGAGAAGGAAGTCCAAGCAGCATCACTACTCTGCTGGCCGGATGAGCATTAATTGCGTTGATTGTCATCGCTGCTTGCTGCTTGTTGATGTTGCTGCTGTTGCTGATGTTGCTGCTGATGCTGTTGCTGATGTTGCTGTTGCTGTTGTCGCTCTGCGTGCAATTGTTGCAAAAAGCTGCGGGCTGCGAATTGCAGTCGGTTCATTGGACTGGCGCAGTCAGCTTGCAACTTGCAACGTCAGTCGCATGCGCCGATGGCTAGGTAAAAGTTCTATGTTGCTGTTGCTTTTGCTGTTGGTGTTGTTGTTGTTGATGTTGTTGTTTTGCTTTTTAGACACAATTTCCGGGTCATTGACTTGAAGCATTTCTTCATTGAATTGCGTATGTGACTGCAACGGTGTGGGTTAGTCCCTCTTTCTCTGTGTGCGTGTATGTGCAGCAACACGATCAATAAACGAGACAAGCAGCAACAACAACACCAGCAGGCACTACTCCAATAACAACAACAATAACAACAGAAAAAGTAAAGAACACCAACAACATTGACAACCACACCAACAACAATCACAACAAACTCTACACCAACAATAGCAACAACACGAATATCAACAACAACAACATTCACGCACAACGACGACTGCGAGTTAGAAGAAATACGATAAAAAAACAGAGACGAAGCAAGCGAAGAACTTTTATATTACCAAAGAGTGCTTCCAGAAAGTGCACTGAAAAAAATATACTCTAGATCAAAAGAATAAGTGCAGTATTTAAAAAACTGTATACGATCGATTATACAAAACTTATATTGAATAAAAAATTTGACTACTTTATGATTTTGCAAACTTATATCCAAACAAATCTCAGTTTCTCCCTCTGTAGAAAAGGGGGAAAAGTGTTGAAGAAAGGGGCGGGACGGTGGGTGCTGAAGGGGTGTTGTTGTTCTGTTTACGACTTTGCCTCGCTTTTTGTTGGAGGACGAATGCCGTGTGCAGTGCAAGAGCAGAAAAACACAACAACCAACAACCCAGTGGAGGAGCAATACCAGCAACAACAACTGCACAACGTGCACAGTGAAAGAAAAAGGCCAAAGAATATGTTGAGACGAAAGGACTATCAGAATACTCATGTTCAATATTTAAAAAGTACCTTTTTGTGTTAAATGTATTTTACATTGAATAGCTTCTGTTAATTTGTAGTAAACTTTATTTGTGAGCTTTTTGTTCTGGCACAAACACCATGTCAAACCTATATACCCAATGACCCTTTCTGCCGGTTTTTCTAGGGTATACAAACAACAACAACAACAAACACAGAGGCAACGAACGCAGATAAAACCATGCAACCGGCAAGGTAACAGCCCCAGAAGCGAACGAAAACCTCCGCTGGCCACCTGCCCCTGCCCCGCCCCTCACCTTTTCCCCGCCCCCTGATCACCGCCACTCTGCTCCCCCCTCCCGACGACAAGCAGGTAACCTGATCGTCACAAAACAGAAGAAACAGAACGGAGAATGAGGAGGAGAAGCCGGAGCCAGCATATCAGGAGACGCAGTCTCTTCTCAGAGTGCACTGCTCAAAATTGGATACCCTTTTCAGAGTAACACGAATTATAAAAACATATTATTGTTGTTAGGATGCTATCTTAGTTTCTCCCAGTGCATCTGCCTCTGTGTTGGTGCGTGTTTGTGGAAATCAAGTGTAGCAAAGGAAAGGAAAGGCGGAGGCCAAAGAATAAGAGCACCGGGCTCAAAGAAAACGAGCAGAAGAAGAGGAAGAAGCTGAGGAAAGCGAGGAACGACGCGTCACGGAAAACTCGTTAATGCAGGCGAAGATTTCACTTGGACTCCAGACCCACCTCACCCATACACACGCACATGTGTGCCCCTCCGTATGCGTGTGAGTTGGTGTGTGTGTTGGTGTGCGTTTAACGCATTTTAATCAGCGTGTCGCATAATTACCGGATGCTGTTCCAAGGGGCAGGGGTGGGGGTTTTTGAAAAGGGGGGCAGGGGTAGACGACAAGTGTCCCCTCACCTCGCTCCAGCAGTGCAGATGCCAAAATACGAAGGGGGCCGCATGTGGCAAGGGGGGCAAGCATGGGTTAAGCCAAGCCAAGGGGGCATATTCAAAATCATAACAGAAAATGATGGATGAATTGTCGCGCTGCTTGGCTCCAATAAAAATAACTGTAAATACGGTGCACTTTTCCGAAAGGGGGAGATCGGCCAAATTAAAACGATGCCAGCGCGTCGTCGCCCCCCACAAATCAACAAAAACATGCACAGCGAGAAAATGATGCTCCCTTTTAATATAAATCAAATCTTTTTCTATTTAGCTTCCAAAATGATTTGTTTCGATTTGAAGTTAAAACTTAAATAGAATTTAAAAATTTCCCAACTTTTTAGTATTTTAAATTCCCCAATCTCTTTCAGTGCTCCCACAAAATGATTCTAGTGATCTTCGGTCGTGTCTGCAGTGAAAGTTGCTCGCAACTGCAGCAACAACACCGCAGCAGCAGCAGCAACAACAACCGCCGACAACATCTCTGTCTGAATTCGAAGTATTGAAAATATTAATAGAACAAACTTGTTTTGACGGAAATGCACTTTACTTTATTTATCATAGTCCGTCAGTTTGGGATTGGGATTCGTATTCGGATTCGGATTCGGATCGGGAATGAATGAAGCAACATGTGGAGCGGCGGCAGCAGCTTCTTCCTCTCTATTTATGCAGATAGATGGGCGGAAAAGATAAAGTATCTCGGGTGGCACACAACACAGAGTCGCAGTTGCAGTTGCAAATTGCACTGCGATCGGTTGGGCATCTTTGGCCATGTTGCGATGTTGGGATGGCATGGTATTGGGTCTAAAATTTGGGATGGGGGTTGACAGGTGCGCAGTCTGGCAGTTCAAAGAGTGGAAAGATCCAAATGGTTTTCGGAAACGCTTTGGACTTAAGGTAAACAAGAGTTTCAGTACCAAAAGAGAACCCATTCCTAAAAAATCAGCTTATAGAATATGAAACAGCTAAATGGCTGCTCATTCAGCGATAATATTGTTCTTCACATTTTAATAGCTTGAAATTGCATAGAACCAGAAGTCTGGGACTTAAGCACCGCTAGCACTTGACATCATCCAACTTGTGAGCTGAGATTTTCGGTTAAGCTCCCCTTCCGCCAACGGCGACCAACAAAAAACCCATCCGAAGCTTGTCAAGGTTTATTACATTGTAACCACAGAAATCGCTTTGGCTTCAGCTTCAGCTTCAAGCGGCTGTCATGGAATATTAGAAATGCCAGGCAGCAACATCGCAGCAGCAGCAACGCCACAACAAGCGGTAAGCAGCAACTACAAGGGGCTGAGTGCGGCCCATAGACAAAGTTCAACTAAGGTTGAAACCATTTGTCGGATTAAATACGCGCTGCGGTAATTATGTGCTTCAAGCAGCAACAACTACACGCCAGCAACATAGACAACATGGCAAACACGCTGAGAATGCGACTTCGAAAGCCCCGAAAGCCGAAACAAGTTTCCAACTTCAGATTCAGCTGGGCCTTTATAGCCAAAGCTATATAGCACTATAGCATTATAGCTATGGAGCTATAGAGCTCCATGGCTCCATTGAGCCATAGCTCCACAGATCGGTGGCGCACTCGACAACAACAATTACGGCGGCAACATCGAGGGACGATAAGGCTGGCAAAGTGTCAAATGAATTTGTCAGATCGGAGGGGGCGACTCGGTCTCGAACCCGAACTCTCCGGACATGTACAGCACTTGGGCCATAAAAACAAATTTAATTGTTTGCCAAGGAGGAAGTGGTGGAGAGGGAGACGGAGGCGGAGGCGGATCAGGGGCGTAGTTCCATCGGAAGGCCAAGGAAATCACGAGCGATCCGCGTCCATATCACAGGTGCTTCCGTTCCCTTTCGGGGGGCAGAGACGGGACACAGAGTAAACCAGAAAGCAGCTCGCAGCGGATGTGAGTATTTGTTGTGATTTTTGCACCTGTTGCACCTCGCCAGCAGTCAAGGAGCAAACAACAGAGTGCACTGCAAGAAATGGGATCTTACAAAGCAGATGCTTAAGATAAATGAAGAGAACACAACTTTCTGTACTGATTACTCATTACAATGAATATGTATGCATGTACTCCAGAATATATCTACGTACCACTTATTTTTCTCAGTGCAACACGAATAACGACCGACGGGCGATGCATACAAATACAAAACCACAAGCAACTTCCGCCGCCGCAGGATCAGAGAACCCGAGAATCGGAGAACTGGCGAACTCGAACCTGTTCCCATTCCTTGGGATGCAAGATGCCATGCCAGCCATTCGGTGCTCTGCGATTTGCGATTGGCGATCCCGATTCCGATTCCGATTCCCCGAATGCTGCCGTGAGTTCGCATTTTTTGCGCGATTTTCGAGGCACAGTTTGTCGGTTTCAGCGAATCCATAATGATTTCATTGATCTGTCATTCAAGAGCTTCCAGCATGTCTGCAGTGCGAGTGCGAATCTTGCACCGTCTATGGAACTATGCTCATCTGCCATCGCGTGTGTCTGCGGGCATGGGTCCATATAGTATGTACTGGCATGCTGATACTGATACGGATACTGATAGCTTATCACCGCCGCTTCCTTGCTCGTTAGAGCAGCTCCACTGGCAATCGTATCAGTGTTTCTCCTCCGGCAATCCGAGAGATGCGAGATTCACCTTCAGCCAGTGACAATGCGACTGGAACTCAATCACTAGTCAGCCAGATGGGGCAGATGGCAGCAGAAATGGAAATATAAACTATTCTGTTTTTTTTCTTTGCAAATGAAGCTTTGCTTGAAGGCTCTCTAAGATATTCCGAACTAATAAAATATCAAAATATTATTCCACCAATTAGCGGGAGATCACTGTATTCACTTGTCCACTAGAGATATCGCAGAACTGATCGAAAGTTGATTCATTGCGTGCAATGAATGAGAGAATCTTCAAAGCAATTCGCCCGAAAAGCGATATCGATACGAATGGAAAAGCTAAAGGGTTGCGGGGAAAGGCGAAATGAAAATGGAAATGCCGGCGTGCATAATAATAGTTTATTCGGAAATCTAATGATCAATGGGAGATAGCGTTGGCTCACTGTAGCCAGTGCATTCCGTTTCCCAGTGGGTCGTCGGAGCTCCCTTATCAACTTCATTCATTAGAGGAACTGTCAGCCTGCCCAGCCCCAAAATGTCCATGGGGATGGGGCGGTGGGCGGTGGATTTTCGAGGAGGGAGTTACTCGAATTGGCAGAATTGCATTGCACGCAATCAGCTCGCTCGTTAAATATAGCACACTTCAATCAGAGGCACTGCATCTTGGCGACTGCCGGCGAGTATTCGAGTTCGAGTTCAGTGCTGCTGCTTCATTCATTCGCTGCACTGAGAAAAAATGTATTGAGCAGTTCAAATTTAAATAATATTGTTTGGTGTTAATTTGTTCTAAAGATAGTAATTCTTATATGTTCTTCGATACATCTAACATCATCTTTGAGTGCAAGATATACTACTACTTTTACTACTACTATTTATATTCTACTATTACTGCTACTAAGCTATTAAATTGTACATAACCTTAAATTGAAACCGTTTTCCAACTGATTGACAATATAAGTGGCATTTCTCTCGGTGATCCGACACAAAGTGTGTCAATCGGAGCGAGTTTCGAGCGAATTGGCAGGTCTCGTGCAGCAAGGCTTATCGGGGGATAGTCTGGACCCGAATCGGGAGCCCCTCCCTTGGCGTTGGGGCTGCGGTTGCCCGCCACTGATTACAGGCACAAAAAATGTCATGTTTTATTTGCGTTTATTTCTTTCGGTTTCATTCTCTTTTTCTTGTGCCTCCCATTTGTTTGTGCTCCTCTTTTCTTCTTTTTGCGAAAACCCGGATGACCCCGACAGCCCCGGTCGATCCGGCGGGTTATCACCACCAGCCCCTCGCACACACCACATACATATGTACAGATGTATGTATGTATGTAGTACTATATAGCACTAGTGGCACATCCATGCCCGTAGTACGTACATATGTATGTATATGGACCGACTGTTTGTAATTCGCGTTGAGCGCGCGAATTATGATTGAATAATGAAATGCCCCAATGGGCAATGGGCAATGGGCAGTCAGTCGCTGCCTTCAATTATGCAAAACGGTTACTGCACTTTGCATTAATTAACAAACGGGCAAACAAAGCGAAATTCGCGCAGCTGACACAATTTTGCACGTGCTAACTTAACCCATTTTGAACGGGGCTAGAAAATGATTTCTTCATCAGATATTCAAGTCGTTGCTATGTTATGATTTCAATTTTAAATAAGTGTTTTTTAGACACTTTCTTTTGTAGCAATCCCAAAAGAAGGAAAGTATCTTTTGCTTTAAAATTGTTATTTTGAAATGTATCTTAAACAATAGTTCTTCACAAAATGGGTTAATTTGATTCTGGAGCTCAGCTCGATCAGCTGTGGCAAACTGGGAGGTGTCGAATTGGGAGGCGTTTTCGAAATACTTTTCCGACTTCCCTCCAGTGCAAGTGAAAATATTTTGCAGTTAAATTTAAATTAAGTACACGGGCCAGTGTGCGTGTGTGTGAGTGTGTTTATGTGGCTGCAACATTTGATGCGCGCCTTCCGTTGTAAATTTTCATCGTAGGTTGTCGGTGAGATGCCGCCGCCCGCAATGTTTGTGCAACAGCAACAGCAGCAACACATCGGCGACGGCAGCAACATTCTGTTCTTTTTTCAGCATTTTTTTTCAGCGTTTTTCAGTTTTTAGTAATTTAAAAATAAGTGCGCCGACGGCGGCCCCAAATAGCATCCGCAAAATGCAGCAGCAGCAGCATCGTCGTTCGTTTGCCGCTGGATGGCCACGTGTGTGTGTGCGGGACGGCGCACTGGTGGTGGTGAGTATCTGTGTGAGCAGCCCCAATCCGAAGCCAAACGAGAATCGCGTTCTGTTCTCGGGGCCTCCGGTCGGTCCGTGTGCGCTCGAGATAAACAAACTGCCAGTTCACTATCAATCAAATACCGGAAACAGCTGCTTTAGTTTTGCCATAGCCATTTGGCACACCAATACAGAGGCAGCCGAACACTCACACAGATACACTAGATCGGGGGAGAAAAGGGATCCTAAGTTATAGGGAAAAATAATACTACTCCTCGTAGCACCACATACTGTGGGATCAGTCGCTGTGTTCCTGGTAACCAGCAATGAAACACATGAAAGTTGTTATATTTTTTAGTATTATATGATTTTTTTTATTTTGTAGTTTTCAACGGAACATACATTCTAAAAACATTACATAAAGTTCTTCTGGTTCTCCAGGGCTTCGTAGTGAAAACCCCACATACTCGTCCTACTCAACGCGTCACTTTCTACTCAGTTTATTTTATTATAATGAAATGTACAAATAAAATAAATATTCATTATGCATAGCTTTTGTATGTATAGAGTGCCTTAAATATTAATATTTATCTTTATCGTTATCTTTATCATTATGCGTGTATAATTTTTCTGTTTTTGTTGTAGGTCTGCGCTTCTTGAATTTTCATTAACGGCTAGGCTTTAAGGAGTTTTTCCAGCTTTTAGTTTGTTTTTTGGGGTTTTTCTTTTTTCCTTTTTTGTTGCGTTTTTTTAGAAGTTAGGAGTTTTAAGCATAGTTTTCAGTGTGTATATCTAGGCGTATATATATAGTTATATATAGTACATATACAGATTACATATATAGCATATAGTAATGTGTTTTAGTGTTTAACATTAATCTTTAATTTACTTTTTTCGCTTGCTTCTTGCTTTTACGTGTATAAATTTGTTTTAAGTTGCTAATTTGCCACTGTTTTTGTTGTCATATTTCATATGGATATTCTATACAAAAAATGTTTGTTTGTTTGTTTGTATTTTGCTGCATTTAGATGTGGGTTTATCGTTACACTTAAGTTTTGCTTTGTTGTTTTTTGTTTTTCTATTATTTGGAATTTGCTTGCATTTTGTATCTCGCATTTCGCTTAAAAATTTCATCATATATACAATCTTGCTCACATTTTTGGGGCTGCTGGCTGGAAACACTACGAACCCACCGACCTATCTTCAACTATAAAATAAGTTCATAAGCAACCGATTTCGTTATCCCATATTTTCGCTCCTCAGATTTGTTCCGGCTTCGTAGTTGGTAAAGTAAACTAACTGACTTTTGGTTTGCAGTACATCTATATCGGTTTCTAAGCACATTTAGACTGGTCTAGGTTGCTCTAAATTTATCGAAAAGTTCGTCGCCCGCAACATACACACACATACATACACATATCAATTTTAAGATTTAAATTCGTAAAGTTCTAAAATATTTTTGTGTAATTTTCAGTTTTCGGTTTTTGTTTTGTTTCGTTTCTGTTCTTTCTACAACATCAAAAATGGACTGGACTTGGTATATATAATATTTGACTAATTTACGCCATTGAATATTTCTCTAAAAGTTCTCCCGTGTGTGTATATAGGTATATATAATATGGTGTTTTGTTACGCTTGCCCCAAATTGTTCAGTTTTTCAGTTTTGTATATGAAAATAATAAAAACTTTCGCCCGTTTACTTTACATTCGTGGAAAATTCATTGGAATTATTTGCATACAACTAGTTATGTTTATAAAGTAAGAATTTGACTTAGAAATTGAACGTTGAACTGAAGAGTTAGTTAAGCAAGTAAAACAAAATCAAATAATACAAAAAAATCGTTCGAAAAATAATTCCTAATCGCTTTCGTTTCGTCAGTTTTGTTTTCCACTCGTCGCCACTCGATTTGTTTTAAGCAAAAAATTATTTTTTAAATAACATTTCTAATAATTAATAATTATCTGTTTGCAGTCTTTGGTTATTTAATTTTTTCTTTCTTTCTTTCTTTCCTCTTTTTTTATATATCCTTTTAAATCATATATTAAATATTTTCCGTATATATATGGGGTATGTGTCCATGATCCAGCTTCCCATCTGTGCCGCAGGCTTTTTGCTCGGGTAAAAAACCGGGCACATGGAAAGGACCCTTAGTAGTCGGGACTGGAGTCCAGGAGCCGCTTCTCCGGGGTGAGGTCACCCTTTCGCAGTATGCTCCTGGCGGCACTGCATCCATGATCCATGGCCTTGCCATTGGCTTGGTTGAGTCCACCATCCGTCACGCCGCCGGAGAGGCTCACGCCGCCGCCCAGCCCACTGCCATTCACCCCAAGCGGCACTATGGGCAGCATGCTGCTGGTGGATCCAATGCTACCCACTCCGCCTCCGGATCCTGCTCCTCCTCCGCCGATGCCCTGACAGCGGCATCCCCGACCGGCGAACCTGCCGTAGCACTTCTCGCACAGCTTCATGCAGCCCCGCATGGGCCAGTAGAACCACAGGCAGGGCAGGAAGATCGACAGTGCTCCCAGCCAGCCCCATCTCTGGGTGCGCTTGTAGGGACCGCAGGAGCAGGGATTATCCACGCAGGGTGTGCCGTTGCCATCATCGCAGTCCAGGTCGTTGTCCCGGGCACAGTGATAGAACAGCGCCTTGGCGCAGCACAGGCAGGAGGCATAGTCGATGACCGACTCGGCGCTGCACAGACACGTCTTGTTGCACACCCACGTCTGGGGCAGCGGCCTGGGGCTCTGGCACTGCTCGCAGCGACAGCGACCGCATCGCGGACAGACGATGGGATTCAGCAGGCTGGGATCGCCGGCCATCACCAGGGGTCCTCCGTTGCCGCCGGCTCCGCCCGGTTGCAGCAGCTCCTCCAGCGCGTGCATGTGCTCCTTTTGCGTGGCGGGTGTCGGCTGCTTGGTGATGATGGGCTGGTTCAGACCGAGACCCAATCCCAATCCCAGGCCCATTCCCAGTCTGGGCGGTGCCGGCTGCTTCGAGGCGGGTGGTTTAGTGGTGCTATTTTGCAGGTGCGAATGTAGTAAGCCATCGGTGTGGTCGCTGCCAACGGACGTCGCCTGCGTCGTCGTCGCCAGTCGCGCATGTTGCTGGTGTTGCTGCTGCTGCAGATGCTGCTGCTGCTGTTGCTGCTGCTGCAGGTGCTGCTGTTGCTGCTGGTGTTGTTGCAGGTGCAGGTGCTGATTCCGCTGGGGCAGCAGCAACAGGTGGTGGGTGGTCGTCTGGCCATTATCCTGCTGGCCAGCCGGATGCTGCGAGCGCGTCGCATGTTGCAGCGGCGTGTCCACATACTCGTTGGTTAGCCTTTCGGATTCGGGTCGCGGTTGCGCCAGCGTGACGGGGGAGGCGGGCGGCTGGCCCAGAGCGTTGCTCGCCGGCTCAGCGCTTTGGAAATGACTAAGGAAGTTGTTGTTGATGCTGTTGTTGTTGTTGTTGCTGATGCTGATGCTGTTGACCAGCGGTACAGGTGCCGGCGGTCGACGTCTCGTGAAGCTGGACGACGAACCCGACACAGAACCCGAACCGGAGACACTAATGCCCGTCGCCGTAGTCGATGACGCCGTACTGCTGTTCCGGCTCAGACTGCTGGGACGCTGGGGCAGGAAGGTCAGATGGTGGATCTGGTAGTCGTCGAAGTCCGGCGATGCGGGTATTATCGATATCGTATTGTTGTTGCTCGCGGCGGCGCTAATACTAAGTTGCTGCTGTGAATTGTTGTTATGGATTGCTACGGGTGCTGCAGATGATGCTCCTGATGCTAGTGCGGATGCAGTTCCTCCTGCAGTATGATCGACACCACTCAACGTCGGCTCCGGCGCCCTTGGTCGATGCACGCGCGGTAATAACTTCGGGGGCCGGGGTGGCGCCAAGGGATCGCCGCCATTTCTGCGATCCATGTAGTGTTGTAACCAGGACTCCTCCCCCAGCTGCACTCCTCCACTCCTCCTCCGCTCCTCGCTCCACCTCGAGATCGAGATCGCTCCTCCACCTCGAGATCCGAGATCCTCAATGCCGTCGATCGTAGTTGCTGCGCCCGGACTCAGCTCGATTTGCCTTCATCCTTTTGCAGATTCAGACAGCTGCGATTGCTTTCTGCAAGTAAATGGAAATGAAATCATAAATTAGTTATTTATTTCATTTGCTGTATTTATATTTCTAGGCCAAATCCAACTGCGATAAAAAACGCCTAAAAGTAATCCACGTTTATTTATCGACCCCCAAATGGAAGTGCAAGAACGCCACGGATTGCTTTCTGCAGTTTTCGCAGCCACCGAAATGGCACGTAGATGGGTTCGCCATGCTTATGGATAAACTCAAAATAAATAGTGACCAGAAATAGTAGAAGTGGTCCGAGCGGTGCACGAGGGCGTGCCTCTGGGTCGGGTCCAAAGTGCCAGATGCTTTTGTTTGGATTAAAAGTGGATGGCTAGAAGTGAACTTTTCTTCGTCGACGCTTTTAATGTTTGTAATTAATTCCGCAGCTAGCAAACCAAAGTGAGAGAAGGTCGCGCGTCATATTTATTATACGTATACGTTATATACCAGATAAAGACCGTATTTTTTATCGGCATGACTTTTATGTAAACATCATAGGGCAACAGCACACACTGGCTTTATGATTATTATTATTATTATTATTTCGGTTCATAATGCTTGCGGGTTCAACGGAATCGGCGGGACATGATGTTTCGGAGATTGTGTTTCGTAGTTTCTAGGGAAACTGGGCCCGGCCCAAGCGCCAAATGTTTAAGATCAAATTGCTTACTTATGCTGGAGTCGAAAGAGCGTGTTTCGTAGTACTATGGGTTTTTTGTTTTTTATAATTTTTTTTTTGGGATCTACATGCGTTTGCGCCCTCGACTTTGCTAACCCCTATTATCTGCCTTAATTGCTTTCACCCCGCCAATCTGATTCAGCGGTTATATTGAAACAAAAATGTATTTTCGAAATTCCATTCAGCGTTCTCCTCTCGCTTTTCACATACGAGTATGTATTTCCGCTCCGTATGACGTAGGGCCATAAAAATAAATGGAATAACTTTCATAATTGTTCGATTTGGCATATCAGAAAGAAATTAGCGAGAATCTCGAATCATTTGAATCTCTACAATATGTATATTTGTATGTACAACCGATCGAGAGCGAAGAACGAAGCGAATGAATAAAGCAAATGATGCTAATTGAACTTTGACTGAGTACATTTTTTGGCGTTGATGATGATCATGTTAATTATGGCACGATCGCTATCGGCTCAAGCGAAATAAAGCATTTTTATGGCGAAACAACTGCAGTTTTATGGCATGTTCTTTTCGATTTATAGCGATGCAGCAGTTAATCTGGTCAACGCGGCGTATGAGTAATGCGATAGGCCGCGGACTTCGAAAGTCCCGCCAGACGTCGCGTTTAGATAAATATTTGTTTACACATAATTAAAGGCAACGAGGTGCCCCCTGGCAAATAAGGAAATACAGGAAATTAATAAATGGCATCTCTCGTCCATAAAAATTAATAAAAGAGCAAGCCAGCCAGACAGCTGAGGTCAAAATACTAGGAGCAAATCGAAATAAATAACATTCAGAGTAAATGCGAGTTAAACATTGTATTGCCTTTGTTTTCTAAATAATATTTCAATCTTTTTAATTGCCACTATTCATCTGACCACTGCTGTGCATGCAGCGATATCTAGCGATAAAAAGCCCAAAGAATTATTATTATTATTGTGCCGCATAAAAATTGTTTTTAGCGCCAACGAAAATTTCTACGCCCCAAAAGAAATAAATACAGAGAATCTACATACAGTACGTACATATATGCAGAGCTATATGTAGGTATGCGAGTGGGTTAAGTGTGTGTTTCTCGGTGGGTACGAAAATTAACACAAACGCCCACTTATTGACGTCATGTCCGGTACTCAAAAACAATTTTCGAGAATGATCACAATTGGGAAAAACAAAATAGAAAATCAACGAAAACACACGTCGTGTGAGGAGTGGAGGGGGGATGGGATGTGGGGCAGTGGCAGTAGCAGTGGATCGCCACTGATTGCCAATAAGAAAATCGCGGCACAGGTCCCTCCTCTTTATATATACTTGGCAATCGACTTTTTCGAGGCGGTGGGGGGTTGGTGGAAAATCTTTAAGCATCATCTCGATATTTTCCGCTCTTTGATATACGAAATTCTAGGTAGTAAACTATTTACCCGCCTTTTTAAGAATGAACTCTAAGGCGAAGAGCTTTGATGTTATGGAGATGATGGTCATCGTTCAATGGATGGCGTTCCAAATCGAAGTTGAGTTCATAATTATCCATAAATTCGTAAAAATCCTATTAAAAGGTGTAAATGCGGACCGTAAAGAACATATTCAAATTGCCCAATAAAAAATAAATAAACATAATTCAAAGTTTATTTTTTCTCTTTTTTTGCCGCTTGACGCACAGCCCAAAGTAATGCCAAGATTTCGATTTCATTCTTAAATTAATTGGGCACAGCAGATAGAATACAAAAACATTGTACGTAATTTCAAAACAATTTTGTTGCTCTTTTTTCGTTCACTCGCTTATTTTTAATTGCGCTAAAATTCTTTTTGCTCGCTGTTTCTTTTTTTTTATTTCTTATTTCGTATTTTTACGTTGGGCAAACTTTGACCTTGGATCGCTTGAATAAAAAATAAATTATTTCGCTGGCAGAGAGTGTGATTCAATGGCGCACGAAATGTGAAATGAAATGTGGCATTTGAAGCGTTTTCATTAATAAGTGAAAATACGAAGGGGGAGGGGGGGAGGCTAGGGGGACTGAAGGTCTTTGTCGCCCGGCTAATTCATTCAAACGATTCGAAGAGATTCGCCTTTGTTGGTTTGCGTTTGTTTGTCCGTTTGTCTGTTTGTTTGGCTGTTTGCGCAAACAAGTGTCACTGCCAGTTGCGATTTAAATAAAATTATTTAAGGCAGACAGACAGATCGACAACAACAATAACAATGCGAAGCGTTTTTATATAAAAATAAACCATGGCGAAAATCAAATGCGAAACTGGTTTGATTTCTTACTCTGGCCTGCCATTCTGGTTAATAAGCCGGCGAATAATGTAGTAACGTATGTATAATGTATCTGGCGACCGAGAAGTGCGATCTTTGGCTTATCAACGGCTACGTTTACCGTTCCAATTGTCAAATGAATTAATAAAAGTTATTGCCCAGCGAACAATGCCAGTATGACCCAATTAAATTACTCACAAAAAGTCCAGACAAAATTCGTTAATTGCTGTTTCTTATTTTTAAAAGGCCTGCTCAAGACAAAAGTAAACAAGGAAAATGGTTTTTTAAGCAGATGGTAAATTAAGTACAAAATGACATTATTTTTTAATCGCTCGCACGCGGCTATGAACTCTTTTCAGTAAGCCTACTTTGTGTTAATTTATTTTAGTGCTGATCTAGTGTTTATTCGAAACTAGCGTTTTTGAAACTGTCAGCAATGACGACACGAAAAGTACGAGTTGCAATTCATTCGATCATGTCTGGAAATCGTGCTTATACTTTAATTAGGTTTAAGACAATGTTTCAGCGTTCTTTCTGATTTATTTCATTTTTTGCTCCCATTACGATTTTGTGTCAAGTTCTGCCAGCGTAAAAATGATTATTATTTAGGGGTTTATTTTATATATGCATATCAGGGGCTTCAGCTTGGCATCGCCCTTTCAAACTGCACTTTTACAAATGTATGTATGTTTTTTTGAGTTCTGCTAAAAATATGTGCGGATACACACGCTCCGAGGGCAGACACACATGAGTAGATAACTGAAATGCGAAGAGCGACAGATGAAAAACCTACACAGGAAACGCTAATGACTGCAGGCAACTCGGAGGGCACAAAACGCGAATGAGAAAACTGAAACTGAAACGGGAATCGCTTGATGTTGCTGCTGCTGCTGATGCTGTTGCTGTTGCTGTTGCTGCTGCTGCCACGACAACAACACCAAGCAGCAGCCAGTCACAGAGCACAGATCATTAAACTATTTAAATGCCCAACCGACCATATGTTGCAGCCGCAGCAGCAGCATCAGCAGCAGCAGCAGCAACATCAGCTAATAGTTTTCAAAGCAAATGAGCAGCACATGTGGCAAAGGGCTCACGCACACCAGCTCAGCGGGCAGAGTGTGTGTGTGCGTGAGTGTGTGTTAATGATATATACACCAAAGTCGCCCTGAATGATAATTAACATAATGATGATGATGTTCATTCTTGTGTCTGGAATGGTTCGCTTCGGGTTTTCCTTACTTTTATAGAAATCATTGAAGCCAACTCTGGCTGAGATCGGTGTGGAGAGTGTGTGTGAGCTGGCTTGGAGTGGGGGGATTTCGAGGGGAGGAGAAGTCGAGAAGAAGCAAAAGATCAAATCACTAACAAATGAGCTGAGCCAAGAAGATGCCATCAAACTGGAGGCCCAGACAACGCTCGACGGCTCAGAGATGTCGCCAATGGGAACTGGTTCAGGGAATGGTAGTACCACTATAATTTGGGGTTTACTTAGTTCATGTTTATAAACAATTAAGAAAGTTTATAGAGAAGAAATTCAGCGGAATGCCTATCCTAATTGGTTAAAAATTTGAGAACTAAACACTTTTTTGTTTAAGTGCCTGTACCATCATGTAATAACTTAATAACTAAAGTTAAATAATATCAAACCAAAATAGTATTATAAGAGCCCATTGAGAACGAACTAGTTTCCGTAAAGTAATCCCCCCTGTTTTCCCTGCTCCGCGATGCTGGTCTGTTGTCTGGTCTGGTTTGATCTGGTCTAGAGGTCTAGAGATCGCGCGAAGGGGGAAGAGGCAGGAGGCGGAGAAGAAGCCCATAAACTACAAGTGATCGACCTTAAGATTTTCTCGGCCTGATTGTCTTCGTCCCGTCGGATCTGAGTTTTCTCTAGGCTATCGTATCGTATGGCATGGTGTGATGGTGTGGTGTGTGATGGTGTGTGCGTAAAGTAGGTAGATTTCAGGTAGAATTCGAATTCTCCGCCGTGCGTTGCAATGACTGAAGTGAGTTGCAGTTAAGTGGCAGCCAAAAAGGAAGCTGCAACATGTGTTGCCTCGCCATCTCACCATCCCACCATCTCGCCTCTCTTTCTGCCCCATCCAAAGGCGTAAGTGGTGTTCCATTGTGTGTTGCACCTTTTGTCCGGCCATGCACAACAGCAACAGCAACAGCAAACACACGGCAGCAACACTATTGCAACAGCAGCAACATCGGTCGAGATTCCGATACCCGCTCTTGTCTGGGGCCTTATAGAAACATCCAACAGATGTTTTCTATGTTTCATTGTGAAAAATTTTCTCTTTTTCCCAACTGCTTGCTTGTTTTTCCTTATCTAGCCGTCCCGCTCTTTGGCTGATTGCTCTCCTTTCATTTTGGATTTCTATTTCTCGGTTTTTTGCCTATCCTCCATTGTTGTACATGGTGCTCAATCGCCTGCATTCGCTTCATTCTTGAAAAGGTGCACTCGTAAATGGGGTATTATAACAGAACTGAATGATCGGGAAGTCGGGGGTTCGGTTGCCTCATCATTGCCAAGGAATGATATGTGGGATGATTTATTTGCTTTCGGGGCTCTGCGATTCAATGGATTCAGATTATGAAAACAAAAACAAGAAACTTCACCTAAATCATATATTTTTGTTTCGAATAAGAGTGTTTACTTTTCGTTAGCTGTATCTCACGGATTGCGTTCTTTAAAATCAGAATTCCGCCTCTAGTTTGGCAGATCTAACCCAAGTCACCAAGAGATCTTTTCCATTTTCCCACGCAGCAGAGACGACTTCCCTCCTCCCCACACACCCCATCATTTCCGTCGTCTGGCTTTATAATTTCGACATGATAATACAGTTACCTTCCTGCCGGAGATATCATGGCTATACCTATGTATGTATGCCCAACCTTCCTTCTCCGGATCCCCGAGCAACGCCCACACCTCGGTAGACGGCCCAACCCTCTCGAGAAACGCAAAAGTAGGGAATGCTGAATATAATGCTGGGCACAATGAAGGCAGGGCACAAGGCAGGGCGCACTAATAGAGCCATGAGATAGAGCATAGAGAGCATACACATAATTTTCTATATCTAATTTGCGTGTTCTATTCAAAAATTCCGTTCACATCCTTACACGCGCAAACGCCCACACAGAAGCTGGCAGAGACGTTGACTGCGCCGTCGACTGCACAGGCGACAGCTGGCTGAGTTTACATGTGTTGGTGAGTATCTGTGTGCGGCACACACGCACACACACATAGACAATGCTCATTGGCTTGGCCCGAAATGTGAAAAGACAACGAAACTAAATAAATAAGAATTGCACGGCAAACTCATGACATGCTGGTGATGACGTCAATGGCACTCACACACATGCACACGCACACGCACACAACGCCAGGTTGTCTGTCTCTGTGTCTGCTATATAAATTTCCCTGCTATTTATAGAGTCCTTGCCCCGAAATAGCAACAACAATTGGGTCCCCAATAGGCCCGCAAAAACCATCCCAATTCCACACAGCCCCCCCTCACATCCACATCCAACCAAGAAAAGAGACCCGAAATTGGCGAAAGGCAATGTAAACAACCTGACCCGCCCTAATGTACAACAACACAGATTCAGATTCACACACAAGCACTGGCACACGCACACCCCCCAAAAAGGAACATCCGCCCACTCACCCACACACAGACAGACCCACAGGCGCGAAGGCAAAGCCAAAGTTGATCAAAGAATGAGGGCCAAAAGTGCGTGACTTTGGCAGCAAACTTTTCTCAATGGCTAGAGATGTCAATACGAAAACCAAATTAAGGTACAGATACAAATTGAAATGTATCTTTATGTTGATATCAAACTACCTGTAAGATACAAAAACTTCAAACTTCAATAAACAATATGTTAGGTCAATAGTAGGCCATTAAAGTACATATTTGTTGCATAGTAAACTTTTAAGATAGTTTCCCCCAATTAAAACCCATCATTACACTTTGATTCGGCAACTTTATCGTGTCACGAACACACCCCCAAAACGCCAGACACACCAGCTAAAAGACAACCCAACCAACCACCAACCGCCCACAAAAGCCGCACAGATACACGCACTTGACTCGTCTGCCTCGCTCCTAATTTTCCTCATTTCCCTTGAAGCGTGGCAACCGAAATCTATTTTTAGCTCACCGATTTTCCAACGAAGCAAGCACAAGGCAGTGAACGAAAAATAGAAGCGGAAAGCCACAGCCTTATGCAGGCAGCTCCACTGCCCCACCTGTAACGCTCAGATAAGACTGACGGGGAAAACTGACGCTTAAAGTGTTTTTTTTCCCTCTTTTGGGCTTTGGGTGGACGAGCACGCCCACTGAAGGTCTCCAAGGAAGGCTGCGTGGGCGCGTCTTGAGGTCACCTACGCTCACACACACACACGCACATGAAGTCCTGGCCCACGCTCAGTTAGCTATTTTTGCCCTCACACGGCAGAAAGTGGGCAACCATTTTAGTTAGATGGTTAGAAGTTCACTAAGTATTAACTATTAGTATATATACATTCATATTAAAAACTTTTTAACAAGTAGCTGCGTTATCAAGCCATTAGGTCAGCGTAAAGGTCAAAGTAATTTACATATAATGACAAAGTAATACACTTAAATATTGAACTGATTTATTGGAAAATACAATTATCGCACTTTCTATAAACTGCTAACTCATGGTTTTTACTTCTTAGTAAGGCATTATTTCTCTCAGTGCATCCGCTCAGACTTTGCATATGAAGTGGGGATAAGAAGCGAGAGAAATGCCAGCATTTCGCATTTGTTTGGACGTGTCCAAGTTGTCACCTGCTGGTGGCAAAGGTCACGCCCAGGCAATTGCATTACGCTTCCAATTCAAAGGGCTGTCATAAGCAGTTGCCACCACCCAGCTCCAACCCCCATCCCGGCAAGAATCTCATCTTTGGCTTGCTTTATCCATGCTGCCTGCTCTGTCTGCATCTGCATCATCATCAGCATCAACATCTTTGGGTTTATCATAGGTTGTCGTCGTCAGCCATTCATTGACGACAATTCTAGCTGCGCACATATAGTGGATATATATGTATGTACATATATATATATATACTCTGGCTGTGTGCTTAGACCATTTCTATGGACGCTCGATTAATGAGCGTTTTGTATGCGTTGCTCGACCACCGCCTCGCCTTCTGGGTGGTCAGCCAGCCCAGCCCCCCGTCTCCGCCCCCTTCCCGAGATCCCAAAACTGAAGCCCATCTAAATCTGAAACCGAATCCAACAGCAATAGCAACAACAAACGGAAGTGAGCTAGGGGCGTGGGCTGATCTGGAGAATAGAAGGGGGTGCAGTTATTGTCTTAGTCTGCTAATGGAAAAGATTTGCTGGGAAAGTCTCGAAACGTAGTTAGAGCCATGAAAAAGAGCTTTGGTTGAATGTGTAGCAATATTTGTGGGTAAAAATAGTAATCGAATCTTTGAAGGTGATTAAAGACCAAGGAACTAACTAACTAAAGTGTAAATTCCAGTCTAGAAGTTAGCATATATTTCAATTGAAATGCAAAGCATACAACTGATTCGGTCAGCTCCATAAGTTTTATATTAATTGCTTTGCAGACCCATTAATTAATGATTAACCCACAAAAGAGTGGAAAGCGCATAGACCCTTTGAATTTACTTCGTAGTCTTCATAAATTCGCTAGTCGTCAGCTCTTTCAATTGCAGTTGTATGTTGGCCCCCACAACAAACACACTTGCTGCTGTTGTTGTTGTTGTCGGATTTATTTTTAAAAATTATAATTTTCAAAAATAAAAAGGCCAGTTTTCGCTGGCTTTTTTTCAGCGTCGGTGCGACGACAAAAATAATGAAAATCACATGTTTGCTTGCGGCATAAAAATGGTTGTTGGTTTTAGTTTTGTTTTTGGTTTTGGTTTTGGTTCTGGTTTTGTTTTTGTTTCTGCTGCTCCCAGTTGAGTTGAGTTCAGTTCGGTTCTTGTTGGGCTGTCATTTGGCGTTTTGCTTTGCTGGCAGCACAAACACATATCTTATAGATACTTTACTATATATGTGCTATGCCTATCTATCTGTATGGCATATCTGAAATCTCAACCCATTGAAGCGTGCGCCATTCCCTGCACCTGATTGTCCCCACCTTTCGTCGGGTAAAGTAAATGTTACATGGGCTGAAAATTTCGCCACTTGATCGGTTTGATATATGTAAATATATCTCATAGGTACATATCTTGTAGGTTGGTTATTGCCAGCACTCTGCAGTTGATTTTCTATGAGCCGTTGCTTCAATTATGTCGTCGGTTGTTGTCGTCAGAATCGTATGGTCTATAGCATATAGCCTATAGCATATATAGGATATACCCCGTGGCCCAGCGGATCTTGGCTGCCTTACATTTTGGTAACAGTTTCGCGATTATCTATTTTTAGGCTTGCGAATGCAATTAATTTGCTGTCATTTCGGCCTCTCGCTGTTGTTTGTGTAATTTTATTTTTGCCGACTATTCTTGATATATCCCAAATAAGACAGGGGAAGATATATGCATGGCATGGGTGTATATATATAGACAAGTTGCTATAAATCAGGTGCGCGGGGACGGGGGAGAAACTGATTAAAAGGCAAGTCCCCATACAAAGTTACAGGTGATCTACAAAGTTCCCTTGTCGAGCACAGAGACCTAGGTGTGTATATGGTATAGATATACCCCTCGGAAACCTTCACGACTTCCCCATCTATCCGTCCATCCGTCCATCCATCCATCCATCTATCTGGCTGTCTATTTGGCGTCTGCGTCATCAACGTCATTGTGGATCTTGTGGATGTGGTGCTTCGCTCTGTGTGTCTAGCTGTTTATTTAGCTAATAAAAATTAAGCATTTAATTTATTTATTCAGATATGTTTGTGTGCACATGTTTTTGGCAGAGGCGAAACGAAACCAAAAGAAATGAAGCCAACGCGAGAATTTCCTTCCATTATGAATGAAATTTGTATTTGTGTATTTTTGGCTATGACATAAATTCAGAGCACAATACCGAAACAGAACCCAGCAGCAGAGAAGGCCACTTAATTCGATTGGAAGTTGGTAAAATCGGTTAGATTGGTAGGAGATTGGTAAAAGCCCTACCGAAAAATCCAAAAAAGAAGGCGAGACGAGACCATCGATCAAAAAATGTTAACTTATCGGTTGAAAAGTTTTTACGCCTCTTTTATTTATTTTCTGCCTCTCGTTTCCGTTAGCCCCAAAAATTAACAGCCAGCAAAAAGTAAATAAACTTAAATATTTTTCGTCGGTTTATCAGTCCTCTCCGCCTCGTCTGATTTTTTAAGCGTGTGTCAGCGTGAAAAAGAAAGCAAAAGCCAAAGCATGAGCACAGACCCCAAAAAGAAAAAAAGAATATAAACGAAAAAACGAGCCTAATACCTGGGGGTCTTCGTCTTATCGAGTCACCTAAAAAGTATCGATGACGAAACTGTCTCACCTCACGCTCTTTTCTAGATTAAACCCCTCGAAAGAGTGTTTAAAAATAGAGTAGAAAAACACGCTCAAGTGTCCAAAGGTTTGCCCCACACATCACATAAATACAGAAAGTGTACGCCGGAAAAAGTGGGCAACTGATTAGAAGGTTTAGCTAAAGTCAGTCAGTCGTCAGTCGACTGATTTGTGAATGGAATTCTCTGTGGAACTCAACCGGCTGTGATCGATGGATCGATCGATCGCATCACATAGCATAGCATCCCATCGAATCAAATCGGATTGGATGGGATCGAGTGGGCATTATCACTCGATCGATCGGTGGGCAACAATGAAACAACTTTATAAATTCACATTCTAGAATTTCTCCGCGGATGCAAACCGAATCGGAGAGCAATTTATTTTCAATAAAAACTGATATACTCGTACTCCTGCGTGTGTGTGAGCACATTCGCCGGATTGGGATTATCTGTCTGGTCCGATCAGTAAATACCGATGGGAGACGAGGCCAGACAAACAAACAACTTGAAATGTCAGTTAAACATTTTGTTCGGCAGGCGCGAAATAATACAATACGAATAAAAAACTAATAAAATAAAAAACAAGGAAAATTTATTTGATTTTACTTTGACAGTTAGTGCATTTATATATATTTATTTTTAGCACACTCGGATGAGAGATCAAAGCGATTCTATCTATAGAACGTTTTGTATTCTTCAATGAAATTCAAGAGGGCAGTGAAAAAACAGTATGAATTATAGCGTAAGAAATGAAATTAAATAAAAATTACTTTCATTGATTGGTTGTACTGTGATTAAACATTAAATATTAATAGACCTACCAACACCTTAAATAGATTTTAATGCTCATTTTCCTGTGATGTTTTCAAAAACACGATTATTTTCAATACTAATTCTTCCTGATTTCCGATCACTACCTATGTATGTATGTTCATTTTCGAGAAAAACATGTCACGATGCAGTCATAAATTAATCAGATATTCGCATGGAATAAACATATACACCAATTATTTCTATCAAGAACTGTGCATTTCCTGGCAATCCATTTGGCCGAAGGTTGGACGCCAAAACGTGATTAACTGAAATTGCAGCAATCGCTCGGCTATACGGCTCTATGGCTATATGCTTCTATGTATTCGAGATCTGGGAGATATATGCCCAGATATCTTGGCAGCTGTGGGGGCGAACTTACATTGATTTTCAAAAGCAATCCGTGGTACAAATTCCGTAATTAATCACCGTAGATGTGAGTTGAAAGTGTTGTGTAATCCTTAATTTTCGAGAAGTATCCAAAATGATGAATTCGTTTCTTTTGGGTGTAATCCAAAGGCGATTTGGAGAGGGGGGCTCTTCAGATGCTTACTCGCGATCGCGACTGCTGGTTTTAATTTAGCATTTATTAAAGGTGATTTTTCGCTTTGCTTTCTTTCGCATTTCATTCACAAAAGTAAATTTAATTAACACAAAAACGACGCCGGCGACGATGTTTGATTTTGTTATTATTTTTGCCAGCCGCGTATTTTTATATATTCGCTGGGTTTTGGTTTGGTTTTTGGTTTTTGGCGTGCCAAAAAAATAATAATAATCAACTTGGCGACCGGCGGTAGTGTTGTTGTGGTTGTTGCTTTTGTTGGTGGAGCAGCGAAGCTGGCGTCGCACAATCACACACAGATACACCAACACACCGAGAGCGGGGCCACGTCGTCGCCTATGTGTGCGTGTGTGTGCGAGCGGCGAATGTATCTGTGTATCTCGTTGCTGCGTGTGTGTGCGTCGTTGTCTTGAGTAAAAAATATTTTTATGCAATTTTATATATGTACGTATATATAGATTTATAAAAATATTTGTGTGCGCGAGAGACTGTTGTTGTTTGATTTTGTATTTGCTGTATTTTTATATTTTTTTTACTTTTTCCCAACACGTTTTGTATTTGATTGGCTTGAGTTGACTTTTTTTTGTTTTTTAAATAGACGTTGTTGATTTTCTTCGAGCAATTTGCATTTTTAGGCACATGATTTCCATTGGAAGCGATTGGTTGGTTGGCTTGGTTAACTATTTCTATTTCTATTTCCCAAAAATAAACACTCACTTTTCACCACACACAATATTTTCAAGTGATTGCTTGTTTTATATATATTCAATATATATCTGCGGGTTGTTTAGCGCGTTCTGGTAGTGAATTGTTTTGTTTAGCAGGTTATTGTTGCTCGATTTGCTTAATGATTTGGTTGCTTCGAAAAAAAATGTTGTAGTTATACAAAAAAGTGGCTTGCTTTTTGAGGAAATCGGAAAGACAGCGAACGCGGCAATCGCGGCAACCGCTCGTCACGAGGTTTTGAAGCGAAATGAGCCGCGGTCGTTTTAGTGCGACGTTCCCTCTGTTAGCCGCCTGTTAGCGCGCTGTTGACTCAAAAAGAGCCCGCTGTTAACTCACGGCGAAAAACTGTGAGAGAGGCGGCAAATTCGAACAGCGATCACTTTTTCCTCTTTTTTGCTTTAATTGAACGAAATTTTTCATTCTCAAAATGTTTGGATGTGTGTGAGAGAGCATTTGCTGAATGGGCGTTTTACTGGCGTTTTTGAAGGGGCTTTCAAGGTTTTACCCGATGCGATTCCAGTCGAAAATCTGTAGATTCATTTAAAAATATTTTATTTGCCAAAAATTAGCAAAGGAAACCCTTTTAAAAGGCTAAAAAACAAGCACAGGAAATGCTAGCGGCGAATTTGACTCACTCACACACGCTCGCACTCAAAGCAAACTCAGGCGAATGTATCTGTGTCATTCTCTCTCACTCGCGGGGCGAATTCAGCTCTTGCGACTATTCGTACTAAAAACCAACCGGACGTTGCCGCCCCTGGCCCCCCATAGCCCCCCCTCTCGACCACCACTGGTCCCCAAAGCCTCGCCCCCCTCTCCCACCGCCCATTTGTATCTGTGTGCCTTGGTGTGTTTGTGTAAAAAACGGAAATTGAAAATATGCCAACTTGTAGGCGCGCTCGCTCGTTTTCAAGGGGTTTTATTTCGGGAGGGGGGTGCATGGGGGTCGTGGCGAATTCATGCCAGTTTCTTTTTCATTCATTTAAATTTAAATGCAAACAGCGAACGGCTCGCAGCGCAAACAAACAACAGAGCAAAGGCAAAGCCAACAACAGCGAATGCGGCAAATACAGCAAATACAGGCAAAGCCAAGCGACAGCTGGGCCCCCCGCAATGTGCGAGCCCCTCGGCGACCCCCACGCCGCAGCCTCTGGCTGCTACCCACCATTAACCCTTTTGAGGCACACAATGTATTTTCTAAAATTAAAATTTTAATTTGTAACTATTTGTTACTATAAAGCAACTTTCCATCGTTTTAAGCCCCAGTATTTTCTATTCTTCTTACTAGCTAAATGCATATATTGAAATCATTGCGAAAGAATGCTATTTTCTATGAATATTTTCAGTTAAAAGTAGTAGGCTTCAATGGGTTAAGCAGCTGGATTGCCTACGCTGCGAATCCCCGATCCAAACAAGTTTTCCACGAATGGGTGTGCTGTCGTCGTCGCTTTTCCGGCCGTTGCGTGCATAAACTGGGTAATTTTCCCCGTCGCCAATTTGCCAATCACCTCTCGGCTCCGCTCATTTTCCATACTATCTGCGTTTTTCCCTCAATGAAATTTTCCTCTGGCATGTTTTCACTAGATCTGCAGCAGCATGAACAACAATTAATGTACAACCGCCATAAAAACGACGTTTGCCTTCTATTATATGGTTTAAAAACGTGGTTTTTTTTTTTTAATTAATATAACATTATAATATTGTACAAAAAGGATGGTATTATTTATATTGGTTAATAGAGAAACAATTTTAAGTTGGATAAAAATGTATACAAAATACAAGTGACGCCGACTGCGCTGCCGACTTCGTCGCGTTGGCTGACAATATGAATGAAAATTACGCACACACAGTGAGAGCGAAAGAGAGAGAGGCGAGAAAGTTGGGGAAAAACTCAAGATGTTTTTCCATGTGTGTGTTTCGGTTTCCAGCCATTCAGATGGTGCGAGTGTGTGTGTACGTTGCATGAGGTAAGCATAAGATGTTGTGCCCACGTGTGTCCATGTGTGCGTGGAAATGCTTCGCTCAGGTGGGACGAAGGTGCCAAATCATTCACACCAAAAGGTCACAGCCCTGCCAAAAAACACTAAAAAATCTGAAACTATTTTTAAAAATTTCCCTTCTAAGTTAAACATTACGAGAAAGTTTCTCTGAATTTTTAAAACCCAAATTTAAATAGTATTTTTACAATTCCAGATGATTCTTCCACATATTTCCACTAATTCTAAACTGCTGACATATCATAAAACAAAGCCCATGATATCAACAACTCATAGCTCTTGAGTATGAATGATGTTGAAAAAGCAAATGCAACAACACAACTGGCTGTTGTTGTTTTCCCCAGTAGTTGTTGCTCTCGGGCAGAGTTGCCATAAATAAGATACACGATTGAGCGGCGCGTGCGGCTTCAAGCTCGACAACTCTGGTTGGAAGCCTCCAACTCAAAACCAGTAGCACTTTTCTGAGAGAAAAATGTGAAAAATAAAATAAAATCGCATGGGTGTTGTCTAATAAGCCAAGTTTCGCGCTTGGGGA
The DNA here is from genome assembly GCF_016746395.2 of Drosophila simulans. Taxonomy (NCBI): domain Eukaryota; kingdom Metazoa; phylum Arthropoda; class Insecta; order Diptera; family Drosophilidae; genus Drosophila; species Drosophila simulans. The sequence continues at coordinate 3,371,550 of NC_052522.2, forward strand.
TCGGAATTCGAAGATAAGCTTGAACTTTCCCAAAAATGGGGAAGTGGATGGGTTCATTTTTTCTTCTTTTACTTTTTGTTACTATGGGGCGTAGTATCTGTAGAATACAAAATAAATAAATGGCATATTCCAAATGGGCACAGATACATGCAAATTTCTCGCTCACATAAAAATATCCCAATTTCAACTCTTTTGAGAGAACACTTCGCCGCACGGCGAATTCGCAAGTGGCCTCTCACCGATACAGATACGAATGCAGCGACAGATACAGATACAGATACATTCGCCTGCCGTTCGGCTTCGCTTCGTTTCGTTTCGCTTCGTCTTTTTTATGAATGAAATGAACGGGCCCCGATTATAATGAATGGAATTGGAGGTCTGCCCGACGCTCTGCCGGCCTCGTGGGCAAACACAAAATTGCCTTTTGCCTCTCTGACTTTGCAAATTAAATATATTGTTCATCTTTCATTTTTTCGATTTACCCATATATTTTCATCGAATATTGGTTAGCGTGCAATTTTTTAGTCCATTGCTTAAGGCGGTTACATATTTACTGGATGTCTTCGCCGCAGACGAGTCGTCGCCATAAATCAGCGTTACAATACGGAAAAAATACACCGTATATGGCAATTTTTTCGACCAGACTTTTGACACTGACTGGCATCAGTGGCGTAGGTGTGGTTTTTGTGCCCAAAACCCTCAAAAGCAAACCAAATAAACTTTAAAAATTTTGGTAAAATTATTTATAAATTTTAAAAGCCTGCTAAGGGCAAACCAAATTATTTATGTTTGCTAAATTTATACGATATATTGATATTACATGAACAATTTCTCAATATAATATACATTAGCTTGTTCAATAAATAATAAGTTTTATTTCCGAATCGAGATTTGTTATACGCCACTGTTTGACATAATTAAGTCTTGACAAAATTCCAGCCATCCTATGTGGGCGTCCCACATTTGGACAGATCTAGTCACAAAAACTAAGCAAAAATCAAACGGAGATGGGAAAAAAGAAACATTTACATAACACGCCTCATTTGAAGCAAGTTGCTCAGGTTTTCCCCCAGTTGTGCCCCAAACATGGCCGGTTGAATTGGGCCGGTCCGTATGTAAATCGAATTTTACCCCATCTAGAGAAACCCACTTTCTACGCACTGAGCAAATTTCCTCCAGAACAACAGCATTTCGAGTATCTGTATCTGAAAGATAAGAATTAGGGTTTATCATCGCCTGAGTCACGGAGCTAACTCGTGACTTGACCAAATGCAAAACAATAAACAGTTTTGGCATTGTCTTTGTTGTTTACCAATATTGATAATACCGGCGGTAAATATTTATTATAGTGGGAAATGTATTTCCTTGAAAAGATTTCCGTAGAATGTTTACAACAATAGCGCCTTAAAAGTAAGTGAACAATTATAGATAATTTTGGGGTTAGATTAAGTGAATAGTTCTTGTAAACAATTTTCCCCACAATCGATCATGAAGAATGTATTAATAAATTGGTAGATAACTGACTGGCATTAGAAGAATGAAAAAAAGATATGTTACAAAGAACCCTCAAGTAAGATATAACCCAAATAAGTAAGTCTAAGTATAAGTCCATGTATCTGTGACTAAACAATGTTACCCAGCGGAAGCCGCTTGTTTTAAATATGATAAAATATTGAAGAAATTTCAGCATGAATTGTCACATGGCATATAATGACATACTTTTGCCGAGCAGAATGCATATTTAAGTTACTTCCAAATTCGTCAAAGTAGGCTCGAAATCGAATTCCGAAGTGGAAGTGGCGGCTTTCCCTCCCGTCGGAGCTTTGCATATCATTGGCCGTCGGAACCCCCACATGAAAAACTATCTGAGAGTTGTGTTTATTTTTTATGTCTTCTCTCTATCAATATTTTAGCTAAACAAATTTGTGACAAACGCAAAATGACGATGGCAACGCCAACTCGCTTCCGTTGCGATCGATAAAGTGAAAAAGTGGTATAAATGCACTAAAGAAAATACTTTTACCAAATGAACATGAAAATACGTTGTATTTTGTTTAGAAAATATATAATATTCTAATGTTTAAAAAATTGTGAAACGCATCAATTTAATGTGAAGTAATAACTTCTGAATCTTCAAAAAACAATTGGATAGGTGCAGTTTGTAATTAGAAACTAGATTATTAGATTATATATTGTATTTTGTAGTACATTAAGATATATTCCAATCAAACACTTTCTACTAAGCTATTATTTTTACCGGTGCAAAATGCGAAAGAAAAGAGGGGCCGAGTTGAGATCCGAGAAAAGCCCACAACTGAAATTGGAACGCATAGCTCATATTTTGGATTTGAGTAGTTGGGGCCACGAAGGCGGGGGAGTTGCCCATGCCCACATGGCCTGGCCTATTCATAATTATATTGGAGGAGCCCCAGCCCCCGGAACCACCTTAAATGGAGCTCCACATGTATATGCGTATGCAGCGTGAGCCAAAAACTGGACACTCCGGCGGAAGCCATTTATGGCAAAAAAAAAAAATTAATACAAATAAGATAAAAAAAACCATTGGCACACCCGAGTCCAAAAATGCGAGAGGCACAGGGCCCAGAGGATCGGTTCGAATCGGATCGATATCGATGGCATAGTCCGTGGAATGCCAATGCAAAGCAGAAGGCGAAGGACTGAGGATTTGGGAGGCTGGAGGAGTCAACGGCGCAGACCAGTAGCCACATCCGCTGTCAAGTCTTTTGGGAAATTAACGCAGTTATTCACGCAATTATGTTACGCGACCGACCCGAAGAAAAGGTCTCCGACAGGCCCAGCCCAACCCAGAGCCAAAAAAATAAAATTAAAATAAGAAACCCAGGAGAGCTCACTCGCAGGGAATTGGAATTCCTGCGACGATCAGCATGAAATGTGCGCATTAGTCTTGGTCAACGCCAGTCCCAAAGACAGAGCTAATTGAACGGTACAGATTCAGCGAAACCTTAACCCTCTGGGTATCCTAGGGGTTTTAAGGGAACTCCAAAATGCTTTGGTTTTACCCAAAGTCATATAGGAACAGACCAAGACCTTGCATTAAAATATATACTTCTTATGACTTCTTCAACCATTAAAGGACTTACAAATAAGTGGGACTGCAATTCTTTGATAATTCCCTTTCTATAACAAAATAAGTGTATACATTTATATCCAAATTTAACATTAAAATCCTAATAAATAAACATAGAAATATATATAGAACTACATAATGTTGCAAAATGGGTTAAGTTTTTAAAATTCTTGCTGAGCCGCAGCCTCCATGTGAGCTGGCATAAAAGGCCAAAGTGTGTCTCAGCTTTCAGCCTTCAGTCCGATCTTGATTTCGCGTCATTATGATTCGCATACAGATTATACAAATTTCGAAAAAAGATATATATTCGGAGGGTAGGGTCTGGTTGGTCTTCATGTTTATGAGACATCTGCAGACAAACGCAGCGGGTAGCCGGCGAACGAAAACACGATCTCCATCCTCATCAGCCAAACCAATTTCATTTCGAGATTCGTTCAGCTGTCGGTATTTGTGGGCTACTGTTTCGAATTTTTCAAAGTCGCCAAATAATTTTAATGATCTGGCACAGCGAACAAAGTACTAAATTAACTTAAGAGCCTTCTTCCATTCACTTCGCCCCACTCTTCCCCCCACTTGGGGCAGTGAAAATGATTTATGGCATTCCAGAAAGCCTAAGCTCTAAGGCTCAAGATTGAGATTTGCTTTTTAGGTAGGAAAAAAAAGGGTACAGATAACAAATTTTTAAAATTAAGATCTATCAGACTATCGATTAAATTTTATTCTTTTACTTGTAAAATAAAGCTCAAGCTATAGTAGGATGTTGTTCATAATTGTATTAGCTCATCTGTTTGATTAAAGAAACAATGTAACGACTTTATTTTTATCGAGCTGATCTAGTTTTTTTCATAATATTGACTAGTATAAACTTCAAAACTTTTACAGAAATTTTATTCCCAATTCCTATAAATTATAAAATTCAGATAAATGAACATTGTAAAATACATTTTTTATGTCCTTGACAAGTCCTCGATAAGATCTCTTGCATAAAAATCACTGCATATAAATGACTTTTAATGTCTTTCCAACTGATGAGCACTGGCCACTTAACCTTTGGGTGACTTTTAGCACTCAAGAGAAGAACAAAAAGTCAAGATCCAAAGTTCCAATTGACAATGTGAATGACTTGAGACATTTAAGTGTTCTTCGACTGCGAAGGTATATTGATAGAGATGGACAAGGGACAAGGAAGCTACTCACCGGCGAAGGGAAGTTGCTTGATGGATGGGTTCTGGTTAAAAGTTTTCCTCGGCTCGGTAGACTCGATTGCAGATAATGCGGATAATTTGATTAGAGATTTTTTTGGCTCGGTGCAGCTCGCCTTTGTTCGTTCTGGTTCTTGGGGTTGATTGAGTTGTTTTGTTTTTCTGGTGGCAACTGTACTCAACGAGCTGCCTTGGTTAATTGATTAATAGCACGATTAATTTGTAATAAAGTTAAACAGGCTTACACTACGTGTGCTTATGTTATTTTAATGGGATAGTTTACTATTGTTAATTATTGTTAATTATTTAAAAAACGCGCACTTTTACTTGGATTCACTAAAATTACGCATACGCCGTGTGCGCATCTATTAATCGCTAATTGCGTTGTGTCTTTGAACATACAACTGTATATATATCGGGTATATATATTTGGTAAATAGTTTTGCAAGCACAAGTTCTCGGAGATTGCACGTTGAATGCAGCCTGACTATCGTCCAGTGACTGAGCCAATGTTGCACGACTTTTGCATCGGAGCTGCAGCCTCAGCCGAAGATTGCCGATAGGATCTCGTCCTGGAGGGGAAGCCCATTCGTTCGGCCGAAGGCCCCAAAATCCGAAACACGAAACGAAACTGCGTGGGCTTCGTGCGGCATTCGTATTGTTTTCCGATTTCGGCTTTTGCTGCAGGACTAATCCTGGCTCCTGGCTGCTGGTTGCTCCTGTTCCCAGCTCCTGGCTCCCAGTTCCCTCCATTTGCATGGCCATCCAGCCCCCACCAATTGCCTACCAACCCACCAGCCACCCTCCACCCAACATCCTGGCCTCGGTGGCGCGGCCAATGAGCACTCGGCTTTCAAGGTCGTCCGTTTGACGGCCATTTTGAATGCACCGCCACGTTCAATGGCCGCCCACTCACACACGCCTGCATTTCCTGGCCCAATGAGCTGGGCTCTGGCCCACTCAGTTGCCTTGGCAACGACCTTCGGTAGGCGTCGCCTCGACATTGGCCATGGCAGTGAATTTCCACTTGGGGGTTGTTGCAATTACCCCCAAGGTCGTCCGTCGTCCGTCAGCTGTTCGGCCAGGGTTGCCCTGCCTCCTGAAGGCGGGCTTATTTGAAAATTAGCCAACACCCTCTGCACCGCTCCCAAAGTAAAATCGAACAGCACACTCAAAGCTCATTTCGTTTACTGCCCCATAAATTAATCAGTGAAAACAATAAAGATTTCAATATTATTTCCAACGACATCCGGTCGAATGCGGCACCAAATTTGGCGGAAAGCAGCCACTTCGCCGAGCTCCACATATGGGCGGTACGCATCACAATATCTCTACATATATATTTGTATACATATATATAAGGAACATCAAAAGCTAAAGTCTAACAAGAAAGCTGAGTGAGCTAAATTGGAATCCAAAACGAATTTGGATTACTTTTTTCGGCGCTAAGAAAAGTTATTTTGGGATGGGTTGAGTTGAGTAAGATACTTTTTGAATAGTATTAAATAATAAAATATTTATTATATTTTAGATACCTCCCATGAAACAAAATAACTTTTTAAGATAAGGGTATAACCAAAAGAATTTCATTTGATTTGCTGCGGAGTTGGACAACTGGACATCTGCCATTGTTTGGACCCTAAATTGAAATGCCAACAGAAATGTGAATCATTCGATCAGATCAAACTCGCCAACAAAAAGTGGTCTGCCATTCAATTATATATACGTATGTATATTGACCGAAACATTTTTGGGCAAACAAATTCGAATAAATGAGTGTGAATGCGAACGGACAGAATAAAAATAAATGAAATTTCATTGAACGAAAATGCTCAATGAGAAATCCGTATGAAAGTTGGCCAAGTTGATGTCTGGGTGTTTGGCTCTGATGGCTTTTCGTGCATTCAATCCGCAATGAATACACTACCCCAGTCCATCAGTTTTCCCGCCTGACGTCACAAGTGTCCTAGATAATCGCCGCAGTGGCAGAGGTAACACATTGGCCTCGAGGTGAATGTCTAAACATGAACTCGAGGGCAATTTCAGACAGCCAAAAGAATAAAAATAAAAATCACACTCACAGCACAAGTGGCAGCTAGGCGCACGTGCAAAATATTTATTTGGAAGCCAGTTTTCCTCCAAGCAGATCCGTTCCCAATCCCACTTCCGTTCGACAATCGATGGGTTCTGCCAATTATTCGGAGTTTTAATTCTAAATTTCCGGAAAAAAACACGATTCTTCTAGCAGCAGCCAGCAGCAGTCAAACAATCTCTACGAATAAAGAGGAAAGAACCAAAATATTCCATGAATTAAGCCCTTTTTATTACAACATTTAAGCAACTAAACATTTTTATGCAATCAATGCTTCGTTAAGTGTTCTTTGAGCCTGTCAGTAGTTATCAAATCCATTTTAAAATCCTGCTAATTTCCATTTGACTTTTATTTCACCTTTTCATTCAGCCCACCAAATGCGCGGCAAGGACACTCAAGTGGCCATCGAGTCCTTCGCCATGCGGTTCGTTTTCCTCAATGAGTCAAATGCCGCCCACAAAAAACACAGCAGCGACACGAACGGCAACATCGGCATTCCCGCCGCGACAGCAGCAGCACGAAAGGATGAAGGATACAGGATGCAGGATGGGTGGTGGCTGGTGGGTGGTGGGTGGCGACACTTACCTACCACAGCCGCTGAAATCGTGCCCTAGTTCCACAGCCCTTTTGGTGTGGATGCCATCCATGTTGGCCATTAGTGCGCCTTGTGAATGAAAATCCTTGCTCTCGCTCTCGCACTCTCTTGGCGGTGGGGGTGGTGGGTGGTGACTGTTTTGCCACCCAGTGAGCCACGCTGGACGGGGAATGCCATTCTTGGATTTTCCCCAGCTTCGCGCATGTGCGTGTGTGTGTGTGTGTTTTGGCCAAGGCAAAAGTTGGCCAAGAAAATCAATGAATGAACCGAGGAGACACGTAGCCAGCCAAGGATGTTTATGTGATTTTCTATATGCAATCTTTATTTTTTCCTCAATGAATCGCACACGCTCGATGGGCATTCAGTTTGGCAGGGAAAACACAATTTCCTTTTGAAATTTTACTGCACCTCACGCCATTTAAGACGGAATTACGTGCCAGAAATAACGTAATGCGATACTAAAGCACTTGCAAATGGAACTTTTGCGAACCACTTAATACCGCTGCACTTCTACGTACATTGGGTGCTTTAAACTTTATTGCACTTTTTACGAGCCAGCTTGTATTTTTATTTTTTATTTTTTGGACAACGCGTCCGGTCGTTTTGACAGTTTAGAGACACACCATTTAGGTAAAGGGGTGTGTGAATAAAAATGTGAATTAATATCTGACAGACTAAAATGGCACTTTAAATGGGAATTATGCGAATGCAATCTTTGGCTAGCTTTCAATTGCAGAAACAAATTGTCTGCAGTGAAAAGTCATAAAATGCACTCAACTAAATGCAGTTATAAATAGCTCCAACTGAACTTTTCATTACTTCAGCTTACCTTGGTCCCTAATTGACCTGCTTAAGTCGCATATCCAATTTAAATCGACAGTTTCTCCTTGGCAAATCCTGCCCGGCAGCAATATCTGGTTCAAGCATCCCGTGGCACTTGACAGAACATTAGCTCGAGGACGAATGACGATGACGATGGCATGGGCGCACATCCTGCCGCACACACTTGGAACTTGGGCCACTTGAGCCCATTAAGGGCAGTACAACATACCGTTTGAAGGATACTTTGGTGCAGGCAGCAGCAGCAGCAGCAGCATTTGCGTCATTCACAAAACTGCGGCTCGTAACTTGCCACACACTTTGGTGCAGCAGCCGAGAGCAGTTGCTGCGACACAATTGTCCTTCCAGCGGCTGCTGGGTGAATGAACCTCCTCGGCGGATGACCCAGTTTTTTGGCTGCAGCAGCAGCAGCCGCCGCAACAGCATCTCCCCCATTCATCGGCATCCTTGTCGCGTTCAATGACACAGCGGCAGCAGCAACAGCAGCATCGGCGAACTGGCTATGAATGGGAAAAAAGGACCTCTGCGCATGCCAAGTGGGTCAATATCCTTTGGCGTGACGTCACCAGTGACACAGTTAACACAGCCTGCATAGTTGAATCCTCCACCTTCCCACCGTTCTTTGTTTTTCTTAACTTTTCCGTTGTACAACATTATTGCATTTATTTCTAATTTGGCTCTAACAAAAATCGCAGGCAAAATGGATGTTCGCAAAAGGCGTTATACAAAAAATTTGATTTAAAACCATTATAACAGAGTTCTTCAAGCGACAACTGCAACGACGGCTACGGCTGTAAACCATAAAAATGAAACTAAGCTTAAGAGAAAGGATCCTCTGCTCGGGACTATAGAGGATTCACCACAAGCGCACACAGTCTGTAGTTTGATAGGGTTCTGCTTCCTTCCAGCGAAAATCTCTCGTCTGCTGCACGTTTGCGATTTTGGCAGGCGAAATCGCTTAGAGAATCTCGAAGAGCTTCTTCAGCTCCACCATCAGCGCCCAATCCGCCTTGATCAGGTCGTCACGGAAGTAATCCTTGCAGGCATCGATGCTCTGGCGAGAGATCTGCAAGGAGAGTTCGAAAAAATGCCATGAAAAACTTGAGAAATTTCAATAATTAAAAGTCCATTAAGCTTCAAAATGGCAAACCCCGAGTGAAATTGTAATTTTTTGGCCCGTGTGTCTACAAATGCATATTAATAACACGCTGCGCTACACATAAATCATTTGCATTGTGAGTTCAGCGAATATGTATAATTGGAACGTGCCAATTGTCATAACTCCAAAGGGAGATTCGAGATGCGGACAGGGCGACTGCTCCATCAATCAAACAACGGGATGGCACGTGTCTCCAGCTCGGGGTCTCCAGTTCTCCTCCGGCTCCACCAGTCCTATCAGCCCCACCAGCTCCGCACATACCCCGACATATGGCGCATAACAATTAAAATCATTTTGTACAATACTTTTTTCCATCTTTTTCGTATCCGATTCAGCTTGAGTTTATGCCCCGGCAACGCTTTATCGAAGCTATTTTAGTGTCGCCAATTTTTATGGCGCCTTTTTAATGCGTTTTTTAATGCCTCGCGTTTATGGCGAGCAGTCTGAAGACCTCATGAATAGTTCCACTTTCAGGCCCCCCAAAAGTCTGATTACAGCACGCCCTTGATAAAGACAACACACTCTCTGTCCTTTGTCTGCCATGTTCCCCCGCTTAATTATTATTTCCATTTCCATTCCCATCTCTCTCTTTTTGTTCATTTTTGGCGCATCGCATATTAATTAGGCTCGATCAATGGTTTTGATTATTGGAGCCGTACATATTTATGTACAAAAGATTTCTCTAAACGATAAAGGGGCATAAAGCCCGTCAAGGAGTCCCCATTTATGGCCATGCATATTAAATGCCAGAATGGGCGACTCTTTTGTCCGCAATCCGAGAGTAGAAGGATATGGGAGGATTCAGTCGTTAAAAACCGAGCCTGAGTTTAAGTATACATCGATTGCTTATCTATGACCCGCCTAAATTAAAGTTTATTTGCCTTGCTGATTTCGTTTAATAGCCCCTTTGAGTCCGGCAATCGGATAAAGCTTAAGAACTAAAACCTACTGACTGCTTGCAAGGGATTTTCCATTTCCACGAACTGCACCCAACTTAGTTTCCACTGAAAACCCCATTTAGCTGCCCTCTTAGCCAAATCTCGACTAATTGCAGCTATTTTTAGCTCCCACAAAGGCCTTGCACAGCTTTCTGACTGAGCCCGCAAGGCCGCAACCAAAGTCGTGTATGGCTGACCTCAGCTCCAATTTTAAAGGGGGGTTCGACGAGCTTCTGGGCTGGGGCTGTTGCTGGAGCTGGGTTCTCCGCTCTCTGCTCCATTTTGGGTCGCCGAATGCGTCATAGCTGATAAACGGCGAGTGCACAAATTAAAGCCGAAAAAAAACACACAAAACACCGCAAACGGCGAAAACCGAAGCCGCTGCAGAAACACACACCCAAACTGGGTCGACATCCGAGGAAACTGGGTTAGCTCGATGGTGACGATGCTCCGGGGGTCAGTGAACTATGCAAGTGCACTACCGTGGAAGGTAAAACGTGACGTCAGCCGGCAACTGGGGTCAAATAGAGCGCTAAATGGATACACATACATCTGGGAGCGGGAAGGGGTCACTCCTCCCGTGGAACGACCCTGCATGCATAAGTACGTATCATCAGGTCAGCCATGACATAATACCCTTTCATGGCTCCTCCCAGGTTCTTGCACAGCCATTGAGGTCTATAAATAGTCGGGGAGTCTGTCAATTCGGGGTGGTGGCATACAACCTAATAGCTTTTGATGGAGCCTGCACTGCGAAAAGCCCATAAGATGAGCGATAAAATAATAATGTGATGGCCTAATTAGATTTAATTTGGAATGGCCCATTTGGCCTTTGCTTGCATTACTCCCATCAATGCTGTCAATGAAATCGAACTGAGATTCTATTCGTGCGTAAATATCCATGGTCAAGCATGATTTTTGGCAGTGCAAACTATATCATTCAATTTGTAGGCCTAAAAATACATCTATTCATCTTTGTTTTTACGCCGCATTAATTGAATAAAGCGCGCTGCCAACTAAATGGGCAATTAGCGCCGCCTGGCGTTTTGACGTCACCGATGTCACCCGCTGATAAGGGACAAAAATGAATCGAAAATTAAGTTAGCTATCGATTTTGGTTTTCAGCCACCCCAATCTCACCCCTCCCACTCCCACTCCCACTCCGGCACCACCCACTCATCAAGGGCGCTTGACGTCAGAGCTGGTAAGTAATTGTTAATCAAATGATTGAACGAAAGGAAGTTGCAAAGACCTCTCAACGCCACTTAAGCCAGTTAAGTCATCGATCCGAGGCGTTCGTTGCTGTTGTAGCCACTTAACACACAACTTGGCCATGTAATTTGATAAGCCAGCTGGCCAAAGTGGAAGTGACCAAGGTGAAGAGCTCCGAAGGTCTGAAGGTCCGACGGTTTGAAGGTGTGAGGTGGCGCAGAGGTGAAGGCGAAGTGGGCCTGCACCTGGCCATCGGACAAACGGACCATCCACCCAATCCAGGTGCAATTGACAACTTTGGCACTTCCCCGTTGCGATTGCTCGATAGCCGCTGCTGTTGAACTCAAGTGATTTGCACTCGAAATCGCACTGAATAATGGCATCCGGCATTCGCTCAATTACGGCGCATTGATAATGAAAGTCCTAAAGCTTTCGCGAAATTAATTGACTGAAATGCAATATTATTCTAGCAATCCATGCGTACTTCAATCATTTCATTCAAATCATTTAATTAAGTTGAAAGGTTTGCTTCTACGACCAACTTCATTGCATATTTGTGGTTTAAATGTACTTCATCAGAACTGGGTACACAAGAACCGAGTAAAAACACCAATAAATATAGCTGAGGTTATAATTGCACCACTTCAGATATCTAATCCATTCATAAACACATGCCCACCAAGCGATGATAGTGCGGTTTCTCACTTCCCGACCATAATGCACTCGACTCGAGTCTATCTCGAGTTCTAAGTTGATTCTTCCGCTCCCGAATTCTATGAATGTATTCTACCGCCCATTGTTTTGAGTAACCTAAAGTGGAGGGTTCTTAAATATCGATAGATGGACTTACCTTGCTGATCAGCATATCATCGGCCTCGAAGTGGCGACCAAACATTTTGGGCGATTCCCCGGGAATCGGATCGATTTTCACGCAAATCTCTTGACCCTTGCGCGCGAATTCGATTTGCTTGTGATTCGATTCGATGGAAGTCACGATTCCAATGTCCACGAACTGCAATCAAAGAAAAGAAAAAGAGAAGAATTGCTGGTCAGTGAAATTGTGAAAGTGATTTTGGCATACGTGGCCTACGGGGCGTATGTGTAATGTTGCGGCAAATTAGAAATAATCAGATGGCCGCAGTGAACTTTTATGGGCTGGGACTTCCGCATGTCGCCGTCTGAATCGCTGATAAGTTTCACCAGCCCGTTTAATATGCCAAAGCCGTAAAATAACTCCACGTTAAGCGCTAAATAAAAGGTTTGCCAAAAAAGTAGAATAGGCCGTGTGGGTGGGTAACCAAATGGGTGGTGGATGGGTGGGTCTTATCAGCGCATCTGGCGCAAGTTTCATATGCGGTGACCACTTCCTCAATTCCACTGATAAGCTCGTGGGTGGTGTACACTGTACACTGCAAGGCGTATCTATGCTTTGCCTACATTTTATTATAATTTAAAACTAAGAGAAATTTACAACCCATTATAGTTAATTTTCGGTTATTGAAAAGTTTACATTTCTAATAAAAATCAAATATAAATTCCTTTCGGGCCAGTGATTTTCTCGCTGTGCATGGGCTCCTATCTCGATGGCCTAACAAAGTCATTGAACCAAATTGTAACATGTTTGTTGTCGTAACCCGTTTGCACTCGACAAAAACAAAACAGGAAACTGTTGCCAACGTCGCGTTTCCTGTGGGCGCCCCAATGGCGTCGACGTCGCTGCCCTCGTTCGTATTTCATTCAAACCAAATAAATTATTGAAATTCTTTTTTTTTTTTTTTGCTATTGCTGTTCATGTTGTTGCTGTTGTTGTTGTTGTGCTGGCCTGTTGCTATCGGTGCAAATAGCTACATAGCACATTTACACACCCCCTAGAAGGAGAAAGACGAGCGGGCGAGGGGATGTGGGCGGGGGTGGGAGCATTTGTCACCATTTCCTGTCGTTGATTACTCATACGCCCCGTTCCACGTCTTCCGTTGCGGCGTCTTCGCGTTTTCGCGCTCTCTTCGAAATTTTCATTAAATGTGTTAATTTATTTCCATTTCCACACAATTTTTTCTTTCAACATTGCGCTTCTGCGGTGCGAGCCGGCAATTTTCGTCTTTTATGAGAGCAACGAAATCATCCCAGTGGGGGATATTTATGATAGATATGGTATGTATATATTTATATGTATATATGCTGCCGAGGAATATGGCGAAAAAACAACCCGGCCCATACCAAACTCGCACCAAATGATGAGAGGAGCAATTGATGGGCCTGTTGATGCAAGTGGCAAAAAAGGAAACCGACTTCGAGGCAGATAAATCGGTTTAGATTAAAAGTTCGTTTGGGTTTCTTGTTTTTACCTATGCATTACGTTTATAAAAGCTTTTAAATTTAAAGTAATCCTTATTTGCAGAAAGTTATCAACAGAAGAAAACTGTTCTTATGAACATCTAATTTCCAATAATTTAATAGATTTCTAGGCCTATCAAGTCAATTAATTTCCAACTGTAAGCTCAATTTAGAACGACCAAAATAGTTTGTTATATTTTCTGCTTTCGATGCCAAAGAAAGCGAATTTTTTATTGGGCATTAAGAAAAAATTCGATGACGACGCGGCCGTCTCGTGTCGCCGAAAAACCCCAAACAAGTTGACTACGAAAACAACATTTTACATTCCTCTTTTTTTTCCCCCAGTTCGATTTTGTATATTTTTTGTACAACTTTTTCTGGCTAGCAGATCGCTTGGCTGTGTGTGTGTGTGTGTGTATCGGCGTTTATCTAAAAATATGATTTATATATTTCGTGCAGACCGGATGTCGTCTATTTTCGAAAAAAGCGCTGCTTGTATGAATGAACGAAAACAACAAATCGAAAGCGAACAAAACGAGATTCAAAAAGCATTTGGCTTTTTGTAAAATGTTTGATGGAGAGCGGCGACCAGAAGAGGGACAAACACATAGATTGTGTGCTATCTTTATTCTTTTTTGGGCAGCGCAAACATTTTAGTGACACAATTCTCTGATTTCTTTGCAGCTTGTTTATGCTGTTGTCAGCAGGAAACACTAAATTAGTTGACCGTAGAGAGAATTACCCCATATATATACCGCATAATATATACATATGCACACATTTTATATGTGTCAAAGACGAATATTCGCAACATCCGTCGCGCGGGGGACTTAAAATCAAATCTTTCAGGGCCTTTGAGTCTGCGCAGCTGCAACTTCGAGTGGCCTCGAAAAATACAAAATATAAAACGGTAGCCACATCAATTCTCCCAATCTCGGCTGCCGGTCTTGGATTCTCCTCAACCAAATCTTCAGCCCCTCGGGGCTGCCGATCTACGCTATTCAAATGGATCGAGAAGTCTGGGGCCCCACGAACTTGCCTACGTCATGTTTTTCGAGGGAGAAAGAAGAACTTGTCGCTGATTCGAGTTTTGGCCGCAGCAAGTCCCCAGATTTGAGGAAGCATTTATATAGTCATCATCGCCGTGATCGCTATGAACATGATCACGATCCATCCGTCCACGGACCACCAGATAACCCCACTCATCTGCCTGCCCACAACTTTCGGAAGGTAGAGATGGAGGAGGAGGAGCAGATGGCAGCTGGAAAACAACCTGAGGAGATCTTGGTAGCTGAATGACTGGGGAGGGGGAATTGGAAGAGTAGGTGTGCGGCAACAGGGCTGCAGTGTAGGAAAGAAGTTTGAAATATATTTTGTATGGTTGAACAAATGCATACTGTGATGTTAAAAGATAGATATCATACGAAACTATATATATATATTTACATATACATTACATTCTGTTGTTGCCCAACCCTAACGCTCTCCAACCTTTCCACCCAGCTAGCCAAAACTGCCAGTTGTTTGGACCTGAGCTCAGCTCGAGTCATGCAACGCCAAGCGACATGGCTTTCAACGGCAATAACAATGCCAACAACACCTACCAAATGAGCCAAGACAGACCCCTTTGAGCAGAAGTCTAGTCATGCTCATTAGCATCTCGAATCTCCATCTCCATCTGCGTCTCCATCTCCATTGCTGCAGTGCAGCAACGCCCACAATCAAGACTCGCGGCTCGTAGGAGGCCGAAAAGAAAATCTTTCACTGACAGGAAGTTGGTGGGCAAGCTCATCATCGCCGTCATCGTCATTGCCATCGAAATTCAAGTGAGTCCCAGGTGGGTGTCTGTGTGCTGTTGCCAAGGTGTTAAAGAGCGGCAGCAAGCTCCACTGATTAGAAATGATTAGCGGACAGAGCTGTTATTAATTTCGTAGTTTGCGCCACTCGAAAAGCGAAAATTAAAGCCCATTGATTATTGTTTAATTTGTTTGGGTTAACGTCGTGTTATCGGACATCGGAAATACTTGATAGATACCCGCCAGCTGCTCGGCATATGGCCATTAATCAGGCGTGTCAATAAAGTGGGGCCAAGTATCCTAGCCAGGCCCATATGCATATTAGCCCGAGTGCAAAACAATCAATTATGCGTCCAGGTGAATGAAACTGAAGCGAATGAGTTTATGGAACCTCTCGATTGAACAACGATAAGAATCGAACAAAGAATATACAAAAATAACAAAAAGTGATAAGAAAGCCTAAGATGCAAGCCTAATTGAACTCTGTTCGGGAGGAAGTGATTGCGAGTTGTTGACTAGCCAGGTGAGCTATCAGCCAAACTCGTATCAAGTTCAATGCCTGAGTTAATAACTATTATTAGGTTCTTTCCCCGATTGTTGGCCTAGGAGTCTTCAAGGTTCTGGCGTCTCACAATGCGGCCATAAAATATTATTTCTTTGACGGTTTTCCCCTGGCCAAATAAAATAAGCTTCAAGTAGATTGCCCTGTTTGCCAACGTAAATAGAGTGCGCGGAAGTCAGCTATTTCACCATCTGCTTGAAGTTGTGTAAACAAATATTACACTTATTCCGATTTCTAAAGAGTATTTTTATGCAAAAGAATCCTTAGGGCACTTTGTCAAGAGCGTTGTTATGAGAAGAAAATGAGAAAACGTTATCGAGATATCTCTAACCTGACCTATACTACCAGCAAACTTATTAAAACCTTTTATCTCTCAGACAAATTCTTGTAAAATGTATCTTGGAGTCTGATGATGCCCGTCACAAGATAATGAGCTATCTCAAACAGTTGCGATAACTGATAACACAACTTTGGGAACTAGTCACATGGAAATCTTACTAGCCAAATTGTCATCACTTTTGGGCTGTTGGTTTATTGTTCCACTTAGTCCAAATATTTTTGCGTAGGTGATACGTCCGCTGTTTATAATATTCTCCTCTTTTTTATAATTTTTATGGCCTGCAGCCCGAAAACATTAAGCGATTAAACAAACGTCAATTAAGTATATTTATTTTGGGTGCGCGTGTAAATGGGTGAAAAAAGGGGAAGAAGCAGCTGAGAATAAGAACGTTTTTATGCCAGTTTTCCGTCGGTTTTTGTGCAAATTCAGCATTTCCGGCCAAGAAAAACTGAAATGTGACGAAGGCGACCAACTGACCGAGCAAAAGCGAAATAAAACCAACAGAAAACAGCAACGACGACGTCAATTTCCAAGCCGCAAAAACAAAGGCAAAAAATACAACAAAATATAAAAAAAAAAAACCAAAGAAATACAGAGAGCGGCGAGTAATTTGCTAATTACGCTAATTTCTTTTGTTGTTGCTGGTCCGTCTGCTTTTATTGCAATTGCCATTTGTAATAGCAGCCATTGTTGCTGTTGCGCCGCCTGTTTATTTTCATAGTAAAATAAATATATAAGGCAATCGTACACAGGAAGAAAAAATGCCATATTTCACCAAACATTATCTTTATAAATTTTAAAACTATTTATTCCTGTGAATTTATAAATATATCATACATTTATTGAAACGAGCAATGCTATTTTGGCAATACAAAAGTATTTAAGATAAGATTAAAGTATTTTGTAGATTAAGATCATGAGAATATATATATCTTTTTAACCAGTTATTTATATTCAATGTACACCTATTAGATGTGCCGTGTAGTTGCAGATACATGAAGACGGGGCAAAAAAAAGCGCGTATCTAAGCGGATTTTACTATCTTATCGTTTGTACAAATGAGTGTGGTTGTGTTTGTGCGAACGTATGTGAGTGTGTGTGTGTTTTATGGTCGTCGGAACCTAAAGCTACCCGCAGCACCACCCACCGCCCACCAACACCCCTCATCGGCAAATGGCCTAGGCAATAGTCAAGGCAACAACAGGAAATAAGCATTTTTATGAATGAAACGAAAGCGAGACACAGACAAACAAACAAATAAAGACGCGCACATAGATACACACTCATACATGGATGAAGGCACTCAGTGTTTAGTGCAAATGCTTAGCTTAAATACCGTAGACGATGTAAAACCATAACCACTAGTTAGTTTAAGCATTGGGTTCAGATAGTAATCTCCTTGGATATGACATCATAAAGAGGTCTTAAAAACTTCACCTCGCTTTATAAGTAATATACTAAATTTATAATGCCCAATAGTCAGTATCTAACGAACTATAAATCACGTACTTTCGCCACTCCACCCAAACGATATTTACACCTTTTGTGGGGGAAGCACTGCTTTTGCTGTAGAAATTTGTGTTTGTAGGTTTCATTCACAAGTTGCAACCGCTCGTTGTGTTGTTGCTGCCACTATTTGTTATGGTCTGTTTGCTCTATTTTATATTAAAAGCTTTTATTGCGGCCGTATCCGATAGATACAGGCACACTCGGCATGGCAGAGTGCGCCCACATGTCTTCCAACTGTTCTATTACGAAATCTCCGACGCTGGCCGCTTATCATAATAAGATACGAATGTATCTAGTAGGTGCTGGCTTGGCCCATTCACAGCATTCGCATTTCATTCATAAAGAGAATTTCCGTTTTCCCGCGTTTCGGCACGTTCAGTTCCGTTCAGGAGCACACCTGCCTTATCTCCGGGGGTTGCTGTACCCATCCACTTCCTACTGTTCGGCATTTGCTGGCACTTCCCATTCGGATCCTGCACTTCCGATGCCCCCGCTCGAGGATTCTCCTGACCCCTGACTCCGAGCAGCTGGCAGCCTCAGCACACTTATGCCATGAGTACTACTACTCTACGTTTGCTATCTCTTTTCGCCGCTTGGAAAGGCATTTCATTCATAAAGTTGTGGGCTTACACATGCAGAAAAATTTTCACTTTGCTATACACATATTTAAATAATCATAAACTCTATTTGTAATATATATGGAATCTTTGTATGAATTAAAACTGTATTCAAACATACTTTAGTTTGACTAAGATTTTTCTCTTTTTCAAATTCACTTTAATTTAATACCAGTTATTTTTCTCAGTACAGCCAATTATTTGGTTCCTACGTGCGGAAGCATTCACTTCCGTTCTACTTCCGTTCTGCCTCGGCCAGCTGAAAAAACTGCAGCTGGCTGTCTTTGGACCGCCGACAATCCGCTTCCGCAGCTCTTTCGCCATCTACATACGTACTTACGGGCAACCACCCCAACTTCTTTTGTATTTAATTACTGGTTCCGGTTCTTAGCGCTGTTTCTATCGCTTCATCGCCGTCCTCCTTACCATCATTGTGTTTGTTCTTCGTGTGCCCCTTGTTGTTGCATTGTCCAAAGTGTTCTTTTGTCGCACACGTAGTAACCGTAGAAACCGATTTGAATTCTTAACAACCCCGAAATGGCGAAAGATGACGCAGTTCCGAAACCCAAGAGGAAGTGCCCGGAAATAATCACTGATTGTAATCTGAACAGTGAGATACACTTCACGGGTCCTCAAATGCGATGCGTAAGTAGATCTTAAGAGATTTTCGGGTATTAGTCAAGCTATAGTCAGGGTGTTAACTTATGTGTCACGCATAGATTACATTACATTACATTTCAAACTGGCAATTTGAATTGAATAGAAATTGTTGTTACTAAGTGGAAATCTTTTATCTGTAACTCAACAAAAATGTAATACTATCATAAGGGTATTTTCCAATGAAGTATCTATATATTTCCCCCATTACAAAATTATCTTTCACAATGCCAAAGCTCATAAGACTCTTTCACTCAGCAAAGAATCATTCATTCACCGAAAAAGAACCGCGTAGATCAACTCGGTTCTTATTGCGGCGACAACGGAAGTCGTAAGCCATGAAGGCTCAACAACTGAGGCAGTCGGCGAAATAAAAAATAATACTTAAATCTCGAACTTAAATGCCCCATCAGGTCCGAGAATAATCGAAAATGGGGTAAAGGGGGCTGTAGGGGCCGCAGGGGAGTGGAGACACCCTTACCTACTTAAACTTAACTCACAGCCCATAAATTAGGCAAGATCAACAGAAATCGGATGCAAGGAGGAGGAGGAGACGAGATCGGTGCGACGAGCAAGGCAAACTGCTACTATATAAATATACGTGTATATATAAATCGAAAAACTGCAAGAGCCCAGGGGCCATTTAATTAACAAAAACCAGCAGTAGCAGCGCACCGAATGAGCTTTCATTTCCGCTACAACCGCCAGGCACTTGGGGCATGAATGAAAATATTAAAAGATATCGATCGCCGGATCGTCGGTCTTCGATTCGATCTCACTTGCCACCATCACCATCACCACCACCACCGGGTGCAACCGAAAACTCTTTATGCCACCAGATTTCTGGTTTCTCTGCGGTTTGGGTAAAAGCGAAGGCAACAGCAGGCCGCAATATAATATCTATATACACATATGCAAGACGATTTGCAAGTGATCTGCCACAGTCTGTCTTCCCGGCTTTAAAGGCCGTCTTTAGGAGGCGAACAGATTGAAGGCAGCCACAGTGGAGATTCATACAACTTATTCGAGTTTTGAAGTTTTTAGAAGCCACTTAATATTATACTGAATGAAGTGTCTGTAGAACTAGATTCTTCAAATTAAGAAGCTTAAGGATGTCAGCTCTTTTCAAATTTGAAAAGTTTCTCTTATGGAATTAGGACTGTAGTAGCCTTAGCTAGATACCCCCTGCATAAATTGCTCGTAGACACGTACACACTCACATCGCAACGTCCATATGTTAAGTGACTGACGGATTTGGATTTGGCGGTGGGTAACGCCTCCAACTTCCGTTTGCTGTTTTGGCTTTGGTTTTAAAGTGCAGGCAGGCATTCAGTCGCAAGAGGGAAAATAAATGTATTCCCCGGTAGATGTTGATGCAGATGATCGGCAATGGTGATGTTGATGGTGATGGTGTTGGTGATCCACTCGCTCCTCCATTCGGCGGTCGGATGATGGTGATGTCAGTGGGAGACGACGCGGATGAGAACGAGGATGGGGATGTGCGAGAGTGGGGCGTGTTTGGCTTAGATTGTGCCTTCGATAAAGTGAAACTCTTTGATGTACGAGCACGGGGGCTGATCGAGGCGGATCTGATGAGACCGGAGGATAAACAACGGCCGCGGACTTAAAAAGTATAAAAGAGCAGCGAAGATTGCCGGATCGCTGCTTAATTAGCCGCGGTGACCCTCAAGGCTAAGTTTCCAAAAGGTGGATGATCATCAACAACAATTGGCCTGATGATCGGTGAAAAGGGGAACTTTTAATTGAATTCGATGGGGAAGTTGATTTTTCAGTGAGGAAACAATACTGAGATCATCAGCATTTCCCTAAACACGACTGATCAGACGATGGGTTTGTGTTCTGTGTTTACCTTAAAGCTGTGGAAATTTTCGATTAGCAATTAAGGTGTTTATTGTTCATTTTAAATATCAAGAGGACGCCCTGGGAAATGGGAATGATCTTTGCACTTTTGTATACCATAAGTAAAAACGTATACAATACTCACTTCTTTATAACTTAATCTAAAGAACGTACTTAATGTACTTCGTATATTTAATAACTTCCCCTACAACATAGTTGCTTTCAATCAACTTCCTTGCTTAACCTCTGACTGTCCATTGATCCCTCACCCTTATTAACCCCATTGAATTGTCGGCAGCCGTATCCCGTTACCGCATTTTGACACTTGCAGTCCCCAATTCTCAGGGGTTAAGGGTTGAAGCACCGGCGGCGGTCAGCCGACAATGGTCACCTGTTTAACCCCCTGGGCCAAAATGTAATGACAAGCCCCAGAACGGGAAGTGGAAGTGGTTTGGGCTCAGTCGTTACTTTCGTCGTGTGAGAACGGATGTTTTGGCCAGCTTGAAACAATTACGCGGTCCGAGAAACAAAGGCCAGAAACCAAGTGATCGGACTGGCCTGCTATTACAGATTTAATTATATAATTAATAAATGTAATCAACGGCCAGGCAAAGACAAGGGCCAAAGAAGCGACCATCTGGCAGAGAAACAGAGCAACAGTCGCCGGCACGCATGCGCAGCAGCATCGAAAGGAAGTTGTCGCTGGGAGAGAAGAGCAAAGGGGCTGCCGGAGGCCGGAGAACTGGAGAGATCCCCAACCCTTTCGCAGAAGAGCTCCCCCAGCTGCAAGTCAACGGAAATCGCAAAGGCAAAAAAGCAGGCAGGCAAAAGCGACAAAACAGCCACGACGGCGATGGCCCAGCATTCTTGGGCAGAAATGAAGTGCACATCTAAAGTAGAATTGGATCAGGTCGGGGGAATGGACATGGACATGTGGGTCTGGAGCAGGGGTTGTAGCAAACGATCACATGTGTGTGCCCACGGCGCATGAGCTCAGATTGTGGGGGCTTGGTGGATGAGCTACAGAAGGTTAAGTAAGTATATTCAGCTTGATGTCTCGAGCTGAATACCCAATTTAAAGAAAAAACTAAAAAACCAACCCACAAATACTAGATAAGTCACTTAGAAGCTCGATTTTATTATATCTTTTTTGTCTATTAACGGTTTCCAAAGCCGACTCTAATCTATTGGAACAAATCGTAGGGTATATTCCGCACAAAAATCAGTATTAAAGCTGGCAAAAAGCGAAAAGTGGCCAATAAGAGCGAAGAAGACCGAGAAGGAACACGTTAAAAAGAATGACGATGAATGACGGGAAGCGCACAGCTTAGCAGCGCTCTCTTGGATAATTGAGGAAGTTATAATTGCCAATGAATGCCTCCTGCTCCTGCTCCTCCATCTACTCCAGCTACAGCTCCAGCTCCTTCTCCTGGTTCGAAGTCAAGAGCGGTGCGGGGAGCAGAGGACATAAACCCTTTTGGCACAAGATCGCAGAAGCGACAAAAAGCGACAGAGGTGGAAAGGAAACAGTTGTTGTCTTTGGTCTTTGGCAACGGGAAACAGGACATGTCTGCGCATAAATTGAAATGAGTGTCGTCGTCGTCGTCGTTGCTGCTTCTTTTTTAGCCAGTTTGTATCATTATCAACGGAAGGACAATAATTGAGGGCCCGCCAGTCCCCGGCGGTTATTATGTTGGAATTCAGCAAAGCGTTTTGCGACGCAATTCGTTCGGGCGATGAGCTAATAACTATTCGCCCAGCTCCCCAACACAATTGCATCACGCACATCCAGAGAGAATATAATGAAAATATAACCGCACCACCTGTGTCAACAATGAAAAGCTGCCCCGCCAGAGGTAGCAAATCAAACAAACAGCTCATCGGGTCTCCTTATTATTATTATATACTTGATACTTTACACGATTCCCAAGACAACACACCACATTTTCAGAGACAAGGACTTTCATTGTGCCTCCATTGTGCGCATAGAAGAAGAACCCAAGATATCCAGATATCCAGATACCCAGGTCCCCAACAATCGCGATCTACAACGCCGATCTGCAGCACTCCTAAATAAATGCGTGCCTATTGAATGGAACCTTTTGTGGAGCGAAGCTCGCAGAATAGTTAAATATTTGCCAGCGAATAGATTGTGAACACAACACATAAAAAAATACAATGAAAGTTGGATTAACTATTAGTAATATAGATATGGAATGGTTAAACAGTTAAACCTGCTGATGAATCTTGGAATAAGAAGGTAGATTTAAAATCTTTAACTTTGAAAATTGGAAATATATATATACGATCTTATAGAGAATAAGCTTAAGTTTTTTTTCAGTGCACTTACCTCCTTGCTGGGCACGCAAATTGGAGTGCCCACTTTGACAATGCCGTTCTCGACCATCACGCCCATCACGATCGGATCTCGGCTGTTGAATACGAACTGTGGCAGTATCTGTGGGATGGAATCGAAGAGATAGGAGTCAGAGAACGGGAAATTAGATCAATGACTGTTAGATAGACGCTGTTTTTGTGGGGCATAACTATAACTAATAGGCGGCTCAATCGGGCTAGATCGATAACGATGGGTCCCGCTTCTAACTACTTTTTAAATAATGCCCGATAATTATGGTGGCTTAGGCGATGTAAGCAACGGATTTTGCAAGATAACATAACTATGTGTCTGCTATGATATGGGATACTCTATAAGTGGGGTACTGCTCTTTATGGATATCTACTTGATTTTTAATTGCCCATAAGTAAAGAGCACATAAAACTTAACTCTTACAATATATTTATATTTTAATTTAATATAAGGTTTTGTAGTGCATTTGCCTATCGTTGTGACCCATTAACAAAGACCCTCGACCAAAAACAACACTGACTGCACCAAGAACAACTTAATTTCCGCTGCGTCAACTGTTGAAGAAGGCCTCAAATGGGATGCCGCCTGCAGCAGAAGTTGCGGATGGGCCCAATCTGAATCAGCCGGCATAGAAAATGGATTGTACGTTGCCGGGGATAAAACAAAAAAAAGAAAAGTGGCCCAGAGAACACGTTTCTCCAGCTCCGCATGCACATGCCTATGCCCCCACCTACCAGCCAACTCCTTAAGACAGAAGGCGAGTTAATAACTCAAACTAAACAACGTCATTGTTATTACAAGACCTGCGACTGGGACTTCCACTCCAGAGAATCGTTATGTTCCAGCTGGCAGTGTGCACTCGAAAAAATGATTCAAAGTATATTATTATTATATATTATGTTAGATTCTATAATATTAAGAGATTCAGCAAACAGAAATGCACAAATATATATGAGAAAAATATACAAAATAGTAGTATTGCTTAAAGTGCAACCTTTCGAGTGTAAGAGATCGAACCAATGCTAGCCAACAGCTGTGCGATGTGTGTCCAATTACCAGCACAGTGGGAGCCCAGTGGCCAGAAGTGGTCTAGAGTGGACCAAAGTGGCCCCGAGTGGAGTGTGGCGTGTTGAGTCGCCACATTGCATACGACCAAAATCTAATGATTGCCTATAAATCAAATACGCTGTTTAAACATTATTTGAGCAGGAAGTGTGGACGTGATGCAGGCGTCTGTTGGGATCTAAGGCTTTGCTTTAATCGCTCGTTGAGTGCTTGTCTTGGTCCGGCTCATGGAGTATATCGCACAGAACCCGGCCCCCAGGAGTTCAAGCCCGTTCCATTCTTGTTGGCCAGCATCATTAGGCCAGCGTCAAGACGAGACAAGCCACAGCTGGAGATCCATTCTGGGTCTCACTTGAAATCGGAGTTGCAGTTGGAGTTGCAGTCTCGGTCTCATTCTCATTTTCAGTTCGCGGCAGATTGCATTTTACACCTGTAGCTTTCGGGGGTAATTGCAGTTAGGCTGTAGGTGCAGCGGGAGGAGGGCGGTAAATGGAACACGAACATGGGCGCATTAAAATAATGCCCATAATGACACCGAGTCTTTTGGGTTTCCGTCTTTAATTTGTTCACCCGATACGTACACTTGGAAATGAGAACGACTTGTGCAACTTATATTCACTTTGTATGTTCCAACTTAAAGATATAGAGAGAGAGATCTTTACTACACGGGACTAAAATTGTTTTCAAACCCAAATTAAAGAGACCTACATTCAGCCCTATATATTCATTCTCTTGGGGGAATATTTGCTTCTTTCAGGTATAAAAAACTAATTGATTCATAACTATTATCCTGAATAATGTTAGTGAAATTGGAAGAGCCTACTTACCCTTAACTTGCAGGGAAAGACGGCTACGGATCGGAACTCCTCGCGCTTCTTCTGCTTGAGCTCCTCGCGATAGGCGGTGAACTTGTCGAAGAGATGGTAGATAATGTCCGCTTGGAATATTTTCACGCCCAGGGAATCGGCCATTTCCTGTGCCTCCCGCTCGATCTTCACGTCGAATGCCAGAATCGTTGCATACCTAAGGGGGACGGGCGATGGAGATAAGTAGAGAAGATGAGTGAGATTCGTCGGCGGTAATTTAAAACAATTAAAAGTATATGCAATCGCAGAGAGGCAGGGCAGGCAACCAACGAGCATAATAATAATAATAATAACAATAACCATAATGACACTGTCGAGTCGTCGCTGGTCTTCCTGTCTGGAGAAGATTTGGCCTAATGATCGGACCGGATCGGGCCACATGGCGATCCGAGCACCAGGAAGCGTTAATAATTGAAATCACAAACAACCTCGGCGGATGGAATCCAACTGACGGTCGGTCGGACAGCTCAAGATGTTGTTTGTTTAGCTTGGTTAACTTTTGCCGTGTGGGGCTTTCAATGACAGGAAATGGTTGGCATTTCGAGAATCGAAACTCTCCGTCGACAGGAAAAGGTCCCAAAGCCAAAGT
The DNA here is from genome assembly GCF_016746395.2 of Drosophila simulans. Lineage (NCBI taxonomy): Eukaryota > Metazoa > Arthropoda > Insecta > Diptera > Drosophilidae > Drosophila > Drosophila simulans. The sequence goes on from NC_052522.2 coordinate 3,397,260, forward strand.
GCTGGAGTCGGCTAATGAGGGGCACTTTTTGGGATCTCTCGATCTTCTCGAGCATATAAAAATGGAAATGGGTTGGGGATTAAATTGGTTTGGGTAGAGGCGAAAACAGTTTAGGATAGAGTCCACGACTAATCGATCTATGAATTATGATCAATTTGGACAGCGAGGGAAGCTAATATGAAGAAGATTAATAAAAGGAAAGGAGAGAAACCCTTTTAGATTGTGATATATGGGTTATATTTTGGGATTTTTGAAGTTTAAGGAAAGAGAATGATCAAATTTAAATATACCTATCAGAGGATTGAAATTTATAACTATATATTTGTGAAAAACAAAACAAAAAAACAATTAAGAAGAAGAATCAATTTCGAGGCAAGCTTTTACGAGGATCGAATGGGAGCGGGATTCCCTGAAGGGGTAATAAATAGACAACCATTGTTGGAGCAGATCACTTTCGAGTGAACGAGCCAATTTTATGCATTAAAGATCACATAAAAACAGTTAAGCATTTTATGGGACTCGTAAAGGCGACAGCACCAGAGTGGAGTTATATGTAGGAGCATATAAATATAGTAGAACCCATCGAAGGCACTTCTTCGGCGGACAGACAGCCGACTTTTATGGCCGCTGCTCGCAGCGTAAAATGCAAAATTTTATGGTTCAAAAATTCCACACGCGTAAAAATCATAAATAAATGAAGAGCAGCCACACATAGTAAAAGATAGTGGGGCACATAGGGCCACAAACGGGCATAACTCAAAGTGAACGCACGCATGCGCAGAAGGGCCGGAAACGGAAATGCGCCGTCTTGGGCGTAGATACAAGATACCAGATACAATCGTAGCTACATTTCTATTTGCTCCATTCGAGTTTTACATTTTTTTTTTCTTTTTGGTTTTTCTGCACATGTGACAGCGTAATTTGAGTGGGCCTTAAATGTATCTGCGTCTCGCATTCGCAGCTTTTATTGTTGCCAAGCAGAGCACGAAAATTGTTTGCAATTGGAAACCGGCATAGTGCAGCAAAGGAGACAGGAATGAACAAGAGAAAGATATAGATACAGATACAGATATAGACTGGGCTATTTGGCAGCACTTAACGCCGCTAATGAGACAAAGCTGCCGGCCCAAAGGCTTCGCTCTCTATAATAAATCATGGTCATCCCGCTTAGCTTTATCCCCCCGGTAAAGTGCATTTTGTGATTGCTGCTAAATGAATCACTTAACCCGACCATCGGCTCCTTCGTCGGCTAATATCAGACACAATCTTCAAAGATCCGACCATATTGCGTTGTTGTTTATCAAGTGGCGGGTGGAAGTGGAAGGGTCGGGGCGGGGCGGTGCGGAGAATTGTGTTAATGAAGTTAAGCGGCAATAAAATTGCATTGTTCGTTGTCATATATCAAAAAGTCGTTTATTCTCGCTGTCTCGCGGACCTCGTGCTGTCTTAAGTGTTCGGATATAAACCGGCAATGGCCTACAATGTAGTCGAAAAGTGGTCAGATACCACATATAATGAAATGAAATGGTCAGTGGAAGGTGTAATACGTGAGTTGGACACGTTCTCGAGAGGAAGTACTTGAGCTAGGAACCGAAGAGATGGTGGTAAAAGCAAAAACAAGTTCAAAAGCATATAAATTAAGGAGAAATGTTTCAAATATATTACATTTTATCACATATCTAAGAAAATTCCCAACTATGATTGTTCTATTCTGCGAATTCGCTAAAACAGGAAGTGTATTTCATAGAAATAAGATACTGCCGTATAATGTTCATAAAACTACCCAAGTCATTGCCATTGTTTCAGGGAATTCTACTCATTGATAGAAAACTTTGACTGGATCAATTACCCAACTGGCGACGTTATTTCTGTTTGCGAAATTCTCAATGGGGGAGTTCAATAAACCCCCGCGAAAGTGAATTTGATAGTGGAAGTTTCACTACACTCGGCTCGACACAAAATGTCGCATTCAGCAAATTCTTAAGAACTCTGATATTGTGCAATTTCGTATGACACATCCATCCAGCAAACAAAACGCGGGGAAAGTGAACATAGTAACGATAAGTTTGGGTTTACTTACTGCGCCTCGTGTTCCAACATTGTGGAGGCCTTCATCACATCGCGTTTCACCACGGGTCCAATTCGGATAGCAGAGTACTAGAAAAATAAATAAAAGGGTTGCAAATTGCCATAAATGGGGTAAATACAGAAATTTTTATGATAAAGCTTACGAATATAAGGAAATGTTTATTCGTTGATATATATTTATTATACTTTTTTTTTCAAAGTAAAAGATTAATACGAATATAATATAAATATAAAAATACATTTATTTTAAATTGTTCTATTAAAGAGCATTACTTTTCATCATAGTTTGCCCACCATGTGTGTCGAAAAAGTTAAATTTTTATGCGCTCCCCAGTCTTTTCTTGGCCCAAAAGCATTTGACCCAAAGAAAACTTTGGCTATTTTTAGTCGCATTGGCATAGGAAAAATAAACGAAATAGAAAAATCGAAAAGAGGCACAAAATCTAAACTAAACAAGCAGTCCACCCGTCCGTCCATCCGCCAAAGTGAAACATTTCTCAGAAGTCCAAGTGGCCAGGAGACATTGGCAAGAGATGGGGAAAACTCTGGCGATGGGTTCATTCACATCGAAGATGTTCAATTTTTATTTTATTTATTTTTTTTGTTCGTCGCCAGCAGATGATTACAAATGATCATTGATAAAAATAACAGCAGCAGCAGCGCGAGCGTCTGACATGAATGAATGGATGGCTGGTTGGTTGGCTGGTTTGAATGGTTTGAATGGCCTGGGTGGAGTGAGTGGAATGAGTGAAATGGGTGGGTTGCTCTGCAAGTGAGTGGGGCAATGGAATTTGCTGTCGATAGCGCCTTAATTGCTCCACCGGATATGCACGCGCCGCTGATAAGACCGAAATAATGAGAGGCTCGCGATTGAACCCATTAACAACTGGCAGTACAACCCGTTTTACTCTCTCTTTTACAGCTGTCTGATAAATTGAAATGTCGGCTTATCGGCCAGATTAATCGGATTAATTTAAATGCCAGCTTATCGCAGGCATAAATTAGGCGTTAATACATGACTTAAACTAAAAGTCCTAAAAAGCTTTCTGATAATGTGATACTGTTTGCTAGATATAGTGAGTACACATTTATCACAAATAAAAAGTAATTCAGTTGAAGAAATATCTTGGCTTATTTTGAAAATTTTCAAAACTGCCAACGTATTTAAAGATATTTGTAACCAACTCGATCCACTGACGTCATGTAGAAGTGCTGGCTTTCTGCTCGAGTGTTTCGATTGTAAATTGAATTCAATTACAGCTTAACCCATTCACGAGCATTTCATTCATTACTGCGAAACGCCTCAGCTGCTGACGCTGTTATAAAAGAAATTGTGTGTAACTAACGGAAAGCAAATGGGGAAAATGCGGAAAAAAGTGAGGAAAAAGCGAGAGAGCAAAAGAGTTTTGCAATCAGCAAAACAATGAATGAAATCGGAAGTTTATTGTTGTATGCAATTGTGGCACAGTGGCAGCAAAAGCGACCAAGAAAACTCATAGTAATTGAGCTGGCGAGAAAAGAGAGCAGTCGTCGATTCGATTGCATGTAAAGCGGAAAACGGGTGCAAACGGAAGTGATAGCCGAATGCCCCCATTTGTGCACTCAAAAAACCGTTTTCTAAATCTTAGAAACCAAATAAACTTATACTGAGTGTATGAAAAAACACCGAAGCAATAGATTAAATTTCAGTTAAATATATTTTGATAAGATACACGTATCAATGTAACCATGATATGATATTTAAATATATAACAAGTGTAAATTTAGTTGCAGTTCACTTTTCAGTGCGTTACTATGGCATGGGTGTGTGGGCTAAGGGTTTCCACCACGTGGCAGCCGGCAGTCGACTTCCAGCTGAATATCATTTCGCACAAACAATCAGAACGTGCGACTGACTGACGCAGCCAAATCCACAATTTCCCAATCCCATTTCCACAATTGGCATCGGCAAAAAGGCCAGAAATCGGAGACGAGAAAAGTCGTTTGCCAGTGCTCTTGCTCTTGCTCGGAATTTGTGGGCGGGAAGTGCGTAAGTGGCGAATGAAAACGCACACCGACTGCCGGCTAATTAGCAGGGGAGCCCGGCTAACGTGGAAGCCAAAGGTAGAACGCCACGCCCACGCCCACCGCCCCCTTGGCTGCTGACGTCAAGTGGCAACGCCACTCAATGTTATCGATGACACGGGCGAGAAGCCAAGGCAGGTGAGCACACTGAGCGAAAAGTACCAGCATCGATAATTTAAAAAAGAAAAGCCTTTATAAAACTGATTAGTAATATATTTTCAGATTCTTAAAAGGCATGACCCAAATTAGTAGCATATTAAGACCTCATATCACAGTACTTGATGGATAATTACAGTCTTTTTTTCGACAGTGCATAAATCGATTGTTCAGTGCCTTTTTTAAACGCTGCCAATAATGCCAATTTTGATGAAAAAACAACTAAATTAATGGCATATGTCGGCTAAACTGACTGACGGACAGCCTAAACAGCTGATTAATGTCGAGGGAAACCTTCGTTAGGGAATTGGAAAATTGCGTCGAATTCAAGAAGATGCCGCACGTTGTTAGAGAACTTCCGTTTTGCTTTGGGGCTCTTCAGTGCAAACACATATCTATTATTTTCAACTGCCTTTCCTTCGAAAAATACGGCCGCTACGTGTTTATGAATGAAAATTAAGCAATAAGCTCTGGAAAGTATCTGTGAGATATTCGGTGTAACTGTGGGCGAGTGATAGTGTATCTGTGTGAGGGTATGCATGTGTGTGTGTGTGTGGGGCAGGAAGAATTGCTTCCGTTGTTGTTTCTGTTTTCGTCTTTTCATTTATACATTCATTCATTTACTCATTCACTTGGGTTCACTCATTCATTGTTTTTTTTTATTCGCTTCTTCCTTCCTTCTTTTTGATACCCTTGCTGAGGGTTTTATCACATAAGTCTGAAGAATTCTACAATCTTAGCAATGTTGTATTATTTTAAATTTATATCCCAAATTCATTTTTCTTATTCGGACCATATACTTCTATATAACATCAATCAATGTAGCAGTTCAATAAAAATTCGAAGTAAATTCTTCTTCCCTCTAGTTTCAACATCAAGGGTATGAAAACTTCGACTATCTTCTTGCGTTTTAGCTCTCGTTGTTTTCTTGATGGGGCACATGGCTTTTGTTGTTTTTGGCAACTGCGTCGCATTAATGAAAACATTGGCATTGTCTGCTTCTTACCTCACTTCCTTCCTGCCAAGAGGCGTAATGCCCAAGCTAGTACTACGAAACACGCTAAGCATGGGAAAGAGAACCACGACCGCAGCGAAATCAAATTCATTCATGAAATTCAGCGAAGAGCGTCCAAAAAACACGAGAATACAGGGGCGGAGCAGAGGGTTAAGCACCCAACAATGGACTTTTCTGGGTCCGGTCTTTTCTTTGGGGTCGCATTCAAACAACCCCTTCCAACCCTACTCCTCCTCATCCTCCTCCATCGAACCATTCATGAATGGACCCCCGAGAAGACGTCACGCCACCCGATCTAGCCAGTTTCTGTGCCGTCAATATTTCCCAAGATATTTGCGTGGTATTTCTGTTTTTCCCTCATTAATTGCGTCGTTTTTCCGCCGTTCTGAAGTGCAAACTAATTGGCAACACAGAAAAGTAGTTTTTATCAAATAATTAACTTACAAAAAAAAGAGTATTAGTTGAACTATTTCAATGGAACTTTAGTTGAGTATGCTGATTAAGTCCCTTGAAAATGACACGATTATGATAGCGATAGCTAAATTTAGTTTCCAGTCAGAAAAAGTATCAAGAATTTATGAGATTAAATAATAATTAGAAGAAAGTATACTAACTGATAACTATATTTGAAACCATGCCTTATAGCAGAGATACATAATCATATGTTGATCTTTCGATAAAAAGAAAAACCGGTGAATATGGCTAATTATTTCCACACCTCCTGCCACATGCAACTTGGCTGTCCACCCAGACGAGTGTGAATGAGTATGCTGGCCAAAGTGGCTAATTATCTTAACTGCCGCTACTGCAGCTTCTGCCGCGAGTGGGCGAAGCCGCAATCATTGGCAGTGGATGTGGATTTTGGAATAGTTTTGCATTTTGCATCTAGCATTTCGCATGCAAACGTGCAAATGCGCTGCCAAATGGCGGCCCCAAACGGACGACAAGTCGCCGAGCATGACGAGCTTGTATTTGCGAAACTTTCTGTTGTTTACTTTTAATTAAAATGCATGTGGGAATCAAATTACGTCGGTCATACACATTTGCGGCCGACTGCGCGGCATATCTGCCCACCTGGCCCACCTACCAAATCCGAATCCGTATCCAAAACCAAATCCACAGCCAGCAACAACAAGTGGCACACACAATTATGGCAAAGGCGACCGCAGCACAATGAATGCATACGAATAGTTGATGGCTACATAATTACATTTTTGCCCAAATGCAGCAACAGCATCTGGCGTGGTTTTTGGATCCCACTGGATACCCATACCCACATATACATATGGAGTGAAAGGGATTGGGGTAGGTCGACAGGTTGAAGAAACATAAAATGCTCAAGAATTCGAGTTACATAAATAGATACAGATAGAAAGATAAATAGATAGATATAGATTAAAGAAAGATATACAGGGAGGGGACAAGCTCCAAATGTTCGATCCTGAAAAATCCGCGTTTCCTCAGATACATATGCACATCAGCTTAAGCTTATTTGGCAACACCAGTAGCTAGCTGTTCAGCAATAAAAAAAAGAAGGCAGCTAGCGTCTAGCAATTTCTCGAGTGCGCAATATTTTTCATTCATGAAAAAGACAACAAGACAAAAGCCAAAAACAGTTGCGGGAAACATTGTTGTGCAAAGAAAAGACAGGTAAGTGTGAGCGAGTGTGAGTGTGTGGATTGCCAAACTGAATGAATGAATGAACATGAACCCAGCCACGTTGCGGGTGTACAAGAGTTGTATAAGCCCAGCTAACCAAGGCAAGCCAACTAACCAGCCAACTGAGCTGCACACCGAGGTGCACACAGCTTTTTATGAATGGCAGCCGGCAGCACCGCTATATTTGGCCGTTGATGGCGACGAGGTGCAAATGTTAATGAAGCCAACGCTGCAACATCAACAGCAAACTCACAGTGATGGGTACCAAATGGAAGGTGTACCCTACCAGAAAGATGGGTACATTTTACGCGAATTAAAAATGTACACAAGCTTGAGAAAGTGCTTAAGAATTCGCGTTGGAGTGCAGGATTTCAATACCATTATAAAGGTTTGAATAAATGCATTCCAGTGTACCTTTGATTGGCTAGGTACCTTTCGGCTTGAGTCTTGTACCGCACTTAGGTACCATCACCACTGCAAACGTCAAAAGAAATTGCAGGCCAAATGCATAACGGTGTTTGCAATGGCCCAAAGAAAGAGAGAGAGAGATGGTGAGTGGTAGCAGCCGCTCATTCATGCTGTCTTTGGCTTGGATTTTCCGGCAGGCGATCATAAAAATGTGCAGCCAACGGACCATAAATCTGGCGAAAACATTTTCCATGACGTAACCGAGGAATGTCGACTGTTGTCTGGAGGCGGAAAAGCGCATTTTAACATGTATTTTTATCGGTTCTGTTATTTGGCCCAGAGAAAAGATACGATTTTAGCGACCAGGCTTAGAAGCCGCCAACACATTTTGGTTTTTAGTACCCTCCGAGTTAAATGGCTGACAATTTATAGTTTGTACTAAGTAATTAAATGTAATTATTCATTTTCAAAAGGGGAATAAAATAAATGCTTAATCGCGATGGTGACGCACACTCTGCTGCAAACCACATGGCCATCGAGCTGGGCAACAAGTGCAGTCAATTTTCATGAATGAATCGAATACTCGACATTGATCAGTTGCTCTTGGTAGCAGTCATTTGTTGTTATTGCCCTGTCGCGCAGAGTGGCAAAAAGGGGGCGGGGCCGGGAGTTTAATTTATCGAAATGTGTAGCAAATGTTTATTTGATCAATGAAATGAGTTATTGTACACGAGCATCTGCGTGCCCGCACACATATACATTTGTATCTCTGTGCAAACAAGCAGATGTATCTGCTAAATGAATGAAACAACACAATAAAAGCAACTATTCCACAAATGCCGCTCGATATGTGGGACGCAATTAAAAAACAAAAGTTAAATAAAAGCATTTGTAATTGATTTGTTTGCCATACAATTGATCGCGATTAAGCATTTATTTTATTCCCCTTTTGAAAATGAATAATTACATTTAATTACTTAGTACAAACTATAAATTGTCAGCCATTTAACTCGGAGGGTACTAAAAACCAAAATGTGTTGGTTTTCTGTTTGCTACTCTCTATTAATTCTCAATTAATATGTTGAATAGCAGTGCAAACTACTCAGCTTCAAATGTTCCAGAAGTTTAATTGAATAATCCTATAATTCATTGTTCTGTTCTCATCCAGCGGGTGAATTTATTCAACGTCTTTCAGGTGACGGAAGAGGTCCGAAACCGTGCAATTTGGATCGCATGAATACCAATTAGTGGACCAGTGCAGGCGCAAGATTGATTGGCAATCGCCAATCAACGCAACCTGCGACGTGTCAGAAATTAATGGGCTAAGCGAAACAAAACTTTTAAGCGGGTTTTCTTTATTATTTTCGTTTTTATCGAACGGCAGCGGCCAGCACTCAAATGACAATTTCCGGCCGTCAGTTTGGCAGTGCCAATAAATTGGCAACCCTGCTCGTATTTCAACGGCCACGCAGGAAAAAAGCAAAAGCACCAAATAGCGAATACCGACTTCGATTCGAAGAGGCCGACATCATATGTGGGTGCCTAGAAAAATGACTCTGGCGGCGATAACCATAAAGTTTTATGGCATTTTACATAGCATTAGTCGGTCCAAAAAAAGGTAGAGCCCGCGAGAGTGTCTGTGAATGTTGTTAGCCAGTTAGCCAGTTACTAAATTTGGCTTAAATGAAGGCGAAACTTGTTACGTAGCCGGCCGGTGGTCGGCCCACATGGTCAGCATCTCTGGCTCAAATCATGAATGAATCTACAGCCTCCAGCAGAAGTCTGTCACTCTGTCAGTTCGTCACTCATTCACTCAGTCAGTCAGTCAGTCGGCTGGCCATAATTGATTTTCGAAACGAGCGCAGTAAACATGACGGCGACAAATTTTTCGTCTAAAATGTGACAAAATCGGAAAACCGAAAAACAAAAAATAAAGAGCAAAAACCGACGACACCATGCCATATGGACAGCATGTGCATGCGACTGCAGAAATTGTTAATTCATTCATTAAGAGCCGAAGTGACCGGCCGAAAAGCCAAAGAAATCAAATCCAATGGGCGCGACTCAGAAAAACTACTTGGAAATCATTTCAGTGGGCCGCAAGACAAAAGGAAACTCAGATGGTTGAGTTTGAAGAGGAGCGGAGTTCTCTCGAAAAAGGGTTAGGCATCTAATTGGCTAGTAGCTCTGTGAAAGGAGATTCATTGGAGAGCATGCTTAGCAAGCATGCTCAGCAAGTATGCTTAGCTAAGCTGCATCTAATAATTCTAACAAATATTTAAGACCACTTTAGTAAACGTGCGTGGGAGGCTAAGTAAAACTCGAAATTACCAACTTAAGAGCTCTCGAGCTCTAAAAGTCACCTTAAATCAGATAGTCAGACTTATCGATGACCCCTTTGCGGCCTGAAACGTCCCTGGCCTGGTATCATCATTCAGTCAGTCAGTCAGCCAGTCAGTGGCTCATTCATTCAGTTCAGCAGTTCACAACCACGCGCCCTGTGGCTGCATTTGGTGGCTAATTTGCATAGTTTTTCAGCTCGCTGTGCTTTAGATTGCGTTGGCGTTTCGGCCCGGATCGCATTGGATCGCTCGACTGTGTGTGTGTGCGTTTGGTAGGAACCTTAAGGCCTGGGAAAGTGTTGTGGCCTGCCGATGATAATAATTATGATAATGATGGCTGCATGGCCACATGGCCGCATCGAGATGATGATGAGACTGTGGGAAACCTTAGCAAATGTGGGCTGCTGTCGCTAATGAGCTTGTAGTGTCAGCAGAAACGGAAGAGTATAAAACAAAAAGAAAATAGAGTGTGTGTGTGGCGGGGCGGGCGAAAAATAGAAAATTGCTGAAACAACAGAACGCTCGAATATCGGGGTCTTGGATCAAATGGCCCATATGTCTGTTTACTGTTTTGTTCACTTTATCCGCGCTTCCGCTGCAACATTTCCGCAGCTGAGGCAAGCGAAAAAAAAAAATGGTCAATCGCATAAGGCAAGTAATTCTGATTATCTAATTTCCATTAAAAAGCGAGGCAATCTCGATCGATTCATTCATTTACGGCGTGTGAAATTGATTGGGCCGCCTTTGCTAGGGAATAATAAATATTTGCTAAATTGGAATTTGAGTTGTCATATCCGCTGCGGCCATACGCGTATATATGCACATACATATGTACACCAGACCAGATACCAGATATACATGCGTTTGCCTGCCTATCTATCTATCTATCTATATGGTATATAGAGCGGCCAGTATTTTTAGTTGGGTGTTCAATCTTCTCGAGACTGGGGGGCAGACAGCGAAATGAAATGGTTACAGTGCGTGTTCACTTGGCTGGGCGCCCGCCATTCGCCTTCTTTCGGCATGAATCATCCTCAACATCGCCATAGCCATGATCATCATCATCATCATCATCGTCGTTTTGGTGGCTAGAACGGCCGGGTTTGCAGTTTACAAAAATACGCATTTTTATGTTTACGGCGTAGTCTGGCAGACAGGAGGAGAGAATCTCGTGGGCCCCCGCCTCCTCACGCACTCATAATTCCCGAATCCGAAATAGTTTTTTGGCCAGCGCAAATTTACAACTTTGTCGCCGCACCGAATTCAATTTGCCAGCGATATCGAAAAGTAGCCAGGAATAAGTCAAATTTTCCAAACTGCGTACTATGCGTTTTCTTCTTTTGCTTTTTTTTTTTGGGGCGGCCCAAAAGAGATTTTGTTTATCTCGTCGGACTATACGAGCTGTTAGAAATAACCCGCCATGGGCAGAAATAAATAATGTGTACATAAATTGCAGAGCCCACCTATTAAAAGGTTATCCCTCCCTCCGTTTTTGGGAACTATGTGGCTGGCTCGAAAATATTCTCTTGGCTAATTGTCTAAACAAACGGTGCGAAATTATGTTAGCGCATCGTCTGAGTTCCATTTCCCCTGGGGGATTTTCTATCCCTCTGATTCGCTTGTTATTCATTTCGCACGTGTACTTCATTATTAGTCAGGGGGGTTCGGAATTCCACTGATTTGAAAGGAAAATGTGAGCCAACCAAAATGTGGTTTGCATCCAACGCTTGTTTTTCTAACTGCAAATAAATTGTGCAGAAACTATGGGAAATCTTCGATTGCATCTGCTAATATCATTTCATTTATCAAACCCATTACTTAACACATTTAAGCATAAATGCGATTCTTCGTTAGCATTTGGCATTCTGTCGCCGGAAAGTATGCTATAATTCCTAAATGTTGCTAGTATGAATGGCGCTATCTTTTGAAAATGGTTTACCTAAAACTGCAGAATACATTTAAGAACCTATTTATATGACTTACAGGAATCTTGGATGTGCGCAAGAACTCCAGAAGAGCCTCCAACGAACCCAGCGTGGAGGCCTGGACATGAACGCCTGTCTGAGCCAGTTTAATATGACTAAGGGCACTCTTCAGCTCCCGGGCAACTTCCTCTCTAAAATAATGAGAATGCAAAGCTTAAAACACAAATATCTCATCGATTATAATAGAAACTTAAAACTTACGTGCAAATCTCGACTTCATCGGGCTTGTGGGCAATCAGCAGATTGATGCCCGCAATAGCCTTCTCCAGATCCTTGGCGGCGATTTTAACGCCCTGCGCAGCCTTAACCTCCTTGTACTCCACATAGGCGTTCTTCACACGCAGCTCCTTCATGGGCTGCGGCATCAGCAGGGATCGGATCTGGGTGACTATGGGACCATCAGTGCCGGCCACAACCATGGTCTGACCCTCGCGGAGCTTTCCATTGATCAGAATGGCATCGATGGTGGTTCCAAGACCTGGCAGCGCCTTCACCTCCAACACGGTGGCCTGCAGTTCCTCGGAGTACATCAGGCGCTTGGCCAGCATATTCTGACAGAAGTCGGCGATCATAAAGAGCAGGTTGCCCATGCCCTCGCCCGAAATGGCACTGGTGGGCACCAGGGAAATGTATGTCTTCGGATCGGTGTTTTCGTAGAACAGAGCAGCATTCAAGCCCTGCTCGGCAAACTGCAGGATCACGTCCTTTGTGCGCTGCTGGAACTCCAGCTGTGTGTTGCTCTGCTGTTCCTTGAGCACATCTCTCACATCCCGCCTGGCCAACTGCTTCCAATCGTACAAACGATCGATCTTGTTCAGGGCCACAATGAACGGACATTTCTTCTTCTTGAGCAGCTGAATGGACTCGATGGTTTGCGGCTCCAAGCCGTGCATAATGTCCACCACCAGGATGGCTATGTCACAGAGGGAGGATCCTCGGTTCCTTAGGTTGCTGAAGGACTCGTGGCCGGGTGTGTCGATGATCAATAGACCAGGCAAGCGATGTTCAAATCCAGCGGCCGCCTTTACGTACTTAGTCTGCTCCTTAATTGCTTCGATGGGCACGTTTGTGGCTCCAATCTGCTGAGTGATGCCACCCGCTTCGGAATCCTGAACGTGTGTGCGTCGCAGTTTGTCCAGGATCTTGGTTTTTCCTGTATCTACATGGCCTAGCACGCAAACAACTCCAGCTCTGAGTTCGTCGGTGGAGCGCTTCTTTTCCGCCTCTGCTTGCCGTTTTAGGATTCTGGCTTCAGCACGCAGTCGTCGTGACTCTGGATCATTAGCCAACACCGAAACTTCACGGGAATCGTCGCTATCCTCATCGGAGTCATCACTGTCATCTTCATCATCGTCGTCATCTTCATTGTCATCTGTATCCTCGTCCTCTTCCTCGGCAGCCTCGGTCTTGCCATTGTTAGTGGCCTGCGACGTTTCTTCCTCGGGCTCTGGCTCAGCCTCACTATCGGTGGCATCCCAACTCTCCTTGACCCTCTCCTCCTCGGCCTTTTCGGCAGCAGCTGCAGCGGCAGCAGCGGCGGCCGCTTGAGCTTCCGCTGCCTTGGCTTCCTCCTCGGCGGCCTCTTCCTTAGGGCCCTTCTTTTTGTTCGGACGGATGCGAGTTCCTGAAAGACATTAATCAGTTAGTTGGGAGGTTGATACTTACACAAAAAATAATGTCCCGGCATACAAATTTATGAAGACTGCCATTTACATACCTGGTCGCGTGGGTCGCTTGTCGTTGGGATCAGGAATCTCAAGACCCTGAGCCTTTAGAGACTCCAGAAGAGCTTGTGCCCTAGCCCTATCCTCCTTCTGCTTCTTGGTGAGCAGTTTGCCTTCCGCCTTCAAGCGAGCCTTCCGCTCTGCCTCGCGCTGCTTCTTTTTCTCTTTCCTCTCGGCCTCCAGACGCACTGCCTCCAGGCGGGCTTCCTCGCGCTCATCCTCCAGGCGAATTCGCTCTGCCTCCTCCCGCTCCAGGCGCTCCTCTTCCTCCTTTCGCTTTCTCAGCTGCTCCTGCATGGCCGCCACCATGGCGGCAGACATACCCTTCTTCTTGGTGTCCTTCTTCTCCTCCTCAGGCTCGGCCTTTTTGTCCTTCTTGCCCTTCTTCTTGTTTTTGCTGGACTTTTCCTCCTCTTCCTCGGCCGCGGGCTGGACTTCTTCCGTAGCTACAGGCTCTGGTTCTGGCGCAGGTTTCTCCACGGGCTTCGGTTTGGGTTCAGTAGCTGCCTTTTGCTTGGCTAGGGCAGCCTCCTTCTTTTGGCGCTCCTTCTTCTCCTTCTTTTTCTGGGCAGCCGACTTCACAGTGCTGCCGCCCTCCTCGTCATCGCTGGCCTCATCCTCTCCGGCGTTTTCTGCCACAGCAGCCTGCTTGGCCTGCTTCTTGTTCTTCTTTTTCTTGGAGAACTCATCGGCCAGTTCTTCGGGGGAAACAACAGTAGTGGCAGCTGGAGCAGCCTCGCCGGCGTATTCCGCTTGAAGCTCAGCTAAAACCTTGTCCAGATCTTCATCGTCGTCGTCCTTCCCCTTGCGTTTGGCCTTTTTGCCCTTCTTTTCGTTCTTCTGTGGCTTGGAGACCACTACCTTTTCCTCCTCCTCAGACTGGCTTTCCTGGGCAGCGGGCTCGTCCTGTTCGTCGTCGTCCATTAGCAGCTCAAAAGCTGACTTCTTGGAAGCTTTGCCCTTGGCGGAAACCACCTCCTCCTCATCGGAGTCGTCATTTTTGCCTGTTTTGCCTTTTCCTTTGACATTAAGCTTCTTGACCCCCTTGGTCACGGCTTTAACATCGTCATCGCCAGCTTTATTGCCCTTCAGGGGTTGGTTCTTCTTGTTGTTGAGGCTCAACTGGTCGCTGTCCACATCGGAGCTGTAAGATTGAATAATTTGCGTTAGAAAGTTTGCCAAGTTGGCAGGTGGGCATGCACTTGCACAAGACTCACATTTCGTCCGCCGAGGAACCGCCTTCGACCTTGGTCAGTATCTCTTTCTTGCCCTTTTTAGCTTTAACCATCTTCCCGCTTGCGACTGCAACACGCTCCTCCTCTGGCCGAAAACAAAAAGCCGTGGGTTATTCACCGCTGAAAGATCCGCACACGCGACGCCTCAGCAGCCAAGAAAAAGAGAAGGAAGACTGTCCACTGGGTGCTCCTGGTACTGGTGATCTTCTGATCGTGACTCCGCTTCGGTGGCTCCGGCGACGAGGTCCTGCTCCTGAGGAATTGGGCAATCGACAGCTAAATCTGACACGGCGCTTTGCCAATTTTTGGTTTTATTTAGCCGTGGAAATTCTGCACACAAGCACGTTGGTCGAGTGGTAAGGTGCGGGAGGGTTGGAAAGGCAGTGTGACCATGCGAGTTGATTGCTGAAAATCACAATGGCTGAGATAAGGTTATCGATTATACCCTATAATCACCTGTTGAGCGGGGTATTTTGTTTTTACGTTAATAGTTGTACATATAGATATATTGTATATATACACACTTATTTCAATAGAATCGCGGCCTCGGCGCTGGCGTGCGCTGTTTACGGAAACCATTTATCGCCGCTGGTGCTCAGTTTCTTACTCATCAAACATAGGGCAGTTGGTTTTGTTGGTTTTCCTATTTGGTAAACTATTTCAACTGCGAAAAGTACTGAACATATTCTTGAATCTTATCGATCACACGGGTATTTATGGAGAAGGAAACCATCTATGGACTTTTTTTACACATATACTCGAAAGACTTTTCGGATTGCTGAAAGAAATTTAGCATATTTCGGAATTTGACTGCTTATTTCTTAAATGTAAGTGACAGATAACTAGCAGGTACTCTTGAAAAAAAAACTTAAACCTGCGTGTGTATTATCAGCATGGAGTCAATTTTTTGTAGTGTTTTTATGAGGAATTTTATGAGGTGAATTCCAAAAACAAAAATCTAAAAAGTGGGTCCTTTTCCTAACATTTTTGTTTTATTTTATTTTTTGGAATTTATTTACAAATATGGAGAATATAAATAAATAAGAAATAATTTGACACACTTTAAGAAAATACCACTGTCAGGGATATTTTCTACGCCGCTTTATCCGGTCACACTTAAAAGTTCGACAAGACGCTTTGTGCTCGAAATTTGGATCCAGAGTTTTTTCGAATACTATGACAATTTCCCATTGAATTCTTAAGACTCAAAGTGCAGTGCGTCTTCTAATTCAACAGCGTTACGAATATTTGTAAGTACGGGTAAACATAGCAAATGCAGCTGCGCATTTGCAAAAAGCCGGTATGGAACTCACATATTTGGTCCACAGCTTGATAACCAAGGTAATTTCGTGATTGGACAATGTCCAGTGAAGCATCCGGTAGTATAACCATCAAAGAAGAAGCGTCTACAAGCGGTACGGCCACCAATATTCCCGTAGAATCCAGCGAAGTAGAGGTATGAGTTTGTTGTTGTTGCCATCCTTGTTTTGGTGTGATAGAAGGAGACGAAATCAGTGCGGGGATAACTGTAAAAACTATTGCTGTCTCTTTTCCTGAGACTTCCGTTACTTCTTCTCCATTCAAACTCTTGCGTTTTTTCAGTTATTTTATATGCCTACACTGAAAAACAAATCAGTATTGAATTCAAGAAACCTAACACAAAGCTTTTAATTTACCGTTACAAAACATGCTGAAAGTGCATGCAGATGTTGAGCTTTAGTATTGTAATAGAATTTAATTTATATATGCTCTTGTAAATAAATATAAATATATAAATAAATATTCTCTAAATATTTTAAAAATTGTCCGTGGAAGTATAACAACAAAATGTTCTTAAATGAAAATTTAAATAGGGTACTTAAGCCTTCGGTGTTATAGAAGGCAACTCTGTACGTTCTCAAATGTTTACAATATAGATGGTCCACATTTTCAGGCTAAGAAACCCGAGATCGGAGCTGACAAGGCGGAATCGCAGAGCGAAACCACCGAGTGCGGGAAGGCGGCGGAGACGTCGGAGAACCACTTGAAGCGTCTGCAGAATCTGCGCAAGGAATTAAGCTATCTCAGCGAAACCGACTGGATGTACGAGAGTCTCGACAGAAAAGCAGCGCAGTAGGAACGGCAGAGAATCTATCGAGCAAAAATGTTCACATACGTTAGCAAGTTTTTCACGAACCCGGATCGTAACCGGGAGGATATCGTGGAAAGTTTGAATCGGGAGAATAGCTTTTTAGACCGAAAACTAATGGAGGAGAAGATGGATCAACAGCTCAAGGCGAATCCAAACGAAATGGATGGGGTTTTAAGTGACAAGATCGCTGAGCTTACGCATGGACTTTCGGAAATGGACGTCAATAAAGAAAGTTTCTGCACCGCCAGAAAGGGTGTGATCACCAGTCTGGAGAGCGATCGGGGAGTCATCGACAAAGGCGTTTTCTTCGATTGCAAGGTGGCAGAGGATATCATCTTGGATCTACAAGTCGGATGTGTAGTGGAATATTTGACTTTTACAACGGGGGAAGCCATGCGGGTGGTCAAGGTGAAGCGTATCATTGAGCATTGCTGGGAGGACACAAGCCAACAGGAGGTAAGCGCATGGTATTAGATTTATTAGACATTTTTTAAAGCCAATGCTTAATATCTATAATCCCAACATCTATCAGATTGAAAAAGCTGTAGACAACCTGAAGAACGAAAAGCCGAAATTCTTTAACACCGAAACAAGGCGCGTTTTGGGTCTGATTAGCCAGCGTCTGGCATCTTCCATAGACGTGGAAACGGATTACGGACAGCTGACCGTCGAGCTGGACAACATCGAGATGAACTTCATCCCAACGAATGGAGATCGAGTGCGCCTAGAGTGCAACATTCAGCTGGATGACGGTTTCGTGGACAAACAGGGAGAAATCCTGGAGGTGACAAAGTTGTTTCCCACCCGCATTCAGGAAGGTGAAAAGTGCATTGTGCAGCGCGTGTACATGGACATAGTTGTGCTCGGTCCGGAAACCTACGTTTTAAAGACGGACTTGCCCACAGGCACGGAACTTCATCTGGACGACATTGTGCTCGCCGATCTCATCGAGTGCCAGTATGTAAGTTAAAGAAGGAACATAAAACTTTGCGATTTTCTTCTTTATACGTGTGTTTTAATTTCCCAGTCCAAATTTACGAGACGCGCCATTAGGATTACTCCGCTGGAGAAAAATTTTGGATCTACCAAGCTGACTCAGCAGGGCAATATGGGATTATCGGTCAGTGGATTAGCAGTTACGGTGACTGGAGTAAATCGCTTCATCACCACAGAGCTCTGGCAAAAGCACAGCGTATCTATAAAGCTGACCAACAATCTAAACCGCACTTTGCGCCTGGAGAGCATCACCGTCTGCAATGACAGTGAATCTCAGTTGAGCGTGACCAGCCCTCTCGAATCCAAGGAAATATCCAGCGGCTCCGAAATAACAGTGACCTTTGAGATCCACACGCAGTTCCTGGGGGAAGCAATCGAAAAGTACGAGCTGAATTTCGATCTACTTAAGGTGAGGCGCGTCTTCACGGTGATAGTGTGCAAAACCAAGGAGGAAGCCGCTGAAGCGGAGAAACGTATGATAGCAGCTGAAGCTTTGATAGCACCCGGTCGTAACAGCCATGAGAGGTCCCGATTCTACGCCAACCAAGTTTGGTGCAACAAGTTGGATGTGATCCCGGGACAACATATATTTACCAAGCGCAGATTTGTTGCCCTGCGTTTGGGTTCCTTTGAAGTATGGAGTTCTCCTCACATTAAAAAATATTCTTATTTTTAATACTACCGTTTTTTAAGGTGCCCAAGCAATTGCGCCAAATTTGTTTGACTACTGAACGACGACAAGAAATGATCGAAACCATCGAGCAGCACTATTCATTTCTCAGGGAACCCCTAAGCGTTAAAACCTATATGCACCGTTTCAGGTTGCTGCTACACCTCGAGGAGATTGAGTGCTTCGTGAATTTCCGCAACTACGACAGGGACCGAGCCCACTTTCTGCGTGACGGAGAGTTCCTCGCGCTGCAGATCGAGAATCTAGCCGAGCGTCGACCGTCGCTGGTCATTGGCGATACAGTGCGAGTCATTAATCCCTGGTCGGATCCCAATTCCGGGATCACCAAGTCCTACGAGGGCATTATCCATAAGGTGCTCTTCGATCGCATTCTACTCAAATTCCAATCCAGTTTCCAGGAGAAATATAATGGCGAGGACTATCGACTGGAGTTCTATTTCTCACGCTACAGCTTTCGCAAGCAGCACCATGCCATCTCCAAAATTGTAGGAGTAATAGGCGAGGATTTCTTGTTTCCCAGCAAAGTAACCAAGCGCGAGAATCCCCAGCTGGATGTTTATATGAAGGATGACGACATGTACTTGTACGATTCGAAATTAGAGTGGTATAATCAGTCGCTCAATTCCATCCAAAAACGTGCTGTTTTCAATATACTGCGCGGTGAAGCGGAGAACATTCCTTATGTGCTGTTTGGGCCTCCGGGCAGTGGAAAAACAGTGACACTGGTTGAGACCCTACTCCAGTTGGTTAGGAATCTGCCTGGTGCCCGAATCTTGGTGGGCACACCATCGAACAGCTCAGCGGATTTGGTGACGAAGAGGCTCATCGATAGCAAAGCTTTGCTCCAGGGGGATTTCATTCGACTCGTCTCGTTTAATCAAGTGGAGAGAGACTTGATTCCTCCGGAACTAATGAGCTACTGCGCCACAAGTGATGTCGGTGCTGTGGGCAGTTGCGAGGACAAGGTGAGTAGAAAAATGTAATCATTTCGATTGGACACCAATTAATCTTGGCTTTGTTGCTATTTGCTATAGATGGTGGTCACCGAATCGGGATTGAAGCTTTGCTGTCAAGCTAAGTTTATGGGTACTCATCGCATTACCATCTCCACCTGCACTACTTTGGGAAACTTTTTACAATTGGGGTTTCCAGCGGGACATTTCACTCACGTGCTGTTCGATGAGGCTGGTCAATGCACCGAACCAGAAACAATGGTACCCATTGTAATGCTAACGAAGAAACGCTGTCAAGTTGTTCTGTCAGGTGATCCTCGCCAGCTGCAGTCTGTTGTGCACACTCAAATTGGCAAGAAAATGGGATTTTCCATATCCTTCCTGGAGAGATTGCTGGAACGCTCGCCGTATCGAAAAGATCTTCAGCGATTTCCCGACAGCTCAGGCTACAATCCACTAGTGCTGACCAAATTGTTGTACAATTACCGAGCATTACCGTCGGTTATGAGCATTTATAACAGGCTATTCTACGATGACGAACTGATCCCAGTGGTTTCCGAAACGGATTCAAGGGAATCTCGCCTTCTAAGTAAACTGCGGTGTGTATTTGAGACAGAAAAAGATATCCCGCAAGCACACGGCACGTTCTTTTACGGAATAATTGGCGAAAACAGGCAAAATAACGATTCCCCTTCCTGGTTCAATCCCCAAGAGGTCAGGGAAGTGTTCCTAATGACCATCGCCCTGTACCGCGCCAATGTGACTGCCGACCAGATCGGTATAATCACGCCCTATCAGAAGCAGGTGAAGATGCTGCGGAGTATGTTCATTGGCACCGACGTGGTCATGCCGAAGATTGGATCCGTCGAGGAGTTTCAGGGACAGGTGGGGCGGAACTGAAATCGATATTACGTGCACACTTAACGTTCGTTATTTCCAGGAACGTGACATTATGCTCATCTCCACGGTGCGTTCATCAGAAGAGATCCTGCGCCTGGATGCCCACTTTTCCTTGGGATTCGTGCGTTGCAGCAAGCGATTTAACGTGGCCGTTTCCCGAGCACGCGCCATGATGATCATATTCGGGAATCCCCATCTTCTGGCCGTCGACGAGTGCTGGCGCCAGCTAATCCTGTTCTGTGCCAAAAATAACGCCTATTTTGGCTGTGATTTGCCTCAAATGCTGGTAAATCAGGAAGATGAGGGGCCTGTTTGCTTGGAAACATTCGTGCCTTAACTCAACTACAAAATATCCAGTGCACAGTGTGTCATTATCTACTACAGATGATTTGAACTAAGCACATATGACAGTTTATTATTAGATTTTAATTGTTGTTGAGAAAACACTTGTTATTGACAAAATAAAATAAAACAAATTTTCAAAATAAGTTTGAATTTACATATGTGGCAATTTTACCAAGTGGTAACACTCCCGAGGTCAGTCTGGCAACCCTGCTCGCTTGGCTTCGCAGTGTGGTAGCACTGGCCGGAACCGTTGTACCGCCATCTTTGCGCTCCTTTTGTTTTCTCCTTCATTTGTTTTGCTCTTTCCGCCGTTAAGTTGTTGCCTTAATATCTGTGATTTAAGTCATTTAATTCGATTTCGATATAATGGAGCAGAATGTGGCTGCCGAGCAGAACATCTTCGTCGTCGATCGCAAATTGAAGAAAACTGGTCCGCAAGCAGATGTCGAGGTGAACGGGCATGTGCTTAACTTTTGCGAGTCCAACTTTATTTCGTTTAATACCAATTTGTAGCGCCTGGCCAAGACGCACTGGCTCAGCGACTATGCCCAGGATATATTTTTGACCATGAGGGAGCAAGAACTCCGCCGGCGGCCTTTCTTTTACCTTTCGCCGCAGCTGAACGAGCGCCGAAGAATGCTGCAGTTGCTTAAACTGGCGACCAGCACCCACAAGCTTAGTCGCTGTGCTCTGCACCTGGGTGAGCCCTGTACAGTGGAGCCTCGCTGCACGCACACAACTCATTGTTACTCGTTTCCCTCCAGCCGTCTACTATATGGATCGCTTTGTGGATTACTACAAAATCCGACCGGACAAGCTGCTCCTGGTGGCCATCACTTGTCTTCATATAGCTGCGCAGATCGAAAACACGGAAGCGTTTATTCCGCGCTACTGCGAAATGAACCAATTGGTCAAGAACGCCTATACGGCATTCGAGTACAAGGCTGTGGAAAGGAAGATCCTGTGCTTCCTGAACTTCGAGCTAATACGTCCCACCACCGCCAGTTTTGTGGAGCTCTTCGCCTGCAGTTTTCTCACTCGCTCCGATTTCAAGAACTACACCGAAATGTTGGATGAGTGCGAGCGGAACAATCACACCCAGCCATACCAGCGATATATAAGCTTCGAAGAGATGCTGTCCATGTTGGCGCAGTTGCTCCTTCGCATGGCGGATTACACATTGTACAGTGAGTATCGAATTGCCAAGGAAGGTACTGGATAACACTTATACACTCATTCAGTTTCCAGATTTGCCAACGATCTGCCATCCCTTTTGGCTGCCGCCTGCATTGCTGCAGTTCGCCAGGTCAGCGGAGTCAGGCGCTGGTCGCAGTACCTCGTTGGACTGACCTCCTACACTGAGGCTCATGTCGAGCCCTACATGCACGTCCTGACCGACTATCATTATTACCATACTATTCAGCCCGACTACAGAGGTAGTCCCTCTGTTCAGACCAACCAGAGCTTAGCCAGTCCCGATTCCGGATTCGAGGAGTCCTTCACTGAGAACACAAACCTGGTGGTCTCCGATAAAGTGGTCACACTAGAGACCTGCAACATAATTACCGTGCAGCTGCAGGGTCCCCCTCCACCACATTCATCGACTTTGCTTCCCAAAGAGCACATCAATTTGAAGCGCCCTCGCTTTGAAGACGATTCCGAAAACCTTCACCCATTGAAACACGCCAAAGTCGTGAGTGATTAGTACAGAGGAAAAAAGAAGAAACTATTACCATTTGGAGGAAATCCAAATACTTAAAAGTGAAATGACATCGATAACGTAGATATGGTCTTGTTCAATTGAGTTGAATCTCACCCATATTAAATACGTGATGTTATGCTTTAATATATATGTATTTCATATTTATTTGAAATTATCTTATAAACCTATAAATACAATATGTCAAAAACTCAACAAAAATGATGCATTAACTAAAAACAACAAAGACATTATTTATAATTCGCTAAAGAACAATGCCCCTTGTTTAATTTAATCAGACGTTTGCGGGAGCTTTCAAATTTAAAATTCTTATAACTTTAAGGGTTTACAATTCAATTTGGAGTGCCAAATTAAAGATGCCAGTTAAGGAACAATGAAAGGGTCATTAAGGCTTTCTTATTTTTACATAGGTCGTATGACTTAAGATTGAGTTTTTACAAAAAAGAAACGAGATAGATTTCGGAACTCAAGCTAACTTTGGACAGTTTTGCAAAAAGATTAAAACTAACTGCTATTTAAAGGTTAATTGGTTGTCCAAAGATTACTCTTTGTCCCTTAGATTTCGTGTCGTTACAATCAAATCAACATAAACATGAGTGTATTCATTACACACACACACTTCAATTTGACGTACGTCTCATATATCTAGCCTAGCCCCTAAATGCACAAGGCGGGAATGCATCGAGGAAGTTGAGGGAATCGGTGTCGGAAGGAATGAAGGGTGTCAAACTAACTAGCTTACTTAAACCTGCATTGCTAATCCCAGTGTGGTAAGTAGTTGCGTGGGCCAAGGTGCTGGTAAACATAAAAGTAGTTTGAATTTACAACATTTACAGGACATCTGTACAAGGATTGGCTTTCATCGCTGCATGTCGCGTCGCTTCAGCACGTCGAAGATCACATCGGAGGCGTTCTGTTTGTTGCTCGCACCAGACTCGTCCTCCGAGTCGGTTTGCTCCAGCAATGGCACCGTCAGCGTGGAGTGCGACTTCACATGGACACCCACAATGGCACTGCCCTCGTTGAATTTGTACTCCCCTGGCAACGACTCCTCCTGGTCGTTATCGAGCTGCAACTCCTGCTGCCGCTGCATCTCCTTCATATTGGAGTACTTGTGCAGGAGGTGGCAAACGATACCCGCCAGGCAAATGATCAAGCCAATGTAGTTGATGACACTCAGGTGGTCCTTCCTGATGGTCACAGCTAGTGCCAATTGGCAGATATCCTTGAAAATACCGGCTATCGAGAGCGTCAGACTGGAGGTCTTGCAGAGCACCAGGAACTCGCTGAACTCCATAAGGAAAGCCAGCAAAGCGCCCGCTGATATCCTCGCAATGGCCCAAGTTATCTCATTCGAGGTGTGGTTGTGCAGATCTTCTATTACCGCGATGAGCCCGGCACCTGGAGAGGATTGGGGGTAATTAGACACTTATTTTCAAGTAATAAGCCACTAACTAACCTTCGATTCCAATTACGAGGGGCACCAGCGAGGCAATCATCCACGGCTGCATGTAATATATCATGTCGATGGGATTGTGCAAGCCTAGCTTCGATTTCTGCATTATGAACTGCGCGAAACTCCATCGCAGTCCGCTGCTCAGCGAGGCGAAAAGGATGAAGAAGAAACCCAGGGCATTGAAGTCCGTTGACTTGTAGGTGAACATCAGAAGGCCAGTGCCTATCAGGCCCACAATCGAGACCAGATACCAGCTCTGAAAGTAAACAATGCCATTAATGCCATTTCGACACAAAGAAAGTGCAATCTTTGATAATTCTCGGGTTTTACCAATTCAGGTCTAGTCATAAGAAACTAGACTAGCAAGTTTCAAATACTTAGCACATATCAAACCTGTTTGGTACTATTTTTATTTCCTTTTTTTTATTATCTAACTGATAAGTATATGCTCTAATGTTAATATCAACATCATCGCATGTTTATAAATATGCCAAATTCGTTATCTACAAGTTAAGTGACTAGGTAAATGGATTGCTTACAATTGACTGATAATAATGCAACATTTATAGTCTACAAAAATAATATCCGAGATAATGGTTTTTATCTTTTCTTTATCGTGTTGGAAAATAATCAAGTCTCATTAAGTGAATTTGTTTTGATTTCAATAGGTGAAACTATTATCAACGAACTGAAATATATTCGATAAAATACTGAAATTACTTGGTTTCCAAAAATGGTTCGCAATCAATACAATTATCATCAACCTGTTAATGATTAAAATGTTTAAGAAGTATGTTCTCATATCATATCTAATTCCCTTCAACTTAAATTTCTTGATCATATAGAGTACAATTTGATAAGACGCTTTAAAAGTTGTACAACTTTTGCACCTGTAGGGTCTTTTTATACAGTTAAATAGATAACGCTCATAAAAACTCGTTTACGTGATTTTAAATATAATTATTTCAGTATGTATTCGCGGATAGCACTTTGCCTCACCTTCTTCTCCAGTCCAAAAGCGATGGCGAACAGCAGGATGAAGACAATGGTCGAGGACTTGGTCATGGTGTAGAGGGAAATGGGCACCAGAGCCAGGCCCCAGTTGGAGAATCCAATGTCGATGGCACTGGCAACTCCCGTGGGTGCCATTTTCCGCAGGGCGAGCCTCCAATCCAACTGAACCCGCGATCGGCCCACTCGCATCCTGTAGATTCTGCGCGCCGCGGCGGCCAGAAGGAACTTCACAACCAGATGATAGGTTACGATGGCCAGGGGAAAGGGCATCTGCCGGTTGATGTCCGTTTGGTAGAATGTCAGCGATATGGATAGCGCCAGATACAGGAAGATAATGGCTAGCGTACCCACGGCCATCTGCATCATCATGTTCTCCTGGGCCAACGTGGCCGTTTCGTTGCTGCACGGCGCCTCTCCGGATCCGCACTTTCCGCTGGCGTACTTGAAGTTGCTCTGGCGCAACCGATGGCCATTGCTCAGCTGCGCCTTCTGCGCCAAATGGAGTTCGATCTCCTCGTCTTCTGCATCGCTGGCATTCCCATTTCCGTTCCCGCCCGCCTCACCACTGGTATTCAGCCGCTCGTACTTGGCCGCCACCATTATATATTATCGGAAATGCCTGAAAGCTAAAGAAACAGCTAGTGAAAGGTAAATGTATGGAAAACGCGACGCGGCAACTTACTTCTTTCGTTATCTTGAAGTCTACGTCCATATGTATCAATATGTTCCGGGTGTTTCGCTGCTTTTCCGCCTCTCCGCCTGTTATCTGCCACTATTTTATATATGTATATATTCCGACTCGGTCGTGCAGTAATGAAAGTGGCTTTAATGGGTTTTTACGCTGCCATTTCGAGCAAAACTTCTGTTTTTCGACTTCGTTTCTTGCCAACTGTTTATACACAGGCAGTGATGAGCGCTCGGCTGGTTTCGCGCCAGATTCGACTGGCGTGGGAGGAGCAGTACAGCGATTTGGGCTAGATGTGCCACCGCTGGCGGCCGCTGGGTGTGCGTTATCGATATATCGATTGCGCGAACTTTAAAGTTATTTAAACAGCGATTGTTGACAATAAGATTTGTTTTATTGTTTAATTTGCATGTTAAGATTAGATGGACAGCAAGTTAAACGAACCATATTCTTATATGTTTATAAACTCCTAGTAGGTTTTAACATTAAAAGCCTTGGTTTATAAGTTATATGTTCCTTGTT
Organism: Drosophila simulans; assembly: GCF_016746395.2. NCBI lineage: Eukaryota > Metazoa > Arthropoda > Insecta > Diptera > Drosophilidae > Drosophila > Drosophila simulans. The sequence continues at coordinate 3,423,349 of NC_052522.2, forward strand.
TTTTATTCGCTTCCGTTCGCTCGACAGTTACCAAACATTTATAATGCATCGATTTTAACATCAAATGGGTCAGAGTGCTTTTAAATAAATGCATTTCGCGTGCCAGTTGCTTAGGATTTTGCTATAATTTCTCGAACAACTAGGTAATTGATAACGTATTTAAATAAGTAGACAGCTTTTAGTCATCTTCGATCTTTCTTTACTTCTACGCCGTATTTAAATGCTTCAGGACCACGGGAGCTATTTACACAAGATAAACAAATTGAAAATATTAGCGACTGAGTGACTTTACATAAGAATTTCATGTACCCAAGCGAACAGCGGCTATTACGGCTCCAAATAGGATGAAATTGAAGCGGACTTCGGCTGCCACGCGCTTCTGCTCCTCGGCGGGATCGGGTTGCGACTGCTGCAGGCGGAACATGTTTGATTAATATATTTTTTTATTTATTTACAAGGAAAAACGTGCGAATTGCACTAAAAAAGTATTTAGAGTGACCGTTCCTGGCTTGCTGAAACATACAGTGCGGCAAATATTTCCATATGTTAACATTCAGTAGAAAACAAACATTGCAATAATAATAATTATAAAAAATATGTTGTTTAGTTATGTATGTTATGTATTTTAATTTAATTCAATTCAATTGAAATACAATCAGCACTGTTAGTTAACGCCTCTGCTAACCTCTGTTAACAGCTGTGAGCAAAGATATCGGAGTGCTGAACCTTTTATCTAATCCTGTCGCCGGTATATTTCGGTATATTTCCAACATCCGTGTGGCCACACTACTCTTAAGCAAGGATAAAAATCCGTGAGTATCCTGCTCGCCAAAAAAGGATTTTTAGTTGATTTCAGCAGCAGCAACTCGTCGGATTCGTTGCGCGTTTGAATCTAAAGAATTTTCCCCCAAAGCTCGTACAATTGTAAATCTCTCAAGAAAAAGCAAACACAACCAAAATGCGGTGCGGTTTTAAAAAATAAATTTTTCGAATCCTTTTTTGAAACAAAGAGTGCGAAAAGCACAGCGACAAAGTGAAGCAAAATAGCGAGCAGTGCAGTTAGTTAAAAAAAACACAGACCAAAATGTCGACAGTTGTGGAACAGGTGAGAGGAGTCAAAGCAATGCCAATCAAATATCGCAAAGGACCTCTGATGGGTGTCCTTTTAATTTTACCAGCTTATATAAAGGCAGATTATCAGCAATCGGGCGAAATGTTACGGTATTTTGCCTACAAGACCGCCGACTGCGTAACATTCAGTGTCAGTGTCTGTCAGTCTGCGGAAGTGTGGGTGTGTGTGTGCGTCCATTAGGGTGGCTCAACTTCAAAAGACGAACAAAGATTTGTTGTGATAGTAACATTTGGTCCGTGTGAAAAATTAAATGTCATGTTTTATGAACACTTTTTTTACGCAGAAGAGTAAAAAAAATAACTGATAGAAAATCCGGAGTTCATTATTTTTGTATTTTAATGTGAGAATGTAAAGTTTTTTTGTTAAGTTTCTGGGGCTGTGCCTGGAAATAACTCTCAGTACTTACCGAAAATATTTTTCGAATCACCCTAATCTACAGGATACTCCCGCCTCTGTGCCTTGGTATGCGTGCGTGTCTGTGCTTGCTTGTTTTTGCATTTCCATGGCAACGTAACGGCAACTTCCTGAACGCCCGCCGCTTTCGATTTGACAGTAAAATTCGATTAATTTCTAATCGGCAGAAATCAGTGTGACAAGTGCAGACGACTCCTGGCCAAATATAAATAGCTGCCATTTTGCAAACCAATTTCAATTCCCAGTCCGCCCAAACACACACACACACACACACTCATAGTACAAACACAGATACAGCCAATACAAACACATTGGCGCGATGTAGCTTGCAAATTTGCTGTTTGCTCTTGTCGGTGTGGGTGAAAGTGTCCTAGTATCGGTGGCCTGGTGTCGGTGATTTGACATTTTGTTGCACAAAATCCTTCATCCTTCAACCATCCTTCAGCCAGCAATGATTGCCGAGCGCCTTGGGCGATTTTCAAGTGCAGTCACACTCCCCAATCGACTCGACTTGACGTCACGAATGGAGAGTGAGGAGGTCGCTACAGTGGAGCTTCGAAAAGAGAGAAAATCCAAGTAATCAGCACTACAAAGCAGGCATATTGAATTACCATAAAAAGAATTCAAAGTTTATCGTTATCAATTAGCAAGACAAATAAGTCTAGATTAATTTGAACAATATTTGCATTACAATAATTAGATGTGGTATTTCCAGTTATAAAGCAATCAAATAGTTCAGCAAAATTCTATATTAATAACATTCGCAAATATACTAATAAAATTGTTTAATTGATGGGGCTTTGCTTTCTATTTGTCAATAAATCCAGAAATAGCAAATAGTAAAGTAAATGTATAAACAAGAATTTAATTTATTCAATGCAATATCATTTTGGTCCTGCTGACCGAATTTCTGTTGACATTCATATGGTGAATTGGCAATGTTTATTTGTTATATTAAGTTCGTTTGAATTTTTAATCAGGCAAACATGTTTGTGTCTTAATAAAAATATGTAATTAGGAAAGCTTCCCTCTAAGTTCTTTAAAAACTTGGTACTTTGGTGAATTAGCCTGAACTTAATCAGATTTAAAGATTTCCTCATTGCGCCTCCAACTTTTCCAATTTCGTTTAATTCCTGCACCAAATCCGTCTCATTTCGTGCCACTGCGGCTTTAATCAATTCCCCCATCTGGGACCGTGGAAAACTTAATATTCTCCTGCTGGAATTTCCCACAGTCCTGTGCTCTCGTCTCGATTTTCATCCTGTCAAGTCAAAGTCAGCGGAACTTTTGTTGCATACTTTTCTGGGCGCGCATGTAGCGCGAGTCATTACGTTTTATAGACTTTATAAGAAGTTTCGTTTATGCAGTTGGCTCAAAACTTTTCACCTAGGCGAATGCATGTGCTTGCTTATGTATCTTTGGCTTTTCTTCCACTCGCAATCGTGGCGGCAGTACAAACAATTCGGTGTGGTTCCTCCTTTATGGCCGGCCATTAAAGTTTTTGCTGCCAACAGCGATGGATGTAAAGTTGAAAATCGCAGATATTCTTCATGCGGATGGCGAGTGCTGCAGTCGTAAAATTAATTTTCAGGAAAGCTGGGATTAAAATCACGAAAACTACTTTATTAAACAAAAGAAATCTCTTTAAAGAAGTTGGAACATGAATGGGAAAAGTGCTAACAAAGATACTCATGCTCAGTTTCATAGTTATGAAACTTTAAGATTCATTCTATTATTTCACAGATTATAAGTACTAAGGACACAGTGTAGCTACTTTAAAAATCCTTATATCTCCTTCTGTTACTCATGATAAGATATTTCAATGCTTGATGCTTTAATTTATGCTTCATAAAGGCCAAGCGCCGGAGATACATATATATGTACATAAATAAATACATAAAAGTAGCTACCCCGTCAAGTGCAACACATAGGCCAACTATGCGGCCCCCTTTGGACCACCTTTTTAGCCCCATTTGTTGTTACGTGAGAGGTTCCACCCCCCCTTCAGTTTCCACCCCCCAATTCTCTGTGTTTTTTCCGTGTGCGCCATTTTGTCAGAGCATAAATTACAACTTCAGGTGTAGTTTTGCAGGAGGAGAAAGGTGAAAGCACTACCGTCTGTTGCTGTCGCCGGTTGTTGTTGTTGTTGCTTACATAATGTTAATGATGCCGCCCCAGCCGGCAAAACGGAAAATGGGGAAAACCCAGGAGGGTGGATGGATGGTAGGTCTTCCAAAGGGGGGAAACTCTTTTCAAGCTCGCTACCAAAAACAAAAGTCAAAAGAAAAGCAGGAACTGTCGCTTGTGACCTACGTGTGTACAATGGTCTCCAGTCTACAGGATCTGAATCCTCCGACTGGATGATGTGCTGCGTCCTTGTCACAGTCATTATGTTAACATTTTGCTACTTTTTAAATGCACAGGAAAAGTATTAAATGACTTGTTTTGGTACCCTTGAATTCTATGGAAATCAAATGCAAATTTATAGGGAACCATATGGTCATAAATGATAAATGACTACTTTATTTTAATACGAACTTTACTATTTGAAGCACTTATTAAAAGCAACATTTCTGCGATTAAACAAATCCCCCCGTTTTCGAGCGACCACAGCGCCCTTAATCCTTTGGTCTCGCATATCCTGCGATAAGTGTGTATATAACATCTGCTGACTCATGCTTTTTTCATCTCCTGGTGCTTGGAACTCGCTTTTCCATTTCCTTTTCATATATACATATATGCTGTCCCCTGCATATTATTTCAATTTGGCGGTGCAGCAACAAAAGAGTTTTCCCCCGCGCTTTCCGTTGTGAGTCACATGGCGTATGCGTAATGCAAGAGCAAGGCTGCATCCCAAACCAGTTTTCCCCAAGGATAATGGAGCTCGTTATGCTTATTTGCCCGCCCACAAACATGTGTGAGTGTGTGAGTGAGTGAGTGTGCACTGTATGTTGCGAAAGGCAAATTGCACCCGAGGTCCTGACATCCGCACACACACACGCGCACACGAAACGAAAGGATATATGCGGGGTTCATGGCCCCCAAACTGACCGCCAATGGACTGCACGCCGTAAAATTGCTTGCCCTTTGTGCATCCTTGATGTGTTCATCTGTCCCGGGCACTCAAGGTCAAATCCTGAATGTTTTGATTTAATTTATTGCCGCATACATGAGGGGGCTCGTAAAAATGGAAATGCGTTGGCATGGAAAGTCGCCTAGTCGAAATAATATTTTATTGTAGCATACTTTTGGACACCTTGTAAAAGAATTTAAATATTAAGCTATACGCTGGCTTTTGCTGATTCAGATGAGACATTCCGTTGTGTTACTTAATTGGAATTCAAATCTCAAACCTATGTATTTGAAAAAGTGGTTTTCCAAGTAAGACTTCTTGGTTTTCCTACCCCATTTCCACGGCGGTTTCTCTCTCCTCCTGTTGCCTCGCCACTGAAAAGGCAATATTTTCCTTGTCTGCCTGCCTCTATTTATCTTCGCCTTTGTCTCTGCCGTATTTTGATTGCTTTTCCACACTCCCACAATCTGAGGTGACTCAATGTCTTGCTCATTTCCTTCGGGCGGCCGGAAAACTCGGAAAACATCGAGTGTGTGTAGTGTGTGCGGAATTTTCTTTATCTGCTCTTTGTGCTCTTCTGCGAGCAAAGCTGGAAAAGTTCCAAGTGTGTATGACTTCATATGTCTCCTACACAATTTTCTCTCGCCTTTCGGTTTGTTTTGGCCGGCTTGATTAGCATTTCTCTTGTTTTCGATAGAAATGGGGGGAAATTCATTTGGGAATGGCTTTGTCTGAGCGAGAAATCAATTATATTGAAATTTGCCAAGCCAGAGCAGCTTAAGTTGATGGGAAATGTTTGAATGAATGCGGGCAAGTGTTCAAACCAATTCAATTTGCCTCGATTCTACGTATGTATATAAATTGCTGTAAGGCTTAGGGATTTTGTAAAATATTTGCAATCATTCTACAAGGTAACATTGGCTATATTATTGCAAGATTTTTAATGAAAATGGTGGGCAAAAAATTCTTAAATCGAACATACTTTTCCCTGTAATATTGCTGAGCCAAAATCAATATTTTCATAACCTGCTTCGATTTCGGCATTCGTGTGCCAACATTTACTCATTAATTTGTGATGTTTTCCCCCCATTTTCTTGGCTTTTCTTAATCAAGGACCTTTGCACCACTGTTGGCACCGCCATTTCCACCACATTAGGCGTTATCTCACGCTCCTAACTTGGCTTTTCCCCACCGACTTTCCCGCCCTCTTCCCGCGTAGTCACCCAATTTTCCCGGCTCTTCTCAGTTACTTCGATTGCGATTGCGTTTGCTGTCTGTTTTTGATAGCAACGAGTATTTTCATTTCGCCATCATTTTCCCCATGCACACACACATGTGTGTGGTTTCTTTTCTCATTTTCGTGATTTTATTACTTTTACTTTTTACGATTTATTTGCTGAAATTGCTTATTTCCCTTTTAGCCAACAAAAAAAGGAGAAGAGAAGCAGGAGTGGAAATTGGCATTTGGGGGGCGGGGCCGATTGTTATTATTGTTGATGCCACTGCATTGCTGCTTTATCTTCAACTTTCCTTATTTTCTGCTCCCCACTTTGCTCCTTTGTCCGATTTCCCTTTATTCGTCATAACTGCTTTTGGCCAGGGAAAATTCAATCAACGTTTTGTTTTTAATCGATTCCTATTGCAATCCCCAGCTTTCCCCTCCCTTTCTTGGCTTTTCCCTTAGCTTACTTCTTTATCTGCCAGTGGCAATGCTCTCTCAACTTTGTCCATATGCACTATGTATATATGATGCGCTTTTCCTACCCCCCTTTTTCATTAATCATACGCCACGTTGCACCCACATAAATACTCGTAGTTCCTCTTCTTCCCCTTTGCAACTGACATTGCACACGGATTTTCCAAGTCTCTGAACACACACAGATAACGAGGGGGAGGAGGGAAAAGGAAAGGATGTGGAAAACCGGAGGAAAAGCGGCAGGAAGGAAGCTGAAAGACAAATAATTCTACAACCCGTGGCGACACAATTTGCATAGTAAATATTTTAAATGCCAATTAAAATTATTAGAAAAGTTGGCTGTCTTGTTTGCGGCATTATTATGCGTAAACAAAAGTGCAACAAATTGTTGTTTACTTTCCAAGCCAGGTATTTGTTTGAGTTAGCAATTTATTTGCCATTTGCCAAAAATAACAGATATATATTTAGTTTCAATTATAAACAAATGTGGTTATTATGTTTATCATCAGTTCATTTAATTTAATAACCGACCACTTTATGGTTCGTTATTTCAACTAAACAATTAAAATTTACTGTTTGATGTGATTTAATTAGAATTAGAAACTCTCGCTTAACAATTAAAATCAGTGACTTTGAAAGGAGTTTAGTTTCACTAAGAATTTTAACCAGATGCACCATATTTAGCACAACCAAAATTCTACCAAAAAGTTAACTGCTAACGAGATTTGGCAAATTTCAATTTGGCCCAGAAATTTTGCGCTTGCATGCAAAAAAGTTGGCTCTTTAAACATTCAAATTTTGCGTAATTGACTAGAAATTGGTATTAGCCACGCACATACGTGGCTTTTGCCCCCTGCACACAATTTGCCAAATTGCACGGATACTACCAACAAAAATGAAATAAATAGGGGGCGCGGAAAAACAAAACACGAAAAAAAAAAACAGAATGTTCCCTAAAAATTGCTATCTAAATTGCAAATTTTGCGGCCAGAGTAATTGAAAAACATAAACCGCCGCCTGGTTTTCCCGCTTTTCCTGGTTTTCCTGACCCTCCTCTGGATTTCAAGCTTGACTACCGTTCGCCATTTTTAGTTATGCAGCATGGGCAGCAAATTAAATGAAAATCGAGCTAAAAATAGCCGGCTCAATGTGTCGCAGCCGCAGAGCAGAGCAGATATCCTTGCCCCCGCCCATTTTCTACATTTTCCCAGCCATTTCCCGCCAGCCCAACCATTCCCCCCCTCCCCCTCGTCACTTTCCATCTTTCAGCGGTACAATTACAAGAGCGTTGGGGCAAAATGCCTCAATTTACAGCAAATGGCCGTCATCGATTTCCGCTTCGCGTTATTCGATATGTATTTCAGTACACTGCAAAAATAGTCTGTAAATTCATATAAATTTTATTAATCCGCTTAGCAAGCAGCTTGGAATATACAAATATTTAATATGCAATAATTTTTGGTAGGCCTAGAAATATTTAGCCGACTTTAAAGAATTTTTCTCACTGTAGAAAAGGGACTCTGGTTGGAATTCGGTATGTGCGTGTGTTGTTGGAAATGATTTCGACATTTGGTTTACTCTTTCACTTCGTAACTCGTTTCACCGGCTTTTCATTTTTATGTATTTGACATTTTGCGTTATGCGTTCAAAATGTCATCAAAATGTGCATAAATTTCGCGTGTCTTGCTCGGTACGTGTGTGTGTGTGTGTGCGTGCCTCGATTTGAATACAAAACGATAACTGCCTCATGCCACGTACATATGTATGTACATATGTACATATATGTACATATGAAGTTCAATATTTGCCAGCGTTAAGCTACAAGCGTATTAACATAATGTGTCAGGCGAAAATTGTGCGGAATATTCAACCCGACACAGATAGGCACAATAAGAAATGCGCCAGGATACACACAACTCACATTTAGGGTCCTTCTGTGCGCTTAACGATAATGCACAGTGGTTTCATTTAAACTATTTGACTTTAAGTAAATTGCTTAAATGAAAAAACAAGGATTTATTAGCACAAAACCAAAAGAAACCAGTTTGCTAACACCTTTAACTTAGCACCAAATTTATAGTATATATACTATATATACATCTAATTTCCCCAAAGAAACTAGATCCTGTTGAAATAGCGTACGGAATCATAAATTTAAAATGAAGCCGTCGTGGTAAATCGCTCCGCAAATTGTAATAGAACCCTAAGCGACTGCGGAGCATTCTATAAATATGATATTGAATGGTTTGCCACTGCAACCATTATCCTAATTACACAGCCACACACCCAACTAGGACCACTGTCGCCTCGTTAGACACACAGCACATACAGACAGACATACATACATCCTCGTATCGAGGAAGTCATAGAGAACTTTCAGTTGACTGAAAAATATGACGACAAGTTGACGCAACTCGGCGAACTGTCAGGCCAAGATGAGGCATTTTTCCAGCTGAGGGACTTCGCTGCTCCCCATGCCAGACTTCTCGTTTATTCCTGTTCCTTCAGCTGTCAGTCGGTGCACATTGCTGCCGCCGCTTAAGGACACTCGGAAAAAATAATTTGCAAATAGATGTTTAAAAATGCAATACAAGCTAAATTGCCATTTGAGCAATCAAGTATTGAGTACCGGAAATCACTTATTCAGTTGTCTAAAAGTAGGATATATGTAGCATACATTTAGACACGATTACAAGCTTAAAAAACAACCGTGATATTACCATGCTTAAAAGTTAATACATAATTTTTTAATTTTCATTATTTGAAGTCGAGTTTTTTTCGACTGCAGGACATTCATGAATAGAACGGCCTGCTGGAGAGTCGAAGTGGGTGGGAAAACTGAGGCCCGTCACGTATGTTTTTGTGCCCAAGCATTCGCATAAACATTCCTCGTCGGGATCTCGAGTTGCGCCGGCTCCTTTCCATTCGATTCCATGCCTTTCCTTTCGCTCCCTGCATCCTCGCATCCTGGCTTCTTCTCATCCAGGACAATGGCATTGACAGGCCTGCGTCGCTTTGCGTTAAATGTCAGCGCTGCTACTGGCCCCAGTTTTATTTCCTTCGCGCTGGGGTCACGGCAATTGACCTTCCATTCATCATCCAACGAGGTTGTTTGCCCAAGCGCACTCTTGTGTGCGTTTCCCGCTGGGTCCTGTTCCGCTGTCCATTGATGTTTACCGCATTTGTTTATCGATTGGACCGGAGAAAAGTCGCGAGTTTTGGGTTACTGAAACAACAAGGACGAAATCGAGGTGGTTGCCGACTTTGGCTAATCTGTAATTATCCCCTTAAATGAGGCTGAACAACAAAGTTAGCACCGAAAGCGGAAAATATGCAAAAGAATCGGCTTATTCTTTCTAGCATTCGGAATTATATATAAGGGTATCTAAAAGTATGCATTGAAAAATCAAAACATTCAGTTGCATACTTGTAGCCACCTTTTTATGAAGTAATTTAGAAAATCATATACATTTCCAATTAGAAATCAGTGCCTACAAATCTTCTTTTACTTTATTTGAAATTGAACTTCGTAATGATGGGAATTATGCTTGTGTTGCAAGTCTACACTTCCGGTTCCTCTACATCTGTGTAAGCCTGCCTTTGTGTGGGTGAGAAGAAAAATGACGGGGAAAATGAGCAACCGAATAACTGTAAATAAGCAGTGAAGGAATGTGGCAACATCCTCGGTAAGACCGATAAGAAATTCTCCCGCGTTTCCCTGTTGCTTTTTTTTCGGCACAACGGCAACAAATGAAAGACAAAAATGCTTGTGTAATGAAAGACTTGAGCAACATAATAAATAATGACAGGGACACCGAACTCCCCATTTTTTCTCCTTATTACTTTCTGGGTTTTCCAATGCACTCCAAGCAGAAGGATGACAATTAGAAAAGCCTTTTCGAGGAGTCATCAGCGTGCATGGGAAAACTCGACGAGCAGCTTTTCCTTTCTCCAAGTTTCACTTTAACTGTGAAGAATGAGCAGCGAGTGGATTGAAGTGGGAGTTTCAAGAAACAAAAGGGATATGATTTTTTTTAAGGAGCTTTTACAGCTCGAATCTGACGTAAAGTTGAATTAAGTTGGTTACAAGAGGGTCATGCACTTTAGAACTATACAACTGATAACAAATTATAACCGGATTTCCGCTGCCACCTATAATTTATAGTTAATTAATTCACTGAAGCGATCATCTGTACTGCGACATTAAATTGTCACCTTAGTTTACCGATAGTAAAAAAGTGCCAATATAAAACGAAACCATGACAGTAAAATGAAATACGATTTCAACCGAACTGGCTGCTTATCATTGCATTAAATCGAAAATAAAAAACTATAATCTAGCCTATTTTTCAGTTTACAACTTAATCCTTAGTAATCAATTAAAAATGATTAACAAATTGTGAAAAAAAAACAGCTAATAACTATTGAGGTCCGGAAAAACGGCCTCGTTTAGCTTGTTAAGTTATTTGCGTACATCAAAACGAAAAACATTTAATAAATTATTGAAAAACAGGCCGCTGGCAAAAACCAAACACAAAAGCAGGGAAATGTGGAAACACGAAAATGGTTTTAATGACCAAAAGGCAAACAAATCATAGAGGGAAAACAAGTATCATATGCCGGGAAAATGTATGCCCACATAAATTTGTACGAGTATGTACCTAAACTGAACCGGAAACTCACTCACACATGTGCAGGCGAAAAGCAAACTTTTTGGCCAAACTCTTCATCATTTTGGCCTCTAAGAACACCCCGACGGCACTTTAACCGGTTCCATTTTAATTGTTACCGCCCCCATTCTGCCCGGCAAATGCTTTCCAAATTAATTAATAGCATTGTCTGTCTTTGGCAATTTGCCACGCCCACACACACAAACTATAAATTGAATTTTCTTATGCGTTGCTGGCAGAAATGGAGTGCGAAGAAAAATTATTTGGCTGCTCGAGCAGCGGGAAATGTGGGAAAAATCGAAAGGGGCCAACTCAGCGAAGACGAAGGAAGCCAAGCAACTGGCACACAGGCCGAAAATCCTTTTTTAATTAAATTTTCTGTACATTTTGCAGTTTTTAGGTTTGAGCGACAGGCGAGTTTCCCTCGCCAATTCCTGTCGCTCATATGTGACGAAAGGAAAACTCATGTGGTTTCCCAACGCTTTCAAGGAGTCCAAAGGAGTAACCAAAGACAAAGTTTCCACTGGCGACATTCTGGCTGCAACTCCTTCCTCCTCGTTTTTGTGTCAAGTTAATCCAATTAGTTGTTTGCCAACGTAGTTTGCACTTTGATTCCCGGCCATCTGCGTCGGGACTTCCAACTAAACTCGAGATTCCCCAACTTAATTGGACAAACCGGAGATGGATGAGTATTGATATTGATAACCGCGTTATGGATTAGCAAAAGGTCGTGACTGGAGTGACAAGGAAAAGCACTCAGTAGCACTCTTCTAACTTGGCCAATAAATGCTCAGTTTTTAATTTTTGCAAGCCGGTATTAATCATTTCTCCAATTTGAATGTTCACAAGTATCATATATATATTTCAATCTTTAAAATTTAGTTATAAATATATGTAAATAGATTTCACTTAGACTGCATTGTCTTGTGGCTTCTGATTATGCTAGTAAAGAGAATCGTCATCATAATAATTATCCCTGATAGTGCAAATTGCTTTGTTAATTAATAAAGTGTTTAATTTTTCTAGATTCGAAAGTGATTTAGCCTTCCTAAGATCTTCTCTTTGCTTCAAGTAAAATTCAGAGCAATAACTATTCGGTTCCTGGGTAGGCAGGATATTATTGAGGGCCTCTATGCGCTCATCAATTTGTCGTTCGATTAAAATGCGTTGCTCATTGTACTTATTAAATTCTATTCTTGCTTCTATCTTGTCTAACAAACGACTTTTGTCCAGTTTCACCGCTTTGCGTATGAGGTCAAGATTGCGTGTGAACTCAGAATTACCCATGCATTCACGCTCATATTTGGTTAGAATATTCTCAAGATCATCGGTTATTGTCTTATCGAGTGCAGTGTAGGGATCCACAGTAGTTGGTTCGGGAGTTCGTGCGGATGCCGCCTAAAGGATATGTACATATATATTATTTACCACAAACTACTATTTTGAGAAAAGGATTCAGAATTCTTTAATGGGTTTTAGGGTTTTCAAGATTTTACCGTCGTTGTCGATCCGGTGGTATCGGTTTCTTGGCTCTGCCCCTGTAAAATATGTTTGATGCGTACAAAGAATTTAAATTTATTGAAAATTTTTATTGATTTCAAGGTTTTACCGTCGTTGCCGATCCGGTGGTATTGTTTTCTTGGCCTTTCCCCTGTAAAATATGTTTGATGCGTACACAGAATTCATATATATTGAACATTTTTATTGATCACGCTTACCGTTGCGCCGACAACTATTCCGAGTGCAATTAGGCTCCAAATCCAAACCATGTTGTATTGTAACCACTGTTACCACTTTACAATGGTTTCAGAGCTTACCATCGCGTTTTTATAGGGGTCGACAGTGGTTCGTAATTCTAATTTAGATAAAGGAAATAGGAAATTCTTCAAGACCTGTCAGTTAAATATTTCTGTGTCTTATCTCCCAGCAAAACATTGGTTTACTGACAAAATGTTTCTTTTGTTAAATGCCTTTTTCCTATACTAACATGTCTATATACCAATATATTTATTCCCGACTAAATTGCTTTAGTTTTAAAGTTGGTTTATTATATACGAAATGCAAACTTTTTGTCATGTTTTATTGATGTTTTGATTCTCTAACCATGTTCTTTGCATACATTCGTATATATACATATATATACAGTTGGACTGATTAAAAACTTATCGAAGCCAAAGCTCTCAGGTATTATCTCTTTTCGGTTCTCTTCAAATGATCTCTCTTGTTTCATTTCACTCTCAATGTTTGCGTGCTGTATAATCCACAATTACACTGCGCTTATCAGTTGTCAAGAGCTCCAGATCCATGTACCCTACCCTGTAGTGTGTGGGGTATATGAGTTATAGTGTTTTTCTAAATTATTTATATAAAATATACTAAAGACAATGTAATTGTCATCACATGAATAGTAATTACAGAATTAAAGGTTACAAAATTATGATATTTTTAACTATTTTTGATACTTACAATTCAATTAAAATGAAATATAACAGCTTTGTCTTGAAATCAAGGTAATTCAAATTTTTTCAAATGAATTTGGCTAGGGTATATAACCTTGCACGCCACCTAAACCCACTGATTAATACCTTATCTGCAGCAGATGCTGTACGTTATGGGTTAAGTCGAATCCCCTTCCCCCCTGGTCCACAAATTCCCGGGCATGACGAGCATTTTTATGACACAGCCCGCTCAAAGCTTTTTAAAATGAGGTTTTAAAATTAAGCAAAAAAAAAAAAAGGAAATAATAACAACACACAAGGAGAGGAGATCCGCTGGCAAAATAATGAAGCTGTCCGCCGCATTCTACGGAGTTCGCTTTGTCCGGGCCTTTTCAGTGTTTTCAGTGCGGGTTCTGCAGTCGAAACCGTGTGACACTTTGCGTCCGGTATGCGTTGCTGTTGTTGTTTTGTGCTCTCCGGAAGCAAAATTAATTACAAAATATTTGCAGCTCATAATTTCATTTTGCGTGTTTACTCATTTTGCAGGCGGCCACAGCGGGCAACCCGAAAGCGGCAGAGATATCAACTGCAAAATCGGCAATATCCACGGCGACGGCAGCAGCTGCCACGCCCCTTGCCACATCCGCCCCCGCAGCGGCGGAAATCGAGCAGCTGCAACAGGCGTTAATCGAGAAACAAACGCAGCTGTATGCCCTGGAATCGGCCTGCTTGAGGGAAACGGAGCGCCAAGTGGAGCTCGAGGATAGTGTGATAGCGTGGCAGGACAAGTACGATCGGCTCTACGAATCGCACAAGCGGGTTCAGAAGGTCAACCAGAGCCTGGAGGACAAGATGCTCAAGCTGGTGGATCGAAATGCCGGCGAGAGAGCCCAGTTGACCAGCGATGTGGCCACTTTGAGTGTGCGACTCGCCCAGGCAAACTTCAACATCGCCAAGCTGCAGAGGGAAATCGTAAGTACAGAAGTTACTTCTAACAACTTTTAACTTTAATTAGTAGGCTATTGAGGGGTATGCAATTAACAAGATTGTGTTCTTTCTAGAATTTTTTGTAGTGTTCTTACACTGGTCTTATCTCTGCGAGGAGAGCAAATCTGTTGGCATTGAAATCATTTTTGATGATTGCCCTCAGTTATCGTGAAATTCTGAATTAAAAACGGTTTTAGTTATTATTTTCTTTCTTGGTACAGCCCTTCGGGCTCGGAAGTCCCAACTCATTAAGAAATTTGTTCCTTAATTTGATATGAAAAGTCGAAAAGGTAAAACGAACTCAAAGGAATACCCATCATAAAAGTTACTTTGTAGCATCCCAGCTGTTTGGCAAAAAGCGCCACTTCCATCACTTCATTCCATGACAATTTTCGGATTCCGAAAAACGCGGCAGTCCAAACAGCTTAGAGTGGATTTCCGATGTGGCCAAGACCAAGTCTCGAATTTAACAGCTGCCACAACCAGTTGAGGTCCCCAAAATCCCGGCCCTCCGTCGGATTTCAGTGCAACCAACTAATTGGCCGCCAAGTTCTAAGAGGAAACACAAACACTTTTAAGTCTGGCTCTGAATTTGGGTTTTTTCTTCCATTTTTTTTTTTGACGGTGGGGAAGGTAGACCACTGGAACCTAAAGCTTTCAGGGGGGGAGGGGGCGCTTAAGGTCTAAACAAATGAAAGGCGGCAAAGCGTTGAAAACTCAGAGTTGCACTTCTACTTACGACAACTTTCCACAGCCCGTTTTGTAGTTTGTTGCGTGGGAAAAACTAGAAAAGTTTTCCAATTCAGTTTTGTTTTTGCCATGCTGTTGCGAAAAATGCGAATATCTGCTGGCGAAAAAAGTTTTCAATTAACGCAAAACAGTAAAAATGGCAAGAAGGGAAAGCAGGACGGCGCGCAGCATATCGAAGGGGTTGGCCGGGAAACCTTTTAAAGGAGGTGTCCTGTGGGTGTCCTACGTGTTTCGGGCGAGGTGTTTGCGCAAAGCGATAGACCATGTTGCACACAATTAGTGGGACATTGCCCAAAGAGATACACTTGCAAAAAATCTGCTACTCAAATATGTCTTAAAGTCTAAAAGCATCGAGAGCTTGATTCCTTCGAGTACTTAGATTTTAGTTTGAAATTTGTCCTTTTGAAGTTTGTTTTTATGAAAGAGTACCTCAGTTTGCTAAATGACAACGTTGCACTTTTGCCAAGTGCAAGCAAACAAGGAGCTGGAAATGAGCAGAGTGGAAAGTGAACTGAAATTGAGGAGGTGCTACAGCTGCAACTGCTTTATTAACTTGTTTTTTGCCTGCTTTGTTGCTTGCCCCATCGCTTTTCCCTTGCTGCGTCGAGTGTTTGCGCAAATTAATACTTAAAAAGCATTTCCACCTCTTCAAAAGTTGCACAGTTTCTGATACGTTCCGCTTGACTTTGCTTTGTTTTTCCATTCGTTGCTGTTTTGTGCAGCGTTTTATTTCTGTCCTGGCTGCCACTTTAGAAATCCTTTTTTTTTGTTTTTCTCAAGGAGGCGCCTGCAAGTATGCAATACTTTTTAAGCGGTTTTTGGACCCCTTTGAAGGATCCAATGATGTTTTCAAGGGCTTTTGTCACACACACAAGTGCCGGGATTCGCATTTTGATTGCTGACAGGAATCGAAAGTGGTGGGGTGTGCACTTTATTGACGATAGAAAATAATTGAGCTATTGTTTTTAGGATGCTGAATTTAAGTGCGATATTTTGTATTCTAACGTTTAAGCCAGTCCACGAATATTTTAAAATGCAAGACCGCACTACGTATACGTAATATTTTCTCCCCTCCTTCCGTAAAATATCCCATTTTAAATACTTAAGTTTTTCAGACGAAAGTTATAAAGATTCTGTTTAAGTTAGGGTACTTTAGTCTCCATAATTCCCCGTTTCCAGATCATTTTTCACTTGCTATTTTTTCGCCGTCTGTTTGCTTGCAAGTCTACGAATTTTTGAAGTGAACGAATCAGACGAGACAGAAATGTAGATGGGGATAGGGAGTTTTGGGCGGTGGAGTTCGGAGTGTGGAGCGTGGAAACAACAATGTCAATAACCTTTTTGCCAGTTTTCGTTCAGTTCAGTTCTTGGCCCATCTTTCTCCTCCTGTCACTTCCTCGCATTCCGGCTGATAAAAAATCAGCACTTGGTCATGGACTGTCGCTGCGTCACGTGCCTGACTGCGGATCTCCCGATGCCATTTACCTTCTGGCTACCTACGTTCCTGGCCCCCCATTCACCATCGTTGCCAGCCCCCCATCTGTTTTGGCCATGGTTCGTTAATCTGACAGTGGCTTTTTGCATGATAGCTCGGCATTTCCGTTGCAAAACACTTAGTCGCATACTCGCCCGATGCTTCAGTTTCAGCTCATGGTCCTGGTGCACCCCCCATTCAGACCCCTTCGCATGCTCCCTGGATGTGTCCTGTAATCCTCCCAGGGCCATCATGCTTCATTGTTGTTGCCTGTTATTATTGTTTACCGCTCTTACGGGAAAATGCTGGCTGAAGAGCTCGAAACACAGGGCATTACAGAGGAAGAAATAGACAAATTGTGTTTTGATATAATCTCCATCGGTCATTAATTTTCATGGCCAGTTATCGATGCTACCTGCTATCTGTGGGGAATAGTTTCATGTTAATGCAACCAATCGAAATTTGTTAAATAAAAGTTTCTATTGTCAACTAATTAGATGTAGATTGTTTTAAAATTTGGATTTTTGTGTGCATTTGCAAAAGCTTGTCTAGAAATTTTGTCGTATGGTGATTTAAATGCTACAGCGAATAAAACAGTCGTACTCAGAAATTAATGTTGCGTACTTTATGACATCATTGAAGTGCTTTATAGTATCTTGAACAATTCAGTGACTTCATTTCTTGCTGTGCACTCCATAATATGCTGCTTCCGTTTATTCCTTTAAACCTAGCCAGCCCCTCCTGCTTTTAAATGACTACCTCCATGGCTCATTCTGCGGCTGCGTTCGAATATTTTAAATCGCCTGCCAGGAGGCAGACACCCAGGACAACAACAACACCATCGTTAGCCACGCCCTCCTTTTGTAATTCCCACTTGCATTAAATGCCGAGCAAATGTAAATATGCTCAGGGGCTGTCACCGTCCCTTTTACACAGATGTGCTTGTCCCTTTCGCTTCCGCAGGTTCCCAATGCGCCGCCTCCGTTGCAACTGGAGCAGATAAAATGCAGCAGGACTTCACGTGGCGGACTATGAACCGATTCCCAATTCCCGCTGGCACCACACACCATCTCTGCGTCGGGGTCTCAATACCCTGTCCCCTTCCACAATAACATACCTCCCATTCCATTTTCCATCTCTGGTTTTTCCTGCTTGGTAATGACGCGCTTGTGGTTTGCCTTCTGGTCTGGCTGGTCCGGATGGCTCCTGTTCCTCCTCCTGGACCTCTTGCATACGTGTGTGTAATTAATGTTTTTCACCTAAAACACAGAGAGAAATTGGAATAGAAAAAATGACGTTGGGCGCCAATTGTCAGAATATCTACTTTAGGCCAATACATGTTACTTTTACGATAATATTGCTGTTTTTTTACTTTTAAACATGGTAATCACATATTTTTCTGCAGTGCCCCAAGCACTTCAATTCTTTCCGCTTTGCAGTGGATTTTCCCCTGTTGCATGTCCCACTTTGGTGTCCAACAGACCGGTACCGGTGCAACACGGTGTATAAGCGATTGTATTGTAGGCCTTGTTTATCGGCTGATAAGCAAGGCCCAAGAAAGTATGCATTGTCTAGCAAACACGTTTTTCTCCAGGGTCCTAGGCATCTGCTTCCCTCTTAAGCTTTTGTGTGTGAGTGCGCTTAATTCCTTAAAAGTTATTTACATATTTGCCTAATGTGGCATCCCCACTAAGCACTCAGAGCCAGCTAGCCGGCTTAGGTGGGTGAGTGGGTGAATGGTGTAGTGGTTGGGCGGTGCTTTTTGTGGTTAAGTGTGTTGAGTTGGCTGCCGTTTGGCTTGCCAGTTGGCAGTTGGTTAGTGGGCTTGTTGGGCTGGTGGGCGGGTGAGCACTGTTGAAATTGCTTTTTGGCCCCGAAAACCCAATCTGTCTGTGATTTAACCGACAATAAGCCGAATCAAATAATAGAAATTCCGGAGTGATTAAATTATCAAATGCTTTAAGTGGGTTGGAGTTGGTAATGAGACAGGGCAGGCATCGAGTTATATAATGAAATTTTGCAGAAGATTAAGCCAGATGGTTGTGCAAATAAAGAGCGAAACAACGAAGCTTATTAAATATTTATGACGGATTTTGGAAAGCTTATATTCCGTTATGAATTTATACACACTTTGAATGATTTAATTTGGAAAAGCTATTCATTTGAACTCAGAATGTACCACCTTTAATATTGCTCTCTAAAAATAGTTGATTTAATTTCTTATTTTTCAGTCTAGCCTAAGCTGCACTGAATTTTAATTAAATACACATACAAATTGTTAGCAACATCAATTATTGTTTGCCTGCGAAAACATTGGAACTTTCATCAAACTGGAACACAATCCATTGTTATTTTCCATAAAACGTTCAGTTTTAATTTCAAAAATCCGTAGAAATATTCCACCCTTTTGCTGTGGAACACTTGATCCCCTACCCCCCGCCACGCCCCCATAAAGAATATGCGAAAATCCGGCATTCAATCAACGGGCATCGTCGCCTCTATAAATCCCCGGTGCATATCCCCCATAATACCCATAACTATACGTTATCTGCGAGTGAAGGCAAAAGTAAACAATTCGGAATTCCTTTCCACTTCATCCTGTACTGCCCATGCCCACAAACATTTTTCCAGTTCGTTTTGCGTGTTCGGTCTTTTTTAATTTCCCCGCACAAACAATGGAAATGGTTCCGGGTGCATGTGAAATGAACCAAAACAACGACAGTGGCAGTAGCAACACGACCGGAAAATATGCGGCCAAAATGCACGTAGACGACCGTAGAGCAGAACCGTAAACCGTAAAACACACGGAAACACACGAAAACTGAAAGTTGAACCGCTCCAAAGCGGAAAACACGGCCAAAAAGAAGTTGGGCAAAAAATTGTTTCATATTACAGCAATAACAGTGCGGAAAAATCAGAGCCGAGTTTTCAGTCATGATAGGAATCCATTTTGCCTTTGGTCGGGGCCACATAAAACCTAAATGCTAAAAAAAAAACCCATAAGCGGTGGGCAGAAATTACCCAAAAAAACACAGGTGCAAAGAGCAGAAGTTTGGCCAAAAAAAAGGTAAAATTGGCGGAGGGAAAAAGGGGAGAAAGGAAGCCATAGACACACACTAAATAGCCAAGGCAACTGGTCAGGATGTGCAGGTTTACATTCGACCAAACTTTTCGGGCTATAAATGTCTATTCGGGCGAAGAAAGCAGAGAAACGGATCCGGCCATATATACCAATCCAGAAAAAAGGACAAAGTAAGTGGGTGTTGGAGGATAGGTAAATTGACTGATACTCCCAGGCAGATGGATGGTTTCGATAAATTGCACACATAGTTGGGCAAACTGATAGGTGAAAGGATATATAGATCAGCAGGCAGATTAATAGATTCTCAGGTGGATTGATGGATAAAGAAATTGGCAAGTAGAAGAATAGCTAGCTCTACAATTTTCTATCTCTAATTTTAAAAATCTATCTTTACCAAGCAAACGAATAATTTAAAGACATTTATAACTTCTACCATCCTACCCAAATATAAACGTCTGCCCATCTTAAACTTTTGAGTTTAGCCTCCTTTCCCTAAATATACATGTTTATAATTGCAGAAATATAAGATAAAATATATGTACATAAACAAAACCCAAGAATAGCGGAAAATCTCTTTCTCATACCTTTTTTCTCTACTTCTGCCCTTGCCACCCATTTTCCTTGGCCATTTAAGTGGCAGACTGTTGCTCGTGCGCCGCGTTTTTGGCCCAAATGACGGCCTTATATTTCGAGCCTTTGCAACAAATCGATATTTTAAGCATTTTAATGTCTGCGCCAAACGCAAAACGTTGGCGCCAAGTTCCAAGTTGCTTTTTTCGTGCTCAGGGTTGAGTGTCCGTGTCCGTAGCCATGTCCACGTCCATGGTTGTGGCGCCATCTATATATACTTTGGTACACTGAAACAAATGCCACCGAAATCAATAGTGTGTGGAGGGCAATAAATAAGTGAGAAGGTGATAAGTAGTACACCTCTAAACAAATGCCACAGAAATTAGTAATGTACAACACTACTTTCTGTAGATTACAATACTTTTTTTCCAGTACAACTTCGTAGCTGTTTCAGCCTTAATTGAGGTTCAACCCTAGTGCCGACTACATGTGCACCTCATATTTTTTATGCAATTAGCCTTAATTCGGTGAATCAATCATGATAGCAGCTTTACTTACTTTGCTCAACTTTGGTCCCTCATTTATTTTTAGTGGCCGGAATTCACGTTTTAACCCTCTAGCGCCAACGGGGGTGCTATATTTAGTCCTACACATCGGATTGTGTCCGCCCCACATGTGTGTCTACATGTGCAAAAGCTTTAGTTTTGAGAGCAATTTAAGCTGAAGTGGGTTGATTTCGAACGGTTAGTGGTAGTGGGTGAGTGGTGTGGGGGATTTGCATGCCAAAAGCAGAAAATGCTCAAGTGGCTGGAAAGATAAATTAATGTGGCAGGTAGAGAGGAAATGCTCAAGTATACTTTACATAAATGTGGCCAATTTCAGGGCTCAAGATGTTGAAAGAACGCTTATCGAGAGCTGGTGAAATTAGAAGAAGCATCTGATACGGGCCAATTACAAAGGCTATCAACGGGTTTCTAAACCGTAATTGAACAAGTGCGGTTCTATGAGGCAGTTCAGGGAAATCGGACCTGATACTTTATCCAAAGTGTTCGGAAACCGCCAGTGTTAGAAGAGTTCCAGAAAAGTAATTTGCTAAAGGAGCTGTGCGGTTGTCAGTTACATTTTGTACCAGTTTTAACCCCACCTGCGCACAGATTTGCTATTCTATCTTCAACTTTTAAACTTGTTGAAACAATTTAGAAGGCGCTTGCCCTCCCCTTGCCTCATAAGTCCAAAAAGCCTGCCATATATTTTTATTATTTGTATAACAACAGCACACACATCGCACAGTGGCGTCGTTTTACAATGAAATCTGCACAATGCAAGGCGCCCAAATTGTTGGATGCAAAATCTGTTAGGCAAACAAAATGCCAAAATGAAAAATGGCAAAATCAAAAGCTGCAAATACAAATGCATATACATATATATCAGTGCATGTGCAGCGTTATTCCTGGAATTACATGCAACTTTCATGTCCGCCCACTCTGCCACCCATTTCCACATGTGTCTGAGTTCCTGAGTGGGATGATGTGGGGGGTTATGACCGGCTTGGAGTTATGCAATTTTCATTCCAAACTTTTCTCCCAGCGCTCCCAGTGCTCAGCCATTAATGCCAGCGCCAGTGTGGCCATGTGCACAAAAGAGTTTTCGCTGCGGACCATTAGTTGGCAGCTTTTTAATTTGCTCGCTTCCTGCAGTGCGGCGATTAAAGCCAAGTGTCAACTGTTGTTAGCCTTCTCTGGCGTTTGTTTAGCTCTGTGGCTGATTGTCCTTCAAATTGGATGACAAAATGAGTCCATGGAGGATGCGAGAAATTGACAATAAACTCCCGGGGAAATGTGTTACTTTCAGAAATTGTTTACGAATAATTGAACACCGCTTTGTAGTTAAGGCCCTTGTAGAAAGTGATTCAATTAAAGCCACATTCTATGGTTATTATGCCTAATGTGTAATTCTTTCTATATATATCTTTGATTCAATTAAAGCCACATTCTATGGTTATTATGCCTAATGTGTAATTCTTTCTATATATATCTTTTTTTTCTGCCAAGAACTTTATATTTATGTTATGGCAGAAAGGCGCTTTTGTTACATGCTTGCAGTAGTCGCAAACTTTAGTGTGAACATCTATTGAAAACTTGAAGACCAACTTAGCAGATCTCATCTGAGAGCACAATAGATCTTTAGGCGGATTGGAGTTTTCCCATTAGTATGGCCCCAGCCCCGACCATTTGTCAAATCCGATGCGTACTATTTGCCATGTAACAACTGCGGAATGGGGGTCCTGACCCGGTGGGGGGTGGTCTCGGGATTTGGACCCAAGAACTGGTAGTCTTGTGTCTCTGCACTTGATGTATGCATATCGAATTGCCCTTAGCGAACTGTAAAGGGAAACTTGCCTGGCTGCGGCACGCAAATCAGCAATATATCATTGTGTCTGCCGGTGCTCCACTGTAGCCGTCTCTTTCGCATCGGCAGAGGCTGTCCCTTTCGCTTTGTTCTACGCTAAGAGAAGGCTTAAGTGGCATGCAAAAAATTCGCAACGGCTGTCCGTCAGTCAGTCAGAAGGCAAAAGCCAAGTGCTGCATTACGGTGAAGTTTCCTTTGGGTTTTTATTCCTTCACAAGCTTTTCCCTCTCCGCTTTTATCACTTTTGTTGTCTTTTAGTTTCTGATTAGTTTCCTTTGGCTTCGTGGGGTTATTTATTATCTGGCGCAAAGTGTGGCAATCATTTACATAAATCAATCTTGATGGCCTCTCTTGGCAGCGCTCCGTAGAATGCCCAAGCGGGTTAAAGTGCCAGATCCTGTGCACTTCAAGAATTGGTCGTGAAGTTGTTGGGCCTACAATTAATGGAGTAAGGACAATTATCCAAAAGATTTGATTTGTTTTAAGGTAGTGTTACTAACAAATTGAAAATAATGCGTACTTAAGGACATTTCCTATTCAAGTATCCAAAGCTATTACATTTTTTTTTGTTCTGTACCCACAATCCCTGCTAAGCCTTGCACATTATTCCGAGCAGTTTTTGCTATCCCCTAAGTAATTGGAATTTATTAAATATCTCTACATTTTGTTTCTTTGTTTTCTTTCATTTCGATCTTAATCCGCAATCTTCTTTGCATTTCGTTTGTTCGATTCAATGTAAGCGGATTTGTTTTTAAAATAATGTTATTCGGTTTTATTTCGCAATCCTACTTATCCTTTATGCATTTACAACCATTGGGAGACGGACATTGCGCATACGCCGCGTTGCACGTGCGTCCTGTAAAACAGTTGTTCCCATTTTTACGAATTTGTCCGTACTTCTGCGCTTCCGTCGAAGTCATAAAACTTGTGCAACTGCACAAGGTAGGGAAAAAATATCCAGCTTAACTTTGTTGTTTAGTGTAAAAGCTTTACAACGCGCTGTTGTTGTTCGTTTGGTATTTGTTGGTTGTTCGGTTGCTTCTACTTTTACTTTGTGCACATTATCACTTTGCTCGGCTGCTTACCAGAGTGAAAACTTTGTTCGATCTTTTTCCCGCAAAATGGAAAACGTGAAGAACCCCGGGAAAAACAAGAAAATTGTGAGCAAATAGTTTGCCTGGCACTTTAAGCACTTTGGCAACACATTTGAAACACCTTTGGTTGGTCTTTTAGCAACAAAATGGCCCCCTATATATACAACACATATATTTCATCCCCCCCTTTTTGAGGCTTCAAAGTTTTAACCCCCGAATATTGCCTTTTTTCTGTGCGGTCCTCGTTTTGGCATAGCATTTTCTCAGCACGAGTGTGTGTGCTATTTCATTTTTGGCCTTTTTTCAAGTGTGCCGGCCTGCTAAATAAATAAATTTGAAATAAATATTAAATAAATAGAGCAGACGACCGGCAGCAATTGAGGCAGTCAGCCAAAAAGAGTTATGAATTTTTGCATTGCTAAGCTGCCTTGGTTTGCTGAATTTCCCATAAATCAATAAGGCTTTTAAAAAGAACTATTCTTCTGAAGGAATATTTGAGTAAACTTCTTTAAGAACATATAGATATTAAATTCCTCGCGATAACTTCACCATTTAGCACATCTATCAAACTGTTGCTTCTGCGCTAACTTTTCGCTCAGGACCTTAACTATTCATTAGTACGTTCAGGGTTGCGTACCTTCCCATTTGATTTATGGTCACTGGCCGACTCACTCACTCACATTCATCAATTTGGCTAAGTTATTCACACACGCCTCGAATCCTTTTCAGCCATCTCACCGTAACCAAACACTCCACACTAATTGCGACTGCTTAGCGTTGCTCTCGCCGAAACACTCTGCTTCCATTTCCATCTGCGGATACGCCTGCTTGCCGCAGAGTTTTCTTTATTGTTTTCCATGCCCCGCATTTGCACGGTGGCTTTCCAACCACTGTTTCCCTTTTTTTGTTCGACACGCAAATAAATTTTCTTTTCCTGTGCAACGTACGTTCCCAAAGTGACGAACCGGGAAAACAACCAAAGCAAATCACATACATTGTGGGTGCACTCAGAAAGTAATATAAATAAAATACAGTTTGAAATTCAGAACACTTAATTAATTGAAAATTATATTCATTTTACTTAAG
This sequence comes from Drosophila simulans, assembly GCF_016746395.2. NCBI lineage: Eukaryota > Metazoa > Arthropoda > Insecta > Diptera > Drosophilidae > Drosophila > Drosophila simulans. The sequence goes on from NC_052522.2 coordinate 3,448,224, forward strand.
AGAATTAGGCATGACACTAAATAAAGTATTTAATAAATTTTAAAATTACTTATTGATTTGAAAGTTTAATACTTTTTTTCGCGTGTAAGGTGTACAATCTCTTTTCCTAACCCTGCAACACGTGCACGTATGAATGTAACAATGCGTATACTTAATCCCGAGTTTTCCTTGGGCATTTGTAATTACAGTGATTCCTTCCATTCTCCTTATGCTATCCTTTTTTTTCGGTTCTCTTTTGTTGTAAATCATAATTTGTTGTGTTGCTTTCACTGCGCGACTGCATTGTTTTTGGCATTTGGCGCCAACTGGCTGCATGATGATTCATCGTGATATGTTTTTCCCGGATTTTCCACCCATTTTCCTCGCCCGGCTTGTTCTTTTCAGCATTTCGCACGTTTCGCTTACGCAATGTCGACGGCCTTTTATAATTTTTTTTTTCGTGTCTGCCGTTCCCTTTGATTTTATTTTATATTTCGTGTTTCGGTTGAAACGCATTTTATGGAAAATCTGTTTTTTATCGATCCGTCAATTTAATTTTGGCGTGATTCCCACATGGCCAATGGGTATGTGAATTATTGAGGAGCATATTGATTGGCGCAAACTCCGTATTTTATAAAGTTAAAAAAGCAAGTGAAATTATTAGATTTTAGAATAATTTTTATCAAAGATCCATTAATTTTGCTGCCAGAGAGTTATAGCCATTTCTAAACGACTGCTAATCAAGAGATCCGTATAAATTAAGCAATTCATTTTGTGTGTCAAACTTGGTCATAATACAGTCGTTGCCATTATCCTCACACCCCGTCCACCTTAACTGATTTTCTTGTGTGTGAATCCTGGAATCATGGCGAGTGTCCTGCTGTCATGATATCCCGATGTCCTTGGCTGCTGCTGCTTTATGGGCCAGCTGTCAGCTGCGTTCGTCGCCGGGCATTTCAACGCCGTGCCTGTCATGCAAATATATTGTCCTTTTTAATTAAAACACAAGCCTCAAATTAGTGCTGCACACAGAATATCTCACACACACACAATTTTCTTGACCCGAAAACCGAAATAAGTTTTCCCCTGCTCTACGAATTTTTTTAATGAAGTCACAGGGTTGATGATGATGTTACAATATTTGGATTTTAGATTGAAAGATTTGATGGCCTTTGGGGCTCGTTCACGATGATTTTCCACATTTTTTCACACTGATTTTTGCCTTTTCTTGCCGGAGTTAAGGGGACATTTTTCTTTTTATTTCGCCAGACACACATCGACCCATATAAGCATTTCTTTCGACCTCCTTGATGTGTTTCATGTGTAATTTTGCAGTCGCTCATTAAAAATAATTACATCTGCTTTTGGTAAGAAATAGAAAGGAAAAAAGTACGCAAACCCACAGAAAAGAAAATAAAAGGAGGGTAAAAAGAAAAGGCAGAAATTCTGGTTTCTTACTCTGGCATTAACCAGACCTCTTAAAAGGAAATTTAAATAAGTTCTAACCCAACTCGATTTCATATTTAAGTAATTCACATTTTATGTGCTGAAGAAGGCTAGCTTTAAAATGATTTTCATTTCGGTTTTGTGGTCAAACTTGTGATAAAGATGTCCTTGCACACAGATATATTAGCATAAATCAACAAAAACACACGCCAGGGTGAAAAGATTAGCTTCATCTTTCGGGGGTTGGACTTCCTCGAAGTCAAGAAGCCTGCGAACTATGGGCTCTCGAGCTAGACCAAGTGGATCTTGGGTTTTTGGATTTTCAAATTGAAGCAACATAAAACACAAAACACAAATGCAAACAGCACACATCTACATTTATGGCCATTTCCATGATTGACCGACTCGAATGTGTGCGAGAGTGTTTGGATAAGGATACGTATACGCAATGTGGATATAGTGAGGGTGGCGAACAATAATGTACGACCATGTCCTTCTGTCATTCAGACTGTGCGTGATGAATAAATGATGCGCCCCATACAAGTTTCAATGGTTTTGCTTTAGTTTTGCCTTTTCCAACAGTCGGAAGGAAGTCGGATTTTGATATGCGCGGTGGAAAAGGTACATTAACTTTGTGAATGGGAATGTGAAAAGTTTGCCACGAACGAATCGAAATGATTCGGGTTTAACTGTTGATATACGAGTATGTCTTATGTTGGCATTGATTGCATTCCCAGGAAGTTTCGCCCATAAAAGGATTTTACTTGACGGGCTTATTGTATTCCAATATATATAGGTAGAGTCATTATGTTCTTCATGCTTATAAATTCCGCATAAATATCTTCTCAATATCGCAATCATACTACAAAAAGTGAAACTACGATGATAGTGAGCTGTGTTAAACTTAAGAGCTTGTCTATAACGACACTTTCAGCACTTTGATACCCCCTATGAATGGGATTACTGCCATGCCAATCATCTTAAGGGTATCCAGCGCCCTTTAGCCTTCATTAGCTGCAACCCTTTTAATGCTCGCCATGTGTTGCATAATATTTCTTTGGGCGAGAAATAAAAATGTAAATTCTACAAATTTGCCACGCACAAGCGAGCATTAAACCCTTGCCACAAAAAATATATACACATATGTATATATGTATGTATGCCATTGGGCATAGTAAACCGCCCAATCATCAGTGGGTCCTGATGGTTTTTTGGCCAATTTATTTGCTTTTGGCAATGCTCAAAGTCGCATTCCCTTTCGTTTTTTCACCTCCGCCCATGTCTGGCTCCATTTGGGCATTGTGCAAATTCTGTGTATTTAATGCAGTGCCAAAATGTTTAACTTGGCCCAAAAGCGGAGTGTACACAATCCCCCGCTCCACCCTCTTGTACTCCCTAAATGCCACTTGGCAATGTTTACGCTTATGCTAATTTTTGGGTCCATGTACGATGCGAGCGTATTTATGGGGAAATGTTGACATTTCAGCATTTTCTCGGTCTCGGTGTTTCTGCCCAGCCAAATATCCGGCCAACACATGTAGCTCAGTTTTTCCTGATTATACGGATTTGGATTGCAGCTGTAGTCCTAATTCAGCTCGGAGGAGGAGGCAGCTCCAGATTAATCGCATAAATCCGAATGCCAGAATGCAGCCAAGCTCAAACTAATTGGGCAGATTCATAAGCTAGCAAAAAAATGTGGATTGCGCTTAATTTATAGTTTTCTGAAGTAAAACAGAAATATTTATTCTGTTCAGAAGTGATAAAGATAATAATAAAGATAATTTCATTAATTTATTTTTTGTATTTTTGTGTTTTTAAGTAATTTTCTCGCAGTGCACTGCCATCATCTCGACGCATCTTGCTGCACTAAATGTCCTGACATGAATGACATGCAGATTCACTTAGCTCAAATGCCTGTCTCCGTCTATCTGCCAGCTGGTCCATCCGCCCACTTGGTGGTGCAATCAACCCGCAGTGGGTGGTGCTGCACTCCACCCACTGTGCCCCTGCACCACTGTACCCCACCACCCCACCATAGTAAACCCTTCTTCTGCGCTGCGTTGGCAAGGCTTTTGAGCAACTAATTAGATTCAGCCGCCCCTGAGCCAAAACCCCCTTTAGCAGTAACTTAATTTACTATGCAATTCTGATGCTCTTGTTCTTGCTGTTGTTGTTGTTGTTGCTGTCATCTGTGGAAATTAATTTTCTCATAATTTAGTTGGCATTTGCATTTGTGGTTTTGATTTTGCGGTTGGTCGAACTTAAAGACGAGCGAAACCGCATTCGCAAAAACGTGAAATAGAAGCGTGGAAATGGGGAGAAAAATGTTAATTAGAGTTGGAAAATTACCGTGTTTAGTGGGCGTGAGGCAGTAGTACAAGCTGGGTAGTAGTAGTAGGAAAACTGTGCCACATAATTAACCATAATATTTGTGCACATGCATCGTCAGATGTAGGCTAACATGTGTGTGTGTGTGTGCGTGTGTGTCTGTGGGGCGGAAATCTCTCGTGGACCAAATGACACAAACAGAGCTCCAACTTGCTTGTCCGGGGGCCATTTTCCACCCAAAAACAGGGGTTGGGACCTAAACGTTTATGCGGGCCTAATCGGAACTGAATAGTTGTTAATGGCTATGCTGGAGAAATGTATGTTTGTAATTTAAATTGCCAAAACATGTATGGCCAGTTGGGCTAATTTTGTTTCCATGTACTGAAGCACATGTCGTATTAATTAAATCTTTATGGTTAGTTTTGTACGAAATTTATTAGAAGACATGCTAGCAAGAGCTAAAAAATACATATATTTAATATTTAAGTATATAATGAAAATGAATATATTGCCTTTGATTCATCTAAATGGTCAGGTGTTTAAGTGGAATTTGATGTCAACTTTAAGCGGGCTATAAAATAAACACCTAAATAGTTTATGACCGCCCAATTGCAATGACTTTACTCCCATGCAACGCTTTATTTGATTTAACTCGAAAGTGTAGTTTCGTCTGGCCCAATTTGATTGTTTTTCCCGGTCATAATGAATTTATTATTCATTATGAAGCTGGCACCTCGCGGCTATTTGACAATTTCGCATGCTATTCATAAACTTGCGACCATGTCGCCTGTCAGCACGTTTTATTGGCGAATCAAAAGCCACCGCAAATGGCAAACATACATGCATGTCACCTCGCCGGAATTTCCACGTTTTCCCCCAAACCCGTTTTCCCTATTTCCAGGAGCTCTGGCTTTGGCTTGCGGTCAGCTGTTGGTCAGCAAACAAGCGTGAAATTGCACAAAAGCCGTGACGAACTCTAAGCCACCGGAAAAGGGAGCCTACACAAAAAAAAGGGAAGAAAAACCGCACAAACAGAGGTACAAAAGGCAATCAGACGTGCGGCCTACGAATCTGCTCCGCTTTTCCTTTACTGCCGACAAACCCACTCGCGTTTTTCCGCGCTTTTCCTCTTTTATTGCAGGCTTGCAGCCGCAAAGTATGCAACGAATTTCATGTCGCATAGAATATAGTAGTTTAATTTAATGGGCGATTTAATTTTATCTCAGGTATTACTACATATACAAAACATAGGAAAAATGAACTAATACCCTATGATGTTAAGATATATTCAAAAATGTATTCTGAATCTACTCTGTGAACTACAAAACCTTTTTAAAGAGTACATCCTTTACCGCTATTTAACTTTACACGTCACTCGTCACTCGCCGTAAAAAGCGATATCCTTTCGCCACATCGCTCGCAATTAATCCCGTTTTAATGATGTTTGATTTGGAGCCAATGCCAGCATCTAGCTACATGAGGGTTCATTTGGGGAAGGGGTAGTTTTTATGGGCTGCTAATTAAATGCATACAATTAGCTTACACACGCTAATGATTCAATTATCTTTATTACTTCCCTGGCATGCACTCGGTGCTGCAATCACGCAATGCACGCTAAATATGTGGAGCAGGGAGCTTTTTGCTTTTAATTAAAACCAATTCGGATTCGAATCGATGGCCAGCCGTGGCACGTTTTAAATTTAAGGTCCGCTCCTGGCAGTCCTTGGAATACGAGGCTCGGAGCTCGGTGCCGCAAGCACTTCATTAAAGGGTGTAAAGTTGGAAATTTATTTTGCATTCGCCGTGCAGCGAACGTGCTGAGGCCAGTTGGCCAAATGGATTTTGAAGGGCTGCCAATGGCAGTTGATGGAATGAAAGGGGGTTTTCCGGGCTGGGTTTATTTACGGCTCCAGCTGCGCCACTAAAATGGATTGAAGAGACGCGCATCGCCAGGAAAAAATAGGTCAATCAAGTTGGCGGAACTGTTGAGGGATCAAAGTAATACGATCTGGGGGAGTTAAGGCCCAATGTGCCATAAAGTAAGACAATTTCAACAGTACAAATATATAAAGTCCTTGCATTGAAGTGACTTACTTCCTTTGAACATTTAAGTTTTCCAAAATCCAAAAGATGTGGTGTTACTGAAACTTTTCTATTTCTTTTCAATCATTGCAAAGAGGATCAAAACCACTTTGACTCCCCAACATTTCCACAGCAAAAGATATTACAGAAAGTAATCTGAAAATCATAATAGCAACGAGGGATCAAGTACAAGAAAGTACGAGTAAGCTGCTCCTGTAATCCATCAATTCGAATTGCAAGTGGAATTCCATTTCCCAGCACAATAATGCCCCGCTTAGAGAAATTACTTTCACGCTTTGCTCCAACTGACAATCAACATTTTCGAGTTCAATCAATGCATCCGCTTATTTAGCTGCCACTTCCAAGCCGAGCCACTTGCCACTTGCCACGCCCCCAATGCCACCGAGCGCCTTCGCCTCCGGCTCCCAGTTGGAATTTATTTCATTCCTATTTCATGCAATTTTTATGCATTTTTCTATTTATAAAATTGCTAGCAGCGCAGTGCCCGGAGTGCACACAAAATAATAAAAATGCCAAGGAAGACGTGCAAAAGAAAAATAAGGGAAAATGAACGTAAAATGCAAGCGGCGTCATTTCGCAGTTCCTTGCGAGGCTCACTCGTATTTTCCCATTTTCCCCGCCGCTTTTCCTTGTTTTCCCTGCACCGAAAGAAAGCTTATCATAGTTTTCAACTCAACATCTGCTAAAATAAAATACGAATTAAAATCATAATAAAAGGTATCGGCTTTAAAGTAAGATTGCCTTGATATAATGTTTTATATTCGTGGGTACATATTTCGTAGCATAATTTTGAGCAGTTTCCACTCTGATTTCAAGTGATTGTGCCATGATATGCCTTTTTTCAACGTGTGGTTTTTCCAGGGGCTTCCTTTTTCCCCCCAAGTAGTGTGAAAATGCAGCGTGAGAAAACGAACCGAAACAGAGCTGGAAAAATGGTTGGGCGGTGGGGCGTGTAAGTGTTGGTAAACGTGGTGCAAAATGCCGTTACTGCCATCCGCATTTTCCATTTTCCCCGAAGCCGTTGTTGCCACCATTGTTGTTACTGTTGTTGTGGTGTTGTTGTATTTGGGTCACCAATGCAGTTGTAGCTTTTCCCCCCGCAGTTTCCACAGTTTTTCTTTGCTGTTGTTGCTTGTTTAACAAGTTCGAGTGCATCGCATTTGTGAAAATTTAAAAAGGCATCTGAAAGTTCCTCCTGTATGCGATGTGTGTGCGTTGTGCCACAAAAATAAAAGGAAAAAGGCACAAAAAAGGGCAAAATAGGAGCGAACTTTTTGAGGCTCTGCCGCTGACACCAAAATGCACAAAAGCAACAGCGAAGCGAACTAAGATGGCTGTCCTTAGAGGGTTAAGGATATCGGTTACTAAAGTATCCTGGAAATTGAAATTGCAAATTAAAGTGAAAAGGTTTTGAAGGGCACAAGAAAACTAGACTTTCTTTAATGTACTCATATCTCAATCGAATTACTCTTAATTCTCAGATAAATTCGACTTCAGATTTAGCAAAAGTGAGCTTGAAAGGTATTTCCTTTAATTCTAAGGTACCTTTCTCATAGGCTACTTTAAATCACACTACTTATTATAGGTGCAAAATCTATGATAACTTTGCCCGGCCCCAAGAAATCCTTTCTAACCCATTACACCCTCAAATCGGGAAAGTACCCATTGAAAAAAGTTTGCTTAACAATGTGTAAAAAGGGTTTTGGGGCAGGAGACGCGGCAAGTGAACTTTTGCAGTGGCAGGAGTCGAGTGAAACAAAACGAAAGGCAAACATATTTGACATTTGCATACGAAAAGTGTCAAAAGAACCAAGAAGCTACACACCCAAACTAACCCATGCAAACACACACAGGCAAGAGACCGCACAAACACAAACACAAGTACACTGAGAACAATTTTGGGTTTTTGGAATTTGTGGAATTTGTTAGTTAGGATGGGATATAGGGATAGCAATTCCTAAGACAGTTTAGATTTATACTTTAAACTACTGCAATGTGGTGATAGTTATTGCATACCTTTCATTTCCTACTGTATACTCATTTCCTCGCAGTGTAGTGCTGCTCGTTTACGCCACTTCCGCAACGCCTTCTTATCTGTGTCCTTTCTGCTCTCCTCTCTTCCTGCCCAGGAACGCTACAAGGCCGACATTAGCCTGGCCATCCAATTGCTGCAGTGCAAGCCGGATAGTTTTGTGTCCCAGAAAGTGTCATCGGTGGGTATCCTCCGACGTGGAGTATAGAATATCGCATACCGACCATAATAAAATGCTAAATTTTGATTTCTCCATGCACAGCTACCAATTGATATTCAGTCGAAGGTGTCGGCGTACATGAGACTGGAGACGAACTCCCACTCCGATTCGGAGTGCAGCAATAGCGGAGTGGGCGTGGCCACCACAGCTTCCTACAAAGTGCTTCCGGCCTCCGATTCGCCGCCCCCCTCCGCCTGCCCCTTCCCGCCCACGGCCATGGTGTACTCGATGAGGGGAATCGGTAGGTGTTAGTAGACCATGTTGAGCCCTATGATTTTTTCCCATTTCCGCCTGATTTCGAATTTTTGATTTATTGATTTACGTTTTCTAGGCACCGGATTCAATCACGAAGACTGCGTTAAGTTAACAATATGATTTCGTTCCCTTGACTTCATTTAACAATCATTATTTGCACTTTCAGCCATCACATATTTTATTTATTGCTCATTGTACTCATTTTATTTGCTACAAAAATATATTTTAAAATTGTTTTGGGTCCGTTCTTTTCCTTAAAATAGTTTTACAATAAATTCCATACATTTTTTTACAAGCATAACTGAACGCACCGATTTTATTGGTTTGATTGGCATTTTATGAGAGACTGAAAGTTTACAATTTGATTTCTGCCCCGTAATTGCATACATTCCACATCATTGTGCTCTGTATTCATTTCTGTTCGGTTATTGTTCATTTGCATTAATTGCCAGCATTTCATTTTAATTTGTATATATTATTTCAATTTTTTCGCTTGATTGTTTGCAGTTTTTGTTTCCATAATTGCAATTTTAAACTGCTGCAACATAACTCTGGGTTGCATATTTTTTTTCGGTTCGGTCTTGGAAATATTTACATGCTTGTGTTGTAAACATATTTTTGGCCAGAATGATGCAAACTTTTTGTTGATCAATTTGGGCAATTTTGATGAGAAACATTTTTGCCACAAAATGCTTTTGTTGCCGGAACTTTCAGTCTCACAAAAGCATTACACTAGTTAATATTAATTTTATAAAAAATATTTGTTCTAACTGTGAGCATTTCATTTCTTTTTCTTTTTTAAATGAAACTTGTTGTAATTTAAGAAATTTAAAATATTTGGTTTATCCCCGAATATTTATAATAGCTCAAAATATTACAAGAAAATTTCAAGAGCCAAAGAACACTTACTAATTTGAAATTTCTTGTATTTAGATGCCGCCAATGGGAACACGACCACAAATCCTCAACAGCAGTCGAATCAACCCACGAATAACAATAGTAGCAATAACAAGGACACTCTTAACAACAACAATGTTAATAACAACAGCAATAACAATTGCAATAATCAAACCAATACGAGCATTAGCAATAATAATCAAGCAACCAATCCGGATATGATATCGCCCACCATAATGGCGAAGTTTTTAGAGGACGAACTGAAGGCGAATGAGGTGAAACACTGCGATACGTGTCAGTGCAGCAAACAGGACCTGCAGGTCCTGGCGGATGTGTCTCGTTCCTATTCGGTGTCCACCCAAACGCCCCATCAGTTGCAGCTCCAAGGATCGGGATTGAACGAACCTCTGACCCAACTGTGTCTGCGATGTCATAGCAATCTTAACTCCCCGTCGCGAACCAATAGCCCATATCTGATGAAGATGGTCAAGTCCAGCGATTCCGTAATATCAGAGACCAAGAGTTCCGTCTCGGATCTGAACGACATGGACAAGCTGTTTATCCCGGCCAAAAAGGATGACCTGATGGTCAATCCCATACTGGGACATCATCGACTCTGCGAAAGAACTGCGATTTCGGGACAGAATACGGAGTATGGCAATGGGAAACTGACCACCTCTACGATGATGTATCCCACCACACATTTGGGTGCCTATGCAGCGGAAAAGTATCTCCTGGAGACGAGTAATCTGGGCCAGCTGAGGAGTGGGTATCAAAGGAGATTTCTGGACGGCGGAGGAACTGCCCTGCAACTTCTAAACAAATACGAAGCAGGTGCCGTGGGAGTAGTCCATGGAGATCTGGAGGATGAGTCGAGTAAGCCTCTGCTGGCGGGTGTCTCGCAACCTAGTCTGCTGGAAGCGGAGCAGGCTTCTCCTCAGCAATCGGTGGTTCCTGCTAAGCTGGAAGATGTCTGCGAGCCACAGCCTAGTAAACCAGTTGCTTCAGTGGCTCCTCCAGGAAGTACTGCTCCTGCAGTCCCATCGGGAACTCAGCTGAAGTCCACGAACTCCGGAAGCGTTCAGAGCTTGTGGAGCAACAAAACCAGCAGTTGCGAGGGGGCCAAAATGTTCGAGACTTTCAACAGGAATCTCATTAAAACGATTAAGGTATAGAAATCACCAGAGTCTTAAAAGGACCTTTAAAATAGTCCTATGTATTGTATTCTATTCTCTTCGCAGTTGGATACTTATGTTTTGTTTTCCTTTCCTCAGGCGGAGAATCCCAAGTACCGAGGACCTCGTTTGTGTGCCATGCGAATTCAGCAAAATGGTCAGAGCAACATCCTGCTGGACAATCTGGAGTCCATAGAGACCTACACACCAGTGATCTATAAGCGGCGAGAGAAGCTCCTGGACGAGGAGCTCAACGATGGCAAGGACATCATCACCAGCAAGGAGAGCAATGCCCAGTCGGTGGTGGAAGCCTGGCAAGGACCTGCAGCTCCTCACGAGAATGTTGCCCTGCAGCCAGTGCTTGAACCGCAAGTGGAAAACGCAGAACTGGAGCAAGTGGAGATCAAATCCGGTGACCAGGCAGCAAATCCTGGTGTAAACTCCCCCAAACACTCGGCGAACTCCAGTTCCATAAGCGATGCCATCGACTACCAGGAAAGTGTCCTTCTCAGACGCCAGCAACTCAGCAGGGTGGCTGAATGGGTTCAGCATAATACCCAGCAGCTGGAGCAAAGGAACCTGCAGCAGGCTCCGCCGACCAGTGATTCCAACTCCGGAACCGAACGACAATCCTCGTACTCCACGCTAGACCGCATGGACTCCATATCCATAGAGAAACTCTCGATGGACTCTGGTTACAAGACCACACCGCAACAACTAACCAATGGTTATCCGGAGAAATCTACGGAGGATTCCCTCTCACCCAAGACAGATATCACTAGCAATTCCTTGCCAGAAAACCCATCTGCTACCGTTGTGCCGCCAAAGAAAACGGAAATGTGCACCACTTACTACCGGAGAACATCCAGATCCGGACTGCCAGTGGCATATACCACGATTGCCGGTGCCCCGGCCGACTCGAGCCCGCCCGGTGAGTCCACATCCTCCGGTTCTGAGGCTCTCATCTGCCCCGAACAGCCCACGTGTGATATACTCAACTACAAATACTATCCCAATGACACGGATAAAACGCGATCCGTGCAAGCGGAGCTGCACACGACCACCCAGAATGTGGACATAGCCCAGATGGAGTACAATGTGAAGCAGTTCCTGCTGAAGCAGAACGAGTGGTCCATGAATGGAGGAGCATCTGGCGCAGGACCCGGTGCGGTGCTACAAGGATCTGGAGCAGCGCGCATGCTGCAGCGCAGGATCTTGGGTCCTGGCGTGGGCGAGCGGGTCAGGATGGCCACGCCCGGAGGAGCGGTAGCCACCAAGTCCACCAGCCAGTCATCCAACATCCTGACGCCCCACAGAACTGAAACGAATTTATAAGCAAACGGGGTCGAGGAAAGCGCCACACATCCGAGGAGTAAACCAAACTGTATTCTAGCCTAGTTTTGCTAACTTTAGTTCGTACTCCACGGTCTATATAAATACGATATAGCAATGCTTAAGTTGGGTGAGGGGTTCTCAAATGCAACACACACACAAACGTGCTAATAGCAATGATACTATACATATGTACGATAAATGTAATACTTAAACCACAATCTACAAACTAAGCTAGCTAAAGTTGCTTTGGAGCCAGCACTAAGCTGATAATCTGGCTAAAAAGGGTGATCAAATATCCGAGGCGTTGGTTTAAGATAGTTCTCATATGTATTTCTGTTCTATAATCAACTGATGTAATTCTACTGTATATCATTTATGTATTTTTATTATATGTTACCCCTTAAAGTCTTCCTTTTCATTACAATTTCATTTTTCTGCTTTCTTAAGATGTCTTCCTTTAAGAGGAGATCAATGGATCCACTTTCTTATGAAACCAACGCTGGAAATCTGAAGCCCAGCAGCAATTGCAGCTGAAATCAAAAGCAAATCTAATATGATATGGTCACCCCTAACGATATAACCGAAAATTATAAACAAAATAAAATCGCGTAACTTTTTGATGTCTGCATGTTAATGTAAACCACGAGAATTCGAAAACTTTGCCCAAGCAAACTTAGGTTACACTGGAAATATATGAATTATATTTATAGGAGTATACAGATAATTATGCTATATACGATTTATATTTGATAAGCGCGTTATATTTTCTAGATTCCGATTGTGCAATATTTTTTGGTAGTGTGAGAAATGAAAAACGATTTTTATTTTTATAAAATGCGACCAAAAACGAGGGAGAGTTTTCTGATCTTTGATTTATATTTTCTATTCAAGTATTTTGTCCAGCCGCCGAAGCTTAGCGCTATTTATCAAACCAGATCTGTCTATCGAAGATATATACAAGTATTGTACCTTTTTGCCCGAAAAACTGTACTCATTCCTGCCCATTAGATGACCTTCATATAGAGAACTGTAATCCTCTGCTAAGCTGCTAAATCAAAGATATATTAGCCCCGCTATATACACGTACACCCGAACCAAAATCAGAATCAGAATCAGAAACATACACGGACACATTGCATTATAAACGTATCTGAACAGACATATGATTGTAGTACCCACATATATTTACATCTACATATATATACATAAAACATAAAACTATATATATATACTCATCTTATACGTGTATACCCGACCCACAAGAACACAAGAACAACCATTACAACATCCAAAGGCTCCCCACATCAATCAAAATTATATTGAATGCGACGATATTTACTCGATATTTACACTCATGTACGGCTGCTATCTATATCTCTATATCTCGATTACTTTACCATGTATACACTGAGCGAAATGCTGAAATGGAAATGCTTTAAGACACTGTTATGTTTGGCCTACTTATGTAAACGTATAATTAGCATAAATTCAACTCGTATGGGGAGCGCAAAGTCCCCAATAATATTGCTTACTACAAAACGAGGGATCCAGCTCTATAGATCCTCTGCCTGTTATGCACTTTAACCTACGATACTATCGAAAAATCAAAACAAATCTCTTATTAAGTTCATGTACCAATCTCGAAAAAGACTTAACTTGGATAAGAAACTAAACCATTTCCGATAATCACCAACTTTCTCTTGCTCCCTCACCTGTAACTCACTGCTCAACGATCCAGTTTTCCAGCATTATAAAGTATATATATCGAAATCTCATTAAAACAATAGAACACTGCCCCAAGTCCCACTCACTGCCCCACCCCCCAACTACCCTTCGTCCCTTGAAAACCCAAAAGTAACTTTAAGTAGAATCATTCTTCAGCTCAAGAAAACCCAAAGAAAAAACCCCAAACTTTACGTAAGGCAGCCCAATTAAATGAATCCCGAAACCTTAGCTAAAGATTAACTAATACATAAAGCAAATCGAAAAAATTGAAATGGAATTTCAGCAAAAAAAATCGAAATATACTAAAAAAGAAACTAGCTTAAATATTTGGGCATAAGTTCAACTCCAGCTGCGACATCTAGTTTAAATTGGAAGCCTTTGTTCTATCGCCTAGGTTCGAAACATTTCAGATAATTAGCCTTATATGAATGTGTACATTTACTGCGCGTCTTGGTTGATGTAAGCATTCTTGAGCTATTGAACCACCTTAATGTGAAACAAAAACAAAAGCAAAAAAAGACAACATTGAAATAATAAATCAAGAAAACAAATGGAAATAATTCAAATAAATATGAGATAATTTTTGAATAAACTTTGACTTTGTTTTTCATTCACCTGAGCCGCCTGTTTACCCATTCGAAAAACTCTTTAAATATTATAAGTTATTTGTTTTATTTAATGATTTGTGTTCTCTCATTTGTATATTCAAATTCCTGGGCTGAGTATGAAATAAATAATTTGTTGCGGTGCATGCACTTAGAAAACTAAAGAAGCATTTTCCCTTTTCGTTCTCAATTTGAATCGAAAAATGTCGACGAAAATGGCGTCAGTCGGTTTGTGGGGCTAACTAATGGCATTAATGGCATCTTAACCCATTAGAGAGCCACTGCGTCGGTGGCCACTGGATGATTCTGGACAGCATTTCCCTCCTCCCCTCCGGCATCGTCGTTGACCACAATAACCTCGTTGGAAGGAACGCCAGCATCCTCGAAGGAATCATCAATGCTTTCGCCACTCGCACGCAGCTCATTATCGGATTCCGGAACGAATTCAGCCACCTCATCCTTGGCAGGATCGATTTTGTCATCTACGGCGGGCTTCTCTGGAGCCTGAGTGGCTGGAGCGGCAGCTGGTGCGTTCTGTGGACGATTGCCGCCCAGGAAGTTGATGATTCCCTGCAGAGGATTGCCACTTTGCTGGGCAGGCGGAGCAGCAGCCGTGGCATTGTTATTGCCACCGAAAACATTGTTGACAAACTGCTGGATGGGACCTGGTGGACGCGGAGTGGTGGACACTGCCTGCTGCTGTTGGCCCGTCAAGCTGGACAGGGTGTTCTGGAACTGGTTGCCCAAGTTGCTGGCGAACTGCTGGATGCCCTGGAAGGCCTGGGTGGTGGCATTGACGGCACTCTGAGCCGCATTTTGCACGGCCTGCTGGGCGGAGGTGATGGCAGCCTGGGGATTCAGAAAACCGGGCACCGTGGGAGCCGGAGTTGCAGGTGCCTCAGCGGCGGCATCATCCGCCTGGACTTGAGCTGGAGCCGGAGCGGCAGCAGCAGCTGGCTGGGGCTGGAACTGATTGAGGAACTGACCGATTGGAGAGTTCTGGATCAACTGCTGGACAAAGTTGCCCTGCGTGGTGCTCTGCTGGGTGGGCGTGGCCTGGGTGGCTTGACGGACCTGAGGATGGGCGGCGTCCTGGTTTTCCGACTGCTCCTGCTCGACCGGATTCGGGGAAAGCTCCTCGGCAGGCACAACGACGGTCTCTTCAGCTGGCAGAGATTTCAGAGTGTTCTGAGCCGGTTCCTCTTTGATTTCGGTGGCCTCCTTTTTGATTTCTGGCTGCTGAACTTCTTCCTTGATTTCCTGAGGTTTCTCCTCAGCTTCCAGGGATTTTTCCCTTAGCTGCAGGGGCTTAAGACTGAGCAACTCGGTGATCTGTTCTTCAATCTTCTTATTTGGATCCTCTTTAATGTCTTCTTTAGTCTCCTCTTTGATTTCAGGCCTAACTATCTCCTTGAGATCCTTGGCTTTTTCTTCTTGAGCAATTGGTTTCACTTCCTCTGGCTTAGCTTCCTCCTTAACTTCCTCCTTGACCAAAGACAATGCTACTGGTGGCTCCTTATCCTCGACAATGGCCACAGGAATATCGATCGCCTCCTTGGGCAAGTTCAGCACTCTGGCTTGGCTAATGGCCAGGAAGACCAGGATCAGGGCAACGGGCTTCATTATCGCGACTTAACTCCTATATCTCCTTCGATTTCAAGATGCGTTCACTAGCGCCTCACGGCCGCAACTGTTTGAAATTTCTTTAGGCCCATCGCATTTTATACAAACCGCCGGCTGCGCAGTCGCCGTCGACTTTGTTGGCTGACAAACAAGCACACAGGGCTAAGATATGAGCAGGAGTTGGGGAAAAGTGGTGGTATCAGTGCCATCGTATTGGCCAATTCTTGCATTGAGTGTCATTGAACTGGACCAACTTGGTCTTGCATTGCGCACAGGAATCGGGAATCAGAAGCCTTTTTGGCCACGAAGCTGCACTTGTAATTGGCCAAGACGTTGGGACAGCGAAAAGGGCTGGGACCATCATCAATCATGTTTGTTTTATCGGCTATCAGTGTTTGTTTTACTCAGGGCATATAGCAGAAATAAGATTATAGGAGTGTATAAATAAGAAAATAAGAAATATAAAGCTTAATCATTATCTAAGAAAGGATTTTTGGGAAAAAAGAAAATAGGGTTTTTTAATTTCTCCTGTACAAATTTTGAATACTTTTATGTTTGTATAGGACTGTAGTTAGCCGGGATTTACCTAGGTTGTTCAATATCTTGTTGTCTTAGGATTACAAGCTGTGTTTACTTTGAAATTTTGCTGAACTAAGATAATCTTGGAATAAACTAAACATCCATAAAAAATCTATTGCTAAACGTTTTTAAAGGTTACAAAAAATCTTACATTGACCAACTGTGCAGCGATTAGTCTCTGTTCATCGATTCGTACATGCCACTCCCCCTTTTCCGCAGGTTTTCCACTTTTTCACTCTCATTCCTTGTTGACTCGCTTCCAGGCAGCGACATTTGATCAGCAGATTTTACTGGTTTTCTTGTTTGGCTAAACGCTCCTACAAGAAACGCATTTGGCCCTATCGGCCGTTCTGCTGACTGGATGCTGAATCTTGAGCTCTTTGGATCTTTGGTCTTCGATGGAAACCCGTTCCCCAGACCGACTTAAATGCAGAGTCGAGATGCAGACGCAGACTGGACGGAGAAACCTGCTCCGGCTATTTTTAGAGTCAATTAGCTTTGGACCGACTGTCTCTGCAGGGAAGATGCATCGCTGAGATGCGTTTTCCCCCGGTTCTGGGTTAATAATTCATTAGAAATGCACAGAAACCGAACCAAAACGCCCACAAGACCGGCGAACAAAGCTCCAAATGTGTTCTATGCAAATGAGCCCATTTAAATGTAGTTAAATGGGTCAAACGTTTGATGGAGAAAACGCCGCTGTGCATAGAAGGAAAACTTATCTCCTGTCCACTTGGGACTTTCATGTAGTGATCGATGGATCGATGGAGCTCGATCGGTGGTCAGAACTCGTTCTGTGGCCCTTTTGGCCAACAGAGGTCTGCAAACAGGCCAAACCTGCAAGGGCCAAGACGATTTACAACCAAAGATGATAAAAAAGAACGAAATTCAACTAAAAAACGTGGAAGCACTGATTTTTAAAAACAGGGTTTCAATACCCTTCAATTTGAGGAATCACAAAGAGTAATGACTGGATTAGCTTGAAATGGGTTATAAGTTTAACTTTTGAATATTATTTATATTCCACAAGAAGTGCTATCAAGTATTGCTACTAAATTTCAAATATAAAACTCATCGCCTGACTATTTTATTATGCCTTTTTTTAGGGCATCAAGAGCCATCAAAGATCGAAGTGGATTGCAAAGGACATTGACTTGGAACTCTGGGATCTCACAACTGATCTCTTTCAGATATTTTATGACCCCAGCTTGTGGCTTTTAATTCTGCAACAAAATTGATTTCGGCAATGGGAAGAACACGTTTTCCCCCGAGTTACAAACAAAAAAAATAAAACTCATTTCGGTTCTGTCGATTTTTATGGCTTTTCTTGGAGTTGGTTAATCGCCTTCTGTTTCTCTGATCTCCGGCGCCCAAAATATTTTTGCTCGAGTTTCGGTTTCAGCTTTGATATTATGCAATTGCTAGCCGTACTCTTTTTACACAATTGACTGTCGAATTAGCACCTCACTCACATCCAGCGACAGGTGACGATAAGGCGGGCGGGCAGTGGGCGTGGCAGCAGCAACAACAACACACATTACTCTAAACGGTGGCAACTTTCACTCAACAACCGTGCGGAATACTAAAAAAAATCAAAAACAAATAAATACCCATGCAAAGTGGGTGACAAAAACAGCAACAAAATGTTAAAAAAAACTGGGAGCGAGTGGGAGAGTCAGGCGATCTTCGTCATCCGAAATTACCTCACTTATCAAAATAAGCCGATTGTTGTTGCCAAAATATTGGTGTCATATTTTCTTGTCAAGGTCACAAATATTTGCCAAATTGTAAAAAATATGTTGATTGGGCCTAAGACAATAGTGAATAATTGTAAACGAATTTCTGCCAAGGTCAGTTATCCCTTTTGAAACTCGACAAAAATAATGCATAAGTTAGTTTAGCTTTGGAAAAATTTTCAGTGGCTTAAATATGTATGTTGAATGTTCAATAATTCGTAATAAAAGCGTTGAAATCAAAATTATTTTGTCTTTAAGTTAAATAAATCAAAAAATTTTGTTTCAAGGTTTTACATATAACTCGAAAACATTCTATTAACTAATATGTTATTTTTAGTGAGCCATATCACATAATGTATACAACAAAAGAACAAATAAGCAATTATTTTATATTAATGTAATTGTTATTTACCCTCAGTTGGAATCCACATATCTTTAAAGAGCAAAATGAGAATTCAGTTACTTCTTTGTTTTAAAAACTTTGAAAGAAGGCTGCCAGAAAGGGGAAAAAATTACGTTGACGTTGCCGGATAGTTGTATTATATTGTACTTTTAATCTTTGATTTCATCTTGTTAGTTTTTATAAGATATCTAGCTGGTGGCTTTACCGTTCCGATTAAAAGTTTATAATAACCTTATTGTTTCTTTAAATTTAGAGAAATTGGAATTGTTTTTGTAGTATTTGAGTTAATAAGATTAAATTTTTTTCCTAACAGAATTCTGTTACTGGCGTGCTGTTAAAAGCAGCAGTATTTTCTGCAAAGCCATATGTTTTGGTATTTCTCAGCTGCGCCGCCTGGTATTTTGGCGCTGACCCCTGCCTGGCCACACTGGCGATGTGGTGTGACCAAATTCGTGCTCGCTCCGCGAGTCGCCGTCAAAAAACAATTGTTAAATTGCACAAGAAACTAAACAAATAATCGCGTAAAATTACCGAAAACATGTGCAGCGGCCGTTAGAAGCGTGCGGCAACTAATCGAGCCAGTGAAAACGTGCAGGTGCGAGCGAGAAAACACGCGTACGCGTCACTGGCAACAACAACAAACATACAGTGCACCAACACTCACATAAACACGCACGCACACACACACACATACGCGCGCACACATGCATAAACACCGACGCACATGCAACAAAAATGAAATAAAAACAAAAGAGCAAGCGAAATAATAACAGAAATAAATTTGATAAATTCAATTAGAAATTAAGGCAGCTGCAAGTGTGCAAAGCAAAAATATTAAATAGAAAGTCTTGCCCACTTAAGTGAACCAAAAGTAGAGAAGCAGCAGAGTGCCCAAAATATCAATATATAGATTTGAAATCCAAAAGTAACGAAAGTTAACTAGAAACCTAAATGGTGGACAATGGATCAAACATAGCACGACAATTTAATAAATACAAAATTCCAACTAAATTAAATCATAATAAATAAAGTCGCTTCTGACCAATAAGATAACCAAAACTAGCCCATAACTTTTAATTTATGTGGTTTTAATTTTGTGCACTTCCTGCAAACCCCCACCTCCTCGCCTATTTTCCCGCTGATTAACAAATCTCGCGTTTTTCCCCCCTATCAGCTGACATACGCATACAAAGCCCGCCCAGTTGCCACCCCCTTTACTTCTTGCACCTGTAAAGAACAGGTGACTAATGCACTGCTCGCGAAGTTTGTCAGCTGCCGGCGCCGTGGAAGCAACAACAACAAAACTAACCACATCCACATCGGCAACAACAACATCTGCTTTCTACAGAGCAGCGACGTCGGCAGAGGCCTCTGCCTGCACAACACCAGCAACAACAAAATCAAAAACTAAAACTATGGCCACCACCACAACAACAACAACAACGGGGGCAACAAATGCTAAAGATGGTGAGTTATATACCGAAAAGGATATACGGGAAATAAGTATATAAGAAGTAGTTAACAATCAGAAGGGATCCATGAAATTCGTTGGTGACCCCGATCCCCTCTCTAAACTATGAAACTATATCTATCTATTAAGTTGTAGAATCCCATCTTAAAGATAAAGGGTAAAAGATACGCTGCCAATTACCCAAAATATCACAAGTTAGCCCTTAAAATATTTAAAAAGGAATCAGTAAATGCTGACCTACAAAAAACCGCAGCGGAGATGCAAGTCGGTTAAAGTTCAAGGCGAAAGAACAATTTAAATTGCAGGTTTCCGGTCAATGCCACTCTGTGTAATTAAACTAAAGTTAGTGGGTCGACCTAGAGATTAGTATAACCTTTGGCTAAGAAAGACAGACATTTAAAGGCAATTAAAGGAAGGTTAGATTTTAAGAAGAGCCATAAAACTATGGAATGAAACATACAATATCTTTAAAAGTTGGGAACGTTTATTATTAGGGTTCTTTCATCTTCAGCTAAAATTCCATAATTCGCCCGCTTATCTGCGCTCTGCCAAAGACTTGCACATTTGTTTGCCTGGTACACAAGGCCGTAATCCTAATCCCTCAAAGCTTAATCTTTTGTTTTGTATTCCGGGATCCGGGCGAAAAACCCTGAAACAGCAATCCCCACCAACGCATCTGACGTAACTTGTTGAGCAACCACGATTTGCCGATTTGTTTTGGACTTCTTTTTGGGCGGCGGAGGAAAGCAGAAAAGTTTTATTAATATCAATAACCAAAAGAGCGAAGCGAGGGCAGCGAATATGGCAAGAAATTAATGAATGCCACTGGCCGAGGGGAATAAATTTGAACAAAAAGCGAGGCACAAAGCAACAAAAGCAAAACCAACCATAACCAGCTTAACAACGATAATTAAGAAGTGCCGGCCAGCAAAAAAAAGTGTAAAAAATTACATACGAAATTTAATTGCCAAGGCGGAAAATGGTAGCATGGCGGGGGGCAACAAGGGGGTATGGGGCCATGGCGAAGGTCAGCTAGAGGCCTGAAGGTCATAGGCATTTTCGACGTTGTCGTCACCTCTTGAACCCGCTCGAATTTATTGATTTTACACGCAGCAGCCGCAAAAAAGAGAGGAATAATCACAAAAAACAACGGCAGCTCAACAACATCATGCATATTTCTCGTTGCCCGATGTTTTACTACACCTTCAACAGTGGTCATCGGGTATGGTGAACTACTTAATTTGAAAAACTTTTCAAAACAAAGAAATTGTAACCGCCGCTAGGTGGAGCTCGTGTGCATTTCCGGTAACAGTTAGCTGAATAAATGGTATGTCATAGTGTTGGCACTCCACCAACGTTCTTTGTTCGGCTTCGCGAGCATCCACTGTACCTTTTATTCATATTTGTGTGCCCCAAACACTGGCACACAAAGCCAAACACACATAGAGAGCGACTTGTGCGGCTTTTGCTGGGCACTCGAGTAGTTCAGTGCGGGGCTTATGCCAAAGGCCAAATGGAAAACCTGCTTTAAGAGCCAGTGAGAGAAGCATACGAATCAGTCCAGCCACTGCAGAGCCCAAATCCCCTCCATGGCCACAGTTTGATGCTGAAGTCGTGTGTTGTCTTTGGGGCTTGATAAACTGTAGCAGGCCCACAAAAATCTTCTAATTAAATCAAAGCTAACGGTTGCCGCTTAACGGTTTTCGTTCATAAAACTTGGCCAAAAAAGCTAGTCGCTGTTCTTTCTGAGTTTCTTGTTTTTGCTTAGATACCAGTGCCAATTTTAGCTTGCCATTTTTATCCCAACATTCTCATTTTGGGAGTCATTTTCTGTGTTATTTCTTATCAACTAAAACAAAAGGCAAAACTTTGATAAGCCAATTGACACAGCGGAAAACATGATTCATTTGAGTGGCTCACATATTACGTGGACTTTGGAATTTTCACTTAATTTAATCAATATGTAGGTATGCATAAGTGATAGTAAATATTTAGAGTATACCTGACAACAATAAAATGCATTTTAAAATACACTGCACTGTGGCAACGAATCTTGTTCAAATATTTATTATTCAATACTATGTATTCGTGAGTATCAAATGCAGTTTCTTCTCACATATCCCCTTTATTATGTTATCAACTGGAATAAGGAAAAACTCCTTTATCGGCTCACTCTTTCCCTTATCTGATTACTACTATTTACATAACATTTTTCTGTTTGGCTGTGCTGTTTATTCATTTGACTCTTATTTCTTTTATCAGTTGTGATTTTGCTGCTTATCGCGGCAAATGCAACTTTACCCATGGCAAATAAAATAAACAAACAGCATGTTTTTTTTACACTTTTCTCCAACCCATTTTCAATTAGTGTCTACAGCTGTGGGTCAACACGAAATGCTCTATAATTTTATTTCAGCATCAGGTAACCGAGCGCCCAAATCGCTGATAACAGCGTTTTTTATTAATTTTCAAATATTTAATGATCACAAAGCAGCAAAACCACACACGCGTGCTCTCTGCTGGCCTTTTTATTTGTCGTTGGCTCGCCGGATAAATGCGAAGCAAATTTTCGCAATTAGTGGATCGCTAATAAACCATAGTGGGCAACAAATAGAGAAGAGCGGAAAAAAATAAACTCAAACAGCAGTTGGCATATTGACATATCGGTCGCATTCAAACTGAATTCCCACAGCTGCCGCTGCTCCCTTTTTGTGTCTTGTTTGCTCGCTTCACGTGCTTCTGGGCCGGCTTCATTTGCCGAATGCATTTCCACCGGCTGGCCAGGCGTCATTTTTCAATTGCCCACCGACCACCGCCCCCTGTCGCTTTTCCCGCTTTCCCAGCCACGCCTGGAGTGGCAGTTTGTCATAAGCGAAGCGGCCAGGTGTCGCTCTGCTCAGCGCGCTTCCTGTTGCCCCCCACAACACTACTAAAATAAAGGAACATTAACTTTAAATGTATTAACTTAATATATATAGTATAGTATTAAGATATAGTATGATAGATATTGCTGGGAAACTGATTACTACATACTAATTTTTCTGAGTTGATTTTGATTAAAGTTTTACGAGTTCGTTGTGCAACACTGAAAAATGTCATATCCTATCCTATTTAGCCTATAATTTTCTAGATACTTACTTATAATATTTTCTTTGAGTGCATCACTGTAACCCAGCCACTCACTCAACCCAGCTCTGTTTTCGCGCCGGCTCTTGGGGATTGCAATTTGATTTGTGGGCGAGTCAGTCGCGGTGTGAAGACTTTGGCTAAATTGCTGTGAGACTTTACGCCAGACTTATGAATGAGTTTATTGTGCATTCTAACAACTTAACTGGGCCTTCAGAGGCTGCGAGTGCACAGCCTTGCGCCCCGGTTATATTTCACATTTAATTGTAACGACTTGAAGGTGTCAAGAAGTTAACCCTGCTCAAGACCACCGGAATGCCTTTAAAGTGCATTGTTGCACTTTTGCTGGGATAACTACGAGACTTTTGAACCACTAATTCCCGAAAATAATATCTTACCCCATTTAAGGCATTCCATAACCTCTTCCACTTTCTTTCCTGGTTAAGTGAGTCACCAGAATAAATTTCCATAATTATTCCCACTCAGGGTATTTAGTTTCCTTACTTGCACCAAAGTTCGCAGCTCATTTGGCATTGTGCACCCGCATGGTGCATTATTGTACACACGTTTGTATCTCCTCCATTTCCCAGCTAATTTGTCTTGAATTTCCCTGGCGCACACCTCACTTAAGTTTCCCTGCTCTTTTCCCATTTTTTTATTTTTTATATTTTGTGTTTTTTCTTTTCTTGCACTTTGGTGCTTCCGCGCTAATTTGCTTAGCGTAATTTGCATTTCGCAAATGCCATTCGAGGCGTGTGAATAAAAAAAAACAGATACAACAAGAAGGCGAACGCAGGGAAAAAAGTGTAATTTGCTGTCAGACTATAATGAATGGCCTGAAGTCCATGTTAAGCTCTGTTTACCGAATATTGAATATCCGCCCCCGCCGCCCTAATTGCTGCTAATTACGCGCATAAAATTCACCTCAACCCATTCCAAAATCGTCTGCGTCCATTCTGGCGTTCTGTTTAATGTTCCCCGCTTCATTACGATTTTCATTGCTCGAAAGAGCCAAAAAAAAAATATATAAAAGAAATGGAACTGAAGAAAGCGCTGAAAGGCCCGGAGTTCATTAGAAAGAAATGCATAACTCGAGGGGGCGAAATCTTTCGGGAGCATCTTTTTGATAAACTGGTCGATGCAACTGCTTCAAGTATTTCCATTTGAATTTCCACTTAACTTTACTTCGTTGGTTTTCGCCCTTTTTTGAGGGAAATCAAATGGCGCGTGGTCGCATAAAATTTGTTTGCTTTCAGTCGGTTTGTTGCTCGAGTCCTTCCGATTAGTGATGGAAACGTGACCAGAAGTAATTGGAATTTTTACTTAAAAAACCTTAGTTCTTTCTAATATTTTTCGAATACATATGAATATTGAACAAACTATACAACTTAGGTAAAATTTTTGATGCCACATTCCTTTCCAGTGACCAAAACCTGGTTCCATATCACGAATTTCGTGAGCATGACTCACACTTATAGACCCAAGATCTCCAACCCAAGGAATCCACAGACCGTGCCCCCTTTTTTGGGGGGCATACCCCCTCTCATTAGGTGAAGCACAGTTTCCACTCGAATAACGCTGAATGTTCTGTGACGTATCGTGCGGAATCATCTCGGACATCATCGCCTAACAATTTCTCTCAATTTTTGTTTTTATTTCGCTTTTAATTGTCGCTCGCCTCGTTTTGCCTGTCATCGAGCACAATTTACAAAAAAAAATAAAAAAAAAAAATGAAGGAAATAAAGAGGAAAAATCGTTGAGCCAAAATGGGAAACTCGCAATTCGGTTTTGTTTGTGCTTCCTTTTGCATTTTTTCATTTCCATTGCAATCCGTTTGAGTGGCGAATCGATTGCAATGCGCGGCGTACCAAAATTCCGTATTTATTATTAAGTTTTGCATATTTTGCAAATTAAGTTAGCCATTCGCCATTGACGCACAGCCAGCAAATGGGCCGGAAAATCTGCTCGCTCATGGCAATTACTATGGCTCTGACTCGAAAGTGGTTTATGGCCTTTGTCTCCGTTACGGCTTCCCCGCAATGATTGAGAAATGTAATTTATTTGATCACCTGCCAGGGACACTGATTGATTTATTCCACCTTCGGCAGAAGCTGCAGTTGCCAATTGCAAGTGCTCATCTTCTGGAACTAAGTAAACTTGTAACGAATGGACAAAATCGATTAAAAACTTCTCAAATTACTTCCAAATTTCTTGTCCACTTCGTAGTCTTGCTGCAGCTTAAAAAAACCCTTCCAATCGCTCCTTGAACTTTATTTCACACTATTTACTATTGACTTCTCGCCCGTTGGAGATTCTTTCACCGCAAATACCATAATGTAAACCGAAATTTCAAACAACTCTGACCACTGTGACTGCCCACAGTCGGCACCCAACCTATTGACCCCCAACGACCCGTCGAAGGACCCATGTCTAACATCTATGACGGTTTCAAGTGCCAACCGCAGCGGAACACGCATCAAATCGAACCAAATAGTACCGAAAATTCGCACGCCCCGAACCGAATGGCACCGCAGAATGTGAAGTGCACCGGACACACTCACTTAGGTATTCAAACACAATCAGTAGGGTGTGCTGCAACCAGAAATTTGGAATTACTGAGAAAAAGATTTTAGGGAAGTAATAATAAATTTGTTAATGTTTATGAAAAAATAAAAGAAGAAAGAGTCATTATTAAAGGTTTATTTAAAGCGTAAAAAAAGACAAAAATAAAGTGCTTTAACTTAAAAGGTTATTATTCCATTTTCGAAAATATTGACCACCCTACCATGGTTTGACACATAGATGCACATAGTGAGAACGAGTCAGATGCACTTACTGTGCTTCCCACATTTGTGCATCGCCAGTATTCACACCATTTTCAAATGCATCCCCGAAACATTTTGCGGTAATTTACCGCAATTTGTAAATATTTAATGAACGTTAATTAAATGCAAATGTACAATTTTCGTCTCTGTAGCCAGCTCATCTAGCTCGCCTTTATATCGCATTTATAATTTATATTTATTTCGGTTTGTATACAAATTTCTCGCAAGGCTACAATTTTCATTTAACTTTACTGCCAATTGCAGGCTCTGCCCAAAAAAAAAAAAATACTATATCGAGAGAAAGAGGAAAGCAATGGAAAACTGTAATGGGAAATTTGTATTTTTTCAATTTTTGCATACGGCAACAGAAGGTGCCTTTCCGGCCGGGTGGGGGTGTATGATTCAGGTGTGGGTCCTTTTTTCCGGAGATCCTTGGGGCTCGCACACATGCCGCCTTTGCCCAATGTGCGTAACCATTTTTATGGGCATTGCGTTTTATCCACTCGTATTCGTTGGAATTTTTATGATTTTTTACGTTTTTTTTCTCGGGGCGGGTGTAAAGTCTCTTTGTTGTTAGTATTTTGTAAGCATTGTAGTAGAAAATTTGTTGTACTTTTTTTTTGTTTCCCAGCAAAACTATCTAGAAACGCTTGATTGCGCATTTCCCCACCGCCCACTTCGTAGTCACGCCCACAAAGCCTATTATGCCATTTTTTGTTTGTTATTGTGTTGCTGGTATTTCTCTTCGGTTACTTTTGGTTTTGTTTTGTCCTTTTTTTTTGCTGGCCAAAAAGGAAAGATGTCCTTGCAGAGAAACAAAGTCGACGTTGGTTTTTGGTTGACGAATTTGCCTTTTAAAGTGTTTTCTTGTTTAAAAATAAGAAAGTTAGTATAGTTAAACAAAAATACAAAGATTTATTTATTTTAGTCTTTTAGTCTATATTAGAGCTTAGTCTTGTCTTACTTTCTGTCTATTATCTTAATATGTTGTTTTAAATCTCTTAAAACCAATCAGAGCAACCCACTGCATACTTGTTCATATATTTATTTAGTAATTTTCCTGATTTTCCTAGGGTATTTGCATAGCTGAGTATTTATTGACTTTCCGTTGTCAATTCAGATTTCTCAGTTCTATAGACACGCAGCCGAGTGTTTTGTGGGATGCAATTGTTCCTCTACAGCTGTCATTTGGGTGGCAGCAATTTGTTTGTGGCTTCCTTTTCCGCCAGAAACCCCCACCAAAATTTTCCTCCCTCGATTTGCTAGGAAAATGAGTGGGCAATGGCAGCGGCGACGGGAACTTTTGCTTTCAGCTGCTGCCCGAGAATTTCCATTCGAAATATAACAAAAGCACTTGTCTGACTGGCTGTCTGTCTATCCGCATGCCGCAGCACATATCTTCAAGATACTTTGGGATATTTTTGGCCATCTCAACGGGCTATTTTTAAACGTGGCCGAAACAATCTTTTGTTTTCCAAACAAACACAAAGCGATACAGCACAACATGATTTTGTTTAATTGCCATGACAGACTTATCTGGTTTTATATTTTCCTCGTTTTTTATTTCAGCTTCGCGGATAAAAAAAAAAGGAAAAATTGACACCGTAACTTTGTGGCAGTTGAGATTTTTAATTAGCCATCATTAAGATGCCTTCAAAAACTTGCCGAGTAGGAGGAGGGCTAAATTGCAAATTGTTGTCAAAATTAGCGACAAGTTTTTAATACATTTTTTTTGCGCGGTCCACTTCTCTGGTTTCTTTTGTTGGCCGAGCAAAGCGAAATGTATAAAGAGTTGGACGGAAGGGCAGAAAAAATAATAATAAACTTCACGAAAAGTTTTCTTTTCTCTATAGAATGTCTCTTTTTCTATCTCTCGAGGCTCATTTATTTTCGTTGCTAATTTTTGACATTCTCTTGCTCTTCACAAAAGTATCTTGTATTTTTTCCTTTCCTTTCTTTTTTCTTATTCTATCATATTTCTTCGTTGGCAATTTTTGTTAGCATCTTTTTTATGGGCTAGACACGCGTTTTCTGCTCGACCTCACAAATTGACAGAGCGATTTGATGTTCCGTTTGCGTATACCATTTATTTGCCTATTGATATGTCTTCATTCGAATTTATTTGAATCGTTTTTTTTTCTGTTACATTTTGCCTTGCTGTGCGCCATAAATTTGCTTCACTCTGCTAATTGACAGTCTCATGAGTGCGCTCAATTAATTCGGTGGCAATTGACGCACGTGTGTCATGCAGAAGGGGGCTTGGGACTTTGGTGTTGCAGGTTGGTTGGCTGCAGTCGTGATCAGGTGGCGTATACTTGATAATTGTTGACACTTGTCACACTCCGTGGCTTGGCAATCGAAATTGAAATTGTCGTCGTAACGGGAACTCCTGATTTGATGGAATATCACGCAACGTGGAGGTGGGCAGTCGAAGCCACAGTCGGTGGAGGAGGAGGTAACGTGGTCAGACCGAAAGCCTATGACAATCAAGTGTCAGTCACTGGTTACCTTTGCATGAAACGCGGTAAATTGTGCACTCCAAGAAGATGAAAACGAAGTAGAGCTATGTTATAACTTAAAGTGGTCGTGTATTACAGTACAAATCTTCATAATTAAAATATTAAATAATTCAACAATCCACACTCTGCTGGCGCCACTCTGTAATTACCTTATAGTAATTCTCCAAGGTAGCCTTTTCAGTGTACACTGACAATTGAGTGCTCCACATTCATTCATTGACAACCGCAGCCAGCTTTCTCTTGACCTCCCTCGCTTCGCTTGCCGTGGCTCCATCTCTATGTGGCTCTTGGCCCGTCATTCACTTGGTTCTTGTCTCGATTACATAACCCAGTTATTAATGGCTTCTAAGTGTTCCATCACGCGCTGCGCATCACATCCCCCCGCCCATCAGAATGGCCCATCCCATGCCCAGTCCCCGTCCTCATCAATGTTGTCATAGTCGTGACGTGGCGACTTCGTGACATGTTAACCCGAGACAAATGTGGAGCATGTCTGAGTATTCTGCGATTGTCTCTGGTGCACAACTGCTCTCCTATTCACGTCATGGTCAGGTGGGGTAGATTGGCTTGACAGCAAACACTTTCTGCAATTTGTTAATGAGTTTTCCCGCCTTTCGGCGTTCGATTGGGGGCTTGTCTCGTTTGGTTTGTTTGCCATCAAAAAAGTTCATGAACTTTGGCATAAAGCACACAAATTCAGTGACCTCCACACAATAGACGCCGGCCTAAATAGACTTCCTGCTCGCAATCGCTCTCAAACTGTTGCCACAATGAAACTCCATCAAATCGTTGGCTGCTGGGCAATTGTAGGTTAGTTTTAAAGTCATCATTTCTTTCATATGGTTAGGCAAAGTCGCTCGCTTTTCTCATTCAATGCAGTTCCTTCTGCGCTTCACGTTGCCACAACAATTGCGGCGTAAAAGCGTGAAAATAGCGCACAAAAGGTGATGGAGAAATGGGGATGGCGAAGGGAACGAGGCGCTCGGAAAAGCCAGGAAGGGGTCATGGAAAAAAGCAGAGAGTTCACAGACTCCTGGGCAAGGTTTTGTGTGGCAGGTCGTTTGGTCCTCTGGCCTGATGTGAAAAGAAGTTGCACTGTGGTTCAAGGTTGACAGGGAAAAACTGAAAGCACTTTATGGCTAGAATAAGATTATTTTATGTTTAAATTTATTTGAATGCAGTTAATTCTAGTGATTGCATAGCATGTATTAATATTGTGTGTTGTATAAATTTTATTTAAAAGCGTAGCGACTAAAATTGGCACCCAAAGTGAGATATTTACTTTATACTCGTACTGTTCAAGTGTTACTTCTAATTTATATAATGGTATTGTTTGATTTCTTATCATAATGAGGATTTGAAATACTTTCCGAAACCAAAAAAATTGTTACCAATGTTATTTCTGAGGTGCACAACCTAATTTACCCCCTTGAAGTGCTTATATACCACATTTTCCACCACTGCCAGTTGGCTTAGGGCTCGGGTTTCTAACTATTGCGTTTATAAAACGGATGTTGCCGCTTGGAGCTTAGTGCTCTTGAGTCACCATCAGCGTCCTGGCAAGCGGCACCAACATCCTGCCACCAAACCACATTCTTGGGAGCTGGCAGTTGCACATGTGGCGCGTGTTTTGTATACGGAAATTTTACCTTGGTCCGGCTCCTTTTGGCCTCGGCCCCTTTGTCCTGCGGCCCATTGATCGAGTCGAGGGCAAGGACCCGACCGTCTTTTCGTCGTGATTCCCGGCCAGCCCGACAAAAGGAATATCCTTTCAGACACACCATATATATTTCGCCCTTTTTGCATTGTGCTGTTAATTGAATTAGTTGGGTAAAATATTTCCATATGCAGCAAAATTTAATTTGATTTTGCACTCTATTCTGACTTGATTTGATTTGATTATTAAGCTGTTATTTCTGTCTATGCAAATAGAGCTTTGTCAGTCGCCTCACGTTGTCTCCGAAATTATGCAGATATGTATATATCTGATTTTTATTAAATTTATTCCTTTTTTCTTTTCTTCATGTGAAAGGTGTTGCTAGATAAAGAACACAGGCGAGAACTCGTGCCTAATTATCATATGCGAGCTGAGGTTTGATGGCATTTTGAATGGGATTCGTTGCAATCATTCGCTGGAAGCGTTTGAATGTTTTAAAATGTATATATATAATTTGCTTTTTTCTTAGTATTCTCCCAAAGCTTTTCAAGTACCTCTCCAAATATAATACTGTTTGCTTTCTGCTTACTTTTACCTCTGCTGCACTTTCAATTTATGTCAACTACGTGAGCAGAAATCCCAAAGTAGCAACATTGTCAAGTTGCAGTTAACAAAAAATAGCTTAAAATAATCCCTGACGCTGTGGACAACTGAACAAAGTCCCTGGATTTGTTACAAACTGCTACGTAAGCCATAAAAATAGTTGCACTCTGTACTAATTGATGGACAAGACTAGAAGGGTTGTCCTGGAGATCAGCGTGTACAATAATCTCCAACAAGGCACAAGCAAGTGCCAAAGGATTTGCGCTGAAACTATTTAATAAACAAGGACATATGTTGGCGTAGAAGGTTTTTCAAGTGGAGAGGAGGTGTGTCGGCAAAATCCAGGGGTAGCCTTTTGACTTTTACTCCCTCAAAGGAAGTGCTACAATCTGCTAGATCACTGGGGAAAATTTTCTTGCTCAAATCAGAAAAAACAGCTTGTTTTTACTAAAGATTAAATAATAAAATGTTGCCATAAAAAGTGCATATATATTTTATATAATATTTCATTATTATTCGATTTTTCATATATTAAGGAATGTGTTCGAATTTTCTTCCAATATTCCTAATGTTTTTTTCCAGTGTCCCTGTGGACACCGCATGGGGCGTCATGTTGACACGAAGCAAAAGTTTTTGGCAAATCACCCTGAATGGGGTTAAAGTGTGCGGGGTAAAGGGTTACCATCCGGTATGTCCGCCTGGCTTTGTTTGCATAAAATATGTAATTCAATTTATATTTCACTTTCGTTGCTTTTGTTTTTCTTTCGGTGATTTCAATTAGAATTTCTGATAAGCCCGTTTAAGTCTGCAGACTGTCACTTCACTTCACGGACGTCACACGGACTTCTTGCTCCGCTCACTGACCTTTGTCCATGTCGTCTGGCTATGGAAACCACCGTCCTCTTTCAGGTGGCCTCACTGTACGCGTGGAATTAGTGCAAACAGACGCATAAATAACAAACACCTAAGACTTTTCGGTGGCACCCCCAACCAAAATGGTGCTAATATCTGTGTTGGTGGCAGCTCTAAATGCAAATCGCGCCACATTGATATGCTAAGCAGATGCGTCTGTGTGACTTTGTCTGCCACTTTTCGAGGTGTCTGATCATGGGGCTCCATTCGACTGATTTAGATGGGGCCATAGCTTTGTGGTTTCGTGCATGCATATTGCATTTTGAGCGCAAATCCTAATGACCGGGAAATAGTAATCCCTATTGGGATGAGAGCCAAGAATCGAAATTTAAGCACGGCAGGATCAACTAAGATTGAGAAGAGTGATTTGAAAATCCAGGGTATTTATGTAGAAATAAGGAATAAATATGGACAGAGAGGATGTGTTAATATTTTGGTGGAATTACCACGGAAATTATTGGAATGTTTAAGTCCTTTATAAATATTAAATATTTCCAATCCCATGTTGTATAGTTTATCCCTAAGATTTACTATATCCACAATTTTAGAATTTACTTCATGCTTTATGTACCTTTTATTTAAGTCACTGCATAATGTGAGATGCATTTTTATATATTGTTGGTCTACTTTCGGTTATTTCTCACATATTATTTGCCAAAAACTCCAACCACTCCTTTCCCATTTATTTCTTGGCGAGCTCCTGCCACAATTTCCCAGCACTTTGCGCGCTTTTCGATGCCACATTGGATATAGATATAAAAGAAAATCACATATAAGTTGCATATTTCGGTTATAGTTCTTGGATTTTGGCCAACGAATGTGTGAAAATAGAAAACTTTTTGCTCAGCAATGGAATGCAACATTTTTGGTTTGTTTTCGTGGTTCTTGTTGTTTGCCTGCTTGTTTGTTTGTTTGTTTTCCTAATTTCCTTGGTGCTCTCCGCACTTGCATTTTGGTATTTTTAAAACATTTTGCCAAACGCCGAAACTTCGTCGTACGTGAATGCAATTGGCGGAGTAGTGGGCGTAGTAGGGGAATATCGACTTTTACTAAGTTTTTGCTCATTTTGCTGGCCAATTTGCCAGCCAGTCGAGAGTCAAGTGCTTGTGCCAGGAAGTTTCTCGTCATTAGGCCAATTGAAAAGTTTTTTTTCTTGTGCGAAATTTTCCCTCCAATATGACCCAAATAATGAAGAGCCCCAGAGCCTGTGTCGCTCGATTGACTAGAACTTACTGAAGGACACCACAAAGGACGGATGGGCAAGTCCTCCATTCACACAATTTAATTAAATTATGATGAAAGTCAGCTGAAGCTGACAAGAACTTGGCTTGATCAAGTTTGAAGTGAAACCACAATGAAGTTGATACGAATACAAATTGGGTGGACATAAAATCGAGTTTGGTGTGATAAACTATGTATACTAAAGATGTTTTTAAAGAAAAAAGTGGCAAGAAACTGGGTTTATGCCTTAACATCCTTTAACCTGTGCAAAGTAATAATAGTAATAGGCTGAAATTAAAAGTTGCCTTAATTATTGATTATTTTAATACCCAATATGCTCATTTTTACATTGAAGTCCTTTGAAGCTTCCAATAAAACAAAAGTTTTAATTATTTCCCTGCCCCCTGAATCACTTCCTTTCATCATTGACTACTAGTCTATTAAATTTCTATTATTATCACAAAGAATTTCCATTCCCAGGACATCTTCGCCCCTCCTTATCACCATTTCCATCTAATGTCAGGCCAGGACAATTATTAATTTTAATAAACCTTCTGAGGGCTTCCTGTCGTTGTCCTTCCCCTCGAACTTCCAGCTAATGATGTAATTTTTCTTCAGTTAACTAATTGAATACATTTGCGTAAGAGGGGCGATGGGGGGCGTGGCAAGGTGGCTGAAACACATGGCAGTCTCCGCACAAAATGGCAACAAAGATTGTTAATAATGGCAAACAAGCGGAGCTACTGAAGTTTCTACTCTGGCCCTGCCACTTGAGCATTGACAGGCGAATTTTGCTGTATCTCCAGATACCAACCCACTTTTCCAGCCACCTCCCACTCCATTTTCCACCTCTCCGCCGAGCAGAAGAAGTTAATTTGCAACGACGGGCACGCAAAATCGAGCATGGGAAAGAGCTTCTGCTTTTTCGGGTGGTCGGAAGGGGTATGGAAAAGTTGGGGAA
This sequence comes from Drosophila simulans, assembly GCF_016746395.2. NCBI lineage: Eukaryota > Metazoa > Arthropoda > Insecta > Diptera > Drosophilidae > Drosophila > Drosophila simulans. Next base: position 3,481,960 of record NC_052522.2, read on the forward strand.
AAGCGGTAGGGAGCGAGGGAAAACCAAGACGAAGACGAGCACACAAAACGACATTCCGCGGCAATCAAAGGGGGGGTTGGCTGGGCGGAGAAACAGGGTCGGAAAAGCGGGAGAACGCATTACAAATTCCATTACTTTGAGCAGCGAACATGACCTGATTTTTATGTATATGTATGCGTGTCGGTGTCTGCCGGCAAGTGCATGTGTGTGCGTGAGTATCTATGTGAGTGCGGGTGGGGATGCTGCGGGAAGAAATTAGGCGGGCCAAGAAAAAAAGAAATCACGAAGATGGCAACAGACGGCTGGAGTTGGCCACTAAAAATAAAATTGTGTATGAAGTGGATGTACATAATACAAAACCCTTTAAAAATACATTTTACTAATAAACATTTTTGGACTTTTAAGAGATTTAGCTAGGTTGAAGAAAATAATACGGTCAGGTCTTCAGTTTCCCACAAAAATTAGTTATAAATCTTATGAACATCTTATATTATCTGGCAATTCAATTTATAACATTTTGCCTGCTTTTTTTCTCACTGTATTGTGTGCCTTGGTGTGCGTGCGTGCATATTTGAGCCACGTATTGGCCAGAACCTCCAGGTTCCCCTCTTTTCTCTCCTCACGCCTTCATCCCCTTTCTTGGCCACTTGTCGAGTCACGTAGCAAAAAGTTTTAAGCATTGGCACTTGCGACGTGCAATGGTTTTCCCCTGCTCCTCCGCTTCCTTTCGCCACCACCACCCACTTTCCACCTCGCCAGTTAGACAGCTTCCGCCCCCTCATCCCCTCTTTTGGCCATATTTGGCTATCACAGGGCAATAAATTAACAGAAATGAATGGATACGGGCTGGGGGCATCAGCAGAGTGGCCTACACACAACTCAATCTAAACGCCTCCTTTTTCCTGGACTTTTTATGTGTGGCAAGTGTATGGTAGGCCTTAAAGGGAGTTGGGGCATCTTTGGGGGAAAAGGGTGGTGGGGTTTTTTGGGTGGAGTGCTGCAAAGTGCAGTGGGTTATTGGCGCACTTTTATTACCAGAAAAATTGCTTGTCGCACGATTCTCTCACTTCTCATGCTTCATTTGGTCATGCCTTCCGTTTCTCTACTTTTTTATGCACTATGAAAAAAAACATATATTATCTATAAAATTGAGTACACATAATTAAGGCAATATACAGTAAATGCCAAACTAATAAATATATTTAAAAGAAATATAAAATACCACAAAATGTTTTGCTGGTAGTTGCAATAATGAAAGTTTGTACATGCTTGTGTAAAATACATTTTTTCTCAGTGCACTCGCTTTCGCTTTACTCCTTTGCAGGACATTTTACACAATGAAAGTGTCACAAGTTGGTTGGGCGTGTAGCCTAGGGGCATTTTTGGGTTGGCTGGTTCAAAGTGCACTTTATTCAATTAAAAAGTATCGAGAGTGGCGAGGGGAGGTGGAGCGGAGGACTAAAAGAGGAGGTCATGGAAGCCGTCCGACATGTAAAATGTTGTAAATGTTTGCCCAAGGCAAATTGTCCAACCAATTATGATTGCCAAGCCAGGAGAAAGCCGAATGGACGGATGGATGGATGAATGGGTGGTGGCTTGAGGTTGAGCTGGATGTTGAAGGTTTTGCGGATTGTGGGTCGATTGCGCCAATGTTGAACCAGTGAACTGACACAGTTTTTGCGGCTTAAAGACACTACGAACAGAAAAAATGGTTAAATAAATAGGTAATGGGCCAAAGAAATATCTTAATATTGTTTTACGAACGTGAGACAACAATGGGCAGATTAAAATTAAGAAAGAAAGAGCTTAGAATGCTATCCAAAAGTCAAGAAGTATGAAGAAACTTATTACGTATTACTTTAGAAAATACTTTGTCATTTTTCTTTATAGCACATTGCATGATAATTGCATTGTTAAGCAGTTTTATCTTTCATTTACGACTTCCGATACCACCTACAAATCTCTCACTTGGCGAGCTTTTGATTTATTTTCCCGCTTGCATCACAAGCATCTCCTAATTTTCACACCATACAGACGTCATATTTCGCCTTTTCCCATGGCTCACACAACCAACAGACGTACATAAATAGAAGACTGAGCAAATCATGTGAACTATTATGGCAATTTGCAGTTATTAATCAAAAGGGCGTCACACCCCCATGCTCGCATTCATCAAATATGCAAAGGCAATGGGAATCAGCGTTGCAGGCAGCCGAAAGTGGCAGAGATTTACGACCTACTTCCATATGCATGACAGCTGCAAAACGCTGCCAAAGTGACTGACTAACTAACCAAAAACTCCAGACCTACCAAATTGGCAAGAGGAGGATGCACTGGTCTACATATGCAAATGTCTGCTCCATAACACTTCGTTGAGGCACATCCTTTGGCAGCTCCTTTGGCTGCTCCTTTGCCTGCAATTTGCATTACTCATTTCACACTTTGTCTATCAGGTGGAATCGCAGACAGTGTGCAACACCTGTGAGTCCCGAAAAATTGAACACAAAGATAAGAAAGTACTGGAGGTTCAGGGATTTCAGTGATGAAAATGAAGACGAAGACGAACGCTCCTGGGGAAAAGACGTTGATGAACGACAGCCTCGTCTGAGGCGCAAAATGCAGTCCTTGAGTGCCAAGGCAACATGCAACCCTTACACTCGAAAAATATTGGTTAACAAAATAGTTTCCTTAAAAGAAAAGAAAATCACTTACTTTTCAAAAGACGAACTTTACGTATAGCCTTCCTATTTGCCCCTAGGGTAATAAAATACTGCTGGCCAACTGATTTTCGAGCAGTGTAGTTTGAAAATGATAGCTGCGAATCGTAGAGGAAGTTATACATATGCTTGATATAAATCTTGAGAGCAACTTTGCCTGTCATGCACAACATGAAACCACTAATTGATGTGAAGGCAGTCGCAGACTTGGGACTCCAAGATGGAAAAACCAAACCGACGACGAACTAAGCCAAAACTGGAGGTTAGCTGCGGAAAGAAGACTTCTGCAAGTCGTGTTGCATGACTAAACTTGGGCTGCCTTTTCATTATTAATCAACTGCGAAATTTTCACAGTTAACAGTAGCAGTTGCAGCTTCAGTTACTCACTGTCATGCCAATACTAATTAGGGTTAAGTAATTTAATTCTTATTCAGTAATAAAATGCTTTTAACGCCCAATGCGAGGCTACTGGAATTCACAAAGGAAATGCATTGAAATGTGCGAATATAAATTGAACAGAATTTATGGCATTAATTAATAGAATCACGTTAAACAATCAGAGAAGAAATTCAAAGCATTTTCAATTAATTAAAGGGTTAAGTGGCAATTTCAGTTTAAGTGAGTTGTAACACATTTCCTGTAAGTTGTTACCTTAATTATGAAGAGTTATAATTATATGTAATATACTTAAATGATCAAATTATTTAAAAATTCATTTCTTTTTTTATTCCAGGTAAGTTCTTATTCCCTTGGCGAAACTGAATCACTCATCTATCTTAAATACACCATACTCTGGTAAGCCTTTCGAGTCCATTGTCAAGGACAAACATGCTGGGAAACACGAGACTAAACTCGCCATAAACTAGTCGGCCATAACCGCCATATAGAGCAGGCAACAAACCCATTAGTCTGTCCCATTTATAACCCTCCAAAATGCCGTTCGTCGCTCGTCTGCGCTCTTTCTATACCATTAAAAAAGGAAAACTTTCATTATGACATTTTATTGTCCTGGTTGCCATTTGCGCCGCTCATTGTGGCTGATTCTCTGGTTGTTGTTGCCAGGAGACAATGGCAATGATGATGGGCAGGCGAAGCCATCCAGAATCGGGATTCCCAGCATCCTCAGCCGAGATGAGGAATGGCGAAAAAGGAGGGGGAGTTCTGCCAGGACCTCGACAACAAGCAAATGGTGTAACTGCTGCCGGTTCGCTTGTTCTAGTTGTTGTTCTTTTAGACCATGTCACCAAACACCAACAAGAGAAAAGTTGGTTTTAGTGGCTGCACAGAGAAAAATATATACCTAAAAATGTATACATGTATATATATCAGATAGTGTCTTCTTCTTAGACCTTGATCTTGATTAGTTCGACAATTGAAGTTGTAGAGTGAATTTCTTACCGTGCATTTGTCATCCGAGTCCCTCCACTTACACTTCACTTTTCTATTCTCTATTCTCTGGTTTTTATTCGCCTCTTCTGTATTTGTTTTGCTTTGCTATTCTGTTGATGTCCCGACAATGGCGTTGATAATTATTATTAGTTTTATTATGTAACTTTAATGCTAGTTCAGGGACTCGTCTCGTCTAACGCGACCTTAGAGAGGAAAAAGAGAACAACTGAGGGAAATGAGAGAGGACCGACCTATCTTTTCTATTTGCTTAAAGTGTAATACAACACAAGGTTTTTGAGAAAAGTGATTTCTTACCAACTGAGCTGGTCAAAAGATTTTGTTTGCTAATTAGTAAGATTTAGCTAAACAAAGGATGTAACAGAGACAGACTAATTCAATATGAGTTTTGCAACACTTAACGACCATTGCAGATTCTAGGGTAAAATTAGTTAGGATTACTTTCTTGATGATTTATAAAAAGTCGAGCGCTCTAAAGTTTTTTAATGAAAGAGTTTGCAATAATTCTTTTCAGACATTGCTAATTCATTGTTGACTCTACCTTGTTCAGATCAAAGTTTTTATATTTGCCTTTCCCTATTAACTTTTTGCTCAGTCGCAAGCAGATTCAGCGATCCCACAAAACAAATCTTCAGCGCAGACCCAGAAGTTGTGGAACTTCACTTGTTTAAAGAAAATAAGGAAAACTTCTTAAGAATATTTCCCAACTCCGCCTGTCTCAATTTCTTCTTTTATGCCTTCAGCTTAATTAAATAAAATGCAATTTAAAACCGTTCATTGTGCAATCGCTGCCTTTTCTTGCAGGAACAAAGACGCCACTCCCATTTTCTTCTTTCTTCGGCCCCCCTAACAACCTGAAAAACAACACCCATGACGTGGGGAACACGTAGAAGAACAAGTAGTGTGGGCACCTATAAGGATGCAATGTAAGCTGGCAGTTAAGGGGTCGACTACACGTGGAGGGATGAAGATAGAGAAGGAAGTGGTTTTACTCAAGACTAACTTAAAGAAACATATAGGATTTGAAAAATTCATTTTATTATTTTATTACATTTTATCGACGGGCTTTAAAACTTTAAATTGAATTCATTGCAGGGGCTAACAAGGCTTTAATATGTTCTAGTACCTTGCCAAAAGCAAAACGCTCACATATGAGCATATTATACCGACGCCAGCCAAATGCCACGCCCACCCTCCGCCTGGCCTTCACCAACCACCTCCCACCGCCCTCCGCCCACTTTGCCATGTCTGCGCCTTGCGTCTTAAGCAACTTGCGCGGTCGTTTAACTTTGTGCGGCGGCGATTAAATTTCCAAGTTCTTGGACTCCAACTCATCCCGCCTTTGTTCCCCATTCCGGTCGGCCCCCTCTGCCACCACCCCATTTTCCCGCTTGAGCAATTTTACTGCTTCTTATCATGTGTTTACTATACGGCGAAGAAAAGTATAAGTGGGCATAAGTAGGCGAAGAATGCAGGAATGAAGGCGAAGAAGAATTGCACTAAGCGCATTAATTGAATTGTAATTGCCGACGCTGTAACTCGCTGTACCTCGCCTTTTCGCCACCTACCCACCTACCTTGCCACCCATTTTCCGCTCGTCCATCAGGCAGCTAGAGAGCTGTATTGTTGTTGTGTCACCGATTTGGGAGTTTGGAATTGGAAACGGAATGGGAATCGCGGGCAGCCTGCCACTCAACTGGTTTACCCACATACATAGTGATTTCCAGCTGCGCCTGCTTCCTCAGTTTTCCCTCCCATTTTCCGCCCCACTTCCCCCCACAAGCTGTGAGTTTTCCAAGCTGTGTGCCAGCAGTTACCAACAGCAGCAGCATGCCAAGCATTTGGCCAATGCAGTCGCTGATTTGTGACTTCCAGGGTAGCTGCATTTTTTGGGGAGTAACATGAGTGGAGGGGTGGCCATTTACAAAAAAAAAAAGAAATAGAAATAAAGAATTTATGTGCAGCCAGAGGTGCCACAAGTAATTTATTTTGCACGTTTAAATCTTATCTTAAATAAATTGTCACTGAAATGCTTGCAATGGATTTAGTTACACAAACAGGTCAACTATTCATCAATATTAAAATACCTTTTTCTTAAACTTTAAATTAATGAAAATTTTCATGTAGTGTTTTTTAAAACACTTGAAACATTTATGAAGAATTCTTTGAACTTTTCCAAGGCAAAGATTCTCAATGCATTTGTGGCCCTTTGGCTTCTCGCACTTACCTATGCATACAGGGTATCTGATGGCCACATAAATCTCAATTTCAATTGTGCATTCCAAACACTTCTTGTTGTTCTTCTCGTTGTTGGGTTTATTTTTGTTGTTCTCGCCGTTGTTGTTTCGGTTCGGTTCTCAGTTCTCCGTTGTCGGTTGTGTGTTGGTTTACTTTGGTTGGCTTGGGCTTGTGCGGCATGCAACATTGGCTGGGCTGATGGCCCTCCCCCTGCGTCCGCACAACACCCAATCCCCCGATCCCCCTGCTGTCACTCTCGTTTTACTGGCTTAAAGGACGCTGAAGGTGAACAACTGCAACTGAAACCGGTTTTCCATTCACCACTCCTCCTCCTCCTGCCGGGCGAAGTAACTTTGGGCAGCAGGCAAACAAAATGTTTGCAGTTGCATTCACTGATTAGAACGTGTGGCAAGTTAAGCAGTTCCCCCTCTCCGCCTGCTCCCCCCGCTTTCCTGCCTCAGACAGCTTACATAAATTCACGTCACTCATACGCCACGTGGGCTCAGTTCGGTATCGCACACATAAAGTGTTGGGCAGTTGGCGTTGTCTTGTTCTCGCTCTTCCAACTGCTTGGGGGCTTTTCGTCAGCAGGGAAAGAAAATCTAATATTTATAATACGAAACTTTATCTGCAAGGATAAGTCATAATTCACTGCGTTGTGGCTTGCAACTGATATTAGTAGGATTAAACTTTTATTGCCACCCAGAATGCTTAATTACAGTCAAATTTTGGTCACCAGTGTCTAATTTCTTTCTGTGTAATTTCTTTCTTGCACCGTTTTTTTTTGTTTCAGAAACATTTCCCTGCACTTCCTTTTGCTATATCAATTTTCCCCTTTGCTTCAATCAATTTATGACCTGCAACTCGCTCGACTGCCGCCATTTGCCACATTACTCACGCAGTTTTATTGGCCTTTTCAATGGCCACGCCCCCTCGATGCCCACCGCCCAGCGCTTAAGCCATTTAACCCTTTTGTGCATTGCGAAGCGATTTAATTTGCTCGCCGCCTGCTAGCAGGATTGCCATGGTGGCATGTCCTGGTTTTATTTCCCTTTTCCACACGTTTTTTTCACTCCTGAATGGCCAGATAAAATTTCCTGCTCTGCATAAGGGAAAATGAAGAATTACTTGCGTTCATCATCTTCGGTTTGCTTAATTAACTTCTGACTCTCCTCGGACAAACGAACTGCCTGCTAAATGAATTATAGTGCCGCACTCAAAGGAAATCAATACCTCGGCACGGATGACATCACCTCAATGTTTGCATTGTAATTAACCTGAAATAACTTAATTAAATCGCAGCTAAAACATATCCTCAGGAGGCCTAATCAAGCCGAAAACTGAACACAATAACATTGAAACTATGCGAACTCCCGCTGTTTGAAATCTTTCAAACTTCCCTTCGCACCGAAAACTCATGATTTGTTTGGGTTTTGTTCTCGCATCTCCATTAATCAAAATAAAACGACAAAGCAAAGCAAACACACAAGATATTCCGAGAAATTGGTGTTTTAAGAACATTGGTTTCGATGTGCAGCATGTTCCAATTAAAACTAGAAATATGGCAGTGTAGCGTTTGAGGCTAATAAATTTCATAACTTGAGAAATACACATTTTCTGCACTCAGCCAAGTTTTGTGTTAGCCGAGCTGAAAGAACGAACAAAAAGCCAAATAAATAAATAGCCAACTGCAGTGCTGCCCTCCCAAAAAACAAAAAAGATTTGTGAGCCACAAAAGTTGCATCTTCAATCGCAAAATAAACAGAATGCTAAATGGAAAATGTTTGAAGAGCGGGGGCAAAAAGGGTGGATAGTTAAAAAGGAAGTTCATTTCCTTGCAAGGACTTTGACTCAAAACTCCCCGGCCAAACTCTTTTGTCTAATTATGCAAATTTTAAAGTGAACTACTCTCTACACTAGTCTGCAAGACAAGCCAACTCCATAAAGTTGGACGTCAAATTGGTTTGCCAAAATTATGTTTGCAGATCTTTGCAGGCAATTAAATTATATAGAAAATTTGCAACTAAAAAATCTCTTTTAAACTTTGTTTGCGTGGCTAATAAAATTATACAATATTTGGCCAAAGTTTGGCTTTTATATTTTGACACCAAAAAAGTGTGGACTAATTAGTTTTTAGTCAATTTGTATGGAAATGAATTTTATGTAAATTTCGCTGTGTGATTTCGCGCCGAATTAAAAAGGACACTGTTGTTTTCGATATGTAGTCTAAGAGTACTTTTATAGTGTACCACACTGTTTAGTTTTAGTGTTATATAGGAAATTAGCACGCAATTCAAACACTTGAGACATTCATCAAGTTTTTCATATATTTAATTCCACTCGAGAGTGGTGCCCTCAAATTAGTTTTGTGCAAATGAAACTATCTGTCGGATTGCGGGCAATTAAAGCACTTGAGACATTTGCCACTTTCCACGCCGAATGATTTCCGCTTTTCCCCACTCCATTCCAATTCGATTCGCTGCAGAATTCGCTCGCACATGTGAGGTTCTTCCTCCTATTTTTTCATCGCCATCAGATGCGATTTTCCCTCGTTTCTGGCCTCCATTAAATGCTTGTGCGTGCTGTTTGTTTGCTTTAATTTTATTTTCTTTTTGGGCATAGCTGTAAATTGGTTCTCACTCTGCTCGCGGCAAAAAAGAAAAAAAACCAAAAAAATATCAGCCAAGTTGATGACTCAAAATGTTTATAGACCTTTTTAGTGGAACCGAGACCGTTTTGCATTTTATGCGATTTTTCGTTTGTTTTTTCATTTGAGTTGCTTCTTTTTTCGATTGCAATAAAGTGCAGAGCAGAATTGAATGAAAGTGAGACCGGAAGTTTGTGCTTCGCTCATTGTTGATTGCCGGAATACGTATGTATGTATGTGGAGGGGCATCCGCGTATATGAGTAGGCTGGGAAATAGGGAACCTGGTGCGGATTGGCAGGAGGGGCAGTTCATGGTCGATTGGTTTACTCAAGAGGGAAATGTTGGAGGCGAAGGAATCGCGCAGGGCAGGAAATCAATGTGCTGGCTATATGGCGTATGCTCGGAATGTTATGACATTATAAACCGACTTTGGCGAGGGGAATTTTAATTATCCTTGCGATTGAGTTGCTTGGGCTTTAATGATCTGGAGGGTGTTTTGATTTTATGCGTTCTGCGAAGTGTGTGAAGTTTTGAACTAGTAAAGAGTGCATTTTATGTGGCTATTAACACTTAATTTTAGAAAAAAAGCTACCTTGTGAGGGCAGTTTAAAGTTATTTTCGTATTAAGCCATTCAGTTCTCATATTAATTTGTTGTATAACATTCAAATTTTAATTACTTTTGAACCTTTTAGTTTATATATACTTCGTAGTCAATGCGATGCCTTTAATTGGTTTATACATTTCCCACACACATTTAAATCCGATTTAAACTCACTCCGCTGAAACACTCTGCGCAGGAAATTGTCAATTTCCCTTCTCGTTTCTCGCAAAGCCATAACTAAACCACAACAAACACAAGCAAACATTATTTAGCATATTTATTTGGCTGACATAAACATGAATTATTATTGCGGTTTTTTCGGGGAGCGTCGCTGGCAGGTCAACTTTGTCCACAACTTTTTGGTCCTTAATCCATCTCATTAGCAAATATGTTTGCATATATGTATGTATTGAGGTTGGCGGGAACAGAGAAAGCCGAACGTGTGGAAAATTGCAGCTCATCTCGTCCTTCACAAATCCTGCGGAAAGAGGATTACGAGGGATGTAATTGCATTTGGGTATGCCGCCCACTTTTCTGGGCTGTGGCCCAATTTCTCAGTTATTTGTAGTTATTTAAGCTTATTGATTTTATGGGCCCATACACATTAAGCAGGAAAGCTGAAGGAACGAGTGGCAAGGAAAAGTGGGGCAAACATTTTGCAAATGTTTTCATTAGCCCAACTTTGATTACATGCTAAGCTCGCCCGAATAAACTTTCGCCAGCATTTATTATTTAAATGATTTTATGGGCGGGGCCCCATATGTGTTGCCAAGAGAGTGGGTTCTTGGGGTCCAGGATTGATGGTTACTCACTTCAAAAGTCAATTAAGTTGGATGGTCCATTTGCCCCGCCCCCACACACACACTCACGCCCCCGAACCCGAACCCAAATTGATTGCCCAGTTTGGATCATCGAAGGAGTTTATTTTTCTAGTGGCCCTAATCCGTTTCGTTTTCAAATAAAATTCATTTCGAATGCTGAAAGTTTTTGCAGCATGACGGAAAGTGAGCTGGGACACGTCGCTATCCATTGAATTTACCTACGCAAAGTAAGAAATAAAATGTCAACTAAAACAACAAGGGAAAAGAAGATTTACTTCTTGTAGAGTTACGCCAGTTGAAAAGTAGGAAAAGTGAGAAAAGCCGTCTGAGAACACGCAGCACTGGGAAAAACGATCGAAACCAAGAGTTTTTTAAATTTATATAAAATATTTCAGCATTTTTAAATATGAACGAAACTATTTTCATTTTCAACCTTTCTTCAATTGCTTCATATTAAGTTAAAGAACTGATCCCAATTTAGTGTTTATTATCTCAGTGCGTCGAAACTTTTCCGCCTTTCCAGTTCACAGAGTACACAATAAAAAGCAGAATAAACTGGTAGCTGGCAGCATGAATCGGTTAACACGGCGTATGCGTAACTTCTAAGGACCCACACCGGAGGACCCTCACGTGCCATTGCAGCACTGGAGATAAAAAGCAAAAGTTAAAACCATTTCACACGCAATTTTTAGCCTACTGTTGTTTGCTCAGCCGGTGACTGTTGCTCCTGCTCCGCCTTTTGGTCACCTGGGGGAAAAGTCGGTAGGAAAGCCGAGTGGAGGGGGTGCCATTTTCCTAGGAAAAATCGAGGACTCCTCGCCGGGGGAGTGCGTGTCTCGTCGGCCTAAACAAATGCAACACTTTCGGGCCCAAACAACAAGGAGAGCACCATGACTACAAAATTTATTTCCACTCGCATGGCAGCCGCAAAAGTTTTTCCAGGTGCGGTTTTTGCGGCACGGTTTTTCAGGCCTCGGGGCGATCCAAATGCAAATTAGCCCGGTTTCGGGTAATTGAAATGGACGGAAGGCGGGGAGGCGAGAGGTACTGCGTGAAAAGTCAGCTCGCTGGAAATGATTGATATTTTTTGCGGCAAACTCATGATAAGGGTTCGTGCGTCTGCGAGGGTGTGGAAAATGGCTAGCCGCTAGGGCTTGACATGTTTACATGACTTTCGATGTGTTTTTGGGGAAAAAGTTTTGCGAAATGAAAAATGTTAACGAATGTGTATAGGTGTACGTAAAGAGGAAACTAATCGGAATAAATTTGATCTCTGCAATAAAATAATAGCAATCTAAACAAGCTCCGCATTATAAAAACTAAGCCTATCCCTAAGTCGATGGTTTGGTTGCATCCTTTCCAATTTTTGCAAAAGTCATTAAACAGTTGTTACCTTTTTTTATTGCCAACAAAGCCCAATAAACAGATGGATGTCTAAACCTAATCAAATTTCTTGTTGGTGGGGAATTCGAGTTCTGGCTTAGCTCCTGTTACGCCGGAAACCCGCTGGCTGGGGAATTGTCCAGAGAAATGGAGCAAGGCAGCGAAAACGAGAGGGTGAGAGCGTGCGAATGCCTCTCTTTCGGGGAGACTTCGGCGATATTCCCAGGCTTTTAATAACTGAACAAGCCGCTCATTAATAATTTAAAATAGAGCACCAAAATATGCGATGCCCCAATGCTTGGTGACCTCTCTGTCCCACCCCTCCGCCCTCTCTCTCTCACTCTATCTATCGCTTTCGGTCTTGCAATGGAAATGGAGTGGTGAAAATGTTGTGGATGTCAAGAGAGTTGTGTTCTCTCATTTGTTTGTTGCGTGGCCACATTCCTTCATTGGATACTCGTTTTCTCCGCTTCTCTGTTGTGGATGCCTTTGCACGCGTCTCTGCCTCTCTTTCTCTCGGCACATCCCCCTCTCTTTCGCCCCCGGGTAGCCCCATCTCCCTCTGTTCGTCCGATGATTCATGCTTTTTGCCCACTGCTGCATTAAACAATGGTTTCTTAAATTATTTATTTTCGCCAACACTTCCTCATGGCAGCTAAATCAGCACTTTTCGCTCTTTCTGCTCTCTTTATCTCTTTTTGTTCTGTTTTGTTTTTATTATTTTATTTTGTTTACTTTTTGGTTTTGTTGTGCTTTGTTTCGGCTGCTGAATGGGCAGAATAAAAAACAAGCAAGTTTTTATTTTGATTTTGCATCTTTTTTTTAAAGCAATTATCGCATACTTTACTGTTTTAGGTATTTAACTATTAAAAAGTATCATAGTGCAAAAAAAAACAATTGTAAGCTAATTTTTTTCTGTGCATTTATGGCTCTGATTCTTGCTTCTCTGTATTTATTTGTGACGTAAGCCGGAACGCAAAGCTCGTCTTCAGCTGTTCAAACTTTGCCGGCTGCGCATTTCTTTGTATTTTCCTCTTTTTGGCCTGAATGAATTTTCATAGTAGCGCAAATAGCCGTGGAAAACTCACCACGACGTCGCTGCCGGCGTCGCAGCAGCTGCATTGGCTGCAGCGATGTTGATGCATGTGGCTGCCGTGCAGTTGCTGCAATGTTGCCGCTGTGTTGCTATGATGTTGCTAGCGCCGTGCGATGTTGCTGCTGTGCTGCTTTGTGTTGCCGCTGTGTCGGCGATGTTGCTGTTGTGTTTTTAGTTCACAGTCGAACGTTCGCCGCGGCTGACGTTTCGCTCTCGCTCGCTCCCTCTGTTCCCGTCTCGTTCGCGCGCCGTCCACCGCTCTCTTTCGCTCCGCCAGTGGCTTTCAAACTGCAGATATTGTACGTCACATTGCTGCTGCTGGCTTTTTTTGAATTTTTGTCGCAGCCTCATAAATCACAGCTTAAATAACCAGCGAGCAACAACAACAATAGGGTGGCAATAAATATAATAATCATATTTAATAATTTGTGTACCCTTATTGTGGCCGTTGTTTTGTGTAGCTTATTTATTTATTTGCCTCGTGTGTGTGTTTTGTGTTTGTTTATTTGAATTGTTTGCTATTTGAGCAGCCGGAGCCGCGAAGTGCGCACCCCAACGAAATGCGGTCTCTAGTTTCAATTAGAAGTCCGAGTTCGGGTCCCATTCAGCCCCTTAACCCCCTGCAGCACCCTGCCCGCTCTTAACCCCTTGGGACCACAGCACCCCCACGCTTATTTGAATTCAGCTTATTTGCGAGGCTTTGCACGGGTTGAAGTGCGTTCAGCTGCGAAAAGGAAACCAAAACTGAAGGTTACTTTTGAGGCAGAGCAGTTTATTATTATTGCTATCTTCGGGTGTTTTTTCCTCTTTTTGGCAATTACGATTCGCACAGTTAAACGAGGCCCAATTCATAATAAAATCAAATACAGTGGTCCCTAGAAGAAAAAGAAAAAAAAGCCAAAGCACGACTGAATATCAATTAGCAGCGCCATTAAATGTGCTAATGGTTTATTACCACTAAATGTTTGATTAAAAAATCTGGCATTTTGTATGGAAGATTTTATACCTTGAAATATTCTTCGTTATTTAAATAACTTATTATATTTTTGGTACATTTTTTTTTTAAAGAAACACCTGTCTTTTAAAAACATTATGAAATATACTGCATTAGCGACCACTGTAGCAAAAATAAATATGTATCATAATTCGTTTGAGTTCAAGGCGGTGCGTGACTTTGAAGTGTAAACATTTGGCGGCAATGCGAGATAATCGTGATAATGAACTTGTGTCTGGGCCCGCAGAAGCTGAATGAAAAATGCCAAGAGGGTGCAAAGAGATATCAGAAATAGTCCTATTGAAGATAATCACACAGAGCAGTTGAAGTTATCTGAGAAGATTCCTGTAAATCACAAGCTGCGTCGCTGCCTCGATTTCCATTCGCTGACTCAAGATATTTTACCCACTTTCGAGCAATTTGCATGCATCACCGGAAAGTGTGACGCAAATGCTTGTGTTTGCAGTGCCTGCAAAACTGCACAGCTCGAGCTGCAGTCTGATTTGATCTCCTAACGAGATTTGCCTTTGACCCAGCTAAGCCAAGAACCCCTATCCTTTGATTATGCCACCCCCTTTTGAGTCGCGACCTGCCCTCACCCTTAAATCGTAAATCATGCAGTATTGCGTATACGCCGTGTAACACAGGACCCTTTCAACCCCTTTTAAGAGCGCCCTTTTCCACGCTGCTGCTCACTGTCTCTCTCTCTTAGGTTCCACATGCCGGCTTGTTTTCTCTCCGAAAGAGAGCGCTACTCTATGGCACGAGCCGAAACACCACCCACCACCCACCGCCCACTGGTGGTCGCCCTTGCGCTACTTTTACCGCCTCTTCTTCTTCCTCGCCAGGCGTAACGTAAAAACGTTGACGTCGCCGTCGCAGTCGCTGCCGCTCCGCAGTCGACGTCCTTTGTCCCGTTTCTCGTTGACCTCATTTCGTGTGCGAAACTCAAAGCGGCAGGTTGTGCGTCCCGGCGAAAATATCCCGAAAATAACATCCCAGAATTTGCGAGACTTCCAAAAAAAAAAAAGAGTGTAATAGAGTTTCCGCACCAGATTTGATTTCTGATTTTTAAGCATAATTGTGATAGTGTTTCAATATGAAGCTGGCTTTCGTTACTATTTTTATGATTTGTGTGCTGCGCTTATATTATTTGCACTATTTTTAGATAAACGTGAAACTTTGCTAATAAAATGTGAATGCTGCAACTACTTAGGCGCTTTTTATAATATTCAGCTGAAACGTGAAACCACTTAAAAGGGATAAAAATCAACAACCACCCCTAACTAACAACCACCGTGGAAAAAGTCGTAGCCCGCAACAAAAAGTGTCTTTCGAGCGGCAAACTTTTTCTGCGGTTCTTGTTGTTGTCTGTGGTCGCTAGATTTATTGTTGTTTTGTCTGCAGATAATATTTGACCTCGTTTACTTGCAACTTCGGCGTCGCCGTCTGATAAACAAAAAAAAAAAGAATTGATAAACGCATATATTTATTGGAGAGTGTGTGCTGTGTTTGGAGCTCATCTATCTGCATCGGATTTGTTGTGACCCAGTGAAATTCTCGAGTAAACAGGAAAACCAAAGATATGTGTGCCATAAGCGAGAGTGTTAACCCAACTAAATAATCAATTGAATAACATTGAAATAAACTTACCTGTGCGCCCGAAATTCGTCTTAAAGCAGCAACATGGCCGAATTAATCAGTCAGCCCACTAAAATTAACAACAATAATTTTGGTGCCGGTGCGTATATACACATCATAAATAATCCACATAACATGACTGTATCTTTTTGTTTGATCAGTGATCCGTAGAGCGCACATGAAATTCCTCTGTTGTAGGTACTTGAGTTTCCTGCCCCAGAGGAATTCATCGAGCATAAACAAAAAACTGATGCTTCGATTTTTTTTATATAAATTATTTATATTGATTCGGCTTTAATTGGCATTTGTTATGGTTGCTCGATTTATTTTTACTTAGGCGGTATTCGCAGTGTAATAAAAGCGTTTGTTTATTTTGTGATGAACTTTTAAAATATAAACAAATCTCCCGAGTTCCGAAACGCTGAAGCATTTAACGGAAATCTTGACCATGAGTTGAAAACAATGATTTTGAATGGGAAACATATTTTTTAAATTTATTTATTTCTTAATAGCAACTGTATCTTAAAGCTGGTTTTCAGTATCCAATATCCTTACATGCTCTTCAATAATTTATTTGTATTGTGTTCTTTGTGCATTCGCATATATTGGCAGAGTTAAAAAAGAATTCCCCCATAAATTCAACTCTCAATTTAAAATCCAGCTCACACACAGAAGTTCGCAACTTCATCCTTTTCAGTCATACACACTTGAAAATCACAAAAAACACACATATGTGCATATATATACGTACGTATGTATATATATTTTTTCGGTTTGCTGCAGTTGCCTTAAAAAAGCAAATAAATAAGTGCATATTAAAATATGCAGCAAAAGCCCCGTTTAAAATGCAAAACAAATACGCAGAGAAGAATGACAGGCATCAAAGTAAATTTATTAAAATTAAGCGTAAACATTTTGACACAAGCCGGGCAGAAATAAAAGAGAAGAGTTATATAAATGCAACTGCCAGAAGCAGAAACTGCATTTAATTGAAAAATTGTGCAATCCAGATCTTTCTCTCTCTCTCACCCGGCTAGCTCCGTCTCTTTCTTGGGAACCCGTTTGAAAGGCGACTTCTCCTTCCTCAATTGATATTAATTCGACTCGAATTGAACTTTATTTTTGTTTGATAGAGAACATTGAACCCAAGACGATGGCCGCCGACAATCCACTGACGTCACGACCCGCGGCACATCTCGAAATCATTTATTTAATCAGACATTATGGTTTACGGACTGCGATAAGCCGCAACCTCCAAAATCCCCTTTATCTGGAAAGCAAACATGAAACAAACGCATCCGAAACTCATTATGCCATATCGATTTCTATCTCCGTCTGATTTATTAGTGCAACTAGTTTAGATTGTGGCCAACTAGTTTTGGTGTTGCTTTTGGTTTCAGTTGTCTAATTATGAATGCCGCCTTTACATCGCCAAATACAATGTCAAATTGATTAAATTTTGAGGCTAGCTATCCGATGGCTAAATCAATTAGAGAGTTACGGCAGCTTAGATTTACGATCAATATTGAAATCGGGCGCATATGATGCACACTTTCACTTCAATAATTAAAATAACTGCTTTTAATTTGAAAATAATAGACTTTCCGCTAAATAATATGTTAAAATTTCTAGAAACAGTACAAGCAGTACATATCTAAAGTGAAAAAAATAAAGTTTTAGGGATTACGTAGGTTTTTTGATGGAAATGTGAGAGTTTGCCCGATATCTATAAAATTTTAAACCTGTTTTCTATAGACCTCATTTGTTTTCTTATCATTGTAAAACCCAACCCGACTTTTTCTTATCAGCACATGTTTTTCTTTCAACCTAATATTAATGATTTTCTAAAGTAGGACGTACATGCAACTTGCTATTCTACTATTAAGTGCCAGATTTAAATGATTATGTTTATGTTTTCATAAAATTACTTGAACACTTTAAATAGTTTTCAACTGTCTCTGTTTTTGCCCCATAGGGTCTCAACTTTCCTTTGCAAAAAAGTATTTTTTTTTTAATTAAACTCGGATTTGGCAGGTCTCTATTTTGTGCCAAGTTTCTTGGTTTTTGGCGAGTTTCAGATGAACGATTCGTGAACACGCAACTCCAGTCAAAAAGCTGGTGCTGCCGTGTGCGAAAACTATTAAAACAGGTGGCCAATACACTCACCCAAATATATGTGTAGCCTTTCATTACGAAAACATGCAACTGGTTGACTAATTTCCTACCCAGTTTTCTTATCCAACACGCCCCATCTTTGGAGGAAACTCTCCCTTTCTCCAACTTTAATTTGATTAGATTTGATGGGCTGGCGATAAAAAATAGTTCTATATGGTAATAAAATTTGTGTTCGCCCTCGGGCGTGCATGAATATTTCAAAAAAACTAAATAATCCCGCTTTTCGAGGGTGTAGTTTTGATGGTTTTTTAATTTTATTATTTGCCTGGTGAATAAATGATGCGTGTTTTATGGCGACGCTGATGGATGTGGCTGCCAAAGGCGTAGAAAGCTTGGCCAGCAAGGGTTAATGGCAGCCAGAACTAAAAATTTATGTTTGCGTGAAGTTGAACATTTAAATACTATTAATGAGCAAAGCAATTTGAGTATTTTTCAATCTATCATCTATCATTTTCACACATGCTAGGCTTAATTTTATTTATATAAATTGTTTTTTATATGTTTTTCATGTTTTAATAATTTCTTTCGGGCTTAGAGTTATTTTAATTAGTTGAAATTTTATCGGCTTGCAGAATTCCATTATTCCACATTTAATTAGTTACACATGCATTTTAATTAAACAGAGACTTTGCAACTCCTTCTCCTGCATATAAATGAACCGCATACAAATAAAATTTGTACTAAACTTTGTTTGCCCAGCAAATTTAATATTGATAAAAGTTAGAATTCAATTTGCCGAGTTCAGTGGGGTCATGAACTGAGGGAAAGGGTGGAAATCGATTGAATCTGTGGATTTGCCACATTTTTTTTGCTTGCCCACTCGTCACGTGTCTGTGTGGTTTTGTTTTTTTTTTTGGCCATCGCTCACCTATTTTTGGCAATGAGTTTTTTGCGCTGCCTGGAAGTTTGTGCCGGCAAAAAATCTCCGCGTCATTTATAAGCCATTTAATCATCGAGCATTCCTGGACTTTCAGTTCCGTCAGCTGTCGCTACTGCATTTTACTCGAGTCTTCCTCTATTTTTAGAGGCTTTTTCCCGGCGTTCTCCAAAAGAGCAAAACTCTCGCAATTAGTCAGCTGCTTGTCGCCCAAAAGTGTCAAAATATTTTTGCTAGCAACAGCTTTGCTTTATTTTGTTTTGTTTTTCGTTTTTGTAATTTTTTTACTCAGCATTCTATTTTCCCTTGCATTGAATCAGAGAATGTGTGCAAGTTGGCCAAAAGCCAGGGGATGGTTAACAAGAGAGGGGAGATATAACTACATATGTTCATACCATACCATTACTTTCTTGAAATTAAATTCTAAAACATTTTATAAAGATATAAACTTTCATTAAACTTCCTTATATATAAATAAATAAATATTTACCTTATATTAACAACTTAACTGCTATTATTTTGCACACGACTGTGGGATGAGCTGCCGTGTGTCGTGGCCAAAATGTCACGTATACGTCGTGTGGCCTGCCACAGAATCTGCTTCGCCTCCTTCACGATTTTCACGCCTGTCTCGCGCTTTTCCACTTTTCCTCGTCGGCTAGCCCTGCTTTTGCTTTTGTTTTGCTCGACTGTGGGTAATTACGTCATTAACAAGAAATTTGGAAAGTGCTCGTCATATCATTTTCTTTTTGGCTTGTGTCAACTGTTTGGCTGCTGTTTCTTGTCGAGGGGGTAATTGCCGGTCTGCTTTTGGGGCAATGAATGCGTTTCGAAAGGAGGCATTTTGTTAGGGACTAAAACAGATTGTAAACTATTAGGCAACATTAATTGGTTTAATTTAACTTAGCATATATTTTCTGGAAATAAGATTGAAAGGAAGTGTTATGCGTGTTTCCTCTTTTTTCACTTTAATAAAAAATGCTATAATAATGTTATTAGTCGAACCCAATCATGCTAATAGAAATGCACCTTTTAGTTATAGGACTACTTTTGGTATCGCTTGATATAGAACACCCTAGTAAATATAATTATCCTAATTGGGGATCGTTATCCAATCCCTAAGTTGCGCCCATCAATTTCCATATTTCATTGGCAAGTCAATAGAACTTCCAACCAGAACGAGCATTTCTTTCCAACTACCTTTTGCATTTTTGATTATTTATTTTGCCTGTTTTTCTTTTTGTGTGGCTCCTCGTTATTTGTTCCCTAATTAGATGTCACAGACATTAGCCAACCTTTCCAGGAGTGACTGACTGCTCAGTTCTCGGCGCCCTTCCTATTTTTGCTTGTGGCACGCCTGACTGGCCACGCCCCCAGCCGGCAGATAACATGGGCGGATGGGCGTTGTTGGATCCTCTAGGCTATTGAACCCACTCAATGCCACTCAACTCGCTACCTGTCTGCGTATATCAGCGCTATATCGCTCGCCTTTGATCTGGAACTTTGTTGCCCACAATTTGTTGTCGCCGTCTGGGGCTGACATTGATTTTGATTGCAAACTTTGATGTTTGCATATGCAACTCATTAATGCAGTGCCACTTTGCCATTGCAACTTTATCGCTGGGCGGAAACTTTTGCGCCACGCCTTTAATTAAATAAGTTTTCTGTTATCAAGTGCGTTTCTTTTTCGGAGCCGGGGCTCTTGCAATATTGACAACAATTTATCAAAAACTATTAAGGCTGGCGCCATTTTATGCAAATCACTGTGCACAGTGAGTGTCATTTATATGCAATCGCCTGGCTCGGTGTGTCTGGCTCTGTCAACTGGCATTAGCATCAGCATCAGCATCGCCATCATAATCATATTTCCAGCTCACTTATGTAGACAACACCAGAAACAACACGGCTATATAGAGCTCTTTGTTGGAAATGCACAGAAAGAAAATTTTATAAAAACCAGAGGACATTAATAATGGTTTGAAATCGATTGCTTCACATTACAAGTCATTATAACATTGAGTATGGGACAAAGAAAATTAGTTTAATCTTAATATAGTTAGTTTTAACACCTTTACTTAGGTATTCCCCCTAGTTTCTCCCTGTTTCCGAGTTCTTTGTTGTCAAATCACCTCCCCCTTTTTGAAGCCGTCGGGTTATGTTTTTGAATAGCCATTTTAGAAGTCAACAACAGCTTATAGTTATGACTCCAATGGCCCCCGTAATTGAGTTGCAGATTTGGTGAAAATGGAAGGGGGTTACTGGAGGGCCTTATGCAAAGCACTCCATGGCCATAAATTGCTCGGGCTTGAGTTGCTTCTTGCATTGTTTAAGCCAAATTGCTTTCGACAACAAGCCAAACTATACTCAAGGGGTTCGAACGAGAAGTTATCTCAACACTCCAGCATACACTTTATCGCCTGATTTAGCTCGGCTCACATATGGCTGAATAAATAACGAGAAATACATTTTACATATGGAGAGTGAGAGATACACTTTTAAGTTATTTTCTGTATGCAATTGTCAAAGTCGCCTTTATTCTCGGACCAAACTGGTTTGGTACTTTGCTGGATATTTATTGGATGTAGGGGCTTTGTGGAGGTCGTTTTGGAGTGGTCATCTCAATCAGTGTCAGTGCAGCGGCTTAAAAGTTGTGAAGAGTTTGACAAATGATTGTTCAAGTGGCAATTTCCTTATTGGGATGGTTGAATCTGACGGATAATCCGGAGATCTAAGTGTAAATGAAGAACGAGGAAATTTGAATTCGAGATGTAGGTGTTAGATAACACAGCAATCTTTATTTATTTAATTGTACTTAACCACACGATTTTATTACTAAACCAAAACAATATTTGCTAATCTGTTTATCCATTCCACTTTTAGAATACAGAATTGTTGACCCAATTGCTTTATTTTAGCCACAACTAGCCACAAAAAGCACTCATTTTTGTGCGTTCTAATAATAGCGAAAAAACACACTCCAAAATCATTAATGCAATCAGCAAACCGGGAAAACCAGACACGCCTCCCATTGAAAGCCCCTTTGAAAAAAGACAACAAATACCAATTTTCATGCCTCACTGAGCATTCAAATAAGCGCTTTTTGCTAAATGTTATTATTTGATCATTTCGACAAACAACAGAATTAAAAAGAAAACTTAATTATACCGCTGAGTTGTGGAGGGGAACGCGAGATTCCCCCTCGAATACTAAAATAAACTGAGAAATGCATTTTCTATTTTCGGCCGAATATTTTTGGTTGGTGTAAAATTTGTTGATTATTCATTTGGGGAAATGCAGTCGCCACGATTTTCCATCTCTGGGGTCACCCTGTTTATTATGTGCGACCACGCTCGACTGATTTATGTTCGTTTATAACAACGAAATCTGCGTTTTGTTTCCTCTGTTTGTTTGTTTTGAAGTTTTCCCAATGTATATATAGAAAACAGACAACTTGATTGGAGCCATCATTATGCAATCACCGAATGTCACTTAATAAATCTCTCACATTTCAGCGCAATTAAGTGATTTGTTTGCGTAAATTTATTTATGTATATTTTTTTCTCCTATTTATTTGCAGGCGTCACAATGCGCGAGAAAAAGGGAGGAGCCCTTCAGAAACTCAAGAAGAGACTTTCGCACAGCTTCGGCAGATTAAGTGAGTAGAAATTATACAAAACTATCAGTAATTCTAAGAGAAAACTGTAATTAAATATTATACTCGCCTTGAATTGTCAATAATCCCGAGGAAAACTCTCAGTGAATTGAGTCACTCCGCGATTTGTGTTTCCATGTGGGTGCAGTGTCTTTCAAACAATAGTTAGTTATGGTAATGCAATAGTCTATAGATAAATTTATGTATATGTGCAATAATGCAACCCAAGTTGCGGCATCACATAAAAAACTTGTTTAAATCAAGCGGGCGGTGCAGAAAATGTCAAATGAATTGTGTATGTGAAGTTGAAGCTAGGAGAATTTATTATATATACGAGTCATCAGAGTTTTAATAATTTTCAATGTCCATTTTAAGCCAAAAATTTAAATATTTTCCATGGGTTTTAATTCAGTTAAGCCATTATTCGGAGTCTGTTCCCTGTTAATACCTGTAACTATAGCGTTATAAAAACGATTTCGCTTCAATTTTTCGCATACAGAACATCAAGTTTTTTCCCAGCTGTTATGAATTCAAAACATTTCCTGCCCCAAAGAACCCAACTTCCATCAACTTTCCCACTAAAAAAAAGGAACCCATCAACTCATTCCGTCTCAAATTTTTGCATTTATACGAACAAAAACGGAACTTCTTTTATTGTGTCCTTCAGCTTTTTCTGACCGAAAACACAATTCCCAAATAAAAACAAAAACAAAAAACGTCAATGCAATTTTTAGTTAAAAAACTTTCCTGCGAGACCGCAACAGATACAAATACAAAATGCAAAAATAAATGCAAAACGAACTTGAATTTTCAGACAGAAACTTATCGATTTCTGCGTTGGCAGTGTGGGAAAAGCTTTTAATGGTCTAAAAACGCATTTTGATGGGTTGTCAGTTTGGCTTTTTTCGTTGCGGTAATTGAATGCACTCGTTGCCCGTCAAATGCAATTTGACAGACAAAAGAGCCCGAAATATGCCAAAAACTTCGGAAAGTGTAAACATATTTTGACGAATTACTTGATCGAATGCCTGTGGAGTGATGTGCCCCTCTAATCTTTGGATTTCATAGAATTCGCCATGCATTTCGATGGTTTATTAAGTTTATTTGAGCATGACATGGAAACCCGTATAGTTTGCACCACGTTGACTCACTGAAAAACCCGTTTCGGTCGCTTGATTTTGCGGCATGCGGCTAATTGTCTTTCAACGCCCACGCAAACGGTTTTATTTTCGGTTTTTGTTTAGCTTTTTTTCAGCCTTCATTTCTTGTTCCAGAAACTAGTTCGGCGAACAGGTGTTTTTCTTCCCATAATCGGAGCGATTTTGTGTGTTTTGCGATCTAGTCAGGGGCGTAGTCAAAGATACGGCGGTGGCAAATGTAAAATATAGTTTGAGTGCCACAGGTAAGCCGCTGAATATCTGACTAATGGTCTTGATTGGCTGGAAATCCAACCATATTTGGCCTGAGTATTTAATTGACATTTTGTGTCGTGGCTTTTGTTTTGAAATACCGAGTATATGGACTTAATTGGGCTCATATGCTGGTAAATAAGTCGTTTCAGATTTCTTGGAAAAGAGAAAAATTGGGCGACCAGGAAATAGTTAAATTCAAACTACCACATTCTTAATTCATATAAAAATTACTATAATTATTTCACCAACTGATTTCATTTCATCAATCAATCCGGCAGAATGAATTTCTTTTTGAATTTTGTGCTCATTTTACAACATTTCAACTCATGTTCAGTGAGCAATTTTACTATTTCATTTCGATGAAGAATGAAGTTTGCAGCGAATTTTCCTTCACCACAACCAATATGTCAGTGTTTTCCCCTCGGAGTTGCAGCACCCGCGTCAACAATTGGGCAATCCTTCAAGCGGAAACAATTTCAAATGCATCTTGAGCTTGCATTGAAACAATTTCTCACGATTTTGCCATTTGGGAGCTTCTGTTTCGCCTCGGCTCATAAATGTTGCATTAACCGAAGAATATAAAACATCTGGTAGAGTTGGCTTTATTTAAGCTGAAGTTTAAATGTTTTGCTTGCATTATTGAGCAGTTTTGTGCAGCAGCTGGCTGATGCAACTGAAAAGGGGGAACAAATAAAACCAAGGAATGCCACTCGAGTTGCAAGTTGTCTGCCAAGGCCATTACAACAACCCACTAACTGTAGTCGCTAGTTGCTGGACTTGTCTTGTCTTAGCTGCTTGTCAGCGAACTGATACTTGCAGCTTAACTATCGTTAATTGCCGCACGAGCTGCCGCTTGTGTTGCCTCGTTTTAATTATACCCAGCTCTGTGTCTGTAACTCACAGTCGCTCCTTCTAAACTGCTTCATTCGCCGGCCATAAAAGTTATGAAGTTATAAGACGTTGCACAACAGAAATTAAGTACCTACACGCTAAACAATAAAACTAGACTTCAGTTGAAGAGCAGTTAAATTATATAGCCCCCCTAATAAAACAGGAAAATAAAGCTAGTAGTATCTTTGTGTTTAGTTTAGTACGAACTAAACTATTTACGAACAGAGATCGTGTTTAAAATCGTTTTTAATGCTTATATAGTGCAGGGCTTGATTGACTTCTTTTTTTTCAGTGCAGCTTATAGTTACAGCGCTTCCTCTTCAGCTTTTGATGAGTGCATTCCATAGATCAGAATTGCACAGACCGGAGTCACACACACACATATCACTTATGTATGTTTACTTGCAACGATCGAGATTTCTGTGTGATCTTTTCTGCTTTTTGAGCTGTGGATAACATGGAGTTCTCTTGGAGAACTCTTTCTTGAGTTCGAGTTCTTTAAGGATGTCTGTAAAGTGGTTTTACGATATGAAAACATGTTCGTAATTGTATCCACTTGAAATACAGGGATTAGTTGTAATAAATTCATTCATGAGAATGAAAATAAAAACATGAAATTTCACAACGACAACCACTTAAATCTGGCCACCTCGACTTAGATAAAACTACAAACACCTCTTGCCTCAAGTGAAAAATCCTCAACTTATTTAACCAACAATTGTGACACTTATTCCTCCGCCCACTTCCGCTCCTATGAAATAGAGGATAACTTTGCTCGACTGAAGTGAGATTCTTGAGATAACTCGAGGCTCCTTTGCTCCTTTTTGGTGTAAATATTTTATGGCGTCGAATGTCCGACTTTGACACTTGGTTGTCGGCTATATCGTCGCCATCGCATCATCATCGTCGTCGTCGTCGTCGTAGTCGTCGTCTCTATTTCTTTGTGCCAGTGATACAGTTCTCTACAGTGTTTCACCTCGCTCTTTGCCATGTTTTTCTCGTTTTTGCAGGCTTGTCATAATCCTTTCTGATAGCATTTTATGTCACAAGCCATGGCCAAACACACTCGACGTTGTCTATGGCTTTAACCCTTGACTGGTGTCCGTCTATCTGGCCGCCAGTCGCAGCCACTTGATAACTTTACACTTGAGCTCACTGTCGCTGCTATTTTCAGACCTACTCAATGGCAAAAAAAAAAACAAAAAATGGAAAAAATAACCGAGAAAAATGTATATAAAAGATTCAGCAGCCGAAGACGAAGCGCGATAAGCAGCTAATGGTCGCCGACTGTTGATGCTTCCTCCACCGTCTCGCTTTTATCTCCCGGAACTCCACACCCACCCTCTACATGGTATCTCCGCCACTCACTTCCCAGGTCTTTTCAATGCCCTCAGAACAACTAAACTGGACTCTGCCCGCATATGTGCTGCTGACACAGTGATAACTGCTTTGAGTGGATCTATCGTTCCATGATTCACGGAAATGCGGGTCGTAAGCTTTAAATTGATTTGAGAGCGGCTTAGATGTGATTAAAAATCAATTAAAAACAGATTTACTGTTAAAATAGTTACTATCTCTTAACACGTAAGCTAAACTTTCTATTAACAAGTTTTTTGCCTCTTTGAAGCTTGACTAATTGGTATTGAAACTACGAGTACTGATCAGTTTCTTTATATGCAGTAATCACTGTACCATCGCAGTCCATTCAAGTGCCACTGAGCAGATTCCGCTATCAGAACACGCATCGTTTCTCGCTTTTCGTCTCGCTTTCCCATCGCCTTTCAGCATTGTATTTACGCTCTGATTTGTGAAGAGCAAGAAACGCTACAGATGCCATCTGCCCCGCCCACCGACCACCGCCCTCATCCCGGCAACTTTCCGCCCCAACTTATCTAAAGATTTGAAGTACGTATATGTGGAAAAATCCGCTTTGGTGGCCCGTTTAATATGTCATGTCATTGATATGAAAACCCTCTTTCACTTGGTTTCAGTTTTATTTTCCGGCATGTGAGCTGATCTCCGCGACGGCCACACGTCGTATGAGTAATCACGCACATGACCTTTCGCTCGCTTAAGCACATTTAATGCAACGCCCCCCCACCCCCCACTAAATGTTGCACTATTAAATAAGTTATATGAGAAAATACTCATACATGTTGCCAGCGCAAAATCCATAAACCGGAAGATTTTTTTACGCCCTCAGCGCGTTGAAAAGAAATTTATGCGGGTATTTTCTGTGTTTTATTACACGAATTCCTGAATTTCTGAGTAATTTAGTGAGGCCTCTGCCGCGGAGGGTTTTCCTCGATTTTTCCGTGCTTATGTTTGTGACATTGATGAGTGGCACTGAGCACTGAACTGTGGGGTTAATGGTTCAACATTGCGAAGGGGTTAAAGGTTTTGAAACAAAAATATTTAAATTTATATTACGT
This sequence comes from Drosophila simulans, assembly GCF_016746395.2. Lineage (NCBI taxonomy): Eukaryota > Metazoa > Arthropoda > Insecta > Diptera > Drosophilidae > Drosophila > Drosophila simulans. The sequence continues at coordinate 3,508,946 of NC_052522.2, forward strand.
TTTGTTCTCGTACACATTTATTATGAAATACTGAAATGTAGTATATTACCTAATAGCTGTAAAATTAAATAGAGACTCTGCCGACTGATAAGCAGTCAACTAGAAGCACTTAAAATGCACCTGGCACTCCCTGAGTTGCATTACATCATTCGGTTTGTTCCACTTCTGTCAATTATGTGTGTTTATCTTTTTTCACCGATTCCCAACACACATTTTCCAATTTCAAACAGCTTAACCCCTTGGGACACCGTGCCCGGGATTATTCTGCATTTTCGCCGACTATCATTGACTGTCCATAAACATTTGTGCCCCGTTCCATTTTATTATTTTACTCTCTGCCGGTGACAGGCGTTTCGTACATGTTCGATAATTTGTTTTTAAACGGCTCATTGTTGCTGGTGTTGCTGCTGTTTCGACTCTTGTCGAATGGGCCCATTACAGGTACATGTGTTGTCTGGAGCTGAAGAAAAAACCGAATCTTTTTTTATATGCCAGGCCAAGCGTCAACGTTGCCTGGAAAACGTGCCTTGAATGCGAGCAGGTTTTTTTCCCTTTATTTTCTTTGGAGGCTCACCGCCCATAATAAAAGTATTTTAAGTGAAATTCACAGCCTTCCGACGTAAATCGTAAAAATTCTGTTTTCAACGCGGCTTTTACTATTTCGTTGTTTGGTTTCTTTGGCGGTTGTGTACTGGTCTGCTGTTTGGCAACGCGGGTAGAATTCAATTAGGCTGAAATAGTTTGGAAGTCAATTTGCAATTAGCTACAGAGGAAAAAATGTTTAGCTCTTTGGAAAAAATAATATCCACATGGTATAAATAAGCGTAATATCGAGCTTACCATTAATTTGATTATTTATTTATTTAAATAATTTTAAATAAATATTTATCAGTGTATCTAGCAAGCTTGCCGCCAGCTCGTCTGGTTCTCATTTTTTTGCTGTACAACTTTATTTTTGGCATCTTTAGCTCGTTCTTCACTCGTTCAATGACTCTAATTCTGTAGTGAATGTCAAGGGATCCTCCCTTCGCCGCTCCGTTCTTTTGCCATTTCCTAATGCAGTTTTCAATTTGCCATTTCTGCTGATGCTGTTCGTGCCTTTGTTTATTGTTTATCTATGCCGCTGCATTTTTTTCTCCCTGTTGTATTGTTTATTTTCGGTGGCTTACGCTGACGTCAAACAACGTTCACGACATTTGCGATCGGAAGACTCTAACACGTCCGTGCTCTTTGCTTCCACCATGGGTTTCCCTTTCCGATTATTATGTTTTTTGCATGCAAAGTGCAATGCCAACAGCAGCAGAAAAAGCAGAAGCCGTAGCCTCAGCGATAAACACAGCCAGACTAGACACCGCATAAACAAGGAAAATACCAAAAATTGGTAGGGGGTGGCCACAAAAGGCTTTTTGCATTTTAATAGAAATGTTCTGGCGTCTTGCGCGCCGACGAAGACTCAAGCTCAACCCATGGCCCTTATTTCGGAGGGGGGCACACTACATGGCTTATGGGTGCATTGAATTTGAAATAAAACAAAAGCAAGTTATTGAAAACTGTATTCACAAGCTTTCCTGCAATGTATTTTTAATTTAATATTTACATTAAGAGAAAAGAGTAAGGGTCGGCTTCCAATCTATAAGTTCAGCCACACCTGTGCGTTTCTGAAGAACTGCGTCTCTCCGCGCTTCTCACACCGCTTAGCTTACCTTTCAGCCACAATATGTGTATAAAGCTCTTCGCAAAATTATTCCCACTTTAATCAGAAATCATAGAATTCAATGCTCGGTTGGCAGAGAGCATTCTGCAAATTTCTATGTTATGCTACACAGTCCCACCGCTAACCCCTTTTATGTGCTCATCATCGATTGTTGTCTGACTTTTAGCCATTTGTGGTGGCGCGGGCCTTAACCCATGCTCTCCGCTGTTTGGTGGCGCGTGACTTTGAAAATCTGCTTTCACATATAGATTTCCATTCCGTGGCATATCTCACAGACTTATGCCTGTCAATGCAATGCAGACAGTGTGCAGACCGACAAAATAACAAAATATGATGCTACGTGATTTGGTCGGCGTTTGGCTCGAATCCCGATTCCCGATTCCTGATTTCTGATTGCATTTCTGCAATTGTGAAATATTTCTGCCGCATTGATTGCGTGGGCGAATAAAGCTGGATATGGAAATGTGGAGTTGAGGGGACCGGGAGACCGGGGCCAGTTCTCCAAATTGGTTGCCATTTGGTTGTTGCTCCGTGAAATCCACTTGAGCGCTGCCTGCTTGAGTTGGGGACGTCGACGCCCACTTGCTGCCACAAAAAGCGTAAACATTTAATTTCCATGTGCCACGGGGAGCGAAACAAATGCAAAATAAACCAAGTGTTAAATATTTGACATGGGGCACATGACAACAGGAGGCGAGATTGCAGAGGAGTGGCCGCCACTCACGTCTAGAATTTCTTCTTCAGCCTAAGGCTAGCAACTTTGCTGCATTTCCTGACAGCTCAGACTGTCGGCATTTACCCCACAAATCTAGCCAAAAAGCCCACCCAGCTGTACACTGGGCTGGAAATAGGGAAAACGAATTTGATTCGAACTCAATTCCGAATACAAATAACAAATTTTAGGAACCTATATTTGCATGAACTTTTTTAGTAACAGGGCGCCTCTCTGCTCTTCTCAAAAAGTTGTGCTAGTAGAAAGCACTCATATATTTTCTTTTTCGATAAAGTAATCTGTAAAATTTACTTCAACTTTGCATATTCCTGAAAGCACTGTGCTCTTTTGGCCGTGTCATGTGCTTCGCTAATGACTTTTGCTTGCTGGGCAGGTCGCCTCCTCGTCATCAAGGGGCTTTCCCGGTCTTCAGGAAAATGTCAGTGTCGGCGCCCTCGCACTTCATTATTTTGAGTTTCCCAGCGCTCTCACTCTGCCATAATTTCTCCTTTCTTTTCACTTAAACTGGTTCAAGGTGTTGACTCTGTGCATGTGTGCTCACAACAAATGTGGCACCTGCATCGAGGTAATGGCTTCCTTGTACTCTTCCTTCCATCAACCTTCAGCCCAACGCGCCCGTGTTTTCCCCTTCTCGTTTATTGTCTGTCATGTGGCCGTAAAATGATTTCCTTCTTAGCCAGAGTTTTCTGCGCGCTTTCGCCCTGGAAATTCTTTTCCATATCTTTGCACTTGACACTCTTGACTCGGCTGCACAGTTTCGCAGGCACAGTTTTAATTACAGTTTTGCTGAAACTGATCCAAACGGCAGCAGACATTCCTCTAGACATTCGTGTTCTGTTCATTGTTCCAGTTTGTTGTTTGGTCTGCCGCTCAGCCCCGCCCACAATTTACAGCTTTTGGCTATTGTCTCGCTTGTTAGGGTCTGGCCGGCATTTTTCTTTTATTTCCCTTTTTATATATATATACATGTATATATTTGTTCCTTTTTCACATATTATTGTGTGTTTCCTCTGGTGGAAATGTTTGCTTGGCTGGCTGCCTGGCTCAAGAAGAGCAAAACATACACTTGGAGTGGGAAAAGCTGCTCAAAAAGTCAAAAGTGGATGGGGGGTAATAATAAACCACGAAAGGCGCATACCAAGCGTCTACAATTACCGTTGTACATATAAATCTTGAGTGGGGGAAAACAGAAACAGACCAGGAAAGGCCGAGAAACATATTCCAATAAATTGTTAGAAGGACGTGGAGCCCAGGCAAATTGAAAATTATTTTCCATTATTTTTTACATTTACCCTGACCACGGGTCAGTTCTTTTCTAACCAGAAAATGTTTGACGCCTTCGCAGGAAAGTTGCGAACAAGGCTAATTCAAATTTACTACCCGTTTGTGCAGAAAGAGAAAACAGAAGCCGTTCTCTGCGCTTCGCACTAAGTTAAGGTAATTTACTACGCATTTTTGTAGCAGCTCATTTCTCTAAGGTTCTTAAAAACTAATCCGAACTTAATACATTTGCGTGAAGGAAGGCAACGTGTTTTTCAATTAGTAAACCTGAGCCCAACGATGACTCAACTTTCATTTAAGGAAACCACTTCAATTAGCAACTTGTCCGAGTGTTCTGGGAAAAAGTTATCGTTTCCATTAGCAGGAATTTTTTTTTTTTTTTTTTTTAATTTTTATTATTTATTGAATCTTCCCTTTGTGTTAAGAGACTAACAATAAGTGTTCAAATCTTAATCTAACTTAATTAACTTTCACTTAGTGATAGTTTTTTTTTTTTTTCATTAATGCCCTAATAAGTTTATTGCTGGGCTGGGAGGTCGTTGCGGTGCAGCCGGCTTTGACTGCATACTCGGATTAGTTTTCTTGCGAGGGGATTTGTATGGGTGGTCAGCTTTTCGTTATACTTCGTTTTTTTCTCAGCTATTACTTCGATTACTAATTTGATTTTTAGGTCTCTGTGTATGTTTTCGTTTCGAAGGTACCACGGCGCTCCAGTGATAATTCTCAGAATTCTTGACTGTGCTCGCTGAATAATGTCTATGTTACTTCTGGATGCGTTGCCCCACAGCTCGGAGCCATAAGTCCAGATAGGTTTTAAGACGGAGTTGTATAGAAGAGCTTTGAACTCCAGACTAAGTGGAGAGCGAGCATTTATGAGCCAGTGGAGGTTCCTTGCTTTAAGTTTAAGATGTTTCGATTTGGCTTCTATATGTTTGCGCCAAGTGAGCCGCCTGTCCAGATGAACTCCCAGATATGTTACCTCGTCGGCTTGTGGAATGCATATGTTATTCAAGACCAGTGGTGGGCATGTTTGTTTGTTTAAGGTAAAGGTAACCTGCTTGCATTTTTGAACATTTATTGAAATTCTCCAGTCGGCAAGCCATCGTTCTACAGATGTTAAGTGTCGGGATAGGAGTGCCGTGGCTTTTATTGGGCATTTCGAGCGACTGAGTATCGCGGTGTCATCGGCGAACGTGGAGGTTATTAGATTGTAGTCTATGGGGAAATCCGCCGTATACAGGGTGTATAAGATTGGACCCAGTACACTGCCTTGCGGCACTCCAGCTTCGATTGCGCAATCGCGTGAAGTGCTTGTATCGCATCTTATTGCAAACACTCTGTTATATAGGTATGACTTCAGTAGCTTATGTGTGTTTTGGGGCAACAGCTTGATTATTTTAAACAAAAGTCCATCGAGCCACACTCTGTCAAATGCCTGCGCGACGTCTAGAAAAATGGCTGTGCAGTATTCTCGATGTTCAAAAGCAGTACGAATTTCTGACGTGATTCGGTTGACCTGTTCGATGGTTCCATGTTTTTCTCTAAAGCCAAATTGATGTGTTGGAAGTGTGTTGTTTATTCTAAGATGAGGGCTAATCCGAAGGAGTAGCATTTTTTCAAACAGCTTTGAAAGACATGTTAGTAAGCTTATCGGTCTATATGATGATGGCTGCGTTTTATCTTTTCCTGGCTTTGGAATCATTACTATGGTCGACTTTTTCCATTTTTGAGGGAAGTATCCAAGCTTGGCGATTGCGTTGAACAACAGGCAGATGTGAAGAATAGCACACTTTGGGAGTTCAATGAGCATTCTTGGAGTTATTAGGTCGTAGCCAGGCGATTTTCTTGGGTTCAGTTGCTCTTTGATAACCTTTGCTAGTTCACATGGTCGGAATTCAAAGGGTTCTTGAGGATCTAGATTGGCTGCTATTAAAGGAGGGAGAATAAATGTGTTGGTAGAGGGATTTGGTCGGAATACATTTTGTAAATGGTCAGCGAAAGCACTGGCTCTTTCTTCATCACTTCGAAACCAGGTGCCAGAGGGACTTCGGAGTGGCATAATTGGCGCTATTGGAGTCTTTAGGTTTCTGTGAGCTCTCCAAAGAGGGTACTTAGTGCTGGTGGGAGAGAGTTGCTCGATATATGAACGTTGGCTGTTTTTTTCCTCTTGTTTGAGAGCATTGGTAAGCCTGCGTGTGGCTATCTTAAGCATGTGCTTAGTAATTGGTGATCTATTAGACTGCCAATCCCTTCGTAGGCGTCGTTTATCTAATACCAGCCGCTCGATTTCGCGATTAGTTTTGATGTAGTTTGGTTTTGCATACGTCACTGGCGGGGTTGAAGCCTTTGCAGCCGAAACTAAAATGTTTTCAAGAGTTTCCGTTGACTTGTCTATATCCTCCTTTGTAGATAATGCCGTCGTTAGTTCTATGTGTGAACAGACATACTTTTGATACCTTGGCCAGTTTGTTCTAAAATTTGTGAGTCTATACGGTGGGTCGACGATGTGGGGGCGAGTTAGCATATTTAGAAAAACAGGTGAGTGATCTGATGATAAATCTGCTAGTGCTTCGGCGGTGACCATGTTGCGGGGGACATGTTTAGTAATTGCAAAATCGATCAGGTCTGGGATTTTTCTTGGGTCTGCTGGCCAGTATGTAGGCTTACCCGGGGATACATAGTCTAGCTTGTTTTCTGGCTTCGTAAGCGCATTGTACAATTGCTTACCCTTTGGCGACACAAGTCGAGATCCCCAATGGGTGTGCTTGGCGTTATAGTCACCCGCTGCGATGAACCTGTCACCTAGTGTGTTAAAGAATTCCATGAATTGATCCTCAGAGATTGGAAAGCGCGGTGGGCAGTAGACTGCGGCTAGAGTCGTTGAACCATTGTTGAGTTGTAAGGCTATGGACGTAGATTGTAAGTAGTTTTTGTCAAAATTGTTTAAGTGGTGGTGTTTTATGCGATTTCTGATGAGTATTCCAGTGCCTCCATGAGCTTTACCATCTGGATGATTTGTACCATAGAACAAGTATCCTGGTATATGAAAATTGTTTTTATTTGTGAGGTGCGTTTCTGATAGTAGCATTACGTCGATGTTTTTTTCGTAAATGAACTGTGTGAGCTCTTGTGTATGCCGTGAAACGCCATTTGCGTTCCACAGAGATATCCGTAGGGAAGCCATTATGGGGATTTTGAAGATACAAGAAGTTGAATCAGGATATTTTGGTTTTTCATGAGCTCTTGCAAAGTATTTTGCATGAACGTCATGAAGTCTTTCATGCTTTGCTGTAGGGATAGCATCATAGCTTCGATGCCACTTTGTTGTGTTTGTTGGATGTTTGTCGGTGTATGTTCGGAATGAGCAGTTCTTGTCGGTGGGGCGGGCACTTCTAGTCCGGATTTTAGGGCGCTAGCGAAAGAAATTGTTGGAGTAGTGCTTGGGACAGTTAGGGGTGGTTGAAAAATCGGTTGCGGAGAGTAGAAATTGACTTTGTTGTATGTATGTGCTGTGGCAATACGTTTGTTTAGGCGGCTCTTCAATTCTTTGTACACCACACAGCCTCTGTAGTTTGCAGTATGTTTTTCCCCGCAGTTACTGCATTTCTTCACAGACTTATCGTCCTTGTTTTTGGGGCAGTTTGCGGTAGTATGAGGTTCGCTACAGACAACACATACGGACTTAAGGGTGCAGTATGCCTTGGTGTGGCCGTATTCTTGGCAATTAGTACATTGAACTGGATTGATACGTTTGTGCGGCTCCTCCACGGTGATCCTCCGATGTAGCAAGTACTGTAAATTGTATATTGGGTGCACTTCGTTTTTCTTTAGTGCCTGGAGCTCTGGTTCGAGTTCTATTTTGAATAGTGGCTGCGGAACTTTGTCTTTGTTTAAAATATTAATAGCTGTCTTTGCAGAAAAGTTTTTGGCCTTCAGAGCCTCAATTATCTCAGCTGGTGTCACTGTTGCTTCAATGCCCTTAAGTACTACCTGTAGCCCTTTGCAACTTTTTAATTGGTATGTGTAGTAGTTTTTACCAGCATCATTTAGGTATTTAGTCACTATACGGTGGTCTGCTTCTGTTTGGATCTGTAGTTTTATTTCATGAATATTTCCTTTTTTAAGTGGGATAATGTGGAACTTGCTGTCACCAATCAAAGCAACGAGTTTATTTACAAGTGCATTTGTACTTTGTTCTCGTATGAAAATTGGTGGAGGCCTGGTCTTTTTTGGTTCCCCTACCGTTTTTTCGTTGGGTTGTTCGGTCGCAGAATCAGCCAAGATAGCATATCGGTTTGAATTATTTACTGCAGAGTTTTCATTGCCGTTGTTGGTTCGATTGATTTTGGGTTGATTACCTGCCTTATTGTTTTGAGGGCTGAGCTTTCTCTTGATTTGGATGTAGCGATCCATGCCAGTCTGCACAGTCGAAATCGACTTCTGCTTTTGTTTTGATTCTTCTTTACGTGCATTATTGTTGTTGCAAACGATCAGTGCTGCTGAATTATTTACAGCTGGCACAGCGATAATTAGTTGGGCCGCTGACGAAGTTGATGTCGTGGCAGTTGCCAGTGAGGTCACTGCACTCGTTATTGCAGTGTTACAGTTACCCGGGACGGTCGTTTGGCGCTGCGAGAGGAGCGGGGTAGGAGAGGCGGTCTCTTCGCTCCACGACTTGTGAGCCGAAGCAGGCAGAGAGGGAGAGCAAGAACGCGGTCTGTCGTTCGCTGAGGGCAAAAGTTTCGAGTTAGTTGAAGGTGAGGGTGCTCGATCACCGATTTGCGGTGAGACGAAAGAAAAGTATGCATTGTTGCGTTGTAAAGAGAGCCGGCGCTCGTCTTGTTCACATTGTCGCTGAGAACGTATGTCGTTTTGATTCATTGTTCTAAGTCCACATATAACAATTACCAGAACAATATGGAATAATTATTTATTTTAGTAAATAATTACTATAGTCAATAATTGTTAGTTGTGCAAACTGCACTTTACACTTTGTGTTTAACTTTCACTATACTGTTGTAGTTTTTAGAACTTGCTATTCGTAGCTTGAAAGAAACACGTCTCCACCCGAAGACTGTATGCCAGCAACTAGCAGGAATGCCATGGGTTTATTTACAAGTAAATAAACAAATGATTGCATGCAAATGAAGTGCACTGCGTTGGTGATCAAAAACTGAGGCCTTGCAGTCAAATCGCCCAGCAATCGCTGAGAAAATACAAAAATTTGTCTTCGCCCTGAGATTTCTGTGTCGTCTGCATATCGATGAAGTTGGGCGGAGAAGTCATCACGTCGATGCTGATGACAAACCAGATGGCGGTGGCAAATATTGACAATGGCCCAACAACCAGGGGCAAGAACTCTCTTCTGCGGTTAACCAACCCGACCGCCAAGCACTTGACTGACTTTTGTTGCAAATTATTATTTTTATTTTTATTGTTATTATTGTTGTTGACTCTCCTCCATCTCCGTCTCACGGCTGTCGCTCAATTTGCATTTGGCCAGGTGGAGGAGCGGTGGCACAGGACTTGCATTTCAATGACAATATTTCCTTTCGCCATCTTCCGATTGCCTCGAGTCCAATGCTCTCCGGTCGCCAGAGATGTCCGTCGATATGGGAATCAAATTTGCAATTTAATTCGTTATAGGTAAGGAAGTATGAAATGGGTTTATGGACACAATATGATGTGATTATATTTACTAATGTGACTCTTATGACAGTCAGGCTCTTCAGAAATTATGGTATTTAAATCGGATACATTTACCACGACTGAATGGGCGGAGCTTCAGTTTTAATATAACATATCTACTTGAAAACCAACTCCAAAACTATTTAATATGCCGTTGATACTTTTGCAAACTCTTTGCCAACTCGCTCATCTCTGGCTGGCAATTTGCCTTTGGTTAGTTGCTTGGCTGGCGTTTCATTTTGATTTGATTACATTAGTTGCAAGTCCCAAGCTCCGCTTTCCACCTCAGGGATATCCATTTTAAAGTTCATTTACCCACCTCATCTCGTCCTGCCTTTTGGCCTCCGGTCGAATGGCTACACTTCCGTCTTAGTTATTTACCCAAGTGCGGGGATTTCTAGTTCGTTTGTCATTCAGACTCCTCCGGCTTCTCGTTTTTCCCAACCATCCGCAGTTTTGAAAAAGTTGATTTGCTTCTTGGACAAGTTTCCTCATTTCTAGTACAATTTTTTGTGTGCTGCACTTGTTTTGGCTTTTACAGGAAATTTGCAAGTCATAAACAAGTTTTTGCTTTTTATTTTACTTGTGTGTGCCGGCTCCTTTTGGATTACTTCCCTTTTTGGGCATATTTTTTAAGGTTTTTGTTTTAGTGCGCCGCAATGAAGTCGTAAATTTGGAAATTACTTGGAAAAAAGTTGTTCAAACTTTTTGGCTTATTAAAAACTGAAGTTCGTTGCGGAAATAGTTGCTGGCCAAATGATAAATAATTCTAGAACTTCGGATTCTCTTCTAGAATTTAGAAGTTTGTTAAAAATCCTAAGGTAGAGATTATACATTAAATATTTTATTGACTTCCTTTTTCAAAATCCAAACTCTGATTTACACTGATTGCCAAACTTTCCAACCTCAAATAGATTTTTTACCATTTTTTCCGTGTTTTGGTATTTCCGTGTGTGCCGTAACTCATTTGACTGAAAGCTTTTCGGTGTTTCGCCAGTTATTCTCGAATGTCCTTGAGTGTTGCCACAAAAAAGCGTAAAACAAAGAAGCAGACAAGCCAAAGCGAAAAGTTGTTATAGCCATCAATCAAAGTTGGTCAAAAAAAAGAAGGAAGGGAGGTGAGAGCCTCTAGTGGGCCAACATCTTGTTTCCTTCGCCTGCAGAAGAGGCGGCATATCGTTCAATGTCATCAGGACAGGTGTTGTCAGTGGGTTAAATTGGAGGTGTGCAAAGTTGGAAAGCAAACATTTGTTGTGGCTGAAATTAGCATATGAGTCATACTCTGGCTGGCTTCGTTTGCCAGGCCATTAATAATAAACAGTAAAAAACATTTGGGCGCCCTAGCAAATATCACTTAAAAATTATGAAGAGAGTGCGCTGAATTATTATTATTTGCCAGTGAAATATTTGCACTTCACACGGCAAAAAAATGTCAAAGCATTATTTAAATAACTATTAATATATATTACTTTTATTTAAAATGAATTGTAGTGCAACTTTTGAGTGACGAGTTTCTGGCATAATATTTTCTTTATATTAAAGAGACTAATTATTTAACAGCTATGATTTTTCCAGGTGTGTAAAGACGATTTGAGGGCTTGTTTTGCTGGCAATTAGCGTAGAAGTGCCGGAGCAAGCGAGTCCTGGCAATCGTCCTTTCTGGCCACTCGTAAATTGTCATTCGCAAACATTGCACATACGCTCAGTTGAACTTTACAGTTAGATCTGTTCAGCTTCTGTTCTTTTCTGGCGTGCTGATTTTCAGTTATCCCTTGGATACTTTTTTTTGCAGCCCATTTTCGAGTTGACAATTTGAATAAAAGCCCGGCTGGGTGTGCAGTGAGCATGTGCTCTTTGCTAGCAACTCTGGCGATTTGTATTTGTGTCTGCCTCCTCTGATGCATTGTCAGGACATTATTTATAGCACTTTGACTAGCTCTAATGGATTGCAGATGAGGCTTTAACTTCTTAAGTCTGGACTTACCAGGCTTTAATAGCTTAACTATTCACAGAAGAGTCAATATTTTTGGATGTTGGCTTTAATTTCTGTGATTTTAACTAGTTCCTATCACATAATTCACAAACTAAATAGAGTGTACCCCCCTTTCCACTTGACATGTTGGCTTGCCTTAAGCCTTTCCATTAGAGCACTGCATCTTGTGCATTTTCATAATTTTCTTTTCCTTGGCTTTTCATCTTTTCATTTCGCTCGCTGCAATGCAAGCACACACATTTCTGAGCTCGTTATGCACAAGAAAAATACGCAAGAGGAAAACTTGATTTGTCAACTTCTTCGCCCAACAATGCCTGTTCTTTTTTGCAGTCCGTGTGTTTTGTATCTTAAGCCAAACAATGTCAACATTTTTGCCTGACATTTTGCCAACGAATTTTCCTTACTATTTTGCCCCATGAATTTTCTTTATCATTTTGTTCATTTGTATGACATAACTGGAATGTTTTCGCTGTCATTTGATAATATTTTCTTCGCCTTGAAGTTATTTCCCTGAGCGTGGGAATTTCGATTTGTTGTGGCATGTGTTTTGTGTGTCCTGGAAACCTGTAATTGAATTGCTGGAAATTATCGATTGTCTGTGTAATGTCGTAAAATCCTTACATCTGCCCTTTGCCCTTTGCACTTGGCGCCTTTCTCGCACTCTCTGCATTTTAAAGCAAATCTCTGGGAGAATCTTGTCTAACCCGCATGTAACTGTCAACTTTGCTCGGGGGCAACTTTGTCTTTGGCCTTCAAGGTGCCTCTTCACCCAAAGCCACCCCCTAGTTTTCTCACCCACCCTTTTGTCTCTCGTAGAGGAAAACTTTGTCAAACGACTTTCGCATGCATTTTTAATGCAAAGGCCAGCTAGAAACGGAAAAAAGTTGAGGCAAACAAGTTTAAACTAACTGCCTGGGTGGCAGGTGAGTGGGCGAAAAGAGGGTGTTAAGTGGGTGATGGGGTGGCTTCATATTCGCTGACGCAATGCGACAGCAGCAAAGTGTACAAAAAATGGGTTACACATGCCCGGCCAGGGTGAACCCTTCTCTCTTCCGTTGACCAGCGGCCAAAAAAGAGCTGTAAGCCGGGAAATTGAATTACTTTGCTTGTGCACACGCCCACTTTCCACACCTCCCACCGTTTTGCGTCCCCCCTATTGAAACTCACATGCACAAAATAATCGTTTCCGCTTGACTTTACCCCAATTATGTCAAATCAAATTGTTCACTCCCAGGCCACCGGAAAATTCAATGCAAAGAATAAACGCTTAACCCTTCAATGACCCCACAAAATGTGACCGAAAATCAAGAAGAATTCCAATCAAAATAATTCCCAGCGGGCAGAAATCAATAGGGGTGCTTTTAGAGATGCTGTACCTTTGGTTTATAACTAATTGCACACAAAGAAATTGTATATTTCATAGCTACTCATAGTCCACTAATAATTCTCAGTGCACTTCGTTGCCTTTAAATTCATAGGGTAATTGAAACATTAACTTTGGCAAAACGGCAGCCCATTTTTTGTCGCAGATTTAAATTCATTTGGGCAGGGAGGCGGGCGAGGAGTTGGAGTGGAGTTCTTAAAGCGGAGTTCCGAGGAAGTGGCCTCGGGGATTGGGACATGAGCAACTGCAAAGAGCTGGGGCGACAACATCCGCATCGTCATCATCAGCGGCCTCAAAGGAAGCACTCAATTTATGCAAATCGCATGTAAATCTGTTTGAAAGCCCGCGTTTGCTGAAAGGGCAGGAGAAATGCAAGCCAAATTGTTTGCCATGAGAGGATGCCACTGAAGGATGTTTAATACTCAAACTTGAAAAGTGTGAATATCGTGCGTTAAATGCGAACTTACAGTTTGAAGACGACTGCCGAGAATTGCCAATAAAATGGAAATGCGAAATCTAATAAAAGGAAAGCTGCGAAAGAGACATATGTAAATAGATAATGGCCCGGCTATAAAAAATAATGAACCAAGACGTGAGCACAAGTTGTTTTCGGGGGAGTGAAAAGCCAAGAAATCAGGGCATCAAAGCTGAAAATGAGAAAATGCCAAAGGAAATATCTTCTAAATTGAGAATCGATGGAAAGGCATTTAAGCTGCTAAAACAAGCAGAAAAAAGAATGAAAGCATAGTTCAAGTTCGTTAAATCTTTTCGGGTTTAAGGGTAGGCTTTAAGAGACTGAAATAAAGTTGTCTAAAATACGGATCTTGTATATGCATTTAATTATTTTCAATGTCTGAAATGTAATATAGGAAGTTTAACATTGTTTAGAACATTAAAGTTCTTCCACCTTTAAGGAATAACCCTAGGCCATACCCACCCATATCATTCTTCAAAATCCTGTTTAGGGCTGACTGCATTTGAAGTGCAGTAGGTAACAAACAGGTTGCAAGGAATAAAGAAGCCGGGCTAAAATAAAATGGCAAAAGGGGCAGCAGGAGCAGTGGCAATCGTGCAACAAGGACTCCCTCGATAACCGGGCCTCTCCTCGTTTTTCGGTGGCCTCAGGTGATGGCATTTTCCACCCCCTTAACCCACGTTGCCCCCCATGCCGCTAATGGAGTTGGCTGCTGCTTCGTTTGAGCTCAAAGTGCAGACACGTGCCACGCCGGGCTTTTTATCCCAGTCCACGGATCATGGGCCCACATTCGCACAGTCGCTGCGAAAATATTGCCCCCACCATGACAGTTGTCGTCGCCTTCTCCATTTCGCATTCGCATGGTTGTAGCATTTTCGGTGGTTCAGTGGACCAGTGGCGAACGCACCGTGACGGATTTGCATGGCCACCAAAACCTGAAACCACCACCTCAACCACTCACCACCCCAAAGCACCCACCCCACACATACATCACTCAAAATGGGCATAACAAAATGCACTCAAAACAAAATTCAAGATTTATTTTCAGTATGCTTTTAAAGAAAATTTTATTATAGTTTCAATGGTAAAACCAGTTGTTAAAAAAAATGCATAGCTATTTAGGTTACATTTTATTTGTTAGTTTTATATATTTTTATTATTTTTCCCAGTGTTGTAAATAGCAACCCTCTTTTTGGGAGTTTTCTTCGCTGCTATCACAAGCTGCCACACGTTGGCATTTGCAACATTCAACATTTTGTTGCCATGTTGCTTATCAGCCAGGCAGCACTGTTCCTGGGGGTGGTTTTGCATAATATCAGAATGGACAAGTTGGGGAGCTTTAGGAGGACCTGGAATCGATATGAGGGAACCCGTCTGCAGTTTGCGGTAGGCACACAACGGTATGACCAGCTCCAGAGGTGGACTTCCAGCCGGAGACCCATTCCGAGGCTCTTGAAAACAACCCAAACTCCAAAGCAAAGTTAAATACTCGATAAGCGAGCTCGCCTGCCTTGTTTTCCTTTATTTGCCCTGTTTTTTTCGCTTATGATTTATATAGAAAATTGCCGGGTTGCCAATGACAGCCATTGATGTGAATTCAGGGTGCGTTTTTGTACAACACTCCACTTCCACCAGAAATTGTCACCAAATATTGCTTCAGCGTATTTTGTTTCCCAGTTTTCCCATTTCCATTTATCCATTTGCATTTCTTTTTTCACTTTTGGAGTTGTTTCTATTTTTAAACCAATTAAAGTTGTTCCAACTTGCAGCTTCCTGAGACCCGACAAGCTAATCCTCGGGTTAAAAGGCTTCGCGAGGGCCTGTGAAACAAATTAATATTTATTTTCATTAAAGCTGTCGAAAGTTTTAAATTTCATTTACCGAAAACGGGTACTCTTCTCGGTTTGCAGCTGGAAAGATTGGAAATTCAATTTCATTTTCTTTCGCTTCCTGGGCGGTCCCTCTAGATTGACATGTTCAGGTGATGGAGGAAAGTTTCAGGAACAGATACAAACAGATTTTTGCCTCTTTTTTTATGGGCTTTTGTCGGCTAATGAATACGGAAGTTTGGTTGGAGCGAAAAAATAAAAAACTCCCCACAAAAGTTGTATAAAAAAGTTTTAAATATAGAAAAGTCTTTAAAAGATACAGTAAAATGCATAACTATAACTTCGGTCAATACTTTCCACATATAAAACTTGATACCCTCAGAAAGACAATATCTCTGCACCGATGAAAGGCACCATTCACATTGCGTGGCATAGAAAATGGTATACGATTTCCATTTAACACCTTCGTGAGCGAACTAGATAAACCCACCGGGGGCAGCTAGGTGTTAAGTGTTGAATTCATGGCTAACATTCACTTTTTCATGCGGCTACTTTTTGTTCACGTGCCCTCAGCAAATGTGTTAAACTAAGCCAAATCGCATTAAATTTAATATAATTTTGTGATTATCAAATTTGCAACTCTCGCTCATCCAGCAGCATCATCATTATCATTATCGCCATCCTTCGCTTTTGAATGCTACATCACGTTCGCCGCGCATTGTTGAATAATGAATAATCTGTCATGACAATTGTCAAGTCTTTCCCGACTCTGTGGGTGACATGGAAATTTAGCTGCAACAATTTTTTCCCGTCTTTCGCCGGCGTGTTGTAAATCAAATTTGCGACAGTTTTCCTCATTTCCTGCACACACAAAAACAACAGAAAGTAATGCGGCAGCAAAAAAACAGAAACACATAAAAATCGTAACCAAATCATTAGCAGTTCATAAACAAAACGAATTTATTATAATTTGCATACTTAAGTTGATTGCGTGATTGTTTTGTGTGGCTTTTATGGAGGGGCCTGATTGGTCAGTGAATGTAAAACTGTGCACTATATTTATCTCGGTATTTAGCCTAATTATTACATCTATTTCGAAACTGTTATTATCTGGCTTTGCGGCTTAAGCATTTCCCAGAATTGCTTAAAGCAAGTTAAAGCTCTTCGGTGTCTTTTCCATAGCAATTTCAAGAAAGAACAGACATTTTTCACACTTTTGTATTAATGCATGCATGCCAGACAACTAGTTTAGTGTCAACATTGTATGAGTAATGAGGCTTAAGAGCAACTGAGCTGCAGGGAAAGAGACGGAAAGACTTTGCCGGAAAGAGATAGGAATATATAGAGATGGATAGTCACTGGCAGAAGAAGCCTTTTGTTGCGCCACAAGCCAAGTCACCATCAGAAGCAGTCGGTATTTACACAGAAACAAAAATGTTTAAGGAAAATATTAAAAACAAAGTTTATGCCTTAAAAGGCCTGCAATGAATGATAGTTATAAACAATAAATTTAAAATATCTTAAACAATTATTTAACTAATTTTGGAAGATGAAAAATAGTTGTCCTTTTCTTATTTATTCGTGTGTAATCCAATTGCTTTCCTTGGGCTGCAGGATGTGCTCCTTGCATGTGTAATCAACATTAAACTGTATTTTGCAATCAACCCACACACACACACACGTGCATATACGCGTACTTACGCACACACGTACACTCGGGAAAAAGTTTGACGGCTCAGCAAAAGCGGAAGTGAAAATGGCAAAGGACGAGTGAGAAAATGCCGCTTGCAGGTGTCGTTCCCTTTTTCCTTCCTTTGGATGGTAAAAAAAAAAATCTGCAACTCATGCAAGATGCAAAGGTGAGGGGGTAAAATGCGGGTGTGAGACTCAGAGCAAACACATTATAAAATCTATACACGCTCTAAGCGCACTTTTAACCCATTAACGCCCCCACAAAGCCAGCCTCAGTTTCAGGCGGCTGCTGGCTTAATGTTTGCCAGATGACGTGGCTGAAAGTTGTCCGAACCTGGAAGCACTGGGAGAAAAAACCACCATCTTCGGTTGCGATCTTGAGAAATTTGATAAATCACGGTTATAACAAAGAACTAATAAGAACTATAAGTAATTACAATAATGTTAAAGCTTTAAAATTCCTTATTATTAAAAGAAACCTACCCTTATATTTGTCTACTGCAACTTCGTTTATTTCCATATATATGTATTCTACTCCCCAACTCCCGGAATTTGCCGTTCCTTCCTGAAGAAATAGTGTCAACTTGCGTTGGCGGCATTTTAATGCGAGCACCCCGATCCTCGTTCTACCCCCATTTTTTAGGGATAGCCACCCCAAAGTATTAACACCTCAGTGCCCCGCCGCTTCAGGCTTTGCATTGTCTACTGTTTCCTGCATTTTTTGTTGTCCTATTTCTGTGCCCCACGAACACAAAACGTTTTATCGTCTGTGCATAATACATTTTGTCTAAGCTCAGTGGATGTTCTTATTTCCTAGCTGTTGCTGCGTATTCAACTTTGTTTTTCTTTTTTATATATATATTCTTATGCAATATTTACATTTTCTTTTTCGGCTATGAAGTTATTGACATGTGGTAGGAAGTGCTGGCAGTATATTTTCCAAGACGCTGCATCCAAAAGCCTCTATCTCCGCCCTTTTCGCATTAGCCACACTTGGCTAAACTTGGTTTTTTCTACATTGAGTCAACCGGTAACTGATGTCGTTATGCAATCTATAGAAAAATAGCTATAGATGCCACATTGCAGTCTTTTCAGACATTTTCTTGTGTAACAGCTGCTCGTTCAGTGGCTCTCAAACTTTTGCCCCTTCCCCGCGAATCGCACAAAAGCTGGCTACACTTTTTTTCCATCATTTTTGCTGTTTTGAAACTTTGACCATATTTTCCTCTTTTTCTTGCTGAGGGAGAAAAGACTGCACTCTCAGCTTGTCTCCCTTTGTAATTATTTTAAAAGCGCAACTTGTGCACGTAACGACATTTGTGGCAACCTAAAATAGACAAAGAAAAGCCAAAGGAGTCAGCGATTGCCATTTTAAGAGAACATAAACAAAAGCATTCTGCTAAAGTTGTTTGGCGAAAAAAACTTGGTGTGGGTGAGTGCGTGACTGGGTGGCGCTGAAACTTGAGAACAGTGGGCTGAAATCTACACAAAAAAGGAAAAGAGCGAAGGGGAAGCATTTCAAGGGCGGTACAAGAAGCCCAAAACTTAATTAGATAAATTCCTTTTAATGATTCATGAATTTCGGGGAATGTTCAGCCATTGCCATTCATTAAAATTATTATTTGGAGTTGAAATATGTGCCCGCCCCCCTAATAAATGCACTTTTTTAATAGAGCGAGAAAGTCCTTATTCTTATATCTTCCGAAAGCCAAGTAATCTCATAAAGAATCTGCACCTAGCGAAACTTTTTCGGCGACGTTTGCCGTCTGCGCCAAGTCAAGTGGAGATGCCCTTTCCCCGATTTTCCGCCTCTTCCCTTTCCGGCTGCCAAGTTGCCCCCTAAACCAGGCCAAACACTTAGACACACCCCGCCTGAGCCGCCCACTTATCAAACTTCATATTTACAAACTCCAACCGAAATGATAGAGTAGGGTAAGAGAAAATGTGCACATAAAAAAAAGATATTAATCAAATTTGTATGTAGTGCGATATAATATTTCGCATTTTTAGATACACTGCTGAATAGTTTTTAATACATAATTATACATATTACATTATATATTTATACAGCTAATTTATATTACACCTTTAGCCTGCCTTAGTCTAAGCAGATTATGAAAAACTTTTCCGTGTGCCCTGAAAGGGGTTGCCTTATATTTTGTAAAGTCAAGTGCACTATGGACTTGGAAATAGTGGAGTCGGGGAAATGGCAAGTTTGGAGTCTACACAAAAAAACTTCCGGCGCCGCGGGCCATTAGCTGAAGACCCTAGAGGCCACTTCAAGGCGCGGAGATACAGATAGGAGTGTATATATATATATATAAATAGGAAGATAGGGCACTCGATTCGCAGCGAGATGGAGAAAAGTCAGCGACCCGATAATGATAATGAGTGGAAACGTTGATTATCCCTTGCTGGAAATGCTCCCCGCTGATTGTTATGCAAAGGAGCAAATTAAATTGCTGCAAAAATGTTATCCAAGGAAAAGCCATCCCCGTTCGCCTCACAATCCTTTCGAGCATATTTTGTGCATTTAAAATATGCGTAAGTGGGGGAAGTTCAAGTCAAGTTGAAGTTGAAGCTGAAGCCTTCAACAAATGAAATCCTGGAGCATGCTCATCTGCCAAGTTAACAGACAGTAAGGGAGCTATTATAATACCCATCCAACATCGGGAATAGTGTCTCAAGTAGAGCGGCAATTGTGTCTGCTGACTGCAAGAGTTTTCTTTGGTGCTACCCCCTTTTCGGGTATTGTGAACAATTTCAATTTGCCTCGAATGAAACTGGCTAAATATTTTCTTAATTATTTCCTGCTGACATTTGGATGACTTGAACACGAACGATGAGAGTCGCATTTAACACTCAATTACACTTGGGATATTTTCAATAATTTTCCATAACATTTCATCCTTGATTTTTTGGCAGAAGGAGGGACGTTCAGACAAATTGTTGTTCGCCATACAGCAATCTCTTTTGCAATTTATTCACAGTTTTATTATGATTATCAAGCCGGCGAGAGCGCATTTCGTATTTATGAGTTTTAAATTAAATGCAATCTCGAGGATTGTTCTCTGCCTTCCGGCTCCTCAAATATTTATTGATTTTTGTCAAAAAGGATCCGTTCCTCTTTTCTTATTTGTTATGGCAAAGGATAAGTTTGCCACAGGCCTCTGACAATTTTTGCAAAACGGTTTAGTGGCGAGGATGGGGAAATTTCAGACGAAACGAGGAGTTGGCAAGTGTGGAAAAGTTGGCCCTATTGAGCCTTCAATTTGGCCATGTCCTGGCGCAATGTTTGGCTTAAATATTTTATTTGCCAATGGATATCCTTTTCAGACCCCAAATGTTGCGTGTTCAATTGACAGGAATTGGATGAAGTTCTTGTGGGTTAAGGGTTTCATTCAAGGCGAACAGCAAATACTCTTCCAAAGATATTGAAGACTGAAAAATATGGAAAACCGAAGTAACATCAATCATAAAAATGGTGTAAATCATTCCATTGGATACTTTTATTTTCATCCCATCTGGGATTGCTGTCCTTGGTCTTTTCGTCCGTATATTCCCAGTAATCCTTCCCATTTTACAGGGTACCCGCAGACGTTCAACAACAATGGAAGGAAAATGTGTGTATTTTGCGCCTTTTCGATGTCGGGTATTTGAACCTTCTGCCAGTTGTTGTGTCGCCAAGTCCTCGCTCCTGGTAAATCCTTCTTATATAGCCGACGGGCCTGTCTGATTGTCTGGCTGTCTAACTCCGCATTACCCTCACTTCTTGCCGAAAAAGTCCTGGAGAAGTGTTAACTTGTTTGGCCAAGATTTACAAGTCGTCGTTGATTTCTTTTGCTCACCTTTTTTCGGTGCCTCGGGCGCTGCCAACTAAACTCCAATTCAAATGCAGCTGACAAAAGCATAAATCGGTTTCTGGCAACTGACTTAAACTCACTTTGATGTGCGAATAGACGACGAGGTATGAAAGCCTGTTGTAAATTTCAATTTCTGTCAAAAAGAATCAACTTGAACGGAGACGACAGGACACCTTGGGAAAACCACTTAACCGCACTTAATGCCACAAACAATTTTACAATTTCAACTGTCTGCTGTCTGCGCTCCCCTACCAAAAATTCCCCACTTAAGTGCCTCGGTACATGGCTCTTTTTACAGTCATTAAAGTTAATTGTGTAGTGAAGAAAATCGTGTGGAAAGAGAGCAAAACGGGAGCCACAACTATGACAACACAGAGAAAAATAAATACTAGAAGTAAATAATAATTAAAAAGCTAATAGAAGTCTACACATCTCGTATAAATTATGTTGTATAGTTATTTTCTCCGTGTAACCAACCACATCTGGAATGGTTCAGCGGTTGACATTTCTGCGGTGTGCCACCAAAAACTGGGCTCCTTAAATCCTTAAAATCCATAAATTGCCACACGCCCCGTCTGCAGGAATTTTTCTTAATTAATAATAAGTTTTGAGAGCGTTGGCATGGCAACCTGCGCCCACCTTAGTTGATTACCCCCTCCAACTGATTTTCCCGACTTCCCCTTAACTTTGTGTAACTCAATGCCTTGGTTTTTCACTCGTTAATATTGTTGTTTTGCCAGGGCGTCTGTCTCGTTTTTGTTCCTTGTTGTTTTTGTTGGTGCGGCAGCGCTTCTATTAATTAAATTAAAAAGTTCACAGCCATCGTTGTCGTGAATGCCCCATCCATTCGCACTTCTCATCAGCTCATCAGCATGCAAACTATGCAAAAATAAAAAAAATAATTAAATGGACAGCAAAGCTAATCGAAATGGGTGGGGGTGATTCGCTTTGAAAACGATAACTTTGTTATATTAAAATATAATATACTATTAAAAGAATAAACGACTTTTAATGTTTCTCCTACCTTGGCACATTCCATCGCCCTGCTGGCATCTTTCTTTTGTTCTCGAAATGCAAATCATTTAAACAATTAACCAACCCGTCTGGCCAACTGATTCAATTGAACTCGGCAGACTGATCAACCGAGAAGCCCCCGATGCCCCCCCGATTTCAGTAGTTTAAAGTTTAAACAGTTCATTGGACGCTGCTGTACTTGATTATGTATATTTATTTTTTATATTTATCCACCCGTTGTTTCCCTGTTTTTATTTTTACTTTTTGCACATTCCGCTCGACAATTATGCATTATTTACAAAAGTTAATTGCCGGCGCGCAACAGCATTGTTCAACAAGACCACGCCCACTTGGAGGAGGGCAATTAACAACATTATTGACTCTGTTCGCCGGCACATTGGGAAAATGGCTGGAAATGGGAAAAGGGAGGAGGAGGGGAGGAGGGGGGGAAGGACCCACAAGCGGCACTTTGAAATGCTAATGAAATTGCCTTTTAAAGCAGAATCTGCAAGCTTAAAACTGAAAAAACGAAGAACAGAAAGAGAAACCAGCAGCTGAAAATGTCGTCCTCGGGCCCCCAATTTTTTTTTTTTGTGCTTAATTGATAAATTGATTAAATTGCAAAAAGCCTTAATTGCACAACCACATCAATCACACAGAGTGCAATCCCTCGAAATTTAACATTTAATTTGACTCGGCAAATTGCATCGCCCGCTTCCATTGTCCCGATTCTGCGAAGGAAGCTTCGTTAATGCGATGTATTTTGTCAGCATTTGAAGTGTCACATCAGCTCGGGATGCCGGATTCCGGATTCCCCGTATTCAATTGGATTTGGATTTGGCTTTGTCTGCTCCTTTCGACTGCGGTGGCCAATTTGAAGGATAAATTACTGATTTCGTCTATTGTCTGCGTTCCTGGCTGCGTTAGTTACTACTGGTCAGTGTGGGTTTGAGTGGGGTCGAATCCGGAAAAGGCGATTTTGTAGTTGCAGAGAAAAAAAAAATAGTTGGTATTTAACCAACAAAAGACCTTATATTCATAGCAACAAATGTTGAAGTAGTTCTCTATTTTTCTATATTTTTCCAAGTGCATGCTCTATCGTCTAGTGCCAAACTTATCGCATAAACTCGTTTCAGTTTGAGTCCTAACCATTTGATTACCCGTCGGCTCGTCATAATCATCGAACGTTTTCCCACTATCCCTTTTTATGGCTTTCTAAGGTTGCCAATCCTTTGCCAGCTCAACACTCTCTGAGTTTTGGAAGTTTTCGGGCGCTTTTTGGGTTTTAGTACCCGTTAAGTCCTTTGGGGCGAAAGTAGAAACGAGTTTCATGCGCCTCAGGCATGATAGGTTTTGTTTTGCCCTCTCTTTCTAACCATATATCTCTGTTCCTTCTGACATGTTCCTCTCTCTCTCTCTTTGCTCAGATCCTTGCAAATTTATTGCATTTTCTCGATGAAGTTTTCCGCACTTTTTCTTCGTTTCTGCTGGCCTTTTTCCTTTTGTGGCTTTGCTTTGATTTAATTTGGCCGCTGCTGTTGTCTCTATCCTTTCGGTTAGCCCCATCTCTTTCTGTTTTTCCTGCGATGCTTGCAATTTGCGAGCTTTGTTCAATTGGCTTTTCTGGGGTCCTGCCAATGTCCAAGTTTTGTGTTCTCGCCATGTCCTGTCACTCATGCGTCAGCGGTATTTGTCGGGTGTCGGACTTTAAATCACCCGAGGTCTCTCTGCTTAGAAAACTTTTAAAGTTGAGATATCCTTTTGGCACTGGAGCCAACCTGACTGCCACATAATGCTCATTTCATCTTTTTGGCCTGGCAATCCGACCGAAAAGAGTGTGGTCCATAAATTCGGGGGAAGAACATAACCAGAGTTGATGTAATGCTGTGTGGCAACTCGGGTTTTGCGGTGGCGTTGCATAATGTGCATACAGTCATGGATGAAATGATAGTACAAAACGCATTGTAAACCAGAATACTTCGAAGTTTTTAAATACTTGTAAACACATTCATTAGTGGCGTCAAAAGTCCTGCGATTTATTCTCCTTTCGCATTATATCTCACTAGTTCTATATTTCTGAACACAACTGTAGCATCCCCCGCCTTTCAAAAAATCAACCAACTCCCTTTTGGTTTGTACTTTATGTTGAACATATTTTATTGATTACATTCCCAGCTCCAACATTTCCAACTCCAACATTTCCAACTCCGGCCACTTTTCCGGCGTGTGTTGGCACAACTTTATGAGATTTCCTTGCCCCAGACCATAGAATGATGATTTTGGGGCACTTCGCATTGCATTCTGGACACTCCGCCGTTGACTTGGCAAATAAATTGCTTATTTGTAGAGACGATTTGCGGTAATTTTGTGATTTGTGGTGGGTGACATCATTCATTTGGACAGGGGTGGAACTTCTGTGTTTCAGTCACCCTTGGGTTGCATATTTATCTTGGCTATTAATTAAACATATTGGCCGCCTTGGCTCGCAGCTTATGCCTTGCCATATTTTATTTTTTCTGCTGCCAGATGATGGCCATTGATGGCCATTAGTGGGAAGTGCAAGAAATGGCCAAAATCAAAGAATTTGATGAGGAATCGAAGCTTTTTTCCAGCTACTCTCTTTGTGTCGCCTCACTCGACTTGATTACAATTTATTGACTTTTGCCGGGCAAATCCTCTTGCTTTTTTCTTCGACTCCCTTTTTGGCGACTCTGGCACGCCCACTTGTATGCATATCGTTAGCAAATTGCAGGCTCACCAGGACGCCCGAAAAAAGGATTTGCATGTGTGTGCTGTGCTATGCTGGCGGTAAGCTAATATCCAACCAATTTCCGTTTGACTCGCTTCGCGTTTTCCTCTTTTTTCCGTCGAGGGGATGTTCAGACCAGGTAAACTTGGCCAACAGGGCCCTGCTGGTTTAGCCTTTTGTGTTTCCGTTTTAGAAATTGGAAGGCAGAAAGCGGCGCGTACCGCCTCTCCAGTGTCTTTCCTGATTTCAACCGTTCCGTGTCCTTTTTTCGCCGCTGCCATATAAATTTGTACAAAAGCTTAGCCAATTTTTTCGCCTCTTGTTTGCCAGTAGCTTCGTCGTCGTCCTGAACTCATTTGCATATTCGGCACATTGAAAATACCCTCGATGTTTGCCCTGAACACCCATCCACAAACGCCTGACCATTTACCCCCATTCCTTTCTTTATGAGCTGTGACTATTAATGGTGTTTGGTTTAAGCCGCTCTTAAAGCTTAAATAACTAAACAAATATTATTTTCTTAGGCAAAGATTTTAAATATTTTCCGTACATTTTTCATACTAGCCTCAAGTTGATTGGAAGAAAATGTAAACATCGGCCAGCAAATGTCAGATTCAGTCAGATTCAGTCAGGGCTAGGAGTCAGGAAGAGAGGACCACAATCCGGTGGTTTCACAGCCACAGACCACAAAGAGCTTGGCATATTGACCCGAAAAAAGGGAGGCTGTCCAGTAGGCGTTGATTGGCATCCTGAGACCCGAACTCCTCCGCTCCTCTTTCACCTACAGCTCACTGTCAAAGCTAATGGCCCGAAGGGTGAAAACTGTAAAGTGAAGTTTGGTGGGTGGGCCGAAAAACTGAAGTGGCTTTCCTGCCACTTGAGCGTTTATGGATATTGACATCTCAATGGCCGGACTCGGTAATTTAATTAGGGCAGAGTTTCCCCGGGAGAACGAAGCCGAACCTGAACCTGAAGAGAACTCGAACTAAACTGTGGCTTTTCCTTTGTTCCCTGCTTGCAGCAATTTCCCGCGAAGATGGCGACGAGTCGACGCACCACCATCACCACCACCATCATCATCGCGGTGGACATGGCGGGCACCACAACCACGGTAACAAAGTTCCATACAACGGCTACAATTCGGAGGAATACTTGGACCGACTCGAACCGAATGGCAATATACCCGCTGACAAGACAAATTGCAGATATGGAGGTGAGTTATTTAAATATTTATATATAATGTCGATGACTAATTTGGCTCTAAAATAATGCTACTAAGGCTGTTTGAGTATGGAACGAACAGCATATTTTCTTTCACTTGATTGTTATATCTTTCCTATGGGCAATCTGGCCAAAACTCAAGCGATTTTAGGCCTCATTCATAAGGCTTTGCGTAATTTATCGCCCGCTTGTGCAATAATCTCTCATTTAAGCTGCCCTCCTCCACCGAAACTAATTTAATGATAAGATGCCAAGGCCCTCACACTCCAGATTTCCCCCAGACTGACTGGCAATAATTTATGCCTCCATCTTGTGTGAGCAGCGTGTCTAATTATGGAAGCAAGTTACATTTTCCCGACTTTTCCACATTCCCTTGGTGCAACTGGGAATTCCCTTACTTCGATTTAACGTTATTTTTTGTACACACAGAATAAATGTGTCGCATTTATGCTCAAACTATATAAGATGAATTGTTCTTCTAATAAAAGTGTAATCTTTTTTCCCTGTGTAGCCCCCGCTCTTTAGTAATTTATCAAATTTTTGTCTCATTTAGCTAATGCAAACAAGTTCTTTCTGTTCCATTTCGCCGTTTGAGCTTATCTAAGCGAGAATTTCCGCAGATAAGCGAGGCCCTCTGTCATCATTTTCCTCGCTGCTGTTTTTCTCATAATTGTAAATTGCAATTTTATGCAAAAAATGGTTGTTGTGGAGTTGGCAAAAAGCGAGGTAGACTCGTTGACATTGCCGATAAGCCTGTGAATGTAATGGCTTCATTTGTTGCTCGTGCACTTGAAGCTGTTGCTCCTTGTTATTGTCCTTGTAAAGCGGGGCACTCAACTCGAATATACTTCCATTTTGTACCTCCTTGTATTATATATGCACGTGTACCCTTTGTCTTCCCGATGTCTAGGCCTTTCGGAATCGGGCCATAAAACAACGGAAATGGAAATATTAACAAGCAAGTGCACAGCAACAAGGGAATTATTCATAACCAAATGGAAATTGTGCATGCTCCATATATCTTTTCCGGGCTTTAAACTCAATGCCATTATTGTTTCACTGCCATGGAAGAGCATTTGGCCCCCGGCTTACCGCCTTTCCACCAAGTTATGTCTTCTGACATTGAATTCCATCGGTACATTGCTCGGATTATCGTGAAACAAAGTCGTTAAACTATTTCAGTGAAAGGGAAGTGCATTTCTAAGGTCGGAAGAGGGCGGGGAAAGTGTTTACTGTGGCGGTCCTTACTAGAGTGCTTTTAGTTTCAGTTATTTACTAAGTTGGTAAACTATTCTAAACGATTTTATCAGCAGTTGTATAATTTCATTTCCCAGTTAATTTTCACACTTAACTACTAAGTAAATTGGATAATACAATAGCTAACTTTGCAATTATTTTGTCATAATATTAATTTGCAGAACTATCAAGGCAACTTTATAATTCCCTTATCTATGAAAATCAATTCCGGAAAGTTTTTTTAAGCCACCCACTGCCCACGCAATCATAAAGTTATGTAACGCACAATAAATTACAGAGTTCTGAAAGGCAGCAGAGAAAACTCTCCACAGTTAGCACAGGACATCCTACCTCCCTTCGCCCGGAATTTTCCAGCCCCTTTCCTATCAGCAAAAAGCAATTTCAGTTTTTCACGCTGTTCCCATTTTTTTTGTTGCTGTTCTGATTACATGATTTATAAGTTATCTTTAGCAAAACAACAACGCTGGCTGCCATTTTAGGGGGTGAAGCGCAGGATATGAACAATTTATGTTCAACGCTTTCGCAAAAGATTATTGTTCATATGCGCAAATTATGCGAACATTGCTGTGTAAAATTTCGAAAACATATTGGCCAAAAAGAATTCGCATATAGCTGTTTAAAAGCACACCGACAATGATGGTAAATCATGTTTTACAATTATGCGTGAAGCATAAATATAAAGAATAAATTTAATTTGCCCGGGAAAAGAAGACGCAGAGGCTTTGAAGTCGGTGATAAATTGTGTGAATTTTTTTTTTTTTGGCGGGCCCCTGGATTTTTTTTAAAGGCTCGTAATTCCACCTGTAAGCTACTTTTATAGGGTGAAAGAGAAGGTCCTTGTATAAACTCTACTCAACTTGCGCATAAATCCTTTTAACGCTTTATTTGGCTTCTGACGCGCTTTCTTTTGCCATCCTTCGTCGTTTGAGCTTTGTTTATTTTTATTTTGTTCTCTGACTCGCAGGATCCGGTGCGTTTGTTTGTTTTTAATGCCGCTTCCTTGAGAAAGGATACCTCTTCCCATTTTTTCAGCCACCCTTTTTTAGCTCCTCGGAGAACTGTCTGTGATTTAAATTTATTGGCAAAATACTTAAAGTAAATCTTTTTGTTTCACTTTGTTGCGTGTACGTGTCTTGTGAGGGTGGTGTTACCCTGTTTTTTTTAACAACCCTTTGACAATTTTCGGCGTGCTTTTTATACCTTCCACGTCTATTAGGGGTCTTTCTTGCGGTTCATTTTAAAATTCTAACTGGCAGCCGCAACGGAATCCCTGCACAGAATTTGCCCGACGCCTTGCGGTTTAGGCAGCGTCTTTCTTGTGGCTTCCAACCCAACCACCCACCACCAACTCACCCCCTTGAGGTCATAACCTCCACCCCCTGTCAGAATCGTTGCAGTTTATTAACGAAGCAAAAAGATGTCGCCTGGGCTGACTTGTTTTTTCCGCCGCATTTGAAAACCATTCTCTCTGTTTTAATGATTTACTTAATTTTTTTCGTTGTAAAATTCTCTGTCTTTTCCTTTGGTTTTTCCTTTTTGTTTGATGTCGTTTTGCGTGGGACGATTTTTTTGGTGGTTTTCGGTCGTTTTTTGGTTGGGCTAATG
Source organism: Drosophila simulans (assembly GCF_016746395.2). Classification (NCBI taxonomy): domain Eukaryota; kingdom Metazoa; phylum Arthropoda; class Insecta; order Diptera; family Drosophilidae; genus Drosophila; species Drosophila simulans. The sequence continues at coordinate 3,537,444 of NC_052522.2, forward strand.
AAGCGACTTATGCAATGACATGGAAAATTTGCGGTCCACATTTTTCTCTCCGTTTGATTTTTCTCCATCCCTTTTTCCGAGTGTTTTTCCGACCACTACACAGCATTTGCATGACGTCTGTAGAAAAGTGTGGGAGAATTGGGGCTGAGAGAAAGGAGTGTGAGCTTATCAAAAGGCCAAAGGCTTTTTTTCAGCTTTGATAAATGAAAAGTTTGCTAATTGGCTTGTTTAAAAGAGAGCTGCCACACTGGATAACTGTGGCAAATGCACAAGTATAACAACTCTTTGAGTCGCAAACTGAATTCATTAGCTGAGAATGGGGGTGCCAACATGATTTACGTTAAAATTTTAGATGAACATAAAGTTCAGACCTAAAAAATGTTTTACACTCCTAGTCATAGAAAAGTACTTTACGAAGGTGCTGCCCAATTGATGTGTAAAGCAGACTTTGAAGCTGCCAAATTAGTATTTGCCAATCCTCTTTTGCAAGGAAATCAGCCTGTTTTAACTCTTTAAAATATATATGTAGCATAAACTCAAATATCGTGTCTATGAGTTTTACCCTATTTTTGTCACACGCCCCCCTTGGCTAATGCAATCAATTTTCTTTGAAAACTTTGTCTGGCCAACTAAGCAAAGTGAAAGCTTTATAATAATCCAAAGTCAAGCCACGCCCCACCAACTTTTGGCTTACCACTGGCAATTTTCGCCATTGTCCTACTCCCTATACAAACCCGCTTCCCGTTCGTATGACGAAAAAAGAAAATTGTCCAGAAAATATCTTTTGACAATTCGCCGCTTTATGCATACTAAGCTCATTATGGCCAACTTGAAGCACAGCGAACATCCTTTCTTATGCATTTTTTTTTCGTTTTTATTATTCGTTAACCGAAGGGCGGTTCCTGAAAATGTGCTGGAAAACTTTTTAATAGTGGCCAGACATCACCCCCGTGGGTTTGATGAGTATTTCTATTTTATTGCATCTTGCTGTGGCTAACAATGCCCCATGGGCGGTGCCACGCCCCCTGGTCCAAGAAAGTGGCACAATATTAAAATTCTCGCTTGTCATTATAAATTCCTTGGCCAACACCAAAGGATACCATAAAAATAATAATGGGCGAACAAACAACAAAAAATGGACAAGAAAGCCTTAAAAGGTTTTACTTAAAGCGATGAGGGTGCACTGGAAAAAATGAAAACACAAAAATCGCTAGGAATCTGTTTTATTAATCAATTATTCTGCAAATATTTAAAATATAAATAAAATATTTATTTTGATATTTTAGACAAGAATTTTCTAATTATTTAACGCGGTAATGTTCGTTATTTTTTTCTTCGTGTATCCTTCAAATGGGATCATGAGAATTAGGATAACTGGAGGGCATTTTAGTTGCAATCAGCGCGCATTTTGACTGACAGCTGAAGTATCCATAACGTCATCGAAGGACCTCGGGTCATGAGCCCCCAAAGCCCGAACCCCAAAAACGGAATTAGGATTCATAATACGATAAAGTGGTTGGGTGGGGGATGGATGCTTCGGGGGAGGAATTTCGCTTTTGGGCTGTGGCCAAATTGTAACTAAAGGTTGGCCTGTCTTTGTGTGTGTGCCAACTGATATCCTTGAAGCGGATTCACCAGCTCTACACACACAAACACACAGTTATCTCATAGGTGTGCGTAAATTATAAGCAACTTGCAAATGTGGCTATCCACATCGATACACAAACACACTCGCAGGCTCACATTCCCATGCATTTGGGTATTGGTCCACAGGGAAAAGCCGGTCGACACTCCACCTCCTGGCCTATGCAGTGAGCGAAAAACATGACTGCAAATAATATAGAAATTAATAATTAATTTGTTTAATATACAATATGAATTGTATCGATACCCTTTGATAGAGTTTTCAGTCAGATGCGTTAAGGTTTCCTACTGCAACTTGGCAACTACTGAGTAATGAATTATTAATAATTTTATTTATAGAGAATGTTGTTCTACTTAAATGACTGACTAGATTTTTCAGTACATCCTCCTGGTCTCTGGACCCATTCCCCCTGCTCCCCCTGCTAACCGCTCGTCATATGCCTGTCCTGGCCTTTGGAACAGATAACGTTCGTTGTGTGTGTTGAATGTGACAGCCTTGGGGGATCGCCATGCCCGCATAGTCATATAGCCACGGCTATAGCCTTCGTCGGCTTATCCCCACTGGCTTACCTATGGCCTACGCATTTCATTTGGTCAGCCGGCGTTTCCGTTTCCTTCCTGCCACACAGACTACTTCAAATTTTGATTGTCATTTACGTGACTGGGAGCGTGTGTGTGTGTGTGTCTGCTGTCTGTGTGTGTGCTGTCTGTGTGTGTGCGTTTTGTATCCTGTGTGAGGAGAGGCTTTTCGAATGAAATTGCTGCAAATTATTCCCATTACGTTTTTGGAGGGCTGCATTTCAAGTTGATTGTCGTTTACATTTCGCAGAGCAAAAGCCACAGGAATGGGGCTCTCTGGTTTGCCGAGGAGGATGGAACCATTCGCTGGATGATTGAGTTCTGGAATAGGAATAGGCAATAGGCTGTTGGTCCATTTGCGATGGGGTAATCAAGCTGAGTTTCTTGATTTCAGCAATAACGTATCAATCAACCGTCAATTATTTTATCATTAAATGTGTGGTTACATTTGCATAAGCGAGGGGATTGCCTTAGTTGCTGTATGTATTGTTCAATTTATGACCTGTTATCTGTTGATATCGATTTCTGTGGTTAAATGGCCTGTGAGTTTTAGTCCAGGAAATGTGGTACTTTACATTCGTATGTGGTGCTAGTTAATTGGCAAATTCCCATTGTATTGAACGACTTTGGAATGAATGAAAGGGTATTTCGTAGTTCCCCTAATCCTGCGGGTCCTGTAGATCAATCAGCTGTACTTCAATCCCCAGAGTGCTTCCCAATAGAAGCCGAGGCCTATTTACTGACCCAACATCTCTTTTGAATTTCCCGCTTTGTAGGCTAGAATTGTCTACGTGTGTCCTTTGTGGGAAACTCAATCCCAGTACGCTCAATAGCTCGGTGTGTTATTGGCCAGCAACTCTACTCTATTTTCGCTATTTTCTGAGCGATTCGCAGTGGGCAAACAATGCGGCGTTTTCATATGTGACGAGAATCCATCGGGAGCTTTGTGCACTTGCGTATATATCATTTTTTTCCCTCTTTTTGCCGTCTGCACGGAATGACAAACAACGGATGATATATTGCAGTGGCCACGCCTACCGCCTTTTGTTTGCAGTTGCCGCAAATCAGTGGCCAATAACTGGGATGAAATCTGATGGTAAAGAAGGGTTTTCACTACATGCTATGGAGTATGTGCCTCTGGGGCTTGTTTATTGAGCAAACCTTTTGAAGTTAATTAAAACGAAAGCCAGCCAGCGTTTTCAATTACTCAAGCAGCTCCGTTTCTTTCATGGCCCTTAATTTTTTTACGAGCAGTTGTAAAAATATTATTGATAAATCTTTATCTCCACGGCGAAATGAAAGGAAAAATCCGTTTTATTGCTTATTAATATGTGCTTGAACGAAGGAGTGGAGGAGTCGAGCCAGTTGGCAACTGCAAATAAATTGGATTCCTGTTGCTACCGCACTTTATATCTTCGGAGTTTTCACCTCTTCGCTTAACCTGAAAAACTGGGTCTGTGGCTAGGGAATCGCATTAGGAATCAATTCATTTCACTTCTATTGTGCAATTTCCGATACGTCCAAGGAGTCTGGGTAAGACTGGCCGGTAAATAGACGACAAATTGAGGTTGTAAATCTACTCTGATGGAGCATTTGTGACAAATCAATTTGATATGGGGGTCTGGTCAAGGCGAAGTTGGCTGGAATTAATCTGGCTTGCGGGAAAAAAATAGATTGGCTCGGGATGTTTAATTTAAAAATTCCCAGTTGGAAGTTTTTCTTGGTTCCTCCTTTGGCGCGCCGGAAATACCTCAAAATATTTTTAGGGCATTCTCACTTCCTCTTCCCGTTTCTTTTGGGCCGCCTCACACCCAGCAACAATGTAGCATAATATGCGGCGTTTAGTGTGAAAATTTCCCACTTCCACTGCCATTTTTCCTCGTTGTGGCACTTCTTTTGAAATTGCGCACATAAACTAATTCCGCATGCATGAAATGACTTTCATAGAAAAATGGCTAAATTGCAGTGTGTGCGCAGTGGCCTAGCCTAGAATATCCTGGCCTCTCCTGTCTCCTGTTAATGCACTGCGAAACATAACAATATGTACCCAAATAAACTTATTTTTTTTAAGATAATGCACAATTCAAAATTCTTCACTGCAACTGCATGAAATTATACTTATTAAAATATTTATTCGCTTATATTTGTTTCGGTTTTCTGCACAAGAACTCCTTTTTGCCAGCCTTTTGCATAACTTTTCTCGCAGTGCAGCTGTCCAGAGTTGCCACCAAACCGCAGGACGACGCGTCGACATCCGTTAGGGTTAAGTTGCAAGGCGGTGCTGCTGTCGCTGCCGCTTGTGCAGCTTTTACCGCTTTTGCCGCCCCGCTAATTGTGTCACAATGATGAGCATAATTTGCAGCGCTTTGCCATTGCAAAGAAGGACAAAGGAGAAGGCAGGAAATTAAGCATACGCCATGTGTGCCATGCCGCTAATTTTCCGTTAGTAATTTCATTTCAGGCCAACGCCACTCAACCCTTTTAAAAGGAAAACCACTCGCTTTTAATTACCATCAACGTCAGTTTTGTGTGGCATTTTGGGTGCCTTCAGATTTTTCCGAGCGCATTTCCCCTAGCCAATTTAAATGTCTGCGTAGAAGAAAGGGTTGCCTTTTCTCAGACAAATATGCTGTCATATGTTTTGCCTCCACACCCCCACCGAAAAAACTCATGACATGATGAATGATGAGCCGCCAATTGTTTTTTTGTTTTTGTTTGCGAATTACAAACAAATGTCTAAGAAGTGAAGGAAAATAAGTTGAAGTCTCCTCCCAGGAAAACAAAAGTAAACATTTTGACATGACAGGCGGCCCATAAGGCGATATATTAGAGATGGTATCGTGATTTAAAAGAAGTCAAAACATATAAGATATACTTATGTTTAAAAGACTAAGGAAGTTATTGGTTATTTATGATTCAATTTCCTGTAAATCTGGAATGTGAGTAAAAGAAGGTCTCATCTCTAGTCAATATTCCTTATAATCGCTTAGCGATTTCCGCTTTCATTGTTTGTGGAGCGGAAATTTTCACTCATCCCCTTAGAGAAAAACGGAGTAAAGTATCTTGTATGTAATTTGTTAAGTAATACACACAGTTTCGTGTGTGTGTTTGTCTGACTGTCTCGCCAGGATGTGGCGTGCGGAAAAGAGGAAAAGTTCGAACGAGGAAGGATTTCTTCGCCTTAATTACAAAACATCAAAGTGGTCGATGTCTGTTGCTGAAGTCTTGAGCCTTTTGTGAGGGATTTACCCATTGATGTGGCAAGCTCTTCGTCGAAGAATGGTTTCAAGTGTTGAATCTGCCACATTCCCAAATGTGTACACCACTCGAGCACTAATAGAGTTACTACATTTGGGAGTGGGTAATTAATTCAAGAATCGCAAAAAAGGACCTTCGGTGTAAGCAATTAATAATTTGCCACGTTTTGAAAATTGTTTGTACGTGTTCGTTGGCCACTCTTTTGGGTTTCCTTTGCTCTGCTTAATTGGAAAACGCTGCCCCAGCCGAAATCGTTTGTATTTCGATCGGTTTGAGTAATTAAACACTCCATAGAGTGACAAGTCTGCACCTAAAGCAGTTTTCGGTAAATCCTTGAACAACCAGAAATGGAATACCCTTGTTAATCCACACGCACAAATCAATTTGGCAAGGCTTCTTTGCCATTTTTCTGCACTTTTCGTTGGCCATAAATAAGAGTGTAATTGGAAGTGATGAACACCAGGGACAGCAGCTTAAATCCCAGACACGCGCTCACGCCTAAAAACTAGAACAGGTCCCAGAAGAAAACCGAAATCTCTAATCAAATGTCAATTCCTTATTCAATAAAAATCGAAAACATACGAGAAAAGTTCGCTGCTAAAGGAAGAGTGCGAAAATAGGAATAAATACGTATAAGCGAGAGTTGTGTAGTGAGAGAAATACTTGTTACTTGCTAAATAATAGAAGCACACATTATATTCAATAAACAAAACACTTTATGCACAACAGTTTCAATTCTTTCAGTGTATTCAGCAGCAATAGAGTAAATCTTTTAACGACTTTTATGTGCTCCTTGCTTACTTTCCTTGTTTTGTTGGCTTTTATTGTCCTCTTTTCCTGACCATGTCCAATGCGCTTGTGTATAAGCCATTAAATGTGCTTTCCTTCGCTGGCTTGGCTTTTCCTGTTTTCGGCCAATTATAACGCGCGATTTATGCTTTTATTTGTCAACAAAGTTCGGAGGGCAAAAACCCTCGTAAACATCGCAACCCCACACACTTAATTGATTGTAAATCATAAAATGTGAACCATATTTTGATAAACTCCGTGACCAAGTGGATTTTTTCTTGAGTAATATGCAGAGCTTAACTGGGTTAAGCCATAAATTATTTTGAATGCACTTTTAATCGCTTTTTGCCCTTGTACTTTAATGCTTGTTTACCTAGTTATAGTTGCCAACTTTTTTACTGCTTGCTCGAATGAAACACTTTTAATTTAAAATTCTTCCCCCCATTTCTTTCTATTTTGTTTATTTTTAGCACAAGAGTCTGCGAAAAATGATAATAACAAACCACAAGGTAAACTGCTTTTTATTACTCTTCCCTAAATCTGTTACTTTGAATATTCTCATTTGCGCACAGCATGTCCTGTATCCTTTTAACCCGTTTTTCCCTCTCCTCGCACCGGAAATATTCCAGACTTTTAATAGTTTTCTTCGGACAGCAATTTAAATTGCCATATTTTATGCGCCAAAGCTCTCAGAATGTCATTAAAATAGATGTCAAGCAGTCAGCTTGTTGTGCTCGCAGGACCCGTATCCTTTTGTCAATAAAAGTGAGTCGGGGAAGGACGATTGCAGGCGACAGCCATAAGTAATGACAAAACGCAGCGGGCCGCCATTGTCATATTGAGACATTTGCACAAGCCCATTGGCTTAGCGAAGGATTCAAGGATCCGAGGATTCAAGGATGCAGTCTGCTTCTGAGTCCGAAAAAGGTTGTCATCGCCGTAATTGAATTGTGGCCGCCTATAAATCTTGAATACTAAACAAGGGGGAGGACATTCGAATATGAAATTTCCGAAAGACCAAGAAGATATTTTTGGTATCAGAAGCGTTTCAACAACTGCTATCCAATGTTTTGACTGTCTTAAAATTATTTAATTATAATGTTCTTGAACATAATTGAAGTTTTGCTTGTTGAGTTTAGTATTCGTAACCTGTAAAGTTTAAGATTTTTTAAAGGTTTTAAGCTCATAAGCCTATGAATATTCATCGAAATGAGAAAGTTCATTCAGATCCTAAACATTGACATTTTCCATCCGAGATTCAATTTAATTTCACTTTAATCAGGCATTTCTAACTGAGTTTGTGATCGGGGCTTCGGAAATGGAAAGCAAACATTTGAGGATGCAGCATTGCATATCCGGTCAACCCCGCAGACTCCAGAAACTCCCCCATTTCAAGTCGATTTTTGTCTCTGCCGCCGTTTGGTCTCCGTTGCCTGTATTGTAATTGAATTCTACAACAACACAATAAATTTAGGCACTAAACGGAAAAGCATCGGCAACAGGGGGTTAAGGGGCTGTCAAGCGATGCCAAAACGGGCAGACAGTGGATGGGAAGGGGCGAAAAAGGATGAGTTCGATGCTGGACTGCAGTAAAAAGAGAAAATTTAATTTCTTGCTTGAATAATAAATCACAAACATAAACAGCGAGAGTGGGTTGGGTAAAAAAGTAGAGGGGCTGAGATGTCGCCAGATAAGACCCCATGGATACATCCTTTTTGGGTAAAAAAAATATAGGGAGCCACCAATTTCGACTCCCGTATTTTGCGGCAATTCGAAATTCGTTGTCGATGGCCAACCAGAGTTGCCATCGGTGCTATCAAAATGCCATTTCCTGGCCAGGGCAACTCTGAAGGAAAAGGGAACGGAAGTGTCGAGTTTCGGGTGTAGCTTTATTAAATTTTTACGCAAATGCTCGAAACGCGCATATGAATAACAATATATATATACAGTTACACATGCATAAAAAGGAATATTATTTGGTGGAATGGGGTGCCTCCCCTGCCGATTCCCCCTGCCCCGTGTCCTTATGCAAATGAAAAGTAAAAACTTTTATGTGCACATTTTTTACGATTTTTTATGGCACACTACTGCGGGGCGTGGCTGCCGGCTGACCCACTCAGCATTATGCAACAAGCCGCTGTGATTTCGCTCTTTTTATGACATTTATGCTGCCTCCAGACAGGCCCGAGAGGCATAAATATTGTTGCAAAGCCAAAAACAAATAGTAAACAGAAATTACAATAATATGCAATAATGCAAAAGGACAACAGCGGATGGGGCCGCAGACAGAGAGCACACACATTCGGAACAAATAATGGACACTTGAAACATTTCTATGGCTTAATTTTGGGTCTAAACGAAAGGAGAACTTAAGTAGGTACTTTCAGTTAGAAATCGCATTTAAAAAGTATAGACAAACTACTTGAGTTAAACCTTTTAAAGATGATATACATAAGGAAATAAACCTTCTTGTTAGGTTCTTAAGAAGCCAATCTCTAAGAACATTTCTCACAGTGTACCAAAGTAAAGTGGAAGCAGGGAAAAGCTCTCTGCTCCCCTGGCACACTCACTTGGTATTTGTCCCATGTGTGCGTGGCTTTAAGTCAGCGGGAGGACGTGACATCCTTGCATAGCATTTGCATAACTACATCAACAAGGGACCCTGGCCGAAGGACGAGATGAACTGGGGGGCAGGAGGACGCCAGACATCAGCGAGAGCCTCCGCGGACATCTGCCTCCCCGAAGTTCCGCGGAATCCACGGTGCTATTTTTATCTTTTTTGTGCAAGTGCTCTGCTTGATGCGCTTGCATAATTTTCATTGTTTTCATTTTACAAGCGAATTTCCCTCAACTTATCTTCTCTTATTTTAGTTCCTCCACTTTTTTTTGGCGACAGCTTCCAGTACTGATTTCTGTTTGCATTTCAAGATTTTCGCGTCACAGATTTTTTACATTTATATCCTTTTTTTGTGACAAGATATGCATGAGCAAGGGAAGTGCAATAAAACTTTATACGAAGGCGTTGAAACATAATATAGGGGAGGAGCAGCCAGCGAGGGCGATAAAAAGAGTTGAGTAGAGAGAATGGAATACTAAATAACTTTATGGGGTGTGGCAAAAGGTAACTAAGGGAGCAGCAGGAAGATAAAACCAAAGTGGGTCAGGTACAGATAAGGAAGCCAGCAGGGCTCCACACGTCCTTCAAGGAGAAGAACTCCCTCCATGACATTAGTATGCCTTGGGTTACCCAGGAAAAATAATAATATTCATAATGATAGTTTTTATGCTCCGAAAATAGCCATGCCAAGACACAATAATAAAACCTTTAAAGCACTTTAGCTCATTTTCTGCCCTAATTCGGCTAACAATCCATATCTAAATCGATATCTATAGACAAGCATAATGGAAATAATAATAAGCGTTGTGATGACCCGAAAATATCCATGCCAAGAACTGGCAACTTTCACATTGCCACTCTAGCATCCAATTATCGTTGCCAAAAAGCTATATTTGCTGGCTGACATTTGCTGGCTGCTCTTGGCACTCGCACACATCAGCAATTCAATTTAAAGACTTTATACGGGGGCCAGCGAATATTCCGCCCTTTCCCCTTTGAGTTCGTCCTCATTTTCCAATTTTACAGGCACTTTTCCAATGCTCAGTCAATTTTGCAAATCAAATGCTTGCCGTCGTTTGTTGTTCCTCCTTCGCTGATTTGCCAGGACGACTGAAAAGGAGACGACGCCAAATGCCATTCCACTCGAGCGACTAGACAAGATGTGGAGAATAAGGAGCTATTTGAGGACTAAAGAGGAGAACATTTTGAAATATATATTCTGTTTTATAGAAGTTTTTCTTTTATTTGCCTCATTTATGGCGCATATTGCGCATTTAATCGCTGTCAGCATACATAGGATACGGATCTAAGGATGTGTATCCTTTCGCGAGACACTGAGAGGAAATTCTAGTATTTTAAAAATAACTAGATTTTCAGAACAATAATCTGGTCTGTTTGTAAACTTGTAAAGCAAAATTTTTAATGGTAAACATTACAATTCTTTTTGGGGAATTATTGAACACATATTTTCTTTCTGTGCTTGGTCTATGGATCATCTTTCAACGGCAGCTCGTCAGCTTTTCCTTCCTCTTCGCGTGGAAAATCCTCCCCATTCAACATATTGCTCTCAGTGGGCCGCTGAAAGTTTTCTTTTCTACAATCAGCTGCTGTTGAATTTTTAATTTTTATGTTAGTAATTTTTCAAGCATTCTACAGGAATAAGGAAACTCTGGCCGGAAGAACATCTTGCGAGCGAATATTAAATTTTTTATGATTTGGCGGGAGGCGCGCGAAAGGCGGCAAAGAAATAAGCGAAAAAGTAATGCCGAATGGGAAACATGTTGCGAATTCACAAGTGGAAAATATTTCAAGATATTTGGTTTTTATTTTAGTGCTATTGCCAGTGCTAGTGCTATGTGTGTCTGTGGGTCTCCTCTGGCAAAAGTTTCGATCTTTAAGAGCAATCTCTTTAAGCAAAGCAATTTGCCGCGCTGCTGCAACTTTGTTATATAAATATTTCAAGCGAAAGCAGATGATGCCGTTGCACCTGAGCTGGAAAACTTCCGCCCATTTTCCGCGCCAGCCCCGCTGCCCAGCGGGAAAAGTCAGTCATGGTTACGTTGCGAACTGCAACTGCGGGAAAAGCAAACATAATTTAAAATGTAATTAGTGCTCAAATAGAAAACCAAACAAACAGCGAGCGCAGCTGGGCGGGCGTGAACTCGAAGGTGGAATCCCAAAACCCAGGGCGCCCGCAAAGTCAATGAATGAAGAAATATCATCAGCGGGTTACTAGGTGACCCAGTCCCAGATTTTGCACCTGGACAGGCAACGCAGCACACCTGTGCGTTCTCGCAAAACTTTGTCCTAGACCAACTTTCGCCAGCTGCTGCGGTGGCTTTTGAAACATTTTATTATAACGAGGCTGAGGTAAACATGGCACAATTTCCACAGACCGATTTCCCATTCATTCAATCCGGCCATTTCAAGGTTGGCCAAACTCGATTTATTTCGGCCAAAGATGCCGGCAAATCTCCTGCCCTTATTCTTCATTATATTGATGATGTGCATAATGAGTTGGCTGACGGAATTTTTCCCTTTTCGTTCGCTCACCTTTTGTGCTCATTAAGGAAATGAGAAATGCGATGTTCAACTGGCAAATAATGCATTCGAATGGGAGCTGCGTAAAATTCTTAAAATCATTCGAAGCTACAAACAAAGCTGAACTAACAATACATTTACACTACATTATTAAAAGTTTTTAAATTAAAGTTAAAACATATTTAACTGTCTCATTTAAGTTAATAGCTGGTCTTTTAGTGCTGCAGTTCAAGACAGCCAGCATCTTGAGCAACACTCTGTGAACTCTGTTTTAGATAGCCTTTTTTACGGAGTGTACATAAATAGTTCTTTGAGCTGGCTGCCATCCACTTCCGACTCACTTGTAGGTTGTTGTCGGGGCCACTAATTTGGTTTTTGAGTGGGTCTGCTGCTCATTAAGCGGCTTTTCCTTTGCATTTTGGCCATTCCTTTCCTTGGGTCTTTACCTGCTGCCATTTTGCTTACTTTGTCCTTTTACTCAAGCATTCCGTTTCCGCTTTGTTTCGCCCACTATTTACAGACTGGCGCAGCACGGACAGCACCGACCACCACGATCGCGTCCAGAGACAGCTTTCCGTGTCCTCCGACAGCAAGTTGCTCGACGAGGACATCCGCGAGGAGATGAAGTACCACTCGCACGTGGTCATGCGTCCCAAGAAGCCGCCCAGACCCAAGTCCGAGGTCTTTCTGAACAAACAGGAAACGCATCCGCGCCGGAAACGATTCAGTGCATTTGGTGTAAGTATTGCTCACGGTTCTTTTGCTCTGATTCCACAGTTTTATAGTTGCCTTCGAAGCTTAGAAGTTAACAAAAAGCCATTTAAAATATGCTCCTTTAATGAGATTTTATATATTTAGTCAAGCCCTACATACTGTTGCATTCCAATCAGTCAACTTTACTTTCGAAATGCATTCTTTTATCGTTTCAAATAGCATACTTATATGTGCGCTGGTTTCTCGCACTTACTGTCTCTATAATTCACAACTGCTTCTGGCTGCGCTGGCATGAAGTTCACTATGCAGAGCCTCGCTTGCCATTGAAAATTTTTATTCTCTTTGAAATTTGTCTTGGTGGGACCCTTTGTCTAGGCATTGAGTGTTCCCGTTGATTAATAAATTTTAGCTTATTTAAAGACCCCTTTAGTATTTAACAATAAAACGTTGACTTAATAAAAGTCGTAATGAAAAAAAACGTACGTACATACGTATTCTGTAGGATTAATTTGAAGTAATAAATTTTAATGTCTTGAATATTTTGCTAATTATTTAAAGAATTCATATTTTTTATACAAAGAGGACTTGTAACTTATTTTATCTTGCCATGGTGGCGCCATCCGAAAATTTTACAGTTAAACAGTGAACTACTCTATGTTTTTTAATATCTCTGCATACTTTTAGGCACACTGAAAATTAATGAAATTGATAATTTATAAGAGAAGTCAAACACATTTTAACAATTGTTTACTCTGAGAGACGAAAAGCCATCTTCATATTATTATATTAATTAAAAAGTTAAAAATATTGTCAAACATTTGCAGAGAGAATTAAATTTAACATATTAAAACAAAGGCAAGTTTACACAACTTTTTACTCCAAGAGCCAACTTCATATTAAGTAATTAATTAAACAGAAATTTCCCCCGTATGCCTACTGAAAACAACGGCAGCTTTAGCGTAATTGAAAAACAAACTGAAAACAAACATGTGGCTTTCCGAAGTGGCTTTCCATTCATTCCCGCCGATTACATCACGCGCTAATGTAATGCGAACTGAACCGCACACCAAACTAACTTTGCTTAATTAATTAACAAACATGATACATTTTTCAACTCCATTTGTTTGCCTCTCTTTTTTCGTCCTTTTTCCCACAGGGGGACTCCCCATTTGGCAAGCAGGAGGCCTATGTTAAACTCGAGCCGCTGGGCGAAGGGTCCTATGCGACGGTCTACAAAGGATTTAGCAAGTGAGTACCGCACCCAAAGTGAAGCACGGGGGTCCTGGGTCGCCAAAAAATGGGTTGCCGTGTCAGTGGGTTAAATAAAAAATTATTGCCAGCATAGCTCAGCTTGAAGTTTGTGATGGACACCCCGATCAAAATGGATTTCGCTTTTTTGAGCTGCAAAAAAATGTGTGTCGTCATTTCGCCTTGATTTATTCGCTAGTTTCCCTCGTGCATCCGACGTTTTCCCTTAGTTATTTTTGGAGCTCTGCTCTTTCTGGCTTCGTCTCCCGATCCATCCCAAACCGTATTCCTTTGTCCCCGTTGGCAGACTCATTACAGCCAGAGCCATGCAAATGTGGCTATCAATCACGTCCAAAAGGAAAGGGTGGTCGGACTGGTTTGCCAAGGGGCAATGTGGGTCACTCGGCGGGAGGAGGAGATTGAGTTGCAGCAGGAGCAGCGGGAATGTCCTGTTTCCGCAGCTCCTTTTCCTCCTGTGTCCCCAATTGTTTAGGTGGCCTAACTCTGCACTTTAAAAAAATAACAAATCCTTTTCTCATTTGCTATGCAAGAACTAAAGAGTCTTAATTGTGTGGCTTTCTTATTGATTCACTTGAATCTTTCAAAATATCGCTAAGCATGAGATAAAATTTGTTCCAGTGCACAACACGCACTTTTGTGAAAACTTGCCCCACAACTGAGTTGGCTTCCTTGGGTTTTCCACAGCCCATTTTCATTCACCCTGCCCGGAAAAGCATGGCAGCACAAAATGCTGCCTCATTTGCGCCTCGTCTGGCACTGATTTCAGCTGTTTAAGGATCTGGAGTTTGGAATTGGAGTTGGGGCCTTGAGATTCTTCGCTCATAATTTGACAAATGGTACTGGCAACGCGGGAGAGAGCCAGCTTCGTCACCTTTTTGACAGGATTCCCCTGTCCCAGTTCTTCGATGATAGATGCCACCCAGTCCCCTTTTTTTTTTTGCCTGTCACAGCCACTTGCCCCTGGTTTTCCCACCCCATTTTCCACTTCCTCCTGCCCTCACACGCACTTTATCTTTGGCTCCCTTTTGTTTTTGATTTATTTGACAATCATTTGCTCTGGTGTTGCCTCGAACTTGTTCCTTGTACAATGGGCATTACGTGAAGAACGAGCAGAAAGTTGTTTGACAGCCTCTTTGGCTGAGTTTTCCCTCTTTTCCGCCCTATTGTTACCCTACAGCTCCTAGTTTTCCCGGCTTTCCTTTTCTCATTTGCTATGCACGACGGCACTTACATGCGAAATGAGTTCCAATTAGCCTTTGTTTATACGAAATGCAATTAATTCGCTCTAATTTATCTGCCAAATGGAAATGTGACCCCTCAGTTTTTGGCTTTTACTTTTCTTGGGCCTGGCTTTGTTTAGAGTCCTTTTTGCGACTCCTTGCGCTCTGTTTTTTTTCCCTGCCTTTCAAATGGAAATTTAGGTCACTTTCCTTCTCTAAGATTTATGCTTCCTCTCGGACTGTTTTTTTCCCCTTCTGCCAAATTAATCCTCCAGCTGTAGATCCTTCTGTTTGTCAATTGTAAAAGATTTCATGAATGATTTCACTTCCATTTGACTTTCGTTCCTTGCCTTGTCCTGGATTCCTTTGTATTTCCCAATGCTCGTTGGCATTTGTCGACTACTATTTTCTACCTATGCAAACACTGAAAAGGGCATGAAATCAAGCTAAGAGTCCTCAAGCAGAAAGTCAAGTTGCTGATTAGCATTTAGTAGGTCAGCTGTCACGAAAAGACGCCATCTGGCGGGGGGAAACTTCGATTGCGAAAAGTTTGCCTCAACTTTGATGGCACACGCAATTTTCGGTTTATGCTTAACTAAATCGTATTATTTTAACATTAACAAGACGAAGTTTGATCTCAGCCAACAAATCCTCTTCACAATCCCCAACCATTTCGCACTTGAAAAATTATCAAGAAATTTTGAAGCTTTTCTTATGCACAGAAATAAAATCATTTTATTGAAAAAATTTATTTATGTTTACATTATAATAAAGCTTAAAGATTGTTAGACAATATATTGAAAAAATAATGTTCTAATGCGCTAAATTAACTTTTTGAGCTAATCTGATTACACAGCTTCTTGAATCAACTACCTTTCTTTCTGTGTACACTTTTCGTGAGAAAAATCTCTTTGCCTGGCAGCTGTTTTTCGTTTACATGGAAATTGCTCAGGATGCGGTAAGGACATAAGCTTTTTATAGCATTTTTCTCAGGCTCCTAGATGCTAAAGGTTTATTAACCAAGTGTGTTTTAGAATACATTTTGATATGACATAAAAGATTTAATTCGCCGCAACCCGGCGATTTTGTTCGAGAATAGGGAAAATTCTGCGAATCTTTATGTGCGCGATAAAAAGTTTAGGGTATGTTGCGCATATTTACTTCATTCTCAGAATTTACGATGCTGCTCGACAAATTGATGCGCTTGAGTTCAGTCATCAGGAGCCCTCATCATCATCATTAACCCTCGCTTGCCCAATTAGCTACTGGCGTGATAAATTCTAGCCCCTAAAAACTTGCACTTTGACATATACGAGTGACATCTTCATGCTGGTGAACTCGAGCCCTGAAGAAAACTTTCGTAAATTCACTCTAGCTTCTGCTCTTAAAGTCAACTACTTTATGGTGAAATTCTCCAGCTTTGCTGGCTTCTTCGTTTTATTTCGGGTGGTTTTTGCCATGCCAATTAGAATTTTGCCTTGGCAATGCGAGAAAGCCGCATAAATTGCCAGCGTCTGTGCGGCAGTGTCAAATAATTTAACCTAATTTGACACTTCAAATGTCCTCCGCTGTGTCCTGTCCCATATATCCTTCCTTTAGTGCTGTCACTCTTCCAAAAAGGTACAACCTGGTCTAATTGGAAGGGATATACATTACTGCTAAGCTTTTAACAATTTAAAAGTTCTCTTTTTTTCCTACTTCTATAAATATTTAGACATCGCAAGATAGCTAACATTTATATTTGACTAGAAAAGAAGCTGATGTGCCATCACTGGTCCAAACTGTATGCTCTCCCTTCCACGTCCTGTGGCCTGTCCCTTATCCTAATTTAAGTGTTTGCCGTACATTTCCCTGCGTGTTGGGTCGTTATGTCTGTTTAATATACAAAGGCCCCCGTCGGACCCTTCCAACATGTCCTGACTTCTGGCAAGGACGCTATTGTGGGTGGGCTCCTACCACAAATTGCGAGCCTAATTCTTTGTTGCCTCGCCGGCAGCTGTGCAATTGTTGTTCTTGTCGGACATTCCCGCTCGAGTATTTATTTTATTAATTCCCCGTCCCCATTGCTGTGGCCTACAGATTAACCTACCAGCGGGTGGCGCTGAAGGAGATTCGCCTGCAGGAGGAGGAGGGAGCACCCTTCACCGCGATTCGCGAGGCCTCGCTGCTGAAAGAACTGAAACACAGCAACATCGTCACGCTGCACGACATTGTCCACACGCGTGAGACGCTGACCTTTGTCTTTGAATATGTGGTGAGTACTTGAAATATTTTTTGAGATCTGAAAGCGATAGTTAGTTACTGCTAGACTATCCTTTGATCGTTATCTACTTAGTATTACTACTTGAACTAATGCCGAACCCATTTCCAGAATACGGATCTGTCGCAATACATGGAGAAGCATCCGGGCGGCCTGGACCATCGCAACGTGCGCCTGTTCCTCTTCCAGCTGCTCCGTGGACTCTCCTACTGCCACAAGCGGCGTGTCCTCCATCGGGATGTCAAGCCACAGAACCTGCTCATTAGCGACTGCGGCGAACTGAAGTTGGCCGACTTCGGACTGGCCAGGGCCAAGAGCGTGCCCAGCCACACCTACTCCCACGAGGTGGTCACGTTATGGTACCGCCCTCCAGGTGAGCTTTCCCATTTGGAGCTGTGTGTTGAAGGAAGAGAGAGTGGCGGGAGACCATGAGCAATTCTGTGTATTTTAATTTAAATACCTGGCCGTATTCCTCAGTCCAGAGAATCTTGTTTACTTTTAATTTGGTTACCTAAAATGTTGAATATTTGCCGGAATGCAGCCCTGGCTGGAATGAATAGCAAATTCTTTCTTTTCACACACCAATTTCACATTGCATACGTTGGCGAAGAAATGCTAAAGGATTCAATTTTGCCATGTGATTTTGGTATTTCACTATCTCTTAATCCCTTTAAACTTAAACAGCTAAGAGCCTTTTCATGTAAGCTGCTCATGGCCAAAATAAAAAAAAAGCTAGTAATCACTTTTCCCAGGCGCAAACAATTTGCAGTTTGGAGCTTAGCCCAAGCCCCAAAGTCGAACCAATTTGAAAATCGCATTAAAATATTTCGTTTGTTTTGTGCACTCGAAGCCAATTAATTGACGTCCATGCAGGCTGAAAATTGTTGGCATAGCAGAGTAGCTTGCCTGGGATTAAATTAATGCCTCACTAAGATCCCTCCCTTGACAATGGGTAAACAATTCACTTTGCATGGCAAAGATTTTTCCATCAATTTGCAGCTAAATGGAAAACTAAAGCACAGGACTAGAGACAGAGGAATAAAGTTAATTTTTTCTAATATGCAATTCCCTTGGCATAAACACTTTGGGTCTGCTGGAATACCTGCGCTGCAGTCCGCACCCCGGACTACTGACCACCCTGACCCCTGGGCAGCATCAACGTCAGCTGGGGAATAGTTCGGAAGCATGTTAAACAAATTTAATCTGCACTTCTTGGCAGACAGCGCCGGCAGGCAAAAAGCGCAGGCATGCAAAAAACAAAGGAGATACGAACGGATGGGGATGCGGATGTGGTTGCCATGGGCACCTGTCGCCACCTGCGCGGAAAATTGGTGTGGGAGGCGACCAGATGCTTACGTAGGTACTACTTTTAAAAAACGTTCTTTAAGGTGCGTTAGATGCATTTCGAAAAAGATTGAGATACATATATTGTGACTTTAGTTTGGCTTATTGTTATGCTCATACTGCTTTATCGGGTATGTTTATAGTTTAAGCTTCAAGCTCCTTTTATTTAAACACAAACAGCATCCAACCCAGAAATTCGCGTGTGCCCATGGGAGGACTAAACTTTGTTAGCTGCTGGCCAAAAAGCAGCAGCAAAGATAAACACAAAGGTGCACAGGAAGTGGAGAACTATCTCGTCCTGGAGTTCCTGCTCTCTCTCGCCCTCTTATTTATTTAAAATGGCAATTTATTTTGCAACAAAAGTGGGGAAAACAGAAGTGCATTTACTTACCCTGGAGTTCGTGACCATTTCAGATGTCCTGCTGGGCAGCACGGAGTACTCGACCTCGCTGGACATGTGGGGCGTGGGCTGCATCTTCGTGGAGATGGTGACCGGGATGCCGACGTTTCCGGGCATACGTGATACCTACGATCAGCTGGACAAGATATTCAAATTGCTGGGCACGCCCACCGAGGACACGTGGCCGGGGGTCACCCACTTTCCCGGCTACAAGCCACACAAGCTGGGTAAGTAATTGGCCTCAGGGCCGGAGAGCGACCTGGTTGAACTCTGGAAGCTAATTTGGTGTACACCCCTTAACCTTTCGGTGCAGGTTTCTATCGACCGCGGAAACTGGGTCACAACTTCCCACGGCTATACGACATCATCGAGGGCGAGACGATAGCTAACGGCTTCCTGCAACTGAATCCGGAGCAGCGTTTGGGCGCTGATGATGCACTGCAGCATCCGTACTTTGCGCAGTTGCCAAAGAAACTCTACGAATTGCCAGACGGTGAGTCGCGCAAATTGAATTAATGCATTAAACATTTACAGCCCGAACTTTTGGCCATTGTCTGTGTGGCTGGAAAGAAAACCAATTAACAAAGCTTCGCAAGGCAACGAAAAAAAAGGGGAAAAAAGGATGAAATGTTTGTTCAAAGTTGGCTGAAAGTCAGGGAAAAATCTCGTGACGGTAGCCCATTCTTTGTAAAGGACAACTCATTTAAGTTTCGCGACAATTTGTTTGCCTTTCGAGCAGTTTTCCGTGGATTGAGGGCCTGCTTAGCGAGTGTTTCCGAGGTATAGTTAACAGTAATTGCATTTGCCGGTTTTAATTTGTATTTCAAGTGGTGGCAAAAGTTTGCAACAAGTTGGGAAAATAAATACCGAATGCAAAGGACAAACTTGTTGGACAAATACAGACCCACAGACAGAAAATCAAGCTGGTCTACTAATTAGATTGCGATAAGTGAACATTCAAAAGTAAATAATGGTTCGCTTTGCAATTCAAAACGTATATGATATGGCACCAAATATTTTATTAAAACTATATAAAATAATCCTCTGGATATTTAATATCTGATGTTTTGATTATTTTGATTGCGTACGTATAAGCAATTATCTCTTCCAATTTCAATACAACTGCCCTGCGTTTTCTGTTAAATAAAATGGATACTAAATTCCGTTTTTCCCGAGGACCTGCATTTATTAGCAGACCTCCTATCGGATGCCACTCGGTAAATGGAAACATTTCCAAAAAAAGGAAATTTAAGGGTAGCCCCAAAAACCAGCATCAAGTTGCGGACTATGCAATTTGGCAAATGCAATCCACTGAGTTTCGGGGAAAACTAGGGAAGTGCAATAGAGAGGGCTTTAAAAATGCATATATTTGTATGGGGGCACAAAAGCCACTCGAGAATGCAGTCGGGAAAACCAAAAATAAATGAATAAAGCGCAAATTCCCCTCTTTGGACTTGCACTTAATCGAGGGCAGCTTAAAGTGTGCTTAAAATGCGATTACCGCGTGATTTGTTTACACAAAACTGGATCTATTTTTTTTTCCACTTAAATCCAGAAGAGGGAGCTATGCTAATTTCTGGCTAAATCACAGCCGCTGTACAAAAACCCTAACCCAACTCATTACGAAAGGGTGAAACTTTTCCTGGAATTTACCCCAGTATTTCCCGCTGCAACATTGCGTATACGCAGCGTGGACAGATAGAATCAATTAAAACGCAACTAATGCGCTTCATTTATCATGGCCAGGAAAGGTCATCACACCCCGTGTGCGGTTTTGTGGCTTAGGTTCGCATACACTCTGTGTATTACGAACTCTAATACAGTAAGCATTGCTTCGAAGCAACTTAAACCAGTTTGTTATTGGAAGAGAAAAATTTATGCAATATGTGTATTACAATTCATTCAGTTATATATGTGGGCTCAATATTACTACCCATCATTCTCATTACACAGTGTTCAATCATTAGAGCGACTACTGTACACATCCGTGTGACTTTTGTACGTGGTTAGGTTGGCTGGCAATTGTGTGAGTGTATCATGTGCGGCTGGAAAATGTAATTTCGCCAATGGCAATTTTAATTGTCGCTCATCGATGGCCGTAAATTAAATTATGTCATGGTCAGAGTTCAGCATGTTTCATAACTCAAACTTTTTAATTACAAATATTATTTTATTATTTTTCACTAATTACCAATGTCCGTTTCTCTCTCGCCCAAAAACAGAAACCTCAATTTTCACCGTGGAAGGCGTGCAGCTTTACACGGAGCCAAATCGACAGAATAAATGAAAATTAAAGCAAGTCCTCTCTGTGGATGGCGTACGTTTCTACTGTTAGCATCCCAATCACCCAATCAACATCCTCCTGGACTATCAATCTGTCAATCAACCTATCGCATCATCCAGCAATCGACAGCCATATATAATGCAAGAGGAACTTCTCGCCCGCGCAGAAGTTTTGTACTATAATTCTATGATACTTTTTAGTTATTAGTTCGATTTCGCAGTGAGTTAGCTGAGGGAGTTTAGCAGAAGACACGGCACCAACGGCAGCATTTTATTTTCAGTCAAATTGCTTAATGTTAGCTTAGATTTCATTAGATTTCTCGCCATCCTGCAGCCGCGTCGAAAAGGATACTCAGTTTAGTCAAAGCACAGACACGTTTTTCTGTATTCTTTTGTAAGCTAACAAAAATGTACATTTAATGGTAGCTTTTAGTGAGTGAATTGCCTCTGTGGATTACGCAATATTTTCATCATCATGTTTGATATGCTCGTGTGTATTTCGTTTACATTTTTTCCTTTAGTTTTTACTCGATATTTTCAACGCGAATGTTCGACTGCAGAGTGTTTATTAAAATTGCAAATGTAAATTCAATTGGTTACTGCTTTAATAGAGTGCAATTAATCAAAATTAATGAATAAACGGCAACGCGCCTAAAAAAACGAAACAATTAATCAAATAATGATGTGCTCAAAAATTGTATGATTATTTCCAAGCAATTACTCAACTTAAAATTATCGGCTTTTTCAAATTAAGACTTATTTAGTTCTGCTCACAGCTCCTTTAATTTGTTGGATTGCATGATTTTGTAACGTTTCCTTTGTCATTATAAAATATATCAGTTCGCCGCGCTGTTTAAGTGATAATTTTATAACTGTTAAATGAATTTATGTAAAAAGCAAGTAAATCAATTTTTAACGATATGTAAAACAATAAATTTAAACCATTTATACCATTTATGTTTGCTGATTTCGTTTTGTATCTTTTTATTACTTAAGTTTTTGGTTATTTTCACAGATTTGCTGACGTGCGGATGATGATTGAATTCTTAGAAACATTTAGTCAAAAATCAAAGGTCGGGAGGAAGGCTGACGGATCATAAATCATAACATTTTCGATGCAAACTTAAGCGAATAGATAAACAATTTAACTAGCAAAGAACGCAAAATAGTAGAATCAAATTTTTAGCAATCAACCAAAAGTAAATTCGAGATAAAATAGCCATCAACTAAACACTAAAGTAACCTAACCAAGTATTTTACATAGAGTTCGTAGCGCGAAGTATCGAAACCAAGCCCAATCCATTTCCATAATCTAAGAAACGTACCGTATTTGGCCAAAACGAGAGGACGCCCGCCGTGTTCGGGTTCCACAAATCTTAAAGAGAAGTTCAAATGAGAGCTAACAAATGTGCAAATTGAAATCAAAGACACTTCACATGGTTTTGAAACAAGTAAATGAATCAAAAACGATTTGAGTAGAGGAAAATAAAGTGTAGAACAAAATATATTATGAATATCGTAAAAATCTATGAGAAAGACGAGCCAATTTGAGTTGTAGGCAATCAAATTGCTAAGATTCTCTGATTAAGACATGATTATAAGGAGATATCAAGCCCGTTAAGTTAGTTGATACTTAAATAACTCGAACAAAACTCGATTTGGGCCACGTTTTAATAGCGCTCCGAAACCAGATTATATTTTGTAGCAAAAGTAAAAGTCAAATTTAAACAATGGCGAATGGAAAACCAAATATTTCAAATGAATAAACTTTTTCTGTGATTTATGAAAAAAGTATGCAAAAACACACACTGAAATACACTACAGCAAGGTAAACACAACACAAAGTAAACAAAAACTTAATAAAGATAAAGAATTAGGCACTTTAGAAAACAAACGTAGCAGCTGGCCAGCAAAATTGTTTAGAATTGTTTGCTAGCCAAGAAGAGCAGTACATTAAAGTGAAACGAAATTTTGCACGCACTCGAAATTTGGCGAAGAGGATGTTTATGCATTCCGCTATTTTTGGTTCTCTGCGAATTTTACCCAATTAATTATTGGATCGCAACACAAAAGGTAACGAAGCATGGCAACGCACTTTTGCACTTTTCCCATCCCGAAGGTTACGTCCATAGTTTATAAGCCAATGAGCCAATGGAACAAATCGAATCGAACGAAATTAGCGAAGATTGAACTGGTTTTCGTTGTCGTTTCCGTTTCCGTTAAATGCAATTTTATCAGGCAAACGCAAATGATTTTCGGTGCATTTTCCGAGAGAACTCTAATTGATTATTTTGCACAACATTCGAGAAGAGCAAGCAGGCAAATGATAATGGAGAAAACTAAGCTAATCCCTAACGTAATCGAAACGAGTAAATAACTAAGAATGTTTTTAGCGGATCGTACTCTATATAGTAGCTAAGCGCGGGGCAATCCATCCCTCGGAACCCCGGGAACGAAAGGTAAAAACAATTAACTGGAGGGCTGGAACGAGGAGAAACTTAAATATTTTTAATGCATTGAATTTGTCGTAAATATATTTAATTAATTTGTTAAAAACAAAATAAATCTACTAACACAAATTACGAACTCTCGATGCAGATAGGCGATAGTTTAGATGGAGCATGCAATTTTTATGTTTACCTCGTAAGCATTTTTGTATAGTTAAACGAAAAACTGGGTGCGGCCCACAAACCCCCACAAATAAGAATGAAAATTTTGTAAATATTTGTAGTTGATTTCTAAGTAGCGAAAGACGAACAAAACAATATTCGGCAAGAGTAACAGACACGATGGGTATATTTAAAGTGGAAAAATATTGAATGTTTATTATTTAACAAATGGATGGCAACTAAATACAATTTGAATAAGTTCAACCTGTACAATAATTTAATATTAAATAAAAAGCGGCCAAGGCCAATGAAAAGTAATGAGTGCTGTTTATTTTCCAAGAATATCTGACTGATTTATGGGCTAGTTCTCTGGCCATAAATAACAATATAGACAATAATTTTTGATTGCTGGAAATGTTGGCAAGCTTTGAAATTTACTCAGCCCCATTTCGAGCAATTGAAATAATTCAGAGGATGACAAGTCGCCGAAATGATGATGTAGGACGGGCAAAATGGGTGGCATCCATGGGATCCAAAGGCATTAATTATGTAAATGACACAACTCTTTTTTCGGGCAAGCCGCGAACAATATATATGATGTTAGGAAACTTATTTCTCCTCCGACTTTTTTGCCACCCAACGGCCGGTTGCGTCATCATTCCGCCAATTCATCTTGGCCACAAATAGAGTTGGATGAGCTTTGGGCCTGACTTTTGGTATCTGCAGGCGAGCATCTCGGCACGATTCATCTGCAGCTGGGCGGAGGAAAAGGTTTCCTACGTTCAACATCCAATGACCAAGCTGGATGCAGCTGTAAACCTTCAGAAGTCCATAAAACCCATCACCATTGTAATTGAGCAAAACAATTACAGATGACATAAGCGGAACAACAACGGAAAATCAAAGGTAATCTCGTGAACAAGTTGTTAAGCCGCATGAAAAATGCCATTGCATCCATATTTATTCTGTTCGTGAGTCTTGCATTATATCCAACCGATGACGGCTAAGGCCAAAATACATATAAATAAAAACGAAACGCATATAAGTTCTATAAATATAATGTCAACGTATCGGGGAAACCACGGCATTTGGCATGCATTCCCCACCTTATGATTACTCATCGCTTGCTAAGGTTAGCCCTTTCATATCGGCCAATGTCGTTTAATATATGGAAATGACGCCTAGTTGAGGCAGGCTTAACCAAACGACCAGTGAATGGGTTTTGCATATCATTGGCATGCAAACTACGTAGGGAATTTTAGCTATAGCTTCAGTTGCATAAAATTATCTAGCAATTAGCATAGATGACTTAAGGCGAGAAGCTCCTCAGATGTGGGTTAACAGCCAGTTACGCCATATTACGCACTTGGCCACTTTTAAGACAAAGTAATAGATCGTCGAAAATAGCTTGTTTAATAAAATATGTAAATAATTGCATAAAGTGTTAGCTTTGGTATATGTAGTTGCTGACATTTGGTTTTTAAACAGTGTTCATTTTTCCAATCCAATATCGGTAGCTTGAAGAATAAAGAAAAGAAGTAGTCTTTAATGATTTTTGAAGTAATCACTACTAAACAAAGACTGTTTTCAGTAATAACGTATGGCCATAACGATGCCACATTTAATCTTGGGCTTAACACTTTACTAACTAATTAGCATTATAATGATACCAGAACTAAAAGCTATAGTTAAGCACAAGACTAGTAGCTCTTAGTGGTGATTCCATCCCCCTTTTTTGAATAGTCAATTAATAATTCTCTCAGCTCGTGTTCATAGTTCTCGACAAGCCGTTGCAAATTGTTTTGGACGGATCAGCGTGGCGAGTAGACAGACAACCAATTGATTGACAGGCCAAAAAGGTCCAAAACGCCGGGGGGTTTTTTCGCAGTCTTCTAGACAGATGTGCATAAACAAAGACGATCACTCGCGAAAAACATAAACTTCGAGCATCTCACGAAAGCTTTTCTACGAGAAAAGCTCCTCTCCAAGAGCTGGGTCTTCATATACGCTCAGTTTCTTCGCAAACTTCAACCGGAACGGACGTATTGATCTCGGATTTTCCTTGGATCTTGCGTGGAACCAAGGATAGGTGTCAAATTCTCGATTGATTGCCAGTGATTCGTTTGCTTTGAGCGACGCGTAAACAAAGTGACATGATGAGGCCCCAATTAGCGGCCATGGCCATTGTCATGGTGCTGGCTGTGATCTGCGGTTTCGGCACTGGCTCCGTGCTGGAAGTACCCGGAGTCACCCAGGCACCACCACTCCCACCTCGCAACCTGCGAAGCAACCAAACGCGGTCGCGCATGCCCAACAACTTCCGAGTGCGTTACAGTGAAAACACAGCAGACGATCGAAATAACAAAAACATAACTTGCAAAATTGTAATTAAAAATTATACTAATTTTGAACATCAAAAATAACTTAATGGTGTTAAATATAAAAACATTCGTTTAGTAAAATTCAGTATCACTTAGTGATTCATCGGAATCTCGCGATTGGTAAATTTGGAATGCTGTCTATAATAAAAAACAAAACAAACGCTATAAATATCATATGGTAAAACGACAATATAGCTGAAAAAGAGAAGAGATAAATATATAAAATATTTGAGCCAAAAGCTTTGAACAAGTGTTTTTAAGTGACATAAGCAACCTCAACTTGTGGCAGAAATAAATACAAGAAAAATAAAATAAATTATCCCCTTGTTTGAGATGCAAAAACCCATTTGGCATAATGTGTGTTTGTTCTCTCGATCGCCCACTGTAATGTGAATTTTAAACTTGCCGACTGGCTGCTGACTTTTGGCCAGCAGGTTTCGTTTTGGCCAGAACAAGTTCAATGCGCTGGCCTCGTGTTTGCTTAATGTCGCGTCTCCCTTCTTTTTGTTTGCACTCCCATTCTCCAGAGCATTGCGACCCCCACAACTGCTCCCAGATGCGACTACAAGGAGATGATGACCAATCTGCACGATCGCGTTGGCATCTTGGTGACCTTGGACGAGGACCAGCGCCATCGCCTGGAAGTCATCGATAAGAAGTGAGAACTGGTTTGACATAGACGGATCATATGAAATATTTTCGTAAAACCGGTAGAGCAAAAACCGCGCATCAATAGCTCTTCGGAAACTTTTGTGTGACACTGCGACTTATTTGGCAGAGGAATTAACTCTTTAATGATGTTCACATCTTTGCCAATATAATTATATTTCTTTGATCAGTAATCGTTGGGTAGCACCTGCTCTCGCTTTTTGGGTCAAATTTATTGTTATGGGTTCGCAGAAACTCGCTGGTGATTTTCACACGCATCCGGAGAGTGTTTATAGATTGTATCTCATCGTTTTGCTTGTTTGGTTAATATATTTCATTCTTTGTTGCTTTTAATCGGTTATTTCTTGCGATCGTTTGAAAACGGAAATCTGCAAGTGGCAAGCTCAAGCTGAGCGAGCGAAACAATACAAACAGAAATATATCTTGGGGCTTTATCATTTACTGAACCTAAGGAAAATCGTCAAAGTGGGCCATTTCGAAATAAATGAGGGCTTCTTTATCTTTTTCTATTTATTAACTATTTATATACAATTTTTTAGATTGGATCAGCTGGTGGAAAGCAGTTCGGCCCGCATGGAATCGATGAAGGCCCAGCAATTGGACTTCCTGCAGCGACTGGACAGTTTTGAGCACATCCAGCGGCTATCGAGGAACACTCTAGACGAGCTTAAAGGTGAAACCGATCAGGTTTTCGGTCCCCGGAATGTCAGGGAGCTAAAACACAAGCTAAGAAATCGCAAAAAGATGAAGGGTAACATACTAGAAATGTCGATGTTGTGCTGCTGTTTTGTGTTTGTCTCTCTGGTTGCCCAGTCCACTTTGAAGATCACATTTTTATAAACTTATTTCCTTATCGGCAGATATCTCGCGCACTGTCCGTGACGTTTCGCAGGAACAGTATCCCAGCTCGGGAGCAGGTACATTTAATGAATCCAACTTGAATTTATCAAGTCGCCTGGATGCCTTGGCCACCCTTTTGGCTTCTACTGCCCTCAGTGTCAGATCTGTGCAGGTTGAAGTGGCCAATCTTTCACGGGCCATTAGGTAATAATATCTGAGTAATTCAAATTGTAATTTAACTGAAACTTATATCTTTCAGGCGCCAAAGCCGTTTGATCCAGGGTAAAGGATTGAGGTCGACAGTGGCTCAGCAGCCAATCTTCTATGGCCCAGCTGGATTGAATGGACCAACAGCTACACGACAGTTGCCCAATAGTTGCTCCTATTCCTTCCTTGCTAACCACGGAATTCTGAAAGTCCAGCTCACACCCGAATCGGAATCCTTCTACGTATCCTGCGATGAGGATTGGACTGTTATTTTGAGCCGCACCTCCGATGATGTGAACTTCGAACGCGGCTGGCTGGATTATCGCGATGGCTTTGGCAATTTGGCTGGGGACTTCTTTATTGGTCTCAACAAACTGCATGCCCTCACTTCATCGGCCCTGCACGAACTGCGGATTGTGATGGAGGACTTCTCGGGCAACGTGGCGTTTGCGGGATATTCGCTGTTTGCCATTGGCAGCGAAAAGGAACTATATCCACTCGTCTTGCTGGGCAAATTCCAGGATAATTTGACTCCTTCAGCTGGAGATTCATTGTCCTATCATGCTGGAGCTAAGTTCAGCACTGTGGATCAGGATAATGACAACTGCCTGGAGTGCAATTGTGCTCTGAGACACAAGGGAGCAGGCTGGTTTAACAACTGCGCAAAGAGCAACTTATTCGGCGAATATACCACCCAGAAGCAAGCTGGAGAAGCTGGGATCTGGTGGGACACCTTTTCAGGGCAGAATTCGCTGAAGAGGGTTCGTTGGATGATTCGTCCCATTTCCGAAGGATCAGATGATGCCAGGCGATAGGATATCTAGAAGAACATCTATCCATATCCAACTGCCATCTCCGAAATCAGGGATAACCCACAATCGATTGCTTGCATTTTAACCCTAGCTTTAGCTTTGAATCTCTCTGTGCGTGTGTGTGTAATATTTATGGAAAATTACTTAATACCTAGATAATACAGTAAATTTACGAGTACTCGCCTGAAAGTACGTCATCTCTGGGAGATTTCCCCTAATCGGTCGATTAGCGAAACGCATGCTATATTTTGGGTATAAATAGGTGGGTTTTCGATGGAAACTCTAGTCATTCGAGTGGGGTTACTGTGGATTACTTTAGACATGGCCAAGACCAGCTTATGTCTGGTACCAATTCTCTGTCAGTTTCTGGGACTGCATGCCGCTCTGCTGGACTCTTTACTTAATCAGAGTACCATTTACTACCTAAAACCATCAGCGGATGTTTCCCTAGAGAATGTGGATCAGTTGTCGTCTGCGGAATCTGTCAAGTTGATTGTGCACGGTTACCTGGGATCCCGCACCCATGGCTCTATAATGCCTCTGAGAAATGGTGAGAATTCGGAAAGCAAAATCCTCATAGGCGATAGATATCTAACTCCTTTTATAATACAACAATCCCGAAGCCTATACTGCTCAGGGATATGAGAATGTTTTGGTGGCTGACTGGGGTCCTGTGGCCAATTTAGATTATCCCAGTTCGCGATTGGCTGTAAAGAAGGTGGCTCGGATTCTAGCCAAACTATTGGAAGACTTCCTTCAGCGCCATGGGATCTCCTTAGAAGGAGTCCATGTCATAGGACACAGCTTGGGAGCTCATATCGCAGGACGAATTGGACGTTATTTCAATGGATCTTTGGGCAGAGTTACGGGTCTGGATCCGGCTCTTCCCCTCTTTTCAAGCCGATCGGATGACAGTTTGCACTCGAATGCCGCTCAATTCGTGGATGTGATTCACACGGACTATCCTTTGTTTGGCGATATTCGACCGCGAGGAACTGTGGACTTCTATCCAAATTTTGGACTGGCTCCACAGCCAGGATGTGAAAATGTGGATGTTGTTGCTGCCAGTAAGCTACTTCACGAGGCTTGTAAGCTCGATTGTGTTTACTCATTTATTGTTTTTAATATTTTGTATACTTTTAATTAGATAGTTGCAGTCACAACCGAGCAGTCATGTTTTACTCTGAATCAATTGGAATGCCTGAGAATTTTCCAGCTGTTTCTTGCAGTTTGACGGCCATTAAAAGTCGGCGTGTTGAGGACTGCCTAAGGGAAAAATCGAAAACTAATACAAACCCAAGTGTATATCAAACTGTTTTTATGGGCGAACATGTTAACCGCAGGTTAGTATTAATTTTTGGAACAATAACCACAAATTTTCTCAACAATATTTCACTAGCGCCACCTTGTACTATTATTTGGAAACTAATGGAGCGCCACCCTACGGCCAGGGCAGGAACTCACATTTCTGATTTTACTTCTCGCACTTATGTACAGATGGCGCTTAAAGCCGGAAGACATGTATTGCTTCAGAAATAGATGCCGCCACCTAACCACCTATATTGACCCACATTCTATAAAAAATATATTTTATCATAACTTTTAAAACCCATAATCATTGAAAAGTAATTTATAAGCTTTAAGCGAAAAACTATAGTTTTTAAGTTTTGTTAATGCAACTTTATTACGTTAAGGAGACATACGATAGCTTAAGCCTTTCCAGCACATAAATTTAGTCTTGTAAAAACTCCCTCACCCTCCAAATGAGCTACTCATCTTTTATTTCACTAAATTCCTGCTCAATCAGCAAATGAATTTCAATTAGCTGCGACCATCATCCTTATTAGAACCTGCAATCAAAAGTTCCGCAAGCGCAACGGCTCATAAATCACATTCATTTTATGAATGAAGAGAACAAACAGTCCCCTTCTTCGGATTCTTCGGATACCTGGATGCTGCGGATGACTGCGGACCCGGGGGTTATTTATGGGCCAATAACTTTACAACTAAACGCTCATCTACATTTAATGGCGATAATTTTTGACGCAATTCGAGAGGCAGACACGTTGGCGGTCTCGGGCTTCCTCCTCTTGGATCGGGGATCCTAACTTGCAGAGGAGTTGTTGGCCTACAAACAAGAGGAAGCAACCGCAGAAGATAAGGCAAAACACTTGACACCTCGGCGTCGGTGGTGCGGTGGCTTGGCGATTCGGTGGTTCAGTGGTGCTTCTTTCCTCTGCGTCGCCAGCGGCCAACTACACTGAGAAAACACACGCATAAATCATAGGCGGAATTTAACTTATAATTAATGCTTTAAGTTGTGAGTTCTGTTAACAAACAATGGTTAAATATGTTAAATATTTTGTTTCTCCCTTGAAAAATCATAACTTAATAATTTTCTCTCAGTGCTGAGAATGCGTGAGGTGAGTGTATAGAAGGTGAGGCCAATAAGAAGAGCACCAATGAAACTGAGTAAACAAAGGCAGCGATCGTAAATTCCCAGTTAAGAGGCAAATGCCACTAAAAGGAGTTGGAATGCTGTAAATTTGGGGATTTCGAGATGGCAACAGCTGGCTGTCGATCGGAAATCCACCGAAGGTGGGTGGCACAGGTGCTGCAGGTGGTGCAGTTGGATCAAGTGTTTCGGTGGCTCGGTGGTCAGTGGTCGGGGATCACCCTTCATTTAAGTCGATCATAGATCATTGTCTCGTGCCGCAAATCGATTTCAGGCTCCATTAGCCGCCCTGCACAGGAAACTCGCGCATTTGGTGCCAAGCTTATGCTTTGTTTTTCCCCAGCTTTTCCATGGTGAAAATCCAGCAAGTTAGCCGCTCTATTGATGCTCGGTCAACCAGCGAGTTTCTGTTTTCCGTTTCTGTTTGCTGAACGTTATTTCTTTGTTTACCGATTGCCGCGCGCCAAAGTCTGGACTATTTTTTTTTATTTTTTTGGGTTTTTGCTCTTCTCATATGCGTTCTCAATATTTCCATCATTTCCCTTGACGCATTTTCCCCATTTCCTCGGCAGTCCGCTTTTTGTTCTGCCACCACCACCTTCCTTCCCTGAAATTTGTGTCATGCGTTGGCTTTTCCTGTCCGCCACTCGTTTTGCTTTTTTCTCTGGCTTTAATTTCTGTTTGCTGGGAAAGTAAAACAAAGCGAGAGTTGTTGACTTTTGATTCTGGCGATGGCTGAATGGCTGAATGGTTGGGTGCCTTGTGGGTGGGGGTCGTCTCCGGTTAAGCGGGGTTAAGGGGGCCAAGAGGGCCCTTGAGAGGGTACGTGCCAATGACCAATGTTACGCTCTAATTCATATGCAATATGAGCTCGGGAACTCGGGAACTTTCAGGGGGAAAAGGAGAAGTAGTGTTTAACTTTATTAGGGTAACAACTAAGAAAGAACAAATCAGCATAATTTCTAATAATGAATTTAATAAATTTTATGAAAAGACCAACATCTTGGTTATTTTATAGATTCATCAGAGAGCTAAAAAACTAAAAGCTATATAAAAATAAATTTTTTCTTGCGCCAGCTTATTATCCTTTTAGCCTGTCTGTTCTGTATGTTTAACCCCTGCGCTGTAGTGTTTTAACTTATATAATTCCTCACATGTTTTGACACATTTCTTAATGGCACCCCACACACGGACACTCGCCCAAAGAAACAGGTAAAAAAGGTGGAAAAAAAGGAACCCAGAGGCAAGACAAAATGAACAAATGCAAACACAAAGCCGAGGAGACAAGAAGAGAAATGATATTGTAATTGGCAATCGTTGTTGTGCATAAATCACATGCATAAATTTCCGACCTGAAGGCATATTCCACAAAGGCGAAAGACCCTTACCTTAGCCATATCCTTATCCCTCTGCAGCGCCTCCCCTGCATACAACGTCGTTAGTTGAACTCGAATGTTTTCCAATTGGAAAATTTTTCATTAACTAATTGAACATTTTATGGCTGCCGAGGAGGGGAAATGGAGCGCGGCCAGGATATGCAAGGAGTCGCGGAGAGGGGCTACAATGGCGCCAATATTGAATGGCAAACAGAAAGGAAAACCCCAGTCCCCATTTTCCCATTTTCCAGCTTGCCACCTCTCAAAAAAACAGGCCATGGCAAGACAATGAACGGACAATGTTAGACAGCCAGGACACGAAAGGACGATGGCCCAAATGGGCAAACAAACACAGAGGAACATCGAGCTGACATCCTGGTGGTTGTAGTGTAAGTGTGTGGTGTATCTGTGTGTGGCCACAATAATTTACGAGCACACGCTTCGCTTCCGTTTTACAGATACTTTTTGACTTTCGGGGAGTATTTGGATTGCTATATGTTTTAACAACGCCTAAGGGTATTTCCCCGTTCGTATAAAGGAAATTTGTAAAAACCAATCAGCTAATAAATGTATATCACTAATTCAAAATATTTTTTCAAGGTTTTTAGAGTACATTTTTCTACTTTATTATTTAAATAACTAATAGTATTTACGCATTTGCTTTTATGAATATTCAAATACCGATTTATTGTTATTTTTTTCGCCATATATCAAAATCAATGTGCCCTTACGGCGCCAATTTATTGAACTATCGTAAAAATTTGAATATTTTTTGTAGATATTTATGGTTTATATTTATTGTCTTAACACATTGGCGTATCGTTACATTTGCGTAAGTAAATTTATGAAAATTTTCCACGAACTTTCAGACGTCATAAGGTATTCCCTTGGTTCATCATTATGGCGACGGAGGTTTTGTTCTCCCTTTAATATACAAATAATGTTGGAAATTTGCATAACTGTCTGGTCTGGTTTTGGACTGGGTGTCTTCTTCGGTGTTCCCAACCGACTCTTCTCCATTTCCCTCCCTCTGGCGGCCACCCATTCCATTATCCTGGCGGATATTAAACATTAGCGCGTGCTGGACACATCCTCGGCCACCCGACGACTCCTGCCACCAAAAATAATTAAGGTGAAAATTGCTGTCGACACGCAAACCCCAAACGAATCGAAAAGGGGACAAAGGTATGAAGCCAAACTGAGGCAAAAACCAAAACTGAAAATAAATTTTTTTGTGGCTCAGAGACTCTGAGAAATGACCAGAAAAAATGAGAGAAAAAAGCAGCTGATAAACCGGACGATTGGAGATGACTAATGAAACCTATTAGCCCTGTGACAGATGAGTTAAAGACGCTGGGAGCTGTGACCGCGATGATGGATAAGCTCATTAAAGACAAAGGCCCCGGGATCATTACCGATCATTCGGTAGCGGCTCCTTCTATGCTGACCCCCGGATTAATTGAAATCCGCCGGTGGTCAAGCATTTTCCCCTCCAAAATCAAAGTGATAAGCTCATTTCTGACATTTTCTTTATCAGTCTAGTGGAGTCGAATCAATCAAGCCAGCAGACTGAGTCCATTCACGGCGTCTGTGGGCACTCGGAAATTCCACTGGCGCTTCAAAGGCTTCGGCATCCGCTGGTTGAGGAAGAAACTCCGGCCATAGTCGACGGGCTTCAGTCTCCTCTCGTAGCCCTCTGGCAGATCGTCCACATGACAACTGATCTGCAGATACTCCTGGGAGTCGTTCACCATCAGTTTCTCTATGGAGCACTTTCGGGGGATTAAAAAGCAATAAAATGACCTTTGAGTCTAGCTTACATTATCTGCCAGATGCACAAAATCGTCTTGGATCTTTTGAATTTCTTGACAGCGAGTGGCCAGAACGGCTGCTTAAAACACGTTAACTTACAATACAGTAATCCATTTTTGTTTCTAACTTAAAACTTACACTGCTTTGGATTTCTGTAACTGTCGATTAAGCCCTGAGCTAGAAAGGATAACGCAACGAATAGAAGCGCGAGGCACCGTGAATTTGGACTCATTTTGGAATTTCGTTCAATTGAGACTCAAGACTGTTTGTCGAATTGATAAAATTGTAGGCACTAGAAACAAGGCCACTCAGATGAAATAAAGTCAAAATATTATTTAAGCGACTAAGTGACTAAGATCTTTAAATGCTTGGTTCTTCTCAAATTGTTATCGCTGTTTAAAATTATAAAATGAATAGGTAGAGATATTATTTTAAGAATCTTCTTAGATTTTGCTTGGTTTTCTCCAGAAATCAGTTCTTATCAAAATCAAACAAAATGAGTTTAGGGCGAATTGGCGCTAATCAAAACCTCTCGGCTTTTGCTCTAGAGCTGGTAAACTTTTCCAATTGGCCATAAAAATCGACAGAAAATGGTTTGACGAAGAGCATCGTAAACGAAAACAAATAGATAAGACATTTTATAAGCACTTCTCAACAAACGAATAGTAAACAAATAGAAAACGCAGGCCCTTATATGGAAATTTGGCCAGAATTTGGGTTCACCAAACAAGTTTCATAATTTGCATGTCGCATTCGAAGAAAAGTTCTCGGCATTGATAAACTTTTCCGATTCGCCATAAAAATCGATAGAAAATCCTATGGAAATTTTCGGCTTTCTGTGTCAGTGCCGAATATCGAATATCGCATAATGTCTGAAGTCTGGCCGATGTCTGCGATGTCTGACGTGTGCTGGTGGGTTTCTGGGCTTGGCCAGATTATTGTTACTTTTATGATTTAATTTCACACGAATTTGTATTATTTCGGTGCAATTGTTTTGTGCGTCGTCGCATTTATGGTGTATCAGTGGTTTATGGTCTATGGCTTTTGGGTTTTGGCCAAGGCAAAGCGTTCGGAGAGATTTCACAATCCGAAAGCCAAAAACCGAGGGACTTGTTAGCCCAATTAATAATTAATTTTGGCCGTAGTTAGAGGAGATGATGAAGTCTTTGGTGTGGGAGGCCTTGGCTTTCTCTGCGCCTGCCCACAGCCGAGATTTAATTAATTGCCGCGTAAAATTAATTTCATTTCAATTGTGCAGTCGCATCATTAGCAGTTCGTACCCCCCGAAAATAGTCGCGACCCGAAACCTGCTGAGTAAGCAATGATATCGTTTGTAAGTTTTGTAAGTTGCCCCCATGCCATCGACATCCCCGATCCCCAGCCACTCTCAAGTGCCATATCGTTTCTACTTCGCTTCGAGTGGGCTTGAAAGGTGATTAACGCGATCATAGAAATGATGTCGGAGGAGTACCGCACTGGGGGCTCATCTTTCCAACACCTGAAGTGGTACAGGGAAACGGGAATTTAATGAAGCACTCCACTGGGAGAAAATATCACCCGAAATGCTAATCACTTAATTCAATTTAACATCTAAAATTAAAATGAAAGTCCTAAAGAACTTTTGTGACTAACGGCTTTATAAGCATCTATGAAGTAGTATATTAACAGATAAAACACTACGATTTTTGTCGTGAACAACACACGCTTTCAATCTTATTTGCCCAGAAATTGAAAGCGATCGAACCAATAGACTCTCCATTGTGGCAAATAATGAACGTTATTACTATCAATAACAATAAAAATACTTCGAACCCTCTAATGTCAATTTTATTAGGCAGCAAAGGATGAATCTTTAAGATAGTACGGGGAGGTTATTAGGATATAAACGATAAAAGAGAATACACTTGTGACAAGCATTGTTTATTTGTTTATTTTCGACAAAATTAATATAATGAATGTTTTTCTTTAGAAGTTCAAAATGATTTGCGAATAATATAGCTTTTTCTCGCTGTGTCGTAGATCGTTAGATGCTTAGATCATGACTCTTTCTTTCTGCGCTTGCGCACGCGCTAAATGTCAAAAAAAGTGCCCATGAAGCTCGGGAAGAATCAGCCGCCTGCTGTTCGCTCTCCGCCATGCCACGCCCCCCGCCCTCACCTGAAAGTGACACGCCCTCAGGCGGGCCGCCCACTTGGAACATGTCGAATCATTCATTCAACGCAACGAAATGTGGGCTGCGAGGTGTTGAAAGGCGAGAGGCGAAAACCGAAATACAAAATCCGAAATCCAAAAGGCATTTTGTGTGCATTTGTAATTTGTGGAGCTGCAAACAGCACTGTGCGCTGTCATTATTTTCTGTAACATTTAGCAAAATCATTAATAATTGTTGCCGCCGCTGCAGCGACACAGATACGCACTTAAAAATTGTCAGACGACAGTGACTATGCCTTGGTGTTAACTTGATTAGCATTCGCATAAATTCGCATTCGCAGTTGCATCTTGGCTGCATTTGCATAGAATGCACATTTCGGGGACCCAATTATTCGGGTTAACTAAAAGTCTTCTGATCTTGATCGCCTGGGTTGTTAGATGGAATTCGAGGTGGCCCTGCCCCAATTCCAATTCCCCTGGCTGAGATTTCAATTACCCTCGCATTATGCAAACAAATAAATTCGAACGATAAGGTTAAGCCGAAGAAATTATGAAAATATTTCCCAGAAAATGCGCAGACAAAACAAATTGCCGCGTAATCTCTGGGACCCTCGCTCTTGGAAGAAATAACAACTCCAGGTTGACAATGCACGGCCCGAATAAATCGGAATCATTTGGGAACTTGTCCTTCTTTATCGGCAAGTGCCGCCAAGTGGAATCAATCAAGCGGAGAACCATTTCCTTGGAGGCTCTCAGATCGTGTTTTTCATTTTATTTCGATTCCGATTTCGAAGCGTGACAATATTTTGGCCACAATTCAAACGAACTGATCTCGAGGGTCTTCGGTGGGCAATTAATCATGTCGAGCTGGCCGATAAGTTCTGCTCGGTCGAGTGCAGTGAATTTCGGGGGGAGAGTCCTCGAATCTCCGGTCTCATAACAGGTAGTACCCTTCGACATCGATCTTTGTGTGAGGTAAGAGTTGAAACAGGGGCTTCCATAAATCCCGCAGATATCGCTGGAGGGAAAATCAATTACTCTGCAAGGATGTGCGCCTCCAATTTGAATATTTATGGTGAACTGATCGGATCTCGACATAAAAGCGCCAAAATTGATACATTACAGGTTTTTTTTTAGGTGAATTTTGGAAAAAACGTGAGTGAGGAGGATATAAAGGATATATATTTCACTTATAAAGGGAAGTAAGTAGAGTTTAAGTTGATTACAGAAAGATCTAAGGATGGTATATAATCGTATGTGTATAAAACACTTCAATATTAAACTAAATTTAGATTTATGTGCATAAAAATCGAAAAAATTGTCCAAATATGAAAAGTTATACC
Source organism: Drosophila simulans (assembly GCF_016746395.2). Classification (NCBI taxonomy): domain Eukaryota; kingdom Metazoa; phylum Arthropoda; class Insecta; order Diptera; family Drosophilidae; genus Drosophila; species Drosophila simulans. The sequence continues at coordinate 3,575,017 of NC_052522.2, forward strand.
TCGTTGTGCTCAGATCTTTATCCTTTACAAACACAAATCAATTTGCAAAAAAATGTGAAAAAAAAAATTTTTGACCATTTTCGCAAATTTTGATGATGGTACCCCTTACAAAAAAGTCAAAATTTGGGTGAAAATTTTTTTTTCAAAATCTTTTGAAAAGTGATTTGTGTTTTTTTCTTAGGTTGTTAGGAGCAAAAAACAGTGCTTCCTACAGCGATGTCTCAATTTGACTTAGTTATGACATAATAACTGAAAAACACGCCTTTTTGTCTTTGTTGTGAAGACAAGAAAATTGCCCCATTTACTTTAATTTAACTTAAAGCGCCATAGATATTCTAAAGCACCTTAATCATAATATGCATATTTAAATCCCCAGAGCGTTCATAGCTTCGCACTCGACAGCTTCATTCTAGGCCAAAAGCGTTATAAATTGGCTGGCATTTGTCAACCGGCGAACGGAGTCAAGTACGGGCTTGGAAATGTGTCTTTGGCATATCTCACGGATGCCAAACGTAACACAAGCAGCTCGAGAGCAAACAAAAGCGCGAAGACAAACAAATTCGAATGTATCTGAGTATCTCGGCTTGTATCTGCAGACGTCTGCGGTGGCATTAATGGCAAATTTGCACGAAGTCAATAGCGAAAGCCGGGGAATACTACAGTCAATTATCGGTGGCGTCGAATATGGACGAATGTATCTGCGAGTGTAGATACTTTCGTATCTGAGTAGGTATGTTGATGTTTTTGTTTTTCCACCTGCGTGTGGCGTTGCTGTTGTTTTTTCCACTTACTGCCACCGTGTACGCAAAAGTGTCTGGCCCTCTCTTTCTAACCGCATGCCCCGTCCCGCTCACTCATTGTATCTTGTATCTCGTGTCTCTCGCTCTTTTTGTCGACCGCCGATTGGCTGGCTTTTGAGTCTGCGCCGCTTTCCGGAGAGGCCACACCTCTAAAAACCCCCACAGAAAACCACGTTTGCGTGTTATTCCAGATACTTTTGGCCCCCCTGCACCAACCATTTTACCCCCCCGCGCGGAAAACATAAACTTGTGGCTCCCTAATGGCCAAAAAATAAGGAAACCAGGGGGATGAGTCGAAATGAAAATGGCTTTTATGTGTGGCGTGCGTTGGGGTAATTTTATGATTCAGGGAATTACACAGGGAAATGACAGTCCTCGTTCTTCTTTTGCTTTCCACCTGGAATATGTAGATACAGATACCTTTTAATTGTCGCTCTATTGATTTCCCCCAAAGAAAGCACATAAGCTGACTTAATTTATGCTTTAATTCTATTTAATTATGTTTTTTTACCATCTAAAACTGCATGAGGTCTATGAAAGATTCGCGTGTTAGCTGGACAGTTTTTATTTTGTTTAGGCTCTATCTAAAATGTGTCAAACCTAATGAACGGTGTAGTAAAGCGGTTTTAATGGGGGAGGTTTTGTTCGGGGATTATGCTTTGTATGTTTCTGATTTATTACTCCTTAAAAGCTACCAATTTTATACCTTCAGTTATAAAACTTATAAAAAGTATAAAGATTTAAGAATGAGGTCCTTAAAAATCACTTTGTCGGATAAAAGTTCTTTATTAATCAATTAAATGAAATCGAAGCCATGTGTGTAGATTTCATTACAGCTATCCTTTCATACAAATAAACATTTAATTGGAATGTTCTGTAAATTTAAATGATGTTCTAATTAATCGAATACTAATAAAATTTTTATTTTAAAACTAATATTATTTATTTATTTGTTACTGAATAGTCCATAAAGGACTTAAAAAGTTTAATTTCTAACCTCCTTAGTCTATTTCGAGATCCTTTCTGAACAGGGGTTACTGTTTTTTCACCCATTACCACCTCTACCGCAGGTCAAATCTAAAATGGCGAATCCCAGGCGGTTCATTCAATTAAAATCGATCGCAGCTCTTATACTCCAGTGCCTCCAATAAGATCAGCTGGCTGGAACACACCTGAGAGTCGGATATAAGAGCGACAGATCACCTGGGCCGAAAGTCGCGGAGAGCGATCCAGGTGAGCGGAACACCTGGTGAGCAGAGTATCCGACAGATACAGATACGAAAGGTGAGCGAGAGCGGCGCAGAGCGGGCAGTGGAGGGTTAAGCGGCGGGGGTTAAGCGGCAGCTAGCTGACTGGCTTTCTGACTTTCGAGGCTCGTCTGCGCGAAACCCGCGCTCGTCCAATCAGTACGAACTCGGTTCCCGCCAGCGCAGTAACAACTTCGCCGACGAGCGCGTGAATCGCCTAAATATCCACTCAAGCTACACAGAAAATAAGTTATAAATTAAAACCAGCAAGTGCCTTACCATTATCTGTAGAATATTGCAACGAATTTACTGCCCATATATACAGCATATCGAGAGGAACAAGAGATACAGATACAAATAAGATACAAGCCGAAGCTCATCATCGAATGCGGAAGTGAGCGAAAGCCGGCGGCTTTTATTAATTTTTGCAATTAACGCAAAGGATACAAAAAATCAGTGTGCAAACAAAGGGAAACAAAAGAGTGAGAGAAAGTGATCGAGTGCCTTCATTTGCATATCCTTGCAAATTAAATTAATTTAACAACAAATATCAAAAAGCAATTGAATAATAAGAAAACGTGCCGCAATGTCTGTCGCTCGCAGTGCCATGTCAAGCTGAAGTATTCAATAATAATCCCGAAATTCGAATCCAAATCCGATTTTGAATTCGCATCCGAAATTGATTAATCACTGTGCCTTGAACTGATCGTGACTCGTGAGTCAGAGCAGCGCCATTTAATTGTCCGCAAACACAAAAGTACGGAGCCCAGTTGCAAATTGTCGGGTTAAATATTGGTAGAATATCGGTAGAATCGGTGGCATCCCCTTCCCCGCCAGGCATTCCCCCTGGCCCACAGTCGAGTGAAGAAGCTTCATGCGAAAAACGCCGCTTAAATGCATACGGATATCATAATTGGTGATCAGTTTGCCGCCAACAATAACTACTGGGTGATGCAGGTGAGTTTGGTTACCAGAATATTTTATTAAAAGCTGCAAGACATGCTAGAAATTCCATCGAAAAGATCTAGAAACCTTGAAAAAGAAGAATGTGTGTTTTTAAACAAGGATGAATACATCACAAAGTGTTTAAATATCGTAACCATTGGCCAATTAATTTCCAATTACTGGTTCCTTGTCAAACCCAATTCAAACGAAACAACAAAAACCTTACGTACCATAATTATGATAAAATGCGCTAATTAAGCCGCTTTTATTGCAAATTAATTTTAGCCAAATTTGACAACAATAAGCGAGCACACAACAAATACGAGAGCTTACAAATGACATGAAAAACACCTTAAGCCCAACAACTTCCGCTTATCAAAATGCAAATCTTGAACAGACCAGATTCTTGCCGATTTTTGTACGAATTCGAGTACGAGTATAAATAAAACGCACGCGGCAATCACAAATTACAATAAAACCGAAAACAAATTAGCTCGATTATCGATTGAGATGAGGAGTTGAACTGCGGAATTTTTGAGTGTTCTCGAGTGTGTTTCCACAGAGATTAACACCTTGGATTTCCTCAGGTGTTCCTTCGCTTCCTTCGCCGTTTTTTCCCCATTTTTTTTTTGTTTGTCAAATGCGACAATCGATTTGTAAATCTTGTTATCACCTGCAGGAACTCTCGGCTCTTAAAGCCGTTCTCAAATACACGGTCGGTTAACTCTTTTGAACTCATCCACACTTTTCACGCGTTCCGCAGGGAAACTGTGGCGATCACAGCCCATCCGATGCGATGCGATCCGCACTCCTCCTTTCGATATCCATGTTTGCAGCCTGTTTTTCTGTTTTCCCGGCTTGTTTGCCTCAATTGTTTGACTCGCGCTTACTTGCGAAGCTCTGGGTAAATATTTGCCCCCAACACTTTGCCAATGTGCCAAGTGTCCCCAACTGACTGACGAGATGGTTTCAACACGGTTCCTACCCGGGAATATCTATAGCTATAGCCGATCATCGACTGGGCGGCATTGATCGATGGTATTGGATAGTATGAGAACATAATTACAATCGGCAAGGGTACATACGCATGAGTAATAGGTCTTTCCGAGGAACTGTTTATCCTGTTTATTGCTGAATGTCAATAAATACTTTAGAGTAATGAAACTGATCGCACAGAATTATCAAAGTAATCGACTATAGGCTAAGCTTTCAGGCTATACTCATTGACCATGAATTAATTTTTCAAAGTAGACGTGATTTTCTATTAACAATAATCTTGAGCCTCGATTATCTTTCTTATAAATTTTATGATGTGTAGGCTATCTTCCTAAATTTTCCTATCATTCCCTGTCTTATTGCCTTATCTGAGCATTTTACAACCGTTGGTCTACCAGCCTTACGCCCATTGATAAGTTCAGTTTCCCGCAGAAAGTCTAGCCTTGCTCAACAAAAGCTCTGGGTTGAGTGCCTCCAGCTGCGCTCCTCGGAACACTTCCTTCCCCCAGAGATAAGGATCGGTACTCAGGGAACCTCAGGGAAACAGATATCCATACATAGGTACAGACGAAGAAACCCGAGACATTGGCGATTCCGGGTAAAAAGGCATCGTAAAAGAGCTGGGTGTTCGACAAGTGTTGTGCTTGTTCCGCCTGTCACCATCAATGGCTGCACTAATTAGGCATGTGTTGTCAAATATTTATACACAGTCGCAAAAGTTCAAAGCGCTGTAGGCCCCCTTTGGCCCCCTGGAAGCCCCATCCACTTCCTCCAGATAGTGTGAACTTTTGGGTGAGGGGGCGGACTTCTTCCGTTTTCCACTGATTTAGCAGATATGACGAGATATGGTAAGGTAATTCCCACGACTCACGGAGATTATGACGAAAAACTTTCTTATTTTATGGCTCAGAACGAAATTAGTTTACGATCGGTTACAGGGAATTAGCTGCAACGAGTATCCAAGTATCCGAGTATCCGAGTATCTGCGTATCGGATACATTCAGTGAATAATGGAAGTAATCAAGCACGTAGCCAGGCGGTTATAGCGCCGACTTTTGCGGCTCTGATTAATGACCCTGAACCATTGTGCTTCAATCGTAAATAATTAAATATAGATAAAAATCAGATAACTTAAAGTTGGAGCTTTTGAAAAGAGGGGGAAACTACCGCCAGCACGGGCCGAAGAATTATGCAAATTATTTAAGACTAAACGAAACTTGCAGTTGCTCCAGTGATTTGTCAATAAAAGACATTTTCAAATATACCAAATGAAACGTATATGAGTTTATAGCCAATCTTAATCAATAGAAAATATTTGCATTTGCGAATCGGAATCAGACAAAGGCGGCCGCCTTCAAAGAATTAAAATCGGTGCTGAAATTAAACAAGAATTACAGCCCCGTGCAATTGCTTTGCCGTCTGCTCATCTGAGCCATAAAAAATCGTGGCAAATTAGATAGAAAACGGCCGAATAATGGTCCGATAAGATAATGATGTGCCTAGTAGACTTTCCATTTCAAAATGAGTTCAAGATTGGATCGAGCCCCCGAACAAAACACCGATTGCCAATTACACACCGTCCAGACAATGGCAGTTAAATAATAACTGGAGTAAGCCATGAAAACAGTTGGCCAAAATCTCATTAAGGCCCAGTGGGAGATCGCCCATCGATCGATCGATTCCTATGCAAATCCCGCCAGTAATTTCTGTTTCCTCCATCACAATGCCAAGTTTTTAGTGTCTAGTCTTTGCCATATTTTGATTTCGCCAATTCATGCAAATGAAAACGAAAACTGGCACACAAATGCGCCAAAAATGGCACAAAAAAGTTGGGGAAAAAATATCATTTATTTGCAGCCAGTTTTGATTGATTCGCCGCCAGGCCAAGTTGGAGGTCAATCGTGCCGCGAGAATCAATCACTCACAAGCCACTGGGTGCACATAGAATTTGCGGTTTTCTAGATAGCCTATTATTGGGAATCAAGGAGTTATAGTTGCAAGCAGAACTGTATTATCCTTTAACAGTATTAAAACACCTTCTTTAATTTCTTCGCATACCCTTTGTCTGAAATCATAAAATCGACTATCCATCAATTTGGATTTTTTAAAAGCTTTTCAATAGAATCCTCACCATTGATTTAACCCAATTCGAGATCTTGTTCCCTCCTTTCTTACCCAAAGTTTATGGCACGTGAGTGAGCATTTATTGACCAAAGGCAACCCTTTTGACCGGCTAATTTCAACATTTTTTCCACTCTGCAAAAGTATCACCTTAAATTTTTGATAGATTGCCGGGCCTAAGGCACAAAAAAAGGAGAAACATGTTTGACTTCGGCGAATTATTGCGGAAACTAGTTTGCCCAAAAATAAGAAAAAAGGCTTTTATGCTCACAGAGGTGCTAAAACCCCCGCAACATTGAAGCGCAATTCGTTTCGTGTTTGATGGGATCAAAAGCTCAGCGGATGACAGCGAATGGAATGAAATAATTTTTATTTAAAGCTCTGATGCCGCATTAAGATCAATTATTTGATTATGAAACAAAATCTGCGTGAAATCTTCGAATAGTTGACCCAAGCCGATGTCAAATGCCGGCGCTGTAAATTTCAATTTCGCCTCGAATTCATTTCAACAACAAGGTGAGAAAAAAAAACACATTTGATCGGGGGGCGATGATAAAGCCATCATCGGATGGTCTCCATCGCTCGATCAGCGCGATCGGTCGTAAGGCCCCAACAAAGGTTCAAACAAACCAGTCCGACACGAAATCAAATTGCAAATTTAAATTGAAATCGAAATCACAGCACATTTCGTAAGGCACTATTGTGTATAATCCGTGGACCGATGGGCGATATCCCATCCCAGCCGCATATGCGTCTAAAAACACTTCAATTCACGTTATGTGCTTACTTAACTTTTATCACCTGGCCGAGATTTCTATGATCGATCGCTAATTGCCAGTGTACAGAAAGGTACTCGAAATGGCTATAAGTCGAGAAGAAGCGCCAGGTACGAGTGGCCAGCATTGAGATCTCTTCTGGGCAATTGACCCACTAATAGGGCCTGTCAATAATCGCCTTTTGGCCATTGAACTCTCGGCTCTGGCCCCTACAAATTTCCTGAATAACACAAATTAATTGCCCGCAAATCCTGTGTCCGACCGATCAGCGTTTATTCAACAGTTTCGTTTCAAATATTTATTGATTCCACACAATCTACATGTTGCGCATGCCAGTTCAGTTCAGCCACCAATGGGTTAAGAGCCCCTCGACATGGCTGAACGCTTTTCCAGCTCTGATCGGAAATTGGTTTTGTAGGCCCTGGGTTTCAGGGCACTTCCTGTGCTATGTTATTTGTAGTGTTCTGTTCATAGCTTCACTGGCCACCCCAATATATCCGAATATTATGATTGCCTAGCGTGAAATTGTGAGAATATTTCCCAAACGACGCGTCAGCGACATCAATTAATGTTTTATTATGCATTCCTGTTTGTCCCTCAAGGATATCCAGGGATATTCAATATCCCAGTGATATGCAATAGCTGTGCGAATGGTTTTATGCAAATGTGAGTGAGCGGGGGTGGAAAACTAGTTTGTAAACTCCAAGGAAGTGTCAAAATGTGGTGGAAAACTGCTGTTTCCCTTCACTTGGAAGCAGAATAAACGTTGGTCATTATTCAGTGTTTAACTGCCGTAAATAAAGAGATGACAAAACCTCTAAATTCTCTGTGGCTGAATTTCCACGTAAACAAATTCAATATCACATACAGACTCCATTAAATCCGCTTTCAAATAACGATCGCTAGAACCCACTAAACCAAATCGCTCTCAATAGCAAAATGGCGCGCTAGACTGGAACACTGAATAGTAAATAGTAAATAGCGACTACAATAACCATATAAGCATATCAATATCAGTCAGTTTCGAGTGACTTGTCATTAGAATAAATAAACTTATATATAGGCAAAGGCAAATAGGAATCACATTTAAAGTCAGCCAATAATGAAAATAGATACACACACCAGCGGCCAGCACAATCGACAGCTAATAGTCAACAACATCAGTCAGCCGGGCAGATATGTAAAGTAAAATAACTAAAAAAAAAATAAATAAAATACTTAAGAGCCGGGGAAAAAAACTGTCGCAAATTGCGGTCATTCGTCATGCGCACATGAGCAGAACGACGGCAGCAACATCGACGGCACGGCAGCGACTGTGTGGCAAAACGCTCGGCAAATGGCGGCGAGCCAGTGGAGGGGTGGGCGGATTTTAACAGGGGAGCCGCAGCCGTCCAAGAGGGGTGGGGGGTACCGAAGCGGTACAGCAGCAACGTGCCACTCATTAACTTTAATAAGCTTACTCTACAATCATAAGCATATTTAAATGTTTTGAAGTTTGTCTCTAGTTGTCTATAAACTTACTACAATATATATTGTATATAATTGAGATGAAAATTACTAATCCCCCTTTTCGCCGCCTCTGGCCTTTCTCTCCCAGCTCTAGCTGCTGTTTTTTCTCTCCTCCTAAGTTTTTGCTTTGTTTCAAGCTATGAAATGTGTTTTGATTTGCTGCGCTTGCGGGGCTTAGGCTATAGCTCTGCCGACTTTTGGTTGGACGCTTCCAGCGGGTGTTATCGAGCAGGGGGAGAGGGGGGCGGTGGGTGGCACTGGCCGTGGGGCAGGGGCTCAGCGGCGAGGGGGCCGTCTCAACATGGCGACGCTGACTTTTGCTGCTTAATGGTGCTTAACAGCCGTCGAGCGGAGCGGACTGAAAAGCTGAACAACTGAGCGAATGCGTGACACTGCGCATGTACCGCTCAACGGGAAGTATCTGTATCTGTACATAGTAGCTATATAAAATGGCTATCTGAGTGTGTATCGGTGAGTACCTAGGAAGACAATTGCGCTGAAACCGTTAGAACGAGGAAAACGCCATTTTGGCTAAGCCACAACGCTTAAAAGGAATTTAAACGCAATAAAATAAAAGACGCTTTTGAAAACAGTTTATTGCTACAATAACATTTATTTAAATGCCCACTAGCTTTAGGGCCAAATAACTAAAATACAAAGGCACATCTAGTCATTTATTAGTAGGTGAGTCATTAGTCAGTCATTAAATTCGAATTTAATGCTTTTAATTGTACAATTTTCAATATATCTGTAATTTGTATGCAGTTGAGCATAGGTTGTTTTATAAAACTTCGACTATTGAACTATTTATATTTTAGGTATTTCGCCAATTTTAATGCACATATATTTGCTCAGTGGATTTTTTGAAGAATTGAACACCGTATCCATTCCCAAATCAATTCCATTGAGCAATTTGTCGACCATTTCGAGTCCAAAAACAATTCGATACCGAACTCCAGCGGAGTATCTTTTCCCACCTTTCCCTGCCAGCCGAAGATATTGGCCTATTGTTTGGTCTTCGACCGTTGTTATGATGGCTATTAACGCTATTATTATGAAAATTTTCAGCATCATTGATTTTTGTTACCGATTTTCTAATTTAACCAAATTATTGTTTATTCCCTCGTCGTCTGGCCGTTGATTTATTTCATTTTGCCTCTTGGACTTGTATCTATTTTGGGAGTTTTGTTTCAACTCTTTGTCCAAGTCTCACCCACCTGGCCCCCCTGGAGCCCCTTTGCCCAGGAACTTCTGCCGGCCATGTCCATTTGGGATTCGAGTTTTCTGTTAACTGGTTGCGTAAATATCGCTTGGCCTCAATGAAATGCCTTCACACACTCGCAGCCCGATAAACAGACTCATAGATACGAAGACTTTTTCCTCAATGAAATGCCGAAAATTAGCATAATCCGCGCCAGCCTTTCTCGCTGGGCTTACACTGGGCTACAAAATATTTTCTGATAGTAAGAAAAATATCAAATACTTTACAGACTTATGAATATCTAATGTATATACGAAGTAAAGCTTATATCAACGGCAGAACATTATATATAGTTCGAACTATGAAAACACTTCAAATTACCCCGAAAGACTTTCTTGTAGTACAGTGTTCTCTGATAGGCGGCACACGCAGAGGGAAAATAAAAGCGAAACCTGTTCGCGTTTTAAACGAAAATCTTGTCGGACATGATGTTCCCCTCGGGTGGAGTGAATACGAAAGATTGGAGTTGGGATGAGGGGTTCTCCATGGGCTGCTGCGGTTATTTGTTTGTTGGTGTCAAAGCTGTCACATATTTTATGCGACGGAGTCGGGGGTTCAAGGGGTCAGAGAGCCCCACACGCATCCAGGTTCCCCTCGCATGAGCCCCCCCTCAAAATCACTGCACATGCATTTTAATTTCCCAGTTGTGGGTAATTGCCTGGCCCGTCCCCTTGGGCCATCATGCCGCATTTGTCTCAGGCTAGAGAGCTATGATTTCTTACCAACCGATTCTGCGAATCGTGATTGCAATTGGCTGTTGGCGGGGAACGGGGCTATAATGTCCAGGCCAGACATATGTTAGCCTTATAATTTATGCCCCTGTATTCTGCGCGATTTTTGTTTATTAATTGTGCAAGCCGATCGTCAAAATATTTGCGCCCCCGGGCGATCCTTACTTTAGTTTATTTGTTTTTAAAAAGCACCACAATCTCTCCAGCCCGCTGATCTCGCCCCGCAATTTATTTAATTGCATAGAACGCGGATTGCCCAAGGTTGCCGATAATTTATATGTCACAGTTAAATTAAATGCATTTAACACGAGAATTAAGCAAATAAACAGCAGACTCGAATAATTGGGAAGCGAATTTCTTGCTTTGTTTATATTCCTCCGTTGCTAATTAAACTCATTTGGGTGGATCGTTAAAATAAATCAAACTGAAGGCGGGATGCTGTAAGGGGTAATAAGTGAAATTAGCTAAATGAGCCATAAACCAAGCTCAGTTAGTGCTGAATGTAAATTATAAGTCGCTGCCGAAAATGAAAGTGAGTGAGTTGATGGGATGGGGAGATTGAAAGTTAATTAGCATACAAGTATAGAGTTGTTTAATAAAATTTAAATAAGGTTCAATTTGAATTCAATTTTCAATTTGTAGTATTCAGTTTCCCACTCCTCAAACGTTGTCATATTTCCACTCAACCAAAGTCAGCTACTAAGCGCTCTATCTCGCCTAATTAAATGTCGCAAAATAAATGCTTAATTGGACAGATAGACTGCTGAATGAGCAGGTGATATAGCCGAGTTTTCTGGATGGGGTAACCGATCCAAACAGAAGTCGAGAAATGTTAAACAGTTGATGTCTGCTGGCATTTTAACTTGCCACACAATCTGCATATGCGACTGCCAACTCGGCACACATGCGGCTGATATTTGAACGGCAGTCAGACGAAATAGATATGTGCCAAAAGATTTTGACAGGCCAACTATCAATTCATATCGTTAATGTGGCAAACTTCTCCCTGCTGCAAACCTAATTGAAATGTCGATAAGGCAAACGTTTTGACAACTTGACAGCTGCCTAAAATCCAAATCGAGGTAAGACCAAAGAGTCGAAACGCCGAAATGCGAATAAGCCCAGAGACCCAACTGGAAATGTCACTTCGAAGAAGTTACTGCCTGGCCCACATTGCGTATACGCGGCGTTGACTCATTGTCTTCTAAGCACTCGCATATGCCGCAATTTGACCCAGTTTCTGCTACAATAAGAACCCATGAGTCATGGCAACTCCAGTTTTGGATGTCCCAGCTGCCTGGGCTCCTTTGAAGCATTTGCGAAATTTATGCGCACAATATGCGAAATTTATTGTAATGACAATCGCTTAGTGCATAATTCGCTTCCCGCCCCCTTTTGCAGTACATTTTTTGCTGAGCAGGAAGCGGGCAATCAACGTGGCTTGTTTTGTTGTTTGTCGTTCGGCTTTTGGGTTTTATTTTTTGGATGCAGCTGCTCCAATTGACGCCCACCTGCAGGAAAAAACGATCTGACGTCAAAGTGGGCTGAGATGTGCATAAATCAAAGTGAGAATTAAGTGTCCGGGCAGTAACATAACAAATAACACATATTTTCAGGTATCTTTTTACGCACAGATTTTGAAACTTATTATCTTTTCAAGATCTGAAGTACTGAAAATTAAAAAAATGCCTAAAGGGTAAAATCTGATGTCATTGAATTGATATGCGCATAAATCCAGATGCACGCATTATTCTACAAGTACTGTGTTGAAATACTCGCTTCATATTATTTATTTTATTTTTTATCCAAATTCTTGTTTGCAAAAGCCCAAATCAGCCCTCACATCTGAAATCCTTCATTTCGCAGGTGTCAGCCTCGGATTTTCAGTGTGTACCTCTCATTTTCACTGAACAATGTGCATCATTAACGCAAAATGCCTGTTGCTGCCGCATTGTGAGTGCCTTTTTGCGACTCGTTAACAAAAGCGCAAATATTTTAAGCTTACATTTTGTTTTGTTTCCTTTTTTTGGTTTTGTTATTTTTACAAATATTCGGAGACTTAATGAAGTGCGATTCAGATTCGCAGGCGGGTGTAGGAGATCGGCAAATGTGTATTAAGTTTATTTTTGTGGTCTCGCCAAATGAGGAAGTTGAAAAGTTTCAGCAAGTGAAATACCCCCTCAAAAACCCCACAAATTCCCCTTGGAAATCATCTGGGACTCACGTGCGACTGACTTTTGTGGGCTGGTCTTTTGACCATTTTTGGGCAACCTCCTTCTTTTTTTTGGGTCTTGCATTGATTAACGCATTTCTTTGGCCGACCGGCATTGTGTTTTTGTTGTGGTCACCATTGTTGTTGCTTCTGTTTCTGTTTTTCTGGTGGAGCTGCCGATTTGGCAAGTGATTTATGCCGCCGTTGGGGAACTGCAACTGACACATTGCGGAGACACATTAGTAGCTAATAAGTTTAGTGGCATAATGAATGGCATTTGAAAAGGTCCATTGAATCGCCAATTGAGAATATACCGTCTATATGGCTGGGGCATTGCAACATGTGGCAGCATTTCAAGTGAATCACGCCAATAAAATCTGGGTCACCAGGAGCAAAGTTTGGCATATTTGGTGGTAGATTGAAAAATGGGAAATTTAAGTGATACGGAGTGAATCCAACTTTTTAATTCATCCGTGAAAGACAATATGTTTAGAACATTATAAATAAATAATTATTATAATTACAATTAAATTGAGTATTGATTAAACTTATATACTGGTATCCACCAGACTGGACAGTTACTAGAGCAATAAAAACGCAAGCTTAAATTTGCTTATTTTGCTTTTTAATAATAATCGCTATTATAAAACTCAGATTAAGCCCACACAAAAATTATCCAATCAAAAGTTAATTGACCTGTGCCTTTAATTACTATGTGATTCCATTTATTACTCCTAATATAAAAAGCAATAAGCTTCATTGCCACTTTATTGTGCATTTAAGTATGAGGATTTTATATAATTGACTTTATTTTTGGTTTTATTCGCTTTATGCTTTTTGAGCACTAATCGATGGACAAACATTTTTGGAAGCTTTCTTTTATATTTTATATATGGGGTCGCTGTTAAAAGTCAGTAAGAAGGGCTTAGTAAAGTTTTACCCCCTCCTAATTACTTGTAATGTTTCTGCTTCGCACTTAAACAGCGGAAAACACACAACGTCGGACATTGCAGGCTAAGTTTTTTAAAGACGCGCACGCGTCGTCTACAGCACACGCCAATGCCAACGGAACACCTTCGCGAAAGGTGTTAAAATGCCGGCTCAAAAGGGCAGAATGCCTGTTAAAGGACAAGGGGTGCCAGGGGCTAAGGTGGTTAATAACCCGAACGCTAATGAAAGAGACACTGACAGCGAATGACGTCAAGAAGAGCAGTGCGGGGCAGAGGGTGTTAATACCGAAAACGAACTCACCGGAGGGTTAAGGTCTCGGGGATCCTTAAAATGATATGTGGGCGAGCTGAGCTAAATTTATGATGATGATCTCAAATTTGATCGCAGCTGATGGATGAGCCTGAGTTATTCGTTATTTGCAGCTGCCCCTATTGAAGATGACCAGCAACATTTGATTTTTTTAATGGACTTTTGAGAAATCGAAAATAGAGAGGGGGCAGCCACGCAAGATAAACGCTTCATGCTTTTCTTTTAACACCTTTTCGAGAGATTTGTGCTGTACTGTGCTGTTTGCCCTGCCACTTAGCGCCTCTTTTACGATTAGAAAAAAATCGGAGAAAATAGGGTGAGGGGTAGACCTCATTTAATTATGTAAACGACACGAGCGTGGCTGGTGTAGAAGATACGAGACCTATTTATGTCAAATTGACACCTTGTGTGTCCCCCAAACAGTTTCTCCATACCTTATTTACACACGGAAAAATTCTAGCAAGTACCCATTCTCAAAAAACATGTCTTCTGTCCTGCAAATGTATGCATATAAATTGAAAAAAAAAAATGTAATATCGGCCATAAACTACGAAAAGTGGAAATCAAAGTTAAAAGACTTACCCTTTTTACTTACGCTTTTTTTTTTTTCTGTGTGCCAATACTCTCTTGAGTTTTTGAAATTTCCCTTCTCGCGCCCCTTCGTTTGCTCCAGCCTAATATACTTTAAATATTTATGAGCCCGTCTTGCGCTCTTTTACCTAATTGATGAGTTCGAGTTCGCCTCAGATAAAGGTGTTAAAGTCGGTTCGGCCTTCGGTGGACCGAACACAGTTTTCCCTATATCTCAAGTCTGAAGACTGGGTTGCCGTTGGCTGTTGGCTGTTGGCTGTTTTCTGTTTGCTTTTGCAGGTGCCAAAGCAAAGCGAAGGAGACGCGTCCAGCTGTGCCGACAAATTGTGGCTGGCGACAAGCAAATAAACAGATTCAAAACCCGCAGAGTTTCCCCTCCCGCGATTTGCTCGCGTGTAAATGATTCTCGCCGGGGAATGTCCATGTAAAGAGTTCCTAGTTCTCCAAGAGGCGGTGTGGCAGAGGTAACTCTTGGCAACATAGAGTAGCAGGTAGCGCATGGCTTGTCAATACCTACACGCCTGTCTGCGGACCGAGAGCCCATGTGGCATGCCACGAGCAAGGAGCAGGCTATACAAAAATGGGAATACACTGAATAAATTTTACTATCTCCCTAAGACTAAAAATATTTCGAAAGAATGCTATATGTTTTTGAAAGCTTTTAAATTACTATTAAGTACGAAAAGGCATTAACATTTTTAAGAAGTCCGCATGCTTAAAT
Source organism: Drosophila simulans (assembly GCF_016746395.2). Classification (NCBI taxonomy): domain Eukaryota; kingdom Metazoa; phylum Arthropoda; class Insecta; order Diptera; family Drosophilidae; genus Drosophila; species Drosophila simulans. The sequence continues at coordinate 3,590,187 of NC_052522.2, forward strand.
CTCACCTTCTTCTCATGTAACTGGAAAATTAACTTAAATTTGTGGGTCCACATCCCACAGGGCACTGGTCATTCGATAGTCGATGCAAATCAGTAAAGCAGCCAGGGGAAAAGCCTCCTCTAAGCAAATGTAAAGTGGACGGAAAATTCAATTCCCAGAAAATGACTGCAAGTCGCGCAGAGGAGACACACAGGCCTCAAGTCCCCTGGTGACATTTAAGTTGGCCAAAAAAAGAGGGAAAGCGGTAGGAGCAGGGAGTTGGCCATTTCGCAACCAAACGGAACGATGCAAAACGCATGTCGAGCATGGGCAGCACTTGTCGTTGGCCTCCGTGGAAAAGAGCGATTCAACTACTGTTCCAAATTTGATTTGGCATGCTGATTTGGCCGGCGGAAAATGCGGAAAAACATAGTTGGCATAGTTTTCCCCTCTCACTGACGGCCTCTCTTTCTAGTTGGCCAAGATTTATGTGTGGTTGGTCCAATAAAATAATTGCCAGCGATTTTTTATGCAAATCGCTTTTCGCTCCTTGGCTGAGTCATGTCCAAAACAAATCGTCTATATGCTTATATGCTTGGACTAAACTATTTTTACGATCTTCTGGACCCGACTCGTTTTTTTATGGTCCAGCGTTTAGATTTTATGGCGCCCGATGTTTGAGGTTAATTCGCTGGCGGGACTTATCGGTGATCCGTGAGCTTTGAAGAGGGTCAGCCCTGGAGTTTGACATTGGTTTCAACGCTAAAAAACTAAAGACTTAGGCAACGAACTTGCTCTCGTCCCACTCGCCACTTTTGCCAAACGAAAGACTCAGGCGGCGAACTTGTTCTGGCCCAGAGCGATCGGCCGTTTGAATGTGTCAAGTCTATTACTTCCTGCCTTAATGGAAACTTTCACTGGCGCGCGATAATAAACATTAGCCGTCGTTTCATTAAACAAATTTCAGGAAATATGTTTTTTTATACACGAGTATCTCTCTTTTTTGCACTCAATTCAAGTTTGGCCCTGGGGCGCGATTGGCAATTGGATTCGCGAACAATACGCCATCGATTATTTAATAGCATTTCTACCATTGCTTTCTTGCCTTTCTTTCTGCCTTTTTGTCTTGGCCTAGCAATTACTGTTGGCCAACTTTGAAGGCCGCTTCTGCTTATCCGCCAGATAAATCAGACTTTGCTCTAAGCAGCCTTTTGTTGGCCTTATCACAAAAGCAAGACTTTCATTGTTTCTGCTTTTTTTTTGCGCACTGGGTGTGTGGGGGGAAGCACTCGCACAGATGATGAACTGATATTCGGCACGTGCCGTTAATGAAGTCGGGCAATCGCTTTAGAAAGCCCGATCTTGTAAAGACTATGATATTTTGGATGTTTTCGGGAATTACAGCACCAATTAGATCGCTATCTGCGGGGCCTTTTGTGTGGGCACCATCTCTTGACATTTTATAACCCCATTCTGGTCGAACCATTTAGGCATTTAATTTATCGCTTCCCGCAGTTCAAATGCTTTTGTTATTGATATGATTTGGACCCATTTCTTACGAGTTTTATGGAGCGACATTTATGAGCGACTTTATGCGCAGCTGTCGCAGCCGCCGAGATCGAACGCAAAATGGCCAATTTTATGGCTCAATATCGAGTCAGGCTAAGAAAATGCTTCGCATTAATAGAGGTAAAAATATAAAATAAACAGTTGGCAATTTGACATCTTTTTTATATAGTAATTTTTGGCATATTGATGGTCGTTAATAGATTGAGTTAAATTGAAAAGAAATGTCAGCCGACTGAATGGTGAACGGGGCCCTCGCTGGACGGCTCTTTAAAATGCAAAACGGCTGCCGAAGTCGGTAGACAGCACAGGAGAGAAACAATAAAAGTAACAACGAATATAATGGAACATCAAATTTATTAATTTTTATGGGCTTTATCTTTTCGTTTGGAGGGGTATTTGGCTGCTTCCTCGTTTGTTTCCATTTCTCACAACAAGTGCCAAATTTGGTCTGAGGTTCTTGACCACGAACACGCACGTGCGAGAGGTTTGCATGTGTAGGAAGGTGTTCGTGTGTGTGCGTGTGCGTGCGTATCCGACTGGCAGTGCTTTATTTTGCATATTTTGTTCGATTTTAAATGAAGTCACGTTGCACTCGTAAAGTTGATATTTATGTTTGTCATTATTTTTTATGCTTTTTGCTTGTTTTTCATATAAATATTACCTCTTTGTGTCTTGTTTTGGGAGCCACACTACATGTGTAGGTACAGCAATGTCTTGTTTTCCATGGCGGTGGCGTTAAACAATAGTTAACAACTTTATTTGTGCACTTAACGATCTTGGCCATTAAGAGCCAAGCAACTCCTCACGTTTCGGCTGCCATTCACCTGAGAAATGCCAAAGCAGCAACCTCAGTTTCAGTTGCACTTGCAATGTTGCTGCTTGCCTGTTGCAGGTTACAGTTGCAGCATCTGCGGCAGAAGCCGCCACCAGTCATCGCCATTGCCTGTCAGTCCACATAAAAGTCAGAGATGGCTATGAAAAATTACCAAAACGAATCGCTAAACAGCCGCAAAATGCACTTGAGACGGGGCATGTTGAATATGAGTCCCGGAATATGAGCGAATCCATTCAAGTTAACCAAGTTTTACCGGCAAAAACAAAGCCTATGTGCCCCATAATATTACCGATAGGTGGAACTGCAGGGAAAGTGGAACGGTGGTGGTTCCAGAGAAAATTAATAGTTCCAATTGTTTATTTTGGGATTAACATCCGCTATATCTCTAGAAGCAAATGTACAATCAATTGACCCTCTTAATAATTTTTAGTTCTCGTATTGAATAATTTATGGTTGCAATGATCCTATAAACTGCAGCTGCAACCAACTAAAAACTAGACACTAAACCCAATTCATCAACACTCCAAATGGGTCAAATCAATAAACAATAACATAAAATGTCCAATACTTCAACACAATCGGGCAAATAACTCACAGACAAAAGCGGGACACACAAACCATTTGAACTCCCTTCTCCAGTACAATTTATGCAAATTTTATACGTACATAATACCCATTTATTGACGCTGCCGCCAGAAGTGATTATTGACAACGGCATTTTAATGTAAAAAAAACATAAATAAATAAAAATACTTTGGCGTGCCAGTCGGTGTAAAAATCTGAAATTATAAGTACCTGAGCATAATTTTACCTCGGCCAAAGAAATGTCCAAAAGAACAAAAAGTTCATAATTGAAATTCATGTTTGTTGTTCTGCTGGCTGTCACACAATTACCGTTTTGCTGGTGGTGGTGCCCCAAAGTCCAATCGAACCCACTTAAAGATTCCGCGGGCCTCCAAACACGACGCTTCACGCATTCTTATGAGGTCATTTGCGTGGAGAGCCCACTAAATGCGCCCTAGCTCCAAACTAACTAGCCAACCAACTCCATGAAAAGCCCCAATCAGAACCCTGAACATTTGCCAAGTGGAAAACTCGATTCGTGGAAAACCGCAACTCGCCACTTCGCGGTGGAAAATGGCAGCTCCAGACATTACTCATACGACCCGCAATGAAACACAAAAATCTATTAAAATTATCACACGCCATGTTGACCTCAGCGGCGAACAAACATTACTCAAAAACCCAAAAAACGAAAATAGTACCGTGTGGGTCTGGCAAAAATCCATAGCCCGAAAATAAGAGAGAAAATAAAGCGACCGCAGCCAATAAAATGAAAAATGCTGGCGCAAAAATATTGCAGCTAAAATAATTTGCCACGCTCGTAAATTTTCAGCTCATAAAACAGAAACGAGGCAACATTTGTTGTCGGAGTTTCGAAGTTTCAAAGTTTCACGGGGGAATGAGTCAGTGTCGGGCATTTCTCGAATTTGAGTCAGATTTTCGTTGGTTTCTGCTATTTTTTATGGCCAGCCTTCGCCGATCGACAGTTTGTTTGATATATGGGCCCTTGGCCGCATCATTTGCATGTGAAAAGCCTGGCTCGTTCGTGTATAAAAAATTTCACTAATTTGCCAAATGATTATTATGTTTGCCTAAACCACCTAAAGTGTTGCCATAAATAAGCTGTCTTCCGTTCTCTAAAAATTGAATAAAACAATAAAGTATGAGAAACAAAAGAAAAATGTGTAGGTAACAACACAATTAAAAGAACTTTATTCAACTTATTTCAGCGCAAAGAAAATTTCCTAAAACACCGTTGTAAGAGCAGATAAAATTTATGTGCAAATCATCTCTGGAATTAGCAATTTGTAGGCCTCAAGTCCGCAAACAAAAACAAAAGCAGTCTTAGCATGACAAAAGCCACAAATTTAGCGCGTTTCTATTTGTTCTCGCTTGCTCAGCTTGCTGAGAGATATTCAAATTCGACAAATACCCCACTCAAAACGAATGACTTAGACAACGAACTTGCATTCCCCTAAAAGCGCATGAGCATTAAGATCCCAAGACGGGCAATAAAAATAAAAATCCAAATCGAAATAAAAATAAAAATCAGACGACAAATCTACAAACAACAAATTTCGGTGCCGAGCAAAACGAAATTGAAGCGAAGAATGCTATAAAAATAAAGCCAGAGAAAAGAAATGAACGTAAAGATAAGGCTCGGATGATTCGGACAGGGGGCAGTGGGCACGAGATTGCTCAAGTGGCAGCAGAAAGTGTTGCAGGGCGATAAAAGTTTAATCAAAATTTATGGTAGAGAAGGGGCGCAGATAGAGGCAGATGCCGGAGAGACGAAGGCTTGGAGCTCTGATTGCCCAATGGGCCATATAACACACGACTATCTGCTGTAACTGCACAAAGGAAAAAGTCTTAAAACGAATTAACTAAAATATAAGTCATTCTTGGCCACAACACAGTACCTTAAAAGCTGCAGAAATACACATTCTTGTCTTTTATATATCATAACATTTACATAAATTGTTATTTTATTTTCGTATTTTATTTTTCATTGCTAACATATTTTCTCTCCGTGCTTTTCCTCTTTGGCAGTCCCCGGAACTGGACTATCGGCACGAGCTGATGGGTCGTCTGCATAAAATCGAGCCCGCCGATGTTGAGCTTGAGGTTCTGGCAGCGGCCGCGGCAGCCGCTAACAACAACAACAACACCAGCAGCAATAACAACCACAGCAGCAACAGCAGCAGCAACAACAGCAACGGCAGCCAAACACCCACCGGCAACAACAACAGCAGTTTGGCAACCGGAGGCCATCAGCATCATCAGTTCCACCACCACCTGCACCACCACCACTCCCATCAGCACCACCACCAGCACCATCATTTGCACCAGCACCACTCGCACAGCCTTCAAAGTGGCGAAAGTGGTGCATCGGAGGCGTGGCCCCACCTCCCCGCCCCCTCGTACGCCAGCGATGTTGCACATGCGCAGCAGCAGCAACCGCAGCAGCAACTTCAGCCCGCCGGATCGCCGAATTCCAACTCAAACGGAGCCTACGGCTGTGCACCACTCTACGATGGTGCGCCCTACGAAGTGGCACTCGGCTACGGTGGTGCGGTGGTTGCGTCAACGGGTGGTGCGACCTCCAGCGACAAGGAGTATCTATATGGTGGGTATATAGGGGGAATCGGATTGGGAATGGGAACTTTGATGGCACACAAAATTACACGCACAGTGAAATCTCGCAAGTCAATAGCAAAGTAGAGAAAAACAAGCGATGCCAACGTGTTTGCGGCTTGTTGCCGAAATGTGAAATCTGAAACCGCCTAAAAGAAAAAAAACGCAGACAAGCGGGAGACCCTGCTCAGAAAAGTGATTGAGGTCGCCACGAAGTGGCAATGAGCTGTAGTCTTTACAAAAAAATATAAAAGAACATTTTGAATAAGATTTTTAAATTTACCTAACAGGGTTAACCTTAAACAATATAATTTAGGCCAATGAAGGTTTAAACGCTTTAGTTCATTGATTAACTGAATGATTTCTGGCGCCATAGGTTACCAATTCTTGAACTTTTTTAAGCTTCTCTCTGGGAGCTTTTCTTCCCATCAATCACTGAACCAAAGCCTATCAATAAACACCTCAACCCTAGACGAAAAGTTTCAATTCTGATTGTGGCCCCCCGCTAAATAGTAGCTCTAAAAATAGTCAAACAAATGAGCAGCTGTTTAGAAATTTCATGCATATGCGAGATTTTATTGTGTACATTAATAATTCCCCATGCCGCGATTTGCATAAAGTGTTAGCAGGCGATTATAAGGCGATTTTCTGTCCGTTTCGATTGCACAGAAACCAAAAACAAAGAGGCTCTCTACGCCGATCCGCTGGACGATCCCTACCAGCGACCCGTGCTCTGGGACGATATTACTACCTCAATCCAAAATATCGATCCGGAGAACGCTCTCATGCTGAGCAGCAGCGGTAGCAGCAACAACAATGGCAGCAGCAACAGCGGCAACAGCAGCAGCAACACGGGCGAGTCTGCAACATCGCAGCTGCCGCAGGTCAAGATGGAGGCGATCGATGAGAGTCTGCTCGAGACATTTTCGACCCCATTGCTCAGTCCCCTGGAGATAAAGACCGAGAAGCAGCAGCGACAACAGCAGCACCAGCACCAACAGCAGCAACAGCAGCAGCAGCAACACCAGCAGCAACATCAGCAGCAATACCAGCAGCAACACTATCAGCAACATTATCAGCAGCAGCACTTGTACCAGCATCATCCCAGTCTGGCGCTGCCAGGCTTGCCACCCGCTGTCGACGTGGTAGAGTTGCAACTGCAGCAGCAGCAGCATCAGCAGCAGCAACATCTGCAGCACAACAACAGTAGCAGCAGCAGCCCCAAGCTGGCGACCCCCGGCGACAGCAGCGGCAACACCTCCTCCTATCAGCAACAGTACGCATCTCAATTGGTCTCCGGATCGGGAGGCGGCTATCTCAACGGTAGCAGCAGCAACTCCTACGGCTACAGCTGGCACAGCAGTCAGGTGAGTGACGGGGTGTTGCATTTGCAACCTCTGTGATTGGTAGCTTACACGCCTCTTACTGAACTTACGAAAAATGCAATTATACATATCTTGACAACAAACTTTTTGAACTGATTTAAATGTCATGAAATAGTGCATTTACAATACTTCAAATATTAAATTTTTACTTTTCTACCCCACAGTCCTTCCACACCAAATACCAAATACACCCGCCATCAGCCGCTGCTTCAGCCACCGCCTCCGCCACTGCCACGCCCACAGCTCAACTCGGTGCTCAACAGCAGCAACAGCAGCAGCAGCAACAACAGCTGCATCAACTGTGTCCCCCTGCGGCGCCCAGCACTCCCTCGACCTCCTCCTCGTCCATTTCCTCTTCCTCCGCCTCCTCTGCCAGTCGCCATATGTTCGTGCCACCTTTGACCCCGCCAAGTTCGGATCCCGGAAGCCCTGGCAGCTCGATGGTTGCAGCAGCAGCTGCTGCAGCCGCCCAACGCCGCACCACCCCACCACCGCCCTACCAGCAAGGTCATGTGATGGGCCTCATCAACCCACCTCCCACGCTGCAACTTCTGGGTGGTGCAGCCACAGGCAGCAACAACAGTTGCAACACCACCCTAACCACCTTAACACCCGCCAGTGCCATTCAGCAGCAGCAGCAACAACCACAGCAGCAACAGGTGCCACAGCAACAGCCACCGCCCACCCCCCGCTCTTCGGGGGGCGGGAGGCGTGGTCGGCACTCGCACCACCAACCGGGAACGGCGGCCCACATCGCCAGTTTGATGAGCGTGCGAACGGTGCGTTACAACCGCCGAAATAATCCCGAGCTGGAAAAGCGACGCATCCACCACTGTGATTTCGTTGGTGAGTAGAGAAACTAAATTATGAACCATAATCAACTTGGCAATAGCACTTTATATGATGAGCCTCATATAGGAATACTAAAATACCTCCACATTAGAAGACCCATCTTTAGAGATCTCTAGAGATGCGCTTCCTCATATCTCGTTATTAGTCGCAGCATGCCTCCGTATCGTTTATCATTTGGCGCGCTTTGCGACACTTTTCGTAACAAACTCACCTGCCGCCCCCCGTTTTCCACCCACTGTGGGGCTACCTAACTCCACTCCACGTGCGATCCTCATTGCGCATGCGTGCCGCGTTTTTCCAATCGGCATTTATTTATTCTCTATTTATCTATACGTTTATTTATTATCTTTCGGGTTTCTGTTTTCTAGCTGTGTGACTGCCAGGTTTCTGGTGTCGCAGTCGCTGTTGTGGCGCTTTTCAATTGCCTTCTTTGTAATTCTAATTAGCCAATTGCCATATTTATGTAAGAGCTTCGAGCCACCTTTCCTGGGCTTTTGTTACAGTTGTAGCCTGGTCAAATGCGTTTTCAATGTCAGAGGTGGGCGAGATATCGTTGAGTCAGCAGTGATCAATAGCAAAGGTACAGCATAGTAAGGCGTAGAACCTAAGTTGTCGAAAAATGTATCACTAGATACAGAATCGAAATTTAGCTTAACTTTGGAATCACTTCAAAATCTCTAATAGCTTCCTTAGTGCTTCTATTACCCGCAGGTAGCTAATCTCGTCGAGATCGGCGATAAGCTAAGATGAGATCACGACATCACCCGCAGTCTCCACAGAACGACCGCTTCAAATACTATCCATTAGCTATCGATCACTATTACGAGCCAAAAAGCTTTTAAGGCGACGCTGTCTGACTCAATCTAAAAATCCAAACTCCAAGCCAGACGCATTCCGTCCGTGTCCCAATGTCGCTTGTTCGAAACCGACTACGTGCGTTGCCACTAATAAATAATTGACAATTGTCTGACACGTTGGCCATGGCCATTTTGAGGCAACTCCGGCCGAAACGCTGTCCAAATGAAGTTATTATGCCATAAGCGCACGCATCAGACAGTGAGATATGTCTGGACTGGAGGAGTTCCTCCGATTCGGCAGTGCTTTTCAGTATCTCTAACTGTCTAACTGTCGACGATCGCTGCAAGTTGCAGGTTGCATGTTGCTGCTTACTGCAGGCTAGTTGCTGCTGCAACTTGCTGGTTGTCAGCAACATTCTTCGCTGGCAGCGAGCCATTGTGTTTCGTGGCACGTTGCTTGGGCAGCTTTCAATTAGAGCCGTACGTGCGGGGATCCCCGGGAAATCCTTTTTTGGGAAAGGGGCACTAATAACGCTGCCGGTAAATGCCTCATAAATGTCACTCGCTACCAGCTTGTTGCAGGTTCCAAGTGAATCTCGTGCAACTTTCACCCGCTAATTAAAAGCCCACGCCCACTGACCCACTTTATGGGAATGGCTTCTCTATCGGAATTTGATACTCGACGCTCCTCGAGCCTCGTTCTGCTCATCTGATACGGTTTTGGTGAACGCCATAGACAGCCAAGTGCACTCAAAAAACGTTATAGTCCTCGGATGCTCGAAGCCATAAATAATTACTGGCTATAAATTCTATTTAAGAAGGTATAATTTTAACGAAGGTGTCAATTATAATATTTCAAAACCCCTACACATTTCTTTGCAAAGATTAGGTTTCAAAGCGCCAAATTTGTAATCATATTGTTTACGAAATCTAGCAACTTTAAATGCTAGAAATTTGTGCCAATTTGGAGTTTGGTAAATGGTTTTTAAAACTAATTCGCTTCTTTCCTCTTTATCTAATTTCAGGTTGTTCCAAGGTGTACACAAAGAGCTCTCATCTGAAGGCCCATCAAAGGATACACACGGGTGAGTTTCCCTTAACTAGATATCCTACTAAAAACCAAACCCAACCGCCCACTTGATGACCCCGCAATTGACCTCCTGCCTCAGATTGGTCCACTGCCATCCTTCAGCTCGCATGTGGGCTGTGCACCACTGAGCAAAAAGCTGACCCAACTGCACCACTGAACCACCGATGAGCCACCGGCGAACAGCTGCACCGCTTGGTTTTTTGGACGTTGGGCAACAGTCGCCTTTTGATTAATTCGCGCGCTCATATTTGTAGTTGCCAGCACATAATTTGCCAAGGCCCAGAAAGCTTCAAGCGCCTTTTTTTGAGTGCTATACACTGAGAAAAATAGAGATAAAAGTAATTTGTATGTGTGTTTAAAAAAATAGTACAAAACATTGAAATATTTGTAGTTTTTTAACGCCTTTCATTTTAAAGAACCAACATTTTTCCCTGTGTGCTGTTCATTTTCAATTTTTGCGCCACGGAGGCAACCGCAGCGAAAATCGTGATTTGTACGGTTTGTTTTTGCGGCTTTGGCTTCGCTTTTTTCCGTTTTTTCTGCTTTTGTGGTCAGTTGCAGTTGCAAGTTGGCAGTTGCAACATCAGCAATCGCCAATCGCCAACGCCATCAGCTGGGCGCACGTTTGGCCTGCATTTCCTCCTTGCTCGGATTACACTTGACGATCCGTTGCCGTTGCCCACCGATCACCGAGATCACCTGTCTTCGTTTTATGGGCCGCACGTTTAATGCCTCCACAAAAGCAGAGGGAAAAATAATACTTAAATAAGGAGGAACAAAATGGCAGAATCCCATCTCTCCGCCGTTTTATTAATCGCACATGACCAGCTGATTTATGCGCAACTTTAAGCGCTGGCTTAAAAACATTTTTATTATTATGATTTTGTGCGCAGCGCTGATTTTCACTTGGCTGATAAAGTTAACGCCCCATCAACGAGAGGTCGGCAGCTTTGGGTTAACCCCGGACTCAAGTGGGTTCCCTTGAAAATGCTAATAGTTCTCGTTCCGATTTGGTTCAGATCGTAACACCCAGCTTCGGGCCAACACGAATTCCGGGCCAGGCTTATTGGATTTGAGCTGACTTTCGCAACTCCTCGAGTGGCAGTTCGAGATGCAGAAACGCTTTGCTACCGTCTGATGGCTGTCGTTTTGTTTGGCTTTCGAGTTAGTTAGCTGTGTTCCGGCGAAGCCCAGCCCATTCCATTCATAGATTTCGTTTATTTTCCCCTCGGCGCAGCACACACACATTTTTCATGCCATTTTTGAGGCGCCACCAGGCTGTTGTCTCTGCTGATTAGCAACGCCGGGCTGAGAATTCGAGAGTTTTCGGTGTTAAAGGGGGAAGAAAGGTGACGAGATCGACAGATTTCCACCGCAAATATTTACCAGTCATCGAGCTCTCCGCGGCAGTTCGTTTCCTAAGTCTTTCGTTTGCGCAAAGTGAAGAGGTCCATTAGCAAGAGGAAAACTATTGGTCAACTCTGTCAAGGCACTCAAATCTCTTGGCGATCGGAATGAGCCAACTTCTATCTTTCTATTTTATAAGTTGAAAAATATACTTAATTAATATCCTATATACCCTAAAATCGGATATTCTTTGTTCCTGTCCCAAACTCTTCACTTTTGCCATCCCCACTTCTCTCGCATCTTCTCATAAAATCTCATGACTCGTAAATTTGTCATTTTTATTTGGGCTTTTTGTTTTTATCTGGCTGCGTCGATTAGAAAATCACTTGGTAACTAATCTTTATGCAGGAGGCGAACGCATAAATTTCCCATATCTCACAACCAGTCTCTAGTCTGCGGTCCAGTATCCGCAGCCTGGGCCCTAGGATTCGGGCTCGGAAACAGATTCGTGGTGGGATTCGGGCTGGAACTGGCTTGTTTTGTACTGATTTGTTTGCTAATACGTTCGCGCTGCCATAAATTAGTTTGATTTTATGCCCAGAGACTGGAGGAGGTCTTTTATGGTCCAGAGCCCGGGGCTTTGGTCCGTAGTTCGAAGTTTCAATCCCCGATGTAGCCTGAATTTATTTATATTGCCGCGTTGGCCTTATCGCGGCTGTAAGTAAAATTATGAAGTAATTCCGCTGCGCTTATCGCATTGCGTTCATCGCACATTACAAAACAACATTTACATAACTTTTGTTAGTTCGCCAGTCGGTTTTGTTTGGTTTGCGGCTGAATGGCTGCCGTGATCATTGCCAAATTAAATTCCCACGGCCGGGGAGGTCTTTAATGTCCCATTCTGGGCCAGGTGACTCACTCGTACCCGTTTGGCCATTTTCGAATAACAAATTCCCCACGTGTCCATCTAAGCCCGCGATCGCCGCGATTATGTTCGCATCTCGGGACATTTAAGTTCATTATAAGAGATCTAAATAAACCAATAAGTCACGCCACGAGTCGAGGGGCATTGGGTTTCTATCCGAAAATCCCCAGCAAAGTGTCAGCTGAGTGCCACTCGAGATCTCTTGGTCTCGAGGGCTTCCAAAACTTAACAAAATTTGTGCGTTTCTTCGATGAACAAAATAATAATAAACAACATTCACAAGCCTACTCTCTTTGATGTTGGTTGAGATCTCGATACTGAGATGATTAAGAAAGCTGCATGAAAGGGGGAAAGTTCGAAAAGAACAATCTACTCCCGATTAAGTTTCAAAAAATTTTCAAAGGCAGGAATGGTAAAGAAATCACATAAATAGTTTAACTTTACTACCCAACTTAAATCTTCGAGCAAATTTCCAAATCCCTTTTCTTTAAGACCCCTACAAATCGCTGTCTTTCGGCGCCGAAATCCCAATTCTGCACACCCCAACCAATCCAATTGGATTATGTCCATGGATAAGCCTTTCGGTTCGCTCCACAAATTACAAGTCCACAGCTTGGCAACCTAAAAAGTCAAGTTCGCGCAAAAAATTTCCGGCCGCAATAATTATTTCATTCGATTTCAGTCTATGTTTGAACACGAATGTTTGTGTTTATGTCGCATTTCAATGTTTGAGGGGTTTTCGGAGGGTATGAATTAGTCATACAGAGTAATAACAAAGAGTTTCGCTCACCGGCCGGTGGAATTTTTTTTCGAATTTCTGTGCCCCGTAACACAAATGGTAATATATTTCACAGGGTACAAAACAGACAACATGCAAACTTGTGTATCAAACTACTGCAGCTGCTGTTCTGTCCATTCTGCAATGGGCAAAACAATTAAGTATCAAGTATATTTCAATTACTTTGTAGACCGCTTTCAATAGGGCAATATATCGGTGTAGTGAATTAGTAATTCTTTTAAATCCTAGAAAATTGAATAATTTATAAAAAAGTTGACCTTACTAATTCTAGATCCTCTATTTCCGTTTTCCAGGTGAGAAGCCGTACACCTGCCAGTGGCCGGAATGCGAGTGGAGATTCGCCAGGTCGGACGAGCTAACCAGGCACTACAGGAAGCACACGGGGGCCAAACCCTTCAAGTGCATCGTGTGCGAGAGGAGCTTTGCGAGGAGTGATCACCTGGCGCTCCACATGAAGCGCCACTTGCCCAAGAACAAATGAGGAAGGCGCAGGGTCGGGGGCCCAGCTGCACATTTGCAAATTGAACTATACCACAATCCAAAGGACTTTAGCATAGATAAACTGTATTCGTTTAGTTGAAAGGTTAACTACTAGATGGTACACACTCTACTGTAGGAACAGCTAACCAATTGCGGGTGGGGAGTACTCTGTTTATTGCCCGCTCGATTAACTCAAACGCGAATTAGACTAAGTAAATGAAATTACCACCTGCTTGACGAACATCCTACTGTACCAACTAACCCGCTCCATAAGGCAAATATACCCTCGGCACCACAATCACAAATTAAACTAGAATAAAGTAGGATTACGTTACTGTGTATAAACATACTTCTTTGCATATAGAACAGTAGATCTACATAGATGTTTAATCAGAGTTCGCATCCTAGGCGGGTTAAGTAGCAGTAGTCCCATGTATTCTATTTGTATATCACTATCGTATGTATCTTAGTGTCGTAAACCGTTTAAAAACCACCAAAAAGTGCTGGCACAAAAACATCCAATAAATTTATTTGAAGAACATATTTAATTTGATTTCTTTCTTCACTTGGCATATTTTTTGGTCCAATCCCGTGCATTCTTGTCGTGGAGCGCGCGGTTTCCCTTGAAAACATCTGCGACTGACGCATCCATAGGATCGTTTGGATTCGGGTCCGCCAGCAATGACATTATCGATATGAGTACCTTGGACATCGACAAAACTGGCGACCACTTGGAGCTGAGAATATCCAGGCAAATGCGCCCAGATACAGCTATGTTGCAGTGGTAAGTCTTGGTTAGAAACGCAAGATAGGGGGGATGAAATGGATAGTTCCCGGGAAAGACTATCTCCACTCTAAAACGTCCACCTTCGTAAACTGTTTCCGAGGGACCTGGGATCGTGGCTACCCAGTGGAACATATTGTCGCCCACCAACTCCACCTTACACCCTTCCGTTTCATCGGACGAGAAGTCTAAGATCTCTCGACGCAGCCTAGTCATGGTGAGGTGATCACCTTGGGTGGGTATTCCGGATTCGATGCGAAAAAGTCTTAGCACCCGAGAATTTCTTTGCAACCACCGAAATTCAGAAGTTGAGGCAATTGGCACATTATCAGCCGCAGTTGGTAGGTGCATCTGTGGAACTTGGCTTGCAGTGTCTCGAACAGGCCGATTCGAAGGTGTAGCTACTGCAGTTGAAACCGATCTGGGGCCACGACTTGGCGACACAGCGACTGATGGGCCAGTTGCTTGACGATCAGGAGTTCCCATAGCATGGGTAGTCAAAAAAACAGAAACAAAGTGAGGTCGAGAGCGGACTTCTTCCTCGGCAGTTCCTTCATTTTCCTCAGAATCTGGACTAGCAGCCAAAGCAGCCACAGCCTCGACTCTCTCTCGTTGTATTTCTCGCATTATCTTCAAAATAAAACAGGGTATGAAATGAAATATGTATATGCATTGAAAATATGCATGCCCTAAAACAAAGACATAAGAATACTCTAGTACAACTCACCGGGTTTGAAAAACGAGCTGCGGGACGCCTGCCCCTAGGGGCTGCGCGGCCACCACGTGGTCTGCCGGACTGGGCCCTTGAGTTACTACCACGGCGCAGAGTGTTGGACTCGTTTCTGGGGCTTCCATTAGCTCCCCCACGTGCTGCAATCCTTTCACTTCGTCGTGCTGGCATTATCTGTAGTTGAGCACAGCGAGTATGGCGAAAATAATACAGAAATATGCTTCACCACCAACCAATTTAGAAAGAACCCACTTTCACGCAATAGAATATCACAGGAATAAAAAATATATATGCTTTTCGCTTTTCGCCAGAATGTCAAAAAAGTAAGAGTCACTCGATACTCTAAGCAGTGATGTGCTGCTTTATATCGATATATATTGCTTGTGAACACTTATTTTATCAGGTTCAAAATAAAAAGAAGCAACACTTCCATATAATAATATAACTTCATATATTGTAAACATTTGAGCATCTGGTGTTTCCATGACTGTGCTTTGATTAAAAGCCTAATCTATTTGCAATTCACGGCCTGATTTGCTTGTCACTAATTTATGACCATCGCCTGGACTTTAAACAATTATTAACATTTCCCCAATACGTGCCTGGCAAAACAAACACAAATCACTGAAAGTTTTCCCCATTCGAGATCTATTCGAAACGCTCCACACGTCACAAAGAGCTTCATAAGTTTTTCTATCGACTAAAAAGACAATAATTTCATTTAGATGAGAATGTAAGCCCGATAAGTGTGACCCCATGCCAAACGAAATGTCTTGGAACTCAATTGGGTTTTGTTGTACTGGGCTAGCGATCATTATCAAAATATTTTGTACACGAAACAAACATGTCAAGCAAATGTCTTGGCCCCCTTCCCCAAGCCTCGAAAGCGACCCGAAAAAATTGTTAAAAATAACAATAATAATTTCAATTGTCTGCCTGCATTTCGATTCGAACGCGTCATGTTGTTTTGATTGGGGCGATGATACAAGTAATTTCGCTTTTGCCCCTCCGATAGTGTATTCGTTTATAGAATAGAGTTCAGAAACCGAGCTAAATATATTTTATACAAATAAGAGAACCCGTTTGACTTATCAGAAATTTATAAAACTCTTAGAGCAATTAATTAGGGGATTATATGATTCGTAAGCTGGCTGAGACGGAGGTAAGAATTTCTTTACTACAAGCATTAGATGAAAATAAATGAATTATTTAAGTTATTTTCCAAAAGTTGTATATTGCCTTGATGCCACAATTCAACAATAATATGCTGAATATGTGATTTATAATGCTATTTTTCCGTTGTGTAATGTTACTTATGTTGTGAGTACTCGATTATGCCGTTTCCGTGGGCGTTGAGACATTGGCATGCCCCTTTCATTCATCCCAGCATCTCGGTATCCACGGGCACATCCCCAACCACATCCATCCGCATCCACATCCACATCCATATCCATCCAGTGCCATTCCATTCCAGCACCACTCTTCAATTGTGGTGCGTTGCCTGCTGATTAATCATTGGCCGACTGACAGCTCAACTTTGCGGCCACAACGCTTATTAAATTGGCTTAAGATCGACGGATAAACTTAAAGTACGTGTAGGAATGGGACCCCACAACTGGATATTATGCATATAGTACGTCGCACAAAGGTATTGTCTACAGCACCCACTTGGCCACATGAGATACGATATTGTTCGATGGCAACAAAGCCTCGTGAAATTGATTCGATTTCAGTCAGATCGCACAGATGTGATAAATCGCATGATTTCAATTAATTTGTGTGCGAAAAGCGAGAGGAAGTGCACTCATTATGCCAGCTTTGTTAATTTATCAGTGGAGTTTATAATGATATACGCAAAATATGTTTTAATTTGCAGCTAATTAAGCCCGTCGCGGAACTCTGATTGATTTGGGATTTGAGGTATTTGTGAATAGGGAATAACAAATGAATGGAATCGAATGAGATGTTCAGCAATTCGAAAGGTGATTCAATCATTAAGAAGTTCTCTTCCTTGTGGGCGGATTTCTCTATCTTTAATATTCAATAGCAACGCCGTGCCCCAAGTTGCAAGCTGTGAACGGATTTGTATTCTCATTCATTGACTATGGCAGTATAACAGCATCCAAATGATATTAACACGTTACTACTACCGCACACAATGTTTTAAAAACCTACAAGATGTCCTCTTATTCATGGTTGTTAGCGTTTCCTACTTCCTCTACCACTAACATCAATTTGGCAACACCTTTTACTTTCGTTCGGGCCACGAGTCCAGCTGCCGCAACACCCACAGCGACTCAAAACCCACATTCGGATACGTGCAGATATATACATATGCTGCAACTCCTGAGCAGGCTCATCCATTTTAAGCCAGGCCATAACATAAAAGCGCCCATTAGCCAAATGGGGGAGGACCCCCCCGGGGTGTTGCTTCTTTCATGGGCGTAGGGGCGCAAAAGGAGGCAGCAGACGCCATCACTCGTGCCCGTCTGGTAATCGTGACAGACATTTGGCAAAAAGGCGGACAGGGGGATATGGCCATCCACCGCCATGCACCGCAAGAAATTTGTAATTTAAGCACCTATCGTGTTCTATTTTGGTTATAGTAAATGCAATGCTTTAGTTTGGAAAGGCCATTTGTATCTATTTTGTAACATTTAGACAACTAGAACGAATTCTTGTGCTTGGATCCTTCTCACCGGATGCAAAGTGAACCAATTTTTCTCTGCGTGCACCTCCTTCAACCACCGAAATCGAAAACCGAAAAAACGGAAAACCGCGAAACAGGAACCGTGGCTAGGCTAACTAGTCTGATATGTTGGCCTGGTCTACGAGTACGATCCACTCCGCGGCAAAATGGTGTAATGGTAAAATGGCAATACTTTTGGCCAGACGTGCGCCTGCTTTGCATACAACAATATGCGACAAGACAAGACAGCCGAACACAAGACAAGCTGGCTAAAAACGGCGACAACTATAATTAAGCTTAATTGCTGTTTAGTGCGAGTATGGGCAACTTTTCGCAGTTGTTCCCCCGCAGGAGAAAAATAAATAAACAGCGACTGAGACGGAGACAGACGCCCACGCACCACTCCACGTATAATTAAATTAAATTTATAATGCGAATTTCAACGCGATAAATAAGCCTAACCAGGTGTTTTTCGGGGCGCACGGGGGGTGTGGCCCCAGTTATCTGGGTAATTGAAAACTTAAAGCGCACTTATCGCTCACTCTCATTGTTTTTCGTGTGTCGGGGAAATTAATTAGCAATTAAAAATGCAGCGCACAGCGATCGGTGGTTAAATGCTACAGACCCACAAACAGCAAACCCGGGTCTCTCTAATCTGAGGCAAAATAATTCATATTTATAAATAGACAAACATTATTCAATGTGTCCGAGCGAGAGCCCGTGGACCGAGAACCGTAAATTAAATCAAAATCAGAATGAAAACGATATGGTCTTATGCCCAGAATTTATAACGAAAATAAGAGCCAGAAACACAGTGAAATCGAAAATACAAAAAGGGGGATACCAAGGTGGTGAGAAACCGACAGAGGAAATGCCCTAGGTAGAAAAAAACATATTATTCCCGACTAGCCCATGCAAAAGTGTTTAAAATATTTGAAAAAACTACTAAATTTATAATCTTCGAATGATGCAACCTATGATTATGTTCAATAACAAGTACTAATCGATGAGCTCATAAATCTTGGACCTTTTACAATCCACCCCTAACAGCCCATGCAAGACACCCTTTCGAAAAGGGTATCCAAAGCCATTTGGCCAGTGTCCGCCCACAAAAAAGCGTTGTTAGCGGTTGGCAGTTGGGAAGTTGGAGGTTGGGAACTTGGCCGCCGTCCGCCGGTCCCTGCTGTCCGTTTCTGGGCTTTTCAGCCCGGCTTGTGACTCAATGCAGCTGCAGTTGATCGACCGATCGATTCGAACTGCAAACAGAAAACAGAAACTGAAACTGAAAACGGTTGCATTTGGCAATGAACTTTTCGCGGCGAAAAAAGACAAAAGTCTAGACTCCGCTGGAAATGCGCTGGCAAGCTGACTTTGAACTCGGTCAAGTC
This sequence comes from Drosophila simulans, assembly GCF_016746395.2. Classification (NCBI taxonomy): domain Eukaryota; kingdom Metazoa; phylum Arthropoda; class Insecta; order Diptera; family Drosophilidae; genus Drosophila; species Drosophila simulans. Next base: position 3,609,034 of record NC_052522.2, read on the forward strand.
GAGACACATTTGCGAAACTGTTTGCATATTTAATTGAACACCTACAACAACAATAAATGAGCTGCAGCTGCGCGGAATCGCTTTTTCGCAATAATAAGCATAAGCATAATAATAATCAGGCGCAAACAGGCTCAATGGCCAAAAAGTGGCCAACGGGCGAATAAGCTAAGTCGTGCTCGGCCAAAAATAATGACCATATTTACCATATTTAGCGCCGAAAGCTGGCAATCCTATCCTTCGGTGGCAGCCTTGGCAACTCAAGTGTGGCATAGTGAGTGGATCTGACACTTGGGCTGGCAACCCTAGCCATTATCGCCCGTTTACATCGATAGATGGGCTTTCGATTTGGCCAGAAGTGATAAGGTTGTCCTCTGACACTTAAGACACGAGTTTGGATCCATTCATGCTTATAAATAAAATGGGTCCATTAGTACTAAATTTTAAATAAACTACAAATTTAAAGAAACTTATAAAAGGGGTCGGTCGCTAACGCTCTGTGAAAATTTGACATCTCTGATTCGTTGTCATCTCCAGTTGTTTAGTGAGAAATTGTGAGAGAAAGTCACAATTAAGTCTAGAAAATACCAGACGGCAGGAAAAGTTTTCGAATTTGAAAATTAAGAAATTTATTTGAATTTCTCCAATATGGACGCAAGAACTAGGCCCCACGAACGTATCTGCCGTGACGAAGTGGTGCAGCTTCTTAGAAACCCATCAAATAAGCCCCGGCGAATTATATTGATTCTGGATTCAAGATTTATCCCTGAAGAACTGAGGACCGCCAATCGTGTGTTACCTGACATCTACATATTTTCCGGACCGGCATTACCAAATTTGACAAGCGGGCCTTTCATGCCGCTGAATCTGTCCAATGAGAACTCGTGGGTTTACTCTGTTCTATTGCAAAGTCCAATAGTTCGCCCTGCTTATCCTCGTCGAGTTCGCTACACTGCTGTACCTAAGTGGAGTCCTCCAATACGTACTCGAATGGGACGGAACGAGGTTTTGCCGGAGGACATTGGAGGATTGATTCTGATGGCAATGATAGTGAACCCAGAATTAGACACACTAATGCGCCTCGATCCCATCAAAGCCATGTCCCTGATCCTACGCATCGCAAACTACTTTCTCCACTGAGTCGGAACAGTAACAGAATAATACGCATCGGAATTGTAAATTTACTTGTTATTATTGTTTTTATTTTTGGAGGGTGAACTGAAGGAAGACATCTCTTCCAATGTTTTTCCCTAATATAAATGCAACTGAAAGTTTAACCAATTGTTATATTTTTCGATATCTTCGAGTGCGGTGGCACCATGAACAATCGCTTCCTGCAGCCGGCGACTTGTACATCACTCTTCATATGTCAGGCGGATAGTCGTTTATGAGCTCGATTCAGATACTCGATACTTGTCCCGGAGGCGGAGGAGCCGTTCGATGCCCGCGGATACTCGTGATTAATTGTGGGGCACGCGACGATGCGATGCCAATCGGCTGCCCCAAGTGACAAAAATCAATGCAACTGCAAATGTGTGAGACGAGCAAGTGTGGCACAGGAGCGAAAAGGGACGCGGCTGACAGGAGCCATAAATCTTGGTCGACCCCAGAAGTCGCAGATGTCACGGGGCGACTGGTGCCCACACAGAGTCCCTTATCGGGGCAAGTATCGGGTCTTCTGGGGAATGTACTCGGAATGGGCACTGGAACGGAAGTTGGCCACGATCAATCTCAATTAAACTGATAGCTACTGCGCGGAGGAGTCGCCTTATTCACTCGCCTCACTTATTCCTCGAAGGCATGTAATGGTGGCATGGTATTTATAAAGGTAAATCAGTTTCGTTTCGATCTTTTTGAGCCAAGTAGGTAAAGCTTTCTTTTCTCGCAAGTCTCAAATTTGTTCGGTTACATCGTAAAATGGTTAAAAACAATACTGCCTCTGCAGATAGGTACATATATTTACCAAATAAATGAAAATGCAACTGTGATGCTATAGGGAATAGCTCGAATGACCTCAAAATTTGTTCAGTTTATTATGTGAGTCGTACCATAAGTACGGCCCAAAGTAAGGCCAACACCTCAGTCAGATTCAAGTGACAATCTAACACTCGCAAGCAGCTCTCTAAATTGCGCACATCCGCTTGAGCGCGGCAAAGGAGCCGCAATAATTTACAACAATATAGCGCGAATAAACGCGACCAGGGGCGGGGAAGAAGGGGGATATTGGCCATAAACTGAGCCAAGAGCACGCGTAATTTGGCCAAACATTTCCATTTCCATGCAAATGGCAGCCAGCGAGCGGCAAATCAGCGCCCATGAAAGCAATCGCAATTGCGTGTTGCACAATCGTTGTGAGTTAAACAAGAAAAAAAAACAAAAAATTAAAATAAAAAGACGACAGACAACCTGCAGCCTACACAACCTCGCAGAATCGAGAACCCAAAGCCCAGAGAACATGACATCAAATGGCAAACAAAGACCAATTACATGGAAGAAACAAACTTAAAGACAACCAGGCAAGATTTGCCCAGAGAAGTCGAGCTGGTTAACACTCTCTAAAAAGCTCCAAAATAAACCTTGTCGAATAAATAGTTCAAAGTATATTTATTTTCATATATTTTTATTCTAATTGATTTATAACAATTGCAAGTCTAATTACTAGTTGCAGCTCTGATGAACACACGCGATGTAATGAAGTGACAGTACCTCAACCAATATAGTGTCACAGAAACCTCCAAACACATGGCACATGGGCGGCCAGGCAAAAACATTAGCCAAAACAAAAAGAAAACCGGGGCCACATTAAAGCCCACGAACTGACTCACCGTGGAAGATGCGTTGGTCGTCGGATTGCCAGGCGCAGTTATGGTAGTGCAACATAGAACCCCATTTGGAAGTCGGCTGCGACTGTTGCATGCTAAACGTTGCTAAATTCAAGAGCGACCAACATTTATCACACTACGCCTATCGCCCTTTCGTGGCCCCTTTCCGTCGCTAATTAATGATAATGTCAGGAACTAATATGCAGAGGGACTATAGGAAAACTCCTCCGTCCGCCAGTTCGCCAGTTTATCATCAGTTAACGTTTTCATTAACCATATGTCACACGCACGTCCCTCGCATTTTCCAACCCTCAGTTCGTCCCGGGGATCCTTGAAAATTAAATTATGCGCTCGGGGTCGCGTGTCCTGCCACGATTTCTGACCAACTTCGGATGACTCAAAAAATACATTAAAATGCATACACACATACACTGGCGAAAAAAATGCTAGCTATCATTAAACTTTCTTTTTACTATAGTAAAATGCAAAAAATTCTCGATGTTTTTTATAATTACAGAGGCAAAGTAATTAAAAGCATCCTTGATTTCATTTTATATCAGTCAACTTGTATACATAAACTTTTTTCTCAGTGTCCTTCCTGTTACCCTAGTAGATACCATACCCATTTCCCATAAATATCTCGAGGATCCTTCGCTACAGTTTCGGACAGTTGGCTCGTGTCCCGGTCTAAAAGGTGTTAAAATTGTGCCACAAAATTGTTTGACCTCTGGGGTAGTTTTTATGACCGCCTGACTTTCCGATGGACACAAAAACAGGGAACTTGGGATCCTCATCCACCTCCGATTTCACTGCCAAATGATTACGCCGCATTTTGTCGACACTGAAGTTTATGTTTTTTTATGAGGCACGTGCCGGTGGACTTGAAAGGTGGTCAAAATTGTAACTCCATCGAGACACGCAATATTCCAACTAAGGGATAAAAAATAATACACGTATTTCTGCTAGTTTACAAACTGTGAAGATCTGAATAATTAGAAGGAAATCAAGAGGTGAAGAAACACATGTGTGATTTTAAGAGGTTTGGCACATTCTGTAGTGGATTATGTGTTTTAATGAATAAATGATAGTTAAAAGAAAAACAATGAATCTGCAATTTAGATATATGTGTGTTTTGATTACCTTGCAATTGGGTGGCTCCCAAAATGGCAAATAATGGGACTTGCGCAATTTAATTTCGGGGGCCTCCCCGTTGCGGGACCTCTTAACCCGTGCGGCCTATTTAACCCACTAAGCCGGTAACCCAGTTTCCACACAAAAACACCAAAATCGAATACCGAAATTTGCACATCACGCCGCCGCGTACTTCGCCTTCAATTAGCCCAAGAAACTCACGCGCCAAAATTGGCAGTCTGGAGTTGCGTAATCGCTGGATTACCTGATTGATGGATTGGTCGGAGATCAGAGAGCCATTTGGATACTCGTAGGCTAATTCAATTGCTTTATAATTGAACTAAGGAGGCGCGACGGGCCGGCTCCGATTCAGTTTGGAGCGCTTTAATGAGCCAACTCCGATTCCAAAAGGCCGAGCACACATGCCGCTCAGCAGGTTTTCTGACTTTCGAGCCAAGTTAATAATCTAATGGACACGTTGTAATTTTTCCCGTACTCGAAATTGCCCAATAATCGATTCATCCGATTCGATTTGGACTTGGTTTCCAGTTGCGGCCACAATTGAAAATGAAATTTAATGCCGAATTAATGGGGGAGTTTGTTGTGAAGTCTATTATGGGGAAGTGATGATGCGGTGTTTTGCCTGATGATGGATTGCCCCCCACGCTAATTAGCCATAGCCCAATCAGACCCCGACTACGAGTCCCCACACCAATCCAAATCCAATCAGACAAACTCCAATTTATTCGATGCCCGCGCATAAAAAACACATTCATATGGTGGGCTTAAAATGTGTGTCCTTTGTTTAATTAGTGCACTGAAAAATTAGTCGAAAATAAAGCCCCGGCGAAATACTTAAGCGGATTAAGCGGCGATTTATCAAAAGCAATTAAAGATCCCCGAAAATGCCCCTTCTCGAAATTTTGATTCGCGGAATGCGTTAGCGATGACAAATAGTAGCAAAAATGTTGGGCAACAAAATGTTTATAATGCTGCTAAAAGCATGTTTGTATCTCGCAGATACAAATCGCAGATCGCCAATCCGAAAGCCAAATGCCGCACTTTGCGAAGTGGGCCAAAAAGGCAAGCAAGTACAGTGACTATTCGGAAGTTTGAACCAGTTACATACTGTACTGACTCGCAGTTTGTAAAGACATTACCGAACGGTGTTGGCTTGTAAAGCAACAAGTTCGCAATCAGTGTATCTATAATAATAAAAAACTGGGTGCTGCTGTTCTTAGAGCACATATCTGTAAAAAACAAAACTGCTTTCGAAATGCAATTCGTCTTTAGCAAATAAAATATTTTAAGTACGTCCACTGTATCGCTCGCAGCTGAATTTTCCTCCAAAGTGAGTGTTTCGTCGGCCGAGCTGGCAGCACATTTGCATTACCTAATAAAACACACATAGTCCGCAATCCTTGGCCTTTCCCCCAATAAAACAGACTTTAAGCAGACCAACTGGTCGGCTATCCGGCGGAGATCAAAGCCCCTGTATCGGTGGCAAGTGGCGGTGAAGTGGGTCCAAAATGTCCACCAGGGGCTACTAATTACCCTGTGGGGAACGGGAACAGTGGCCAGGTCCAGATCCAGAGCCGGAGCCACCATCACCATCTCGAGCACCTCCAAAGTGGAGCAGCCAGTCGTCGTGAGGTTCGCCTTGCGCGAAGCGTCGTCAATATTTGTCAAGCTGTCAGTTGGGTTGACATTTTCGTTTGATCAACGGGGGCAGTGCATGCGGCGAGTGGACACTGTACAGTGGCCACTACTGGGAGCCGCCAGGAGTCGGCGTTTTGTGTTGTCGCTGACACACGGAAAGATAAAAATAAACCGAGGCGAAAACTAGTGCACGTCCGATTTTCCACCGCGGAGACACAATTCAAAGGTGACACATTAACGAGGCAGAAATACAAAAATACTGGAGACAGGCCAAGGTGGACCTCGATTTCGATTTCGACTTGGTCTGGACTTGCGACTGGGACTGGGACAAAAAAAGTGGAAGCCTTGAAGCGATTTTATTGGCCAACTGACGGAGGAAAGGCGACTTCTGCGGGAGATTGCTATCTCCGAGATAAGTGGCGAGAAAGAGATGTTCGCTGCAAGTTTTGCATTTTATCTCAGTAAATTCCCTAACGTATTTCAAGATCTCATACTTGTAGATAAAGAGATCTTAACAAATTTGGTCCACTTGAAGCAAATGATATAGGTCGTTATTAACACCACACTTATGTTTCCATGGAAAACTTTACTTACAATTTTCTTTACATTTTTCGCCAAAAATTGTGCGTCTGGTCGAAAGACCAGCGATTGCGACTCACCCAATTGGCTACCAGTTTTCTGCGACGGATGATTTATTGCAGCGAGCGGCAGAGATCAGAGAACATAAATCATAGAAATATTTCAATATCATTATGAGACAGGGAACTGCAACTGATAGAAACCGAGAGCATTGATGGGTCTCTCCGCCGGTTCCTCAGACGAACCCTGACTAACCCCTGGCACCTGAGTTGGGAAACACTGCCCCCATCCGCAGAAATATCTCTCTTCATTACCAGCTGATTGATTGAGTTGGCCAAGAGTGCAAAAGCTTGGCCTTCGACGGCCGGCAAAAATGCGGGCAAGTAAACTTCCGTTGCCGGCTGACTTGCTGACCACTTGGCACACTTTTGCTTTTCCCCCAGCCCATTCCATCTGGATGGATGAACTGAGGCCCAAAGCTGGAGACCTCTTGACTCTGCCTCCGCGATTAGTCACTCCGCAAAGTTGGCCAAGTTCAATAACAGCTGGAGATCGAACGCGAGCGATCCAAAAGCCAAACGAGGCACGTTTAAAAAGTGTTTTGTGGCTGCGTAAGAATTTGTTAACGGTCGTGTTTAGAAGCTGGGATTCCAAATAGAAACCAATTATATTGGAACACTCAAAAAAAAAATGTTACATGCTTACATAAGAATCGAAGAATCAAAGTATTTACATTGTTGTGCATGTCTTTTCGACCTTTATATTTTGTAGCCTACTCCCTATTAAAGTATAGCAATTTTTTCTGTCAGTGCTCTTCCTCTAGTATATTTTTGTGAATGAACTCAAACCGAAACTCGAGTTTCACTGAGTCGATGGCGTGGCGTGTGGATTTTTATGTTCCCTCAATGAAATGGCATTTAATTAGCATAATTTTTATTGATTGAATCCCCGAGAGAACAAAAAGAGCTGAGCAGCGAAGAAGAGCCGATGGGCGCAGAGGTCGCCGAGGCGAGTTCTTTCAACCTCGATTTGCATAATGCTGGCACAGATCCGAACCCGAATCGAAGCTTAAGTCGGTATCCAAACAAAAGGTGTTGCGTGGGCCCTAATCGCCCCTAAGGAGAAATAGAAATAGAAACAGAAATAGTCAAGTGTTGTCAGCGAAATTATGATCGAAATTAAGATAGTGCTGTGCGCCTGGGTTAATGCCTCGCATATCTGGCACGATCTGGCCGGATCACTGCATTATTCATGCCACAGACATCTGAAATTTGTTGTCGAGTTGTCGGCGCATGTTAATCGAAGATCGATATGCCAAGTTTGATCAGGGGGCCACAGAGAGAGTGTCGGCTTATGTTTGGCCCATAGTGAGAATTATGGGCGATCGATGAACCTGATCGCCATCGCCGGTTAATCAGTTAACACACTCGGCCATGAGATCACTGGGGAAACTTTACTGAAGACTGGGTGTTAAACGGCAGAGGTATATGGTGAAAGATGGCTCATAACATAAATCAAATATTGATCGAAGCAGTTGTAAATTTGTTGCATTACTAAATCAATATCTAGAAAGTCAGATACCCTTTAATAAAACTGGGAAGTTATTCATTACTCTGTTAGCATGTAAGTTAATCGAAACGGAATGAACAACTTACTACCAATATTGAGCTACACCGATTTATACATGACTTTTTTCCCACACAGCTCTATCCCATTATCTCTATCTCATCGAAGTGGTTCTCTATTTGTTGGCAATATAGAGAACAACAAACACCGCCCCCTGAGTGCACCGCCCCCTCGCCTTAACCCCCTGGCACCGGCAGTGCAACACTCTTGCCCCACTTGCAGTATTTCTATTTCTATTTCATTTTTGCAGTTGCATTTTCGTTTAATATTTTAATTAAAAGGCGAACGTGAGTCGCGACTGGGAGCCACCGAGTGCTCCACATGCCGCCGCTTTTGGTGGCATGGCTGCAGGTGTCGAAGGTTGTCGCTGCACCACCACCTGCACCACCTCCCCCTCGGAGAGCCCCTGGAAAACACCTGTAGCCTTTGTACATGCCGTGTTAATCACCAATAATAATTGTTAAACGAGTTGGAAGCGAGTGGAGCACAAGGCTTTTGGCGTTTGCATGAGTTATGGGTCTGCGAGGCAAGGAAGCTTAGATCAGGATATATATCTTCGATCCCCCATCGATGCTCCCTCATACCGCACCATTTGGCCATGCCTTTTGGCCATTTTGGTTATGCGATGAAATAATTTAAATATTTGCGGGCAGCAGCGGGAGGCTACAGTGAGCACCCCCAAGAGTGGGTTATGCAATGGCTTTTCCAGGGGGGTTCATGGGGGTTTGGTGGCTTTGGACGGGCTGAGGGGATCCTACTCTGACAGCCCACGCGTGGCTCTCTCTCGGATCTGGCTTATCCCATTTACCATTTTTGGCTATCGACATCGACGAGCGCTGGCGGGCAGCCTCCAGCTTCGATTTTCGCTCTCGAGCTGCAAGTCTTAACCACTCCTGCCAGCTTCTTCTGCTTCTTTCCCAGCTGCTGATGAGGCAGCCAAGTTTTTATGATTTTTTTATTTTTGATATAGTCTTTTTAGCGGCGGAGACAAAGTTGCGCAAGACGCGCCTCGCCTCGCCTCGCCTCGTCTCCCATGGCAGATTCTCAGATATATTTCATTTTTATGATTGTGTCTATTACCAACAACCACGCACGTTTCGCCGTCTTTCGAATTAACTCCAATGACACGGGGCATGGATGTTTTTTAAACGAGTTTGATCGGCTGGAGCTTGGGTACGGTAGGGATTGCGGGATCAAACTGCCAAAGGAAGAGGTCTCCTTGCTCAAGGAACTAGATTTATAAGGGTATTTAAGGTTCCCTTTGCAGCTCTTGGGATTGTCTGATTGTACACTGGAATATATAACTTGCAGTTGTAATGTAGTAAATAATATTTATCAGGTAAGCTCATGCACGTCAAATTGGTCACATACATAGTAAAATGATGAGAACTAAAAGTTTGTTTCTTGAACTATCGCTAATATCACTAGTATTTATTAAGTCACAACCATTTCTCCCTGTGTACCTCCGCTCTGGTGTTGTCGTCGTTGTTAATGTTGCTGCTGTGTCTGTGCTGGCAGCAACAGCAAGAGCTACAATGGCAACAGCTTTTTGAGGTGTTGGTAATTGATTTTTGTAATATCTTGGCTGGCACTCATTTTTGTTTGGCTTTTTACTGCAACAACAAACTTCCGAGATGCATCTGCGACATCCGTTGAAGCAGCAAGACCAACAAAAACTGCAAGAGCTGGAAAAAAAAGGCGCGCAAGCGTGCGAATTCAATTGCCCAATTGTGGAGCTAGTCACACTTCCCTCCCCTTAACCCGCTGATAGTCCCCTTAACCCCAGAATGGCTACGCCTGCGCAATATGCGCTGCAGTTGCTCCCTTGCGGCCGCTTCTCTTATTGATTTCTGTGGTTTAGTTTCGGTTATAGTTGTTATTTTCGGGCTCTCCAGTGTTTACAAATCGCAAATCTTTGGCATCTAGATTTTTGGCTGCTTTTTTCGGAGGGTCTTACAAGTTATTGTTTTGAAAAATGACTCATTTTTTGGAGGAGCATTCGCAAATCGTGGGAAATCATCCACAAATCATGCGGCTGGCAATCTCTGACACACACCCGCACATTGGCGAAGAAATACGCCAACACCGAAGATGGAAACTCTGGCGATTTTAATCGTTTGTCTGGGCCAACCTTTTGCCATGGCCATAATTGCCACAGCTTTGGATTCCTATTAGCCAGCGTTTAATATGCATTGCAATATGACATTTCCAGTTGTCAGTCTGACTCGCTGTTTCTGACTCCCATTTCTCGTTCTCTGACATGTCATAGCGACACTCAGAGAAAAAGACTATAAAACTAAGCTGAAATACTTTCAGTTTAGCTGTACTCTAGTTTAAATGACCAAAAAAAATGACTGAAAGCTTCTTTTAACTATTTCTAATTTCTAAGGTAGCTTTCATGACTAAGTCACTCAGGAATTCAGGGTTAATACCATTGTATTTTTCTTACCTTACAGGAACATGAAATACTGATCTATTAAAAAGATTTTGTAGCAGTATTTATTGGCAGTCACTGTCACAATCGCAGTCACATTCACAGCGGTGGCTGTTGTCGCCGGCGTGACACTTTACACACACAATAAATCAGTGCGCGCAATATGGGCATTTGACACTCTGGTTGAGGAGCTTAGATGGATGTGAGTATTGGATGGCTTGGGGTAATCCTAGCCCCTGGGAAGTGGCGATCGGCAGTTGGCCAGCCGGCGGCTAATGGGCCACCAGCTGCGTGCATCCATTCCGGCTAATTGGAAACGCGAATTGGCTAAGTGGCCACCGATTGCAATTGAACAATTAAAGACGAATTTAACATCGACAGCAGCGCAGTTCAATTAAGTATATCATAAAAACAGAACGATTGCCCAGGAATGGGATGTGGATCAGAGATCGAAAATCGGAGTTCGCAGATCGGACGGTCAGAGGATCGGAGGATCGGAGAGGAGCAGCGGCCACTGAACACGGACAATGCAAATTGTGTGGCCACGTAAAAGCAAATAAAATTAGAGAGTGACCGGCCAGAGTCAAGCATAAAAAGCCAATAAATTCCAAACGTCGACATTTAAAACGCACACTTTAATTAAAGCTACTTTAAGACGGGCTGCAGCAACCAACAGGCAATTTGTGCAGCACTCAAGTTGCAGCGGCAACAGCAGCAGCAGCAGCAACAGCAACATGACGTGTTTAAGATCGCAGATCGTGCCCGGGTAGGAGATATATAAACACGGGGATATATAACTCACTCGCTCCGATCTGTGCGGACAAAGCAAATTTATGTATGCCAAATTGATCGATTGTGACGGCGAGTTATATCATTCAGCAATTATAAAGAGACGGCGAATTATCATTGACAAATTAATGGGCACAATGGATGGATGGATTTCACCCGGTCCCCAAAACGATGTCAAGCGCTTCGAACGGTAGCCCCATGCCAACCGACCATACCATACCATTCCATATATGCCATATAGGGTTACCCGAGATAAAGATTTCGTCAACGAGATTCATTTTAATATTTTCTGAGCCGGGCACAATGAAAAATCAACTGAAAGCCGATTTCCAGAGAAAAGAGCAATAAGAAAAAAGTTCATAAAAATATAAAAAGTAAAATCCATATAAAAAGTGTCGCGGGGAACCGTGAACAATCTGGACAGAAATCGGGCGTCGTCATAAAGCGTGCTGGAATTTCGGATATGAATATCACTCACTGCACAGCCACGAATCTTTTCTTTTCTCGTTTTAATTGAGCCAATAAAAAACATTAAAAAAAACCCTCATAAGGCCATTAAAATCAGTGGAAAATCATAGTTAAGCAGTGTCCACAAACAAGCATTTTGTTTGTCTTTTCCACGGTGGCATATTGATATTTCGTCCAAGTAAAAGGGAAATTTTCCCCAAAGGGCTCCTCCAATCGAGACTTCGTTAGCCACTTGGACAGCTTGGTCAACTTGGTTAGCTTGGCCAGTTAAAGGAAAACAAATGTCGCAGCAGCAACATCTGCAGAAGCCAAACGGTAAGTGACTGGGCAACTAAAGTGTGTAAATATTTGTTTAATTATGCTCATGTTAGTGCAAGGCATTCGAAGTGCTTCAGAGATGTCGGTCGGTGGAATGTGTAATGTGCAGTGTGCATTCAACCGAATTGGAGACACTTAAAACGCAACGCAACTCTATGGGAAAACGCTGTGCTTTCACTCTGCAATCAAAGGCGAATTCAGAAAATGTGTATATTATTGAATACTACTTATTGAGAGCTCTAAGCATGGAAATTTGCATTTCTTGATATCAAGAAATACCTAAAAAAAATAAATACAATTTCTATAATCTTGAGTTTTGTATCTATCCATGTAATATGTAATATTGTTCATAGTATCTACACTCCCCAAAATCGATTTGATTGCCGATATCTTTACCGCTTGCCCAACAACCGCAGCTGTGATCCAGAAATGGCAATCATTTAATTTACACATTTCTCAGGAAAATATCTCCATTACAGCGGCGATACCCAACTATCAATTACTGCAGAGATCCAAACTGGAGAACAGATGAGTTATGGGCTGGCATTTGGTGAAACTGCACAGTTCACCGACTAAATCCCCGACTTCGGGCTAACAAATGTGTCGGCCATTAGAAATCGCTTTGCGCTAATGTGTTACAAATATTTCATTCGGCCAGGTTTCTGCTTTTTTGGCAGCCGATCGCGCTTCTCAGGCGGCTTTTACAGCGGCCTTACACGTATGGAAAGCACCGTTAATGCCGTCAACATTGTTGTGATAATATGTTTGGTAAATTACCGGGACATATTTCTGCTACCAGTTGCTACTTTGCCAGTTTGCTACCTTACTTCTTGGCGAGGAGACAACTCCATCGTTGGAACCATAAATATGTGCCATTATCCGGCAATGCTCGCCCGTAATTATTCATTTTTGTGGTCGCCTTTGTTGGGCAAATGCGTTTTGACCCACTGAGTTGGGTTCCTGGCTAGGTCTTTGGCTAGAGATGGTATTTAGGTTGAGGCAACATCGCTTGCACACTAAGTTGCAACGCAGCCTTTAAAAGCGCTTTCCCTGAAGAAACAAGATCTTGAGTTACATTGACATTTCCATGGAGCCTTTAAAATATATCTTAAATATTTAGCCGTATTGTACCTTTGTGCGACCCTTTAAAACCACATAACCGATATAATCGAAAGCATTATCTATTGGTTGCCAGCTCTATTCGCAAGTTAACTTCAGTGGCTCTTTGCACATCACATTGTCAAACAATGGGAACAACAATATATCTTGCAACACGAGTCAACTGTCGCTTTTTATTGTCGTCCGTTTGGGCAGACCGAAAAACATTTCTTTGTTTTCGGCAGTTTTGCATTGCAAATTGCCACAGAAATCGCGGCAGTTGGAAATGTTGCGGAAAAACTCATAAAAAACAGATACTGAAAAACTGCCGCAGGCAGCGCATTCAGCTCATTTGAAAGTCAAATAACTTTGGTTGCTGAAAAAAAAGGAAAATCGAAACTATTAACAAAATCAGTGAATCAAGTCCGCCAGCTGGAGATACTCTATCTCTGGGATTCCTACGATAGGAACTTCTCTAGGCCGCCAAATCCGTCGGTTACTTGATTAACTCTTCGTCAGGGTACTGCGAAATCCTCCCAACAATTTTATAGAAAAATTGCCTGTTTTGCATTTGAGTTGCGGCCTTTTGCCAGTTGATTTCGGCTCAGGAAAATTACTCGACCGAAATTGTTTGGCTAAAGTGTTGCGCCAAGAGGCCTAAAAGCCTAAAATGCCATAAAAAAACGAGGGGAGAAACTCGTACTTAAATCAAAAATGTTTTAATTAACTTAGGTCCCGTGGTTTCGGAGAAAACAACTTAATAATTCACAAGCAGCATTTTTTCTCTTGCGAATTGGACTTGATTTGAATCTTACAGCCAGAAATTATTATCTTAAATAGTCGCAAAATCGTTGAGTTATGAAGTCTATTCCAAAATTAATTTAATAAGATATCAGCTTGAAAGTGAAACATATGTACTTTTAACTTAGGATCTTATCATTTGGCCAAAAATTGTCACGTAAAATAAAGAGACTAATGATTTCTGGGATTTCATAAGTGAGATCTCAAGGCGGATGATAAAATAAAAAACACAGCATTCAACGCGCCATATGTGGCTGTCCACAATGTTGTACGCATTTTTGGTCATTCGGTTAATTGGCAGCCGACAACATCCCAAAGATTTTCTGTCACAAGTGTGAGTTTCGACTCGTATATTCGTTTGGATTCTCGGGCCTCGAAATGGAATAAAAACGAGTTCCTAATGAATGGCCGGCCCAGCAAGCTCACGTTTTGAGGTTCCCCGAGAAGTGGACATAGAAATAAAAAACCCAAACAACGAATGTATTTTGATTGTTGTTTGACGCATGTCAGCTGGATCTTGGTCGTTGTTGTTCAGCTGGCGCCACAGAAATGTCAAAAATAGTGCTCTACAAGCTCCACTCCGAAGGTATTGGGTCGGGTGCTGGAGTGGGGGTGTGGGGGGTGTGGGATTGGGTTTTCCGCTGCAGCTCCACAAATGATCAGAAAATGAAGTTGTTTCGCTTGTGCGGCACGTGCGTTTGCTTTTCGGATTTGAGCCCGGAGTTTCGGTTTGAGTTTGACTTGAATTCGATTTTCATGTCTCGAGGCACGACAAACGGACCCATTGACATGGGCCAACGCAGTTGGGTGCCCCTCGGAAAACCCCCTCCAGAGATGCCCCTCCTCGTGGAGCACCTCATGTGGAAAGGTTCCATGTTGAGTTAACTAAGGCATGACGTTGAAGCTAGTCTTGCAATTAGTTTGATTTTGATGCTGGGGCATTTCAAATATGCTGATAGATGAAGTCAGGCACTGACGGCGATATGCAGGGCCATGATGGATCGCCAAGGAATGGCCCACTATATATATAACATGCGGAAAATTAAATGGCAGTGCTGAAAATGGAGGAAGTGTTTGCAAGTTTTATAGCTCATAAATCAAAAAATCAAAGCAAATCGTTAACCGTCTAATTATTAACTCTTTTTCGAATTAAAGAATCGCATCAAATGATTAGCTCCTGATAATCTCTTTACTCCCCCAATTCGCCAGATAAGACGGTCATTCTGGCTTACAATTGGCCTGGCTGTCGTTTATCTCCGTATTTCAGCCATCTCGACAGCTTGTGGCCATATCAGATATCGGAGATCGCATTGTGCGATCAATGCTGTGCTTCATTAGTCGGGCAATTAATTTTTCCGTGTGCCATAAAAGGGTACTGTGACGGCAAGCAATGCTCCTCCTCGGAGGTTCCAGTCCCCCTCGGAAATCCATGGAACCGCAGAGATTGAGTAATAACCTAACCGACTAACCGGCAAACCGCAATTCACAATTGATTTATTTTCTCTTCTATCGGGGGAACTAGACAAATACGCGACGCTTGGAAAGTGAGCCACACTTCGTCATCGCTGGCAGTTGGATTAATTTTGAAATATTGCCGGGCAGTCAAACGTCGTTTATGCGCATGTAAAGTAAACGAAACCTCTCGGCGCGAAGGGGGTAGAAAGGTATCTCTAGGGGACACAAATACTCACTGCAAGCCGGCCAAGTATGAGCTCGAGCACCAGGGCCACATGTGAGGTGGAGGTGAGTCGTAGTCGCTGAGAGCTGGCGCTTTGATTTATTGCCAAAACGCTAATAAAGACAACAAGCTGCAGGCCGTCGGCCGTTCGACTTCGTGCTGAGGCCTGGGATCTTGGATCTGGGATCTGGCACATGGAATCTCATGGATCTGGACAGGATGTGCCGCCGGCCAATTGACAATCATGCTCGTGGACCGCCATAAAACACGTCTAAGTGCAGGGTGGGTATCCGCCGAATACCCTCACCAGTCATGTACAGGAAATTCTTGACGTTAACTCAAATTGGTCATGAGTTACCGAAAAAACATAATTGATTTTTCAATATATAAATATATATCAACAAAATAAGGTTTGATAAAAACAAAAAAAACAAGCTATAATTTATAAAATTTGAATAGGCTCAATAAATAAGTTAATATTTGTTGAACCCCTTGCAAAAGTGTATTCAACATTCTTCCCTTCGACTTTTTCGCCCAACCAAGTTCGTTGCCCAAGTCTTTTGTGCTAATTAGGCAGCTCCTTCTTCGGCAACTCCCTCCACTCCTCCCATTCCAGCCACCTCCTGCACCCCGCTACCACCGATCATGGCTGGCTCAGTGACCCAGTTAAAGGTCCGAGCCAACTTGTTTTGGCAAACATGTTCTAGCTGGCAGATAAAGGCTGAGATCCAAAGGGGGAACGGGAACTGGTCTTCGCAGCACTTGTTGGTCCAAAAAAGTTGCATCATCATTGCGGAGGAGGCGCGATAAAAGAGCTTGGACGGCGGGGTGTATATACAAAGTTGAGGGATGAAGAAGGGGTTGGTTGGGGCCGGAGGTTAGCCAACTATTGTACAACAAGCAAACGCGCGCCTGGCAGCAAATGATGCCATGTTATATATTTTCCGTCCGTCCTCCTTTATTTTTCCCCAACGTCGGCACATTCGTGCAGCTCAGATTACTGCGGGGCGATAAAAATGACTTGCCAACTTGCACATTTGGCCAAGAGCTCTCCGCGGATTTGGATTCGGATTCGGATTCGGATTCGGGGGAGCCTCTAAACTCTCGAGAAAAAATGTCGGACAGTCCGGGCCAACTCGTTGCCCATGGCAAATATTTAGATAGATTTGACTTTTCATGTTAATGGCGCGCTTTCAGCTGTTCATAATTAATCGGGCGTCCGCATTGAACAAGTGAGGCATTTTTATTTGCCAGTTTACCAGCGGAGCAGACTCCGACTCGAAGTCGAAGTCGAAGTGGAGTTGAGTGGAGTGAAGTTGAGCGGAAAGATTACCAAATACCAGAAGACATTTTTTATGGCTAATTAAATGCATTGGAATTGCATGACTGCCAGGTATCGATGAAGCCACTTGCAAAAACTTGGCAAAACTTGAAAAATAGTTCTTGGAAGTTGAGCACATGAAGAAAAAACTTTAAGTGGAGTAGTCTTATTATAATTAATGTATATTTTGGCTTTATGAGAGAACATTTAGACTTATGTCTTTATTTAGATGAAATGTAATTGTTTTTACCTCGAATACATTGCGGTTACATCCCAAGACGGTGTGAATTTTTTACTCGGCATCAGATCAGATCTAATTGACTTAAATCAAAGATCCAGCTCGAATAGATCAAGCCGAAAAGCCCGAATCAAGTTTATCGGCGACCGTGTTAACAACCTTAATCTCTCGGTTTCTCATTAATATTATTTTTTGGCCAGCATCCGAACATGATTTAGACTCAGTCCGCCGCCGCCGACTCATAAATAATATAAGCAACGAAATCAGCCAGCGAATCGGGCGATAATAATTATTTATGAAATATGCACGCAAGCTCAGATTTTAATTAAATTCGTACATGCAAACGGCCAACTGTAGGTTGGACTTGGATTTGAATTTGGATTTGAGCTCATTTCTAGAGCGGGTCAAATCGATAGAGCCCAGATAAATAAACCTGAGACCAGAGACAGCAATGTTTATTAATATTTTGTCATAATTTTCGGCGCTGCAACGTGAGAAATTATTTCTGTATTTTGACAAGCCGCACTAGACAACGTTCAGTAAATCGAAAGATAAATCTCGCCGATAAGTTCGCAAGCGGGTCAAGTGCAGGGGTTTTAATTAAAGCCCGAGGATCGGGTCGGATCGGGGCTTTATCTCAAGACCTGGCCTCAAATTTATTGGCCCACTCACGCATTAAAATCATTTATGGAACTCATATCGCACGCCACGAACAACGAACAAGCGGCACCGATAAAGAGGCCCGATCTGAATTTATTAAAATGCCATTTTCACATAGCGAGTGGCCGTTTTTCTCTTATTTTTCCCATATTTTAGACACATATATTTTTTTGTCTCTTTTACCGCGCCATGTTCGCCCGCTCAACAAGTGCAGTTGGCCTGGCCCAAAGTGTTTGCCCGATGCAATTGCCATTTTTGTGGCGTGGCAATACAATCAATTTTTAATAAATTGTGGAAATATTGCTTTGAAAGCATTTTGCATTTTCATATGTACAATGGTGTTCAAATTAATAGTTGTGGAACTTGTACAATGTCTATGAAAACATACTTTAGAGGCTATTAATCAAAGTTTTAATACCCAGCGAAGGATATTTTCTCATGTATGAAAAGCGATTTTAATGCCGTTCAGGCATACAACTGGCGATATCCCCCACACATATAGCCGGATATGATATGTTTTCTATTTTCCTTTACAGTAAACTATTTTCAACCACATTATTAGAAACTTGAACACAGCTGTGAGTATGTTTCTTGGGGCTTTTATTGCGTGGCATTATTTAATGACAGCCTGTCGATGGCGAAGCGATTATGCCCGATTTGACCTAAGGATTTGGCAGAGATCAGCTTCATTATGCGACAAATTCGCCATCAATTTGGGTAGACTTTCATTCATTAGGCGGGACTTTGCTGTATTTACGATGCTGTTTACACCCGGCACACAGCCAATATCCATCAAATATGCATTAAAGTTATTATCCCTCCTCCTGCAACTCTAACTGTCCATAAAAGTGGCAATTAAGCGGCTCAAACGCATATCTAGCATGTCGCATTCGAGGATTGGGAAAAACAGCCAAGACGGAAGACCAAAAGCTGAAGACCAACAGCGAAGACTGAAAACTGAAGACTGTAGACTCGACGTCTGCGACAGTTTAGTGGCAGGAAAATAAAAAGAGGGGACAAGAGCGGGTTTCAATTTCGGTTTTAGTTTGCTGACTTCAGACGACGGCAGACTGAGAGCTGCAGCTCGTTAAAATCGGGCTTATTAAAGGCGCGCGTCGTTTATGGCACATGAAAATCATTTAATCGATGGCCATATTTGGCCCCGGATTTACTGCAGATTTTGGCAGACAGTCGGGATTTTCGCGGCACCCACACGCCTCTAATCACAGACACTCGTTGACTGGCGTTGAAAAGCGCGGAGAACCATCAAATTATGGCCC
Source organism: Drosophila simulans (assembly GCF_016746395.2). Taxonomy (NCBI): domain Eukaryota; kingdom Metazoa; phylum Arthropoda; class Insecta; order Diptera; family Drosophilidae; genus Drosophila; species Drosophila simulans. The sequence continues at coordinate 3,627,933 of NC_052522.2, forward strand.
ACAAATCGACGGCAAAAGTCGCTAATTATGGGCGCTAATAGCGGCAAATAAATCTGCTAAGCAATTTCAATTTGTTATTCCGCTGAGTTCATAAATATGCACGAGACACCGGGAAATCTCCAGCTGCACTTCAAAGACTTCGGGCCAAAGACTGGGTCTAATTAGACAACTTGGTGGGAAAATAATTGAATTACTTGCTCGGGAATTATAATTTATTAGCGTGTGCAGAATTTCAAAGTTGATCGATACATGCGAAGAAATAATAGTTGGTTACTGGTTACATATAAACATTTTAATGATATAAATAAAGCTTTCAATTTTATTTTTATTAATATGACTTAATCCGAATGACGCCATTAAGGTAATCCAGTTTATAGTTAAAAGGTGATACATTTTATACCTTCGTCACGATACAAGATAATACGTTTGCATTTTTTGTTTAATTACTAACAGATCTAAACAAAACGAACTAAAATCGTAAATCATCTTTTGGTATCTTGTAGAAGTGCCTGATACGTTTTACGTTTATATGTTTATATCTCTTTGTTTAAGTGTATTTATTGATCGTATTTTATTGCTAAGCAGACAGACATTGATTAAATGTGTTTACTCAGTTCAGAAAAGAAAATAAACTACATAAACTGCAATTTAGCCATGCAAGTTGTGCTCAATTGAAAATCAAGTTTTATTATTTTACCAGAATTATGATGAGATCGGACCATCCTCAAGCAACATTTTTGCGAATTAATTGCATGACCGACAATGATAAAAAATGTATACATGAAATTCTCGAATGGAAAAGGACACAATGAGCCGAAAAGGATGGGGAGCTCGTGTATCTTTGAATCTGAAAACCCCATGAGGAATTCGTTCTCCACTCCTCTGGCTGCAAATGCCAAGCTCGCAAATACAAATGCTGATTGCCAATATTCACATTAATCTCCCGAATCCCCCGGTCGACTCCCTCCCCAGATTCTCTATCAACAAATATCTCACGCCACAATATTTAAGATGCCAAAGCGTTTTGCGTATTAATCGCCAGCAGCGAGCTCTTGTTGCTGTTGTGTATGCTGCTGCTGCAATCGAGTGGAACGTGACGGCGATCGAGTGGCGCCACCTGCCGACCCGAACCCCGAAGAAAACATCTTTGAGTGGATAGAGTTACCCGAAAGCATTTCATACCCCAATTGATTTAAAGATGCTGCTCGAAAGCTGCAAAAGTCCCCCAAATGGTTTGCCGATTTCTCAATCTCAGTTTCTGAATCGCAGCTTTTTCGATTTTCAAAACAGAGTGTGTGTGACTTATGCGGGTGCCAAAAGGAGCTCACAAAAAACAGCCGAAATGATACCAACAATATCTGCAACATGAATGACTCGTTACGCCTGACCTATGTTGTTCCTATTGCTGGTGTTGCTAGTTGCTGATGTTGTTGCTTCTGCAGTTGCGGCTGCTGTTGCAGTTGCCGCTGCTGTTGCAGTTGCTGCGGCAGTTTGTTGGGTTGCTGTTGGGCTTTGGCCGCCGTTTCCATCGACGCCGTCCTCAATTGCCCCTCTGAATGGCGTCCAATTCGATTATTCTAACATGAATTATAGTTCGTGTTCGTTGAATGGACAATTATGAATTTATCATGTTCAATTTCTGAACAGATATTTTCTGCTCTTTTTCCATTTTTTTGCTGAACCTTCGGTTGTGTCTCAGTGCAATTGGCAATGTTTGTTAGCCGCGCCAAAAGTGGATTTCTCATTCAGTTTTTCCGCTCGTACATAATTAGTTTGTGGCCAAAATATGTATTTGGCAATTGCTTTGGGAATAACACGAGAATAAATGGTAGAATTTTATGCAAGTATTAAACAGTTTCATCGTATTATACCCTAATTTACCAACAATCTGTTTTTCCGCGTAATTCAGTTCATCGATCGCATGCTTCGATTACATCACTCACCGTTGAAGTGAACTTGTGCAATAATTTAGCAAAAATTGTGGGTCTCATAAAGAAATGAAACATATTTATTGAATTTAAATGCGGTAAAAATAAGGGGGGCAAACATTGCGACAAATGCAAATGAAAATGGAAGTGCAAATGACTTGGTTTTGTTTTTGGCTTTTACGATCGCAGGACATGAGTGTGCCGGAGTGTATAACCGATAATATAGTGTCGTAAATCGCAGGGGGGAATTAGTCATGGTGCGTGATAAATTCGCTTTTATTTGCCTTTCGTGTGAGAATTTTCGCCCTGGGTCGAAAGTATTCAATAAGTTCTTTGTTGCCACTTTGGTTTTACTTTCAGCTGGCCGTTGACCCGTCCATTCGCCGGTGACTCGTTTTTTCATTTTTTCGACCGCCGATCCAATGTCAAAGTTTCACTTTTCAACCTGCAACCTGTTGGCCCGATTCTCTAAGTCCCGAATGCTGCGGCTGATTATGCAATTATTGGCAATCACTTTCGGGCCCGTTTAGAGCAGCGGGCGGCCCCTGGCTTTTCGATTTTTTCCACTATTTCTACGGTATTTCTACAGGCAACACAAAGAAAAGGGAAATTACATAAAAGTGAGCAACTAAATTTTCGCCGGCCTGGGATTTCTGCACGTTCGCAGCACGAAAGCGCGCGCAAATATCCAGACGCCGGCTAAATCGCCACGAATTGATCGCAAATGAGGGTTAGAGTTCAATTTTTTCGGCCTGGACCGGCTCGTTTTTCGATTTTCTGAGTCTCTGGGTTTCTGAATTTCTGTGCCCAGGAGACCTCGGCTCTTGATGCTTTTCAGCTGGTGGAGAGCGAAAAGCGGAGCTAATGGTGTTCCGCAGGCCTTATTGTTAGCAAATATTTGTGTTATAATGGCGCAAGGTTTAGCAGCTCCCAAGCGAAGGGGCTAATGATATGGGTGAACCCGTTTGCACCGAGGGTTCAGAGGTAGGTTGTGGGACTACATATTTGATTTATGCAGGAGAAGTAACTCACTGAAGGAAAAGGGTATGTGGCTATCCACCAGGCTAAGCTTATACCTTGTGAAAGCAGTGTCAACTAGGCGTATGAGTAATGAAAGTTATTCATACGTAACGTGGTCATTGTTGGTAAGAAAATTTAGCCAATTAAAAGCATGAAACTACGCACTTTTAAATGCAAATTCCACTGTTCTTTCCATCACTGAATACGACTGAGTATTGGGTCTCCTATTCACTCATTCTCTTAACCCCATTTGACTCGAATGCGGTCGATGCTTATCGGCTGCTTGTGGCACGCATGCGTTAATTGTTGGCATGGGGCAGCAACAACAACAAGGCAACAACCAACCAGCAACTAGCAACATCAACAACCATTGGGGACAGCAACAACATCCTGCGCGTGCCCCCAAAACATACAATATATCAAAATCTAACACTGGCGCTGGATATCGCGTTCGCCTGATTGCGCCTGGCCATAAATCATTTCCGAGCCAGGTCGCGTTTGCTCTTTTCTATATACTCGCAGTACTTGCAGTGTGCTATATATACCCGATTGCCGATTGCAATCATCCGAAAAGACAGCACGCACGCGCGTCTAAGGATAATAACCAGTGGGTTCACAAAGTGGGTGCAAAGTGGGACGAACGGCGTACAACTTCATTAGAGCTTCGGGGAAAAGCTGGCGGAAAATTCGCCAGCTAAAATGATTTACGCTGTGCGACAGGCGAACAAGTCTTTGCACTCATTTCAGCAATTTGACAATTAATCAATTGCCACAACAGCAGGCACAATCGGGCATTAGTCAGCCATTGAGTTCAGGGAAAAAGGAGGAAAATCTAAGCACTTGGATTAAAAATACCCTACAAAGATACCTAACCTTCGTCTAAGCGCCACGTTAACTACTTTAATAACATTATTAAATTTAAGGAATATGTATTGTATTTTTTTGTTAATCCAATACCAATTCAAAAATTTTTAATTTAATTTATGTGATATTTTTAGGAAAGCACTTCACAGTTCTCTGTATTATCTTAACTACTCCACTGCCCAAAGGGTAACCATTCGATCCAAACTTGTCGTTTTTGAGGTCAAATGCTTGCCAAGATTTTTGCCTTTGCTATTTTTACGTTGGCTCCAGTGTTCCGCGGCTCAGTTGTTCAATTGTTCATTTGTGCAATTGTTCAATTGGCTGGCTTTTGTTCGAGTTCGGGTTCAGAACGTGCGGGTGCTTTGGCCACATAAAAAATCGAGCGATCTATCTGGCCATCGATCGACTCGAATTGCCGTGGCTTTATGTGTGTGTCTGCTAAGTGACATGTGACATATTGTCAACGCATATTGCCTGACGATCATTTGCATAAATTCCGATTCCGAACTCGAATTGCAGTCTTGCCAACTGCAGGCTGCAACAATTGTGTTGACAAACATTGTTGCTACACATGCAACGCGTCTCGCGAGTGACAAAAATGTTGCCGGCTACAAAATGGCTAATTGTGTAAGCATGGTAAATGTTATTTTCGGTTTGCATATGTCGGCGACTAATCAGCAATTGTTGTTGCTGTCAGTCGTGCGGGGTGACAACTAAAAACTCAAGCAAAAAATATCTAAACAAAATACTGCCAGTTTAAATGGTAAAAGAATGGCGAGTCGACAACATTGTTAATAAATTCTGGGTTAACCGATTTTCATTAAAAGTCGTTCCTAGATCATTGAGATATATCAATAGTATTCCAACTCTCTTTCAGGCGCGTTTTTTCCCACCAATACAATTCCGATAATTCCATATGAATGTGGCAAGGTGCAGGCGGTCAAAATGTTTTATATTAAATTTCGGTAAGTTATTAAAGCAACTAACCCCCAAAGACCCCAAAAGCAACATCCACAACACATGTTGCAGTCGCCAGAAAAAAGAGAGGAAAATGAAGAAGTAGTTGAAAATGTTTTTTATGTTTGCTGCCAAATAAATTGTTGCTATTTATGTTTTTCGCTGTGTGTGAATAATTTAATTCCAATGGCCAAAACGTGACCAATTTGGTTTATTTACACGTATTGTGCATAAATTGCATTCGTCTTGAGTTACGGGGGAGCTGCAAAAAAGAGTAAAAAGTGGTTTTAAGGCTTTCGCTGCTATTTTTCAGTATCAGCCCACGAAAATAGTAAATGAAGCCATTAACATGCCGCAAAAGGAGAACACGCACTGCCAGCAATTACCTGGATTTTATGTCTTCATCCAGGTGGAGGAGCCTCCAGCCCGCCAACCACCCACTGAACCACCGCACCACATCCTCCCCCATTGCGTAAACATGTTGGCAACAAATTACGAAAAACAACACCTTCTATGGCCGGTTGTTCGTCGCATGTTGCACGTGCAGCAGCAACATCAGCCACATCAGCAACTTTGGCGGAGGAGCGATACTGAATTTGCATTTTAAGTGAATTCTCTTCATTTGTAGTTGTATTTGGGCCGTTTTTTACTCGCTGCCGTCGCTCTTTGAACACGTGCCAATTAGCCGCAGCAATTTGGCCAAATTGCAATATGTTGTTAGCTGTTAGCTGTTGGCGTTGCCAGTTGCCAATTGCACTCTTTATGAAGTTGTCGCCGGGCGGCCAATCGAGTTCTCAGTGCAATTTATGTGGTAAGTGGGTGAAAGGGAAGGCAAATGAAGGGGATGCACTTCCGTATGCATATTGACTTCTATTTTTATTTAGCTTAACTTTATTCTTTAGCTTTTCCTATGATAAGTGAGCTCCCATTAAAACTTTATTCAATTAAGTACACTTGTTACTGGTATTGACAGATCTCGTGATCAGCTGAATTACTGCTCTCTGATCCCCATTCTTCACTGGATGTATATAAATGGATATTAGGCTAAAAACAATTATGCAACTTTGGGGTTAATATCGCGCAAAATCAATAAACTTTTATGCACGAGCGTTGTGAGCGTTTTCCATTTCGATATTTCAATATTTCGATACCGCTGAGTGCAATTTGCACCGCTCTTTGCTGGTTTCCTTTCGGTGTGAGTGTGCCACCCATCACCCACCGGCTGTTTCGGTGGGTTCAGTGGGTCAGCAGCGTCACGTTCGCGACTCCAGAAATCCACAGGAACCAGTTGCAAGTTGCAGTTGCAGCGGGTTCGTCGCGGACCAATTTCGGTTTCGTTTGCAATTTCGCTATCGTTCGGGGGATAAGCAAAGAAAAAGGGGGAAAATCTGCGCATATCTGAGGCAATCAATCATTAGACGCAATCATAGACCACATTAACTCGCCACTTTTGCTTTGGTATTTTATTTTTTTTTTATTGTGAGATATTGAAAACTAATGCGACGCCCACTCTGGACACTCAGTGGTTCGCTGGTTTGGTGGCTCAATGCCTCGTTAGCGGGATTAGCAATTACCCAAAATGGCAGGCGCAGGAGGCAATGCAGACAGTTGAATTGTCAGTCATTTTGTCAGCCGCTTAATTGCAGTTGGCAATTCGAATAAAACTGGCAATCGGCAATGGGCCACTGGCAACTGCCAGCCAAAGCCAAACAATGACACTGAAACGCTGCATGAGTCACTGTTTTGAGCCACCACGGCTGTCGGTAGTTGGTGCTTGCTGGTTGGTGGCCATGTGGCTATCAGGAAGCCGGCGAACCTATCAGCGGCAACAGCTACTCGACTGCTGTCCAAGATCCGGCTAAAAAGCCGGCACTGAGCAAAAAAGCAACAGAACAGTTGGAAATGTATTATCATTAAAATGAATATATTATTAAGAAATTTATTAAAAGAATATATAAAGATCCTTACTTAACTGTGCAGTTTTAACATTACATTGCAGTCGTTTCTTTCAGTGTGTCTGATGTAAGGAGGCCGGATCAAAACGAAATCCTTGACATAATGACCCCTTTTAGCGCTGGCCGCGATAACAATGGAGCCGGGACTGTTGGACAGCCCGGAAAATGGCAAACGAGCTCGATCCGCTGGCCAGACAATGACGTCTAATTAGTTGCACCAAGCTGAGCAACCAGCATTCAGCAACCAACAACAACCAACCAGCAACATGCAACACGTGCAAGGGGCAGGAGTGCTGCTACCGTTTGGCAGACATACTGTTGCTGTAGCTGCATGTTGCTGTTGCGCTCCTCCGATGTTGCTGCTGTGCAAAATGTAATTCAATCATGCAGCTATGAGCCTGCAACATGCGGCATTTGCAGCATGTAAGTTGCTTGCACAATCTAAGCAGACGCACGTTGCTCACCCCTCGGGAGGTCAACATGCAACCAGCAACTTGCAACTGGTAACTTGCAACAAGCAACAAGCAGCAGACACTTTCGATCGGAAAAGCAGAGAGAAATGGAGGATAAACCAGCTTATCCCAGCTCCTCTGGGAATTTTAAATGGTTAAATGTCTGCCGGATTAACTGCTCATCCAAGTTTAAATTACTAGATTTTTTAAGTGCAGGAAATTCTAATTATTTGCTGATTGCTTGACCTCCTTTTTGGAGTAGCAAACTCGTTGGCATCTTTCTCATGTAAATGTCCTCTCTTTTCCCAGCTGCATTGTTAACCTCATTGGCCAAGAATGCATCCACCAGCTTATTAGAATCGTTGATTTTTGGCAGGCTGCAGCCACACTCTCCTATTTTTTTATATTTTTCCTCATTTTCACATTCAACCCAATCGAAAAGTTAAAGCTGCAGTCCACCCACACAATGCAGGCTCGAAAATGAAAATGTTCATTAGATTTGCAACGGTTTTCAGCGTGTTCAACATGTAATAAGTTTTGTCTCAATTTAATACCCTCAAAATGATAAGGGGCATTTGGGATACATGTATATCCAAGAGAAAAGCGTTAATATTAGCCATATAAAAAATTAATGCTGCTACCAACATTTTATGCAAAATTTGGTAGTGGAAAAAAAGACTAAGGAATACAACTATTATCTTTGCACTTGAGGAAGTTAATGTATTCGACTTGATAGAGTATCTTTCAATCGCCTTAAACTCCTTGTACAATTGTTTCTTCTCACCGTTTTTGGCCAACAGGCTGGAAAGACAATGATTATGTGTCAATATGCAAAAGGCGATTTACACGCAAGTTAAAGTAACTAAATTGTATAATAAAAAACATTTTATTATTGAGCCAGCTGAGGCGGCAACTCCGCCAGCCGCCGGCCAAACAAATTGAGTGCCATGAAGGCAATAAATGGCTTGGCTTGGCTTGGCTTGAAAACCGGGTTCTAAACAAAACGCACCTTAGTTGCAAGTAGGCAACGCACAATGGCTGAGAGGGGCGGAGCGGGGAATGCGGGTCAGTGAGTCAGACACAGGAAAAATACCAGATGAAAAACAGAATCTGGTGGGCTCCGCCGAACAATTGTCGCTGCCTTTTTGTGCCGCACTTTATGGGTCAACGTGGCGTATAATTAATACACCACTTGGGCAACTTCCATTCGCCATTAGAGCCACTGAATGCAATTGCAAGTGCCTTTGCAGCGACGATGGCCATAATTAGCATCGCTTTTTGCCAATCCGTTGATAATTGTCATAACCTTGCCATCGTTTCCTGACATTGATCGATTTGGCCAAAGTGACGAGCGTCAGTCTGGCGCTTTAATTTCTGTTTCTTCTGCATATAATTGATTTTTGTTTTCGAGTGAGTCTGGGCTTTTTTAGGAAGTCATGCGGCGAGGAAGTACAATTGCTGACCTGATTGATTGGTAATTGCAAACGATTCGTTCGATCGATTCGAGAGCAGAAACAATCGCGGAACTGGTTCAAGGCAAGGATCCTAAAGTCTCTCCAAAGGTGATTCATTTGCAGATCGAATCGCGACTCTGACGTCAGCCGATTGTTTGATTTAGTGCCACACAGCAGTTGGTTCTCAGCGCCAGCTGCACTGAGCGAAAATAATGATGGGAAATTAAATATTTCAAATGGGGAAAATTAATTTTTTCTGTGCACTATATTTGGTTACTTATTGTAAAGCAAAAAAAAGCATTATTTATCCCTTCCTCCTATATAAGCATATCATTTCTAAGTTAATTAACTAGCTAACTGATGTGAGTTAAGTGCAAGTCTGCAGTTGGTGCATTTGTGCATGGGATAGCATTTGTCACACACCTTAGCCAGCCTTTTGGCACCCACTCGCTGGCCAGAGATTCCCATGGCTTTTTGTTTGCTGCAAATGACTGAATGACACTTCTGCAGCTCGGCTTCCGCTTGCAGCTCGCTGTTGGCCAAACCTGACCAAATTTGGCAACAGATAAAACGGCTTGATGGCAGCTGATGATGGCGCCCGCGCATGCGTGCAGATCTTGGTAACAAAGTCAAGCTGCTGCTGCCTCATCATCATTTATTTTATTTCAATGGTATATGTTTTGCCTTCGGCCAGTGGAGCGGTTTGTGCATGTCGCTGTGCAGATTACAAACAATCAAATAAATAAAACGGCTGCTGCTCGTTCTGCCATTTTTTTCGTTATTATTTATTTGCCATTTTTTGCTGGCAAATCTTTAATGAATCTCTGCGCAGGTCGCAGTAGTTTCGAAGTTTCGTAGTTTTGAAGTTTTCGTAGTTTTTGCAGTTGCGTGTGGGCCTCAAATCGTTTTTATTATTATTGTGCTTGTCGTGTAATTTAATTTATGAATTTGAGCCTGGGCCGCTGTGATTTTTCGGTGTGTGCTTGTGATTTTCTGATTTTGTGGCTTGTACTTTGTTGGCTGCATAATTTTCTAATGCTGACAAATGGGATTTGGATTTATGGCTTTTGTCGCCGGTTGCACGTAGGTGTTGTATGTGGCTGCTTGTTTGATTGAAGATGTTGCAATTGGCGACCTCGAAACGAACATGGACAATTGCAGCGTGCAGTGGCAGTTGAAGTTGCAGTTGCACAATTGTTTGGCCACCGACCAAAAGTGGAGCATTTACGTGTGAATGTAACCAGAGTTTTTCAATCTGTTCCCAAGTCGATCACTCTAAATGGGAAAATAATCGCAAATTTAGAATTGTCATCTAACTGGTAAATTCTTTTAATATTTTATGAAAATACATGCGGCAAGCATAGTTTCACAAAAAGTTTTTGTCTCCGATAGTTGCCGTTTCTCACCGAATTTTCAAACAAATTACCATATTGTCGATGGCTATCAGAGCAGGTCACATACTCTGTGGCTATAACCCTCGGCAAAAAGCGAAAACCCCCCAACTCCGAATTACTTTGTGCCATTTTGCCGACTCCCGATTGAAACCGTTCTAATCTAAACTCATTATAATTAAATAAGTCACGAGTTTTGAATTTTAATTTGGCTGTGGCTCCGCGGCTGGCTGGCATTGCCCTGACAGACAAAATCAGCTACCAGTCAATGGCATGTTTTGCAGTTCCCTCTTTCGGCTTTGTTTTACCACTTTTTTTGGGCCAATTTTATCAGAATCGCACAAGCCAAGGTCTAAGCCAGAAACTTAATTATATTGCACAGACACGGCCAGTCGGCGGAATCTTAAAATTTGCACTTTAGGCCAGCGCACAAATTACTTAAAGACAAAATGAGCCAAATTAGCAGACTCACTGTTTTCCCTGCATTGCTACTGATTTTCGATTTGAACTCGGATTTGGATTTGGATTTCGTTTTCAGTCTCGGTTTCGGTTTCGGTTTCTGTTTCTATAGTGCTGAAGTCAAGGTCCCAGCGAAGGTGTTGAAATGCTGTTTGATTTACGACTGATGCCTCTTTGGAGCCATGGGCTTGGAAATTGCTTTGAAATTGGCCAGAAAGGAATGAGGCAAGCTCAAGAATTGGGCCCAGGCCACTAGATTTTTGTTCTCCTCTTTTTTTTCGATTTTCCTTTACTATTAAGTGGCTGCAAGTAGAGGTTGCTGGCTGCCAGTTGATGTTGCTGGTTGCTAGTTGCTAGCTGGCTGCATTGTTGTGTCGATTTTGTGCGGCATTATGCAACTCACGACAATGACAATTCACGGCAGGACCTTTGACGACCTACAAGCGTGTTCCAACTGCTCCTCACACTTATTTTCATTTTCATTTTAGTACGGGCCTCGTTGCTATTTTTACCTTATTTTATTTTCATTTGAAGAAGCCAGTCGTCGGCTGAAGCTGACTGAGCTCGTATGACAAATCGATTTACATAGTGTTGCGAGGTTTTTCATTAGGTTTGGCACTTTGGATACCGATGCCAATTCTGAATCCGAATCCGAGTTCGGAACCAATTAGGTTCACAAATGTCAGTTGTAGCAGGCCCTGACCCAAAGTTCTCTGCCCGACTTGTCATTTAATTCATTCTGGGCGCAGGGAAATATAAAAAAGAAGAACATTCGTATCTAAGTCCGAAACCGAATCCACGAATTCCAGATCCCGATCAAGATGACTCACCCTGGCATCTGTTCCAACGAGAAAATCCTGAAATCCTTCCTAAAGAAGTACCAGCACATCCCGCACTTGGATTCACGCCGCAGTGGAGCACGAAATGGAAATATCAATTCACAAGGTGGAGGTCTTGGCCCTGGCCCTGGACGAATTCATACGGTTCGATGGCAGCGTGAGGAAGCAGTACGAGGACCAGGCCGATGAGACCAACTCCTACATTTTCCGATGATCCTGTGGCTGATGCAGGACTACTTCTCGTCGAGGTGCTGAAGGCCGAATGGGAAAGTCCCTTGTTTGCCACTTATTTTAAGCAATATAAAATGTATGGCATACTGGCGCTTTTATTTATATTTTCATTGGGGCTCATTCGATATACACACGTAGAGGTGCAGTGAAAGTGGTCTGAGAATGGTCGAGGAATTCCGACAGTTCTGATCACGAGCTAAACGCTTGTGCTGACTGTGATTGACGTCGGAGCGATAAGTACCGGATCAGCTTTATATATGTTACTTATATTTCCCCGGGAGAGAGGGAGAGCGTAATCGCGGCAGCTGGCTGGCTGGCTGGCCAATCGTTTGGAGCAACTTGAGGCTGAGTTTGAGTGCGAGACGTGTTGGCCATGTCCGAAGTGTCGAGGTGTCCGCGGCCCTATTAAGAGCTGGCATTTGAAATGATTTATATAATGCGGCATTGTCTGGTGATGCCACCCGATAGACCCCCTATGCCAGAACATATATGTGTACAGTACAGATATAGGTGGAAACAATATAGCACATACAATATACTCGTACAAACCATTGTCCAGAGTTGGCCTGTCAACAGCAATTTGACATTTTCGTTGTCACTTTTTGGTGTGCCTGACATTTTACACACAACATAAATTAAAAATGCGCCTGAGAGCCTGGACCGAGAGTAAGAAATGGAGTGACGCGCGACATGATTGCGAATAAAATAAAGAAATATATAAATAATGTACTTATATATTTGTACGGTGGCTGCAATTAGCCGGCGAACAAATTGAGTTAAATTAAATGGATTCCTGGCATTTGAGCGGGCAACTATGTCGCCGCAATCATTTCAACAATTTCAATACGACGACGACTTTTCCACGGGGCCACAATTAAAAATCGGTTTTGGCTGCTCCACAGCCGTCGGCGCACTGAAATGCCTTAATAAAATGTTAATAACTTAATCAATATGCCATAAATATAGCCACCAACAACTCTGCAAAAACAAAGGCTTTCAATGAGCGCGTCTGAGGCTCCTGCAACACTTTTGCACGCGGCAGGGTAAAAAATTATAAAAATAAATTCTTGAAACTCGTTTGCTGCATGCGATTACGTCGCCAATCGTCGACAATCGGCGATCGACGTCGTCGTCGTCTGCGATCGCATGAATTTCAAAATCAAAATCGTCGACACAGCTGTGACGAATCTTGGATCTTGCATCTTGGATCTTGCATCTTGGAGGTACTGAAGTCTCGATTCAGCCCCCCTGGAAAAGGGGGCGGCATGTGGGAGGGCGGGGCCGAGCAGAGCTGCAATTACCACCGCTGCTCGCTTTTCACTTTTCAATAGCCATGCCACTAATTTGACAGCCGGCGAGCAATCGCCATCACTCCTCCTTCAGCAAGAGCACAGTCCCACATCCACATTGGGATCCAGATCACAAAGTGTCGTGGATAGCCAAACACACATGTGTTGAGATACCGGCAAGGAGAGCAGGAAACAGTGGAAAAGAGTCGAAGTGGAAGCATTTTGAATTGGTATATTTAGGTAATTCGAAGCTAAGTCGTAGGAAACTCTTTAATTAAAACTCTATAACCACTGTGCGCATGATGAATTCCTGGGGCTGTGTGACAAAGACAACTTGAGCTGCCATTGCGACTGGGACTCCTGCCATAAGCTCCAGTTGCCCCGACATTTTCCGCTCCACAATGGAAACTTCAAGTCGCAGTCGTAGTGGTACTCCGCTGGAGTCTCGAGATAGACAGCTATCGATCAGCTGCACAGTTGGCAGTTGAGGCAGCTCAGCGGGCTTAATAATAAAAGCCCGCCACTTAGTTGGCTTTAATTTATGCGGTGAGCTTGGGGGCTCGAGAGTTTTCAGGGGAAGTCCCCTCGACCTCCTCCTGCTCAGATTTTTGCGGCTTAAGCTTTTGCGTTTTGAGATGCGTGCCAGAGATAAAAGTAATTTGCTTGATTTAATTTTAGTCGGCAGCACACGAGACAACCTACACATTGCATCCTGTTTGTCAGCTTCAGCTTCTTTGGCTGTGATCTTTTTGTTCGGTTTGCGGTTTTTCAATTTTTAATTAGGCAACTGCAGCAAATTTTTAGCCAAGTTTCATGTTGCAAAATGTCTTGCGGCTCATGTAAGTGGCAAATGGCCCACCACCACCCCCCAAAAAAAGTCCCAAAAAAATGAGAAAAAGAGCGACTGGTCGCAAGAAGGAGGCCAGCTATGTTCAGGCCACTTCTAAAGTGGCTAATTGTGTTAGAGCATAATTTACACGTTGTGTTTTCGGTTGCCCCCAACAAGGCACATGGACATGTGCCTGCCACAAGCAGCAGCAACTGCAACTGCAGCAGGAGCAACAGCAGCCACTTGAAATGCTGTGCTGCTGTTGCGGCAACAACGCTCTCAGGCTAAAACAACTATTTTTTGTTTAGCTGGACAACATTAAGAGCTTCTTACTAAACGAATTCTGGTGGAGCACTTGAAAGGGGTAACATGAAACTTATGGAAAACAACAGGAAATTCTAATGAATATTTTTAGTTGAGGAAAACTCCAAGATACATAGAAGTAGGTCTAAAAGAAATGAATATGCATTCGGAGACGATTTTTAATTAATTTCTGTGAAAGTAGAAAAGAAAAGAACACACTTTGTACCTAAGAATATTTTTCTCAATGTTACAACAACATTTTGCTACCTAACTACTACTTACCACAATCTCCGCCAATGCTATTCAATTATGGCCAAGCAGCTCTGCCTCAAATCTGTCGGCTATATGCCCCGTGATGTCTTCATATCGGAGATTCGGGTGCCGTGAGGGGCTTTTCACGCACCTCGGACATGGGAGCGTGGGAATTGACGCGCTATCGAGTGTCGCAGACACGCAGCTGGGCCATTTGATTAAACGCCTCGTTTTATTCAATATTTAATATGTGAAATTATTGACAGTCGATTGGGCAATGCAAACAGTGACAGATATTCTGGTCGGGGGGCATTAGCAGCCATAGCCGCCACACACTACATGCATACATATACATATAGTACGGTGGCGATATCTGAGCGGTCCGGTCAATATCAAAATTCAAACATCAATATTTACGCAGCAATTATGCAAATTAAGTTCAGCTCGGATCGGCTTGGATCGCAATGACGAAACGGCGTTGGCATCTCTGGGCGGGTTTTTTAAAAGTGTCTCGTAGTCGGAGTCTCAGTTTCAGTTTTCCACTCTTATCGCCCAATGAGATTGCAATTGCCATGACGTTCGACTTAATTGTTCTAATTACATGTATTTTGGCCTGCGTTTTAGTGGCTCGTGGGAACAACAATAATGCGTATGCTACTTTAATGGCATTTATGTGGTTTCTTACTGTCGAGTTTAGTTTTCCCAACTTATTTTTGGCGGCACACGCACAGCTTGACACCTGCTAAAAAAAAAAGACTGCGGGCTAAGTCTTTTGGATTTTGTGGCGCCAAGTTGGCTTTTTCCTATCTGGCTAAGAAGTCTGCCTATAATTCACTCCTGGTTTGGCCTTTTGTCTGCGACTTCCCGCTGTTGTCAACTCCTTAAATGTCATCCCCAGTTGTCTTTGGGTGCACAGAGTGTCATCATCTCCTGACTCCTGCAATTAAGTTTGAAATGATCAATTTGTCAGCATTGTAACGCTAAATGGGGTTCCCTGCCAGCCGTAATTATTATAGTCGGATTGACTTTTGGCTGCTTCTAAGAGAATCCTCGGAAAGGAATATTAACAACTGCTTAACTTATTATTATTAACTTACTGCTCCCTCGCATAAGGTAATATATTACATTTTTCCTTGACAGAACTTCTAATGAGCATAAAATTCTTACGACATTTACCTGCTTACTTCGGGTCATTAAAAGCATATATCTGAACATGAGAACAGCCGCTCAAAGTGTTCCTGATCATCTTGCCCCAACCTCTTGGGGCCTCCCCATCCTCCGGCTCTTTCATAAGTGACAAATTTATGGCGCGTGTGTTGCAAACCACATAATTTGTCTGACTTTGACCCCCCAGGCCAAGGATGCTTCGGATGCTTCGGATCGGTCATCGGATATACCCCGAAATTTGCAAAACCACAAAATTTATGCGCAACGCCCTCGCGCCAAATTAATGGATGCTTATTAATTTATAGCTATTTAAATGATCGCGAGGATCGCGGCATTCCAAGGCTCTCTGGTTCTAATGAAGTCGGATCTGTCGCGTGTTTGCCTGGAAGTGTATTTAATTTACACCTGAAACCAAAACCGAAAAACGCATAATCCAAAAACAGAAAACTTCAAACTTGAACCTTTCGCGGGCTCTGGCAAATAAATTAGCATCAGGGGGTGAGGTCGTCTCGAAAAATTAAAACATTTTTCGCTTTTTTTTCTACGTAGCTTGAAAAATGAAAGTGTTTGCTTTGGTTTCTTTTTGGGAGATCGCAGCTTGGGCCTGGAGCTTGTGGCATTGACTGGTCATAAATAAAGTCCAGCACTCGGCATCCAGCTCATCGATTCCCTCTGCTCGCGGTGTGGTCAGTTTTCAGTTTTTCAGCCTTTCAGCCTTTTAGCCTTTCTATGACTAAGCCCGCACAGCTGGCAAAACTGGCTAACTGGCAACCAAATGGCCAACTGCCCCAACTGGGGCCAAAAGCCCAGCGATTGCATCGCTCTTTCTCCTCCGTTTGGAAATTACTATTATAGTTTTATGTGCTATTATTTGGGCATCACACAGCACAACAAAAGCAAACGCCAGCCCCCGCAGCGAATAAGGCCGCAGATCCCGAGACACACATGAAGCTGACCGAAGACCGAGGGTCGATTGAGCCGACTTTTGCATAATCCAGCCAGAAACTGCGAGAAAAAATCCGTTCATATGTAGGTACTCGAACTTAAAGGAAATTAGAGGTTTTAAAGCTTTGTTTTGAGTAAAAAAAATTGTGGTATGCAACTAAAAATTAAATTGTAATAATTACTAAAATTTCTCTCATTTTTCGTTATTTTTCTGAGTGCTCAAACGCTGGCCAGCCGACAGCGGCATCTTGATTAGCATTCGCAGTCCGAGTCGCAAGTTCCAGTCGAAGTTGGCATCGATTTGGGCCCGTGGGGTGGCGAGATTCTTTGGCGCCAAACGCAGCCAGATTGTCAGATAGTCGGGACGGCATTTCTTCGAGTGTAACTGTTTCATATCTGCCATCTCGAAATATTTGTTTATGTGCAATGCAACATTTGCCTAAGCGGCTGCAAGCCCATCCATTTTTTTTTTTCTCACAATTAAAATGCCTGCTTGTCACCGAGACGAATGAGAATTCTTAGGGCGGCGCCTCTTCGCCGTTCAGGAATGTCAATGCCAAATGCCTAACTTATAGACTCCCTCGATTCCCCAGATCGGTGGCTTTATGGCGTGGGCGTTGCGTAGCCCAGCAGCTCGCAGTTTTGTCGCCGATTGTCGCCTTGTGTAAATGTCAGATTGGTAAATGCCAAGTGAAAACCAGTAGCCCACTGCGACCAAGTCGACTGAAAATGTATCGAATCGAGCCAAAGGCCAATCCAGGTGGACAAGTCACTGGGATCGAAGTGGTGCTTAATGTGGAGTAGGTGGTGCACACCGTCGTGCAGCGGGTAACAGAGGTGGCCATTTCGGTGGGGCGACAGTCTAAGGACAAGTTCACAGTGGACAAGCAACATGAACATGTCCACCGAGCTGCGATTTGGGTTAAGTGCGATTAGGATCGATGATTGCTTGATTGCTCATCTAGGCTTCATTTATGGGTATGCATTATATACAAATTTTGTATTCATATAATTTTCAATGAGTAGGTCTTGAACGTATCTGTGGTCAATAAGGGTTCCCTGAACTGCAAACGGAAATGAAATGATCACATGTGGCAGAAACTCGCACACATGGGCTGCCCCGGCCACGCCCCTTCCCCCGTGAACAAACAGAACGCCCACGCCCCCTGCAAAAAGATATAGCTATAGAAAACCGACTTGGGGCCAGAGCTTAAGCCAAAGCGCGACCAAAGAGCAGGCCAAGATCAAGAGACAGAGCAGCGCAAATTATTTCTCACCATTTATCTGTAAAAATTCGCATATTAAATAAGCGTGCAACCCGAAATTATCACGGACCTGGCATCGGGCCCGTCTTTAGCCTTTGCTTGGCAAATGCCTTAACTTGGCCAAGACTCGATCGTAATCTGTAAGTGTTTCGCAGCGCGAGAGAGGAGAGTGAGATGGAGCCGCAGCGTTTATTTGTTTTTTGCGCATACGCAAAGGATATGCCGAGATACGCCCACCAAAAGGATGGGATCTCCAGAGGGCTAAGGGGATTCTTCTGGGGAGGATGGACCAACCCCCTGGCCTCTCTTCAGATTCCCGGCGAGATGATGATGTCGACAACGATTGCGATTGCGCGCCTGGATTACAATAATTTAACATCATCATAATAAAACAATCAACGTACGGCACTCGTAGCGAGGGAATACTGCTCGCAGAAAGGGTTCTGCTGGTTTAAGGGGGTTTCATCGTAGAGAGGGTTTGGAGGGGGTGTGTGTGTGTGTGCTTAAGTCGATACAAATCGCATATGCCAAAAGGATAAAGGCTGCACAATAAATTGAGAGGTCATTCTCTGCCATTCGCTGGCGCTTCGATACGATGCGATGCCACGATGCGAGATTTGCACTGCGACTTCCTCCTGGCCGCCAAAGATTCTCAAGCGGCAATCTGGCACACTATCAGAAAACAGGAAAACCTAGAGATCTAGTACAGAAAATAAACTTCATAAAGAATGGAAGACAGTACGAAATGAAATGAATTCGGTATCACATGAAATTCCTCAGGTGTTTTAATGTTCTATATTGTTTATAACACAAAACCGATATCATTATTTTTTTAGAACTGTTCTGACTATTTTTCCCCAGTGTCGACTTGTCTTGGACTTGTGCCAAAGTAATTGATGTGCTCGCCTGACCTGTGGGAGTTTCCGAATCACAGATTATCTCCACCAGACAATGGTGAGCCTCACGTCGTCGCTTGGCTTTTTGTTTAGCTCTTCCTTGGGCCGCCGATGTATGTGTGGTTGTTGTCTTATATCTGAAGTCAACGCCCACCAGACATGGCAAA
The DNA here is from genome assembly GCF_016746395.2 of Drosophila simulans. Taxonomy (NCBI): domain Eukaryota; kingdom Metazoa; phylum Arthropoda; class Insecta; order Diptera; family Drosophilidae; genus Drosophila; species Drosophila simulans. The sequence continues at coordinate 3,646,596 of NC_052522.2, forward strand.
AAAAATTGAACAAAACAAAAAGAGTTAAGTTTCTTTGAAGTCCTCACGCTCTTAGTTCTTTCAAATCCCCATTGATTAAGCCCAGTTCTCTGATATGCAAAGTATGCCAACTTGCTTACGAGTCAACAGGTGGATTGGCGACATCGGCTGGGAAAAAGTCAGAGAAAACGGTTAAAGGAAAAACAAAGCTAAGCCAAAGCCAAAACTAAATCTAAATCGCCATATGCAAATCGGGTTTCGGTTGTGCAATCTCATCTGTCCCGCTCCCATGCTCCATTGCTTGACCTCGCCTCTGGGGTCTCCTTTTTGCCTGCCTGCCGCATGTTGCATGTTGCTTGTTGCCAGTTGCAAGTTGCACATTGCACATTGCAAGTTGCTGCTGGCCAAAAAATATATGTGTGAAAGGCTCTGGCCAAAAGTCTGGCGCGGCTAATTTGTCTGCGTTTTCCGTTGTCAGTTGGTGTTTAAGGCCTTCAGGTGCGTGGGCGCTAAATAAGTGCAGCAAATTATATGGAGACAAGTGCCAGAAGATTGGACCGGGGCTACGGGGTCCCGAAGTGGCCGGAAATCGAGAAGAGGATGATATCCTCGCGTGGGCGGAAGATCAATGTGTGTGGGGATTCTTAGAGGGTTTTAAATCGGTGCATAATTCGCGAATATCAAGTCAAGAATTCCATAAGAGGAATGATGTTATTAGTTCTGCTTCCAAAACAATATCGTAGTAACTCAACCGAAATAGAAAATGCAAAATTATCGCAAGCCTGCCATGCACATCCTCCGTTATAACTTATGAACTCTTATTCCCAGATGATCTGTGACTATAACGAAAACACTTCCCCCACGATATATCACCGGCGTAACCCCACTGACTCCATCCGGGCATTCTCATCTCAGATCGCAGATTGCATCATTCCGCCCAATATAAATGTGAGGCTTGTCTTGCCTTTTAATGCTGGAATTAACCTCGGGTCCAAGTCATATTTCCGCGGCCTGGGCAACCCGTTAATACGCCTATGACTTATATGGCCAACAAGCATATATCCGCCTGACAAAAACTGAGACTGCAGGCGAAAATAAAAAGAAATAAAGCCAACCTGCCATGATGGCGAGATGTGCCATTTGTGAATCGCTTCTGTGACTGCGACTGTGACTGTGCCACCCACAAATATTTGACTTCTCACCTACAATAAATAAAACAATAAACCACCAGTTATTGTTGGTGGATGTGGTGGTGGTGTTCACCTGGCCAGAGACAAATGCAAAGCAGCGGAGAGCTGCAAAAAACGTAAACATTGCATATTCAATAAATTTCTTGTTTGTTTTAACAATATTTGAGATCTTTATCGCATATCGAAAAGCAATCCACACACACACTCGGCTATTGTTGGTGTCTTGTTGCATTTGCATGCCAGTGGGTGAAACTAGCAGCCAACAAACATAGCAGCAACATGGCCGAGAAACGCTTGTCACGCTTGGCTAAAAATGGTAAAAATGACAAATGTTTCACAGCGACCAAAAAAGTGCAGCCGCAAACGGCAAAAAAGTTCAATTTCTTAGCCGCAGAACATGACAAGCATGAAACTATCGTAGCATTAAATAAAATATGTAAAATAATAACAAAGCCACACACATACACACAAGCCAAGACAAAAGACTTAGACAACGAACTTGCAGTCGAGACTTTGGGGCAAGAGTGGGTTAACAGTGCGGCCAGGACTGGATTAAGGAGAGCAGTGGGGGGCTAAGCCAATGCGGGACATCAATTCAGCATCATTATTAGCAGCAATTTGCGTCTTTTATTGCCCGAAATTGTCCAGCGTCCAATAATAATGTTAATACTTCTCATAATAATACACCGATCGACCGAAAAAATCCGCGCACTGTTCTTTTTCTGCGGTTTGTTTGTTTATTCGGCCGCCAGCATTCGAAGTCCATTATTGAAAAGTCCCGGAAAACTCCGAAAAATATTGATGTTAAACAAACAATGGAATGGGTATCGAAATTGAGATGCTCTTCATTTGATGGTAACATTAAAAGTGTAATCAAATTTTTAAGCCATTTGGACATTGCAGTTTTTATTACATTTCTTAAAAGTACTCTATACAGTCGTCATTTGAGATTTAAATTTGTATTTTATGACACTCTCATGCTTTGTGGAATTTCCTAAAAATCTTCCGATATTAAACCCCCAGTTTCGAGACATACCTTCACAAATACAGGGTATTGCCGCATCAGCGCAGACGACGGCTGATAATTTAGCATACTTACGGCTCTCCGATTGCCTGCAATTTGTTTCGGGCACCACCTACTACTCGGTTCCTGCTCCAAAACCCCTCGAATGCCTGGATTCTCCATTCCTCCGGTGAGAGGTCGTAACTCCCACTTAGCCCCCCCGTAAAACATCCCACCCCCTCTTGGATGCCAACTCCATGTGTGTGTTTGTTGGCCATAAAAATCAAAGTGGGCTGGCTGGCGATTTACCCAGTGTTTTTTTGGCCCGTTGTTGATGTCTTCATTATAATTTCTATATGTTGATATGTGTACAAAGCTTTTTTTCCTTGAAACAATTTCACTGGCCAAAGAGCGTGGGTCGCCCAAGTGGAAAATTGGTTAACCCCAAATGCGAAGGGACCGCCACTCGGGGCGGTTTCTGTTTTAGATTACCCTGCTAGCTCGGCATTTGTCTTCGCCGGCCGGGATTAAGACATTTTATTTTGGCAATTGGCCACAGTTGGGTCGGGTCAGGGATGGGTCGCTTTGTAATCACTGAGAAAAAATGACTTACACATATGTACGTCTTTCAAACATTTAATCTTATAATTTTAAAAGTTTTTTCAGAAGTTTACATAATTAAATGGTGCGGCTCATTTTTTAAAATACAGAATAAAAATGATTGGTAGTCAGTTCAAAAATAATGAATAGTGCAGTAAAATTAGTTATGCTTTCATCAAGCTTGTATACTTTCAATGAAGCAATCTTAAGTGATTAAGTATATTCTTAGTTATAAATACCGTGATACCCACCGATTATCTTCTTTGCTTTGTATGTCAGCCGGGCTTCCTGTGCTCCGTTTCCATCGCTCCTCCGTCGACTGACCCATTATCCTATGTGTGAACCAGTATTCCCCAACCCCAAATCCCCGATCTAATTATCAGCATTTGCTTAACAAGCTGCTCGTCTGCGGCGATAATGCAGACTGCTCTTGTTTTTGCTCCTGTTTGCGAAGAGATGGCGCCTTCTTGAGATGGAAATTAAAGGCCAGATCACCAGAAAGCCAGAAAGTTGGCAGCAGTATGGAAAGGGGTCCATAAGAAGTAAACCGGCTGGCAGAGTTTAAAAAGCAATCAACACGTGATTATAATGATGCGGCATGCCGGGGATCGTTTATGTGCTTAACCAGCTGGTTAGGCTGCCCGTCTTACACATAATTGACAGTGGTGGAAAAAGACCGGCGACCACGGAGGGGTTAAGGAGCTCCATTCGATTAGGGGACGCATTCATTGCATTTTAGTTGAGGCGACTTGTCGCTGACAGTAATTTGCCCAAGTGGAAAACTCGTTTCGTTCGGGCCGACCAAGTTGATAATTTAATTTGCATAGTGCCAATTTATGCTGCACTCGTGATGGACATGGGGCAGCCATGGGTTAAGCACAGGAGCTATCCCCCTCTCGTCTTAACCCTCCTCGTTATCATATCATTTGCATCTACACTCGTGTTTATTTCTGCACCATTTGTGTTCGACGATCGTTATCTGCATCCGTTTAAAACGCTGCCATTTTTTACCAAAGCGCGCTGCTCTTGTTCGACAATTTGTAGCAAGTGGTTACCATGTTCATGGGAATATGGTTTTGCATACCTGGATAGTATGGATCGTATGGATAGTCCGCCATAACATATAGTCCCCCATAGACCATGGTCCAAACATGTGTTTGTTTATATTGCGGCTGCCGTTTTGGCCACCCAGCGGGCATAGATACTTTTACCCCTCTTACTTCCCAAGGATTAGAAGGCCAAAAGCTGCCCCATAAAATCTGCAGACACGCAACTGTTTCTCCTCGGCTTCCTTCGTGGTGGCCACACTTTGATGACACTTTTTTAATTAGTTCCCCCGCCAAACAAACTGTCGTTTCTATGGCCTTTTAGAGACAGCCTGCAAGTGGCGAACATCGCGTGAGCGCTTTTCATCCCATTTTTTCTGGCGGTCGGTGGGGCAATTAGTCATTTTCACGGAGGCTCTGCAACAGCGAATGATGATGCATTAGTAGTTCTTTTCCGGCTTATACACATCGTTTTTAAAGAGTGCTTTTAAGACAGCGTCAGGATTAGTGCGAAAGTAAAGTGGGAACTACTTTTTCATATATGTATAGCAAATGAATTGAAAAGTATCATATTTTATGTGCTAAGCAACATATAAGAAACACCAAAGGCGGGTCAATAATTCCCTCGACAAATTGCATCGATGACATTTCCATCGAGTTCGCTGCCTGAGTCTTTCGATTGGCGGCTGAAATTATTAAATGTTGAATGGCAAGCGATTTATTTACTTAATGCATTTTTAATAAATTGCCAGCCAAAGTAAACAATTTAATTGCGCAGACAGAGTGGAGGGCCCTTACCAGCAAAAAATGGACAATCAAGCGGTCGATCGAGTTGGGAATGCGTTTAATAAATCATAAATATTATGGCAATTGCAAATTATTCTAAACAATTCACGGTCACGGCATTTACAATGGGCAGCAGTTCGGGGCACCGAAGGAGACTGAAAACTAAAACTGAAAAGTAACATTTCAATGCGAATCGTGAACGGCAGCCCAGAAACTGGCCGAGATTTCAAGCTCGAAGCTGCTGAGACGGCAGCCCGAATCGAGCACAGACAATTGCTACTAAAACAATTGTTCTTTTCTTGTAGCTTTTAATGTCGAACAACATTTGCATGGCACTTGGCCGAGCGGCTCTGGCCTCCTTGTTCTAGCGTTCCTACGTTCTGGCCACCGCAATTGCCACTTTGATGGATTTATGAGCTATGATTGCCGATTTGAGTGCTGCCTGCGCCTGCCTGCTGATCACCACATCTCTATAACTCCAGCCTTCGGCATGCATTTAAATAATTAAAATGTCCAGTTCTCGTACCTACCTATAAAGTGCTCGTTCGAACTCCATTTGGCCGCGGTCAAAGCGCAGCGGGAAATTAATTAGTCGCTGTGATAAATGAAAATTAAATTAGTCGCTTGTACTATCCGCGCTCCCAGTGGTTGAGGGAGTAACTCGGTGAGACAAGTTGAAGTGAGTGGAGCGGAGCGAGCCAAAAAGGTCAAAAGCAACCAGAGTGAGTGGTGCACCGCAGTTGGCCGAGCTTGAGATTAATGATGCCACCAGTGGATGTCATAATTTTAGCTAATGAAAGGAGTGTGGGGCTTTGCCAATTATTCAAACCTTAAGACGCTTCTTGCCAAGAAACAATTGTTTGTAAAACGCAAAATAAATCCATGGCCTAAATACGAGTAACAACGAGTTCAACAAATAGAACTTGTCAATTCGACTAAATTCAGATAAACCACAAATTTTTATTTAGATTTAAAGCGCAGTTTTCCTGCCGTCTCATAGCGAAATCACTTTTCCTTTCGCAGTTGGGTTACTCTGGCAGTTGGTCACTCGTCCGGCTCTTTAATCAGATAAAAATGTTGTCTGCATTTCATTTTAGTAACCGCCGCCTTGTCAGCTTTTGCACTTGTCATTTGGCAGAGGCAAATCCAAAGCCAAGCCAAAACCACTGGCACATTGAGGCGGACCTGGTAGAGCCACCTACAGGTCCAGCACTATGGTCCAACTCCGATTCCGACGGAGAGTCAGGCCCGTTTAAGGCATATCAAATGCATTCGAGTGTGTCTAACGAAGTCCGCAAATATTAGCGCTGAGTTTGTCAGATTTATGAGCAAATCTCCATGCTGACCGAGTCCGAGTTTGAGTTGCAGTCCGACTATGACTCCGAGTTGGTTTCGTTTTGGTTTTGGTGTTGCCTTTGGTTTTGGGAATGGGTCTCGGAGCTGAGGCCACAAGTTGGCCATAAGTGGAACACACTGCAGTTTGTCGCCCCCGCCATGGTTTTCCATGCGCTTTTCAAGCCAAACATTTGTAAAAAGGCGTGAAAATAATTCAGCGTCAAGTGACAGAAATGCCACACACATTGGCCCCGGGGGTTGTCCAGTTGTCCAGTGGGGAGAAGGCTGGGGCTTTATCTTTAAGAGCCGCGGGTAATTGCTAGAGATGGGTGACACCCTGGGTAGGAGGTTTTAACACATATCATGACAAAAAAAACATTTTTCAATATTTATGTGATTCCTAAGCATAATCCTTATGGAAACGAATAGAAGTTCTACAAACTGTGTTACCAATTATTGAGCTGTGCAACAACTTATACATTTATTCCCATCTTTAGCTGCCCCGGTGGCGATGAATCATTGAGCAAAGCCGCAAAATTGCGGTCAGTGCGTGTGCGCAGCGAAATCGATTTGTGGAATGCAACTTGGATGCACTTGGATGTGGTTGTGGTGGACCCCCTCCCCAAGTCGATAGCCATGCTAATAGCTGAGATTACATGAAATGGCAGTCGTTTGGATCGCCCACGCGTCACTTTCGCGCAGAGTATCGGAACAGGCAACATGTTGCATGTTGAATGTTGCATGTTGCCGGCGTGCGTTGTCAACGTGCCATGTTGATAGCGCTCACTTGCCAGCCGATCCGCCGATGGCCGATTGTCCGATAGACGATGACAATCGACAAGAAACATGGCCAAATGTCAACTGCTTACCAAATTTGGCCCGCAAATTGTGTCATAATTTGTTAAAAGCGCCACCTAGCGCTGCGAAAGGTAAGAGGCACTGCGAAAAATAATATCTTGTATCTTAAAGGTAATTTGTTTAATTTGCAAATATCCTTGCATTTAAAATGATTTGTTTTACAACTTCCGACAATATCTTACAGCTCCTTTTGGAAACAGTTCTGAATACATAAAAAACGATATTTATTTCAATTTTTCCGAAGTGGTGTTCAGAAAACCCATGGCAAGCCTGGCTGCAGCTGAAATTATGGCTGCCAGGGGCCAATCCGAATTCAAATCCCAATCCACGGACATCGACTAGCCAAATGGACAGCTCTCCGACTTGTCCAGACTTAGGCTTTAACATTCTGTCGGACAGTTGTGGTGGCCGCCACTGCCTTGGGGTCTCTTTTTCGGGACAGGAGCTAGCAGAGGGTTCAGGGGTGGCAGGTGAGGGTAGGGGCTACGAAGTCGTGCAGCGGGTCGTGACAAATTTAACCTAATGATCCGAAATTATTGCACCTTAATTGCCCGCTCGGCGATGCCTGTCTGCGGCGGCTAAATGGAAAATCGACGCGCAAATATTTAGAGAATTTTATTTATACTTTAAATAATTTTTTTCGGCTTTTTGCAGGCCTCTTGGCCATTTCGAATGGACTCGGCTGACTGGCGCTTGGCAGCGACTGTGGGCCAAGTTAGCAGGCAGTAAAAGTGATTTGTAGTTGCCGAAATGGCGGAGCGCAGCGCTGAGTTATTTGGCGGCATTTAGCGGCTCTTGTCGTTTCGGTAGTAACTGTTGACAGTTGAATGCTCGTCGCAGTCAGACCCGAAACTCAAACTCAAACTACGGCCGAAACGCCGAAGCCAAAACTCTGAAGTTGCATGTCAGCCGTTTTTCGAACAATTGGCGGCGCATTTAGGTTTAAGTTTTTGCGATTCGGCGTGTAAAAATTTACACGACCGGGGCAACAACACATTTTATGACCTTTTGCAGATTTGCCGCTTTGCTTTACTGCCTCACTGATACTGATAGCCAAAAAAGCAGGAGGAAAAGCCAAAAATGAACAGCAGAACATTTTCGGCCGGCTGTCATGTTATGAAAACGCAGGCCGCAAAAAAAACCAATAATACTGCGGGCTTGCATTTTGCCAATTGCAATTGTTTTCCTCTATTTTCGGATATTTTCCGATATTTGGCGTTTGGTAAAGTTCACAATGGGTTGGGTCAAGGCATTAGAATCGCTGACCAGGTGCTTACCTCTATGAGAATCGATCGGATCTCACATGGGGTAATTCCGAAGATCGAAACTCTGGGCACAAATACTGTAATCAGATCAATTAAGGCTAATTCCTTACTAACCAAATTTTTCTGCTTAAAAATTACAGCTTAAAGATAAAAATTCTTACTTATTATCTGTAAGTACACATCATTGAAAAATCTCTACAAACTTTAAATACCAAGTTAATGTCACCACAAATGATTAACAGTTCCTTAAACAAACTAGTTCAGGTAGCTCCTCTTAATCCCCAAAAAGCCGACTTAAATAAAGCCACAAAAATAAGATAAATTATTGCGAGTATTTAAATGTGAAGTCGGGACCAACTGAAAGTGAAATTTATTGGCCATAAATAGCTAGACAAAATCGATTAGTTGCTTTGTGGGTGTGGCCATGGCAGCAACAGAAACTTCAACTCCAGCCTGCAAATGCAACAGCAACAAATCCACGAATCAGCTGCAGGTGCATAAATTAAAGTGCGAAAATTGCAATAATAATAATGATATGGGGGCAGCGCATTCGAGACTCGAGCAGCTCTCATTATGCGGCGAACAGGAAGCCGAGCGTTGTACCAACTAAATGCTAACTAACATGCAATGGCTGGCTGGCTCACACAGAAACTCACAGATATTACTGGTATATATAAATATAAAAAACCGACACGTAATTGAATCAATGTGCGGTGGAGTGTGTGGGAAAGTTCATTTGCAACGCCCCCACATTGGAGTCGCCGCATTTCAATTCTATTGTTGTGCACTACAAACGAGTTCATTGACTGCGCTGCAAAGTCTTAAAAGGATGAAAAATATATAAACACACAAAGATATAAATAAAAAATAGCTGGAAGTATCTAAAATAATAAGCTTTTCGAACATTTATTTGTTGTTTACATTTATTCTAGAACGAAATATGCCCTAAAAATGTTTATTTACCATTTCCACGAAAACTTGGCCAAGGGACCTCTGTATTGCCAACGATTTTCTTTACCCATTACCAATTTTAGTAGAGTATTTATGTTTTTGTTGCTCCTTTAGACCCAGAGACACAGCATTTTCAACCCATTCGAACTAAAAGTTGAGCGCTAACGAGGCAGCAACAACAAGTAACCAAGTCATAAGCAAACAACAACAATTGGCCACGGTAGTCAGGCATTGATATTGCAATTAATAAGCAGTATATATACATGAATTAATACATATATGCGGATATAGCAGATATATATCCATTAGCCCGGCTATTACCAAAGCAAAATGCATGTGTGGGGCCTTTTTTCATTTTTGGCTAGATGTCTGGCAAGTTCGTTGCCTGAGTCTTTTGTTTGGTGAATCAGAAAAATCACTGGGGTCGATTATTTGATTTAATTTAGATTCCCTTTTGGGCTGTGGGCCACACAGTTGACAGTTTATCAGTCGCTGCCGGGCTGGGAAGTATTCCCCTTTTGGATTTTCCAGCATTTTCCTCCCTGATTTTCCCCTTCCACTGTCAGCAAATGCTTTTTTGACGTCGCCTGTTGTCGATGCTGTGCAGCGATAAAGTTGTCAAAGCAATTTTTGGCTGGCTGGGTAAAATTTTTAGCTACATAGTGCCATACGCCATAGTGCTCCAGCTGCCTGCATTCGGGCCTGTTGAATGTCTAATGTCGTGACTCGATTAATGAAATGTTGCAGCGGTGGAAAAATGCAACGAGAATTATAAAAAGTGATATTATAAAAGCATTGACAGTCGCCTAATGGCCGTTTGTTGGCGCTTTGGTGTCAACATGGCCTAGGCAAAGTTAATGGATTGGCTAATTAGGTATGGTAACCAGCAGGCAGGATAGAAATGAAAACGAGTCAGTGGAATGTGAGCATCCCAGCGATTCCGTCAAAAGTTGACAGGTCAGGCGGTTTCATAAGCTTTCGCCAAACTATTGACAACTCATTGGAGATTCGCGAGTGGGTTGCATTTGATAAGCTTAATAATACAGCAATAACTATGGGGTCTCCATCAACATCTTCATAATAAAACAATCAACGCACAATCAACACCGAGATCAAGTGACTCTCCATAGACAACAGACAAGCTCAGCGGATAGTGAGCACTGGGCAAAAAAATCTGGTCGATATTGGAACTATATTAAAGAGGTATTGAATTAAATTCATAGAATAGTTTAAACCGTGTTTAATGGTCGAATATGTTTTTTTTTTACATATATAACTATGTTAAATTGCATATTTTAAATGTATTTTTTGTTTCCCGCTTTACTATCAACATTTTGCCAGTGTACTTGCAGTCTCTGCAGCCTCATGCTCATCCTCTTCTGTTTGGTGTCTTGCTTAAAGTTGGCATTTCCTGGCATTATAAGCGTTAAATTGAGAGGTCAACAAAGTGCTGGATGGTGTGTGACTGTGTGTATCTGTGTGCCGGTATCTGTAGAAGCAGTATCTGTGTGCGTTTCCTGTCTAGATTCCCGGGCCTAAAATCTTTTGGGCCTGTGCCAAAGTAATTGATGTGCACGCTTGACCTGTGGGAGGGAACTTATTGCAGATAATCTGCAACGCAGACAATTGCCTCAATGAATTTTTTATAAGCCACCGCACTCTGAATAATCCACAGGCCTTTTTCATCGGGCCCATCGAAGTGAAATGTGGCCCATTGTCTACGCCAGCCGCAGTCGAAAATATTTATTACCGCATTTATTAAACGCTTTTCACAAATCGAGAAGACACTTTGACAATGAAAGAAAACCGAAAATTCCACGCACCGCAAATTAGTCGAGCTGAGACAAAACAAAAAGCAACTTTGGAAATCGAGCTCAGACGAACGTGGGCGTTCTACAGATTTATGTTGAAAAGATGCTGCCAGAAAAAAAGTGGTACAAAGGTTGGGATGGGATCTTCAAGCTCCGATCATTGATAGCCGAAATGAAGATGGTAGCTTGGCCTACGAAGCCAGCCAACTGAATTTCAAAGCCAAACTCTGTGTAGTTTTCGGCTGTGAATGATCTAACGAGCGCTCATAAATATTTGATATGAAAAAAATTCAAATAAAATTGATACGCATCATTTGAAAACTCATCACCAGCGGCTGACTTTGGATGGGAACAACATCTTGCGATCGGACAGTCTTCAGTCAGTTTGAATGTTACTTTTTTGACCGCAGCAGGCTTATTTGTTTTGCCGGTGGATATGTATTTTGGGATTTGTTAATTAATTAGTCGGGGTTAATGGGCTGCCATTAATAAAAACGCTTATTTATGGCGCTAAAAATACAAAATGCTGCGAGACCCCACAAAAAACTTTCTCCCCAAAATGCGATGGTTGTATAACTCCGTAGCGAACCGAACTGAACTGAGCCGAAATATGAGGAGGCCCAGATTTCCAGATATGAATTATGCTCGGCAGGTACAGAGCCTGACACCCAGAAAAAGTCTTAATTAGCGTTTTGGCCCACTCGTTTTGGCCAAATTGCCTCCTTGGAGCGGCGAGCATTCACTTCGCCCAAGTTTGGCTATCTCTGTGAGCCCACTTGATAATGATGAAGGCTGGAATAGAAATGAACCAAATGCTGGTTCGCCGCGGGTTTCCCATGATAACTCCTTTGGCAATGGGACCCGGCAATTGTCTTGCCAACAACCTGTCCGAGAACGGGCCAAAATGGAACCCAGATCGCAGAGAGATACCCGGATAGGCGACTCCAGAATGGCACAAATTTCATTTTCATTGTCCGCCGCTCATTTCTGGTTTTAATAATTTTAATTAGCGATCGCTTATCGTCGATTATGTCAGTCCGCTGTAGAGAACAGCAACCCACACAGAAAGTTTTCCGCACTCGCAGCCAGTTGAATTGCGTGCCTTGAATTGGATCTCTGGAATTTTCACACCAGGAATGGTTACGACAACTCCGACTTGGAGCTTGCACAATGAAAAACCAACTTAAAGTTGAAAATGTATTGATACTGTGGTAAAAGTATCTGATGACTCTTAGTTTTTGAACTGCTTCTGAAATTTCATCAGACTATCATTTTTGATTTTTACACATATATAGCTAATTTTTTCCAGTGCACCATAAACTCCATCTGTCTAGTATTTTTCGAAACACCAACGCATGTGGGCAGCATTTGATGTCGTTGGCTACTGTCTTTTCCCTCCTTTCCCCCCAATCACCACCTTTGTCTGACCATAATGGAGTGTGACTAATTAATAAATTAATTTCGTTGTTGTCTCATTTGTAATTTCAATTTGTCTAATAGGATTTCATGTTTTGACCATTTTTGGTTGGCTCATAGCCACATCTCTCCCACCAGAGCACGTTTTATGTCTTTAGTTTAAGCCTATTTAAGCCCCATCGATAAAGCTATTTGTACAATGCGCCTAATTAAGCGTGAAGTGACGACTTTACAGGGTGTCAGATGTGGGCGCTAAATAAAGCCTTAAACTATGCTTAAAAGTCCCCATTTTCAGTTGAAGTTCGAGAGGTGAGCGTGTGAACATTTCCTCATTTGAATAATACCCTAAAGTTGTTTTAACATGATCGAAAGGCGTGATTAGCAACTTGTTGAGGGCTAATGATTGATAAAGTCAAGTGATGTTCTTGAATATTTTAAAGATATAACCCATAGATTATAAAAATGTAAAATATTTCACTAACTTGCATTACATCCTAGTCTAGTTACAATTACTCTTATTAAACATAACTCCCGTCGATTTTATTACAATTTATTTAAGGTTCATAGCTCTAGTTGAATAAATTGTTTACAGAGGACAAGAAACAGACAACAAACATCGACAGGCAGCCACTGTCGCAGACTTTCGAAAACCAGAAGACAATCCCCGGCTATCTGGTCCTATATCTACATATATGTCAGATCGGAGGAGAACAGACGGCGACAGGCTCTCCGGGATTGGGATATATCATATCTGGCAATTTAAGCGTTTAATCACGCGTAGACATTTGGGCGAGATAACTTCAGAACGGAACGGAAAATAAAAGGCAGGCCAAGTACGAAAACTTCAAGAAATAAATAAAAATACCCACCATAAAAAGTAATTACAGCCACACGATGTTGGCAAAAAATCACAAAAAAGAACAAATAAACCAGAATATCGGCCGAACTGCTACAACAACAATTGCTGTGACAAATCTGCAATTTTTATTACCGTTGTTGCCTTTTGTTGGGTTCCTGTTGCCTGTCAGCCAGCAAAATGATCGAAGAGTCGCATATGAGAACGCGAAGCAATTGAGATTGATGGTTGGCTTATTCATATGGGCAAGGGGGCGTCGGACCCTGAGGGGGCGTGCCAGCCCGTCAGTCAGCCAATGCTCTCGTTGTTGTTGTTGCCGCTGTTCGCAGGGCCATTTTGCATTTGGCGCGACTTCTACATGAAAATTACAAACTACTGGCAACAGGCAAGAGATTATTTTTCTTGCGTAGGTTGCGCTGCGGTTCTTTTTTTTTTTTTTTTTTTTTTTTTGGTCACCACAGGGGGAGGGGGTGGCACATGCCAAAGACAGCAAAAATTGTGTCGCCAATTGGTGGTGGCACATGCATATGGATACAGTAAGAAAAATGAAGTACGCTCAACTTCAATTGGCAGGTAAGCAACCGAATAATAATCTTTAGAAATAACGAATGAAAGTGGCATATATATTACATAAGAATATAAAGTGTGGAAGTGATACACATAGAAAGTAGTTAATATTTGGCACGTGTCGTATTATTTTTTCTTCAGTGCAACAGGCAGGCGGGGTAGCCGTTTTGAATGACGCATGCAGCGAGTGCCAAGCTCATGGAATTCATGATCAATGACTAGACACAGATACAAACACGCACACACGCGCCACAATCGTAAACAAAATGGGGCACGAGGGAGATAGACAATGTGCGAGCGAGAGGGGCACAGATTAATGAACACTTTGGCTGACATTTTAAGGACAAGTTCGTTGTCGAATGCGGTTTTCTAGGGGGTGCAGAAAACAGGAGGAAAAGCGGGAAAATAGCAGGCTACCTGAGGTTGATGCCTTACGTAATTGGACAGTGAGTGATTGGGGCGCAGGCAATGCTAATGGTGATCTAGTATCTGCTGTCCATTCGCATTGAAAGCGGCTTAAAGGATTGCGAATTGGAAACGGCTGCTGAAAGTTATCTAAAAGACAGGATTATGTGCACAATGCTCACTGAAATATATATAAAAGTTGAGATAAAGATACAATCTTGAGTGGCGAAGATATAAACATCCTTGAGCCGGCTTTGATTGGATTTTCTTGGCTAGTTTCTGATCCCACATCATGTGCAACCCACTCACATTTGGCACAAGGACAGCCTGCTGAACTAGCTGCTAATTAACTGGCTTAGCGGCCTGACTCTTCGCCTTTTGCGTTGGCGGTTAAAGGTCTCCAAGGGAGAGCTTGTATGTAATTCAATCAATGGCAAGACAAGAGCTACAGCTACATGCAACATGCCACTGGCAACCAGCTAAAGTCATTGACAATTGGGGCCAAGACACGAGACAGCGGGAAGACAAGCTGCGACCACTACAAGGGTCACCTAATCAATGGGTCTGCGCGATGTTGCAGCAACATGTTGCGGCCGTAACTGCAATGCAACTGCATTGCTTGTTGCAGTTGTCAATAGAAGCGATTTGAAACTGTTGCACTTTTGTCGTATGTGTGTGTGTGTGTCGCTTGGCTGCTACTCCGAAAACGAGTGGGTGTTGCTGTTGAGTTGCTGCAATTGCGTGTTGCTGCCGCAGTGCAGCAACACAAAGTGTCAAGTGAAAGACAACGGCAACAGCAACATTTTACCAGTTAATGAGCTTATTTATTGATGGCAAAGACAGCACAGCAGGTACAACAATATATGACATGTTTATTAAAGGGGATATAGATAACAATAAAGCTATTACAAAACACAATACTTTCCTGGGCTTCTGCGTTCCACTAAAAAGGAGTTTGTATTACATTTTCTCTCATAGTGTTTTCCCAGCCCAGAAAGAAAATGTATAAAGTATATAAAATAAGAGAAAGACCAGCTGACCCATCTCTTGGCCTATTCTGAATCTTCCATTTACGATCGCTGCTGCCTGACTTAAATTGACAAGCGCTTTGTGACTTCACTCACGATTCCATTTGGCCAATGCCTGCCATTTAGCAATTTGGACTTTTATTTCTGTGGGCCATAAATCAACGCCGGACAAACGAAAGTAAAGTGTGCAATGTAATTACAAATTAAAAGCATTGGCAGCCAAATGGCCAAGTCGCTGGAACAAAAAACCATGTTGCAGCGGCGCAAAAACGGGCAAAAGACTATTGGCGACATTGCGAGGCGATTTAATGAAAAGCGCGGCCATTGGGAAATGAATTTTGAAATTATATAAAATGGCAAAAAATTAGAAAACGAGGGGGAAAACAAATCAAAAACTGAAACGTTGAGAGGGAGTAAAAAGAAAATTAAAGTCACGGTTTCCAGCGTGTAAAGTGTGCTGATGTTGCTGTTGCAGTTGCACTGATGCTGCTGCTGGTGCCGCACTGCCGTTGCTGTTGTTGCATGTGCCAGCGACACTTGCAGCGGTGGCAACTGAAGCAGCAGCAACAACAATCAGCCAAAACAGTAGAATGTAAATGTCTTTCTGGTCAGGATCGTTGTTATTTTGCGGCCGCTACAGTTGGTGCCACAAAATCCAAATTGCTTGGCAGCCATCGACAAACAGCAAACAAAAGCAACGGACCAGCAACCTGCAACCTGCAAGTTGCTAGTTGCAACTGCCTCATCAATTGATTAAATTTGCAACTGCACACAGATCGTCGTCGATGCCTTTCACTTAACAGTGCACGATTTTTATTTATTTAGATTTAGATTTAATTTCGGCTCAGCCCGATGCCATCTCTCTTTCCAGTAATTTGTTCGCCAGGAAAAATGCCATTAAAATTGGCCATTAAACGAAAATATGTGAATGGCATATAAATAATTTATAAGCTGCTACGATTTTTCATATGTTATGTCTTTAGTAGCTTCCAATTTAGATTTAAGACAAAAAACGCATCCAAACGCAATTGAAATGTTTGGGGTAACACTGCGGGAAATCTACAAACAATAAGCATGTTTTGTTTTTGGCCAAAAATGGCCAGAGCATGGAGTTTGCGGCCAGGAGCATAGAGCCAGATAAAATCTATCCGGCATTTGTTGGCCGCCCGGCCACCAACAAAGTCGTCGCCATTGTTGGCAAACGGCAGTCAGGTGTTGCTTTTATTGTTTTACAATCACCACCAAGCCACCAAGAGCCAACAAAGGAGACAAGACAAGAGGAGCCTCCTCATCGATATTGGCCAACTTTCACAAACAAATCTCGGCGCAAAGTCGAGCCATAAAAGCCACAACACAATTCAAATAAAATGAAAATAGAATCAAATAAACTTTTCTCTGCCGGGCCGGCCGAACAAAAGGCCACAGTGAAAAATGTATACATATAAATAAAAAAAAACAAAAGATGCAAAACTAAAAGAAAAGAAAAACGGCAAGCTGTAAACTGCAAACTGCCAGTCGGGTCATAAAGAAAGCCCAGGGACAAACGGGCGACTTCCACGGAGTCGCGAACCTGGCCAACAGGCCAAATGCAAATTTCCTACGTCTTCCAAAAGAAAATAACAAATAACGAAAAACAAAAAAAAAGCCCGAAATGCAGGCAGGCTGACCCAAAACAATGGACTGCACTGTAAGGCACATCGATGCTGAAGTGTTAACCGATTGTCCAGATACGCGAGGATTGATAGTGCTCGCCAAACTGCTCCAGGACAACTGATAGGCCTGCTGATATTTCCGAAAGGAATGGATCTCTTCATTACCCTTCGATCGCCGGGTGTTTATGGGATTATTTCCTCCAGGCTCTCGGACTTTTCCTGGTTTTCCCACACACACGTGAACCTGGCTAATTGGCAAATGGAAAGCTGCTCGAGTCTTTCCGCCGTCTGCCCCATTTTAAGAACCTGCAACGTGCTCCCCCAACAGCAAGAACATCACCTCTAACTGCCCATCAAATAAATCAGCAGCAAGACGCACATGCAAACACGTCGGCTTTTACACCCGGCGAAAAACTAGTTATGAAAAATAAATAAATGTTTGAAGTGAACAAAATGTAGAACAAATTAAATAAATTGAAATATATTTAACATACCTAAAAATGTTTCAAAATTCGTTAAAGTATAATTACTAGTTGGTAAAACATCCATAAATGGAAAATCAAATCCCAGACCAATAAACTTGAAAGTAAAACGAAAAGTCCACAGTGTAGCCATATTCCATCGCCGTATGCCGGCACCAGTTGACGGTGTCCAATTTGCTTTTTTGGCCATCTCAGTTATCAGAGTGCGCGTTTTAATGAGTTCGAGTACGTTTTATGAGCGAAAAACTCTTGAGAAATCGGAGGAACCGCAACGCACCAAAGTGGAATGCACACAAAAATGTTAGAATCTCGCCGCGGCGATAAAACTTTCGCGAGCAAAGAGCCTCGGTTGAAAAAGGCCCAGGCACTCGACTCGAAAGATCTCCAGAGCTCATCATAATCAACCGGGATGGCAATGGCATGATGGTCTTATGATGATTGTGATTGGTGTCGCCTCACCTGAGGCCCTTCACCTCCTCGCCCTGCTTCTCACCTGGTGGCTTACTTGGTGTTTTTTCTGGTCTGGCACGTACGCAGATGCCTCGAGATGCTAAGATACTGAGATACACAAAACCACCGGAGGTACGTGGCATGTGAAATATGTGCAGAACGGCCGAGGAAAACGCAATGGAATTCATGAATGAATGCCATCTGTTTTGACTAAACGGAATATGAATGAAACGGGGGAAATTCGCACAAGAGCTTAAGCGGATTTCCCGGAAAATCTGTGGGAAATGGGAAAGTACATTGATCCACAAAAGTAGACAAGCGGTTTATGTATGGACCTAAGCGGCTCGTGAAGCATATTTTTAGGCGGTCACCAAAGAAACGGAATCTTTAAGATGTTAAAAAAAATTAAAGATTCTCTTATTTATGCCATAGCTTGTAACAAAAAAAAAAATAGATACAAAAATTGTTGTAGACTTTTTTCCTAAACTTAGTTGGCAATTTCTACTAGTCAAAGGTATAATTAGTAATTTAACAATATCAGCAAGCATACAAAATTATTTTTCAAACTCATTTTTTAGCACTTATCAAAATGTCGACCTCTTCCTCAGAAGTGATTCAACTTCAGACCAACGATGGCGTCATTCATACAGTGGACATTCGCTTTGCTCTACAGATATGCCCCGTGCGCAATATAATAATGCAGGAGAGACAGAAAAATTTGTACACCGATGATGTTATCCCACTACCGAGAGTCGATGCCAAAAACCTTAGATTTATAATCAAATGGTGGACATCTGTGCAGGACCTAGAGGAAAATCTTCCCAGGATGGGCAAAGGAAAACTTATACAGTTGCTGACGGAGGAAAATGCCAACCATCAGTTTCTATTGCAAATCATCCTTGCCGCCAACTATCTGCAGATGGATAATTTGTTGCTGATCACCACAAATCTCCTGGCGGAAGCTTTAAATGAATGTAAATGTGTCGAGGAGATACGTAAGAAGTTTCTTTCGAATTAAGTTTAAAATCATCGATGACTAAAACACATTTAGCTAAATTAAGGAAATCGCATTCAGAAATGTGTAAATGGTGTAACAAATTATAATGTTATTTATTTATAAATTTAATGCATTCCATCCTGGCGTAAATGATGACTTAATGTACAAATTTACTTTGTTTGCTGAAATAAAAATTATATGTTTCAATCAAACGAATGTGCGTTCATTAACTGTAAACAAAACCACTTTAAAAGTTTTGTAAGTAATTAAATCTTTATTAAATCTCAATTTGTCGGTGATTATTATTCATTATTTTTCTGTTTTTCTGTTGCTTGTGTTCTCTGCATTTTATTTGCCAAAACTCTCGCTACACTTATTCCTCTACTGTACTTAACTTCTTTACTTTTCGCATTTTCAAATTTTCACAACTTTTCTGTGGTTTTTTTCTTACTTCGGCCTGGGCCCAAAAACTCTTTCTCTCCAATCGCTCATGGTGTTCTTAGTTATTGCTATAGATCTTTTGGTTTTATTCGTATTTACTTTTGTTTCTGCAACTGCAGAACTTGGCAAAGATGTGTCGAAAAATAGGGAGTAGGAAGAACCAATGGCAGAAGAACGAAAACTGGTGGGGATCGAGGAGGAAAGGCCCTGCTGTAATACGAAAGTCGGTTCTAGATAGCTCGACTATGGCATACCGCGTATATCGCATGCATATTGCTCGGGGAGTTCGAAGGGGTCGAAACCGACGACGCCTCTGGCTCTTCTGCTCTAATTCTTGTGTATCGTACACTATAAATCGCTCCATAGAAAAAGTGTAAACTATGCTATCCCATATTGATAGAGTTGTATAGCTTCAGCTTCGGCTGCTTCCTCTCATATAAATAGGTGTATACATAAATGAATATATACATATATATTCGGCCTTTGTATAGTCATTAAATATGTATAATTTATTTATTTCGTTTTATATATATTTGTTTATATGTATATATGCAATTTATATTGCTTAACTTTGACAATGCAACGCTTTGAAGCAAGAGGCAGACATAGAGAGAGATTCAGATTCAGATTCGGATTGAAACGAAGGACTGCCATAGTTTCGATTCCGTGGATTATCCAAAACCGAAAACATTACAAGTCTCCTGCTGTTCGGCTTAGAAGTGTTAAACTTGCAAAGGAAGCGCCACTTTATCAATAAACTAATGTCCACGGGCTTATCCCTTAATCGGGTGTATTCGAAATAAGTTGCTTGTTTAATTTATATGCTGTGTCTGTATTTGTATCTGTATCTTACTAAGTGTCCTTTGAAACGGAGTTCATTACGTTACGTTACGTTTTAGTTTAACTTTAGTTTACTTTTACATTTACTTTACGTCTTTTAAGTTTAGATATTCACGAGCACGCGCGAGCATTTCAATTTGCATTTGCCTCAAAATTTACAATTTTTTGCTTTTGCTTTTGTTTTGTTTTTTTTCTTCTTTTTGTTTTGGAAATTTTCCATATTTTCGTCTCGATTAAGTTTACTATGTGGAATGCTTGAGTAAAAGTTTCAGTTTCGCTTTTCCCTGCTTTTACAAAATAAATATTCTTCATGATGTTGTTCCATCTGGTTCCGAACTCTGTACTCTGTCTCTAAAAAGTTTTAGGTTACGTGACTTACGTCTTAAGTTGAAATTTTTCTGCTACTTGTTCTCCTCACTAAAAAACTTCGTTCTGGGTCCAACTTGCTTCAGTTTATTTTTCCTGATATTTTGTTGCCATTTATTATTAGAGTTTTATATACGTTTGGGTATTTTTTACTACCCGTACCATTCTGTTTCAGCTTGAGCATTCTTTTTTCTGCATTTTGGGTTTCCTTCCTATCTCTCCACGATAAGTTTTAGATTTGCAAATTTTCTTTGGCGATATGTATGTACATGTTTGAAGACAATCGAGAATGAAACTTAGGAAAAAAATTAAAACAACAAAATTATCTTTCGTAAACATGTCTTTCGAAAAATTAGAATTTATTTTTCCGTATTATCTCGCATATGTGGTAGTTCTAAGTTTAATGTGTTGTTTTTTGTTTACGTTTAAGCTTTTTACAATAATATAGGTATTTTAATTGTAAAACATAATTTTTCGTTTAGAATTGTTTGTTTTGTGGTATTTTTTTTTTGTTTTGTATTGTTTAGTTGGCTTAATTCAAAAATTAAAAATTTATGGAAAGCAACAGTAAGTGTAAATTAATGCCTAAGCTTTAATGAATTTTTCTCAGCCATTTTTCTTTAATGTAAATATTTAATCAAATATCATTTAGTGTTTCTCCTTGTTATTTAATCGTTTAATTTTATATAATATAATACATAATTGCCTTGACTCAAAAAGCGACTTAACATTTCTACAAAAGACGAATTGATATTTTGATTTGCGTTGTGAAATTGGCATGAATATCGAAAGGAATTTATTTACACACAATTAACAAATAAAGAAGGTGAAACAAAGAACTTAAAATTAGAAAACCGAGCGGCACTCTCGCTATGATCAACAGAAATCTTAAATTATCAATTATGTTCTTGAATGTGGCCCTTCCATCTTCATTTTCGCTTTCTCATGTTTCCTTCCTCTTTTTTTGTGATTTTTTTCATTTTTTAATTTTTTGCATTTCTATGCTTGCTTTTTTTTGCGTTGAAAGTTTCCTTCGTTTTTAGTTTGCTGGCTTAATTTTTTGCTTTTAAACATTTGTTGACAATTTTATGCTGCATGAAATACAATTGCTGCTTCGGTTGCTGTTGTAATTTGCTGGAAAGTTGCTGCCATTGCAATCGTCATGGCCTATGGAATCTGCAAGAGAAAGTTTTGATTAGTTTTTGTTTTTAGCCCATTCCTGGAAATAGAATTAAATGCGACTGAAGTTTAAATGGCGTGTGGCAGGTCGCTTAGCTCTTTAAACATAAAGTGCAACTGGCCATTGGCAGCGCACAAAATCCAAAAGCCATTACACACTCTTCCCCAGAACAAAGCACAAAGTAGAAAAAGAAAACCTGCAAAAAATGCAATGGAAATATAAATGGAAAAACGTTGCCGCCACCGAATCCTTTGTGACTGCATATCGCCAAAACACATTTGTAAGGGACTCGACTCGGTGACTGCTGGCCGAAACTGCACGTGACACTTCACTGGCCATTGGCATTGGCAATTTTTTGCTTGGCTCACTTTTTGGCCATTCGATTTGGCCGCAAGGACACGCCCGCTACATAATTCAGGGGCCTGTACACTGCTATGTCTCAATTGCGAGATTGCTTTGGCCCCGGAACTTAGCCGTCCAACCAGCCACAGACGACCTCAACCACCCACCCACGGGAGCAATTTGCAAAACCAGTTACACACAGAGCTTGTCCTTGGCCACCGATGCGCGAAATACCCTGGCAAAGTCAATTACTCTACATCAGGCTGTCTAATTATTTCGAAAAGCTACTAAACTAATATGGACATTTTGTTAAATTTGGAAAAGAAATATATCTTCAAAAGCAACTAGTTGGTTCTAGCCATATTAATAACATTTATGTCCTGTCCTGACAATTCTAAACTATTTTCCCTAAAAGCTATTTACTCTCCCAAAATTCTAGCCGGATTGCAGTTGCATACCTCGTCAAATGCCGACTGCCCTCGTGGACGGCCATTTCGGAGGACTTGAACTCGTTCAGCTCCTTGCGAATGGCGGCCTTGTCCTTTGGCGTCAGTCTTGTCCACGGCTTGTCCGCCCGTCGATCGTAGTCGTGGGCCTGCGTGACCTCGATGTAGTCGTTGAACCGGATGATCTTCTTCTCCTTCAGCTCCTCGACGGTCGGCCGAAAGCTGAGTTTGCGCAACAGATACGACTTCTTCTCCTCCTTCTGCTTCTTCTCCTCGGCGGGTGATTGAGCTGCACGGCAAAAATCGAAGAACATTAGGTAAAATCAAATAAATATACTCGATGAAGCTGAATGCCTACTAAAGTCAAGTAGTAGTATGTCAAATCGAATTGATGATTAAATGGTTCGGAAATTCTTGAATTTAGTTCGGCATTCAGCTCCCATTATCTACTCACTTTTCAAGATGTTGCGCTCGACCAGCTCCTCGGCCGTGGGTCGCATGGACAGCCGGCGGATGAGGCGTGCCCCGATCGCCTCCTTGGACTCCTTGAGCTCGTTGTCGTTGACCTGGTGCAGGATGTTGCGGTTGATCAGGTCCTGCTTGTCCGGTCGGAGCTGCAGCTTCAGAGACAGCGACTCCTTGCGGGCCAGTTTGGCCAGCCGGGTGTTGTCGTTGTCCTCGTCCCTGTAGACGATATGGCCATCGCTGTCGTCACTATCGCTGCTGCTTTCGCGTATCACAAATGGCCGGGCGTTCTCCTTGTTCTCCACGGTGCACGGCAATTGGATGTTGAACATTTGCTGCCTGCTGTGGGTTAAGCATCAAAGGAGGCGTCACATTAGGGCACATTAGCATTATGTCATTGGCAGTCGCATTAAACACTACAAACAGACATCGCATCGCATCGCTCACAACACAGCCACAAACAGTAACTACTGGCAACTACAAAACAGCCCATGCATTTCAGTCCTTTCTCCTCTGAGTCCGCTCCCTTCCTCCTTTGCCGCAATCTTGGCCAGGCAATCTGCCAGATTTAGCCAGCTTCTGGCACTCACATGTGCATAAATATCCCTGCATGTGTTAAATTTATTCATCCACGTGCACACAGCACCAGTTATTTCTCTATCATCCACTGGCTACAGTGGCACGCGAAATAGTAGCGAATATTATAAGAATTTTTAATCCCTGTTTTGCATATTTAATCGCACTTAATTGACGCGCTTTTCTGCATATAATTGCATTTGCTATTTTAAATTATAATTTAAGTAATTTGAATATAAAACCCATTATCTTTTTCACATCCACGAGATTAAATTCCTTTCCTATTATTGTAAGCACAAGTGTATCTTGTCTATATGTTTCCTTCTTTCTCCTTTAAGTTTTGTCACCCAGCCGAAAAAAAAAGGGAAAATGTTTTTCCACCTCTTTATTTTCCATTGCTGCTGCGGCAGTTTCATTTCTTTTATATCCATTTCTTTTTTTTGCAAACGGCAAACGGCACGTGGAGTGCACATCTGGCAACCCACACCCACGAAAATAATATGCAAAACACATGCATATATGTACGACGCTCATGTGTTTGACTTTGTACTTAAAGCTGTCGGGGTTTCCGAAGGTTTGGAAAACCCGCCTCGAATGCCATATCCTGTTGGCTGCTTCCGCCGCGCTTTTGGGGCGTTAATGCAAAACACGATTGGATAAAAACTGAACAAAGCCAGGTCTTTCGTGGTACACTCTGTGCGGTCCACGCGGCGCATGAGTGACGCAGGACGGGTACCTTGGGGCACGAAGCACCACATTGTACATAGTTTCCTAGCAACTGTCTGCGAGGAAGTCGACTGAAAGTGCCACACAGGAAGCGTCTATCTCTTGTGAAGATTATAACTTTTTACATGATGGAAGGAAGTATGTTTTTAGCTTATTTCTGATTACACACACTACACTACACACTACACTTTCGTAACGGATACTTTAGAGTAGCCTTTATATTTTATCTCTACGTCCTTTTATATTTTTTAAAGTTTATTTTTTTAAATAACCTCTACAAAGTCACATTTCTTTCCTGACATATCTCCGTCACATTTCAAGCGATTCAACCTCCATCAAAATGGATTCATAGTGCCACATAGCCATAAATTCAACTCGCTCTCACATTTTCCAATAGAAAGATGGATGTACAGATGGTTAGATATTGGAGGGCTCACAACAAGAAAACGCTTTTTACCAGGCACGTTTCGCCGAGCCTCAGTTTCGTTTCCCCGCACTGTGCAGTTTTCTATTTTTCAGATATTTTCCTTTTTATTTGATTTTTGTGCGTTATAGAGTGCAGGAATCGTTGGCCATATCCGTCATGTGAAACGATGGGAGCATTTGAGTGAGGCCTGTCTCTGTCCTGCACTCAATTTGAATTTCAATTTCGAAGCACTGCTTACTACACAGTCAGTCTTTCAGCACACTTGTAGTTTTTATTTCGCCGCTTGAAAACTTAAAGGCAAAGTTTGCCTAATGAAAAAAAACTTGACCTACACACCGCCGGAAAACTCATTTCCTTCTTAGGCGCCCCTCTCCCTCAGCATTTCCTGCTTTGCATATTTCGAATGTGGGAAATATCAAATTAAAACTGGGAGGGCAAATTGTAATTTGAAACAAATTCCTGCTTGAAACGAAACATGCAGGACTCAGAGGAAAATACAGACATTAGTGCCAAAAAGGAACGGGAAAGCAAGTTTTTACGAAAGAAGAACACACACACGTACACGCAGACACACACAGATACAGGGGAAATGGAGAGGACTCGAGTGTTGGTGTTGTTGTGGCGGAAAAATAAAAGAAAAACTCATAAGAGGCAAACAACGAAAATCGCAGCAAAAAGTTAGTAATTTAATAAGAGTACGAATGTGTGGGTGACTGTTCGAGTTTGTGTGTTTGCAAGGGAACTACCAGTGTTGTAAAGTTGTAAAACTTTCACTTTTTATTTACCCAAAAATAAAACAAAAACTTGTTCAAAAATATGGGGAGCTAAGTGTTAGAGTGCAGCAAAGTGCAAGGATACAATGAGAGCAGTTTTTTGTTTTTGTTCTTGTTGGGGAATTATTTTGAAAGGGCTGTGGAGAGTGTTATATACCAGAGTGTGGGAGTAAGGTGTTATATAACGACATTTAAAACATTTAGAAAGAGAGAGAGAGATAGAGAAATGTATGCCATATGAGGGGGTGCACTAAAAGCATTTTTGTTTGGGATTTCATGATTTTCACATTACAAATAAATTAGCTAAAAATTGTTTACCATAGTCTAATCCGTGGTCGTAGTATTGGCCTGATATTTCGTTACATATTTTGTTGTTTTAGTCGAGATAGTAGTAGTAGTAGTAGATATAGAAGTGGATGGGGTTTGTTGTTGATCGACACGCACACACAAACGAATCGAATCGAAATTGTATATGAAATAGAACAAACATAGGTTTTCGGGTGGCAGTCGGGGGAAGGAGAAGAGAACAAATTGTTTTGTTATAGAAAATAGTTTGCGTAACAATAAAAACATAACAAGTACAAAAGGTTTGGAGGGATACTATCTTTTGGTGAGCTTTTCTTCGGTTCATAGTTAACAGTAGGCAAAAAGTTGTGATTATACTAGAGAGACAAACGAAACTCTCTGTGGGAAGTTGAACAAATTTTAGTTGGGTGTTTGAATAAAAAACTACCAAAAAACGTGGGGAACTTGGGGGCAATTAAGGTCGTAACAGGTCAACGGGGAGTTAAGTAAAATGGTTTAAAATTATTCTACTTATAGGGGCAATTAAGCTGCTTATGCTTTCCCAAGGGATATGCTATGTAAATAGCATTTTGCCAGCTTAATTTGGTAATAACATTTAGTACTCACTTGAGCGAATAGTTGTTGCCCGCCGCATCCTGGCGAACGACCAGCGGTCGTTGGTTGGCGGATTGTTGGGCCGCTGCTGCGGCAGCTGCCGCCATCGAGCCAATACCGCCATTGCTGTTTGCCATGGCCGCCGCCGTGGCCGCGCTTCCCGCTCCATGTTCCTGGGTGGGCGTGACCGGCGTGGAGGCGGAAGCGGGCTGCATACCGCCCTTCTTCTTCAGCGCCGACTTGAGAGGAACTGCATTTGGTTTGGGCTCTTTGGCTGGAATTTCCTCGACGCGCTGCGTGTCCATCATGCGCACATGGTTGCCACCATACGGGGCGTACTCATCGTCCGAGTCAAGCTCATCCTGATCGGGATCGTTATCTGTGCGCGGAAAAGTGTGAAATTACTAAGGGTTACACATGTGAAATTTAATGGAATTGGGTTGGGGTCGGGAAAGTTGGAAGGGGCTAGCTATGGGGGTGTTGATATCAATTTTCTGTTAAGACAATTTAATACTCGGAAAGAAAGACTTGTATAATTTTCATAATGAACATTATTAAATCAACTGAATTTCAACCTCCCCAACTAGCATACATTATGAAGTGCGCGATTTTGTTAATGAGCTGAGGGTTGGCTAATCTAGAAAGGGGGTCGGGTTCCCGGGTGGGGGATTTTTGGGTGGGGTTCGGTTCGGGTGGGGGCGGGAATTACCATCGTAGTCGTAGTCCTGCTGATAATCCTGATCGTTGACGGCCCCTGGCCCGTGCGGTCGTCCTGCGATGAGCGTGGGACTCGGAGTGGAGAACATCGGGGGCGGTGGGATCGGTCCGATCTCCGACAGCGGAATCGGCGGCTCCGGCAGTTCGCTGAGCATTACGCCCGGCGGTAGTTTGCCACCCGGATAGGGTGGCGGAGTGCTGCCCGGCGGACCACCCACCATTTTTCCATCTTCGCCATCTGATTAAGATCAATTAAAACATTGGTTCGCAATCGCATTCGAAATTTGGAATTGTTTTTGCAGTTCAGTGGAGAGAGGAGAGGAAGTAGAGTAGATAGAAAAGATGGATAGATATAGAAAGAAAGTCAGATAAGAAAGTGAGTGAGCAGCTCTTCCTCGAGTCTAGCCAATGTGTCTGTGAACGTGTGGATGTGTGCGTGGGTGAGTGACTGTTTAGGTGTGTGCGTGGTGGCTAAGTGTGGGTGAAGTGGGCGATAGGGCAAAGGAAATCTGTTTCATAAGCCGTTTAGATCAGAGAGGCAAGCTTAGAAAGTAACTAGCGATGTGTATTGAAATCTAAACTAATATACTTTGTATATAAGATTACTAAATCATTATGTAATTTCTTTAAATTCCTTTGCCCTTTTGCGCCCGATGCCTTATTATCTAATGACTGGAAAAGCGGTTTTCAAGGCTGCTTCTGATGCACTTACACATGTGCTCGTTGTGGTAGCAGATGTTGACCCCGCGACGGGTCAGCTTATTGGCGCCGGCGAGCGTGTTGGGCCGCTCCATCTTGCCACTCCCGTCCACCTGGTGATGGCCACCGCCTCCGGGGGGCGGCAGCATCGATCCCTGGCAGGTGGGCTGCTCGATGTTGGGCGTGGATATTGTGCCATTGCCTCCGTGTTGTTGTTGTGCATCAGTCTTGTCTTTTCTTGGTTCTGCAAAAATACAAGATAAGAGAAAGGGCCAAATGAGTGGGGGGAGCGCACTAATTTATGGTTTAAAGTAGCCCACACAATCCACTTGGCAGCTGATATACGTATGCATGTGTGTGCACTTGACAAGCTTTTACTTTAATTGTCGTGTGTGCTGGTCAGAGGCTTTTGGTCCGTGGGTCGCCGCTTGGCGGTGAGTCCTTTGGGCAGTCGGAAAATTGCCTGGCGGACAGCTGCCCGTGCAACCACTTCACTGGCCACAAAGCTCTCTTATGCACCGAGAGAAGAAGTGCAATATTAACTTTCTCATTTAAAACTAGTTTGCACTTTTCCTCCTTTGTTAATATTGGAAGAAGACCTCTTTTCTGCCAGTGCACACATGTCCCTGCACTCTTTTTCCCCCGCTTCTGTTCACTTTCTCCGTGCTGGAGTGTAATATTTTTAATTGTTGTTAAAGGCTTAAGCGCTGCCAACTCTGCCGGGTCAAATTGTGGCAAGGACTTTGGTCCTTTACCGGGCTGACATGGCGGATGCGCATTATTTCCTCGTTAAATTTAAGTGAAAGGTAAAGAGAAAGTGATATATGTGGGCGAAACAAGCCTCAAACCGACCGGAAATTGCCCGAGTCCCAAGTTTCTCGTACCACTTTATTTTTAGAAATTATCCCACCACAAGAAGCGAGGAAAATATCTTATTTTCGTACTATTAGCGCAAAGATCACGCAATTAAAATTCCAACCTTAATAGACACCCAAAGAAGATCGCTTACAGAAGCAATTAAGGAGAAATTCCAAATACGTTCCGCTGATCGGATGACAGACAGCCAAAGAAGAGTCGTCGAAAAACCTGCGCAATTCCCACACAAAAATATATATATTGATGGTCTAAACAGTGATGAAAATATCGCTCACACGGCCATCTCACGATTAATTGGCGGTTCAGACTAGCAAATTAATTTCCATTTTTCAACAAGTTGCGTGGCATAAACAAGCCGCGGCAGTGAATAATCCATTGAATATTAAATGCAAATGTGCAAAGAAAAATTCGGATTGCATACCAGCTGGGTTAATCGCACGCAAATAAATATCAAAGCGGCTGTAAATACGCAGCACAAATTGCCCGGGGGCGGAAATACTATATGGTCCACACAGGAGGCGTGGCAATCGTCAGCACCTCGGCAAACTATTCGAAACAGATACGAATTCCACTGGCAGATTGCCAGCCTCCGAAAGACTTGACGTGTTTGCCTAAATATGTTTTTAAACAAAGAGTATTTTTCTCGTTTCGTTTTTTGTTTGACGCGCTGAAGTAATGAAATTATTTTTCGCATCAAGTTCAAAACAGCCAGAGAAAAGTGAAAAGTAAAAATCTGATGGCTGTCCAAAAGAAAAACCGCAAAAGAAAATTCCTTGACTTTGACATAGGTGAAAAAGTCGCTAAACGATGAATTATCCAATTGCAAATCTTATTATTGAGCAAAGGAATTTGAAGCCTGTCGAATGGCTGACTGCTGATGAAATAGCCTTGACTTTGACATAGGTGAAAATGTTGTATATTGCACACTAAATAAAGCGGTAATGTATACAAATTCGAAACTAATATAAGCAAAATGAAACCAATTAAAATTCAGTATCAATTATGCAAATTGAGATAAAATGTTCTGGCTCTCGGTCATTTATCAATTAGAGCTGACAGCCTGAAATGCAAACACAATGTGAGGGTCTTAAATTAGCTGGATATCTTTTGGATTTATATCTGATGAAAGCACACCCACACACCTCATTCATACACAGAAAGAATTGGGAATCTTGAAAATATTCGACTTGAACCGGACTGGAATATTATTATTTAAAATCGTGAACAAATAAGACATAACATTTATTTGCACAGTGCATGGACCTTTGAATCCCCGGCTGTCCTTTGTAATCATTCGGGAAAAGTCATCAAGTAAAGTTTTCCCCCGCTTTTCGCTCGTTCTCTAGTTTCCATTTCCATCCGAATGCTTCTCCATATCAGAACATCTCTTGTGCTCCCTGTCTGAGGAACAATGTGCACACTAATGACATTAATTAAGCAGAAAGTTTGGCCTCTAATTAGCAAACACACAAACAAACAGACGAACACGATGCGGCCAAACGCAAACATGGCCAAAATCATTATCGCCAGATCCCCGCCTCCAAGTTCCCAACACTTAAAACAAAACTCTAATCAATTACCCCAAGAAGTCGGCCCTACAATTACAAATGAGCGAATTTCGGGGATGAGGACACCGCACACAGCAGACAGTCTGCTTTTTGGTAATTAATGCATAAAGTGTTGCCTTAATTTCAGACAAGTTAACATTTCGCTTACATTATTCCGCACGTTGTTAATTATTTAAAAATCATGTCAAATGCGATTCTCGAAAACATTTCAAAGGGCAAGTTAATTAAAGTTTGCCAGCCGCAATATGATTTCCTCGCACGCAGCAAACAAAGTTTATGTTTGTGTGGGCGACACAGTGACGTCACGCGGGATTTGGATTCATGTTAAACGTAATGCCGAGATTTATTTATAATTCAGTCCACCCTACGTGAAAATCGACGGAAAAAACACAGACAGTGAAGCATTCGTTATGCAGCAACTAATTGCGCGGCCACCCATACAATCGCATAAGAGCAGACACACAGGGAGAATTTATGTAGTTTAAACCCTTCAAAATTATTTAAAAAATTACGTAAGTATATATCCATAAATGCTACATCAATTTCCTTAAATACTTTCCCAAATTAAAACTTATTTTAAGTTCATTGCTTTAACTTTTGATGCATAACCTGTTTAAAGAGTGCTTTTTTTTTGGCTCCCACTCAACAAATCAACGCGTAAAGGGGCAAAAGTTGGGTATGGCAGTCGAGGGCCCACTGTGACTGCAGGCAATGTGTGGATATTTGATAAATAAGCAATGAGCGTTGTGTATTTGCGGTGGCAAGTGGAGAAAAGTGAGGAAGTAGCCCTGGGAATGCTGCAAAAAAAAGCCACACTCAGCAAATTTTCATAGCTCCTTTTCAGTTTTTGCATGTATGCAGAGACTGAGTTTGAGGACAATTGGGAAATATACGAGAACATGTTAGTTGGGGAACGATCGGATGACGAGGGACGCAGATATGTGGGCATCCTTTGGAGATTGACAGGCCCAGGGAAAGCTTGACGTCACAACGAAATTACATTACTCATACGCCATGTGCCCATGAGCAGCAGCAGCAGAAAGAGCAGCTGTTGGGGGTTAGAAATGGGCGAATATCAGGCAACAACACGTGCATTTGACTCAGCTATGGGAGAAAATTTATATGCGCCACTCTGAAAACGGAATCTTGGCCTCCAAAACTGCTAGAATTACAAAACTGCATCACGTATACGCCCCGTGCTGCACGGCAAACAACTTGGCAATTACAAGTCACAGAATCTCACACCCCCGCCCATTTGCAGCGGCTGTGCAGGCATTAAATCAACACTCTGTCACAATTCATTAAATTTAATTAATGCACCCACCTCGCTCTCGTTAGTTCAATGAGAATCAGCGAAAAGAAAGAGTGATTTGTATTTAAATATATATGATTTGTATTCATATGGTCATATTCACAGAAGTATCAACCAAGAAAAAGCATTTAAAGTTACACTCTTTGAGTTAAATTGAAGACTTCAAATTCAATGTCTAACTATTCGTGCGTCGAGTTTGCGATATTACACGAATTTTCACCTTGTCGTAGGAAAATTCCCCTTTCATTCTGTGTTTTTGACATGTAAAGCTCTTTTGCAAGTACCCTTTTGCCTGTTAACTCGTTGCAATTCACCATTTTCTATGTGCCATTCGTCTTTTCACAGTTTTTTCGTGTTTGTCGAAGCGAAAAACATTTTCCACTCGAACAAGTGCACTTGACAATGGCAAATTTTATTGAATGTAAAGCAGCGCAGTCTGCGTAAAAGGGTTTGCCTGGGATAACTCTAAGAAAAATTGTGAAGTTGAGCAAATAAACTATATCAAATTGGGGTTGAATAGCCCGTTTGATTTTATTTATGCCCTTTCACCTCTGCTAAGCTGTTGCTTCGCAGCTAAGTGCATATATATATATATACATACCTTCCATTAGCTGGCGCATAAATTCGGGGCACTTAGGCCACATTTTACCCAAAAGTAGATGAACTTTGCCCTTTTCTTCGTTGTTTACTTTCAATATTCTACTCACGACGAGTGGAGGACTTAAAAAAATAAAGAAATACCCTGCATACCAAAGCATTTGCACCCCGCGGTCGCCGACGACACATTGGCCCACAATTCGTTGGCCGAGATTGAAATGCGTTTGGCATTTAACAGGTTAATGCAAAAATAAACACATCAAACAGCAGGCTGAAAGGCACGGAGCAGCTCAAATACCTGAGCGAACAATTAAAAGTTTTACGATCCAAAGTAAACAAAACAATGCAGCAGCGCCAAATTAAAAGGCGATTAAAAATAAATTAAGTTTACCCGGGCGATTGTTATAAGCCAAATGGCAAACGCAGCGGGACGAGATGTAACATTTAAGTTGAATAATGTTTGAGTTTTTCACTTTTGCACCAGCACAACACCCACCCACCCGGCAGCAAATTCCTCACCTCCCATCGAAATGTACACAAAGGTGAAGGTCGAATGCCGCAAAGGCATAACCATCAGTCCATCCACAATTTTCGGCCCATGAGAAGCATTTCTTTACTTTTTGTTCGCTTCCCCATTAACGAAATTTCTTTGCCAAAGATTTGTCATCGCAATGAAAATAATGAAATAAAACTCGGCGGTGACGATTGATGGTCAATTCAAGTGGGTGGAATCCGACAAAATGCTATCGGCTTTAGCGGATGCTTAGAAAACAGACAAATCTATTTATTTTCATTAAATAAATTCGTTTATATATAGAACTGTTTATTTGCATTCTTGCGAGTGGCGGATGCTGTTGGCTTTAAATTTTATTACGTAATTTTTTTATGATTTTAAAAATCTGATATATCTGTCGGCACAACTTCCACCCATTTAAGCATTTATAAAATTTCCAATTAAAAGTTAAATTTTGTGCAAATGGAAACCAAAGTCAGTGGTATATTCCAATTAAACGGGAATACCCGTTTCTCGATGAGGACTTTTGTGCCCAGCCCAATCTCTAATTGGAATTCTGTGTTTTCTCACCCACAATTTCTCCGCTTTCTCCGCCGCTTTATGCCATTTGCCGTTGCCTACTTTTCTGGGCGCATCTATAAAATTTACACCGCAGTGGCGCGCGTGTGTGTGGGCTGGAAAAGTGGGCGTGGCAATGTGGGAGCAGGGACTGCTGTCCATGTGTCGAGTGTGCGGCTCGTAAAGTTTCCGCTTTTTCCCCGCACTTGTTGTAGTCTTTGATTATGTTGGAAAACCGCAGTTCAAGTTGAACCGCCGACCTTTCCCCATTTGCAGTTTCGAACTTGGTTCACCAACTTTGGCATAACTTTTTTCCGACTCGATTCTCGTTTCTGACTCGCCACGTTGTTGACTTTTATTTTTATGGCATTATTTTGTTCCCTCGACCAATTCCTTATGCGGGCTGTGCTGTCGAAACGGTTTTTCATCAACTTTCGGGTGGATTTTCCATGCTTTTCCTCGGCCTATCCCTGCGCCTCAGTTGTCGGGGTCGTTTTCGAGTTCAGGAAAAATTAAATGTTATTTATGCTTTCTCGTTCTGTTACCAGCCTCGTTTTTTACGATATGCAACAATTTCTTCCTCGAGCCGCCATAAATCAGGCAAAGAGAGAGAGATTTACGCACCTTCTAGTGTCCGACCTTTTAAATGAATTTATTTAATACTCGCTAGGCTCTTCGCTGCTCATTTGTTTTCATTTTTATACACGACATTTATTTTTATTTTCTCCCCCTGCATAACTGTGTGCTGATTTCATCTATCGAATTAAGAAAGTATCAGCTGAAATTTTGTTGCTGCCGCCTCATAAATCTGTTGCGTTATATAGTCTACATGCTTATATATTCCGTTCGGATTGAAAATAAAAATGTATAGGAATTTAAAAGCGACAATGCGACATTAATTTCTGGGCATCATTAAACAAAACACCGCCGACAAGTTCTCTCGGCCAAATCAAAGAAAATAGGATATAGAAATTGCAGCGAGCGTCAACTGTCATTAAATCTTAATGTATAACCATCATCATCATTTGCGTCCCAGCCGAAGAATATTTGACACTTGCTTGTCAGACGTGAGCCAAACTCAATTAAGTGATTTTCTTTGATAAATTATTTCATATATTTCAAGAACCAAAAAAGGTTTCTATGTTTGTTACTAAGCAAATAATAAATATACATTTTTTAGCTAAAGAAAGTGCCGGAAAAAAGGTTTTTCTCACCTCACAAATACAAAATCAACTTGTCACTTGTCAAAGTGACACCATTTAAAGGTAACTCATTAATCAAGCACAGCTGCTTGAACCGAACCCTAAGAGGTTTTCCCAGATTTACCTAGCAAATAACCGGGATTACACACTCAACTCGACACAATCACCTGTCATAGGTCGACCACTTCCATCAAAGAAAACTTCTAGACACGAGCCAAATCGTCCTAACAAGTCCGCAAAGATGGTAAAAAAAATATGGCCCATGTAAAAAGGGGAAACTCATCAAATTGGATTTGTTGTCTGGGGCAACCAATCCACGGGTGTCTGCCACTCATTTTAGCCGATTTCTCGAATGCTTAGACTACGGTTTAAATTTAATGAAAGCCCCTAAACGGCTAAGGGCTAAGACGGGCTGAAAACAAGACAACGGCACTCGGCTGGGGTAAACTAGGCACATTAACGAGCTAGCTGGCAAAGGAAGGAGCCCAAGGGCTTAAATGCCTGTTCTAGGTCTTTTGCACTCTTTTTGGCAAGAGGTTTTGCTGGTTTTCGGATAGAGGTTTCCGGGCTGCACGGTGCGCACGTGGTGCGAGTTGAGTAACAGTAAGCGTCACTTTAACGCTGCCAAACGAGTTTCCCTGGCCCAGGGCCATATTTGCGGACCAAAACTCCAGCCCATACTCGCAGGCAAACAGCCCCCAAAAGCTTTTCACACCCAATTGCTGGAACAACAAAATAACACACAGGCTCAGCTGCTGCAGGAAAAACGCTTAGCCCGGCCAGGAAAAGCGCCCAGCACACAATGAAAATGCTGTGTATGTCTCCTTTTTGCCTGATTTCCCACTTTCCCTTTCGGAAAACTCACCCATATGAGTTTTCCCAGTGTGTGTTTGTGTTTCGTACGTGCTCTGAGCTATTTTTTGTTATGTTTAACGCATACTCCGAATTATGATTACATTCTCCGCTCGGAAAGACAAACTCGTGTGTTAGCAGCTATCACCTACAGTCGAGAGTCTATGAATAGGATCAACTAAAATTGTACAAATTATCAGTTTGAGAAATTCGGCAGTATCAAAGCTTACTTGAAAATTCAAGCTCTTATAATACAAATTTCATTCAATATAATGAAATCAATTAAGCATGTTTATTAAGCTAACAACTCGATTTAGCCTGCCTCAACTGTATTTATTTTTTCCCAGTTCCTATCGAAATTGAGCAGACAAATTGCTTGCTTTCGACAAGTTTCCCAAGACAATGAGCCTTGTTTCTACGCATTTCAACGATTTAGGTAGGTTATTTCATTAAATTTCACAGTTTTCCGTTCCAAGGTAACAAGTTTTACGAGGAATTCCTCTTATGGCACGATTTCTTTTCGTCTATTGTCCCTCCACCTAGGAGTTCTAAATATGGTTAAGGGCGTTGGCTTCAATCAATAGCTGAAGGTCACACGAGGAGCTCACGCTCAGTTTTTCCCTTTTTATTTATTGTAGAGCAAGAACATCACACGAAAAAAAATGATAAGCGCCCTGTTGGGCACATTAATCATACGCCATGTGTTGCGCCTGTCGCAGAGCACTTAGTTTCAGCATTTACCGCTTGAATTATGCATAGGATCGTTCTGCCCTGCAGACTTTACATAGATACATATATAGTATACCGTGGCATCTTGGGCAGTAAATTGCTTTAATTGACAGCGGAAGTGCCCCGAATAAAACATTTTAGCGGCAGGCGTTAGAGCCTTGCAATAAATTAGCCATCACTTTTGGCCAAAAACAGCAGCGGATGCCTACAAGGTCATCACTATGGCGGTGATTTCTTGTTTGTTTTGTTCTCTTTTATTTGCTTGTTTGGACGCGGCTAAAAAGAAATCTGTTGACAAGAACTTGAGCGGCATTTTCGGCCAAAACGACATAATTAAAAAGAAATAATTTACTGCCATTTCCTCTGCTGGCGCTTTAGCAAAGTGAAAGTAATAAACATAAATTAAGGCCCCGGGCAGACCAAGGATTTCCAATTCTCCAGGGCAAGCTGCTGACTACCATGATTGATGGCAGAAAGTGGAACGCAAAGGCTTTGTCTTATGTAAACTCAAGGAGTATTTGGCATCCGAATTGTCATCAGCTGATGCCATCGAGAAATTAATGAAGCCCCACGAAATATGATTGATTGTTATGGGTTTAGAGGGACAATTGTTGATCGCCGGAGCTCATTATGTTTATTATTTTCCCTCCACATCATAGGAAAGCGATTTAAAAGGATATGAGTGAAGCTTAATACAAATTTTCCTATTCGCTTTCAGACAGAAACAAACTACTACTAAGTTAAAGAATTGACCTAAAAAACTCAAACCGGTTGTTTCAAGAATCTGGGAGAATGTAAATATGTATTTATAGCATTCATTTTGTTGTACATATTCCGCCTTTGCCTATTTATTTAAAGTCGTTAAGCGTAGGAAAATAGCAACAAAAATATTTATACTGGCTGCTCGGAATTTAAGCCCGCGAAATAAAACATATGAATTATGTCCGCACATTAAAGAAACAACATTGAAAAATATAAAAAGACAGAATATCCGCGAGCAAAGAGACAACATTTTCTTTCAATGGCGTCAAAGAATTTTCGGCTGAGAATTTTCACCGAAATGAATCACTTCACAGCGCAGAAGAGCCAGTTGAACTAAGAGTATAAATTCCCGCTCAATGAGTCAATGTGTCACATGCAGTCGCCACAATTATAATATTCATTAAGCTCGCAACAGAACCAACACGTTATAAATAAATAAGAGACTGTTGTTCTGGGGCCAAAAATAGAAAAGATACATATCTCTCTCTGTATAGAGAGGAAAAAAAATTCGTATACAGTTCATTAACATGTAAAGATTGCAGCAAATTGCCAACACATTTCGCCTTGCCGAAGGTGAAGTTCATTAAAATTCCGCGTCACTCAAAAAGAATAAAACAAAAAATGCCGAAAAATCTCAGCACAGGCGATTGGGTGAAGGTCGTCCGAGGAATAGTTTGTATCTTTTTTTCCGCCTCCCTTTATTTTTGTTGGACATTTTTGTGGCATCCACATCATGATCTTTATCTTCATCAGAAGCGCCATCATCATCACCATCACCATCACCATCACCATCACCATCATCATCATCATTAGCTTTAGCATTGGACTTAGCATGTGCGGACAACGGCTGGAAATTTGTTTGTCCCGCTCGATTTGTTTGTTTTTCTTGGGCAACTGATGGCGGGGCGTCATCCCAGTTGATGACGTCCAGTCCAGCATTTCATTCTTCATTCTTCCCACCCACAATCTCTACCAGATTTTGACCTAATCTGTATTTTGTTAGCCTGACGCTGCAAATGTGCGGAAATGCGTCGCACAGCCAGCATTTGGGATTTGAGATTTATCTGCGCCGAGCCAAAGTAAATTTTGATTGGCGAATAAATGGAGGAAAATTAATTCGATTGGAATTTCGACAGATAAATAAATCTTTGTTTAAGTGGCTGTTGGGAAACTACAGGAAATGGCGACTACATTGTATATGGCCATGGCAAATTGACAACGTAAATTTATTTACCAAGTGGAAAATGTGTATGAAATATTCAGTTACAGCTAAAATGTATTAAGCTGAATTAACACGGCATACCATTTTTTTTCGGACAAATATTTCATTAAAAATGTATTTCCACAGCAACCGAATGTACTTTTTTTCTGAAATAATCGCAGCCAAGTCCCACGCACGCATTTCCCATTCATTCAAGAAATAAAGCAATTTTCCTGGCCAAATACAATCCACCTTGATC
This sequence comes from Drosophila simulans, assembly GCF_016746395.2. Taxonomy (NCBI): domain Eukaryota; kingdom Metazoa; phylum Arthropoda; class Insecta; order Diptera; family Drosophilidae; genus Drosophila; species Drosophila simulans. The sequence goes on from NC_052522.2 coordinate 3,684,601, forward strand.
ACGCAATCACAACATAATCTGCCAGGCTAATGTGTTCTTATCGCCACTCGGGGTAAATTACAGTGATGTGATGGAAAACCTTTGCACAGTTAAGCAAAGTGCAATCAAGACACAATCAATCAAAGCAAATGGGGAAATAAAATAATACCTGACTAACTCAACTCGGCGCTCTCTCATCCTTAGTTTCCTAATTGAATTCCGAGAACTTTGCCAGGAACGACTTTGATAACAGCTTAATTACTTGATAACCTGAGGACACGGACATGCTGGTCCTGTGGATTTATGTAATTACTTTGTTCGAGATACTTTCCACCAATGGCAGCACATGCGTACATAAATTACCATAAATCAAAAGGAAATATGGCATGCAAAAAATGGGAAGTCAGTTGAGTACGATGATGAGTGGTTAGTTAACCAACGAGCAGGAGCAACTTTCCGGCCAAAAGTCGACGCTTGACAGTCATTAGTCATATAAAGGCGAACAGGCGGGACAGATATGTGGCCTGTCCTGATGTGGGTCCGGATGATAATGATGACAGCCAACACAGCGGCGGCACAAAAAATGTGAAAAGCCAGATAGTCAGGGTCCTCGTTTTGCCGTGACCTCCCATCAAGATCAAGGACTGGCCAAAATCAAAGCCGCAAAAAGCGAACAAGCGAGGCAACTGCATTTTATTGCGGCTAAATTTAACCTTGACAACGAACAAGGCTCGTCCTTAAAACGAGACAAAAGCTTTTCATCTTATAGATTCACTAATATCGAAATTCTTAAAAGCATAGAATATTAAGGCTTCAATTTTAAAATATGGACATACAAAAAAATACTCATAAAATTTTCTGATAATATTAAACATGATAAACATTAATGCTGCATTTGATTAACTTCTTTTTTACAGTGTAAAAGCACACAAAGAAAGTGAACGTTATGCAACAAGAGAATAGAGCCGCAGAACCACGACTAAAAAACTCTTGAAAACCCTAAAAAATAAAGATAAACGAATTCTGTAAAAGGCTTTCCTGCGCTAAGCTTTTTATTATATATTTTTATTTAAAAGCCTATCCTGGGGCTTCCTTTTGTATCTCTACTTTGTTTGGGTGGACGGAGAAGGCAAGCGGATACCTGTGCAAAAGGGTTAATTAAACTTGAGTTACGCCCACGTCCAAGGTGAGCAATAAATTTTATGGCTTCCCCTGTCTGCCTGTCATGCTCCTCTGGCCCGCTCTCTGATTTTCCCAGATTTTTCCTTGCTCAAAGTCCAAAGCTGAAAATCGGCTTCAGCTAGTTTCACTTGAATAAGTGTATTTTCCAACATATTCACTTTGTTATTTACCAATATTTATTTCACTTGTTGTTCTTCTTTAAGCGGCTTTGTGTGCAAAACCCTTTTGACAACTTTGAAGTGGCTCTAGAAAAGCAAATGAAAAAAGGACAATACTAAAGTAGACCCAGCTTGAAGTTGAAAACGGACTGGAAGAGGAGAACCTAGAGAAAGTCCAAAGGAAGTAGAAATTGAGAAGCCGGAAATTACAATTTAAACTAGAGATGTTGCCGTGAGCAAGTTTTTAGGAAATTTAAATATACATTGTCTATTTTGCTCAGAAATTACAAATTTAGCACCAATCTTATAAAGTTGAAACAGTAAGTAATGGAAAAGTACGCTGTCATTCATCTTAATCTCTTAACATATGTTGGAGAATATTTAGAGAATAATAACAGTGATCTATTACAAATGTCATTGTGATGTTTATTCCAAGGTAATTCCGTGACACGATTCACCACTCACTCACATCTCTACTGCTAACCCATACAAAGTCCAGCAAAGGCGTTTGCATTAAAATAAATTACAGAAAGAAGGACGAGAAAGAGGATGTACAGTGTAGTGCCAAGTCATCAGGAGCGAAGAAGGAAATTCTTCTGCAAGGAAGTCCTTAATTTGTTTGCTTCCACCCACTGCAGCGGCGCTTCCTTTCCCCCGCTCTTTCCATTCTTCTCCTCCACAGCACATTTCCATTTGAATTTTTAATTTCGCCACGCCCACATCGTGTGACACTTTGGGCATTAGTTTGACACCGGGGATCCTGCACACTATTCGCAGCCAGGATATGATTCTCTGGCATCTATTTAAGTGAGTGCAAACTTTACCCACCATTACATAACACACAGGGCAAACATTTTGCAAATTTCGAACGAAAGTGAAGGTGAAGGTGGTGAAGGCATGCCAGCAAAAATAGAGAAAAAAAATCAAGGGAAAGCTGTGGTGTTTGGTGGAAAAGGTCCAACCAACCAGCCAACCACGCCTCATGAATTTTCCTCCCGCATTTTGTTTTTCAGCGCGAGCTGGTGAAAATTGTATGCAAAAGCGAAAAACACAGACACCAACAAAATTGCAGTGGAGCGTGGAAAACCTTCGTTCAGCGTTAAGCGTTAGTAAATAAAATTTTCACTGGCATGTGCAACAAAAGGAACAACACACGCGCAGCTAATAGAAGAATTCTATTTCATTTTATTTATGTAGTAGAATTTTCCTCTTATTTTTGGGTGGCTGGCAAGAGCAAACGCATTTCAGCTCGTCTGTTCGTAATGGTCGGAAGTTGATTTTAATTTAAAGATTAGCATTGAATTATTTAACAATCCTGGCAGCAGCAGGAGCAAAAAATTTGAATTATGTGCCATAGAAAATTATTCGGATGGCAGAGTGGAGAACGGAGAATGGTGAAGAAGGCAGCACAAGGACTCCAGGCTCCAACATTGATAAATGCGAGGAAAATTAGTGGTTCGTAGCAGGGTCGTCAGTGCGGTTCGTTTGCTTGATTGTTTGCTCACTTGTTGCCGCCTTTGGATCCTTTGTTCCCACTTCTTAATAATAAAAAAAATTATGTAAAGCCAAGTTTGCGAAATGTGGGTGGGGACAAAGAAAAATAGCAATTTGTGAAATGGCGGGGAAGTTGTTTGCGTAAACAAACAATGGCAATGAGTTCATAGCAGAGAAAAAGAGTAGAGAAAGTACACTTTAAAAGGAATTGACCTCCTTAAATACACAAATCTAAACTGCATGATAACTTTTCATTTGTAATAATGGATTGTCAAAACGGAAAATCTTTTTTCTATTTACTATAAAAATTGCTAATATAAACTAGCCTTGGATTGGCCAACAGCAATTAAGCGCAAAGTGTGCGCTAAAAAAACCGCACAACGTTAAACGAACGAAATGAAACGTCACAGCCAAGAGAATAGTAAACACAACCACAGTGGCACATGCCAAACACACCCACTTTCTCCCCATACACACACACACTCACTTATTCCCCGCACACACACCAACACACCAAAGTGTGCACACATGGAAAGGCAAACAACAATACAAACAGCGAATACGGCAAATTCACGAAACCAGAACGCGACAATTGCGCTTTGTGTTTGCGGAAAAAGGGGGCGGAATAAAGAGGGGTGGGGCGAGAAAAGAGAGGAAAACGGGGCGTGGATTGCTGATGATGGCAGGCGGTTGTCCTTCAACAAAGTTGACCTTGCACTTGCCACTTGCTGCTGCTGCTGCTGGCTCAGTTTTCCTGCGCCGGAAGTTGATTTTTCCCCGCATTCATTTCCCCGTTTATCTCTGTCGCCCCGTTTTCTTTCGCCCTTTTGGGTTTTCCCCTTTTTTTGCGGTGTGCAAGGACGCGGCAGGACCAGATAAACACACACTCACACACACGTACACGCCTCACTGCGCCCACGTGCCGCATTGGAAAGTGCGTGAAAGTTGCCCCATTTCACTGGCGCACTCCAAAATGATTTTTAATTACATATTTTGTGGAATGCAGCAAACAAACCGAATTTGCATTCAATTTTTTGTTCGCGGCTGTAGTTTTTTGGCGCAAAGCCAGCCCACAAATTGTTATGTAAATCATTCGCATGCACACAACAAAAAAATAAATAATACAATATTGCAATATGCATGCATATTATTAACAACACTAATGCAGAAAAAGGAAATCCATGCTGAATTCAAAACTAAATGCTTTTCATTTCCCTAATGTATTTAATTCGAACTGTTTTTTATAGCATTGCAAAACAACGAAACCCAAAAATTTTCAATAACAGTGCTGGCCCAAAAAAGTATGCTACACTTTGTTTTCAATGCCAGCCCGGCCAGAAAGCAATTTTCATTGAAATTGTTAAGCAAATAGTTGCATTGTTTGCTGCAGATATTCCAAATGAAATAGCTGCTCGTACTGCGAAATTCAGGAGATCATAAATAAGCTCACTTCGCTGCCAACCCCAAACAATTTTATTAGATTACTTCGCTCGACATTTTCAGCATTTTCTTGTTTATCTCAGTGCGATGGCACTTTTTCATTTTCTCGTTAAGCGGAAAACTTCTTTCGATAGTTGTCCTCACTTTGTCGTGACAGATAATTGATTACGCTGCCGCATTTCGAATTGATAGCAGCAAGTTTGCGACACTTTTTGATTGATTATAAGTATTTATAGGAAGCGTAAAAAATATATGGATGAAGGAGAATTTTTTAAGTTTACCCACAAATTTTCAATGTTTTTCGCTCGCACTTGAAACTCACCTGGAAATAAACAAGAGTAGATAACAGTTAGTAAAGCGAATTTAATTGTGTTTAGACCTGAAATTATCCTGGCTTGAAATTATACAATTAACTTTTAATTGAGACAATTTAAGCAATTAATTTAATCGCGGCAAGCGCTACTGCATCAGCTTATTTTCATTAAAAGCTCGTCTCCTCTTGGCCACAAAGCACATTTGATGCCTCATTTAATCGGTTTATATCGAGGCCACCCAAATCAGGCCAAAAACTGTCAACAAAGCAGCTTACCACCCACAAATCGTCACCTCATTTCGGGCCAAATCACAAAAAGTTTCAACAAGTCACGCATTCAATTAAAAGCTTCTGCTTGCCTCCCAGTTAAGCAGACTTTTCCTCGTATTTTCCCACACTTTCCACAGCCCACTCCTGATGATGACTCAGTGTTAATGTTTGCGGATTATAACGCGCCCAAGATATATATAAAAAAAAAACAGCTCGCATTTATGCATTTAATTATTAACTCGCTCCCTCTTACGTAATGCTCGCGGAATAATGCGAAAGTTTTCCCCACTTGGGCCAAAAGTTGCAGGCCACATTAGCAATTGCCTCGAGGACTTTTGCAGGCTGCAATTTCTCCTTCGATGGAAAAAAGACCTTGAGCTGTTCGGGTTTCGCTTTCTTCAGCATTACAACATGTGGGCCAAATTCCGTTCTTGCAAAGTTCCCAAAACTTGGACAACTTTCAATTAATTGGCAATTAATTTCGACTAGCGAACTTGAATGGTCACTCCATTCTAGACGAAAAGTTTATTAATGGTGTGAAAATTCATTAAATAGAATGTTTCGAGGGTCGATACTTGTAGTGATGGGAAATTTAAAAAGGCTTTTTGTAAGCATTCAAAAGGCAACAAAATGATCCAAATTGCTGCGGCACTTTAAAGTTGGCAAAAAGTTTCGGCAATGGAAAAGAGAACTAGGGAATCGTACAGATTTGCATTGGAAAAAAGAATCTAAATTGATTTAAATTCTTTTTGTGTTACTTCTTATTATAGCTCAAAATTTGAACTGCATTTTCTTTAAGCTCACACATTTTCGCCGTAACCTACTCCCTTTTTTTCCGCCCACTTTTCACCTCCTTTTCATTTAAATCATGCTCCATCTTTTAGATGCCAGAAAATTGCAAAAGTTTCCGCCCATGCAACCAACTTGCTTTCCCGGACTTTTCTGACCTTCTGTCATTGGAAAAGCAACTAGAGTTTAAATGGCCACGGTGCAAGGAGTTTGTAAGCTGAATACAAAATCGAAATATTTTAATAATGTAATGAGTGTCTCAGGTATGAACTGAATTGAATGACTGACTGAATGCAAAAGTTGGCACGGCAAGAAATCTTGACTGCTAGTCCGATTTATGGCTGGAAAATTGTTTATTTTGATTGCATATTTCATAACATGCAGGTTGCGAAGAGAGTAGAGCTGCTTTCGCTCATCGCCTGTGGCATAGATTTTCCGCTCACAATTTTCCATTTCCCATTCTATACGTACCCCCATCCATTATGAAAGCCCTGCTCTGCGGAATTAGATTCTGTGGCAGCATCTTACAAGCACAAAAGCACGAAAATCTGTCCAACTCATGCCAAAGTCTGGTAATTGCCAACACACACGTTTTGGCACAGGACTCTGCGCAGCTCAATTTCCAAATGGCCTTATGCAATTCATAGAGCAAACAAATGATCTAACTCGTGGCCGAAACTCGAACGGTTGAGATGTGAGAACACTTGAGCAAAATGGGTGCTAACGAGTAGTAAACCAATTTATATTCGAATCGGTTTTTTGTTTGTCTTTTTTAATTGAAATATTTTCTTTCAGTGCAGGGAATATAATTTTCAGGAATACACACGAAGCATACAATTTTTATTATGAGCAAATTGTGCACACAAATCGATCAAACTCGTAGCGACAATTCTTGGCAAAAGCCGGATGGCATTTCCCAAAACCCCCCAGTGCACCTACACAATATGCAATTCTCGTTTTCATCTGCCTGCAGGGCAACTTTGCCCGGCTCAATATGCAATTCTTGGCTGCCAGCAAATGCAATCAAAATGGAGGGAGGTAGGGCTGGAGGTAGCTTGGACCCAAGCCGAAGGATCGGAATATATCCCTCCTCGCAGGCGGCAATTGCATTGAAACTTATTTTTATTGACACTTTCTTACGGCCAGGAGGACTCCGCCCGTGCCTGCTTCCTCGCAGAAGTTCAACATTTGCATATCGACCTCAATGGCCTCATTGAGTATCATTCGCAAAAGGGAGCCGCAGACCCACAAACACACTTGAATAAATCAGTCAGTCTGGCAATAAGGGGGTTCGTTACACGCAGAATCGGGCAAACATATATGCGACGGACACAAGTGGCTGTTAATATTTGCCACGGCAAAACGTTGATTGGCAATAAGAGATTTCTGCGTGAATAAAATGAGTGCATTTCCAAGCTTAATTGCATTTAATTAACTTAAAATGAATTCATAAAGTTGATTACATAAAATGTTCCACATGAACGACCAATGTATTAAGCACAACTTATTTCATTACAAAATTGTATTCAAGCTGCATTTGAATTGAAGCACACTCTATATTCCCAGCTAAAGTTTTAAAGCCACTTTTTAGGACCCTCCACAAACTATCAAATGCAGCGCTCCTGATCGACACTTTAAGCTTTTTGTCTCTCCGTTAAAATGGATACAAAAAGCGCACAGCTTCTGTTGGCCATAAAAGTTTTCAATAAAGTTGCAGGCTTAAGCCTAATCGCCCCACCAGCCAAACGAACCCAACCACCCATTCGTCGCCGGGAATTCATTTCGCCAGCTGGACGCAGCTGCAATTTCGTGGCTCCTCTTTATGGCTGACCACGCCCATCATTCTCGAACCCACTCACACGTCCAGCCAGCCGCCCACTTTCACATATAACACACTTTATGACCATCGCCATAAAACGCTGCAATGTCCAGGGCAATGTTTCATCGCAGGCATTGAGTGGGTTTGTGTTTGGGAATTCAAGACGATCCCTGCTCCTGACCAACGTCAGCAGAGGGAGAAATGTTGATATTAAAATGAACCCAAACCAGTATCTTGGGGGATATAAGAATATATCTGATCAGAACTGATATAAGATGTACAGACACACCTTTAAACAAGTTTATTAGCAAAGCACGGTAGCACCCTCCAAATGAATTTCCCATCTTATTACTAGCCTATTTTCTGCGAGTGTAGGAGGCTCACCTAAACTCCTCTTGACCGTGGCACGTGGCTTGTTGGAGCCGCTGTTCAACGTGACCGCAATGGTGGCCGTCGTCCTGGGCTTCTGCGGACCCAGTGGCTTGGCAACTACGGGAAATGGCTTCTGCTGGCGTATCAGGTTCGGTTTCATACACTGCATGTGATTCTGGTTGTGGGTCCGGGTTTGGGTACTGCTCTGCGTCTGGGTCTCCTGGCTGCTGGTGGCACTGGGCAAAGCCGAAGTGGAGACCGAAGTGCTCGACCGTTTGTAGCCCTCGGTGAGGAAGGCCGGCGGCGGTGTGATGGGCGGTGCCGGGATGCACATGTGCTCGTCCACCGGCGAACTGGCCGCCGTACTGGGTGCAGTAATGCATTCCCGAATCCTCAGGCCGCCGGGCTTCAACTGATTACTGCTGCTGCCGCTACTGTTGCCACTGGTATTTGTGGGCACATTTGTGGGCGGCGTGGTGGTCTCATTGCAGTAGAGCTCCAAATGGTGCTTATCGCACCGCCGGCGTCGGCGGATATTCGGTGCTATGGTCTTCATTTTGGAGCCATTCGGGGATCCATTGGGGTAACCATTGACCTGCTGGTTAAGCGACGGTACGCCGTCCTTGGAATTCAGGCGGATGTAGTGGACGCGGAATATCCGCAGAGGCTGGTTGTTCTGTTGCTGTTGCTGCAGCTGTTGCTGTTGCTTTTGCTGCTGATGCTGCTGCAAGTATTCCTTGTACGTTTGCCGTCGCTGCTGTGGCAGCTGTTGCTGCAGTAGCTGCTGATGCTGTTGCTGTTGCAGTTGCTGGTGCTGCTCCTGTTGCAGTAGCTGTTGCTGTTGTTGTTGTTGCTGTTGCGGTTGCTGGTACTGCAGCATTTGTGTGACCAAAGTGAAGTGTTTTTCTCTAGATTTGCTCAGTCACTTGCCTATATTTTATTGTAGTGTGGTGTAGTTCTTATTGCAGCATTTGTGAGTTGTCAATTCAATTGAGTTTAAAATATTGTTTTGTCTCCAATAAATACTGTACTTGAGTATCCAATGTTTGGTGGTTATATTGATATTTACTCGGCTTTTGTTTAATATTTAAAATATTGTTTTTGTCTCCAACACGTACACGTACAGAATAAGCTTTGTATATTATTTATATTAAATTTATAGAAAATAGTAACTTTTATATATACGTTTTATAGTTTCATATATGCTGCATAAATATTAGCTATATGTGTGTTATATATATATATATTTCTCTGTTCAAAATGGAAGCTTTCAATTGCGGCGTTTTGTAACTTTGTTTGCTTTTATTTGTATAGTGTTGCTGTTTTTGTTGGTTTTGGCTTATGTAATTAACAAATATTTATTTAGTTGACTTGGTTGAGCAGTTGGCTAATTGTTAATTCGCTTTTGTCACATTTGATTTGATCTTGAAGCCTTTGTATATATTTACGTTGCTTATTGGTTTATGGTTTTAAAATAAGTTCACATTAAATGTAGTTTTGAAAGCCTCTTTAACGCTTGTCTTTTAAGTGTCTGTATACAGATATTAATATATATATTTGTCACGTATATAGTTTATGGTTTATTCCTTTGTAAACAACAACCGACCCGCGTAGTTGACTTTAATTTGATGCTTTTGTTAACCGTGTAATTATAGAGATTTTTAAAATCGTAGTATCTTTTTTGTAGTTAGAGTTTGATGCAGGAAACAAAATCTTTTTTTGGCCTTAGTAACTGCCGTTTCAGTTTCGATTTTTTGCTTTTCTGTAAAATATTTTAATTGTAAATGATGGGAAATCTTTTTTACGCGTCAAGCGGAAACTTCTTTATGAGCTTTTCTTCTTTCCGTCTGCTCGACTTCTGAGTGTTTCTGTCACGCCCATTGAAATTGCTAATCAAACAAATGACTTGGGAGGTTTATCCACCCCCATATACTTTGTGGTATTATGTAAATGTGTATTTGAAAAAAAAAAAGGAAAGCCAAAAATTAATGGCATGGCAGTTGAAATGTTGGGGCAGGCTGATGGCAAAAAGTTGCCATTGATGCCGAGCATCGGGTATTGAGTATTGAGGCATTGTGGCATTGACTTGGCATATTGGCAGCACTCGAACGTGACTGAAATATCGGAAATGTTTCGCAATTAAGAGTCCGGATCCGGAAAACAGAAAGGAGTGGGCAAATGGCGAGAGCAAATAATGTAATTTTGATGTTATTTGCGGTTTGATGGGGATTCAATTATGAGAAGCTCTCCATATGTTTGCCTCCTGGGAGAAATGGGGGAAAATGCGGGAAACAGCGAGACAAATGGGCCATGCAAGCCGAAAGAAATGTCCTGTCATCGCAGCACTTATCCCTATGGATAGAAAAAAATCGTCGTTGTCTGCAAAAAGACAGGGAATAAATGAAAGCGAAAGTGAAATTCCAATTCCTATTTCAACTCAAGTTGCCAGCGTAATAAGCCAATCAATTCAGTGTCGGATGAACTGCTTCATTAATTTCACTTGCACCCGGAGATCCACAGAAAATGGAAGAATTATGGTAGGACCACTCGCACATGGCACAAAAGTCACGTAAGCCCGATGGGCGTGGGGGGTGGAAAACTCGAAGGGGCAGCCCAGCAAATAAGCCTGCTTAGCTAGCCCCTCCACATTTTCCTCCTTTTGGTTCTCGTCCCTCAAGGATACTTCAGCAAATGGCATCCATATCGATGGCCATTTGCTTCAGTTAACCCAGCTGGTCCGTCTTCGCCAACCCGGGGTATTATTATTTATGTATCCCGCAGATACACGGGTCAAATTTCGCTCTCAGGTGCGTATTTTTTGTTTACTAAAAATATACAAAAATGTACACTGCTCTAATAATTAATAACTAAAATGAAAATTATGTTGATCTCAAACTGATTTGATTTTGGTATTTGGAAAGGCTGTCCGATCTTTTTAAATAAATTTTATAAATGCTAATATTGTTTAAAACAATATTCAAAATATATTTACTTAGCTATTTATTTTTCCTTGTGCATGGCACAACATAACGAGCTAAAAGCCTGCAAAGTTGGGCTTAAGGCCAGTAAATTATAATTTGAGTGGCCGGCTGCTGGATGGATAATGACAAAGTTGGTGTATAAACATTTTCCACTTCAATTTACTCTTGGCCTTCTGTCTCCTTATCTACCAATCTGCTTAGCTCCTACTCATTCTAATTGCCAAACTTTTCCCATCTATGGAAATCCTCATGTGAATTGAATGAGTGGTTTGTGTTTTGTTTACTTTGGCGTCAATCGAATTGAAATTTTCGGCAATTTACTTTCTTAGTTGCAAATCAAACTTATAATAGCTATTTCAATGGGCGTAGCGGGTTGGGTGTGTGTTTTGTGTGAAGCTGATTCTCAAATATTTGCTCAAGTTAGCTACGTCTTTGGCTGAAACATTGGTTTTGTATATGGCAAATTGCTTACAATTGTTTGAATTATTTCTGCTGATGGGATTAAAATAGACAGTGGAGGCGCAATAGAAACTGCAATTTGCAGTAATTCAACCAATTAAATAAGATTCCAGTGATATAGTAAGCTGTGAAATAGGCTTAATTGGCTATCTGCTAGAAGATTAATTAGATTAGATTATCTCTTCAGGTGCTTATTTACTTCTGTATTTATTTAATTTTTTGTACAATATTTTTAATCCACGTCTAATTTACTGTAAATTCAATCGTTTATGATGGTCAAAAACATCATTACTGCCTGCATTACAATTAATAACTTGCATTTCATATTGAGCATTAAAAAAGAATCAGCTCTTTCAACAGTTTTCACTCAATTTAATCTTACAATATTACGTTTTTTGCAAGCACACACAATAACAGCAATATTTCCGTTTAAATTCGTCAAATAAAATGCATTTTTCACGCGCACATTTAAATGCACATAAACATTTAGTGTCAACAATAACAAGAGTTAACAAGAGAACACCTTGACTTTGTGTTTTGTGGGCCAGCGCGCCAATGTCAATGCACTATTTGTTTAATTTCAAAATGAATGGATCCACTTAGTTGGCAAATGTGAATATGTATTTTCGCGACTGTCCGTATGTGCACGATTTTCAATTTCATTCGCGGTCAAAAATATTTATTTATGCTTTTGTTGTTGATTTCTCTTAGCACATAAAAACGGCGCGCATAAATGGCGAAAGCATAAAAATTTTAAATTAACTTCGCGCACAAAACACGCCAAAACACTCGGCAATAAATACGCTTAGCAGCTCATAAAAAAATTGGAAAACGCATGAACATAAAAAGATTACCCAATAACAACAGAAAGGTGGTATCAAGAAAATTAGGGAAAAACTCAAAAGACGCGCTAATTATCCGCCTCGTATCACATCACAATTTGTTTGGCTTTTGGACCGATAAACATTTGTTGTGTGTCTCTTTTATATTCTTGAGTGTCGGAGGAGATTTTGTGTTGAGATTTTTGCTCTTGAATTGTTTTCTAATTTCGGAATATATTTCTGAAAATCGTTGTGTTTTCTTTGTGTTCCGACGGGCTCGAGAATTGCCAACAAACTGATGGCCCACGGAAGCCGTTCAAATGTTTTTCATGACATCGCAGCGCCGCGCGAAAAGCGACGAGCGACGAGCAGCGACCAAAACCACACAAGTCGTCGTCCAACCACCCAAGAATTTCGAGAATCGAGCATGGAGATTCGAGCCACCAGAGCAGCAGCATCACCCACTGATAAGCGGCGCAGAGAGAGCTTTCCTGGTGGTTGAACCCACCAGAAATGCCCATCATCCAGGGCTCTCTTAGTTGGCCAAAAGAGCCGCCACTCTCTGACAATTAGCTACATTATGGCCGCATAAAGCAATTATTAATGACACCTCCTTGCAATCCTTTTTCCACTGCATAATTTAACCGATGCGACAAAGTTTCGTTATAAAACTGCAGTTTTAGATGGGTGTTTGCATAATCCATTGTTTCAAACTTAGCTTGACTTCAATGCAAAAGTTATGGAATAAGCAAGTTGGCTAACTTTTCTGGCAGCCATATATCATTATAGCTGTTACCTAACTACAGGAAACTTTTTAAGGCACTTTAAAAATTCAGAAAATCATGGTTGCAATTTATCAGAACGAGTTGGATTTAAATATTGGAATATGTATTTCATTTCTACGAAAATAATATTATAAAACTATTATATTTAGTTAATATTTTCTCCTTTACCTTTGTTTGTTAAACATTTTTAAAGAAATAGAATAAAATATTTTATAATAACAGTCTTACTCCTTAATTTAAAGGCTAGAGCAGATGTAAGTAAGCATCACTGAGCACTTCAATTTGGCAAGAGCAGGAAAAGCTGTGCCATTTTCTCTTGGCCAGGAAAAGCTCTTTTCCTACGCCCGCTGCATTTTCTCTTTCCCGCTCTCATTGGCTATTATTCTGGCTGTGTGTGCGTGTGTTTTGTTTATGCCATGTTTGTTGCCCCGGCTCAAAGCCTGTTGTCCTGCCCACACCCCATTTTCCTTGCTGCCTTTTCCATTTTCCCCTTCATTAATGCACGCCCACAGTCTGATTGAAATCATCAGGCAGGAGTTTTGCGGCTAGCCAGCAAGGAAAATGGAAAATGCAGAACGAGGGGGTTTTCGTGTGCGTCAATGCTGCAGTTGCCATGGTCAGGGCCATATACTTATGCTGCTTTTTGCCTGTTGCTCATGCAACCGAAGGAAAACCATAAACCAAACCAAATAATGTAACAGAATTTCCGCATTTAGTATCCCCAGTTTCCCTCCATCTCTTAAAAGGCGCAAACAATGGGACCATGAATTTAATCAACATGAAGCGTGGCTGGATTTCCATAGAACGAAAACAAGTTGATGAATTATTGTAATTAAGTAAAAGAGAGCAAAAATGAGGCGGAAAGTGAAAAGTACGGGAAAAAAGGAGGCTGTAGCAAATTAATGCCGAATGGCATGCGGTAGACAAGCAGCAAATTAAAAGAGCCCAAGTCCAAGTCATTAACAGGCAACGAAATAGACTTAACTGTAGGGCATGTCCATGAATTAAGAATTAAAGACTAAAGTTGAATTTAATATTCCCATCGTGCTTAATAATCCTAATAAATAATAATGCATATTATCGATATTTTTCCATTATCCTGGATTTTAATACATTGTCCTACGAGATATCAGATAGTTCCAATTTTATATACAATTTTTTGAGTCGTAGTTTGATTCAACAGGAAACAGGAAAGTTGCGGAAAAGTGACGCAGAGATAACTTTCGCGTTGATGAGCAAACACTTCAAAGTAATAACTGGATGCCAATGAGTGTCGCCTTACTCGTTTCCTGGCGCGTCCTTGGCAGTGTCCTTCTGCTCGTCCCTGTCCCTTTGGTTCTTTCACCATCAATGCCAGGCTCCATCATTGTCATCTGGCTATGAGGGGCAAAAACCCACAATCCACAATCGTGACACGCCGAAAAGGAAGTGTGCCTGCGCCCGTGCCCACAAGGTTAAACATTGGGTCTAAATATAAACCAGTGCCAAAGTGATTTGAATTGAAATTCCCAGAATCTCCAGGGCGAAACCGAAAGCTAATCAAGGCCAGGACCACGTCGAAGGTCCCCAGAGGGGAAAATCCGACTTCATCTCGAATGCGCAACAAGGAAAAGACTGCCCCGCAGATCGCAAAAATATGGGCAAATCAAACCAATGTCAACTAGTTAGTATAGAAAACACAAGTTTACACGAGTTTATGGCTGCTACAGCCAGGCAATAGATGCTTTAGAAGCTAAGATATGTGAGACAGCCACGCAATGAATGCCAAGAACGGGGAAAGGGACGGGTAGAGGTGGGCCGAAAGAGACAGCCAGCTGGAACAAAGAAAGAGACGGGGAAACTATGGCGGCGGGCGTCCTTCCGCTTTGTTGGGCTCATTGACAAGAGGGGTAAAGGGGGAAAAGCGGCCAAAAGAAGGCCAAAAGGAAAAACACAACAAACAACAGATATCTGGTGAGGAATCACAAAAAGGACGGCTGCCAGCATCGAGCAAAATGCCAAGGAAAATGAAAAATAAATAGCAGAAAATGCAATTGAAATTTTTGGGCCGCAAACAAAAATAAGGACAACGAAGATAAACAAATGTTGGCTAAAAAAATTGTAGTTTGGGTCGGCTTTAAAATATTGGAAAACACCGTGCTATAGTTGATTTTTTTTCAAAGTTTTGATTTAATAAACTCTTTAAACTATTCAACAGATGGCATATGTTTTTTTTAATTTTTTAATTTTTTAATGACCCCTCATTAGAAAGTTCGATTTTTGAAATATTTGTACAAATTTTTAAATGGAACGCTGCAGTTATTTAGGCAAGAAAAAACAATAAAGGACAAAGAGCAGAACACAACACAGAAATTGCTTACATAATCACAAAAATACATAGTCAGCGTCAGGGAAAGAGAGAGCACGACACGAATAGAAAGAGAGAGGGCGAGGGAGCCTTGGAGCCTGTGAACTTGGCTTTCAATGTTGTGTGACTTGAACTTGAATTCGCTTTTTGCCGACAAAACGGCACGTGCTGGGAAAATCGAAAAGCTTTTGGCTCTCTTAAAATTTTCCCGTGCTCTCTTTCGACAATGAAAATGCTCCCTTTTGCATTAAAAATGCGAGTGACGCAAGTTATCAAAAATTTATCAGTAAAAAGAGAAGAGCAACAGGAATAACAATAATGTGCCATTCTGCTCTAAAAAAAAAACTATTCCGGGCCATAATTTAGATTTCTTTTTTTCTTGCAAACATGCAAACAGGTTGTTTGCTCGGTAGACAAAGGAACTGGAACGGTGTCCCCAATTTCCACAGCTTGATTTTTGGGTTAGAAAGAAGCGGCCGAAGCAGCCAGAGAATTGGCCAAATTAAATTTTAATAATTAAATGCACACAGAGACGAGGGCACGTGCAAAATTTGCATGCCAAACTCGGTTAAGAACTGAGCTCAGTGAGCACATGCCGTTGCATAAATAAAATCGCTTTAAAGCGCCCACACTCGACACAACGAATGACAATGACAGGGATGAATCCCGAGTCCTGGATCCAGGATGTTCCCGCCAGGCAATGTCAACTTTGATTGAACGGACAGGACGACAGGGATGCCGCCTCCTCCTCGATTGAGAGGACTCGTCCTCCCACCCACAAGCATTTGCATAAGACTGCGGGACTTACACAATGGGGGAAATGCGGAAAAGCGGATTGGAAAGTCGGCAGAGCAAATCATGTAAATCGCAAAGGACGCATTTATGCAGGCAAAATAGTCGTTAGGGAACAAATCGGGAAGGACTCTCCAGCAAAATCGATACAAATTATTTTGAATTATTTTTCGTAATCGAACGAAGCGATTATAGTCGTTAGCCTAAGGAGCATTTGAAATTTGCAAGCTACTTGGCATATTTCATTTGAAAAATAATGAGAGAGTATTAGGCAGGATGAAAAAATATTTTTAAGATTTTCCCGGCTGTAATTAAATTTGGTATTTGATATTAATATTTATAGTTTGACCATGTTTTAACTTCCGCAGCAGTATAAATTAATGAGGAAAATATGTAAATACATATGCTGTACTAACCCCATTTCGTGTGGCTTTTAAATCAGGCGCATATTATGCGGGCTTAGTCATACATAAATTTACAAAAGCAAATTCAATTCGCATTCCTTTAAAGCCACAACAAAACTGTCTCATATGCTCTCTCACATATGAATAACGCCCCTGCGCAAAACTGATCCCAGGAAATCTTGGAAAAGTCCTAGAAAAGGCAGGAGGAATAGCTTAGATAAACTACAGAATCCTTGGGGCCGGCGGACGTAATTCATTTTTATGAGCTGCCACAACTTGTTGGCTCTGGACAGCTTGGTTTTAGCCAACTTAACGAAAACAAATGATAATCATTTTCGTTCTCATTTTCCGCCCGCAAAATGCAAATAGACCGAAAAACAAGTCGGCAACTTGGCTTGGCTAAATAGATAAATAGAAAGTCCTGCTCATGGCCAAGGTTGTCTACCTTTTTTGTTTTTGGGACGAGTGCCAAATTGCTGCGACTCGGTTGCAGGAAAATATCCGCGAACAATGGCGAACAAAAGCGAAAAAATCACGGAGGAAATCCTGCAGACAGACGACAGCGACAATAAATATACTCGACTGCAGACAAGTCCAAGGATAAGCCCATAATTAACTTGGCCAACACAACATGTCGAAGCTGAGTGAGAGCAGCTTAAATTGAAATTGTCCTGTCCTTCCAGGCACAAAAAAGGACATATAAATCATGCGGGGAAGGGGGGAACTAGGTGGTCTACTGAAAATTGTTGCACAAAAATGCGTTGTAATTGCCGAAATCAAATGGCCGTAATTTACGTTGACAAGGACGACATGGAGGCACAACTACGCTTTTATTTATGCAAATCTCCCAGCACAGGATGTGTGTGTGTAGGTGGACAGTTGAGGGAGCTGATGGCCAAAAATGTTCCATATTAGAATTATGCAAATAAGGCAGAGTCCACGTCGATGCAGGATTCAGATTGTGTTGAGAAAAAAGGGGAAGGAAGACGACTGTGTTTAGGTATGCCTAAATGTCCTTGGGCTTACATCCGATCGGAGTTTGTCGAGCGTCGAACAATGGCAGGCAACTTGAGGGACAAGTTTAAGCTGTTTGAAATGTTTAATTTGAACCAATTTCATTTCAAGTTTGCAACGAAAACTTTTGTTCGTCTGCCCAAACACACAGACCTTTGGAAATTCGCTTGCACATGCTGCTAATGGTAACAATGGCCACTTCTCAAGAAATTAAACAAGTTTTTCACACCGTAAATTTTTAATTTTAAGCTCAGTTCTTTATTCAAGTTATCTTTTTGGCTAACTCGAATGAAGGTCAGTTACTGTACGATAGATAGGGAAAGTGTTTAAAAACGTTTCTATTACCTTAATGCTTTAAGTCAAATCTTGACAACTGACACCAACATCAATAATTCGATTTTAGAAACCAATATATCTAGTTTTAGAACATCCCCTTTATAACTCAAATAACCCAAATTAGTTCCTGTTACTTCAAACTACTTGAAGTGACTGTAATGTGACACATTAAGCGGCACGAATTGAATTTTCCCCGAAACCGTTAGCCGGAAAAGCCAGCCTGGAATGCCTTTGATCAGCGACTCATCAGCTGGTAAAAAAAAAAAATGAAAATAAAAAATAATAATGTCAGGACAAGCCGCCGCCGCATACGGAATACTTTAAAAGGAATTCCGAAGGTTCCTTCGCTCGGAGATATTTATGTATAAATTTTTTCCTTTCTTTTTTCGGAGGCGATGGGAAGGTGAAGGACACGGCATCGCATGTCCTTGCGTTTAGTGGCTCTATGTGTGTAATATAGAGCAGATATCCGTTGCTACTTTTCCCCCGTAAATCAACGGAGCCGGGGAAATCACTTAGGACCATGACGCTGCCCTGATAAGTTGGCGGTTTTAAAATTAATGGAGACGTTCGCCTTGCTCACGGTTTTTTGCCCCCAGAAGGCTATTAAATGGGTGTGTGCGGCTTCTAGATTTTACTGCAATGCTTAGATTGCATTTTTTAGCGCCAGATTTTTGATAATTCATGGCCTGAATTTTTAACCATTCTTCGAACTCAAGAGCTCTAAGTCTTAAATTTCAATTGATTGAACATGATTTGTGATAACCGGCAGAGCGCCATAAAAAATACACTTTATTAAACACAGCCGACGACCCCAAAGTAAAAGCTTTCCATTGAGCTTTTCCAATGCAACGGCTCTTAGCTGATTTTCCTACTCTATGAAGCTTTCGAAGCTTTTACCTGTTACTCAGCAGCTTATTAACATGTGCTGTTAACTATGTTTTTGAAAATTCAAATCTTAAACGTTAAAAAACTTACGCTATTGAAAACCTGGGCACAATTTTCTTGGGAAAACTCACCTGCAATGAAAGAAACAAGAATTTTATTATTCAAAAGTTGACAAGTTGACTGGGAAAAAATCAATACAGTAAAACGCACGCTGAAGTGCACTTAAGAAAGGTATTCACACTCACACAATATCACTGAGAGAAATTAAGTGGAAATGGTATTTTATTTCAAATTTAAATATATGCACACTATTCAGCACCTCCCTCAACTTTTTATATTCATTTGGATTGCCATAGATGTATTCCAAAAGATTTTCTTCTCGTTTTAGAGAGCATTTCAATGCTAAAACATTTTTTTCCAGTTTATATACACAAGAAGAGACATATTTGTGAATCTTTTTGTTGCCGTTCAGTAGTCATCAAGTGGCCCCCCAGGCGACGAATGGCGAACAAGCTGAGACGATGAAAAGGGGCTCAGCAGACCACTTAACCTTGATGATCGGCACACTCCAGCTAAGCCCCACCCACAATCCGGCTCCCAAGTGCCACCCTTTCGTTCCCCATTCTTTTTCACTCGTTTATTTCGCCTCAGTTACAATTCAAGTCATCAAGATTAATGCGACCCTGTCGCTGGCACGTTGTCAACGAGATAAATCACAACAAATTTGCCCACATGGCGTATGCGCAACATTTTACTTAATTAAGTCTCGGGCTGTCGAAGATAGTTGGACCACAGGCGAAAGACCAGAAAGTAGATCAGCTCGAAGCCACTGATAAAGGAGCAGCCAATGCAAATGCCCAGAACGCCGCCAACGTTTGCTTTTGGTTAAATAAATATGTATGTACGTAATTTCGGCATGTGTATTTGTGTTAAACGTTAAACAAACTTACACAGCATTTGATACCAATGATAGAGTATATTTGTTTTGTACAGCTGTCGATGTGGCGCTTTAAATTTAAAATTCAACTCACTTCTCCAAGGATGCAAATGCCCAAGGATTTGTTTGTTCAATCTGTAAAACAGTTGATTGCAGAGCGGCAAACATTGCGGACATTGAGCTGGTGACCAGTTTCCTGGATTATTTTAATAAGAATTAATTACCTTTGAGGAATTATAGGAAATTCGAAACTCACTTTCTACCAACTGCAGACATGTTATATTCTCCAAAGTGCACTGCCCAAACTTTTCGCTTCTAGACTCGAATGGATACGGCACACACTGGCAATTAATTAACGTGGCTTTTATTCTGCACTCATGAAGGCACTTTTCCCTACTTTCACCCTCTTGAGAAAAATAACAAGCTCGCTTTTCTATGGCATACTCGTTTAATTGAGAATTTCCCTGAAGTTCCATAACTTCTATTTCCACAGCTGCTATTTCGCCAGGGTTGATACTAACTCTACCCTGCCAACTTGGAGCATGCAAACTAAAGCCAGGAAAATTTCCATTTAAAGGATATTCATCTATATGAGATGAATCCATAAAAAGGGTGAGCTCTCCAGTTAGATTACCTCTCCTTAAGACACAACAAATTCCATCATTATAAGCTTTTAATGTAAATAACTTCGAGCAATTGGCAGGAATATTATTCACCTTACACCTGAGTATCAAAGATTCACATGCTGGTGTTAAGCCAAGTAAAAAGGAAGAAATATTTTTTATATACAGTAAAGAATTAATATCATCAACATCCTCTTCTTTCACAGACAAAGGATCAAAGTATCCAGAAAGCAATGATAGTTTTTGTAGCCAAAAATCCAGCGATTTGTTTTGAGAATTAACTAAGTCATGAGCAGAAGCTAACATATTCCTGTGACTAAACTTATAACCACTACATATTTTTAGCTCGGGAAAATATATTTCATCTTCCAAAACTTTTAATTCCGAGAGATCTGCAATTGTTGAATAGCTAAGGAATTCCAGAATCATTGAGAACACTGCATAACTAGCGAAAACTATGCCAATGCTAATAAACAAAAACCAGAATATTCTTTGAATTCTGCGTTTTCTTATAAAATACAGCAGGCCGAAGCCGTTCAGACTTGTTTTTCGAAAATATTCCACAACCGTTTTATTGAAAGCTGTTACAATGCGAGACATTTTGGCGGTACTGAATTGTCTTTCGATGTCCACAGGATATTTTATAGCTTCTCAGTGAGTAATTACGATGTTGAGATACCAGATTATCCAGCGAAGATAGCTACTCGAATTTCTCCAGTCAAATAAATAACATCGAATTATATTTAATTCAACAAGTGGGGGGCGTGGCTGAGTAGCCATTAATGGAAGTGGAAACTGTCGACTATCGCAAGTCGAACATGCAACGACTGTCAAGTATAATTTACTACAATGTGCTGCAAGATACACAAAGCAGACACACAGATACGTGCAAGAACAGATACACACCCATACAAGGAAATTCAAAATATCACGCTAATGTGAAGGGTTGCATATTAATGGAATTCAGATGGGAAGTACCAATTTCTAATGTAAACGATGATTGCCGAATTCTCTGTAAAGCTCTTGAGATGTTTATTTTAAGTGAATAGTAGGTAGCCTAATCATCAGCTTAAAATAACAGCATAGAAACGGATTGTATAAATTCTAAGACAAGCTTATAGCGTAAGTCAAACGATAAATATTCCATAAACCTAACTGCATAACCCTATGTCAGCTTAAATCTGTGGCACTTGTTACCATAACTAAGAATAGAACTAATCAAAAGAGTGTATATGTTTTTGTTGCCCGAAAGCAAGAAATCTTCTCTGGCACACATGTCTCCTTCTCTTTCACAACTAGTACACCCCTCTCTTTCCAGCCACGATAAACCAACTGGGCAAACAAGTTGGAGAACTAAAACGCAATGCGAACAAACAACAACATCTGTGGGATAAAACTAAATAAAAGTGAACAACAAATTCCAATAAGAACCACACACACACACACAAAGACACACACTAATGCATTCCGACACACATACGTGAGGGATAGAGAAGAAGAAGCAATCATACAACCCACACACAATAATTTCCGGTTCAATTAAACGCTTGTTTATTTATTTATTTATACGTAGCTTCTACGGGTTTTCTTTCTAAGATCGGAGGAGTAGAACTGTGGAAGGTGGGAACGTTGTGTTTTCGATTTAATTGGGGGCATAGACTTAGAAGAAGAAGAAAAAGAGCCAGACGAAATTTCACTAATTTGTTTATGAATGAACTTGGCCCAGAGAAAAAGGCAAAACAAAAAATATGGCACAAATGTCAGAAATCAAATGAGTTTTTTGTCGAAATTTTGACTTGAAAAGTTCAATGAATTAAGATGATTTTAAACAAGCGAAATTATGTCCATGAGTCTTTAGAGAAGTGGAAAGCATTTAGGATTCAGCTACCATATATAATAAAGTTGTTAATAACCGTGAACAAACCGTGCAAATTGTTAATGCTGTCAAGAAAGTGGCGAACGGATTAGCAAATTGGTTAAGAGCGAATGCCAGCCGCGAAATTTATGCAGCTGCGAAGGCACGAAAATTGCTAAAGGGAAAAAGGGGTAGGGGAAGTGGAAAATGGAAAAGATAGGAGTGGCGTTGAAGGGGTGATTCAAGTGGCAGGAAGGCAAGGGCAACTAACCGCAAAATGATTGCATACTTTAATGGGCGAAGCACTTAGGCAGCCTCCTTTCTCCGCACACACACACACACTTCGCCCCTTCGAACCCCCTCTTTCGCATTCCCCACCCCTTTCTCCAACTTTCTCCATGGTTGTCTCGATTTCCTCGCTTCCGCTGTAAAATTGCATCTGTAAAAATAGCGCAAAAATTGAATAAAACTAACTGGAACAGAAAAAGGGGGCGGCAACTGGGCGTGTGCAACGCATAAATGTGAAAGGTTAGACTTGCAATGCGTGTCAGGAATGCAAGAGAGCAAAATAGAGAGAGGGAGAGAGCGGAGAAAGGGGCAAGAGAAAGCGGCGTGCAAAGAAAGGGTTAAGTGCTTACTCATACTTTGTGGTTTATGGAATGCAAAAGCAAGGAACAGCTTAAGGGTAAAATCCACAGGGATAAAGGTGGAGAAAGTAGTGGCTAAAAGGGGGGCTCTAGGAGCAAAAGGAGCCTGCCAAGTGCCCAAAGACATTCGCTGCCCTCGCAGGTCGCAGGAAATGCCCGAATCGAGATGGTTCTAGAATGCTAACCATGCACAAGGAATTTCAAATTCCAGGTGTTAAAACTAAAGTTCAAATACACTAAATATTTCGGCACGAATAAGTGAGTAGCAGGTATTTATGACCTTTTGATAAAGACAAAAGGTATCAAAAATGTTTTAATTGTTTCAAATAGACATATAGTTTTAAGATAATTGATACCTTTAAATAACTGCAAGGTTCATCAATATAAAGGTGAAGGCAAAGCTTGACTGACAATCAGGACGAATGCAATAACCGCAGAGGTAAACAAAAGAATGCACTTAACCTCTAAACAAATGAAGCCACCGCCTCGTTTACCTAACACACCTTTCATATCCCAATCTAACCAGATAAACAAACTCAAGGACCCAAAAAGTCCTCAAACATGCACCAAGAAGTGAAAACAACAAGGAAACTGCAAAAGGAAACATCAAAATCACGTTGCACTCAAAAAGGCTATCGAGTAATTTACACACAAAGACCAACAACAAAAAAGTAGCAAAAACCGCTGAAAACCATAAAAAGCTGTAAGAAAAAACAAAAAAAAAAATACACCGAAAAAAAGGCCATGCGAAATTAAAAAAAGAACAAAATAATCGGGTTGCTATAAAAAATGTTATAAATTGGTGTTAAGTGAATGTTAAGAACGAAAAACTTAACAGAGAGAGAGAGAGAGAGGTCAAAATGGATAAAGAGCGCGCAGGATGCAGAGCGCAGGCTCTCATTTCCGCTTTTGTGACGTCGTCGGTGACGTTGCATAGAAAAATGCGAAACTGCGTGTGCAGCAGGATGCGAGAAAAAACGAAAAGCGTGACAAAATAGGAAAAGCCTCAAGCCTGCGATTCTTTCTTTCCGCGTGGGATTTTTCTTTTCCTTTGGGAGCCGCCTAATGAGCGGAAGGAAAACCGAACGAATGAGGTGGGAAAATTGTGGGCGGCGACAGGTTGACGATTGACGGTTGAGCAGAATTTAGTGGAAAGCGCATCTGACAGTTAGCACAAAACTTTTAAAAAACTTTTCCTAAAATTAGTCTAGAACTTTTCATAACTCATCTTCTTTTCAACTTTAAAGAACACAAAAAAATATTTTGTACAACTTTCAAAGATGACAGAGTAAATTGAGGAGAAACTCTTTCGTTTTACATAAAGTTCAACATTAACTGTGCAACATAAAAAATGTCCAAATGACCTATTTACAAGTATCAATACTATTATTTTCATACCTTTGAAACAAGCACAACCCATGATGTAGCCCATCATCAGCGTGGCTTTGATGTCGCCCTTCAAGCTGATTCGCTTGTCTCTCAATTAACTTCTTATCCTTCGATTTTTTAAGCTTGTTGGAGTAGCTGTTATTGGTGATTTGGTTGGTGTTGTTGAGGTTCGGATCTTGGGAAGGTGAACGACATCGGGAAAAGTGTGTTGTTGAAAATGGCAGTTATGGGAATACACTTAATCTTTCGCCGCTCTCTGTTTTCTCGGCCATGTATTATTTAGCACGCAATCTGGGTTTATGGGACCTTAGCGTCGGGCCTTATCACTCTTAACGGTTAACGGGAATTTATGCAATAAGCCCCATGAAACTTTTATTTATTATTGCACACCGTACATCATTATTAACACACGCACACAATAGCTTTGATTTACACTTGACTTTATCACATATGCTAGTTGTTGATTGGTGTTTGGTAGTTGATTGGTGTTGTTGTCTAATGCTAATAAAGCCTTTCGATTTGATTTCGCTTGACGTTTTCGCTTTTTATATTGATTATCACTTAGAATTGGTTTGGGTTTCTTATGTTGCCTTGCTTTTTGTCTTGCCTCTCTGATTGCTTTTCCTTATTTGGTGCTCTGCTCTCGGAATTATCTTTGTGCGATGATTGTGGAAAATGTACTCATTCTCGATGATTTCACTCGTTGCTGCTTAATACCTCCCCGTCTTTTGGTTGCTCTTTTTTTCAGTTTCAGTTCAGTTGTGCGTTTGCATTTATATATTTATACTTTATTTTACGTGATTGTGCAGTTGTTGTGGTTTGGTGTTTGTTGTATTTTAATTTATAGTATCACAAAAGAGAATCTCTGACAGGCCAGCAGGAACCAATTAAAATTGTTATTAATAATTATGCGAAATTAATCATAAACATTTAAGGAAGCTGTAAACGCTTTTTGTGCTTGTATTTCGGTTTTCGGTTTGGGGAACATTTTTCAGGGTTGATAAATTGGATGACTTTATGATGAAAGCGACGCATGGAAGAGGGCATTTACTCGGGAAATGTATTTTTAGCAGGGAGATCAAACAAAATGCGTCAAAGTGCCGGCAAAAAATTGGTTATTAAATTGCCAGCAAATTCAATGTCAATGATTTCAGTCCATTCATTTAAATATTCATTCATATAACTTTATTAGTTTATATTGCATTTGTATTTCTTAAACACCAAACGCGAATACTTAAGCATTAATCACGAATTCAACTGTAAAATGGCAAGTCCGTAATCCAATCCATAAATCTTCTTAAGTTGAATTTGTATTGTTGAATGCATAAATTGTGCTAATTTGTCTGCAATCTTTCCCATATTATCACAACACGAATAAAAACACATTTTAATCGATTTGAAAAATGCCAAAAGAAAACACTTTCCGCAACCAACTTGCGCCACTCAAAAACGCCCACAACCAATTTTACACATGGTTTAAGTTTCATTGGAACTTCAAATGGGCAATGCTACCCACTCGAAAGCTACTGGCCTGAATTGCGGCCATATTTGCTTAAACAAGCAGCCCATTGACCATAAATAAGCGGCAGACACAAACAAAAACACTAGCTGAGAAAACTGTCAGTGGCCCAAATTGATAAAGATTATCCGAAAGCCAATGCGACAGGCACGGGCCACGATGCCAGAAATGAAAGAAAAAAAAATAAAAACATACGTACATATACATTTATATACAAGAAAAACTGTGACTGCATTGATCAAAAATCCACCAGCAAAAATTCCAATTTTAATTGAATTCAAGCTGAGAGTAATGGGACCTTATTCAATGGGATTCTGAGAACAAATAAGAACCGCGAAAAGGCAGAAATACAATACCGGAAGTTGCAGTGAGACAAATTTCTCGCTAGCCAATTGTTCATAATTAAAACACACACACAGACCAGCAGCAAAGCGAAACAAACATGGGAAATCAACGGACGAACACCACATCAAGTATACGCCACCATAAAAGTGAATTTTTTGCGCGCGAGAATTATAATTGATGGCGCCCACATTCGGTACCAATATCTCTTCCATATCCATATCGCTCCCCATCTCCCGCAGCTGTCGCAGTGTGGATTTTATGGCCCCGGCTGGAGGTCAGTAGCACATGCCCCGCGCTTCCAGAGGTGAACAATTTCGAGGGGGACGGGGCAAGACATTGACATTGTCATCATTCGACTTTTATGGCGCCTTTAAAAATGTATCTCGAAATTGTTGCCATCGCTGGAGCGAAGATGGCGAAATGCGAGATGAGTAGCAAGTGGAGGAAGTGATATCAGAGGTGGGATAACGAATTGTTAATACCCTTGCAATTTAAGGGGGAAGAAATATCAGTCTTATCTACTTTGAAGCATACAAGATTTTTGTAGGTTTTTTCTTAACATCTGAAGTTCTTATATCTCAAACTTGTTATTCCAGAAAGTTGCAAGACCCTTCGGAAAATGTTAGTGTATGAATGTGAAATGAAAAATGAAAAACTGAAAGATTTTTGTGTGCTGCTCGGTTTGTTTTTCGCCCATTTGCTCTTTGGCTCTGCCTTTGGCAATATGTTTACACTGGGGAATGCGAAAACAATAAATCGGGAAAACGGCGAAAAGAATTTCCTAATTAATGAGCTCGAGGGTCGAGGCGTTCGAAATACTTGTGTATATATCCCGAGAAATATAAGTTTGAATAACAAATTAGCCGAGGCCCAAGTAGATCGACCACCCTGCCGCTGGAGAAGGAAAATTCAACGCAGGAAAACCTCTAAAATAATGCCGTGAAAATGGGAAATGGAAAAGCGAACCCTGTTGAGTCATTTGCATGTGTTGGTTGTCTGGTGAACAGGAACCGGATATCCACATGCCGGAATTACGAGCGTCGGACATGCAACCAAAAAAAAAAAGAATATACATAGGTATAAAAATGGGAGTGGTGGTTAGAAATGGGCGTAGCACGTCTCTATTTGGTCACCCCGATTGGGCTATTGACTTTGCACCCGTACCATGCTGTTTTTTCTGGATTTTAATTAGCCAAATTAAATTCGCATACAAACAAAACACAGCTGTGAATGAAAATCGATTTAGCGCTGGCTACTTTCCACATTAATTTCCATTATAATGGAGAGATGTTGCCGGTCCGCTGGGAGGGTAAACAAATTGAAACGAATTCATTCATCAGGTGACCTCAACTAATGAGCCGGTATGCCAAAGCAAATAAGGCAAGAAAACCGCATACAGGTGGAAAGCCTGGAAAATTTGAATTCAATTGTGCGGTAAAATCCAAAATTCAACCTATATTTATGCTTAGTTATGAACTTAATGTATTCAACGACTTGTAAAGTAGGTGATTGATTACAAACAACTAATCAAGCTCTTTCTGATTGCCTTCAAACCGCTTTCAAGAATCTACGGCTTATCACAACCACACCATTCTTCAAACACCCTTGATGAGTAAGTTGGTGCAATCTTCGAGAAATGAAAGGAGAATAATATAAATGACCTGCTGAGATAAAAAATGTAGTGGGTTTCTGAGGCAAGACAGTGGAAAACTCCACTCCATTGGCATTGGCCCCAACTAATTGCATTATCTGGCTGACTCAATTTAGATGATATATACACATATACACATACATCCCTTATCTTTCGCTATGCGGCTTTAATGAGATTTCAATTTGGGGAACCAAGAATGGGATCTTTATTAGATTAAAATGCGGTGATGGGTGGGAATGGCAAAAGCAAATATTATATAATAAATTATATAGCACGGGCTAAGCAAATATTTTATCATAAATTGTATATCTGCTTTACTTAACAAACATTGTATCATAACTTGTGTCTCTTTCTTTCCCATGCGATTTCACGTATATTTGCTTGCTAACAGCAAATATATAACCTGATAATTTATCAGTTTTCTTTTATAAATATGCTTAGTGCCTAAGCCAAATAGAAGATACATTAGCTTATGAGGAAATACGAAAGGCCTTTATAATTTCATGAGTTACGAAATCGTAACATTATTACATCGTTAGTGTACATAAATCGTTAAGTGAATCACAAATTCTCCCATCGCAAATAACATATTTATAAAAATACATGTGGATATGTACATCTTCCTTTGTTGACTCAATATCTATTCGCTGGCAGTTCAATATACCCTTATCTTTTTCAGTAAACTTTCATTTTTCCTTCAGTGGTCATTAACTCTAAGTACTTGGCCATAAAACTGAAACTAATGGCCATAACTCACTTAGGTAAGCTCCCAGCGGGAAATGGAAAATTGAGCAACAGGAATCATCGGACGCCCCGTTGGCGCGGGATGAGTGTTCACTGTACACTCTCATTACAAAGTGCGTGACCTAGCCCAACAATAAGTGAAAAGTCATCTGCTCAGCGGGAAATGCTATCAGTTGTGAGCCTGACACTATTACACAAAGTCGAAGAACTTGAGCACAAAATGATTCATCGCTGGATAAGCACAAATTTCGGTAAAAATAAAGCATAGCCATTTGTTAGTCAAATGATTTTGAAATCATCACACACACACAATGGCAAACAGACTCTTCACACAGACACACACTGATGCACGGCTGGAATGCAATGGGAAAACAAACAGGAAAAGGTAATCGACCTCGTCGCAGAAAAATGGTTGCACAAGCTATAAGGCAACGAAACACTCAAACGAAACTGGTTTCAAAAAATATTAATAATCTTCATAGACTTGCCTAATTAATACCTATAGGCATCTTGTTCGGTTTGCAATTAAAAGCCGAAATTGTTAAACCTTTAGAAAGGCAAGAATTTTAAAAACAATGCATGCCGCATGAACTGGGAGAGAAAATGGTAGAAGGATATACCTCGAGAGCGGTGAGAAAGGAAAACAAAGGGAGAGCAATAAAGAGGAGAACGAGAGAATTGCAGAGAAACGGCGAAAGGGAAAGAGAGCCGCCCAATGGCAGGCAACACTTTTCGCAGCCGTCCACGCTGCGTATGCGTAATGTGAGCGAACAGTCAACAGAAAGTGGAATGGCGGAAAATTAAAGTTTACTGCACGCCCCCGGCCGCCCCCTTTTATATTTTTTTTTTTAGAATTCCCACAGCCCCTCTGTTTTTTTTTCGACAGCTCCAACGACTTCCTGACGTGCAGGCGAGCGCAATTTATGGCGTGGCAATGCGTATTGCTCGCAAAAGGGGGTGGAAATGGAGCAGTGGCGCCTCCCCAAAGGGGGCCGTACAATACGGCAACACCCTGCAGACGGACACTGGCGTATCCTTTTCTAGGCTAGACCACATAAACATTAATATTCATCACCTTAAATGTCTGTTGTTCGTGTGAAATACACATATTCAGAAGAATGCCTAGTTCTTAGTTTTGGGAATTCCTGAGAAACTATTCTCTTTTTAAACACTATTTTGATTAAAGCTTCAAACTAAAAAGTTTATTTAATAATTTACCAACACTTCCAGTTTCCAAATTTTGGGCAACACTGCGTATTAGTAATGGCAGTCATTTTTTCTTTACTTTTGCATATCCTTTAAGAAAAACTAGAAAAACTGAGGGAATCACCCTGTTTCCACAGACATGCATAAATTAAACTGCATGTTTGGTCAGGGAAAAGTGGGCGGGAAAAGTTCAACCGTGTTTAATTTGCCTTCTTACACTTTTCCTCTCTTTTTAGCCCTAATGCACTCGCATACTCGCATGTTGCATTTGCACAAAAATTTCCTTTTTGTGTTTTTCCTTTTTGGAACGAAAATATTTTTGTTTCGCTTTTGTCGGCTCTGTTCGTCGGCGAATTGAAGGAAAATACAAGAGGCGAATGTTTTCTTTTTTCGGCATTCTTTCGTTGCTTTTTTTTCCCTGCTGTTGGTTCATTTGGTTTGTTGTTTGTTTTATGATTTTGTGGGCGGCACTGACGAAGCAGCGTTCTCCCCTTACCCGAATTTCCTTTTATTTTCGTTGTTTTGCTCAGTCAATTTAAATTGCATTTATTCAAATTTCGCTGACAGTGCTGGCGGTTTGCAAAAGAATGCAATGAGTGAGCAAAAAACTATAAGCAGCGGTTTCATTAAGGAAATGGAAAAAGTTTGCAGGTGGCTACCACAAAGTAAGTTTTACGAGGTCGGGAAACAAACTAAAAAATCCCAGAAACCAAAATGTTGCTTACAAATTCAATTGTAGGTATGAATCAGCTGTTCTGCACGTCCATTTCCTTTTGTTTTATTTAACGAGATAAGAAACGGTCTGCAGAAACGGTTTGATGCCAATAGCATGTGACTAATTGGGTGATATAATATTTGCGATTAAATAACATATTTCTACAAGCCTAAATAAGCAGTAACTACTTTAAAGCTGTATTGCCCCCTCTAACCAGATCTCCTCGTATTAAACTGCGAAAATATGGAAATTGTGATATGAACCGGTCTGAAGTCTAGCCAAATATGACTAATTGTGACAAATAACAAATTAATGTTCTAGTAAAGTACTTTTGACCGAGGAAATCTCATATGTCGTAAGCTTGAGAACAAATCATCAATCAACATCAAGGTTTTGCCAATATGACATTGTTTTACCAAAGATATATTCCATTTTTAATATTGATTCACAATTTCTTTTAAGTACACAGTGTATAGTTGTTAGGGTTGGACAACATTATCCACTTCCCACGGTCACATTCATTATCTTTTCCACCTTTTCCAACATTGTGGCAAGTGCATTGGTAAACAAAATTCCTTCACCAAATTTTCAATGAACACTTGAGTCCCATTCTAGACATTCCAATATTCGCGGCTGATTGATGGGTGCAGTCAGTAGTTTATGGGCGGTAGTAGTTTACGATAACTTCCTCGTCGGCGTTTGTTTACCCTCGAAGGGGCGGAATTCAGAGAACTGGGAGAACCGGCGTATAGCCCATGTGACTCCGAAAATAAAAGCACAAAAAGCGAAAGGTAAACAGGAGGTCGAGGTAGTTAGGTGCAATTACTTTTGCGTATCGTTATTGGCCACTACACTATTATTATGCATTATATGACGTAAATAAGATAAATTACGTATTAGTTATAAAGCACTTTACTCGCATAATTCTGCAGTAATATCTACGATTTCCTATACCGTTTTCATTCGATTTTCGGCTGTATTTTGCTTTATTATTTTCTATATATTTTCTTTTTTGTTTTCGACGGACGCGACGAGAACGCGTTATAATGTTAACTGAACTGTATGAGAACTGAATCGAATGGAATCGGGTTTCCTATAAAAATGCCCCAACGAAAAAAACGCGAGAGAGGAAGAGAGCGACGAAGAGCGGGAATGGAGGAAGCGGCGATAAAAGAGTAAGCTCCCCCGCTCTTTGCGAAATCGAAATATAAAATAAACAAAAGCGCAAAACGTGCGCAGACTGTGCGAAAGAGAGGGAGCTAGAGATGTAACCGTATGCCGGTTGCAGCCTCCCGTGCGAGCGAATGAAAGGGGTAGAACCGGCCAGAAAGAGAGCGCAACATCCAGATGCAAACGACAATAAAAAGCTTCAAAGTTAAGTCAACAAGGCAGCGCCATGAAAATTTAATAGTCATCAAAAAAGAAAACAAACTGGACGATAAATGTACGAGGCTGTGCTAATTATCAGAAGAATATCAAGATTGAGATGGAAGAAGGTAGCCGAATGCTCTGGAGATTCCACATTAGCAGTGCTTTATGTCCATTTAAGTGCGATGGCAAGTCTCGCAGGCATCCCTACATATTTCAGGCACAGTCTGCCCTTCCTAAAACTGAACTAAGTTTTAAAAACTTTTTTTTTTCAAAATATTATACAGGTTTATGTTGCTTGAAACATTTACCTCCGTATAAGTAAGTATATCTTATATTAAAAAGTTTTTAAAGCTATAGAAGTGTAATATCGAAGTTTCACTGTAACTGTCTGAGAATCTCATTCAGTTACTTGCGATAAACTTTTAGTAAAGTGCCGCAAGTGCTCCGAAAAGATTTGAAAAGTGAAAAAGCAAACATGGATACATTTGCATATGTGTGTTTATATGTATGTACATAAATGGGTGTGCGTGGGTGACCCTTAACTAGGCGTTAACTGAGCTTAAATGGGCTTTAAGTGTCTCTAATTTATGGCTTATGTTGATGGCGAAAACTAGTGGAAGAGACAAGCGCAATGATCACTTAAACGTAATGGTTAATACCCATATTTCAGTGCCTATAAAAGGTCAAAAGAGCACTCCTTTTAAATTATTTAAACGGACATATTTTCCTTTCATAAAATTTTAAATTGAGAACTCATTTTTTTGAATTCCTCTTTGCAAGCAACTGCTCGCTTTGAATTTATAAACTGCTTGAAATATGATAACATAGAATGTGTTGCATACTTGGCGGCTGCATGTTGAAAAACGCATGTAGATATCATGTAGAAGGCGTGTAAAATATAAGCATTTCAGATGTGGTTTGTTTAATACAACCATTTTTGCAATAATAAATTACTTTTCAAGTTTTTTGATAATCTATACAAAATATTATAATATTTTGCATTATTATTGCTTTTACCCCAATACATTCTCATAGCTCCATTCATTCATAATGATTCAAATACATTTCTTTGTCGAAACTCACCGTTATTGTTGCTGATGGCGAATCGCTGCTGCAGCTGCTGTGCCAGCGCCTGGTGGTGCTGAGCCAGTGGTGTTAGGGGTGGTGGTGGTTGCCCCACACCCAGTTGCTGGGGCGCCGACTGCGAGTGCGGAACGCCGCCGCTGAGGGAAGATGTGTCCGAGGAACCGTCGCCTCCGCCGCCGCCGCCACCCACAAGGCCATTGGCCATGGAATTCTGTGGATTCTGGTTCTGACCGTTGAACTGCTGCACGGAGATCGAGTTGGGAAGTCCCTGGTTCAGCTGCTGCTGGGCGGCGGAGATGAGCGGATTGCCGGTGGTGGCATTTATGGAATTGTTGGCCTGGCTCATGGAATTATTGTGGACGGCTGAGTTGAGCAGGGATCCATTCGCGGTGGCTCCACTATTGCTGTTGTTGTAATACGACTCCTCGCCTGCAATTCGAAAAAGCACAGATAATCAATGTCCTGTTGTAATTGAGTCCTTAGAAATAGCAGCTAGACTATTCTTTACTTTTTATACGGAATATACAAATGTCTAGACGTTCCTTTCTTTCTTTACTTTCGCAAAGTAAGAAGGAAGAGTAAACCAAGAGTGAGAAGGGACTAATATATATAAATTATATGCTTTTAAAAAGGCTTTTGAAAAATAAGCTATGGTTAAACATTTATAAACTTGTGTTAATAACCACTAACAAAAAGGATCAGAAATTTAAAAAATCGACATGTTGATTAAATTTCAGAAATATTTATCAGAACACCGCTTTAGATAACACTACCCATTCATAAAAGCTCTATTTAAGGTGTATATAGCGACAGCTTTCTCTTGGCGAAAGCCTTTCTCTGAGTGTCGCCATCTGTGGTCGAGTGGCGGCATAAAACTGCTTGCTTTGCCTGCCGCAAGCAGCTCAAAGTTGAGGTAGGTTCGGGATTCTTGCAGCACAGCCCACCGCCCCCTTTCCTTTTCCTCCACAATCTCATTTGAATGCATTTCGCGTTTTATTGTGGACGGCTGGTTCTTGTCTTGTTTCCCCTTGGATGCCTCAACTGGCCATGGGCATGGACAATTAGCCGCCACTGATTAATTGACATTTAGCGGAAAAGTCGCGACTTGGCGACGAGACAGCAACTCGTAAAGTCCGCTGACAAGGCGCCTCCTTGAGGTCCACGCCCCAATTGCCACCTTATGTGCCTCCTTCGCTTCCTTTGCACTTAGCGAAATATTAGTTAAAACGCGAATTCTTCAGCATCTTTATACGCTCAAGCGCTAATTCTTTAGCATCTATAGGTTATTTTCTCTCTCTGTACAGCCCCATTTGTTTTCGTCTTTCACCACAACACGGCCAATTGACGAGCTGCCTGCTGCCTGCCACAGCTCAACTACGCAACTCAAGCGGAAGGAAGACGCTTCTTCTTTGGCAAGCAAACAATTTAGCAGAGTGCTAACCTGTCTAGTTACGCAGATCGGGCAGATGGGGGAGGTGGCTTCGAGGGGGGGGATATCACACTATAAGCCTTGGCTATATCGTGCGTGGCTTATGGCCAATTTCCGTTATGCTTGCGCTTTGCTTTTGCTGCTCTTCTGGCTAAGCCGTAAGCAAAACTTGCCAGCAATTGGCAGCTAACAAAAAGTTTTGTTGCACATGGCAAATAAAACAGAAGAAACTAAAGAGGGGCACAAATAAAACAAAAGAAATGGATGGGGGTCTCCGAAAGTTGTGGGAATAATCAGCAAGTTAATTTGTGCGATTGGCACGCATTAAGAGATATAGCAAATGTATATTTCAGCTCGAGTTTTATGGGACTTTACTTTTATATATATAGCCCCATTTGATTTATGTAAAAATTCAATAAAATTAATAAAATATTTGATCCATTCTAACTAAAATTTAAGTAAGGACTATTTCAAATGACTCTGTAACCTTTAAGTTCTAATACTTTTGAAAACTCACCTGGTTCTGGAATATTGCCCAGGGGACTCTCAGGCATTAGAATCCCCTTTTGCACTAGCTCATCACGATTGGCACGCACAGAAATCTTACGCTCCAGGGCTAAAGAAAATCATATTAATTGATATTAAGAATACTATATTTTAAGGCATCTTCTGATTTACTTACATTTGGAGGCCGCCTCGAACTTCTCGCTCTTCTTTTTCCGTCGCCATTTCCAGGGCTTGAAGAATCTGCCCAGGGCACTGAGTTTGCTCTTCCTTTCCAAAGGTGGCGTCCTAGTGCCCGAGCCCAGGCTATTTGTGCGTATGGCAGCTCCATTCTGTTTCTTAGCTGCATTCGAAAACGAAAACGAAGAGGGGCACAGTTAGTAATTAGCATACATGGCAAACATTTCAATGAAAACGCTCTGCCGGAAACGGAAGCGGGCGTTCCCCCATTTTGGGCCACCGGTTATTAAATGGACGCATTCCACGCCCACTTTTACCGCTACTGCGGCGGAATGTATTTTTTTGTTTTTTTTTTTTTGCTTTTCCTGAAATATGTGTGCAAACTGCAATTTCATACGATTGTGCAATCATTAGCGAAATGCTTTGCAAGCTAGGAATTCAGTAATGGATTTATTCACAACAAAGAAATACAAAGTGCACTGCCAACGGTGCGTAAAATCCTATTACTCAGGTCATTAAAAGGGAGGATTTTTAAACAAATTATTGTATAAAAATGAACGGCAAATTTCACTTCAAATTAAGCAAAATTAAATGTACTTTCCAATTTTAAATATGTATTCCGAATTTGAACAACCCATCAATGCCTTTTCCCTTTGATCAAACGCAACAGATAAACTTTAAATTGAACGTAAAAGGCTTATAAATATATTCAGTCAAGCGAATGAAGTTTCCCAGGGGAATCTCTGTATTTATTCCTTCAACTGGACAAATATTTAAATTCCTACTCTGCTATTTGAGGCTCCATGTCAGTTTGCATTGGGAAATCTCTTACCCAAACAATTGATGCCGAGGAAATGGGAGAAATACATACCAGTACACAAGCAAAAGGATGAAGATAAG
The DNA here is from genome assembly GCF_016746395.2 of Drosophila simulans. Classification (NCBI taxonomy): domain Eukaryota; kingdom Metazoa; phylum Arthropoda; class Insecta; order Diptera; family Drosophilidae; genus Drosophila; species Drosophila simulans. The sequence continues at coordinate 3,720,345 of NC_052522.2, forward strand.
GCAAAGAAAAGTCAACAAAAACAGCACTAGATATGTCGACTCATTCCGAAGTCGGACCGACCAATCCCGCCCACTTTTCCCTGCTGTTGATGCTGCTTTTTCAGATAAGCTCTGGCATAAAAAAGACTACACCCACATGGTGAAAAACTTTGAAGTGCTGCCTGCATTGAAGCGTTGAAATTAGGCTACCTGAGCATAGGAGAAAAATGCGGGGAGGGCTGGGGACTTTGAGGTAGAAAAATAAAGGGGAACCAACTGTAAAACTACTGCAAATGGGCTAACAACTATTTGGCTTCCTGATCTTCTTACCATAACTGGGCTTCTCTCGCAGCGACTGCTCCAATTGTGGTCAATTGTTGGTCAACAGCAGCAGCAGCCAGTTACATAATAAAAACTGGGCGGCAGGGGGGACACAAGAAGTGAGTCCAGCATCTTTAAGTTGCTTCTGGTTTCGTTTTGTGTATCTCGCAAATGTGTGCCACTTTGAGGGAATTACTTTGGCCAGCAGCAGACGCCCCACAAAGAATAACAGCTAGGAAAATCTTCGACTCATTTCGAATGGCGCCAACAAAGAGAATCGCGCAGCGGCGGGGGAAATGCGGAAAATACCCGGAAAATTGGGTGACAAATTCACTTGGTGAACATATTTAGTTGGAAAGAAATTTCAACAGTCACTAAATAATTCATTAAATATAAAAACTGTGCAAATGTTAGGATATTTGTTTATATTTTAAAAGTATTCCAGCTCATCTTTAAAATCACTTCAACCTTTAAGTCCTAAAATAATTAACTTATAATTGGTTTAATTCACATGCAAAGGAAAATGACTTAATTTATACCACTGCTTTTCACGATGTTTGTTTTAATTCATTTATTCATATGGCTGGGAATAAATAGACCCCTGCATCTTCCCACACCGAGCAGCTAATTAATTTCAAACTAATTTGTTTCCCAGTCCAAAAGACCAAAAAATCGGCATACCCAACCCGGCTGGTAAACAGATTACACATCATCAGAATCTCAGCACGAGACCAGAAATTGTTAAGACGAAATGGCAATTTCGGACGCGTCTTCCCCAATTTCCGCGGCTGTTTCCCCGTTCTTTATTTTTTTTTATGGCCCAAAGGGAAAACCAAATACAAAATAAGGCAAATAATGTGCGCTATATGCAAAACACACGAAAATAAACAACGCAGTCGACGTTGTCGTCATTATAATATTTTTATTTCATTTTCTTTACACGATTTTCTGTGGCGAGAACCGGTTTTGGGGAGCTTCGTTGGACGTTTGAATGAATGCAGCAGCTTCCAAGATTTTGGCTTCGAAAAAAAGCGTCAACGAGTACAACAACAACAAGTACAACAAAAGCCAGTGAAGGGCGCGGCAAAAGCAACAGCAACAATATCATAAAAAACAGCAACAAAATCAAAAAAAAGTATTGCTATGCGAACGCGTGGAAAACGGGTTTTCGCGAAAGTTGTTGTCATTGTTCGCTTGTTGTTGCTGTTATTGTTTTCGCTGCTATTCTCGCTTGAGCGGCAGTTTTTTGTTACCAGTAAGGCATTGATAAAAAGAATTATTCACAGATGAATAAATCTGACTATTTAATATGAATAACTAATGTTTGTGTTTATGAACCTATAATATATTAGGAATATTTAGATATTTATTCCATGTATTTTATGAAGTATCCACTTTAAGAGTAACCACTGTAGTGGGTCTCAAATTTTTCGGGGCGCCCGCCAGATTCGCTTGAGGCCAAAAGCGAGACAGTTAAAGAGGCAGAGAGAAAACCCAAGAAATATGGCTGACTCTTGCTGGAAAAATGTTTTCTTCTCATTGTTGTAGGTATGTTGCACGATGGATGGATGGGTGGAACCTCAAAGGGGGTAGGGAAAACACAGTACTTGGGTAAAAAACAAGCCATAAACTGGCAACCAGATGAGAGTCAAGGAGTAAAAGTATGAAAACATCCATTCGATATGCGGATAAATTATTACGAGCACACAAATTATGAATGTTTAAGCTGGATTTATATGCAAAGGGTTCAAAACGTATGTATTTTCGCTTGAATTTGCAGCTTAAAGAAGCTTTGGTTTTTATACATTAAACTTGTTCATTTCTTATATGGTACATCTGTTCGTAACCTTTGATCTTACCTACATGCACGATCTATTGAAGGTGTACGAATTCCGTTCTACGTAAAATGTCAATTGGCGTGTTCCACTTTAAAGCGCACTACTCGCTTATAAATAAACAAAAATCGTCGCTGATAACTACACCGCAAACACGAAGAATAAATATAAGAGTATAAAAAACGGACAGCTAACAATAACATGGGGGAATTTATTTGCACAACGTGATGTGCTCAACAATTTGTTAAAATAACACAAAGAAGAAGAGCTGAGAAATAAACTTAAGCCGGGGATTTTAGGCAACTAACAAAGTCAGAGGTATATAAATTATATCTACGACTTTATCGCATGCAACACATTTTGTATTTGAGCCAACGAGTAAGTTACCACAAAAGCAAAAGTGAGTGAAATATTCAGAGACTGAGGCTGACACAACATGTCAAAGCTGAAATCCCACAAAAACAAACCAAAAGTTAATTACAGCGAATAAGAGTAATGTATTGGTGGTGGGTGCGTGAGAAAAATGTATTATTATTATCGTAAACATCTGTAAATGTAAATTTCCCTGCACACTCGAAACATTATACTAACAAATAATTTCGCATACCTTTTTTTTTTTGGTAACTTTAAAGCGTAAATAAATTATTATCTTCAAGACTTAATTCAAAGCACGGCTCATCTCTAGCGAGAAAAAAACATGGCCAAAATGTCAGACAGGTTGAAGCCTTTGGCGGAAAGTGAAACACTCGCAGAGAAAAGAAAAAGTGTAACAAATTGTGTAAAAAATAAATTGCAATTTTCTCTAATTTGCACCCCATGCTAATTTCTTATAAAATACATTTTCGGTGTGCCTTGTTTTTCTGTTTTTTTGAAGGTTATTCGGCACTAATTGAAGCCAGGCAATGGCAATTACAAATGAATTGAACGCACACCGAGTCGCTGGCAATTTGTGGGCCCGGTCTAATGTCGATTTGATTGCAATATGAAGCCTGAAATTAAATGTAATCGTGTGCAATCGAATTGGCAAGTGAAAGGGGTTCGTTCAGGGGGTGAGGGGTATAGGTCACGCCCGGTGGCACGTAGTTGGGCAAGGTATCGAAAAAGCATCGCCAGTCAAATGCACATGCACAAAATTTTAAAATCGCATTACGTATACGCAACGTTGCGCAGCAAAGGGAAAACATGGCGGTGTGGGGTGTTGTATTGATTTGAATTTGTTTATTTTCGTATACAGTTCGTGAATGAACCGAAGCATTGAAGCATAGTCATCGGCAATGACAAAATCCGAATCACTTTACACCGCTCCTCGATAGTTGTTGACATTGAGCAGAGTGAATGACAGCTAAATTACTATGGTCACTATATAGATTTACTGATTATTAAGATCTCTAAAAATAACAGAGAGTGAAATGATCAAGCAGCAAACTTGAATATTTATAAATAATTTTAAAATACTGCTGGAATGCCTAATAGCATCTTTCACCTGCCATTCGAGATTTATTGTCATCAAATTCCAATACAAAAATACCCATGATTTCAAGCATCTTATTCACCTAAACCCAAGGCAATCAAAGTTGCAGCTAATTGTATGCCGTTGCAGGCACAATTCCCATTATTTGCCGGCAAATTGCCGGCGTCTGTGTCAAAGTCAATTATGAAACCAATTTCAGAACTGATTCCCGGCTTCTCTGCCCCATCCGTTTCTCCATTTCTCTATGTTTCTCCGCATTTCTCCCTACAGAGAGAGAGAGAGCACGTAATTGGTCGAAATTCGTGTGGCTAAGAATCGTTCAAATTAAACGGAGAAGGAGACTTTATGAATAATGGAATGGCAATGAATCATGCGACGATCGAACGAATGAACAATAACAAATTGCATATTAAATGCTTGGCCATAAATCGTCAAAGACTTTGCAGCTGCCTTCCATTTTCTATATTTTCTTTTTTCCAGCTCTAATAAAATCCCTCATACGCCCAGTTGGACGCTTATAAAATGCACGCCGCTAATTGCATTGACATTTGACATCTTCCGAAGGGTTTTATAAATAGACATGAACATCGTCATCGGCTTAATTGCCTCGTGTGTTGGAGAAAAAATTGAGAAAATCTCAAGGGTAGGGTCTCAAATTTCCACATATTACTTACATTACTCTGTTGTTCATTTATCTTTATTTAAACAAGGTTCAATGTCCTATCGTCTACGAAATCGAAGATAAATATTTACAAACAACTTACAAGATATTTTGAAATGCAAATAAAGCCCCCAAGCAAGACATAAAAATGTTTTTCTGTAATGGCCAAATGAATTTCAATCATCGACCTATAAAAATAAAATTGAACTTCAATTTGAGCACACAGCACATTTTAATTAAAAATCCTTGAAAAATTGTTCGCTTTTATTTGGCATTTGTTTAATCAGCTCACAAAATAATTTCCGCAAATGTATGTCAGGGTTATTTAACTTTGCATTGTATTTTCTTCTTTTTGCTGGCTAGCAACAGAGAATTTTTGCATAACATTCTTATTAAAATCTAAGCCAATTTTCAGTACATTGTTTACATTGTTTTACAGCCAGCAAAGTACAATAGTACAAAAAAATAGGAAAATATAAGTACACAAACTACAGAAAGTTGAAAATGTTGATAAACTAATTTGCGTCAGAGCCTTAAAGTTGTCTGGAAATTTGCATATAAATTGTTCAACATGTATGAGAAAATAACAAGTAAGCAATCAGAATAAATTACTTTAAATATTTGTGATTTAATTATTCCCCTTGCTTTAAGCTTGCGGTAAAAGCAAATAAATTTATGCAGCCCATCTTAAATTGACTGTAAAACTTTGAGCCATCTGAATGCATCTTAAACATCAATATCTTTTGAATGTAAATTCTTAACACAAAAGACAAACTTTAACTACTGTTAATTGATATTTTTGCAATGGCTGGCAAACAGTTTTTCACATCGGAAAAACTTTGTCCGCCGTTGAGTGGCAAACTTTCCAACTGTCAAATTGGCCAACAGCCAGACAGATAAGGGAAATCTGGGAAAAGTGGGTAGGATGGAAAATGGCAACGCAAACAGAATCCGACACCTGGACAATGTCTGGTCGGATGTCTGCACAGGATGATAATGACGACGACGTTGACGATGATGACACTCAACGGAAATGAGCAGCAAACTTTGACACATTTTGCACAGACTGTACTTAGTCTACATATCTGTCCCGCCGGAAAGAGACGGACAGCGTAAGTGTGCAAGAGACAGGGCGAAGTGATATCAATTTTGAAATGGACTGGATCCCAAAAACTCTTGACCTGCAATGCAGCTTCCTCTGTCTGGCCATCATTCGCAGTTCCTACTCATTAATTAAGCGCAGCAACCAGATGAATACTGACAGACACAAATCTGAATACATAAATGCACTGAGAGACCAGTTTTGGATTTATAGATGTTCCTCAGTTCCTCAGACTTTTATAAGAGCAAATTTCATAGCATTTTCTTATTTTTATATTTTTGCAGGATTTTTTCCCTGCAATCATTACATATTCACGCATTTTTATTCACAATCAAATTGAAGTTTACACAGACTCATACATATTCAGCCATTAACAGCAAGCAAATTGCAATCTTTGTTGAATGGATTGGGGTTCTTTTGAATGCAGCACTTTTTGTGCTGAACTCTGTCGATTGACCGATTAACATAAACATTTTCCTGATTAATGGCCGTCGTGTTGGCTTTATGTTTTATTTGGCCTGGGTGCGGTCCATTCAATGTGATCGATCATTGTTCGATGGCACTATGGGACACATACATATATAGAAATATAGCTATAGTATTCAACGTACTCTGGACCAAGTTAGTGGCACTAAGTGAGTTGGCCGTGGGTCATTACAGACGTCGGTTCATTAATCATATTCCTCGGATCATCAATGGGTCATGGCTTCGATTGGTTACCTGGTTTCTAAGTTTATTGCCGAAGCTTTTTGTTCAAGAAGCTGTCAGGTAAATGTGTTAAAACGCTTTCAAAACTTGTGAAATGAAGTTTAAGCCGGCGGCTAACATGAACTTATAAAGGTTTTCAAGATAAATTCAGGTTGTGGCACTGGGAATTGTTAAAGGCTACATTCTATGATATTTTGTGCCTTAAAAGCACAACCTCTATTTCCTCAAATTCTTCGCATTTCGCATAGTGCAAAAAAAACCCAGTGAGCAATCTTCCGATACCCCAATCGACCAGTAAATAAATACTTATCAATCATGGGTAAACTCACGTTTTATGCAAACAACTCTTATCTGGCAGTAACCAAAGCCACAGTTCCCAAACAAAAGTACCAACTCAAAGCAATGCAAAGAGAACACCGCTCGGTGACTCAGAAAGTTTATCGCAACTGAAAACCAAAGACAGCGACAAAAAAAATATTAAAAATCTTTTAAAAATTACAAAATATTTCGCACTTCGCTGATGAAGTGGATAATCATCTACAGTAATCAATAGTAATCATTTCTGGCCAAATGCAATTAGCACCTTCGATTGAACCCACACACAAGAACGCAAAATAAATGTAAACACGCAGAGAGGCTTACGTAAGAATCCAAATTCAAGATTGTAAAAACGCCCACTTCCCTCTGCGGCAGACAGGCCAAAAATAGAAGAATTCTAATCAGCCAAACATTTTGACGCCGATATATTGATTAATTCCATTCGGTTCGATTATGGCCCCATAAATTCAAAAAGAAAAGAGACAGCATGGCCAAATTTTGCCCCAATGAACGTCAGTCGCAAAAAAAAGGAAACTAAATTTGGATGCCAAAAATGAGTGGGTTAAAGAGAGCGAAGGAAGCCAGGATACGCAGTTTCCAGTGGGTTTCCATTGTCTACCTGTCTTTTGTAGTGTATAAATAGCGGAACACAGGACACATCCCCTTCAAAAAAAACCGACAAAAGCTGGAGACTGCTCCTCTTTATCCCCCATTTGGAGCCCACTTCATGTGTCAAGTTTCAAGTTCGTCATTAACCCCCAGTTTTTGTGGCAGAATTAAGTGCTCACATGTTGTTTATAGGCTTTTTATAAGCGGCACGTTTCTACCACTCTACTAAATTTATAGTATATAAAGTTTGGGAAGATAGATTGGCCTGCTAGCAAATTAAAGTCATTAATAGTTAATAGATAATTCTTACTGTTTTTAATGTTTTTTATAAATAAATACTCTAATGGGTTAAAGAGATTATTCCGCGCATATGTGCCTGATTTGCCTGACTTTGTTATTATTATTCCTGCTACCGTTTCGACAACTTTGTTTGCTTTTTGGCGTCCGTCGGCTTTCAGCTCCAGTCAACTCGACTTGCCTCCTCATTTCAGCACTCCACTTTTATGGCTACTGTGTTTTTTACGGCTAATGGGCAGTAACTGTAGATCTGACAGCGAAATTGGCGTGCAAATTGAAAATAGAAAAACGGGCAGCAAAAAATACAGAAACAAGTTCAGAATCGAATCAAATTTTAGGTGAAGCGACGACATTGTATGGAGTTTATGGCCTTATTACGATGGAAAATTGGAAAGAATAATTCTACTAGAACAGCAGCGTCTATTGATTTGCACAGCTGGGCAAAAAAAAAGGGTGAACAATTTCCAGAAGACTTGCCCGCCAGGGAAAATGAATTGAAACTAAATTGAAAAGCGTTTTCAGGTGGCAAATGGGTAAGGGGATCGGCAGTTAGTTCGATTTATGCTTTATTGAAGGCAATTTGTTGTTCGCCTTTTTTGCGAACCAGTAATTGAACATCGTAAATTCCCATCGCCGGTTTCCACCCCGGTTTTTTTCTTATTGATTTTACAATTTTTGCAAATAACAATAAAACACACAAATGCCATGGGAAATAACACACAAGTCATTTGGAGGGGAAGCTTTTAATTCGGTGATCAATTGATGACCAGGCTATAAAGGCAGTTGTTATATAAATGCTTGACAATTTCGCACATCACATCACAACTGCAATGAAAGCAACACGTAAAACAGAAAACTCGATTTAATCGACACCACTTTTAAACAAAATAATTGCAAAAATATTCAAGGAATGCGGCTAAACCAAAAGCAGTCAAACAACAATAAGAAAATAAAACAAAACCACACAGAAACAAAGACGTTGACTTCCACACATGCACAGAAAACAATTGGACACCAGTTTTGTGGTTAACCACAATGTGGCTATAAATATATGATCATAAGTAACTTACTTTGGTAACTTTATAGATACATCCATTACTAATCATTTTGTGTTGAAAATATCTTGACATGTGATCTTACTAAATTTCAAATATAAAATGACATTCAAATCTGACGCCTAACTTTCATTTATTAAACTTCATATCAATCAAGATCAGAGCATAATCTCTATTTTAATATATATTTTATTTTTTTGTCGTGCACCTTGCGTTGAACACCTGTGTTTACGTACATCCAACCTCCTCACATAACTGGAATGAATCATCCACTCTGGTTTGACACACTGAATTAGCCCACATCCATCCATCTCCTATCTGGTTTTAATTTGTTTTTTCCAGACGCATTAAAGAGCCATTTCCATTCTCCACTTGAACTTGAAATCTTCAGAAGAAACTGAGACTGAGACAAAGGCAAGTGCAAAGCACTTTAATTGCATCTTTAGATGCCAATAATGCGAGAGTTGCCCCCCGAAAGTTAGCTAATCTGTCTAAAAATAGTCAACAAGCTCATTTGGGGGCTTTATTATTTTATTTTCTCTCTCGACTGGAATTAAGTTTGCTTTGATTGATGATGCCCGATTATTATGAGTCACTCAACTCGAAGTATATCTGTGATATTTATATATATATAAATAAATAAAATAGCGAAAGAAATGCCAGCGGGTAAGTGGGTTAAGTTGGTCCACGGTGATTTGTATTGACATGTCACGGTAATCGGATATGGGGCACAAATGATTGCCACGATGACTTGTTGAATGAGCCCAATAAAAAGGTGGCAAATAAAAGGGGCACATTAAATAAGAGAGCATAAATCAAACTGTGCCCAGTGATAAAGATATTTAAATATATATGCATAATATAACTTGTTTCACGGAAAAATAAATAAATAAAGAAAAAATTCGAATTTAAATTGAAGTTAAAAGAATTTAAGGAAATGATACTATTCAGTTACATTCACTTCAGTTTGAATATAATTCATTTAAACATCTGTTAAAGAAGTTTTTGTTTGCATGCACATTTCAAACTTTAACCCCCATACTTCTTTTTTTTGTTAATTCGTTTTTTACACTTCAATGCAGAACGGAAATGTGCTTTTTTTCATCGTTTTTCGTTTCCCATTTTCCCATTTGTGTTTGCCCGTCGACGGGCCCCAAAATGGTTCACTGCACTTGACTCTGCGATTGTGGGCGGTTGGTGGAAAAACGGGGCGGGGCTGCGTTTGGCAGCGGATTGGGTTTGTCAACGCTTTTATCTGATGCCTAAAGCGAAACAATATGCTGAACGACAGCGGGGGAGATTCTGGCAGAGGGCACAGCTTTAATTCTTCTTTTGTGCGCACTGCACACACATCAGGTGTGACATACAGAGGGGTAGGGGAAGGGGTAGGGGAAAGGGGAATGGGAATTTCGAGGGTGCGGTCCAAAGGGTGTAGCTCCAATGGAATGCGGTTCCCCCTTTAAAATTGATTCAGTTTTAAAAACAAACATGAGTTTAAAGGGGACATTTTACACAGGCGTTTTAAAAGCGAACCAGTAAATAAAAGTTTAAAAATATTAAAGAGCTGTTTAGAAGAAAATCTTCTTCATAACTTCAAGAATAATTCTACTACTTTGCAAGACTTTACATATAATATTCCAAAGTTTGAGATGCCATACAACAATCCCTATTTATATTTCCGCAATGAAAACCATCGCAAACTTACCGCACTGCCCCCCGTTGATGGCCAGTCCATCCTTGGCCGCCTGCTGCTGCTGCTGCGCGTTGCTGCTGTGCAGGATATCCGATAAGGATAACGACGAGGCGATGAGCTGACGCTTCTCCTCGAAGTTGAGGAAGTCCATGGAGTTGCTGCGCTGCGGCGTGACTGTTATGGTCACCGACTTCTGCATCTTGGCGACCACACAGAGCTGCTGCTCCAGATCCGATGGGCCAGTGGACTGGGCGTTTGGCGAGTCCGGGGGCGTGGCAGCCTGGGCGGAGGGATGATCGATGCCATCGGTGAGATCGGGCGGTGGTAGCTGCAGCTGCTGCTGTTGCTGCTGCAACTGAAACTGTTGCTGCTGCTGCTGCTGTTGCTGGTAATTGTGGTTCAGTTGCATCTGATGTTGCTGATGCTGTCCGTAGTAGCTGAAGGCGGACTGAGCGGTGGCAGCGGAGTACGAGGGTGGACCCAGCGGCGAGTGGGGCGGAGCATGGGCCACCCTGGAGGCCGCAGCGGGTGACAGTTGATAGCCACTGTTGCCGGGTGAGTTCTGACCACCGTCGTGTCCATTGATGGCCGCCACCAAAGTGGCCAGATTATTGCGACTGGTGTTGCCCCGCTGCTGCGCCTGGAACTTCTGCTGCTGCTGCAGCTGTTGCAGCAGTTGCTGCTGCTGCTGCTGGTACGCCATCGGTGGATGTTGCTGCTGCACGTTGCTGTTGCTGCCGCTGTTGCCGCTACTGTTGCTGCCGTTGCTGTTGCTGCTGGCCGTCGACTGTTGGCTGTGCAACTTGTTGCTGCGCAGCGACATGATTGTCGAGTGGGAAACACTCTTACTCCTTCATTGTCACGTGACTTTGGCTGTTCGGCTAATTGGCGGTTAGCACGCCCGTGTGCGTGGCTTTTCCTGGGTTTTCTACGCTTTTCACCCCCACTTCACTCTTCTTGTGTCACTTTTTCAAGGGTTTCACTTTTCTTTCGGCGCCTTAATTGCTGCAATTAAAATGAGGTTGCTTGTTGTTGGCGGGCTTTTTTTGTTGCAAGTTGCCGTGCTTTCTGGGGCAGCAGGCAACAAAAACCGCAGTTTAACTAGGCACTTGTCACTTGATTTAGCCGCGAATTTTGCATATTTATGTTTCTCTTTAGATTGCTTTAATTGCCCGTCTAATATCTCTGAATAGCACAAGGTTTGTATCAAAAGGCAACAAAAACCACGCCTTCTCTTTTCACCTCTCTTCATATTCACAATTGTATATTTAAAGCAAGCAAACTTGTATCAAATTGAATAGTTATTGATTGCTTAGTCCATTTACTCAACAACTTGGTCAGCATTTGGTCAGTTGTAAAATAACACAATCAACAACAATATTCCTTACATGGGTGTCCCTTCGAGAAATGCAGCATTTTGCACAAATGCCACAAAAGCCACAATAAAAACACACAGAACGCAACCACTTGACGTTGTCATCATCAAAAACGCTGCAATTGCCAACAGCTGGTGAAGATTTTCCATGCCAAAAAGATGTGAAAAACCCGGTGTGAAAACAGAGTGAGAAGCGCACTGATGGAGTTGATGGAAATCCATCCAAGGAAATGGAGCATCATCATGTGCACTGCACCACTGCTCCACTCGAACTGAAACAAAAGAAGCTAAAACGACGGGCAGGAGGGAAAAGGGCTCCAAAGGATTTCTGGAGGATGGCCAAAGGCAACAAAGGAAACGGACAAGGACGAGGCAGCCGAAGGGAGAGCACTTCGAATTGAAGTGTCCGTGGGGAAATCGAGTGTAACCAAGCCAAGTGGGTTGAAGGAAAGGGGTTAAACACACGAGGGGAGCTACTTTCCCAGCCAATTTTCAGCTCTTTAAGATAAGCGAAAGGGGTAAATTGTGGCGATAATCGAAATAAGTAGAGAAAACTGATCACATATCTACATTTAAATTTTCGAACAAAAATTACTAGGAAATTTTAATTTAATTAGCACTAGCAAAGTAGAGATGATCTCATTACAAATTAGACTCTGCTTAAAAGCTTACAATTTACCCAAAGAAAATACGTTGAAAAATAAATCGCATTTTGAAAATCCGAGCAAAAAGAACTAAGAAGCAGACCCGCAGAACAAAGTGCGAAAATGCATTTAAATCCCGCTGGTGAAACAAATCCTTTTTGCAGCTCAGACAAGCCGAAACTCAAACTCGAATGGAAAGCCAAAAAGTTTCCCCACAGAATTTAAAATCCCCCCTTCTTACCCTTTCGAAAGCTCGCGGGAAGGTCAAAGGGCAACGAGTTGAGTCAGCTCGAGTTGGAGAAAATCTTATTAGAATGCATATTGGAACGCAGGTAGGTAACTTCGTTCAGTTGAAAGGTTCAGACCAAAAAGGGAGAATCGGAGAATTGGAGGATTGAAGAAAGGGAGAACAGCAGACACGCAAAGTGCACAGGTAAGCGGAATTGCGGCAAGATTATGATGATGACAGGATACACACAAAGGGGCACCACCACCATCCTGGAAATCGAAGAAAAAATAATAAACCATGCACGACAGCTGGAACCTGAAGATATACATAAAGGAGAACCCGAAGGTACAAAGGGCGGTACACAGGGGAAGAATCTCATAAATGCGGCGAATTAAAATTCAATTCGTGTTCCCTCCTTTAATTCGACTCGTTCTGCTTGTTTTCACTTTTTCTTGATCTTTGAGTGCCAGCATTTCGTATTAAGAATATTTAAGAATCTTTAGAGAATGTTTCATACGATATAATATGATTCATTTCAGAAAATAGCAAACTGGAAATATAGGTGAAAACTTTCCCAATATGATAACTCCAATTTAAGCACCATTTAATGACTGTCCGTCGTAAAAAGTGCCCGTATAAATATTTTTTAATTTCTTGCCTGGTCTGCTGGCCCACAAAGTCGATAGGAATTGTAGTGAGTTGTTAACCAGAACAGCGCTGGGCGAAATCTTGGCTAAGAGTAACTGTAACTAGGCTTTTGTGGTCCGCTGTCCGATGTTTTGTGGTTGTTTGAGTTGCCTGTTCCAGTGCACTGACTTTTGGCTCGTTAGCTTCGATTCTGTTTTGAGTCGGCAGTTAGTTAACTTTTTACTTTTTTTTATTATTTCGGTTTTGTGAATTTGGCGCGCGACTCGCATTAAAAAGGCGGCCAGGCGAGAACTGAAGAGGGCTCAGGAAGTGGCGAGGAAAGGGGGGAGGTGGGGGCTGAATGGGGAACATTTGTTGCTAAAGGCAGTGAAAAACAAACACTACAAAAAATATATATAAAAGTCACCCATTTGGTTCAAAACGTCACAGCTAACATACAAACTGCTTTTATCAGCTTAATAAAATAAAAACTATTTCGATTTGCCTTTGAATTTCAGGAATTTTCTATTTAAGTTGTATAAAATAAGTAATTAAGCTCATGTTCATGTGTATTTTTTCGTCAGAGCGACGAATTCAACATACAACTTATTTTTTTATGTCGACAGCATTTGTTTTAATGAACATCCATTGAAACGGGGTGCGAAAGAGACGGCGCCAGAAGAAAGAGAGGCGATTAAATTAGCAAATGCGTTGGTTGCAGGGGCGCGGGGACAAGGGGGCTTGCAGGGGCTCAAGGGGGTGGTGGGCAGGGTGCAACATATTGCATATTGCACATTGCACATGTGGAACGACGCGGGCAACTTGCAACGTCAGCAGGCGCATATTAAAAAAAAATATGAGGAAAAAGCTTCAACAAAGAGCGACTGTCCCCCTCTCGCTCGCTCGCAGTCTCCGTCTCTCTTCCACTCGCCTTGTGGCAAGTTCATTGAACCTCATTTACAGTTCAGTAGTTTAGCGATTTTATTCTCATGGGAAAGAGACGGCAGCAGCGTGGGCCAGAAAGAGACGCACACACTGAGAGGGAGGCCCGACTTTTATTTTTGGGGCAACTCTGGCTTTGCAAAAAGAAATGAACTGAAAGTCTAACGCCTGTAAAACAAATCTATTAAAAGCGCCTAAAGTTAAAGTATGGCAAAAAATATGGATAAAAATAAAATATTCCTTTATTTACTTCAGTATTTAACTAGTATTTTTAGTTGACCCAAAATAAGTCAAGAAATGCCTAAATGATAATGGTAATTTTGCCATTTAGTACTAGAAATGTAGTTCAAGTTATGGGAACATCCGGTTTAGGGAGTTTCGCCTGTAAAGCCAAACAATGGGCTGCGAAAAAAATCGAAATAAATGTGAGACAAGAAAGGAAAGCGTTGGGAACCAAATAGTAACAAAAACTAATGCGATTTGCGGCAGCAACATCAGCAAAAAGGAAAAAAAGCCTCTCAGATTCATGGATTTTTCGTTTGAGAGGCGCCGCCGCCAGCCAAAAGCAATCAAATCCAATTAAAAGCGAAAAAAATCCTGAAAAAAACACTCAGATAAAAACGGTGGAAGCAGAACTTTTGTGTACAACAAAAAATATTGTTTATGTAAAAGCAGCGGCGAAAAAAACAAAAGTATAACAATAACAACTTCCAGCACACGCGACTTTAAACAACAAATTTGTCGAACGCCGCAAGAAAATTTCAACGAACGAAGAAGGGAAGGGGGCAGAGATGGAGGAAGTACGGAGGCAGCAACAAACAGAAAAGGCAACAAAAACCGAAACAGCAGCAATGGCAAAACCAACAACAATCAACTCTTTTGACCAGCAGCTGTCGTACAGTGGGCTGCACAGTGGGCAATTAGGGGTGGATTAGCCATCAGGTGCAGAAATATTTTCTTTAAGCTACTCCTAGCTCTGAAACAGAAAAACACCTTTTAAATGCCAATCTGCTAATATTAAATAGAGAAATTAAATTGGGAAATATTGCGATTGTGCACAGTAATACCTCCAATTGACAAACAGCCCATTCCACTGTGCCCATGCAGCACAGTCTCCACAAGTACAAGTGTTCGGGGTTGCTGCTAATGGAACGCAATTCACAATTCACTGGGAATTCGCTATCTCTGTCTGCAGCACCCCTCTCTGTCGCTCCCCAGTCGCTCCGTCTCTTTCCGTCGTTGCAACGACAATGGCAGCAACAAAAGCAAAACAGCGGCAGACAGCAAAAACCAATGGACAAAAACACAAACAAAACGGTGGACAAGAGTCGTCATCCTCCGCTGTTTTTGTTGTTTCGGCAAAACTTCTTCATCCCGGAGAAGGGAAAGAGATGGGCATATGAAGGGTGAAAGAGACGGGGACAGAACGTTCGCATAAATTTAAAATTGCGCGCAAACGGCGCCCACAAAGCCAAACACCACAGTATGCAATTATCAAAGGAATTTTTAGTAAACTGCATGGTGATGTTTGAATGCTATGTTCCAAACAATTTGTAATTTTAGTTGCTCTGCATGGTCACACTGTGAATTTCGAGTCAGCTGACTATAACAGCTGATGCTCTACAGTAAACAATGAATTTTGAATCTCGAAAATGTCCTGTAGTTTATATCACTATTTCTATAAGTGCTCTGTGTAATCCTAGAATAAACTAAATGTAGTTTTTATTGAATTCTATTTTTCTTATGACAGCCTTAGTTTCAATTAGGCAAGCCCCACTGTCCGAAAACAACAAGGAAAGGCAATAAAAGGGAGCAGAGAATGCGTTTTGGGGGTTGCTGGATGCTGCAAAGGGGGGTGTTTCACAAAAGGGGCTGTCACTGTTGTGGGTGTGGGGGGGTCGAAAGTCGTCGCAAAGTGGAGTAAACTGAAGTCTGGAGCACAACAAAAAGTAGTAAAGGCGGCGGCAGAGGAAAATCCTAGGAGAGGGTGCGAAATCCCACAGTATACACACCACTACCAGACTTTTCCTATGCACATCTATGTACATATACAAATGGGTGGCACAAAAAAAAGGAAGAAAAGCGAAGGAATCTGTCTAGACAACATTGTAAGTAGATAAAAATATTTGGTCGGAAAAATCGGGCGAGGAAATAATGAAATATGTAATTTCCTACACCGTACACCCAACTCTTTCTTTCCCCGCCTATCACCACTACTACTATCTCTTTCCGGCAGGTAATACCATTTTTTGATAAGGAAGCAATTGTAGCACATTTCTCTGCTATTTTTTCAATTGCACCATCATTAAAATCGTGTTACGGATAAGATAACACAAGTTGGCGCTATATTTTTTCCCATTTTTCCCACTTTTCGTGTGAAAATTCCATTTAGCGAGGCAGCGTGTACGAGGCAAAATGAATTTATTTATTCATATTCAACATATTTATGCATTTGTATAAACAAAAAGCAGGTGCCCGAAATTACTGTAAAGCGTTTTTTGTTTACGCAAATGTTTGAATTAAGGAAAGAGAGAGTGAGACAGGTAACTGCTTATTCTTTGACTGGTTTATTGTTATTTTCTGTTTATGCTATTTTTATGGCCACTCTTTCAGCTTTTTTCAAATTCTTTTGTTATTGATTTTACTTTTTTACGAGGCATTTCTGGATGGTTTTTTAAATACTCAAGATACAGTGAAGCTTTAAAATGGATAGCTATTTATTAATAACTATTTATTAAATCTTTATAGCACTTCAAATGATATGAGCATATGAGTTCATTATCTAAAATACTTTTTAAAAATTGTTTTCATAATTGAATAATATAATGATCTTCTTTCATCTTTACTGAGCGTTCACTGTGATCGAATCCACATGAAAGTATTGTTTTTCTTTGCACCTTGCGCATTTTGTTTTGCAGCACCTGTCGCAGCTGATTTTCCATTCACACTATTTGTTTATCTACGATTATTATTTTTTTAGCTGCTCGTTAGCTGGTGAAATTCCCATAGAAAATTCATTAAAACCCAGCAAAGGAATTTTAGTGTTAGTTTCTCAGAGAGAATTCGATTGTTCGCTGGTGTGAGTGAGTGTGTGTGTGAGAATTGTTGTGTATGTGTGTGTTTAGTGTGTGAAGAGAGAAGTTGTAAAACCGGATTTTCCTTTTGGGCGCTTTCGTAGTTTTGTTGCCTTTTGCACTTTGCCTCGATCTTCGATTTTTAATAGCCACTTAAATTCGATATTGGGCTTTTAAAAAGTTACAACAATTTTCCTTTCTGCCTTTGCTCGCTTTTATTTTCTTTTCTCTGCTTTTGCATTTTGCATATCTTGCTTTTGCACTTACACTTGTTGATTATTTAATGTGCAATATTTTTATTGCGTTTACTTGCGCTTTTTCGTATTCTTTACTTTTCTCAGCTGCTTTTCACTAATAATTTATTTAAATCAAACTGACGCACGCACACTGCTGCACGTAGTTACGCACACACACACACGCACACACTTAAAACGCCAAGCGACGCGCCGGAAAAAACAACAAAAAGAACAACAACGAAGAGAGCGGCGAAACAACAAAAAGCAAACGTTTCAAAATTCTCTTTCGCTTTGCACCGCGAAATTCAATCAAATCGGAACTGAGAACATTGCTAATGCGATTTGGACTTAATGTTTATTGGGTTTCTACTATTTCGAAGTGAGCGCGACGCTGTTTTCCCGACTTTACGATCCCCAATTGGCGTTCGCGATGTGCGTTCGTCTGCTCTCAAAAAATTTGTGACAAAAAATTGTTTATATGCCGCAGTGTGGCCAGCTGCTTAGCGGCCGATAAGGCCGACTTTGGCCCGTTTCGCGGCACTTGTCGGCAGCGCGGTCACACTCGAGAAGAGAGCGGCTGGAAATTCAAAATTTAATTTGGCGCCAATTTTGATTTTAATTCTATTATTTAAATTCGTGATAAAATATCGTATTTATAACGGGCTATATTAAGGGTATTGAAAGATTAGAACAGTTTAGCTTCTTTTTAATTTTTTCACAACTATATACTCTTTGTTTTCAATTAAAATGTTCAATCTTTTTCAATATGCTACATATTAGCAAAAGCATTAGTCATATAAATCAAATTAATAAATTAATTAATAAATCAAGTGAATGTTAACAACGACGTGAACTTCGTTTGCCTTTCATTTCACATTCACAGCAGTTGATTATAGGAACTCAAATTGAATTAGATTTGCCCATTGATTTGCAATTCGCACCCACAAATTCCACCACCCGATGATAATTGCCAATTTGGGTGGAAAGCCAGAGGAGCACTTGGATCTGGAAAATGTCGAAAAACTATTGAGAATCAATTTGCATTCCGCACTAGAAACATCCAAATAATACGATACTGATTCCTCTCTCGAAAACTTTAATCCCCCAAAATCCAATGAGGCAATCGGCAAATGAAAATCTTTTCGGGCGAAGCGAAAGAAAAACAAGAAGCAACCGCACTTCAAAAGCAATTTCACCTTGTTTTTTCAAAAACAAATACACACACAGCAAAAATAGTGGATAAACAATGGCGCGAGGCAAATCTCTTTTCGGTCATATATAACTTTTCGGTAAGGAATTTCCCAAACTGCTCTTCAAGAATTTTCACGAGTGGTGGCGTCTCCTATTTTTAGGCTCACTACAAAAACACTCTACAGTGAGCTCTCGATAAAGTGAACAGTTGGTATAATCTTCTATATAGTAATATATAGAAGAAGTAAATGGTAGATTTTCTTAAATTTTACTTTGAATTTGAAAAGGAGTTTCATTTAAATTATTTTCTGGTTTGTTTTATTAAGTCACAAAGCTCGTCGTTTATTTCGGATTTATATTTCCCTATATATTTACCTCATATATAATTACAACTATTCATATACACTATGTATATGTGTATTTATATATGGTAAGTACTATTTTTATAAAACAGGAAACGGAAGTATCTTTCGCTCTAGTTGAAAATATTTAATGAGAGATAAAGATATATGTAAATACGAAAAGGGGGGCATGGCAAGGGAAAAACTCAGCGCTGGAATTTTGTTGTTGCTCCAGAAATGCCGGCAAATGAAAAGCGCAGGTCCGCAAATGAAAAACAGAATGGAAAATCCAAAGAGAAAAATATTTCTGGGAGAGAGCACAACAATGGCAGTTTGAGAGGCGCTTGAAGTTTGCGAGGCACTGCTTCAAGCAGTGTTTATCTACTGTTTATCGCATGCGAGAAATTTCTCGCCGGTGTTTTGTGTGACTCTAAAACTATTAGAAAAATCCATTCAGTAAATGATCGTTCGAATATTTTTGCGAACTTAATATTTAAAGAAACAATTTATGGGACTAAAATAATATCTTCAAAACTTTTCATTATATAAATTACATATGTAAATAAATTGAAAATCATAATTGTACCTTATACTTTTATGGTAAATTGTAATTTTTGTTTAACTCATATATTGTATTTAACATCTTTGATAATACTATTTTAAAATAGTATTGTGCTGTTGAATTCTCCCAACAGTTCATCGTTTTATTCAATAGTCAAGGAAAGTTTTCCACCCAGCGGAAGAAAATTCCACTTCATTCCGAGCGAACAATTCGTCTTCAATGTCAGTTTTCTCCCGATTCCATCGCCCATTTTCCCCGACCTTCTTATCCTTCAGCAAAATTAACTTGAGAATCTTGATAAAAGGGCTGCCATTCATTCATTCAGCAGCTTTGCCGAAAACTGTTCTCAATGCCAGAAGCTGCCAACTTAATTTATATTGTATTTAAAATGCAAAATGCACAGCATTCAACAATGGGCGAGAGCAAAGAAAGTGGGCGCTCGTGGCAAAGTGGGCGGGGCACAGCTGAAAAGCTGCTCAAATTTAACAACTTGACAAATTGAATGTTTGTGGAGCAAGCGTAACAGTGTTGAAAGCGTCTCAAACTGAAACAAAATTTCTAGTTTTAAACCAAAAACTAAAACTCTTTGAATTTTTAAAGTCTTATTTCAGTGCCCACTTAACTTTTTATTAAGAATTTATTAATTTTAAGCAAATGGTTGTATATCCTTGAGTATAATTCATGTTCAGACTAGTAGTTTTGCGCAGTGTAAGCACAATCAGCTGCATCTAAACAATAAGAACTGGAATGCAAAGGGGTAAGAAAAATGAGGCTCACAAAGGGTAACCAAGGCAACCCTGTGGAATTCCTCTTGGAATTTTCTATTTCGGAGCTGGCCAAGGAATCTCTGGCAGTCATAACGATAATTGACAATCTGGCCAACACAAATTAACATTGCCAGAGGTCAAATTGCATTGGCTCAGGGAATTTCTGATTGCTTCCGTTTTTTTTTCCTCCAAAACATCTAGCAAAAAAGCTACATAGGTAAACAAAGCGCTATTAGGAATGCAGTGCACGCAACGCAAAGCGGCCATAAAGACGTTTGGGCCAAAGGCAGCGGCCAAATTAAAACGGGCCAGAAACGTAGTAGCCAAAACGGAGGCAAAAAACAATACTACAGCAAATGAGCAAACGTGCCACGGTCAAGAGTGACCTCTAACCCACCGCCCACCGCCCCTTTTCCATGGGCCACCCACCGAAGTCGAAAAGTCAACTCAGGTTTTACTATAAAAGCGAGGGATTTTGGGTTTGTTTAATCATATCAGTTTTTGTTCAATCAGCGGATATACCACCAAAATCAATAAATCCAAGATGTTCAAGTTTGTGAGTATCTAAAGGGATTCCAAGTAAATACTTATGAAGTATTTATAAGTATCTTAAAAATAGTGAAATCTCAAATATAAAATTCAGTGCTTTATCCATAAAGTCAATCAGAGGTTCTAGTTTAAACTTACGCAGCAGTTTAAGCTCGTTTCAACTCACAACATAAAGTCTATTTCAATCTAAGGAGTTTTATTGTTTTGGCAGCTCCATTATTTTCCCAAAGACTGTAATTATTTCCTTGGCTAATGAATTTCCCCCTTTTCACCATAGTTCGCTCTGTGCCTGTTCGCCCTGTTGGCCGTTGCCTGTGGCAAGCCGCAATTCCTGACCGCCTACAGTGCGGCCTCGCCTGTGGTGGCTGCCACGCCCTATGCCTACTCCGGCGGACTCTACGCACCCACGTACAGCGCTGCCTACACCAGCGGCGTCTATGCCACGCCCTACGCCTACGGAGCCTACCCCTACAGCTCGCTGTACCTGAGACGCTGAGGTTCCCACACCACCGAATGCACACTGTACTACTGATAATTCCCGATGACGTCGACCTAATGAACAAATAAACCTGATAAAACAGATAAAGATTCGCATACCAAAGGCCAGCTATTTGCTGTCATTTGCTTTGAGCAACTGCAGATTAAAAGGGGCTGCAAAATGGGAGTGGCATTGGCCCTACACTCGCAGAAAAGCACGTGTTAAATATTTGAAAAAAAAAAAACAATTAAACCTATAGCCAATGATTATCGAAATATTTCCTTATATTCATTGGGGTCAAATCGTTGATATATGAAAGCTTTCTTTTGTTATAAGAAAAGTGAGCATTCTAATAGTTTTTCGCTCAGTGCACAGTGTTTGTGGAAGCAAAGAGGCGTATTTTAAAATATTTACGAATTTGTTTCTGTCGTTGCTGCTGGTTTTCTTGGCAATTTCCGTTAGCTATCAAAAACATTCGCTTTGGCTCGTATATCATGTTTCATATGGCAAAACGGGGCGTTTTGGGCGGTAATTGTGGGCTAAAAGGGGCTACCGAATGTGAGGGGGGGGAGGGGGTGCATGGTGTGAAAGGGTAGGAGTCGCAGGGGTCGGGGGTCAACTGTCGCTGGCATGCGTCGGCGTGCATTTGCATCGCAGCTAAAATGTGCAAATTATGGCAACTAAGTTGCCTTATGTTGTCCCAAGCACGCAATGGGTTAAGTGGAGTGCACTCGGAAAAATAACACTATAGAAACGAAACGAATTTTGAGCATCAAAAATAATGCAATTCTAAAGCATCCAAAGAAAATAAGATAATAATAATAATAAGAACCGCAGATCAAAAATGTTTATATTGCATAAATAAAAATTGCATCTTCTTTGCTAGCTGTTCAAATGATTTTGTAGAAGTGATTCAAATTCTTAAAAATATTTTAAAATTTGAAACTGATTTTGAAGCTACTTAAGCACAAAATGTTTAGAAAAATTGTGCTAAAAAATAAAGATATACATATTTTGGCGTTTGGGGAGTGGCAAGGACTTTCTTTGAGCTGCTGTTTCACTTTCCCCGCCGCCATCTTAGCACACAGCCCTGCATTTCCTGTGCACACTTTCCCTTCCCATTTCCGTTCTCCTTTCTCCTACTCCCCTACTGCTACTACTCCTATTTCTCATTTTTAGACGTCAGCTTCAGTGTCGCCATTTGCATAATGCGTGTGTGTTAGTGAGCTGCTGTGCTGGTGTTTGCAGCATCCTTTCAGTCGCATTGTGCACCGTGGTGCTGCGAAAAATAAAAAGAGCATCGAAATGCATATGGAAATTGGCCCGAAATGAGAAATATGTGCAACATCCTGAATAAATGCATTTAGATAAGGCAGAATGTGGTTAAACGTTGAATAATGTTCATGCTAATGTTGTTTTCCACTTGATTGGCCAACAAGAAGAAGGCAGAATAATGTGGCAAGCATAAATAATGTAAATAATGAGTAGCAAATAAATCAAAAACCACAATCATATGAATTAAATGGGTGTCTACATAATTTAAAAGCATACTAAACGAATTCATAGAAGTGTATTTCCAATAAATATACTAATGTGAAATTGGGAAACTTAAGAATAAATTTAAAGAATTTAAGCCTAAACCTGTAATGTTGCCGCATATTTTACCACCAAGTGGAAATAAGAATGGCAATCAACTTTTCACTTAACTTGCCATTAATTTGCCATTGTTTTCTTAGGACTTTGTCGCCGGAAGAACAAACAGAAACTGTTTTTCCAGCCCGACACACCACGGTATATGTATTTGCACAGAGGAAATGCGAGCGAAAAGCGGGAAAAGTCTGTCATCAGCAGGGTGCCCACCTCAAGAAACTTGTTTTCTATTCGCTTTCCCTTTGAGCGTGGAACGAACTTTAAGATGTGTATTACAAAAAAAAGGAAGTAGGAGGCAAATTTTATCAAAATCTAAATCTAATTTGCATCGTAGGGCGGATAATGTTGAGCTGCGTGAGGCGCTGACTTGGAAAAGAAAAACCCACGCGCCGCGCTTTTTCGAATTTCCCGCCCACCACCTATATCTTTTTCACATACGCACACGCAGGGGAATGTCAAAAGTCATTGCATACTTTTCGGGCGCATTTCTTGAAGTTTCCTTATCCTCCCACTCGCACATCCTTCGATTTGCCTGACTGCGTAGTCCATCAATGTCAAACTTACCTGCAAGAGAAGAGAAAAGCAAAAAAGGTGATGAGATAAAAGAGAATTCGTGGTCTGAGCAATGGCAGGAATAATTCAGGCTAAATAAAGTTAAGTGTTTGTTCGGGCCCCTCAGCTAAATAGCTATATTAAATGAGCCATTCCAGAAACTCGGATATCAGGCGACTAACAGGTGCACTTTCTACTAAATAATGGGTATATACTTTCAGCTTTAGATTTGCTAAATTATTTAATAATTTTTTCACAAGCTTCCAAATCAACAAAGAAAGCTGAATGTTATCCTGTAAACTTCAGAGTATGCAACACTGGCTTTTTATCATTCTTTTTTGGCAGCCCACGCAATGTTTGCTTTTGAAATGCTTTCCTTTGTGGCCATTGTGTTAGGTAAATGGCACGTTAAATCAAATAAAAATTAACGTCAGTATTAGTCTGAAGAAAGTCAGATAATTTAATGTATAAAAGAAAGCAAGTATTTATGTTTAAACGTGGTTAAAAGGCTGAGTAAGGATATTCATTGAATTAATATATACTTTTCAGTACAAATTTAGCATTTAAAGAAGAGTGAGCTGTATACAACACTTTAAACAGCTATTCAAATCACTTTTATTAATACCAATTTCTTTCGAAGGCTTCGAGCAATTCCCCTATTAAATTCCAAGTAAATCCTTCCTTGGCTATAATTTATTATTAAATCATAGCGCTTATTAATTTTCGCCCCTGATTAATGATGGCCGCTGGCGAGGAATCAAGGCAGACACGCAATTAATTGCCGGACTATTAGCAGGACGAACAAAAGGACGAAACAAAGCACTCAACAAGTGATTACACCAAGCTATCCTTCCTCTAAGGGTCGTGTTTCTCTTTTACTCAAAACATATTCAAGTCCTCCACGGCAAGGATAAGGAATTCTGGCTCTTTTTTGCCGGGTATTATTAAAAATTCATCGCTGAAGTGTGAGTGTAGAAATGAACAACAGTTTTAAGCCAACCTCTGTTAAAAATGCACGACAACAATTTCCGCTTCCTGTCGCCGGTGCGATGTTTCAATCGCAACTGCTGCTGCTTTCGCTTGCGAAACATTGAGGCCCAAAAAGGAAAATGGATAATAATACAGGCCTATTAGCCAGGCCCAAATCAAAGTCCTGATAAAATGGAAATCGTTTGGCGCCGACAGGACATCTCAATTGGCACTTCACTCCATCTCCTCCTCTGCGAATCTTTCCTATCTACAAATCCTTTTTTGCTCCCATATATCGACGTTTTCTCTGATTACTCGCACACGATAAAGTCAAGTCTGGCGTTAAATTGAATCCGCGGCACAATTTTATCTTTACTTTTCAGCGCGTTCAACGTGGCGTATAATCGATTTTTATTTGACTTATTCGCATACACATGTGCATTTGATTTGCTTTCAATTTTTCAGAATTGTAAGTTTTTCTCAGCCGTCGTTGGTAAAGGTTCGCGTTCAACTAAAACTAAAATCAATCGCAAACGCGGTCAAAATAAAACAAAACTGTCACAATGACCACTGCTCGTTGGAAAGTGTACTGGGAAAAATTAAAGAAATTGTAAAAAAATATTGAAAAACTCCTATTCAAACTAGTATGGCTTTGCAAAACTCTCTACTTAATTTATATATTTTATTTTGATCTTATATATACCTAAATTAATTGCAAAAATTTGATTAATTAATTGAAATTTTGGTCATAAGTATTGCTTCTACTCAATGACAAGTTTTGGGGATTTTGGTAAATTACTAATTGTTTGCTTAAATAAGAGCATAAAATACAAAAGTTTCTTTTTAGTGAAATGCTAGTCAGTCAACAAAACGTGAAACGGGAATAGAAGGTTGGTCAACAGAATAGAGCAGCAAAACATAAAACCCACATAAATCAATAGTGAAAAAGGCAAGGGAAAAATCGAATGAGATGACTAGAATTTAGAAAAAGTTACAAATTCAAAGACTTTTAAGGAAATTTGCTGAATTTCCAATTCAACTTATTATAACTAATAGTACATTACGAACGAATGTTAATGAAATTAAACTTCCACTGACAGCATAAACAACTTTCACTGAAAAGTTATTTCACGTTTTTTTTTTCATAAAATATCCTTCCCCTCTGTTGGAAAACTTTAATTCCACCAAAAACTTTCCCTGCAACTTGTCATTGGCCAGATCCATGTCCGAGTGGCATGACCTAAAAGTTTGCATAAAGAATTCCGTTTCCCTGACCACCCGCAACAACAAACTGGGCTGTAATTACATGAGCAACTTTCCGCATGGCCAACATGGCGTATAAGTAACCGCTCTTATTGTCATTTGCCGCGCTACTCAATAAAGGGGGGTTGTAGAAAATCAGGGGGTGGCTTTCCAGAGCTTTGAATGCAATTATGTGCAGCACATGACCAGAATTCTGTCACTGGAGATGGGTTGAGTGCGGATGAGGGGGAAGGGGAGGAGAGGAGAAGGGGCTGTGGACAGCCAGCGGAAGGACGACAGGAAGGAAGTCGGAAGGATGCGGCGGACAGGGGTTGATGTCAGGTAAGTGGGGCAGGCAAATAAAATATAAATAAATAACAGCGGACGAGCCAAACGAGAAAAAGCGTAAACAGCGACACAGAGAAAAATAGAGAAGAGTTTAGAGACATTTTTACATAATAATTGGTACACATAAACTAAACTTATTCCAATTTACATAAAAAAATTAAGATATGCTTAAACTAGCGAAAAATAAAAATTGATATGTTGGTTAAACTTTTTTTTCTGTGCAGTCGAAAAGTCAACAACAAAACTGGAGCTTTGATTGTTTTCAAATAAGCGAGCAGTATTAAATTTTTAAGCCAGGCAATTTGCCAGCAAGATGGTCACAGTTTACCCACCCCGCCCCCTCCCACTACCGCCCACTCTTGGCCATCTTTTCCGTGTTTTCCCTTTTGACCAAAGCCCAAATTGAGGCTTAAGTTGGTCATTTGCGGTTGGCGCTGTCTCTGTTGTTGTTGGTTACCTTTTGACTTGTCTTCCTTTTTCGTTGCTGTGTTTTTCTTTTGGGTTTTCCCTCGGCCTTTTGTTTAGTCTGATGTGACTGTGGGGAAAACTCAAGTGTCTGCGGGGGAGGGGGTTGGAGGCGAGAAGGTTCAAGGACTTACATTTGATTTGCCCGTCTCTGTCTCGGTCTGCAAATAAAGATAATCTTTCACAGAGCTGCGCACTTTTATGGTAATTTCCCTGGCTGTCGGTCGCTTTTCGCCAAAAAGTGAAACCAAACAAGAAGGAAAACTGACGGACAGAAGACGTTAATTCAATGCCAGGCCCAAAACAGCTGCATTCAAACTCAAATTGAGTTGTTTCTTGGCCAACTTGAAGCGCCTAGAAGATGGCACACAAAAAATGGCAGGCCAAAGCGAGAAAATTTGAACTCAATTTGTGAGAGGAAAAGTTTGGCGGCTAAATAGATTTTCCAAGGATTTTTGTAAGTGAAATTAAATTGCGGCAAACATTTAAACTTCATCGGGAAATTTGAATAAGCCAATTGAGCAGCTTGTTAAATGTTATATGATTGTGTGACATTTATTTTGGGTACAAACTAAAATTGATTGAAATGTAATTAAATGAACTCTATCTTTAAGATAATTTTGAGAATATTTTACTCCTTAAAATAAGTATTTTTCAATTGTTTTTTCTTCTATGAAACAATGATAGAGCTATTAAAAAGTTGTTGAAATATTTTAATAGGTTTTTGGAATTTATTTGAAGACTCATCGCATCCCACAGTATCCATTTATCTCTTTCGCTGTCAATTAATTATCCTCATTTTCATCCTTTTCATTATTTATCCCCATACTACAGCTAATGACGTCAATAGGCCCATAAGGAAAACTCCTGCTGCATCGAAATATTTGATTTAATTTTTCTTTTTCCCACGTTTTTGGCACAAGTTGCAAATTAAATTTAGATTTCGTGCACGTAACTTGGGGAGCCATTGAGGCAGCAGCGCTACAAGAACCTTAATTACTTGGCCAACTTGCTGCGGATGCTGTCCCCCCCCCATTCCCGGCCACGCCCCTTTCCGCCCTGCCCCACCGCCCCCATTTTCCGTGGGAGAAATGCCAAGAAGCATTTGAGCGAAAGGGGAAGGGTGGTGGGGTTGCAGGCGAAGGGAGCGAAATCAATACGCGAAACATTAACTCGAGCACTAAAGACACGCCATGGAGTCATTAAGTATCCACCATGCAATGCACTGAAACAAATTGGTATATAAATGTAGTCAAACATGATTAAATATACATAATTATTAAATATAATCTTAAGAGCTTAGTTTGTATTACTTTGAATAACTTCTTCAAGTTGTTGGCTTAAAAATAAGTGGTGTAAAACTTTAGCAAACTTTCATATGTAATTTCTTTCAGTGTAGGCAACGAGAGGGTTCCTGGGCTGGTGTGATTAAAGCCTGGGAAGCTGTCGACGCCATCATCGAACAGTTTGTCATAAATGGCGCCATATTGACAGCAAATAAAAATTGAAAAAGAAGGCAACGAACACAACTACAAAAATCTTTGACAGGGATAAAAGGGGGGAAAAAAGGCGGGGCATAACTATCGGAGACGGTAATGAAATATTATCAATATTTGTCAATATTTACCCAGCCGGAAAGTCCGAGGAAAAATTAACAAGTATGGGGACGAAAGGCGGAAAATCCTTACCCATAAATCGTGCTCAAAGAAATTTATTCACGTCCAAATTGGACCCAAAGATGCGGCCTGAATAATTAACCAGCCATTCGATTCAGCTGCTAGATCCCACAAAAATCAAGCCCCCAATAAAATTCGAATCAATAATTTTTTAAACAATCAACCAAATTCAAAAACGAAACTTTTCCAAGATGTCGAAAGAAACTCATAAATTTTTTATATGAACAACTTCAGAATGTGCATGGATTTCCACTTGAAATATCAATTTTTATAGCCCCAATTTTTTGGGAAACGTTGCTCGCAACATTTTACGACAAAGAAAAGTTTGTCTACCCCCTCGATTCCGTCTCATCATCAGTCTGCTAATTTTATTTCGTACGAACACCCGCAAATGTTCTACACTGAGAAAAAGCAGTGCCAAAATAAAAGAATAATCTATGATTATATTTTTTGGGGAAATATGCAGTTTTTTATTAAATGTGGCGGAAACCTCTAAACAAATAATTTCAAAAATTTTAAAATAATATATTTTTTTTAAGATTTCATTTTACTTTGTTAAATTTCTTTTCTGTGCAGGCTCATGAAAGATTTTCGCAGATGTCGCCGCTGAGACAAGCTCATCAAATGTTTCCAAATCGATTCCATCATTTAAAGCGTATTAGAACAGTCAACAAATGTGTGTGTGTGTGTGTGTGAGAGGGAAAAGGAAAGGCGATAAAAATAGAAAGAGAGCAAAGGAAATCCTTGGCAGGATGTGCGACACATTGCGCTTTGAACTTGTCAGGAAATGCTGAAAAAAAGCGCTGAAGAAGTGTCGTAATTTAATTAAGTTTCGCACCAGATGACAAGCGAAACAAAAGTGGAAATGGAGGAGGAAAAGCCAAAGAAAAGCATAAAAATCACCCGGAAAATTGCATAGAATCGGTTGCAGGATAAAGAGCAATGAAAAGGACATTGATTACAGCCAACCTTTTCGCGATTTCATTGGGATTTACTCAATTTAGCAAATTGACGTCATAAATATCAATATTGAGTGCGATATAGCTTGTTAAGATTACGGATTAGGAAATGATGGCTTTTTGTATGGAATCGATTGATACGGTAATTGAGTAATTAAGTGGAAATCTAAACGGGATGCCATCAAAGTAAACGCTGCTAATTGAGTTTATTGTAACGCATAAAAGCTCCTTGATACGTTTAAATAGGTATAAAAATATACTTTTCCCTATTTGCTTACTCATTATGCAATATAGGGGTTATTTCCATAAAAATAAGCACTTTTTTGGGCTTGGAAAATATTTAATTAAAACGTAAACGTAAGCCCGCATGACTGTAATCCAATTAATAAATCATTGCCAAGTAATCAATCAATACGAGATGCAGCCCCAAAGGCCCGCACACAACAATCGAGCAGTTAGCATTACAGGACACAATGGAGCACCGGAAAATACCCAAACGCACCGCAATTTCCCTTCAATAGCCCCACCACTTTCATCCCATTTTCATCTCATTTTCATCCCATTTCCCGATGCCGTCAACTGTTGCGCTCTGCACATGCGAGTGACACACAATGACAGCGGCTAATTAAGCTATCAAAATGTACGTCGATACACCTGGGAACGCACTACGGTACAGTGGGCACCCGCTTGCGCACTCACCTCGGTACAGTGGAAACTCGCCGTCGCTGTGACTGTGGCACAGCATTATGGGACTTCGGCAGCGCGAGGCGGCGACCATGATGCCAGTTTTGTGGATACTCAGTTGATTGTTGCTACTGGCCGATGATGTTGCAGTTGTGGCTGCTGCACTTGTGGCCGCTGCAGTTGCTGCTGCTGCTGCGGCTGCGGCTGCTGCTGCTGCGTTGGCCGCCGCTGTGCCCAGGGAGTAAGAGCGCGATACGTGACTCAAGGTGCGGCGTCTAATGGTGGCCCCATTCGCCGATGTGGCAGCTGCGGCCGCTGCAGCATTGGTTGCATTGCGATAGTGGTGCTGCGGCGTGGAGTACTGATTCCTGGTGGCCTGCATCTGCAGCTGCAGTTGCTGGTAGCCACCCAGCGACAGGTGGTGCTGCAGCGGTGGGTGGTGCGAGTGGTGCAAGCGCTGCTGCTGCTGCTGTTGCTGCTGCAACGCCTGGTGCTGCTGCTGCTGCGCCGTCTGATGCTGCTGCTGCTGCGCGGGCTGGTGCTGCTGGGGGGCTTGGAAGGGCGGATGGGAGTGCTGGTGCTGCAGCAACTGTCGCTGGTGGTGCTGCTGCTGCACCGCTGCCATCTGGAACTGCTGCTGCAACTGTTGCAGCAAGTCCTGCTGCAGCTGCTCATTGGTCCTGGCATTGTTGTCCTTTTCCGAGTTGGGGTTCTGCGGATTTGGGTTCTGCTGCTGCTTCTCCCAGGGTCCGTTGCTATCGCTGCTGTAATCCAGCTTGAGGCTGATCTTATATTATCTTATACAGTTCAAAATTGCCACTAGACCATTGCGTTTAGGTCGCTGGATTTGCTATCCAGTATTTACTACAAATATTACACTAAGATCGCTGGAAATAAATTTTCTTTCGAAATTACACACTGAATTGTTTTTAGCGCCCCATCCACACTGATACAAAATCTCTGATTGTTTAATTTAAAAATATGATTTATAAAATTTGGGATAATTCCCAACTCTTCAGTAGGAAGGTAACTCCTTTTTATATTCCCTAATACTCAACATTGAAAGTCCTTTAAATAATCCAGCTGATTTCGCGATGATTTG
This sequence comes from Drosophila simulans, assembly GCF_016746395.2. Taxonomy (NCBI): domain Eukaryota; kingdom Metazoa; phylum Arthropoda; class Insecta; order Diptera; family Drosophilidae; genus Drosophila; species Drosophila simulans. The sequence goes on from NC_052522.2 coordinate 3,751,056, forward strand.
TGCGAGTCAAAGATAATGCAAGAGGTAACTAGACCATTGACTGCGATGTCAAGGTCGCCAGGCAGCCTCTCAAGCCCAAAACCCACTTGAAAGTGTTTATAAAAATCCCCAGCGCCGATTTGAAATAATCAGCTGTTGTGTGTGGGGTAGTAGTAGTAAGTTCTGGACCAGCCAGGACTTATTTATTTATATTTATGAAAACACAGAGCACAAGCACACACGGACGCGAAGGATGCGACGCATATGTATGTCAGTAAAGGACCTAGTTCGAACAGGTTTTAACGGTATCTGGGCGAGAGCGAGGACTCGCGACACTCTCTCCCGGGTGAAAAGTCCCGCTTTTCCGCTTTTCCGACCAGAGACGCTGGGCCAAAGTACGACGACTGATTGCGCCGAGCTTTGTTATCCTGCGGAAAAGCTGGCTGGCCAAGGAGCGAGAGGCCAAAAGCGCAATCAGCCGAGAGAGTGGTAGAATCGTAGAGAGTTGCACAGGAAATCGGGAGTCTGTGAGAGCTGTGAAAGCACAGATGGCAAACAATCGGGTCCATCTGAGCACCCACATAAAAGTTCATCAGGATTTGGACTAAATATTATACGCCTAAATAGCAGTTTCAAATATTTTAGATTTTTAAAATGGTCCTTATAAAATCACTTATAAATATAGCAGATTTGCTAAACAGCTTAAAGCAGAGTTCCTTGTTTATTTATCCAATATTTTTTTCAGTGTGACCCCGAGTGAGCGAGACAGAGTTGCATCTGCTGGTGCTTAGAAAATTGGCCTTTGCTTTTGCTTGCATCCCATAAGTAAGAGGGAAAGAGGAAAAGCATATGTTTTGCCAACTCTTTTGATTCCTCTTTGCTGTTTACCGTTACTGGACCACCCACACGGGAGAAGAACAAGAATGAAATGGAGAGCAAGAACAGCTACTCAAACGAGAAGCAGAATGAAAAGTTTGGCACAGTTTAGCAACGCAGATGAGGAAACAGTGTGACCAAAACCGCATGTAAGTAAATTTAGCTCAATATTGAAGAAATTTAGCTTATTGTTAAAGAAAAATGTATATCCCAATATAAACGAGTCATAAATGAGTCAGTGGCTAACTATTTCTGTTCTTCATGAAATTCCAATTTCCATGCTTTCTTTTGTGATAAGATAGTCTTTTATTGGGCAATAAAAACATTGGCAAATAATCTTAAGCAATTCTGTTTTATATTGCAGAAACCCAGATCAAACCGGTTTTTAGTAATAATCTTATCAGTGCAAAATGCATGATTTGCAATTAGATAATTTTTTGACTTGAATCCAATGTTTTTAATAAGATTTGGCCACTGTATGAAACCGACATCTGTGGGTTCATTCACCCAACCATTCGACCGGATTGTGGGCGGACAAGAGTGGTGACGAAGCTGGGGAAAAACAGCTGCTCCTGGGAAATGCAGAGTAACTCTTGAAGAGCAGCTCGATGGAAAGCTTCTCTCGTTTTTCCGGAGCTTTTCAGGAGACGCGACTCCTCTAGTTTAAAAATAAATGCGAGAGCACTAGCCCAGCGGAATATGTTTTGCTTTGTTTGGCTTTGCCATAATTTATTTATGCATTTGTCACTGTTTTTCGTTATTTTGATAAAGTTGTAGCCAGATAATTTCGACAGGACCCACGGGAACCCCAAAACATAGGGTTTCCAAGGGGAATGTCGCCAGGCTGGGCTCACTCTCTCCTTTTTCCTTTTTGTTTTTATTTTATTTTATTTTAGTGATAAGGCTCGGCTCGAGAAAGTCGATATCGTAATATAAACACGAAATAGGAGCCCAGCAGCGAGCAGCAAGCATCCCGCTGTTGAGGGAGAAAAACCAAATTGTGGATGCCATCCGCCAGGAAAACCGAAAAGGCGAGGAGGCCAAGGGGAGTACACTGAGAGAAACATTTAAAAGAAATACAATTGTGTTCGAGGGAACAGGATGCGGTACTCTCAAGAGTTCCAAATGAATTGAATATTTTATAGTGTAAACTTACAAATTTCAGCGGCTTTCCATAGGTTTCTCTCAGTGTATAAAGCTGTAGCACACATAGGGGTTATAGGGGTGCCGTTTTGCCCGCGTGGGTTTTGTTGATTTTGCGTGCGCATAAAAAATCGAAGTGGGCTTGTGAGGTTGGAGATTCGAAGCCGACGAGAACGGGATGGCGGATGGGGGCTTGGGGTTTTTTGGGGGCACTGGGAATTGTGGATGCGACAATCTCGGCGCGTGTTTTTGGCTGCTGGAGCCGCTTGTTTCGCATTCTGCACTTCTGTGGTTGAGGGCCGACTCGTTTAGGGGCGTGTACCCCTCTTTTCGGCCAAAAAGGGGGGTGAAATGCCGACGAACAGGTGGCGCGGTCACGTGGACGCTACTCACCTGTAATATTACGATCGTAGAGGTAACTACTGGCACTGCTCTTGAGGCTAATGGAATCCAGGGGCGTGGCAGGTGGCTCAAAGATGTCGAAGGAGTTGCAGGACTCAGCCGAGGGCGTCGGAGGATCCACAATGGTCATTGCTGATGGTGCGGGTCGTATAAACGCATGCAATAAGGACACGTTTTAAATTTATAGAAAACAAATTTAATTAATTAATTAAAAACCAATAATATAGTGTTAATTTACAAGTTACTCATACTAAAACAAATGTGAAATAAATAAAGTGGGAGCTTAAATAATTGAAAGCTCCTTCCCTTGTTCCTTAAAATCTATCTGAAATCTTAAGTGCTTAATTAATTGAATAAAGTACTCTCACTTTTGTTTTGCCAGCATGAATGTCAAATTTACCTTTTCAATTGAATAAATTCAATTCTTTCTCCAAAAAAAAACGAGGTATATTCCCTTTATCTTTGAGAATAATTTATTGTAAAAATCCATCTTAATATTTTAAATATTTCAGGGAATATAAAGAGACGTTTTATATCAGCGCTTAAATAACAAGGCCTTTACTTAGTATATATAAAAGCAAATATAATTATTGACATACAATGATTTACGAGAATGCACCGCTTGACATTTATTCCAAAACAATTTTTATGGATTCCAGCTGTTTCGATAAAAACCAGAGCTTAGCTTACCGCCCTTCACACTTTTTCGCTCCACTTCCTTGCTGTAGAAGTGGAGATGTCTATTGACCCTGGCCACCACATTCAGCTGGCTTTTGTCCAGATATCTGAAGATCTCGAAGTACAAGTCGTCCGGGAGGCCCAACAGCGAGGGCTGAAGCTTCATCTCCATCTGCATTAGTTGCTGCGATCGCATGGGATGGAACAAGTGCTGTTTGAGCTGATAGGAAAGTTCATCCAGCTTTCTAAAGCGATGGTAGATGGGCTTGTTCTTCGCCTGAACATTCAGGACATAGCGTCCGATGGACAGACTGATGCTGTAGCCAGGCTGCTTTGACGGAGGTGCTGGGGACAGGGTGATCATAAGCTGATCCCCTAGGGTGATGGCCATCAGCCGGGACTGGAGGGCAGACACCAGGGAAGACTCCTCGGGAGCATGCTTGTCCAATAGAGTTCTCAGTCGCATTATGTAGGCGGTGTCATTGAAGCACACGGAATATTTGGCAGGTTGTTCGCTCAGGAGTCGCACATTCAGGGCGTGGAAGCTGCTAAAAGATGGAACGGGTTCAATGAGGTGTCTCTTCTGGGCAAATGTCTCCTCCTCCACAAATCCGCTCTCCAGGGCCACCAGGTAGGTCAGCAAATGAAGCCACTCGGCAGCCGGCATTTTGTGGCACTCCTGATACTGATTCAGTAGCTTCTCCATGTGCTGCGGCACCGATTGCAGAGTGGCATGCTCCAGGATCAAGGGATTTGGCTCCTGGGCGCTCTTCTCTTCTATCAAACGCTTTCGCTGCTTTTTCCCCACTGCAACGAGTTTTATTTGTATTTAAATTTAAACATAATCTCGAGAATATGATTAGTGAAATTGTGTGTGCTGTGGGTTGGTTAGGAGAAATTCGAAAATTGCAGAAACTGACCTGCTATGTGCGGATTTGGGAAGCAACAACGCAAACTGGTGGTTATATACAATACATTTTAACACTACAAAATATAGAACACAGAAATAAACTCAAAACTCGCGATTACTTTTAGACTGTCGTAAAACTTAATAATAAATTAAGTAAATAAACACTTGCATTCAAATACGAATCACGAAAGAAATGAAATATTTAATTCACTACTATTTATTAAAATAAATTGTAAAATTAACCGCACTTAGTATTATTTTGTATTTACATAATATATTTGATAAGACACTAGCTAAAAAAAGTTGCGACTGAACAATTAAAACGGTAATTATTACAATATATATAATATGAAATTGATGATTTTTGGTTGCGGTTTGAACGTCACATTTTGGAAGCAATTTACAAAATAATCAAACTGGTTTTTCGGAATTTATGGTACTTTTATTCGAAGGGGTTATCTTGATGATTCATCGAAGAGTCGCCGATCTTGGGATAAAAGTCTAAGGAGCTTCATTCAAGTTAAGTGAAACAAGGTATGGTGATTAAATAAATATGCATAATTCGCGGATGAAGACCACATTGCTCTATAAACTAACAATAGAAACAGGTACAAATAAATTTGTTAGAAAATATCTATGGGATGAGCAGATTGTTATTAGCATAATGCATGAATTAGTGTGTGTTGTCTTGTTTCTATATTTCCTATGATCTATGAGTATCTATATGTATTAAATAATGATTTCTAAAAGAGAATAGGAATAGCTTCTAAAAACGAAATATTAATATATACAATATCGCCAGCAATTTTTGTAGAATATGATAAGATAGTAATGAACGATTGTTATTTGCATATTATTGATATAGTTTAGTTACTATTTACGTTTTGTTTCTTTTCTTGGTTTTCGATTTATGGATCGGCAACCGGCTGGTTGTGATAAGTGATAAGTAAATTAATAAATAGTGTAGATTACGAGTAAACAATGGGGAATGGGGGCAGCAGGCCATTTATCAATTACTTAGAGTGGTCTTAAGTAAGTTACTATTTTTCTAGAAATATTTTATGAGAATTCCCTTTTTTCTGGCACTACTTACCCTGATCAGGAGCCTTAATGTCCTTTGTGCCGACCACTTGTTGCTCATTTTGCTGGTGCTGCTGCTGTTGTTGTTCGCCCGATGTCGTGGGAATAGCTATAAAGCCCTCAATTTCGGATTTAGCGTCTGACATTTCAGATATTTACGTACGAATTTTCTGGGAAACGATTTGATTTAAACTTTCAATGCGACTGTCATTGTTTGTTTGCCGAATGACAATCAGAAAATGGGGCATACTGCGATGTGTGCACTCAAATTTTATATTTAGTGATTTCTAGTGTCCTGAGTAACTAAAGTGGGGTATCACAAATATATTACTTCGTTGATAAGCTGTGACACTTAAGTTTAAAACATATTTACAACGAATTGCGAAAGTCCAAATATCCAACGATTATTATTCACGCAAAAAAAACAAAGCGCAACGACGCGTTAGCAGGTATTTTCTAGAAAACTTGGTTTGTCACAGACATTACATAAGCAGTAGCAACTGCCAGGTTCGTATGTATTTTGCTTAATATAGTTTTCGATTTTGTAGGCGCAAAAATCACAGAAAATTGAAAAATTCGCGAAAAAACAATTGGTCATTTAGCTAACAATCAGCTGGCAGGCAGCTGCTATGCAACACTACTGCAAAACAGTTATCGATTGCAGATGAGGCGAGAGCCGTTTTTCAATCTAGCTATATTCGAGCTAAAATTAAATATCTTTGATATAGATACCGTCTTAGGTTTGAATGCCTCAATAGTGCTAGCCCTAATGTAACTAAAACAATCTAACTAAGCTTAACAAACCCTTTTCAAAATATTTAAAATCTCCATCTAGTTTATAGATCCAATAGTTGCCATCACTAATAGAAAAATATGGCCAGTGCTGGTAAATGGATTCCAAATAGCCGGCTAAATGGTTTGTTTTTGTTGAAACTAGGAGAAAACTAATTAAAACATAAGAAATACCAGAAGAAACATGCCGAGCCACGAGGAAAATGAGATGTACATGGTCAAGGAGGCGCAAAGACTCCGAAAAAGCGATCCTTGCGCGGCCATGGCCTGGATTATCACGGCTAAAACTCTATATCCCAATGCATTCAATCTGCAATACGAGGCTTATCTTCTGGAACGCGATGGTCAGAATTATGAGGAGGCAGCAAAGTGTTTCAGCGCTATGTAAGTATACAATATAATATCTATTCAGTTACTATATCTTTTACTGTTCCAGAGCCACCAATTTCCAGAATCAACATACGGAGCTGTGGCAGGAGATCAACTCCCTGACAAATGCCCTCAGAAACGAGAATGAAACTACGCCGGAACACGAGTTCTATGTGAAAATGTACAAGCACCTAACTCCGGAGGTTCAGCACAACATATTCATGCACACCATCAACCACAGTGCCGATAATCTGGAGCGCATCTATATGTACATACTGATGTTCAACAAGTTTCCCAAATCGGCCATAACTCAGGCTCCCAGACTACTGGAAATGCTGGCGGAAGGCATGAAAACCGAACCGGATCTCTATCAGCGGATTCTGGTGGAGGAGGTATTGCCCATGATCCAGAATAAACCCCCGGAACTTTCGCCAAATCTGGCCTGCAGACTGTATACCAGTTCCTTGGAGTTTTATCTGCGGCAAATCATGGATGAATCGGATACAGCGGATGCCTGGAAGAATATCTTTAAAGTACTGATGATCTGCGGTCAGATGATGGGCTGGGAGCCCTTCCTGCCCTTCAGCAAGCAAGTCAACCAGAACGTATACTGGGAAAAACTGGTGGACATACTTTCCGGCAGTCCGGCGGGCAGCTCCCAGGTTTTGTTCTACGCGACCACCTTGTTCATTTACTCCCTGCACGGTTATATACGAAATTGTAAGCTGAAGATCGAGGATGCCGATGTAAGTCATGTTTTAGTAGAGGGATTCATGGAATGGTCGCCGGAAGGTGATGGCTCCGATGTGCCCAGCATGGAGCCACCGAAATTCTCCCTGACCACGGCCATAAGTCCGGAGTTATCCAAGGCCTTCCTGCACGCCGCCCAGTGCTGGCAGCTGCTCAATACGGATCAGTTCCAAAGGGATTTCAGTCAACTTATGCTGGCTCTTCCCTTGGCGCCTTGGATCTCCAGGTTCCTCTTCGACTTGGCCATATATTTCGGACACCGGGATGAGGCCAACAAGCTTATGGCGGAAATGACTACCCAGAGCAGCCTGGTTCAGAGCCTACAGATCTTGAGCCTTAATCTAATGCAAGGCAGCATGACGGTAAGTAGATATTCTGTTCTATTAAATGTATAAACTTTAATGAATTTGTCACACAGCTCCAGGGCTTCCAGTGCATTTTGAAGATCCTGTCAGAACTCCCAACCACCCAGGGTCAACTTTTGGAAAATATGTCGCTGAAGGGCCACAGGCACATGGTTTTTCTGCCCCTCACTCGATCAGCGTTGGTTCAGTACTGCGTGGGAGCCATCATCAGCAGACTGAGCCGCAAGGTCTTCGAACCGAACTGCCCAGATCGATTGCTGGGGGATATTCTAGTGCTGCAGCAGCTGAATCTGCTCAATGATGTTCTGCTCACTCAACAGATATTTAACCTGATCAAGCAACGCAAATCATTCAATCTGCGCACCCTGTCCACCTACATTATTAATATCGATTTGCTCGAGGAACTCTCGCACATTTGGAACTCCCAGCAGGAGGATAACTTTGAGTTGACCAGCTCGCCAATTTCCAGTGGCACGCCTACTGCGGCCACTGTAGCTGGTGGTTCCCAAAGCCGAAGAATTGGCACCCGTGGAGCGGACAAAGGAGCCCGGGATGAATTCAGGGCGATAACACGACAGCAGATTGCCCGCTGCAATGAGAATGTGATCACTTTGCTCGCGAATTTCATTAACCAAGAACACTTGATGCTGGCGCAGCACATCTTTGGAATCAGCCAACCCGTGGAGACGATTGTGATTAAGTGAAATAACTAGAAGGTAACATTTATACAATATCTATATTAGCAACATTAAATCAATACAATTTTCCAGCTATCTTACACATTATGTGTTTGATGGTTTCCATTTGTTAATAGATACGACTATTATATTTAAGTTCACCAGTCTAGACTGGTGTATTTCGCTTATCGAATAAACAAATATTTATTTTATCGGCTGATAACATAGTTAGAGGTTGCATTTGATATGTTTCGATTTAGTCATACGCATAATTTAAAACTTTAAATATAATGGATCGACTAGCAATAACTTAAAATGATTCGTCTTATTCTTTGGTTAAGCATTTCTGTTGAAGGACCAAGATGTGTACTAAACATGCATATTTATTGGTATTAAGAGCCTCTTATTTACATAATAACACTCGTGTTCACAATAACTAAATAATTTTGGTTCTTATCGATATCACACCTATTCCGCGATTCCTATTCGTTCTGTCTTAAACGGCTTTCTGGGCTTCGGGACTCGTCGTTGAACTCTGAGGCAATAGGTTCTGCTCGGAGGACTCAACTAACTTCTCCTCCAGTGGCAGGTGAACGCCGAAGTCGTGCTTCATGTAGGACATGAGCACATTGTATACAGCCGTGCACACATTGACGAAGGTCACCCGGTATTTGGTGTCTAAATAGCGAAAGTTCAGGTACTGCGCCGCCGGCCAGGTCATCCAATCCAGCATGTACACATACGGGAACTTGGAGATCAGCTCCTGATTGGTGGCGTCCAGGGTCTGGCGCTCCAGATAGCAAATCGAATAGAAGAATATGACGATGCAGGCGGGCGACATGACCAGCTGGTCAATCAGGATCTTCTTGAAGATGTTCTTCAGCGTACGAGCGGGCATTACCCTGTCCATCCAGTTGTACACGTAGTGATGAAGAGGTCCCTGCAGCGCGCCAGCCACAAACATCCGGTACATGCGATCCGTATCGAAGCGGTCCTGGTGCCGCAATCCCCGCCTGTACTCGTACTCCTGGGCTATCACATCGCCCACGACCATCAGCAGTCCGGAGCCCACCACGTTTGTAACGAGCAGATACTTGCCGAACATGTTGCTCCACGCGATCTTCGTCCATCGCAGCAGTATGAAACTAAGCGCTCCACCCTCCGTCTCCCCCTTGCCATGGGTAAAGCGCAGTCCGTACTTTTGGTGACCCACTCCATGGCTTCTCATCCGGCACAGAGCCGCAAAATCTCTGCGGGAATTGTGGGAGCCATGGATTTTGTGGGTCCAGGGAACGGCCGGGTTTCGGAGACCGTAGCACTGGCGCAGGCAGCGAGTGCCAAACATCATTCGCAGCCACTGCAATTTGCGACTACTGTAGTCCCGTGTGTTTTTGATTTACGTTACGAAAGACCCGATTGTTTTGACGTTAAACTAGCAGCTGATTGGGGATGGCACTTTTTCGACTGACCACTTACTGCTTCTGCAAGCTTCGAATCGATAGCTTTCTTATCGCTTTTAAAATGTATTCATGAGTTGTTGGAACGCCATTATTGTATTTTGCTTATTCAGTTCAATTGTCATTAAATATAACTAGGGATCATGGTAGGAAAACCCGTACTTTATATGGGAAAGCAGAACGACGTACACGCAATTGGCTACATTAACGAACACCACCCGATAGAGGGAATTGAGGAAGCGAAAGTTAAGATACTGCAGACCCGGCCAGAAGCAGCAGTCTAACATCCAGGTGTAGAGGAACTTCTCCGACAGCTCGCTATTGCACTCCACGAAGGTCTTTCCCCCCAGCAAACTGCTGACGTAAAAGAACAGGAAAATGTAGATGGGCGACATGATCAACTGATCCACGAGTATCTTATGCAGCACACCCCATCCACTAGTGCCCGGTAGAAGCCCATCCAACAGCAGATAGAATCCGTGCTGAACCGGACCAATCACCGAGCCCGTAATCATCATGCATCCTGAGCGAGAGTAGTCAAAGGCTTTCTTTTCACCAAATCCCTCGTACTGCTGAGCAATTGCATCGCCGATGGCGAGGAGCAGTCCCGATCCGATGGTATTCGTCAGCAACAGGTACTTTCCGAACAGCTTCGACCAGAATTTTGCATTCGGAGGAATTTGGGGGGCTGTCGCGAAATGCGTTACGAACTGGCAGCCCATCTTCAGCGGATTGGCCAGTCGAGTCCAGCTAAACATCCTAATCCCATCTGATCCTGTTTTGTTTTTTTGTAGGTGTGCGAATTGATTTAAAAACATAAATTTTCTATCGTTCTGACATTGCAGGAACCGGTTTGTGGATCAGTTTTGTAATTTATTGATGGGAACAATAGATTTATATTGAATAAATCATTTATCAAAGGAATGTAATTGCGCAACTTTAAAATGACATAAAAGCTAAAAGTTGCATAGCCTAACACCTCACAACACTGACCGATATATGTACGCCGATAACTTTGGTTATTTTCCAAAAGGACTCGGTCTGGTTACACTGTTCTGTTCGGTTTTGCTTTGCACTGCTTTCGCGTTATTTTTAGCCGCTTTTTTTTGCCGAAAAGATTTTTTGTGGCTAAAAGCCATCGCAATTTCCACCAAATCCGACCGGTTGGTAAGCCACAAACGCACGCAACTATTTAAGGTTAGGACCGACCTAAAAAAAACGCCTGAAATCGTGTATTAAGCGCATTTGTCATCCAGGTGACTCAAAACCATCCGGATTGCCGGGTGGCGACAATTTTGCGTTTTTGGACCAACGCAGCGTTATTATAATGAGGCTGCTCTACGTGTTTCTGCTGATTTTGGCCGTGCGCCTGGCCTCCGTTTTCGTGGTCCAAACTTATTACGTTCCGGATGAATACTGGCAGAGTTTGGAAGTGGCCCACAAGCTGACCTTTGGGTAGGTTCAATTTCAAGTATTTTGGTTCGATTCCTGGTCATAAAACTATGCTGATTTTGATTTGAAACTGACAGCACATAAATCGCACACTAAATTTTAATGTGTAGTATAGTCTACGTAAATATTTTCAGTGATAAATGTCCTTTAGTAACAATATATGCAGCATCTTGGTCATATCATTTGATGAAAATCCTACTGAATCCTTAAACAAAATCTTTATCTGTATTTTCCTTTCTACCTAACTCACTTTCTGTATTTTTAGCTATGGCTACCTGACTTGGGAATGGGTTCAGGGCATCCGCAGCTATGTGTACCCCCTGCTGATCGCCGGACTCTATAAAATCCTGGCCCTCCTGCAGTTGGATAGTGCCCACCTTCTGGTTGTACTGCCAAGGATTCTTCAGGCTCTGCTCTCGGCCTACTCCGACTATCGCTTCTTTGTGTGGACGGGCAAGCGAAAGTGGGCGCTGTTTCTGATCCTGGTCCCGTGGTTCTGGTTCTACACGGGCTCGCGCACTCTGGCCAACACATTGGAAGCCTCCCTGACAACGATTGCGTTGAGCTACTTCCCCTGGTATGGCGAATCCACTGCTTACCTGTGGCCAGCTGCCATCTGCTGCTTCCTGAGACCCACGGCTGCTGTCATTTGGCTCCCATTATCCTTGTATCATCTGCGCAAGAGTCGCCAGAACGCGCTGGAGCTGATCCTGAAGCGATTTGTGCTCGTTGGGTACGATAAGAAATCTAAAACATTGGCAGTTTTATAATAGTATCGCCTTAACTTGTAGTTTAATCGTTGCTGGTCTGGGAATAGCCATCGATACCTACTGGCATGGTCAATTGATAGTGACTCCGTACGAATTCCTCAAGTACAACATATTCAACAACATCGGCAGCTTCTATGGCTCACACCCTTGGCACTGGTACTTCAGCGTGGGCTTGCCCACAGTTCTGGGCATCAACACCTTGCCCTTCATCTTCGGCGTGATGGAAACTGTGAGGAAGTCGGAGAAGTACCCGGTTAGCAAGCAGCTCCTGATCACCATCTTCCTGACCCTGGTTGTTCTGAGTGCCGTGGAGCACAAGGAGTTCCGATTTGTTTCTTCGCTCCTGCCGCTCTGCTTGTACGTCATCACAGATGCCCTATCGCGTTGGAGCATCAGAGCCTCGAGCACAATGTTGTGGACCACCGCTTTGGTCATTCTCTTGGGCAATGTTATGCCCGCTTGGTATTTGAGCACGGTGCATCAGAAGGGACCCATTGAGCTGATGCCCAAGTTGAGAGACATAGCTCGGGAATACAAAGATGAACGTGAACACCAGGCGAATATTCTCTTCCTAATGCCTTGCCACTCCACACCATATTACAGGTAAGATGCTTTTACTATCTTTTCTTTCAATGTTTTAATATTGCTTTTCTCTTGTTAGTCACATCCACCAGAATGTCACCATGAGGTTTTTGACCTGCGAACCGAACCTGGAAAAGAAGGAACAGTATAAGGACGAGGCCGATCGCTTCTTTGAGGATCCCATGCACTGGATTAACTCGCACATTCCCATGCATCCGCCCACCGCTTTGCCAACACATGTGGTTCTGTTTGATCCGCTGGCCGAGAACATAAGCGTGTTCCTCCGTAACTACCGTCTGCTCCATCGCATCGAGCACGCAGAGGTAACACGGCTAGAGGGCTCGCAGGCTCTGGTGGACCAGTTGTCGGAGGCACTGGGTGCCCAGTCACCTAATCTTGCTTCTCTCTTGCAGAATCGCCAATCGCGCACAGGTCGTTCCATTTTGGTGTACCAGCGCTTGAAGAAGGGCGAGGAAAATGCATTTAATCGTGGTACGGATCCAGGGCAGCACGAGCCGGATGTCCACGATCATCCGCCGCTGGAGGATCTCGTCCTGGCCAACGAGAACGAGAATCTGTTCAATTAGATAATAGAGAAAATAAGAGAACCCACCACCGACGCCCTCCGTTCAAAAGCAAGAAGCAATGACACATTTGAGATTGACTAATAGATACAAACCCATATTTTGTATCCATTTTTGGCCTTAGCAAAAGTTTTTAAAACATTGTCGCCCGAGGAGAACAGAAAACAGAAACGTAATTAATATTCGTAGGCGCATGTTGTGTACTCTGTGCTAGTTGCTAATGTGTAAGCCATCTAAGTCATATTTAGACGCTAGAGGCAATGTATTTTACGTAGTCGATACAACACTTGATCTGTCCTTTCTTTAAGATCTCGAAATAAAGGTTCAGTGGAGTAGATAAATATTTATTCGGAATTTTTAGTATGGGTATTGCTCAGAATCTGATAGCAAAAAGAAGTATATGTATGTTATATATTTATATATTTAATATATCTCATTAGTGGTTAAAACATTAATTTCGACGTTTGTTATTTTTTTTTAAATTATCTTTTTAAAATATTTAGTAAATAACATTTTCATAGAACAGCTGTTTCAAATGTAACTGTTGAACTTTCTAATCGATTGGTGGAATACCCCGATCGTAACTTATCGCAGCTAAAATATCGATGGTGTGTCGTAAGCCGTTGCAGTCGCGCTATCGATACTATCGCAGTGGTTAACCCAGCACTATTCGGCCGATTTCGCACTGCATTAATTAAACGCGTTTTAATTGAGTAAAGCTGTTTTTATCGCACAACCACCACACACAGATAATATGGCTGCTTCAATGAGGGCGCTGCTGAAAGTGCGAGGTGCGTATTCCCCACATCGGTTGCCTAACACGCCCGATAGCCTAACAGCATAATAAATTATATAACTTCAATGGATTTACGGCACCAAAAGAGCGAATATCCGAGCAATTGGGAAGCACCTGTCGTTCCGACGGATCTGCTGATTAGTCGGCCTCCATTGGGATTAATAAGCGGTTCAATTTGCGAATCCGCAGATACGTGGCTTCGAAAAAGTGAAAGAGGGGGTGTGCGGGGGTTGTGTTCAAGGTTCGCTTGCATGTGACCCAGCGTACAAACAACCGTTTTTTCGGCAACAAGTACAGTGGAACACCGCTTTGGCGACCATAACTTATCAACTTTTCTCATAGTGGATATACGTATATACGTTCAATTTAATAGTTTAAAAATGTACAAGAAAAGTTACTTAATTCGAATTTGGTTTGGAGTATATTTTCCAAGCTCCGATCTATTTTCATAAATACTATATCTGAGTTATATAGTATATTGGTATATTCCCATTACATCTTGGGAAACTCACTGAGAATAAGGATAAGCCGGAAAATCTTCATGGTGAATGTTAGAACGTTCCAAATGAAATGGAATGATTAGCTGCTAATTACCGAAACATGTCATATTTAAGGCGATTAAAGTAACAAGTGTGGAATTCTCAACAAATTCCAAGGCCACCAAAAAGGCGGCGTTTCATAAGGTTTCAAATCTTTATTGGATGTGATCTAAGACATAAGATGCTCTATAGGATAATATAGATGTTTTCCTTATCTAGTTTTCCTGCATCTGGGTTTACCCCTTGGACACCTTCCGGCCTTGATTTTCAGAAAAACTGGAAATGTAAACAAGGTTAGGCGAACCGAATACCATAATTGAAATGAACCTACGAGGTTTTCCCAGTTCGGTCAGTTTGCACTGCTCTTGTCCAACGTGCAAAAGACTTAAGCCTTGGAAGTTACAGCTAGCTGCAAACGCGCAGAAAGGACTTCCAGGTTTAATAAATCCTTCGCAGACACTCTTTTCACTCGTAGTATCGAATATATTCATGACTGGAGTTGGCGAATAATTCAGAACTTATTTACTTGCAGTAGCTTGCGTAGAAACTCACTCAGAAAAAATAATAAGCTCAAAACCTTCATAATCTCGCACGCAGATTAAGTAGTTTACATATAATTTAATGCTTTAAAATGCTTCCCAGGAGAATTACTTTTAACTAAAGAATACAAGTTTTTAAATTGCCTTTAATTGAAACATATATGCAATGTTGAAATATTGGAACTATATTACTATTTGAACGAGCAACGGGGTTTATCAGGGCGACATTTTCCGCTAATTATTTTGATGAATCCTAAACGAATCAATTAAGTTTTCTGAAGCTCAAAGTTCAAAGATGTCCTCAATTACCCACCTGGTTTTCCGTTTTCTTCGCGTTCACACGACATATTTTCCACGTAACTTCTATTTGGACCATCAAAGTTACAATCAGGAAGAATTCCACAGTGAGGACTAAGATTTAGATGAAAAACTTGGCTGCATTTGCTCTTGGCTTGTACAGTTAAAATTACTAAAGGGGATGTAAAAGTTAAACAAATATTGCGGTTAGCAACAGAAGCTCCAAAAAACTCACATAGAATAAAAACGAGGATAGCTTTCATCTTGCAAAGAGACTGATATTCTAAAAGTAAATACACAACTTAAATAGAAATGCATATGGCGGAACATATTCCATTCGCTCTAGAAAATCAATTATGTGTATCTGAAAAATGATCGAGAAAGATAGGAATTAAATAAATAATAAAAGTAATGTAATAATGTGTATGTAAATTTACACTTGCAGACTGCTTTATCAATATCCAAAATCAAAAATTTCCACCTTTAGTCCTAAAATGATGCATTCTTACATTTTTCAGATGGCTTCGTCGCCGGAGTGCGCTGCAATTCGCAGTACAACAAGACGCGCGGCAACCTGAAGCTGAACGGCGATTCGCGGGTGATCTGCCAGGGATTCACCGGCAAACAGGGCACGTTCCACAGCCAACAGGCTCTGGAGTACGGCACCAAGTTGGTCGGCGGCATTTCCCCCAAGAAGGGAGGCACCCAGCATTTGGGACTGCCCGTCTTCGCTTCGGTGGCGGAGGCCAAGAAGGCCACCGATCCACATGCCACCGTCATCTATGTGCCACCACCGGGCGCTGCGGCCGCCATCATCGAGGCCCTGGAGGCGGAGATCCCCCTGATCGTCTGCATCACGGAGGGTGTGCCGCAGCATGACATGGTGAAGGTGAAGCACGCCCTCATCAGCCAGAGCAAGTCGCGATTGGTGGGTCCTAACTGCCCGGGAATCATCGCCCCCGAACAGGTTCGTACATCTCCAGCGCTTGAGAGATAAGCTTGGCCAGAGGGCAAAGTCCACGTTCATGTGGTGGTTTTCTTATCTCTTGGTATGACGCTCGCGTTGAACTACATATATCTGTTTACTATTCAGTTTTCATCTTGCTTATTGTTAATGTGCAAACAGGCCTCCATTGACACACCCTTAAATTTGGGCATTGAACTTTGCACCTGAAGTTGATGGTTCTTGCGGACCTTACGTTTTTTATTACCATTTATAACGCTTATCGTTCTATGCGTCACTTAGTGATTACCCACTTCACTTTACTTGAAGTTATGCCAACCGTATAATCTTTAACTATGTTTTTCTGATTGCAGTGCAAGATCGGCATCATGCCGGGTCACATTCACAAGCGCGGCAAGATCGGCGTGGTCTCGCGCTCGGGAACCCTGACCTACGAGGCCGTGCACCAGACCACGGAGGTGGGTCTGGGCCAGACCCTGTGCGTGGGCATTGGAGGCGATCCGTTCAACGGAACCGACTTCATCGACTGCCTGGAGGTCTTCCTCAAGGATCCCGAGACCAAGGGCATCATCCTGATCGGCGAGATCGGAGGCGTGGCCGAGGAGAAGGCTGCCGACTACCTGACCGAGTACAATTCGGTAGGAGAAGCCATTCTAGATCAATCCTTATCATTACTAAATGTCCTTATATCCTATTGCAGGGCATCAAGGCCAAGCCTGTGGTCTCGTTCATTGCCGGAGTGTCGGCGCCACCCGGCCGTCGCATGGGTCACGCTGGAGCCATCATTTCCGGAGGAAAGGGAGGCGCCAACGACAAGATCGCCGCCCTGGAGAAGGCCGGCGTCATTGTGACCAGGAGTCCTGCCAAAATGGGCCACGAGCTCTTCAAGGAGATGAAGCGTCTGGAGTTAGTGTAAATAATTAAAGGCCATAACCAAACCGGAATCCGTACGCCGATCAAAGCGTATACGCAAACTCATGATGATGAACCTAACGTTAAGCTAAAAGTGTCGAAAATCGAAATTGCATTCGAGCGAACCCAAATAAATTATTGTGAAAAATTACTAGAGAGAAACGAGAGGCGTTGAATTGTGACATGTATTCCAAGAATTAAGTTAACTACTGCCGTACCACCAAGTTGAACTAAAATAACTCGCACCAAAACCAAGATTTCGAATTGTTATTGCACTCGGCTAATTGTTTGTGTTGCGAACAGATTTTTGCCTTAATTTTAAATGCCTGCTCGAAATATCAATGCGAATTGTATCTGAATGTGTAATAAATATGCATAAAAACAGGATAGATGTGGTGAATTTTAGTGGAAAATATGAATTTTCAGGACAATTTATTTAAACTAAATCAAAATTCTGTGGAGATTGTAAGAATGGATGGCAGAAAAAAAACATTTATGTATTAACAAAATCATAATTTATGAAAAGCAATTAAAAACGGATTTAAGGAAATTTAAATAATTTAGTTTTCTAGTTTCTTGTTTTATCGATATTTATTGGGATCGATTTGCATACATCGATAGTGCGGAAGTTTCGATTAACTAGTGAAATATCTGGCAACATTAATATCGAACAGCCATCGCTTTTTGTGCCACCTCTAATAAACATATATATGTTTTAGGGCCGCGAGTGAAAATGCGTGCCACAAAGGCCTAAACAAACTTGGAAAACACCGCGCAAAACGTCTGAAACTGTAGTGTCGATTCCGCATATTGTTCGCCTCCCCGGAAAAGTGTGAAAATCGCAGATAATCAAAAGGAAGAGCAATCAAAGGAAAAGCAACAACAACGACTCGCCATGGGCAGCAGAACTGAAAATGGTGAGTTTCTAAGAAAATGTCCCGAAATTTCGTTAGAACTGTCCCTTTTCTTGGAATGCGTGTTCGAAATGATGTGAACTTAATAATATAAGTGTGCTTATTATTACTATTGCAACATTTACGGATTTTGCAGCCGCCGGTTGCGGTTGCATTTTTAAGTGCACTACATACACACACATGTGCACATACAAATTTATCACCTCGCATGTATGTATGCATGTGTGGAGTATATGCCTTTTAGTAGTGCTGGCGGGAAGGCCCCGTTATCTGATTCCGGGCGGTATGTCTAATTGGAGTTGTTAGTTGGGATTTTTGTTCGCCGAGGAATTGCATTGGAAAAAAGTTGTAGCATGGCTAATACCAGGAGTTCATGGCCTTGACGCTCGCAATAAATAGTCGAGCATTGAAAATAATAAATTATGCGCTTATTGGTAGCAGATTGTTAGCATATTTCCTTACGTACTTTTAATATAATAAAATAAAATATTATTATGAAATAAGAAATATAGCTAAAAGTATGCGGTTTTACCATCAAATTTTTAAAATGTTGATCCCAAATATCGGGTTAGTGAAAAATAATGAAAATGTAATATCTATTTTGCAAAAAGCATGTTTCATTATTCCAATTGGAATCGTAACAACTAAAGGATGCCAGTTTGTTTGTTTTTTTTTTTCACATACAATAGTTCTTTGATGCTATTCTTTGATGTAAATTTTTTTTCTATATTTGATGTAAATTTTTGTGTATAAGCTACAGGATAAATAGTTTTGAAAACTGCTGCTGCTGCAGATCGATTACAAAACACCGAAAAATGTGCGTTCCAGTTCGCTAGGAACCCTCAACTTCTGGTGACATATCGCATTCTTGCCAACATTTTTGTAAGTTTTCTTCCTCTTCGCGTTTGCTCGATTTATAGAGAATGCTTTTGTTTGTGTTTAAAATAGATTCGAAATGGCTCTTTGGCCTGCGTCCGCCATTGTCGGCGTTTTCGAGTGGGTTTTATTGAAAATCTATTTTGCGAATCATCCGACCAGCCCGGCTATATCTCCCCCCCGCCCCTTCTCTGGGCGTTTCTCACATTTGTCTCCAATTCTCTTACATCGCTGGCGTCGCAATAATGTCGTCAGTTTTTTGTTTATTCGCTCTCCCAAACACCGAAACCCGGGAAAAATAGTTCTTATTTTTGGTAAATCCACACAAAATTTGCTTGAGTGGAAGTGAAGATTTTATCTTATTAGTGATTGCAGCTTTCATCAAAAAGTGTAAGTTTAATTAGGAATGTTTGTGTTTTGAACTTTAAATATCTGCACCCATATCTGGACTCAGTGGTCTTTTAATACAAGTGTTCACTGTACCTTATAATATAAATTATACTAAAAACGTCGCTGTTTTGTTTCTCTCTGTTTATTGTTTTATTCGGATACTCACATCCAATGATTCCTCCGATGATGATGTTTTCGGTCGATGATGCCGTGATGAGAATGATGTATCTTGGCTGATGCTCTAAACGAAATGTCGTCGTTGTCACACAATGTTGTAGTTGTTGCCTTAGTGGCTGCTGCTACTTAGTTAGTCGATTGTGATGCGCTCGGATTCGCTTCGGCCATCCGTTTCGCACTCATTACACAAACAAAAAAGATTGAACACAAGTCTTACTGCAAAAAGACGCGAAACCAAAGTATTTTTCATGCGAGAATGTCGAGAATTTGTGTAAATTAATTTATTGCCTTCGCTCATGCCACTTTCTATATCGGATGGCATTTTATTTGCATTTTTTGAAACGCATTCTGGCAGGCGCACATCTTTTGATTTCGCATTTCGATATTTTGGCAGGCAAACTCCTGTTAGTTTGATGTTAATTAAGTTATTAAGTAAAAATATAACTTGTAATTTAAAGTAAAATATTTTAGACAGCATTATTGAATATTGAAACACATTGGTTCTTCTTCTGATGACTTAAAAAACAAATATATTTCTGCATACTTCTAAACACATTTACACGCGTTTTATGTTGTCAAGGTAAAATTTAAAAAATCAGTTTTTTTTTATATATACACTTGGAATAATTAATATATGGCTGATTACTTGTCAACGAAGATGCGCTGTACTTTATTTAGTCTGCTGCTTATGAATAATCGCCTGTGATAAAAGCAGACACACATCACATCGGTTACGCCAGTTTTGTTTTTGATTTTGATTTGGCTCAAAGAGCCCCATCAGTTCCACACACCTGCCCCACCGCTGTCCTCGGTAGATTCCGCAGACAAAGTTGCGATGCCAAGCGAATTCTATTCCCGTAGAAGCGAAGGAGGTGACTGGGTGGTGGCTCTAGGTCCGTGCAGATGCTTTTTGCATATTTCATAATTCCCGCAGGTGGCCTGAGCGCGGGGAAACCCGAAGACAACAATCAAATGGCCCCAAATGTCGGCTCCCAGGTGCCCCTTTTCGTATGCAACGGGCATGTCTCATATGCCAAATGAATGAATGATTGAGGAGACTGAAAGTCTAGCTCTTCTCCTACTCCTATTCATATTTTCCCTTTAGCTATGAGCACCATTTAGCCATTTACAGGACATCTGCTAGTCAGGATTCTCTGTTCGCCAGCTGTGCTTAGCTCGGCTTTTTCTGCGCTCTGCCGCAGAACTCAATGGCTGCTTAACGTGGCCTTAAAAGTTTTGGCCGTGTGTCAGCTAAAACGAAAGCAGAAACGATAGCTGGCAAAAGTTTAAAGATCTTAAGATACTTGATAGTAGACATTTAGATGTGTAAAATTGTTTATGTTACCAGCAAGGAATGTATAATTACTATTGGAACTAAATGGAAATGTTAGTCGTCATATCGTCGAATAAAATCTGTCATAATCAGGGTTTTAGTAAGAGCCTTTTTGGTTGGAGGCGCGCTTGAATGAAGACTTCTTTGGCTGGCCTCTTCCATCTGTCTGTCTGGGTCAAGTGAGTGGAGGCGATGGTAGCCTTGTCCGCCTTCCACCTGCTTTCTTGGCCAGGCGTTTGTTGTTAACACCTTTCATGGCCGTCAGGACACGAGACATGGCATGGCCCAGTCATTGTCACAGGCAAATTAATTAAAGGACCCCCTCTGGGCGATGTCGTAAAGCATTTAGCATTTTAATTGCGCCGTAAAACGAGGCGGAGGCCGTCGTACAGCCGTCGAGGTGTTAAGCAGGTGACAGGGGGTCACCGGTGGGTTAAGGGGGTCCAAAGTGGATGGATTCACCCGGGCAAGAGTTGACTCTGCTTTGGCATTTGCCGGCTAATTAGATTAGATTTGCTTGCTTAATATTCCCCAGAAGGATCGTAAGAAAAGGCCATAATGGCCACCTCTCTGCTCAACCTTCACTTTGTGTAGTGCGAAGAACCTCTGACTAACTTAAGAGTAATCTAAGGACTATTATGGAAACATCACTTGCTTCCTTTTAAAACGATTAAATGGGGTTTACTTTAAGCTGTTACCCAAATACTCAGAACATAGGCAGTGAAGTTCAATTGTAAATCAACAATTGAATCAACATATCCTTTTATTCAATTAAATATACTTTCAATGCTCCTGTTGCAAGCATGCCCTTTTATTTCACTACCAATACCTTAATTTCCTGTTACTAACGGTGATAATTCTGGTAACCTTTAGAGTCACCGGGGGGAATGCAGGTATTACAGAATTTAAATTGAATTTCCAGCAGGAAATCAGTGCAGTTGCATCTGCATATCTCTGCCCTGTGGGCCAACTAAACTGGGCCAGCGCAGGCCACACCCACTGGACACCCCCACGCCGATTTCCTCCTTGCCTAACCCCCCTTTTGGATACTGCAGTTGCCTGCGGAAGTGACAGACGGATGCTGGTAGTATCCTCGAGTCCTCGCATCCTCGTACTCGGCACTTGGCCTCGAAATGCGATGCGCTTTTAAGCTCACACGTGCGACGGAGCTTAAGCTCGGCCCCTCTCTTTCTGCGGGGTATAAACCTCTCTTTTTCCCACTCTTTCGCTCCGGCTAGCCCCCTCTCTTTCGCTGGAGAGCAATCTCTCCGTGTTGACCCAAATAAGATGTCGTAATTGCAGGCGAAAGGCGCGACATTCACGAATATGCAATTACATTAACCGAAGGGAGGAGAGAGACAAGGAAGCAACAGTCTCGTCCTTTGTCTCCCTCTCTCTCTATCTCTGTTTCCCTGCCATCGTTCCCCGTTCCATTCCTCGTATTCCCAGCATTTTGCATAAATTATTTATTACGACGCATTCGGGGAAACGCATTTTGCAAAGGAGGCGACAAAAAAGTCCTTTCAAGCAAAAAATTCGTGATAAGGGGGGAATGCCGGAACTCATTTGGCTAATCGATGCAAATTATTTTGCAATTTGCCAGAGCGAGATGGTAGTTATGGGAGATGGGAAGTGATAAGCAGCACGAAAGAGATACATAGATCGCTGGCGCAACTTTGATTAAATTCAAGGTCCCGCAGGGCAAAAAGTCGAGCTTATTGCGTTGTTTGCACTAAAATTATGTTGCATACTTCGGGGTGGAATCTCTATGTGCTTCTATGGTTTGTATGTGTTTGTAGTGGAATCTAGGACACGCTTCACCTGACTTTCAACCCAAAATTGCGGGATGCAGGCCAGAATGCACATGAAAGGATTTTGATAAACTGGAAAATAATACAAAACTAAGTAGGGCGCAATATACAAATAACTTTATTTTAAGGTTTATACATTTGAATATTTAGATAAGACCTATTGCCTCGTTTTATATTTGCTTTCAAAATTATTTACTTTCAATAGTTGTAAATATATTTATAGTTTATACGTTTATCCCTGCTTGCAACCACTGTAAGTAAAACTTGGTTGGAAGACCAAAAATGAAGATTACTCCTGGCTTAACATTATTGGCAGCGACAATGAAAAAAATGTCCTGTCGCCTGCTTATCGCTCCTTTTTACTCCAACCATCCCCCCCATTATATTCGCTCCTCAAGGAACGAGGTTCTAAAAGCTTTTTTATTGCCCACTCAAACGATGAATGCATTCATCATGAGGAAAGGGAGGAGACTCAGAGGCAAATAAAATAACTGGCATATCCCGTCAGGAATCAAATGCAATTTCAGGCTATAAATTGACAGATATGCAAGCGAAAAAGAGATAGGAAAAGGGCAGTAGAACGAGACGGAAGAGCTTCAATTGATGGACACTTTTTTGGTCAATTTGCCAGTGATTTGCGAGGGTAATTGAATTGGAAAAAGTTTTTTGTGGGATATAGAGTATATGATGATTTATGGGATAAGTTTTAAGTGGTTTAAAAGTTGTTTACTTGGCTGGAAGTGTTCCAGAAAATTAA
This sequence comes from Drosophila simulans, assembly GCF_016746395.2. NCBI lineage: Eukaryota > Metazoa > Arthropoda > Insecta > Diptera > Drosophilidae > Drosophila > Drosophila simulans. The sequence goes on from NC_052522.2 coordinate 3,774,227, forward strand.
GCTAGAAAACTATATTTAACGAAAATAGACAATCTATTTCGGTTTGGGTTTACAGCTTTAAAAGGATATGCAATAGTCGAATATTTTCTCTCTCCATTAAAACTATTTGCATTCGCTTATCTGCTGGCTTTCACACAAGCAATTTGATTAAAAGCGTTTGAAACCGAGATTTAGATTGCTGTGATGAAAAATCTCTTTTAGTATTTACATTCAATTAAAATTGAATTCGATTTCCAGGTATAGCATGTTTTGTTTTTCATCGACTTTGGTGAAGTTTTTGTTTTACCTTTTTGTGCCATAACATTCCTGTTTGGCACGTCGCTCCCTCTCTGCTTCTGCAGGACTCTCCCCTTGCCTCTCACGCACTTATGTTCACATGTCCAAGGTCCTTTTGTGGCCTGCTAGGAAGTGAAGCCACAGAACCAAGCAGGGATATAGGGATATATAGGCAAAAAACGCAGAAAAACACAAAGGATGAGATGCCCAGTAACCAGAAGAACTACAACAACTGCACTCGCTACGCAGCGCACGCACACAAACGCACCACGAAGGACAATAAAAGCAACAACAATAGCCACCAGGAGCAGCAGCAACTATAGAAGGAGTAGATGAGAACACTGACAAAAAAAAATGCCGAAAGGAATATGAAATTATTAAGAGTAATATGTATTGATTGATTTCCACTCAGAAACAATCAAAAAATTATATTTTTTGATATACTTAAGAGTTTAGAACTACTCCCAAATGTAGGCTCTAAAAGTGGGGCGCCAATTATTATTACTATTTAAACATTTCTATCAACATTATGGGGTTCGTTAGCAATCCCACAGTACTTTTGTGCACGGCCCATTGAAAGCATAATTTCTTCGAGTGATTGCAGAGTGGAGAGTCTCGAGCAAATGCCACCCCAATAAGCATTTTGCCTCTGGGCCATGGGACATCGGGCGAACTATATGGTAGGGAGGATATCTACAGAGAGAGAGGGGGCTAGGGTGTGGGAAAGAGAGGGGGAGACCCATACGCTTTAACCTGTTTTCCGCGAAGCTTTTACGCACTCGCAGCGCTCTCTTTTTGCGTGACCGAGAGCAAAAGAGAGCGAAAGACTCGCTTGATTTTTTTTTTGCCACCCTTCTGGGGGAAAAGCACAAGCACGAAGGAGGAGATTTTCAGCCGAGAGATTCTAGAGAGAAAACCAGAGGAAAAGAGACCTTCCGCCAGCGAATTGGCCCAGTATCCATTCGGCCGTGTTCCCATAATGTCCGCCAGCGGTCGTCGCTTTTGTCGCAGCCGTTGCCAAAGTTGTCATTGTCATCCGTACCAGCAAACGCAGCAGCAAAAGCAGCAGCAGCAACATCAGGCAGCAGCAGCAGCAACTAGCAACTAGCAGCAACATTCGCAGGAGCAGCAACATCTATAGGAGAAGCGGAGCAGCAACAGCAGCAGCTTAAAAATACATTTTTCACAATGAAGCAAACGAGCGGAGGCAAGAAAAAATTAGTGCCCGAGAAAATTAGTTTTTCAAGAAAAAATACAAAAATAACAAAAAGAGCGAGTGAGAGGGGCAGAAGAGCCGAGAGAGTGAGACGGAGAGAGAACAATGGTCGATGGGGTTTTTGCGGTTGTGGGGCTCTGTTCTTCGGTTTTCGCTTCTCAATACAAGAGTTGCTGGTGGAAAATACAAAAAGAAGGAAAACACAAATGGCACGCGCGTTGAAAAAAATAAAAATATCGGTTTTAGAGTGTAATTGCAGACACCGAGTGGTAAATGGATATACATATGTAAAGCTGAAAAGGAAGCCCCTTTGCCGGGCAGAGTGTTTAAAAATATATATATAAAAAGAAAAGTGCAAAGAAATGTGTGCGAAAACGCGAAAAAATGTTTTCGAGTCGCGAGGAATTTTCATTTGCTTTAAAGACATTTTTTTTCGGTGGCCTTTTTGGTGTATTATACATACACAGTCGCACACGTTTTTCCCACACACACACACACACTCATACGAGAGTTCGGGTCTTTTCCTCGGGTTCGTTTTTCATTTCGTATTTTTCTTTTACAGCCTTTTATTTTTTGTATTTTCTACATTCGGTGACGTTTCAACATACATTTTAGTAAGAGTTTTCCGCGCGAGAGGTGGAAAACTGCATGCTTGGAAAATTTCATCGGCTTGTCAACAAATTATAATCGTTATTTGGTTCTGGGTGGAAATGCACGCCCCATTTAGCCCTCATCTTCTGCTGCTTCCTCCCTCTTTTGGGGTTTTTCGTATGGCTCATTTTCCATTTCCCTTCCGCCGCCTTTGCGAGTGCATTGCAGCCAACTTCCTGCTCGAGCTTCTAAAGTGCAGGCACGCCATGCTCTCTCTGGGTATGCACTCGAAGAAAATTGTGGTTAGAATTTACTTATAATTTAATTTGAGTAATAATGATAAAAGAATAGATTTTATATACTTAGAAATATAGGATACAAAATACCTTAAAATCTCGTTGGTAATGTACTAACTTGTCCACTTATATTAGGGCAATTTCTGAATATTTTCCTCAGTGTACTATTTTTAAGGCTCTTCTTCCCTTTGGATTCTCCCACGCACGCGCTTTGGAGCTTATTCTCCGCAGACTAGACGACCGCAACACATTTCCTAGTACTCGTCACTACGGGGAAGCTTTTTGTTTGTCGCTTTGAGCGGCTGGCGGTCCAAAGGAGACACCAATAGGCGAAGAAAGAGAGGGCGTGTGTAGTGAGTGAGTGAGCAGCTGTAAACAGCTAAACAGCAGGAAGGCCAAGTCGTAATACCACGCCACATGCAACCCATTATTCCGCACCCCCTTCTCCGGATTCTGAATCAGACTCCTCGCCCGAATGCAATTTTCCGACTCTTGTCCCAAATTTGGTTGGCGAACTTTGTCGTTGGCTTTGCCTTCGCCTCGTTTCCATCGAAAGCCGTTAGAATGGGGAAGGAAAAGCGGTGGAAAAACGAAGACAAAGACGTCGTCACCTTCGTTTTGGTCGTGTGCCACACGTTGTATGCGTGTTTCTTTTTAAGGCGGCTACGTCATCTGTCACCTGCCCACTTTTTCGCTTTTCTCTCGTGCGATTCTCCAAATCTCGTTTCTTGCTTCTTGCTTCCACTCGCCTTTCGCATTTTTCGCGGGTATTTCCCAGAATAAAAGATTCACTGCGACTGTCATGGCATTTCGCATTTGGCCAGGTGTTTTTGGCCCAAAATGGGGGAGAGCCTTCTCGATACCTTCATTCATCTATTCTTCTGCTTTCCTCGTATTTGTATTTTATATTAGTATTAGTAGAAAACAAACGAAAGGAAAATGGTTCTTTGTCATAATTTGTAAAGAGAAAATCGAAGCAATGTCTTTAAAATTTCATCATACTTAATAATCCTAACTAATTCATTTTTAAATATTCCTACACGGCTTTCTGAAGATTTCCTGTGATTACTTTCTTTTTTCAAAAGAATGCAAAAGTCCTTTAGCTGTTATACAACTTTTTGGGAACTTTCCGTTGCCCTTAACTTCGCACAGAAATTTTTAATTATATAAACGAAAAGAACAGTAGCCCCCTTATTCAAGATTCCATTACTTGCCGATGCAAACACCGACTTGCCTCAGTTATTTATGCAAAGTCCATTCAACTCGGACAGATAAACATCAAAATTTGAAACAATTTTTGGGAGTTCAGCTCAACCCTTCCAGTAGGAACAGAAATTGGCTACCTACTCCATAAATTGTGACAATCAAAAACTCAAGATAATTACGCTGAAAGGGAACCAGTCGCTTGTTACGGGTGTGTGTGTGAGTGGTGTCCTTATAAGGATATTCGCCAGGAGCTGAGGTGCCCTGAAGATACAGAGAGCAGGCCAATATCCACCCTTCTAATCGTGCCGAGGGCAATATTCGCATCATGAAATTTTCTCGGCTTTCCGTTCGTGCAGTTTGAATATCAAAATAAATCGTAAACAAGGTCATATTGTCTACGAGTGTGTGATACACGGATACACAGTTTTGCCAAAGGGATTCATTCTCTCGGCTTCCGACTCTCTCTCTCTCTCTCTCGGCTGCGCGTTTTTCTCTTTTGGGGAAAAGCCTTCGATTAAACTTCCTCCAACTTTGCAGATGGTAAAATGTGTGCCACAGGAAACAACAGGATATCAGAGAAATCCTCAAAGAATCCGAGCTATATAAACAACCAGATGGAAATATCTCAATAAACATAAAAACAAAGAAACAAATAACAAAACCGAGGAAAAGGAAAAGTCGGCGAGAGAAATAATCACAAACAACCAGAAAGAAAGAAAGCTTTAACTAAAATATTTTTAACTATACAATATACATACATACATATATAAATTAATTATAGAAATAGCAACCTAAGTGTTTAGTGCGTAAACGAATTAATTTTAAACAAAATAACTGGGAAAATCGAGCAAGTGTACAGACCAAAAAGTGAGGGCAGCTTCTGATTTTCGGTGATATGGTGTAAATGTGATAAACAACGTTCTAAAGAAAACAACAAACAAACAACCAAATCGTTTTAAAACTCAATTACCACAATAACGAGCAAAATACCTTAAAATAGTGTTTTATTTTTCCTCCCTTCGCAAAGTTTTTTGCCACGAAAATCCAATACAATAACTATTTATCTACATACTATACTATACTAATACTAAGCCTTGCATCTTATAAACAAACTTAACTAATAGTAAACTATTCTAAGTCGCACAAAACCAATGCAAATCGAGTGAAAACAACTGCGTCAGAGATTTTTGGTTCAACCTTTTTTATAAAAAAATATTCTCTCAACTGCACTGCCGCAACTTTTCGACAAATATGATTTTTTTCTGAAAGAATAAAAACCAAAATATTCGTACAAATATAAACTAAAGGAAGAACTAAGCAAACATTCTTATGAGCCGCAGACAACAAACAAAGAAATAAAAGACAAAACTAACCAATAACGAAAATTTGTTAACAAATTTTTGGAGCTACATAAAATCCTGTAAACAAAATGCAATAGTTTAACTCACATATTGAGGTAATCACGATGGGATTTCAAAATTATTAAAAACATTTTCTTTATGTATTAATATTTGTTTCTTTCAAAACCAATAAGTCAATTAATACATTCATTTATTTTTTGCGCATCTTTTTCGTTTCAGTACACTTGACATAAACTGTGATTATGAGTTCCACAAAATCTCAAGTAGCCCTAGCTACGAATATTCCAACCAATTTATCCTCCGCCGCTTCTGCCTCAACAGCGGCCGCTGCGGCCGCCGTTGTTGTTGTTGCCAGTGCCAACGCCGCCGTTGCCTCAAGCGCCAACTCATCGGGAGTGGGTTCAGGATCGGGACCGGGATCGGGAGCAGGAGTAACAGGACCAGTAGCCGCAGGCGCAGCCACTGCCGGAGCAACAGGATCAACAGTCACAGCAGCAACATCCGTCGCGGCAACAACCTCCACTTCCGTTGCCACAATCTCAACCAGCTGCAGCAACAGCAGCACCAACAACATCAACAACAACTGCGGCGAGGAGTGCCAGTCGGCGGCAGGATCCTCTAACTTGGGTCGACAGAACAGCTTCGGCAATAGACGAGTAAGTATTGCCGAAGAAACTCCAGAGTTTGATCTATAGAATCTTAAGGATACCTTTTCAGGATATAATCTGTAGAGATATTAATTCAACTTTGTAGTTTCGAAAATAATCGTTTGTGGTTAAGATACATCAGTTGTAGCTTTCATAATCATATTTGATTAAGGATGACCAATATATGCAATACATAGGAAACCATTTTGAATGCCTTATATGCCATGTTAAATAGGTTACTACTATATGGTTGAAACTGGTGAGTGCAGGGATTATAGAACAGCTCTATATAGGTCAGGTCTGGTCAGGTGTCGCGTTGCAGTTGGGTTCTCCTCTTCCCATCCTCACTCAACATCCTTTCGGCCCTGCTCTCGATTTTCGCAGCTCTCTCTTGCAGTGCCCGTGGTATCTCTCCGTGTCTCTCGCAGGATGCACACACATAAGTGCAGCCATGAACTGAACTCTCGAGCTAAGGATACACGCCCAAAAAACGTCTAGTAAACTGGGTCAGGTCAGTGGCTGTCCAAGGGGGGGTGGTGATGGCTTATGACAGGGGCATGGGGATTATGGTTCTGCGAATCGCATTTGCTGGAAATTCCCCAATCGACCCCGAACGGCTAAAGTGTTGCAATTGGTAATCGTGTTTCTGATTGCTCCTGCAGCAGTTCGTTGCTGGCACACAATCGCAGACATTTCCAAACGCTTTTTGCCAGCAGAGTTCAAGGTTTTTGTGTGAGTTGGTGGGTGGTTGGTCGGTCGCTCGGTCGGTTGGTTGGTTGGTTGGTTTGACGTTCCGTCGGCCGGTTGCCTTGGTTAACTGCTCATGCAGGATTTATCGTCAATCATTGTTTATGTGCTGGGCGAAAGAATGGGTATCCTGGCCTCCTCATTTCACCCACTCCCCAAATTATGGAGCACTCACTGGCAAATGCTGCTGCTGCGAGGCTCCAAGGTCGATTTATTGATTTTTCCCACAACGAAAATTAAATGGGTGTACCAGATTCCTGGAAATCACTTTGAATGCCAGTTTCAAGAACTGGAAAATTAGCTAAGCGCCTGAAGGTTAGGCAGCAAAGTTTTTCATTCAAACAATCTGTCAGTTTGCACTAAGCTGGCTTGCTTTTAAGTACTAAGTGTGGAAAAATTGTAAGAAGTTTCCGGAACTCTTGTGGTCCGGAAGCTATTAAAAACCATCCAAGTTTAGGTTAAGTTCCTAATTTCTTCTTATTGAAACTTCAAGTGCTAACATAGTCTGTTGGCCACGTCAAGTGACTTCAACATCTGATTAATGAGGTCAGTTTCTGTTAGTTTTCGTCCAGCAGAAAATCAATGGGGGAAAACAAATAGCAAGGGAATTTAATTAATGTGCCTGATGACTAAACTTGAACGATTGGCCGACAGACTGAACGCCTGACTGCGCTTATACTTTGGTTTTTATCCTGCCCTTCAACGCGCGAAAAATGTCAAAAGGCAATCCTGGGCGGACTCCATAAGGTATACATATCGTGTATAATATTAGCCTAGCACGGCAACCAAGCGGAGTATACTTCCCTGTAACCTTTACGGAATTTCCCGTGTGTGGGTCGTTTGCTTTTTACATTACAATGAGCCACACAATTGCATCATGGTTTGATTTTGAACACCCTCCTTTTTTAGTATATTCGATGCATAGAATATGAACTATACATAACCAAAATGAAGTTAAATAGAATTCAAAAGTAGCTTTTGTTGACAATCGAGAATCTTAAAATCAGTTTTGATATTCAACATTTATTCTCAAAAAATTCAGAGGCATACCAGTTCCCGGCTTTGAACGTTTGACTGCTTGCTCATCTCTGGTCAACTTTGACATTCGTTCTTTACTAATTCGAAACTAATCACTTCACCTGTCGCCTGCTTTTGCTTTCAGGGCAACATGAAGGGCAAACATCTGACGCGCAGCCATGCCATGCGTGAGTCCACTTCGCCACCTCGCACGCCAACGCCGCGGGCTGCCTCCGAGCAGCAGCAACAGCAGCTCCAGGGGGAGCCCCACGAGCATAACAATAATAACAATATCAACAGCAGCAGCAAAGCACAATCAGCTGGAAGGGGCAACTCGCCGTTGATGGAGACGCCAGCCGTGATTGTCACTAGTCAGCAACCGCAACAGCAGCAGAGTGTGCCACCAAAGCCGCAGCAGAATGTGCCACTTAGCAATGAAGCGGAGTTCCCAAAGCTATCGCCTCCAAAGAAATCCGGCGGTCAGCACAATCGCACCAACAGCAACGGCAGCGGCATGGAGTTTAATAACAATAACAACAGCAGTAACAAGAAATTCGTCGTTGATATGAAGGCCAATGGTTTGGACAACAAGCCGCACAACAACTCGTCTACTGGTGTGATCTACAACTCCGGCATGAACTACAAGGCGGCGGAGCGGCATGATCGTCACGAGCGCCACGAGATGTCCAGCCAGAACAGCAATCTGAGCAACAACCACGACGAGGAGCCGTATCACTATGAGCCCAGAGGTGGAGGAGGCGGCAAGAAGCATCGTGCCAACACCAATGCCAAAGGTAACAAACCACGGTTGAAGAATCTCGGTGGAAGCTCATCTGGCAGCATTGATTTAGGAGGCGGCGGTGGAAACGGAAATTGCAACACCATGTCCAACAATGGCCAATCCAACAACTCGAGCAACAACACCTCGGGCTTCATATCGCGCGGTAAGTGGCGACTTTTCGTCAATGGCCAATACCATCACCCAGGCTCATCACTCACTGATTCTAGTCTTTCATCAATCAGAGAACTCGAGCGAGCAGTACACGGACTATGGCGGAACCGATCTACTAGTCTTCTTCCGGGACACCCTCAATAAGAACCCCAAGGATCGCAACATCCTCTTGAAGATTGAGAAAGACCTAATAGACTTTGTCCAGGAAAATAGGTGAGTCGGTGGAGGATAGGTGCTTTAAACGCCGAATGGTATAATTTGGAAATATCTAATCATACTTGTGGCTTTTCTCTTGCAGTCGCGGCTGTGAGTACCGCTTTCCGCCAGCTTCCTCCTACAATCGTATGCTGATCCATCGCACTGCCGCATTCTTCGGCATGGAGCACAATGTGGACACGGAGACGCAGCAGTGTGTGATTGTGGCCGTGGCCAAGAACACGCGCATACCGGAGGTACTTAGTCGCACATGGAGCGCATTCAATATACACTAATTACTTAATCAATACTTTTTCAGATCCGCTTCCAGTCGCTGGTGCGCGACGATGCACGCAAGTCAATTCTGAAGCGGGACACGCACAGCTTCGATGAGGTGCGTCAGTCACCGTACTTGTGCCCTCTTTCTCTGGATCGCAAGGCCAAGAGCTTCGAGGAGCGGGAGGAGGACTACGATAGGGCGCGCAGCCGCATCTTCAGTCGAACAGGGGGCAATCATGAGGGATACTCCGGAGGTGGCGAGGAGGAATGCTACGGTGGTTGGGAGCAGCAGCAACAACAGCAGAAGCAGTCTCAGCCACCAAGACCCAAGAGGCCCAATGGAAAGATGTTGCAGATGCAAAATGTATGATTTCCCATAGAGTATCACAAGAATGCAAGTAACTTATATCCGAATTTATAGTCCACGGAATCTCGCGATGGCATGCGATCCGGTGGAGCTGTGCCCAAGTCGCACAACTTTGGCAACTACGGAGGTCCGCCTAGTTCAGGAGGTCCTGGCAACAATTCCATGCCTCGTGGCGACTCAACCAACTCGATCAAAAGTGGACGCGGCGGCTTTGCGAAGCAGGACTCAACTGGCAGCACTCCTTGGCGCCTGTCTCCTTCCAGCAGTGGGTGAGTAGCCCCGAAGTCTGTCTCTTAAAAATCATTAAATATAACCGGTTTCACTGAGACAAGAATCAAGGGATTTCTTATTTTTTTTACAAGTAGCGAAACTTCTCTTGGCAATAATTATAGTGGTTTTATTATATGTTCCACTTAGTTATTTTAAATTTCATTTGTAAGCAAAAGAATGTACTAAAAGAATACTAAGCCTAGTGAAGCCGGTCATAATACCATGTCCATGTACCCAAACTCAAGTCGCTCTCGCTCCATTTCTTAAATTATGAATAATTTTAAATTGACAAACTTAAAAATACCCCCCAAAAAATCCAAACCAAAATCATTTTTGTATGCAATCCCAACAACAACAACAATAACAACAACAAATGAACCAACCAACATATAAACCAACTCGAACTCCCCACCGTCCAGCTACAAGACCCGCACCCAGTCCGTGCGCTCCGACTCCGTAACTCCATCGCCCACGGGTTACGGCAGCGACAGGCAGACGCCGGAGTTAAACCATCCATCCATGGTGAGCCACAGCCGGGTGGCACCACCCATGTCATCGGGTGGTGGTGGTGTTGTCGGCGGCGGAGGATCAGGAGCAGTCACCGTGTCCTCCGTGGAAATGGGAACAGAAGCCACCGGGGCTGATCCGTCGTCCACATCCAATTGCTCGTCGGGAACGTCGGGACTCGTCTGGGCCGTTACAGACATTTCGAATGTGCCAATTGGCAGCCTCCTCATTGATCCGCAAACCCTCCAACCAATTGTCAATGCAGACGGGTAATTTACAAAAACTAAACCAAGAAAATTAAACCACACAAACAACTAAAAAATATAATACAGAAATCGCTGCAAAATTATCGCATTCGTTTACTGCAATTGCTTTTGGTATAAACGTTTATTTAATTTTTCCTCGATTTACACATATTCTAACTAAACAATTCACAAAGCGACAAGTGCGGCTTTAAGACACAGTTTTATATACATATATATACTGTTTTCCAATATATTGGAGAGACTTTGTTAAAAGTTTTATCTTTCAATTAAATCTACTTATTGTTAAAGAGCAACTTTTAGTAGTGCCTTATCCTAATTGAATTTGTATACAAACAATACTAATAACTATTTTGAATATCAAATTATCTTAACATAATAATTATTAAATATACCTGAGTAAAATGATTTTATTTTGCAAACTCGTCAGAGTTTTGATAAATAATATATCCGTGTAGTTTAAACAAATAATATAACTATCTGTGTTCAATAATCAAAAGTTATTTGCTTGAAGCCTAACAAAATATTTAGCCCTATTTAAATTATCCTTATATAACTTTAGCCTTGTTACTTAATATTATTTATCATAAATATTAATACGTTATTATATGTGAAATATGCAATATTCATAGCTTTTCATTTTTCGTAAGGACGACTTATCGATGTTGTTTTTGTAAATTATCTGCCTAAACTCGAACAAAATTACCCGACACCACAGCGCAACACCAGCTGCTATCGAATATAATTATTCGCCTCACCTGTCTATACATCTCTTGATCTGTGACTTTACTACCACGCTCATTGACACCATATTTACACCAAATCGAGAGTTATTCCACAATATAAGCCAAAGTACTCCACCTTTCATGCTCTAAAATAAAATCACAAAGCTTGCCTCTTCAGCGTTGATCGAAAGTTTAAGATTTTAAGCTATCGAATGAATGAGTTGAATGTATCGTGTGTTGTCGTCTTTCGTCTGCCAGTGTTGTCGTCATATCCTAAGTGTTGTTTGTTCAATTTGCATATCGCATTGTATCAATTCAATCAATCGAGCCATTTGTTGTTGTTGTTTTTTCAATTACTCTTATATAATATTCAGTGTCTGTCGCTGCCGTCGCGTCGCTAACACACTGCAAATAAAAATATAGACAAACCACAAGACTGTGGAAACTCTATCAGCAGCCGCTTGTATCGACTGTACCTTCCTTTTATATAACTGCGATTAAAATAGTAGGAGTGTGTCTACATTTCATTTTATTAAACATACAGGATTCCTAATCCTCTTACACATTATTTTAATCGCAGTCCTCTACTCTCTATTCTTAAATTTCCTATTCGAACGTTGCATGTTGCCGAGCGAGAAAAAATACCCAAATAACACACTCAATCCTATCAGTAAAACTATGTTCAAATATGTATAAAAAGCTAATAATACATTCGATTTTTGCAGTTCCATTTACCACTACGACCCGTCCAACCTGCCGCCCAACCAGGCGCTCCAGCACTCGGGCAATCAATACCAGTCACAGAACCAGGGCAACTCCTCCTCCGGTGGCTATAACAACTATCGCAAGTCGTCGCCACATCAGCAGCAACAGTCACAGCAGCAGCAACAGTCGCAGCAGCATCATCAGCAGCAATTGCAGCAGCCACAGCAGCTGCATCAGCAGTCATCACAGCAATATGCCACCACTGAGCTGTCCTGCAGCTCCACCGAGAGCTATGCGGAGGAGGAGGCGCAGTCCCCTGGAATGGAGTGTTCTGAGGGGTACGAGAGCTACGAGCAGCAGTCGTTGCCTATCCAGCAGCAGCTTTCCGGCAATGGGGATTCGGCCAGCACCAAGGGAGATGATTGTGATAGCCTGGCCAGTGCTACCGCTTGCCTCAGCATCACCACCTCCACATCCACAAAGAACTACGACCGCATCGAGGTGCAGAAGTACAAGAATCAGGCCACCAGTCCGAACATACCCGCCTGTTGTGCCGTGGGCGAAAAGCTTGAACTGGAGGCTGCCTTGCCGCAGGAGCAGGAACAGGAACCTATGGCTGGACCCTCCTCGTCCGGTTCCGCCACCTCCTCGGTGGGTATTACCGAGCTCCCATCCAGCCAGACACCGCTCCCAATGGTGACTCAGGTGAACTGTGACCTCCAATCGGTGTCGCCCAGCACCACGCCCTACAGCCAGTGCGAGGTGAAGACTCCTAGCCAAAGTCATGCACCCAGTGCCGCCGTCGAGGAGCCCAAGACCACCACCTGGACTTACACGCAGAGCTACCAGGCGCCAGACGGCTCCACCGTCTTTCACACTACCACTACGCCCAATGGGGCTGCGCCCTACTGCGCCACCACATATCAGCAGGGGGTGAGTCTATCTAGAGATACCAAATTATATTCACAATCTGACGTTATGATTATCCTTTTAGCCCGATGGCAGCATCTATGCGGTTCCACAGGGCATGGTTTATGCCGCCTATCCGCAACCAGGCGTAGGCACTGCCGGTGGTGCCTCACAGCCGCTCTTCCAACTGACCACCAGCAGTCACCCGCCCGCTCAGACAATTTTTGCCTCCCCGGAGGCAGGCGGAGAGATTCCTGGAGGCACCTACATGATACCTGTCTTCGATCCGGCCCAGCAGCCGCGTGAGGGACTCATCCCGGCGCAGGCTATATACCAGACGGGCCCGGGCGGACCGGGAGCCACCACAGTGATGCCAATGGCGACGGCGGCTGCCTATCCAACGGCCCAGTTCGCCACAGCGGCTCCAAATGGCGCGCCGATATACCAGGCGCCGCTTATCTACTCCAGCGAACCGGGTGGTGGGGCACAGCTGCAACAGCTTCCTATGGCACCGTATCCGATTCAATACTCTTACCCGTACTACCACCCCATCTCGTACTATGTGCCCCAGCAGGCAGTGGCCGCCGCACCGATGGTAGCCTCACAGCCGCAGGTGGGTCAGGCTCCGATGCAACAGCAGGCGCCGCACACGGGAGCTGGAACAACCACAGGACCACCAACGGTGGTTTCAGGTAAATCTAATAAAACTTGTCCCTAAATCGTACAATTAATAGAGGTTTCCCTTTCAGTTTCAGGCCAACAACACCACCAGCCGCATCAGCAGCACCATCAGCAGCAGCAGCACTCGAGCAATGGATCCGTGGTCACCTCCAGTGCGTATGGCACTCGGGTTAAGCGCACACCAGGCGGTGGCTCGATCCACTACAACCCCAGCTACACACCAAGTTCGGTGGCTCATGCCGGTGGTGCCCATCATCCGTCAGCGGGCTCTGCCCAGATCATCGCTGCGCCGGCGGCCAGCACAACCACATATCATGCGCTGCCTACGCTGACGCTAGCCCACGGTGGTCCAGCGACTGGCACGGATCTCAGTGGAGCGGGTGGTGCCCATGTGTACGCTCTCTCCGCCCAACACGCCACCGCGCTGATCCCAACGAATATCTTCCCCTATGCAGCGGCGGCGGCAGCAGCCGGAGGGCCAGGAGGTCCTCCAACGGCTCCGCAGGTAGTGCAGCAGGCACCACCTCCCCCGCCACAGAGTGCTCCCCATCATGCTCTTATCACAGCGGGTCCGTTTTATCCAGCAAATGGCGGTAACATGGATCAGGGTGCCTCTCAGTCGGCTCCTAGCACTCCAGCGGCTCCTGGAAGACAAGCGCCGCTGTTCAGCACCCCGCCGGCTCCAAACAATGGAAGCAGTGGCAGCAGCAGTACGGGTGGCGGAGGAAACAGCGGTGGCTATCACAGCAACAGCTCCACGCCGCACTACTACCAGGGCCAGAACAGCAACGAGGGTTACACCTCGCCTTATGAGAAGAGAAATCATGGAGGTGGATCCTCAGGAGCACACTCAGTGGGAGTGCGTAAGCCTTACCACCCAGGTGGCTACAACCCAAGACATTCGGTACCACTAGGAGGCATCCCCTCTGGAGCAAAGACTCCCTTGCTGAACTCCAACAACGAGCCGACGCCGCGTGCCTCTCCCAGCAGCGTAAGTTTGGGTGGTGCTTCTTCATCCGGTGGGGCCAATTCCTACCAACATCGTGGGCCACCACCACACACGATGGGTGTGAAACGAGATAACAAGCCCAACCAACTGCCTCTGATCAGTGGACCACCGCCTAGTTATGCAGCGAACTCCAGCCCTGGAGTTTCTAGCTACGAGTCCAAGCCACCGGTGCGCCTAAATGCCGGAGCCGCTAGTTTCCGGAGTCAGAAGTCCATGAACCAGGACTATCGACGCAGTGTCTCCCAACGGAACTCGCCCAGCGCCAATGGTGGTGGAAGTGGCAGCCACGAGAGCAGCAACAACTCGCCCAACAGTATTGTGGGCAGCCAGAGCAACAGTGCTGCCAACACGCCCAACGCAGCAGCCCCACCACCACCGCAGCCACAGCCCACGCTGGTTAGCCACACTGGAGGATTTGTGGTGTTGGATCAGACCACCGGAGCCGCCATGAATGCCTCGCCGCCATCGCTCTATGGCGGCGGCGGAGGTCCAAATGCAGGAATAAGTGGAGGAGCAGGTGGCGCTTCGGGAACGGCAGGCTCGAATGGTGGCCATCAGCCGGGTGGCGGCGGTGGCGCCCGCTCGCACATTCCCACTGCCCAGCTGCACCACAGTGCCGCCGCTGCCGCCGCCGCAGCTGCTGGCAGCCAACAGGCCACGGCGGCGGTGCTGAGCGGCGTGGCCGCTGCTGCCGCCCTCGGCGGCTACAATCCAAATGGGGCGTCCGGTGTGTACTTCAAGTATGGCCAGACGTACTTTGCCCATGTGAGTGATCGCTGAAAAACATAAATGCCCACTTTTACTAATAAATTTATATTATATTGCAGCCCTCGGTGGCCTTGCCCAACAGTCGACGATCTCCGTCGAACGATATCCGGCCTCAAATGGCGCAAGTGGCCGGCATGTATCCCACAATGATGATACAAGGTGAGGACAGCTTCTAAGAAACCCACCCTCCCTGCTCTTATGTTGTCACAACTTTGATTAATAAATTTGGAAATAAAAACAAAGCTAACGACTTGCATGCATCACTTCCAGCGCGTCATCCCAGTCGCCATCCGAACCCGAACTACAAAGGTTCGCGTCCGCGGTAAAGCCTGCCGGAAAACCGATATAGGATACCCAAACAAAGCAAAAACTACATACACATAACGGCATACCTAAGATAAATATAAATAGCATCCTAATCTAGTGGAACATAACGTAGTTGACAACATAAAACCAGAGGAAGTGGACCGGACAAACGGAAGGAATGGAAGAGCAGCGCAGGAGGAGAATAGAACTCGTCGAGTGCTGGCCGCAGAGTTGTCGGGCACCATGGTAGCAGCTGGCGAGGAAGGGGGCGTGTCAGGGACTCAGTCACCAATTCACCAGTAAACCAAACCAAACTATCCACACACCATGAACACCACTTGAGAGCCGGGGAACGAAACAGAGCAAAGCCATCACTGTTATCTGTTATCTTCCGCAGCAAGCGATGGGAAAGGGGGGAACCGACAAAGCATAGCATATAGCCTCTATAGTTAAGGAGCATTGTACGGATATAGGTACAATAACTGAACCGCTACAGAAAGAAAGAATTGAATGCTGTATATTTTGTGCCATTACAAATAGTCTTTAATAAAACAACAAAATCGAGTACCCGGAGAAGCAATAAATGAACAGACACACACAACGACGCCCCCCAAAAACGGACTTTCGAACTGAACACTTGACGGATACGTAACTTCCACTCCCCTTCTCAAGCATAACATAGGATATTCAGGTAGACTTTAGTTTCGAGAAGAGAAGTTTCTAGAGATGGAATGGAAAACCTCAGTTTGCACGCTAAAGCAAGAGAATCTCCCGGAATTCTCGAATACTATTTTAACCTCACTTACTGCAGAGCTGCTACCAAAAAACCAACAGTTGTTTTCCAAATTTCAAATATCGCCTTGCTTTGGTGTGCTTAATTGAATGCGTTTTAATTATGTTAGAAATCTCAACCGAAAGCAGAAGCGTGAACAGAAACTCCATCAACCAAACGACAGACCGGACAGCCTGGCCCTCTGGACCCAAGGATCCCGAAATCTGCCGCCAGAATTGGGGCGAGTCTTATATCTAATTTTGTTCAGCAAAATTCGTGAAAAGCTCTTCGACACACGTCTCGACACAGCCACTAAATCTGTTTATTTAAGACCTATAACTTCTACAACTAAAATACGTCTATAATTTAGCGAGTCAATTATTATTATTTTGTAATTTTAATTAATGAAAATTTGTTAAATTTGATTTTTGATTTGAATTTTTGCCCTATTACGTTTATGTTCTTTCGAAATAGAATTTCCGTTTAATTTTCTGTTCCTTAATGCAAAGAAGCTGCAGCTAAAATTCGTTATTACTCGTAAGCAAAATAAAAACAGACAATGGAGTGCGATCAGTAGAAGATGGAGAAGTCAAGCAGCTATACATTTATTGTTAAACAAAATAATTAGCTTAGCGTGTAACTACATATGTATATGTACCATCTAATAATATATAGGCAAGTGAAAAGAAAAGAAAAGAAAAGAATACAAACAAAATGCGAAAATCGAAAAGTATAATAAAAAAGAAACCACATGATTAGTTAAAGTTAAAACTTGTGTTGCCTCCTCTTTCCGTTCTTACTCTATTTATTGACTTTCCACAGCATCTGGTTATGATTTTCCTCATTTCCGCTTTTGTACAACGAACTAAACAAGCAATGGCAACTTCTCTCGCCCGCTCGCTCGGATCTTCTAGAACTGCATGTCTAAATGTACATAACAATAATTTACACAAATCAGAAACGCGACTACGAGTATATACAGATATATACAATACATATAGCGTGTAAGTAGGTTAGTGCCGGCCAGTCTAGGGTTTTGGATCTGCCAAAAATCAACCAGGATATCTATCACCCAAACGGCAACGCTAGTCTCGCTCCAAAGCAATCGGTCATCTATCATTTTCGAATCCTGAAGCACTAAACATTAACATTATCCGATAAGTATGAATAGCTTTCGACTAAGGTGCGCTAGGAACTCAGCTTGATACTTGATACTTGATAACTCATATATAGCATTGTAGCCGATAACACAACACAACAGTACCAAATAAGTTAGTGAACAAAACTGCTCAAGATTCGAGTCTACGGCCCGAATGATACTTATTATTGTAAGCACCGAATCGTATTGTACCAGAAAACCACACAGAAAACGCTTTGTTGGCCAGTCCCGCGCCAGAGTAAGGAAATTAGAGTGCCAGGATCGGATCAGTAGCTAGATCGGAGGTCAGTATCCTGGAGTATCGAACATTTGCTCCTGTTGTGCATTTCTTTGTTTGTTGCTCTGTTTGTTAAAGAAACCACAAAAATCGTTGACGACTAAAGAATGTTGAGAGGGTTAGGAGAAAGGTAGGGATAGTTGGGGAAATGGGAATATGTGCAAGCGATGGCTGGACAGGCGCGGAATATGTTAAACAATATACTATTATTATTATTACTGCATCATGATAATTCGGTCTAATTGGTAAAGGCAACAACTGTAGCTCCAAACCGCGACATCCAAAAACCAGAAACCACAGCAACCAGCAACTCGAACAACCAAGCATGCAATGAGATAAAGACACAAAAAAATGGGACGAGGGCGGCGTTTTTACCGACGAGGATAACTCTAATGATAATGATGATGGTAATGATAATTATTATTAAAAAAAAAAAACAAAATCCACAAACCAAAAAAATGTATTTATTTATTTTAATTTATATATACACTAGAGAGTTATTACAAATATATATATATATATACATAATGTATAAGGAGAAAGAACAAACAAAATGCGTTTGCAATGGGGGAGCGAATCAAACGATTGCATAACTAACCTATCCTTCTTTACAGGATTTTTTTAAATACAAATTGTGAAATATTCCCTTAACAAATTATTAAGTTCTCCCAAAGTTATTCATAATATAGGCTAAAGGTTATCTTTCCCTCAGGAACATTCAACATAAATTTTCACTGGCCAAACAGCTCAAGTTGGCCAATGATTTATGGACTATGAGAACGCATTGGACACTCGCTTACCACCACAAAATGATGTCCTTTGGCACATGTTACCACACAAAAACGGGCCATAAAACGAAACTTGAGCAAACAGGCGCTGGCCAGGAGTTGTGCAAACAGCCGGGAGGGAACTGGCTATATGTAGGTGCATTTAACCATCTATTAAACGTTGTCCACTCCATGGTTCTAGCCCCAGGCAATTAAGACATATTTTAGGGGTTGACCAGTGGATCTTAACATCTTCATAACACGCGCGACTGCGACACAAAGCCGAAAAAGGTAGCCACGGAAAATCGAACATGCCACCAACAGTTTTCCGAAAGACCTGTCCCAAAAACCCAACCAACCGACCAACAAAAATAACTGAAAACGGAGCCAACAAATTACCCTGAAATTTTCAGCGATCATAGAAGATGAGCACTGGGAGAAATTCTTTCTTTACAAGCTGTGTAACTTCACCTATTTAATAACTTTCTAACTCTTTAAGGGCACATATATTTTCCCAGTGCAACTTCATCTTCTATGAAGAGAGAGTTTCTTTTGGTCATCCCTTCGATCTTATCGCCGCGATCGGTATCTGCTTGGAGGCCCAGAACATAAATCTGCCACCAAAATGGGCAGATCCAGAGGGAGAGGCCGAAGAAACCAAACCCAGAACCCAAACCCGAAAACCAGCCACTGCGACAGGTTGCAGCTCAATAAAGATCCAAATAAATATAATATCGCTGGTCTATGAGCCGAACAATGGGAGATATGAGAAGGATGTGTTCATTTAGGGTTAGGGTTCGCGGGTTCCAGTTCCATTTACCTGCCCGGGTTTCAACCTGTTCGAGGGCCAATTCGAAGGCGGTCGAAATCAAATGGCCAAGGCTTTTGTAAGCGGGTGACATTTAAGAATTATGGCATGTAAATGGAAGGCATTCCCGGAACGCCGATGCGTTGACAGCATCTCTTTCAGAAACCCCAACCATCGGATTACTTTTTGGTTCGGGGGGCTACTGTTAATCAATTTAGAGCCTCGAGGGTCGAGTTATTTTTATTTCTTACCAAAGTCAGATGCGGTCCAGGATAAGCAAAAGGCTGCGCTTCGATGTGCTGATTAATGGGCGATAGTCAAAGGTATTAGGGAAAATATGCAGATATGATTTTAATTAAGACATTTCCCTTTTAGTTTGGATTCAAATGCAGATATTTTTATGCACTATAGGGCAATGGTATGAAAAAGTTGCAAAATTGCATGTTAACTGGATCATTTTGTCGGTTTAATGTTTAATCTTATTGTTGTATTTCTTCTACGCGCTCTATTTCCTGTAATTCCCAGTTTTCAGAGCGCTTTTTTTGCGGCACCCCACGGGGCGTATGCGTGTTAAAGCTACCAGCTGCTGTCGGACTTTTGGCTGCCTTTTGATAAATGCACCGCTATTAAAGTGCCGCCTTTGTAATGCGGAAACATCAAAGTGCACTTACACACACGCACTGCAAGGCAAACATTTGCATTCACACACACGCAGATACACACTGACAGAAAGCCATAAAAATCACTTTGTAGCCATGGAGGCGGTGCATCAGCGCAAACTATGCAACAACAACAGCGAGGAAAAGTGCAATGCAATCAATTCAAAGGGGCGAAAGGAGAGCGGAAAATGCAGTGGGCGGGGAAAGTGGGGGGTGTGAAATTACACTTGAAAAAATATGACCAACTTGCTGACAAAATGGAAATTAAGCAACAAATGCCAATTCCCAAAGCAGTCTGCAGGTTTTATGACAGATATTTCTATAAATTCTTTACTTAAAGCTTATTTCCATTTATTTAAGCTTAAAGATGTGTTAAATTTTTGTCAGTGCATTGACAGGAGAACGAGAGCCAGCAGACAGCAGCATTTAATCCTGCAAAAAAGGCATTGCGAGGCAGCATAAAATGATGTTAATCCTTAAATAACGTGAGCAAAGCGAAAAGCGGAGAAAAAGTGGTAAAAAAAAACGGGGGCAGGCAAGAGGATTGGCGATGGAGGAGGTGGTGGAGGCCACTCGACTGGATGATGGCGACAGCCAAATGCCAATTGAATGCCAAGCGGCTTTAAGAGACAGCCCACGATCAAAGAGACAGTGAATGAAAAATGGTGCAAAGTAATGGTTAAAGTGCTCGGAATGGAAATCCTCAAGGGGATCGGTGGATGCACATAAAGCTTAAACTCGGGCTTAAATCAAAGGATAAAGGGGACAATGGAGTAACTGGAGTAACTTCAGGAGTTATTTAGCATCAAGGTATCATAAATTAAAGTACTTTCTTTAAAACTAATTGTAGTTATGATTCAGCAATATTAAAAAGAAGTATTTTTGTTAAAGCCATTTAATTGTATTTTAAATAAAATAAATTGTTTTTTAACTTCAGTCTGCTGCGCTATCATATTTGGCATGCCATCACAAACAGCCAACAGAAATGAAAAATATTTAACCGAAAAGAGACCAGCATCCACTGGCAACAACCCACTTCCCCTCCATCAAGCGGTTTGACCCCAAAAAAGTCAAGTGCGGCGGAGCTCGAGTTCCGTTTTCCCACTTCCTTACTTCCTCCCTCGATGTTCGGGTTTTTCCTGGGCTTTTACTCACTCAGGCAGCAACAAAGTCAGCAGGAAAAGCTGAAATGACAGCAACATCAGTGGAAGTTATGGTGGAAATTATAGTAACAACAATAAATTTACTTAAAGAAGCATTTGCGGCAGTAACAGCAGCAATTGTATTGAAAGATACAAAAATGCAAGGGGAATCTTAAGTGGAAACATCCTGAGTAAAAGCAAAAGAGCTGGAAGCAACATAGGAGCAACATCTGTTTCAGTAACATCAGCAACATGACAAGTTACAACTACAACATAAGCAACATTTGTAGCTCCTCCAGGCAAAAGTAACCACAGCAGTGAAATGTTTCATAGGAAAAGCTGTTACAAAAGATACTGCTTTAGAAAGAACAAAAGATACAGTAACAGCAGCAACAACATCGATAGCACCAGCAACATGACAAAAATTCCTCCGAGTAACAGCCATATCAGTAGAAATGGCATCCCAGGCAGCAGCAACATCGTCACCAGAGCAACACCCACCCAATTCGCGCGACGATTCCACTCCGAGTTTCGACTCGATTCAAGTGGCCAAGTTGGCACGCGCCGGCGCACTCAATTGGTGCACAGGCGGCGCGGACTGGGAAAGCACTCAAAATGGGGGACACCACTGCGGAACTCGTTATGCGGGGCGCAAAGGGGCGTGGCCAGGCGGGCCAATCACCACCATTCCCGTTGCGCCGACGACAGATGTGCGCTCAAAAACCAGTTGAGCGGGTTCTCGAGTCGAGTTTCGAATGGGACTGACTGGTGGTTGTGGTTGTGCGTACGCCACGGCTACGGCTGGTTCATCATCATACCTGTGGTGGTGGCGGGCCATGCCATGAGCATATGGAAACCGGGCGTGAGGCGAGCCAGTTGAGCACCACCACCAGATCCCTGAGCTCGAACCCCGAGCGCCGGCAGTTAACGCAGTGGCCTCGAAGCTGTAACAACATCTCGCGTCCGCTCGAACCGCTCGATCCGCTCCGCTCCGTCACGAGAAAAGCGAGAAGCGCTGAGAGTATCTGCAGTGAAACGTGTTATCGTGATAAGGTTCTACGAGTATTCCATGCCATAAGGTGTCGCACATTATTGTATTGAAATCGAAACGCAACATTCGCCGTCGGCTGAGAAAGTGAACTGTTATCGAATGTGCTAATCAAAAACGAAAAATGTTGCAAGCGCCTGCAAATTGATTTCTATCTCGGATATGCGAATTTACACTGGTTATTAATAGATCTGGTTTAAGAATACGATTATATAAGCATCCTATGCAGACGACGGCTTCCGTGGGACGCTTGACAAACTGATCAAGTCGTCGTCGTTATCATCTATATCTCCTCATACTGGCTGCGATCGGGCTCGATTTCGATTCCCAGGCTAAAGCTGGCGACAGATTTTCGAGCAAGATACTTGGATTAACAACCGCCAAAATTGTGGAGGCAATTAAAATGAAGGTGAGTCTCGTGATTGGTATATAAAAATAAAGAAAATGTCACAGTAAACAAGTGGGATAAGTTTGTAAATATGGGAGGGGAAAAGAGTTATAATTATTTGAAACAATTCACATTTTATATTGATTGTAAAAAATCAATTTTATTGCAAGAGGAAAGTAATCAACCTTTGTATTAAATATTTCTACATTTTGTAGAAATACTATGGCACATTTTTATAGTTAGTCTTTAATATTCTTTATTCTCTATTAAATTAGCCTGTAAATGTTGCATGTTCCACCCGTATTACTCGGCGTTTGAGCTTTTTGTTTGCACACCCCCTCAAAATGAAGTTTCTGCTTTCCTTTTTAATTGCTGGACATAAAGTCCAGACCCCGAGTGGCCCACAAATCAGTTTTTTATGTAGAGTTTCCTAGCCCGCTGCGAGCATTTTGGGCCAGAAAACGCAACAGGCGGCGTTTGCTCGGCCGGAGTTAAGACAAAAACCGGAGCAAAACACTTCCAATTCAATTCGAAAAAGCCAGCACACTAATAACCGCTGGAAAACGATGAGTTTCCAAAAATATGGAGACGACACAGGGCGGTGAATATGAAAAGCACACAAATCGCACAGTGGGGTTCCCTTCGAAAACACTCAGCGAATAAAGCACAGATCGCAGCCCACACTTTTGGGTATTACTCGAATATTGGCTGTGAAATGAAGGCTGATATTCGGATGTATCTGCAACCAAACCCCAAAAATCGTATTCAACTTGGCCTTTTTTGTTTTTGTGTTGTATCTTTTCAAGACATTGCATTGATCGTGTCGCCTAGATGATGTTGCTCAATCCCTTGTTCATTCAACAACACACACATTTTTTGGTTTTTGAATTTCGAATTTGATTTTGACTTTGATTTTATTTCATACCCAGTCCGAAAACGTTTAATCGATTTTTACACCCGCTGTGCGACGGGCTTTTTTTGTTGTGTGTGAACCACCCACAGGATTTTTGAAAAATATTCGCCATGAGTCTGCAGAGAATCGATCATGATTTATGCTCGCCGATGATCGATTTGCCATGGCTTTGTTCGACGAGCATAATTTTCATTACCATAGCAAATTGGACAAGGTGCTGACGCTTATTGCTCTGCGATATAATTTTAATCGCCCGATTTTATTCAGCTAGATTTCTATACTTACCACGGTCATAGGGGGAAAAATCAGATCAGCGGGGCATCCGCTTACATCTCGAATCCCCGATAAGTCCAGAACACAAATGTCAACAGTTCTGAGGTGCCGTCGATGGTCATGGGGCAAGGGGCACGGGGGATTCTCGGCGAGAGACCTTTTCTTGACATCATCGATCTTGACCCGGCCCAGATGTTGGTGGATCCCCCCTGCACATATCGCCGCCCCGCTTTATCATCCAAATCCAAATCCGAAAATGACGCCACTAGGCGCTGCCTTATGAATATTCAACAAAGTATGGAGATGGAGTCTTTTTTCCCTGCTCTTAGGTAGTCAGTCGGAGAAAGAGATATAAAAGAGGCATAAATATTTAAGCGTTTAAATGTCGAATGCCTGCGAAGCAGCTATAAAAAACGTATATATACATATTTCAATAATCGATTTTTCATTAATAATTCACAAGAAAATTGAAAGATTGGAAAAAACTAAACCTCCCATAAATACATACACCAAAGATGTTTTTTGTGTAAGAAGTCGTTGACGCCTCCATTTGCGGTTTGATTGGGTATTTGGAGGCGAACTAAAAAAACAGAGTGATTACAGAGATCTTAGGATAGAGCCTTTGACTTTCCATATCTCCATCTACTTATTAGCTTTGAGTGTTTAACAAAACACCTTTTGAGGATTACACGCCTAACTCCATTGTCCCATAATCCCGCACAAGAAACCGAAAAAAAGGAGCGCGTGCCGATGGCCAAGATTTTCCTGCTTACCAAAAGGATGTTTTGCAAAACCAGCTGCCTGGCCAGCGGTCAGCAGATTTTTCAGCAAGCCCCCTAATAATTGGATTCCCAAACAAAGGACATTCTCGAGAGTGTCCTGTGACCACTGGGCGAAAATGCCTAATTGTCAACGCTGACAAGAAGTCTACGCCTCGGTTCTTGTCTCCTTGGGAAAACAATGGGCAAACGGAAAATGCATCTTGACTTGAGCCAATTGCCCCGATCAGGGACAAAGAGAAACAAATATCACACCTTTGTTTTGGGCCTCGAATCCATGTATGTACGTACATACCTATTGACAATAGATGCCAGAGTTCCTGGTCAGTTTTCGGTCGGGTTGCGCATGCGAATTGCAGGAAGAGATCGCCGGGTAGATGTGTCAAAATCGCAGCAGCATTTTTAGCAGGTAAATGCGAGAAGTCCCCTTCGAATGAATATCGAATGCAGGAGGCACAAGAGGTCCTCACAAAACCGCACAATGGAAGGCGAGTCGAGTGTCTTGCCATTGTTCGTTCGAGTGCATCCACAAAATAGTCCTTAAAGGACGCTTAGTTGGCCTACAAATGATGCATGGCCCCTGGGCCTGTAAAATTGTAAAATGCCACAAATCATTGCCACTCCTGTCTGCCGGCAACTCAAAAAAAAAAAAGAAATCAAGGAAGATAGAGACCCAAACCCGCCCCTGGAATTTACGAGCCAACCCCTAAAAGCAAACCATTCGATTTGGATTTCTGGCAAAAAAATTCCAATAAATAAAATAAATGTCCTTTTGCCAGTTTGTCGCCTGAAAATATTCGCATTTAATTGCTTGACAATTGCAAATTGGCCAAAAAGGAATCGTTTTCATATTACAAACTGTAGTTCGCTTGATATAAAATTTATCTCACATTTTTAAAAGAACTTGATTTTATATAAAATGTATAACACTTTCTAATATATGTAAGGCTATAAATTGATTCGTTCTTGCCACTTTGTCACCGAAAAAAATTTGTTTTTAATTGCCTGACAATTGCAAATTGAGCCGATAGAGGATTTCAATACCATTTTATCGATGGCATCTACGAACAGTAGCCAAAGTGATTAGTTTTAGGGAAGCGAAACTAGTTTAGAACCTCTTTGCCGTTTGAAACCCACCGCTAAAATCATTCAAAGTCACCCAAATAAATTATCTGCTCGAACTTTGGCGGTGGCCCACAAAAAACAACTCCGCTCTTGATTTATTGGCCCACAAAAAAAGGGGGGACAGAAATACAATGGCCAAAAGCTGGAAACTGAAATATGAAAATATTATATGTGTAATTTATGCAAAATGCAGATTTAGCTAATTAATTGTGGCCAATGCTCAATAAAAAATAAGAAATCAAACACGAAATCCCCCTAAAAACTCCGCACAAAGATGAGCTGTAGTAAAAAAAGGCAGACGACGACTCGAAATCAATAAAAGCCCAACTTATTGATGTTTAGTGGCTGTGACATGTTGACGAAAAGACAAAAGCATTTGGGATTTTCGGTTTCGGATTCACTCGATGCTCGGCGAGTCCCCAACTTTATGATGAATGCCTTAAAAATGCCAAAGAAAAAGATACATATTCAAAATAAAAAGCACGAAACAAAAACAAGAGAACGCGAAAAACGCGTGTCGAAATCGTTTGAGATACTTTAAGAGAACTTCGTTACGGCGATTTTCTCTCCCTATACTTTGAGTTTTGAGCTCTATTTGCACAACTGCCGCCCGCTAAATTTATGCAAAAAAAGAACAACATTATTGTGGCAAAATAAAAAACAAAATAATCTTAATTGATAAAAAATGGCAAGCGAAATGTTTGCCGTACTTCCAATTGCGAGGGTAGCTACACCCATAAGCTCTGAATTTCCAGCTTGATGCAAATGTTTTATTGAAATTTATTGCCCAACAAATTGCATAGCCACAGGGCGCTGTATAAAACACAGTTTATGCATTCGAAATAAATTCGATGCAGATTATCTCTAATTAAGAGTTAATAAATGTGCAAGATCGGATCTCGATGGAAACATAGGAGCTGCATAATTTCATTTGGCATCAAACTATTGTATTGCCATGAATATAGATATAAGCTGATAACAAATCTGTGGTTATAAAAAAGGGTTATCATATATATAGAATACATATTAAACTTTTAATAATTTCACCTAGTAATAGTTACCCTTGTCAGCTCTCCAATTAAAAGTATATAATAAATGCAAGTGGCTATAAATCTGCGGTTATAGAAGAAGTTCTATTCTGACTCCTCTCCACATTACCATATAATGCGACCTTATCAATTCAGAAGACAAAAGCCCGAAACTGTCGCGACATATATAGTATAATTTACAAGTTCGTTTCGAATCGAAGACAGCTGCCGAAAGCCGCAAATGATTAAAACACGAAACAAGTTCAGGAAATCGCTGGTATCCAAATCAAAGAGTTTACCTGATAGATACTCATGTGTAGATGAAACAGAGGGCCCAGAAGCAAATCGAAGAGCCATTTTCAGTTTGCCACTGTCATCTGAATATTTAGTTTATTTTGTGTTCGGACTCCTTGGTTTATGTTTTTGTTTAGTGTTTTCGGAATGTCGTCGACGCTGGTCGTTCGCTTTGAAATTTAATATCGAAACGTTGTCTATGCAAATGAACATTGCCACCTGTTTATGTTTATGGCCAGTGGAAATGGCAGGCCGAGAAGCTGGGGCTGAAAGCTGGAAGCCGAGCTCCCAAAACGGTATTAGCTGCATAAGTCGGGCGATCTATCAGTCGCGATCCAGAAGATCTGGCGGGGATTCTCGTTCTCCGAGTGGATGATCGTCAGCGGTGGAAAACGCGTGAGAACGATGCCCCCCGTATGCAAATCACTTTTCGACCTCAAAAGCCCCGCTTCGTAGCCCCGGACAAAATAAAATATACGAAAACTAAAACGAAGAAAGTATTAAAATGAAATTTATCTCGTATGCGAGCAGTCAACAGTTATAATAAAACGCGGCTGGGAGCGCACACAAAAAAAGGCCGGTGTTTGCCAACAGCAACATCTCCAACGAAATGGCTGTAAAAAGTCAACCAGACCAGTCCCAAAGAACCCAGATCCCAGAACACAGAGCTCAGAGCCCAAAACGATCCCATCCCATCTCGATCCGATCCGATGCGATCCAAAACCCGGAGAGATCATCTCGCGTTGAGTTCAGTTTTGTGTTTTGTAGTGTAATAAAGTGCGACATTTTAAGTCGAAGCTGCTCTTTGGGCCATAACTTGTCAACACTGGAATTGTGGGATACTGGGGTAAATTACACTGAGAAAAATACACGAAAACAAACTTAAAAGGTGCCTAAGGCCTCAAAAGGTTTACTGTTTCTGTCTGTGAACAAAATATATCTTTGTAATAACTTTATAGTAACTTTTATAGACTTTGGCAGTTCTTATTGATCCAACTTCTTTCAGTGTAATTTACACACCTAATATATACCCCCGAACCCCCTTTTTACCCAGATCAACCGAGGCTTCGTCATCGTCAGAATCCCAGAAACCGAAAAGTTAAAAAAAAGAATGATATAAAGTGATATAAAACTTTTTATATATGCATATATAAAGTTTATATTTTAACACAGCTTTTTTCGTTTCGGCTCTTGGCGTTTTAACGATCGGTTGTATATTATCTTTAATAGATATTTCATTTGCATTTTAGTTACTTTTCGGCAATTGTCAATTAGCCACTTAGCGGCTCAAATTGAAAACTGACAGCTGCAAATCGAAGGGCTTTTCTTTTCGATATTTTTTGTTGGCTGTCGAGAATATTGGCTCTTTGTTTTGGGCCCATAAAAACGTTGGCGACTTTGGCTCGCAGCCATTTGGCCGTAAAATATTTTACGATGTTACGCCAATGTTAGCCCCACAACTCGATGCCCTGTACCCCTGACCCTTCCTGCCGCCCAATAGTCCACGCCTTTCCCAGATTCCCGGATGAATCCACCGACGAGTTGTCTGCCATCATAATATTTGCCTAGGCTGAGAGGCTCCACTGTGGATTTGGAGCTCCAGGGAGGGAGGGAGGTGCAGTGGAGCTGTGTGTGCGTGTGATGTGCGAATATGTTGTGAAAATTGAATGGCATATGCACATTTTGTCGCCAGTGATAAAATTTAATAACGCTGATAAATTTAGCAAAAACACGCTGGACCATTGACATAAAGCGGTAATTAAGTTTGCCGGAGAGATGCACAAAGCAACAGTAACGCACTCGTAGTTGGACAGGTTTGCCTGAAAGTGCAGTAGGTATTCGATAAAAAGGAAAAGGTAACATATTAAGAACATACTTTCAAAACATGTCCATGAAAATGGCAAATCATGGCTAAAAAAGGCTTGTAGCTGCCCATATTGATATCTGCTTTGTTGACATACTTTGAAAGCCTAGGATAACTTAGTCAGTGCGCACTGTATTCCCATAGAAATGCATTCCCTTTTCATCTCTGTGGCCGTTTTTGTTGGCTGCCCAGTTATAGCAGCCCATTAATTTGATTGGATCAATGGGCGCGACAACAGCAACAAAAGCTATAGAATATATACATATGGATATGTATATAAATGGAGGAGTATATGGACCAAAGGAGTGAAAGAGTTGGTCCACGACATTACCATTAACCGCTTGCCGATGAAATATTTGTAAACATTTAGCCAATTTATGGAGCGTGCTCGTATTATGGATATGGATGCTTTTATTCCACCTTTTTTTCTGTATTACTTTACTCCAGATCGTGGGCGTTTGTTGGCCGCTTCCATTCATAAAGAGCAGTTCGTGGTGCCATTAAATAACAATCAGATACGAAACGATGATCCCAACTTAACGCCAAACAAACGCCGACGTGTTAACTTTTTGGTAGTCATATTTTAGCATAATTCAATATATTAGGGCCCACGCAACGCGGGATAACACAAAAAAGTAGCTCTAATTAAAAAGCGATACGCCTTTTTGGAAAGTCAGCAAGCAACCAAAATATATATTTATTTGACAGACGCCCGTTGAAAATTTTCATGGCGCATAAATCAGCTAAAAAAAAGAGTTTACACAATAAAAATATTGGAAATAAACCGAGCAGCCTTCGCTGCGATTTGTTGTTGAAAAGCAGCTTAAGTCGAGAGATCGAAAGGCCTTAGGAAAACATTTGCCAAAATCCGTTCAAGTGACAAGTGGCCAAGTTGTTGTTATAACTGCTTCGATATCGGCCAAAAAGATATGTCCATTGTGGTTGTCTGCTATCAAGCGGCTTTTGTTCGCTTGTTTTTCCATCTATCTATGTATCTAGCTATCTGTCTTTTTTTGGGAGCACAACATTCTCACGGTGGATAGAAAACGCAAGGAGATGACAAGTCACAACCGGAGAGAAACCAATTGAGTGCCAAGGGCTTTTGTCATCAAACCAACGATCCATCCATTGATATAGCAATCGATATTGGTTCGGTAGTCCCTCCGATGATCGCTCAATTTGCGCAATGACGTGAAAGATTCAAAATTCGGAAGGTAATCGATCTTCTAGGCGTGTCCCCACCTATGTATCTTTTCGAACCAAAGATGATACAGTTCTCAACGCAGCCCAGCTACTGGTTGCAATATCATCTTTTCTTTTTTTCTGAACACCTTGCTGGGGCAGATATCTCTATCTATGCATATCCCTGTGGAATGGGTAGAATTATAAACTTTATTGCATACCCTTCATGTGTCTTTTATAGTTCTGTCTTGGCCTTTTGTTTTTCCCACTTTTATACGACTGCCAGCCGGGGTTATTTACGACATTTCGAGCCAAAAGTTGCAAGGTGCAAGTTTTAAATTGTGGAATTTTTATGAGGGCCTCGCCTGGCCTGCGTAGTGTGCTTATATAACATTGGGTATTCATAGCAAATAATAACAATAAAAGGCACAGAACTAGCCACGGTCCCACAGATAACCGGCGAGATCTTTTATCGCACATTGTAACCCGCAGAGATCCGGCGAATTCATCATCTTCTATCAATTCTGAAAATCTTTGCCACTTCAGCCTGCCCAGATGGGGGTTTTTAATTTGACTTATATCTATCTTATAGATGTGTATCCTTAATAGTACTGACACACTTTAAATCCGCTAACATCATTAGGCATCTGATAAAAAAAGGTATTTGCTCATCATCCAAATCCATTCAGCATTTTTTTGGCCTACTAAAGCCATTTTCCGCACTTTATTCTGTCACCCAGTCGGGAAAGTTTCCACGAATTCTAAGCCCACAAGAAACCCATTTTGAATTCATGGGCAGATTTGTGCAACTCGCATTGAAATGCGCACACAACCGCAAAAGGCTCACGAGACACTCACGAGTAAATTACAATGGCATGTACGCCAAAAATGCCACTTCAAATGTGTCCTTCTGCCCGATTCCCTGCCCCTCTCCCCTCCTCTCACCCCTCGGCCATCCATCCGCCTATTTTGTCCTTCTGACAACTGACATATTTTCAAAAGTGGGCATAGACATGACAACAACAACAACAACAATTGCATGTGTATAACCAACAAGCTGCAGGGAATTGGAAGTGCGATTTCGGGTCTGAGACACTGCGAGAAATGTATTTAAATATATCTAAATTCCCAAGAGCAATCGTAGCTTATTTAAGAAAATATTGTACTTAAAACTCTGTGAATATTCGCATCTACAAATATTTGAAATATTTAAATGTTTTATTTTTCATGTGCGCATATTTCCAAACCAATTGTTTTGAGTGCATTGAAGTCACTGTCTCAGCCTCCGTTTTTGTGTGTTAAAACGGGCGTTGGGAAAACAAATTGCTGAAAACACCCCTCGTACCGCTTCCCTTACCTTTCCTTACGCCACCCCACCCCACCCCTCCACAATTTTCCCGGCAGTATTCGGCCTTGTTGTTGGTTGTGTTTTTCGGGCGCGCAATGTGAAAAGTTAAACGAAAGTGACAGGCGACGCCAAAGAGGAGGGATGTGGGTTTGGGATTGGGACTGGGATGTGGTAGATATGGCAGAGCGCAGGCTCGTCCAGGGAAAATCGGGTGGTTGAGGGGCATTTGTGGGCATGGTGTGGTATCTATGGGTCGGGGGCTTGACTGCCGACTACCGCTATTAAACGTGTCACATATACACGGCGGAGTTGAAAAGTTAAATGGCAGCGGCTGCGCGTTCAGACGGCCATGTTAGGATGTAGTTATTTAATGTCCACGGAACACGCACAGATACAGATACAGATGCAGATACAAGCTCACATGTTGCTCATTTTGATGGTGGCCATATTGCATATTTCGGTCGGCCGCAACCCCCCTTCAAACGCGGGCCATACTAGTAGATACATTTGTATCTGATAGTTTGCGGCCTGTCATAAATTATTCTCATAGATATCTATTACCCAAGGGGTATGCTCTCGGTTATGCGCTGTTTTTTCTTGAGCTCTGCGCTTCGCTTCGGCATTGTCTTATTAATTGCCTTAGTCGCAAATGGCGGGCCCTTTGATCGGGTTATAGTCACGGCCAAAGGTTTTATCTCGTATTTATTTGTATTTATTTTCCGGCGGCAACAGAAGAAACGAATTCGTCAGCTAAGTTAACAACAAGTTGCCATAAGTTAAACGACAATTATTTGTGTCTACAATTGTTTTCTCAACGCCAGTTACCAACAAACAAAAAAAATAAAAAACTGCCAGCATGTATTTTCCCTGCCATTTTTGATTAATGGAAAAACTTCGTTTCGCATTTCCTTGCCTGTTGCGTTAATGAATGAAAAGTACATAACCGCAACGCCGACCATTAATTAAACGCTTCAAGTACTGCATTCAATTCTTTTTATTTGAGCGTTTAAAATTCATCCCAAATTGCACATCATAATCAACAATAACCAGATCGAGCAATTGAAATGTTTTTCAATCAAAAGAAAGATAATGAGAAGGCATTAACATCGATTGAAGTGTTCTTTGATGGGCGACCAAAGGGGGATAAGTAAATTATTCCAGTTTAAAATTATAAAATATATTTTCAATATTTAGTGGGTAACTTTTCCAGAGGGTTTTTTCTATGTAAATAATATATGCATATTAAAAAGTACATTTTAAATGCATTGAAACCAACCGGATTTACTTTCACTTCTTATCTTATCTTCGCTTGATTTATTTACAATTAAGTAACAAATTATTTTGGACACTTTAGATATATCACTTGCAATAAATTCACAACAAATAATTCAACTTTGCTAAAAATATTCTCAATTGCATTTTTGCTTCAACTTTAATTTTATTTTGGCACCTTTTGAGTACCTAGTGACATAAATTTTGAAAAATATATTTACGGATCACATATCAATTTAAATTTTATACATGCAGTCGGTCGAAATTCCCATTTCATTATACACTTGTTGAATTTACCCGCCTTAATTAATTAATAATGCAATGCAATGCAGATTTTGCAGCCGTTAAAATATTTGTTGAAATCAACACTTTACGCTCAGCACTAAAAAATCAATTAAGAAAGCCACAATCTAAATAATACGGCTAATACGGCGGATTATTTTTCGCTTCGGTCTCTTTTTTGTACTTTATGAAACGCAATAAAATTTGTTGGAAACACTCATTTAAATCGGCGTAACATGCAGGCGATACATTGAA
The DNA here is from genome assembly GCF_016746395.2 of Drosophila simulans. Classification (NCBI taxonomy): domain Eukaryota; kingdom Metazoa; phylum Arthropoda; class Insecta; order Diptera; family Drosophilidae; genus Drosophila; species Drosophila simulans. The sequence goes on from NC_052522.2 coordinate 3,807,155, forward strand.
TATTCATAAGATCGATCTTCGGATGGGTCGATAAATTTCACATTTTGGGGACTTCGGAGTGAAGCAGTTGCCGTCGCAGCCACAATAACACTGATATCGCCAACAACAATTAGCATAACATTTTTAAATTTATGGTTCAATTTTTGAATAAGAGCGAATCGGAGTCGAAAAAATCGAAAACGAAAACAAAACAAATCGCCGCGCGAACGAAACTCGTCTTTTGTGCGGCTATTGAAATTTGTTAATATACATAAGTTAAATGCTGCAGCTAAGAAATAAAACAGAAGCCGCCGGGACATTTGCCAGATTTATTGAACGATTTCATTTGAAGGCACAACAAAAGAAGAAACAAATCCGACGGGCGCTACGATCTCAGATCAGATCGCATATGTAGCTAGCTAGCTTTTCGTATTTCAGACTTGATCCGGTTCTCAGGTCTCTGTGTGATAATAAAAAGAGTCACCAGAATTTGCATAGAAAACTTGTCCCACACACCCAATGCTGACCACGATTTTCATTTTATATTCCCGCTCTCTTCCAGACTGAGCTGCGTTCCTGCGCAGCGTGCGGGGAGCCCATCTCGGATCGGTTCTTCCTGGAGGTCGGCGGCTGCTCCTGGCACGCTCACTGCCTCCGCTGCTGCATGTGCATGTGCCCCCTGGATCGCCAGCAGTCCTGCTTCATCCGGGAGAGGCAGGTGTACTGCAAGGCCGACTACAGCAAGTGAGTATAGGAAAAATATATATCTATAAAAATCTAGAACATAATACCAAGTTATAGTCCAGAAACATTTGCCCATGATTTTAATTGGATTTTCCATCGCTTGGAATTTCACTTCTTTTTAAAAAACTGCCCCCTTGAACTTTCGAAAAGTTCCAATTCATTTTCCAACTCGATTGTGTATGTGCACAAGTGTTTCCCGAATAGTTTCCCACACATCTTCTGTCCACCTGGTTAATTGTAATTGTAACAATTCGACAGCGTTTGCGACTTAATCCATAAAGTCAACAGCGACAAAGATGCGGCCAAAACGTAACGAAATGGAATGAAAACTTTTCGGGCAGAGAATGCAAGTTGCAAGCTAAAAAGTATCTGGCAGATACAAAAAATAAAAACAGAGCGGGGGAAACGTAGGAAAACGGTGTCGACGTCGAACGAAATGAAAATAAACAAACAGACGCGCCGTGAGATGCTGTAAAAATATTTATTTTTCAAGTTAAGAATTTTAAGTGTGCATTGCCCGATGGAGACATCATCCAGCTTCGGCTACACCATCGGCATCCCATCGCATCGGATCGCATTGGATGTGAACCCATCCCGAGAAAACCCATCACCAGGCACATCCGAGTCATGCTCCGGCCATACATTGTTGTGGCTGTTGTAAAAATAAGCTTAAAAGCTAACAATAAGCCACCGAAAGTTGCCGACTCATTTGGAAAAACGTTTGCCAGGGCAGGCACTTCCGCTTGGAAAGCGCTCCGGCATACAGGAAAATACTCAACCATATCGGATTGATAAAGATGCCTCCGTTTTCTCCCATATCTTAATGTGCATTTGATTCGAATTAAACATAATTTGCATCTGATACTACTACTTATTCTTACTTTTGAGTGAATATTGCAGCAGGTTGTGGTGTGCGCTTAATAGCTCATTAATTTTTTTGAACACTCACGATGTATTTTTTCAATTTTTATCACTTATTAAGCCCCACTGATTGCTATTTCCTCTCGTTTAATTGCAGAAATTTCGGCGCCAAGTGCTCCAAGTGCTGTCGCGGCATCTCCGCCTCGGATTGGGTGCGTCGGGCACGGGAGCTGGTCTTCCACCTAGCCTGCTTCGCCTGCGACCAGTGCGGACGCCAGTTGTCCACCGGCGAGCAGTTCGCCCTCATGGATGACCGGGTGCTCTGCAAGGCTCATTATCTGGAGACGGTCGAGGGTGGCACCACATCGAGCGACGGTTAGTGTTTTACTAGGGCTTTACTCACTACGAGTGCAGGCCTCCAATTGTACGAACAAAACTGGGGGGCATAAAAACAAGTTGGAAACATGCTGCACGCTTCAGCGGCAGAACGGTTGCCAATTCGGGACGCTTCACTGTGAACGGTACAGTGAAGCTGCGCCAGAGCTAAGCGCCAGCCAGTCGCCACTGACGAAATCGTGTCACACTCGTAAAAAACAACTCGGCAGTTGATTTCTTTCCTTCTCTGAGACGACGTGATCGGCTTGTGAATGTCGTAGCCGAGTTCCCCAGCCCAAAGGCCCCATCTGCAGACCCCTGAAAACCCCAACTCCTCCCCGGATGGGGCAGACCACCGTGTCCGGTCACAGTGGCCACATAAAGCATGGCAGCAACAACAGCAGCAGCAGCAGCTCTATAAACCATAAACACTTTTTGACGTTTTCAATTTGGCCGACTGTCAAAATGCTTTTAGACCAGGCCCAGAGTCACTGGGAACTTTTCAGTTAAAGACCTTTATGGCTTACACGCACTTGAGACTGCTCAGAATTCCCTTCATGACGTGTCATTCTATAAACATTGTAATTAAAATAAATTTTAGATTTGCTATGTAAGATTTTCAAGAAATATTGGATCAAAAAAATATAATTTACTATAAATTTGAAATAATTGTAAACTAGCAGCATCTAGTTTGTGTACATAAGATACTCTATCTTGGGCAACTTCGTAGGTACTTTAGCTCCAGTTGTAATTGCATTTCTGATCTGCCTCTTATTTGATTTCGAATTTTATTTTTCCCATTCCAGAGGGCTGTGATGGCGATGGTTATCACAAGAGCAAGACGAAACGGGTGCGCACCACCTTCACCGAGGAGCAGTTGCAAGTGCTGCAGGCCAACTTCCAGATTGACAGTAATCCGGATGGCCAGGATCTGGAGCGGATCGCCTCGGTGACCGGTCTCAGCAAGCGTGTGACGCAAGTGTGGTTCCAGAACTCGCGGGCGCGTCAGAAAAAACACATACATGCTGGTAAGAATAAAAGTAAGTAGTGGATTAGTGCCGCATGCATCCTCCCAGTCCCTGTCCAACCCGCAGATCCTCCTCTAGAGTATCCGTAGAAAAAGTAGAACCCGACCGTCCAGTATACTCATTTGACTCCAAACCCCCCCGCCCCATGAAATCCTTACGAGCTGCCAACACAGTACTTACAATTTCTTCTGTTTTCTTCTACTTTCAACAAACGATTTTTGATTGCAGTGCGCGAACCGGAAGGAAGCTCATTTGCGCGTCATATTAACCTGCAGTTAACGTATTCATTTCAGAATAACGCACAGAACCCAATGCATTTGAACGGCTCTAAAGCGGGTCTATACCCGACTCATGGTAAGAAATCATATACATTCGGTTATATAGTTTAAGATATTCTAATAGGGATTGCTGTTTATTTAAGCAACTAAACATACCAAAAAGAACTTTCTAACAAAAGGACATTACTTTCGTCTTCTTGCAGAATCCTCTATGGATGAATTGTCGCAGGATTCCAGTGTGCACTGTATGCCCAGCGAGGTGTGACTGGAGCAATCCTCGCCAGCTCGAGCACATCGCTAGCTGACTGGCCACCCACAAAACGTCCTTTCCTAGTCAAAATTTATGTAATGCGTCCACACGAAAGCAGTTTCGCAATAATCACACAATTCGATCCGGAGAAAAATAGAAAAAGAATGAAAACTTCAACATCATACAAAGCAGTCCCAGTTTTTAGGCTTTGAGCAACCCGAACGAACCACCCAACGTCATCACAGTGAAATCTCATCATAAAAGACACAGCAAACAAACAAACAAACATTCCTGCATTGTAGTCTAAGGAACTGCAGCTTAGTTAATTTAATTTAAATGAAATTTAAATTTAATTTAGTTTAATGTTCAGTAACCGATAAGTGTTTCCCACATCATTCAACTCGAAGATTGATAACTGCTTGCCAAGGCTCCTGTAATATATTTATGCGTATGCCTAACCAATCATTGTCGTATATTTACCATGAGAAACGTTGTTATTGTTTATTTTCTTGTTTTCTAAATGTATAAAAATCGATATAAATATATATATATATAAACTTAGTTCCATAGTCGTACCCTAAATATAGCTCGCCAGGCAATTTGTATATAGTAATGATAGCCGAAATTGATAAGCAACGCAGAAAACAGTTAATGAGAAGAAACTACACAGCTAAAAACTAACATTTAGTTAACAAAAATTATAAAATACAATTAAAGATGAACCGAAATCAATTAAAAAAGAAAAACAAATTAAAGAGAAAACAACTTTTTCAAAAACAATTCATTCCAGTGTTGTAAATTAATTGGAAATGGAGAGGAAGTGTTATAGCAATTGAATGGATGAATCGCAAAGGACACATCATTTGTTCAACTTTTTACTATGCAATTAGTAAATGTATTCTTGAGTGAAGTGTATCTGTAGCTCTTCGTTATTTGTTTTGCTATTAGCTAACTTCTATTGATAGAAATCCTCTGCTAATACCTTAATTTCTATCAATTTGATCGTTTGCTAATGCCAAACGATCTCTTTGGGCAACACTCGAAAACGATTTCCGGTGCAGCTCGATCGCTCGATCGTTCGATCATCAACCTGTGCCCCACCAGCGATCTTTTGAAGAAGCATCTGCCGCAGACAGTGTGACGACTACTTTTGAGTCCGAACTGCGAGATCCGCGTTCGGATCACATGCACACGGTTTGTGGGCACTCGAGGTGCCAGTCATGTGGCTGGATTCTAGTGTTGCACTTCAGGTTACGCGAGCTAAGTGCATCGAGAGAGAACCGAAGGCATTAATTGAATTATAAGCCTAGATTATGCAGAGGTTTCCTGCCCAACATCCAGCTGTTCGGATAAAGCAATTTGTGTGGAAGATCATCGCGATGATCATGCTTATTGGGATCGAGAGTGGATAAGGTATTGGGGATTTGGATTCGGGTTCGGGGATTCGGAATTTGAATGGGAATGGGCATGACTGGGCAGGCTCTGGGTACTGCACTTGTTTGTAATTCCTGTTGTTGGTTTATAATTGTGCGATCGCATTGCAGACGAAAAGGGCTTTCCATAGCACGTTACAAAAATATCAACAAATCGTCATCATTAATAATGATCACTCCGGGCTATGGTTGCTATTACACGGAAAACAAAAAGTGTTCAAAATAGTTATGGATTTACTTGTAAATTAGAGTATAAATTATTACTTGAAGGTAATATATAATTGAGAGGTAAAAATCGTTTGACATTTTTGAAAAAGTTCGGATGTGAGTTTTAACACTGCAACTCCTTTTTTCAACCATTGATATAGTTTTTTTTTTCAGTGCATATATTTAGTGTTTGTGTGTGTTTATTTTTCGGGCTGCCCGGTTCATTTGTCAAATTTCACCGCGCCCCCAAGTGATCCCCGGGAGATATATCTCGAGATCTGTTGCTCGGATCGGATCTCGTGTTGTTGCCGTTGTTATTTGAGCAAACATTCAACACTTGAGCCGAGAGATTTTCGTGGCCAGGTCCAACAACTCAATTCCCAGAGGCCCCTTGCCCCTGCCACTGCCCCTGCCCCAGCCCCTTGCCCCTGCCCCATCAACTCTCCCTGCGCGGCAATGAAATTATGAATGATGTGATACTTTTGCCATTGAGATGTTTTCACAGTCGCGGGGCCCATGACATGCCCCGGCCATATCTTATTTGCTATATCTACATCGCCTGCGAGATTGGAAACTGGCAACTTGACTTGCTGCTGGCTGGCTGGTTTCTGGTTGCCAGTTAAGAGTTACCCACATCCCGTGCCCAGTTCCCCATCCAAAGCTGCTGCCGTGTTTGTGTTATTTCTGCTGGAAATGAGCGATCGCGTGCAATAATTTGTAGACGACTTTGCCGTCGAGCAGAGACTTTCAGGCCTTAGCATTCACAATCCAGAATCGAGAGAATCCAGTGTCCAGTATCCAGGTTGCAGAATCCGTATTCGAAATCGTTCCTGTTGCTGCACATGCTGCACATCATTTTTCAAAATCATTCAAACACTTGTTAAATATTTTCTTAACCGATTGATGATGATTGTGACTCGCCGAGGTAGAATCATCATCCTGCTACAAAATTATTTGTGTTTATCAATAGAACTGAGCTGAAAAAGGGTCCGAAGTCTCGGAACTTCGATCTCTGTTTCGGTGTCAGTGCACAGAAAATAATACTTTATTAAAAACTGATTTTTAAATTCAAAAAAAGAAGTTTGTTAGGCCTGTTCAACGAGCTCTATTCCTTGTGTTGCAAAGTATTACATATTCATATATACTATAGAATTTCACCAACTGTTGCATTGATTTGTTTTCTGTGTACGCGTCAAAGGCATTGACTTATTACGATTTTGTTGGCCTTTTCACATCCACACGTTGGCCCGCTGAAATTAATTGATATCTGTGGTATGCGCTTTGTTGGACTTTGATGAGAGGCGGCCCCGGCCCTCAGTCTTCGCTTTCCAGTCTTCGGAGCCCCGCTTGCAGCCTTCTTCTGGCCACTTTGGGCACTGATGATCGATTACAGAACGTGCCGGAGTCGTGTCGAGTGGCCATTGAAAACGGGGTCAAGAGTGGGAATGCCATTCGGTGATTGGGTATGCAAATTTCCAGCAGATGCAATAAGCATTGTAATTCCTGGCCATTGGCCCATCATCACATCTCAACTCCTTCATCGCCTCGCTGGATCATCCATCCATCCAGCCATCCGTCGAGGAGGTCCCGCCTGGCCAGGTCCGACAAAGGGAGCCCGCTCCTTTCAACACTTTGGAACACTCTCGACCGATGCGAAGACCAACCTCATCGAATCTCAATCCGACCCCATGTGCGTGTGACTCACGCCGCTTGGCATTTTAATTGATTTTGGGGGGCGCAAAAATCTTGTGCCAAAATCCCCACCGTCACCACACGACCCGCTGGCACACGTCCTATTGAAATCGCATAGGTGTCTGAATCACGATTCCCAGGGGATAAGCTCCATTTATAAGTCGAGAGAAGGAATCTTAAAAGAGATATAAGCAAAAGGGTTCTACAAGCTCGTATGTTTTTTTTTAGTAAGAAATGTGATATGAAAATACCTATGTTAATAGATAAAATAATAGGGACCCCCTCTTTCGAGCCCATGTATTTTGAGTAAGGCACGTACGAAAAACGCTGCTCACCTAGGAGCTGGAATGGGACATTCATCATGCTGCACTGCCAACTCCCTGACTCTTTGAATCCGAATCCAAATCCGCAACTGACTGCCTGCGTAGGCGTTACTGGTGGTCAACATCTCCTCCTCGTCCTGTTCGTTTTCCCTGCGCCGTGTTTACCTCCATTGGGCGTTGGAGCACGTAAAAATGTAACACCAACTGGCTGGATAAATGAATGAGGTGCGGGCAGGAGGAATGAGACATCGACAACTTACGCATATCTGAGCTGGCTCTTTGGTTTATAACTAGCTGAATAAGGCTGATTTTATAAAGGCATTAAAAGTATTATTAATCATTAATCAATTTTAATCAACCAGTGTCGAAATAGAGTTCTCAATTAAATAAAAATAATCTGAAGGCTAACAGATGGGTAATTTCTTAATAAATAATGTCATATCTTTCAACAAAGTAGTTTCATATTATTATTAAAAAATTTATATTACTATCCTCGTATTAATCCGGATACATCGGCATCAGTCAGCACTGTCAGTCCTGCTGCTCCTGTTCAATCGACTGGGCCATTCGGAGGCCAAGTCCAATTTCCATTGGCTTGGCGAGTGGATGCGAATCCCTTGCCCTTTGCCTTTGCTGGCCACCGAGTTTGCTTAACTTAAGTTAACTGTGCGCGCACAGGACACCCAGCTGTGGTCGCCGGGCCAACAAGCCGTCGGTGGTTGCTGCTGCTGCTGCCGCTCCTGAAGCTGCAACACAAACAGCAACGGAGGCAACACCGGGGACAAGCAGCAACATGGGCAGCGACAACGTGAACGCAGGCGACTCCTTCTTGCCTCCCAGCTACGCCGACAACTTTGGCAGTACACCTCAATGTTTGTGCAAGCAACATTCGCATGCAAGTCAGCAAAGTTTGCATTGACACGCAGCAGCGGCAGCAGCAGCAGCATCAGCATCTGCACTGAATTTGCATAAAGGCGAGGGATGGACAGGTGAAAGGGGGGTGCCCAACTGCTCTGCTGGTGTCATGGTGCCCAAAAAACCAGACAAACGCCAAGTGCACAGCATGGCAAAGGAGGAAGGAGGCCCGGTCGCGCTGCCCATGATGAAGATGGACGTGTTGCTGGTGGTTTCCCATCAGCAGCAGCAGTCGCAGCAGCAGCAACTGCAACAGCAGCAGCAACAACAGCAGACCCATTAGGCCGCACATAAACTGCATGCAATGAAATTCACTCCTGCGGCGTGGCCATGTTGCTACTGCACTGGAGTTGCTGCTGTGTCTGACTTATGGCAATTGCCAATGCAACATTTGTTGCTGGCGGGAAGGTTGCTGCTAAGGATGGGGGCGTGACCGGAACGCTAGGAACTCCCTACTCTCAAATAAAGGGATATATTTAAAAGTCAATTACTACGCCCGCTAAACAATGTCCGTTAAGTAAATAGGCAAATATCCACCTTACTACTACTTAACAGTCAGCCAGCTAACTAAAAGTCGGCAGACATTGTCGTAAACTAAATGACTAGTTAATCAACAGATTTGTGAAGTTTTGGGCGGGCTAAGTTACCTAAAAACGTCAGCAATAAAATCCTTTTAAAAATACAATGTCTAGGCTGTTGTTTTGAATATGAAGAAATCAACAAAAATGTATGAACATTTAGGATCTTTTATAAATACAGGATAGTTAAATGTTTTTATAAAATTACGATTAAATTCCTGCTATTTGTAAAATAGAAATTAGAATGCCTAACCAAAAGTTATCCCCCAAACAATCTAGTTTGCTGACCAATATACCGATTGAACATCGTGATTGCTCACGCAACAATGTGAATCTCAATCACGCGACAATCTCGAATGGCTGCTGAAGTTCCTGTTGTTTTTGGTCCCTGGAAGGCAATTTTTTTATTTCACTTACCCCCCGCAAACATTTGTTTCAACACGTACGCGCAAATGAGTTTACAAGGTGCGATATTCATGTTGCTGCTGCGTCTTTGGTCCGATATGTTGCTGCTGCTGCTGATGTTGCTGCTGCTGCTGCTTGTCAATATTTACTATGCAGCATGTTGCCGCCGAGTACAGAACTTGGCTAATCGTATTTTAGCCATTTTATGTATATTAATAGCTGAGCTGAGCGACGGTAAACAGTTTGCGCCCCTCATCTGCTGCCACAATTCTCATTTCTCATTCTCATTCTTTTATTTTATTGATTTTTTTCCAGTGCCCTTGCCTTTTGGTATAATTTTAATTAACGCATTCGATGATGTTGCTGCTGCCGCTGCTGCTGCTGCTGTTGTTGTTGTCGCCTCCTGCTGCTGCTGTCGTTGTCTTTTTGGCCAACATGCTAAAAGGTGTTAATTGGCGAAATTTCCATGTAGAGCTTAACCAAAAACAGAACAGAAACAGGGAAGCGAAAAGGGTGGAAGTGTCTGCAAGTTGTCCAGTCAACAAGATTTGCTTTATTAGCCACTTTCGGGTGGTGGCCACATTTCTACAACCACATCCACATCCACAACCACATCGCATTTGGCCTTTTGTTTTGCCTTCGGCTTTGGGCCACCACTTGCCATTTTAATGAGCCAACAGCGACAAGAATGACTCGTGCTGCAGATGGATAAATATTTTCATGGTTTAATTTCATAAATTATGACAATTTCTTGTATTGAAATCCCCAAGTTATGGTACCACCTCACCCCCCTTGAATGCGATCCTTCAGGTTCCAAGTGAATTATGCTCGCCACAGCAAATCAACTTAAAGTGCGGCGACTGGACACCGAAAAGCTCCTAAATTTTACTTAAGAACATCAATGGGCAGCTGACATCCAAGAGATATTCGTTCTTTTTTACTCTGAAAGACCATGATGATGATGATGATGATGGGCGCAATGATGATCATCATTAACACCTTTCTGCCCGCGATCTCACTCACATTCTGGCGAGCACAATACGTCTCAACAACAAGCTGGCAAAAAGACGAGGAAAAAATCGCAGCTATAAGTGAGTAAGGAAAATATAAGAAAATAATTCAAAATGAAATTTGCTTTATGATGCGCAACCGCTCGACGTTCCTACGCACAGTGGCTTGAAATAGGTTAAGCACGGCTGAAAATTTAACAACGTCTGGTTTAAGTCCCTTCATGAAATAAAGACAAGAAAAAGCCATTAAACTACCGCACTAAAATATGTCACATTATTATATTGATTTTTAAATAACCTGTCCGAAATTTCTCTAATTTATTTAATTTTATGTATCTTAGATCTTAAAATTTGGCTCCACTGTTTGCAGGACTATCTGCGTTGATATGAAATATGTGTCGGGCGGCAGGCAGCGGAGATTTATCGAGCGCGAAATGTAATACGCGAGCAACGTCCTCCACTGGGGGATTCCACTTGGAGGAGCTGGGGCCTGGAACTGGCCACTGGGAGCTGCTCCCCTCGGCAAGGGGAGCTGGACGAGAGGCGGGGTATCGGATCAGCGGCCACCGTTTTGAATTGGCTTAAGCGACGCCGCCGCCTTCGACGACAACAACAACAGCGGCAGCAGCAACATTCAGAGCAATACCAAATACAATGCACTGAAAAAAATCAAACTTAAAACACTTAATAGGTGATATTCGATTAGTAACGAATTTCAGTTTTATACTCATTTGACTTATATAAATTCTAAAAGTTGTTAAATTTACACACTTATTTTATATATGTTTTCAGAAATTCCACCGCTATTTTTCTCTCAGTGCAGGCATCAAGTGAGGCGATGGCCGAGGCAACTGGATGCTCGATTCGGTCCGCTTATAAACTGCATCCTGCTGCGATCCGCTGCCCCCGTGTGCGAGGATTCGGGATGTGGGAGGGGAACCACGACAACGACTGGACATTAACTAATGCATGCATTTATTTTTGTTATTTGCTGGGGCGGTTCGAACTGCAGAACTGGAGGATCGGGCAGTTCGGGATCCCCTTTCTTATAGAGTGAGCGGGCGGCACGGACGAGATATGGAGGATCTGCTCCAATAACTCATGGTGACACTATTAAAGCGACGATTTGTAGCCGAGCATAAAATAAATGCGGATTAGACTTTATAAAGGACAAAATGCTCATGGCTGCGATTTATGGGATTTTGGGCGTGGCTGCAGGAGCATATTAAAAATAATAATATTCAAGCCATTTAGAATGGAGAAATCATTATATTGCAAGAATGAGTTTTGAAGGTTTTTTAAAATAAATTTTTAAACATTTTATAGTAGTTTAACATAGCTATATCACTAAATTAAAACACACTTTGGGCGCTGGCTGGGCTTCCCAAGCCAGCTAAAAATCCCTATAAAATGCCGGCCATGTTACACGAATGTTATCAAAATCAGTTGAGTAAATACAACCGAAACTCTCTCGTCTCGCAAAAATAACAAACGTGACAAATTTCGGTGAATTCAACTGTGAAAAAATGGGGAAAAAGACTGCAGAAACAACAAGAAACAACGGCGAAGGCATAACAAAAACTTTTGTGCAACAAAAACTTTACACAAACTGAAATTTTAGGGGGTAAGCAACTAAACAGTCGCTTAGATTTTGGCAGTCACGATACAACTTTATCTAGTGGGTGGCTGCAAGTCTTCTCTATTTGCCGAGTAAACAAAAGTTTTTGGCGCAAAAAAGCAACTCAAAGATGAAATTCAGCAGCAGCAACCCGCATCCAAACCAGAAATGGTAACGAAAACAGCCCAAGAACACACTGAGATACGAGGGGCATGCGGGACAGGACCGGAGGAGGACAGCTGGTAGAACCCTAAAATCTCGTCTGCCACCGGAAGAGAAGGGCATCCTTTAAGCAGCTCTCATATTTGAACGCGTAGAACGCGCGAAATTTCACAAGTTTCACGAAAACTTCGCACCTAAAGTTAATAAAAAAAAGGTATACAAGAGGAAAAGCCTTTGGTTGTTTTATAGGCTGATTCTGTGGCTCAAAACTAAAAGGATACCATGAAAAATAGTTAGTTAGTTAGTATAGATCAATATAGGTGATGCAAAATCCAGAAAGTATCTACAAGTAGCCCGTACAAACTTAAGAAGTGCTAGAAAATTATTAAACAATATCGTGCGTAATAAAGTTATTTCGCAGCAGTCACGCCCCTCCCACACCTGCATCCAAGGATATTTGTCGGAAAAAGGACCTGCCCCTGGGGCTATTAGGCAACGCATTAATGAGGGTCAAAGTGCGTGTAAATGCAATGCAAATGTATGTTAAAGTGATTAGCAGCCTTCAAAGGACGGCGTTAAATCTGAGGGATCCAAATACACCAGAGGCTTAATTTGCGTCACCACCCCGCCCACAATGCGCCCAAGGACGAAGCCAGCCAAGCGCCCACCCCCTGGGCGCAGGAATGCCCCGCACAGCAGCCGGCAATAAAACACAACAGTAAGAGAAACAAATAAAAAAATAAAGGAGGAAATTATCACGGGCAACTATTTCAATTGCTGGCGATGATGAACTTCCCATTTCGACACTTCATTGAAGTTGACAGATGTGGGTTCGTCCTGGGTGCTCAGCACACTGCAGCTCTGCTCTGGGGTCCCGATTCTCAGATCCCAACCAGAGAAATCGCACCCTCGCAAACTGAAACCCATTTTTGGGAGCGGGCCACGTGTGCCAAAAGGCATTGTGTGTGTGTGTGTGCGCCAGGATAAAAATGTTTCCAAGGAAACATTCACAAATGAAGTTGTAATCGGAAGTTGTTCGTTTGCCCACACCCCCTCCCATTCCCGTTCCTCTACGCCCCCTTGTACATATAAATTGAGCGACAATTGTACAAATTGTCAAGGCGGAAACGCTGGCAGGGATAAAATAGTTCGAGCTCGGATTCCATTCCATGTCCACTGTGCGGGCCAAGCCGAAATCCGGAGAGTCCTGCATGGGCAAGAGGAGGTGCAGGGGTGGCCGGAATGAAGGATTAGGCAGCCAAAAGGGGTGTCCTTGCCACTGCCTAATACATATGTTCACTTTGTGTTCGCTCCTTGATCCTTTTTGCTATCAAGCAGAGGGTATCGGGTATATTGGACATCATGTTTGAAAAAACAAAAATAAGAAATTCTACCATAAAATATCTATATATGTATGTATTTATTATATATAATATAAATATTAATATTAACCTTGGTTTGTAGTTACTATAAATAGTAACTATATTCGACTATCCACAATCATAAGCATAAATTTATATTGAAATAAATTAATGGGTAATTGCAAGTCCACCCCTTGCACACCGATAGCTCTTTCGCCTTTTTTGCTTTTGTTGGATTGACCACAAATATTTGTTTTTAATAGTCCCTGGATTGCAATGTTTGAAATGCAAATAGGATTTCCGTTTACCCTCCTTTATCCTTTTTCCTGTGTACGTCTGTCTGTACGTCTGTCTGTCTGTCTGTGTTGGCCAATTCCATTTGACAGTTGAATTGTTTTGATCCCGAGCATTTAGAGAAATAATAACACTTGTTTTCCAACGGCTGCTGTTTGCGCCCGAGATTAGTCAGTTAGTTGCCCAATTTGACACATGTTGAGATTGCAACGGGGCACAGGTTCGAATCGCTGGACTTAATATAGTCGCCTGGCAACTGGACAATCAGATGGAATCGGAGATGGAGGCCCAGGCGGAGAGGAGCCTCCCGGCTTATCGGGCGAATTGATCGTTTTGAAAACGCTCGAAATGTGATGTGGTGGCATTTTCAACTTGTCTGCGTCTCAATATTTTTACTTTCTTTACGATCTGGCCAGACCGAAGAACTGGTTCACGGGGGGATCCAACTTTGGTGCCCCTTCGTGCCCACCTCAGTTCCCCCACGATCTCTGCGTGTAATTGTGTCGTGTCCATTTCGATTATCACCAAAGTGAGTAATTTAATACCAATTTGGCGGTGCATGCGGCATAGAGTTGAGAGAAATATGCTCGCCCCTAAATGTCAAATGTGAGCACCAGATGGGAATCGAAATCGAAATGGAAATGAAAATGGGTCCCGGAATGGTTAGGCGATTGAGATTGGGAGCTAGCTGCCGCTGGGATCTGGGACTTGGGATTTTTGTGACCATGGGAGGAAGGCAGAATCATCGTGTAAGGCGGAAAAATCTTATCTTAGCTGGAATTTTAAGGAATCGAGTCAGTAGAGGAAAGGCAAACTGGCAGCTTATAGCCCAGCGATTACACTGAGCTGCTGCCTGTTGGTGACAATTTACAAGTTGAGTCTGCCAGATAAGACTGGAAATCTTGGCCAGGCTTAGGCTCCATCCACGTATCAATGGGCTTTCATTGAGACGTTATAAGTAGATCACAATTCGATATGGGGAATTGAAAATAAAGCAATATGGCTGCAATGAAATGTTTATAAAATGATCAAAAAGTGTCACAACAATGAGAAAGTTACTTTTTTATGCAGCTATTAACCTAAACTAACTGTAATAATCATCCTTTGGGTGATTTCTGAAAATCAAATTTTTATCAATTTTTGCATTTTTTATAAGGGGTACCATCACGATTTTTTGCAAAATTCGACCAAAAATAAAAAGTTTTCTTTTGAATGCTAATCGATTTGGGAGATCAATACGAGTAATTAAAGGTATTACATTTCAAATTCTGACCAATATTTCCGATGTTGTGTTCAAAATACCATTTATTTTGGACAACAAATATGAATATTAAACTCCAATCCTTTTTTAATTTAGCCAGTTTTAATATTAACTCAAGTCCTTCTTCATTCGCAAGTTTCACACCTCTTTTTCGGATACCTCGTGAATTATTTTCAGCGAGTGACATAATATCCTAATTAGATCAGTCGGTCATGCTCAACTGACAAAGTACAACACCAAACTCGATGAGGGTAGACAGTTTTGGCCTTCTTGGCTGCCTTTTAACTGGCCGATTTGTTGGGGAATCAGATATTATGACATCACTGACATTACTTTGGTCAGGCTTTTTGGCTCTATTGCACTTTTAAGAGATCGTTAAATTAAAATAACAAAAACGATGATGCCCCAATGTTGTGAAACAGAGAGCTGGAGAAGTGTAGAAGATCCAAATGCATCCCGACCACTCGGTGATGAACACATTTCCCACGTTTGAGGCGGCGAAAAAAAAAAACAAACGATTTTTATTTTTATTTTAATTTTAATTTATTCAGAAGAAATCGGTACAGCGGCTATCGAACGGGAGACCCCAAATCCAAAACCAAATCCAAATCCAAAAACCTGCCCGCCGGCTAACTCCCAGGCCTCGGGTTACATTCTTTTGTTGGAAATTTATGACTGGAGACGGAGACGGAGCCACCGTCGGAAAAGGTGGAAAGGTGAAAATGCTGGAAACGGTGGAAAATGCCCGCGTGTTTAGCAGCGTTTAATGGCTCATTTCGAATTGATTTCCTAGGCCGAGCACACTTGAAGTTAAGTACAATATATAAAATCTAAAAAAATGTTGACTAAAAAACATATTTTAGACAAAACTTTTTTGTATAGGAGTAGTTTTAACTAAACTTTTAATTTAATAAATTTGTAATCAATCAAAGGTTGTTTCTTATCATTTAAGATTATTTAAGATATTTTTCTCAGTGCCTGCGCTGAGACACATATGTAGATAGCCAACTGGAAAGAGGGGGAGTTCTTGCCGGATTTTTATTCGGAGCGCCACGGAGATTTGTGGGCCGACTAGTTTTCGGGGGCTGGCTTTTAGTGGAAAAGCAGTAAAACTTGTTGAAATGCTTGTAAGCCGTCGTAAAAAAGCGCACTGTGAAGAGTCTATTACAATGATGCCATCGTGCTGATAACCCAACAACCGCAACCGAGCCTACTTAATGGCTTTGGAAAGGTGCACCCGGCTCCAAAGCTGGAATCCGATATCCGAAATCCGAATCCAGGTCCGATTTTGAGCCACCTCCTCCAAGTCATCAGCCGTCGAATGATGCGCGCATTTCCGCACTCGTCTGGAAAATTGTGTGCTGAGATGGGCCATTAAATTGGCAACACATTGTTGCCACCTAGCCAGCGAACTTGATTTTGGCCAGCTGAGTTCTGAGCCGTGGGTGGGTAGTACATGCCATAAATCCGATGATTGTTAGGGAAGCCCAAGAATTTGTGGGGTTTATTAGCCAGCGAATTCACGGGGTCGTGATGGAAAGTATGAGGGGGGAAATGTGTTAACACTCGGCGGCTGTTGTTCGCTCAATTTTCGTAATTAGAATTTAGTTGGCAAGTATTTATGGCTAACTTGTAAATCATTTTCAAGTCGTTAATTACATCTGAATACTCCAAATTGGTATAAATCTCGGTTTAATGGCATAAGTGTGGCTGAATAAAACGTATATTAATGGGTGCCTATAATGGCTAATAGTCAAAAGTAAACAATGTAATTATTATTTTCAGAAAATATTTAGATAGAGTATATTTAGTATGAACAAGTTGCATGTTTTTAAGTTTCAAATGTCAGAGTATTACTTTAAATTCAAATTCCCTTATATAGTTTTGCAAAGCTGATCATAAAGATTTTAAGAGCCTTTCAATCGAATCAATAATTATTAAGTCGTTCGTTAAAGACGCTATTCACATCAATCACAATTTCAAACTTGGAACGTGCAATATAAAACCTTAAATGGAACCCGCTTGACACTTTGCTCGAGTTTTATTACCCGACTTTGGGACGCCCAAAAATAATTTATTTATGCTTTTGACCGCATAAATAAATGCCAAGCAAATCATAGATCGTAGTTCCGCATAAAAAACAACCAGAAACTATACCTGCAGCACATTAAGGAGCCATAAAAATTGGGGAAGCTCTTATTTTTTAATGGATTGTGGATCAGCGAACACAAATATTTTAGTAATGCCCCGAAACTAGATTCTTGTTTGTGGAAAATCAATTAAAAAACTATTCCAATCGAGTGGCTAATTAAAAAATGGAATTCCGAAGAATAGAGTCATTTGATGGTAAATCTCTATCGGACAAATTATAAGGTTTATTGGTTTTAAACTTTTATCTATTTTCAAGCACTTTTAACTGTGGTTTAATGGCAAAACTCGATGGTGTCATAAAATTAGAGCAATATGCGTGTAAGTAAGTTCTCAGTAAATGCGTGAAATATTATTTTGTTTTGTTTTGCTTTTTTTCCAGGGGGTAGGATATTCAATCCTGTTTTTGTAACAATCGCGTGTCCCACGCGAAATTCAAAAAGAATCAAACAAATGAGCCGAGAGCCCTCGAGCAATAACAATTCCTCCCCAACTCCATTCAATCCTTGTTGACTTTTCCTGTCACAGGGATGGACACATAATTGCACAATGATTGAGTCCAGATGTACAGTGAAAACAAAAATATGCGACCTGAATAAAGGAGTCATTAATGGGAAAACTATTATGAAGTTGTGCAACTCCAGGGACACTTTCTCTTGTAAGTTAAGTACCCATGTTTTATAACAACTACAGAAAATATTGAAAATTATGTTGGTATGCTTAAACCTTTAGTTTTCTCTCAGTGTACATTTAGATTTCAGCCTGTAGCCCCGGGCGCTTCCCACAACATTGTGTCTTTGCCATTGTTAACTTGTTAATTTCGTTTGATTGATTTCTAATGCAGTCCGCCTGCGAATTTGTCACCGAGTTGGCGTATATTTATACAACTATAGTTATGATTAAATCAAGTGAGACTCGCACGCGACTTAGGGGGCAGATCAAACAAAGGACGAAGCGCCAAGTGCAGCGAGTTCATTGAGTCAAAAGGAAGCCGGAGGCACGTGTCCTTAATCCGGTAATTACAGCGAGCGTCCTTCCACCGATTGTGGTTTGAATGCCAGAGATACTGGATACAATGCCAACCGAGATGCAATCCGAGAGATATGCGTTGCGAGTGTAGTTTCGGGTGTTTTTGGGAACACGGAGGAGATTCTTTCCCAGGCCGGGGCGTAACAAGTTAATTTATGCCCGATCCCGGGCCCCAGATAAATGGTAAACCTACCGATTTGATATCGGGGCTTAAGGTATCGGGTTTCGGGGCAACCTGTTGACAAGTTGCCACATTCAAAGTCGAGAAACGAGGGGCACACGGAAAATGTTAAATGCTTGTAAGCCCATATCTAGTCGCTACTAAGATGTGGCCACAATAATAGAGTTATCACCGGCTTCCCGGTCAAACCGAGCCACTCCATGTCCGTTGTCCGTTGTCCGTTGTCCGTATATGTGGCCCCAGAATTTTTGATTAATTGCCTCAGTTTGGGCTTGCGCTTTTAATTTTACCCGCCGTCCGCGTTGTCATCCCCCCCTGCCCCTTCTCGATATTAATTCACTGTCTCTGTGGCTTTTGCGTTGAAAAATTTCCTTTGTGTGTTTTATTGTCTAACTCCAAATCCAACTTAGACCTAGGCTCCAGCGTCCACACATATTTATTCGGTATTAATTCAGTCGATGGCGGCACGGCGCAACAAAGTCGAATCGATTTTTTATGAAAATCTCTCAGTCTCTTATGGGCTTTTAAATGTTTAATCGCTTATGAATTTCGATAGCGCAGCGCTACTAAAACGATGCCTTTGCCATCTCAAGATGACGAGTGCGTCATTGATCCACAAAAGAATCGGCTATTTAAAGAAGCTGGAGAAAAAGATGCGGAGATTAGCTTTGGATTGTGTGCTAAAATCAAATGATGGCTTAATGTGCGAAATTTGCATAGGTCATAGTGCTGGGAATGGGCTTTTAAACAGGTGTATTTACATCCTTTTCTTTTGCATTATAAGCATAAACTCTTATTATTTAAAACTCTATCACAAGTAGTTGTTAACTTGCAACCTCAATTAATGTTTGTTAGCAGCCATAAGCAATCATCTCAAACCTATTCACATCCTTGATTTGTCCTTTTGGAACACCTTTAAATGGTTTAAATTGCTGCTCCCCTTCGGATTTGGTTGCTGTTGCAGGTGCAAGGTTGCCGTTTGCAGCTGCAATTTCTGCTGCTGCCGTTGACTTTGGTTTGCTTGCCGTGTGTGCGGCACTGTGTGTTACGCCAAAAATGCGCCACAAAGTTAAACGAGAGCTACATCAAATGTGGAAAGCACAGCAGCTGCAACAACAGCAGCAACAACAACGGCTGCAACATTGGTGTTGCAAGTGCAGCATTGCACTTTGCAGCCATTGCACTTTGCATAACGGTCCCTCGCCCCACTGTTTGCATGTGTGCGTTGCGGTGTTCGGCCATTTTGTGAATGCATTTATCGCACACACACACGCGCACCCGTGCACTGCGTGTATCTATGTCGTTGTATCTGTGTTTGTATATCATTACTTATCAGATACTTATTATGAGCATACGATATCGTATATTTTGGCATGCTCCTCCGCTTGTGTGGCTCTGTGTGCGTGTGTGTGCGAGTGTGTGTGTGTTTGGTAAATATGCAAATGAGCCTGTTTGTTGCCACTACTGTTTGCCATTGTTGTTGTTGCTTGCTGCTGCCGTTGTCGCACGTTGATTATTGTTGTTGTTGCCGGGTGTCGGTGTTTTTGTAGTTGTTATATTGGACATGGGTATGCCGCCAAACGACAAGCAGCAAACATTTGATTATGATACGAAATCGATATAATTTAAACGATGACCAAAGCCCAAAACACCTGAGGCTAAAAGCGATTCAAAGAGAATGTAGATTTGGTACTTAATGCTCGAGTAACTGCTGATATATGTATCTATGTTACGTTAACTACAATCAATCCCTTAGTTACTCTCATAACATGTCCAGAGCTTTGATACCCTGTATAGTCCTATGTCTCTGTTGACTTTTCCATTTTTCTGCTCCCTTTGAGAGTCGTGGGCAAACAGCGGCAATTGGCTTTCATGACAGGTGGCTGCCTCTTTCTTCGCTTTGCTTAGCAGTGGCTGTTGCATCTTGGCTGCCATTCATCAAGTTGGTGCCCCATAACGCCCCCAAGTTTTGGGGTCGACTGGCGAGTTGGTAGAGCATCGCGTGTGCAAAGCGTCGGCGCTCGTTTTAACGCCTTTTTAAGTTAAGCCGCCAAACAAGTGCAGTTCTCACCCCGCGGAGAAACAACAATTGCAGATACACGAAAACTAATTACAGATTCTAATCGCGTCATACTCTTGTTGTACTTCGTGTGCAGAAGCCATCAATTTTGGGGGGTCAGAGGCAGTGGGGGCTTTTCTCGGCCGCAAAACTTTTGCATGCGGCACCTCGACATCATTTTTTCACCTTTTTCCTGTCGCTGTTTTGTGTATTTTTCACTGTACTCGGCTTTTCTTATTATTTATTTGCCTTCTCTTTTGCGGTCCCTCGCATTTTTCTCGCGCTTCTAGGTATTTCCCTGTGCTTTGTTGAGTAGTGCAGCGGAAATGGTTGTAGACGCGGAAGTGAATTGTTAGGCGCCTTTACCGCCCCTTTGAAGTGCGAATGACAAAAGGGGCTGCGGCACAAAGCTAACGGGAGAAGGGTCTTTGAGCTGGAAACAAGTCGGTTGGAAATATATTTAGAAATTCTTAGCTCTAACAATGCAACATAATAAGTTGCAAAGACATAATGCTTAATATTACGACCTAAGATAAGTAGACTTCAATATAACAACTTCATCATTGAAACGTTTACATTTGTTTCCAATAAATATAAATTATTAATGTCTTGCCCATTTATTTAACAATAATTATCTCTTCATTTTAAAGCATTTACATAAATGAAGCTCATTTATTTAAGGTTATATTTACTGCATATCTTATAGTAGCTTACTTTATTTTATAGACGTATCAAGCAGCTCATAAACATTTGCCACCAAGCACGTAGCCATTATGTTGGTCTAGAACCCACAATGGTTTTGCCGGCGCTAGAACTCGCCAGCACAGAAAGCGGAAAAGTGCGGTGAAAACGCCTCCTGGCAGGGGGATTTCCCGGAATCGAACTAACAGAGCGCCAGGAGCAGAGAAAGGACATAACTCAGAGTGCCGGACTGGCTGCACAGCCAACAGCTGTTTTTGCGGCCAGCAGCAGCTGAAAATCGAAATTAAGCCGAAACACCCTGTCTCTCAAAAGTCACCCACTCGGTCGAGCGAAACACTCGGAATTTTGGGTAACGCCCATTCAGTGGATTGAGTGGATTGCTCAGTGGTTGGGCACACGCGAGTTGAGTGACTTTCGGGCGAGTGGTTTCAGCACTGCGACGACGCAAACTCACAAAAAAAATATTGAAAAACAAACAAAAACAGGGCGAAAAAATAAACTGAAGCACGTTAAAAATAAAAGAAAACGGGGGGAAACTTTTCGACGGCTCTCGAAACAAAATGGCAACCATGAAAAGCGGAAAATGCTCAGCAATGCGAGATGGAAAACTGAAAACGGTAAAAAGGCAGCGGAGGCGCGGACGTTTGTTTGACTTTTCGCATTTTGGAAAGTTTTTCAAGTGCTCACCACACATGCTCCATGACTCCACACTACACTCCACTCCCCTCGATTTCCACCCACTTTGCCGTCCGCTTTTCCACCCCATTTTCCGGCTGCCTTTGCAAAATATTTATGCAAGTCAAGCGTCGGGCATTTATGAACTGTCAAACATTCTCAACGCAATTCCAATGAATTTGATACTTTAACATTTTCGTAAAATGACTGACAAGTGGGCATCGACATCGAGGCGGGCCTGGGAAAGCGGGGAGAGTGGGGAAAGCGGGGAAAATCTGAAAAGGGGGATAAACACACACATACGCACACACACGGGGACTCACACTTGGCGTCAAATTGGCGGTGTTAGTGCCATATGTGGGTGTTATCTGTGTGGCGAAAGGGTGTTTTCTGTGTGCCCGGCGATGACTTGGGGTTTCGGGGATGGAATCGAGCAATTTCCACTTGCTGCAATATGTCATACGGAGATGAACTCTTGAATTGACATACTAAATGGCAAATGGAGGCCTTTAAAATGGGCAACTGAATGTCAAGGCGAATTCGGATTGAAGCCTTGAAGGAATCATAAGCAGTTAAAGATTTATGGAAGTAATTATGACACTGGCCGTATATTTCATAAATTATTTAAGTTATATAATAATGTTGTGTTTAAATGTAATAATGTTGATATTTTGCCATTGGCAGACTGACTTTTCTAGCTGACTGTGTTCTTATTATGTGGCTAGGCCTTGAAAAAAGACAGTCTACAATATGATACGTTCAATAATAAACGACCCTAATCAATTATGACTCTGTGAACACAAGCCCAACTATTTAGACCCAACTCGATGCTCCTCACTCGAAAACCATATCCTGGGAATCCTCAACATTCCCATCACCCAAATCGCCAATTGAAGGCGCTCGGCCATAAAATCCAGCCGAAATGTTCGACTTCATTAGAAGTAAACCGAGTTCGGAGGTGAGAAAAGCCAAGTAAATAGAGTGCAATCATAACAAAGCGCCAAGTCCAAAGATAGCGCCGTCTCCATATTCCAAGTGCTAAGTGCGAGGTGTGAAATCAGGTGAAAACTCTGGAAATTCCGGCGAAGTTGTAAACGGAAAACGAAAACTCGCCCATTTTAATTGTGTTTGTGTAATTTTTTTACCCAGGCCTCTCTTTGTGGAGCCATTCGGCGTCAACTTTTAAATCAAATATGGCGCCGACTGTAGAAAAGGAAAAGAAAAGCAGCATATTTTCGAATGGATTTGGGGTGGGCTGGAAACCCTGAAACAAAAGGCAGCCGTTGTTCATTTGCATAAACGGGATAGTGGGCTGGTGGGTGGAGTTTTTCCGACTGGGTGGCTTCTCTGGGTGGTGCAGGTTCGTTGAGCGGCGCTAACAGGATATGCCAGTGAAGCACCAATAATCCTTTTAATAAATATGATATCGCAAAGGACCACAAAAAGCCACAGCGGTAACCGAGGTAGCTCATCCTCATCCTCCATCGACTTTCCCAGCTCCCCTGGTTTTTTGGCTGCCGGCATCATTTGCATTTTATGCAAATTTTCGGCACCAGGCGGAATGTGGCAAACGTTTCGAAGGATACACAGGACACCAGTCAGCCATGGCTCCCCATCCGCTCTGTGTCTCTTTACAAAGCGAATATGTAAATGAAAAGTTCTGATGTTTTTTAAAAAGCTACCAAAAATAAACAACATAAAAATGCGCAAAATGGTTGCCCAAATGGAAATGGAAAATTCAACAAAATGCATATTTACTGCTGGGTATAGAAGGGCTCCAAAGGCAGAGTAGGGGGTATCGGGTATGTATTAAGGAGACGACAAAGGAAAATGATTCAACATCCTTAAACTGCATTTTAATAAGCCTTTAATCACCATATCAAGTTTATAAATATATTTAATTTAAATTAATAAATAATATTTTGAACAAGTTACTAAAATGTAAAAAAGGACTAAAGTTTATATCCTATAAGCTATTCTTAGTCTCTTATGTCTAGTTTAGAAAAGATTATCTTCTTAGTATTTTCACTGGCTAGATCTGTTTTTTGAGAAGTAAATTTAATCATTGAATCTGCAGAAAATCTCCGCAGAACATTAACCCCCATTTGATGGAAAGCCAGAGCAATTGTCATTCGTTGCCTTGGCATCCTTTGATGTTTGCTCTGGTTGTTGGAAAATATGTCGAATATTTTCACAGGCGGAGGCATCACAAATACAAACACACCCATATGGCAAACAGACAAGAAGAACTTTTTTCGCATGTGTGCGTATTTGCATGCAAATTGTTTGCCTTTTAAAATATGCACAAATATCAAATTTTCCCCCTTTGCAAAAGTAAAAAATCTCTGAGCTCAAGAAATGGAAAGCCATATGCACTGCTTTAAAGTTGGGAAAAGCGATTAAGGGTTTTCCCGAAATACCCACATTTCAACCCCGCCCAAAGACCACCTGCAATTTGAACTATGACCGCAATCAAAGGCCATTGATCTCTGCAATTTTTGCACGGCCTAATCATTAACAACAATTGCCGCAATTTGCCACATGATGACACACAGCGATTATCATCGCGATTATATCATCGAATGACAAACACGGACATTTTCATAATTTTCGAGATGAGCCAAAAAAAATAAAAGGATAACAAACGGGGCAACCAGCAAATGCAAATAGGCGTAAACCCCGACGAAATAAAACTAAAAACCCCCTCGGGAGGGTGAAACAAGTTGCCGGGGCTGCCAGGGTTGCCAGGCTTTCCAGGATCCTGATTCGGTGTCTGATTCCGCTGCCCAGTCGCGCATTTAATTCAATTTGTTAATTTACAAATCCGCAAAACTATTTGCCAGCGAGGGAGTCTGTCTGCCATGTGGTTTTGCGGAGTGGAGCGGTGCGATTTGGAGGCGATAACTGCAACTTGTTATTACTATATGTGTGTGCACTTAAAAAAATATACATGTATATATATCATTACCTACAGATATTTTTTCTAAGGATCGCAAAAGGATTTCCAATGGATGAGCAGACTTGAGGTTCATTTTCGAATTGCTTTGTAACCTGTTTTCATGGCTCATATGATTAAACAGTTTCGATTATTTTCAATGTATTTTGTGAGTGTTGGTAGTCGAAAAGTTCTCATATTTCAATAATTGTGATACTTTTCGCCTGATTTCAGTTTATTTTATTTTTTTGACGAGCGAGACTGGCGGCAACAATAAAATCAATTGAAATGTGTTGGCAAACATGTCAAAATAAATTATAGAGAGCATGTCCGTGCGGTTGAGTGTGGTGTTGTGCGAAGTGGTTCGCTTCGACAGGGTATGGGTTAGGTGTGGGTTTTGGGTGTGGGTTGTTTGCCCGATGGTGGTGTTTGCACGGGGTGTTATGCAAGTGTGGCAACCGCAGAAACCGAATTTTAATTTGCACGCTTGCAGCATTTGAAGCTGGTTGAGGGACCGGAACCCTTCGGGATCTAAGCGGCTTACAAAGGATCTCTTTCGACCAGGAGCAGGAAATCAGCGGAACCCAACCCCCTAGAATGCACAAAGGACCAAAAGGGATTGCGCAACGCGAACGCCTATTTACAGGGTATAATTAAGTTAAGTTCTGGCTGCACAGGAAAAAAAGGACAAAAGTCGAGAGTCGACGTCACTCGAAAAGCCAGGGGAGGGGTTGTGGGTGGGGTCGAAGGTTGAAGGTCGGGGAAGTGGGAGGATATGTCGCAAGGGGCGGGGTCAGCTTCAAAGGACACACTTAAATTCAGGGAATGCCTAATCCATGAAAGCCCTTTTTTATGCTGCTCACAAGTGTGCTAAGCTTCAAAAATATTCGAGGGTTCAAAATGGAATGAGCCATTATTTGATTGTTGCACGCAAATTATAGATAATTAAGGAACAGTTAGAATTTATTGCATAAATAAACTTATTTTTATTCTATTACATCATTGAACGAAGAGTGATTACTAGAATTAAACTCTAGACTCTTACTAATATCTAAACTATACAAACCAAGAGCATTCCATACCATAGAGCTTAATCTGAGAGACCTCCTAAGTTGAAGTATCTGCCCAGCCTGGGAACCGATCATTTTCCATATCCATATGTATATTATCATTTTCACAACCGTTTTCACGCTGATTCACGCCCACAAAAGGTCCACTCTATTAGAGTGGACCGCCGTTAGGTGGCCATGATCTGATCTCACTCATTTTCCCAGGCCCAAAGCTAAAAAGTCTGTAGATACACCTTCCCATTCCGAAATCAAGTTGCAGTTTCGACACCTTGCGGCCAAAGTTGAGCTCGGGATGGATGTTGGGCTTGGATTTGGCTTGCGGTCTGGGATGCGAGATCTTCGGGATCCATAAATCAACACGGCGAAAGATCATTAAAAGAGAATCTTTGCTATCATAATAAAGAAATCACACGAGAAAACAAACGCAGAAGACAGAGAAGATCTCTCTTTTGATTTGATCGCTCAATCAAAATGATAAATGAAAATTAATATTTCTTAATATTGTTTACAAAAGTGAGAATTTCGGTGTATTTCCTACAAGAGCTTTTTCCCCTTCTGTGGGTAAAAGGCGGTGCCGACCGGGGGTAATATAACCATCTATTTTTCACTGCTTTCGGTCATTGTTTGATAAGAATTATTGCAACATATCAATCACGAGGTTAAGTGGGATCTGTGAAATGTGAGCGAACATGCATCAAGCGGCACGCAACTGCTTGCCCATCCAATATATTCAGTCCACAAAATGAAAACATTAACCGGGAACAACAGCAAATGGTCAGAAGTGTACACACCGGGCCCAAAAACAACAGCGGAAAGTTGCGGCCACCGACATTCATCAACATCAACATCAAAAACAAACAGCAAAAGGCGCGATGCCCATTCCTCTGCCCTCTCTATAAAGAGGGTTCCATAACCCAGGCCATCCAATCCCATTCCCATTCCCACTTCGGGTCGATTTATAGTTGGGACCTCTTCTTGAGGTGCTCGCCGCTTTTTGGCGGTTGTCGCGGTTTCTCTGAGCCCGAAATTATTATCCCGCACTTTAGGCGATTAATTGACTTTATGACTCTATCAGGGGACGGGGGGATTTTATAGAACAACCATATTACAGGGCCTCTAAGCCAATGGGGTTCCAATTAGAGCTGGGAGAGACTTTCCCTGGTGAGAAGGGCATCCATCGAATAGAAACCCTCGGATAACTGAGGGCAAAGTAAATGAAAATGAAAAAATGTTACATAAAACTTTTAATTTTCTTAACATATCTCAGTGATAGCAAGCCCTTTTGCATTCTCCATGTGATCTGAATAAATTTTTACTCCCGTATTTGGTGCATCCAGTATACCATAATTGCCAGCAAACTTTCGTATGATAGGTATACGCTATTCGACGCTTTCCGCTGCAATTTCCATCAACCGGACTTGGGCCGTCACATCTTACTGAAAAATCAAAACTAATGCGTATTCAACATAATTTAAGCTGTTAAAATATAATACCTCTATCATAGCACTTAACAAAAGGTTTCAGAGTGGCCAATAGACCGACTATGAGTAAGAACCTTTCTAGTTTCATGTCAAAACTGTTTAGACTTCAAACATTTTATTAAATTCCTAGCTTGTTAATTTAGCATTTGCAAAAGTGATTTAATTTTATGCCTGATTAAGGCGAGACGTTAAATAAGAAATAAAAAAGCTACGCGTATTATCATTTAATTTAGTCGTACAAGTAAAAGTGACAGCATTTTTAAATTTAAGAATCGTGCTTCTTTTGAATAGCAATGCTATCTTTTAACTGACAAATTTGGTTGTACTGCCCAGATAAACCATGAGTTCATTGATTTGCGGCAAATCGTGTGACTAACCCTATAATGCCCCCATTATTTCCGTTAACATCGCCCACTGGAGTCCCGAAAAAGCGATGCCACTTCAAAATAATCCCATTTCAGAGGGACCGCCATCGAATTCCGGTCTGTTTGTCCAGTCGAGCGAGAGAAAGGCTGACTTTAAGCAAATTAGCAATTCCACAAAAGTGTCGCCTCGCCCTTAACCCTTGTGTGGCCGTAGCTCTGCTGAGCCTTAACCCCTGACTGGCCTAATCGTGGCACGTGCTTCGACATATTTAATCACAGGGCTGTGTCTCTTCTGTTTCGACTAAAAAAAAAGTCGAACAAAACTGGAAAAGGGGCCAAAGTTGTGTAGCACCACACATAAAGATAATCCAATCTTATGCTGCTAATTTTACAGCATCCCGAAAATGAAATAAAATCAAATCTCGTGTGTGGACGAGCGTGTGCAAATGTGGTTAGGGTTAGGGGTTGAGGTTTTCCGGGGAGGGGGGAGTTCGGAGCAGGGACCAAACCCAGATGAACTCAAAACTGTAAACCGCTGCCAGCTTTGCGAAAAACTTTTGCCCAAAAGAAAACCCTCAGACAAATAAATTCGATTATATTACACTTGAGAAAAACTAGTTTTATTACAAAATTAGAGGGTTAAGATTTTGCAATTAAACAATATTTGTATCATTATTGGAAGAAATTAAACAAAAATGTTTAAAAACAAAACATATATAGTTTATATGTTTTTATAGTTTTATTGGCACATTTTACGCATACTAGTCTTTTTTCAGTGTTCGCTCCCTCTTTTTAGTACCTCACTCCCCGCTGAGACGAAG
Source organism: Drosophila simulans (assembly GCF_016746395.2). Classification (NCBI taxonomy): domain Eukaryota; kingdom Metazoa; phylum Arthropoda; class Insecta; order Diptera; family Drosophilidae; genus Drosophila; species Drosophila simulans. The sequence goes on from NC_052522.2 coordinate 3,835,395, forward strand.
GCGGTTGGCATTCGCAGGGGGCGTGGCATTTGCATTTTTTCAGCTTTATTTTCTGGCCCTTCTGCTGAGTTGTTTGTTTGGCCAAAGTTTCGAGCCAGCGAGATGCCTAATTCGTTTACCAAATCCACTTTACATAGTTGAGCGAGTCGCAGGCACAAAATATGAAAATTCAATAAACTACGCAGGTCCTGAAGGACTCCCGCTGGTCCTGCCACTTGAGGCTTAATTGTGCGTAGCTCCACCTGCCGGCGAAAATGGAAAATGGCACGTGCAACACACGGGAAAAAGCGGAAAAGGGGGCAAAAGACGGTGCCACACGCACGAGCTGCATTCGCAAGTGGGCGTGCATAATTTATGCTAATTCGCATGAGAAGCGCAACCAAAAATAAAAAATAAATAAAAATATTTATGAATAAATAGAGCAGCAGCAGCATAGGCTTTAAGGTTCTGAGTTACGACAAATTGTTTTAATGAGCATTAGCTTTCTAATAAGCCCAATTCCCAGGGTATTTTTGAATTGCGCTCGAGTGAAAAAAAACAAGTGCGTTGAAGCTCATTAAATCAGCTAACTTAAGATTTAGTGGTGCTAAGTTGCTTAAATAATTGGCTAAGCTTGCTTGGGTAATTGCACATTAAATTAATCAATGTCGCTTAAGAAATTCCTTGTGTGGGTTTAATGAGTTTTACTTAGTTCCCACAGTTTATTCTTTTTGATTTTCCTAATAGTTAAAAGGATTATGTGTACCTTTTAGTACAGTTCATTATAAAATGCACCAAGCTTTGTAGTGAAAGTACTAGTACCACGATTTCCCAATGTCAGTTCTCCATAATGAGCTGTCTTAACCCCTTGATGACCTGACCGCCGACAAATGACACTCTCTAATGACCCAACACACATGGAAAGTCTTTCCGCTTCACGCTCTGTCAATTGACTAGGCGACATAATTATCAGCAGTCCTCGGAAAAATACGGAAAATGCGATTGAGGCTAATTTCGGTTAGGTGCTATGGGCCCAATAATTAAAAGATCATTTCTGAGTGCGGGCTGTCGATTCGTTGACCTTCATTGACGCCTATAATAACTTCATTAAAAAACGCTCCTTTCTATTTGTTTCATTATATTTTAATTGCAATCAAGTGAAATGTTTGAAATTTGGTAACCAACCCGCATGGCGGAAGCCATCAACTCTTTTTTATTTTCTACTTTGGGTGACATTTCCCTGAACGAGAATTTCTTGCTACATTTTTTATGAATATTTCCTGACGCAGCTCCTCTGCTTTTAGTCATTATTCACACTGCAGTGATTCCACAGCAAGATAGACATTTTTCTACAAGCAAAAGGAGCAAAAAAAAACCGAGTAAGAATGGAAAATGAAATACCCAAAGGACATTGAAGCTGGGAATAAAAAAAACTTGGCCGCTTTGTAGAAAATTCATAAAACTTCCGCTTGGAAAAACTGAAGAGCTGGGGAGGAGGGATTTCATAGGCCCGGGTCAGCAAACAAGAAAATGGCGCATTTTAAAGTGAACGGAAGCAAAAGGAAATGGCAAGAAAAAGCGAGAAAAACACAGTCCAAGGAAATTTTCCGTGTCAAGAAATTTTCCTTCTACTTGAAGCTGCTTACTTTGCCGCCATTTTCTCTTTCTCGGGGGTTGCGATTTCCCGAGCTTTTCCCTCCCCCATTTTCCATCTTTTTTTTTGCTCTGCGGGGGTGGTTCGCCGGCGAAAATAAACAAAAATCAAAGTTGCAAATAAGAAGAAACTACAAAGTAAGTTAGCATAAAAAAGTTTAGCGGCGCCTTGTTTTTCGGAAGTTTCAACATCTCCGCCGGGGGGTGGGGGGTTGTGAGCGGAGGGGTTGGCGTACTTAGCCCACCCCCTCCCCCTGCACACAAGCACATGGACGCAGGCAAACTCACACAAACACCGACACAGATACTGGGACAAAAGATTCCGTCGAGCACTTTTCGTGCAACAAAAGCCGGAAACAGCCGGCAAAAAGAAGCTGAGGAAAAACTCAGTCAACATCCTCTCAAGTGCTTCCTTCGCTCCTTCTGCTGCCCGCCACTCGGGGATTTGGGTGCTCCAAGTTTCTGCACTTGGGAAAACTCTTAAGTATTCGAACTGAATTTGGAATGTTGCTATTCAAGCTATAAAGACTTCTTTAAAAGATCTTCCAGCTACAGTTTGGTTTCATAAATGGGAGTTGGAACTGCTTAATAATTACTTAAATTATTTTGTAGATTTATTAGTTTTTATTCGTAGGGTGTGTTTTGCAAAGTGTCCTACTTCTCAGCATGCAGCCAGCGATGTGGCCGCTCAACCAAGCGCAAGGACAGCTCCCGAGAAAAAGGACGAGCCGGAGAAGGACGACAGCGATGCTCCCTCACCTTGCTCATGCTGATCACGTCTATTTATTGTGCACATAATATGGGAGCAGCTCCAAGCCAGCAGCGCCTGCTCCACCTTCCTACCCTGAATTCTGCTGCTCCTTGGACTCCGCTTCTCCTCCTCTTTCTGCTCCTCCGGCTACGTGCGACGCATGCATCGCTGGACACGCTTTGGGGTCCTTGGTGGCCACCCCACTCCCCCACTTTGCTCCTTTGGACACTTTTTTCCTTCCTATTCCTATATACTCCGCCGGGGAAAATTCAATTATCGAATGCGAATTTTTCTTCTCGTTTTTATTTCCCTTCGTTTTTTTTTTTTGTTCTCCTCGTTTCCGCTTCGAATGTTTTTTTGTTTCAGCCGAAAGCATCCCAAGACGAACTTTCAGCGTATCAGCATTTATTTGCTGTTGATTTATGCAGCGAACACCCCAGTCCACCCACCACCCCCATATTCTCAGCCCCCCTTGGGCTGCTCGCTCAGTCAAACAATCGACATCGACATCCCCTCCACATCCACGTTCAGATTCAGATTCAGATCCAGAGCGCTGTTGAATATTTGCCAAGTATGCTGATTGAATTTTTTCCAGTTGACTAAATGATATCAAGGATATTTGCTAGGCAAGCGCGACTGCCTTTGCTCCTGCCAGCAGGTTGCGCCTCTTAAAGCCTGTGAGTTCAATGATTTCCCCGGCCTACAGGACTCTCGAGTCAGCTGATTACATTTAGCCAGTGGGCATTGGATTAAATATTACTTAATTTAGCCTTTTGCCGGCTTGACAAATAAAGGGTTACCCCAAGGGAATAAAAAATTTCTTCAATTGTAATAATATACGATGGTCAATGCTAATTAGATTATGGTTGAAGGACTCTTTGGCCTCCAGATATTCTATACTCCTAGGAATACTATATTACTGATATGAATATAAACCAAGTTTTCGAATCCTTTCCATCCATATCTAAGTATAACCGCTTTGTGCAACTACCAATTTAATTACAATTGCTGTTAGCCGAGCACCGCCCACATTTGCAACGGAGAAGCTTCCTTCTTCCTTACCAGCAATCCGTGTTTGCCGCTCTGCATCCTTCAGATGAATCCTCGTCCTTGATTACCAGGCTGCACTCACAGCCATAAACCATTTAAGCAGCACTGCCGGCACATTGACAATTTCCAATATTTAGACAGGCAACTACTAATAATCGTGTTTGGCCGGCGTAAAGCGAGCATGCAGTTGGCAAATACCCGATATCCCAGATGAAACTATCCATCCATCCGCCGGATTGGATGGTATGAAATGGAATGGATGGATGGCATGGATAATTAACACTGGTGCCAAATCGAGTGGGTTAAACATCGGCGTACTGCGATCTATTTGAAACCCTGTTGCCCTGCAATAATTAATATGCCCAACGTGCAACAGCAGACAAATTGTGGAAAGGGGGCGACTTTCAGGGGCTCGAAAAGGGGGCTTCACGGATTGCGGAGGGGGTGAAATTGGTGCGAGGTTGGTGGGCCGTAAAAGGCGTTAAATTGACACAATTGAACACACCCTTGAGATTCGAGGGAGTGAGGCTTTTCTCACTCGTTTTGTTTGCGATTGCCGTTGCAGGAACTGATGTTGCTGCGGGGTGTTGCTGCTGCGTGCTGCTCCTGATGCTGTTGGGGGTACATGGAACAACATCTTCATCATTGCGGCACCGCAAAAATCCGCGAAACAAGTCAGCGATGTGCAAATGTATCCCAAAACGAAGAGATGACAATACATGGCTGCTTCTAATGGGGAATCGAAGCCCCCAGAAACCCCTCTCCATATTTGGCCTATGCAAATATGCGCGACAATTGATACTTGGCATCGAAATGCGTAATCCAAAACGTGACAGCGATTTAAGGGGATTGTATTCAGTGAAATGTGCAAAATGCTAAGTCAAATTATGAAACTTATAGGAGGAGTGTGAATTCGAAAGCTTCCTCTGTAATGAGAAGACAAAAGAAGTATGAGAAGTTCTTAGTTAAATATTTTATGCTTTTTTAAAAGACTTTTCTTTTGTAATTACTTTCAGAGCAACCAGCAACTTTCATAGATCGAAAATGCCTGCAAACCCGACTGTCAAAACAGGCAAACAAATTGTGCAAATAAGTCGGGGAAATGTTATTTATGCCCGTAAGATTTTCCGTGATTAAATAACTAAGGCCCGGGCCAGTCGCCTCGCCGCTTGTTTTGCAGAATGACAGCAGTTGCAACTTAGCCGAGCTCCAAATGTGTCAGCATCGGTTGCATATTAATGGCCCGGAGGTGTGCATGCCAATTGTCATGCGCTGAAATGCTTGTTAACAACGTCGATTGCTTTTGGCCAAGTCAGTCGTCTATATATCCCCAGTCGCCGCACCAGCACCAGCCCCAGCCAGAAAGCAAATCCAACTCCACATCCACTTCCAAATCCGAGCTAAAGCCAAAGCCAAATCCAACTGAACCTCCTGCTCTCCCACTTTTTCCTCTTTTTAATCAAAAAGAAGTCGATGCTCCTGACTCCAGACTCCTCCCCCGTGGCAATAACGCCACACATTTGTAATGTTGCTTCTGTTTTTGGCTGAAAGAGGAGCCCAGGAAGCAGCAGAGACAGTAGAGGAACTGCACCGAATGCTCACACTGAGAAATATAATCTGGCAGTCGAAAAATAAAATTTAAAGTTAATTGAAAGTAGATAAAATGGTAGAATTAAAATCCAATATCATTAGCTGTTTATGGTTTTGTTATTATTTATTAACAATATTTCTTGAATTTCCAGAACCGTATAGATTTATTTCCGGTGCATCTCTTAGATGCATTTTACAAGTTACTTTAAGGCAATCAATTTGTAGTCGAATCGCGTGGATCGCAAACGGGCGGGCGGGTGATGGGTTGGAAAAACCAATCAAAAGAGCGTTGCGAACGCAAATTGAACGGCAAATGGTTGCAAGATGATATTTCAATACACCAGCTTGCCGGGATCACCTGTACACCGGACTTGCAACCCTTTCACTCCCCTTCGGCCATCACTTTTTGGCCATAAATTATGGACGGGCGACGCCTGCGCGTAGTTTTCTTACTTTTTTGCAGTTATGATTATCGCGCCAGGATGGAAGAATGGGGCAGCTAAGGAACACATACGTTCCGTTCCTGTGTGTGCAAACAAATGTAAAAAATTTTTAATTGACTTTTGCAGTTTCGCAGTTGCCGGAGCCACCGCCAGTTGCACTTTTTATGGCCCCTCGCGTGTATGGCAGCTTAAAAGTTAATAAAACACGCCCAATGATAACAAGCCGCCAACAACATACATATATTGCCCCTGAGGTCTTCATCATCGTTTCGTATTTCCCAACATTGTGAGCTGATCCCCAGATCCCAGATCCGCCAGCATCCCAGTCGATCCTCGCCAGGTTACCAGAAGTTTTCGGAGCTTCGAGCTCGTAGAAAAACAATCAATTAGGCCCACAAGTAGCTTCCAACTCCAAGGGAGCGCCATAAGTTTCCGTCTCCCCCCAAGATCATGATGGTGATGATGGGGCCTCGGATGGTTAGGATGGTCCGGATGGCTGGCATGTTGCCCAGTGGCATCGACACGACTTTGATTCTCTTTCCGCGCCGACTGGCAGGAGTTTTATGGCCTGCTTTGGCGAAATTTATGTTACATTTTTATAGTTCCAGTGTAAATTGACTTTTAAAATGCAAAAATTTATCATAGCAACGGGCTGCAGTATGCAGGGGGAAGTCCCGCGCCAACTTTAATTGCCTGCGCACCGCAAGACGGTGGCAACTCTGGCGGAAGCTTCGAAAAGTCAAAAGAAAGCTCTGTGAATGGGACGATAAACATCTGCGCGGTTTCAAGAGGAAAACAACCCCCGAATTTGTTCGCCCAGGCTATATTTATTGGAGAACGTTTAGATACCCTAAGTCATAATTAATGATTGTAATATTAGAAAAATCAAATACAACTTTAAAAAACTTTTTAACACAAGCTAGCTTGGCTATTTTAATCAACGTTTGGCCGGGGTCACCAATTAAAGTCAGAATACTCAATGTAAAGCTCTTAAAAGTGAGGCCATAAAATTAAATTTATTTGATCAAGTTCTGATTATTTTGATCTTGTAAATTCTTCTTATATATCTTACAAACCAAATGCCATAGGATAATCAATAAACTCTACGGCAGAGTATGAAACAAAACACAGTCGTAAAAGCTTTTCGCCGAGTCAAAACATTTCGCGGACCTTGGCACTCAACGTTGTTTTATCCATATAGTTTTTTTGATTAATTCGCTAGTGCAGTTTACGCCCCAAACCACGGGAAAAAGCTCCGGAAAAGTTTGGGTCGCGTGGGTGTTGCCCCTCCACCTTTTCGCGAGGTCTCCAAGTTCAATTGCATGACGAAACAGCCGCGGAACAGTTGCGTCGCTCCTTGATTAGCTGAATAAGCGGGAAAAATCCATAAATTGATTGAGGAAATCTCGGAAAACTAGAGTGAAATGCTGCTGCCAACGGTCAGTGGCCAATCCGCCGCAGGATGCAAGTGGAAAAACTGCTGTCGCCGCAGCTGGGAAATGCTGATGGCACCCGTATCGCCCAAGAACCTCAGGACCACGGCGCTCTTGACGAGCATCTATCAATTGGTAAGTTCAAAGATATAAGAAGCAGATTATATAAGATTGGGGAATGGATATCTCAGGCGGGGCGCAGCGCACTGGCACGCAGGGAGATCCGGGAATCCCCGAGCAATCCACAATGTGCAGCCGCGGCCCCAAATACAAAAATTACGCACTGGATATGCAAAGCCATACCCCACTGGGCGCGCAAGGAGGCGTCGAAGGCGGCAATAGAACGCTCGCCCCCGCCCACCCCCGGAAGTCCAGGGGCGGAGCGAAGGAGACGCTCCTGCGGCGCAATGCGTCCGCACTTGAGTTTCGTGATCGGAAACGTGCCAGGACGAGCACCCTTTTTAAAGCTCTTTCCGAGAAATATAGTGGGAGTTGTTGCGAGAGCTGCTAGAAGCAGTTGGGAATTGTAAAAGCAGCTTTCTGGCTTCGTTCAGTTTGGTGAGAAATAGGGGTGGTAGCTTCAGCAGATCGCTGGTTGTTCCGGTTTTCGCAAACACATTTGAAAAGTGAGATCCTAAACAGTCGCTTTATATATTCCCCAGTTAATCTCCCACTGCGCCCTGTTTCTGGTACTCCTGGGACTGGCGCATGCCGAACAGATGTGTGAGGTCTTGGAGCTGGACATCCTGGACCAGAAGGACAATGGTTTCTACAACATGTCGCCCTTCCACAACGATCTTCGCCTTCAAACTGCTGCACAATTGGCCGTCGCCACGGAGAATCTGCTCTACGTGATGGCTGGAATCGCGGGTACCTACGCCCTGAGTGCCATATCCCTGTTTTTTGGAGTCTTCAAGAATCGGCCGGGCCTAATCATACCCTGGCTGGTCGTGGAGTTCCTATTAATGATTGGTTTGGGGGCACTGGTCTTCATGCTGAGGGATACGAAAATCGTGCAGTTGCTCGGTGGTCAAGTGCCCTACTGTAAGTTTGGATTTAAGGCTTAAATTGTAAAGTATATGCTAAAAATAAGCTTATATTTCAGTTATCATTTGCTACATCTTGATCTGCATGGATTACTGCAAGTGGTATGTGATGCATAGCTTCTACCAGAGCCTACGAACCATGAATAAGCTTCGGGAGATTGCCACTGTGGCCATACCATGTCCAGCTCCAGGAGCCGTAAGTTGGGATCAATATTTTGAAAACTTTAAAATGAACTTCCTTATCCATTAGATACCCTATCGTTTCCAACGCGAGCACATGTATCTGGGCAGCAATGGATATAAACACATTCTAACCGAGTCTCCCGATGGACAGTGTTAAAGATTGATTACTGAAAGATTGGATATTTTTGAAACTTCCCATCAGGTGTCTTGATTGCAATTGCACTACAAATTCTGTATTGCAAAACAGAGTGTGATATGGTTATGGTAGAGATACTATTTTATATGGCCAACGGACATGAAGCGGCTTGTTAGAAAGGCAGAATCGGTTTAAAGCGATCGGTGAATACATAAACTATTTTTGTGTAGAAATAGCTCCCAAAGCACCTTAAATGAATTAAAAAAGTAATAATAATATATGGTCACTAACGCGACTCGAACTCGGAACTTCTAAGCGAAGGTCGCACTCTCTAACCCCTAGGCTACGGCAGCGAAGCTCTCGCGAAAGCCGAGATCGATTAAAGCCCAAAATCTTGAAACGAAAAACTTGTCTTAAATAAATTGGCGTTCATACAAATAGCAACGAAGTTTGAAGCTCAGTTTCTCTGTAGATTTACAACTACTTAACTATAATATGCCTTAAATTCTGTTGACTAGCAATATTTTAGGTATTTCTATTTTGTAGCACAGAACGAAATAAGTACGAATATCAAATAAAAGTGCAAACTTGTAACATATCTAATGAACGTGTTTTTTATTAGTTCCACACTTACTAATTTCATGTACATCAAGTTAAAAAATTGTTTGGAATATTGCAGTTTTGGGTGCTTTTATTATTTGGCCTCAGCTACAGATGCACATTATCTATTAGTATCTTTCTTTTCTTAGGATTATTTGTTCCACTAGCCTTTCCGGCCCTTTTGCTTCATAATTGGCGCTGGCAAAGTGGTTCCTACGGTGGTGGTACTCGGAGTGCTGGCTCCCATTAGACTCATATCGTTATCCAGGCTGTCCATTACAAAGTCCACCACGGTTATATTGTTAGCGCCTTCAGAATCCCCCTTATCTGTGGGGATACTGATCTGGAACTGCAGCAAGACCACCAGATAAGTGACCATTGTGGTTAAGAGTCCTTTGAAGAGAGTCCTGTTCACATCAAAGAAGCCACCACAGTTGATGGTCGATGGATTCATTTCGGTGGCTCGCAAAAACATGTTTATCTCCGTCTGGGCATCCGAGTTCATCCAGTTAAGCTCCACCATGAGTAGTTTCTTCTGGAAATTGGTTCGCACATTAACCGAGGCATAATGTGCCTCATCGCAAATATAGAAGAGCAGGCCTATGTTCCACAAAGCCGTGATAGTCAGTCCTATATCCTTGATGCCAAATCCCTCGGAGAGTTGCGACATTAGTCCATAAATCGAAAGGGTAATGATGAAGAACAGGTAGAGACTCATGAAAACAAAGGTATAGCACAGGGCATTTCCAGTATCCCGGGTCAACTTGCTCAGTCGCAGCCACAGCACCCGATAGTCCGCCACCATGGCAGCGGGTCCAATGTGTTTCAGTGCCTTCTGGAACCGCTCCGCCAGAAGATGAGCCGTAATGCTCATGGCCTCGCAGATGAGGAACCACCAGGCACCCAGCATGGCAGTCAAGTTGTCCAGGATGCAGTAGGGCACCACCTGGTTAATGTTCAGGTCCGACATGGTGATGTGCGTGATGACCACCGATAAGACCGAGAGAATTGGCAGCACGGTGGCTATATACACCGCTTTCTGTCGCAATTTCAGAGGCAAACTGTGCCCGGATATCTGGTAGTACAACACCTCAAAGTCATCCCAATCATTAAAGAGTTTCGCTATCTTCCTGGCTTCGTACCACAATATGGGTATAATCATAATGGGCAGGATGTTGACCAGAAACAGGTAGGCAATCACCGCCTCCTCGAAGGGTCCACTTAAGGATCGCACAATATGGATGCGGTTGTTGGCCACATAGCCTACATAGCACTAAAAAGAGGTTTTGGGTTGCATAATGGTATCCATATTCAATTTTGGAAAATGTTATGCAAACACACTCACCGCCAGGAGCACAAAGAAAACCACCGAGTAAATAAAGGAGGCGGAGTTCATTTCGAACTTGGCACGAGCAGGACCACGTCGCACGATGGGTAATACTCCAATAATCCTCAAGAACCAATTGACGGGAGCTATGTTCCGGTAGAAAACACTCTGAAAGCAGCGAAATCCAGCGAAATACAAAGGTGTTTTAACAGCATAGCAATCCACAAACCGGCGTAAATTCCGGATTATTGGAGGCCGTGCTGTCCGAGCTCTTTTTCCTATCCAACGGAGGAGCTTCGTAGTCCGCATCCAATCGCTCCGCCAATCCAATGGAGTACTTGCGAACCCCGTACAAGTATGCCTGGGCATTAGCACTGTTCAGCGGTTTTGCATTGAGGAACACCGCGTCACCCTTCTTGCGTCGATAGTAGTTGGCCATTCCGGAGAGACTGTGTCCGGAATTTCCTTGTCCATGGCCTTTTACCACTTTTCCGCCAGACGGTCGCATTAGCCATGCACTTGCACACGCCCCCTTATCGACCACGCCCCCTGTTGACTTAGAGCCGGAGTTTTAGTTTCCTGTTGATGTGCGTTGTTTGTCTTTTGAATGAATTAACCTTAGCCCGGTGTCCCAATTTCGAATTTGTGTCAATGGCGCGCAATGGGCGACTTGCAACACTGAAACCGGGCTGGCAGGCTACCGATTTAGTATTTAAACGCTGAGTAATTTTTGGGTCTAGTCCGGTCACACTGGTAGGTGTGGGTGCGAAAGATAAATAAATAAATATTGTTGAAAATGGACAGGGAAAAGTTGATTGTGCCCAATCAAATTGGCTATCTGATACTAAAGGAAGACGGAGCAGTTCTGGAGTCCGGCGGCGATCTGAAGAACGATGAGCGCAGTGCAAATGTGATAATGGGATTGTTGAATCTCACAGAGAGGTGCGTTTTCAAACAAAGGATGAAGGAATTTTGTAATTATTACGCCTTTATTGTAGCATCGACGAGTCCTTCATGCCGAACAGCAGCTGCGAGAGGATCACCATCGACTACGAGCAGCACTACTACAGCATCTGCATGTCCAACCGTCGAATATACATCGTTAAGATCAGCAAATCGCAGAACGGCGTCACCACGACCACGAGCTCCTCCTCGTCGAACAGCGTTTATAACGATGCCAGCGATTCCGGGGCGGTGCTGGCTTGAAATCCGTCTTCGGATGTCCGGCCCACTTGCAGATTCTGTTGGCAGGCAACCGGGCAAAGACCCCACAATTGGCGCACTCCCATCATTTACCTAATCCTCCTGTTTATTTGTCAAAAAATACATCATCTGTGAGCTCTTGCTCGAAAATGCGCCTCGCTTCCTGGGTGACGTCCAGCAAGGTGGCCTTGCTATTGCACAGGATCACATAGTACTGCCTGTAGTTACAGCGCCGCTTGACAATCCAATAGTCATTGGTGGTCTTCACCTGAACTTCCTCGGCAGGAGCACTCTCCATTTCCGCCTTGCCACTGCCATTGGCCAAGTCAGCAATGATACTGAGCACATTGCGGGGCAGCCCTTGGGGCAGGTGCCTCTGAAAGTTCGTGTGGTGCTGGAGGCTCTGTTCGTTAATGAACAAGTACTTGGGCGCCGTTTCGCTGTTCCCGCTGGAGTTGTCCTGGCCTGCCGCTCCCACCGCCTCCTTAGTCAACTCGCTGGATATGTCCCGGGCCAACGAAGTCAGTTGGGGAGCCATGTAAGCATGGAGATCGTCGTAGAGATCTTGTTTCGGCGCAGCCTGGTCACCTGACAAATTTGGAATGTTTTAAGTTGATTATGTGGGCTATTTAGTTCTAATCCTTAACATACCATTCAAAAACAGACACAGAGTTATGTGCAAAGCGCGGTAGATGAGCAGGTAGTACGGTTTGGCCTCCTTGTCCAGTGTGACATAGACCTTCAGGGGATGATCTTCATCACTCACAGCCTCCTGTTCGTCTCCCGCACCCTTCTGCCGACTTTTTACGAATCCGCCCACCTGGCACTCACTTATGCTTCGCTTTAGTGAAGGAGACACTGCAATGGTGGAGCTGCTGGCCTCGACTTTCAGAACGTCTTGCACGACATACGAGTGCACGCAGTGCAGATCCTCCGGGCTGAGTTTTCCGCCACAAAGGACCTGCTCCTGGTAGAGCATTATGCTCTCCTTGATGTCGGGGAAGGTCTCGCACAGGGTGCCAAAGTTTTGGGCTCGCAAGAAGAGCGATTTATCCAGTGGCAGATACTGAATGGAATGCAGCATATCGATGATATCACATTGCGCGGGATCCCTCAGGTTGGTCAGATGCTGATCATAGAACTGGAGTAGCTTCTGGCAGAGCTGTTCTCTACGCATATCCGGATTAGATTCCTCACTTCCGCAGGAGGAGAAGCATCCGTTTTGAAATCGAAACATTTGATAGCATTGTCTTAGTATTGCTCTATAAATCCTGTCGGAGATCTCGGCACCCCGATAATCGGCAACCTCCACGCCCTCCTTTAAACGCACCTCCTTGGGAACATTCAGGACCAGTACTAACCAATATCCTGGCTCGGGTTGGTAGAAGAGTTGTGTGGTTTTCTGGGTATGCAAGGCCTGACAATCATCTTCGGATGTAAAAGTTCTGCAAGTACAGCAAATTCTGTATTATTACCCACTTCTCTCTATGTCAAAAGTTCCATTAATACCCTGTGAACCTTATGATGGCCTCACTTAGTCCCACATCCTTGATTTTCGTATTTAATTCAATGTCATTTGGATGGTAAAACAAAACCTTCTTGTGTTCCTAAAAAAAATTACTCATTAGGGGCGTTTCCCTAGCTTTAAATTGATTTGCCCACCTCGCCTTCAACTTGGCCAAAGCTCGAGTTGAAAATGTAAAAGCTGCGTAACGTAATTTCCACACGTTGCAATAATTTAGCCATATCTTTTTGCACAGAATTAAAAGTATTTATTTTGGCAAAAGGTAAATAATGAAAAGGTACTAACGCGTCCTCCTTTGCCAACCAGGGCTGCATTGTACCAAAGGTAGTGTGCTAGTATATACCAAAACTTTGCAGCACCACACTTAAATAGGCACCAAATTAAAAAAAAAAATACCACATATTGAAAAATACAAATTAAGAATTTTCATTTATTTTGGAATTTAAATTCAATAAAGAAATTTGGATTTCATCAAATATATATATATCCTGGTATTTACTGGAATTTAGAATTTTTCTGATGCCTTCCCTTTTGACAATGCAGAACGGGAAGTGGCCATCCATTATTTCCTCATATTTATCTCGAGTGAATTGCGTGCTAAAGTGTGTTTATTTGGAAATGTATTTAGTTTAAGCCTGGATTCCTCCACGGAGACGGAGCACCAAGTGAAGGGTTGACTCCTTCTGGATGTTGTAATCGGACAGGGTGCGTCCGTCTTCCAGTTGCTTGCCGGCGAAGATCAGACGCTGCTGATCTGGGGGGATTCCCTCCTTATCCTGAATCTTAGCCTTCACATTCTCAATGGTGTCCGATGGCTCAACCTCCAAAGTGATGGTCTTGCCAGTGAGAGTCTTCACGAAGATCTGCATACCTCCTCGCAGACGGAGAACCAAGTGAAGGGTTGACTCCTTCTGGATGTTGTAATCGGACAGGGTGCGTCCGTCTTCCAGTTGCTTGCCGGCGAAGATCAGACGCTGCTGATCTGGGGGGATTCCCTCCTTATCCTGAATCTTAGCCTTCACATTCTCAATGGTGTCCGATGGCTCAACCTCCAAAGTGATGGTCTTGCCAGTGAGGGTCTTCACGAAGATCTGCATACCACCACGCAGACGGAGAACCAAGTGAAGGGTCGATTCCTTCTGGATGTTGTAATCCGACAGGGTGCGTCCGTCTTCCAGTTGCTTGCCGGCGAAGATCAGACGCTGCTGATCTGGGGGGATTCCCTCCTTATCCTGAATCTTGGCCTTCACATTCTCAATGGTGTCCGATGGCTCAACCTCCAAAGTGATGGTCTTGCCAGTGAGGGTCTTCACGAAGATCTGCATACCACCACGCAGACGGAGAACCAAGTGAAGGGTCGACTCCTTCTGGATGTTGTAATCCGACAGGGTGCGTCCGTCTTCCAGTTGCTTGCCGGCGAAGATGAGACGCTGCTGATCTGGGGGGATACCCTCCTTGTCTTGGATCTTGGCCTTCACATTTTCAATGGTATCAGAAGGCTCTACCTCGAGGGTGATGGTCTTTCCGGTCAAAGTCTTCACGAAGATCTGCATACCACCACGCAGACGGAGAACCAAATGGAGGGTTGACTCCTTCTGGATGTTGTAATCGGACAGGGTGCGTCCATCCTCAAGCTGCTTTCCGGCGAAGATCAGACGCTGCTGATCTGGGGGGATTCCCTCCTTATCCTGAATCTTGGCCTTCACATTCTCAATGGTGTCCGATGGCTCAACCTCCAAAGTGATGGTCTTGCCAGTGAGGGTCTTCACGAAGATCTGCATACCTCCTCGCAGACGGAGAACCAAGTGAAGGGTCGACTCCTTCTGGATGTTGTAATCGGACAGGGTGCGTCCGTCTTCCAGTTGCTTGCCGGCGAAGATGAGACGCTGCTGATCTGGGGGGATACCCTCCTTGTCTTGGATCTTGGCCTTCACATTTTCAATGGTATCAGAAGGCTCTACCTCGAGGGTGATGGTCTTTCCGGTCAAAGTCTTCACGAAGATCTGCATACCACCACGCAGACGGAGAACCAAATGGAGGGTTGACTCCTTCTGGATGTTGTAATCGGACAGGGTGCGTCCGTCTTCCAGTTGCTTGCCGGCGAAGATCAGACGCTGCTGATCTGGGGGGATTCCCTCCTTATCCTGAATCTTAGACTTCACATTCTCAATGGTGTCCGATGGCTCAACCTCCAAAGTGATGGTCTTGCCAGTGAGGGTCTTCACGAAGATCTGCATACCACCACGCAGACGGAGAACCAAGTGAAGGGTGGACTCCTTCTGGATGTTGTAATCCGATAGGGTGCGTCCGTCTTCCAGTTGCTTGCCGGCGAAGATCAGACGCTGCTGATCTGGGGGGATTCCCTCCTTATCCTGAATCTTGGCCTTCACATTCTCAATGGTGTCCGATGGCTCAACCTCCAAAGTGATGGTCTTGCCAGTGAGAGTCTTCACGAAGATCTGCATACCACCACGCAGACGGAGAACCAAGTGAAGGGTGGACTCCTTCTGGATGTTGTAATCCGATAGGGTGCGTCCGTCTTCCAGTTGCTTGCCGGCGAAGATCAGACGCTGCTGATCTGGGGGGATTCCCTCCTTATCCTGAATCTTGGCCTTCACATTCTCAATGGTGTCCGATGGCTCAACCTCCAAAGTGATGGTCTTGCCAGTGAGGGTCTTCACGAAGATCTGCATACCACCACGCAGACGGAGAACCAAGTGAAGGGTGGACTCCTTCTGGATGTTGTAATCCGATAGGGTGCGTCCGTCTTCCAGTTGCTTGCCGGCGAAGATCAGACGCTGCTGATCTGGGGGGATTCCCTCCTTATCCTGAATCTTGGCCTTCACATTCTCAATGGTGTCCGATGGCTCAACCTCCAAAGTGATGGTCTTGCCAGTGAGGGTCTTCACGAAGATCTGCATACCTCCTCGCAGACGGAGAACCAAGTGAAGGGTCGACTCCTTCTGGATGTTGTAATCGGACAGGGTGCGTCCGTCTTCCAGTTGCTTGCCAGCGAAGATCAGACGCTGCTGATCTGGGGGAATTCCCTCCTTATCCTGAATCTTAGCCTTCACATTCTCAATGGTGTCCGATGGCTCAACCTCCAAAGTGATGGTCTTGCCAGTGAGGGTCTTTACGAAGATCTGCATACCTCCACGCAGACGGAGAACCAAGTGAAGGGTCGACTCCTTCTGGATGTTGTAATCCGACAGGGTGCGTCCATCCTCAAGCTGCTTTCCGGCGAAGATCAGACGCTGCTGATCTGGGGGAATTCCCTCCTTATCCTGAATCTTAGCCTTCACATTCTCAATGGTGTCCGATGGCTCAACCTCCAAAGTGATGGTCTTGCCAGTGAGGGTCTTCACGAAGATCTGCATGCCACCACGCAGACGGAGAACCAAGTGAAGGGTCGACTCCTTCTGGATGTTGTAATCCGACAGGGTGCGTCCATCCTCAAGCTGCTTTCCGGCGAAGATCAGACGCTGCTGATCTGGGGGAATTCCCTCCTTATCCTGAATCTTAGCCTTAACATTCTCAATGGTGTCAGACGGCTCTACCTCGAGGGTGATGGTCTTTCCGGTCAAGGTCTTCACAAAGATCTGCATTTTGGATTATTCTGCGGGCAGAAAATAGAAAGGTGGAAAATTAGTACGAAATCAGATGAGTTTCGTTGAAATTACAAAACTACTGAAAGTAACTCCTTGGCTGGGCAATAGAATGGGAAACTTATTTATCGACGCCAACTTTGTTGAGAAACCCCTATTCCCCCCTACCCCTTACGAATATTGGAACAAAGGGAAGCAAAGAAACAGGGAACAAAGGGTAGTTGAGAAACCTTTGTTCCGTTGCTTCGTCACCGTTTTCGTGGTGCGAGTGTGTGCATGTATACGCAGCTGAAATGCATACATATTATTTTGTGTGTATACGGTGACGTCACAATTACATGCAATAGGAAATTTTCAGACGTGGCTTTGTTTAAACAAAGACTATTTCAGCTAAAAATAACCGGATTTCGTTGGTTAAATACTTCAATTAACTAAACAAGTAATAAACTGCACACAAATGCGCGAGTGCGTACGTGAATTCTCGAATTTTTAGATGCGTCACTGCGAATTTCACAATTTGCCAATAAATCTTGGCGAAAATCAACACGCAACTTTTATTTTTAGATTTGTTTGCGTTTTGATGCCAATTCGATGGGAAAACAAGATGCGTGGCTGCCAATTTCTTATTTTCTAATTACGCAGAGCGTTGAATAAGAAAAAAAAAATGGCCGAACAAAGACCTTGAAATGCAGTTTTTCTTGAAATTAATTGTCTTGTTGCTCTTATAACAAATTGGTAACAACGAGTTAAAAACTTACGTTTCTTGTGACTTTCGAGAATGTTCTTTTAATTATACTTTAATCACCAACAATTAAGTAATAACTTTTCGCTGAACGCGCTTTTCTTTTTGCTTGTACTTGCTGCTGCAAATGTCAAATAAATTTAAATGCGACCGTTCGGGAACGCTGCTTATATACCTTCGGTCTCCCTTGAAAAGCACTAAAAAATACCGCAGTGTTCGTAACACTTTAATACAGAGAAAAAAATTGTTCCGAATTGTTTTTGATACGAATACTTTGTATTACAAATTTTTATGTTTTTGATGTATCACTTTTTTCGTAAGTTCCGTTTTAACTCACCACAGTACAAAACAATAAAATATTTTTAAGACAATTTCAAATTGAGACCTTTCTCGTACTGACTTGACCGGCTGAATGAGGATTTCTACATAGACAACTTACTTCTTACCATGACATTGAATGCATTGCCACCTTTGATCAAAACTTACAAAAGTCCAAGGCTTGCTAGGATTGGAGTTTTGGAATTTTAGACCCTTGTTAGTTTGCTTTTGAAATAGCACTGTCTTCTCTACCGGCTAGAATTTTGAAACTCGCAGCTTGACTGGAAATTTAAAAAGTAATTCTGTGTATGCAAAAGGTGTTTTATAAGTGTGATGTGTTGAGCGTTGCGGCAACGACTGCTATTTATGTATATATTTCCAAACTTATTGTTTTTGAAGTTTTTTAAATATGACTATCTGGCAACGCTGCGCATAATCTTTCACAAGCTTTTCTCCATCCATTTTTAAGTAAAAGTTGTTATGTACTCTTTGGGTAAATAAATGTTCAATCTCTTTAAGTGGGCTTACATTCGGATAAGTAACGAAAACCTGGATAATATATAAGTACATGTAATCCCCTATGCTTTCACCGTGTGGCCATACACCCACAAATGTTAATTTTTCCAGAGCCCCACACGGTCACACCACGGATCGCCGATTTTCGATTTTGGACAGTACTGATTGCAAGCGCAGCGAAAGCAAAATGGAGCTGGAGATTTTGAACGCGAAGAACAGCAAGCCGTACGGCAAGGTGAAGGTGCCCTCCGGCGCCACGCCTATCGGCGATCTGCGCGACATAATCCACAAGACCCTGAAGCAGACCCCACACGCGAATCGCCAGTCGCTGCGCCTGGAACTGAAGGGCAAGAGCCTGAAGGATACGGACACAGTGGAATCGCTGTCGCTGCGTTCCGGCGACAAGGTCTATGTGAAGGATCTGGGTCCCCAGATTGGCTGGAAGACCGTTTTCCTGGCCGAGTACGCCGGCCCACTGATCGTATACTTGATTTTCTACTTCCGACCGGAGTTGGTGTACGGCAAAGCTGCCAGTCTGCCGATTTCCCTAACCACCCAGTGAGTTTGTAGAAAGTAGTCGCTGAAGTCTTTCGATTGTCGACCTAATCGACCCCGTCGCTTATGCAAACTAAAACGCAACGGCTCTGCATAATTATCCACGAACTTTGGATGGTGGTTCACCCAGTAACCCGCTTTCTTTTCTCTTTTGCCCCAGCATTGCCGCCGGCTGCTATACGGTCCACTATGTGAAGCGTCTGCTGGAGACCATCTTCGTGCACCGCTTCTCGCACGCCACCATGCCGCTGAGGAATCTCTTCAAGAACTGCACATACTACTGGGGATTCACCGCCTATGTGTCCTACCACGTGAACCATCCGCAGTTCACCTCGCCCTGCATGTGCACCGTGTGGGGAGCTCTCGCGGCATTCGCTGTACGTATTAGGGGCTCTGGTTTATGGATCTGGGTTATATGTTTTCGTAATCTACCGGTTTCCTTTGCGTTTGTTCGAAACATTTGTTTCTTAATACCAAAGGTGTAGCTTTTGTTAAAACCAAAATTGGTCAAGCAATTCGTAGTTTTGTGTGCTATATATTTCGAATCCATTAATCATATATACATACCCACAAACTAAGCCGCACACTTTTCACTTTCAGCTCTGCGAACTAGGAAACTTTTCGGTGCACATTGCCCTGCGCAACCTGCGTCCGCCGGGAACCAAAGTGCGCAAGATTCCGGTGGCTGATGGAAATCCCCTCACCAAGCTGTTCGAGTAAGTGGTATCTAAAAACACCCACAGCTCAAGTTTATTAATTCGCGCTCTTCGAACTGCAGCTTGGTTTCTTGCCCCAACTACACGTATGAGATCGGTGCCTGGGTTTCATTCTCTGTGCTGACTTCTTGCCTGGCTGCCTATCTGTTCGCTTTTGCCGGAGCCTTCCAGATGACCGTTTGGGCCTTGGCCAAGCATCGCAACTACAGGAAGGAGTTCAAGGACTACCCTCGCCAGCGCCGCTCCATCTTCCCCTTCGTCCTGTAGGTTGGATGTGGGTGTCCCCATGATGCATTCGCTGTATTACCTATTCCACATTATACATTTACACATTTGGCTAGCGTTTAACAGGGTAGTTGTCTAGTGAACTTTGTGCTTTCGTTGATTTAAAGCAAATACAAATTGGAGAAGCGTACATTTGGCGTGTTTTCGTCGCTTTTTGGACTTTGATCGATCGGATGGGAAGTTCGACGAAGCGCGTGTAATCAGTAATAGTTTAATTGGGCCATTTAAAGGTGTGCCAGGTGCTAAAAATGAGTGGCCACCTTGGGTCAGCTGTTAAACTCATTTATTTTTAACACTTTAATTTCAGAATGAAACGAATTTTTTTAAGCTTTAGTAAACAAATAATGCATTTTTATTGAACATACATTTTAAAACAACGCGCCATCTGGGGTTGCCACACTGGTGAACTCCGTACCGTTTGGCATCTCCAGCGAAGCTAAGTTGGCTGCGGCTGATGATTTTGTGTTTACATTTTGCCGGCAAATCGAAAATTGGATTTAGAGGCCCTAAATTAACCATGAATCTGTTCGAGGAGCTGGACACCTTGGACCCCTCCTTCAAACTCGAGCCTCCCCGCATCGAGACGCCCACGGCGCACAAGATTACCGTGCTGATACTGCTCAAACAGTATGTGATTGTAGGTGCACCCACTATTTACTCCGTGAAAACCAACTTCTAACATATATCAATTTTTAAAGAACAAAAAAAACTGTTTGGATACTGGGATATCCATGCGCACCCAGCGACGGCGCATGTTCTATATGCTGGTATTCAAGCTCATCCAGGAGCAGGACAAGAGCTACAATGAGCTACATAGTTTGTTGACCACGGGGAAATACAAACTGGATACACTGATGCTGGAATCCTTCGAAAAAGCCATGTCCGAGTTTTGTGCGGGCAGCATTGAGGCCTTGTTTGACTTCTCGGAGATCCAGAACATCGACGAGATCCTAAACGAAAACTATGGCATTAGCCAGTTCAGCATGGTGGGCGTTTATGTGCGCAGAGTGGGCGTGGTGCTGGAGCGCCTCAGTTTCCCTGAGATGATGGATATGTACAAGAACGTGTGCTCCTATTACGAGAGAGGAGTTCGAGCTGCTGCCTCTGGTTCCAGAATGGCCGTAGCCGGCGGTATTCTGCACAGGGAGGAGACTCCACCTCCGAATCCCATAACAGAAAAGCCTGAGGACCCTAAAACTAAGAAGAAAGTGGAGACCGTAGCTCGAATTGCCCAAGAACGCAATCCCCTCAGCAAATGGGCACCCAAACAGGCAAAGTTTTTCATCAACAAACAGTCGGAACTGCTGGAGAACAACGAACGTAAGGCTTTGCCTCCTTTGGAACTCCAGAAGAAGGTGCAGGAGATCATACACGACCTCCCACTAACAACTACACCCTATTTCCTGGGCTACATGAATCAGTTGAGAGTTAGGGATTACTACAATGCTCTCTCTGCCCTCCACAGAGCATTGGACAGGAGTCCCGTGCGCCTGATGAGCCAGGAGAAGGGCTACCAGTATTTTTGCGTCAATCTGGCGGTGCTACATGCCACCTTTGGTCATCGGGATGAAGCGCTAGCAGCACTCAGGGAAAGCATTATGCTGGCTCAGGAACACGGCGACAAAAGGAGCCTCAACCTTGCCAACACTTGGTACTGCTTGCTCAGGGATGAGCTTCCCTTGTCCGCTGTTCAAAAGAGCGTGCAGGATGCCAACGAAGTGGATGGCTCTCTGCTGCAGAACTACACCTTAGCCCTACACTTCGCTGTAAAACTAGGAACGGTGGCTGGCTACCAACCACTAAGACTCTTTGATCTCCTGCAGCACAGCGACAATCTCACCAATCGCAACAACTTCGCCGACCACGCATCAGAGGCCCTTGCATTGAGAAGTGCTGTTTGGTCTGCTTATGGAAGGCATGAGCTAGCTGCTTTGTACTCCCAAGTCCTATTGACAGGCAGAGACAGGTTCGGCAGTGGATCTGCGGGTTTGGGAAGCGCTTTGGCCAGTTTCGCACTGTGGCTTCAGTTGCAAGGAGAGCCACAACTATCCAAAGTACTTCTACATCATGCTAAACAGCGCTTTCCGCGTTTGCCCAGCGCCGAGGGTTGGATGATAAGCCAGTGCCATGTGGTCATTCAGGCGGGAATCTACCAGTGTCGCTGGCACGATGCTCTGAAGGCTTGCGATCAGCTTTATTTGATCGATCCCTCTGACTCCTTATGCCAACGTGCCTCCATATACGTGGCCAAGCGCGAGTTTTTCAATGCCAGGCGCCTCCTGGACAAGTTGGCCGTGCAGGATAACGTACCATTCCTCCTTAGGATGAGGGTCCAAGTCCTGCTTGGCTATTGTGGCATGGCGAACGGTCGATTTTCAAGTGAAACTACAATGCTTCTGCTCCGTGTGTCCGAGGAAATGTCCGAGGCCCAGATGGATTACGAGTTGGCCCTGGTGGATCTGCTCCTGGCCCAGCAACTATTGCTACTCGGAATGCCGCAGAAGGCCTATCAGGCAATAAAGCGCTGCATGCACGACATTCACATCAACGGCGGTCTATATGAACGAGCAAAAACGGATTTCGTGTTCGTTCGCTGCCTGTTGGCCATCAATCAGAATGATGCGGAGAAACGGAAAGCGCAGCTGATTAAATCGCAAGAAATCCTCCAGCGTGCAGCTCAATCATTCAAGAAACTCTCCGCACATGCAAAGGTTTTGGATGTGTACGTGTTCTTGGCACAGCGATTTAACGAATTTGGCGATCGGAATTTAAGGAACAAGTACGCTGGTGAGTTCCGACGCTATTTTACGGATCACCCGATTCCAAGGGAATATCTGGGAAGTCCTTAGTTTCCGTCTGTTGTTAAATTCTAAATAAACTTGTTCTTACAACCTAAGGAATCTCAATTCACAAGCACACAACTGGATTATTTTGACTATTAATAAACGTAGTTTTATTAATTGGTTTAAACCGCAGTGGTTGCTTGTTTATACACTGTACGCCAACTGCAATGCTAACACCTATCTGAAGTTTTGCAACGGCTCGTTTCGATTGATGAGGACGTCCTTGTTTGGGGCCGGATGTTCATAGAGTGTGGATGCGTAAATGCTGCGCTTTGAAGTGGCATGTGGCATTTAATGGGTGGCTGCTTATTGGGGGTATCGCTGGACGTCCTGCACCGCTCGATTTCGACTGGGATTGATTGGTATCGACAAACTTAAGCTAACGTGTGGCAATTTCCGGATTTCCGATGCCGGTTATCGTAGAGCTAATATGCGTATGTGGTAGGGGGTCTCTCTTGGTTAACGAATCAAGGGTAAGCTGGGCGACGGCCCTCCAGGACCCATCGCGCTGCCGGGTCCAAGAAGCACCTGCTTCTGCTGCGACTTGTGCAGCTCCTCCATCTGGGCGCGCTCCGTCTCGAAGATGACCGGGGCGAACAGGATAACCGCGCTGGTGAAGAATATCCAGCTGGCGTTGCACGAGAACGAGTAGAAGCCCTTGACGCTCTTCACCGTGGCGCTGCTCACGGCACCGACTGCATTCCTCACTGGCTCCGGGAACATCTCGGTCAGGCCCCAGAAGCGCTCGGATGCCGTCTCATCGGGCTCCTGTGTATTGTGAATAAAAATGAGTGTTAATAATCTTAAACAGGTGCTTTTAAGCAATGAAATTATACACCTAACGCAATTTTCTACTAACTATTTACAATCGAAGTAACCTTATAGGAAATACCTTTGATGAATCACTATCTTTATCAATTGAACTTCACATTTAAGGTATATGCCTACAAACTACTTTAAAGATTAAATCTTATAATGCAATTTGCAAATTAAAACAGTGCATAATTACGTTAAAGTTAGAGGAGAAAAAAGTTTAAGATGACAATGACCTTTATCGCATGCACGTTGTGGCTAACAGCTGATTCATTTCTTGGCTAAAAGCCGAAAGCTAAATTTCTAAATAAACTCAAGAAGCTATCTAAGCTGTTCTTCAACTTGAGACCCTCAAGATTATTGCTACATTTGGAAAACACCTAGAATGTCCTTAATGTCCGCACTCCTTTCCGAAATTTGAGGTTATATTGCGTGCTGTGTTTACAAACAGGGTCCACTTACATCATCGTAGTTCTCGCGTTGCGGCTCATTGGAGGTCTGGAAGAAATGGGAAGAAATTAATTATTGAAGGGTATCCAGTGGGTCGGTTTCATGCGCCAGCTGCTCTGATTGACCGACAATTACGTGAGCACGATAAGAAGTCGGGCGGATTGGGGGCTACTTGGTTTTCAGCGGGGTCGGGGAGCCAACGAGGGTCCACCACGTTTTTTTTACTTACGGCGGCCACTGCCCGACGCTCCGGCGTCTCGTCCTTGCTGCCGCCTAACGACGACATGCCGCTGTCCTTTTCAATGAACTCGATTTCAGGATCAGAGTCCATCAAATCCTCGATTTTCACTGTTTCGGTATCCACTTTTGCGGCTTTCAATTAACACACACGGTCGGAAATCGCGGGTTTCTGCTCTAAAGCAACCCTTTAAAGGAACGCACAAGTATCTTATCACCGGAATCGCTCACAAAATCCAGTTCGCACTGGCATTTAATTGAGCTTGAGCGGAGGTTTCGTTCGCGTTCGCTTTAAATTTATGTAAAAATTGATTTTATAAAATGCTCCTCGTGAGCTTAGTGGTGACCTCTCAGCGATAGACTCCAATTGGCCATATTAATCGATTTATCGCGGCGCATTCGTGAGAAATTTCCTAGCGCGTGTTTCGAGCTTGGTAAGTTAACGCTTTTTCAAATTCTCTTACATCTTACACACTTAATAATTAACATTTTAAATGTTTATATTCTACTTCTTGTTTGGGTCAGTAGAAACACTCACCTTTCCCTCAGGTCCATTGTAGTCACTCATGGTCGTTAGTGAAGTGCGTTAATAGTTAAAAAATGAAACTATGTATATACAATATTTTGTGGAGCCTGAAATTTAGAAACGTTGTCAAATCGAACAGCACAAATTTACAAGTACTTTGATTTCTGATTTCTGGAATGGCAACCGAAACCAGAAAGGGAAAAGCCAACTACTAGTAATAAAACATTTGTTGAGCGTTCGTGTACCGTTTTTATTTATTATGCCACGTCTCGTTTTCCGACTCGAAATCGCATTTATAAATTATGAAATCTTTAATACCTATTCCAATTATCTACCACTTTAAGTACGCATACAGATAATGTCTTAGTTCTTGTGTGTTTTCCAGTATCTATACACATAGAAGATATTATTAAGTATGTAGTTTGACCATTAACATAAACAGTAATCGTGTATATAAGTAGTAATATTGTTGGGTAGGTATATAGTCCTGCATATAGTTGGTAAGCACATTAAGAGGTCATAAAAAACTACTTGCATCGAAGTACATACATACATAATATATCGGGTATATTTAATGTTTTGGGCTAGAGTTTAATTTGATTCGGTCTTCGATTTTTGATTAGGTTTAAACTTGCTTTGCCTTTGCAGTCCTGTTGTAAATACCATACAAAAGTTGTGGTTTTCGGTTTGCTTTCCTTCTGTTTACCCAATTTTGCTATTTGTACCTTTGACCTGATTATATTTACTCCACGCAACTTTTATCCATATAGTGTTTTAAATGTATGTAAATATATATATTTTAATTCTCGTTTCACTGATTTTTCAAAAGAGCACTTTTTTATATATATAAATTGTTTAAATTGTATTCATTGATTTCGTTTTTAAATTTTCTAAATTTGTATCAAAAAAGGGCAATGAACTAATTTAAACATATTATTTGAAACCACGATACCTCAAATCGATGAGTTGTAATTGTTATAAAAATCATTTTGTATTTTTTGCTGAATTATCTATGGGACGGCAATATGCAATGGACTGAATTTGGAAAATCAATCAGAAAAAAACCGAAAATAAACAATAATTCAATTAAAATTACTTGTCTTTAAACTATTAAATCCTAGAACTCTGAAATGTTCTTCTCTGGTTGTTAGTTAATGTTTAATTGTATTTTCATTAACTTTCAATATAGTTGTTGCTGTTCGTATATTTTTTTAAGCTGAAAAAACATCGTGACTATAAATTTGGATTCCGCTTACAAAATATTTTCAGTTATCTAAATAATAATGGTAACTTTAAGTTGTTCATATATTCATTTAAATATCGATGTTTTTTGCAGCTCTAGCGAGTAACTTCCCAACTGAAATTAAATGTTTTGGTTTCTTATATAAATTGTTAACATTTATTTTCTTATTCTAACAAATTTGAAACAATTTTTGTTTGTTTTGGGGTATTTGAAACGCGCATACATCGAAAGCAGCATAACTACAATAAAATACAAATATATGAATCCACCTGCTGACCTGCTTCGAATCTGGATATATTTTAATTTAATTTTTATTTGTAATTTCTCTACATGTTGTCTGCTCTTCATTTTCGCAGCACCCTAAACACAATATCACTCACGCGCTCAGACTTATCCGAATATGCATTTTATATGTTAAATGTAAATGTTGTGTGTGTGTCTCTGAGTGATTTAAATCATTTCTGTCGCACAACGTCTGCCCAAATTAGTCTAAACTTTTCGCTTTCATTTCCATTTTCCACATGAAGATTTCACTTGCATCATACGGAATATGAATAATTCCACTTTTTACAATCGACAAAACTTTGAAACTAATTTACATATGAATATGTTGTGTGTGTGTGTGTGGGTGTGATGAAACTAAAACATTATGGGTGTGTATGTGTGTGTGGCCTGCCTTGCACTTTTTTCATACCCTTGTATAAATAAGTTTATTGTTGTATAAAATTTCAAACAATTACGCTCTGCACATTTTGTTGCATTATTATTTTCTGCATGTCTGAGTATATTCTTAATAGCTTAACAATTATGCTGAAGGGGCGCAACTCGGGCTGCATTCCGCTCGAAATTTCCAGGGTTTTGGGGTTGACCATGCCTCCTTGATGGGCGTAAATCTGCTTAGAGCAAAAGTCTCGTGAATTCTGAAATGAAAAATGAGGAAAAAGTCAAAAAATTTCATTTAAAATAATTGTTGTTTTAAAGAAAGTGAAGTATTTTATACTAAGCTAAAACTGAATATCAAGTTTTAACATAATTTTAATAGCAGGCAAATTGTTTTTTTTTCCTATATTTTCTTAAGTAAGCACCCCAATTGGTTGATAAAGTTAAATGAAATAAACCTGACACCCATTTCCCCTGACAGTTGTGTCCACCGAGGCAGAAAGCATTTTGCAGATGAGCTATCCAAACTATATAAGCTGTCGCCTCGGGTAATCACGCCTTCGAAGGGCGAAACTACGTATATTTTTCTTTTTTTCAAAGAAGGTTCTCCTGGGGGCGTCGTACGTGTTGCTCCGACCAATCGACCCATTCTCAAGTTTTCCACTCTGGGCCCCAGCACACTGCGTTCTGCAGTGTCAGCAGAAAGTGGAACGGACAACGTTGCGTATGCCGTATAACGTATAACGTATACGCAATGTTGGCCGTTGTCGATGCCGGTGCAAAGTAAATAGCGTTCGGGCAAAAGCAACAACATCAGCGAAATGAGTAAATAAATTGCAGATGCCAGCAAACAAATGCGGGCTGCGGGCCGGGCCGTTCGAACTTTGCTGAACTGGGTGGCCGTAGTGGGTGGTTGGGTGAAAGGTGGCCTGTCAATGCGTTACAAGGTCAAAGTATCAACTAGCGAGGCGATGGCATATGAACCTAATGATACAGTGGATTCTACTGGCCGGGCGCAAAGCACACACACCTTTTGCAGCAAAGAAAAAAAAAAAGGTAGAAAAAAAACAGAAACAAGTACAAAGAGGACACTCGAGTCGAGCATGTCCCCGTATTAGTTTAAGTTTATTAAACCAATTTTATGCCACGCAAGGGAATTCTGTGCTGTTCTTTTTTGCGCCATTAGTGCACAATAATAAGTGGGTGGATTCTGAGGTTGGTTATTCCACTTCATTCTGGGTCAACTGCAGCATGGACACGCTTATTCTGCCTTTCTTAAACTCCTAGATGAACTGAAACTGGCTATATAAAACCTAAAAACGTTAGCCACTAGAAAACAAAATGTACCTTCAACTTTCATCAACTAGATGATTTCTGATCGACTTTAGGAGTTTATACCACTTACTGCGTACATCATAAAATTCTACTCCTTAAGCACTCAATCTATGAAAATCGAATAAAGCCACCAAAGTCGCGAGTAGCCGGTATAAAAAACTTTACGAGTAAACAAACAAATAAACCTTGGGTTGTAATAGGTGAACTCCTGTTGCTGTTACTCGA
This sequence comes from Drosophila simulans, assembly GCF_016746395.2. NCBI lineage: Eukaryota > Metazoa > Arthropoda > Insecta > Diptera > Drosophilidae > Drosophila > Drosophila simulans. The sequence goes on from NC_052522.2 coordinate 3,863,383, forward strand.
GGTTAATAAACTTTGTTGTCGCCTTATTTGTCTAGCTGATTTATGGGCGTACGGCTTTCGGTGCGTTTGGCAAATATTGACATGAGTTTGGCATATTTTATGCCAGCACTTGATTAGGACGCAGACAGGCGCAGCTACAGATGCAGAAACTGGAGCAACAGGACTTCAGCTTTTGAACGATTCTCAATGGCAACAAATATCTTTAAGAATAACTTAAGAATGAACTGCTCATAGTAATAACATAATTAACTGATATTTAAATTGAAAGCCCTAATGTGCAGCGCATTTAATTTCGGCCGATGCACACATGTCCTTCCATGCGAACGCCTGCGTCAGCAGTGTCCTTTGTCCCTTCTCCCACGTCCTTTGTCTGCGGCTGTGGATGTGGCTGCTGCCGTTGCTGTTGCTGCTGCTGCACTCACCCTCGTAATTGATGCGCCCGTCCTGGTCCAAGTCCGCGATGACCAGCAGCTGCTCCAGCTGCTGCTCGTTCAAGGGCTCCCCAATCATCTCCATGGCGGTCTGCAGCTCGTCGCGCGTTATGAACCCATTGCCATCCCGATCGAATACTCTGCGGGGTGGGAGGGGAGGCGATTAACCGGGGGCACCAAGGGGTTAAGCGATGTGATACGTACCTAAATGCGGCTATCAAGTCCTCGGTGACATCATCGGCCTCGTCCACCGGCTTGCTGTCCTTGCTGTCCTCATGTGAATGCTGCTCGTCCCGCAGCGCCTGGATCCTGCCCACCCATTGCAGGAACTCGGCCTCGTTGATTAAGCCATTGCCTGCGAATGGGAAGAGAAGAGGATGCGCGGTTGAGAAATGAGTGGGTTGTGTTGCAAGGACAACTCGGGAATATCCCGACGGTAGGCAAGTGCAACAGTAGCTCCAGTAATTGAACGCACTCGCAAAAAAGAAGTCAGTAAGTTGCAGTACTCTGCAAATCAGTTAGCCATGGAATCCCCATCCACATTTATTTGGTATTTTCCAAGTCTTAAATTCCTCAAATGCTTACAACAGAAGATAAACATTTTCCGTGCAAGCGCTGCTGGAAACCTTTTTCCACAAAACACTTTTCGCAGCTGGAAAAAAAATGCATTTTCATTGTTGGGAAGTGTTCACACGCCTCAATCCCCTGGCAACGAGGACATCCTTTGTTGGCAGGATATGCTCGGCAGGCTTCCTCCTGCGCCAATCCCAGTGCGCCCAGGTGGTGGCATTGTCAGAGGCATTTCCGGCTGAGATCTCGCCGACCATTAACATTCACAAGAAAAATAACAACAGCAAATGGATGGCAGGAAAACAGGAAAACGAGAAATCAAAACCAAAGCCAAAGCCAAGGGAAAATCCTAAGCCGAATGCTGCAAGTGAGCGCTCGCAGTGGGAACGGCTCAACTTTTTCTGCCGCTGAAACTTTTATAATTAAGCGCAGAAGATACTGCGTCCGGAAAACCTTTTGCGCTCTGCTTTTCGGCCTTGACCTTCACCATGATAATAACAAAAAAAAATAATAAAAAAAATATAAGAAGAAAAACAAGTGTGAATGGCAACGAAAGCGAAGTCGAAATCTCTGATAGTCCACGCTCGCATAAATTTGGTGGCGATGCCAAGGGACATCAACAAAAAAAAAAAGGAGCGGGTGGTATATCATTTTCTTTTTTTTTATCTCTAATTGCAATTTGTTTGAGCAAACCGCAGCCATAATTAGAATTGCTAATTTATTTGTCAGCTAAAACCAAAAAAGAATAAACTCGGGCAATATATATATAATCCTATTAAATCAAATGGCACTAAAGAAATCAAGTTTTCCTATGTTGTGGGATGGATTTCTTAACTTGAGCACATTTTGCAACTCAAAAGAAGGCCTAATTTGGGATAAAAAATGTATATAAGTGAGTAAAAATTACAGAATTTAGATAGCAAAATTATTTTAAGACTGAAAGGGATTATAGGATAGGATTATAGGCTTTTGTAACTCGAAGTATAGTTAACTCAAAATGTAAGGCAGTTTAAGTTAAGTAATAGATAAAGATTCCGTCTCAAACTGGCTGAAAATTCATTGCTGGTGATTAGCAAGAGAAACAGTTCGTTGCCAGCCGTTTGCTGGCATCAAAAACGCATTAAGGGTCAAACAACCGAATCCGCATCAATTAGACAATTGCACCCGACGAGTTCCTTGGCCCGAGGCCAGCTAACAAAACAAAGTTCCACACTGCTTCCAACTCTCTGGCGGAATACAAATATTGCTCCATCGTCAACATATCAACATATCACGATGATTGCTTTGGGTATTTGCTCATATGTTGCCAACCGACGATGGGTCATACATGACCCATTATTGTCATCCACCTCGACCCGCACCGTCTTCCTCTATTTGCCATTTTCCTGCCGCAGTTTTTCCTGCTTTTCCCCGCTTTTCTTGTCGCTCTGACATCTGTGTGACATTTCTCTGTGTGTCGACGCTGCTCGGAAAATGTTTTCATTCGCGCTTAGCGGCTTTCATTCTACTTCGAGTTTCCTTCTCTTAAACAAGACTTGCCAATTGTTGAGATAGATGATGGGTATTTGGTAAACATACATTAAATTTGCATCATAACATGAATAATTGTGTTTTAAAAGTAAATTGAGATAAATTTTACAAGTTTCATAAGCCAAATCGAAGCTTGTTTTCTGAATGAAATGAACTACCGAAAAAATCTTCCTTTCACATCCCAAAAACAGGGTATCTAGGATCAAGTCTTCATCTTTTAGGACTGCAGGTCTTGTAAGATTTCATCTCCTTCTCAAGGGCCAAGCCCCCCAGCTTGAGAGGCCTTCCTTTCAGCTGTTTCCTCTCTGTTTTTTTTATTTTTTAAATGCGAAAACCAAATGCACATTATCCCCATCTCTGCGTCTATCTGCTCCGATGTCTGTGTCAGGCTGCGAAAAGGACAAGTCCAAGGATAATGAAAATGGCTTGGTTATATGTATGTTGGTGTTGACGTTGCCGCCATTGTCATCGTTTGTCGTCCTTTTTTTCCGTCCTTATTTTTCTGAGCCATAAGGACGAAGGCGAGGGCGTTTCTGGCTGCGACTGCTTGTCCCACATTTCGGTAATGTCCTGCATACAGCGTATCCTGTGCAGGGCTTCTGGCACATACATATGTCTGTGCTCATTTGGCTCGTTAGGCAGGCAACGAATTTTCAAGCTTGACCTGCAGTTGGGATTACATCGTGGCATTGATTGATGGCATTCCAATCGGAATGCCCTAAATCATAAGTGCATAGGTTGCACAATCAGCGAATATTGTTCTCATTCTACAATATGGTAGATTAACTTGTGCTGCTACCAATCTCTCCTCAACTGTGAACTTGTCCTTTTTGGATGGCTCTATTTCAATCACAGATCCCTTCGGTTTATAGGCCACCCTCGATGACAGACATCCAATGACAACCGGCAAAACAAATGGCCACTGCGGTCTGCCAGTGCAGTCCGTTGGTTTGGTGGATGGGAGGGGATCCTGCGGAGAATCGCTGAGGTGTGTGGCAACAACTTCATGGCAAAGTGTAATCAATTATTGGCAAATGTTGCTGCCGGTTGTAGGTGGCGCACACTATATATGTTTGTATGTGGCAGGTGACCTCATGCCACAAAGAACGGAACGGAAACGGAAGTTCGCCGTGGGGATTCGGACTGTATGTGTGTGGATGGTGCCTTGTTAGATTGTTGCTTTGCACTGAGACGATGTTTGCCCGCATTTGGAGTTGTAAAGCAGGCAATAAATGCTGACTAATACACAGGCAGGCAGCCATGAGCGACTGGCTTTGATGGCCAATAAATTACCTTGCAGTTGGGGCCATTAATTAAATCTCTACAAAGAGCCAACGTTGCGTATGTGCAACGTCTGCTGGTAATGGGGAATTTTCATTTTTCGGCCAAGGAATGCAGTTCAAGGCGACGCTTTTAAGGGCCCCAATGAACTTTGAACTTAGTTTCGACCATTTTTGGGGGGAATTTATTCCTTGCCAGCCATTTCCATTCCACTTGGTCGGCAATTTTCAAGGAATTTTCGCTGCTGGCATTTTAAGCTGTATTTAATTTGGCTCCTAGCTTCCATTTGGCCCTTGGTTATGTAAATTTCGGCCAGGGGTCTTCACCGAAATTCGATTAGGACCGAAATGCACCAAGGTTATTTCGGCCTCGGTGGGTGGTTTTCTGTCGGTTGGCTGGTTGTGCAATTGCCACGACAGTTGTTGCTAATGCGAAGCCAAAAGTGGTTTTGGCCACGGCAAACTAATTTCACATGACAAAGATACACACGCACACACACCGAGAAAGATGGAGCGAGATTCCCCGCGGGTTTGGCTTTGACACTTAACAACTTGGCTAATAGCAAACTTAATGGCTTACAGCTGCCGTTTATGCGGATTTTGCGCCCTCCACCTGCAGCCCCAACTCCTGGTGGCAATTAATTTGGCTGCCTAAGTGCGTGCAACAATTTTTAAATCATGTTGTGCCACTAAGCGGCAATTGAGCCCCAATAAACTAGGTGGAAAAATGGAGCCGAGCAGCGAGGAAAATGGCAAAAAATAAAACTGTGGCTCGCGTGTCGCAATCAACGAATAAAAAAGGCCAAGAAAAGCTCCACCAGGTGGTCACTTAGCCGTGTCCGAATGGCTAAATCAGCGTCTTGATACCTCATGTAGCCAGGCCCCTCTCTCTGGCGAGAGTGTCTCTGAATCCCCTGGAATGTCAATGAAGCCATCAAGTGCACGCTTTAAACCGCATTCAACTGGCCTGGCCGGGCCCCAATCGAAGTGCTGGCCAAGTGAGTATCAAAAGCCAAAACACAGTCAAGTGTGCCTTTGTCTCTCGCCTTTTGTGGCCATTTCTGGGCAAAGCTCCTGCCCTTTTATGGTGATTTGCTTTTGCCTTTAATGGGGTTCAAGGACCTACTCAGTTGTGCACTTTTTGAATCAGAATGGGTTTTTTATGGGGCCAGTGCAAGAGATGGTCGCAGAAAAATTCAAAAATAATATAATATATTTAGTGATTTCAAACCCCTGCTGCATTATGTTGCATGCGTGGCACAAATGTGCTGAAAAGCTCCGAATTTCAGACCGGATTTGTCTATCGTTTCCATTGAATTTCGGCAGCACCCAGCAGCCTTTTCCTTTGTCTGTCTGGCACATGTCGCTGTCTGTGTTCCGAGTGTGGTTCGCTGTCAACTTACAACTTACAGGTTTCCCAGAGGTCGGCAAACATGTGGCATGGACGGGTGTGTGCAGCCCTCGCCTGCTGGTGGCAGGCATCAAAACGGGCCCCCTGTGCCCCAGGACCCCTTCGTGGGTCCTGCGTGGAGGAGGGCTGTCAGCAACAGTTGCCTGCTTTTATATGATAAATGTCACTAGCCCGCAAACCAATTCCTGTGAAAAGCCCCTGTCCTTTTCGCCAGAACGTGACCGAGTTTAAATTCACAGCATAACCGGTGCAAACTGCAGACCAGCGATAAGAGCTCCTAATGCAATGGACAAATATTTAAATTACCTGTGAAGCGATTAACCCAAACTCAATTGACAGACTCGAACAAACAAAAGTGACAGCGGCACGCACTATCTTTAATATATGCAAACAATATATATATATTTAGTCAATTTATCAACATTTACTTGTTAAGCCCTCAATGTTAATTTGTATTTAAAATAATAGTCTTTTCAATTATTTGTCTAGATAATACGAATTGACTTTAATTAAAATCGTTTTCCTCGGCACAAACTCGAAATTCATTAAAGTCTATTTAAGGATAAGTGCATTATTGATGTGAGCATATTGCAATCACGACAACAACTGCATTTTAATGGAGGAAATTCAATTTTCTGCCAGGTTGCCCTAATTTAATTTTAATATGCACAACAGGGCGAAACTGATGAATGAAATATAAATAACACAAATTGCATGCATCCTTCGTTTATATCCTTACAAGTTTATCGGACGAGGAAGTCCTTTTACGGCACTCCGTCTTGTCTGGGGAATTTATATAATAAAAAATGCATTTCCTAACGAGTAAATTAAATGAGAAAAACTTCTGCCACGAGAGACAGGAGGAGCTCAAGGCGGATTTCCTAGGGGGCATTAAACTTGTTTAAATGAAATTCCACAGAGATGAGAACGTTATATTTCTATATAACTTAATGCAATAAAATTCATAACTATGGCAGGATCATGTCAGTTACGATTACCATTGCTTTTATTAAATAAATTTCGTAGCATACTTATTTGGGCTTGTTTCCTTGCACTGAAATACTGGCAACTCCTTAGTTCAAGCGGCACTTTGTTTACCTTTGGGAAATTGAAACGAATAGCCAACTTTTTCAACCCTCATATTTGTTTACATCGAGGTCTAGACTTGATTAAATGCCAATCGACATCCCTCGGTGGGTTTAATTAACGCTCCCCGATGGCATTTCAAATGCCATCGAGCGTCGTGAATTATTAAAGGGCAGACAAACAAACACTTTCATGGGGACAAACTGTTGCACTTTGCGTCCACAGGTTGTTGGCCAGGCCAACTGGGAAGGGGCCTGGCCAACTGAAGTGGTCCTTCGAGTGGCACTCACCTGAGTGGCTCGCCTCACGTATGAGATCGTGTATGAGTTCGTCACTCACGTTTATGCCCAGGTTCTTTAGCATAAACTGCAGCTCGTTGGCGGTGACGCGACCGTCGCGATTTCTGTCTAGTAGATCGAATGCTGTGCGTAGATCTGCAAAAAGAATAGAAGAAGCATTATATAACATATTTAAACTAAGTAACACAAGTGTAATATGGTTTTAAAGGCGAAGTGCACTGCCAAAACCCTTTAAAGTAACACAACATTCTATGTTTAATCCCTTGAATATATAAGCATTTATCTTAGCATTTATTTTAGTTTAATTAAAGTGTAATGTATTCTTCAACACTTCCCGGTAAAAACATTTATTTAATTCATTTTCGTCCATTAAGGGCTTTTCCCAGGCCCAAACCACTTTCGTTTGCGGTTTTGTCGAGAAAATATTACGTATGCGCCGCGTTAGCCACAACAAACTACTCAGGCCACATAAGTATTTACATATCAGCTGGAATAAAATGGCGTCTTAAGTTCTCACGATTCCGAAACGCAAATTTGTCCCAAACAAAATTTTATGGCGAAAGTAGGGCAAACCCAAAGTCGTAAAATGAAAAGGCATTTCTGTGGAAATGCGTGATTTGTTTTTTGGTAAAAAACTTGCGTGCTTGTTTTCGTTTGTTACTGCATTTGTGGAAATTATGGAGCGTGCTAGAAAAAAGCGAGCCATTGAAAAATGTTTATCGTCCGGGGGAATTTTCTTGTTTTCCCACCGAGCAAACAAAAAATAATCGCTGCATGCTTCCAGGCTAAGACGGAAATTACTCGGGCTTAAAGGCTCATTCGGGATTTGCGGCGCGGCGTTGGTATTCTCTTGGCCAGAAGTTTGGGCCTGCTCGAGCTGGGTCCTTGCACAATAATTAAGGCCTTGCGATGGCCTTCTCTGCGGCACGCCAAGAACCGGCAGCCAAGACCCCAGTCAGTGCCTTGGGGCCATCAAATCTGGGGAAAACGTCTGGGCGCCCCAATGCCAAATCGATCAAACTTGCAGTTGGCCCGCCAGAATGCGGCCATAAATATTGCCGCTTGGCCAAAACTTATAATTTTTCCAATCGCGCATAACTTTGCGTGCAATCGGCTATGCAACTTGCTCGCCTAAATGCGGTAATGGAGGAAGGCAGGAAAATTATGGCGATTCGCATGATACACCAGCTTGGGAAAACATTGATGATGGCTTCCATCAAAGTTTTTAGGCTGAAAAGTTCACAGAACAGGCCAGCGCATAAAAGTCTAAACCTTTGAATATTGATGCGTTTACTTTGTAGCTACTAATATACATACTATATAATATTTATATATTTAAGCGACCTATCAACTCCGCGTAGAAATGAACTTTGTTGCACAGATTTTTGCAATATTTTCAAGTTTTCGATAAGAAACCATTTATTGTTGCTAAGTGCAACAAAATGTAGAAAACGAAAGGAGGGCAAAAAGTAATATTATCCTTTAAGGGCAGCCGCTCGCTTGTGGCAGGTTTCCGATGTAAAAGGAAAAATCTGGAATAGGGAAAAAAGATATGCGAAAATTGCATGTAAATTGCTTTGGGCCAAGCCGCTTTTCTGCCAGACCACGCCCCCTTTTCCATTTTCCCCCGCTTTCCGGCGCTTGTAGAGCACTTCCGTTGCCGTAGCTTTTGTTAATACGACCACACACACACTTGAGCCGCCCCGTACTTGTATAGTTTGTAATTGCACACGTGTTTATACTTCAAATATTGACACATTGACACCAATATTTCAGCGCACAGAGGGATTGGGGAATGGAGGGAATGACAGGTGTCGGGACACTGGAACATATTGAGGTTAACCCATGGATCGGCGCATTTGATTGGCATCTAGTTAAGTTGCTGTCGCCGCTTTCTCGCCAGATACCATATAGATTATACCATATAGATTTCGACGACCAAACGAATTCAAATTGGTCTGTTGCTCGCTTTTGCTTTTGAGCCATTGGCAGCCGATTGATGTCTGCGGCGGTTTAAATTCAAATTTGGCCAAAATGAGATATGGTAATGCACCAATGCTCAAAGCGAATAGAATGAAAGTTCAGAAAAAATCATATAACTCTTTAAAGGAGTGAAAGAAAAAATGAAATTCGAAAATAAAGTTAAAATATTCCAAGTGCGAGTGATGTATTGAAAGTATTAAATCAACATTGTTTTCTATCCTATCAGCTAGTCATTAAAATCCTGTGCACCTTATAAAATGCAAAAGGACTTTCCCCTTTGGCATTCTGCAAAGATGTAAGCTAAGATAGACGCGCCCGAGTTGGTAGTAGCAATTAGCGAAAGTTTTATAATTGCCTTATTAAATCGGGACAAAGACAAACTTGAGGTTCCATCAGTTCAGCGCGACATTTCCATGACAAAGTCGAAGTGCGATGTGGCAGAAAGTTGGCCATCTGTAAGTGTCGCTGTAACTAATTGAGCCGACAGCTTGGGGCTCCCAGTTCCTCGGAATTCGCCATTATTCCTGGCGTACGAAATGCGAGATGGGGGAATTGCCCCCCTCCATTTTCCACTGCACTTGAGCAATTAAAGTTCCTTTCGCAAAGGGAAAGAAATGGGGGTAAAAAACATTTGTTGTTTGCCCTTGTCTGTTTGGGTTTGTCGCTTATTCCAGCCTTGTCATTGAACTTGATAATTGCATTGCATCTCTCCCTCGACAGACCCTTTATATGCCATTGGCTCCTCCTCCCCGGAGCCTCGTTTTCGGGGACCAGTGTAATTGAGTTGCCAACAAAAACTTGACAACACTTTCCGCCCAGAGCGCACAGAGGAACCCCAATAAATTGCACTTGCACACTGTGGCTGCCGTCGTAAATAACGCTTAAAGGCGAAAAGTTTTTTAGCTCCGAAAACTTTAGCCATCCCACACACACATTTATTGACGAAGGACTTGCGAAGCGAAATAAAATTCTGAGGAGAAAATTGCTCTATGCATAAGCCACTGAGACCATGAAAAGTGACTGAAAAGAGGAAGTGCTAGATTTGGCCATTTCTTTTCGGGCTTTGCGGTAACGCATTTCTTAGATTTACTCAACACTGATTTGAAAATGGCTTTAGAAAATTGTATTCAACTGATTTTTCAAGCCATACCAAATTTTTCGTATCGATTTCATTCAAAGCTTTTCTTTACCTACCAATGAGAAAATCTTCAAAGTAAATGTTTCTAATTTGAATTCCCATGTTTATGCTTTGTTTTTCGATTTGCCTTGGGTATTTATATCCCCGACGATAAGCAATATTAATCCCCTTTCCTCTGCTCGCTCTGAAATCAAATTATCCAGCACAAAGGACGCGGCTTGAAGATTTTACGCGGGCTTTTCAACACTTCAAACGTGTCAAATTGAAGTGGGCGTGGGTGTATTTTGAAGAGCCTCTATTTGTCACCGACATACACGGCGAAACTGTGTGGGGCTCTATAGAGTTGAATATAAAGTTGGGAAAAGACTACAGAAATCCCACAATTATTTTGTGGAAAGTGGGAAAGGAGAAAAATCAAAGCGGAGTTCTGAAACTGACTTAGATTGGCTTGAATTGATTGTATATATTTACACAAATGTGTAGTAAATAAACAAAGTACAATTGAATGACACTAATAAGGACCTAATTATTGGAACTATGCCAGGCGCATGGTCACTTTGTTAATTAAGATGAAATAAAATCAGCTTGGTCACACTGCACTGTTAACTTAAGTCAATTGATTGTCATCTGACTCAAGTCCTAAAGGCAAATCGAAGCGAAATTTAAGGACCGTAACCATAATTATAATGAGAACGTGAAATAATTGGTTGCCGGGTCGCAAGATAAGATACTATGGTATATATGTATGTTATTCACAACAAATGAGCAAAAAAAAAGAATAAAAGAACACAACACAACAGAAAGTTATCGTGTTGATTAGATTCGAAATTTCGCTGATTGTGTTTGATTGTGCTTTTGTTTGTATTCCTTTGGTGAGTGGGCGCTTGATTTGGCATGACACACGACTCTGTTTTGTTAAATTTCGCCCGCTCTAATTTATTTATTTTTTTTTTAAATATTGTACACATGCATATTGGCTTTCAGCGATAATTGCCCCCTATCCACATCATGTGCTCGCTTAGCACTATCATAGGAATGTGTGACCGAGTTAATTGCAGTGGTAAAAGCAAAGTAGTCAACAAAAAGTTAAATTTATGATGCTCAGCTAGTCCGATTTTGGACTTCCCCCTGCGTGGTGTTAACTCAAATACTTATAAAGTTTTTCGGATTATCTCAATTTGAGTGTATCATAAATGGCAAAATTTAGTGTGCGAAATAAGAGAATAAATTATTTTCCATACTTAGCTCACCTCGCACTTGACTTGCGATTTCTTTGTGATCCATTTCAGTTGTTTTCTGTTTTTTTTGCCTATATCTATCTATATAGTATTTATAGATTTAGTGTTTTGTGTTATTTTCGACGCTCGTTTGTTTGTTATTAGCTCTATGTTCCTTTTTCTTTTTGCTCTCCGGCAATTATGACTTTTTGCTGCTTTGCGGATGTGTGTACTTATTTGTGTCTCTGTTAACGGGGCGTATGAGTAACGCCAGCGAATTGTTTAGTTTTCACTGCTTAAACAATGAATCGGAAAATGGGTTGGGAACAATTGCTAGATTATTTTTGATCTTGGCCGAGCAGCGCACCAGTACAAACAATTGGGCATTGGTTTGGTTTGATGTTTGAATGGCAATTAATTGCTAAAATCACAAGTGAATAAGGTCAAAGTGGCGATATCCCAGGGTCAGGGTGCATTATATTTTCTATTCCTTTTTGTTCCTTTTTTGCCATTTCCCCCACATAGCGCCGACACTTGTCGGCTTTCATCAATTTATCGCCCGTCACACGCTGAGTTTTCCCAGACTTGATATTTCAATAATTATGCAGCCTGACAGCCATTTCTCTTAAGGCCAATAAATATATGTCTGGGCTGATGCAAATTGAAAGTTCTATGCCACGAACAAGAGAAATATGATGGCAATTAAGCTGAATTGATTTTTTTGGCTTTCTAGGAGTGAGTTTTCAAAGCCTTTTATTATTATGTGTAACTACTTAGTCGAATTCTCGCTCTTTAACAGTTTCCTACATATTGAGAACCAAAAGTTCTGGGAAACCCCGTTTGTCATATTCAAATATAGGGGTATTGATAACCCCTGAATCATATTTTTTTGATAACAACTACATGAATCTTTCCCTAACTAATAACTTGACTCATTATTGGTCATTGCAGTATGCAATTCGACAGAAGATAATGCAACGTGTTCGTAGAAATCAGTGACATAACAACTTATTTTTAGGGGGTACCGGTTGTCCTGTTTTAAGTTCCTTGACTTTTAACTTTCAGCTTAAACTTAAGGACTTATAGACAGACACCTCAAGGCCGCAAGTTACGCTTCAATTACGCGCACTGTATTTAAAATGAATTGGCGGGGTGGTGTCCCATCAGTGGCCAGTAATCAAACCAAAACAAGGGCAATAGCTCGTATTAATTGTAACCTTTCTGGAATAAGAAAGCAGCTGCTCTGGCCAAGAACTTTGAAGAACCGATAGCGAAAAGTTAGTGTTAGTGATTAGAGATAGCGAGATAGCGCACCGAAAGTTCGGTTATATTGTTAGTTAATTTCAATCCGTCGCGACTTTCTGTTCGCGCCGACTTCGAAACTGAAACTGAGCGCTCTAAAACGGAACCCCATGAATGGCGCCCCGTTGGCAGTAGGTTCGTATGTGCGCCCCCAACTGAAAGAGTCCCGTTAGCCGAAGATGCTTCGGATCCACGAGACTTCGCGATTCTCTGGCTTCGTCGAAATTTCATTCATTGCTGGGGCAACCAGCGAATTCTTCTCTGTTTTTGTTGCTGTCTCTGTTTTCATAACGTTCTTCGTCGCGGAGAAAGCGGAAGGGCGAGAGAATGAGAGAATGTGTCGGAATGTTTTTTAGTGTTTTCCCTTTCGTCTCAACATTCACGTGACGGCGTTTGCTCTTCTTTTGAAGGACTTCTCAGACTTTTTGCGCGTGTTTTTCAAATGAAATATGATAGTTGTTCACTCGTCTGGCAATTATTTTCTATCGGTGATTTTAAAATGATTATACAAACCCTTGTAGACATAAATAATATTTCATAAATTCATTATATCAAATCATATATATATTAATACAACTATAGCCAAATAAATTTAATTTCTTGCACTTATGTATGTACGCCACATTTTTTACGCCACAAAAATTATTACGCATAGGCCCTGTATTTAGGGAATTCCCTCTGAAATGGAATCTTCTAAGAATGTTTCCAGTGGCCTTGCTCCAACTAAAACGACAACAACAACAAAACACAGCATGCATTTGGAGTGACAACAGAAAAACGCAGATGCGCCTAGTGCATGTGTATTGGTGTTCTTGAAGGGGAATTTACGAAGCGCTCTTTCTCTCTCTCTCTCTCTCCATTCTTTTGCCTGGAAATCGTGGGAAAGCCGACTGAGTCTCTCTTGGCATGTCATCTCACCCACACTCACGCGAACGAAGCTCAGCGAATATGGCGAACAAAACAAAATGAACGAAAACGGATTGTTGTTGTTATCGCAGGCAACGGCATTTGTGTGAATTTGCCAACGCGCGGAAAAGAGAGAGGTAGACGTCTTACACGTAAGGTTTATGCAACGGTATCGCTGCAGTTTTATGTAATCTCAATTAAATCGCATTGTCATCTTACGTAGCGTATGAACCAGATTTATTACGTTTCATGATTAAATTGGCTTACTTAATTTAAAAGCAGTTTAATTTTGCCGTAATGATTATATTATAAAATTCGCACAAACAATATAGAATATTTTTTGGATCCGAAAATATTAAAACATATTTCAAGGTAACTCTTCTACAAACTTATGAAGCTCTTTTTTATTAGATTCGCTTTTTTTATTAACGCGTCGAGACGAGCCAAGAAATAAGGGAATTTATCTTGACCCCTTAGCCACAGAAATCTTCCTGTTTAACAAAGACGGGTTGAAGGAACTTGCAAACAAGTTCTGGTATCGGGTTTCCCTTCCGACAAATGAGCTGCAATCCTTTAACAGAGTCCTGTCTACTTTTCAAAATTCCACAATATTTTCGCTTTGTTCTGCCCTCCGAGTTTCCTCTCCATCCCCCAGTTCGTTCAACCCTGTGCAATGCAAACAACTTTTTAATGAAAATTAATTGGGAAAACTTTTGGACGGCCAACCGAGTGAAATGCAAGCCAGGAGCAACGGCAATCAGTAAACTCTGGCTCAGATGAATGGATAGAGCTCACAATATGTGCACTTTTATTACAGGACGATGGCCTCTATAGTAAAGAACGATTCAATATACGAAAAGAAAACTGCGTCGCAAAAAGAGCAACTTTTCCAGAAGGCGTAAATTGTATTAGGCGCGGAGTAACTAACTAGAAGGATCCAAAAACATCACGAACGCCTACGAAAAAAACGTGGGAAGTACGCAAACGAAGTCACGTGCCGACGCCAGAGGGCGCCACCCACGCACAGTGGGTTGAAATCGGCTAAGGACCCTGGTTTCAATGTGTAATTACTTTCAGAAGACAAGGCTGATAAGTTTAAAGCACACAAAGGGACAATTAGGAGGTTTGTTAAAAGGTATAACATTTAATGAAGATTTGCATAATATATTACGAAAATAATGTGTCTGCAGTATGTATTTCAATAATTCCTCTTTTTATATAAAAATGCATCATAAATGTGCCTTTTTACGAGGCGATTGGTAATATAGATGCGCTGGCACCCAATGCCTTTTATCTGCGGCCTTCCTTTTTTATGACCCGTCAGAAAATCGAAGGCCAGTCATCTGTTCTTTATAGACAGCTTCCCCACAGCCAAGTGAAAGCGGATGCATTTGGATGCCGAACCAATGTCCTGCATTAATATGCAAAAATCAATCCGAGGGCCACTGGCATCGTCAAAATCTTTCATACGCAAAACGTGCCCCCGAAAAGAGCTTTAAAATGGGGTTCAAAAAGGGGTTTCAAAAAGGGGTGGTGAGCGTTTGGGGGTCAAGGACTCCGATACGCACAGCAGCAGCAGACTACGAAAAACACTTTTTCATCTCGTTTTGTTATCGAATCCATTTACGTGACCAAATTAGCGATTTGTATTCAATTCTCGAATTTTTCAGTACATAAATGTGGAAATTGCGTGACAATAAAGAGCTTGAGTGCTAAAATGAATACATTTTTGATTTGGCTTAACAAATTATGTTGTTGAATAGGGCAAATATACAACTTGACAAATTTCCAAAAATTAAACGACCTGAATAAATCACAAGAATGTTAAATTGAAATTTCACAGTCAACAAACTCTCGTTTTTCACTTGTGTTTTATTTTTTGGCTAATTGCCTTGCTATCCATAACTCAAGTCGAGTAGCAAGCCGAGAATTTTGCGGACGAAGCCTAAAAAACTGCCAACGTTGCGTAACCATAAATCAAAGTGCAGGCGTGTCGCCGAAAGAAGAAGAAGAAGAAAGTACAAATAAATAAAAACTCGCAAAAAAATAATACGCCTGCCTTTGACTGTCAGGTTTCATCAGCGGCAAAGTGGCAACAAATTAACTGCCAACCGCCCACTTACCAAATACACAAGCACACAGTGAGATAATTTTTCCAGGCGATAACAGACAGATATATCAAGGGACGGTACACTGGCAGAAATTGGGTCATTATACCATTTCGGATTTTAAAACACACATATGCAAAACATTTCCAACTACATTTAATGCTTCTTTAATGCAATATTTCCCTTTCACGATCAATAATTTTTATAGATTCATTAGTTTCCGATATTTCTCTCAGTGTTTCGCTGCCCTACGTGGCTGCTGACATTCGTTTAATTAGTTTTACGAGTGTGGCGACAAATTGACAGCGCCGTGTTTCTGCGCGAGTTGATTGGTGTTTGCAAATTAGTAATATGGACTTGTCGCGATTACTCGTTCTACCACCGATAGCGTTGGCGATTAGCTAAAGTTCGCTTTTAGCCAAGATTGGTCACCACCTGATACTCACACTTATCATCTTTGCTCATATTTCCGAAGCGAAAAGACGCTAATTTGCCAGGTTTGAAACTGGTTCGGTTTCGCAGGTTTTCAAACAAGTGCGGACTATCGGTCGGCCAATCGATCAGTTTATCAGTCAATCAAGCGAGCGAGCAATCAATCAATCAATCACGGCTACAGAGAGACACTCGAGGGGCACTTCCGACCGCTACATAAGCTGGCGATACTCTGCGAGGGCGCGAAAAATAACAATGCTGCAGGAATGCCGCGTTACCGAGCGATTTATCTACGAAAACTCCCAAGATAATGGCCTGAAGTGAAACGAACTAACCCAGAACCCAGCCTACTTTTGCTATATTGTATTATATTTCATTTGGGTGATAGCGCACCCGCCGCTCCCCGCAGATAACCGAGCGCGACTTATCAGCCGGATGGCAGTGCCCAAATCTGCTGGGTGGGTGGCTTGTTCTATGGGCGATGGGTATATGGGTATCTCTGGGTATCTGTGTATCTGGGATGGTTTGTCTGATTTCATTAAGTGCTAGTCTATATGTCGTAATCGTATTTACTCTCACTCGGATTGCTCGCATTATCTTGATTTGAGTTCTCTGATTACCGGACACTTTGAGTGGGGCCTCAGGCCCAAAAGTATCTCGGATTGGTTCGTCGTCTGGGTTCTAGTAGTACTAGTAGCTCAAAAGGTGTCACTTAGATAGTAGTACAGTTTAAAGTAGCTGCGATGCACTCATAAATATCATGTAAAGCAATATCATAAAATGACTCATGCTCTACATGATTCCCTGCTGCTTTTTCCACTTTAAGGCCAAATATTTGCCGGAGATCAACAGCTGAAGGCAATGTCAAATGAAAGTGCCTGGCGCCGATTTAAATATGACTTGTTTGGCTTGTCAGCCGGGCAAAAATGTGTCACTCGAATGGTGTGGGATCAGCATCTTATCTGATTCGTCTTTCGGTGGTAAACACTTTTGGCCGCAAAAATCGCAGAGCCGAAATTAAATGTCTTATGGCAGGTATTTCGTTGTTGCTCCACTTTTTATATTTTTTCATCGCATTGGAAACTTTATTTTCGCGTTAATTGGACACGTGATGCGCGGGTGTCAGCTATCTGCTGTCCTCTACTGCGATTCCATTTTTTGTGCTATCGTTCGGGGAAAAAAAGAGGCGCGTTAATTAAATTTCAACTCGATTATGGCTATCGTGATTAGATTAAGCCGCATTTCTGTGTGCACAGCAATTCAAGATACAAAAATAGCCCAACTGCGGATCCATCCATCTTGGGGTGCCACAGTGCACCTGTCCCAGGAATATCTAAAATTAGTGGTGCAACAATAAATGGGCTGACATGCAAAAGGCGGTCGGCAATTTGGATGACTAAATTTACATGAACAGCAGGGTGGAAATAATTTCTAGGCCTACATGTTAGCTTAAAACACTAAGCAAAAGTATAAACTGAAATCTGAAATATTAAAGATGCCTAATCATTC
This sequence comes from Drosophila simulans, assembly GCF_016746395.2. Lineage (NCBI taxonomy): Eukaryota > Metazoa > Arthropoda > Insecta > Diptera > Drosophilidae > Drosophila > Drosophila simulans. The sequence continues at coordinate 3,880,585 of NC_052522.2, forward strand.
TTATTCATTCATATAAAAACATGAATACTTTTCCATGGCCACGAGAAATATTGTTTTACAATCTGATAGTGTGCAAATCGAGATTGTGTATACGCAGCGTGGGCCCGGCCAAGAAATGGCAGAGCTAGCTGTTTATCTTAGCACATAAATTGGCTGTAATTATGAATAATCAGATACTAGATAGCCACGTATATTAACCCATATTTCGTTGAGTTTTTCGCAGAAGAACAGAGGTCACTGTTCGTCTTGTTTGTAAATAAACAATTTGTCTGTTGATTTGTGGTTTGATTTGGTTACTTACCTTTGATTTCCACCTCCGTAAATGGTTTCTTTTTGACAGACTGTGAAGTGAAAAGGCAAAAAAGAAAAAACGAAACGAAAGTGAAAATCAAATAAATACCGAGCAGTCAAAATAAACCGATCGATGCGAAATAATTTCGTGTTTACCTTGGTGGCCCGTTTGCCCAGCAATGCTGTACCCAGCATCTGTAAAACAAAACATTAAGCAAATAAAACATTAAGTATACTAAGTAAAAGTCGATGAGCTAAGGGAAAATATCAGCAGAAGTGTGAACGAAAGTGTAGCATACTCTTCAGCTGCGCGGAAAATCAAAAAGGTATTTGCGGATGGGCTAAATGGTATATTTATACATTTTGCCAAAGGTTTTTTTTTTATTTTTGACATTTTTGTTTATTACGTTGTTCTTGGTTTTTTTTAGCACCCACTTGCACTTGTTGTTTTTCAATCTATTTTCACTCGAGGAATTCCGAGCATCTCAAGTAAGCCAAAAAGAAGTGCAATGCATTTAGTTGGCTCTTTAAGACCAATTCGATGGCATCAACCTCTCATTTAGACCAAATATGAGGAATCTTGGCAGGGGGCTGGCCAGATTGTTCGTGCCTAGCATTTATTTATTTCCCAATTTATTTCTTAATTACGTACTGAATGGCAAGCATTTCAACTATTTTTGATTAATTGCAAAAATGAACCAGCAAATGCGGTGAAAGTGTTTACGCAAATATATCCGAATATTCCAGTATTTCCATTTTCACAAACAATGCTGATTTAAAATTCATTTAAATTGTGTGCAGACGGGCGAAGTTGATTACACTTCAATTAAAGCATGAGCTAATATATATTAATTTGTGTTAAATATATAAACATTTTGTGAATTAAGTTAGACAATATAAAGGTTTAATGAATCACGCGTAGTTTTCCTACTGATTAGGCTTTTATTTCATTTTTTAATCCTACTTAAAAATCGTAAAAATAGTGTGGCTGATGTTCACATGGCCCAAATGGCAACCATGTAAACCTTGTCCCAGGTTAGTTACCTTAGCCAACTGCTGCTTTATTGGCTTAAAGCGAGATAATAAATGCAGAGGTGGCATTGCTCACGTGCCAAGAAGCATACAATGTAAACAAATTAATAAATTTGTTTAATGGCATTTTTCTTTGACACTTGTTCAGGAATTTCCGAAAATTTGTTATGCTCCACAAAGCAGTGCCAACATCATAAATTTGCGGCTTGTTTGTATAAATCTAGATGAAATAAACTTTGTGTCGTCAATTAGTGAATTCGAATAAACAAGTATCAAATCTCGGACCTCAAACAAAAACGAGCATAGTGGGCTAACATCATATTAAAAATATACAAGTAGGAAAGGTAGGGAAAAAGTTAATAATCGCTAGTGTTTATATTGGCCAAGTAGATACACATACGTCGATAAACAAACGCGTTTTTAATGCCTTCAAAAGCACTGAAGCGCATTTTGTACGCCAAAAATCCAGAACGGGCACATTAAGAAACCATTATGATGCCCCTCCGCGAAAGTCGATTTTCCAAAGATATATATATCCAAATATATATATCTATACGCATATACCTATATGCCTTTTATGGACGCTTGTCTGTACTTTTTAATGATGTGTTTTGGCTACAAAGTTATGGGCTGCGACAGCGACGCATTTTATGACTTAGGAAAAACAGAATGCACTGCTTTGGAGCAACTTTATGTGAGTCCCGACATACGCTTTCAAAATAATTATCGTCTGTTCAGATCTGGATAAAATATAGCCGACGGTTCCACTCGATTTGGGCAAGTTTGTTGAGTTCCCATTAGAAATATACTTTCTGAGAAACACTTTGGGCCAGCATACAGAAATTTAATATTCGACAATTCAAAATAATATTATAAGTATGCATTTTTTCATTCTTAAAATAAAAGGTTTCCAAGAAATCCGCTACCATATAGCTCTTAATCCGTATATCATTTTGTTTAACATTAATTGCTAGCAGACAATAAACCTGTTGCAATATTTATACGCGCTCTGTGTAATGAGTTAATCTAAATATTTGACAACTAACAAATACGAACTGCCAATTTAAATGTACCTTGGCGACCCTGACAGGCGAATTGCCGCAATGTAGTACCAATATTGTTATTAAAATTATTTATAGCCGGTAGCCGAGAGAGCGATTTAATATTTGCTCATCATAAACGAAATAAAAACAAATTGTGTATACAACGAAGGCAGCTTTAGTGTCTGCCAGACGGAGAACGAACCATTGAAAAGCGATTAGGTAAATATTTATGCAAATGCAAGCAGGTTTTGGGCCAAAGTCCCAAGATCATCTGGGAATTAGGGCTCAGGAAGATGGGGTTATCCCATCGATAAGAAAATAAGCGCAGTACTCACCTTCAGCTGTTGGCGCAGTCCGCTCATTGGGCTCATTCAAAAACTGATAGCTTTGGTGGGGGAATGAATGCGGTGCCGGTGGCGTATGAGTAATATTTGGTTTCAAATCAACTTTGGCCTAGTTTTCAGCACTTGAATGTGTAATTAAATGTGTTAGCACTCTTGTCACTGGGCACAGTAAAATTATCCAGCAATAAAATGTGTTTACTTTGTATTTTGTTCAACTGCGTATTTATATGTTAACTTTTTAGGGGATTATAATGATGTGTGTTCCTTTTTGTTTGCCTAATAATATATCGCTTTGAATTTATTTTAGTAGCGCGCGCGACTTTTTCGACGATCGTCTCGCCACGGAATCCCAAACAATATTGAGTATTCTACGGCGCTCCAACGATCAAAATGCTGCCAAAAAAAAGCGAAAGCCAAAAACAAGTTGGCGAGAGAAAAGTTGAGAGCGGTATTCCCGCTCTTGCCAGTTTTTTTCTTTTTTTTTGAACCAAAAATTTTGAAATCTCGCCTCGTTCTGGGATTGCCATTTGTTCAACTGCCTTGTATTTTTTTTTTGATTTATTTTCATCGATTTCGATGCTCGTTCGCTCTTTGTCAACGGACGGCATAAAAAGTAGATATTCATTTTTCAATAAGTGTATGTATGTGTCTTTCTAGAGAAAGAACTGTGCCATCAGAAGCGCATGAATAGGAAAAAGCACTTGACCAAACACGTTTCCCATATTTCTGTTTATCTGTTTATCAATGCGCCTAATGAGCAGAGCGAAACGATCTCGAAAACAACCAATTCTAAAGTCGATTGGCTTAGATCAACACTTGAATGGCTATTACATAAGCAGGGGCAAACTGCAAGTGTTATATTTAGTCGCGAGTCATTCAACCCGGCTGCACATGAGATGACAAGAAAGAAGTGCCAGTGCGTTCGTGTGCCCACGTTGCGTATGAGCTATTTTTACCGATCGACAATCCGCCCCGTTGGCTGCACTCAAAAACGCTGGCAGACGGCGACGAAGCTGCGGAATCTTCGATAATTTTAATTAGGCAGCTGTCGTGGATCGCTCAAAATGTTCAGGTGTGGTGTCCACAAGTGACACATTGCTCATACGCCGTGGGGTCAGAAAAAGCTGAAGCTTAAAGGTTAAAATAACACTCGAATTGAGGAATATATTTGCTTTCGCTGAGCACAGCTGCTCAAATATTCGTTAATCTTAAAGTTCACTCACATAGACTCTATATATTTAAATATGTATAATTTTAAGGTACTATAGTTGTTCTTAGAGAAGTTTTACTGTAGCCTCACGTTTCATTGGATTTTTTTGTGTATTTAAAAATTGCACAACTGTTACGAAGCTGTTACTGAACTCCTTATCGATCATTGGCATTATCAGTGGATGAAATTACCCCCAGATGGCAGTGAACTTGCGATGCAGCAAGAGCATCCAGGGATCACCGTTTCCATCAAGTTCGATTCAGTTCGGATGGCTTCCAAGCAGAGACAACCGGAATTGGACTGTTTACGAGCTCATTATCAGCTCATAAACATGAAAGCGGCAGCCAGACACAGATATGTTATGAGTTATTTATTTATTGCAAGCATTTATTACTATTTCTCTAAAGGAAAATGGAATGGAAAAAGGAAAAGGGGTAATAAGACTTTTTGGCCAAAACCGTGTGAACGGCGAGCAAGAGAATTATGATGAGAAATCGGCGAGTTGCTCTTTATAGATATCCAATGTAAATATTTACAATGTTTATTTTTAAACCATATATGTACAGATATAATATAGATGTTTGTAGTACATCGCCTATGCATGTTATGATCGTGCCAGATAAATATTATGAAACTTTGCTGGGCGCCCAGTGGCGGATCCCGTGATTTGCCCTGGACTTAAACGGGGTGTTAATGACTCTGGGAACGGCGTTTAGCAACTTAAGTTAGTTATCGGCGGAAGGCAAACAGAAATGTCGCACTTAGCCGGGTCTTAATGACCCAGCCGTGATATCATCGATAGACAAACACACGGCTGGCGGCCAAACGAAGCGTGAAAAGTGCCCAAGGTCGTGGGGCAAACGGGAAAGCGGAACTCTAACTGGGCAAAAAGTGAGTGCAGTGTAACAAAAGCCAAACGGTTAGCCAAATCTACGTGCCTACAAATCCTGCGCACTTACGGCGAGCGGATTCTCACTGATATCCTCTGGGTCCGCAATCTTGGCCAACTCGGAACACACACACACTAATGGACACGCGCTGGATTCGAATTCGAATCCCGAGAGATTGGGACACGCGACCTATGGACTCTTTTTTTAGAACGGATGCTGCTGTGGCCGCCGCGCCGACACTTTTTGTACTGCGTTGTCTGCAGCGATCTGCGCCTCTGATCAGTCACATAAATATGTGTCCACTAACGAGACGCGACCAAGCCCAAAACGATCATCGTTTGCGTACACTGCGAGGAATTTCCAGGTAGAAATTGTCTCAACATAGCAATCCAACTACCTTTAGAGCATTGAAAATAAACATAAGCATATAAAGTGTATACTATGTATATAATGACATTATAATCCTTAAGTGGTTCGGCATAATATAATCGTAAAATTCCTCTAAGTGTATACATGTTATAAACAAATGCTTAATTAGTACATATCAAATTACGATATATTTGAATATACCATTTAATCAAACCGATCTCATTTCTTTATGAAGAAAGTTAAGTAATATAAGTGAAAATATTAGTTGGAATATATATAGATAACTATTTCGCCATAAATTAGCTTTTTCTTTCAGTGTATGTCAAACAAATGTTGGGTCGTGGGTGTTGCCAACGGATTCAGCCGCTGTTATTGTTATTGTTGTTCGCGTCGCTGTTAATGGGCATGCGTGGGAAATTCTGGGACCGACAATACCCTAGAATGTTTTCACTGTCTGATCGCACGTGTAAGTTTAATTACCCAATTATTGACCCGCAAACACAGCGATTTTCCGCCGAAAGGCGTAGGAAAATTTCGAAAAACCAATGTTTTTTATTGGTTCCTTGCGAACTTTTTCGATCGAAATTGTGATTTATTTATAATGGCGAACATTTAAAATTAAATTCGTTTAAAAATAGCCCGAACGAATCGGTAAAATAAGCAGAAAAGTCGATTTATGACGGGATTCCTTCGCAGCCATGCCAGCCATTAGGGCCAATTTGTAAACGGCAACTAATTTGGCCCACAAATAAACAGCGAATAAAATTTAGGTGGGCCAAGTAAGCCAATGGGATTAATTGTGATTGCAAGGCTGATGTTGTAAGGCAATTAGATTGATTTTATTAGTCGATTAGCTTAAAATTCGTATGGCCTACAAGTACAAGAGTCAGAGTTGAAGTTGAAAATCGATTAGATATCGTTGTGCGCTATGCTCGTTACTCTAGTTTGTCTAAGGACTACATATCACATATCCGGATATTATCTGTATTCTAGTTAGATGCTAGTAAAAACCTACACGCTACTTAACAAAGAAAAATCAATTGGATGGGAAGCATAGTTCCCTCAAAAAGGTACTTCTAGTAGTAGATCCGTGTAAAATTGTGTCCTGTTGCGAGGAAGTATCTGGGTTTCTAGGCGATCTCTATATCTCTAATCTTAAAGCGCTTGAAGCTTGAAAAGCAATTTGCATTTACCATTTGATGATGTTTTGCAATATTATCACAAAGTGTTCCTACACATAGCCTAGACCTGCATGTAGCGATAGTTGGCAGTGGAGCCGCTGCGGTATTGGCCCTCGCTTAGCTTGACGTACTGCCCCAGGAAGTTGAGCACGGTGGCGCTGCGGCACACGTTGTGCAGGCAGCCCAGCAGATGGGGCGTCAGGATGGTGGTCAATATGTAGGCCAGCTGGGGCATCCTGTCCGTGTGGCCCAGCGGGCACAGCCAGTAGCCCCGCCGCACGGCGTCCCTGGTGTGGTGTGTGATGAAGGCACAGAGTAGGGATCCCAGCATTAGGCTGGTCCGGAAGTAGTTCAAACAGGCGGTGCACATGTAGAACAGCAGCATGACCACTATAATGCTGGAGCAGTGGAGGAAGGGCCTCTTCGACAGATTGGTGGCATCCTGCGTGCGAGTTGTGGAAACTTGGTTATAATTGTTTCTCCTGGTTACTGCAACTCACCTCCAAATACAGGGAACGAGCCTCCACAAAGTGGTCCAAGTCAATGAACGATGACACAACGAAGCAGGTGAAAATCAATATCCAGCCGAACAACTGCGAGGTGCGCTCGTAGAATTGTGTGGCGAACGTGATTCCCGTGAGTGCTCCAATGGCCGCATGGGTGGCATTGTCGGCCAGGGCCTTCAGCAATGGATGCTGGGTCAGCTCCACGAAGTTGTCCCCCAGCAGACACGTAATGGTCACCAAGGTTGTCAGCACAATTCGCATATAGACCATTGTGTGGCAGTGGGGCATCGATTTCTGGGAGAGTCTGCTCTACTTTTCCGGCTGGCTACGCTCTGGTTTCCGGCAAATGGACGGATTTACTTGCTTCCGCTGGGTGCACTTACTCCTCCTGCTGTTGCTACTCCACGTAATCTTCGTTGCGGTAATGGCCACGTACTGCTGGCATCTTGTTTACCTGCAATTCGTCGTGTTCCCGGCGATTTGCAAGGATATTTGTTATGGATGTGCGCACATAAAAATATCAAAGAATATTTACACGAGTAAATAAATACTTATCGATATCTTTCGGCGACCGCTCTATCGATATTTCTTACAGCAAGCAAATATACTGTAAGCCGTTACAAAATACCGCGCGATTGAAATTCAAAATATTCGCTGTAACTCATTTCAATTCATGCGATTTATCATTTCAATATTATTTTAACTGCAGAATAAAAACTGGTTGTAATGATACTTACATTGGTAGAATTTAATTGAAAGAAAAACATATCATTTCCTGTTTTCATAGTTAGCTGGTACAACAATCTATTTCCTATATTTTTCTTATCGAGAACTTGACAAACTAGGCGCAAGTTGACTTTCATAATGTGATCCGCTACCTTATTTTCTATTATCTGTTCTATTGTGCTTTAAGATAAGGGTACAACTTCGTTTTAGAAACAATCAAAATTAAAAGTTTTCACTTTTGTTGTAAAAGTAGATCAATTTTTTAATTTTCTCATTAAGAAATATATACCTTCTCTAAAAAATAACTGAATGACTGGAACAAAAATGTGCCGCGCTTTAAGATTTATGAACCAATCCATGTGAATATCAATGGGAAGTACTTGTGTTGATAAGACTAAAAAAGACAAATACAAAACACTTACTTAAAATACTTACCGATTGTAAATGACGTTAGAAATTCTCTTCTTGCTTTTGGGTATTCCCGTACATGGGTTTTCATTAATTTATTAATCATAATAACTTAAATATATTTGTTGTATTAAAAACAAGCACTATACACGTTAAAGGGATAGTATTTGCTCTTGATGGCTTGTCGAGCATGAGCAACACGCTCTCCATTGTGATACGAGTCCAGAATGGCATGATCCTCAGCATCCAGCTTGAAGTCGAAGACATTGAAGTTCTCCTCGATGCGCTTGGGATTGGAGGACTTGGGCAGCGGGATGGTTCCCAGCTCAATCTGGAATAAGTTGTCATAATGAGAGATCCGATTGATCATAAGGCCTATGTAAATCCGAAATCCTTACCACATATCGGATCAGCACTTGGGCAATGGACTTATTGTACTTGTCTGCGATGGCCTGAACCTTGCCATCGTACATGAAGGTGGGCGTCCTCAGCTCGGCATTGTGCCTGCCCAGGGGACTGAAGGCGGTCACCAGGATTCCATTCTTCTTGCACAGGGCAATCAGTTTCTTCTGATCCAACGCGGGGTGGACCTCAATCTGCAGGAAGAACAATATGAATTAAGAAACTGGCGGAAATTCCGTGTGACTGGGTTACCTGATTGTGGATTGGCTTGATTTTGCAGTTGGCCAAGAGGCGCGTCAGCTGCTCCTCGTTGAAATTGGACACTCCGATGCTCTTGGTCAGGCCCAGGTCAACCAACTTCTCCATGGCGCCCCAAGTGTCCAGGTAATCAATGTCCCTGTAGTTTAGAGTAAGTAAACGGCATAGTAAGATTACAGATAACAGAAGGCGCATTTCACAATCACTTGTAAGTGGCAATCGATTTGAAATATTTCATATATTATTCATTTCACTCACACAAGTTCCACCTCTCCATTGGCATCTTTGGGAATCAGTTCGTTATCACCGCGATATTTATAGGAGAAAGGCCAGTGAATCAGATAGAGGTCAACGTAATCCAGGCCAATGTTCTTCAAGGTCTTTCGGCAGGCGTACTCCACCCTTTCCGGTTCATGGAAGTTGCACCAGAGCTGCGGAAATATGTGGCCACTCCGGGATTAGTTTATGATGTGGATACCATAGCCCCGTGCCAACTGACCTTGGTGGTGATGAATATGTCCTCCCGCTTGATGACGCCTTCGTCAATCTTCTTCCGAACTGCCGCACCCACTTCGGCCTCATTTCCGTAGAAGTAGGCGGTGTCTATGTGCCGGTAGCCCACATCAATCGCGTGGAGAACAGCCCGTTCGCAATCGCCTTCCGTCGACTGAAATCACAAGTCATCAATAACGTTAGCGGTTCTTCAAGTGACGTTAACCCGGTGACTGATAAGCAACATTCCTGATCCGTATCGGATCTGCTATGATCAACCACTCAATGTCATACCGCGAAGGTGCCCAGTCCGATTCCCTGGATATGGGTTCCGTCGTTGTGCTTAAAGTAGTACTCCACTTTCCCGGTCATCTTCGCGGTTACAAAGTTGAACACTGAATGCCTGAGTTACTCGTTGCACCTCTGTTATAAGGTTTTCGAATGGGCCCATAGAACCTTCAAAAGACCTTTTGCATTTGCAGATAAAAAACACGGTCAAGCTGGCAGAGAAACTTGGAAATAGTTTATAGCGAAGCAAGGAGAGTAGATTCTACATGTGCTAACTAATATATTAAATGTAATATTTTAATGTTTTAATTAGGATAAATCTAACACATAATTTATTTAAATGATCCAAAACTTTTGTAAAATCCCATTTAGAAATATGTGGGAACACTTTTGAAAAACATTTATCGATAGTTTGATAGTTGAGTGGCGCGCAAAGCTCATTCGGTTAACTTTATCGCTAGTTTTGTTTATTTACTTATTACATGTGGGCTTGTTTATATTCTTTTCCCTTTTATAGCTTTTCATTTTTGCAATCTGCCTTGCAGTTGTGAATAATTGAATTCAGACAAGTGTTGCTGAAATAGTATTAGACCAAATGATCTTGATTAAGTGGAATTTTCCATGCCAAGCCTCTTTTAAAAACTAGATGATCGAGCGAAAGCTCTCTCTCAAATCATTAAATGTTCAGCAGGGGTGCCCAAAAAAGGGTATTGTTTTAATAATATAATCACAAAATGAGTTCGATTGATTCTTTTCATATGTGACTTGAAATGCTTATTATATTTTATACCCCTTTAAAATATTTGCCACGCCCTTGACTGCGAATAAGTAACAGTTCAAGTGATAAGACTAAAATAGAAGAATTAGGTAAATATAAGCACTATCAAAATACTTAAAAGTAAAAATGAGGCGATATTATGTAAAAGAAATAAGTGTGCTTTTTATATAAAAATCTCCAAAATAAATATAAATAATTGAACATGAAATAAGATTTCAAAAATAATTATTATTGGTGTATATTTTTAAAAAACATATATCTACACAAAATATCAGATTTAACAACCACTTTAATTAATATCAAAAATTGCTCCTGCTTTCCAGTTCAAAACTCGATGTTAAATGGATAGTTCTTGCTCTTGATGGCGTGGGTCATGGGGATCAGACGTTCTCCGGTGTTGTAGGAATCCAGAACGGCGTGATCCTCAGCATCCAGCTGGAAGTCGAAGATCTTGAAGTTCTCCTCGATGCGCTTGGGATTGGATGACTTTGGCAATGGAATGGTTCCAATCTCAATCTATTTCGATAAACATAATGTTAATAAATGATTTTCTTGCTCATAAAACCTAGTTCGTAATCCCTACCAGATATCGGAGCACCACTTGGGCGGTGGACTTCTTGTACTTGTCCCCAATGGCCTGAACCTTGGCATCATAGATGTATTTGGGCGTCTTCTCTGCTGGATTGGGTCTTCCCAGGGGACAGTAGGCGGTCACCACAATGTCATTCTTCTTGCACAGAGCAATCAATTTCTTCTGGTTGAGCGCTGGATGACACTCGATCTGGAAAATGGGCTATTAGGAATATGAAACCCAAGCCAAAACCACAATTGACGCACCTGATTGTGGATTGGCTTGATCTTGCAGTTGGCCAGCAAGCGAGTCAACTGTTCCGAGTTGAAATTGGATACGCCGATGCTCTTGGTCAGGCCCAGTTCCACGAGCTTCTCCATGGCACGCCAGGTGTCCAGGTAATCGATATCGCTGTAATTTGTTCGTTAAGAGTCAAGCAAATACAAACGAAACGCACCCTCATTAGAAAAGTAATTGACTAAATTAAAAACTCACTTGAGTTCCACCTCTCCCTTGGCATCGGTGGGCATCATCTCGTTGTCGCCGCGGTAGACGTAGGAGTAGGGCCAGTGCATCAGATAGAGATCCACGTACTGCAGTCCAAAGTTCTGCAGAGTCTTGCGGCAGGCGTACTCCACCCTCTCCGGCTCATGGAAGTGGCACCATAACTGGGATTAGAGAATTCCATTTCAGTATGATGTGCTTTTCATAATTGACTAAACAGAACCCACCTTGGTGGTGATATGGATGTCCTCCCGCTTGATGACGCCCTCGGCAATCTTCCGCTGGACAGCTGCACCCACCTCATTCTCGTTCTCGTAGAAGTAGGCGGTGTCTATGTGCCGGTAGCCCACATCAATCGCATGCAGCGTGGCCCGCTCGCAATCGCCTCCAAGCGACTGAAAGGGCGGATCGTTTTATAATGGGATATGGTCTGTTCCCAACTGATAACCATCGAAGACGTGATCTCCACGGCGTTATCTTACCGTATAGGTGCCCAGTCCGATGGACTGGATTTGGGTGCCATTGTTGTGCTTCACGTAGGGAATTTTGCTGGACATCTTGACCGTTCCACAGTTGTTCGCTGACTGACCGAACTGAATCGAATCTCGATGGAGCTCTCTTTCAAAGTTCTGAAAAAAGCTCTGAGAAGCTCGAAAAGCTGGCCAAAATTGGCGGGAAGATAAGGTCCAACTATGGTATCACTTTTGAAACGGTTTTTCAAATTTGTCAGTACAGAAGTTATCTATGTGGTTTATATATATTATATATTTATATGTTTTAACTTATATAAGCTGGTTAATTATCATATATCTTCTCCAAATTATCCTTAAATTCATATTTCATGGAACATTAAACAAAGCAACGGAATTTCTCTAGTAACTTCCATGACTCCAGGATAAAATGGAATTCCGGCTGAGCACCACACCTTTGAGACCAGAAAAAGCTTTGCCTGGGGTATTCTGTGTGGGGCGCATGAGCGGAGCTGGAGCTTTCTGGGAGGACGGAACACATTGGAAGCGGCACAACATCTGTTATTCAAAGAGGCACAATGTACCAGACCTTGCCACCGTCGCACAAGTGAAGGAATTTTCGAAGCGCCTGGTGAGTTCCCACCCGAGGAATTTGTGGATGTGTGCTCCGAGCCGAGAAAAAAATCACTCCATCGAGTAACTACTGGCTCCTAAAAAGTGCTAATTGGCTGAAAAATTAGATTAAAGTGCATAATGGAAAACCCCTAGTTCGTTATAACTCCCAGTCCCCTGAAGGATCGAAGTGAAAGTGCGCTGCAATCTATAAATACTCCTTGGGTAGTGACTACACCAAGTCACGACAGAGCAACCACTTCCACTTGCTCCTGCGACCAAGTGCGTGTCGTCGCTGGCTCATTGGTTTCGCCTTGGTCTGGTCTAGTTTTTCGGATTGCCATGGAGGTGTAGAAGGTGACTGCCGTCGAGCCTTGGTTAGCTGAAAATTATTGTATTGTAATTTCAGTATACGCAGCACGCCGACCACTGCGCATGCCACAAAACCCGGACCCCAGCTCACATCCCCTGCAATCGGGGCCAGCAGAAAAGCTGAGGGGCGGAAAAAAGTGGGAGGAACAGCAGGTGACACCTGCAGCAACACCTGCACAAGGGAATCCAAGGATTACACGAAAACCCAAACCAAATCTCGGAGAATCTAGAACCTAGAGGCCATATCAATAATGGCGGCTGTGGTACATGGATGCAGCAGTCCGCGACAGCGATCCTGCAATGGCAGCAGTTCTCCAGGTGGTCACCACGGGTCCACGCCCTCCTCCGCCTACCCGACCATGCCCAAGTACTCGAGGACCGCCAGTCAGACACTGTATGCCACCAGTCAGCAGATATTCGGCGGTGGAGGCGGTATGGCGGATGCGAGTTACGCCTACGGAATGTCCTCCTCCGGCGGACAGCGACCACTATCCGCTTCCGCGCTGCCAGAAACGGCGGCGGCCAGCCGGAACTACTGGGGTCATCACAACGCCTTCTATCACACGGGCAGCAGGCATTACAGCAAGAGGAAATCCGCCGTGGAGCTGCTGGCGGAGTCCAAGCCGTTCTACATTAAATCCGAGGCGGTTTTCGAGCGACTGCAGCAGGCGAGCTATCGCAATGGAGGCGGTAACAACGGAGCTAGTGGGAAAAGAGGTCGTCGGCCGGAGGAATCGCATGGTCACCACTACGACCTGGAGGACAGGCGGTACATGAGCCTCAATCTCAGTCGGCAGCAGCAGGTGCAACAGCAGGTGCAGCAGCAGCAACAACAGCAGCAGCAGCAGCAACAGCAGTACCTGCACAACCACCATCCCCACCCACACCAGCACCACCCGCACTCCCGCCACGCCCAAGGCCAAGGTCAAGGACGAAACGGAGGCGCTGCCGTGAACAACAACCTCCTGCAGCACAAGCTGCGCATGCTGCTGGGCTCGGAGTCGGGCAAGGAGCGCAACGGCGGCACCTTGAGGCGCCACGAGATGAGCGACGGCAGTGCGGAGCTACTGCCCACGGACTACGGCGAGGAGGAGATGGGCGGTCAGGCGGGCGCCCTGAGGATCCCGCCGCCCCTCTACATGCCCACGTCCCACGGCTTCGGGCGGGATGGCGAGGAACCCCTCGTCCTTACCGAGAACTATCGACCCATTAGCCCGCCCGCCGAGTATGCTGCAAAGTCGGGACAGGCTCATAACGATCGATATAGGTAAGGTTATATGATTTAGTTGAAAATATTTGAAAATTTCATTGACTTATGACTACGCAAGCACATTTTAAACAAATGTATCTGTAGTTGAACTGCATTGATTGATACCCTTTTACCATCTAACAGATACAACTACCAGCGTTCGTACTCGCACTCCCATGAGGTTCCCAACACGGGCGAGGATCGCAGTGCGCCCTATCCCTCCGGCGACTTCAACATCAATAGCCACAAGTCGCTGCCGGATCTGCACACCCAGATAAGCCGACACTCGCCGCACAGCGAGATCCTGAGCTGCTGCAGCCGTGGCAATCGATCGATCAAGTCCGCCGGCGAGTCCTCGATAAACCGTGACTCCGGCGGCAGTTCCGGTCACTACACCCATCGCAGCGAGCCCTGCTACAAGCGGGAGCGACAGCGGGAAGTGGCCGGCAGTGCGGCTCCGGCAAGCGGTACGATCAAGAACTGCTGCACCCTGGTGGCCGCCACTCGCAGGGACAGTGGCTCGTCCACACAGCACAGTGCCAACTCCTACTGTGGCTATGTGACGCCCGCCGGCGATTATTCCGGCATGGGTGGTGGTCGGAATACGGAGTGCTTGGATTGCCGCTGCAAACAGGACACCACAATGGGCTCGGATTATCTGCTGAACTTCACGCCCACTCCGGAGGTTCCAGAAGCCTTTCAGGATGACTACACCCCGACGCCGCCATCGCCCAGGCTCAAGACCCAGACGCCACGATACTCGAGCTCCTCCAGCCAGCAGCTGCACACCAGTTCGCAGGGCTACACGAGCATCAATCACTCGCAGAGCTCGCTGGTCCAGAGCCCCGGATCGGCGCCATCCGTGGACGACATCAGTCCACCGCCCATTCAGTTCAAGAGGCAGCGGTGCATCCGCTTCAAGAACAGGAATCGGCTGCCAGTTCAAGGAGGTAGGAATTGAGATTCGCATTTGTGTAAATTATCATTTCTTCATAATCTTTCTGTAGAAATGGGAGGACCACCAGGATCAGGAGGTGGTCTCGTAGCACCAGGTTCAGGAGGAATGGGCACGGCCAGCGGCGTCCTGGCCGCCTACAAACAGCATAGGGGCAGCGTGGACCACGAGAATGTCTTTTTCCCCAAAGGTTTCTCCTCGGAGGTGTACCACAATAGCTTGGACATGGAAAGGGAGGCTCTGAATGCCAGCATTTCGGAGCTGGAGAAGTTCTTCGATCGCCTGGGACTGAACGACGAGGCCTTCCACGAGATCTACAGCCAACCGAGGAGGCACCACTCGGAGACGGATGACGCCTCCGATGATTCCAGCACTGTTTTCTTCTCGGACGTGAGCACCGTGGACTCGATGCGATTGCCGGACAGCACAGAAACCCAGCCGCAGGCCACTCAGGCGTATAGACCCTCGGAACCGCCGTCGATTGTCGAGCGGAATGCCAGGATCATCAAGTGGCTGTGCAACTGCAAGAAGATGCAGTGCACCTGAGAATCGCCGGGGCAGTGCAGCTGCGGATTCGGATTTGGATTCGGACGCTAAGCGCTCCACTGATTTATGGATTCCACACGACCACCCCGTTTAGCACACGACTGCGAATTAAGCAAAAAGTAATACAAATCACAGATGGGTGGGTGGGTGAATCGGTGGGCCAGCAAGGTCGCCATATGGACGAAAAGTAATCTATCGAACATATAGAATATATTTTCATTTGGCTAACAAACTGATTGCATATCCCTAAAAGAAAAGCAGTACATATGCAATTGACTTTTTAAAACTAATAGTCCGATTTTTTTTCAACCAATTTAGAGCCGCAAGAATCAAAGGATTTAATACAATGTACTCAAAAAAGATTATTATACAAATATTGCCATACTAATAATATATGCAGAAACTATTTCAATTCATTTTTTAAACATGCTAAAACGAAGCGAAAAGTGTAAACACATTTCAAATAGTAAATGGCATAAAAGGGCTACAAATATCACTACAACTTTCCTAAAAAATACCTGCAATTGCTGTTACTTTTTAAATTACATATTGAATTCACAAAAAGGAGATTACTTTTGGCCCCTATGCTTTGCTACACCAAAACAATCACCCACCTGTCCACAAGAACACTGCTCAAAAAGTCAAGTTAAGTCAGTTGAATGTTTCGAACATGATTAGCATGGTTAGCCTCACCTACCTGTACAATGGAACTAGGAATTACGAGCAGGAGTCTCGATTTTGGATGTGAGTTTCTCCTCTTTTAAGCTGCGCCCGTTCTCGCGCAGATCAATTACGCCATTGATATTTGTATTGCCAACGGTAATGATATTGTCTTACGTATACTAATCAACTAGCAAGCGATCGTTCATATTACTCTTATACACAGCGGTATTATTAGATGAATTATTGTACAATTAGTTCTCGTAACTTATATATACTTACATATTATACGACTAGTTGCCAAACCAGAAACACAGACAGTACACGAAACCACTAAAAACCACAAATTGAAATTGAAATGAACCTACCTATTTATGTAATTGTACATGGTTTGCATGGCGAATAAATAAAATATTTATGATTATCAAATTAATTGAAATATATATAGAAAATCAATGGAGAAGAAGTTGTTTTATTATTGTTTTTATAAGTTGGTAGCTATGCGCAATTTATGTGGTGTTACACTCGCATTAGTTCACTATAATGCGGGATTTTGAATTTGGCGGCAAGCGAAACGGGCAGTAAAGCTGCCAGATCGTGAATAAGCGATGGTGTTGTTAACCGATTCGGCGTTGCCAGTCTTTTGATTGCCACTGTTTAACTTTTTCAAAACTCTAAATAATTTTGATTTTTTATTTTAAACACAGGTTAGATACAATTTATTAATGAAAGTATTTTTATTATATGGTATTATTTATAAGAATCAAAATTAGTAATTTTGGAAATATTTATATTGATTGCAATGTATTTTCCGTTTTTCTTTAATTATATCAAGTAGCTGAATCGTATGTTTCTTTTTTAAGTAGTGCACCACAGATTTATTGTTGTAATAAGCTGTTATTACACATCGTAAATGAAAGTGGATTATCCCATTGATACTGTTGCATGACCCACATATAGAAACACCTGTGGGATCTGGAAGTATATATAAAGCGATTTGAGGCATTATGTCCATTATCAGTGCGCGACTTTCAAGTGACTGGAGCTGAGATGAGGAAATTAGTTATATCCCTAGCTGTGCTAGGACTAATATCCCTGGCCTTGGCTCACAATGTAAGCTGGGGCGTTGAAGATCTAGTTTTGGTGCTACTTTAGATTGGCATCCTTTAGAATCCCTGGGAGCAGCAGCCCACTCCGATCAAGAAGGTGCCAGTGCCTGTTCCGGTGCCAGTTCCTGTGCCAGTTCCTGTTCCTGTTTATCCCAAAGAAGGAGGTGGCGGAGGTGGAGGAGGAGGTGGCAGTGGCGGTGGCGGTGGCGGAGGCAGCGGCAGTGGTGGAGGTGGCGGCGGCGGAGGAAGCGGAAGTGGGGATGGTGGTGGCGGAGCAGTCGGCGGCACTTGCCCGCGTCCTTCTCCCGAAGCTTTACGGGTAAGTGCGGATTAAATAAATCCCTCGGACAGCTTTAAACCGAACTCCCGATCTCTCTGCTCCGCGTTGCAGTGCCTGCGGGAATGGGCCTGTCAGTACGTCATCCGGCTGGATCTGCGGTAAGTGGCAACTTCCGGTTGAGTTCTGCGGGATATTCTCGC
Organism: Drosophila simulans; assembly: GCF_016746395.2. Taxonomy (NCBI): domain Eukaryota; kingdom Metazoa; phylum Arthropoda; class Insecta; order Diptera; family Drosophilidae; genus Drosophila; species Drosophila simulans. Next base: position 3,898,331 of record NC_052522.2, read on the forward strand.
TCATATATCTGCTCCTTTTCGTGCAATTGCTTTGACAGCTGCCTGCTCACTTTAAATGGCAACCCATTGCTGGGCAATCTCATTTCCATACCCGGCATCACCGGAGGCGGCAGCAGCAGCGGCGGCGGTGGCATCTTGGGTGGACTCCTGGGTGGCAAATAGAGGAGCCCGCTCGTTGGCGAAAATGTGCTCACATTAAACCCAATAAAGTTGCCCCAGCACTGGCAAAAATAGAATCGAGTTTAATTTAAATTTGAAAATACTTTCCATTCTGCAAATTTTATTGTCACTAAGGATGCGTAAGATTCATGTTTCATAAGAAAAAAATATAACTGAATTAATAGCAACAGGAGTTAAAAAATTCAACGCAGCTTAAATAGGATAAAAGTGTAAGCCGTAGATCCTGCGGACTTCGTGCTGACGAGCTGCCCGCGAGCAGGTGGGGCACCGCGAGCTCTCCCGCAGGACATTGTTGATGCAGTGGCGCCCGAAGAGGTGGCCACAACGCAGGGACACCATGGAATGCCTGCCGTGCGACTCACATTTCAAATCGCAGATGGAGCAGATGTTGATTTTGTACAGGAAGTCCAGTGCCTTGTTGGACGATTTCAACTGGATGTGCATCTGGGCAACGCGCTTCACCACCCGCGTGGAGTACTCATATTTGCCTAGCTCCTCCTCCAAACTCAGTAGAATATCCTCGCGCCTTGAATGGTATTGATGCATCCGTGATGTGACCGATTCCAGTTGGACTAGTCGCTGTTCTGGACTGGCGAAGCTCTCCTCGAGAATCATCTCTTGAATTTCCTTCTCCTGCTTTTGCAGCTCAGCCAGCAAGTCGACAATTTTCGGTAGATGTAACATTGTTCTGAATGATCTTTGACATCTAGACTGGAATTCTAATTGGAAAGGCAACAAGATTGGATAATGTAATATAGATAGATGCTTACTACGATAATCTGTATATGTTATTCATTAGTTATGTTTACAATTCAAAATCAAACATCTCCCGATCTCCAAGTCTTTCTGGCTGTGTACGAGTGTCATTGGATTGGACGGAATCGAATTGAGAACCGGACTGGAGGGGGACTCGGATTGGAATTGCTGCTCCTGTTAATGGGCAGCCAATAATCCTTAGTATTGGCATCGGTGTAAAAATGGCGATAATCGCCGGCATAACCGTTAACTTGATTATTGTTTAAGTGCCACGCAATTAAGCCGGGCAATTATCAAATTAGCCCGGATGGTTCGGGCACTGGTGGCTCATTCTCATCTGCCATGTCCTTAGGTCCTGCAATTGAACTCCTGGCCTTTAACTTTAAAGTATTGGCAGTTGGCGAACGGAGGTGCCGAGGAGCCGAGGAGCAGCTTGCGAGAAGCTTGCGCTCTCGAATAAAGTCGCAAATCATTGAAGCATATGCAATTATTCATTTTGAGGTTGAATGCGCTCGAACGCACACAATGATACAAGAACACGGTCCTGGCAGCCAGTGTGTGTGTGTGTGTGTGCGTTGGTGTATCTGTGTGCGTGTGCAAATACTCGCTTATATGTGTGATTGTACGCAGAGAAATTTAAATTCAGGAGCTGTTTCTTAAACGAGGATGCTCCATAAAATTCGCTTTTACTACGCATAGTTTTCGTCGCTTTTTTGTGGCATTTCTTCTGGTGGTTTTTCCCTTGGCTTTTCCTTTATACAGCCACTTTTTTTGCTAGCCCTCCTTCTACGCAAAGTATTTTTGCCTTCCTTTTAATGCCCTCTTGATTGCAGCCCGATTTCGTCTGCAGATAAAGCTCCCCCCATCCCGCAAAGCGCCGCGAAGGACACTCCACTCCATCTTGGTTAATCCATCACTTGCATCGTACAGCTCAATAGTCTGGGACCTTCCAATTTCCTTTGCCCTTTTATAATTAACTTTATGTGTATGTATTTAGTTTTATTGCTCGTTAGACAGCCGGGCTGTGAGACAATGAAACAACAATTTGTGATCGCCCCCAATCAGCCAGTAGCCAGGACGGGCCAAAAAATCCTCCAAGACCCATTCTCCCCATGCCCCAAACAAAGCCGAACCGCAACGTGTGTAGGCCATTTTGGAGTTTTACTCGGCCCAGCCGTTGCCATTATATTAATTACGAACGTTTGCGCCACACAGCTTCCTGGCCAGGACTGGGTCCTGGTCTTTGGGGTGTCCGGGTTCCTGGGTGTCCTTCCTCCCATTCGAGGGGTGCCCGCTACTCCCTAATGGGCACAACAAGTAAATCACACTCAAAGCTCCAAGGCGATTCCAGCGACGAGCTTCGAGGACTTCGAAGCCGAAACAGAAACAGAACCCGAAACTGAAACTGAAACCCAAAAGGACCGAATAATTTCCATTGAATGTGTGAAACTTGCACAGCTCTTAACGAGCTCGGGTCCACAGAAATTCAGAAATTCATTTAAGCGCGCCAGACAGGACACACAATTCCTGGGCTGGTTGGTTATGGCGATGATGGTGACGATGCTGCTGCGTCGAATGGGAATGGGATCGTTTAAAGCGACTTAACGTGCCCGGTAATTTTGCAAATTGTACAAATAATTAAGTTGGAGAACACTTTCAAGTTTATTTTAAACAGGGTCAGGACCTTTTTGAACTCGCCAACTCATAACATTGATTTAAAGCAAGAGCTAAGTGGGCTTTCGTTTTGTAAAATATAGAATATCAAACCCTTATTTAATGGTGAAATAGTTGGTTAAAAAAAGTAACCAATTTAAGGCCAATTTCCCCTTTTTAAATATTTTGCACATAATGTATTTAGTTTAAATGTTTATTTCGTGTTTAAATATACAGCATTTGCCTGCTGATTTGTCACCAGACCTTAGGGGCTTTCGTTTGATGGACTTAACTCGTAGACTAAATAAGTTTAAGCAGCAATTTTTGAATTTATTCAATTCCTTAATCCGTCTTTCCTTTGATGGCCTCAAAGCTGGCTATATCCGATACCGTGGAGCTGGACGGAGCGGGAGCGGGAGCATCGGATGTGGTTGGTGGGTTTGTAGTTTCCGCCTGGGGAGATTCGGTGACGAGACTCTGCGGAAAAAGCAGCAAAACGATGGTAAATCCAAGGGGTTTTCATATAAACGAATCAAACTGAATAAAATATACTTATATATGACTAGAAAAAGCATGAAAATATATATAATTAAAAAAAAAATTGAAATTAAAGAGAACATTAGAATGTATCTGAGCTCAATCTAGCGATCTATTTGTATTGTAAAAACTAATTTTAACTAGCTAATAAACATAAGGCAAAAGGACTTATAATAATCCTTAACCAGCAGTAAAGTTCCTTTGGACTCACCTGCGATTCGCCCTCCTTGAAGGCCTCGGCCAGTCCTGGATGGATTTCGCTGAGCGGCTCATCGCCATGTCGAATGTAGACGGGCACATGACCTTTGCGGGGCTCCAGCTCCTGGAAGGGGGCCGCTGTTGGGCGGAGGGAGGAGATGGGGGTTGAGTTTAATTACACGCCATTAAATTATGTTTCGCTTCATTTTTCCATTTGTGTTGCTGTTCGGCTTATCAGCTGGTTAATCTGCGCCGCCTTGGCTATGACATACACCCGGAAGCCTTGAATCACGACAAAGCGTAATTATGACTAACGAGCGGAGAAACAGAGAGCTCTGTGCCCCAAGATCCCCAGTAACTACGCCACTGGCCGGCGGTTCTGGCGCTCGAAAAACCTGTTTTCGTCTCTCATCCCAAAACAATAGCCGCGAATAATATTTCAAGCAGATGTGCCATTAATATTAAGTATTTAGTGCCCGCAAAAGTACATCATATTTCTGGCATGCCACTTACCCTCGGTGAGAAGTGCGAGTACTGCGAGGAACACCAGAGCTCCCAGCAAGATGCTCTTTCCCAGGCTGGCGGATGTCTTGACCATGGCTATATTCTATTGTGAACCTCACGCGATTTGATGGCGGACTGCGATCGACGCGACTCCAGACTCGAGACTCAGGCTAGATCGGCCAACGGCCAAGCTTAAATCCGACTCGACTCCAGCGAACTTTTGCCGGGCCAATTACTCATGGGTAGCAGCATCCGAACAGAGAGAGAAATGTTGCCATCGATTTGCAGGAATTACAGGGAAATTGCTTTATGCATGCACTTTACTTACTACTTTTTAAATAATTTTTAAGGCTGCTCATTTCAGCTTAAGAAGTTTCTTGAACCATTTTGAAATATCTTGAAAATATGTTGCAGTGTATCCACGCTTGCTTCCCTTCCACCTTTCATACCATACCTCTTTAGCCCCAAAAATGCCCCCTTTTCTCGCAGTGCACGCGGAATGATGATGGCTCCGATGATGGCTGGTAATGAAGCTGTCGGCGAACTTTTCGAGCTGTGGTGGGGCATAAAAAGCTTGGGGCTCCGCGGCAATTGCCGGAGTTCCGTGGGTGTTGAGGGGAGGGGGGGCTTGTTCTTCGGAGGAACAGCAAGGGCATGGGTTCTAACCCAGCATTTAGTGGCCTGTGGCGCTCCACTCCTGCGACGCCGCCACACTCTGATTGTGTTCCTCAAATTCAAACGTTATTCTATTTTTTGCCTTTTTTTCTTCTTTTTTTTCTGTAACTTGTTTCAAATTAATTGGGTCGTTAGAGAAGCCATTTGCGCGGAGAGGTTCGTCTTTTTTTGCGCCCTGCTGCCAGTTATTTTTGCTCCGCCCTCGCCTTTGAATTGTTTGCCCACTTTCGTTTTTGTTGAGCATTCAAATCGAGAAATTGCTGACATCTGTGGATGAAATGCCGCGGGTCGCCGGATGGATGGGTGTCTGTATGGATTGGGTTCGGGCTTGGGTTTGGTTGTACTGCACCGGCGGAAATCGGAATACAAGTACTTGTATCTGCCTGCGATTACGCCATTGAATGCAAGTGGAGGACTCTGCGATCCGGAGGATTGACAGGAGGCATGTGGAACGAGGCCTTGTGTGTGTTTGCCCGCCTCGATTGTTCCGCGTCCTTGATACAATTCCATTTTGATTTCGGCATTTCAGATCCTGCCCCCGCCCATGGCCGCCCAGATTGCGAATCAAATTGTTGGGCAAATATTCAACAGAGTAAATATGTTTATGCCGAATCAAGCAATTTCATTTAAACACACTCCACATGACGAGGCACTTGTACCCCACTTGTGTGTGTGTGTGTGTGTGAGTGTGTGCCCCGCCCCATTCAGATTGCGATATAATGCTCAAGTACTGTGTACTATAGACATATACTATAGAGTATACTATATGATGTGCAGCCATCTGCTGAATGCCGCTTGTTGACTGAGCTCCCCGTGCGGCTCCCACATTTGAATCGAATCGAATCAGCAATGCATAGTTTATTAGTTGCGAAGTAATTTGCCCTTAAAACAATGGCATCTAAACAAATCAGCCCTTTTACTTTCAGTGTACAGCACTTGTACTGGGCCCAAGTGCACTCAAAGTGCGTGTTCTCTGTGGGCCATTGAATTAACTTTCATTGAAGTCCGACGATTTCAAGTGGTTCTATTAATTAAAGTTTCAAAAAGTGAGCAAGAAGCTTAATTGCAATCATAAATATGCAATCATAGGTGCTTCAAGAATTAATTTAAACAAAGTGCTGTTGAGTTATATTTGAAAATAATAAATTAATCAATTTAAAGAAAATTTAAAACATTTATTTAAAGTATAAATAGGTATTTTTATATTTATCTGCAATGAATTTACTTACTTCAAACCCACTTCCCATGAATAAAATCCATAAATCAAGTATTTGGTTTTCTCTGTCGTTTATTTAATATTTTTATGTATTTTATGTATGTTTATTTCCGAGGCTCTAAAAATAGTTACATGGCTGCACTAGTGTGTGTGGGTGTAGCGTTTATAACTATGATTCTAATTTATATTCCATCGACTCATCGTTTTCGGATCTTGTATTGGATGCTTCGTGTTCTTTTGTTTGTTTCTTTGGGGGGGAAGTTTAATTCTTTGTTTGTTGTCATTTCCATAACGGATTCTTCTGGTGTGATTCTTCTGCCTTCGTTATGATTCGAATTTCGAATCGAATCGGTTCGCTTTCTCCGCCGGCTACTCGTGTGTATTTTAATTTAAGAATGGATTAGCTTTCTTTTGGGATATAATAGGTTATATGCTCTACATATTTGCCGTAAAATCGCATGGTTATGTCTGTAGATGTCGGCTAGTGTCTAATAGAGTGTATGGGGTTACGGGGTCAAGGGTCAAGGGGTCATACTAGTAGCTGGGTGTTCGTTCATCTAGGTGTGGTTTGTTTTTAAAGTCGATTATTTAACTCCTACGGAAGCTGAAACTAGTTGAACATTCTCTAACTAAAAGTAGAACAAGAACGAATGCTAAGTATCAAAAGGAAAAATCTGATCTGTGAAAACTCCGACGGGGCGGCGCCTTAAAATCGCTGCCCGCCAATCGGGAGTGGGCGTGGCATCGTATTGCATTCATACGTATTACTATATATATCTTTAGCTATATATATTCCTGTGCGGCCAGGCGATCGCGCCGGCCGGGTGGTCATTGAGTATATACTTGAATTGATCTTGAGTTACTTGAGGGATTCCTATTCGTCTTGCATTGGAAAAGTTGAGATTCGGTTTATGATGTATATGTTTATGGTTCGCTGTAAGCATTTATATAAATAAGTTAAATATGTTTACTTATATACGTGGTTGCATATATGCCGGTATGTATGTATATATTTTTTTAATGAAGTATACAATATATTGCAATTTTAAATGTATATAACTGTTCAAGTCTTTTTGCATCTCTAATATATGAATATATAAATTAATATCTTTACGTTATTCATCGTTCATTTTATAAAATATCTCACCGTTCGATTTCTGCCCTTCGGTTTATTGTATAATAATCAAAATGTAATTGGTGTCTTTAATCTTGAAATTATTTATTCCTATCAAGAGGGTGTGGGCGCCGATCAGCTGAAGTTCCCGACTTCCTTTTTCAACGATTATATAAATTAATGGATAAATATATTCATGGTACGATTAAATAACACCTTTTTCCAATTGTGTAATATGAACATACCGGTAAATACTGATCCTAAATATTAAAGATAAACATGGGGTGTGTATTTAACATTAAAATATGTTTACATATTTTTGAAACCAAACAAAATTAAAAAGAGAAATCGGGAGCACAGCTGCACATCTGTTTTGTAAGTGTTTTTGGGGGCTCTAATTAATTTTTGCAGTGTGATCGGGGTATTTCGATTTTGGGACTCAACTTGCCGCGTGTATAAAACAAGGTTGCTGTGTAAAAATATTTGTAGCTTCATATTTTAGCCCCACTTCAATCCATTCGAGTTCTTCTCACTTTTAGCTCTTTGTCATTTTGTTTGTTTCTCGTTTCATTTCACTTTTATTTTTTGTGGTGTATAATGTGTATAAATAAATCTTACTCATAAATAAATCAATTAAACGCTCGCCTCAATATATAATCTATTTATATTCGTAATTATTTCATATATATTTTGAATGTAAAATTGCAAATCACATAATTGTTACCACTACTGTTCAATGGAATTTCTTATATACGTTTTTTTTTTTAGTTTTTCATTGGTTTTCTTTTTCGGTTTTTGTTTGGTTTGCTTATGTGTATATAGGCATTTAATGCTATTTAAAACGCTATCAATAATCATCAATAAAGCCATGCATAAACACGATTTCGAACTATGGCCCTATAAACAATGCACATAGCACTCTCTGGTCTAAATTCTAATTCTGCCCCGATATTCTAGATTCTAGAATTGCTGCTAGAACTGCGACATGCGGCGTTACTTTACGTGGTTATCTACATGGCGCGCACGTATGTAGATACGATGTAATAATCTGTTGTTGCTATAAAATGTGGGCGTATTTGTATGTGTGAGGGGGTGTGGGGGCGGGGTGTTTATAATTAATGGTTTCTTGCTCGTTGTATAATTAAGTTCGAATGGTTTTCAATATTTTGTTGTTACTTTGCATTTACTATTATTAATTTCGATATAAAACTGCCTCTTTTAAATATATTTATTTATTTGTAATATATTTATGTGTATATATATGCTTTAAAAAATAACCTCTATCGCGTCTGCCTCGTTCATCAATTCTTAAATTATGAAATAATCGTAATTGACAATTTAATTAAATTGTTTTCAAGTTTACTCTTTTGGTTTTTCTTTGCCCTCTTTGCTTTTAGGTTTTGGAATAAAAACTACGCGTAAAATAAATACATGTTTGTGTATATATCAATACTTCTCGATTTTTTTTGTTTTGTTTTATAGAATTACAAATTTTTGTATGCTTTTTTGTTTGGTTTGTTAAAAACTATGTCACTTAACTTTGGAATTGCTTTTAGTTATCATTTGTTTTACAAGTGCGTCTTCTACATCTATCATCATCGTTTCATCAACCTTTCTGCTATCTTCTTCATCTTCGATCTCCCAGAACATCGGGTATATTGGGATATATGTACACATATCCTTTTGCCTATGTATGTATATCCTTTTGCGATTGGGGAGGAGGTGTTCCTGTCCATTAGAAACCTTTGGCTGGGCCAAAGCTCGAGGGGTCGCGGGTACGGGGGTAGTTTCTTGTAAAAAATTGTTTTTAAACTTGCATTTCATGTGGAGCTTGAGTATATACACGACGGGAGGGGGGGGGGGAGGGGGGGGGGGGGGGACCTCTAATGCTAGTAATAAAATAACTATTTCGTAAGTATAAGTACTTTGTTGCATGTGTATGAGAATGTCTTAATTGGGGTCGCGATTCCTTCGCCACTATATACTTTCCATACTTTGAATGTATTTATTTATGTTAAGTATTGTCCTTGTGATATGTTTCTAAATTGTTTTCTCATTAATTTTAATCATTTCTAAGTAATTGAAGTAGTTTTCCGTTTATCGAGTTAGAGCATAATATGGAAGTAATCTCATCTTAAACTTGGTTAGAGTGTAAAGTTGCCGCAGCGGTTAAAATGGTTCGTCTCGTTCGATTCTGATCCTATATATGTATATATATATCCGATTTCCGATTGCTAACTTGATCATTGAGTACGGTTAAAAGAGTCTAAGAGCAAGAGAGATATAGGGAGTTGCGGTTGCGGGAGTGCTATAAGTTCACTAATTGATTAGTTTGCTAGGACTTGAACTGAGCTCCGATCGAATCCTTCGGTACTCTAAGGACTACATCTAGTGGTGATTGGAGATTAGTGTGTTATCTGGCGAATGGTGTCTGGGTATCCGGGTCCTGTGAGGGGGGGTGTATATAAACTCTAGAGCCCTAAAACGATGCCTAAAAGTAGATATTTACCAAAAAACATGCAAATTGGTTCTGCTCGTTAGGTATTAATCATTTAGTTCATATGTATACATATAATTTGCCGTTTGCACCGTTTCCGTCTTCCTACCATCCATCTGTATATAATGCTTATTTGATCTGTGTATATATAGAATTTCTACTTATGTTCCATAATATTCGTTGTGTCAGATTTTTACTATAAGTTACGTTTTGGATTTCCTTCTCAAACCTTTTGTTTTTGTTTTGTTTTCTTTGTTCTTGCGCCTCCCAATCTTCGTTCAGTAAAAGTTGCAACTTGGAGAGATTTTGGAAAAGTTCAGATTATAAGTGAGTAGATATAAGTGTGTGTATATAACTGCTTGAAGAAGATTCTATTGAGTTGAGATCCATCATCATCATCGCGATCATTTGCCATTTAAAGGACTACTCCGCTAGTAAGCCGATTTCTAGACTAGATTTTGTTTGTTTATAATTCTCATTTGGTTTTGTTAATTCATTTTAGTATTAATTTGATAAGGGTGCTCGAGTATTGCTTATAGGGTTCTGGTATAAAGTATCTTAGTTGCGGGCAGGAGAGTTCCCTAGGTCGATTGTCCCTAGGCCACCACAATGTCCTGGCTGTTCTCATCGCTCTCCAGCTCGTCGCCCATCTCCAGCTCGTCCTGCTTGCTGCAGTCGTCGTCGTCCTCCTCCAGACCCTTGCCCTGATCGATGGCCCCGGCATCCCGGAGGCATGCCGATTCCAGGTGCTTGTTGAGGTACGATTTGAGGGCGAAGGTCTTGTTGCAGCGATGGCACTTGAAGTTCTTGTCGCCCGAATGGGTCTGCATGTGGGCCCGCAGATTGGAGCGGTCGGCAAAAGCTTTGCCGCAATGGACACAGGCGTAGGGCTTCTCGCCGGTGTGGGACCGAAGGTGTCCCTGGAGCAGCCAGGGTCTGGAGAATAGCTTGCCGCAGATGTCGCAGCTGTGCGAGAGCTTGTGCGTGAGCAAGTGCATCGCCAGGGCGGGCATGGAAACGTAGGCCTTGCCGCAGGTGTTGCACTTCTTGGCCGACTGTGAGTCCAGCGAGCGATGGGTCTGCTTGTGGCGCGAGAGGTTCGAGGATGTGGCATACTGTTTGCCACACTCGCAGCACTTGTAGCAGCCCCTCTTCCGCTTGGCGTAGTTCTCCCCGTTGCCGGAGGAACTGTGTCCCAGGCTGGCTGCCGCATTCTCTGGCGGCTCCGACGGCGGACCACCTCCTGACGAGGCATTGCTCTGGGCACTCTTGGGACGCGGCTGCATCGGCTCCTGCCTGTCCTGCTTGGTCACAGCAGCCGCCTTGCTCGCCTTGGTCCTGCCGTCCAGCATGTTGAGGCACATCTTGAGGGCCGAGGCACGCTGTTGGTTCTGCTGCGGATTGGGCTTGCCCCACTGCTGCAGACCTGATTCGGAGGAGGAAGACATGTCGATATCCACGTCGGAGCTGTGGTCCGAGTTCGGCGGCGTCAGGGGCGAGCAGTTGTTGGCCCCCTCCGAGGCGCCACCCATCAGGTCGTAGGAGCTGCTACCAATGAACCGGATGGTCGACTGGGGCGATCGGCTGGAAGCGCTGTTCGATATCTCCTGGATTTCCGGGGAGCGCAGTTGCTCCTGCTCCTGCTTCATGATGGTGACCACGCAGGGCGGGATCAGGGGCGGCAGACTCTGGGACAGGGAGAGCAGATCATGGGCCGCTTCCGTTTCCTCCACGCTGCGACCCCGGTAAATCGATGCCGCTGCTGTCGCCGCGACCACTTGTTGCTCCCGCATGCGGTCTCGCTCGCGGTCCCTCTCCCTCTCGCGCTCCTTGTCCCGCTCGCGCTCCCTCTTCAAGGTCACCGGCTCCGGCTGACGCGGAGATCCACTGGCGCTGGCTGGCGGGGCATAGAAAATCACCTTGCCATCCTCCGCCGGAGCTCTGCCCACTGGACGGCGCATCGACACTGTTTATGGGTAAATTAATACTTAGTTTTAGTATCCACAAGATACTGGCCAACTCAAGAGAACTAACAGTCCATGGGCTGGATAATATCCTCGTTTTGGGCAAAGAACTCTTTAAGGTTCATTTTCACTAGAAATCCTGCTCTGAACTAGATGGGGTTCCATGATTGTCAGGCAACTTGTTGACCAGGTGCAGGGTTGCCATTTCGACCAGGGCTACCTAATCGATTGTAAGCTTAACGTTTTTCGGAACGGTGGAGTCCGCTACGATAAGTTCGATAGCTAATGATCGAAGAAAAAACTCACAATGTGCAAGTTCCGTTTAAAGACAGTTTGCAGTACGAGATGCATGACACGATCTTAGTTTCAAATAATTCGTAAGAGAGTACTAAATTTCACCGACTGACGGATTCTTTAAAAATGATTTACTGTGCAAATCAGAAAACATTCTCAATTTGTATTGCCTCGCTTTGCAACACTCTTATTTAACTTCTCTTTCCCAGAGCTGCCACCTGCACCTGCAGAACTCAAAAGGTGTAACCCGAAACTACAAACTCCTTTGAACGGTCTTTATTAAAAGGCAGCATTTTTTCTTGCCTTTTTTAACTCCTCCCAATACACATACACATGTGCTTGGGGTGCGTGTGCCAAAATGATATTGTGAAGGGACTACCGAAGGCAAAGGGAATCATTCAGGGCAGCAGTAACCATAAATGCACATTTCGGCATTTTATGGGACTGGAGCTGAAGCTGACGCAGTATATATCCCTTCTCCACTGCGGCTGACCTGTTACGTTCCGAGTTGCTCAATCGATATGACGACCTCTCAAGCCATCAGAGCCACCACCCAGCACCACCCACTGCCAGTGGCAGTCAATGCCGCTTGTTTGCATTTGCTTCTGCTTTGGCTTTCCCCTACGCTTTTCCCGTGCCTTTTCCTCCATTCAAGAGCAACAAGCAACGACATCGACAAGAAGGCAAGCGCAAACATGGAAAATGCCAACATACGCTAAAAAGATTAGCTAACGGCGACAATGTCAAACACGAGCGCTCACAGTGGAGTGTTCAAAGTGGGGAAAGCAGGGAAAGCAGGGACTGTTTGGGGTCACCAGCAGTCACCATGGGGGGGTCACCCCCCCGGGCAGAGGCCCAGTCGCCAGCGCCACCAGTTGAAGGACGCTGGCCAAGTGGGTGGCCATAAAATGGTTGGAAGTGCCGCTGGCTCTCGATGATGGAGTGGGGGACTCACACTGCCTGGCTACTAAAAATAAATACGAGCACACAAATTGTCGCAGCCACCTGTTCACATTGTTGTGACGCAACTTTCAGGGGGGTGCAGCTGGTTGATTCCGGGTGATTTCGGGTGATTCCGGGGGGCATGAGCGACTGGCAGGTCTTACAAATGGAACAATAGCTACCTAGAGAACAAAACCGCTCTTGCCACCCAAGAATGTTCACTTGAACAGGAAGTACAGGAAATGTGGACTAATAATTGGAAAACTCCAAAAATAAGTCATGAAATATGCTAAAAAAAATTACAATAAAGGTCGGCTTGTTTTTCCCTAAAATTGGGGTTTCCTTTTGTTTGGAAATATATTATATTGAAGTAACATGATAGATAAAACTTTAAAACTGGAACTCACCTGAGGCGGAGACTGGCGCTGCCACAGTTGCAGGGGATCCTGTAGTTCCTGCTCGCCGTTGCTTTTCCTGCTTGGAGGAGTTCATTTGGACCAGAGATTGGGCGGCGGACCATTCCAGATGCTCGCAGAGCTGATCCCCCTGCTCCTCGCCATCCTCGTCGTCCAGATCGATGATCTCCCGCTTGAGAATCGCACGCGAGTTCCTTTTGGCCAGCGATTTCAGAGGTGACTTGCCGCCAGTTCCCAGGCCATTTCCATTGGCATTTCTTAGCACCGAACTGGCAGTCAGCGGGGATTTGTCATCGAGCTTCACCTTGCCGGAGGTCCTGGGCTTGGGTCGTCGCCAGCTCTGCAAGTCGGCACCCGATGCCGATACCGATCCGGAGCTCAGAGTGGATCCCGATCCACCGGGCACATACTTCTTGCTGGCACTCGCATAGGCAATCGTTTGGATCTTATTGCGATTCGGCAGTATAAAGTCCACGGACATCTTGCCTGCAAAACGGGTCACCGTATCCGTATCCGTCCGCCTTCCCAGTTTGCCAGCTTGGAGCCTGGGCAATCGAAATTCCGGGGATTGCCCTCCACTTGTTTGCTTCTGCCCTGTTTATTTTGGTCTAGGTTTCTCTGGGGGTTGGGTGTGGTTTTTGGGGTTTTCTTATGCTTAGATTTGTTTTGTATTTACTATGTAGATGTAGCACAACCTTCTTTGTCATCTGCAGTTAAAATGCTTTTGCCTTTATAAGCTATAGCCGTAGCTCTTGACCCGCCCTCGTCCGTTCCTGGCCCTCTTCTACTGCCTCTACTTCTGGTTCAACTTTGACATTGACATGCGTCGCCTTGAGAGTATTGCTGCGGTTGCTCCTTCAGCTTTGATTCCGTGTCCCCGAAGTTGCGGATGTTGCAATATTGCGTCCTTTGGCTGGCATCCTTCTGCCCCCCGCAAGATCCTGCCCACCTGCGATCCTACCACATCCGCCTGGCAGCTTATTTAACTTGTACCCCCGGCTATCTCCGCAGTTCAAGGTATCTGGCTTTCGTTGTTGCGTTGCTAGTTGCTGCTGGTGGTTGTTGCAATGTTGCCGCCGTTACCGATGCTGCTCCTGTTTTCTGCAAGTAATGGAAAGGCGGGTAAATTAAACTGCACTTATTTACCGGCAAGACAGTGCACAAAGACCCTGTCACATTTACATGCAAGTAATAGCTGTATCCTGTTCGAAGGACCAAGACAAAGGTGCGTCTTTGTAATAAGCTTCTTAACATGGGTGTACGTTTGTTGAATACACAGCTTTGTTAAATACACTTTTTACATCGTAGCAGTTTAAAAATATTATAATATAAATTAGATATATGTTATTCCTTAAATTATGTGTGTTCTAATTAAAATAATTCGAAAAACCATTATTAAAACTTATTTATGATGACAGCTAACAATATTTTCCGAAAAATTAATGGCCTCCTTTATCATACTTTCTATTGACTGGAATTTCTGGGGGTTCTGAACTCATAAAAAGCAAGGACCCGCTGTTAGGACTTCCTAAGCAATTGCTGATAGCCCATAATGCACCCTTTGCCCTAGCATACCCCATAAATCGCAGGTAAATACTCTATGGCAACCATTAACTGCACACTCCGCCACTTTCCAAACACCTTGCACTCGAAAAAAAAGCGAAGAAAAAAGTACGAGCTACGAAATTGCATAATTTAAACGGCGATTAAAGTGCGAAAATTGTAAACAAGTTCCTGCAGTGGTTGCCAGTCATAATATTTACATTATAAATGCAGAAACCGCCGTGCAATCAGCGTCAGACGGGAACAGGACATCCCATCGAGGGGCGGAGTGGGTGCTTGCTAGATGGGTGGTGGTTGGTCTTCCAGGTGGGTGGGGGAAATTTGCAACACTTGATTACACTTAATTGATAAATTGTTATACTTTTTGCACTAAATTGCACGGTTTATACACGGACAGGCAGTTCATTTTCCGCACTGCGTGGAGCAGAGAGAGAGCGAAAGCGAGATAGAGGGAATGAGCGAGAGAGAGTGAGGTGGGGAAATGGGTATTTTTACGGGGGAGGGCTGGGCGGAAAAGCTTCCATTGGAAGGTGGCGCACACGCACGCACACCGAAACTATCTATCCCTATCCCACGTTTAAAAATGGCGCATATACTCGCTGCCATTGTTTAGGAAATGCACTGGCCGAGGTTCTATGATTTCGATGGCGATTACCTATGTATCCTCCCGCAATATATACACTTTTTCGTCTAGTTTTATCACATGTTGAATATTTCTTAGGTAATGGTCTGAATGCTTTGCGGTCTGTGGAAAATCCTATAAATTTTCCTCGTTTTCCGTTCGTTGCTTCAGCAACAACAACTTGTTCACTCTGCACTTGTCGAATGTTTTGTGAATTGAAATCGACGGACAAACTCTCAGAGAGAGAGAGTACTTTTTATACCGAGAAAGAGAAATGGAGAATTATTCGGCGCACTCGTTGAAGCTTGCGAACTAGTAGGTGGAACTGCAAAGCAGCGAGTACATGCAACAAATAGTCAACTGTTGGTTGCCTTAGCCTACCTCACTGTACCACCCCCTTTCTCCAACCCATTTCTCGCCCATTTCGCTTTTTCCCTCTCTCTGTCTCTCTCTCTGTCTCTCTGAATGTCCTGCTGCACATAAACAATGCGAGATTTTTATTGCATACTTTGCAGCTGCAGCGACTTATACACACACATGCAAGGAACGTACATCCTATATAGCACTTTGTCACATGCAACACCAAATCAAATCATGCATAAATAAGGAACCGAGCTTATAACTATATTTTTGGCAGTTAAGCCAATCTAAGGCGGTTATATGATATGATATCGTAGGAAACTTTCGTACTCGCTCTGATTTGTGGCTTGTTTTTTCTTCACACACACACAATTTGCTCTTCG
This sequence comes from Drosophila simulans, assembly GCF_016746395.2. Lineage (NCBI taxonomy): Eukaryota > Metazoa > Arthropoda > Insecta > Diptera > Drosophilidae > Drosophila > Drosophila simulans. The sequence continues at coordinate 3,914,205 of NC_052522.2, forward strand.
ATAGTTATAGATTTTCCTCTTTGTTTTTTTCTTTTTTGTTTAGCTGCACTTGGTCACGTAATATTTGGGTTTCTGGTTTTGGCCTGGACTTGAGTGTTACTATTTTTTATATATTTTACAGTTTATATTATTATTGTGGTGCGGTGTGTGCTGGCTATTAAACTATGGACTTGTTTGGCCTGCCGCTGTGCGTCAGTTTTTGACGTACCACTCCCTTCTACTGTGCGCTTGGCATTCGCAGCTTTTCGCTGGCTCTGCCGCTCACTTGGCTATAGCATATAGCGTATATATATGTGGAGGTTTATATATGTGTGTGTGTGTGTGATTTACAGCGAGTGTGCGTGATTTCGGGTCAACACCAACGCACACCACTAGGGGGTGGTGGTGTTCTTTGGAAGGCAAGGGGTGGTTCCTGGGGCATTGCTTAAAGGGCTTAGGTACCATATAACTGCTTAGAATTCCACCGATAGTGACAGAATTATAAGATATATTGATCTGATTTATTGGCTAGTTGGGAATTCTTAAGATAACATTCAGACACAACAAGTAGCCAGCAACACCACCCCCTAGCCGCCCAAAAAACACCCAAAAACATGCAACAACCCCAAGAGAGAGTTGCTTCTGATTCTGCGCATATTCTCTTCATGGTTTATGTGATTCTCGCAAAACTCGACCAGCGAGTCACCAATACCACGACAAAGGACATATCCTGGCAGGAACTCGTGCCACACACACTTGTGGATTGCCGAAAATTATGCAACAGCACCGCTTTTGGAATGGAGGAGGGGGTGGGTTTGCTTACCACGGGGGGCCGCAAAACCGGGAAGAAGTATCGCTACCAGTACCTTTCCAAAAAAAAGAAACAGAACCCGAAAAGCCGGGGGTGTGTTTTGATGTCTGCCACTTGGCTGCCAAAAAAACAAAGAAGTAGAGGGAAAAAGTTCGAATTTTCAAGGGGTTCCAAAGCTTAGAAATAAATTATGAGCTGCTCCAGCTGTAAGCGTTTAATTTGGTATTGTTTTCATTCTTCGGTTGGCCCTTCGGTTTCTTTCATTTTGGTTAGCTAGACCAAATATTTAGCATAGTTGACAACTGAAACTTGCTCCTTGCTTTGTCCGTTGTCCTTTTTAACGTTCTGAGGTTTTGGGTTTATTTCGTTACGTTTCGTTTGGTTTGGTTTCATTTGGTTTGGCCTGTTTGCACAGGCCGAGATGCGAGACCGAATCGAAAAGGGGGCCAAAGGACACACAACGGCCGCAAGGACTCCATGGCCCGTGGCCCATTATTGCCCCCCCTGGTCGCAACCAGCAGCCCCCTCTTCTTTCCTCCCCCGAATCCAATAGAGTCCCTTGCGGTTTTTGTATCTTTTTTTGTGGCATTGGTGGTGGTGCTGCTGCTGTTGCTGTTGCTGCTGCGTTGACATCAGCGCTTCCGCTGCGGGCTTCCTTATTATTCCTGTCACTAAGCCGCCCTTTAAATTCGCAATGAATGCCAAACAGCGAAACAGTTAAATGTTTTTTTTTCGGTTCCCGCTGTTGTTCGAGCCACGGAAGTGCAACACCAACCAACCAGGCCAGCCAGCAGACCAAACCAGAGCAGACCGGAACAGGATGCACTGGGAGAAAAGAGTGTCGATTACCCCTTCACTATTTGTACTATGTAAAGGTGTTAAAGAGTATGTATGGCACTATTTGAATATAATTATTTACAAGCTTTTTACATTGGCATCTACATAAACACACTGAATAGTTTATAAGAGTAACTTAACCGAACTTTAATCCCAACCAGATGAAATAGTTTTTGAACACTTTTCCACAAATAATTCTATTAAATCTTGCATGGCTTATACCATATATAAATATAGAGCACTAAGCGACGTAAAAAATTGTTTATAGTGCCTGAATTGGTTTCGCAATTGCGGCTTGGTTTGGGTCCTGCCAGTGCTGCAGGGAAAAGAGTTGGGACTGGGAAATGGGAAAGGAAACAACCGCAAGGTTACCCGGCCAAAGGGGTTGGCTGCGATGTCCTGGCGATGTCCTGGCGATGTCCTGGCGACGTCCTGGTGTCCCGCTGTCCTGCCGCGTCGTCGGCTGCCTTCGCGGTTACATTGACCCTTTTTTCCACGGCCGCCTTTTGTTGCCGCTTGATAGGCTTTCTTGCCGTCAACGCTAATGGAGCTTAAAAAGTTGTCAAAGCGGCGCGGGTTTTATATTTTAATTTCAAAGTGCCAAAATAGAAAATGAAATGGAGCAAAAGGATGGCGTAGTCATCAAAAGGGCTCTGCAACAAGGCATCAAATCAACTGGATCCTCTGACATCGCAAATCAGACGCGAAGTGGGCAAAAAGCTGGCGGTCTATGCATATACAAATACATACATATATTTGTATATATATAGCGCAGACTATAGTCTGGGAGCATTTGTGTGGAGCGATGACGACCAACTCCTGTTGCCCATTTATTGCCATATGCTGACAGTGTTGCTCGCGGGCGGCGATGGGGGCCAATTTGAGCTGTCATAAAAATGTACAACAACCGGCTACAAAGCAAACAATGCGACGAGTGCCAACAGCAACAGCAACAGCAACAGCAACACAAACAGCAGCAACATCTACGGCAGCAACAGCAATGGCCGCATTCAGCAATTGTGCAAACAAATTGCTGTTGCACTTTACTTTTATTTTACGAGTGCGAATGCCAGAGCTTACTAGTATTTTTCTTCGCTTTTTTTTATTCCACTACCCGTTTTCTGTGCCTCGCTTGACGGACCAAGGGAGTCCAGAAGTCCTGGAGAGCTGTAGAGCTGGTGTCCTGGAGTCCTGCAAGTGCTGCTGCCCAGCCACCCCAACCAATTTGCATTTTACTATCGCTGCAGGTTTTTATAGTTGTTGCTTTTGCATTTGCTCTTACTTTTTGATGCCTCACTCGGGCTGGATGGGATCCTTGTTCTGGTCCTGGTTTTATTTGCGGCCCGGCCCGCAATTCCCACTCCTCCCGATCCGCCGGACTTATCCGCCGAGCTCATCCCAACGCTTTTTGCGGAATGCTCCGGTCATAAAGTTTACTTAACATGCCGCTGACGCTTTAGTATTTTTTGCTCCTGTTAGGATTCGGATTGGACAAGTCAAGCTGGAAAGCTCCTTCTGCCAGATGGACGACAAACACAGACGCAAACAAGGACTCAGACTCGGACTCAGCCACACACAGACAGAGGGTACAGATGTTGAAGGAGCGAAATCTCCAACATTGACCGGCATTTCTAATGTGCCCTGTTATGGCTGGCCATCAATTATATCAATTTCTGGGCGAGAACTTGAAGTAAACAAAACCACTTCAATGGCGGCTACTCAACTTGATTAGTTTGATCAAGAGGTAAGCTCACTTTCGGTCAGATTTATTGGCCGAGAACTCTTTGAAATATTTGTGAAATGCATTCATTTCAGCCGCAACTGCACTTTGTAAATGTCTTCGGGGCAACTTCAAATCCATTAAGGATTTATTCGGTTTAAACGTTGGTCTTCCGCCACAGAAAATTCATAAATGTTTAGTTTATAAAGCTAAAGAGCTGGGCCACGAATAAAAACAAGTACTTAAAATCAGTTAATAATTATTTTACAACTCGATTCACATTCATATAGCAAGCTTGTCTCTTTGCTAAATGAATCATGTAATATAATAGCACTTCTCAAATAAACCCAACAATACGACACATCGTAAAACACTCTTGTAAAGTTATTTCGGATATCTCCATCGAAATCTCTATCACTCGTTCACTCGCACAAAATCAAAAAACCCAGTCAAAACGAGCTCACACAACACTCCTAATCCATATTCCATCAAATTCGCTTTTAATACAGCGGACTCGAGTAAAATATAAACAATTTACAGCCACTTGCTGAGGTGAAATTTATTCAGAGTCCCATTCAATCGCGATGCCACTAAGCTCACACGCTGCTTTTCATTCTCGACAATTTTCCCACCAGGAAACGGCTAGGTGGAATGGGTTTTCCCTCTTTTTCCGAGCGATTTACGAGTCTGGCCTGGGCTCTATGTTATCCCGTCCCGGGGCATCCCCTGCATTTTACAACATTTGTATTTATTTGGCGTCATGAGTTTAAGATGTTGTTGATATATGTTTACCGTTGGGTGACACACACACACACACAGCAAGTGGCAACTGCTGCAGCTTCACATAAGTAAATTAGGATTTATGCTTTGTTCTATTTGAGCGCTGCAAAGCCATAAACGATTTTTTATGCACAGCCACTTGGTTTTGCCGCGGAATGGTGGAGCAGTTCGCACCTTGCCGAATACGATTTACGACTTTGAGCATGTGAGAACGTAAAATTGTTATAAATTTGCATGTGCAGAATGCGAAAGAAGCCACTGCGTCTTAGCACTCTGAAAAAAAAATGCTCAAAATCGCAGTAAAATTTAGTGATTCGCCATAAAACTAACGTGAATCAAATTCAAAGCGTGCGAGAATCTGACAATAACACAAAACATATCTGAAGGTGGCATCATAAAACTTTGGCAGTTTGCTCGAAAGTAGTTTGAAGAAATATGAATGAAATTGTTATTCACTTGAATTTGTTCCACATTTCCTTTCCAAATGAATCTTAAAGCAACTTGATTGGTGTTTGAATTGTTTTCAGTGCACGAATGGAAACAGCTTCTTTGGCGATGAGGAGGCAATAAACCCAACTTACGGCCAAGATCAATCGCAGCGGCTTGAGCCAGTTAATGGCACATGAAACTGAACAACAGAGGCACTCTGCAAATCGCCGGCAAGCAAAAGGAGCAGGACGATGGAGACGAAGGACGAAGGATATATGTGCCATGTGAGTTGGCAGCACCAAGACCAAGTGAGCGTAATTAATGCGCTCAAATTTATCAAGCTGCATTAGGGCAATGAATGAAACCTGTAACTCATTTTGTCACCGAAAGTAAACAACGTAGTACAATGCGATGTAAACTGTTGCTAAGCCATCGCGTGTGTGCATATGTCTAAAAAAGTTTTCCCCCCACTTTCGCCAGGCCGACATTTCCTTATTTTTCGCCCCGTGACCCACATGACTGACACTTCGCGATGACGCAAATCTTAAAGCCGAAAGGCCCAAAAAAATAAGAACAGAACTGAACCAAGCCAAACCGAACCGAACAGTAGTAAGATGTTGTCGGCAGATAGTCCCCACTGGATTAATGCTGCCATAATTCCACGGGCGGCCTTAGGCCGTAGAGCTCCTTGCGAAGCTTGTGGAGTGGAGTTCATTTAATATATCCGATAAAAGTATTTGCAATAAATCCTGTAAAAGCTAATGATTAATTGCTCTGTAGCTTTTAACGTCAACGCGCATACTGGAGGCACGGATTGTGTGTCAGACAGCAAAGGCAGCGGCAACAAGAACAACAATGGCACAGCCAAAGTGGCAGCGACATTGGCCAACGTGGCGTATGAGTAATTCGACTTTGACGCCGCAGCGCCGCGCGTGGTTTTGCCTACAGCCACACACACAGTCTCACACTCTTTCCAGGACTCTGTCACACACACACACGCACACCACTGTGGCACATTTGTCTCTGCTGTTAGTGTATGTTTCATGTTTTGCGTTATTGTCGCTTCAAGTAAAAACACAAAAATATTTATTTCAAATGAGTCCTGTGTACAACTGGGGACTGCGGAAACTGGTAAACAGAATGCTTTTCCGGCCCAACCCCAAACGGCCACGCCCCCAAAACGCCCACGGGAGATACCCTGTAATGGGTGTATTGGTGTGTATGGTGGCTATTGTTAAACTTCAGGTAGGAATACTTTTAGGCAGCTAAAAAACGAATCCCCACAGCTATTCTTGACATAAGGTCAAGAAGTGGGATTCTATTCCATATAATACCAATCACTTTCTTTTGTTATTTAGGGTACCTCGAATTCGTAACCCCGCTACTGCAGAATCGCCTTCTTTTTTTTGGGAATTCTTTTTGTTTTTGGTGGGTGGCGAAAGTTACTTTCAGGGGGTAGGTTGGGCTGCTTCTGCCGTTCAGTTGGCGCCTTTCCTGTGGCAGGGGACCGGGTGGAAGACAGCATTTGCCATAAATTGTGAAAGTGTCAACGAAAGGCAAAAATACACACACACACACACAGACACACAGATGCACACGCACGCACGCACTGAGGGAAAAACAATGCTAACGACATACAAACAAACAAATCTATACTCATTTCGGCTACTGTACCTTGGAGTGGGGAAGCAACACGCACGCATATTTATTTTGAACACATCTTTTTTTTGGCCAGCTACAAATGCGTTATATAAATACGCCTCTACAGATACGCAGATGTATATGTGCGTGAGTATATATGGGTCTATAGATTGCCTTTTACATACTCACGCATATTGTTCTAATCAGTGGCGATGTCCTGGCTCCTTGGAATGTCAATTTTTTGTTGCCTAATTTATTTGGCCAACCCAAACCAAAACCAATCGAAACCACCCTCTGGCAAAAGGGGGAGTAGCTACTACTTTTGACACCACCCGGAGGAAAGCGCTTCAGATGATTATTGTCATGGTCGAAATTCTCGGCATCGGCATAGATTTTTCTACCCCAAAAACCGAGAGGTTGGAGAACTTTGCATAAGCTCCTGCCGCTGACATCTTATGGAAGATGGATAGTTCTGTGGCGTGGTCAGGTACAATCGATAGCCGGCATATTTATGGTGGCCACGTGACCTTTCGCTGACCGCTGGACGTTTGGCAAGCGGTATGCTGACCCCTTTGCACGGAAAAAGGGGCAAAAGAGTTTCCTTCTCCTTAAGCCTGACAGATTTAAATCCCTCGAAAACTGCCCGAAATAATTAATCTCCTTAATTGAATACATGCGATTATGAATCAGCAAGGAGGACAAGCACTTACCACAATTACTGCATTAATTTCCGCCACTTGTCGAGTTGCCTTGGGGCTTTTGGTTCGGTTTGGTTTGGGTTTTCTTTTCGCTTTTCCTTCGCCTTTCCTTTTTCGGGGGTTGTACACTGTGTATATATAGGAATAATAATCATAAGGAGCTCCAGAGCATCTGGCCGGGGGCGTTGGTCCAGTGTTCCACTAAATTGGACACATCTGCACAGTTTTTCCTCACAGTTTGTGCCCCCAAATAAGGAAAATCCCTCCCACTCCGTCTTGGCAGCGTGTCAATCTTGCGAGTCAAATGGCGGCACGCATGGAAAAGTTTTTCCAGCCCACAGAGAGAGAGAGGGAGCACTGCCTCAAATCCCCGCACGTATCCGCATTTCCACAATTCTACAATTCCGCATTTCCCATTTCCACATTGCCGGGAGTCTGGCGCATTTGCATTTGCCTCCGTACACAATTTGTATGCTTAAGTAAGCCGACTGCGTGCATGTTTCTAATGGGCGGCACAAAAGGTTAGCTTACCTGATGCTGAACACGGTAAAAAACACGCTGGAAAAGCGGCTTTTCCGCCCGCTTTTCACCACCCCTCGCCCCTCCTGCCCACACTCTCCCCAGGCAGCAACTGAAAACTCATTTCGCCTCGGGCGTGACTTTTATAGCACTTTGTTTCCGAGTAGCTGGAGCTATTCAGAAAACCAGAACCCAAACTTGTACCAAAAACTGTAAAAAAAAGAGGAAAACTTTCGATACCAAAAGGTTTGAATACCCTTGTTTAGCCATTGTTGTTATGACAGCTAGAACGGTGAGGAAAAACTCCAAATAAACTAGTTTTCATTGTCGTTTTCCAGTTTTCATAATAGCAATATAGAAGATTGATCAGATCTAGAAATTGCTATGATTAAATTAAATATATTATAGGTATATAATCGTTGGATAAACTTTTCGCATATAAATATATAGCCACGAGTTATGTTCTTCCTACACACATTATCATCACAATATCTTAGTACACATGTAAATGACTGTCTTACTACAAATGTAATTATCAAGATTTAATTACGATAAAGTTTATGGACTAAGTAAATTAAGGCAAAAGTTTTATTAAATAGAAACTTCCTATCAGGAACTCCCTGACAACTTTTTGTTTCAATGCCATTTTCAGGATGCCCTTTTTTAGATCGCAATCAAAAACAAAAGAGTGTGTGACAAATGATGGCTACATAATAAAGCCAGAACTCGCAGCATTCGAAAAAGTTTTCAATGAATGAAAAAAAAGCGTAGACCTTCAAAATGACGAACTCAAGCAATTAACCTCTGTCAGGGTATACAAATGCGAAAAATGGATTTCTGCGAGGGCCACAAAACGATTTCAGAACTTTTGCCTTGGCAATTGCGAAATGCCAAAATGCGAAACACATTTCGGGTTCAAGTTGCTGATGGTGATTGTTGCCGCTGCAAATGCCACCGCTGCTGGTGCTGCTGCTGATGTTTTGGAACTTATCAACACGCCGATCACCTGCGACAGTTTCCGTTTTGCCTCAGATACATTTAGTCACCCATTGAGACAGGACCTAATTGCCCCGCACCCAGTTACACTCACAGCTCGAGTTCCATTCCCACAACCACCGAGCCACCGAACCCTCAACCCAATACAACCCGAACCCAAGCCCCCGCTCAAGGTGAGCAGTGTAAAAACTTCCTGTGCACTCATTTAGTCCTGCTGAGCTGTTGTCCTTTATGTAAGCAGCAGCAACAGCAGCAGCAGCAACACCAACTGCGACAACAGCAGCAGCAACACGAAGCAGCAACACGGAGCAACACGCCCCTTTCACCCGAACAATACAATACACAAAATGAAACGAAAAGGAGCTGAAAAAAAACGGATATAGAAATTCAATACTTTGATTCGTGCCACAAGCAAAACGAAGGAAGTGCAACCATACAAGGTAACCAAATAGCAGGACAACACGTACCACAAGCACTTGTTGGGATGTTCAGCTTACACTGCGAGAATCGCAAATCAGGGGGTAAACTTGGGGATTCAAAAACAATTACCAATATCATGAGGCGGCTAAGCGAAGGATCTATCCATGAATGAGAAGTGAGCAAGGAATATGCAGGATAACTATAGAAAGCCTTTCATCGGCCTTCTAAACACCTTATATATATTATACCCACTTACTTTCTGTTTCACTCTACAAACCTGTTTTGTTTAAATACATTAATTGTTATGAAACTTAAAATTTGTCCCCTCGCTTCCTTTTTTTTATCGTGCAGGATATAGGGCGGTGGTGCACGGGGTGCTTGCCGGCCAACAAGATTTCCCAACTGCAATGGCAACTTTTGGGCAACATTGCTGCATTATACTTAGTGGTTTCCACTTGATTGATGCCATCTGTTAGCTACCCACCCAAAAAACGCAGAAGTGGCGGGAAAGTTCGCCTCCCAACTAACGATCGACAGAAGTACAAATGTAATTGCCGAGCAAGTTACGTAGGAGGACTACTACTACTACTACTGCTACTGCTTAATAACAACATCACGCAATGTTCGCCGCGTGGGAAAGTAGTAGTACCGACTTACCGTTGGCTAATTACCGACATATAGATATCCTGCGAGTGTAACTATTAGCAGTCGGCAGGCATTCGCATCCGGTTGTCGAGAGGGGCGGGCGAGGCGGGGAAAAGGACTCTGGGAAAGCTCTCCTTTCCTCTTCTGTACAATCCTTTCCACTCACATGTCTGCCAATTATAAGCAACTAAACCGCAGATAAGAGCGGATGCTGAGGCTGCGACCGAGACCATATATCCCAGACTAACCCCAACACATCCCCATCTCACTAGATCCCATACCCAGGAGCCAAAACCATGCCCATCCTCCCAGGGATGTGCTGTCAAAGCGACGTGACTAAGTGGTGAAAAATGATTTCGTGGCTACGTGTGACTCTCTCGCAGGGAATGAGCGGGCGTTAAGCGTTCACGGCTTCCTCCTGGAGAAGCACAGGTCCTGGAGATATCCTGGGAGAGCTGGAAGGAACTGGGGAACCCGAGTAGCAGCCACAGCCATCGAGAGGGTCACTTGACGAGATACCTCCAGAGGGGTGAAATAATGCCGGGAAATGCCGGTTGGGGGTTTGGGATTGGGCTTGGGGTTGAGGTGGGCTATCTTTTGGGATGGGAACTGTGAACTGCGAACTGGGAACTGAATGCATGTGCTGGAAGTGTTGTGCAATCGTCAAAGGATCAACACATACGCTCTGCCTGGCGATGAGGTCGGTTCGTGAGGGAAATTTATCAAGACTTCACGGGCAGCATCCTCTGCGAAGGGAGGGAACTCAAGGAGCAGATGAAGACTTCTCAGAAAAGAAAACCCTATTCGTCTTGGGCAGAGGCTGCTTCCCTGAAGAAAGAAAGAAAGAAAACCCCGTGAGACAATAGGAAAACCTTTGAATAAAAAAATTCCAATAGATTCGAACCGCATCATTTTACAATCTTGCTGACCCTTAAGCAAATAGTTGATTTATGAGGGTTTGGATAGATAGGATATTTGAATATTAGGAAATAGGAAACATTTTAAGCTATGGTTCACACTCATGAAGGCCAACTTAAGCAACTTGTTATTAATATGATCGGATAACTATTTTAGCAAGTTTTGCATACAAGCATTTATTCGTAAGTAAATCCACCCAACCATACAAAAGTTCACCTCATGAACGTTCAGTTTGATCTGCGGTTTTTATTATTCATCGTTATCGCAACACCTGGTTTCCATCAGTCATCTTTCAGTGGCAGGATTTGGCATTCTTTGCTTTCCATCCAAGACGGAAAGATTCCTTAGCGTATCTGTCGCCAATTCAGGGATAGCTTCCTTTATCCTGGCCAGGGAAATACCGCTGTCCTTGGTTCTCCGCCCTCCTGTTGCGTGTCACGCTGTCGTCGCTGGCATCTACATCCAACATCCTGCATCGCCTCCGCCCCCAAGGACCAATCCTAGCATCCTTTTGCACCTCCATCTGCATCAGCATCAGCATCTCCATCGCCTGCGTCGCTCCTCCTCTCGTCCTTCGTCCTTTTCGTGGCAGTCTGGGCGTCGTTGTCTTGCTGCCAAGTAGCACTCAAAGTGAGTTTGCGACGCATTGCCGCATTGTCGCTACTTCATCAGCAGCTACAGCTACATCCACATCCACATCCATTGCTACTGCTACAGCTACAGCTCCGGCTGAAGCTAAAGGCAAAGCCAAAGCTTTATAGCGAAGGCATCAAGTGCAAGTATCCATGTCCTGGCTGCACTTGTGCAGCGTCTTCTTCGTCATCGCCACCTCCTGCGGCTCCCCAACCCACTCCTGCGACACAGAATGTTGCCAGTTGGCAACTGAGCGTCCGCAGGAAATGAATACGTGTTGAATATTTGTCGAGTTGAAGCACAAGGACATGCAGGATAACATAAAGGATGGGGCTGTCGTATCGCCCACTCTCCACCCCCTAAGCACATACATCGCAAACAAGCATCCCAGCACAAATGCGCACAGCCTGGGCAAAAATAATGTCTCCATCTGAGCCAGAATATTTTGGCGAAGTTAGAGGCAAATTTAACATTGTTTTAAATACTTTAAAATATGTTTTAAAATCCTTTCATTTATAAAGTTTCTTTTTGGTGCTACTAAACTAATTGTTTGATTGACTGATTGTTATTTATCAGTTCTAAAGGTGAGCTAGAAATTGAGATAGATTTTAAATGAAGATTTCTATTTGAGTGCCCCCCATTGTGTTTGTTTGGCACGGAGTGTATCCATCTACGTGGATGAGCTCCATGTGTCGCTTAGCCTTGCTGGCCGGGCTAATGCGCAAACCAAATATGATATACTATACGGGAATGTATATGCTGCGGATATATGTGCGGCGCAGCATCTGCCACAGATTTGCAAGCGTTTCACAAATAGCAACAACAACAACAACAGCAGCATCAGCAGGGGCAACAACAACATCGGCAGCATCCCATCAGCAACAAGCTGCAAGGACCAAAACGCCAGCTGCTGCAAATGGCACGCATGAAAATGAAAGGCCCATCGAATGGGCGCGTTCATTGAGAATTTATTTCAATAAGAGAAAAGAGGAAAAATGAGGAGGAGAATAAATGGAGGGGGTAGTGTACGAGTATTCCCCGTACAAGGTACGTATCTTGAGGGGCAGCACTAAAGGCCATCGGAAACTATAATCACGTATGTGCATATGTCTCGGGCAACACGAGTCTGCCAGGATATCAGCGCTAAGTGCTCTTGTTGCATGCTGCACAAGTAATTAAGATTAGTGACTCAATATGCACACAAACACAGGCGCACTACTACACAGGCACTTGTATGTGTTTGTCTGAAGACAGGATTCGTTAGACAAACAACTTAACTTGTTCTATGCCATCCTGTTCGCTTTGTTTTAGCTGCACTCTGCAAAAATTTAGCAGGATGTTCATGACATCCTCTTGGCTTAAAGCAACTTAAAGATAGAAATAAGAGAATGGTGAAATTTGCAGGAATTTCTTGGTCAAAAGTATACCAAGAATGTTTAGGAAATGCTTAAAAATGTGAAGTAATCAAATTTATTAGGCAGCTGCCTTAAAAAGTTGATATAACTTAACTTTTGATTATTTGGTATCAGAGTTGAAACCGCTCTAGTCAAGCTGAGTGTAGACCACTCTAAGCTTTAATTTCTATCTCTACCTTCAACTAATGTGCATCCTTCACTTGGCTTCTCTTGCACTTGGAATTACCAATTTACACAGCACAGATTTGCCGAAAGCAGCTTCCTTTGTGCGAATGAGTGTTGCCTCGGTAATTCCCACAAATTGAAGAATCAACTCGGTTGCCTGATTGATGCCTAACCCTCCGTAGTTTTGACTTCTCCGGGGTTCTAATTGAATCAACTGCTGCAAAGGGAGAATGCAGCCTCAGCCTCAGATATTCAAAGTATTTCCGAAGCGGCTGCATCCTGAAAGCCATTAGTTTATGGATGGCAAACAAAACAAATGCCAGAGGGCGCTAACCTGAGCTCGATCCCAGTCCCATTCCCAATCCCTATCCCAAAACCCATACCCCTTCCCCTTCCCTAAACGAGTTCTTGTCCCAGTCCCGAAATGAAATTCAAGATCTGGGTGCAGCGCCAGAAACCAGAACCTAGAACCTGGAACCTCAACCGAAAGCGGGGTCAGGAATCAGGAATCAGCTGCTGTTGCATCCATGCAAAGGAAAATGGAAAATGAAATAATGCCAATGTGGACAGCTGTCGGAAAATTGTTGAAAGGCGAATGAAAAGCGGTATGGGGTTCAGTTTGCCCTTGGGCTGTTTTTTATGCAGGGGTTTTTCGTCCTGGCATCAGCAAATCATCATTATCATGCCAAATGCAGTTTTCAGCACTGAGAAAAAAATCTGCACTTACAATTAACCCTTTTCCATTGTTATACAATTCGAAAATACCGAAAATGTGTGTGATTATATTATTATTTTAAGCAAGCTACTCCAGGAGTTTCACCTTCTTAGAAATGTATAGATAATTCTTCATATAGTACATCGCTTTTACCATTAATTAAAATATCGATTTTGTTCAGTGTGTGTTTATGTAGATCATCGACTGATGCCCCGTCTGCAGATCGCTAGACGAGTCCTTGTCCTTTTCATTTCATTCTGCCTGCCTTTCGCTACCTGGACCGCACCTCAACTTTTGGGCCAGGGTTCGTGCCCTTCCTTCCACTGCCACTTCCCCCTCCCTCGATTTCATCGCTCATGAGGAGAGGTCTTTGAACTCCGGGACGCGTCTAACGATTTGTGGGTTTCATTCGCTTTGTTGTCCGACTGCAACAGCTGCCAATTTTAGTGGAAGAAATGGGAGAGAATCCCTATCCCTATAACGATCCCAGTGAGATTTGCCCCTACTGCTCGCAATCCCAATCCCTATCTCAACACCCGATTCGTACGAAAGTCCGAAACAAATGTAATTAAAAATACAAAGTTTCGAATTACCGGAATGGTAACTGGATTCTGAAATGAACTGGACACACGCGCGCGTCCAGTTTTGGGGAAGCCCCGCAAGTGTCGTCCATATCCTCCGTATCCTTCATATCCTGTTGCCGGATATGCTAATAAGTTGGCCCATCAAAACTGGGCAAAGTGCAATTTCGGGCGATGACGTAAACTCGCCTTTATTTCACTTCCCCTCGTTGTGATGTTGTTATTGTTCTTTTTTACCTGTTTGCTGTTTCTATGCAGACGGCAAATGCCGAAAAATGGGGTGGTGTTTGGGTGGTGCAGGGTGGTGGTGGTAGTGGTGGTGCCGTGTTGCTCTGCTGATGATGATGGTGATGACGATGATGTCGATGGGGTGGTGGTTGTTGCACACAGCCATTCAAAAAGGAGTAACAATGAAATTACAGCAGGAACAGGAATAAATAGCATTTGGGAAAAACTCCACAGCGCCGGGACGCAAAAGGATATACATATATATACCGAAAATGCCGAATACCCAGACTCAGAGCAACCAAACCCAAGCCCAAGCATAAACACCCAGACTCCTAGTAACCCGGACACAGACATCGCGAATACAATAAAGATGAAAGAGAAGTCAATTGCGGATCCATCGAAGCGTGAATACTCTTTGTCGGGCCAACTGATTGGTTTATGGTGCCATAAACTACACGAGTCATACGGCGACAAAGGCCACGGAATCCTAATCAAAGGAAGCTTTACAAATTACATGTTGCTCGGCTGCCTCGCCGCTACCCATGCACCTCGATTGTTTCATTTCCTTATCGAATCGGTTATTGGAAATACTTGGGGCTTAATCCGTCGGATTTGCGGAACCTATGTCCGCAGATGAACGGGTTATAAAGGATAAAGGCATTGCAAGGCAGGATAATGGAAAATTTAAGACTAGTCGAGAAAACTTATAGAGTAGCAGTCTTTAATCATGTTCGATGGATGTCAAGTATGTAAAAATATATATTAATATGAGCTTATAGAATAAACTGGTATCTAAAAAGATCTTAAAGTTATAATCCCATGCATCACTAAGAATCATCCATCATCAATTTCGCTGGGATGATGGAGTGGCATAGTTTGCATACATCTTATTAAAATATATGTATATAATTTCAAAATGTATATCTACTTTGGTACTTAAAAATCATATTATGAAGCTCTTACTAATAACTTTAGATCAACTTTTCTGCAAATTTCCATATCCCCTGCCTATGTAGGGCATGCTCCGTATACAATTCAGAATCAGACCCAGACTGAGTCTGGTACTCTCGTGCTGTTTCCACTTTAATACATCATTGAATGGAAAACGGAATGAGCATGCCAGACACCTGGCTCCCTTGGGCTCTGTACCTTTGTGAATTTTTACCTCCGTACCGCTGCCTCTGGCTTGCTTTTCCCTCTGGCCCTCGGTCTGCTCTGGGTGCCCAGTTGAAATGGAAGAGGGGGAAGGGGAAACTAGAGGAAGGAGGAAAGGATCAACAGTTTCTGGTTATAGTTCTACAGCTACAGCTGCCGTCGACGTCACTTCCGTGCCACGCGAGCGTCACACTTCTGGCTAGAGAGAATGAGTGAGAGAGAGACAGAGATATGGCCATATAGGGTTGGCGGGTGTTGGGGGTTATAGCCAAAGTTTCGGGGCAACTCGCTAGGCAACGCCGCCAAATAGCCCTTGGCAAGCTGACAAGCCGAATGGCCAGCGACTACGGCTGCAGCCAGTGGGGTGTGCATTTTAGATTGGGCCAAGAGTCGGGCGTAATCCCCACCCACCGGCGGAAAGCGATTGAAAAGGGGGAAAAGCGCCCAAAACAGCTGGGCCAGCTGCAGCACTTGTAGAGCATTTCCTGCTCCGGCTCCTGCTCCTGCTCCTGGCGACTGGTCCTTGCTACTGCTACTGCTCCTGCTCCTTTTTGCACGCTCGCAAACGCGCTCAACTGAATCCCCGTAACTGGGCTGCGGTGCACCTTTCGTACTCTCGGACACGGACATCCACCCCCCACTCAAAACTAAATAAACTAACAAAATTCAACGAAATTTAAAGGGTTGACCGAGTAAATACTCTTCTAGAACTGTTGATCGAAAAAATACCCATAATGGATATATATCCAACCAAATCTGTACAGAATATATAATCAATTAAATGATAGATTTAGTAAAAAAGATATATGGAAACATATTTAAAGTTTAATAGGTCCTTGAAAAGCTGCAATTAGAAAATATCATTCAGCCAGAATAACAAACACTTATCGAGATAGTAAGCCAGAAACGCCAAGTACTTGCCCCGTGGACCTTTCATATTTGTCTTTCGAAAATGTGTCAGAGGTAGCACACCCCTGGCAAGCCTGTAAGCCCATTTGAAATACTCCCTCGCAGGGTATGGAACAGGGCATAAACAAAAACTAATAGCTGCAAACTTAGCACACACACCGCACAGCTCGTAAAACACGAAACAGGAAGGCTGTCGCTGCATTAACCATATTGTCCTTGTTCCAGGTGAGCGCGCCCCATTCCGCCCGTCGTCGTCCTCCGCCGGCTGCATAATTTCGGTGGCCGCTTTTCCTCGGCAACTGAATTCTATTCTACATTTTCCTGCCGTGACGCGTGGCCCAAGTTCCGATTCGCTAGCCAAAGCCAAAGCCATATGGCCACGGAGCTGTAGAGCTTGAATCGCCTCAGTGCCTCACCATCTGCAGTCTACCTTCCGGATCGGATCGAGGTGGAAATATATTCATGTTCGTGGAGAGGGTGTGGAGTGTGCGCGTGGCCAGCGGCGATCGAGGGATTGAGGTCCTGCCGAGTGGGTCCTTGTGCACACATTCCTCAAGGAGGCGGAGGGCGCGACTAACGAAGCGCAACAATTTCGTCGTGGGCCGCATAAAGCGCATCTTGGCCGGAATCGCCTTCAAGTCTGTTGGCTGGAAAAGCAGATTACCATGCGCTAGGAGCCGTGTGCCAGACGAGTGGTTTCGTCAACACCCTAAGAAAGGATGTGCACTGGGAAAAACAAGCTCTAAGATGAATATTTTAAGATGCTTTTATAGCCAAAACATTTAACTCAAGAAGACGAATATCTGAAGTATAATAAAACATTTATAGTTATAGTTTATAAAAACCCATAGCTAGGACTCGCAACATTTTCTCTAAGTGCAACCTGGGTGGGGTTGAAAGGGGCATATTTAGGGCTTCTACTTATTTAGGTGCCGGGCGTAGGGCGAGCCCAATTTTTTCTTTATAATTAGTGCAGTCGAATTCCACAGATGGTCTATACGTTACTTTGGCATTAATATTTACATACCGCAGTTCGTTTTCAAGGAATGACCGAAGAGGTCCTTACGGCCTGTCACTCCGCGAGATGGATGGACAGCTATTTGGAGCGGTGGGCACTTCTTGGTTTTCCTCAAAAAATTCAAAATAGTTTAAACTGGGAAACCATAGAAAAAAGGTTGCATCTGCTTCGAGTGGGGCACAGGAAGTGGTTCAACGAAGGACCCGGGGGATACCATAGTAAACCGAATGAAAATTCCAATGAAAAGTATGTATAATTTTTAAGGACTGCAGCCGCTGCAGAAGCGACGCTAAGCTCGTCTGAGGCAGACAAATTGTCTGTTGTCGCTGGCTAATTAAAAGGTTAAGAACTTTGTAATTTAAGTGTCTGATTATGCAAAGCCCGAGCTCCCCGTTCAGCTAACCGAAGCTCCACTTTAATTAATTAGTTTTGTGTGTGTTGCACTGACTGGGAATGCGAACAGATTGTATATGTAAGTAAGTCGCCTCTCAAGATGTTGAAGGGATTTTATGGTGGGTCATCTTGAACGCATTGTTTGAAAGCATTTCAAGGATTCTCTAAGGTTTTTACTTTAATCGCAGTAAGGGTGGTGTAGTACCACTTCAAAGAATTAATTTACGGGTTCTCTATACTATATAGATAATATGGTGAACCCTTTCTAATTCAAATAGGTTCAATTAATAGCCAAACAAATGTTTATATTCATTCACTTCGGTCTTGAATGGTTACAAAAAGAAATAGGTTTACAAATATAAATATTGCGGTAGACTGGACCCCTTTGCGGGCATCAAAAACCCCTGGAAATCCATCCCAAAATCGTGTTCATTTCATACTGGGAGTGTGGCATATGACACATCCAGCTGTCAATCAAACCCAACTCGGCAGGAGCTGCAATTAATCATCCAACGATTTGAGTTGCCGCACTCATATCCGACCTCTGTGATCTGGAAAGTAAACCACTTATTCATGGCCAGTGGAGAGCCGTCAGTGCAGAGAGACGAGGGCGACAGAAGTTAGTTTGTGCTGTTTATCTTGTACTAACTGAGTTAGGGCCAAGGACCAGCGACTGTTGCATCCCCTCGCCCCCTGCCCCACCCTACCTAGTATATATGTTTACGGGGAAGTAGCGTACACCTCCCTTTTGCCATCCCGTCGCTGGCAATTTGTTCAAAATCAGAGCCAGCAACAAATGCAATGCAACAGCAATTAACTCGGCACAACTGCCACATTCTGGGCGCAAAATCCACCCCGTGTATCGTGAATGGGAGCCTCAGGCGGCCAAGAGCCAAGAGGCAAGAGCCGCGAGCCCCGAGCCGAAAAAGTTCCAAAAGGGCCAAAGAGCCATGAGCCAATTCTCAGGTATGGCTGGGGGTCCGGTGCCTCCCCGTCGAAAGAAAGAGACCGAGTGGGAGAAGGTGGGGAAATGGAAAGAGAGAGGCGCAACAATTTTGAAATCGGGAGAAAGCAACAGCGGGGAATGTTTCGGCAATGAAACACTTCCTGATTGTTGCCTTTCCTCTAGGGCGGTTGCACACGATGCGATTTCTTGGAAAATATGTAAGAAATCTCTATTTTTTTAAGGGTTTCACTGGTATTTTAAGCATGAAAGCCAACAGTAAGATAAATTTCATTCTTTTGGCCGCCATGTCCTTATGTAATTTCACTGATTTCGGTTTCTTGAAATATTCCATCGTGTGTAGCAGCCCACAGGACGAGCAACAGCAATAGCAACAGCTATGCGCTTCCTTTCTGGGGGTTGGAACTTAGGGGCTGTGCCGCTCTCGGCGTTCCGCTCTCTGGCGCTCCAGTGCTCTCGCTCTTCCCTTCGGCTCGCTTCGGCTGCAAGGCGACGCGCTTCGGCTGGCTGTCGTTATGCTGGGGGTGGACCACCCTTATAAGCGGGCTCTCGGGCCGCAAGACTCTCATAAGCATTCAAGAGTTGCTTACGTTCGGTTCGTTCGCATTTCTTCTCTATCTTATATAATATTATATTTTCTCCTAAATCAATTTTTTCACTACCAACAACAACAACAATAATAACAACTCAACTATTCTCAACTCGCGTCAACCTTAACTTAACTTTCTCAAAAAACAACAAACTACAACTCTACCACTACCAATCTGTCAACTTTCCGTTTTTAAACTGAAACTGCAAACCAAAACATTTATTTTCGTCTCGACGGCCATTGACAAAGTTTTGTTTTCCAAAACCCGAGGAGAAAATTGCCAGCCCGCAACGAGTTGAAAGGATACCCCAAAGATTCGTTCAAAAATCGTCCCCCCGTTATGTTTTGAGTTCAATTCCGTGTTGAAAACAAACGTGAACGTAAACGCAAATGTAAATGTAAAAATCGATAAGCCACACGCAGCCAGCCAACTGAACGCGAACGTGTCCGTGTGTGTTTCGTGGAGCGAGGGGATTGAACGGGGGGAACTGACCAAAAATCGGTGGCCCTGGCCAAAAACGCAAAAACTCCGGCCCAAAAAAATACAAGAAAAGCAAAGCAGAGCAAAGCAGAGCGGAGAGAGCGACTCGAAACTCCAGCCCAAATGACGGATACGGGTCTGACAACGAATCAAGCGCCGAAATGTGTGAAGTGGCTGTGAAACCCGAGGAATCCTAACTAAAAACCAAACCAATTTACAATAAAATGCAAATTACTAAGAATATTTAACCGAAACGCACCAGACCACACCACTCCACACACACACAGACACACGGACACACGAAACACGGCAGAAATGCCAGGCCTGAAATTCAACAAGCTGTACGACTAAAACTTTAAGAGATCTTTCGGCGAGCCAAATCTATATACAATATATATATATATGAATATATATATTTTCACATGCGAGATAACAACAGCAACGTTTCCTTTCCGCTTTTGCCACAAATAATACCCCCTGAGACGGTCTTTGCTCGCTCGAAACTCGACACTAGCTTCAGCACTTAGCCCTCTAAGATCTACTAACTGGATCCTGATCAAGCTCCTAGCCAAAACTTCCTACTCCAACTCCAAGACCTCTAATCTACAAAGAAAAAACCCAGAAAATGCCGCGCTGCCTGATAGCCAAGAAGTGGAAGGCCTATCCCTGGCTGGATCGGACGGAGGATACTAGCAACCAGCAACAGCAGCAGCAGCAGAGTGCCCCCAACTCGCCTCGCGAACTGGAGGAGCTGCATCTCAAGTCCAGACGCTCCACCCTGGACGACGACGAGGAGATCGATGTGGTGGGCGATAAATTCCTGATCAAGTTGGAGAAGCAACGCACAACAGCAGATGCTGCAGCAGCAGCAGCAGCAGCAACATCATCCGAAGCAGCAACATCGCACAGCAGCAACAGCAGCAACATGGAGGCATCGGCGACGACGACGACGTCCAAGTGCTGGGGACCCAGTTCACCCACGGCGGGCACCACGGCTCCAAGTCCGCCACCCCATTCGCCGGAGGCGGCGACGCGAGTGGCCGGCAATGTTTACAACGGTAAGTTCGCCCTCGGGAAAGTCGGGAAATCGGAAAACGTTGCTTCAATGAGGCGGCGGGGGTGGTGGAAATCGAGATGGGGCGCACGTAATCGCTGTCATTGATGTGGCCATTGTGCGATTGCGAAACAATTCCGAATCAATTTAATTGCCTTTGTTGTCACTCAATATTGTTTGCGATTCCGGCCAGCGGGCCACAAAACGCAGAACGCAGACCCTCGCCGACTTCCTACTGCCAACTTCCAGCTCGGTTTCCATTCCCTTTGGCGTGAAAACAATGGCACAGGCCAAAATTAAACCGTTTGCCTTCGTCCTTTTTGTTGAATATGTGCCTGTCTGTCACTGTTTTCCACGTACAATTGCGAAATTAATTATTCAGTGGAAATTAGAAGCAAGCCAGACCTAAAAACCACTCACAATAGACATCCTTTCTACAGGTTTAAGCTTTAAAAGCTAAAAATAACTAACTACAAAACCGATTTAAAGTAACTGCACTAACCCATTTTTTAGCTGTGAGCTGTTGCACTTTTGTGTACTTTTCTACTTCGCCAAAGTTCGGATTTCTCGGAGAAATCCTTTGAGCAAACATAATATTTTCCAGCACATACAAAATAGTTATCTTAGCACAACTCCAGGCGTGGTCTTTGATATTTATGTTGACCTTTTAAAGTTTGCCCTTGGTTAAAAGAAATTATACGCACAGGAACCATAAAGTGGAACCATGTGGCAGTCCTTCAGATTTAAATGAAAGCTATTGTTTAAAGTTTGCTAAAGGAAATATCTTAAGAATGGCAGAGGGTAAATGTTTTGGCAGCTTGTAAAGAAAAGGAAACGGAAGAATTATAATTATAAAGAAATTATAAGTGCATGTCTAGAAAGTTTAAGCGAATCATATACTCTACATCCGACTATATTAAGTATATTTTCCGACAAAAAAACAACACAAAACATTGACTGGAACTCTTATTTCAAAAGAAAAGTGTAGCATACTTCAGGGAACATCATAAATGCTGCTGAGTGAAACTTAACCCATGATTTCCTCTTTTCTGCTTTTTACAGGCTACACCCGCGAACTGTCGCCGCTGCACTACACCGCGTACCTGCCCCGCATGGAGAGCGAGATAACCGTGATCCGTGCCGCGGCCACAGCTCTGGTGGCAGCCAGGACCTCCGGAAACGGAAGTGGAGATCAGCACCTGGCCGCCTACCAAACGCCGCCCTCGTCCACAACGTCATCACCCTCTTGTTCGCCCAGCGGCGCCGGCGATCGGTACAGTCCGCTCTCGAGTGGACAGACCTCCAGTGAAAGAAAGTGCTTCAGCAGTACGGGAGCCACACTGTCGCTGCCGCCGAAGAAGAAGGACATCTACAGGCCGTACTCCCTGGACGACAAGCCGGCGCACGGCTATCGAAGAAGGGTACCGGCGGAGGAGGACCTGCATGCGGCACATGCTATCCTGGATCTGAGTGCGAGCACAGCCTTCCATCCGCCAACGCAGCCTCACCAGCTGCAGCAGCAGCAGCAGCAGCAACAGCAGCACCAGCATCACCACTCCCAGCAGCAACACCTTGCCCCGCAGCAACATCACTACTTGCCACTGCAGCAGCAACAGCAGGCACACCACACCCACTTGCCAACTCTCGAGGCGCATGCGCATCTGCGCAGCACGTCATCGATTGCCGAACTGGCTGCAGCGGCCAGTGTGGTAAATGAGCAACGCCCCGCCAGCAATGCCTCGAGTGCCAGCAGCAACCACATGCCCAGCAGTCCCAGCAGCAACTCGAGCAGCAGCAGCAGCCAGGTGCAGAACGAGAACAGCAACACCACCAACACGAACCAGGATGGGGATGGCTGCCTACAGGATGGGGAGCACGGTGGCGCCTCCGGAGCCTCGGCCAAAACGGTGGCCTACACCTACGAGGCCTTCTTCGTCAGCGATGGCCGCTCGAAGCGCAAACATGTGGCGGATCCCGCAACTGCCGCCAGCGGAGTGACCACTCCTGACCAGCAGAAGACCAAGTACACCTGCTCCGAGTGTGGCAAGCAGTATGCCACCTCCTCGAACCTGTCGCGCCACAAGCAAACCCATCGCTCGCTGGACTCGCAGTCCGCCAAGAAGTGCCACACCTGTGGCAAGGCCTACGTTTCCATGCCCGCCCTGGCGATGCACTTGCTCACGCACAAGCTCTCCCACAGTTGCGGCGTTTGTGGCAAGCTGTTCTCGAGGCCCTGGCTGCTCCAGGGTCACCTGAGATCGCACACGGGCGAGAAACCCTATGGATGTGCGCACTGCGGCAAGGCCTTCGCCGATCGTTCCAATCTTCGAGCACACATGCAGACCCATTCGGTGGACAAGAACTTCGAGTGCAAGCGGTGCCACAAGACCTTCGCCCTGAAGTCATACCTCAACAAGCATTTGGAATCGGCTTGCCTGAAGGACGAGGAGGAGCTGATGATGTCCATGTCGCTGTCGATGCACGACAGCAACAGCGAGAGTGGGGCCAGTATGGCCTCGTCGCCGCCACACGAGTTCCTTGAGCGCGTCAAACTCGAGGGCAGTGGAGGAGCCACTTATGCCATGTAAGCATAGAATACATTGGGCGCGCCACAGAAATCTCTGAGGACTCGAAGCCAAGTCGCAATTCGGCTCGGGGGACCAGACTTAGAAATCTCTGTTGCACTACCGATAAACAGAAGAGCAAGGATGTGCTGTAACTGCATAGCTGGTTAGTTAATTTACCGTTAAAGTTAAAGTTACCGTTACCATTTACAACTAGGTTAACCGATAGCCGTTTTTATAGAAGATACATACATCACAATACGTCCAAGAGCAAAGTGTAGTAGAGTAACACAGAGACTGTAGAAATTCGCATTAGGCAGCCAAGCAACAAAATACTCAATGGGTGTGTTTTCAAAATCTGTTAGTTGGTTTGCGAACTCATTTTTTAAAAGGTGCCTCTAAACGTATGCAAAGGAAACATCCAAATTCATGGCCAGATTTTGGAAACACCCCCATAATAACCAACTCAAAATGGTTCTTCTTTTAAGCATAAGTGAGTTGAACATTCCTAAAAACCAAAGCATTCCACAAAACAAAAAAAAGAACACAATACACCCCAACACACACAGAGAGCCTTGTGTATGAGGTGCTACGCCACATGCATTCCGAGAACCTGAAGAAATCTAAGCAATTCTAGCAGCTATCTTATCTATCTAACTACTTACCAAATCGAATACGAATACGAATCGAAAAGAAAAACACACACATAAGAGTACTATATTTAAATGCATATATAGAGTGTACTATAACCCGTAGCGAAACCAAACGAACGTTTTAATCTACCCACTCTCTCCAACTAACTCTCGAAGAACACTCCTCTAGCTAACCCTAACTCTTACTCGAACAATATCTCTCTACTCTCTATCTCTATCTCTTTAATCGACAACGTTGACGACGACGACGAAGTGATTAAAATTAATGCAACGAATACAAAAGCAAATGCAATGTTTCTCAAACAACGAATTAGGACTTAAGGGCAGCCTATCTATAAGCAGTAATTACGAGTGCTAGCCACTAAGCAATTTTAAACTAAGTCACACGAACGCGACATTTAAGCACTCAACAATTTTTAGATTCGATATAATGACAACGATACAAATTAATCAAAAGCAAGCAACAAAAACGAAACGCAAAGCAATATTTAGTCGGGTTTTGCGAACCGGTTCAAGTGGGAGCGGTTCCATAGCGAATGTTAACAAACCGAAAACAACAAGGACCAACTCAAACTCCCCGAGAACTGGTTGTGTAAGCCTCATATTAACCCTTGTAGAAAGCATCACGATCACGTTTATATATAGGTCAGTCCCCCCAATAAGTTCACTCCGAAATCATTAAAGGCTAGAAGAGCATTGCAGAAGTCGTAGAGGGCGGTTCGAAACCCCTTTTCTTTCGTTGGGCGCCGTTTAATCCGCAGTCAATTAGCACTACTCACCAGTGAAGTAGCCTACCCTTATTTATGTTAGTCCTTAGAAGTGAACATCTAGTCGCTGTCTAACAGCAAAATCACTTATTTCATACCAAAGCTATACCACATACCCAGTTTTTAGAATCAACAAGCATTGCATTCCGTTCGAGGCCCAATTAGGAGTAAAACCAGCGAATAAGACCAAAGAAATCCGGGGAACCAGCAGTACAGCAGCCCCAGTATTCGATCGCATAGAGAGAACCCCTCAATCGCAGAACAGAACAGAATATATCGAGTGTGATCTAGTCTCAAGCATTTAACAGTACACTTCGTCCATGCGTGAATAATACTTTTGCACTTTTTCGACACTTAATCGACCTAGTACGATATTACTTAGCCCTATATTATGTAACTGTAACTCATATTCATTTATTCATTCATTCATTGAATCGTTTACGCATTCATCTTACTTCATCTTACTCACACAAGCTCACACAAACACTCAATCGCTGCACAGCCTGTATATATTAGGATATAGCATGTACATCATACATCAGCATTGTAATCATCAACTGAAATCAGCTTCAGCAACCGATCTCAAAGAGGAAGTGGGGGAAAGAAGTGCAACGAACATTTTGTAGCGCTAGTCGTAGCCAAGTTTAGATGACCCAAACCAAAGTTGTTGGTATTTCTAAGCGGGTATCTGGGAATATATATAGAAGATATATACATCTAGAATACGTATGTAGTTGCGTAATATTTACAAAGCATATATTATACACAGCTAGGGTTAGTCTTCAGACATGTACTCGTAAGTAAAACTAGTAAGTATAATCACGAAATTATTTTTATACTGTTGTTCGGAGGAGGGAGCGTCGGAAGAGAGAGATGGCAACACTTTTAAGGAATAATATTAATCGAATAATCGAGACGAGATCGCAATCGGCATCGAATAAATCGGCTAAAGTACCAAAGCAAATACTCAAAAAATAAAAGCAAACATAAGAACCCCTGCAAACCGCAAGACAAATTACAATTATTTCAATTACAACTACAATTAATTATATATAATATATAGCGTTATCTAGCATATAGTCAACTATTATTTACGTATCGTTTATGATTTATCGACGCGAGAAATGTAATGAATATTTATGAAATTTGCATTATAAGAATGTTGAATTGAATTGAATTAAATTGAAGCCCGGCAATAATATTAAATTTTAAAAATTTTGTATAACAATTGTATAGAAGGCGAAGGAAAGTAAAGCAATAACTTAACTTAACTAACGAGTTAATCGATTTATTAGTCTTAAAGAATACTGTAAGGTTGGAACTACTTACAATTAGCAATCAAAGCACACTTGTAAAAACAAAAAAAAAAACAAAACGAAAAACGAGAGAAGCAATTATAAAGTTACAAATATACAATACATATTAAATAACCACACATTTTACGAGCGAAACAATGTTTTTTATTTATAAACCAATTCGGACTTTTTATCATTTTAACTGGCTTCTGTTGCTGATTAACTTTTGATGAATATGAAACGACGAACCCAAAGCAATTCGAATATTGTGATAGTCCAAAAACACACTAACAATTTTCAGAACTATTCATTAATTTTGCTCAAAGGAAGAGAGCAAACGAGAAATCAAATTGAGCTCCAGGAACTTTTTAATAGAAATAACGTGTATCGAAAAGCAATAAAACGTAGTGGTAAAGATATATGAAGAAAGAGGAGCAAGGATACTATATTAAGGGATGAATACTTGAAAAATTGTAAAACGAAAGTCTCTTGGAATATATAAAACTACTTCCTAATTATAGCCACGGCAATTATATATTTGGAAAGCTTTAGTCCAAAATTAAACCGTTTCAGTTGCTCCAATCACGCACATACACAAAACAGAACCCAGATCATCATGATGTATTGTTAAACCCAAGGAAATTGTTAAAGTTGATACATTAGTAGCGTAGGACCCACACACACACACTTGCACACACTTGCATACACTTATCCTGTACAGACACAGACGCATAAACGGAACCAGCGCAACGCGAAATGCAATTGTTGAATTCAGTATTTGTAGCATTAGGTTCATGATCCATTGTTTCCATTATCTGTTGCTGACACCACCCCCAAAACAGAACAACCGTGCAGCGGAACAACCGAACAACTGAACACCCATGGCAACACAATGTTGTCCTGCGCTGCGTTGTGTTATGTTGCGTTGTCCTTTTTGTGTCAATGCAGTTTAACGAGCGCTCGTTAGGCGAACGCCAACAAAGGGAAATGTAATAAAAAAGCAGGCGAATAAAAAAAAGGGGGAGGTACTGGCACACCACCATCGCGAAAATTGCAAAACGGGGAAAAACGCGAAAGGGGGTGTCCTTGCACGCATTTAATTCGAGAAAATTTCATTTGCATAGTTTGCATTGAGCGTGATTTATTTATTTACCAAATCAGAATCATAAAAGCCCAAACAACACTCACAACTCACCAACCACACACGTGTATAAATAATTGAGCAAAAAATATAAAAGACTTGGCACGTTAACACTAATAATTCAAGAATTGAACATAACTAATAAAGTCATGAGAATTATATATAGCTGACAAAGAATAAGCAAGCGAGAACAAAAAATGAAAGACTTAACACTTTGAATATATATTATAATTATAACGGAGGAAAGCTATACTTATTTACAGCTATTGTATTGTATATGGTATAATCATAGAGAATCGAGGCAAAAGCAATTAACGAAAGCAACAAAAAAGCAAATGGAAAGCAATAGAGCATTAAGGTAACTAAAAAGTATTAAATCGCATGTATCTATGAGTAAATATTTGGAATTCGTTATATTATTGC
Source organism: Drosophila simulans (assembly GCF_016746395.2). NCBI lineage: Eukaryota > Metazoa > Arthropoda > Insecta > Diptera > Drosophilidae > Drosophila > Drosophila simulans. The sequence goes on from NC_052522.2 coordinate 3,941,741, forward strand.
GATAAGTAAGGCGAAACCCCAAACATTTATGGCACTATACACTATATATATATAGCAGAATAAAGAATATAAACAATTTAGTTTACACGGAAAAGAAAAAAATGGTAAAAAAGCTAAGAGAACTCTGCAGAGGCGCAAACAAAAAAATAAGCAATAACTTATAACTAACGAGCCGTAGGGATTTTTGGATTAGCTGGCAAACGATGAATTGATTAAACGATTATAACGATTATTAGTTATCGATATACAGATATATTAACAGGTAGAGTTGTTTTTTGCATATTGTTATCGCAACTTTTGTGCTGCTTGACGAGACCAATTGATGTACTTTATACAACGAAAAAACCAGAAAACCAAGGAAACTAATGAGAACTCATCTTATGTTTTTGCATAGGTGCATATTGTTGCGATAGATATACAAACCTATTTTGGTCGATTATACATTACACACGCCCCCACACACGATAGTTGAAAAACGAAAGAAAAACGAAAACAGTTACTGCGTAGAGATTAAAAACGTCATTTTAACTTGTATTTAGAGCACTCACACATACAAACACGACACGAACACACAGACAAAACTGTAGCATTGTAGAAAAGTAGAGTTGCAAAAATATTATTAATGAAGCGAACATAAATTTAAGCTTACGATTAGAGAACAACACAGCACCTTAGTGAGCCAGCAAAAATAAAAGTAAAGAATTCTGTACCTAGAAATACAACAAACATCTACACACACGACACGTACACACACACACGCATTAATTATGTATTTAATTGCATCGAGACAAGCTAATCGAAAATATATATACGAAGCGATATATGCAACTATAAATATATACACACACAAGGACAAGAATGCGTTTATTATGCGATATATGCAAAACATTCTATATTATTAATTACGTGCATTATGTATATGACATTCATGTACATAAGTGGCAGCGAAACACACACAAGCAAACATAAAGGTCCTGGCTCATGCTGTCAATCAAGGATAATGGAAGGAAGTCTGACAGGAATGTCCTGCCAAGCCTGATTGGAGTCATAGATTCCAGGATCCGCCCTCGAAAGTCAATTTAACCAAATGGTCAATTTCAATTATGACTCAAATCGTTTCATGTTTTTCAGTAGTTTTTATGCTAAGTTGTTGAAAATTGTGCAGCCAATAAGGCAGAACCGACAAAATATGAAGAGAAATCGATAAAGAATTTATGAATGTCTTCAGTTTGATTGCGTGGTTTCGACTAGAGTGCATCAATAAATATATAAAACTTATATACGCATTAAACGAGTATACTATATATTTTGTACTTAATTAATTGATTTGTATAATCCAATCCAAGGAAGCACACAGCCACATACACACACACGTACACCACAATGGCTAATCAATGCATAGTTACTAACGGGAAAAAAGGAGCCAAGCATTCTGTAAAACATCTAACATAAACGTACATAAGTATATTATATTTTCATAACACATGACAAATTTATACATGAAAAAGAAAACCGAAATGGAGAAAAACGAGATGGAGAAAAGTGCGACGATGCAAAACAACTTGCGTAGTAAATGAGAAAACAAACATAGTGAATAAAAAAAATAAAAATCTGACAAAAAAAAGCTACAGCCAAACGCGTTTGATTTCAATTTGTGGGAATTTTTTTGTTCGATTTGGGCGAAAATCTCTGGGGATCCTGCGGAGAAAGGACCTCTGTCAGCGGCAGACTCTGGGAATTCAATTCAATGCAGCCTCACTTGTGCGAATCATCGGAACGGAAACTAAGTATTTTCGACGGAAAAGTAATTGCAGTTACACTCTTCTTTTCAGCTGTCATGTTTTCACCGGAAGTGGAATGTTGCAAATTATTGGTCGCTGATTTTGTATTGAGTATTAGACAAAGGTTTCACAAATGGAAGTGGTTTTCAACAGGAGGTGCTAATTTCATTAAAATCTAACGACAATCAATTATGAAAATTCCCGAACCACAGGGCGTATGAGTAATTTTCCCAATTATTTGCTTTCATCAATATTCACGTTTTTCTCTGCGCCATCAAATGCATTAAAATGTGGCCCCCTTTAACACTGAGATTCAAGTCCCCGTGAAGTGTGCATCCTTGAAGGACCTCCTCAAATCAAAGTTAAATTCAACTTTAAGTACATGCCAGCGATTCCCCAGGGGAAATGTGACACGTTTGGCGTTGGATACACCCGAAATCCTAAGCCAAAACCCCTTCCGGCTGTATTGCTGTGTTGTCAGCTAAATAAATTCCTGGCCCAACTGTGGCTGCCATAACTGCGCGTAACTGTGAGCCAAAAACAAGAAAGTAAACAATTTTGAAGCATAAACAGCCCCCTGGACCATATAAGCTCCCAATTCTGACCCCCTGCCCCCCACGAAAATGTTGTTGTTTGTTGCGCATATTTTCACATATCATAAGTTTTTATGCTTATTAAAAGCCAAAAGGAAAAAATTGAGCATAATTTATATGATTTGCCTATGGGGCAATAACAAGGCAAGAGAAAAACTCTGTTTATAGGCCGATCAATGGCTCGAAGGCGAGGCTGATTCTGTTTCTGCACTGGGAGAAATTTTAGAATCTCTGAAATAAACTACCGCTTTATTCCTAGTTCGAAATAAAGATCTATTTACTTTTGTTGTCTTTTTAGATGGCCTATCACTTCCTATATAAATAGCTTATCAACTAGCTATCAATTAATCTTAAACATCGAACTTCCTATAAGGTGATTTGTATCTTTAAGGAATAACCTTATTAAACTAGGGGTTTTTCAGACCAAATAACGCCACTTTGAGCCACTCCAGGCTAATCAAGCCCAATTTAGGTTGTCCAACACAAAATGCGGCTTGGGAAAGTCAAAGTCAGATAAGTTGGACTCTAATTTAATCATTTTCCATTTTTTTCCTGTGTTCCATTTTGTTTTTGGGCTGGGCCGCGCCACGCGAGCCGAGTCGAATCCGATGGTTTTAGTAGATTGTCCTCAGACGATGGCATATTTATACGGCTTAGAGATTGCCCAGTAGCACACATACGCTGTTCGAGGAGAGATAGTTTTCCGGAGGGCTGTGGCTTGCGGGGTGGATGTGATGGTATGGTATAGGATGGGATGGCATGGGTTCTGCTACTCCGGGGGAAGACAGAGGACAGAGCAGCCCTTCGGGGCGATTCCATCATAGGCGGATGGCGGATAGCGGATGGCGACAACGGAATCAAAATAGCCCCGCAACAGTTCGGTGGACGAAAAAAAAAGGGATGGCATGGGTTGGGATGGGAGCGAGGGGTATATGGGCAATGGAATCGTCGTGGCCGTTATCCAGCAAAACAATCAACAGCGCGCTTTTTAAGCCAAGCCAGATATATATTTTCTAATGCTTTTTTTCTGTAACTTTCCGCATTCACCCTTGTTCTTCACGCTTCGAGCGGTTTATGGTCGCTCGTCCTTTCGCCGCCCCCATCCAGAATTTGGGGTCTGGTTCTGGCTCTGGATATTTCCAAACCAGGCTGGATACATGGCTCCGCTCTGCCATTATTTCGGTTTTCGTTTTTGTTTTTGTCGCCGTCATGTGTCGGACCCACGAGATGTATCTGTGTATCCACAAGTGTGCCAGATATTCTCGGCCGTTGTTGCGCGTGAATTGTCGGCTTGTTTACTATGCCCTTCAAATTATGCACTATCTCAATGGCGGCGGGGGAGAGCCTGAAGATTGCATTAAGATAAATTTAACTGAATCAATTTGCTTAATAGCCAATTGAAGAGCGGGACGAAACAAAAAACAACAGCAGCAGAGCTACAGAAACAAGAACTCGGGCTAAATGAGCGGAATGGAGAACAAAAACAAAGTGAGTGTGTCTCCAGTTTTAGTGTCATTTATTTTAACGTTGATTTCTTCCTATCCATTTATTTACATTGCATACTTCCCAGCTCCATTCGGGCTTTTCCCCACCCAATTTTCCCTCTTTTGGTAATGAAACGTCGTCCAGCTGGCTTAATGCGACTTTTCTCACAGGGAATGAGATACAAAACAACAAGCAAACGGGGCAAAAAAACAAAAAAAAAAAAAACAAAATAAAAACAAGAACGAAGCGAAATGAAATGAAAAAGAAAAACCAACGAAAATTTATAAATCTCCAAAGTGACGCTGAAATTACATAAGCCGCGCGTTACATAAGCCAAGGCGTGGGCGTTCACTCCGCCAATTCCTTTTTTCACAGCCCTGGTCAATTTCAATTTAGCGCCGAACACTGGACACAATTGCAGGTCTAACCCCATTAGAGAGATATGAGCTTGGCCGAAGTGAGGGGACTACCGGGGGTGTAGAGCCCTGCAAATGCCAGGCATTTAAAAGCGGATGTTCCGATTCGCATTTCGCAACGCAATGATAAACTCAGACGGTTCCGGCCAACCACCTGACCTGGCTCGAATGCAGCACCAAGAGTTGACGCTAATACGTTCAAAGCAAGAGCTACGACTCGGGCAGAATAATGGATAAGTCTCTAACGTGAGTAACTTTTGAGTATTACAGATTACTGGGGCAGTGATTTTAAGTCATGGAAAAAGGCAAGATTTAACTCCACTCTTAAGAGACGCATACTAATGCCCCACGTTGGGCGCCACTTTTAAGCAAGCTTGTGTGCTGCTAGTCTGGGGCCTGAAAGGCTTTACACTATATCAGAAATAATACTATAAAATCATTTTATGTTAGATTCTATATTTAGTTGCCTATAATATCCATGTTCCTTAAACTAAATTTTACTCATCACTATCAGAAATGGTGCTTCGCCAGTCAAAGTTTTTGTAATTCAACGGGCGTTACGCATATGTGAGGGTGTGGATCGGAATGGGGTGGGGCCTCACTTGGAGGCCAACCGCCGCCAACTGATTTGCATGACAGCAAAAGGTGCGTAGGCGTGCACGCTCGGAACTTAACAGAATGGAAATTGTAGAGTGGGAAGTGGAAAGCGGAAAAGCGGTCTTATCGGCCTGCGAATCTATTTGGCCTGGTCGGCTCTGACTTCTCCCGCGGTGGTAATTGCTGCGAAGCGCCCATTTTTCGCACGGATCGCTTACGCACATGTCCATAAAAATGGACAGAGATGGAGATAGCACATGGCATCGGCACTCGGAATCGGAATTGGAATTGGAAGTGCTCGCCGCGGGGCAGCTCCACGTATAATGGAGTGGACTGGTAACGCCGCGGTGTGGCATTCAACGTTTAGCGTTCTTCAACCAGTGCAACTAATTATGGGGCGCGTAGCGGATTTTAATTATCGCCCCGTGAGTAGAGGCTCTGCTCAGCTGTTGCCGCTTTCTGGGTAAGGTTCCATCCTGTTCCTGTCCTGTCAGTCAGTTAGTCACTGGGCCCCATCCTGTTCCGATTTAACACTCGGAAAAACATTATCTAGATTTTTAGTATTAAAAGAAAACTTTGTGGGGCAAGCAAATATGTAGAAAAGTTGTAAGGGGATAATGCGGATAGAAATAAGATACCAATTTTTATAACGTCTTTCTAGCGAAAAATTGACCAAAACATGAAAACCAGTTGCCCAAATATGGAATGTCATATATCATTGCACTCGTATTAAAATTTCCCATCAAATGGCATTCCAGCTTCCAAATGTAAAATTTTGACCATTTTTTGCAAAAATGGATGATGTAACCCCTTATCAAAAATGCAAAAATTGGCAAAAATTTTTTTTTTTTCGAAATCAGCTGGAAAGTGATAGGGATTGTTAGCTGTGGTAAATTGATGCGCAAAACGGTGAAACTTTGGCTGTGTGACTATTTTTGACCAAACTATGGCACTCAAAGTCACTTTTATGACAGCCTGTTGTTTTTAGTGCGTTTATCTTTAGAAGACATTGGTTTTCGAGTGTAGGCACGCCCTGAGCGACAGTTACAAACAGCCAGGCGGTGATGGGCCAAGTTGATGGGCTATGGCTATATGGCGCTGGAGATGGCGATGGCGGCAATCGATTGATTGTGGCCAAACACGCAGTGCTGGAGTTGGCCAGGATAAATCAAGCCCCTGACATTTTGTTGGCTAGGCTGGCGTGCGTGAGTTTCGTTAATGCACAAACGGAACCCAGAGAGCAGGAACAAAAACCGAGCCAGAAACAGAAACGGAACGGCACAGAACCAGATACCAGATACCACATACCAAAAACAGAACCCAATCGAATCGGCAACAGGGCCAGCGTTATACTACACTGTATATATATAAAAGCCGATATCCAATTCCCGAAACTCGAGCGACGCGTAATGGACTGAAATCCAATACAGAAATATGCATGACACAGCCAAGCACACACTCAATGCCGAAATACCCAATATATATAGATTCGGGATACGGATTGGGGGACAGACACAGACTCCCACACAGATGTCAAGGAAATATGCGCCGTTTAGTCACAACTGTCAGTTTTCAATTGATTTGTCGATGCGAAGGGGTGGGCCACCCCTAGGATGGCCCCATACCCAATCGCCAATCCCAGTTAGCTTCCATCAAAGCCAACAAAGCAAATGCGAAAACATTAAAGCCATTTTTGGCCTGCAACACAAACACGAAGAGCTATTGACTGTGTTCCTGAATATGCTGAAACAGTCATAAATCTCCGTCAGGGGAGTGAAAACTTTTGGTTTTATATTTAACGATGCTTAGTAAACATCAGCTGCAGTATTTACAGCATAAACCTTGATATTTCAGCTATAAAGCGAAGCAGTTAGAACAAGCGGTTGTTCCATCCAGTTCATAGTTTTCATTAAAACGTTGTAGAAACTTAAAGGATATTTTCCTTAAAGCGAAAGTCTTACCAATTCTTCACTTTTTCACTTACTCCTGGCGCGCTTCGTCACCACGTGGACTGTTAATAATATTTAAACAAAAATATTATTATTTATTGACTCAGATAAATTCCTTTTAATCCTAAAATTCTTTTCAATATCCAACCATCTAGTATTTATGACCTTTCACCCAATAAAAATAAAATATTAATGCAAAATGTATTTATTTATTTATTCACCTTTGTTTACCTTTTGGTAATACAATTACTTAAGCTTCATTGAAGAGGCTTAAAGCCATAAAAAAAGCACATGATGCCTAGTCAACCGTGAGCTGGAGCACAAATAAGAATGTTAGCCACCAAATTTATTCCGCATTTAATATGATAATGTATTTTACAATGTGTTTATTTTTTAAGTAAACACGAAAAAAGTTAGGTTAGGACAGCTTGAAGCGCTAGGATATATAGAAATATATAAATATCAAGTAGCTACGAACTTTAAAATTGATGTAAAAAGGTGTTGTATAGTTCAATATATTCTCATTGAAGTTTGTTAAGCAGGTATATTATTTCCCCATTAAAGTACATGATTTCTGGAACACCTCCAATGAAACACACACATCTTGAACTATTCCAGCAGTAGTGGGCTTCCGGAATATCCAGCCAGTTTCCATTTCAGTTGGCCATGCGCTGTTCCGGTTCGCCGGCACAAACTTCAGCTTTCTGCTTTTTCTGTCCAGTCATGGAGCCGGCGATTTTGGTAGCGTCATTGTTAACATCATCAATTTGTGTGTGCTTAATAGGGAAACTGACGCACAACAAAACCAGGCCAAAGTGGGGATGGCTTCTGGCCAGGATGTAGGCGAAAAGAGGGAGCACCTCAAAGGCCGGGCCATATAAATTGAGTTGCTGCAGAGCAATAAAGCATCTCGAATTGTTTATTACATTTTTGCCACACAGGCGATAAATACGAGAAGTCATAATGTACGGGAGTGTGGGATGCAGTCTGCGAAAATGGCTGAGGAAAAGCGGGAAAATGAAGGCCCTGGGCCAGAAATCAAAACAATTGCACAGCTCAATTCAATCGCTCGAGTTGAGGGACATGTGGGCTGAAAACGACGACGAAGGAGGAGGCGTGGCCACTTACCGCGCTCGCAAGGGGCGCTAAAGTTCATGAGGTTATGATTTTGGCGACCCCTGACCCCCGGGTAAACAGTTACGATTGTGTTACAATTTGCTACATCTGTAAGAGTGTGTGATGTGATGAGGGGCGCAGGCGACGAAGGCGCCTCTTCCTCTTCAAGGAACCCAGGGAGTGGGGTAAAAAGCTCTCGAGGGACTTTTTAGCCAATATAAATTTTGATCCTTCTTGAAAAATGGAAGCAAACATAAATAGCATCAAGTGGAAAACTGAACGTTAACGAACGAACGTGCCAGGGGGCGGGCAGCGGGTGGCGGCGGCAGGAGGGCGTGGCAAGGCTGCTCAGGGGGGCTGTTTTTCCAGAGGGCGACGGGTGACAGCGGCTGTGGCACATCGACGACATAAATGAGTGGCGGGCTGAGCGCACATTTAGCAGCAAACAAACAGATTCGCAAACACACTGAGAAAAAGCCATCGAAAGTCAAGGGTATGCAAGCGCACAAGCTCTCGATGCCAAGAAAAACATGTGTCGAAAGGGCTTAAAGAAGTTTTCACTCGCTACACGGGAAACTATAGTTGCCGCTATCCCTGGGAAAGTAATCCATGGGTAATCGATGTTAGCCATAAGAGAAAAAATAATAACAAATAATTTCTAGATCATTAATTCGGAACTCAGAAATGGCATATCTATAAATAATCACAAGATTATGTACACCTTTAATTATTTTATTTCTTTATTATATCTATACATACTTACTTTCAACACTTAATGATTCTTAGCGACAGTTTCTGGTTTAATTATTCCTCTGTTAGCTGTCCCATTATTTCTCGCAGTGCACTGAGCACACAGTTAGACTGACAAACACGCACTGCGAATGTGTGTGTGAATGTGCGACTGCATACATGTGTTCGTGTGTGTGTGTCTGTGACTGTGACTGTGAAGGACACACATTGTGGGGAGCTGCTCCACATGTGTCTGTGCGTGTGTGAGTGAGGCGGCATGAGTGTGTGTTTGTAATAAAAGCGATGAAAATGGCAGTGGTAGCAACAACAGCAATGACAGCAGAAAGGAAAACGAAATGGCAAAATAAATTGAAAGAGAAACAAATAAAAATCAACGAGAAAGGCTGCAAAAGTGGCGGGCTGAAGAATAAAAAAAAAAAGGAGAAATGGAAGCCAAAAGACGAGGAAGCAGCTAGCAAGCAAATATTGAGCGAAAAGGCAGCAACAATAAAATCGGGCCAACAAATACACACACAGTTAAAGAAAAATAATCGTCGATAAAAAGCTGGCGCCAAGATACCCGTAATATGAGCTAAGCCAAGCTAACCACTGCCCCCTTTTCGGCAAACGATGCCGATGCCGATTCCGACTCCGAATCCGCATCCTATCCTATTGAGCCATCCGCACGGAGTCACCCCAACGTAACCCACCCTGCTGACCCCTAAAACACCCCGAAGTATCCTGGGAACCCCCTGATATGCCCTGATATTCCCTGATACACCCAACACCCAAGAACCCCAACCACTCGAGGCTCGGACAAGTGGCTTGGCACATCACAGCGCATTATTGGGTGACATGTGGATATATCCTTGGATATCCAGAGCTCTAGGCTCGCAGCTTTAGCCCACTTGAGTTTGTGTTTTACAAGATACAATTCCACTAATTCCAAACAAAAAGTTAGTCCTGCGTGGAGGACTCGCAGGAGCATCTCAAGCCCAAGCTCCTCCACTCCATCATGTTGCCCTTAACAAGGTCACTTTCACTTCAAGTTGTCTAATTTACAAATAAAAACACTTTGTTTCCAGCCACGGCAAATTAATTTCCCCATCCGAATGGAGCAGCTCTCAACATGGCTGCATTCCCGATTTAGCCGAGAAGTATGCAATGTTTTTTTAGGATCGTCTTCAGTTTGCTCAGCAAACTATTTGAATCATTTACCGTATATAAAACTTTACTTCAAATTTTGAATGTTACTTTTAAAGTGTGAGAAAGTATAAAAAGTTACTAATAATGATCAAATCAGCTATATTTTTTTACATGTTATTTATAAATAAATAAAATATGATTTTCAGCTTTCGTTTTTATAAAGAAACCTCGAATACCACTAGCTCAGTTAAAATATAACCTGTTTATCCACACATTTAATTTTTTTTTTTGGTTAAATTCCAAATTTTCACTCGTTTTCGATGGTTTTTCGAGCTGTGCTATATTTTTTTGACATTTCACTTAATCGAAGCAAACAAATTGCATAGTCAAATGGCAGCACATCATCACACGCATGTATTAAGCCATATTTATTCGCAATTGGATGAGCTGGGTGCCTGCTTTTTGTGTCGAATCACCCGAAATGACTTTTCTTTCTGCTTAATACGCATTTAAAATGCGAAAAATTTAAGCCCCGCAGTGCGAACTATAAGCTGACGTCACGTTCCCGTTCACAGCTCCCAATGGCTTAAAATTTATGACATAAATAAAAATACGGACTCGGGATGTCCGGAAAAGCCACTCAGCCACCAAACCACCCAGCCAAAAAAAAGAACCCCACCCAATACTCAAAATTACACGAAACGTTTTCGGTTTTTTCCTTGGCTGACTCCGATTGGATTGGATGGCCATGGCAGTCCAGTCCCTCATCCAGATCCATTGGTCACCTGGCGGTTGGAGCCAGAAATGAAAACACAAATAAATTAATATTTGGCTTAGTGAAATTGAATTCGGCTCCATGTTGGCATGTCTGACTGCTGGCTGGCGATAAAACGCTTTCGTTTTCGATTCCACGTAATTGCTCGTAAAGGGAACGTCATCGTGCTACAGTGGAATATGCAAATGTGGGGCATTTTTAATTTGCACATGTTGCAATTGAAAAGTTTGCCACAAAAAAAAAACGGAAGAGGTAAAAATATGTTTGAAAAATGATGCTCAATGAGTATAAAATTAAATTTTTGTGCAAAACAGCTTTAAATTTAAGCCTGCGCTTTTATTTATTTATTTTTGTAATACATATATGTATGTTCAATACAGAGATTTTTTATTAAAATTATTCGTAAATAAACACCAGAGATATACAGTTTCACGGTTAAATCAAATAGTTTTTTATGGGAGTTCTCCGTTAAATTACACACTACCTTTTATTTAACGATAATTATATATAATACTATTCTATTCTAGTAGTTTATTTATTTATTTTAATTATTTATTCAATGATTAAAAAAAACTTCATGCCTTTGTGTCGAAAAGTAACGGTCAGCGAAAGATAATGCCAAATATATACCAACGAATCGGTCTTACTTTCGGAGTTTTCAAACTAGCGCGCTATGGTCACACAACCAGCTGATGGCGTTTTCGAATGTTGCATTCCGTGGCAAAAACAAATTAAATGTGAAAGATCCTCGATCAAAAGATCCTGAACAGCAAGATATTCCCCACTTCGAAGTACTTAACACTCCCCCGCCTGAGATGCCAAGATGAGCAGCGCATTGAACGCCAAGAAGTTACTCATACGCGCCGTGGAATGCGACCAAGTCGGACGGATCTTGGAGGCGCAAACGCTGTACACGGAGGGGATCGCGCAGTTGATGCAGTTCGTCAACGGGGAACCGGACGAAGCCAAGCGTATGGGTTTCCTGACCAGGATCAAGGAGTACATGGATCGAGCGGACGCCATAAAGGCGCGGATCAATGGCAAACTAATGCTCGGCGAGGTGGTTTCCCATGTTTCCATCGACGAAAATGATACGGGTTTCGACTACGATCAGCTCTTCGGGAAATACATGGACGACAAGACCGTCGAGATTATGCTGGAGGAACCCTACATGACGCAGAACTATCAGGTGAGAGAATGATCCTCATGTAATTGTAATATAATAAATATTGTTAATCTTTTATAATGACCTCATACGAGGTTTCATATCATATTAAGATAAGGAATATGATTGTTGAGCCATTGTTTGCATTTTATATTCACTTGCAGTATCAAAATCTAGTAAGATTCTTGGAGCTAGCTGCCACAAATTGCCCAAACCTAAAGTATTTTCGACTGATCACTAAAGAGTACCAGGATGCAAAGAATCCGGATCAGCAGGTAACAAATCTTGAACAGATCAAGGGTGACTTGGAGCGGCGGAACGTGACTGTCTCCATAAAATTCGAAGACTCGCTGCACGATCGAAAAATTTAGTAAGTGTGCAAAATGATAGCGTCAGCAAAATTTTACTTGAAGTGGCGAAGATCGATTGTTTTTTTCTTTTAAAAGGTTAAGGTAGAGCTTAATTTGGCATATTCCCTACCGAAACAATCTATACATCCTATTGAAAACCTATGTATTTATAATATTATCTTATCTTTTCGTTTTTCCTTGCAGCTTAAGCAATGGCTACATAATCAAGATTGGGCGAGGTCTGCACTTCTACAAGGCCGCCAATCCGATGTATTCCATTGGCCTGGTCAACTACAAATTCCGAAAATGCCTCCAAACGGATGTGGATATATGGCGCAACTCCAGCGCAGCATCGTGAAAAGACAGACAATATTGTTTAGTTTTAAGAAATGCAACTTCATTTAGACTGGCTTTGGCCAATTTTATAAAGATTTCATTCAATTTCTACAAAAACGAGCTGCGAGTGTGTTGCAGTCACCCACAATTGCAGATTTTGGGCGGCTATAAATCTGCAGACGCCACGAAGACACCGAAACTAATATATGGACGTGGCCAAAGGGGCGTTCTCCTCCGTTCTCCGTTCTCCGTCCTCCGTTCTGTGCTCTCTGCTGGCTCCGACGATGCCCTGCCAGAAAATGTTTAAAATTCATAACTTTCACGCCACTTGCGGATGCGGAGGCAGCTGCACAGCTGGCGGCCCGTCCTGGCTGCTGTTTTGAATGCCTCTCGCCACTGAGGCAGCCAGCGGGTGGCCACTGCAGTTGCATAAAAGACAGAAGCGGAAGCTCCTGCTTTACCAGCTTCTGTCCGTGTCCTTAAAGCCAGGTCTGCAGCTCGATGGAGGTACAGTTGAGCCTCTGTAGGTGAAACATTGACGCCATTCTGGAAAGCAGCCACTCGAGTATCGCCAGTTACTGGAAAAACTTTTAGAATTACGCACTTCAGCTAGATCATTTCTGTGCTCATTAGCTTTGATTTTTGGATACAGTCCCAGCTCCAGTTGGAGCCAAAGGAGTCGTCCTGTTCCTGTTCCTGTTCCTAATGCCAGTGCCAGGAGACATGTGCGTGGATAATTAGAACTGCGACACAGTTGGCTGCACATCGCAATCGGAATTGGAGGCGAAGTCGGTGTACCCACCTTCTCATCGTGTGTGGGGTATATTTTCAATTTACTTGGTGCCATGCCAGGGATTTATCAACAGATGAAGGCAATTGTTACGCAAAGGCCCGAAATGCGGCGCGATGAGCCGGCCTAATAAATTGCACCAGAGCTAAAATGCTTTGCTCGCTTTTAAATTTTATGGCCCGTAAGAAGGCCTGGGAACAGCAGCAGTAGAAGAGCAAGATGAGTCCCAACCACCCAGCAGGACCCACTGTAACCACCCCTAATTTTGGGTTTAAGCACGTCTAGAGGTCGGAGCCTGCGGGCGACTATGGCCATGGCCATGGGTTTGGGTGTGGGTATGGCTATGGGTATACTCTAGAGTGGGGTGGAGTGGGGATTCCATTTGCCTAAGCTGGCTATTCATTCCCTGGATATTCTAAACAAGCAACAAGGAGATGCTCGGGGCCCAGGATGAACTTATTGAACAATTAGATGGTTCACTTATTTTAGATAAATCTATGAACTAGATGGATCCCGGGGCCTCACCGGCGAATGTTTGCCTACAAATAAGCCACTAACTGACTGAACAACAGACCCGCACTAAGCTGATTCCGGCTTCCCAGGCTTTCCCTTGGCAAGCAACAGTTCCTCGCTGCCCAGCCATGGTTAGGTCCATGTCCATAGGCCACTGGTCCACTGACTCCTTGGTCACAAGTGCACAAGCCTCGGGCGCTGCCTGCCAATTTGTGAGCAATGAATGCAGCAGCGCCAGCGCAGGAAACTACAATATACAATACATAACCATGGAATTAGTTATGGTCCTGGTCGACGGCTTCAGCTTCATCTTCGTCCTGCTCGAGTGCGAGGACACAAAGGGCCCGCCACCCATTACTCCATCTCCATCTTCCTGCGAGGGGGAGGATGTCGAGCAGACACCGCCTGGGGCAGACCAACAGCATAACTAATCCGAATATTTTACTCCCCTCCGCCGAAAAAGACAAGTCCAAGTGGAAGCCACTTTGGTACCCGGTCATCTTTATCTGGGTATGTCCAAATCGGTGGCTTGTGAAAATGGGTTACGCCTAAGATCCGCCTTATCAAGGCATTATTTAATTCCTTTTTCTTTTTTCACTTACGAAACCTAATACAGATTAAAATATTTCGGACACTTATCGAAAGACTCGCTGGTGTCAAGCTGGGCAGACTGTTCCAAGGACTTTAAAGGCCATGCTTAAAGGACATGAAAACACAATAACTTGTTTGCAGCGAAAACAGGAACTCCATAGAAGGCCAACTTATTGAGTTCCTGGGTGAGCAGAAAACCTCCTGTTACTGGGCATAGCAAAGTCGTAATATCGCTGCGAAGGACTCCAACTTGGCCATAACCAGAATGGCGAAAGGAAAAGGCAATAGCTGAAGGAGTCGCGAGGCGATGGAGGAGGAGGGGGTCGCGTTAAGCGGAATGTTTTAGGTTCAGAGCAGCACTTATGACATTACATTTTACGACGGGTGAGCTGGCTGCCTTCTACTTACGTGTGTGCTCTCTATTAATTTGCCATAGCATCCCCCAATCTCTCAGAGCTCCGAGCTCCGTGCTCCAAGCCCCGCCTCCTTGGCTCGATTGTCCTGGCTGGAAAGATTTGTGAAAGCGCCACGTAATTGACTTTGACTTTCACTACGGCCCTTCTTCGCTCGTTTGCTTGAAATTATCATTGGATTTTCGGCAGCGGGATATATGTACATATGTATGGGGAAAACTAGAATTTCCATTGTGTACACATATACTTATGCCGATTTCCCATTAGATGCGTAACTTTGGTCCACCGAAAAAAAAGGGTGGCGTCAACATTTTTTGCTTGTTTTTATTGCTGCCAGCAACATCCACAACAAGCACAATAACAACGGCCAGGCAAACTGGCAAATGTCCCACTTGTTACCAGAAAAGCGAGCGGCGAAAAAAAAACAAGAAAGTGGGCGGGGCCGAGCGACATAGGCGATAGGGAAAATCGGGCCATAACTTTTGTTTTGCTACGTACATAAAATGGCGCCAAGCAACCTATATAGGCCAGACATCAGAAACGAAGCGAAGGCAACGAGAAAGATGGCTGCACTCAGCGAAAAGTCGAGTGGTTCTCGGGGAAATCGAGTAGGAAGGGTTTGAAACATGGTATGAAAGTCACTAAGATACTCAAAGAAAGATCTTATATAATCTAAATATTAATAATATAAATAAAAATTATGTTTAAGTATTTAAGCTATCTAATACTAATAATTTTACTATTATTATCTTTAATTGTGGTACAACTAGGCTTAGATTATTTTGATATATTATATATATTAAAGATTATAAATCTTTTTCGGTACAATATTGAACTATTGCTGTTGCCTTTGATCTTATAAAATAATATTTGTATATTTTAGGAGGCATACCTAAGGCTTAAAATTGTTACTCTTTAAGTTTATACCTATTTTTCTGAGTGCACTGATTTAGGGATGAGACGCAGGAGCACATAAAGTCAAGTGAAACTACTGGCAATAGCAATTGAAATCAAAAACGTGCCATCAACGGTTGTTGTTGCTGCTGATGTTGTTGATGTTGCTGCTAGTGTTGCTGCTGCTGCTGCTGTTGTTGCTGCTGCCATTTCTATTGCTGGCGTTGTTATTGTTGGTGAAAGCATTTCTCCTGCATCAGGAGCCGACCATTATGTAAATTGCGTGAAGGACAAGGGGGCGGGCATGGACCAGCCGGGTGGTTTGGGTGGTTGGACGGCTGGTTGGTTCAGCTGGGTGGTCGAGTTGGGTGTTGCTAGTGGCTGCTGCGGCGACTGCTGCGGTTGACCAGCAACCGCATCATTAACGCTTTGGACAGGCATTAGGAGCGCAATGACAACTGGCTGAGGTCTCAGGCTGTGCGTCCGAAATATGAACTAAAGTGATTTTCAAATTTGCCACACAGCCGTCGTCGTGGCAGGCACTCTAGGAATGGCCATTGTTGCTGCTGCTCCTACTTTCACTATTGTTGCTGCTGCTGTAGCACTTGGTGTTGCTGCTGTGCCTCGTGCCAGATTAAAAGCTGTCACAGACCAAACAAAGGCAACCGCAGCAGCAACACTGGCAGCAACAACAGCAGCAGCAGCAGCACAAAGGATACAAAGCAACACGAGCAGCAGCAACAACAGCAGGCAGTTATTGTCCTCTCTTTGGATTTGCAATGTATGCCGATTTATAATCAATCAATGTCAGCGCAAAATTCGAAATGGGTGGTGCCGCCTACTGCACTGCTAAAAAATGTCGAACACAGAGCACAGTGTACCGGAAATGGAAAAAAGAAGAAGTCCTGGAAAATTAACACGGATGCGAGCGATTGATTTATATGAAGTTGAGATAATGGAACAGGCATGCGGCATTCGAGTTGAAAATAAGTGTGCCACCCCCTCCTTTCAGATTTAAGTATCTTTCAGCACATTTTTCGCGCAGTGCACTTCGCTGGCAGCCTCTTTTTCACTCGCTCCCCCCGGGCGACTACGTGGAACGTATGCTGGAGAAAGAAGGCCTTCATTAGGCCCATAGACGTCACGACAGGACTTCGCCGGGGCCAAAGGCGCGTTATTTATAGTGCGTGTCCTATTAATGCATAATCGACGTCAATCTTGGCATATTAAAGGACTAACGCGGCCTAAGTCGTTTCATATCCCCGGGCTATCTGGCTGATCCTGCCATCTTCTGGCCTGCGTTTAATTCCCCCTCCGACTGGGAAATGGCCATCCCATCTCACCCCTCGTCACGTTTTTTGGCGATTTTAAACCAAAGATAGATGGCCAGAGATATTTTTTGGCAGCCACTGGCTACTGGTTGCCTTGAAAATCCTTTTCGCCATGCTTTCCTTTGGTTAATAGACCGAAATGCGTGTCAAATTCGCCAGCGAATTGATGAACTTGGAAAAGGGTCCGCTGCCAACATGAAATGCATTAGCAGAGATAAAAGCATTTATGAATTTAATGAGGTGGCTCTTAAGAAGTGCTTTAGTTTATTTCTGATTTTACCTGTAAGAAAACACAGCTTTATAGCTTTGAAATAACTACCTGTTTTGAAAACAAATATCCTTCTATTCAAGATAGAATAGTTATATGCTGCAATATCTCGTGCCAATAGATTCTATATAGATCCTTGTATCCTGGGCATATTCCCCCTAATATCTTTATATCTTTACAGCTCCTTCATTAAAATTCGACTCAAAGCTAGATAAGCTACTGTTTCCTGGCGCCAAATCCCAACCGCATTCCTATTCTGGTCTGAAGGAATTTACCTCGGGTCAATTATTTCACTTATTTAGCAGGCCTTAAAATTTCGCCACAAATCCACGCCTCCGCGGAGTCGGATGTTTAATGACCAGGAGACATTGTGACAGCGCTGACAACTCGCTGGAAAAGTGGGAAAATGGTAAATGGAAAAGTGGAAAGTGGGGGAAATGCAGAGATTCAGTGGGCATTAGAGGTAGTAAGTCGCGGGCATAAAAAGCCAAGTTGTAATTTGAGTAATTAAAATTTGACACGATAATCGAATCGCAGGCTTGCGAGTCCTGCCGGCGTAGCAGCCACGCCACGGAGATGTCAACTGGAGCAGGTAGAGGAGATCCAGATCCAGGTCCAGATCCTGGCACGACATCGGCGCCAGCCCTTTCACCCAGATTACAAGTTGAGCGTCCTTAATGCCCCGCACTTTATGTGTATTTGTATATGATTCCTTGTGTGTATATTCGTGTACAGGACCAAGCAGTCAATGTCAAACCACAGACTATTAAATACACACGCAGGCACGCGAAAGTGCTGAAAAACAAAGCCAGCAGATGAGAATGCTGTACACTGAGGAAAAACTATGCATTTAAAACCAGATTAAGCCTCTTAAAAACTATATCATTTCATAGAGTTAGATCGAGGAGTAAAAGTTATTCAGATGCAGAAGGTTATTGAGATTTGAAACCATTGAGTTGTATATAGATTTGTATAAGTATTTCACCTAACTATAGTCTAGTTTTTTTTTGCAGTGCCTTGGAGGCGGCGATGACGATAGCGATGGCGGCGACGGCAGCTTCCATAATTCGCCTGACGACTCCGGGATTCGTGGGGAGTAAAAGCCATTAAAGTAACAACCAGGCACAGCACGTTTTTACGGCGACAAAAGAAGGTTCCTCAGGATGGCTAAAATCGGTTGGCAAAAGTGCGGGTGGTAGGGGTGGCATGGGTGGTATGGTGGAGGGGGTTTTCCGACTCAATCGTAAGCGCAGCAGTCAGCGTCATAAACGACGGCGTCGGCATTTAGAAAGCGCAGATATTCCTGTCAAAACGATAAGCGCGCCTTCTTCGGAGTGAAAAGACAACCAGTCAGCCGAAGGGGGATGGCTTGGATCTGGATGTGGACGAGGAGTATGACTAGCACGAGGATAGGAACAAGTATGAGGATGAGGATGTGACAGTGGATGTGGCTGAGGCTGAGGATTTGAACGCCTGGCAATCGCAGGCAGCGTTTTTATGCGGCATCTTTAAACGCTTTGCGGCATTGTCATTTATGTATCTATTCCAGGAGTCTTTCCTGCATTGGTTAAATGCCTTACGGTAATTTCATTCACTTACGCGCACATAACTTGCAGAACTCACGTATTCCCATTCGGATTCCCATTCGCATTCACATTCGCATTCGCACTTTCTCTGTTTTTCCCCAGCGCGGAGAAAGGGGGCACAAAGTTATGGGCTGGCACATCTCATTCCCGGCCAAATAAAAAGAGAGAAAGGTGCGTAATGACATTCATGTGATAAGCACACGCACACGCCCCCAGGTGAAAAAGTTGGGCGGGGTAGGTGGTTTGGGATGGTTGGAGAAACCAGAGGGCTGCAGCTAATGAGGCAAATTCCCCAAACCCGAAAACACCAAGCCAAATATGTACATAAATCTTTAGCGGAATAGGAAATAAAATATATGGAATGCGGTAGCAGTTGTTGGCCATCGCTGGCCGCAAGAAATATGGATTGCTGCCTAATCACCTAGAGCGTCAAGGAGCGGGGAATGGGCATGGGCATGGGAATGGGACAACTCCTAAGTCGCGCAAATCCCAAAATATTTCACAACTTTATCCCCTTAGGTGGGATTTTTTGCGGGCAAATAACAAAAAATAAAAAAAAGGAGCAGCCAAAAAACAACGCGGCAAACGAGCATCAGTAGCACGTTAATCAAAATGCTGGCGGGGAGCCGGGGGACAAAGTGTCCTGGCCGCCAGATATGGCCATCTTACGGGTATCCCGGCTAGGTATTCACCATGTACCGGAGGAGGCATCGAAGGCGAAGCGAAAATTTTAATGGCTCAATAAAAATGCCATTTGCACAGCGCTCTGCTGGCCCGCAGAAAGTTGGCTTTAAAGGCAATCGGCATGGCATGGCAAGGGCCAACCTCCGGCAGCCGAAAACAAAAGCCAAACAAGGCTTAACACATTTCCCCAAAATGTTTATCTAATCAGCGCAAAGTATCCTGACACCTGAGAAGAGCCAGGAACGACAGGAGCACTACAAAAAAAAATGTGTTCAAAAAGGAGAATTTTAAAATAAGTTTCATTCTCAGTAGAAACTATCTTGAAACTGTGGAAAGTATCTAAAGGATTGAAATCAATGCACAAAGAGCTTTAGGATTATTCATTCTTTAGAGAGCCTTCTTAACATATAGAGCAAGTAAGAAGCTTTCCAAAGAAGAGTTCCCTCTTCAAAATGAAGTTCTCCAACATCAAGGATATTTTTCTCAGTGTATAGGAAAGCCAGGACTCTCGCCAGGAGGCAGCTGTCAGGGCATTAATCTGCAATTGCCCAAGATTTCCGCCTTCCAATCGAATCAAATGTAAATCAGGGGGACTGGGGGAGGCAAGTTGGGAAAAGTGGAAAGTGGTGGCTGGTGGTGGGTGGAGGCCATTTGCTGGCTTTTCCAACGAACTAGTTGCACATCTCGGTGCCCTCACACGTATTTATTTCCTACGATTCTGTTTTTTCTTCAGTTTTGTTTTTTTCAAAAAGGGGCTGTGCCGGGGGCGGGGCATTTATTTTCGCCACCCATTTTGTTTGTGGTGCGCTTTATCAAACAGAAAATTTAAAAAACAAATAACAGCCGAAGAAAACAGCGGCAGTGGCGAGCAGCAACAACAAGAACAACAGACAGACGGGCTGCCATTAATTTTTTATTGGTTCTCCGAAATCCGATTCATGCCTTCCACAAAGATTTCTCAAACATTTAAAAGTGCGAAAAGATCAAAGCGAATTCCAACTTATTGTGTTCCCCGATTTCGCGGCTTAGCCGCAGCGAAGAAATCCATAAATTCCCATTCGACCAGAAGGAAAGAAGGAGCAAACTGGCTTTCTAGTTTCCCCGATGATGTGGCATATTTGCTTGTAAACATTTGACGAGAGCCCAGTTTTCCACGACCACCCACACTTGCTGCGAAAAACTCGGCCATGGAAAATTAAATCAGCCGCTCCTTTCTCCTTTTCGGTTTGCAGTTTTCCGTTTGCAGTTTCCAGTTTTCAGTGCTGAGTTCTCTCGGCTACGTTCAAACTGATATTTTGCTGGCTCTGCCAAACCGCATATCAAACTGTCGACCATTTACCATTGGGTCTACAACGAGGTGCGGCCCGTGCCAAGTGGTTTTTGGCTGCCGTTGTTTTCATAACATTCGAAAGACCCCCTTCCCAGCCCAACCCCTTCCCCTCCCTCCCGCCACACGCTGCACGTACTTGCTGTACACATGGAGCAGGCTCCCCAACCAACCGCCAAGTATCCCCCATCTGGGCAACTTCTGACGCCACTCTGTCTGCCGCGCCACGCCTTGACGGCCTGCATTCGAATAAAAAAATATTCATACGTAGATGCCCTTTTTATTATGCACTCTACACCAGCGGGTGCGAACAGTTTTGTGGTGAACTCTGGCATTTCCCGCTCCCCGGTTTTCCCTCGCAGGCGACTAAAAGTGCGAAGAAAAGCTGATACTGGGGGGTCAATACTAACTACTATTTGGCGCAAAGGTCGCTTGCAATTTGCAAACTTCTGGGAGTCGGGTTATTTTGCTAAGCGAAATTTATTCTCCCTCGCGGTATCTTCGCCAGCTTTAAGTCAATAGAAAAATGCTTGAGGAAATTGATACCGTTTGGAAAGTTTTGCAAAACTTTCGCTCACTTTAAACAGCGTTTTCTCAAACTTAATGTATCATAACTTTTTGAGAAACGCCCTCAAAAGCTTCTAGTTTTGGTTACTTTAGAGCAAATTAAATTTGATTTACTATAGATATCTGATATCATTTCGATCGTTAACCACTTATGAAGTCTTGTTTTCACTAACAGCCCTTTAAGTGCTGTTCTTAACCGCTCAAATTAAAAGTTTTGGACTGGTGACAGCGGTTAGAGCCTTGGTCTTATCAGTTTAGGCCAAGTTCCGCCTCCAAATTGAATCTCCCGTGGGAAGTGAGTCCGATCGCCTGGAGGGTATAGAAAGTTCGATGTGGCAACAAGTGCTATTCATATCCCCAATTGCGGGGAGTGGGGGGGTGCTTAGTACCCGGCGACTTTCCGGGGGCAGGGGCAACCAGCTCCGCTTGTTTACACGTGCCTTTGTTGCTCCGTTGCTGACGCGATGCGTGTGTTCCGGACTCCGGTCTCCGTTCTCCGTACTCCGAATACGGAATGGGGTGAAGGGTAAAGGGGTGTGGGAAAGCCAGGAGTGAGTGCGGTATATGAGCACCGCATGAAGTTTTGCCTACTTGTATTTACATACAAACAAGTGCTGCAGCAGCAGCAGCAGCAACAGCACCGGGGAATTTTCCAGCCCACCTCCCCCTTTTGTTGGCTGACTTTCCCATGAAAAATAAACAAGCGTTTGGCTCCGACAGTCGCCAAGAAGTCTGCGACGGGCCATGGATTTTGCTGTTGCTCTCCGGCTCACCTGGCTGCCCCACAAGGTGGCAGCAGTGTGTTGCAAGGTGCACTGGGAAAAACGTATACTTAATAAATGGTGTTGCAGAAAAGTTGAAGCTGCAAGGTCAGTGGAGTACGAAAAACTTCATTTGGGTGGGAATAGATTTCCAGGGTAGTAACCAAACATTTGTGTCATCCAAAACTGGAGAGTGGGTACTACCTGGACCTATGCGATTTCTATGCCAACTAAAGATTGTGGGTCTAGGATACGCAAGGATACTGCCCTTAATTCGTCATATATCTTCTATAAACTAACCCAACGTGTTACTGGTGAATTTCTCGCAGTGCAGGTCCTTGGGGAGTTGTCAGGATGTTGCCACTGCCTGTATTTTAATAATGCATCGAAATGAAAGTGGCTGTCAACTGGAGATTTGACAGCTGCTTTATGCCGGCGACAAGGATCGATGATGGAATCGCAATGGAAGGTAATAATGCCCATTGGCAACCTGTCAGGTGCGTAGACAGACTTGCCACAGATTATTTCACTTAGCTCCCCGGATAATGTGAGATAATTAGGCGGTGGACTGGAGAGAGGGTAGAGGGATGGAGTCCACGGAATCGTCGACTCATTAGCACATGGCACTCGAGGAATCCCCCGTGGTAGTCCACACTTACTCATAAATGCCATAGATCTTTTCGGGGGCCACCAGCTGGCCCACTTGATGGCATAAACAGATTGCATGGGGCTCGCTTTGAAGTGCGAATTACCCGCGGGGTCAACCGTAACATGCATGTTTGCACATACATATATACCTCTTTATAACTGAACAACAGGGCCGTGAATATGGAAAAGTTGGGGGAAATGGGGAAAAGATGGGGCTTCGGTTTCGCTTTCGGCCGTAATACATCTTGGAAATCTGTTTAATGGGCCGCACGGCCACTTGAGAGGCTTTTTGAAGCTGTTGCTATTTTAATGTGGTCGATATTCTAAATTTAAACAAATAAACAAACATCCACATTGCGCTGCTGTTGAAAGTTTATTGTTGTTAAACCTGTGCAGCAAAACTGTTTGATATTCCTTTTCGTTTGCCCGGTTGAGTAGCCGATAATTTGGCACTTAAAACGTGCGAAATTCATTCACATTTCCATTTCCACTTGATTCATTTTGGCCGGGAAAGCAATCAATGTGAGTGCTTGGTTTATGTTTTTCTTTCATCCCCACCCCCCCAAAACATCCGCCCAGCTTGGCTTTTCCACGCCCCACTTCAGCCACCTCAATCCGGCTAGAAAATCGAAGAAAACTTTTCCTGCGGCTGGAAATCAATATGAGTAATACGAAATAATAATCCACGAGATTCCCGTGGTTTGGGGGCCACTCGAAAGCCAGCCATTCTCGATTTGTGTATAGATTGCTCTTTTTGAAGATGCCAAATAGCTGCGAAGGCGAAGTTATCACTCAATTTATAGGTTTTTCAAGTGCAAATGAGGTGCTGTCAGGCGGGAAATGCTACAAATGCTTCGAGTTATTCGAGTGAATTAAAGTCGGGCAATTTGTAATCTCATATTTTAGATACTATTAATTTTTTAAAATTTCTAGATGCTTTTTCAGTATTTAAAGATTATAAGTAACATTTACTTTTGAACTCGTTCTTCTGGCCACATAAAATAACCCAAGAAACCGCCCAAGTCTGCAAAACACAAATCAATTGCAGTTGCCAACAAACTCAATGGCTAAATAAATTATGGTTTTCGCTTACCGCTATCGACTTCAAACCCGCCATTAATTAACACCAACCCTTTTGGCCAAGGAGCTGAATCGAAATGGCCGCGATTACTCCAGTGTCCAACACCTGTTACCAACAAATAAGGAGCGCAGGGTGGGGTAAACTACCGTCGTCACAGGTCAACAACCAGTTTATTGCTCACGCATTTCATTTCAGAAATCTTCTGGCGTTCCGAAAGTCATCATTATCATCGAGGATGCTGGCACAGATTGGTGGATGGGGATGCTGGAGGTGGAGTCGGAGCCGGAGCTGGTGCCATGCAACTAGTGTCAAGAATCGCATAAATTTCCGATTCCGGGACGCCGAGTGTGCCATTTAATGGCCGGCAAAGGTCACGTTCACACCGCCGTAATGGCTAATGGGCAACGAGCGGGTCCTGACAATTCAGGTAATGTGGATAATTTGCTGTCAATGATGTGGAACGAAGGGGCCCGGCTCTGCGGTCCTCGCTATTTGTTGTCAAACAACACGGCGGCGGCATCATCTCGGCATCTCCTCCTCTTAATAGTCCGTGCTGCATTTTACGGCGCCTATAAATAGGTCCTACTAGATGTTAATGCCTTCCAATAAACGGAGGCTCATGCGGCATGTGGCATGCGGGGCATGGGGCACCCCATCGATTTTTGACAAATCACCGCTTGTCGAGCACAGCCACAAATCCGCGCTGATCGATGATTTGTTGTCTTTGATCTCGGGTGCAAGCCACAGTGGTGTCGAGTGATTAAATCAAATTTTGACAAGGTGTCGACTGGCGGCAGCCCGAGTGTATTTGCCTCTAAGTGTGCCTGAAGTTGAAGATCTTACAGTGGAACTTCATCAAGAGACACTGTATTGGGAGTACTCAAGAAGTCAGATTGGCTAACCATATTAATTTGAAGTAACTAAACTTAGAGTATCTCAACTTGCAAAAGAGTCCAGCGTTGAAATAAACTAAGCATGTCGCTTTATCTCGAGGCTCTACTGTAATGTATCTCAGCTAAATGCAAGCAGTTCACAGCATAAATCAAGCGATGACAACGGGAACAACAACACCGGTAGTCACGCACTAAACTATAACTATAACTACGCGATTACACACAGCGATTAAGTTGCGGTGGGGAGCTGCGCTGCGACTAAACAAACAGGATCCGAGGCGTTTTATGGCTTAGTGCCGAGGGATATGTCAAAAAAGATGCGGGGAAGTCATAGGAAAACATAGTTTCACAACGAAAAACATCGATCGGTGCTCGAAACGAAATCAGACCAAACCGAGCTGGGCCATAAAAAACAATATTTGTTTCCAATACTATTCCCAGCATAGGTCTAAAAATAAGCAAGCCAAACACGCAGGGCAGCGACATCTTCGAGAGAATCGGAGGATCGTGGGCCATAGGATAACCCATTGTTTTATGACCCATTCTCACCAGCGGTAAGCGATCGTAAAATTTGAATAAATCGGGAGAGAGCGTGAAGAATCCTTTGTGGCATTGGCATCACATCCACACATGTGAACTTCAATTGCCTCGGCATTCTGGATTTCTCAGTTCTTCGATTTGCGTTCAATGTTTTTATTTCTTTCAAATGATCTCTGCTTTCTACTTGAGAACGGAACGATCGTAAAAATCGAGCGTAGTCCTGTTTGAAATGTATACACAATTGTTTTACGACCTTTTAAGATATAGACCAAGACTTTGGTTGCATTCGGAAAATTGCGTACTTGACTGCCGCGAGTTTACTCTCGCTTTCCATCGCTCGCTCGGAAAAGTCGTAAAAATCGGAAGGCAACTGCCACAAGATAGCGATGTCAAGGGACCAGATAATGCCGACTTCTGGCATTATCTTGCCAGCTGCTATCCGGTGGAATGTATAAACGGAGTGCTTCTCGGAATCGCTTTATTTGAATAATGTTTACAAACCAATTGAACTGAGGAGTTATCAAAGCTCTTTAGTGAGTGCTATCAAGAGATTTGAAAGTTATAAAATGATTAAACATTTACATGAACTTCATCTGCGCAACTCAAGCCGGAAAAAGGGTAAATAAGTGACTAATTCAAGCAATGAATACATATATTAACTAATATAATAATATATAACAGTATAGTCTATTTAAATAACTTGTACTAACGATTTACGCATGAGATCCTAGAAGCTTTGCATTATTTCCTAAGAGCTAAAAATTCCCTTTCAAGTGAACGTAATTCAAGTGTAAACTTTGCTCGATTTTCATTTGTTGAAAAATCAAATCTACATATTATTCAAAACACATTGGTACTCTCCCACACTCACACACACACATACGGAAATGATCTTGACTCCGCCCATCGTGGAAAATACAGACAAATGAGAACGGACATAAATAAACATGGAAAGAGTAGAGAACAATTTTGTAGGAACGCCCCCTCAAAAGGGAGATCTGCCATATAGCGGGTATATCTGAAGAAGATATAGTATATCCAAGGATATTTAATTAGGAATGATATAATCAGAAAGGGTGGTGCACAAAAATCTAATACAACAAAGTTAATAACTTCAGTATTAACAATATCATCATATTATATCATAACATAATAATTTTATTTATATTACTCCTATTTTTTAACAAATTCATTAAAATTCTTTTTTAATAAAATTTAAATTTTCCAAGGAGAACTGTTTTCCCCTCTCGGAGAACTTAAGCATGTGTGGATCTTGTGGTGAGGGTGTTCGCATATCCCTATATTTATAGACCAATGCGCTGCTCTCCCCAAAAAACACACACCCATAAGATTGGGATGAGGCATTACAAGTGATCTGCGTATCCGAGTTCATTCATTAGTCGATCGGACTTCTTGGCTGACGCAACACATGGTCGGTCCACAGTCGCGCTCGCATCGCCCATAAGATAGGAAGTTACAGCTAACCGGAAAACAGGATAAATATCCTAAGTATCTACCAAGTTAAAATGAAGTGATATTCGAAACAAAGTTTCCAAAAGATACAAAAAAGTGGATAGTATAAAGGAACTTTGAATCAATTTACTGGGATTACGTGCGGAAAATGTTACCCTCTTGCTATGCCAATGGATCGATGCTGCCGGATAATGAGGAGCTGGTCAACTCCCTGCTCGCCAATCCGGACTATCTCAGGACACAGGTGTCCCCCAATCCGCTGGCTCCAAGTGCCGTCGGAGGTGCGGGCATGGAGGGTCTGATGTGCGGATCGTTTGCACCGGCCTTCTACTACCAGGGCATTGATAGCTTCCTGGCGCTGCACAACAACATCTGGGGATTGCCCATATCCTTTCTGCACAACTCCCATCGACCGGAAAAGCCTCCTTTCTCCTACATTGCCCTCATCGCCATGGCCATCAGCAGTGCTCCCAACCAGCGACTGACCCTCAGTGGAATCTACAAGTTTATCATGGATAAGTAAGTTAACAGAATATGAGATCTTCCAAATCTGTAACCCTTTGATCGATCATATAGTAAACTTAGTTTGTAAAAAACTTATCAGCAAAGAAAATTTCCAATTTCTGTACATATATTCTACTGAAGCTCTTGTTTTTTTCCAATTCTACAAAAATAAATGTTCTGCCTTGTCTTAAATCGTGTGAAATTTAGATGACATTCTTGGCTAAATCAAATGCCAAAATAAACAACCGCCACATTCCAAGTATCTGTATAAAGCGAAGAAGTTTTTATCCCGAGACTCATTTCAAAACAGTTGACGAAACTTTTGCCACAACTGGGATTAAGTCGGTGATATATGGAGCATAAATCCGATTTCTTAATGTGAAAATATATAAATACAACGAAGATTGCTTGGTAATTATCCATATGAAATGGTTTCATTTCGTGGCTTAAATTTATTAGTCACATCTTTAACAAATATTAAAATATATAGATATATTTGCGTATTTTTTATACGGCACACCGCTCATTTTAAATTTCCTTTCCTGAATGAACAGAATTCATAAAAAATGGCGGGCAGATATATAAAATAGATCGCAAGTAATTTGAAAAACAGGAAAATGAACAATGGCTTCATGTGTTTGTAAACTAAATATTTCCGATTTCTTTATCAACATAAACAAATATTATTTTTATTGCTTTTTCAAATCGCTTGATTTAAACAAACCAACGGAGGATATAGATATGGGCTAATAAGATGTGTATCAACAGCAAGTTTTTCGGATTGTAAAATGATTTTTATATATACAAATTCAGATATTCAAAGCTGTGAAAATCTGAAGTAAATAGTTTTGATAAACACACACATTCGAGTTATACAAATATATTTACAGACTCGTCGGTTGAAGCATAAGGTATATGTTCCATTGTAAATTTATTGAAAATAATGTTTACCCCTTCAGGATTGTAAGAATCTCAAGGAAATATAGCTCATAATTAATTATCCAATTATTTTTTTTTAGATTTCCATATTACAGGGAGAACAAGCAGGGCTGGCAGAACTCCATTCGCCACAATCTGTCCCTGAACGACTGCTTCGTGAAGATTCCGCGGGACAAGAACACAATCGAGGATAACGACAGTGCTGGGAAGGGAAGCTACTGGATGCTGGACTCCTCGGCATCGGACATGTTCGAGCAGGGAAACTACCGCCGGAGGAGAACGCGCCGGCAGAGGCACTGTGGTCATCCAAATCGCTACGACAGGGAATCGGGAAAGGTATAATATACATCTAAAAACTTATAAAGAAATCAAATAATAAATAAATTTATCTGCAGGATTCCAACGATGGCAACAGCGGTGCAGCCGAGATTCGCTCGCCCAGCGAACCGCTGAGTGACTTCGATATCTTCTGCAACGAGCGGCCCAATTACTCCGACAGGATTACGGATCTGCACAGGCAGTACTTGTCCGTGTCCCTGGGCTTCAACAGTTTGTTTAACAACGATGCCCGTGGCCTCCGACCACTGCCCGAGATCAGGGAATGCCCAGACGATGTGGATGCCTCGTCCAGTTCCAGCAAAATCCAGCATAATCTGCAAAATCCCATGGAACTGCACGAGGAGCTACATTCGCCGAGCGCCTTTACTCCTCCTCTCAATCGCCGGGAAACCATCTCGTCGGGTGCGCCCATTCTTGGTGAAGCTTTTCATGGACTCAAGGATGTGGTGGATGCACCTGGGAGCAGTCCTGTGGCCAGCAGCAACCGATCAAAGACCACGCTGTTTACCATCGACAATATTATTGGCAAGCCATAAGCAATTCGGATCCTTTGGCTTAATTATCTTAATTTAGTGATAAATATTCTTGTTTAAAATACAGAATTGAATTGAATTAAATTAACGTCTTTTTGGTGGTAAATTTCAAATATGAAAATAGTATTTTAGAGTGACCAATCCAATCTATGGCATATACTATGTTGAACTAGTTCCATTCTACAGGCAAATATTTAGTATTTTTAACCGTTACGAGCAGCGGGAAACACAGCAACACTGAGTAAACATATGTTTTTGTAGCGCAAAATAAATAAAATAGCATAACACAAAATGGAATTTTTACACGAGTCCATTGCACTGGGCGTGGATCTGCTAATACTGGGCCTGTGTGCGCGCGAGTACGTGCACTACAAGCGAACTGCCAAGGTGCTGAAGGTGCGTATACGTAATGCACGTAATGGGTGCCGTTTACTGAGTGAACTACTCCTTTCCAGGCGGCACCGCAATATAACATCGATGGCGATCTGAAATCGGTGGTGGAGCGGCAGCGCGACAAGAAGATACCATATGCGGTAATCCGGGGCACAGTGACGCCCATCGGCGTGCCACTTAGGAGCTCCCTGGTGCCCAGTGTGAGTGGAGTTCTGCAGATTGTGAAGCTGCACGAGCACAGGGTAACGCGCGGATTCGCCGGCTTCTGGACGGAACACCACAAGTTGCTGCACGAGTCCGCCAACGAGATGCCCTTCGAGTTGCGTAACCAGAGCCATGGTGTGGAGATTGTGGACGCCTTGAGTGCCGCCGTCTTGGACGTGGACGTGGTCTACGACAACTACGAGCCCTCCAATCTGTCCCTCTTCGACCATGTGTTTGGTTTCTTCTCTGGCGTCCGTCAGAGGGGATTGCAAACGACGGAGGAGGTACTCAGGGAAGGCAGCTTCCTGACCGCTATTGGTGAACTGGAGTTGGATGGCAATACACTGCGCATGCAGCCCTCCAATGAGGGACCGCTCTTCCTGACGACTGCCACCAAGTCCACGCTCATTAAGCGGTTCGAAGATGCCAAGGCAACGTCAATGTGGGTAGTGCTTGCTCTGTGTGTATACTCTTAACACTTTCTACTTAATCCCTTCTAGACTCAAGCTGGTTGTGTGCAGCACCATCTCTGTCATCCTGGTTGCCTTCATTGCTAAGAAAATCTACCGGAAACGGAAACAGGAGCGGGAGGAGGCCAAAATCCGCGACCGCCTGGAGACGGAGCGCCGGGAGCGGAGGGCGAGAAGTCGTCCTCACACTCTGTCCCAGGATCAACTCTGCGTTGTGTGCTCCACCAATCCCAAGGAGGTGAATAGAACCCTTACATTCTTATTGCAAATTTACATAATGCTATCCTTTTTCTTTCTTCTAGATTATCCTTCTGCCGTGTGGTCATGTGTGCCTCTGCGAGGACTGCGCCCAGAAAATCTCCGTCACCTGCCCCGTGTGCCGTGGTAGCATCGCCTCCAAGGCAGCCGCCTTCATCGCCTAGGAACCAACGAAATGCCAACAAGATCACCTTGTACCTGTGTGCACTAAACTTTTTATTTGTTACAATGCTAATGTACGGCATTTATTTGAAATTATTGAAAGTCTTGACATCGGAATGAAAAAAATCACTTAGTGTCTCCCTGCATAATGCGCCTGTACTGGCGCTGGTTCTCCAGCAGCTGCAGGAACACCTTGTACTTGCGATTGTGGAACTCAAGCGTTTCCGCGTTCGGCTTCACCAGCTGGCCAGTGCCACCCATGGCTTTCGAGGCGCTCTAAGAGCACAAAGATTAGTTTATAAACCAGTTAGATATTAGATATTCTTAAGCTCACCTCCAAGCTGTCGAAGTGGCCGGAGGCAGCGGCTCCCAAGGCAGCAGCGCCCACCAGAACCATTTCCTGTTCATCCGGAATCAGTGCGGGTAGATCGCAAATGTCCGCATGACATTGTACGTACAGAGGATTCTTGGCCAATCCCCCGCAGAAAAGTAGCGTTTGAAAGGGAGCTCTACCGTACTGGTAAAGATTTTCGATAATGTGACGAGTGCCGTACTGAAATAATATTGAATAAATATCAAGTTTCTAAAAAAATTAGAAGGATAGCACTTACAGCCAGAGCTTGGACGAACGCCAAGTATTTGATGGCCAGAGATTCTGTTCTTCTCGTCATGTCCAGTCCAGTAATCTGAAAGCAATCATTTCCCATTTCAATAATGAAAAAAAAATATCTATTTCAATATTTACCACTCCTCGCAGCGTGGGATCTGCGATGGGCGACCGATTGCCATGCAAGTCCGGCCAGACATGGACATCCTGGGTGAGACAACCCACCTGACTTAATCCTCGAGCAGCTGCCAGTTCCGGCAGCAACTTATTAAGATGCTGGTAGATAAACTTATCCTCTCCCAATTGGGCTTTCAGTTCGGCGTAGGATTCGTGCGACTTGAGGACGTGATCTAGGAGATGTCCTGCGATGCTCTGTCCACCCTCGTTTAGGAAGTAGCCCGGAATAATGGCATCCTGATAGGGACCCCAAACACCTTGTGCGAAGCATGCCTTCCGGGTGATGCTCATGTGGCAGGTGGATGTACCGGCAATCAGCGCCATTTTACCCTGGACATCGTCGGCACCCTTGGACTCCTTCGAGCGGCAGCCAAACATTCCCAAGGCGCCAGCGTGGGCATCGATTAGGGAGGTGCTTACCACAGTACCGACGGATAAGCCCAATTCCCCGGCAGCCTTGGCAGTGAGTCCTTTGCCCACCGTTCGGCCAGGTGGCTGGACATCACTGCCCAATTTCTCGAAGTTATTCTGAGTCAACTCCTCCAAGTCCGCCTGCTTCAGGAACTCCTTGTTCCAACTGCCATTCGCCGCATCGTAGTTCCACTTGCACACCACCGAGCAAAGTGATCGGGTGTCCACTCCAGTGGCTCGCCAGGTTAAAAAGTCGGGCAGGTCAAAGACCCTCCATATATTTCCAAAGGTCTTTACCAGATTCCTCTTCAGCCAGAGCAATTTGGGAACCTCCATTTCCAGCGATACCTGACCACCCACATATTTCAGCAGCGAGTGCTTGAAGGCATTAATCTCTTGGGTTTCCTGCTCGGCACGATGGTCCATCCAGAGGATTATGTTCTGCTCCGCCTCACCGGACTTGCTCACCGTCAGCGGCGATCCCTGGGGGCCCAGAACCACCAAGGAGCAGGTGGCATCGAAGCCAATGCCCTTGACTTCTGACTTATCGACGCCGCCAATGACTTTCTGTAAAATCGGCACTGGGTTAATCTAATCTTCGCGAGAAACGTCGCCGAACGACGGAGGTTATCGCACAGAGCAAATGGAAGATCATTACTGGGTTTATAGACCCAAATTAAAGTCGTAAAATTATTATTTTTAAAGTCATCTAATTTTATAAATTGTTCAATGCATTTCGAAATGTGAATATAATTAAAGATAGTTTTTGTTACTATATATGAGCAACCAGGTTAGGATCTATACTTTGCTCCCGTACGCTGAAGACCTACCTTCACCACCTGGCAGATGGACTGCCATATATTATCGGAGGACTGGTTGTAGTAGCCCGGCTCGGGGTTCCACGTTTGGATCGTCTGCACCGCCTGCTCCAGGACACGCCCATCGGAGGCGACCAGCGCCGCCCTCGCACTGCCCGTGCCCACGTCCACGCCCACAAAAAACGGTCCGGATGACATTTCCAAGTCGCCGCCTCCGTCACAGACGCCTCTAATCACCTTGGCGGTCAAATAAATGTTATTGGCTCGATGCGAAAACCCAAACCCAATCCCAGACCAAAAGCGAAGCGAAGTCGTCGAGCGTCGGACGCGAACTGATAAGCAACCTGATATGCGAACGCCGAGAGACCCAGAAACCGTGTAAATTAAACCAAGTACCGGTTTCTAAAGATCTCATTTGATTACTTATGAACGAGCTACATTTATGAAGTATCTTAATTCTTAATTCCACAGAAGAAGTGAGATATTTATATTCTTAATAGTTGATAAGGTTGTGAGAGGCAATAAATATAGAGAATCTTACACAAATTAAATGTTGATAGGCATTTCTTTTATATCAATTGTGTTTTAATTTTTGGTTTTCCAAACTCCGCAGACGCACATGTATCTGTATCTGTATTGTATTTCTAAGGTTTTGTATCTTTTGATTTTATTTAACCCACGATCTCAGTAACCCTGTATCTTTCACGCACGTTTTTGTTTATATTTTTTGCATTTACCATAATTTGTGATTTTTGCTTGTTTATTTTCTTTAGCACAATAGTTCTGCTGCATCTTATAAAGCTGTAGAGCATTTAATTTTAAAACAACATATTTTTTAATACCAAAATTTTTATTTAAAAGCACGCACACCTGCTCGTTTAGAAATTAGACACTTTTAGTATTATAAAAGGCACACCTGATTGTTTTGAACCAACAATTATTTGAGCAGTATTTTGTTTTGCTTGTACATATGCGCAGGTTGTTTATCAGCGCAAACAAAAGCCGTCGAATGTTTTTGCTTTTATTTATTCCGACACCTGTCGCAGAACCAGTCGCAACGAGCTGCTCTCAGCCACTGCTCCAAAGCCCACAGAGTGGATCCAATCCATCCGATCTATTTCCATATGATCTCAAGTGTATTCAAACCCAACAGCTATTTTCTCTTAGCTGTTAGAAATGCAACTGAGAGACCTGAACAACTTCCTGTTAACAGAAATGCTTCTTATTCTTCAACTAATTTGCTAACTAAACTGTATTCAGATATCACATTAAAAATATATGTCAAGGTTGTTTTACAAAAGGGTCTAAGGCTATTCGAAAATATTACATTTTAACAGCACATTGATAAGAAAGATTTGTAAATAGCCAACGTATTATCTAAACTGGGCTCTAACCACTCCGCTCGCCATATCAATCAATACTCGATTAACATCGCAGATAAGTAGCTATTTCACTGCGATATATAATATATAAATATATTATTCAGCCTAAAAGTGGACCCACTAAAACTTAAATAGAAATGCAACATTTTGACCAAATCTGTGCTTATTTTGAAAATTCTTGCTCGCATGTATCTCAGCAGCTAATCGAACTGCAATCTGACGGATGCATCCGAATCCTTCGGTCAGCTGCTGCAGAGTGAACTCACTTTTTGCAATTCCCACAGAAGTGTCTCATAATTGTTGTTTACATCCTGGGACTAGCTCAGTCCAAAGCCCCTAATTAGTGGCACTTCGGACGGACACCATTGTGGAGGACTCAACTCCACCCATGACAAGCCTTGGACAAGTTGGAATTTCGCATTTCGTGTCAGTGCAAAAGGGACCAGCGTCATGAAAGGACCCACTCTGAATTTTCGAAAAACGCCCAGCAAGGATAATGGCGTCAAGCAGGTGGAGAGTTTGGCCAGGCCGGAAACGCCTCCACCGAAGTTTGTTGAGGACTCCAACCTGGCATTCAATGTCTTGGCCAGCGAAAAGTTGCCCAACTACGCCAATTTGGATCTATTCCATAGGGCTGTGTTTCCATGTAAGATTAAACAGATATTACTAAAGAATATTTATAAACTATTTTCCGATTTAGTAATGTTTTTGGCCCAATGTGTCGCCATAATGCCGTTGGTGGGCATACGGGAATCTAATCCTCGCCGGGTTCGATTTGCCTACAAATCAATTCCCATGTTCGTTACTCTGATCTTTATGATAGCCACATCGATATTGTTTTTGAGCATGTTCACCCACCTGCTGAAAATTGGCATTACAGCCAAGAATTTTGGTAAGAGCAGTTCGATGTTCTTTTTTAGCGGAAAGTTAACATGGGTATTTGTATCCATCCAGTGGGATTAGTGTTCTTCGGTTGTGTTTTGTCGGCCTATGTGGTCTTCATTCGTCTGGCCAAAAAATGGCCAGCAGTGGTTCGAATCTGGACCAGAACGGAAATCCCTTTTACCAAGCCACCATATGAAATACCCAAAAGGAATCTTTCGCGGCGGGTGCAATTGGCTGCCTTGGCCATCATTGGCTTGTCTCTAGGTGAGTTTCCAGTTATATCATGAGGATATAATTCTATCTACTCCTTGTTAGGTGAACATGCTCTGTACCAGGTATCTGCTATCCTAAGCTATACACGTCGCATTCAGATGTGCGCCAATATAACCACTGTGCCCAGTTTTGACAACTACATGCAGACGAACTATGACTACGTATTCCAACTGCTGCCTTACAGTCCCATCATCGCTGTTTTAATACAGGCAAGTACCTATTACCCAAAAGTACTTAATATATTCTTAAGAATTTATAACTTAGTTAATCAACGGAGCGTGCACTTTTGTGTGGAACTACATGGACCTGTTCATCATGATGATTAGCAAGGGTTTGTCCTACCGATTCGAGCAAATAACTGCTCGGATTCGCAAATTGGAACACGAGGAGGTCTGCGAATCGGTGTTCATCCAAATCAGGGAGCACTACGTCAAGATGTGCGAGCTACTGGAGTTCGTGGATAGCGCCATGTCCAGTCTCATTCTACTTTCGTGTGTTAACAACCTGTACTTTGTGTGCTACCAACTCCTAAATGTCTTCAAGTGAGTACTCAATAAATATTCAATTAATATTTCGAGTACAACTGTACTCCTTAGCAAACTACGTTGGCCCATCAACTACATATACTTCTGGTACTCCCTCCTCTACCTCATTGGACGAACGGCCTTTGTGTTCCTCACGGCGGCGGACATCAATGAGGAGTCCAAACGAGGACTCGGAGTCCTCAGACGTGTTTCCAGTCGGAGCTGGTGCGTGGAGGTGGAGCGCCTGATATTCCAGATGACCACACAGACCGTGGCTCTTTCCGGCAAGAAGTTCTACTTTCTCACCCGACGACTGCTCTTTGGAGTGAGTAACCCCAAATGCAGGTGAAATGCCAGTTAATGCTCACACCTCTGTGTTTCCTCCACCCCTTCAGATGGCGGGAACCATTGTCACCTACGAACTGGTCCTCTTGCAATTCGATGAACCCAATCGACGCAAAGGACTGCAGCCACTGTGCGCCTGATGGACAACAATAGCCAGCAATCGTCATCCTCCCACTCCCCGACCATTTGTCATGTCAGCTGAATGTGACAGGCGCCACTATTAGTTGTAAATACTTAGTTGGTAAATCGTTTAAAGCGGCCACGCCCCCTCGGAAGTATCGGGGGCCACTTGGCACGCCAGATTGGCAAGTCGGTTGGTTAGTGCTAGTTTGGCCATGCCGCAGGGCGAGACATTCCATCGGGCGGTCTCGAAAGGTGTGCCTATATCTCTACTTGGTTCACTTCATTATTAAACATTGAATAAAATATTTTCGCAGTGCTTTTTATTTCACAAATCTACGGCCTGCTTCCGGTTAGCAATGTCCGCGCCCTGGACGTGGCGGATATCCGGTTTCGTTGGTGCTCGCCTCGCATTTTGTACTCCCTACTCATCGGGATCCTAAACCTTAGCGAATTCGGGGCGGTCATCAACTATGTCATCAAGGTGACCATTAACTTTCACACCTCCAGCACCCTTTCGCTGTACATTGTCTGCCTTCTGGAGCACCTCTTCTTCTGGAGACTGGCCATCCAATGGCCCAGGATTATGCGCACCTGGCATGGAGTGGAGCAGCTCTTCCTGCGTGTTCCCTATCGATTCTACGGCGAGTACAGGATAAAGAAGCGCATCTACATCGTGTTTACAATTGTCATGTCATCGGCTTTGGGTGAGTTCTTGCTTAAACTAATAAATGGAGAACAATTTCTAAGTATCCTTTTCAGTGGAACACTGTCTCCTGCTGGGCAACTCATTTCATCTGAGCAATATGGAGCGCACCCAGTGCAAGATCAACGTTACCTACTTCGAGAGCATTTACAAGTGGGAGCGTCCGCATCTCTACATGATCCTGCCCTACCACTTTTGGATGCTACCCATCCTAGAGGTACTTTACCTTGAAGGATACCTCATCTTGCAATGCTTAACTTTCATTTAAACATTTTCCAGTGGGTTAACCAGACCATTGCCTATCCGCGCTCATTCACCGACTGCTTCATCATGTGCATTGGCATTGGCTTGGCTGCCAGATTTCACCAGCTCTATAGAAGAATCGCTGCTGTTCATAGGAAGGTTATGCCCGCGGTCTTTTGGACAGAGGTTCGGGAGCACTATCTGGCATTGAAGCGTCTGGTGCATCTGCTGGATGCGGCAATAGCTCCACTGGTGCTCCTGGCTTTTGGCAATAACATGTCCTTCATTTGCTTTCAATTGTTCAACAGCTTCAAGTGAGTTCAAAAATGACTTTACACATCCTAGATATACATATTTTGTATATATTTTCAGAAATATAGGTGTGGACTTCCTGGTGATGTTGGCTTTTTGGTACTCCTTAGGATTCGCCGTAGTTCGCACTTTACTAACTATTTTCGTGGCCTCTTCCATAAACGATTACGAACGTAAGATTGTCACAGCACTGCGGGATGTGCCCTCCAGAGCTTGGTCCATAGAGGTAGAAGTATCTTTTAGATTGAATACCTTAAGAGAAGAATGTGTATCCACAGGTTCAGCGCTTCAGTGAGCAGTTGGGAAACGATACGACAGCTCTCTCCGGCAGCGGATTCTTCTACCTCACACGCTCACTTGTCCTGGCTGTAAGATTGCCCAATAAAGCATTACAACTTCTGTTTGTAACCATATACAATACATACATCCCAATCTAGATGGGCACCACCATAATCACCTATGAGCTCATGATATCGGATGTTATTAACCAAGGTTCCATCAGGCAAAAGACTCAGTACTGCAGGGAATATTAGATCCTAGAATTTACTACTCGAATCTCCAATTCAAGAACGCATTTAGTCATAAGTGTCACGCCCATGCACCCGCACCGAATCCACATTCGCGAGATCCTAATCTGCAAATAGTTCGGCATACGCCCCATGTTTACGGCGTGTCCTTAGCACCTGAAGGACCTCTTTCCATTTGCTACCCAACAGTCAAGCCATGCAGCAGTCGGGTCAAAAAGGCACCAGAAACACGCTTCAGCACGCCATCGGCCCAGGTGACTGAGTCAAGGATTGGGTATTGATGTATGTAAAGTGATAATTCGGGTATTGTTCAGTTCTGGTTATAGCCCAGTTCTTTGGAGTCCTGCCTGTTGCGGGGGTCTGGCCGAGCTGTCGTCCGGAGAGGGTGCGCTTCCGCTGGATATCCTTGTCCCTGCTGGCTGCTCTGATCTTGTTTGTCTTCTCCATCGTGGACTGTGCGCTATCCTCGAAAGTGGTGTTCGATCATGGACTGAAAATCTATACCATAGGTGAGATCGAAATATGTTGTATAGCATATGGACCAACAATCCTTTCCTTTCCAGGATCTCTTAGTTTCAGCGTGATCTGCATCTTCTGTTTTGGGGTCTTCCTGCTGCTTTCCCGCCGCTGGCCATACATCATCCGTCGAACGGCGGAGTGCGAGCAGATCTTCCTGGAACCAGAGTACGATTGCAGCTATGGACGTGGCTACTCCAGTCGCCTTCGCCTCTGGGGAGTCTGCATGCTGGTGGCCGCTCTCTGCGAGCACTCCACCTATGTGGGCAGCGCGCTGTACAACAATCACCTGGCCATCGTGGAGTGCAAGCTGGATGCGAACTTTTGGCAGAACTATTTTCAGCGGGAGCGCCAGCAGCTCTTCCTGATCATGCACTTCACCGCCTGGTGGATACCCTTCATCGAGTGGACCACGCTGTCGATGACCTTCGTGTGGAACTTTGTGGATATCTTTCTGATACTCATCTGCCGCGGAATGCAGATGCGGTTCCAGCAGATGCACTGGCGCATCAGGCAGCATGTGAGGCAGCAAATGCCGAATGAATTCTGGCAGAGGATTCGCTGTGATCTTCTGGACCTCAGTGATCTTCTGGGCATCTACGACAAGGAGTTATCCGGTTTGATAGTGCTATCATGTGCCCACAACATGTACTTTGTTTGTGTGCAGATCTATCACAGCTTTCAGTGAGTTGATTGGATTAAACTAAGCTATATTACTATATCTATGGCTTTTTTTTCAGATCCAAGGGCAACTATGCGGATGAGTTATATTTCTGGTTTTGCTTGTCTTATGTCATCATTCGCGTGCTAAACATGATGTTCGCTGCATCCTCGATTCCCCAAGAGGCTAAGGAGATTTCCTACACCCTATACGAAATACCCACTGAGTTTTGGTGCGTGGAGCTCAGGCGCCTGAATGAGATCTTTCTATCCGACCACTTTGCTCTGAGTGGCAAGGGATACTTTCTGCTGACCAGACGTTTAATATTTGCAGTAAGTTAACAAGAAAATGAATATATTTCCTGGACATATGAACATATATCTGATCAGATGGCTGCCACTTTGATGGTCTACGAACTGGTGCTCATCAACCAAATGGCTGGATCTGAGGTGCAGAAGAGCTTCTGCGAGGGCGGCGTTGGCTCCTCCAAGAGCATATTCTCCTAGTTCTAGTTTGAAATTTGCATTGTGTCGCACCTTCTGTACTTTTAATCGCACCTAATCAATCACCTGTCAGATGATATCTATGAATACAATGCGTGTCTGAAACGTTTGGTCGCAAGTGTCTCAATTATCACGTCCATGCTGAGGAGCCATTTGTCTGTCCATGGACTTCAAATGGAGCGGTCAGTGCAGGAGAATACCCTGCATTATGCCATTGGGCATGGTGAGTTTGGTTCCCAGTTGATCAGATCTCTCAGCTTGCCCTTCCAGTTCTGATCCTAGCCCGGATTTTTGGCGTACTACCCGTGGCCGGGATAAATCCTAATGGCAAGCCGGAAAATGTTCGCTTTCGCTGGTTTTCCCCGTACATTTTGTTTTTCGTCGTGGCATTCACATTTGTAATCGCTGACTTCATGCTCTCAACTAAGATTGTTCATAACGATGGCTTTCAGCTGTATACCATGGGTAAGATATTGTAGATGATATGAGGATAGTATTAGTGACTTTACCACTATTTATTTTTCCCAGGCTCATTGAGTTTTAGTGTGATTTGCATATTTTGTTTCGGATCCTTTTTAAAACTGGCCCGTCGATGGCCCCATATCATCCGGGAAACAGCGCTATGTGAGCGGATCTTTCTGAAGCCCTGCTATGCGAACCAAGAAGGACTAAATTTCAGCCGATTTCTTAGGCGTTGGGCATTGATCCTTCTGGTGGCCGCTCTATGTGAACACATGACTTACGTGGGAAGTGCGGCTTGGAGTAACTATGTTCAGATTCGGGATTGCAATCTGAAGGTGGGATTTGTGGAGAACTACTTTCTCCGCGAGCGCCAGGAGTTATTCTCGGTTTTTGAATACCGCGTCTGGATGGTGTTCCTTATCGAATGGAACACCATGGCCATGACTTTTGTCTGGAACTTTGGCGACATATTCCTGTTTCTCATGTGTCGAGGCTTGAAGATTCGTTTTCAGCAGCTGCACTGGCGTATTCGCCAGAATCTAGGAAAGCCCATGGCCAAGGAGTTCTGGCAGGAAATACGTTCGGACTTCTTGGATCTGGACAGCCTGCTGAAGCTCTACGACAAGGAGCTGTCTGGACTGATTCTGGTCTGCTGCGCCCACAACATGTACTTCATTTGTGTCCAAGTCTACCACAGTTTTCAGTGAGTTCCCAACTGCTATGATATATACCCCATATTTAAAGTTTTCCCTATCAATATATAGGGTCAAAGGAGCCTTTATGGATGAGCTGTACTTCTGGTTCTGTTTGCTTTATGTGATCAGTCGCTTGATGAACATGATGCTGGCCGCTTCCTCGATTCCCCAGGAGATCAAGGATATATCGAATACCCTCTACGAGGTCCGTTCGAGTCCATGGTGCGATGATCTGGGTCGTCTAAGCGAAATGCTTCGCAACGAAACCTTTGCACTCAGCGGAATGGGATACTTTTTCGTAACCCGAAGGCTCATCTTTGCAGTGAGTAGCAGAACAGATTGTAAATATCTTTAAGAACCTTTTTACTTCAGATGGCTGGTGCCTTAATGGGCTACGAACTGGTGCTGTTCCGGCAAATGCAAGGTGCCGTGGTGCAGAAAAGTATCTGCAGCCGCGGACCCGGTTCCTCCATGAGCATTTTTTTCTCTTAGCCCCTCTTAGCACTTCATTTTCATTTATATATACGCCATAAGTCCTTCTACTTCGTATTTGCACAAGATTATGCACAGATAAGCACACAATTGGCATGGGAGCCAACAATTAGCGGTGACCAGTGGAAATTTGCGGGCTTGCCCCATGTCTGCGGAGGATTAGTTGTCAGTCGAGCACGGAACATGGCCAGGACCACTGGGGATCCTGCCAAGCGCTGCAGGTGCATGGCACGCATCAAGTTCTGGCGAAGATCGCGCGTGAGCAGCGAGTAGGTGGATCCTGTTGAGATTGTTTTAATTGTAATCGGATTGCTTATAATTACCAGTGCCACCTTGGGAATCATTAAATACAGAGTCGTTGAAAAGGATACAAAGCGTCTTAAGCTTTCCTTGAGTAAGTTAACTTGCATGGTATTTAAAATATTTATTATTTATTTATATTAAAGTAAAAGCTTGGCTTCTTCGCATCAGACAGGAAGATTATAAGTACAGTGGATCCTTTCAGGAAGCCATCAAGCCTGGTAATGTTTTTAAGGCTAATAAGATTCCTAAAGCATCTTCTACAAGTTTCTTTCAGTCCTTATAATCGCACAGATCTTTGCTTTAATGCCAGTTCGAAAAGTGAGCTCCAAGTTTGCAGAAGACCTGACCTTCACCTGGTTCAGCGTTCGATCCTATTACGCCCTGGTGACCATCCTGTGTTTTGGTGTTAGCTCTGGTTATATGGTGGCCTTTGTGACGAGTGTGTCCTTCAATTTTGATTCGGTGGAGACCCTG
The DNA here is from genome assembly GCF_016746395.2 of Drosophila simulans. NCBI lineage: Eukaryota > Metazoa > Arthropoda > Insecta > Diptera > Drosophilidae > Drosophila > Drosophila simulans. The sequence continues at coordinate 3,983,777 of NC_052522.2, forward strand.
GTCTTCTACTTGTCCATATTCCTCATTTCATTGTCCTTTTTCCAACTGGCCAGAAAGTGGCCAGAAATCGCTCAGTCATGGCAGTTGGTGGAGGCCAAGTTACCACCTCTGAAGTTGCCCAAAGAGCGCAGATCCCTGGCGCAGCACATCAACATGATCACCATCGTGGCCACCACTTGCTCGCTGGGTATAAGGGATTTTGTTTTACTTTCCATATTATTATTTAACTCATTTATTACCCTTTAAGTGGAGCACATTATGAGCATGTTGTCCATGGGCTACTATGTCAACTCCTGTCCCCGATGGCCAGATCGTCCCGTAGACAGTTTCCTGTACTTGAACTTCTCCTCGGTGTTCTACTTCGTGGACTACACCCGCTTCCTGGGCATCGTGGGCAAGGTGGTCAATGTACTGAGCACCTTCGCCTGGAACTTCAACGACATCTTTGTGATGGCTGTTAGCGTGGCTTTGGCTGCTCGCTTTCGTCAGCTTAATGACTACATGATGAGGGAGGCTCGATTGGTAAGAATTTGCATCAAATCAATGGAATCTTAATGAATCTGAGTTATCCCCTGCTTAGCCCACCACTGTGGACTATTGGATGCAGTGCAGGATTAACTTTCGCAACCTGTGCAAGCTGTGCGAGGAGGTGGACGATGCCATATCCATCATTACATTGCTCTGCTTCAGCAACAATCTGTACTTCATCTGCGGGAAGATCCTCAAGAGCATGCAGTAGGTTATATCTATATGTTAATGTATCTAGGTTAATGAATGTGTACCTATATTTTTATAGGGCCAAGCCGTCTATATGGCATGCCCTGTACTTCTGGTTCTCGCTGGTCTACCTACTTGGTCGCACCCTCATCCTGTCCCTGTACAGCTCCAGTATAAATGATGAGTCCAAGCGACCGCTGGTAATCTTTCGATTGGTTCCCCGTGAATATTGGTGCGATGAGGTAGGACGATGTATATCCTAATGCCAGAAACTTGTATAATCCCCCACAAATTTGCAGCTAAAACGCTTTTCGGAGGAGGTCCAAATGGACAATGTGGCTCTGACTGGCATGAAATTCTTTCGGCTGACACGCGGCGTTGTCATTTCGGTGTGTTTACCCAAAAATGCTTGCAAAATATCCAATTATAGCACTATACTATATCCCTAGGTGGCCGGCACAATTGTGACCTATGAACTCATTTTGCTGCAGTTCAATGGCGAGGAAAAGGTGCCCGGCTGTTTCGAAAACTGAATTTTGTGGGAGTGGCAGGTGGTTAAGTCCGCAAAATATATACTTTGTTGTTGCTGGTCCTTAATTATAGATAAGTGCAAAACAACAGGTGTTTCTAATAGTCATTGGGCACTCACAGTGTGACAATTCAGTTGGCTGTCGCAATCCTTTAAAGCAGTTTACCTCTGCGGGTGGAATCAGCAGGTCCTAGGATGAAGATCCTTCCCAAGCTGGAGCGCAAGTTGCGCCGGCTGAAGAAAAGGGTAACCCGGACATCACTGGTCAGAAAATTGGATTTGGTTCACGAGAGGTGGGATATGGGTATTTCATTATATAAAATTTGGTTATATAAACTTATTTTAGTGCCCGAAAGAAGGCATTTCAGGAGAGTTGTGAGACCTACAGAAATCAGATTGAGAATGAGTACGAGATCAGGAATAGTTTGCCCAGTAAGTAATGTATAAACTATTATTATACATAAAGGATAATAGTCCTGGTCCAAACAGAGCTATCCCGCAGCGATAAGGAGGCATTCCTCAGCGATGGTAGCTTCCACCAGGCGGTGGGCAGAGTGCTCCTAGTGGCGGAGTTCTTCGCCATGATGCCGGTCAAGGGTGTGACGGGCAAACATCCTGCGGATCTGAGCTTCTCCTGGCGCAACATACGAACATGTTTCAGTCTGCTTTTCATCGCCTCGAGCTTAGCCAACTTTGGACTGTCGTTGTTTAAGGTGTTAAACAATCCGATTAGCTTCAACAGTATTAAGCCCATTATATTCCGGGGATCTGTCCTGCTGGTCTTGATAGTGGCTCTAAATCTGGCTAGGCAGTGGCCCCAGTTGATGATGTACTGGCACACGGTGGAGAAGGATCTGCCGCAGTACAAGACGCAGTTGAGCAAGTGGAAGATGGGTCATACCATATCCATGGTCATGCTGCTGGGCATGATGCTGTCCTTTGGTAAATATTATACCATACAAGATATACTCCAAACTCCAACCCACAATGCCACCACAGCGGAGCATATCCTGAGCATGGTATCGGCTATAAACTACGCTTCTTTCTGCAACCGCACCGCCGATCCCATCCAGAACTACTTCCTGCGCACCAACGACGAGATCTTCTTCGTGACCAGCTACTCCATAACTCTGGCCTTGTGGGGCAAATTCCAGAACGTGTACTCGACCTTCATATGGAACTACATGGACATGTTCGTGATGATTGTGAGCATTGGACTCGCTTCGAAGTTTCGCCAGCTCAACGATGATTTGCGAAATTTTAAAGGAATGGTAAGGCAATGCAAACTAAATCCCTTATGAAAAGCAATAACCACTTGCAGAACATGGCTCCAACTTACTGGTCAGAGCGACGTATTCAGTACAGAAATATATGCATACTGTGCGACAAAATGGATGATGCCATATCACTCATTACAATGGTGTCCTTCTCCAACAACTTGTATTTCATTTGCGTCCAGTTGCTGAGAAGCTTGAAGTGAGTTCTTGCACTTAATAATTTCCAGTTGTTCAGTTTATATAATCCACTATCCACTATATAAAGCACTATGCCTTCGGTGGCCCATGCTGTGTACTTCTACTTCTCGCTCATCTTCCTAATTGGTCGCACACTGGCGGTTTCACTGTACTCCTCGAGTGTTCATGATGAATCCAGGTTGACTTTGAGATACCTGCGCTGTGTACCCAAGGAGTCCTGGTGTCCGGAGGTGAAACGATTTACGGAGGAGGTAATCAGCGATGAGGTGGCCCTCAGTGGCATGAAGTTTTTCCACCTCACAAGGAAGCTGGTGCTGAGTGTAAGACTAGACAAATATGAATGTAATCATATAGTTTAATAATGCATATATCCACTTACTTAGGTGGCTGGAACCATCGTCACGTACGAACTAGTACTCATCCAATTTCACGAGAACAACGACCTGTGGGACTGCGATCAGAGCTATTACTCATAGGAGGATGTTCTTCACATGGTTTATTGCATAATAAATAAAAAATCATCTTGCACTTTATTATTATTGTTTGTTTAAAGCGGTAAAAGGAAACCAACAAAATGTCGCTCTTAATATCAATCGGTTACATTGCCTAATTGTACGTCACATTATCCGCTAGAGAGATTCTACGTGTGTCCGTGTGTAGATTCCACAAAGAATGGTCGCTAGTTCACTTACAGGCTAATCGGCTAACTCTGATGGTGGATGAGATAAATGGGGCACCTACTGTCGACTGGCATGGGGTCCATCATGTGTCAGCGAAAGTGTCGTGCTTGGAACGCTTGGAATATACAATATGCGATATAAGATGCAAAATTCAGCTAAAGATTTTCAATTACTTATGTTTAGGTTCAGTTTAGTGTGTTGCTCCGTTTCCAACTTTGTGTTTTCTCTTTTCGCCACTACAAAGGAAAGGTAACATGTTCGGAAGTTTGGTGGTTTCTGGTTGCATATGTATGTTCCTCTATAAAATATATGAAGCGGAAGCTACACGATAACTACATGATACCATTATGTTTGTGGGTGTATATATAGGATCCTAACACATATGAGTCTGTGTCTAATACGATTTCTACGACTGCCAATAAAGAACTACAAAAACTTGTTCGATGTTTTGCTGAACGCCTTCACGCTTCACACAGAAAAATGCTGGGGGGGATTTCGACTTGGCTGAGAGAAGGCAAAAATAAAGTATCACAAAGATTGAGATCTTAAATTAAAGCATAGCGAGAGAGCGCAAACGATCGGTTTGGAGGATTAGCCTCAGTCCTTATTGAAGATGGGGAATGCAGAGGCTCGAGTAGCGAGTGTGGCATGAATGCGTTAAGTTTGCATTAGCGTTTTGCGTTTAACAAGTCTGGGCCATCGCAGGGCCTCAGTGCCGCTTGGCGTCGTATTGCTTGACCTTCTCCGGAATGGCTGCCTTCTCCACGACCACGTGCATGCCCAGTTCCTCCAGGGACTTTACGTAGACCAGCTTCCGCCAAAACTTTGTGCTACGAGCGATAAAGCAGTATTTACATAGGATCTAGACTTAACAATGACAAGCATTACTTACCTCACAAAAGGCCGCGCCATCCAAACCAGCGATTTTATCCAGAATGTCGGGTGCACCAAATACATGTGCTTCAGGCTTTTGCGGAGTCGGCGATCAAGCAGCTGATAGCACCTAAAGAATTATCATACCACGGCATTAGGAACCTCCAAAAAAAGTCCAAACCAAAAAACTCACCGTTTAAGCCAGGGAAATGGCGGCACGTTCCGTCTATTGGAGCCGCCATGCAGATAGATCAGCACATAGTCATCAGTGACCAACTGTTCCAGGGTCTTCACCACGTAGAGAAACAAATTGTCCATCACGTAGCTGTAGTCGGCCCTCGATCTATCCGGCAGGTGACAGGCGCAGAAGATGACTATGGCGTTCTGACCGCCAGATTTGAGATAGCCGCCGTGGGACAGCACACGCTTGTAGGGCTCTATGACCCGCATGTCGATCTCCCTGGTGCGTCCATCCGGCAAAGTGATCTTCTGCCAATTCCGCGAGTCACGTCTTTCTTCAGCAGCCGTATACTGCGGCAGAGTTGAGGCAGCCGTAGCCGATGCCGGAGCATTTGGCGTGGGCGTGGTGGCCAAACCGAACTCCAGGTCCAGTTCCAAGTCGTCGTCGTGGTCGGGCAGCAGTTCCGGACCCTCGCAGTCGTCGTCGTCATCCTCTCCATCTAAGCCATCAATCAGGGAGCTCGATGGACTCAGGGAGGCCAAGTTGTGCTCAATGTCCTCGTCATCGTCGAAGCTGTGATTGGAGATGGAATCCAGGCTAGATATGTCCTCGCCACCAGGGAGTGCAGTCGATCGCCTGGATTTCTTGCCATTGCCATTGGGCATCAGGGAAACGGACTGAAAGTTTGACTCTACGGCGGCCAAGTACTGCGACACATCTGCATCTGACTCGCTGCTCAGGATATCCGGACTGTTGGCCCTTAGCAGGCTGACCTTGGCGTCCTGCGGCTTGTTCCGGCATTGATTCAGGTTGTTCTTCACCTGCACCGTCTCCGTGGTGGGCACAACGTCCGGAAAGTTGCTCCTCGGCGGCTGTTTCTCTTGCTTCTTCAGCTGAAAGGGTTCCGAGTCTGAGTCCGTGTTGGTTGGCGACATCAGCGGATGGCTGTTGGCCAGGGTGCGCTCGATGGTGTTGTGTCGTTGTGGCATCGCCTCCATGGGCAGCAGCTCCGGACGCAGTATTCTGTTGTCCAGCGCGGAGGTCGTCTTGAACTCCACTTCCTCCTTGTCGTGATCCTGCTTGGCGTGCTCCAATTTCAGGATATTCTTCTCCGGCGCGGTGGGCACAACATCATCCGCCAGCGGTGAGACGCCCGTTGAGTCCGTCGGCGTCTCCGAGATGTCCATTTTGCTCTCTGACGGCGAAGATTCCGATTCCGCGTAGTGCAAACTGCAAATCGATTAGTCATATCTTAGTCAGTCGCCTTTTTTGTTTTCGTGCAAAGACCCATTTACCTCATAGTTTCCCGTATAATTTGTGTGGCTATTGCGAAATTTCGGGGACCCGCTCATCCAGACACTCATCTAGTCGCTCCGGGCATCGGTGCTGGGTGCATAAGTGAGACTTTTTGGCCCAAATTCGCTGATTTTAAATGCCAGTAAACAAAATTTCGAGAGGGCTCCAGTGGCGAGGTTGCCAGATAGTCGCGAATGCGTGTGTGTGGGTAGCAGTGTTGCGAAGCATGGTTTTTCCATGGAGATCTGGCAGGCCAGTGACACTATGTTGGTAGCCTTTAAAATTGTAAAATCAAACTTAATGTTCTTACTTTCGCTAATATTGTGTATAGCTAGTAACTGAACTGTTAAGGTAGATAATTTATTTTTTAAATATATTAATATAGGCTATTAACAAAAGTTTTTCTTGCAGTGACACTTTATTTCCATGATGTGGCAACTCTGCACGCGATATACTTTTTCTTGCTGCTGCGGTCACACTGCTGAGTTGTGCGTTGCGAAAATAATTAAATTTTAGCCCATAAACAGCCCGCTAGAGCGATGGAGGCATCAAGGATAACCGCTATCGCCAGCAGTGCAGCTCCCGTTACCGCTCCCAATCCCCCAACAGTGTCCACCGTACCCATAGCAGCTGCGAGCACACTAATCCAAGTAGGCGTGTCGCCAGCAACAACAACCATGCCAACACCAGCAGCCACAACAACAACAACCACAATAGGAAGTACAGCTAGCAGTGCTGTTGGAATTTCAACGCCGATACGAAATCCGATTTCAAATTTGCAGATAGAACAGCAAAACGATCAAAAGCGAAGAAGGTGAGACGATGACTGACATATGTCAAAATTGACAGGTTAATTGACAGCTAATTTTTCATCGAAACAGTTCATCACGGACGATTAAAAGGAAGCGTTTTGACGACGAAATAGTGGAGTACAACATTGCAGTGCCCACAAATCGCAGCGGAACAGACGCCAATCGCAACAGCAGGCCTCGCACCACCTCCCAGAATTATCCTGCTTTGGTGGGCGTGCCGCACACCACGTTAGCACCGCTTAACATACCCACTTCCACGCCGCAGACACCGCTCACAGTGGATTCCCTGCTGCCGGGGACACCTAGCACTGTTGCATCGCTGTCACTGGCCACGCCCACAACGCCAGCTCCCTTGGCCACTTCCTTTCCAGTTGCCCCAATAGTAACTGCCGTCGCGCATCCCAAACCACCGGCCATGGAGCGCTCCACGACCAGCGAGCGCCGTTCGCGCCCAGTGCGTCCTGCCAGCAAAAAGGCGCAGCGTAGAAATGGTCGTCCCATGGGTCAGATGGCCACCAAGGATTTGGGCCGCTGGAAGCCCATTGACGACTTGGCCCTCATAATTGGCATCCAGCAGACGAACGATCTGCGGATAATCCATCGTGGCGTTAAGTTTTCCTGCAAGTTTACTCTGCAGGAACTGCAGCAGCGCTGGTATGCTCTGCTGTATGAGCCCGCGGTGTCCAGGATTGCAGTGTCCGCCATAAGGAACCTGCACCCCGAACTCGTGGAGTCCGTTCAGCGCAAGGCTTTGTACAGCGTGCAGGAGGAGGATCTGCTTGGCACCATTAAGAGCGTAAGTAAACCATTTTCATCGTGGTTAAAGCTTTTTCTAATCAGTAATTCAATTCACAGTCGGAACAACCAAAACTTGAGCAGTTCCAGGAGCTCCTGGATAAGAATGCCTCCGTTTTCTACTGCGCCCGCACTGCCAAATCCTTGCAAAACCATTGGCTTCTTCTCAAGCAGTACACCCTCTTGCCGGATCAGTCAGTGAAGCCTATATATGGCACGGATCAGCAGCCACTCAGCTTCTCGGATGCAGAAGATCAAATCTTCGAGCACGACCTGAACGAGCCACGTGACGAAGCTCTAGAGATGGAGCGAGCTCTGGCAGATCGTCGCAACAAACGTGATATTCGCCTGCTTGAGAACGAGCTCTCGCGCTGGGCCGTCCTAGTGGATTCCGTTCTTAGTCCGACCGCTGCCTCCGAGTTCGACAACCAGACACTGGCCTGCTTGTGTGGCCGCCATGTGAGGTACCTTATGCGTTCCAAGGAAATAACATTTGGTCGCGATGCCAAGGACTGTATGGTGGACGTTGATCTGGGGCTCGAGGGACCGGCTGCGAAGATCTCTCGCCGCCAGGGAACCATTAAGCTGCGCAGCAATGGGGACTTCTTCATCGCCAACGAGGGAAAGAGGGCCATCTTCATCGACGGCACTCCTTTGCTGTCTGCCAACAAAGCCCGACTCGGACACAACTGCACAGTGGAAATCTCCGGTCTGCGCTTCACCTTCCTGGTCAACTACGAGCTGATCAACGCCATCCGCCAGGAGAGCGCTAAGACATCGAATCCCCTCAACTAATTGCGCTCAGAGCGGGCTGGCTGCGATTGTTTAATATATTCTAGTACTTAGTAAACCCCAAAAAACAGAATTCTGAAATAAAAAGCATATGGACATATGTATAAATCATAAATATTTTAGTTGTATTATTTTAGAAGTTGACTTATTAGTCAGTGTATGGTTTCGCAGTAGAAATAATGAGTTTAAATCCGAGTTAAATGCTTTTTATTAGCATATTTACGACTTGAATCAAACTTAATGTATTATTTCGAGTAATTTAGAGTGCCAAGCAAACGCCCACGCAGTAAAACTCGTCAAACGCAACGCCTCCAATCGAACGGAAGCTGTTAGCGACTTTTTCAAACCGTCGCTGGTAAAAACGAAGGGAAGTGCTAAAGAGCTTAAGAGTTCTCCCGGATGGGGTCAGTTCCGCCCACGAGGAACAGTCTCGGTTCTGTCTCCAGACTCCTACGCCTAGCTGGCGCTGTGTCATGTGGCTAATTTGCGACTAAAACATAAGCTGCTATTAATTACAGCTCAGACGCTGCTTAGGGCCACCACTGGCACCACCAGCAGCTCCATCCATCTAACCATTCTATCCATAACCATTCTGTTCGCATGTCACCGTTTACAAAGGGTGAATTGGGCAACAGATATTCGCAGCAGCTCAGCTCTGAGAAGAGTCACGCGATTGTATAATAGTCGGGTCGGGTCGGATCTTTTCTTTCTTCTGGAGGAGCCACTGGGTTCCCAACTTCGAGGGGTTCACTTGACACGGCAATTTGGCTGCTAATCTTTGCGATTGTGTCTAGGCAAATTTGTTCGACCTTGCGCACCTTGGGAGCTCCACTGACTCCACGGGCTTTCCACTTACAAATTGTAACAGATCGCAGATCGCAGATTGACTACCCCGACTAAGTTATAAATGATCGCAGCTGTTGGGGTAATTAATAGAACCACCGACAGCCGAGACCATGACACCTAATATAGAAATTAGTCGGCGAAAGAACACGGAGAAAGTTCGATGACTTTCTGTGGCGGCCTTTCTTCGAGGTCGAGCTTGGGTTCGGACTTGGGTTCGGGATGGGTTGGGATGGATGGAACGAAGATGGAGATGGAGGGGCTCTTTAATTTGTATTGTTGATACTTTGTTGATACTATAAACTAATAAGCCAGGCTGCGCAGCATATTAAAATATAATTAATTGTTGTCACTGTCTATAAAAAGTCAATTTACCCCGTCTTGACTTGGTCGTACCGGGAATCTCGACCCGAACTCTCCATCTTTCTTCGCTTTGTTCCCGCTGGAATTTCAAAATTCTAACGTTGATTTGTGTGCATTTTTTTGTCCGCTGACCAATACCAATCGGCGACTGCTGGCTTTCTTCGGCGATGATGGTGAGATGGTCAGATGGTGATGATGCCAGGGCTAATGAAGCCCGGCTTTGTCTTATTATACTTCTGCCATATCTTTTGTGCAGTTCAGCGAACTTTTGTTGTTGCTGCCGGTTCGATATTCCGATATTTTGGCGATGTCGCAACTGCTAAAATTAGTCTGAAATCTTTCTCTTCCACACAATCCCTATTAGCGTAGGTCATGCTGTTCTTTTTGGAGATCGGTCTGCAAAGTGTCCGAAGTGGAGCACCGTCGTCCACTCCATTTCATGCTGGCATTGCGTGGGTGTCTTAATCCAAAGGCCAGAACTTTCACGGCTCGATGGCTGAGATCATAGCTGGTCCAAGTGATCATCTATCTGGTGCTGGATACACCTGAGCCCAGCTTGGCCCAGTTGGGCTGACATAATGCCTTGATTATCTCATTGCATTATATAAAGTAAGCGAATAAAATTGTCACAGTGCCTTAAAATTTCGTGACTTTGCAGGAAAGTGGCCAAAAACAATCGATGTGGGGCCATAAAAATAGCCTACTGAACAGTTTGCCGAATCGAACTATGCCAATATCATTTCCCCCTCTATTTTTACTCCACCTGCCATACATATGTGTGATTATTCAATTCAATTCGAGAAAACAAAATATTTATAGCGTTGGTCATTTGTTGTTATTGTCGCTGCAGTTTGATATTCATTTTGTTAATCGCATTTCAATCAACTTCATTTCAATTGTCAGTCTCTGCAATAGTATGGGATAGATGCACTGAAAAAAATTGCTAATGAAACTCACTCTATAAACGTTTTACAGATAACAAATATATAACATTAAAATATTAGCAAACAACTGCAAATTAAATATATTTCTTCCTGTAATTAAAAATCGGCGAGGGGGCGTGGCTGCTGCTGTTTGGATTGACACGCATGTCAACCGAATGCGTCATGTGAAATACTCCGATTTGGCTTTGTGTTTCGGCATGTAACGCATAAATAATCCGAAAACCCCCAAACCAAACAAAACCAAACCGAAGCGAACTCAAATAGTTTTGTTCCGCGTCGCTCATACGCACCGTGGGTCGTCAAAGTCAAAGTCCAGACGCTGTGAGCTGCATTGGTAATTGAATCGCCGTGTGGTTTTGTTTATTGAACTAGCTGGCGAATATATTGTATCTCTAGTGTTCGCTCGTCCGCTCGTCTATGATTATTCATGGAATGCTCGCTGATTTATCCCTATACCCCCGACTTTTCCAAAATGATTTCATGCCGCGTGACGTCAGCTGCAACGGATATATGACTCTTTAGGAGGCCTATTCGCCATGATCGGTTTATCGAGCCCAAGTCAGTCACTCGGATTGACTGGGAGGCCTTGGGTTTCAGTGCTCTCCATTAGACGCAAGCGACTCCAAGTCGCCCACGCACTTGATACTTACCAACAACAATGGCGGCTGTGGCGCCAAAAAAAGCCAGTTCAATTTGCAACTCCACTTTCGGGGCTTAAGATCTCGAGAGCCACACCAGATAGCATCGAGTGCCAGACACTTTTTGCAGCCCGAGACAAATAATTACAACGACTTTGATTTTTTAATTAATTCGAGCCACAAGGCGAGCACAAGATAGAGATACAGATACAGATGGCCATAGATACGCCGCCAGAAATCATATGCCGGACTTTTATTATCCGTGTGGGCTGTTGTTTTGTTTCTAGGTTTGTTTGTTTTATTTTGTTTTCCTGGCTTCTAATGGATTATGAATATGGCAGTATACCCTATTCGAGAGATTTATATATTAGGGAAAGGTATGGGTACTCCAATCCAAAACAATCCGTGTGTCAAATTAGAGATTACTGATGGGCCAAGATACTTGAAATCATTCTAAATGAATTATTTACATATTTATTTATTATTATGATTTTTTATCTAGAATGTAATTCCCATTAAAAATAAATGATTTCACACTCGAGTCTCAAAGTAACTGCCACTAAGTGGGTGATCTAAGGCGTGTTAATTAGCTGGGTAGCCCCGAAGTGAATCACCCGTGTATTGGGAACTGAATCTGGGTCCCCTTCTCTTCCGCCTTTAATTGGATAATGCCTATTCCTCGGAGCGAAGGGTATCAAAAGCTATGCACTTGGCCTTTCTCCCTTGACTATCAAATATTTGCGTTGCCAGCTAAATTCGCTGACTCAAATGGCGAATTGCCCGGAGATTTTGTTATTACTTTTAGACGTGTTTATTTGTCTCGATGAAAATGGCTCGGATATGGCTCGGGGTATTTAAATCATTTTTAAAACTGATCGGAAACTGTCGAGACGCCAAGTTATCTAACTCCACATCGGCTTGAACCTGCTTCGCACTTCAAGATCCAACATGCCAAGGCCGTTGGCAAACCCTTTCGAAAATGAGTGAAGTATTTAACACTCATTTGGCCCAGAGATGCACTGAACCAGCGACGTGGTGTGATCTTTAGACCCAGCCAGCTCGCTGGCAATTAGATGTAATTATTCTATGCAATATGTGCCGCATATGTATAAAGTTTTTTTTTTCATTTCGATTTTGGCGCGTGACAATTGCGGGTGGGCCTCAAACCGAGAAATCGGCTTACTCGAGAGCTGGGGAGCCAGCCCCCAAAGTAGATTAAATTGGCCCAAGCAGAACTGACTGAATCGAAAATACGACGAGCCCAGAGCCGAAGCTTTGGCGCTCGCTTTTGAACCGAAGCGGTTTCGAATTTGAAGTTTTTAAACCGTCAACTAAGCTCGCTGCGAATTTAGTGGCGAACGAGCCAGCCAGTCGACCAGACACACGAGCGCGAGTTTGAAATCGAAAACCTGGCCCAAACTGAAATTCAAAACCGTCGAAACCAAACAGCAGCGATCGCAGATTGCAACGAGCGTGGGCCGCAATCGGAAGTGTAAATATTTGGAAAATAAACAAAAAGCGCAGCAGCCGGAGCTGCAACTAATTGAAAGCCTAACCCGGCTAATTGCCAATAATGAGGATTGCCGAAATTGGCAGCAGCTGAGATAATAGATAATTCGGAAAATCTTGTGCGTGTGTACGGAGCCGTGAAAAGCCAACGGCAAATAAATTGCAAATTAAATCGGGAAAATTAATAACAAGACGAAAGCAGCGAAGGATCACCATGAAATCGTGGCTGGTAAGTGGCCTTTAGTTGTAATCAGCGATAAGTTGTGTACAAGAGTAGTGTTTGGTGTGCGAAACATAAAATCGGCAACAGTTCGTCGTGATAGGGATCAAAAAATAAAAATAAAGGGAACACAAGCCAAGGGTAACTAGTTTTCCTCCGTCTTGACCTCGTCGCAGCGGTTCTTGTTCTTCAGCAGATAGGTGGCCAAGTAGCTGACCGGATCACTGGGGCGATCCCGGGCCAAAGCCTGCAGTCCGTGCAGCAAAATGGGGGCCACCGTCTGGTCGAGGTACTGGCGAACCGGCATGGAGCTGGTGTCCGGACGCGGCTTCTGGCAGGCGGCGAACGCATTGATGCCCTCCAACGATTGCTGCGAGTTGGAGTCGTTCTTGGCCACATCTCCGCCGCCATTGACTTCCAGCTCTCCTGGGGAAAACGGCATTGTTGGGCTGAGGGGTAAAATCAAAAATATTACTCCTTATTCGACAATTCACTTTTGTTTCGAAATATAGTATTTCATACTAGATTGTTTTGAAAGTTTAGCAAAATCGTGTTGCTGTACTTTTCTCACCTTTATTTAAAAAATATATAAATTTTCGTTTTTTTTTGGTTTTTTTTTTATTTGAACAGAGTTCTAACTGCTTTGAATGTTGTCTTGAAAATGATGTGCCTATAGGATTTACTTACACAAGCTACCAAAGCAAAAGTCATGGCATGCTAAGTGACAGCTAAAAAAAAGATGGTTACACTGAAAATACCTTAATATCGATATTATTACAAAATATTAAGGATATTCCCATGTTAAGTGTGCAGTTAAGAAGTAGGTCGTGTTTAGATATTTAGAGAATGCAGTTTTGTTTTGTGGTCACCACATCATTTTCTATTGAGTGCCTTCGATGATGTCACCCAGAGCTTTCCCATCACTTTGTCGCCGGCTTCGGCTCGAAATTCAATCACCCTTAGTCGGGTCGTAAATCAGTCCATACTTCCCATAGATAACCGCCTGACCTCGACCCAAAATTTATGTGAAGCGCTTAAGATTTAGGAGCAGCGTTCGGTTTGCTTTGCGGGTTTGGCCAAACACAAAGTCGGGGGGGAATTAGCCGCAGCAATTATCTCCTAAGTGGCTACCAAGTAGCCCCCACTAATTAAGCTAAAGGGGACCAAGTGCAATGCCCATAAATTTACGTGCCCCCCAATCTGCAAACTTGATTACAAAATGCCCCAGCTGGCTGTGGGGCAACCCTTGATCGGTGGGGTGCCATAATCCAGTCGTCGTCAGTCGACGGCGATGTAAACTTGTTCTGAGAGTCGTAGAATCGGTGTAGAATCGCCTGCTAAATTGTTTGCTTATGTTTGGCAACACTTTTAAACTTAATTGCCACCTGTAAATCACACAAATCTGCACGCCATCTCACTCGCACCTTCCTCTATAGATTTGTCGCTGCTTTTTTATGCGAAATTTATTGAATAATTCATGGGAAGTGATTAGCACATATTTCGCTGCGAGAAACCAGAAACCTGTAGTTTTTGACCCATATTTTAGATAATTTTCGCCAGAAATTTGAATACGAATAGAAGCCGGGTCAGAAAACAAATACAGTGGGGGGTAACACTATATGTTCCTTAACTGTTTTCAAAGGCCTCAATCATTCGGTTTCCACAAAAATCGTGCATTACACGGATGATGGAGGCTTCCCCAGATATCGATCGGCGAAGAGAAGCTAGAGAAGTGAAGAGCACGCCAAAGGTCACTGGCATCTTATGATGATCATAATGATGATGATGACGCAGACGATTATGTGCTATTCAGATACATCGCACTCCAACTCAGTCGGCGTATCTTGTATCTTTGTATCTTCGTTGAAGTGGGCAGCAGCACGTGGGCCTAACATTTGGTTAGTTGTGAAGGGAACTGAGAAAAGGGCCAACTGCAGCCCACAATTGCGCAAATCTCGAGGGAAGAAGAAAAAGATAGCGATAGGTAAAAGAAAGAGACCGAGCTTAGTATATGCAAATCAGTTTGAGCGGCGTCAAAAACCAAAACACACGAAACAGAAAGATACAAAAACAGTGTATTTTTGAAAATACTCTGGAATCGAACATATAAATACCCTAAATCAATATTAAATTATAATTAAATAATTTACATTTTTAATATATATAATAAATTATAAATTAATGCTGCATACACTACTACAATTCAACAAACACCAAAATCAAAATGTTTGTACACAGTACTGGAAGAAATACAACGTACATTAATAACAATGTAGAAATGTATAATTAAGTAATAAATATCCGCTGTTTATGGGCCTGAGTTTCTCTATCCCTTTTGTTACAAAGTGGCTCATGAATATATCACACCCCATTCTAGGGCACTCAAAGAAAACAAAAACAGAGCACAGCTGAATTAGAGCAACTGAATTAATTAGCGCAGTGGAATCACTTGCCACATTTTACTTTTATTATTTATGCGACCTTGAGGGAGATAGCCTGGTCCAAAAAAAAAAAAAAAACGAGGGAGCTGGCGGAGTGACAAAAATAAATTCAAATTGCCTTTGCCATTTTGTCTCGCACTTTTCTTCGCTTTGGATACCTTAAAGGTAAACTCGAAACATAAAACAGATTAGTTGCCCTATGATAATTATGCAAGACGCTCCTAGATGGATTGATATATGGGCGTCCGATTTCTGTTTCTCATGTTTTTCATTTCACAATTACCCATTATTAAATATCATTTCAAATGGAACCGCCCCTGCCGGCGGCTAATTCGCGTTTTGTTTTTCTGCATTTCACGCATAAATTATTTGGCCATAAACTGTTTTGGCCACAGTCGATCGATGATGCTGCAACTTTTTTTTTGGCCACATTCCGAGATATCGTTTTATTCCAGACGCTGACCCAATTCCTTTTCTTCGTCCAGAGGAGGTGGCTAATTTACTTGGCCACTCGACTGAATTCTATCACGGTTCACACGCCGTAGAATTTTGCACTGTTTTTTTTAATGGCCTTCTTAACAAATTAGCAACAGCTGCTGTTTTGCAGTCGAATGGGAAGCGGATCCAAATGCGGTCACAGCCATAAGTGGCGGGTCACCTCAGCAGTGAGAAGTGAGTGATGTGGGAAGATGTTCTGGGTGAGACTCAGCGGCAATTAATCCATTAGGTCACCCATGAGAGTACGGGTAATAAACGTTTCAATTTTAGTGGCCACTTTCTGGATAAACTACATATAATTATATAGAATATTTCGTTTCGTAATAAATCGAATTCATAGTTACAACTACAAAAGTTCCAAAGTATCTTATTTTGAACTGCAACTGCATTTGTCAATGTGACAGCATGCTACGGATATAATTATTTAAATTTCCATAGGGTGTTGGCCTGGAATCCTTCGGCTCACAATTCCATTTCCTTGTCACACTTCTGTCTGCAACGCCCCGAATTTTCGACTGCGCATAAAGCTATCTGGCTATCTGACAGTTCGCAGTTGTTAGAGTGCAAACGAGGCAACCACGCTCGCAGGCAGCGACAATCAGAGGCACTTTTGCCCACACAAAAACTGACAGCCAGCGAGGAACAATGTCGCCAGTTGATCGGGGAGAATAAGAAATATATGCACAGATACCCAGCGTATAATATGAGTAAGTCCCACGCATGGGACACCAGTTGAATGCCAGATGAGGGAGCTGCAGAGGGGCTATAGATGCTAATCAATCCGCTTGGCATCGAAAGTATGCCAAAGTCAGTCGGCTTGCCTGGCCTGGCCCTTTTTCACATTTTCCCAACCCAGTGGCAATGGAAATTTCACACGGCAAAAAACTATCAGCAGATTCGGTATCAAATTGCAAATAAATGAAAATATATATGTTTTATTTTAGTATGTATTTCTTTCAAGTGCATCGGTTCGAAAGTAAAACACAAAACAATTATCACACATAGCTGGCATTTTTGCATATACCGCTGACACAGATGGCGCCCGAACAGGGACAGGTGGCTGCCAAAAAATGCGGCTTTTCCCACACAGCAGCTAAACGCTTTCCGCCGGGGTTCATTTACACGCAGCGCGCAAAACAGAGTCGAATTCAGCGCCGGCAATTACTATGATTAATTTCGCTTGATATGTGCATCGGGCTCTTGGGACTCTTGGCTTTTCGGAGGCCCAGCTCAGGCGCAATTATGAAATACGGCTAAGCGTTTGGTGGGGGCTTTTGAGAAAGAAGCCAGGCTAGGTGGTGTTTGGTTGCATGCCCGCACGCTGACAATGAAAATTGGGCGAAGGAAGGGGCTGGGTGGGGAGAAACAGCAGTTTATACAACACGAAATTAAAACACGAGCGAGCAATGAACAACTGCCTGCATTGGCCCATGTCGAAGTAAGTCGAAGAAGTCGGATCGAAGTCGCAGCTGAGCTGAAAATTAATGCGATAGCAATGTGCTCGTGCAGCTTTCACTCTCTTTTGGGGCCGAATGTCAGCCGGCTGGGGTATTTTTATTCCATTTGCTTCGCTTTTTTTGGCCACCGTTTCTGGGGCTCAGATTGGGTCGTCCATAGCCGCCCAATTGGAGCAGACGAGGAGCAGCACAGCTCCCACAGCTGCCAACCGCCAACTGCCAAGTGCCAAGTGCAGTGCCAAATTGCGGAAACATTTTTGGCGACGAAGCGCGAAGCGACGCGCAAAAAAGCCAACGCGCAAAACAAAAGACTTAAGACACGAACTGGCCGAGATGGCTGGATGAATCAACAGCTGGCGGCGCCGTTTGGTGCCACATCAGGTGGATTTTCCACTTGGTTAGCGGGCCACACTTTTCCTCTCCATCAACTCCCCGCCACCAGATGTCGACCTTCATCATGGGGCATTACCCAACGCCGATCAACTCAAAGAAACTCCACTCCGCTTAGTTAGTTCCACTCTTTCACGCCTCGGCAAATTGGGCGCAGCCCAGTCGGAAGATCGGAAGGCGCCCAGAACAGACGCTGTCTGGCTCAGGTTCTTGTTGTGCAACTGATTTATTGGGCAACTTATCTATCGTAGATTCTTAAAAGCAAAGAGTCTTCTCAGCTAATATTTTAATATATGAAATATGCTAATAATAATGAGCTCATTGCGTAATTGCTCATAAAACTATATTATCTGCACTCCGCCCAAAATCTATAAAAAAATGCATAAGCTACGAAACATAAATTTCATTTTATACGACTAGTTACGATTTCCAATTATAGTCAGCTCTACAATCAATTGTGGGTGCTATGTAGAGCTGAAAAAAACATTAAACTAAAGTAAAGCCAACTTGTTTACTGCGCTTTTCATTCTCGTTATGCAACCGTGTAACTCATTATGCAATTTTAATAATTGTGTCAACTGAACAAAAGTGAAATGTGTCGGAAGTGTCGCCTGGTGGAAAACTTTTGGCGCCGCTTCGGTTGCCAGCTGTTAAGTTCATAGCTCTGCCCCTGAGTTGTCCGCCCACGTTCGTCGCTTCTGGATGACCTTGCCGCTTTGGGGCGGCACACATAACCCATATGCATATGACCATTTGTGCCTCAATAATTGTTTATGGCTCTCGATGATGAACATTTGTTTTGACAGTCGCCCAATGCATGTCAATTGCATGATTATCGCTTAATTATCAATTCCATTCTGGTGCTTTGCGTTTTGTGTGTTCCGTTCTGTTTCGTTTCGCTTCGTTCTATGCGTGACTATTGGGGATTTCACACGTCGCATCCACTTTTCAAATTACAACACCCATCCACGCAACACTCACTCGAATAATCGAGTTATCACACCGCGAGTGCCGCAAATATGGAGAGCAGCAGCTTTAAAATGATGCAATAAATTGCAGTGCAAAATGTGGTTAAAGCGGGTTTAAATGAGTGCGGGTTATGCCAAGAATGTAAGCGAATCGAATTAGGAATACTTCGTAATTTCTAAAGAAATAGTTATATGATATTGATATAATTTTCAAGATCTTCAGTAGAATAGCTTGGATGTGGAATTTGAAGAAATATATCTTTAACTATTACTAGTTTCATCGAAACGCAGTGTATGATGATTCCATCAAATCGATCTACTAATATGATTCAGTAAAAGTGAGATCCGATTCAAGTTGCACATTCTTTGCGTGCAGTTGACTGATAAATTCTATAAATAGAGATTAGCAACAGGCAGCAGCTGTCTGGTAGAGAACTGGGTTACTTAGGGGCTGTAAATCAACTATCGGTAGTGGTTCGGATCGGATGAAGTGCCTCTGAATGGGACAAACAAGACAGGCAGCTTGCTGCGTGGTCGCCTTCGTTGGTTATTCAATTCAGGGGCGGGTTCTGGGAGCCCACACTCTTGACTTGGCCATAGTTGGAGCCTGGCCCAAAGGCATGGCTGCTGATCGTAGACACCATTAAGTGGATTGTATAACTGCTTACAATGTTCCTATATATTTTATGTACTGTTTTTGTTTGGTGGGGCCTCCAAGACAAACAGGAAATGCCGCAGCCAAAAAATCGTTGACCGAAAAAGGCAAGCACTTTTTTGTTGGCTTTTACTCTTTTAGTTTTTTGTTGTTTAGTTTTTTTTTTCGATTTTTTGCAAGTTACGAAAAGTCAAACAACTAACGAAATTTAATACAATTTTTTACGGCAGATTGTTGTTGTTTGTCAGCTGCTTCCCACCGCCAAAAATCTGTGGACTTTGCTCGAAATCTGACAGCGAGCTGTCAGTCAGAATTCCAATTCCCCTCCGATTTGCCCCTTGCGAAATACCCGAGTGGGTGTTTTCTATCCGTGAGGCACTCAAATATCTTTCGGCTGCTCTTAGTGTAATTCAATAGTCGTTGGCGGGTCGCATTCTTGGAATTGATTGTGCCTAATGAAATGTTTCATTAGCGGAATATAGGGTTTCATGTTTTGCGCGGCTGCAGTGTTTGTGGAATTTGAGCAATTAGAAATTATTACCTGCTTCGGTTAGCAGCTGACGGAGCTTAACAAGATTATTGACACAGCTTATTGACACGCTGTTTGTGACTTGTTATTATTTCATAAAATTTTGACAATAATATAAAAGTCCCCGCTCAGTGTGAAGTAATTTCAGTTTTTATATCTTACTTTAATAGCTTAATCACAAAATTAATTGACACCGTCATATACTTTTTAAGATCTCCAAGCTTGTGTCCTAAGTCTTTTGTTTAAGCTTTGACTAGTATATATTATATAATAGAATGAATTTGCTGTATAAAATGCAGATATAATATTATTGATCAAATATCATACATAAATATATGTACTAGTGCGGGGGACACAGCTTTAATGATTCACCGTTGTTGTTCTTAAACTCTGTAAGTTCGTGTCTTGAGTCTTTTGATATTAGCTGGAACTGGATTTTCCATTTTTGGAAATCTGTTTTCGATTTCATTGATTATTACGAAAAATATTATTTGTCAAGATTTTACTTAGAAATCCAAAACGGCGCTAAATATGAATCAGCATAGTTTTTCCTCATAACATGTAAACAAATATTTTCTGTGGGTTTTCCGGCCATCTGATTCACGCTACTTGTCTGGAAAATAATTTATTGAAAGCGGATTTGGCCACAACTTGGCCATGCTGGACATTCAAATCGCGCAACTGCAACATGAACTAAATTTTCCACAGCCGATTTCTGTGGGTTTTCATGCCACATGATTCACGGCATCCATCCCGCAGGCGGAAGCAGCCATCAGCCGCATAATCAAATTGAAAACGGGGAAATAGTCGAGTAGAAATCCATCACCACATGCACACTCCCCAGCGAGTATGCAAAAACACTCCCCGAAAAAATAAAATTAAAACCACCAAATCGGAACCAATCCAGCTGAGCCAAAACAAATACTATCCATGTGAGTCGGCTATGGGGATCGATTTGAAAGGCTATGGGCTTCATTAGCTCTTTGTTCGTGCCCAGAATGCAGGCAAAAATAAAGCATTAACATAAAATTGGAATTTTCCTTGCTTCATTTATCATCTCCGGTGGATTTGGAGCGAGCTGTGATCGTAATTGGAGTGGGTTTTAATTAAAAAGTGAACTGTGATCAGGCGAAGGTCACCAACAATGGGGAATTATGATTGCTTTGTTTCTAGCATTTTGCAGAATTCTTTGTTCAGCTCGGGTTTTTGGGGTCAGCTGAGCAATTTTGGGTTGCGTAAGTTACAAAAGAGGGGGGGTCCGAAGTGGGTGAAGAGGCTGCGGGGGCGAGATGGTTGCGCAACGGAAAGAAACTCTTTTTTTTATGTTTTGTTACCGTTTCGACAGGCAGCAGCAGCAACAACAAACGTCTGACAATAAAGTAAACAAAATTGCGCGCCAAGGAAAACGTGATTTTCCACTTTTGATCGCGCCCAAAAGGAGTTCGCCGCATCTCGGGCGATTCTCACGTAACCAAAGCCTCTGCGGCAACAACTCCAAATGTGCAACATATGTTGCAGAGTGGAGAGTCCCGGCAGCCAAGCTACCAACCGGTTGGCTTAAAACTGGCAGCTCGGGCTCCCAAATCGGGCCAGCAAATTTCATTCAGAGAGATGAAGCCCCGCTGGTGGCCACTTTTACTCTCGTTTTGGCCAAACACAGCGGAAACCGTCGCAATAATTTGCTCGCAATTTAATTCGTTGCGTTGGCCGATCAAATAAATCTCTATCTGCCCGCACGGAGCTTGTAGATACTTTTAGTTATGGGCACTGCGATTCAGACACGCGAATTTCTCACAAATAGACGCCAATTTGCTATAGTTTTTTCGGGGGTGTGGTTGGGAAACTGACAGAGTTTTGTTGGTACATTATGTCATTGGTTTTAGGTGGAAATTCAATTAGCTGTCATGGAAACAGTATAATGATTACTACCAAGAATTACTTAAATGCTAAATTTATAACAAGGATAGAATCAGTTATGACATATTATGTTTGGTATGCAATCTGAATATTACTTAAAAAATTTAATGTGGGAGTACAAAAAAAGTGTTTGGGAGGACTTACACTCTTGTGCTGACGTAATGCCTGTCTCCTTAATTTATGATTAATGGCCAAGTTTAGTCAGATGACAGAGTCATAAATCAATGATATATTATGCACATATCTTACAAAGGTGGGGCGAATAAAGTTCCCCCCTTAAGGAAAGTTCATTCTTCGCGGTTCAATTATTTTGATTATTCTGAAAAGTGTCCCAGCAACAATTAATTAAAGCGCCATAAATTGCGTCGAGCCAAGACGTACATATAGTATCGCCCCAAACGAGCACGAAATTATAATAAAAATGTCAGCGGCTGCCGAAATTAGCCAGTAAACTTGGCTCATAGCCGCTCCACCCACATCGAAACCCCCTCCGCCTTTTTTAGCCCATGGAAATTTATGACGGAATGCTAAAGTAATTGAAGCGTAAATGATTAAACGTGCGGGTGGCTCATACATTAGAATAATTGCCAGAAGTATTATTATTCGAGCTCCAACCTTAACCATGAGCGCGGGCAAGTCGGCCATAATGCCAATCCCAAGTAAAACCAAATCGAGTCATCTGCATTACACATACGCCACGTGAACCGGTTCGATTGATGATGGTTGGCTGATGTGGTTATCTATTCAGCTGCTACTGGTGGCGATGTTGATGCCGTGGAAAACACTTTCACATACTGCATTTCCGCACGCGCTTGCTGAAATGTTGCACAACCGCATCTCGTGCCATTGATTCCTCTCTGACCAGTGTCACCTTGACTCTGAAACATGCCACACACTGGGAGAAATATCTGGTAATGAATTTTATTTGCGGTGCTTACTCAAAATTAATGGCGGGAAATCACAATGATACTAAATACTTGTTGGTACACATAAACCAAATATCATTTTCCCCACTGGACATGAGTTGCCCCACCGGAAAGCCGCCAATGGATAGAGGACTGCCTGCTTTGGTTTGGGGCAGCTGCCGGCGGATGTGATTAGTGACCAATCCTCGATACATTACCCCCCCATAAAAACTATGATCGTAACTCATCGAAACTTTCCTTTCAGCTGGCTCTGGTGGCCCTGGCAGCAGTTGTAACTGGCAGCCAGACTCCCAGTGCGAATCAATACCATATCCAGACGGACGAGGGACCGGAGCGCTACTTCCGCTTCCAAACGGACAGCGGACAGTTCCGCAAGGAGAAGCGGCTGCAGGATGGCACAGTCATCGGTGAGTGATCAACGATGTCTATAGTGGGAAAGTACATTGAACTAATTGATTACTGAGTTTGATTTCGACAGGAACTGAGGCCTGGATCGATGCGGCGGGTTATCTGCGACAGAAGGACTACATCGCCGATAAGCAGGGATACAGGATACTGAAGTCCAAGACCATCTACGTGGGCCTAGGAAGGGCTGTTGAGGTAGAACTCGACTTTCAAATGAAAGAATTACTTAACTAAATATTGTTTCCCAGGACGCCATCAAATCCACCAAGGCGGCGCCAGCTCAATCGGGTGTCCTAGTGCATGGCGGCTCCTCGGGATCTTCGGCCAACAGTCTGGGCAGCTATCGGCGTCCCAGCTATGGTTACATTTCCAGCACCACGTCCACTACCACTCCTGCTCCATATCCGCCACCAGCTCTACTGGACGTCGAGGACTCAGGCGCAGGCAAGCTCAATTACTTGCCACCCGAACAAGCGGCCAAGATTGAGCCACAATCACAGCTCGGATTCGATCACTATCCGGATGAGTTGCCACGGGCGAGGGATCAGCTATTGTCGCCTCTTCCAGCCACACCTCTGAGTCCTCTGGTGGACATCCATTCCAATGGTGACCCTGTCCAGGACTTGGAACTGAATGCCATCAATGTGTACGACGCTGAAGCGGATCGGGCCTTCGGTCACGGGCAATTTGGATCGGTCATAAGTTCCACTACGGCCAGACCTCCATCGCTGGATATGCTACCACCACTGAGTGCCCACAGGCGTCGTCTGCGTCCGCGTCCGACTCCAGCTCCCGTAGCCATTGTTTCCAGCACACCAGCACCCATTTCTGGTGCTGATTTGTATGGCTACTCCGCGCCACAGCCATTCGCTGCCCCTGCCTATCAATTCGCTCCGCCAGCCACGTCCTCCACCACGGGATATGGCTACTATCCGCCTCCGCAGTCCCCAGTGGATGTGAACTCCCTGGAGGCGGCGCTTCTTCCGCCCCTGCCATCCAGCTCACACCGAAGACGCCTGCGTCCAAGGCCAGTCCAGAGTAATCACCTCGATGGGTTGGCCGCCTCCGAATACGATGGCGTGGGAGTGACCCGCAATGGATTCCGCTATGTGCTGCCCAAGCAGTACCACGAGGAGGAAACGAATCCGTCGGACGGAAAGCGAGCGGGCAGCTTTGGCTACGTGGATCCCTTCGGAATCCGGCGGGTGGTGTACTATAACGCAGCTCCCGGCAGGGGATTCGTCCATCGGAATAACAACCAGTTTGTGGGCGCCAATGGAGCGCCATACGATTCACCGGGTCCGGCGCAGCTGGTCAACGAATAGATAGTAGAGAATAGGATCATTCATGGAGATTAGTGTGGGTCGATTTATTGGGTTATTCAAAAAGTTATGGGGTTAGGAATCTAATAAATCTGGGTAATTTGTATTCTTCCAAAAGATTTTCCTATAAAGCTAGAAATGAAATCCACATAGTGAAATTAATATAATATTTATGTCATGTGATAAATTTTAAATGGATGCTCAGTATTTAATCAAATTGATATTTCGAAGCTAGACCTATAAGTTAGGTTCTAAAGATTTGTCCAAGTAAGTCCACCCACGCAAGCCGGGTAAATCGACCCACTCTAATGAAGGTGCTGCACGTATCCCGAATCCCGACTCACTCAACGAGGCACCAAAACTAACCGTAGAACCTCAACCAAGGGGAATCCCCCACTTACGATTAACCTGTACATATAACCACGCTTAAAGCTTTCCATTCTCAAGGTCCCACTCTTTTTTTTCTCTACTGCACGCACACACACAAAGAAAACGACATCTGTGTTAATTAATTTAATGCTTAATCACATCCAAATGTAACATAATTTATATATCGAAACACTGTGCAATTAGCGCTTAGAATAAGTTCATTAGGGGTACTCACTGCCGCACACGAAATTTATATTGTGTAAGTGATTGGGGAGAAATCGATTCACGTATTAATCTTGCCATATTAACAAAAAGTAAATTAATAAAACTCTCTGTTCATCACTTGGAACTCCCCATTCTGCCCCTTAGCGTAATTTATAAATAAACAATAAAAATAACTATAGCCGTTTTTTGGCCAATAGCTGTTCATTTCCGAGGAATGAATACCCGTTGCCTAAAAACCTTAGCCATGTATTGCGAAAAATGTTATTGTTAAGCAGTTTAAAGACAATAAAAAAAGTATTTAAATTATAAATATTTATCGTATTTTATTTATTGCTGAGTAAGTCTATGCCTAAAACTTCACTCAGTTGCTAACGTTTTTAACCGATTCCCCATAATTCCACTGATATCGAGGGAAAACAAATCCGATTGAAACCTTATCGGCTCGACAAACACATTAACCGGTCAATCTTATCGGGTGATGACACCCAAACAACCCACAAAGGTGACTCAGTAGTGAAAAGTAATTGCAGCAATGAGGGCCTTGTTTCTACTCCCGGTGTTCATGCTTTTGGGCACGTTTTGCTCCCTGGAGGCGGCAAATATCCTGTGCTTGGTGAGCACGGCCAAGCACAACAATCCCAGCTGGTCGAAGCCCCTTTTCGACGCCCTCTTGGCCAATGGTCATAACCTACTGGTCATCAGTACAGCCCCCAATCCGGAGCCAAAGAAGCAAGTGGACGGTCTAGTGTACTTCCATTTGCCCAACGAATACGATGTGATGAAGAGGCACTTCCTCCATGAGGAACCGCGCGAGTACAAGAATATGGTGACCCTCAATCAACTGCTGGTGTGGTACGAGGTCCTCTTGGGCAGCTGCCGTGCTCTCCTCAACTCGGATACCATGAGCAGCAAGATGCCAGAGCTGCGCGCCGAACTGTGCATGGAATATGATCTGATCATTACGGATGTCACCCAAGGCATTGAGTGCTTCATGGATTTGGTGTCCGGCTGGCGTTCCAAGCCAGTTCTTGGCTTGAGTGCTGGTAAGCTCACCCCAGACCTTATGTCCCTACTCCGAGCGGAAAACACCATAAATGCGGCCCGGATTCCGCACTATATTAGCCCAGTTCCCAAGAATATGGGCTTCTGGAACAGACTTCACAACCACATCATGTACTATGCAGAGCCACTGTGAGTTCAGAAATCATCTACTACTATTCCCAATGATCATACTGTCCCAATCACTAGGATTCACTTAGTGGTCACTCGTCCTGTTCTTAGTCAACTAATGAAGGCGGAAAAAGGTTTCCCCAATCTGCAAATAGTGCTCCTAAATACCCATCCAACCTTGGATTATGTTCAGAACCTTCCGCCCGGAGTCATCGAAGTGGGTGGTCTCCACATCAAGAAGCAGACCAGTCCTCTGCCCGCGTATATACAAGAATTCACGGATAAGTTCGTCGACGGCATCGTGTACATCAATATGCCCTATATTGAGTATATGAATGGCCAGGGATTGAAGGCTATGTATACGATGATTCATGACAATCCCAGTGTTGCCTTTATATGGAATGTGGAGCAACTAGAGCAGTTGCCGGCCAAGAAACCCAATCTGTTGACGCTCCATGTGAATCAATCACTACAGCAAGACATCTTGGGTAGGTTTTGTATTTTTCACGTCTTAAGAAGAATTAGAAACATACTTTTGTTTATGACAATCAGCTATGCGGGACGTCAAGGGGTTCCTGAATCATGGAGATAGCTTCAGTCTTCAGGAGGCGATTCACTATGGAGTGCCCGTCGTCGTGCTTCCCCTTAAACTAGAGGAATTTAATGTGAGTTTGTTTGGTATTTTAATTATCTTAAATCACATTACATTTAACTTTATCCTGCAGAACGCCCAACGTGTAATGGAACGCAACTTGGGAGTGATGCTTAAGGCCAAGGAATTCAACCAAACCTCCCTGTCGGATGCCCTCACGCGAATCCTGGATGAGGAACGTTTCACAAGTGCCCTCTACCAGGCCCAGTTGAAGTTCCGGACCCGTCCACAATCCGCCCTGGAATTGGCTGTATGGCATGTGGAACAACTTATCGCCGAACCACGACTATTTAAACATTTCGCACAAACTGAGGCGTTAGCCCAAAATTTCTGCGTGGCCAATTCCCTAGATGTCCTGACCGTGCCTCTCATTGTTCTCCTGGCTGCGGTGGTATCTTTGGCCAACTTGGTCTACGTCTTACACACTGGAGGATCCAAAGGTCAACGTTCTTTCGAAAAAACAGTACCCAAAAAACCTAAGAAGTCAAAGAAGAGCTCCAAGTCGGATAAGGTACCAATGAATGTAACACTCAAACTAGAAACCACCGAATTAATCGAAGATCTAAATGATGAGATTCTCGAGGGTGAGGAGCAACTGCTCAAAGGGGAAGAAAAGCCCCTCGAGGTGAAGAAAGAAGACTAAATGTTTGCTCATGTACCAAAAAAGACTGCGAATAAATAATTGTAACGATCTCCGCAACATCAATTCATTAATTTGGCAAAGCCCATTTCAGGTATTTTGACCTACATCTTAATATAATATGGCAAAATTTCATATTTGGAGAAAACTCAATTAAAATGCAAATCAAACATGAGGTATAGCTATATGCTTGGGGTCTATTCCCCTCTTTGTTTAAACTTTTTAGCTAGATCAATAAAAACGTACAGCCGAAAAGTATACCTTTCTTTTTAAGAATATACTATTCCCATTTTGGCTCTCTTAATTCAAAGAGCGAAAATATCTCAAATAAATCCCCTCAGGTAGGTAGATTCACCACAGGTAGGCACAACTTCGATCCCAGAGTGCGTTTAATGCCTTTTTCCAAAATGCTGAGCCGGCAATAAAACCCTCAGACCCACGTAGACTCCAGTGCATTTCGAGAATTTGCCGCGAAAAGACCAGAGATTCGACGAAAAATGCTGACCAAACTGTTAAAGATTAGCTGCACCTCGAGGCAGTGCACCTTTGCCAAGCCGTATCAGGCGATTCCAGGACCACGAGGGCCCTTTGGAATGGGTAACCTATACAACTACCTGCCCGGAATCGGATCCTATTCCTGGCTAAGGTTGCACCAAGCCGGACAGGATAAGTATGAGAAATATGGCGCAATTGTGAGGGAAACTATAATTCCTGGGCAGGATATCGTCTGGTTGTACGATCCCAAGGACATAGCTTCGCTGCTCAACGAGCGGGACTGTCCGCAGAGAAGAAGTCACCTGGCACTGGCCCAATATCGCAAAAGTCGACCGGATGTCTATAAAACCACCGGCTTGCTGCCCACCAATGGTCCGGAATGGTGGCGTATACGTGCCCAGGTGCAAAAGGAGCTGAGTGCTCCAAAGAGTGTGCGCAACTTCGTTCGCCAAGTGGATGGAGTCACCAAGGAGTTCATTCGATTTCTACAAGAGTCTCGCGATGGTGGTGCCATTGATATGCTGCCCAAGCTCACCAGATTGAATTTGGAATGTGAGTAGATCTGAATTGGAAATGGTGAATGTGGCAATTTTCGGTAGATTTCATTTTCTTGAATTTCATGAAGTTCTTAGTTATCTTGCTTGGATATATTAGTTTAATTGCAAAGAAAACATAAATTTGTAGTCAAATGATCACTTTCTTTTCAGTAACCTGTCTGCTTACCTTTGGAGCCCGTCTGCAGTCTTTTACTGCCCAAGAACAAGCTCCCAAATCCCGATCCACCCGCTTGATGGATGCGGCAGAGACCACCAATAGCTGCATCCTGCCCACAGATCAGGGCCTCCAGCTGTGGCGATTCCTGGACACACCTAGCTTTCGAAAACTAAGCCAGGCCCAATCATATATGGAGGGTGTGGCCCTGGAGTTAGTGGAGGAGAATGTTAGGAATGGTTCAGTGGGATCTTCACTGATCTCGGCTTATGTAAAAAATCCCGAGCTTGATCGCAGTGACGTGGTGGGCACTGCAGCAGATTTACTCTTGGCTGGCATCGATACCACCTCGTATGCCTCGGCATTTCTGCTCTATCACATAGCTCGAAATCCAGAGGTGCAGCAAAAACTGCACGAGGAGGCCAAGAGAGTGCTTCCGAGTGCCAAGGACGAGCTATCCATGGATGCCCTACGAACTGATATCACCTATACGAGGGCTGTCCTCAAGGAATCGCTTCGCTTGAATCCCATTGCCGTGGGCGTGGGCAGGATTCTTAATCAGGATGCGATCTTCAGTGGCTACTTTGTGCCAAAGGGGGTCAGTGTATAGACAAATATTTTATAATTATACATCTAAATGGTATAATCCCTTGCCAGACCACCGTGGTGACCCAAAACATGGTAGCCTGCCGGCTGGAGCAGCACTTTCAGGATCCGCTGCGCTTCCAACCAGATCGATGGCTCCAGCACCGTAGTGCCCTCAATCCCTATCTGGTCCTTCCCTTCGGTCACGGAATGCGGGCCTGCATTGCCCGCCGTTTGGCCGAGCAGAATATGCACATTTTGCTTCTCAGGGTGAGCTAACGGAAACAGATCAGCACTTTGCGGTCTCCAAAATAATGTCCAATTGTTTATTCCATGGAATCGATTTGCATTTTCAGCTGCTGCGTGAATACGAATTGGTTTGGAGCGGATCCGATGATGAGATGGGTGTGAAGACCCTGTTGATAAATAAACCCGATGCTCCAGTGCTGATCGATCTGCGATTGCGTAAGCAGTAGGTTATTAGGCATGAGTAGCCAGAGCACTAAGACTGAGATACCAGACTTGCGTCACGTTTAAATAATTCGTTTATTAATTATTTTAAATTAGCTCATAATTATAATTAGTGTAAATTATATATAACTAGACTTGCATTTAATGTGATTGAAAGGCTGTGGGTGTTTTGGTCTAAGTACTAAAGAGAACGACAAAAAGGCATTCGCCGAAAATTCATCCAAAGGGGTATACTAGATAGGGTTGCCAAATACTCGAACAACGGGCATGTGGGTTGTCATTCCACAGAAGATTGCTTATTTTGTTAACCAGATATTTTCTTCGAGTATTTTGTGCTTTCTTTTTGTATACATGGTTCCGGCATGACAACCCAGTTTTGGGGCTTTAGTGTGTAATTATGCTTGACTAAATATTCCAGTACAATGTTTAGTTAAATATATACTCGTAATGCAGTTCGTTTCTATATATGGCTCTATAAAAGTGGTCCGACCAATCCCCATCATTCCCTCCTACTCCCTTCCTGCCTTAAGCTCGACTCGAGTGAAAACCGCACATGTACAAACTATATAGACTACTACCTGTTTCGCTCTTGTCCAAGATCAAGTCAAAAATATATGTGTGTGAGGCTATATACTGCTATATACTGATACTCGTACGATACTAGTCTGATCTAACCTATAAGGACTTTGGTTGTTTGCCGCACTACACGCTAGGATGATTGGTGAAAAAATACATTCAGATATACACATACTGTCTTTCTACTATGTTCGAAAAATAATTGTATCTAGGACCTGTTATGTGTTTTCAGTTTCTCAGAGTTCTTTCGATTTCAAATCGTCAATCCAGGCGAGTTAAGAAATAATGATGTGTGATTTCTGTGACACTATCTATGTTTCCTGATAAATAATAATGCATTTTTTTTTTTTTGATTTGAAATCGAAGAGAACTTTGAGTAGAAAACAAAACACTCCTTAATCCTTCTGATCTGTGAGAAGACTTTTCCAGGAAGCGATTCAAGTCTTCTGCTCTGTGGCTATCGTTGAATATGTGTTCGATGAAGGATGAGATATGGGTGTGGATTCATGTTCTGCTGCATTCGATTAGTTTATAGCTCCAGCAGCAGAACCTCCTCATGCTAGAGGATGTTAAGCAGGGAGGAGTCCATCATCCGATCGTCGTACAAGCTCAGTGTCTTGCTGGCCCTGGCTTTCCGTACGGATGGTGGCACATCTCCCGGGGTCTTGACCCGCTCGCTGGGGTCCCTCAACCGCTCGCTGCTCCCCCGTCCGCTGAATACCTCACGGAATACCTCCAGACTGTGCTGACGACGCATTTGCTGCTCCGTCGGCGGACCCTGACCCGTGGTGGCCATCAGGGAGTTGGTGCGCAGGTGACCTGGTCTTCGCTTCGACGCCGGACGGGTGAGGGTCTGCAGTTCACTACCATGACTCTGGATGGAGTTATTGTTGGTGCTCCCGTTGATGTGCTTGATCAGGCTGCTGGACAGCGAGCGGGGTACAATGTGAGCCGGAGTTCCCGTCCGTTGCTCTGCACTCCTCAGCGGAACCGGCGGAGGTTTATCGAGGCGAGGACTAAGATCCAGGTTGTTCGGTCGTCGTAGAGCCGTCACCAGATTGGACTTCTCCTCGCCCAACTGCAACTGGCGACACAGCTCCTCGGCGTGCTCCTTGCGGAAAAGTTTCTTGTGGATCAGGGCTCTTACTCCATGCCATCCCCGGAGTTTTTGATCCGTGTTCTGCTGCTTGGGAAATCCCTGACCCAAGCTGGAATTGCCATTTCCACCTGTGCTGACAATCGTGTTCTTTTGCTGCTGGTGATGATGGCTGGCTATCAGCTCCTCCACACTCACATCATGCTCCAAGCAAGACAGTGAGTTCTCCTGAGGCTGTGTCTGGAAACTGTGCTTCTTGCTCCGCTCCACAAGAACCGGCGGAGTTCGCATTGTCAGAGGTGCCAGATTGCGCTCCTGGCAGGGATTCCTGCCCTGATACGGTTGCAATTGCTGTTGCGGGTAGCTCAGATGATTCTTCTCCCGTTCCAAGGCAGCTAGAGGTATCTGCTGATTGGGAGGTGGCTGTATAAGTCCCGTGGTGTCGGAGCTCATCTGGTGATGGACTGCAGCCGCCGTTGTCGTTGTGGCTATGATATTTATTCCCTGCAAAATAATTCATATATACAGTAACTATTGGAGTACACGCGAGTAATGATCTCACCTGTTCCGCATTTGGGCTGGCCACCAGATTGTTGGTATTCAGCAGTGGACTGGAAGGTTGAGCCTGTGCTCGTGGCCTTAATGTCGACATCTCCTGCATGCGCTCCTCGGCACACAGGGAGGTCAGCCTAGCATCCGCATCATGATCCCAACAGTCCTCGCAAGTATCCCGCACCACTTTGGCCGCTGCTCCTCCACCCCAACCTGTGGGAAATAAGGGACGCGCCTTGTGCCGCACCACCAACGCCTGCATTTGATCAAAGCTGGGATGGGAGCCCACCTCCTGCTCATAGGGAGCTTTATAGGGAGGTGTTGCTTGACCAGGGGCATAGAAATCCGAGCAGCGGGTAGCCACTTCCCACAGCACCAGGCCCAGGGCATAAACATCCATTTGCTTCAGCGAGGTTTCGCAGTCCCGCAGATTTACAGCTCCTTCCAGTAATTCCGGGGCCATGTAGCGAAGGGTGCCCACCTCATTGATGCTCTTCGTTTCCGCCATGGCCACCTCGCCCTTGTACTCGTACTTGGAGCCAAACACCTTGAGGGCGAAACCGAAATCGGCAATGCAACAGCTAAGATCAGCTTGGACCAACACATTCCTTGTGTTGATATCCCGATGAGCCACACAGGGCTTATGCTGATCCCCCAGTCGGAGTTCCGTGTGCAGGTGCGAGATTCCACGCGTGATGGACCGCAGCATTCCACAGCATTCGCTGAAGGTCAGGGTATTGGCTATCAACCAATCCTGGAGGCATCCGAGGGGAGCCAGAGATAGTACCAGCTGATACTCCATTCGACCGTCCATGGTGCAGCGTTCATCGTAGCCTTCAAAATGGAATAAAGTTTGTGTTGAGAATATATCTTAAGAAATTACCCAGGAACACTTACCGAAATAGCTCAACAGCGCAGGACACTCCATCAAAGGCAAGGCGTAGATGTTCCTCTCGTTCACATAGTACTGATGATGCTCTTCGGGATATATCTTTACCGCCACCTCCTGATCGTGGAGCAATCCCTTCATCACAGTTCCATACTTGCCGCTGCCCAGCATGCCGATCAAATTCATGTTGTCCACATTCCTGAGATTGGAACTGTAGCCAGGGCCCGATGGCGCCAGAGGAGACTCCTCGGGTTCCGGCTTCTCCTTGGCCGTGCGGCAGTATTGAACAGCCAGGAAGATGCCGATGGTGAGGGCTGTGAGTCCACCGGCAAGGCCCAGCATTGTACTGGCCAAAAAGGACTGGTGCTGTTTTTCTGTCGCCCGATTTGTGATCGAAGTCCGTCCCTCATTGGAGCCCAGTTCCAGAGGTGCTGGTTCGACCACGGCATACTGGGCATTGCACAATCCTCCCGAGCAGCAACAGTAGTACAAAGAACTGGTCTTCGAGGTGGGAGCCGAGCTGGTGCACTCCGACTGGCTGCAAATGGAAGTGCGATCCGTGTTGTCCTTCCAGCAACCTGGGTAAATTTAGTTATGACACAAAATTAAACAAAAAATCCCGTTCATGAACTCACCCTGCTTAACAACCCGCGCTCCATTGGCCGTCTGGTTCCAGATGGTGAAACAGAAAGTGTAGCCATCTGGGCAGGTGCGTCTATGTGGCTCGCTCGGAATCGGAGTGGACTCCACCTGCTGCTCCTGCAGCTCGCCACTAGAGTCCTGATCGCCATCATCATCGTGAAATGAGTTGTCATCCTCCTGGTAGCTCATACAGCTATACTGGCGATTGGGAACAGGTGCTAATCAAAAAAATATAAAAATTCCATTCATAAATATTCCATAGATAAGAAGACTTTGGAGTACTCACTTGCTCTGCCCAGCGAGATCAGGGCCAACAAAACATAGATAGCCCAATTCATGTCTGGAATCCTTTACAAAACCACCTTCAGTATGATTTACTCTGGATGCGTGTGACTGTCGGGTTCCTCGGCAATGTTACGGCATTTTGACCAACCAAAAGGAGCTAAAAGTTTATAAGTTTATAAATATTCTGTTCTGTATTTTCTGAATAAAAAGCATGTACACAGGAATTATCAATAGTCGGGCCACACTCGCACCCTTTCCAACCTCTGCTCCCCTCCACAAAAATCTCACATTCGGTTGGCGTATCAATCGACGATGACAATTCGCGGGCTCTGCGACTATATCAAGTCAACCGCCGATGATAATGGCCAGACCCAAATACTCGCACAGCTCCACAATCGAACACTACCGATCGCCAAGCGTCTCCATCAAAGTCTGTCTAGGCTGCGGGGACTGGGGGGATCAAATGGGGGAACCACAAGCACCCACCCACTCCAAGTCTCGAGGGAACGGTTGCACTTTGGAACCGATTTGGAACCAGGCGCCGCCAGAATGGGAATCATTTCAGTTGAGGCTCGATTGCAGCAGTGTGGAGCATCTAGATGGAACTGCGGGAAATATGTAAACTTGTGTACCCCTAACATTAATTTTATAGTATCTGCATGAACCACCACCACCTTCAATTTATCCCCCTTATCATCCATTAACTTGTACACCAACGAAAGGTACATATATGTACATATAAGCACGCATTCTTGAAAACACTCCACCCCACACTCGTTTCCCCCTGAATGCTGATTAGAAATTTTGCCGGCATTAATTATGTGGCTGGTTAAAGTTATTACGCTCCAATTATAGGATACGTTAGTGTGTCTTATACATATACCTATGTATGTACAAACTTGCAAATAATAATTTGTTTATACCTAGCTGGTAACAAATTTGCATCGGCGGCATTTGGGTTAATTGTGGGTGACGAGGCATGAAATTTAAACCAAGATAAGCATTTTATCAGACAGTTCAGGATAGACTTATCATGCGATTACGGCTATGGTTTATGGCATTTTCAATTCAAGAAATTCATACAGAAGAATCAAGAATGAAAGCAAAAGCGCGTATTATGCTGATTTCAAGCGCTCTATTAGGAATTTGTGTTTATAATTACAAATAAATCTAGCATTAAATTAATACTAGATTATTCCACCATGGAAGGTGACAACTCTGGTAGGGGTTGTTGAACTGTCTGCTTGTCTGAAACAGCTGACCAACAGCTGATACAATTATTCAGCAAGTTTTGCCGAAACGTGTTCGATTTTGTGGGATTGCCAGTCTTATTATCCAGCACGCTGTGAGTTACTTGTCAAATAGATATAGAATATAAAACTAACTATTTCATTCCACACTTGATTGTCATGAGTGGAGAACTTGTGTTCGTGTACTTTATTTTCTGGATTGCAGTGAATTTTATCGGCTTCGTTATTGTGCTAAACTATTTTGCAACTCTTCGGAAAGATGAATAAGATGGTATGTTGATGGTTAATTGTGTCCTGAGTGCATTCATATTCCATTTACCCCTTTTCATGCAGAACCCAAATCGTAGCAATAAGGATTCGGGCGCCACTGAGGTTTCCAACGCGAAGAAGGGTTTGCAAATGGATTCCGATTCATCAGAGCAGCCGAAAGATTACTATGATGGTTCAGATGAGAACGAGGACACATCACAAAACGAGGAGTCTGACTTATCATCGGGTTCCTCACAGGATTCGACAACTCAAAGCAGCGAGGACTCTGACTCATCATCAGGTTCTTCACAGGACTCTCCAGCTCCAGAAATACCAATACCAGAAGCCTTATTGAAGGTGGATCCAAATGATCAGCAGTCGGTTGTCAATGCAGTTGGGCTTTTGGTTAACAGGATCAACTCCCAACTGGATGCTATCCAGTCGAAAGTCTGCCCGAAATCACCACTTGATTTTGTCGGCCTCGTCCGCCAGAAGAAGCTTTGGAAGTTGCGTCAACGCGATAAAGCCCAGATGGATAAGTCCTCCGAATAGAATAATTTGCTCTTTTTTCATTTTCGTACAATATTTCTTGTATCATGATTTTAATAATGTTCAATTTATAGAGCAATTATAATTTCGAAGGGACGCTATTTCTGGCCTTTTTTTCTCCCATTTCGCTTCTGGGTTTCCTCTCCTTTCTCCACTTTCAGCAAATGCGCACATGAAGAGAACTCGAGAAGCCAGAGAGCGGTGTCTCTGGCGCGCCAAAACAGGTTCAACTGGCGCTGTCCCAAGTGCTCCGTGGAGTGGGCCGGAGGAGACCCCGCGGGCGAGGAGGCGGAACCCGCCGGCTGCTCTCGCACGATAGCCGACGGCGCCAGTTAATTGCAAATACTGCTCGATACCCTACACTTGTCAGGGTGTACCCAACCGGCCCTAAAACTATCGTGCACCAATAAATTTTCCTAATGCCTTCGTATTGAATCAGTTTTTAACACTATGTTTGTAACACTATGTTAGTTAATAGTTCATTTTATTACAGGGTATAAAACTGTCTTCAGGCTCACTTCCCCTTCGCTGTTAGTGTGTTTTGGGCCCCACCGTTTTGTTGTTCTTTGGGGCCTGATTAACTTTTTGCGTGCTGCGTGTGCATTTGTCCATGTCCCCATCCTCAGCCCCATCCGTGCCATTCGGGATACATCTTCGTGCTGCAGATGCATTTGGCAAAACTGCCGACAGTCGGTGTAAAAAACGATGTGGAAAATCAATGCAAAAACAAAAAAGTGCATGCAGTCGGAGGACAGTCGGAGGACAGTAAGAACAACAATGGCGAAGGGAATGTGAATGGGCATGGATTCGGAGGTCTCTTGTTGACTTCATTGCACACAGCAAACAAATGGGTTGTATGTTATTTTATAATTTATCCAAAATACGAATAATTTCAATAATTCCTACTATGTGTACTGTGAGCAGACAGAGTGTTTTCTGCCAGGGTGGGTGGCACACCCCAACCCGCCGTCTGCCCTTCGCTAGCCTGCGTATTTGTGTGTGTGTACTTGCGCAGAGTGGAGTAAAAAATTGATTTTTCCAAGACATTTTCCAGCATTGTTTGCGGAAAACACTTGCACTATTC
This sequence comes from Drosophila simulans, assembly GCF_016746395.2. Lineage (NCBI taxonomy): Eukaryota > Metazoa > Arthropoda > Insecta > Diptera > Drosophilidae > Drosophila > Drosophila simulans. The sequence continues at coordinate 4,020,442 of NC_052522.2, forward strand.
TGCACTAATTTCAACGCCAATTTGCGAGCAGCACTTACACTTAATTCAGGGCGCTACTGAAGCACTGCACTTGCACTTTAAGTTGTATTACTTATTTATTTATTTATTTTTTTAAATAAACCGAAAGAAGTTGCACACTCGTCGGAAAATTTATTATTGGGGCACCGGCGCCAGTCGCGTCTGCTCTGCGCTGCACGGCAGCTTTTTTTTATTTCTACGCTTTTTAGAGGCTTTTTTATGGCACTTTAAACAAGTTTGCCCGATAGGCGGGCCGTTCTGCCTTTCTGCCGTTTTGCCGTTTGACTTTTCACAGCGCGCCCACCTTCGCCCGCCGACTTTCGAGGAATGAATGCGGTGCGCTGCTCCGCTCAGCTATGCTCCCATTCGCGCTCTCCGCTCTTCTCTGCAGCCAAAGAAGAAGCGGCGTGCGCGTATTTACGAAGCTGCGTGGAATGGCAGAGGCTCCGATTGGAGCGAGAGTCGAGCAAACGAAAGAGAGCAAGGCATGGCGAGAGAGCGAAAGAGTTGAGCACTTGTTGAGCTTATTACTGTGCACTATAGGCTGAATGGTACCTTTTTGTGGCCAAAATTAATAACCTCAAAACGGAGAGAAATATTTAGTTTCTGTGCACCGTGAAAAAATATTACGTATACGCTACAATGGTCATTTATCCCAAAAAGTATGCTTTTGAACGAAAAGCGGAAGCTTTCCGATGATGTAATGATGAATCCAGGAGGACTGATAGAAGTTTAAAAGAATTTATTTCATTTACTTATGTTAATAAGTGGTCCTACTGCGGAACGGGGTGGGCAGGCAGCACCTGACCCACACACTCCCCGAATCCGATTCGCAGTCCGTGCTTTTCGCAGTGGCCACGGATGATGACCTCGTCAAAGTCCTGGAGGAATTTTCTGGTCTTGCCACCCGGAAGCTCCAAAGTTTTGGTGCCCTTCCAGCAGAGCTCTAAAAGTGATCCGTACGAGTCTGGAGTTTCACCGGAGATCGTTCCGGAGGCCATCAGATCACCTGGACGCAGATTGCAACCGGTGACTGTGTGATGAGCTATTTGCTGCAGTGGAGTCCAGTAAAGGTGCTTGAAATTCGACTTTGAGATAAGCGCTTCGTTTTGATCGGCAGCTGAAAAGGGGAAATTCGTGAATTAACGTAAAAAGTCTTCAACAGGGAAACTTACGTTTCAAAGACACCTCGAGGTTGATATCAAAGTTGAAGGGAATGTTCTGGCGCAGATAGGGAAGCACCTCCGGTTCCTGCGGAAAGTTGTCCAAGAGGAAGGGTTTCAGAGCAGCTGTGGGCACTACCCAAGGGGAGATGGTGGTTCCCAGATTCTTTGCGGTGAACGGTCCCAGTGGCACATACTCCCACTTCTGAATATCCCTGGCACTCCAGTCGTTCATCAGCGTGAAACCAAACACGTTCTTCCAGGCATCATCCACGCGGATGGGTTCACCCAGCTGATTGCCCTTACCGCCGATAAAGAATGCCATCTCTAGTTCGAAATCCAAAAGTTTGCAGGCTCCAAAGACGGGCTTCTCTGCCCCATCGGGAAACGTTTGACCAAGAGGACGACGGATGGGAGTACCGGAAACCACCACAGAACTTGCACGACCATGATAACCCACCGGCAGATGGCGCCAGTTGGGCATCAGAGCATTGTCAGGACCACGGAACATAATGCCCACATTGGTGGCATGGTGGATGGATGAGTAAAAGTCCGTATAGTCACCAATCTGTGCTGGCAGGTGCAGCTTGATCTCAGACTGAGGCACAATGGATCTGATATAAAGTTATAAATAAATTATTAACTATGAATAGTAGATTACTATAGTAAATCCGACTTACACCGCCTTCAAGTCCACATTGTGGTCCAGTTCTGAACCCTTCGTCAAAAGCTTTTGAGTCTGGCTCCTTACCACATCCCAAGCTTCGAAGTCCAATCCCATAAGCTCATTCAAAGTTTCGGCCTGCAGACTTTTCTGAACTTGGAAAGGATACAACTGCGAGACAGCTTTCAGGTCCAGGACATGTTCTCCAATGGCCACACAAATACGGTGAACTTTCTACGGACGGTAAGATGAAAATCACCATTTACGATATAAACATACGATATATGATATGAGGCCTTATCAGAACCTGGTTGCTGGGCTATTAAAGATTGGATTAGCATATTGTTTTCGTAAACAAACTAGTTTGTCTTGGATGATGTATGCAAATGCTATGCCCCAAAGCGGTTTCTGTTCTAAAGTTGATTTCTAGAACATGTGGAACGATCCAAAGTCACATGAAAACTGCTTCAACTGAAGAAAAACTTGAAAATATTACACGGGAAACAGGCTGAGTTAAAGGAACACTTGCTTTGCCTTTTACCACTTAAGTTATCTTTTACAACAGCAAGACCAATGTTTTAAAATCTCATAATACTATTAGATTTACTTTCAGTATGATATCACTCACATTGTTTTCGGTTGAGAAAACAGCGTAGGGTAGATTTTCCAGCGGAAAATCGCTGTTCGCTGGCACTGGCACAAAACTCTGGGACATTTTAAAAGCACTCAAAGTGGAAAACTTGGGCAGGTTGGTGCGAATCAATAAAGTGAAGCAGAGAAGCGGAAAAAACGTGCGCGGTGCCAGAGTGAGCTAGATAACAACTGAGGGATTTTCTATTCACGATCCGCCTTTTATAGGTGCTCAGACCACAAGATCTTTCGACTCTCTTAGCAAAACCAAGCCCCCAAAGGTAAAGAGAACCTTTAAGATAACGAAGAGAAACTTAAGTTGCGCTTTGGTTACTTTTATTTATTTTACCCATATATTCATATATATAATATATTCATTTGCATTTATATAGATGTTGGAATAATTCTTGTTTGGCATTGATTTGGATCTGCAAATACATATACATACATTAATTTATACATACATAAGATGAGCGTGGTGCTGGATAAACTTAGATAACACGCTTTAAAGTACTATAATTGTTGAATTTACTTTTTATGCCATTATTTTGTTACTTTTGCGGAATTGACAAACGAGTTTTGTGCACAGATAGAATGTAATATGTCTGATTGTGTTCTTTTCGTACAGGGACATTCCATTTCAACCTTTCTGAAACAACTAACTGATTAAAACTTAACTAAAATCTGAATTTTCCAACATTCGTAATTGAGCTTAATTGACTCCGGGCAATACATACATAAATACTTGTCAGCCATTTTGTGGAAACTAAACTCCAACTAATTCGATTATACGTATTCACGTCTCTATATATAGCACAGTTCGATACATGGACTAAATGGGATCTGCGGCACAGATACCCTCTCTTTGGTTTGACTATACAATTAACAAGCACAGGTCTCTTTCGATCTCGTTTTTATAAAGGTACGCATGGCCATAGATATGATATATTTCAAAAAACATTCTCTATTTGCAAACAAAGTGAAATCAACGAAGTGAACTAAGGTCCTCAACTGCTCTTCATCTCCTCCTGATATGTTAAGATAGCGTTCCAACAGTTTCTATATCGTATATATCATTATATCATCATAGTACTTTAGTGTGGGGCTGGGACTGTCATTCGATTTGGTGGTGCGTGTGTGGAGCGGTGGCTTCTATGCTCTGAATTCTATCGTTATTTTTCGATATACATATAGATATTCAAATATTACTTGTGGATTCTCCTCGCCGTCCATCGATTTAGATATAGTTGCCAACGAACGTAAAAGTGAAACGCCTCTATTATACATAGTACTTTTTTTTCCAACTCCGGGACGAACGGATAACGACGCTTAACGAATAACGGTCAACGGATAACAGAATGAGAAATCGTAAAGGAACATCTAGCAACACGTTATAGATACAAACAAATGTACATTCAACATTGAACTCTGATGACTACCGGGATACCCATCATCCCCGGCTCTCGGATCTCTGGGCTCTTCAGCCGGTCTCCTGATATGCTTTTACCTAAATGATACTTCTTGGTTGTGTGAGATCTACCATTACCAATCGAAGCCGAACCGAACCGATATGAGCCGAGCCAAGCCAGACTGAAACCCCTTACAAGTCGTCGCCCAGGCGATGGATCTCGTCCAGCATAAAGTCCACATCCGCCTCGTTGACCGCCGCCGACGAGATGATCGAGCGGAAGAAGTTGGGCCGGCGATCGTCGGGCTGGTAGCCCACCATCAGCGTTCCCTTCTGCATCATGCGGCCCTTGATGATGGGGCAGATCTGCAAGGATAATTGGAAAGCGTTTAGCACTATACACTATCCTTAACTTATGCTTAGATCTTAATGCATCCACGATCTTACCTTGCCCAGCTCCACCTCCTTCTTGGCATCGTGTGGCACTCCTCTCAGTCGCTTGGGCACGTACCAGAAGGAGACGTTGACGCACTCCGGCTCGAGGATCAGATGGAAGCGGTCGGACTGCTCGCGAATGCGCTTCAGCTGGTACTGGACCAGCTCCATGAGCCGGTCCTGCTGCTGCTCGAAGCCCTCGGTGCCCTTGGCCCGCCACTGGAGCCACAGCTTGAAGATGTCGTTGTGCCGGCCGCACTGGATCACCTTGTCGCCGGTGTCGTAGCTAATGTCGTACTGCTTGTCGGTCATGAAGAGATACTCCGCCGACATCTGGTTGCAGCTGATGAGCAGGCCCTGCGTGGAAGATGTAGATGTATGAACATATCGATTTGGGATGAAATCGCTCACTACGCAGCAGACGTAGCTCCGCTGTCCATAAGTCAAGTTGAAATTTTAATTAAAATTCCGCCTGCCAAAAGACGCAACTGTGACCGATGGTAACATATTGCACGGGATGTAAAAAAAGCCAGGGTGGTGACTTGGCGCATTTGGTTCGTCAAAGATTTCATTACGCATTGTGTGTGCGACTACCCTTGGCCATTTCGCTCCTGGTTTGGCAGGACGAACGGAACGAAACAACAAGGAATTGTTCGGAGTACAATTGGAATTCTTTACACAAACATTGTTCGATGTGCATCCAGAAGAATTTTGGGTGAACCGTCGAGGGGAATGGGCCGGTTGGAAAAGGAATTTAAAGCATGGGGTTGAGCTAGGGGTATGTATGCCTCCAATTTGTATCGCTTGGTTTGAGTTTCGGCGCGGGGATTGGTGGTGGAATGACTCCACCGACAGGCTGGCCTTTAATTTTAATTTGCAACTCAAAGAGCAATTATTCGTTTATTACTTTGCAAACAATGATTTCAGTGATTTTGAGCAATAAAATACGAAATATGTGAGGTCACAGCTGTAAAGGATATACAATTTCGTTTGATGGGCCTGCAGAACAAATTGTACGTTGCATACTTTTGTAACATGGACTTAAGCCACAAATCCCAAATCGAAATTCCACAAGCTTTAGATGTATCGATGCTACAACTTTCTAAGCCTTGAAATCTTGCCCAACTTTATTTAAATTTAAAATAATAATTAAAGCACCTAGCATAGATGATTTAATAAATTCTTATCTCTGGAATGGTATACTTACATCCTCCTTGAAGTGGATCGTGGAGCACTGGAGCAGAGCTCCCATGAGCTTGTGGGGATTCCAGGTGACCGAATCGGCACTGCAAGAGTTAAATGGACATTCAATTACGAATTACAAACAATTAACACTAAGCTGCCGCACTGCGGTACAATTCCCACTCCAAAGGACACCAATTCCACCCCCTGCTGTTCGACAAGAGTTCCAAAAAAAATCTGAGGGGGGGTGGGGTGGATGCGGAAGGTCCTGGCAAGTGCCATAAATTGTGGCAATTTCAGGCCGCAGCACTTTAATTGAATTCAAAAGAGCGAGGACAACCCCCTGCGGCACTGGAGGGTTGACATTGACAGCTAAACATCCCTGTGGGAGCTATTTACAGTTATGTGGGCGCTGAGAGTGCGCCTGTGTGTGGGATGGGCTTGTAAGTGTGAGTGAGTGAGTGGGTGTCTATAAACATGATCCTTATGGAGTGCCTGGAAGTATGCTTCACTTTTTCAAGCAGTATGCTGCTATGGGAAAAAGGGTATATGGTTTGGTTTAACAGTTTAGCATACAACTATAATATTAGTCATAAACATATAAACAAAATATTTTAAATATTTTGTACCATTTGAAAACAAAAACAGTTTGAAACTCTGGTTTAATGTAGATTGACTGTTTGATGACTTGATAACTTAGAGCAGTATCATTTAGTCGAAACACTTTTCACGTCTAATGCTTATTTGATTGAGCGGCGGCATGTGAAGCTAAACTTTTAAGAAGAGATTTTCGATTGTTTTAAGTTTGTTCGCAAATTGAAACTCAGCGGATTTAAGAGCCTCCTTCATCGAAGGACCATTAATCAGTTGCGTAAGCCGCCGAAGGCCACAAATTGTCAGCTGCATGGGCATTTTAATGATTAATTCGCGCTGAGAGCCATTCAATTAAGGACCTCGATTTGCATGCCACAACAATTCGGGCCTTAGGATCCATTCAAACTAATTGAAGGCGTTCGCCTGGGTGATGGATGGACGGAAGGAAGTGGGAATGGGAACGGGAGTGGAGGTTAAGTCCTCCTCCGCCGATGGCAATCAATTTGAAAGTGTTTTGCGGAGTCGGCTGCTTGACCGCAAGCTGTCGATTCCACGACAGCTGCACTTGCCGGATTTGCCTAAGCTTCCCGAAATGCTGAGTAGAATTAAAGATGTTATATGGATGGCCAAAGTAAATGGATTCGGGTTGGAAACGGAGGTCGCGCTGGAGGTGGAGTAAAGTGCATTTCAGGTTGCGACTTTAAAATTAAAAATTCCTAGCCCCGGGGATGAATCCCTATTCCTGACTTGCCCGCCCATTCATTGTTTGGCGTAATTGTTGTGTAAGTAATGCCCATGGCCATACAAAACACCCCCCTGGGCTAGATGGATTGGTTGGGAAAGGGGGAAGGGGAAATCCACTTTGTTCATTTGTTTGTTCGGGCCAAAATGCACTCGGCTTGTGAATTGTAATCCCTGTAAGCTCTGAACACCTGATGGAGGCACTAAATGACAAATTGAGATTTTTCCCACATGTTCAGCTCGGCGCCGCCGACCTTCAAAAGGGGGCGGCAAAGTCGAGCGATGCGGGCCATTTGGGAGCATTTAGATTTAAATTTACCCAAACCGGGGAAGAGATTTCAATTTTTGTTTTGACTGGCCCTGAAGATGAGGGCGCCCAAGGCACAAAGTTCATGTCAAGAACGATGATGAATGGGCACAGCAATTGCTTGGGACAAAAGATAAGGTTTTCCAAGGGGTTTTTAAAGCACTTCTGAGCAACTCACAGGAACTTGAAGGAGTAAAAGATGGCTTCATTTAGCTACCACGACTTAATTTCTACAACTCCGTAAATAATATTTTAGTTATATGTATTCCTAAAAACTTTCTTACTCACCGCTCAACACCAGTAAATCTGGGATGACGATGCTTACGCGACATCAACAATCCACCGCCCCAAGCAGCCTAGAAAAAATTACAAAAAATTTGTCATTAATATTATAATATACCATCCTTGCAACTTTTAAGTATCTATTGTTTTTTCTACTCAATTAGATTGTTTTGTACTTACATCGATGTGCATCCAGCAGTTGTACTTCTGGCAGATATCCGCAATCGTGTTGATATCATCGAAGGCTCCCAGGACAGTGGTGCCGGCAGTGGCGTTCACGAAGAATGGAATGTCGCCCTTGGCCTTGCGCTCCAGGATCAGGCGCTCCAGCTCCGAGGTGATCATCTTGCCGTGCTCATCGGAGGGCACCACAATGCAGTGATCGGTGCCCAGTCCACAAACGGCAGCGCATGATTTGATCGAGTAATGGCACTGATCCGAGGTGAACATCACCAGTGTGCCGGGCAATCCCACCGAGCCGTGCTCCTTGTAGTTCGGGAACATCTTGTGACGAGCTGCCAGGAAGGCATACAGATTGGAGATGGAACCTCCGGGGGCCAAAATGGAATCGCCACCCGACCAGCCAATGATCTCACGCATCTTGGTCAGCACCACGTTCTCCATGAGGATGAAAACTGGCGCAATCTCGTAGGTGAACATGTTGGTGTTCGCAGTGGCCGTTAGCCATTCTCCTGCCATGGAGATCAGGTCCAGACCGTTGGACAGCTGATTGAAGAAGTGGGGATGTCCTGGAAATGTTAAAAGAAAATATATATCATTAAATATTTCTTAAGACCGCCTTCTAATATAGAATTCCACACTTTAATTAATATTTCCAGTGGTAATACTTTGACAGTTTGTGTGTGCCTGCCTAATGTAGCTGAAAATGCTTTCCATTTAGCCACGGCTGTCTGGCTGTCTCTCCAAGTCCTTGGGACTTTTCTCGCTTCTCCGGAGAACCGAGTGATTCTAAGCTGACAGCAGATGTGCCTGGCAGCTGTGCCTCTCCTTCACCCATCAGCCCATCGCCCATCAGCCACCCAATGTTTTTCGTTTTTTGTTTTATTAAAAATATATTCGAGGCCAGTGGCAAGTGAAACAAAGGCCGAGCCAAAACACGGCTGACTGGGCCCGAAAGGAAGAAGACTGTGTATAGGAATAGACTGCCGGAAGTGCATATGTTCAAGGGCAGACGGTACAAGGTCCTGGTGAATCAATAGCGAATAGTCTGCTCAAAATCCGTGGCCCCGGCTCAACAAGTTTGGCCCTGTAATCCTTAGACCCCGCATCCTGTGAGCTCTATAAATTGCTCATTTATTGTAGCTAATTGCGACTTGCCGAGCTTCGATTTTGGGGTGAAATATGTGCAGAGTGGGGCAAAACTCCCACGAAGAATCACAAAATGCTTTCAGTCACCATCAGGAAGCTGTCCAACTGCCGGATTTTACCCCGCTCCTCTATATTCGTGTTTGAACCCTTCGGCGTCTGTCAGTTCACATCTTGAGTGCCATAAGTCGTGTGATTAAAATCCCATTGCCCACAAGGCTAAATCCACCCACAGAAATAAAATACATGCACTTGGAAAAAATATATGTCCACTAAGTAATGATTAAAAAATAATTTAAAACCAAAGGACACTTAAAGTGAAATGTTTAACTAACATAAAAACTATCATATTCCAATTCCGTATAAGCCACTTAAACAATCTAAAGAAGAAAGCTTAATAATATTTTCCAGTTTACTGATTTCACAACTTATCCGCTTTTTCTTTTATTAATTTCCCCATGTGCAAACTGACAGAGCGTTGGCATCCAAACATTTCAATTTGCGCATGTGGCCAGGATATGCTCGTTGGAAGGACTCGAGTCCTCGAATCGAGCGGATTCACCCTCGCCCCGGCAGCCAGCCATTCATTCGCATCAAAGGATCAGGAATGCAGCGAGTCAGAAAATAACAACGGATTTTGATTAAAGCTCCCCTCGTTTTTATGGAGTCCTCGCCGAAGGAAGAGAAGTCCTTTCCTTCGTATCAGGTTGCCCGTTTGACAGGGCGCGCATTATGTGAGATTAAGGATCATAAATGGGACTCTTATCGGGTCTGCAGGGAGAAGAGCTGGATCAGAGCAAAATAATTGACAGTGCTATCTGCTGAGGAGAAACAATAATTGGCTGCTTTAAAATAGTTTATCTGTTTTTCTGGCACTAAAATTAGCTACTATTTTAAATAGCAATTCCAATTCCCCTTTATTCGAAACTTATGACATTAAAACTTTATTTTAACAATAGCGCCACTTCCCAAGCGTAATGAGCAAGAAACTTATCCCAACTTAGGCCACAACTTGAACATATTCCATGGGACTACGCATCCTAATTACATTTCTGTTTCTTTCCCAAAAGTTTCGCATCATGCAATCTGAGCTTATTCAGTTGCAGCCTTGATTGCGTAGAGTTTTAATTCAATTTTTAGCGAGCCAAATGGGAGCAGACGGCTAAACAGCAGCAGCCTCATTTCCTGCGAGGAAAATCGGGGAAGCAACGCCTGCTTCCGAGACAAGGCCGCAGTTTCCGGGGGTTGGGGGCGGTGCTTCCACATGGGGTGGAGTGGGTGGCTCTGGGCTGGTGTGGGTTGGCTAGAGTAAATACGCTTATTATCGATACTCCAAACACAATTGCGGTCACGTGCGAGGACTGCACAAACATCGCAGGACAAAGACAGCGCCGCTCGCCTGGGGAGCGACTGCCTCTCGCATTAATTTTCAATGAAATCAAATCAGCAAGGACATTCAAAACAAGCTGGCGCGAAATATGAGACAAGCAATCGACTTGGGGATACCATAGAATTTCAAAGTTATATTGGGAACTCAATTGATACCAATGCAGTCCCTTCATTAGTTACATACATATGTATTTAACTATATTTTTTTAAATTTTATTGTAAAACTGGCAGGTAGATAGATTTATCAGATCACAAGTCAAAACCTCATCTTACATGTATGAATACTAGTGAGTATTGAACTAAATCCTACCTAATATCCCCTTTTTCATCCACTAGTGGGTATGAAAAGTTAAAAGTGAAACGTGCGAATGACTTTTGGCTGCTAAAGCCGCGCCCACAAAGAACCCTTTTGCCCGATTTATGATTGATGGCCGAGTGGATCTGAATCGCGGGGATTACTACAGACTACGTATGCCGGGGGCGAGTGTTTTTGAAAGGTGTAAACAAGCCGGGGTGCTGCTCAATGGGCCATAAAATGGCATTGTCTGCTGGATGCTGTCTGCTTCCTGCGAGCCAGGACGAGTATCTGCCCGAGTGCCATCAATATGCTAATGTGCTTATCTAGAAGGCTGCACACTTTGTGCCCTAATGCGACCGCAAGGTCCAGAGGCACGCGCTCGTCCTGCGCTCGTCCTTAAAAAGTGAACCATATTCCAGGGACAAAGAGCATATGCTAAGCAGGGACAAATTTGATTAATCCCCAACTGAGCAAACTTCACGAGGTGATGATAAGCAAGTCAGCAAGCTTTGATCACCTTCGAATATATTCATCACACCTCTGGGGAAGTCAGGGATTTAAATGTAGTTCAGGCTTAGGGGATGTATTTGTAGATTTCTTGGTATATTGGTAAGAAATAGTATCTATATCTATTGAGATCCTTGACTTACCCGTCTTGACTTGGTACTTCAGTGTGGTGGCACAGTCCTCGATGAGCTGCTGCAGTGGCAAGGCGCGATCGGGCACATCCAGATCGAGCAGCCGCTTCATGTCCTCGGGATGGTGGAAGTCCAGGACCTTCTCGTTCCGGTCGTTGGTGGCCTTCACGAAGTCCAGCAGCACATCGATTACCTTCAGCAGGAACTCCCGTGTCTCCGGTCCAGCGGTCACTGTGGTGGGCATGAGATCTAAATAGGAAAAACAACAGGCGAATGAAAAGAGGGTGCGTAAAAAACCGAATGAGATTTTCTTATCGGTAAATATGAAAAGCGTGCCCCGCCGCTGACAGAAAAAATGGTCTTCCTCTCTTATCGTGATATATGGCTATTATTATTACAATGATTTGTGGGCTGGCGCAGTCGTAAAAAGAGATGACTGGCTTCAAAGTAAGTCAAGTCGAATGTCCTTTGGGGCAAGATGAGATTTCAATTATTTTTTTGACTATTTCTATCCATTCACTGAGAAAATTTGGAACAATCATAAGATTGTATATTAATTAATAATATTAATTTCTTTACCATTTTAAATATATTTCTATTCGCCTTGAAGTACCATTTTCCTCCCATAACGTTAATATTCACTTTGTGTAAAATATATTTGATAAAATTAAGAACTTGTATAAAGATAGCATTTATTCATATACATTAAGAGTGTAATTTTCATGTCTTTCAACTACAATTTTATTTAATTTTACTGCCCGGAATAGCGAAACCCTGGGATTAAAACGCGGTACATCAGCGAAGCTTATTCGAAAACTAGCAGGATTTGGGCAGCACACCCTTGTGGGTTGTACATATCCTTGGTCTCAGTGTCCTTGCCTTCGTCCTTCTGCGGTGGCTGCAATTAATTACTGGGGCTTTCGCTTAAGCATCGGCAGTGGCCACTAAGCCAGCGAGCAAATGGGAGCAGCTCCATTAGAAGCCAGCTGGAAATCAATTGCAAACTTAACGTTGCGCATGATTACCATTTTCGTTGGGGAGGTGGTGCGACAAATTGTAGCAGTTTGAAAAATTCCTCGACTTTACGGCCAAGAAGTTAAATAAAATTTAATGTGCTCGACTGCTTCGTTGGGTGCTCAGTGTCAAAGGCAGACGTTGGCCCAGCCGAGAGTCCTGCGAGTCCTTGGAAGGCATTACGAGCAGCCGCCACACACGAGCGTCCTGGAATCGAGCGTGAGCAATATCCTGTGACTAAACGGTTTATGTTTGTTGGCCTTTCAATCTGAGGCACGCGTCCGCCGCCTCGGGGAGAGTCCTGCCACCTTTCTGGTCCTCGTGCCACATACATATATATGTATGTGTACATCGAATGGTGGTAGTTTGTTTGACTTTCTGTTCTGTTCTGTCTGTTTGTTGCGTGTTTGCCGAGCAGAAATCTGTTACAGGGCAACAGTCGCCAGTTTCACGCTTCACAAGAGGCAGCAAACGCACACGAAACACACAAGGAACTTCCAGTGCGGGGCCATTTATCAAGGACACGAGTGTCCTGGACAGCCCACCGCTTGTCCATGTCCTTAAACAGCAGACTCCTGTGCGCCAGTTGCCCAGCTTGCCCATTTTCTGTTCCCTGTTCCTGGCAGTGTCAGTTTAACACTCGTTTATTATTTGCCCAGCCAAAAGCGATGCGATTCGAGTGCAGTTATGCGTAGGACCAATGTTTGCCAGGATTATTACCAAGGCGAAGTAATCGCTCCCCCTGATACATGATCGCAAAATATGTTTCTTGTGCCGGAATGTGACAGGTGGGAGTTGCACAATTCGAAAATAAATTCTTGCTCTCGGCTCTAAGTCCTTGTTTTCTTGCAATTTATGGTTATGACAAGGAGCTGCCCGATGGAATATTAATTACTTATTGACAAAAGACTGCAGATACAATGTATACCAAAAAGGGAAAAATGCTATTAAAAATAAATACGTTTCGTTGACTTTTTCAATACTTTTACCTCCTTAATTTTTACCTCCAAATCAGCAAAGTATTACTATCTGACTGACAAGGAACTTAACTGTAGGGTCCTTGTTCCATTCCTTGCTGAGTTGTATAACCAAAGGACTTTTTTAAGTGTTTTGAAATCTTATCAAATTGACATTTTTAAAACAAAAAGATCAATGATACAAGTTTTCCTTATTTTTCATATCAATGTCATGTTAATTGTGTAAAGGGTACCTTTGAGCCTATGTATTTAATGGAGATGATAGAAATACAGGAAACCATTAGCTTTAAAATCGCGATACAAAATTATTTTTCGGTAGACTATATCTATTTATATATCTATTTTCTTATATTTTTTATGCAACATTATGTTATGTTAAAGCTCATTGAAATAGATACTCACCATATGCCGTCAGTTTGCCCGTCCTCTCGGACAATTTATACCCGTTGGGATTCAGCGACATTTTCTCCTCTGAAAAGATACAGAGTGAAAAACGGGATGCAATTATTAGGGGGGAATCGCAAAGTGCGGACACAGCAAGATAAGGAAAAATGGAGCTCGGCCAAAATGAAGTGAGTCAATGTTATGCAATCGACCGAAGGCCGAGGGTCCTCGGGGCAGGTGTTACATAAGTCCTTGCACTTCGAAAACCCCCATTTTCCAACAACCCACACACGCAAGTTGCATAACCAAGACAAGCAAACAAACAAACGGTGCGAAAATGCAATGGGCGTGTAAATAAACAGAGTGGAAAATGGAAAATGGAATGGGGAGTTTGGAGAACGAGGAGGGGCTGTTGGTACAAGGACAACTGAAGGGCAAGCTCCAAGTGGGAGGTAAATATCTGGTATATGCCCCTCCTTTTCACTTTTGGCGCCATCTGCTATTGCGCAGTGAGTGTTAAGCCAATTTCCTGCGACGGAACGAACACATATAGTATATATATATACATAAGCTTGATTTACATGGGGATACAGACAGCGCGACAGCTGCAATTAATGGCGAAAACCTTGGACAGTGCGAAACTTATGCAACAAAATCGTCTGGGAGTCTTACCGATAATCCTGCGGATATCGTCGATATACTGCTTTAGGTAATTCACTTTGACTGTCTGCGGGGGCGACGAATCACCGACGAGGCTTTCGAAAAGATATAGCTAGAGGAATGTGCGAGTACGAAATGTATCGAAATGTATCTCTAAGATGGAGCTGCGACTTACTACTTGTGGTCTAAACCAACGACAACTTACAGAGTTCCTTTTTCCTAGCAACAAAACACTGAAAATCACTCGCGAAACGGAGGAGCAACAACGGACTGGGAATTACTGCTGGATTTGAAATGTATATATTTTCACAGGTTACTTTCGGGCGACTTTCACTTTCGGTTGGGAAACTTAGGGAACTGAGCAGCCTACACTCGCTGACGATCTGCGGAGCTATGAGCAGCAGCATCCGCCTGAGTTGCCTACGAAGCTTTTCGCATCCAAAAAATGGCTGCCCATGTACCACTACACGCATACCTATGTATATACTACTCCTCAATCTCTTGCATAACCTTCAGCGACAACGACAACAACAGTGGGGCCGAGGAAAATGCGGGAAATTCTCCGGGTGACGTCATTGATTTTTCGGAAACCATCTTTGTTAAGGCCATTTTGCGTGGGCGGAGCTTCGGCCATGCGCGCCCCAAAGTATCCAACAGATACACATGAAATATGTGCGCACGCCTGGTGAAAATGCCAAAGAAATAATAAAACGGGATAAAGGGAAAGGAAAACATAGATTGCGATGGGGCGACCAAATGAAAAGCTAATTAACAAACTAATTTTGCCACTGTTTCTGACATTTACAATGACCCACAACTTTTTATGAGAGTTTCCTGTCGAATGGAAAAAAATAACCCTATAATTACTTTCGTTTCCCGCACATATGTGCGCTTAGATGTAGGAGACAAAGCATATAGATTCCTGGTATATAGAACAAAAACGAAATTTGGGTCAAAGCTAGGCCGCCCGCCCACTTGGGCTATGCAAAAAAGATATGTATCTCCAAGTGAAATTGCATCATTTCCAATAGAACGCGTTCCGTAGCATACTTTTGAGGGCCAGCGAACAACTATGGCCATGTTATGCAACTTGGGTAAGGACCCCAGGAGCAGCAGGACCAAAAGGACGTCCATCAAACTGGAGAAGCTTAAACAACGAGAACACTAGGAATACTTGCCGCAAAAGAGTTCCACCCACACCACTCCCATTCTTATCTGACACACGGAGCAGCTGGCGGAGGATGTTACCACACACTTGGCACTTGGCACTTGGTCCTGCTGCTGCTCCAGCTCCTGCTCCTGGGGCAGGATCCACTGCGTCAGCGTATTTTCGTTGCGAGGGCTCTGGCACTTGAAAAGTGTCTTTCGATGTAACTGATTGCAACTTAAGAAGGCCATTACAGTGGCAATAACTCCCTTGCAAGTCCCTGTGATCCATCTTTTTATTGAATGTCTATCCTGCAATATTGGCAAAATGAAGTCGACACTTGTTCAACATGACTTTCAAAACATTCTCAAAAGGCGTAGTGCATTACTTTGTAGCATTAGCTGGGAGTTTTCATACAAGAAATCCAACGACAGTTGCAGAAAGTCTATAAGGCCATAATTGCACAAGGAAATCGTTACTTTTGATGAGGCAACAACTGTGTGAAAGGGCTTTCTTCAGAGTTTTTTAATTGCTTAATTGCTTCCTTCAGTAAAAACATTTTAAGACTTTAAATCAAGTGACAAATATGGCGCCTACTTGATATGGATTGGCACCCTACGCCATAACATCTGCGAAACCCTTTAGCAAAACCCATCCATCAGAAGTGTCAGACAAATATTTCTGATACAAAAACAGCTCATGGTATTTAGACCCACTAAACATGGCGAAATAAAGTCGCCTGCTATCTGGAAAGCACTTCAACGGCATGTGCTACCAATAATAATTAGGCACTCGGTCCGCACTTATCGCAGATATATGGCCAACAGACCAGACTGAAAGGGGGGTCGGGTGTAGCTGCGATAGTCTATCCTCTGATTCGCACTTGAATCTATGACACCGGCAGATAAAGCCATCAAAAACATTTATTATTAGTAAGTGGGATTTTCGTTTGGGCCGGAGGCTCAGTTGAACAACTGCTACCATTTGTAGCGGACGGCTTTATATAAATCCAGTCGAGTTAAGAGTTTAAGCATTTCGAGCGGAGCAGGTGCCACGAACAATCGGATTTAATTGAGTCAAACTTTGGAAAAGCACAGTGAGTTGTAACAGGAAACGGAAACAGAAACAGCAGCAGACATGGACAACAAAAGGATTACGGGTTTAAGCCATTTTAAGAGCGATGTTTAAAATACTCTAAAAAAAAAATGGTTGCAATACAAGCATGTCGCTTTGCAGTTCACTTCCAAAGGTTATACTTTTTAAAGAATATTTTAGTTAAAAAATGGATAAGCAATGTGAAGCTGAAGGAGTCATATTACTAAAAATAACAAAGCTTTTAGAAACTTAATATTTGATTTAAAACAAACCTTTATTAAACTAGAAAGCTGATAGGGGTTTGTAATGGATTTCAAATATGATTATCGAAAAATAAAACTATGCAGTCATTAAATATTTTAATAGACTCAATTATAAACATTCCTTATTATTAAAGATAGAAGATATATAAATTGAGTAGATACTATACTTCTGTAGAAATAGTTAAACAGGATCGATACCCCTTCAAAAGGGCAAAACTAGCGAATGGAATTGAACAATGAGACGAGCTCTCGACCAGAAAATAGGATGCTCACCTGGCTGTGATTGCACGTAGCGCAAGTAGGCCCTGTAACCCAGATAGGCGAAAATGTTTGGAGTCAAGTGCCACCCACGGATGCGGATGGAGCTGGGCTTGGGTCTGCTATTCTCGGGCGGCTAATTCAGACCGGGCGTTTCTGGCCTGGGCGAAGCGTCCTCTTTGGCACTCGACTCTCAACTGCCAGCCAGAGGCACCAGAAGCACAGTGGGCCAGGGAACGGCTCCGCACCCCGGGGGCCATGAACATTTTTCGGTGCCAGTGGAAAACAAATGGGAGTTTGGGAATTTCGACTGCTTAGCCTGTCATTACGCTGACAAAATAAGATTCCAGCAGGTTGGTTAGCTGAGGCATTTATGTGAGGTATTTTCGACGGGAATCCCGTTGCAAAAGCGTTGTCAGGATGCCAGAAGGCCAGCATGCCAGGTGGGAGTCCCAGTTGCGTTCGAGAGACAGGCGATTGCATAACCCCTTTCGGTTTGGCAAATCAAGCGCATGATATTCGGATAGCAAATGCTCTGGATAACAATGGTGTAAGGATTAGGCCCCGCAGGCAAGTCCACCGAACGCTGCTTTTTGCTGCCTATTTTTGAGAGCGCGATAATTGCATTTCGAGCACAATTGCTCCTATTGTACGGGGCCGAACAGTCTCCATTTTGGCCCAGTCCTCATCAGCCCCCCCAGAGGATAATACGCCCCAAACCAGCGTGGAAAACCCATCCCCCAGTTCCGTAATCTACCCATCTCTTTTCAGCCCAGCGATGGGAGAGCGTGTGGAAAAGCGACAGGGAAAAATGGGGGGATGTGGATTACAGCTCGTCCTTCCATTGGTCACAATCCTGATCCTGGCTGCGCAGGCGCAGGCTATGACGTCATCGCCCGTCCTGAAGGACGACACTTTGGGGGATGCTGCTGCTCTGGCGGCAGCGCATTCAGCAGCCAAAATCCTTGAAGACGTCCAAACCATCAGCGCAGTTCAGGATTGGAGTTTGCTGTGTAAAGAGCTCTGCGGGTAAGTTTTGGATGAACAGCAATCCAAACTCTTGGACTTACTGAAAGTAAGGTGCCTCGGCGCAAAGTGACTCAAGTGTTTGTTGTTGGCAAGTGCAGGTTTCCCCCAAAAAAAATAAGAAAGTGCGAACTAATATTTATAATAACACACGTTTACCAAGTGAAATGTGCGTTTCGCTGGCCTTGAGAAATCATTTGCGAATTGCGTCGGCCTTTCGAGTGGCTTCCATCGAGGTTTTCCCGCAATCGCGTGTGTCAGGGAATTATAATCCGCATTCCTGATCGGTGGCTATATCGGTGATTCTCGACTTTTTGTGGCGTGTGTGCTGTTTTTGTCAAGTGCCAAATATGTTAAGTATAAATGGCACTCCAAGTCGCGTGAAGTACTGTGCTAACTTAAAAAATTAAATAAACTTAAAAAATAAATTTTAAATCTCGGGTCGAAGCTAATCAAAAATATTTCAAAATTTTATTGTGATTATATAAATTATTATAAATAAGAAAATTTTGGTTTGCGTTTATATTTAAAATATACATTGAATTTTTTTTTAATTTGGTGTTTAATACTCTTCAAATATGTTTTGAAAAATATATATTTTTAAAGAAAAACAGTCTATCAAGTCAGGATATTATTAGATCATTTCTTCTCTTAGGATCCCCAAACATAGTTTAAATAATAATAAATATATCACGGTTCTTAACTTGGTAATGCGGGTGCATATACTGTCTAATTTATCTTAAATATTTTTTTAATTAACTCTGCATTGCAATTTAATCAACATTTTATGGTTGATCCTTGCAGAGCTGGCCTGGGCGTTGCTTCAACGCCTGATGTGGCCAAGAACACGATCCTGAGACCGGAGACGGATGTGGCCAAGTGCCGGCAACTGTGTGGACTGCCTAGGGGTAAGATATTGAAACTTTATTCAAAATATTATATTTTAATTATTATTATAGTCGAATTTATTTTTAATGCGAAATTTGATTCTTGAAAAATAATCATACACTTATTTACTTACAGGTGAAGCGGGCGACTTGGTATGCTCGAGCTTTTGTGGTCAGAAGGGTCGCTCCCTGCCCGGATGCAGTCCCTGCCAGCAGGAGGTGCGCAGGATGAGGGAGATGAAGGAGACGAAGGAGCGGAAGGAAAAGGAGGAGAAGCAGGAGGTTCGAAAGAACGAGGAGAAGGCCAGTGGAGTGATGGGCGATCCAACACACGGTTCCAGAGCCGCGGAGAATGCCGAACGGAGAGGGTCGGTCGAGGAAGCAACAGTGTCCGCAGCTCCCGTGGCAGCCGCCTCGGATACGGACACGACCACTCCGGCTCCGGACTGGGACGAAGTGTGCAAGGTGCTCTGCAAGACTGGCGATGGCGGGTCTTTGTGCAACTGTGATTTATCGCCGTTCTTCAGCTGAGCGATCCCCACCTTCCTGAGGGGATCGCTCCCGATGGAGGCGCTAAATCACAAACCCATATATATGGATCGAGAATTATCTGATTATCTGATGTTTTGTTGTTCTTCGTTTTTGAACTTCAGTTAGTGCTATTGTTGTCATAAAAAAGTATCTCCCATATATAATCTATATCGGAAAACGTGTTACGAAAGTTTAGTTAAATACTGTAAAGAGATAAAACAAAAAACTATAGAAAAATCAAAAAAAAATCAAACAATTCAATATAAATAATACATAGAGAAGAATATACGAGGAGGAGGAGCAAGCAAACAAAAATTCCCTATGCGAATCAATTAATTTGTAACTAATTTCAATTACAACTAACTATAGAAAGCTATAGAGTAAGCAAGGGGGACTATACCCCCACACTCGGAAACAGCAGAATCACACAGGGCTTCCAGTGCGCCGCCTCGGAGGATGAGGATCCCCTCCCAAAGGGATTCGTAGCCCTCCGGACGGACACAACCCGTATTTAGGTGATTGGTCAAGGAATTGGACTGAGGAGACACAAGAAGATATATGAAGAACAACCAATTAATATCAATGTACACAACATATCGTGCGGTAAACACTACCCAAAATCAAAAAACAAAAAAACCCAATCACATTTTTTTGGAATACACCTTGGTTCGATGGAATCAGCATATCAATTTACCACGAGGCAAAAACAAGTTGGTATCTAAAGAATTTCCTTTGTTTTGGCTTACAAGTTATTGGCGAATCTAAAGCATTGAGATATTTCAAATCAGCATCAATTAGGAGTGTCGCAATTAGGCCAAAGTGCCAACCAAGAGTTTAGTGTTGGTTACGGCCCTTAAACGCAAAAGCAACATTTAAAAAATATACTTGTACTTACTAACGAATAACAAATGTAATTGGTCTATATATATCCACACAATGAGTTGCGATTGCAAATCAGAAACTCAGACGGGCTAAACTGGATCTACCAGACCCGTATATAATATATATATACATGAATATATATATATACATAAAGCTGTAAACCATAGTTACCATAATATCTAGGTGTCATATTGTTCAGCATAAATAATCGCATATGATGTATTGTATGCATATTATCTGTGTGTTTGGAAGACATTTTTTCGCATTGCATTGAAATGGAAGACAACTTAAATCGCATTCTGGAAGACATGCGTTGCGGCAGCGGCAACAAGATCGGCCAGCTGCCAAATAGCTTGTAAGATATTCTATATAATAATTATAATAATTACATTGAGATTTTCGATTCGAGCTCGAAGATATAGTCAATACAAGCACACGTTGTTGTGGCAAACGCGACGCTGTGACTGACAATAATTAACTATAACTTAGGAGGAGAACAGCAGGCAAGGAAGTTCGCATACTCAGTGTCTATATACCAGTACTATTGCTAATATTAACCATGCACTAATCAATGAAAATGAAGAATAATTAATAAATATTGTATTGCACCAAAGTTATAAGGCAATTTTCAGAGCACATTCATTGATAACCTAATGCGGCTTCAGTATGTATATCGATGTGTAGCAAGTTAATCACTCAGTAATTAATATACGAAATGCACTTTACATTTATGTATATGTATATGTGTTAGGCGTTGCGTTTCTGCCATGAATACAGCGACTAGCGAACCGATCACACGGATTATGCCGGAATAATATCCATAATCCCATAATATATATATATATATATTTATAACCAACAGACACATCATCATCAATTACGAATACCGAGTCGAAAACCGTTTCGAACCGATTATGCCGTTTCGCAGTTTCGTTTCTTCAGTTCTATCCAATGGCCAGGCATTATCTTAGTCGGTAATGTCTGGGGCTATGGTCAAAATAACACAGAAAAATAGATTTAAAGGCAATTTCACAACAGATAACCATAACAGCAACTACACAACCAAATAAAGGCAATTATTATCTTATATACGTTAAATGTTGTAAAGCCCCTCTAAACAAAACAAAAAAAAAACAAGAAACCCTGTGTTTTATTGAAATGGCAAGGGGCTCAGGAAATATTCAATTCAATATTCAATTTTTTTATTGATCATTCGATTTATTATTTAATTTGAATAGCAAGAACTAACATCGTCAAATTTGAATGCACTGCTTGATCTCTAAGCTTTCAACCGTTTCACTGCTTTAAGAGCGAAAAGCAGTGCATAACCGCTTGAGCTGCTTTAAGCAGTATTTCAAATCAGGGCGCGTTCTCTACATTCTCATCTATCTGTGTATAACAATTAATTGATTGTTTTTGTTATTTCTTATGTACTTAAATATATTAATTATTTCCCAAAGCAGTGCATGAGTACATTTTTCATAGATATTATTTGCTCTTCTTCAGAAAATATATAAAGGTTACATACTATCAACAGTGACTGATAAGCATGATTCCCGCTGAATTTATAAAAGCGCCGCAGTTTCTTGACTTCAGTCGTTTGGAATTTGTGAGCTCCAGCAAACCATGCTCAAGAACTGGACAATAAATACGTTCCTTTTTGTTTGCTGTCTGTATAGTGCGACTGGGCAAAATGAAGGAGGGGTATATAATATTTTTTAAATATTTAATTAATATTTAATTAAATTTAAATTAAAAATTTGCAGGCACCAGAAATATTCCACGGAATGTCACCCAAGGACAATCTTCAACCAGACCCAAATCAAGTTTGCGGCATGAGCAATCCAAACGGATTGGTGGCCCCCGAGAAGGTGCCCAAAGATTACTCCGCACCTGGCCAATTTCCATGGGTGGTTGCCCTTTTCAGTCAAGGAAAATTCTTCGGAGGTGGTTCTCTGATTGCACCAGAAGTTGTCCTTACAGCGGCTAGCATCGTGGTGGGCAAGACTGATACGGAAATTGTGGTGAGAGCTGGCGAATGGAATACGGGATACCGCAGTGAATTCCTACCATCGGAGGATCGCCCGGTGGCCAGAGTGGTGCAACACAGGGAGTTCGCTTATGCATCAGGAGCCAATAACATTGCCCTTCTGTTCCTAGCCACCCCCTTTGAGTTGAAAAGCCACATCCGAACCATCTGCTTGCCCAGCCAGGGAAAGTCCTTCGATCAAAAGCGCTGCCTGGTTGCCGGTTGGGGAAAGGTGGCATTCGACGCTGAAAATTACTCCAATATCCAAAAGAAAATCGAACTGCCCATGATTACCAGGGCGCAGTGCCAGGATCAGTTGAGAAACACCAGATTGGGTGTCTCCTTTGATCTGCATGCTAGTCTGATATGCGCCGGCGGCGAGAAGGATACGGGAGACTGCATCGGCGACGGCGGATCCGCACTATTCTGCCCCATGGATGCGGATCCATTACGCTATGAGCAGGCTGGCATCGTTAACTGGGGCATCGGCTGTCGAGAGGAAACCGTTCCAGCAGTCTACACAAACGTGGAAATGTTCCGGGATTGGATCTATCAGCACATGGCCCAGAACTCCAACAGTGTTCCCTTCGCTGGTCAGTTACCCTCGAACATGTCGGATACAAGGAACTAAGCTTATACATTACCATTAACCTGACTTACAATAATAATACTCCTCGAAAGAGGCCAGCTACTGTTAATTTGTTTATTTTTTGCATTATAGTTTCCAACGTAATCGTTAAAAAGAGAACGGCAAACATAAACTGGACGTGTTCATTGCATTTTAGGTAAATATTTTAAAATTAAGGTTTAGCGTACAAATATTTAACAAAGACATGAGTATTTCAACTAATCTTAGAAAGAATCAAGGAAGATACATTGTGCTCCTTCGCCTTGGGCGACATTAGTTCGCTAGTCGATCTTCGCGAGTTAAGTACAAAAGAAGGCTAGTTTTTGTGGTCTGTGCTCTCGATTGGGAATCAAATGAACAGGATCTGTGATCGATAGTCGGATTATGTCCTAGATTACTGTTTCGTTATGTGTTTCCAATAGCAAAGTTCGTTACATGACAAAATGCTTACAAAAGTTGATAGTTACACTATTGGTTTACAATTGGCAAGTATGAATCCCTATCCTCGTTAAGTATCCGATTTGTAATTGTTATTTGTTGCTTAAGACGTTAGTATAATATCAGTTTCCCCTTTCCCCTGCGCTTCGTGTCTTTTAAGTGTGTTCAGTTTTCCTGGTCATTTGTATTTTGCAACGCCGCTGAGGCGTTGGATTAGCTAATCGACATGCGATTAGAGAGTCGTCTTCATCATTCGTTCGCCAACTCATCAATGCGACACCGCACAGCGTGCTCCAGAACCTCCAGACTGGCGTAGTCCAACTCCTTCACCAAACACAGTGCGGCGGAGAGAATATTCGAATTCTGTGAAAGCGGGACGTGATTCAGCTATAGGTCGTCTTTATCAATGGTGGCCTTTGGCTATACTCGTATAACTCACCCTATTTATGGGCCTGCGATGGTAGCCCGAGTAGTGATTCATCACAGAGGCCGACAATGACGAGGTCCCGTCACTATATCTTCCCTCGGGTCGCCTGAAAAATGTGTATGCATAAATTTAGTAATACAATTTAAACAATTAGATACCAAGTGCTAAGCGATCGGCTTTTATCGACATGTTACCAATTTTTATTGGCTTTAACTAAGATAGCATAGCTCTAGTTTGCAATAAACCAATTAAACTTTATGCATACAACTGTTCTACAGTTTTCTGTTTCACTTCGTGCAAATTACATATATGAATTAATCGATTTTCAATAAAAATTGTATGCATACAGGTTATTTGTTTAAATGGCGCGCTTTTAACCCATTTAAAAATAAACGAAGTACGTATTTAAAATAAACACAAGCTGCCTGGCTATCTGTGATATGTCGCGTTGTTTACCCTTAATGAAATAAGCTAATAGCCACGACCACCAAATGACGTGGTCGATGTGGACCTCACCTCGCCCTGGGTCTGTCCTCCGCATCCCATTCGCCGCCGTTCTCCCTGGCACTGCCGTTCCGGTAGGCCGTCATCTCCGGTCCTGCGCTGCGTCGCTGCGGGTGGTGCAACTGTTTCTGGCTGCCGTAGGGATTGTGATGCACCTGGGGCACCTGCTGGTGCTCCTCCCACTCGGTGAGGTCCGTCTGGCTGTGGCGGTAGTGCGCCGGGTAGGCGGGTCTGTCCGACTGATAGTATTCCTGTACGAGAATACGACAATTAGACAGTGTCATCACCATCATGTGCCTTGGCTACATTCTTGCATCTCGGTCTTACCTTCATTGAGTGCGCAGAAATGCTGGGCGGGAACGGCGTGGGCCGCACCTCCCTGTAAGTGTGCAGACTACTTTCCTGATCGGATCCCGGCGAGCGCTGCTCGTCGAGTCCCCGGGTGAGGCGTTAGTGGTGCGGTTTGCATTTTAGTTGAGTTTTGGGTTGTGGTCGTTTTAGTTTTGGTTGCGTTGCAATTGGGATCAGTGCATGGTTGGTGAGAGAAGCAGAAGAGAAACGTTAGATACGAGTTGATATCACCCATCCCCAGTCCCCAGGGCAATCCACACATGACAAATTGTTCAGCCAGTCATTTGGCGTGGGCTAATTCTCCACTGGTTCAGTGGTTTTTCAGAGGGACTAGCCCTTTCTCAGCACAGAGAGAAATTGTGTAAATAAAATACAATTATGTAGATAAAAGAATTTTGAAACTTTTTTTCTTAAGAGTAAACCTATTCATATTCACATATTTACTAGCGTCATTTTACTTTCCGATCTCGTAGAGATTCAATTATTCCCAGCTATCTGGTTAAATATTTTCCCCACGTGCATGAATACATAAAGACCTATTTAATATGGTTCATTTTGGACTTCTTGGGCAATCATGGTTCGTCCCCCAGTTCCCATCCCTCTGCACTCGATTCCAAAGTCAACCGAGTGACTTAACCCACAAAAGGCGGCAAACAGACAATGGCCCATTGGACGGGCGGCGGGAAATCAAGAGAACCTTTACCATGCCGGGGCCATCGCGTGATGGCTATGCCCAGTCCCTAGTTCCCCCTCTCCACTCGAGTGTGACGAGCCCACACCCTCGAACCTCGAACATCGAACCTCGAAAATAGGGCCCTTAAAGTGGGCCCGACCGGCTACACAAGCTGAATTCTGTCATGTCGGATGCGTGGGGCTGTTACATGGTGTTATTTAGTAGTTGCTGGCTGTGGAGGGGCTGTGGATCTTACATCGTACTGGTGGTAGGAGGTGCGCTGCTCTTTGGTTATGGTGTTATACATGGGCGATGGCGGATGCACGGGTTCCTGGACAAAAAGCCGAAATAAGATTAGTGGGAATTTATGGCTAAGGTACCAAGGGGAGATAGACTGATCTCAGATACGATTATTTGCATTCACTTTTGCAGACATGTACCACCCATATAGAAAAGAAACATGGAATTAAAAATTGAAACTAATACAAAGAAATAACCAAATAGATATAGGAAATGAAAAATGAAAACCTCCCGACCTCCCCCTCCCGACCTCCCTAGCTGACCTCCCATTACCTTGGTGGGCGTGGGCGGCTGGGAACCCTTTAGCGGCTGAGCCGCCTGCACCTGGCAGAGATCGCTGGCACTTTGGCTGATGCTTCCTTCGCTGCTGTTTTTTACCAGCGGACTGGGCAACTGCGGCGGCTTGTTCGAAAATGCAGAGTTAATGGGAGTAGGTGGTTCGGGGTTAAGCGAAATAGACCAAAACGGGCGCAAGTGTTGATTACAGAGTTCATTGCCAAGGCAAGAGATTATACCCGCTAAACCAGGGCGTGATGTGGGAAAATCCACACAGACAATGGGAGCCACTTACCTCTTTCGTGGGACTGGTGCAGACGCGCTGCTGCTGCGACTGCTGCTGCTGCGGTTGGTATGGTTGCTGCTGCTGCTGCAGCGGCGGCGAGTGTTGCGGGTAGCTGTGTTGCTGCTGCTGCGGTATCTGCTGCGGCGATGACCGCGTCGACTGCTGATGTTGCTGGTAAGCATCCTCGTAGACCTCTTCCTCTGGTGCGCCGACTCCGCCTCCACGCAGCGCCTCCTCCACCTCCTGCTTTGTGACCTCAACATTGTCGAGTTTCTTCAGGTTGGGCAGGGCGCGTAATACGATCGAGCGATAGCTGTGATTGTGGTTAGACAGAGGTGAGACCGATTATTAGGGCTTCTCTACATCTACTATAGATTAAGGAAATATATTTGAAACGAAGAAAAGCGAACTCATCGTTTGGCACGTTGACAAAAGCTAATGCTTTGAGGCAGAATATCACGTTTCATTGATATCCATTGAAGTTACTCACTTGGGGCCAGCTTGTTCGCAGCAGGGATTTTCCTCCAGCCAGAGATTCCTGAGACTCGGAAGATTTTGCAGGTAGGCAATCTCATTGATGTCAGAGATGCTGTTTTTGCGCAGATACAGCTCCTCCAGCTTTGTGCAATCCTCGAAGGTCGACAGCGTGCTGATCTTGTTGACACTGCAACAGAAGCATAAGACTTTAGGTTCAAGAAACTTTCTCTTTGGCGGGACAAAGGCGCCAACTAACTGCCGTGACTCATGCTCAAAGCCACACAAAAGATTCTTCGGCAGCTGCGTGCGGTCATTAACTCGTCGGATTCTTCGCAGAATACCCCACAAATAACAGTTAAAGAATCTCGGCAGGGGGAAAAGCTGATTGTCATCATTTGTCTTCGTCTAGGTCAGGTTTAAACCCCCTGTTCCGGGCGATACCCGCTTAGCACCTGGGCTCCCAAGAATGCTAATTACCCTCTGAAGTGGCCAATTGCCGATGGCCAAAAGCGTGCCGTGATTTTGCCTACCCGACTGATTGAATAGGTAAAGAAAAGATAAATTTCTACACTGAGCGAAGTGTATTTCCTAATAAACATACATATGTATAGAAGATCTCTCAATTCGATGAACCTTTTCTCCCTGTGTGGACACCTAAAACATCTTTTTCTATTTCGCAGTGCGGGAATGGCAGAAGCAACTGTCTAAACTTAGCCAGGAAGATCGCTAAATGGCACACGAGTGCATTGCCTTAGTGAATGTCTGGTATCTGGAATTCGTGGCACTATTAATAGATCGCCAAATAAATCAGGCCAATCGGGAGTAGGGCCAGGAGCAGGAGTGCCACTGCTTAAGTATGCATAATATCAATGTTTCCCCCGAAGAGTCAAGGTTATCTAACACTTGAGGCCTACCGAGTGGAAATGCCATGGTAGGTAAAAAGAAAAGTGCTTGCAGCACGCAAGTCAAATCAATATGCATACTCATAACGCAGGGAAATGGGCAGGAAAATGGTAATGAGCAAAAGGGGCGAGTATACTGCCAAGAAATGGAGACTACGCCAACGCATTTTACCTGAAGTATGGTAAACCAATCTGATTTATGGCTCATTCATTGCGAACACTACTCCACGCCTAGCACAACAAATGCCCCACAAAGCAGGGAACCCCACGTAAAACTACTAGCCATCGGGTTGAGACTGAAAGGTTTTCCTTGTTACCAACGTTAAGTAATGCAAACAGAGCAGACTTCTATAAGAAGTTATTGCCCTCGGGCTTACACGCTTGCCATGTCAATTTGTTATCAATTTATTCATTCACGCTTGTACATAGGAAACTCCTACCATTATCTATAGACTGATAAGCTACGACAGTTGGGTAGTCTCGATTGCGTTAATAGCTTCCTGATAATAGAAGTGGCAAGGAAACAGGTCTACAGAGCCATCAAGTAATAAAAGCTAAATTTTTTAGCGAATTTAGGCCACATTTTTATCTCAAGATAAGCTTCTATTTTAAGAACACATTGCTTATATATTTAGTAATGCAATGCAAAGACCTAACAGAGTATCTTACATTTCCCGACACACACATATTTTTATGACTCATTGAGAAATAAATAAACGAAAACAACTTGCCAAAAAAGGAGCACTTTTGCTTTTGATCAAGATCGGTGTCAATTCATGTTCAAGTTTATTATTTATACTTTACCCCACGAATATATCTGATATCCATATTTGCTTAATGTTGGTTTTTTTTCTTATTCTGATAACTACTCTACCTCCTTTGGGATTTCCTGTTTCTGAAGTGTCTGCCAGATCTAATTTCTGTTTAAGGTGCGATATCTACAACTTCAATACCATAATTATAGCTTCCTGTTCACAGGGGCGACATATATTTTTCGCTTCATCTGATAATTCCTTTTGAAATGGCTGATTCGCCCATACCTAAATTATTTCCTGTTTGCAACTGCTATTCTCACGGTTCTTTTCCCCCAAGTTCAATGCCAAATCTTCCTATAAGGCCACGAACTCTTGTATATGTGCACCTCCATCTACATATATTTGTTTTATGCATAATTAAACGAATCGCAAGAGTCGAGAGTTTTCAGCACATTGCCAACAGATGACAGAAGTTTTGGGGGGGAAATTGATTTCGGCGACCTTGGCAGTCAAAATGATTGTCGCCTTTTATGGCAAAAGTGGCAAAATCAGCAAAAGCAGCAGCAGCACATGCAAACTTATCGAGCGACATGCAAGTACAACAAGTAACCAGTAGTACCAGATGAGGTACAAGGCACAGCGAGATACAAAAAGTATCTGGTAGATACGAGTCATAACTATAGTATCTGCCCCCTACGCAGTGTGGCCTACGCGGCCAGTTGCTATTGCCAATTTGGGAGCTCCCACGACTTTTAGCTTATTTTCTGTAGTTTTCTGCGTCCCCAGCTTTTTGCATTAATTACGCGCTTGAGCGTGCCAAAGTATCTTTCGTATTTGAGCTTGCCTAATGATGGGGCGATGACATCACTGGAAAGCAAATATCTCTGCTTTTTAATATATATCTCTACCGCATTCTCGGCGGCGAGCCCGACTTTGAATCAATCAAAAGGCACCGCGTCAGGAAATTGTAATCAAGATGATCCTTATACAAGAAATATTTCACGACTTGTGACTTACCTAAGAGCCAGAACTTCCACTCCACGCATTCGCTTGATGATGGACACATCGCTGAGATCACTGCCCCTGAAATAAGCACAGAATAGATGGTATTTTAATAAAGATAAATAATGTACAGTGAAGCCCCCTTAGCAGTCAACGCGCTTATCGCAGATGGGTCAAGAGTTGGGGCCCATCACGGAAAGTAGTTCAACTGCTTTTCACGCTTTTCCAAGCGTTTTTCTCGAGGGGCGCGTGTTTTTCCAGCCCAGGGAATCGTGACTCGCTCCAAAGTGGACACTTCTAAACTGGTTAGAAGATTGCCCCCGGATTTGGGTCGAGTGAAAGCAGCCGGAGCGGCCGGAGTGGCAGCAAAGTGGGCAGATCCCCCAGACCCCAGATCGCAGACCCATTCAATACAGATCGAAGCTTTCACTATAGTGGCTGCACCTGCCCCAGCACGATTAGCAATAGATCAATGCACAGGCGGAAATTAGATTGAAAATCGATTAAATGAACAGTGGCTCTTTCTGAACTATAATAAACAATTAGTCGTTCCAGCTTTGCTAAAGCATGATTAATATGCCGCTGACTAAATACATATTTATGCCTAATTCTGAATCTAACAGATACTACTGCACTTTAGCAAGCATTCCTTTCATTATACGTTATGATATGATGCTATTTTCTATAATTATTTCTCGTTATTTGGGCTGTTTACTTACCAGCAATTTAGCTTTTTGATCAGAGACAGATCGGATTGCTTGGCCCGCGCAATCACCATTTCCTCGGTGAGTCTCGACATTGTGTGTGCTTGTGGCTGTGATGGTGATGGTGATGGCGATGCTGCTGCTCCAACTGGTGTTCAACTGACCCGTGGCCACAGGTGTGCCACTTGCAGATTCCGGCTATATAATGAATGTGTATTCGCAGCCGATGGTTAACCACGTATTTACTATAAGCCGCTTGTGAATGCCCAATTTTAGATGCCGAGAGGTGAGCAACAATGCAGTACAGTGAAATAGCTACAACAGGTTATGTCGTGTTGTGGTAAACAATTTCGTTTTTGCTTTTGCCGCTATTATTGTTGTAATCACTGGCGTGTCGTAGGCGTTGCTTTGTTGTTGCTGCAATTTGTTGTAATTACGTAGGTCTGCCAGTCTTCAAGTTGCTCTGGGTTCGGGTTTATCAACCGCTTGATGTTGGTGCATTTGCTGTGGTGTAGCTCCTTTCCACAGCTACAATATTAGTTAATTGCCAAAAACCTTAGGTTTTATCGTTAAGATGAGAATCTCGTGTGGGACCGCCCAACTGCCTAAAATTCGAATGCTATTGTATCTGATGTTTTGTATCTCGAATCTCCTGCATGGATGAATAAGCCGCTCGGGTTGATGCGCCGCGCTTTTATTATTATTGTTACGAGTATGTATATGAACGTAACACACCGTTTAACTACACTATGTATATGTGTAACTCAATTGTTGCTTTCATTCTATGGTACGGGAGTTTGTCAAATTTTTACATTGCTGCATCGATTTTTTCGCGCCGAGATGTTTTTTTCCGAGAACTTCTGGGTATGTGTTTTGTTTCGAATTTCGTAACAATATGACTATTTGGAAAACCGTGGGCCGACACTTTCAATTTAAAACTGACAGTAGTACGCGCTGCTAACTCGATTAAACGAAATTCCGACTTTTTCAGTTCCGATTTTCCTATTTTCCATGCACCGTTTTTCGTATCTCGCTCTCGTACAGGTATGTGTGTATTGGCACGCGAAAGTGTATGGGTGGGTGCCAGAGCGAGACAGCAGAGACGCGCGTATTTTACACAATACTGCACTATTATACACTATTAGTTGTTTTTTCGAATACGTGCGCTCGGCTCAACGGCAAAAAACAATCTGGGGGCTTTGAGGCCTCTTTAGCCGTTCAACTGGAGCTTTCATTGTCTTTGTTTACGAATGCGGTGTGGAGAAAAAGAGCGGAAAGAGCGAAACAGCGGGAGAGGAGGAGAAAAACCAGTATTGTTTTTATAAATGTATAAATATGTATGTACTTTTGCTTTATATTACAGTAGGTTACTGAAACATGCGTTTATTTAAATTGATGCCAATGATTTAATAGAAGATTTGCTTTCTACTAAAATTATTAGAACAACAGAACTATATTTTCGTTACGATAACTTAGAGATGACCATTGCGCCGGTGTGACCGCCCTTTCTGGAAGAAAACAAATATCGATACACTTTTCATATTTATACCCATATTTCGAAATATGTGCTTATGGTTAACATGTTGTTAACATATGTGAATTTTTATAAGTTTACTAGGTAATCACTAATAATCTTATATAACCAATTAATAAGAACGTTATTGGTATTTCCGCCTTTGATATGTTTGCTTATTATTAATATGACAGTTCCTTTCTCGTCCTGGGCCACAGGCACGTATTGAATGAGCCACTTCCAGGAAATAAATGAGGAACAATAGCGCCAATCTCCACGACTTCATTGTTCTTTGCCTGTCAGATATTATGTTTGCAATGGACTTGATACAATACAATAGATTGCCATACACAAATTCGTTTCAATTCGAATACAAATTAAATTATATCATGCGAATCTAATGTATTAGGTATGCCCTATCCACGATTCAATTGTGAAACCAGAATTTATAATATAAATTATATTCGATAATATCTCTTGCAGTTAGCTTAATGGCAATAAATTAAGTACGATAATTAACGGTAAATTGTATTACTTTTTTCCATGTCATTTTAACGAAATTTTAACTATACTTCTTACCATCCGTTCCGATAAGTTCGATTCCGCTGGCGCGAACCATCGATATCCACAGACAAACGGTCACACTACTCTGCTGCTGATTTATTTATAAATTAATTTCTCTCTATCTCGGCTCGTTTCTCGCTTTGTCTCGTCGCGCGCGACGTGTTGTTTTGTGAAAATTTGCATCGCATTTTTGAGCGCGTGCATTAGTGTTCGTCGGTGTGTTGATGTGCGAGGAAAAGCGCGAGGAAAACGCTGCGAATTACGATTGCGAGAGAGATCGGGAAAACAAAACATCCCAAGCAGCAGCAAGCAAGCCATCAAATCGTAACCTTGGGCGTGTGTTAATCAAGTGATCCGCACCTTCCCCGCCTTTCCCCCCTTTTATCGTCATACATACCACCATCTCTACATCCACCGATTTTGATCTGGATTACTCGGCTTGTTGGATTGTTGGGTCTGTTTCGCTGGCGTTTCTGTTTCCGTGCAAACATCTGGCGAGATAAGGGCCTATATAGTTCCGCCACCGCCCCCTCGCATCCCCCCTCTCCGCTCCCCGCCAGCCAACGACAACGACAAGAACAACAAAAACTTGGTTGCAAAAACGGCGCTGAACGTAAGTTGGATTACGTCATCGTTTCGAGGGCAAATTTAGACTCTGATTGTGCCATATATATACTCGCAGTTATAGTTTCGCCTTTGGACAGAAGAGACGCCCGCGCATCGGAACTTTTAGCGAAAGATGATTCATGTGGGCGAAAATACGTGGAACCTGCGGATCCTCATCACGGATCTGCAGGTGGAGAAGACGTTGCGCGTGAAGGGTGACCAGCACATTGGCGGCGTAATGCTGAACCTGGTGGATCCGGAGATGCCTAAGGATTGGTCCGATCACGCCCTGTGGTGGCCCGCCAAGAATGTCTGGCTGACCAGGACGCGGTCCACTTTGGACCAGGCCGGAGTTCAATCGGATTCCTTTCTGCACTTCACGCCCATGCACAAGACACTGAGGGTGCAAATGCCCGATCTTCGTTATCTGGACTACCGCGTCAACTTTTCGGCCAAAACTTTCGGAGCCGTTGTAAGCTTGTGCAAGGACCTGGACATTCGCTATCCGGAGGAACTGTCGTTCTGCAAGCCCCTGGAACCGGAGCATCTGAAGAAGAACTTCTCCAAGCTGCCGCAGCGCAAGATTCCCGTAGCGGAGGCAAATGGAATCGCCTACGTGCAGCCAGCGCTGGACACCAATTCTTTTGTCCCGATCACAGGAGCCTATAACGGCAGCAATGGCAGCCTGGATCGCTCGCACAATGGCAATCTGCTGTGCGCTCCGGCTTCACCGTATGCCACCACACCCCGACGGGCAGCCACTGCTCCGGGCACACCCATCAGCTCGCCCACGGGCACCTGGAAGCACAACTCCACTGGCTATGCTAGCTACGATTCCAACTCTAGTTTCGGAGACCTTCAGGAGAACCTGGCCATGTCGCCCAGGTCCCCCAGTCCGGATGTACGAGCACGCTTGGTTCGACCCAAGTCCCGGGTAGAGAAAGCCCGCCTCAACGTGGGATGGTTGGATTCGTCCCTTTCCATCATGGAGCAGGGAGTTAGGGAGTACGACACTCTGTGCCTGCGCTTCAAATACTTCACGTTCTTCGATCTGAACCCCAAGTACGACCAAGTGAGGATCAATCAACTGTACGAGCAAGCCAAATGGAGCATTTTGAACGAGGAATTGGAACCCACCGAGGAGGAGACTCTCATGTTTGCCGCCCTGCAGTTCCAGGTGAATCATCAGACGGATCTGCATCCACCAGGCATCGATTCCGGAATAGATACCTCCAGTCAGGAGACTGGCGGCGAGGACGACATTGACTCCGCTCTCAACGAGCTGCAGATCACACTCGAAGGACCAGGAGGTGGCAAGGATCAGGGCAACATCACCAGGATACCAGAGCTGTCGGACTATTTGAAATTCCTCAAGCCTCAAAGGTTCACGCTCAAGGGATACAAGCGCTACTTCTTCACCTACAGGGATCTGCATCTGCACCTGTACAAATCGCAGGATGAGTCCAGGCGGGGAGCTCCCACCATCAGCATCAATTTGAAGGGCTGCGAGGTGACGCCCGATGTTAACCTGGCCCAAGGAAAGTTCGCCATCCGTCTGGAAGTTCCGCCAGAGGGCAGAAATGGTCCGAACAGTGAGGTCTGGGTGAGATGCGACAACGAAGAGCAGTACGCCAAGTGGATGGCAGCCTGTCGTCTGGCCGCCAAGGGTCGCTCCCTAGCCGATAGCTCTTACGACAGCGAAGTTAGCAGTATTCGCTCGCTGCTGCAGATACAGAAACCCGCCCAGGGAGCTCCACTCACCGTCAATCCGCGTAGTGTTGAGCCCATGGATTACCTCTCGCCCAAAATGATGCGCAAACTATCCAGCAAGGCGGTGCAGAGGATCCTAGAGGCCCATGCCAACGTTCGCCAGCTGAGCTTAATGGACGCCAAGATGAAGTACATCCAGGCCTGGCAATCTCTACCAGACTTCGGTGTTACTCTCTTCATCATCAAGTTCGATGGACACAAGAAGGAGGAGCTGCTGGGCGTGGCCAACAACCGCATCATGCGCATGGACCTCAACTCCGGCGACCACATAAAGACCTGGCGCTACAACACAATGAAGGCCTGGAATGTTAACTGGGGCATCAAGTGCATGATGATTCAGCTGCAGGACGAGAACATCGTCTTCTCCGTGCAGTCGGCCGACTGCAAGGTGGTGCACGAGTTCATCGGCGGCTACATATTCATGTCCATGCGATCCAAGGAGAACAACCAGATGCTGAACGAGGAGATGTTCCACAAGCTGACGGGCGGTTGGTCGTAAGCGGATTAGCGCAGTCTGGAGCAGTGGACTGGAGTCTTGAGTGCCAAGCACAAACCTCGTCGCATGTTCTACAGTTTTATCTACATATATTTACCTAATGTAGGGTGCGTTGATTTATGGGTTGACTGGTAATCTGTGGACCACACCAAGCAACTTCTTCGTAACTCTAGTTGTTAGCTTCCCAAGGTTTTTTCAGTTCGGTTTATCAACCTAAATACGTATATACTTTTTAAACAACTTTGACGGACTAGTAGTAACTAGAAGTTGGTTTTCTTTGTCGGCATTTACCTAAAAAATAATTAACGTTATAAGTATATAAGTCTTCAAATTTGTGTTGTGCAAATGATATCTGTGTGTATCTTAAACTGAGTTTCTTGAAGTTGTCCAACGATTACCTACATTTTTAATCAACCCAGTCAGTCGACCCACCCAAATCGAATGCGTTCGTGTTTAAGTGTTAATGGAAGTGGAATTCTAGACTAATAACAATCACCACGCTGATAACGATTATGATAACGATGTTGTGCCTTCGCCAGAGCAATCTTAACCCAAACCAAGTCCAAGTCAATGTCCTGTGTTCTCTGTGTTGTCTGTTTCTAACACAGCGTTAAAGTTACACTACTTAAGTCCATTTTTTACCACTTGTGCGGACTTGCGCGACTAACCCGCAGTTTTATATATTGTATATTTATTAAACAAATTAATAAGCAGAATAAATTATTTTATATGTTTTTAATGACCGTAAACGGCGGCTGCCTTGTTTGTTTTTACACATGCATTCCACTGGCAGCTGGTAACCCGAGCCCACTGGGATTACTCATCCAACTTTTGTTGACGGGTGGTGTGCTTCTGAGGGGCGTTGATGCAACAGCCGGGCGTTTAATATAAAGCACGGGTATGTTATTGTATATGTTATTAATAACAGCGCACTCAATTGGATTGATAAGCGCGCCACGGCGTTGTACAGTGGTATTCGAGATTATAGGCGTGCCGTGCTACTCCATTGATTGATGGCCGCGTCCCAAAGTTGCGTATATGCCTCGGAATGGGGCAACTTCTCACGCAATGCCTGGCGAAATCTTCAATTTGATTTAATTTAACGGGGTGACTCTTAATACGGAAAATGCCGGATATGAATAGCGCATGACAAATAAATACCACTTCAAAGATTTCGTTCCTTTCAAACCAAATAAAAATGCATTTTAAAATTAGCTACAGTCGTAAGTATTTACATTACTAATGTAAGAAGAGTTTCGTAAGAAACCTATGATTAATGAATACAGCGCCCACATAAAGCCGAATTCTTATAATCCAACATTTGAATCACATATTGATAGAAACAAATTTGTTTTTAAATGTTGTGCACTTCTGTGATAAAAAATGACATGATTAATATAAAAACAATTCTAAGGAATGGAAAAACCCAAGCGCATTTCACATTTATCTTTTTTAAAGAAAAAACATATGTCTTGATACTACCACAAAAAGATGTAATAACAGGGATAATACAAGTTTTTATGGAATTTATTTTAATAATCTCTTTATCAAGATTATCCATATAAATGAATTGGATTCAGTTAAAAATATAAAATAAATACAACAATTTTATAAATTAAATATATTAGTGTTACTTCGATGATTTACCAACATTACACTTTCACAAAGTTATATATTTACGTATATTTTTATGTTTAAATGTTAGAAATTTATTAATTCATATTTTTAAATCCGTAACAGTAAATAACCTAAATACTCGATAAATAGTATCGATAGTTCCTATTATGACTTGAGTAATATCGGTTGCACTTAGCATTCATCGCTTTTTGTTCCATCACCACTGCATCAGCTGCTTGAAAAAATACCAAAAGTGTTTGGCCGTCGCGCATTTTCAATTGCAAATTAAGAGCAGCTAATTCGGATTAACGACGATGTTTCCGCATTAGAAAGGAAATCAATCTGATTTCAACGAGTTAACATAATAGAAAAGTAAAGAATTCTCGCTCTTTTCGGTTCTTCGTGGCACCTGCGATTTGCGTTGCTGTTTTTTTCGTGCATTTCGATTCGTACACACGCACACATACACCCAGACCCAAACGGCCGTGCAGCGAATGCGTGTGTGTGTGAAATTGTGCAAAAACGTGAAACGATCGAGTGTTGGTCGGTGGGGGAGGGACTGAGCGCTGTTGAAAGCGGAATATTCATTGTTTTCCCGTGTGTGCACTATAAATTAATATTTACGTGTCTGCGTCATGAGGGGACCACTAACCGTCCGCCATCAAAATCAGCAGCCAAGCAGACAGCTGCTCATTTGGCGAGTGTAAACAAAGCAGCCTACACACACACACACACGCATACAACCGTTTACGTTGCGGCGACTGCGACGCCGACTGCGCTGCCTCCATCACGTATATCGAATTTCACATCTTTAAGCCAGAAATCTCCATATCCACCGCATAAACCACTTCCATCTGCCGCAACATCTTTTGTCTGGCCAACCTGTTCGCTTCCAGACAGGAAGTTTGCCAATTTTCTCAAGTTTAGCCAAGTGCAGCGACTGCGACGTCCGCGTTGACGTCGGCGCTCCTCAGCCAGCGTCGCAGCAGCTGCGCAGCTGTTTAATATTCGGTGAGTATTTCCAAAAACAAAGGAAAACCCTTTTTAGCCGAACACCCGGGGGAAATGTTATACAAATGTCCAACAAAATAATAGTGAATGGAACTAGACGCTTCGTGGAATTCGGGGTGTGATAGCTGTCGTACAGTGGAGCCCCCGTATGCTGACCCCAACTAAACTTAATTTTATTTCTTAATTTTAAAGTTGTTTGCTATGAAATTGAGCTGAATAAATAATACTCCTGATAATGATAGGATACAATCTTAGCAGGATCACCAAACAAAATATTAAATCAAATCGAAAGGTCACTTAACTGGGTTTCGTTCGAATTGCGGAAATACGACTGTATTTATTTTTAGATACACAATGCCAGCGTTTGTACCTGGGTTATTTCTGTACCTTAAAGTCACCATTTTCGAGTATATGCGCATATGTATAGTTAACGACAGATGCCGCGTTACGGACGTTCGACTGTATCTAAATTGCACAGCTGATGGACTGGCAACCTGCTCTCAACTGGGCGTTGTTGTCTCGCTGGACATCTCTGTGTGGCTCTCGCATCCGCTAAGTTCCAGTTTCCGCCCGAATAATTAGTCAAACTGTCGCCGCAAAGTGTAATTTCTATTATTCGCTCGTTAACAATAGACATTAGCAGTCGGGCTATCATTTTGTTCATCCCAAGGGGAATCCCATGGGGCATGCATATCGACAACATTCTGTGCCTGCATCTGCTCACCTTTTATCGCCATCTATTTATAAACTCCACTTCAGCACGCGCCAAAGTTCAAGCCGCATTTCCTGAGATACTTCCTAGTGATTAGGGTTCGAAGGGTGACGCAATGCGTTTACAGGGATTGCCAAGAAAACGTGACGTCATGTGGGGACATGTTTACACAAATCCACTTTTGTGTGCATTGGCCCCCTTGGAAGCAGCCATAGAATCAACAAGTAATGTCGCCCTGACGTATTCGTGGAATTAAATAAATGGTTTATCTAGAAACCAGCTTACTTCCGCCTAATAGACGAGCATGTGAACTTGAAGGCAATAGATTCTCGTTTATATTATTAATGTTGAATTTTATAGAAAACTTATCTAAATAGGACTATATATCAGGATTTAATGAATACTACTACTTTTACAAGTAGTAGTTACTACTTTAATGGTTTCTAAACGTATAATTGCCTCGGAAAACACTGAACCCCATTGCTTCACCTTTTGTTAATGACAAGATATGGAATTGCATTGGCGGTCCATGAATGTTGCGCACTTTCTCTGTTCCCTGACCATTTAATCGCATATGGCAAGTGGATACATACATACATATTAACTTACGTGATTGCGCGATTGACCCAGTACCCTTGACCACAGTTCATTCACCGATCACTATGTTATTGAGATTGCCTTCAACTTATTGTGTTTCGTTTTGCGTCCCCTCAGGAAATGACCTCCACTTCGGCGGTGGATGGTGGGCTCGGGAGCGAGACGGCCTGGCTGGAGGATCTGCTGCGGGAGGTGCAGCTGGAGCAGTTTCTGGACAGGATACGGGATGACCTACAGGTGACCCGGCTGGCGCACTTCGACTACGTGCTACCTGACGATCTGGAGCGATGTGGTCTGGGGAAACCGGCCATTCGACGCCTGATGGAGGCAGTGCGGAAAAAGAAGGCCCATCAGTGGCGCAAGAACATCCTGTCCAAACTGATTGGCGGTGGCAAGCAGCCCTCGTCCAAGAAGCAGTCCTCCGCCGCCCGGGAATCCAGTCAGGGCAATGGCACCCAGCTAACCTGCCTTATCCATGAAAAGGACATTACAATGGGCCTGAAACTGGGCGACGGATCATTCGGTGTGGTGCGTCGCGGCGAATGGAGTGCTTCGCCAGCGGGCAAGGTCATACCGGTGGCCGTCAAGGTGCTGAAGTCAGACAACCTCACCCAACCGGGCATCATCGACGACTTCTTCCGCGAGGTTCAGGCTATGCACGCCCTGGATCATGCGAATCTGGTGCGGCTTTACGGAGTGGTCCTATCCCAGCCGATGATGATGATTACAGAGCTGGCGGAGCGCGGGTCGCTGCTGGATACGCTGCGAAAACAGTGCCGCCACACCTCGCTGACCATCATCTGGAACTGGTCGGTGCAGATTGTGACTGGCATGGCCTATCTGGAACAGAAGCGCTTTCTGCATCGCGATCTGGCCTGTCGGAATGTCCTCCTGGCAGCTGGAAACAAGATCAAGATCGGAGATTTTGGCCTAATGCGTGCCTTGCCCCAAGAGGATGATTGCTATGTGATGTCTGAGCATAAGAAGGTGCCTTTTCCCTGGTGCGCTCCTGAATCGCTGCGCTTTCGGCAGTTCTCGCACGCCTCTGACACCTGGATGTTTGGCGTGACGTTGTGGGAAATGTTCAGCTTTGGTGAAGATCCATGGGTGGGACTCAATGGGTCGCAGATCCTGCGCAAAATCGATCGCGAAGGCGAGCGACTGCATCAGCCGGACGCCTGTCCACCGGACGTTTATGCTATGATGCTGCAATGTTGGGATAAAACTCCAGCAGAGCGACCCACTTTTGCTGCTCTCAAGTAGGTTTCCCTTGTTGTTTATATTTATATTTCATATTCATCTAATACCCGTCCTTGTTTTGCAGAGAATATTTGGCCAGTATGTCGCCTCCTGTGATGCGTGCTTCCCGAAGTCACCACGAGTCCAAGGGACTGCAGATCGAGCCTGGCGACACAATCGCCATTATCGATGGACGGCACGAGCTGAAATTGATAAAGGGCCAGAACCAGCGAACGTTCGATATAGGAATCTTTCCCAGAAGTCTGCTGGAGCAGCGCAAAGTGGGTGCTGCCGGAGATGTGGCAATGCGAAGCAGCGTTGGAAATGGCTCGACGTCTTCGCCATTCGGCTTTTGTTGGGGCGGAGCAGCTGCCATGGTCAACGGAGATGATCGACAGCGAAAGTGTGCCTCGATGACAAACCAGCCCCATGCCAAGGAGCGCAAGTCCACGTCCAGCAAGCAGTTCGCGTACAACAAACTGGTTAATGATTCCGCTACTGGTCTTCAGCGACGAAATGCGGTGAAGCACAAAGGAGTAGTGGTAGGCCCGCAGCGTCCCCCGCCGCCACAATTTCAACAGGAGGGCATACTCATTGACATCTCGCCCGATATGCGACCCATAGCCGAAGGTGGAACTGGAGGAGCTAAGGGAGCAGGCGATAGTTCCTCACTGCAGGCGGACAGCTCGTTTTGCATACTAGACGCTCCCATAGATGTGCCCACTTATGCCGGCTCCAGTGGATCGGGGGATCTTAATGTGTCACCCACGTACTACAATGAGCAGCCGCAGTTCGACTTTGATCCGGCCAAGGTGACAGCTTCACCAGGGCGCCTGCAACCGCCGCCGTACCAGATGCCACCCACTTACTCGAATACAATGGAGTTTGTCCAAAAACAAAACCTTCACCAACAGCAGCTAGCGACGCCTGTAAGGGAGCGAGATCCCTTCGACACCACAAACGTTGAAACGGCTGTGGCACTCTACTCGAATTTCAACCAATCTCTGGAGGCAGCTCCTCCACCGGCACCGATTTATAATAGTCCTTCAGTCAGGAAGAGCCTTTTCGGTGGCTCCAAGTCGAATAAAGAAAACATACCTGCCCTGGAATCAGCGGCTATGCAGCTAAATCTCAGTAATCTTGCATTGGAGCGACACGACGCCATCTGCAGTCAGCCAGTGGAGCCTGTACCTGCTCCTCCTGCTGATGGAGTGCTGCTGGACAAGTCCTTCATCGCCGAACTGGAGAAGGACATGTACAGCAATGGGCAAAACAGAGCGCAGGAGGAGTACCAGCGCAATTCTACGCAGATGTATGCCAGCAAGGACATGGTCTATAAGCAGAATCTCACACCCTTGAAGAACGGAGCAGCTCCCGGGTCAGTTCACTCGAATCATTCCAGTCCCTCTTCGATCGCGTCGCCCAAGCAGAACAATGTGGAGGCAGCAGCTGCTGCGGCAGCCACCACGCAAAGTGTGGTGAATCGTATTTGGTATGAGCAAGTGGCGTCCACGCAGTCCGAATACTATGCCCAGCCGCCGCCAGAGCAGGCAGAGGAGCAGATCTACCAAAACCATCACCAGCAGCAGCAGCAGGAGTTGAACCATTCGTTTGTTGCAATATCCAATCGAGTGGTGGCACCCAAAAACAATGCGTACTCCTCAACCGCCTCGCTGTACGATGCAGTGGCGGGCAGCACGGTGGGCTCCACATACTACGGCCAAGTGCCGAATGGCAGTGGAGCTGTTCTGTACGATGAAGTGACTCAGGATGACTACCTGCGGCCAACGCGACCAGCTCCATTGGCGCCGCCTCCTCTCTCCGCCCAGCAGATCCAACGAAGAATGGAGAAGATGCGGCTGCAGCAACAGCAGCAGCTGGACGGAGCCCATCAGCTGTACGCGCCAGTGCCCTCGGACTACGGTCGCGAGCAGGAGAAACTCCAGCAGCTAATGCAAGAGCTGGGCAGCTCCGCGGTGGAGCAGGATGTCCGCAATGCACTGCGCGCGGCCAGCGGAGATGTGGGACTAGCCACGCGGCACTACAAGATCGACCAACTGGCGAGGCTTGGGGTGGCTGGGCGACCACAGTGCGAGCAGGCGCTGCAGCAGACCAACTGGAGCTTGGAGGTGGCAGCTGAACTACTGCTGAATGCCGGCTAAACTCACAAACTACAACCATGTATTACCGCCTCGAATGTAATTGCTTTAGTTTTACGTGCTGAATATTCTTCAAAACTTAGCTAACGATGTATCGAATCTTTATCAAAATACTCCTAGGTGAATGCGCGAATGCAAACACATTGTCAACGACTGTACAATTTGTTCTATTTAATGTAAGCGATCGTATAAAATTATTTTATAATTGTTATTCGATGTCCGCATTTTCTGAGATGCCCCGAATATTTTATTCACACTCGAAATTGAATCTTTCGAATGAAGACCTCGGTTCGCTTCGGCCGGTTAAGGTCAAAAATGTCAAACGCATGCAACAATTCATTTGTTTTGAAATCGAATAAATTATATGAAATTGTTACAAAACAGTGCACTCTTTTTAATTTGCAAACAAAAAGGTAAGTTACAATAATACAGCAGAGATCTTGACTGCTAAATGGAAATATAAAGCAGAAATAATAAAGATAGTACCCAACACTATATAGTATACCCAGTCATAATACAGCACTATATGTTAAAAGAATAATTATTTATTTTCAACAGGGGACATTATTTAAAATAGATCATTCAAAAGTGTGTAACACGTATGTATATATTTTCTCTGCCTGTAAATACATTATTGTAAATGCTCTGCGTTTTTGATTGGTATTCAGGTGGTTAGTTCGAAACAACATTGTAATCGTTACTCTACGAGATAGAAGACACATTCATCAAACACAATTCATTTCGATTTCGATCCGTTGATCACTTATTATCCCACGTTGCGTGGGAACTCCATCTCCAACTGTCTTCGATGGCACAGGACGAAGCTGAGTGCGGTTTATGTAGAACGAAAGTATGCAAAACGATCGTGTTGCGAATGCAAATGTTGAAAATAGAATAAATCATCCTAAGATCCGTATGTACGAGTACTTAATAATATAAAATTAAAGTAGTTTATGTTATTACATAACAGCATACGCCTGGTCAATTGGAATACAAATACAAATTGGTATCATAAATATATATCCATATCCATATATCCATCTGATATCATATCATTCAGGGGCTCTTCCCAAATCTAGCTCAAATCGTGAAAAGTGTGTGGAACCCAAAAGCGGCTGCGTCGTAAGATGTTGGCGTTTTGGTTTGGTCTTTCGTTGCGGAATGTCTGAGAGCGAAGTGTGGGGCGGAGGAGCCTGGCAGCAGGACACCGATCTACATGTGCCGGGTGTTGCCGAAGTTGATGCCCGACTGGGTGGCGCCCTTGTTCGATCCGTACTGCAGGGAGATGACGTTGGCGCCGGCGCGCAGCTGCTCGTCGCTGAAGTTCCTCACGTTCTTGTCGGCCTCCTTGGGGCCAATCGATGGCTTGTTGAAGTTGGAGGCCTATGCAAAAGCAAAACATATTAGTATCTTTTCGCATATACCCTATAAAACTTATGCTTGACATGATCCTTAGATCCCATTATCAACTTAAGCTGGAGTAATCAGCTCACCTTGCGACCCAGCGACTGCAGGCAGATAACCACCGAGTTCAGATTCTGGCGCTCCCACAGGTCAACGCTCTGGAAGGTCTCCTGGGTGGGGACACCGAAGTTCTTGGCGCACGCGAGGAAGGCCGAGATGTTCTCCATGCACTTGAAGGCCATTTTGCTCTCGTTGATCTTCTTGATGGAGCCGGGCTGCAGGGCGTTGGCCAGCTTGCACAGGATGACGCCATCCTTGAGCACCTCGAAGAAGTTGTCGGTGTCGCCGGATGTGTTGATGGGCTCCTCGGTGACGGCCTTGATCCACTCGAGGCTCTCCTGGGCCAGCTCCTCGCTGTACTTGGAGTTAATCTGCAAAGTAGCCAGACAGTTGATGTTTAATGAAATGGTAGGAATTGGTAAGAGGGTAAGGTATCCTTTTCACCTTGGACTGGTACATTTTCGGCTAATCCCAACCTGGCTGCTGCACTTGGTAGACTGAATGCCCAATCGGGGGTTAAATCAAGTACAGACCATTATTTTATTTGTGGGCCATTTCCCCTCGCTTATCATATGAAATATCGCCGATAGCAGACTTATCATTAATTGGTTATAAAAGTGCTGCTGCTCTCTCTTTGCCTTTCCCTTGTCTCGCACTCGTGACAATTTGGCGGTTATATTTCAAGTTGCGATAAGGA
The DNA here is from genome assembly GCF_016746395.2 of Drosophila simulans. Classification (NCBI taxonomy): domain Eukaryota; kingdom Metazoa; phylum Arthropoda; class Insecta; order Diptera; family Drosophilidae; genus Drosophila; species Drosophila simulans. The sequence goes on from NC_052522.2 coordinate 4,064,838, forward strand.
TAAGATTGCAGCTCTCATTTCTCCCAGCGGCACTCCCCATTTTCCGATATATCCCCATATAACTCGATTTGCTCAACTTATAAAAGTCAGTCACGTTCGTTCGCATGTTCTCATGTAGAATAGTAAGTATCCATATTTGCCAATGCCGATAGCTTCGACTGGCTGCTTTGAGCCCGCTTTAAATCTGATCGTCTTGACCATATATGGTCGTAAGTTTACCGGCCGCTTGGGCGTCCTTCGCACCGATTTTGGCCACAGACAAAAAGCCACTTGTTGAGCAGCTGGCCCCCACTTCTATTGCCATTTCCACTCCATTGGCAAAGCCACAAAAAGCCGGAGTCCCAAAACAAACCGCAAAGTCGTTGCGTGTTGGGTTACCATTTGCCAGCTTGCCAATAAAAATCCAAATCAAAATGTTTAGCAAACTATGGGTCATATCGCAGCGACTCACTTAACACGTATTTATTGCTTTTATTTGATTGAATTGAATCGCTGTCACAAACTGATTTTAGATTAGCGGCCATTTGACAGTAAGTACAAGTACTAAAAACTGTGGTAGTGGAGTTATAAAAACTATCCGCAACATATTATGAACTAAATATTATACAGTAATACTCAGTACTATATGAATGAATGTTCAAATATATTGATAAGATTGTTTTTTTTGTCTATAGATAAAGTTTGATTGAACAGCGTTGCTATCTTCACAACTCATATCTATAAGTTTTTTATTTGTGGTACTAATATTCTTTTTAGTTGTGTAAAAAGATCTTTTGTTTTCCTTTAAAGGTCTCCCTATTTATTTACCCTTCATTGTATTACTATTTAGTATTTGTGTGATTTTTGCTCTGACTGGCAAGTCTATTAAAACGAATGATCTCAGAGCAACCGAATGAACGATTGTCGCCAATTGAGTTGTATTCCCCACTTCTTATCGCTGGTCGGTGGGGAAATGCAAGTCCACAAATTGTTGGAAAATGGGGGAGAAGTTGGCGCGATGCAGTGAAACAAAAGTGAAATACAGTCCGCACACTTTTCCCCATGTTTTTGTGTGCTCCATGGAGGTGAATGCACTTTGCACACATAATACGGATTATCCCACTCCAACTAATTCCACCAACCCAATCCCTTTCCGAGCCACAGAAGTCCGGAGCTATTGAAGAATAACAGTTTACGACTTTTTCGTTGTTCGAGCCCAATAAAAGCCAGCGATCTTTGAGTGAGATAAGCAGTATATGGTAATCGCCTGGAAATGGCTTTATCTAGCTGGCGTGCTGGCCAAAACTGGAGATTATCAATAATTGCAATCGACCGTTGGCCAAATTGCTTTGTCCGACTTTTTCAGCTTAACGGTCAAGCACTTAACAGCAGAGGTCACTTCATTAGTGCCCGAAAAGAGCGACGAACGGAACAGCACCATTCATCATCGAAAGCGTGAGACAATTAATAAAAGCAATTTCTGATTGACATTCCGTTGGGGAATCGGGAATCTGAAATCTGGCCGCGGCCAGAAGTTGATGATCATAACTTAGAGCCCCTGATGGTGGCAGATAAATTGACACCCTCGGGGCAGATGAATAAATTTTGATTAGGAATGGGAATATATGCTGATATGCTGATGTTTATGGGATTCTGCGGCCAGTTTATGCATACTATTCATACATAATAATCGTAAGCCAAAAGCCGTTAAGAGCCTAATGAATTCCGATCGTTTCTTACACGTTTTTTGGCTCTTCTACGAAGATCCCAAGATCCGCCAAACAAATTGGACAGTTGGTGGTCCCCGACAGACAAACAATGTTCGAAACTAAATGAAAAATGGTGGAGAATAGCCAAGCTATTTTGCCGATTCTTCCGAAGCCTCGTCTTCTGTAAAATACATATTTTTAGCGCTGTTTTAATGAGTCAGCAGCCAGTCAGCCAGCCAGTGAGTTTCATTTGTGTTTTTGTTTGGTTTGTGCGCTATGAGGTCGACTGGAAACTCGGCGACGATCGAATGCCGGGCCAAAAGTACAGCCAGTAATGGAGTACACCCCATATATATGTACATATATATAAATATTTCTCTAAAAAACATATGTACAGCTGGTTAGAACGTACTACTGCCTTATCGGGAGTGAGGAATTCCAGACGAAAGCCACCGCTCGATACGAACTCAAAACGTATAAAACACAATAATTAGAAGCGGAACTACAAATTGGTCAACGTTCGCCGTTAGAAATTATGACGATTTCCTTATGTTTCCCCAGCCAAAATTATATTTCATTTTACATTTTTTTGGGTCTCTGGGTCACTTGATGAGTTAGCCACGATTAGGGGCCATTACAAAGCGGCGTGACAATGAAAAGCTCAGTAGACTCAGGAACCTAATTAATTTCCCAGCTCATGATGTACAACGTATTCTATTTTCAAGTGCGTTCTGGGTGGATGGCATTCCACACGCAATGCGCATTAGTGGCCAAGACATGCCAGGCCAAGCCTGGTTGGCTTTTAGTGAAATTAAATCTGCTCAAAAACTGGCTGAGCCCGCATAAAACTCCTCCTTTCCAAAAAATAAAAACACAAAAAAATGGTTAAAACTGGGGGTCAGCAGAAACCCAAACTCCGAAAAAAGTCCAGTTTCTTGGGAGAGGGCCTGCCCACGCCAACTCAATTTAATTCACACCTACGCCACTTGAAAAGTGAAAATGTTTTGGTACAACATAACATTATTATTTATGTTCATCATGATTCAGACTTCACAATTGAGTGAGAGTTCCGAGAATTCACTTCACTACGAATTTTATGATCAAAGATTTGTGCAAGTTTCCGAAACTTGGGGAAGTAGTTAAATTTATGAAAATAATATATTTTAAAAACTTGAGTCCAAACTATATACAAGATATAGAAGAACTTTTTAGAATCATATGCCTCTTTTATTGGATGTCTAATAAGAAGCTTTGTTTTAAAAACAAAGTTTTAGCTTCTGCAAGAAACTAAGTATCTCTAATATTCTAAAAACGTTTCATACTTAATAAATAATGAATACCTATTGCAAATTTGACGGATGTTTCCGCCCATCCGACAGAGTTTCTGTATAAATTTAGCCCAAAAGCCGGCGAGGAGCCCCAGACTGATGATCATTGCATAATAATCCATTGTAGGATCACGGAAAAAGAGACAGGGGCACGTTTTGCTTGGCTGATGGGTTTTTGAAGCCGGTGTTGGTGATGTCATGGCATCGTTATGGCTTGGATTTGAACTTTGGCAATATTTCAGCGCAGATACATAGATGTAGATGGTGATGATTAGTTAAATGTGTGTTTTTTTCTTTATTTTGGTGCGAAAGGGATCGCTTGACGCATCGCCAGGCAAACAATTACGTAATCGCGTCTTCAAAAATCAATCCACGAAATGGCCAGATCTGGTGATTATTCACTATTCCAACAGCCGATTTCGCTTTCTTTCGCGATGCGAATGCGTCATGATCCATGACAATTGCTGACCGATATCTTTTGGGTGGATAAATAAATGGGAAAACGACAAAAATGCCACAACGATAACATAAACAAAATCCGCAAAATGTAACGAGGTCAATTGCGTACACATATATGATTTTTGAGTCTGGTTTACGACCGACCAACTTCCACTTCAGTTGACTGAGTTGTATGGGCCCCCATCGAGTGCCTTTTTCGGCGGGATTTGGACAGGGGGCAGAATTTCATTCCATTTTCATTTGTCGAGGTGTTTTCGGCACTGGGAGTAGTTTCACCGGAAATCCAAAACAACATTTGATTTACGATAAAGCCGCTGTCGACCTCCTCCCGCGACTGTTTATGGCTTATCTAAAACTGACGGCCAACAAGTGTTTAATTTTTGGGGGAGAGCTTCGGGAATGGCTGGCTATGCCCATCTAGGAGCACCGAGTTCATGTGGGCCAAGTGTTCCACTTACGTGTCGCCCGCACTGATAGAGAGATACTCGTACCTATACAGATACATATATAGATATAGATACAGGGAGGTGCGTGCTGCGGATGTACAAGTGTACACAGTGTCTTCAATATATGCACTGCTAATTGAGTGTGGATTCTTGACTCCGAAAAAGGCCAGGTGATTAGTACGTGGCCCATGTGCCAATGGCTGAGCTACAGCTGCGCACATGGAGGGAGTTGGACTAGAAAACAACTACAGTGTGGCTTCCTTGGGGTGAATTTCCAGAACGAAATAGTATCATGCTTGGATCTAAGATTGCTAAACTAATATATTCAATCGTTTACGTAGTAACAAATTAGTAAACATACTTTGAGTAACTCGAGACCTTTCTGCCTCATTCCTAGAACTTTCCCGACAGCTGGTGGTGTGGGATTGAGGCGAAAATGGTTCCGTAATTAGGGTGCTACGATCCCAGGAAAGGGTTGAAACTAAAGGGGCTACGAATTCCTTGGCCGAAACTTGAGATCCATGCCAATTTGTCGGTGACTGGTCGTAAAAGTCGGAAAAAACACACACGCAAGCACGGTGTGTGGACAGAACCCATGAGACAAACAAAAATATTGCTTTCATACCATTTTGCCTCACTTTTGTTTTGCTGTTTGCTTACGCCACATACTCAGTTTTAAGTGCTCATGTGGTGGAAAAGGTGCTGCTATCGCCTCTTCCTCCTGTCACCCCCAAAAACTCAAAACCCGAACCCGAATCAGAAGATATGAGTGACTTCCAGCGAGCGGCAAAAGTGCTCAAACTAACAACGCCTTCGAGTTGAATGGATCGCGAAGGGATCGAGGAGCACCGGTGGAGGGACAGCTGGAGGGATGACATCATCGCCTTCGGCTCCTGGGGAGCCATTCGATCGCGGCTTGGAGTCGCGCCAGCAGCTGCGCCTCTATTTCTCTTTTCTTGGTTTGCTATACCCTATCCCAAGGTTCTTCCACAGTTCCAAAGTGTTTTGGTTTAATATTTTTCATAATCATAGTGCCTGATATATCACCATAAACCACGTTAAAACATACTTCATTTTACCAGATACAACAATTTTAACCACAACTGTGATTTAAAATGCGCTAGTACAGATAATACCGATAAACAAGGCCTTTTGCTAAATGGCTGACTCAAAAGAATAAAATCCGGTTGGAAAAAATTCAGATAAGCAGAGCGAAAGCTAAACAAAATATTTCAGTTTGCCAACAACATGGTACATATACCCCCAAGGGTATACAAAACTTCGGATATGGAAAATCTCGATTATTTGTTTCGTTTTTTGTTTGGGCAATGCTGTAACTGTAGTTGTCTTGTTGTGGATTTCATCGGACTGCACTTAATCCCCTGTGCCGGCGACATATACAATTTCACTTGGGGCTGCCCAGGGGCGGCTGGAATTGCGTAACCCCGACTTGACGAGGGCTAAATGGCCGAAGGGTACGGGTAACCTACCGCCAAAACCCCACCCCACCCACAAAAGCCCAATGCATTTGTATGAGTGCATTTGAGGCAAAGTGCTGCTAATGGACGGAACTAATGTCAATTTACATTGCGGAAGCTACCATGCTGCAATAGTTGGGTGTTGAGATCATCCAAAGGGTCTCCCTATTCTACAGTGGATACTCCACAAGTAGCACCTATGTATGTATTAAGACTTCAAAGATCAAAACTCCTTGTTGTAATGAAAGAACTCATTTTTCCAAATTATTGTATTGCAGTATTAATTAGGAGCTTATATCAGTTTACTATTAGCTCATCTTTATATTGTTTACTGTTCGAACTTGGGATATTATTCATATCGAAATTTCGAGAGCTTGACTAACTTTTTCGACCACTAATAGTTTGATTTATGGATGACCAACTGTTTTCTCGATCTTCGATTTGAATCACCCGCACTGACAATGCCTCAAAATCACCAAAATCATCTTTAAGCTTTCAAATTACGCATGCATCACACATGTGTGTACATATTCATATATGCCTCTCTCTATACATACATATGTACATAAATACTTGTTCGACTTATCAGCGAAATGAGGTCATTCCTTGTTAGACGCTGGCAATTTCAAGACCATTTTTGGCTAATTTTTGGCATTTGGCGCGCGGAGATAAAATCTTGGCAACGCAGCGCCAAATAAAGTCAATGCAGCTCCAAACTCACGAACACACCCGTGCAAAAGTTGATTTTTTGGGCAATTTGTTTATTGTGTTGTTTTGTTTGGCGCTCTTCGGTTTTTGGATGGGGGATGCGGTTGTTGTTGCTATTTGGTACTTACTTTGCGCTGGGCCTCGGCGGCAAAACCAGACTTCGCTGCACGGTTGGACGCCATAGTTATTTGATGAAGAAACGGGTTTGCAGGGAGCTAAAATGTAGGTTGGTCTTGGGCTGAACTGCACCACTGTCCACTGGAATGTGTTTGCCGCGGAATAAATCGGAGGGAGCGCAAGGGTTAAGGCCAAGTTGATTGGGCTACGTCCGTTCGCAACGAAAACTTACTACGTTATGAACGGCGGTTCGAGCTGCGAAACAGAGGAAAGCTCGCAAACCGAGGCGAGAGCTCAGTGTTGGAAAGTGCACTCAGTCTTGTACCTAGTAGGTTGGGTACAACATAAAAGCTCCAAGCTGCGCTTATCAGCGTCAGCTGATTTGTTATGATGGCATTGATGATGTCATACCGCTTTTTTCATGGCAGTTGTTTTTTAAACAATAAACCATGGAACTATCGAGCACTGGAAACAATTTTACACTATTATTAGTATTAATTTCATATTCCCGGTTCATTTGCCTTCTTAGCAAGTAACTTTTGTTTTCAATGGGCTTCAAAAAGATATGGGATTTGAATCATTTTGATTTCCATGATGATGAACAACTACTTTTTGGTTGTGTACTAACTATCCGATAAAATTCGCCAGAGTAAAGTTCCATTGAAAACTTCCTATGTTCCCCTTATCGAGAGGTTCTTGCTACAGCATTCCATTCGGATGACCATGACATTTTTGGGGGACTTTCTGAAAGCCAAGAAGTAGCAAATCGCATTTGGATGGTTGCCTTGAGAATTAGTTACAGTTTATTCACATAAATATATATTTTGTTTAATCGTATAAATTATGCAATTGTGGTTTTACGATAAGAAGCGACTTTCTTTAGTGTTTCAGTGTGGTTCTAAATAAATAGGGGAATTGCTTGTATAATTTGTTGTTCTATTTGTCGTGTTTGTTTTTTTTTTTTTTGTGTTTTCTGTGTGGGTGTGTGATATTTAATATTAGAAATACATAATTCAGCTTGATCTTCAAAGGTTTGTTATGTTGGTAGCATACACATTTGACTTATGTGGGCTTGTCTTTTGTTTTGATTATATCGCCATTAGGTTTATAACATAGGAAAGCAGTAATTAACTAGAAGTTAGGGCTTATTAGTTGCATACACATATTGCCATTATAATATATTATTCTATTAACGGTTTTCGCATGCGAATCTGCCTGCTATATCTGTTTTATAACCGATCTGCATACATCGATCATGCATCCTACTAATTGTTAAGGCCCTTTCGCTCAGATACAAGTGGGTAGTGTGTGGTGAGTTTCGTAGACTATGGGGGATGGTATTATATATAAATCGATTCATTTTTTACAATCTGTTATGCATGCTTCGAGGGGGACGACTCTTTAAAAAATAATCATCATAATTTATTTTTGCACATGGATAAATTCAAATTACAAATATAAATGTGTATATGTATATATAAAAAATCATTTACCAAAAAATATATACGTAGACGCAAAAGAGACGCAATAATATACAGAGAACATTCCTATAATAAAGGGTGACATAAGCATAATCAGATTTGGGACTCCTACTACAAATAGTACAACGTGGTAGAACTACCCGTTCCACTAGACCTAGGCATGTGTATATCAAGCACTGACATCTGTGATTACAGTGGGTGTATATATCCGCGTGTAATTGTTTTATTGTTTACAGGCTACCTATGTATCTGCTCGACTAGCTGCGAACAGTATCAGCAAATAATTTCAATTGAATTTCCTTACTTCCTCCTCTTTCCTATTTTTTTTTCGTTTGTTTCGTTTTGTTTTAATAAATAATACCTCACGATTCGTTGGCTCAACGTAGTAAACTTAACTTACAGAACAACTGTGCAAAGTTGGGCAAAAAATAAGAGGGGGTTCGAATATGCCCTCCTAGCAGTGAGGCGCTGTAAATGTGGATGGGTTAATGGTATGTGGATACCGCGTCTTCGTATTCTTTTATTGCTTGCTCGGGTGCCTCGTAGAATCTCGCGTTGTTGTTTATACTAGGGGTTTGTCTACTAATTTTATATAATTTTCAATTATATACGCTGCTTCGGCGTCGGCCCAAGCGTTTATCCTGCTCTCTGGCTCAAGTTATACTCAATGTAAGCATGCACTTTCAACTTTTGAAGCGAGTTTGTAATTATATTAGATCGAAACGCAACGATTCGAATCGAAAATTGCATCAAATGTTCATTTTTAGCTTAGTTGTAGTACTTCACAAACAGATTTCTTTGATATTAAATTGCTTCGCAAACGATCCCCCATCTCTGGGGAGGATATCCCCACCATATCTCACGATTTCTCTTTTAGGGTTTGTCTTAGTTCTTAACTAATTTTTATCTGCAGCTGCTCGGGATCGGTCTTATCGTTACTCCCGCTCTGATTCTGATTCAGATCTATCTATATAATGTGTACGTTTAAATATATAGGTTTTTATAAGCTTTTACGTTTTCCTGTTTTTAGTAACCATAATTTGTCGCACTCTCCACTCGCATTCCTATATAGATCTCATCCTATAAATAAATACTCCGACTCCACACACATTTAGCTATATCAAGATTTAGGTTTAGAAAACAATCAGCTTGGTTTCCTCATCCAGTTCACAGCAGCGATATATCTGGGTTTGTAGAAACAGAATCATTAAAGGACGTTTATGAGCAATAAATGAAATCAATTGTACCTTTATTCTCGTGACTATCAGCAGTGACTAGCGTGGTGGTTGCCGCTGTGCTCGTCAGCAAGCTGTTGTTATTGTTCAGGTGTAGATCTTGTGACTCGATGCTCAGGTCAATCAGCTGGGTGGCGACCGGAGCGACTACGTCCTGCAGCAGATTGATGTCACTACAATTTGTTGAACGTTAATAATAATTGAAAGAATGCCACTTCCCTCCACTCACTTCTTGTTGTTGACATTCTCGATGTGTCCATTGCCGTTGGCAACCGCCGGCACTGTGTTGGTGCTCTCGAAGTCCACCAGCAACTTGCCGTTGCTCACCTGCTGCAGGTTCTTGGCATTCTCATCGATGATCATCGTGGAGAAGCTGTTGATGAGCGAGTTCTCCTTGTCTAGCACCGATTGCTCGTACATCGCCTGACTGTTTGGCGCCTCCTGGACAGTTTCCGTTGCCGTTGGTGCTGGCGTGGAATCTGCTGTGCTGGGCGAGCCCTCAGCCGAGTTGTTGCTGCTCCCGGTGACGCTGCTGTTGCTGCTGCTATTATTATCTGGAGCCGGTGCGGCAGGAGCTGCTTTGTCGTTAGCGTCCTGAATACAGATATTTGAATAGGTTTATTGAATTGAAGATTTTCGAGCCTTTACCAACGCTTGGTTGTAAATTTCCAGTGCTAGAACATACCTTGGAGGGTGTGGTGGCAGCGCCTCCCTTGCGGGTGCGCAGCATGATGGCCTCCACCCGCTTGCGACGTTCCTCGCGCTCCTTCTCCTCTCTCTTAAGGCGCTCGGCCACCTCGACGCGCTGCTTCTCTGCCTCCTCCTTGGCCTTCTTCTCGGCCTCCTCACGTTCCACGCGCTGTTTCTCCTCCTCCTCGCGTCGTCGTTTCTCTTCCTCCTCACGCTGTTGGGCTTCCTGCGAAGTAAAGTGAGTAATAAATTAGACTCCTTTGTTTTCTTTGTTTCCGGTTGGGCGTCGCCAACTTACCTCGATGGCCTTGCGCAGGCGCTCCTCCTCCCCGCGGCGCTGTTCCTCGGCCAGGCGAGTGGACTCCTCCTCGAACAGGCGTTGGCGCTCCGCCTCCTCCTCTTGGGCTTTGATCTCTGCCAGGCGTTCAGCCTCCAGTCGTTGGCGCTCTAATTCCGCCTGTCGTTCGGCCTCCTCGCGGGCCAGGCGTCGTCTCTCGGCCAAAGCGGCCTTGGCCTCCTCCTCGGTCGTGATCTTCTTGGCCATCATCGAAGCGGTCATCAGATCAGCACCCTCTGGTGGGGTCAGTTCCCGCACCTCGGAGTTCTCCTTGCTGCGCGATGGTTTCTTGGGCGCAGCCTGCTCCTGAGCCTTAGGCACCTCCTTTTCAGTGCCCTCATCAGATTTTTCCTCTACATTAACTGAGGTAACCAAAGCTTCGGGCATAGATTCCACCACAAAAGTTTGCTCCTCCTCCTGACGCGCCCCTTCTTCCGTTTTCTCCGTGTTCAATGCTTCCTTCTCAGCCTTGCTCACTGATGGAACAGCAACAGGAGCCTCGGTAGGAACTTCAGCCTCAGGAACTGGCTCATCTACAGGAGTCTTCTCAACCTCCTTGGTCACACCATTCTGCTCAGGGACTGGAGCGGAAGCGGGTGCGACCGGGGCAGGAGCTGGTTTTGTGATGGTGGAGGTACTGCTGCTGGTGACAATCATCGACCTAGTCATTGCAGAGGTATCCTTGGTTTTCGGTTCCTTGGTAAGCCTACTGATGCGCTCGGAACTGGCCGTGCGACTTGGCAGCGCCTTTGAAGCTGATGCTGCCTTGGGTACCGGAGGTTCCTGTAGATTCAAATACGATTTAATAAACGTAATGGGCTTCAAAGGACTACGAATCTTACCCGCTTCGAGGGCGTCTTCTTCTCGGCGCTGCTCAGCCGCGATGAGCTGGAGGTCACGATCAGGGAGGTGGACATAAGGTTTGCAGTTCGTTTGGGTGTCGTTTGTGCGGATGGCGAGGCGGCTGTCGTCTTCACGGGCGGCTTCTGATCCCTCTTGAGTTTGTTAATCTCTACGGGGTTTAAGGGTTTCATGTCTGACGTTCTAAGTGTTCTTCAAGCGGACTTACCCTCGAGGGACATGCCCGTTCCGGCGATACTGGCGGGCCTCGGTTTTCGGGGTGCTGTTGCCGGTCGCCTGGGCACCAGCCCGGATGTGGACATGTTTGTCGATGTGGACATGGCGCTGCCGGGCCTTGAGCTATTGAAGTGTCCGCCGGGCGTGGCATTTCCCGATCGCGAGCCTAGAGATTCCAGATTTCATTAGAACAGTTACGGAATGAGTGATTACAGGGGTCAAGGGGGTGTCAATATGGATGAGCTTATGTGGAGCACCAAATAAAGCGTACGTGAGTAGTGACCGTCACCAGAGTTTACCATTATTGCAGGGGGAAACACAGGGAAACACAAAACCAAATGTAGGACACAAGTTAACCAAAGTACCAACAGATGCCAATTCGTACACATATAGCGAGCGAACACATAATGAGGATATAGAACATAAAACCAAGGACCAAAGATCATATACCTAGTTCTCAAGTACTCAACTGAGCCCATTAATACTTATGTTTATATGCGTATTCAATGTTATGATATGGCTAAAATGTTAAATAAATAGAAATATAAATCAAAATGATAATAATGATAACAATTAAATAAATGTAAGTTTCGCTTCACCATCTAATAAAACCCGATCAAAGCAAGTGTAACTATGGATACATACGAACAAAACGACCGACAGACGGCGACAGGCAGCAAACAATATGGACCAGGGAAGCTCCGAAAAGGATCTATTATGACAATGTGATGATGATGATCTCGAATAATTTGAAATTTTGACAAATACGCCGCTTTGGGAGTCTATATGTATGTTTCTGAAATTCTTTTATAAGATCTTACAAACGTTTAAAATGTTATTTGGGATTTGGGATCACATAAACGGACTTGCGGATGTAATTGACTAACATCAAAGGTTGTTGAAACCGCATGAGATGAGAAGTGGATCACAAATTGCTGCTCAGATGAACTAGAGACAAACTTGATCGGTCGTTCTTCGTATGTCCTCTATGAACCGAGGGAACCGGGAAACCAAAGCCTATGCGGGTGTACGAGTTCGATTTTTGGAGTGTGGTGAAAGTTCAAGTTAGCCAATTTCGGTGCGCGAGTTGTTGTTCTAGTGGTTTGTGGTGGGGGCTATCAGTAGGTACTCGAGTAAATGGGTAGTAGATGGCTACAACGCTATCCGCAATCTTTTAGATTTTAGATTTAGTGAGTAGTGTGGTGGTGGTGCTAGCGTGTTCTTTGGATTGGTGTTTTTTGATTGGTAGTTCGAGATGTTTGGTTGTAATTTAGGTTTTTGTTTAAATCGCACACACCTGCATTCACTAACAAACTAGCAGAGTTCATGAGCAACAATGAGTTGGGATCGAGATCGAGAAAACGGTGGGGGTTAGTAGAGATCGCATATTGCTGCTGCCGGCCACGCCCAGTCGCGTTCGCGCGGAAGGATGCAGAGTTGAAGGATGAGGCTGAGGCAAATGATGACTGGAGGTATTTCTTAGTTGCCGCAGTTTGCAGGCCGAGTGTGGACTGGCGCAGGTGGTGCAGGTGGTTGGGTGGTGGTTGCTGTGGTGCTGTGCTGCCATAAACCGACCAACTGCTAATCTGTGTCATGCTCTTACTAGTGGAGTCCCGCTGCCCTCCGGCTCCGCTGGCCAGCGGCCGGAAGCTGGTCGATATGCCGCCTCCCAGCGAGTACTTTCCGCGCTCCCGCTGGCCACCTCCTCCGGCCAGGTGTGTCATGCTGCGGGACATTATGCCGGCGGCACTGGAGCTACCGCTTCCGGCGCTTCCCGCCCGCCGTGCACGGGCGCTGGACCCCGCACCGCGTCGCCCCCCTCCTCCGCCCAGCGAGGCGGTCTCGTCCAGCATCTCCAGCTCCCGCTCGCGGCGTTCCCGCTCCAGAATCGCCCGCATGTGCTCCCCATTGCGGCGTATCGGCTGCGCCAGCTGGTCCAAGCGGTTCATCGAGTAGGCCCGTCCTGCGGTTCAGTTGAAAGTTGAAATTGGTTTCGTGAATCTTTTTCGAGCCTGGTTCTGGCTGCGGATCCTTAGGGAGCTACGCTTAACTACTCACGGTTGCGTTCGAAATAATATTCGAGGACATTAAAAATTATATATATTAAATCTTATGATATAACTTTTATAACTTTTTTACTACTTCGAACGCAACTGCAGTTACAGGAAGACTTTACAAAAAGATGTGGACAAACTGGGCTACAAAATGGTGTGTACAAGGTGTGTTTTGAAAAAGGTGTGTTCAGGTGGCTGGTGTGTTTTTTTACAGTGTGTGTTTCAAGTGCGTGGCATAAAGTTCTGGTGTTTCAGGTGCCTGGAAGAGAAAGTGTTCCATATTTTCTCACTATATCTCTGCCGAAGCAGCATTGAACCCGAGAAACGACAGTAAAAAGTCAGGGGCTAAGGGCAACTCTTGGTCCGGAATGGGCTAAACCAAAAGAAAACACAACTAATCGGATGGAGGGATGTCGAATGAAGAGCTGATGATGCGTAGATAGACGATGAAGCTGATCGCTGGATGAGCATGATTCAGATAGCTATGGGAGTGTGTCGGTTGGATGGACTGGAGGATCGATTGGGTGGGTCTTACCTGGGGTTCTGGCCGGCGTGGAGCTCAGGGAGCCTCGCGAACCATAATGCCCGTCTCGGGGGCTAGGTATTGTCGGCATGAGGTCCGTTTTCCTGCGGTAAACGCTTCGGAACACCATGGGTGATGAGTCAACGCTATCTTCTGCAATATTCGGGTTTTGGGTTGTTGGTTTTTGTTTTGTACATGATTTTGGATTTTGATATTCGATTTTTGGATGCAACTGCCGAAATGATTCACTTGCGATTTCGGTCTCAAAATTATATATGAAAAAACTTAATCTCTAGGAACGATAGAAACCAAAAGCAAAATAGCTAAAACTTAAGTGTTTACACTGATACACCTCATGGTTTCGCTACAATCATAATAGATTATTAATTTTAGAATTGTTAATAAAAACGGTCAGCCAGTGTAAACACTTTCGGTACAAAATAACCATGCTGTTGGGGATCTACGTTGAATTCTTTACAGACGGTCGATCCTGCTTTCGAGGGTAGCTTCAACGAAGAGCGTTTGGGATCTATACAATCTGGAGGGCGTAAAAACATCATGCAAAACTGAGAAGCTCAAGACATGCCATTGGTTTGGGTTACGGGGGTAGAGACAACGAGAGTTACGAGCTTACGGCGGGGTTACGAATACAGGGTTAGGTTTGGCATTGGGGTTACGGCAAAACAAAAAACGGGGTCAGAACGAGAAGGGCTAAGAACGAGAAGGAGGAGCTGAGAAGAGTAGAAGAACCCTCACCCTTACGATACGAGTTATGGTTGTTAAAGTTGTTGTGGCCTGCAGTAGTGGTGCTTGTTGCTGTGGTTGTTGTGAGATTTGTAGGTCTGTGCGCGTTGGCTGTTTGTTTGGAAGTGGGCGGCGGATGGGGATTGGCCGGCCCATCGATATTTATCTCGCTGCCGGCGATAGAGAGCGAGAACCGCTTGGGCGGCTCGTCATTGGAATAGCCCCAATTGAACACCTCGTACATGGAGGAAGACTTGCGTCGGTGATCTGTGTGAAGTCGGTAGTTTTTTTTCGATTTGTTTCAAATATAGAAGTGAACGTTACAAAGGTGTGATTGCTGTTTGCTTTTGGGTGCAAATCATATTGGAAAACAAATACAAGAAACAAAAAAAAAATAAAAGAGAAGAAGGGAGCAGAAGTGATCGTGCTGTGTGAGAAGTCTGTGGGTGCTAGGGGTTTGTATCTACACAATAATAGTAATTCACATGTACACCAACTGGGCACAGTGGGAGATAACATGGTAGAGGGTTATAGAAATCTCCGGTTTGCGGGGCACATGTAAACAATAACTGGGACTTGTCAATTACAAGATTTACGAGTGTCTAAGGTAACGATAACGATAACTGCAAAGTAAAATTTAATCTCATTATGTGTGTCTGGTGTTCAAGAGTGTGTGTATATCTGTTTCGGGGATGACTCAAGTGCCGCCGGGGGCATCGCGACTCACCATCTTGTCGGTCCGTCGATGAGGAGGCACGCTTCTTAGCACCACTGTCGGCAAGTTCACGCTCTGAACTTCGACGTGTGAGCGAGGCGCCCGCTACGTTCGATATAGATGTGGACCTGCAAGGGGAATCCTGTTTAGTACTCAAAATCAAATATCTAAGCTCAAAATATAAACTTTTTTTAAATTGCCTGAATATGGCCTTGCTAACAATTAGCTATTTGCCATTAAGAATATCAAAGTTTACAATGAATATCTGCTTACTCATTGTGAAATGGGTTTTTTTTCACAACAATTGATTGGCTACTAGCTCACTATCTTTATTTTTACGTTAGCCAATTATTTGCTTTCATTTCGCGACATCTACTAAGTCAATAATTATACTAATTGTGATTTATATATTTTGGCCAACAATTACGTTATTAAAAGTTCAAGAACTGATAAAAATAATTAAGCAATGAAAAGTCCAGGCTCTAATTTAGCATGTCAGTCAGTGTACAGCGATAATTAGTCGAGTGCAACGCAAAGCACATATGAAATCGGCCAAAATATATACTAGTCTAGATAGCTATGAATGGCTACATATAAGCGTGCTCGTTTTGTGTGAGCTTTTGGCTTTGTGCTCAGATAACTTTCATTCGGATCTCACCTCCGCTGACCCCAAAAGGCACTGGGCGATACCAGACCATAATCCGCGGGCACATCCAGCAGGCGGGGAGTCGAGGAGCCAAAAGCGAAGCCGATGGAGTTTCTGTCCCGCTTTTTGACTTCTATCCGGGACTCGCGTTCCTGTGGGAGATCAAGAATATGAATTATAGTTGGAGTTCAATGGAATCGAAGCGATAACGCACGCACCTGATTCTTTTTGAGGATGTACTCGCGGCGCTCCTTCTCGGCCTCGAAAATGGCCTTCTTGCGCTCCTCCACCTGGTGGCGCTTCTCTGTGTCCCGGGTACGGATCTCCTCGATGCGTCGACGGCGCTCCTCCTCCTTTTGTTCACGGTAGCGCTGGGCGGCCTCGGCCTGGGCGCGCAGCTCCTCGATCTTCCGGTGGCGCTCCTCATTTTGGCGATCGCGGGCATATTTCAGTTTCTCCTCACGGTCTTTGGACGCTAAAAGCGTAGCAAAATGAATAGAGATTCGAATTCGCACATACTTATAAGGGCATAAATTGAATTTGGATAAACAAGTTACGGTTCGCAAGCAAATAAAACTGGGAATATTTTCATCAGTTGCTACCTGTGGCCCAACAAAAATCGATAAATATCTGCTTAATATGTGTAGAATTATACCCCAATTTTCGACTTTTGCCGGCGAGTTATTTACATGAGAGCCGAGAGCTGACGTCATCGACGATGTACACTCGCATTTTGTGGGTCAATTGACAAACTAGCAGCAGCAACAATAACAAATATGGCACAAATACTCGGACAACAACAATAACGCCGCCCCCGCTTCAAATTTGCCTATGTGCCAAATGGGCGAACAACACAAAAATGATAAAAGGAAAATAGAAAGCAAATTGCTAATGCAGGCGCACATTTTGTTCTATTGAAATGACATTGAGGCGGAAAAATGCAAAAAAATAAACAATAATAACAATAATATTGGTAGCATGCGGTGTGGCTGCCAAAGTCTGCATAATCGAACTGGGAACCGGTTCTTATCGCCTTATCGGTTAAGATATTTTTGGAATTCCATGACGTAAGTAAGACGACAAAGGAACAACTGCAAGTAAATCTTTTTGCCAGTTACAGGTGCGAAAATATCTTGCAAACGGGAAATTATCAGCTGTCAAGGTCGCAGGCAAATTTTGCTGGATTTTAACCCACTGTGTGCTTAATTTACTTGTGTTTTTGGAAAGCCAAGTACATTGCAATTGATTTTTCGCTTAATAAAATCCATTTTCTTTTGGCTCTCGTAATAACATGAGTGGTTTCTTTAGATTTTAGATGCAATTTAAACTTATTATTTAAGATGTAACAAATAAAAATATTCAATTTAAGTAAACAAACTTTAAGAACATTGTCATTAAGTTCGAATTCCCAAAAACTTAATCATTCCTTGTTTTGCATTCTCACAATGATGTAGTCAAATATAACGATAAATATTTTATAAATATTTATATTTAGAGTTTGAATTCTCCACTTGCCATCTAAAATCAAGATAAAACATTTTGATCTTTTAGGTGTTAAGTTCAAGATGCTTTGAGTTTTTTTTAACCCACTTTTGTGTGTAACATTCTAGGCAGTTAAGAAACTACAGTGATTTAAAGCGTGTCACTGGTTGAGAATAGATAAGAAGATTTTCATATTAGAAAAACAGCAATGAAAGACTTGCAATAGACCAGTGACAGTGGTATTCCGGGGGTTAAAATCGCGATAAGGCGGACTATTGGGTCTTATTTGTTAGTGAGATCATGCGGCAAGCATTCGGAGCATTCGGTTTGGGGGCGGAACAGATCGGGGCGTGGCTGTGGAAGACTTTGGAGCAGCCTGAATGGAATGCCAACTACCTTGAGAGTCGTCTTCGCTGGCGGAGATTTGACCGCCCACCTGGGCGAACCAATGCAAGGTTGCGCCGGCGCTGCAGCCCGAGATCTTGGCAGGTGCGAATGCGTGGGCTGTGGTTCGAGTTATGGGTGAATGTTATAGCGATTACATATTGTGCGTATGTGAGATATACATTGGTGCCGATTTTATGTAATTCGCAAGATAATCCGCATAGAAGGCTTACCTTTTCGCTCGGCGCTGCCCTCGCGACTTTCGGGTCGCTTGGCTGTGTTTTCCACTGCAAAAGAAGTACGAGAAAAATGGACGATTGAGTTTCGCTGCGATTTTCCGGAGTTTTACACGGACTTTTGGCTTTCGTGTGTGGGGAAAATCAATTGCCGTTGCGTTTTGGCAAAAAGGAAAGGTGACAAGAAGGCGAAAGAGCGAGGAAGGAGGGGGACACAAAAACACACACACACACGCACGCACACAAGCGCACGGCAGCAGCTGCGATGACGAAGCGAGAGAGGCAGAGAGAAGTACGTGAAAATAATGTATGTTTCCCTCTCTTGTTCCTCCGACTTTTCCGACTGGAACTTATTTATAAACTCAAAACTCCGGTTCGGAATCGGGGAACTCGAAATACATATATCCCCCATTTCTAGGGGGCAGACACTTTTGGCTTCTCGGCTTTTCTCTTCTTTTCTTTTCTCTGCCTCTCGCCTCGCTGTTTTTTTCTTCGTTTTACTCTCTTCACTCCGTTTTTGCTTTTTGGCCGTGGTGTGAGTGCCGTTTTGCTGCGCAGTCGACCAGCACTTTTTGGCCACTGAAAACGCCCCGAAAACGCGTAGATCCTGGCCGATTTTCGATCGCTTTCGACGCGGTGGCATTCGTCCTTCGATTTCGCACTCCCAGCGGGTTGTTTTCAATGCGTACCTTCTGGATTAGTCGAAATATTTCCGTGTTGGCCCCCAAGACTCGCCATATTTCACTTTACTTTAGCGCTGCAAACAGTGTGGCCAGCTCTGTAGTGCTGCGATAATCTACTCAATGCGGGCGTACTGTTGTATAGTTGTGTGCTCTACGAAAATACTAGAAATGTTAACTAACGTATTAGTTTTTATGTATCAAAACCAACTCCGGTTTTATGTATAAAAAGTAATGATCATTTCTAATGTTATGGGATAATTTCATCTTGCGATACCAAAGAAGCGAATAATTAACACTCCATTAGTGGCGATATATTATTTAACAGACTATGTTAACTAACGGTACCGAATTTAAAATTTAGGTACACTTGTATTCAATACTGAAAAGAAATTCCTCATCTCCAATTTTATTTATCTGAGATTTCTTTAACCTATAGTTCATATTAAATCTAATGCTTCTCTGCGACAATGCAGAGTTTGGCCAGGAGGGCGGTGAGCTGCAGCAGCGAGTTGATACCGTCGATAATCTTCATGTGGGTCATGCCAATCTCACGGATAAAGTCCAGCTTTAGATGCTCATCGATGTTGATGCGCTTGCAGACCCGGAATATGTTCGCAATGATGTCTTCCGGCGAGTATCCCAGCTTCCACAACTTGGCCAGGATTTTGTACGCCTTGTGTATGTCGTTGGCAGCGCAATGGTGGATCATCTCCTCCAGGAGCTTCGGGTGGGGCTCGTCGCAGACCTTAAAGACGTTCTCAGCTGTGATGTCGCCAAATCCCTGGGCGGTGGACTGCAGGTTGTTCAGTCCCTGTCGCATGTCACCTTGGGCAGTGAACACGATGGCCTCCAGTCCGTCCTCTGTGTAGTTGAGCTTCTCCCACTTGGCCACCTCGATGAGCTTGGCCAGAACTTGCGCATCGGACAGCTTGGTGAATCGTAGCATGGCGCAGCGGGACTGGATAGGCTCTATGATCTTCTCGCTGGTGTTGCAGGCCAGGGCAAAACGAGTGGTGCTGCTGTAGATCTCCATGGTCCGGCGCAGTGCCTGCTGGGCACCCTCCGTCATGCTGTCTGCCTCGTCCAGAATCACAATCTTGTGCCTGCCCCGCGGCAATGTCACCTTTTGCTGAGCAAACATCTTGATCTTGTTGCGGACCACATCGATTCCTCGTTCATTGGAGGCATTCAGCTCGAGGACAGCCTCCTTGTAGCTGTCTCCCAGAAGAATCCTAGCAAGACACTGGATGGTGGTTGTCTTGCCCACGCCTGGAGGACCCTATAGATCACAATTAGTGCCACCTAACTAATTTTACCCTTACAAACTCACAGCAATAATAATATTGGGTGCATTTCCCTGGGTGGCGAATACTGATAATCTTGCTACGGTATCCTCATTACCCACTATCTCCTTGAACTTCACGGGGCGGTACTTCTCAATCCAGGGCAAGTGACTGCGCTTGTCGTCCGCCGTTTTCTCTGGTTCTTCCGGCATTTTATGTGCAGTTTCACAAATTCGCACAAACAAATTGAAGCGTGGGGCTGCAGTGTGGCCGTATCTTGGGCGCCAAAACACAACGGTTAGGCCTGGTATTTTTTTCATTTATCGATTTCTTAGCAAAAGCGATAAGTCGATAAAGGTAATTATTTGAAATTCAAATATAAAAAAAAAAAAACGTTCAGATCATAAAATATTCTATAAATAAGGAAAAGAATACACACTCAACAACATATCAAAAGAATATGTTTTAAGCGAACATTAGTTATAAATTTCTGTTTGCGATGTAATTTTTAGATAGATGAGGTTTTTAAATTAGAGTAAAAACTAAAAGTTAAATTTAATTTGAGACCAAATAGATATTTTTCGGTAAGCTTTATTGGGTATTGAAGAAATTACAATACATTTAGATGCATCGGGTGCCAAAAATTTGAACTTGCATTTGAATATAGTTCGAATTATATCATACGATCAGTGACCAATTGCAAAGTATATCATAAGTTTTTGAAAAGTATTCGGATCGTAAGACAACTTGGTTCAATAGTTTATCTTTAGTGTTAACATTTCAATATTTTAATTAATGTCATTTTGCCGAATATGTGTGTTCTTGCACAGGCTCATCCATAACTCTTTCAATTTGACTAATTCGGAAATACATTAAACATTGTTGCAATCCGCGGTGAATATTTTATGGTGCTGTGTGAGTTGCGTGTCCCGTGATTTCTTCTACATTTCGTACTACAGTATATGAGCCAGTATAGGGGCTTAATTGAAATAATACTACGCGTATTATTGAAGTTAATATTTATTTATATTCGGCTAAGAATAAAATACTATATATTTGTAATATATATTATGTAATGCGTATATAATTTATGTATTGTATTTTTAATATATATTGCAATATGTAATTAGTATAATAATTTCTTAAGGAATCATTTTGAACCTCCGGTAAGGAATAACAAACTATTTTTAAACACGACAAATGTGACAAAACCATTAACAAGATCATGACCGAATAAGTTCCTTAGTCCTCCTTCGAGAGACTGCCCAAATCGCTGAGGAAGATTTCGGGCGACAGGATGTGCGAAGAGCCCACAAGGACCTCCCAATTGCGAACAGCATTGGTCACCTCGTAGGCGCACCGCATCTCGGACATACTCACGCCACCCACGATGAAGACAATGAGCCTGGGCACGTTCTTCACCTGCGCCTGGCCCTTGTCCTTGTGCCAGTGACCGTAGCGGGCACTGGTTGGGGCATGATAATTGGTATTCTGGGCCCTGCCCTCGAGGAAGGGGAAGTGGCGGAGATCGAGCTTATCCTCTATGCAATCCTCCATGATGTCCTTGATCACCGGGGTCCAGCGGGACATCTGGTAGGTGCTTTCTGTGGTGCGCTCCTTGCGCGGCACCGAGTACTGCTTCTTGCGCGAATCTGCAATGACATTGATGCCCAAGCAACTAAGGTTACGCACCATATCCTGATCCTTCGGCGAAAGCTGGGCGTGCGTGAACAGCTTGGTCAGGTTCTCCTCGGAAATTCCGTTCTTGATCATGACGTACAGGGCAATGATGCGAACCTTGTCGTAGTTCGAGACATTGGCGTCCAGCAAGATGGGCACAATGTTGCGCATATGATCCTTGATCTTCTCGCCCTCGGCGTCCGTGCCCATGGCCAGATCCTGTTCGACGCGGCACAGCTTGTCCACGTAGTTCTGGTACGACTTCATGCAGTCCTCGGCCAAATGCAAGTGGGTGGAGTACTTGGACAGCTCCTTCTGGTACTGCGGCATTTTCTTGATCATCTGCGAGAGATCGCGCATCGACGACTTGTCGGCCGAGCCCATGCGCTTAGAGTCGGTGAATTTCTTTAGGTTCTGAGTCACCTGGGTGGAGACCACAGCGATATGCTCGTGACGCAGCTCCACCCACAAGTCGTCGTTCTCGTCGAGCAGCACCTCCTTATCCGGCTGGTTGGGGCCGGGCGTGTAGCGATACACGTCATTGACGATGGGTAGCAAATCGTAGGCCATGGCCTGTAGGGTGAGCTCGTGCAGCAGTGGCGACACGCAGTCGAAGCCGCGATCCAGGATCAGCAGCTGGGATCGTGCCTTCTCAGGGCCCTCGCCCATGGTGGCATCGTCGGCCTTGTAGGCGTCCAGCTTTTGCTGCACCGACGCGGCCAGATCGATGTTCCTGTCCCAGTCGCTGCGGTAGCGCACATTTGGGTATTCCCCAAGGGTAGCGCACAGTGTGGCTATTTGCTCGGCAATCCGCTCGATGTGCTTGCTCCGAATGGAGGCAAAGGCCGGCGAGTAGAGGCATTGGAATGTGTCCGGCGAGTCCAGCGAGAACACCTGGCATTCGTACGGCAAAAATGCAATGTTGATCTCCTTCAGCGTCTTGATCTTTCCGGCCGCGCACGACTTGCACAGATCATTGAATAGCTCCTCGGGACAAACTTCGGTGAAGAAGACGTGGGCATAGCGATACATGGGCCGCGCTGGGTTCTCGAAGTCTCGAATCAGACCGCGCACTGACTCATCCGACGGCGTAATCAGGTAGATCGCGTCCATCGTGGGCAGCGGCTCGCGCTTCTTGTTGATGTCCTCCACCAGGGTGATGCCCTCGGCGCTGATCTCGTGCATCTTGGTGCAGGCGGACACCATGCGCATACCCAGCTTGTCCACCACCAGCACCCGCCACTCCATGCCGCCCGCCCCCGCAGCGGACGTAACGCCCTGCTTTTTGGGTGGTGGAGGCTTGTACTTCACCACCTCGTTCATCAGCTTTTGGCCCACCAGCACTTTCAAGGCCATTTTCACTGCGTTTTATTGGTCACGGGCGCAAAGGCAACTCGATTATGAACACACTGCGTGTAAATATGTCTTTTTAGCTTGTTCCGTTCGCTTTTTCGCGTGGGCTAACTTGACTTAAAGAATTTTATCTATTCCTTGGCCAATTTTTCTGTATTTTTTTCGTTTGATGACTTAGCCTTAGTGATGTGCGAAAGTCGATGGCTGGCTAGCGATAGTTGATATCGATATTACAGCTTAGCGGAGACGCGCACCCGACTCAGTGAGAGTGTGCATTCCTCAGTTAACCGAGAACGGTCACACTGCTGCTGTCGCGGAAGAAAAATAAAAGAATTTCGCTGGCCAACTGGTCGATTTAAACGGGGAAATGCAGATGCAAACGTACAAACTGGTGGTCGTCGGCGGCGGCGGCGTGGGCAAGTCGGCAATAACGATACAGTTCATCCAGGTAAGCCGCCCAGCATCGGCCCAATCCCTGGTGACGTCGCTTTCCACAGGGGCGTTTGAATGTGGGAGCGGGGTGTGATGGCGCACAGGCGTGGTGGCAGGGGACGGCCCTTGTTTTGGCCAGAGCAACAAACAAGCAACAAGCGACTGTGATGTGCGTCTGTGTTTGGACATGCGTGTGCATAGTTTTGGGCCGAGATCATCACTACCACCACCATCATCATCATCATCATTGGAAGCATCATCATCGCGGTGGCCACACCCCCGTGTGTATCTCCATTTGGGGATCAAGTGGTCAGAGCCCAGAACCAGGGAGTTGCGTTAGACGCAGCCCCCAGTTTTCTGGGTGTGCCGATCGATTCCCCGAGAGTGTGTGCCATGGTCACGACCACAATGCCCGCCCGCTTCCATTTATTTTTAGTCATTTGCGTCATCTGCACATCTTTCGTGTATATGCTGTAGCTTTTCCCCAAGATATATAGAGCATAGTGGATAGTGAATGATAAAAGTGACGTGTGTAAACAAATCAAAGGCGGAATGATAAACGCACCCCGCCCACACAAAAAGCCCAGTCTTATATTGTTTATATATGTAGTTTCGTGGCCTCGGCAGCTGGCAGTACAATAATTTTAATCCTAATCTTGCAGAGCTACTTCGTCACGGACTACGATCCCACAATTGAAGACTCGTACACGAAGCAGTGCAACATAGACGATGTGCCAGCCAAATTGGACAGTAAGTTTCTTACTTTTCCCCTACCAGATCCATAATAACCTGATTTTGTACCTAGTTTTGGACACGGCTGGCCAGGAGGAGTTCAGTGCCATGCGGGAGCAGTACATGCGCTCCGGCGAGGGATTCCTGCTCGTCTTCGCGCTCAACGATCATTCCAGCTTCGATGAGATCCCCAAGTTCCAGCGCCAGATACTGCGCGTCAAGGATCGCGACGAGTTTCCCATGCTGATGGTGGGCAACAAGTGCGACCTGAAGCACCAGCAGCAGGTGTCCCTGGAGGAGGCGCAGAACACCAGCCGCAACCTGATGATCCCCTACATCGAGTGCAGTGCCAAACTGAGGGTCAACGTCGATCAGGCCTTCCACGAGCTCGTGAGGATCGTGCGCAAGTTCCAAATCGCCGAGCGTCCCTTCATCGAGCAGGATTACAAGAAGAAGGGCAAGAGGAAGTGCTGCCTGATGTAGAAGGAAGCAGAGGGAAGAGAATCTCCTGAATGCCGCAGCGGAAGCAGGAGCCAACATATAATGAGTATAACACCAAATTTTTTGAAAAACACGCGTCGACTGAGCTTTGAATTCCGTTGAGAAGACGATAAACCAGTAACCCGAAACCAGTAACCAGCGCAAAACGTGTCAACGAGCCCAAACGAAGTGCATTTCTTACCTGCCCAGGTGCATGGCGCATTCAACGAACGAATCGAATAAGCTTCGCACTCTCAAATAGCTACGAAGAATCTTACAACTGACAACTAACAATGCAACATGCAAACAGAAACACGAAACATAGGTAGATATATACAACAGATTCACACGAATAACTTATATATACATATATATTTCTACATATATTTTTGTAATATTATTTGTTGATCAACGACAACAATTAAGGACGAATGTTTTCATGATTATTACCAATCGTGGCTCGCAGGCCATTTGTTTTTATAATGCAATAACTAAGCCCAGAACGTTTGTTTCGATTAAGCCAAAACGTAATAATGTGTTATTGTAATTTGTATTGTTATTTACTACTAATATATACGTATACATATATAAACTGCTTACAATCCGATTTTGTTGTAACAAATTGAGTGCCTCGTTCTCGCGCGTAGAAATCTAAAACATCAAACTCTGTATTACACCCACGACATTTTTGTACTATACCCGCAGCTGCCAGGCGCGCACAACTCACTTAACGATACTTTTGTATATGTCCCCAGTCGGATCCGGATCCTATGGTTTATTGTTCGCCAAATGTATTGCAACAGTTGCTTTAGCCGCAATCTTGTTTAACTCTTATACACTGCTTAATTTAACGAACTTATTTAATGGTATATAAATAAATATATAATTAAATTTAATATTAAACATATGCGCAATTCTAATAAACACATGGAGAATCACAAACGCTTCCACATAGAAGATTGTTTCAATGACGCTCTCGATTGGAATTGAAAATTCCGACCCAATCCAAGCAATTATAGAAGGAATCCTTGCTAGTGCTGCGTTAATTGCTTGGCAGCTGTCTTCCTTTCGAGCTCAATGGGTATAAAAGCGGGCTGAATCAAAGTGGACCAGCATAGAACTCAGAATGAATCCCAAGAGCGAAGTCCTCATTGCAGCCGTGCTCTTCCTGCTGCTGGCCTGCGTCCAGTGTCAAGTGAGTATTCATATCCTGCTGCAGCATATCCCTTTCTGATGTCTCATTTTACTCTGCTCTATGTAGCTGACCTTCTCGCCGGATTGGGGCAAGCGTTCGGTGGGCGGAGCTGGTCCCGGAACCTTTTTCGAGCCGCAGCAGGGCAACTGCAAGACCTCCAACGAGATGCTGCTCGAGATCTTCCGCTTCGTGCAATCCCAGGCACAGCTCTTCCTGGACTGCAAGCACCGCGAGTAGAGAGCTGTAGGCCAACCAGATCCTGGTCCGCATCTCGGACGATGTCTAGCACGCACACACATACACCCTATACATATATGAATACCCGTATATACAGCACGTTATCAAGGTAGTCGTAGTCGGCATTTAGATTTAATGGAACACTCCTTTCTCAACAATAAATAAGCGCATCCGAAATGAATTCTGCTAGCTGCTATCGGTGGGATATGAGTAACCTCAGTGGGGGCTTCACCCATCCTTCAACTTTTCAAGTTCATCCCCCAAAAAAAGCGAACAAGCTGGCACTAGCTGTCGATTAAATTTAATTTGATTTCGAAAATTGCCACAATTAAATCATTTGCTGACACCCACTCCATTGGCGCTTAAGTTCCGGTGTGTCAGTGGCCCACGGGTTCAGTTCGTCGTTGTAGTTCATAGGATCAGAATGTGTGCGATCTCCGGCCTCCCGAAAGCTCATAAATTCCTAATAATTTATATGGGTCTATCCATCTTGTCGTCCGTCAAGTGTAAGTGGTGTGAATTTCTATATTTAGTTTAACATTCGGTTTAAAAATACCCCACCGATCGTGCCTATAGATCTGCTAAAGCTATGTGAGATCGTGTCATTCCATTTAATGTGTCAACATAAACAAATCCCCCACAGAGCACATCATCTAACACCCAGCAAACGATTACAGCAGACCTCCTCCACACACGATTCCAATCGGATTTCAAGCGCCACTGGCCCAGTTATTTTAATTTCCCCCGAATTAACGATGCATTTCGGTGTGAATTCGTTGGATCTGCCATTAGGGGCTTGAATAATGCACTGAATT
Organism: Drosophila simulans; assembly: GCF_016746395.2. Lineage (NCBI taxonomy): Eukaryota > Metazoa > Arthropoda > Insecta > Diptera > Drosophilidae > Drosophila > Drosophila simulans. The sequence continues at coordinate 4,091,556 of NC_052522.2, forward strand.
AAGTTTTTAGAATTGTGCATTTAGTCATGTGCAAATAGTCATTCAAAACATGGTATACAGCGAAGTGATGTCGTTATCATATGAGTAATGGGTCACTAAACATTTGAAAGTCTTCTTATTGAAACTATAATAAGGTTGTTTAGTCATACATTTCAAAATATGTATAATATGTTTAAGGGAACATTATCATTTAATATAACATAATATAAACATTAAAAATATAATAATTTTAAGAACTCCTCTGACCCCGCATTACCCTCAATTCGCTCCTGAGTTAGACCATTTCAGTCGACTCTTTGGATAATTGTGCCTCACTAAAATACAATTGAATTATAATCATTATGGGCCGCCATGCTCCACTTGGCCAAGCTGCAATTGGCCGAAAATTGAGAGTTCTGTGGACAGTTGCCACCTGGTGGCTAAGCAGAAAGCACGGATAAACGGATACGGCTACGGATTGGAAATGGTACTGCTGGACGAGTTCTGTGTGAAGGTGTACTTCTGGCCATTCCTGTCCTATCTGGCCAGCATCAAGGGCTGGTGCCCGCTGTACCCACCAGGTTACTATCCCATCTACGCCCTGCCGCCGCCGCAGGGACCTCCATACCCTGCGCCGCCCCCGCCGCCGCCGCTGCAGCCGATTGGTCCACTAATACCGCCCCAACCCGCTCTTCCGTCCACACCTGCAGTGATCCCGACGTTCCAGCCAACGCCTCCGAATCCCCAGACGCCAGTGACGCCGCCCCTGTTCACGACCAGCAGCAGTACCACCAGTAGCACAACCCTGTCCACCACATCCACGACGGGACTGACCACCACCACCACGACCGCTGGCACCACTCTGCCGCTTCCGGTGCCCACGTGTCCATCGCAGCCGCTGGTTTGCCTGCCCGGCGGAGCACGTCCACTGCCCAACTGCCCCTGCATCGATCCTCGCCAGCAGCAGAACTCCCCGCTGGTCTCGTCCACGGGACCACAAATCGGTTCGGATATGATGGTCTTCATGCCGCTTAATTCCGGACGTAGGCGACGTCGTCGCCGGAGACGTCGGATACTCTATTAAGATCACCTCCTAACCACCAAATCCAAAAAATTCAAATCACTTACCCCTACACTGAAAAAAAACAAAACACACTTGCATATACACCGCAAAATTAGTCAAAATAAAAACGATCACAAAATCCAAAGCAAACCGAATTGGCAAACTAAATTGGCATTAAAAAAAGTCCTGAACCACGCCCCACCCCAATCACCTCCTTCTCCAATCCTGTCAAGATGCCCGATCCCGGCCTGGAAGCTGCCTGCCCCTGACCTCCTGTCCCCAGCTCATGCAGGAGTACCAGGGCCAGGGCAACGAGTTCCACACCTTTCTGGGCCAGTCCATATGTGGCTTTGATGGCTCCACTTTCATGGTAATTCCTCAGTTTTTTTTCGGAATGTTATGGCTATTGAATTTTATTGCTAATTGGAAAATTATTTAAAACGATTATCTGCAACTACGCATTAAATTGCATTTATTTTTAGACAATTGCTTATTTGATAAACTTTTTGCCTAGAGAAATGTTGATACTATATACATCACAATTTAATTGATTTTAAACATTTTTGTTGCATTGTTTAGTTTAAAGTGGTGATCATTTGTTAACCTTAGAAGTACAAAGTTAGGATTTTCTTATTTGATTAGGTCTGCTGTGCAATGGATCGTAGTGGAAATGGCAGAAGCAGGAAGGATCTATTTGTGACCACCGCAGCTCCTTTCGGATTCTTTCATTTCTCGCCCTTGAGTGGGGGATCTACTGCCACCCCGATGGTTTTCCAGCCCACGCCGCCTCTCAGCCAGGTGGTGAGCCCCAGCTTCAACCAGCCACCTCCTCCGCCTCCACCAAATAACGCTCCACGTGAGTCCGCGACCTGCGGCATTAGTGGCGCCACTTCCAATCGAGTTGTGGGTGGCATGGAAGCGCGGAAAGGTAATGAAGCTAAAAAGAGTTGTTCATTAAATAACTTCCTCCAATTCAACTACCAGGAGCTTATCCCTGGATAGCTGCCCTTGGCTACTTCGAGGAAACCAATCGGAATGCACTGAAGTTCCTCTGCGGTGGCAGTTTGATTCATTCGCACTACGTAATCACCTCGGCACATTGCATCAATCCGATGTTGACCTTGGTCCGTCTGGGAGCCCATGATCTCTCCAAGCCAGCCGAACCGGGCGCAATGGATCTCCGTATCCGTAGAACTGTTGTACACGAGCACTTCGACCTCAACTCCATATCGAATGATATAGCCCTGATTGAGCTAAACGTAGTGGGTGCTCTGCCAGGTGCGCATTGTTTCCATATCAATACTTATTATATCACTCTGTTAAAATATATATTTTTTTGATGTGAAAAAACAGGTAACATCTCGCCCATTTGCCTGCCGGAGGCCGCCAAGTTTATGCAGCAGGACTTCGTGGGCATGAATCCCTTTGTGGCCGGCTGGGGCGCCGTGAAGCACCAGGGAGTCACCTCGCAGGTGCTGAGAGACGCCCAGGTGCCAATCGTGTCCCGCCACAGCTGCGAGCAGAGCTACAAGTCCGTTTTCCAGTTCGTCCAGTTCAGTGACAAGGTGAGCGGGGTCATCCCCAGCCAAGGGGAGTTCCCTGAACGCAGTGGAAGCCACTAAACTGCACCAATAAATCCTTTGCAGGTGCTGTGCGCGGGCAGCTCGAGCGTGGATGCTTGTCAAGGGGATTCCGGTGGACCACTCATGATGCCCCAGGTCAGTTACAATCTCCTCTTCTGTGTCTGTGAGTCATCGAACCAGTTTTGGCCAAGTCTTCACACTTCAGCTCTGTCTCCAAGGTGGTTCACTGTACACCGCCCGCTAATTGTCCACGTTCGTGACGCAGATATGATTTTGTTGGCCAACGAAAATGCCGGTGACTTGCAGAAGAGAATTTGGAATTTATGATTTAAGCATTCCGCAAATCCGCTTTTTGGAATCTTTCAGCTGGAGGCCAATGTCTATAGGTTCTACTTGCTCGGCCTGGTTTCCTTTGGCTATGAGTGTGCTCGGCCCAATTTTCCCGGCGTTTATACGAGAGTTGCTTCCTACGTTCCTTGGATCAAGAAACACCTCGCATCCGCTTAGAATATGACACATCCTAAGTCTAATTGTTATCTCCGATGTGTCATCCGAATTGAGAGCACCTAATGCATACTTGTACTAAAATCCAAAACCCCGAATACACGCAACCACTTAAATTTCCTTTATAAATCTCATTTATTTATGTTCTTGTTTTATTTATGCCTAATTAAATCATTTGCATAAATTAAAACACCAGTGTAAGATATTTGTTGTATCATGCTTGTTTTTATCATCATTATAACATTTAATACATATAATATAATGAATTCGTTTTGCACTTTAAACTGCAGCTTTAATTTAAATCAATGCCAATTTACATCTTATTTAATTAGGATGCCAGCAGATGCGATAAAAACGATCTTATGTATATTTCCGAAAAAAATTATAATATAATTTGATCTGAAATACATGATGTGAATTGAATTTCGTGATTGTTTCACCTACCGTATTGAGCTAAGATATGAGCTGCAATAAAATAGTTGAAATTGATGAGCCGGAACCGAAAAAGCCATTCTTTGGGGACAGGGTCTGGAATTTCCCGCAGTTCAGTTCGGCCCCCGCTGTTTCTACCTGCACTGCATGGCCAAGTGATCCGGATTAGTCATTATAGTAGAACGATCGGTGTTATTATGCCCCGGCGATTGCATCGATCGCATGCCAATTGGCTTTCGGCGACGGCTCCCCCGGAATTCTGATCAGGTTGAGTGCCCCCAAGCACTGGGATGTATTCCACATGTATAGCGATTGTGGGAATATAGTAGAATGCATTAAGTTGGCGATAACTGTGATCGCACATAAGATGCATTCAAAACGCATATGGCGTCACTTGTCGAACTCACCTCCTCTGGAACTAAAATGTTTGTATAAGTTGAAAGATATTTTGCAGTTTGAGTGATTAATACCATTACTGGCAGAGATTTTCTAACACTCTTGTTCTTATCAATCTATCAACTAAATATGCTTTATAACAGTGAGAATTGTTCAAATTTAGAAGAAGTAAGATATAATATTAGCACTAGAGATTCTCTCTGTATTCCAATAATTTCGTATTCTCAATTGAAGGCTGCTATCTATCTATATAATCAGCGAAAGCTGTTTGCAGTGCTCGCATACCAATAGATTCTGAAAGTATGAGAATCTCAAATTACTAATCATTAAAATATATGTAGTTGGAATATATATAAATATAAATAGCGATTGAATGTTTGTTTTGATTACCGACCTAATGACTCTACTTAATGATTCGCAATTGACATGTCAACGGGATCCGTTTTAATTTACCTTGCAAAATGGCATTCGAGATTCTTGTGGAGTGGAGCGTCACAAAATTCTCGGAACCAGATCGACTAGCAAATTGAGAACAGTGGGAGGTCAACAATTTGGCGCTACATTTGACTCACGCCTTAATTGAAAATTCCCATTTGTGTTCCTTCCCTTACCATTACCCACTGATCCATATTATTATGCAGGAAAAGCAAATAATCATTGTTTTCATTTTCGGGCTGCGCTGGGAAAATCATTTTATAATTTGAGTGTGAGAATGCTTTTCCACCTAGATTAAAGTCAAATGGCGTGCTCGTCGATTACGAGTGTGAACCCCATCTGATATGCCACCCACTTTTTCGGCGAGAGAGTTTCCAAATGCGATCGGTAGATTAAGAGATCACTGGAGTGCACTGATAGAAAAAGTTTGTTTGGTAATGTTTTCCAGACGGAGAACGTATCGTTGCTTAATATTCCGCTTAATATTCCGGATATTTAGTTGCTTATACTTACCTATCTCACAGCGAAATCGATGTAGTTTGATTACACTTCTACCCCACCACCCAAAGTCGCCAAGTTTAATCTGTTTAATCAAGGTAGTCGAAACAACTTAGTTAGTTAAGAGCTTTTCGCTTGATAGTACCTATAGAACTAGTTATCAGATATACAAGCAACCAAGCCAAGCAATTAGATAACCAGTTCTATTTCATTGCATCTAGAAGATTAATGAAAACTATAAGTAAATCAAGACACACAATTAGGGTTAACGCAGTTTCCCTGTATGGAACATCTTCCAGTGGCATGTTCGTTGTTTAAGTCTTTCGATTTGGCATTGGGCCAATAATATCAGCTCTTTGGAATCAAGTTCGGCAGGACTGCTACACCAACAGAAACTATTCTGAGAGTTTCGATGTTCTTGACTTGACTTAATTTAAGCTTCAATGGTAATAAGTCAAATCAAGTTCAATAATTACATATTTATGTAATTATGGCATCTATACAATCAGTGATTGCTTTATACGTAACTTACATAAATACGAACAGTTTCTAAGAGTAAGATGACATTAGATGGATAATCATGATGCTAATATAGAACTAGTACTAGAATGTTGTCGGTGTCTTTGATTACTTGGCCAAGTGATTCCCAATTGACAATGTCAACGGGATACGTTTTTAATTTACCTTGATTAATGGCATTTATCATTCTTGACTAGACGCGCGTCTAATTGAGTCACAGAATTCTCGTACCCGATGGAATGACAAATTGAGAGCAGAGCAAGGTCAACAATTTGGGGCCTTACTTGAATCATGCCCTAATTGAGAATCCCCAATAGTGTTCCTATATTATTACCAACCATCATCACTGATCCATATTATTAGGGATTATTATTTGTTTCCATTTTAGGCTGGCGCCGGTATGGGAAATTCATTTTACAATTTGAATGTGCGAATTTTGTGCTTTGGCGTGCTAGCCGAGATCGCCGAGTGTGAACCCCATTTGAAATGTGCCCACTTTTCCCAGCGAGAGAGCTGCCCAGAGATATCAGTTGATTGAGAGATCGGCAGACTGGGAGATCCCAAGAGAAGCCTGTATATAAAGCTCGGCTCCGAGGTCCGATCGCTCAGCCGAATCGAAGACGCGATCGCGTTGGTCACGCAGGCCACGAAAAGACCCACAAGTCAATCTCCGAAGAAGCTTCAGCGGGTGAAGACGCGTCTCCAGTCTCCGGTCGTCCGGTTCTCCAAAAAAACACTCAGTCTGATAACGTGATTCGGACGGTGAACGTCGGTACGTCGCGTTGCCGCTCGATATTCCGGATATATGATCGCATATATATAATATATAATATCTCGCCATGAAGTCGATGTGCTGTGTTAGTGCTGTGATCACACTCCTGCCCCTTGTGCTCCTCCCTCCGCCCACTGGCGCCCAGTTTAATCAGCGCAGGCAAGGTAGTCGCACTCACTTAATTAGTAGAGAGCTTTTCGCTTTGCCATATCTATCTATCTAACTACAACTATCTAAATTCTATAGAACTTTTACGACCGATCTAAGCAAACAACAAACCAGTTTTACTAACAGCGAATCTCGAAATTTAATCAAAACCATTAAAAAATCAACGCATCTAAATGAGTTTAACCCAGATGGACCAAATACCGATTTGCAAAGCCCTCTAACCTGTGACAACTTGACAACATCTTCAAGTTCAATGGCGAGTTCGTTGTTTGAGTCTTTCGATTTGACAGCGGTCCGCATGCGGCGATTTGTATTAACTGCAAAACAAACAATCATCACCGGTTATTCACAACGAAATTTTTGGCTCATTGTATTCGAGTTCACTACCAATTCACAAAACCAGTCACCAAGGTCGGATTTTGATTCGGACACCGACTTAAACAGGTGTTTATTACTTGCGGGGCGTTCCCTTAGAGCACGTATCGCATTGTGACCGGTACTCGTAAAGTTCGATTGAGGTATAGACTTCTAAGATTCCATTGACCAGCAAACGACGATCTTTACGACTTTCTAAGATTGTTAAGCTTATGAGAAAGTCTTATGCAAGTCTATTTTACATCGCATACAACGCATTACTACTTAAGAAATTGTCAGGCCTTTAGAATTTGTTGTATATCTACTGTCAATATTGAGCTCTGAATCACATTAGAAAGAGCTTAAGCTTAGATATTAATTATTCAAGCATAGCGAAATGTTAGCTTTTAGAATGGTTTGAAATACAAATAAATCACTTAAGACAACAAGGAACCATCTTTTGTTATTTTTTTTGTTCACGCGAAGTATAATAATAGAGCTTGAGTGTTTTCAGATGCCGATTTTGTTTAGAATTTTGTGTTCTGGCTGGTGATAGATTGTTGACTTGCTAAGAGGTGTCAGAAAGTAAATGACTAAATCTGCCATTCCCATAAATGACTCATATTTGGGAGAAGGCTAATCCGTTTAACACATAACTAACCAAACCATAATGAGAATAAACAAAGTTACTACTTTGTTCTAAAAATTAGAACAAAATCGGGGAAATTGTTAACAAAAAAACCTAAACTTCAAGTTTATGTATGACACTTATACGAGAAGCTAACGAAACGATGACCCATTTCTTTGTTATCCAGTTCGCCAGAACTGCATCACCCCCGAGAACTATTATGGCAGTTGCGTGGCCCTGACCTACTGCCCCCAGGTGGTGAACATCTTCCAGACCACCAGCAGGGATCGGGCCCAGCGGTATGTGATCGCCCTGCAACGCAGCTGTGGCACCCGCAACATCAACGGGGATCCGGTGGTAGGGACACATCTTCAGTCTATCCTTCCACTTTCCATCCTTGCTAAGCTTTGCCCCGCTCCTCCCACGTAGATTTGCTGCACTGAACCCAGATATAACCCGGTCACAGAACGTCCACGGAATCCCTTCTTCCCCAGCGAGCCAACATTCATTGGTCCACAGCCGCCGCCGGAAGTTCCAGACAATCCCTTCCTTATCCCCACGCCCAGGACTACGACCACCACGACAACCACGACGACTACCACTCCAGCTCCCATTCCGGAAACCTCGGCGGCTCCTCTTATAGAACCACGGGGAACCGTTTGTCGCGGACCAGATACAAAACCAGGAAACTGTATGGGTGAGTTAATCTGAGAATTCAAACTGAAAAGTTTTATTTTGTTATCAATGTACACACGTGTTTCTTGTTTTTGGTTCGATGTGCTCGCACGTTTTTGCTTTAAATCTTTAAAATGTATTTTATTGCGCCTTTGACGTGTTTTGCTTATATTTAAATGGCATTTTTTGCAAGGGAAGAGCCCAAAAATCAATTATACCTGATGCATTGGCAGGAATAATAAGTTAAAACCTGTTTCTAATTAGAAAGCATTGTATGCATGAAAGTAATATAAACATTCGTTTCGTACAGTTTCATTTGATGAACGCCAACAGTTCATCTGATTATCCAAAAGAGTTTTCTAAATGATTTTCCTCAGAAGCCGAATTGAAATGTATTTACATATCCCATTTAGAAATCAAGGAGTGTGCCTCACTGCTGAATGAGCTAAGGTCAAGGTCGCAGGACGCGACCTTTGCCAATTTCCTGCGTGCCTCGAACGCGGTCTGCCAGAACAAGGGCACCCAGGTGTGCTGTCCCACTGGCCAGGGCATCACCAACACTACTCCGGCACCGTCTCAAATAATACCCGAAAACACGGACGAAATTCCACGTCGGTTGCTTAATGTGGAGGAGGGATGTGGCTCTACGGTGGGATACTACAAGAAGATTGTGGGCGGTGAGGTTAGTCGCACGGGGGCGTGGCCCTGGATCGCACTCCTCGGATATGATGATCCCTCCGGATCGCCGTTCAAGTGCGGAGGAACCCTAATCACCGCCAGGCACGTGCTCACCGCGGCCCACTGCATCAGGCAGGATCTGTAAGCAAAAACTCCTTTGCTATTGGATTTTAATTCTAACCTGAGTCAATTTTCTAAGGCAATTTGTCCGTTTGGGAGAACATGATCTGTCCACGGACACGGAGACTGCCCATGTGGACGTTAACATAGCAAGGGTGAGCCAATTAATCGAGCATTTTAAATGGATCAGCTTACTCACAACCTTATGCCCCTTTTCAGTACGTATCCCATCCGGACTACAATCGCCAGAATGGACGCAGTGACATGGCCATCCTTTACCTGGAGCGAAACGTGGAGTTCACCAGCAAGATCGCTCCCATCTGCCTGCCGCACACGGCCAATCTGCGCCAGAAATCCTACGTGGGCTACATGCCGTTCGTCGCCGGGTGGGGAAAGACGGTGGAGGGCGGTCAGTCCTCCCAGGTGCTCAATGAGCTCCAGATCCCCATCTACGAGAACGATGTGTGCGTGCGGAGTTACGCGAAGGAGAAGCGATACTTCTCAGCGGATCAGTTCGACAAGGCCGTACTCTGCGCCGGAGTCCTGTCCGGTGGTAAGGATACGTGCCAGGGCGACTCCGGTGGTCCGCTAATGCTGCCAGAGCAGTATCAAGGCCAGCTACGGTTCTATCTGATTGGCGTGGTGTCCTACGGTATCGGTTGTGCCCGACCAAATGTGCCTGGAGTTTACTCCAGCACACAGTACTTCATGGACTGGATCATCCAACAGGTCCGGGACACACCCTGATTTGCCATCGCCCTCGTGCTTCACCTAGCTCATAAGATCCCTAACTTAAAGCAAACCCATAACCAGCCGAAAACTTGTTCAATGCGAACAAAACGATTGATTTAAGATTCATTATGATATTAAACGCTTCAATACGATTTTATAATCCTTAACGTTGATAATATACATTTAAATTTATTTCACATTTATTGCTACTATGTAGTATGTTGCACTAGTAACTTTGATCGCTATATGTTGTATGTACATTGTGATGTAACTTGTGATGCACTCAGTACTTTTTGAGTGCAAATATTGACACTTCTTGCTTTGTTCTCAGGACGTCTAATCCCTGTGCCCGATGCCTGAAGGCAGAAGGATTCCTTTTTTTTTTGGGTCACAGCATCTTATGCAAATCGAGCGCAAGACGCCCATCAATCATTCTGGTAATGATCGCGTCTTGGGCGAACCCGCAGAAGGGACAAAAGGGGCTAGGGGTGCACATATGTAAATGCGGGGTAAGAAGGCTGCCTGCGATCCTGGACATGAGCTGCATTGTAATTGCTGCGGCAGCCACAAGCGGATTTGCATAACTCAGGAGGGGATGGAATGCCCATGGTATCGCATGGGCGCCATCTACTGGAGGGGAACAATGGGTTGCCTTCCCCAATCTTCCCTCCTGCTTTCTTTTCTCCGGCGGCAGATGAACAAATCAAACGTTGGAGTACAAAAGCACGACGAATCCTTTTTGAAGTCAGAACGCCTCCCGCGCATTTGTGGCCATGTGGTCTGGTTTCCCTTGAGATTCAAATCGCATCTGGCAGATGATTTATTTCGAAGAAAGAGTTCATTAAACTGCATTCCCTTGAACTATTCTATCCTGTACTCCTTACAATCAAGATGCAATCACAAGAGCGAAAGTAAATCGTTTTGAGATCCTCATCCATCCGATCATCATCATCATCAATAATGCCAACAAAATTTGCATGCTCCGCGATTTTTGCACCAAATTTGCATACCTAAGCCCATGCCACAAGGGTGTTAATTTGCTCATTACCCGATCCCTTAGATCGCACATCTTCATCGCCAATCTGAAAGATATTTTTGCAAGGGTTCGCAAGGATCGCAAGGATCGCAGGGAGGTTCGCCAGGATATTGCCTTTTTGCGGCGTCAAGAGGCGAACAAAGGAATTGCCCACAATCGCAAATGTAAACACGATCCGTCAATTTCAATGGGTGCAATTGTGATCTATGATCTCGATGATCTTTCAATTTGCCATGATCAATGAGGGCAATTGTCAGGTATTGTGTCATTATATTCAATTGGTAATATAATGTTAGAAAAACCTTCTTTTAAAATTACACAGATATGAAACAAATTAGCTTTTTACTTTTAAACATTATTATAACTTTTTATTGATAGATAAATAATGATTTTATTACAGTGTTTTAGAATAGATCACAGAGACTACAAACTAATCGTTGACTTAAAGCTCCTTAAATCAAGTTATGTTTCAGACGAAACTAATCTAGTTGAATTGCACTGGAATCAAAACGATTTGGGTGTGGGTAACCCAATCTGGCACTACGAATGGCATCCATCCAATCTTCTCCAGAACTAAGCCTCCGGTGAAGGCGCACTCCTCTTGAGGGCAAGCACCTCGTTCAGAGCGGGACTGAGTGCCAGGGCGGGATTGGCCACTGCGATGATGTTGTCACCCGCCGCGGAGATGACCTGGACTCCACTGAGAGCTGCGCCCGAGGATGTGCCACTCAGATCCACCGATTCCCGTGGCGGCGACGAGGTCTCCATCTGGCGGGAGACGGGCGATCGCTCACCTTCCATTCCATTGCATGGCGTCTGTGGAGGATTAAATGGTTTTCTCTTATTCTTGGGCCTTTCCCGGGGAGCGGAATGCCCTCGCAGAGCTCCAACACATACTCACTGGCATGGTCGGCGAGCTGGAGTTGCTGAACGAGAAGCGCGAATCGTTGTCCTCATAGTCAGCCGCCTTGCTGAGTCTGGAAATGAATTGAAATATCATAAACTAATGTTTAGCTTATATATATATATATATTTAAAACTAATTTGTAGTTTTGACCTTATACTCACGAGAACTTGGCAATTTCCGAAAGATCGAATGGCGGCTTGGCGAACTTTTGGTACATGGCGAACAGATTGTAGCGCGAATCCTCGACAGCTTCCTTTATTTTTGGGTTGGATTTATCAACAAGATCGGGGATTAGAGACTCTCAATCGCATTTCAATGGAACCAAATGGAAGCTAAGCGAGGCAAGAGGCAGTTGCGTGGAAAGAGTGTTTTGGAGGCCAAGGAAGAAGACACGTGGATCGTTGGTTTTGGCAATTTTGTAGGATTTATTTATTGACTCGTAAGTGGGAAAAGGTACAAGAATATATTGCAAAACGACTACTGACTAAATAACTTGGGATTATATCTAATAAGATTCAATTAATAGGGGTTAGTTATTAAATTATAAAGGATTAGCATAGGTTAAACTAATAAACTTTCAAGCAACAAATACTAGCAACTCAACAGTAAAAACTACAAAAACTCAAACATTTACGAATATATCTTAGTTCATGCTAATAAAGCTAGAGGATTAGGATTAAAGAATTGAATAAATTAGTGATTTAGTTATTTTCAAAGGTCTTTAAGACCAAATTGACTACACAGACTATATTGGTTATAGTCAGTTTTTAACTAGAAGATTAGAAGTAAGATTTATCAAGTCTACGGCAAAAATACTGTAGTGTGAACTTGGATCCCTCTCCGCAGGTCGGGATATTCTGAGAAGAACCTCTCGACCAGGATTAGTAATTGTGTTCTGGCGTTCGCGAAAGCTGCAAGGCAAATTTTTGGGTTATCAGGGAGCTCCTCCGTCCGGAGGACTCTGAAGCGAAGCTGAAGCACTGCACCGGGCACCGGACCTAAAGCTCTACGGTATCTAGCTTCCTTACCCGGTTCAAGTCGAGCGGCAGCTGGGCAGCCTCCGTGGAGGAGAGTCGCTGTCGCTTGGAAGGCACGGCGGAGTCACTGGACTCGCAGTCCGTGTCGCCAGGAGCCCGTCCTCCGCCCGATCCCGCTCCCTGCGACGGCAGCTGGGTGAGCAGACCACCGTACCGGGCAATGCTGGCCGAGTGGCCGAACCCAGCATCCTTGACAATCTGCCGAGCCAGGGGGAACAGCTCATCCCGGCGGGTCAGCAACCAGATGGTCTGGGGATTACGACACAGCTGGGCCGCCGCCTCATTGACGCACACCTCGTGCAAGGTCAGCGGCTTCTCCGGCCGCCTTTTGCAATCGAAACGGCCGTAGATGGCCGAGTACTTACGAATCTCGTCCATGCGCCGCGGATCCTGTTCCCCCATGGCGATCACCTGCTCCAGTTCCCGGGTGGTTCGCTTTCTCGTGGTCTGGGCGCGCGGTTCCCTCTGGGGCAGCTGCCTGCCAATCTTATCCGCACACATCGTTATCCGCTGGATCTGCGCTTCGGTCAGAACAGGTGTGAGCTGGGGCGAACTGGAGGAGACCTGGTGGGCGGTGTTCGCCGGGAGGCTACTGTTCGCCGAGGGATGCGGACTGCTCGTCAACGGGTTGGGGGGCAGGACCAGGGGCAAGGGCACCGAAGGAGCTGAGGGACAGGTGATCTGGGTAGCCAAGGGGCCAGCGGGAGCGGAAACCGTGGCGGAAGCGGGCAGGGGAGCTGGGGGAACCGGCGAGGGCACAAAGGAGGAGCCAGAGGGATTGAACGAGGGAAACTTCTGGCGGGGCAGAGCGGGCGTGGTGTCCGCATTGAAGATCAATGCCGGTTTCGGTGGCGTATCGCAGAGACCTGCAAGTAACATGGTATTAGCAAAGTGGTTTTAGAGGAGGAAGTTCATCAAATCAACTATATGTATCCCAAGTCTCATTTTCCTTATTTCACATTGGTCAAACTTACCCAGATGCGGCATCATGGGTCCCTGGAAGAGACCCGGATTGTTGGCCCACTCGTGCAGCGCCTTCTGCAGCCGGCGTACGTGGAGCGGCTTAGAGGCCATGCCCACCAGGGCCATGATCTCGAGGAACTCCTCCTCGCCGGCGTCGTACAGCTGCTGCACATCATCGCCGCCCATTTCCAGCAGGGTGTCATAGTAGGCCAGCAGACTGGCCCTCTGGAGTACCCGGTACAGCTGCACCTCCGCCTCGTTGCCCGGTCGCGATGTGGTGATCACTGGAAGACACAAGCAAGCGTATGCATAAGAAACTGGCTTAAAGAAGTTCCAGCAAAAAATGATATTTATTAAGTTCTGGCCTGCGACGTTCTCACAATGCTACGAGCCTATAAGAAAAAAATTTTAATTAAATTCGCTTTTTCTTACCCAAAAAAAAAAAAAAAACTCGACGGACGTCTGGACCCTAACCCTTTTTTCGTAGAGGCTGAGCAGAGCAAAAAAAAAAAAAAAACTCGAAAGCACACAAAAAGGATGAGGCAAGAGCTGGGAACCAACTCATCTGCATAAGCATGGTGGTTCAACCCCTTCTGAAAGACCAAGGATCCGATACGATCCGCTTTGAGTCGGCAAACTCGTTAGAAATGCGTCACGCATGCGCAAGATGCCAGCAAGGATTGCCAGGATCATCATTTAAATCTTACCTATTCTCTCTTTTTTTTTTTGCTTTTATCACTTTCGATTTTTGGCCCAAAATAGGTATATTTTCATGGGTATATGGGATGGCATCGTGTGAAATATATATGTACATATAAACATATAAAGTCGTACCTACACTTAAATTCATAGGAAACCATCCTGACTAGCCAGCGATTTATTGCTCATACTAATGAATCCCCCGATCGCGGAGACCGTAACTGTTATGGCAGCACAGCTCTAAATGGACGACTCCGATGACGAGGATGATGATTATGTCAAATCGTAAATAATTATGTGAGAATATTTCAGGCGGCGACAACGTCTCCAGCCAGCTTTAATTAATAGAAAAACGAGCTGGCCGGCTAAATTATAACAAACTCAGGGCAGAAAAAGCTGCCTACATCGATTGCCATCCTCCGATTCCACTCGCTCTGTTTTTTTTTTTGTGTTCTGTTGCCTTGGCCAACTGGAAGCCACAAGCGCATCCACCGACGTGCAACACCAAGGATGCGCACTTCGCGCCATTAACCCACGCTCCGCTCCATGGGGTTGTTGCGATTTATGGCCAGGCAGCAAGAATAATTCGCATTCTTAGCCGCTTAATTGGGTATATCATAAATAGTTTGGAAACTAAAATATCAGACCAGTTGCGTCCACTTGAAAGTCAAGTGGTCAACTGCGCGTCGACCTGAACTGAAATCAGTGTCGACTTTGAAAGTGCTTATAAATGTTAGCTAAATCCAGTGAACTAGTAGCTAAGTGACAAGGCTATTAAAACTAGTTAATGAGAGGGTTATAATAGTTACATTTAGCCAGTTTTAGTGAAAGTTTGTAATCCATATTTAAATTGAAGAGATCATGTAGATATATATGTAGATATATATTTCTTAAATTTGCAATTGATCTTGAAATTGAAAAGAACTGTTTACAGAGTGACCGCTGAAGGGTTAATAGCGTGGCCACACTTCTGGTCTATCCCATCACTCGCCTCCCCCCGCTCCCTGCGCCTAACTTGGGTATTTAACGCAGACCTGCGTAAGTCGGGAGTCTGGAGGAGCAAACGGAGAGGGAGGGGGGCAGTCGGTGGCAGCAATAAATAAATGAGACGTGATTTCAATACACAAATAATGCGAAAGGAGGGGGAGGAACGGGGGATCTGGCGGAGCGGAAGGATCGGGAGGCTGGGGAGGCGGAGAACTGGGGACACTTTGTTGTGGCTGCTCCAGCTCCTCTGCTTCTGCGGATTGTTGCTGATTTTTTATTTATTTAATTTGCGGGTTTGCTTGTTTTTTTATTTGCTTTCATTTTTTTTAACCACAGCGTAAGATGCTGCGGCTGCTGTTGTTGTTGTTGTTGTTGTCATTTGCTAAATATGCTGTTTTTATGCGAACGGCAAATGGTGAAGATGGACAAAAAATTAACTGCAGTAACTTTTTAGTTGGCACTTGGCAGCAATAATGACATTCGACGCCACATACCAAGCAGCTGCCCAAGCAGCCAGGAGCAGAAAACGGAAAACCGCGAGCAGCCAGCCAGCAGGATAGACACTCAGAAAAAAGGGTGGCTCGTTCTGATATGATGGCAAAATTGCATTTAATGGAAATTATGATTTATGATATCTTCATATCAACATTTAAAAACTAGCTTAGGTTTGTATGTCTTAACGTATGCTTTTATTATGTGTATTACTTTGACACACTTTTCTCACAGTGCATTTAGAAAATGCGTGAGAGTGCGCCTGTGTGTGTGAGGCTACTATGTGTGCGTGTGTGGAGCGGAGCAGTCAATCGTGCGATCGCTTCGATTATGGGCAAAAAGTAGACGCCGGACTTTGCAGACTTTGACTTGGAGAGTTGGACCTGGAATCGGAACCTGGAACCTGGGACTTGGGACTGGGACTGGGACCAGGGTCTGAATCCTCCTCCTCCTCCTCCTCCTCCCTTCGATCCTGCCTTTCTGCTCGGCAATGGGCAAGTAACCGAAACTATTTCTCATATACAACGATAAATTAAAAGCCAACTTTTTCAACGACCAAATTCTTGTCGATCAAAATTCCATTGGTGGCAATAACTTGGACCGTACGTGCCAATGGCCAATGGCCCCGGCAGAGGAACCATAACCATAACCTGCACAGGAAAAGACTAATGTCTGCCCAAAATATTAAGTGCATTGTTTTCGGGATCATTACGATCTTAATCTTGCTAATTTCAGGGTTTTAATAGGACCTGTTTCGCCATGTCCTTAACTGTATTTTACTTGTATGAATCTAAATAAAAGATGCAATTATATTAAGTGATACCAACTAGATCATATAAGTTGATTGAATCACTAAGAACTGCATAGATATTTTTTTCTGTGTGACGACATCTTTTCCTTCGGCGCTTGAGCATTTTTGCAACGAGAACGCGTCTCGTTGGTTGCCTCCCCTTCCAGCAACTGAGATTTATTGAAATATTTACTACCCTCATCGCTAGGGGTGAGTTTTTTCCGTTTCCTTGCAACGTTTTTTCATATCACCCCTAAGACGCGGCCTATCATCATGAGGTTCGTCTAACGGCTGCCTAGGAAAAGGCATCCTACCTGGCTCTGGCAGGGATCCTATTGGATGAAGTCTGCCATTGCTGCCTTAAGAAATCCTAGACCTTGAGCAGTTATGCAAAGTAAGACACCCCAAGCAATCGAGCACCGAGGAAATGAAAACCGGAACAGGATCCGCTATTTTTTAAGAAATTAAATTACCCAGCAAAGGCAACTTTCAGCGTCCTTTGTTATCAAACGGAGGTCCTTGAAGGCCAGGGACAAGCTCCTTTGGTTTTCCGTTACATAACATTGCCAGACAATGGAAGCTCGCGAAATGAGCGCGAAAATTGCAGCATGTGGCTGGCGGAGATTCGTTTGCCTGCAGGCAAGCTTTGTCAAAGGATTCGTTGCGGTCGAAGAATCAGGATTGGACACAATAACATTCATAGAAGGGGAGACATCTGCATGAGCCAATGACGAAAGGATGTGCATGGCTTTCGGAGATAAATCAGAACCTGTATCGGGTATTTTTTTAAAAGCGACAAAAACTATATTCAATTTCCATCAACATAAACCATTTTGTAATCCATTGAATACTACAATATATACAAAATGCATATTAGAAAGAATTTCTAATAGAAAATTTTAAATAGTTTCAATAAAATTTGTACCCTTTCCACAACTGTACCTTGATTATCAAAGTTGTTTTTTAAGTGGGAACTTAAAAAGCCTTCTACTTCTATCCACAACTGTACTGTGTTCAGTAGTGGCACAGTAATATCCTTGGAAATCCTTTTCACAAATGCACAGCATCAATTAATATTGATAATACTTACTTGTTCCATTCGCATTCCTTCCAAAGATCTTGCCCTGCGGACTCATGATGGGACTGGAGGAGGCCGACGGCGCACCCGAGAGCGATCTCTGTCCCTCGGATAGTCCGCTGGCTACGGACAGATTGTACAGATCCTCCGTCTTGGGCATTTCCAGACTGGTGGTCAGCAGCTGTGACTGTGTGGCGGAGGCGGATGCAGATGCGGAGGCGGATTGGCTGTGTCCTTTGCTGCTGGTGCTCGCAGCCGGCGATGGACTGGATGTGGATGTGGTGGTGGCCACCGCCGTCGTGGGAGTTGTGGGATTCGAGCTCGCGTCCATTGCGATAAAACTCGTTGGCAAACGATGACGAATGAAATTAACGCGATTGGCACGGAAGGCGATCAAATACCAGGCACAAACACAAAGAACCAGGACGAAATGCATGCAAACTAGGATCTAGGATCAGGGATCGAGGATCGGAAGAGTACTACAGGCTACGATTAACTACACTAGATAAATAAGTCTCTTTAGGGAGATTCGAACAGAAGATTGTAACGGCAGTAACGAAACTCGCGCCACTTTCAGTCTCTCTGATTTCTGCGATCCGCTCAGCTCGAGGCCAGACGAACTTCTGTGCTCGAATCCCAGAACGGACATCTGAGGAACCCTTTTGGAACCGGCCGACGACAGCGAAGCCAACGAAGCCACCCGAAGTCCACCCGAGTGCCGGGCGCTTTCGTTTTCTATCAGCAGGGGCAAAAAAAGGGTTAAAATCAGGGATAAAAACAAAACCAAACAATTTGTTTGGTGAGTGAGGGACGTAGGACATTGGTTTCCAGGTTTGAGGGTTACTTTTTGTCTGCCGATGCTCAAGATTCTCTTATTAGAGAACAATCGTTCTCTCTCTCTTCGCAATTGAGCGACTTTGAGTGAGTTTTTGTGCTCCGCCTCTTGAGAAGCACTCAAAGATTTGGAATGCCTTGGGTGCCCGAGAGACTATCCATAAGATCCTTTTAATGTTTTTTTGGTGAAGAATTCCGTTAAATCTGTTGGGAATATTCAAATTTCAGCAAAAAAAAAGAAATAGGTTGTATAAGATTGCATAACCCTTTTCCCATGTCAAATGAATCATTATGCAACTGCATTTTTTTTCGTACTAGAAAAGAAAAATCTGCTTTCCTTTGCCGCCAAAATTCGAAAATATTTAAATATCTTTAGGGAAAATATATAATTAAAATTTTGTCAGCAGTTTCCTGTGGAAAACGAAGAAAGAGCTGATTGTAAAATATGATATATATAAGAAATTAATTAACGTATGTATTGTTACTATTTCTTGTTTTTACCCAACCACATTCATACTCAAATGCTTATATAACTGAAGATTTTTTGTATTTATTTTGTATATACAAAAACAGTTTACCATAGGGCGTTATCAAATAGGGGAATACTTTTAAAGATTGCCGTCTACGCTACCGATAATCGTAATAGTTAATATAGTTGCTTTCTGGATTTGGAGCCATTAGAGTTAGGTTTAGGTATGAATAGATTACACTAGGATGGAGTTACGTTAGCAGTCGAAGAGCGGGAACCCCTGGAAACAATCGTAGGCTACACCAGGCTGGTCCTCAGTCCTGGTAATCGCCACAAGAGCGGGGTTCCTCCCGCACATGGTGTCAGTGTGTCCTTTGCGAGATTCCTCACTATAAGTTATTCACGCTGATGATCTGGTTGATCCAGCCGATGAAAGAGGACGTCTTCACATAGACGCCGGGCACATCCTGTCGCCCGCAGCCGAATCCCCAGGAGACGAGGCCGGCCAGCTCGTAGAACCCATCATCTTGGCAAACTAATGGACCACCTCCATCGCCCTGGCAGGCGTCGTGTCCCTCCTCTCCGCCGGCACAGAAACTGGAGGCGGGCAGGATGAAGATCTTCTCCGTCACGGCGTTCACCTTCCGGATGCACTCCGTATCGCTCACAATGGGAATCTCCGCCTCACGCACTCGCAGGGGAATGGGACCAGCTTAAAAGATGACCAGAAGTTAGAGGTTTCCAAAGTTATTGTAAGTATCTAGTAGGTACCTTCTCCCATATATCCGTATCCTGTCACCGTGCATCGCTTGCCCGCCGCATGGCTGACTCCTCGTGCAGGAAGACACACCAAGCACACTCCATCTCGTAGCTCCGCTTGACCATGGAGCTTCAGGAGAGCAATATCGTTGTCCAGGGTCTGGCTATTGTGGTTGTGATGGATGTAGGTGGTGGCCACGCGCAGTGTCTGTGCTCCTGGACTGCCGTATTTGCGGGTCAGATCGTAGTCCCCTACACGCACGTAGATAGCATCTCCGGAACGAACAATGCTGGAAAAGGAATAATGTTAGGAATCATATCTCCCTTGTTAAAGGAGTAACCACTTACTTGGTCACACAATGGGCTGCGGTGAGAACCCACTGGGTTCCGATTAAAGCAGCTCCACATAGATATTGATTCAAGGAGTTGATCAACGCCACCTGCCAGCACCACTCTCCATTCTCGCCATCCTCTCCTCCCACCACACGTGCCCTTCGTCTTCCGCTGAAGTTCGACTGGAGTCCGTAAAGAGACCTCTGTTGGTAGTATTCCGGAAACACCAGATCCGGCTGATTCGCCTGAGCTTGGTGATTGTGATACGAACGCAGTTGGTTACTCTGTAGACTGCTGGACTCCACTAGGTCACCCAGCTTATCGTTGTGAATCTGGATGGGCACAATGGCGGATCCCAGGACCAATCTCTCATTGGATTTGTTGAAGTTTGGAGAGTATCCGGCGGCGGAGGTCATCTGGCGAGCTGTTCTCTGCACTCCGTACTTGGCACGGGCGTAGGAGACGAAAGATAGAGCCTGGGATCTTCCAGTTCGCAGAGTTCCCTTCACACCACACACATACTTGGAGTAGACATGTGGCCGTGGAGTCGTGGTGGTTGTAGTTGTCGTCGGAGGCGTGGTCATCGGTGGCTGAGGTTGTGGAGGAAGTCCCGGTCCGGAAACTGGATAGTAATCTCCGTAGTTGGGCGCCGGCGGCGGTGGCTGGTAGGGATTGGGGTGGTGTGGCGCCATCTGGGGTGGAGGTCCCTGTGGCGGTGGGTTGTTCATGTAGGAGTAGGGTGGTGTCTGTGGGGGATATGCCTGGGGTGGACCAATGGGCGGTGGCGGCGGTGCCGGGTAGTAGGCGGTGTCGTTGCGCGTCTGGAACTGCTGCTTCTCAAGGATCTTGCTCTTGGGCGCACAACAAATCTGGCCGGAACGCTTGCAGCGGAACAAGTCAGTCATCTCGGCGTTTTCTGGGGGAATATTATGTTAATCGATGATCCAAAGAAAGAATCCAATGAGTACTTACTGAAGCAAGTGAAGCTGAGCAGGCTGACGATGCAGGATCCTGGGCATTCCTCTCGCGGATCGGGACTCGGGGTATTGTGCAGGACATATGGTGGAGCAGTGGGCGAGGCCGTTGGCGACGGCGTGGGTGGTGGCAACTTGGGCTTGGGAGCTCCGGCTCTTGAGTTGTCGCAGCACACGGAGCCCTTGGCACAGGTTGTGGGTGTGGAAACCAGCACCGAGGGTCTCTCGCAGAAGGCGGCCATAATGTTGAGCAGACAGAATCCGGGACAGCGAGGCACCTGAATCGGAGCCTGAGGTGGCGGCGGTGGTGGAGATGGCGAGTTCAGAGTGCTCTCCGCAAAGGATATGATTTGAGAGAGGAAGTCACCACCTCCTCCGCCTCCAGAGGACGAAGATGGGGGTGGTGGCGGTGGGGACGCGGGACGAGCGGGCTTGACTGCTGGCTTGGGGGCATGCTTGATGGCCGGCTTGGTGGGCGGAGCCTTGGAGGAGGGTGGTGCCTCCGAGGCACCTCCAGTCACACAACAGCTTCCTTCTCCGGGACAGAAAGCATCGGAATCGATGTCATCACAGAAGATGGCGAATATTCCATTCATGCACTCGCCCTCGCATTCCTTCAGCACCTGACCCTGACCTTGTCCGGACTTCAGCTTGTTGCTGAGTGGAGGCTCCTCCTCCTCGCCATCCTCCTCCGTTTCCTGCTCCTCCTCTTCCTCGGCTGCCTCCGTCGTTGTGGTGGTCGGATGCTTTTTGTGTTTGGTGGGCTTCGGAGAACTGTTGTTGATTCTAGCCGGTTCTGGAGTTGTGGTAGTACTGGTGGTGGTAGTAGTGGTACTCGTAGACGTACTGGAACTCTTGGCGGGAGCCGATTTTTCGGACAGAGTCTGGTTGGGCTTCAAGTTGCTCATGTGTTCTATTGGAAAATCGAAGGTTTATAGAGACTAATGGTAGAATCCAATGTGGATTACTTACTGGCTGGAATGTAGATATCCTTGGGCAGCTTGCCATTGGAGTACTCATCCAGGGAGACGCAGCACTTGGTGCCCTCCTTGCACAGTCCATCGCTGGTCAAATAGGCCTCACAGTACTCCGCTATGCGATCGGCCACGCAAACTCCAGTGCAGTCTTCTGAAAATATTGAATATATGAAGGTTTGGAAAGTCACATAAGTCTATAACCATTTGTTTTCCCTAACTCACTGTTTGCATCATCGGCCTTGGTGGCCTCCTCCTTGTCCTTGGGTTTGGCAGTAGCCACTTTCTTGGTGGTGCTCGGTTTCTTTGTGGTGGCCGCAGTGGCTTTCGTGGTGGAGCTAGTGGCAGGTCGCTTGGTTTGTGGCTTTGGTTTTGGTTTTGGAGTGGTGCTTGTTGTGGTGGTTCTCTTTGTGGTGCTAGTGGTGGCCACCGTGGTGGTGGTCCTCTGGGTGGTAGTGGTGCTAGCAGTGGTTGTGGTTTTAGGCGTTGTGGTTGCTCTCACAGCAGTGGCATTCTTGCCGGCTAAAAAGATGATTTCGTTGAGATGTAAAATTAAAAGTGATTTATATTTTAGCTTTACCTGGAGCATTCTCTATGCAGCATTTCATGTTGGGCGAAGGACAAGCCACATCGTCTAGAACTTCGTAGCAAATCAAAGTGGCCAAAGTGTGGACACATACTCCAGGGCAATCCTTGGAATCTGCAGTGCTTGTTATGGTGTCCAAAAGACCTAAAAAGAAAGACAAATGATGTAGGTAAGGGAATTCATTCTTTCTCCAGAATTCTTAAGATACTCGAAGTTAATTCTCACCTGATAGGAAACTGCCAGCCAGGGATTCATCCTGAGCCTGTGATGGCGATGGCTTACTGACCAGCAAAATGCTGAAGATCAGGGGCAGAACAAGGCGGCTCATTGTGCTCGAATGTCTTGGCATAATTCGATGGTCCAAAATGGTCAGCACGTGTTCATCTCTTAACAAGAATCTGGAGGAGAGACAGAGAGAAAGATAGAGGTGAGATTATTAGCGATGGTCAAGTGAAAGTCGAGGTGGCCGCCACTGAATCATCATGATTCCGGGCCGAGTAACCTCGGGCCCCCCAGTGACGTAATGCGGCAGCTTGGAGCAGGGGCATCATCTGCTGCCACGAGCCCAGAGATCATTGGCCTAGAAAGAAGATCATCAACAGCATCATCATCGAGATATTACCACGGGGAGGCAAGGTGTGTGATAAGCCCGAAACCAGTTTGGACATTTTGGTTCTGGTTCTGCGTTGCAGGTGCCCCATTTCAATATTACGTATACGTAGCGGTGCCTGCCGCCGCCTAACGGATGCCACTCCAGCTCCATTCCGGCCATAATCCATGTATCTGGGTTGCCCAGAACGAGTATGGAAGCCGACGACCCAAAACTGGTTACACATACTCAAGAAAACTCAACAAAAAATGTAAAGAAGACCATGCAAATTATTATGGGCAGGCAGAGAGGTCGGTAAAAGCCAGGGCATTCTTGGGCCACAATTAACGAAATCGTTTAATGAATGAAATAGAAAGTACTTAGTACGAAATGAAACCTGGCCGATAGAGATCTCGGATGTTCCAGCGAAAGTGCACTTTAGGTTTCGGAAACTGAATCGGAATGGGATTCGGAATCGGAATCGGACTTCCCCAATCACGTGCGGTCCAAACAAAAGCTTTCTACAAACCGGAAATTTCTCAACGCTGCGAGCAGAAAATGTGGAAAAAATGAAAACATTATTATGTTTATTTGGCCAGCTGATAGGGCTAGAAAGTGCTAGCACGTATTTTGGGTCAAGTGAGTCGTTTCGTTTCTCCTCTGGGTAACACATTCCTGCCCCATTCTGTCAGTCCAAGTCCAGCAATACCAGCGGTATCGCCACGCCTACGCCACCATGAATACCAAGTCCGGCACCAAAACCAAAAACTAGGTCAGATGCATAAGGCGCGACGGCATTAACACCGAAACACCGATCGTTCTTCTCTCTTTCCGTCGAGTTCGGTTCCTCAGTTCTTTGATTCTTCGATTCTTCGGTTGCTCGGTTGTTCGGTTCTTGGCACTGGTATGATATGGGCTGGGAATCGAATCACTTGGCATTCCAGTTGAATTTGAATTTCACGCCAGGCGAAAGAAAAAGAAAAGATTTCTTTCATAACAAATAGAACCGTTTGGCTTAACTGTAAACCGTACACTGTAACTACGATAGTTGATTTGTCAATTTGCAAAACGATTCGGGTCTCTTTTGTTTGGTTTCTTTCGTTTTTAGCACTTCCATAAAAGTCCCGACTGGAGAAATAAAGACACGCGAAGCAACGTAGAAGACCACGATGTCGAAGAGTTGGAGGAATTCTTCGCCTTAGGCTCGTCGCGCGAACAAGTTAAGCGACTTCTGTTTCTCGGTTATCCCCACACCCGTCTCTTTTCTTTCTTTGGGATCTCGAGATCGTAAGATCTTCAGATCTTAACGGTATGTTCGCAGACGCCTAACTGTGAGCTGGCAGCCAGGAGAATTGCCATCGATCTGGAGACCCACTTCTAGCTAGAGTCCGATATGCAAAGTCCGAAACCAGCGAAAACAGGTAGGAAAAGCCACTCACAAAGGTTTCTGTTTAAATTAGAACGATCCTCGGTATCTCTTTTGTGTGTATATATAGTATCTGTATATAGTAACTGGAGGATGCGATCACGACGCGACTGCACCTTGCGAAAGCCAAAAGCCGACTGACCAGCACTCAAGGTTCTCAGCGATGGTAAGCCGCCAAGGCCGGGAATTCTCCGGAGAAAGTGTGTGGCAGAGGCCGAGCCTCTCTCCCGAGAAGAGCGGCGATCGTTTCTCTTAGCACCATCACCTGTTTACCTGGCCCACACCTTGTTTTAACGCTGGGCCATAAAACATAAGCACTGGTGCTCCTAACTCTTCAGAATTCGCCACTTTATCACCGAGGGTACGAACATTTTTATTAGCACCCTTCTTTGCTGTTTTTTTGGCAAATGAAAAAGGCAAAAGAACCCCCGGAGTGTGCCTACTTTAGCGGATTAACGTACCCCTATCCTGTAAATATCATTTTTGCACATTTGCATTGTGTCCGCGGCTTAGTTATGCAAATCTCAAGTGCCCGGCTTGCATATACTCTTCTGCCAACATCTTGTTACATATGCTAATTTGCAACTCCTGATCCCCGATCCCGAGTCTTGAGGAGCTGTTGACGTCGTCCTGTTGCCAAAACATTGCAGATTGCAATTACGAGTGTACGCGAATCTAATGAGCAACTAAGTGCATTTGCATATGCGAAAATTTGCTGGGAAAATCGAGTAAGCCGATGATCCCGGGATTTGCGGTGAGTCCGGAGAATCAGTCATCAGTTTTGTATAAGTACGTGAAAGAAAATAGTATTTAATTAGGGTGGTAATGGCAACTAAATCTATCTATTTTATCCTATAGGAAACCAATGTGCTGAAGAATAAATAAATTAGGTGTATGTTTAAGTAAATAATACTCATACATATATATATTATATTATTATCTTTCTGCTAAGCTTGAGATATTAAACAGATAGTACTAATTAGTATCGCCACCCATTTCCTATCCATTGTCTAGACATTTCCAAGATCCGATGTCTAGGCAAATGAGCACAGAGACAATCCGCCTGCGTGTCCTTCGCGGATGTTCCCAGGCTCCTTTCGTTCGATTCCCCGAGAGACACGCAGCCGTCGCGCATCCTTCGTTTCGGGGCAAAATCTTCTCAAGACGAAACTTCACACGACCAGATCGACTAGAAATTTGAATAAAGTGCTGCATAAAAAAAAACCGAAAGTGGTAAAAAAAAGTGAAAAAAGTTCATAAAAAAAAAAACGAGAGAAAAAAGGATTTATCATTCCGTGCGAGTTTTATACCTGGTCCCGAGGACCTCAGGCAAATAGATAAGGAGTTGGTGGTGGTGGTTTGGCCTTCGTCCTGCGTCCTTCGTCCTGCGTATGCAAATCGCTCGCCCGAGTCCGCGATGATTCCTTTTCAATTCGAACAATGCCGAGGGTCGCCGCCCTGTCCTTTGGCCACACATGTTTGCGTCTGCGTTTTTTCTGCATTAATCGTCCTATTTGGAAAAAAAATGATTAAACCCTTTCGTTCGGTACATTTTTTTCCAAGATTTTTCCCCGTTTTTTTTCGAGGTTCATCTTTTTTTTGCTTAAGTCATCCCGTTGTTGTAATTTCACTTTTCCGTGAGAACTTTTGATGGGTTCGGATGGAAATAGGATGCTCAGGTGGGACACAAAAGAAGATTTTTTTGGAAAAAATGTAGTTTTATTTCGAATAAAACCGGAATAAAGAAAAAGAAACGAGAGAGTTTTGGTGTTCACCTTAATGTATAATATTTAAAATGTAATGTTTTATAAAATCTACATACTGAGCATTAATAAATTACTAAGTTTAGTTAAGCGTTGTTAGGTATTGTAACTACTTTGATTTTTCTTAAATTAAGTAGCTTCCTTGTTACATTCTTAGATGTAACTAAATTAAAATGATAGACCCCATCCCGTTGTGGTTGGAATCTACTTTCCAAACGACCTAAGGCGATTTATGTTCGAATAATCGAGGTGCCTGCATTGTCGTGCCCAGCATCCTAAGCAATTCACCCCCCGGCGGGATGAACGATGATGGTCTCGGGCTCGAAAGGATTCGATCCGAGATCTGACCGAGTTTTCTCAATTTGCATACCGAGGGTCGTGAGCTCCTTTGAGGGGTGCTATCGTCGGGGCAAGGGTTTGTCATGGGAACAAAGGACGCATTCATCGCCGAAGAATAGCCGAAATCAATATTTGAGGTAATTAATTAACTGCATCAATATTGGAGATAACCATATTCACATTTACCAATCAATTGATTGACGATTGAATGTTATCTTGAATTTGATCGGTAGAAGTCATTTGGAAAGATATTACGCACATATTTCATATTTGAATTAAATATCTTTGCAGAATATTTTAACTAGCAATAATAAACTACACTTCATTAAGAAAATATTTTTTTTTAAATGATATATTGCTGAATAAAGTATTTTACATTGATTTCATCATTTTTATATCTGATCTTGACAATTTTAAAGGTTATAATTTTTAATTGAACTCACTCACAACTATTTGTTGTTAAATATTTTCTCCAAATATTGTTCTCATTTTACCAATTCAAATCGAGCGGTCTTTACTATTTTACTTTATAACGCGATCTGGCAACCTCTTCCCTTTGTTTCATCCCTGGAATGAGGGTTGCCTCTGCTTCAAATAAGTGGCGCGAAATTTCAACATATCGTCAGATATAAATAATGGACAAAATCTCATCGGTTGTTCGTTAAAACCCCCTTTTCTATATTCTTACGGTCAGTTCAGTCCGTGAAATTTAATATACTAAAATTTACGTGACTCCTGTTCCAAAGAAAATCCACTGAACATTATTAGAAACATTAAAAGTTATTTGTGAATAAAAATCGGAGTTGTACCTAATAAAAATCTTTAATATATGTAAATTTAAGCATGTAAGCACTTGTTACTTTTTGAAAAGCACCCGCTGTGCTGAGTGACCGCACTTTGCTCGGCAAGTGTGGTATTTTTTAGTACTTTTCGGCGCTTAGCGCGTGCGGTCACACAAACGCCAAGTACGTGTCCAAAATCATGAATCGAAAGTAAATGAACAATGTTGCTGATGCGAAACGCAAATGCTCGCTAAACTCGTGAAATTGGGATTCGGAATCGCAGGTGCGAAATCACACGGTTGGGGAAATCGGATTCAGATGCACTCCGTCGGCGAAGCGCAAAACAACTGAGCACGCAACAACAAAAACAGTGACAGCCGATAGGAACAGCAACAGTCATCACAATAGCAACACTCAAATCAAAACACAATGACAACACGCACAGTGCAGAGGAATCTCTGGGCCTCTGCTGCGGTTGTCCTGGTCCTGCTCCTGGTGTGGACGGACACCACTGGAGGCTACTTCGCAGCCATCGATGAGGCGGAGACGAGCAAAAACTGCTTCTGCGAGGTGGGTTAATATTCGGATTATTGCACACAGTAACGGTAAAATTTATTCTTGATTTAAGCCATTCAAAAATAGGCATTTAAAACATATTAAGAAGATGATTTCATCATTATTTGCTTAACCTTTAACAATCCCTACTTAGATCATAGAAAATGGCTTTTAAAATTGTAGTTATTTGTGCACAGTGATAGAGAGTTAATTACAGTATGTGTATAGTACTAATCTAACAAGAGATCATAATTGTATATACCTACTATTGCCACCTCAACTGTATGATATTTATATTCTTCGCAGTTGGAGGGATCTATAAACGACTGCAGCTGTGATGTGGACACGGTGGACCACTTTAACAACATGAAGATCTATCCGCGACTGCAGAGCCTGCTGGTCAAGAACTTCTTCCGCTTCTACAAGGTGAACCTGCGGCAGGAGTGTCCCTTCTGGCCGGATGACAGTCGCTGTGCGATGCGCTTCTGCCAGGTGGAGAACTGCGAGGAGCAAGCGATTCCCCAGGGCATCAAGGACAAGGGAGAGCACAAGGAGAAGGCCGCGTTTAAAGTAAGTTTCTGCGTATTTCTATTAACGAACTATCGTCTACCCTACGCCCCTTATCTCATTCATTCTTTTGCCAAAATCGCTGGTACTCCACTATCTACCCGAGCACTCAATGGGTTTGCAGGTGATTTATTTTTATTCGAATGTCTGCGCCTCCACAAGAATCAACCGCATCCGTAATCTTCAAGCGAGCCTACGTACACTGTTAATGATGTGGCCTTTGATTTGTTTTGAAATGCTGACGTGGTCTTCACATCTCATCAAGCGTTCTCCCGCCCCTTTTTAATTGTCGATCTATTTACTTATCTAAAATATTGATCACTACTTAACAGACTATACCCTACAGTTAAATAATATAGTTCATAAATTCTATAACCCAGAATGAGAATGAAGTTTGTTTGTTTTTAAAGATAACACAAAACAAAAAAATGCAGTTCAATATAGGTATGTTTTAAACAGTAGAGGTTCTTATCTTCATAAACAAAAAACAATTTATACTCGTACTTTGCAAAAAGAAACAAAATCATATTATCAACCAGATACCTTATTAACATCTATACGTATAATTATTTCTACCGATAATGCCGTTCAAGAATGTATTGATATATTCCTGAAAAGCGTTATCAGTTTCTTTAAAGATTACTTAACTTACTTAATCAATGAAATAATGAC
The DNA here is from genome assembly GCF_016746395.2 of Drosophila simulans. Lineage (NCBI taxonomy): Eukaryota > Metazoa > Arthropoda > Insecta > Diptera > Drosophilidae > Drosophila > Drosophila simulans. Next base: position 4,120,703 of record NC_052522.2, read on the forward strand.
TGACTTAAAACTTTAGCTTATTTGTTTGCACAACTGGCTCACCTCACCTTACTGACTTCCTCATCTGGATCTTGTATTTACAGTACACGCGCGAGGCGCAAGTTGGGGGCTCAGCCTGCTCGGATGGAGAGGATTTCGATAGCTCTCTGGGTTTCCTGGACACGAGCATCAGTGATCAGGCGCATCGAGAATTCGAGCTGTGGGCGAAACACGACGAGGCGGAAGAGGACTTTTGCATTGTAGATGATCATGAGGAGGGCTCCCAGTATGTGGATTTGCTCCTAAATCCCGAGCGGTACACTGGCTATAAAGGCGAGTCGGCACATCGCATCTGGAAGAGCATCTATCTGGAGAACTGCTTCGGTGGCAACAACGAGACGGCTAAAAAGTTCTCTAACTACGTGCCTCATTTGGACCTGCGAGATGTGTGCTTGGAGCAGCGTGCCTTTTATCGCATTATTTCTGGCCTCCACTCTAGTATCAATATTCATCTGTGCTCCAAATACCTGCTGTCAGAGTCGAAGGACTTCCTGGATCCGCAGGGAATCTGGGGACCCAACGTAAAGGAGTTTAAGCGACGCTTTAGTCCAGAAACCACAGGCGGTGAGGGTCCTCATTGGCTGCGCAACCTCTACTTCATCTATCTGATAGAACTGCGTGCCTTGGCAAAGGCTGCTCCGTATCTGCGGCGGGAAGATTACTACACAGGCATCGCGGAGGAGGATGATGAGGTTAAACTAGCCATCAACGATATGCTGAGTGTTATAGAGTGAGTAAAGGAATCTCCTTTCTTCTTACAAAGTTTTAATTCAGCTTCTTTTTGCAGAAATTTCCAATCCCACTTCGACGAGAACGCCCTCTTCAGTAATGGAATCGCTTCCATTAAGTTCAAGCACGACTACAAGGAAAAGTTCCGAAACATATCCCGCATCATGAGCTGCGTGGGCTGCGACAAGTGCAAACTGTGGGGGAAGCTGCAGACACAGGGATTGGGTACTGCTTTAAAGATTCTCTACTCAGAGAAGCTCAATCTGGCAACGGAAAGCGGGTTGTGGGACAAGCCGCACATCGAAGCGGATCCCATCTTCAGGCTGTCACGAACAGAGATTGTAGCTCTATTTAATGCGTTTGGCAGGTGCGTTTAAAATGATAAAATTGCTTTTCTAAATTTATAACTATACATTTGCTTGCAGACTATCCAACAGTATATACGAGATGGAGAACTTCCGGCGCGTGCTGAGGTAACCCATCCAGACTGGACTAACCGAGCGACGAGCCGGATCTCATTCGCCCCACATGAGCAGTTAGTTAATTCATACGCACATCGCTGGGGCTGCATCGCTGGGCTTCCTACTGAATGCGGTTTCCCTCCCATAGTTCGTAACAATTTACCGGCCAGAGGCTAGCAACCCCAGGATAGCTGCTTCCCTGTACATACAAACTATTACCCTAGGCTACTTGTACTTTAGCGCACCGTATCACCCTAAAAAAACAAATGACAAAAAATAGCCCATGCAGGATGCAGGTGTTTATTGTAAGTTAGCATAGTATTTATTGTATCTGGAGGAGTTTGTGAGCGGAACTTAATGAGCAAGTAAACGCATTGTGCAATACCACGACCTTACGACACAAGGCCCAAAAATAAACTTCTGTCTGTTTTGAAACAACCTCTCTAACGTCTCCATCGATACGGGTCCTAGCAACCGAGTTGTTTGCCTTTCCAGCTGTCGGCTTTTGTGACATTTACAAACTGCTATCCAGTCGATCGACATTTGATTGCTCTTGTGACTATATTTTCTGTGCGAAATGGTGCTTCTTCAGGTGAAACGCGGAGACGAGGTTATCTTCCTCTATGAGACAAGCGTTAAGGAGAAGACCGATACTGTGCTTCGCGAGCTTGTGGCTCTGTACAATGGTCAACTGAAGATTCAGCGTGTCTGCATGGAGATTGAGGAGCTGGCCGAACATGGGACCATGGTGCCGCCTGAAATGATTGGCCTGAACGAGGAACAGAGGGAGGAGCTCAAGCTTAAGGATGTCTGGGCGGAGAAGTGCATCCCGTCTGGTGGTTTCACTATCAACAAGGATCCGCTCCTTCGCCGGAACGGACAGCAGCCAACTGAGGCGATGCAAAAGGTCCTGGCCGGTGCCATGACCGACGCCAAGGCAATGGTGGATAGGGTAAAGTATTGGATATGTCCTTTTCTGCTCGAAGTTAATCCATAGAATTGTTTTTGCTAACTGGTTACCAACATTCCTTCTAGCGCTTGGCTAAATCCTCAAAAACACTGACCCTAAAGATGGTTGAGGAGGCGTTGAACCTTCTGCGTGGTGGTGTCACTATTGTATATCCCATGCAATTGCCGCCTCACGACTCCATACGCATGGAGTTCACCAATACCGAGGATCTGACTGGCACCCAGGCCTCCAAGGAGGTCATCGAACCCTCCAAGGCTCAGTTCTGGTTTGCGGGACACCAGATGCTGATGGGGAAGCTAATGAGCGACTATTTGGGTCACAACGACAAGACCAAGGTGGCTTTCCCTTTGATATAATATATACTTCCTCCATAACCCATCCTAATACTTAACCAGGTGGTCGTGAAGCTGAATCAACTTGGTGAAGGACCACCGGGACGCGAAGCCGTGATCTCCGATCCCTTGCGTCGCCAGATGATGGCCGAGGCCTTTCGCCGCCAGGAGGAACTCAAGGTAGGACCTATGCTTTGTAGAGAGAATTCCAAATGGTGTTTTATTTGCTATAATTCGAGTATAAGTATATCAGATATAAGTAGGTACTATTGCTCCACCGGTTAAACTAGTTTAAGAAATCGCTGAATATTGCATAGCTACAAAGTCGAGAGTTAAGGCGAGTCGGATGCCTATATCCTTGGTCTGTCCTGGTGTTTTCTTCTTTGGTTTCGTTCAGCAGATGTCAGTTGGTTTATGCTATATACTCTATATAAATGCAACTTTGTCTAAGGCGCATCTGCTGCAACGGATAAAGTGGGGATCGGGTATATAAAGCTCGGCCATCCCATCCGTTGTTCATCTGGGAGCTATATGTCCAGTATTTATATATGTGTGATTATCCTTTTTCAACCAAGAAAAGTAAAGATCCGTTTCATTAATCTGTTAGTTGTTGTAAAAGTTGTATAAATGCGCTGAGTAGAATTTAAATTCAGTTCCCCTTGTACAATGCACAGGTCCTTAAAGATTGGTGCTGTTTTGTATCCTTTTTTCGATGCAGTTAATCCGCTTATAGTATGACTAATGGTTTCTCGGGAACATCGCACGTAGTTGCCTTCTCCTGGTCCTGGTCGAAGAGCTGATCACTGGGTCCCGAATCCCCGGCGGGGCTGATTGGTATCAGCGACTTGGTGCTGCCGATTAGCTCATGGTTGTCCAGCGGAAGTCCGTGGTCCGATAGTTCTTGACCATCCACCGCTTGGTGCTCCAGGTCAACTACATCGTCGTCCGTATCATACATCTGATCCTGCTGCTTGTTCGCTACTCCTGGGCCAAAGGGCCCATCATTATCCGAGTCATCGCCGGCACAAACACAGCGCATCTTGGCATCGTCACCCACCTGAAAAAAAGATAGAAGTATTATATAGTAATTCAAATGATTTCTTCTCGAAGTAAGCCACCCACCTTGACGGATTTGGTGATGATACATAACGATATAGAGGAGATCACGAAGAGCACAATGGGCACAATCAGCGAGACTAGAAGCTCCCTGTAAACCTTGTCCAAATCGTAGCGTGCAACCACAAACTCCACATTCGAGTCCTGGGAGAGGTAATAGAAACGTCAGGTAAACTGATACCCAGAACTGGAATTCAAATGGAGTTTAATTCCCCACAAACCTTGTTATAGTAGCACTGGTAGCGTGACTGGGCGGTATTGTTATCGCCATCGTTGCCATAGCGAGCCACAAAGTCCTTGCACTCCCCACGCAGTGTGTTCACGCAGCCCTCCAGGTTGATGAACAGTTTCTTCCAGCTGTAGATGGTCAGGTTGGCCTGGTTGGGCAGGTACCTCTGCTCGGGATCCACCGACCTGGTGCTGTTCTCATAGATGGCCCAGAACTGGGTGAAGTTCATGAAGGGAGCGGGCAAGGTGTCATGTTCCAGGAGGGTTCCATTTATGCAGTCCGTGGCACTTTCGGAATTACAGATTGTAAGCTAAATGATGCTTTTGATGCCTTTGGACTTACGTGATGCGATTGTCCGACTCTTTTGTGACAGTGGCGCAGTTGGTCAACAGGTTGCCATCATCCTCTTTCCAGAACTCAAAGGGTTCGATACGCACGCCGTGCTCGGATCCTCGGGCCTGGTTGAAAGCCACTGCGTTCTCACAATCGGCTGCAATAAGATTGTCCTCCTAAAAAGGATTATGGATTTTACTTCCATTTTACATATTTATCTTTATCCTTATATCCAGCTTACATGCATAATAAGCGTGTTCACATTGGTAGTTGTTATCTTGGAACAGTAGCGATCGCAGCTGAAGGGCTTTTTGATCTTGGTGCAGTGCACCCCGTGACATTCGAAGAATCCATTCAGCTTGGTGTTATCCTTCTGCGAATTGACCGTAAGTCCATCGGCTTTGTGGTGACACAAGAAGAACTCCGACATATTCTTGCAGTGTCCTGCGATGAAAAGCAATCAGTTAATGAAAATTCACAGAGGGGGTCTCCAGTACGGAACCTACCATTGGAGCAGTTGAAGACGCCTCTGATGTTGTTGCAGGCGGTGCCGTTGTTGCAATTGAACTTGTTCAGCCGACTCAGGTCAATCTGTGGGAAGAGAACAAAGAAGGATAATGGTCATTTGATGATCGTTAAACTCTCGTGGCGCCAAGTGGCTATTAAAATGGAGGGCCAAATACTTGGCGCGCCTCATCGCCTTTCCACCAAAAGTGGATGAAGCAAAGAATGAGTCATGGCAGAATATTTCCTATAGCAGGATGCCCAAGACGATGACGTCTTCTATTAGTTTGCCTTAGTTTAAGGCAGTGCTACAGTTGGTCACAAAAGTTAACCTGAGGAACTCACCATGGCGCACGATGTGTTGGTCACTCGGGTGCAGTTGTTCAGCTGGATATCGGTGCCGTTGCGACGCACTATTGAGTGGATCTGGGGGCAGAAGCCACTGGTCTTGGTCAGGCACCACTCTCCGCAGGATGCCCAGGGGCAGTTGTTGGGCATCTGGCGATCCACCGTCTGGCACATGACGGGATCCAGCTCGAAGCCGGACTTGAAGGCCCTAGAAACAATACGAAGATATGAGTGGGTTATGGTTTATAGAGGGGGCTATAAATCAGATACCCACTTCAGGGAGGGCGAGTAGATGGCCACGCTCAGGTAGACGATGGACACGCAGGATAGCACCATGGTCAGCTGGCACAGGCAGATGGCGCGACAGATGCGCGCATCCTGTTCGGGAATCACCCGCGGCTTGTCCTTGCGCCGCCCCATTTATCCACCTGGTCGTGGTTCCTGGGTGTGGGTTTCAGTACCTAGTGCTCGGCTAATTTACGACTTGTTGATTTGGTGGCCCACTTCCGGCCCTGCTCCTCCTGCCCAATGCTGTCCTATGTATTGTCACCCTGCGCCGTTCTCAAGGTGATTCCTTTTGGGTTTGGTGGGTGGTGGTTGCTCTGGTGGGTGGGTGGTTTGTTTGCGGTGGTGGTGGGTGTGTGGCTTGTGCCGTTCTATTTTAGTTAGCTTGGCTCATTGGAATTTAAAATTACTCGGACGTGTGGGGTAGCGATATGTGGAATGTCAGGTGGGGATCTGGGACGTCTTATGTTCAAGCGCCGCCAAGGCGAGATTCAACCAGTTAAGGACTTGTTCAATTCGTTCTTCATTTGCGGACGGAGTTGCCACCTAAATCACACTGAGCTTCCAGGGTTGCGACTCACCCTTTCACGCATTTTATTGGAACGTTTGTTTTCGTTTATGCACACGCGAGTTGACACTTTTCATGAAACGCAGTGCGTGAAAAGTGCATCGCATAAACACAATAAATGTTTGATGGATGAGTTCTGATGGCTTGAAGGCGCCTATTTGGGCGATTTTCGCACGTCCACTCCCGACGGCAACAGAGTCCTGACTGAATCCCGGAGCGGAAGGAGTGCGGATAGCCAGGACTGCCAAAGGACACTGCGCACTTTTACTTTTTCGAAAGCGAAAGCGAAAGCGAAAGTGGAGGGGCCCAGGCCAAAACAAACCCTTGAGTGAAATGGAAAAACCGGGACAGGGATGGAGCCAGCTCCACAAACGGTTCCGAATCCTGGAAAGCACGCCTGCGCCTGGAGAGTATGCCCTCCACCTCGTTTGTCCTCGTTTCGCGCTACTCTCTCCCCGAATTTCGTAAATGAAAACAGCTTTGGGTTTTGTTTAGCATTTCTCCACATTTGTTTTGGTTTCTTTCATTTTTGAATTGTTTATTAAATAGGCCGTTAGCTGGTTTAATTTGTTTATTGATAAAGACACGTTAAGTAAAAAATTTTAATCGTTTTGCATTCAAATTGGTTTGTTCTTCGGTTTGGTTTGTATGATTTAAAAAATTCTCATAAGCAACGTGCGTTATATCGGTTCTGCTAAGCTATATGTATACGTATATATCTATATATATATATATATGTCTATATATATACTGTTATAATCCGTTTAGATGTTGGTTTTTACATAAGATCGTTAAAACTATTTCAAAAATGTTGAGAGTGTCCCAATGTGAGCGTGTGTGAGTGAATAATTTGGTTCCGCTGCTTATCCCCAATGGATTGTATCTGGTATCTTGTGGTAAATCTATCTTTCTGGGTTTATTTCGTTCTGGAGTTGGTACCGCCCCGTTTCTATGAATCTTCGCCGTGTCTTGGAGCGGCCTGGAGCGGATTCGGTTCTATACAATTGTTTGTTTGATTGGTTTCTTTGGTTTTCGCTTCCGTTTTAGTTAGTTTTACGAATTTACTTAATATTTTTATGACTACTATCACAATTTGTTGAAAACAAGCGACTCATTAATTGGTATTGGTATTATCTCTGTGAAAATCGAAGTCGAGATTGGAGCATCGCTGCCGCCTCCAAAAAAGCCATTGAAGCAACCAAATTTCCATATAACTAGCATAACAATATGATGGCAAAGTGTATGTTAACAAATCTCTTGAGCGCACAAATGTTTAATAAAATGGCTGAGAAAAAGTTACTCCTTCGGCGATGCTCCACTTGATTTATATATATATATATATCGTCCGATGTGATGGCAAATGGAATTCTATATGCTTGTATATATATATATATCTAGGTAAGCTATGTGTGGTACAGACTACAAAGTTGAATTTGCTATTTGTTAAGGGCGTTAACTAATATTATTTTTGCTAGTATTCCATATCATCATCTTCGTCACTGTGACACAGAAGTTTGCTAGAATTGGAATGCGATTGGAACAGATTTCTTAATCAATGCTAGTCAGATAAAAGCGTTATATAATATGCTAAATATATTGGGATAAACGGATCATGCCATTCTAGCTAGAATCGAAATTAACAAACATTCATTATAGATCAAAAGAAAAGCATGCAAAACATTTTCTTAAGGCATTCTAGTATAAGATCGTTAAAACTTGAGGGTATTCGATATGTTATTATATCATTATAGATTAGAGAAAAAGGGGAATGCTGCGATCCCGAGTGTTAACTAAGTATTGTTTTAGCCTGAAAGAAACCTTTTGTTTTTATTTGTATTGCTTGAGCCTAGACCTTTAATATTTTGAGTATATTTCTTGTGAGTTTTGATTGTATTTCTTCTTGTTTTTTGAGTGATCGTGTTTATAAACCATACAAAATTCCTTTCGAATGGTATTTTGGTTTTGTGCGATTAAGAAAACAAGACTACCATTGGGAATATTAAGAAAGGCAGTAATTGCTAAGGACACTTCAGAGTAACAATTTGTATTGGGCTTCAAATAGATGCGGGTGTTTTGTTTTTTCAGTGGACTAGCTAGGACTGGGTGCCACACAATATGTGCAAGATAACTGGATCGAGGGATCCGGGGATTATAGCAGATACCATCGCACTTAACCTATCACAATACATTTCGGGGGTCAAAGGTCGGGCACTCGCGCTTGATTAGATCATATTCAAAATACATTCAAGGACAACGACTTTTCCGTGTTACATTTCATGCAGTTAACGATCCTGAAAGTAATATAGAGTAGTAAAGAGAAGATAACAAAAGCTAATGGAGTACAAAGGCTTTTGGGAAGTAAATAAACTGGGAAACTAAGAGGTACATTCATGGTTTGACTTATGGATCTGGCCAATTTCTTAACGATTAACAAAATGAAGAAGTTACAATCATAGGAGGATACGGCATGACAAAACAGCTTTTTTTTTGGTTCTCGACCACATCTTCATACAAGGCACAATGAGTACATGGTCCATGGATCTGGGTGAGTGTCTACTACAATATACAGATACGGATACGGATACGAATACGGGGGATTCAAATTTGCCAAACTTTTCGCAATGAATGAGAACAAGATGCGGGACAGCTGGTACGGAATAGCACTCACTCTTCCTTGGTCGGGAACTTCTCGGCGTAGACCCGCGAGGATTTGTTGCATGCCTTCTCGCAGCAGGGGCAGTACCAATAGCTGAGCACCCCGATCGAGATGGCGAAGAGCACGTTCGGTATGATCAGCGACAGGATCAGGTGGTACAGGTTGTTCTCCCACGAGTACCGACCGATGACCACCTCCGGATACGCCCTGCTGTAGTAGCAGGGAAAGGGCTCTCCGATGTGCGAGAACCTGGTGAGGATCAGGGTTAGGAATCTCGTAGTCATGGCAACTATCCATATGCAAACTCACCCATATTGCCTGGCAAATATACTGCAATTGGTCGTGGGTGGATAGCCACAACCCTCTGAGTTGATCAGAAACTTGGTGTAGCTCACATCCCAGTTGACCGTGTCTAGGTCCCGAGGATTGCGCTCCCATTCGCTGAACGGGATGCGCGTATAGTTGACAAACAACTGATGGCACCTGGGATAAGAGGAGTTAGTATGTAGATATAATCAGGCATATCAAACACTCACTTGGTGAGTGATGAGGTGCAGCCCTCGCGGCAGGAGCTCCAGCTGCAGTTCTTGATGCCCTCCGCGTAGATGTGGTCGATGACGATGCAGGTCACCGGCACTGGATCATAGTCGGCTATGATCGTTGAGATGGCGGGGTCCACGACGAAGGGTATCAGGAAGAGGAATGTGAACACCGACAAAATGGCAGTCGTACCTGGGGAATTTGAAGAATGTGGGTTAGGATATCCAAGAAGTTAAGTTAGCATGCCATTCGTAATCTTACCAAGGCACACGGAGGTATAGAACTTTGCCTTCTCGAGCAGCGTGTCCATCTCGATCTCCTCGCGCTTGGCCTTGATGGCGTCCACGCATCCGCTCCCCGGTCGCACCGGGGATTGGCAGGCGGAGCGCATCGAACCGGATGCGGATCCGCATCCCGATCCCGCCGAGCCGCACCGGCTGCTGTTCAGGCTGATCTTGCTGGCGGAGAGCGTCTGCGCCGAGAGCGTCGGACTCGCCGGCATCGACGTGGTCGTGGTCAGCGTGGAGCTCTTCTTCATGGCGGAGAAATACGGTTCCCTTAGTTTTGTTTCGGGTGTGGGTGTGGGTGTGGGTTCGTGTGGGGTGCTTAGTTTGTAGTTGGATCGGTAAAATCCTTTAAAATGAACACCGCTAACATTCGCGCTTCTACAACAATTAAGATCTTCCTTAGCCTAATCTTCTAACGATCTCCTGCCCATCTGCCTTATTTTTATAGCCGAAATGGAAAATGTATTTCTTATTTTGTATTCTTTGTATATTGAATAGTTTTGGTTTTTATTTTTTTGTTTTTTGCTTTGTTATCTAAATTAATGCTTATTATGTTTTTATGTTAGCCTTGTGGGGTTAACTTATTTTGCTTTGACTTTTATCGACTAGTTGTCGTTTCGAGATTTTTCTTTAGATTTTTGATCACGCATCCCTCACTCTAAGCCATTTTTGAATTTCTCTGCCCTCTCTCCCGGCGACTGAACCTTGTTCTATATATCTTTTATATCTTCAGCCGATTCTGGTGTGGTGTGTGTTGTCGTGGGTGTATCTCTGTGTGTGTGTGTGATTGTGTGCCGTGCATGTGGATGTGCGTGTGTGCGTTTATTCCCTAGATAAAACTAAGTTCCATAATTGCAATAACTTTAAATATAACCTCGCTCCTTAATCTCCTGCTATCCTACAAGTCCTGCAGCCTCTGGCTCTATTCCAAAAAACCAAAACCCAAATTAATCCTGAACTAAACAGTCGAAAAATATACTAATATTGTCTTCAGATCTGCCGATCGTCGTTATCTTGAGAATGTCAAGCGCCTCGCATGGGATACCGGATTTTGGTGTCGGTCTGTGAGATTCAGTTTGTCCTGGTTAGCTCAGTAGTGTCCTTGCAAGCCTCTGAGGTGTGGTCCGTGTCTCTGTTTCTTTCTGTGTGTTGGGGTGTCGGAGTGTCAAAAGTTCGATGGAAGGATTACAAAGAATTTCAAGTTGCTCGATTGTGTTCCTGACTTCAGCTGGTGCCCAACTCCAATTATTGCAAAGCGAAGACTCCCGTCTGGTGTGTCGGACTGTCTTCCTGGAGCAGAGGAATGCCTGAAAGATATAGTGTACTACATGTTAGTATAAAGCACTATAGATATTAAGGGGAAATTAGGAAACTACCTAAGTATCAGAATTTAAATGGTGTTGGATTATTTGAATAGAACTATACTAATTGCTCTTCTAAAAAGGAGTTAGGATGGGTATAGTCTTTATATAGCACCTGACTAATATTCCTTCGGTTCTAGTATCTAATGATACATCTAGACTGTTCTACTTTTTTTGGAATTCGAAACAAGGGGTATTGAAAATAGAGACCTAGAACACCTGGTAGACCTTTCACATGTGGGCTACCGCGAAGACTGCAAGTCATCAGAGAGAATTCATTATAAAGACAAGATGTCCAGATATTAGAGTAGCGAAATATAGAGCTTACGTGACGGATCTCATAGGGCCATAACCTCATCGCCGCCGCCCCCGCCCATGTCGCCGTTGGTGGGTGCGCCCACGTTGTTCTTGTTCAGAACCGTCTCCGTGTCCACACATCCCTTGAACCGCATCTTGGCATCGTCGCCCACGTAGACGGTGGTCTGGCACATGATCAGGATGGAGCACGAGACCACGAACAGAACCGATGGCACCACCGAGGCGAACACAAACTGGCGATAGGTGACCTCCAGGTCGAAACGGGCCACCACCACGTCCTTCTTTCCGGGCGAATAGAAGCACGGGAAGCGGGCCCGGGCATTGTGGTCACTGCCATCGCGTCCGAAGTCCTTAAGGAACTCCTTGCACTCGTCCATCAGGGTGTTCACACACCCCTCCAGGTTGATCATCAGCTTGGACTCGTTGGAAATGGTGAGATCCACATCGGGTGGTGCTATTTCCGGCACCGGAGTGGCCACCGACACGTGCAGGTGGCTCAGATATGTGAAGTTGGTCAGATCGCTGAGCATGTTGGTCTCCAGCGTGGAGCCATTGATGCAGTCCACCGCATCCACCTGGTCCGAGGTGTGCCTGATGAAGTAGCACGATGTCATGGCCACATTTTCGCTGGACTCGTTCCACACCTCCTCCAGAGTTTCGGCATTGATGGCATTCTGGCACTGCGACAGGTAGACCTTGTCCCCGCTGAGGACCACCACGTTCTTGTTCCGTGTGGGGATGTCCACGCACCTCCGGTCACAGTTGTAGGGAGTCCGGATCTTCCGGCAGGTGCCTCGACTGCAGGAGTACAGCCCGCTGATGTCCATGCAGTTGATCTTTCCCCGCCTGCCAGAACACTTGACTGGTGCATCACTGTTGTGGAAGATGCACTCGAAGGCATCCGTGATGTTTAGACACTGGCCAGCGGTGCAATTGAAGGTACCCGTCAGATTCTTGCACTCATCATTGATGCACCTGGCCTTGTCCGCCCGATCCTGGTCGATCCCATAGCACGTTTTATTGGCCGAGTTGGTGCAGTTCTGGAATATGAGATTGCTGCCATTGCTGCGCAGATTAACGTAGATCTGGATGCAGGCTCCGGAAGTCTTGCTCAAGCACCACTCGCCACAACTGCCCCACTCGCAGTTGTCCTTGTTCACCGCACGCGTGGTGGTGCACATCACCGGCGTGGGATCGATGCCACTTTTGAAGGCCCTGGTGGAGGGCATGTATATGGCCACCGTGAGGTAGACCAGAGCCACCGAGCTGAGCACCAGGGTCATCTGGCAGATGCATATGGTGCCGCATATTCGCGTGTCCTGCGGTGGAACCACCAGGTCCTCAACGGGCACCTTTTTCTTGCCCATTTCTCAGCGCGCGACTACCCTGTAATTCCAAGTAGCAAGTGGGTGGTGGTCACTGGTGCCTCCTCTGGTTAATCCCTGTGCTGGTTAATCCCTCGCGTGCTATCCAATCCAATTAGAAGCTCGTCATGTCGGTTTTTAGTCTATCGATTTAGCTGCAAAGCTGCGTGGGCGGTGTTGTATGTTGTGCGGTTATATAACCCTGCGTAGGTTGAGATTTTCCTCCGACTTTTCAATGGGTCCACAAAAAAGGGAAAATTGGTTGCTCTGCAGGCTGCGCACGTTTCCAGCTGGAGGACACGTTCCTTGGATAGGCCACAAACCTATCGATTTTTGGCTAGCTGACCCCACAGAAATTCACTTTAATCACTGGGCCCATCCATACGTTGGTTGCATCACGTGCCAGTGGATTTTCCTGTCGATTTGGAGGTAGAATTCACACAGTTCCAGGAATTCCGCTTCTTTGCACAATTATCTGGCTATTATTGGGATTTATAATTTATGTACAATTATTTGTTAATTCTTGAGCAGTGCTGTTTTGTGGTAATTATTTTTTCCCTTCGAGTTGCTGGCAGCTGGTGGCTCGTGACCCAAGGCTTTCTGCTCCGCACTGGCGACTGCATTCGGCTCGGCTCTGGGTCTCCGGATTTCACAGCTCTCTAGCGCTCCAGCTCTCCGGCTTCTCCTCACTGACCGCCGACAACATGGCACACATCGTGGCGGGTCTCGTGGAATTCGCTACTCTCCGCTTTTGGCATAAATCTCGGCTCTGCGCGCGCACTTTTATTGCAAAATCAATAGTTCCGCATTCACATATTGCTGAAAAGAGCAGGCCACCCCTGCTGCTCCCTGAATAGCCCGCTCTCCCGCTTCCCTGCCCACAGACGCCAAGTTGGCTCCGCTCGGGCCATTCCCATTCCCTGCCAGCGTTTCCATTGATTAAGTCGGCCTCCACATGGCCAAGAGTGCAAGTGCACCGAGTGCGCCATGTGCGGGGACTTTGTGTTTTTGCTCTAGTTATGGTCAACCACCGGGCACGCCCCCTTCCACATTAAGGCGAAAATACAATAACCCTATTCCGATGCATCGTTCTAAAAATAACATAAATTGCACTTCCGAAATGAAACATTTTCATAGTAAACAAACTAAACTATATAATAGGAAAACATAATTCTGAATAACAAAACAAAAAAAAATGAAGACAAATTTAATATTTAAGCTAATATATGAACTATAGATTTCGGGAAAAGCTTAATGGGGCGTAAACTTATAAATTTGCAACTTATTTGATTTTCAATATTTTTATAAACTAATAATAAGTAAGCGAACAGAAAAATAATACGAAAAAATTGTTCTATATTTGCCAATAACTAAATCACAAATACAATGACTGATTAGTAAATTATCTACACTACGGAAAAATAGGTAAAGAGTAATCTGGCTACAAAAATCGCTCATGTGGCAAGTTTGTTAGAAATAAATTGCAATAGTTGGATTTTTGGGTGGAATACATAGCTTATGCTTTGTAAAAAACATAAAGAATATGGTGATCAAAGATATTGAGCTATAAACAACAATAAAATGTACAGTGAAAGTTTACATCCGGAGGTTAATGTGGTTAGTTTGGAAATAGTGGGGCGTATCTGGGTCTTGGATAGCCGTAGCCCAACCTTGTCCACGTGCTGCCAGTATTGAAGTACATATAGGGTTTTGGCGAAGCCACTGCCTCCGTGGTATCACCGACTGTGTGTGATGTGGCCTAAGATCCGGAAATCCGCGGAAGAAGCAACCGCCAGAGATTAGCTAGGTGGGAGATTCCTATGTGGGTCGTCCTTATCCCTCCTTGATGGGATTTCCCCAGGACGAGGCAATGATCCGAATGGTGTTTCCATTGAGTTTCGGCCCCAGCAGTGGATTCAGTTGCGCCAAATAGCAGCACAGCCAGAAAAGCCAGCAGACGACGGCGGTCAAAAGGAAAATACAGCGCACCAGGTCATCATGCGGTTGCTTGGTGAACAGGATGGGTCCGTACTTGGCCACCACCGCCCAGAAGATGGTGAAGAAGATGATCGTCAGTAAAACTTCCATGGTTGTTGCTTATTTTCTCCACTTTCCTTTATTTACGTCAAATTAAATTCTTTTTTTATCAATCATCTGTGCTGGCGGAAATCTACTAACGCGTCTCACCAAAATCCGCACATGGCGCCCGTTGCCTAACACTAGCGCACTGAATCTCTTTCAACACTGGCCAACAGTTGGTTTCGCGGCTTAATTTTATTACTTAAATTAATTATTGTTAACCTTAATGGATCTCGAATTTTACATAACTTTTTTGCAAAAACAATAGCAACATTTTTTTTTTTTAAATGTACAATTTGTAAGCGTAATTTTCGCCATTTAATAGAATTACATATATGTAAATTTAATAAATCCACTTTAATTATAATTTTTTTAGGTCTCAACGTTTATCCAAGGATATTTATATATCCGTTTATGTAAAAAACTTTAATTGTCTAGCTATTATTATAATAGGTAATCGTTATGGGTTAACCTTTTTTAATATTCACAACTTGATATAGTTGTTTTTAGGTTTCACACACCATAACTGAATACCTATATCTACATCCTTGATGATTCCTTCACAAGCCTATTAAAATTTTATGTCTAATAGTGAATGACGGGATCTAAGAATGACGCATTTCATAAGTGTTTGGGGGTTTGGATTGGATTACAAATATAGGATTCGATGCATGGTGATTACAGGGTATCACACGATAGGCTGCAATGGCTCTTCTACCAACAAAACCACTGAACATGCTCCACTTTGGTTTTATCACGGACCAAATGGAATAATCAATGGCCGCAGGGAGAACTTCTAGTTGCATGCCAATCAATGAAAAGTGCGCTTGGAAGTAGGCAATGATTTTGAGGGTCATCGAAGGATCAAACATTCGATGATTACCATTTTGAGTTTCTCGGTCAGTACTCACATGTAAATTAAGGATGTTTCAGCTCCGAGTGTTGAGGTTTATTTACGTTCCTGCTACTGGGGCACGCACACACGTGGGGAAAGGGGTTGGTGGTCGTGGGGGCTGGTTAACCACACCAATACACTTGCAGCAATCGCAGTCACAGTCACAGTTGCACACAGTGTGCCATCAAAATCGTTTCATAACCCGCACATGGCTCACTCTTCGACGGAACTCTACGGTTTATTGGACCTTCTTTTTGATCCTTAGCTAAGCAAGTGCCACAATTGCTGCGTTTCTGCACTTTTCCACCATTTCCCCGTGGCTGGGCGAGCCGAGAAAATTCCAAACAGGAGAACTCGTTACGTTTCCCTGCTGTTTATGCCACTTCTGAGTTCTGGCACTTCTCAGCTTTCGCCCATCGGAGCCCTCTCTTTCTGGCGGGGATCGCTGGGCGCCTGCGCCGACTGGCTTTACGTCATCGCTGGCCGCTGTTGCTCCCAGCTGGAGAAAGGAAGAGAGAGAGAGAGCTTTAGCCAGTGATGCCGAGAAGTGAAAGGTCCGCGAAAAGTTATTATTTTAGCTAAAAGTTCTTAAGCAATTATTGCCAAATGTTCATTAACGGTTTTTTTTCTAACGAAATTGTTGAAAGTTGAAGGATAGTATTTCCTCTCCAACCTTATTGTGCATAGTGGCGCCCGAGCAGGGACCATACTCCTTTTCCGTATGCAATAAGAATTGCCCTTTTAAACTTAATAGCTAACGGTTATCAAAGCAGCGGAATCTAGCAAGTTATCAGCCAAATGGGCAACGCTGGACTGGAGCTTGTCGGCGGTGCAGGAGAAAGCTCCGCTCCGAAGCTCCAGTTGGACGTGGGCCCTTAATTCCGCTGCAGCGTTGCCAGTGGCAGGCAGTCCTTTCGCTGAAGAGTTC
Organism: Drosophila simulans; assembly: GCF_016746395.2. Lineage (NCBI taxonomy): Eukaryota > Metazoa > Arthropoda > Insecta > Diptera > Drosophilidae > Drosophila > Drosophila simulans. The sequence goes on from NC_052522.2 coordinate 4,137,045, forward strand.
AGCCGTCGTGTTGTCGCCTTGCTCCTTTTTTTGGTTGTCGCCGTCGTCGTTGTCGTCGCCGTCGTAGTTGTCGTTGTCGTTGTTGGTCTGTCTCTGTATTGTTGCCACTAAAGAAAGGCAAGAGGAACCGAAAATGCCACGAAAGAAAATGTGGAGCGTGAATGTGACAATTGTTCAGCGTTAGCAACTTTTGACCCCGTGCGCAATCAGGTCACCATTGTTCCATGGTAAACAGTGGTAGCCCAAAGAACAGCGAATGTGTGCTGCTGATTTGTGATTGAAAATGCGTAATCCTCGTTCCGTTGTCATCGTGTTCACCGCGTAACCTGAACCTTGAGTAAACACACACAGGCGCAACTCGGACACTTACAAACACATACACGCTCACAAACGGGAGCACGCAACTCTACGTCACAAGAACTGGAAAGAGGTGTGGGGCGGTGGGGGGAGAGGCTTAGAAGTGAAGAGGCCCCAACCGAAATACCTGAAAATTGTAACTCAACTACATTTAATTGATCTCCAAGAGAAGGTGGGGGGAAGGGTCCCAGCAAGGTGGTTCTTATAAATCTTTTTATATGGTGCCTCCTAAAAAATCGTTTCGTGCTAGGCACAAGAAGTTGGCTCTGCTCTAGCCCACTCACTCACTCCTTTGGGAGGTCCTTTGCCGCATAATTTCGATTGGAGCTGGCACTCTGCCCCTCTCTTTCTCTTTTACAGCCCCCCTCGTTCCTAAGACTCTCTGTGTCAATGTGTGTGTGTGTGTAAGGGGGAGGGGGAGAGCCTACTTGCATGTGCACAGTCTGTTTCCAGTTCGTGTGAGCTGGTATGTGTGTGAGTGAAAGCGTGCCAAATGAATTGAAAATTACATGTGGCTCCACTCTGTCTCCCCCATTCCCCTTCCGCCCCTCTGACCCCCTCGTCACCCCGCAAATGCATCGAAGGAGTTTTATTATTTAAACACGACGAGTGCGAGTTGAGCTCATTGGTGCCGTGCCGCGTGTTTCCGTTTCGTAACACTCGGGGTTACATAAATATAGCCGTCGTCACCTTTGTGTGCTTTAAAAATATACACGAATTAACGGCAAAGCGCGGCCTAACGGTATTTTAAAACGCACTCACACTCTCTTACAGCCTTTGTGAACTGCACGTGGCAAGGATAGCAAGGAGAAGAAGAGAAGGAAAGAGCATGCTGGAGAGAGAAGAAGAGCGCTAGGAATAGCCAAGCAAAGCAAAAAAGTGAACAAGACAAACAAAACTGTCCGTCCAGCATTCGTTTTTCTACACACATTTCGAAAGAATGTAAATGTAAAGTGAAGAAAAACAGAGAGTAAGAGAGAGAGACCTCAAAACTGGCCATTGGCAGGCCAAACACATACACAGGCACACCAAGCACACAGGACACACAGGCCACACACGACACACACGCACGAGCATCCAGCGCTTTGCCGCAGTCATAAAATAATCAAGAAGCAGCTAAATCAGGCAAAAGCAAGACGACTGCAACGTGCTGATGTTGACGAAACATCTCCATTGGGACGAATAAAGCAATTAGTAAAGGTTCACGATTGTTGCCACCACACTGCCAGGAGGCGGAGGAGGAGGAAGCTGGAGGGGATTAAGGATGCGGGATACGTGGGACTCGCACTCGGACTCCGTGGAGTATTTAGCCTAATCGAGTGAAGCGATGCCGTTGAACTGGAGCACAAAGATGCAGGACCCTCCCTGCAAAGGTCAGCTATGTGCGAGATAACGGGACACCGGACAGCCAGGCAACCAAAGCGAAAGAAGCAAAAGCAGAAGCAACAGCAAAAGCAAACGAAACGAGAAATCGAACTCTCCCTGTGATATAACTTGCACCGTAATCGTAATCTAGCTATTAGTTATCGTTATCGATCAGTAATCGCCGCAATTGTAAGCTAAGTTATCGCACTTATCGCCGCTCTGCTCCGCCGCCGCCACCGCCAGACCTGCGCCTAAAAAACTAATAATATTAATAAAATTAAATAATACCATAATATATAGTAGACTTCAAACCCGACCAAAATCGAGCTAAAACATGGGAGACGAGCAGGACAAACGCACCGGCAAGGAGAAGCTGCTCTTCTACACCACCGCCTTCTTCATCCTGCTGGGCACATTCAGCCTGTTCGCCTTCCTCTTCCTGGTGCCCTTCGTCATCGAGCCCGCCTTCACCACGATCTTCATGCAGTTCGAGGAGGTTCCGGCGCTCTGCGAGACGTACGACACGGAGATCTACTACGGGGCCAAGAACTGTTCGTGGTCGTCCTGCCGCGAGGGCTGCACAAAGGACATCTACACGTGCACCCAGATTCGGGTGAACTACCGCCTCAATCTATATAACTTCACCGATGAGTTCAACTTCACGGAGTACCACATCAATCTCAAGGAGTCGGAGCGCATCCTGCCGCCCGTCAAGCGAACAGATCGCTATGAGAGAGCTCTGAGGAGCGACTACGAGTACGATAATCTGGGTGGTGGCACCGGCCTGGACATCGACCTAGGCGGCGGGCGGCTGGAACAGCTCAATTTTGGGGATGCCGACGGCTCCAATGGCTACCTCATTGAGGATTCGGAGGACACGCGCGGTTTGAGTGCCTCGGGTACCCTCATTCCGGACGAGCGGAGGCCTTTCGACGAGATCTCCGAGCTGAACGAGGGCCTGATGGGGAACCGCTCCATGTACTACTATGTGGGAGCCAGGCTCTTCCCGAATGTAAAGGGCTGTGGCTACCCGCCAATGCTCAACTGTACCATCTGGCTAAAGAGGTACACCAAGATCGGCATGAAGTTCCCCTGCTACTACTCCAAGGTGGACCCGAGTCTGGTCATCAGCGACCTAGACTACTGGCAGAACACCCTAAACTTGGTCTACTCGATGGCCATTCCAATACCCTCGTTCATCATATCGGTGATTTATCTTACGTATGCCTACTTCAAGATATACAACGAGGATGAGGAGACGGCGCCGCTGGACAAGAACGCCGAGGACATGGACATCGATGATATCGATGCCGTGGACGACAGCGATGGTGCTGTCCTGGCGGACAATGTGGCCGGTAGCCAAATCATTAACATGGACTCCACCACCAACGACAGTTGTCTGGAGGGTGTCCTGCCCAACGGCGGTCCCGGCATGACCGCCTCCATATCGCAGGGTGGCTCCGTCACCACGCCGGGTCCGTACATCGCGCAGAGCCCGGCGGGCTCGCAGATGACGCCCAACTCGGAGATCAACTCGTTCGGTCACCAGCTGAAAGTCCAGATGGCCGACGAGCTATCGAGGGACTCGCTGGAGAACGGAGCTATCTCCACGTCCAATTCAGTGCAAGGGTAAGACAGGATATACATGGGGTAATCATTGAAAGTAATGGAATGGGGTTGAATAGTATATGAGGTCATATGAATCATTCAATACATTGGGTCAGACATACGGAAGGGGCTCTGTAAAAGGATTCGACAATAGGCGTTTGTTAGAAAAATAATATTACGTATACGTAAAAATATCTTGTGTTATTTTGTAGCATAAATTTATGCGCAAAATTACCAAATCATAAAACCTGTGAAATAACTTATATTTGGATTTAATCAAGATGTTAAATTTGAAACTAAAATGTATCTTTATGTTTTTTGCAGAAACTTGAGCAAGACGATGACGACGAGTATCTCAACTCCTCCTGGGCCGACAGCGGCAGTCTGAAACGTCAGGCGCATGGTCTGGAAAATGTTAGATTCCGATTCGGAAAATGAGCCGCTGCTGGACTCGTAGGCCGCCGAGCGGCCAGCCACGGACCACGGAGCAGGCGGAGATCACCGGAGCAGAGACCCAACCCAAAAAAGAACTCATGAGACAACCGTGAAGCGATACACCCCAAGTATTTCTACCCGAAACAATCGACAACAACGCAGCGAATGCGACCGAACCTGAATACCTTCAGAGCTGTTAGCGGCACCTAATGAACTATGATAGATTATATTTACCTTATGAACTAGCTACTCGGATTCACACCTACACTCACACCCACACTCACCCACATTAAGCACGCTAGATAGCCGGAGTAACTCCGGACTGCCACACCCACTCAAAATTGCAATGCACGGGCATTATAGTATGTGCACAGTATCTGATATCTGGAGGATCTTAGGCGATTGGTACAAATACAATAAACATAGGCCGCATGGACTCGAGCATGGAGTGCTATTCATATACCTAGAGGGAAAACTATAATACTTATACACGCATATACAAATATTTACTTGAATTATTTTTCTATTCGCAACAATCGTCGTCGTCTCGAGAAACACTACCCCACTACCCATTGCCCGACATCCACAATCCTAAACCCAAACTCCAAATAGAGCAAATAAAAGCAAAAGAGAACAAGGCGCGCAACTTATTTACAAATCGATAAATCGAGGCGCTGAGGTTTTTTAAATATTGTAATGCCCATTCAAGTGCTGCAAACCGTAAAGCGTAAAAACCGAAAAACAGAAATTAAACTTAACAACAAGCGGAAGCATCGTGTATTTCATTTAAACGTAATGATAAACGAAAGCAAGTCGAATGCCTATATTTGAAGTAAATTAAATTAAATTAAATTAACATTAACTTAAATTAACGTAAATTAACTAACATTGTTATCCTTCAAATTAATGCGGATAAAAACTCACAGCTTTAACTAACTGAAACGGAGGCATAAGATTTTTCTTCTACATATTTATTTTATTAAGATTATTAACGGATAGTGAATATTTATAGGTCCTACAAATGGTTCAAGCTATTCAATTAAAAACTTACAAATAAAATATTGCATTAAATCTTAATAATTTAGGTCTGAAATTAAATATAAACTAACGTTTCCTTTTTATATTACAAACAAAACCGAAAACCAAACCAAGTCATTTCTAAACTCGAAGGCGAATAATCTCGAAATCGAAATTCGATGCCTATGCGTATAGAAGCATCCGCATCCGCATCTGCATCAGCATCCGCATCCGCATCCGCATCAATAAACTGCACTTTTGCGCATATTGTATCAATGATAGGCGGCAATGAACTACACAGAAATCGTTTGTTTTTAACGACAGTTGGAAATAGTTAACGAGGGTCAAGCAATGGCAACAGAAGCGCAACTATTAGCTAATATCATGTAAAACAGACAAACAAATAACAAAATGCTACTAGAATTGAAACCAAATACATGAAAATCTCGAAATAAATACGCATTTAGCAGCCTAAGCTGTCATGGTGTTTTATTTAGGTGTTATGGATGAATTTCTGCAGCTATAAAAAACAAATAACAAAGATCTTCAATTTCATTAATGTTATTGTAAGCTCAAAATTTGGCGCCAACATTTTTGTTTACCCGCGCATTGTACAACACTGCCCAACAATGGTGAATGACAGGAAGAAGAAGTGAATCAGCTGTTGCCGTTTTCACCTGTGCCTCTAGCTATGTGAAAATTTGGGCAAAAAGTTCTTGTAAATGTGCTGAAATCTAAATCACAGCGAGCAAACTGCATAGAGGCTATCACACTGACTATATAGACGTTCGATCCCAAGGAGGAGCTCGGAAAACACCGCCGAAATAGCGTAAAAACTGGGCTGTGGACAAAACAACCCACATCGTCGGCAACATTTTTTTTTGTAAACAAATAATTCGCCTTGGGGAAAAACTCAGCTAGCAATTAACAAATGCCGTTCAGCTGAGAAAATTGCTGGGAAAAACGCGACGATGGACAATAAGAAGGATATATACAATCTGTGGGTGCAGTACACGACAAAGGTGAGGTTCCAATTAGAGAAAATCGAGTGATAAGAAGTCGGATTTTGGGCGGAGGAGTGGCGGGGGGTGCCGCTCCAATTGCGGGGGCGGCCGCAAATGTTTATAGCATTAGTCACTGCAAGGCAAAAAGCAAATGTTTATCAGCACTTGAAGAAATGTAAACAGTGTAATGATTATATAATCCCGGAGAGGCTCAAACTGAATCCATCCCTCTCCCTCGCTCTTTTCATTTCAAGAACGATGAAACCCACTTCCGGCAATTTGTGGCCCGCTTTGTGGCCATTTGGAGGAGCCAACTGCAGCTGGACTTTCAGGCGGAAAATTGTCCGATGTGGCACGAGGTTCAGCCGGATAGTGGTCCCCACTTGGGTCGCCTGCCGGATGAACTGCTGCCCGCCATCGGTAAATTCATCATTGTAGCCAGAGATGTCTGCGAAACGGAAGGGAAACTGGAGGAGCAGGCCATCGAAGAAGTAGCCATACTCGTGGATTGTCTGGTGATCGTGTGCCGGCACTTTGATAATATACTGGCCATCATCAAGTATGAATACAAGCCGAATTTGATCGCCATACTCTCCAGGGTGTTCAAACAAGTATGCAAATGTCTTTATATATATTGCTGGGTTTTATGACAATTGACTTATCAATGAATTCCAGCAAATGGAGCTGCCGCAGAGCGTGCCCGCCATAAGCCACCTGTTCAGCAGTTTCTCGGCTTTCCTGGAGGTCATGTATGATCCATATCTGACGTGGCGCAGCTTTGTGCGAGGCCAGTCAGCTGACTACAGTCGTCTTTCCTATAAACCCCACTCGGTTCATGTGGAAATTGTCCCTTTTATTTATGGTAAGATAAAAAGGATAAAAAGGCAGTGATGGAGTGTAACTAACTGCTGATAAATCAGATCCCAACTTAAGTTTAACTGACCCATCACTGCCCCATAATTGTGTGGCCCACTAACATTTCGCTTTGCCTTGCAGATTGCTTTCAGGAGGAGAAGCTCATTCGATATGCGGAAATTGGCGAAAGTCTGCTCAACATCCTGGGCGCTGTGATTTGCGGCTCGCAGGTAGCGCCAGAAAGCGTCTCCAGTCCCTTCCTGTGTAGTCCTTTCTCTCTTTTAAAAACCGTTTAATTATTAACCTCACTTCCTGACAGCTTACCTTTCTGCTCACTGCTTTCGCTATTAATGTACGTTAGAGCTCTATCATTTTGTTTCCTTGTCCTATTTCGTTTCATTTCGTGTATCGTTGGTGTGGCTGGATCTCCTCCAGCTGCAGCTGAAAGTGCTGAAGTCTCTAAACTCGACCTCGACCCTGACAAATAGAAATACTAACGCTCTAACCACTTCTTCACTTGCCCCCTGCTCGGGTGATGGGCTGCTAGACTGTGATAACTTGGTGAGTGGTGGAACCATCTGTTGTCCCGATCATTGTTGTCCCCTAACCGTTGCTCATGCATGCCATTGCTTGTCTGTCCCATGTCCTGCGTTCAACTCAACCCTTATAATGGTGATTTTGGTCTGATCAGCGCAATGGTATGAAGGCCATTTGCCCCGCCACGGTGTCCATCACCATGAGTATCCTGCGTCAATGGGAGAGTGCCAATAATCTGCGCTGCGTAGCCCTGCAATGCTATGCGCTGATGGTCATTGTGCTGCAGAAATCTAGTCCGGAAGAAGTGAGTAGCCAGCCATTTCGATTCCACAGTAAACTAATCACATCCTCTTTGAACAGCGCCAAATAGACCTAGTTACGTTAGTTCAACTGTATTGTGATGCTCTCCAAGAGCTCCTGGCCACAAAGCACTTTGATAGCGGGGATGCCAACTTCGATATAACCAGCGATGCTGACCAGGATGTGGCTATCGACATGGCTGCACTCTCATCCACCGTGGCGGCTGTTAAATTATTTGTCACAGGCGATGCAGGCGTTAGTGAAGCCGTTTCCGATTCCAATCTATTGGAACTGCTTACCAATCTGCCAAAGCTTATAAAAGTAAGTTTTCTCATATTTTACAAATTCAGTACTAATCATTGTTATACTTTATAGCCTTGGCATATTTCCCACTCGAGTTCCCTGTGCAGCACCATGGAAGCTTTGGCCATTTTGGCGCGCCACTCCCCTCAATCCGCGTCCCAATTGCGACAGGGTGAGCGCATCGAGAGGCTCTTTACCAGCCTGCAGGAATATGGCAGTCCAATAGTGGAACTCCTGGACACTTGTTTCATGCTTGGCTACGATGAAAGTGAGCACCTTTTGCTGCTACCCGAAGTTATGCTCCGATTGCTCAATTGGGTGCCAACGCTCCAAGAGCGCGAACAACTGCATGTGACCAGTCTTGTGCTCAAGGGCTGCACCGACAACTACAGAACGTAAGAAAATTAGCTTCGATTGATATAATCAACGGATACATTAGCCTTTTGAATGTTCAACAGAAAAACTGTGGCATGTGGCAGTCACATTATCAAGGCTGTGTGTGGTTGCCTCCTGACGGCGGAATCTCTGGCCGAGAACTGTGTTCAGAATCTCATTAAGTTGATAGAGGAATTAAGCAAGCTGAGTATTGTACCCGCGGAGCTCAAGTGCATATTTTCACTGTTGCGGCAGGGCACGAAGTTTCCGCAGTTCAAGCAGCTCCAGCAGGTGAAATTCTATCCTCTTGTGATCTCGTATTCTTATTAATAGTTAATTTTCTTGCAGACTCTTGTTGTAATTGCTTTGCAGAGCCTGAGAGGCATCAATTCCTGCGCCGAGTTCTTTTCCATTGAGCAGTCGTCGGATGGGATCCTTGTACCCGATATTCGGAACTGGACTATCTCCGGTTCATATGGCTTCATCTTTCACATCCTGGTCCGATTCAACCAGCTGAAGGAGCCGTCAAACAGTCGGCGAATGCTGCTTACACTACAGACAGCAAGTGGCAGTGGTTTCGAGGTCTTTGTGCAGCCAAACGGAAACGTTGTGGTTGCTGCACTGACTCGGCGGGAATACCTCACTTCCTCTACTGCGACCAAGACACTTATGGATGGCCAGTGGCATTACCTTACAGTGGCCATAACGCCCCCAAAACGACCATTTTCGTATAGTCAGATTAACATCTATGTGGATTTTGTTCAGAAACTGAGTGCCACCCTGAAGGTTCAGGCAGTTAATGAACCATTCACTGTCTGCTCTATCGGCGCAGTGGTGGCTCCACCACAGCCAGGTGAAGTAGCCAAGACTGGGAATATGCCAAGGTCTTCATCCCAGGAAAGCGGATCCAGTGGCTACAAGGGAATGCTCCCCAGCTTGCTTGAACGGACCCTATCTGCAAATGTAAGAATCAAGATTATGGTTTACTATTCCATTTCTCACCTAGTTTATCCTCTTAGGTGTCAAACTACTTCACCTTACCGATGCGCACACAGACGGCATTTGATCCTAATGTGAAGAACTTTCCTATCGGAATGCAGGATACAGTGTTTGGAGAGCAAACTTGTCTTAATGGACACCTGGGCGGTGTGCTACTGGCGGATCCAACCACCAGTTTGAAAACAATTTTCGACGCGGGTGCCAATTTCAGCTCCATTTTCTCACAGGACAATGACCTTTTGGAACTCAACTCTCGCTTTGTGTTCTGTTACGCTCCGGGAGCGATATGGCATGGAACCTGCCAGGACTTAATACCAGGCGGAAAGTATCCGGGCAGGATTAATGCTCAGCACTGCAAGATCGTTAAGATCCAGGAGACAATCAATAGTATCGGAGGTATCAGTGCAATATTACCCATGCTGCATAGGCTAATCACATTGGATCAGACGACAGACATCTCCATTGGCAGTGTGAGCGAGCACTCCTTGTCCTGCGCACCGACGCCATCAGCTGAAGAGTTCACAGACTGGGAGATGCTATCCTCGAACTCATACACCGAATGGAAAATGCTGCAACATCCGCTGGCCAGTTTTCTGTGCCTCCTGCGCTACCTCACACATGAGCATGAAACAAACCAAGAACAACTACTGAGTAGCGAATGTCTGGCCATTGTGGGCACGATGCTCCAACGCTGTCCACCGTCTTTGTTCGATGTTAATGCCCTGATGGCCACCCACCTGCTAATGGAGTCGCTGCAAGGACATAAGGCGGAAGCAGGTGGACAGCTGTTGGACGCTTTGTATGCTCACATTGTCTTCGACTTTGCTATTTGGTCGCGTCTGCAGTTTCAAATAACCCTGGGCCACGCCCAATACCTGAGTGCCATGATTAAGAATGACAGAAAGTTCTTCCGCAAGCGATATGGCGTCCAGTTTGTGCTGGACGTGGTGCGTCAATACTACTCCACACCGGACAGCATCAGCGATGATGATGCGAAAACCATTCGAGCAACGCTGTTCGGGATCATTAAGTTTTATCTACAAAAAGAAGTTAACATAAAAGAGGTCAATGCAATGATTACTTTTCTGGCTTCTGTACGGCAGGATGTCGTACTAGTGGAGTTCCTGGAAATGATGACTTTCTATGTGCGCGGCAAGAACTGCAAGGATCAGATGGTTCTTCTTCTGCACGAGCCCCAGTCCGCCAATCTTATATACAACTTCTTCGTGGACAAGAGCTACAGTAATGAGATTCAGGAGGCTGCAATAAGGGTAAAATTATATATTTGATTCATCTGGATAAGTGGCTAACATACTTCTATTTCATCTGCAGTTTATTAGCGGACTATTGGCCACATCGCGTGTGCATCAGAAGTATAAGCAAGTGCTTCGATTGTACGATCAGGCTACTGAGCAGAGCATGTTCCCAGGATTTTTCTCTTTCATTACACCGTTGTCCTTGAGCTCTACTATCCTGTTTCATTTGGTTGACGAAATGCTGGGACTGCAGCCAGACTATGCAGGTCTCATATTTCTGGTCTATCATGTGAGCAGCTGTGATCTGCCCGTGAAACTGGAGATCGCCAAACGCCTGCTTCAAACCACCTTCGTCAAGCAGCAATCCACAGTAGCGATGGCGAGGCAAACGGGCTGGCAGGAGTCCATTGCCCGACTGCTCATCCGCAAACCGATAACCAGTTCTCCGCCAGACGAGGAGAAGCGTCGCAGTTTTGGTATTAACCTTGACGTGCTGTTGGAAGATAACTCAAACTTCCTAGCCCAGGCCGATCTCATTACGTTTTCGGAGCAGGAGATAGGGCTCGCACAATTGCAGCAGCAACAACAAGAGGAGCTGAGCGACAGTGGCCTCATACTTAACGAAATCCAGGCTAGTGTTACAGAGGCAGCCACAGTTATCGAGAGTGAAATTAAAGGTAAGTTGTCCCCTAAATCCAGTGTGAAATATTTTAATGTATTTTAATTCCAGAATTGGCTGAATCTGTTTCTGGAGCTGTGGTTGAAAATGCTAACAGCCTGTTTTCGGTCATTCGACAAACCACTCATGATCTGCAGGACACTTTTGAGTCCCTGACGCTAGGCACCTCGACGGACACTGCTGATGGTTCACAGACGCCTTCGATTCAGCGCGAAGAATCCTTGAGCTCCGACACATCCTCGCAGTCGCCTCATGGTCCTCCCAAGAAAAGTGACTCCTTAGAGGTAAATGACGCTTAAGTGAATCGAAAATGTTCCTCCTTGTTTATAATTTTCCCTACAGAGCACCTCCGCCTTTGACTTTGTGGCCGATGGCGATGTGGACACCGAAGAACAGTTGGTTTATCTAGTCTCAAACACGCTATTCAACATTTTCTGGCGCGGTATCCCCAACGATCATCCGCAGTGCTGGCAAGAGCGTGGCCAAGTGCTGGGCTGCATTAATTTGCTGGCTCTGAACAACGAGTTGATTACTTCGCATCTCTCGCTGCGCCTACGCATCTTAGAGATGGCCGTACAGGCCTCGCTTTTCGATCTATCCGAACATGGCAGTCAAACGCTAGTCAACCAGGAGAATGCGTCACACATCCTGCGCATGGTTTATGAATTGGTGGTTCTAGGCTCCAACGAAGATGAGTCTAAAAAGTGTTCTACAAAACTTTTGGATGGTGTGCTAGCATTGCTCGACGCCCTGATGATCTTCCAACAGGGCTCCTCCGACGATTGGTCCGATATGATTCGGCTATGCTTGGGTCTTCTTCTCAAGTGTTCGCATCACCCGAATCCCGGTATTGTTGCCATGGCTACGGCCAAGCTGCATGCTATTCTGCAAAGTCGTTCTACGGAAGATCCCGCGGAGCTTTCGTATCTTCTATATAGCATCAACAGGGCTCTGGATAATGCCATTGAAGGTGGGTTCCTAGAATATATTATTAATTTTCCAATGCTAAACGTTTTCTATTTGCTTCTTTAGTTGGCAATCCAGAGGAGTACTCATTCTTGATGCCGGTGATGAAAGCTCTGCTGGAGAAATGTCGCGTAGCCTTCAATTTGGATTCAACTCTCCCTGATCTGCCTTCGACTTCCTCTGGTCCCGTCTTCTTCAATGATTTCCAAATGTACAGCACCAGCAAAAAGTGGAGGAACTTTATTGAGCGCATGGTAAGTAATGTACAACAATATGGTATCAGTTTTATTTGGAACTCGATCTATTTATTATTTAAATATATTCAACATTATTAGCCTAAATCTAGGGACAAAACGTATTAACATATTTTAAACAACTAAGAACTATTTAAACAAGTCTTTATGCTATGCCTCCTTTTGATTTCGTTGAGAATTCAGAATAGTTTATGATTTTTTGGCAAGTTCTGACGCAGCCCATGGAGATTTCTCTCCATCTCCCGATCGCTGAGGGGACTCTTGAACAGCGTCGTGTCGAAGACGCCCTTAGTGGTCCGCTTGGATGTGGGTGGACCCCTACCATCGGCGGGCTGTAATGCCAGTGGTGACACCGGGCCGTGGGTTCTGACGTAACTAGGTCTTGTAGGTCTCGAGCCACGTCCTCCGGTTGTGGGTGAAAACTGTTGCCTGGTCGGTGGTGCAATGGTTCCATCGTAATAGCTTTGCGAGTGGGATTGATCGATTTGAACGCTGGTGTTGGTGCGATCGGGTGAACTGGGATTCACGGGTTGCTGCTTTGTGCGATACCGAGATGAGCCACGATGTCTACTGCGATCAGTAGTGGGAGTTTTCGGAGTACTTGTTACAATGGTTGGTATGAATGCCGTACGGGTCGTACTACTCCTGCCCCTCATTGGAGTCCAAGGAGCCGGAGTCGTCGTCGTCGTGGTTGTGGGCGTAACAAAGTTGAAGAAGCTCTGCTTCCTCTCTACATAGTGAGAGCTATTTGCATCCGTATCTGCATTTTCGTGTGACTCCCCCAAGTGGCTATCCGCATCATAGGCCTGCTGTAGCTCTGGAACATCAAGCGTATGCTTTGCGGGGACAACTCCAGGAGTGGGCTTTCGCTTCCTCTTACGCCGCTTGGAACTACCAGCCGCATGGGCATCTGAAGTTATCTCATTCAGATCGGGAGAGGATGCCAAGATGGGTGGATATGACTCCTGTTCATCGCGATTGGAGGCTTCGAAAGGAACGGGATCGTAGATGGGCACTTCGTAGCTGGATTTGGGAAAGTCGAAACTAGGAAACTTGTGGTGTGGATTTAAGGGCAACTCCTGCGACGGTGGTGCGTAATCGTCCTGCGGATATGTATTGATGGAATGGGAATCGGAGGAAACATAGTTTGATGGTGGATGCTGCGGTGCTTGATCGTACGTGGATGTTGGAGGATGTTGGTAGGAGCTTGGGTGCTCTTGAGGAGGTTGATCATAACTGGAGGAGGGATGTTGGGGAGGTTGGTCGTAGCTGGAGGAGGGATGCTGCGGAGGTTGCTCGTAACTTGAAGATGGATGTTTAGGAGGTTGATCATAACTGGATGAGGGATGTTGAGCAGGCGGATCATAGCTAGAAGGAGGCTGACTATAGCTGGGAGGAGGATGCTGTGGAGGCTGGTCATAACTCGATGATGGATGCTGCGGTGGCTGGTCATAGCTGGATGATGGATGCTGTGGTGGCTGGTCATAGCTCGAAGAAGGATGTTGGGGTGGTGCGTAACTATTAGTTGGAGGATGCTGGGGAGGGGGCTTCACATAATTATTTGACGGTGGCTCCGCAAACCCATCATGTGATGACGGGGGATGGGGTGGAACATAGCTCTGGTGGTGATTGGACTGATAGGAAGTGCTGATCTCAAACGCGGGCGGAGAATAGGCGATCTCAAAGTTAGGATTATTGATGGAACCATGTTTAGGCGGATGCTTGGGTGGTTCCGCAAAGTTCTGATGGTAGCCCACATTGGGAATCTTCTGTTCATATATGGAATAGGAGTCAGGAGCTGGCAGATCCTGATGCGGGTAGCTGGGCACTGGAGCCGGAGCGTCGGGTACTCCATAGCGGGTAGCCGGCGGATGAGCCGGAGCTGGAGGTGGCTCATAGTGCGAAGCAAAAGAGTGATCCGGCTGAAAGCTCTGCTGCACAGGAGGCAAGCCGTACTTTTGGTGAGGAACATGCTCATGTGTGGTCACTAAGCCAAAGTCCAGGCTCGGGAATTTGTGCGCTCCATAGAGATCCGGTTCCGTATCGTGATTGTAGAAGTCCAGATCCATGGACTGCGCTTCGTAGCTGGAAGTGGGTATCTTAAAGTCCGCACCATCGAACTTCAGGTGCTGAAAGTCATCGAGGGAGAAGCTGGGCTCCTCGATATGGGTATGGGTAGGGAACGATGGTTTCGAGTAGCGAATGTGGGGCGGTGGTGGTCCGTACTTAATCTTCGGATGACCCTTAGTCCGCCGGCGCAGCTTGGAGCGCTTGATCACGGCGTAGGGTGGCTGACGGCGATAGCGGATCAGTTTCTCCGCCGTGGGCACCAGCTCTGCTTTTGACTCAGTCTTAGGCGTCGCCTCAACACTTGTGGCATTGGATTCGCTGAGGGCATGGGGCAGACAGAGGGCCAACTACGGGGAAAGGGGATATATAAAGAGGAAAAGGGTGAGTGGGTTAATCTTCCGCAAAAAAGGTCATCAGACAAATAAACTTTCTCCCTGCAAACTTAAATGCTGTCATCTCTGTGTGGTTTTGTCTTATGTGGCTAACCTTTGACTTTCCATGCAAGACTCACTAGCTCTCGGCGGTGGCTTCCGCCTCAGCGCGCCTCTCTGGCTCCCAGTTTCCCTAGCTGTTTACACGTAACATGGTTGCCATCACCTCCACCAGTGGCAATCGAGTCACGAGTCTTGCTCGCCAGGCTCCTCGTAATTGTTGCATCGATGCGGGGACCTTGCCGGCTGGCTGCTCTCACGCAATCCAAACACTATTGAGGAGTGCAGGGATTGGTTGGGGAGAAGATGGAACTGGGCACCCGAAGGAGCCAAGCATTGAACCTGATCATCGCCAGGTTCAGGTGTGCGAGTCCGTGTGCAGTTGCATTTCTGGCTTTTGTTTTTGGCCACGACTGGTTGCCACTGGGTGAACGAAAACTTGAAAGTGGCAATAATAGGTATCCTAATAACATAAGCTAAACATAAATATGAATTAGTTATCATTACATAAAAGACTTGTGACTCAGCTACTATTATCCTTTTAATAATCTTTAGGTATTTGTTGCGTCAACTTTAAAACTGGCTGATAAGGATAATCATTCTGAACGGGCAATCACATTTATGGGCTCCTTTAGTTAAATTCAAAGTCCAGTTTTTCTCTATCTTATATCACTGACAGCGCACATGAGATGGCAGCATAATTAATTCACATATTATTTAATCGCTTACAAAACAGGCCGAAAGCCAAAACAAATTGCACATTTTGAGCGTTAGACAAAGCGCGAACTAAACTCTACGCAGTAGTTTGGAAAAACAAATTCCAAAATCGACGCGAACATCAACACAACTTTCGACTCCGACTCCGAATCCGAATCCAACCAAATCCAAGTTGGCTCTGCTGGAGTTTTGAAGATCGAGACTGAGATTTTCCACGCGGCTCCCGGTCGGTCACGACTCGTCGGACTTTCTTTCGGCAACTGAGCTGAGCGCCAAGAAAGTGGTCTGGTTTTGTGGCTCGAAGAGGCGCAGCTGGAACCAGTCGAATGACAAAGCGGCGTCGCTGCCGATGCACCCACCTGGCGGAGATTTTACCAGAAACATTTTGCCCTGCTCTTTTATTTTCAATTTATTTTATTAGTATTTAACGCCGTGTGTGTGCCCAGTGCCTTGGAACGATCGCTAGAGGCACCCTACTAGGTGGTGATGGATTATGCAAAGAATACCCGCGGAGGTGCCTCCGCCACCAGCGCCATGCGGATGCCTCCTCGATACGCCTGGTAACTGGAAGAGATCGGCGTTAAATAAACCCCAAATAAACAGCCATCGAGGAGCGCGTCTAACTGGTTTGCACAACTGCAATCGAGTGCTTCCTGTGCCCGCGGCTATCTGCACATTGAACTTGAACCTGACCGGACGTGACTTGTGGACTTGGACATGCCGACTGATCTCCACCAGAGCGCCTGGCCAACAGTTGGATCTGGAATACGCACGAAGAGTGCCCCCGAATCGAATGAAAGCGAAAACAAATTCAAGCTGCCATAATCGTCAATCTTGATCTCCAGCTCACACTGTGGAGACTGAAAGAAAATTTCTCAATTGCGATGGATTTCATCTAATTGATCAATTAAATAAATCCTTATATATACTGCTGTTTTCAATTAGATCCTGGACACTTTAGAGCTTCTATAAAAAAGTTTCAGGTTCATCTAGGTCGTTATTATATGATGTTTTAACCAGCTATCAATCTTAAACAATCTTAGCATTGAAGTTTAGGATGTTTAGCTTGAGATATTGTAGGTGATTTTTTTCCGTGTACTAATCTGGAATTTCTCACACTTTAAGGTGAAGCCTCTGTACGATCGCTACCAGCGCGACATTGAGCTGCATCTGTGGGAGCCCATCAACCGATTCTGGGCGGAGTGCTACGAGGCCTGCAAGGCTGCCTCCAAGCAGAGGGCCACCAACCAGGCGGAGAACAGGCGCCTCTTCCAGCAGAAGATCTACATGCCGTGGAAGGTGCGCCAGGTGGAGGAGATGCAGCGACTGCAGGCGGCTGCACTGCAGCACAAGACCATCGACAGCCACATACGGAAGCGTTGGAAGACCGCCAAGCGTTTCTTGTACGGCCCACGCGGACCATGGTACACCGGGTGAGTACTTCTCTTATTACATAGAAAGAAAAGGTGCTTAGTTTCATAAGTGGATTCTTAGGTTACACATATATGTATGTTCTAAAGATGTAATATCCTCCTCTAATACCAGTTTTAGGTATCACCCACTCTACCATTTAGTTTACATATTTCCAAGTTTTTTTTTCACATTTAATGTCAGTGATTTTTCTCTGTGTAAACGTCACTGAGCCCGCCCCGATTCCATTATGAAATGACGAAAAATTCAGCATTTTAATTGCCCGCCTCGCATTCGAGGCGACAATTGTAATCGAGCGTGCCAGCGTGCACGGTTATAATAAATACTCGTATTACATGTGTGCGTGATCACTTAATCACCTGGAGGCACCACTCGAACCACTCGAAGACTCAAATATGGCCAGAAGCCGCCGCGCTCTGTGTTAAATTCACTTTCAAATGCAAACAAATCCCTCTCAATCATTAAAGTCTGCAGCGGAGTCATGATGTTCATCAACACACTCGGCTGGTGGTAACCACAATACGTTTAGTAGTTCCACTGACACAATGGGTTAAATGCGTCAAACACAATGCCACAAATCGCTGATAATCCGATGGCTATTTGTGGTCGGACTTTTGGCTGAAAATCTCATTAAAATCGTATTCACTGATCTGAGATTAGTGGCGAGATTTTGAGATTATCATATGGGATGGGTCTAGACTTATTCGTTATTAATAAAAACTTTATTATGATGCAAATATTTTATAGTTTTTTATGCTTATATTTTGTTTACTTGCTCACGTAAGGAATAATAATTGTCTTTAGGCAATTGTCCCGGCAGAGAGCGGTACAGAGATTGGGACACAGATCGGGAGATCGGGACA
Source organism: Drosophila simulans (assembly GCF_016746395.2). Lineage (NCBI taxonomy): Eukaryota > Metazoa > Arthropoda > Insecta > Diptera > Drosophilidae > Drosophila > Drosophila simulans. The sequence goes on from NC_052522.2 coordinate 4,154,867, forward strand.
GAGATCGGGACGGAGATCAGGACAGAAATCGGGACACAGATCGGACAGAAGTATCCGCAAAACTTTCTAACACTTTCCCGATATTTTGGTAGCCCCTCCAGCGTTTGGGTCCCATTGTAGCACCGTCTGCTTGGAGCTGCAGCTCGCCCATTGTCTTACGCTTTCGCCCATGTCTTTTGAAGCTACCCCCTCCACTTTCCCGCCCATGTCGTGTCGCGATTAACATTTCAATTTAATTTTATTAAATCATCAAAAGCGTTTAATGTCGATTGCAACAAAGGCCCGTCGCATTATGCAAGTGCAAATGTAACGAAAACTCATTATGCGATCCATACATTTTTACAAAAATAAAAACAAATATGCGCATAATCGAAGGCGCCCATGCAGATGTGCCGACGAGGTGGGGTCCACTCCGCACCATTCCGATGGAGGTCAGTTCGCGGACGGATCAAATTATCCGGATCCAAAGCCAATGATCGAGGCGCGGCCAGTTGCAGTTCAAGTTCTCCATTGTGCCCGGTGGCCAGTTGCCAATTACTCGATCGGATCGATTGGCCATCGGATGGCGACGGTCTGTTCTCCAATTGAGCCCATAAATTTCATTTAGACCACTTTGCATTGACGCTCGAATTACGCAGTTTTCTGTGGTGCGTGGCCCGAACCTTGAGCGATTAGCCTATCCACCATCAACTGCACTGCATCGGTAGCCCGGTGGGTGACCCACGCAGGTGGGGCTTGTTCTGTTCTAAGGTCGAACCACTCACGGGCAGCGAGCGACACACAAATCCACTACATGTCCCAAAATTCAAATGGAATTCATGTGTGGCCAGTGCCAAAGTCTAAGCCGGCACTGAATAATGGCACTTCGGTTCTAATAACAGCGATTATCATTCAATGATTTAGAAATAAACGCAATCTCGGCAATTTTTATTAAGCGAAAACATTTCACAAGCAAGTTATTGCCCATTAGCTAAATAATATTATTAACAAATAGCTCTTTAGTTGTTGAGGAAAGACATTCGATTTATTTGAAAATCATATCATATCCACAAAATATGTAAAAATATGTAAAATATGTAATATGTATATGTAAAATATTTTCAATTTATTTAACTGGAAATATATTTATTTTCCTGTAATCCTAATGATGTTCATATGTTGTTTATGATGTTTTTATATATTTCGATATGATATGCAAGCAATAACCTTAATTAACTTTCGTTTTTAAACTCAAGAATAGGAGTGAATTTCCATGTACCATGTACTTTCGTCCCAGTTTTTCATCCCGTAAAGGAAAACTCCATTAACTTTCCATTTGCATAGCTTCGGTTCGTTTATTGCAATCTCGTTTCTCATTCTGCGAGTTCTACTCGAGTGCACAGGCTCGGATTAAATAAGAATTAAAACGGGGATTGTGAGTTGGGGATTATAGAGTATTTATCGCGGTCAAACAGCCTTAAGATTAAGAAGACAAGAAACATAAATGAAAGGTCTCGAGAATGTGTGAGTGTAGATGAGGGAACATGGGATCCGATGGGAACCCAAGGACTGGGCAATCGGAATCCGCTGTCCGTGAATTCGTATGTACATATTTCGATAAATCGCTTTCATTTCCACTAATACTACAACTACTATCGACTATGATCGGCCCATGAGCTCCGGCTAACTGGAGCCCAGGTGGCAGGAGAAGTTGGTCGCGATGTCCATTATTCGGGTGCGGCAAGAGGTCGGCATTATTCGAGGGGTGTATAGATCCATCCATCTGACTTAGTGGTAGCCCAGGGGCGAGAGGGCGGGCAGAGCGGGCAGGGCCAGCTTGGGCAGGGCAGGTCCATAGGCGGGAGCAAGAGCCGGTCCGTATCCGTGGGCCAGAGCAGGGTAAGCGGGCGCCAGAGCCGGGCCATAGGCGGGCACCTTGGCCACCAGAGGAGCGGCATGGAGCAGCGGAGCCGGGGCCAGAACCTTGGCCACCGGAGCCACAGCCTTCACCACGGCGCCTTCGCGGCGCACCACTGCGTTGAATCCGTGCACGGGATCGGCGGTGTACTCCACAATGCGGCGGGTTCCGTCGGCCTCAATCAGGGAATAGGCGCCCTGCACCACATCTCCGCTGCGGGTCTCCTGCTGGCTCTTCACGTCACCAGTGGAGCCATCCTGGTGGGCAGAAAGAAGATGTTGGATTAGCACAGAATAGGAATAAGTTCTATATATTTAAAGGCATGCCTTAAATGGAATCCTTACAAGCAAGGAATCTAGAAATATTTTATGTAAAATAAGGATAATCCTAGAAGGCACCTAGTGTTGCCAACATCCAACTTGCTCAACCAAGTGATCGGATTTAATAGTTCTTAGCTTCCATAAACACTTCATAAAAATGTCTGGCAAAATCAAAATTTGCATACCAGTTGCTTAATAAAGCAATAAAATTCGAATGCAGATTTCTGAATTGGCATTGCTTTTTATGAGGTGACTAATAAAACTTCTTACGAAGCGGACTCACATGAACATCGTAGCTGAAGGTGTACTGGGGATTGGGATCGTAGGGCTCCGGACCCGCCACCTTGGCCACCAGAGGAGCCGCCACCTTGGCCAGCGCCGGGTACGACGGATAGGCGGGCAGTGCCAGTCCGGGACCAGGGACCACCACGGCGGAGGACACCGCCACCAGGGCGCTCAGGACGAGGATCAGTTTCTGTGCCATTCTGGACGGATTGCTTGGCGTTTGCGATGGAGTAGTGGAGAACTGGAGGTCTACTGCTGCTCGACTGACAAATGAACTCGATCTGTGGTTCTGTGGCCGCACGACAATTGCTTTTTATAGGCCTCCCATAGACGCGAGCCCAAAAATCCGCCACAGCCTCCGCCGCCGCCTGCCACCAGATATTTATGCAAAAAGCGCAGCAAGACACACAAAATAATAATAAACAACTAAAAAGTGCGCATGCGTGTGGAGTCTGTAGCGGCCTGTGCCTATGCGAAATGCTCGCATCGATCGCGACAAATATAAAATAATTCATTTTTCGCTGCCCATGGCAATCAGAAGGGGCTGTCCGGAGGTGGAGGAGCTGCCGGTCGAGCTGAAGGCGCTGGCGGAGGGTGCTCGGCGGTTCACGCATGTCTGGGAGTCTGGGAGGACTGTGCCGGACCAAGCTGGCAAACTGGTCCCACGCCGGCTGAATCGCCGTCGTTGTTGTGTCGTGACAAAAAAGTTCAATTCGAAAGCGAATTATTTGGGCCTAAGCCGGGTGGCCGGACGGATCAGGTGTGTGGTGGCCGCATGAGCACCAGTGCCTCCCATGTCTCCATGTCCCATGTCTCGACTTTATGGCCACCAGATTGGGGCGACGCTGCACACGCACCCAGCAGTCGATTGTTGAAAGGTGTGTTTGGGGCACAGCCTTCGAAACTGGCTGGCTGCTCTAAGCCGCGCCCACCCAAAAAATCTACGCCAGACGCATTCGATGCACTGAGAAAAAACGAAAAAGTTCTAACTGGAAAGAATACTAAAGCGACGTGAAATCTCTACGAAAAAGTTCTTGGCTACCAATACAAAAGGATATCAATTGTAGAATATTCCGTTCAATCATATAGATTTTCGAATGTCGTGCACTATTTTTCTGAGTGTATAGATTTTGTTCTGTTTCGCCGCTCTGTTGCCATTGGGACAATTTTGGCCATTATCACTAATTTTCAACGCGTACCGCCGCTTGTTAGGCGTTGCTGTCGCTGCTGCAGTTGCAGTTGCAGTAACTGCTGCAGTTGCAGTCGGCGCCGGCAGCAACATCTATGGACATGCTCGGGTTGGGGTTTGCGTAATCCAAAAATTGCATTTCGTGCCGATTTTTTACTTTCAATTAAGCTATTGAATAATTTGAGTGCGTGTTGGGCCAGCGAGTGAATGTATTCATTTGGAGTGGAAGAGTTCTTTGGGCGTGGGACAGCTGCAGGGGAGATAACCATCTAAGATAGCGGTCTTATGTAAGTGGAATGGGTCAGCTTTCTTTTGGGGAATTCGGCTTTTCCTGGTTACATTTTGTTACATTTAAAATTACAAAACAATTTTTACATGGCATGGAGTCACGAATATGTTCACCAAGTAATTAGTTCCATTAAGCACATAACCATTTCCATTTCTTGACACCCGCAATTGTGATGTAATTGAAAGAGTTATAACACAGCTAAGTTTCAAGTTCAAAACAACGATATTTGCATCTTAATGACACGCAAATTTTGATCTTGAAAAAATGTCCACTCAAAATCTTGTTATTTTGCACTTAAAGTGTGTTTTTAATTTAGTTCATTATCATTAACTAGGCAAGTATGCATTTTGGGCCTTGAGCTTGTCTGATCAACTGACTAATTAATAAAATGTAAACTCGTTTCGGAATTTAGTAGAGCCTACAACTTTTGATTAATTTTAGTTAGAAGCAAATACTTACGGATTTTCCTTGAATATGATTAAAAGATTTCATGTATGTCTTTGGCTTATTGAGTTTATTGTTTAATGATTACTGACTTTACAACGGACTAAGGAGCAGACAATAAGTTATGTAAAAGCTAGATTACAAGCAGTGTTAAAAGCTCTGGGAGATTGCGGAGTTAGCCCAAGAGTGGAGCAGCCACTGGAGCCACCAATGGGCGAGCAGCCACCGGAACTGGTCCTCGCTGCACCACCGCATTGAAACCGTTGATGGGATCGGCGGTGTAGAAGACGGTGCGCAGCGAGCCATCGGCATCCACCACCGAGTAGGAGCCCTTGACCACATCTCCATCCCGCACTTCCTGCTGGCTCTTGCTGTCCCCGGTGAGGGCATCCTGCACATTATAGGCGAAGGCGTACTGCGGATGCGGATCCACCTCCGTGTTGAGGGGCACTCCCACTGGAACAGCAGCTGGGAGCAGGGCGCACTCGATGGCGGCGATCAGAGCGCAGCAGATAAAGGTGATCTGGGGGATGAGTAAGGTGCATTAATTGAGATTTATGATCAAGATATACACTTGTAAAGATCCTTGGATCCAAGAGATGGTCAATTCAATCACATTCCTTGACCAGGATTTACCCAACTCACCTTGAACAGGGCCATGACTAGATTTGCTGGTGGATAGTGGTTTTCCAATGGTGCTTTGTGCTTGACAATGCTGTCGGAACTGTCTTTGGTTGCCATTGGATCGGGGTTATAAAGGGCCTCCACATTTCCGCGATAACATGCGTCGTGTGGCAACCGCTGCCAAAAACGATTCCATTTGCTGACGTAATGGCCCGCTTTTGTGCCTGGTCCACCTGCAAAAGGTTTCCCCCATGGACGTGCCAGCCAATGGCCCAACTTGCACAATTCTCCCCTCCACTGAAGCCCCACCAATATGAATTGTGATAACCGTAAATATAGTTGGCACTACGTGATCGGAATCTGAGATTGGGAGCTTTAACTCGAAGCTCGGGACCTACCCCAATGTTTAACTGGGTTAAGCAGGGGAATGTGGAGCATTCCTAGAAACATTCCAACTATTCGCATATCAGTTCCATCGAACAACTAAAAACAACTCAATCTTTTTTTGTACCGAAACTTTTATTCAGTAAATGCAGTTACTAATTCACTAAGTGGCCGATAGCCGTTCCCCAGATCCCCAGAACGGTATCCCTAAACGTAGTCTATGATGGTGATCCTTCGATCGGAGATTGGGAATGTGGGTCAACAGCGGGGTGGCAACAGCACGCACGTCCTTGTGTTTCGGGTTTTGACTGACAGAAAAGTGGGTAAATGCATTAGAACTATTTAACAACGGTCCTACAACTAGGCCATGGAGTTTGTCATCGCTTGGTCCACCGGTTCAGCGCCTAGTGGTATCCACCCAGACTCAGACCAGGCGCCGAGGCGTATCCGATCTTGGTGATGGCGGGAACGGCGGCGACGGCAAGAGCTGGCTTGGCAATGGCCACCGCGGCCACGCCCTTCTTCTCCACGACGGCATTGAATCCGTTTACCTTGTCGGCGGTGTAGGTGACCTTGCGGATGGTGCCATCGGGTTCGGCCAGGGAGTAGCTGCCGTGGACGACTCCGTTGACCAGGGTCTCCTCCTGCTGCTTGGAGTCGCCGGTGTGATGATCGGTTACTCCGTACGAGAAGCTGTACTGCGGATTGGGATCGTAGGGCTCGGCAACAGCCACCTTGGCCACGGCGACGGGGGCAGCCAGGACCTTGGGAGCATAGGAGATGGCAGGAGCGGCATACGAGATGGCAGGAGCAGCCAGGAGCTTGGGAGCAGCATAGGAAATGGCAGGAGCAGCTAGCAACTTGGGAGCCGCATAGGTGAGTCCAGGGGCCGACAGTCCATAGGGATCAATGGGAATGGCCACCACAGCGGACAGGATCAGTCCCAAAGCGAACAGAGTCTGTCGAGGAATTCCATGATCAGTAGAGCCAACTAAAAGCTGCACTCCTTTGGCCAACTCACCTGGGCAATCATGGCGAAGGATGTGAGAATGAGGGAGCTCTGGTTTGGATGTGTCTGCACTGCGAGAACTCAGCTCAAATGTGAGATGCATTTTCCGCGTGGTCTTCAGTTTTATATTCGAAACTGGCGGCAGCTGCCAGCGGAAAAAAAACTGGACAATCTAATGGGCAGAGTGACAATTGCGTCTCATTTGGTGGCTGCCCGATCTCGATCTCGATCTTGCACCCCAGACCTCATCGCTGATGGCGGATTTCGTGTTTCTGGTGCGGATTTCATCATTGGTGCTGGCTTTTCTCAATGGAATAACTGCAGCCGCCGCTGCCGAGGCACACCACTCACCGAAGTCCATTTGAGTCCGTTCAAGAGCGTCGCTCCAAGTTACCCAGCTAGCCAGCTACCACCAACACCAGACTCGTTTTCCGCTGACTCGCTGGCCGATCTGGTTTAATTTTTTCGCCGTTTTTCGGCACATTCTCAGGTTCTCCAGCCAAAATTTGTCTGATGTAATAAGTGCCTCATATTGTGGCAGTTTCAGTTGCAGTTGCCACAAGAACAGTGACAGTGTTTTTTGGTTATCTTAGTTACCCTTTCAAGAAAATCCTTTAATATCATTAAAGGTCTAATGGAAATATGTATTTACTCTTAGTTTTCCGATAATATATGAAACCAAATTTACAATTGGATATGTAAACACTCAATGAATGAGTAATTTATATGCCTCCTGTTTAGTTATGCCAATTATTACTCACACGCCATGTTGTCCAAACGCAAGCAAATTTCGTTTGGTTTACGTGACGTGCGTGTAATCTTCATGGTAACATTCATGTCTAAAGTGCCCACCCAAAGTGCAGGGTATCAAAACAAGATCAATCGTTCGCTGCCACTCGTTTAATTAGAAAACGAAAATGGCAAGTTTCGACGGCTTGGTGGAGGGAATGGGCGGGACGCAGGCGCAATTACGCACTGGCACACGCATTAACCCCTCGCCGATCCGATTTCCACCTGACCAACTGGACCAGCGCCCACATTGCTGAGCCGGTCACTTAGCCACCGTAATTGCCTCGATCGGGCCAAAAGGCTTTTAGCCGGCATTTGGAAGCTCTAACCGCGGCGACCTTGCTCACAATTGGCAACTAAGTGGCTGTGGTTAGTATTTCATCCACTTTTAATTAATTCTCATCTCAGAGCAGAGTCAAGCGATTGGGCAAGGAACTGCATAAATGGCAGTGGAGCATTTCATTCGCTTTGGCCAAATTGGACGACTGTATATCCATGCGGGTTTCCGGTGGCGACAATCTACGCCGACAACCGTTAGGCAGCTCCCCCAACCCGACAAGTGATCCCGCCATGTGGTGCCAACTTTTGGGGCTCTCTCTTCGTTTCTCCGGGTCTCTCAGCGTCTCTCCGAGGTGAATCCGCAGCCAACGAGTCGCAAGGTCGTTGGTTGCATTTTGGAAAAGAGTCACGAACTCGAAACCAGCCACCAGTTACAGCACGAAATCGATGGGGAATCTTTAATCAACCAATGAGTTAGTCAAATTCCAAAAGACTGGAGATTCTTGTTGTTACTGGAGATATTTGTTAGGGAAACATGTTAAATTTAAGATGCTTTTCACTAAAGTCGTTTAAGGGAGGCGCTTAAAATCTCCAGGAACTAAACATAAACCAAATACATGACCATTTATTGAATAATATCCATATAATTGATATAGCAAATGTTAAAAATCTTTTAAATCATTACAATAGTAATATATGGGTACATAGTATATAAGTCTAATCGATATTACTGGGCCACATTGACCCAGTTTCACCTTGTTAAGTGAAACCGAACCCCTTGTGAAAAACCTTATTATGTATAAGTGGTAGCTCATTAGCATAAGTAATTGATACCCAATAAGGTGTATAAGAAACTTTCCAATTTATTGGACACAACAAATCCAAGTAGTACATCAACTGCAGGATCATTACAAACTCAAGATACTTTTTTATCTCAGAGATACATATATCAATATTAAGTTTTTGAGGTTTGAACTCTTGTCAACTCGACTTCATTATGGTATCTTAATTATAAGTTTGGCGCTTTTGGTGTAAAGGAAAATTAAAAGCACTGCCATTGGATGGAACCTGCATGACAATTACCGAAAACTACTGCTCCGAAATATAATCAAATCGCATTCACTTTCGATCCGAACAAGGCAAAAACAGTGGCAAATAAAAATGAAAACTTGGTGTAGCCACCGCAAGACGACTGAAAATTGGAGTACGTGCTGCGAATTTGGATCAAAGCCCGAGACGCAGACGCAGCCAAATGCTGGGTAGGAAGAGGCCCCAAAAAGCGGCGATGGTGATGATGCGGGGGGCAAGGAGCGCGGACAATGGCCTACCATACGCAATTGGTACGCAGTTCCCTCCACGGAGCACCTCATGCAAATTTCGCGAACGCATCTGGGTATAAAAGTCGTGGTTTTTTTGTCCAAGGTATGTCAGTTCATTTTCGATAACCGACGGTGACAATCGCACTAAACCCCCACCCAAGCCTTACAATGAATCCTCTGACGGTAAGTGATGGTGATGGCTTCGCTGAACCCGTCAGGTCAGGAGACTAAACTGGACTCCATGGATCTTCCTCACAGGTTGTTGCAGTCCTCTCCTCGATGGCCCTCTCGGCTCAGGCTGGTTTGGTTAGCGCTCCTCTGGCCGCCGCTCCTCTGGGTGCTCCTCTGGCCTACTCCGCCCCTCTGGGAGCTGCTCCGTACTTCGCCCCGGCTGCGTACTCCGCCCCTCTGGGCTACGCGGCTCCTTTGGGATACAACGCACCCCTGGTGGCGGGACCTGCTCCCCTGGTGTCCAAGACCTACGCTGCCGCTCCTTTCGCCGCTCCCTTCGCCGCTCCAGTTGCTCCAGTTGCTGCTCGCCTGGCTGCCCCAGTCGCCGCTCCTCTCGCTGCCCCAGTTGCTCCAGTTGCCGCTCCCCTGGCTGCTCCAGTTGCCGCTCCCCTGGCTGCTCCAGTTGCTGCTCCCATCGCCACCGAGATCGTGGATGCCCACCCACAGTACAAGTTCGCCTACGATGTCCAGGATACGCTGACCGGTGACTCCAAGACCCAGGAGGAGACTCGTGATGGTGATGTCGTCCGTGGATCCTACTCTCTGATCGAGCCCGATGGTTCCCGTCGCATTGTCAGCTACTACGCCGACTCCATCAACGGATTCAACGCAGTAGTGCAGAAGGATGTGCCCGTGGCTGTTGCTCCAGTGGCTCCAGTTTTGGCCAAGACCGTGGCTGCTCCAGTGGCTCCAGTTGTGGCTGCTGCCCCCGCCCCAGTCTTCGCCAAGACCCTGGCCGCTCCCATCGTCGCCTAAGGAGAAGGAGGAGAATTAGGAGTCGTAAAGGAAGGATTGACCGCAATTCGACAAGGACTTTCATCTGTACATATTCGATTAATCATTGTCGAGCTATTAAATAACTTTCATCGCAAAAACCCAAAATTAAAGAAATTCTGAAAAAAAAAGATTGTATTTTATTGTTTAAAGGCATCCTGGATTACGATAGTGATATCAATTTTATAAGTATTTTAGCTTTAATATTTATAGGTATTTTAAGGATTAGATTTAAAACTTGATGTTCTTTTTAGGGAAGTGGATGAAGAGTTCTGGAAGCTTTCGCCACATGAAAACGTGGCGCGGATGCGTCTGAAATTGGAGCCCCAGCTTTATCCAAACAAACACGAGAATGCCGCCAATCTGCGTGACAATGCGACCAGTGCCTACGACACAAAGTAAGCCCAACCAGTCCTTAGTAGTTTCCTTGATAATCTAATTTTCAATGTCCTTATTCTTAGGGAAATCTCTGAATTTGACTCCACCATCAAGAATGCCGTGGTGCGCGATTTCCTGGCGGACGACGAAAGTTCCCAGCTGGAGGAGGAACTGCGTCAACTGATCGACACGCAAGCGCAACAGGATGTGGCTCTGGAGAAGCTAGTCATGTCACAGGACTGTGAGCTGATCACCCTGATGACAAAGGTGAAGGGACGCATTGAGGTTAACCAGAGCGTGTTCACCTTTGTGGACTTGAGTCCGCCAACGGAGGATGGTTCCAAATACGATTTCAGGTTCTCCACCAACAAGATACGTGAGGTTCATCTGCGGAAGTACAATCTGCGCAGGAGTGCTCTGGAAATCTTCCTGGTGGATCAGACCAGCTACTTCCTCAACTTTACGACGAAGGTGAGATTTTTGGTAAACAAAACGGGACGATTACGAATGTTGTTATTTCTTTTAGACTCGAAATAAAGTTTTCACAAAAATTGTGGGTCTGCCGCTTCCAAACATCCTCTACGGCTCGGGAAGATCGCCGGCTGAGCTGCTGAGAGCCTCGGGACTCACACAGAGATGGATCAATCGTGAGATTTCAAACTTTGAATACTTGATGTACCTAAACACAATCGCAGGTAAGCTAATAATTAATTATTACTTATAATTTATCAAACTAACGTATTTCATATAAACAGGCCGATCCTACAATGATCTAAGCCAATACCCCGTCTTCCCCTGGATCCTTGCTGATTACACCAGTGACGTGCTGGATCTAACCGATCCCAAATCATTCCGTGACCTATCCAAACCCATTGGATGCGTAAGTATTACTGACAATAGAAAAAGGTGATCACTTACAAACTCATTTCCACCGCAGATAAACCCTAAAAACGAGGCAGAGGTGCGCGGCAAATATGATTCCTTCGAGGACCCCTCTGGTGCCATACCCAAGTTCCACTACGGAACCCACTACTCCAACTCGGCCGGCGTGCTCCACTATTTGCTCCGCGTGGAACCGTTCACCTCGCTGCACATTGAACTGCAGAGCGGTCGTTTCGATGTGGCCGATAGACAATTCCACTCGATACCTCAGACGTGGAAGTTGCTAATGGACAATCCCAATGACGTGAAGGAGCTGATCCCCGAGTTCTTTTACTTCCCAGAGTTCCTCAAGAACATGAATAAGTAATACATGTGGTTATTCCTTTGACTCAGTTAGCATAATATTATTTTATGTGCAGATTTGACTTGGGCCACTTACAAATAACCAAAGAAAAGGTGGACGATGTCATATTGCCTGCTTGGGCCACCACGCCGGAGGAGTTCATAGCCATACACCGACGGGCTTTGGAATCGGAGTATGTTAGCCAGCATCTGCACCACTGGATTGACCTGATCTTTGGGTATAAGCAGAAGGGACCCAAGGCAGCGGAGGCTCTAAACGTTTTCTACTATTGCTCCTATGAAGGCGCTGTGGATTTGGACAAGATCACCAACCCTGTAGAACGGGAGGCGGTTGAAGGTGGCCTAAACTAAGACTTTTATGCTATTTTTATTGACATCCATACATTTATGTAGGAATGATTAATAACTTTGGCCAAGTGCCATCCCAGCTGCTGCGGGAGCCACATCCACGACGACTTACCCAGGATGAGACAGCTCTCAAGCTGGTACGTGCTGAACTCCGAAGACCGGATCTCACTCAGTTCCTGGACAAGGTGGTGCAGTACTACTGCGAGCTATCCACGCCCAAGGATCCCATTGTGTACCTGAGTCCACCGCGAAGTCCTCCGCGATCGTTCCTGCAGCTAAGCCCCGATGTTCTAGTCAGCATTTCGAAGTCCACCATATTGGGTAGCAATTCGTGGCTATCGTTTGATAAGGATCAGGGATTCCTGCTGGAAATCGATGCCACAACGGCTAATCTAAAGTATGTTTAAATATTTTGCAAATCGGTCATATTAATGTACATATCTTTAAAGGAACCGCAAGCGGATCTTTGGACCCTTCCACTCGTCACAGCAACCGCATTCACAGCTCTTTGCGGTGAGCACGGATGGCAAGCTGCTCTATGCCGGTGGTATCTGGGATAACTCCTTAAGGGTGTACAATCTGAACAAGGGCAAGGCGGTGGCTTCGGTGACCCGTCACCTGGACATTATCACCTGCATAGCCCTGGACAATTGTGGCTCGTACCTGGTCACCGGCTCCCGTGATTGCACCTGTATTGTGTGGAGCATCCAAACCAATCAGCAGGGCGGTGGATCCACTAACAACATTCCAGTTCATGCGCTGACGGGTCAGTCGCACCTTCAGGCCATCACCCAGCTGAATACCCAGAATAGCTATTCACCCAAGCCCTTGACGGTGCTCTACGGTCACGACGATGCCATTTCCAGTGTAGCCATCTACACGGAACTGGATCTGGTGGTCTCTGGATCCCTGGATGGAACTGTCAACGTGTACACACTTCAGGAGGGTCAATTTGTTAGAACACTGAAGCCCATTGGATGCACTGAGTCCTGTGTACAAATCTCATTTGTAACCCTTTCCTATCATGGTAAGTTGATAAGTTTATTTTTACGTACTTTGGGTACGTAAATGGTATTTTTATTCCTTCATGAGGGTAAATCAAATCATACAGTTTGAGAGTCATTACTGAATTTGCTTAAAAGTATGCACCACTATTGTGGCATTGTAGTTTCATATATTTCTTTAAAAATCCATGGTAGCATTTAGGCGTTCACAACAAATTGCTTTAACAATTCATGGCGCTGTTCAACTTTATCAATTAAATTGATACTTGAGATACTACCAAACTTTGCCTAAATCCAAAGTTTAAATCTTTCGTATATTTATTCACGAAGTAGTTTAATACTGATTAAATTCCTTAACACATACATACAGAGCTAATTCTGCGAAAAAATTTAATCAATTTGAACTATTTGATCCGTCTGAACTAAACTCAATTGACTCAGTTAAGAATTATTGATAAGAAAGTTAACATGGGCCAGCTATTGATTGATAAACCCAATGAAATTAGAGCTTGATCGGTTGACTCATAAGACGGCTGCCTTTCTGTGCCCACATTCGACCACCTGGAACCCGTAATCTCAGTCAATCGGCCCTCTTTCCTGTCCACTCATGGTGCCCCTAATCTTCCGATGAGACGGTGGATACCTCACGTGCTACTGCGTAGCACTCCCATTATGTTTGAAGAGGGCAATCAAACAATTTAATCAGCCCTCCTATCGCCAATTGCCACATAAGTGCGACGACGAGAATCACGTGATTGTGTGGCCATGTGCCTCGTCTCGTCTCGTCTCGCTCCTCCCACCTCCGACGGGCTATATAATAATGATGTTGGAAATCGTCCGACTTTGTCCCATGCACTGCTCGCTATATCTTATCGCGCGTTGCAGCTAGGGCGACGGGGCATTAATCCAAATAGAAGCGTGCCTAACCCGGCGAGATCGTAAAGTATACGAACCCCAGCAAGGTTAAGACTCTGTCGGTTTGTTGGCAAGCTGAAAATGTATGCCTCGGAATTCCCCATCGTTCCTCATAGCAACACTGTCTCAAGGTGTTATTACTATATAATAAAAATCAGGGTTTTTCTGATTTTGCACAAAAAAAAAGTCTATCACCGATATTACGTGCACGATAAGGAAATATCATAATTGCGCACTTGTACCGACCTAAATCAATATGCTTTCGATTATATTGCGACAATAACTCATTGGGCATAATTAACATACTCATGATTATTGCTCTATAATGGCGATGATTTTGTGAAAAGATTTCACAAATCACATTTCGTTTAGCACGAGTTTTTAGAGGTTGATTTGGATCATAAGGCTAAATGTTTCCGTTAAGGGAAAGATTTTAAATTCTAATAAGTTTCCATATATGCTGAATCCATCCTTTTTGGGTTAATATAATATGGGATTACCTTAAAACGTGTGTTTAAAACGAGCAAAACACGTTTTTAAATATCGAAGTGAGCGTGTAATGCCATTACTCGCAACTCGATTCAACGTTCTGAAAGTTAATATAATTTCGCTGCCTGCACTTAACTTTCATTTTTGTTTGTTATACAATATTGGTCTTGTGATAATGCGAATCAATACTCGAAAGCCTCGAATTCCGTTTGCTTTGCATTCTGACTACGAAATACGTCAATCGATGGCGCCAGCTTGCATATCGAGTTCTTTAAATATGCAGCCATATAGATTCGCTAAGCCACTCGATTTTCGGGCAATCAGCGTGGACTCTTGGAAATTGATATACCACTGGCATGCCGAGACCCCCATTCCCTTCCCTTTCCCCTCCTTCGATTTTCTTGCCTCCAGTAAGCCGAGTATATAGACGGCCATAATGCATATAATGTAGCCACTTGCAGCCGTCCGTCCGCTTATCGACTGAATTAATACACACTTCTGATTATAAATTCGCAACATCCGGCTGCGACCGATTCAGAAATATGGAAATCGAATCGAAAAACGTCAGTCGCGGTTCATTTTCCAGGGCAATGATGGGCACTTAATTGCGTTCTTGTCGGGCCCCAATCAATTACATAGCCGCTAACGAAGACCCGATCCCATCCATTGATTGACTATCAGTCCGCAACGAACCCACCCATACATACGCATCCATATGCCCGATCCGTACGACACTCGGTTCTCTGGCATTAACCCAACGTCGTTAATGGAATCAAATCGGAGGGGCGAACGAATCGCGCGTCACACAGTCACACGACCAGCCAGTCCAACCCCCCAGCACCATGTGCTCCTCCGATCCCCCTCGGGCCACCCATGTGCCCCAGCGATTCATTCATTTTTGAATTCCTAAGACGCAGCAGAAAATTTATGAACTAGTTGTAGTAAATTTCGACGGAAAGATCAAGATATACGCATATACTTATATACAGATATCGCTGTGAGAGTTTGGGATTTTTTTGTTGAATGAACTACTCGTACAAGATTGGCCTAAACCAACTGGGCACGGTTTATACTAGTTATATCTGTGCGCGTGGCCGGGTCACTTTAGGAAGTTCATTCAGATCCAATCTAGGCTATTTAGTGGCTCTTCCTTCTGAACGCGTTTCGCTGGGTGGCATTGGCATACAGATACATTTACAGATACAGAGATACAAGTGCCGCCACATAACACGGATACTTGTGTAGATAAGAGCAACTACGCATTGCTCGGACTTGGATGTAGTATGTCGCCATGTGATAATGTCTTTATGCGATGTCAGGTTATCAGCAGACCAGAGTGGGCCGGACCTCGTCTAATAGCATAATGGCGTTTCCACTGCGTAGATTGACGCCACTACGCCCTGCCCCACATTCTGGCATCTGAGCTGATATGATCAAAGAATGCTTCACATGATTGAACCACAATTCTGATTGCTCTTCTCTTCTGTGTCCTTTATGCACAGGTCACATTGCATTTAGTGCTCTGGATGACACCTCGCACTCGGTGCACGTGTACAGCATCAACGGCTGCAGTCTGGGCTCCAAGTACGTTTCTGGCAGGGTGACGGGACTGGCCAGTGCCTCCGACTACCTGGTGGTGGCCGACGATGCCGGCGACATCACCATGAGCAGACTACACGGGTAAGAACTGTCAGAATTGTAATATAGCACATGTGTTACTGACTAATTGTACCTTCTTTTCCAGCTTGAAGCCCGTTTTCGACATTCCGCTGCACGTGCCCATCCAAACGGTGGTGGTCACTCCGGGCAACACCCACATTCTGGCGCCGCTGCGAGATGGACGCCTGGCGGTGATCGCCGTGCAACTGCCCTCCGGCGGCAGCAAGAAGCATTCCGTGCTAAATGTTTAGGTTCAGCAGGAGCTGGAATGAACATGGCTGACCTACTAAATTCCCGAATTTTACCCTCTGCGTAGCATAAGTTGTAGTCGTTCTAGTTTCCTTCGTTCTGCTTTTAGCACACCCTAGTTTTATTTATTGTGTCTTGTGTCATTTGTCATGATTAATTTACTGTCTGCTTCCCCTGCTACGTGACGTGCCAAAAGCAAAGCGCCTTTGACCAACTCATAATTTCCAGAAAGTTGACAAATGTATCTAGAGGTATTCAGCAAGTCGATCGATTGCATTCGCGGAATTTTCATGCCAACTAAGCATTATTTCCCCATCACATGTGCGTGTGCACCTGTCTGGGTCGGCGATCCTCCATCCTGGGCGGCAGAAATGATGGATGGCACACTCCCCTTCTTCGCTTGATGAAAATCTGAATGAATAATCAATCATTCCATTCGTGGCGGTGCGGAGAGATAGCTCGCCAAATGGGACGCAGGAGGAGATTGGAGACGGAAAACTGGTTGTCGACGCACTTGGCAACTACCACTACTTCTCTCTGACTCACGAGCGACTTTCAAATTGGCCGAAATACAAAGAAAAAGAATGGAGACCGAAAAAAGCGCCCGGCAACAGCGGCAAGGCGCTTAAAAAACGGCAACCGTTCGCAGAGATCGACGGCATCCAGCTGCTCGGTTGATCAAGAGAAACACTTTCGTTGCGCCCCTTTTCGCCTGCAGATACAACCAAAAATAGAGCCCAGAGATCTTTGTCCCATTAAGTACGCACACTCGGATCGCATGGTATTGCTACCCAATCATTAACAGAGCATTTCCAATTGAAGTATTATCACCGCACGACCGCAGTCCGTCCACACAGATCCGAGATCCGCATAGGCAGACAATACCCAATACTTGGTGCGCCAGAGCAAGAGATTCTATCTATTTCCATACCACCCAGTATCAGCACCAGCACCATTCCGATCACGAAACTTCTGCCTTTGATCTTACGCGCCAGCGATTGTGAAAAAACCCCCCACAGACTCTGAAATCTGAATTTCCAAAGACATGCGACAATATCAAAGGTGACTTGAGAACATACACATATATATTTTACGAATCGTAATCGCGTATATAGTATAGAACTTTCGCACAATCGGGTCGTGAGATTAGCCCCCGCTTTGGAGCCACTGAACAACCTATCAATATCTACACACCAGCAATATATAGTATATCATCTATGTACGTAAAGGTCCTCCGGATCGAGATCGTTATTTGTTGTTAAGATCGTATCGCATAATATGGCAAAACTGTTTTACCCGTTCAATGTATGTACGTAACTGTACGAGTTTATGTAGATAATGTGACTATTCGTAGTTTGTAGATCTGTCAATAAAGTGATGAAAAGCACAGTGAATGTACTCGCATCTGCTCGTTTTATTCACCCATTCAGCCCATTGAGTACTTGCGCTTCAATTTTCTTGTATTTATTCAAAAACAATCGCTTGAAGGTTGGATTAAAACTAACACTAAACAATTAGAAAAACATATTTCAGTTCTATTACCTTATAAATTAAAACATAGTCGGGTAGCTTATGAAACTGATTAATTCCGTGAATACTATTCAGTGATTCTGATTATGGGTGGCGATGCTGGATGAATTTGGTCGATCAATAAATTAGTTGTAGAAATGATAGGTGCACATAAATACGATTTGGGTGATTGACTGATTGATTGATTGGTTGATTGACTGTGGCTTGTGCCACCAGTCACAAGTGCTTGGGCTGCGGTGCCCTTAAGTAAACGGCCAATTAGTTTAAATACGTTAACTAGAGCTGCCTGAATCGCTAGGAACAATCATTGCTACTTACAAAGAACCAAAGACGCGTGATTACAAGCCGATAACTAAAGCTATAATTGAAGAAAACCATAAAGTAGGTGCTATAATTCGAATGCTCTACATGTGACTGATATTCGAGGATAATAAGTGGGAAAATTAGTGTCTAAGCCGGCATTAGATACGGTTAATTACCTGGACTACGAGCTAGATTGTGCTTAACCTAAATTGTACATAATTTTAAATCGTATGACCTTTTGATCCATCATATTTTCTTGGTTTTTTTTTTGTGTATTTTTTCTAAGCATATTTCTTTTCTTTTCACGCATCTTCGAAGGCATTTGATCTATCTAACTAACTAGATGAATTTCCGTCGTCAATCCAATAGCCTTTTGTTTCTTATTTGGTGGTAGGATCTTTAGTCTTCCTCATTCTGCAAGGAGAAGAGAAGAAGAAGGGATCACTTAGGATGAGTTGGTATAGCCAGGTGAGTAGGGGAATACTTACAAGTACGGGATACACGAAGGTATCGGCGGTATCCTTTCCGACGACGTTGCGGGCTATGCACTTGTAGTTGCCCATGTCCTCCCACTTGATCTCGGAGATCAGGAGATCGCCGTTGGGCAGCACCCTGTGGCGATGTCCTTGCACGATCTCCTTGTTCTCGTTGTTCAACCAGGTGACCTCGGCGCGGGGACGGGCGTGCACACGACAGGGCAGCTGAATGTTGGAGCCCATGAGGTCCAGATGCGTCTTCTCGGTGTAAATGATGCGCGGCTTCTGGGCACCCGGGTAGGTCTTCTCCGGCGTCAGGCGAGAGGAGCGAGGAGGATGCACCACAGTGCTGGCATAGATGGTCTTGGAGCCAGTGCGTCCCACACACGTGTAGGTGCGGGCCTCGCTCAGCACGTGGTCGATGATGTGCGACGATCGGACGCGCACAATGGCACTGGGCGCCTCTTCGGCAACCTGGTTGGAGTCCAGATCATCGAGCTCCGAGCGGGGCAGGTGACCCACCACCCACTGGATGCTGGGCACCTGGGAGCCCATCATCTCGCAAACGATCTCGATGGTGGCTCCATCGGCCTGCTGCAGCTTCGTCGGCGGCGTCTTGGTGAACTTGAGCCAGTCGGCTTCGAAGGCTCGGTTGCGTGGCTTCTCCTCCTCCGCCTCGATGGAGTTATCCACGTCGTTGCTATCGTCTACCAGGTCCACGGCTCTTCCGCGGACAGTGGCGATACTGCCGAACAGCAGCAGCGCTAAGGCGCACACATGTAAATTCATTTTCTGCAATCGATAGAGAGTGGAAATCGGAAGTGAGTTCAAAGTTCAACAGCGGCACTCGTACGACTCTAATATAGGTTAATAAACCCCAGAGCAACGTGATGCGATTAGACCGCTTTTCCAGCCAGTCATGCATCCCCCCACCATCCCACCATTCCACTTCCCCCACTTATCACCGCCTCCATTAATCAGGGGAGGTCTCCGAGTCTATTTCCCCGATAAGAACGCAAGGCCTTCAGCCGGCGGGCTCTAGAACATTACTAGCACTTGCGAAATGTGCCAATGGCTCTCGGAGTCCGGAATTCAGATTCGGAATCCTTTTCCGACCCCTAAGAGATCTTCTCGGTCCAAACGTGCATACATACATGTGTGTATTTCACAATGACACGTCACCAGACAACAAGAATTGACAAAAGAAAATGATATAAGATTCTTGCGTGGGCCGAATCAGAGGCAGAAATCGAAAACGGAATGACTCGCCGAGTGTGACGTCAATTTAGATTCGAATTCTACAGCCCGATTCGAATTCACACTCACCCACGCTTCAGCCGCAGATCAAGGGCCAATGTGTCCCCATAGTCTAGACTGGACAAACTGCGTGACCGATTAATTATTCAAATAGTTTCGAGGGTATTATGTATGTATGGATTAGTAGTAGCCCCACAAAAAGTCATTCGCCAATCGCTGGCGAATGTTGCATCAGACGGTCTTTGCCCTTCGACGTTGATTTTTGTATCTTTGGGCATTTCTACGAATTCGAATTTCGAAAAAAAATGAAAAAAAAAAAACGAAAAACGGAACACGGAACTGCGATCGGAAATCCATCCACCTATCTATTGTTAACGCACATTACTCACCCTTTGATTTGATTTCTTTTTTCTCTTCCGGTAAAAAATGTTTGCAAATTTCTCCCCAACGTTGGACGATGATAGATCAGGTGAAGCAGGAGCAGGTCGGCTTATCGTTATGTTATGAACGAATTTATCAGCTCTATGTTGTGGTGGCTCCTGGTCTGGGCTTTCTGGTTGAAGTTGAGCAGCAGCTGGCTTAGCACTGACATAGGTCCGGCGCTGGATGCCGTCTTGGAGGTCGTGCAGCTCAGTGTTGGCGGAATCTTGGCTGCTTGCCGGTCTGTCTCGGGCGACGAGGATGGATGATCGTATTGGGTGCTGTGCTCGGGAGTGGCGCTTCAGGATCGGGATCAGGATCAAGTGGTCGGGTGGCGGAAGCGTGTTTATCTCAGGCGGCGTAGCGAATATCTAGCTGACGACTCTGGCACATTCGATCCTCGTGGCGGTATCAGTGCTCCTTGGATGTGGACGTCGACTTGGTCTGGTTCTTCTTGCTGGTTGTCTGGTTGGCGCGGCACTCGTTTGAATACGCACGGTTCATCGACATTACACTCGAGTCAAGGTGTGTTGGTTTTTGGTTTTGGGGGGTTTGCTGCTGCGAATGCGGTTCACGGCGAATTGAAAAGCGAGGATCGCGGATCGGCTTAGTTAACTTCGGATCAGTTGGCTGCGGCGGCTCTCAAAAGTCGTGTTCAACAGCTGGAAACTGTAACAGAACTGAATTGGTGGCCGCAGCGCTGTTCCATTTATATGCGACGCCGGCTCACTCACACACACACAGGCACACACACACACTCTCACTTACTCGTCGCTCTCTCTCTGCTCGTTCTCAGATCGTAATTCTTTATGCGACCGCCGCACCGGGAAGGTGCGGAACAAAACAGATATAACCGGACGGGGGGTTCGATTATCCGCCTCGGGATCTGTCTTTCCACCGCCTAATTGCGTCCGCAGTCCACAGTCGGTGGTTTGGAAACTGAGGTGTCTCAATGAATCCCTAGAGGAGGCTGACTCTCCAGCCCATATACCATTTCATTTCGATCTACATGCAAGTACAGACATGCAGGGTGTTGAGAACATACAACAGTGTTGGGAGATCCTATGACTTTCTTTCACAGGTAAGTAAAATTAATGAACCCTACATATAGAGGTGCTAAATAGGCTCTAAGCAATCCGGTGCTTCACACTACTCCGTTAATATTCATGAATCATTTCAAAGTGCAGAGTATCAAGCATATAGTATTAGTTTAGCTTACTGAATTAGCACTGTAGTTGTCAAAACCATTAATTAAAACTCCATGGTTCGAATTCATTCGGACGAATTAATTTTGTAATCCATAACCAATCTGCCAATTAATAACCACCCATGGGAATCAGAACTTAAAGCCCGTTGACGGTGCGAGCAGCATTCAAATGTCTGGCCAAGAACAGACCACTTCTTTTTTTTTTTTTGGCCCAGTCTCCAGAGTGGTTGCTTAGCTTGGGGATCGGATTGGCGCAGGAGGAGATGCAGTGGCACTGACATGGTGCAAGGTTCCATTAGCCGAGACCGTGTCTGAGTTCGAGTCCGATTCCGAGCCCAAGTCACTGGCTTGTCCGTCCATCTGTCCAATCTGTCCGTGCGATCGCCTCATTGCAATCAAGTGTGAGTGCCAGTTTGTCTGCGGCGTTCGTTGGCTGAATGAGGAGTGCTGGATGGGGGGAGTGGTAGGCGGATGGGGAGGTACGATACCACAAGGTACACTGAGAGAAAGGATTCGGAACTCAAGCATTGAAATTAAATCATATGGATCTTTTACCATATCTTTAATCGCAGTTCACTTAAATGTTTCACTTCTTTATGATATTTCTTTTAAGGATATCCAATGGTACCACCGTTTTTTCCAAGTGCATTGCTGATTGGCTGCTCGTAAATGTAAGTGAACATCGGTGGCCAGGGGTCCATCGGAGTGGACGGGGTCCAAACTAGTCTGAGCTGGCGTTGCCGGCCGGGAGCTTGGAGCTCGGAGCTCGGAGCTGGAAACTGGGCCCGCGGGCTGGGGACCGGAGGTGCAGTTAAAATGGCAGACAGACTGGCAGCCACATCGCGTGTTCGCTTTCCGCTGTTGCCGGGCGGCAGCCGCTTGTGGTCAGGAGGAGGAGGAGGGGGGGCCATGGAGGAGGGGGGTGGCTGATACTGAGGCACCGCGACTAGTTTCTTTCTTCGCTTTATCGACAAGCCACATCGACAACTAGATTCAATTCTACGAGTAATTTATTTATTGCACGTTACACAAATCGTCCGACCGCAGACGGGTCTCCCACCGCCCCACCGAAACCCCCTCTCCACGCCCATGTGTCAGCCCTCCCCCCACCCCCCGTCCAAGCACTTGGCAGCGGCAACGAGCCAGCCACAAAGCGAAATTCAATTGAGAGAAAAATCTTGCAGGTGCTTGAAATTGTGTCTCGTGCCGCCGCCTCCCCTTGGCCCGCCGATCCCCGCGAGCCCCAGATCAGTGCCTCCTCCGCCCCCTGGACATCTCCGAGTGCGCTGCTCCTCCGCCTGCTCCTCATCATCATCAGCCTTGGACGGCACACCTCAAAGCGCTGGCAACGATATCGTAACGCTGACGTAAGGGGCACTGAATTGAAATGGCCTTTTGATGCGACTTGGGGAGCACTTTCTACAATAGGAGGCACTGCCTGCGATCCGAACCGATCCGATCCGATCCAATCCCCTCACGTAACATTCGCCAGTGACGCGGTCAGGGGTTGCACTTCCTAGATGAGGTGGACACACGGATGCAATTGAGCGGGATCAAACGGGGCAATCAGAAATAAAAATCGGAAACTTTGAGTGTAAATTGAATTTGATAGCCGCAATAAAGGTTGATGAAAGTGTGGCATTATATCACCAATCTAACAAAGTGGAAATCGATCAGAAGTCAAGAAGTCACAAGAGGAAAAGAACTTGGGAATTATAAGGAAGCGAATGCGTTGACTCATTGGTACTCTTTTAAAAAAGGTTCTTAAAAACGATCTAATGACTAAATAAAGTTATCGTAGCATACTTTTATGATTCTTTACCTTCGATAAAGCTAAATAATCAATATTTGTCAGGACTTGTGATTTTTTCTGAGTGTCTTTTAGTGGCCCTCCCAAATGAGATCACCGTGCATTCGGATCGGATCGGAATCGGAACCGTCTCAACTTTGGCTTGGCATACATATTCATGTGGCCATCGACTTGGGCGATCGTCACCGGCCGGCACCAATATCACCGATCTCCGATTATCAACGCCCCTCCGATCTCAGGTGGACGGCCCAGCGGCATTGTCATCGAAGTCTTTCGTGCGAAGCGTAGATTTATAGGTTCCATTTCCTAGAAACGATCGATCGCTGGTTTTCACTCCGCACACAGCCACCTATGTATACCATACCGCCGTGCTGTCCGTAT
The DNA here is from genome assembly GCF_016746395.2 of Drosophila simulans. Taxonomy (NCBI): domain Eukaryota; kingdom Metazoa; phylum Arthropoda; class Insecta; order Diptera; family Drosophilidae; genus Drosophila; species Drosophila simulans. Next base: position 4,178,371 of record NC_052522.2, read on the forward strand.
GTGGAGGGAGAAAGAGAGGTCGAGGTCTGGCCCCCCGTCATTCGGTTTTATTTCAGTTATTTCTTTCCATAGAGCTGACTGAAAATCGTACGATTGTTTGCCGAGTTGATGGCACAAATTATTGCATCATGACAATGGACGATCGGAGACTCGTGCATGGGTGCATGGGTAAGCCAAATTGGCCCGCTTCCGCTAATGGGTAATGGGTAATGGGTAAATCTCTTCGTGAGCCGCCGCACCAAGCGGCACCACTCTACATCTACTCGTATGTACGTCTACCACATCGCACCACTCGTACGGCCCGCATCGTTTGCACTTTTCTGCTAATTAACGTCGTGCCAGCGATAGCAACACCTCCAGAGCCGCAGAGATACAAAGCAGCAACACACCACCGGAACCAGTCGGTGGAAGGGGTGCACTGAGAGAAACTAGTGATCTATATCAGGCTGCATACCAAAAATGAGGCAAATCGGACTGTTTTCAAGGATGATATGGGATTAGTATTTTGTAAGTATCTACACATCTTCTAGATATTTCCCTTTTAAGCTATCTACTATTTAAAAAAGAAGTAAAGTCTGATAGCTAATGTTCCTAGACCCAATTTCTTCCAGTGTCGATCGTGAAGGGGTCGGGGAAACGGCCCATTCAAAGTGAGACGCTGGGACGGCGGGACGGACGGATAGAGCAGGAGACGGAGATATGAAACGAGACAGACCGAGAGTTCGGGGAAAAGATAGTGCAACATGCAACTGGCAAGCCAAGACCAGTTGGCCAGATACAGATACAGATACATATGCACAGCTACGGCTGCGGCCACAGGTACAGATACAGATGCATTCGGTGAATTGCAGGTTGTCGGTGTGACTGTAGCAGCCAGTGGAACTCTGGTGACGACGTGAGAAAATTCATGTTCATGCCACAAATTCTGTGCCGTTTTCACAGTGTTTCTTACCGCTCGCCGCCCCTCTCCAGCTGCCGCCTGCTGTCATTGATAGGGTCGGGTCTTAGCCGCCTAGCAACAGGCCAACTTCTCGGCCTCTAGGCCTCTCGACCAACTTCCCAACTTTTCGACTCGATCTCCGCCGCCTGTCCGCTAGAGATCGGAACAAAGACAGAACGCCGCAATGAGCTCGTGTCGCCTTGACAGCGCTATATGAAAGGTCAGTTCAGGGAATTGAAAATGGTATCGCAATCGGATAGCACGTCCGAACGAATAACTTCTCGCCCATGAATGGTATTTTGCCAGGTAATTGTTGATAGAGAAACCCTTACAACCTTACAACCTTAACATTCCTTTAGGATATGAAGATCTTCAATCTTGATCCATGAGCTACTAGCATTTGTAACTAATATATGTACCTTATAAAGATTTTTCCCAATCTCAAGACTGGAAAGTTTCCTGTCTCTCTTTAAAATTCCTTTCCTTGTCTACTAGAAGATTGTTTGACCCATAGTAAACGTATGGAACCATTAGAATTAGAACGTACATTGTTATGATTGAGTTCCAATGATTCATGACATTCGATTCGGCGGTGATTCCTCTGCGGAGGTGGGTAAATCACGGCATAGTGAATTGGTCCGAATTGCCTGACCCGTAAACTTGAACTGTATGGTTCCTGATAAGCGCCCACTCCGCTCGCCGATCTCTCCCGGTTCGGTTCGCTTGGGCAATGCCCGGATTCTCTATATAGTTGTTCTACAGTACAACGAGATCGAGATCTCGACGCACACTCACGCACACTTGCCCCATGTGTGCAATGTAATGTTGGGTGTACAACGTACAATGTGCCGAGCATAGCGGACAAATGGAATGGAAAATTTTTGAAACCGCATATCAAGTTTCTTCTCTTTACGTGAAATGTGGAAAATTTTACGACAAATCCGAATGAAATGTAATTATCGCTAATTGCTCGATGGCTGGGGGTAGTTAATGGCTGCTGTGGGACTCTCGCAACTGAAAACTGAAAACTAAAAGCTGAAAACTGAAATCTCAAAATTCAAAACTGGCGGCTTATCAGCGAAGGTGACGGAATCGGACTTCCTAGTCGCATATTCATGGCTAAGAAATCAGCATTCGGCAATTGTACAAGTAGTAGGTATTAATTAAGGCGCTATTAGTGCGCTGTAATGCGACGCTCTGGAATTCCTCGAACGCCGCCTCACATTTGGGTGCCTCTTTTTGGGTCTCCGGTTACCAGACCTCTTCTGTTTGTTGTGCAACAAAAGTAAAGTGAAGTGAAGTGAAACAAAATCGAAGAGAGGGCTGTGAGTGTGACTCCGGCTCTCGCCCAATTTGCGTTCCGATTGCATCAGCCATTTAAGCCGATCCGTAGCCACCCCGCCCCTAAGCCGCTACCCCGCACCCCGCTCCCCGCACCAGCCGTATCCGTACCGCTTCACAATCACCGATGTCTTGGTGCGCTCTTCACTGCAGCGCAAAGGTAAGCCGGGTTTTAGAGCATAACCCTGAGACCAACATGAGGGAGGGAGAGGGACAGAGACGGACGGAGACGGAGGCAGACCCCCGATGAGTCATTTTCATTCGCTGTGTCGGCAAATGAATACACTCAAACCTCAAATGGGTTGGGTCACACCAAAGAGCATCGAACTGGCGGCGAATTAGCATTGCCTACATGTCGAAATTCTGCATAGTGCGGTGCTATATGAGCCAGAAATTGCTCAAAAAACAAATAAACTATACTATGCGAAAGTATCTATTCATATATTTTCAGAAAATATATATTAGAAAGAAGCCTGGCAAGCTATTTTATTGAATGTGTCTTCTTACACAGAAAGATACAATGAACTACAATGACTACGTTTCCGATATTAGAGTTATGAGTAGTAGAACGTGCCTTATGTGCCCAATCATCGGACCCTCCGCGTTCCCCCCCTCCAACTTTTGTGCCCCCCATAGACAGTTCTTATCAACGCTATATTTCGTTCTAATTGTAATCATTCCATTATAATGAATTGGCTAAAGAAAACAATAACAGATGGCACAAAAAAGAGGTTAACTTTGGCGAAACGAAGGCGTGATACCCTCACAGCATATTTTGAGTTGCTTTGAAAATATAACTAGGATAAAGTATCTGCTGTTCTATCACTCGAAAGTGAGTTCCTTGAATTAAAGTCTAGACCATTTCTAAATAGCTCTTACAAATATTGATAAGCAGGTGTTTAGTATTGCTCAGCGATTATAAATAGATCTTTTAGTAACACCTGCATTTTTGGGGTGTAAGTAAACGTATTAGCGGGAAAACACCTGCGAATTGAAAATTGTATGACAAATATTTGATATTTAAGTTAGCAGAAGAAGAATAGCCAAAAGAAACCAATAGAAGATCGAGAGATTTGAGCAAAAGACCTTATAGACTGGCAGCATCCCCCTTTTTTTTTGCACAGGGTAGTCTTATGACGTCTGATGACGTGTGGGGCGATGTTATTTTCAACTGGAGCGTTGTTATCGTCGCCACCATCAACGCGCCAAGTTCAATAGAGCTTGAAAAACAATTATGAAAGCAAAAACATGTATGTAGAAAAGGGGGCTCGTTGCCCACACACACACACACGCATGCACACATATATACATATGTGCAAGGGCATGGCACAGAGAGGGGCGTGGCAGAGTTGGATGTATATCAACGAGGACGGGGCCGCCAATTAAAGATTCCTCCTAATTGTATTTTGAATGTGCGTTAGTGTGTGTGCGCATTTGATATTCCAGCGATTCATTAGTGTGCAGCATAATTGAGTGCCCCACTGTGTGGGTGCGTGTGTATGTGTGAGTGGATAAACACACAGCATCAGTTGGGGGCTCGTCTCTCTGTCTCTCGCTCTCACTCACACACACACACGCTCACTCTCACCCATACTTACACACAGATGGGAGGCAGCGACGTTGGCAGAGAAAGAGCCAAATGCGCTCTCTCTTATCGATCGCATGCTAATTGGAATATTGCGAATAAAATTGAGATTGTGACGCATTTGAACTCGCGACTCTCCGCCCTGACCCCTCCCCCTCGCTCCCTCCCGCCGCACCACTTCCTTCGACACCCCCTCTCCCCCCTCCCGCCACAAACTAATTTCATTGCGAAAAAGTCGAAGGCAACGATTTTTTTGCTTAGTCTTTTTTATTCGCATTTAATAAAATTGCAATTTATTACAAAAGCGATCTGATTATTAATTGCTTGTGAATTGATTTCGATTCAGAATCGAACGATAGTGGTTCCTAGGGGCTGTTGCGAGGGGGGTGCGGGGCGGAGGTGGGGCAAGTGCCTGCGTGACCAGCGCAACGTCAGGCTCAAAAAAAGTGAATAAGCATGTAACCAATTCTGGTTGGAAGTCGGCTTTAAAAAGTGCATGTGGATGTGGATGTGGATGTGGAGATGTTCGGCGGATCACGTAGCCAGCACTCCACTTGGAAAACTTAAAACCTAAAACTAAAAACCAATCGCGGAGGTCTCAAGCTGACGCGACACTAAATGCATAGCCGCTTTTTTCTAAGCCAAGAAACTGACTCAGCGGCCGGCGAAATGCAGATCGGATTAACCCATGGCCATCGAGGGTTATGCATTTGTGCATTTCTAACTGTACATATCTTCAAGGTATAAGGAAAGCTCCAATATCTGGAACAAAAGCTTCACTTGCAAACTATCTTGAAGATCTTACAAAGAAGGTTAAGAAATCTGTCTAAAAGTTCTGGCAAAAACTGATAGAATGAATGTACTGTCTTCTAGAAGTAAATTAAGTGAGAATGTACTAGTTAACTAAAGGTAAAGATGACTTACTGAAACGTGCTTTATAAGAAACCCCTTTTAAGCAAACAAACAAGAGGGTTAAATTTGACACTTTTCTAAAAGCTGATACTATGAATTTCGATCAAACTGTACAAGTTCGCACAGTTCTCAATGACAAATTCCGGTTGATGGATATCAAAACAGAAATCAGGCAACGAATATTCATAATATTTAGCTTAAGTTTTGTTTGACAATTCGCATTCTTCCCACGCTCGGCTCGCCGCTGAGGACTTTGTTTACTCTAAGTATCCGCCAGTTTTTCGGCGTATAAAAGCACATTGCTGACCAAATAATGCACTTATCATTATTGCCCGGCTTTCGGGAAGCAAAACAACAACAGATGCGATATATGAGATCAAACTACAGACCAACTGGCCACTTCCCCAGAAAAACTAAGATCCCACAGTGCCTGGTGGTAGGAATTTCACTAGTCTGTTGCCTAGGGCGATAACAAATCATTTTTGTTGCACAATTAAAAATCACGAGTGTGCTAAATTAAAGATGAAATGTTTCAATTAAATCGTTTGCGAATTGACCCTTCGTACCCACGTCACATGAATCAAACATGAAATCAAACCGCTCATTTTTAGCACTCTCATCTCGAAAAGTTGCGAATTGATGGCACGAGATCAGAAACTCGTACAAAAATTTATAATAGATGTTCAAAGTCGAGATACATTTGGATTGCCAGGCGATGAGTCAAACGGAGGAAGCTGCTATATAAGTTATACGGATGATTTTGAACTCCGAACCCCAATTAAGTGAGCTATCTTTTCTGCTAAATCGTGGTTTCTAGGCGGTCCTATATAATATTATTGAGGAAGGTTTTTTTTTTCATTTGCCGCTATAAAGATTATTCAGTTTTTGGTGGAATATTTTTTAATTAAGCCGCATATATTCAAGATTAATTAAAAATTAATAAGAAATAAAAACCCGAATGCACATATTCCCCAATAATCAGAGACATATTAGCTTGTAATAGTTGTCTAAAAATCCCGCCATATGCTTATAGTTAGTACACTTATTTAGTCATTGACTAGCATTCGTACCTGCATATTTTTGGTTTATTGGATGGCGTTCACTCGAAGCTTCGTTGGCACTTTCACTAGAGTTCTAGAACTTCGGCTGGAGTTTCCGGTGGAAATGGAATACGTTAAGGTGGGCTTTCGATTTCACTTGGACTAAAACTCAGGCTGCAGTTGCAGTTATACTCTCGGCTCTCTATATATATATATATGGTCGATTCTCGGCGGAGCTCCGTTCTGCTCGAGATGTGGCGAGTGATGATGGACTGTGTGGCGGAAGATTGAGCGTCCATGCTTTTATATCTGGCATGTGGCATGGGCATGGGCATGGGCATGCCCGAACCGAACCAAAAATCAACAAGTGGGCGAACGCGGGACGAACGGACGAACGGACAAACGGACATACGGACGCATGGACAAACGGACGAGCGAGCAAATTGGACTCTACAGGGGCTTTAATAACAGTTATGGCGTCGGCACTCTCTACAGATACAGTATCTCAATCCGCATTCGTATCTGTAAATGTATCTGTGGCTGCCGCTGCCTTCGTGTCCACGCTCGGGTTTCTTATATTTTTTCGTTAGCCCCAAAAAGGGGGTGGCTCACAGGGGATGGGCTGTGGCTCTGGCTCCGGCTCCGAGTTACTTGTTGCTCCCCTTCGATTGATTGACTCGCAAAGAAAATTGTATGCAAATTTATTATTTTAAATCACATTTTTCTCATTAACATTCGCAGAAGATTGGATCGGCTGTGTTCGGATCGGACTGGAAATCAAACGAAATGAAATGAAATGAAATGAAATGCGTGCCCCAAATGCATATGAAAATCACTACGGTTTTTTACAGTACACCCAAGCGCCTCGATCCCACAAATTACCATATGGCGGTGACTCTGACAAGGATCAATAGATGTCAGTCACTTGGCGGAGGCGGTGCCTTCTGTCTGATTCCCGCCAGCATTGATGCCCTCCGCCTTTGGGCTGATAATTCCGGATTTGAGCAGGTCGCGATTTTAATTCGGCTCGACGGGAATTAGTTCCATCTGCTTTCCGGTCAGACAGTCAATCACCAGGGTTCTATGGATATATGTATAGCTGGAGTTACAGATATACATAGTTATGGCTATGACGATGACGATGGCGATGGCAGACCTGCTGCCTCCAGTCGGAGGTTCTGCATCAATTGCCGCGGTGTCCACTATTTGCATTCCAGAGCCCCGCTACCAATTGCACAAAGATCCCGCCGCAGACGATGCTGCAATTGATTTTCGTGTGGCGTCAATTGAAATGCACTTCGGAGTCCAGGAGTCTGGGCACGGAGAAAAAAATCCAACCAAAATTGGTAATCCGCTTCATTACAATGGGGCTTATATCTGTGAAAAATAATGCTCTTCAGCTGGACGAGAATGGGCCACCTAATTAGAGCTCTATGGGCTATTGTTGCTCCTTCTTAAACGCCCACTTTTTATGTGGAATATACCACAAAAAACCGGAAAAATATCTAACTAAATACGCACGGTGAAAAAAAGTTACTCAAAAGTGATGGCTCATCAATGTTTTGCTTGGCAAAAAACTCTTATCTGTGCCATTCGTCACTAGGTGGTGATATTTTCAAGGTATTCAAATAATTTAATTAAATTAAGGCCACACATATGTATATATAAATATATAATGGTCTCTTATCTGTGACAGCAGATGACACATTTTTATATTATATCAGTCTAATCTTCAAATATATAGAACAATTCTTAAGAATTACTTAATATAAGCATTCTGTTCTAACTGCTAGTATTTGATTAAAATATTTGTAATTAATTAGTTGAGTTTTCTGAAATGTTTCAATTAAATAATGTCACGTATTTGCTGTCTATCTTAAAATCTGATAGCTACATTAAACCGATATTCTGAGCCATTTTTTCACTGTGTGGGCCTACGTGCTCCAAGTGGCCTGCCACCGTTATATTCAAATGAAGTGGAGCTCACGCAATCACGGCAACAGACAGCCGGGGAAAGCCAGCATGGTGACCACCAGCTTGGTCATTATCGGTTCGGGAACCACATGATGATGCCCTGGTGGCGGGACCTTGCCACCGCAGCTGGAAATGGCTGTGGAAATGGTCACCTAGCAACAGCGGCTGCCACGCCCAATTTAAAGTGGCCCCTCGCCCGTTTGAGAGGCGAGGCAGCGAGCACCACCCAGGCACCCAGCCAGGCAGGCCAGCCAATCACCCAACCACCCATTGATTTCTTATAAATATCCGTAGCTATCGCTTGGCCCTCGAATAGCCGCCCACGCAGTCGCGGAGCCAATTTGGCCATCAGTCAATAGGGCTTCATTTGAATTGCCAGCTTGTCTCCAATTGACGATGGGCCACCTCATGGCGGCGGGTCGGGCCCACGCTAGGACCTCGCCAGGACCTGCCCCTCAGCCCCGCCCACGCAGAGGACTATGTGGCCACATCCAGCTATCCATCTATCCATCTATGTGCCCACATCCCACATCCGTAAGCCCATCTGCAATCAGACGGCAGCAGGGCGTAATTAAACCCGCCGCTGTCACAGTTGTCGTCTCGTGGCGTTTGACATGTCCGCCTCGCGTTTATTGGCAACATTGTTCACTTAATCATCCCACATTTACCATATTTATTAGCAACATCGATGCACGTCTGTCCATCCACTCGTGTCCGGAGTGCACGGAATGGGGAGCCGTGGAAAATCCCTCGATGTCTCACACATCCGAAGGGAAATTGTACTCAACAAGCTGAGTGGAAAGACCCCTAATTTACTATTGTTATACTATTGTTTCATCAGAAATCGAAATTAATATAAATGACTTGTTTAATTTTAATTGAAATATCTGGAACCTTTTTCATGATATAAACTTAAAAGAGTGTAATTTGATCTGCCTAACTTGAATATTTTTATTTATTTCTAAAATATCTATAATTTCAAAGTCCCAGAAAAATCCAGGGCATTAAGCATTTGCACTTAATACTTTTTCTGGACAATTTTTTAGTTGTTTTTATGATGCAAATATTGCTAAACATTTCAAGATCCGATCATTACATTATAAGTAAAACCCCAAACGATGAATGTACATAGAATTTTGAAAGACCCTTAGGAAAATCACACAATAGAAACGTTAGGGGAAGATTTTTGAAATCCCCTTTTTAATAAAATACTTCGATTGAAATATGGAATTATATTGCTATCAACAACTGAAATATTCTAAAAATCATTTAATTTATATTAGTTGAATTTTTTTTAAACTTGCTTTAAAGTTTGACGTATATGAGTAGATGACCGCTGCAGTTTATTAATAAAATTTATTGGTGACCTTCATATTCTGATTAGAGTCTGTGCAATCTATTAATTGACAATTTAATGTCCACATATTATAGGAATTGCTTGATAAGACTCGCAAGTAATCAAATGCAATGTGAAAATATTCAATTCTAAATTAAACCAGTTACTTAACCACAAAAGCCTGGATATGCCTGGCTATAAAAATATTTTGTTCTTAAGAAAGCATGTATATATTTTAACAGTGTAATGTAGAGTTACCAGCAAAATGCAACTTAGATGCTTCAAACTCGATAAGGTTGCCCCTGGAGGTATACCATAAATATAACCGGATGCACTAAGAAGGCAAATAAAAAGCAAGTTAGCCCCGATAAGCAGGCAAATATATGATACTTTGTAAGAGTTGAGTAGCCGTATTTAAAGGCATGATCTCATGGGTTGCTTATCGCCGGGTTCCACTGTAGACACAACGCAGATTGTTTTATTTATTGAGCCCCGATAAGCAGGCAATTCGTTGCTGTTCTCAGAATTAAGTCCTCGTATTTTAGGGCATGATGTCATGTGTTGCCTGTAGGCACAATCCACTGTAGATAGTAATTAAGTGCTTCGAGCATTCGCACACTCTTGAGCTTTGGATTATTTAGCACCAAATGAGCTTTAAACAGCTGAGTACAAAAGCATGCTGAAAAGCTTTCGCCATCATTCAAGGTTAGGCAATGAATACACCCATCCGAAAACTACAGTGCAACCTGTTGCGTTTTCCCCATTTTTATTACCGCATAAAAACTGGTTTTCAGCCACATACACTCTGATTTTTATGGCCGACGGGCGAAATAAACAATTACCACATTTTCAGAAGCCTGACACTTTTTCCAAATTAGTACAGTTAAAAGAATTCGTTATTTAAGAGTCTACCTACTCGAAAAATAAGTTTATTTACTTGTGTTTAAAATCAGTTCGGTTTCACTGACAAATTTTCCCACACTCGTTTTGTTTTCCTTGATAGCCGGTCGAAATGTTGGGAAGCACTACACAGTGCCGCCTAAGCATCTTCGGCATTTTTTAAATTTCTAAAGTTTTTTCTAAATTTGAAATAGCCCAAACTTTTTGCCAGTGCAGCCGGTTTGATAACCCCCCATCGAAAGCTCTTTTTTGCCAGTCTTCAATCGGTTGTGGGCATTTGCAGTCCGCTTTTTTCTTTAACGCAGATTGAGGGATCGAAGATCATCCAGCTGTTGCGATGAACCGTCGCCTCCCAGGAACCATCAGCCAGTGCCAGAAGCTTCTCCTAGCCACCCACAACCGTGCTCCAACGGCCTTCTCCTCCAGATTCCTGTCCACATCTCGAGTGAACCGCGAGCGGCAAGAGTAAGTTTGTTTATATCGCTGCGAAAGTTTATGCCATTTTCCGCTAATCAAATGGCATGATAAGTTCATATCTATACTATATGTACATATCTACCAAAACAAATTGAATTAGTATGTTTATATCGCTTAGAAAGTAAGCTCTAAGCGAATAACTAATTAATGGCGATAACGAAGAACTAACCTGGTGGCCATGGTTCGATGGCAATCTGATGGTGGGTGTGGTCATGCGACTGTACTAATCTCCCTTGGGGATTCTGTCATTGTATATTCCAGTAATTAAGTAAACCCTATTTTTCCAGATGCCAAGTGCTGGTGGTGGGCGGTGGCACCGGTGGGTGTGCCATGGCCGCCAAGTTGTCCTCGCGTTTGGGCAGCGACAAGGTAGTCGTCCTGGAACCAGAAGATGTGAGTCGGCCCAAAGGCAGTAAATAACCCATTATAACATAGTGCGGAAATTCCCCATAGAAACATTACTACCAACCCATGTTCACCCTGATAGGAGGGGGCATGAAGAGATTGGATCAGAGCCACCGGCAAATGGGCGATGTGCTGCCCACAAAGGCCAAGTGGGTGAAGGAGAAGGCGCTGGAGTTCGATCCGGATAATAATACGGTTAGCACGTCTGGTGGCAAGACCATCAAGTACGACTTTCTGATCATCGCCACCGGACTGCAGCTGAATTATGGAAAGGTGCGTAGGATATCAGTACGTTTAATAGTTGTTAATATCCATATCCGCATCTATAGATACCTGGCCTGGTGGAGGCCCTGGAGACCCCCAGCAGCAATGTTTGCTCCATCTACTCGCCCAAGTACGTGGATCATGTGTACGAATGCCTGCGCAGGACAAACAAAGGAAATGCTATATTCACCTTTCCCAATTGTCCCATCAAGTGTGCAGGTGCACCGCAGAAAATCGCCTACATATCTGAGCACTACTTTAGGAAGGTAGGATGCACACCTTAGACTTATAGGATATCTGGCAAACAACCTCAATTATTTGAAACCCATTTCAGATGGGTCGTCGCGACAACATCAATATCATCTACAACACATCGCTTCCCGTGATTTTTGGTGTTAAACACTACGCAGAGGCCCTGATGAAACTGATCAAGAGGAGAAATATCACGCTTAATGTCCAAAGAAATCTCGTTGAAGTGAGACATAAAGATAATATAGCCGTGTTCGAGGATCTCGCAAAACCAGGAGTGCACTATGAGGAAACGGTGAGTACTGGTCAATTGGGTATTCTAGATACTACATATATCTAGATACTAGAAACTATTTCTTTATACTTAAAGCGAGAAATACGAAGAGTAAGTTAACTAAGATCAATTCTAAAGTCTAAAAAATATTTTCAACTTAAAACACTAAGGTTAAGGTAATTGAGATAAACAAATTTTCTGGGTAAAGTAAAGTTGGGTTGACCAAGGTCCGGTTTCTCGAGGTGTTACGTAAGCCTAAACTTATATAAGTATTTTATCTGAACCCCCCCTCCTCAGTACTCCATGCTTCATGTGACTCCGCCGATGAGCACTCCGGATGTGGTGGCCAACTGCAAGAAGCTGGTGACGCCCACTGGCTTTGTGGACGTCGACCAGATGACGCTGCAGCACAACAAGTACAACAACGTGTTCGCCATCGGCGATTCGGCGTCCAGTCCCAACTCGAAGACGGCCGCGGCGGCAGGTAAGTGATATTGCAAATCGGTTGGGAATCCTGATCGGAATATTCAATTGATTTTTCACCTCCAGCCGCCCAGTCACCGGTTGTGTTTAGGAACGTCATGGCGGTGATCGAGGGCAAAGCCCCAACGGATATCTACGATGGGTACTCGTCCTGCCCCATCGTCACCGGCTACAGCTCCTGCATCCTGGCTGAGTTTGACTACAACCTCACCCCCGTGGAGACCTTCCCATTGGACCAGTCCAAGGAGCGGTACTCTATGTTCTTCATGAAGAAGGAGCTGATGCCGGTGCTCTACTGGAAGCTGATGATGAACGGCTATTGGAACGGACCGGCACTTATGCGGAAAATGTTCTCAGTTCTAAAGTTTAATAAAAAGCAATAGGGACCACAAATGATCTTCAATCAATTTTAAATGAATATTTGCCATCATCATAACCATTCCATACCTTAATATCATACTAATATATTAATATTGTAATTATAATTTGGTATGTGAGATCATAAATAAAATTAATAAATTTAAAATCTAGTATATCTAAATACTTGAACATATTCAAATGGCACGCACTGTACACACCCTCAGTTTTAGTATATTCTAGTATATGTTGGAGCAGGGGATGGTATTTGCAGCATTAACCGCTTTCGCAAGTTCGGTCACTCTAAAACCAAGCGTGGCGTCGCTTGGCGCTGTAAATTTGAAGGTAACGAACTAAAAGAGAGATCGATTTGAGCACCAAAACAAGAAGAAAACCAGCTCCCGTATATCAAATTAGTGGCAAAAGCGAGCTGACAACATGAAGGCAGTGTAAGTAATATGACAATTCCCGAAAGAACAACTCCATCAATGAATATACCCATTTGCAGACCCAGGACGCCGATGCGCGTCGTCCCGAAAACTCCGCGGGTGCATCAAACGGTGGAGAAACAGCGACGAGACACCTCCGACAAGGCCAGGGATCCAGTGAATGTGTTCTGTCGAGTGCGGCCCCTACAATCCGACGCAGATCTCACCTCCCTGAGAGTCAAGAACTCCACGACGATCGCCCTGAATCCGCAGGATCAGCTGCTGCAGCATCACAAGCCACACAACGGCGCCCAGCGCGAGGTTCAGTACATATTCAAGCACGTTTTCCAGCCGGATGCCACGCAGCAGGATGTGTACGCAGCTGTGGCCCAGCCGTTGGTGGAGAACCTTCTGAAAGGCCGAAACAGTCTGCTTTTCACCTACGGCGTGACTGGAAGTGGAAAAACGTACACCATGACCGGCAACCTGCGACACCGCGGCATCATGCCGCGCTGCCTGGACGTGCTCTTTCGCACCATCTCAGATTACCAGGCCAAAAAGTTCGTCTTCAAGCCGGACAAGCTTAATGGCTTCGAGATCCTTTCAGAAGAGGATGCGCTCCTGGAGCGCCAGCACGAAATGAACCAGCGTTTTGCTGGCTCAGGACGATTTGCCTTCAGGCACAAGGACTCAGATCCGGAAATTGCATCCCAGGCCTCCGTGGAGCCAATTCCACTGCTGGGTTTGGATGAGGATAACATGTACTCGGTGTTTGTCACCTATATTGAGATTTACAATAACAGTGTCTACGACCTCCTAGAGGATTCGGGTATACAGAAGTAAGTATCCATATCTACGCTTAACATTTGAAGAAACCTAACTGAGTTCGTGATCCCCACAGGACTTTGCAGAGCAAAATCATTCGTGAAGATGCCAACCGACACATGTTCGTTCACGGCGTTACTGAGGTGGAGGTCAAGACCGTGGAGGAGGCTCTCGAGGTCTTTCAAATGGGCCAGAAGCGCAAACGCATGGGGCACACTGTTCTCAATGCAGAATCCAGTCGGAGTCACTCGGTGTTCAATATACGCTTGGTGCAGGCGCCCACTGATAGCCAGGGTGAGAATGTGGTTCAGGACCGGCAAAACATCACAGTGAGTCAACTGTCCCTGGTGGATCTGGCGGGCAGTGAGCGATCCTCGAGGACCAAGAACACCGGTGTGCGACTTCGTGAGGCGGGCAACATCAATAACTCGCTGATGACGCTGCGCACTTGCTTGGAATATCTGCGCGAGAACCAACTTGCGGCTAGCAATGGATTGGCACCCAAGAAGGTTCCCTATCGAGACTCCAAGATCACACACATGTTTAAAAACTACTTCGATGGCGAAGGCCAGGTGTCCATGATTGTGTGCATCAACCCAAGAATTGAGGACTATGATGAGAATATGGTAAATTATTTTCCTGACCACAATGTACTCTGGTCCCTAAAATTTATTCATCCCGTTTAGCAAGTGATGAAGTTCGCCGAGATGACCCAGGAGGTGCAAATTGCTCGTGCGACTCCTATGAAGCAAGATTTGGGTCTGACTCCCGGCCGTCGCAAGGCCAACAAGCTGTTCAAGATTGCTGTTAATAATCTAAACGAGCTGGGCATTCCTGAGGCCAAGGATTTGGAGGTGGACGTGGGTTTGGTGTACAGTTTGGGGCCCGATTTTCCCGCCTACGAAATGGACAGTCCTGAGGCACAGATCAAAATCCGCGAACTAATGCACTATCTGGAGCAGCGTATAGAAAAGCGAAAGAAGCTGCGTGCCAACTTGGACATTAAATGTAAGACGTCATCTTCTTAATCTTAACATTGAAATACTAATTCCACAACTTTCAGGTGACAGCTTCCGGCAGATGCTGATGAACCTTGATCGCGACAATCTTCAGCTGCGCACGGAGCTCGCCTCCTTAAAGGCTGTCTACAAGCAGGAGCGCGATCGCAGTGCTGCTCTCGAGAAGAAGGTTCGCATCCACGAGAGCTCTATTGACGTGCTTAACAATACGCTAAGCAAGCAAGAACGGCAGATTGAAGAGCTGACTTTCAAGCTGAACGAGAAGGAGAATATGCTCACCCAAAAGGAGCACGAGAAGGAAAAGCAAAAGAAGAAGTTCAGCTCCAAGCTGGCCGTTGAGTCGGACAAAAACAAGCGAGAGTTTGAGCTAAAGCTGCGTGAACAGCGTGTGAAATTGCAGGAACGCATGCGCATCAAGGACGAGAAACTGCGATTGGTCTCCAACATTCTGCAGTCCGAAGATCTGCCCAGTCTGCCGCGGTCTCAGAGCTCTGAAAACATACTTAACGATAAAGATCGCGCTCCATATACGGCGCGCACGGAGGAGTCCTCGGTGCCAGCTACAAGAACAGATATATATGCAACGCCACGTCATGTAAGTGTATGATTAATCCTAGAATATTGCAATGTGTCTTAATAATTTTATATCCCAAAAGGGTGCAGCAGCGGCCAACAATCGGCATAGACGCTCCCGATCCGCCGGCGACAAGTGGCTGGAGCATCGGGCAGCTAATCCTGTTCCGCTCGGAACCATTATGCAGCCGTATCTGAAGAATCGTAAATCCGTGACGAAACTAACCGACTTGAAGGAGCTAACTGCCCACGGAACTACGAAGTACTGTCTCGTCTCGCAGGATGCGGATACGGATGGCGATGTGGAGACCAAGCTGTATAAGGGCAATGTAATCCCCACTTGTGGCGGCGGTGCCCAAGTGGTGTTCAACGATGTGGAGTGCCTCAAGCAGAAGTCGCCGGTTCACTCGCCCACGCGAAAGCGACCCAGCAATGGCAACATTTCGGCTCTGGGCGGCGGTGCAGTGCCCAGCACGGTCACCTCGGCCCAGGACGTGGCCTCCCGCTGCAATCTCGGCATCGAGGGACACAGCAGCAAGAAGTCGAAAATCTAAAAATGACTCAGCGTGGAATTCTCAAAGTCAATTACCCATTTAGTTCATAGTTACTTAGTTTCCATAACTTAAATTTAAGTTTATTACTCACCCACTTGGTTTTTGGAGTTGAATCGCATTGAAGTGATTTGTTTGATTAAAGAAAAGTTAATCTGTATAAATAATCCCGTAAATGAATTCGCAACCCCTCGCAAATGGAAATGTTTCCTGCTCCAAATAGTCGGTACCCGGAGGGTATCTGCCAAGAGCGTTTGTAAGAAACTATCCAAGCATCGTCCAATCATAGAACTACTTTAGTGTTATCATAAAGTATTAAATATTTAATTGTTTTCCGGAGTGATCCCCACTCCACTCCAGTCACAAAATGAACAAATAAAGTGAATTACGCGTATATACTGAAATTGATATATTTTGTTTTTTGAGAAGCAATAGTTTTTCCGGCTGCAAAGCGCCCAGTTCCGTGAAGCAATAACATGTGGCACATAGATGGTTTTAACTATTTTTATTATTATTCCTGCGTTTATTCAGATTTATGCTTAAACCGATAAATTTTATTGAAATACATACGGTACCATTACACATACATATTTGTAGATTAATTTCAATTACTAATAAATCAGTCTATAATTAAAATATATGTTCGCTTAATGATTTCACGTGTGTGAGTGTTGTTGTGTTGCAGTGTTCATGTTGCAGTTGCTGTTTCGTGGGTGTGAGCTGCTGCTCGATGAGTTCGGCAGATGACTCTTTAACGCTATGTGCGGCAAATGTGGCAGGTTCCTGGCAAATGAGGATTTCGAATTTGGAATTGGAAGCCAATATCGCTATGCTACTGCACGACAATGAATCAAATCAAATGGAAAGGGAAACAATCAGAACATGATAATAGAATTTAGGAGGTACATACCCGTTCAAGTACAATTAAACAAAACAAGTAGGACGAGACGAAACAAAACCACAAATGTAAACATAATAGGCGGCAAACTCAACTAAAGTGCTGGGCCAATATTAACATATCCATCTTATGCAAATTTCATTTAAACAAATTACAATTTAATCAATATAAAGCTCTGTTCTCATAAACGCTCTCTCAGGTTCACACGACGCGAAACAATTATTTGCATCTGCAGCTCTTAATCTGCGCTTTATAATACGTAATCATAATCATAATATTAAGGTAATCGATTCTTGCCATATACATAATCGCAATAAAAACTAAGAAGCGAAATTATTCTACGGTGGAAAACGAATTTTGGCTATGAAGCAACGTAATTTAAAAGGGTATTATTAACAATATACACTCACAGCCACAGCCACACCCCGACCACCCGACTACCCTACTGTTCTCTTTCCCTCAATTGTTTAATGTTTTTTTGTGTGTGTGTTATGGTGTGAATGGTGTGTGTGGTGTATGTGGTGTGTGTGGTGTATGCGAGCAGTTGCGTTTTGTTGGCAAGGCATTCAACATTACGTTGCGGACTCTCACATCCGCGGCATCTGTCTGTGTGTGCTTTTCTGTGTTTAGATGAGTTTGCAATGAAATCTCGCTTGAAGCTGTATACTAGCTGCCCCGTCCCTGACCGTCCACCGCCTGGATCCAAGCGAGACGGCGGCGTAGGCCGCACCGGAAGTGCCCCACCGTCTCCTATGAGCACTTCACACATGCACCCTCAACATCAAAGTCGAGGACCATTAGCTTTGTTTCCTCCGTTCCGTTGCGGGAACCGACGGCGCAAATGAGTTTGGTGTCGTTCGCCCTGGAAAGTTTTCAGATTTAGATAGTTACATTTGTAATGAGCGGATTTATATCGTCTTGGACTTACCTAATCCGCCACACAACGCCGCCAGATCCACCAGAGTCCAGAGCCACAAGATTACGTATAAAGTCGCCCGTCTTAACGTCCCACAATTTCACGGTGCCATCGTCGGAACTGGTCACCACAAATCGGGAGTTAAACTGCAGGCAGGTGACCGCAGAATGATGCTTATTTGGACCTAAAGGGGATTTAAGGAGTACCAGATTAGTAGTGGATATTTTACAACATGTTAGTGAAAAGTAAACGGTTCGGTCCAACATCTTGCATTCGATCGACAAGCGGAGGATGCAAACTTACCTGACAGCGTTTGCAGACATTGTCCGGTTGTGATGTCCCACACCTTGACTGTCGAGTCGGCGTTGCCCGAGACCAGAATGTTTTGACGCAGTTCCATGCCAGAGGTCAAACTCTGATGACCCATCAGGGTGTGCTTGCAATTGCCCGTCTCCACGTCCCACACGCGGATAGAAGTGTCCAATGAACCCGATACCACATGCAGGCCATCAAACTGTGCGAAATTTAGAATGAAATTAAGGCAAGGTGCGACAAAGATGAGTAGATCATCTTACCTGCAGCGAGTAGACGCGATTTGTGTGGCCCTGCAGTGTGTGCAGGCACTCCTGCCGCTCCGGATGCCAGATCTTCACCATATAATCATACGCTCCGGACACAATCAGCTTCCCATCGTACTGCACACATCGCACAGCAGCCAAGTGACCAACCAAAACGTGCAGGCAGGAGCCTTGTTCAATGTCCCAGACCCTCAAGGTTGCGTCTCGCGAGCCACTGACCACTCTGTTGAGAAATTCGACAATTATTAGCATTGGTTAGTGGATAGTTGTGTGTGGCTTTAACTTACTTGCTGCCATGCAAATGCATACACCGCACGGTGGATGTATGCCCCTGAAGTGTGTGCACACATGCGCCGCTGTCCATGTCCCAGACTTTGAGCGTGCGATCCGTGCTGCCCGAGATGATGATATTGCCAGACATTTGGGAAGACCAAACGCCACCGGTGTGACCAACCAAAGTGCGCAGACACTACAGATGTTGAAAAATATAGCTCGTTAGCAGGGAAACATTAAATAATGATTGCTTTTTCGATTTACTCACCTTTCCGTTCACCGCTGACCATACTTTAAGTGTATTGTCATCGGAGCCGGACACAATGCGATTGCCGGAGAACTGCAGGCACGTAATCACATGATCGTCGTGGCCCTTGAGTACCTTGGGCTTGCGCACAGGCCGTGACCGCCAGTTCATTTCGATGATGTGCTGACGCATGTAGGCGGCCTTCCAGGGCGACGCAATTGGCGGCATGTTGCCATCGCGTCCCCGTTTCGGGCGATCACTACGCGGCTCGGCGAGGATCTGGGCTTTGCGGCACTTCTCTTTCCACAACAGATTGTCGTCGCAGAGGAAGCGCCAGCTGCGGCAGGTCTGCGCTGCCCTCAGCAAGTCTTTGGGCTCCAAGTACGAGAGCACAAAGAGGGCTAGCTCTCTTGGCAGCAGGGAGATGAAGTCCCGCTGGAACTGCGGCTCAATCACCTTCATCATGTGCCGCACCTGCGACGGATCGCAGTGATCGATGAGACGGTCCAGGGCCAGCAATCGCTCGACATGGGACCATCGTTGGAATTGTGCCAACCAGTGCTGCAGCTCTGGAGGCGGATTGTCACGAGACGGCACGGAACGGGGTGTGCGTCGACCCAACGCCGATCCCGGCGTGGAGCTAGTCAGATGCGATGAGGGCGTCACCGATAGCACTGCCGTGGGACCCAAATGTTGCGAGGAGCGCGGCGTAGATGCAAAATCATAGGCAATCCGCTTGCGGCAATTATCGCTCACACCTGAACCCGGTCCGCCCACTTCGCCGCTGGAAGATATAGTCACCGAGTAGTCGCCGCCATCCAGCAGACGTCCCTCGTTGAACTTACGTTTGCGCTGATGAGAGATTAGCGAGCTGGGATTGGTCAGCGAGTATTCGGTGAAGCCAGCTGAAGCAGTGGACAACGACAAGGAAATGGGCTCATCGGGATCCATGGCGTCCATGTCGAAAGTCTCGCTGAGACTGGCATTGCTTCCGCCGTAGCTGCTTCCGTTACCGTTCTGGCATGTGCAAATCTCCTCCAGATCGGAACAGTTGTTCTCCTCATCGCAGTTGGCCCAAGGTTCCTCGGCACTAAAGTCGCCGGGCTCCACAATGCCGCCATCCCCTCCGCCAGCTCCCTCTTCCACGACCACTTCCAGATGGACAACATCGCTGGAACCGTTTCGCCGTTGCCGAACTGATGCCGCTGGGTGTGCCCCAACTGACCCCGCTCCACTAGCAGCTGGCGGATTGCTGCGAGTCAGGAAACGCTCCTGGGTTTGGGCGCTGGCATTAACCTGTCGAGCTGCCTTTGTCGTCGATGCAGTGGCATACTGGCAACGGTTGGACGCTCCGGCTCCGGACGAGGTAGAAGCCGATGTCGAGGCCTGAGAGTCACCCAAGCAGGCCGATCCGGTGGAGCAGGCAGCATTTGGATTGATGGCAGTGGTGCGACTGCAACCACTTTCCTGAGAGGTCTGCGATCCCACCGAGCTATACGAGACGGATGCACTCACATTCTCCTCCTGATCCTGTTGACAGCTTCCCCCGGATGTGGACGAACCAGACGTGGTTGGAGCCAGACTGGGGTAATCATTCGAGTTGGTGTTGGTGTAAACGTCCGTTCGGGCAGCTCCAGTGCAACTGGTCGATGACTCCATGGATTTTGAAGTGGAACTGAAACCACTCCGGTGCTGGCTGCAGCTGGAGGCGCCCAACGAGGATCCCAGATTCAATTTGGCAGTGGACTTGCTTAGCCGGCTATTAGTGTACTTGCGACTGCTCGTTGGGGTCGTGGACAGATCCTTGTAGGTGTACTTGCTGTCCGAAGAGACGGTCCGCCCATTGCTGCTGCTGGGCCAGTCGTCACTGTTGGCCGTACCCGATCCATTGGCCGCCTTGCTTCCCCCCGCCATGGACTTGATCAGACTTAGATTCAGTTTGTTCTGGCCCGTCATGGAGCTGGTACGCAGGATAATGCCGCCCGTCAGACGCTGCTCCGTCTCAAAGTCACGACGCTCGATCAGATCCATGGACTCAATGTCTGCCCTTGACAAGGCAGAGCTGGAGGTTGAGCTGGAGTTGGAAGTGGAGGCCTCCTCTGGGGCGGCGGCGTTGGCAGAGGCTGCTGGCGAGGGATTCGAAACGGTATTGGCCGTGAGGCTCATCTGCTTCAGGCGCACTGACATAAGGCGGTCATGCAGTGAGAAGCAAGTAGCCCCATCGTCGCCTTCAGAAGGATGGTCGTCCACGGGACCGACCGGCTCAGACTTAATACATCTTCCCAAAGCCAGGTTCTCTGCTTGATCTTCCTCACCCAGCAAGAACTCATCGCTCAATCTTTTTGGCTTGCCTGTGAGCTCTGACTGGGATCCCGTTGTGACCACCTGACCGGGATGCGGCTGGGCCTCCTCCACGACGGGCGTCTCCAGGAAGATCTTGGATCCATCGGCCGCCATGATGGTGCCGTCGGCTAAAGCCAACTGTGATGTGTTGGGGCAGTCGAGTGCGCCCGTTACAATGTCCACTACGTCCTCGTCTTCGTCTTCAATCAGTTCCTCCTCATCGTCCTCCTCCGGCTCGGGATCCTCATCATCGTCATCGTCGTTTATAAGGCATACAACCGGAGGATCCTCATTATCCTCATTAAAAAAGCCCTGACGACTGTGCTCCGATGAGGCTGTCTGACCTAAGCCAGGATGACCACCGTTCAAGGTGTCCGTGGAGGAGCTGTCGTCGACGGCCACCACTCCCACTGTGGACGCCGCCCCCGCACTGGTGGGCAGTGAGTTGGAAGAGCTAATCTCAAATGTGCTGGACTCGTCGTCCAAAACTACGGCGAAACCATGTTGTGAGTTTGACGACACACACACGTCCTCCACATCCTCCCGCAGCGTTGACATAGATACAAAGGCTTCTCTGCCGGCTCCTACTTCCGCTTCTACTGCTCCTAGGCCCGCTTCCGATTCTTCTGTTGCTTCTGTTTTTCGGCTGGTTGAGGCCTGACTCTTGACCCACGTGGAGGTGGAGCTGGTGACTGCTGACTGAGTACGCTCCCCTGCACTGGTCGCGGATTCACTGCTAGCAGCTGGGCATCCTCTTTCCATAATACTTTACAGGCATCCAAAAGTGGTTAATGCGTTCTCCTGCAAATGTTAAAGATTGGTTATTGAATGATTGGAAGCTGGTAACACGAGGAAGCACTTATGGAAGAGTGAATACTAGTGTTGAAAATAGACGCTATGAAAATTTTAAACCCAAGGTATGACAAATTTTACACCGCTTACAATGGACGATCCTTTTGTGCCCTGAGAATCCAAGATGATCCGAAATTCCCACGCAACAAGCGCAAACTGATGGTTGCAAAAAAAAAATGAAATCCAAGGGAATGAAAAGCAGTGGGAAAAATTTGTTGTAACGACGCTGCCTCTGCCGGCGTCGTTGGAACTCGAAAAAGGAAATCACAAAAGTGCATCGAGGAAGAGGCTAAAACGGCGCGAAGTAGAATGGGCAAAAGAAGACGAAACGGGTATTACAACAAAAACATCACAAACAGACACACACACATGCACTGGAAAGAGAGACAACAGCAAAAGGTATTGTGAAGAGAGTGAAGAGCGAGAAGTAACGGACGTGAGAAGAAGAAGCACCAAAGATACACAGCAGCCGCAGCACCAAGCAAGAACAACAATAACAACAACATCACGTACACCTTGCAATTCAAGCCGCTATCTTTTCCCTCCGCTTTTTACTGACTTTCAGAGATGATCAACGCGGGAAAGTCACCGGTGATCGGGAAACCGAGTCACCGGACTAATAGAAAAGCCTGATTCCTTACAAATAATTTGTATACTTAAAAGTGTTTTAATTAAATTAAGACTTGAATTGAAATTTTGGCTTCCAACGTTAAAACGTAGATTAGTATATCGTTACTAATACAACTGTGCAATCTATAGCCACGAAAAATTTGTTGCTGACTAGAGCTTAGCCAAAGCTAAGATTACTTCTGCCAATTTGCTGAGTCACAGAGTTGTTGACTTTTTAAAATATGTATGTGTCATCCATTTTAAAAAGTTACATTAAAACGTGATTTTTTTACATGGGCTATATTAATTCGCAAACATTTAGTCGGAACCGAAATTCCAAATAACAAGATATTAGTCATTCTTAAAAACAAATTTTTTGTGCAAACTGACTTTCTTTTCCTGGAGAACCTGAAGAAATCATTAATTATTAGGGCTAAGATGTTTGTAAATTGATGATACGTAGTCCCTATTTTCAAAAAATGCATGATCCTAGCCAGCTTCCATTCACCGTGACTGAAAAATCGCAGCTGCGCATCTCTGATGTTTGACAGCAGCTTGACTGGCCATCACATCCTACCAGCGCACAGACACACACACACGCACGCACCCGAGAGAGTAGAAAAAGGGATCGCCGCAGGCAGAGATTGGATGATCCAAGGGAGGAGACAAGAAAACCAGGAGGAGGAGAAGAAGCAGAGATCAGCCATTGCAGCGCAGCATCCGCAGAACAAAAGGGGCGAGATCACAAAGGAATTTTCAGCGCTCCTGCTGTTGCATCACTGCCGAAACAGATCAGATGTGCAGGCATTTCTCCCTAACATTTTCCCATATTCGTATTCATTCTCTTCCCACCCTCCTTCTGCTGCTTCTCCTTCTCCTCCTCCTTCCCCAACCCCAGGCTCATGGCCTTTGGCTGTTGACCTCCCGAAAAAAACGTAAAATACGTTTTTTAGGGTCTCCGCTTTCACACCGCATTTCGATACGCGTTTTTACCTGTGCCACACAGGACACTTTGGTCGAACATCGGGGATGCGCTCGAGAACATTTTCTCTCTGTGGATTTAGCCACGGGTGTGGAGTCGTCATAATCGCTGCATACACACAGACGCACACCAACGCGGATAATGGGCAGAGACCTGTGGTCCCAAATCCCCCAAAAATAGATTACTTTCATTGCAAATTCAGAGCAGCGATTGCAGTGCGCTGAGCGTTCCTTGCGGACTCTTTGGCCATCCTAACCCCACTTTTCTGCACCTGCAAATGCAGCGGATGGAACACGGTGGGGATAGCCCCATAATTCGTGGAGCAAACAACAAAAGAAAAATGTGGACATTGTTGTACACACAGGCAGAGTCACGCACACATACGAACCCACTCGCTCGCTCACTCGCAGCTAAAGTTTGAGTTCGCGTGGTGCCTTGCACATTGTTTATAAACTTTTAGGGCAGCCAACGAGCAAGGGGCACTAAAAAACACACCCCACTATAGCGGGCGCAATTTGTTTTCAGCTTTTCAACTGCACATTTAACGCGTGTAAAACTTTTTGCGTTTGGGGCCCACTCTCACACATACAGGCGCAACACAGCACACACACGTTCAATCGAATTTTTCACATACGTTTTAAGGACGCTGTTCCTCGGAGATTGCCAAATTTTTGAGTTTTTCAGATGACTCTGTGTCCAGTCTATCTAAATTTCTGGTCTTCAGATACTAGAATATGCGTGCAATTTGCGGATTTGGACAGATTTTGGACCCGAAAAAAAACTAATGCGGATCCAGTGTGACCACCGCTCGACCGTTGAAATATACCATGGGAATTCACGGCTTAAGTTAGGGATGTGAAGGTCTCCGCGTGACTTGAGCTTAGTTCTTAAAAATGTGTTATTCTGTTAATTATTTTATATGTATGGTTCTCATGAATTAATTATGTGTACCAAGTTGTAAGTGTTAAACGTCTTGCTTACACAATTTAATTTCTCAGCAATTTTTCTTTTGTTCTTTTGATTGCTTATACAACAAAAATTCATTTATGTTTAAATAACTTGTTTTTATTTTCATAGTCTTTCATTTATATACAACTTATAGAATAGCTTGGAAACCCTTATTTATTATTATGTTTCAAAATAATTAAAAACCATTACAGCAAATATCTTTCATTTGTTTACTAGTGATAGAGTGTGGTAACACTAGCATTTCCGTCCACACAATGTTAAGGTCACACTCAGAAGCTGCAAATTTCGAATTTCGACGGTCGCAATGAGTGGAGCTCTCGGAGATGTGGTGTCCGAATACCTGGAGCGCGGCCCAGTGCTCGTGGTGGCGGACCTCCTTAGCCTGATAACGGTCTCGTCCTGCCTGGTGATCAAGGTGCCGCAGATAAACACGATACGGGCGAGCGAGTCCTCGAAAGGTGAGCATCGCCCACACAACATCTGCAACCTATCCTCCCACTCATATGATACGGATTTGTGAATTAGGCATCAGTGTTTTGGGACTGTGCCTGGAGCTGTTCAGCTATACGGTGATGCTGTCGTACAACTACACCAGTGGCTACGACTTCCTCTCGTACATGGAGTATCCTGTTTTGCTGCTGCAGGAGTACGCACTGATTTTCTATGCCTTCAAGTACCAGGATCTGCTGGGCAAGAGGACGCAAGTGGTGGCCATACTGTATAGTATAGTGGCCACTCTCATATACCTGAAGCTCTTTCCCATTATCATCCTTAAGTTCCTGGTGGTGAGTAAGGCTGCATTGATATCACCTGGTGACTGATTAGGCGGGCATTCTTGCCCAGATAACGACTTCGGCGCAGTTCAAACCCGTTCCCCGCTCTCTTTTCCAATTAACTAATTATGCTTCCGGGCAAACGGGTTTGGTTTGATTTGTTATTTGTTTTAGTTTGAAAGGGCGGTGCTCTTAACTGGGCAGCATCTTCGCTCAAGGTCACCGATGTTTGTTGTATAATATTTGAGCGGCTATTAATACTTTTAGTGCTCGGGCAATTAATATATATCTTGAAATTTATTTAAATGTTTGATATCCCGTCAGCCTTTCTGCACTCCCATTGGGGCCACGAGTAAGGTGCTCCAGCTGCTGGCTATTTTGAGGACCAAAGATGCCAGCTCCGTCAGTAGAACCACATGGGCACTCTCCGCCTTTACAAACTTGAGTGAGATCACATCTTACATTCCTTCACTTGTGTCATCAATTAACACATATATGTATCTCTTACAGCTCGAATCTACACGGTGTTCTTCCAATCGCACGATTGGATGTTGCTATCAAACTTCCTGATTTCGACGTTCCTTAGCGCCTCCGTTTTCACCGCCGCTTGCGTCTACAAGAAGAAGGCCAAGGCGGAGTAATTGGCCAGCCTGATTAGAAGAGCTCAACATAGACAAACACTGCGCTGGCTGGAAATGCTTATCAGTCATTGTTTTAATTCTATTTGCTTATCTGTTTAAATTGATATTACAAATTCTTGTTTGAATCGGTTGTTGTCACTCGTTTAACTGTCCGCGTAGAAAGCCACCACAATTGCACCCACAACTGTTAGAATGGATACTGCATAGATTGCTCTTCGTTGCCAATCGATCTTGGTCTTGGCCGGTCCAGAACCCACAGTTTTGCGCTCCTTGTGCTTGCGCTTCCCAAACTTGGCCTCGAACTTCTCGAGTTCCACGCGGTTTCTTTCTTCCTCGTCGCGACGCTTTTGTTCCAGCTGCAGTTGCTCTGCCGCCTGGACGCGAGTTTGCTCCGCCTTGCAGTTGGAGTCGCAATCCAAGAATGTCTGACCAGCACGGTGTTTGTCACAGGCAATCTCCTGCTTGAGTCGCTTGCATGCGCAGAAAATGCGAACCTTCTTGCGGCACAACTCGGGATTTGGGCACTTGCCTGTGTGGCAGATGGCTGTGCAGCGATGTCCGCAAGGATACTGAAAAAAAAGTAAATCACTATATGGCTTGATCGAAAGTGTATCTCATAGCACTTACATTCTTCAAGCATCGGTTACCGCAGCTCCGTAGCTTTTCTCTTCGCTCGATGATCTCCTGGACCGATCCCGTTTCATCATAATACTCGTTGCACTTGTAAACCAACTGGTTGAGTCCACAGTGACACTTGGTCTTAATCACAAAGTTGCAGGGCGCACAGGGCGGCGGATGACATCCTTTGGGACAGGCGTGAATACATCCGCTGGGTCGGGGAACGATGCAACCCTCCTCGCAGTTGGCACAGCCAGTTTGCGCAGCCATATCCTGGGGAAGCGGTACGGAATGGCAAACCAATGGACACTTGTGATTGCCGCACTTAAGCTGACGTGCACACATTCGCTGGCAGGAAGTGGGTTTGGAGTTCCAGCATGGCCAAGTGGCAACCTCATGACCTCCGATACAGGTGACAACGACGCCTTCCTCACATCGTGGATGGGGCAATGCCTTATACTCATACTGTAAAACAAATTGTGGAGTTTTAATATTAAGATGGGTGCGTTTTGTGATTATAGATACCTTTTTGGCCTGTGGCCTAGCCTCTTTGGGTTTATTAACTCTAACAGCCTCGTGGCATCGTGCTTTACAGATGTGTCCACACTTGCTGGTGTCATTGGGCAGACCGCACACTTGGCCACATGGAGGACACTCACCCTTGTGACAACGATGCTTAATGGCATGGTGACATTTGGGTGTTATGCTGCAAGGAGTGAGATTAAAAATGTGTCATTATACACTGCGAATGAAATACGAACCGACAGAGTTCCAAGCAGACAATGCGTGCACTTCTTTCCCTGCCACAAGGAACACTTTTTTTGGTTTTCCCACAGCGACAGTTAATCTGGGATTCCAGTTTACAAGGATAGCAAGGTCCGTTGTGGCACACGGACTGACATTTGTGCTTGTTGCAGCTCAGCTGCTTGCCACAAATCTTTTCGCACGGCGGGCACTGGTCCCCGCAGCACTTAAAAAAGAGTTAATGGTTAATTTGGTTATACCTTTCAAATGCTTGCGTGCTATTATACCTTTCTATTGCAGGCATGCTTGCCGCAATCACGCATTTGCTTGCATTTGGTCTCGCATGCAAACTCTTTGGAGCAGGGCAACTCCTTTTCGTGCAGACCACAACGACACTTCTTTTTGGTTCTTATTGGGCACTGTAAGAAACATATTTCATTAGAGAATAGATTTGCTTAGCTGGTGACTATCTTACGGAAATGCAAGGTCCACGATGACAACGCTGGGTGCAAGTGTGCTGGCCACAGGACAAAAGTTTTTGGCACGTATCGCCACAGGTTTCCTCTGCTTCATTACAGGGTCTTACCTGGGTCTACAGAATTCGGTGATCATGAATAAATATAAACTTGTATATAAATATAGCACATACATTCTTGCCACATGGGCAACTCCTGACTTGCAAAGGACACTCTCCATCGCCGCAGGGTCCTGCGTGACACACCTTCTCGCAAATGTGCAAACCACAAGCAAACGGAGCTCCACAAACCTGAAATAAATTTAAAGTTGTTATATGCTATAGCTTCAAAAGGCTTTTCTTACGTTTTGACACTTCCATTTGCGATCGGAGCAGTTGACCATCTTCGACTCCCGCTGGCACTCGCAAGGTTGTAAGCTTTTGCTGGTGCAGGGAGGACACTTTCCTGGCTGATGACACACCTGATTACACTTGTGCTTGCCGCAGGCCAGAAGTTCCTTGCACTGGAAAATCATTTTTTATGTATGGTTGTCAGAAACCACTTCTTGAAACGTTATGACTTACAGTCTGCTGACACCTCCACTGCTTGTCAATGCACCTCACGGACCTAGGACTGGATTTACCACACAGACACGAGACCTGCGCCTGCTGCGCACAAGGAGGACATGGCCCCGGATGACATAGCAGCTTGCAGTCGTGCCCACACTTTGGTTGCAACAGCTTCCCGCAGTGCTCTCCGCATGAGTGGGGCACAAGGAAGGGCTGGTTCTCCGGGTTCACCTCCTTGCCGCAGAAGCAGTTGTACTGCGTGGGCTTATCGGCCGGTTGGTAGTCCCTGCGGCACTGGGGACAGCACCAGTGCAGGGATTTCTGTCGCTTGGGCGGCACAAATTCGCCCAGATGATTGTAGTGGCCCTGGCCGTTCTGCTGCTCCGCCGCCTTCACCTTCATCTGCATCATGCTGTCGTTGGCCCACCGTTGGATGCACTTCAAGTGAAAGAAGCAGTAACAGCTCTCGCAGGACCAAATGGCCTCCACCCGCCGGATGCTTCCGATGCAAATGAGACAGGTTGCCGCTCCCGAGTGGAGAGTGTTTTCCAGGAACGTAGTGGTGCGTGCGGCATCCTTGGAGCTTCCTGCGTTGTCCGTCGGTATGTAGTTCTTGTATAGGAGTTCTGAAAAGATAAAGCACAAAAGTGGATGGTTTTCGAATGACACGTCACGAGCATCGTTTGATTTACCCAAAATGTGATTCTCATCCAGTTCGCCTTCATCCTCGGAGCTGGAAGCGTAGGTGTCCACCAGTTTTTGGGCGGCAGCCAAATTTTTAGCTTGCGCTTTATTAAACTTTTCCATTTTTAAGCCGGCGTTTTTGTCTATCAACTGGGAATAAATTCCTGGGGGTAGAACCAGGGATGGCGCGTTCAGTGATAACAGCAATTAGGGGATCTAGTTCCGAAAGGTACACATTTGTGTGAGCTTTCAGTTTCCAATTGGGAATTACATTTAATACAAAAAAAAAATACATACATACATATTAATACCTAAATAATTAAACATCCACTCTGCATATTTTATTGCATTCAATAACTTGGACCAATATTTTTATGTTTACCGTCAGATATCTGATGTGGCAGCCCTGGTAATCGATGTTAAACATCTGTTTGTGAGTGCGACACCCTGGAACAGCTTTCACATCATTTGCAACAAAATAAAATAGAGAAAATTAAATATATCCAGACATACCGACTACGATCCGATCCAAGATGAGTTTCCTAAATTACGTGTTTGGCCCCAACCTCTACATGGAGTACCGCGGTGTGCCGGAGCCGCAGCGCAAGATGTACGAGGCAGGTGCCGTGGAAAAGTTCGGGGAGCAGATTCTATCGACGGTAAGTGCCCTGCGATCCCATGGGGAAGAAACTGGAGCATATGGTAATGTGGAAAATCGACAATCTCCGTTGCAGCTATCGGTTATGTGGTCCGTGGGCTATTACACTTCGCCGCTGCTCGTCACATTCCTCTACCGACGAGGTTACCTGGTAACCGATTCCATGCCAACGCTGGCCAAGATCACCACCAGCGTGGGCATCATCGTCATTCTATCGCTGGTGATGCGCGGCCTGGGGCGCAAGCAGTCACGCTCCTACTCCAACATGATTAAGGCCCTCGTCCGGGCAAAGGCTGCCAAGGCACCGGGAGATGCCAACAGCGAGCTGCGTCGCTTCGACATCGAGTTCAACGCCTGGCCGGTGGACTTTGATGTGAAGGCTCTAACCGGGTGAGTGGGCTACGCCTTTGAAGTGTGCCAGAATAACAACATCTTCGTTTTCAGTGACACCAAAAAGCCGGCGGTCACGGCCAAAAGGAGGGAGCCCATCCAGCTGGCGACACTGCCCTGTGAGGCCATCGCCTACCTGGCCATAAACACCTTTGGGCTCTCCATGATCTATCCGGGTTCGGTCAAGCTGCTCCAGAAACTCATGAGTAAGGAAGATATACATATGAAGCTGACCGAAATGTTATTAAATTGCAATCCGATAAGTCTCATTCGCAGAATTATTAGTCATACTTTAGTTATTCCGAATTATATGCTGTGTAGTCTTCAAAAACTTATCTGAATAACTAGCTTAAATATGATTTTGCCAGAAAGACTCCTACATATACTGATACTAAATATTTTGCAGGACCCATGCTGATCTCAGGACGCGCCAAGCTCATCGAGGATGACAACGGCATCCGCTACAAGGTTAAGACCATTGACTCGAACGAAATCGATACGTTGTTCATTGACAATCGCCCAAACAACGTGGGAAATGGCAAGACTCTAGTCATTTGCTCCGAGGGCAACGCCGGCTTCTATGAAGTGGGCATCATGGCCACCCCAGTGGCCTTAAAGTATTCCGTTCTGGGCTGGAATCATCCCGGATTCGCCGGCAGCACAGGCACTCCTCATCCGCACCAGGACAAGAACGCCATCGATGCCGTGGTGCAGTTTGCCATCAATAATCTTGGGTTCGCCGTAGAGGATATCATTTTGTATGGCTGGAGCATTGGTGGCTTCAGTACACTGTACGCTGCCTCTGTGTATCCGGAAGTCAAGGGAGTGGTGCTTGACGCCACCTTCGACGATGTGCTCTACTTGGCCGTTCCTCGCATGCCAGCTGCACTGGCGGGCATTGTCAAGGTAGCCATTCGTAACTACTGTAATTTGAACAATGCCGAACTGGCAAACGAGTTCAATGGACCCATATCCTTCATTCGCCGCACTGAGGATGAGATCATTGCAGAGTGAGTGATAAGTTTGGCATTTACGAAGAGGACTTTCTTAAAACGAAACCCATTGATTTCCCCTAGGGACAACCACATTGACACAAATCGCGGCAATTTCTTGGTCTTGTCAGTGCTCAAGCACCGGTATCCCAACATTTTTGGGGCTTCCCAGTTGAACAAGGCCAAGGGGCTGCTGTCCAAGCCCCTGGAACCATACAGTATCCCCGTCGCCGACGAGAAGCTGTGCATGTCGCGCCTGATCACCTACGCCTCCGACGAGGGCAAGTCTTTCCCCATGAACATTGGAGCAGATTACTCGGAGGAGGTGCGCAATCTCATGGCTGTGTTCTTGGTGGGTTTATTCGGCAGTTTAAATGGTCTATATATCTAATACTGTGCACCTTTCAGCTGCGCAAGCATTTACGTGACTACAACTCGACGCACTGCACCCAGCTGCCCGGGGAGTTCTTTACCATGCCGTGGGACATACCCACTGAGCAGGGATTTGTGTTCACCTAAGCTCATTCCGCAGGTGACCCACGGCCGTATGCTTAGATTTAGTGAAATGGTTTTTAGTAATTTTTGCCTTCTGACTGCTTATTAAATTATTCTAACTGGGAACAGCCGGGTAGCTGGTGTCTGAACTGGTGTGAAATTATATACAAAATAAATGTCACAAGCTAAACTAGACGCGTCGTCTTTTGGTTAGTTTCTATTTCACGGTACAGCTAAAATTGGAGGGGAGGGGCAGTTCAACACTTAGTTCCTACGAGTTCTTCTTTGATCCACCGAAGCCGGAGAAGCCCATGATGGCGGCCATGTCGTCGGTCATGCCGCCGGACTCGAAGTCCGTGTCCTCGGCCTTGCGCTTCCGCTCTTTCCGCTTCTCCTTGCGGTGTTCCTTGTAGCGATCCTCCTCCTCTTTGGCCTCTCGCAGGCGGCGCTCGAGCTCGTAGTCCTTCTGCTTCTCCTCCATCTTCTTCTTGTTCTGCTGGAAGCGCTCCTTCACCTGGTCGACGGTGCTCCGCTCCACCTTCATGGACATGCCCAGATTGCGCTGGTGCTTCTTGCCATTGATGTGGTCCAGGAAGTTGATGGAGTCCTTGACCACGCAGTCGCAAACGTTGCAGTAATAGCCACCGGATTGCGAGGTGGGTGTGTTCTTGTTGATGACAACGCTCTTGCCCAGCTTGCTGTCCAGGTCCACCTTGTAGTCTCGTCGCTTGAGGTTCTCCCGCTGTACGGGTTCTGGTGAAAAACGAAAAGCCTTGTATTATGAGTGTCATCCAGTAAATTTATCAACTGACCTTCTTCCTTGGGTGCCACCTGGTTGAGCAGCCGCTCCGCCGCCAGCTTCTCGTACTCGTTCTTGTCCCATTTCCTTCGGTGGTCATCAGGTCGCATCGTCATGGTTGCGCTGGGATGTCAATTGCTCTATAATCTATTGGGTAAAAGTAAGGCAATGAAAATTTGTAAATATTTTTGTTAGCGATGCGGCGGTTTGCGTCCGAGCTGAGATTTTGGTCGGGGATGACAACCTGATATTTTTTTTAAATGTTATCGATAGATCCAGAAGGCAGATGTGAAGCAGAAGCAGTTGTTAATTTTTAATTTAAAAAATTATATTTATTGTTTAAATTAAAGCTTATTTCGGAATCTGTATACAAAAAAAAGTAACTAATTTTAGATTTCGACGATAACCACAGGTAGATGAAGATATCGATGTGCGATAACTATTGATTTTTCGTATACAGCAGTTAGGAAAAACGGTAGGTTTGCAATAAATACCGTAAAATCTGGGAAATTATTGTATCTTAAAGTTTCAAAGCCGAAAAATGGGTGCCGCTTTCTTTCCCGTGCTGTTTTTCACCGCCTTGTGGGGCGGTGTAGGCATCGCCATGCCCATAATGACACCCAAAGGACCTCACCAGAATCTCATCCGATGCATCCTGATGCTCACCGCCGCCTGCTGCTGGCTCTTCTGGCTATGTTGCTACATGGCCCAAATGAATCCCTTGATCGGGCCCAAACTGAAGCGCGATGTGGTGGCCATGATTGGAAGGTCCTGGAACAACCCAATTGTGGCTGGTTAGGAAAATTGAGTGACTGCTAACTAAATTATTCCGCAATAATCTCCACTTTAGCTGTTTGTATTACGTTGTAAATAAGAAGTGAAAATATCAAGTGTTCTGTTAACTTTGAATTGTTTAACTATCAGATATCCAAAAATATATTCAGTGTTTAGATTGCGTTGTAAATAAAATCTATGAACATCAACTAGTACATCTTCTGAAAATAATTATTGTTTCAAACCTAATATTCTTTCTACCAAAATAAATTGTAAAAATGAGAATTTAAAAAGGTCTAATAAATTGAATAATTTAAATTAAATTAACATTCTAAAATGAATTAATGGCTAGCAAACAGTTATGCTGAATAAATTTCAAAAACAAGAAAGTATTTTGACATTCCAAACCAAAAGACAACCAACTTTTCCTTTCTGTTTGCACATATTTATATTTTAATTTTCTTTATAACTACTGCAGTAGCTGGTCCACAATAGAAATGCCTTCCTTGTCCATTTGAATAACAGAAGAATAACGATACTTTTGCTGATAAGCGGAGAGCGAAGAGAAAGAGTGGAGAGAGAGAGCCCATCTTCTTTTCTCTTTTCTTTTCTTCTCTTGTCTTCTGGGGGCCAACACCACCGAGATTTGTAACCACCGTCTTCAGTTTACCTTCAGTCACGGGCGCGATCAGTTGGCTTTTCCGATTCGTGTGGTTTTGCAGTGTCCATGGAAGAAAATACCGTGAATTCCCGAATCAATAGGAATTAGTCGCATGCAAAATAATCCAAACTGTGCAGCATTTGTGATTGAATTCAAGTGCAAATCGATCGCAAGAAGTGATTCTTAATTCCCAAATGGAAACCGCCTTCTACAGCGGTGGACGATAATTGAGTGAAGCAAAACCTGGCAGGTGAGCTAGTTAGGAGTTTACAACTTAATTTGCAAGAAAGGTGCAGGAGCATTCCGGAATCTTCGGACGCTCCCTAAGCCGCGACTTGGGCCATAAACTAGTTAGGCATGCCATAAAGCACCGGGTGTGCAGAAGGTCCGAAACTGGTTACATTACCAACAGCGTAAGATGACTAAAAAGCCTGGCCGAGCACAGTAATCGCGCACAAACGAGCTGGCAAAGCAACAAAATTATGGATGTTAAAACGAAAAAAATAGCAATAAAAAAAGAACCAGTCTGTAATAAAAGAAATTAGAAATTAAGACGCCGCCAGCCACCCGAAAAAAGGGCGGCACGAAGCAAAGAGCATTCCTCCAAGGCAGCCATTCCGAAACCAACTGGCACTGGCACCAATAAAAGCGTTGAGAATGTCTTAAAAAGGTGGACAGGTGATCGTCCAAAGAGCTCGAAAAAAACAAAAGGCCCGGAGATCGCTTTGTTGCCTCCTCGCGACGCGATTCTTCTTGGTGTCGCTTTATATGTCGCTAACCGCGCAATTACCACGTTCATGAACTGGGCCAATCGACAGTTCACCGCTCACTGTTCACCGTGCTCGGTTCACTTCGCTCTTGGCTATCTCCCATTTTCCCCCCGGCCATTCCGGAGCCGGACCCGTTGCACTCCGCTTGGGAGCCACGACATCGGAGATGGCGCACCGCTGGAGTAAACTCCATTATCATTCGATCCCACTAACCGCTATAAGATGAGTGGGTCGCCCATTATGTCGGCGGATTGTTATGGATAGAAGCGGTTGCATCGATAGGAACATAGTATATCGGAATTATGGGGCATCTTCGGGGGTTTAAACAAGCTATAACTAAGAACTTGGTCAAAAGAAGAGGTAGCTATCCATGTCTATCCAAATTATTGCAAAAATTACATACATTACATTACATTGATGGTTGTAACTATATCAGCATCATAAATCTTTAAAAATAATTCTAATATGGAAGAGAAATGACATTTCATCATAGGATCAGTTGATCCTAGAAGAAGAAACATGTGCCTATTATAAAACATGTAAAACATATATACTGCCTTTTTTATATTCATGTATATATTCTTTGATAGCATAGAGGGAATGTTCGTGACTGATCTACTTGTTTAGTTCGCCCCCTTTTCTATTTTACAACGGCATTTAAATATTTCTAAACAATTAAGTTTTTATGAGCCTAGCCCCGGGTGCTATTATCCTGACCGCAGCTGTGCCCATTAGAGATATGAGCGTTTTGCATGCGCCTATCTATGTATGTCGTTGCGGAAATTGATTTTTAGTCGCAGTTAAGATCTCAGCCGTTTAAAAAATAAAGCGGCAAAAAGACAGGAAGAGGCTGTGGCTCTCTTCTTCTGCACTTTTTTTTTTTTGACCCAATTCGGGGCGGGGCACCCAGTAATAGCCGACCACTGACGCAAATGCCCCAACGATCCAAACTGACTCATTGATAAGTGCAGCCGGAGAAAGTGCCAAGTGAGCAGAGCCACTGACTCAGCACGAGACACTCGGATGGGGATGCGGACTGGGACAAGGCTGTCTCGACAGGTTGCCAAATCCACTTCCAAATCCCAGCCAGCAGACGAATCCGAATCCAAGACCTCATCCTAGACGCATAAACACACCCATATCTTTCGCTCTTTCGTTTTATTTTTCTGTCCAACTGTCAGCGAGGCATTTGCAGTGTTTCTCCCATTATTTTAACCACATTTTCGTGCTTCTTTTTCTATTTTGACAATTTTCACCTCATATTAGTTTCACTGAGGCAATGAAAATTTTCATGTTTTTTCGTCAGTCGGAAGTGGATCAAACGACAGACGAAATAGAAATGCGCAAAACCAGATTGAGATTGAAAAATTATGTACATTTTTACGAGCATTTCTCGGGTGTGAGTGCTGGTTTCGGTTTATTTTGATTTCGTTTTCGTTGTCTCGACACTCAAATTATTCATTTACGAGTTAATGAAACACTTTCGCTCGTTAAGAGCCGGTCAAGTCAGAGGCCGAATCTCGGAGATCTGAGATCTGTGCTCTTAAGATCTCAGGTTAATTCGCCGCCTCCACAAAAAAAAAAGACTTTTTGTCTTATCTCAGATTCTCCGCTCTTCTGCGGCAGCGAATGATTCTGCGTGGAGAATCACAAATTGGTCAAGAAACGGGGGGCTCATCATGAAGATATATCGCGACTGGCCCAAATTGGCAGTACCGACGACTGATCATCCGTGCCGCACGATTCTTCTGCGCGACGCCAAATGCCAAATGACAGAAGAATCCGAAGACTGGCCATCAGATTGATCTCCGTCTGGCTCTCCAACTGACTTGGCCTGGCCAGCAGTTCGTGCCGGGCCGGAATAGAAATAGAACATAACGCTAAGCTAAGCTGCGGCTAAATTGCATTCAAATGATGTAAAATCGCCTCTAATGGGACGATCTTTTGTTTCGCCTGCCAAGAGGAAAGCGACCTCAAATGCAAGAGTTCGTTGCGGTGAAGCGAACAGAGCACTCCGCTGCACTGTAAGAAAAACATATTCATTTACTGTAACTGAAATAACGAAAGTCACATTTTATTTGATATATAATTGATATATGATATATACTACATTGCATTCCCACTAACGGCGTAATGGGTATCTGATAGTTACAACATCCACCACCAATACACAAATATATCTAAAAACATTCTTAATTAAGCTCGTCTTTCATTTTATATTTATCTTGGTTGCTTTAGGTATCAAGTAAGTGTCAAAAAGAACTTAGTTATAGCACGATCAATGTCGTAGGCTATCCAGTGACCTTCAAGCATATATTTTCCCTCCGGAAAGGGAAGTATTTTGGTGAGCTTATAATTTAGACTATGATATGGCATCTTATCCAGCACAATATCATGCTGAAATAAATATAATATAAATATTTACCTACTGAATTTTAAGGTATACATACGTCAAAGGGACAAGAGTGGTTTGTGTTAGAATAGTCCTTGAACCAACTGTAAAAGTAAGAGGCAACCGGATTGGGATTCGGCGAGTTTAGGAATCTGCACGCGTCTAAAGTCATATTGTAGAGAAATGGCTTGTAGCCATTCAAACGTTTATAGAGACCAAATCGTACCTAAATTAAAGAATAGTAACTTAATATAATAGCTTAAATATATTTAATTCGTCATACCTTAATTTTGGTTATGGGCGTTCTTAGGAGGTTAACTTTAATGGATACATATTTGTATGTTCGGTTAACAGATTTCAGGAAACAATATTCAAATAAGGCGAAGTCCTTATCCAGGGACTCGCAGTGAAGGTTTGTAAATTCCACTACAGAATAAACCTAAAAGTAACTTTTTTATTATGGGTTTTCAGTAAAACAGTAAAACAAACCTCTGTGAAATAATTTGTAAGCAAAATCAAAGAGGCGACGAACAAATTCAGCTTTATTGCCATTATATCCTTTTGGTGTATGTATTTAATTGGCTAATTAAAAGAAAAAAAAAAAAACAATTTAATTATAAACAAAACATGTAATTATATTTGTGCAGTTTTACACAGTAGAAAATTCTTCTACTCGTTTCTAATTTACAATACTTTATTGTTTCTTCCTCTCTGTTTCCTTTTGTACCGCACTTTTTTGAATAGATAAATTTTTAGTATTAGTTCAGCACTATTATTCTTTACATTGACAATCTACTCATATAACCTTTATATCGGAAACAGTTTATAATTTTAAATATACGACCAAATCGGCATTAAGCACTGAAGTGACTAAGTAATATCTTGCTGTTGGTTAAAATATTGATGTATCCATTAAAAACGATTCAAATTAGTTTAATTAAAAGAGTCAGTACTATTCAAAATCGGTATGGTTTAATCGAAAAAATTACGGTCATTAAAATTGACTATGTTTTAATTATGTACTGAAAATATTGTGGGCCTGTTAACATATTTTAAGAAAATTTAAAAAGACTCATGTCAAAAGCTCCGATTGAATTGGATGAGCCTAATAAACAGATAAATAAATTTAAAAATCAGCACAAAAACTAACAAGTCTAACACCACTAATTTATTTTTCTACGTGTTTGGGATAGATAGAAGGTCTTTCCACGCAGACGAATTAAAAGTGGAATGAAAAATATGAGTCCGCTGCAAGTTCTAGTGGGTACGGATCGGATAGATTGAGTACGGGCATGGGTTGCTCTGGCGAGGAGGAGCAGGAGTGGTTCCCCACTGGATGTGCGTGCCTCGCAAGCTAATCGTGGCACTAATTGCTGTTTGGGGTTTTTATCCACACAGTGCGTCTTGCATACATCAATTGTTGACATTTGCGTTTAGACACGGGCTCTCGGCCACAAGCCAAATATAGTTATTCAGTACAAATTTTACACATGAATGAATAGGAACAAAATCCAATACATTGGTTGACCATCATCGGTGGGCAATGCTTTGTATTGTAATGTATTTGTTGTTATAAAGCTACCATACGATTTCCTATATATATATATTCTCGATTTGGATCGCTAGCCGAGTCGGTCTGGCCATGACCGTCTGTCCGTCCGCCTATCCGTCTGTATGAACGTTGTGATCTCAGGCCTATAAAAGCTTGATGGTTGAGATTTTTTTCCATTTTTTCCATTTAATTTTAACAGCTTGTGTGTAAATTTCAATCGATATGCTAAACCAATCTTTAATTCCTCGTTTGCACTCCCACTAGCTGAGTAACGAGTATCTGATAGTCGAGTAATCGATTACAGTGCTCTTTATTTGTGTGTTGTGTTTGTTATCCATGTAACAGTTGTAAAAAGATAGTGATATGTAACACAGACCACCAATACACAAAATATAAATAAATTCTTAATTAAACTGTTCTTCAAGTTTATGATTCATTACTTGCATTCCAATTATAATGTTATAAATGTTGATTGCTTATATTATCAAGTAAGTGTCCAATAGAACTTAGTTATAGCTCGATTAATGTCGTAGGCTATCCAGTGCATTTCAATCATATATTTTCCTTCCGGAAAGGGCAGTATTTTGGTAATCTTATTGTTTATATTATCATACGGCATCTTATCCAGCACAATATCATGCTGAAATAAATATAATATGAATATTTACTTAATGAATTTCAAGGTATACTTACGTCATAGGGACAAGAGTGGTTTGTGTTAGAATAGTCCTTGAACCAACTGTAAAAGTAAAGGGCAACCGGATTGGGATTCGGCGAGTTTAGGAATCTGCACGCGTCTAAAGTCATATTGTAGAGAAAGGGCTTATAGCCATTCAAACGTTTATAGAGACCTAAACGCACCTGAATTAAATAATATAAACTTATTTATTTGGCTTAAAATATAATTAGATATATGTTAATTATACCTTTACTTTGCTCACGGGTATCTTTAGGAGTTTAACTTTTACGGAAACGTATTTGTATGTTCGGTTTTCAGATTTCAGGAAACAATATTCAAATAAGGCGAAGTCCTTATCCAGAGATTCGCAGTGTATGTTTGTAAATTCCACTACAGAATAAACCTAAAAGTAAATTTTTTATTATGGGTTTTCAGTAAAACAGTAAAACAAACCTCTGTGAAATAATTTGTAAGCAAAATCAGAGAGGCGAAGAAGAAATTTAGCTTGATTGCCATTATATCCTTTTGGTATATATATTAAACTGGCTTATAAACTTGAACTACACTTTATCTTTATACAAATAATGCAATTACGACTGGAATAATGCAGTTATTCTTTGATAAACTGTTTAAATTGTTACATCCACGACCACATCGGCATTATGACAGCGTGAAAATAGAGCTTGTTAGTGAGTAATTTTTGGCTGTATCCATTAAAAGCGTTCCAAATTAGCTAGCCAACATTCATCAATTAGAAAAGAACACTATTCAAAATCAATTTGGTCTTATCGATAAATATACAGTCCATCAAATTGTTTATAAATTACCTAAATTATGCTTCAACATATTGACTATAATATTGATAGTCAGCACAACTAAACTTATATTTCAACGATACTAATTTATTATTCATTGGTAAAAATCCGTATCCAGAAGAAGTTCCTATTTTGGATTCGTGCTAGAATCACTTCCTGCTAATTGGGATCGGAAATGAAATGATTTCGACTGAATCATTCAGATCAATGAATCGCTAACGAATTCACCCGCTACATTGTTGCCAGAGTTCCCATCTTGACCAACAAGTCACACATCCGGCATTTAGCACTGTTGTTAATACTGTTACCTCAGCCTAACGGTGCTGGCCACCTGACTTGACACTTTTCACCTTCGATGGGCCGCCCTGTACAGTCGGCCCTAGAGTGAGCAAAGTTCTGCATTTAGTGAGTAATCAAGTTTCCGAATAATTCTCGCTGACATGTGAGAATAAGTAAAACCTGGCGGATTTGTTGGTTTTTAATTAGTTTGGTCGGCGGTTAAAGCGTAGCGGTGCATGCTTTTAATGACTATTCCCAACACTCTTCACAACTCCGCTCTTTTCATGTTATAATATATTTGTGTTCTTTTCGTTCTTGTCAACTTTTCCCCTCCGTTTGTCGCAGAAATGAAGTGCACTCTTAGTTCCGCAATGCTTGGGCACTGAGTGCCATACTTTGTATCCAAGCCGTGTGGTTCTGAGCACCCAAAGAGTACCCACTCCATCACATAGATATGTATGTATGTGGTGTTTCCTAGCCCCATCTCTATGAAGTGGTCATGCTCCAGTAAGAGCCTGGTAGTTGGCGCCGTTAGAGCGATTACGAAACTGCAAACGCTGCACGGATTGCTTTCAACGCATACTCGTACATATTCATTCCTTAATGGCCATAAACATTTTAATTAATTTATCATACAATTAGCGGCAACGTTACTTTGTTCGGAAATGCAGTGGGTTCACCAAGAAACATTTGGTAT
Source organism: Drosophila simulans (assembly GCF_016746395.2). Taxonomy (NCBI): domain Eukaryota; kingdom Metazoa; phylum Arthropoda; class Insecta; order Diptera; family Drosophilidae; genus Drosophila; species Drosophila simulans. The sequence goes on from NC_052522.2 coordinate 4,219,408, forward strand.
TAGACGGAGTTCTTGTCAAGAAAAAGAAGCCATAATCCAAATAGTTAAACTCAGCTTTGGTTTATATATATCTTAAAGATATTATTTTAAAATATTTTCATGTTCAGTTTGTGTTTGTTTTAGTTTTTTTTACCTATTACCAAGCTCTTTCCTACATCTTCTTTGTTATTTTTAGCGAATTTCTACTGTATCTTCCTTTCTGTTTACATTAGACTAGTTGTACGAATTTTTGCTTGGGAAAGGAAAGCGCCACAGAAGATTGCATAAATTTGCACACTGCCCAGCTGTAATTGAGCCATCAATTATGACATATGGCTAGCGGTTTTCGAACCGCCATAATGATGCTGCCAAATTGGCAATCACTTTCCAAAGTCGAACAAAAGTCGCTGGTTTGATAAATAATCAAAACGACTGCATTGTTCGGATGATTCAACGAGCAGCTCCTCTAGTTTTCGATGCGCTCGAAATGGACTTTCCATTTCACCGTCGTTTTCCGATAAGCATCCATTGACATCGATGCCTCACCTGTGAAAAAAAATTTAATAAAATAACACCGCCACCCCCCTTCTTCCATGTCACAGCAGCAGCACCTGTCACATTTCACTTTCTTCGACACTTTGTCGGCGAGAGACTTTTATGATTGAAAGTGGCTGGGAATCTTAATCTGGCCGAAAATCGAGTCGCATTTGCCCAGATATCGGCCGCAATGGGTTAAACGTGCCAACGGGTTAATGGCCGACTTCCGTTAGACATTTTGCAGCTATGTACATATATATGTAGCTACCTGCAAACCGACAACTGCCTGATTTTCCAGATCAAATTCTCATCAATCATTCTTTGACGCTTTTTCGTCCAGCAATTTCTCCGGCAGTGAAAATCGGCTAATGCGAGAAATTTAATCAACTTATGCGTGGCCGGCGACGTCTTAATACTTAATGCCTAAATCGAAATAAAAAACCAAAAAAAAAAAAAACAGTCAAGTGAGTGTGTGTGCTAGCAATATTTTTGTTTTATTTCTGTATTTTCGTTAACATTTTTACGCCGCTCAGACGCAAGCCAATTTATTCTTTCTTTCTCCAAAGCACAGCAACGTGACTACAACTGTGGTCAAGATAGTGTAAACACAAATATATATATCAATATAGGAAATATTAGATTCGATTTTTAAAACAATGGCTAGATGCTTGCTTATCAAAAATATTGCATTAATAAAAATCTGGCTTAGATAATTTGAGGTTGTTTTAGTTTATGATGGAATATGTTCTGAAATATTTATTTATATAATTTGTTCTGGATGTATTCAATCTAAAGTAGCGAATTATAACAAAATTTAACTTGTTAAATATTTTCAACATACGCCTATTGCTTTGCCCGCCATTGTGAGTACGTACTGGGAGACGAGCGCAAGTTACCAGTTTTGGTTTGGGCCATCGCCGGGCTTCACCTCACCACTTCACCACGCCTCCCCGCACCTTCTATTCCCCGTGGCTCCGCGCATGCGCATCTAGGTCAAAAGCTGGTGGCTATGGCTTTGGCCACGGCGATGAGGATGACGACGGCTATGGCGATGGCGATGGCGATGGCGATGGCTCCCCAAGCGTTCTAACTGTTTCGGGTGCAGGGTGACTGGATTCCCCCTGGAGCCCAGCCATATAGACACATTGGAACATGTGTACCTCCATTCTAATTGCAGTGGTTCTTCAATTTGCCTCATTTTCTGCCAGCTTGAGCGCGTTTTTGGCGCTGATTTTATTAGGCAAATGGGTTTCCGTTCCATTTCAATGGGAAGTGGCGGCGATGACAGTGAGATTCCGGGCCATCGTTTACAGTTAATGGGGGTTACCAGGAAAGGAATAAACCGGAAGATTTATGATCTTTTAGAACCACTCACGCGGGCCATAAAACCAATGGTTCAATGGGAGTAATCTGTTTCAAGTTGAAGCCAAGTAAGATAAACATGGCTCATAAGAATACCGAATTAGTTTTTTCCCAGACTTTTTCTAGACCCATTACTATGCCATTTTGCATAATCCCCCATTAGGTTTGTCTTCGATTTCTGATTATCCAACAAAGGGGTTTCTGCCGGCCTGATTACCATTCAAAGTATCGAATTAGTTTCTCCTCGTTGGCCAGAGCCCATCATCAAGGCATTCCGAAAATATAACAGAACTTTTACTTTTGCCAGCTCGAAAAGCTCAGCTCGGGCCACGATCATCCATCCACAGAAGAGACCATCTGTAGCCCGCGGCTTTGCCGCACCGAAAAGACTATTTTTACACACGTTTCACCGCGGCTGAACTTTGCTTTTGATTGCACATGTACAACTAAACCATACATTGTGGCTTCATAACTACCGAGATCTTACATGTGTATATGACGGCGGAACAAGCCATAACCCGGGCCGGCCCCATCGCATCCCATCTTGGATGTGGAGAACTGGTTTCCAACCCACTCCAACGCCAGCCCATCTGCTGTGTACTTAAGCCATTCGGAGTGGGTTCTTTATGCTGGAGCCGGGCTTCCCATGAAGTGAAAATTCCAAATTTGTAGGGCTCAGCCATTGAGCGTATCGGAGTGTCGGGGAGTTCTCTAATTAAATTTTTTGTTTATGCCACGGATAGCTTTCGCTTTTTACGACTGGTCACTGGAGAGCTCTTCACTTTGGTCCGGCGTTCGGTTCAATTAATTATGAAACTTATCTGATACCTTCTTTCATTGAGAAGGTGGAACTTGGCTGGAATTTTTATTAGCATGAGAAATGTCTTCATTTGTTAGGAAAAGCAAGGCGTTCTTAAGGACCGCTGTATTTCTGAACCAGCTTTCTTTGTTCTGGGAAATGTTTTATTATGGGGAGTGTCACATAATTTGTTGCCTTATAAATTTCATCTGATTTTAAAAAAGAATTCTATAGAAATTCCTATGAGACTGCAACCATTTTTCATTGTGTAGAACTACTCCTTTGAATACTTTTGAGTAGTTTGGAAAATGCAAATACAAATCAAACCGGTTAACGGCATGCATATCTCATTGCCATTGTGCGCTGTTCTTTTCCTCTTTTCCCTGGCGAAAAGTGAGAATTTTCGCTTGGCTAATGGACTGGGAAACAGGATTAGCCGGTTCTCCGGCATGCTGGCCCATTAGTGACTCTTTTTCACAGCCTGATCCCGAGCACGGATCACTCAGGCCCACACCAAGTGGACCCGAAAGAAAGCAAAGACCGAAGAACGAAAGTGAAGAAAACTGCTAACAATGGTTTCCCCAAATTTTCTATCTTTTTCAGAACCTGCGACTGGAATTGTAACGGTGGAAAAATGGACACCGTCTATGGGACAAAGAAGTACTTCCAGAGTTTATCCGGCGTGAGTGATATATACAGGGCGCAGACATGTCGGCAAATGGTGAGTAATCCCCAATCGTTTATCACTTGCGGGGCACAAAAGGCTTAACGGTATCAAGTTGATTAGCATTCAGTAGGTCCACGAATAGAATCGGGGCCCCAAATCCCTTTGTCAATAGAGTTGTTACATCAACTCGCGTCGGCCGTATCTTTTTTGTGTTTCTCATACAGAACGCAGCTTGCATATTTATTTATTCATTTGCCTGTTTATTTGGGACCTGGGTCTCGGAATCGAGCTGTTTGCATTCCTCATTCACCAGCAAACTCGAGAGTCTAAAAAAAAGATACATAGGTACGAGTAACTAGCGAGCCAAACTCGACAGCAGAACGTTCTAAAAGGTGAATGACTTTCTCTGGCAGCGAAGAAAGAAATAAGAGGCAGCCAAGAGCCGCAGAAGAGAACGCAGAAGCAAAGAGCCGAGGAGACGGCAATTTGGCCAACTCAGTTTAGTTTAGCACGGGGCCGAACGGAAGGCAAGGGAGCTGCTTCCCGGCCGAAAGAGAGGAACTAAGGGAAATGCCCTGCAGCTAACGAATGTTAAATGGTAATCAAGAAACAATCAAACTTTCCCACAGGCCCCTCGGGGATGTAACTCCCCGAGCAAATGCACCTACAGCCGAGGTCGAGATAATGGCCCATGGGGCTCTGAACATAAGTCATTGATTATTTGTAATTAAGAGGATTTGGATTTGGTTAGGAATGCTGGAAAAATAAAGAACTGTTCTTTTTGGTAGATAATATATGTGAAGCGGAATATAAACAGAAAAATTAAATCAAAAAAATTAAACAAAAAACTCAATTAAAAAACAAACAAGATGGAAATCCCAAATTTAAAATAATTTAAATTTAAAATAAATAATAAAAATTTTAACGTAAAAATGTATTTACAGTTAGCTTAATGCGATTTATATTATCTGCAATTAACAGTTTAAGTCTATATCAATGCCATGTCAGTCAGTCTTTTCAGTATCAATGTCAATGCCAAATCAAAAGACTTAAGCAAAAAACTTGTTTATGGCACTGCTAATAAAATCACTTGAAAAAATCGAACGAGCGTAATGGATAAATAAAGCCAATTGCAAGGGGAATGTGCATATTTAAAGATTAACATTGAAATATTAAACTTTTAGGCCTAAAACAGCTAGTTATATGATTGTAATTGTGCCTAGAATCACACGGAAGTTAGCCAGATTCTGAGAATCTGACCAAGTGCAATGACTTTGTACCAACCCAGGCTAATTAAATGCGTTTTCCCAGCCGTGTTAATGAGATGCATTAACAAATCATGACAAGTGCTCGCCGGCGATAGCGATTCTGACATAACGCTGGGAAAGTTTGAGTGGCAGTTTGGTTTTTGCGGTTCTTGGAGATACCAGCAATTGAGTCCAAAAGGGGGCCGTTAGAGACCAACTTCCGTCATCTAGATTGGGAGTCACGATAGAAAGTGGCCGCAGAAGGGTCGTCGACGAGAAAGTTGTGCGACTTCTGGCGGCTAATTATCGAATTAGTGGCCATCGGGATCGATTCTGGGCTGGCATACTTTGGCAACCTGGTTAAGAACAACTGACATCTTCTTTCGCAGAGCGCGGACTATACATACCAGAACACAGTTGGCCGGAGGTCTCAGCTGGGGGCATACTACCACATGAACAAGCAGCCCTCGTACACCAATGAGCACAGTCTGAACAGTCAGTATGGGTACAATACGTGGGGCATCTGGCGGGATGGCAGGAACATAGCGCCATCCACCTTCTCGGCAAAGACGCACACGCCGTACCCCAAGAATCGATCATTCAGCATTATCCTTACAACGGCTGCATTCATCGTCCTGCTGGCCGTCATCTCAATCGCAGGATTGGCATTCTACTTCAGCTCTATAAAAACCAATCTAGAGGATCGTAAGTATTTGAAATATATAATTGTTAGTAAATATTAAATATTCGGTAACTTTGAACAGCTGTCATGGGCTTTGAGGGCTCCTTCCGCATCGCCAAAGGGGATCTCTTCTCCACTGGTTTGAAGTACAACCACACCACTACCTACAAACAGAAGATCGATTTCTATAAGAGATTCGTGGAGCGTTCCATGATGGACAATGGATTGCAGCCACTGCGCACCGATGTCTGGGGCTTTGGTGACGGTCCACTGATAAAGGTCTCATTCCGCGTATTCCTCGATGTCCGTAAACTGCCGCAGTAAGAAAACATTATTTCCAAATTATTTCCGCCGATTTCATGTTCGTCCTTTTTGTCAGAAACATCCTGAGTGTCGAGGAGTACATCAAGGAGTCTTTGTTCCTGGAAACTTCGGCTGCAAAATCCTTATATCGCTCACTGCGTTTGGACACGGAGTCGGTGGAGATCAAGCGCATAATGGATGAGCAGGTGGTGCGATCTGCAGCGATATTAAAAGAAGCCGTAAGACAAGAGTCCTCTCAAAGTTGTCATCATTGTAAAACCATTCTCTATCCCACAGCAAACGGTGCCCACTAGTCAAACACAACTGGAAAAGCGTCTCATGAAAAAGGGCAGCACACCGGCAACACCTCCAGTTCATCCTAAGCCGAATCCGAATACCACGCCCAAGCCGAAGAATCCTCTGCTGCGCAATCATTCCGCCGACGAAGAGCCCGATATCGATGTGGAGAATGCTCCAGTTATTCAAGGATCTTTCGAGGGTTCCTTCGAGATCACCAAGACGGACGCGGACATAGCCCGGAAGAAGACTCCGCCAACTCGCGCCTACCAAGCCGCTAGTAGCACCTTGCCACCCAAGGCCATTGCGGTTACGCCCTTTTCCTTGAGGGTGAAGCCCAAGAAGCCGAGCATCGAGAAGCTAACAACGGTGCTGCCGCAACAGGTGCCCACCGGAGGTTCTATTAGCTCCACCAGGGCAACCACCAAGGCCACCAAGGCAACTACTACCACGAAGAGAACCACAACTTCCACTACGAGGAAAACTACAACAACGACTACTCCGAAGCCTACAACTACTACTACAACCACGGAGGCCACTACAACTACCACTACCTCAACGACTACAACAACACCCCCACCACCTCCAAGCACCACTAGAGCAACCACCACAAGCACCACCACTTTTACCTATCCCTCCGTGAGCACACCGCCTCCGAATCAAGGGGGATCTCTGCCCAAATTGGATGCCAATCTGTTTACCACGTTCCCCATTCTGGACACTCAACCGTGGAGACCCATGCATCGAGAGGTACCTGAGCTGCTACCCGGACCACCGCCCGCTTTTCCCACAAAAACTCTACCCGGTGGAACCACGCCCACAGTGAACCATATACCGCAGAGGAGAATCGACGAATTTGAACTGCCCTTCATTGCAGACAACCCCACGCCTCCAACAGCTGCTGTGGCTCCAGTGACAGTGGATCCCTATAGTTTGGGTTTCCTCAATCCGGGATTGCGAGTACAAGAGCCAAAACCAAATCTCGGACCACAACCACAGGATCAGGACATGCTGTTTTACCATAATTTCGGCAGTCCGATCTTTATGCCGGGCACCGAGAATATAGAACGCTTGGGAGGAGCTCTGGTGGAACCACATCCTTTGCCTGTTCCTCTCATAGATGATGTTATTATACCACCATTCAAGCCCATCGATGCTACCATGGGAACGGGTGACAAGATACCCTTCAATCTGGACGCCAGCAACGAGAGATTCGAGCATTTGGGTGGAGGAGTTATTGCAAAGAAACCCCAGGAGAAGCTGGAGAAGAAGGAGCAACCATCAAAGAAAGAGCAATTGGAACCACACGTCAAGGAAGCGAATCAGACGGCTCCGGAAAAGAAGAAAATTCAGGCGAATAGGGATCAGAAGCCAGATCAACCAGAGATAACCACTAAAGTGGAAAAGAAACAAGAGAAAGTGGAGGTCACCACCATACCTACAAACGTACCAGTTAAAAGCTCACCCAAGCCAACGAAGTCTCCATCTCTACCCTCGCTAAAACCTACGGATAACTCTGTGTTGGCCGACACCATTGGAGAATTCTTCATGGAGCTGCTTAATCTGCCCAAAGAGGAAAATGCGACTGCGACTAAAAAACCAACAGAGGATGCGATAGAATCCCGCATAGAACCTGAGGAAGAGGAATCCCTGGATACCCTGAAAACCCCTAGTGTAAGCCACTCCAAGCCGAACTTCATGAACCTCAAGGAGATCATTCTGCAGAGGAATACCCCCTCATCGATACTCTCCAACGAAACTTTGGAGGAATCCACAACCACGACGATGCCGACGACAACAACCAGCACCACAACGGAGGAGCCCAGAACCACGAAAAGGAATCGCATTCGAACCACCAGTGAACGGCCCACAATGATGGACGACTCAAACCTATTTCCTTCCCACTCCAAATGGGAGTTTGTCAATAGTTCATCGGCTCAAGGATTTGGACACAACTCGAATATGAGGAAGGTGTTCAATCAGACCCTGCAGGCTTGGGTATCGGAGGACATTGACAAGTCGGAGAACTTGACTTTAAACGATATCAAGACAAGGATCAACAATGCCAGTAACATTCAGGACATCTCCCTGATCTTTGATACGTTGGCCTCCAAGCTGGGCATTACTCCCAGTGTTCCCAATAAGTTTCCTCCGTTTTCGCAAAACAAACTGAAGCAAGCTCCGAAGGAAGATGTCACAAGGAGACCAATACCCAGCTCCACCACCACGGAAATACCATTACTGATTCCGGAATCTCTTCTGCCTGTCGAAAGGGAGCCCTTTATTAAGCCCATGTCTAGTTTTATAGATGATGGCTCCTCGGAAGTCCTGGGAGCGGCTATTCCCGTGATTGGCGAGGCTGAAGTGGAGGTAGTCGATCCACTAAACTACGAGGAGATGCTCAAGATCTCACAGTTCGCTGCCAGCAGTACGGAACCGAGTGTCCATAAGCTGGTGACACTTCTTCCGGTGAGATCCAACTCCGGAATCCGAACCTACAGACCACCAGCCGCGGATGAGGAGACGCAGAGGAGTGCCAGTGCTCCGGCCCCCTTGACTGCACCTGCACCTGCTCCTTCGCCCGGAAAGATTAGCATACGGCGCAAGAGCAACCTCAACCAGAGCCGGAGATTCGGACAACCACCTGCAGAGGCGGTGGTCAAGGGCGGCATTCAGGTGACGGTCAAGAAGTGATCACAGAGCCGGCCAAATAGCCTCATCATGAGATTAGAGGAGAAAGGAGTTCTACCACAGAACACAAGGATGTAGCTTAAACCACTCTATATGTTAGTTATAAGTAGGGAATATAACTTTAGTTAGGTCGATCGTGCATATGACGAAATCTTGTTCGAAAATTGTTACGCGAATGGGAACAATTTTGGAATGACACTTTTGATTATATTGGCGGAAACTGCGACTGCCAGTCCTCAGTATTTAAGACAAATCACACATCACATTCATTGTATAAGCATCGAATCTCTAGTATACGATCCAACGACATTCGAATATTATTTTTTTCAGTTCATTGCGATTCTTATGTTAATGTTAGCTACGCATGTAATGTAATGACTAAGCCCGATCTTTGAATAAATGTGAATAATTTATTACAAGCTATGTCTTTCTTTTCCGATGAAAATGGATGGATAAATTCCTGAATTTCAAGTATTTTACAAATTTCAAATCTCGCGCTCACAATGAACCGCTATCTTAGTATTTTTCGTAGGCCGCAGATACCTGGTCTTATTTTCCGCGCACCTTTTGGTCACACCTGAGCATTGAGGATTTAGGCGTTGTTGTTGTTGTTTCGTCGGTTGTGAATTGAATCAAAATAGAACAAACAAGTGGCTCAACATACTCAAGGAATAGATATAAGTGCAAAGTGATAAGAGGAAGTAGCCCCGCTAATTACCAAGCAGCATACCTTAGTGCAAAATGGGCTGTGCGGAGAGCAAGGACGGCGAGGGGGAGGCGCAAAACAATAGGCCCAAATACCGGTCCTGCACGGACACCTGCTGGCTGGCCATTTACATTATATTCTGGCTGTTTTTGGTAAGAAATGAAAAAGATTTCGCCCTATTTAGAGATGTATACAGCCGAAGTTTGTACCGGGAAAGTGAAAGCTGAGACATTCATCTGCGCAGCGCGTCTGTCTGCTTCGCAGTGTGTGTGAGCGGTTTTTGCGGGCGGAAAGCGGCTACTTGTTACTTGAAAATGTCTCATTCATGTCGTCATCGCTGAATAGCTCATGTGCGGAATTGTTAATTCCTCTAATGAATGCGATGATTTAACAGTCAGGGTTTGTCCGACATTGTGTAAGCCCACATATATGTAAATCCCTTGCGAAGCGAATCGATAACCGGTGTTCTGCTGTTCTGTTGTCCTGCAGGACACGCCACTCCTCGAAAGCATTTCCATGTCAAGTATTTGCATGGGTATGTCGTCCGCCAGAGCGATTATAATAATAATGCCCCTTGACATGACATGCTGGTCATGGGGCGTTGGCTACCTGAACAATGATCTATCCACTTTAATTTGCCTCCTTTTCGTATTGCAGATAGTGATTGCCATCTTTTCGTTCGTTTATGGAAATCCCTTGCGCATCATCAATGGCTACGACTCCTTTGGCAACACCTGTGGCGTTAAGTACAATGAAAAGTTCCAGGGATTCCCGCTGTCCGGCATGAATACGCTCGACAAGCCGGAGCTCTTCTATTTCGATGTCAAGGAGCTGAAAAAGTCCCTCAAGATATGCGTCAAGTCATGTCCCGCCAAAACTATGACCAAGGGCAGCGAGCTGCTGGAATACTACAGCCAAACGGGCACTCAGCTCTGCAAATACGACTACAACATGCAGCAGCTGACTACGGCGGGCAACGATGCCAAAACGTTCAATTTCCTGGGCCCTTGTCCCAGTTTTCCCGTTCATGAGAGGTGTGTGTTGATTACATCACCCCAATCAAATGCTAACTTAATTCGCACATTAATCACTTCTTTCCAGTTCGCCTGTCCTACATCGCTGTGTGCCCAAGGGTACGGGCGAGAAGGTTCAGAACTACTACGATATGCTCAACAACTGGGATGTGGCCCAGCAGTTCGTTGGCGACATCTACTCCACCTGGCACATCATTGCCATGGTCTGTGGATTAGCTTTGCGTAAGAGTTTCCGCATCCTTCACCAAAGTATTTCCTAAGAATCCTTTTTCTCTAGTCATTTCCATTGCTTTGGTGACCATGATGCACTGGCTGTCTCGCATCGTCTCCTGGATCATCTGTGTTCTGGTCATAGTGGCCAGTGTGGCGCTTACTGTTGCTCTGTGGTATGCCTACTACAACATACGCAATAAGTCTGGAGTGAACACACAATACTCTATGCTGGAGGAGTTTGTGCGCAACCAACAGGCGGTCTTAACCTTGGCCGTCCTGGCCACCATAACCATGGTTTGTTAGCTCATTTAATACTTCATGGGCAGTTACTTAGTGTGTCTCCTTTACAGATAATCCTTATCGTGGTCATATACTTCTTGAGGAACAAATTGGCTGGCCTGTCTGCGCTTTTCGAAGAAGCTGGTCAGTGCATGATGAATCTCCCAGGACTTTTGATCGCTCCGCTCTTGGCCTTCCTTGTGCTTATAGCCTTCTTAAGCTTTTGGGTCGCAGTGATCATTTGCCTGGCCACTGCCAGTTCACCTGGACAAAGTCCCATTGCTCCGTTCGACAACTCGAAGGCCCATCAGCAGCCTTTGCCAGCAAACGCGTTGTTCGTTTCCAACAGCACCGGCGTCAATGATTTAAGACGTAAGTAGTCTCATATATCTGCGATGTAAATCCATTCTATGCAGGTTTCCCAAAGCAGACGAATTTGAAATAATCTGAATCATATATTTTTGCATTTTGTGGTTATTTTATAACGTGATTTGGTAAATAAGTAAGTGATATTTGCTAAGGGCACAGAATTTTACTCATTTGTATATATTTCTGTGTTTTCTCCTCACGACTCTTCGATCTAAATTGTATATACAATAGATTTCTCCTTAAGTTACTGCACTAGGATTCCATAGAATTAACCAAATGTTTTCCTTAAACAGCAAATGCCCGTGTAGAATATGCCGATGCCGGAGCTCTTCGCAGCATGTTCTGGATCTATGTGGTGGGTCTTATATGGACGGTGGAGTTTATTTTCGCATGCCAGCAGTTCGCTTTGGCCGCAGCCGTGGCCTTCTGGTACTTCCAAAAACCGACCAGCACACCGACCTTTTACGCGATTGGCAAACTGGTTAAGTATCATTTGGGTACGGTGGCCAAGGGATCCTTTGTCATCACTATTTTCAAGATTCCCCGCCTGATACTCACTTATTTGTACGCCAAGTAAGTTGAATCATCGTCACTGTGCAAGCGTTTCCCATTCTTTACTAATTGAACATGACATTTCAGATTGAAAAAGGGCGAGGACAAGGGATCGGAGTGCGCCGCCTGCTGTTTGAAGTGCTGCATTTGTGGCTTCTGGCTGCTCGAGAAGTTCATTCGCTTCTTGAATCATAATGCCTACACCGTGGTGGCTATCGAATCCATTAACTTCTGCCCCGCTGCTGGCATTGTAAGTCTACTATCCCACAAGTTTTGAATGTTCGAAATTCACAAATTTATATTACTTTCTAGGCTTGGAATGCCATGGCCACGAATGTCCTGCAAGTGGCCACCATTAACAGTGTGGGCGACTTCATTCTCTTCCTGGGAAAGGTTGTGGTGGCCGCGCTCTCTGGCCTGATTGGTATCGTTTTGCTCAAGGATATGCCCGGTCTGAATTTCTACATGGCTCCCGTCATAATCATCATCATATTCTCCTTCTTTATTGCTCACATTATCCTCTCGCTGTTTGAGGTAGGTGTTCCCTTACAATATGATCAAGCTTGTGGCTAACCCATGACTCGTTAATAGATGGTAGTCGATACCTTATTCCTCTGCGTCTGCGAGGATAAGACCCTGAATGGTCGCTCTGGTCGTTGGGCGCAGAGCAACTTGGCCAAGCTGGTAGGCGAGGAACCGCTGCAGCCTGGCGAGGAGCCGCCCATCGAAGTTGTTCAAATGATGCCCATCAACAAGCAGCCATTTAGTATTACCCGACTCTCTCAGTCCGATCCCGAGGTGGCTCCCATGTCGGCGGAGTAGTTCTAAGACGCAGCTAGATGCTTTCGCTTTTGTATTCCAAGCGCAGAACCCCACGAAACTCAACGCACATCTCATTGGGATGTTAATATTTATATACATACCATTACTCCGTCGCGACGTACAAAGCAGAACAGTGGGACTAATAATAACTGGTAATCTTGTCTATTGATATATTCAAACTTAGGATGCACAGTTTGTAAACGTATTTATAAAGTTTAATCGTTTTTGTATCTTAATATATGTAAAATGAGGTGTTTAAACCTTTTTCACGCGTTTAATGGTTTTTGCCTTCTTTCTTTCAATCACATCTTTCACGGCCTGTAGTTGTTTCTCCTTGATCTTCTTGGTCAGCGCCGATTTGGGTGTCTGTTTGGCGGCTTCCTCCTTCTTCTTTTTGGCTATCGCAGCCAGTATCTTGGCCGTCTCCACGGGATCATCGTCCTCGAATAGCTCATCGTTATCCATGCCATCGTAAGCTCTAATCGGTCGCGTGGCCTCGTGCTTGACCTTTTGCTCCACTCGGTTCACGTACTTATCCTTGGCGGCCTTCTTGAGTACCTGACGCTGTTTGGATGGACTCACGTAGTCCGGATTCTCCCAGATGGTTTTGCCAGTGAAGGAACCATCGAATATTTTCACAGGATTCATCACGTAACGCGGCCCGACTTCGGACAAACCGCCATCCTCGGATAGAATCTGGAAATTTCTGAACCAGATGCGTTTGTCCAGGTAGGTGAAGGTGAAAACGTGATCGACGAAGGGCTGGCTCTTGGGATGATGGTTGGGCACCGAGTAGGTCTGCACGAACAGCTCCTTGAGCAGCTTAAGGTGCGGCAGCTCGTCGAATTTGGAGTCAAAGGAGAGCAGCGGACGCGATCCCCGCAAGCAGTTGCCCGTCATCTTCAGTTCGGCCATTGTGTGAATGTTTTCGATGAGGAATTTAGCGGATGGACCAGTGGATCCCGAGGTGTTGGATATCCACATGTACAGATCCCTTTTCCGGCGTCCCTCGAACAGCATCGCCTTGTTGCAGTGCTTCATTTCGCACATTTCGTTGACCACCGACAAGGTTTTGGAGCGCTCCATTTTGGATTCGGGTCGGTGGTGCGGCATTAGGGTTTTAATATCCTTCATTAAGTGTCGGTCCCGGTGGCTAATACCGCGCGCGGAGAATACCAGCACGCGCTGTTTGTTCACCCATTTTTCCTGTAAATAAAATCCAGTTTTTAGTTAAGAAATTCAAGATATAGAGAAGTCACTTTTCTTGCCTTTTTGGGCACCACATCATCTGAGGATCTCTGTGGCGGCAGTGGTGGATTTTCATCCAGCGGCACTATCTCCAACTGCGGCGTGGCCTTCTTTTTCTTGTTCAGGAACTTGCGACCCATTTTTTGTAGTTTAAATAATTAAAAACAATTGAAAAGTGCGAAGGCAAAACGTGGAGTGACAACAACCAGGGATGGCTATTCATTCAAAGCCAGGGCGGCGACAGCACGTGCACCCGAATAGTGGTATTTTCCAACACTTCATGGGAAGTATTTGAAAATACCGTAATTTAAAATCAAAAACCACCAAAAATTAGGTAAAATATTTTTTTTACGGTTTCTTTTATTTTTGTTAAACTAAATCGAATTTTAAGTTTTCATAATCTAGAAAATAAATTGGAATTACATTGACCTAGCGATAATTAGCCTCTAGCTGGCATTAGAACATATATTCTTGCCAAAGTAATTTTCAATCCTCTTCATCTTCAAGTCCGGGTTCAGGACATAGTCGACATCTGCTCTCATTTACGCCATAATTCGTGCAAAGTTCTCCCACACACTCGCAGCATCCGTCATGAAACCACCTATAGCTGGTGGCTCCGGTTTTCAGGCAGGTCTGTCTACACTTATTCCAGGATGTGCACTGATCCAGATACAAAACGGTGCAGTTTATACCGGATCCTGGTTGTCCATTTGTTGAAAATGAGACCACGCTCCAATTGTAGGTGTATCCATCGTTTGGAGAAGAGGACATGGCCCTGAACAGAGCTGGCATTCCTTCGAATTCCTCGGTGTGTGATTTCTTTCGCATTTGTGCCATGTTAGCGAGGCCTAACTCTCCAAAGGATAGCAAAATGTAGATAGTCAGAAGTGATTTCATGTTGAATTGGAAAATGCAACTGAAGTGTTTGGCATTTAAAATGGCATTTAAATGAGATTACATCACAGGTAGGTGACATTTTTCAGGTAAAAAGTCACCTACCAGCTGCTGCTAAGGGGCGTTATCTATTTTTATAACTATTACCTAAATGGTGTTGGACCTTTTGGGAGGATATTCACCTACCCAATGCTCCTTTCTGCACTTATTTTTGGGAATTTATACTTTAATCCCTGCAATGCAGTTTGGATCTGTAACTCCTTGAAATTACCATCTGAAATATGGATTTTTAAATTTCATAATTAAAGGAACCAGTTCATTCAACGGAACAAGCCATTCATTCAACGAAAGAAGCACAGAAACAGCCATGGGAACTGTTATGACATCTATCGAAAAGTTCACATCACTATCTTGTGTGTATACGCCTGAGTCTCAAAGCGGCAAAAGCGAAAGAAGTCGTAGTGCAAATAATTTTAACGGAGCGGAAAAATATAGATACATCAGAACCATGTCGGACTATAGATCACAATCGCGCAGTGGCGGGGGACGTGGCGGCCAGGAGTACTCAAACGACGACGATCCGCCGATGTCGCGTCTCTTCATCATTTGCAACAAGGCGCACACGGAGGAGGATTTCCGTGAAGCCTTCTCGCCATACGGCGAAATCGAGGATATCTGGGTGGTGAAGGACAAGCACACCCAGGAGAACAAGGGAATCGCCTACGTCAAGTTCTCCAAGACATCCGATGCGGCCAAGGCGCAGGAGGAGATGAACGGCAAGACCATCGGCAAGATGGATCGCACCCTTAAAGTCCTTGTGGCAGCCAAGTGAGTTTAGCTTCCATTTCTGGTCCAATAGCATGACCTAACCCATGCACCCTTCTTCCAGTCGGAATCAGGGCTCAAATAAGTCTGAGAACGAGCAGGAGAAGTACGTGAGACTCTTCATAGTCATCCCCAAAACGGCCACCGAGGAGGATATTCGCGAGGAATTCTCGCAGTGGGGCGATGTGGAATCTGTCACAATTGTCAAGGAGAAGAACAATGGCAATCCCAAGGGCTTCGGATATGTCCGCTTCACCAAGTGCGTGGCGAATGTCGCATTGCTAATTGTCCTAGCCATAACTAATCTAATCTCAACACACAGGTTCTACTATGCAGCTGTGGCTTTCGAGAACTGTTCCGCCAAGTATAAAGCTGTCTTTGCCGAACCAAAGGGCTCTACGCGCACGCAGCGAGACCAGTACGGCCGTCCCTCCGAGGACAATCCCTTGTATAGCAGCTCGGGACGTGGCAATTCCAATTTCAATGGAGGCGGTAGCAGCAGCGGTGGCGGCGGCAGCAGCAGCTACAACAACGACTGGAATGTGTCGCAGAACAACGACATGGCGGCCTTCCTGCGCATGCAGAATGTGCCAGTGGCCCAGCCGTCCTGCCTGGAGGTTAACGTGAGCAACTGCGTCAACCAGGATCAGCTCTGGCGTCTCTTCGACATCATTCCCGGCTTGGATTACTGCCAAATCATGCGGGAACGTAAGTAACCAGCCCAGTGTGGGTTCCAATAACCTTTTAAACTACTTTCAATACCCTTTGCAGATGGACCGCGCACCAATGAGGCCTTAGTGGTGTATGACAACCCAGAAGCCGCAATTTATGCCAAGTAAACATAGCTCTAAAACACATTTTCATGCAGGTTTTAAAACACTATTCTTCTTTAGGGACAAACTCCATGGCCTGGAGTACCCAATGGGCGAACGCATCATTGTCAAAGTCAATGGAATGAGCTCAGCTCGCATGGACACATCCTTCATAGACAGTACGCGAGTTAAACCTATCAAGGGCTACAGGCCGCGCCATCACCTGTAGCCATTTATTAAACGCTTTTGTTTGGCTTATTTCTTAGCACTTTCTTGGCTTTAAATGCATGCTATTTCCTATGTCTATACTTAATGTGGTCTTTTATTTTAGAGCGGACCAAAAAGGATGCCATTTGCAATGTGCCTCTGCCCCCAACTCAGCCACTGGCATCGCCGGACGACCAGGTGGCCCAACGACTGTTCATTGTGCTCTCAGCGGTAGGTATCACTGTACCGTGTCCAATTCGCATTAGTTATAAACGTTGTTTCTTTCCAATCAACTCAGAACTTGCCGCATTCGATATTGAAGAACATTTTCTCTTGCTGGTCGGGATTGATCGACGTCTACCTTCTGCCAAACAAGAACTGTGGCTACGTCAAGTATGCGGAGGTCGAGAGTGCTCAATTGGCCATTCGCACCCTAAACGGAGCCGAAATTTGCGGCACAAAAATCAAGGTTTGTACCTTGTACTCGTGTTCTGTTGCTGACAAGCAAGCAATTCTAATCAATTTTCAATTTTTATCTTATTTCAGGTCATGGAGGCTGAGGAGCGCAGTGGGTCCGACGGCGATGATGGCGGTCGCAAGCGTTTGAGGCGTAACTGAGTGTAAGTAGCTAGTTGAGTATGCATAATTCCTGTATCTATTAATGTAGCAATAGTTGAACTGAGTGTGTGCCGTGGTCCGAGGTAAGTAGCTGTGCAAATTCCAAACCGAAACCTTTTAGAGTTTTAAGTCAATGTGCCGAGCGTCTTTGTTGGGCCAACCTCCTGCTGCACCTGCCCTGTGCACCGGTTGGCCATCGATGTCCACGATAACCATGCCGCCCACTGAGCGCGAACATAATAAGCCAAACCCTTTTTTATCTTTCTATCTCCACAGACCCACTGACAACCAAGAACTTACAGAGAACGCAATGTACGAGTACGTAACTAACTTGAGCATACAGTCCGATAAAAACAGTTGAACTGACCACCAACCACCAAACAACGCAACAACCAACCAATAACCAAACAAGAACCACCACCACAACAACACTCTCTTTACGGAATGCCACAAGAACCCGAACCAGAACCACGGGGACTGGAGAACGCAGACCGGAAACGGAAACGGCGAACGAAGACCATACCCGGGTGAACAAACCAAACAGGCCAACGAAATCACCACACCCGTTGACTACTCTACCTATTGACTAACTCAAGTGAGCCTCGTACAGAGCACTCGTAGAAAGACCCATACGACCTTTAAACGGAGCCAACGAAACTGCAATGCTTGCTATATACACTATATACACAAAATGTCGTATATATGTGTACTCATACCGCTTAGGGGACTTTTGAATCTACCCGTGATACAGAAACGAACTCTGTGAAACTTGAACTCTTACAAACGTATTCCGACGAGATTCAGCCAAGCAATACATTCAAGCGCAATGAATTTCTCAAGAGTATCAACTCTGTCTCTTAAATACACGCTAAGCCACAGCGTGAAAAGTTATTCTTTTCATATATTAGATTTAAAAAAAAAGATATTTTACTGTATAAGGCCAACAATAAATACAACAAATACAAATGGATCCAAAAAATTAAACCATTATTCGGATTTCTTTGGAAGCGGAATGGAAAACAACAAATCAAGAATGGATTTTCTTTCAATTCTCGTTATAAAAATTTTCCATTTTTATATTATTTTAAAAGCGAATGGACTCTTGAAGGGCGTTAAATGAACCAGTTCCGAAATGGTACCAATGTACAACTTCAGTTTCGCAGCCCTGGTAAGTTCCGGTTCCACAGACAGCTGAGCAGGCTTTGTTTAGATTTTGTAAATTGTTGATTTCTCGCAGCAAAAAGCTATTTTTTCGTGGAGCTAAATAATAAGAAACACATTCGCAATGGATCCAGCACTGCTTCGCGAACGCGAGGCCTTCAAAAAGCGGGCGATGGCCACGCCCACGTAAGTACCGCACTTGTGGCCCCTTTGATAAAGATTGCTTCTCGAAAATTACATGTTATCCTTTTAAAATAGCGTGGAAAAGAAGTCCAAGCCCGATAGACCAGCTCCACCGCCGCTTAGCGATGATTCCAGGCGCAAAATGCGCCCGCCCAATGCTCCCAAGCTGGACGCCACAACGTGAGTTCCTTGAGAGCCTCTGCTACTGCCAGAAATTGTTCCTAACCATGTGGAACCCTTGCATTCCATACTTAGGTACAAGACCATGTCCGGCAGTTCCCAGTACCGCTTTGGCGTGCTGGCCAAGATTGTGAAATTCATGCGCACACGTCACCAGGACGGCGACGACCATCCCCTGACAATCGATGAGATTCTGGACGAGACCAACCAGCTGGACATTGGTCAATCCGTGAAGAATGTTAGCTACAGTGCATGATAATTTTTAGCAGGTTATCAACTCAATATTCCTCAATTTTAGTGGCTTGCCAGCGAGGCTCTGCACAACAATCCCAAGGTGGAAGCCAGTCCCTGTGGCACCAAGTTCAGTTTCAAGCCAGTCTACAAGATCAAGGATGGCAAAACGCTGATGCGCCTGCTAAAGCAACATGATTTAAAGGGCCTGGGTGGCATTTTGCTGGACGATGTCCAGGAATCTCTACCACACTGCGAAAAGGTGCTCAAGAACAGATCAGCCGAAATACTTTTTGTTATTAGACCCATTGACAAAAAGAAGATATTGTTCTACAACGACAGGACTGCTAACTTTTCGGTGGGTCATAAATGCACACTTCAAAAATCCCAGCCTAATCAATCAATTGTACCATCTCAGGTGGACGACGAGTTCCAGAAGCTATGGCGCTCGGCGACGGTCGATGCAATGGACGACGCCAAGATCGACGAGTACCTCGAGAAGCAGGGCATTCGCTCCATGCAGGACCATGGCCTCAAGAAAGCCATTCCCAAGCGCAAGAAGGCGGCCAACAAGAAGCGGCAGTTCAAGAAGCCCAGAGACAACGAACATTTGGCCGACGTTCTGGAGGTCTACGAGGATAACACACTTACGCTGAAGGGTGTGAACCCAACGTAGAATAGAAACATTAGATTATACAAATATAAACCACTCTCAATGGAATTAAGTACACTCGAAACTGGATGTTATAAATTTGTTTACCCACTGCCAATCTAATTGAGAGTCCGCTGTGGCCGAAATCTCATTCCCCAAGATTTATAGTACCAGATTGTTGTTCTGCTTGTGGCTTTGAACTTAAAAATATGACGACCGGCACAGGGAAAGATAATTAAAAAGCAAAACTATGTAATCTTTTCCTGACATTCCCCATTGCTTTCCACACCTGGTGGCTGGTGGTGTGCGTGTTTGAGGGCCAGAATCGATGCTGGTGGGCAGTTAAATTGGCAACAGAGGGAAGCCGTAGCTTTAGTCTGCACTGAACAGCAGCCAAGTTCAGTTGGAATCGATTTGGAATAACCTACATTTTGGTACGGCGGTGGATTATTGTTAGCCATTCTTTTCGTGGTGCGGGCTTATCAGGAAAATTATCTATATATTGCACTCTAAAAATCAAAAAATAGATTGTGTTGCTATTTGCACTCTATTAAGATTACAACAAGAGATCGATATTTAATATAGACAAAAATATTGCTCATACGACACGTATGACAGTCATATTGCAAACTATCGTTCTTCATCTAACTTGTTCAATTTAAAAGATAGGGTATTCAGAAGTGGGTTTGCACGAAATCTGGTTCTTTGTTTACTTGGCTTGACTCTTTGGCACGGACAATGAGCTCTCTACTCGGCGGCAGAAACTTGTTTTGAAATACTCAATTTGTTTAATTATCATTCCCGAAGCATTCGCCAGTTGGCTTTGAGACTTTCTGTGCTGAGGTTGACGAAATGAAGTGGACGCGGACTGCACTTGGAGTGGCCCTGCTCCTGGCCCTGGTGTCTCACCTGGCGGCCCACAGCTCGGAGTGAGTGATCAAACCTCGTTTGCTATATAGATTAGGTCACTGACTTTCTCTTTGACTTGATTCCCGCATCCAGTGACTTGGTTTACGGATACGAGTGCCGCAGTGGCTTCTGCCAGAAGGTGGAGCTCAGCGAGGAGAACTACGCCAAGGCCATCAGTCTGCCCGTGTGCCGGCTCTTCTGCGGCAGCTCCATCGGCACGCTGTGGCCCAAACCGACGGGCACTGTGCGTCTGGACACGTTGATGCGCCAAGTGGACATCTCGTTCATTGACTTTAATTTCAATGGAACTGCCCGCCAGCAGAAGCTATGGCGAGCGGCTGAAGACCGTTTCATGGACATGCTGGACGCCCAGATCCCAGATCGCAAGGTTCTCGCTCGTGGTGGCTACCGTATGTCTGTGAACATCAATACTCCGGATGAGCCGACTCCAGCCAGACTCACCCTGGATACGGATGAGAGCTATACGCTGGACATTGATACGGATGCTTCGGGTCATGTGTTGGCCAACATTACCGCGGCCAACTTCTTTGGAGCCCGTCATGGTCTGGAGACCCTAGCCCAGTTGATTGTCTACGATGACATCCGCCGCGAGGTTCAGGTGACTGCCAATGCCACCATCAACGATGCCCCGCTGTACAAGTGGCGTGGATTGCTCCTGGACACCTCCCGTAACTACTACTCTGTGAAGTCCATCAAGAGGACGTTGGGTAAGGCAATGGTTCAGGAAAGAGGCAGGGGAGGGGTATGTTTTACATTGACTCTATGAGTATTCTTTTTTCCTC
The DNA here is from genome assembly GCF_016746395.2 of Drosophila simulans. NCBI lineage: Eukaryota > Metazoa > Arthropoda > Insecta > Diptera > Drosophilidae > Drosophila > Drosophila simulans. Next base: position 4,240,670 of record NC_052522.2, read on the forward strand.
CTTAGAGGGCATGGCCTTGGTCAAACTGAACACCTTCCACTGGCACATCACGGACTCGCACAGCTTCCCACTGGAGGTGAAGAAGCGACCGGAGTTGCACAAGCTGGGAGCCTATTCCCAACGCCAGGTGTACACCCGTCGGGACGTGGCCGAGGTTGTGGAGTACGGCCGCGTGCGAGGCATCCGTGTTATGCCAGAGTTTGATGCCCCTGCCCATGTGGGTGAGGGCTGGCAGCACAAGAACATGACCGCCTGCTTCAATGCCCAGCCATGGAAGTCCTTCTGCGTGGAGCCACCGTGTGGCCAACTCGATCCCACTGTGAACGAAATGTACGATGTGCTGGAGGACATTTACGGCACCATGTTCGATCAGTTCAACCCGGATGTCTTCCATATGGGTGGCGATGAAGTGTCCACTAGCTGCTGGAACAGCAGCCAGCCCATCCAGCAGTGGATGAAGAAGCAGGGTTGGGGTCTGGAGACCGCAGACTTTATGCGCTTGTGGGGACACTTCCAGACGGAGGCTCTTGGTCGCGTGGACAAGGTGGCCAATGGTACGCACACGCCGATCATTCTGTGGACTAGTGGTCTCACCGAGGAGCCCTTCATTGACGAGTATCTGAACCCAGAGCGTTACATCATTCAGATCTGGACCACTGGTGCAGATCCGAAGGTAAAGAAGATTCTGGAGCGCGGCTACAAGATCATTGTGTCGAACTACGATGCCCTGTACTTGGACTGCGGCGGAGCTGGTTGGGTGACCGATGGCAACAACTGGTGCTCACCCTACATTGGCTGGCAGAAGGTGTACGACAACAGTTTGAAATCCATTGCCGGCGACTACGAGCATCATGTATTGGGCGCGGAGGGAGCCATTTGGTCAGAGCAGATTGACGAGCACACCCTGGACAACCGCTTCTGGCCCAGGGCCAGTGCCCTGGCCGAGCGACTTTGGTCAAATCCTGCCGAGGGTTGGCGCCAGGCGGAGTCACGTCTGCTGCTCCACCGCCAGCGACTGGTGGACAACGGGCTGGGTGCGGAGGCCATGCAGCCGCAGTGGTGCCTGCAAAACGAGCACGAGTGTCCCATTGACGCGTACGATGCACAAGTTTGACCAGCTATTAAACCTTTCCTCTTAACGGTCGCTATCCTTGTAGATGTAGTCGGGGCAGCGGGCGGCTTGGGTTGATCGTCCTGTTGCTACTCACAACGCTCTCTGCCTGAAAATAAAGCACAGCTCAAAGGTGGCCTTACGCAAGTGACTTGTCGTTTATTTTATTAAATATAAATGAGATTATTGGCCCTGCTCTGCGCCCTATTCCGATTCAAAGCGGCAGAATGTCGGAAGTAATGAGGGAAATCCGTACAGCTTTGACGATTCTTTCGAATATGAACAGTAGCAGAGTTGGACAGTTTACGCTTCAATGTGGGGTGAGGCTTTGCGAGTGATGGTGTCCACGGCCTCAAGCATAAACTCCTTGGACTCCTGAATATGTACGTAATGAGTCTAGATACTAAAAGCAGCGTTCCCTTGTGCAATATTTTGAATGGAAGCTTTACTCATTCCACTCTTCCTCGTTGCGTCCGAACTTGTAGACCAAACTGGCGAACAGGATGAAGACGTTTTGCATCAGCAGAGCCACGCCAAACCAGCCATCTTTCTTTTCTGAAAAACGATGAGTGGGTGCAATTCAGCTAAGGAATCCTTAAATCTCTGTTTATTTCTTACCATTGTTGATGAAGTCGTCGATCATCACCCAGATGGCGGCAATGATGGAGGCAAAACCCATTAGGAAGCCTACAAGCAGCCAGATCTTCGCTATCCTGGCGCCGGACTCCGATGAGTTCTCATCCGAAATCTGCGCACAAACAAAAGAAGTGAGTCACTTGTAAAGCCCAATGATAAGTGTGTGTTACATGTTCTCCCTTCACTGCGTTCACCATGCAGAAGCTGATGGTGCCGAAGATGCCGATGAAGACGTGTCCTGTGGTAATCTGGTGCTTGCCGTCGATGGACATGGCATCGATTAGAACCCACCATCCTGCGAAAAACTAAGGAGAAAAAGTTGCACTGTCAGGCGGGTGGCTCTTTGTCTGCGGGTGTTACCTTACCAGAAGACCGGCTATTATGGAAGTGTTCCTGTTCCTGGACGCATCCCCCGTGAAGTGCATCGCAATATTGTCCAACACGCCCATTGTTTAGGTTTTAAAACGTAATTCAATTTATTCCACTCTTAAATCTTCTTGTTTTGACGCACAGGGTTGTCTGCCTTCAGGTGAATACAGGTTTTCTTCATTGTCTATCGCAACCCTGTTTTAGTATTAAGTGTTTTCACACCTTAACTGCAACAGCAACATATACTTTTTGCTGTAACACAAATTAAATCCGTTATAAGCAGAAAGTTTCTGTTAATTTTATATTTTGTGCAAAAAATTAGCGCAAAAATTCAAATGTTTAATTTTAAAAATACTGCTTATGCAGCTGTGTTATTTTTTAGTACGTTAAAGGCACGACGTTTTTTTCAGAAAGTCCAATACGGTCACACACAACTTCACGTTTAACACAATTTAATTGATTTCCTTATTATTTAACAACCGATCGCAGCGACACGAGTGGGTGCGTGTGGTCAGTTTTAGAAAGAGATCGCGAAGGAATCCTAACCAGAATGCTAGTCATTAACTCATGCAGAGCTGCCTCCAGATTGGCGCTACGCAGCCTCAATTTGCGATCGCCGATCGCAACGCGCACTTTCTCGACGGGATTGGCCCTGAAAACGAAAGATGTGTGAGTATCTCCCCCACCCCACGAGCACTACAATGTTAGCTCCACACCGCCAGAGAAGCGTAAACATTGACCAATCTCGCTATTGCAGTGTTAACATAACCTTCGTGCGTGCCAATGGGGACAAGATTAAGACGTCCGGAAAAGTGGGTGACTCCCTGCTGGACGTGGTGGTCAACAACAATGTGGATCTGGATGGCTTCGGGGCCTGTGAGGGCACGCTGACCTGCTCCACCTGCCACCTGATCTTCAAGACCAGCGATTTCGAGAAGTTGCCCGACAAACCCGGTGATGAGGAGCTGGACATGCTGGATCTGGCGTACGAACTGACGGACACCTCGCGGTTGGGCTGCCAGATCACCCTGTCCAAGGACATGGAGGGCCTGGAGGTGCATGTGCCCTCCACCATCAATGACGCACGTGCCGCGTAGATAGACACCACCACTGTTATCAATTGTTACAATTTTGAGTGCTAATTCGCTTTAGTTCAACCTAGATGTAGTCAATATTTTTGAATGAAATCGTATGTATTGTCCCAGGGACACGAACCTCAGGCGGCTATAATGGATGCGCGCATAAATCCGATTCCAGGTGCGGATTAGCGTCCGCTGTTGTTTTTAAAGTGTTTAAGCTCAAAGGGATTAGATCAATATGTAAATATGTGTGTTGCAATAAATTTACATGTACTTTCGTACTTCTTTTGGTTTTATTGAAACTGTGGATACAAGCATCCAGCGTAGATATCATATTTAACCAATAATATATATGCCTTTTTATTTCTATTGGCAAAACTAGCCGTTTTTAAATCGGTCGTTCTTGTTTTTTTTAAATATCTCGAACAGAGTTTCTGATATTTTCAAATATTTTCATACCTATCAGCTGAAAAGTGTTTATCAGTAGACACATTTTTCTGCGTGTATTCATGATTCCGCACTTGTGCTTGGCAAATAAACAGGCACAAGTAAAGATTTTCCTCGGTATCATTGTGATAATGCAGTTTTTAAAGGGGAATCTTAAAGAATGTAGTATACTTTTGAACACAGGTTCGTAATATTCTAAGAATTAGGAGTGGTAATCATTATTTAGCAAATTCAAGATGATCGTATTTAATATTCCCATTTGCCTCGTTTGTATGACAATGCGAACCATATTAATCTTTATAGACAATTCATTCGTTTTGCCAAACTTGTTTTGTTTATACCAAAACTTCCAGTCACGGCCAACACAAAAGGCTGTTATCAGAGGCCCCACACAAACATTTCATCACACTGATAAAGTTTGCATTAGCTTTGTTTGCGTTTCCTTATCAGTGGTTCCCAAGCTCGATAATCAGAGTACTATTAGAACCCATTAAAACACTTGTCGCTTAATAAAAGTAAACTTTTTATTATTTCGCAGCTATCAAATAAAGTAATAAATAAATAATTTAATATATACATTTGCTATATTAACTTATTGTAAACGATTTTCTGCTTTTCCATGTTTGCCGCTTCATTACTTCGTTTGTGTTTATTTTCTCGATATTATTAACTTGCATATTGTAACATTCGAGGCGAATCTGTCCATTCAGATGGCCTCAAATCCCGCGTAGGTATAACTGAAACTTAACAAGTCTGACAATTCAATTTCGCTTTGCCTAAAACTAGGGAAACATATGAAGGATAGAGCGTAGTGGTAAAGTAGGAAACCATTTGAAAGTGGCGGATTGTGGGATCTCAATAAATAACCGAAGAATAAATAGTTATGGGATGGGGTGCCTATGGGGAATGGGCTTGGAATGAGTGTTTCTGAAGTGCACATAAAACTGATTTGGTTTTCTGTTCACGCCGATCGGTCGCTGATGATGGTGATGATGGTCCGGTCCTCTGGCCCGATTCCAGATCCTTAGTTCACATAGGCCATGCCCGCTCCCTTGCGGTCGAAGTGACGCACGCGGACGAAGAGGAAGGCGGCGACTAGAGAGGCGACGGCCAGGACGAGCAGCAGCATCACCAATCCGCCCACAAAACTGGGCACCGACATGCAGATGGTCTCCGCATCCGCGGACCTGGCCGACTGGATGACCACCGTCTCGTTGCTGGCATTGCTGTTCAGCGCAAAGTTAACGTCTCCGGGCGCCACCACCTGAATGATTCGGCTGGTGTTCACATCGGTCATCTCCTGCGCGTTCCGCTTGTAGATCCTCTGTGGCTTCACCACAATGTCCATGGTGTCCCTGCGCCTTCGCACGCCGCGCAGATCGTCCAGTCCCTCCACGGAGCGTGGGCGTCCGCCCAGGGAAACCAGGTTGCCACCGGCACTCAGGTCATCCTTGCGCTTCACCGTGCTGTACTGACCGCTCTGTCCTGGCAGTGGTGGTGGCGGCAGACCCAGTTCGTTGCTGCCAGTGGGCTGGGGCTGTGGCGACTGGGAGCTGGCAGGTCCGGAAACGGTTCCCGAGTCAGCAGTGGGCACTGCCGCCGAGGTCTGAGCCTGGGGCGAGGGCACCACATCCGGTTGGTTCTCAGAGTACGCTCCAGTGGCATCGGAGGCAGGGTGACGTGGATCAGGATAGGCAGCTGGTGGCAGAACTCCGGGACCGCCCAGGGCGAAATCGTTCCTCTCGTATGCCTCTGGGGGACCGTACTCCTCGGACAGACCATTGGCGCCAATCTGGGGCAGACCATACTCGCCACCTGGCAAACCGGGTCCGCACTTGGGCTCGGGGCAGTTGTAGCGGCACACCTGGATGACGCACTGGAAGTGCACATTCATCGAGTCGGGGAACTTGAAGGCCTGGAAGTAGGCGAAGCTAACCACCGATGCCGAGGGTCCGAAGTTCTTGATCTTCTGGAACTTGCTCATGATCTTGGGCCTGACAACGCAGCCATTCTGATCCACCAGCTGGATGGGAGCCCGCTTGCCGTCGTGGGCCACACAGTTGCGCACCAGCATATCGAATTTGTTTTCATCATCCTTGATGGCCAGCACCATGGTCATCGTCTGTCCGATCTTGACAATGCCCGAAACCTCGGAGGCCCAGGGTCCCTTGCCCACCTGGATTTGCATCCAGCACTGCAGGTTGTCGCCCAGGAAGTTAGCGGTCACCGCATGCAGCATGTCCACCTGGAAGGGCCTGAAGGTGACGGCCTTCTCGTAGAAATCGTACCAGGTGCAGCGCAGCTTCCTGGCCTGATCCCACACCTCCTGCACGTAGGGATCGTACTGGATGATGATCGTGTTCTCCACATAGCTGCCCGATGGCGTGGGCGCTCCATAGCCGGCGGCATTGTGGTTGGCCGAGCTGGTCATGCCGCAGCTGTTCAGGAAGATCTCGAAGGTGGCGCTCAGGTGGCCGGTGCCGGGCTTCAGGTGCACGCAGTGGGGATCACTGTAGAATCCCTTGGAGAAGATCATGCCGTAGAAGGGTCGGTCGAACTCGATGTTCACCCGCATGTGGGTCTTCTCGCACTGCACCTGCAGGTGCTTGATCTGCGGACTGTCGTTGGTGCTGGCGAGGGGCCATGCCTCCTCGGACACATCGTTGGTGGCTCCGGTGCTCAGTGGTCCCTGGGGCGCTCCGTAAATGGGCGCCGGTGGACCGTAGCCGGCCCTGTGTTCGAGGGGCAGGGCGGCGGACTCAATGTGCGAGGCATCGCCATGCACCGACAGGTGCTGTGGAAGAAAAGAAGGGGAAATGCATTAGAAAAGGGAACCAATACAGTTAATTTTGTATTTATTAAGAAAGATACTGCAACAGTGCGTATGAGCAACATGCCTTGAAGACATCACTTATACGCAGTGTTGCACATTTCAGACATGTGCAAACTCAAAAGTTTTCCTCTTGTTTTTCGAAACGATGTCAAAACACTCCACCCCCTAAAAACGTTTCGATTAGAGCCTAGGTTATGGCTCAGATCACAGGATTGCGGAAAGCTCTCGTTTCGGCTTATCTTTTCCGTGATATAATTGGATGTGGGTTATGCAACCGCAATCTCAGCCAGACACCGAAATCACTCTCGACGACATTTGGCAAGAAGCGATGCGAAGCGTTGAAAATTACACGACAGCTGGAGTATTTCAAAATTAAATGGTTGACAGAGCGGCACGCTTAGCAAACCCAAGAAACACAAAACTAAAAGCTCCAAATGGAGTTTAACCCATTGCGTAAGACAACGGGGAAAGAGCCACGCCCCCGTTTCCCCCGCAGGGCTTTGTCACTTTCTTTCTGTCTTTCGATTTGGCTGCGGCTTCGCATCTGGCTCATAATTTTATGGGCTTGTGGCTGCGCACGGGAAGCGGATGTATCTCAAAGTCCGGCGGGGGCACCACGAAAACCGAAAGTTAAATCCAGCACGATGACGGTGTGGATTTTTCTGTGGCCCGCTGCTGTATTTGTTTATTTATTATTATATCTGTGCTTTTTTACTTTCGGTGGCTGGTGACCATGCGCTGAGATGTCGTGAGATGATTTTGAAAGTGAAATGACCAAAGGAAAACGAGCTGGCCAACAAAAGAAGCAACGTACCTAATGGAAAAAAAAATAGAGAAACAAAAACACAGTGTCTACTATTTTCTTTTTGGACATTCCACGCACTTGGCGATGGAGATATCAATATAAACACATCGATCGATCCATTCGATCGCCTCGATGGCATTGGTCATTTTTCTTCTCTCTTTTTTCCAGCGTTCGACGCTTTGGAGAAAGAAAACTGACAATAAATAAATAATAAAGCAATCTCTGTGAATTAATGCGCCATAAACAAGAAAGTCAAAACTGGTACAAATCAGAGCATAACTGCAATTTCTTCGCCGCCTCAGCACCCAGACACGCAGTTGGTTAGTTGGATGGATACCTGGATGCTTGGACGACACTCGCCTGGCCAACAGTTTCTTTGGCCAGCTTGCGTTTGAGTTTTCCTTGACGTGATTGCAGCGGCTAAACTGCGCCGATTGGTGTGAGTGTGTTTCTGTTTTCCATCGGCCACCAGTGATTGATGCGCTTTAAATAGCCCACTGATGGCTGCCACTTTTTCGACGCGGGGAAGGGGGCGACTATGTCTTGGCCATGCTTATCAATCGAAAGCGTGCGGCAGCGCCAAAGAAATCCGCCAAATTTATGGCTCATCTCATATTGATTGGCAGTCCATCGCGGTGATGCATATGAGAGGTATTTAAGAAATTTAATACCTCTCTTTAGCTATGTAAGCAATCATGTTACTGTCATATTCATTTATTTAACTATATCCACCAGATACATTGAATATCTGTAAGATTGAAACTCACTTCTAAGACAATGTTAACTCACTGTAAAATAAATTCTAGTTGTAATATATGTACTTCCCCGCTTCTACACTGAGTAATCTCTTTGCTTTTCTCTCTCTCAGCTAATTTTCCAACTCTAATTGCAATGATTAGCAAAGTGCCGTTTAGTTGCTACATTGTCCGCCATTCCTCCACCGGCCAACTCTCTCGATATCGATATTGATATTGATCTGCCAGCAATCCGCTATATGCATAGTCTTCTGACTTCCCAACTTCCAACTTAAGATCGCAGCTCAATCCGTCAGTGATTTGCATTCGAATCGCTATTGATCGAACGGTAGTCTATCTTTGAGTCGAAAGTGAAGAGATCCGCTACAGGTTGGGTCTGCATACGAAATGAGCTGCTCCAAAGTGGGCCACACCGCAGAGATCTTCTAACTGTACGCCGCCTGCTGGATGGAAACCAGCGCCTCATGCCCAGCACTTTCGTGTGGATCATATGGAGCTATACTACATCATCTATAAGGTATGCCCACCCACCGCCAAGCAACCAACTCACCTGTGTGTTGAGTACCAGGCACAGGACTATGGCCATTAGGCTGCTGCGTCGCGTCAGGTGTCCCATTTTGATCTGGTTGTGTGTGTGTGTGTGCGGTGTTTGGCTTGAAATTGAAATTCCAATTTGACGCCCTGGAAACCAAAAATGTGGATTTTTGGATTTCGCTAGTCGGCCTCGCTCTGCGGCTTTCTTCTTCGCTGCTGCTGTTTGATTTTTGGTGTGGCGTCTGCAAGAAAAGAAAGGGGAACAAGGGTAAACAATGCGACCGATTTGCATACGAATATTTTTCGAGGCCAGTTGTAAAGGCGCTGTTATTTGGCACGGGCTGTAAGGCCGTTAGAAAACACTGTTATCGAACCACGCAGCTTATCTCACTTATGCATAATGCTCAAGCAAAATCACACCGTTTTGGGCGAGCATATTCATATATCTAAACATAAACATATACGCAGTCGACTTTATGGCCGTCATTAAGCGGCCAAATTAATAGCCACAATTGCCCGTTTGCTGGCTTATGGTGTCAGTTGATACGAGTACACGCGCTGAGAAAGAAAACTGCATTTGATGTTAAGCAAATGAAAACTCGCGCGCACCAAACAGGAACCACTTTCTATTTTCACTATAACAGTACTCCGCAAGCATTTGGCTTCTTCCAATCCGAATGCGACTGCGACACACGAATCCATACGAATCCGAGTACAAATCCGAGTCCAAGACGCCAACGCAGCGTCTGCTTTTCCACACGGTGGCTGCACTTTACGACCATCCATTAATTTCGACTGTTTTTCCTTACGTTTAACAGTCGCACTCTAGCATGACTCGGCCATCGGCTTAACAGTGGCCCAAAAGCGTCTTGGCCTGGCTAACAGAGCTCAGTGTTTTTGTAGTTTTTGGCCTACAACGATTCCGAATCCCCGATGCCGACGGTGCGCCTGCGTTCGAGTGCCGATAAAGACTGAAGACTGGAAGACTGAAGACCGGAGAGACTGGAAGACCGAAGACTGACAGCTTTCACACAGCCGCCGGAGCGATGGAAAAGTAAGCGGCTGCTCTGCCGCGAACGCATTTCACTTGCTCTCCCGCGACTTTACCCTACTGTCTCTCTGTTTTTATCATTTCGTAGTTTTGTTTTTGGCTCCAACTTGCAGTGTTAGGTTTTACTTTTACACACACGGGCCCCAGTGTTGGGTGCCCAGGTCTTATTCCGAAAAATAACACATGTAAATGGGTTTTTAACAAGCCGCGGCCATAAAGTCCGTCGAGGAGCCGCTGAAAACCGGCTTGCTGGCGTTGAGCAAGTGTACCATTAACCCACTGAAACAGTAACGGATGCCACTAAACTGGCTGACAATTGTTTTTGGCAACAGGAGGGGGCAAAGTCGGTGGTTGGGGCAGGCACTTCAAAACTGAGTGCCCTAATGGCCCTCCAGCTGATTGGATTATGCAATCATGGTTTTCTAAAATATACCGAATAGTTACTTTCCTGCAAAACTGACCCTACACTCATTTTAAAATATAATATAACTATTGGTATTATTTTAAACCCTTTGAGAATATGATAGCTCATAAGATGTTTCTCATAAAAAAGCCTATACAAAATTGTGACTTTTACGACTTGCAAGAAAATTGAAATATTTAAATGATATATGCCACCCAGTGTGACCATAAAAACATAGTTTTGAAGCTGTACTCAAGAAATGGGTTAGGTCAGTGCTGATCACAATTAGCGATATTTTTACTGGCAGAAGACATCGTAAAATTAGCAAAGAACTTGCAAATGTCTTGTTCGTTTAAGTGTGCTGGCCATTTAACGGCGCTTTAGCCATTTATTTGACTAGGTATTTTCAATTTGATTTTTTCGGCCACTTTCTTGCCCAGGAAATGGCCGCAAATTTGCATATAAAACTAGAAATCTTTGGCAATTAGCAAAAGGCGGCGAAACTCTGTTGGTTTTCTTAGTTTTGTACCCAGCTAATTGCTGGCACCCCTGCAAATGCCTTATCAAGCGACTTCAATCGCCACCAAAGAAGCCAGCAAATCTTTCTTTTTCAGCAGCTGATGGAGCTTGTTTGAAGCTCATTGTTGCTGCTGTTGGCTGTTATGTGTAACTGCCAAATGGAATTGTTTATTGTGGCTGTTTGGCAAGTGAAAGTTTTTCACCGCCTTCTTCTTTTAGTTTTTTTTTTTTCTGGCTCTGCTCGAGCCCGCGCTTCTTACAGCTGCCGCATATAAGGGCATATTTATTTTTCTCTTGTTTGGCTGCCAGCTTTAATTAACACTATAAAGTTATTTGCTCACATATCGCGGGCGAAAGGTGCAACTGGGGACTTTTGTTTTCAGCTAATTAGCTTACGATCTGGCTTCAGCATTTTTCATTTCTCTGTCATATATATTTACAGTATCGGCGCATTAAATCATGTGAAAATCATGCTGCCAAGTGAAAATGCAACGAAAACCAGCTGGCCGACTGGTGGCGATGTCTCCACTCCGCCAATTGATTGAATGACAATGCGTGACGCTATATAAACAATATGGTGCATGGCATGGCATATGGCAGTGGTCCATTGCAAACTAGGTGAACCACTGGGGCACTCACATAACTCGCGGTTGGATCGTTCTAATTCTCGGTAATTTACGTGGCTTACATTTCGGGGTCCCCCGAGCCGGATATCGATACGAATCGGACAACTCAATGGACGGTCGTGTGTCCCCAGGACTCGATGATTTGAATAGCCGGCATTAGCACACGACATTTCCTGCGACTCAAAGTCAAACAAAGCCAGGCGGGCACTGTAATTTCTCTGATTGTAAGGCACTTATCACACATTTCAGCCCCTCGGGCTGGTCTAATTCGATAATAACTCTCATTGGTTTGCTGTGCTATTTTCATCTCCAAAATTTCCTTGTATAGAGACTCGCATTCATTGACATCGGTTGTCAATTAAAAGAAAACGAAATTGCATTTAATGCCATGGCCGAGTAATTATTTATCAGCACTCGCGCTGCATTTATTTTTTGGTTTTGGCATTTGCCAAAACGGCTGCTTGCAGTCCATTAATTTAATTGAACGCTTTCACAAATCCCCCGTCGTCGTAACTAAAACTCACATCTTTTTCGTTTTCATTCATCTTTGGCGTTTTGCAGCCCCGGGGAGTAAGGCTTTTATATATTCAAAAACGTATCTACATGTCTTCATAAATGTCTGGGATATTTGCTTAATTGAGTAGCTGACAAATTTGCTGCTCTTGACACGGGATGGCCGATGTCTGGAGATGGGGATACCAGATGAAAGGGGCTTCCAAAAAAAAAAATGCTTAATAGATGACAGAGGTGCGGTCGCCACCGCAAACACTTCTTTGGTTAACAAAACAGAACTTGGAATGGAGTTTTATGCGTTGGAATGTGTTTCGTTGTTTGTCGATCGATTCCGAAAGGCGGTTGTTGCTCGGTAAAAGTTTCACTATTGCAGATGCTGTGGAACTACTTTTAATACACCGAAAACAATTAAATGCGCTCGTAGTTTTTCTTACATTTTTTACACTTGCTTTGGTTATTAAGTGCTTTCATGGTATTTATTGACATAGAAGCGTGTCATATTGCGCGTTAAGATTGGTTGAAAAAAAATATGAAACGAATTCATAAAAACCTCAATTAAGTGATCTGATCTAAAGGGCAATAAATTTAAAGATAGTACTAACTTTCAAATTTTGCAGCAGTTTTGTGCATGCATATTTGTTTATTTCACTATAAACATTACCACTTAAGTGCTGTAAAGATAAGCTATTCTGGACAACCATATATATATGTTTATATGACATTTCATAAGACGCTTGTTGCAGTGCAGCATTTCGAAATTGTAACGGTAAGACCAGCGTTTCCACTCAATTTAATGTCATTTGTGGCTGCCGCGGCTTTTGTGGCCGTAAACGATCGATATTATTTGCCATAGTGGCATAGAAACCGAAGTCGGCCCCCAGCCGCTTCCAGATAACCCCCTTCGATCCCCCAGCGGATCATGCGTAATTAACTACACATGTCGATATCACGAGCCTCGGATGCTGTGAAAGTGAAATTTGTTCGCACCGCCAGCGAGCAGCAACAATGGAGAAGGAGTGGGGCTGAAAAAGCGCAAAAATGTTAACAGCCGTCGAGGGTTTTTTCTTGTAAAGGGGCAATTTACTTTCGTTTACTCGCGCAAGTGTGTGCGTGTGTGTGTGTATGTGTGTGAGTGCCTCAGTTAACTGTGTTTTTTATGGTTATTAAGTAACTTCTTTCTTACAGATAAACAGATGGCAACCGAGGGTAAAGCGATTAGCTCTGAAGCGTGCTCGAATGTTGAAAGAGGTCTTCGCTGACGAAATGCCCATATATGTTTCCACACTAATTTAAATTTCTTCCTATAACTTTTTAATTCGCATCGGTAAATGTTTCAGTTAGTGGTTCGTAAATTTAATTTCATGATTAAATCGGTTCGGGCAGTTTGGTCATACCTTTAATGAGGCTTACAAACTCGGTAATCGTTTGGTTGTTTCTGGTGATTTTGGTAATTTTGGTGTGTGTTTTTATAAAGCAATTTTAAGGTTTACCAATATTTTGCAAGCTATGTGATTGAACTGTTCATAATACAAAAGACTTAGGCAACAAGCTACCTTAAATACAAAAGACTTAGGCAACAAACTTCCTTCAATACAAAAGACTAGTGCAACAAGCATGCAAAAAACAAAAGACTTAGGCAACGAACCTGCGCCAATATGGGAGGAACCCGCAGTTTTTTCGCAACTTAAGACCGAGCTGGCGATAAGATGAGCCCCACAGCCCGGACATTATGTAAAATAGAGCAAACAATTAATTTTCTATGCTCCACTTCGGCGACAAGGCGACAATTAACCAATGAGATAAGGCGAAGGCGCCCGCAGACTTGCCTCAGGTGCTGTCTGAGTGGCAAATGAAAGTAAATTGTGGCAGCCGCAACTTCGACGGCATTCCATTCACTTGGTAGTCGCTGTTGGGAAATTGCCTTGCCTTGCCGCATGTGCGTACAAAAATGATAACGCAATTTATCGCAAAATAGGGAAAGTGAATTTAGAAATGGGCCTCGCGAGCAATTTGCATACTGATCTGGCACGCTGCGGGTTGAAGGCCAGGGAAAATATATGTGGGCATAAGATATAAGGGGTGTGAAATATGCTAATTGAGAGGAAATTGCAATCATGCCAAAGGAAACGAAAAAATAGCGTCGTAAACGGCATTTTTTGCAAGCTATTATTAACTGCGTTTGGCTGTTTGCAAGCTAAACGCTCCAGGAGCTTAAATACTATTACTCATTTTTATAAATATTGTAAGACTTGAAACCTTTTATAGAATGGCTCAACTTCGTGATGATAAGCAATTAATTATTTTTTATAACAATTTCTCCCAGTTCGCACTGAACCATAACTTTTCCCAAAAAAAACCCCGAAAAATTACGAATTCCCGTTACCTGCTAACTGTTTCCGTTAACTGCCCAAAAGTTGTGGCAAGTAACCCCTCGCGGATCATTAGTGGAATGCCGTTAGCCAGGATCAGAGATGCAGATGCAGATAAAAGGAAACAAGACAATTAACATAATTCACAAAACCCCCTATATTCTCCTGCCCATTTTGGCTTCCTTTTGTTGCTGGCCATTTTTACTTTCCATTTCTTTTAACGGTAAACGCGAAATCCGCCAAAAAACGACTCCAATTGCAAAAAGGGGGAAGGAGGTGGAGGTGGTGGCGCACATCGAATCGCGATCGGATGCCATTGAATGGGCAGAACCGGTTGCCGCTGCTGCCATTGCCGGCCCAACGAAAGTAAAAACTCAAGGGCTTGCACTTTCTGCCCAAGTTGTCCGGTCCAGTTCAGCGCCGATCGGTGAAAGAACGATGGAGGTGAAAGAAGGCGGAGGGTGAAAGAAAGCAAGTATAAAAGCGACAAGGTGATCAACGGAGAAAGGGGCAGAGTGGAGAGGGGCGGCAGAGCTGAGCTGCAGGCATATCCTCCAGTTGCAACTTGCAACGCATCGTTAGCCGAAGCCAACTCGAAACCGAAGTTGCAGTGGCAGCCAGCAATACGTGCACTTTGAGAAAAGGCAAGTGCAATGTAATGCAAATGTAATTTAAAATAAAAGAACATTTTATGCTGACAAGATCTCACAAAAAACATATCAATATTCAAGTGACCATAGCCTAAATAGTTTTGAGTTATTTGCATATAACATCATATTTTTTCTCCGTGCAGAAACAGATCCAACGAAGTTGGCGAAGCCCAAGCCGGTTGCATTTTGCTCTGAAATAATTAGTGACCCAATTTCGGGCTGCGGCGGCTGTCGCCACGGAGCGGCCTGTTCCGCTTGCCTGCCCGCCGCACCACTGAGCCACCACCAACCACCGCACCACTTGCAACTGGCAGATCGCAGTGGTGCAAGCAAATTGCTCGACTCTGGGGCTCCGCTAGCTGGTGGTAGTGGTGTGGTGTTGGCGTACTCGTACTTTGTGGCATGCATGCAAAGAAAGTGGTTTTCATTTCTTTTCAGCGCACCGCTCAGGCACACATGCAGTGCTATATAGCATAGTTATACGTTACTTGAGATGTTTCGTTTATGCTGCTCGATTTTTGGAGTGACTCTCGTTGAGTTAATGTGCGGCTCAATCAAAAAAAAAAAAAAAGTGCAGGAAAAACGAAATACGAATGGATCTCTGGGCGGGCATTGATTTGACTGATTTTCCATGATTTCCATGATAATTTCAAATCAACTTTGATTGCGTCTAATGAAGAGCTTTGGGTGCAACTTGAAGTGGGCAGTGGCGTGCAGCGGATGGTGCCAAATGAGATTTTGTGGTCAACAAGCCGAAAAACGCTGAGCCGTCTGTCGAGATTTAGAGGGTTAACAGAGTTAACCAAGTGAAAAGGAAAGAAATCAAAACAAATGGAAGTGAATTGAATTATTTCTTGAGAATAACATTTGAAATGAAATATGAGAAATTGACTTGGCGGTCTCATTAAAAGTGGATTGAAAGTCAAGTGAAGGTTTTCAGAAATTGTAACTCTGGTAATGGAATCATTTTGGATATACAATATGTTTTTTCAATTTCAAATGTATTTTGATAACTAACTCCTACATTTTTCTTTCGAATTCTATTTCATTCTTTTCTCTTGGCAGTTAATGAAAATCGCGTTTTCACAACTCCTGGAGCTGCCAATGAAAGTTCGGTCGCTTTTCTTTTTTCTTTCTATCCCGTTGTTGTTTGACATTTTCACGCTGCCATGAAAAACTGCGTGAAAATTGCACAAGGCGGCGAGACAATTGCCGTTAATTTGAAATTGTCGCCAAGTCCCAGAGCCAGTTGCCGCGATCTTGAGCCAGGGTTTTCAGAGATTCAACCGCAGTCGAGAGCGAGAAACCAGTAATTATTGCAGCAAGTGGTGCAGCTTCTTTCACTATGAGAATGTCTGCGTCTGCGGCGTCTGTCTGTGTGGAATCAATTAAAAGTATTGCCAGGCGCTATGTTTGGGCAGCAATGACAAGCGGTGGCCCACACGGCGTATGAGCAATGCAACCCAGTTGGCCGAGAGCGCGCGTGCTAAGAGATCCCGCGATGCTCAGATACTTTGTTACATAGATACAGATACGGAAAGTATATCTGCTAGATGCGATCGTGGTGTTTCTTATTCAAGATAGAGCGCACCCAGCGAAATTGTTTTCATGCGCTGCGGCCCAAAGTGGAGCAGTTTTTGAACAAAGCAATTCGCAATATTAATCAACAGAGAAGCTGCAATACATGTGTGTATGGAAAACTCAGCGACTGCAACTGCAGCAGAAGCCGAAGAAGAAGCCACGACTGCGAATGAGAAGCGGCACAAGATAATTTCAGACTTTCATTCGCGCGAAACGCGATGAAATTTCACCAGCAGAAAAATCAGCAACATGAGACACACAGAACGAGCGCCGGCTACTGCACCACCGAACCACTCGAATCTCGTTTCAAGTGGGTGGTTGGGTGGTGGGTGGCTGGATGGCTTCTTTCTCTGGCCAATTGAGAGCTGTGAGTATGCAAATCCAAATTAAGCTTAATGAGCCAAGGGTTCCACATCAGTTTTATGCGCTTCACGCCTCAGCGGCGCCTTAACTATTATTAATAATAGTTATATTTCCGCATAATGCACGACGACGAAAGTTGCCGTGCGTTTTTGGCTTTCTTCTGCACTCATTTTTTTTTTCAACGAAAATAACAAACATTTACGGGTATTCTCTCTTTCGGCGAAGTGATTGCAACGCTTTTGTAAGCAAATGGAACTGTGGGTTGAGTGTTGGAACGTTTTTTACAAGTTATGTGAATGGGGCAGATGTTTATATGGTCGGCAGACAGACCATAGACAGTTAGGTGGCCCACTGATAATTAATTTTGTTTGAGGTGTGAAAAAATGGCATCAATGTAACAATGGCTCTTTGAAAAACTTTAGCGCAAGACCAGCATTTTTAATTATCACACAGAAAGTGCAAATGTGACTTCAAATTTTACAAATAATTTGTATATATTTTAAACATATTTTAAGTATGCTTTGTACTTTAATTTAACACATTCCCAGCAGGTTCGTTTCCTAAGTCTTTTGTTTCAGTAAGCTTTTTATTGAATACCACTATCTTGTGACACTAAGATCCGTTCATTGATCCCTAAACTGGGTTAACTCATTTGGCAACCCAGTTATTTTTCAATTTCGTCACACTTTCTTACCTTTAGTCAGTTTAAATCCTTGGCATTGGGTTCGGTTAATCCCTTTCAGCTGGAGTCAATGGCACAGCGGCGGATCACGATTGCTTTTTTATGTTCGGTGTTCCACTGGAATCGAGGATTCGGATGTGTTCGTTGCACAAATTGAAACAAGAGCAAGTCTCGAGTTGCTCACTTGATTTTGTAGCTTGTTTTTATATATTCGAAATTTCCAAAATATATTCCAATCGATATAGATTTTCGATTCCGAGCACTGCGATCACGGAACGAAGGGACGCGCTGCGGACGCGGAGGTGGCTAACAGGACGCGACTGGAGAGACAACTCGTCGCACACAAAGTTGAAATGAAAATGCGGCCCGGCCGTATCGCTAACCAAGATTTTATATCGCGTGAAAGTTTTGACCCCTTTACCATTGGAGCTGTCGCTCCGCTCGAGCGCCCGATGCCTTGAAAAGCGGCGAAGAGAGCTCACGAAGATTGGAAGACTCGCTCTTTTGCTCGGCAGCAGCTCGCCGAATGCAAAATATGCCGTTTTCGGGTATTCCAAAAACAAGTTTTCGGCCAACTTTTCATTTCAGGCCGCTTTCTGCTGCCGCTACGGGCCACCTTTTTCTCTTTCTCTTGCGGTTTTCAAGTAAGTGATATATATAAATCCAATATTTTTTTGCCCACCGTCTGTGTGGTGTCAAGGTAACTGGTGACGTAGATCGGTGGTGGTGGCCTGCCGGATACCGAGCGAACTACCTCAACGATTGCCTAATTTCGATTGTTATTCCAAAAGGGTTCGCGTCCGGCTGTGAGTCAGCTAACGGCTTTTTTGGCCACGCTTGTTATTCTGGCCAATGCATTGGAAAATTAAATTATGATCGCCAGCCGCTTATGCAATCCCTAATGACATAATGCACACACTTAACGGGCCACGAGGTGTGTACAATATGGGCGGTGTGTTTTTTCATTTTATTGACCTTTGTGTGTGCGAGGCGTAAATAAATTTAATTCGGTTATCAAGTCAACTTTTGTTTCTCTGAAGCGTTTAGAAAAGGTTTCGCTTTTAATTGAGTCATTTACAGTTTCAAGTTCGTTGCCTAAGTCTTTTGTTTCTAGGGTAAATGAATTTAAAGTAAATCAATAACAATGTGTTGATTGTTGATAATGCATAATAATATTCACTGCTGCTGTAAGAATGAATTGTGAAAGTTTTTGTATTGTTATTAAAAATAACTTTAAAAATTTGTAGGAATTCAATTGAATGCAATATACTGGCAATTTTATAAGAAAAAGGTATCTCAATTTGGGTTATATTTTTTAATTAGCTACATATCAAGAAAATTATCAATTACCATAATTGTTTAAATGCAGTGATAATTTTTTAAATGCAGTTTTCCTAACTTCTTTCAAAACCAAATTAATCAAATTAAGACACGTGCCAGGAAAATGTCCCAATTTTGTGTTATTTGAGGTTGTTTCCACCAAACTTCATTTAATGATTTCAGCCCAATTTTCAAATGCCTTGGGCTAGTAATTCCATCTGCCCATTGCACAACCCAAGCAAATAAAGAAAAGCAAACAACTTTGTGCCAATTTCCTAGCAACAATTTGATCAATTTGCCAAAGTGCCAAACGCAAAAGTAAATTTGTCGCCCGCCACTCTCGATTTTGCACAAAAGAGATGTGTCTTTTGGACCACTCCACCAATTTCCGATGATGAAATGGCATAAAAATGCCAATTCAAAGCGGGCAAGTGAAACGAGCAAGCACAAGCCAAAAAAGTGATTAAGTAGAAATGCCCAAATCCAAGCGAGATACAACATGGTTGGCCGACAATTGGACAAAGCCGATCCCAAATGCTAAGAAAGTAATCGGCGATTGCTATGAACTTTCATTTAAATATATATCTCCACAGGTACGCACCTTGGCTGCCCAAGCGATGACATCGAAAGAAATCGAAAGTTCCGCCTTTTGCCTTCGGGTTTCGATTTCATTCAGAGTCAATCTCGGCCAGGGCACGGCAACGCCCCGGATTTGGATTTCCACGCCCCTAGTGAATCACCCGCAGCTCCGTGACGTAGATCCTCTGGCACCTCGCCACATGAGCTAGTAACATTATCGCCCCCAGTTACGCTTCCAAATCGAAATTGGGTCAGGGACGTGCCTGGCATGCTAATTGCACCGTGATCCGTCTCGGCTGACGCACTCGTACGTGCGTGGTCTGGCCCTCATCCAGTGGCTTCTTTTGGGCTTTCGTTCGTTTCTAGAAAATTGAGCAACTTCTGGGCCCGCATTTTGGGGCTCAGGTCGAGCGAAGTTGGGAAAGGCAATGGTTTTCGGCTGGAGAACGCGGTCGTGATGCAATCTTTCTGGGGAAAGTGAGGCAATGCCGGGAGAAGTGGAAAGTATTTCATAATAAAATTAAATCAGAGTATGAATTTATTTGTGAGTGTGTAGAATGAAATAATTTTAACG
Source organism: Drosophila simulans (assembly GCF_016746395.2). Classification (NCBI taxonomy): domain Eukaryota; kingdom Metazoa; phylum Arthropoda; class Insecta; order Diptera; family Drosophilidae; genus Drosophila; species Drosophila simulans. Next base: position 4,260,469 of record NC_052522.2, read on the forward strand.
TTTAAATATTACTTATAAATAATAATAATTTATATTACTTTAAAAGGGTATGCTTTTAGGTTTATATAAAAAATTCTTCTGAACCTCGATGGCTACAAAAAACATAAATAATAAGATGTTGAAACGTTTTACTGCCAGTCTAAAAATATCTTTACAAAGTTACCAGCTGTCGAACCTTTCCTCGGTTATCCATTTCACCTCCTAAAGTAACAAAAGTAACAAAATAATCCCGGCTTCATTCAGTTAATTTCGTTTCATTTTTGTGTGGATAAAAACCAGTTGCTACCACAGATTTGCACAACTCCCCGCTTTTCTTTCTTTTTTTGGAGCCGCTAAGTCAGTGCAGTTATAACGGTGCACAATCTGGGCGCTTATTGTTTATAAACAAATTATTGTGGACCATGGCCCGGCCCAGACAATCATGTCAATCATTATGCAAGTCGCACTCCGGCCGGAGCTGCAACCCCGGGCCCGGTCATCGAGCTCGAGCTCAATGGAATCGCCACGCTTTTTACTTTCCTTTTCTTTTGTCAGTCGCTGGGCTGCAATTTACTGGCCTTTTTTGTTACTGTTCACTCAATCCGCCGCTGGCGGCTTTTCCGCTGGGCTGTCGCCAGCCCTAAATCACATTTATAAAGACAATGAACCTGGCTCTTAGATGCCAACTGGCTGAACTCGAAGACAGAAGGGCAGTACACAGGTGTACATCAGTTGAAAGTTTAGCGGGAGGCCATGAAATTTGCTACCATTAAATTTAGATTGCTGATAACCTTTTGTAGATAACTAATATCTAATCTGTGCGGCAGTTTTCTTCAGCAAAGTTATAATTTAATCTGTATTTTAGGAATAACAATTAAAAAACTTGTCATAAAGTGGAATGTTATACCTCAAAATGCTCGCAATGAACCACCCAATTAATTGGTATTCAAAACTGGAAATTTTAAAATTTTCAGATTTTTCGAAAATTAAGGTGATGTAACCCCTTACCAAAAATGCAAAAATAAGAAAAAAAATTTTTTTTCAAATTGATAAAAATTTTGAAAGTAATAAATAGCTTCAGTAACTTTCTGCACAAAACTGTGATTTTTTTATCTCTTTTTTCATTTTGACGGAAAATCATGTTCGTACAACAATGAGCTCATATTTTCTTTCAGTGTGCGCAAAACATGTCAATTGATTTTGAGTTTGGTTTCGGTCCACGCTCGATGGCTGCTGCGCCCTTTTTGGCCATTTCTTCGACTTGGGCCGCATAAATGGCGCTTAATTATTATTTTATGCATATGACTTGCGGCCGGGATGGGGTCGGCTGGAAGTCGGATGGAGTCGAGCATGGACGGAGCCTGAGTCATGCGCCATATATCACTTTCACTCGCAAAAAAAAAAGACATGGCATAGCAAAACGGCAAGAAATCTCAATCGGGCAACGAAAAGCCAGACGCAGACAGCCAAAGGCGTGTCTGGCTCCCAGGAACAACGGCTAAAAGATATATACACAAACATGTCGCATTACAAGCCGATCAGCCCCGATTTTTTATGCGATCCTCCGTGGACGATTTGCTTTTAATTGCGAACGACAGAGCGGCTGCATAAGCCCCATAAACTCAAGTTAAGACTGCAGTTGAAGGCGCTGAAAGGTCTTAAGTCCGCGCGATTGCATAAGCCACTTAGTTTTGCCAAAAAGAAAAGATAGTTTTCTAAAGAAATGGGGTATACAATGGCTGTTTGTTAGCTTCGATCGAAATCCCATTTCGAATTCCGTCAGATTGCCAGGCGAAGATCAATATTGATTGTAGACAGTTGGAAATTATGTGTATCTTTCGATTAGACTCTGCATTTAGCACACACTCGAGTGTTTTCACTTTCATCTCATGGGCCCAAGTTGTGATTTTTTGAATTTCGGTGGTATCTGTGAACTGTGCGTATGCAAATTAGGTAGCGACAACAAGGCGCAGAAATACCGTAAGTGGCCAAAAGCAAAATCTCTGCTACAGATATGAAAAAAGATGCCTGAAAGATACACACAGTTAACCGTTTTTACTTTTTTTTTTTTTTTTGGTTTTTTGCCAAATGAAAGAGAAATTGTGTGCGACGGCACCAAGATTCGTTTTTTATATATATGTATATAGTATGCTAATTGGCGCGCTAGCTGAAGCTTAAAGTCATAAATGCCTAGCTCAAAAGTCGTAAGCAAGAGCATTATGATTTAATCAGGCTGCTGGAAAAGGGGCAAAGATTACCTAAGGTTTTTATGACTATAGATAAAAACCACTTATTGGTGATAAATACTTGCATTTATGTGATTAAAGTTCGTAGTTCTGTTGATAAGATGATAAGATCACATATCAAATTAAACTAAACAAACTATCAAAGTAAAACAATATTTTGTTATGTCTTGGTATTAAAAGAATTATCTAGAGTCCCTAGGCCTACTTAAATATTAAATCATTAATCTGCTGAATACTATATTTTTAATAAATATGAAAATGGGGGAGAAATCTCTTCCAAAATAGTATCTAAATATTTACCAAGCCATGCTAATTTAACGACTGATTAAGCCCATGCTGTGATTCCACATGCGAATATATTATAAATTTGGCATAGCGGAAAGCATGGCATTCGTGAAATATGGCTGCTTTCTTTCGATCTTTCTAAGGTTGGATAACATATGGCTTTGTTGTGTGGGATTTTTAAACGTTGCGCAATTCGGCAAGGTGAAACATTTGTCCCTCTTAAATATCAAAGGCATTTGCAAAATGCATTAATCATTTATGTTTCGACCGAGTGTGATCTCAGAATACACCTATTAAGTGAAAAGCAGGAGGAATTTAACACCTATTAAAACGGTTTGGTTTCGCTTTTCGGGGGCCTTTTGCTTTTGCTTTCATTGGAAGCCAAGTTAATTGAATATAAGGCTCTGAACCGAGGTTAATGGTTGCGCATTGGATGCGTTTTTCAGCATTATTAATTGCATTTTAATGCTATTTATATCGGAGCAAGGGTATATCATTAGGCCACTCTCGTCGTCTTGGGGTTACTTAATGACCCTCGGTCGAAAGATCTTTTCAGCTTTTTGCCTTTTCAGCCACGAAACTGTGAAAGAGAAATGCCTCTGAGCCAGAAAGAGATGCGGAGAAAGCATGGCAGCAAGTAGCAACATCGACATCGTACCAAAATCAAACCAACTGCAACAATTCGCCAACGTACAAGAGCAACAACAACCACGGGAACAGGTGAACCTACTCGCATACCCACCTGGATATTTTCCATTTGTCTGCCTTTTTTCATCTGAGTGTATGCAAATCCGCTGGGTGATTACTTTCGATTGCTGTACTGCTGAAAGGTTGCAGCCTGCTGATTAAGTTGCTGTCCGAGATTTGTTCACGCTGCTTGATTTGCCTTTGAATAATCATGTACATTTTATAGGTTTCAGCTCGTCGAGATATTGAGTTCATTTATAGCTATTTAAGAGTTTTCACTATTTTCACTATATATTAAATGGAGAGGTTCGAATTTAATTTAGATAATTAAATTATTTCCTTCCAAGACTCTAATACAATATAAAATTTGATATTTTGTAAGGAAATATATATTTGTATTTCAATATATTTTGCTCATTAAATTAATATTTAGAAAATTATGCTTCATTAATTTTGAAACAAAATTATTAATTGATTTATTGGATTTCCTGTACATTTCGTTTATAAAATTAAATAAAACTATTTTTTCTAAATATTTCTACAAGTAACGGTCTATTATACATAAATTTGACTCATTTCTTCTACATCATTTTACACAAATGTGGCCAGGCCTGTTTATTAAGTATGCCTTACAACACTGCCTGCATCAGCTGATTGATCCCGCACTTTCAACACTCTTTGCGCCAAAAATCGAACTGCGTGTAATTGTGTGCGTGTGCGACTCCGAATGTTTTTGGTTTCTTATTATTATTAAAAAAAATCAACTGACCCAGAAATATGAGTGAATCGCTTGCAGAAACTGCAGCTGCAGCGGAAAATGAAGAGCAGGCCGACGACTCGATGGAAAAGCTGGTCTTCGACGAGGAAGACGAGCAGATGGTCTCCGGCGAAGATTTACTGGGTGGCAAGAGTTTGATGATGTCGGATGACAGCGAAACCGAAGATGGAACCCAGGAAAAGGCCCTAAAGGTATCACCCAAGAACAGGCGCCGAAGGATGATGGACAGTGACCAGGAAGATGAACCCCTGGAGCAAGGAAAGGATGATTCCACAAAAAACAACGAAGATGTGGAGGAGGAGATGGCTTCCAGGCCGAAAAAGAAGGTATGCGCCATCATAGATTCGGATAATGATGATGAGCAGCAGGCGGACAAAAAGACGCAGAAGGAGGAGGAGAAGCATACCGTCAAAAAAAGCAAGAAGAAGCGATCCCAGGTGAATGACGAACAGGAGGAGCAGGAGGAACCTGTTAAACCTAATAAGACAAAGAAGGCGGTAAAGAATAAGAAGCTGACCCAAGCAGACAAGGCGGAGGATGACCAGGATAACTCTTCCAAGGAGGATAAACCAAAAAAAGTGGTCAAAAATAAGAAACAAACGGCTAAAGAGGATAAAGCCCAAGCAAACGAAGAGGACGATCACCATCAACAAGATGAGAAACCTGCAAAGACACAAAAGTCAAAAAAGTTGTCCAAGAAAAAGATGCAACAAGAGGATGATAAGGAGGACAATGGCACTGCACAGGAGAAGAAGAAACCTCCACCAAAATCAAGGGCAAAGAAGACCGACAAATCTAAAATAGATTCCCAAATAGACAAAGAAGATGATCTGCAAATGGATGTTGATGAAGACCCTAAAATGGACCAAGAAGATCAAGAGCCTAATAAATCAGCCAAGAAAATTAATAAGGGCAGTAAGGAAAAGATAGGTGGAGACCACGAACACCAAGTGCAAAAGAAGCCACTCAAGAAAAACAAGAAAATTAAGTCGGATAATATTGACACCATGGAGGATAAGGATGAGATAGTAAGGCCGAAAAAGATGGCCAAGAAAAACAAACAGAAAGTACTGAGCGATGACGAGTCAGAGGAAAATCAGGATGAAAAGGTAGAGGATCAGGACCTCAAGAAAATGGGCGGTGAAAATGAGCCGGAAATGGGCAGCGATAAGGAAGATCAGGAAATGCAGGAACCTCCCAAAAAAGCAAAGAAAAATAAGCAACGAATGGACAGTGAAAGCGAAGATGAAATCCCGAAAACCGAAAGCGGGGAAGAAACCAGTTCACCCAAAAACAAACTGAAAGGGTTGGTGGACTCCGAATCTGAACCGGAAGAAGCTGCCGCGGAAGTAAGTCCCGTCAAGAACAAACTTAAAGGGTTGGTGGACTCGGAATCGGAACCAGAGCTAGACAATCCAGAGGAATCTGCAGGAGAACAGGAAGCGCCCATGGAAAGCGCTCTCTCCAGAGAGAAACCTAAGAAGCCCAAAGTTGTTCGCGTGAGTTTTTAAATTATAAGATGGCTATAATATAGTTTAATACATACTTTCATATAATTAGGAATCAGCTAAGAAAGCGTTGGAGGGGATGCAGGCCATCCAAAGTGAACAGCAGCGATTGCACCGCGAGGCGCACATCAATGTGCCCTATCATCAGCCGAAACCAAGGACACTGAAGGAGTTTCTTAGCCGACGAACCATTAATGCTCCACTGGCCACGGCTCTGGCTGGAGGAAGTCCCATGCCCAGCAGGCAGCCAAGGAAGTCAGTGGGACTGCGGATGACCAGGGAGGAATTAGAGGCTTATGCGTAAGTTAAATGGGCCTTTAAAATACTGTTTTAACCAACTCTATTGTTTAGAAAACTTATGGAGGATCGCGCCAAAGAAGCTACCGAGTTCTTTAAGTCTGAATCAGAGCCAGATGAGGAGGATGATTCGGAGAATGAAGAACCTATGGAATTAAAAGATAATCCAGGTGTTATGGATGAGATGCTGGATAATCCAAAAACTCCAGAAGAGCCCAAGAACGACACAGAGGACATGACCAGCGAAGCAGTTATTGAGGAACCTGTCCTGGGTGAAGACAAACCAGATAGTCCCGTCGGGGAAGAAGCAATGGTGGCAGATTCTATTAATGAAGAAGAACCCATTCCCTCCACCTCTACTGCAGCTGCCCTAAAATTCGCAGATAACTTGGAAATTCATCAAGAGACTAATACGACATCCCCCAGCAAAGTCTGTCTGGTTACAGAAGTGGTGGAACTGCCCAAGCTGGACTTGAGCACCATCAACATAACACCGCCCTCTAAGCCAGCAACTCCTAAGATCAGCGAAGTTATTCGCCGGCTGAAGATTGAGAAAAGCTTAGATGAGAGCCCTTCGCTGAAAGGCGATCCCAACATGGTTATTGATTTGGAAACGGGTGATATGTTCGCCAAAAAACCAACTGGTGTGGATGATCTGCTAAACCGTCTGATGAAAACGCGAGAAGCTAAAAAGCACAAGACCACAGAGACTGTCAAGTATGTAGACCTCTTTGCCATCGTTTTCAGCCAGATAACTTTGATACATTTTTCTTAGCATCCTTACAACTGAACATGGCAAGCTGGAGATGTCCAAGGTGAGCATTCACCTGCACGAAGAGGAAATTGCAAAGGAACCAAAGCCAGGAGCGGGTTACTTGAAAATGCAGGAACATCTCAAAACCCTTATCACTAAGAAACGCATGGAGGACCTGCGCAAGAAGCAGGCTGAAGAACAGGAGAAAATGGCAGAAGATGAGGAGGAAGGCATGGATGTGGATGAGGAGTACGAACCGGAAGATAAACCTGGTTATGCTGAAGTAACTATTAATGAAGATGAGGAAATCATAGATAAAGTTGATAGCATTGCTGAGGATGATGACGATGCTGAAGAAAACAAAAACGATGCAGACGAAGACCCCGAAGACAATCCAGTTGAAGACATTGAGGATGAGGAAAATGACAGTGAAAGTGAGCAGGAATGTGAAGTGGACCCACAGCCAGAAACGCAAACCAGAAAGAAGAACCGCATCATTAAAGCCTTCGAGGACGACAACTCCGATGAAGATGATCTCGACCTGCTGCAAACTCCGAAGCCAAGCAATGTTGCTCCCATAACCGCTACTCAGTTGCAATTATCCGCCCACAAGCTTTTCGATGTGGAGACCCGACGCACGGCCAGCGACGAGGAGAATGAACTGCTGGATCTGTGTTCCGGCCAGTTTCCGCAGACCCAGACGCTTTCCTCCGCCGCTCCTTCGGTGGATCCAGCTGTGATCAGTCAGATTCCCATGACACAGTTTGGCGGCAGCAGCCAGGTAGCAGACGAACTGGAGGGTCTGTGTTCTGGTACCTTCGCAACCCAGTTGCCATCACAAGCAACCACTCAACAGCCGGAACAGGAGGAAGAATCCGAATTACCGGCAGCAGTAGCGAACAGAATAGTATCCAGCGACGAAGAAGCACAGGTGGATGTCTTGGAAGTCGATAAGCCAAGAAACAAAAAGCTCACCAAGAAAAGGCCAAAGAAAAAGGCCAAATTGGGCTTCTCGGATGATGAAGATAGCGATGGTGAAGTTGAGGAATTCGAGGAGGAAAGTGACGCAGAGCCAGTGGAGGAAATTCCGGAAACCTTTGTAGACTACGATTCCGAGGAAAATGAAATTGTTGTGGAGATGACCAAGAAGGATCGTAAAATACGAGCCGCCAACTTTGTGGACAAAGAAGCAGAGCTGTCTGAATCCGAATGGGGATCTGCCGATGAGGATGAGAAGAACATGGACGAGTACGACATTGAGTTGGGCGACGAAGATCAGTTCGATCGTGATAAACTGCGGCATGAGCTTGGCCAGATACATGCGTAAGTAGAACAAAAATTCTACTTCTTTAAAATACTTTAATCGTATTTCTTGTGTGACAGTCGTAAAATGATGGATCAGGATATTCGGGAAGTGCGCAAGATCAAGGAATTGCTCTTCGAAGAGGAGGAGGAGGGAGCGAATCGCCAGCGCCAATTCCGTTGGAAGAACGTGGAGGCCGGATTCAGTCTAGACGATAATCGACCCGACAATGGTGAAGGAAACGACGGCAGTGGCGATGAGGAGAACGAGCATCTGTGGCGAAAAATACGCTATGAACGCGAGCAGCTTCTCTTAGAGAAGGGTTTAAAACCGGTGCGCAAATTCGCTTATTTTTTTAGTTCTGTTCGCTAACACATCTTCATCTTTTAGGAGGTGGCCTCACCGCTTTCCACGTCCGTGATAAACACCAGTAACAATGGTAATTCGCCGGCCATTCGCCGACTGAACATAATTTCCTCTAAGAAGACAACCGTGGAGGTGAAGAAAAGTTCTCCATTCCTGATCTCAAAAACAATTGCTGGCAAGCAGCAGAAGAGCGCTGTTCGTGGCTCCTTTTTAGTTCGGGACCAGCAGACGCTCACCAAACTGGCAGGACTCACAAAAGGAACCTCCGGCGATGTGGACGCCGCGGAGGGCACAATTTCAGTGAAGTCAGCGAAGGCTAAAAACTTTGTTTTTGCCACGTTAACGGAGGAGGAACATGAGGTGGGAACTTACTATGTTCTTTTGATTATAATTACTTTAAATCAAATTAATTACATTTCAGAATCGAAAAAGAAAAGCTGCCGATATACTGAATAGCAGCACGGAGACGGGGGTAAACTTCATGAAGAAACCAAAGATGGAGCCTCGGAGAGACAAGTGCCTAATAGATCAGCTCCTTTGATCGATTCTTCTTTTAAGCTAAGACACATCATAAATGTACATTATAGAAGTTAGACTGCTAAGATAGTTAATAGGAGTGAATAAAAATAAGTTACATTTTATATTTGCTTAGATAGAAACAGTACAAATTGGTTATACTGCCCTCCTATAACTGGAATATTACTTACATTTTATGTGTGATTGTTGTGAAATTTGGTATGTATGAAGCTTATGCTTAGGAATTTGCATGTATATCAGTTAAATGAGCAATAATTAAATAAAAAAATATAAAAATAAGATTTTACAAACCCACTTAACGGTCAATTTTGTAAAATATATATGTGCATATATATATTTTAGTATATTTCTCCAGCTACATGGTATATTTTGTATCCACAAACATTGGTCATACTATGTGAATGAATGTGAATTCTATACAGAAATTATGAATATGTAAGTGAATCATTTACTAAGTCGCCGTGATCCAGGAGGCACAACAAAGCCACCGCCTCCTCCGCCGCCGATAAAGTTAATCTAATCTACACATCGCGGCGAACAGCGCTGCCGCAGCTAAATTTTCAACAACCGGCGGATCGGGTCGTCGTCAATCAGTAAACACTCGCCCGAAGACGCCGCCGGACGTTCCAGTCCCCAGTCCAGAGATCTCACAGTCCGACGAACAAACAGCAGAATGGTGGCCCCCTCGAAACTCAGCCAGGTGCTTAGCTACCAGAACTTTGTGCATGCCGTATCCGGAGCTGCGGTGAGTGGGCAAATATTTGCCGGCTAAAGGTCAAGATGGCATCTGTGCTAATTTGCATTTGGTCACCTCTTCACAGGGCGGCTGCATCGCCATGAGCACCTTCTATCCACTGGACACGGTGCGTTCCCGCCTGCAACGTAAGTTTCCCCAGGGATTCGACAATCGGACTGTAACTAATCTTCAGTGAGCACCCGATAAGCGGGCCACGCTTTGATAATTCGTATAGGCACACCTATGGATCTGCGGGCGAGTTCAAACTCCAGCGTTTGAAACTTTCTATTGATATGTTAGAGAGCCCCTTCAATCAATTTCCCGGGCTAATCCAATTTTTAGGTCTGCTTGTAGTTGAAATCCGATAGCATCTGGTTTCTGTGCCGAGAAAAGATTGTGAATATTATATTTCTGAAGAGTATAGGGAATAATTAAAAGTTTATTTTTAAATATATACAAACACTATTGATGATATCATAAGTGAACGTAGTTATGATATTACATTGTGTATTTTCATATACAAAATACGTTTTATATTAGGTGCCCATGTGATATCGAGGGTTCACTTTAAAAGGTGTGCGCACTATTTCCTATTTTCCAAGTACACAAACAGTTTATATTATCTGAATGCATAAATTTTGCAATTGTACAGAGCCATTGGACTTTGACTCGTTAAGTGAAATATACATCTAAGAATTCAGAATTTTTTACTAATATGATTAGTTAAGTTCGCAAAAATTATTAAGAACAAAAAGAAATACCTTTTATAGAGTAAAGGTTTTTGTAAGGTTACGCTTTATGTATGATTTAATGACAATTTTAGCCCATATTTACCGAACACGGTTGCATATTCGACTAAAGCGCTTTTAGAGTTAATGCCAGAAATTGGCTAATTATCATAATTGGGTTCAGGGTTGGGTTAATATCACTGACTCGTAGTATGCGTGACAAGTTAAATTAGCGCTTAAACCAAACACACCTGAAATAATCTTGGTTTCAGAATCTCCAGCATGAGTCTTACAATTTTCTCTAATGAATCTTTGCAGTGGAAGAAGCCGGCGAGGTGCGGAGTACCAGGCAGGTGATCAAGGAGATTGTGCTGGGCGAGGGATTCCAGTCCCTGTACCGAGGTCTTGGTCCTGTCCTGCAGAGCCTGTGCATTTCGAACTTTGTCTACTTCTACACATTCCATGCGCTCAAGGCGGTGGCATCGGGAGGCTCGCCATCCCAGCACAGCGCTCTCAAGGATCTGCTCCTGGGCAGCATTGCCGGCATCATCAATGTGCTCACCACTACACCCTTTTGGGTGGTCAACACGCGACTGCGCATGCGCAACGTGGCCGGAACCTCGGACGAGGTGAACAAGCACTACAAGAACCTGCTGGAGGGTCTCAAGTACGTGGCCCAAAAGGAGGGCATCGCCGGTCTGTGGTCGGGCACACTACCCTCCCTGATGCTGGTCTCTAATCCCGCGCTGCAGTTCATGATGTACGAGATGCTTAAGCGCAACATTATGCGCTTCACCGGCGGTGAGATGGGCAGCCTGAGCTTCTTCTTTATTGGTGCCATTGCCAAGGCCTTCGCCACGGTGCTGACCTATCCGCTTCAGTTGGTCCAGACCAAGCAGCGTCATCGCAGCAAGGAGTCGGACTCGAAGCCGTCCACTTCGGCGGGATCCAAGCCCCGCACCGAGAGCACACTGGAGCTGATGATCAGCATACTGCAGCACCAGGGCATTCGTGGACTGTTCCGCGGTCTGGAGGCCAAGATCCTGCAAACCGTGCTCACGGCAGCCCTGATGTTCATGGCCTACGAAAAGATAGCCGGCACCGTGGTCATGCTGCTCAAGCGCAACTGAAAAGAGGCTCTAGTCAACAAGTAGTTTTACTCAATTAATCCTAACGTAAGCTATAACACAAACATACACATTCTGACATAGGATATGGCCAGCACACAGACTCTCCAAAGTTTAGCCGCTAAGCGTCAATGGATAAAAGAAAAGAATAAATAGTTAACAGAAGTAAATAATAACTGGCTGCTTTATTTATATACGTCTGCACAGCAGATGGTCCATCTATACCTAGGTGTGGTCATTGCTATATATCATTAATTGGGCGGTTTGGATTTTCATTTATTTGTCATTCTCAGTAGAGTCCTTATTCTCATCGTCATTAGACTGGGACTTTTCTGAAGATTCAACTTGCTCCTTATCGTTGCCATTGGCGACCTCTGAAGTCTCCGACTTGGAATCTCCTTCGCCGGCAGATTTTTTATCGCTAGGATTGGCCAGTTCGGCCAGATTGAACTTTTTGCACTCCAGATAGTTGTCGATCACGCTAAGCAGGCACGAGCCCCTCAAGACCTCCACGATGATGGATTTCTTGGCCTTCTTCAGGTCCACCTTGTTGCCCACGTTCTTGGAGTTGACCAGCTCGGCCAGTTGGGTGATGATTTCGTCGCGCTTGATCTGCTGATTATAGCGATGATTGAAGATGATGCTATAGCTGGTGGGCTCCTTGAGGAAGTGCTTGTCGAAGAGGTATCCGGCGGCCGTGATGATGTCCGTCATGTTGGCGCGGCAGACGGCTTCGATGGGTACCAGGCGTAGGACAAATCGGGACATGGACTTGCCGGTGGTCGCTATGTCGTTGATGATGTGTTTACCCAGGGCCACCGGATCCTCCAGTTCGGTGCGAATGAACACGCAGTTGGTGGTTTTGGTGTCTACATTCTGGAATCGCATCTTGCGATGCGAAAGCATCTCGCGGCATTTGGCGGCAGCTGCTTCCAAGTCGTCGTCGTCATCACTGGTGCCTCCTGCCGCTGGCTTCGGTACATCCTCTCCCGCATCACCAGCTGCTCCTTCCTCTGGTTGCTCCTTTTCCGGCTCATTCTCTGGCTTTTCCGAACCGTAAAGTATGTCAGCATAGTGGTTCAACAAATTGTAGCATTCGCGAACACATGCCTTCTCGTTGATGTTGCACGTGGCGAAGAATCCACGTTGGCCAGGTTGGAGCAGCTCCCTCCTGGCGTGGAAATACTTTTTCTTGTTGTTGTTAAACTTCACGTTTTTACTCATTTTCGATTTTTTTGATGCGGGTTCCATGAAATAAAACTTATTTTGCTTCGCCGGCTGTTTGAATTAGTGAGACCGTAAATACGTCAGCAATGGCCTGCTTTGAATCTACTAGAATTCTCAGAACAGAAGTAAAAAGATATGGTCACTTTAAAACTGAAAGAAAATTCATCTTCAAAAATTTTAATTTTCGAATTGCTTAATCGGTATGATACTAGAATTTCATATTTTCATTTATGAATGCCCTTTTAAATTAAAAGAAATTCTACAATTCTACATTTTCTACAAAGTCTACAAATATTCCCAACCAGTTTAAAAAACATACATTTGCAAAAGGATCAAATGCTGATCAGCTTATGTTTCATTTAATTGTAGTTACTTTTATTAAGCCGACGATTCTCACATACATTTGCCGTAGTCTGTCACTTAAATTCAATTACTCTCATTCCATTTGATGTCGTAAACATTATAGCGTATTACGTATGTGCCTGTTTTCGGTTCGAATTTAAAATTAGATAAATTTAAGAATTTTGGAATTATTTATTTTCTGCGTTCGCACTAAGATTAGTTCATCGTCGTTCGTTTACATCGTGTAATTAAACGTAAGAAAAACAGAATTCATCAGTTTCAGTTGTTTGCACACTTAAATGCTAAAGCATGGTAGCATATCTATGCGAAATGAAAATACAAAATACAGATGCTGAAGGCTGCTGAATATCTAACTAAAGACCTATCTCGCTCCGCCTGGACTTTATCCGCAGACTTCCGTTTCAAGTTTTTGATTGTGGTTTACCAATATACAGCGGTATATCATATTAAAGTATAAATAAATGTATTGCAAAGTGGCGTCGTTGCCGCCCGGCTTTGCATTGACTTAAGCCTTAATGTTGTGAACTTAATGGTATAGGGGTTCCTAAAACATAACTAATCGATGCACTATCTCGGCATGAATGCGCTTCTCGCGTCCCATTAAACATAGTGTGTGAAAATGTACAAGGCCAAGAGCAATACAAAATTATCATCAAATTAAGATTACGAATTATGCATAGAGTGGTTTAAAGTAAAATGTACAATTGTTGCTATTTATATAAAACAAGCTAGCGCGTTCTTTTGCTTCCGCAATTGCATATGCCGCATGTCATGCAGGATTGCCATAACTTTTGCCCACATTTCCTGGAGTCTCGGGTGTGTATATGGGGTATGTGGGATGTGATCGATGTCCGCTCGCTTGATCTTTGCATATTTACCAAAGTTTTAGTGCTTAAATTTGAGGAAATCGCACTCTGCCGCCTTTCCAATTGGTCTGAGGGAAAGGTGACGGGTGCTCCTAAGGCCAAAGCCGAGAACCGAGCAAAAGTAAGTATTATCAACACATTGCCAAATGGATTGCACGTGAGAACGTGTTCACAAGATTACTTTTAATGTCCAACGGCCGTAGTTTAAGTTTCAGTTTTAGTTTTAGTTATTCTTTTCATGCTCTCACGTATTCAAGTGTCATATAAATCTGTTTCCATATATGTATATAAATAGGTGTTATCATGATTGTTGTGGTGAAGAGGGAAACGTTGCGGTGCTTACAATTAGGTGAGGTCTGCTCGTAGGTGCATATGACTATAGTATTTATAGTATGATATAGCTTGCACTACCATAAGATCAATGACGTTTAAAATCAAAGTAAATATACAAAGCATACGAAGGGTAAATGAATCGAACTTAGCTTAGGTCAAATATACAGTGTTGTGTGAAAGTTAGGTGTGTTGTGTCTGTTATGTTATGTTTTGTGTGGTATGGCTGTCCGACAGAACGCAAAGTTATGACAAAAGTACACAAATCAATCGATCATACGCAAGAGTTTGCTGAGTAGGTAACATTTAAAACCGCCCGGCTGATTGCCCGCCCCGAAAATGAACTTAATCCTAAGCATAGAGCGTGCACTCGATGTAACTCGTGGGCACGAAGCCCTCGTCCCAGCCATTGGAGTTGTTCTCCCGCCGCACCCGCGTCCATCCATCGCCTTGGTCGATCTCGATCACTTGCAGCTCCTCGCCCTCACTCATGGGTATGCTTCCCTCGCTGGAGGCTACAAGGGATTGAAACAAGCATGTATTAGATGTTATATTTGTCTTATTACCTATTACTCACCTTCAAATGGATACAGGGCTCGACATTTTCCCACCGGATTAAGGGTCTCCACTTCCGTTTCGTAGTAGGTATCCTCGCCAATCGCGTTTTCGTTGGCGCTGCCCTGTCCCGATCCTGGCAGGGATGTGTGTGAAGTGCCAAGGCCACTCTCGGGACTTGCCGAACTGCTGGATTTCACCATGGAAAAGGCAAAATGAAACGAAATATTTGAAGAAGTTGCAATTTTCACATTATTAAGTGTCATCATGTTTGGTGTATAGCGATAAAGAATCAAGTTGTACTACAAATTAGAAGTATGCTCAAATTTGAATAAAAATGTTGTTTAATCTTTGGCTTATTGTGGACTTTCTGGGCTTTTTTTTTTACTAGTTTATACGTTTTCAAATGAGTGAGAAACCAACACCGAAGAAAATGCCACACACCGTGAAGTGCAGTGATATTATGATCGAATTAAATAATACAGATTAGATATGCGATGCCAAATCATAATGCTACGATAATGTATGTACGAGTATAATGTATGTGGGTGAAAGATATATATATATATAAACATTGAACGTAGTCTTATGAGTGTACCCGTTATTGTTATTATTATGCCCATTTTGTATTTGCGCCACATTATCCTCAGAATCTGACCTGCTTAAGCTGCCAGCGTCATCGGGCTGGTCGTCGCCATCATCATGATGGTCATCGGCACTGCCATTGGAATGTCTAAAGTGGGAGTATTCAGTTATTAGATTGTTGATTATATGGGTTAAAACCTATGTTAACTCACCTAGAGGTTCGGTGACCGTTTTGCAATTGATTTCGACTCGCCTGCGGACTACTGGTGGCCGTCGGCACTTGACTGGCCTTCTCCAAGAAGCCCTGGTACTTCTTTAGATCCACTTTCAGCTTCTCCAACTTGTGTTCCGACTCGTTCAGTTGTCCCTCGACGGTCATGGGGTTGCCCAGCGAAGAGTTCGCCTCATAGACGATCTTCATCTTCATCAGGCCATCCCGTGCTTTTGTTTCCTGGGCGATGTTCTGTGTCAGTTCGGCGATCTTCGCCTGCAGTTTCTTTCTTCGTTGGTTCGGTGGCAGATCGCTGAAGTCCTCCTTTTGTCCATCCGCAGTCAGGGAGTTCTGTGCCAATTACAGCTTGGTTAGTTGAATGCATTACAAGTATATTGAATGATATCTTTATTGGCCAATGCAATGAATAATAAGATACAAATCAGGACTAAAAAGACAAGACATTCACAAGACACAACAAGAGCTGCACGCAGTGATTAGAATCAGTACAAACAACAGAGGAAACCGAAAAATCAGATAATAATGTCAACACAGCAAAATAATAAATGCAGATTTTTTGATAATCCAATGACCCGCTTTCGACATAAATCAAACCAGTTTCGAAATCAACAGGCTATTAAATGGCACCATAAAGAAAAGTTATGGAAATGGAACGAAAGGGAAAATAAGGCGATAAAGGCATTCAATCATGCGTTGGGATTCGAGAGCTAATGGCACATAAAGAACAGAAATTAAACAATAATAAAGTTAAAACATAAATCGAATAATGTGTAAGTGTGCTGCTGTGACTTTCAGCTAGTTGGCCAACAATTTACTGGTTAATTTAAAGGCTTAACTATTTGAGGATAATTGGTGGTGTTCATTTTTAGAACTTGACTATGTTTAATCAAGCCAAGAATATGCCGATCATTTGCGTTCAGGCGTTTAAAGTGAAAGTTGCTCAGACTATTAATTATTGTTAATGGAAACGATATTGCTAGTGATGGTTAGATTCTTATTTAGCTGATTGTGATTAGTAGATAGCAAGATAGTGGTGTTATTAAGATTAATCGTAAGGGGCTAGTTTAGGCTAGACTTAGTTAAAGTTAGTTATTTAGTTGGGGGAAAGCTGAAAGATTCATCATACCTTCATGGTGATACAGGCTTCAATTATCTGCCGTTGCTATTGGCAGCGAATTGATTTAGTATTTATTTTGTAGGTTTTTAATTTTGCAATTGTATCACATGTGTGGTGTTGTTGTGTTCGTGTGATTTTAAGCATTTAATCATTTTAGAATCGAATGGCAGCAACAAATATGTGTACAAAAGTAGAAATCAAGAGTTAATCAATTAATATTCGTGGGTTATAGAAGAAGCTTTGGATTTGGAATAAAGTTGCAGTCAGTGAGGGGCGAACTCAAAGCACAAAGTATTAGTAAATGCGAAAGACACAAAACATGGCAATTCGAAAGCAATCCGAAGGATGAGGCGATGTATGTATATATGGAAATGCCGATCTGGTTGTGGACTATGATTGGAGAGGACACGAATCGAGGTCTTTGGACACTTGGTACTTACGGCAAGAGACAGAACCATGTCCAAGTGAAATAAAGATATGGTAATCGAGATTCGATCAAATTAATATAGAAATAGAACGGAAAAGAGAGAAGACTGGATGAGTAAACCATAAAGAGACACAAACCATAACCAAGACCTACGACTTATCAATAGAACATCGAACTTAAGAACTAATCAAGAAGCGTCTCAACTCAAGAGGCTAGTGCAGAGAATGGAACGGACAAGTGCGGCGAACTGAAAACTCTGGACAATAGAGATAGTCAGGCAGTGACAGTCGAGTCTAAAACCCACGGAGATATCCCAAAGTTAAGCCACTGGAATTGGCCACGGAGTGCCTCACCTTATTGCTGCCGAATATGTTAAAAATGCCCACGCGTTTCTTCAGCTTGTTGGCACTCATCGTGCCCCTAATGGTCAGGTGGTTCGATGTCGAGTTGCTGTAGTGCGACTCCTGCACGGAATCCGGATCGCACTTGGACAGATCCTCGAAGGGTATGTCCCTTGGTGGCGTGAAACCAGATTGATATCTGCAAGGCGAACATAGAAAGTTAGTTTGAGGTTTATGTGTTCTTCGAAAAACGTTTCCAACCTTTCTATGACTTTGAAGGTATCCTCCTTTTCATTTATGGACTCGCCGGCCTTCACGATGCCCTCCATGCAGCGGGCAATGATTGGCGCCACCGATGACTCCACATCCGCCGCTCCCACAATGAACTCCCTGAAGCCACGGGTGCGCTTCTCGTCCAGCTCCTGCAGCCGATTGAGGACCGAGGGCAGCAGCATGCTGTAGTGTTGCTGCTGCAGATTGTTCGTCTTCTGCAGCTGGTTGGCGTACTCGTTCTTCGCATCGTCCGACTGCTGGATTTTGGACGTCATTACGTTCTTGTATCGCTCCACCTCGGCCCGGCTGAGATTGAGGTCCATGTCCGCCCGCTTATAGCTGTCCACCGCCTTCTCCGAGTCGCGGTAGGCCTTCTCGTAGTTCCGCTTGGCCCGGTCCAGCGAGGAGAGCTGTGTGGTGAGGTTCTGCTGCAGGGTGGCACCATCGCTAAGGCATTTCTGCAAGCACACATATGGATATGGATGGGTTATAAGTTGAATTTATTTTTGGGCAATCCCACGCACTCACCTTGCGGTCCTCGCGCAACGTCTTGGACAGAAGCGTCACTCCCGCGATGATCTGCAGCTGCAGGGACTCGGACACCACCTCGCGCTGTCCCGCCAGATCGCCCACCTCCTTGAGCAGATTGCGGAACGCTTGCACCGATGTGAATCTGTAATGGAATGGTAGCATGTGAATCAGTTCGACCTACGCCAATTTGCGCCTGAGGAGTACTACGAGTTTTTGTGCACAGAGAAAAACAGCGTTTATAATGGGAGCCATTAATTAAAAAAGAAACTAAAAGTGATATTTTCATATACATATTTTTCTCTGTGCAGACCTTTAGCGTTGTTTATGAACTCAAGACAGTCCATAGCCGAGGGCCCGATTTATGGAGCTCTGGGATTGACAGCGTTGGACACGCGCTGTGGAACACCCACGCGACTCCGGATTTCTGCTGTCCCTCCGTCCGTGGTCCGTTTGTCTATCATCGCCTTCTGTCAGAATGGCCACTCTATATGGCCGGAGGAATGGGGCATAAATTTATGGATTTTACAACTGAATATGGCAAAGCGCTCGGCATTTCATTACCAAGAGAGCTCCACTTGGCTATCGCCATGGCTATAGCTTCATTGTCATGTTACACACATGCCACATTCGGAGATCTATTTGCGGGTCATGATGTCAGTTTGCCAGGCTGCCGCCAGTTGGGCCAGATTTGCATGGCGTGTAATTAAAAGCCGAGATTCCCAGACCGACCACACAGAGTGGAACTACTTGAGTCTCAGCCGAGATTCAAGTGTCTTTTTCCGCGCAAATTGAATGGCGCACACAGCACGCACAATTAGAGCAAAAGTCATATGAGATTATCCCCAACCCAATCCACTTAGCACTTTTTTTCTGCCGACAAATATGGCAAACAAAGTGCAACAAATTACGGATAATTTTCCAAAACATTTAACAAACGAATGGGGTAAAGTAAAGAAAAAAAAACTCAATTATACTATATGGTACATTGTAACGTTTTTGATCGCGTTTTTGGCTATAATGCTTACTCATTGTCTTCCTCCTCCTTCTTTTTGGGCTGGTAGTTTTTCACTAGGCGCCTGCAAGAGAAAAAAAGTGGCAAAAACGAAAGGTATAATCAAAATCATGGCATTAGTGAAACTTTGTTTATGCAAAGAAAGATATAGTTATAATAATAGTAGTAATATTAATAGTAGCAGCAGCGCATTTGCATTAACACGAGACTTTTCATTTGCCGATTGCCAAGGCGGCTCACGCAAAAGATTTCACTGCGCCGCGCATTTTAATACAGTTTTTTTAGTTTTTCAGTTTTTCCTCACAGTTTCATGCGGCGACTTTGTGGTCTAGTTGCTACTGCTACGGGTATACTATGCACTCTCCTCAAGACTCTGGAGCAAAGTACAAAAACACACGGAGAATTAGCTATATTTTGATTTGAGCTAGTATGCCGAATATACATAATTTATATTACATTTAACCATTTTATGCAAATCCACCGGCATTAACTTTGCTGTACTTAATAGTCCCCTATGTCTTTAACACACTTTCCAAAACATTTTGCGACTCCACGCCTTCTTTCTCAGTGTACAACTGCACCTCTAGCCGCAAGCAATGTTAGACGCGTAATGATAAAGTCATTAAAACGAGTCAAGACGGTAGCTCCCAGCCATATCAGGGGCCATAGTTCAGTCCCACCATCCGGGGTGAGCGGAGGAAACTAAAACTGAATCTTAAACCGAAGCTGAGAGATGGAAGCTGAGACTGAAGCTGAAGCGGAGTCATCAAGCAAAGCTGCGACTCATGGTGGGAACTCGGTGCCAGGCGGTGGGAAACCAGCGATGCCCCCTTCTTTCGAAGCGAACACCTTGACGGGGCAACATAATCTTCGCTTAAATTAAACAATTATGACGAACTGACAGCCAACACCGACCCACGCTGCCATGTTGGGCAATCGCCTGGGTAACCGAAGCCGAAGCCTAATCCCATTAGGTCCCCACATGTGACACCACGTCCAGTTCGGCTGGACAAGCCAGCGGGCAGCGAGGATTGGGGCTTGGCCACTCAAAGTGGCAGTCGCGTGTCAATTGCGTGGGGCAGGTCGTGGTTGCCCCGCTCGGGTGTCACTCAATTAAGTGCAGTTTTAAACTTTGCAGGGGTGCAGCTCTCGAAAATTCTTGGGATCCATAAACATAAACTCATCGGCGGTAATTGAAATGCGCCACAAGTATGTAAGTGCATACAATTAACTATTTACGATTATTGTTTATGACAATCGAGCGTTGTAGCCGTTGTGCAATAATGTCCAAGACAAAGACTTCGATTAAATGCGTTTTAAGTAAAGGCCTTTTTGTTTTAGCCTGGAAAGGAGCCTGCTGGACAGCTGGGCAATCACTTCCACAAGTGGACGACCTTGTGCTCATTGCTTGGCAGCACGTTTTTTTTTTTGGCTTTATCGGATTTACATTAGCGAGAACATTAATATTATAAAAAAATAATAAAAGCCACAAGACATGCCACAAATGGGTGAGGCCAGTTGCAACTAGCGAAATATTTATATTTAATTGGCTATTTGTTAAGGCCAAATTGGGAAGCGACAAAAGTATTAGTTCGTTCTAATGCCTTAAAAGTAACTAAAAACAAAATTGATATTGGTGTGTTTGGGTGATTAAAAGTGGTTAATCATTTCCATTGGGCTGAATTGGCAGTCAATTTATTATATCGACCAAGCATTAAACCCCTGATTTAAATGACTGAAATGGAGCGGACTCACCTTAATTTGCCGGCATATTCCGTTTCTATGGCCACTCGATCGCGTAAGAAGTTGGCAAACTTGTCCAGAGCATCGATGCCTCTGTTTGTGTGTATCGCCAGATTCTCGTTTTGATCCTGAAAGCATGGAAAATGTGCAGATGGAATCTATTAGAAAGAGCCGCGTTAAAAGCACTTAATGCCCGCTGACATTGAGCCAAGGCAAATGCGTAGATACATAGATACATATATGCGATAAATGGAATCGATTGAGAGCAGCGCAAAAAATAATACGAAATTAATCTAATTTTTTTAATTAGCTCGATATAGGAAATTCGCTGCGTAGCAAATGGCAATTCACTTATGTGGATAAAGATCTAGCTTATACAATGCCATAATGGATCGATTCATAGAGCTGGCAGGTCTTGAAGACCAAGCCATTAACGCATTAGCCTTAAATAGGAGCACTGAATTTTAAACGCTACTAGTCGACACTTTCGAGTGGTTCAATCTTAAATTATGGCATGGCTATTTGCAAAGATATGTATATATCGTTAGTTTACCGCTGACACAAATATGGGCAGTCACTTCCTCCTCGTCGCCCGTTATGACATAATATCTTTCATTTTTGCTTTCTTTCGCTGCCTTTGTGGGCAATTTGCAACACTTTTCAATATTATGTTTGTCAATAGACAGACCTAACAACAATCAAAACAAACGGCGCTCCACTTTTGATTTTATTTTCGCACGCTGACAAAACAACAAGCCTGCAGAGACATCAAAAGACGCTGCCGTTTTGGCCAACTTAGCTGCCAATCGCGAACGAATCACGCCCCCAAACGCAATGCCAAGCAGATTTGAATTTTAAGTGAACCTAGAAATCCCTACAAAAAACCGCTTAAATGGCACACAAACAAGACGCGTAGCCAATTTGCATTTGAAGTTCAGCTGAGGAGTCGAATGATTAACATCAATTACATAATGAAACCCAGTTGCGATCATGGCCCAAACAATTTCCAAATTGACGAAAATTTACGCTGTCTGTATTTTGTATGTTTTGGAGTCTTCTTTGGGTTATTTTGTAATTTTGTTTCAATGCGATGATTACAATAATCTCAGTCGTTAGCAGTGAAATTCGGCTACGTGCCCGCCATTAATTAAAACAATTGTCAATTAGCTTGCAACACAGCATTCGATTATCGAGTGCGTTTGTAGAATTTGTGTTTGAGTAGTTTGTTTATTTCATGTGGCTGTCTTTTATTTTTGAATTTATTTGGACTCGACTCGAGTCGCCTTGCGTCACAGTAAAAAACTTTCACCCGCTTAAACGAAGGTGCGGCACATCTTGGCACTCAATGAAAAGCGTTTTCGCGTGGAAAATGGAAAAGTGTCAGGCGACACGGCACAAATGTCATGCGAGTAGCTGCAGTAATTGAGTTGCAACCGCCGCCGAGGGCGTTGCCCACCAGTTGTGGGTGGCAGCCATCTCAGGACCCAGGACGACTTGGTCTCAAAACTGGGCCTATAAAATACGGCATCTGTCACTTGTGCCGCTGGCTAGTTAACTGTTTATGTAAGCGAGTGCCTGACGTGCACTTGGAGAAAAAACTAAAAGCTTTTCCAAGCTATTGATTGCTTAAAAAGTAAGTTCAATCTGTGTTTACTTTTTTTCGGTGCACACATTTCGCTCGACAGAAAATCAAATCAAATTAATTTACTTTTCACAGTAACACACAGTGGTGCGCTTGCGCAATATAAACGCCCCCCGCCGGCGGGAAATTGTTTTTCCAATTGATCTGCTTCGGCTGCTCTACCTACCTACATACATATATATAAAGAAAAGCATATACATATATATGGCCAGGGGTGCATGCGTGCCAGTTTTCCATCTTGTCTGATTAAATGGAATGGCAAATTGCCCGCCGCTCGTTGGGGCAGGAAAGTTGCCATTAGCGCTATTGATTTATATAAATGTTTAATGATACGCCGCAAGTCAAATGCATTGATTGAGATAAGTTGATGCTGTCGCCGGGTTTATGAGGTGAGAATGGAATGTCTGGAGGTCTGGGAGTGGCATTCTGGTTCTATGTGCGATCCATCCATCGATCGATCGATCATCGATTGATTAGAGGGAATGTGGGAAGCACTTATGTTTTGCCTGATATTTTTCACTGAATTTCTATGGTTGCCGAGAGGCCGAACATGATCGCTGTCGCTCATCCAACGTGGCTGCGAGGCTCCGCATCTGACATTGATAGACGACTCTCGAGGTTATTTGCCAATCGGATCGCATTGTTGACCTTGACCGGATCGCGATGCGATGCCAAGATCGGAGGCAGTCTGCGCATATAAGGAGCGGAGTCGAATGGCAACGGAATCAAGGGTCTTTCCAATTGGCTTCGAGTTGGAGGAGCACATGTGCCGTGTCGCCAGCTCTCTGGTTTTGCTCGCCACGCGGGTTAATGACACATTTAAATAATATTTATTTACTTAAGCAAGCCAAGCCGGAAGATTAATGTCGCCGCATCCCAAAAAGCTGCCTGGCCAACACTAACAAGCTGGCCAATAAATCATGGCGAAAGTTTTACATGGGGGCATCATCACCATCATCATCACCATCATCGTCAGCTTTGGATGTCACAGACTTTATTAGCAAAAGGCCCCAATCCAAAAACGCATCTCGAATCCAATCCCGATTCCCATTCCCAGCTGAAGTTGAAGCCACTTGATGACTTTCACTTGACACAAGTTGGTTCATCACCGTCATCTCGCGGGGCTCGTCAAAAACAACAATCAACAAAATGTAGCAATAAGAATGGGCAAGATATAAGTCTTACAACAAAAACCCAACCCCGCGAAACAATGACAATAAAAAGCAATAAAGAAATTAACAAATTACTGGCAAGAGAAATAAAACATTGAAAAGTGTTAGATTCGATTGAAGATTGTCATCGATTGTTTGGGTTCAATTTTTTTCTTTTTTTTGGAAGGGTAAGTTTGAGCATTCCAAGTTGAGGAATGTGCGATGGGGGCAGCACCCAGTATAAGGGCATTCCATTAACCATTAACCATTAAACAGACCCGCCTGACACCGCTCAGTGGGTCAAGATTGAAGGCTGATCCGATTGATTAAACGCATTTGTCGCCCTTTATTTGTTCAACACATTGTATTGCATTGTATTGTGTTTTGTTCTTCAATCAATTTAATCGTGGTTTCGAATCACTTTTCAGGGCTCGTGACACTCGATCAAAAAGGAAATGGGCCGGCGGAAAGTGGAACGGGGACAAGAACTCAAAGTGGTAAATATTGTTGATAATCGAGAAGGAAATTCTTGTTTATTGTATATTGGTTTGTATTGGCAAAATGAATATGATAACCATATAAATAATTTACAACCACAATATAAAGTTTTAGCATATCAATAATATCAGGTGTGCAAGTGGTAACTATTTATAATAATACCATCTCACTTGTTAATATTATCATGGTACATAAAATCATTATTATATATATATGCATTCTCAACACTGGACAGCTTTTTGTTCGTTTTTTGAGGTTGGATAGTTATCGCATAGGAAGTACTTATTGCATTTCAACCACGAAACCAGTTAACTGTAGAACCCGCCGATAGCAACAATTTCGTGTATAATTTATGATAGTTGCATTAGATAATGTACATAACCGACGGCGATCTAGTAAAATGGCAGTAACCACTGTAATCAGGGAGCAGAAACCAGACAATTGCATAACACTGGCAACGTGCAACGGTAAAGGGAAATCTGCTTGGCCCAAAGACCCCGAGCGCCCTGTCAATTGTCTTTATGCAACAACTACCACTTTGCCAGCCGAATGCAACTGAAAAGCTGCGAACATTGCAACTGCAACTGCAACAGAAGAGGGTGTCAATTGAAGCAGAAAGCGCTGACGGCGACTGTCTGGCATTTGTCTATATACACATATATATATACCCTATACCAGATATATATCCACCGATCGGTTGGGTTAATACTGCGCGTACATTATGGTTCCTGTTTTGCATTAGCATCACAGTACTGGTGCACTCGACCAGAAACGTTGGCTTCCTTTTGCCTCGGCTTTGGCTTTGGCTTTTGTTTTGGTTTTCCAATGTTTCAGTGCTTCAGTTTTCCAGGCGATTAGGAGAGAGACCCAGTTTTTGACGACCGACTAACCGAGCTGGCAATGCCAACGGCTAAAACTAAATAAAACTGGGTAACAGGTGCACCAACTGCTTTTGGCTTTGGGTTGCCATTGCTACTGCTATTGGTATTGCAACCAACAACGATTTTGTTACCACCGTCGCGTTCGTGTTTTGTTTCTGTGCTGCGGTTTTGGAAGCCATATTCACAGCGGCTCAAACAAAATAGGGTGGCTTAAACAACGAATCTAGCCAGAGTTAGTTAACAACTACATTGGCTGACTGGAATTGGGTGGATATGTAGCTGATTATTATAAGAACACAAAAGCGGAAGGCGTTGTTAGGTTGAGTCATCAATAATGTTTATTTGACATTCACTGAGTGACACTTCATTGAACAAAGAATTATTCATGGCTTTTAATTAAATTCAGAATTTATTAAAAATAAAGAGAATAGCTTTTAATGCATCTGCTTTTATGGTTATATATATTTCAATGCAGTTACGACTGCATTTTCTAGCAGTGCATCCGCGACGAATTCTTGGAGAGGAACAACGGATTCAGCTCATGGGCAGCCGCCCAATGGAAGTTCCGCAGCACGCGTTTTTATCTGCAGCGGACGTGGCACGCAAACAACTGCAGCAGCAACAGCAGCAGCGGCAACAACTGCAACTGCAACTGCAGCAGCAGCAAGCACAACAGCAACATATTCATTGCAGCTGATAAGCAGGGGAAGTAATAACACACACACACAAGTGTGTTGGAATAATGGGGGGTTTGTATGTATAGTATATCGATAGTGAAGTTGACCGCCCGGCATGACGATGAATTGTTTGTTTGATGTGCTGCACCCAGTCGACATTTAGTGGATGACGATGATGTCCACTGATGACTGTTCCCTTGGCCGACGCAAATTGACATTGCCCCCAGTGAGTGCAACATGCAGCTCGTGGCGGCACGTCTATACACATGTCTATTGGCTTCCGCCACGCCCCCTTTTACCGCCTGCAATTCGATGGAATTTTTTTCAGTTTAGCATGACAACGTTTGGGCGGCGCCTTTGTTAGTCGTGACGTCTAATGAAAATGCTGCAATAAGAAAGCTTTACGGCCACTTTTTTTTTAAGCTTTTATCAGTTTTTCCATTAAGCCAGGTCAGTGCGATGACCCCAGTAAATCAGTCGGTTCAACAGATACATCTAAAGTTCAACTTCCCACATTAAAGATTATGTAGAAAAATGAACGGATTTAGTATAAATTTTATCTTTAGTGTAACAACTTGTTTTAGCTCATCAAGAAATACCCACATGAATAACAACTTCAAGTGCAATTTAGTTGCGGTTTTCCGCAGAAATTTCCCTACAAATTTGCCAAGACAATGAGTGGGAGAAAAACGAAACTAAAGAAGCAACTCCTGACCCGTTTTCTTGCCATTTTCCATTTCCATTTCTATTTATAAGCGGCTTTTTCTGCTCATTTTCAGTTAATTTGCTGTAACGATTTTCCGCCTCAATGCTGCTCCGTGGAAAACTCAACTCTGCCCCATTTCCCGCCCACTCCACTAGTGGGGATCTATATTTACATGTCGTTCGCCACTTCCTCTTTATCACCCACTCTCCCATCCACACACAGTGCCTGCAAATTGTTGTTGACAGTGGGAACCCAAAATTAGCACATTAACCCATTCGGTGTCGCTGCCGTTTGTCTCTCGCTATTGATTAAATAACTCATTCTGGTTTTTTGTTTTTTCGCACGCACAAATCGATATTTAGGTCAAGTCGGTCTACATCAAAGAAAAATCTATCCAATTAGATTGAAGTACAGTGCCCACATAGAGTGCATTTCAAGCATAAAACAGAAGTTAGAACCGAATAAGTGGCTAACAAATTGCCGCAACTTGATAATTACACATGTAAATTTGCAATCATGCAAGCGAATGAATAAATGAATAAATCAAGCGACGCCTTTTCACAGTTAAAAATGTGGAAATTCAACAGAGAGGCGGAAAAAACGAGAAAAGCCGACAGCCAAAAAACCCCGAGCAGCAACATGATCTTGGCCAGAAGCAGCAGCTCAACCGGATAATGCTCATGGCTGAAACGCAAAACAGGAAGCATAAAACATCGGCCAGAATGAATAGCATACATATGTTGTCGCTGCTTTCTGGCCATCGTGTGTGAACCGTTAGTTGGTCAGCGCAAAGTTGTAATCATAAAAATAGTTGAGCCACTTCGTTCAGTTGAACTTTAACTTTCAACGTGGCCAGAAAAAACAGAAGTCGCAACTCGCCGGCAGCAGAAGCCGTTGGTCAAGTACTGA
Organism: Drosophila simulans; assembly: GCF_016746395.2. NCBI lineage: Eukaryota > Metazoa > Arthropoda > Insecta > Diptera > Drosophilidae > Drosophila > Drosophila simulans. The sequence goes on from NC_052522.2 coordinate 4,287,866, forward strand.
ATACCCGGTTCCAAGATCATTAGAGATGGCCAGCCCCAAACGGTGCCTGCAAATGAATAATATGAGTGGATTGGCCTCCAGGCTGGTGATTGCTGATGAATAGTTCTTGGGACGGAGCGAAAGATCAAAGGTTCACTGCTGCATTCCTAATCATTTGTAATTTTATGGGCAGACATGTAAAATAGCCATGTTATTACCAATAATATTTTATGATTTTTGAAATAAATGAGCTAAGATTCATTTTGGAATAGGTAGAATCATTTGAATGGCAATCAAGAATAGCATGGAAATATATTCCAAATAACACTTTCCAACACTATTTACGTTCGATTTCCTTTAGAGCACTGATATTCCCCTAATTTCTAAAAGAAACTAAGCCACTTTTTCGCGGTGCATTACCAACTTGTTTGGCCCAATCTCGATCAACTCAATCTAACGCAGGCAATTGAAGCCCAATTGCATTTCGGTTATGCAAAGAATCAAATCACATTTAAGCGGCGACATTTAATTGCAAACTGGTTGTCCAGTTAACCACCTGCGGGGCATTCTTGTTGGTGGTTTCATTGGTTGCTTTCAGCCCCGCCGGGTACACACACACACACACACACTAGCTCACCCAAAATTCCACATGGCTATCCCTGGGATCCAAAATGGTTGCAACTCCGGACTCGCTGAGGCTGCGCTGAGCCGCATTCAAATAGCCGAGCAGGCAGTTCATGTTGAGAGCCACGAACGAACTAATTGACCAACTGTTCCAGCCAGTTAAGTGGTCTCCAATGGCCGCAAGAAATGTGGTAGAAAAAGCAGAGATGGGGTGGGTAGAAAATGTTCAAGATAAGCCAAGAATTTCGTAACATGTGCCATCCAAGATGAGGGAGTGCTGGCTGCCCAGATAGAGATAGAAACCGAGCTCACTGCTCATTTCTTCTTCGCTATTATTATTATTATAATTATTATTATACTGATTTATATTTCGCTGATTGCCCGCTGTCCAAGTAACCTCGAAACGTGCCAAAACCGCAAAGATCTGTCATATTGTACAGAGCAGAGCAGCTGGTCCAAAACCCAGTAAGCAAACAGTTGACAATTGGCGCTCGTTAGGTTAACACAGGGCACAAACAAGAGGGAAGTTGGCCAGACTTAAGACTTAAGTTTTGCTTACAAGTCGAACTATAAGTACGACAAACGCTTCCGGGCGGAATCCGCCTTATATACTAAGCTTATACATATATGGAGTGGATCTCTGGCTGAGAAGCGCCATTCAAGTTAATTTGCTCCAATTATGAAAATGCCCATGTGCTCATTAAACTTAATTGAGAACTGAGAAAAGAAGAAGGCGAACCAGAGAAGACGCTTTGCAAGCACAAATAAAAACAAAAGATTGGTATATCTAAAAAACTGAGCACTGAGTGAATGAGTGAATAAAATGATTGAATGACATTCGTGCCAAACGGATCAACGCATTTTCTTTTGCTACCATAAAAATACTACAATTTTTTAGTCGAGAAGTAAGTAAGCACAAACTCCATCTTAGCCCAAACAAGCATCTTAAGAAATAAGATGAGTGACTATAATTTACACTGTGATTTAAAAACAGCAAAAATGTAGGATTATAAATTCCTAAACTCTTGTTTTTATGTTCTTATCAAGTCATTTGAATGATGTGCCCTAAATATCTAGGTTGTATTAAAACGAAATTCCAATTAAGTTTGAGTGATTAATAATCTTATTCACTTTAGATTAGATTAATGAGATGAAAAAATGAGGTCAGCAAAGATTCTTCAACACAGTTTCCCAACTTTGTAAGCCCGCTTGAAAGAGCTGCCTTTACTAAAGCAACAATTTTTCCAGTGCACTTCACATTCCATTTTGATGGGAAGCAAAAATCTGCCGTCTAGCGTTTTTTATGTACTTTATGTGACTTAACCATTTTTCAGCCACATTTTGCGTAAATCTTGCAACAAAATGACCACGAAAGCTTAATCTTTTTTCAGCTAATGTCGCTACGGATGCCGCTGAGAGGCTAAAAATATGAAACAAAAACATAAGGGGCAAGCTCGTCGGATCGACGAAGATGGAACATAGAAGCGGTTGTAAGCTGTAAGGCTAAAAGAGCTGAAAGCAAAAAGAGCTATAAATTTGCAGCCACATTCTTTGGGAACGGGCCAAAGCCGCCGAACAGGTTGAACTACTTTGGTTGAGCAGAAATCCCAGCGGCAGCAGAACCATGGCCAATAATTCCGAGTTCCAACTTGAGAGCTCCAGCTGCAACTGCAAGACCGGACATTCGATGGACGTTTTAGGAGCGGCATGGCTTCGACATCGCCCAGAACCAGCGATTGGATAAAGCTGCCCCGCTCTATAAATAGAGCCCTGGCCGAGCCTTATCAGCCTCGATCCGCGTGGCCAGAGTTTCGCTTTTCAAGTCTCTGGCTTTTTTCCTTTTCTTTTCTTTTTGTTATTTTTTTTTCACTCGCTCTCGAGTGGCCATAAAAATTTGTTGCATTTCCGTTGGCTTGTACAAGAAAATATGCAGCAACTCTCTTGCAACTTGCCACTTGCAACTTGCGGCCTGCGACTGGCAACTTGCAACGCTGAAAACTGGAGCAACAACAAAGGCTGGGCAGCATTTTCCGAGTAACTCATTTCTCATGTCTTTACTTTCAGCTCTTCAAAGTTATCATTAATCTCGGCACAGCAACGAGATGCACACAGCACATCTATCTGTGGGCTGTATGCTATATGCGATACAAGATCGTTGCCGGTAATTAAAATTTCTCACATATGTATGTGAGTATTTACATAGTCTGTGATTATGCGAGGCGATAGCTTCGTGGAAAACAAGGTGGCAATTAGGCGGGACTGAAAACCAGCCATATAATGCAAATAGTTGGTAGTCCACGATCCGTAGAACAGAATGGATTACTCTCACCGTCTTTTTATATGCCAGCAAAGAGGAAATGTTTACAGCACAGCCAACTGCAATCCATTAGCTATTTTTATAGCAGCACAAAAGCACAAAAATAACAAACAAAATCTACACATATTTCTTAGAGCGGGAATATTGCCATTTCCATATATTTATGAGCCATGGAAATGCAGGGGGGAAATGGCGGGTATAAAACGCAGACACTTTTACTTGGCGGGTGGGAAAACTTGATCAATTTCCTGCAGCGTCTGCTTCCGAACTTGTGGGTGCACCCTGCTGGCTTCCCTACCATTTCGTTCGTACTTACCACAGACAACGGGGCGTATGAGCAATAAATTAAGCGCTGCCTTTTTTGCCCAGCAAGTCAACTCAAAAGTCAATTAATAACAAACAGCTAGCAACAGAGCAACAAAAAACGACAGCATTTCACTGACCAGACAAACATCTCGATGTTGCGGCATCGCAGCTGCACTGGAAGATCTGGCCAATGTATAGATGCACTGGGAAAAAATTGTGCGAACAAAGAAGAGTATTCAACAGCTAATAGAGATTAGACTAGCTGACCTTCGACTATCACTATCTGGAATACAGTTCTTTCTATATATCTACATATCTGATCATTTAAGAATATATCATTCAATAGAATACAGATTTTGTGTTGTGTGCCACTGAGAGTTGATTGCCTAGTGACGTCACGGAATGCTTGCACCCCGACTTTTTGACCAGTTCAAAAGGTTAACTCGGTTTCGCCTTCGGCCATCGAACGTGAGAGAGTTTCAGTCTTTCGCAAAGTTATTTGAAGCCATCTTCTTTTTTTTTTTAGTTGCTTTGTATTATGGATTTCGTTTATTTCTAAGCGCCTCATTGTTTTCACAACCCAATATCATTCGGCGTCAATGTCAATTCCGAACCTCAATTGCCCCGACAAAGTCCAAGTCCAAGCGACTAACTAAGTAACAGCCGCAGTTCAAACATTTAGACAATTGCCGCGCCGTCACAAACGCTTCCAATTAAGTCGGTGAAAAGCGGAGGAAAGTACGAAAGCTAGAAACAACACCAAGCCCTATTCCATGGAACATCTGCGCCTTAGAACAAAATAATGTAAATTGCCTAACCAGCTGGACTACGAAAAGATCGGGGAGCAGGAGTTCACGAGGGTGTGGGTTAAACACGTGCCTTTTCAGCTCTTTTTGCACGGTAACTTTTATATTGAAGGTGATTTGATTGTTTTGTTACCCCCTCGAAAACAGATATTTCGGAAAGAATGTAACATCAACAAAAAAAAAAAAACAGTTTTCTATGCTATCGTATAGTTGTATTTTGACTCGACTATCATATACCCATTAATCAGCTAATAGGAGTGGAATTTATATGGGACTATCGTCTCCCATTCACATTTTATAAAAGTCTCACCCAATTTTCCTATTAATTAGGGTATTTTCTAGTCGACTCCCTGCACAATTGTCAGTTTGATTCTGAAATTGAGTAGGGCAAATAAAAGAAAGGGGAAAAGTGAAGGCGGCGGGAGGAAGTGAGGAAGTGAGAGGGCCGCCGCTGGGGGAGTGTCCGTCAAAATAGCCGCAAAAGTGAAAATCTAAACCAGAGCCAAATGAATTCTGGTTTCAATTGCCCGCGGTTTGAGTTTGCCATTGTTTAGACACGAGTTTTGTTTTACTTTTACGAGGGCTTCGGAGGTCTGGCCGCTGAGTTTCAGACTGTTCCAGCTGCCTGACGACACTAAATGCAGTCTGCATGCGATGATGCGGAGGATGTGGAGGCAACGGAGGATGGTTGGAGCGGATGGTCAGGAGTTGGCAACATTTTAGCAGCCAGCGAGAAACCAAATCGAAACTAGTTTCGTGGTGCCCCAAAGTGCCAGCCAGTCTGGGGGGCACGAGTGAATGAGTGAGTGACTGGACCCGAGACTCGGATACTGGGTCTGGGTCTGTGGCGTTCCATTGTTTCTTCGCCCAGCTCAGCTGGCCTGGTTCAATTTTTCCAAATGGATAACGCCTCGGCTGGGTCCAGGGGAAAAATGTTGGATGGAAAATCATTAAGCATGTTGCGGTGATTTCATAACAAGTGTTGCCAAATGTTCGAATACAATCGGCCTATAATTTAAGATCTTTTCATGTGTACATATATATATATATATTGGCGTGGGCGAATGATTTTCCTTTGCAGAAAATTCGTATAGCTTGAGTGGATTTTCATTGGGAATTATCTCTCTGCGCTGTTTTCGATTATATTCAGCTAAGAATAGCTTTATTTCTTTTATATATTTTCCGTTAATTGTGTGTGGGCCGTTAGGTATTCTAAAATTTTCCCACAATACAATATAAATGTTGCATTAACTGTTAGCTTTGAGTGCAACATTGAAATGCCGTTAAGAAGATTCTCTAAAGAAAAGAAATTTATATGCAAATTAGGCCTCAACTTTGATGACCCAACAGGCTTAAATGACCTGGCGGCGCTTCTTAAATTCTATTGAAATGATATTTCATTTGTCTATTACGAATATCTTTGGTATTTGTCTGTTAGAAAACGATTTTCACCTGTGCGAATGAACAAAAGGGAAGACACAGTGTGTTGAGGGATCGTAAAACGAAATCAACTTCCAATTTGTTTATAAAATTATGCAGCTTCCCCTTTATTTATTTCTCTTTTACCTTTCCCTAAACCGGTTCTGCACTTGTCAGGAAATTATGAAAGACCCGTCCATAGAATGCATAAATAATAATACTAACAAACAAATGACTAAAGCAAACAAATGAAAAAACAACATCGAAACCATATCTTTTATCAAAACATTTTTTTTTCTGCGCTCCCCACAATGGAAATGCAAATCGAGTTGACGCTTGGAAATCTTTATGATTTGTAATGTTAATTATGCCGGAGGGTAGTAGTTTCCATTAGTCAGCAAATCAAATCGAGGCGAGACAATAAAGCGAATGCATAATCCATATGAAAACTGAAAGTGCCCAAAAGCGAAATGCGGAAATATAAATTTATATACGAATCTATAAACAAATTATGAACGCACTGCGTTTCAAATACAAATTGATTCGTTTTCGATTTCAATCCAATCCAAAGTAAAAGTAGCCAGCAGGCCCATTTTTGGGAAATCGGGAGAACCGCTTGAGGATTGTCGATACATGGTTTTTGTCTGGCCAAGAAAAGTTGGACGTGATGTTTACTAAATAGAATGGAAATGCCTCGGAAATGCGTCAAGGAAAAATCAGTTTTCCAATGGGTGGTGGTGGGTTCCCAGTGTTTTCTTTCTTTTCGGGTTCAGGTTCGATCCACTGACTGGCAGTCAATGTTAACGTAAACATTATTGCGGCTATCAACTCGCTTTTGTTTATAATAAATGCGCTCAAGTCTTATAAAAATAAACTAGCGCTACCGATTGCATTCCGATTGCCTGGAAAATTCAATTCAACTGCAGACTTTTCCGTAATCACAGTGCTTTTCTGCTTAAATTCTTGTTTTTCACGTCGCTTGATTAATGTGACTGGAACTTACCTGCAAGAGAAAGAGAAAATCAGGTTAAACAAAATTCACATCGATGTTTAAATATTTTGTTTAAACCTCGAAATAAATACAGATCATTTCCCCGAAAGTCTTTATTTATACGGAAGTCTGATTCGATGAAAGAGTAATTTACATTTATTTTTTCTTTGATTTTTTTTTCATTAATTATTATTCATTGATTTATGCTACAGGATGGAACATTTACAAGTTTACAAACCAAAAATGCAATAAATAAAATTGATATAGAAAAGAACTAATTTATTTAAGCATTTATGTTACCTAAAAAATATATAATACATATATCCACAATGTCTTTATATCTACAATGTATCTATGTAAAATTCCAAGCATATATAAATGCATGCCGATAAAGACTGTATTCCATAAAATATAGTTATCAGCTAATACTAATATTGTTCATCCATGAATCACCTAATAATAAAGACTTGCGAGCACTAAACCAATTTGGATATTCTTAGAAATAAAGTGTGTCAGCACTTGGCAAATGAACTGATTAAGCCAACAGCTCACATTCCCCCACTCAACTAGGAGCAAAGTCAATGTGCTCGCCACAAAGCACTTATTTATTGTATGTTCTTCGCAAATCAGGGCTACCATCTTGCCATAATAGTATTAACTGAAGTTGACGTCGCATCTTCTTATTCACGGCAAACAAGCAAACAAATACTAGACACGAACACTCACTCACACGGATGCAAAATAGTTGGCAGCTGCCTCAAGTTTGCACAGTTTTCCACAATGACGGCGGGTGCAATGCTCCGGGTATCCCCTTTCTGCTACCCCAAGCCCAGCCCCCTACCCTTCTTGCAACTCTCTGCTCCACTTGCAACCGAGCAGCGTGTGCAACTTTTATGCCTTCTTCGTCGCCATCTGCAGCTCCCACTGGCATACCTTATGCCTCGTGTATGGCGGTGCCTCAACCTCAAGCCCCTCCAGCCACTCGAATCCACTGTACTCCGTCTCCATTACTCATGGAGAGCCAGGGCCCAGCCCATTCCCCGTTTAGCAACGTTTTATGGCGGCGAACTGCAGTTTTTAATAATATTATGTGGCACGTTTGAGTGGCAACTATGTTGCCACCTAATTTACCGACGCCTTTTCACCAGAGCATCGCAGGGCAAAGACTTTATAACTCTTTTGACATTACTAGAGCAACGCCCAAAAGTTATAGGACTTTCATGCAGTGCATTATGCGCTTATATTGAACTTAAGAATAGATTATGTTGATGGGTATTACATCTTGCACTTTTTACCGACGATGGTTATGCAAAAGAAAGCAGATAAACCGATCCTCTGCCATTATAGCCATATCAGTGCACTTTCTCACGGTTGGCCAAGGAAATTGCAGTGCAACAAAGCATGGAAAACAAAGACCGGCAGCTGTGGATGCCGTTGATGAAGCGATTTGGTTCGTTAATGGATGCTTTTTATTTGAAACTGTCATAAAACATCAAAAGGCAGACAAAAGGCGAGCTCTTCATGGGCACATCACATCATAACACATCACCTCCCCCTGACACGCGTTCATCGAAATTACGAAAAAAAATGAATCAGGACTGTGCAGAAATGGAAAGCGACCCCAAAAGCATATGGATGGGATGGGATGTGATGAGTCAAGGGACTGGAGATCAGGGTCCGCAGAATCGATTTTAATGCAACTTCCTGCGGTTCAATGACTTCGCCCAGCAACATGTTGCGGCAACACTTTCAGTCTTATCGCCAGAGTATTTAACGATTTCCGCCATAGCTCCTCCATGTGGAGGAGTTCCAACTTGCCCACACACCAAAAAAAAAAAAAAATCCAAAAAAGTAGAGAAAAAATACAACAAAGTTTGTTCGAATTTTTGCAACAAACAGCATGGCCAAGCAAGCAGCAAATTTATGTATTTCTGAACGCAAAAAATACTTCAGTTTTGGCAAGGCTTATGTTTTGGGCCTGTCACATGGGCAGGAAATGAAGCTAATTTGTTTTGCGGGTGTGCCATCAACTGTTTTTTTTTCTTTCTTCCATCAAGGGGTTGAGGAATACCAAAAGCGGTTACTCCAAAAATTAAAAAACGTTATTATACGAAACCCAAACTAAAGGAAACCCAAGCCACGCAGGCCTTCGCTTATGTTTATGACAATGATAAAAGCGAAGCCGGGGCTGTGTCCTCAATTCCTCGTTTTTCTTTACTTTGCATAACATTTGATGACGAAACGGGGAGCACCACAGCCAGTCCTTTGTGTGATTCCCCTGCCTTTGAACTTGCCATCCAGCAGGCGGAAAAAGCTCCTTTTGAATAGAGCCAAAGCTGTGACAGCTTCACCGCGATAGCAGGACACTCGAAAAATATTTTCAAAAAATCTAAAGATATATATTTAAATTTTGAAAAATGATTAAGCAATATAGTTTGAACAAATATTATTTTCTACTTAATAATATAAAATATCCCATGATATATGAATATTAGTGATTCAAAAAATATTTTAGAAATCAAAATGTTATTTATTACTAGAAATCAGAATTTTATTCTCATTATTAACGTTTAAAAAAGTAACAATGAAGCAGCCTTTTGCATAATTCATAAGCCAGCTTATGGGAAAATTCGCCCCTTTTTTAAACCCCCATTTCCTGCAGTGATCCCCTTCGAACAAACAATGTCGCATGCCGCACACAGCGAAAAAAAAAAGTATTAAACAAACATCGTAATCAAGCACTTTGACGCAATGCTAGCGGCATTACATGGGGGTTTCTGTGAGTGGATGGTTGGTGTTTGGGTGGCTTTGGGTGGGTCTGAAGGACAAGCTGGCTCAGCTGATGAGTCATACATACGTGGGAGGGTGGAAGCGCAACAGCGGAATCAGGAGGCGGCAAGGCCACCCCCTTTCGGGTGAGTCAGTCGGAGGAAGTGGGTGACTCAAAAGAAAAGCTTCTCTTTTATCAACTAGCTGGATGGATGTAAATAATGAAACGTGTTGCTAGATCCAACGGCTAAAACGTGATACAAACTGGCATTAGGGCACATTTTCATATATATACTTGCTTGCAGGGGATCGAGAACAAAGGGCATCGGTTGCCATGACGTCCCATTTACCACTTCAATTCGAGTGCATTTTGGACAGGCAAACAATAAGAAACGGGGTTGCCCGATCCAACTGCAATTTCAAGTGATTTGTGGCCGATTTGTGTTGCCGATTTCTGGCAAAATGGCACACACTCCCGCTGGAAACCCAGATCCACTCGAAAGGAGAGCTCTCCAGGCATTAACTTGACTTGGTCATGAGCCATCAGCGACCACATGTCGCCATTGCCACACAGAAAGTCTGCGAAGTCAGAAGGCGTAAATGAATTATCGCCGCCTGTCCATAAATCTCTAGACTAATTAATAAATGGTGGAATAACAAAAGGAAAACAAAAGTTGACAGTGCAGGGTCAAAGTTGAGCCCAATGAACCTGTTGATAATGAGCAACGGAAAAGCGTTCTTATCGAACTGGCAAACAAACTACTAAAATTCCAAACAAACCATACGTAGCCAGCCAGATCCACAATGTTACTATATGTTTACGAAGCACAGATAAAAATATTTTAATTAATAATTTGACCTAAGGTTATCTATTTGAAATTGATATGTATCTTTTCTTGTGGGAGTTTTTTTTCCAGCGACTTTAGCTTTCTATGCGCACATCATAAATCTTCGCGCGGAATTTTAATTATTATCCAAAATCGAATACTTTGATTCATGATTTGGCTTTCTGTAGTTTTTGCCATCGGTTCGAACCACACCCAAATTGGCCATGTTGTTTCCACCCGCCACTATAATTGAATTTGGCCTTTGTTCCCCTCAGGCAACCACGAAAACAAAAAATATTCTAGCAGATACGTAGCACTGGCCACATTGTGTATCTAATGTCTAACTAATATTTACTTATTAACCTTTGCTGATATGATATGTGTGTGAGCTTTGTTTTTTTTGTGGGCGATTGTGAGTGTGCTTAGTCAAACAAAAATTGTTTGGCTTGAAAACGAAACGCTGAATTTCACATACTCTAGTCAACAATTTGCGGCAAACAATCTTGATGTTATTTTTTATATGTTTGTAGGTGAGATAAATCATTTCGAGACAAATTTGCTTATGCTAATAAAGCGCAAAAATCTTGAAAGGATTGAGTGATATATACGTAAATATTTTTCAATGTCACTTTTTGATGGGCAAACTGTAGAAAAAGTGTTATCTTCTAGAAAATATTTATGTGCTTAGATTTACTTTCCTAATATCTTTAATAGGCAATATTCCCATAATTTCGATAGGGTGCTTAATCTATTTCTGATACGGGGCCAGGCAATCCCTCTGCCTTCGACCGATAAAAAGAGTTCCACAAATTCAATAAACTGAGCCAGGGATTTTTTGTCACCTGTTGGTGTGCGTGTCTATATAGATTTTATGACCAGCAACAGGTTCATTTAATTTAGTCACATCAGCCGCATGTGCTGATAAGTTTTCTTCTGACACATCGCCAGCGAAAAATAAACGAAACAAACTAAACTGAAACGACATGCCCAGTGAAGCTCAAAACTCTAAAACTTTAAATAGTTATAATTAATTCTGTGCAAGTTATTTCTCCAGCTGAATCAGCAGCAGGTATTTGTAAACAAAAGCCAATATCTGACTCACTGGAAATGGCAACAAATTGATTTGTTTCGGAAACGCCAAGGTGTTAATTGAAATACAGAAATTCGGCAGCATTCCGTTCACGTTCTTAGCACTATAAGTATTTATTTATTCCACACGGAACGTATTCCACAAGGAACGTACAAATATTTCTAAAATATGCTTTTACTCCTTATCTGAACACATGGTCAAACTAAGCTTAAGTTGGTCAACTTATCGCAACGGAGGCTCTGAATTGAAAGGAAGTGAGTGCGTAATATATGTACGTACTTATCGCACAAGAATTTGAAACTTATCTTTGAAATGTTTTCACAACAAGAAAAGTATAATATTTAATGTTAATAATCACTCTCATGTGGGGCAAAAATGCCGGGGCAGTGGCACAAATTCAAAATGGTCAACGCAGGCGCCACAACCGATTTTTATTTCAAACTCCAACGGTTGCAATTTGCATTTTAAAAGGTTTTCTGACTGCACTGGCAAAAGTATCTGAATGGTGATTAGTATGCATACGGCGCAAACTGGCTGAAGGCTACTGAAATCAATAGACGCCACGACAGACGGATTGCAAAAAACAACAACTTGGAAAATGGCAACGCGAGCCAAAACGTGCGAAATGCTAAAATGCAAACAAAAAGTAATAATCTTTTTACAATGCACTGCCCAATACGATGTGTATAGAATTCACAATCGAGTTATGAGTCGCACAGCAAAGGATACTCATATGTGGATGGATCGAAAGAGATATATGCAGTGGAATGTTCAGATAACATAGTTGGGTATTCTACGAACAAAGTTCAGAAATTTAATATCTTTTTCATTTTTTAGGTACATCTTTTTTGTTAATTAAATTATTTTCCAAAAACTTTTACATAAACCGTTCGCCGTAATAAATTCCCCACACAAATTCTGTTAAAAAATGCTTTCGGAATATTTTCAACCATTTCGACACTTGCACCATCCATACTCGGAACCCTTCAGCCATTTGCCAAATAAATATCGCCTTAGTCAGCTTTTCAACGACGTCTCGGATTGCCGCCAAATTCGTTTGAGTTGCCATCTCCGCATCCGGATGCAATAAAATCAGCGAAAATGTTTTTGCAACCCCCCCGTGGTGAGCATGAACTTGGAAAATTCCCTTGAGTAAGCCAGAAACTATTTTGATTGTATATTAGGGCGACATATTGCAGGGGGGACATGTGCAAGGAGCAAGGAAAATCGATAAGGATAAGGAGCAGGGCAGAGGGCGTTGGCTAGCGATGCAGATTGAGATTTTCAGATAGGGTGCGTTTCGCACGCAGGACGAGAGCAAGTGACGGAGACCCAAGGAGCTGGCCATGGCCTTGAGCCAGGAGTCCACCCCATTTCGCCCTGGATGTCCTGCCCCTGACACTTGCGCTCGCTTAATTGGAATTGTGCCCAAGGAGATCTTACATACACCCACATTTCTTTTGGGGAATAGCAAAGAAATGGAAAGGAAAGGAAAGGAAGACGAAGTGCAGTCTGGTAGAGGGTGATGGTGATAGAATTTCAATCATGGCGGACACGTTTGAAATAGAAAAGCATTCATTCATCCCCAGCCAGGTCCTCCCCCTCGGCAATGGACCTGCTGCGAAAAGATATACGAGCTTCGACTTTATTTCTTGCGTTTTTTATGGAGCACAGTTCCTTACAAGAGCATGTCCACACCCCGGACGCATAAAAAATGCTTTATGATCTCCGTTCAACAAGTTGGGGCAACTCGAACTTTAAGCCGTTCCCCAATTCGATACACAAATACGTATTTGCTAATTGCTCGGGTGAACGTCTTTCGGCGCGGTGAATGTTTCGCTTTTATTTTGTTTGCCGTCTTGGGCCTCTCAATGTCATGTGAAAACTGATCGAAAACGATCACCAGCAGCATTACAAATTGCATGAAACCTATTTACACAGTGCTCGACAACATTAAACAGCTGCACTCGAATCGACTCGATGGCATTGAACGTTGAGTGTGGATCACAGAGGTCTGGAATTGTGAGGACGGGCGTAAAAAAAAGTGCAGTCATCGGTTTGAGTGATACTGCACAGAGTGCTCCAGTAGAACCAGCTGATTATATATAGGGTATGACAGAGCAGAGCACTCAAATGAAGACAAATTGTTCATGGAGCATGTACATATATTTAGAGCCAAACAAATTAGAACAAGTTACAGCTCCATTACAATTCTGAAAAAGTGCTCTAGGAAATATTTACTTGGATATTTCCCGATAAAACTGGTGACTACTTTGTTATTTGTTACTTGTTTATTAGGTTCACTAACAGAAACGTAAGCAAATAGTTGATAAATAAAAGTTTAGAAGGTTTTAGGCATTTTGAGTTCCTAAAAGGATGTTAAGCTCCTCGAACTAAATCCTTAAAAACTATAGTATAGCATAGAACGAATTTTCTGGCACCAAAACCATCTTTAATTCAATATACTTTGTCTAGACCCGACGCACTTTCAAATTACAAAAACACTGACTATTTTTAGGCACACTCTGTAGACTCGAAAGAAAATCCAAGTGGCTGCGAGAAAGAGCGAGGGCGATGACGGAAAAGGTAGGAGATACAATGTGGGCGGGGTGGTGTTTTCCCAAAAAAGAAATTCCCATCAAATGCAAATGTCGAAATAAATACTTAACAAAAAGCGATCGTATTTAACCAAGTTTCTGTCTGCGGTGGCGCAACATTTTACTCATTTTATATTTGGCATTTTTTGCATATGCAAAGCAACGAACGCAACGAACGGCGCATGCTTTAAATTTAATTAAAGTGAAAATCTTGGGTTCGTAAAAAAGTGGGCACTCGAAAAATGCAAAGAAAGTTTTTTTTTCCCGACTGGCGCTTGTTGGCTTTTTTTCTGGCCCCACAATTGACCCGCTTAGCCACGCGCTCGATCGCCGCAGTTATTAGCCAGGCCAAGAAACTGGACAGCAGGGGGTGGCGGTGGGGTGAGGGGTGTGTGGCGGACGTAGGCTATGATTTCTGCATTATAAATGTACAATATTATTGCCTTTTTTTAATTTTGTCCGCCTCGCTTTCCATGCACAAATTCAATTAACCGAAATCTTGCTGGTTACACTTTCTTTGGGTTAAGTGGCATATCGAGTATTTCGCCGTGTGGCGTGCAAATCATTATGCAAATATTGAAAATACCGTTTCGGCCATCTGAAGCATAATGTTCGCTTGGCTACCGATTTTAGCCAAGCTAACAATGCTTCGTGATTGAGTCTGCCCAAGATGTGGTGGGCGGAAAATCGGAGGAGGGGCGCCAGAAACTGGATTTCTACCACTAACATGAGTCACTAAACAAAGTCGCGAAGTCGAGAATAAAGCAAAAAGTCGAACAATGTTGAATTGGCCATAAAAGCTGAGAAGAATTTGTTTATATTCTCGAGAATGTGTGTTTGCTACTGTTCTTTTGTTAAGTTTTGAACGATTGTTTATACCTGCAGCTCGGTTATTATTATTTAAAAGTAAGTTTATATGTCTAGTTTTTAATTAGTTCAGTATAAAGTAGTTGTTGTGCTACATTTGTCATTTTGCTTTCCCAACTACCAGCTGCATTTTATTAGTTTCTGCCACATTTCAAGCCGTGCAAATCCGTTGGACAAACACTTGGTAAGCTTTTCAGAGCCCAAAACCAACATTAGACACTAACTAAATCCCTGGAACTAAAAACGAGAAAAACTATGGGAAAAAAGTGCATAAAGTGCCAGCAAACAGATTGCAAAACGATGTCTAGACGTGCAATTTTGGTCCTGACATCGGGGCACCTCCTCTTCATTCGAGGCGAATTTTCCGCTCACACACACACACTAGCACACACGCGCACACACCTACGAGCACACGCACACCAGCGCACATTTTGAGGGTGTGCCGGCTGGCGGCTGCTGTCTGATGAAGGAAAACTACCCCCGAAAGGCGGAAGCCCATCGATATTCGAGTATCCGAATTGAATTGAAATCAGCAAAAACTAAATCGGGCTAAAAAGGCGGAAAAAAGCAGGCAGCTAAGGCAAGCTAAAATGGAGTTTTGTATTTTATATACATATATTTTTTTTAATCCCCGTATAGACAGGTAAGCTTTAGCTGGGCGTGTCAACGCCCTCGGCCTAAACGAAACATGAAAAGAGCGTCAGAAAAACAGCTGTGAGGCGTAGAATGCCCATAGACAGAGCGGAAAAAACACAAGAAAATAATAATAATAATGTGGGGAGACCCGGCACTGGAAATCCGATGGATCGAAGTGGAATGTGGGGTCTTTGGCGAAACAGAACGCAAACTATGAGGAAAATAAAAACAACAAGAAAGCAGATATATCCGAAAAATATACATATGCATATGTGTGTGTACACACATTGAATTGAGGCGCACGCTGCTGCTGCTGCTGGCCGTGCTCATATGGCAGCAATTTACATAAAACCCGCAAAACCAGTTTTATTTTTTTCAAAAAAGTTTCGAGTTCCAAGTTGGTCGGCAGACGGAAAGAGACGGCAGTGCAGCGGCAGAGAGAGACGGACGCTTTAAGCGCGCGTTCTTAAAACATTTGCCTGCACTTTGGCTTATGGGAAGCAATTTGTAAAATTCTCACTGCTCGAGCATTTGAGTGGATTTCCTATGGGCAAACCGATGACATTGAAATAATAATTAATTGACACGCTTAAGTTCACTGAGATTGGGTATCCAATTAGAAAATGTAGGGTTTTCTGACAGGAAGAATGTGTCAGTTGGTTTCAAAACCGGAATTTCGAGCTTATTTTCTGGTAGTTCTCTCAATTAAAAGTGTGTGGTTTGCAATTTGTAATTTTTGATGAATGCTTAAAATTTCTTAATAAGTTTAAGCACTCTAAGCTAATTTAATTGGTTTTGTTTTAACAATGTTGTCGTTTATAAGTTGTATCTATATCTATCTACATTTAGGATAGAAGCTAATGGGAACTTTACATACTGATCAAGCTAAACTACGAATTTGTTTTGATTCTTAGCTATAAAGATACATTCATATTCCTCAAATAAGCAGAACAATTTTTGCCCTATAGAACCCCCTGTTTTATTAATGAAATACGACTTCTTATCTGAAGATATAGCCCCTAAAAATCCAGGAAAGACTCACCCATAGCTCGGTGCCCCAACTCATGTTGTTGGAGTTTTGCGCTGAGTTTTCCGATTCGGCCAGTTTGTTGTTGCTGCTGCTTCTGCTCAATCCGCTTGCCACTGTATGTGTTGTTGTTGTTATAATAATAATAATCCACAGAAGATAATGTAATCCACAGACGGCGAGGAGAGAGGGAGAAAGGTAGAAAGCGAGGGAGAAGAGCAAAAGATGAGAACTTTTATTCGTTTTTGTTTTATATTTTCCCGCAAAGGTTAATTAATTTTATGGCTGCTTTTTCGTTTTCATTTTCCGTTTGTTTTTCTATTTTTTTTCAGCGTTGCGCGACGCGATGTTTAATTTTCTATGAAAGAGAGCAATTCGAGTCAGATATATTTCATTTTTGTTTTTTTTTTCGGTGGTTGGGCAGGTAAGAAAGCATGTAAAAAAAAAGAGTGGCAATGCAGACGTGTCAGTTGCAGCGGCAGGTAGAAAAATGAAGGTGGAGGAAATTATGGCTAATGAGAGTTTAAACTCTTTTTTGGGAGTTGTTTAGTGATAAGTGCAAAATAAGAAAATTCTATGCACTGGCATTTCGATGCGCAAAGAGAGTGAGGAGAGAGAGGGAGCGATGGAGATAGAGAGCGATGCAACTGCATTTCATAATTGAGAAAAGCAGAAAGAGAGGACAATTGGAATTCTACTATTGTTGTATTTACATAATTTCGCACACACACACGCACACAAGTAAACGCAATTGCCGAGTGCACGCACTCTGCTTCTTGCTCTGCCACCGTTTTTTTTTTTTGTATTTTTTGTTAACTTATTTTCAGCATTTGCTTTGCAGTTGCAACTTCTTTCGATTTCGGGTTTTATTTAGCGCCTGCACTTTCGTATGCGTCATAATTCGGGCGACATTTGCACACACACACAAGCACACAGTTGGAACACCCGCACTCACACAACGCAAGCATTTGTTTCTCCTTTTTGGCGTGCGAAAAAACAATTTTATCCGCTCGCAACTTTCCGCTCGTTTTTTCACTTCGGCATCAAAACACAGTGTGACCGCAGTGTGTTTGCATAGGCACACCTCTGCTGTTCGCAGTGTGACCAGAGACAGATGGCGACCTAATTTCGAACTTTCTAACATCTAGCGGGGCTACGAACCCATTTTGAGAACAACTGTTAAGTTTAATTGTTATTAAATAAAACAAATGAAACTTTAGTTAATGTGTGCCCCAAGCTTATTAAACTTTTACGTTCATTCCAGACTTTTAAAATATGTTATTGTGGCTTTAAGAACTAATTAAGGTATGGAATAACATAGCTTAGAAACAGATAAAGATATCTTTTCATTAGCTTGGAACAAACTTGTTATTATTGTTTTTAAAATGGCAAGAGCTTCGTTTATTATTATATATTTTTTATAAATTCTAACATAAATTTCTCTAGAGCAATAGATTTTGACACACTGTGAAGTGTAAGCATGTGCGCCAGGCGCTAGGACATTTTTAGTACTTTCCCTGCAACAGCTGTTAACACTATCAGCTGGTGGGTCAACAATTTTTTTAGATTTGCTAAACTCTTTAATGAATTAAAACTTAAGGAAAATACCGTGTATATCATAACTTAACTTACTTACCAGCTCATACCATTCACTGGTCAGAATGCCTTCCTACGAACTAGCACTGGTGCTCCGCCAATTGCCCCGCGTGAGTAGCACATGAAATCCACCGGCAGTTACATAAAAGTAAATAAGAAATGTGCATTGCCCGCAGCCCGAACTGATTTCCGTGATTAGGCGAACGGCCGAGTCCATTCTGGACAAGGGCGGCATCATCCGGAAGCTGGAGAACCTGGGATCCCGCGCCCTGCCCCACAAAGTCAGCGAACACGGCGTGGTTCACCGGGAAGGTACCCACTTCACCATTGCCTTCGATACGGCGCCCACGAAGATCGCAGACCTGAAGGAGGAGTTTGGCCGCGACATCGACATCATACGGCGCTACATCTTCAAGGTGGAGGAGCCCGAGCAGAAGCCCTGCACGCTGCACGAGGAGATGCTGCCACCCGCGTATCGCAAGGATGTGCAGGAGATCATCGCGGCCGCCCAGAAGAAGCAAAAGAAGAAGTTCAACTACAACTCCGGCCTGGACTACTATCCCTTCCAGAAATAAAACACCAAATAAAACGCGTTAATTATGTATTCTAAAACCGTTTGTGGGTTCCCCGATCTTTGGCTAATTTAAACTGAAGTATTCCTTATGAAATGCGCCTCTTATCTTAGTACTTTTCACAATGTTTGTCTTTGTTTGGTTTATGGCCCCCAATCGGACGCTTATCAGTTAATTGATAAAGCTCCGTATAATCGACCATCAATAGAACGTAAATTGGCCAGGTAGTGCCTCAAGAATCGCCGAGTAGTTCACTAGTACTTCCTCCTGACCGCAAACGACCTAGAAATGTCTCCGCAAATCCGTCCACTCACGCCGGAGCTGCAAAAAGTGGCCAAGGAGCAGCTCAAGGAGGATCCCGAACGTCTCGAAGCCGATCTGCAGGCGTTCAAGACATGGATCGAGCAGCAGCCGCATCTGAATCCCCGAATGGATGACCAGTTTCTGGTGGCCTTCTTGCGCGGCTGCAAGTACAGTTTGGAGCGGGCCAAGTCCAAGTTAGATAAGTACTACACGCTGAAGACCAAGTATCCGGACTATTTCCGAATTACCAACACCACGGATAGCAAGTTCCGGGAGATTCATCAAACGGGGTAAGGATTTTGACGCCAGCTAACTCCAAGATCTTTAATTTATCAATGCAATTCTCCTCAACAGTGCCATCATCTACCTCCCCACTCCGCTTTATGAAAATGGACCTCGCATCGGGATCTGGCGCATGGGATTGGTGCCAGTGGAGAAGTACACAATACTGGAGTGCATGCAAGTGGCCCAGGCAATGCAGGAGATTGCCATTTTGGAGGACGACTACGCCAATGTCAACGGAGTAGTTTTCATTATGGACATGAAGGGTGCCACCGCCGCACACTTATTCCAGATGACGCCGTCGATGGCTAAAAAGTTCACTGTGTTTTCGGAGGAGGCTCTCCCACTGCGTCTGAAGGCACAGCATTTCATCAACACCATCACCGGATTCGAGCAGCTGTTCAACATGTTCAAACCAATGATGTCCAAGAAAATGCAGTCTCGCCTGTTTGTACACGGCAACAAAATGGAGCTCTTGACGGAGCAGATTCCACTGAAATATCTGCCCGAGGAATACGGCGGCGAGAATGGCACCACGCAGGAAATCGTGGCCGCCATGGAGAAGAAGCTGGACGAGTACGCCGATTTCTTCCAGGAAAATGCCAACTTCGGCACCGACGAGAGCCTGCGTCCTGGAAAACCAATTGATTTTGAGGGTCTTTTCGGAGTAGAAGGTTCCTTTAGAAAGCTCAACGTGGACTAGTTTCAGTTTGTAACTTTAAAGATTTTATTTCCTTATCAGCCAGTTGACACATTCGTATCAATTGAATCGTTAAATCCAAAAGTAGGAATAGGAATAAAGGATATGCTACGATACTTCGCAGCAGTTTTAGGTTTCTCCTATACAAACATTGTCCTTTATACCTGAATTATCATCTGTAGAAGCAGATCTTACGCTGCCATTTAGTTGGTGCGGATTCGAATATCTTTCTGCGGTCTAGCGACTCTTCCAGGTACTTTTGTATCTGAAGATCCACATCAGATCGCCACTTGAGTTCCAGGAAAAGAGGGAATATCTCTCCGGCTTTTTTCAGGCGTCTCTCTGCTTTCTGATAGCATTTCCAGGGCTGTGGTTCCACCACCAGGAGCTCTGCCAGATTGGAGAGCTTCTGCAGAAAGAATCGCAGGCCTTGATCATGGTGATTCAAGTGAATCCACATGGTAATGGAGTAGCAGCAAATTGCATCAAACTTCTGGAGATTATTCACCTTCATATATGTTTTCACGGATTCAAAGGCACCATCATCGAGGACATCCACGCAGGCGTAGCTCACATCTTCCGGGGATTCATTCTCCTCGGTGGCACGTTGAATCAGCCGAGGGTCTATATCCACACCCAGGACTTTCACAGATCTGCGAAGACGTTCCTCAAGGTACTTATGCATGAGTTGAGTGAGCACGCCGCAATTGCAACCCACATCCAGGATGAAATAGGGTTTATCCCTTTGGGATTCTCCATTCTCCAGAGCTGGTAGCCATATGTCCGCATCTGGTAACAGTTTCACGCGTTCTGCGGCGGAACTGAACTGATAATAGTTGAAGAAGTTGCCATATTGAACGGCTCCGGGATCGTTGTTTCTAATTTCCATATTTTAAATGATTTAAGTATCTCGTTTTTTTATTTGTTTTGATTTCACAGAAACATGCTGCAAGAGATGGTCGCTAAGACGATATATCATATATAGATGCGCAATGAGGTTAACATGCCATCTCTAGCAGCGCTGTTAACTGAGTTAACATCTACAATTATCACTAGGCCAGTGTTCAAAGGTGCTGTTTTAAAAAACCGCCAAATTCAAATTGCCTCTCCAAGTAAAACTCACAATGCATTATCATCATTTTTGCGTTTATTTACTGCGTTCTTTGTTTATATTTGTCGAAACGCCTCTGCTATCTGCTTATAGGGCTCTAACAATTTCCTTACACTTAAAAATCGATAACACTTGCTCTTTGGTGTGTAAATTAGTTTCGAACTATAACTAAATGTACAAAATATCGTCAATGAAATGTACAACAACAAAATATACACAATGTTTCGTCTTCGAATTCGTTCGCTATTTTCGCATTTGGCATGTTTGTGGCTAAAATATCATCAATTCAACACAATGATCAACAATATTCAACGACAAACACTCGACTTGGGACCCTGGATGCTTCATCGGCGGCGCTTGGGAAACTGAATTTGACCCACTAAGGGAACTAGGCAAAATTGCAACGCTCTGTTGGCAAGCCCACCAAATCGAAGCGTTCAGGGGCGGCCAAAAGGAAAATGAATCATTCTACCGATTTGAACAACGATCGAAACTTCACACTAGCCTATCCTTTCAGTATCATAGTTTTATTTTGTATGGCTAAGAACTACTGGAAATGTCTTTTCGGGCTTATTTGCTTTTGGATTTTAACATATTTGCTGTGTTTTATATTCGTTTAGTGGGCCTGGGTTTTTCGTTTCTTAAGCGCAATTCGCAAAGCGTGCGAAAATTGAAGATTTTCCGAATTTCGAATTCTCATATTCCGGCCCGTCGTCAAGTTTGGCAAATTGTTTAATAAACTCTACACGATTTCTTTTTGTAAAATTCTAAATGCTACTTAATATGGACTTTGAAAAAGGTTTATACTTATGCAATCGTTAGATAATAATCCTGCTGCTCGAGTAGCATATGATTTTCGTATATTGTTTTGTTGTAGCAAGTTCGAATTGTAAACCGGAAACGGAAATGTTGCTCTTGCCTAGTGAATTGTCTCTTGTCTACGAATTAGAATTAGAATTAGATCGCTGCTACATATGTATATGTATATGGCTAGAGTTAAGTACAAGTATATACGTGGTAAGCTCATAAATACACAATAATAATCGTCAATCAATTCAATCAATCAATCGGTGAATCAATCATAATTGGATACGCTAAAAACTCTTAGCTTAGCTTAGGTCTAGAAATATGAATATGTCTTTCAACGTGTCTGTGGTTTTGGTGTTTTTTGGTGTTTCTGTGTGGTTGCTGTATGGTGGCTGAGTGGTTGCGTTTTTGATTTTCAGTTTTTCTGTGGCTGTGGCTGTGGGTGGTGCTTTCATTGGCATGTCGCGTAGCGCCAAACGGCCCGTAAATATGCAACTATATGGCAAACAGGCAAGTAAGTGTTTATATATATTGAGAGAGAGAGATAGAGAGTTAAGGAAATGGCTCAATGCAATTACAACCAATTATTTACTTGCAGGACTTTGTAGTTCTTCTCAAAGGGATTACGGAGGATGGGGGCTGGGAGGGGGATATTTACGGATAATTATTGTATTTTTTTTGAGGAGAATGAAAATCTAAATCTAACTCTAGTCATCTGGGTCCAACCCGATTAGCTCTGCTTGCAAACGGCCCTTAGTCTTACAACAAATGGTTAAGCAAAATACTCTCAAAGCGATACGGAATTGCGGCGACATACTGGTCATGATTAGAATTTTCCAAAACGAATTCAATATGCCGATCCAGACGACGGCGAAGTTGATAAGAGTACTTTGGATAACATCGCCCGTGACCACCTCATACAGACGCAACAGAATCCATGGCAGCCAGGACACCCAGAATGCAAAGACTAATGCGAATGACATCATATGACTAGGGTTCGATAAATTTTCAGCCAGAGCAGTTGCATATTCTTTATCGTGTATCGGCTCGCCGGACCTAATCTTACGCATCATTACAAAGATATAGCCGTAGTTGTGTACGATTGAAATGAGGCTGGGACCTAAGACTAATATCGCCAAGGTGGCGCTATATGCCGCCATATTCCCCCAGTCCAGCATGCAGATGTGCGTCATGTTGTTCTCGATGGGCATCGAGTAGCCCAGGATTGGGGGACAGCACAGCAGGGCCGCCGATATCCAGGTGAACACCATCCAGCATTGGCATCTGCAGGGTAAGGGTAACAGGAGATCAAAGATTAATCCAGTTTTTTGTTGAGCAGGAACTGGGAATCCATAGGCGCTACTCACCTCGTTTTCGTCTGCACCGTTTCATATCTGAGTGGCTTCCGCACCGCCAGATAGCGATCCACCGATATCCACATGAAGGTGTACACCGATACCGCCCACAGAGTGACCTCCAGATAGCCGGTGAAGCGGCACACGATGTCGCCGTACATCCATTCTCCGGTCAAAGCGGGATACACGGAGAAGGGCACCACCAGGAGTCCGCAGAGCAGATCGGCGATGGCCAGGGACAAGAGGTAGTAGTTGATCACCTCTGTGGGTCCTGCGATGACACCAATATCGTTAGGAAACGAAGTAGAGGGGTATTCAAAAATAATAGGCAAATGCAAACAATAATATTTAAATGGATCATTCAATAATTTGGGCGAGTCTATTTGTACGACATTCACTATAACTATTTAGAAACCTAAGGTTCTTAAATTTATCCAATACCAATCAATTGAAAGGATAAAAGTTTAGTTACAAAAAGGGACAACAAATAATATGCTTAAGCACAATTGGTTTTTGAATTTTCAAAGCAATTAAGACAACAATAAAACAACACATTTGAATGTTTGGGGAGGATGCCGTATTACTTCATTCCTTTCACTTTCACATCAAAATCATGGATGCATTTTAAGTATAAACATTGGACGTAAGTGGTCAAAATAAATGATATTCAACACATAGGTTACTTATGAAAATATTATGCTTGAGGCCAAACCCAACCACGTTCGAGATGTTCCTGTGGAAAGTGTTATGTGAGTGCGATATTCGTGCAACGTACCCTTGAAGTTGGCATAGGTGGCGATTATGAGGAGGTTGGACAGGACGATGGCCACGCCCAGTATCGATATGAGCACCGCCTTGGTGAGGGCCTCCACCTTGGAATTATCCTGTAGGTAGCTCATTTCCTGCATTTTTACGGGCTGGCACTGGCGGTGGAAATGGGCGCTCCTGTGCTCGTTGTATTCGCTGCCTCAGCTCCTTGTCCGTTTCCTCCTCCTTGGCTCCTCCTGCTTTCACCTGCTTTCGCTGCTGCTTTCTCCCGCTTTCTCCGCACCTTCTTGGCGGGCTGATTGTTATGCAAAGGCCAGTGGACGTGGACGTGACCGTACTTTACTTCCGGTCATGGCGGACGCCCATGCAATTGTCCTGTGCCTTCGGTTGTATGTGTCTGTGAGTGTGTCTATGTGTGCCTAGGTGAGTGTGTGGATGTGTGAGTCTGTGTGTGTGTGCGAGTGTTGGTGGCGTCCTTTATTGTGCAACGAGGCTTGCACACGCGAAGGTCGTCGGAGTCCTTGGCGCTGTTTTTTCGTCCTTTCTCCACCGTTGGCGCCAAATTTGTATAAATTTTCTACTGCCTACTTGTTTTCGGGCTGCAACTTCTACTGCCCACCTTTTGGCGCCGAGCCAAGCATTTGATTGTTACCCTCACAATCCTGGCGTCGTGGTTAAGGTTAAGGATAAGGTTGTGCTAGTGTGTGTGTCTGAAGCTCGTTTAAAAATGTTGCTTGGGCTAAAATCTTACACGTAAAATCTAGTAATTGCGTACAATTTTGTTCTATCTTAGAGGATCGTTAAAGGTTTAAAGAATTCGTTTTGGTTTGCTAAATTCACAACGCTCTTTGCTAAGTTTTAATGAACGTCAAAACTGTTAGTTGTATGCTTGAGTAATTCGCTACTAGTTTTAATATCGATTTAAAAATGTACACATTTCAAACTCGCAAGTGGAAGAATAATGATTATTAATTTAACTATTTAATGTGTAATAATTACGCGGTTTTCGGGGTTTTTTTTCTTTCGGGCTGGTTGAAATATCTTTCGACTATAATTAAAGCACAGCACAAATGGTTTTGTTGTTTTGTAAGGCTTCTGTTGTGCTACATTTAAGTTGTTAAAATAGTTCGATAATAGTTCGGTTGTTAAGTATCGGTTTTGCTATTTAATTTCGCTGCTTGGTGATTGTGATTATCCTTTTGCTTGTAAATTCTGGCTGTTGTTGCTGTTGTTGGTGTCGAAACTCCGCGTCCTGCTGTCGTTTTAAGCTAATTGTGCGCATCTGGAAGGACAAAGGATAGCAATTGAATGCCTTTAGCGCTCCATAAATAGTTTACAGAATCTCCCATCTTGAGCCAATCAATAAATTATCCCACATACGGCAGCAGGCGGAAAAAGCCTTTTAGCTGCACAAACGCTTTACATAAGCGTGCTTATCCTGCGCCCGTCACTTGCCTGCTATTTCAGAGCCACCCGGGCCACCCAACCCACCAGAACCACCATCGCCTCCAGCACCACCCACTTTTCCCGCCTGCAATGACCCACTTTGCGGTGCCACTTGACACAGTTTGAGAGCCATAGCTGTCACTGGCCGGCTGCTCAAACTGGGTTTGTCTCTCGAGGGGCCTGGAACTGTTAAAAATCTCGAGGGGTCTGCGCTTTGGTCTCTATTTGTGGACCACCGTCATCGATCACGCCCACTCCATCTATATTTAACGAGCCCCGCAGCAGTGCTGCCAGCTTGGCTACTTTCAAGCAACTTTTCAATACTAAAAATCATTTCAAAATGATACTTCAAAATTATTTACTATCACTTATATATGTGCCTAAAAGATCGCAGTGTAGATCGATTTCGATATGAATCTTTTGGGATATTGAATTCAATACATAATGAATCATACATTTAAACACCTTTAATTATTTAATCTAATATACTATGTATGTATATTCGTTTTATCTGTACTTAAAATTCAGATACAAATCAATTGCCAACACTGGCTTTACACCACAGCCTCTATTAGAGGCACCTACGACGTCATCGTGCCATTTTCCACGCAGACACAAACACAAACACCATTATCAAATGCCATTAGACATCGACGGGGATGCTCCAAGTGCCAAAGGATGAGCATGGGCACGGATGGGGATGCCATTAGGGGGAGGCATTAGGGGATGTCGTTGAGTGAGGTAACAAGTTTGTCATTCACGCCCCTGCGTTGATACCCCTCTTTTGCTCGACCAGGTGATTAAATTAGCGATAACGGGGTAACTGGGCATGGGCATCGGATTCGACAGTCGGTCGGTGGCCAGGTGATAAATATCAATGGATTGCATTAGCCTGCGTAGCACATCATTCCCCCTGATTGTCCATCATTACGTAAGCCGCTGCAGTTGATGACGCTACCTGCAGCAGCGTCATTTGTGCAAATGACTTCTCCGCCTGCGAACCATTCAAATCCACTCGACTCCGGTTGTCCCCACTGCAATTACGCTGAAATAACTGTTATGGCCGCCAACTTAAGCGGACCCCGCCGCATAATGAGTGCCCCTTGACCCCAGGAGTAGCAGCCGGAATAACCGGAAATTGGAGGCCCACAGAGCCGGAGAATTGGGTTCAGCGAACCCCTTCGCGCTTTTTCTTGGAAGGATAATCAATAAGCGCGGCCAGTGATTAATTATGTAAACATGGTCATTGTTCTTGGGGGCAACCGCTAACAAGCTGATGAGATTTTGATTGCCACTGGGATTGCAGGGCAGCCCATTAAGTCCTCGGCATAATTAAAAATAATATGTGGCCCCCCATTTGGGGGCAACTTTAGTCCAGCCCCGGAGGCGAATCCTTTGACCAACTTGAAAAGCCAGAGATACGAAATTGTGAATGCAGCTTGAGTTGCAGTGGAAAATTAAAGTAACCCACATAGCTGACCATTAAAGCTTGCGATGGTTAAAGGAATACATTAAAAACTGAGGAGGAGAATAAAGACCAAACTGGGTCAGTGCTATAACAATTCACAAAATAATGGGAAATAACATTTTTATTGGCAAGCCAATCCTATAAAATATAATTTATTTCAAAAAATATAACATTTATGTTTTATTTACAACATAATTAGAAAGTCTAGAAGAAAATTGAAGTGTGAGTTAGCTTTTGTAACTACTTTATGATCTAATATCCTTTAAGCATATGCACAGTACGAATCTTACAAGCAGCTAAAAAAGTCACTGGCCTACATTGCCGAAACGCACTGTATGTTTGCGCCCGACTTTCCGTCGACCTGTTTTTGGTTTTTTGCTCTGTAGATTTTCCAGCTTTCGGGACCATAAAATATGTATTCCATGCGTGTTTATGTCGCCTCAGAAAACACACAAGTTTGAGCCCGAAACGAAACACAAACAGAAGCGGAAAACCATCGAATGTGGCGCTGTCATAAAACCACATATATATATATATATAAATATATATATACAAATGCCTGGCAGGTGGCAAGTTCTATGCCACGTATAATATGTGGCAGATGGGTGTGAATGAAAGTGGCAGGATGGCGAGCCAGGCTTTTGGGTTGGCTATAAATAAACTTTTGGATGGCTACGTGTTTAAACAAAATGGCGAAATACCGCAACAAAGGCCAAGGCGAGCTGCAGGCCCAAGAAGGATACTATGCCCGTTTGATGACGCTGCCTGTTGGCAGGAAGCCCCAGGACGAGAAGTGGGCGCACCAGTGGGTGGCAGGCTGACAAGGCTGGCAAGGCTGCTGCGGATGGGCGCCACGTCATCGTCGCCATTCACGTGGCTGCGTCTTTACATAAGCATGACCTCACCTTGGCTTTTATTTTCATTTACATTTCCATTTTCATTTTCGTTTTCCCAGCACAGCAGCCAGTTGACTATTGCTATTTCGTGCAGCGTATTTACATGGTGCCACCTGTTTTGCTCAGTGCATCTGCTGCGGCGCCTGCATAATTTATGCTTACGCATGTCAAGTGTCGCATATGCCTGGAAATGCTCGTCCTTCGGGGAGCGGAGGAGACGCCGAAGGCGGTGGCGCTGGCGGAGGGGGCGTGGCGCCGGGCTAGACTTGGCAGCTCCTGTCACTCAGTAGCTTAAGGACTTTGCAGGCGGTCCTGCTGCCTGTTGCTTCGCCCCACGCTCACCGAGCCAAACTTTTTGGCCACTAACTTTTGTCAACCCAAAAATGCCTGCAGGCAAATTGCAATTAAAGTGGCAGAATGCTGGAAACTTTGCCGTAAAATGCAACAGTTCGACCACAAAAACAATTTGGGAAGCTTCAAATCCAAAAAATTAGATATCGAAGCATTGATTGAACTGCAATGTTCGCAGATATTTAGAAACGAACTTTAAAAAGATATAAAGAATCGATTCAGTTGAGTTACTGAAAATGTTAGCTCATCCAAAAGTGTCAGCAAAATGTTCGTTCTCTATATTGGCATAATAATAATAATAATAGGCAGCCCAAAACAGTAATTTGGCCAAGGAACGTCGTAAAAAAGAAATCCAATTTGCCTGCGAAATGCCCTGAATATTTTGCGTCCTCAAAATAAATGACGGCGGGGGGTGCGTGATTGGGCCAACTTAAATTCACGTGCTACCCGCTGTTATGGTCATAAACCGCATTGTGAAATGCCGTACCACATGTCGTATACGCAATGCTTTTTATTTGGGCCAATTTTGCGTTGCGCGGGTGTTCGTTGTTAGAGGGAGGGGGCGTGGCTCGGGCCAAGGGCAAACAGCGACTTGTGCTTAGTTTTATATTGTTCTATTTCCCACTGGATTTTCCTAGCGCTCGTCGAATGCTTCACTAACTCTGATTTCCCCTTGGGCTAAGGTTCTATTCTACTTTTTGGGCAATATCTTGAATATGGCAAAATGCAAGGGTTTGCAGATGCTCACAATTGGCAAGGTCACAGTCATGGGCTGGCCTTTTCTTTTCGTTTTCAACCACAACCCCACCACTTGACAACGTGACGTATGCGTAATAAATAAGACTGGCGGCACTCGGCGCTAAGGACAATTGTATTGGCTCCTGATACCGGCTATATCCTACCCCACACCCATACACATATACACCCATAACACACACACTAACACACACACACAGCACTGGAACAATCGATCAATAAAAGAAAAAACCCAACACGAAATTCATTTCAATGCTGCGACTTGACATTCAGTCAAGGCGTTTATTGTGGCACTGGCAATAGCAAAGCCAGTCGTTCAATCAATACGGCAATGCATCAATTTGTCATCCCCGCCATGGCTCCTTTTCACTGCATTGTTGTTGTTGCTTTGCTGGTTTATTAAATGCAGCAACTTGTTTATTTGTTGCTGTTATTCGCTGTCTGATTGATAAGCAAACGGGGTGAATCGAATTCAGCCAATGACGAAGGGCGGACGGAAGGCGGGATCATGACTATGCGGTTTCTATGCACGTGCACAGAGGAAAAAGATCTACTATTATTAATCAAATAATATAAACTATATATAATGCTTATTAAACTAAGATAATATCTAACCAATTAGCTGAGTTTTCTTTTAGTATAACATTACTAGCATTACTGGTATATGATTTATATGACTGCCCTCCTTTTTTTTCAGTGCACCAAAGGCTTATTGGCTCAATGTGCCAGCTGACGCTAAAAGAGCTGGCAAGTCTGGCCGGGATTCAGCCGGAAGCTCTGAGGACGGTTTGACATTTAAGCAATTTGTTCGCAGCAGCTGCCAAATGCACACTTATTAACGTGTGTATCTGTGAACGCGTTTTGTATCTGTATCTGCATCTGTGCCTGTTCCTGGGGCAACAAAAAGAAAGCTACTCCTTGCATTTGAAAAGGGGGAAGGGCATGGAAATGGGAATGCCCGGCGGCAATTAGTTGGCACTAGCCCAGGGCCACGCCTATCATAAATATATAAATCAAGGCGGTCACAGCCCACAACTAATTAGACGATGGCCTGGACAAACAGAGAGTTGCGATTTGTGTGTGCGTGGTAGGAGGTGAAAGTCATGGCGGGGGGATCGGAGAAAACGCGGGGCGGGAAATTGGGGTTGGGGGCGGAAAATTGAGAGCGAAAAATAGGGGAGTGTTGGAGAATTTAGGCTGAATGGGTGTGTCCACTTAGGCCGACTATCGACCAGCGTTTGTTTTGTTTTTGGTTAAAGTGTTTTCCTTTCATTGGGCTAAATGTTGTTTTTGTGAGCGGGAAAACAAATTGTGGTAATTAACAAATAATATACTAGAACCATCTACAAAAGTTTAAATGGTGTCGAAGAGTATTTGCTAGTCAATAGCAGACTAGAATTTCATCATACATATTTGTTATGTTAAATTTGTTGTTCTCTTAAGCTATTTAAATATAGAAACACTTGTTTGGTTTGCCTCATCTGCTTGGCCAGCTATTTGTTGTCGAACCTAAAAGCCGCCAAAAAACAACCGCACTTTTACTTTCCAAAATTTTACTCGTGTCTGCCACAAAATTAAAAAAAAAAAAACACGGCATATTCGCGAAACACATACACGTTGTGGTCATAAATCAAAAGAGATATAAATTTGTGAAAATAAATTAAACAATTCATGCAGACCGAATTGGAAAAAAATATTAATTACTTAGAATTGAATATAATTAAGTAAATAATTATTTGGGTAAAAAGATTGTATCTACGAAGATAATATTTTTGAGCCCTAGAAAGAATAGTAAGAATTAAAGTCCAATTAAAATTATTAGTACCGTTTTATTTCAAGGCTAAAACGGCTTGCATTTCCCGCTAAAAAGCACCAGCAGCACCCTCGAATTTTCCCGGACTTTCACATGCAAATGTGTGGGCAGCAGCAGCTGCGGCATTTTGCTTCCTTTATCGGGCTAATTGAATACGTGTGTCGAAACACAAAACGGCGAAGAAAAGGATGGCGGACAATCGCCATCACACGTCACGAGTCATAAATGCAAAGCGGAGAAAGCAGTGAAAGCGGAGAAAGCCAGAGCAGCGTCATTTGCCATGTAAATTAGACAGCGGCCAGCCTTGAAGTGTGCTATGGAAATTGCACTCGGTTGCCGGACATGCGGCGAATGTTGCATGCTGCTCGTCGCACGTTGCACGTTGCACGGTGCCAGTTGTTCTTAGTTGTGCCTGGTCTCTGGTTTCTGTTTTCCGTTTTCCGGCTGGTCATGTGTGAAAAATGGCAACTGTGTCAGCGCCCACACGCCCGCGTCAATTGCATTATTCAGAAACAGAAACTGTGTTGCAAGAACAAAAGCCACTTGCGATGGGTGCACCAATGAGTCAGAGGGGGTGGCACGCTGGGCGGATGGGCCGCGGTGGGTGACCCTTAATTATGCAAAAGACGGCAACGACCTTGAAGCTGCCAATTGCAGCGCACGTAATTAAAGACGAGCAACGAAACGCAACTCGACACAACGGACCAGTTGCCACAGTGTTCTCTGCTTAAAGCGAATGTGTAGGTATATCCAACAATGATTAGATTCTGTATCTTTAAGATTCTTAGATCTAAAACATAGATTGAATGGTAACTTATTACTTAAAAAATTTCTAATACATATCATATTCTCTATGTGGAGATACAGTTCTCTGTATTTATACCTCCAATTTGTTGTAGTAAGTCTATCCTTATCCTGGTGATTCGAATTAATTAAAGCCAGGAGCGACCACTGTACGTTTCCCAACCCATTTCCCAGCCCTTTGGGACAACGTGTGAAATTTCCCATTGTGTGATCGATAAAATGGCCATGTGAGCGGGTAGGGGGGCGGTGGGAGGCAGACTGTGCGGTGTTGTCGCGTCCTTGAAGGCAAATTTACGACAAAATAAACAACTTGGCAGCGAAAGAGTCCGAGCCCGAAACCCGGTCCTTGCCGATAAGGATAAGGATACCAATAAGGATACGGGGCATTCGCTTGGCGCGTAATTTTATGACACAGCAAAAGCTATCGACGGCTGCCAGAAGACAAATTGCCTATAAAACGACAAAGTCAATAAAATGGGGGAAAAAAAAACGGAGAAGCGTGTAACGTGTGACCGAGTTACAGATACATAATCTTGGCTGATGCATGCTACACATACATATGCACACATATCCTGCAAATCCTGTTTGCCAAACATCTGTAAATTGAAATTTTCGCAAACGAAATTTGCGTGGAAAATGATGCGCTCAGGCCGAGCTTTTCAGTATTTGCGGAAAGTCTTTTGGCTTTGGCTAATCCCCAACGAATGCTGCCATTCTTTGCATTGAGCTTTCCAACTGTAATTCTTCGTTTTTTTTGCTAAACTTTGCCTATTTTCGTATCTCTACATCAACACCGAAGGAACGAGCATAAGGGAGATGAGAAGAACAGCACAGCATTTCCGATAGGAGAAGTGGGGGTTCCAGTGCACTGCGAGAAAAATATCACAATATAAATTTCAAGTCTTAAGACTATTTTAAATTTTATTACGGTATAGTTTGTTTCCGGCCAAAGTTTATTACACACATATATAGATTAGACACTTTTAAAAAGGTGTAACATTTCAATGTGATTATAGCCAACTAATTGATAAAAAAAACACGTTTTATGTTATCTTAAATAAATTATCTTAAAAAAATTTAAAAGTCCCAGAAATCTAAAGACATTTTTTTAAGTGCCAGCACTTTCCTTTCGACCATTACTTCTAGAGTTTCGCTCTTTTCGGGGTTGTTTATGTTTTGGTTCGCTCTTTCGCGTTCCCTTTCGCTCCCTGTTTGTTCCCATCTATCTTAGTTTTTTTTTTGTGTTGAGGTAGGATGCGTCTGGAGCAAAGCTCGACTTGATGCTCCTGCCCCCGAAAAACTGCTCACCTGAGACGGGACATCCTGTTGAGAACCTTTGCCTTGACATTGCTCAGTTTTTCCAGTTGATCGGTTGAGTATTAAGTTGATTTCTTGTATAATATTTAATGGGTATTTATTACATTTTGTCTTGAACACTTTGTCTTTATCACTTTGTTTGCTAACTCTTTGGCTGCAACAGGCAAGAACTGTAAAATATCTAGATGAATGTGGGCTTAAGATATATCTAACCAAGTCGGTGGCCCTCAAAGAAACTTTTTCACTAATAAATCAATCAAATAATATTTTAATGCATGCATTATGTGGTGTTGATTTAAATGGATTTTCTTTCCAGATAAGATAATTTATAAGGGGCACGATTTATGGCTTTGCTGTCGCGATAGTAAAATATCTTTCAAACTTTGTCACTTTGCACTGTCGAAAACTTTCTTGCTTCGGTTAACTGATTTTCCATTTCCAATTTTCCGATTTTCGGGGCACATGCAACATTAATTTTTTCGCTTTACTTGTTGGCTTTTCCGTGGGCTGCTGATTTTCTGCTTAGCCTTCAACACACATACAGCCAAAGGCGTTCTCACACAGATGCCAGTACACACGTACGGCGCACACAGGACCCTCTCACAGACACATGTGCGCAGGTGTGTGCCTTGATTTTTCAATTATCCTCTAGCTCGTAATTTGCACAATTTAATTGAATTCACTTTGCCATTTGCATTTTCAAATTTTCCATTTTTGATTGTGATTGGCATTGGTATGCAATGAAAATTAAGGATGAACAAACTTTTGTTTCTTTTGGCCAGCCAAAAAGTGTGTTTGCTGGCCGCGTGTTGGTGTGTGTGTATGCGGGCGTGTGTTGGTGTTGTGTCTGCTGTGTGTAGGTGTGTGTGTGCTTCCACCGTTTCCAACAACAACAACCACTGAACGCGCTGCTGCTGCTGCCGCTGAATCTTTTCGATGCGTGCGTAGATGCGACGCGCTCACTGTCTAACTGGCAACTGTTTTTCGCTTTTCCACTCTTCTGCTGACGCCCTGACAACTCGGCCAACTCTCTCAATAGCGAAAGAGAGAGAGAGAGAGCTGAGAGTGGGCAGCTGGAAATGGAAATGGAAAAGCAGCAACAGGAAGCGAGAGAAAGCGAAGCTTTCGCCAGCTGAAAGCTCGGCAAACGCACATGGCGTTTGTTTATATTTGTGGCAGGTAAAAATAGCACTGCATATTTTTAGGCACCGCCAACAAGAATCTCCCACTGCGCATGACCCAATTTCAGTTGGCCAAAAGCATGAGGCTGGTTAAACTAATTAATTTATCTAGTTGCTGCCACTCTAGTTCGCAATTGGTATCTATTATCTGCAAGTTTTCATCGGGAATTTAAATTTGCACTTACTTATAGAAGAAAGATCTTTAAGCTATTTTTTAAAGAAATAAAATTAGTAGATAGGAAATTAAATAAGTGAGAGCACTTCACTGCATTTTAGACTACTTATGAAAAGAATTTTATCTTGCAAGTATTCTATTAATTTGGATTCAAAATTAATCTTTTGGGTTTACCTCCCTGATCTCTAATCTTCTCCAGTACTTGGTTCGGCCACCTGCTGCTGATCGGCCGAGTTGTGCCTCAGTGGATATAGCTGCTCCATGTGTTCTATAAAGGGTCGAATGCCATCCGGATTCTTCATGTACTTGGCCACGCTGAGGATGATGTGGCGGTAGATCTGGTGATCCCGATAGGCCGCATTCGGTCGTCGCTTTTGTGGCGGTCTTAAGTGATATATAAAATATAAATTAAATAATAATTAATTAATTAATTAATAATTACCGCTCTTGAGCTCTTTGAATCACCCGTCGACGTCGCACTGATTCAGTTCTTCGGCAGCGCTCACAATATGCGAAATATGCACAAGTGATGATAACCAGTGCGGAAAATGCGTAGATGAGCCAACTCCAGCTAAGGACCCTATATGGTATATGGTATTTAGTAGCAGAAAGTAGAAAGTCATCCTATCTGCGTGTTACGTCACAAATGTTGCATTCAAATCCCTCCAGATGGGCGAGATCTGCTCCAGCTGGCTCTTCTTGGCATCCCTCTTCCAGAACACAAATTGAGGCATCATCATTGGCCTGGTCGACTGGCTGCTGGCCACCTTTTGAAGTCCGGATAAAATTTTGAAAATAACTAATGAGTGTGAGCGTTGGTTTTGATTCTTTGAAATTTCAAAATAATACTAAATCGCATGTTATTCAAGCCTTGAGTGTTGAGGAAAAGCAGGGCAAATAGCTTGGAGTTTTGACTTAACATAATAGATAGCAAACATTTTATCAATAGAGTGATTAGCTGCAGTAGCTATTAAGAAGTATCTATTAAATTATTGCCTCATTAATGCGAAAGCATGATCAATGCATCGATGCCAGATGCCTATGCTGCTTATCCTTAACTACCTGGAAGTTAAGGCTTAAAAAGGCGCCAAGGTCGAAGATCGTCGAACATTCTACGATCGATTGCCCGGCGGGATCATCATTTGACTAATTCAAGTTTGCCACATTGCGAATTTCGCTTTTGTCTACGAGCTGCAATTGCAATTTGCAATGGCAATTCGTGCGCTTCCGTCAACAATCGCCTCGGAAAAGCGTGATCAAATAAATTATGGGGTTGGAGAATGCTGACAGTGTCAAAAGAACATTTCAGGCATTTTTGTCTATTTTTGTTTTATTTTTTTTGTGTTGGAAAATTCGCCTGCCGCTTGACACATTCGCTTCGGATTTATGGCCACGTCTCTTGCAGTTTCCCCTTTGTCTTTGCGTATTTCTCCTCCCGCCGACTGACACTGCATATTGCCCCAAATTGAGGCACGTTCGTACGATTGCTGGTCAAGCAGCCCAGCCTCAAATTCGAAAACCCAAAACCAAAAACCAACCCAGATGGTAGTCATGGATAATGGCTGACAGGGCATGCAAAAAGTTACGATCTTACGGCCAAGAATCAAACAAATGTGCTGACACACACGCCGATAACATCAAGATGACTAAATTCTGCTCTGAATTAATAATCATATAAAAATGCTAAATTTAACTACCTAACATTTGTTACAGATTTCAATATCTTTCAATTAATAATAAAGTTCCCAACTTTAGTAAACCATTTAATCATGGCTTGTCTTTCATTCTTCTCATTGAACTATATTGTCTGTAACAAAATCGAATCCATTCTGCTTCCCACCCAAACCAGTTAAGAAGAAACACTTTGGCCACATGTTGTCGCTCATCAAATGGCTGTCAAATTACCTAAACTCCAATGCAGAGCTGTCGCAGCTGATGAAAAAGATCGTGATGATGATGAAGACGATGGCAGATGACGATGGGCAACCCACACGAAATGCTAATGAATTGTTATCAGTTAATTGTCTGAGCGGGGTACCTGGCTTTGTTATCAGCTCTTATGCTTTTATGCTTTATTTGAATTCGATTTGGGAACGCGGCGTGGGTGTTCCCCAAACCCAAAGTCCCCACTCAAGTGGCAGCTAATAGCCCAATAAATTGTGATTGTCGGCGGCGGGGAAACCGAAGCAACACACATAATATTAAGAGAAGACCGTACCTCTGTGCAGCTAAGCGAACTGTCAATGGCTGGCACATTGTTCGATTTATGACCATTCTGTTGGCCAGGGAATGTGCAACCAGTTTATGGGATGGATTCGCACGGACGAATGCTGAATGCTGGATGTTCCACTGCGCAGGCGCAAATCCTTTTGACATGTCCAATGTGCTCAGCATTTAGACAGTGGGCAGCTATTCTGTTGCCAGTGGCTAATAGTATGTGGCAATGCACTTGGCGAAACTAACTAGCACAATCAAAATTTATAACAAAAATGATTATGCTTAAGAAAAATACCAATATAATATAACTGACTTGTTTAGTTTATGGATTAAAATAAATGTAGAACCTATATCATGTTTAACCCATGAACTTTTGACTTAGTGTCATTTTTCGAGTGTGGTTGACAGTAGCACTCTTATGATGACAACGACAGATCCAGCACCCGATATGGACAGAAGGGCTGGAAACCAGTTCTTGGCTCTGGGATTCGGATTCTCGATGTGAAAGATCAGCGAGCCGTGGCCTAAACTGGCTGCCCGGCAGCGGTGGGTAAATATTTAACTTAACAACTTGCCACCGACCGGAGAAGAAGCAACAAAAGCAGCCGTGGCCGCAAGAACAACAACGGCGGACCATAAAAAGCAGAAACCGCAAACTCCAAATAGTTTGAACTGTGCAGGGAGTGCAGAGATGATCCTCCTATAAACAAAACAGCTGTAATGCACTCAAAAACCAGCCAACGACCAGCCGAGGGCATACCTGCCCACTGCGCCACCCACCGCCCACCACTCCGCCCCTCAACCCCTCCACAAAGAGTTCTTCCGCCTGGCGAATTCATCCGCTCCCCAGTTCCAGTTGCATCGAACAAAGGAAGCCAACTTGTGCCCCATCCGTCCAATTTCGTTTGAGCGAACCAGCTAATGTGCACCGAACATGGGCTTCGACTGGTCTGACAGTGCAGAGCAGCTGGCTATTTCTAGCTATAAAAAAAATCGTTATATATACGGATTAATAAGAATACACCTGAGAAACATATTTAAATTCCACTGATATTGGATAAGATCTTAATTTATAGAAATTTATCCTTTTCACATTTATCTTGCTAAAATATCGAGTAAAGAATTATTTATAAAGAATTATAAAACTAATATATATGTAAGTTTATAAATTTGGATAGATTTTAGAAAACTCGATGTGCTCTATAAGACGTATTTTTACGGAAGTTAAAGTTATCCCGATTCCAATCAAGTAAACAAAAAGTAAAATGTGCTACTGATATATGACATATGAATAAATCAATGTTTAAGAAAATAAATAAATATTTACCGATGTTCAGAGTGTATATATGCACATATATACTTTTAGCTCCACTTTCCGACAGCGCTGCCAGTTGATCGCCGATCGTTAACTGGACTTTCGGTTTCGGCTGTGCATTTTCAGTTCGTCTCGGGACTTCTAAGCGATCGGTTTGGATTTCGTTAGCTCCGCCGCGCCATCTGGAAATTTGTATCTCAAAGATCGCAGCCAGTTCGTTCGGTTTTTGCGCCTGGCATACGGAAGCGGCTAACACAGAATCCGGAAAATCACAAGAGCTGTAAATTTCACAAATATATATACATAGCATGTTTCGAAAAGGCTCATTCACGGC
Source organism: Drosophila simulans (assembly GCF_016746395.2). Classification (NCBI taxonomy): domain Eukaryota; kingdom Metazoa; phylum Arthropoda; class Insecta; order Diptera; family Drosophilidae; genus Drosophila; species Drosophila simulans. The sequence goes on from NC_052522.2 coordinate 4,325,688, forward strand.
CATTAAAATATTTTATTGTACAAAAAAGGCGGAATGCCGCGTATCTGCTTGATGTCAATTCAATTTATTGTTTGTGATTGCAAATTTGGCATAATTGTGCTTTGATTTATTCGCGTGTGTTTCGGGTCATCTCTATAAAGAGGAATTTTAAATCTGGGCGCGATTATCTCTGTTTTTCTCTGAACTTGGCGGGTCAGTTGGAATTTGTTCGCCGTGTGTAAGTCACATGCAAATATCATTAATTAATTGCAATTACTTATGATTTGAATGTGTGTCAAGCGCGGTGCGACATTTCCTAGTGCATTAATCTTGCTCAAAATCCTGTCTAGGAGTTACATGTCACTTATGGACGTAATTTGCATTTTTGTGGAGCGGCTAAATAAGTTGGCTCACCATTTATGCGCTTTGGCTGCCAAACAATGCCATAAATGGGCTAGGAATTAATTATCGTGAGAACTGAAAGACAATGTCTTTATTAAACTCTTGTCAATAATTCTGAGTAGTTTTCAATGTACAATTTATGATAATTTTCTTGATAAAAAGTGTTTAAGGCAGTGTACTTTGTTTCCGTGTTTTCTTCAATGCAAATTTATTTATTTCGAAGCGGCAAAATGGCTTAATAAATTTTATTTCTTTCAACATTGATCTGATAAAGAATTAATTCATTGCTTATTTTTTGCGTGAACAAAGATTGTTCTGCGGAAATCTTGTTACTTATATTTTCTCTACAAAATAAGTTTAAAATATTATATTTTATATAATAATTTTTTTCACTTTCGAAATGAACATTTTATAGCCCAACATAATTTTCATGTCAGCACCCAAAATAAATATGTAAATCTTATGACGTTATCGCCATCAAAAATTAGTGTAAATAATGTGACAAAGCGGAAAACGACACAAATCAAAAATAGATGTATCAATACTTTCCATTGTTTAGACTAGTTTGGCTAACAATTATGCATACATATGGCTAAATGAGTTTCGTTTTTTTTGTTTGCCCCACCGTGCATTCTGCATTCTCACACATATCGTTTGGCAGGTGAGCAATCAGAAATCAAAGTTTGGGGCACGATCCGTGGAAAGCGATCGTGCCTTCCTGCGTATCGCGTAGTGTCTGTACAAATGTTATTATGGTTAACGCCACTGGAAAGTGGGGGCAGTTTGTTGGTGGCGCATGTCCACGGGTTTTCCTGTTTTTCCTCGGCTTTGCTAATTAGACAAAGTCATTTCCATAAATTACGCAGCTAACGGTAACTGGGTTTATGACTTTTGTCTGGCGGGTCAACATGAACCATAGCTATATATGGATATATATATATATATATATATATATGTTTATATGGGCAATGGGTCTGCGGGGCACGTGTGGGCGTGGCCTCCGCCCCCTTGCAGCTGCAAAGCAATTAGCAAAAGACTGGACATGCCAGCAAATTGAGCTCCGCTGTTGCAGTTTTTCCTTTGGCCTTTTTTGGGTCGCTGCCATTGTTATTGAAATGAGTTTTCGCGTGGAAAACAGTTGAACTTGCTGGCGATACTTGCAGTGAAAAAGATACATGTATCTTGCAGTTATCGATCACAAATGAGTGATTGGCCAATAGACACGTTACGAACGGGAAATGGTAACAGGATACCAAAATAAAATTTATACTTATTATTGAAGTTTATACTCAACAATATCTGTAATTATAAACCCATTAAGTCTAAAATTTAATATTTAACAATGCAATATTTTTCTCAGTGTGCTTAGGGGGGTTGGGTGAGGCATGCGACTTTTGAGATGTCAAACTGTCGATGTTGAACACGTTGCATAGTTTTCGCTTTTCATCTCCGACTTTGTTAGGGAAGAAACGCAGCCACAAAGGCCAACAACATTCCTTAAATTGAATTGAAAGTAACAAAGTGAAGTGTAAACAAAAATTGCGATCGATCCCGTTCCCGGTTTGTTGATCTTGTTAAAAAATAAAAACATTCGCAATGAAATAGAGGGGACGGAACGTCGAAAGTAAACGAGATACAAACTCCGCAGAAATGTGTCATGATTTTGCATATTAAAGACAGCGACACAATATCAACAGATGAAACACAAAACAGCGCACACTATTAAAACACACGAGTATTTTGTTGGCCGTGATTTTTCTACCCATCACGGCTGTCTTGGCCGTCTTGGCCGTCTTGGCTGTCTTGGTTGTCTCGTGGGAAAAATCAAGACGAGCCCGGCCACCAGAACAATAAACAAAGCGAAGGAATGAATGAAATGTGTAACCCCGCCGCAAATATTTGGCAATATGTCAGATAAGATATATTCGATAATCCCACATCACACTGGGTTATTGAACCCAGAAAGCAGCGTGAAAATTATATCGACAGTGGGTGGCTTTTCCTACGCCTTTCCTTTCCCCACCCCCATTTTCTCACACAATTCTCCGGGTGCGATCGATCGTACAGTGCAGTGCAGTTTTCCCGAGATCTAAGGCATTTGGCGGCCCATCGCGGCTGTCCAGATAATGTTAATAAAAGCAGCGTTGAAAAGCGTTTGCAACAGCAACAAATTGGAAAATTCGAGCGGCCATAAAAGAAAAGCTGCAGAGTTACCAAACAATTTCTGGCTGTTGGGGATTCTCCGCGGCAGGCGGCGTTAAGCTCTTAGTTTATCTCTTTATAAGAACTTGAGGAGCGGCCCCGATTACACAAAACATAAATAAAAACGCAAGCTAAACTGGCGGCAGCTGTTTGGAATTGCACAAAAAAATGTTTAAAAAAAAATCGGAGAAAGAGCCGGACCGAGGCATTTAATTAACATTTAAATGGCTGGCCGTCGGAAGAGTTGTTAATTTGAATTACATTCCGAAAAGCGAAAGATGATCAATTTACACGCCATTGAGCACGGGTAAACAGACTTCGGCATCGAAGAACATCCAAAAATAACGTAAAAATTTCCATAATGATCTCCCTAATTAAGTAATTGGTGCAGTTTTAGTCATGCCCCCGGGCACATGATTAATTTTGAAATGCAAAAACTTTTATTTATAATTCAGAGTCGTGTCTTCCTCCCCAACTATTTGAAATCACAAGCAAAACATGTCAAATGGATGAGACATAGGCAATGTTTCTGGGGAGCTCGTGAAGTCAAAAAGTCAGATATTCTCGATATGATGGATTTTCAAATGAGATTTTAATATGAATAATATATTTTGTAATTTATATATATGGTTTGTAATAAATACCAGAGCCATTTAGTATAGTATAAATTCAAATATTAGGATATAGATTCATATCTATGAGCTACACTATTTCTAGTGGCTTCAATAGATAATTTAAATTTTTTTTTTACTTTTTTATTAATATATGCACATATTTATTTATTTGTTTGTTTAAGCTTTTTGATAAGTCGGTTGATCTGTGATCCACATTTTACGTAGCTCTAGATAAGATTACCTCATATCTAGAGCTCACCGTATCTCACATCTTCCCAAGTTTCCTTGGCAGCACGCATCTCTGGTGATTCATTGGCCATAGCTCATGTGTGGGTCAGCTCCCAGTTGCAGATACAGATTCAGATGTAGATATATATAGTTTCGGCTACAGATACTCCCACTGAATCCGTGTCCGTGTCAGGGTGACAAAAATAAAGTTGACACTTTCCGTTGAGAAAAAGTCCACGCCTCTAGAAACATTTAGCCGTTGATTTATGTGCTGGGAAAACAAATCAATAACATTTAAGACACACTAATTTCAAGACCCACAGCGCACAGAAATGAGAAAAATGTGTGTGGCAGTCTTTGCATAAATTCCAGCTAAACTGCAACCGCGACCCGAAAGTTGATTTATAAACGATTCCCGAGGCAATGCCAGCTATTAATTAGAAATATATCAAAATATAGCCGCCAATCGTCTGTGGGCTGGCTCTTTGAATATCTATATACGCGGCTGTATCTGTGGATCCATCTCGATCTCCACCTTTTCGGGTTCAGACGAATGCCGCTGGATTTGATTTATCTGCGGACTGACCGTTTTTGGCAATCCAGCAAGGTCAAGGCGAGTTGTCAACGCGGCTTAGATTTCAACGGAATCAAGTTGTTTTTCACTCCACTTTTTGTACATTTTTTTTTATACATTTTACCCTTTGTCTGCAGTCTCGATTAAGTTTTGTGGCGGCGCCCGAAAAACCTTTTTACCATTTTTATTTGGCGTTTTTGCATTTCTGGGAACTCTTGCAGAGTTATGACAACTGGTTTCTGGGGGGCTGGGTCTGACATTTGGCAGTCATTTGAGTGGCAGTCGAGCCCAAGGGGTTCCAGGTTTCACTTACTAAGCAGCTTAAAACCACACCTGATTGGTACTGCCCCTGCTTCTTTTCCTTCTCCCCAAAATGCATCTGAGAGTGAAGGGTCGGGTCAGACTTGCCACATTTCCCTTAGCATTTCTCAATTCTCAAACTTTGGCTGGTGGTTTTTAATTAGCGCAGCAAATGTTAATGACGACTGTCATTCGAACCCATCAAAAGTTCTGCGGAGTTCAATTGTTCGATGCATGCACTGCAAGAAAATGAGTACTACGTTTAGAAAGGAATATTCATTAAAAAACAATTCTTTTATATCAATTGTATTTATTTCAAATTTGTTCTGGTTCTGAATGTAAGACAGACTTTCAGAAAAGAAACTTAATTAATTTTTTAATGTGTACCGTTGCTCGAAATTAAAAACAAGAACGGACATATGTTAGATCCACTTTAATGAGCAGGGCGTTGGGAATCATAAATTCAAGTGGAAGCAATGAATATTAATAAGCTCACTGAGCAATTGCAGCAATCGGTTTTTTATGGTTTTTGGGTGGTGCGGGTATTGTGGGTGCTGTGGGGCATTGTGGTGCACTCCACTGACAAATGGGATGCCACTGCTCCACAATCGCGCAGTGAGTGAAATTTTGAAAAATGCCCCACCGAACAAAGCCAAAATTGATGCACTTTTTCGCTTCCGGCTTCGGTTCACTCCACTTTGCTTCACGTTTTGGCATCTCCTGCCGGTTAACTGTTAACGCGTTTACTTTTCTTTTTGTTTAACGTGTGATTTATCAACCAAAATAAATAAAAAAAAAAAAACAAAAACGGGGAGAAATAATCACAGTCACCGTCTCATCATCGTCGGCTCTGTTGAACAAATTGCCTTTGTCTCTGGGCTAAAAAATCGAACCGTACTTGGAAGTGTTGGCCACTCGACCATGAAAACCGTTGGCCCCATCAAGAACTGGGTTCAGAAAAGTATATTACTTCCTTAAAACCATAATGAAGGTTACTTGAAGATTTAGAAACCAGAACTCATTGTTAAAATTATTTTCAATTTTATATACCTCAAATTTATATTTGATATGATATTCACTTCATATTCATTATATATTAATGTAATATACAAGTTCTACCTGTAAAGTGTACGTATTTGTCGGCTTGATCCTTTGGCTTCGTCCAGTACCTAGTTAATACATTTATGCTACCTTTCAATTACCAATGATGGACAGACTGACGGACAGGTCGGCGCTCCGTTGGACAAAGGAATCGGTAATGAGGAGCAGTGGATCCGTCTTGTTGCTTACATTAAGCGAGGCAGGCGTGCAAAATGCCTAGGAATTTGAATGAGAACGAAAGTGAATGTAATTGGACGGAGGATGGGGTTTTGATTTAAGCGACGAAGAAACAAGTTCAGCACTTAATAAAGTCACGCTTATTTTATATATTTACTTCACAGTGCCATCGAGTGAATTAAGATAGCAAAATGCCAGAAATGATTTACTCGAGCTCTTTCCTGCTGCTCTGCTGCACAATCCTGCTGCTGGGAACAGCGGTATCAGGTGTACAGAATGCCGGTTCCAATAGCACCAGTCCGCATCCTCACCAGAATCGAACTCATCGAGCACATGGCCACAGTCATCGAACGCGTCATCAGGGCAACTATTTGCCCACCCATCAAAGGCAGCAGCGCAGACTGCAGTCGCTGAATCAAGCCAAATCGGATGTGGAGCTGCTGCCCGGGGTCACCATGCAGGAGGTCACCAGATTACGACGGGTTCATCCACATAATCCCTACAATAAAGTGCAGACACGACGCCTACACCAATCGCGAAACCCCACCGAATGGGATTACAATACTTACAACATTATGACCAACACGTTCGGTCCTCCGCCACCGCCGATGCCGTTGTCACCCCGCTATGGAAAGGGCGAGGATAACACCCAGGATGTTGAGTTCATCGGGGTGCGGGAACGTGGAAGGGGTTACTCATTTGTGCCATCGGTGACGGTCACCACTGCTCCGCCACCGAATCTGAATCGGAGATCCGCGAGTCCTGGTTCCCGCAGCAGCATCGGCACTATTCCACCACTGGTTCCGGCCAGAAGGGGCTATAGCTACACCACCACCACAAGTGCTCCTCCAGTGAACACCATCACCACCGACAATCCCTTCGAGACGAACACCATTGGCCGAGGCTATCCCACAGATCCCAAGGAAATGGAAAGGTAAGATTATTATACAAATATAAGGATGGTTTTCTTGTAAGAATACTATTATTCTAACCTGTGAGCTCTAATTATAAATAACAAAACTTGCTGAATTCGTACAACCTCCCAAGAAATACAATATCTTATCTAAATTACCCAATTAAACGGCACCAATCCCCAGGCCTTAGTCCAATCGATAACCTTGCCATCTTCGGTTCATTGAGCTGCGGCTAAGAGTAATGATTTTGGGTCCCACCTCTGGGATAGATGAAGATGACTACGAAGGTGGATGCGGATCTTTTGGGCGGGGCGTGTCCGATTGCATTTATCAGAGAGTCTCTGTTCGGTTCAAGGCTGTTGCAGCCATAAATATGACCAAAAAGCCGGGTCTTACCTTTGGCCCAAGATCTGCGGCTTATCGCGGCGCACATAAATTATTTAAATATTATGACATGCCGCGTTTTCAATGTCAGCAGCTGCGCTTCGTGGCTAATTCGAGCCCCAAGACGAGGCAAGACCAGTCCGAACCAAATGCCAGCCAACTGCTGGCTGGAAATTAGCCCCAAGGCCAAGTGGTCGTGATATTTTCAGATTTCCCTCAACAAGCACTTCAATTGTCGTGTGTCAATTGCAGCGAATCAATGAGCGTGCACTTGTGTTCGAAACTATTGCAGTTGCAGCTCCCTAAGTGTAACAAGCAGATCTTCGGTTAGATATGGATGGCTTGTCTTCGCCCTTGTCCAGTTCCCCCTTTTTTGTGCACCACCCATTTGGCCAAGATCGTGGTGGCATTGACTCGAAAAAGGCAGTCGGTCGTTGTCTTTAAGGTAATGAACTTTAACGAGTTTTCAATTGCCAGTCGCCGATGTTTTCTAATTGGAATTAATGCGACTCTACTTAAGGGCACTGGCATTCCAGCTGCAATCCGACGCCCTTGCATCTGCCACGCGGGACAACGCCGCGTATGCGCAATCTGAGCGCTTGTGGCTCGTTTTTGCACATGCAACGCGGTGCTGGAGTTGCAAATTATGACACTTTTTGATTTATGCGGCAACTGCCGAAATCACGCCACAAGGCAAACACACAGCCAGCATCATCAGTCACAGCACAGTGGCAAAAAAAAAAAAAAAAGCTGGGGCAAATACTTTGCAGCACACTATATAAATTAAAATGTCAAACTAGATGGTAATCAGCAAATTATTAATCTGACTGCAGGCAATTATAAATGTAATTCGACACTTATCAGCAGGCTTTGGTTTCTTAATAGATAAACGGGGGTACCTATTTTTCACAAACTATCGCTTATGCAATTTATATGTTTTCATAAATCAGCTGAAACTGCCCTTTCCCCATGTTTAATCGTTGTTTTTCGCAGTGCAGCGATTGTGCAAATCTTCTATTTTCTGGCATCATTCCACTGTGATTGCCTCAATATGTAGGCGCTGCTGCTGCCTTGCCCATTTGTTTCTCTATTTATTTAAGCACTGCACGTGCAACGCCAAGATACTTTAACTGCAACTGCAGCGGCGACTGCAAGTGGCAAGTTGCAACAGAGCGTATGGAAATGACTTTTCGTACGGATTGGCTTCGCCTGCAGATATTCACACGCCGCCATCAGCACATAAATCCCCTCCATGCGCCGATCGAACCTGGTTAATGGGTAATGGCCAGTGCAACGATTCAATTGCGGCTACGGACTCCGTGTTAATCAGCGTCATACGCGGTGATTTGCGGATAAAAGTGAACTTAAGTCGTTTTCCGCTCCTTTGGCTGTGAGAGCACTGGAAAAAAATGTTTAATGGCTCTGTTGAGCCACTCGAATGTGGATTTGGATATGACAACTTCTCAATTATCAAAACACAAAACGTACAACTTTTTTCTTTCTGTGTACAGTGCCACCTCGAGGCGCAGGAAATTAAGTTTTTAATTATCCACATCGTGTTGCAAGTTGCAACTGCATAACATTTGAAACATTTGAACCATTCGATATTTGTTGTGTGTTTGGTCCAGTGTTTTGGCTTCTGTGTGATAAATTCAATTGATGTCTGCAGTGTGCATGTTTTGGCCAATTTGTTGTTGCTGCCGTGGCAGTTGCAGTTGCATGTGTCTGACACTTGATTGATGTCTGTTTTTGACGGCGGGGTAGCTGATCGTATTGATTGACTTTTGATTTGCCTTCGCAGTTGCGCCATCGATGGCGAGTGATCTGAAATGCGAGCCAATAAATTAATTATAGATCTTGTACTCTCCATGCAAGAAGGTGTTGATTCAGGGAGGGCACTCGTACACCAGTGGGCGTGTCCCGCTTAAATGCCACTTGCAGCTCGAGTGCGAGTGCTGCAAGTACATGCATCCATATCTTACCGATATCTCCAATGGCCTAGCATAAAAATAGAAAACAAAGCAGGGCCTTGACTTCAATCAGGCGCAGCAATAAAAGCCAAATGCAACAATTGGCAAAAGCACAATCAAATGAGACAAGAGCCAGCGCCGAGCTATGTGCACTCCAAGCAGCGCTGTGACCCCAGACAGAGTCGCAGACTGCACTGAAAATAATTAGGATAAAGTTAAATTAGGTATCTTGGGTATTTATTCAATAGGTTTTTGCAGTTTTCTTTAAGTGCATGGCTCAGACTGCGGCCCATTCGCAGCTGGATGCGAAGTCAGGGCTCAAGTCCGCCGCCTGCAAATTGCTTGTCAACAATCGACTTTGGCTTGGAAACCCAAACCCCAAGCCCCAAACCCCGAACTCCAGGTCTGCAATAATTATGGACAGAAAGGGGGAAACTGGGGGCGAGTGACGAATGATTTGATATGCTGCGCTTGGAAAAGCTGCACTTAGAACGCGGCTGGGCCTGTGAAAATTCGTTAACATTTTGCACCGTGAAGCATTGTGCTCAATGGCTACGCCTACGCGTGCCCAGCTAAAAAGGCAGAAAAAAAGTGCGGTCTTGAAGACTGCATGGCTCAAAGACTCTGGAGCTGGAGTGGCATAAGCCTAGCCGGGCTTATCTGAAGTCCAAGTCATGCCATCGGGCCAGGAAACCTTGGCCCAGGCAGAAGCTTGCTTAATGAGTTTTTCTTGGGATTCGTGGGGGGAAACTTGGGCTTACACCCACTTGGGGCTGCTTGAAACTGGCAACTTGCAACACGTGCTCATCAAAAATCAGCGGAGAACACGACTTGATACGACATCAATTGAACAAATTGCTTGACAAATGCAAATCGCTGATTTGCCATCTCAATATTCGCTTTAATGAAGATGGATTTCTCATTCAAGCCGTTGCAATCTTTACGAGCCCCTATGGAAACCTCGTTATTGGGAGGTTTATGACTGCTCCACGAATTGGTGACCCCGATGGCGGCATTAGTCATGGTCAGTGTCACTTTAAATGGATCAGGCTGGGCACCTTCGAGGGTTTTGTCTCTCTGGAATTTTGAAAATATATTGGGGTCAAAGGTCTGACAAAACTATTTGTTACACTTTCCCTCGAGTGTGACATGTTGGTTGTTTGTTGGAGTATCACTTTACCTTTACCAGTTGAGTTATTTAGCCCTCGTTATGGAAACCTATTCAAATGAACCACAAAATAATTCATGAATTAGTCTGAACAGAAAAGAATAATATGGTTTTTATTGAAAATTAGGATACATGTAGTCTTAAAACAATTCTGAAGTGATTTGAAATATGTAATGATACATTCAAGAAACAATAGTGCAATAATAATGGAATTTACAATGCAAAGTTTCCCAGTTATATAAGTATCTATCTTACACCTCGGGCCTTACCATAAAGTATAAATGAAATTTATTAAATGAATATGCAAATCACTTTTCATGGTCTGAATTTACGCCTATTGTCTGCAGCGCTGTCCACGCCATGCAATTAGTGAGTTTTTCATATAAACATGAGTAAGTCGCTCGAAACTCGAATGGGACACACAGTGGACACTCTGGACAGATGGACAGTTGGACAGTTGGACAGCCCAGCTTGGCCACAATGGAACTGCATCGGCTCAGCGGTAATTTGCAAATCACGCAGCTTCGCATCTCAAGTTGAAAATTGGGTTAATGCAATGCTGGGGGGGATTGGACTGAGCCCGAGTTGGAGACCGAAAAGCAGTTCCCCAAACCCCAGACAGATTACATGGAAACCCGTTCGGAGAGTGGCGCGGGATGGGTTGGGGGCGTCATGGCGATTCGGATGGCGATGTCTTTGCAATGGGCTTTTGTCTTGCAGCCAGTACAAAATACGAAATACAAAAGACAACAAAACTCCAAGCGCCACACACGAGCTCAGATCCAAAAGTCTGGCCAAACATGACGCACAAAATTCCAGCCATACATGCTCTACACTCAAAGAAAAATCCCATTACTTGATTGTGATTAATATATGCTCACTGATTCACAGTAGCTTTATATATTTTATATGCTCATTTCTGGGGAATAATTTATTTTATTGCCAGCTGAATTCTACTCCAAAAGAGATCTACGAATATTCATATTAATGAATGTTTTTATGAAGTCATCTGCTTGGCTGAAATTCAAGCCCTGAATCATCAATCATCGTCATTTACAGTTCTTTAATTGAAATTACAATGCAATACGCAAAGTCTAAATAAATATAAATGTTCATAATGTGAACAGCTTTGATTTTTCTTCTTAAAATAAATATAAAGAATGCCCAATTATAAAGCCACTTTCTACTTCAGATCTTATGAAGCTTAGAGTAAAATTTGGCCAATTTGCATATCCACTTTCACCGCTCTTTTTCGCTGAGTGTAGCAGATAAGCATGCTAACCTGGCCAGGAAAGCGAACGAGGCACGCCATTTGGCTTACTTAATTATGTTGCAATTGGATACCAAGCCGTGCAACATACAACCAGGGATTGGGACTGCGACTGGGATTGGGTTCGGAACTGGAGTGGCATAGGAGTGGGATAGGATCGTTTGCTGGCGCTGCACTTGCTCGACTTTTGGGCGTGGGCCGAGATGTGGATTCGCTGGAAAATATCTTCATCGGGGCCATTTCGGCAGCAGCTTCTCTTTTCTGGTTGCCCAAACGCGATGTGTTTCCAAATGTGTTACGGCCTTTTCACTCGTCGTTGCGCGATTCGGATCTCAATTTCAGCATTAGCATTAGGAGTAACAATATAACAAAGGTAGCGCCGAGAATGGGCCATGTTAATTTGATGAAAATTTGTGTGCGTTTGCCGTTCGGTTGCGCTTTTGTTAGCAGTTCATCGGAAAGACCAAAAGCCGGTGAAGAGCTGGGAATACGTACGTACAGCCAAACAACGTAGGAAAAAAAAAATAAAATGGAAATCGTGCACGCCTCTTGCATTTCTCTGGCGTTTTCTTCGGATCTTCTTGGGCTTTTTTTCTTTCTCGTTCGGAGTTTGTGAGTTTTGGAGAAGGGCAGAGGCTGCAGCTCACGTTGCCACTAATCGGATTTTCGGCCACGGCTCGACACGGCTGTTGTTTAAACAAGTTTGGGGCATTAATCATGATTTACAACACACCGACACACACACTCAATCACATTCACACTTGGCCAGCGGAGGCTACAGCACACAGGGCAGCCGAACGAAGAAAAGGGCCCGAATTAGTGGGGGATTGCAGCTACACAAGAAACAAAAATGGTAAGAAAATGGGGAGGAACCCATTGACAGGCCTCCAGATCGCTTATCGCGCGATTATGTTGTACGGAAAAATTGAGGGGACGGGCGGCCACTGAACCCCCAGTTCCTGGGGGCCCTCCTCCTGCAGCAATCCCTATGTCTATAATCAGCTCAGATTACCACAAAATAGTGCTCCATCTTCGTGGTCGAGGAATTTCCAATTGCCATTTTCATCTGCAGTGCAACTGCAACACTTGCGGCAATTTCCTTTTCACTTTTCGCAACAAATTCTTGCTGCGTCTCTTATTGCATAATCTGGCCAAGAGAGCAAGACAAATTTACAGCCAAATTAGAACTGGCTGGCAGCGGTTAGCCGTGACTGGCGATTTTAGCCACGAATTTGTGTAGAGTAGCAGCGTGATGCATATTCACTTTGACTTGAAGTTAGGAACACTATTTCAATTATTTGAAATCGTGTTTCAGTTTCAGTTTTTCAAATTGCAGCAACTGATGCTGCAGAGCCCGGAAAGAAAGGCATTTCTTCCAACACATGGTGGCTAACAAATGATGGCCATATATTATCCCGATCTGGAAAAGTCCAATCTGATTTGTTGCTGACAAGTACTTCAAAGCAGTGAAGAAATTCCAGCAGTGTTTGCCTTTTTCGATGAGGAAGCAGCATCTTCCCAGGGGAATTGTCTCGTCTGGATGGCTTTTTCTGGCGGGATCTTCGGGAATCCCCACCCATTTGGCCTGAGTATTTGTCCAGTCGCATATTGGATTTCCACTTGAGTCGTCGCTGAGTGCTGTAATAATTTTCTCCGCTAAAAGAGAAGGAACAAAACCGAAAGCGGTGGAGCTGCCTCCGATTTTAGTTGCACTTGCCAGACGCGGCGCGGACATGACTGAAATATTATTAGAAACGACGAGGCAGTGCGTCGTCGTCGACTTTGTGGCATCTTCCTGGGATCGGGAGCCGTGGTCACATGGGCGTTGCATTTTACGCTAAGTAAGAATCCAAATAAAGCTGCGGCAGCTGGACCAGGAAGCACGTCTAAAAATGTTCCTACTCCCCCTGGCTGCTGTTCCTGGTCGCCTCCTCCAGAGGCTTCCTTCTCCACGGCTGTCGTTGTCGTGGTTGTTCCTCCTGTTTTCAGCTCTTCTGTTCTGTTCTGTTCGATGCTGTTCCTCTTGTCGCTGTTGTCGTCTTGGTCTTGTTGCAACACGTACACTGAAAAAAAAGCATAAAAAGTATACCCATGTATCATCATGTCATAATGTCCATGTCGCTTCTCAATCTCCTTATTACTTCAGTATTTCAATTAGCTCTCTTTGTTAGCATGAATATATTCCACAAGATTTTTTCCAGTTTAGCCAAATGCAGAACGACGTAGTGGGTGAGTGCATCCAACTTGCCTAATGATGCAGTGCAACTGCGATCGCTCTGTTCTGGAATTGTGCATTTGCTGGCCGGGCCAATTTAAATTCTAATTTCATGTAGCAAATCAGATTAGCTGCCCAGTTTGCCGGACCACAAATGGCCCAAACAGTTAGCCAAAGTTACCTGCACTTGAGCTGGGCCTTTTAGCCAAGTTTGGTGCCACAGCATTTGGTAGCATTTGGCTGTGGTCTTGGCCCGGCCCAAACGTATTTTCACTCCTCCAACGCGGACGCGGCCATAAAAATTCATTTTACGACCCTGACAACAATATTTTTATGTTTTTATAAATTTATTTCACATTTTCATCTGGAAACCAGATACGCGAAGCTCGACTTGCACTTTTCTCCGGTGGAATATCTTGAATGTTTACAGCCGTTAAGTGTCGCCAAGTTTTTGTGGCTTAGGTTTTTACTATTCGCCTTAACTGTTTTTTAAATGCATTCACGTTGCAAAGACGTTGTAAAGATTGACAAAATGCAAACGGGTTTCCGAAATGACCCAATCTCTAAAGAGCTCAATAAAAATGATTTAAATCGGGGTTTAACTCCATTGAAAGGCTCTTTACGGTTTATAATGGCGGGTCATCTAACTGGGGTTTCATTTTGGCTAAAACCCATTTTATCTGCCTAATTTGTTCAGACACAAACAAATTTTCAGTGGTGCACAAAGGAAGTTTTAGCTGCACACTTTTAATAAATTACGATTCTCATCAAAAAAGGTTTAAAAAGATTCCCAAGGTCTGGCTTATTTCGAACACAATGCGAAGTGTCAACGTATATGCATATTAAGTGTTGAAACTTAATTAAAAAGCAAAACTTTAGTGAAGGGAATAATATTTTGATGCCTTGTTAATATTTATCAACTTACAGGGGCTTTAGACAGGCATAAAAGTTCATAAACAGCAGCAGCTGATCTCAATTTATTTATCTTTCACTTTTGGTTCTTAATAAAAATCTTATAATCGATACAATCCTTTTCCGTTTAATTTTTTTTTTTTTGAAGCAGGGGAAATGACTCATCTTCTTGAGGGCAGGGATCCGAGATTTTCATGAATTCCGAGCTCTATCCATTTATTAGCCCTGGACCCATCTACACACTCCATTAAGCCCACACACCCGCTCGGGGTCACCTTTTTGGCCTGCAGCCATCGATGGCTCATTAATTTCTGCGTGGCGGCCAATGAAAATAAATCGTAAATCAATAAACCGCATTCGACGCTTTGGCCCGTGTTTTTCGAATCTCAGCTCCCCCCTCCAACTCTTTTCACATTTTTAACTGCCTTTCTTTGAGTGCATCTTTTGGGGTCTCCTTTTTGGCCCTGGAGTGGCCAATATATTTGTCTCGTTGCGTTTCTTGTAAAATTTAACAGTTTTCATTTTTTGATTAATTGGCCCGCTTGCATTTCATTTCTGGTGGCTGCTGCTCTGCGTCTGTCTCCGAATAAAATCGAGGCAATTTTGATTGATGTTTTTATAATTTTATGGGTCCGTTGGCAGGGCAGCCCTTGGACTTAACTGAGCTCTAACTTCTGCTGAAGCCAAAGGAGAACTTAAAGGTGTAGCCACAGGTGTTCGGACCTCCAGCAATTAAAAATTCAAATTTAATTTTAGCCTAAACGTTTCTAAACAAAGCAATGAAGCCATCCATTCACCAGCACACATGCATGCGATTACACTTTTGTCTGGCGCTGTCTGGCGCAGCGGGATATATACAATGCGCCGATGGGCGGAGGGGGCGGGGCAGATCGGCCTGGGGTCGGGGTGCATCGCCTGCAATTGCACGGGAAAAAAATTGGTAGTTTCTACTTAAATATAATTAAGGATAATTGAGTAAGCCGCTATTAAAAAGAGGTTAAGGTAAATTTTTATGGATTGGAATCATTTGATAATTAATATTTAATCAGTTAGTTGAAATCCGAACGCATTAACTGATTTTTTCGGTGCACCGAATCCGATCGGAGATTTATGCAGCCAGTGGATTGGAGATGGAAATGGGAATGAGCATTCCATGTTGCACTTTGCTGCTGGCACAGTTTCTGCTTTTCGGGAGAAGACTTCCGCATTTTATTTAGCGGTTCTTGTTATTGTTTTCACTGGAAATGGAGGCCAGTATCTTTGGTTTTGGCTTTGTTTGGCGCCCTTAACGCTCAGAATGCTGGCGCATAAATAACGTGAGAATTATGGTACAAGAGAAGCCAGTTACAGCAAAAAACATACAGGGAAAAAACCAAAAACAAAAAAAATTGTGAACAGAACAGGGCATAAATATGCATGCGCGGCAATAAAGAAATTGGTAAATGTCCCGGTCGCAGGACCATTGTGGCCAACTGTGTGCCACTTTCCGCTTTTAAATCGCGAAATTTTGGCCAGCCAAATGGCCAGCAAAAAGGCCAGCGATCGCAGCAGTCAGTCGTCACTCAGTGGCCACGTCACGCGTTCGCAATTGTTTTTGGCCCGCATTGCCAATTACGACACCATCAGCGAACCAGCATCAGTTGCTGCAGCAGCAACAGCAGCAGCAGCAACATCAGCAGCAGCAACTGCAGCAGCAGTAACTGCTGCATCAAACAGCAGCGTTTATTCGCAGCCCCACAGCCTGCCAATTTATGGGATGCACCTCGCTTTTGGGCCAGTTTGCCTCGTTTTTTGGCAACCAAAATCAAAAACCGCTTATTATCAGCGCTTTTTATGTTTGACTGCTTGGGGCCAAAGGTCTTAGGAGCATTGGCACTTCGGTTATTGGATTTTGGCTGGGTTTGAGAGGCACAGGGTCATATACAACGATTTATTATAAAGTGTGAAATTGGGATTGTACGTGCATAGTAAAAACTTCGGATGCTCTTATGGGCTTAAATGTGTAATAAAACAACGGCTGCAGCGTCAGTTTCCAAACATTCATGGTCAGGATCTGCCTTCAATAGCAAAAATGTTATGGTCAATAGAAATATTAGCTAATATAAACATTTTTAAAAAAATTACTGATTTTTATCCTTTAATACATAAAATTTGTAACATTTTTTGAGTTAGAAGTATAAATACCATAGATATTTTAAAACTACATACATTTATCGCTAGAAAACATTGGAATAATTGGATATGTTGCACAAGAAACCCGAATTGGATTACGACTAATATTGAATATCCATGTGATATTTCTGTCAACAGTTTGACAAGCTTTCAAATTTGGTTTGACAGCCACTGAACTGTCGGTTGCGTGAACTGGAGCACTTGGTTGCCAGGCTGCCAAGCGGCCATCTGGCTGCTCCTCCGTATCCGAGTCCGAGTGGCGGGCAAGCAAATGACATGGCTGACATGGCTGCAAGTCATCGGCTGGGAGCGTGTCGTGTTTGTCATCGCAGATACGCGAACACGCTAATATCGTACCCAGTCCAATCGAATCCAATCCAATCCAATCCGCTGGCACTTCCAGACACATGTGACAATTGCCCAGATCCCACTCCCAAAAACAACCTGTTGGCTGCTCCGTGTCGTTATGACTGTAATTGGGCGAAGTCGTCTGGAAAAGTCAGTTTCACTTTTGCAGATGATGAGCCGCTGATTTGGGTCAGCCACACCGCTCGAATCCATTCCAATCCCATTCGATTCACACCTCGCTCTGGTTTTCCTTGCGACTCATTGCAGGCGGCACATTTGCATGCAACAGCGAACGGTCACGATGCCCGTGAAGCGGACGGAGGTCTACAGTCGACCCACCTGGAAGCACGTGGCCACGCCCTGCCAGCCGCCCACCTTCAGTGGCCAGAAGTGCACCAGGGTGCAGGTGGTCCACGAGCAGGCCTACAGGGACGTCATCGATCACAAGACCGCCCAGCAGATGACCTACGACTGCTGCACGGGATGGAGCCGGGAAAACCCAAGGTCGGATTCGTGCATGAAACGTGAGTCCTACATAATATAGATTCCTATAAATTATAATTCTTTTTATCTTCTAATTATTTACAGCTATTTGCTCCGCGCGCTGCCAAAACGGTGGCAATTGTACTGCTCCTAGCACCTGCAGCTGTCCACCTGGTTTCACAGGACGTTTCTGCGAGCAGGATGTGGACGAGTGCCAGACGGAGAAGCCCTGCGATCAACAGTGCATCAATACTCATGGATCCTACTTCTGCCGCTGTCGTCAGGGATTCGTTCTCCAGTCGGATCAGCAGAGCTGCAAGAAGGTGTCCACGAATGCGGACGATGCCTTCGAGGCTCGGGATCTGGAGAACGATATCGACGATACGGATGCGGAGGTAGCCACGCGGCTCCAGAAGATCGAAAAGTCCTTGGCCAATGAGCGAGTGCACACGAACGAGCTGCAAAAGTCGCTGCAGGCCACCTACAGTGTGGTGGACACACTCAAGAGCCGGCTAAGCACGCTGGTAAGGATTAGAGTTTAACTTTTATATTTTAATATTTATATTTAAACGATTACTTCGTATACCCTCAGGAAAAGCAGGCTCAGGATGTCAGTCGACTGCAGACGAATCTCTACAAGACGGAGTCCCGGACGAACAAGCTGGAGGGTATGCTGAACCTGCTGCTGAAGTGCCGGAATGGCCCCAATGCCAATTGCCCCTAAACAGAACTGCATTTCCCCACGCTATTATTAAATGTTAGTTAACTTAATTGACCACTCCGTTCATGTGTAGCTGCTCCTGCTTGTAAGCCATTCCCGAATGCGAGTCGAGTGCCTCTGTAGTCTGTAGAATCAGCCCTTGCATCGGGCTATTAGTACTTAAGCGAACGTGTCATAAATGTATCGAGATCTGAAGTTTTAGCCGTAAGCGCACCACCGCACTCTGCACCACCCCCATGTGGGTGGTGCAGCGATTAGATTCTGCATGTATCTGTATATAATTTTAATGTATATGAGAAATCACTGCACGAATAAATGCATTTTCTGATTTGAAACGGTCTTCCTGGGATATCTAACTGATTTAAGTGGAAAATACAAATTAAATCTATTTATCTGGAAGTTATCATGAATAAAAGGTAAATTGCTGCAATATTTACTTTTACACATAGACTACAGCTTATCGCGCAACATAAAATTTCCTTATTTTTCCTTTTAAATTGAATAATTGTGGGCCAACTACTATTTTTATGACCTCGGCTGTAAGCGGCCCTTTTAGCGGAGATTCCCACCTCGCGAGTAGCGGAGACAATCGATAACTGAAAGAATAATATCGAGTTTGGGCAAGGCTGCGCAATCTACGGTAGTATCGAACTGAGTGCCATCGCTATCACCAATAACAAACAAATAATTGGACTGCACAATAGAATTATTATCAGTATAAATATAGGGGACAAGACCAGCATGATTGGAACCATGCCACCGTAGTTTCATTCACAACAACAAAGCACTACTCACTGGAAACATCCCGAAAATCAAGCAGTGACGTCACTGGCAAAACAAAGCAAAAACTGCGCAGAAAAACCAGGGAAATCTGTTAAGCAAGGTCCAACGTGAAAAAGGGGTGGGGGGTGTTACAGAAACTGATCCCCCAGATTTCACTTTTACCACAATTAAAAGTGATTAAAAATCAAGGCGCTGCGAGTTCAAAGTATTCAGTTCACGATGACGCGCGATGAGAAGCTGCCACTCAAACAGGCGGAGGTCTCCATCCAAAGGTTTCAGGATGTGGCAGTAGGTTAATTACTATATCTTCTGAAGAGCGGAACTAATTCCTTAACACTCATAGGTGCCCCACCATCTCAGCCTACTGAAAAACCATCGCAGCAATATCGAAAAAAGCCTGGCACTCGGCGACTGGCAAAAGATCAAAAAGGAGGAACTCAATGCTCTGAGGGTCATTAAGCAGATCAAGAATCTACTCCTGGAAATGGATGCACTGCGAGAAAAGGTGCGGGAGGAGGATCTAGAACGCTTCGACGACCTAATGAAACCTGGCAAAGATATTGCCTTCGCTGGCATGAAGGAATTTGCGGGTGAGTTTGAAATGCCATCTAAATTATTTCGGATTTCCATAACTGCTATAATTTTAGAGCTCCAACTCAAATCACCCACCTCCACTTTGAGTTCCCAGTACGATGACGATCTGGACAATCAGCCACAGGAGGTGGATATTAACAGTCTACCCGCTCACCGCCACATGCCCCAGCTACAACTCAATTTCCAGCTGGAGGAACACCAATTGGCGCAGAGACAAGCCTGTCTGGATCAGATGGAGAATCTGCAACAGGAGATCTACGATCTGCACGGGATGTTCCAGGGAATGCGTCAACTGACTGCAGAGCAATCAGTGGCGGTGGAAAAGATAGCTGACAATGCGGAGGAAGCTCTGGAGAATGTCCAGCAGGGCGAGTTGAATCTGCGCCGGGCGCTCACCTACAAGAAGGCCATGTACCCCGTAGTCGGAGCTCTGCTGGGCACCTGTGTGGGTGGACCCATTGGACTGGTGGCGGGCATGAAGGCTGGAGGATTGGCAGCGGTGGGATGTGGCATCCTGGGCTTCACCGGTGGCTCTGTGCTGAAGGCCAATCCCAATGTTATGCATGGCAACATCGAGGAGGAGCAGGTGGAACCGGATAGCGAGTCGACGGAGAGACTGGAGCTCAAAGAGAAGCCAGAATGACCCGCAGGAGGAAGTGCCCGATCCGCATCCACGGCTCTGGCCACCACGCACATCTGGTCGGCGAATACACGGCGTTTGGAGGCAGCCACCAACGGAGTGATTTGCAGCGTTCGCAGCTATTGTTCCGTTCAGTAGAGATTTGACCATGATTTTAGTTGAATATCCCCATTTTGTGATTTTCCACGTGCAGTAGAGCTAATGAGCATAATGTAACTCCACTTTGTGTATAGTTTAAGCGTTGGATACTTGTTGTTCACATGACACCGCAACTGTGTGTAGATTTTAAGGCTTTAATATGCAATAATAACTCGTAGCTTTAAAAAGGTAATGATACTATTCGAGACTATATCTGGGTTTTTCAGAACTTGTTTGGGCTTTAATATGCAATATATACTCTTAGCTATAACATCTTTGTAAAAAAAGCCTACAAAATCTCCTAAACTAAGCGAGGACTTATAAACTACGATAAGATACCAGATGGGTAACCCAGCCCCGGATTTAAAGGGGAACATTAACCGTGGTCCAGGCCTGTTTGAAGTTCTTCTTCTGCGAGTGCTGCTTCTTCCTTAGACGCTTGGCGGTCTTCTTCTTCTTGAACCACGCAGGATAGTTGCCGTACTGATCCTTGAGGGTCTTGCTGTTGAAAATGTGCTCGACGCCCGTATTCTCGTTGGTCACCTTGACTTTCTCGCCCTTCTCCAGACTCTCCTGGTGCTCGTAGATCAGTTCCTGCTCTTCCTTGGATTTGGCTTCCTGTTTTAGGATTAAAATTTCTTCTTTAATAAGGATTTAAAATACGTAACAAGAAAGAAGGTAGTATCGCGATAAACTAAGCAGGTTTTTTGTACCATACATACACATTTAAGTTAAATAGGTATATTTGTAGGTGGGGCTATCATATAACTCACCCTTTTGAGCTCCTTAGAGGTCTTAATTTCGACCACATCGCTTATATCCTTCATGATCTCATTTCCATCGGCATCTAGGAGTCCCAGAGTTTTCTTCAGTCGAATTAACTCCTTGGCTTCGTACCGCGCCTTCTTTATCTTATTCATTTCATCACGGCGTTTTCTCGAGCGATTGTTTCTGCCCATTT
Organism: Drosophila simulans; assembly: GCF_016746395.2. NCBI lineage: Eukaryota > Metazoa > Arthropoda > Insecta > Diptera > Drosophilidae > Drosophila > Drosophila simulans. The sequence goes on from NC_052522.2 coordinate 4,346,938, forward strand.
TGGTTGTCGAATATTAAGTAATACCCGAAAAGATCAAAGAAGTAAAGAAATTGCGTTCAATTTGCTAAAAACGTAAACACGTGTGTTCGCGTTAGAGCTGGAACACAGCCCGATTTTTGTTCGATTTTTTTAAACGGATTCTTATCGATAGCGCAAATAAATTAATCGACCAGGGCCTATTTGCAGTTATTTAGCCGCTAAAATTTAAATTGTTTTATTTTGACTCTCGTTTTTTAAATAGTTTTATAAATTAAAATTAAATCACTTTCTTTAAATGTATGAATACATACACTTCCTTATATGTAAAATGCACTTATGTGTAAAAATGATATACCATATATTTTAATTACACCTTATGTCCTTATTTTCCTTAATATGCTGTAGCGCTGTTGCATCAATTATCAGGGACATCCATTTTTAAAAACTACAATATTTTTAAACCACAAAATATATTAAAACTTAATAAACCCTTGTTTTTAGTACTTGGCCTTTAATGCATGTAAGATATTACTTTTTTCAAAACCACAAATTAAGCTTTTGTGGCTTTTTTCCACTTCCATTTTCGTTTCCATTCATCTCATTCTTCCCCTTTTCCACTCTGTATTTATTTACCTTTTATTCTCTCTCCTTTTCAGTATATATATATTGCAATATGATTTTTGTATACAAACAAAATCAGCTGCTGAAGAGAAAATGAGAGGCTTGCCAAATACGAAAAGTAACAAAATTAGGAATTGTAGTGGTTGTGAAATGCTCTACACTGACTAGTTTTTTAATACACTAAACTAAATTTTATAAAAAAAAATTATTGTTTGTACAAAATGTTATAGATTTCTCTAATAACTAAGACAATGCGTAAAATAATTATATAATTAGCATACAAGTATTCGGCTTAAATGCATTTACTTTTTTAAGACTCACTTAAAGGAGAGATAGACTATAAAAAAGTCAAATCTATTTAGCGAAAGTAAAGATATTGCCTATATATGTATATGTATATACAATACAATATGTTTACTTCAGTTACATAGCTGAGTTACTTTCGATTTGGATAGAGTATCCGAAGAGCCTCTCTTGCACATGCGCAGCAGCAGAAAGAGCCAGAAACAGGGTAAGTGTGTCGGGCTCAGCTGTAGAGCCACCAATACACGGGCAGCGCACCAACACCAGCGCACAGCAGAGGCACACAGATAGGGGGGCAACCAGCTTGGTTGGCCAGTTTGTAGACCTTCTGCCATCATTCGCTCGTCAGTCGTTGTTGCTAGCATACGTCACGGAGTTCCTGTAGCGCTGCTCTTCTCCGCACTCTCACCCCCGTCAGTTAAGCAAAAACGGAAGTAATCAGCACAAAATACAATAAGCACGGCAATTAAAAAACATTTCGAAAACTGTGTGAAAAGCCTTGCTGGTGCAAATTATTGCAGAGAATACGGGTAGATTCGATTCCGACACCGATCGATCAATAAACTCCGCGCAGCAAGTAAGTGCAGTTTTAACCCCCCCCCAAAAAACAGGAAAAAACTGAAGCGGAAGTCCTTCTCCAAGGAAGGACATTCACACTTACACTCACTTACTCGCACCAACACATGCTCAGCTATGTTTCTCAAAAGTTCTGCTGCAAGCCGATTTACATGTACACACATCCCAAAGTGCAGCCAAGCGATACATACGAAAAAGGAGGTAAAAATTCGGATTGCACCTTCGCATCTAAAGAGTTCACACTTTTGCGGCTGTGTGAGTTTTTCTTGGCTTTCGGCCAGGCCAACAGTTTTCCATCTCCACATGCACTCACACACACACTCACACACATCGTTTTTCCCCCAATTGTATTTGGCTGCAAATCGGCCGAGTTTCTTCTTGTTAAGGGGATTTCCATTCTGGGCATCTAATAGCCATAAATTTGACTTGCATCACGTTTTCAGCATTTGTAGCGATCGTTATCAGATCCGTGCCACATCTCAGATCTCTGGCATTTCCCAGCTGAGTGCACTGCTAAAAATTTTGCTAAAGTCTTGTAATATAGCTTATTTTCTTATTGAAATGAATTTCTGAATATCTCATACTCTTAGAAACTTTTCTCTCTGTGTTGAGACTTATAGCTGCTGCACTTTGCCCCACGATCGAGTTATATTTTTTTTGTGCAATCATTGTGTGTTCATGGAGTGTCAACTGGCGTTGGCAAGTGCAATGAATGTTTCGCTGATTAACATCTTAATTAGCCTTGCAATTATTTCCTCAACTAACACGGCCGAAAAAATCTCCTGGATGCCTGCCAACATTTGCTCAGATGTTGAGATGCAACCGAGAGGCAAACGAAAATAGGGAGCATTTCGAGGAGAAACCTCGCCACTCCACAGCCACAAAAGCAGGCCCAAAAACCCAAGTGAATCATGCGGCAAATGTGCAGAACAGGTCTTGCAGTTGCCATTGTCCATTGTCCATTTTTCGAGCTGAAGAGCTAAAAAAAAAAACCTCTAAAGAACCGAAGGTGCTGGATCGAAACGAAGGGGTGGGGAGTAGGGGCCCCAAAACGAATGGGAAGAACCGTCCCGGATCAAAAATCAAGTCTGGCCAGTTGTTTGTCTGTGGCAATGAAAGAAAAATTGAAAAACAAAAGCCACAGACAACAACATAAACAGCGAACAGCTGATGATGCTGCTGCAGCAACGCGAACTCAGCCAAATGTGTATCTGGCAGATAAAGTCAGTAGTTGGCTGCTCCGCTCCGATCGTGGCCAACAAATCTGGTCGCCTTAATTGGCCAAAAAGGGTAACCGTAGTCACAGAAAGTCCAAGCGATGCACAGGGAGAAAATGAATCTATCATTTGTGCTTTCAAAAGTAATTAATTTAAAGTAAAAAATACTTAGCTACTTAGCGACCCAATTCGGTGATTATTTCTCTCTCTGCAGCAGTGTCAATTCCTCTGAATACTGAACTGAGTAGGGAATGAAGGCAATTAGGTTGTCGTTAGACGGCATTAGTGGGTTTAATTAGAGCATAGGTACTGACGCGTTAGCTTAAGAGAGTCCCAGGGGATCTCCGCAACTCAGCCCATCGGTTGCAGATACAAAAAACCCAGTGCCAGCTCTACCTGTAGTAGCAAGGAAAGGCTGGCTGGCTGACTGGTGGCTAATCCCAAAATGGCACGCATTGCGGACGGACCCTGCCCTCCCTGCAGACCCGATAATGCCCGACTATAATTAGAAATTTAGTCAGCCGACTTGCCGTACCTGTACTTAGGCATGTGCATCCGAAAGATATCCAAACAAAAGGCCAAACAACCAACACTTGATGTTCTTGTCTCGGTTTTGGATTACTGTTTTTCGGGTTCCTCGCGGGTCCTGATTTATGGCCGTGAAGAAAGTGAAACTGCTGTAGGTGCAAGCAAAACCAGTTTACTCAGGACACAAACAATAAAAATCCAAGGCGAAACAAAGACCCGGAGTCAAGTTCAAGTTGTTTAGTATTTTCGAGTTATGTAAGTTTTTTTTCTTCCCCCCTGACTCTTTCAACTGTGCATCTAAATGTCAAAAATTATGTCATAATTCTTGAAAATAAACGCAGCTGCATGTGGGTACTGTAGGGTAGCGGATTCGGGGTGGTAAACGGGGTGGTTCCAGGTGGTAGGCCCAGTAACAGTGCACACTGCGCAGTTCCACCCAAATCTCTGCCCCGTTTTCCACTTGGGGGTTGCTGACGTGTTCATTTTCCACTGGCGCTGATTTGCAGCTATGGGCCTTTCATCGATTTGCAGCTAAACCGCTTCCAAAGGGGGGAAGAACATGTGGGGCGGACCCTACACCCAACTAGGAGGCACCCTCTGCAAGCCCAAAAATAGCAAAGGTGACCCCCAAAACGGCTGCGGAACGGGAGGCTGCGAAAAAGTTTCTCTGGGCCTACATTTTCCCAAATGCGGAAGTCGTTACTTTGTATATACATATATATACATATTATTTAGGATGGTGGGTATTCCCTCTATATATATACACACATAATTGCAGCCAGAGAGAGAACCAAAACATTCAATGGGACCCATCGTGAAGGTTGCTAGGTAATCATCATCGGGGAAAATGCCCTCCGACTGCGCAGGTCAAACAAATTTGTTTGTAAACAAAATAGCACTGAGAGCAGAGAGAGAGAGAACTAGGGTCTTCGTTCGGAAAAAGTCCTGCAGCGAATGTAGGGGAAAAGCCAGTAACAGTACCAGTTACAGTTACAGTAACAAACTGCGGTCGGGAAAACTATTTCAAGCCCAGTGGGTGGTGTCTGCAAGGGGCGGGGGCGGTCGATTTATTTATATTTGCCCATAAATCTTCCTTTTAATTGGCGTCGTTCAAACACAACTGCGCCAATTTGAGTGCTATATTTACGCCTGACGCTATGGAAATGGTGTTAAAAACTAATTTGATTATGAAGTAAGGAAACTGCTAAAGGGTAGGAAAAAAGGTCACCAATCTGTATTAAGTTTCTATAAAGAGAAATCGTACTTCGCAAGAGGAAAAATACTAAAGATGGAAAGATGTTTGAAAGTATCAAAGTAGTTCGCACTCACTACACCTGATTGTTGCTGCATACTTTTACGCACCCATACTATTGATTTTATAACCACTAGATATATTCTTCTAAGCCATTTTATAAATACAATTTGCATACAAATTTTATTCCGGTGTAGCCCTTTATTTTTATAACTGCACACGTGCTAGAAGCTATATTATTTCACTGCGACTTTAGTCACCATAATGACTAGACTCATTTCCGAGTCACCAGTTGAGCGCCTGATGTAATCCGCCAGAATCGATTGACTAGCGGAATATTAGATTGATTGATTGTTTAGTGAATATATAGATTCGGTGGCCAGTGACGGCGCTGACCCAGAATTCCACATACGACAGCTGGACCTGCGGACTGCTATTGATAAACAAAGTGATAAAAAATATGCGCCGTGCCCAGCGGATTTGCCTAAGAAGAGTCGCACGGAATGCGCACAACTGCGTCTCACGTACTAATTGAAATTACGCGTTATAAAACATCCAATTATATATATACAAATATAATAAAAAGCTCAACTAAATGCCATTAATATGTACAGCCAAAGTGCAGCGAGGTGCGCGAACTTGAAATTATATATGTGCGCAGGCACAGAACCTGCAATCCCACATTTATCATCGATCGTTTGATAAGCTCCGCCACACAATGAACCTCGATTCATTGGTACAGTGGAGCCTCTTTCTAAGTGCATGTTGGTGTCGCTGTGAGCAGTTTAACTGGGCTTTGTAGATATTACTGAAATGAACTTGTTATTTGGCTTGATGATAAAGAAATAGGCTTTAGAATAGAATACTTATACTTATCATAAAAATATCGAATAGCACATGAGTACGATGTTCTACCGCATATGGTATCCATTACAGTGCATCCGAAACTTCCACTTACTGCAGCTGAAAAATGCATTCACATGCATGGCAGCTAGCTGAGCGTCTCCATTTCCATATTCACATATGTTTGTCCATCCAAATGAAAACATAAAGCGAATGAAAAGTCGCCTCACTTGATGTCGCATTTAGCTTCTGTCGATGCGTTGGCGTTCGTCATTTGACTTCACATAATGGCGAACTGCGTAGTATCTGCAAGCTGTGCTCCATGGAGGGGATCTTATAGAAAGGGGGGTGACTTGGAGTGGAGTTTGTGCGCAATAACCCAGAAAGAAGCGCTCGGAACAGGCGAGTTCACTTGGGCTGGGCCATGGTTCACTTCACTGTCTTTGATGCTGGCCTCCTTTCCAGTTTGCTGGCTGTTTGCATGTTGTAATCATTTTGGGACACAAGATGTGGCAGCCACATAGCTGGCATAAACATTACCCGATTAGATAGAGCACCATCTCTATCTGAACCTTGTTTATTTGAATTTAAAGTGCTGCCGCGCGCAAATAGTTTTCTATTTGGTTTTCTATTTCCTTGGCGTCCACCCGATGACGCCAATATTGTTTACCTCCACGCAGAAGTGGGGGACTTTTGTTTGCTTTACCATGTTTTTTATACTATTTTTTTCGAGCATAAACCAAACGCGTGCAGACTAAGATTAATTATAAAAACTTTGGGTTGGCCAATGGCATGGAATGGGGAGAGAGATCACAAGACTTTGTGTGGGTATGTTGGCCATAAACACACATAAATTTCCCCTATGTATATATACGACTATATATAAATATATATACCTGGCTATATCCGGCGATCTTTTTGCTGCTCTTTGGCACCTGTGTCGTCGCTCTGCTACTTTTGTAGTTGCAGTTCTCCCAGTGCGAAAGCTACACCTTGTCGCTGTTGTTGCCGCTGTTGCATGATAGAATATCTAAAAATATATAGAAAGCCACAACAAAATGCTGCTCTAATGGCTAAACAACCTTGAACCTGGCCGAGAGGTTGTGCTTTTGCCAGAAATATGTATCAGTACATGCACTTGTGTGTTATGGCCCATTATCTAAAACGAAACAAAATTATTCAATGGGTGGCGAATGAGATTCAATTTTTGGGTGTGCAACAGTTGCGGTCTGAGATAATTATAAAAAAATCAAAATTAATTATTCCAAAAAAATCACAATACGATTTAAAAAGGCAAAAAATATATTTAATAAATAAATTGAAATTAATTGTAAAAATTTGTGGGTATAAACTTCTGCATTTTTTCCAAATTATAATTATTAATTTAAATACATGTCTAGAACGTATCAGAATGCGAAAAAAACATTTAAACGCTTTGTCTATGGAATACTGTATATTTTATATCTGCACAAGCAGTAGCCGATTTTTAATGATTTTTTTAAATGAGCTCATATAGCGTTTATAGCACTTTATATTCAAAGAGGCAGTAGCCGACACTTGATGATTGCTTTTCGAATTGATTTCGAATTGCATAATGCGATGATTGGCAAACTGGCAACGAAATCGAGTCTGAACTGATTCGAATGCCTCGAGAATGCCTGGGAATGACAGTTTGCAAATAGTTCTCAGCCGTTCATTAGCATTTTTATGCGTTCCCAATGTCCGACAACTTATTGCTTGGCTGCCTTTTGCTTCAGCCGTGACTCGGCATTAAACATTTGAAATTATTAAGCAGAGAAACTGTATTTTTGCGTGAACTTTGGAGCTGCCAACTACTCTGCCATAGCGAGTATTCCACACCCATGCACTGGGAAAAATTTAAGTACCCACAAATATTCATATCTTATCAAAATCATAAGCATAGAATGTAAACATATTTACGCAAGCTGTGCGTTTGATTAGAAAAGATTAAGGAATGGGGGATTATTAAATAACAATATCATATATTTTTTACAAAAATTTCCTTTGTTGTGAATTTCCACCATCTGTTTTTAGTGTTTTTCCCAAAAAACAATCAAAAAATTGTTCAAATACGGAATGTAATACATTTTTGAGCTCGTAGAAACACCACGAATCGATTTGTATTCGAATCTGAACTTTTTTAAATTTTGCCATTTTTTGCAAATTTTGATGATGTAACCACTGTCAAAAAGTGAAAAAATCCAAAAAAATTTTTTTTTCAAAATTAAAAAATTATTGATACACATTGTTAATTTGAGTTATTAGCTTTATAAAAAATGTGATCTTAGCGCAGTGGGATTATTTTTAGTCAAGTTATGGCATAAATTCATGTTTTGATGGTTCTAACCCATAAAAAAGCACTGAATTAATTATAACACAAAAAGCTAGTAATATGTACTCAATCTATTAGCAATTAGATCGAAACAAACTAATATTTACTAAATGGAAAAAGAAATGGCGTAACCACATCAAGTAGGTTTCCAGTTCATATTTAATAAATCCCATGATTTGTTGACGTGTATTCATTTTTTTTCCATCACCCCCTTCCCCCCGAAGCTTAGTCACTCGGGCGGCCCGTGGCCAGTTGGCAGCGAAGAGCCACTTGGTCTGGCGATAGAAAAGTATCTAGCAGATACAGCTACAGTTGACGTGGTGGTTGGGCGGGGGGCGGGCTCGGGGACGGGAAAGTGTGTCAGTGCGCAAACGTCAGAGCAGCTGATCGGAGAGCGAATACTATACGCTATATAGTTTGTATTTGGAGAAGGAGAGCCGCGATCGCTTTGTTGGTAAACAAAAATCACGAACAACACGTATGATCGCGGGTCTCTCACCGTTTTTTAGCGCTGCTCAGCTGGTTGGAGCATAATTTTGGCGCTGGCTTTGTTGGCTTTTTGCGTTTTAAAAAAATACATAATTATGGGCTTAGAAACGCTCGCGCGTTGCGCTCTCTCCGCCGCTCTCTGGGGGAAAAAACCGAGAGATACTGAGATACTTTTCCAGCGTTTACAACGATCGCTGCCTGGCATTCGCCTTTGATATTTGAAAGCAGACGCAACAGCAGCAGCACCGGAAAATCGAGTGCAGCAGAAGAAGAAAAGTGAAAATCCCAGAAGAGATTAGGTAAATACAAGCGAACAAACAAGAGAAGTGTGAGATACCCAACCGAAAAAAAGCCAAAATAATAAACGAGTACAAACTGCAGTGGAAAAAACACAAGCAACACTCGGCTTCAGATACAGGTACTCGCAGATACAGATACTCTCAAATACGAATACTGTAGCTTTTGTTCTTGCGCCCGCTTTTGAAATTCAAATGCGCTTCCGTCGAATCAGTTGGCAATCGAGTGTCGACTAGGCTGTACCGTCTGCAGTGGCATCCGCATCCATATCCATATATATACCTATATATATATATATTCCTCAAACAATACCCGATTTTGTGGCTGACTCTACGTGGTTTTAGTGAATTTACGTGTGTGTTTTCCTTGTGCAGTTTAATAGTTTTCCGCATCCATAAGGTGAGCAGATCGCAGCTACCTATTTTCAATTGTTCTACCAATTAGTGCCTGTAATTCGCAGAATTCAGGCACTGCCAAGGTCGTCACTGACGTCATTTGGCTAGCTTGCATAATTCCGCATTATGCCATAAAGAGAAAAATTCCATACCCCACTTTGTTTTTTGTTTTCCCAAAACAGAACAAAAAAATAATAAGAAAGCGAAAACAAGTAACAAACAATAACACGAAATTCTCTCAAAACAAAGGCACTTTTGCACTTTGACTGGGCGAGAGCTTAAAGCTAATCAGATACGATTTGACTGATATGAATATATGCCCACATATAGATATCATTCCCAACGTATATATAGCAGATTGGCTATTGGTTTGTACTCAAGCAAAAAGCTTTACATACGGCTCTTTGTTTGAAATACTTGTCGAGGTATAAATAAATTCGTTAGAGATGTTTGGACTTAATGGTCCAGATATTCCAGTTCTGTGCAAGCCCTGCTCTGCACTTGTTCCACTCTGTGCTCGCAGCAGCTGTCAGTTCTACTAAATTAGTTCAAGTTCATTAGCCCAGTCCCACTTGAAAGCCCCCGTGGATAGTGGAGCCGCCACTATCTCGATACTATGTAGAACAATCAATTGAACAAAGCCTGAACTTTCGACTGCTGGCTCGTTTGCCACACACGCCAGACTCTGCGCTATAGTCGGACCTAGACTATATAGTAAACAATGGTATAATAGTATACAAATAGAAATTATTAGCATAGTTGACGCTGTCTGGCGAATTCGTCTGGGGTGCGGCTTATCGGTCCTCAAAATGAGTTGGCGAATTCGCTTTTGTTAGTCGGCGCTGATAAACAGTCAAACATATTCCGATAGCAAACAAAGCGCAAACATTGTGTGGATAACGATTTCCTAAGACTTATATAACCAATTAGCGATCAAGGTCGGTGCCAAAGGAAAATCAACAAAATTCTGAGCTAAAATAAGCGCGATGATATCTGGTATCTAGCGATGCACCCTGACTAGAATATATAATGCAGATCAGAATATATATTGTATCTGAACACTCGAAGGTCGCAAATATTTGGCTGCAGATGTGACAAAAGTGAAAATGTGCTTACTGTGCAGCAGCTCAAGCGAAGTAGAGTATATGCATCGCGGGGTCCATGACCAATCAATCCTACGGGTTATCAAGGGTGCTGTAAGCTGTCGGCCATAAAAGTAAGGAGAGCCCTCGATCGGTCTTCTATACGTACGTGTTTATTTATAAAATGCCTGCACGGCAAACGCGGTTGTGCAACGCAAATGCAATTCGAATGCAAAACATTTTGCCGCTATTTTCGGTTAGATGTGCATTCTTCAATGTGCTAAAATATGGTCTGGCATTTTGAGGTCAAGTTGAGTGGCTAAATGTTTATTGTATTCCTGCAACCCATCGAAGAGGCATCGTACCATTGCCAATGGCAATTATCAGAATTTATTTGTGCTGTCCAAGTCAATGGCCCCCCATCAAATTTGATTGTCAAACTTTCGCTGACATTTCGACTTGGACTGCCTCATCAAACCCAATTTTCGTACGCTTTGTGTCTCTGCTGCAGGAGATTTCACTTTGTTAGTTTCTGTGGCTTTTCACGTTTTTGCTTTGCGGTCAAATTGCAAATTGCCCCGGCAATTGTCTCTGCAAGTCCAGCTTTAGCTTCAGATCCATTTTCATTTCCATTTGTTTGAGTTTTCCGTTTTCCGTGCGCGCAGTTTGATCGACAAAAATATGCCAGTCGAGCTGCTGGCATCTTTATGACGATGCGATAATCAGCCAAATGCACTGGGGAAAAAAACATAAACTTTTTCTTAACAATGCAACTATATATCAAGTTCCATTGCTTTATAAACTTACTGTGCATTTTGCCAAGTGCACCACCGATTTAGTTCATTTCATCTTTTAGCGAGATATATGCTCGGATACACATTTTTCTATTGTCATGACGAGAGCCCGATTCAAATTGCATATATGCAGTACACACTTAGTGTTCAGGCAAACGGCTCAACTGCTGTGTGTGTATATAATTGTCTCGATCATAAGCTCGGCGCATGCACACCGTTCCAATTGGAATCGGATGGGATTGGGGGCGGTGGGAGGTGGGTTGGGTGGAAAGGGGGTAACTATCAACTGGCAAACTTAATGGACAGTGCGGCGATACTTTATGGCACTGGCCAGTCTATTATACAGTTGTCAGCACGGTGCTACAGAAGAAAAATCTGATTAATGTAATCACACGTAATTGGCGCGTTCGGTTAATTTGCGTTGGGAGAATTTCACTTTTGCAATCGAATTCGAAAGCCCATTTGCATTGATTTCGCTTGAGCTATATATTTATAATATAGCATCCAAGTGATGCAATAAAAAATAATTGCCATCCTTTTGTAGGGAACTTGTCGTTTGCGTTTTTCGAGTTCACATACGTATTCGCACATCCATTAAAATTAAGTCGAATAAGTGAGTTTCAACGAAAGGCAATTAAATTAATTGTTAACAAGAATGGATTGAAAGACGCACATTGAATACTCTAAAATTGTTTGTTTATAAAGCTAAATAAATCAAATTAATTGAATTCCTATGCAAGCCAAATTTGCAAGACCTTAAGTTCTTCTAAGATTACTTGAATAACTTTTGTTTTCCCACCACTATCGTGTCTTGGAATTTTTCAAATAAGCTTTGTTACCCAAGCACTTGAGGTATGCACTCAAAAAAATGCTGCTGCTCATCACTTAGCAGCGTATGGGCAATTAAATGAAATTAAGTAGCCGCCCCATTGAACCGCGTGCGCCCACGCAAGCAAGCGGCTTACTGGGAAAAAAGGGGGGACTTTTCCGAGGGGTGGTTGGCGATTACGCAATGTGCACACAATTTGCTAAGCTCATTTCTCACGTTTCTCCCCACTCTCTCTTTCCTTTCCACTTGCAGCTTCTACGCTACGAAGAAAAAGAAACAGAAACAAGACAAGAGAACAGCGTACAAACAAGTAACAGAAACAAATACAAAAGAATTAAATAAAAGACTGAGCAACGTTCAAGCAAATCCAAGGAACAAAACCAACAGCAACATAAGCAATCTCCCACACATCGTCTCTCTAACTGTGAAACTAGGCCCACGAAAATCCGAGTGGAAAAGCGCATCTTTGATCTCAGCAACCCCGCAACCAAGAAGCAATAAAAATAAAGAGCCAGCGCACTTTACCGCCGGATCAGCCGCATTAACCCCGTATAATGTTAAGCAGCCTCGCATCGTATCTCTTTGGATCAGCTACATCCGATTCCATTAGCCAAGAAGCCAATCCCGCCCAGAACCGACCCAACGCCTCGAACTCGAACTCCAGCTCGAATCCCGGCCCGACCAGCGATCCCGCTGCAGGCGATGTAATTGAGGTCACCTCCTCGACGCCCTCGGTAGCGGGCAGCAGTCGTGGGGCGGTGCGCGCCTCCAACGGCAAGCGGGGCAAGAACAGGCGTGGCAAGCAGCAGCGGACCAACCAGCAGCAGCAGCGGAAGCAACAGCCAGCGATCACCAAATTGCTGACGCCCTCCGGCGAGATCGTCGACGAGGACTTCGACGAGGACGAATGGTACATTGTGGAGAAGGAAGGTGAGTTGTCAAGTCTAGCCAATTTTAAGATTTTTATTAGGTTAGTAGGCTATTAAAAAGAAAAAGATACTCATAAATCAGATTCACTTAAATCAGATTCAGATGCTTATGTAAAGCATTGAAAATAAAGTCAGGTTATTCAGGTCATTCAACAGTTTTAATCTGAAAATGTGTATTAAAATGACAAAACAAATGTCTAAGAAATCAAGTAACTTTTAAGATTTATTTTCGTAATAGTTCGTGCTAAACTAATGCGGTTTATTCCTCTTGCAGACGAGGAGGACGACTCTCTGCCGCGCAGCGACTCCGAGGAGGAGCTCTCCGTGGTGGAGGTGTCGCAGCCGCGGGGCGGCTCCACCGCCTCCTCTCCATTGGTGACCGTGGCCACTGGCACAGCGGTTGGCTTCCGCCGCCGGCAGGGCGTCAACTCGTGTTCCCTGTACAGTGGGCCGCGGCCGCAGCAGCAACGCAACTATCTGCAACGCTCGCGCGTCTCCCGGCCGCTGAGCATCAGCACCCTCAGCCCGCCCAGAAGTGTGCCCGCCCTGGGGGCCGGCGATCATGACACGCTGACCCAGTCGCTGTACGTGGCCTCGCCGAGCGGCAGCGACCAGGGTCAGGATCATGGCCAGGGTGCTAACGTGCTGATGGAGGAGTCCTGGTACGTAACACCGCCACCATGCTTCACCTCGATTGGGCCAATCAATATGGAAACATCACCATTTGAGAATCTATTGATTGAGCATCCAAGGTTGGTGATCTTTATAGTACACAATACGAGTCTCCACCCATCCCAACATCCTACCCCCGTCCACCAACAACCGCCATTTGCAGCCGAAACGCACGCAAAATACTAGTTACCCATCTTGAATTATTGACCCTCGACTAACTTGCGGCCTCTCTATTCGTTTTGCAGCATGTCCGTTTATCATAGTATTAGGTCCACCCAGGAGGGAACCGATAGTTTTGTTAATCTTGATCTCGGGGTGTCGACGGAGGTGCCGCAGCAGCGGGAGGAGCCCGAGCCGGAGGCTGAGCCGCAGGATCAGCGCCAGGCTCTCCAGGAGCAGCAGCGTGCCCCCAACGCTCGCTTCGATAGCCATGCGGCCGTACAGTTGAAGCAGCAGACGCTGGCTCGTCAGAGCCAGAAGGTAAGGATTACACGTAGTACAATGGTAAAAGTGTATGATCTCTAATAGATCTATCCTTTCTATCCAATCCATAGAGCAAGAACAAGAAGGAGCACCAGCAGCTCTGCCGCAGTGCCATCAAGCGGGCCAACAAGGTGCGCGACTTCCAGGCCAAGGCCAACCGCCCACGCCGCTCGGAGATGCAGCACTGCAAGCTGGTCAGCGGCGCCAACAACAACCGCAGCAAGTGCTGCTACTAGGCGGGCACCACCCACGCCACCCACAACCACCCAACACCAACACCACCACCATGCCTCCAGCGACCGAGGAGCCGAAGGAGGAGCATTACAATCATGGCAGGCGACGCGATTTTAATTAGTATTTTAACCTAACCCCCAGATGAAACGAGAGAAAATCCGCAAAAATGGAAAAATGCCACAAAAATATCAAAAATCTAGCAGCTACAAGAAACGCATATGTTTAATTAACTAAACTTAACAAATACTTGTGTAAAAACGAAAAACAAAAGCCACAAAAAAATTTAACTATCTGTGTAAATGCGTAGGTTTTAACGTTTGCCGTTTCAATTTCAAAACTTATATGAAAAATACCAAAAAAATGCAATAAAATTTTCAAAATGATTATGCAAAAAAACCCAGAAGAAAACACACACATGAAAAATGACAAAAAAAGCATGTATAAAATAAGCAACAGAAACGATTTTGTTAATGTAGCTAAGAAAACTATTTTATTTATTTAACAATCAACAACACACGATTACTTTATGGTATGTTTTGCAAAACTTTATGTTTGTTTGCGTGATCGGTCTCTGAAAATCGATTGATTTGAGTTTGTATGAATTTCCGTGTGTAAAGTGTATGCTTATCGAAATGTAGGATATATTGTATTAAACCCCTGGCACCAGATCTAATGTTCTATTGTATGCCTGATTATGTTGGAAATGCGCGTGCGTATGTATGAAACAAAATGTGTGAGAAGGGGTTAAAAAATAAAAAAAACATATATATAACAGAAGGAAAAAATCACAATAAAAATAATTCTGCTAAACTTTAAAGAACCATCTGGACTTTTATGGGATTTATTGGGATTTAAAGGATCGTCGGAGAGTCTTCTTAATTTAATAGCAAGGGTTTCCTTATTGATCCTAAAGATTCAATACTAATTAGTGGGGTTAAAGATCTTTTGCAATGTGGGTCAACTGTGCGGATCGAAGGAGCGTGTTGTCACGCTCGATGGACAAGGGCTGCCCTTGCGTGGATGTGGATTTCGAGCCATTGTCCATGGAGAAGCAGTTGCCCCAGGGTCAAGTGGTCGGGAGGCGGACGAGCCTTTCACAACGCTTAAAGTGCCAAGTAACTAATTAGTGATTAGTATTTTAACGCAGACACGCTTGGCAAACGGTGGCAATTAAACGAGCCTAATCCGCAGACCGCACTCGACAGTTAGGTGCCGTTGACCTTGGGAAAAAGGTAAGGGGTTACCCAGCAGCTGCTCCGACTCCCCGTTTTCCTGCGACTTCCGCGATGCAAAGCGGCTCTAACGGCGAATCACAACGAAAGTAAATCAGCAAATGGAATCATCTCTGGTGGGCTCCAAGAGATTCTTTCCCAACCTGCAGCAGGTGGGGAGCCCTGAGAGCCACCAGAATGCGGTTGGTTGGTTGCCTGTGCTCTTCTACACAGGGAAAAAATCTTGCAAGCAAGAGATCCATATTGTAAAAAAGATCTATCCAATACTAGTCCTGTAAGTATTTTAACTTCAAACTTAAAACATATAACGAACCTATATTTTGATGCGAGGATCTTTGTTACAATACATGTGTGATTGTTTGAGAATAGCGCACATTACCTAGATTTTTCTCTGTGCAACCCATTGGATGGCTGGATGTGTGGATGGATGGAGGAAAACTTTATAAAGATCGGCACTAGCCGCGCTTCGCTTCACACCTGCTCGCATCGCGAAGAGCTGCAAACCATAGTCCGCAAAAGATATAAGACTCTGAAATTCAGCCGGCAACGGTGGTCGGAACTCCGTTCGGACTATTATGTAAGATTAGGCAATCTGCGAACACACAGCCATCCATCCACTTACATACTCGCCCAACTCCCCCACTTGGCGGCTGATTCTATTTGGCAAGTTGCACTTGAGTGATTTTTCGGGCTTCCAAAAAACGGAAAACCAACAAACCTTTTGAACAGCTATACGTGCAATATGTAAAGCGGCCCAAATGACGTAGCCGCGAAAACCCGACAAAAGCTGCCAACCAAAGATCGCGCAATATTCAAAACCATTATCGAAAGTGAGACCGAGACAAAACCCTCCAAAAGAAATCCGAACCGTTTTGTAGCGTTTTGGGACCGAACATCGGATCCGGATCGTCAACTTTTATGGCCAACGTCGCGAGGATTTGCTAAGCACCCTGAAATGGGCCAAGTTGTTCGGTGTCAGTTGGTCAAAGTGCGTGCCGAGCTGTGAACTGTGACCCGTGTGATTCGCGTTTGTGGGTGTGAGAAAACCGCGTTGGAAAATCCGAAATACGTTGAGCAGGTCAGTGATTAAACTGATCTGGAACTAAGAGGTTAAGCGACTTAAAGTCTAAGGAGTATTTACAAGAGAGGTAAGTAAATAAGAAGAGATCGTTGCGAATTAGATAGAAAAGGTTCTTCTTAGAATAATGATTTATGATGATTTTAGTAAGGACTTACAATTTGTTTAACTATGCACGTTTAAAGGTTTACTACAGAACCAACGTCAGATGATGATGAGTAATAGCGAAGTTTTCCCTTCAAAACGAGAATCAACGCGGCATAGCTATAGAGCAACTTTTTAAAAGTATAGTTAAAAGAGATCCTAAAAGGACTCTGTTAAATCATTATTATTTGCCAGGAAGAACTAGCCATGGCTTAAACCGGTTTAACCATCCGCCATTAACGTGTTTGGAACCGTTAGGTATTTGCAATTAATGCAGGCAGAGGAAAACGGCTCAAGGTCAGTTAAATGCGATTAACTATAATTATAAAAGCCAAGTGTAGGAACAAAAGCAGAAGAACAACAGCAACAAGACGGGCAAATAATGAAAGCCAAAAACCGAAACCAAAAACCCAACAAAACGAAGAAGCGGCAATAACAGCAGCAACTATTGCACAACAGTGGCCAACAACAAGGCAGAAATGAAGAAAAAAAAAACAATAAACAAACATGAAACAAACACCTACAAGAAGTTGAAGTAATTATAACAACAATTAAGCAAACGGCGTGCGTTTTTACAGCTAAGCGAAAAGGCAGCCAAGCATTTGGGTGGGCGAGGGGTGATTTCGGCGGCGGATCACGTCGTTCATTAAAATGTAATCCAAGTTTAAGCGCAGACTAAAATCTTAGACAGGTGCGTTCTGCGTGGGCCATAATTAAACCATCGCAACCGGTGACAGTTTTATGGCTTTGACCTTAACGCCAGACAAACGGAGTTAGAAGATGATGTATCTGAAGTTGTCATTGTTCTGGCCATAGCTTCAGCGACATTGAAGAGGATAGAAATAACATGCTGTAGAGTCCAACGGATGTAACATTATGGTTGATAGCTGGAATGGGAAATAACTTCAAGATTTGCTAGTAATTCAATTATATAAATCCAAGAACATACTTTCAATGCTTCAAATTAAGAAAAAATATAATCATATTATTATAATTGTCCCTAAGTTTGATTGCATATAAGATATCCGTTCAAAACAAGTTACTAAACTAAGACAGTTTTGCAAGGATGAAGTCATAGAATAATAACCTCTATCTTTATGATCTGCCATAAATCAAGTTAAGGGCATATCATCTCCCCATTCTGCAACCAAGAAGATCCGAGATCTACTAGCCGTGCACATTGGCCACAATTAATTTATGAAGCACAAACTTCCTTCCGGCCAGCACGCATTTGGTGTAACCACCGGCAGACAACACTTGAGTGACCACTAGCAAGGTCAGCTTGTGGCAGCCTCAAGCATGACGATAGTTATGATACCGACTAGCATTCCGATACCATATTGAATGGTCCCCTATGGGACTCCATTTTCATCTTTGCAGCTGCCAGTCGGGTGACGGACATGAAGATGTGCAGATTGCCCAAGCGAACGCGGCTGCTCCAGTCGGTTGTTCTGATGATGCTGCTCGTGGAGTTGCAGGTAAGGAACCTTTCACCTCTGACTGATTGGCCAACGAAGAGCATTATTGCCCAAGTAGTGGCTGATGGGAAATCTAATCTATTTAACAGTTCTTAGCATGAACTTCCTGATTAGGCCACATGAACCGTTACCAATCGTTGGCCAATCGCCCAGCCCGTCTAACGGATATGCTCTGCTCTAATGCAGATTGCGTATCGACCGCGAGCGGAAGAAGCTTTGTCTGGCCAAAATAATGTGGCTTTGTTGCCAATGCTGCTGATGCAGCACTTTTCCTTTTTCGCGAGGCTCATAAAGCCAAAGACTTGAGACACAAACTTAAGCGAGTGATTTATGGCATTGCGTATACGCCCCACGCGCCGCACGCACTTTTTGAAAATGCTTCTTTTCCATTGTTTTGCAGCAGCCCATCAGTGGATTGGAACAGAGTACGGACTATTCGGTGGTTAGCAAGACTGCAGGAGTGGCAACCACCACATCTGCACCACCCACTCTAGTGCCACCACTGCGAATTTTTAAAGGTCGCATTCAGACAACAACTCCTTCCACTAGAAGTACTCCTGGTACTCGTCCCTTGGCCACTGGCGCTGAAGCGCAACAGGAATTGGTTGGGATCTCCTCCAAGTCGTACATTTCCGGACCCACCACACAGCCCTCGAAGTTGTCAAAAAGAGCTGGACTGGCAGGACCCAAGAAATTTCCCAAGGATGTGCGCAATCGCAGCAGTAATGCAGTGGAGCGCAACAAGCTGCAGCATGAAGTTGTAAGTTTTTATCATATATTTTTCGAAATTAATCAATTAGAAATATGTCAAAAATCAGCCCGATCACGTGCCTGACTCCTCTGGCTACATACCCCATCGAATTGGTCATCCTGTGCATTTGGATTATGGACCTACGGGA
This sequence comes from Drosophila simulans, assembly GCF_016746395.2. NCBI lineage: Eukaryota > Metazoa > Arthropoda > Insecta > Diptera > Drosophilidae > Drosophila > Drosophila simulans. Next base: position 4,365,645 of record NC_052522.2, read on the forward strand.
GTGGATTCAAGTGGTGCTCCCACTGGTAGCGGTGGCTATCATGCGGTGCCCTATGAGAACAGCAAGTGGCAAGAGGAATACTGGGATCAGGAGTATGCAGGACATCAACACAATGGAACCAGAGTTCAACGTAAGAATCTACACTTCCTAACTTAAATATTACGTTCTTATGGTAATCCAATTAACTAAACAGATATCGAAGCTGAGTGTCAGGATGACTATATGAAAATACGCATTGGATTTAATGGCTCCTTTAGTGGATTACTGTATTCAGCTGGATATGCCTATGATCCGGATTGCATGTACATCAATGGGTCTGGCAGGGACTACTACGAGTTCTATATCCAGTTGAATCGCTGTGGTACTTTGGGAAAAAATTCTCTGCAAGAGGAAAGTCGAAAGAATCCCACGGTGCGTATAATTGACACTGGATTTTATTACTGTTTGTAGAACATTCCCCGTATTTTTTAGAATTTTATGTGGAACACGGTAACTGTTCAATATAACCCCTTGATTGAGGAAGAGTACGATGAACACTTTAAGGTCACCTGCGAGTATGGCTATGACTTCTGGAAAACCGTGACCTTTCCCTTTCTAGATGTGGAGTACGTATAAGAACTTAAATATACATTTAGTTATTAATATTTTAAATCCCACAGAGTGGCTACTGGGAATCCTGTGGTCTTCACTCTAAGTCCGCCCGAGTGCTACATGGAGATCCAAAATGGTTATGGCATTGGAGGTCCAAGGGTAACAGGTCCAGTGCGTGTGGGCGATCCGCTGACCTTGATCATCTATATGAGGAGCAAATATGGTAAATCACTTGATTCACACCGTCTGAACTAATCTATTAATGACGATATTGCGATACGCAGACGGCTTCGATATAGTGGTCAACGATTGTTATGCCCACAATGGCGCCAACAAGCGGATACAGCTCATCGATCAGCACGGCTGTCCGGTGGACGACAAGCTCATCTCACGCTTCAGGGGCTCCTGGTCGGATTCTGGAGTGTACGAGACCCAGGTGTATGCGTACATGAAGACCTTCCGCTTCACTGGATCCCCAGCGCTCTATATCGAGTGCGATGTGCGGATGTGCCATGGACGGTGTCCAGTGAGTTATATCCTATAACAATCAGTATCATTATGTCAAAATAACATATTTTATTCCTCAGAGCCAACCATGTCACTGGAGGAATCTGAAAGCAGTGACCAAGCGCGATACCTCCAACATGACAGCCACGAACATATCGATTCCTCCATTGTCAGCCGATGGAGAGGGACTGACCACAGAGAGCCCACCAGCCAATTCCCTATCCGAAAATGTGAACCTTTTCCAGTCCCTGCGTGTTCTGCAAGAGGGTGAAACTGATGGCGATGATGTGTATGCCCATCGGCAGACGAAACCCGTGTCACCACATCAAACATGTTTGAAGACCTCCACATTTTCGGCATTGACCGCTGGCTGTTCAGCGGTATTATGCGTGCTAACAGTAACCCTTTTCATTGCCTGTTCGAGACTAAAACGTCGCAAGGAGTCCTCACTGTACGACTCTTATATTGCACACAAAGGACAAATCGATTGATGAAACCCAAATTGGCCAAATTTTGGCCTTGTTCTGAGCACATTGTGTATATAGCTTATGGCCCACGAAATTCTGTTTTAGTTAGAGCTAAGTTTGCTGTAGACTTTCCTTACGTTCTGAGTGCTAGTTTTAAGTTTTGATTTTGCCAACTGATCGTGCATGGAATGGAGAAATATCTCCTGCGATTTCTAAAAATTAAACCCTTTTAAAATCTTGGTTTCTTACTGAATAAAATATTTAATTGAGATGTTTTGAAGGAAATTTGTGTTTTTTTTATATCAATACCTTAAACAATATGTATGTATTTTTGAAATCAATAGACATTTTAAGGTTTTTTATGTGATTGGAGTATACAATTTTACAGATTTTGAAATTATTACTTATATGTAAGTTACTGAAGTATTTTAAATCACATTTTACTTATGGGTTTTTGTTTACACAACGTAGAATATTGCCTGGCTATAGGCTCCATTTAAAACTTTCAAAACCGTGAGTGTAAAAAAATGTTGTCTGCTATTAGGCTTGCCACTGAATAATGTTTCAATTTGTTTAGCGCCAAATAAATGGGTGGCCTTTGGAGGCGGGTTTTTTGAGTTACCGCTCATGTTTATGCCGCCCCATGTGGCAGGTATAAGGAAGTCGAAGGCGACTGGTGACACCTGTGGCACTTCCTCATGAGACCGGCTTTGTCCTCAGCCATTGACACGTCCAAATTCGGTGTTTTCGAGCGCTTGTCACCGAGAGCGATGGAGATTTATGTGTTTTGACTGCTTTTTTTAGTCGGTCGTGCGCCCAGCCGCATGATTTTCCGTTGTTGTGGCCCAAAGATGTTGGGTTTGACACAAATTTTCGACTGCGGCGCGCCGCAAAACATTGCCCAAAAAGTGTTAATATGGTTGAGGACTTTTAATATTGCCCAATCGCAACTGCAACAACTGCTGCATTAGCAGCAGCCGCAGAAATACACTGCTAATTGTGCAATTTTCGATGGCCCAGTCATTTCGCCTCTATTATTGTTTCGGCAAACGCTCTTCGCCTGTTCTTGGGTGTAAAAATTAACACGGAATTGGCCAGAGTCAACGGCTAATTAATTTATGTGGCTGTGCGAAAACAAACAAAAGAATCCGCACACAAAAACAATCCAAATATGTTTATGATATCACATTACACTTATGCACAGAATGGCAGCTTTTTTCACACAGAGTTTTGCATACAATCGACAGTGTTTGCTGTTTTTTTTTTTGCTCATTTATGATTAATGACAGTTTAAGAAGCGAGTGAGCAAAACACACTAATTGAATCATAAGGTGGAAGTGGCACTCTACAAAAATTTTAAAATGCCTCGACATGCGGCCGCTATTTCTTTGCATAACGACCCCGCCCAGTGGGTTTTTAGGTGATTTCTCCACCATTTCTAGGCCATCTTGAGCACGTAGATCTGCGGCTAACTACTTTTCGACGGCGACCTTGAGCAAAGTGTTTCAATTGAATGCAGCGAAATAATTAAGTAAAAATTTATGAAGATACAGAAATTAATTTGATGTAATTTGCGTTGGCGTTGCTGCCATTGATTTTATCGCGTCTCCAGCGGGCGAGAGGAAAAACTTGCCTCCAACTGCTGCCGCTGGTGACACCAAAAAATGGCACCCAAATTGCACCAGCAGTGCCGCACAAAGGCTTCAAAGTTGTGCTTTTTATGCGCTTAGAGGCGACCTTAGAGTTTTTGCTTTTCGCCCAGCACAGCCGCATGTCTCATAACTTGCACGTTCGTGGCCTGAGTCTTTCGTTTTTCGCTGCATTGTATTGCGCTGTCATGCGCACATGAAAATCATCATCAGCAGGCAGAGAAGCCAAAAGCCGAAGAAATACCACACCGAAAGAAAGGAATCGTTTCTCTTTAGGTCAATGTGTTTTTCTAGCTCCCTTAAAAAGTATGTTTGTAGGTTTACGTTAGATGTATATTTATATTAATTATTATTTTACATTGTCTTTATATATTTAAACATTCACTGATAATCACATTAGGTTAAATTTCTTACAGTGCAATTAAGGCAACTTTAGAAACTCCGTAAAAATCAGTAATGTAAAAATATGCTTTCATTACCAAACAGTACAGCACACATATGGTATTAATAAAATTCTCCTTTGGGCAACTCATCGTTGAATTTTTTTCTTTTTTGGTTTTCCTTCTGCAGAGAATCTTTTTGGAGTTTTTATTGTACTTGCTTTTCCACCATCCTCGATAGATTAAATAAATTGAGCAGCTATCAATCAATTCACGGAAGCTTACAAGCCCAAAGCCATTTGGCAACATAATTCCAAATGTAATTAAAGGTTAATATAAGTGCTGACAGCTGAATGAGTATTGGAAACCCAAAAGGTCAAAATGGAGCCATTTTATACAAGAGTTTAAAAAGAATGCACTTCCATTTTTTTAGAAAACTGGAACAAATGTCGTCACATGTGGGTACTTGAAAGCATCGCCGTTGTTAGAAAACATTAATTTCATCATTTTCGCGCCATGAGGAACTGCGTTTTCCTAATGATAACCGTAAGCGATTAGACGCTGTGAAAATATATATAAAAAAACTATGAAATAACAAATTAAATTCCACTCCCACATGACCTTTACGTTGTTAGTTTTTTTTTTGTTATTCGCTTAATTTATAGGCCCAAGAGTTATGTCATAACTAAACATTTTTATAACAAAATAAAACGAGATTTGCCGGATAGCGGAAGCATTCTTCCACAAACTTTTCGCAATCACTGTGGTGGAAACTTTTTGTGGGCGGCGGCAACTCTGGAGGCCAAGCACATGTAAACAAAAATTATCAACAGCTGATAGGGCCAACTGCTATTGTTTACAAACTAAAGATTATCAGAAGGGTGGGTTTTGGGAAAACACCTTTGGAAATGAGAGAGCTTCCCATTTTCATCTCAGTTATCCGAATTTTTCGCGCCTGCGCTCAGCTCTTTTTGTCAGATTTGGCTGCTGCGCTCTAGAAAGTCAGAATCCCATTGATTTTTATCCAGATTCCCGAAGTAGAGTTCTTAATCCGCACCCAAACTGACGGCTCCAGTTCAAGACGGAAAGTTCGGAAAGAAAATTCCCTGAAAAATCAGTGAAAACTAAGAAAATATTCATAAAGCAATAGCTAAAATTAAGAAAAGCTTGAGATAAGGTGAAGTGTGCTGTTTTTAAGAGGTTTTGCCTGGATTAAAGGCCTCATTTTTGTGTCTACAGTTTTGGGGCGTGGGCCAGCCAAATCCCAAAGCGAAAAAATACAAATTAGCCATGTCCCTGGAGTAAGTGAAAAGAGTGGAAAAATCATGGAGTCTTCCTGTAAATCCTGGCTGTTGTGCAGCATCCTGGTGCTTGTGGCCATTTCGTTGGGTACGTATTTTGGGCTACGAACGACCTGAAGACTGCCACGCCCCCTTTCGGGCAAGGGCCGTTATGTAATCGTAAAGGAAAGAAAACCAAGTGAAGGCCTAAAAACTCTGTTAACTCTGCTAACCGTTTCTTAGTCCCCGAAAAACGAAAACTATCTCTCTATTTCTCTTCTCCTTAGCTAGCTTACGATTTTACAGCAATGATTTGATTTTTTTCTTAAATTTACGCTTTGCGCTGGCAGCGCCGCCTTAACAAGTTCTCCAAGCTCTCATTGTCAACCACCAAGTACCAACTACCACCGGCCCTCCAGCTCCTGGCATCCAACGTTTCGTGTATATAGCTTAGCCACACTACTCCCAAAAGAACAGCAACAACTACCAAATGTACTGGATTTAGTAGCTATATAGCAAATAGACCAGCAACAACAACCGCCACACAAATCTCGACTTGCGATTGCCCGAGAAAATGAGTCTTGGAGAATCTGTCAAAGCGTCGCTGCTGCAGCGCTGCAAAACAAAAAAAAAAAAGAACCGAAAATTATAACCGAATCACAACTGCGCTAGTCATCAAAACTCTTTGTAAACTATTTATATATATATATATAATCTGGAATCTCAAGTAGAACTCCTCATAGCACACCTCGCACCCTGTTAAGTGCCGCCCCACAGATTAGATCTTTTGGCATAGCTATATCTTCTATCTCTATATAGATTCACTAAACATTAGCTTAGCTTTAGCTATCTCTCTCTCTTGCTCTCTCTTTCTCTCCCGCTCTCCGACTCTATATCCATTGCTCGACAACTGTAAACTTCTGTACCCGAACCGAACTATCAAACTATACGTCCAGTACACCTGCATACTTGTCTTACTCTATGAATATTTTACAAACAATATATAATATTCCCCAGCTATAATCGCTTTTGTAATTAACCTTTCTCCAGAGTCCCCTCTGCATTTCTCTCGCTCGCTCTCTCTCTTTGACTCTCTATCTCTCTGTCTCTGTCCACCCCCCAAAATAAATATTAAAAACCCCTGACTGTGTATCTACGAAAAGCGTGGTAGCCAAGGTCCTTGAGGGACCCGCAGGATGGGTGGTGGCACATTACATCCCGAACGACCACGGCAACCGAAATGAACAGCAACCAAAAGAAACAGAAAATGCAAATCATACGAAAATGCAACGAACCGAACCAACAATGCATATATATATATACGTGTATATAAAGATTTCTGTATCAACTGCCGAATCTTAATTCATACTCCTTCTCTTCTGAGCAGTCCAAGAAGTAACGAAAAGAAAAGCAAATAGAAATTGTAGTCGAAGTTCGCATAGACAGAACCCCCCATTCAGGATTAGACATTATTTGCTAAAGAAGAATTAAATATATTAGTGCATTCACTCACCCGCATACCACCATACACACACACACACACACAGATTTGCTTAGTATCATCATCATATGTACCCACCCCAAAAAATCATATCGTTCACCTAGCGCAAAGTGCAACTCCAAAAACGAGTTTCGAAAGTCACGCACCCATACAGTAGCAGAAGTTCGTGCTCCATATATGAGGCACACACACACGCACACACAAAGGGACGCGAACACACACTCGAAGAACAAGGATAACCCGGTCACACACACAAGCGGCCGAGAGTGTGGGCCCCAGCATCCCTGCGCTTTCGAAGAGCTCTCTCTTCTCCTCTCTCGAAGGACACCGCGTGGAGCTTTCCCGGATAAAGTTCGCTCAGCTGTCAAAAGGCGAGGAAAACAACAGGCACTATAGCCATCTCAGTCCCACGTAGAATATATAAGCAGAAACTCCCGTTAGGTTCCTAGATATCCCTGATCGGGCGCCACTTAAATGTTGCACTTTGTGAAGCACAAGTTACTGACTAGCTAGCTGTATAACCATGTTACCATAGTACTTTTTACGAGTCGGGACTCTAGGACTGTAAGAATCACTAGGCACTTGCATTAAACCATCCACTATGTGGGGGGTGGGGGTTGGAAGGACCTCTTTCCCTGCTCATAGTTCTTGTTTAACGGAAGTGCCTTCCATGCGGCGTATACTCAACGTAGGCCAGAACAACAGCAACAACATCAACAGTGCCACTTCGCACACCACCTCCACCACCAATACAGACAACCACCACCTGCACCACCAAAAACAGCAAAAACAGAAATATATACCACAATCGAGCGGTTCTCATGTGTCGTCCATTTTTGTTTAACTTTTCCCATCAAAATTCTAAAATGATGCTGATGCTGAAGACGAAGAATCGGTTTAAAAAGTCTGAAAACGCCTCTGTCCTATCTGCCTATCTCTCTCAGTCTCTGTCTTCTACTCTTCCTCTCTCTCTCTCGCTCTGTCTAAGTCTATCTGTCTATAAGCTAAATCATCCCAAAAACCCATTCAAAAATGAAAAAACAACAAGCAAAACTTAAACAATGAATACAACAACTTTGCTCATCCGTTCGTTTCTTTGTTTCTCTGTATTTTCTTTCATTACTTTTGTGTCTCTGTGTGCCCGCCATTTTGTTCTGATTAAACCTAAATCCCGCCTCCGAATCCCTATATGTGTGCGTACTCTCTTCCGTTGTTTTGCGTTCGCTTCCGTTTCCGTTGTGTTTTTTAGTCAGTGCATCCGAAGATGAAGAGCGCTTGGTGCGTGACCTCTTTCGAGGCTACAATAAACTCATACGACCCGTACAGAATATGACACAAAAAGTTGGAGTAAGATTTGGTTTGGCGTTCGTACAGCTAATCAATGTCGTAAGTGTTCTCAAAATTAAATTTGTCAAGCAAAAAAAAAAAACCTGAATAATAATAAGATTATGCTAATATAAAAAAACAAAACTCATAACTAACTTTCGTAGAGTGTAAATGTGTTTTCGAGTTCTGTTCCTAACAAATTCTTCAGTTTCGTTGCTGTCATAATCGTCCATCTGAAAAAAAGCCATAAAACACCCACACACTCGCCCATTAACAGTCAGCAACACCCACACACTCACATGCACTGGCTGCTCCCCCGGCCACGCCCCCTCAGACTGACGAGGGGCGGGAGGAGGGGCGCATTCAACGTTTCAGTTTCGGTTATGCTTTGTAAATAATTACGTACACGTTGTCTTGACTTTGTATGTTTGTAGTGAACTTGATGCTAGAAAATCAAATACGAAATACAAATACTAACCCTAAACAATTAAGATTAAACAAGCAAAACAAACTAACCAACTAACTAACTAACTAACTAAAGTAAAGCCACATGCGAAATAATGTCTTAACTACCTTCCCACCCGCTCTCTCTCTCGATTTCTCGATTGTGTACGCCAAAATTCGATTCGATTTCGATTCGTTTCGAATCTCAAATGAAAATCGTACCCGTACTTCGTACCGTTCTCTATCACACCACCAACCAACCAAACCACCAACCAACCAAACCACCAACAAACCAACCACCAAACCACCACCATCTGATCACAATCAAAACCGAAAAAAAACAAACGAATTCCCGAAAAACAAAACCGAAAATCGAAAACCGATCAAGAATGAGAAAAATCAAATTATGAAATCAAACGTTTGGTTACGTTTGGTTTGGTACGACTACCAGCTGCAGTGGGATGAGGCCGACTACGGCGGCATCGGGGTGTTGCGTCTGCCCCCCGACAAGGTTTGGAAGCCGGACATTGTGCTCTTCAATAAGTGAGTAAATGGCCATTTTCTAGCTAACCCATCAACTCCAACTCTGTACACTAACCAAGACAAATAGATAATGAAACTAGTAGGCGAAAGTCGGAGCTTTCCTCGCAGTCATTCAATTGGCAGCCCATATTAATATCTCATCTTTCCGTCGACAGTGCCGATGGCAACTACGAGGTGCGCTACAAGTCCAACGTGCTGATCTATCCCACGGGAGAGGTCCTGTGGGTTCCTCCGGCCATTTACCAGAGCTCCTGCACCATCGATGTGACCTACTTCCCCTTCGATCAGCAGACCTGTATCATGAAGTTCGGATCGTGGACCTTTAATGGAGATCAGGTCTCATTGGCGCTCTATAATAATAAGAATTTTGTGGATCTGTCGGATTACTGGAAGTCCGGCACCTGGGACATTATAGAGGTGCCCGCCTATCTGAACGTCTACGAGGGCGATAGCAACCACCCCACGGAGACTGACATCACGTTCTACATCATCATCCGGCGAAAGACTCTCTTCTACACTGTGAATTTAATTCTGCCCACGGTGCTGATTTCCTTCCTCTGCGTCTTGGTATTTTACCTGCCAGCCGAGGCCGGCGAAAAGGTAAGATAGAGCTATTCCATCGGTCATTAAGTCTGCTTTATTGAGGGTCACATCTGGTCAGGGGTGGGGTCATGTCAAAAATACACTTGAATAATATTTAAATATTCTTAATCCACCTAGAGTTCGTCAAACGACTAATTTCCATCTATTTAATGATCGTAGTATACCCCCAAACATTAATTAACTAAACTTCAACATCTGGCTCTTGATTTAATTAAATCCAGTAAACAACATGATTGTTGTTTTCGTTTCGCCATTGTGATTAAGATTTTAAAAATATCTAAATAAACTTGGTAAATCTGTTTCACTTGAAAAAGAAACATGGATAGAACGGATTTATTCCAAAACTTGTAATGGGCAGCAGGGCGACCCATTTATTTTCAGTGTAGGGCAGGTTTCGGCTATTACCGATCCGCTAATAACGATTTGTGTCCCCAGGTTACGCTCGGAATTAGCATTTTGCTGTCACTGGTTGTGTTCCTGTTGCTGGTGTCGAAGATTCTGCCACCGACGTCGCTGGTGCTGCCACTGATCGCCAAATATTTGCTGTTCACCTTCATCATGAACACTGTTTCCATCCTGGTGACCGTGATCATCATCAACTGGAACTTCCGGGGGCCGCGCACCCACCGCATGCCCATGTACATCCGCTCCATCTTCCTGCACTACCTGCCCGCCTTCCTCTTCATGAAGCGCCCTCGGAAGACCCGCCTGCGCTGGATGATGGAGATGCCCGGAATGAGCATGCCCGCCCATCCCCATCCCTCCTACGGCTCGCCCGCGGAGCTGCCCAAGCATATCAGCGCCATCGGCGGCAAGCAATCCAAGATGGAGGTCATGGAGTTGTCCGACCTGCATCACCCCAACTGCAAGATCAACCGCAAGGTTAACAGCGGCGGGGAACTTGGCCTGGGTGACGGTTGTCGCCGGGAGAGCGAGTCCTCCGACTCCATCCTGCTCTCTCCGGAGGCCAGCAAGGCCACCGAGGCGGTGGAGTTCATTGCCGAGCACTTGCGGAACGAGGATCTGTACATTCAGGTTGGAGTAATAAAAATATTAACTTAATATTTAACTGTTTCCCCCTAAAACTTTACAGACCCGCGAAGATTGGAAGTACGTGGCCATGGTGATCGATCGCTTGCAGCTATACATCTTCTTCATTGTGACCACGGCCGGAACGGTGGGCATTCTGATGGATGCTCCGCATATTTTCGAGTACGTGGATCAGGATCGCATCATCGAGATTTACAGGGGAAAGTAAGCGAGTGAGGACTTGGAGCAGCCGGGGGCTGATTGAAATGGTTAACAGCATTGCAAACGCAACAATAATAAGCAAACGAGGTATTGAGACAGAGGAAAACAATGAAAATTGCAACAATTAATGCGGATTTTTAGATTTTAATAATTAATGAACACTAAACGATACTTGCTTGAGCAGAATTAACACCTAAAATAACTAACTAATATTAACTTTTTGGTAAACACACGAATTGGAACACAGAACACACACTAAGCAGTCGTCGAGTAAAACAAATACGCAAATAACTCACCAGCAACAAATGTTAAACAAATAAATCAAAACACAGAAAATCAACCTAGTGGAATTGTGAGTAAATTTATAATTTTTAAAACGAACTTAGCTAATATGGACATCTAGAATGAAGTTTAGTTTAAGAGCAATAAATAGCGAGCAAACGTTTCCCAAATAATTTGTTATGTTGTGCCAGGAACTTAATCATAAGTAATCGCAGTTTTACGCATGAGATTTAAGAATGGAATACATCCCGAATCAATTTGTAAATGCTTCTCACACGATCGCAGCTAGCAAAAAGATCGACTTAATCGTAGGCTCCGAAGATCCGGAGACCCGGAGCCTACATGAAACCAATAAAAATGCAAAGTTAATTAAGCGCACCCGTCTATTAATTTCATTGCTACATCGCGCATACGCCGCGTGTTACGCGCCTGGACACTTGGCTTATTAACAAATTATTATGGGCATAATGTTTTATTGACCAACTGGAGAATGTCGATTTAAATAAGCATCGATTGTTCAAGTCAATAATGTTTATTGTTTAGTGGTAGGGATGGGGAGCCAATTATGTAAGCACGATTCTAACATATCTTGGGCATATGTGTCTTAGAAATAGCTGTTTCTGTTTTGCAGTCGTATATTCGCACATTAATCATCCGCCCACGTAGCCACTTGGTGTGAATTCTGTCGGATCCCATCAAACCTAATTGGCCAAACACATAAACATGGTCAGAAATTTCCCCATTTGGTTCCTGGTTGGAGCACTCACACGGAGTTCGGGGGAACTAAAGACAAAAAACTAACTAGTACGCGCTGTTATTGACTTACAATCGCCGCTGATCAACAGATACAGATATAGATACAGTATCTCTGTCCTCACCTGTGGCTATATGGCTACATCAAAGGTTGCAGCATCACGACGACGACCAAGATGATGACGATGATGACGACTTAGCTCGGCTGAGCGGCGATTGAGGCAAAACTCGTACTCGGCTGACTCAAAACTTCGGCATCTAACTGAGCGAGCTCCGAGCTTAGCCAACTTAGGGGCTGCTCTGGGCCAGGCCGGTATAAATGCGCCAAGGGAGAACATTTGGGCATCATTCGATTTCTGATTTTGCAACGAAGACGTCGGCTCAAAGGCCCCCTGGAAAAGTAATCTCGAGTGCGGTTCGTCTGCGAAACCGGTAATAGTTCGATTCGCTGTGTGTGTTGTGTTGTTAGGAAAACTCGGAAAAACCGCGCTCATTTAGCATCGAGTAGAAATGGTGAGTTCGTTGGCTGAGGAAACAAGCCGCCGGTTTCATCTCAATTGTCTTGTAGCGCTGTTTTCTGCCTCTGGTGGCCCTGCTCTTGGCAGCGGGTGTCCACGCGGATGTCTCCCACCTGGACACAGATCTCCAGGAGGATGGCTACCATTACAAGCAGCCGTCGGTGCCTTTTCCGCCTCCGGGATCGGGAAATGGCATTGAGGATTCGGGCATAGGCCCAGGACCTTCTCCCTCGGCGCCGGCGCCGTCCTATGGACCCCCGCAGACGCGTCCTCCTCCTCCTCCTCCACCACAGCCGACTCCACCAGCTCCTCGTCCTTCCTATGGACCTCCTCAGACTCAGCCACCACGCCCTCCACCACAGCCAACTCCATCGGCTCCTGCTCCACCACCTCCATCCTATGGCCCTCCGCAGACGCCCCCACCACGTCCTCCACCGCAGCCAACTCCCACGGCTCCTTCTCCACCACCATCTTATGGACCGCCGCAGACACCACCACCTCGTCCCCCACCGCAGCCAACTCCTTCGGCTCCAGCTCCATCCTATGGACCTCCCCAACCTCAGCCACCGGCACCACAGCCACCATCGCCACAGCCTGGGCCTGAGTACCTGCCTCCGGATCAGCCAAAGCCACGTCCAACGCCATCGCGTCCTCAGCCGCCTCCACCACCACCACCTAGGCCCCAGACAACTCCAGGCTACGGACCACCACCGCCACCACCTCCGCCTAAGCCACAGCCTACTCCAGGATACGGCCCTCCTCCACCACCACCTCCACCAAGGCCCCAGCCCACTCCAGGATATGGACCACCACCAGGACCTGGACCCGCTCCGCCGGCACCACAGCCGCCAAGACCACAGCCGCCACGCCCTCAGCCACCACGGCCACAGCCAGGATCTGAGTACTTGCCGCCTCCTGGAGAGAATGAGGTCACCCCGTCTCAACCGCAGCCAACTGCACCAGTGCCGGAATACGGACCACCACAATCCTCACCGCCTGCACCTCCCGCTGCACCCACATACCAGCCACGCCCACCAGCACCACCAGCGCCTGCACCAGGACCTACTTATCAGCCACGCCCTCCAGCACCACCAGCGCCTGCACCAGGACCTACTTATCAGCCACGCCCCCCGAGTCCTCCTGCACCACCTGCACCAACATATCAGCCACAACCTCCTGCACCACCTGCACCTGCTCCAGGACCCACCTATCAGCCACGTCCTCCAGCACCACCGGCACCAACTCCGGAGTACGGACCACCACCCCCCACCAGTGGTGGCGATGAGGCGGGCTCCCTGGGACCCGATGGCTACAATTACAATAAGCCTGCCAAACCCTTTACCTTCTAAAAAAGTACTCAATACCACTGTCCTGTGAATCACCATTGGAGCCAGTTGCCCCGCCACTCAAATCTTTTTCCAAATAAAAACAAATTTCAAAAGCCAAAGTCAAAGCTGGATATGTCAATCACTCGGGGGATTCGCTGGTGGGTCAATGTTTCAGCTTTAAAAACGGCCTTCTGGGCCGTCAGGCAGATGGCCTAGTCGAAATACCAGTGGTTCAAGTGCAGTCCCCATGCACCACCCAGTGGTACAATGTGTGGTGGCCAGTTGGTAGGTCAAATCAATCAAAAACCTGGGGGCGCCATAAATCAGAGGCGGAAATTCCGAGAGCGTCAAGCAGCCGTGAACGTTCTCAGGCCGGCTTTGTTTGCAAAATCTATAAACCCATAACGACCATAAATATATATATATATATATATAGATTTAGGTAGATGTCGATGAGAGCCCATAATGATTGCAACTGGCATAGCCACAGACATTGCATCCATACATGGGGCACTCAAGGTGCCGGCGGAGCCAAAATAAATATGAGCGAGTCGATCAATGATCGATCTGAGCCGGCGATCCACCGATCGACGACTCAATTCCCACCGGCTGTCGTCGGTCGGTTAGTCAGTCGCCAGGTTCATCAGTCATTTAGTCAATATGCCAGTTGGCTTAGTCAATAAATTGAGTTAGCCGTGGCAACTTCATTAGGTTGCCCAAAAATAAAGATAAACAAGAAACAAAAACTGCAACTGCAACTGCAAGTGCGGTTGTGCAACGATTTTCCAATAGGGATTTTTTTCTTTTTTGTTTTCCGAGGGGGGGTTGCCGGCGAGTACTTTGCCACTAATTACATAAGCACCTACAAAACGGCCTTCAATTTCGCTGGACACGGGGGCGCCCTAAGCCTCACTCACCCAGCTCGATCTGAGCCATTTGATTAACGTCTTAACGAGCGGCTTGGGTGTGATTTATGTTGTCAGGCATCAGCCTTAGCATCAGATCTGCAGCTGCACTTAGACTTAACTTTTTGCGTGATTTATGATTACAGCACGGCACTTGAAAAGATTGGGCATGACAAGAGATTCGGCACGCATTGTTTGCCTTGCTTCGATAATTGCAGCAATCCAAATGGATCCAAATCCCAAACTAGGCCCCAAAAGAAGTTCATGCGAGTCACCTGGTGACCCTAGCTAATTTCTGCCACTCCGATGACGATTCTAATTCCCTCCGATTCCATCCGGATGTAAATTTCCCAAACAAGCAATTAATATTCAGATGCCTCCGTCAGGCGAACACGCAAATGTAAATGCGAGTATATAAATATTAAATCATTCTAAATATGAAAGCGGCAAAAATATATATTATTAATGCCTGAGGGCGAAATTCTTAACAGCCAGCTTCTTCATCGTTCATCTCAAATTTCCAATTAATTCTTCAAAAATTATTCCGACAGCGGCTAATCGAAAATATTAATGGACATATTATAATTATGACTTAATGGACATACAATAAAGTCATCAACTGATTTATGCCCGTGCCGTGGAGGTAAAGTCGAAGAAACAGCACCTGTTCTTCGCTTAGCGCCAAAAAATATTGCGCATACGCAACGTGGTCCGTTTTTGCGTTGCTTTACGTTGGCCCCTCATGTAAATCAATCACCAGCGAAATTGCCCTTGGCACAGTTTCCGTCGGTTTTTTTTTTTCTATTCTTCACCCGATTGCTGCTTTTTGCTGTCTTGGCTCATAACTGTTCAATTGTAAAACGGCAACGCACCCAAACGTCTTCAAACATTGCGTACAATGATTTGTGTAGACGGAACGAGTCAAGAAATATGAATCAAGCCGTCAGCAGTGCCCGAGTTCAGCTAGCAAAAACCAGCTATGAAAACCACTCACGCATGAAGCCAGCTCTCAGTTTGCACAATCATGCCTACATAGAAAATTATTTTCAGCCTTAAGTTCGACTTTAAAATTCTGTAATAAACTACCAAAGCCGAGCTTAATTTACTAAGGAATATATTGCCTACTTTTCAACTGGTTCTTATAATAAACTGAGCTTTATATAAGTTTATCTTGAGTCTTAAGCTTCCTAATTGATTAATCATAAGCTTTTTATTGGTGTTGATGGAGTCTTTTGCAGTCATTTTGTGAGTCAATTATAATCATAAATGCCTGCTAATTAAATATTAAAAATAACTTTACGACGATTTTATTTGAGGGACTTTGTTAAGGCTGCTTAATTGCTATTAATGATGGCTGAAGAATAGCTGAAGCCCTAGAAAAGTTTTTACACAAATATTAAAAACGTCTAGTAAAAAAGGAAAAATACTTTTCCTTGCAATATTAAGCCAATTTCTTGGAATGTTCGAAAGTCTACTACCTTACTGGCTATAGCACCTTTTCTATTTTAAAATTTATTTATTTAGAGCTAAGTGCTTATTCTCGTTTTTTTTTTAAAGTCTTATAACTAGTTATAAATCGAAGTTAACCCCAAACCTCGATTACCACAATGTCTTTCCTATTTTTAGCCGAATTAGCTATTTTCAAGATTTCAATTCATTCATTTAAATATCGGCAATCAGCATACACCTCGATTAGAAACTGATGTCTTAATCTACGGCTCAGCAAGCGAAATTCAGCGTAATCCATTTGTTTTAACAACTTCCTTATCCAATTGACCGATATTACCCACACGTTCCATCCCATTTAAAAACCACTGACCTACGTATGAAGTCTCATGCTTGTATCGCATTAACAGTAAATTAATCAATTGCTAATAGATGTTTAACAACTGTTAACCTTCCCGGCGAGCATTCAAGTGGTTGCGAATTAATCACGAATCCCACAGACTGCGGCGATTTATGATTAAACGCTGCGATTCTTGAGCGTGAACAAAATCGTTTAGCAGTCGAAAATTGGCAATTATTCGCTTGGCCGTTCCAGAAGAAGTCAGTTCATCATTCGGCTCGTGGCTAAAAAATATTGTATAAAAAATATTAAAATAAGAGATTGACTTAGCCTTTGTTAAGGATGATTGCCTGTGTAAGCTTGAGATTTCCAACAAACGCTGTGGGCGCCAGTGATTAGCATAATACCAAGGCACTGGCAACACATTTTGTGCGCTCTATTAAATTTTAATTATAAAACGAACAAAACGCCAACATTAATCAAAAGATGCAGAAAAGAGCGACAAGCTCGATGCGGTCTAGATCGATCAGATATGAAAATTCATTCATTCAGATGGTGTGGTGAAGATTTAAGCCCCAGAGGGCGGCTTTGTCACGCAAATTTGGTTTATGCCGCTTCTGAATGTTCAACCAAAAAAGTCTCGTCGTCTTGGCGACTTGGCCAGCGTGAAGCAATTAACGGCAAAAATATATGTGTAGTCTGGGCCATTCAGTCATGTGGGTCGTTGTCTTGAGCACTGACAGCACTTGTCAAACCAATCCATAATGGATGTCAAAACAGCAGCAACATCGCTGGCCACAATGGATCTCCAAAGGCTGGCTAAGAAATGCAAATGCAGAGTCAACAAAGATAAAAACCGAATCCGATTGAAAAGGCAAAACGACTCATAGCAGTTAATCCACTGCTTACAATCTCTTTACAAATTTCAACCTTGGCCTTACACACACAAAGCGCAGCAAACGGCATCCGATTTGAAACAATGTCATAGCAGTTAGTCAAATCATCAAAAACACAAGACACATCCATATGCCTTTTGTGTCTGATGGATACAGATGGCCAGATGATCCGTTGACTCACAACAGATACAGATGCCAGAACTTTACACAACTCGGCAGACAGAGCGGCGGCCAAAAAGAACCTCCATCATCATCATCATCATCCACGCCATGTGCCGCATGGAGATAATCATTCGAAACCGAAAAAAAAGAACCCCAAAACGGGTTCTTCTAATAGCCATTAAGCTATCGTCTCACTCTCAAATGCGACCATAATAATCAGCATTTGCATTTGTGCAAATTGGATAGAATGGCTTAAACTTATAGTTATAAACATTTAAATCGAGCACCTCTCTTTGGGCTTTTGCCGAGCTAGAACTGGTTGCTGGACTTCGTGTCAGGGTGGGTTTGTCACAGAACTAGATCGGCATGAATGAAATCAATCGCATCGATCGCTTTGATCTATCACATTAGCCTTTTTTAAGCTTAGTGCCGGTTTTATTGGGTGCAATTACTCAGAATTCAAGTTCACTGCCAGCCGATTACAGCACAATCCCAGGGTATTCTTGGGTATGCTCATTGGGGAAGTGTATAAAACTCCATAAATGTCTGTTTTATGTTAGATTTTTGCTTATCTGGATTGCCATATTTACGCTCTACTAATGAAACTTTGAATCTGACCTTAATTCTTGAGTTATAGCCAACCAGTTTCGAATGCAGACCAAATTTAATGCCTATTAGCATATATTGGGTTATATTTGTTTTGATAAATCAAACCCAGTTCATTCTCATATTGTGTTTGAATTAATTGTTCTTTAACTAACTGATAAATAATAATTGTATTTTAATAATACCAATAGTTCATGTTAACGAATATATTAGACAAAAAAGGTATTCATAATAGTTCGAGTATGTACCAAAATTGAAAATTTGGTGACAATTAGTCAATTTAATTATACAAATTAGCCACTACGCTTGCATGAGCTTCAAAGTTCAAAATGATAGTTCACATGTCTGAGTTTGCGGCACGAGCCGGCCAAAAAGGTGCCAAAGTGGCTAAATTGGTAAGGTTCACAGCCACCGAAGTCGAGATATCGCTGATGCTTTTTGCCCCTCCGGCGGCATCGATTTCATTGTTTGCTGTTGTTGCGAAACAAATTATAGGGGGATATAATAAAAAACTTATTATTAAGTTAAACAATGATTAGATGAAGCTCTTTGTGGCCATTCTCATTCTCAAATCGCTTTTCGATTCTCGTGACCATTTGGCTTTTATTTTATGTCGATTCTGACTAATTTCAATAATTAATTAATGCTTCCCATTAAATGTTAACGTTCTTCTTCGGCGGCTTTCACTGTGCGCGTGTCCCAGACCGTCAGTCTACGAGTGGCAATCGATTGGAACCAGAATTATCTACGGAGAATCTACCCTGGCCGGGTAAACATTAAACAAGTCGAAACACCTGCAAAACAGGCAACTTGTTTGCCATTCCAGAGAGTTCTTCGTTTTTGGAATCAAAGACAGACTAACTGTAGGTCAAGTGACTGATCGACGTTAATTGGTAGAAAACATTTGTTCACTCAAATGCAGAGGCGGAAACGAGACTAAGCATTAGCATTTATGGGCTATTTTAAGACAATTTATTGAGGCGGTTATAAATCTTTCAAGTACCCCAAATATTTTGAGGTGGTGCAATAAATATTTCTGGGCCTAGATCATCATTACTACCCTACGAAGAGGTAACTCAACTTTGTGGATCTCTGTGTATTACGTTTGTATATATATTTCTTGACAAGAGTATGCCAATGTTTTCAATTGACTTTTCAGCATGATATATTTGCCATGCTTCAGTTGTTGTTTGTTATAATTTTTTGCGTAAAATATTGAATATTCATATTGCCTCTGGTAGACGTCGTGGTGAATGTGCGGAAGCTTTGTTAAATAAAGAATTCCACATACTATTTACGAAGCATTGTGTCTAGAATCGTGATAAAATAAAAACACGGGAAAGGTAGAATGGCTTGAGAATCTTCGTTTCGACAAGGTCAAATTAAAATTGTATTACAGCGCCACACAATGTCTTCTGTTTTAAACTAGCTCTTTTTACTAAGAAAGATGTCAAGACATAAACGAGCCGTTAAAAATGTTTTATTTTCTGTTTATTCACACGCGCATATTCAAATGCTAAACACAACTGGTGACCAGAAAACGAGGCGTGTCTTACCGCAAACAAAATCTCTTGGTAGCAACTGCGGCTATAAAAGACATATTCAAAAAGCACGGGCTGATTTTGGAATCCTTATCAGGTGACTAAAATCGCTGTAAACACACCCAGCCAGAAATCGAACGCCTATGAAATCTGTGTTTCTTTAACCCCGGTCGCACAACAGGTCGCATGCTTGATATGTATGAACGTTTAGAGCAAAACAAAACGAATGTGGAGAGGCACGTGAAATTGACTGGATTCTGGCTATAGGCAGGCATAGGGTAATAAATTTCAAAAATCTTCGATTACCGGCATTTAGCCAAAAAAACTCCTATGGCGGCTCATGGCTTTTGATTCACTTGGCGCGATATCTGGTTCCTGTATGCAAATTGGGCAAAAGTAGTCACCTTGTTTCCGTACACACAAGACACGATGATGGAAAGATCAAAAACATATTTTAAGGGGATATTTATTTTATATTGGCATTAACATAAATAAGAGTCAAGAGTCCGTTAATATAAATGTTATCACGAAGCAGACAGCTGCACTATATCGAAATCGATCGTTTGCCGCATAAATCTGCCCCGCCCTTGTCATTGATTTACGAATCTATTGACTTATAACCGTAGGTAGAACGATGCTTTTTAGACGCAAATGACACATTTTGCAAGTCAAATCGCTGACTCAATAGACAATGGCCGCAAATGGCATAAGCAGCCAATAATGAATGTTTCGCGGGAGATCAAATTTATGAATTTGAAACCTAAGATGCCAGCGGACCAAAGCATTATTAATTACATTTTAAATTTCCTAATAACCGTAAAAACACACGATAAATTGTTGCTTGGTGTTTATTATTTTGGGTAGATTATGAAAAATGCTGCATAAAACTTGTATGTTTCATCTTTGGCCGTTGACAAATATTCCATCAATCAATGCAAGTGAAAGGCAGCAAAAATGATGTCACATGATGGGGTCAGAACCATTTTAAAGTGGGCTTATAGCCATAGTTATATTCATGGTAACATCTTTACAAAGCCCGTTGGTATCTGAGTCGAAAATGGTTTAACAATTTCCTGTGTTAGAGCCACTTAATCTTTTCAGGACGGCCTTGATATCAAACAAATCATTTTTATTGGCACTGCATCTATGGCTCAAGTGGCTTCATTCACTTGACGGTGGCAGGTGAATGTATTTCCCCACACACACGCATGAGAAACGGAAATGATGTATGACCAAAAGCCGTTAAATTTGCTTATTGTTGCCACTAAGGTCAAGTGAAGATACAAACAATCATGCCAGCAGTCAATCCAATGAATGAAAGAGGGGGCTACCAGGTCGGCAGGCAGATGGGCAAGCAATCTACAAATTGACATGGTAAAGTCAAGTTTTGCCTTATTGAAAACATAATCAGTACGTTTTGTATCCAAGCTTGGGCTATCAGTTCGATGACTAATCTTTCCCTTGGATAAACTCTGGCATGATTTTAGCATACTGGAATAGAGCCACTTCAATATGAAAATATTATTCTAACAAAATATTATGCAAATTATTTCAAGCAGGAGACAAAATGAAAGACTTAGGAAACAAACTTTAATTGAGGCACGCGCTGTGGAGAGACAAACGGCGTTAAAATCAGAGTACATACACTGATACAAATTAAGTTAAGAAAATTGTATTTGATTTAAATGAAAATTGTATTTCCTCTTCTCGAACATTAGTTAAAAATTAACTGTGTGAAAAAATTCGTATTGGCTATTTTCAAAACAAAAAACTTAGGCAACGAACATAGTCAAGAATCGCTCCATTTTTTAAATCAGCTGTTTTTAACATTTACTTCACCACATTTTCAACAGTGTAGATCTCTGATATTGTGGGCCTTTTTATTTGTGCGTCATGACTCGTGACGACATTTAAGTGATTGTCCGAAGGGTCCCGGCAGCACCTCACAGCCCGTCGGCATCTCCAGCATCCTCTTCTAGTCGCCGATTCTTCTCAATTCGATTCGTTTCATTTAATTTAAATTTTGATTTGAATTGCCTCTGCTGCCGTTGTTGCTTTTGGTGCTGAACGGTGCCGCTTCTGCTGTTAAGATTTTGTTTTTGCCTTATTTATAACGCGCTGTGCGGTTTGTGTCTCATCGGGTTTTGGTTTTTGGCGGTCGCCGTCGCTCTGCCCAGACTCTCTTAGACCCACGTAGCGAACTGAACCGAACCGGACGGACTGAACGGGCGATATAGTATAAATTTCATACCCACTGACCAGCTCATCATCATTTGTGCTTTGAACTTCTTAAGTGTAAATTGCTCGTTCGCTTCTGCTCGAGAAAATTTCGTGAAACGCCAAAACCTAAACCAACAAAAATGGTATGTGATCCTTGCAACAAGGACAACGAATCGTAGTGATATGCTGCTGTTTCAACCAGGATAAAACCGCAAAAACAAAAGACCAAGTGAAACGTGATATAGAACTACTCAAATCAGAAACCCAAAAATAACTCTCACCACAAGTGCCAACCAACCCGGACTCAAGTGCTCTAAACGACTTCATCAACGCGCTGTCCCGTTTCGAGTGCTCCTCGGGACTTGATTCACTTCACACCCGTGCCGGAGCCACGCACATAATTATGCTTCAGAATGTTCTTAAAATAACAATCTCACACATTGGCAGATTTTTCAATTTCTGTTAATTTGTACATATCAGATTTTGACTTAATCTGACCTCATTCATATGGGATGTTAATATTAAAAAGTGACGTTAGTCAAATTGTTATTTTCTTAAAACAAATTTAGATGGATGGGCAAGTCTTAGACTTATTGCAGTCAAGGATATAGTCATTCAAGCAAAGAACTAGGTAGCAGAATTAATGGTAAATATTCTTCTCTTTTTTTTGCAGAAATTCTTTTTGCTATTGGCTTTAGCCCTTGTGGGCATTGCTGCTGGAGCTCAGCTGCCTGACTCCGCCACCCAGGGACCCAATCCTCAGGATATTGCCACTCCGGAGCCGGAGTACATTGATATCGACGAACCTGCACCGGTGGCTGCCGCCCCTGCTCCTCGTCCTGTGGCCGCTGCTCCCCGTCCCGTCTTCGCCGCCCCCGCTCCCCTCGCTCGACCAGTTGCTCGTCCAGTGGCTCGCCCCGTGGTTGTGGCCCAATCCTTCGTCCAGCAGCCCGTGCAGCAGCAGATTGTCCAGAGGGCTCAATACGTGGCGCCGGTGGCTCAGCAGGTGGTGTTGCCGCAGCAGCAGCTGGTGGGTCACACCTACAACAGCAGGGCTGGATACCAGTACCGCCGTCCAGTCTATGTAAGACGTTTCTATCGCCTGCGCCGCTACTAAGAGGACGCAGCTAGCTCTTAACTATATTTAATATGTGCTCGACAACCCCAGTAATTCCTCCTATTTTGTCGTTTCTCTTCCTTCTCCTCCACTCCTCACCTGCCTGAATCAACTCTCTACGCACCAATCTTCAACTCAAAAACCAATCAAAATCAAAACCCAAACCGAATCAAGCATTAACAATTACCTAAATCAACACACACATTACCACGCACTGATCCACACTATCAAACTGTCCAACTATCAAAATATCGTATTATAACTATCCTAATCCTAGAACGAAACCATCAAAGAAACGACCAACAAGAACAAGCCAAGATCAAAAGCATAAAGAGCGAAGTACAAAGAGACAAATGATGTTCTAAAGACAAAGATCGAAAAACGAAGTATTCAGTTATTGTTGAATTGCCCAGTAAAGTACGAATAAATAAACGTAAATTATTTGTAAAAATGATAAACAAATTTTTGGTTCAACTATTTCATTCATCTGCCAAGGCCAATCAAACTGGTCGGAAAAAACGGGGGAAGAGTATCAGGTTTTAATTATATTATTCACAGCTCATCAAGGCACAATAAAGTGTGTCGAAATTGTACAAAGATTCGTTCTCGATTTGATGAGTACCCCCCATCGGCATCATCGTTGTTGGTTCCTCATTAATCATGGAATGCCATGAGGAAAATGTACTTGCCATCTAATATGGACATTTGCATACGGAAGCTGCGTATCTGAGCACTTTGGGGTCGACTTATTACCAAGTGGCTGGGAAACAATTTCTGTGTTGCGTGGTGTTGGCACTCATTAAGACTACACTGGGCTTAAGTGGTGCGGCTTATTCGGCTAATTAGGGAGAATTATTTATGCAGCTTCTTGCACGACTCTTGACGGGTCGTAAACCGAAACTAGCCGCAGCTTAAACAAATAGAAATACATAAATCTACTAGATTACTTTCAAAATACATTAAATTTAACCGGTTTAAGCATCTTCTGAACCTGCCAAGTTGTCCCAAAAATACACTCAAACGACCACTGGCCACATAGTCAAATCAGAAGTGTAAACAATCCGATTTAAAAGCCATAGTCTGTCCGGGTGGTCAGCTTTTGAGACAATGTACTATTGATTGATGGATTGATTGTCAATTTGATTGCCTTGCCTCAGCTTCTATTCAGGGGCATTAACAGTCACTTTTGTCAGTGAACTATGACAAACTGGGTCTTGATCCATCCATTCCATTCCACTTCACTCCACTCAACTCCTTTGTATGCCAGTGGTGACAGGCGGGAAATTCATCATCGAAGGCGCTTCCGTCTTGGCTGGGATTTCTATTTATTCCCTGGGTCAATATGGCAATTATAAATCGTTATGGCCTAATGACTGGCTGTTGATTACACGGACTTACACACCCATATTGCAACTTGATTTTGCGATAGTCATTTGTACCCGGACCTTGCTCACTATATTTTTAATTTATAGATACATTGAAGTACTTTCTTTCACAACGATTATAATTCAATGTCTTGTGTATTTGATTGGTTAAAGGATTTTCTTCTCAAAAGTGTTAAAAATCAAAACTGTTATACTCTCATGTTTAAATGCATACAATGAGGCAGCACTACAAACTAAGTTGCGTTTAGATACTTTGCCCAAAAATAGGCTACATTAATCAAGTAGAGTAGTAAACAAAATTCAAACAAATTCATTTTGCTGAAACCATAATGTATTAGCCCAACATATCCTGTATATATTAATATGAAATTTTATATGTACATACGTCTTAATAACTAATAACAATTAATTTTTATTTTGAAACCAAAAGTTTTCGGCTGTTTAAAAGAAGTCAGTGCACTTAATACATACCGCTTGAATAAAGGCAAATTACTTTTATTAATGATTTTGTAATCTGAATATCGTGTAGGTCAGTTTTAATAACCATTTTAAATTACATTTGATTTATCATTTTCTGTTCGTGTTAATGGACTTATTTATATGTTATTTATTTGTTAATTGACTGCTCGAACAAGATTGCCAGCATTATATTTATCATACGCACAGTATGCACATGCAAACCCGAAATATTAATGTAGTTATGATCCACGTCTAGGTCTAGAATGATCCGATATAAGCTAACTTCCAATTAGCATTTTGTCTATAATGCATCAGCAAAATGATCGTGCCAAAAAATAAGGAAACAAATAGTTGGTTTCATTAGTGGCGAATAAGAAACAGGCTAGACCGCCTGGTCGAGTGGGGTCATCAGTTTTTCGGTTTTGCTTTCTAAATTCAATGATTTGACAGATAATTTATGGGCCATGTTTATTTAAACGGCGCTACTAAGAGCAACAACCGTAGATAAAACTCTTAAGTAAATCATTGTTGGGCGTTCAACCAAAGATAAACGTAATAATCTAATTAATTTGCATTTGCTGACAGAAAGAAGCGGGTGGCTATAAGGGAGAACGGGTTCCCAGCCATTAGATCATGAAGTTCATTTGCATAAGAGCAATTCATTTTGTCAACAAACATTCCACGAGCATCTTCTCCATTGATGGCAGCACCGAAAAAAATGTTTAACTTCCTGATCGCATTAATTTCACTTTCGCATCATTGTGGGCGGATTAAAAAAAATGAAATAATTCCAATGGTCGGGGGCGTATCTTCACACCTCTTAAACAATGCCAGCGATTGTCTCGCGCAATTAAGGTGGTATCATAAATTATAAGAATGTCGTTTATTGAAGCTCAGCCACAATTCGACCCATAAAACTAGAGCTTATCGCCGTTATGGCTGCTAAGTTCAATTACTCAAAGCTGGGTTTTGTTTGGGGTGTCAATAAATCAAGCCGGAATTGGCCATAGAGTATTACTCAGTGTAGTTCCCAAAATAACCACAACTGGATTGTCCATGAATGAAACTGTTCTGCCTCGGTCGTAGATATATTTTTAGCACTCCCGAGGCAATTATGCTGTCTATATCGTGGCACTTGAGCCGAGTTCGTGGTTTTGGCCTCTCTTGCGATAGGATTTTCCCTCCTCGAGTTCAAGATCAGAACAGGATATACATATAACACGCTTGGGAAAATACTTTTTCGCAGTGCTAAGCTTTATTTCGTTTTTAGTGCAGGCTGAGCTAGGTAAACAATAAATAACTACAGGTAAATACACGTCACACTCAAAGACAACAAATAAAAAATGGCTGAGGATGATGGCTATTTAGAAGAGAAACGGCTGAGCTGGCGGATCGTAGTGGTATCCATCGTCATGGGACTCCACGATCTCCTGGGGTGGCAGATAGGTGTTTACGGGTTCCTCCAGAGGAGCGGCGTAAGATGGGATCGGGATCTTGAAGGTGGGCACCACAGCTGGTGCGACGTAACGGGGCTGCTCCACCACAGGTGCAGGTGGCAGATAAGCGGGCTTGGGTGGGTTGACCTTGACAACCGGTGGTGGAGGTGGCACATAGGCAGGCTTGGGTGGGTTGACCTTGACAACCGGTGGTGGAGGAGGCAGATAGGCGGGCTTGGGTGGGTTGACCTTGACAACCGGTGGTGGAGGAGGCAGATAGGCGGGCTTGGGTGGGTTGACCTTGACAACCGGTGGTGGAGGAGGCAGATAGGCGGGCTTGGGGGTCCTGACAACCGGGATCTCAGGTTTCACGGTCGCTGGTGGCAAGTAAACTGGAGGAGGCAGGGTCACAGGAGCCACACGAACGGTCACTGGTTCAGGGGGCAGATAAGCCGGAGCCGGAGTGGGCAGTTCAAAGGGGATGCTCGGTGGGTCATAGTTGTAGCCAGGATGATCGTGGTGATCATGGTGATCAAGACCGAACAAATGCGAGACATCAGCGGCTACCAGAGCCAAGCTGCAAACAGCTAGGATAAGGACTTTCTGAAATATACAATAAAATCAATTTAAGACGCTGAGCTATTATCCTTGGAGAGTAAGCACAAACCATTTTTCTGGTGGAACGTTCTTGGTGCGACGACGGCCTCTACCAAAGTGATACAGTTTCCGGCAAGTGCTTCTTTATTTATACAGTTAGAGAACCTGAACCTGAATCAGTGGTCGCTATAAAGCGATCGCGTCACGTTATTACCTCTGGCCAACGCCGACGCCGCGAGAGACGATCTGGCTGCGATCCGTCTATATCCAAATGGCCCGGTTGTCAGCTAAGCGGCGTTTAGGGGTCTCGCCCCTTTGGCAGCCGGTATTGGGAATTGGCATTCAATTTTTATTAAATCTCTTAATTCGAAGTCATCTCGTTGCGTTGGCTTTTGTTTTTTGGCCCGGCCAGGGAGCTCTTTATGGCTGGGAGCCATAAACGTGTTGGGTTTTACGATCACCGCTGCGTTTGCCAAGTATTTAAAATAGTTTTTGGTTAGGCAATTATCGGGATAAATAGTTAATCGTACTTTTGGAGTTGTTAGACTATTTACTTCGTATGCTCTCTTATGTCTTAGTCATCATTGACTACCAAATACCTAAGAAATAAATAACATTATTGATAACTCACTATCAGGTTTGAAATAAACTTATGAATGATAAATGAAGTGTACCATCCGATTAATGTAATGCTTAAAAATTTAAACTTTAACCCTTTTTAAAAGAGCATACTGAATTCGTTAGGGGTTTAATTATTTAATTCAGTCCAATCTTTTCAAGGCACCTTTGAAAGACTTGCCCCATCTCTGGGCAACATTGAAAGAGGTCAACTGTCGCCCCATTGCCGATGGCTGCAAGTGGCGATTAGCGATTTCGGTTCGGTTTGAACCTTTCTGTAACCGACACCGATCAATCCCTATATATATTCAAACCAAAACTAACATCATTTTTCATCCAAAAAGACAGTAATTATAGACACTGCAGGTGATGATCGAGCTGAACTAAAGCTAAAACCGAAGCCGTTTGGCTATTTCGGTTGATTGGCCGCAATTAGATTTGGGGGTCAGATTGAAATCCACATGGATCCCTTGGGGGCTGGGTGACAGCAATTTGGGTTCGATATTTTTGACCTTGAGGATGGGGAAAGAGTGCGAGTGGTGTAATAGTGACTACTCCATTTTTTGTTGTTGTTTAAAATGCTTTTAATTTGTACAGCTTAAAACTAGATGCAGTGCTTGTGGTTTTTTTTTCGGTGGTTGATTATCCTAGTGCCTGAAACGGCGAAGTGGAGGCTTGTAGTGGTAACCAGGCTCGGCGTCGTGGATTGGACTTGGGGCAGGACCCAAGGGCAGTGCGTAGGATGGAATCGGGATGTGGAAATCTACCTCCGGCTGGGGTGGCAGATATTTTGGTTCGGGCTTAGGAGGCAGATACTTCTCGACGGGCTCGGAAGGTGGCAGGTACTTAGTCTCCGGCTCGGCAGGAGGAAGGTACAGCTTCTTGGGAGCCACTGGTGGGGGTGGAGGTGGTGGTGGCAGACTGGGTGCAACCTTGGGTGGCAGATACCTTGCCACTGGAGCAGGTGGCAGGTACTTCACCTCAGGCGTCGGAGGAGGAAGATACTTGGACTCTGGTGGACTGGGAGGCAGATAGGTGGGCTTGGGCGCCACAACTGGAGGTGGTGGTGGAGGAGGCAGGCTGGGAGCGACCTTGGGTGGCAGATACTTAGCCACCGGTTCGGGGGGCAGGTACTTCACTTCGGGCTTTGAGGGAGGCAGATAAGTTGCCTTCGGCGGTGGAGGTGGTGGCGGTGGCAGGGAAACCTTGGGAGGCAGGTACTTCTGGCGAGGTTTCTCTGGAGGTCCATAGCTATATCCGCTAGGGATATCGAACTTGGCCTCTTGATGATGATGATGGTGGTGATCCGGCTGATAGTGCAGATCAATGTGCAGATCATGATGATCATGTGACGAGGGAGAATGGTGGTGGGAATGGACATCATAGTGGTGGTGATCATGATCGTGATCGTGATCATGGTGGTGATGGTGATCATGACCGTGATCGTGGTAACCTCCTCCGTACAGGTGGGATACGTCTGCCAGAGTGCAGACGGCAAAGCCTGCCAGAGCCACAAGGATCAGCATGGGTTTCTGTAAAATAACCATCTGTTAGGTCATCTTTGTTAGGGAATATGCCGCTACTGTTTACCATTTCCTTCAAGAGATAATCCACCGATCGAGATGATGTTGCTGCCGTTTGATGACAGCAGGTAGTAATGTCAATAACGTCGATGGTCACCGCTTTTATACAAAGATCGCGGCTTCCTCGGCCGGCTGGCTCTTTGGTTTTCTTCACACTTTTCTTAGTTTTCATGAACTTGAGGTCGGCCAATTATCGGCGTGTGTTATCTCCCTCTACCCCAAAACAATTAATGCGATTTCGACCAAATTAGCTCTGCACAACAAAGCAGCTCATGAATATGCAGCGGATGCGACGAAATCCCAGACAATTGACGGTGATTGACTCGGCCATCTGCACCACTTTTGCCCCATCCCAATAAATATTGGGGAGATACCGATGCTAATGGGGTTAACAAAACAGCGTTTATTGAGATGGCTTTAACCTTATATAAACCTAAGTCTAGTGGAACGATTCAAAACAAAACTAATCCGGGGAAATCTTCCATGTTCAGTTCGATGGCGATTTTGCTCAGAAGGTGAACTCTTGGGCGGGCACATCGTAGTGGTAACCCGGTTCCGGTTGTGGTGGTGGGGGTGGTAGGTACGTGGGCACCGGTGTGGGTGCAGGTGTCGTAGTGGTTGTAGTGGTGGTGGTGGTAGTGGTACGCGGTGGTGGTGGTGGGGGAGGAAGGTAGGTGGGAGCAGGAGTGGGAGCGGGAGTGGTTGTCGTGGTAGTGGTAGTGGGTGGTGGGGGAGGCAGGTAGGTAGGAGCGGGAGTAGGAGCAGGAGTGGTTGTGGTGGTGGTAGTAGTTGTGGTTGTGGGCGGAGGAGGAGGTAGGTAAGTGGGCACTGGTTTGGGTGGCAGATAAGTCGGTGGTGGTGGCGGTGGTGGCTCCGTCGTCGTGGTAATCACAAATGGTATCTCCGGCTTGGGGTAGTCATAGCCATAGCCATGCTCATGATGCTCCTCCAGGAGTTCCAGCGGCAAATGCGAAACATCTCCGGCTGCGAAAGCCAGCAGGCAGGTGGCCAAAATGAATAGCTTCTGAAATAGGTAAGAAATCGTTAAATTCAGATTGCTTCGCAGATCTACAACTGACCACACTCACCATCTCCCTTATGATATGTCTGACACCTTGAGCTCTTAAACCACAAATGATTGAGCGTTTGCATCCACGTCGGTTTATTTATAGTCAAAATTCTAAAACAGATCGATACTGTCCATGGCGCTCTAGAGGCCAATTATTATCATTTAAATCGATATAACACCGCTAGCCCCACGGCATTCTTTGTATCGGTAAATGTATCTGTATCTGTAGCGCTCTCCGCAGCCATGTTTATATGAATGATTAGCGCCACAATAGTGCTCCGAAGTTGACAGAGGAGCAGCGTCAACATCGCCAACATTGTTTTCGGAACCATTATGCCTACATGGGGACCTACTGAGCCGTTTTTCATCAACGTCGTCACTTGGGTTTTCATTGTTACGATGTTAAAGGTAAGACCAAACTTCCGACGGAACCTAGGGCACAAAAGCTTAACACACAGAGAAATAGTAATAGATTCAACAAAATTCTGATATTTTGAATCTATTTTAAATAAATAATCAGCGAATACTTGCATTCTGAAAGGGGTTGCTCCAGAAAAATGTATAAATAGATAATACATATTTTAAATGTTAATTCATGGTACATTCATACATAAAAGGCACATGCACTTAATGTTATTTAATTTAAGCTAGTTAAGCTAGATTTTCTCTCAGTGCACCTGAAGAGGTAGTTCCGTCGCTGGAAGCGTTGTAAGCGTGCTCTGCTGCCTGTCATAAATCATTTAGACTTCATTTATAATAATTATGGCTCGCGCTGCCTTTTGCAACTCAAGAAGTTTGAGTGGTCAGAGTTTCATGGACAGATGGACAATGAAGCTGTCTGCTGGACATGATCTTGCGGAAGCAATTCAGTTACAGATCAGTCGAGTTGTAGAGCAGAGGCGGAGAAGATGGTAAGGAGCTTAACGGCCACGGAGAACAAGGAAAATGAAGACTATTTTCAAACTAAAATTTTATTTTAATGGTGGTAGTCAGAAGATATTAAAATACTTTTAGAAGTAGACCTACATTTATTGTGAATGAAATTATGAACAAGTCTTGAAATATTTAATTTTATTCTTAAGGAATACTATAATATTATTGTTTGAACAATTTAGACACGGTGTTTACATAACTATAAAACTATTTTAGATAATGTCTGGGTTATTGAGAACTCTCCATTGATTGGAGACCAGCCGCATTAAGTCGCCTAATTAGTTGGATTAGCGTCTTCGATTGTATAAACAAACAGACGATACTGGTCCAGGTTCAACTATCACTTTTATTTGACCGCATGCCAAAAAATTCATGGGTTGTTGAACTGCCCAGTAGAGATCGAACTGATGGATTGTTAAGTGCCGGAATCGGATGGCGTGTGCTGAACCATCCTCGTTTCTGCTCGCCTTTGGCCAAAATGCGAGTAATTTATGCCGATTATGAAATTAATTGTCGTTTTTTATGGGCATTCATCTCAGCGCTGGCTAGGCCTCAGCTATTTTGATCTATCGCAAATCTCTGCGAATTTTGTGATTCCTCAACCGGTTTGGATTAGAAATATTTGGTCGAGCAGAGACATTTTCTGCTTCGCTTTTCATGAATTCACCACTCTAAGCTGTGAATCTCATTCTGAGCCACGTCCAAGGCAATGAGTGCTTGGAATAAGCCCTGTCCAAGGGCCTGAATTGTGAAAGGAACGCAGCTAGATCTCGATTTGATTTTATTGTTTATTATCTTTACGAAACTTTGGTACAAATTGGAATTACTAAGGGTGGTATTTAGCTCTTGAAGCGCCGACTGGGCACCTGGTATTTGTATCCATGGATTTTCTTGGAGGCAGTTGTGCCGGCTGCTGCTGGTTCTACTGGTTCTGCTGGTTCCTCCAGATCTTCAGCCTGGCCAAGTTCGGCATCGGAGGGAGCCACGGGGATGGCATCCTGGGGGAATTCCTCGCCCGTGGGAAACTCGTTGTTCACCTCCAGCTCCAGTTCCGTGACTTTGGGCACATCGTAAACAAATCCATTGCCAGATCTCACCAACTGGGAGACATCAGCTTGGGTGGCCAGACAAATTGCCATAAGTATGAAACTGAATACCAAAAGGCGCTATAAAGAAAATATATAAAATAGTTTTTAAAAACTGTACTTAAAGTTCTTGCGAGCTAAGCTAGAAGTGTATATTCTCTTTATATGAGAACTAGATTTCTTAAATCTAAATAGTAGTAAATTATGATAATCTTCTGATGATGCATTCAATAGAATATTGGAAAAAATCAAGTTTTGATTGAATTATTAACAAAAAACTTTAAATAGTCGATATTTGATGGAAGTGCAAATTTGATGAACAATTATCTTAAGCTTATGTTAAGCACGGAACTTGTTCTTCTTTTTTTAAAGTTAAATGTGAAGTGTTAAAGCTCCAATTGCAGTAATTTTGAGATAAAAACTGATTGACTCGCTGTTTGGGTGGTCTTAAAATCCGTATTAGTGGTGGTTACAAGCTACTAAAGATGATGGCTTACCATGATGTTAGATGATCTTTAGCTGGGTATAACTTGGAAGGGAAACCTTTAAGAATGCCGTAATAGTTGTCGCTGCCAACGGAGCGTTGCTCAAGCGAATGCAGGCGCCGGCGATCGAGCCCAAACTATTTATACTTCTATATGTTCGCCACATTTGCCTCATTTTATTAATTGCGCCAAGCCGATCGTGATGACTGTGCTGAAGCCAAAACATAAACCGAACCAGTGGAACAGTGAGCGGCCCTAGATAAACAAACAAACGAATCGATGTCTTGGGCCAAATGGCGGTGCTACCGCTGCCGTTCGGGCACTCCACTCAAAATGCTACAACATCTCCATCTCCAACCACATCGCCATTGCCAAGGCTAAGACTTGTTTTGTGGGGTCAAGTGTCAGTGCGTTGCTTTTGTCTCTGGCGCATTTGTTTGTCGATTTGTATACGAACTAATGATTCTGACAGATCAGTGTTTGCTCCCATCCACGTGATCTGAGTGGCTCCTCACGTCTTGTATTCAATTATGCAGCCCTGCCCGGTGGATTATATGTATAAAGCGCATAAATGCGTCGCTTCAACACGTTTCCGTTTCATTGGATTTTACGGCTGCAAAACTGCCGCCGCCGATCGCACAATTTATCCACGCCAACTTGACATTTTGATTATAGTATAGCATCGCCTTTCAGTGGACGTTGGAAGATTGATTGCACTAGCCATTCGGCCATTGATTAGATTGTTTTATGTCTAGGCGGAAATTGCACCTGCTGTTAAGTGCCAACGGGATCTGAATGGAGAGACACACCCACTTCTTGGTTACCTAAAGAAAGCAAACAATGACATTTTAATAACTGGAACAAGTAACAGATAACAACGTTATAATACAATTTATTGAATTTGTTTGTAAATTCAAAGTCAAATTTTATAAATATATTTATTAGGTGAATTAAATTTTTACTTCTTATTAGGTCCGTGTCAATGAACTAACGTACATGTGTAAATTTCACATAAATATATAAATATAAATAAAAGCGTTAAACAATTTATTTCAATAAAGTGTTTCTTCTGTTAAAAGAGAAACTGCTTCTGTTAGCGAAGTAATGCTTTTAGAAAACGAAGCATACTTTTCGGGCTTAGTGACTAACATTAAAACTCATAGTATAGCAAAAGGCATATGTAATATAAAAGACATATGTGTGAGCCTTGCAGAAGCATTTAAAAGTTAGTCAAGATTTACCTTCCCAAAAATCATAAGGTACTAAATTATACTTTTGAAATAAATTTATACGATTCCTTTTTTTGGCTTTTAAATAGACA
Organism: Drosophila simulans; assembly: GCF_016746395.2. NCBI lineage: Eukaryota > Metazoa > Arthropoda > Insecta > Diptera > Drosophilidae > Drosophila > Drosophila simulans. The sequence continues at coordinate 4,399,272 of NC_052522.2, forward strand.
GCTACTTGATTAAATTTTAAATACTATAAGACAATTGAGTTGAATTACGATTTCCAAGCTTTGTGTTGTCTTGCTATATTCCCCACTATCAAAAGACAGTTAATTAAAATCGAATGACTTTTATTTTTACGGTTATATCAAGTGGACTCGGCTTTCCTGCGATAGGGAAAGGCTAAGCCACTCATTCACAATTCGTTCAAAAATATGGCTAATACTTAATCTGTGTATTTACAACGAGCTTCGAGAGCCTAGAAGTTGAACGCGGGCTGGGGGTCGTTGGGGTAGCTGTATCCCTTCTGGACGGGGGGCAGGTACTCGACCTTGGGGGTCACGTACACCTTCTTGGTCGGTGGTGGTGGTGGGGGTGGGGTGTAGACAACTACCTTCTTGGTTGGGGGAGGGATGTACACTGGTGGTGGTGGTGGAGGTGGGGTGTACACAACAACCTTCTTGGTGGGTGGTGGCACGTAGACTGGGGGAGCGACGTACACCTTCTTCGTGGGTGGGGGTGGCAGGTACTCAACCTTCGGTGGGGCAGGAGCGGACACCTCGAATTTCACGGAGGGCTGGCCGTAGTGGTAGCCATCGTCCTTCAGGATGCCAGTTGGGGGTGGGGTGTACACGACCTTCTTCGGTGGTGGTGGTGGGGGTGGGGTATAGACGACGACCTTCTTGGTTGGTGGTGGTGGGGGTGGGGTGTAGACAACCTTCTTGGTTGGGGGTGGCACATACACTGGGGGAGGAGCGATAATCACCTTCTTGGTCGGAGGAGGCAGGTACTCAACCTTTGGTGGTGGAGGAGCAGAGACCTCGAATTTCACGGAGGGCTGGCCGTAGTGGTAGCCATCGTCCTTCAGGATGCCAGTTGGGGGTGGGGTGTACACGACCTTCTTCGGTGGTGGTGGTGGGGGTGGGGTGTAGACGACGACCTTCTTGGTTGGTGGTGGTGGGGGTGGGGTGTAGACAACCTTCTTGGTTGGGGGTGGCACATACACTGGGGGAGGGGCGATAACCACCTTCTTGGTCGGAGGAGGCAGGTACTCAACCTTTGGTGGTGGAGGAGCAGAGACCTCGAATTTCACGGAGGGCTGGCCATAGTGGTAACCATCGTCCTTGAGGACACCAGCGGGCTCGGAGTGGATGACCACTGGAGGGGTGTAGACGGGGCGAGGGGGTGTGGGCCTGGGCTTGGGGGCCTCGTAGACCACTACTGGTGGGGCAGACTCGTGGGGCACATAGGGCACGTCGATGACGACCGGAGCACGTGGTGGGGCATAGTGGTATCCATCCTCCTGCAGGTTGTTGCTGTGCGAGAACAGATGAGAAACATCTGCGCTGGCCACGGCCACCAGGGCAAAAGCGATCAGGAATTTCTGCGAAGAAAACACAGATCGGTAAGCAAAGCTGCTTTTTAGGTGTTCACAGGTATTCCACGGTCTGCCAGCTCGGTATTCGTATCCACCACCGAGTGCAGCGCTCTAATCCTCGACACTCCATTTCCGTTCCTCGGCTTGCGGTCTTACCATTTTGCTCAGATCCAATTCAACACCTCGAAGGTAGAGTTGTGACTGTGCCTTTTCTGCTCGGGTCTACATTATTTATAGTTCAGCGCGCCTCAGGATGGCCAAAAGAGATTTCACGGCAGAAGCTTCTCGTCGGAGCTCCGAAAACTAAACAGAACCTGCTTGGTTTGGTTAACCGGCTGCTGCTGACGTCTCTGAGTCTTCTGGCTACGCAGCTCCCTCAGAACGACACCCATAAACTTACGGTCTATCTCGTTCTCTGTCATGTCCCAGGCGAAATTTTATATTTTGGCGACAAATTTAGATTTTGGCCAGGGCAACAAAATGAAAAAAAAGCCCCTAGCACATCCAAGTAGAACCCACCTAAATGAACTCGAATATAATAAAAATCATAATCCAAAGAAAGCAACAAGACTACTTTTAAATATGTGATAACTTAAAAGCTGAGTCTGCGCTTCGTGAGCTGTTTGAAAAGATTTAATTTAAATTCAAGAAAAACCGGTGAAATATGGACGATCGCGTGGAAGAACTCAGAAAGTGGAGGCGCAGAAATGTTGGAATTTCGGGGATGGAGGTCCCGCATGGGCTCGCAATTTCATGCTCGATAATCTGCAAATATTTGGATAGTTGTGATCGATAACCAGCAGGGGTGCCCCGCCATATGACAGTCAATTTGGAGAAGATGGAGCCACTTCGCACTTCACGACATAGGCAATGGCACTCTATAAATGATCCCCCACATAAATCTAGTTTAGAACCACGTTCCGCGCTGGTTAGCGCGACGAAAAGCATAAATTAATTTCGCATTGATTTGGTTCTATAAAAAATACCTATTTGAGTATGTTTTATTTATGAGAGCGTTCGTGGATTTGCATAAATTCTCCCAAAAGTTCCGCCTGTGGCTTGAGGCACCAAGTTATCTCTCCCGACGAAAAAAATTATTCACACTCTCGAAGGGCAACCTTCACCCAAACGTCATCCAGGTGCATGAATCAGTCAACGGAAGTGGAACCGGTTGCTCATGCAGTGCCCTCCTCAAACTGACCTTTGCCATGGCCCGTTGCAAGGACAACCACAATCGCAACTTAACCCACTGTTCCAGATTCCTGTTCTCTTTTAAAGGCAATTGATAAATCGATTTACGCAAGTCGAAAGTTGCACTCTTAAACTGATTTTTAATGTTAGTCATTTGAATTCCTACCATCAAACTTGATTGTTATACAATCGATTTGAATTTTAATGAAGTCCATTTATTTTTGCCATAATCGCACACAAATCTTTTTCTTCAGATTGTGCCGTTAATTGCTTCTCGATTCAAATACATTATTATCCTCTTCGGCTATGACGTACAAGTATATGGATAGTATTCCAAGAATTCCCACCAAACGTGGCTAGGTCGATCGTTGACCGACGCAATAATTTGATTCATGCTGTTCTTTTTTTAGAATTTCGGGGGTTTTTCGCTTAATTTCCATTTAGAAGTTGTATTGCGCAATCTATAGGGCAGATCTCTCAGTATCGACGAGATCTGGTTTGCACGTCATACTTAGTGCGAACTATCTACGTCATGACTTGGACTAAGTCGTCAATCAAGTGATTATTAAACGTGCCATAGTCATCGATTAATCGCGATGGCTAATTTTGAATGGTTGTTAGCGAATTTGATGTGTGTGATCTGACCCGAGCGGATCAAAGTTTCCGGCATTAAAATGAGTTCTCAGGCTATCATCTACCCGCTAATATGAAAAATTAGCTCTGATTACTTCATCTGAAATGAAAACAACGCTTTTGCCTGCGGTTTAATTAGATTAATGCTGGGTAAATGCCACACAACGGTAAACGAGTTTGCAATCTGCACTCCCCAAGTATGTATATACCAAATATATATTATAGCAAATGTGTATTCTAAACAATGAATTTGTTTAGCGTTTTGTTGAAATGGCCAAATATGTGCACTGCTAAACACGCGTGCGATGTATTGGGATTGGGGATCTGATTCGAAAGACGGGGATCGGAAATTGCAGAGCCGTAGAACCGATCCTGAAACCGGTTCAATTAGTTTGGTGAATGCTTTAGTATTTAGTGTTTATAAATTTCACATTAGGTATTGGGCATAATTAAGAACAAGTTTATTCCGTTCATTCCTATGAGTGAGTTCTCCCAAAACCAAAGCCAAGACCAAATTCCAACCGAATGCAAGAAAATAATTTTGAAAACTCTTTATCAATCCCAGCATAATGTCAAACATTAATCTTCAAGGGGGCGAGATAATGTGGGGAATCAATTAGCGGCCAAGCAACGGAAGCCAAGTTAACAGCCAACCAGCTACAGGCCAATATATACTGGATGTTTGGCAACTTTTTGCACGAACAAAACGAAACCGCAAGCCAACAGAACACACAAAAGCTAAAGTTCATTAAGAATACAACAAAATTTCTTTCTGGCTGTATAAATCTGCATTAAGAGCACATAAATTCCAAAAATTATTTAACATCATCTTTGAACAGGCCGTTGTGGCTAACATTTCTGGTTCGTGTCTCCGCTTACGCTGTTACGGCATCAGATCACAGTTCTTTAACAGTGGCCATACAGACAATTTAGCAGAACTCGAACTAATAAGCACAAATGCTAAAACTCGTATTATACCTGTAAATGTCTGAAATGAGTGGGTATACTAGGTAAGATGAACAGTACGTAACACTAGAAGGCAGCTCAATGAAATATATATGTTCTTGATTTGGAGGACTAGGACCAGGGCAGAATCTGACTGTCCTAAAAAACGTCAAGATGTGTTAATGGTATTTTGTTTAGGTCACCATATGAATGATAATAAATATTAGGTTCGTACCCATTACTCAGGGCACTGAACCGGTATGGGACAGAGTATATAATATACGTATGAATCATCTACCCAAAAGAGTACCATGACTGAATCCCTAATCCAATTATCCATTAGGTGCGATCTTTATTATTTATTACAAACTCAAATTAGGAAAAAAACACATTTCAAATTGCGTCTTATTAGTTAGCTCATAATATCGAAGAAAAGTGAAAGTATTTACCAAAACAGATTTATGGACTTGACCAGCTACTTTTATTTAAATATTTTAACTCAAATTGATGCGAGCAATTGTTTTATGGCTGACATGGAACCTGCGCCTGGACTACTGCTTTTTATTTATGGTTCGCAGTCGCAACCGCATTTCGCCAGACGACTGCAATCAGAAAGACAATACCGATACATATGCAAAAGATATACCAGCTGAATGTTATTAGATATACTATATATTTGGGGTTCTGCCCAAATTGTCTTATAAATACCAAATGATCTGCTCGCAAAAAAACAGTTTAATTGTTCGACTTTGTGTGATCAACATGGTGGGTTTCAATCGGATTGGATTTAATAATTGTGAGATTAATGGAAAGTTTTTCTGCCCCAGCGTGTCCTCTTCTTGCCTTTCGCAGTGGCTCTCTTGGGAGTGGTCGGTGCCACTTCTCTATCCAGGACCTACTTGCCGCCTCAGGTGCAGGTGGTGCAACCCCAGGTGATCTCTGTTCCCAGGGTTCAAGTGCAGCCACAGATCATCCAGCGCCAGGTGGTTCAGCCACAGAACACCTATCTACCTCCCGCCCCTCGGGTGGTGCCGCAAGTGGTTCCCGTTTATCGTCCTTCGCCAGTGGTGCAGATAGCACGCCCTGCTCCACAAGTGATCTCGGTGGCTGCGCCTCGTAACACCTATCTGCCACCCCAAGTGATTAGTCGCCCCGCTCCGCAGGTGGTGTCCATTGCTCGTCCCGCTCCACAGGTGGTGTCCATTGCTCGTCCTGCTCCACAGGTGGTGTCCATTGCTCGTCCTGCTCCACAGGTGGTGTCCATTGCTCGTCCTGCACCGCAAGTGATCTCGGTGGCTGCTCCGCGCAATACCTACCTGCCGCCACAAGTCATCGCTCCCCGTAACACCTATCTGCCGCCCCAGTAAGATGCATCATCATCCGAAACAACATTTCTGAGCAACCACCAACTCAACTGGTTTGTGGTTTAACCCACAACACCAACTATATTCGAATGCTAATTCACCATCTCGGCAAAGAAATGCAAAAATACATTTAATGGGTTTATTTGTGTGTCTGGCTTGATACGATTAGCATATTCTCGAATTAGCGCAACAGAGACAATAAAGAAAGCTCAGAAAGATAAACAATAACATTGTTTAGACTCGAGACCATTGGAGGGCGTCAATTCGGATCAGATAACGTAATTATGCAAAAAAGGGCACCAGATGCCCAGATGCCATTAACCCCAAGAGGAAATGTTTAAGACCTCCAATATCTTGGGAGTCGCGATCTTGAGGCTTCTTTAAACAATTAATCATGCAGTCAATCAATCGAGTTAGCGGAACATTAAGTCATTAGCCTGAGCGATTTGTTTGGTTTAAGTGGATAAGGTCTACGACTGACTAGATAGTTTATGACCGGCTAATTGCTATACCTCTTGTTCTGGATCGATTTAAAAATAGCTCTCTGCTACTGTTTTTATTAACCCAATATCGGGTTTAGTCTTAGCAAAAGCTTGGGTGAATTAAAAAAGCTCTTCTTAAAGACGAAACTAAACTATCAGGTTTGCGATAAAATTGTTTTGGCAAAAAATTAAGCTGTGATACGTGTATTCTTATGAATATTTATATTTGGCATGACAGCAAAAAAAATGAGAGTTTTAAAGCCAAACTCCATGGCGTACCTAACTGATAAAAACAAGCCCCATCTGGCGTCGTGGTCGAGGTATCTGTTTGCCCAATTAAACAAATTTTTCGACGCGAAGAAAAACGTTTCGTTGATTTATGATACTCAGCACTTCCGTTTGGATCCGCAGATTCGCCGACTTGTATAAAAGTACAGGAGTCGCTGGTCTATGATATTATTCGATTCTTTGCTCCTAAAGCAAACAGATCATCTAGAATGGTAAGGATCTGCCTTGAGGATTATATTTGTCGGCATATAATTTTATTTGTATTTTTTTCCGGCAGAAATTCTTCATCTTGACTTTGGCCGTGGTTGGGTGTGTGGCCGCCGAATCTGGCTACAACTACAATGCTCCCCGCCAGGTAGCCGCCCCTGCTCCTGTTTTCCAGCAAGCTGCCTCTGCTCCGGCTCCAGTGAGGACCTACGTGCCCCCAGCTCCAGCTGCCTCTGCCCCAGTGCAGTCGTTTGCCCCTGCCCCAGCTCCAGTAGCTGCTCCTTCTCCCGTTTTCCAGCAGGCCGCCTCTGCACCAGCACCAGCCCGCACTTACGTACCTCCCGCTCCCCAGGTCCACCACCATGCCGCTGCCTCAGCTCCAGCTCCCGTTCAGTCCTTTGCTCCTGCTCCAGCTCCCGCTGCTTTTGCTGCTCCCGCTCCGGCTCCAGTTTTCCATGCCGCTGAGTCTGCTCCCGCTCCAGTGAGGACCTATGTGCCACCCGCACCACAGGTTTCCCGCGCTCCTGCTCCTCAGGTGTACCGTGCTCCAGCTCCGGCTCCCCAAGTTCATCATCACGCTGCCGCATCCGCACCCGTGCAGAGCTTCTCGGCTCCAGCACCCGCCCCCGTGCAGTCCTTCGCCTCTGCTCCTGCTCCTGCTTTCGAGTCCTCCGGACCGGTGTTCGAGGCCGCCGCTTCCGCGCCCTCTGCCGCCCGCTCCGGATACGATTATAGCCAGCCCGCCGCCAGCCAGCAGGGATACAAGTACAAGACCGTCCGTCGCCGTGTGTTCAAGCACCGCGCTTAAACGATGATGATTATTATACGATAAAATGCGACAATAAAAAACGCGAATGTTAAATTTATAAAAACATAGTTTTATTTGAGCATTAAAACACTAATAAAGATAATATGATAATTGGATAATTATACAAAAATGATATGGTGTATAGTTTAGCAAAAGAAGCACACAAAAAAAAAAAAAAAAACTAAAAAACCTAAAACAACATTTCAAAAGTGCTAAAATTCTTCCTAGCAAAGACAAAAATGTATCGCAAGATTCGTAGAGCAACAACCTTAAATTTTATTAATAATTGTTAATTAGTACTGGAATGCAGTTTTTCAATGAACTATAGCTTCTGTATGAAATTATTCGGGGTATATAAATATATTTATAGCTGAAGCCTTCTTAATGTTATGTTTTAGCTCTTTTTATTAAAACTTTATTTTTATTTCTTACCCATTACTTTCACTCAGCTGCTAATGATAAATTTGTGTGCAGCTTCACTTGTATTACTAGGCCAAATTCACGCCTGAAAATGAAGTTCAAAGAACCCATGCGTTATCGCATAAGTGTGCAGCGCACTTGGGCCAATAAATTTAAACGCTTTGATCTGACAAATTTACGGGACACTTTCGTTGTGCTTCAGAATATTCAATAGAATTTAAATTGGCGGCTATTCAATAAGAACAAATGGGTCACATTAAGCGCGGAATCGATTTCTCACGCTCGGCAACAGGTTTCGCTTTCAACTTTGGTCTTGTTTTGGGGGCTCGATGTGGGGATGCAACACAAAAGATCCCGAAAAGAGTATATAAGTTGCATCCGCAGCTGCTAACAGTCACTGGCACTTTAGCAATGGTAACAGATCAACGATAATCTAGGTTCCGTATTTCACCAATCTATTTCTATTTTAGAATGTCCTTGTGATCCTGGTTTTATGCCTTATGGCAATCGCATGTCTGGCGGACGTTTCCCATGTGAAACACCACAAGCACCAGCGGCATCATCACACCAGGGACCACGAAGATGACGATGAGGAGTCCCATTACCTACCTCCCCACGAGGAAAAGGAGGTGGAGCAACCTTATTACAAGAAGGAGAAGCACACCAGTGAAAAGGTGGTTTACCACAAGGAAGAGGAGCACGAGGAGCCCAAATACTACCAGGAGCATAAGGAGCATCACCATGAAGAGCCCAAAAAACAGAGAGTGGATCACTACCATCACTATGACAAGAAGCCAGAAGTAAAAACCCAGCACATCCACTACAAGCCTAGCAAGCCCCATGTCCGTACGGATTACAATCAGGACTTGTTCACCCCAGCTGCTACCCAAGTGGTTTATCGCCGCCGTCGTCCTAGTCGAATTCTATACGCCAGTGCCCCCAACTCGGTCTTCCATACCCACACGCAGATCAACGTGCAATCCCAGGACTCGGAATTGAATTCCCTTACTCGACCAGATCTTGCACAAGGAGCACAGGATCCTGCTGGGGCTCAAGCACCGACTGGAGCTCAGGCACCAGGCTTTCGACCCAACTGCCAGTTTGTTGGACCAGGAAACGTACCACCTGGCTGTGGACCCTCCGATCCTATAGGTGCCCAGCTACCAGCAAGTGCTTTGGCACCCACTGGTGCTAATCTTCCGGCCAATCAACCTGTTGCAGGCGGACAATTGGCTGTTCTGGGTAACGGTCAGCGACCACGTCCAGTTGGCTATGGAGGTGGATATGGCAACCGACTGAACTTTTTCGTTGATCCTTCGCTGGGCGCTCAGTTGGGAGCCATAGGAAATGCTGCAGCTGGAAATCAACAGGCTGCCGCAGGAGGTCAGCTTGCGGGAGGAGCTCAACTTGGAGGGAGCCAAGGATTCGACCCTTCTTTTGGTGCGCAAGCAGCTGCCGGAGGTCCATTTAACACTGGGTTTGGAGCTGGTCAAGCTCAAAGACCTGTGCAAAACCAATATGATCCCAATCTTCAGCTCGGTGGCCCATTTGATCCTTCTTTAGGTGCTCAATTGGGCGCAGGTCAGGGTGTTTCCAACCAAAGACCAAGTGGACAGGGAGCATTTGATCCTTCTGCGGGTGCTCAATTGGGCGCAGGTCAGGGTATTAACCAGAGACCAAGTGCACAGGGAGCATTTGATCCTTCGACAGGTGCCCAACTTGGAGCTGGACAGGGTATTTCTAACCAGAGACCCAATGCACAAGCACCCTTTGATCCCGCTTTGGGCGCTCAACTTGGAGCTGGACAAGGCGTGCCTAACCAGAGACCCAATGCAGCTGGACAGGGAGCTTTTGATCCCAATCAGGGACAGTCCGACCCCTCCATTGGAGCCCAATTGGCAGCGGGACAAGTTCCACGCCTCAACAACCGACGACAGCGCAATCGATCCAACTACCAGGGCCTCAATGTGCTAAATGGAAACGTTTTCGGACAACCCCATCTCCAGGGACCCACAAATGCGCTGGGAAATCAACAGGACACCAACATCATAGACGGCAACTTCTACAGCGATCCCCATCATGGACACCAGCGGGCTTTGGTATCGGTTAATCCCAATCAGCGTTCAGTTCTTATACCCGATGACGATTATGCAGACGACGATGGGCAGCTAGGATTTCTGGGGTTTGCGGCCAGTAACAGGCAGTCCTCTTATGTGGTTGCTCCCAAAAAACTACGATCTCATAGGAAGCGAAACAATGTGGATCTTAAAACATCTGCTTCGGAGTACGACACTGATTATCGTGAGGATGGCTATCACTACCAGAAGCCCAAACAGTCTTTCGAGTTCTAAGTATTTTAAAACAGAACATATTATCCTATAAATTAAATCATACTTATCAGCATTTGCTACAAGAGCATACACAACAAACCTTGATTACTTATTTAAAGCATACTTTCAGGCGAAAACTATGGTGGTTATTTCCGTTTCCGCTCAAAGTGGCTTCAAAGTTTGTCGAGAAATCGACACGGGTTTTCAAGCTGAGCTTTACAAATTGAGCTTTTCATTAAGCTTTACACATGACTACAAATATCTATATTCCATATAAAAATATCCAGATATTTATAAACTATGTATATTTGATTGCTTTGTTTGCCTTTAAATTACATATATTAACATAAATATACACGTGCAAATAGATTAGGGCATTTATGTTCTGGCCATATCTGCTATTGCCTTTGACGGAAAAGTTTTATATATTGTCCATTAGGGTACGCGGAAAGGAAACTAGTTCAGAGCTATATAGAAATAGAGGCACAAAGCGATTTTTATAGTGAGAGAGGCAAAATGAATTGTCGACATAAATTTATGCAATCATTTAGATTCGATTCTCATGCAAATCCAATCAACTGAAATCAAAATAGAAATAAAACAAAATCTATTGTTTCACTAGGCAGCAGATCTTGGCCAGTCGACTGCATAGAGGTGAGCTGGCCAAAACACATTCATTGGATCCGTTTTTGGCCCGCCTCATTTGTGACCTATGGATAAAAGGCTGCGTGTATGTTATGTTTTTGTTATGATTATTTTTGCGCAGACTGAGGCGGGCCTTAGTAATGTTTAAATTCGGCAATCAATGTCAATATTAGCGAGTGGACTCCTAAATCAAATGCGGGCAGTTCACTGCCGGCATGTGTTTCTTTTTTTGGCCAACTGTAGGTCAGAGAGGATTAGCCTTAGCCCATCTCGTCGGCTCGTGACCCAATGCACCGGCCCATAGAAACCTATTAGCTGCTCCCCATAAATCAGCGCACTTCGCCTGGTGAAATTAGCACGCTTAAGTGAGTCAAATGCCCGCAAAAGGGGCATCAAGAAAATGGATACAAGTAGCATTAAATTAAAATAATTTATGGCAAACTTTCGGATCAAACTCTACGGAGGAGCTCGGCTCGGCATAAAATTAACGGAGACCGCTAGAGCATTCAAAGCCCGCTGATTACAGAAATAAATTTCGGATGATGTCTGTGCGAATTTCGCCGGCTTGTGGCTATGCAAAGCGAGTGAGTGGGTTCAAAGTGGGGCTGCTGGAGTTCAATGATCCGATGCCACCCGCTTCTTTGGCAATTATTGCTATCAAACATTTTGGACCATCATTTTTAGGCTTTCCCGAGGCACTGATCAAAATCAGAACTGAGAAATTAAAGAAGAGGATTGATTATTCGATTCAAATGGTTCTATTGAATAAGAATCCCACAGTTTTATTCACTAAAACAGGAAACTTTAATTCAATTAATTAATTAATTCAATTATCATCAAGCGTCATTAATGTATGAAATATATCGAATGTACACTGATTTCTTTAGGTGTATTTATTATTTAATGACTTTCCAGATGGCCAACATAGAGCTAGAACTCTGCACTGAAAGGGTTCTGAGTTTTGAGATCATAACTAATCCGATCTCATGTAACTCCGCCTTGCGTCATCCGTTAAACATAGCCTAAGAAATCGACGAGCATGCGATGCTCGGATGATTAATTTTCAACACTTGGCAGCCACATAATTAATTTTAGACAGCCCACAACCGAAAATACATTTTCAAGAACGATCGCACTTTAAGCCTTATATTTCCATCAGCCATCAAACAGAAAGCCCCTCGATGAGCCGCAGGCAGCTCCAAAATAAGAATCGAATTAGAATCAGAATCAGAATTACATGAAAGGAACTTGCCAAATTTCGGCTGCCACGCGTTTCCATTATTTATTGGCCCCGAGCCGAGTGTTAAAAGTGTGCGGAGTTTTGTTTTTCATCTTTTTTGCTGCCCTGTTGCTTGGCGTTGAATTTTGTATATTTATATTTTAGCTCTTTTCGGATTTGTTATGTTTTTTTTTAGAGCTCTGGAGATGCGCTTCATGACGGTGGTGGCACTTTCTAGTCGCCGGCTCAGAAGAGTGGGGCGATTTCAAAACGGGTTTCCAGAATGATTTATCATATATTTTAGTTAAACGAAAAAAGAGCATCACAGGCTAAAAGAACGTTAAGTTTATCATAAAAGACTAAAACGTGTACTTGGCTAGTGAGTGCTAGGGTCTTTTTAAACAGACTGTCTTTTACGCTGTAACAAAAGCAGCAGACTATATTTTATTTAGAAAATTTGGATGAAGGAATTGTACCAAAATTGAATTAAGATAATAAGGCGGTATTAATTACAAATAACAGAAATAAAAAATGTTAATAAATACCTTTACTACCCAGCCTACCAACCTTGTAATATGTACATAATATAATTTTCATAATAATCCTATGTCCTTACCATATGTAAGCTTTCATATATAACTATCCTGGAGTTTTGGAAAGATATTAAATTCCACATTATATAAACTACTATGTGGGATAGGGAATCCTCCCCAGTTAGAGTATCTTGAAAACTAAATTAACTAGCGCGTGTGACTATGCCGGACAAAATACAAAGACTAAGACAAAGGAAAGGCGGCAGCCACGAGAAAGAAGTTGCCGCCTGTTAAGCTCACATATATGGCAAAAATCGAATGGCCATAATATTAATTAGAATAGAATTTGCATAAATTAAGCCAACGCGAAATGGTCTTTGGTTTTTGTTAGACAGAGCGACGCGACCTGTGGGATTATGCAAAGGCAGTCTGAATCTGGTATATACAGCGTTTCGGAAACTCCATTTGGGGAGACCGACCGAGCGTGCCCGTCCATTATCCGATAACACAATCAGTGGGACGGAGATCTCCTTTCGCCGATCCGCACTCCTGCCCGTCTTCTTTTTGTGGGTTACGCTAATTCGGGGCCCACGCTTACTTATTAAGCCGGGCTGACAATTTAAGTGTTGTCTGTGGCCGTTGCGTTGGGATTTTGTCCCATTCTACGGGGCGACTATATGGGACCCCAACTGCCATTCACTAATTTGCATATTTCTCTATTTTTCGGCATAAGCAGCGATTCCGAAATGGAACTCTTAAGTGTTCGGACCGGCTCACCGAACTACTGATGGATAACAATAATAAGCAGATGGGGCTATCGTGATCTATTGACTGGCAGCTTGCGTGTAGAACATCTATGGGCAACTGGACCATAATCAGAATAGAAATACATACATACTTATGTGGAATATGCTAGAACTCGCTATCTTGCCAGTGAATAAAATGTAAATTGGCAAAGCCATAAATTCAGCTCGTTAATACTCGTAGTTTTTGAGTATTTTTAAGTGCTGCACACACACAGGAAATGAAGTGATTTATCTCACGCGTACAATGGCAAGCCAAACAAGAATTGTAAGGCTCTAAACCTTTATGCATTTGGGAATAGGAAAACTGATATAGTTGCTATTTGATACCGACCAAACTCTTTATGGCCGCCGCGTTAATTTGCCAAACTGGTGCTATTAAGGTCCGTCTTCTCAGATTGGTGGCGATTGGTGGCGCGTGACAACCATCCATCACCGGCGCAATCCCCACAACCACCTTCATTCCATCTAAAACTTCGGGCAACCCCACCGATCATGGCCTTGACTTTCACGGCTGTACTTCGACCCGAGTTATATAGCGATTTTTCGATGAATCGATTGGCGGTGGGTTAGTCATCGTTTATCCTTCACTTTACGGAACCGATTAGTTCTTAGCAGCTCTAACGAGCCTTGCTTCATGGCTATTTATTTTAGCTTCGATGTTGCAAATACATCGAAATACACCAAATAAAGCATGTACTCCCCCTCTCCAATATTTAACCATTAATCATTTGCCGCAGAGTAGCTGCAGTCAATGGTTCACTTTGACTCTTAACAAATTGATTAGCTTGACTTGATGGCCTGCCTTCCTTTTTTAAACGCATTAATATCTTCGATTTAATCATTCAATCCTATTTTATCAACTGGAGCGTGCGTTTAAAATTAAACAAACTCATAAATAAGCCAAATAAATACTCCTTATCTACCGGTGGAAACAGCTTTACTTGATTTATTCGGACATCGCTTGAATGTCCATGTTTAATTTTGGAAACAATTGGTGAGAGGTTTTTTAACAGAAGTGACACAAAAGTCACTTGCAGATCAAATGTCACATCTGGATGATATTGAAAAATGTCAACAAAATTGGTCGATTAATAAATATAAGAAAACATGTTTTTAAAAGTAAGCATTACGATTTCAAATCAAATCAATGTTGTATAAAAATTTTAATTTCATTTTTAATTTACATTTAAATATTTAAGACAAATAAATATTATGAGCCCTTTCAAACTTAGTAATTGATAAGCACGCATCTGCACACAGCAGATTGTTTTTCGAATTCACAATGGGATCTTCTGAAGATCTCGTCATCCTATATCCGGCATTCTGTTTACAAACTTATACAATTCGTACGCATCAGGCATAATTATATCATATTTCCAAAAATTGGTTGTCCCGCTTGGTCAGTTCCTATTTGTTGATTAATGAACGGCGAACGACATCGCCACAAAGTGAAGAGGCTGCGATTCGGAAATCTATTGAAGTGAGCGGATTTGATTGAAACATATAACTCATCATTTGAATTTAAATCGAGCGCAATTCCAACGTCGGCTTGAATGAAACAAGGCAGGTGGAGCGAACACAAAGAGGTGTCAACAAGATGAGAGAGCCAAGTTAATACGGATATACATGTTTATATATATTTATATGTGAGTATCTTTGCGCGCTCGACTTGTCCAAAACGTTGATGTCCATCAAATCTTTTGCATATGATTAAATAAAACAATTAAGAGAATCCGTGCGAACGATTTTGGCCATTAAACATTTTTTTTAGCCATCAACTGCTCCGAAGCGTTAGCTTGTGCGAATGTAAGCGTCGCAGTCGCCGTCTATCGTGTTGGCCAAGCTGCGTTTGAACCGCAAAAGAGCGGCTTAGAACCCGTAGCCCAGCCAAACCAAAGCCGAAGTCGTGCGAATTTACAGACGCGTGCGCCGGCAGCGACGTCTTTTTGGGCAGAGGCGCAAAAAACGCCAGCTCTGTAATAGCCAGCGAAGAGCGGAGAATCTGTATAAATACCAAAAGGTTCTGCGTATTCCTCATTAGAGTTTCGGTTTTACTGCTGTGAACAAGCAACTCATCGGACAATATGGTACGATTCGACAATTTAGGAACCGTAGCCATCGAATCGCCACTGAAGGACTAAACTAAACAATTTTTCCAACTGTTTCTTGCAGAAACTCTTCCTGGTCGCTTTTGCCGTGATCGCAGCCGTGGCTGCCGATGTCAGCCACCTGCCCTCCAACGAGTACCTGCCTCCCGTCCAGGAGCAGCAGATCATCGCCGCACCCACCAACGAGTACCTAGCTCCCTTGGAGGCCCAGCCTGCCCCAGCCCATGAGCTGGCCGATGATGGCTACCGATACAAGACCCACAAGCGCGTCGTGGTCCGCCGCCATCGCCGTGACGTCAACGAGCCCTCCAACGAGTACCTGCCCCCCTTCGGTGCTCCTTCCAACGAGTACCTGGCACCCGCTCAAAGTGCTCCTGAGACCG
This sequence comes from Drosophila simulans, assembly GCF_016746395.2. Taxonomy (NCBI): domain Eukaryota; kingdom Metazoa; phylum Arthropoda; class Insecta; order Diptera; family Drosophilidae; genus Drosophila; species Drosophila simulans. Next base: position 4,415,001 of record NC_052522.2, read on the forward strand.
TCTTGGCCAATGATGGATACCGTTACAAGACCCAGAAGCGCGTGGTTACCAAGCGTCACCGTCGTGATGTGAGCCACTTGCCTTCCAACGAGTACCTGCCCCCTGTCCAGGCTGCCGCTCCTTCCAACGAGTATCTGCCCCCGGTGTCCGCCCCCGTCCAGGTTGCTGCCCCAGCTCCCGCTCAAGTTCAGTTCGCCGCCCCCGCTCCCGTCGTGGTTGAGGCTGAGCCCGCCCATGAGCTGGCCGATGACGGTTACCGTTACAAGACCAATCGTCGCGTTGTCTATCGCCGTCACCGCCGTGACGTCAACGAACTCTCCAACGAGTACCTGCCTCCCGTCCAGGAGCAGCAGATCATCGCCGCACCCACCAACGAGTACCTAGCTCCCTTGGAGGCCCAGCCTGCCCCAGCCCATGAGCTGGCCGATGATGGCTACCGATACAAGACCCACAAGCGCGTCGTGGTCCGCCGCCATCGCCGTGACGTCAACGAGCCCTCCAACGAGTACCTGCCCCCCTTCGGTGCTCCTTCCAACGAGTACCTGGCACCCGCTCAAAGTGCTCCTGAGACCGTCTTGGCCAATGATGGATACCGTTACAAGACCCAGAAGCGCGTGGTTACCAAGCGTCACCGTCGTGATGTGAGCCACTTGCCTTCCAACGAGTACCTGCCCCCTGTCCAGGCTGCCGCTCCTTCCAACGAGTATCTGCCCCCGGTGTCCGCCCCCGTCCAGGTTGCTGCCCCAGCTCCCGCTCAAGTTCAGTTCGCCGCCCCCGCTCCCGTCGTGGTTGAGGCTGAGCCCGCCCATGAGCTGGCCGATGACGGTTACCGTTACAAGACCAATCGTCGCGTTGTCTATCGCCGTCACCGCCGTGACGTCAACGAACTCTCCAACGAGTACCTGCCCCCTGTCCAGGCTGTCGCTCCTTCCAACGAGTATCTGCCACCAGTGTCCGCCCCCGTCCAGGTTGCTGCCCCAGCTCCCGCTCAAGTTCAGATCGCCGCCCCTGTCCAGCTGGCCGCCCCCGCTCCCGTCGTGGTTGAGGCTGAGCCCGCCCATGAGCTGGCCGATGACGGTTACCGTTACAAGACCCATCGTCGCGTTGTTTACCGCCGCCACCGCCGTGACGTCAACGAGCTCTCCAACGAGTACTTGCCTCCCGCAGAGTACCTTGCCCCCGTGGAAAACACCGTCGAGGCGGCTCCTGCCCATGTCCTGGCTGATGATGGATACCGCTACAAGACCCACAAGCGCGTTTTGTACCGCCGCAACTAAATCATCCGATAAAGGCTTCACTTGGTGATTGAATCGTGCTCATTTTGGAGTGCAGACCCTACTATTAGAATACCTCTTTTTCATTCAAATACAATAATACGATAACGAATCCATATATTCTACCTCATTTTTAATTTTATCAAGTTGGGTGTACGAGCTGGGTGATAAAAAGTTATATATAATTGACTGAAGGCGGAATATATTCGGACAATATTTAAATCCTTGCGGATACCATATACATTAGTAAAAGCCGAAGAGTATTTAAAAATGTGTAATCATATAAAAAAGGTTAGGTGCTAGAATATATTCATCATTCCACGATCTAATTATACACATTAGAACGTGGGATTAGACAAACAATGTACACTTGACACATAATCGAAATTTAAATCTATTTATGCCGAAGCTTCCGCAACCTCATCTTCAAAAAGTTCAAGCCTGCTTAACGCTTTTAGACCACTTACCTACAAAAGTAAGGGGTATGTTAACTTTGTCGGATGGTGTGTCTTTTTAATATGCCGGTATTAAGTTAGTAAGTTTGTATGGCCCAAAAGCTTATTAAATTTAATAGAATATTATTTTATAGTGAATAAGTGATTTTTATACAATTTGCACTTAAATATAGGAGGGGGCGACAACTTTTGTTAGCAGAATCTAGTTCGAGGAATAGAATTAATTACCTCGTTTTATTAATGTTTTTCCTTCGACTTGATCTTCATAAAAGGTAATTTTTGCAAAAGTGTATTCATTCCATTTTGTTCAGGTTTTCTTTCGGATTCGGCAGTCACATCTATTGTTTCGGCATTGAGGTCGTGATTTATTTCCGCAATTTGATTGCTTTTTCGGCAGTCAATTCGCTTCTTACCAACTGTTTTTGGCCTTTTCTCCGCTCCGCTATCGAACATCTGCTTTTATTACCCGGAGTCATAGAACCCGATTAGTACCAGTTGATTAAGCCACAATATAATTATCGACAATTAAGCAAATTGAGCTGGGGTGGGTCGGAATTGGGAATTGGAATCGGCACGCGTTTGGCCTGGGAGAAATTGGTGAGTGCGGATGGGGGAACAATGGAACCTGATCTTGGCCACTAAGTATTAACGAAATATATTAAAAATATTAAGTGGCCGTTTGGATGATTTGGAGGTTAGGCCGGGGGAGAAAGGGGGACCCCCAAATCGTGGCTCATGATCTCGCTGGAGTTGAGCAGACCGCAAAACCCGTTGCAAACCTGCTTGCAAAACTATAATGGATATGTTTTGGCGGTGTCACTAAATACAAATTCATAAATTAAATAGTCAAATGCAAATTTCCCGCCGCAGGCCGGTGATTAGAATCATATAAATAAGCCGCAGAACATGGTCTAAGGCATCACTTCCACTTGCACTCTCCGTTCAACTGGACAGCCGAGCACCCAGAAAAATGGTATTAACCAGGACCGGCGCTCCATCAGGATACTCAGCTAATATGTGTAATTTCTTCCATTGCAGAAATTCTTCTTGTTCTGCGCCTTCATCGCCGCCGTGGCCGCTGATGTCAGCCACCTGCCATCTAGCCAGTACCTGCCCCCCGGCCGTGGAGCAGCATCGGCTCCCGTGGCTTCCTACTCCGCTCCTGCCCAGAGCTACAGCGTAGAGGCCTCGGCCCCAGTTGCTTCCTACTCCGCTCCCGTTGAGTCCAGCTACTCCGTTGCTGCATCTGCTCCAGCGGTGTCTTATGCTGCCCCAGCTGTGTCCTACGCCGCTCCTGCCCAGAGCTACTCTGCTCCTGCTGCCACCTACACCGCCGCTGCTTCTGCCCCAGCTGTGTCCTACGCCGCTCCTGCCCAGAGCTACTCTGCTCCTGCTGCCACCTACACCGCCGCTGCTTCTGCCCCAGCTGTGTCCTACGCCGCTCCTGCCCAGAGCTACTCTGCTCCTGCTGCCACCTACACCGCTGCTGCTTCTGCTCCAGCTGTGTCCTACGCCGCTCCCGTCCAGAGCTACGCCGCCCCTGCTGCCACCTACACCGCTGCTGCATCGGCTCCTGCTGTGTCCTACGCTGCTCCTGCTCAGACCTACACCGCTGCCGCTTCCGCCCCAGCTGTGTCCTACTCCGCTCCCGCTGAGTCTTACGAGACCGCTGCCTCTGAGCCCGCACACACCTTCTCGGCCAACGATGGATATCGTTACAAGACCCACAAGCGCGTGGTCCTCCGCCGTCATCGTCGTGGTGTGCCCTCCAACGACTACCTGCCCCCTTTCCAGGGCGCCGCTTCCGCCCCAACCAGTGAGTACCTGCCCCCAGCAGCTTCCGCCCCCGCTCCAGTCTACCAGAGCGCTGCCTCTGCCCCAGCTGTGTCCTACGCCGCTCCCGCCCAGACCTATTCCGCACCTGCTGTCTCCTACGCCGAGCCCGCTGAGAGCTACGAAACCGCTGCTTCTGCTCCTGCCCACTCCTTCTCCTCCAACGATGGATACCGCTACAAGACCCACAAGCGTGTGGTGCTCCGCCGTCACCGTCGTGATGTGAGCCACCTGCCCTCCAACGATTACCTGCCTCCAGCAGCCTCTGCCCCAGCTCCAGTGTACTCCGCCCCCGCTCAGAGCTACTCTGCTCCCGCTGCCACCTACACCGCTGCTGCCTCCGCCCCAGCTGTGTCCTACGCCGCTCCTGCCCAGAGCTACTCCGCTCCTGCTGCCACCTACACTGCTGCTGCTTCCGCTCCAGCTGTCTCCTACGCTGCTCCCGCTCAGAGCTACTCCGCGCCCGCTCAGAGCTACTCTGCTCCCGAGTACTACAGCGGTGCCGCTTCCGCCCCAGCTGTCTCCTACTCCGCCCCAGCTGCTTCCTACTCTGCCCCCGCTGAGAGCTACGAGACCGCCGCCTCTGAGCCCGCCCACTCCTTCTCCTCCAACGATGGATACCGCTACAAGACCCAGCGTCGCGTGGTCCTCCGCCGTCACCGTTACTAGAGGCTCCAACGAACACCCAGCGAACCGAGCCAAATCCTGTTATTTGACTCACGGATTTCACCTGGGAAACGAAATTAAGAAAGTCATAAATAAAAAAAATATTGAAAAATACTTTCACTGCCTGATTAATTAATCGACTAACAGGAAACCCCATTGACGGGAGCCCACTTATTTGCCTAACAATAAATATTGCATAATAGAGTAAGAAGTTTAGGCCATTAAAGCCAATGATTATTATGCATCAATACCGAGCTGTCGTCAAGCGGAGACGATCCAGCAGCTGAAAAAACTAGTTCAGTTCGAGATGCGGAAACTCGTTTAATGATCCGAAATTAATTTTTTGTTCAGCAAGTGCATTGTCGTCTGAAGCTTCAAGTTCAAAGTCAACGATACGAAAAATCGAGGCATACTTTTTGGCCTTTATAAGATGTTTACATATGGACCAAGGTGATGCGATATTGTACTAAGTTTCTCGTGGCAGTCTTCAGAGTTAAAAATGCCAGTGAATTATGGGTCGATTTTGTAAGACAGGGTTATTATAAATTTGTCATAATATTATAAACAGCCTTAATGTACAGAGTTATACCAATATCAAAGAAAGACTTTTGTTATTCCTGCTGAAAACTAACAGGTTACATTATTCCAATGCTATCGTTTGATGGAGTTTCAGTAGAATTATGAATTTATTGTTGCCCAATTGTACTCTACTTTTCGGCAGGCAAGCACTTTGAACTGCGATGTCTAAAAGTATGTGATTCGACTGGATTTATTTTTCGCTCTAAATGGGATCTGCTGTTGCTTTGATACTTGACGTCTTACTATTTAACCCACTGAAAGAAAACAGTAACCACATAACATTCACATTGTCGTTTTTAATTCGGCAGCATTGCGTAATCGTTAAAACATAAGTTTCAAACACATATTTTAATGACTAAGTTCGATTGGAGATTCCGTAGGCAAGATCCCCGGTACATCATTAATAATAGTTATTAAATAAAATATTACAGTAGACTACAATTATTCAATTTCGTACGTTCCTAAGGATCACTATGCGCACACAGAGGCAATTGTGTCATTTAATCAGTGATGAGTGGCCGATCGACGGATGAGTTATTCAAAAGTCGAATGCGATGGCCGGCTTCGGGTAGGAATAGCCCGCGGACTTGGGGGCGGGTGGGGGAAATGGAATGACTGGCTTGGGGTAGTCGTAACCCTGCTTCACCTGAGGGGGTGGAAGGTACTTGGGAGTGGGCGGGCTGGTTGGCACAACGGGTGGAATGTACTTCTGTGGGGGATTTGTGGGTGGTGGGAAGGGAATGGCGGGCTTGGGATAGTCGTAACCCTGTTTAACTTGCGGTGGAGGAAGGTACTTGGATGTGGGAGGAGGTGGAGGTGGTGCTTGAGTTGTGGTCACAGGTGGCAAGTACTTCTGTGGTGGGGCAGTGGGTGGTGGGAATGGAATGGCGGGCTTGGGATAGTCGTAACCCTGCTTCGCCTGCACCGGGGGCAAGTACTTGGGTGTTGGTGGGTTTGTAGGTGGCAGATATTTTGGTACTGGTGGTGAAGTGGGAATTACTGGTGGTGGCAGGTACTTTTGAGGTGGGTTAGTGGGTGCTGGGAATGGAATGGCGGGTTTTGGGTAACCATAGCCTGACTTAGGCTGTGGGGGTGGCAGATACTTGGGCTGCGGTGGGTTTGTTGGCTTCGGAGGTGGCAAGTACTTGGGCTGTGGTGGACTCGTGGGCACAATAGGTGGCAAGTATTTCTGTGGTGGGTTTGTTGGTGGTGGGAATGGAATGGCGGGTTTTGGGTAATCATAGCCCGACTTAGGCTGTGGGGGTGGCAAATATTTGGGCTGCGGTGGGTTTGTTGGCTTTGGAGGTGGCAAGTACTTCGGCTGTGGTGGACTCGTGGGCACAACAGGCGGCAGATATTTCTGTGGTGGGTTAGTGGGAGGTGGGAAAGGAACGGCGGGTTTTGGGTAATCGTAACCTTGCTTCACTTGTGGTGGAGGAAGGTATTTAACGGTAGGTGGTGGTGGAGGTGCTTTCGTAGTGGTAACAGGTGGCAAATATTTTTGTGGTGGAGCAGTTGGTGGTGGGAATGGAATAGCTGGCTTGGGATAGTCGTATCCCTGTTTCACCTGTGGTGGTGGCAGGTACTTAGGCGGGGGAGGAGGTGGTGCTTGGGTTGTGGTCACAGGAGGCAGATACTTCTGAGGAGGAGCGGTTGGTGGTGGGAATGGAATGGCGGGCTTGGGATAGTCATATCCTTGCTTCTTTGGTGGTGGTGGAATGTAGGTAGGTGTAGGTGGGGGAACATATTTTGGCACAGGAGGACTGGTTGGCACAACGGGAGGCAGGTATTTTTGTGGTGGGTTTGTAGGTGGTGGGAATGGAATTGCTGGCTTAGGATAATCGTAACCCTGCTTGACCTGAGGGGGTGGCAGATACTTCTTAGTCGGCGGTGGTGGTGGAGGTGGAGCAGGAGTGGTGGTCACCGGGGGAAGATACTTCTGTGGCGGAGCAGTAGGCGGTGGGAATGGAATGGCAGGCTTTGGATAGTCGTATCCCTGTTTAACTTGAGGAGGTGGCGCTTGAGTTGTGGTTACAGGTGGCAAGTACTTTTGTGGTGGAGCAGTTGGTGGTGGGAACGGAACTGCCGGCTTGGGGTAATCGTATCCTTGCTTTGGCTGGGGGAAGGGTACCGACGGTGTGGGATAGGCGTATCCCTCGGCGACCGGTGGGGATGTCACCCTGATCTGTGGTGGCTGCGTGGGTGGCGGGAAGGGGACCTCTGGCTTTGGATAGGAGTACCCACTGACCAGCTTCGGTTCCTGCGGAATGATCTGCTGCACTGGTGGTGTGTACTTGGGCTGTGCTGGCGGGAAGGGAACGGCTGGCTTTGGGTAGGAGTAGCCACTGGACTCCACCACTTTCGGGAGTGGTGGTGGGAACGGAATGGCCGGCTGCGGATACGAATACCCATCGGTGAAGGACACCTTCGGCTGGGGATAGTCATAGCCCTGGAAGCGATTCAATTTGTTAAGTACGCTTGCATTAATCAGATATCATCGACTTACCTGGGCCGCAGTAAAGTAGCTCTGGCTTAGGGCGATCAAAGCCAGGCTAAATACACGAATCTGCTGCAAGAAACATAAGAAAAATATAAACATAATTTAGTGTTGAAAACATTAATGATCTTAAATCCAAGTCTTTGACATTTATATTTATATTTAGCCAGAGTGACTGACAATATCTACGTGGGCCTCGACCGTTTATGGCCATTTTCAGTGGCGTCAGAGCATCGAAAATTTCCGCATATAATTAAGGCTCGACAATTTGGCAAATGACCGTTGTCAGCTTTTGACACCATCAGTTTTTGGCTAAGAATTCGACACTGCGCTCACAATCCAATTAGGTCACGTTCATCGAAGGCTCTCTACGCACATTAATGATTAACAAGTCGAAAGCCAAATTAAACGCATTTTTGTGCGCTAATTGCCCATGCGTTGATTGATTATTGGCAGGGGCGGTATAGACCGGGCCTACATCAAGCCCGCATGTGGTTGCATTTAAAAAAAAAAAATAATAGAAAAATAAAAACTGGTAGCTGCCGCGGGCAACACTCAGAGTCAAGGTCGTAGCATCTGCCACATTGACCATTAGTTTATCGAAGCGATCTGGACCGCCTAGAAATGTTCTAAATACCAGGCATGTGTGAATAACCTCGTGGATAGTCGGACAAAAACACTAGCACTTGATGGCAAAGTCACGCCGACCGGTTCGATAAACCCGAGAAGATGCTAAAATCAAATTAGATGGAAATCCCTCCACTCGCTCCGATTTATGTAAATACAAAACCAGCAATTTGGCGAGCACTAATTAAGTCATAGATAACAGACTTTGAGAGAGGCAGTGAAAACCTTTATCTGCTGAGCCAAACAATCTTTGAAACCCGGAATTACATTTCTCAAATTAAAACACATAAATTTGCCAAAATAAAACTAAAAATAAACTTAAACGGCTTCTACGAGTGCGCTTCAAGTCAGAGTCGTTAAAGACTGGCCATTAAAACAGAAACCTTAATTGAATCAAGACAATAGCAGCAAAAAATTCAACAAAAAAACCATGTTATATAAAAATGGAACAAAAGTCGCTTCGAGCAGCGAGATCATCTCAATCAAATGGAAATAGTTTAAGGCGTCCCACGCAATGTTCTTATGGATTTATGATTATGTTTTTATATTTTTTTTTTTAACTTCTTTGATAAATTGTTATAGAAAAATGCCACTTGTGAGATACTCAAGCGACTTGTCAGCTGTCGGGCCTTAAATTCTAGCGGATTTGCCAATCTTCTTTCCACTTGTGGCATGAATCGCAAGCACCTCAAGAAACTAGTTCTAACCGCCGTATAATTTGGTCTCTGTTGCGTTATTAGTTGACAACTCGCGTTGATATGTGTATGTCCATTAAAGTCAGAACCCAATTAAGTTTTGGGTTGAAATGTATTTTTTTATGGCAGTGACTCACACAGGTGTCGCATAACATGAATAATGCTCTCGATGTTTCGCTTTATTAATATTCGCTTTAGAATAATGCCAAAGATGGCATCCTACTGTTTCTGCTAATCCAAAATGAACATGGCTCAGACGAATTAAGATATACATATCCGTTTTCCTGTTGACCTTAATTGAAAGTTTCACCATTTCAATCTACAAGCTCGTAATTAAAGCACCCATTACAAAATACCTGTCCGAATGTGCGGCGTCATCTCGAGTGGCATAATTCTGTGTGGCTTGAATAGTTGAAGTTTTGAAGAGTGTGTAAAGTGGGTGAGGTCTACTGCTCGAGGTGCGCCCGCCGCTGGAACTTTTTTAACACAGAATCTGAAACTGTCTCGATCATGTCGAGTCATTTTCCTAGGCCCTGACTCCAAACAAACAGAGAAAAACACCGAAAACTTAGACAATTCGGGCGACAAATGCCGCGAAACGGGGGGCGTTAATTGTCACAATTGAGGCGTGTGAAATCACATCATAAAACCAAAGCCAGCACATCTATTTATATGTGGTGTGACGACCTTGGGGAAAATCAGTTTGGCGCTCGGTGTTAATTGCGGTTGCTCAACACTGGTTCTGGGCACCCATTGACTCATTCAAGCCTATTCACCAGCCAGGGCTTATTGCCAAATCTCGTGGCCCGTTTAGCCGCTCTTGAAATGGCCAAGAACACGCGCATGCGTGAAGAGCAACTCAGCGCAGGGCGGATTGGAACGGTCGGTTATGAGCACTTCCGGTCGCAACTCCGGAGTCGCCCTCGAGTGAGTCAGTCATTGGCAGCGGACTCGGTTTTGGAGCCGGTGGAATCACTCAATGCAGTTACCATTGCCGCAGGTCAGCACAGAAAGAAATTTCGATCTCTTCTTAAATTCATGAATTAAAATGGTTTTGGAGTATGGGGAAAGTGAAAAAAATAAAATGACCCGGGTAAAAAAAAGTAATATACATTTGCTAATAAACTAGAACCTTCAAGATATTTAAATAGATTTTAAATTAAAGAAATATTATTTCCAATAAGTAAAAAATTATATTGGTTATCATTGATTTTGGATATTCAAAATAACCAATCTTGTTAGATAAGTAATAACTGAAAATTTGTTTGAACTGGTCAAAAATAAAATTTGTTTTTCAATCTTTTCCCTTTATAAATCATTTATCAATTATCCTTTCTCTACGTGTATGTCGCCGTCTTCGCATCTGACTGATGACTGCTGCCAGCTGTTTTCTGTTATTTTATTTGTACTTGTACCGATTTTCTTCAATTGTAGCGCCATTTATGCAAATTTACCATGCGACTCCTCCACTCGCAGCGCGGAGTCGTATCTGTTTCTGTTTTTGTTTCTGTAAGTTTGTTTGTTTTTCGTCGCTGTCGCTTTTTAGAAACTCTTTGGCGTTGGGCAATTTTGTTTGACAGACAACTCATGGGATGCCAGCAGGCCAACTGCCGAGCTGCAAGCTGCAGATCTGCTGCTAACTGCGGATCGCAGCAGCATGCAACTGCACCTCAAAAAAGTGTGAATATTTCTGGGATCCAGTGCCGATTCTAGCCGCGACAATGTTACGATTATGACCTGATTGTTCGCACATTTCGGTGCACTCGTTTCGCACTGCAACACCAGCACACTCACCATCTTCATTCTCGAGTCGTGATGCAACTACGCGTTTTGCGATTCAATAGCAGATCAGATCAGATCAGTTGAGATCAACAGCACCACTTGCGTCAGCACCTAAAATATATTTACGAACACCACTTATTTACATCCAAAATGTTCCATATAGAAGTCACTCTGTTTATGGCAAACAGCTACCCACTTGTAAAGAACGCAAAATCGCCGCGGTAAAGGCGGCACAGAAAACGCTACTAAATCGCCAATAAAACGCGCGCGTTTCGCTAGCGGCCGAATGCGCGAGACGAAGCGATCTCGAGCAAATTTGAAGTTCAAATAACAAAAACTGCGCCGACGCCCGGCGTATTTATAAGACTCTGCTGCCGAAGACGCCCGATCGAATCGCTCGGCAGTCGCCACGCATGCGCAGTGCAGCCGCGCCGACTGAATCCAGGTGGGGAGGGGTTCGCAGTCAAGAAGACTGCCACCTGTGGGGTATTCGGAACTGGAGCTTCGTGCGTGCCCACAATTAGCCCGTCTTCGGGGTGCTAATCGATTTTATAGCTCCACCTCCGTACTTAAAGGTGTTTGTCTAAGCCGTGGCATTACAAACTGCAGAAGTATCCACGCAAATTGGTCTACAAATTGCCATCATTATGCGCCAAAAATAGCAGTGGAATGACCTTGAGTATGAACAGTGCTTGGGCGAAGAGAAAATTTAAATTGAATGAAAGGGAAATAAATAAAATCTTTGTGGAAAAAGGTAATGTCATGAACTATATAAAACTAAATAACTAGGAGTGGAATGATCGACAATTTTAAGTACTTTTACGAATGGCACCATTAAAAGTTACTTATTCAAAAACTACGCTATATAAGTGGACATTGGGCAAATGCCCAATATAATTGATTATATTTACATATATTGATTATAGTTTATATATTCAACAACACTGATCTCTGTTAATAGCTCTCGACAAGAAAACCTTTTCATGACTTCCGAAAACCGTACGCAAGCGTGCCAAAATATTCGATACCATTTTGCCTAGCAGTTTTGCTACCGTTTGAAGTGAGTTGAGATGCGATGACCTTGATTGATTTTATATCGATCGCAGTGCAAAAAGAACACCCAAAATCTAAAGTTGAAGCTGTTTTGATTTGCTTTTATTTGGGTTGTTGAATGACCTTAGTTGGCAGTTGGCTTGAATGACGGGAAAAAGAACCCCAGCGGAGTGGAAGTAGAAGTGGAGCTGGCCAAAAGTGTGAAAAGCGATCAGATAGCTTCGGTTCTTTTTCATCAATCAAGCGGAACTGCACCCTTTTCCTATTAATGAGGGAGGGATGGGGGGCAAAACCTTGTTCGTGCCGCTTTAATGGCATATTAATGTTGATTTTCGTACTAATCCTTTGGCTGACAAATTAGACAATCGATCAAGCAACGGTTTCCATTGTTGATTCCATTAAATTAAGCTCTAATCATCAAAACAAAAAAAAAGATGAAAAAACCCTGCAAGCGAAACAAAGCCACAAAAAGATGCTGGTCTATGTTCACGGCTCGTCGAACAAATAGAAATTCAATTATTAATAATAATCATAAATCGGACGAAAAACCGGAAGATACCCGTACAAGATGCGTTGTGTTGTACAACAACCATTTGATTCGACTCAAGTATTTCAACTTTCAAAACTATGAAACATAACGAAATGCCATTAACAACTTGAACTCAAATCGTTTATTGCCAGCCGATAATTAAAAACCAGAGAGCTAGATCAGAGATGATCGACGGCTGCCACAGATGAGTCGCATTTCAGCTGGAGTTCTATTTGCGTGGCTAACTGGAAATTCTATTCGGCTAAGCGGCTTAGCACTAAAACTAAAAGCTTTTAACAACTATTTAGCATGCCCACAAATGCGAAGCAAATCACTCAGGAATTTTAAGCTATAGAGTGCAAGCTGTCTGATCCTCTACAATTTGGAAGTGAAATAATAAATGAATATTAACAGGGATTAACACTGCAACTAGGATGTGGCTAGAACCTGATTAAAATTCCCTGGACCCAGTCCATAAATAATATAAGCCACCTGAAGTTTTTATGCATTTCGCTGGGACAATTTCGCCCATGGCATACAAATGAATCGCAAGCAGCGTCAACCGCAAGGTAAACGCTCATAAAACCAACAACCAACAATAATAATCAGCAGGTGATTCAGCTCCAATGGTTTTCACCAAAAACAAATCCGCCAACAGTTCATTAAACCTCAGGGCGCTTTACCTGATGTTCAAATCGAACCGATACAAAATATTCACAAATAAATAATCAAATATGACAAATGAAAGTAAAACTCGAGAAGACGCAGTCTGTCATACCCTTTTAATTTAGGTGATGGGTTGGCTATTAATTAAAATGAGAAGGTAAATGACACAAACACGAGCTAATTAAATTTAAGCTAGATTTATTTAAAGATTCTGAAAATGTATGTTATAAAATACTTAACGTTTACTACTTGTATAAATCGAACTGCTACAAATTATTCGAAAATAAATTTGCAATCATCAGTGACAAATTAACGCTGAACTTCAACAGACACAGAATTAAAATACTCTTCAATATGAAAAGTAAATTAATATCATGAGATTTACTTAATAATGTCCTTTAAATATCTTTTACATACTGAATTTAAAAATTTAGACGAATAAACATTATTTTAGAAAATTTTATTACGTTAGGTCAAGTTTTCTGCAACAGTGCACATACCCCACCCGTTTAGTGAACCACCCACAAAGGCCCATTCATCAATATCTAATTACGCGAGTGACAATGGATCCAATCGATGTAATGAATTTAAGTGACAAATTTATAACAACTTTCGGGGCGATTAGCTAAAAGTGGGGGGAGGCAGATGGGGAGATGGATGGGGCGTCGGTTCGTTTTCATTAAGCACATTTTTTCGGTCATAAAGCCAACGTCGGTGAGCAACCGAAGTGAAACCGGCGACCATAACAAGTTCAGCTTAATTGCAACCTACACACCGAGAGATCGGGGCAGCAGCGAACATCTGAACAGATTTTTTGCACTCTCGTCTCAAGGTCGCCGCGGCATCCGACGGCTGAGAACCAGAATACCCGCTTAATGGCCAGCACATGAAGCGGAATCCCAAGCTGATCCTGTTACAAAGGAGGAAGTGACTGGAGAACGGGTTCTGGTGCGTTCGTTCGGACCAGAATGTGACCTTAGTGGCACAGGATTTCGCCTTTCTAAAACGCTTCGTCGCTTCTTGGTCAAACTTGGTCATAATTCATGGCTAGAACCGAGAGATGAGAACTTCCTGTCAGCACTTGTCGGCAAACTCGGCTAATGGAAGCTTTTGACTTAGTTTTTGGGCAGAGCGTCGTTTCCGTCGCGGAGTCTAGTAGACTAGTTCCCAGTACTAAGCACTTTAATTAAAGCCTAAAATGGCTTAGCAAATCGAAGCGAAACAATTGCCATAAATATCTATGGCTCAGCAGGCGTTCATAAATCACTTTCAGCCATTGAACGCACCCACAACGAATAAATACTTGGTTGGGAGTAGCTTGTATCTCGGAATTTTGTGTTTTATTTTTTTGGCAAGACAAGACAAGCGTTCTTTGGCGCAAATGTTGCGGAAGTTAACAGCTAATTAAAGAGCTTGACTGGAAATTAAATAACGAGCAGTCTCCAAAGCCTAGAAGTTCTCTTTATTTGGTCGGGTTTCTGGTCTGTTGCATTTGGAGCGGACTTCTCGGTGGGTCGCTCTGCCACAACTGATCGCCCTTGCCTCTTGCCAAGTCGAGCATGCCACACACATTAAGGTACACCCTGCTGTGCTCTATTCACCTACGCGAAGATCGGATTGGGCAAGGTCAAAGTCGAAAGACTTTAATACCTTTGGTATGCAAAATGCTTACTATTACAATCCGGCCAACTCGCCTCGACTCTTAACCACAAAAGCCACGCCAGCAGCTGCCACAGAAACGATAAGAAAACGAGGGGAAAACAAGTTTTGCCGCAAGTTCAATGGCCAATTTTGAGGGACAAATCCAGGATGCCAGTGCTGAAAAAATTTCAAAACTGTGGTTAAGAAAAGCTGAGCGCTGTATTACATTTTATTATTGGACTGATGTCCAAATCTCAGATGTTACTTAAATAGAATAAATATTTAATTCAATAAATTTTTTTCTTACAAAAAAATAATATTTTTCAGTGTATAATTTTAAAAGGGTTCAAGTGCGTTTAGGCCGCAGCGTCCTTGGTGGCAAGGAAGAATCGAATGCTGGCTCGGGACTGCCACAACATTGCGGATGGGGATTGTTGTTCGACCTGAAATAATACGTGCTTGACATGTTAATTCCACGAAAGACGAAAGACTTAAGACACGAACCTGTCGCAGCAGGAACTTCTCAAAGCGACTGCTGCTGCTGCTGAAGCCAGATTGCGACACCTTTAAGCCGTCTCGCTGACGGGTACGAGGAATTAATGCCATCGGCATATAGATTGATAATTTACTGTACTGAAATTATTATCGCATCAAGAGCGCACTGCGCTTTGAATGCAGTCGCCACCACTCCGCTAATGATGATCGTCTTAGCATCTAATTGAGATATAAAGCGACCCACGACGCATGGGTAAACAAGCAGGTACTCGGATACAAATCAAATTATTAGTTCGCTTTTTTTTTAAATCACGAAAAAATAAACAGATTATACAGTGGATTAAAAGTAAATTTTATAATCAATATGTGGAATTCTCATAATTTTTAATCGGACTTTTTAATAGGCTCGTGAACTATTTATTAAAATGTCTTAAAATTTTTGTTATTTTTTTTCATGACAAAATTTTTTTTTACGAATTTTTTATTCCCAATTAAGCCGATACACTGTGCTCTACTTCTCTCAATTCCTGCACTTGAACTCGAGTGTTCGATGCCCAAATTAAATACCACGAAAGATACAATAACTCAGCATAAAAAAAAACAACAAAGAAGTTCGTGGATATAATTCCAGTGGTTTTTCCATATAACAATGGCCGAACGTTTTTCAATGAATTTCAATATCTACTTTTTTAGCTAATGAAAGTAATAAATAGAAGAAAAACGTCAACGAAACGCAAACAGCTTTGGGTAAAATTAACTAAAACAAACAAAAAATTAGCCAAATAATCAGTCTGATATTTTTGGCCTATTGCCAAGTGATTTATGAATCCAGAAAACGAAATGATCTAGAGAAACCCATTGGCGAAATCCGGCAACTGTGAGAAAGTGCAATGAATGTCGGTGCTAGCGTCAGCTGGCTTAATTTATTGAGCCACAAAGAGCAGAAGCTAACCAGACAAAAGTCTCCCAGCTCTAATTAAAACAAGTTTTTTATCCATTTTGGCAAGATTTTTTAAGTGAGTCATTCCAAGCTGATGAATAAATAATAATCATATTTAAGCAATATTTTGAGCTAAGTCACGCTTCAGATCAACAATGAAATGCTAAACGATCTTTTAATAACCAATTTAACGCTATTATTGTCTACAGCTATATCCGGCCCTCGGAATGTGAATACAAATCAAAGAAAATCAATGATACGTTCTTGATTTTGACGTTTGTAAGCCACGAAGAAAAGTGTCAAGCAGAGGTCAAATGGAGAGTTTCGTTTCTGGGCTACCGATTGACCTTAGATCAACTGAATAAAATGTATGCTAAAGTTTCTCTGTGAAATCAAACGATTATTGTCGCACCATCGCCGCCGTCTGCCGGCCGTTAATCTTAGATGTCCATTGTCCGTCGCTTCCGTGACCTTTCGGACTTGATGCCTGGCATCCAATATCCGATTGTTGCCTGTCAAAATCCGATCAAGACAAATAGTCTTGGGCAGCACTGATCGGCGAGTTTATTTTGAGAATCTGAGACACTTGGCTTACACAATGCTCGCTCGCCTTAAGAGATTTATGGTATTCCACTCATAAATTACGCATACGCCGAGTGGCACAACAGGAGTCAAATAACCGAAGCATACTTGTACTTTTCTGCCGTTTATTGCCAGACATTTACGGCCAACGTCCGCTTAAGTTCTTACCAATTTGTACAGTTAATTTGCTTCTGAAATAAAGCCCCTATTAATTAGATTAGACCAGCGATATGGAGCCAATTTTTGTCTGGCTCCATTTGAATTGCAAATTAGCTGTGCGCTTCATGAGGTTTTTACGATGGCATAAAATAAAGAGCTAGGAGTAAAATTAAAACAATCAACAGTAGCCATCAAACACGCAGGCATTAATTTGTACAAAGTATAACATTTATTTATGTAATATTTAGTTGGTTGTACTCTTTTTTTGTGATTTTATGCTTTATTGAAGCAATTATCCTCGCCCAAGGGGCAGTGCAGTTAATCTGTTCGCTATCCGGTCAAGAACGCATCGTCTGGCTATTGAGGCTAGTGCTGGCTATTAATGCTATCTTTGTCGGCTTCTATTACTAAATGTACTATTTTTTCTAGTGCTGATAGATGTCTGGTGCTGATAGAGTTCTACTGAGGCTGTAAAAGTATTTATTTCCGGTTGGGTTAGGAACCCTTTCTAGAAGTAGTGTCCATAGTGTCCATGGTGATGATGCAATCCGTAGTAACCTCCATAGTATGGGTAACCTGCGAGTAAGTAAGTTCACAGATTATACCCTTTTTGATCTTCATCAATAATTTGAGATTAGAACATAATCCATCATGTCACGCATTCTCCGAATACATATTTATATTTTACACAGCACTGTCTCTTTTAAGGAAGTATTTTTACTCCGTCCTGCTTCTAATCTTACCAATTCCGTAGTAACTGCCGCTGTAATGTGGCCAATATCCGCCGTAGTAGCCACCCAAGTAGGGCGACGAGTAGTATCCGTATCCAAAGGATGCAGCTCCCTCCAGATCCTTCTCCTCAGCCTCTACATTCGCCTCCTGATCGCCGCCCTCCTCCCGACCCTCCTGTGGGCGTGGCAGGGCCTCAGATCCGACAAAGAACATGGCCAAAAGGCAGAGGGCGAGCAGCATGCAAACGGTTCTAGCTTGGAACATCTTGGTGAGTATTTCGGCGGATTTCCTTTGGGCTAACAACAACGTATTAGAAATGGAAATGCCACTCGGGGCTTACAAAAACTGACTGACTGACGCTGGAAACGTGCAGTGGGCTTTTATAATGGCCAAAAAGCGATTCTTGCAACGCCGCATTGCCATCAATGCGCAGCGACAAAACAATTGTCTAAGCGAAAAACGGTTCCCCCTTCAATTTGGGCGACTCCAGCTGCGTGTGCTTCTAACAATTCAAAGAAAACCCCCTCCAAAACATCAATGAATTGGCCAAGAGGGGGGCGGGTGGGAGGCTTCTATTTCTTGCATGACCGACTACTAATTACAATGCTTTTGGCCAGCCAATGTTTGTTTGCCTGTTTTTCTCTTACCACCCACCGCCCACTCCGCCACCAACTTAGCCCACTGGCTGCGATCAGTGGGGTCAATGTCGCAATGGGCAGTGCCCCTCTTCTTTTCTTTAAAGGCCAGAAATTTGCTTACATAATGTAGACCGATTTCTCTACTCTTCGCTATCGATCCACTCTAATTTATCGCTCGTCCCGCCAACACACCAAATAATAACCATAAAAACCCAACACACGCTCTATAAATTAAATAATTCTTAGTCAAAGTGGCCGGACAACATTCTAATCCCATAAAAAAAAACGCCGCCCAAAACGTCAGACTAGGTTTAGTAGCCAAAAAGAACGATTGTGGAAATGAAAATGTTCCAAGAATAGAGATGGGATCCCCGCAAAACTACGTAGATCAGAAACCAAAACTAGCATTATCTGAGTGAGAGATCCGACAGATCTACATATTTCCCGTGTAAGAGAGGTCAGGTTGATTTTCTTCCGCTTCATCTGAGCCACTCAATTTCCATGTACCTGCCTAATTGCCGAAAATCTTCTCACAACTTTGCATGTCTGGCGGGGTCAGGGCTTGGGACAATGCGTTTCGCACGTTTGGCAGCTTGGATTCAAGCTCGGGGCTAATTGCCAGCTAGGGCTTATCTAAATTGCCGCATTAGCCAAGAACTTGTGACTTGAGAGTTGGGAGTTGTTGTAATTAGCGGAGCTAAATGCTTCGTTGGCCACCAAGAATCCGCCAGAGATGTAGCATTGAAGGAGTTGGGGCGAAGAGTTGCAGGGTTAATATGTTAACTACTTGTAAATAACTTAATAATTATAAAAGTTGCATTTAATTAAAATTAAAGTAAATGCCATTTAGAAATTTTCATAATACTTTATTCTTTGTAAATAAATAATTAACAACTATCTTAAAACTTCAAGAGCAGAAACTACTCCAAGTCCAATGTGGACACACTTTGATTTTGATTGGGCATGTCGGGGAAGCGATGGAATAGTGACGACGAGGGTTTGGTTTGACTATCCAGCCGAGTCTCAAAGATGCCTCCCTCTGAGTTTATCAAGTACCAACTGGGCGTGGGCGTGGCTCGCTGCAGCTCCTCCTTATTCAGACCACTAATGGGAGCCGCAGTGGGCAGCTTTTTGGCCAAATCATCCAGCTGCTTGAGATACACGTCCAAGGCGCGATAGTCCGTGTTGTTGGCCACCTCGTCAGGTGCAATAAACTTCGGTCCCGCCAACTGATCGTGCTCCTGCCACAAGTTGCGTATATTTGTCATTACATCCGCATAGAGTATGGAGTCATCGCTGCGGCCCCAGTTGCTATTGCGGTTGTTATTTGGCGATTTGGATTTGGATTTGCGTGAATTCACCAGGCGACTGGCCAGCGGAGTTGCGGAAGTTTCCGCAAGTGAATTGGCACTTGAAAACACTGATTTGCCAGTGGTTGTTGTTGTCGTCGTTGTCGCCTTGGTTGTTGGTGCTGTTGTGGTTGTTGCCTCTTTATTCCGGAAGTTGCGCCGCCTCTCCTTTAATTTTTCCCGCTCGGCTGACTTGGCCTGCTGTTTGAAAAGTCTTTGGCGACGTCGCCGATTGTCGCAATTGGTTGCATTGCTGCAAGTTGGTGACCTTTTCACCTCATTGGGGACGCCCTCGTCGGGTAGATATTGTGTGGCATTTTTGAGTAGATCCCCAATGTGAGCCACCAACTTCAGGCCCTTTTGTACATCATACGGTTCCCTTGACTTTCCAGGCACATCCCTTCTGTTTCTTTTACTTCTCTTTAGCTCCTGATTGCGACTTAACACTGCTTTTAGCCTTTGCTGCTGGCTTCGATGGTAAAGCTGCTGTTCCAGGGCCTTTTGGGCTATTAAAGTATGACTTTGTCGCTGGATATGTCGTTGTCTTACCAGCGGAAACTTTGCCTTTTGTCTTTGCCGCTGCAATAGACGCTCTGTTTTCCGCACGGACGCCAAGATTTCCATGGGTATTTGTAGCTGATTAGGACCATTTTGTATCTGGGTTTCCTGCGTGAGGAGGTCTCCTTGGGGCATGATTTTCACCCTATTGGTGGCCAATTTCCGCGGTTGCTCCCAAACCACCGGTGGATTGGAAGGCTGCCGTTGACGCAGACGTTTCAGCTGCTGAAAGTGCTGAGGAGGCTCAATAATCCTGATCACATCTCCCGCATCATCATCGACGTAACCAGGACGTATGTCCTGCAAATGCGGGGGAACCCTGTTCTCCGGTTTCTTGTGCTCGGGCTTTGATACCCTATAAAGAGGAGGACTTGGAGTGCTACTGGAATCTCCTTCCTTGCTTCCACTATCCACTTTTATCCCCTGGCTTAGTTGCAGATAGAAGAGGAGCAAAAGGTATGTCCTTAGCACAGCCATTGCACTTTTACTCTCACTATCCCAAGGTCGGGGGAAATGCAACTTTTCACTTTCGCGTTCGACGGCCAACCGACAACTGTGCAGTAAGTGTGCTATCATTGTGGCTTTATAAAATTTCCTCGCCGTTTTTCCAATTTTCCAGTTTGATCACCGCGCCACGAGCCTTTCTTTCTTTCTTTCGTGACGAGATAGATGTTTTTGAAGTCGTCATCGTCGTCGTCATCGGCCGTTTGTTAGCTTCGGCCGCAAATGAAAGCGAATCTGGCCAGCCGAAGTGACGTTGCAAGTAGCTGCCAGTTGCAAGTTGCAACGTTCAACGTCCAATGTTATAACTGGTCAAAGTCGGGCTCAAGCCGTGTTTCGCTTTAGAAACCCACTTTGCATACGCCACAACGATGGCTTGGCACATTGCAACTTTCTGGTTGCTGTGCAGAAACTAGTTTCTGTCTTGAATTCGGTTTTCGATCGTGTGGGTAAGTGTTTTTATTTTCGCAGTCTCGAATTTCATTAGTGCCCGCCACTTGACCCTCAACTTGAACTTCGCCGAAAGCCACTGATATGGTATTTGTGTCATTTGGGCGAAAGGCAGAGCGAACGGTGAATTAATTTATGCACTGTCCATTTAATTTGGGTATTTTAAAAATATGGGGAATAATGCGGTCTTTCGATGGGAATGATTTATGCAGACTTTGGTATTCTATGGGAATATCTAATAGAAATAAATATATTCATGAGAATTTTTGTGCGTGGAAAATAAAGTTTTGTTTTTGTTTGTGAATTTACTAAATTCTTCGACTCCTCAAAGCACGTGGGTATCGTTATAATTAATTGAATTTTTACTGTTCATTGCAAATAATTGTATTTAAATCTTTTTCCAATCTTTAAAACTTAATTAAGATGCAAGCTTTTAGAGCTTCAATTATCAATAAAACGGAACAGCTCTTTTAATGGCAATGCTGTTGCGCATGCCTGTTTTGTTAACAGAAGTCAGAATTTTAAAAGGCGCCTAAAAGATGCTATAATAGTTTTTCTGTTAGCTTCTGTGTTAACAGAAGTACAGTGAGCGTAAAAGTAAACTCGACACATTTTTTAAAGAAACAAACACTTGTTTAGATTTCAATAAATTATATTTATTGCTAGAACTCTCGTGACAAGCCAACCAAGCTTTTGACCTCCCCCAAAAACGAGGTCGTCTCTTAATCTTTGCACTACACACTACAAAATAAATAAATAAATAAACATAGTTGGTTAAACATTAGAGTGGGCTTGGGGTAAATGGGGTTGAGATTGGGAGCCAGGTAGACAAACTACAAGATTAGGCTCCTGGCGAGAAAGGCAGAGACTACGAGCTAGGGCATCGGCGTTAATACGTTAGATTTCGGGGATTTAAGGACTTTGATTTTGATGGACTCATGCGACTTAAGCTACTCCACAACCATGGGCAGCCAGGCGTTATCGCTAGCGAAACCAGCACCACCACCCACAGCACCTGGACCACCCGCGCCACCGTTATGTGCCCGGTAACCCATACGCCTCTCGTGCGTTTTGGGCACCGGAATGGGATGTTGATAAACTCCAGTGATTGTCTCCATGCCCAAGCCCATGCCATTCTGTTGAGATTTGGGGGAATTCTGTGGGAATATACGCTGCTCCACTATGCGCGACTCTTCTGCCATGGAACTGACTGTAGCCGCCGCCTCCGCCTTGCGATTCTTCTCGAAGAAATCGATAATGGGATGGTAGTTATAGTTAATCCTCTTGCCCGACATCTCGCTGCCACCACCGCTGGGGAAGATCGAGCTCACTGGATAGACTGCCGGCGGTTGTGGTAGTGCCGTCGACTGATCCCGCTCCCACTGAGTGGTGCGCTCGGTCGAAAGGGACGACGCTGACCCGGTAACCACTGCTGTGTTGGTCGTCGCGGTGGCTGGTGGTGCATAGAAGCGGGGTCGCGACTTGCTGCCACCTTGCCGGTTGACTGGTGAAGATGGTGGTGCTGCTGTTGGTGGTGCGACTGGTGGTGCGATGGCACCTGCTTGATGGGCATGGGCGGCATGGGCAGGGGCAGCGCTGGAGAGGCCGGAACTACCGCTGAAACCGGAGACAAAGCCGGATCCCGGACCAAGGGCAGCTGTTCCCGTTCGGGCTGGTAGACTTGTGGTCTGTGGAAATCGTAGGCGGACGGCAGCTCCTCCTGCGGGCGATGGTACTGAAGATGATGATGCTGATGATGTTGCGGAGGTGGGGGCTGTGTGGGTGGAGGCATAAATACGCTTGCGATTCAGCGGGATACGCGGCTTCTCTGCACCGCCGTTTGGTGGGCCAGCGAATAGGTTTACCTCTTGGTCCGAGTGCGTCTCGCTTGGCGCCAAATCCAAGTCCAGACGCGCCTCTGAATGCTGCGGCCGCCGGCGGCTCACCTGGCTGTAATACTTCTTGGAACTGGAACTGGAGCTCTTGTATCCGCCATAGCGATCTTCGTCATCATCAGGGGGACTGAGATACGGACCCACACTGGTGCTAATACCAGGCAGCTTTACGCGTACCTTGTTACTGCTGGAATACAGCTCATTTGTCTCCCGATTGTTGAAAGAGGGATATCGAAGACCCAGTTCGTCCTCCTCGCTCTCTTCGGCATAGTCCAGATCCTCCTCGTTTATGGTACTATACCCATTATGATTATGGTTTATGACAGGAGATTGGGGAGAGTAATCTTTGGCTTGAATGGAGGAGAGCGGTGGAAACTGCTGGCGATAACCATCTACTTGGCAGGAGCAACAGGTGGGCACCTTGAAAATATCCACATGGAGACCACGCACTTTGTCCCAACTCAGCAGACGATGATAGTTATACACCTGCGAGCAGTGCGAACGGTAAGTCTGCGCCAAGTAGGAACAACTCTCGCCGGGATTACTGTGTATAAATGGAAAGATTACAAGTTAATGCCATGTTATTCAAGTGAAAAATTATTTTCACCCACCTGCATTTTTCCAATCTTAAGGTTTGCGTGTGCTGACCAGTGTTCACTATGTACTTCCATTCTCCTGAAGCGGACTTGGCCTTCTGGGGTCGGGCATAACGTACCACGCTCTGGCACATCCCACCTGCGCTGCCTTCGTCTTCACGCCTTTAATGTGAATAAAGAAAATAAAATATTTTAACAAAATTTACCATCGAGCATTTAGCTTTTAAATTGGTTTCTTCAAAACTTCTTCCTTTACTCTAAACGTTGTTTTCCCATTGGTTCACGAAATATAATGTCAATTTAACTGCTGAAGGTATAATAAAAACTGTTTGACCTAAAATATTATTTTATTATAATAACTTTGGGGGAAAATGGCTTTCTGTGGCCTATGATTTTACGATTCAAAGACAACTTCAATATACAATTTCGAAATGATCAAAAGTAAGTTATAAAATTTATTGACTGAGTAAATAAAATATGGTTTCTCAGGCGACCGCTCATTTTCCACTTACCTCTTTTTGCTCAGGCTGAAGTCATCGAAGTCATCACTGAACTCCAGATTGTTATTGGGCTTATCGTAGAACTCGGCCAAAAGGGCGGACATGGCGTTTTTGTGACGCCTAATGCTGCCCATGATCTGTTCACTAAGATTTCAAAATAATATATGCAGTTTCCAGCGGTAGACTTCATTCAACAACTCTAACCAAAACCAATAGCTAAGCATAAGTGCAAGGGAAAGTTGGGCAAGTGTGATTCATAAATTAAAGTTTTATTATGGCTAAAATTCGGACTAAACTAGAGCTAAGGACTATGGACCGGAACCAGGACCCTGGGAGTACCGCTCACCAACTAGCTACGGGAATCTTACAGCGGATAGTCGTCGGTGCGGATGCACATGTTGCTGGTGAATCGTTCGCATTTCTTGTTGGGTGGTGTAACCACGGGCTTATGTGAACTGGCGGCGGTCTTGGGTCTTCCCCTCACGGAGGATGTGACTCTTTTTCGTTTGATGGGTGCTCCTGATTTTTGACCAGGCAGTGGTCTTTTCCCCAGTCGGTATCGTGGTCCAGCGATGAGTTCCTCTGGACTTGGTAGTGGTTCCTCAGTCTCCTCGGCGCTGTTTCTTTCCAGATCTAATCGCGCATCAGCGCTCAGGGGGATTTCCGTGCCATTAAGACCTGCAAAAGCCAGATCCTCCACCTCAGAGTATGACTGGTCACCGTTGGCGGAGGCCATCTTCTCCTCCTCCTGGCTACTTGGCTGTTGAAAAGCTGTAGTATTCAGCTTGATGGTACGTCCAGCAATGCCACCCAAAAGTTGCTGCTCGGTCACAGAAGCAGGCACGGATCGGGTCAATTTGTGAACAAACTCGTTTGCCGATCGTCGAACTCTTTGCCCATGATTTTCTGGTTTAAGATACTTAGTTTTGTTATCATGAAGATCACCCGTCAGGGCCTCATTGATCATCTGAGGATCAAGCACTTCTGATCCCATCTCATCAAAGAAGTCCTCTAGAGATTCCGATTGCACCTCCTCAGTAGAAACCTTCTTTGGCTCAACTTCTACAGCAATGGTGCCCACTTGGTCATCCTGTTGGGACTCTTCTGGAGTCAAATCATCTTCACGACGATTGATGGGAGTATGGAAAAGGGCAGATGAAGCCAGATCAGAACCCAGATTGATGTACTTGCGGGTAGAGCTCTTTATGAGATTTGCGATGTCGAACACTATGGGCAGAAGCAGCTTTTTGTCATTGCCAAACATCATGCGAACCTGATTAAATTAGAAAAATCATTAGCCAGTTATAGATACTATAAAGATATATATTAATGTAATGTAATGTAAAAGAATATATTTTTAAAGACGTTCCCAAACACACCTGTTCAAACTTAAGTTCGTGCCCCTTTTTTGCATTCATCTGAGCCGAGATCAATGCGGAAAGAGCCAGTCGTTGTTGAGAAGATAGCATTCTTAAAATGGGCAACACTTCGGCGAACTTCTGGCGCAATCCCTCATCCGCCAAGGCTTTGGCCAGAGCGTTCCTTAAAACCCTTTCCCGCCAGTCGAAAGGTGGCAATTGTTTCTCCGGCTCCGGTTCATCCAGATCGACGCTAAAGTCCAGCATATTGGACTCCAACTTCTTTTCGGCCTGCTCCGCCTTTTTTGCCTCCTCCAGATCATCCAGCTGCCAGTTCTCCGTAGCAGCATCATTTGAATCCGCAAAATCAAAGTCCATCAGCTCATCGTCGGCGGAGTTCCCACTGACCAGATCCAGATAGAGCACACAATAGAGCAGGGCCCAGAAAAGGCAGCCGAAGGCGCGGCCAGCTTTCATTTTCACTCTGGCGTTATTTTCTTGGCTTTGTTTTTAATTGCAACAGCCGTCTGCGAATGACAAAAGGCAAAGGAAAGTTAAAGCAAGGGGGCGGTCACTGCTGGTTATTAAGTTGGATTTAATTTTCCGAAATATCAGAAGAAACAATGACGTCTTGTTAATTGTTTATTTATGACTAGAGTTCACCCCAGACGACACTCGCACGCTTTCAAAAAAACAACAGTTTATGATTTATTCTTAGACGTGTTCAATTTGTCTTGGCAAATTCAAAACCATTCATATTTTTTGGCTTTCCATCGAAAGCAAGAGTCATTAACATGAGCGTAAACTATTACGACCGTGCAGCAAGAGTCATAATAGTCATCTTGGCCAGGCTATTACAGCAGCACAGTCGTCTCCGGCTTTAGGTAATCGCACTCAGCCATCGGCGTCGTCATCATGATCTTCACTGTCATCTCAGTTGACTGCCCAACAAGGCGTGAAGCACCGAAGCTGCTCTGGTTGTTGCTATTTTTACCATCTTAATGGGTATTTTCGCGCACGGGGTTATGACTCCTGACTAAACTGGCGGTTTTGCGGTAATAAGGCATGCCATCCAAAGGTCGGGTGATTGATTTGACTGCGCTTTAACTTCCTATCATCATGATGAAGACATTTGTCAGGCTAAAAGAGCTCTTCCCTCTATGAACTTGGTTTTCTCTTCTTGTCTATGCAAATGTGTTCAGCACAAAGGAAAGTCTTTCTTTCATTTTGTTCGTTATTTATATAGTCGGCTACCCCAAGGAGCCGACAAATCTGAATGCTAACAACACCCAAGCCAGGAAAACTCCTCCGAGGCAATGGCTATACCAGCTGCATCGATGTTTTGACCTTTTGTGCAGATGAAAAGTGAAAATTTGGCTGCAGCAGCGGCAAACAGTTGACAGTTTAGAAAAGGCAGCCAAGGCCAGCATGAAAACTTATGGCGGACGTGGGCTAGAGAAGATTGGCCAGCGATTCACGTCTCTTCGGGCACCCAAGGCAAGGCAAATAATTGAATGAAATGATGCGCACAGTTTGCGATGCACGAACGTGAGGATGCTGCCGTTGTCAAGATGCAGGCAGGCTCGATGTCTTTAATTTATCTCGCACACCTGCGCGCAGAAGACCCCGCTAATGGATCCTACGAAAGGGGGAGAGATGGCGGCGCTTCTGGTTTTTGTGTGGCCTTTGCATATACGTATAGATACTTTTTTGACGCTGGGAAAGCGGCATAGTACGATAAATCAAATTAAGCCAATAAGTCGCAGCCGTTTCCCATATATGCCAACCATTATTTCGGTTCCCAGGCATCCCAGTAATTTCGCGTGGGTGCCATTTGCAAGAAAGCAGATACAAATTACAGACGAAAATGGGAATGGCAATGGGTTGCATTTGAAGATGCTGCACTCCGCTTGCATGCGATCTCTCGGCAAATTCTTTGGCCACTTTAATTAACTTGTAATTTGCGTGCGTTGCGCAGACAACGAAACGGGGCCAGTCAAAAAATAAAAAAGGCAAAAAAACAAACGAGACGAATTGAAGAAAACAAATTAAAGCGCTGCAAATGGGAGGAGAAACATCTGAAAGCGAAGCGCAAAGCAAGAAAGTCGCACTGACAATCTCCGCAGAATCCTACTAAGCAGACTAAGCAGCCTCAGAAGCAACTAGGTGCTAACCGACTAACCTAGTAAGCGAACCCGCTGAACCACTAACCACCAACAGCTGTCGAGCTGTGTTGGACTGATCGGGGATCAATATCTTCATCGCCATCCGAACTGACATATAAATTCCCAACCAATTTACCAGGCCCTAAACGAAAGACTTAAGACACAAACTTGACGACCGCCGAAAAGCGGCAACTCATATCAATAAACGAACACACACGCACACCTTAACCAGCGCTGACTGACACAATTTCCTCGGGCGTAAAGAATAAAAAGAATTCAAATTTTTGTGCGTCGTTGTTGTTATCGTTGTTGGGTGTAAGCGCTTTTTTGTTTTCGTTCATTTAGAAAGTTGTTTCCATTTCACATATTTGGCTAAAATACACTCACAAATGAAATGCTATTTTAAAATTCCAATTTCGATTTTGTTTCTTGTTCTCCGCTTTGCGCTCTAGTTTTTTATGATTAATTTATAAAGCTAAAGCAGAGCTTCAGAAATCACCTCAGATCAGCTTGTCTTCAGTCCACTGTTCTTTTTTAGTTCTCCAAGCCTCTCCCTTCTCCAGTCTTCTGAGCTTCGATATACGTATTTAGCTTGATCACTGTTTATTTCCTGTTGCGGCGCAAGAACCGAGTTTCCATTCCACTCCACTTTGCATAGATAATTTTCACTTTTATAGGCTCTGTGGCTGCCGCCTTCGCTGATTTTCAGCTGTCTGTATGCTGATTTTCACACTTTTCACACGCGCCTTAATTAACAGAAATTTCTACTTTGCCACACTTCTTGAGTCTGTCCGCTTGGCATTCACCTTCGTTTTGCTTTTGAGCCAGCTTTTTATTTTCCGCCTGCTACGTCTGAACGCTTTCAACACTCGCCGCAGACTGATTTGCTGCCTCAACTGCTGCTTACTGCTTCCTTACCTACCGCGCTTGCTGCTGCTGCTGCGGTTTCTGTTGCTGCTGCTGCTGCGGCGACTTTGGCTCAGTTGGCGTTCTGGACCCATTGCAGTAAATCCAACTTAGGTGCGTGTTTGTGCATTAAAAATGTGCATCGGCAAATTGCATTTCTTGTGCAGTTCGCAAGTTCATTGAACCGTTAGTTGGCTCACATTTGCATATCCATACATGTGAAATTGATTAACGTTTAGAGCGGAAGTTTGCCTATATTTAAAACTGTGTAGCAGCCTCGTCTGCCCAGTTCGTGTCTTCAGTCATTTGTTTTGGCACTGGGTCAGGAAGCGATTTGTCCAAAACGGAAGCATGCAAAACGGCGTATCTAAACTGCTTTCTATCGGCATCATTAGCCACGAAAACCACTTTGACCACTTCATCAGGCGTTACGGCCGCCCGCGAGGGTCAGCCCCTAAAGTTAAGGAAAGAAAATTAATTTCCAGCCACGGCACTTTCGTTTTTCAAAACAAAAGCCCTCGGTAGCAACTTTGGGCAGGTGGTTAGCGCCTCCGCCTATTTTTCAGGCACCGAACAGTGGGACAAAATATAGTCGTGCAAATAAAAGAGTTGACACCCGTGTAAACTATTTAAAATATTTTCTAAATCATAACCAAACATATGTTTTATAATATTAAGGTTAGCATTATTAAAATCGAAAGGAAGATTAAAGATTGGAATAATTTTTTTGTATGTTCGTAAACTATGCATATGGCATGATGAAAAATTGCTTTTATGTTTCAAATATTCCTAGTTAATTACCTTTTATCGTTTTGCATCCCACTGTGCAATGACTGTGAGTTGCGTCTAATAACGACTTTTCGTGATTTTGACGTTTCGCTTTTTTGCGCTTTATTGTTATTTCTTCATCATTGGTTGGGTCCATAAACTATCGGCTTAACTGCTCCAGGGCAGTGGCAAGTGTATCCTCCCTCCGGCTTCTGTGGCACTTTCAATGACCACTTAAAGAGCATTTTCTTCACACTTTCATTGGTAACCACAGCGGCAAAACGGCAACAGCTGAATTTTCATTTCATTTTCACGAGCACGCAATGTTTTCCAGCCTCTACGCATTTTATCTTAATGTCCATTTGTCGACATTACCGCATCGCTGGCCGTGTGTTTAATTGCAGCGTCATCAATCAAGCAACCATGGCCGAAAGTGTCCTCCACTCACTCAACTTTGTTGCACTCGGTTATCCATGGTTTTTACTTGCGCATATCGTTGCAATTCGCTAGATTTTCCGCTACCGGCGTTCATCCCGGTTGGCCAACTTGCTGACCATAAAACTTGGCGATGCACTTGGCTAATTTGCACATTAAATTTTTATTTTGTATTTATTTCTTTATTTGGGTATGTTTGTGTTCCGGTCCGGTAGTGAAATATTACCTAGCCCCGCAGTCTGGTAATTTCATCTGGGGATTGTTTAGCCTGCATCTTGTATAGTCACTAGCTTTTGGAATATTTATCGAATGCATAAAAACATTGACATTGAAAATAATCAGGTTTGCCTTTTAAGTTCGCTTTTAAGTTTAATATTCGAAAAACACGCCGTGTGAGTTATAATTATGCATTCCTACGCCTCTTATTCTTGTCCGATGAAAACTCTTCGGCCAAAACAATTCCGGTTTTTAATTTAGTCATCTGTCTTTTACCACTTTTAAATTTGTAAAGTACCCGCAGATGATTTACATAAAATATAAAAATATATCAAGCAATCATTTATTTAAAGCTTGTGGAAAAGGCCTATTAAAACTTTTAATAAGTTCAAGATTGAGACTTTATTTCATAAAGCAAATAATATCTCTAATTTTTTATTTTATTTCAAATGGTAGGTCTATGTATGTATTTTATTAAATTATAAAATATCAAAATATTGATAAAAACAAAATTAAGTGTTTTTATTGTTGTAAGATATATCTTTTCATTTCGAATTGCGCGCTCAGTTATTTTGAACCAGTTCTTTGGAACTTGTAAAAAGAAGCCAGACCTAACGAAAAAGTTGAAAGCTTAAATAAAAGTTAACATGATAACATGCATTAACAGAAAAGCTTACACTCTGGATTCACCATGTAAGCTTAACAGATATCCAATCTTACATAAAATTTAATACAGCATAATCATTAAAATTCCATTTATGCTTATATAAAATAAAAAAGCCTTCAACTGGTGTAATAATCATAATTATATTTCGTCATTAATTAATTTATTTGTACAATTCTATAGCTAGATTTCAATACAATTACATAGATCCTATGCGCTGCACGCCTAAATCAACGATTTATTTTCACAACGGACGGGGTTTCAAAGTTTCCTTTTGTGCAGTCAAATCTTGGCTACATCCGGGGGAAATAGCTCAACTCGAAGATGGGATTTTAGATACAGACTAGAAGAACTAAGTGACGAACTTTAAACTAGGCATAGGTAGCGCCATTCATTAATCGTAAGGCCTAGAACGTATGTTGTTGTCTCAACAAATAAATATTTACAATGAAAGAAACTCCCGGGGCATTCGAAATGGAAAATTAACAATAAAATACAAATAATACTGCTCGACAAGCACGTCGCAAGTAAGGAGAATTTCGAAAGATCTACAAGTAGGCAAATAGAGATGTGTGGGCGGTGGATGAGTTGTGGATGGAGTGGTTGAGATGCACAGTTAGTTGGTGGCTCCTGGACCGGGAAGGGGATGGCTCAGTCAGCGTCATATTTCGCACTCGAACTCCGAGATCCGGTGGTTGAAGTACACCACTCCGTGCTCGAGATCCTCGCTGAACCCGCTCACGTCCATGTAATCCGAGGCCGCTGAGTCGTCGTCCACCCACTTGTGCAGTGACCTTGTGATCTCCAGTCTCGACTGGGCGAACGAGGGTCGCATGTGCGGCTCCTTGTGCCAGCAGCGGGACATCAGGTTGTAGAACTCGTGCCGGCTCTCCTTGGGCAGATCGGGCCTCAGACCCTGGGGCACCCGGCGGATGACCTCGCGTCCCGTCAACTGCGAGTACGGTGTGGATCCTGAAAAAAGTAGGTAATATATTGCTTTAATAATCTAAAAACAGTTTCGTAACTATATTTACGTTATAGTTATTTTTAAATGTGTTAACTTAGCCCTAATGCAACTGATAATTCCCAGTCAGTAAGTTTATTGATACGTGTCTGAGCTTAAGTCTCTTTTTTAATTGCACGCATAAAACAAAGCACACTTAAAATTATCATTGTGTAATAATCATAAAAATATAAATGTGCTTTTAAAATAGTTAAGAACAACTTCTAATAGAGTGTGCTCATTAAGAAATCGTAAATCGATACTTTAATTAACTGCACTTCATAGACAAAATCGGGTTCTCTTAAAGAATAATGCTATCATAATATACTTTTGCCATTTAAATTTGAATTGATGGCTGATTAAATGTCAGGCTGATCAAGTGGATGTTTAATAGCTTAAATTTGAATATATCAATGTAAACGTTATTGCTGTCTTAATAAAACCATTTTGATCGAGATAAAACATTTTCACAGGGAAAGACTGCAGAATTGATGACACACTGAACTCTCAAGTATTGGTTAAACACAAGAAGTGGATTGAAAAACCTACCCAGAGTGGCGATCTCCCAGAGGACGATGCCAAAGGCCCAGATGTCCGTTTCGGTGGTGAACATGTGGTACTGCAGGCTCTCCGGCGCCATCCATCTGATGGGCAGGGCGTGCCGCTTGCCAATGGTGTCGTGACCATGATGCGACTTCTTCTCCCCGTGCGGATGATCCTTGGAGCAGTTACCTTGGCCCTGACCCTGGCCAAAAGTGTGCTGCCAGTGCTGCAGGATGTATCTGCTCCCGAAGTCGAACTTGAACTTGTGCGCATTGTGACGCATCAGATCATTCGCCGCATTCTTTTCCTGCTCCTTTCGCAATCGCTCCGCGTCCAGATCGATGGACATGCCAAAGTCACAGATCTTGCACATGCCATTGTGATCGAGGAGCACATTGCGAGCGGCCAGATCTCGATGAACAATCTATTTTGGTTAAATGTTAATATATGTTTAAGAGATTATATCAATAATTTGCTCACCCTTCTCCCTGCTATGTACTCCATTCCACAGGCTATGTCCAGGGCAAATCCTGCCAAGGTTCGTGGCGATAAGGGCGCCAGACTGCGACCACCTGGAACTGAGGCTGGCAATATGTTTGTGGCACTTCTAGCTGCTCTCAGAAGGGACAGAAGACGACCCCTCATGGCGTACTCCATAATAAGCATGTGCGGTTCTAGAGGAATATTAAAAATATTTTAAGAATAAATCCCAGCAAGAAATTTCCATTAGTGCTCACCACTTTCCACACAGGCACCCAGTAGGGTAACCACATTCTGATGGGATCCCAGCTTGCGCATGATATTCGCTTCATCCTTGAGGCTCACCTGTGCACTGCAAGCTCTGATTGTCTTAACGGCCACAATTCTAGTGGCTCCGAAATGACCACTCAGATCGTCGGCTTCCGCCTTCCACACCTGACCAAAGTTTCCCTCGCCCAGAAGGCTCTTTAGCCTGATATTGCTCCGCTCGAAATCCTGGAATTCGCTGGCCAGAGATGTCTTATCATCGTTGTTGCCGTATCTATTGTGGTTCGCATCCCGCTGAGATGCCTGTGACATGGGCATTGCCTGGTGGTGCTGATGGTTCTGATGGTTCTGATGGTGCTGCATGTGCTGGTGGTGCGGGTGATCCACCTCATCTTCATCATCATCGACTTGGTACTTGGAGTCCACCTTCTTCACCGGACTTATGGGCTGCTGATCCGTGATGCACACATCAAATACCTCACTCTGCTTCGCCCGTTGTCGAATCACAAAATTACGCACTAGATAAAGGATGATGGCGGCTAGTGGAATCACTCCAACTGCTACCAGCACTAATGTGACCAGATTCATTCGTCGCATCTCCATATTCAGATCTCTTTCATTTGCAATCACCGTGGAACTGATGTCCGCTGGAGGCGCTGATGAAGATGACTCCACAATGCCGATGTAGACCTCATTGGAAGGTGCAGTCACCGCCGGCGGTGCAGTGGTTGTGGTACTCGTAGTGGTACTGGTGCTGGTGGGTCGCGGGTGTACAGTGGATCTTATGGAGGTCAAGACAGTTGTGCGCAGGATCTTTGGACTGGAATCTGTGGTGTGAGATGGTTGAGTGTGGGTTCGTGGTGTCACCCCGCAATCGGAGGTGTTATTGCAGAATACAATCAAGTTATTCGCATCATCGATGTTTATCTCTCGGGTTAAAGCAGGTCCCAAGGCTCTGATGAGTTCCTTGTCCTTTTCAATTATGGAATTCGCTTTCGTTGTGGTGGGAATGACAGTAGTTGAAGTACTGCTCGTTGTGGTGGTGCTGGGGGTTGTGCTACTCGTTGTGGTGGTTGTTGTTGATAGTGGTGCATTTGTGGTTGTTCTTTTTGTGGTACTAGGCACTGGTGTTGTTGTGGTTGTGCTAGGTTTTTCTGTTGTTGTGGTTGTGCTTGTCGTTGTGGTTGATTCCTCTGTCGGAAGAGCTTCCGTCTGGCCCACTGTGGTTTCCTCCTCGGCACTTAGTACGGTGATGATCAGTGGTGTTGAGGATGACGGCGATACTTTTTGCACCACCCTACGCACCACGGGCTTGGCCACTTCCGATTCGGTTTGTTTGAGATCCTGAATCGAATCTGCTAGTCCAGCCGTGGGTCTTCCCGAACCCACATACCTGGTCCGACTCACCGGTGGCGCAGGTGGTGCTGCTGGTGGTGGTGCAGCTGCCGCCACCAGTCCCCTTTCCCTCATATGGTACTTGTATTTACTGCGACTTCGCTCCACAGGCGTCAATGGCCTTCGAGTCGAGGCAGTGGGTCTGGTGGAGCTGACCGGCGCAGGAGTGGTGCTTGTTGTTGTTATCGTGGGGGTGGTGCTCTGAGCCACTGAAACCTCCAGCACGCGGGGATGGTCGTCGTCGCCCTCCGCCGCTTTAATTGTCAAACCTCCCGGGCGTATGGGTGGCAACTTGGCTCCAAAGTAGACATATGGCTTCAGCTCATCTTCCTCATCATCAACATCATCCTCCATTGAGTTGGTTTTGCTGGGTATTGCCTTGCCCATCACAGCTGGCTTAGTGCCATCTGCAATGTGGTTCAGGGTGTCATTTTGCTCTTTGGCCACCACAAAGAGTCCGTGTGAGGACTCGTCGCTAAAGAGGATCTCGTTGGTATCCCGATCTCCTGCAGGAGCAGCTGCCTTTAAAGAGGCCGAACCTTTGAGCACCACCGAACTATTTCCATTTGAGGGCATGGCCATGCGGGTGAAGTTGGCACATTGCCGCATGCAACTGGCGGTGGTGCGACGGGTAAAGTTCTTGGTGCAATTCCGGATGCACACCGATCTGGGATCACTGGGCGCCTTGGAGGTGCTCTCCACCGCCGCGGACGGTGAAATGGCACTACGTCCGGTGGTGCCTATCCTGGTGCGGAAGCCACCTCGATGCAGAGCCGTTCGACGAGCAGCCAACACATTCATCAGCCTCCGCTCGCGATCCTGAGCAATCGAGGGTCGATTGGCACCCGAGGGCCTATAAGTAGTGGGTTTATCACCAACCACATCTGTAAGCAGAGGAATGGAAAAATATTTACTTAGATTGGCTGGCATATTTTCAAAGTGGCTTTATAGCCTACACGTTACAAAATGATTGTGTAGATTATATAAATACTTTGGATGGGCAAGATTTTTATCCAACGACAAACAACAATAGTAATGTACCCACGAACTTCAGATTAGCTTGATATAAGTATAGGAAAATAACAATTAAATGTAAATTCCTATAAAAAACTTTTAATTATGTGTAAGCTTAAAAGCAAACATCTTCACTTTATTAGAAATAATGAATTCTTGAAATTATAAAAATAACTATTTTAAAGACTTAAAAAGAAATCCATCTTTTCATTAAAGTTGCGTGCTACAATCACCCCGTTTCCTTATCAATTTTCATTGCAGTGTAGGCTGCCTGGCATTCTTGACGCCAGATCGTGACAAATATTGGAAAAACAAATCTCGAAATGGAAATTAAATGCGACTAAGGCAGCGAGCACGAAACCCGTTTGGAATGCGAACTTTGCCTAGGGTAAGGCCGACTAGGCCACAATCATCATCGCCATCATCATCTGCGGTATTAACAGACATACAGCATCTTTTGCCATCGGCGGCATCATGATCATCTCGAGAAACGAGGCTGCTCTTTGGGCCATTAATCAGTTGGCCAAAACGCTCCTTGCCCAACTGGTTCACCGAATATCTATGATATTATACTGCAGTTTGCTCTAACTAGTTAATTAACTAATGGCCCCGAGGTTTCTATGTTCTATGTGCCTCTGGCCAGGCAGCTGGTCATTAAAGCCCGAATTGAGCAATGGGCCTAAATCCATGCTGTTGCTTTGACCCGCGGCATCGGGCAAAACAATTACAAGCGGCTGCTTGCACAATTGTTTAATTTTCGCGTTGCCAAAATGGTAAGCAAAACAATGCCAGGCAAACGCAAACAAACACTGCTGCTTTTCACAAACATTTAGTTCATTGGCTGGCAGTTTAGGCCAAGGTTGCATTTCAGTTTCAGCCGTCTCGAGCGCGGCCAGGCGGCTAGAACAAGTTGCAAATGCCGCTTCCACCGCCGGCTGCCGCATTTCGGCCACTTCGGCCCCCTAGCCACCTCCACTGCACTCCACTTCCACCTCCCCCTATCTTGTTAGCCTAACAATTTGTCTTTGTTTTGGCCAAGTCGTTTCTCGTTTACTCGCCGCTCCGCGTTTTCCACTCTTCGTTTGTCGCCTATTCTGCCGGATTGTTCAACACTGCGCAACCCATTTGGGCGTCTCGTCACGTCTCTGCAATGCCTTCAATGAAACGCCAAGCAGCCGTCCGCTGCCATTTTGGCCACAGTCACAGACGGATTGGATCGGCTGCGCCTATCTGTTGGTCTATATGCTACCGAAAGGTTTTTCAACTGGGTGCCTAGTTTGGAGCACATCCATCGAAAGAAAGGAAATAGTTATTTATCTAGAATTTTCAACAAGGATTATTATTTTACTTGATTTTCTAGAATATTAATCCATTTATTTAGCTCATCAATTGTAATCGGGCCTTTTGACAAAGTCTCTTTTCTGGCTCCTAAAATATGTTAAAAGTATCCACAATATGTTCTCTGCATAATTAAAACATAACCATTAAAACATTTTGACAATGAAACTAATAACACTAAAATATAATGACACTATTTCCACGATAAGAGCAAATCGATTTTGTATAGTACTCACACTCTTAATTATGATGAAACGTTTTTAATGGATACATAAATATTGGTTTATAGAGAAAGTGGAGTTCAAGTTTATTAGTCAGTATAATCTTTGCACCGAAAGGTTGTAATGGCCATCAAGCTGAATTTTTTGGTTGTTCTTCTGATGTTTTATACACATTATTTCCTAGAGGTAACAATTTGTTATTACTGAAAGCCTTATTTAAAAAGTTAATTTCAGGTTGATTGCCTAGTGGAATTTACAAACATACAGTGCGATTCCCTGGTTAAGGATTTTGCCTTATTTGAATATTGCTTTCTGAAATCAGTAAACCGATCATACAAATATGTCTCGGTTAAAGTTAACCTCCTTAAGCTGCCCATTACCAAACTTAAGGTATAAAAGATAAAATATATACAATTATATTTTAAGCGATTATATTAAGTTACTATAATTTATTTCAGGTGCAATTTGGTCTCTATAAACGTTTGAATGGATATAAGCCTTTTCTCTACAATATGACTGTAGACATATGCAGATTCCTAAAATCTTCGAATCCCAATCCGGTAGCAGACTATTTTTACAGTTTTTTCAAAGAGTATTCCAATATAAACCACCCGTGTCCGTATAACGTAGGTATACCTGAAGTTTATAAAATAATATTCATATTATGTATATTTTTTAGCATGATATTGTACTGGATAAGTTGCCATATCATAGTGTAAATAATAAGGTAACCCAAGTACTTCCTTTTCCGGAGGGAAATTATATGCTTAAAGGACACTGGATTGCCTACGATATTGATCGAGCTATAACTAAATTCTATGTAACAATTTCTTGATAAGAAAAGTATAAGAAATCAATGACAGGAATGCCAATAATTAATGCATTTAAAGTAGTGAGTGACGTGTAAAACAATCTTTTTTAAACTGTTACATTCCTTAGAAAAAATAAATAACAAAATCTCAGACCGCTCCTAGGAAAGAGTATCCACATGTCATGTTGACTCCGCCCTGCTTGCCTTCTGCATTGTATTGGGGGAACTCCATGCCTTAGCCTGGCCAATACTTATCGGTTGGCCTGTGCGACTTCTTGGCATTAGCTATGCTGCCGTTGCCATCGTGGCCATCGACGCCGCCGCCACTTGGCATGCGTTGTGGAATTTTAATTTGATTTTGGTCATATACACGATCTTTTCGACTGCGGCTGCTAGCCAAGTTGAGCGAATCGGGCCAAAACCAATGGCCAACTAACCCAAGTCGGGCATCAGAAACGGTTCTCCCCTTTTTTATATTTGTTGTTTATCCGACAATTGGCAAATTGGTAATGCGACGGAACAGAAATTAACTGCGTAATCGGTTTGGGAATTCTAAGCTGTCTGTTTACCTAACTTTCGGCGAGCTGCTTACATAATGCCCGAAAATTGTGCAGCATTTTGGCAGGTGATTAATCTTCAGCCAGCTGAGAACAAAGCGGCCATCAAACGGATGCGGCGGCGTGACTAATGCCACCATTAGCTTCTACATTTTTGCGAAATTCGCCATCGAACTTCGGCCCCATCTGGCTCCAAAAAAACAAAAACTACAATGGAGAAGACCCCGCCCGGTTCGACGGGCGATTCTGGTCGAAAAAGCCAAGTTTATTTGGCAGCTAATGAGTCTTCTCCGCCAGCCACACAATGCCCATCAAGGCTAATTCCACTCTTCCCCGCCCGATAATTGCACAGATGCCACCCCAACCGAAGCCACAATAAATATATAGCTACACTTGCGAAAAATATAAACTACGTAAGATAATCTAAAAGTAAAAACTAATCCCAGAAATATTACTTTGAATTAATTACCACTCCAGATCACTAAAATATTTGTACTTTTTGATACAACTACTTAAAATTAGTTATAGTTTTTACTTCTACTACAATCCCATGATGATTCTTGCAGTGTACAAAGTACAATTGAATTATAAAACGCCAAACTAAACCATAGATAGGCAGTTGACT
This sequence comes from Drosophila simulans, assembly GCF_016746395.2. NCBI lineage: Eukaryota > Metazoa > Arthropoda > Insecta > Diptera > Drosophilidae > Drosophila > Drosophila simulans. The sequence goes on from NC_052522.2 coordinate 4,453,459, forward strand.
GCGGGTTGTATATTAGCGCTTGAATGAATCGCATGTCTTGACTTTTGTTTAGAACTTTTAATTAAATATGAATTACGGACACGAGTGGGCAGAGCGGCTGACAGACAGCTGACTTTGCAGTTTGTTATTCGTTTTTTATTCATTGCTAATTGACAAACGAACAAGTACACCGACACCCCAGAAAATAAACTTCGCAAACACACAGATACTACGAAACTCAATCGCTCACGCAATGCAGTTGATCGTGCTGACAGCTGTGTTTGATTCGATTGTCTAAACTTATTTAATGGTGTCACATTCGGAATTATGAAATACCATTCAATGAGCGGAAAATTCATAATCACATAAGTACGAATGAGCGACTGAGGCTATGACACAAATGTCAATCATACGCACCGTTGCACAGGCCGCCAAAGCAAAATTACAGCCTGCCAAATTGACAAAAAATTTGGAAATTTCCAAGCGATCGCAGCCATGACACATAGACCGAATATTCTCATTCAAGAATTATTGTTTAAAGTTCAATTAAAAAACTTTTAATATATCAAAAATCGATTGTCACAAATATTAAAGTCAAATTTCAACAGATTAAGAACCACGAATATTATATATATATGTTATATATGTTTAAGTGTGAGTTATGATTGTATTGCTGTGAATTCAACGGAAATAGATTTTCGAAGGGAATTTATAAAACTAAAATTAAGTAATTGTTTGCACAGCGAAGGTTAGAGTAACAAAGCCTTTAGGGGACTAGAAATTCAATGCGATTTAATTCGTACAGAAAATATATGATACGTTTTAATAACTTATTTGATTTTAGCATGATTCACAATTTCACTGGAACCGACCAATTTATAAATACATCAATAATGTTACTGGATGTTCAAGATTATTAATTTATAATGGGTTAGTAAGTTCCGCTCCATATTTGTTCACGCCAACGTGTTCAGCAGAAAAGACTTACACTTTCTGACCTTGACTCATCGCTTTCTGGCTAATTTCATTTGTTTCCTGGCCAGCAAAAGAAAGTCATCCAAACCGAGCAGATGCAAATCAAGCGTAAATGCTGAAAACTTTCATCAATTCACAGAAACTTAACTTCACTTTTGCTTTCTGGCCTTTTGCCTGGCATTTGTGCTTGTATTTACACAACTTGCTGCATTTAAAACCCACACAAAGCCACTCACACCGATACGAAAGTCAGTTCATAAATACAATTTTTAAATGCCGCCTTGGCAGAAACAAAAAAAACTTTCTCCGCTTTCGTTGCAATTTTCTGCAGCTCTGTCTCTGTTATTTTCCCAGCTTTTTTAGCTCCTCGCTTTCGTTTGCAGCGTGCAGTATTTGCTGCACCCTATCCATCCTGTCCCACGTTCATGGCTAAAACGTGTTTGCTTATTTCGGCTCTTTTATATTTTTGGCTGTTCGTTTTTTGACTCACTGCGCTGCAGACATGCAAGACATGTTTTTTTCGAATTTTTATTTTTAGTGGGATCGCCAATCGAAAGCATTTCTAATGTGAAATCGAAGCGTGCAATGCGAAACAGCAAATGCCGCATAGCTCCTTAACCATAACGGGGAATTCCGTTTTCTCGGGGGTGTAGTCAACATTGCTGGACTTTGAAAATCCTATTTGAAAAAGTTATTTTTAGTTACCTCAAGGAAAGAAAACACCAACTAACTTGTTAAATGAACATTTAAAAACAAGTTAAAGTTCAAAAGAAAAAACAAGAAAACGTGAAAAATGCATTTCTTATTAGTTCTCGAAAATAATGATTTTAAATATACAAAATCTACATTTGGAAAAACAAGCAATCTTAAAAAGTAAGTTTTTATTTTAGATTAATCCACTTGAAAATCACATATGCTCATACTCTAAAAGATATTTTTTTTTTTTTGAATATTAGTGAAAGCAGGATATTGTAATATACAATAATAATAATAATATATATATGGATATACCAGCATGAGCAAATATACACTTAGGCCCGCGGGACTCATAAATCCGCATCGAGTCCAGTTCAAAGTTGTCCGGTTCGACATTTTGGCCAAAGAAGGAGCCATCGCTGCCAGCCAACTCTTGTGGGTGCTGAAAAGTGCAGCCAATGCAGCGAAATGCAGTCAAATGCAGGAAGTGCAGCTGCCAGCGACGACGAGGACGTGAGAAAGCCAAGAGAAATGGCAAAGGTACTCGCACCGGGCCAAAACGAAGAAATCCAAGCCAAAATGCATCGCGGATGTCAATGCGGAAATGGAGCTGAATGTGAAGCTGAAGTTGTCGTGAAATGCCGCTAAATGAATCGTTTTGGCGTTGGTTTGGCTATGGTTTTTTGCCTTTTTGGCTTGCTTGGCTTCCTGGTTTTGGGCTTTAACCCTTGGTGGCCCGAACTGCCTTGACAGACTGCCGACACCCAAAGTGAAAAAAAAGCTTGGGCTGACCTTTTAATTGCGCAATTACGGCTCAGCGAGCGATTTCCACTTTAGTTACCCATTTTAAATGGGAGCCCCATATGTTAAATGGACAACAATACGACCTGCAACGTTGGATAATTACAAAGTTTTGTTGTTCATGATTTGTTAGGATTTTTTTTCTTTTTACCATGGCTTCCGTTTTTTTGTTTGGCTTAGCGAATTCAGCAAAAGTTTTCAATACCCCACGTTGCTGTGCATTGAGGCGTTGCAAATGGCCGTAGGGTGGGCGTGGCACATGTTCATCACTTTGTTCATCAGTCGCATCCAAGTATTTACGCAACGTAAGCTACTACGACTTTTGCACCACCCCCTATCATTAGCTTTTGGCCGCTTTCTTTTGTCCCACGGATTTTAATTAAGTCCCCGGTAAATCATCGCAGTTGCGTAACCCTTTTCCCCAAAGTTTTGGGTCACCACCAGTTTTATTATTAATCACGCACACGATACGTAAAAAAACTATAACAAAATACACAAGAAAGCGAAAGACAAAAGCCAAGGAAATTAACAAAATTATGGACCTGAGACGAGGGGAAGGTTCAACAAACTACCATGCTGGCCACATTTTTCGCAACGAAAGCTAATGAAAAAGAAATTATAAACACTTTATATAAAAAATAAGGCAAAAACACACTAAATTGAAATTCGCCGTGGCCACCGAAACACAAATTGCGCGTTTTATTTCCTTTTCCTAGCCGAACTTAAAAAAAGTAACCACCAACCACAAAGTTACCAACTCCGAATGCGAATTTGGGTCTTCATATTAAATTCAATTGAAAGGCAAAAACCATGCGAAATTAATGTAAATATCCAGGAAACAAAAAAGTAAATACTTTGCTTAACAATTTAAATTTTTATTTCGGCAATTGTATAACATGATTTGAATATATTTGCATTTCATTTTCGCTTGGCAATTATTATGAACAAGTAATTTAAGCAAAATTCGAAAATTGAGGATCTTAGATTAGCCGAATCATATGAGGGGATTCACTATGGCCAATCTATGATTATAAAACCAATCAAATTATTCGCTTATAGCTAGTATAGTAATTTGTTTCAAAACTAAAACAAATTACAAATTAATTCTCACTCCACATTTTATAATATTTGTTATTTCAGTTCTCTGCCTTGTTGATATTTATTCAACGTTTTCCCCGCAGAAAACCTTACATAATTTAAAACAAATATGTAAATAATTCTTGGCCTTGCCATCCGGCTCAACTGAACCCTACACTCCATCGATTAGTTCCGTGACGAAGATCTATTATAAATGAATCGAGATCTGTGGCTCCCCAAGCTGTTTACACATGTGAGCTTCGAGCCGATGGAACAATAAACAGAGCAAATGTTTTGATTGAATATTTGTTATAACATATTGGGAGCAGAGAGGCTGGATGTAAACTGAAAACCCGAATCAGAGTACGTAATACGGTAGTGGGTAACATGAAAGGGCTAAATATTTGAGCAGTTGCAGTGGCTTTTACCTCCGGCAAACAATGATTATTCCTCTTTCTCTCGGTAGTTTTCCCATTTTTTCCCATTTTATTCGTTCCCACATTGATGCACGCCCTCATATTGCGTATACGCCCGGGTTTAGACCCAGTTTGGATCCCCCAGCTGCATCTGCAGACCTGGCCCGAATGCACTTGGCTGGCTGACTGGTTGGCTGGCTCTCTGTTGACTTTTCAGATTTGCTCTTTGGGCTCCTCTTCTTCAAAACTTGAAGCTTCACTACGCCTGCTAAACGAGTGGGATTACGCAATGAACGCACATGAGGTCTCAGAGCGCCAAAAAAATCAAATAAAGGCAAAAAGAAACAGGTAAACGTAATGAGCACACAACAAATTTTTTTAAACCGAGCCAGAGCCACACCAATATTGATATTTTTGGCCAAGTATCTCGAGTGTTCAAGTGGCCAGCAAACGACACCTACAACTGGCCAGTTCAACTCCGAAAAATTGCATTTCGTAAGCGAGTGGCCAAAAGGAAAAAACCAAAAAATATACCCCCAAATTATGCCCATTCATCGGGCATAAATTAAGCATAATCAAAATGCATTAACATTTGTTTAGTTAGCTCTGGGCCGCAATAAAAACTCCGAGTTGTCTTAGGCCAAACAAAGAGTTCATGAATAAAGATGCGGACAACATTTTTCGCTTCGGAATCTCGGAACTCTAGGCCTAACACTTTGTTCCAATAAAAAAACACACTTATGTCGTCCATTGAATTCACATTTAAATGCGAAACACAATTTCCATTTCGATTTCAGACACCCACGCTGCGAAGAATTCGAGAAACACAACCAAGTCCAAACTTAATTGAAAACTTAAATGAAAACACTTAATTGAAATAACAATTACTGTTTACATTTATGAGTGTCCGAGGGGCAGCCATGGACAAAAGAGCCGGTCTAATCAATCCATTGGCCGCCGATCACTTGCAGCCTTTTTAAAGAGCGTTTATGAAAGGCTACAGCTATCTTCACCTCGACATTTGCCCTTGCAGAACCGTTTCATATTATATCTTCGACGGTTGCAACTCAATAGGGCCTCACAATTTGTGGGCTATCTTTGCGGTGGCATCTTGAATCAATAAACTCGAGTGGAGACCAAAGGGTCACACTTCTGGTCGGGACCCTTCTAAAAGTTGTTAATTAATCTTAAGTACTTACTAATATTTATAAAAGTGATTGATTATTAACGTAGATAACACAAAATAACCATATCCTCATAATTTATTTATTAATAATTAAATTTATTCAGAAAGACAGTGGATTGAATGTAGTTTCCCAAAGTACCATCGATTACTATGATGTTTTTATACCGTAAATCTTTTGAACAACTAAAAAACTTTCTTAAAACCCCCATTACTGAAATTATATGCACAATACATATATATATTATCCATCCAAACAACTTTATGCAAACAAAATGTCCCAAAAAAACCATTCCTTTTTGTCTCATAACAACATCATGTTTGGTTGACAAGCACTTCTGGCTTTCAAAATGCAAAGATTGGCCAATGCCAGAGCAAAAGTGGCCTGCAGTTAGAGCCTTCTTCGCTTCTTCGGCCACATTCGTTGGCCGGGCCAATTGTTTTTCAGCTTTTAGCCAGTTTCCACTCGAATGTTGCAGCGTCTACGGCAATTGTTGCTTCGTCTGCTGGCAGTTGGTCAATAATTGGCATAGATTTATTTTGGCTAGTTGGCAATTTTTTTGTTGCCCGAATGTGAGTGTGAGTGTTCGAGTGTTCGTATGTGTATATTACTGGCTAGAAAACTTACCCACATCGCCGGGACTGAAAATTTCCGCTGAATTTCGGCTTTCGCCGTCGCCGGCGGTCGCATTCAACTGCAGTTGAAGTTGAAGTTGCTGCTGTTGCAGTTGCAGTTGCACAGGCGGCTCTCTAATTGCACCATTAGTTGCATTCGTCTGCGTTTCGCTCAATGTTGCCGCTGCCGCTGCCACTACCGCCTCAGCCAACAACAATGCCACCAGCAACAGCAACAGTAACCAGCAACTGCAAAATGATTCATTGCCTCGATGGATTTTCATCAACGACATCGTAACCGAAGCATACACCAAATGGCGAAAAAAAAAAAGTATAAACAAAAGTACTAAAATTATAGTTGCTGCTCTGGCTGTGCTGCTTTGGCTGATTGTTTTCTCTGCTGATTTTCTATCTGGTTTTCTATTGTTCGTTTTCGCACAGACCGACACACACACATATACACACACACGCGGATTTTCCACTTTTCCACAATTGTTTTGTAGAATGAAGCTGCGTCTTACTGTGGCTCCTCTTTCTCTGCCCCAAGTTGATGTTGCTGCTGCTGTTGCGTGCAATAATTCAAGTCGTGCTGTCGACTTATCTGTGCTGCGGCTTTGGGAAATCGTACGCCTGCCTTTTGCTGCAAATGTCGGAAGAGAGATCGGAGTGCATTAGTGAAATGTTGGTGATTGGTACACAAATAGTCAGTAAGAAAATCATTGGGAGAGAAAATGCACTTAAAAGGGGGAACTAAACGGGTTTGAGCCAAGTGTACACTGTACAGTGCGTTTGTGTATAATGCTTGGGCTTTTATTTAGGGCAAGTTGAACAATGAAATTCATAATTGGTCAATTGGCCATTATAGTCCGGCTAAGTGTATTATCTTTTGGTCAGAAAAAAACGTTACCTTATTAGCTAAAACCAACGTAGTGTAAGTAAGACATAAATTACACACAAACACCGAAGCAGACTCATTAATTTGTTTCTTAGCTCTGTGCAAACCAATAAGGTATCAAAATTATTTCCACTGTCAAATGCCATAAGTTTGGCAGTCTAGAAGCAGCTTAACCAACAAATTATGACACTTAGGACACTAGGCCGCTCTAAGGTCCCACATTGTAGCCCCCAGAAACTCGTTAAAAATAAGCTATGTGACTTGGCCATCGCATGGGCAAACATCAATTATAATTCGCGGTAAGTAAGAGTGATAACTGAGGTCGCCGAGCTCAGCTCGGCCTGGCTCACCGATCAATAAAAATCCACAAAGCCCAAAGCTAAAGGCAAAGCCACATCACGCATACGCCCTGTTGTACGCGGGACTTGTCAGTTTCGTTAGCCATTAAACCATAAGCAACTATGAATTTTTATGGCAATGTGTGTCATTGCCTGGCGAGGAATCAATTAAAAATGTGTTCGAGAGGCCTTTTTGGCGAGTCTTGCGCAAAATTACGTTGACAATTTCACTCGATTTGGTATGCGGCATAAACTGCCATTCAACTCGATCAACTACAAGAAGCCTTCATGCCTGGGTGCGGCATTGCTTTGCGTAATGTTTGGTTTGAAAAAAAATATGCTCAAGACTTTAAGGGCCGGATGATGAGTCCACATTTTGACCCTCACTTAAGTTTTGATTCTTTGTTATGCTGATGAATTATATTGTATATTGTGGTGAACAAGACAAAGCTACACATAGCATTTCTATTTTGGTAAACCTTTCTAGTAGACGGCCAAAGCAGATGGGCGAAAGTTCAACGCTCGTTGGCCAACAAAAAATAATCATAAGCTTCTTTCTTGGCCATCGGCAGTTCCCATGATTAATTGAGCCAAGCAGGATGTCATGTAAGAAAAGCCGAAAAGAAAGAGATTTGCATGATGATCATGGTTGTGATCACAAAGAACAGACCCGTGATAGCCTTTTTTTAAATTATGTGTTTTTAGTAATTTGGCTATAAGTCGAAAAGATTTTTTGTACCTGCCGCGTAGCTTTGCTCATTAAGTTCGCTCCCAGTTTAATAATAAGAAATGCCATTGACTCGCTCGTTCGCGCTGGTTTTTATATGATTAAATATTTTTTTGTTAATTTGTTATAACATCAGCGTTCTAAACTTAACTGCCAAAGCGCGCAGTACGTTTACAAAGAAGTGAGATAACGACATAAAGGTGTTTAGACCTAAAGATACTCATTAATAAAAACGCTACATTAATGTTAATGTATTTGGCCGGCCTTTTCAGATTTGTAGCCCCAGAAAATAAAATCTTTTTATGTGGCAATATTTAAAAACGAGTAATACCCATTCTTACCCATTTTTTACTAGCTCATGAGTGTACCCTCATTTTTAATTGCCAAAAAATCAGCTTAGAATCATATTTTGTATTTGTCATGTTCGCTCTCGAATTCAATCAACGTTTTTTGTGGAGTGGCTTACAATTGGATGAGTTTTGTAGTGTTTCTCGGTCCGGTTGTTTGATTCCTTCGATGATTGATAAAGTGCGCAGTCGCGAAATCAAAGGGGATTTGATCTCGGCGTGCGAAAGAATTTCTGATCGTTATAGAATGGACAGATAGATAGAATTCCCCATCTCAACAAAAACGCCCACACAACCGATCGTGCGATGATGCTTCTTTGTTTTTGCCATTTTTCTATAGGATTGTGGCGAACAATGGGTTAAACTTGGCCACAGCTGATTAAACATGCAAATTGGCGTTGGGAAATCGTGGACGAGCAAAGACACGACACGGCCAGTTAAAAATGTTTATCAATCCGACGATTTTATCAGCCAGGAGCGATCTGCGGATCGCATAAACAACCCGTAAAACAAAACATCGCGGGCAAAGTAAATGCAAATTTGATTGCCAGTTTCTGTTGCAATCACTCAACTCGAGTGCAACCGAAGAGGAGCTTAGATGAATCACTTCTTAATCTGGTGGAAGCACGGAAGTGGATTTAATATATTAATGCAGTATTTAATCTCAAGAAGCGTTATATATTTATTTGATTAACATTATTATAAGAATATTAAATTGCTGTAGTTAAACTTTAAGGTCTTTCCCACACTATTTGTACAATATGCTGATTGAGAGGCGCCAAGGAAGTATCAATGTATTTCAGGAATGCCGCATCTCATCCATAATTAAAGTGGATACAATCATATAACTGTTAGCTAATTATATCGTGTAACTAAACACTTACAAAGGTCATCTTAACCAGTTTGAAGATAAGCTTGTTAGAAAGTACATCTATCAACTAACTTTAAAAATATTCAGAAATTAAGTGCAAAACATCACTTAATGCTTTCAGAAATTCACATCATAATTCTTAGGAAAAATATAGATATTAAGCTCATGAACTCATTAAAAATTAGACGCAAATTTGCTTAGTCTCGCTGAACAGTTCGAGCATTTTGTCAACCATGAAGGTGAAGTCGTCTTCAAAAGTTTTTAAGTTAAAATCCAAGCCACGCATGACAAAATCGACATCAGATGTCGTCAACTTCCTTTTGCGGGTAATGAAATAATTATGTAGAATAAATATTAAGTAACTAAAGCTTTTGGCGGTGTGTGCATGCTTTTTGTATAACTACCGACAAATTTAATAATACAAATAATGCATAATTTAGTTATACACCCGGGCACAGTATTCGGTTCCGAGTTTTAAGCCGAGCTTGAGTCTGATTTTGATTTTGAGGCTGAGTCCGAGCGTGCAATAGAATAATTAACCCTGAACCCAGTAATATACTTATGGCTCTGCGAACTCACGTACGTAAGAATGCCCCATTGTTGTTGGCCCACTCACTATAATCATTTTTGCCAGGCGGATTTTTACACGTCTGGTTCTCGGAACCCAGGCAGAATCTACAAATCCCTGCTATGTGCCAAAGTGCGCAAATATTTGTCAGCTATTTTCGGTCGGGTTTCGGGTTTTTACGATACTTCACATCGACCGAGATTGGCTAATACATTCGGCAAACTTCAAGCCATGGCCTCCTACTTGGGAGCATTTCATCGGCATTTTTCCCCCAGGCTGCACATTTGGATGATTGGTAACATTCAATCCGCATCTCCGTTTGTGCAAGACTTTTAAAAAGCGCTGAAAACTAATGGGCTGCACTTAAAATCGCGTTAGGAGGGGGCAACCAACGGATATACCTCTATATACAGAGCGATTTGATTGAAAATGACAGTTAACGTGCCGACGCAGTCATTAAGGCAAATTTGCAGTTTGCGGTCAGGCAATATGGAATGTACGGATCGGATCGAATCGGGGGATATAGCATCGGATTGGGGATAGCGATGGGCGACTTGCGTGTGTGGTTATGCAAAGGCTAAGGAAAGCGCAAGTGGCAGCTGTGGAAAGTGTGTGTGATCAAACATACAATTAGACAATTAGGTGTTCGGGTTAGATAATGCGCCTTTGGCACACTAACCGCTATAACTGTTCCAGAGCACCGGTTGCCAAAGTACAGGGTAACTATGCATTCGTAAGAGCAAATTGAGTTTCCTATCCAGCTGAAGTAATAGGATATTTTCTACTGTTCACATGGCTTTTTATAGATTATTTTATTATGCTATTTCATGCCCATTAAATTAAGTACCATCTCATTTCGAGTGGGATCAAGTGGAACAGGGAGTGTTTAGCTGCACTTCCCACAAAGATACAGTCTGCCCCCTCCTAGATTGCAATTTGCTTATTCTTTTGTCAAGCTCAAGGCTTTCATACGACTCTATTTGCCTTATATTGTGCACTTTTAAGGTGCCGCCTTTAAAGACGCGTGGGCGGATTGAAGTTAACTCAATAGGGGTACTAATGTTTGCTAATGGAGATTGCAGATCGGGGGGAAGTGATACAGTGACCGATTTCGCTTGGAATTTCTAGACGCGCCCATGAGTCATCGAGTAGGAGTCTGTATGCGAAAGTGCCCATTAAATTGTTCACGGCTGTACACGACAAGCTACCCTGCATTTACTAATTAGAGCAAAGTACTTGCGCCGTTCCCCAGAATAGAGCCGTCTGGAGCACAAACAGTAGGCACTCGGAATACTGGACTAACAGAGATGAATATTCTAAAAAGTCAAAGTTTCGGTTAAGTAAGCCATTCCCCGCATTGCTACCATTTCGCATACCTCGCTGATTGTGGTGAGTCATTAGGAGCTTTGCCGGCAGTAGTTACAAACAGCAAACAAACAGAAACCGAAAAAATCACTGCACCACTGGTTGCATAACGAAGACCCACAAGTGGCGACTAACTAGCAGCTTAATGCTCCATTGGCGGCACATTAGCGGCTCCGTTAGCATCCATTTCAAATGCAATTAGCTGGCGATGCACCGCTGCAGCGTCCGGTTACCAACTGGGTTCGATCTTCGATCCGCTTAGCTGATCAGTTGCTAGTTGTCAGTTGGCAGCACAGACAATCCGATGTGGTGGCTTCTCTAGTAGTAACCATCATTCGGTGCGGATTGCCACCGTATTATGGTTATGGTTATGGTCAACTCTGCGGCCGGACAAACAACTTTTCAATTTGCACTCGAGCTAAATGTTCACACAGTTTCGTTGTTGGCCATTTGTGTTTTTGTCTCTGCGCTTACACGATATTTGTGATAAGTTTATTTTTAAATGTTAAACAAGCTGCCAACAATGCGGCGGGCAAAGTTCTACTTGTAGACTCCCTTGGGGCGAACAATGTACATATTGTGCATATGGGGGCGTGGTCCCTCGGGCCAGCTCCCCCGATCTCTGGTGATCCCAGCTAATGAGCTCGACCCCTGGCCTTTTTTAATCCCCGCATTAGCCACGCTCCACTTACTGCAACTCGCGGTGGCAGTTGGCAAATTAGAACGGCAAGGTGATTCCGTTTTGCCCCTGCAGATTGCCGGAGGTCAGCAGGAAAATATGGAAAAATGCATGGGCCATTAATAAATACTCATATGTATATATATATATATTGGCTACAGCAAAACAAAAACAGAACGAGCAAAATGCGAGATTAAACCTGTTTCGCGACAAGTGCGCCATGGTCCGCGACAGTCCATGTCCATTACAGTTAGAGACATGGCCACTAAATGCAGTCGCGGTCTGAAAATACAGTGGGTGCTGCTCATAAATTGGTCGGAAAATCCCCTGGGCATTACACAGTAAATTAAAAAATCTTAAAAAAAAAAAACAAAACAAAAACTGAAATGAAAACAAAGGCCTTAGCTGTCAACATTATCTATATTCTTTATTAGTTCTCCGTTTTTGTTCTACAAAATGTTCTAAAACATAACATAAATCACACTATTTTATTAACCCAAAAATATTTTATGTTTTCAAGCCTAGATGGTATTTGAAAACTGTATTTAAACTGCCTAATGGTCTCTGAAAGTATAACTCTTAAATGATTTTTTTATCTTGGTCATTAAGTCAAATGTTTTGAGTTATCTTGGGAAAAACTTTGCACCACTTCGTAACTTCCTTATTTTCACAAAGATAAAATTGTGAAGTTAAAAATGTAATAAATCTTTAAAATTATAGTAAAGAAGATTTTTAGGAAAACTCGACCACTATATTCTCATTAAACTAGAAAAGCTACTTGCAAGAAATTAATCGTTAGGAAAGTAATTAGACCATTACTATAATCTAAAAAGCGTGTTGAATAACCGTTTGTATCGGCAGCAGTTCTAAAAAATTCTAGAAAAATCCCGAACCTTGACTAATTTCTACCGTTTAATTCTTGGAAATTCTGAAACCCATTTATAAGCTTTTCATCCCACCGTATCGAGTGCAGTGCTGGTGCTGTAACAGTTGCTTTTTGCTCGGAACCTTTTTTGTGGGCCCGGTTGCGGTCTGTTTTAGCTGGAGTTTCTTTTTTTTTGGCTAAAGTTGTATTATGTTTTTTCGAATTGCTCATTGATGTCTGTTTGCTTTTGGCTTTAGTTTCGGCTGTGGCACCGTTACACGCTGCCAGGCTGATTTTGCACTCTCCCGTTTTAAAGTTCAAAGGTGTCGCTGTACGGTGTTTGTACTATGATTTTGTGTCGTGAGAACCGAATTGGTAAGACAGTTTGCACCATGCAGATGGTCAGTTTTTAAGGTACTGATTTAGTGCGATTTCTGAGGGGTTTTGGTGTTTTTTCGGGTTTTTTTTTTAACTCACTTTAGCTGCCATTGGTGGAGGCGATCCGCTGGTGCTCAGGTGCAAACGCATCTAGCAGATAGACTCATTTGAAGAGCTTTTCGGTAAGAGCGGGATGGCTATAGTTCCAAAATTAAAAGCGGAAGATAGCCAAGACTTTTTCATAAACTTCACTTATTGAGCTGCAGATGCGTATCTTTCGGATTTCAGCAATGACAATGCACGGTTGTAATTAATTTCGCTTCAGACCAAATGATAATAACAACATTTCGCATTTCATCTCGGCTCGTTTTATTTCATTTCGATTCATTCATTTATTTATGCATTTGACCCGCTTTGTGTGGCTTTGACAACAACAAATTGTGAAAAACAACAACCGAAACGAGTTGCAACAATATACTTCGTACAACAAAAACGTACAAAAACACACGGCAGGTTGGCTTATTTACTGGGAATTTTGCCCGTCGTTGGATTCTACGCAAAAAAACTTGTTGCCCGTCGTCTGGTTATTTTGTTTATGATTTTCATTCTGCACTTGTCAACTTTTTAGTATTCTCTCAACACACGCACAATATCGAAAAAACACACAGATGCACAGCTTTTTTGGTTAATACGCGTATTTTTATGAATTTCGTGCGTTTCTTCTGCCTTTTTGGATTTTCGGTTTCGTTTCAGCACCCACTACGTTTTTTTTTTGTTTGGCAAGCAGCGTGGAGTAGTTTCTCTATCTGCCTCTCGCTCGCTCTCGTTAGGAGGCGGGGGGTGGTGGGCGTGGGGCGGTAAATCGCATGCGCGCGTATCGCGTATTCGAACTGTTGGCCTCAAGTTGCGCGAATCAACTGAGCGAAGGTGCGCGATCGGATGAGCGAAGCTTCCAAAGCGGAGCTTAAAGCGAAACCTGAGCTTTTGCAGGTGAGCGAGACAGGTGCTACGGTGGCTTTACACCGCAACGCCATCTGGCGGAGTTTTGGGAAATCTAGTGGGGACACCGAACCGTTGGGAATTTAAATTGTTTACTATGCCCATCTATTTTAAAGATTAAAATTAACTCTTAGATTTCTATTAAACTGTCATTACTAATAGTTAATATTAAATAAAATGAATCTTTAGCGTATCAAACTAAACGTTCAAGAAGAACTGGTAAAGTTGAGTTACAAGTTACCTTAGTAATTGGTACCTGATTAACATTTCCTTTCCATCAAGTTTGTTTTTGCTCTTAATCGCTACTAAAATTATTCCCTTTTACTTTGCACATCGTTGCATTTGCAGAAACCTGTTGACCTCAGGGTGTAAAATAAGTAACATAAACCCAATTAAAATGTATTTTGGAAGATGCCAGTTAACCTACAGATCTTGTATTTATGTAATTAATTAAAGCAATAACTTCTGCACTGGAAAAAATCATGTTTTTATGAACAAATAAAAAAATCGGTAAAAACTTTTACAATTAAATAAATGTATGTATGATGCTTTTAATGCCCCTAAAAAATGTGTTTTATGGTCGGAGTTTATTAAAGGGTCTGAAGATCCCGAGAAAGAGTTAAAGAAAGAGCCAAAATGAAAAGAAAGAGAGTTTCAAATGTGCGTGCAATTGACGAGCGAAATAGCCGAAGTCGTAGCAAAAAATAACGACTACTGACCACTGACAAATCCGGACTGAACACTAAAAACTGAAAACTGAAAACTCGGACTCGGGCGCGTAAGGGAGTCGGTCGTCGGGAGTCGGTCGTCTTTTGTTGATCTTGAGACTGAAATTCCAATTGTTGATTTATCTCTCGGCTGCTGCGCTGCGGCTGCGCTGCTGCAGCGCAGTCCACTCGGTTTGACCAGCGACCAAGTTTATAAAACTTTGAGCCAAAATGCAGCGGCGCACAGTTGTTACCAAAACGTTGCACGCGTCGTGGCCCTCATCAAAAAAAAATATAAGCGAAAATGAAAACGAAATTCGGTTAACGTCAACAGAAGCTGACAAAAGGCAGAAAAGACCGAAACAAGTTGCAGGGCCAGAGTAAGCCCAGTTAAAAGCGAAAGAGAGGCAAGAGGCCAAGAAGAAAGAGTGGGCACTACATACGTATAGTATAGCCAGCTAATCTGTTGTGCAGTGCGTTTTATCAGCCAGCGAAAGAAACGAAAACGAAAGTCGGTCCAAGTTCGGTCTCAAAATCCAAACAGAAGAGACTCCATTCCATCGGAGACACGCGGATCTCATCTCGGTAATGTCTCAATAAAAGTAATCTTAACTACCGCCGGAATGTAGGAAAAAGTGAAAATTGAAGCGCTCAACGTGTTTCGAAACACGATATATGAGAAACACCAATCAGTCAGTGAGTGGCAATTCCAGCGAGTTCTGTACTCTGTGCAAATAGGACTTGTTAATTGGGTTCTGATCAACAAGTGCCCACAAACAGTGTCCAATAAGCTGGCCATTAGTGTGAGTCCGCATCTCACTCGATTCCCCACTCTCTCCGCACCAAATCTTAGACGATTCCGCGAGTTCAGGAGTGTTATGTAAATGCAGATCAAACATATTTCGAAATTCCCCAATAGCCAAAGTCCATATGCATATATATATCTATATGTATGCACATATATCTCGATGGGCGTCGCGCGTCGTGCTTGCCACAAAAGAAGCGGCGTCTAAATTATGCAAAACCAACAAAAAGATCGCTTAGGAAAGCGAGAAAACGAGCAAAAAGCTTCAGCAGTGCACAGCGAGAAAAAATACGGAGATCCATAATGGGATTTCAATGTTCTTGATTACCATTAGCTGCCAAAGTCAAACTTAGCCAGAAAAATTGGAATAACCTCAATGAGTTTAAAGCCAATAAAAGAAACTATAATATTATGATTACCTAGTTTCATGACTTATAGTCAAGTAAAAGCAATCTTACAAAGCATATCTATTTTTTCTGTGTATTTTAATAATAGGCACATTTTCAAACGATTTTCATTGTTGATTATGAAATTGGTAGTTTATTTCTATCACAAGCGTGCATAAATATTCCTAATATGTTAATCAATTGATCTGTTGCTTAACTACTTGTCTTTAAATCGAGTTTAATGGCTTATATAAGACAGAAGATTTATTGAAAGGCTTATAAATACATTTTATGAAGTAAAGCACATTTAAGTTCTTGTTCTCAAACATTTCTTTCAATACTTTCGATCTGTTTTACTTTTTATTGTCGTTTACCCCAAGTGGAGTAATCACATAATTCTTTAACCGCATTTCTTCGGTTAATTTTGATTACGCGCACCTTTAGTCATAATAAACAATAACCTGCGAATTATTACGTATGCGTGAGCTGCGATTGTGTGCGAGTGTGTCAAAGCGAAAACGAAAGGCCAGCACCAACACACGATCGATTGTGTGTGGTCAGCAGTTTGGGTCCAAAATCAATGGAAGTGTACCGCTGTCTTTACACCTGCGCATAACTCACTCCACGTTGAAAATAACAACTCAAATCGAGACTCAACCCGGCATTTGGCCAACAAGCTCAAATTCGTCGCCGGGCAACGAAGGTAATCAATTGAACCTTAGTCTCCATTTGAGTCGCACTCCCAGCGGAATTGGGTTGAGTCTCGTATCGTCTCGTATCGTTTATTTGGTTTTTGTTTATCTTTTTGTTGCGTTTCAAAAACTTTTACTCCCCGTGCCGTTTGTTTGTGCGCGGAGATCCAATACAATCGAAATAAAACGCAAAATTATTAACGTTAATTATTGCATAAGTTTCCCTCGGTGCGTTTTCCGCCCTTTCGATTCCGATTGTTTAACCGGTAATTGGGCGCACAGGGTGTATGCGTAATATTCTAACGAAATCGATGATGGGCATAAAATGTGTAGTGCGTGTGTTGCGTGTTTTCTTTACATCTTTCTCACTTTTTACACAGGGAATATAACTTAACCCTTCCCTTTCCACCGAGTAATTAACAATAGTATTTACAAAGTTCAGATAAGACACATTAAATGTCAATAGCTATCAAACATAATTGAGAAATAACACGTTAATTACCATTTAATGTAAATAAAAAACAAGTATAATTAAGTGCTGACCCAATTTGGTGTTATATTTTGCTTGCACACCTTGCAAAATACTTTTTTACGAACTTACTAATAGTCAAACAAAAGATGCAACTCATTCATAACGAAATAAAGACGTTAAATGTTAATTATTGCTAAAAACAAAAAAAAAAGCTCGCTCCCGTTTTCTTGTATTCCTCGGCCATGAATGGTTACTTAAGCGGCTACACTGCGTATGCGTAATATTCTAATGCAATCGGCAAAAGCCGATCGAAGATAAAAGCATTGCTGCTACTTTTTAGTGTGTGCAATGTGTGTCAGTGGGAAATTACTGAGCCGCGTTTGAAAACGTGCTTATTGGCCATCGATGGCCGACGAAAGTTTCTCCCCATCAATTGGCAAGCATTAACCAATATAAATATACCACAGGCATCTGGATCCGGGAGGGGCGAGGAGCAGAGGCGTGGCCAGGTGAATCGCTGTGAATCGCAGTGCGGTGACCTTCGTCAAGCGACGGCAGCAAACAGCAATCGAACGAGCCATTTGAGATAGCCAAACACAAGCGCGGTCCAAATAACTCTCACAATACGCGCACTAACAGCAGATAAATAGATAAATATAAGCCAAGGTTACCCAGTACCCAGCGCCCCAGCATGGAGATCAGGCGCACCTCTCGACCATATCTTTGGTACACACCAGTGCTGCTGCTGCTCGGCCTTTGGCTGGGTACGGTTTTGGCCAAGGGCGCCAGCAATCAGTCGGCCACTGCCGCCAACTCACAAGCCTGGCAGCGATATCACAGTCAGGCACTCAATGCGTCGCCAGCGCCGCCCGATGAATTGGAGATTTTGGATGCCCCCGCCACGCTTGAGATACATTCGCCCCATGAAACCCATTTGACTCGCACCTCCGTCATTTTCGGACTGACCAAAGTGGCCAACGAGAGCAGCGTCAGCGGAAAATGCCACGCGCAGCTGCGACAAATGCAGCGCGGCATACTCGGCAAACAGCCATGGGCCATGAAGGGTGAGTTGATAAAATAAGCAGAAAAAAAATTATTTTCAAATACATATGGGCACAAGGGTATCGTAAGTTCCCCGATTACTAGTTGACTTCCTAAAAAAAATTAATAACACGTCCCCAGAGGCAAACCTTAATCCAATAATGTACATGTGTTCAATCTCCAATCAGTACGCAGATTAGTTTTGACACTTATTACTTTGAACGCAAATTATGTGATTCACCAAATAAACAGTTTTCTATTAAAAATCGCACATAAGTAAGTTCCTGACAAGTGAACCGTACGAAAAAAAAAACTTAAAAAAATTGTTTAGATAAGCTTATGAGTCACGATAACAAATAATGCAAAGATTGTGAATTACCAGACTTCTAAGCAAATTTCAAAATTAACAATCATGGACTTTATATTTTGATAATCCCATTTTTTGGGCACAAAGAGCAATTGATTTGAAATTCGCTATGTAGGTTGAAGCCTTGAGCACAAAACCTGTTAACGTGTTGTTAATTGGAATGTTATTGAATTTTCCCGCAGTTCTGGATGCTTCGGGAACAAAGCCCTCCGGCTTCGTATATGGTCAGAACTACTGGCTGGGAAGCCGCGAAGCTTGTCGCGGCGTCCAAAGACCCGTGGGCATAACCCTGTCAAAGAACTTCGATCGTGTTATGCACTATGGAATTATCACCCAGCAGGCGCCCTTCGACATGGACTATCGGGTTTTATACCTCCGTCACAATTCTCCGTGGCAGGTGGAGATTAAGCTGATGTCCGAGCAGATTATACACATTGGCCTGTGCCTGCCAAGTGCCTGCAGTTCGGTTGAAGTTCAGAGGCTAGCCCAGGACTATGTGGCTGGCGGAATGTTCACTGAAAACGAGATATTCGACATAAAACCGGAAGTGGTCTACATGAAGGATCTGCAGCTGAAGGAGGAATTCTTCGAGAGGGCCAGCTTCCGTCTCGTGGTGGCCTGTGTTCTGGTCACTGGCACACTTATGCTTTGTGCTCAACAACTGCATGCCACTAGTAAAATGCCATCTACCTCTGAGGATCCTCGGGATCGTGACTTGGCACCCGCGGAATCGGAAATATGGCGTGGACTCAACTCCCTGCTCCAAATAGAGAAACTGCAGAGATACGTAACTTGCTGGGATGTTCCCGGCAATTGGGCAAAAATTTTTGCGATTAGGGAGAACACTCCGAATGAAATTCCCTTGATGAATGGCCTGCGATCTGTATGCGCTATCTGGATCATGGTCTTCCACGTGGTGTGGTTCATGTACTTCACTGTCCACAATAAAACGGTGCTGATTTCGTATGCCGAACAGGCCTTCTTCCAATACGTCTCGTCGGCTCCTCTGCTCGTGGATGTCTTCTTTACCATCAGGTGGGTTCGATAGAAACCATTGATAGAAACCATAAACCTTTATCCAAATTTTTTTTTTTTTCAGTGGCTTCCTGCAAACATTTAACTTCCTCAGAAACTCCCGACAGTTGGAGGCAGTACGTCGAAATAGCTTCAGCGAAAACCTAAAGCTCTTTGGCAAACTGCTCTTCCATCGTTATTTGCGTCTTGGACCCCTTTACCTGGTGGTCATGGCCACCGTGGACTTGGTATACGCCTATATTGGAGATGTCTCAGTTTACCACATCAACGAGCGATTCGATGAGATGTGTACGCGGCACTGGTGGCGCAATCTTTTGTTCATTCAAAACCTCTTCGACCATCGGGACATGTGCGCCAATTGGAGCTGGTCCTTGGCCTGCGAAATGCAGTTCTTTATCCTGGCCAACGCTCTGCTGTTCCTCTATGTGAAGTAAGTTATTAGGTCCATTACTTAAAAATATAAATACGAAATAAACGATACCCTTTTCATTGATAAATAGATATCCCAAGGTGGTCAAGTCTCTAGTGATCTCTTCTTTTGTGGCCACCATCGCTTGGTCCTACGGCATCGGACTGAGCATCAAGTTCCAATTGTCCTTCGACGCGGCCTTTGCCACGGGAACAGAGATCTATACATCGCCCTTCGTGAGGGTCCTTCCATATATCCTGGGAGCTGTAACGGCTTGGCTATTGCAAGAGAACCGAATCCAGTTGGAGATCAGCGAGCAAAAGGAACGGGCATGCTGGCACTTTGCCTTATTCGTCTTCTTCGCCTGCATTTACTCGACTGTCAAAAGGGATCTTGGACCTCTGATGGCCATCACGCTTTTCGTGATGGGTCGCCTGTTCTTTTCGCTCAGTGTATGCTGGATGATAGCGCGCAGCTGCGTTGGCCGGGGGGTGTGGTGGTCACGCCTGCTGGAGGCCAAGGGCTTCCAACATGTCAGTCGACTGTCCTACGCCATTTACCTTCTCAACCCGCTGGTCATAGCGTTATTCTACAGTTTAACCAACGCGAGCACGCATGCGGATCCTTTCATGCTGGTGAGTACCATGTCGACACCTTTAAGACTTTCTAATAACATTGTCATCAATTTCAGTGCGTGGTGACCTGCGGCTTTGCTGTCATAGTCTACCTGGCCTCCATCCTCTTTTCGCTGGCCTTTGAGCTGCCCTTCAGCAATCTTTCAAGTTTGCTAAATCGACGGCAGAGCAAGCCGAAATCTATTTAAAGATGCTAGCCCTAAACTAGATCGTTAAGGTCACCGCACACGCCTCCATCTGACAATTGTGATTGCTTTCATGTACAACTAATCATTATTATCGAATCACTAAACTTAGTCTTGTCTTAGTCAATGTTACTTATATGTACTTATATGTTATATCCTGTACTGCGGTGGAAACCATACTTAATAAGATAATCACTAGCTGTAAATGTACGTAAACACATTATTCCCCAGCACAGAATATACATACAACTGTTGAAAACATTTAAAAATCGGAATAATTTACTCGATATATTGTATTATTATTATTATTATTGTATTATATGATCGTAAGGCAGTGGAATTCACATTAGGTAAAGTAATACAAAATATTGTTTTAAGTCAATTTGCATATGTCATAGTATCCAGCACACACTTCACATTTCTTTAAAAATTCAGCATAGGGATTCGGTCCAGTAGAGACAAAAAACATTCGTACGCGCCTTAAAATATCCGACGAATGCTCTTCAATTTCATTGAAGTCCCACTTTGGATGGTGCTTACTTATGCACAGTATTATCTGATATATAATGGATTCGGTGGGAAAATAATACTTCAGTGTTTGGCACATCTCCTCCCTCACAGTTTCCACAAATGTTTGCGTTAGCTCCATTATAAGCTTGAAAGTGTCTACTTCCAAATGCTCTGACATGCTACTTATCAAAATGTCGAAGCTCTCTGAGCTTGCAATATGTTCCTTGAGTTGGGTTCCGTATTCTCTCAGGTTTATATCATGTCCCTTGATTTTAATAGATCCATTTTCTGAAAGATCATTTTGAGTATTTTCTGGGTTTTCAGCCTCCATACGTTTTTTTGATTTCTTTCTCTTGTTATCAATGGGCTGAAATATTTTATCTAGCGCCGCTTTTGAGGGCACTCCATTGCAACTACGAATGAGATTCACATTACCCTCAATTTTAACTGATTCCTCAGCAATCTTATCCCACGCCGATCTAGAAATGGTTTTATTTAGATTTTCAAGCAATATGAATCCTTTGGTACCTACCGTTGCTGATTAACAAGGATGCTGGGATCATTATTGATACTGTTCATCAGCGATCCAAGGCGTAAATTGTTAAGATTATTCGTAAATAATACTAAGGAATCGGATAGTCTAGGCACATCACCAGGTTGTGGAGAACCATGAGGATCCTACGTAAAAGACGAACAATTTTAACAAAATTATGTTAATATAATATAGGGTTCATACCAAAATCGACGAGAGCATCTTTTCACCGGGGCAGAAGTCGTAAACCGGTTCAGGGAAAACCATGAATGGATCTGATTGTATAATGATTTTTCTATGTTTAATAGTCATTCTGGATGCTTTTTTCAATGATTCGGGTGTTATTGGCTTATCTTCCATATTTGGGTAACACATCTGAGTGGTAGAATACGTTTTTAGCTCAACGCGACCATCGATTTGCTTGTAGACTCCAAGATTCGGGGTGACCATTATACCTGCGCCAAAGCCCGTATGGGTCACAAATCGTTTCCAGGAATCAGCTATTGAGTACTGTGACACATATGACATGCAACAGTCAACGTTGCTGGAGTGCCCAGTTTCATCTTGTTCAAATGTAAAATATAATACATTTCTTGATTTACTTTTCCCTACCGAGCTTACCCACGCATCGACGGCATCGAAACACCGGATATAGGCGCCAGGATCTACTTTCTTCGGCCATCTTGGAATCATATACATTATCCACAAGCATCACAAAAAATAAGGACGTGAGTGACTGCCCTTTGGAGTATTTTCCTGATATGAGAAGGTAGATAATATATAATATATATTATTTATATAACTATAACTATAACTCACTATAACTCCAAATCCAATGAAACATGTTAGACTCGCAATGCAGCTGAGACAACTTTGCCTTCAAAATGTTTTCTTGACCCGACGATATTCTGCGAACCTTGAGCTTTATAATTTGCCATTTTTTCGAATGAATCCTACTTACAGATCCCAGGTTATATCGTCGCCATGGCCCAGGATGTCGGCAAACTTTTGCTGCACTTCTCTCACTGTGGGAACTAAGTTTCCCTCCCCTTTTGCAGCGCTCATTTTTGCAAACTTTTATTCCTGCTTATCTATAGAATTTCTTTGTTGCACGTAGAAGATGGAAGTTGCAACATAAAGCGCCTATCGATAGTCTGTATTAACGAACTGTCACTATCTAAATAATAATCACTAATAAAAAAATCTTATAATGTATTCACCAGTCATTTTAAGGATTTTTGTAATATAAATAAACATTTTTACACATATCTAAGACCTATTTGAGCAACCCTTATCAAAATGTATGTCTCTAAATGTTTATGATCACCCAAAAATTGCTCTCATTCGACAGTTTGTATTTCATTGTTTATAAATGGCATCATTATTCAACGAATTCATTATTATTATAATATTTGTTATAAAAGTATAATTACAAAATGTTGATGACTTTATACGATATGAGTGCAATTCAGAGAAAGTTAAAAAAAAATGTATTTCCTATCGGTTGAATCAATAATCATTGCGTTAACTTAACTTAAAACTTGCGAATGGCGACTGAGCCGATGCACTTTAATCGATAGCAATTGTGGGCAGATGGATCTTGAAAATCTAGACAAGCTAGATAAGTAAGCGATAGAAATGGTCACCCCAAATTTTAAACGCATGTCGATGCTTGTGTTCCATCCCTATCTCCCGCTCTCAGTTAACATTCCAGTGGCGTATACAGGAAGTGGCGTATTTTGGAATTATATACTTTAACATATATTTTAATACCACAAATGCTAATATTATTAAATTTTTTTGTTAAAAATATTGTTAAAAACTAGTTTTCTTAAGCTCTGAATATTAAAAAATTGTATGAATGCAAATCCCTTACTGCCCTTAACTACAACGCCACTGTCAAATATAACAGTGAGTTTCGCCGCCTTAACAGCAACTGAGAGCGGGTAACAGCGCGAGAGAAATTCAAACGGGGCAGCAACAAAAAAGAAGAAAAAGACGGGTAATAACGCTACGCTTCTCAGTTACTCAGTTCCGAACGGGCAAAAAACAATTTAGCGCCCTCTGAAACGCTCTGTGTTTTATTTTCCACTTAAAATATTAAAAAAAATGCATAAAAATTGCACACGTCGCTGATAACTCGCTGGTATACTTATTGTCTAAAATACTGGCTTTTCCTTTCAAATCATTTGGAAAATATGACATGATAAGTGAACAGTAGCCGCGCCGAGAATTTTTGGATGAGTGGCGGCTGTTATTCCGTTTATTTTTGAGTTTGTCTTAAAAACCCCAAGCGCATAAACAATTAAAGTCAGACAACACCATCGTTAAACGAATTAAAAGTGAATAAGAGCGTTGTCAACGCCTTTTTGGGCAGTGAAAAAAAGGAAAGAGAAATCCAGGCCCAGCATCCTTCAGCCTGCTTCTTCTTCCTCCTCTTCATCTCCTTTTGCATTTCTTTTCGCCGCGTCTGTATAGGTGTTCGTGTTGGTGTGTTTGTGTGCAAGCTTGAAAATTTTGTTAAGTTAAGTAAATTTATTCCAGATGCCAACAACAAATTGATGCCAAAAATCTATACAAATTCGGTGCTGCGTGCGCGTGTGTGTTGAATTAGCACTCCCAATTGGCGTCTCTTTCGCTCTAACTCCGTTTTTGAACTGTTACCCAAAGCGATGCGTGTGTGTAAGTGTGCGTGAGTGCTTCACATGGAAATTAATTAAAAACGCACCTTTGTTGCCATTTCCCTCGCTCTCTCGCAAGGATTCGAATGACTGGCTAATGAGGAAGCAGCCAGGCAAACAACCAGCAGGTAAATATTAATACATAAAAAAAGCATAAAATGTATGAAATTAATTATGAGAGTACTTGGATACTATCTCTCCTGCTTTCGAGGGGTTTTGCCTTTTCCTTTTTCTTATCAGCAACCATTGAACAGCATCCTATTGTTGTCATTGTTGCTGCGGGGGCGGACACTTGCTTTCTCGCTCGCTCTCTTTCATGTGTGGGTCGCGTTTTTTGTTGTTATTTTATATACGCATCTATCTCTTCTTTCGCTCTTTTCTTCGCCTTTAAGAGGCGTTGTTGTTGTGTGCTCTTCTTTTGTGCTTTTTTCCAACATGAATTTTCTTCGCTTTTTTTTAGCACGTCGCTGTCGCTGAGGACTGACCTTGAACAAGTTCAGGCACAGTGGCACGCATGCCTGTTTGTCGTCCTCCGTTTTGGCTCGTCTGCTCCTTTTCGCCTTTTTCAGCTCCTTGTCCTTGGCCTGTCCCACTGTGCCGCCTCGCTCCGTCTCCCTCTTCGTATCTCTCTGTGTGCCTCGCTCCCATTTGAATGTTTGCCCAAGACTGAGAGAGTGTTTACCTCATCACTTAGGTACAGTGGAAATCTCACTAGTTCCGATACACCGCTTATCAATAAAAATAACCCATTTCTATATCAATTTGTCCTGATACCAATCAAGTCATATGTACGCAACATATTACATATTCAATAGATTTGTTATCTCAAGAAGAAGTCGCTAAGAAGTCTGTGTTCGAGTCCCACCAAGATAGCACCATATCTCCAAGAGCGATATTTTGGATCTAGACCGATTTTTTTTGTGATTATTGTAATAATAATAATAGGCATATAACACGTGTACTCTAAATTAACATTTAATATATATCGTTTTTATTCCGTTCAGTTTGAAGTTCATTGTTTGCATTGGCGCTTTAAATTTTCAATCACATGCTCGTTGGCGAAGCTCTGATTTTTAATTGCGCCAGCTTCCGCGAGAAGCTCTCGCTCTCTCTTTTTCCCACTTGCATCTCCCCTCGATCGGCCGTCTCTGTCGAATGGGCTTTAACGCTTTTTTTTCAGTGGCCTAACATAACGTTGTCTTCGCTTTGCTGTTGGCTGTTTGTTTGCGTATCAGCTGCTGTCGCCGCTTTTCGCCCCTTTGCGCCTTCTGGCCCACTGATAACCGGCGGTGCGAAGCGTTAGACGTCGGCGGTGTTACTTTTATTGGTCCGTACAGTGACCCCGAGATTCTCCGCCGACGTAACGTCACGTCAACGTAAGCGTTTTCAGCTTTTTGCTTTCTCTTTTACTCCCTCATGCCGCGCCAAAAAATTTTCGACACGTACGAACTGCTATTCATTATTAAAACCCGAATTTCGAGTGATTTGCGATCGTAAACAGTACATCTGTGAAAATACATTCTTATGTCTCACAAACATAATCTTTCATCTGTTTTCTACATGCTTTTAGGTTTTTCCACTCGACTCACACATATTACTATTATTCATGATTTTCTGAGATATGCTAAAAGTAATCGGCATTTCCATAGATGATTTGGCGATTTCCACAGAAGTTTGTGTATAAAGCATATTGTATCTTCGAACATAATATTCCATTCCGTTCAATCATGTGATCCCTCATGTGATACTTTCATATGAAATGCTTCATTTAAATATAATATTAATCAGATAATTGTTTATTTTTTGTGCGCTGGTTGCACATCGAGAAAATTTCCAAACACTTATTTCCATTGTGAATTTGTTTAGATAAGGCATACCAAAATACTTTAAATGTTTATGTTTGTATAATGCAAATTGTTCTTTTAATTTAAACAATACATACTCGTGCCCCTCTTCTCGTACATGCATTTGCTGGTGTGGATACATTCTATAAATATTGCAAGTATTTGGAATTTCTTGATTGCGCGTAAATGGATAGAAACCAGACATCCGCTAAATTTGTGCACTGCAGGAGAACTTAAATTTATGAGATACATAATACTGGAAATGTGATTTGATTGTTGGTGCAAGACAAGCAAAAAATTTCCATGATCGTCTTTGTAAAGTTCGTTGTAATTTTGATCAGCAAAAAATTTGCATAAGTGCAAATTGCGAGTTTGCAGAAATGTGAACTTCCAAACCCCAAAGAAAACTGAGTCACCACACAAGCATTTCGATTGTCTGCTTCAGTGAGCCCACCAAGGCGTCGCCCAGTTGCTTTTCCCTTGCCAAATGTTCTTTAGTTTGCCTATTGAAATACAAATATGTGCAGTGTGTTCCTTATCGAGTCCCAATGTCCAAATGTCCCAAAGAAACGCTGAGAGTGCGTGCAGAAAACACGTTTTGTTCGGGTCACCGAAACCGGACTTTGGCCCGTGAAAAGGTAAACAAAAGGAGGCGCTTAATTAAATTTTCATACGCCGCCGTGGAATATGTATTCATAAGTTATTTAGCGTGCTAGAGAACGGGAGCGACCAACCCTGCAGAGGAAGTCCATAAAGTAGGCAGGACCTCGGCTTGGGCGTGGTTCCTCTAGTTTGCATTTTTATTCCCCGCCACTGCAGCACAAGCTATTTTAATTGCCAATTTGCGGGGTCGCCGGTTTGTCACTCAGCCCGTCGTGTCCTTCAATCGAGCTGAATGCATTTGTCGTCGCCATACGGCCACCCCCCGCCCACTTCATATGATCCCCTGCATCGGGGGTTATGAGTAATGCCCTGCACTTTATGTGCAAAACAGGAAACTTCGCCATCCGTGTCCTGAATAACGAATACATGCAACTATGTACTTTCTACAACCGCAGGCTGCACTGGATGAGTTAATTATGGGCTTGGGCCTATACACTGCGAGAAATGACCCCGAATTTCTTAAAGTTCCTTTTCGACATTTCATTTCCCACATTGTAAGCTGCTTATCTCGCGGAAACTAATTTTGCACTGGGGTGCAATACAACCAAAGGAAACTGCGTCTTACTATAAATAAAATAAAATATATAAATGTTTGTTTTTAGTTTTAAAATGTATGATTCGACTATAAATTCTCAGTAAATATGTTTAGAAAAACATTAAAACATTCATTCCCAAAGAAAACTTTGTTTGATGGGGCAGTGGTTAAGATGAAACTCAGGTTGGGATGACTTGGATCAGTTTCTGCGAGTGGAGGCCAACGCCCAAGCCGCAGACCACAGGAATTGGGCAAGATAGAGCTCGTAAATCCAGAGAAGGCGGCGGATAAGGCCTCGGAGGTTCGGGCAGATTGCATCCGCATCCGTTGGCTGCGATTGCGATTGCAATTGCAATCCAAAGTGGCATCCACACCCCCACTAAGTTGCATTCGCCTAAATATCTGTCTAGCATCGTTATTCAGCATTGCCCCGCAATTTGTTAGCCCACGTGAGTGTGCGTGCTGTACGACAAATGGAAATGGAATTGAAAATGGGAAAAGTTTGCACTGCATACTGCAAACTGCCGGCCTATGCAGTTGCACCCACAAACAAGCCGCACTGCACCGCAAAACTCGGTTGTCGGCTGAGAAAAACTCCCTCAGCATGTTGTAATTGCGGCATGTTGGCAGCAGAAAACTCGTCTGGGGTTTCCCTAGGCCTCCTACCACTTTTCCTCTTCTATTCCATTTTTCCGCCAGTCTGCGAAACTCAAACTCCTTCAAGCCGCTGCTGACTCACATTTTTCGACATCTGGGACAGGGCGATTTTTCCGTGGTGCTCTCAGCTTGATGCATGCACTCAGAAAATCTATTTAAAACGACAATTAGGGGTTTAAACTGTATGTAATTATACAATTGCTAAATAAATAATATTAACAGAAATAAATTCGACCATTTAAGAATAAATTGATACTAAACTCGTCAGACCTTGACACCAGAATTCTCGATCAAATTGATTGCATCCGAATGGTTTTCTCGAAGTGTGTCTGCATGTAGCATGTGTACATAATCTCCATATGCTTGTAGGCGCACATGGATGGCTACATTTGTGAGGCATCAACATGTGAGGGACATTTGTTTGGCCGGCGGCGGGGTTTTAATGTTTAATGCTTGAGTTCTTGACTCCCATTTGACGGCGGCGGCGGCAGGATGCCAAGTGCTGAATGCAACGCTCGCTGGGATCTCGAGATGAACTCAGATTACAGTGACACATATATGTACGATCTCCAGCTGGGCGCGTATCCGTGCCTCCGTTTCCCAGAAGTTGCCACACTTTGGTGCGTAAACAATAGCCCCGCATCAATTTGAGAAAATTCCGAGCAATTAATAGCACTTTTTCACATTCAAATGAATGGTGCGAATGCCTTTGCTAGTGAATATTAGTCATCGGGTGAACCTGAATATTAGAATTGAACTGAAATTCTCATGAATTTGTATTGCAGATTAAAATGACAGGCTGCATTTAGGGGCGTTTAAACGGCAGATTTAAAAACCAGATGGCTAGTTAGTTCGCTATTAAGAGTGAATATTTTGAAAGATTGTATTTCTTTCTTTGTTTAACAAAAACAAATTGCAATCATTTTAAGCTAACGTGACTGGCGATGCAATTGCCAACGCCAAAAACCGGTTATAAAGCCATCCGCACATAAAGTGGTTTTTCCCGCTTAAAAAATAATCTTTAGCTGCTTAGCAGAACCAGACTTACAAAACCCAACCACTTTCCACACACTTTCAATTGGTGCGTATATGTAACTTCGCATATAAGGCAACCCCCCGACTGCTAATTTCAACTGCAATTTTCTGCTCAATGTTTGTTTTGCAATATTTTAAAGTATTTTTTATTACCTTTTTTTCGCTAATTACCGCTTGCCTTGTAATGAGTCGGAATAATGGATATTATGGCTTGTGATGGCCCTCATATCGTATTTATTTGCTCGATGTATATAAATATTGTACTCCCGATTGATGGCAATTGCCACAAATCGCATTTGCAGCACGTGAAAGTTGCATTGTATGCAAGTGAATATACAAGGGACAACCTGACAGGCATTCAAAGTGGCTTTTGGGCAGCAGCCAAGTTTTTGCAGTGCCAACCTGCAACCAGTGCCATTCAATGAAAGCGCCGCCAACCAACCCATAGCTTCCCTGCCGCTGGGTAACTAATCAAAAGCCCGATACGATACCAACCAGATAAACAATAGAAGACGCCTGGCCCGAACTGCAGGCGAATCCATCCATCCATTGTGGCTGCCACCGTTTTTGTTGCCCATTCGGGCCACGATAAAATTTAACCTTCGACTTGAAAAAGTTATTCGGCGTTGCTGTTGCTGTTGGCATTTTATCGACTGCAAAATGCCAGCCTTTGGCAGACGTCCCAGCCCCACAAGCCCATTCCCATATATATATAGAAAAAACCACGACTACATTTCATAGTCTAGGCTTATTTTCGTAAAGTTCACGAGAGGTGTGAGTGCCTCAATGGAAAAAGGTGAGGTATGTGGAAAGTGTTGCCACAAAGAGGGGCGGCAATCACGAGGAGTGTTTAAACGTATAAGATAAGCATTTTACAATAATAAATATTTATGATTTATTTCATATGGGGATAGTTTCTTTTGCCTTTATCGCAGAGTAAGTTCAAAGGTTAATAAAGCAATTGCCTAATTGAATTCATATCATGCACAGCAATGTCACGGTGTGCAGGTCAGTCTGATAATTTATGAAGATGACTTTCCTCCGGGCCCTTCTGGGGTCACCGCCAGATAATTATCTCTGTTATTAATGACCCAGATAAGGTCAGCGTGGCACGCATATACAAAATCGATTGATTGTTGAGCTTAATTGAATATGAGATACTTAGATCAAGTCACATTATACACCATGAGTATGGTTTTTCATTTTTAAAAGTATTTTAAAATACAACACGCGAGGAATAAAAATGTCGCCTCACTTAAATGTGAACATAAAACATGGAAAATGTGTTTCGTATTGTACTTTCAACTTATTTCTAATATCCTTAACAACCTGAATGTCGTGACTGCTGGCAGTCAATGTGTGATGAAACCACCACCCTAGAAGTCACAACTGCAGCCAAACTCCATTTTGCATTGCACTTTGGCCTTGGCTGCTTACGAAGTATTTGTTGCCGTTCGTTTTTGGCCAAGTCTGCTTGTGCCGCGCACAGCTGGCTAAGGTCAAAGGTTCAGTTGTAATTAGTTTTTGCATATCTTGAGGCCGTCGCATCCGGCTGCTTAAACCCTAACTGCCTTACAAGTGCGCCAGATCTGGGTGTTTGTAGTTAGTTGGCGTGGCAAAAGTCTAAGGACACGACAACCATTGCGTGCCACCATCGAACATTAATCACCATCTAGTACAGGTCTTTACCATTAACCATGTCTATGGAGGACTATTGTGAATCGGTAAATTTACATAAATATAAAATTTTTATATCGCTTCGCGTGTGGAACGTGGCGACGTTACGGCCCCAAATTTGAGACGCTTTCGATGGGAGCAATGAAATGTGGATTACCTACTACCTAATCATTGGACGAAATAGGGGCACAACCAATCTGGCATTTGGCAAGTAATCTTATCGAAAACAACGGGCTGGCTGGCTATCTAATCGAGAGCGTTTCCAAACGTTGGTTAATAAAGTCCCTCGGGAGAGTTGCGGAGCCAGATATAATAGTCAGCCGAGTGCGAGTGACCCTTAGTTAGAGACCATTTCCATATTCCACGGAGCCGTCGTACGTCGTATTTCAATTGCAATGCGCACAGTTTACTCGAATACGTGACTGGGGAAAACCGCAGACTGCCTTTTTGCCTCGAGGCTGGAGAATTGCTCCTTCTGTGTTCCATCGCACTATCTACGGACATGTGCATGAGTGCGTCTTCCGGTTGCCTTCGAAAATATCAGAAACGTATGTACATATATGCATATACATATACGATGTGGCAGAAGTTGAACCTTAATTAAAAGTCGAATCTTATAAAGTTCAATAAACTGCATATTATATGTATGCATAATCGAGTTGAACAATAACAATAATTCTATTGGTTAAACTCGATTGAGCTGCTAGAAAGCTTTCTCAAGTACTTTAAAAGCCATTTTCTGTCCCAAAAGTAATCATAGCTTTACAAAAAATAGGGCTGATAAGATAAACGTAATTGCAACACTTTCAAAGTCTTCTAAACGTTTTTATTGCAAAACAGTAATAAATCGCGCACGTTTCTTATTGCGGTTACATGTAGTAAGTATAGGTAAGAACAACATAAACAAGGGGTTTTGATAAAATGTACTCCAATTTTTCAAAAAAACATAAGCTGAAGTGCTTATCAGTAGTTTGGCCCAAAAATTGTATAATTAGATAATTATACAATTTGCCGACTTTAAGGACCTAAAAGTGTGTACCTAAAAAGATTTTGGGATTTCAGTGATAACACCCATGTTTGGTGGCCACACATTTGTATGTATCTAAAACTGATAGAGCCGAAGAAGTCGCCAGCGTTTATAGTACAGGCAATTAACATGTATTTACTACCATAACGATTACCTACTCGTTTTTGATAAGAATTCAGTCGTAGGACGTCACCGTTTCAGTTGTCAGTAGTATAATTCACAAAAAGTTGTGCCCAGGTTCGTGGAATTCCATTATCGATGTTGACAAAGCAATCAAAAGTTTGGCCAATAAATCAATAATTTTAACTTATCTCTGAGCACTTTTCACTCTCGATTATCGAAAGGAAACTGCTCAAAAAAAAAATTAATACCAGTTCCCATTTGGAAGTCCCCGGGAAATCATCTAGCTGTGAATGAGTTATGGCAGGTGCGTTTTATTGGCATCGATTGGGTAATAGCATGACGTCAGTTCATTGAACTTCTCCAAAGGATAGAAAGACTGCTCTTCACTTAATCATGTGCGACCTGTTGACACCTGCTGCTGGCCATTTAGAAAATTGGCCACATGTCATGCGGCAGCCAATTGCCCTAATGCCTTGGGGTGATTATCGCACCGGCGATAACCTGATGGGAAGTGGGTTTTAAGTGGCAATTCCGTGGGCGATTACTAACCGTTTTCTTTTTCCTCAACTTTGTGCCGTTGCAGCCACTTGGATCTGGAGTTAAATGGCCAAGGCACGCAGAAAACGCTACCGTCTGAGGTGTCCGGAAATAGAGTTAGATCCAATTAGAAGCCGCTAGGATGGACAAGCGATCGTTGTGCATGCTGATCATCTGCATCAATCTGTGCCTGGTCATCTGGCTGGTCAGTGTGCAGCAGTCGCCGATGCTGGAAGCGGAAATCATCGCCGATTTCAGCGGAAGTGGCGGCAGCAGCAGCACCGCCCAGCCGCCAACGAGTGCCAAAAGTGGATTGCGGAGGAGCAGGAGCCAACCAAACCAAATACACCAGCCTAGTCGCTCACCTAGTAATAGTAATGATAGTAGCCTAGTTAGCAACACATTCGATAACCACCCCATGGGCACGCCCCCCACTTTGGCGTCACAAACGCCCACGCCGCCTCAGAGCAGCATGCACCTCATGGATCTGCCCAATTTCGTCTATCTGATAGACCAGCCCGCCTGTGATAAGGATGTCCGGGCCCTGATATTGGTCCATTCGGCAGTGCGCAATATCGAAAAGCGCCGGATCATCCGAGAAACGTGGGCGAATCGCAGCTATATAGACCAGACGCCGCTGAAGGTTTACTTCCTGGTGGGCGGAGTGAGCGGGAGAAGGAGCGGGAAGTGGCAGCAGTTCCTCGGACGCGAGAACCACCTGCACGGCGATCTCATCCAGGGGAACTTCAAAGACGCCTATCGCAACATGACCTACAAGCATGTCATGGCTCTCAAGTGGTTCAACGAGAAGTGTGCGCATGCCCAGCTGCTGGTGAAGGTGGACGACGATGTGTTCATGAACACACCGCAGCTGGTCAAGTACTTGGCGACTCCCTCGCTACCAGAGTACTCCATGCTCCGGGATCCCAATCTGATGCTCTGCCGAGCCGTCCGTTATTCGAGGGTCAAGCGTTCATATCGTGTAAGTAGTTCATAAACATTTTTACCAGACAATAATTTAAAAAATAATTAAAAACCAATTATCGCTGAAGAAGATTGGCTACTTTGTCAATTGTCCGATAAGAATAAAAATGTTGATATATTATCGAGGAGTACTGGCTGAATGTGCATAAGTCCATAAATAACTATGATTTCTTAATTTTCAGTCCAAATGGCGGGTGACCTACAAGGAGTACCGGAACCGTTTCTATCCGGAATACTGTCCCGGAATGGCCATTGTCTACGCACCGGAAGTGGTGCGTCGCCTGTACGAGGCGGCCCAGAAGTCCAAATACTTCTGGGTAGACGACGTACTCATCACAGGGATCCTGGCCGAGGAAACGGGCAGCAAGATCACCCCGCTGAAGCATTACCTCGAGCAGAAGGAAGTTCGCAACCTGGTCGGCGGCGGAGCTGATCTTGAGGATCCCCCGTTCCTCTTCACAAATCACGCGATTAAACCCGACGAAAGCATGACCATTTGGCAGATGTCGCTAGACAGAATTCAGAGGCCACTGCTCACACAACCCGCCTACTCATCCGCATCCTCCGCTTCCAGATCCGCACCCGTTGTGCCAAGTGCCAACATTTCCGAGGCGGCCCAGACGACCTCCACCGGCCTCAGCTAGTTTGACTGGCACCACTCGATGGATTGATTACGTTTAGTTTCTTTGGCTGTTCAGTTTTAGGGTTTCGTTAAGCCTTAGTATTAACTCGTAGTTATCCCTAATGTTAGCTGATTAATGGAAGGTAGCATTTTTGTCGAGACGAATACAAACGGAACATTGCAAGTCAAGTGAACCACCAACCACCTGCCTACAATCATTCGTATCATATGCAGCGTAACTAATCTAAGGATTCTACTGATAGTCATGTACATCCAACGCGAATCGCTCACCAATAGATAACCGAAAATCCAAATACTAAATCAAATACGAACACCAAACTCTAACAGCGGCAACAATAAACGGAGCGCATAACCTTAAGCACAACTCTTAAATCTTAAGATAACTACAATAGTACTTAATAAACGATAAAATGATTGAAAACTGCTGAAATCAGTGAATAACCAAACCAAATATTGATTTCGATGTAGGTCGCGTAACAATGGACGGAAATATTTATTAAAAAGTATATATACGTAGGGGCAAACGAAAAAAATAATAAAAATTACCTATTTTTTTTAAATGTTTGTATTTTAAAGCTATCAAACAGTCTTTATCGTTTTCATCCCAAAATTCCAGTAAAGCCAATTAATGGAAAATCTGAATCTGCATATGCATTACATTTAGTCAGATATACTTAATTAATAAGATAAGTGGGAACAGAAATGGCAGGAACGTTAACATGAAATATCAAAAACAAATAGCAAATTGTACGGTCCGAGAACGATAAAAACGATGAACGAACGAAAATTGTAACAAATGAAATTTATAAATGTGTAATAAAACTAATTAAATGTTCAAGTTTGTCAGAAATTATATAAAAGTCATTTCAAAATACATACATACAAAAAACTAACGTCTTGTTTCTAATATTTTAAATTGAAATTTGAATGAACTGCTTTGAACGATTGCAAGCAGTGTTCAACAACTGGAGAGAAGGACTGCGTTTTCTTGCAAGCAGCTTTTGATAGACTTCAAGAAAGCAGTATACAATAGGAAGAGAGAGCGAAGCAACTATATAATGCATTTAAGTTTTATAGCAGCCCTAGTTACCTTGTATGAGAATCATATCAATCAGCCCAGTCCGCAATTTTATTTGAAAAGTTGGCGGGTATTTCAAAAGTTTTAGTTTAAAGTTATTGACCATATGAAATTAATATATTTCGTATAGGAATGATTTTAGTATTTAGAAAATATACACACTTCCTGCACTAAGAATAGGATAAAAAGAAGTACGATCCATTTCGACCTAAACGATTCAAAGTTTCGTTGTCAATCAGTTATTTCTGTAATAACAAATTATGAGGCCGCTAGCTATTGACTCCTTAATGACTCTGTGTAATCTCCACCCTGCCCAATTATTTCAAGTGCTCACTTAAAAATGTTCGCTTTAAACCAACCTTATTCCCTTAAATATACAATTTAATTTAGCTTTAATTGTTCGAATAGATTTCAATTTGCTAAGCAGATACAATTTCACGGCATGCAGCTTGATGACCCGTAATTTACAAAAATGGTTTAGATAATAAAAATAGATATAAGGCTTTTCTGGTGAGTTTTTCAGCAATAAGCTTTTGCGAGTATTGAAGAACGAGGACACTTTGTACGTTTTAAAGCAGTATCCGTTTTGTATCATTCAGCACTTTCTGGCATTTTATTTAAATAGTTGGCGGTTAATAAAAATAGTGTAGCTTAAGCCACTTATCAATTCACATTACCACGTTTATATTCAAAATATTGTCAAATATACATTTATAGTGATACGCTTGATATCGTAGAAATACCAATGTGATGAAAACAAATAGTCTCCAGAGGGAACTGGGAGTACGGAAGTTACTTGCTTGTTAATGTAACTAATTGGCAGCTTTTCTACAATAGGATCGTCCTGCAAACAAACAAGTTAAAAACATGAATGACATTCTTAATTAGTACGAAAATGCACTAACATTAAAGGGACAGGTATGATTCACATTGGAGAAATCTTTAAAGAGTCGGTAAATGTAATGCGCAACTGGATTTGATTTAGGGTTTTTAATAAATTTGCAGCCATCAACCGTGAAGTTATAAAGTGACGGCTTATAGCCATTGTACCGCTTGAATGTGGCTCCGTTGACCTGAAACGTTAAAGCTTAATAAGAATCAATAATAGATCTAATACCTACTTTAATTCTGGACACGGGCTTTTGTAACAAATTCAAATATCTGATGGACAGATATTTATATGTACGATTTACCGACTTTAGATAGCAATGCTCCACGTGTGCAAACTCCGGATCCAAGGAAGTGCATTTGATGTTGGTAAACTCCACTCTTGACCGAGCCTGCAGTTAATCGTATAAGTATAGTTTTAGTATTTAGAAGATAATCATACCTCCTGCACTAAGAATAGGAAAAACAGAAGTACGATCAGAGAACCCATTTCGACCTCAACGAGTCAAAGTTTCGTTTGCAATGAGAAATGCACACTTTATTCTGGTCATTCAAAATAACCAAAATTTATAATTTCCTCGTTATTATTGCAGTCAATTCAGTAACAACAAATTATTTGGCCGCTTGCCATTAACTCATTATAAACTCTTTGTGTATTCTCAACTCGGTCCAATTACTTTAAGTACTCACTTAAAAATGTGGGCTTTCTTCTCGTAATGACAACCCTTTTCCAAATAGTCGCTTAAAGCTAAATGTATAAATGCTAAATTTTATTTTAAATAATATTAAATATAACTATTACTATAAATATAACTACTATTGTTCTAATAGATTTAAATTTGCAAAGCAAATACAATTTCACGGCATGCAGCTTAATGACCCTAAGGGTTCAAAATGGTTGGCGGGTAGTTTAAAAATAGCCCTTTAAACGAACTTCGCTGAATAATCTAAGGCTTTTCAATACGTACGTGCTTCTGTCATATTTTCACTAGACCAGCACACGCCCACACATTTGCTAATTCACCTGTTTGCCGTGTAAATAATTCATTGCGAGCCTGGAAACCAAAAACCCATTTAGGCAGCTGCGTTCAAGGACTTTAAACCGACACATTGAACGAGGGAACCGAAATGCTGAGATTTGCTTTTCGGGGGCGCCACTTATTTCGAATTCCCATGTACACTGGTATTGGTCTGTTGACAAGTAATTGTTTTTTCTCCACGTTTGACTTTGACATTCTGAAAGGATATGGCAAGGACCCTCGGCGAGGTGTGTGCGGGCAGCCAATTGTTGCACTATCGCGGCGACCATTTCACTGTGATTAGCCAGCCGAGCTCCGTTCAGTGTTCCTCGACTGGCCAGCGAGTGCGGTACGGTCATAGTTCAACATTGGGATTAAATATTGACTTGCGAACGGACAGGACATGGCGGCAATGAGTGCGGTAAGTACTTATTTCAGATTGCTTAATAATGCCACAGAGAATGTGCCCTCTTTCTTGACTATTGCTACTTTAGGAATAGGAATTTTAAACAATATTTAAATATTACTTTAGATCTTAATAC
Source organism: Drosophila simulans (assembly GCF_016746395.2). Lineage (NCBI taxonomy): Eukaryota > Metazoa > Arthropoda > Insecta > Diptera > Drosophilidae > Drosophila > Drosophila simulans. The sequence goes on from NC_052522.2 coordinate 4,490,942, forward strand.
TCTGATACTTAATACTGAGAAATACCATGAAGCTTAACACATTTTCTTATTGATTTGAGCTAAGGTTCATCATTTCCATCTAGATAGGTAGTGCTTTCCTTAACAAGCTGTTTACCTGTTCCTGATTGAATGGCTTAGTGGTGCCAAGGGCCCAAGGGTCGTTGTAGTCGTCATAGGGAGGAACTCCCTGCGAAGTAATTGTTGTTTTTGCAGTGGTAATTGCTAGACAAACTCGACCTGCTGACAGCAATCGATTGAGAGCGTGTGTGTGCAGTGCTCGAGATTAATGATAACTGCTCGACTCTAAGTCGGCTTAGAAAAACATGGGGGGTTCCCCATTGCCGTGGCAAAAAGCGCTGGCTGGAGCAGCAATAGATGAAGCCGGATAGACAGATAGAGTGGAAGGAGGGTCCTCTAGCGAGAGACTTCTTTTTGAGTGGCGCCGCCTTCGTTAGCTGCAAATTATTTCCAAGTGCTGGCAAAACAAAGGGACGGCACAGCAGCGCACAACATGCAACATGCAACTCCGGCACTCGGCGCTAGGCACTCGAATTGCGATCCACTGGATGCTGTTTTCCTGCTGTTTGGAACGCAAGCTCAGGACTTCGATGTGTGTCACGTTGAGAGGGGAATCCCCAGAATCCCATATACATACTGGATGGATGGGTCGCCGGAGCGACGGAGTTCCGTGTGCCCCTTTCGGCTTCAGCTGCCTTGCGCCGGCGCCCAAAAAAGCGCGCCACACGTTCTTGCCACACTCTTTATCGGCCAGCCTCATCGGCTTCCGTCAATTTGGCGACGCTTCAGAGTGAGATGCTGCACGGAGTGCCAGGCGGTTTTTAGAACATCCTGATGCTCGGGCCGTCGATACGACGACGATGACGATGGCGATGAGTGCGCTGCGGACGAGGACGAGGACTTTGGACTCGACTCGTGCCTGGCCTGGCTATAAATGTTTTGTTTTTCTGCAGTTTGTTGTTAGTGCTGAACGGCAGTGAACGGACAGCGCTTGTTGGTTGCTCGTCTCTCGCACACACAGGGCCCGAAAAAGTTGAGCTGCCGTTTTTCGAGGGAGTTTTGGCACATGTTTTGGTTCCGCTGCAGCTTCTTTTCCACTCCGCTTCCCGATAATATTGCATTTTTGTAACTTCGCTTGCTCGCCCATTTGTGTGTGGGCTAAAACTACCGACCGACTCGAGTGCCAAGTGACCAGGAATACACAACACACACCCCACTTCTCCATCACAACCGAGGGGCAAAGACAATCACACAAGACATCAACGGAAAGTGCAAAAACCTTAGATTAATCTTAGATCGATTGCCAAAACTCAGGCAGTCCATACGGCCACAAAAAGGACAGCAACCTACGAATTTCTCAGTGTGTGACATCCAAATTCTATATTCTATAAAAAGTCAATAGGCTAAAAACAACAACAACAGGTGTTTCAGCTTTATCTATTGTCAATACCAAAGAGCCACAAAATAATTAAGCCCAGCAGCGGCAATTAGCATTTGTCCATAATTGATAAGCAGAAACTTTAATTTAGTGCGTGTCAATTTGAATAGTATCGTATCCTGCGTGCTGACTGTGTGTGTGTGTGCGAGTGCGTGAGCTAGTGTGTGTGCGTGTGTGTGAGTGCGTGGGGGCTTGTATGTGTGTGGCTGCTGTGCTCGGCGCACGTGCAACGAAAGATGGTCGAGGAGTTCCTGGAGAAGTTGCCAGAAATCGACACACGCTACGAGGTGAGTTCCACTCGAAAAACTGTCCACTTTAAACTACACAGCAGTGAAAAGGAAAACCAAAAACATTTGAATTAGAAGAAATTTCTAGGCTATTTTAAACTCTTCTATATAATATACATAAATATCAAAAAATTTATGAACATTTAGTATATGTTTTTATATAAAAACCAATACATTGCAATGCCTTAGACAGACTTCAAGGATGTATAGATTATTTAATTGGAAGCCTAGCGATTAGAAATTAACGAGTTAGTCAATTTAATCTGTCATGCTTGAAAAGTCAAAAGTCAAAAATAGATTTTTTGGTCTAAATGCATTTGGAACTCCGTAAAACTTGCCTAATATTATACGAATCTTTTAAGATATTTTCCCAACGTGTACTGCTGAGTCTGTGCTCCATTTCCCATTGTTGTGCTGCGTTCCTTTATTTTTTAATCACATTGCTGGGCTGTTTACCAAGGCTTTGTTTTGTGCTCCCACAGCAGCTGCTGCTGCTGCTGCTTTTGCAACAGCTAAGGCTGTACTGCTGCTGCTTTTGGTCGTGCTGTTTTAGCTGCACTGGCAGTGGGTAAATATCCAGCGGCGGCCTTTGTTTTTTAGCCCAAGCACCTGGCCAACTTCCTGGCAGCCAGCCTTTCCTGGCCGCCATTCAAACGGCTCCCCAGCTCGCTGTTTGTTTTGGCATTCAAATTACATTTCCCTACATGGATTCGCATTATGCTGAGTGTACGTTTGAGCCAGGGATTGTGAATGGCAAGCGGAACGTACGCCAACTGCGGCCCGGATATTTAATCAGTTTGCTGCTGTCTGTTGAGTGCTGCAGTTACACACTGCACTTAGTCGCATTTCGCATTTGTTTTACGGCGAATATTTGGCCTAAGGTTTCCCAGGAGCAGGATGAAACACTGCCACCTGAGGCCGCTCAGCCCGGCATTAGCCCAGTTCCGCATCCTTTGTCTTTGTCGCCCTGAGCCTTGGCCAAATATTTGGATTGTCATTGACTTGGCGATGGCTTAGGCTTAAGTGTGGTTCGGGGTCAAAGGCCAGATCAGTGTGGAAAGTAAAAGGGGTTGATGATTCCATATTTACATTCAGATTAGTACATTGTTTTCAGTGCAATTTAAATATGCACAATGGTTCCAGAGCAAACGGAAGAGGATAATCACAAAAGGCATTCAAGTGTATTAAAAACACAACTCACTGGGAAAATAAACAAAATCAAACTCGTTAGGTCAACAAGCTACAAGGTTATTCTATGTTCCACTATTGTAAATATTTGTCAAGCAAGAATTAATTTAATTAAATTGCCAGAAAAATTTAGTTAAATGTATGAAGGTGAAGTACAGCATTGTAATAATTCGGCTGCTTTTGAAATAAAATGTGTTCACTTCTTTCAATACACTCCTGGAAAATAAAATATCATTGCTTAGCTTTGAACATTTTCGGAAAAGCCACAAAAAAGTTTTTCCCACAGTACCATTTCAGTTCAATTATTTAACAATTCTACAGAGCCACAAAATGAAGTAACCACAAATCGTGAACTCTTTAGCTGACTTTAGTTGCCACATCGATTATGTCTTCAGCTGGGGCATCGCTCAAACTTTCGTTCCCCGATATTTTCTGCCAGCACTTGAAACTTGGCCGTTACACTACTTAGTTGTTCTGGCCGGGCCAAGAGCCCTGCACGCAAAGGGAAAGCCAAATGGGATGGTTCAGTCAACAACTTGAAAGGCAATTAGCGCACTTCTCGTTCGGGCTTAACTGGGTTGGGCCGTGTTGGCTCTGGGTCATCGGGGCCAAATGCGAGTCATGGCCAACAGTTTAGCGAGCACATTAACTTTATTAGCGCGATACAATTGGGTAAACAGCGGCAAGTGCAGCCACCCACACATCCTAATCCACATCCTCATCGGCGCAAAGACAGCTGAGTATATCAACAGTGTGTGCTGATAATTATGCGGCACATTGGGAACAATGGCGCCCGACCCTCGTCGTAAGCCCTTTATGCCCCACAAACGAGGAGCGGCCAACGAAAGCCTCGGAAAACTAATAAACAACAGCAGACGCGGCTGTTTGGGTGTCACTACGCAATCGCGATCAATAAAAATTAATTATTCAGCATACATGCATATGCGGTAAAGTACAGGCCATCAACTTTCGCTAGCACTAATCCCGCCAATGGCTTATTTATGGCCAGCACATATAGGGGACTGCCTCCCTTAAAATTCAGATAAACAGAGAAAGAAATCTGTGAAAACTAAGTAACCAAAGGAGTTTTAAGAAACACTTGTATAACTTGGTATCTAAAATTGGACTTTTAAAATTGGTTGCTTACTATTAGACACTTCTATAGATACTTTTTCTTGAAAAGATATTCCAAAGGTGCTCAAAAGTGTGCAACACTAATAAGGATCTCTTATGTTTCCTAACTAATACAGTTTCTTTCTCAGTGCACTTCCATGCGTGTTGGGATCCGGATCCTGGCAGGACCTTTCTTTGTGTGACTTCCAGCTGCGGGTTTCGGTCGCGTTGTCGCTACAATATACCCGTTAATTTACATGACAAAGTAGCAGGTCGCGGTCGGAAAAACGATGGGAAAAAAGGGATGAAAAACGAGCGGGCCACCACCGACAGACAAGTAAATGAAAATGTTTAAATTTGCCGAGGCAATTCAAACAAAAACGGCGCTGGAGGCCAGCGGGAAGATTGGAATAAAAAATTCAATTCGAGCCGGACATCGAATTTCATCCACTTTGTCCTTGACGGCGGGCAATTGCATTTAATTAAATGCAATCGATGCCATCGACAGCGATATGACAAAGTTTTGTCAACACACATGAGCCGGGGAAATTTAGAAAGGTGGCAAAGGTGAAATCTGCTGACGGTTTCTTATCGAAAGTTGGAAAGCTCATTTCGGTTGTCAGGACTTGCCACGTGATTTATCCAAATTGCACACATGTCCTCGCCGCAACTTTGGGGTGAAATGAAACTTAATTTGCCGAAGAATTCTTGCGGAAAATTCGCCAGAATCTATGTGACAACATTGTACTGTGATATATATGAGTACACTTCTCGACTTTTATTTTATTTATTTATTTGGCTATACTTTAAAATTTAACATTCTGTTTATATTTTTCGCTTAATTTTATGCTCAATATTTATCCATGCCATGATGAACATACTTTTTAATGGGCTTTCGATTTTCCGCTTTATCTGACTATATTTACATTTCGCCATCATTCACATTATAGTTTTACGCTTTTATTATTCTTTCATAAATTGCTATTTTCTCTCATTATGCAACGCAATTTTACGGCGAATATTTCGCAAATGTACTTTAATATATAATGTTATTCAGCTTTTGATTTATAACCTCTAAGCCACCATTTCAATGTGCTTTCGTTTGCACCGCTTTTCCCGCATTCATGGGCTGCATCGTTGATATTCCATTCATGTTTAGTTTATTTGCAAAACAAAAAGCAATTTCGGCAACAATTTAATTGAAGCCCGAAACCTGTCGCTCCACCTTTAGCTGCCACCTGCACACACCTGTTCAAAGCCCACTCACCGGTTGGCTTAGAGCTCAGTGCTCCGTGCTCAGTGCTCAGAAACTCGGTCCGTTATCCTGGGACATACACTCCTGGTTATAGTCCTCCACATCCGCACATGGCATATAGATATATAGATATATATCTATCTGCTGGCAACGAGCCAGCGAAGAGCAACAACGACAACAAGGCCAAAAAGGAACGTTGTCGTCGAAAGTTTGTCACATTTTGCAGGCAAAAACATTTTCAATATGCAAAGGCCGTTAATATGACAGTCGGAAAAGCAGTTGGTGAGCATTCGGTACTCCGCATACAGGACCATGCATTTAAATTGCCTCTGTTTTATGGGCTAAGTATAGGGCAACATGGCGTATGCGTAATATGCTGCATAATGCGTGTTTAGATCAAAATTGAATTGCGCATTATACATGTCGAATACGTGACGCGCTCAGCCGCATCACCATGTGCCCTTTGACCCGCCGACGGGCTCAGGATCACATTTTCACTGCATTGTCCAAATGATTCGTGTTCCTTTTCCTTTTTTTTTTTCTGTTTACCAAACGAGTGTGAGTGACAGAGCTGATTTTGCCCAGCTCGGCCGGAAAATGGTTTGTTTTCCCAGATTTTTGCTTTAAATCTTTTTCGTTTTTCATTTCGGGCCATCAATCAAACTATTATTTGCTGAAATAAATTATAAACTTCAGAACTCTGGCAGCACAGAAAAGAACATAGATTGCAGTTTATTGAGATAAATGTGAATTTATATTTATTTAGTTGGAATTAAGTTTGCTGGGGGTGCCTTTTCTGTTTGATATTTATAATAATACCTTTTTGAAATGATTGTTTCTCTTATAAATTACCATGATCTCAATAAAATTATTATGAAATATATGATGTTTTATTTGCCAGCTCATATAGTTATGCATTTTATTTCGCTCTTTGACTTCCAGCTTTTAATTTTTATCATTTTAGTAAGGTCACAAATAAAAATGTGTTCCATTTAAAATGTTCATTAACTTCATTTTTCCATTTCTAGCCAGCTTTTAGTATTGAATCCATGTGAAATCAATGAAATTATCAGGAGACATGATTGGATTTAAATATTTATGCTCGGTTATCAGTTTGAATTTATGTGGGTTTTCATAATTTTTCATATTGTTCCATCTTATATTTTTAAATACTCAATCAGCTTAAAATATGGTTCTAGTGAATTTTTATGCTTCTGTTTTCATTCTCTTTGCACTCTTCTAATCAAGGTAATCAAAATGAAATATTATACATTGTATAAAATCCTTTCAATCCCTTCATTTTGAGTCCATTGAGCACCACTCACTCAAGGAATTTCACCAACTAATCCAAACCAGCAGCAGCAGCAGCTAACCGGACGATCAGAATGCGTTTATTACCACGCTAATCCCGTAAATTCATTAATAAATGTCGACGAGCGAGCCGAGCATAATCCATTTTGCTCAATCTCCCCCCGTGGCAACATCCGTTCCCCTTTCCCCCCTTGGGGCACAGTCCGCTGACTGCACACAATACAGATACATATATCCGGGGGAATATATCACGGCTGGCTGGGCAGGAGCAGCTGCTCCACTGGGCTCTTCCTGTCCGGGCAGCTGGAACCAGTCAAAGTGGCAAAAAAAAAACAAGTGCAAAAAGAAAATGGAATGCCTTTGTTGGCACTTCAACAAAAGCGCAGGAAAAAAACCGCAATTTATCTAGTTCATTTTTCGTATCAAAAAGCCCTGCACACAATTAAAAACGTAAAGGAAATTTATGAAATTTATTTGGCCGCAGGACATGCTGAAATAAATGCAATTTTTTCGCCCTACCTAATTAGGTTTCCACACATTTTTCCCCATCCTGTTGTTCTGTTGGTTTTCCCATGGTCATAACTCCCGCCGATAAGCAGACGGCAAACATATGGCGTGGGTTGATGATTGATGGGAGTTTTGGCATGCATGTTTGTGTTTCCGCTACTATATATGCTGTGTATCCTTTTTGCAGGATATTGTGCCCATGGAACAAGTGAGCTCGATGGTCTCCAACGGCGGTGGCAGCGTGGCCATGCAGCGCGATGATGAGTACAGGAATCGGATCATGAAAAGTAAGTGTGTCGCCAGTGGCAGCCGAAAACAGAGACCCCCCAAGCCCCCACCACCCCCCAAGTCCCTCCCCCCAATCCAATCACACAGAGAGGTAACGAAACTGGCAGGACCACTATCCCTGACCTACTGGCTTTGCAGTTGACATACTTAGTTTAATCCCCACACCCAAACCATACCATACCCATGCCCATGCCGCAGCAGGAGGGGCAAATAAATAGCGTTTCACATTTCGCTTAACCGTTTTGCATCCCCCTTCGCCACGCCCATGTCTCTGCATGCCTTTCACACACGCTGCGCCTTACTCTTAGCCTAGATTTAAGCCAAGCGTAGATGCAATCGTCATTTCGACACATATAATATATATATATATACAGAGAAATACTCACACAGTAACACACGTCACTTTGTGCAATTTGTAAATTCGTCGACTAACCAGTTTCTTTCCTTTAAATTATATATTAAACGTATACTCATTTCATGATGCTTGCCCAACAAATTCGACGAATTTGGAACGCTCTCAATCTGTACAAAATTGCATTCCAATTATCAAATAACGAAAAATGCCTCATCAAAATCCAACTAACCAACTAACTAACCAAAATCAACCAACCAAACGCTTCTCTCTCACATCTCTTCATCTGTAGTACGTAGACTTGGTGAGTGCAACTTGATTAATATTTTAATAACAACTCTTTCGATTCGAATTTCGGTTTCGGTTTTCGGGTTTGTATATACGCATAGTATAAATATCCGAGCTGTGTGCAAATATGCACATCAGTTTTGTGCTGGTAAGTATGATTTCATTTATAATTGAGATAGTTTAGACCGAAATTAAGTTCCGAGTGCATAAATGAAATATTTACAGGCGCCTGATTGCTCTCTAGTGCTCAACAGGGCGTATGAGCAATGCATGTTGGTTTTCCTGTGCGCTTGTGTGTGAAACGCATTAGCATTACATTTACATTTGCGTTTACCAGTAAAAGGAAATGGTCTCGGGGGCGTATACTTAATATCTGTTTGTGCTATATTCCTGCCGGGCCTTTTGCTCTGCGGCTCTTCAGTCCGCCCGTCCGTCTGAATGGCAACTTCATTTGGGCCAACTGAGAAGCTCATAAACCATAATGCTGACCTCCACTGTAAATTAACCATTGCCAGCGCGGAAGGAGGTCCTCAAAAATGGGGAAGGGCATTTTTCATCATTAGTTAATTTGGGTCCCCAGTTGTCCAACAGCCCAGGCTGGTTCGACCCATAAAATTTAGCATAAACTTGGCATTTAGCAGTGGCAAAGGAAAACAAAAGTAAGAAACAAATCATTTGCAGGCCAATGACAAAAGCGGGTCGGAATAAAAGAAATTAAAAACGCCTGGCTGGGCCCAATCTAACCCCACTTTGTACAAGCAAACCAACCCTGCGGGAATTGGCTGCCAACAAAAATGCAGAGGCACTCAGTTCAATGCTCTGGATGCTGCAGCAAAAGTTAAGAAAATCGCCTTAGACGCGAACGCAAACACAAAAAGCCATATAGACCAAATATTTTATGTCCTTCATTGAAGAACTTTTCGCAGCCTTTTTACTTTGGTGCACAGCAAAGAATAAGCTCTTCGAAAGTCTTGGATTTCTTATCACATTTAATTTAGATCTCTAACATTTTCATGGTTGAGTTATGGGTCGACTTAAATTACTTCACCAAAACATTCATACTACATATATATATAATACATAAAATTGTCTATAAAGTGATTAACTTTTAGAATTCTGAAACTTAAAACTTAACTTACAAATTACTAAGTGCCCAGTTTCTGGCAAACTTATAGTTTTAAGTACTCGCCTCGTAATTTCTTCTGTGTAAAAGGGCAAAAGTTTTCCTAGCTCGTTTCGGTTATGAGTTTTCCCGCCCAAAAAGCCAAGAAGAAAAAATAATAAAATAAATGTCTGAGCATTTTTCCCCTTTCGGCCAGATTCAAATGATACGTTTGAAGCACATACTTGATGCGCACAGATTTTTCACAACTTTTACGGAGGATGCTTGGCATTCTGGCCAAGTGGAGAGCAAGGATATTGCATATCGATCTGGCTCGGATTCCCTAAGGACACAGAGCCAAGCGGAAGAATGACAGTTAAATGCTGGAAATTGAGTATTGAATAGTTGGCAAACAATTGGAAAATGTTTGCTCCAAATGAAAACTCCTTAACCCGCAAAAGGGGTAAACTTTAAGAATGCCATTAATTAGGGCGTCTTTAGAGTCGTTCCTGTCTGTGCCTCTCTCCATCTCTTGGCTAAACAGCCCGCCAGTTTAGCTGCCATTAAAGCACAATAATAGGCTAAGTCGGCTCCAGTCTCGTCAGTTCTTAGCCAGACTCTGGCAGTTGGCCAAGAGGCGCTGACAATACGGCTTGGCAGACAAAAGACAACCAACGCAGCCCAGAAAATGACGCATTCGGGTGCAAGTGCCTCGTGTGGCCTCATGCGGAAGTTGTTAATTTGACGCACAAAAGGCAAATGGCGATAGAATCTGGCACAAGTGGCGTTTTAGCACGAGACGCTAACGGCCAGCATATCGTGGTGCAACAGGACGTATACGTATTCCGATAATTACCAACAGGACAGCACAGCAGCTTGGAGACTTTCCAGTCTTAACTTGTTGCCAGAATGGGGTTCTAATTTCGATGTTTAAGTACGTATGTAGCTTGTATTGCCTGGCAAACGAAGTGCATGGTGCATCCTGGCAAAGTAAACACAAGCAACAAATTAGTGTAATTTATTTCAATACGATGACCAGTTTTTGCTCGTTAGCCAAGCCTAAAACGGAAAAGGAAATTACCGAAAGCAGGTAATTGCATGAATGCAACAAATTTAATTTATTGGCAGTGGCATGCACCTAAAACAACAAACTGGGTTGCAATTATAAAATTCTATTAAAGGATATCAGTTTCAGTTTATGAAAACAAACATCTAATGATCCTGGATGTTTAGTTTTAAGCTTCCTATGAATATTCAAATATTTTTTATTTAAACATTAAGATTGCTTGTGCAATAGGGCTCAACGAGTGTCGCTTACGTCAGGAATATTCATTACAATATTTATTTCACTCACTGTAAGTGATATTGTTCTTTTCACAGTTTATTTAACTTGCTGTTCAAACAATACCCATGTTCGTGGACTATTTATCCTTGAGCTCATCGGCTGCATTAGGTTTCCCCTCAGCTGGATAAATGAATGCTGCCGCCTTTCAAATATTTACAATTCAATTTGACAAACACAAAGATAACGAGCCAGCAGTTGTTGCTGACTGGGACATTAAATATTCAGGTTTATGCAAGCATGTAAATGCCAGCCGAGAATCGGCGAGGATATGGCCAGGAGTCGAGTCCTTGCGTGACTTTCGCTCGCCTTTCGCCAGTTTTCTGCTGCCTGTTTTCTGCCCACGGGAGCAGCCGGTTGAAAGTCGAGACTGGAGCCATCGCAGTTCTTGGTGGCGAACTGGGCTTAGAACAGGCTTAAATGGCCTACTTGCTGGCCCAAAAGGGTGGAGCTCGCTGGAGGGGAAGGGAGGAGGAACACAGATGCGACAGTTGACAACGCGGTCGAGTTGACTCAAGTCGACTTGACTCGTCTTCACTTGACTGATGCAAAAGCATCAGCGGCAGTCAAATGAGCACTGGCATAATGAAGGCGGTTGCGGGGGTTATTTTCCACAACGCCAGCGGATTGCTAACGGGTTGGGGTGCACTCAGAAAAATACATATAGTATTCACCCATTGGCCATTGGGCCATTTAGTATTTCAACGAATTACATACCACTTTTCCGAGTGTATTTATTGTAATATATATTTCGGGGCTGCTTCGATGTTGCATGTAAACTAGTTCGAGGTTGTCACCAACAAAGGATGCGCTGCACCAAAGCGAATGGTCTCCGTTCCATCTGACATCTGGCATCCGGCAGTCCACATCCTGCATCCTTGAGCTGAAAACGTAAGCGGAAAGTGGAGAACGGCGAACAGTAGTTTGTGAGCTATTAACTTGTCCACTGTCAATGGCAATTAGCATAAATTGCGGCCCACTCTTGACCGCCATCAATTGTTGTCTAAGCGCAAACAAAGGGGGCAGCAAAATATACTCGATAAATACGTAAATAATTTTAAAACCCTCGTTCAGTTCGCTTTGGTCTATAAACTGCAACGGACCTGTGGCAAACGAATAGCGGATAGCGGACAACCAGCACGTTGCATGCCCCCAGGAATTGTGTTGTTATTAAATTAGTTTTCCGTGTTTCCGTGTTCGATTCTCGGTGCGCCGTGCTCGTGTTCCGGTTGGTGGACTACGGACTAAGGATAGCGTATTAAAAACTCCGGATTAAGGACCGCGATGAGTCTCAGCAGCAGGAACGCCATCTTACGTACGGCTCACTTGACAATCGCAGTTGCTGCACCGCACTTTGTTGATGTTGTGGCTTTCCCTTTGTGGTCGTCCTAATTTAAGTAAGGAAACTGTGGGCAAAAGCCCAGGTTCTGGAAAGGAGCCAACCAGCCGCTCGGAAACTTTGTGCCCGAAAACTTTTTAACAGAGTTCTTGGTTGAGAGCGTGCTGCTTAAAGGGGAAATTAAATAAACGAAAGCGGTGGCAAACTCAACCAAAAGTTGGACGAGCAGTTTCTCTGGGTGTGTGTGTGTGTGGCAATTAGCAAGTGGCAGAAACTTCAATTTCAATCAACAAAGGTCCTTCGCAAAGCATCAAAATATCGGACCGCACGGACAGCCTGTGGCAAGTGACTGCCACCAGCATGCAACAGCCACCACCTCAGCGGCACGGTCGACCTGCACCACAGCACCAGCACAGCCAGTACAATCAGCACCACCAGCACCAGAACCAGTGGGCACTGCACCACCAGAACCACTTGAACCAAACACCGCGCTCCACCGGCAGGCAAACCATGCTGGGCAGCAACCACAGTAGCCAGCGGGAGACGAGCGTCTCGCCCCGCCGAGTGGCTCTCGACACCACCGCTTCGGGATCCACCACCGGATTCGGTTTCGATCGGGGTAAGCACCACCGGGGCTAAATAATCAGCAAACTCCACAGATTTATGGCCCATATCTTTTTCTGATCGGGCACTAGGAGAACAATGTCAAATGTCCTTCGGGAAATATCCTGTTAAAAGTTTCAAGGCTCGACCAAACAATGGCTATTTCAATCTGAATAATTGGAAAAATGTACTATGCTCTAGAGAAATTGTTTGAAACAATACATTTAAGAAACATATTCTGTATGTGGAATTTTTTTACTTTTCATGAAGCCACATAAAAATCATTTTATTAGAGCGTAAATGCATAATTTATGCAAAAAGTTCTGAGCACAATCAAATTACTTTTAGTTGCTTTCGACCTATTTAAAATTTTCCCCAGTAAAGATCGTTCAAAAAGTGATTACTTAGTTTCATCTTGATATTTCCCCCTTCTCAAGCGCCGTGTTCACCTTGCTGGAACGAAATTTATGACTTCCTCCAGCATAATTATCCTAGCTCCATAATTCCAACTATAATTTATAATCCCCTGTGAGGCACCTTTAAGTTGCTGGGCTTTTAATTAAATCCTCGAAATGCTGTGGCGACATTTTTCCGGAAAAGGGGAAATCCATTGAGAAGTGGGTGTAACTCAGCAGAAATATGTTCGAAAAATTGCCGAGGCGTGTTCCGCACAGCGTCAAGGGGAAATGGGAGTGAAGTCGAGTGGAGTGCAGTGGACACGCAGGATGGGTTGGGCGGATGAGCGCAGTGAGTGGGCGTGGCACATATGCAGGCACACACACACACACCCACACACACTTCCGCTTCCCTGGAGCTCCACATCCGGACGCCATAATTAAGTTTTACCAGCCAGGGAGCAAACACCCCGTTGCCCAGGACACTCGACCACAGACCAGAGAATCCGCATCGCCAGTCGGTCCCTGCTGCACTTTAATTGATTTCCAAGTTGGTCACGTTATCAGCTTTTGGCTGTTTGCAGCCACGCCAGTCGCACCCACACCCCTCAATCCTTTATCCTTCTGGTTTTGCGTAAGCCACTCTGACCCCTGACGCCTGTTTATCCTCGCGCGTCCTTTGATCGCGCTCCCCGTGCAGGACAAACAATGAGGGGTTTGATTAATTCTCGGTGCGGTTAGCACAGCGGTGCTGACATCAGCAGACTGCCAACGCGTGAGCTCATACAGTGATAAAAATTCTAGTTTAAATAACAAGCCTGCAAGCTGGTATGATTAAACATTCAGGCGGAGTGAATTAAGCAAATTAATTTAATGGGGAAAACATATGAATATGAATTATATTTATATCATTAAATAAGAGCTGCAGATTGAACTGCACTTTCTTCAGTGTACTCATTGTTTTTCCATTAAGAAAAACTGTAGGCAGCTGCACAATAACCACTAGCCGCAAAATTATTAATTACGGCTCCCAAGAGTTTTAATCTTATCGAAATCGGCATGTAAACAGCAAGTAATGAGTGGCGGACTGAGGAAAATGGATTTCAGCTCCAGACTGTGAGTTTCCTTTCAGTTCGCTGAAAAGTAAAGAGTCTGCAGCAGAAATCAATTAAATCAAAGTGCTTCATGCCGCGTTGGTCATTCGCAGAGCATATGTCTATATAATAAACTTTATGTGAACGCTTAATATGCCGTTCACAATGCTGTGCAGAGTGAGACATAAATATTACATGGCTCGGCTGGGAAGGAAAAGCGACATTATCGACGAAGCGTCCAAAAGATAGTCACCAAATAAAGTATGGAATCAAGCGGGAAAATGAACAGACCACCAGCTAAAAGGGAAAATGAAAAAGGCCAAATACAAATGGGAAAACGGGAGGCGAAAAGGACAAAATGTCCGACACTCGGCTCCGACATCGAAATCGACAACGACATCGAAGTCCGGCGCCGTTTGCCATTCATTCATTGTGTGGTCGCTGGGAAAGATATATATAAAGAGCAAAGAGACACATATATATATATATTTTTTTATTCACAAGCCGATTCACCATTGACAAAGTCAGGAGCAGAACAGCAATGGCGGGAACAGGAACTGAAGACCCTGAGCCAACGTTGAATTATTGGCAAGCATTTGCTCGGCCAGTTTTTCATTTCGCTTTTCATTTTATTGCCCAGCAAATGCGAATGCGTCGTCAATGTGTGGGGTTATGAATTATTGATTGGGAGATAGTCCGCTGTGACAGTCGGTCTACTTAGCCAGTCGCATGCCAAAGATGAATATTCCGTCTAATGATGGCCATTGATGATTGCTGGGCTTAAAGTGCACCGCAATCACAAACTCGAACACCGAACAAAAATGATCAAATAAATAAAACGAAATTCAATATGATAGTGTAACAAACTTTTGTGCTTTTGGCATGGATTTAACTTATTTAAAGCACTCTAAATAAAGATTAATTGACATTTCCCAAAAACCCTTTAAAGTAGTACAAAAAACTTTATGACTTCATTTTTTTTGTACTTTTTCGCTGTTTATTCAAAGTTACAAAAGTGAAAGCCACTATCTATAGAATCTCTGGAAAAAGTTGGCATTTTTTCTGTACCACAACTTTAACGAGAATTGAAGGCAGGAGGCAAGGAGCCTTGGTCGTTGCCCAATCAGTTTCATAAACTGAACTGGCATATTTCATTCGACCACGGTGGCGGCGTCGAATAAATTCCGACCCCGTCTATTCATATTTTATGAGTGCGAAAGGAGCAGTGAATCCAGCCATAATGCTAACGAATATACGGCTCCCTGTGCTTTCGTAATACTCCTCCAATTGATTCCGAGCTGGAGTAAAACAAACGCACAACCTACATAGTGCCTCCATATCCTCTTTCCCCTTCAACGGGCTCCTTTAGAATTCCGCAACAAGCCGCAGATACATGGTAGTTACATCGCACTACGACTTGTACTTGTGGCCATGTTCGAGCAAACTTTGCTTAACTTCTGGCCCTTATAATCGAGAGCAGGCGGCGGCAAAACGGGGCAAACAAACAAGGCTTGAATGTGTTTTTGTTTGCCCGAGTGTCTCGGAAAACTTTCACTGCGCGACAGGGACAGTGACCTCATATGACAATAATTCGACGCATTTGTGTCACATCCTTCCACACACCAGTTTTCCACCCGTTTTTCCCAACAGCCGCCGGAAAAGCGCAAACGTCGACAATTGAGAGGGGAACTGAGAGGGCAAAGATAGGGACAGTTATCTCTTCGCCTGACCCCTTGCCTCGGGCCTCGACAATTGCACAGTAGACCATTGTTACAGTCGCAGGAGCATCTCGCACCACCCAACCACCACGGCCACCCATATAACCCACCCACCCACTTTCACCCACTTCGGACGTGCTGCTACACTTCCGTTAGCAGTTAAGTGCGACATATTTGCCTGGCTAATTTCGCACACAGAGCGCCGCAGGACTTTCGGTTCAAAGTCCTGGACCTGGGCCGAAATTCCTACACCGCAAAATATATCAAGATCCAAATATAAGATCATAAATCAAGCTGGGTCTTGTAATTCTAGCTTTGTGAATTCAAGAAGGTTTAAAATTAAGGCCAAAAAACAAACGTAAATGTCAGTTTTAAATCGAGCTTACAACTGGATTTAAGAAATGTAATTTATGTAAAAGCCTCACATTTTTTGAAATGCTGTACAAGTTAATTGAGCTGGAAACTCGTCGTCCATACAAAATAGTTGAAAAACTGTTCAAACTTCCACACACACATATGCATACTGTCACACAGTTAACTCACGTCTCTTTTTTTTGGCTTATGCCATGTTTGTGACATCATTCGCTTGTCTTAGTTCTCTGCAATCCTGGACAGGAAAACCCGCTCAGAAAATCCTTTGCCCCTCATCAGCAGAAAAAAATCGTTTTTATGGCTTTCGCAGCTTTGTCTTTCGATAGGCAAAAAAGGCCCGCCTTCGTTTTTATGTGTTTGTCTATAAAACCCGCGTATGGCAAAATAAAAGCCAGAGGCGGGACTCACTTAACTGCCATCCGGTTGTGGTTAAGAAGTCCTTTTCGTTGTCTTCGTCACCGCTATGAAATTCTGTTTGGAAAAACCAGAGTTTTCGCATTGGAATCGAAAGCGGTTTGGGAAGCGTCCACTGTGAAATTCTCTTTGAAACCTCAACTTTTCCATGCAGTCTTATCTAGCTTTGCCAAATGATGCCATTTCGCTTAATAGAAAATGCAAATCGAATGGAAAACTAGATTTTTTGCTGCCCTAAAACGAGTGGAAATTGTAGTGGTAGTTAAATTTGGATTTCCCTAGAAAAAGATATTGAAGAAAAAGTTTTCAATGCTTAATACGCAAACTATATTCAAATTCTTAGAAAAATTAGTTCTTCTAGACACCAAAAATCGATTCCTAAACACGGAATTTAACCTTTAATGGAAGGCAATAACACATCGGGTATTCCCAGTTCTCTCCGAGATTAGAATCTGATGGCAAATGTGTGCACGTGTAGCACATGAGCAACCGAGTAACCAAGTCCCGGGCCATTCTGGTGGACTAATAATAAAGCACCTAGTCTGGCACTCGAGTGCCCCATTTGTCTGCAAAAGGGAATATGTGGCAATACCCAAATCAATCCGGACATTAATCAACAAGCCGAGATTAATTAACTGCTCCGCCCTGCTTCAGAGTGGAGTGCTCCTTTTGTGGAGTGATGTGAATGAATGTCAAACATAATGACACTCATACGCACTGTGGTGCGACAGTTGACACCGTGTATGGTGTATCCTATGCCCCGTCACTTGCCCGCGTCCTGTACTTCAGGGAGTAGACGTTATTATATTTTTACACAAGTAAAAAAATGTCTAATTAGGGTTGTTATAAAAATGTTAGTGGATTAATGAACATTTTTCCATGGCCTTACAAAAATCTTTTTTTCTAAATATTGCCTTTATAACCATTCGTTGAAACATAACTTTATTTTCTAATAATTTCATTATATGTTTAGATTAAATAGTTCTGACGTTACGAGGTAGTAATTAGATTTAAAGAATAGAGTTTGGAATGCACTTTTTTAGAATTCACTGCAATGTTGTGTTGATTATTGCTACTACTTCTCCAAAATCTTTTTTATATACAAAAATATTACAGTTATACCTTTTGATCATTTCTAAATAGTTGTCATACTTTCATACTTTAGTTGTCATTGTCTTTTACAAAATTTTAGGACAAGCAGCGAAGATAACTTCTTACCTCCTGAGCAAGTCGATTCATTAATTAATTTGCAAGAGTTATGGATGGGATGGTATTTCAAAGCTGAAGATTGATATTTTCTCTATGTGCAGCGCCACCAGCAATAATACCCCCGCGACACCCCCCTTTTGGCGCTTAATGAAGCGTAAACGGTAATTGACAGCTCAAAAGCAAAGCTCAGGAGCTGCAGGTGACCTAAAATATTCGACAGTTCGACAGGCTTTGGCTTCGGAGGTGGGTTCATTAGAAATTCGCAGTGAAGCGTGGCAGGCGGTGTCAGGATGTGTTTTTCTGGCCAGGATGATGGTGTGGCACTGGCACCGGACCCGGTGCTCATGCTCGCACATATCATTCCATGCCAGTTAACAAACACAGAAGGTACAGAGCACTCTTGTCTGACTACAATGGATGCGAGTGGCAAAGCAGGTGGTTGTGTGTGTATGTCGAAGGTGTCATAAATTAGGTTTGTCACCTGTACACACACGAGTTCGGTTTCTCTGCCTTTTGTTTTTTGTAGGTAGGGGAATGTCCTGTTTTAGTACACTCTCTCTATCTCTCACTCTCTCTGTGTGCGTGGGGGTACTAAATGGCCAGCAGCATCGCTCCATCTCTGTTGCGCATTTCCCCAGCCAGGACTCGAAAGCTTGGGAAGAGAGGAGAAAGCTTTGTTCCTGAAGTTCAAGCCGGGACCAATGTTTCGGGGAGTGCGCAAGGTCAGTGCAAGTTGGGAAAAAGGTGAAAGTTGAATCTCTACTTCGGCTGGCTGGCGATGATGCTGCACCACCTGCAATCTGCAGCAGGGAGAGCGGCGAAAAAGCTCTTTGATCCTGGTCGCTGGCTGATAACAAAGTTGAGAGCGAGCGAGCTTTGGCTCGGCAGGGATATGTGCTGCGAGGATATAAAAGGATGCTGGCTGCTGGCGCACTTTCAGTTGGATTCCGAGCGAGGCAGCAGCAGCACTAACAACAGCAGCTCAACCAGGAGAGCCCGAACCACCGAAGGGAAATGGACACAGAGCTGGGAAAACTAGCTCAGCCTAGTGTGTGTGTGAGCCCGCAGTAGTGGCTGTGCTAGTGTGAGAGTGTGTGCGTGTGCGTTGAAGAAAAGAACAGAGCTAGTGCCAGGATGCAGGACTAGGACTAGGACAAGACTTAACGGACTAAAGACGCCACTCTGATTGACCAGGAGCAGCCAGGAACAGCCGCCGCACTGGCTTCGTTTTGCGAGCGCGGCTTGATGCCCGATTCGATGATGGACATGGAGCATCGGGACCACCAGCTGCACCGCCAACAGCAGCAGTCGCACCACCATCAGCCTCCCCGTCTGACGGCCAGCACAAGCACCTTTGCGCCACCCGCCCCGGCGGGGAGTCAGTCGGAGGAACGGGATCGCGATCGGGATAGGGAACGGGACCACCATCTGCACCACCATCAGTCCAATAATGTGGCCTCATCACCACTGCCAGTGACTGCCTCCATACAGTTGCACCAACAGCAGCCGCAGCAACAACAGCAGCAGCAACCACTGACGCAGTTGCAGCAACCACAGTTAAGGGAACGCGAGCACCACCAACAGCAGCAGCAGCAGCAGCAGATGATGCAGCAACCACAGCAGCAGCAGCAGATGCAGCAGCCGCAGCAGCAACTGCCACACAGCCATCACGCCCTAATGCAGCAATCGCAGCAGCAGCAGGCCATCCATCGAGCCGAGGCGCGAAGAGGTGAGCTGATGTTGCAGGTGGCTCTTGTAGAGAGTGTGCACTGTAGCCGCCTGGCTGAACTTGTTGCTCGGTCTCCAAAGACCCACCCAATTCGCTTTTGCATTTGCATTTGCCACATCAAAATTTGATTAGAGACGCCACAAATCACAATTCGGATTTTTGTATCAATCGTTTCCTCTTATTTTTGTGTATCTGTGCTTAATCAGGTTAGGCGTACACTGTACATACGTGTCTATCTCGTATATATAGCCCGATGAAGACATTTCACATGCATGCTAATCGCTTCATTAGGCCCTGGAAAAAGAGTTCAGTCTCTCCAGCATTTGCCATGCAAAATTCAATCAGAAATTGCTTTAACTTACGCCAGGACCTCCAGCAGCAGCAGCACCAGCAGCAACACCACAACAGCAGCAGCAACATCATCATGAACAGCAGCAACATCAAGCTGACCTATTTCCCGAGCAAAGCTTTTTGCCAGGGGCTGGCGCTCTGACGTATGCGTTGATGTGGTGCGAGGGCGGCGCGGTGGAGGGGGCGTGGGAGCGGTGGGCGGAGCGGGCTGAGCGGGCTGGGTGGGTTAAGGGGGTGGTGCGGGAGAACGGCGAGCAGCTGGACAGCCGTTGGCTGGTCATTAAAAAATTATGACCACACATTGTTCTCCGAGATTGTACATTAAGGTAAATTCAGCTCTTTTTTCTGTGTTTGTTGGGGTCAACACGAATGGAATAACAGAAACCAAACAACCCGCAGCCGAAAAGGAGGCCAAATAAGTGCTTTTTAACCAGCAGCACTCGAATAATTATCAGCTATCGTTTGTATGCAACTAAAGTGGTGACTCGATAAAATATTGAATTCGGGGCTTATTGATTAAAACTGGCAGTGAATGGAAGGTAACTAATGGAAAAAACAACTAGTTCTAAAGATAATTGACATTTGCTAATTAAATTAGCTTCTTTAAAATTATTTGAGGTAAATTCCTCATGAAACGAATGAGGTCATCTACATCAAGACTTTTCTTTTTGAATTCTTTAAATAACAGATCATTCATTTTCACCCTATCAATGGAGCAACAACTAAATGTATTATTAAAATTGTATTATACATTTAAAAAACGCAGTACTGTTGGTAACTGTGTGCAAATTCAATTAAGACCCGCTTAAAACCTGGCTTAAGGTGATGCAATTAAGGCCAGAAGTCCCCATTCACCTAATTACAATTTCAGCGCCACATTTTTTCCGGCTCTTCCTCCATCATTTTATCATTTTTACTGAAGCAATTTGGCTATAAATCTATTAGGTTTGCGGTCACCAGCCTCGGGCGTTACACATAAATCCTCAGATCCTGAAATCCTTTCATCTCGGCGCAAAACTCTCGGCTCTCCCGTGCCAGTGGCACATTCAAATCGCAATTATTCTGAAATCAATTTCAATAAAAGTTTGCTGCGGTGCGATGCGATGCGAAGAGTTTGAAGGTGGTGAGGAATTGCCCAGAATGTTTGGCAGCTTGTTGGCTTAGACCAGGCCCTAGGATTCGCCCATCAAAGTTTTCCCTTTTCCAGCGTCGCTTTTCATGTTTTGTCTGTGTGTGTGTGTGTGTGTGTGTGTCTGTGTGAGTTTGGGTGAATGTAAGTGAGTGGGTGAGAGCTCGTTAAAAACACTTTGCTGACGTCGCCGTTGCTGGGTGTTGGCATTGTGGCAACTTTTCAATGAACTGTAATTGAAACTGAAATGCAAACTGTGCCGTGCCGCTAATTGCCAGCAGCTGCAGCCAGCAAACTGGTAACTGGTTACGGGTAACTGAAAACGGAAAGCTGCAAACCAGACCAAAAACCAGAAGGCAAATAAACTGCAACAGCAGCGCGTAAACAGCATTTAAATGTGTGGCATGAATAATTTATGATTTTTCTTGCGTTCGTAGCTAGTTTTTTGAGTTTCGTAGTTCGTTGAAGCATGCTGTTTAACCCAAAAGGAAAACCCCAAAAGAAAAAAAAACTGCATGGCATGGAGCAGCTAAGTAGATCCCCGCAGGATCGCCGAGCACTCGAAAAAGACGATGAAACACAAGAACCAGCTCCCAGAAAATCTAACAAAAAACACACCAATTGGCTAGTTGCTGATCGAGCCGAAAAGCTTTCCCCCCAATTAATTTCTCTTGTTGTTCGATTTATCGTATTCTTGCAGATACACAAGCAAAACATTCACATGGATTTCTCTATTGTAAGTCGCACCAATTTGGACAATGCCCAAGAAAAAAACAGAAAAAGATCCCCACATCCTACAGCCAAAATCAAACAGAAAAACAGAAACACACACACAGCTACTTTTTAACCTGTTACAAAGCTATACTCTACTTTCTATGTGTAACTCTATCTAACTATCTAACTATAATGACTACTATCTATGAGTATTTACTGAGAAATTTCCGTTTTTTAATGTATGCACACTCCTTGTTTGCTTGTATTTCGATTTCCGTCTCCGCCTTTTCTTTTTGGTGAGCGCACCTAAGTATGCTACAGTTTTTTTCAAGCTCCCCACGGGAACAACATTTTGACTTTTACGACGCGACGAGGGCCCCATCGAAATTATGGCGCGTCTCAAGTATCAATAAGCCAAATGGGCGACTTGTTGCCCCCCAAAAAAAATCCCTCCCAAAAACTTCAATTTTTGACTAAACTTTAAGTAATACGAGTACTGCGTAATGAAGAATACCCTTTTTTTCTGCTCACCATTTTTTATTGCGACATTCTGTCTGCGATTTTTGTATGCGCCATGCGGAGGTCTTTCGTTTAAGGATTTTTTCTTATTTTCTTCAGATGCTCAGCGCATTATTCATGTAACAGTCTTGGCTCTTTTCTCAGCAGAGCAGAGCAGAGCCCAAAGGAAAGCGAGGAAAATACAAAACGAATTTATAGCTTAAGCCTTAATTTGCAGCATTTGCTTTGAGCACTTGATTCCATCCTGCCACGTTACATGTATTTATAAGAAAATTTTCTCGTTTTCTCGCCACGTTCTCTCGCAGCGGACGAGGAAATCAGCGATAAGGCATCAACATGCGGAAAATTGCTAATATTTCTCTCCGTGGCTCTTGTGATAATGACGCTACCCTTCAGTCTCTTCGTTTGCTTTAAGGTAAGCTTTTGTTTGAAATACATAGTTTTTGATTGTTCTTTTAATTAAAAACTTGATGAAAAATGTATAGAAAGTAAGCTTTTACAAACTGATAGCCTACATTTTCATAAACCTAAAGGAATTTCCGTAAACATAAGCTAATAAATTATATATTTATTAAACAATTTTAAATTTCATCATACATCAAATTAGCAGAACTATAGGTATATGTAAGTCTGTATGGCAACCATGACCCAGTTTTTTAATAATAAGTAATAAGCGCATTATGGAGATTAAGTCTTTAAAAATGTTAAGCTCCTTGTGGATAAGCATATTTTTTTCAGATATAAACACAAAGTGAATAAAAGCTGATTAGATGTAAATTTTTTAAACTTTATAAACAGCAGGATTAACAGTCACTTCTCTAAGCCGTTAATACCACATGTCTGGATGCTTTTATACTAAAAGTTAGTTTTTATGTTTAACAGGGTAGTTAAGGCTTGTACCCCTAGCATTTCCTCAAGTTTCAATTTCGTTTCATGAACATTTCACTCACCTGCCACATTTTGCAGGTGGTGCAGGAGTACGAGCGCGCGGTTATCTTCCGTTTGGGTCGTCTTATGCAGGGCGGTGCCAAGGGCCCAGGTGAGTACTCAGAACTGCAGCTTTACAGGTGCAAACAGGGGTGGGCTGCAGGAGAGCGGCGGGGTAACGATTCTATGCAAATTTTAGTGCCGCTCGCCTGCGACATGAATTTGTGTTAATTGCTGCACTTGCTCCAAATTAGCGACTCTGGGGCGGCTCTCAGTCCGTGTGCTCTGCTTTTGTGCTCCCATTCCGAGGGAGGAAGAGATTAGCCAAATCGAGGCGAACTTCTGCCACAGTCATGACACTAGTTTGCATAATTTTTGTGAAGAAGTTCCTAGACCAAGGGAAGCACTACAAACAAAGTTGTAAATTCAACAATATTTACTTTCACAATATATTATATATAGAATAAGCTAAAATGTCTTTTAGAAAGATATTTTTTATAAATTATTGTGGCGCTCTAAGTTTTATATCCCTGTTAGCCAGTGTAGTCCGTAACTCTTAGCGAGCGTTTAAAGCATTTCAACCGTAATTGCAGGTATCTTCTTCATCCTGCCCTGCATTGACTCCTATGCCCGTGTGGACTTGCGTACTCGCACATACGATGTGCCACCGCAGGAGGTAAGTTCCGGTGGCAGTTCCGGTTCCGGTTGATACCGAAAAAAGCTGTTGCAACCTGCAGTGGCAGTCACAAACATATGCTGCCTTCTTCGATGTTGTTGTTGTTGTTTTATTAACCAGAAGTGGAAATCTTTTTAGTTTATGTACTTCAAAAAGTCCCCTCCAACCCACAAACACACACGCTAACACAAGACATTTTAAAACGATGCCAAGTAAAGCAGAAACCAATTAAACTTTTAGCTTTCGCCACAAGTTATTCCAGCCGACACGTTTGTTAACAAGAGATGTTTATACATATACTCTCATATATGTATTTTTCGGTTGCATTTTCTTGTTTTGTGTTCTGACCAAAAATAAAGGATAAGAAATATACACGGACACACCATCACACAGATAAAAAGATACAGATTTTGGGCCCTGTTGGCGGAATCCGCAAGAGAAGCTTGGCTGAACACAGCCGGAATCTGAGTTGTTTTGTGGATTCTGCTGACAGGACACCCACACACATGGGTACCAAAAGCCACACAAACACCCAGACACACATACATGTAGACACAAGGATACAGGACGCGCAACTGGAGCGTGAATTACGCATACGCAACGTTGTCTTCTCGTTTCTTTGACTTTTTTCCCCCTCGTTCTTGTTGTCGTCGCATGTCACGGTGTTTACTTTTAGTTTCTACTTTCTTCTTCGTTCGTTTCGTTTTTTTTCGGTTTTGATTTTCTTCCCAATGCAGCCTCTCTATCTGTGTGTCTTCCTGCTCTCCCTCTATATACATTCTATATTCATATATTTATATCTATGTCTATGGCTATCTATATCTATTAACGTATCTATCTCCACTTTCCAACCAGCTAAGAACCCCTCTTTCTAACCACTATTATACAAAAACAGCATCATCAAGAGCAAAGTGAAAGAAAACCATTTTTGTTGACCACATTTATAGTTTACTTAATTGTTTTTCCCTACCATTTCGAGTGGCTGCAGTCCATTTTGTTTTATAAAACGAGAAAAAGAAAATTGTGGTTCTAACACCCACAAACGCACACACACACACATTGCTCTCTCTACTCTCGTTGTTGTTGTTGTTGGTAGTCTTGTTGTATCCTATATATATATATATATTTTAAATACTTTGTATGGTACTTGTTGTCGTATTGAAGTTGAACAATGTTGCAGAATTTTTATTATTATTGCCATTGGTGTGCACTCAACCCACACCCACAACTCACACATATACAGAGGTAGGACTCACCTTGCCCTCACTCACACACACATAGTGCTACACAGGAGTCTCATCCAGATACGCGCTCCATTTATTTTTGGGAATTTTTCATCCTTTAGTTCGCTTACTTGATCTTTTATCGCAATCAAGCCAAAGCCAACCCAGAAAACCCCCCTACCCATTTCTCATTTTTACCTGTGCATATTTCATTGTTCACTTGGCAGACTTAAATGAAATATGGAGCGGTGAAAAAAGCGAGGCTAAAGTGAATTTTAAGATAGAAGTAATGGTAACTGGTTCGATTTCAATCCGCTGGCTTTTTTAACATCTTGCTGACGTCACGTGAAGCAAACTCACTCACACTCACATACAGAATCTCACACACCAAAGTCAAAAATACCCCATTTTTATTAGTTTTTTCGTTTTTTGCATATCCGCCAGCATTCTCATGTTCCATTTGAGTTTGTTCGGTTTTTTGTGTAAATCGCATGAAGGCCACTGCAGCAAGGATGAACAAAAAATAACAAGAAAAAATGAAAAAATGAAAAAATCCCCCAAAGCCATCTCGATGACGATGTTATTATTCACAAACACCAAAAGACACATACAAGCCCAGATTTACAAACACATTCACCCGAAAATCTCCCTTTTAAGTGCATACGAAATGCGATTTTTGCGAATCATTTCGTTTCACTTTCATTTTGGATTTCTTTTCATTTTGAATCGTATCGTAATCGTTATCGTAATCGTATTTAGTTTTTGATGTCTTTTGAACATTAACTTCAAGTTATTACAATTTGCATAGTTAAAGCTCTGATTGTCTCCTGCAATTAGGAATGAAAAACCCAACAAAAATTTGAAAACAAAGAAAATAAATATAAAAAATAGTTCAAAGCAAAAGTGCCAGAATGCATATCAACTGAAAATTCTACCTCTCTCTATCTATCTGTCTCGCTCTCTGTGTTCAGCCGAGCACCACATATGCATATGCAAAACGAATTGGTGGGCGGGGGCGGGGCAAAACCACAAAAGAACTGTACGCATTACGCATTGGCTCTCTCTCTCACACGCAAACATAACCCCTCTATCTCTATCTCTCTCCACCACTACCTCTCTATCCCTCTCTGTGTGTCACTCACTGTCTGTCTCTATCTCTGTCTGTCCAAAAAGAAAACTTGATGAAGAAATGAATGTCAAATGTTTGTTCACTGAACACAGGGTGCAGCACTCACACAAACTCGAGTCCCAGGACACGCACACAAAGACAGCAACACCGGAACACAGAAAAAAAGCAACAGAAATTGTAGGTCTTGCGTAGCTTAAAATGCAAGTGGAACCCCATTAAAAACCCAACAAAAACATTCTCAATTGCACTTCCTCCCACCAAAAAAATTATAATCTGTCTATCTATACCTCTCTCTGTCTACTACATCTGTCTTGCTCACTCTCCTGCTAAGCAGTCACAAACCGATCTCTCACTGTCTCTCTATCTCTGTCTAAACTATCTATATGTCTCTGCCTCTATCTGACTGTCTATCTTACCTAAGCTCTATATATTAACTATATAACTACCTCTCTCTGTCTCTATATATCTACATATATATTGATTTTGTTTTATGAGCTACGTAAGTTTTGTTTAGCAAACCTTATATAAGAACCGAAACCAAAAACTACTTACAACTACCAAAGAAAACCCCCAAAACAAATCACACGAAAAGAAATTTACTATCGAAATGCACTTACTTGATAAACCCCCACTCTCCCCTGTTCGGTTAAGCGTTCGAATAATTTTTGAGAGCATGCTAAATATATATTTTCATAAATGTCTATTCTAAAAAGCTTTCTAACTGTCTTAAACGAAAAAGAAACCAAACAAACCATACCAAAAACCAGATACCACAGATTGTTTATAAATGTTGGTACAGACTGGAAAACAAAAGTATAAAATCAAAATATAAGTAAACCACACGGAATATAACACTCACACAAAGCACACACAGACATCTAACATTCGTCATTTAGATCACACGCTCACAAACACACACGAACAGCTTTTAGTTTTAACCAACATAGTCACCACCACCACCACCCCCCCAAAAGAATAAAATAACCAACCAGCCCCGTCCAAAAAGAACAACAACAAAATATGTATTGTACAACTAACTAATTAAATCGTTACAATTTGATTTGTTTGAGCACAAGCGAAAGGACGCACCCCTCCCAATATAAAATGCAAGAACACATTGTATATATGCGATATATATATGCGCACAGCGAATATACATATATACATATAATGTCGAGTTCATCTATGTGTGTTTTGCGTGGTTTAAGCTGTTAAAAAGTGGTAACTCAACTCCTGCACGCATGCAGGCCAAAAAGCCAAAAGCCAGAGCATTAGACCAAAAAAAAAACAAAAGCTAAATGCGCCGCCCGCCCGCCAAAACGCGCTAGATTCGCAGCAGTTATAGTGATGATATAGTAGTTAAATATAGTATATGGACATTAAGCTAGAGCAAGTCCCAGCATCACAGCATCAGCATCAGTAGTTGCCCCATAGAATAGGAAATAGATTACTATAGATACTATACAATACCTAGTTCAAAAGCTCATAGCTTAAAGAAGAGAACTATACTTTCAACTAAAACTCACTGTGACCTCTTTAAACTGTCGCTCTATCTATCACTCTAACTTTTTAGTCGCTAGCAAGTGAAGGACATTTTCAGTTGAGTCCCATTAAAGTTAAATTTCAATGCTGACACAAATTCGCAGCATAAACTGTGCAAATTGTAATAAGTAACCAAATTGTGTTTAATTGATAACTCATTAGTTTAGGCGTTACAGTGTATAAACTATTGTTTGGAATTTTCATTTCATTCACTTCCGATTACCCTTCTCTACCTATCTGTATCTCTGCTCTTGTTTCCATGGTTTCATCATTGATTCCTGAACGTTTGCTCATTCAATTCTATTCCGTAAAATGCAATGAACGAGCGACTTATATCCCACCCACTCAGCACCACTCCACTCCGCCTAAAACACAAAACCAACCACCAACAGCCAACCACCCACCACCCACCGCCCAATCGCCACCCCCTAACTAAGCCAACCAACTATTGTTCGAAATAATAAGCCATTGTTCGAGCCAAATTGATTTAGAGCTTTGTTCATGGACAGCAGGCAGCAGGCTTTGGATGTTCGAACGGCATTCATAATGAAGTGAATGGTGCATGATTATGAGAAGGTATGCAGTGCGAAAGCCCTGATATTTTTCAATAGAATGCACACAAAGCCCAATTGAATTTGTAGATTATTTGTTTAAGCCTGCGCTTGGTAGTAATCAAAGCCACCTAACTGAAGGATGTGAATCTCTGACATGCTTGCAAGCAAATGTGCAAGCTGAAAGTTAATCATACGCACTGTTGCCCTAGATTCAAATCAAATTTAATATCTCAGATGGAATGGCATGAAAACAAATGAAATTAGGTGAACAAAATAAGATGCTGTGCTAAGAGGATAACAGAATTAATATCATAAAACAAAGCTTTATGACTGAAATATAACGTATACGCACCGTATAGACATTCATAAAACTCCTTTATTACCTCTCTTTAAAGTTTGCAAACAATAGCTCAAAATTTTCAAGTGAGAACCATAGCAAACAGAATAAGTCTTGGCAAATTCAAATGCATAACTGGATTTGCAGAAATATTTCCGACCTTGTCTTTTAGCTTTTCCTCCAGCTGCTGCTGCTCACATTTCAGTTGATTCACATGCAAAGTGCTAGAGATTTTCCTAGCCCAAAAGTTCACCGCCCAAAGTCTGGGCATGGAAAAGCCTCGAAACTGGCCGAGTGGAAACGATGACACTAAACAACATTGACACCACAGCCTCAGCTTTGTGGAGAGGCCGTAAAAAGCGGTCTAGACTACGCCGAACAATGTTTGGGCAGGTCATAAAACGTAAAGCGCTCCGTCGTTGAGGGAGCAACTTTTTACCACTGGTATATATGGACTTGTGTGTGCCAGCGGCGGCAGATAGTTGGGCATAAGTTTAGCCAACTCTGAGAGGAAAGGAACTATAAAAATAAAATTTCGAGAATTCGATTTGGGCATCATGAACCGAGGCTGACACCATTGGGGCAGGGCCAGTAAACTTGCGGTCATGATGGAATAATCCAAGCACGGGCAACCGGAAACTTGTACATAAACCGCCCACGACCCCCCACCACATCTCTCTGTTCCCAAAAGAAACCCTTGCAACACTATCTTTCTCCCAATAGAATGTAAGACCTTTTCTACAAACGATTTAATGCTATTGGTTCTTCAGTTTGATTAGCTCTTCAGTTTCGTACTTCAGTTTCAGCTTATCGTTTGTGCCGTTTACACGTGTACTTTTATAATTTGTTTAACTTCCATACTATTTGTACATTAACTTATACACTGTAACCCAAAAGCTCTTGGGTTTGCTTCACGTATCGTCATTGCGCAGATGATCGAATCCCACTCGAGCACATAAAACTTGTGCCGGCAAATTGCTAGGATAAAGTTCGCTGAATGCGAAACAATGCGAAAAGACTTTGGGACTTTTGGGATGCACAGATACACGGATACACATTCAAATGCAAAATGCAAATGCAAATCCAAATGCACAGACTCAGATGCAATAATCAAAATGAAAAGATGAAAAAAGCACTGCCTTTGTGTGTGTGCTTTGTGAGTTTGTGTGTCTTTCGCCATTGTCGGTCCTTCCGTCGGTCTGTGGCAAAAGTTTGCACTCCCTGCACTTAGTTCTATTAGAGAAAAGCGACCCGGCCAAAAGAAGCCAGCGACGTTCAAGTCAAGTGCATTCGCATTATACCACTCTCCTTGTCGGCCATAAAGTGCACAGCACAACTGGCCAACCACTGATACAGATACAAAATGCTTAGCTTATCACCAAAGTACCACCCACATGTGTATATATACTCGTATACGAATGGTATCTGTATATACGCACATCTCTTTACTTCTGTGAATGTGTTTGTTGGCAACAATAACAAGCGAATAATAAAAATAACTAACAGACCAACTACAACAATAGCAGGAACAATAGAGAAAGCAAAAAGCAAATGTCCCCAAACCAAAAAAAAAATACCCACTGCATCTTGTAGGTTCTCACAAAGGATAGCGTTACGGTTTCGGTGGATGCAGTGGTTTACTATCGGGTATCAAATGCTACCGTCTCTATCGCGAACGTGGAGAATGCTCACCATTCGACCAGGCTACTGGCACAGACTACTCTACGAAACACAATGGGAACTCGGCATTTGCATGAGATACTCAGCGAGCGTATGACGATTTCCGGCACAATGCAGGTGAGTTCAGAACAGTTGACAGTTGCCAGTTGGCCCGGCCCGCCAACAAGCTCTCTCCCTCTCCAAAGAATCTAGCGACTTCGTCGAGCTGCTTCCTCTAATTTACTTAGTTTACCGGCACAATGAAATACACATAGGAAAAAAGCCATCCAATGATACTAACTTTCATTAAGACTTTTTTAACAAATATATTGCTTCATACCGAAGATATTAAAAATTGGATGCTGTTTGCAACTGTACAAAATTGTATCAAGATTTGCTTTTCCACGTTGGGCGCCACTTGTACAACCATATATGTTCTACGTTGGGCGCCACTAACGAGAGCATCGTCATAAAGCACTCGATCCAGTTTATTATGTGAAAAAGACCAGAGAAGTCTTAAATGTTAATCTCCTGTCCTATCTTAATGTAAATCCAAATATTTTTTTGCGTGCACAAAGGAAACGAGAAAATCCACGCAGAATAAATGCAGCTACTTGCCAGTCCCTTCTGCTGACAGATGACATTTAAGCTTCTGCTCCTAATTATGCAGCATAAACCTTAAAGTTTTGCGGTGAAACTCCGCTGGCGAAATATTAATTGCGAAATTTAACAGCTGCCAAAGGCGATATGTCTGTCTGCCCTCCGTGCCTGGCATGAAAATAATCTCGGAGCCAAAGCGTTTTTTCATCGCAATGTACAAATTGAAAAGGCATCGGGGAGGCGATGGTGGTAAAGTTACGAGCCGCATATCTTAGCAGCTGCCAACTTAACCCAAATTCTATGGCAAGCCTGGCAACGGGTCGTTTTATTTATTTATTTTCCATGCCATATGAAAAATAGTTCAAAATCAGGCGAAAATCTCGAGCATCACCATCAGCGGCAGCCGCTGGTGCACGTCGATGTGCGAACATGTGCAAAATGCCAAGTTGCCATGGCTGTGCGGCTCCATGGCTCCTTTCACTCCCCTCGACGATGCCAAGTGCTGCATTTTTAGTTTTTCATTTCAAGGATGCTGTACGACCCACAAACAATGTGCGGAAAAATGCACTAGGCCAGCGGAGAGGGTGAAAGAAATAAAAGCAAAACCGAAACAAAACTGTTAACGACCTGAAAAACGCGTGTAAACAAAAACTAATGTATTTTTACTGCTATTTCTCACACGACTCATCCGCCTCGAAACCAACAAAACCGTCTAACCCAACTCACCAACCAACGACTGCACCCACCTCAACTACCTGGCCTGCTCCAATCATAAACAGGTTCAACTCGACGAAGCCACCGATGCCTGGGGCATCAAAGTTGAACGTGTGGAAATGTAAGTAGCACAGCTTTTTTACCCCCCACACACACACACACACAACCCTTGCAGTGGCAACCTGGAAAAGTTTCTATGTCAAGCTATAAAAGTAATGTTATAAACGTTTCACCTCGCCAAGTCGAAGTTGATGTGCTCCAAAGGATATTGTGAGCTTTGCTTTCTAGTGCTACTTTCGGGGTGATTTCTCTAAAGGGAATGGATTAGTTTCAATGCTTGCGAATTTGATTCCTTACTTTGGGTCACTTGTGAAGAGGAAAACGAGGAAATTGAGAGTTATTAAAGCTATATTAGAGGTGGCTAATTTTTAGATCAAGATCTTTAAAGTTTTCAAATAGGTCTGCTAGAATTTATTGTGCTAAAAATCAATTCGTTAAATTTATTTTAATAACTATTCCGTATTTATTAAGCTATATTATATTTATATGAAATTTAACTGATAAATATAGACAACCCCTATAATAACGTTATGAAACTCTAGAACGCCCCCTCATTTCTGCTGACTAGTCTCCCGAGTCTGCCGTAATCCCCAGCTTATATAACATTTAAATTGGCTAGTTTGAGTCCCGCAAACATTATCGTAGTCCCTGCAAGGCCACAGCACTCGAGTTTGTTGGTTATTTGTTTTATTTGTTATACCATTTTTCCGGGCATTTATCACAATAACGCTGCCTGACGGGCGGAGCTGGCTGCTGCCCTTTGTCTGCTGTCACCGAGGCCCTGTTGTTATAATTTATTATTTGCCACTCGCGGGTGAGGACGGGTAGGGGGCACGTGGCTACTTTGTCAGCTTCACTTTTTCGCAGTGCCAAGTGTTTTGACGTTGGCATGTCAAATGCTCGTACAGGGCCAACACAATATGGCGGAGTGGAAGAGCCTGCTGCTGCTGCTGCTGTTGGTGTGTTGGCCATGCTGAAACAGCTGCAACAACTTGACGCCCTGTCGCTTGTTGTTGGTCGTATTATTGTTGCTGTAGCTGTGGCTATGTTGCGGCTGCTACCTTTTTTGCCCTCCCCTTCCGCAAAAAAACAGACTCCCACTTCTTCATCAGGCAAAAGTTGGCCGATTTGCGATGAAAACGGTTTTATTTTATGGCAGTTGTTGAATATTTCATTATTGCACCTCACTTCTTCTTCGCCGGCTGCGTTATGATATTGATCAGATGGTTTATAACTTCCTCAAATGGCCAATAAAATGATGCGAGAAATTGTGGTGTTTATAAGTTATATAACTCGATTTAAATTCAAGACAAATAGAGCGATATAAATATTATTTGATAAATTTAACATCACGGCTCGCTGGTCGTAAAAAATGTTTTCCAAGACCACATTTGAATTAAAGATGCGCCATTGAGCTGAGTGCCATTAGCATACAGCTCTGCACATTTCAGTTGATAGCTTTAAATTTAAAAGCGCTGAGGACAAACGCTCGACAAGATACATTTTACCAGTCTGAATGGGAAGTTCAAGCTCCGTCGTGCGCACTTGTGCACTGAAAAATTAAATCCTGGAGTTTCATATATGATCTCGTTTGGTCTTAAAAATGAATTTAGAATGGATAGTCTGAATATGGGGAAAAAGAGGTTAGGGAGTAAATTTTTCTGAGTGCAGATGCTTTGCGGGTAAAAAATAGCACTAGCTTTGAGTTAGGAGTATTTCCGAATCTGCAAGTCACGCCGGCTAATCTCATTTTATCCAACGACCGAGCAGCAAGGACGTGCGTCTGCCGGTGCAACTGCAACGTGCCATGGCCGCGGAGGCAGAAGCCGCCCGGGAAGCCCGCGCCAAAGTCATCGCCGCCGAAGGAGAACAGAAGGCGTCGAGGGCTCTTCGCGAGGCGTCCGAGGTGATTGGCGATTCGCCGGCTGCCCTCCAACTGCGCTACCTTCAGGTGAGTTGCTTATCGGGGATTTGGCAGCGATTTACTAATGATTTATGCACCAAAACCACTTCAGACACTCAACACCATATCTGCGGAGAAGAACTCGACGATTGTGTTCCCGCTGCCCATCGACTTAATAACATATTTCCTGAAGACCAACGAGGCCACAACGCAGCAAAATGCCCGAGCAGCTGCGGCAGCAATTGGCAACACACCGCCGCCATTGCAACTGGCACCGCAGCAGCAGATGCAGCAGCAACAGCCGCAGTACCAACAGCCGCAGCAGCAGCAGCAGCAGTACCAACCGCAGCAGCAACAACAGCAGCAGCAGCAACAGCCGCAGCAGCAGGATCAACTCTATCAGCAGGGGCAGCAGATCTCATCAGCCATGTAAATCAGCTTAAGATCACAAAAGGTTCGGCTTCGTCGACTCTAAAATGTCCTGCACAATGTTTGAAGAATATCCTTCTAACGAGATAGCATAAAAATACTTCAGGAATATGTATCATATATGCATTTCCTTTAAAGAAATGCACATCCAAATATCGATAGGAAAAAGTGTACTGAACAGGCTTTTTTCTCCAGTCGAAAATATTGCTTCATTTTCAAAGGCTGGTTAACTCTGACGACCAACTTAAAAATGTGTATCTCAAATCCCCATATCCCTTTTCCCTGAGCTGCACGTTTTGAGTTACTTACCTTTAGGAAATGAAAGCTGGCTATGCAATTTTTGTTAGGGCATGTAATGTAATGCATTTTTCTGGGCTTTTTAAGCAGCAACTCTATATATAATTGTGCAGAGCGTTTCAACATAAAAACCAAGAACAAAAAACAACCAACGGAAACAACGATTCAAAAGAATCAAAAATCTTAGTTCATAACACCGATAAGTGCGATTCGAATGCGTTAGTCGACTGCAGATCCTTCAAGAAAGAAACGAGGGATCTGAGGTCAAATAGATACAAAGATACAAACCTAGACTAGTTTCATACGAGGCGAAAATAGAGTTTAATATTTGTAGCTTTACGACCAGAGGATGCAATTCTAAATATTAAATGTAGGAACTAGCGGTGCAACTCAAGTTTAGCACAAAACACAAAAATCAAAGTAAAATACTTACTATTAAAATCACACCATATGATGTGCGGTCGTTCAGATGAAAATTCTAAAACCAACCAGTTTTGAAAGTCTTGAATTATGAAATTTGAAATAGTCAAAAATGGTTGGTTTGGTTTTGTCTTTTCACGAACTGAGCGGGCCACAGATTATTGTTTGTTTTTCTCTCAATATTCCACGAAGGTCCGTTTCCTTGCATTCTAGTTAAAAATTAGACCATTTTGTTACTTTATTAGGTATTTTATTAAACATTTCTTTTTAGTAATAAATTAATTAACTGATTCAAGAAAGCGGGCCCTCGTTGAACTAAAATATTCATTGAACTGTTGACAAAGGCGTTTTGTAAATGTTTATCCGTATCGTGGTTACCCTGTTAATTATGGATGAATCTGATGACTTAAAATATTGCTGTATACTTAGCTATGCAAATTTACATTTAAGTCGTGATCAGGTTAGCTCGTATAAAATAGAGTTACTGTTGTTCAAAACCAATTAAAACTTTATAGGACTTTAATAACTCTCATTATGAACAGTTGTACTCATATGGTACACTCCAACTAATACAACTGTTAATCTGTTTCCACTGGAGCTAATCCAGGCATCTAGAGGATTTGTTTGATCATAGTGGGTTTAGAAATCTTTTAAAAATATCGATCAGTTTTTAAAAGTTGTCTGAACCCACGCTAACAGATGAAATCAACTAGTCAGCAACGTTCGTAGGTCCAAAATACGAATGCCAAACAATAAATAAGAGTAATACGAATTTATTGTACATACAATAAACAAATAGAGCAATTAAGCCGTACAGAACTGTTTTACCAATTGACACCTTAATTAATATTGCATAATCGTATCGGGTATACACCACACACCAACACAAACACATACACATGATGTAGAAGATCGTCTAGCCTCTCTCGAAGTAGATTCCATCTACTTGAATATGTCTGAAGTAAGAAAAAGTCGAAGAACGAAATGCATCTTATGCTAGAATGTATTTGCAACACGGAAAAGTTTACTTTTTAGCGCACTTCATGAAATACGAAACGAGTTATTGAAATAATAATATATATACATATGCAAGCATAACGAACTACATATTATGTACAATTTTGCCTTTGAAAATTTTTAAACAGAAACGATTTCATTATCCACATACAATTAGATTTATGTGTAAAGGAACAATAAAATTTCTTCAACTTTTTTGGTATCCAAAAGAGCAAAAACAAAAAGCGAGCCATGAGTTTTATTTTAATTTCAAAACTGGTAAGTTCTAAGCACATTCGAGGAGAAAATAAGCAATTTAAACAAATTTATTCCAAATACAATAATGCCCCAATAAAACAACTGATTCTTAGTTATTACATACTTTTCAATTTTATTAGTTATTATCATTATTATTTGTATTATGCATTACACACCTAACCGACTTAACGGACACATTTCTATCATTTTACATCAGCTAAATTCAGTTTTCATTCATATTTGTATCTGCGTGTTGAACCATTATCCGCAGTACATGACAATTCTCAGTTGTTATTTCTATAATTATTCATCAGACATTGCTATTCGTGTGTTATCAGGCAAAAACCGCTGTCAGCGCATGCAACACGCCTACCCAGGCAAAAGGCTGAAAAATTTTGTAAATCTTTCAATTTGATTGCCGCAGTTTGTATAAAAAATTTGTGAAATTTTTATTTTTGTTCTGGTTGTGTTCTGGTTAATGCCTTGCGTGCCGCCTGCGCCGCCAATGGCTGTTGTTTTTCAGCTGCCACAAAATCATTAATTATTAGTTCGGTATTATCATTCAATTAAATTTCTCGTTTATTTCTACACGTTATGTCAAGTTTATATACAAAAATTCATCAACTACGCTAAACAATTTCAGTTTTGCCTGTGAATTATAACAATATTTTAATTAATTATTTGCAGTGATTCCGTTGTGATTACGTTGAATGCCATTTCATACAATGATTGGTTGTTGTTCTCGTTAGTTTTAAGCCTGGTTATCCTATAAACTGATCTCTGTGTGTGTTTACGTGTGAAATGCTTCGAGTTGCCGTATAAATCTTCTTTACAAATACATATATCTCAATACGAAATGCTAAACTTTGGTTTTATGCTACAGAATGTGCACACAATGGCCAACACAATATATGCTATATGTACTATATCGATGAACGACAAACTAAAATTATAACAAAAATCAAATAAATTAAATAAAGTCTCCTCAATCGATGTTCGATTCATGTTTCATGTGTGGATCTGTTCGTGTCGGTCATCTAGAAGCTAAGATAGATGTGTGTTTTGTGTGATTGATTGTGGATTGATACATTGATCGATTAGAATCGTTATCGTCTGACAATTTGCATTTGAAACCCTTAAGATAGCAGTTTATCCGTATGGCTTGAGTCGGGCTATTGATTTGGGCTGCACACGCAAGGAACAGCAGGTCTGGAGAGGAACTAAATGCGGGCCAACGCTGCAGGTTATACATCAATAGATATATCTAGACTACATGGACAGTGCCCAATTGTGTTGCTTGTGCTTAAGTATACGAACAAAGAATAAACAATAATTTTGGCATAAACTTAAATGTACTATAAACATTCATTGGTTCAATTGCTAACAACGAAATATGTCAAATGCGTTTTTCTCTCCTTTTCAATGATTTGTACAAAATGCAATTTTCGCTTCTTCTAACTTATTTTTTCGTAGCTTCACCTGCTCGAGGAAGAAGCAACATACTATGTTTCGGGTGATAGATCGTGTAGATTTCTGAATTGGAAGTAGAGACGAGGGGTGGACGCCACCTTATAAGTAAATGCCATCATTGGAGTTTCTCATTAGCAACAATTTGTTTTGCGTAAATGTTCGATTTCTTGATACGGTTTGATTGAGTCAAATAATACTTGGCTTAGTCGATAGTCGTGTGTGTGGAAAGTATCAGAAGAAACTATTCAGCAGAGGGAGGTTAAGATCAAAAAGTTATAGTTGTAGATTGGATTGGATTGGATTGTTTATACATAAAACCTAAGCACCGATTAAAGTAGCGTTAAATTGTAGCTGTATTCGATTTGAAATTCAATAGAGTCGCCTTCAATTTCTTTCTTGATTTCTTGGTATCATTTCTCGGCCCCTTTCTCTTTTCGGTTAAGCTTAAAAAACTAGTTAAATACTTTCTATTTCCATAGTACATACAGTAGGTATATAAATTATAAAATAGTTTTGCGTGTAAAATATAAAATTTTGTTTTCCGATCTTAGTTTTTTTGTTTGTTTTGTTGATTTTTTTGTTTGTTGTTGGTTTCTGAATTGTTAAGATACGCTTAAACACATACATATACCATACATATAGAGTTCATGTGTGTTGGTTGGTTGGTATGCAACTATGCCATTAAAAAGTCTTAAGAATTATAGTAAATATGCATATAAATGTATAATATATGTATAACTTTATATACTATATATATATCGTACGTGTGTGTATGCGTGTGAGAGAGTGTTGGTGATGTGTGTGAATAGGCTGGACTCTGTTTAGTCTTGCACCTCTCGATACGGCACCTCCGACGTGACCGAGAAGGACTCGAAGTAGTGGTTCAAGAACTCGAATGTCGGCCGCTTCTCGGGCACAGCATCCCAGCACTGGAGCAGCAGCTGATAAATGTTGTCCGGGAAGTAGTGATTCGTTGGCTTCGGCATGCGGAAACCGCGCTCAATGTTCTCAATCACCTCGCGACTATGCATGCCCGGATAGGGCACTTGTCCGTACGTGAACAGCTCCATCAGTAGAATGCCATAGGACCACACGTCCGACTTGATCGAGAACTTGCCGTAAATGATCGCTTCGGGCGCCGTCCACTTGACCGGAAACCGGGATCCCTGCTTGGGGCAGTACTCGTCATCCGCGATGACACGCGCCAATCCAAAATCACAAATCTTCGCCACATTATTCTCTCCGATCAGCACATTACGGGCCGCCAGATCGCGATGGATGAGCTGCTTGGACTCCAGATACTCCATACCGCTGGCCACCTGGGTGGCTATGTAGATGAGATCCTCGAAGTGCAAGTAGCGGCCATCGCCTTCGCGCAAGAAGTCCAGTAGACTACCCTTGGACATGTACTCCTGCACGATGTAAATGGGCTCCTCCTGCAAGCGATTCATAGTTCAAGTTAATACACATTAATGAAAATATATTAATCGCACTTACCTGCGAGCAAACGGCATAGAGGGCCACCAGGCGGTTGTGGCGGAACTTCTTCATAATCGCGGCCTCCTGAAGGAAAGCAGCCGTGGACATGGTGCCCTCGCGCAGTGTTTTGACCGCCACATCGATGCTGTTGCGCCATTTGCCGTAGAAGACCTCGCCAAAGTTGCCGCGTCCCAGTTTGCGCAGCAGCTGAATCTCCGAGCGCGGAATCTCGTACTTATCGCGCAGCTCCGGACCCAAGTCCCACATCTGGGGCTGCGGTTTGGGGCAGGGACGCGACAATATGTGACACAGGCCAAGAGCGTTTTCTTCAGAGATAAGGAAATTAATTAATAGGTTTGAGAGTCCCACACTGTTCGAAAACTATATACTCACTGCTGTATGCCATGACCAAGGCCTGAAGCGAGGGGAACGTCTGATTGGTGGCTATGTAGTAGCCGCCATTATCCAGCGGCTTGATGCGGTAGTGCTTGACATGGTATCCACGTCCATCCTCCCAATCCTTCACCGACAGCGAGTAGCCATTGGGATTGTGCTCTGAAGGTCGCACGAGGAAAGTGCCACGCGGATTCTCCTCGGCCAACAGCAACTTGTCCGCCTCCTTTCGTAGCACGTTCTCAAAGAACCAGCTGGGAATAGAAGAGGCCGTTTAATATTTAATCAAAATACTTAATATTAAGAAGCTGGATTAGCTCTTGTGAAAAGTATCCAAAATAATGGATACAGGCACTTACTCTTCGCTGTTGACGCTGCGCTCCTCCGCCACGAAATTAAGCGGAATGAGGCCCTCCTGCCGGGTGGTTAGGTTCACGACACGCCACCAATCGGACTCGGTGTCGTCGATGACCTCCATGCGGTCACCCTTCATGAAGCTCAGATCGGATTCATCGCGGGATTTATAGTCGTACAGGGCCACGACAACGCGCTTGAGCACGACACCAGGAACGCCGGCTGGAAGTTATAAAAAATAAAAAGTGGGAAGGATGAGGCAAGAGAGGACGAGTCGAGTTAGTGGCAATTTTCGTCTGGCTGGGCAAATTTGATTTGCGTCCTTAAATTGCAATTTATGGCGACAAATTGGGAAATAATATTTTTTTATTTTCCCTGCCTATTTTGACTAACCAATTTGCCAGCCATGACCGAAACTTAATTAGAATTTAATGAGTTAAAGTATGGGCGCGTTGAGGGTGCCAAATGCAAATTGCAAATTGGATAGCATACTTTTCTGGGGGCCGGGGCCATAAACAACGAAACAATTTCATTTCGTGCCTCGAAAACGCTGCCAAGCCACAATTTTTGGCACTGACTTGCATTTGGCTAATTGATTTAGCTCACATCGAGGCAACGCATAAATAAACTGAACGCGCCGCTTGCCAGTTCAGTTGCCTTGGCCGCTCGCTGCCCTCCATTGCAACGCCCGCCCTTCCTCCTTTGACCCTTCTGGTTCATCATCCCCACATGCCCATGCCAAATGCCGAATGCAAAGTTCGTGCTGACAAAGTCGGCACAAATCACTGGCCAAGCACTCAACCTCTCGGTGGGTTTACACGACCTAAGCGGCTTTACGGCCATATATGCTATAAGGCAGTACTGTCATGTCACGGATAGAAATGCCAGCAGTTAATCGGCTGCCAGCGAGGTCTGCCTTCTCAACGAAAGACAGGTCAGATCAAAATAATTCCGACATTTCAATGGTACACCAAAGGGACCGATTTTTTATGGAAATTTGTATAGGTTTGTATACAAAATGAAAAGATTCCTAAGAGGAGTTAACCGAGTTAATGCCTTCATAGTATACTTGGCTTAAATGTGTGCGCTACTTTTAGAGTGCCACTTTTAAAGTGCTACTTTTAAACGGAACCCCCTTTATTTGCATTGCTAATTTCTTTATCCCTTGAATTTCCTGTACTGAACCTTACAATTTTCTTGCGCAAACATAGCAACAAGCGCCTGCCCTGCTGCTGGCAACTTGAAAACCTCCTTCCCAGCTGCAACTCCTTGCCCAACTCCCTGGGGTCTCGTAAACGCAATGTCGTGTCATATGGAATGCAATATCGCCGTCAAGGTGGCATTAAACCAACACCAAGAGCAGCAACCCAACCCCCTTCTTTCCTTCCATTACTGGGCCACGCACACAAGAAGTGGTCAAGGTTAACGACTCTCATCATATTACCACTGCAAATATGAGAATTGCCCTGCCACCTGGCAAATGACTTGACTCCACCTCTGAACCTCCTGGGACGGGGAACTCTAATTATGGATGTGGGGTACTGGTGACTTGGATGAACGCTGGTTATGTGGCAGGTTAGTTCGCTAGCTAGCTAGCTGGCTGCCACATTATGCAAACACAAGGCCAACCAGCGGGTAAAAGCCAATCTCTGTGGCAGGCAAAAAGTCAAATTGCTAATTAAATGCTGGAATTATCACTCCACCCGCGACCCAGGAGAGACTAACAGCCAACAGCTAATTACTAATGCATGATAATACGAAAACAAACAGTGAAAATCCAACCACTTTAGCTTCATCTATATGAAATTGGTTAAAGTCGTGAAAAAATGCAGGGCAAAGGATTTAAAATCCATGGCTGTAGGTAACACAACTTCCGTTCTCTGACTAAAGTTTGGGAATGAAATGGTTAGAGTCCTAACGGAACTAACTTTTTATTAGAAAAAACTTAGTTAAATAGAATTAAATTTAGATAAGTTAAAGGTTCTGGTACACAGGGGTTTCACTGTAATTACTAATGGATGATTGTACGCATATTAGATTGGGCAATCCAATTTTATTCGCGGATGTACTCACTTGGTGTGGTGCGAGGTCTGATGATGTCAACGCCGCCCTTTCCGCCGATTTTCAACGGACCCCGATGATTGGGATCGGGCGTGTAGCGCGAGTCCAGCGAGCCACCGTTGTTGTGCTTCTGGCCGAGAACGCCGCCCATGTTGCCGCCGCCGCTGCTGTTGATGTGCGTCTGGCCAAAGGTGTAGTCGGATTTCTTGTAGCCCCCAGTGGGATAGGCCAGTGCCAGTTCCTGATCCTGTCGCTTGCTGCAGCATTTGTTGCCCATGGCTTAAGCAAGTGTCTCCTGGCGCTAACTCTTGATCTTGAGCTATTCGTGGCGGTTTTTAAAGATTAATGTTATATAATTATTATATATGTATATATGTTCCTAAGTTTCGTTCAGCTTTAGATCATCAGGCAACACATATTTGGCAATTAACGAGTTGTTCTTAACAGTAATTAAAAATTTGTTGCAGCCCTTTCGTTTTGTAATTATGTTGTTCGATTACTTTATAGTAAGTAGTTTAAACTATCAGTCAAGTTGGGTTCTGTGTTGGGCCCCTGCCTTAAGTTTGCATCAAAAGCTGCAATTGGAGGGCATTTGCTTTAGTTCATCTATCAACTGCTATCTGTGTGATGATCTCCTTGTTGGCCGAGCTGCAAAAACGCATTTCGTTCTGGATGTGTGTATATAAAAAGTAGCCAGTAGCCGGTTGCCAGTTCCCAGTTGCCAGTTGCTGATGCATTCACAGCTGCAACGGCTGCTCCTTGATTGCGTTGATCCTTGCGGTCTGGTTCTGAGTCCTGCCAGCAATTTCAACCACCGACCGTCTGCACATTGCTGGCCGTCCTGGTCGTCAGTCACCTGTGAGCCAAAATGGGAGCAAACAAAGCGTAGAAAACCAAAATTAGTTAGTGTTAATAAATATTCATTAAATAAACATTTTCGCCCAGACAAAGGAATGAATGCAAGCAGTGTCCTGTCCACTGTTCAGTCCACTGACCCGACCCGTGTCCACTCAGCCGGACGACAGTTGCCTTTTGCCAATTGTCCGACATCCTGTGGCTTCCTAAACGTTTTTGGCACATTATTACACTTGACTTGGCCGGCAGGCGAATTCGGTTTATGCACTCTAGTATCTCCTAGTATCCCCTAGTCCACCCTATTCCAAAGCTGCTTTGGGTTCATCAGCCCCTTTTGTACTAGAGATGCCCAGAGATACGAATATTAAATTAAATATAACATGTCTGATTTAATTGGCTTAATTCATTTGGCTTATGATTTTACCTTTTTGCTATGAATTCTGTGTTGACTCTTTACAATTAAACAGTCATATAATTTTTAATTAGCATTCTTTACCTTGGCTCGTTAAATTGTATAAATGGCTATAAAAGAAACAATTAAATTGGTCTTCAATTGCGACATTCCATTTCATTTAAAATTCTTTAATTTAATCTATTATATTGCCATTTTTATTTTGAAATTTAATAACTCTTTCAGATTGTAGACATATTTTTTTGAATCACACTCACATTTAACTCAATTAAGATCCCCAAGAGACAACACTACTCCTGGCCGGCAAAACTCATCACTCTCGTCTGCCGGAGGGCAATAGTTGCACACAACCTCTCGACGATGCCACAATGACCACAATACAGCAAATGCAGGAGCAACATCAACCGCTGCAACAACTGCAGCAGCAGCAGCAACAACCATTTGAAAGGATGCCAGCTGGGCAGGCTCAACTTCACTCCGCCGCAGCCATTGTCTATTGACTCAAGCCTGGCAGGCATCTGTTTATTGTTCAATTGGATAATTATGGTCTCCAATGCGCAGTCGAGGATGCGGATGCGGATAGGAATGAGGATGGCATGGGCGTGCTGTGCTGTTAGGCCAAGGTTGAACCACTCGATGGCCCGCCCGGCTCTTCCTGCGCCGAGGACACTCCCCTGACAATCTAGATTGCTGCTGCAGTTTCCAATTTTAATTGTTATTGTTGCGCATTTGTTGTGTGTGCGCAGCTGGCATGAAATTGTCGCTATGCTGGCAGTTGCCAGGATGCATTTGCGGCATTAGCTAATATCCTGACATTGTTCCGGTCCGCCTGGCCTGGCGTGCCGTCAATTATTAAAGCCATGTTAAACCCGAGACTCAAGTCAAGCCTTGGCAAACAAAGAAAGTGCACTCGGAAAATTACCCAATTGGTTGAGCATCATCCCCTAAGTAAGATCATTTACACCAATTCGGGCACTTTATTTTTAAAGAAATTAGTTTGTAGGTTGAAACACATTGTGTTTCCACTTAAAAACCTTATCAGAATACATCGTATTAAGCCCGTTTTGTTTTCAGTGCATTGTAAATTAGCACCCAAATCCCAACCGAAATGAAAATGGTGGAAAGTGTTGCTGACTTGACAGTGCCTAGAGTGTTGGAAATTGTGCCAGGACATTTAAACTGTCTGAGTTTTGTCGACGCGACGTCTGCATTTGTTGTCCCCTCAACTTGATAAACACACACAACGTGTGACGCTTTAAAATCCGCCAACAACGAGCACAAAAGTTTGAATGGATTTGCGTTCGTTTGCCCATAAAAAGTCAAAGTTTGTTTTTCGGCGAGTTCATGAACCCGTCCGCCCAGCGGCAATAGCAAAAACAACAGCGAAAAGTTCCACGGGGGTCAAGCAACCTTTACTTTTTGGGGTCGAAGTGAACGAAACCGAGTAGCCGGCATTGAAGCTGCAATAATGTTGGGAAATTCTATACAATTATGTACGTGGCTTTACGAGATGTACTTTAAAAGTCACTGACTGACTGGATTATTTTTTACTACCCATCGTTCGACAAAGAAAGAGCAACAGTTGATGGGCTGGCGATGGGATAAAGTGATAGGGTAATATGCTAGTAATGCTATCACAACAGCTTGCAAAGATGAATGAGTGCTTTTCATTGTTATCCAACAAAGACTACGATGAATAAAAGCAACATAATAGTTATAGTCGTACTTTGGAATCTAATATACTTTTGCGTATCCTGTAACTGTTTTTCAAGGTATATCATCAGTGCCTCTGAATATATT
Organism: Drosophila simulans; assembly: GCF_016746395.2. Taxonomy (NCBI): domain Eukaryota; kingdom Metazoa; phylum Arthropoda; class Insecta; order Diptera; family Drosophilidae; genus Drosophila; species Drosophila simulans. Next base: position 4,535,565 of record NC_052522.2, read on the forward strand.
TTATTTATGTGCCATTTAAGTTTAGGGTATAAACATAGTTCTCAAATGTAAATGCCATAAAATCCCTCTGCATCATATTATTCACACTTTAACTCTGTTTGCCCCAGAAGAACAGGTGACACACAGAAGCTACATTGACTCTGCCGCAAAAACGAGCGATTTATGACCCCAACGCACTGGTATGTATATCAAAAACCGAAAGCAAATGGTCGATTGGGGATTGCGGGAAAAAGAGTTGGAATCGAAAAAGTATACGAATATATCATAGTTGATGGGCTGATGGCCAGCAAATGAAAAGCAGAGTTGCCAGTTACCAATTCTCGGGTTTTCCACCGCTGACAGCGATTCGGTTTCATTTCTCTGTATGTGTGTGTGTGTGTGACATGAAAATGTAATTTTCTAGTTTACTTTTGGGGGTTTGGGCGGCGTACACACGGAGGATCATGTGTTGTGTGATGTGGGATGACTGTGTTGTTGCACACGAGCAATAAATAACCATTGTTGAAGTTGACAAAACTAAATGAATACTAAATTGGATATTGCGGCTTTGAATGCGCTACAAAGTCGGCAACACGAATGTGAAAACTTGGCAGTTATGATGCGTGTTTTTTGGTTGTGTCAAGATGGAAAGGCAAAACAAATTGAGTTCCGAAGACCAATTAAAACAAATTTAAGGTAAGGTGACACCAAATATTAATCAAAAAGCCTATCAATCCTAATCATTACTATTCCGCTCTTACATTTCATACATAAAGTAAATTGAATAGCATAACAAATTTGGTCAAAGTCCTGGAATTTATTCAATTTATTCAAACCTAGTTTCGTTTATATTTTCGATGCATTTTAAACCAGCCATTTGAACTACATTTTGGCCAAATAAACAATGTGCCCCCAAAATAGTTGCGGAAATGGTCTCACCACTGCCAAATAAAATCAAATATTATGCAAAAGAGAATGTGATTCCCCCGGGGAGTCCCAAAACCAACCGCATGTCAGGCCAAATCCTCGAGGACATAAAGGCATTAACTGTAAATGCCGTAATGCCGTCATTTCCCGATGACAGTCCTATACACACAAACACACACACACACAATCTGAGAAATGTGGAGCGTCTTTGATAAGGGGGGGTTTTTCGGGGGTGGTTGCTGCAGAATGGAAATGGAAAATGGTTCTGTTTCGCCCACATTTTTTTATTGCGCTCCATTATTATTATGCCGCATCCCCACCACCACCACCATCGTCCTTCGTCCTTCGTCAGCTGTAGCCACATTGTTGCCTACTTAAAAAGTCAATTTGTGTGACGTCCTCGTTGTCATCCTGTTGCCGTGGATGTGTGGCTGTGGGAATGTGGATGCCGATGCCGCACTCCCCAATATCCCGCCCCACCAAGTGTTGTCTTATCTGTGCGTTCAACCCGGAGTGGCACAGTCGTTCACCTTTAAGCGTCACGTGCTATCGATTAGTCCTCCAAAGGAATTACCCGAATGAAATACAAATATATACGGACATCTGCTGCTGGTGCGGATGGGAAATGTGGGCCAGTGAACTTGCCTACGTCCAAGTATTGAATAACACAATAAATTCTCGATTTATGTGCATCCCTCAAGTGAAGAGGATAGGCTCAATAGATTAAATGAATTACTACCCATCCGAGTGACGTTGACGTGACTTCGAAATTGAATTTGTTGCATAAAACATTGCAGTTAACCCGTTCGACTGGCTTCCATGCTCGTCGCTTTAATATTAAATTGCACTTTACTTCAGAGCGCCGTAAATAAATGAAAACATAAATATATCATAGTGTTTATTGGCACGTACTGTAAGCTCTTCCTCGCCAGCAAACAAATAACAATTTTTATACATTTATCCTTGTTGCGCTGGAGTCATTAATAATGCATCAAGGGAAAAGTTCGCAAAAACAAAAAAATAAAAATATGAATTGGTATTAAAAGCAGAATGTTGATGAAATTATGACATTTCAGGAAAATTAAATTGTTTATCAGACGAGCGGAATATTTTGTAGCCAATTACGAATTAAATACCATTTATTTAAAGTTATTTAATTGGAAAAAATTACTAGTAAATATTCAAATATGTAAGTGCAATTCATGACTATCAATTCACAGGAAATTACTTCTTTGAAGTTGGAATTAATTGAACTTTGTCTGTTGGTGCCCAAATTGAAATGGCAGCTAATGAACGAGCACATAAATTAAGCTAATTTATGCCACAAGCAAATGGAAAGTTGACAGCCAGATGTAAGGAACCAATAAATTTATTTATGCAAGTATCTATTACCAACTCCCTGAAACTCTTGGCACGGATGAGATCTGCTCGACAGATTCTATTTACGAGGGTCTGGACTTGGCAGTGTAATGATTTCCGTTCCCCGCCTCCGAGACCATTAAACAAATGAACTAGAAGCAATAATCATAATAAGCCCGAGTATTGTAGGCGTCGCCCACATCGAGAACACTGAGAAAAAATAGTATCAAGAATGTCGCATTAAGTGATTAAGAGATAATAACTCGTTAAGACTCAATTACATATTATTATTACTATTTTTAATTATGTATAAATTTATTTATATTCATAACATGATTTATTGATACGATTTTCGCTCCAGTGTAGATATATTCATATGGTTTTATGTACACTGACCGACTTCAGGGCCAGTGTGACAAGTTCATGTGACAAAAATCAATCAGATGGCGTGAGCAGCCGCAGCCATATGGAGATTAAAGTTGTATATATGGACGCGGGGCGAGAAAAATAAACTGGGCGACGTAGGAGGTTGAAGGGAGCAGCTTTATAGTTTGTATGCACAATTAAAAAAAGTCACGTACTTGGACAAAAAAAGGGTGCACAATAACTAAAAAACAATGCGAGAGATAAAATCAAAAATTGCATGGAAAAAAACCTTATTATTCTGTACACTCTGCCAGTATGTAAGCGTTATTAGTTCTGTTTGTAACCAGCATAAAAACTCATTTTCAGCCTTTCCTTAAATTCCATTAAATCTCATTTAATCTAGGCCATGCCAACCATAAAGCAAAGCTCCAAGTAGGGTATCCCCCGGGTTTTATGTGGCCAAAGCTTACAGGGTATAGGGTATTCCCAGTGGCTGGTTGGTACAGATTTGCAGATTTTTTTGTTGGCGCCGCACAATCCTGGATTCCCCGCAGGGCGCCAAAGGGTTAAGGAGAGAAAAAAAAGAGGAGCTAAAGGAACGTGTTTTGTCTAGGGCGCCTTTTTGGGGGCGTGACCTGCTTGTAACGCACAATTTCACGCAGTTTCTGTTGTTGCTGTGAACGTGAGGGTTATGAAAGGGAAAACAGTGGAAAAAACTTTTAAAAGAAGGAAGGACCGAATGGGAGTTATCCTCTTCCCCCGAAAAAAATAATTAAAGCAAGAAATCCTGATTAAATAGTCAGCAAATTCGGTCAAAACCTCGATTGATATCTATTCTATTGGAATATTATTCCTTTGACGAATACCCTAGAGCTTGATGAGAGAATGGAGCAGGGAACCGGAAGTGCTGCGTGATCATAACGCATAACACTTGATTCCGAGATGGGGTGTTGCCTCCAATGATGAGCGCGTGTGAGTTCTGTGGTCTGGGTTTGTCAACCTCCGCGGGGCGTTGGGAGGAAGCCATGAGCAAACAGCGAAAAGGCAGGACCCTGAAGGGGATGTAGGATGTGGGATGTGGCATGTAGACTGGGAAGGGGCGTGTTGCAACATCACGAGATGAGCTCATTACTTTAATGGGTTCCCACCTCCGCAGACGCCTGCGGTCGCGGGATGGCAACCAAACCGACAGACATCCTGTGGCTTATTCGCGTTTATTTTAATGAAATATTTGTATGTGGCTACAAGTTAAAAGTTATGATTTTTATGGCGAACAAGTTGGGTGGGGAGAGGGATTGTTTGGAATTAACAGGCGGCAATCCAAAGACACGTAATTAGTTCGCTAAATAAATAGCACTGTCAAAGGGAAGACTTGGGTGAATTTGCAAACAACCAAATATAACCCAGAAATCTAATTACCGTGTGAGAAACAACAGCGGGAATGGCAAAAAAAAAAAATGGGCAACAAAATTAAGGAAACAAGAATTAAGGCGGAGTTAGTTCAGAACCGGAGTTCATTTCGTGCCAGGACGCCAAAAAAGGGAAAGAAACCCCGGAAAAGTTGCAGAAAAAACGGAAATGGGGGCGTGGGGTGTGCGGAACGATGACGAAATCGAGCTGGTGAAGAAAAATGTGAGTCCAACACGCCGAGGGCGCCAGTAATAAAATTCTGACCGTACAAACATGCCATAGATGACGTTTAAAGATTTTCCCCCAGGAAATGGAATCGGTTGCGAAAAGTTTAAATATTTTATGGGTTATAAAAAATAAAAGTACTGACCCAGAGTGCACCGCAAATAGCTCGAGGGATTATCATGATAATCAGTGGCATAAGTAGCTTTATGATGGCAATTACTTGTTTTGCCATTTTTTGCTGGACTAGAAATATATTAAATCCTTTTTGCTGCTGTATGTAAAAACCATTATGGATTAAAGGATACCAATCCCAGTAGTTAAATAAGGCAACCGTTTTTCCCTCCTTTTAAAGCAAACGGAACACGTAATAGTTACAATTGTTGGTAGTACAAACAGCCGTAATTTTCGTCAACAATAACACGACTTGCCTTTTCATAGCCACGAGAAAACTTAATTGCAGGTTAAGCTGACTGCAGAGGAAAGCGAGTTGAAAGTGGGTGTGTTGGACTGGCTAGCTAAACTAAAGAAAGCTCGCTGCAGTATTAAAACAATATTTGTTCGCGATTAGATGGCAGCAAACAACACCACCAAGGACCAAGAGGACGAAGGACGTGGCAAATTACAGGCGCTCCGGGAAATGGCGATACGGCGCCAGGACGACGACGTCGCCGTGACGAGGTGGCAATATTTACACGCTTCTTCTTTTTTTTCTGTTGTTGTTCATGTTCCTGACCCCGCGACGTCAGCACTTGGCTAAAAAGGCTAAAAAGCCGCCAGTGACCAGTTAAGTGGAGGCAAAGGCCAGTCAAGCCGCTGTTACCAACGCCGTCCGATTGTCGATTGTGGAATGGCCATGACGACAGCGAAAGCCATTGCCACACACAATGGGGCATTAACGCCTGTATCCTGAATCCTGATGTTGCCACACACGCAACTCGCAAGGAATTTAATTCAGTGTGAGGAAAAGTAAATGGGGAAAAATAAATGTGTAATTATCCGAAAATTAGCAAGGGCAATGCTTGTGGAAATAATCAAAAGACAGGCGGGATATCCTGCTTCCGTTTATCCTGCTAATTGATGTAGCTTTTCATTACACTTTGATAAGTAAAAGAAGTTGAAGTCGCATTTTCATATGATTTTTAGTAATTAATATCCACTTCAATATCTCGACTTTGCGTTGGCATTCCATTATTTTTGGAACTCTGCGGGTAAAGTTCGGTTTTTTTTTTTTGAGGTGGAGCTGCGACTGGAGTGCAGCAATTACTCAAAGTTTTTCCCCAAATCGAAGTCTTGTAGCCATTGGCAGCTCATTTCTCATGTGTGGGTCCCACGTCGCACTATCAATTGGGTCAAGCGCGGGATTTCGACACCCAAAAGTTTTGTGAGGGATCCAACCAAAGGGAAGAGGGGGACCTACAGGGTGGAGCGGTAATTCAGCCCACCGGCTGATAAGCCATTAAGCCCCAAAACGACGCTGCTCGAACAGAAGCGACCCATCAGATGCGGTCGGCTCTTATCGGACAACACAAAATTTAAACGCTCGAGAGTCGTTAGTTGACCCCAAAACCCAAAAAAAAGAGTGAAATGTACAAATGCATATCGATGGAGTGCATTTAATGGTCTGTGGAGGAGGTGGGTTCCCTTATCGCAGACACTGTTCCAAGTCTTTAGGGGCATTCCCCCATCGTTTCGTTGGTTAGAGATGGAAATGTTTGAAGGGGCATTTCCCAGTTGGCCCAGCAATCAATAGTTTACAAAGTTTTGGGAAAGGGAAAGCATTGAAAATCCGTATAATGGCACAGCAATCGAAAATGGCTGTACTTCATGGTTTTTACTTTCTTGAAACTTAAATTGTGCTGATTTAACTTCTCTCCTTACACAATGTTAGCTTAAAAACCATCTATTTTTAAGCCAATCCCATTTTCATGTTCGTTCGATACATGTGAACACATTTTCTGCCATCGCTAGTCAACAACTTATGGTATCACACATTTAAATCAACAAGACAAATTACCGAAAATGTAATGTCACAACCCCTCTGCACCAAAAAAAAAGAAAAAAATATTCTTATACAACTCGGCATGTGGGCAACAATCGCGATCGAGAATCGGAGAAAGAGGCATCCTTTTCTTTTCGGTGTTTTCTGAACGTGTTTGCTGCATTTGCATGCATAAACACATGACGTGCTCCACATTCGTGTGACATTTGTTGCGAGGGGCGAGGCGGGGGCGGAGATGGGGAGCTGCAAAAGTGTTACACGCAACAACTGAACAGGCAACAAAAGGGTGTCCAAAAAAATAAAAAATTCAGGTGTTTCGACTATGGCATACCCGGTAGTCAAAGGAAAACCTGCAAACATTTATAAGAAACTATTAAGCATTATATGATCAATTATTCTGCTTTATTGACTGCCACTTTTACTTCACGTTATAAAGTTCGCATAGCACAGCATACCTCACATTCCTGATACCCTGCACAAAAACTGAGAGGGAAAGAAACACCGAAATGAGGCTGCAATGCCTTGTTGCCTTTTATATCGCTTTCATTGCATTTTTGGCGCAGTGCAACGCAAAGTGTGGGGCGGAAATGTGGAAAAAACAGGGGTTGGTGGCAACCGAGGGAAATTGGGGCAAAAGTGCAGCAGTGGAAACCGACGCTGACCATGGGGTGATTATCATGGGAGCCGGGCTAAATGTCATTAGAGCCAGACTAATTGAATGGGCGATAATAAAAAATAGGGGGGGCTGCGAGAGTCGGAGAAAGGCATGGCAGATAGTAAAATCAAATAGTGAAAGTCTCTGTTGGGTCATAAATTTGCAGGAATTTTAGCCAAATATGCAATTTAAATAACCATACAAATTGCTTTGCATCGTGTATGAATATCTGAAGGAGGCGAAGGCAAATTTTAACAGACTTTTCAGCTGGAAACGAGAGGCAGCAACGGAAATTTCCCCAAACATCCGACTGAAGTATTTAATTTCCTACTCAACGATGCAGCCTGAGCTTCAGGCTACCACTGATGTCATTTCTGTGTACGTGTGCAGACATCCTGGGGGTGGTAAAATGCTGAAGGAAATGCTTGAGTGGGAGGTGTATATAAACCCAGCCAGACATCAGACATGGTGGGAAAAGTCAGGGAGTCCCAGTCAGGTAGCAGTAACATAACGTAACATAAATAGAAAACAGCCACAAAGGCTTGACAACGCGACAAAGTTCTGTTTCTGTTTCAACCGCCCCCACCTTCTTATGACACCCACCTCCTCATAACACCCAGCTCCACATTTCACCACCCCCAGGGACATATCAGGTACATCCTGCGACACTCCAAGCAACCCCCGCAGTTACATATGCGACAGAAATTATGAATGAAACGGGAGAAAAGCCGAAGAGCAAGCAAAACATGGGGAGGGAAAATGTAAAAAACAAAACAAATTCTTTAACTAACTGAGAACTTGAGGTGCGCTAGAAATGTTCATTTGATTGTGTGATTTATATAGGAACTAAGCTCGATGTGTAATGAGAGAAAACAAATTTGTCTTTCATTGTACCTACTGAGAAGTTGTGTCCGTCCAAGAGAGATTGCTGTCCGTTCTACAGAGATTCACACAAAACTTGAGTTGTATTTCATTTTTAATGAGTACAATTTGTGCTTTAAAACTCAGTCTCTCATTAGCATCAGTAGCAGCTACTATCTTTTTGTACTTTAGCTCGCTTTCCCATATTCAGAGAGCCACAGCAAAGTTTGTCACAAAGTTATAATGCTCTCATTAGGCTCGAGGAATATGCAAGGACATAAGCAGGGCTGGAAACTCAGCCGGTTCTTGGGGGCGGACTGCGGCATTCTCTCAGGCATTCTTCCGCTCTTCTTTCCACAACTTCAAATGCAGCAGCACACACACAGCGCAGCACAACAATGCAGCTCAGTTTTAAAAGATTAAAAAGAAAAATGTTCTGTGGACACCAGGAACTTCAACATCAGCGGCAGAAGGAGCAGGACTTTGGCATAGGATGCAGTCTGGGGGCATGAAACTTTTTAGCACTTTTATTGCTGCTGCCACTACAGCAAACTGTCTGAAACAGACAACAACGCCACACTTTGCCATCAGACGGGGGACAGCACAAATTGTCAGGTTGTTGACGAGTCGCTGGCTGATGTTGCTACCTCTGCTAATGTTGCTGCAGTTGCAAGTTCCCATTGCAACGCCATTGCCGTTGCAGCTGCAGTTGCAGTCTGCTGTCTGAATGCAGACATAAACAACAATTTAGAGGAATACAATAAACAGTCATTCTAGCGGGCAACGCAGCAACTTGCCACTCGGCCTGGTCATAAAGCAGGTCTCTGACTCTATATCTTCACCGAAGACAGGGGCAGAAATACATCAAAGATACGTTTACCTATGGCAAACACTGGGAGAAAATATTCTGCATATGATACCATTACCAAATTCAAGAAGAGATAAACATTCTGGTCTTTGATTCCAATATGTTTATAAAAATGTCTGTTTCAAAGAAATTCAAATTCCTAAAAGCACTGATTGAAAGAGAAAACATTCTTTTGAGTGATCTTGGCCTGCTAACGTTCCTTCGCTGCTTCTTGTAAGGTGAATCTCTCTAGTGCTGCACTTGAACAAAATTAAACTACTCATTTAAGTTGTGATTACCCGTCGCGCTGCCTCAAGTGGTCGTGAGCAAAGTGTGCTTATCAACACCAGAAAATGCAGAAAATGGGCTACACCAGGGGCAAAGTGGGCGGTGCAAGTTTAAACAAATATTTTATAGAGCACACATGATGGTGGCACTGGCACCCAGCAACCAACAGCATCCGTAGCTTCCTCTTCAGGTGAAGCAGCCAGCAGCAGCAGCTGTGGGTTAATGCCGGCATTAGTGCAGCACTGGCGTGTGATGGTCTGTGTGTCTGGGAGGGCTTGACATAGTTTCAAGCGGGCGCTTAACGCTGAGTTATCTAAAATACAAACACACACACGCACCCGTAGTGTGGCACAGGTAAAAACAAACACTCACGTTCGCAGGTGAAGTTGATTTATGCAACAGCTTGCCAAGGCAACTGATTTTGCACTGATAAAAACCTAGAACTGAAATACGAATAGAACAAATGGCAGGTGCTGCAGATCTTAACTACGCCTTACTTTATAACCTCAGGTTAGCCCTTCGAAATGCATAATTACTTTAAACGTAGATTCATCTTGACATTTGACGTTTTAAAGTAATTTATTTATGACATTATTGTCTTGACCGCAAAAGTTAAAACGAAGTTTTGAGTCAAGTTCCGGTTAACGTTAAAGTTACACAACAATTTGACCCTAAAAGTCTCCCAGTGCCCGGGACACACTTGCTGAGTATCATAATTTGTAAACTTAAGGCCTTTACACCTATTAAAATAAATGAGTATTAGTGCGCTGCACATGTGTTCGTTTGTTTGTGCCACTCGAAAAACTGGCAGGGCGAAATTGCATTTCATCCCACAACTGGGCCAAAAAGGAATGAGGATACACCGCCGCTCCTTTGGTCCGTTGCAAATTCATGAAATTTTCATCATCGTTTCATGCTGCAGTTGCAGCTTGCACTTATGTGCAACTATTTTATGCATGCAACCAAATAACCATCCCCCATGCAGCCCCCAAGTCAACGGAGGGTCAGTTCCATTACTTCATTAAGGGCCAAAGAGGCAAAAAGGTAAGCCCAACGGCAAAGGTGGCTAACAATCGCAAGTTAAAACAGCGGAGTACAAAAATATAATCCGCATAATTTCGTGAAGGGAACGAGGCGAGAAGGCAGCCGCTTAACCTTCTCGCCTTTCCCGCTGCCACATGCGTTCCCGTATAATTAGTCATGAAATTGGAGACCCGAGACGTGCCGAGGGTTTGTCTAGGCGGCATTGAAGGGTTGCCCCATTCCCCTTGGCCACCACCAATCGTTCACCCGACCGCCCGCCAGATGCGCTTGGCTACTTGCCGCGTGTGTCATTCATGCAGCTACCTTCGCACAGCGCAGGTCAAGAAAGTAGTTCATAAGCAACATATAAGTTGGCTTCCACCATAAAAGATCATACTTGACATATGATTTTCATTTGCCATTGACATCGTACAATTGTATTAAAATCTAAGCTGTGCTATTCTATTGACCTCAACTGTTGGTATCTGCTGCTGCTGCTTCGCCCAGCGTGTGGCCCAGGTGATTTGAGCACATATGAGCCCCAGTGTACAACAAAAGATCCAAGGAATGCATCGTTGGAAAGCCAAATGGAGTGGGCCAGTGGGTACTGGCAATGCATCGATGACTTTCCCCTTTGCGGCACCTCATCACAAAAAGTTAAAGCCAGACCGACAGCTGCATTGCGTGTGGCACATGCAACATGGTAATTCAATTTATCCATCGAAATCCGTCAGCGGAATAGAAAATCTGTTTTCCAGCGATTAGAAGACAGACTAAACAAAAAAACAGACCTCGTTAAAAAGCAAAACTGCAAAGGAAGTAAACTTATGTATGGATGGGAAAAAGATTCAAGAATTGCCTACTCATCACTATATCTAATTTGCAATTAAAAGTCACAGAATAATGTTAAAAACCCTAAAGCGAGCTTTATTCAACTTTAGTTCTTCTGTGCTCCTAAATGTACTTTTCTAAAGATATGAACTTTTAGAATATAGCTTTAGTGATTTATTTTTACGATTCTTTTTTAGCCTCGAACGCAATCGTTACTTCAGATTGGTCAATTAGCCGCAGATGTGTGGATATGCATAGAAATTTATTGCCAGCCACGAACATGTCAAAGATATAATAACGGATTTTATGCGGTCATAAAGAGTATACTGGAAAAACCTTGGTATTAGGCCTATGGATCTCGTTCTCTTGTTTCTTTTTTATATGCGCTTAAACAACTATCAGAAAACCAGACCTAACTCAACCCAACTGATTTACGTATTCGAGGCGGGGTTTCGGCGGTGGCAGGCGGTTGGGCAAGTGCCGAAAAACTCGTTTTGGAGTCCACTTCAAGAACTGGAGCAAGCTGCTCGAGTATCCATCCACTGTTATATTCCAGCATCTCTAGCTCCATCAGGTTTTTTGCTCTTTTTCTATTTTTGAATTGAGCACACAGCTGGCTCGAGAAAAAAAAGGAAAATACTGTGGGCCAAAAAAAAAAGGAGAATATTTCGCGTTTTATCTGGGCGTTAGGGGCAGGAATAGGAGCATAGGAGAAGTTGGGCCAAAGAATGGCCCGATAGACAGATGAATGCAAAGATAAAGCTGCCCCCACAAATTCCCGCTGCCAAAGTGGAACAAGTTCAAAATCGCCCGCGGCCATGTGACAAAAACTTGGCAGTCTCAAAGGAGAAAACCACCCGAAAAAAAAAAATATTAAAAAAAAATGGAACATATTTCCAGTACGTTTTCCGTGTTCTGCTCACCTTTGATTCTGTCAAAGTTGGTTATCGCAAACTGAAATGGAAGAGAGATACAAATTTAGTCAATTATCGTACTCAGTACTCATTGGATATAGTAAATAAATCGTATGTATTAATCTATATATATTCTCTCATGGAAGTAAATAGATTTATTACTATCCCTCATCCATGCACATTTTCACATCCGCATGGCGGCTTATCAGCTGCTGTCTGACTCGGTTTTTTACTCTGACTGACAGACTGCTTTCGGGGCAAACAGAAAATACAAATAAAGGCGGAATAAATGTAATAATAAACCAGTAGAACCACTATGAATATCAACTAAAGTATACCCAGTAAAATACATCACTTATTTCATATTAATATAAATATATAACATCCATGCTTTCACATCCTTACAACACCATATACCCCCTATGAATATTAAGTAAAGGGTATCAAAAGAGCGCAACACTGGCAAAAGATGACGACGACGCGGCGCAAATATTGATTTTCATGTTTGTATGTATTCGTTCGTATTTATAACCCCGCAGAAACTTCATTTTTATACATGCATCAGCCGAATATGCGTAAACACAAAAGACCCAAAGCAAAATAAGCCAAAACAAAAAAGAGGGCCCAGACCCTGAGCTTTTTGGCTAGTTGGATGGGGCTTAAAATATTTCAAACACGTTGAAACAATTGCCAAGAAAAGGCGCTAAAACGGAGCGAACAGAAATCTAGGAAATTTGTTCTGCATTTTACGATATGAGAAGGCAGTGGAGGAGTACGCCCCCCTATTTTTTTTTTCTTGGAGCAATCACATTTGCAGGACGACCACCCCTACGAATTTCTAGGATTTCCCTTTGTCAGCCTCGCCTCGTTTTTATTCTGTTCGTTGGCTGAGCTGCTGAAATGGCGAAAGGCTCACGTGACCTGCTTGCCAAAGTCAACGTCTCAGGTCGCAGGATGTGTGGATTGCGCCTCGAGGCATTTTCTAAGGATATTTTCAGCACGAGGAGCGCCTGACCCTATGAGGCAACTCGGTTCGTTTGAGGAGCAGATGTATCACTTTCGGTTTTCGTCAGTCAGCTGGGTTTTCTGTTCTCTACTCTACCAGCTGTTCCTCTGTATCTGTATCTTTCTCCGTTTCGAGAAGTGTACGCCCCACAAAAAAGAAAAAATAAAAAGCGCTGAAGCAGCGAGGGTCGTGCACACACTTCTCATGTTTATTTTAGATCGGGTACTTGAAGATAGCGACGAACAAAATTTGAACAAACAGCAGGGAGTGACAGAGAACAAACGAAGGAGAGCGATTTTATTGGATTTTTTCTAGGCCAATGACTTTTAGCACATCTTGAAAAATCAAAGAGTACACACTAAGATAATGCATCATTAACATAAACATAGAAAAGCAGAAATCTAAGAGCCATTCTGATATCTGTGATAGACAGGCATATCTTTAAATAGATTTATCACTTGCCGTTCAAACATTCCTGACTGCATCATTTCAAAGCAAAACCGCAAATGGAATCAAAACAAAACTGAAGTGCTGACCAAATAAGAGAGTCTCAAGAGAGCTGTTATATGGCGATTCTATAAAGATTCTCCTTTAGAATAAAAAAAATCAACTTGAATACAATCGGAACTTAAGCAAAATATATTTGCAATGTTGTCATTTATCAGGAGGTTAAATAAACACGGCGAATAACTTTATGAAGGTATTTATACTTTAGGGCACAAATAAATTCTTGAAGACAATTCGTCATGAAGTTGACGTCAATGAAATAAACTGACGTCAAAAGTATGACAAGCTTGTGAGCCGAGTTGAATTTCATTAAAACAACTGCAATTAATAATATCTTTTGATTAGGCAGTTGCACCCCATGATAAATAACTAATCTTGAAGTACTTTTTGTGTTGTAAGATCCCTACATTTTGGTTGTAGCAACGAATTCAATCCCCATAAACAACGAAAGCAACATGTTTTGGCCTAGCTAAAAATGCAATTTATGTGGCACGGTGGCAAGCAAAAAAGCGGCGGCGGCAGCTCTCGAACATGCAATATGGACATGTGAACAATTTTCCGGCAGCACAGCTGCCTGCCTTGTACATTCGATGCAAATGTGGGAAAATATTTTCGAATAGACCACACGAAAGTATTAGGTATTTCAGAATTATCCTCGCAGCGAAAATAAAATGCAATTTACGAAAAACATTCGAGAAATGCCGGCAATAAAAGTCCGAATTGCATCTAAAACTTTGGTATAAAAGAGAAAACGAACTATTTGAGATATAAATGTTTGTTTGTTTGTCTGTCTGTCAGTTCGAAAAAAAACTTGCTTGCTGAGCAAACTTCGTAGATAAAAAGCAAATTTGAGCTCCATTCGCCGTGTGTGTTAATTGAGTGGGAAATCGAATGGCCCTTAAGCCCTGGTCAAATCCCACTTTAACCCCGGCTCGTGACAAACCCATTTATTGATTTAAAAAATCTATGTCAAATTGATTACAGCTGCGTCACGTAGCCCAGTGAGCACAATAAAAAAATAAATAAAAAAAAAAGAAAAACAGCAAACTGCAATAATAATCAGCAAAGTGCATTGCATTGAAGAAGCGTTTGGGGAGCGTTCTGGGCTTCCATTCATTTAATTCCAGTTCACTTGAGTTCAGTTTCAGGTTTGGATTCTGCTGTTTTCTATTGAAGCTAAAAAAAAACACCAACTTTTGCTGCTTTTTTGCGACAAGTGCAGCCCACTCTAGACACAATTCCAACTGCAATGCACTTGAGACAAAAGCTCCGGCGCAATGCAGCAGGAAAAGTGTGGGGACGGGGGGAAAATCGCCAAGATGGGGGGCATTGAAAACTTAGCCCACCCTCCGAATTGAAAATGAGAACGAGATTTCGCTATCGGCACAATCGCAGCGTGACATTTTGTAAGTCGTTTGGACAGTCATTCAATTGAGGCAGTTGCTGAGAAATAACTCGAGTCAAGCGAAAAAGTGGAGACAAATTACTACTTCATCAGTGGAAGTACGGCACAAAAAAGCCTGTTCTAGATTCCTGCAATAAAAAATGCCACGTGATTAAGTATCTCAGCATTGAACTCTCTCTCTGGACAATTATAAAAAAGATGCATTTGGTTGATTCTTAGAAAAATGAGTTTAATGTCTTCATTAAAAAATAGATAGCTTCCAAATGCTGTAAAAATATAAAATTATATATATTGATTAGCTTTTGCTCACTTCGCGATATTTATTTCTTAATCTGAGAACGCAATTTGTTTTTATACTCTCTTAAATGCACAATTTACTGGCTTAGCCATAAAAAAATAGTTGAGCTCAGCAATTTGCTGCGAAAAGCTGAAAACTCCATCCAAGTATTTTAGTTTATCAAAACTTTGTCATGGGAACTATCAAAGCAAAACAAATGTGTTTCTTTTGTTTGGCTTTTTGCATTTTTTTTTGTTTTTTTTTTCTATCACTATCGTTTTGTGTGGCGCTCTCATGCCAACTGAAGTCAGCATGAAATATGCTATGAAAATTTGTAGCTGTCTGGAAAAGCAGCACTTACTACCCCCCATCCCCAAGTTCCCCTTCTCGGAAAAGCGCTTTTGTGGAGCTCAAGACCCGTCAGACTTAAACTATGTTCATGTCGCGCTTGTTTGCCTGATGAGGCTACAACGAATTTATCACGTATTTGTCACAACGAATTCACGTGTTGGAACAAATACTCGAATAAGCAAACTCGAATAAGCTGAGAACTTTATGAATGACTGAGCGGAACACTCAGTTCAGGCGCTATAATAATATATATATTTCACAAGTTTCGCTAGCTAAAGGAAAATATATTTGGCCAAGAATTTAAGCACAAGGAAATAAACTTTGTATATCAACGCTAAATTAGATACAAAAAACTGTCTTGACAACCGACTTTAAGAGTGTTTATACACCATTCGTTGGTTCCCTAAGATTTCTTACTTAATTACAACCATAATTACAACTATTTAATGTTCTGTAAATCCACTTTTATGACCCTGTTTTGCACAATTATGTTTCTAAAGATTTGTGGCAGTTGTGACTAATTACAAACATTGTTCCATCCAACTATTCAACACATACGAAATCTCCGAAGTCAAAGGAACTTCCTGGCCGCAAAGTAGCTGGCTAATGTCTTATGAGCCACAAGTAAAAATCTCTAGAACTTCATGAGCAAAATGAAGAGTTGCTAGGCACAAGTTGCTCAAATGTGAGCTAGGGGTTGTTCCACATCCCCCCTCCCTAAGTTTGAAGTTAAACTTTTCAATTTCATTTGAGGGTTTTGAGTGAGGAATCTCAGTGTGTAAGCGTGTGCAAAGAGTTTGTCTAAGACCTCCCAGAAATGTGAAGTTGTCAAGTTTCCGTGCGTTTGGGGAATTGCCAGAGTCGGTGGGGTTAAGGGTTAGGATAGTGGGTTATGGGGTTGGGTTTGGATGAAGGGTTGCTGGCATCTCAAGCATTTGCTTTATTCGCTGTCATTCTGGAAATGCCTTTGCATCGAATTTACACAGCTTCCACACGCTGCTTTACCGAGTACACTGAAAAAAAAACAGATCTTGAAGAATAAGTGTTGTCAGTTTAATAAAATACAAAAAGTAAATAATTTTTTCTGATAGTAACTAACAAATTGAACGAGTTATACAACTTATTTATAACCAAATTCAATTTAGTTAATATTTTCTTATTTCAGTGTAGTTTCGTGCTCTTCGGGTGGCATTTGAATCTCCCAAGACAGTTATTGCGGCTACAGCTCCGCCTTTGCTCCACTTTCGTGTTTATATTTATCTGGCTGGTGGCCCGAAGCTCCATCCTGCCGCCGACCAATTCACAACCTGGCTCCTGGCTCCTGCTCCTTGGCTGGCTGGCAAATTCACACCTTGTACTTGCTGATGCGGGTTCAATGCACCGAAACTTCATTTGAATATTAGCCCTTAGCAGATAGACAGAGATTGCATTCGGAATCGATTTGCCATTTCGTTGGCCTGTCACCGGCAATAAGCAAAGTTCCCAGGACCTTTGGCTCGTCCGAGAAAATATTTACAAAACTTTGTGCCAAAAAGTCCAATATAAGCGCAACAGTCTCATTTTTTCCCATTTATTGACTAGACTATCTGCTATCCGCTATTTCGCTTTGCAGGGATTAGCCAAGTTTTTGGCAGCACACACATTAAATGTTCAACTTCAACTCGATTTTCTCAGCTTTTTTTACGATCCCCGTTGGAAGCCGAGAGTTGAGTTCAGTTTTATTAGTTTTTACCACGCTTTTGGTATTTATTTGGCCAAAATAAGCGGGGGAGAGGGGGGAACTCAGTGCGGCAGGACTTTTCGCCTCATAAACTTTTATTGTCCCGATCCTCGTAATTAAAAAGTTTTCACTAAGTCGCAAGGCAGAGCTCTTATTTTAGTGTCATCCCATAAGTTTGGATGACTTGCTTGGGCCTTCGAATTGGGTCGAGTTTCAGTTGCAGCTGCAGTTTCTTCTACGTGAGTGGCACTCATTAAAAGTGCCCCACTGACCGAGTGGATTAATTGAGCCGCACGGATTATATTTTCCAGCTTTGAGCCTTCTTTAGGGATTTATTAGGCGAGGTAGGAAGAACTTAACTATATTCAATAGATTTTATAATATATTTATTTTCAATTTTAATCACTATGGTAACTCTGCAGTTCCCAGTAAAGATAATCTAAATAATTGCTGATAAGCATGGTTTCATTTGAGTGTCCTGCAATTCCTTTTTATTTGTTTGTGACTGTATTGAACTTTTGACCTCGTGTTCAATAAAATAATGGATGTAGCATGCCACTCGAATTAGTTTGCTTATGGCCGCATAAGAACGCCATCAAAAACGGAATAAATACGTTGAGAAATTTATTTCTCGGTCCGATGCATCGACAAAGGAATATTCGGTCGGTGGGAAAAGTAAAAACTCAATTTATGAAGCTAACACCGAAAATCTACCCTTTGGCCGCCGCTGGAGCGAAGTCAATGAAAAATGCGATTGGAATGCCAGAAATGTTTGGCTTCACCTGGTCAGCAGAGCAGCCAAATTGCTCACCTCCTGTGCGTTTTTGTTGTTGCACGGCTGGCTGTGTTGCATGGTTTATGTGCTCTAATTGGAGTAACAGAGCCGAAAACTTTCTGCCACTGAATGCCTGCCGCCCAATAATAGAAGCTTTATGAAAATCGATAAAATCGAAAACTAGCCAACACAACAGGGCCACAGAAGCTGAAATAGGAAGAGCAATCCAACCACCAAAGCTCCACACAATCGAATCCATGGAAAAGAAGTGAGAACGATTCGATTCTGGTGACGAAGTGTGGAATACCCTAACTATCTGGGAGGTTGTAGAGGTACTAAACTAAGCTAGGCTAGATTGAGATATTATGATCTGGATTGCTTTTAAAGTACTCTCATGCTCTCTCTAATCTTTCAATTATGTGTAATCACATTAGAACTTCGTAGGGATGATCGTACTTCGATAACATTCGATAACTTCGATAACACTTTTATAACATTATCCTAAAATATTCTCTGATAATCATCATACCCTCTTCCTAGGGCACAAAAACAGTCCGCCTGAGTCCGGAAATGTGTGCGGCGGTACGTGGTTCTGAGCATGGGCCAGGAGCACGCGTCATCGTCGCGGCCGCTCAATGGCAAGGCGAACAGGACGTGGGGTGGTGGTGGGCGGCGGAAGGTGAGTAGAAGTGAGGAGGACGCCGGGGCAACGGAACGGAAGGCCGGAACAAAGCTCGCCGAGTGCGAGAGCGAAAAAAAAACAACCACCGATGCAAAAGTTGGCGGCGGTTTATGGGATGAAACAATGTTTTGTTGCCCACCGGATGTTCGGCGAAGGTAGGCGGTGAAGTGGGGATTGTGTGTGTGTGTGTGGTAAGTGGGGAGTTGGCTCGAACAGGAGCTGCCTGCAGACAGATAGGGAGAGATATATGGGCAGAGAGAGAGAGAGAGAGATGGAGAAATATGGAGGAGCTCAACAGGACACAACAATGCAAATGTTTGCAGTGTCCACAGGGAAAATATTGCACGAAACTCCCTTTAATTTGTGCTAATTATACTCCCCATGATCACTTGAAAAAAAAAAAAGTTCTCTACTTTAATTTATGTATATAACTACTTCTCTAAAGTCAAATCAGAATTTAAACTGGCAAATTGAATTGACTAAGCCCACACAAATTTCTCTCAGTGCTCACACATATCCCAGCGCTTCAGTTTCCATTTGCGAATGGGTGTGTGTTTCCAAGTGGATCCTCATCCTCATCCACATGGAGACTCGATTTTCACGTTGATTTCGCCCCGCTGCAAGCATGCGAGTGTTTTATAGCCAACGACCTGTGCTAATCCCATAAATCTAATTGGCCCCGGGCCTCGCTCCACTCCTGGCCAGCTTTTGGGTTAGGCGGTCACACACACACAGGCCGAAATGGCAAACAGCAGGCCAAACAAAAAAAGGGGGGAACGGAGCAACATCCTCTGCCATGTCCACGTCCATTTCCATGTCCGTGTCCAGTTCCCATTCCCGTTTGAAATACGCTCTCTTCGCCCGGTGGAAATTGCGCCTGCAGCTTTGACCATTAAATGTGACTGCAAACTTTTCTTTTGCCAGCAAAAACTTAGCGACATAAATTAGAACTTTAGCTGGGAGCAGCTTCCCCAACCATTTATCCCCCCCCTTCCCCGCAGGTGGCAGAGCTCCAATAAAGTGGCGCTCGCTGAATAAAAACAATTGCGAAATGCAATGTTGTGCCTGCAGCGGCAACAACTTTATTTTTAGATGCACTTAGTCCTGGCTGACTTGTCACCTGAACGGCAAAAAATAAAACATAAGCAACAGCTATGCTTAAAAATATTTCACGGGGAAATTGAAGCTTGACATACCCAAATATATTATTGGTAATAGATAGCAGATCATTTCAACATATATTACAATAAAATTTATAGAATCATGTTAAATAATCCATTGGATGCCCACTTTTCACTTTCAAAAGTTCATACTTGAAAACAAAAGACTTTATGTTTTGAATTAGTTTAATGAATTAGTTTCAATACACTTCTTTTCTGCCGTTACCAAATCGCTGTCATGATGATTATGGCCAGCCCTCGTAAGGGTATAGAAAAAGTAAAACTTTAAATTGGCATCAAAACTTTTGAACTTTTGCGAAATAGGGACAGGGGTCGACAATGGGCGTAAGTTGGGTCAACGGCAGCCCATTAAATAGATTGATGACCAGGCCAACAGCGACTTGGGAACTATGTCAATTGAGACAGTAAACTGACGGAAGGAAGGTTACAAGTTGCAGCTCAGTAGTCGAAGTATATAGAATCAACTAGTCACCAAATTAAATCAAAATCCATACGCAAAAATGCGGAAGGTGCCCCAATATTATCAGTTGCTGCCCCATAAGATCCAAAAGATATTGCTATATCGGTTCCTATTTGCCACATTACTCTGCTCATGGCTCGACTATCAGATGCTGATGATTTTCTTAGCCATCAATTTGTTCGAGGTGATGAGTCCACTGGTTTCCGTCACTGAAATCCTGCGATGGACTCTGTTTTCGGTGTATTCCTCGGTACTAATGTTGCTCATACGTGTGAGCACGATAGGATTTGGTTTGGTATTATGCCACATACATTATAGCAATCCCCGATGCTTCGAAAACAACATGTTGAGGATAACTTACGAGTTTCCTATAAGGCTTGGCCTGATTGCATCGATACTCTCTATAACCATGACTAGCAGCTGGCTTTTTGCATCCTTTGTGGACTTGAACAATGGGAATTACTTGCTGGGAGGATCCTGGTATTACCTCATGACCTTTGGCTGCTTTTGTGGGATTTCCTATTATCAAAAGAGTCATGGCAGGTGCCTTCGAAGATTCCCATTGCCCATTGTGCATTTGGATATGAAGGAGTGTCTGCTTCAGATCTGGTGTAACCAATTAAAGACTTCTGCCAAAGCGGCCATCGTTCCAACTTTATTATTTGCCTCGATCTACTGGCCAACCATGGGTTTCCTGGACACTACCGAATTAGGCGGAGTGACCACTGGATGTTCTGTTATTATAACGCAACCCAAAAGACTTTTCCAAGCTTGGTTGCTAGCCACCCTGATCCTAGTCAAACTGCATATCGTTCCGAAATTTTATGGTCTAATTCTTCAGCGGCAACTATCACTTATTTGTGATGTAAGACACCAGCACAAGTATACAGATATAAATCTATTCAATATGATATGGGAACGTTTTCAATACTTTTTCTGCATAATGCGTATGAGACCAATGCCCGGGGATATACAAAGCCACAAATTTTCAATACCAGTAGCAATGGCTCTGGACACTGAGGAAATCTATGGATTTCAATTGCTTGCAGCCCGTGAGTTTTATGCCGCCATGTCGGGCAGCTTGTGCCTTGATTTGATTAAAATGGAATTTGGCCAAGGAAATCGAAATTGGAGAGAGTTACGCGACATTATACTGGAAATGCTAGATGCATTTCTGGACAGGATGGATTCCTCTTTGGCTCCGCGCATTACGGTCTGCCATTTGCTAAAGAACAATAAACCCAAGTATCCTCAAATTCGTTTATTGGCAAAATCGACTCCTCCGCCACAACTTTTTTGTGTCCCCAGCACATGGAAGGGTTTATGGTTTCGATTGCCAATTGTTTCGCGGTACTATAGCTACTTGTACGACCTAGATCCTTTGGCCAATCTAAATCATGTGCTGCTGTCTGGGGAACCTCTGGTTTGGATCCTTCAAGGACTCGTCAGCATCTGCGTAAGACTCTTGAAGGAAGACAAATTCGCCTACATTGAAAACGATCTGGGTCGCATTCTGGTGTATTTATTAAGGGTGGAGGAAAAGCTGAACGAGGCTAAGGAAATGAAGGTGCGAGGAAAACTATGCTCCAGCCATGATCGTTTTATGAAGGCCATAAACCGCTGTTTATACAAAATGCTGTTCACCTGTAGCCCATATATGAACTACATTTTCGAGGACGATATGTTGAGGAATACATTTAGAAAGAGGATGGAGTTGATACCCTAAGTTTGTTTACATTTCGCGTTTTTAAATTTGTGTGTTTTGCTTAGCCTTATTGAATAAAGTTTATATGTAAATAGTATTTTTAAGAGTTTCCAATCAATATTGCATCTGTAAGATCTTATTTGAAAATTCTCAAAAGTAGTAGTTTTCTGACAATCAAAGGGAAAATCCACTTGAAATTCTCTCCACTCAGGCAATCATCTCTACATTAATTCTTTTTTGTCGCACTTGCTACGCACTTTCCACTTTTCCTCGCCTTCGCCGCTCTCCTCTCCTCTCTTCACTTCCCTCGCCTTTTCTCCTTTTCAGTTCTTATCAATAAAACGCTGCTGCTGTGCGCATTGTTTGCTGGCTAAGTGGCCAAACACGCACACATACACGCACAGCTGGCAGGGAAAGGAACAAAGGAGGAGCTAAAAGAGAGCGGTGAACAATTGAGTTTTCTACTTGTTCCGCTTCTTCCGTCTCCACTTCTGTTGCTTTGACTACTTTTTATTCGTTTGGATTCTCCTTATTGCACCTCCCACGCTGTGTTATCCCCTTCATCCGCCACCCGCTCCCCTTTCCGATTGACTCTTTGCCTTTGTGGTCGTCCGTATCATGTAAAACGCTTTGTGTGCAAAATAGGAAATTCGAAGAAGAACAACAACAGCGAGCGAACTGCGAGCAAAATAGAGAAATGAAAAGATCTCAACAAGTTTGCCGTTAGTCGAGCTAAGCAGATTTACTTGTTTGAGAGCATTTTGCGATTGCCATTTTGCAATGATTTAGCAAGGGGGTCAAAGACGAGGGGGCACTAAAACGGAGGGCGAAGGGAATGGGGTTTAGGAGCGGACAGCGGCCAAGCAGCATAATTGCCCAGTTGCACTCAAATGGATCTCCATTGAAAACCCCCACTCACCAATTAAGGGTTAAAGAGCAACAGACTCCAGAAGAAGCGGCCATAAATCTGTACAGTAATAAACGGCTATGATTTTCAACGGCCAACATAAAAGGGCACAATCGGATAAGATTGGTGACTCGGATTTAAACGTTTTTGGGAAAAGGTTTATTTAAGTATTTGCTTAAATGAGTTCCCCAAATTCGGATATCAATTCACCCTAATTAATCTTAAAGAATCAAATCGAGTTCTGACAAAGAAACGCTGTCAGGACTGGAAATTCTCTGTACTTCCTGAAACCGTAAAAGTTTCCTGTTTCGTTTTTAGTTACCTTTAAGCGATAGCCACTGTACTCAAAAAATGTGAAGCAAAGACAAACTATTTGCGGTCTTTATCAGCGGCTGGCCACAAAAAGTAAAAGGAGAAAAAAGGAAAGACAACTGAGGGAAAAAGGAAAGAAGTAGCAGAGACAGAAAACAGACGGCAGCAATGTTAATTGAAGGGGTTTTAATTTTTGGAGTGAGGGTGAAACTTTACTGCAACAGATAAGCTACAAATGTACAAAAAAAGAAACGAACAAATAAAAAAAATAAAAACAAATTTTGTGGCTTGAACTTCAAAGCACATGGAGCGATTTAGAGTAGAGGGGAAGAGGAGGGGTTAATAAACAAGCCACCAAAAGGTAAATAAATAAGCACAAAATGCCGAAAATAGCGCACAAGGGATAAACCAGACGGAGAGAGCGAGAGGAAGAGAGAGAGAAGGAGCAGCTGCTGCGCCGACGCCTGCTGCTCTTGAGCTTCTTCTTTCCATCTCCCTTCCCCGCCCCCATTCACTCATCATCCAATGACTCTCCACAAATTGGAGGCAATTACAATAGCAGCAACAACAAATGCTCTTTGACTTTTTACAGCAGCCGGAGCAATAACTAAATACGGAAGACCCTCGATAAAGTGAACCAGACACAATTTAGTGGTTGCTAATACATTTTTAGAACCAAACTATCATATAAAGCAACTAACATTTCAACTTTACTCCAATTGGAATTTTGAATTTTTTAAGACCAAAAAAAAAACTGTAGAAACAGTTAGTATGCATCGGAACATAACGAACAAGTCTTAAGATTCGTTAAGTTAAGCTTTATTCCATTTCTTCATTATTTTTTCATTTTTCGACTTTTCACTGTACACATTATCATCTACAGAAGCATAAATAGAAATGCAGCGGGAGAGCAAATCTCGCACTCATTTTTTTTTTTAGTTTTTGTGTTTACTTATTTGCGTTCATTGGCTTCTCTTCCTAACGGCACTTCGGGCCAAGGAGGTGCGAATGAAAAGGAGCTATAATCCGGTTTTATATCGCACTTACCTTTTTTAATTAGAATAAATCAAAACTTTGCTGCAGATTCCGATTCTCTTTATTTGCTATCAAAAGCAAAGCGGACTTTACAGTTACGCTGTTAGTTAAAGTTGCTGCTGTAGTTAAAGTTGTTGTTTTTACTGCACGGTCTGCGGGCCAAATAAAAACAACAAATACTATATTTTTGCTTTTTACTTTGCGCCGAACTTCGGCGCTAATTGGAAAAAGAGATGCGGGAAAGAGAGTGAGCAATGAAAACTATAATTAAACGCCAGCAAAAAAAGGTCTTAAATATCCTGCGGGCACAGCAACAACAACAGAGAGAAATACAGGAGGAAAACCGAAAGAAAGAAGGGGAGAAGTTAACAAAAAGTAATAGAAAGTTGCGGAGGAGAGGCGTTGGTCTCCGGGGGGGAAAGGGATAGAAAAATACTCTTCCGGGAAAAAGAGAAAAGTTGGAAAGAGAAAAGCTGCGCAGGATATTTTAGCCGCCTATGAAAAGTATTAATTTTGTTTTAAATGTTCACTGCGGGTTTCATATGTTTATTCTTGCATTATTGGTCACTCCGCTTTGTCACTTTACTTCGGTTTTAATTTTTCCACTTCTTCATTCGCCCAGTGAGTGTGTGCGTGCGAGGGAGATGGAGCGAGAGAGCGTGTTTGTGTTTCCACTGCAACTCCATTCTTCTTTCTCTTTTTTTCACACACACACACAGGGCACACACGCACACTCGCACATGGGGGAGTTGGAAACTTACGCGTCGCCGTTTTATTAATTTTTTTCAATTAGCAATCGCCCCTAATTCAGCAACTCCAAAACACTACAAAATCTCGTTGTACTTGAGCACTATTGTTTGTCGATAAGAAGCCGCCGAAAAACGCCGACCGAGGAGGAAAATCACCCGCGCTGGAAAATCGCGTCCGAGTCGTTCAACGGTGTATTTTAGAGTGAGAAGGAAAATCGTGGGAAACTGCGGTGGATTTTAGAGAGAGATAGGATACGCTCTGAAAGAGAGAGAGGGAATGCACCTTCTGGCGATGGGCAAAGTTCGATATTAGCATGGAATTCCTATCGATTAATCGATTTAAGATGATTTACCCCGGACTACAACCTAGTATTTCTTTTTTTGAATTACATTATTTAAGTTACATTTTCTTAAATTATAATGAATCATTTATATTTTTATAGAACATTTTAAAATATTTTTAAATACTTCCGATACTCTAATTGTTTTCCAACGATATCTCTAGTATCGACTTAAGACGCTGCAACCAGATCTTAGCCATTCAACATCACATTATAAACTTATAAATTATTCCTGCTACTTGTGCTATAAGATGCCGTGATATTTTTAAATTTTAAGAATAAGTGCATACTCCTGATTGTTTATATCTCTAAAAAAAAACAATTACCACTCTGTATGAAGAGGGTAATCGTATATCATATGTAATTTATCAAATATATTTATTTAATAAGTAATTAACCATATATGTTTGGTATTTTCGGTATCCATGCATTTAGTATTAAAAGTATATTCTGCGGAGCCGGGAAGTGTAGATTTTAAAAAGTCCGCGGTCACACTGCCCATCTGCAGAGGTTTCCTCATCGCGAATTTGTCTTGTACGCTCCGATTTCGGCTATATAGTGGCATCAAAGTGCCAAAAGTCGGACCGGCGCCAAAGTAAACCATCTTCTGAGCTCGCGAGTTCTTCCGATCGACGAAGAATAGGAAAACATCGACTTTAAGGGGACTTAAGACCCGCCGACAGCACCGCAAAATGCAGTCTCACAGCAAAAAACGCGTTTGTTACTACTACGACAGTAAGTATTGAGCACTTAAATTAAGTAAAAGACCTACTAGATGCGTAATTTGTGATTACAAAGTGCAAGCTACGGTTACCGCGCCGACTTGGTGTTTTTTTCCGCATCCACTTAGCATCAGATGATAGCATTTTTTGCAAATTTCAAGTTTTACGGCGACTGTACGAGCGCGTTCCGGTCACAGCGCACTTCTTTCATACGACCGCAGTGCGCTTGCATGCGTGTGTGTGTATGTACCTTATATCTCTCTTCCTCTTCTGTGTGATTTTGTTGCTTTTTCGTTCGGGGCGAAAGTGCGACCACTGCGGTCGTTCGGAAAAGTGCTGCTCTCAAACAGACGCCTCGCCGACAATGGCCGTAAAATTTGTATTCCGCATAGCGTGGCAAATAATTACTTTTTCAAGGTGCTCATAATTGTGATTTTTGATCCCTAGGCGACATTGGCAACTACTACTATGGCCAGGGTCATCCCATGAAGCCGCACCGCATACGCATGACCCACAACCTGCTGCTCAACTATGGGCTCTATCGAAAAATGGAAATATACGTGAGTTATTTTATAAATATATGATGAAATTAGGGATGGGAAATAATCGAAATGTTATTAATTACAATTTTCAATGTATAAAAAAAAAATTGATTAAATGCAAATCTCTATTCCAGCGTCCCCATAAAGCCACTGCCGATGAGATGACCAAGTTCCACTCGGACGAGTACGTCCGGTTCCTGCGATCCATTCGGCCGGACAACATGTCGGAGTACAACAAGCAGATGCAGCGATTCAATGTCGGCGAAGATTGTCCCGTCTTCGATGGACTGTACGAGTTTTGCCAACTCTCCGCCGGAGGATCCGTAGCTGCGGCCGTAAAACTGAATAAGCAAGCCTCGGAGATCTGCATCAATTGGGGCGGTGGACTGCATCACGCCAAAAAATCGGAGGCCTCGGGCTTCTGCTACGTCAACGACATTGTCCTGGGAATTCTGGAGCTGCTTAAATACCACCAGCGTGTTCTCTACATAGATATAGACGTGCATCACGGCGATGGCGTGGAGGAGGCGTTCTATACCACCGATCGTGTGATGACTGTCAGCTTCCACAAGTACGGAGAGTATTTCCCGGGCACCGGCGATCTGCGAGACATTGGCGCCGGCAAGGGGAAGTACTATGCGGTGAATATACCCCTGCGTGATGGCATGGATGATGACGCGTACGAGAGCATATTTGTGCCCATTATCAGCAAGGTGATGGAAACATTCCAGCCGGCAGCCGTGGTGCTGCAGTGTGGCGCTGATTCGCTGACTGGCGATCGGTTAGGTTGCTTCAATCTCACCGTCAAGGGTCACGGCAAATGCGTGGAGTTCGTGAAGAAGTATAACCTGCCGTTCCTGATGGTCGGCGGTGGTGGTTATACCATTCGTAACGTATCCCGCTGCTGGACCTATGAGACCTCCGTGGCACTGGCCGTGGAGATAGCCAACGAACTGCCCTACAACGATTACTTCGAGTACTTTGGACCCGATTTCAAGCTGCACATAAGCCCCAGCAATATGACGAATCAGAATACATCCGAGTACCTGGAGAAGATCAAGAACCGTCTGTTCGAGAACCTGCGCATGCTGCCCCACGCTCCGGGCGTGCAAATCCAAGCGATTCCCGAGGATGCCATCAACGATGAGTCCGACGACGAGGACAAGGTCGACAAGGACGATCGCCTGCCGCAGAGCGACAAGGACAAGCGCATTGTGCCCGAGAACGAGTACTCCGATTCGGAGGATGAGGGCGAAGGCGGTCGCAGGGATAACCGGACGTACAAGGGTCAGCGAAAGCGGCCGCGTCTCGACAAGGACACCAACAGCAACAAGGCATCCTCAGAGACGTCCAGCGAGATCAAGGATGAAAAGGAAAAGGGTGAGTGATTAAAGATTAGTAATTTTAAATATAATGGTTCTAACTAAATCATGATGCTGTTTTCAGGTGACGGAGCTGATGGCGAGGAGTCGACGGCGTCCAATACGAATAGCAACAACAACAGTAACAACAAGAGCGATAATGACGCCGGAGCGACAGCTAATGCCGGATCCGGATCGGGATCAGGTTCTGGTGCCGGGGCCAAGGGCGCCAAGGAGAACAACATTTGACGTGGCGGCCGCAATTGGTTATAGAAGCCAATTAAGCGACCGCCGAAGTACAAGCCACCGGATTTCACCTAGCGTCGTCTCATCCCCGTGCCCCCTCATCAACACGCCCCCTAGCCATGTCCAGGGTTTTTTATATACGCCCCTCCACAAGGTCCCACTGCGATCGGCTCCTTTTTCTAGTGGGAATAATCCCCCGGGGGATAAATCAGTAATCAGTGGGCGGAACATAAACTCATTGTAGGCTTAAACACAATTTATTTTAAGATCAAAGGTGTATAGCTAAGCGAAAAGTGTATGCATTCTTATTCAAGCGATCCAATGTGGCGAATAACGCAGAAACTAATTTAATCAAATAAAAATATTTATACGTACAAAAGGCCTTGGATTTTAATTGAAAATTATTTGAGCCGCTACCTTTAAATTTATATTTTCTTTTGGAAGCTTGGATTTCCCTTTTATCATGAGTAAATATACTTACGTTTCCACATTTAGGTAACTTTTCTTTGTAACAAACAAAACGATAATTTTAAACAATTTATTTGTATTTTAACTAGGTCTAGCTAACAATTTTTAAGTTTTTAACTTTGAGTTCCTAAGTTGAGGACGTTGTGGCATTGGGGAAGAGGATCCACTGGGGGTTTTCCCGCCCACCAGTTGACAGTTTGTGACTAGTCTGCGAGGTTTTCCACGGATTGGAGTGGGCGGAGAACTGGAAACTGGCTGCGGTGCTAATCCAGCGATAATATCGAGTCGATGCTGGTGCGATTACTGCGCGGCTGCAGCCGCGGTCCACCCAAGTAACTAATTGGATTCGCGAACTGGCGCTGCAGCAGTGAGTTTTCCAGGAAAAGCGTCGGCGGCGGGGGTGGGCGCGTCACTTTCGAGTGATGCTGTCGCATCGGCACCAATGGGGGTTTTCCACCCGGCTCCTCCGGATTTTTCGCTGGCAGGGAGAACCCATTGGCATTTGTGGCTACATCAAAGGACTGCTGCTGCTGCTGCTGCTTTGGAGCCTCTGTGTCATCGGGCGCTTTGTGGCGGGATTTGTGTTCCTGTGGCTGCCGCTGCTGCGCTTTCTGGGGGAGATTGGGCATGAAAATGGCATCAGGACGTTGGATGGGATGCTGGATTCGGTGTGGCGTGTCGGGAAAAAACGGTGGGCGGTGGGCGGTGGGTTAGGAATTCCGGAATTTAGATCAAATATTTTTCAGGGTTTAATTCTATTTGGCTTTAGTCAAAGTGACGTTCAATGGACATGGACGGTAGTGAGGGGTTCATGTTTGCGTGTGTCCAGAGAAGAGATAAAGTTTTATAATTATTTAAAGGCTTTGAAAGATAGACAGAGTGGATAGCGCAGGGGGAATGACGGTTATTCAAGCTGCATTTTCAGCTGGCAAAAGTTTATTTAAGTTTTTTTTAACGAGATTCTGGCACCTGTCGTGATTTGGCACTTTATGTTGTTAATAAATGCACTGAACTGACATGAAGGTGTACACATAAAACATTTAGGGGACTATATAAATAAAATAAGAGGCATAGATGCAATTAATTAGTTTAAGTAAGCAAATAAAAGCTGGTTTTATATACGAAGTTTAATGTTAACTCGTTAATTAAGATGTCTATTTGAGCAACTAAAAATTTATTTTAATAATCATTAATTTATTCCTTTTTCTCTAAGTGCACGCTTTGTGTGTGCATCTCCTGTATTGCATTCCGGATGGCGGACCCCGTCCAAAATCCATTTTGCTGCCCCATAAGCCCGGCCCCAAGGCTCCGGCCAACAAAAGGCGCCACGTCAGGAGTCCGGATGGTGTCTTGGTTACACGAAACCCGCCAGTCACTTCACGGAACTTTCTATGGCAGCTCCGCAACGCGTGTTCCCGATTCCGCCCTCCCTATTTTCCCGCAGCAAGGGGCGTGGCATCGCCAGGATCAGAGGAAAATCCAGAACAAGGCAGGCGGCCAAAGCGTTTCAGTCAAGTGCAAATGTGTTGGCCATGTGAATGCATCGCTGTCGCCTCCCAATGGAGGAAGTTAGCAAAGAGGTTGCATATAGGCCTGTTAAATATCCTAGCCAGAATATATTGAGTATTTAAATTACCTACTAAATTAAAAACTGAAATCAAAACTTAAGTTTGTGTAGTATTATTTAAATAAAATAAAAATCAGTATAGCAAACAAATAGAATTTTGTGACACTAAGTAGATCACAATTTTGTGCCACGGGGTATAGAAAATAGCATTTAAAATTTTATTTTTCCCTGGCAATTGCGCTTTTCATACTTTTCCATTTCGCATTTGCATGGGACGCAGTTTCATTTCAGTTTCATTTTCCAGCAGTTTTATTGTTCTTGGCCGAAGGTTACTGGAGGAGGCACTGGAGCAGTGGCAGCATTGCAAACAATAAGCAAAACTTGCACTTTCATCCAGCGCACTGACACTGACACACTTCCTGTAGCCCCTAGGACCTGCCACGCCCCCTTTCGGGGCTCCTTTGGCAGGCGTATTAACATTGTTGTTTCCCCACATTTTTCATTGCATACTTCGCGGCGCGTGCATTTCGAATATGTTTGTATTACGACGAACTTTGCCAACTCATCGCACAAAGGTGGAAAATTCCAATTTATTACCTGGTGAAAAATGTTGCTATTTTATGAGATATTTTACAAAATATTTGTTTTATTATTAAACACTACTTTTGAATAGCTGTAATGACAATCATAAAAACAATTGATATTTAATATAAGAAATTAATTTGAGAAGGACAAATTTTATCATTGAAAAATGTGATATATATTTAAAATGAAATTAATGTTTATAGTTCAAAATGCTTTGCATTATTTTTATTTTCCCTTTATGTATTAACTTATATGTATTATATTTTAACGAACGCACATAAATATATGGACATTCATTTTGGAAGGGTGGTGGTGGAAATATATATTTATTACACATGTTGAACAATGTAAGCACAAGTTTTGCCGGTCATTTGGTCGATGGTCAACAAGCAAATGCCTTGTTAACTATTATGGGCAATGTTTTAATGTGGCAACACACAAGCGACAACAACAAGAACGAAAAACGACAATAACTTTTCGCATTAAATGAATGCCAAGTGGCATTGAGACGCACTGGGGCAGCGGAAAAGAGATGGAAAGTTCGGGAAAATATGAGGAAAATATAGGGAAAAGCGAAAGAGCCGAAACAAAGCAAAGAAAAAGTTTGCTTTTTTCAACTTTTCAACGCGGAAATTAATAACAAATTGCTTTAAGCCAGCATGACGATTACGTTCAGTCAGTGCTTTCAGTGGTGGCATTATTTTTACTTTTTTATAAACAGTTTATAAATTTAAAATATATTAATTCGAGAAGTTAATACCCAAATCTATTTTCCGTAAAAATAAAAATAAAATGTTAAGTAGCCAATTATAAAGATTTTTTGATTCTACTCACTTTAAATCTATAATTTTGAAATAAAATTATTTATCAGATTTAACATTTAAATATATATTATCATTGCTATTAATATATTTCAGCTTTTTAATGATTAATAATGCCATCTCTATCCGTTCGATTGTTGGAAAAAAAGTATGTAAACACGCGTATATCCTTGCGCATATCCTGATTTTTCGTGACCACGCCTTGAGCTCAGCATGGACGCCAAAAAAAAAAGTTTTTCCAGCACAATAAACACTTCATTGCGCACTTGAGTTAATTTGTCAAGAAGGCCAGACGCATATGTTGAAATTATTGTAAAAGTTTCGAGTGGCAGCGAAAGATGTTGCTGCTCCTGATGGGTTTTCATTAGTGCCAGTGAACTGGAAAGCGAAATTTTCTTCTATTTTCCAAATTTACAATAGCAATTGTTGTAGAACATGAATAATGCATGCTGTAAAAGTTTAATGAAAATGCACGAAAAAGGAAACGCCGCAGATTCGCCACCAATGGAAACAAACAAACTGCTACTAGACACACAAAAAGTCGCAAAAAAGTTGGCCAAAAAGTAATAATTAGAACTAGCTGCCAAAAAATAAGAAAATTGGTGGCTGTACCCATTTTACTTGATTCCTTTTCTGGAATAAAACAAGGCTATCCTGAATTCTAGAAAATTATTAAAATTCATATTTAATTGCATACTGAAAGTGAATAGAAAAATGTTCCTAGTTTTCCTAGAGTTTATAATATCGAAGCTATTATTACTTTGAAAATATTTGTACATGACATTTCTAAATTCAAATTTAACGCGTCAAAAAATGTTGATACCTATATAATAAGGACCTTAAAAAAGAGTTTATTTTTGTGCAACTATTTGGCAGCAGCCATAAAATAAATTTGTGGAAAATTGCGAAAAACGCACAGCTGCGGAGCGGCGAAAACCCTTCGGACTCCTTGCTGTCCTGCTTTGTTTTACGCTTCGCTTTAGATGAGCTCCACTCTCGTCGCCATTGTCCTTCGTCCTTCGTCCTGTGTACCCCCCTTCGTCCTGGCTCCTGCTGTTCAATAAAGTGTAATTCGTGCGCCACTTTCATGTGCATTCATTTGTCGCACCACTCACAGACACAGCACTCACACCATCGCAGCAAACAGCACTCCGTTGCACGCACACACACACATTGTGCTTGGCGTACATGGCGTATGAGTGACATTTAATTAAAATTTATGTAGTCTAAAAAGGCAAGCATTTTTCTACAACCCCCTTTGGCCTGTTCAAATTTATGCAACGCCCCATTTTGTTTGAGTTGTATTAAATGTTCGCAGTTTCGCCGACCGGGTTTTTTGGTAATCATGTGCAAATTTGTTTTTACACCCATTACAAGTGCAGGTCGACGCCGACACTTTGCTCTCTGACAATTACGACTGGGCGAATACGTATACATAATCAAATATTTAAATGGGAAATTGCACTTTTGCCGGGGCAAAGATAAGATGTGAATGTGCCCCGTCACTTTGGCTTTCACAAATGACTGAAGTTTAATTTAAGTTTTAGTTTGGGTTAAACTCTATCTTTTCGACTGTATCTCAGATATTCTTGATTGTAAATGGGTGAGTTCATTTACTTAAAGTGGAAAGCAGTATATTTATGAATTCAAAGGATGTTTCTTTAGAAGGAATATGTGTTCACTTTGCTCCATTTATCCTCAATTAAGGCTTTTGCAATTTTCAAAGTGTTTTATTGTCTTAATTTAAGCTTATAATATTTATAAATGTAAAAATCACTTATGCTGTTCTTATACTAAATAACATTGTTCATAACTTCACTTTTTGTCCTTGGCCTGCTGTTTCTTCTTGCTTAACATCAGTTGATGGATGTGCATGCGTCGATAGTAAAGATTTCTTTGCAGATTCTTCTTGAAGAGCGTCTCCCTGGCCAGAATCTCCAGATCCTCGAAGCTGCACTGCCGTATATTCTGCTTGGTTTGAGCGATCAGCTCGCTGGTCAGGTGAATTTTGGTGACTGAAACCCGAGAGACATGGAGTTTTCTCCTCCTCAGCTCTTCGCGGTGCAAAAACATTGCGTATGCGGCGGTGGGTGACTTTGGTGATGAATCCACCGAGTTCTGGGTAGGATTCTCCTTGCAGTTATCCTTAACTTCCTTCTTTTGCTCTATGAGACACATCTTGACCGTGTGGTTGCTTGACTCCGTTTGCTGGTTGCATCAGAGTGGCCGGCTTATTTTATACGCAATCGTTTTTCCTGACCTGCCCATTCATAAGACCCACGGCCGCAGGTCAATCGGTTTCCCAGAACGAAAACTGACCTGAATGCACTGTTTTTTTCGGCACTAATTTTTTTACAGCCAGCGGGTGGTGGTGGATTAAAAAAATGTAATCCCATTCATTACCTAAAAAGTGTCGTAAAGTTCTCGGGAGTAGCGAAAAAAATACACCTTCGTGGCACTCATGGTTGCTAATCCGGATATATAACCGGATTAAGTCAAACTAAAATGTTTATGAGTGGAGCGACTCTTCCATGGAGTTCTCTCATGCTCTAGCTCGTCCTGGTTTTTGCTGTCTCATCGAATGCTGTGCTGTTCGGTTTACGTGTTGCTAATCCTTTGGCCGGCATGTCCTGGCAATTAGCGTCATAATGAAGCGACAGCTGAGATCCACGGCCTGTATTTTCTGGAAAATTCACAGCGAAGGGGGTGAAAACCAGACATTCGAAGAGGAGCTGTAGTTCGGCTGGAGGCCAGGCCAAATGACCAGCTGACCCAATTTGTAAACATCCAAACCAAATATTTGACTTTGATCGCCGGCCAGAACCGCAACTTCTTTATTATTCATCAGATGGACAGTGGAGCGGAATGCATTTTATTTGAACGAAATGCTTGTAAATATTTCCCACTTAATCTATGCTATATACATATATTAAACATTTTTAAGTGGCTTAAGCAAATTCTATAAGTTCTTCAAGCCATCTGATATATGATTTAGATACTTGCATCCGATTCATTCCACTGTGCCTCCGCAATGTTGCTTTTTCATAAATTTATGCTTCGGGGCAAAAGGGCGATATAAACTCATAACATTGACTTGCCTGCTGTTGATGTTGTTGCCACTTTTGATGGGGCAGCCACTGCTTATTCCATCGCATTTTCCACCCAAAATATTTGAGAGCTCATTTTTTGGGTTTCATCGTCGAGAAAAAAAGGGTTTGCTGGCCAACCCAAACCTCGTTTCTATGTGCGAAAATCACAACATTTTAATCTCATAATCTGAATTTATGTGCAGACTCAATTTCGTTATACTTAACGACATTTTATGCGGTTATTTTATGCAGTCAGGAGCCGAAACTGAAGGAGCCCCAGACTGGCTATATAAGCTCCCCTTTTTTACACCAACACCCTTTGCGGTTCAACACTCAAAAAAATAAGGGTTAACTTTTTTAAGGAGTTCTAGTTAAGCATCAAGTATGCTTTAAGTATTTGGTGTTAAATTCTGAAGGTAAATTAGCTAAGTTTCGGATTTAGTTATTTTAGTTAGTAGCAGTTCAATATCCATATTAGTATTACTTTTTTCTTGCAGTGCACACTTTAAGTAGATCATATGAGGGAGCCGGTGTGTATGTGTCTGAGCTTCTATGAGTACTTGAGATTTTCTATGGTCGCACAAAACACATTAGTTAAAAGTACTGACCAACAAAGCCACCAACAAGCTGTTGGTAACCGTCCCCCATGAAATCCCCACCTCTCACCCCTCTCCACACCGTAATATACACTATTTTCCCCATTTTCCCCCACACATATTGAAGTGCCATTATGTGAGCTTCACTTTTCCATCTTTTTCGACTCCATGGCTCCTTGTTGTTGTATCAATCTCGACGACGCCCTCCTTTTTTGTTGTTGTCAGCATTTTTGCTGTGCGAAAGTTTTTTAATAAACGCATTTAAATGAATTGATGTATGGGCGAGTTATTCTGCGTAATTTCTCATCATTTAATATGAAAGAAGTTAAAGTTGTGTTCTCATTTCCTGGCCGAAGAACTTTTATTACATTCGTATATCACACAGTACAGAATGGAATTTACAAAAACCAAAAAACAAAAAGTTGTGCACTTCTTAAAACTTAATGGAGGCAACTTTGCGTTGCAGCAAAGTTAATTTTGTGCTTAAATCTAAAAAGGTATCAATTTACATGTAAGTTTATGAGTTTAAAGAGGTTATTGCTAAGTGTGCACTTGATATTAACTACACAAAATTACAAAATAACTGCTAAACAAATAAGCATATTAACAATTACAAAAGATTTCAAAGCTTGCTTAAATTTATTAGTTGGTATGAAGCATATATCCCACTAATTCTGGTAATAGTTCGGTTTTCTATAGTACGAAATCCTTTTGTCTTTGTTCAAATGTATTTAAGCTAAAGTCTTAAATTCTTAGCCAGTTTCGAATCAAGTTGTTGCAACATTTGATGCAAAAAGTTTATGACATTCTGTATTTTTTGAGGAATATTCAAGTCGATGGGCAGACAGTTTTCTTTATACACAGCAATCCAAGGACTTGCCTCTTTTCAATTTATATTATTTGTTTTGCCTTTGTCTCTGTCGCACTTTTGACTCGCTTTTATTTATACAAATTGCTTTTGTTTTTCTGGCTCTTTCGCTTGCTGCCTTTGTGCCTTGTTGGTTTTGGCCGGGTTTTTTTTGTTTTTTGTTTTCTTGCCATCAATTCGGCTAAATATTTATGCTTTTATACATATTTTCAGGAGCCATTTTGGCATTCGTCTCGCTGCGACAGTTTTTTGCGACAGTTGCCCAGCTTCAATTCCTGGTGGTGGTGGCCCGTCTATTGACGCCATGGTATCCATTTTGTTTGCCGCCCGCTTTGCGATTTCCATTTCCATTGCTGTTGCCGCTGCTGTTGTTGGCCAAATCCACATCCGTTTCGGCCACGATTGGCGGCCCCCAAGAAACTTGTCGCCGCACTGTGGCCGGCCCAACTGCAGTTGCTCCTCCGGCTGCACCACTTCCTCCTGGCTTCCTCCGCTTGGAGCTCGACTGCTGCTGGAGTCCAACTCCTCGTTGAGACAGTTGTCGTTGCGGCGGCAGCTGCTTTTGCATTTCATGTTGCTGCTGTCAAAGTGCACCAATGTTTCGTATTGCTTTTTATTAAAAACTTTTTCGACTCTTCCATCTCGGTTTGGTGTTTTAGTTATATATTTTAATATTTCACATGCAGCTCTTGACTTGATAGATGCATTCCTCTTAAAAAATACTGTGCGATTAGTTTTGTTCATGCCATTAATTTTTTGTTAATTAACATGCGCGCAGGAGATTCGTAAAGCTCACTTGTTAGTTATGCGATATTTGCATATTTGATGCTGGAGCAATCAATTGAAATTCACCAATTTTTCATTGTACCTTTTCAGACAAGGTAGGAAAAAAAATATTACCAGAATTATGGACTCATTCAAGAGTGAAATTTGAGTCGCAGCCCCCAAAAGCCCAGCTCATTGTGTTTTACCGCCATTGTTCGTTTTTAAAGTCATTGTTTTGTGCTTGAAAAGCAGAGTGAAAGCATTGAATTTGCTTCTTAACCAGTCAATACAATTTTAATTGCTGCGAAATTTCACTTCAAATCCTATCGACTGTTATAAAATTGCAAACATTTCATATTTTCTCGGCTTAAAAATAATTAATGAGCACAATAAATCAGTTGAAATTTTTCTAGCCTTGAAACCACAAAACATCTCTAATCAGCGACTTTTTCTAATTTATTTATTAAATTGTGGTCTGCGTTTAATTTACACATCATTAGCTCAGTTTGACTTCTTTGCCTTCATTAAGATTTATATGAAACTTGAGGAAACAGGGGAAAATCTGTGTGATGGCCCCAACATGTGGATGTGGGTGCTTTTTGGGCATGTCGAACACTTTGTTGCTTTTGCTGTGCTGCTGCTGCTGCATTTTGTGGGGGCTTGGGTTTCGTTTTTGCATTCTAAGCTCGTAATGAGTTTCACCGCAGCATTGTGGTAGCTGGCAAAGTTAAGTGCGTGCTGCGTTTGCGGCAGGCCGAAATGAACAGCGGCCAGGGGAGCGGTGGGCGGAACTGCTGGAAAATCTGGAAAAGCGTGCAAGAAACGGAGCAGAAGTAGCAGCAGCAGCAGCAGCGCTTGCAACGCAAGATGAAAGAAAAGCGCAAAGACGCCCACAAACATTTTTGAATAAAAAGAAACTTGGCATGCATGACAGGAGCAACCTCAGTGGAATCAGCACGAGGAGGAGCATGAGCCACAGCCACCAGCTGATGCACTTGCACTTTTTGGGCTGCTTAAACAAAAGATGCGGCTTCCAGCTTCGATTTTCACTACAGTGAAGCCAACTCAACAAACACCCATAAATTAAAAATTAAAAAACATTTAATTATTGAAGCTGAAGACTACACAAAAAGGTAATAAATTTAATCATATGAATTTTCATAAATTTATAGACAAATTAATGTATTAAGTTGTTACTTGATTAATTAATTCATATTTGTTTTTCCATTGCTGATTACAAATTAATTACGTTTAAATTTGTATAACAAATTCAATAAAACATAATATATGATTCACTACAGAGAAAAATACACTCATTGCTATAAATTAACTTAATTATTCAATTAAAATTTTTCTAATTGCTTGTGAATTAATTATAAAGCCACACTTTATACAATTTTCACAACAAGAGATATTGACAAAAGAACGCCCATCAAAAATAATATTTCAAAAGGCGTAATTAATGAAATGAACTTTTTGATGCCAAAGTTATTAAACCATAAAGACGCTTTTCGGATAACCCACTGTACCAACTCCTTCAAGGAGCAGACAGGCAACGCTCACTCCTTTTGGATGGCGAAACTTTTTGATTTTGAGGCAGGAAAAAAGTTTTGAGTGCGCTTCAATTTCGGTTGCTTTGCAATCAGGCTTGCGCGTAGACGCCGCAAGTCAAGTGGAAATGTGGAAAGTGGAAAGCGGCGCGGAAATGGCGGGAAAATGTGGGCCGCCTTGGGCGGCAGACAACGCTGCACGCACTTTGCGCTTTGCACAACTTTCGCCATTTTTTGGGTGTCACCAAAAAAAAAAAAACGCCATGGGAAAATAGAGAAGGAAAATCGTAGGAAAATTCATAGCCCGATTTGAATGTGCAGCGATTGTTTCCGGGAAAGTGCCGGGAAAAATTCAATTTGGCTGCAGCTTAAGCTCGCTAAGTAAGCTCAAAAGTAACATGCAACCCCCTCGATAGACACTTTTCCAGCTAAAACTGCATGAAAGCCAATAAGTTCAATATTTTGCTTTTCCAATTTCCTCAATGAGAAACCTCTGGAAAACCAGGGGCGACGGAATAGGGACTTCGAACTTCGGTGAAAGTTTGTTTTTGGGCGTGCCGAAAAGTCGATGCAAAAGTTGAAAGTTCTTGCTGCGTTTGTTGCTTAGTTGAAGGTTTTGTCTTAAGTTTTCTGGCCAAAAGAGTTTCTGGTCACCGCCATGCATATACAATCTATATAAATCATGGACAGGCACTTGATAAGCAAGAAGCCCGACTTGCCCCATCATGCTGCCATAAATTGTGGCCTGCAACAATTGTTATTCTTGTGACCAAAGTTCATTGGTAAAAAGCATGATTTTCCAAGCAGCAATTCCCTTGGTTTTTTTCCCCGACGCATACTCATTTAGGAAACGTCTTTTTAACAAAGCATCAAGGGCATTACTCGCAACACCCACCACCCCCAAATGCAGTTCAATTTAGTTTTGTTCGTAGGTATTTCAACTTTTGTGCTGTGCAGAGCACTTTTTCTATTAAATAACATTTTAGACAATTGGCTGGGTTGCAAAAACCAAAGGGGAAGCGACTGCCGCTGGCAAGAAATTGCATTGATGCCGCTTAAGAAATTGTCCTGGCCACAACACAGCCAGGCGAAGGGTTTTCCTTTTTGCCACAGCTAACAAAGGGAAAAGAATTGGCCAATATACAAAGAAAACGGGCGAAGAGAAGACATGAAAAACCACACACACACAGAAATCGGAAACTTTCAAAGAGATGTAAAAACTATCAAGTAACGAACATTCAAGGGCCATTCTTATACACATTTAATGCTCCAAAAGAATGGCTTTTATCCTTAAACTTGAGAAGTTTGGAAGCGTTTTCATTGAAATGAAAATTAATTAAATAAAGTGTGGGGCAGTTTTGGAAATATCCTTACCCTCTCAACAAACTCGTATTAAGTCCTTTAAGGATGTAAATACCTTCTTAGCTGATATCTGATTTCCAATCAACATAAATATATTCATAAATTATATGTTTATTATGTTTAAGGCTGAGAAAATTCAATCATAATCCGGTTAATTCATTTTCACATCACCGGAAATAGCCACGCAAAAACCATAGCATATTTTTTGGGGCTCGACTTCGTCAGCCACCTTCGCTGCAATTAATGCATTCAACTTGATAGTGCCGTTAATCGGCTTATGCAATAATTGAGAAATAATTGAATTGACTCGATTGGCAAAAGCATTGTTCGGCCCAATGTCTATTGGCCTGGCCAATTTCGTCGCGTTAAGCCAATTGTCAATAGTTTCGCCCCCTTTACTCACCGCACCTCATTTTTTTTTGTGCTCGCTCGGTTTGTGTTAAATTTAATTAAACAGTCACACCATAAGCACATTCAATATCAACAATTAAAACGACACGCACAAAATCACATCGCCGTACGCAATGGTGTGTGTGCTACCATTATATTGTGATTAAATATTTTTAAAATACATCTGAAACTGTTTGTTGCTATTCAAATATGCACAACGAAAGCGTGGAGGGAAATATTTTCACAAGTTTTGTTTATTTAGTTAAATTCAATTAAATGCAATTTAATTAAACGGAACATTTTCCCAAGTTGATAATGGCCGCCAGGCTTTTTGCAAAAGAAACGACACATACACATGCACAGCAAACAAATGCCAACTAAGAATGTATTTTAAATATGGGTTACAACTGAAAACGATTTCTTATGCTAATAATAACCATCATGATTATTGGATTAATTATTAATAAAAAGCTAACTACTCTTTGACAACAACTGAAATTATTTTCCTAAATCAAAAATTCCAAAGGGATATTGGTTTATTTATTCACGGCTAAACAGACATTTCAATGGTCAATTCAATAGATTTTAATTAGCCAAAGACCATTAAATATGAAAAATTAATTATGAAAAAGAGCGGATTGTTCATAAAAAACGTATTTGGCTTTATGTTTGTACACCCCATTGAGCTTAAATTAAAATTGTTTCGTATTTTTACATAAACACTTGATTTAAGAATCAATCAAAAATATAAAAAAGTAGTTAGTAAATTCACAAAGCTCAGATTTGGATTTATTTACAAAATAAAAACATAAAAATAATAAGATTGGTATATGTAATTTAAGTACAATTTAACTAAATTAGCAACATTTATGATAACAAGCAAAATATACAAAATGATGTACAAAAGACGGTCTGGAATTACTTATTTCATTATGTGTAGTAAATTCCCTTGAGCTGCAATTACAGTGGCCACCCGCTCGTGTGTACCCCTGATTGTACTTGACATTACAGCACTTGTTTATCCAACCTGACTGCTAATGTCCCCGTGGATTGTCCAAATATTAGTGCACGAATATGTGTGTTTGTCTTCGGGGATGTCCTTGCGATTGCAATGGTAAATGATGCACTTTCATGCCTTACAGCTGTATGCCTTCTAGTATGTATTTGCAGGCCATTTATTCGCTTACATTATGTAATGAAAAGCTCTTCCATTTGACTTATGATGCGGGTGTGTGTGTGTGTCTGTGCGTTCATGCGGTGTTTTTGGATGAGTGGGTGGTTTGGGGTGTTATTTACATGCCAATGCCAAGGCCGCGCCCCTCAGCCCAATCCATGCAAATTGGTCTCGCTGATTGTGGCTATTGGCGCCATTCTGACAAGGTTTACTGTGGGTTGGGATCCTCTGCTTACCGGTAGACTTGGCACCTGCACCTGCACTTCATCCCCTCCAGCCGCCTGCTCCATTTGGGGTAACTGTCCGTTCTGGGCGGAGTTTAATTGAGATGATGGCTCCGAAGGCTCTGCCGGCGCCTCCGGCTCCTTGGAAGCTGAACAGGAAAAAATCAAAAAAAGAGTTTGTTAAAGGAAATTTTATACTTATTATATTCTCTTAGTTTTTGAATGGGGAATTTGGAGAGACTTATGTGTAGTTACCTTTTGGTGGGGCAGAAGCGTCGGTGGTGTCCTTTGCCAGCTGTTCAGGTGACTGAGCCTGTGACTCCTTCATTTCGCTGGCGGTTGTGTCCTTCGGAGGCTCCTCTTTCTCGCCGCTTTTTTCCGCTGCCTTCTGCACGGGCGCCTCATCCTCCTCCTCTTCCTCCTCTTCGATGCGCGAGGCGATGTCTCCATTTTTGGACAGCGCGGTGGGCGTGCCAGGCTGCGAGGGCGTGGCACTGCCGTTCTTCAAAATGCCCACCAATGGGGCACCGTTGCCAGGCTTTTTGTCCTCCTGCGGCAACTGGGTTTTGCACAACAAATAAACATAAAAAAAGTTATCAAAATAATAAATTATTTAAGAGATAGAGAGAACTTGAAATATATCATTCTGAAGTTCAATGATATAATAAAATTTTAAAACCTGAAGCTATGCCCATTTTTCCCAGTGTCCTTTAAGTAATTCAATGCATTACTGTCGGCTGAAGCCATTACTTACCGCCTTGTAGGTATATGGAGGCAGGCCATTCCCCGAACCCGCCGTGACGCCACCCAAGAGGCCGGCCTTAACACCTGGCGACTCGTGCATCTTGGTTGCCTGCTCCTTCGACCAGATGATGTCCTCGTCCGTCTCGCGTTCGATGCGCTTCTTGTAGGCCAAGTGGCTGCGATACACCTCCAGCAGGCAGCAAATCACGATGATGACGAAGACACTGGTCAGCGTGAGGAAGACGACCTGCGTGGAGTCCTCCTGCTTGTTCTCATCGTACACGAATCTCGGTATGTAGGGAACGCGGGCTGGCGGCTCCTCCACCCATGGCTCGGGAATCTGCGGTGCACAAGTGTACAGGTAGAGGGCATTCATTAGCACAATTTGTCGCCTGGTTGCATCGGATAATCCGATTCTTGGACCGCCTAACAGGCAGCCGCTCACTGCACTGACAGAAAAGGAGATCAAGTTCGTGGCATTTGTAAAATATTCCATGACCACCAACTTGCATTTGCTGTTGTCATAAATTTGTTATTATATATACATATATATATTAAGTAAAAAATCCCATAAATTAGGGCTTGCTGCAGTGGTTTCTTTAAATCCTTTTAATGTAATAATATTTTTTGTAATATTTCTCTCAGTGTCTACTTACCATGCTGACATTAACCATGGGCTCCTGGGTGGGCTGCTCGCTCACATCGAATTTGGCGTTGCACTGGGCGCTCCGGACGCCCTGCGGATTGATGACCGTTATGTTGTCGGCACCGGACTTTGTGAATAGCATGTACTCCTCGAGTGGCTTCATAACATGCCCGTTCACCTGTATATAGATGTCTGCCGGTGGGGGCGGTTGGTTTACCCAATTTGCGGTGGAGCGACGGAGGGGCAGGGGGTATCGAAATTTTCATTAGTATTGGTCATTAATTCAAATTGAAATGCAAATGTGTGTGGATGGCGAGTGAGTGGAAATTGGAATTACGTTTGCCTTCTTGGCTCCGTGGGATGGACTGGGCTGGGCTGGGCTCGACTGACTTTGGTCCTGTTTCAAGGACCCATGGCAAGTCGTTCGTGCGTGTTTTATGCCCGTCCCGAAATTAGCAATAACATTTTTAATGCCCATCGGCAAAGTCCCAAAACGCGGGTGTTTATCGTGGGGAGTGGCCATCTATATTGGCAATTTAATGGTATTCCCAGTAGGCTTTGATTATAATTAAGTTTAGTTTTTGATTAGTCCAAATCGTATAACTTTCTTACTTATGTTTAATAATAAGACTTAACTAAAGGCGCTTGCAAAACTTTGAAATCATTAAGTAAAGTGCTTAGAAGTTTGCAATGACTAAACCTGGTAAATGGGATTATCTTCATATTTTAATATGAAATAGCTATTGATTTTTACTCTCTGTTCCTTGAACTTAATGTCCCCTGTTTATGACCAAAACTATCACACTAAACATCGATGCCTCTTTAATGAAATGATCAAGGACGT
Source organism: Drosophila simulans (assembly GCF_016746395.2). Taxonomy (NCBI): domain Eukaryota; kingdom Metazoa; phylum Arthropoda; class Insecta; order Diptera; family Drosophilidae; genus Drosophila; species Drosophila simulans. Next base: position 4,579,226 of record NC_052522.2, read on the forward strand.
TTTACGGCCGCCCACATGTCGTGTGGGCGTGGCTGGCTGAGCAGCTGCTTTGTGGGCGATGGAGGGGCGGGGATTTGGGTAGCTCGGGTGAATTTTTAATCAAAGTGTTGGTCACTGTGCTGCGGTTTTTGGAGTGGCAGCAAAGCAGCAATTTAAATATGAGCCACTGTAAATCTTGAGAGCAAAAACTGACAGAATTTATGGCAACGACGCCACGGCCACGGAAATGACTTTTTATGGCAGCGAATAAATTTAATTTTTTGGTCAACAATGTGAAGCAGCCCCCCTCGGCGAACACAAACTCCCCTCGCCAACCCAATTTCAAGAGCTCAGCTCAGTGGGTTCATAAAGTGCAGCAGTTAAGCAGAGGGAGCACTGTAATAATAATTATTATAAGCAGCAAATTATTAATATATTTGGAATATTATACTATAATGTTAAACCCTACTTTTAGACACCTTCATGATACAAAGCCACTTGAAGTTTCAGTGACCCTTTTGGAAATGAGTTTCTATCATACGAAATTCTTTCGGTGTACTTTATTTCGATTTTTTTCTTAGCAAAGGGAGTGAAGGGGAATGTCACTTGATGAGACCGAAAAGAAATTAATGGCAGACGGGTATGAAATTTACGACACTCACTCGACAGGCAACCGCTGTAGCTTTTAAAGACGGCGAACCGCGAGTCCGTGCTGTTGATGCCGCCGATCTGGACGCGATTCGAGCCAGCATCGCCACCGGTGGTAAGGACACGTGCGGCGAACTCGCTCAGCGGCACCTGCTCGCGATCAATGTAGAGCTGCGATTGGGTGCCATTCCTGACGTAATACACCGAATGCCTGGCGCTGTTCAGGAAATTCCGATCGATCCGGGCGCCCACTGTTTGCCCATTATCTCGGTCCTCCTCCAGCTGCAGGTACCCGTCGGAGGTGATGGCCAATAGAAGGTAGTAGCTGCGCTCAGCCTCCGTTTGCATCAGCAGCATTATCCGATTGGCCCGCCTCAGGTCGAAGGACGAAAAGGCCAGTTGCAGGCGCACATAGTCAACGCGACCCGTACCAGGCAGTTCAAATTTGCGCTGCAACGTCGATTCGCCACTGAAATCTGCTCCTTTCTCCTCCGAACAGAATTCACCCAGGAAACTCGTGTGCTCGCAATCGCATGTCGAGAGTTGCTCCGCAAAGTGCTCCTGGCAGGTGCCACCATTTTTGCACGGCTCTGCATCGCACTTGATCTGGCAATTGGGCAGCACACCTTCCTGGGCTGCAATCATAAAGAATATAATCCAAAACATAGCATAAGTAAGGAGCTAAGGAAATATCTAGAAAATAACCTAACATCGTGATTTATATTAATCATAGCCGAGGTTTTCCATCCTAATCTCGTTTAATCAACTGCTGCATTTCCCGGCGAACCCATTCATTTACCAATAACGAAACTTCATTGAAAGGAAGGCGATTCCAACTCAACGTGTTTACATTGACTGCGTCTGTGTTTAATAGCATCAAAGTCAGGTTGCAATTTCCGCGCAACGTGGCCGCATAAATCATACGCCATGTGGGCCTGCATCTTATCGCATTCGCATTAATCTTGGCGCGGCCCCAAAGTGGCCTGTTCTGTTGGCCATCTCTCTACATTTTCGCCACCGAGTCCCCAGCACTTAACGGAAATTGCATGCATATTAAGTTAGCCAGGCAGCAACCACAGATGCAACCACAACCGCAGACGACGCAGAATGGAGTCGATTTGGTGGCCTATGAATTAGAATCCGAGCAGCAGGAGCCGGAGCAGGAGCAGGAGCAGGACTATCACGATTCAGAGGAACCAAACTCTATACCCGAAATGGCATTGGGGCCAAACGAAAATTGCACTCAGTGAAAATTGATTTATACTGCCTACTTACTGGGCGCTATATTCCTTTCATTGATATCCGCCAAGTCGATCAACTGCGCTCCGATTTTCAGGCCCCGCACACACCCGATGTAGCCTTCCAGGGCCGGTGCATCCACATTGGGGCGCAGCAAATTCGCCGGATCATAGCCGCCCACGTGGAACTGGAAGTACTCGGTGGGCGGGGCAGGCGGGCGGTGGGGTGACAGGACCTCTGCAAATAAACAAAATCAAATGAGAAGGGTGGTTATAGCTATGGGCTATGGGTGGTTTCGGGGTTGGAATACACTTATGAGGAAGTGCAACATGTGCAAGATTCAAATAATATTACAAATAATGAATATCCTAATTAACTTTAAATGCTAAGCTAAAGATATATATTCTTATCATTTTTGAGCGATTGTATAATGATAATGTTATAATATATGAAAATATATTTTCTAAAATGCAAATATACGTAACTAAGCTATTTCTTAGTAAAGTTGGCGCCATATTTTTTTTCTATTTATAAGACTTATTGTTTTCAGTGCACTTGTTGGTTCAGATTGCTTTATGTTGGCGCGCATTTCTGTTTGTGTGTGTGCGGAAATGAGCCTTCATTGCCGTGGCATTTCGGGTTTTAGCCGGTCTGCCGGACGCAGAGCCGGTTTCGAACCCGGTCCGACCAAGCCCGACCGTTTGAGGTTTAGGCCCATCAATTTCGAGTTTAAGTTTGTCTAATTGAAATGTTTGCCGGCCAACAGAGCTCGCCAAACTAAACTGAATAGAGCGATCCGATGGCCGAATGCCACTATCTGTGCTCAGTGCAGTCCGACTGGTTAACGCATTTAATTACAAAAGTACTCATGTGTTATACCCTGCAAAGTATTGACGAAATCGTAATCGCATTTGGCCTCAAAATGCATTTTGAAGCGCCATGCCTCGACCATATTTCGGGAAAACGAAGAGTAATTATGATTGATTTTGCTGGCAAATCGCTGGCATTGAGTTACGGACGATTTGATTGATTTTATCCTTTTGCCAATTGCCGAGTTGAGCTCCATGCACCGAACTTTTCCATTAAATTCAATTTCAAGGTGAGTTATGAGCGGCTTTTGAAGTGCAGTGCCAGGGAAATATTGTTGCCAAAATGCTTGCAATTCGTGTAATTGAAGGGCGGTTGAGTGGAAGGGCTTTTGAAAATGGTACCTCTATTTTAATGATGTGTCTACTTCGTGTGTTTCAATACAAAGCAATATATATAGTTTTCATATATAGCATAACTGACTAAAAATACCCTGAGACTATTAATAATAACATCATGTTATACTTGCAAATGTAGATCAATTGGAAATTCCTGTATTGAATGTCAGAAATAGTAAACAAGCTAACATGCAAATAGCGATTTGTTTAAAATTTGTATTTGTCAAAAAATTTGCATATGCAGACAGGATTATAAAAAATCCGTTCAGATCATAATCAACTCTATATGCATTTCCCTCGTTTAACAACAATTTCCGCACACTATCTACCATTGAAATGCCGTTCAATTTACATATTGAGTGAGCAAAAGCGAAATAAAAACTTTGAACGCTTTCAAATATCAACAAACTACAAAGCAACTCGTTGTTTTTATGCCATAGAGAAAAACTTTATCCATTCCGCATGGCGTTTATTTTTTCCAACAGTTTTCTACCGAGTTTAACGTCCACTTTCAAACACACACTGTTCGCCGAATAAAGCGAAAAAATAAAGGAACCCCTGAAAAGCTGAGGAGAAAAAATTCAAGTGCACATAATTTGGCCATCACACAGTGCACAGATTTTGTGAGGGGGTACATTTTTGGCATTTTTGCAGCTCAACTTGCTAAACTATTTGAAAATTTTGGTGCAACGCTCTTCGCCCCTTTCGACCAAAACCAAAATAAATAATTTTATATAGAAAAACAAGAGGAGTGCCGCCTGGCAACCATGCCCCATATTATAACGCCACAAGAAGGCAAAGAAGGGTGGTGAATAAATTTCGGCTTTGTTGGTTCAATAATCTGGAACGTTGGCAACATGGCCGTTGTTTGGGACATGAGTCAATGGACGCAGGCGTGGCGGATCGACAGTCTGCAGCCGACGGTCCGCTCGAGCGGTACAAGAACCACCACGAGCGGTACAATCATGTACGGTCGCACGGCGGGCGGTGCAAATCAGTCCGTGACGAATGGCAACTCAAATAGTGGCGCAAATAGCGGCGGTGGTGCTAGCGGTGGTGCCCAGGGACACGATAAACTGAAAATTGGCTTCTGCACGGACCTGGACAAATCGGTTTTGGTCAACAATTTCGAGAAACGTGGCTGGCATCAGGTGAATGGCGATGATGATTGGCATTTCTATTGGGCCGGGGTGCAAACCTGCCGGAATATATTCAGTGTGGATAGTGGTTATAGGATGCACGATAACCAGATGATCAATCATTTTCCCAATCACTATGAGTTGTCACGCAAGGATTTACTGGTCAAGAACATCAAGCGTTATCGCAAGGACCTCGAGAGGGATGGCAATCCTTTGGCGGAGAAAACGGAATCCAATAACTCCAGTGGCACCAGATATCTATATCTGGACTTTGTGCCCACAACTTTTGTCCTGCCAGCCGATTATAATATGTTCGTGGAGGAGTATCGCAAGTTTCCGCTGAGCACGTGGATTATGAAACCCTGTGGAAAATCCCAAGGAGCGGGTATATTCCTTATAAACAAACTATCCAAACTCAAGAAGTGGTCAAGAGAGGCCAAGGGTCCTTTTCACCCACAAATAGCCAAGGAATCGTATGTGATATCCAGATACATAGACAATCCACTACTGATTGGTGGTAAAAAATTTGATCTTCGTCTGTATGTTCTAGTCGCTTCGTTCAGACCCCTGAAGGCTTATCTTTTTAAACAAGGATTCTGCCGTTTTTGTACCGTAAAATACGATACAAGTGTCACGGAACTGGATAATATGTACGTCCATCTGACCAATGTGAGTGTGCAGAAACATGGTGGCGAATACAATACCCTACATGGTGGCAAGTGGTCTGTGCAAAATCTGGCCCTCTATCTGGAAGGAACTCGGGGAAAAGAGGTTACGGATCGCTTGTTTGGAGCCATATCCTGGCTTATAGTGCACTCCTTGAGAGCTGTGGCTCCTGTGATGGCCAGTGATAGGCATTGTTTTGAGTGTTATGGCTACGACATCATCATAGACAATGCCTTGAAACCTTGGCTTGTGGAGGTGAATGCTTCACCGTCACTCACTTCAACTACAGTAAACGACAGGATTCTAAAATACAAACTGATTGACAACATACTGTCCGTGGTTCTACCCCCTGATGGTGTGCCCGATGTGCGTTGGAACAAGGTGCCCAGTGCCGATGCTTTGGGCAACTTTGAGCTTCTCATCGATGAGGAGTTGGCCGCCCAGGATGAACAGCACCAGAACAGCAGCAGCAACACCCATAGTAAAACATCCAAGATGGGCAGCCGTTGGAAGTGACGAAAGTAGATTTGGGGAGGGTTGGGTTATTCGAAGCTATATATTAACTGGTTTTGGGAAGTGCTAAGAAAAATGTATGAAAATAAACGAATAGCAGTTGGACTCAATAGTTGTTCTTTGTGAACTCTTAAATTACATTATACAAAAAGAGGAAAAGTAAAATAAATACCATTGTGAATTATAATATATTTTTAGTAGACTTACCTTTTTCCGGATTACTCCAAGGCTTGTTGGCATACTCATCAAGGAGCAGAGTTCCTCTATCGATGCTCACACTGCGCTCGTTCACATGCATCCTAGTTTCCTGCTCTCCTCGCACGATGGCCACTTGAATGCTTTTTAAAGACGCCATTAAGGTGTCATCTAGCAGCGTAAGATTCACAATTTCATCGCCGTAATTGTATAGGAAAACAATCTCTCGGTTCAGACTAATGTACAGGTGCACAAAGTTATTATAATGATCGTTGGCATAAAGCACCAGGGCATTCGTGTCGTATGTTCGTAGATTGATCAGTAGATCTTGGTTAAGGATTCCCTTCAGGACATCCCGTTCGCCATTTATCCCGTGCATTAGGATAACAGGTGTGGCACCCACACTCAGATAATTTCGCATCAGGAAGGATTCCCGGTTGATGAAGGTAAGAGCCTTTTCGTTGATGTCTGCAAAGAAAGGAAATTCGATTTATGAACAAAAATAAAATAAGCACTTTAAATCAAGTTTAAGCAGTTAATATACTTTAGTTACATAGGATACCAATATTTCAATGGAGGGACTACATATATTCACTCACTTGTCTCGCAGAATTCGCCGATATGTGCCCAGGGATTGTTGCAGACGCACTTAAAGCTGCTCCAGAGCTCCTTGCACTGGGCGCCATTGCGACAGGGCGATGGGACGCAGGATGGCTTGCAGTCCTTGATAATCTCCGACAGATGCACCGACATGTAGCTGTAGATGTCGAGAATCTCGCCGTTGACCACCAGACCACGGAAGCAGCCAATAAGGCCGGCCTTAACTGACAGCTTCTTCAGCAGGTCGCTGTAAGGAAACGAGTGAAAAAGTCAGCTGGGGGATTATTTTATATTATGACTTGTCGTAACTATTCAATAACTTGGCCACTTTGACATAAGCCACACCAGCTGCAGTGCACCCACCCCCCCAAGGCGAACATTAAACATTATCGGAGATCACGTTCTGCGTCCTGGATTCTGCATCCTTGATTCCATATTCTTTCCACCGACTTCACTAGCTTTATGCAAATAAATTGTGACCCGCTCAATCGTATGCGACGCGTTTGAGTTTTTAAACTTGCCCAGATGAAAATCGAAGCGACACCCTCTATAAAAAGTCGACGGACAGCTGTGGCGAAAGTTTGCCGAGCTCAGCTTGCTACTTTCTTTTTATCTTCGAAAGGGGTATATAATTTTATGATAGAGATTCGCTAGTCAGCGAAACGAGAGCATATATGTATATCTACGTTGCATTTAAGAGTTTAGTTTAAATGAAAATAAAGAAGTGTTTTCGAAATATACATTTAAATACCCATAAATGTTACGTAAAATGGGAAAGTATTTTGAATAGTTTCTGAAAAGCATGAATACAGCTGATACAAAGTTTTAAAATTTAAAGTTACCAAAGAGCAACTCAAGTTCTTAGCAGCTAACTTTAACCGCTTTCTTTTTGTTGCATTTTCTTCACAGCGATTCCCTCTTTATTTTTCGCATTTTTCGCAAGTTTTTCTCCTGCACTTTTGGCTTCTGTTTCGCCCTTTTTCCGTGCTGGCCATGGCCAACAATGAATTGGCCAATAAAATCTCAAGTGTAAGCTTTTGAAAATTAAAGTGGCGGAAATGTCTTGTTTATACGCGTACAGCGGCAAAAGAAAGTTGCTCAAATGTCTTTCTAAATTATGTAAATTTCATTACGAGACATTCCACCCACACGCTCCTTGCGTTTCCCTGATCCACTGCGGCACCACCAGACGGCAAAGGGATCCATCCCAAGTTGCCAAGTGTTGTCAGGAAGTGAAATTAAAATTCTTCTTCCTCAAAAAAAAAAAAAGTATCTCAACTCGATTTTTGGGGGTTTGCCGTGCGACTTCCTTGAATTTATTACAATTTCTTTTCACTTTCTTTCCGCTTTTCCTTTTGTAATTGTTTGGCAAGCGTTGCGTAATCGGTACTTAAGCGTTTAACTTGTCGCAGTCCATCAACCGAATTGGCCATAATCGGCCAGTGAGTAGGTCCAAATTTGGCATTTGCATTTACCGAGTGCACTTTACCCACATTTAGCTTGGCGGTGGTGATGTCCTTGCCACAAGCGAGCGAGCTATTAAGTCATTAGTTTTTGCAACGTGTGCTGCATTTCTTTTTTGCGAGCACGTCACAAATGCATTTTTAATTTTTTTATACGTCAACAGCCAGAGACACGCACGCTTGCTTACATATAAAAATGCACTGAGAATAATTGGGAACGAATAAATTCTTGGCCTATCGAACATATATCTTTAGTTCACTTCTTAGCTGACTGACTCAATATCGAAGGGTTTGTTTCGTCAATGAGTGAGTTGTATATTTTTCTCACAGTGTGTCAACTTTGTAATGGGGACGCGTGGGAGGACACGCGTGACACACGCGTATGCAAAATGAAATTTAGCGCTTTGCCTTGCAAATGATGTGCCGCCGGCTGCTCCTGGCCTGGATGACACTTGGCTAAAAGGATTTGTACGGCGGCTGGCCGAAACGGGCTGTGTAAAGGGGAGAAAATAAAAAACCGAAATTCCGCGGAAATTAACGGCAATAAAACGCAAAAGGAAAGAAGTTTTTCGGCCAGGAGGAGCTGCAGCAGGCGGAGCAACCGGAGGAGCAGGCGATGTGCATATCCTGGCGACATGCAGGCGACGGAAATCCTATTAACGTTGCAAACGCGCAAAGTGCGAAGCAATTAAGAATTTATTTAACGCCGTCACAAGCAATTAAGCACTTTTCATTCATTCATGGCCGGCGCGACAGCAACACATTTTACCACCCAGCTCTATATATACATATATCTCCACTATCTCCGACCCGATTTCATATACCCCAGGACACGCCATTGACGTCGTCCTGTTTCCTGCTGCTCTGGAAATAATTCGCATATTTGGCACGCCAGTCGCCCGTGTTTTTCCCATCGGCATGTGGTGGCCCCCGTTCATGTGGCGCTCTGGTAATCGATGGTCATGCAAATGATGAGACGGACATCCGAGTGGCCGCTGTTTCCAGGACGAACGGCAGGACGAGCGGCAGGACGAGCAGCAGCTGGTGCTTCCTAAACAACACAACACATCGATTGGAGGATCGCGGTCGACCCGCATGCAAAAACCGATTACAACAATCATTAGCAGCATCGGTCGTTGTAATTTTTGCCTTTCGCCCCAACACAATCCCAAACTTTGCATAAATTTCCATGCATCCTTCGCGGCATTTAAGCTGTGTGGAAAGCACTGCTTAACCCATTAACTGAATGGTGCTAAAGTTGCCCAAAGTGTTTGCAGCATATTTCGAAAAGTTTTTCCATTGATTAGGGGCGAACACAACTTTGAAAAAAACGGGACAAAAAAGCTTCGGTTCGATGAAAGTGACTTTAAACCGGATGGTGTCAGTAGGAAAAAAGTGGCGATTATCGAGCTAGGAAACTAGTGACGACCGCAATTCAGCATACCAATGCTTTGATATTTGTTTCGTGACGAAACATGATTAAACATTCGGCACAAATATATGATTTAGGGGCTGTACCAAGAATCTCGTGCAAGTAATTGCATTGCCAAAGTTAAACTTTGTGTGCTTTCTGTTTGTTTACCCAATGGAACAACTAGTGAAAATGACCCACGTGGCGTGGAGTAAAATTATAAGCTACCCCGAAGTTCTTAATGGGTTAACACCCCACAACTTCGGATTCGTCTCACTTAAGTCTCGCCATGTCTCTATCAATATGATGATTAACTCTTTTTATTTATGAGCCACAGCCGCTGATTCCGCTTATTGGCTTACGTGCAACCTTGCACTCCACATGCGCCTCGTTTCGTCAGGATGCTCGCAGGATGCCTCGACGTTGAGGGTAAAGTGCATCAATATTGCATTTTCCATATTACTCGTATGTTTTACAGAGCTTTCTTTTCCGTAATAAATAAATTGAATGAATCGGCTCAGTGAAAGCGGATCTGAAAGTGGGGTATGCACTTTAACGTTAATTACTCAGCGTGTTTACCGCTCATCGAAATTTTATGAGTGGCTGGGGTGTTCAGAACTTTTCGGGGTTAAGTGCCAATGAGCACAGATTTTCCTGGCCACACACATATATGTATGTATTTTATATATACAATTCAATTTGATTTTTATACATTTCCAATAATTAAAAAAAAACTGGCTGCACATGTGGGCGTACTCAAAGACCCCTCGAAAGCTTTTTACCATCGCTATCTCCAGCTATCTCTCATGAGCTCCAACATCCACATCCGGTGGTCCTTGCTCCATGGCAACACGGAAAAAACTTTATAAATTATGCCAATCAAGAATAAGCGCGTTTTAAGTGCGCTAACTTCCGCGGGGGGATGGACTGGAAGAAAAATTGCGGAAAAGCCACCTTCCATACATATACACATCGCTCCCTTTTGACGCCGTGGCTTGATTATTGATAATGACTTTGGAATGAATTTTCAGCGAAAAGTTAATTTAATTATGGCAATTCTTTGCGAACCCCGAAGGATTGTGTTTCCAGAAATGTGAAAGTGAAACAGGCAAGCGGTTTATGCATACAAATTGCTCGTTTGATCAAGTTGTTCAAGCCAAAGGCCATTAAAGTGTATTCAAAGTAAATTTGGCAGCTAAAAAAGTGGAATTACAATGTGGAATAGTGTTTTCATGGCATTTTAAACGAGGAAGATTTTTCATGCTTTCAAAACTTTGTAATCAAAAGCTGAAAAAGTTAATAAATGTGTAATCTGCAACACTAAAATCCAAGAATATCAAGCAATGAGTCTAGCAACTAAAATATTCCTTTTTTTTAGCCGAACAAACTGGAAGAGTCTAATTTGTAAGCTCTTTAAATGAATAAATTACACATTGCAATAAAATAAATTTAATTTTAAAACAAGAAACCAGCTAAAAGCTAATAATTAAGAAGCCCAGTGAATTGAAGTGGAGCACGCAAATTAAGATTTTTACGCCCCCAAGATATCGGTTTTCCCATTGAGCGTAGCAAACGACTTTCATCAATCCAATCTGTAATTAACTCATAAGTGGGATGCTCCAATTATCAATTGAAGTGTGTCGGTCGCCCAGCCGTGGCATTTGCCACCCGCAGGGCACAAAATCGACGGATTCCTTTGGGTGCATTTCGACGGACGGACACGGACGCGATTGTCACTGTTAGTCCTGCTTGGCAGTTAGTCGCGCGTTTATAATTAAAACGTAATTGCCGCAATAAATTGCACAAACCGCAACAGCCAGCAGGAGCAGGAGCTGGAGCAGAAACAGCATTTTCCCGCTGCCAGGAGCAGCATTTTGCTGTCCAGGAGTGGCAGAAATAGAGCTTTTGCCCGCCGATTCCCATTACATGTGCCACCAATGCAGGCAGCCATAAAAAGAAATGTCTGATTACACTGGGTAGCAACCCAAAGATTGGTTGAGAAACCTTAAAATTAAGGTTTTAAAGATGTGCATACACTGCGTATACGTAATACGTTATTAAAAGAGCAGGGAAAACTATCAAACTAATTTTTAGAAAATATAATTTTTCGTTATAAAGATATTATTAATTGGCGCTGCCCAGTGTTAAATGCAACACGACGCCCTGGGAGATACTCACAATGTGGCGCCACCGATGTACATGCTGCCCTCGAACGGGCCGAACTCCTCCTCGGGCAGCAAATCGAGCATCTGGTAATCGGTGTTTATCATGAAGCGCACATGATACTGGTTGTAGTCGATCCATATTTTATGCCACTCGCCGCCGTTCAGCCGGCGGTGCGAGTTAATGACCAGCTCGCGGGTGGTGCCCGTGCTCAGGGTGAAGGTGAACGTGAGCTGGTCATCGCCGGTCAGCGCCACCATGAACGATGGATAGTGCGGCCGGATGGGTGGCTGGAACAGCAGGATGGCCTTCTCGCCGGTGGTGCGGAACGAGAAGGCGATGTCGCCCTTCCTCCAGCCGGGCACCTCGATGTACGACTGCGATGTGGTGAAGGTGACCACGTACTTTTGCGTATCTACGGGCAATCGGGAGGGGAGTCATTAACTAGTGGCTAATGGGAGATGCAGTAAATAGCTATATCGAGTTCAGAGTACAGAAAAAAGTTTCCTACACATCATGGAATAGGATTTATACGTTTAAACATAAATTAATGAATATATTTATCCTTACTAATTTAATCTTTTAGTCCAACATTCACTCACTTGTTTCAACACACTCCAGGGGACCCAGAGTGATGCGACCCTGGGCCTCGTCATCCATATCCTTCTGCTGCAGGAAGTACATGTTGGTAATGCCCAGGCTCTGGGGATCCTGGTAGTAGCCCTCATCCGAATTCCATTTGTTCTCCTTCACATCGCAGTTGCATGATTGATTCGGATCCACGCACGTCTTGTTAACGGAGCACGGGCAGGCGCCTCTGCAGAAGAGTTGGTTTCGTTTTTGGGTTTGGATTTTATTGTTTTTTTTGGGGCGGAAAAGTTCGGAAAAAAGGTGAAAGGTATTAGAAAAAGTTCGCATACATTTGCATACATTTGGTTCGCAGATCTGCCGGCAGTTTGACGAGCCCGTTGAGTGACCGACTGGGCCACATCCGCACCGCAACTACGTTTTTTGGCTTTTCAGTGCGCCATTTATGCTGAAATATTCGTTGGGTATCAACCAATTTGAGGATGTATCAGTGACAAGGCAATTAGGGAACTATCAATTTCAATTACCAAGGGGGTTAAAAGGCAGTTTATTTAACGGAAAGTAAATTTTTTGTAAAGTTTATTGTTTTGGAACATCTTTCTGACTTTCTAGTTTCAAGCATTGAATAGGCTCTAAAGAGTATCGTGTGAATTGAAAACTCCTTTCCTTTGCTAAGTGGCACTCCTTTTCCGGCTTATGTTTGCACTGGCTGCGGTTGGGGCCTGCATGTGCCGCTTCCGTTTCCGCATCCGTGTTGCAAGATCCGCAACGAAGCCACCGCAGCGGCACACAGTGCCACACAAGCCAACAAACAAACGATGCTGTCAAATTTTGAATGAGTAAAGACCAAACTACGAGCCAATGATGGATGGCCGAATGGTCTGGGCCAACACATGCACACATCCGGAGACTTCAGCTAGAAGTTAACCCATTTTTTCTTGACCCAGACTGTGTGTTTCGTTCTGCATTTTTCGGTCGTAGCCAACCAGAACGCCATTCATTCATGGAGGCAAACAAACAAACAAGTGCCAGGAAAAAATGAAAACGAAACCAAAGTCGGAGCTGTTAAGGTTTTCGAATTGATTTACTGAAAGCGGAAATTAGTGACGCAGGCCGAAAGCAGCAAAACAAAAAAAAGTGGCAGCAACAAGCGACTGGAAATTGCTGCCCCCAGATGTTGCGTTCTTTGCTGCGCATGATGTATTGTGAAAAGGGTTTAAAAACAACCCGAAATGTTCCTATAGGGCGGACCTTAACCAAAACTGAAGTCATAAGGACGAGGTTTTGCAAAGAAATTAGGCGTAAAGACTAAATTTGTGTGCGCAAAGCCATTCATTTTAAAAAGGTCTACCATGGCAGGAAAAATTACACGGGCAAACTTTTAGAGAGCAAAAAATGAACGAACATATGAATGAGTAAACTGATCAATAGACTAAGGAGTATCAGCTATATAATAATTTTAAAATATATTTTAGATGTTTAGATATACTTTGATCTTTGTTGTAGTTGTGAGTGCTTTTAGTTCTATATTTATGCATTACTTTTGTATCCAAAAATGTTCAAATGATTATACCCTTCTGTGAAATATAAAAGTAAGTGTAATAACGAAAGAGTTGTTCGACAATATGGTGGCTGAGCACACAAAAAATGTGGATGGAACAGAAGGACCGGGAAGAGATATGCCAGGACTTAGTCATAAACCTTATTAGCGCTGGGGCGGAAACATATTTGCCTGACATAAATACCAAACTCTGGCCCTTTGTTTTGCACTTTTGCAATTTTGCCGCATTTTATGCCCATATGCCGGCTATTCCCCTCGGTTCGTTTGGCTTTTTTAAGGGTTTCGTTACCAGTTTACCTTGGATAAATAGCATTTGGTAGCCGGTTATGCTGCCCAAGCTTTCGGCACCATAAAATTGTATGCTCCAATGCATGGCAACAAATGCGGCAGATATAACTTTGGCCCAGAGGCCGATGAGGGTCTAAAAAGAAGGCAAATTTCAAGAGCTAAGCAAACACTAGATCTTGGTCAGTTCAGTGGGCCGAAGTCCATGACAAATTAAACAGGACAGATGGCACCGAAGTGAAACCATACACACACAAAACTGGCGATTGTATAGCACTACACATATCGATGCCTTTGGAAAGTGAAGTGAAGTTGCAGCCAGTTTTCCCTGGAAAATAGAATACAGCATCTGTGCGTGATGGGTAAGTAAGTATGTCAGTTAGCATTAGGCGAAGGTTCCTGCCTGGCATTTATATTATGCATGTGCGAGCAATTAATTTAAGTTTCGTTTACCATTGAAACGCCGACACAAAGGGCAAGCATTTATCCCTCCCCCCAAAATTTTGGATTTATATTGTTGGATTACCGCACGTACTATATTGTCCACTGGAGCAGAACGCACACATAATTGCACGGGGAATCGGAGGAGCTGGGTGGCATGGGTTGGTATACGGTGATAATCCTTGGTGCAACAACAAGTTAAGCAAATAGACTGCAACATTAATTGTGTGGCGAGCGGTGGACCAAAATTATCCACAAGCTTGTGCGTAGTCTTAGTTCCGAGTAGTGGGATGTGGAATAAGGGATTTTAAAACATACACAACTTGACTTTAGATTATATGTACAATCCCTTAAACGGAAAAAGGACAAAAGCCATCTCTTCGGTGCCTAAGAAATGCAGTAAAATCAAAAAATGATCCACTATAATTAATCTATCTATCATAATTAAGATTTCAAAGCCATACCATGAACAACTTTTTAGAATATTTGAAAATATTCAACTGCAATAATGTAAATTTGTTTATATTTTCCCAGTCTATTATCCACAGTGCCAAAGGACCTGTGCCGGCATCCAATTTTGTCTTGTTTGCGGTGACGTGGCCCAGCACGTAAATCACAAATACCCAGCTCCAGGACTGGGTGTGTTACCAGCTCTTACCTCTTGACATTGCCCAGGAAGTCGACGGTGAGATTCTTGGCCGAGGATGTGAACCAGGTGGCCGAGTGCAGTTCCAACTGAGCCCGGTAGCAGTCGTACTTGATGTACTGAGTGCAGTACAGTGAATGTGAGATAAGTTCCTGCAGCATGTGGGGTGAAAATTCCCTATATCTGATGTTGAAGCTGAAGTCCGATTCCCTGGCGGATCGCACATCCACTTGGCTGGGCAGATTGTGCTCCACAATCGTTTTGGTGGCATTCTCAAGGCTCTGGAAATCGCACTTGACATGGGCAGGTGGAAAAACACCATTGCCATCGATATCGATGAGATAGACATCCGATTTGGTGAAACCCAAGAGTGCCAGCTCCTCACAGGTCTTTCTGTACTTGGTAAAGTGACAATTTTTGCCTATATAACCCGTGTGTTTGCAATCACAGGTGACTCGATCGTCCTTTACAAAGCATTTGCCACCATGCTCACAGGTATTGGGTCTTTTGCACGGATCTATGTAGTTGCAGTTGTCCAGGGCGACCTTTTAGAATAATAGTTATTGGTAAAGCATAGTGATTTATATTTTTAAAAGCTATAGTACCTCTCCCACAACTCGTTCAGTTTTGACAACATGTCGCGGCTCGATCAAATGTCCATTGATTTCTATATCCCGTATACAGCCCACCAAGCCCATGGCTGCCGACTTTAAGCTGCTGCCAATGATCAGTTTGTCCCCGATGTTAAAGGTTAAGCCGTACATCTGGCTGAGAGTGTGCCGATAGTCCACCGTGAACCGAATCTCGCCCAGCTTATAGTCCAGCTCCACGCTGTGCCAGGAGGTGGCCCTATTGATTTTAATGGTGGTCGAGTGGGTTACATTGTTGTTGACATCGGGTACCAGATCGAAACTTAGTTTGTCCGACGTCAGACGTATCTAATGGATGGGCGGCGATTTTGCAATTTCCGTTTGTCGCGCATTTCCGGTGGAGTTCCAATGGCGGCGTTTTAGTTAGTTTTTTTTTTTTTTTTGTAGCAGAGTGGAGCCATTGTTGCCGCCGACGGAAGTTGCACGTAGAGACGAACAAAACGCGAAGCCGCGCATTAGCGTGTTGCCAAATATTAGTTTTTGTCATCGACAGCGGCGCATGTAAAGAGGGAGAGAAAAATACAAAATTCTGTTAGCATTAGGAGATTTGAATGTGTGTACGTGGAAATAAATCAAAATTGCGAAAATGCCTGAAATGCTGGACTGCACAACCACATTGAAATACCCGCTTTTGCCATGGCACACACATTTCAATTTAAATGCCTTTGTGCATTAGCTTCGCTTAAATCATATTACGCATACGCCACGTGGCCACGTTGAGTTTGCCATTTGCCGAATCAATCGCACAGTTTCGATGGGGCGGGGTTCCAAGGGGAGAGTAGTTGTTGAAATTGCAGCCCATTAATTTGCAGCAATGGAATGGGGATTTTGCAGCGCATTCAGAATGGTATTTATCCACGGCTCTTTATCATTCGCTTGACCCTCTGTAACCAAATTGCGCTTTTCTTGGTGTCGTATGCAGCAATTATTACTATTGCCAGCGAATGAACGTGAGCTTGGCTAGGATGCTGATTTTGGGAACTAGTTCCGAATGAGAGCATCTATCAGAAAACTGCACATAGTTATCACTGCAATCCAGTAACTAATCCAATGCAGATAAACCAAAAGCCAATGGTATTTAAAGGTCAGGCAGATTAGCGCAAAAAATGTACAAATTTTATAGACAAACAAATCGGGCAGATAACCTTGCCATAAGCTATTTATCTATCTACCAAACGGTTTGCCATAATCCAACTAATTTGATAGCCATATATGTGCATATAAATATGGCTGCCCCGTTGGCCAACTGCAGTCTATTATTTTACGAAATGAGAAAAAAATATTTATTGAAATTTCATGAACTTGTTGGTGGCACTGATGATGCAACGCAGCTCAGCACAGTTGCAATTTGTACATGTTCCTACAAATAAAGCTGGTGAGTGTGTGTGTATAGTCCGTATTTATCTATGCTCATTGTGAATTGCGCTTCTGCGCCGCTTATGCAAAATGGCAAACACTCAAATTTTATTGCATATTTCATTAGATTTTTGTCAGAGCGTTATGTTTAAAGGCAAACACACATTCGTCGCACTCTGCGACAATATTTCAAATGATTTTTATTCCTCCGTTGCCATCGCGATTTTTGTTGTTTTGTTTGCCAATTTCGCCCATTTGCGCGCTGTCAATAAATTCGATTTTTGATTTGTGATTCGCGATTTATGCGGGCGCATAGTTTTTATGTCACACCCCCCAAAAGCGAACCCTCCATGCAGCCTGCAACATGACATTCCATGTAGCATCCGCTTGTTTTTGGGCTCTCCTGTACGGAAGGATTCTGTTTGGGTTTTGGTTTTTTCGCCACTCGAATGAGTGACAGAGGGGTCGAAAATACTGTTGGCAATTTATTAGTTTGTTGAGCTCCATACGCAACACGCAGGTGGCAATTTTGTGGCCTACGCCGGGGTAAATAGTAAATAAATAAAGCTCGTAACTGATGCGTTTTTGGAGCTGGACAAATGTAGATAGCATATTGCGAAACTATAAAGCTGCGGGCAGCATAATAGCTTTAAATGGGCCAAAACATCGAATTACAGCCAAAACTTATTAAAATCTATTATAAATACACACAAATTAATAAGGATTAAGGTAAGTAAAAGTACAAATGCCATCAATACACATTGTGGCATACTCATAGACACAAAAAACGGATTTTAAAGAACGTTTATTAATTATTCAAAAAACTATTTTAATTCGTAGAGCTATTATTTCTACTCGAATTGTCTGCGCTAGCAAATTGACAGGCAGCATTCGAATAATTCGCGAATAAAAAATATAAACAGAGTCATATTATAAAACCTGACACAATCAATTTAGTATTAATTTGGGTGCGCATAAATCGTCAAATGGCAAATAAGCCGTAGAGTCAGTCGATGCAAAATTGAATGGCTTGCGGCATAAATATTCATTGGCATTACAACAACATCAATTTTATTGCAATGCCAATAAGTCAGAGTCTCTGCAGTGACATTTTGGGTTTATTTTGAAAGGCGAAGGGTAGGTGGAGAAGGGGGGGATGGCGACTTGCAATCAAAAGGAACAAAATCAACAATAAAATGCAAATAAATACGGCCGGAACACATGCATATTCTCTTTAGTACGTTCTACGAACATTGCCCAAATGACAAGTAACCAAATAAACGTTCTTGGACAGGCCAAGACAAGGTTTATTTGTTTGTTTGCTTAAATGCAGATAAATGCCTCTGACATCCATATGAACATCCACTCAAAGGCAGGCCAGCGTGTGGGATTAAGTGGGGCTTGTGGGGGGCAGCAATGCTACCCCACCACTGGCATTAAACTGTTGAATTGTTTTTGTGATCGATTACAACGCACTTTTATGCCGGACCTCAATCTGTTTGGCCCAGTATCTCTTGTCTGCTTGTCTGGTTATAAATTGGTATTTCATGGAAGCATTTAACTTGCTTTCAATTGTTGTACGACGGTCCTGACATAAATCTATAAAAATTGTTATTTCAAATAAATTGCCAGCCACTAAATGTTACAGAAGAGATAAATGAAACATTTGCTGGGCAATTCTGGTTAATATTGTTGTTACGAGTTTCTGCTTGTTCTCTTACATTTATTTGAATTTCTCGACTGAAAACATTTACTGCTTTTATTTGTATTTATTTAATTTAAGTATAAATTCGAGGTAAATTTAAGTACGACTCGAAAATCATAGTTGCAAGCTTCTTAAACTTATATATTTATATATTTATGTAGATGAGCTATTTTCCTGAGCAGTTAAAGTATTTTTAAAGAACTTCCATCCCTGCAGCAGCGCACAATCGCTTCGGGCTACCGACGAATGAATAATGCCAAACAATTACAAAACACTAAGCTCATTTGACTTTTCATTGCATTAGCCGGAGTCGAGTTTCACTCAGCACCGCTTAAATTTAATTGCATTTTCCGCATTTCCCCAATGGCAGTCCGTATTTTTGGGTACATTTTCCACAGGCCCACAATGTATGCTACACTGCACACACACACGCACGCACACTTATGAAGGCATGCCTGCCAATCCTGCCAAATGCGTGTGTATGTGGGTGTTTTGGGCTGGCACGCAAGCCATCGCAATGCAAGTTTCAGAAGCACACACACGCAGGCAGTCGGCACAACCACATGCACATTTGATTTGCATTTCATTCTCTCAGTCGACGGCTCTTTCGCTCTGCTAAGTCGTCTTAAGCAGCACGTCTCTCAGTGGAAGCGTCCAGCTGTTGTCTGTGTGTGCGTGCCTGTGGCTGTGTGTAATGAGTGTGTGTGTGTGGCTCAAAAGCTCAAGGAATGAACGTATGTGTGTGCAACAAGAGCACTGAAAAAATCACACACGAACACAAGAAATACATAGTATATTTTTAAATATGAAGAAATCTGTTTAAAAGCTCCTTGAGAAAGTTTTAAATTTCTTTCTCTTCTTAAATCTTTAGATAAATCAGTTATACCCTTTTCTTTCGGTGCACAATGCTTCGGTGATTGCTTGAATGCTCACACTTACCTCCCAGAAGCCATTTCCGGCACTGGTCGTTACGTCACTGTAGGCCAGCACCGCGCCCGGCCGACTGCTGCGGAAATCGAATTTAATATTAAATTCCTCGGCGTGATTTATGGGCCACCAAATGTGTGATGTCGCAAAGGGATAGGTGATTGGTATGACATTCACTTCGTTCTCGACAAACTCCGCCTCCAGCACGCCTGACCCAGAAAAGGAGATTGTACATCGGTTCGTAAGAGTATGCCAAATATGTCGTAAGCAAATCGCAGCACTCGATATTAAATTGCTCAGCACTCACCGTGATAGTGCACCTTGGGATTACCCCGCTGCAGTTCGTACAGAATGGAGATGTCGTTGTAGTAGACATACTTCAGGCTGCCCACGAAATTGTTATGTGAGGCCAGACCCTTCTTTTTGTGCAGTTCCGGTCCTCCGCCGAAATATATCTCCGGATCGAAGAGCATATTCCCACTGGCCGTGGCTGGCAGTTCCAGGACCTTTTGCTGCTGATCCAGGATAATGCTAACCGTTCGCTGTTCGTGTAGTATCGTCAGATTGTGCCAATATCCGCGGGTCAGGTCGTCGGTGAGCACGGTGCTCATCACATTGTCGCCAAAGTCCATTTCCACGTGAACCGACTGGTTTTTAATGGAAGCCGCTATATACTGATGTTTCAGTGATTCGCCACTGGCGTAGAATAGTGCTGAATCGTCGAAATTCGTGCGGAACATCAGACTAATACGCCTGGTGGAGGAGTGCACCCGATCCTTCCAGTCGTATATCCTGTAGGATACATAGCTAGCTCCTCGCAATGTGATTATGGTGGCCGCTAAAAAAAAATGGTATAAACAGAATAAATAATAAAATTGTATCTCTTAATAATGTTGAAATATTTGCATTACATATTTTCGTTATTTTGCTGGTTATTAATGATATAAACAGCTTTTTATGATTTAAACGTGCTACAAACACACCAATTACGTGAATTGTCAAGAATGGTCCCCAACAAAGAAAAGAATAACAATGTTTTATTTTATTGCATTAATATTATATTAAGCAGGCTAATAAAAACTAAATTTGTATCTGTTTTTTCATCATCCACAATTGAAACTGAAAATTTTTACCGGATACTCATAACAATAGCTAGAAAAAAGCATTCGCTTTAAACACCTGTTAACTTTTTCGTTGCTATAAAATTAGGAGGTTTTTTTGCCCATTTTGTATATATATTTCAAAATGCGAATTATCCGCCAAAGTACTTTAAACTTTAAAGATTGTTTTCTTTTTTTACTCCCTTGCCACTTGTACATTATCTGCCCGCTGCACACAGAAACAAAAAATAAGAGAATGCAGAGAAACACGCAGATTATATTGTTTGCTCTATGGGCGCCTTTAGGCATTCGCCGGATGTTCCTGTTTTCCCACTCTCGATCCAGATCCTGGGCACTTGTCCTGTCCATGGACCAAATGTGCAAATCGTGTAACGCGCCATTTTCATGCATTTTTTTGTGGCCGCTGGTGGTGCAGTGGGTGGTGGTGGTTGGCCACGATGGTGGGTGCTGTGGGTGGTGCCGTGACAGCAGCCGCGTTTTGGCCGCTTATCTGACACGACACACGTGGGCCGCGCCCAGCCGATAACGCATCACAACCTATGCAAGCCCACAACCACTACACTGAGAAAAGATTCCGAAACTAAATTACCGAAGTGTTGAAATACATTTATGCAAAATGGCTGCGAACCTACTTTACAACTACATTGAAGCTTATAATTATTATTTCTCTTAACCGAAATAATACATTTTGTTTTCAGTGCCACGGAACCCATGCAAAACCCAGTGTACTTCATAATTTTATTTGCATTTTGTGGGAGAAAACAACATTCTGCTGCATTGGGCCACAAAGATGTGCTACAATTTAGTCAGTTTGCCTGCAATCCGTTCGTTGGACTTATGTTAATGCAGGTGCATAATGAGGCGGACGATATGTGGGTTCCCATTAGAGCAGGCCACACCGCGTGACAATCACCGTTTTCTTGGTCTTGCCATTTTTGGTGCCGAATTCGTGGCAATTTTGGAGCACCCTCAGGCCGCCGCACACCCGTCCAAAGATGACCCGCTGCCACGGAATCACCGATTGCTTAAAGCTGATGGTATAGCTGAGAAGTCCTTGGGGAAAGTGACGGCGATAGTCCCATGGGTATGATAGCACCCCGGTAATCTTGCTGGGATCCAGAAAGGAGTACTTTACACTGTGGTGATTGCGCAGGGAATCATAGTTATCCGGTACCAGTTCGGCCTCCATCCAGAGATTGGTGAATATTCGCACAAACCGATGGCATCCTACATCGTTGTGGGTGGCCATTCGCACAAACTCCAGCACCACTTCCGGACTCAGTTCAGTGTAGAGTTGCAGGAGTAATCTGCCCAGAAACTGGTTATTCTCTCGCACCGCCATATCGAAATATATAATGGGTCGCAGCAGGATTTGGGCACTACGTTTGCCCAAGCGGGGCGATGGCATATATGGCAAGAAAGTACTGACCGTCTCATCGGAGGCCTTTTGCTCGAGTGGCTTGACGGGTGGCACCCAAGGATTGTGTGAATCCACCTTGGACTTCACTTGCGAGAGGCGACACCCGAGCTGCCTGTTCTCCTGGCTCAAGCGGTCTGCCAGCTCACGGATCTTGTTCCGATTCGACTGAAGGGCGGGAAAATGGCGATTGAAGCTATCCACACCTCCCTTTAGTCGATTGGTCTTGTTAATCCGTCCAAGGAGTTCCATATTCTGTCGGAAAATCTCCTGCTTTTGGGTAAATTCGCCAGCTAACTGGCTGCGATTGAGAAGGCGAGCATGATATCCAAGCGAATCCCCAGCAGATTTGATGCTCTTGAGGCGTCTGTGATCGATCTGCGATTGTCGTATTTCAATCATGCTTTTATAGGTGATCGGATTCAGATCCGTCACATTGCCAGCAGATTTCATTATCTTTCGGAATCGCGCATAGGTAAACACTTTGTCATTCAATACCTTCGCCCGCACATCCTTATTGTGCATCACCAGTTCCTTGGCCACTTTTTTGGCACGCAATTGAATGGAGCGACTGGTTGGGGTTTTTACGAAAAACTCCGAGAAGCCAACTCCACGGTTATTCATTCTGCTTCAATGGGGCTTACTGTACACCGTATTGACACTTTCCGCTCAAGATTAACTTGCAAATTTGTGGACTTAGCAATTTGTGGCGATGTGTTTGTGTTTGGGTTAAGCAAACTAAAACACAGACACCAAATTGCTTGGGTTTATCGAGTGTGACTTATTAACGAACAGCTGGCTTAGTTGGGAATATAGCTGTCGGGATATTTCAGTTGAATCTATTTAATTTGGCTGAACATAATCTCTTATTTCAAATCTGCTGCGAAAATAACAACCAAAATCAAATCCCTGGATTTGTTTGAATAATACTGATGTATTGATTTTTGATAATGCGATACACAAACGAATTATTTATTAAAGCCATGGCACTAATTAAAGGCGTGACATACTTTTTTGGACAAATGAGACCACAATCCACTGTTTTGTATTTTGTGCGCCGCAGAGGGGAACCAGCCACAAAATTAACACGTTTAAAAATAAATGGATGTTCACAAATTTAATTTAAGCATGTCTATCTAAAAAAGAAAACTTTTACTGCGTGTTTTATTCAATTTTTAAAAATAATTTCAATCGAAATTGAATTACTGGAAGCTCAGCCAAGCTGCTGTTTCGCAACTCATCCAATTTAAAACTATTTTCTAATAAGTGCTTTCCCAGCAATTTTAGCTCGAAATGGGCCAGAAGAATGCATCTCTGCCAGCTGCATGATGAATGCCAGTTGAGCTGACAACTGTCGACCAAAGTGGAGAGTTGAACTAAGCTCGGAGTCATCATATCACAGGACATTGCAGGACATGCTGCCATGGCCCACCCTCAATCTGTCCTGTTTGCTGGCATTTCAATTCGTTTATGCCGGAAGAAGGCGAAAAATCTTGTAGTCTCTTTCAGAAATGTTGATGCCTGGTTTTTCGGGGGCTAATGATTTCCCCAACTGAGCGCATTTCGTTGACACTTTTAGCATGGAAAATTGCAAAAATCGGAATGAGTGGGCTTGGGAAGAGCAGGGGCTTTTCCGGTTCTGGCCTGGGTTCAGGGTGAAATCCACATGAACAGGCTCGTCCTTGTACTGGCAGTTGTCATTTTAGTTATTGCATTACAAAAGCGTCTGCGTTTGATTGTGTCTCGTTTCCCTTATACCCTGTACGAATTTGAATTTTCACCATTTTTGTGCACTGAGGGAAAAGATTGCGGCTGGTGCTTTGAAGATATCACTTCAGCAGGGAATTGTTTTAGTACTTTTTAAAATGAAAGAAAAGTTCAACCAATCATAAGTTGTTAAAGTCTGGCATCTTACTTAAGAACTGTATTAATTTCCATAATTTATTAACTTTTTCTCACTGCATTACAGCTGTACTGTGCGATATGTGCGAGGTTTTAATGGCCTGACACTGTTTCCGTTCCAGGAGCAGTTCAACATGCAACCGGCAAACCACCGGGCGGTGGGCGTGGAGCGGTGGGTGTGTGTGAGGTACATCTGTGTAATTTGCTTGCCGGCGCTCGTTACGTAATTGTGATCAGTTGCAGCGGCAGCAGCAGCAGCAGGCGCTGTAAATGCTTGACAAACTCGCACGTCACGGCGGTCGCTCGATGTCCTTGACAGACGCCATTTAGACAGATAGAGAGAGGGAAATGCCCAGATAGAGGGCACGCCGAATTTTCCAAAATGGCCAACGCAACGGACAACCGTTAGCGTTTTTCCTTTTTTTTTGTTCATTTTGCAATTTGCAGCTGTCCGTTGCATCAATACGCCACCTCACATTCCCCAAAAAACACATATCCCCGGACTCCGCTTAATTCCACTGCCACCCGCGAAGCCAGGATTTTATTTTGGATTTTTCCTTTTTCCATCTCTGCCATGTGTTGGTCATCATTTGCATGCAAATTTTTAGCAAACATTTGAAATGCAAGGGTGGCTAAATCTGAAGAATGCATGTTGAGATGCCCTAACTTGGGTTTAGTTAAGTTAGCTAGCTAGATTTAGGAGTATTAAAACTTTGGAGGGTTTTCAAAATTGAATATTTTAAAGATAAATAATAAGATTAAAAATTAAAATTCTAAAACCCAGTTCCATCGCATTATTAAGTATTCAAGCAACACATTAAATATTCTCAAAATAAGTGTAAAGTAAGTAAGGGTAAATCCGTTTCCCATGAGAGCCCAAAATACCAACTCCCATTTTCGTGCTGGAATGCAAAGCTAGTGCTTGAAAAGTCCCGGAAAATTGTGCGATGTCAAAAAACATAAACGAGCTGCTCAATTTTTAATGGGCTTGCCTATATAATGGCCTCGCGTGACTTAATTGAGATTATGGGGGCCTGGAATTGGCTTTATGTCATTAACTAAATGTCGGATGTTGCTGAAGGGTGTGGGGCATATATATATCGGGCTTAACAAACTAATTTTGCGCACATTTTGTGCTGGTGTGGTCCAAGCTGGCCGGCAGTCAAAAAGTCAAACACTATTTTGCATAATTTATGGTCAGGTCATTAGCGTGTTTAAAACTGTAGCGACCAAAAGGGGGGAGGGCACTGCCAGTGGCTAACCACTGGCAAACAAACATAGTTTATAATTAAAACAAAATGGCGCCCCTAGGGTCATGTCCACATACAGAGATATATTGGGATTTAGACAGAGTTGGATGGATGTGAATGACACTCGCAAAAAACAGAAAGTGGCAGTTAGATACTTGAAATGCAATACATATTTGGACATCATTTGGCTTTATAGATGTTTAGAGAGATGTTTAATTAGCATATTTTCAACAACTAACTAACATTAAATAATGACTATTATTAAAATGTATATGTATAGATTTGGCACATATTTATTTTCTATATATTAGAAAAATACTGATTTATTACTAATATATATATTTTCTGTGATAAGTACTCACTGTAAATGTCGCAGTGCTCGCCCTCGTAGTGGGTGCCAAAGCAGTCGCAGGAGATTCCTCCGTAGTGGTTGATGCAGCGCGATCCCACGAAGCAGAGGTTGTGCCGGGATTCGCACATGTCCGAGCATCCCTCGTTGACGTTCTCGTGCTTGGTGGCCACCAGGGGAGCGATGGGTAGGAGGTCAGAGGCGGCCTTGCCGGAGCTCAGGACCACATTGCGGATGCAGCCCACAAAGGACTCAGTAATGTATTTCACGCCGTGCAGCTTCTCCTCCGAGGAAAGGCCTGCGAAATGGGGCAACGGGGAGATGGGATATGTGGAGCATTGGTCAGTTGTTTGGTCTTGGCTGGGATGCCACATATTAATTAACATACTGGATATTTGGCAATGGATTTTGGCTATATCTGTGCGGGTGCTTTCGGTGGGCGGAGTGACCATGTCGGATGGCCATAACATAATTTCGTTGTTTACTGTTGAAAGTTTTGATGGGATTTTTGTTCGCTGCTGCCGCAGATTTAAATATTGCTTAATTAAAAAAGTTGTTTCGACCCAGTTTTCGGATCAGCAAAGTGCGGTCTAAATAAATACAAGCTGACGAAGGCGGAAGATGTTCCATACAGAAAAGTTTTGTTTAAAAATATTATTATTATTTAATTTGCAGTTTAAATCGCCACATCTTGTGTGTTTAATTCAATGGAAAAGAACGTTATTGCTCATTCCCAGTTAGTGTTGAATAAAATTCATATCGTGCTTTCCATTTAATTTTTACCCTTTTTTTGGCTTTTCTTTGTAACGCAACCACATCAAAATCATGTCTGCTAACAAACAAAAAATTATGCACTTTTACATTCTAAATGTGTGCTAGCTTCATTCGA
This sequence comes from Drosophila simulans, assembly GCF_016746395.2. Lineage (NCBI taxonomy): Eukaryota > Metazoa > Arthropoda > Insecta > Diptera > Drosophilidae > Drosophila > Drosophila simulans. Next base: position 4,605,534 of record NC_052522.2, read on the forward strand.
TCCAATAGCCCGCTCAGCGGGAGCTGGCTGTGAAAAACTAGACCAACATCATCAGAGTGCAATCAATGGCCCATTCTGTCGACCTGCTAGGAAAACCCTTTTCCATGGCCTCTGGTTTTCGCAACGTGAAATAATTAAATTTTCCAAAAACGCAGCAAAGCTGCTTTCAAAGTCATACATACGAACACTTACAATTCAATGGGGAATGAGCAAGTTGAGTTTATAGGTTCAGTCACTCGACTTTTTGAACTCATTCACTCGGAGAAAACTTTCAAATTTGCCCTATTCCTGTGAATATTATTACATGTTACTATCATCTTATGATTATTAAAGATATCATATATTTTTATATTCAATGGTATGAAACTAAAAGCCATATTCATTTGAGATCCAGCTAATCTGTTGAAGTGTTTCTGCTTTTTTTTAATTCAATAAATCTGATTTAAAGAGTTTTCTGTGTATTGCGTGTGCGTCGTCACCGCCAAACTGCAAATTCGATTTTCAATTTGCACATTTTTCGATTTTCGCCGGCTCTTCTGTATGCTATTCTATCCCACATACATATATAAATATACGTATATATATAAGCCCAAACTAAACTTTCTATGTTCCACGTTGATGCGATGGTTTATGTGCGAATTTCGCGTACGAAAATCATTGCATACATTCAGGCGTTGCCTTTAATATGATTGATTGTGGGGCATCGGTGGCGTGGGTTGGATGTGGATTTTGGACTGGATTTTCAATGGAGCGGGATTGGGAACGGGAAGGCATACACAATTGATTTGGGCACTCACCTCCGACCAGGACCACCGATGGCAGATTCGTGGAGACGCCGTAGTTGTACTCGTGATTCAGTCCTTTCAGATAGACCTCCTCCTGACTATTGTCGACGCGTGCAATTAATCTTGCGCCATGGACATCGATGCGCACCTGTGCAAAACAGACAGCGAGGGATCGGTTAGGAGCGTAAAACCAATAAACCAGCCAGCCATTGGGGGCGTGGCATTCACACACAGACAAATGATAAAAATTTATGAATTTATGCGTTTTGGCCCCGAGTTGAAGTTGCAAGTTTTGGCCAAGCGGCAAGCGATAAATTGTTGCTGCTACCGCTTTTGTTGCTATTTGTTGCTGCCGCTGCTGCTGCATGGGTAAAAATCTACGAAAATGAATTGCAACTGCTGCGCGCACAAACTCATAGCTGGGATCAGCTGAAATTCATTAGGAATTTGCGTGTTATTTATGAGTGCTGCATGTGTCTGCATTTGTGTATGTGAGTGCACTGAGAAAAAAGGCCGAATGGCAATGTGCATCTAATTTGCAACTTTATTCTACAGTAATTATTAATACAGAAACAAAATAAGTTGATTATTACTAGTTAGCTAGCAGGTAAGTACTCATATGTTATGGAAAAGTTTTCACGGAAGTTTAATTCCAAAAATTTTCAGATAATAGTTTCTACTTTTCCTTGTGTACTTTATACCATTTGTGATGAGGGTGTGATTAGTAGAGGATCTGCTTGTTTTAAATATGAAAAGATGAACTAAACTGGGCGCTGCCACTGGTTTTTCACTAGTTTCTGTTCCTGTTATTGATGATGATGATGCCGACGATGCTTGAGGGATTGCGGTTAGCTACATGCGTTGAAAAGCAGTTGCTGCAGCAGCAGTAGCAGCAGTAGAAGCAGCATCATGCAACAACCCAGCAGCCACATGCAACCACTGGACCAAGCCCCGTGTCCGAGGTGAGTTAACAAAGTTGAACGCACATAAATCAACTTGCTCGCTTTGTTATAAAAGTTTGATAAAGCGTTTTGCACACATGCACCGGCAGCACACATTCCGCATTGCAATCTTGCTAATTGCTTGCTGAACGCATGGCCATGCTAATGTTGGCCAAAACGCCAGATGTTAACCGACTGGCCCATTACCCTGGTGGGCTGAGGAGCCCTCCAGAGGAATCATGTCCACCGGAAGTCTGATAGCCCCGCTGGATTACAGCATTACAGCATTCGACCGGGTTTCTTTTGAGTGTTCTCGCCCAGACTTGACCCCGTTTCCCATTTCGGGCATATGCAATGCTACACACTCACCATCACACTGTGCCATTCATCTCGATTTAGACTCTCGCCCACAGTGACACTCGTTGAATGCTTGCCAAAGACATGGACCACCTTCAGCTGGCCCTTCTCCACAATCACGTAGAGTGCATAGGGGTCCAAAATAATGCGATCCGGATTCTTAACGTTGTGATAGACGAGCAGGCCGTGCGGCAGTCGGGTGCGGAATTGAAATGAAATCTCACGGCAAAGTCTGCAAAGACAGAAAGACGCAGAGCGGCTAGTGAATTAGCATTTGAGTTGCAGCAGATGTGGGCTGCAAAAAGTAGCTCTTTTTGATAATTTGGTTTTTTTTAAGAGCATTCCAAATATGAATTGTATTTATAACGAGCTGTTTGAAAACCTAATGCTTGCTGCTTGATGTTTTCATTTGATTTAGCAATTAAATGTATATATATGCTGGAAATATAAATTCGTATTCTGTATGAAGTCCACGATTTAAGACACCTGTATAAATGATTTCATCCAACCTAGTTTCTTTTTCGAACTTGATTAGCAGCAGCTCCTAACATCTCTTTTTGGCTTAATGAATTATGATATTTGATATTTCTAAGACGAACTAGAGTATGGCCAGAAAATAGCCAGGTTGGCCGGACATCTATGTATGTGTTTGCCTGACAGAGTTTTAAATTTATTTGTTCTTTGCTCTTGACTACTGTTGCCGGTGCTGTTGTTTGTGCTGCTCGTGCTGTCGGCAGCCACATGAGTTACAATTAAAACTACAGCACAAATTGCCAAGTTGGCCAAGTATGTACGCAGTAGGAGCTACTGGCCAGCGGCAACAAGGATAACAAGTAAAAGTTCTATTTGGCAAAGTTATGTTTAATTTTATTTGCTTGACTGTCTACATGTTTGTGCAGCATGTGCACAAAGTCGGAATTTAAATAATATTTCTTTTCTCTTAATTTAATATGCAAATGTCAAATGTTTCTAACCAAATTGAATTTTAAATTTAAATACCCCAAAGGTCTCGGCCAGAAGTCGTTTGGAACCATTTAGATGTCACAACATGAGCCGAAAGGTTCTGGCAATTGAGCAGAAAATTAACTTTTGACCTGGTTCCTGGGTCGCTTTTTTGTTTCTGCCTGCCCTTTGATTGTTTTGTGTAAGCTGCCGATAAGACTGCATGCCCCGAAGAAAATTGTTGAGAGAAAATCAATTTTCAAACTGTTAAAGCAACGTCAGTTTGGCTAATTGCTCTGCTGCACAGCACTCGCCATTAACCCCATAAGTATGGACGTATTTTGTAAACGGCTTAAGCATTTTTTTGGACCTAATAACTTGGCTGTCAGATTAAATTTTTGCTATTATTCTCACTCAAATGTCAGATTTGAAATTTATGTAGTTAATTGAAGTCATGCAATTACAACACAAACATGGAAAGCATTTGTGCTTGTATAATTTTCAGGATCAATAATCTGCTACGAAAATGGGCAAGTTGGTTCTCGATTCTGGAAATGTGATTATTAAAATAAATACTGCAGATTACCTTGAGCAGTTTTTGAAAATCCAATAATGCCACTCTGTAGAAAACTAGTGAAATTGAATTGCTCTTAAAAATAATCCCTTGCGCTTTCTGGGGTTAAGCGAATCAAGCGCTTTTCAGCCAAAAGGCCAACAATCCGCCAAATGACGCGACCGTTGCAGCGAAGTGGCATGCAAAGGACCTGAAGCTGCCACCTGCCAGGTGGTCAACTTCCCCAGCTGCACTCCCGGTCCACTCACCTTAATTGAAATGTCTGTATGATGTCGCCGTCCATTTGGATGAACGTGTTGTTCTTGGCGAAAATGAAAGTTTTGCCTTGTCCCGTCTCCGCGAAAGTCAGCTCGGGTCCGCGCTGTTCAATGGGCACGGGCGTTGTTCCATCGCCGCCCTCGGCCCCGCCCATTCCGTCCGGCGACTGAGCCGGACTCTGGGTGTACGGCAGACCCAGAAGCATGGAGCTTTCCGTGGTGCTCGGCTCACGGGTGGTGGATTGCAGGAACGGTGGCAGAGTGTCTGCAAGGGGTGTGGCGTAAATTGAGATTATTGAAGGTTCAAGAGAACTGCGAAAATGAATCGGTGGAAATAACTATATGATTGTAGTAAGGGGTTCAAAATGTAAGAGTATCGAACTGTATTCAAAATAGTAAATTTGATGTCCTTACGTGGTCCGCCGATGCAGTGGAACAGGCACTCCGCCTCGGTGCCAAAACGGTTCTGCGGATTTCCTTCACAACCGCCCCAAATGAAGTTGGTGCACTCGTTGGTGGTTGGCTCGTAGCGCCACTTGTAGATGTACTGCTTGCAGGGACCCGGATCTCCAGGACCCGCACACTTCTCGTACTGGTTGCTCTTTTGTCCTTGGATCATGGCCGAGTTGTTGCCACTGATGCCGCTGTTGCTGCCACCGCCGCCGGTACCGCTGCTGCCAGCCGCCGGCGAGCCGCCCGCAGAGTTGCCTCCTCCGGTATCCGGTAACGATTGTCCGCCGGGACTGCTGCCGGTCAATCCTCCCCCGCCGCTCAGGCTCATATTGCTGCTCCCCAGATTGCCGGGATTTCCTGCAACCAGGATTGGCAAAATGCCTCCACCGGCAACCACTGCATCCGTTGAGGTCATGTTGGGTAGGCTGAGACCTGAAGCGGAGCAGATGAGGGCCAGTAGTGCCCAGATATAAGGGAATGCCATTTTGTGGACGGAGGATAGGCAATGGCCTATTTTTCCTTGCGAACTGGAAAGCAGAACAGATTTAAAGGGTTAACTTAGGAACTGAAAATACTTCCTTAAGCTGAACTAAGCTGATGAATTTTTGAATTTACTTTTAAGATTAAACTACTTAAGAGCAGCTTAGCCACACTGGTAGCTTTTATGTATTAAAAAGTTTACATCAAAAAGTGTGCTCTTGGCAAAATAATTTTATATTTTGTCTCCCAATGCACAGAATTCTCCTTTTTCTTAGCCAGAATTAAGTGGCTTCATTCTATTTTGGATCTTCTTTCCGGCTCATCCTTTGCTTTGTTCATTAGATTTCCTTGTAATTGCGCAATAAATTTAGGAAGGCAATTTACTTGCATGTCACAAGAGCACCGAGCAGATCTGAACAGAGACATCACAGCTTATGATTCCGGCTGCTAAAGAAGTTTACTATTGTCATGTGCGGCACTAAAATCCCATTTACATCATCGTCCTCATCATCATCAGTCAATGTCTCTGTTCCTCTGAGGCGACGATGCTGCATTTCTTGATGCCATTTAGCGAAGAGGAAAACGAACCAAGTTTTCTGCTTTCACTTCCGCCGGAAATGTGACACATCCACACACACACACACTTATACACCAATATATATGAAAGACACTGGCTAGAGGAAGACGCATGAGCTTGGCTTGATTTACAAGTAGCTTAGCACCATCGAGCTAAAAAAGTGTCAAAAATTCCAAAATAATGATGCGCACAGTTTACACCAAATGGATGGATAAAGGACGCTATATGGAAGTGAGCGGAAACTGCAAAGGAAATAGGAAATTAAGTTTTTCGCACACCCGCCCGGAAAAGTTTGAGAGCTTTCCCATGGCTCAGATTATGGTTGAGACTGAAAGTTGGCTCTGCTCCTAAACGGGAGGCAGTTATTTCTCCTTTTTTGTCTGCCATTTCCGTTCATAAGCAATTTTTAATTGTGGCTTTCGTTGCCCGGGCAGCATGAAAAATGAGTGCAGGGTCGAGCAGCCGGTCGGAGTTCATGCGAATTAATAAACCTCAAAGTGTTGGTGTGGCATTAGACACGGGTCCGTTTACGGATCGGGTGTTCTGGGTTCCGGGTACGGGTCTTAGGCCGGGTCAACACGGAGAAAAGGAGTGGCAAAGCAAAAAAGGTGTAAGGTTGCGGGAAGAAAATCAAAAGATGTGGACCAAGTTCATTAAAACTTGTAATGTTAAAACATTACTTAGGTTTTTTGATCCTATAATATTTTTGTATATATTTCCCAGATTCATTGATAAGAAGTATGATTTTCCCGCAGTGCAGTCGCATGCTGGCAAAAATTATTGATGCATATGCCGGGCTTTCCAGGATGTGCGTGCCATCCTGTCGTTCGGTGAGTCCAGGCGAGCTGCACTGTCCTTTAGATGGATGGCCCAAAAATTGCATTGGATTTTGGCTGCGAAGCTGCATGACCAAGAAGTTTGCCGAATGTGTCCATGTGCCACCCCGCAAATCCCTCTCTGTTCGAGGGGCTTGGCGAATAGCAAAAGTTTACCTAACTTTGCTGAAGGACCCGCAAGGAAACCCACTGCCTGCCGGCCATATGCGGAGGATTTTGGCCTAAAGTGCATTAACGGACCAGCGTGTACGAGCACGAAGGAAAAGAAAACTTGGACCGATAAACCATCTGTTACCTGCGCGGGAAGGCGATTAGAGAGTGCGGTAAATCGGCTCGCAGGTAAAACAGCGCCCCAAAGGATTGGCGGCGAAAAATCAGAAAACCCGCAGGACAGGCAAAAACGACGGATAAACAAGACCAGGCATGCACATACGGAAGGATCCTTGGGAGGAGGTCCTTTAAAAACCACGACAAACCCCGACCTGACACTCATTCGCCAGTAAGCAGTCAGCATGGAAGCATCAGTCGCCTACGCTTTATTTTTGCACCGCCAGGAGCTGCGGCGTCGCCAAATGCTCTACGTCCAGGTCTCCAAGACCAAGATCAAGTTGACCAAGGAGCTGATAGCCGAGCAGAAGCAACGCCTAGCCAGCTGCTCGGCCGAGGATCTGCAGATCCTCAGCAGGGAGACCCAGTTCAAACGGCAGCTCCAGCAGAAACTCAAGCACCGCAGCAAGCAGCTAAAAGCCATTGCCAAGCAGCAGGAGAGGAGGGGTTGAGTCGAAAAAGTATATTTCGACTTGCCTCGGGGTTGCCACTTTAATTAGTTTTAGCTTAGCGCAAATGATGTGTGCTCTTCCGTAGTTAAGTTAGTTTTAGCTCAAAGAAATAAAATTTCCTATGCAAATCAAGCAAAGTTGTCTTTGGAGATGCCCTCTTAAAATTTCGGATATACGAGTGGGGAGGTTTGGTTGGATTGGATTATTTGGGATTAAAACAAATTGAGGAACAAGAATTTAGAGTTTGTGGCAAGAAATACTTAACAATTTATTTAATTGCTTATAAAAGACGCAAACATTTACCTACAATTTTATATAACTTTTTATGGAATTGTTGATTCAATCAGCATTTTATAAAATATATTCCCTTTCCTTTTTATTGAAAGTGCTAGCCATTTATCAACACTCCGATAGCAATAAGCTCCCGGTAGAATTTCCTTAATTCAATCACTCACTATTTCGAGCAACCACTCAGCCATTTATTTAAACTCTTGCAATATTTTACTAACCCCATTAAGGGTATTCATTGATCGATGCATTTTCCGTGAAACTTTTCGCACTTTTCCCGCCCTTCTGCCATTTCCGCCTCGCTTTTTACCGTTTTCACAGCAAACGCAAAGCGATTTAAATTGAGCTCGCGTACGTTGCACACCAAGAGCAGCAACAACAACAACAATAAAAATGGCAACAAAAACAACTAGTACAACAACTAAGTAATAACAGCAGCCTGAGGAAATACCCTTTAACCCCCACCACCCCCACCAAACACCACCCGCTAAATTACACGTTTTGTTCCCAACATCGACGCCCCCTTTCGCCTTATAGCTTTGCATAAATATATATGTATATATATTCCTATATACGTTCCGTTGTCGGGCGGAAAAATGAAGGAGACGTTGGAAAAAAGAAAGCGCACAAGGCTGGCCGAAAAAAGGGGGAGGGCAAATGAAAGCAAAGTGAAGTCAAATTAAATTAAATGACAGATGTCTGACATTTTGATAGTCGTGCGTGAGGCTCTATATTCCTTGGCATGTCTGTGTGGATGTGCAGTTACAACACATGCAAATCGTGCACTGAACAAAATCTTCTAGCTAATTTGAAACAAGTCTTACTGTGCATTTAATTGTATTCAAATCCAATTTTAAATGTAATGGTATATTTTAAATTATAGTTTTTTATAAATGATTTCAGCTATGTCCTATGTTTCCCTAATTTTGCCAATTAAAGAACTCAATCAGTTGTTTTTTGCAGTGCTTACACGTGTGTGTGTGTATGTAAATGTCAAGTGTCGCAAGGCAAAGTGCACATGCACTTACAGCGACAATGGCGGGGATCGATGGGCCTCGAGGGGGGTTCAGAGGGTAGTTTCAAGGGGGTTTTCCGGGGGATACTCCTCTGCTGGAGAGAGTGTGTGTTTGTTGGTGTTGCTAGCATGTCTCCCAAGTGTTGGCCGCGTAAGGGTAATGAATTAAAATAACTTGATTGCATGAAATTGAACGAATTGTTGCCCAAGGAACTCGAGACAGAAAATGGAAATGGGAAATGAGAATCGTGTACAGGGCGAATGCAACTCGCGGAAATTGCACTCCTTGTGCATATGTGTGTGGAAAATATTTACTGAAATTTGTATATTAAGTGACGACACCAATGGCAACGACAGCAACAATGGCCTTTGTCATTGTTGTTCTAGTCTTTGATGCTGTTAGCGTCACGGTCGCACTCGCCAAGTGCGAAGTATATCGCTTGCATATGTGCATGTGTGCGTATGTGTTGCACAATAGAAGTCAGGATGCATGAATGAGCGCTGCTAACTGCGTGGGAGGACTCTGAACGGTTCCAGGACCAAGGAAGGAACTCGCAAGACAAAGGACACGGAAAAGGAGGCGGAAGAGCGGAGGAGGGTCGAGAAACGAAGCGAATGCTGCAGGCATTTAGCCGTTCAGTTTCGCTTCACTAGACCTCATGTGAGTAAACTTCACAGTAGATATTCACAGTAGAAATCTTTATGCAGCAGATTTCTAAAAAAAAATTGGCACTTTTAAAGTTATTTTTACGGAAAATGTAAGCATTAGAAGTTAGTTCGAGTTCGTCACATTCTTACTAAAAATAAAGGAAAACAGCAACTATTCTCTATCGATTAAATATAGTTTTTTGTATAACTACGCTTCAAAAAGTTGTGACAAATAAACTAAATGTTAATATATTTTAAAAAGCTAATTGAAAAGCTAATAATATTTCCGAGTCAACAACATCAAAATCAATTGAATAATTTAATTTTCTTAATTCGCATATGCATAAATTAACCCATTTAGTTTAGAAGGGTTATAGCTTAACTGGCCTCAGCATATGTAAATTTAAATTTCACATTTCAATTAATATTAATTGCCGAGAGACATATACAATTTAAGATTACTGTCCCAAATGAGATTAGTGGTTTTTAGGCATGTTAAGTTTTCTGATTTACAATGCAGACTAATTGATGCACTTTTTAGAAAATCAATATTCAGAAATTTGTGTTTCTCTTCTCAAAAGACACTTTTCTCGTATCCTTCATAGTCACCCATCACTGTAGATCACAAAAGACACTGCAGACAAGATTTGTGCAAGCATTTTCGCACTAACAAATTCAATTATTTGCAAGCACTTTAAAAATGATTTAATGCCTGTCGTCCGACGAAGCGACACATTGAGCCATTAAACGAAACTATAAATGTTTGCATTTAGCAATGGTTTATGTCACAAACTCACATATTCGCCTAATGCCCAGTAACATGGCTCAGAATACCAAACGAAATTCATACGCCTCGTTGGACGCGTTGAGTTTAGTTTAGTTTTGGAATTGTTCAACTCTGTCTGTTTGTCCGGGAATTTCCGTCTGGCCTGCTCCATATGCATTATAATTGCCTGTTATTCGGCCATTGTATAAATAATTATTATTTAATTTGCTTGCACTTGTTGGTGCAATCAGACTGTTTGTTTCTTAGTTTGCACTGGCATAGCCCAAAAATTATGTTAACTCCTGATTACTGAGCGCTTTTTAATGGGCCTCGCGTGTATGGAAATTTAATTGACTGAGCTCCGTGCAACATAATAATCTATTTAGTCTTTATGTGTATCAATAAATTACTCCTTACCACACCGGCATGTCATAAATGGCCCATAGCAATTGGCCAACTTTATTGATTGGTGTTGGCCAACTTGAAATCCTTAAACCTTTTGGTGCTTTCGTGTATTAAGTTTATTAGTTTAGGCTTTGGAAGTTTTGGCTTTAAAACTTATTTTTTATACCGTATAACTATAACTTATGATAAAACTTTTTACTTTGATTAAATGGCTGTTTAGATATTGCTTTAAATTATCAGGCATTTTTATGGCATTGAATCCATTTTCAGATTGTGTACATTTCCTTTTAAATTCACAACATTGATTTAACTCATTTTTTTGTTGAAATATTGTGGAATTCTTGCACGTGTTATAAAGTTTCTCGTGTATTTCGGTTGATTAAATATTTGCACAGAATTTAATTAAGTAATAGTTTAATAAAATATTTATTGTTGAACTGCACAGCGATTTTTTTCCGCATTCAATAAACTTGAACTGTAATCGCTGAGTTTTCCTTACATCACGATTTTATGTTGATCCGTTAAATACATTAAAATGCAATTTGTATATAATTGTTAATATCTTGCGGCGACACACATTATAGGCTTCAATTTCGTTTATTGATTTACAAAACAAAGACTTTTTTACATAGGCGAATATAATTGGCATCATTTACATACATTTAACTTGCACTTGTTTTGCCATTACAGGACTTTCAGGCGGGTATTTATAAATAATATTTATTTAAATGCATTTCCGGAAACGAGTTTATTATTTTCATTAGCCAAAATGACCATGTTAACGGGAAAGGCGCAGATACATTAAATTCTATATAATTTACATTTGTTAATGCATTCAAAATCGAGTGGAATTTTGAAAATTTCCATATCAGTGCGCATTTGTATATCCCGTATTTATTGAATTAAATGCGTTCGCATTTGTGCGTTTTTATTAACTGGCCAAAAATGGCTTAATTACGTGCATCACACAAACGAACACTTGGAAACCATTTCAATGGAGGGTGCAAAAAAAAAAAAGAAATAGCACTGCACTAAAATTGCAATCTGCAGTTTATCCTGTTTAAGCGATGATACGCCAACTTATTGATTTAATTTGCTTCCTGTGCTGTGTTGTGCTGAAATCATTATGCCCGAAAGAGGAGAACTTGCGCACACACATGTCGAAGGGGGCGGCAGTATGGTTGGGGGCGTGGCAGGGTCACACACTCGAGCGTAAAACGTTGCCCAAAATGAGGTCAAAGTGCGCTGGCGTTTTGCGTGACTGAGCGCTCGTTTCGCTCTCACCATATATGCTTATACTATATATACACATACATATATATATATATATGAACGAAGGATTCAAGGATGTGTCGCTGCCGTGGTATTGTGCTTTATATTTTCACTATTTTATTTTTGTGCTGACGCACACACAAACTCAAGCCCGTGTGAACTCGCCCAGCTCCATTTGCTTGTTTGTTTGTTTGCCCGTATCCTGCGGCTGATGAATCAACTTTTGCCTTTACTCAAGTCACGAAACACAAACCGAAAAACGCACCGAAATCAAGCGGTCGAGGATTACATTTGCGTGAAATCAGAGACAATCGAACGCACGGGACACACGGGACACCGGACCGGAAAAGCCGAAAACAGGACACAGACACCGAGATCCGGTTAAGGCTCCGCATTCCCAGTGGGTCTCTTGATTAAGCGTGATTCTGCCGGCCAACACGTCGGATGAGCAGCAATGCCAATGCGCATCCTTTGACTGCGAAGTGACCCGTTTCACTGGCGACGTGCTAATTGCTTGTCCAGGATAATGAATACTTCATTTGGCGGCCGGCGACGGAGCGACTGTATCTTTCGTCACCATTTAATCCACTTGCTTCGAACTACGCGGTGCGACTAATTCCAGCGACGAAATGCTAAAGCAACGACGCCGGCAGCGACGACGGCTGCTAGTTAGTTAGCGTGCTAAGCAGCAGGAACAACAATAGAGCATATCGTGCACAGAGAGAAATAGTCTTTAACATATTATATTTAATATTTACAACTGGTTTCAATTCATTTATAAAACAGCCTTTGTTGCAGTTTATTTCCACAAAATGTTGTATTATCGCGTAATAATATTATAAAATTTGTCTGCATGCAAGCAATAAATAAAAGGAAAGCTGGGCTGCAACTTTCTCCTGGTGCACAAACACATTGGTGAAGAGTGGTTAGCAAAATGGGTGGGTGACATATAGCATTCGAGACCGAGACAACGATGTCGTGCGGTCTTGTGGTGGTTATGTAGTGGGTGCCGACTTAAGAGCGGGTAGTGGGATGTGCCTTGGACTGACCGGGCGATTTGCTGCGGCTTAGCCATTAAACTGGGCACATTATTAGTTTAAGCTTGGTCCGGACTTGGGTCACTGCTACGATTAACCGTAATAGGCGTCAATTGGAAAATTACCGCCGATCTGCCGCACATCTGAGGCCAAATTGCCGGCGTCGATGTATCCGTGTCTGTTGGGTGTTTGGGTTCTGATTTTGCCGAGCTCAAAGACAAAAGGCCAGGGACTAAGATTTCTCTAATTTGCTGGGTTACCCTTTATTGAATACTCTGCTGAGTGTTTGGGGTACATTGACTAGATGGACATGAATTAAGGTTATATGGATTTAATACATTTTACAAATGTATCTCTCAGTAATGCACTTGGCAATCATTTCTACTTCTTTGTTAGTTTATTATGGAATGAACATTTTTTCTGCAGCATCATGTACTTCCATATCTTAAGTCTAGCCTTCGGTTTTGTGTCCCCAGTGTTATCTAAATATTTGATGACTTCTACGTCGGTTTTTTGCCGCTCATTTAAAATTCAATTTATTTTCGGGTGACAATGCGGCACGAAAAAAGAGTCTGTCACAGAATTTGCATTACTTTTGGCATTGATTTTTTGCACGGCGAGGGAAAGCGAATCAGATGCCGTGGGTCGCGAATCTAGATGGGGGCATCTTGGCTCCGTAATTCGTGTGGCAATTGTCTTAATTCGAAAATTGCAACTCTCGCGTTCCGTCGTAGACAAATTGTGGCCATGCACGAGTGTGTACGCATCTGGGCAACCACGATAATGATTGTGTCCCAAGATCCAAGATCCAACCAGATGAGTAGACACAATTCTATTTTGTTGCTGCTGCGCCTTATCTGCTGCCCATCAATGGGAGGGAAAAAATATTCACACACTGAGAGAAACACTAAATTTCCAAGAGTTTATGTTTCCATAAAAAAATAATTTATATTTTTGTATAGAGTATTTGCAATGCATTGTACAAATATTAAGTAGTAAGTCCAGAATTAAAATATAATATTGTTTAAATATGTAATACGCAAATGCACACAGTTTTTTAATTACAAATTACAAAAAAATTATAAATTTTATATATAAATATTTTATATTATTTTTTTCACTACACTCTTGTTAAATAAACTCTCATATGCTCTCTCTATTTTGCCAGAAACGCGGTTCGGTCAAATAAAAATTGGCGATTGACCTTTGACCCCGGCTGCTTCGAGATGGGCTTTTTACTGTTGTGAATTCATTAGAGGCGTTTGTTATTTTGCTTATTAGTTAATTGCATTTGATGCTCGAAAACATATAAAAAAAACACCACTCACCACTGATCTTGTTGTCATGTGATCGAAAAACCAACGTCGCTCGAGCTCATTAAACCAGTTATGAATGCAGTTGTGTGTGCGGGTGTTTCGCTACAATAACAATGACAACGAAAGTAACAACACCATCTGGGGGACTGAGATCACGTGCGGTTTAGTCTGGCCGTTATGGGCTATGGTAATGACTTGACACAGACTCACAGATCGGAATCGGAATACACGAACGGGTCATCTGACGTGTGCCCACTGTGCCTGTCCGAAGCTTTGCCATTTTAATTTGCAAAACACTGAGGGAAAAGTGTGAGGCACAATTGCTGTGACAAGATAGTCACTTAGAAAAACACGAATTAGTTCCACTTAATTTGATTTCAAAGTGGAGCGATCTGTTATCTTTATTTAATCAGCAAAGTCGCATGCAATTGAATGCTGAAGGGTGTGTACTGTGAATCAAAAATAAAATATATAAAAATATATGTATTTTATTTTTATCAACCAATATATTTTATATATTGAAAAATGTAATCTCTTAACACATGTTTTTTATTTTTATATGCATCCCGGAGCTGCAGTTTATTTTAAATCTTTTATAGAGTATCTGATGGTCGCCTAATGCGCGCTTTAGGCCTTCTCACCTCACTTAAGTCAATTATTTGTGATATTTAATTTGTCACTATATATTTTTGCTATTTTTTTATTGTCACAAGTTTAACCGCATTCAGTTTTTGTTGACACATTTCGGTTGCCCTACCAATTGTCCGCTCATTAATCGCTCTAACCAAACATTAACTACATTATTGAGTTATGTTCGGAAGGGAGATTGCATTTTAATTTGATCTCTGCCGCTTGATTTCCAATTATAATTTCAACAAACAATAAATCGAAAAAATATTCAAATGCCAAGTGGAGCGTGCTAACGGCTCATTGTTTATTTTCACTCATTTGTTGACAAATGAATATGCAGACAACATTGAGCTAATTAGAATTTCTAGTTCACATAACCCGACAAATCTTTCTCATAAAGCGATAGACTAATATAGGTGAAATATATATGAACTTCAAACAGTTTGAAACTAATTAAATAAATTATTAAAATATTGTATTATTTATGATGTAGTCTTATTTATAATTTTCACTGAAACAAATAGTAATTGTTCAGCGATGAGTTTAGGTAAATATAAAAAGGCTGCACTATTTGCTTTTGACTATTCTGGTGCCTTAGCTTTTGGTAATTACCATTTCTAGCAAACATACGAATCTCTTAATTGCCCTAAGAAAAAGTCAACAAGAAATAATTAAATAAAACTTGAGCAAAACCTTGCGCATCTTTATCTCCCTGCTATCTGAGGTAAATATCCACAGGTACGGTGGGGATTATCAGAGGTTCAAATGATAAATCCCAAATAAGTTACAACCCCAGTCCAGCAGATAGTTTTTCACCTGACAACCAGCAATTACCAGGTATTCAGATAGTTTCCCTCAGCGGTAATCGAAGTGTCAAAATCGACGATTGGGAAAATAGCAGTTTACTGCGAATATCTAGAATACAAGTAAGTAAGTTGTGAGATGAGCTGCATACGTGAGGTCACAGTTTTAATAAAGAAACAGGAAAAACTTATCAAAAATCTTATTTTAAGTGAAATAAAATTAAAAAATATGAGTTTCCCCGGATTTTCCATCACTCAATCTAAATTTAAGACGCCCAGACTTTTTATGACAAATTTGCACGGCAATCAATGAGGCGATCGTAAATTTGCTCGAGATTCAAGCAATTAATCAATCATACTCGATCGGAGGCGTCAGCGATAGAACCTCTGCTATCGCCACAATCTGAAGGAGTGCCCACTGTGCCGCCGTAAAACCGAGATAGATACCGATTACGGATCTTATCGGCAAACCCACCTGAGTGGAGTGGTTCCGTCCGGCTGTACCAGCGATTTACAGCGCCCAGAAATGTGGTGGTTGGCCAATGTCCGGCCCAATTCACACCATAAATAATTATCACTTAATTACCGATTTATGTGTCTATCTTGTAAGGTAGCGCACACATAATTTCATTTGCATATTTTTTTGTATGATTATTCGGGCACGATTTATGCGGCGCACACAAAGAGCACTTTCGAATGCCACTTGTACCGAGCTGATCTCTACAAGTCGTATTTGGTCGCTAAATTAACACTTCCGCGGCATGAACTCAACGGTTGATTCATCCCAAGTGAGAGATTTCCTTCACAGATCTCAGTCGGCGAACTTAAGTGGCTTCAATTGCGAGACGCCGCCCGGCTTGACTTTGCTCAGCTCCCTGCCAGCAGATGTATCTCATATCCCATATAAGGAATCGCGATCCGCACACTCGACACCACCGACTGTGTGTAGCTGAATCAACCGTACCGCTCGCGAACCGCTCGATCGCAACGTAGGAACGCAACTGACTCGGCGAGATTACCGGACCGGCTGATCGGGCGACTGATAAGCGCCACAAAGCCCCAACGCAAACAAAGCTCAGCTGATCGCTGGAGCGGGACAGATGGATCCATTATAGCATGCGAGAAAAATATCTGAGAGAAATTCTAACTAATCTAAAATGCACCTCCCAGAATATTACCACTTAAAATTTGTCATTAAACTATATTTTTTATTGAATATTGTACATGGCTATTTAAGATGCTCCAAGTTTCAAAATAATCAAAATAATATATTGTTTTGGCAACACAAAGTGAACGAAATTCGTAAGATTTAAGAAAGGCTATTTCTAACAAATGACTGCTAATTTGGATAAACAATTATAGGGCCTAATAAAACTTAGATGTTCGATTCAGAATCGTCGCCGAGCACAATGTGCTTGTAGGCCTTGGTGAGTTGTTCCAGGAATATAAAAGCAAACACCGTGTGCGGTCCTAAACGACACAAATAGGGCGTGAAGCCCTTCCAAAGGGAGGCGATGCCCTCGTTCTTGGACACCTTCATCAGAACATCCATGGTGCCCTTGTACTCGGCCGTCTTTTGCTGCTGGATGCGCGTTTTGGCCATGTCCAGCGGCATGGAGGCAATGGTGGTCAGTAGACCGGACATCATGGCGGCAGCTATGTGCAGCGAAAGTCCCGAAAAGTATTCCGAAAATGCTGCCTTTAGCTGCGAGTACGAGGCCAGCTGAACCATGTTGACGATCATGGCCCGACCCACAGTGGGCATGCATCCTTTCCAGAGGGTGGTCACACCCTCGTCCTTGACGATCCGCACAAAGGCGTTCACCACACCCTTGTAGTTTCGCCTCTCCGCCGGCGGCAAACGGTTATCGGACATCATACGGATGAGGGCCACCTCCGCCGGATTGCCGAACATGGCACCGAAAGCACCGGCCAGAATGCCCATGCCCATGCTGGCCAACACAGTGGGCGGTGCATTGAAATGCTTGCGATAGGAGTCGATCTCCATTTGGTAGAAACCCATCCGGGCTGTCGTGTACGTGGCCTGTCGCATCAATCCAGCACTCAAGCCATTATACAAGGCGAGTATGCCCTCGTTCTTAAAAACCTTTAGCAGGCAATCGAAGGAGCTCTTGTACTCGCCCGTCGTGGCTGAAATCTGCATCCTGGTCTTCACCAAGTCCAATGGCTGCACAATGCAGGTGCCCAGCATTCCGGCCAGACCGCCATTGATGTACATCATGTACCCGGGTATGGATTTCTTTTCGATGCTGTACGCCATGGCCACTCAGAAACAGATTAGAAATTCGAATTTAACAAATTTATTTAAACCGAAACTAAATTTAAAAGGCTGAATGAATGGCAATCCATGCTAGGATTGAATGAGAGGTGTTATGATGCCTTCTTTGATACCATATTTTCGTAATAAAAATTCTTAGGAAGTCAGTCGAACCCTAATATACGAAACCACACCATTCCCATGATTTGGATTAATTAAATTCAGTCTTGCATAATAAACATTTTTTTTTGTTGTATATAAGATATGAATTACTTTACAGAACAAGCGCGCTTTACACAGACATCGTATCAATTTCCATTTGTTGGGGATGAGGTGTGCCATATTTTCTTTGCCTTTAGGGTTCCGAATCGGATAGCGAGTCACCGAGCACATGCTTGCCGTAGGCCTTGTTCATTTGCTCCAGGAAGACGAATGAAAATATCGTGTGTGGACCCATGCGGATTAGATACGGAGTGAAACCCTTCCACACGGCGAAGGCGCCTTCGTTCTTCACCACCTTTTTCAGTACATCGATGGTGCCACTGTATTCCGGCTTGCCATCGATTACCTTCATCTGCTGGATGCGTGTTTTGGCCATGTCCAGTGGCATTGAGGTCACGGAGGTCAGGAAGCCGGACACCAGGGCGGCGGTCAGGTGAAGAGGTATTCCTTCGCTAAGATACCCATGCAATTGGTCCTTCATCAGCGAATAGGAGGCCAGCTGCACCATATTCACGACCATGGCACGACCCACTGTCGGCAGGCATCCTCTCCAGAGCGCCACGACGCCCTCATCCTTCACAATTCTTACAAAGGCATCACCCACATTCTTGTAATTACGCCTGTCCTCCGGCATTAGGCGGTTATCGGACATCATCCGGATCAGGGCCACCTCCGCTGGATTTCCACACAAGGCTCCAAAGGCGCCAGCCACAATGCCCATGGTCATGCTGGCCACCATGGATGGATAATTTCCGAAGTTTTTGCGATACCAATCCAACTCCATCTGGTAAACGCCCATCTTGGCTGATGTGTACGAGGCCTGTCTCAACAGTCCGGCACTCAGTCCATTGTACAGGGATAACATCCCCTCGTTCTTCCAAATCTTCGAAAGAACCTCAAAGGAGTTCTTGTACTCGCGGGTGCCCAAAGTTCCTGATATCTGCATCCGGGTCTTGAGGAGGTCCAACGGCTGGACAATGCAGGTGGCCAGCATTCCGGAGGCTCCGCCCATCACGAACTTCATGTGAGTGGGCACCGTCTTCTTTTCCACCCCGTAAACTAGCGCCATGTGGAAGAGGACAATTGGAAGGTATAAGTATGTTTTGGAAAAAGAGATGTGAATTGAGAGTGTGTGGTTGGAAACGAGCCAAATTCGTATGTGGGGGTTTAATGGAGTTGACATCCATAACAAAGCCTTCCATAACAAGCTAGACTCGTACCGAAAGATAGTTCTTAAAGGTACAGCACTTCACCATGGATACAGTTCCAAAGGTACCCACTGATATGTTGCGGGCTGCCTTGCCGGATTTGGGTCGCCGTGGCATTGATTTTAATTGTGGCAGTTAACAGGCCAACACCTTTGGCCAATTAACGCACCTCTATAATTTTCCTCACTTGCCAGATAATTGTGCCAGTTTTGGGCCACCCACAAATTAACGAGACCCTGGCAAGCGGCTTATTATCTGTCTCGTTGGCAATCCAACCCTTTAACATCGCCTCCTCGCCTGTCACCCTTTTCCACCATAGATGAGAGTACACAAAATGGTTAGGCATCGTTGGAAATGCAATTAGAGAGCAACTCAAACCGAAAGAACACTTTACAGGAGGCCCTCCCAATTAGACAAGCCGAAATTGTTATGTCAGGGCAGGGCAAAAACCAAACCGAATTTCATGTACTCGCAAATGGCGTATCGACAACTCATTGCGGGCTAATTAGGAACTCATGCGGCGGCAAAGACCAACAAAATATTGCTGGGAAAAACCGAGAAGCGATTGCTGTCGATTTTCTACCCAAGAAAAAGGGGAAATCGCATGCGATAAAGCAATTACTTCACATTTACCCGCCGAAAAGTATGCAGGGGAACTTCTTATTTGCCAGTTCCTAAAAAGTCCGCTGATTTCGAATGGCGCCAGGGTGTCTTAATTAACGTTGGTACAGTGATACCTTGTTCTAATATAAAATATACAATAAGTACGCAAATGAAATTCTTATCAAATAAAGTTCTAAATTAACTCTTTATATATTTTAATATTTTTATGGTATTATTATTTACACAAACAAATTAAATTTTGCATGGATTATATACCACAATGTTTTTCTTGGCGATTTAGAATAAGTCGTTCCTTCCTCTTAACATCAAAAACAATCCCAAGCTTTGATTGTTGCAATCACTCCTAGTACATAGTACTTGAATATCAATAATGATATCGAGGAACATTTGGCAAATTAAGACAAACACACTCAGAATTCCCTAAAACTTGAGGCGTACTTGTGCTAACTTGGCTAACGATGCAAATGTTGTTATCAAGCAGTTTACAACATAAATACTCTAATTATTTATGTGCATAAGTAAAAGTGGGGCAACAGTCTGCAGCAAATGCAACAGCAACAATAACAATGGCACAATGCAATCAAACAATCAGAGACAAGCTCGCTGAACTGAAATGCCAATTGTGAAAATTGTAAATAAATATTTTAACAGACGACGGCAACAACAAGAAGTCGGGAAACTACAATAAATCAGATCATATCGGCGGCCAACTGCTGCGGTTTCAGTTGTGGTAAATATATATAGACATATATAGCTATATATGGCAGATCCAGCAGCAGAGCAGCCCTACAAGCGTGGAAGGCATGGCGCAGGAAAAACGGCGAAAAGCTGAAAGAAAAATCGCAAAAAGCAAACGACACAGCGACAACGATGACAATGCTGATAATGGCCCAAGGAGAAGGTGCGGAGCAGCTGCAGCATTATGGTATCCAAAAGAATCGCCTGGAAACCACAGAAATTTACGCTCAAGCGAAGCGAGCTGAACCAAACTAAGTTGAGGTGAAGCTGTTGCTAAAAGGAAAATGACAATAACAGCTGCAATTCCAGCGGGGCGGGGGGAATCGCCCTGTGTGAGAGCCCAGTAATGACAAAAAACTAACTACCACACTGAAAAAAATGGATAACTAAGCTGTAAAGTTCTCAGACATAATGCACAACTGTTCATTCATTCATATTAAATTACTAAAA
This sequence comes from Drosophila simulans, assembly GCF_016746395.2. Classification (NCBI taxonomy): domain Eukaryota; kingdom Metazoa; phylum Arthropoda; class Insecta; order Diptera; family Drosophilidae; genus Drosophila; species Drosophila simulans. Next base: position 4,626,215 of record NC_052522.2, read on the forward strand.
ATGCTTGGAAGCTGGTTGATAATAGGTGGAATTTATTATCCAATATACAAAATAAATCAAACAACAATGTACTTATGAAATAAGTTTATTTTTTAAGTTTTAAGACATTGTCTATAGATAAATAAAATAATTTAATTACCTCAATTATCACTTAAGCTCACGAAAAAAATTCTATCAGTGTAAAAAAAAGAGAGGTATTAAGTACCGAACCGTTAAGAAGTCATTCGAAGTTGGATAGACCAAAAAAAAAAAAAAGCTAAGGCGTCACTAAGCCGCCCTGCGAGTGAGCGAGACCGCAGTAGGTGGTAATTTCTGGAGTAAACAGAGCGAATTCAGAGCTAAATCCGAAGACAAAACTTCGAGTGAGAGCAGTGAGAGCTGCAATCGTAATTGCGCTGGGCTAGAGAGTAAAAGTCTTTGAGCAAACGAGAGCGCCGGAGTAGCGAAAGTTAAAGCGGAATCGTAGAGCAGAGATCAGCAGATCTGTTCAGATCAAGAAGTAACATCCGAAAACCCAAATCATACGGAGAAGTGTGTCATCAAAAAATCGATAATTTAGGGCTTTTCTCACTCTCTCGTCCCCTCTCACAAGTTCAACGCACAATGCAAAAAACAGTTATTGTTGGACAATAAATCAACGGCAATAACAGACTACAGATTCTAAGCACAAATAAAAAAAAAACAACGGCCAGACATGAAAGACTCAGGCAACGAACTGCGATCTTCGGAGATGAGAATAGAGAGAGAGAGAGAGAGAGCGCGCGAGATCTGCTTGCTTTTGCTTTTCGAACTCGGAGCGGCGGGCTTTTCGAACTCCAAGCTGTCCGGCAGCTGAAACTTTTGGTCATTCGTCAGTTAACCGTCGTGCTGGTCGAAACGCGACGCGATCTGTTGGACATATGCGATCCAACGGAGATATATAAACACGATTCTTCTTCGCCGAAGAACGAACGTTTTGTGTGTGTGTTTGTGCAGGTGTTAGTGCGCGGTGTGCGTGTTACATTTGCATTTTGGCTTTTTAGCTTTTAACTCGCTTTTTTCGTTCCATTTCGCCGCGTTGCATTTGCTCGGCGATTGCATTTCTCGGTTTCTTCGCTTTTGGATCGGCTTTCGTTATTTTTGGTTGGGGCCTTAAAATAGCCTTTGCCGTAATTACTGGGCTGGCCGCAAGAAAACGTGTTTGTGTCTAAACTACAGTTACAACCAGAGCAGCCGTTGTGCAGCTGCATTTCACTCGAATGTGTTTGCCGAAAAGTAGAAAATATAATAAATAAGAAAGAAAGAAGAGTGCTCGCTAAATAGAAGGAAAAACGTCACTCGGTGTGTGCGTTCTTCTTCTATTTGTTCGCCTGTTAACATTGTGCTCATAATTTATTGTACCCAGCGATATGCAAATAGAAAGCAACAAATTTGTACAGCAAGTGGAATATTTCAACGTTTAATTTGAACGCCGAAGAAACCCAAAAGGTAAGGCAAATGCATTCTAATAAACGAGAAAATAATATAATGCCAACAAACTATAGATAATATCCCCCAATGAGCATAAAGCTAATGAGGTAAATTGTGAAAACATCTGAACTGCTTAGAACTTGATTTGGTTAATATATTCATTAGTATACATTTCTCCCGCTGACGATTTGCATATCAGTCGTCTTCGGTCGCAGGTTCATAACTTCTGCTTCTGTTTTTGCTGGCGAAGAAAGCTTCGGTTAGATCATCGCATCTCACGTTTTCCCCCGCCGAATAGATCAGATCGATGTTCCTGCCTCACTGCGAACCCCTAAATAACACTTGCTGCACGATTGAACTTTAAACCGCATTCTTGGCCCGTCTGCTGCCTGGTTTTCTGTTTTTCTTGGCTCTCTCGCTCGGACGCATCTATCACAGATCGGTGAGTGGTGGCCAATTTTCAATGGATCGATGCTGCCTCGCTCCGTGGGAACTCTTGACTCTTGAGCCCCAGAGTTCGGGCCTGGCATTTCGCGGCACACATTTTAGCCCTGGCTAGCTAGCAAAAACAGAGCCAAAAACAGGCTTACAGAACAGGAATTTCCACTCCTACAACAAATCCGCGGACAATTGACATTTTTGTGTAATTGCCTGATTTGTTGTTGTATTTTTGGTTTTTTTCCCTCGAATTTAATAGTGAATTCGTCGGGCTTAGTTCAAATTCAGCAATTTACATATGTAAATGCATTGTTTATAGTCATTGGAAAACATATTAAGTAAATAATAAAACATTTGGCATTTTGCTCTTATATATTTATTTATTCGATAATGTTCTTAAGTAATCTTCATGTTCAATGATTTTTAATCGTCAACAATTAAAGAAAACTAGTAAATTTAAAACTGCAATAGATTAAGTTGAACTTAAACGAAGATCTCTGGTCCGAAGATGTCCATCTTGGAGAACTCTCCTGTGGAGGATCGGGGTTTCGGTGGAGTGCTTGGCGCCTTGACACTCACAACGGGGGCGGATGTGTTGGCACTAACTTCGATTTTGTTGGCGGAGGAGGAGCGCTTGCGTCGCATGTTCTTGAGCTGATCGCGCAGCTGCTCCTTGTAGACGAGCTCCCTCTTGCAGGCTTTCAGGTCCTCCATGCTGCAGTGCTTCATGTGGCGGATGGTGCGGGACACCAGGCCATCGATTATGTGGATCTTGGTGCGGGACAGCCGCGTGGGTTCCGCATGACGGCGGGTCAGCTCGCTCTGGTACTGGAAAAGTAGATAGCCCACGCTCGGACGAGCTCCGCGTCGGTGGTTGGCGCTGTTACGTTGGACTTCCATTTCAGACAGTATAGCTCCTTTGTCGGTTTTTTGTATTGACTTAAAAATGCTGGCTACGACAGGGCGAGCTGTGACTGCTTGGCAGCTTGAGCTGTGAATGATGTCCTTTCGTGGTTTACCAGGATTATTTATATCTGGGGCGCTTAGCTACCTGTTGACCCGCCGACTGACCTGCTGACTTGTGCGAGTCGCGTAATTACCTGAAGTGCTCCGGTAAAACCAGAGATCCTTCCTCCTTCTTTCCTCCCTTTTCTGATCCCTTGCTAAGTTGACATCCCAGGCCAAAGATGCTGTACCTATTTCTTGCACACGTGTGGGTGGTGCTCAGGTTGGTGCTGGGTTGGAAATGGTTTATGGCTTGACCTTTTGCTTTAAGATATTTCAGTTGAGCTGGCGCTGAATAAATATGGGGATAAGGGAAAGATTAAAACGGTGACTAAGTGTCTGAGGATTGCGTTCAATCGTTTTAAGCTTAGATTAGCTACCGACCAACACTTGCTGGTGGAAAATTTATCAATGAAATGAATAATTTTGAAAGGAGCTGAAATGCAGCTGAATGAAATTTAAGTAAAAACCCACAAAAATATTTAAAATTAATTGTAAGGCCATGCAAATATATATATTAAAGTGGTTTTAAAGTTTAGGATATATGTCCATATTGTGTTTCAAAAAAATGTTTATCTTTTTGATTCTTTGATTCATTTACGAATTATAAATTAATTTACTCTATTAAATGTAATGATTCTTTATAAGTCACATGCTTGCGTTTTTTGCTTAAGAATTACTCTCAAATTGTACCATTTTTCACGAAAGTTCGCCTTTTAAGTCCAATCATACTGCAACTAAATAAATTCCCTTTCAACTCTCGGCAAATGAAAATCATTTATATTTAATGAGTTGCCATGAAGTGATAAATATAATCCCAAAGTGGCACTCGTCCACTCTTTCTCCTGTTTTTTGTTTGTGCCCGACAACCAACCAACCCACTTCTGAAGGACTGCGTGTTAAATATTTATTTATGAACGAATGTCTGCGACCTTGTCTTGACCCCCTTGGCCATAAAAGCGATTTACTGTGGGCTGGTTAGATGGTTTTAAAAATGCTTTTCATGTAATTGTAATTTCACTTAACGTAATTGACACGCGGCCCCCGCTTTTAAAACGCTCCCAATCAAGTTAATTTCAACTTAATTACGAGCAAAGGAAAGTGAAAATTCCCTCAGCATTGTCTTGTGGCTTATCGAACGAATTCTTCTTAAGACAATTTATTGGCCTGCATTAAGGCCGAAATAATAATAACGCTGGCTATAATGGCTATAACAATGACCAGTGAAAGTTGCTTGGTATTTTATGATAATTCTTTGGTGGTAAATAAATGATGATTCAATGCCCATTTGGGTGCTAAATGCAAGGGCCGCGAGCTGCGATGCGCCAATGATGATGATGGCGAGATGTAGCCATCATTATGATTGTCTCGTCTGGTTTAATATACGATGGAATAAATGCCTCGGCACGCACAGATTTGGTGCCCCATCATCAGATCGAATCCAAATCCATATCGATGGCCAGTTCATTGAGCGCGTTGAATTGGAAGCTGTCGGCGAGCTGTCAAAAGCAGAGTTGCTCAAAATGCCTGCTAGTCAGGTCAGCAACGCTTCGATGGCCTTTTTAGTCAGCCCCTGGGCCACCGTTATGACCTTAGCCCACCAATGTACCTGCCCCTACCTGCGTAGCCAACCTTACGACCATAAAAGGAGGAGGATGAGTTCGAGCTGCCTTGAGGGGTCATAAAACGCTGATGCTGCACATTTGCTTAATCCGGCGCGTGGTCTTTCCCAAAGTTCTTAATCCGGTTTCGAAATCCTTTTGTTTTCGCTACATTTCAGCTACTAAGTGCAATTATAAAAGGATTATGCCATCTCCTGACCCAAAGGCACACTCGACCCGAGCATCCACTTTCGTTATGAATTACCTGGAAGTAGTTAAGTCTGTTGCAAAAACTCCCTGGTCTTTCGGGAACTGCAGTTATGCTAATGATTTCCATTTACATACGCTCCTTCCTCTGCGACACATGTGTAAATTGACGTACTTTACGTTGATGTCACTCAGGTGCTGAGTCAGAAAACTCTACTGGCTGCCTTACGTGGAAATGGTTTTTAGTTCTCAGAGCTTCTACGCTGGCGGTTGGTTCATTGAGGTTCCCCAAGAATTCCGTGGAACGGTGGCCGGTGAAAGGTCTACTTTGGGTAAAATGCAACGAACAAACAGCGAAATACAAGTTCTTGGGAGTTCTACTTGGAATTTGTGGGAATGCATGGGAAAAGCGATGGAAAGCGCTATTACAAAGCAAAGCTATTACAAAGCTCACAGAACATTCTTTGTTATAATAAATTACCTTAAGCATCTTGTTAACAGATATTTGTAGCAATTATTAAATAAATATACATGAATAGAAATGAGACATGAGAGTTTTCTCAACCTTTCTGGAATTTTAAGGTATATTATTTCATTAGTAAAAATGTCAGTTTTGTAAGTAAAGTATTGAATTTCCTGTAGTACAGTCGTAGTACTCAAATTGTAAGGTAAGCCATACTATTTTGGTTAACCATGTCCTCACCTGTAGATCCTTAAACCACTTCCTGTAAATCCTGTTCCAGAATATTCTGTCGAATGTTTTAGACAAGTTCGTGCGAGTTGCCTTTTCATTTCATTTCATTTATTTAATCCGGGAATCACTTTTACTTACCCTTTCCCTGGCATAATGTGTAATAATGTCTGGTCAACCAAGCGAGGGCTTAAGATCCAAAATGGGGATTAGCATGGATTAGGTCATGAAATATTTTGGCACAAATATTTACAGGGGAGACAAGCGGCACTTGACCTGTTTTGACCTGGCCGATTAGGTTACAGGTAGTAACCAACAGGTAACCAATCAAAGGTTTAGATAGATATATAAGAACCGCTTTTCGGTTTCGAGGATATCACTATTCGACGAGAAGTCAAGGCGAAAAGAACTCGTTACTTTCACCCAGCACATATCATCTCTAACCGCAAACCCACCATGGAGCAGGAAAAGATGCTGAAGCCCACTGTCACCTATCATCTGTTCCTGTACCGCGTCGAGTTGGCCCGTCGGAATGCCCGGCAGCTGCGGCTTTCCCGCACCAAAATCGAGATCACGGACGAGCTCATCTCCAATACGGTGCGCAATCTGAAGACGTGCAGCTTGGACGACCTGAAGGCGGTCAACCGGGAGCTTCTGTTCAAGCGGAAACTGCGGAGCAACGTGTCCAAGCTGAAAAAGGAGGCCATGCGGCAGCAGCGCCAAGAGAACCACGACAACTCAGCGAAACAGGATTAGTGTCGAATCAATCAGAGCGCTTTGATTTATTGTATATAGCCTGTGTAAATAAATACTTTTGATAAGACTTTTGCATTGAAAACGCTTTTGAAACTTGTTCATTTTAATGGTCCAAGGGGGAGAAAAAACTGGTAGCTGATTCAGCTAAGAGCTGCTCGTTTGCATTGAACTGTGGGTACACTGAAAAAAAAAAAACTGAATATATTTTAGGTTGTTATTGAAATAGGAAACATGTTAGTTTGAGAACTATAGATATTCGTATGAACTGTGTCATTCAGTCCAGTCAAGAAGTAAACTTAGTTTTTTTCGATATTTTCTTTCTGTGTACAAATTAACGGCAAAGCCAAGCCAAGTCACCAGAGATCCGCTCGAAAAAAGACCTCTGACAAGCGCTGACCCAAACCAGTTGGAAACTTTATGATCGCTGCTTTTGTTTTATCTTCTTGACGTTTTGTTTTTGCCCCGCCAACTTAATTAGAAATTGCAAATGCAATTAACAAAAGGCAAACGGCCAAATGCCAATTTTTTAATAAAATTTTAATTCGATATATATAGTATATAGTACGCATACATATGTGTGTGGCGCTATAAAGATATACAAAGATTGGCTGACACTGAGCGAACGCGATGGAAACCAAATAAAACTGGTTCGTTGCATAAATTAACAAAAAGGCAGAGCGGCAACAAAGTCAAAGAGTTGAGTTAAGTCAAGTGAAGGGGGTGGGCATGGGAGTGTGGGAGCAGCAGCATTAAAATGAGAAGAAACAAAAAGTTAGCAACTTGCTAAAAGTCAGCGAAATAAATAAAAATCAGCCAACGTTAACAGACGTTGGCTGAAACAGTTTTGCCTTTGTTTCTCTATGGCTTCCACTCCACCGAGGTCCGAATTTCCGAGTTTCCGAGCTCCAGACAAATTTATTTCGTGACATTGTTCAATTTATGTGAGTCCGCAGCTCCTCCGAGATGTTGTAATAAAACAAGCCCAGTTCATAGATCGCAACAGATGTCGCTGCCTCGAGTTTCTGAGTTTCGAGCTGCTGGCGCCAACTCTCGAAATAATTGCGGCGATCATTCTTGGCTTTAATCCCATAAATCATATGCCGCTCAAGATATGCTGTTGATTTTTTATGGTCTGCAAATGCTGCTGGGACAGCATAAGCATCAAATTTAACTGCACACTTATTGCTTTATTTTGAAAACAGCAATAAAAAATTATATATTTTTATTTACAAGGTCTTGAGTGTAAAAATTTATTTCATTCCTGTTTCAAATATTGAGATACTGGAGTGCCCTGTTAAGCATTTTAATATATTTCTACATTTTTAACTGCATTTAATATTATATGACAACTCTTAAAGTGCGAATTTTGTGGAAGGTTCTGACTTTCAGCTTTAAGCTTTGTTAAGAAGAACAATCCCTCGAATTCTCTGCTACATTTCATAATTCATCAAATATTCTAGTCCGAGGCAAATCAAAGTTTTCATGCCTCTCACTTTTGATTAGAATTCTCTTTCTCCGCCAATCACAAATTGTTGGCTTCAATAATTCATTGTTTTTGCCGCCGTCACTGCTTTTGGCAACGACTATTGAAGGACAGACAGGCGGGCTTAGAATCGCAGACAACTTGAGGTTGCTGCTGTGTTCTACTTGACAAATGGATTTCTGTGGCCTGACCCACGGCGTCAATGGCAACCGATTCGCCGCGGCATAGGAAAATCATCAAATCACGACTTTCAGCTCTTTTGATTGACATGCACAAAAAGGAGCAAAAAGCGACAGAACAAACATTAACAGCAAAAACTACGTAACGCCGCCCGATTGTTGTTCATAATTAAAGCCAGCGGCCCGAGGCTGTTGAAAAAAATAAGTCAGTAAAAATCACAAATTTCGCAATAATTCTTTGGCGTCACCGGAGTCGCCAGTCGTCGTCTCGAGGTGACAGAGAATGAATCTAACAGTTCGCTCTAACCACCAAGGAATTAACTCGCACACTCTATTCTACTGTGTATGTATAACCACATAACCAATACGCCCCGTTAGCCAGAGCGCTTATTACGCATAATTAGCATATTTAGTGTGGCTCGAAGATTGCATCCCGCCGAGTAATTACTTCGATACCCTGCCTCAGTTTCGCTCGGTTACAAGTGACACAGCATTACTGGGCACTGAGAGAAAAATTAGGGTATTAGGTACTACATTTTATAAGGTTTTGTGAAATACTTATAGCTTTACAGCATTGTTCTTAGCAATTTTTGTAACGATATTTGAAAACATTATTTTTTCAATGGATTTTCTTATAGTAAAATTGTTAGCATTATCTTTTTTAGTGTGCTCATTTCAAGTTAAGCCTCATTTAGAGCCGCACTCTGTTACCATTGCCACGAACCAATTGACCAACCCACCATGCCGCCTCCGCTGCCCCTCCCCCCACCGCCTCCTTAACGTCTTGACCGCTCAGCTTGTACCGTTCACTTTGCGGCCATTTCAGTCGCCAACGCCAGTCGACAATCCAAGAAACAACAACTACAAGAGCAACTAAGGCAACAATTGTCGCATTTGACATTTAGCTACAATTACTTATTTTTTTTAGCCTTCTTTCGTTGCTTATATTTGGCATGACTCGGCTGGCCACATCTACACCCCTTTTGCATTTCCATAGCGAAACTTGTTATAATTTTAAAATATGCACACTCTTTTTAACCGCCACTTTTGTTTTCAAGGTGTTGCGGTCAATTAAAGTGCGACAAAAATGTTTTTTCCTCATGCGATGAAAAACAGCTGACAAGAGATTCGCTGGGCTATTTTTAGAAAGTCGTTCATGCTTATGTACATGTATATACATATGAAATCAATATTTCAGACTAAGCGTTTATGGATACAAGTAATATATTGATATAAATTTCTTATGTGTGGCAGATATCTTTTATTACATAAAATATTCTCAGATATTCTAGTAAGCATATAGTAGGTTTTTAGTAGGAAAACTTGTTTTTTGATTTATAAAACTCCAAGCATGGCTGAATTGTCCTTTTCTGCTGGCATTTCCTTTGTTTCTTGCAACTCAGCTCTGGCCAAAACAGGCAGCCCGATGCCCCCAGTGAGTTGCATTGTGTCTCGAAGGTGTGGCCGTTGCACTTTTCCACATCCAGCGATATTCTGCTGTGGGCGTAAGCCGCTGCCCCCAAAAACTGGATTCGACATCGCTAGGTCTGTGCGCGGCCCAAAAAAAAAAAACCGACTTCTTGGGGCGGCCCCCAGTGAGCCTTTCATAACTTTTGGCATTTACAATATTTAATCATATTTCGTGAGGACCGTCGACCGTCGACCGACGACGGGCAGAAATGTCGTTCGAGCGTAACTCATGGATACTTTGTGGGCCTGCATCTGCATCTTTCTCTTCGGCAATTTAACCGTTTTCATTTTTTATGCATGTGCATTGCATTTGTAGCTCATTTGCATTTGCGGTTGCTGGCGTCGTCATCCTTGCGCTGGGTGTCTGCCATGCAATTTGCAGCGAAAAATATACAAAAAATTAAATAAAGAAAATATACAAAAAATTGAACCGAACGAGTGGCGGGCGCCGAGCATTTGGCGGCATTACATTTAATTTTATTAAAGAAAAACTTTGCATGTGTGTGGGAATTGCACAAATGACAACAGGCGCAAGTTGCTGCTGCTGCTGTTGCTGCTGCAGTTGCAACTGCTGTTGTCGCCACATGTTGTTGACGTGCATGTTGCCGCGGTTCGCCGTTTGTTTTACGGTCGTTGTGGGTGTCTGTATCTGCGAGCATCGATGAAGTTTTCCGTTCTCCAATGAGATTGAAATTGTAACGATTACGTTCATATACGTATAGCAGCCTGTTTCTTGCCCTTTGCACTTTTGAAGCCGTTGTTGCCGGTCGGCTTTTGTGGGTTTCCCCACTTCCAGAATCGCAGAAGCATCTTAACCTGTTCGATGTTGCATATTCATTTGAGCGGCCAAGGACATCGATGGCGAGAGTCACCATCATCGATGGAATGGCAGCTAAAGAGGATTCGTAGAAATACACGCGCATAAAAACTTAGAGAAAACTATCAAAATAATATATATTATTATAAATATGTTAATTAACATTTTACCAGAAGATTTCGAACAGCCAAAAAACTTTCAAAAACAACAATTAACGCTACATAAATCATACAATAAATATTTTTTTCTCTGCAGACGCAGAAGGAGAAGCCGCTATATCGAAATACTTCTCATCATCATTTGCATATGTTACACTTTATTTATTGTTGCGGTTGTTGTGTTTTTCTTTCGGTTATTCGCGCATTGCTTTACAAAGAAAATGGCGTTATGGTGCTATAGGTGTTGCGTTGGTCGGTGAGGGGGGGCGTATGGGTAATGTGCAGAGGAGCAGATATAACTCATACGCAATGTTAACCTCGCTCTTTCTTGCTCGCATATTTATAGCCGTTACGTGAGACTTTGTTTATGTGACAATTGCTTTTTGTTTCACAGTTTGGTTTCTGCACACGCTCACATGTGTATTCATTTATTTGCAGCTTTTATTTTCCTGTTTTGTTATAATTTTTTGGGAGTTGTAATTTATGCCATTCGATTGTGCAAGAATTTTGCAAACATTTGCTGTTGTCACCTCAACACTCGCTTGATGAATGGAAGCCTTTCAAGTTCTCGCTGAAGTTAATTAATTGTGCACTTAAAAAAAGAAATCAGGATTGAAGGTAAAATGTATGTAAAATATATATATTATCAATTTATACGGCTTAACTTGTTTCTACGAAAACGAAAGACCTCGTTTTAAAGTTATAGAATATCAGGCCTAATGGAGGTAATGGCATCAAATTATACGCTGCAACCTTTCAATACCATTAGTGCTTAGTTCGCTTACTAGAAATGTTGATGCCCTCGCACCGCCTGCTAATTGAATAAAACTCATACCACTTTTTCCGCCCAGATCGCTAGCCGCTCGTTATTGGCCAACAATGGCGGGAGATGAGAAGGGGGCCATTTCAGTATCATTTTCGCATTTTGATGTCCGATTACAGGCGGCATCGCTAACTAGAGCAGCAACAATAGAAAAAAAGGTACAATGGCAGCCGAGCAGCAGAAGCAACAACTATTATGACAGCGACTGACTGAAGCAAAAGCAATTTGTTGCACTCACTCAGATACACACACGCACACTGACAGACATCGTACAAGAATTGTATCTGTGAGAGAAGACAACTCAATGCGCTTGGCTCTTTGCTATGAAAAATGGATCTGCTCCAGAAGATTTCAGTAATCTCGTTCGTCACACTTGGCCGCTCAAGTACAAATTTATGAAGACTCTGAAGTCGAGGAGCCCTCCCTTTTTTGACCATGTCCGAGTGGGTTTTATTAACTTGTTCTAGCTTCAAGAATGTCACGGTAGACTGGCCAAAGTGTCAGTGGATTACACATTCCGATTGCCGGCTATGATGTAAGTTCAATAAATTTTCCATTGCAACAAATGGCCAGACAATGGCTGCCGGCAATCACTGTTGCCTCAGCTAATTTGCATGCCAATCTTTTGCAAAATCCCAGCTAAATGACACAAATTTTGTAGCGTATCCCCTGTGAAGAAATGGGCGTATTGTTGAAAGCACAAAACAATTAATGAGACTGCGATGATGGGCTTAATGAACTTTTGCAAAAAACAAACAATATTATGGCCAAGTGGGAAAAAGGGAAAACCTGCGATTGTCTCCAACTCCGCGGATCGTTATCCCTTTCACATTCGATTTAGCATTTAACGATGCACGAAATCAGCAGCTCCGGTGCCCATTTCCACAGCGATTTCCACTTCCATCCCGACAATTTCCACACAATTTTCAATTAATTAAACCAAAAATATTCCTGTTGCTTCTGTTGCCGTTCGGCCGGGGCCTTTTACAATTGACGTAAAATATAATTAAAATTGTTCATGTCAATTCGCAAAGCGAAATCAGAGTTGAGGGGCTTGCAGAGAGGTACAAAAAGTCAACGCGATGCGACGCATTCAATCAATGCGTGGCAGACAAAATGCAAAATGCACTTTTATTGTATTTTAAAACAAATTGAAAAGCCAACATTTTACTGTAGTAGAAGTAAAAAAGTCGGAAAATGTTGTCGGGCTTCAAAATTAAATACCACATAGTTGTATGCCCTGTACAAGATAGCAGTCCACATGGGTTCACTTTATTTAACATATCACATTTATTTAACTTAATGTACTAATTGTTGAGCATTAACTCATATACTAATTGCCAACTAAAAGTAATGTATAAAAACTAAAACCGAATGAAAACATATTTGAATAGTTCTGATATCACCTTTTTCAACATCATGTCCGAAAATCATCACCCGAATATGTTTTTACTGACCTCGATCCTCATCCGCTCATAAATTTTCATGTTGCCATGTCACTTGATAATCAGAATTTATGGTTTAATTGTTAGATAATAGAGCAAAGAATTAATTCCCCAGCTCCCATGGCATTTATGGCATAACAAAGCCCATCATGTGTCAGTTGAAAGCAGTTTTGGGTTAGAGTATTTCTGCATGCATTGCTGTGCAATAATAAATATTTTGTTTGGCTTTTGCTTATGTGTGTAGGGCTTCGCTTTTTGCGAATGTTATATGCCACTTTTTGTTGCATTTAATCTTGCATTACTCTCGTCGTAGCAGATTTGATTTTTGCTGTTGCTGGCATGTAAATGGGCTAAAAGGGCGGGGTTTGTGTGTCGTTGCATTTTTACGCCTGCCTAGTTTTATGTTTGCAGTTTTTTCAGACTTTCACCGCCGAATGCAAAATTGTCAAACACACAAGTGCTGTATAAATTTCAGATTCGATTGGACATCCCCAGGGGATTGGTATTTAATGTCGAGCAATTGGTAGTATTAGTCGATAGCAATATCGATTATTACGTAAGACTATCGCATTGGATAACAATCAAAGATTAGATTTTACTAGCTTTTTCAATTCCTTATGTATGATATCGATAGTGAAAATCAATCGAGCTATGATGTTTTCCCAAGCCTACTGAATTGTGCGACCCCAAACATCTTTTCACCTGCCTGCACAAAACGCAGCGTCAACATCATTATGGCGGTACTGCCTGATTTCTTTGACGAAAGCGCAAAAATTTTCCTAATGATGCCGCGCAAATTCAACTGCAACTAACTGTTTGCTATATACATACCCATACTCATACCCCCCAACCGATTTTCCACCGCACCGACTGCAGTAATCTGGTCATGGCCAACGTGGATGATTGTTGACTTTTATGATTTCCATTTCTTAGCATTATTATGGACGTGTGGCAAATCAACAGCAGCAAATAGAAAACACACTGCAACAGCAGCAGCAGTAGCAGCAACCGCTCCAGTGGTACAAAAAATCAATAGAAATAGAAATCCCCCGGATGGAGCAACTCTCCCCCGTTCATCTGCTGTGCGTATGCCATAAATCGTAACAATAACTACTTGCCACTTGGCCAGACAACGGGCAGACATCCACGTCGAGTTGGATTCGAACTGGGATTCGTATTCGTATTCGCATTCGGAATCGGTTTTGGACTCAGAGTTGGACATGGACATGGACGTGGACATGGGGCATAGACGCATAGAAGGCGGCATACGATTTCACTTGACTGACAAACAGACATAAGCAAAGTGTTTGGCTTCACTCGCAGCTCGATTTGTTGGCCATATCCCTCAAGTGACTTTCTAAGCGATTCCGAATGCCTGCAACATGAAAAATGTGGAGCGAAGGCAGTGCAGCAGTGGCAGTAGCAAAAACAGCTCAATGCCATTATCATTGGGCTGCAAATCCCCAATTACACGTAATAGGCACAATGTACGTATGCTGGTGTGGCTTCATAAAACACTTGCATCTTACGATCCTTGAGACTTCGGCTTACTATCTTTGGTATGCGAACTTTTGTTGTGGTTATTGGCATAATTTTGCTATCGCTCTTATCTTACCAACGATTTCCCATGAATTATCTGCTATAAACTTGTAAAGTACAGGTTTTGTATGTTGCCTAGCTCGCAAAGGCAGCTGTATCTCAGGATCTATTAGAGTTCAGGAAACCGATTTTGGTATGTGAAATTCTTTGATGGCAGGGATTGTAAAAAAGATTTCGTTTTATACCTACACTAAAGTTGATATTTCCTTATTGGGTACATTACGATGAAAACACTTTGGGTGCGAGCACTGGGTATAATTCCAGTCGAAACACACATCTATCTCTTTGACAAGGATCTTCGGCCCATAAATCCACCTTCTCCAACCCACTCGTCCTTCAACTCGTGTCCAGTGTTGTGTAGTGTGCTCACAAATATTGTCCCATACAACTCATAAAAAGCCCATTTATAACTGTTAACTTGTACAAAAGTATTTACAGACGATTTAGCAGCTCACAGAATTACAACCATCGCCACACAATTGCAATTGTTTATTTGTGTTTACTCCTCTCACACCGCCCCCTTTCAGCCCCACCACCCACTTTTACCACCCGACCCCTCCCCAATGAATTTCCCCCCTTCAGTGGACTGCTTCTTCTGCTTTGGCAACTACTCCATCCATCTCCCTTTTGGTAGCAATAAAAAGTGTTGTTATTTGTACAATGTTGTTTGTTTGAGCCGGAGTGTGTTTTTTGTTTTGTTTGCCATTATTGTTGCTATTATTACAGTTGTTGTTACATTGGTCGTTGTTTAGTGGCCAACACAGCTGCTGCTGACACGCAGAATTCAATGCAACAAGAAGAAGCCCAAGTGCAAAACGAAGAGTAAAAAAAAACAGGAAAAGCAAACAAACCAACAGCAGTAGCAAAAATCATCGGGAAAACTCAAATAGGTAGAATCCAAAGTTTCCCATTGTCCCACGGCTGAATGAACATAAAGACATGGGTACACGGAACTGGCGAAGCGATGGGGCATTATGGGGTTAATGATAACATTCAGCACGGTGTTAAGAGGTTCGCTTTGCACCAAGTTAAATGAAGGAAAGTTAAAAATCTTAAGCTGAGATATTATTAAGTTGAGCAATTGAATAAGTTTTTGTTTTGATAAGTTTGTTAAAGGGGCGATTGTATACATTTACTACCAAATATACTACCGCATAAAAACCTCATTGATGATTTCCATATTTTTAAAGGCTTATTAGCAAAGCTCTTTGCATCAACAGTGGCTCAAATGCTGTGGGCCGAGAATAGATAAAATTCAGCCAAGAAGAAGCGGCCGAGTTAGTTTCGTATTTGCGTAGTTCACATTTGTTTTTGGGCATTGCTATTGCAACAATTACTGCAGCGTGAAATAAAGGAAAAGCAAACAAATGCACTTTATCTGCTGGCCAACAGAGTGCAGCAGCGCATTTACAGGAAAATGGGTTATGAAAAACAATTTGAAAAGGTATTAAATTTATGTCAGTCCCCGCCCCTGGGTTGTTGTAAAATTTTATATGCACATACAAACACGCAGTTGGTCGCTGTCAGCAGAATTTCTCATATTGATTTTGCCTTAAATAATAAAAACTCCTTTTTGCCCTCTTTTCCAGTGTGCAGCGTTTAATGGCCAATGGATAAAGTGAGGTAAGTGAAACAAAAAGCCCGAAGGGGAGCGATTTTGCAGCATTGCTTATTAAAAATAGCAGGCTGCAAAAAAGAATCCTAAAGTGCATGGACAGAGACACAGACGCAGTCACGAGGCTCGTTGTAGTATTTTTCAAGAATTGGGACAACAAGGCGCATAAATAACCGACATGCCAACAAAAAAAAGCAGAAACAAACCGAAGGAAAAGCTGGTAAAAAACTAAGCGAAACTCGCCGAGATACTGCACTTAGAATAGTAAACAGCGCTGGGGAATAGGCTTGGTTACACAGAGAAACTAAGATATTAACTAAAAAACATACTTTAAGGTACCAACCATCATGTATCTAAAAATTACCATAAATGAAACTTCAATGATAATAATTCTTATTGTAAAATTTAAACATCCCAAATCCTAATATTTGCATTTTTCAACTCAGTCCACAATATGCGATTGCATTTTAAGCATATTTCAAAATTGTAGAATTAAAGTTAGAACAATATTTTTCCAAGTGTGTGTGCTCCTTGCGAGTGTGTGTAAAGGAATTGCAACTAAATACGAGAGCTAAGATGAAACGCAATGCATCCCGCCCCCGCACTGCTCCCCTGCCACCACACGGCATTTGCCCACTCTGCCGCACAGTGGGAGCAAAAAGAAAGCGCACATACCGGTTTTCCGCGGCCCAGAGACACTGCGAGTGTTGTATAGTACACGGGGACAGGTTTATTTTCCCGTTGGGACTGTGTGACAAATCAAGCGAGAAGCGAGAGCGAAGACAACAACCGCGACCAGAGAAAAACTAAAAAGAAGACGCAGCCTTCGTGCGCGAAAAACGTCAATGGCCAGGAAAATTCTGAGTGGCGGAGGGGCTCGTGGAAAGCGGCGTGCAAGAGGCACGGCGCACAGCTGCGACGCGCGGCGTAATGGCAGCAGGAAATTGAAAAAAAGTTGCCGCGCGCTCACCTTTGGGCGGCTTCTGTTGCCTGTTCTTCCTTGCCTGTTCTTGGCGCTTGTCTTTTCCACGAGGTAGTTTGGGGTATATGCTGCAGACCCAAAACATGATAGAAAGTTGCACTTCAGAAGAAATGCAAAATTTCAATTTATTTGTACAACTATACAAAATACTGCAATTGTATTTTTCATTCACATGATTTACAGCAAAGTGGATAGTAAAAGCCTCGTTTATAGCTTTTTTTTTGACAGGAGTCAAATTAGCATTCAATTGTTGTTTGCTAGTTAAAATGTTGTACAGTGCCAGGTATCCGTTTAGCTGTTATTTCCTTGTAGTTTTCAGTTTTTCCTGCACTTGACAGACGTTGCCACCTTAACCGCCTAGGAAAGAGTGTCAAAAGTCAAACACTTTTGCTTGTCTCAGCCCCGATCTCTTGAGTTGTGGAAGTCACACAGAAAGTCGCAGTTTTTTTTCGTGATTTATGATACTTTTTTTGGCTTGGCTAAGGCCAGCTTAAAGTCCGTGGCCCAGAAAGAAGGAAAATCAATTCTGCAAACGAGCGAAGATAAACGATAAATAGCTAATCACAAATCTTTTGGCACATTGTTATGCAACTATTTTATTGAGCGATAGTCTTCTGTTTTAATGCTAGATTTATATAATAATTCATATAAGGCTGTAATGCCGTAAAACTAAATAATATTTGTAAAAGATGATATCACAAAATCTACTTCTGAGTTCCTTTTTTATGTTACTGCTTTCCTGAGTGTAGACAAGAGTATTCAAAATAGTCAGAAAGATTAAACCTATAGCTTGAAAATCTTGATTTTCTAGTTTGTCAATAAGAGTTATCATACTCTTTAAATTACTTAATATGGTGCTCAATTAATGAATTAATTATTGCCTTCCGCATTATGCTCGTACTATAGTTTGCCGATTTCCTGGAGATACTTTCGCTTGCGTTTCTGCTGCTTCTCGAGTTGCCGCTGCATATTGGTTCGCAATCTGTCCCGATATTCCCGTTCCCTATCGAGTGCACTCATCTGCTGGGAACTGGCCTCCGCGTCGAACTCGAGGTCAAAGGCCGTCTCCCATTGGCGACGCTGCTGCAGCTGGATGAGCTCGTTTGTCAGCTGCAACTTGGTGCTAGCGATTCGCATCATCTTGCGCCTGGGCCGCCCCAACTCCCTTCGGTGGAGGTAGAGGGCATAGCTCACGGATTTCTCCCTCCTCTGGGAGTTGCCACTGCAATCGCTGCTGGAATAGTCTGACATTTTCCTCTCGTATCTTCTATGCAAATTGAAACGTTCTCCTCACTGGTTTGAGGCCAAATGATGCAATCAGTGCGTGTGCGGGCGACTTTTAAACCACTCAGGTATATGGTATATGGTTCGATGCGATGTGGGTTTCCTCGAGATTTCCCGGTTTCCCAGGTATGCAAAAATCCTGGATTTATTGCCGCACATTATATCTTAAGAGCTCAATTAGGATACCTATACCTGCCCCCATAACTGAACCTAATCCCGCGACGCGACTTGAACTGATTACGTTTTCCAGCTCGGTTGTTGGTGCCATCGGTGCTCCGGTGTCATTGCCAGCAGGCAGAATCGCAAAATAGAGAGCTCCAGGTTCAATGCAAATGCAAATGCGCTTTGCATGTTGCCGCTAATTGGCAACAGTTGTCGATGCTACTGTTCTTTTGCTGCCACACGACGTTCCCTCTAGCTTCGGTGCAGTTAGCGAAAAATCTAGGCCCAAGACAAATCAAAGATAGATCGGGAAGAATTCCAAGAATTCAGTTATTCCCTTTTGGAATTCCAACATAATACAAGAGGTAAATTACTTTTAGTAGTCCGTGTAGTATTTTATAGCAAAATTGCGAAAGGTATTTAGTATTCTAAACGTTCTTTATATAACTATATCTTCAATTAAGCATGACAATGGAAAACCACTTAATCTACCGAAATAGAATAATTTCGTAAGAAATCAGATTTTCTGTGTTTTCAAGGTTTGTTGTCTGTTTGGTCTCAAAGCCTCATTAACTATTCACAATTAGTTCTGCGTTTACTAGAGCACATTCTCGCTTTTAGACAATTTATGTTAGTGTAAGGTTTTCAGTTCTTTTTTCTTGGGCCGACGTGACCGGCATGATTAATGAACGCCGTTATGCTTTTATGGCCGATATGGAGGCAAAGCCCTGCGTTTAGTGTCCATATCCATGTGTGTAATTCGTGCGCATGCGTCGCTGCCTTAGAGGTGTTGCATAAGTCGGCGCCATAAAGTGAGCCGGCAGAAAAACAATAAAACACCAGCAAATTAGAAATTACCTTTATGTGCAATACGAGGTAGCGTAGAAAAAAAAGAAATACAACGATAAGCTGAAAAAATGGTAACAAATTTACACACAATGGGCAGTTAGCAGCCTGTGGTAGGGGCATTGCCTTGTGGCAAATGTGCGTGGCATTACATCAGCGGTTTCTTTTGGCCAACTCTGCATCTGCGGCCTCATTAAGCCCGGGTTAAATCGGAACTGTAGTTTCCAAGCCGGGGTTAATCGGAACTATACACATACGTATGCATATGTAGTTGCCAAGGCGGAAACTCAAAGGCCCCGCAATGTTGCAGATTCAAACATAACTGCCAAGTGATTTCCCTTTAGCTGAGGAAAAGCCAGTGCTAATTAACCCACATGGCCAAGAGTGTAAAGTGGAAATTGCTGTGCAGCTTTTCCAGCTCTCGAACTGTAAAAAAAAACTATTCCAGTCCAACTGCATTACAATGTTATCCAAATGACAATACGCAAAATATATACATATCTCCCTAAAAACTTTTCCGGGTGGCGACAAATTTCCAACTGGCAAAACTCCATGTAACAACAAAATATATAAAAACGTAGCTACAACATGGCAAACAAAACGACGAAAAGGGAATATTTTCCACATCAAAATGCACATAAATAATAAATGGAACCAGCCAAACGGCCAGAACAGGAACTCGAAACCTGAAACAAAAGAGAATCGAGATGCCAGAATCGGGCGAACTGAAAACTGAAACTGAAAACTGAGTACGGAAAGCTGAAAACTGAAAAACAAATAGAAAAAAACCAAGAGAAAATGTCGGTCAGCAGAAGGAGCTTTTGTGTTTTTCGGGACAATTGTTAATAATGAAAGCGCTGGCAGAAATTATGAAATTAATTTTCCAATTTTAATTATGCAACAGTTGCCAGCTTCTCTGGCTCTCCGCTCCTCAAAATGCAAATTGACTGGCACATGCAGAAAGTTGCTGAAGTGGAGACCCTTTTGTGGCTGCTGCATTGCCCAGTGGATTACTCCTTCTGGCACACCCACCTCCCGCGCTCCATTCAATTATGGCCCACACAGATACACACACTCGCATTCAGATGCAGGCATACGCATCCATGAGATTTCAGTGCGGCGGTCTGCGCCACGTTGATTAGAGCTAAGCCCTAAATTAGTTGCTGCCGTTGGCCGCGTTGATGGCACGACCTTAAGACCACGTTAATACTACCCCTTTTGGGATTCAAAATGGGCCGCTCGATGAAGTCATCCAGATGGCAGCGGATGTGGAGTGGGCAGCTCAGATTTTCAATTGATATATATGACTTATGCCTAAGCTATGCCTCTAAATAAGCAACGTAGAATGGTGATTTCCCAGTACATTCCCTTATAAAGAATATTCATTAATTATTTTAAAAGAAATTTGTAAATATATATATATGGGATTCACATATATTTATTATGTGATTATTATATATTTTCAGCTATTCTTTAGGCGATTAGTTCATAATTAAATTAGTGTGTCATGGTTTGGTTCTTAGTTGATTGACTATATTTTAACATCTGAGCTCTAAATCGTTAATTATTAATTTGAACTTCATATTATGATACTAAATGATTTTGCGAGTTTTATCTATATATATTTTTTAAGTTCGTGTTCACAAGATTTTCTCTACTAGATTATTGAAATAGTATCAATCTGTCGCAAGTTGTTAATCCCGCTCAAAGGACTTTGTGGCACAGATTGTAATGTCGTTAGGGCAGCAAACAGTCCAATTTGATTTGTCGTGAGTTATATGAGTGTTAATCGTTTCCATTCCGGAATATCTTTCTGCTGGACAAGGCCGAGAAGAACACGGCGGCACTTCCGGAACTTAGTTGATGCCAACTTATTAGCGAACACCGTTTAATGGGCCCAATTAATGTCAACCAAGTTGGCGGCGGGTCGGCCAATGATTTCTGGGCGATTTTCTGTGGGCGCCTTTGGGCCAAGAGTGAAATTCAGTCGAAACGAAAGTTTCGCTTGGCCATTGATTGGCTCGCTTCGCTGCACGCTAACAAAAACGCCAAGTCCGGATCGCAAAACTTTTTCGAATCGAACATTTGTAGAAATGCATAAAAATTAATTAACAAGCAGCTGATGCCGTACAGCGATTCAGTTTTTTGGCTTAAAATTATTATTAGCCATTGCGAAGCTGGTGGAAAAATTAAGGCAAAAGCGTAAGAATTTTTAATTGGCTTTTCTGCTTCATCTTCTCCCCGGCTATTGTTGCCATTATTCTTGTTGTATTTGTTGTGTTTCCTACTCAATGCCGTCGTCATCGTCGACTTCTCGCACATTTAAGCCTAATTAACTTTCTACTTAGAGCTCAGTTTTCATCTTCTCGCCGCTGAGGAGAGTGGATTTACACTGGGGGAAAACTGTAGGTAATTCAAATTAAGTCAATGAACTTATCTTTTGAAGGGTTATTTTTTATTTACACTAGCTCTTCTACCATTTTTCAGTATATTTTGGTCGTTAGTTTTGTTGCAGTGTAGGCCATCGTCTTCTGAATTCGCTTCGTTCCTTGGCTTTGGTTCGCTGTGCAGTTTGCATTGTTGGCTTTTTGTTTCAGCCCCTATCGTGCCGTTGTACCTTATTGTTTTGGCCGCCTTTTGGTGCTTTAGCTGCTTTTTCTACTTTTGCACTGCGTCAACTTCTAATTTCATTTGAAGCCTCCGCCGTTGGCTTTGATGATGATGCCAGGGCCAAGCTCAGAACTTGCTGCTTTTTCTACAGCCACTGCTGCCACTACTGCTGCCACTACTGCTGCTGCTGTTCAAACGTGGCTAACAAGGTGAAAAGTAGGTGAATGTTAAGCAGCGGCACCAACAATGTTGGGAAAAACAAAAGAAAAATGGCAACAGCACCAACAATGACAATAAGTAAACAACATTTAGCGAAAGAGCAGAGTGGAGTGGTAAAAAACACACACAAAAAGCAAGACGACACACACAGGCAACAAAGGCAGAAGACAAAACGTGCCAAAAAAGGGTTAGAGCCAGAAACAAAAGACAAACAAACAAACATATTAACGTAAAATGTTGTTGGCCGCCGATGTTGCCGCTGAGCATGTTGCTGTTGCTGCTGCTGATGGCACCGATAAGTTGCTGCAGCAACTCCGGCATCTCGAGCATAGTACGTATCTCCGGAATTTTCATCTTTTTTCCCCCGCCTCGTGCCGGAAGTGCACATTAAGTGTTTTTAATTTCCAGTTTCGCACAACTGCAGAACTGTTTGCGAATGAAAAGCGAAAGGCGCGGGCGTGAATGGAAAGTGTTGCTGTCGCGGCCTCGCACAAATCATTTTTGGGCCATTCTTAAAGCTGTCAAAAGGAAACTGGTGAGCCAGACTGAAATACGGGGCACTGGTAAAAAATATGACTGCGAAATATATTATGCTGGTAGCTGTAGAAATTTTATTTAAATGTTTAAAAAAAGCTCGCAGGAAGTAGTCTACTTAATCCCACACTAAAACTCCTTCTGATCATATTAGTAACTTATTTACAATTAAAATTTGCAGTTTAATCTGTTTTCTTCAGATTTATATCAATAACAACACCCATGTACTCAATGTGAGCATGTGTGTTGTCAGATGTAATGACAAGCGTTTTGACCTTGAACGATGGTGCCAAGGAGTATAATAAAGTGCTGAAATCGCGTGCACTTATGATGCATTTAATTTCGAGATACAAAGTCGCACAATTTTCCCCTTTTCCTGCAACTACAATAGATGCCCAGAGATTGCAACAAAATAAAAGGGAAAAATAAGTGCAACAACTACCATTTTTAAACATGTGCGAGAGTTCACGGGGCGTGTTAACCACTTTTTCTGCGCATTGTGTTTCAGTTTGCCAACGTTGAGCTTGCTTTTTATATTTTTAACGATTTTTCTTTTGCCAGCCGGGGTTAAGCAAAAAGCTTTACAAAACATTTTCGTGTGAAAAAATTTGATTAAACCTTCACGCGTTGGCAGAACTCAATTCGTTTTTACATAATGATCGCATTTAACGAAAAATTTAATTACTATTTTTGCTCGCTGACATGTCGCTGACTTTGACATTAATCATCGCTGCCGTGTGTTGACTGGCCGTGAAGTGTTGGCCAGCTGATGGGCCACTAACGGAGTTGGCCAAACAGATTCGAAAACAATTTACTAAGCAAATGTGCATCTAACTGCATTTGCCGAATGCCACTCGAATAATGCATGATGAGCCTGCGCAGGCTTTGCTCGATCTAAGTGCACTTAAAAAAAATGGGTTAGCCAGTAAAAGGATTTATTAGATTACAGGAAAAAATGATTTAAGATTTTGCTCTATAAAAAGTTACTGCAGATTGAAATAATACAAACTGGCTTTTATTACATGGTACTTAAAAACAAATTAATTAGTTAAAATATTTGGATAATCCTTTTAAAATCCCTTCAATTTTTTTCTGTGCCAAATTAAGTGCACCTCCGTAGCGCTTTTTCCAATTTTAACGATTCAGTGAAAATGTCGCATAGATTACGTGACTTTGATGCGATTGACATAGTGGCGAGATTTATGCGTGTCCCTCCTGGCAGGTGGGCGTGGTCAGTTGGGCTTGGTTTGGGGCCCTCACGAACGTGTGTTGCCTGAAATTACAACGAATCCAAAAATGGTACAAAAAAAGCGGGGAACAGCGCCCACAACTAATTTGAATGCCTCGGCGTGTGTGTTTTTTTTTCGAGTTAGATTGAAGAGACAGTGGAAAAAGTGAGTGAGTGAAAGATCACGACCAAAAAGTTGGCAGCGAAGGCGGCACATGAAAGTTTACGACGTCGCATCAGCGAAATGGGCAGAAATTGTCGGACACACTCTGTTGCTATCTTTCGCTTTTTTTTTTGTTTACTAACGTCGAAACTTAATGGCCAAAGAAAAGCGAAACCGGGGAAAAAAGTGAAAATCCTAAACCTAAGTGGGCGCGGGCTTGCTAGAATTCTTTAATCGCCGGTGAAATGGAGAAAGAGTGGAGTTAAGTGCTAGAATCACTAGATTTCATGGTTGCCTACAGCTGGTTTCAAGCATTAGGGCAATTGAGGTAATGGATAAAACAAATCTTTGCAGAATATGAAACTAAGGAACTTGAATATTTTAAATTCTAAAACGAGTTATTCTTTTTTACTTTAAGTTAAGTCCTTAGAAGTGCAGCCTACTAAATACCTGTATCTAGTTTCCCCTTATGTCAGTTCATATTTCTACTTCACCAACTGCTGTTAATCCCTACCCAAATCCAAGAAGAACACATAATTTCTTTGCTTTTTTTGCCGGCCTGTCTGAGTGTTTAATATAATATCCCGCAAGTCTTTGTACTTTGTCGTGTTTGCTTTTTTTCCGGCCACAGGGCATTTCAAAGTCTTCCATTTCCGCTGTGAACAGGTGCGCAGGGAGGTCTGTGCCTTTTTTTTCTGAGACCTCTCAACCGAAATGTTCTTCCGCCGACTTTTTAAACGGTATTTGTATTCCATTACGGCTTGGTTTGTTTTTAGCCATTCAATTTGTCGCCGGCATTTGACTAATTTCCTTTCTCGGTAATGCAACGAATTGCAAATGTTGAGCATACGCAGTGGTGTACGCCCCTCCTATCCAAATATTTTAATGTGCAGCGTTTTGTTGAACCATTTGCAACATTCTTGTAGCTGCCACCCACTCACTCGTTCAGATGCTCAGTCGCTTATTCATTCATTCATTTATTCGCTGCACTCGTGCAACTTTCATTCATTCAAAATGCTGGGAGAAAAAATAAACCGTAAATAAAAAGCGCAAAGGCTGAAAAATAAAGCACTCGACATGCACACATAGATCTACTCCTTCTGCCAACGCCCACTCAGACAGACCCCGACCAGACTCTGATTCAGATCCAGATCCAGAGCTATATATACACATATAGCTGTAGTCATAGATACAGATACATCTGCAGCTACAGCTACAGACATTCTTTAGCCGCCAGCAGTGGAGGAGCATTTTTCTGCACAATTTATGTCTTTTAATGAAAATTTGTATGTATGCCGGTTGGAAATAAAAAATGTTAAATCAAAAAGAAAAGCAAGAAAAATGGCGCTCAACACGCTAATAACTTTTCAAAAGGAAATGTGCAACATACAGATGTACACTTACATACAGATATTATACCGACCGGAGGGCCATAAGTTACAGCAAGTGTTGGCCCTTTTCGCAGCGCTCCCCTTACCAAATTAGTCTGCAATTTGTAAAAACACTATGTCGGCGGAAGAGGGGTGGGGAGTCCTACTCTGCTTTTGGGCATTTGCGGCTTTAAACTCTGGCCCAGACATTGGTCAGCCAATTTGCCTTTTTGCCTTGGCTAATTATATATCATTGACGGCACACACATGCTGGGCCTGGTCACCATTAGTCAAAAGGGAAAAAGATATAAAGCAAGCTACTAAATTAAGAAAAAAAAAAACGGAAAACAGACCACCAATTAGCCCGGTTACTGCAATCACTGAAAGCTCGGCTCACATCAAATTAATTTGAGCTACCCAAATACCCGATCCCAAGTACCTGCATACATACTATATTGCCATTATTACAAACAAACAAACAAACAAAAGCAAATCCATTAACGAAATTGGAAAGAATGGAGTCGGAGCCAAAGTAACTGCACACAAAAGCCGATAATGCCTGGCCAAAACGGTATCTTCACTTGGCCAGAAGACCGCCGTCATTGTCCCAGCATTTTGCTTGATGTCTGCCATTTCCTTTAACTGAAATTAGTTGTATCTTGCTCGAATTCACATTGAATTAATTCAATTGCGGCAAAGAGCGGAAGGTCCAGCTATTTGAACGGCCTTTAACTGCAGATGGTTTAAAAATTAATTATGGTAAATTTGAAATAGCCTAACCAGCGTTTCGACTTTCTATTGCAATCATTTTCTTTCGGTGGGAATGCAAAACCATCTGCCATTGTGTTCTTTTGGCAGTTCACGGGAAAGACAGCGTGAATTCACTCAAATTAAATGGTAAATTTAAATAAATGTGACGTATAAATGTTAATTTCGAATATTTTACCAACACTTTTTATGTAATCCCCACATTATTGCCTTTTTTATTCATCTTTGTTATTCGTCAAATGAACCAGACGTGCATTTATGTTTTTCTTTAATCCCACTGCTTAGGTAAGCACTACTTTTTCCTATTATTTACTGTTTTCTATGTCACTATCTCAGATTCGATATTTAACTACTGCTTATGTAAACGTTCGATAAATCTTGCCAAACTATAAATAGGAAAAAACAGCAAAGGTCAGCAGAAAAGCCGTCGATACAATAAGTTTGCCAAAGTAATTGAATAGCTGAACAAGCGAACTTAAAAAGCGGAAGCCACTTGCAAGACAAACTGAACAATAGGTGGAAAAAAACGGAATCTAAAAAACGGCTCAATTTTCAAGTATTTCAGTTTATTGACAAAAAAGTGCCAGCTCACCGAACCAAGTAAAAAAAACTGAGGCGATCTATATTTGGCCACATAACACCTCTCCTCCAATTGCCCCCGGGGGTCAGCAGACCCGACTTATAGAGAAGGTAATACCCGCAAGTCAACGAGGCAACGCCATCATCTTTTTATAGCCCCAAACATCTTGACAATCGATTGGGTCGAGTCACAATTAACGACTGACATTGATATTTAATGTGATTTTGTATGCATTTCTAGCCTTTTGTCCACGCTCATAATTGTATATTTGTTGCGGTCTCTGGACAGTTATTATTTAAGCTTAGTTCACAGTGGTCTCTGATAAAGACAAATACGAAACGCAACTCGATTTGAGTTAAGTTCGATTTTAGCCTTGACTCTTGAGCCGCTTGGCCGCTTGACTTGGCTTTTGTTGTGTTATTGATTTCGAGCCGCACACAAGAAAAAATGCGCAACAATGGCCAATAATTGATCACGTTCATGGTCCAATTTGGCAGGAGTTCAGTGGGTTTGGCTGCCTGTGGTGGGGGGTTTTTCATCTGCTCAGGGTTGCATTTTGCGGGTAAATATGTTTTCAGCCAACTCCATTCCACCCTGATACCACCAGATGCCAAGAACTTCGATGGCAGCTTTTCTTTGACTGCAGAGCGAGAAATTCGCTTTTTGATCTCTGATGTAAATTAATATAACAAATTCTATACTCCGTTCTTCAATAATTAGATATATCAATGCAATTGAAGTGCTTTTAATTTTGCAAAGTTGAATTGATATTAAACAAATTATTATTTTTGAAATTGAATTCTCATTTGAGTTGTCATTATCGACTGAACCGAGAAGCCATAACTTAAAACCGCTTATGGTGTTATTAAAAATAGCTTGCGGTTGGGGAATATTTTTTTGTTGCCACAACCAGTTAAAAAGACTGCAACAACTTGACGGAAGTTTCGTTTGGGACTTGGTTATTGACCAACTTTTTGTTTCTCCCGGTGGGTTATTATTTGTTTCGTTTTTGTGTGTGTTTGTGTGCCCCGGCAATTAAGAACGCTCAGAAGGAGCAACCCGAGCTGGGCCAGCTGTCAGTCTCCTTTGGTTATTGTGGCAGCAGCTCCGCTCCGGCAGCCTCATCAATGTCGGAAACTTCATCATAACCCCGGGCCATATACGCTGGTGAGAGGGTGCAACTTTATACCACCTCAGACTTTCAAAGATGCCCACCTCCTCCTCTACAATCCTCCTCCTCTTCTGCGGCGTTCTGCTTCCGCATATGCTTCATAAACTTGCCATCTTGCATTGGCCTATAAACCGAAAGTAACACGCTCACACCGATACGCACACATGCAAAGGCAGACATTTAAGACGAGTTCCCGGGTAGCCTCTACCATTTTCAGTTACCCCGCAACGTCCCTATTTCTACCACTTTTTAGCAGGCGTTGACTGGAAGCCGCAAGAAAAAAATATTTGACCTACATCAAGTTTTCAAGTTGCTTGTTTGTGTTTCGTCTTCTTCTTGTTTTGCCTCTTCTTTCTTTTTTTTATTTTAGTCAGAGAGGCTTCTTCATCATCATCACCATCAGCATCATCATCGTCATCGTTTTTAACATCATCTTGTTGCCACGCTTTATTTCTGCCTTTACCGGCTTTTGCCTTGCTGTTGCTCTTTTCAAACCACAATATTTGCGCATATTTGGTCAACTACATTTTCTATCCCCCCTCTCTTTCTAGTCCCCTATGCGCCGTCTCTTTCATGCCTCTATCCGCTTGGACCTTGATTGTTTTCAATTTGGTACGGCATTTTCATTAATTTTTCAGCATCTTGTGTGTGTGTGTCAGTGTGTCGTTGTCGACATCTTCGTAGCATCCCCCCACTCCGCCCACGCATAAAATATTGAAAGACATTCTGCAGGCTTCGGTGATGACCAGCCAAAGAAATATCCACAACATCCGTAGAAGCAGCATCATCAAACGTGGGCAATGTCACTTTGAAAAAAAAATTACATTAAATATACCATTTTTATATGCCGTTTTAAAATGCAATCAAATGTTTCGCTATGTGCACGGTGGAGAAAATGTTTTTACTTAAAATTTATTTTAAATTGAACTGAATAAGTTATACCAATAGAAACATCTTAAAATCCTATATCCTTTATGGGCATCTTAACTCAAACATATAATCAGTATGATTTTTTTATTTGAAACTTAAATGAATGCTGAATTTGAAACTTATAGATACTAAATCTTATAAATTCTTGAATTTTGAAGTTAACATATCGTCTATCGTTCTTAACTTATTTTTCAGTGTACAATCCACTTTGTAGTGGTCTTTTTCTATGGCTCACTCTAACTTTGTCCAAGTCTGCCATTTAGTCACGCACTCTGCTGCCCCGCCCCGCTCCGCCCACATGTTCACATCTTTCCCTGATTCATAAAAAATTTGAATTTATTTCGGGGCTAACATTTTTGTTGTCTCTGTTTTGGTTTCGCTTTTATAGAAAAATTTACATATTGGGCCGAGGGCTGCAGTGGCTGTTAAATTGCACTGGTTGCCAAGGCAGGCCAACTGTTTTTACAATGAATTTCGTTACTGGAAAATGTTTGCAAATTTAAAGTGAATTTAGCTTAATGGAGGATAATTTTAGCGTTTTGTTCACAGTTACTCCGCTGTTAGGCGCGGTTTCCGCTATTGAAGCCGCCCTGCGGCTGTTACTGATATAGCCTCATATGCAGCTGGGTGTGGAAAAGTAGAAATTGAACTCTAAAAAAATAGGCAAAAATCTAAATCATATGTTTTACTGTTATAAAATGTAAAAAAAACTATTAATATATAGTGTTTTTTTTTATGCATATATTTTTGCCCAATTTTTACTGCATATTTGAATGGCTGTTCCCTTGTTTTATAACCGCCAGATTAAACGTGCAACACTGCCAAATTTAAACGAGGCCTGGAGCGGGCACCTTTGACTCGAGGCTCAGTTTCATTTCATTTCGGTTTCGAATGTAGCGAGCATTTCCATTTCCACTTGGCTTGGCACTGGCCATAGATCGCTGGGGGGCGTGGGTGTATGGGTGTTTTCGGGGGAATGCGCTCCACTGCACGGGGATCCAAACACACAATCGCTCTCGGATGCAAATCACTTGCGAAAGGCGGCGGAGACTGGGCTGGCTTGCCCCATGCAAATGAGCGCAAAATTAAATAATTAAACCAACGCCGGTCCAGCTAAACGGATGGACGGACGGACAGGCGGACGGATGGATAGACAATCATGAGTCGACTGGCCGTTGAAGTCGCAGCCTGCGAGCTGCAACTGTTGCACAAAACCGAAAACTGGCACAGCAACTTTTTCTTTGAGCCAGAGTCCGAGACGGACTTGCAGCGTTTCTTTCGCATGTGGAGCGTTAATGAATTGCCATAGCGGAGAGATGCACTGGGAAAAAATTAGGGAATATAAGGAAAAAAACTAGAGTTTAAGAAGCTTCGAAATCTTTTCTATCCATACTTTATGTTCGAAAAAGTGCAGAAAAAGTTGAATGCCACGAATATTCGTTTACAAACTTTATAAATTAAAATTTGACTTATTTAAGATTATTTAACTATTTATTAAATGCAAGAATGTTTTTTACTGTGCCTATATAGAGCCTCAATGCGAGATCTGCCACCGCATTAGGGTGCCGAGTGAACCGGATGGGAATGGATTGGTTTGGAATCGCGGCAACTCGACTTGGCAATTAAAAGCGGCCAATTGTCGCCTAAGTTGGCCAATGTCCACAATGCGGACCGAGAAAAGTCTGGTTGCGGCGGCGATTGCAAATCATTAATATATTAACATTTAATGCTGACTGCACTCGGTGCTGGCCCACATGGGTGTCATTGAACCGGATTGATACGAAATCGCTCATACGCCCAGTGAGTCATGCACTGATTTTGCCACCCCGAAACGAAACTCTTGCTGATTTTTCGCATATAAGTGCTAAAAAAAGCTTACTTTACCCAAACAATTTCTCTCTTTTTCGTTTCAGGTTAGTAGGACAGAACGAGTAAAAATCTACAAATACAAAAAAAAAAAGAACTAACTTTGACTCGGGGCGTCTTGGGTTCACTACAGGTAATTGTTTATAATTGGAATTATACAGCGATTTGCTGTGAAATTCGAGTTCAGTTTCAGTTCGGTCGAGTTCAGTTAAAGCGACAGGCAAATTGCCAGAACAGGAATACGGCAAACAACACAACGATTCTGTGCCAGTTTTTTATGGCAAAGCCAAAGAAAAAGTGCCGGAAATAATTGTCTTAAGTAGTTTGAACTTTGCGCATAAAAACTAAAACGGGGCAAGAAAAGACTCACTAACAACTAAATGAATCGCTTTCAATGTTCTACAAGTCG
The DNA here is from genome assembly GCF_016746395.2 of Drosophila simulans. Taxonomy (NCBI): domain Eukaryota; kingdom Metazoa; phylum Arthropoda; class Insecta; order Diptera; family Drosophilidae; genus Drosophila; species Drosophila simulans. The sequence goes on from NC_052522.2 coordinate 4,657,073, forward strand.
GGCAACTCTTTTCGATGTCAGAGACATTAGTTAGCGGATTTCGAGGTCATAAAAATGATTTACAGCGAATTAAGTATTTCTCTAAAATTAAATAGTTTACCTAAGTACCCGTACTTTCTCTCAAAAATAGACAGCAATATTTTGTAGGATTCCTGAGAGATCTCGATCGCGATCACTTGCGAAACATTATCATACGATAATTAGAAATGAAAGTAAAATTTGTGGCAAACTGTGCGTGGGGCCATGACCAGGCACAAATGAACAAAATATTCACTTCACATCTTGGATTGGCCATGATGGGGCAAAAAAGTCAGGCAAACAAAAATGTTTAAAATATAAATAAACAAATCAAATCTCAGTGGGGGGAAAACTCGAAGAGCGCTTTTTGTGTGCGGCGGCTTGAGAGCGTTCTTGAAATATCAATTCGGTGAATAGTCAATTTTGCACAGTAGCCATATGTACATATACATATGTACATATATGTATAATATGTATCGAGTATATGTAAATACGTTCAAAGTCATAATCGATGACTCCCCAAAGTGCGGACCAACTTCGAGTCGAACTCACTTTCTAAAAATGAGTTCAGTTCAATAACAATTTGCGTTTGACAGATGAAAATATTCGGCTTGATAAATGATGCTGAGGCGCGGCGCGTATGAAAAATCATATTTATATGTGCGAGGTATGCGCTTGAATAACTATTTTTGATATATTTTACAGCAAGACTGGGCTCTTTCAAAATTGATTGCCCACAATTAAAAGTTAAATATTGAAAATTAAAAAGCGAATGCCATGCGCTACAAAAAGCTCACTTTTAAAATTTATGATATACATATACATCATGTTTTTTAATAGCTCTTTATTTTATTTGTAGCAATTATTAATGCAAACACAGCGCCCAGAAAAAAATATGGAATATTTGCATATATTTCATATAGAAAGCGACAATTTCATTTGTTGTCCCCCAGAATCTTTCAGACTTTACGTTCCATGCATAAATCATTTCCTGCGTTTTTTTAACACACTATTATAATTACATTTTAATTTATGCAAATATGTATATATGAAAAATTAGCAGTAGCCGCTTGTTTGTGTTTGTTTTTTACGGGCTCATATTTGCTTTAACTAATGACAGCGTTTCAATATGCACAGCAAAAACCAAAAGCGAATCCTAAAAAGTTGCCTCGTTTAGCTGAGAGAGCCTAAAAAAATTACAAGTCAAACAATGGAAAATGAATTTTCAAATTAATGGTAAATATGGGTAGCTCAGAAGCAGACACTTAAAAGTTCTTAATAATAACTAGAGTTAAACGTGGAAAATTAAAAAAAAAATGCTTATTGTAAATGCTTGTTAAACATTTATTTTTTTTATTAACGCATTAATGTGTTTTGCCAAGACCTTATTTATGTCAAGTTTGATTTCCCCCTTTGTCAGCCAAGTGTTTTCCCGCTCCCATGTGAAAATGAAATCGTAAGCAGCTTCTGATTCGCTTTTCTAGCCGTCGAATATCTGTGAAGGGCCTTCAACCACTCGAGCTGTGAATTATTCCACTCAAGAGGTTGTCAGATTATCGGGAACCCAGAACACACGCAAAAACCAACACAGCCAATTGTTAAATTTCAATGTGAGGCTTCTTCCTGTTACATGTCAAATTGTGAAAAGGAAAACTTTTGGCCAACATTTGACTGCCAAGCTGTTTTCGAATGACCTTGTGTTCTTTGAGATACAGATACAAGCACAAAGGCGAAAACCCAAGAAACACGGTCGTTTATCTTGTGTTTATCGAGTGGGAGCATCGAAGCTTTAAATGTTTTTCGTTTTCACTTCCGCCCGAGATTGACATCTGAGTTAAAGTTCAATTTCTTAAATGTCAAAAAAAAAAAACAACACCTGCAAGAAAGCTTGAATTACAATTTGAGTATCATGTTTCATAATCGAGCAACGGTTTTGTAGCTGTATCCGTCGGCCTGTCTCAACCTATAAACATATCTGTTATTTTTCGCGCACAATTACCGATGCTTTTCAAAAGCAACCCAAGGAGTATTGGAGCGGAGTTCATTCAAAGATATGCAATAGAGGTGCCAGCGTGAGAACTTATTTAATTCATATGATAACTTAAATACTTATTTTAAGAAACAAACGATGTATATCGATAGGCTATATCCAACTTCTCCTTATAAACTCAAGAGAGATACAAACTTCATGAGAAAATACAAAAACATATGTTGATTATATGTATTATCAAAATATGGTCGAGAGGCAAAATCTAAAATTTCACATCTCTAGCGTGTCCATTCTCTGCGGTGACCTGTCATTATGAATTTACGTCTCAGCTCCGTCCTTCTCCCCCATTAATTGTCGTTAATGATGCAATTATGGCCTGCCAGATAGCAACAATAAGATCACTGAAATGCCAAACGAATTTGCTTAATAGAGCACAAGATAGATATATAACCCAAAAATAGAGCAAGACAGCCCAGCCACTCGACTTGTCAATCAAAATTTGATCAATGGGTTCAGCGGAGCGGACTTTTGGATTTGCATCTGGATTGTGGGCGGATGTGAGTCTGTGGGACAAGGCTATTTGACGCCTCTAATTGAGTTTTGTAATGCAAATCACTTTCGGTTTTTTCCGTTTCTCTGTTGAAACTGATAGTTGGGACCTCGGTGCGTATACGTATGCGTCAGCCGGACGGAGGAAACTCAATCAATCTGAATTGTAAAGACGGGAAATAGGGTTAATATAATTACACATCTTAATGATTACTTACGTTGGAGCGGGAGAAAAAGTGGATATTTAATATAAGCTGCTGGAGGTCGTTTATAAATGCGGCAATTTACATAGTTTTTTTTAAATTTTAAAAAGCTTTTCATTTTTTCCCAAGTGAATTCTCATCGGCTTTAAATACAAATTAAGTAAAATGTATGAAAAATAGTTTTTCAACCTCAAAAGAAGCGGGCTCTGGGCTTTACTGAAATAGAGTAATAAAATATTTGGGTTTGCTGTATTAAGTTTGAATATACTTTTAATAAAGTAAGCCCGAAAAAATATTATAAAATATTTCGATTGGTTGCACTTTTTAAATTCCCTTTGCAAAAAGTTTCCTACATATAAATTATACTGACTTTCAGACTGGATTCCAAAAAATCGGCTCGAACCAGTTCTGAGTCATCGGAGCAACCGGCTTTTGGCAAATATTTGTATGGCTAGGCTGCACGCGTCGCTCGGCTTAATTGCCGCCGACTAAAAAATGCAAAAATTTAAATTTTTTTAATTTACATTACTCCCTTTCAACTCCACTTCAGCCCGTTGCGATTTGCTGTGCGACTTTGTTGTTTTCGCTTTCAGCTTTGTCTCGCTTAATGTGCTGTTTTTTTTAAGATTTATTTAAATGCATTAAACTTTAGAGGTCAACTTCCTTTCACCGACGACGCTGACGACGACGTGTTGGCGGATCGAACACGAGACGAGATAACGGCTCAGATTCAGATTCAGACTCGGTTTCAGTTTCAGTTTTAGTCTCGACTCCCTTTTCAGGTCTTGAGCAAAAGGTGGAGAAAAATTCCGCAAGTAAACAACGTGAATATTCGCAAAATCAGCCGCCAAATGTGACATATGACAAGTTGCTGGCTGTATTTCAATGCCACTTGGTCCGTTGAGCCTTTTTTTGCCCACACTTGTGTACGTGTTTTTTTTTCAATTTTCCATATGACCTGAAAACAAAATTATTGAATGTGTAAGAAAATAAAATGCTCATCTGCAAGTTCATTTAAATTGAAATCCTTTGCGCCCGCATAAGCTCACTCACAAATACGCGCATATATTTACATTGTCGTTGTCAATTTTCTGAAAAGAAAGTGAACAAGGAAGCATGTCAAAAAGTAACTGCATAAAAGTTCCTTGTAAATTTAATAAACTTTTATGGATGGGCGTGTGTGTGTGTGTGTGAGTGTGTGTTGGTGTTTGTGCGAGGAGCAGCTGCCGTTAATGCGTGTGAGGAGTCCTTGTGGCCCTAACCAATACTGTTGCTTTGGCTGCCGGCAAGGATACCGTGCCATACCGACTGGCATCGAGTGATTGCTCCATGGGGTGCACTTTGGCTGCTCCTCGCGTCTTGTCAACCATGAAAAAAGGACCAAAAACGAGCCAAATAGCAGGGGAAAAAGTAAAAAAAGAAGAGAGCAAAAAAAAAAAAAAACGAACACACACAAAATAAACTTTTATTGTATCCGCATTTCAGTGTCACACGACAACGGCGACGACGTTTTGCCTTTCCTTTCTTTCTCGCATTGTGCGAAAGTCTTTCTCTTTTGCTCCCGCACACTCGGAAGGTTCAGTTTCAGTTCAACTTTTGCCACATGTCAGAGATTGATACTTGCGGCGAAAGTGATTTATATACTGGCCTGGTCCCACTTCCCCATCGAAACGCCAACTACAATTCCAAATACTACGCCACACTACCGATATTCAGCAGAAGATCCACGACGTAAATTGAGCCAAATAGCTGGCTCATGGCAATTTGATAATAAAGCTGTCAGCTGATGTTGCTGCAGCTGCCAAGGAATGCAGTCGAATAGTTCAAAGTGCATTCACAATTTCCCATTCGATGGCTGCCAAACGAAATGAACATTGTTATTCTTTTTAATCCAAGTTACTGCAAGTAATATGTACTTTAAACGTTTGTAGACGTTATCACAACTTGAAATTGAAAGTTTCATTTAGTAGCAGTTTCAGTTCCACCATTAAGTTTCATATTTATTTATATATTTTTAAAGCCAGTATCTGGCTGACTGTCCCATATGTGGCCGAAAAACCCGCCCACGCTCACTGCGAAAAATCATTGTATTGATATTGTCTCTGTCCATAAAAATGATAAATAAAAATTGCAAAAGCAAGAGCAGCAGCAGCAGCAGCATCCATTGATGCAATTGTTGCAAATGCCACAGCTAAAAGGAGCGAAACCGAAACCAGTTTTCCTTTGTCCGCTGATCGGCGAGGAAAGCGGAGCTCCGAGGGGTCTTTCCCACACCGACTAGCACTAATGTAATGCAAAGTTATCGTGGCCATTGTGTGTGGCAAAGGCAAAACGAATGCAGTGCAACAAACGAAAATGACCCAAACCGAACCAAAAAAAAAAAACAGGGAACAAGAAAAAAAAAAATAGTGCAGCAGCAATAGTGCAACACAAACAACGAGAAATGGTGGTTCCACTCCGTTTCCACGGGCAATTGAAAGCTGAAATTGCATTTTGTGACTGCACTTATAGACAAAATGGGTGGTGGAGCAACTGGAGGGAGCTCTAAGATGCCAACAGTGAAACCTCCCGCAGGCGGACGACCCAAAGGGGACCAAGATTCCAGCTAGCCCTGAGTGCTTAACAGGTTCTGGGCATCTTAGAGTGAAAATAGAATGGCTGGAAAGGAAAATGCGGGCAATTTGAGGCAAATTACCAACGGGCAGGTACATATATACGGAAGCTATTCGCTTAATAGAGAGAATCTTTAAGGCAGCTATGCGGAAATAGTTCACCATGGATCAAACTACATTGATTACACTCGTACTTATCAACATCATTTTTCTCCAAGATGAAGCTGCCTAAGAAATAGTTTTGTTTTGCAACAGATAGACAGAAATCATCTTTTAGCTTCACTTTCTTATATTGAGAAATTTTCTGACGACGATGCTTGTGATTAATGGATCGACGGTTGTCCGTTCACCGGAGATTCCACGTTACCGCTTCTTACAAGTACACGCCATCTGCCCTGTTGGCTCTTTTTAGCCTTGGCTCAGCTTCTCCAGTGGCTGGCTGGCTGCGTATTGGATTACCCTGGATGGATGCTGGCCTTGTGCGGGGGAATGGCATTATAACTGAGCCATGCAATTTGCATAGCTGCAATGGAACTCCTCGCATTCGAAATTGTGATGGGGACCGGGGGTCACGGGCATATAAATCAATCGAAATGTGGAGCTGTATTCTATATTTCATTTCGTTCCATCAACATGCCAGGCTCTCCTGTTGGTTTTTCCGCAATGTTGAGTCACACAATCCGCGAAAGTCCTGCCATCGCAGTAGCAGGAGCTTACAACAACATTCGGTGGGGCTTTTGTCGCCTTTTGTTGGGTCCTCAAATTGCTGCCAATTTGTTTGTGGCTAGCTACCATTTTGGTCGTTTCTTTACTTCGCTGCCACGTTTTTATATTCCAGCCCGGCGCATTGTCCATCTATGGGTTACCATGGTTTTGGGTTGGGTCTATTTTTTGCCTCCCTTCGCTGCCATTGCATTTTGTGTTTCGCATGTATTTTCCGGAAAAGTGACTGGGTCTGGGCTTGGGTTTGGGTTTGGGTTTGGGGCTGGGTCTGGGTCTGGAACTGTGAGTCTGGATCCCGGCTGTCGCTGCCGTTGTCATTTGAGGTCAGTTTAAATGGTTTCCTGTCAGTTGCGGTCTTCGGTTTACCAGAAGCGGGCAACAGCAGCATTGCCGGCCATCATTTTGCATACGTCGCACAATATTCAATAAAGTATTCATTCATATTTCTGCAGGGATTCGTTTCGTTTATTTGTGTGTCTATTTTTATTTTTTATAGACTGCTTGTGCTGTCTCTGGCAATAACTCTTCAAGCTATCGCTCTCTCTTTTTTTTTAACATTTTTTGTTTGGCCGTAAAACTCTTTCGAACCATTGCGATTGTGTTGCAATTGCCGAATTTAGCCTTGCAGCGCGCTCCAGTTGCAAGTTATGCCCTCCAAACAATGTGCAAATAAAAGAATCGCTTTGCACACGGCGCATAATTAAGCGCATTTTCTTCTGGCATGAAAATGAACACCTCAAGGTGTCGTACGGAAAATGCATTGAATTCAATACGACAGCTACGAAATGAGATTGTGGCATCGTGGTGTTGCAGTTGCTGCCGCCGTTTCTGTTTCTGTTTCTGTTGCCTTTTGCCTTCGCTCATTTACGTTTTATTTTATGCTGCCACAAATACCACAAGAATTGCAACACACAGCCAGTCGGATGGTGACTATGACTGACTGACTGGCGTCGACGAATGTGACACCATGGGTTAGCTCGAGTGGAAATGCAGCAGCAACATCTACGGCAGCAGCAGCAGCAACATCAACAGCAGCAACATCAGAAGCCCTATGCATTCGCCACGCTGTTTCTTTCTTGGTTAGAGTCTCTTGTTTTTTTGTATCTAGTGTTGTGTTTTTGGGGCCAAGCACTTGAACATGATAGGAGCTTAGCCGAGTCAGCCAAGCCAAGCGGAGTTTTGTGGCAGCCAAACACGTAAGTGGCACATGCGCGGCGTAAAATTGCAAATGCCAGCAGCAGCGGCAGCAGCAGCAACTGCGTTAATAATACGGCTGTCTGACTAGAGAACCAAAACCAGACTCACAGTCATAGTCTCTTGGCTACCTGCAGACACAAGCGCACACACATCGTCCTTTGGACGTCCCAAGCGGCGTATGCGTAATGTGGCCTGGACAGCTGACATGACTACCCCCTTTCCGCTTGTTATTGCATCCGAATAGACTTTTTTGGGGTCATGTGATATCCATCTGAAGGGGTAGCGAAGTGGGTTATGTGTGATTGATAGAAACACAATTAGATCATTTCACTTTTTATTGATTTCAATGGACTACTTCTTCATTAAAAGTAAGTGAGTAAAATAGGGTCTTTTGCATCATATCTTTATAGCACAGCAAATTTCAAACATTCATTGTACGAGTTACTAAGCCCTTCAAATTACCATTCATCGCTCCACTCTTATTAATCAATGTGGTCTTCCTGGCGGCGTTCAACGCTAATGTACCGATCCCAGTTTCCTGGCGTTGACAGAGGAGAGCTGAATGGAACGGATTAGAATGGGGCCGGGCCAAGTCCTGTCCATAAACAGAATGACATGGCAGCCAATTAATGTCGACCATGTCACGGGCTGGCTGTGCTACACTGTGCTGTGCCCTCTTTGCCATATTCTATATTCCCTAACTTGGTTGCTAACGAACCTTTCGGACCAGCCGAACCGTCATCATCGTCTTCTGTGCCAAATGGGCAATTTGTTGTCGTTTATATAAGGCGCATTCTGTGCATTTTCATTGTTATTATTGCGCCATCTCTGGTCCTTTTAGCCCACTATGCCCGTCTCTTTCCCCGCCAACCAGCTGTCTCTTTCTGTGGCTGCAACATGCCATCTTACTTGCACTTCCTGACCAAACTGGTGTATATTAATTTTGATGCTGGGCCAGAGAAAAGTGAACATTTACATGCAGAGCGGCATTTGTAATTTGTGGACTCTTAGCCAAGTACCTTCTTCTTTTTTTTTGTGGGTGTAGACCATGGTAGTACCTAATTGAGTTCATGTCATATGCTGTCGAAGTCTAGCTCGCTTTGGCCTCTACCTCTTTTAATATTCTTCAGTTGGCCCCTTGGAAAACTGCTGAGAATTGCATTAAAAATATTGTTGCATATTATTCGTGTTTTCGTGCTTACTTATTTGGCGAAAAACAAAAGCAGCAGCAATCCAAAAATAAAAAAAATCTCTCGTGGGGCCAGCTTAGCCCATGGCAGTCCGGGGAAACTGAAAATTTCTATAAATCCGCACTTATTCCCAAAACAATAAAACGCGCAACAATTGCGCCCATTCGCTCTTAAATATGCAACAGCAACAAACCAGTGGCGGGTGCTTTTGAGGGGGCAGCAACAACTACGAGTATACCCCATATTAGGAATGCCATAATTCAGTGGCGATGGCTGGAACGGCAGTCCTCGGCTCCGAGTCCCTGCTAAGCCCACTCTTGTAGTCATTTGCCTGGGACCTAGACAAAAGCTGCAGCAGCAGCAGCAGCAGCAACAGGAACATCAGCGGTGGCAACTGCAACACAGTGGGCAGCAGCAACATACTGAGAAAAATCCATGAAACTGGTCAACAACTTGATGGGTTATTTTCTGAAAATCTTTTTGTACCTGTGCTTGATTTTTAAGTTAGTTAAACTAAATTTGATTTGGCAAAGATTCATGATTAATCTTAATATAAAACATTTTAACTATTATTGGTATGAAATGAAATGGTTTTAAAGAAGACTAAGTTTTTGCGAATGTGTATTAGCTGCAGAATGTATGCCAGCAATTTAGACAACTTCGTTGGGGAGCGCAAGCTGGCTAAATTATCAAAAAATGCTAAAGCGAGTAACAAAAAACAAAAGGAAGCGATAACTTGTAACGTTGTGGACCCAAAGGGGGGAGTGGCATTGGGGTTTTGGGCTAAAAGGTAAAGGGAGTTCAAGGAAAGGAAGTGGGGAGCTGTCTATTTTCGGGGGCGTGGGCACACAAACACAATAAAACTTATTTACGAGTCACGACGGGGTGGATGCAGTGGCTCCAGTGGCTCCGTAGCGTAGTTCATTGTAATGCACTTAAGAGGGGGGGCCGTGGTGGTGGAAGGGGTGAACAAGATGCGCGCAAATGATATGCAAAAAGGGGGGCGAACGTTTCGGTTAAAGGGTAAATGAGTGAGCAGCGTGAGGCGCATGAATGAAAGCGTCCGCGCCCGAGGAAAACTGTTCGGGGGGCTGGGAAAATCGGGGAAAAGCGGCGGAAAATGCAGGCGAAGTGGCGACAGAAAGGCCAGAGTAATATAAATGAAGGCAACAAGGGGCAAGCCAGGGAGCAACAGCAATAATATAATAACAACAGACACGAGCAAGTGCAAAATCGACACTGAAGAAAAATCATGTTATTGGTGTAGTAACTTTAACAGCCAAGTAGCTAAAAAAGTGATATAATATGAGGCATTAAAATGCATAAACAGTTAGCATTTACTTGTATGCTTATTTCATGACTTTGTTTTATATTTTAAAATATATTAACAAATAAAACAGTGCAAAACTACTAGCCTACATAGTAATTAAAATCAACATTATTTCAGATAGTTTTGCAATACCAACTAACTACAAATCTCCTTTCCTTCATTTCAGTTGCCCAACGAACGGAATCGGAACTCACTCCGTGGCAATTTGCCTTAAAAGGTAAGCGTAGTCCCTTGAATCCGCCGGTAATGAGTCGGGCCACGCCTCTTTAAGTTTTAATAAGCGCGCCCATTACGCATACGCCCCATTAGCGTGCGCAACATGCGTTCAGCGGCTCAATTTTCGTTCAGTGCACACGGTGCAGGAAGGTCCAAAAGGGATGGCCATATGGAAAGGGAATCGGAGGGCTCTCGGTAGGAGGAGTGGGAGTTGGAGTGCCCGGTGTGGGAGAGGAGTCCTCGTCACAGTACGTAAAGTTCTCAGTAGTCAGTGAAATTGCTGCGCGTCTTGTTTATTGTTGTTGCTACTTGGCTGACTGCTTTTGGCTGAAAAGTGTTGGCAGGTTGGCGATTTTCCATTGCAGACTGGCTTATTTTAAATGCAATATATATAGAAATATATTAATTTAAAATCTTTTAACGGTGCAGTTCATCGCACAACATATCTACATATAGATTAAAACCTTTACTTTATCACATATTGTTCCATTTACCCAGCTGATCGGGTTTTATTTATCAAGTCCCGATGACTGATTTGGCAACTCTGGCCGCCTGAGTTGCTGCTTCTGCTTATGAACCGCTCGTAGATGTTGCTCCTGCAAACTTTAGACTGCTGCCTTTATTATGGCACTTTATTGTCGACTCATGCTGCATGGAAATTGCACCTCCATCGTTCCATCGCCGATGTTGCAGCATCTTCTGCCGTGTTTCAGCCCTCAGGGCTTCCGATATTTATGGCCGGCAATACTTTGTGCGATTATTTATTCGTTTCTTTGTTTGCTGGCTCGGTGGGTCGAAAACCATATGAGAGCCCGGTCGCGGCTGCACATGCAAATTGGCAGCGGGCGGGTGCCAAGGCTCATTAAAATGTACGCCGCAACGAAAAAAATAAAAGGACAAAGACGTGGAAAGTAAGGCGAAGAAAAGCAAACAATATGCATATCCAGCGAAGGACGCCGGCAAGGACATCATCTTCTGCGAGATGCGTGCGTGTGTGTGTGCGAACGGGGGTAATCGTGCGTGTAATAAACGATAATCCATTATATATCAATTTTTATCGCACCCAAAGTCGGGCTAAGAGCATTGTCGCCATACTTTATGGCTCATACTCGGGGGCGAAAGTTGACTGGCCAGGCTTAAAGTGGGCATGGTACTTAAATTAAGTGCCCTCCTGCTGACAACTTTGTATGGCCCTCTTAGTGGAAACGGACGATTGATTCCGACTTGATTTTAATGCCACCAAATATGCTAAGCCAGCTTAGTCATTGGGCTTTCTCTTAGGCTGGTTTGGTAGCTAAATGGTAATTATCAATAAGTGAGTAACTAAGATTGAGTCAGAATGTGACTTTGGGGCATCAGTTCACATAATGCATGTACCTACCAGGCAGGATCATCAGGATAAAATGCTGGCCTACTTAACCAGCAGTTTTGCAAACTTTGGGTTACATAAACCTGCGAAGCAGCATTATTATTACTCGATTATTAAATGCTACTTACGAAGCACAACTTAGCTACCTTTATTTTTAGGTGATTATTTCTGTGATCCCTCTAGTTCTCATTAGTCACCAATATGTGAGTTCAAAAAACTGCGGTGGGTGGCCACGTGAACCTGCTGATGACCACAGAACACAGAAATGTAACAAACTGAAATCAGTTTAACTGTAATGCGTCACGCCAAATCGCAGTTAGAGTTTTCTGGTCCGAGTTTTTGGGCATAACTTTTGACAGTAACTGTAAACGCTAAGCGCGTGTTTTTTCATCTATTTTCCCGGCTACTAATTAGCTGCCGCAAAATTGACGCATCATCATCCTGCTCATCATCATCGAGGGCAAAACTCGATACCTACGAGGCATTATATATATATATATATTTCACTTTGGATCCCCCACCTTCCCCCGAAAACACCCACTCACTTTTTGCATGTGGCAAGCGGGCCGTGGTTAATTAGGAAGCAATATTTAACGTTAATGCGAAATAAATCGCAGCCGAGTAGAAAAAGTCGATGGCGATGCCCGAAGAAGTCGCTCACTTAATTATGTTGACGTTTATGCCGGCATCTGCCATCAGACACCCACACAATGGGCTATGAAAAGGGGGCGGGGCGGAGGGTCTAAACCCGGTTGTATTGCTGGCGAGAACCGAGCAGATCCCCAGTGGTAATCATTATTAATGATGACTTTTAGTTTACAAGCTAATTATTTGTTACTGTTACTTCCACGGCCACTGGAAAAGAACTGCGGGGGCACAAAATGCTCAGAACATACACTCACAAATGAAAAATGTTGAAAAAATTCGGCTATCTTAATAATAAAAAAATGTTTACAAATTGTTATGGATTATATCCATATATGAGGGGCTTATACAATATCTTATTATTCTTCATTCACCTCTACATTCAGCATTTGAAGCTAATAGATATTTTTTATTATGAGTGGGCTTTTTTTTTACCATTTTAAAACCCTTAATATATTTTATTATATATTTTTATTATTTAATTTGTACAGCCTTCTTGTTTTTCCATGTGCCAACTTGGCTGATTCTCAATTTTCAGCTTTCGGCGCCTTTCGCTTTGATATCGTGGTCGTAATTAATTTATAATACAGCCTGGCAGCGCTCCGCTTTTTGTTTGGGCTCTTATTAATTACCATTTGGTGTGTGAAATTTTCAGCATATTATGTTTGCCAGTTGATTGTGTAAGCCGGCAGTATTGAAATTGTTAGCCCCAGCGATCTTTGATCTGAAATGGTAATCTAAACGATTCCGAAATGCAAATGTAAGCGGCTTAAAGAGTTATGGCCACAAAAGAAGTCAGAAGTCGGGCGAATGGTATGTGTTTGTATGTAAATCAATCGCAACGCCCACTGTAGAAAAAAACTAGAGGCGGTCATAAATTAGCAGACATCAGCGAATCGGGCCAACAATGAATGGATTTGGAAACCAATTCGAAATTGGGTCAGTAGAATTGCGCAGACGCAGCGGATGTTGAATCGCCGAAGATTTGTGGATTTTCGAGAGTGATGTTAGCACATAAATCTAGATAATGTTTCCTTCAAGCAAAGATCTATTTTTTTTAGAACCAGAATTGGATTTTATTGGAAAATTAAACTAAATTTTTAGTTTTCACAGCGCAAAGTGCTTGAAATAAATCCCATGAGCTGAAGTGTTAACTACACAGCAGTAATAATGAAAATTTGCATTAATTCTCTGGGCGACAAAAGCCAACTTTTGATGACGTTCGTTCGCAGACAATGGTGTCAACTGTGACGAAATTACTTTCATGATTTGTTGTGGTCTTGCTGTTCAAAATTACGCAAACGATCGCACGACGACAGCCAAATAAAGAAAAAATCAACTGAAATGTCTGCAAAGTGCGTGGGAAGCACTGAACACGACATCGAGAAGCCAAAACAAAAGCTTACAGTAGCAACAAAAAATGATTACCAAATAACAACAGTGAGGCAAACAATGCAAGATGACGACAAATTAGATGCAGCAAGGTAAAATTAAATAAAAATGCAATTAAAATGCACAGCATTTGCTGCAGCGAGAAAAGGGGCGGGTGTTGCTGCCTCACGTTGGGAATAATTAAAACAATTTTCCCTCACTCCCCTTACTTTATATATATAAGTGAGTGTGTGTGACACAAACAAAAGCGAAAGTGTTGAAATATTTATGCACAAAAAAAGTAAGACGACAAGTGTCTTCGGCAATATATAGTACGATATAGTGATAACCGGGCGACAACAAGTCGAATTTTAATTCGCATTTTTAATGGACACACAAACAACCGCTAAGTGAGTGGATCGAAGAGTTTTAAAACCATATATATGTATTTTTGCAGCTACTTTTAAAATGTATCTGCTACTTGATGAATCTTTAAGGCATGCTTAGTGTGCTCAGTAGCAGTATCAATATAAAGTAAGAGCTGATTATCCTTGCTCACAACTTTTAAACCCAGTATCGCCTATGCATTTGTATTTTAAACGATGCACGAAGTGTGTGACTAATTTCAGCCGTAGTGCTGCAGTGTTTTGGCCATTGTTGGACGATGTTGCCAGTATGTCGTTGGTGTTGCTGCCGTGCTGTTGTTGCAGTTACTATGCATCACGACGCATGCGCCACTGGCGGCGTTGTTTTGCTGTTGTTTGTCTGCCGAGCGTCTGCCTCTTCGGCACTGTTGTTGGTGCTGTTGTTGTTGTTTGTGCCGTTTCAGCTGGCTTTTTCGAGGTAATTAAAATGGAAATTGCATTCGCAGCAACAACGGTGGCAGTTGTTGCTGTTGCTGTTGTTGCTGGCCAGACGAACAATGCTCGAGTGCGCCACGTCCGTTGCCACAGTTAAATGCGCTAATAACTTTATTCAGGCGTTGTCGCTCTGTGTGTGCGTTGTTTGCATAGTTGCTGTAACTGAATGGCATTGCAACATTTTGGCTCAGATTGCTATCGGGCAGAAGCGACTGACTGCAAGACAATCGCACGGAAATGGCAAATGATGTTGTTACCAATTCCATTTGTTGTTACTTAAATGCTCCCGATTGTCTGCTTTTTTTTTTAATGTCGAGCTCGAACTCAAAGTTCAAGCGTGTGAAGGGCAAGCAAAGACAAACACAATAAAAACAGACCGAATCAAACAGCCAAAAACAAACAGCAAAGTAACCGTATTTTCACGCAGATTTAATTTAATTTTCATGTGGCCATAAAAACAAGAAAAGAGTGAGACAATGTGCCAAGACGTTGGATTCGCCCGCAATTTGTTTTCGAGTCCCGGACCCAAAGTTTTTATGTGCAAATCGAAATGTCAATTAGCGTTAACCTTAATTTACATGTCCGTCTTTATGCAACCAAATCGATTCGGGTCACGGATGGGATGGGGAATTTTTCAAGTAATTCATGAGACAGCCCAAATGTAGTGCACAGATAATTTGTTCTAGCTTTGCATAAATCACCGGGAAGAAATTTGTTCAGTTCTCAGATTTTAGCCACATTGAACCCAACAATCCGCTGGTGACACGCCACAATTGTTAACGGTTATGGGCAAAAACACATGTCAAACTGCGGCCATAAACGCGAATCTCGTTGAATGGCCACAAATTGGCAATAGCCCCGCCGACAAGCTGGAAATTATTTATTAATAAACATAATAGCAAGCGCAGAAGAAACGGCGAAGTCATAATAAATAGAAAACGCACGGAATGCCAATTAAAATTCAAGCCGCATCGCCGCTTAATGTCATAATTATGAGCCAACTAAAGAGATTTACGCATATACATTTTGTTTCCCAAAACTTTTTGGCCCCGTGCCGTCTGCTCTTGGTTAAATTTGTTATTAATATTGTTCTTGTTGCTGTTGGGCTGCTGTTGCTCGTCCCTTTGCGTGTGAAAATGCTGGCCAAAAAAGAGAAAAAAGGTTGCCGACTGGCATCGATTATGCAGGAACAGGAAGTGGCACGCTCAGCTCCTGATTATATATATATATTATATACATATATATGTCAGACAGTTGACACGTCAACTTCTCGGCGTGTTAACGAACAAATCCATCTTGGCGTGGATGAAAAAATTGTCATAATTAAAGCATCATGCCACCAGTCAGCAGTCACCATTTACCAGTCACGAGTCACGTAACAGAAATAGCAAATTTAATTTGCGATTTAGCTAGCTCTCGCATAAAATTCCATCGCAAATTAATAATATTCAAAAAGTCGCAAAAAAGTTGAGCGAAAAAAATTGGCGAGTGGCGGGAAAAAGTTTTACTTAAATTATGGCCATAATTGACGAACATTGAATGCAATTAATCAATTACTAAAATGCTGTTAAAAGCCAGTCGAATGGAATACGGCTAACAAAAAGCTGGCTAATTGATTGTGGCTCCTAAGGTAAATTGTTGAACCGAAGCTTGATGCGCTTATTGGGTGAGACTAAATATAATACTGAATACAACTATGTGGAATAATGGACCAACTATAGTTTTAACACTTTGTCTTCATAGTCATATTCATTGCTCTTAAGATACATCCTTCTTTGCCTCCCAGGACATGAAATGTTCAGAATTTGTTGCCTACTTTTGTGCGATACATTATTTCTGTCTTCTCGGACTTGCATTTAAAGTTTAATGTGAAAGGTTGTGCGGGCTGATCTGTGCATAATCTATCCAGGAAGCCAGCTGTCTGAGCATTGACCTGATGTTTATAACCTCTCCCTCTCTACCAACTGCTCCATCCCTGTCGCACACGCACACAAGGACGACGGTCGAACTGGCTGAAATTTAATCAAATGAAAGCTAGAGGCAATTATCCTTTAAACGCAATTAATTAATCACGCAAACAAACACACGCCCACCGAGTTGTTTACACATATAGTATTTTGTTATTTCGAGCGTAAAGTGCAACGATTTTTCCTGTGCCCCGGTATCTTGTTTGTTTGTGTGTGCGTGTGTGTTTCTACGTGGACGCCACAATATTAACATATCCTGCGTGTTTAAGTTACGCATAAAATTATATCCTGATTGAATTGCCCGGTTTGGCCGGGAAAGTCTGGCGCCCAGCGTCCATGGCCACATAAAATATGCGATTTTCAATAAAGTTGCCATCAGCGTGTTTGGGCCAGGTCCTGGCGGAACATCGGTGGAGCCACTGGAGGTGGAGAAGGATCCACGGCGATGTCGCCGCGTTAAAATGCGCACCCACGCACATAAATCACGTGCGTGAATCTCTGTGAATGTATTGGTAACGGGGCGGTGGGGATGCGTGGGGGTCGCAGGGTCACGGCAACTGTTGGCAAACGGAAAATCAGGAAAAGCCGGCCCCGCCTGCTCACATATGTACACTAAGCAAAAATGTTTAAGCATTTGTAGTTGTCCAAATTAGCTTTAAGCTTTATTATGTTTTCTATAGTAATGTTCCAGAGAATAAAGGTTTTTTATACAAATATATTTGTTAGCAGCTATCTAAAATTTGTTCAGTGCATTTGTACGAGTTAACGGCCTATCGGCTGCACTGCATCCGCCTGGACATTGGCCATTGTTGATTTTGGCATTGTTGGTGTTGCTGTTGGGCACACGTGTCAATGGCAGCGCGAGCACATTTTCACTGTCGTGTTTAATTAGAGTGCTGCCCCGAAGGTGCATCCATCCATTTCCCACCCGCTGCCACCCAATGCCATTGTCAAGCCCTATGCTTAGGCCCTGTCGCCTGCGTTTGGGCCAACTGGAGTTTGCGAGTCAAGTGGGATATGTGGATCTATTGTATGGCGGATGACTTAAAGGTGCTAATGACACTCAGTGCAAGCAGGCAAGTGCTGTGGTCAACGAGGCGAACTAAGTATTCATTCTGGATTGTGATTTGTGGTAATTGATAACTAGTTAACTTCTGTTTAATCATCAAGTGTTGTTTTGTTCTTGCATATAAAACTTAAATTTAAACTAAGAAGTCAGAAACTACTCTTCAGAAGAATGTATCTTAGGATTTAAAAAGAGAGATTGAGATAGATAGAGAGAGACCTTCATTTGCGTTAAGCCTTTAAACTTCTCATAATTGAAGTAGCTAGTTAAGCACATTTTAAAATTCCCTCTACACCTATATTTAAAGCTCGTTCCTTATACTTTCTTTCGCCACCTGCCATCCTTTTGAGTGACTTTGGCTCATAAGTTTCACCTGTCGCAATAACCTTTTGGCATTCGCTCCGCCCCACAATATGCAACCTGACACGTGATTGCTCAGCAATTAGCAGAGGTCTCCACCGGATTCCCACCTGCCTTTCCCTTTTCGCTTTCCCATTTTCCCAGTACTGGATGATTTAACATTTTCCCCGTTGCGTGCTATATTATTTAGTTAGGCAAAAGTGAATAACCGATGGGGGAGTGCATATATTAGGAGTGAAAAAAAACGAAAGAAACTCGAAACAAATTGAACGATTTGTTTGGCCCAACGCCTCGTTTGTTGCGCATACGCCGCGGGTGCCAGCATTTTAGCCGCCTGGGCATTTAAGTGCAATGGTTATTCGGATCCATTTTTTTTTTGTTTTTAAACCTGCCCATCTCTTATCATCTAAAGCACATAAACGTGTCATGGGCCTGGGCCGCCGTTTATGGGCGCTTAAAGTCAATCCCGGCCAGACGGCGGGATGGGAAAACTGAAGAGCTGACTGGCGGCTGGTGGATTGTGGATGGTGGACGGCGGATGGGAAACCAACGCACATAGCTATCCCAGCCAGTCAGTCCAACGATCCGCCGAACGAGAGCTGCCAATCGTTGACATTGCAGGCCAGTCTTTAACCGAGGGCCACAAAATGGCAAAACGGCTAGTGGGACTGGGACTGCGTCTTTGCCCATCGAACGACTCGCATGTCGCCCTGTCATATGCGCAAATTAGTCGTTAGCCGAGCTTTGGTTTCATTCTGTTTGGGCCAGCAGTGGGGCGTTGGGAGCTGGATGTTGGGAGTTGGAATCTCTTCTCCCAACTTGAAGCTGCGGCGCGAGTTTAATGACTTTGGCGTTAGAGTTAGACGACGGCGCTGATGAGGCGCATGATAATGGCCCCTGATGGGCCGAGTTCTTGTCAAAGTCGTGAACGAGAACGTGGAGCGTTCTGTACAGCTCCATACTCGTTGGCAACGGCAAAGGCAAATGTCAGGCAAAAGTTTGCCATGGAGCCAAATGTGCTCCTCATATGCACGCCAATGCACTTCAACACACATGCACTGCGGGAAAAGATGCAAAAAACCTCAGGCAAACTTTTACAGCACCAGCCACCACCATATGCAAACTAAAAAAGTTTGAGGAAAGCAAAAATATAGGATACATTTATATACAGAGTATGTGAATTTATACTCAGCAAGCTTAATGGTACATCTTTCTTAAGAATATGCATACTATTATCATACTTTAAACTATTTCAATCCTTCAAGAGCTTCGGACTTGAAGAATGTCTAGATATGCTGGCTTCCTAACTATTTTCCTCCGTGTAAAGACTCTCACTCGAGAAGACACGGTTCCGGGCTCAGTGTTTTGTGCATTTCTCATAAATATAGCATAATTAGCATGTCGCTGGCATTTGAGCCCTGATTCCCCACCCCTTTGCTCAGCATATTGTCAACGCTTATGGGTTCCTTGACTTCCGAGGCGACTCACCTTACAAGTTGCATTTGCGGCTTAGTTCATTTGATTTCACTTCGCAGTGATTTGTGTGTGTGTGCTGCTAGGTGTGTGTAGTATCTCTGCGGAGTTGCATTCTGCATTCTGCATCTGCATCTTAGTCAGAATTATGCAATCATCGTCAGCGGGCTGTTTACCGTTCCGTTTGAATTTTTCCCATTTTGCATATCTGTTCAGTTTAGTTCCTGACTTGCCGCCACTAATTATGCGAAATTTTTGTTCGACTTTTGTGCGTCTCATGAGCTAGGTAAAGACTCCTAATTCACGGAGAAATAGAGACAAAATGGAGAAACTTAATGAAACCTCTTAGTCGAAAGCCAGAAAGGCTAAAGGCAAAGTGGTAATTGCTAATGCCTCGAATTACGGAAAACATGTGACATATCAACCAAGTGCGTGCTCCAAAGGCAACTTGTTGGGAAATTGAGTGAAGGAGTTTAAGAGTCGAGTATTTGAATGCGTTTTCTCCCAGGGAGTTGGTAACCTAGGTATTCAAGTGCATTGCTACTTTGCAACTTTGACTCAAGGGGATTTTAATGCATGAGTATAGCTATTTATATATGAGTATACTTTTTGTTTTAAATTTAATCAAATGGTTGAAGAAGACAATTTATAAACCGATTTAAGCCCATTTAATAGCACATATAATATTCAAGAAAACAAAAATCGCACACAACCGATAGTTAAGTGCAACGCAACCATAATTATTATATGAGCTAATCAAGAGTTTTCTCCACCACACCACTCCGCAGTTTTCGTGTCCATAGATACTTGGCCATCGTTTACATAATTCCCCAAAGATACACATCGGTCTAACGATCTATACGCTCGCATACGTAAGATGCCAGATGATGTTAACTTTTCCAGCTCTAATTGACATGAATCCCGGCCACTCCTCCGAATCTCCTGAATCCCCGAGATCTCCAGATCTGGTGCGGCACCTGCCATTAGCAGACCCACTTTGTCTTCACTTTCATCACTTTTGGCCAGGCCAAAATCGAGCCAAACGAAACGAAACCGAATCAAGCTGTGTAATTGTTGTGTTTCGCTTGTTTTGTTCAGTTTTTCTTTTGGGGGGCTACGTGGATGTATAACAACTGTGTTGCAGTTCAGTTTCACTTTCCATGCAGCGGCGACACTTGCCGTGGAAAGTGCTGTTTTAAGCTTTTAGTTTGTAGTTGCACTTTTTTGTTCGCCTTGGCCAAAGTGTCGTTAACCCAATTTGAAAGCATTTGGCCAGGAGACGTCGTCAAATGCAAATATGCAATGGCAGACAACAACTTTTGCTTTCGCTGGCCGGCGAAGGCAACAAAAACCAGTTCAAAACTTTGCTAACAGAGTCGATTTGAGTCCGGCTATTGGCCGATGTTGCAGCATACCATGGTATTAGAGTATTTTCATATGGCGCCCAATTAGGTGATCTCCCTGGCCAGCAATTAAGTTGATAATTTTATCATAAACTTTGCATCTGCTCCTGCCTGCCTGGGTCAAGTGCGTGCTTGTGGGTGTGTGTGTGTGTGTGCGTTTGGGCCAAGAAAATCACCAACTTATGAGCTGTAATTGCTGCTCTGGGTGGTCCAAAGGACTTTCTGGCCGCAACCGCATGAAATTGTTGCAAATTGTTTACTGCAATTTGTCTTGGCCAAATATTTACGAACACGCCAGGCCCCAAACGAAAATATTATTCAGCTGGCAAATTTATGTGGCAGAGCAAAAGAAAATATGAAATGCTCAAAATTCCCTTCATCAAAAAATGTGTGAGTGTGCGCTGGGTTTGTGAACAATTAGGGATTGGCATAGGGCGGTTGCCTTGCCTGTCACTTTGGTCTAGACTGGGCCATAAATTATGCAGTCCAGCAACAGCTTGAGGGGGCTCCATTCGGAGGAACGGAAATATTGAATGTGATCTCGGGCCAATGTTCTCTGCTAGATATTTTCTTATGCACCCAGAAAAATGAGAAAATTATGGGACCAATATGAGTTTCCTTTCCTGAAAGAGCCTAGAATATGCAGTGCCAAGGAAGCCTTTTAGATCCGAATAAATTAATTTAAAATGCACCTTAAAAATAGATTTTAGGGCTGCAGTTATTTCGGCAGTAGCCCCGAAATAATTCGATTTTTTAGCATTTTTTTTTCTGTGCAGCAACGCTCCTGCTGGTGGAGCACTTGAATCTTGAATCAGTTGCAATTTGCATGTGGCGGTCAAGAGATGCCAATGCCCCTGCCACTTTTCCCGAGCACTTGGCCCAGTTGGGTTTGAGTGTTGCCAATCCGAGAGTATTGGCCAGCGGTTGCATAATCATTCGTCGGCCAGCATAAAGCCATAAAGATTCTGGTCCGAACTTTAACTTTGAGCTATTTTCGATTTTTAGTTGGGAATACAAATTAATAGCTGTGGGCCATCATAAGTGGTATCCACACTTGGAGTTTCATTCGGCTTTCCACTTGTCTCACTGCACTGACCAAAACTTTTTTGTGGTTTTTTAGTTATATTTAAATTCTGTGTGGTCACCTAGCCAGCTAGCAATTTTCTGAGTAGCACTTAAAGCGGATGGCAATTTCCACAGCAGCAGCCGGCAAAAGTGTAAAATAAATTGGCAAATATATGGGAAATATCGGGTATGAAAAGCCAAATGAAATTGATATGCCATTGAGGGTGGTGGTGGCATTTTGTGAGTTGATTTTTACCAATTTGTGTGGCAGCCCGAGAACGTTGCAACAAAATATTTAAATATACCAAAAGCGGCAGAGGGCGCATTGGAGGCGCTCTGCTAACGAGCCAAACCAGCACTTGAATATACAAATACAAAATCGTCATAGACCATATATAGGTACTATATGCAATTGCTTAAAGCCAGCACTTTATGTCCATGCCAAGTCAACAACAACAACGCACAAGTTTTTAATGTCAAAAAGTCACAACGCAGGCACACACTCACACTCACTTCATACAGGCGGACCAAAGCCGAAGCCAGGGCACTAGCTTGGCCAATAAATTCTGTCTCAATCAATATGGCAGAAACGGGCGGAGCTGCAGCATTCACACGTATCCGCCAGATACTCGAACACACGCTCGCCAGCTCACCATTTCGTTCCCAGCATTTCCAGCATTTGCTGCCGGCGTTAGATAAATTCTTCCTGCAATTCAATGCGTACACAAACTGACAGCATCCAACTGGCTTTCCTATGGCCACAATCCCTACGTGCACTGGGAAGAATATGTCATTACCTTATGACTTACATACTCTCAGATTGAAAACAGCCCATTATAGATAAATCGGAATGTGAAATATATTTTCTTTGTCTTTGGAAATCAATAGCCAAGGATTAAGTTTATTTAAAACCTTTTAAAAAATGTTCAAAGATTTGCGAGCTTATTGTTAGTTGTACTTGGTTTTCTCTACCCGTTTCTCTCTGTGTATAAAACTAAATTTACACAAATATGCACTGCCCTGTCATTGCCCCATCCCCCCTGCTGTCGCGCCCCTGTCAAAGACGTATCTTATCTTCATTTGCTGAACTAAACCGAACCCCACCGAACTGGACTGAAAATTCTCAGCTGGATCTTCGTTCTTTTCCGCTGCCGCACGGACCCACTCGCTTCCCGCCACATTCCTGGCAACGTTTTCTATTAGCCAGCGCCTTTGTAGCCTGTCCAAAATCATTTGGGCTATTTAACTTTTAAGACTAATTAATTACGAAACGACGAAATGAGCAATGTCCGAGCGCCGCTTTGACTCTGAAGTTTCAGTTACGTGGCGCAGCATTTCCCATTCCCATTCCCACTCCCGTTCCCATTTTCCCTCACCGATTCCCAGCCCATTCCCATTTTCTTTTTGGGCTGATTTTTCTCGACTCGTTTTAATTACTTGGCTCGGTGCGGCTTGGCCGTAACCAACTCAAGTGGCCGTGGCGCATCGATGTCGACTTCTGTGCGGTTAAAAGTTAAGCTGCCCCCTGGTTCTCGCTGGTTCTCCTAAGTAGCCGTGGCCATCTCGCATCTCCAGCTCCACCTCCACCTCCACCTCCATCTTCAGCTCCAACTACAGCTCCAACTCAAGCTCCATCTGCCCGTTTTCATCTCCATCCATTGCCGTGTAATTGACGCCGTTGCCATGGCTGTGTGAAAAATTCATCGCCTTCTTGAGTTCATGAACTTTGCCTCATTTTATACTATATTTTCTTTCGGGCGATTCGGCCTTTTAAATGTTCTCACTTTGGGATGAGCGACTTTAAGTGTTTCGGTAGCCGAAAAACATTTATGTGAATTTAAGTGGGGAATGAGAGATTTATTCTGCCTTTATGTGGGATTTGGGCTACCAAAGTACGCGACATAGATCATCCCAGTTAGATTCTAAATAAACGACGAACGGGAATATCTGGAATATTTAAACGAAGGCCAAGATCATTTGATTAATTACACAGATTGCTTGGCATTTTTCGAAAAGATATTCGTTCTTTTTGGATTACAAACGAGTTTTCTGTGGACCGTAAGTTGCAGTACTTTATGAGGGTTCCCCACGGAGTTAGCCAGCTATTTTTGGACCGGCTGCATTGTTACTGTTGTTGAAATGTCTGTCAATTCGGGTATTTTTCAATTTATGTGACTCTTAATTAAAAAATCGACGATGACGCTGATTCGACGCCGACTGATAGATTGAGAAATTGAGCCGTTCAACTTGAACTCGGCTATTAGGCAAACGAGATTTTTGTGAGTTGTCGCCGCTGCAATTTACAGTTGCTCGACCGCTCCCCGAAATCTCTCTGCGTTTCACCCCCCCTGAGGCCAACGAAATAATCCAGCTTTTTTTCAAGCCAATGAACGAAAAAGTTGTTACCAAAAATAAAAAGAAAACAAAAATATATAAATACAACATTTAAGCCAGCTCAGGTGACGCTCAGTGACCGCTACTTGCACGAAAATGGCGTCGATTAGCGTTAATCAATTTGCCAGTTGCCTCAATATATATCTACATAAAGATACATCTATAGGTATATCGTATATTCTCCGGCTTACACACATCGTAAAGTGGCACAAGGTCTGGTTTTTGGGTTTGCGCTTGTCAGATACAGATACCATAAGATGTATCGCATATACACAGATGTAAGTGTAACGGCCAAAAGCGGATCAACTACTTTTCGCCGGCGTGTTAATGAAAAATGCGTTGGCCGCCGGCGGCAGAGAGGTGATGATGCGGAGGGGAGCTGCGGGGGAGCCGAGCGGAGGAGCGAGTTCATCAACGGAGCAAAAACCTTGTCGCCACGAAATGAAACGTGTTCCATTCCTGGAAGTCTCGTGGGGAGCAGGGGGGTGGGCCAAGTCTGCTCTGCTATACCCCCTTCAACATATATATCTGTCACTCACCCCCGCCTCCCAGTCTTTTGGCCACGCACGAAAGTTGTTATCGCTGCCACAGTTAGACACTGAGACAGTCCCTGACTGCCACTCTTACCCACTAGACAGATATAGTGGCTGGTTGGAGTTAGTGGAGTAACGTGGGGGAGATTAACTACACTTGGGAAAAACGAGGTGTAGAACATTGCTACCTGAAGAACTGAAAAGTTCTGGAAAATAAGAAATTGGCTATACTCTAAAAAATACGTGCATATAAGAAATACACTTTAATTCAGATAAAAGCTGAATGATTTAGGTAAGGGAAATCAGGCTGTATCTGTATATTTATTGTATATATATTCTGTAATTTAAAGGTTAATGAACTTTATTAAGCGAATCTCAATTTTGTATCTTTTGCTTTAAATTTCTACAACTTCTAGACCATACTCAGTTGTAACCCAATCTTTGCTAGCTCGTTTAACAACTATTTCGCCAAGTGCCGGATAGTGGGAGAAGAAGCAGTAAACTCTGGCAATATTGGTCAGCAGGGGCTCCTTCCTTCGAGGCAGCCAGTCCTGCCAGGCATTTAAGTAAATCGCTCTCCTTTGTTTTCCTTTTTTTGCGAGAGTTTTATGGTGCGTTTAGTATTTGTGCACGTTTACTTGTGTTGTCACGATGTCGCTTAGTGTTTGCTTTTAATTATCAAATCAGCACATGATCGTTACACTGCCGACAATGGCGGCGATTATCTCTGGTATAAAGATGATTATAATGATGATGATGAGGCTGCTGTAGGCTTATCCCAAAGGCATTAAATTAACATTTTATTTGTTCAATTATTGTGTATATTTGCCAAGCATTCCCGACTGTGACTAAAAAGGCAAATATTGTTGCTGGCAAATAAACTGGAAAGAAACCGAAAGGTAAATTGAGGAAGCAATAAAATTCGTTCAATTCATTTGTCTTCGACTTTAAGTGAAATATATTTTATGTGATTCACCCCGAAATACAATTGAGTCCCTTGCAATATAATTTACACTCACCTTTCCTGTTCCGCATTAAAAAATTGAACACTTTACTGTTGGCTAATCAAAAACTCGGCCCTTTTTGGCCGACAATCGATGGCTGTTCCAAGTCGATAAATCAGCCAACGAAGTATTTCATTGTTATCGCCGACTTCCATCCTCTCTGATCTCATCCCAACCGATCCGATACGATTCGATTCCATCCAATGCCAATCCCAAGACCCAGCTTCAATCCGTCCCCGACTGTTTTCCTTTCACCTTTCGAATTCAATTAACTGCAGCCAAATGCCGGAGACAATCTACAAAATTCGTTAAGCAAATGGTATAGCGTGGGAGTTGTGTTGTTCCCTTCCTTCTCACAACCCCCCTCCACCCACCGTAATAGTAAATATTTGCCATCAACATTTTTGCACGCTAATTTCCTCAGCAAATTTTTGGGACTCTGATATCACGCGCGCAACGCATAAAGATTGTAAGAGGGGGTCGCCCGGAAAGATAGATATTTTAAAATGAAATAAAAAAAAGCACGAAACTGTTGCAGTTCAGTAGACACAAGGGGCAGGAGTGGCGAAATTTCGTCACATATTTTTGCGTAAATTGCCGGAAAATCGCAAATCATTGAAGATAAACATCCAAGTCAAGAAATGAACAGAAGCCAAGAAGCCGCCGGAGAAGATGGGGGTAAAAAATCGGTGGAAATGTGGGAAAAACCGGGGGAAAAGCGGGACGGAAAAGCGCACACAACCGCTGAACCAAATATCAAACAATGTTAAGCAAACACTCACTCAAACACACACAGTCAAACAGAGATTCGGCGAAGGCAATGGCAAAGGCGAAAGGCATCCAGCAGGCAGCTTAAAAATCCAAGGCACTGGGAAAAATTATAAACAAGATATTTTAACTAAAAAATGTTGTTTAAAAAACGCCTAGAAAACACTATAATTGATGGCAAGCAAACACAGTACAATGTGATTTCGAAACTTAGTATTATTATATACAGTATGATTCGTTTAAGAATTTATCTTTTGGTTTTATATCCAACAGTTATTTTTCCAAGTGCATATCAGGGGCTCAGTTCTGCGGTCGCTGCCTGTCGACGAGCCTTCGATGCCAATGAAATCGGGAAGGGGGCAGGGACCGGGAAAATGGGCCAAGAGTGCACCGAAGGGGCGCTGGAGATACTCGTAGACTAGACAGAGGGCAAAAAGCTGCCGGGGCCGAAACGTTTTCGCAACGCTTGAATTGCCAGCAAAGTGGGGGAGGAAATCGCTGGGTCTTTGAGGGAAAATCGGAGGGTTTCAGTTGAACTGCAACAAGCGTCGTTGCAGTTTCCGCATCGCAGTTCGCTCGCTTTCCACGCATCTCCCACTCGCTGGAGCTCACTTCGCGGCTCCTAAAAAACAGAAACCGAACGGGGAAAACAGAAATACTCCATAAGGTAGCCCAACATGCATGGGGTCTTGACGTGTCTATAAATATTTATAAGCCGCGCTGAAAGGACACGATTATGCAGCAACCTTGAATGGCTCTAAGCGAAGCCAAAATTCGGATTCACGCGACTTTTGGGAACGTTTGTTGGGTAGCAAGATACGTTTGCTGCCCTTCAATATGCTTCAAAAACTATAAATATATATTAAACAAAAAAGTTAATTTAAATAAGACTTAAATTATATACTTTAAAACTATCCAAACTTCAAGAGGCAGGGATTATAATTTGCGATTATTCCCTCCATTTAATCCGCTTCTTACATCCGGCTACAGTTTCGACTTCACCTGGCGTATCTAATCAATTTCGGCCAATATTTGGCCACTTCGGAGCGAAAGGAAGCCTGAGATTGGGATGGAGATTGAGCCCGAGATGGAGCTTGTAAATTGTATTTAGTCACCGGCTGGCTGATCCGGCTGCTTCCTTCCAGCTGAATTCACTCGACTTGCAGCCAGATTTCTGGCTTGGATCGGCGCTCTTTAGTCTATAGTTCCTGGTTCCTAGGCCCCCAACTTTTCGCATTAAATTGAATTTAGTTTGATTGCGTTTGATTGTAGCTTATCAGAGAGATTTATGCTTCGTTAAACGTGTGCAGTGCAATTGAAAGGCAGAGGATGTGGTACAGTGCGGCGCATTTGCATAATGCCCCCGATACGCCAGCCAAAAGCTCAACAGTTTTTAATTAATGCATGTGTGTGCATTTGTGTGTGCTTTAGCGAGAGTGAAAACGTTATAAATAGCTGTGAGGCCTTGGGCCCAGCCATTTCCATTTCCACAACTGATGATGACTGCTCCTCGCCGGTTTCTCGGCCTAAAGTGCGCACTTATTTAGCCATCTTGCCATCTTTGCCGTTTTGCCATTAGGCAAGGAGCGTCAGCAGCGCTAGAAAACTCTCACTTTGGTCTATTAATGATGATTCGCACGGAACAGTCGTAAACTCAGGTCTTGAGCCAAGCCGCATTTAACCCTATAAATGCTAAAAAGAGGCAGAGTAATATGAGAAAATATATATATAAAATATATTATTATACATTATACAATCAACATGATTTATTGGAATTTTCAACAAATTTTTATTATTATTATTCAATTTATGATTTCATAAAGTCACAGGCTTGCACCCTTTGAAGGAGAAAGAACCATCTAGGGTTAAGCTGCGACCAATCCAAGTCAAGTTGAAATATCATCAAGTTGGATAGAAATGATGCCGCGTTAATTGCGGCGGCCTCCAAGGCAAATGCAATTTTGCCTTCACTTTGCTCGTTGAGGCGTTAAGCTGACAGTTGGCCACCTGCAGCCACGCCCCTTGCCAACACCCAACACCGGCCCCCTTTTCCCTTTCACCGCCAGCAGCTTATCATTTTGGGCCTGGCCATGACGCGTGATGCGTTTTGATAATTGCGTGCCGGTGGAAAAGGGCCAAATTCAGTTAAATATGTGAACGTTTATGCTTTATATGTATGTACATATATATATATGTATATATTCGGCAACATTGCTCGCATCGGTGCACAATTAAAAGCTGTCAAAATTTCACTTTACCAAACGCCTCCCCCTTTGCTCGCATTGCGTTTGCTTTGTTTTCCGCCATTATCATCAACGCCCATTGCCTTTTGATTGTCTTTGCATTTGCACAATTCAGCGCCAATTTTAAAATCATTTTCACACACGACTGCATCCCACCTCGGCCCGGAAATGTTTATGGCCAAAAGAAATCAGCGCCCACGCACCCGCACTTGCACCCAAATACTACAGTCTACTATGATAATGAAGTTTTCCACCCCCTTCCAGCGGTTTATGTGTGTAGTCCGGAATTTCCCCATCCGATGCGATTGGCACGGAGCGTGTTTGTTTATCTGCCGAGCGGCCCATGCAAATTCAGCCACGAATACAAATAGAAGCGAAATGAAATTAAATAAATTCAGGCCTTGCATCGCTGCTTAATTGTGCGCAACTTTCAGCGGCTAAATTAAACGTAAAGATTGCAATTGTGCAATTGCGATGCCGCTTTCGATGCCGAAAAATGCAATTATCACATGAATCCCCCCATACACACATACAGACTGGAAAGCACTCAGCGCACTAATAAGATAACAATATATTTATGTTTACTTCCAGATAAAAAAAAAAAAATAAGGCAACAGCAACAGCAAGAGAAAAACCATTGAAAAGCGGCCAAGACACCGAGATTGAACAGGTGAGATAAGGTGCGAATATCTCAATATTCTGCACGTATTTGCATGGCTGGTCGAGTCAAATTTAATCAGTTTTATTGTATTTGCTCTTTTGAGAGACGCTTTCGTTTATTTTGGCCACTTTGTGTGCCGCACTCAAACAGATTTGGATTTACAGTCCAAATATTTATTTACTCCTTCCCGTCGAGAGGCGAATTGGTGGTTCAATAGATCGGCGAACTATTTTGACGGTCCTCTAGTGAGTTTTGTTGTTTGCTTTTAGTTAGCTTTGAACAAGTTAACTTTTGGGATTAAATACTTCCTGCATTGTGGGAAAAACTATTCAAACAGATTTTACATAGTAAAAGATGATTTTTTATAATGTTCTCAAATCATTTTATTACGCGTTCTACTGGTTGATTGAACATGAGATAGTATTTCGTATAGTTTATTGTGCTAACAATGGCGGAGCTCAGATACATGTGATATTTTCGCTTATATTTCTGGATAGTCGGTTCCAAACAGTTTGTTACAAACTATTGCGGCTAGTTTGGAGCGTGCTCCTTTTTTGGATAGCCCAGAAGCACTAAACTCGCAATTGTCCACGGATACGCCCATGGAGAAAATTTTACCGTTATCAGAGCAACCTAAATATTTGAAGATGATCTGGGGGCGCATATAGACCAGAACCATGCAAGGGTGCATATTCTTCCATTTTTGGGGCAACTGCCTGTCTGTCGACGACGTCTTTGGCTGGACGACAGTCGCCAGCTTCTTCTTTACGTCATTAAACAGGGCTGCGACATCAATAGCATCGGTCTTCCATTCCTCAGAAAGTTTGTAAACGGCATAGGAGGCCATCTTTTCGAGTATATCATCCCCATCGCTTCCCGAATTCTTTTCTGGCTCGGCCGACAGAGCTTTCATTTTGGAGGTTAGGATTTCCCGCAGAGCCTTCTCGCAAGCTGCATTCCTTGCTGCGTTTACTGAAGAGCCCTCTGACTCGTATTTCTTTGAGTTAACAACAATGTGAGCCAAAATCTTCCCCTCGTGGTCTCGTTTCATTAGCATGGAGTCGATTGTCACGCCCTTTAACTCGTACAAAATCAGAAGGGCATCCTTGGAGGTCACGTCCATGGTCAACGGGCGAACAAGGCGACTAGTGGCCTTTTGGGCACGCTTCTTTTTCTTTTGCTTCTTAGAGTCGCTGGTTACCATGGCAACGTCATCGGTTAAATCCGACTCAGATTCTAATGGCTTGTCGGGCGTATTACAATCCATTGCATTTTTCTTCAAATCATCTACAACGAAAGTAAGCAAATATTTAATATAGGTTGTGCCCTGTCTGCTCTTTTTAAATAAAAGAGGGGTAAAATAAATGCTAATTCTTAAAGCAAAAAAGTGCTTGTCATGGTGCTCTTTTTTTCCATGTGTGCCTTGTAAATATATATATATACCTGCGAGCGGAATAGTTCCAGCAATTGCATCCTCTTGGTCAGAATCATTTGGTATCAATAGGTCCTTCATATCATCGATTTCCAATTCCAGCACCAATTCGTTGTCCATTTTTTTTAACACAAATTAGATCTGCTTCTCGAAAACTTTTGTAATGTCACGAACACGTTCTGAGTTAAAGTGACCGTATCTAAGTAAAATTATAAAGAGGATATTATCGATAACTCCAAGGATTAGGAAATTTCTTCAACACTGAATCACTTTGAAGTTATCAGTGCTGCTTATTAAGCACTAAAAATGAAATGGCTTTATATTTACAATGGAAAACTAATGCCATTCTTATGCAAAGGAATATGCCGCTATTATGCAAAAAATATCAGAATAATGAACACGGAAACACGGATATAAATCTAAAAGCAGTTATTATCGATAGCTCCAAAGCAATAGGGAATTTCTTTAACACTAATTAACCGTGGCCAAAAGTACTCCACTACTCTTGACCAAACTAAACGCGCATCTAAAGTGCGTGGCAACCTCGAAAGTTTGCGATGCGGTCAGCGAAGAAACTAAACTCATTTCCCACACAAATAATTATCGCTTGATAGTCGAGCAGCTTGTGGGTGAGAGGGGAGTGGAGTGGATTGGAGAGGGGGAGGAGCGGATACCGCAAGGCCAATCAAAGCGTCATTGAAACGGAAACGGAAACTGCAAGTCAAATGGCATTCGGCCACAGGAAATGAGGCGCACAAGTGCCTTTTGGAAGAGTGCGAAGATGGTGACCGCATTTGCTACTCGGCGACCGCAAATTAACGCGAATATTCCGCCGACCCACACTTCTGGTATTGGCACTTCTTCGAGCACGATTCTGATTATGATTCTGATTCTGATGAATTATTAAACGAGTGTACGATGCAGAAGCATCGGTCATCATCATCATCGTCTTGTCGAGCGACCAAGGCAACGTTTGTCAACGTCTGCGGGCTTGGGGTTTTGGCCAGGGATTTTCTTTAGTTTTTTATTTTTGCTTTTTTATTTTGGCACTGCCTGAATAAGCGCTCAAATGAACACCGCAATGAATGTGCGCCGCATGACAAATACGTAAAGTTTCTTTTGAAATTAAGCAGCATTTGCTGCCAATTCTTAACTACATCAGCGCAGCGCAAACTTTGTCCTCTCACCCTTTGCCAAGTAGTTTTTCCTTTGGCTTCCGTCGGTTACTTTTTACTGGGTGATGCTGGCACGCAAAGAAACTGGACATTTCCTGAAAATATATTCTGTTCTTTGTGTTTTATCCATATTTGGGATTATAGCGTACTAATTGTTGTAGCTAAATTAAAAGCTACTAATGAAAGCGGAAAAATAATATTAATTATTATATAAACATCAAATAGATAATGCTTTTAAATGATCAATTGCATATAAAGTTAAGCAGTGTACATATTATTTAGATTAACAAAAAATGCACCCATTTTCTCCCGTGTACCGGAGGCCCAGAGGAGCTTGCTCATTTCAAACTTTTGACACAGAAACTAATTTTGGCAAGCGGGCGTCAGCCAGCCAACCGAGACGACGACTGAGAAGAGAAGAAGTCACAGTTGGAGATGGGAAACCGAAGGCTGCAAGCGTCTCCGGATTTTGCGACTAACCAAGTGCCTGGCCTGGCCCTTTTCCTACCCGTTTTCCTTCTCGGTGGCTTTTCATTCTTTTAGTGATTGCAATATTTCATTGCCTTTGCGGTTCGTGTGTTGCATACTTTTGAGCGATGTCGCTGAGGTTTGCCTTAATTAATTGCCACCACAAACCCCAGTTCGCGTTCCCATTTTTAATCCGCACCATTCGCCAGCTGCATTTTTCGCATGTGCCCTGCATGCGAATGTAGCATTTGACTTTGAATGGCGCTTTAATTGTCATTTGATGTGATTTATACCGAAAACCGAATACCGAATACCAGTGTAGTAGAGACCTGCAAATTAACGCTTAGCTGGCACTTCACTCGCTGTCAAATCAAACGCGCAACCCCGTCAGTTGATTTATGACATTTTGATTGGGCGATAAGTGTCGGGAGTGCTGCATTTGTGTCTCCCAATGTTGTGACACCATATATCTGGGTTAAATCCTGCCAAGTTGGGTAAATCATTAAGCACTTCTACATTCAATTCAATTTGCCTTTAGGCAAACTCATCGGCAATACCTGCCTGTGTCGCTCTTCGGACCACAAGCTCAACTTAATATGTTTCAATTTCATTGTGCACTCTGCTAAGCCTACGACTTGGCCAAAACCCGGTGCTTCAAGGAGCGCACTTGTGCATGGGGTATGTGCACCCAGATGGAGAGGAAAATTTGTACAAATATCCCTGGAAAATAAGCCATTAAACGAGGCCAGAAAGTGGGCATTGAGTGTTTGCTCATCATAAATTGGGCAAAAATTGCCTGCAAGCCGCACTGCAAAAAAAGAGCGCAAAGCTATGCCGGAATTTAAATGGTTCCTAAGGATATGATAACATATGTTTTTGACTTTAAAATTCTAAATAAAAGCCAGAAATGCAGGGACCATCTGAAACAGAAAAAATTATTTCGTCCATTGTGTTCATTTTTCAAAATAATAATTTGCAAATTTTTTTGCATGTTGCTGTTCCAAGAGATATATTCTAAGAAAAAAACAGTGGATGTTTCTGTGTCAATTACACGGCTAAAATGTTCACACCTAGCGTTAATAATGCAGCTGCGAAATGGAGATGCATCCAGCGGATAAAGATAGAAGTACAAGCGTAGATACAGTATCTGGGGTCCAAGGAAGTGCGCCAAAGAGCTCAGGCTGATTGCATTTCATTTTCAATTTAACTTACTTTTATTTCGAACTGCTGCTTTTGCTGTTCCGTTGGTAATACCGCCGTTCGAGCTGCCGGTCTTTGCAATTACCAACGGAGGGCAGACAACAGTTGGAATTACATTTTCAATATTTCCCAGCAGCAAAGCAAAAGCAACAGCAATAGCAAAAACACTAGCATCAGCTTCATTTTTTCATTCGCTGTGCGCTTTTCCCTAGATTCTTGGGCACTATGGCCATAAATTTTTAACTACAAGCTCTTGAATGCAATTACTTTTCAATCTTTTTTTATTTTTTTCCAACAGCCCTTCTTGTCTAGTCTGGCACTTGCCCTATGTATATATGTTCTATAGTTGAACGCGAAAATTGCTTATTTCAACATTCAACTTTGAAAAGTTTCGTTTCGTCTCGTTACATTTTAAGAAAAAAAATAGGAAAGAGGCTAAAGTTTGCCATAATTCTGCCAGAGGTCTATCACTTTCATTCCCCGCCCTCGATTTTTTCCACCTCACTCCTTAGCTGTCTCAACAGATTACTTTTATTTTTGTTGCCACGTATTTATTTTAGAGCGGAAAAGTAGGTTGAACTTTGTGTTATTTGATCAGGATTTTGACATGCTGATTTATGCAAAGGCAAGAAATGTGAATTTATAAAAAATGGCGACATTTTTCCGTTCCATTTTCCCCTGACTGCACTTTGCACTGACAATGCAGTTATGAAACTTGAACTCGGCGATTTTGAAATTCCAAAGTCATTCTCTCAACACAAATAATGCAAAATGTGATACCACCTTTTGCACCGTGTCCCGCCGACTGTAAACTTTTTAAATAGTTTAATGCGTTTACCAAAGATTGGAATTGATTGAAGATATAGAGAAGTATTTCTATTAAGAGTAGAATTAAAATTCAATTTGTACGACGTTTTAGAAAAGTAAGTGAGCAATTTTTCTCAGTTATGGCTGTCATTATGCATATCAATTGCCTAGGCGTCATCCATTTCTTAGAGATCATTAATAAATTCTTAAAGGCGTCGCAGCTGTCTCCGGTGGCTAATCCTGTTCAGCAGTTATCCTTTGCATCCTTCGCTGCAATTCACCCTTTTCCGCGGCAGGAAAATGCATGCTCATCCGGCAGCGGCTTGCGAATTTCAGCTGCTTGGGAAAATACGTTGTGTAATGTCACTTAATCTTTTTATACGCGCCAGTTGAGATATATTTTTTGTTGTAAATTGCCCGGGCGGCCGCGAGGGCGGATTAGTGAAACGGATTAAGAATGAAAGTGTTTGCAAAATACTAAAACTTTACGACGGGCAGCAGATTAAGAATGAATTGTTTTTTATTACGCCAGCCGAAAGGGGCATAAGTCAAAAGGGCAGGTAAAGCGCAGGTAACTTTTTGTCGATGGTCAAGGGTTTCAAAAAAGTCGGGACTCCGAATATACACAGGTAAACACAGGCAGCAGGATGTGGCTAGCTGGGATGTATAAAAACTAGTGTGATTGTTGAAAGGACATCAAACGCTCTGAAAACGTTGGACAAGCAACATCGGATATCTGTACTCGCAACTGCAACTAATATTGCTGATACCACCTAAAGAATCTGCAACAGAAGCAGCAACGTAGAGCTATCAACTTGCTAAGGATCCTCGCCGGACTTTGTGTTTTACAAATACTTATCGATTATAAAATGCCGCGTTACCAGAAACTCATCAACGAATGCGACAGCAAGTCTGCAACAAATGCGGGCCAACAAGAGCAACAACATCGCTATCAGCAGCAGCCAAATGGGACGCCCAATGTGGGATATCACTTGTATCTGTACCGCCAGCAACTTTCTCAGAAGAATGTGGAGTACATGAGGTTGTCCAAGGCCAAGTACTTTATCACCGACACTCTGCTGGCCAAAACGGTTAAGAATTTGAAAGGCTGCAGCGTCGACGAGTTGAAGACTGTTAACCATCAGATCGTTTTCCGGCATAAACTTCGTCGCCAGATTCAGCGGCTTCGCAAGTTAAGAAGCTTGGGCATCAAGAATGCCAATCCCAAGATGGAGAGTACGGAATTGTGATAGTGATTAATATACACAGGATCGTCGGAGGCAATAATATTTTACCGCTATGGTTGAAGCATAGTACAAAAAATATCTCAAATACCTCTTACGTTTTTGGAAATCTCTAAAAGATGTGTAAATTATTCAAGAGAATGTCATTTGCTTAAGTGAATGGATGCATAAATTTATAAAATTGTATGGCCCAAAATCATGTCAATAAGCAGTGATTATAATTAGTGTGTATTTTGTCTGTACTAATAACATTATTGATTAATTAATTTAATGACGTATGTGAGCACAGTGAAGATAATTAAGAATAGCACAATAATTTGATTAAAATGTAATGAAATAAACTGCCACGCTGTTAGTAATCAAAGCTTTTATATCAATGCATTCACTTTAAATTATGACTTTAAAAGAGGCTGCCATAATATTTTGACCTTTCGAGGTCCTGTAGTTGGACGCCAGTTGTAACCAATATTTTTGGCAATAACCTAATTGTCCAAACAGCTGTTGCCACCTACTCAAGTTTAGACAACGACATGGATGTGGACAGAAGCAACCTCAATGTGACTATCAAGTGAGGCCAATTTGTGGCAGCCACTAATTGAGTTCTCTGTGCAACATCTTGACACGTGTCAAGACAAATCATTTGAGCTTTTGGGCCTTATCTCTTGACCGCAAGTCTTTTGGAATTTATGAGCCCTTCGGGTGCATTAAACTCGAATGCCATTATCGATTGGCAAAGGCGCTTTTAACAGGGCACGCAAATATGCAATGAATGATTGGGTACTTTTTGGGGCAGCATTTTTTAATTGGAAAATAATATTCACAAAGTGCTTTACACTTAACCGAACACCAACATCATTATTTTCGCTCAAATAATATTAATAAATGGCTACCGACCCCCGCTAGCCCGTAATAAATAAATGGCGCACATAATGCGGCCAGCAAGTCAATTTTATTATTGAAATGAGTCGCGATGTTCAAACAGAAACCTCAGCCCAAAGTGAATGTGAGTGTTAACAATTAAAGTACACACACTCACACACGGGGTGTTGTTTTACATATGCTCGCAATTATGCAGTCTGTGGGCGATGCAATTTGCAAACACTCCAAAGTACGCTATGAAAAATGTCGCATGCACATTAAATTTTCCACACAATCAATTTGGCGGCAAAAGGCGCACTTGCCCATATGTTAATTTCTATAAAATATGTTTTATACGTCACATGTTTAATTGCAGCAATATCCCGTCCAAAATTTAAATCAATTGCCATCTTGTGAGGCATAAGTACTTAAAGCGACAGCAGTCGATTAGTGCGCTTCATTATGTGCATCATTTTCATTATGTTTATTACGAGCTGCCCACGGGTGTGAGCCCCGCCCACTTTTCCGGCCCGCTCGCCAAGGAAACGAAACGCCCTGGTCTCGAGTTAATGCAATAAATAAAATTTCAACTGCACCGTCGGGCATGTTTAGCCGCATGAAAAGCGACAGTAAGCCGTGCCTGCATAAGAAGTTGCCTGTTTATCTTGGCCCGGTTCTTGCCTTTTGTTTATCCCGGTGTCCTGTGAGGGTCCTGCTCCTGGTCCAGGTCCACGTCCTGTTCCTAGTCCTTGTTCTGCCCCAGCAACAAAACAACAACTGTCCCTATCCCACGTTTTTTCCACTGGTCGGGCTCATTTGTTACACCGAAGAAAAGATATTATCAAAATATAGTTTTTATTTATACTTTTTCAATGCATTTTTATAAAAGCCAAACCCATTTTCTGGCGGTGTACTTTGCTGTCACTAGATGGCTGTTTTCTTTCAAAAAATTGCCTTCAGTGGTGGTGCTGGTGGGCTAGTTGGGCTCGGCTTTGACCCGTTTGGTTAGCGCAGTCGCTTGGCTGCCTGCTTGGCCAACTGCCCTAATGAGTTTACAAAAAGTTTTGCTTTAGCAAAATGCTTTAGCGGGAGTGTGGTGCTGGCGAGGAGTTGGCAGGAACTGCCCAGCATGTTATACAAATTGCAGGGGCCCTGGACAAAACTGTCATCAACGTGTCGTCCTTCTGCAGCCGTTGCATGCGGATGGAGGACGAAGGATGGAGGATAGTGAATCCTGGACGAGTTAGGCTGCCAGCCATTTGTTTACCTATCCCATTTGCACTGGCATGTTGCATTGTTGCCTGTTACTTGGCGACCGAGCGAAAGTTTTCGCATTTATGTTGCTGTGCAAGTTGCAGCAGAATATGCATTTTAATTAGTTTAGCAAAGTTGAGCAACTCCGGCCCAGCCAGACACACAGTCTCCGCTTGCGTCTGGTTAATTGCGCAAATTTAATGGCTGCCACTGCACTTTAAGGCCAAGAAAGTTGGCTGGCAAAAGTTGGCCCACACCGCCTGGCTGCCGGCAAACAGCCTACGGTCTACAAGCAAATGTACCACAAAAGTTGTTAACATTTCACATTTCACTAAGTAGCAAATTCAATTAGTTTGTTGTCGTCATCTTCCCCCGCAAGAGCATGTGTACATTTTAGTAAATTACTTTAATGCCCCGAAAGTTGCCGTTCCCATTTCGGCTTTGCAATTTATGCCTGTCGTAATTTACTTAACTGTCTGCTGCATAAATTAATTTGTCTAAGCATAAATCTGCCGACTATTTTGGCGCTGCACTGTGACCGAAACCGAAACGAGGCTGCAACTGATGGCAGGAAAGATACCTCATTAGGTTTTTCAATAAATTTAATTCAATATAAATAGAGTGCCGACTCAGACGCTGCCAGTCAGCCGTCTTCCATCTGCCGTCAGCCACTTCATCTTCATCTCCTTCTGGGCTTCGCATCCGTCTGCTTCTTTTGGCAACCGCCTGTGGCAGCTGCAACAAAAGCGGGCGAGGAGCAGGCACAGGAGCAGGAGCAGGAGCAGGAAGCAGCTCCAAAGTTGCACACGTCGCCTTCGGAGAGGACTTAAGGCAGCTGATGCTGGAGCTCCTGTTCCTGATGCCGCCATCTCCTGGGCAGGATGAAGCTGCTGCTTCCACTACAACGCTTGCCAAGCGAATATGCTGCTGGCAGTGCACTCAGAAAAAATCAGCACCCCAAAAATATGATAATATACATATAACATTTAAATTTATCATTTATCAAAAATCTAACTACCATTGAAGCAATCTCCATAAATGGAAACGAATGATTACTATTAATATTTTAATAAGCCTAGTTATTTTTCTCAGTGCCCTTCTAGCCTGCACCCTCTACGCTTCCTGATTCCTTTCTAGGGCCAGACCACTCCACCTCTTTTATTTTATGTTACTTAGCCTGAGCCGAGCTTAGCTGAGCGTTTGCAACGCGTAAATTTGGCGCTCCAAAGCGGTGATTATGTCGTCGTCGTCTGGTTCTGCTGCACATTTCCACCATGACAGCACCGCCGCTCCACCTCCCTCGACCACTTTCTTGGCCAATTTTTCGAGCTGACTGCAAACGGTGGCGCCGGGAACGTCATCACTTGAATAAATTAAGTTGCTGGCAAACAGCTAAATGAAATTGTTAATTTAGTGCTGCACAACGGAGCGTATGCTTGATGTGTCTGCCAGTTACCTGAGAAACCGGAGTTTGCTGACTGTCCAGCAGTCTGGCGTCCCGTGTCCAGTGTCCAATGTCCGCTAATCCGCTTATGGCATGATCCCAATCCAACGGGCAGCATATGCCCACATCAATGGAACCCTCCGGTGGATTCGTCGAGCTCAGCTGAGCTCCTTTATTTCGCCTTTGTGTCTCTGGTGCTGCGCATCTGCACCGTAATTGCATTTTAAATGTTCGTGCAGCTGCAAATGGGCAAATGATTACTGGAATTTATATTAAACTTTAACCCTCAGTCACTTAATTAGCCCGACTTTGGCTTCGACTTCGGCTGCAGTTTCGATTGGGCGTTAACTACTTTTTCATATGACCATCAATCTGCGGCATGGCCAAGTTTGCCACCCAAGTGGGCGAATCCGACACCTAACTACCAAACGGGCCAAGACAATAACAAAATCGAAAAGGAAAAGAACGGGGAAAACTTTGTGCGGAGAGAATGGGAGTCAACTTGGAAATATATTGAAAAATGCAGTAGTTCCTTTTTCGCCAAGAGTTCGTACCTCATTCCACCCACTCGGAAGCAAACTTTTGTGCAACTTGGCTGCGTCTGTCGTCCTGGATGCCCCTGCTCCGCCTGCCCCTCCTCGATCCTTTGCCTTTGCCTAAACTGACGTAAATTTATAATGACAAATTGCATTTGGCGCAAATGCGGCGGGTAAAAAAACGTGGACGAAACGATTCTCCCAACAGTCGTGGCCAATTGAGCGTGAAAAATTATGAAGCTGGAAAGGAAACGGATTAGAGCCAAAGCCAGTCAGCCAGCTAGGGACAATCAAAGTGCTTAATTACAGCTTAAATCCGCTTAAATGCAAATTCCTCCCTCTGATTGCTGATTATGCCAAGTGAAAAATGAATGAATGCGCCAGGTAGGAGAGTCGCCGACAAAGGTGAAAGACTTTCGAAAAACAATCGAATGGGTGAGGAATCAATAGAACAAAGAAGAAGATAATCTTTAAAAGAGATGAAATAATGAAAGTCGCTTTAATTTTTGTTTTAAATAGGTCTTTTTTAATATGCTTAAATATGTTATTTCCCTGCAAAGAAAGATAATATGCTGAAAGTCAAACTCATCTCATATTTACCATTTCAATCCCCAACCTCAAACCATCAGTTAAACCGCCAAAACCCACAAAAGTGGCTTAAACTTCACCCACAGCCTGTCCATGTTGCTGTTGTTCCCGTTCATGTTGCTACATCGTTACTTTGTTGCAGGCGGGGTCAGGGGTCATGCTCTGTTCATACTTTACTCAGTGGACTTGGGCGCCACCGCGTCAGGCGATAAAGCAAAAAATGACACGTTTTTAATTTTATTTCACACCTACACAAGGGCAGCCATGTAATCAAAACTGCAAGAGAGCAACAGTCACAACAGAACAGGCAACACGGCCAACACGAACAACAACTGCTGGTGACAACAATGCAACTAACTGAAAGTTGAAGGCGCTAGCCGGGCCAGGGCCAGAGAAAAATTAGATTTATCACGAGTGGTTGCCGGAAAAATTGTCAACATTTATAAACATTTTTCAACGGGGCACGCGGACGTGTTTGCAGGCCAAGTAACCGAAATAAGAAATGAAAAAAAGAAAAAAAAACTAAAATCAGCAACAGAACAACAATAAGAAAGTCTGGCCAAGACTAAGCCCGGTTCCACAGGCGTCAACTAGATGGCCAGGTCCGAACTGGGCCAACCAACACCTCTCGCGTGGGAGTTTTGGCCCGCATTTTGATTAATATCCAGTTGCAGGATGCGGCAAGATGCAGCAACATCACGAAACTGGCAGCAGAAAGCGCAGCAATCGCAGCAGGCAAGCAACATGAAAGCTGGCAAAGATTCTGGTCCCACTGATTGTGAAAAGTGGTCACGATGATGACAAAAATTCACTGCCGGCGAAATGGAAACAAAGTTGTTCGCCTTTCAGCCAGTGTGTAGGTGCTACCAACTCACTCTCTCTCTCTCTTTCGTTTCGGCCAATCTACACTCTTCAGTGAAAGCAGCCTGAAAAGAACTTTCCCAAAAACCAGAAAAAAATCAAGAAGAAAAGTGGCAGAGCCTTGAATGCGGTTTATATTCTTTTGACTGGTTTATTTGATTTGGCAGCCAAGGAGTGGGAATGAGCTGAAGCTGAAGAATTGTGAGAAATTGCTAGGGACTTGTGTGGGGCAAATTGAGTTTCGAGCATGGATGCGATTGGAGCTGCAAAAGGCACAGCTGAAAATATTTAATCACTTTGGGCGAAATTAATTAAGGTAAACAAGGAATACCTTTTTTGCGGATCAATTTTCCGCCTAATCCTGGGCGATTTTTTAGGACCTCTTTTCATTAGCAAACTCAAAAGCAAAACACAAACATTAGATGAAACCTGACTCTTTTCCCCCTGCCTGCACATAATCGCATTTTAAACTTTTTCAATAATAAAACTTTTCTAAACGGATTTCCCGCTGGACGCGTTGCGCTTTAATAATTTTTTTCACTTTTTATCTCTTTCATTCCAGGCAGCAGGCGGTTTTCAGCTGATGAGCAACAAAGGACAGAGTGCATCGGAGCCATTAATTTAAATTGGGTATTATGAGCGCACTAGCAACACGGACAAAAAGGTTCGTCCCGACATTGTGATATAAAATGCAGTTTAAAAATGCTTATCAACTGAATCTCATCTTAATGCTTATATGTTTTTCATACCTAATAACCCATTAATCATTATCGCACGGCATGACTTATAATTAATTCTTAACATGATAAGAGCATTTTATTTATAAATATTTTTTGACGCAGCAGACTTATTTATATTTTATTGTTTAATTACTATTTGTAAGCTGTTGGTATTATGTATTAATTATTTTTGTTTTTCTCTACAGCTCATGTACGACAAGTCAAAGAAATCGTGGAGTCAGCGGCTCAAAACGCTCGGCAGCGGTGACAGCGTGGACAAGAACGCTTCTCTAGCCGCCGTCAGCGGCATGCAGGCCATGCAGCAGCTGCAGCTGCACATGCAGCAGCAACACCAGCAACTGCAGCAGCACCAGCAGCAGCTCCAACAGCAGCAGCAGCAACAACAGCAGCAGCAACACATGGCCCACCATGGCCATCACCAGATGTTGACCGCCTACCAACTGCCGCCGGTTCCTGCCGCCGAGTTCCTGCCCAGCGCCCTCTCACGTTCGATGAAGTACGCGGAGCCGTGGATCTACGGCACTGTTCGTGGTATCCCGGCCCGCCCATCCTACGGGTATCATCCACATGCTGCTGCCATTTTCGCAGCGACTGAGGGAGTGCCGGGAACCACAGCTCTGGCCGTGGTGATCTGCTCCTGTGCTGAGTATCTGAATGGCACGAAACGTGACGTGAAGAAGGCGAGTGTGTGCAAGAAGTGCAAGGGGTCGCGACTGCCACTGGCCACCATTGGTGGCACGGGCGGCACAGTGCGTCTGCCGGCTGTCAGCGGTTCGAGCAGCTCGCGACGCCCCATGGCGGCCACCATGCGTGTGGTGAGTGCGGCGAAAAAATCACGTCCCTCCATTCTGGATCCGCAGAAGGATCCCTACGACCTGATGCGACGCACGCGACTCCTGTCCCCAGAGCCAAGC
Organism: Drosophila simulans; assembly: GCF_016746395.2. Taxonomy (NCBI): domain Eukaryota; kingdom Metazoa; phylum Arthropoda; class Insecta; order Diptera; family Drosophilidae; genus Drosophila; species Drosophila simulans. The sequence goes on from NC_052522.2 coordinate 4,699,804, forward strand.
TCCAAGGAAGCGGACAGCAAGTCACGTAGTCGCAGTGAAACGGTGGCAAATCAGCCGAGGGGTCGCACTCGCACCAGAGCACCTCCCCCACCGGCCCCCATACAGAAATCTCCAGCGGTGGCAGTGCCAACAGCAGTTCCCGATCCCACGGACTGTTGGCTCATGGAGGATAATGAATCCCTGCTGCAGAGCAGCGGCCTAGCCTCGAGGGCTAACAGCCGGCGATCCATACTCCGCTGCCATGTCAATCCCTATGACCTGATCTCAAGCGAAAACGGCAAGCTCCAGAGCAACCTAAGGAAGCCCAACGACCACTTTGATGTGGCCGATGCCCAGCTGAACGACGACGAGCTGGGCGAGCGGAAGAACAAGGGCACTAGCAAGTTCTACAGCGGCAATGTGGCGGCCATAGCTGGCCAGCGTATTAGCCTGGGCGATAAGTCCGGCGACAGCTCTGATCCAGGTGACAGCTATGAGCGAATTATTATGGTTTCTGGAGCAGAGTCGACGGCGTCTAATGGACCACGACGACCGCCACGCAATAAAAAAGCGGATGAGCCAGCGGAAATGCCCGCAGCAGCAGGCGCAGCAGCAACATCACCTCCTGCAGCTGCAGTAACTGCAGCAACAACAGCAGTAAAGCCCAAGGCTGTGACTCCAGCCAAAGTGGAGAAAATAGAGAAGGACAATGATTCAGCTTATACAGTGCTCACTGTAACGCCCACTTCGCCAGCCATCAAGTCCATATTGAAGCGCCCCACGACTCTCGAATTGCCTGGAGTGGGAATGTCTCCTTTGTCACTTCCTCCGGTTGACAATTCTGGATTGGTAACGCCCGCGGGCAAGTCACAGTTCTATATACCGACGCCGACGGGGACAGCTGCCACGCCCACTCCCTCCAGCACGCCCATGGCCACATCAACACCTACACCCAATGGCTCCATCGCAGCGACAACAGCGGCAGCCGGAGCAGCAATCACGCCGGGTTCACGCAAAAAAGTGCAATTTATGGTCGAGGATAAAATCATAGCCACGACTGCGACAGCGGCGACAACTGATGACAGCGATGCCAGTGCTGCAGCAACGAAAACAAACTACGAATACTACAATCGCAAGCGAAATGCTGCAGCAGCAACAGCAACAGCAGCCACAGCAGCATCAGCAGCAGCAACATCACCGGCAACAGCAGCAACATCAACGGATCAGCAGGAGGCAACGCTGTTTGCGGCTGACATTGATGATGAGCATAACTTTACAACTTCCGGCGAGGCAGCTTCGCCGTTCATAAAACCGGATAGTTTGCATTATGAAGATGTTCTGCCAGGACACCAAATATTTGACAGCAGCGAGTCCTCTGCCAAATTATCACTGCCAGCGGATGGGTCGCCGCATGTCACTACGAGTCCTGTCAGCGTTTTACCCACTGGTGAGTACTCCGATTCTGGAATCCCGTCATGCCATAAAACAGTTGACTTTTAATTATGAGCTGCCCGTTCGGGCGATTGCAAAGGCCAGCACTTTTTCAGCCAAGTTTCATTAGTTAACTCACTTGCATCACAACAAAAAGAGTAAAGTTCGTTAAATTTAAAAACTATTAGAAAAGTAATTAAATGCTGAAATCTAATTTCGGAATAAGCTGTTGCTTTCGTTAGCATCTAAAATTAGTTATATATTTATATGTAGATATTCAACTTATTCCTTTCTCTGTGTATTGCTCACAAATGGCATATTTATTCCCAAGTGGAAGTGACTCCTATTCGCTGTCTACTATTTTACTCCCGTTTTAACTATCTGTCTGTCTGTCATTTATACACTCACTTACTGGACTCTGTTTGCTTTTGAGTAAAAATGAAAATGCTGGCATTGTTTGCTAATTGCTCATCATCACGGCACGGTCTACGGAGTTTGCCACATTGCACATTACGTATACGCAAAGTTGGCGGCGACACTTTATGCATTATACAAATTCCCTAACAAGCATGAAAACTGTTTTGGCCAGGGGTTGTGCGAAAGCCAATTGAAATGCTGACATTTGAATGGGAATAGAGGTGGGGAATACAGAATTAGAGGATAGGGGGTCACACCTGGTGCAAGTTCACGCAGGGGTTAACACCATAATCAAGCATCAGACGGAGCCGCAGTCAGGCCCTTTGACACAGTCTCCCTGTCAACGGCACACGCTCTGCCGCCCACCCACCTAGCCACCCACTGAACCACCCCATGAACTACCCACTGAACACCACCCCCTTGAACCACCGACAGCACGTAGCTGAGCGGCAAACAAAACGACAGTTCCAACTACAACGGAAACGACTAGCAGGCCAAGTCGACGTGACATTTGCACCCACAAATGGCAGCGACGCACGGCGATATGCCAGCGAACTATTCACATTCACATATGCAGTACGCTTACGCCAGGTACAGGTAGAGGGGGCGTTGGCAGAGGGGGGCGTGGCACACATGTTCGACTTCATTCAAAGCAAATTAACAGCCGGCACACAGGGGTTAAGCTGGCGGGGAAACCGACCCCATAGACAGACAAAAAGTTTTCATTCAATTAAATTTCGACGGTGGAGAAAAACTTGTGTCCATCAGGGAATTGAGTTGAGTTCGGTTGAGTTGAGCTGAACTTAACTAAGGGGAACTGAGTGAGGGTATCAGGGTTATTCAATGGCCTATGTGGGGCACCTGCAGCAAATAATTGCATTAAAGTGCAGTGCTTATTAATCATAAGTATAGTTACTTCTCAAAATAAAGCTATTCGATTGTAGGTGCTTCTGAATAATGTGAATAAATTACATATCACGAAGGTTATAGTGAATAGCATGGTATTTCCTTTATATACCGATTTGAATTTTCCTATAATTTCCGAAATTCATAAATTAAGACCTTCCTTCACATACAAGCCTCCTTGGAACGGCGGACAGCAGACTTTCTTGCAATGCCAAAGTATTCCAGCAATGCGTTCAGACAATGCCAACGCATCGTAAGGGCCCAAAGACACCAACCGACCACAATTGCACTCACTTCGCTCATGGCTGTCTATTGTGGCCAAAAGCCCAAAGAGGGAGCGGCGGGAGGAGGAAGAGGAGGTGGAGCAACAGCGTCATAAAGGTGACATGGTCGTGGCAATGGCGCCCACGTGTCTCCGCAAGACAATTACAAAGTTCCTCCTGCGCTGACTGCAATTTGTTGCATTGTTTGCCGCGAGTTAAAGCACTTGGAAGTTTGCAAACTATTTTTGATTTGATTTTTGAAATTGGTTCGCTACGGGCGCTTAGAGCCAACCACCCACTATATTCCGAGCATCCGAGATGATTTATGGCGCACGTGTTGCATTCACCGGTTAAAAAAAAAAAGATATTAAAGCGGAAAAAATAGCAGGAGAGTGGGTCGTCGTCGCCAGACGGGCCAAATCGCAGTGAAAGGCATTAAAGTGATAGAGTCTGGCCGCTCGACGGTGAAATTTGCATTTCCCATGCCGCAACGCCAACGCGGCAAACTTTGAGTCATGACCATGGCCTGAACTCGCCGGACTATTAATATTTCATATTCGTCTGCGATAGGCGAAAAGTGCGCCCCGATGTCCGAGCTCCGACTTCCGAATGGAATCTGAATGAAAATTGTAATATTTTAAGTAGTTCAGTTCAGGCTGGTGAAAAGTTTGCCCTTCCTTTCCATTAAGTCGATGGGTAAAAAGGTAGAAATGGTGTTCATTCATAGAAATTTGCTTTAAATGCAGGTGGGAAACCCTTTTATTCATCATCAAGGCAAAAAACAAAAAGGGTGGATAAACTTTTACTATTTGTTATAGATTTGTTTGAAATTTAATTCAAATTAAATACACATACACGTTAATAAAAAAATGATTTTTAGCTATTTGATTGTCATTTTATTACATTCAGTTAATAAAATTTATTGCTTTGTACATTTGTTTAACGCTTGCTTTTTTCCCACATTTACGCAGGAAATCCACTTTAATCACCAAAGCAAATACGTTTTTATCTAAGGACTTATTTGTATAGCTAATTAATTTGTGACAACTCGTCAACGGACTGGCTTATAGCCAACATAGAAATTTGTGACTAATAAAATTAAATTGCTTTGATAAAGGGCCGAAAGGAGCATTTAATTGAGCAAATCATAAAATTATTTAGACCAAGTTTCGAGTGGCATTGGGTTGGGAAATATTTCCAATTAACACGCTGCCGTCAGTTGAGTCTCAAAGGAATATCTATGCTAGGTGGAGGATATTAAGTCATTAGCATTTCCACCTCCCTTTTTCCATTCTGGGAAATTTTCACATTGCTTTCCTGCTCATTGCAATTTGCTTCACTAATGTTTCTTCTCTGTTTTCAAACGTCGCTCCATTCATTTAATGGCGTCTGCTTTAAATTTCTTTTCACTCGCTCGGTCGCCGTCTCTTTCCATTTCGCACTGACCTTCTCTTTTCCGCACTCGAATGAAGTGTGAATGGGAAAAGCGTTTGGGAATGAGATTTTTAAATATGGCCAGCAATTGTAGCACCAAATGCCAATAGCAGCAGCAGCAGCAGCAGCAGTGGCAACATCTACAGCAGCAACATTGTTACATTTTGCATTTTATATTGCCAAGCTCAGCGGAAGTTGAGCCTCATGTCTTCATGTACTTTGCATATTTACACTAATAGAAATTGTGGCAGGCAATTGAAAAAAGTTGCTGCTGCTGCAGCTCCATGTTGCCGCTGTTGCTGTTGCTGCTGTTGCCTCTGTTGCTGCTGCTGTTTTATGTGCGGCCATAAAAAGTGTCGCAGGCGGCAAGGGGGCGGTTTTACGGCCCTTCTTCTGCTTGAGTTGCTGCTGCGGCTATTTTATTGTTGCGACAACAGCAACATCACTAGTGTGTCCAGGCTTCGGCCATTCCTCAAACTTAATATATCCTGTTTCCTGATTTTCATGACGTCCCTATAAGTGCCCAACGAGCCCTTGTCCAGCTATGGCCGCATTTTCTCGGTTTTCCCGGGGCTGTCCCCCCAGTTTTTCCCCCAACCCCAATACCCAATGCTAACCCTGTGTGCCATTTTCTGCATTTAAGTGCAATTCTATGCAAGAATGTGCCGACATGCATATTTGTGCTAAAGCCATTTCCCAGCTCTCCTGGCTCGCTTTCCCCAGCTTTTGCCCGGTTTTCCCCAGCTTTTGCCCCTCTCAGCTGCCATAAAATGTTCGTTTTGCCAGCTAATGCATACAAATGCCTGATGCGCTTTTTGCATTACAACAAGAACAGCACAGTAAGTGAATGAAAAGGAAAGAAAAGAAAAGGGGAAAGACAGCTAAACAACAAACAGAATGGTAAATTTTCATGTGCTCATGTGTGTGCGCGATATGGGACATTCACTTTTAAGCTAGCATTCGAAAAAATCGCATCGAATTTGGACCAAAAAACAATGAGGAAAAGTCTCGGGCACTTCTGAAAAGCCCCAAAATTTGAGAGGCTAGAAAGTGGGGAAAAGAAAAAGTGAAAAAGGTGCAGGTAACTTGGGAAATAGTCATTCTGTTTTAAAGTCTATTAAGCTGATGACTTAAGTTGCCTTAAGTTCTGGCCAAAACCAATTAGCAGTAGCAGTTTAAAAAAATGGGCTCAAGAGTAGACAGCCCAATTTTGCCAATCAAAAGCTCTTTCAATTACTTAATAGCTCATTGTTTTCAGTATTTTATTATTAAATTTCTTTATGGAAATTCGGAAACAAAAATTGCAGCATTTTAAACAAAATCTATGCCATTTAATCTAGATCTCACATCTCTAGTCATCTCTACGACATTTATTTATGAATCATTAGGCTTTGTACCAAATGTTCCGCAAATACCAATAAATTTCCACGAACAATATATTTCCGTTGTCTTAGCACTCGCTCAAAGTTTTCTCAGAAATTCGTTTTAGATTCCGCAAACTTAAATAATAAAGTAGCCAAGCCATAACCAAGGGAAAGTTTTCCTGTTTTTCGTACAAGATCTGGCCATTTAAGGCAATTGTTGCCGCAGTTCATCCTGTTTCTATTCCAGAATAGATTTCTATTTTCGTTGCTCCTAATGCTGATGCTGTGTCTGCCATCGATTTAGTTGCTAAATAAATTAGGTTTCAGCATGTGTGTTGTGTTTTTTGGCACCACTGCAAAGCCACAATATTTGGGAGCGAGACAGGCAAAGACAAATGAACTGCCATTCGGATGCCTTGAAAATAGATCGAGTGTCACTGCCAATTTCGCACAGTGCAGGTGAGGGTGGAAAAATCCATCACTGGGTGGCTAGCAAAATATTTGGCATAATAATAGGAGTGCATGATGCATGCTGTCTATGGCCACTGGTCAATGGCCAATGACCAAGGGTCTGTTGCAATTCTCCGATTACCAATGGTCCTTCCTCGGATGGATTGCTGATTTTCCCGTGCGATGTGGCTTTTGGTCTACGAGTTGTGTGTGTTGCTGGCATGCAAAAGTTGCCTTTTGTTTTGGGGCTTTAAATAAAATGAAATTTTCTAGCTGCACTCTTGAGAATCTTGGCCACTGCAAATCAAAACCACAACGCTCCGGTGTGTGTTTGGTGTGTATCTGTGGGTGTGTGTGTGTGTGTTTTCATCGATACCGAACACAAAATGCCACTCGAACTGAAGGAGAGCGAAAGAGAGGGGGCTGGGCAATGTGAAAGAGACAGCACGATTGTTGTAATGAAACGTAACGAAAGAAATCAAAGCATGTAGCACGTGAGTGGCTGAACATGCTCATCTCGATATGGCAGAGCTCCTGCTGACCAGTATGTTACTACACGGAAAATATATAGATGGAGCAAAAAATAAGATATAATTCTAATAACATTTTTACAATTTCAATAAGGTATGATTAAAAAATACTTTAAATAACTTAAAAATTAATTCATATGTTTTCGGTTCTACATAAGTTTGAGTGGCACATTAAGCATATAATGCATTTTTAGCCGTGTAAATTAGACATCCAATCCAACTCCCATTGTGAAGATTGTGAAAAACATGGCTGGCAGTTGTCGAAGTGCATAAAATGCTTGCATATTACTTGTATTTCTTTCTGCTCTGCTCCAACTTCTGCCCCTCGTTGCGCCCCTGGTTGCGGTTGATTTTCCTTTTGATTGGCTGTATCCCCATCTACGTGTTGGGGTCACAGGAAGCGACCCGAGATGTTATTGTGAGAAAATTGTTGACCAGGCGGCAGACAGCAGCGGCAACTTGCAACGGCCAACGACAAACTTTTCAGCCGAGACGAGGGCCAAAGTTGTAGGTGCAAATAGTTTTTGTAGTTTAATTTGCCAATCAAAAGTTGAAATTAGCGCATTACGGCTGTCAATCGATTGATAACCATAAATGTGTAATTTTCCAGCTGTCATTGAACTAGACGGCAAATACATAATTTGTCGTACAATTTATATATTTTTCACGCCTGAAAATGTAGACTTCCTTGCTATCCAATAATTACCAGGAAAAGCAAATTGCATTAGGAAACTGTCACTCAGCGTTGCATTCAATCGAAGGAACTGTCAATCAATCGATCAGGCTACAACTACTCAATCGCATTTCGCTTTAACAATTTGCCAAAAAATGTCGATGGCTGCTGCAAGTTTTGTGCCATTTACAGCTTTTGGCAACTTCTGTTGCCAACGACACCCGTCAGTCTGTCAGCCAGTCAGTCAGTTAGTCATTCAAGCAATCAGTTAGCTGGCCTAAATGTTGACACTTTCATTTTTGCCGGCACATGCTGTTGCTGCAAACTGCAACTGCGACAAATATTTATTCATATTCATGGGTAACAAACACAATTTTTGTTTATTTATCGCGCCTGGGAAAAGGGGGGCGTGCCAACTCCTTTTGCGACACTTTTCACACTGAAAACTGCAGTGCGGCAACCTCTTGCCACTTGCCTCTTGCCGAAAAATCAACTGACAACAACACGCAATTTATGGCATTTATGTAAAAAGCGAGCAAACAAGTGCAGCAATTTTTGTGTTACATACAAAACGCCGTTCATGGGTGGCTGTCAACACGTTGGGAAAATTGCTATTGGTATTGGTGCTGGTTTGGGTGTATGTGTGTGTGCGGGTGGCACATATTTCTGCGCTTGGCATTGTGCTGCAAAATCAATTAACTACACTTTGAAATGTTACGTGAGTGCAGCGGCAGCCCTTCCGATCTCGTCACCCCACCTTTGTGGTATTATAAGCTGTTGCATTTTATATATTTTTCGCAACTAATATTGAAATTCCAGAAGCGTTCGGGCAAATAAAAGTAAATCTGACGCAGCTGCAAGGTAAATATTTAGTGAATCGGCTCAGTCAACATTTTCCGAGGGGTTTACCCTCCGCCGCATTTACTTTTTTATTTTGTGAACCCAAATAGCCATGACGCCGACAAGTGCACTTGACAGCGCACTCCGGAGGGTGGAAAAGGCCGGAGTGGGCGTGGCATCAGTAAATATTACGGCAGTAGTCACGCACGGGAGGGGTTAAGGTCGCGTTCAGCGAATCGAAAAAAAAAAACAAGAAGTGGATAATGCAACTAGTTCCTGCCATAACAGCCCATGAGCTGCATAACTGCGGATGTGGATTCAGCAGCGGATGCGGATTTTGCACACACACACACAACCACAAAAGCCACACTTTCAGGGGGTTACTCCCAGTTTCCCCAATTTTTTATTTTGCGTGCCAACAAGCGCAAAAGTTATGAAAACAAGGATAAAGAAGTGCACGGCCAAAGACAACGAAGAAAATGAATTTTCATTTGCCTGGCTATACGCAGAAATATGAAACAGAAGCCTCAACCCAAATCGACAAGGGATATAAAGAGGAAAATCCGAAATAGAAAGACACGGAAACAGCTACCAGGATCGACTCGACTTAACGTCGACTGAATGGCGATTGCAGGAAAGTTGGTTAAAAGGCGGAGGATTGTAAACGGCATTCCATTCCATTTGAAATCAATACAATTTCTTTGGCAGCCTGCATTGTGCCTCAATCAGGGCATTAGAATGTCAACTATATTGTGTTATAAGCTGTGTTAATATTTCAGGAAATGAAATATATTCCTTAAAATTAATAAATAATAATGATATGTAAAGTAGTAGTACTACAATTGGTCCTTGGTGCGGCATGCTTATCCTCCGATTTGGTGTTGTTTTCGAGTAGCGATGAATTGTGGAACTGCAGGGTGTGTGCTCTCGTGTTTGCCAACCTAACAACAGCAACAAACTGAACTGAATCCAAATCCAAATCAGAATCAACGGAAGGGGAAGCTCGGCAAACAAACTGGGGAGCAGGAAAAAGAAAATACCCGCGTTACAGATAAAACAAAAATTATTTGCATTTCACCTGCATGTTGGCACCTGATTGCTGGTGGGCTGTACACCCACCAAAGTTACAGACTCCGCCGTTCCTGTACATTGTAGCTAGGCCCTTACACGGAGAAAAATAGTGTACACCTATTTTATTGCTTTAATTTTTTATAATACTAAAAATCATGATTGACAACGTGCGAAATGTTTTCTATATTTTTTTAATCACTGTGAAACTACAGCAGCCAATTATATCTTTTTTTTGCACAGACTGACTATACAAATTATTAAGAAACACATTCCTAGATATGACCAAGTGTTTCACTACCTTCCAATTTTTTCGCCAACTTAGCTCCACCATTGTAATTCTCATTTAGATGCTCGCTTCCACAGGCCTCAAAAATATTTGTAAAGTTGCTTTTGCGGGAAAGGAGGAACATGCGGCATCCTGCTGCAGCATTTTGTGTAGGTGTTTAGTAAACACGTGGCGAGGGGGCGGTGGTGAGGTGAGGGGGATCGCTTGCTCCTGTCCCTTTGGAGGCACATCCACTTCTGTTGCAACGACAGCAGCACGTGCATGTCCTGCAACAGGAGCAGCATCCACTCACACACCCACCTTTTCGCCCACATTGGAGTGTCATGAAGCCGAGGCTGAAATGTCAACAGTTTACTTTGCGCCCATTTCTGGGGCACGCGGGGATTAAATGGGTTTTTGCTGCTGCTGCCTTTGACCCCGGCCACGCCCCCGCCGCTACCAGGCACGCCCCTTAAATATGACGAAAATTACAAAATGTTGTGTCGTCGTCGGCGACTTCAAGCAAAAGTCACTTTGTTTCGGCCACAAAGGCGAGCAAAGTGAAGAAAAGCCAGGAGACTCGAAAAATATTAATCGCGTGCTCGCTTATCTGATTTGTGGCTCCACCTGGCGGGCGGACGTTTACTTCAAAGTTGATGAAGTGCCAGAAAGCTTCCGCGACACTTGACACCGACTTCCGTCCTCCGCGAATTTCAATTCAATGCGCTTCGAGTTGGGGCAGCACTAAAATCGCGCATACGCCACGTGGGCGGGGAGACCGGGGAAGTGAATGTGGAAATGGTTGGCCAGGGCATAAATAAAGGCAAATACGCAGGACGTTAAAATATATGGCGTACAAAACGTGGCGGAAGTGCCAGCAAAACAAACCTGGAAATGAAAATGTAAGTTGAAGAAGTCTGCGCAAGCGGAACGAAGTCAAGATGCCCTGGGAAAGTAATGGGATCTGGGTTAGAAGCTAGGAATAAATATAAAAATATAAAATAAGGAAAGCCGTCTGTTGAAATGAAGTGGAATAATATCGATTACAATTTTTTTAAGTCTAGGCCTTTTTTCTAAGGAACTAAGCAAAAGCCAAGTCAACATCTCTTACTTCCTGTAGGGTAAACAAAACAAAATGCTGTCCACTTGAGCCAGGTAACGCAATCGCAGGCCAAAGGAGTCCTTTCCCTCCAGGTTTCCTTCTGCCATTACGCACGTGATTCATATGCAGAGCTTCTTATAAAGTGTCCTTTCGCTGGCTCTCGCCTCCGCTTGTGTGTGTGTGTGGCTGTGATAGGTGTGCACGGGCCTTGTCACAATAAATTTAGTAAAAGTGACAAATATTTTATGCTTAAGAATAATTGATGAAGTGGCTACAAAGCGGCGGTGCTTTCAGAACAGCAACAGCGAGACACGGTCACGTCGAAGCAAGTTGGCCAGGTTGTTGAAATGGTTTTCGGCTGTGCATGGGTATGGGTATGCGGCCAAAAGGACCCGACAAATAATAAAGCGCTAAATCATAGCCACGCTTAGTACTTTCAACTGCCACCCCGAAAATGAAAGCAGGGCAAAAACTTGGCCAGCCTGGAGAATGGCTGTCAGTTAGCTCATATGTCCTTACGTAGGCCAAACGAATGTGTGCGTGGCAAATAAAAACAGGCAGCGCCGGATATTACGACATATTGCTCCGTACACACAAAAATTGCGCCAAGGATTATGGCACTACATTACAGGACTCGCAGCAGCGGTCCATCCGCAGAATCCCATTCCCGCGCTTGCCTTGCATATGAATGATGGGCACCATTTAATCATTGTCTATGACTCCAACACCTCGCTTCCCAGGATTCCAGGATCACCCTGCTTACGTGTGGGTGTTTGGATTGCTCCTCCTGTTCGCCTGTTTGTTTGTGTGCTGCGCTTGACATGTCCTTAGGTCTGTTTGTCCTGGAATTTAACGCAGAATAGTGTAGGAGCTGCTTTCGGCTTTAAGTTATGTACTCGGTAACAACTATCCCGCGCGGGCATTATCCTGGACAAACAGAGGTTCTCTCGGGAACTGACGTTAATGCAAACAAGTCAGACTAATCCAAGAAATTAATTTGATTTCGGTTAATGGATGGTATATTCAAGACACGATGATCAAGATGTCATCTTTGGCGTATTTCCATTTTCCTTTTGCTGAAAATATTTAAAGACAGTACAATTCCGCTGTTGAATAAAACTGTTTTTCTTTCTATCCCAAGCCAAATTTCAATTTGCAGCATATGCAGATTAGCATCCATTTACTTGGCTACATTTTTGCGCCCTTTTAACAAACAATTATTTGCCATGAATAAATTAGCAGGACTTGGCGACCCCTCTCGCCGCCCTCGTCCCACTAATGCTGATCAATTTAAAAGAAGTAATAACATTTAAAATTCAAATGCAAACACACAGCGTGGGGCGGCGGCAAAAAATTGAGCTAATAAAAGTGGGCGCGGTCGTAGGCTAAAGCCTTGAGACACCGCACATATGCAGAGGAGCAGGAATGCCAGCCTCCAGGACGTTGGAGGGGGTGGGTCTTAAAAGGCAGCGGTGGAGGAGCAGTAACCGCGTTGTCTGCCTGTGCCGGCACTTAGATGCCCATTATGCCTGCGGGCCATAGACAGCGACAACGACAACTTGGCCGGAGTAGTCGGCGGAGCAGGGGGAAATGGAGCTGGAGGCCTGGTGGCAGGACAAAACAAAAAGCGCCTTCAGCACATCTATGGTATATGCGAAATTAATTGTCTGTTTGTTGCCAACAAATTTGAATTTAAACCGCATGCAGGGCGATCCCGCAGCATTGAGAGCAGCTACACAGTCAGAAATAATTCAATTTCACTGCAGAAGTTGAACTAGTAGTAATGTTTAATATTTAATAATATTATAACAATAATCACTTTTGGATTCTTTAATATTTAGACCTTTATAACAAATGTACGGTTGATTTTACTAGTAATGCCCATACTTCCTTAACCGAGTTTTCTCTCAGTGCAAAAATAGCTGAGATGTGTGAAATGTAAGCGGCATTCAAGCGGGGAAACGTCGCCAGCTCCACTCCCGCATCGCATCTCGGCCAAATCCTCCGCTGTCTGCCCGGCGACTCCTACTCCCACCGCCACACCGATTCCAGTTGGCAGTTCCTGTTTTGGTCCTTTGCGCCTCGCAGTGACTGCTCCTTGTTGTTGCCGTGTGGGTGCGTTTGTTTGCTTACGAAACAACTTGAAGTTGTTGGCCCTAAGTTGCTAGTAGCTGTTGTGGCTGTCGCTCGTAGGTTCTTGCTCCGTTTCACAGTTGGCCGTGCGGTTTGCTAACTGCGCCGAAAAGTTGGAGGCCCTCCCAGCAGCGGCTGGTGTTGAGTCTGAGTCTGGGGCAGGAATAAAGTTTCCCACGCAATGCCCCGGCAATTGTCTGGCCGAAGGTCCCTTTATCCTGCAGGACACCATCACACGGAGGGAGCAAATTAATTGCTGCTGTTTTCGGCGCTTATTTGTCTTTGAAATTTGTTTTATGCCAGCAACTGGACCCCAGAATGTCCTGCCCGCTGCTCAATCCTGCAAAGTCCTGCGCTGCTTGGCTTTCTTTTTTCCCTTGGTTCCTCGCTTGTTGTGCTGTGTGTTTGCCTCTTGCCTATTTGCTATTTAAATTTAATTTGCATTACTTAAAGAATTTAAAAAGCGAAAATTCCTCATGCGTAATGCGACGAGAACTGCCTGTGTTTTCCTCCTTGCTTTCGGTTTCTTTTGAGCAGCTTTTCTGCTTGAACATTTTTATTTACTTGCGGCGGTCCTCTGGCAATTTCTGTTTATTTTCGGCAAGTTTATACGGCCGGACCAGGAATACTTGCTGCTATAGTTTGCTTTTTTATGGTGCACCATATCTTAAATTGTTGAAATTGCTGACCCCGCTCGCACAACTTTGCTGACCCAAGATTGCGCATACGCACCATTGGCCACTGCACAAGCAACCCTTGGCCGTCGTTCGTCTGGGCACTAAATTGCATATTACCGCAAAATCAATTTACATTCCTAAACTGATTTTCTGAGCTCTCCCACGCGACGACCCTGTGTGCGGTAGGAAAAAGATTAAATTAAAATTATGCTGCTGGCTCGCCGACCTCCAATTAGAACGGCAATGCGACACTTCCCACATTCCCTGCAACTGGCAACCAACTAGAACCGCCCAGATCTCATATGGGAATTGCTTGCTGCTCTGCCAATTAACCCGTTCTGCCTTCTGCTAAAGTTACGTTAAGTAAAAAGTTTTAAAGTTTTATGGATTCAAAGCGGTTGCACTTGATGAATCCGCACTCAAAGAATTTAATTTGCGAGTCGTTTTTGCGCTTGGTGATTTGTAGAAATTAAATAAGAACTTTCGTAAAGTTCGGCTCAAAATGTTTTGATTATTCCCCGGTAAATATATGTCCCTCATATTATTATTGTTTGCAAAGTTTTTACAGCCTGCTTAGAGCCACGCGCAGTGGAAGTATCAACAAATGTTTGATGGCTTGGAGTTAATTTCCGAAAATAGTTGGGTCTTGTGCTTATATGACTCAAAAGTTGTTAATGTTGTTGACTATAGTAAAGTTATATGTTTATGCTTATTTTTCACCTCGAAACTTCTCATTTACATCGCGTACTAAACATACTGTTAACTATTAGTTTTCCTATCATATGTGAGTAGAAATTTCTCAAGAAAAATATATAATAAATAATCTATAAAATTTGAAAATTCTTTGAACTAATTTATGGAACTTTAGTGGTCCAATGAATGGTTTTGGGTTGGGTTTAAGTTTAAAAAGATTTCTATACCCCGCCTTATATTGTGATTCCTTCCACCGTTCAACCACAATGGGTTAAGTGGACGGCTGGTCGCCATTTTTGTTGGCCAAGTAGCGACCAGAGCACGTAGACAGGTGCTTGGCATGGTGGGGCACATGGCTCATATCCTGGCAGCGATTTCACTTTCACTCCGTGTGCGTTCCTTGTCCTCGTGTCCTGGTGTCCTGGCATTCCGGCATTCTGGTGCTCCGGCGTCCTTGGCCCGTTCACGTCGTCGGGCCATTTAAGCCTTAAGCAGGCCACTTAGTGGCGCGGACATAAATCTGTGCACCAAATCCGAGCAATTAAATGCATCGTAATTTAGCCCGGTCCGGAGCACCCTTCTCCAACTCCGCGGCCCGAAACCTCTTTAGTGTGCAATTAAGTAGAAGTACGCAGACCGATTTCCCAGCCACGCCTGCTGCTCACACACGTGTAATAATCTGTGCCGTGAGCTTTTGCCATTTTGTTTCGCATTTTGCCATGCTCCACAATTCCTTATTAATTGACGCAAATTTATGTATTTGCCACGCGTTATTGCTGCGCCCCATAAGAAATTAAAAAGTATAAACAAACGCGTTTGGTTTTCGGGAGGAGAGTCCTGCGGAAGGGAGCACCACCACCAACAGCCCCATAAAGCACACAAAGCGTATCGGAATGGAATGAGAATCCAATGGCAAGATGAGGCGGAGACAAACAACAAACGCATTTTTATGGCACTCGGCAATTAGAGGAGGCAACAGGAAGTGGGCGTGGCACTGGCTCCCCGAGGCATTCTGTAATAATTTGTGTGCTTTTTATTTGAACTTTGATATCCAAGCATCAACGAACCTTAATACTCTTAAGAGAACGGAAATCACGAGGGCGGAAACTAATAAATGTATAAATTAAAAGTATATTTCAATGGTCCTCTTTAACTGGATTAAAAATAATACCATTACCTAAATTATTTTATACATCAAATGTTTTGTATGGTTTAAGACCATGCCAAAAGAAATTGACATATGTTAACATATTTTTTTATACTGCTAATAAATTAGAAAATGTTCGTACTTTTATAGTTGCAGATTATGCTCGAATAATCGGACTTTCCCAAGAATTTCCCCCATAATCCCGAACCTCTAATAGGGCATCATCCATTCGTCCGTAGATTTTTTTGGATTGCCCACCCACTTTGGCCGTAATATTAAGCTAACGTCTGCCGCTCGTTGTTGGCCGCTGTTATGGCCCCGTTCGGATGTTGGCTATTAGAGGACCATTAAATAATTGCTGGCAATTCCAGAACAACACAGAACAGAGGAGGCAACAACATTTTTGTGCTTAGCTTTGCTCTGGTTTCTTTTTATTAAAGGCATCTAATTGCAGGCAATTTGCGGGGCTGAGATGGTCAAAGTGGTTGCGAAACTTTAAAAAGCAACATCAACTCTCGTTTAATAAACACACACAAACCGAGAGTGGCCGAGAGGGAAAAAGCGGCAATAAGCGTATTAACAAGGCCCGCACAAACACCGACATAATCGTAATAAAGTTAGCAGGAGCAACGAACAAACCGCACACGTGGCCCCCATATAGATGGACCAACTGACAGGGATTCGGACTTGAAAGCGGAAGGCACTGGGGAGTGGGTCCCCACCCTAGTGGCAAATCCCATGGCCGAAAAGCCCGACCGAAAACCAAAAACCAAACCCCAATGGAGAAGCTTCTGCATGGGACCCAAAAACGGGGGAAATTCCAACCGCAAAACAGTGCAAAAACCGAACAACAAAATGCAGTAGCAGCAACTGCAAATACTGCAAAACTCTCAAATTGCCATCGCAGTTGCGAAACTTGTCTGCTGCATTTTGGCTAAAGCTGTGAAATTAATTAAATAATATTTATACGTTGTAAGAATTTATTAAGCCAAAGGATGGCCACGTTCATATGTGTGCACATAGTTCCGTGCCCAACAAGGTGTGAAACTTCGCCTTACGGTGCCGCAGACAAAATCCAACACTCAGACACACACTCCGAGAACTGTTAACTTAATTGTTAACTGTTGGATGAAGAGGGAGGATCTCGAAGGGAAGTGAAGGGGTTTTTTTTGGGCCGGGAACTAGAAAATATTGTACGTTTAGCAGCTCCTCTAATTGTTGTTGTTCCTGCAGCACAAATTGCAAATGAACACGAAAGTGGAAAAGTTACCCGTTATACGTAACATTCAACTCTTGCGCCAATAAATAGTGCTTAGAATTTAATCGGCCAAATTGAAGTGAACTTAGTTTTGCTGCCCCCTTTCTAATTGATCTGATTTACAAATTGCGTGGAAGTCATGCACTTGTTGTAGTCTAAATTGGTAGTTACATAATTTTTATTGTCGAATTAAGTATTTAATGATTGAATTCCATGAATTTGAAGAACAACCCAAATTCCTAAAGCTTAAGAACATGCTGAACTGAACTGCGGTTCACTTAAAGATGCAAAACTTGAAGCGTCCGAACAAAAATTCCATCTCCCTTGCGGTTTTGGGCACTGGTTTGCTGGCTTGCAACATTTACTAATCTGCATGCTGTTTGGATTCCCTGCTCCCATTTCTTTCGTTGAAGTTGAAGTTGAAGTTTAAATTTCCGACCTGAATTTCCTCCAGCAAGCGCGCCGTTAAAACTTACTACCTTAAAGTGCGTAATGAAGCCCTGTGCTTGAGTAATTCAAGTTTCCTGGTTGCCAAAATGTTTTATTCTCCTTTCAATTCCACGAAATTTAGCTTGCATTTTGCCCATTCGCCAGGTTCGGGCATCCTGCAGCAGGACTGCTGCTCCTGTTTTGCAGTTTGCTTTTGTTTTGCTTTAGCTTTTTTAGCAAAAATTATCGTAAAAGAATTTTACCTGAGCTACGTGACTGCTGAACTTAATATCCGTTTGTCATAAGCGCTTCTAATGCTCGCCGAGTGGCACACACGTATATGGCCATGCCCGTACATGTATAGGTACCAGAGAACTGCAGCCCGCCACTGGCACTCTACGTCCACCCGATAAACACTCGGTCTCTAGGCACCCCGTCTTTTTTGACACCCTACTTGCGGCAACAGAAAATATTCGGGTGTTTTACCAACGTTGTGTTTTTGTTACGAGTAAAAAAACCACCCGAGGCCTGCTGCGCAAGAGCCGTATGGGTGAGTGGACGCACAGTCAACGATCGGCCGCAGGTCATTTTTTGTACGCCTAAAATTTGTATGGATGGAAGCGCGACGGGTATAAGAAATGAAGGGTAAAAGGGAATACCCAAGAAAAATTTCGTGCTCATGTTGGGTGCCACCCGTTTCGAATCATTGCCTTAATAATTTTTCACAAGTCGCTAGCTGAATACTCTAATGACAAATATTCTTACATAAATTCATTTTTGAAATGAATTTTGTGACATTATGTACATAGATTCGGCTATTAGCATTATTACTATTACTATTATTTTTACTATAATTTACATTTAAATAATAAAAACGTTAATAATATATATAATATATAATAATATATAATATAATATATATATATATATATATAATAATTAAATTACATATATATATATATATTTATAATATATAATATAATAAAATATAATATAATATATATAATTATAATAATATATAATAATAAGATGAAGGGCATATTTTACAAAGTATTCGACAAAGTCTAGAGCCACGCCGAAAGAATAGTGTGCATCTTGTCTGTGACTCGACTATCTACAAGAGTAGATAGACTGATAGAGACTATTACCCGAGTATTTTTCGAAACACCCGAGTATTTTTGGAAACACCCATGTGTTTAACGGTAAACCGACAAGTGTTTTTGTCACTCATCCCTTTTTAGGCATTTGTCTTTTTCTGACTGTTTGTCTTCTCTACCCTCCGTTATGGGTGCCGAGTATGATCGGCACCCGCGACGCAGGGCACCGTATTGATTCGGGTGCGCGCACAACGGGGTGTCTTGTCTGCATGTGCAGACGTATACTGTGTGTTTGTAAGTACCCGCGATGTGCGTGGCGGGTAGCACCCGCACATAAAATTGTTGGGTGTGAGTCGAGTGGCTAAAAATGCCACCTTTGCAGTTCTCTGATAGGTACATCCTTGCACTTAGCTGGCACACACAAACACACATACATACACACCTGTACTCTTTTGACGGGGGCACGTACAACAGCCTGCCGGATTCGCTGACGGGGAGGGAAATGAGGTGGTGCGGATCCCAAGGACTCCAGATACGATCTCCAGGAAGGAACTGTAAACTTGCTATGCGCTCTATGGCAAAACAAAAGCCAGCGACATTTTCAGCTAAATTAAGTATTTTTAGTATTTTTAGAACTTGTCTGCCAGTTGTGTCCTGCACTGTTTTGTGATTCTACAGAGAGAAAAATTCCTACTCTTATGATTTATTTTATCAGGCTTTTAAGATAGATTATTATAGCATAAGGAACATAATTAATGTTACAAATATAAATTATATGAAATAGTTTTGATAGAAGCGTAATTAAATGCGATCGATCTTTATAGTATATATACTAACTAGTAGCTGTCATAGTTATTGACTAAATATGACTGTTTTTTCGCCGTGTTTCGCACTCGATTTCTTCTCACCGTTTGCAGTTCGCTGCTGTTTTTGTTGCCTGCCAATGCATGCGAAAACTTCCCAAGTAGATTTTTGAAAGGTTTCTGGATGCGGAGCGGCGCTTTAATTGCATTTCGCTGCGTTGCCTTCGTTGCCGGCGTCTTGTTGACCCGGCTATCCAGCTCGCTGCTCCTTGCCATCCAAATTCCATTCCAAACCTGGTTGGGCTCCTTTAAATAATGCAGCGCATTGTCTGAACTGCAGGTGGATGCGCCACGCCTCTAAAATGCCGGCCATAAAAGCGTCCCTCTACACAGATATATAGTCTATTTACTCTCCTTGCTCAATTTTTATGACATAAAAGCACCGAGACTGCCATTAAAGAAAAGTGTAGCACGCTTCTTGGCGCAGAAATGGCCACGGAGATTTTTTCCTCGAACAACTCGCGAGCAGCAAGAAATTTTCCAACACATTTGGCAGCCGAATGGGGTTTGAGCGGTAAACATATATATATATATATATATATCTTGGGAATCGGTTTGTTTTGGCCAACTCGGCTGCTGGCCCTTTCGCCAGAGTCATTTTCATTTTCGTTTTCACTCTGCCCTCGCTGCCGTTGCTGTTGTCCTTGGGCAAATAATTTCACTGATAAAGGATTTTCAACGCATCTTATGCTCGCTGTTTGCACTTTCGCAATATGTTTGCCGGCAGTTTGTTTTTGCTCACTGGCCAAGAAATATATAATATGAACAGCCATAAACAGTTGCAATTGAATTAATAGCTCTGGAATTCTTTATTGGCAGCTGTTTAAGTAATATAATATTTCTGGAATTTTTGCTGCCAAAGAAAAGAGCATTTATAGCTGAAATAAACTTCTGTTACAAGAAAATTATTTTCCTATTCTGGGATATGTGCAACCAAATTAAGAAATGTTTCTGTATCCACAGAATTTTCTTAATTAAGAAGTCGATTTTGATTTTTCCCTGGCTTAGAATAAATATATCTACTGATATTCTTCTGATTCACATTGTATGCGCCTGAAAAGGAGTCTACGGATGCGCCTGTAAGTAGTTTACGCGCATTTAAAAGGACGAAGTAGTAGGGACGAGAGAAGGGAGGAGTCTTGGGAAAAGCTGCCAAGACAAAGGAGTCCTGGATTTGGGTGGAAGGACTCGATGCCAGGACAAGGAAATGAATGTTTCGCAGGCCGGCGAGACGTGCAACTGCAACAACAAGAGCAGCAGCTGCAGTAAATGTTGTTGCTGCAACTACCTCTTTCTGCACTTTGTTTGCCCCCTTTTTTGTTGCAACTGCAATTGTTGCTGTTGCTGCTGCTCAATGGGCATTGTTTGCTCGTTTCACAGGCAAAATGAAAGTCAAATCAACTCGTGCATTTCTAATGCGAATTTATATGTTTCAACCCGGCGCTGCCATCAAAATGCGAACTGCTTTCTGACATGTCCGGCTAGTAAAATTTGTGCCCTTATTGAAATGAGCCAAAATGTACACAATGTTTGCTGTGGACCCAATAATGTTGCAGTTGCAAACGGGCCAAAATGCACTGGCAAAAAATACTAGCATTTATTACATAAATCCGAAGTAGTAGTATACTTATCATTCTAACTATGAATGATTTCTATACAATATTAAATATTTTATAGCCATGTAAAATGCTGTTGAGCACTGAAGAAACAAAAATTGTGCTAATATCCAGAAATGCAAAATCCCATTGTCCTAGTGCAATATTTTGCTCAATGTGCAGCTTGGGATCGAAATCGCAATTGCAATCGAAATCCGTGTACGTTTACGTATCTCAATCCCTGCTCAGCCACTAT
This sequence comes from Drosophila simulans, assembly GCF_016746395.2. NCBI lineage: Eukaryota > Metazoa > Arthropoda > Insecta > Diptera > Drosophilidae > Drosophila > Drosophila simulans. The sequence continues at coordinate 4,720,677 of NC_052522.2, forward strand.
AATTTCTTTTTTGCAGCTTTTCCCGCTTTTCCGGACCCTCGGAGTCCGAGTTGCCTCGGCAGATTGCCAGACTCCCTCGGAGTCTCAAGTCAGTTTGTCAGCTTGTCAGCACATCGGAGGAGTGCCTGGGAAAATGGGAAAGCTCACATAGCCACGGCCATGGCTTGCTTTTGTTACTCATTTATTTTGATTTGTTTACCATTGCGATTTATATTTCTTCGTCTCGCTCAGGGAAGGGTGAAGGGCAGGGGGTTGGAGATGGGGAAAGCGTGCAGAGCAATAAAATTAAGCTCGGATTTATTGACCCATTTCAGTTTGACTTGCTGCCATTTCCCTTAACCCCTCCCCCCTTCGGCACTCTTTGTTATGCATGGCAACTAAATTAAAATGTTTTTACTAATCCCGACAAGTTACTCTTTTAATTACTTTTTCTTCTCAAATGAACAAAGCCGCATGGGGCAAAAGGATTCCCCATCCCCAAGAACTTGGAGTCGTACGACTTTGCAATCACCCAATTTCACTTTGTTTACATTTTGCCAGGTTCGATTTTTATTTAATTTGCCAACTAACCGAGAAAGCCAGAAACCTACTCCGGACAAAAATTGATCCAATTTAAGAGTGGATTTTGAACTTAACAATATTTTTACCCACTTGGCTTGGCTTATTGCATACTGCAACGAAATTAAGTTCGAGAGATGCGCAGCTCTGGCGTATTTGCTTTGTTTAAGCTATCTTTGTGTATTTTGTTTTATTTTTTTTTTAAGTTTGGCATTTTTCCAAGATGTACCTAGACGAAAGGCAATTAAATAAATGAAGGCTTTTGCATGCGCTTGGCTTGTCAAATTTGGGATTTATTTGCTCCTCCTTCAGTGGCCCTTTGTCGGCAGCGTATTACAAGCAGTCGAGCATCGCATCCAACTACAAAAGGCGTTAATTAAATATTTTGGCTCAAAGACAAGGCGGCAACCAATTACAATGGTCGACAACTGCGCGACTTCGCAACGACAATGGTAGTGTGATTCTCAACAAAAACCTCGTTAAGTGAAAGACCAAAAAGAACAACTAGGAGCTACAGTTAGAACAAATTTGCTAATCAATAGTGATAGGAATTATAAAGTAGTTTGTGAAACTGTAGCAATGCGTACAAGCATTACTTTGCATTTATTCAACACTTTTGTAAAATAAAATAATTAAAATATAATAAACTACCTGCAAACTGTTTCCAGTGCAGAACGGCTTGAGGGGAGTTCACTGACAAGTGTTGAATGCCAACCGAGCTACCTTTTCCACACAGGACCACTCGAGCTATATCCACCCGATCCCAATCCACTTGCCATTGTTGCTGTTTTGCATGGCAAACTATTTCGAATGAAGGGGCTAATGCGATTAGCAAATCGATGGATTGTCGATTGAAATTCAAGTGGCTGTCGCAATTAATTAATTTCATTGTTCGCAGGAGCGAGTTTCCTGCTCGCGGCGATGAGCTGGCAGGTGTTTATTCGATCCCCATTTGGGTTCAGAGTGCACCGACTGAGCTCCCCCCGAATCTCAGATTCCCAAGCCGATGACACTCATTAACATAAAACGCAAAAGGTGGCCGCAACCCATAAAGCCAGATCACTTTTCGCACTCATTAAAACGACGTTGGCTTTTTTGTGTGTCGGGGGGTTCACTGTCCGGATGTCTTATCTTCTGCTTATTTTTTTGAAGGGGGGAGGGGGCATGGGAATGCGGTATTTCGTTGGGTTATCAACCCATTTTAATGCTGACGTCAGCAGCGGCACTCGAATTTCGGGGCGACACAAGTAAACCCTTTTCGCTTCAAATGTAATCTATTATCTTAATTCCAACACAAATTGTTTGCATCCAACCACGTCCGCGTCTTGGCCGCGGTGGCATTCGTCCTTGTGCAGGCTCTTAACCCGGCCAACGAAAATAAAAGCCCATTTACAAGCCCACTGCCACAGTCAAGGACTTGAGCTTGAGCCTGAGCCGGCTGGCAATTCAAATGCCAGGACACGAGGACATGGCAAGCGCTGAAAAGCAAAGCTTATCGGCCGCAACGTAAATCACCCAATTTACCATAAATAAAGATACGTACATATTGTCAGTCGTTTTTGGGGGGCGGAGTGGTTGGCTTTTCGGTGGTTTCGGGTGGCATTTGGGTGGCGATGCGGCCTGCAACCACAAGCGTGGCCACCGCCAGAAACCAAAAACCAAAAGAGCCGAAACAAAACACCTTATCGCGGGCAGGCACATCTTTAAGTGGCTGTCAACGGAAGTGGTGGGTGTGGGTGATGGTGGCGCCACAAAGATGGGTATTGGGTGGGTGGTGCCATGATAGTGCGACAAGGACCAGGGCAACTACACCATTTGGCCGAACATAAATCTGCATGAACTGAAGCGAGTGAAGAAGTGAAGGTGCTGCCGGGGAGATAAATACATAAATAGCCATTCAGTCAATGGCGCAGAATTCCCCGAATTACGCGCTATAATAGCTTAAGTGCTGCATAAATAAACGCAAATAACAATAAGCTAAAGTTCTTAGGAAATCACAAATCTCAAATTGACAGTAATCAAAACTTCAAGTAACTCCTTTCGTTGGAAGTTTACCGGCAATGCGGAATATTTAAGAGGTTTTGCTGCTTTTAAATCTTTAATAGGATTCGCTTTCTAATCATTTTATAATCAATCCATTAAATAAATTTTATTACTAAAAAACTTAACCAAGAAAATATCCGAATCTGGCTATAAGCTCATGCTGATGCCAACTCTGGGCCACTCGTTGTCTACCGCATTTGATCCAAGCCAAATCCCCTTTGGCTCTTGGCTATTACTCTCATGATCAGGCACCAGTTGGATGGGAATGTGGGCGTGGGTCGGGCGATGGGATGTGGCTGTGGCAGCTGTGGGAGTGGGAGGCCACTCCGCATCTTGGCCAGGGCTTGCCAGTCTAAGATTTACTTTACAAAAGCAACATTTTGCCAGTTGCGACACGCCACTCACCAGTGTCACCATCTAACCGGCTTGCCATCTACTCTTTTGCAGGCACATCAAATGGAGTGGGAGGAGCAGGACTAGGACCAGGACCAGGAGGAGTGTCTGGAGGAGAAGCACCAGCAACAGCAGCGGCAACAGCAGCAGCAACCCAAAAGACGACAGCAGCAAATCGCGATTATGACGATGATGACGAGCACAACGACAAGGATGAGAGTCACGACAACAAACCCAACGACTTGGCTGAAAGGGAGCAGGACAGGGAAGGGGATAAGGAGCAGGGTCGGGCTGGTGAGCTGGGGACTTCGAGGCAGGAGAAGAAGGATGCTGGTGGAAGGCCTGCGGCAAGTCAAAAGCGTGCAGCACAAACGACACAATCGCGAAATCCCATCAGACGGGCGCACAGTGAACGGCATTTGTCGACCGCGCCCCTGGCCGCCCACGGCCACGCCTCCTCCGCCTGCGCCGCTGGTAGAAACTGCCACTCCATCCCGATGACTCCGCCAGCCAGTGGGCCACAGAATGTCATTTTAAATTTTAAGGACACAATGGCGCTGCGCATAAAAAGCAACCGCAGCGACTCGAGAGATTTATTTCAAAGGCGGCCCACGGAGCCACCGCCACCTCCGCCTCCCAAAGGAGCAGGCAAAGGATTAGAGCCGCTGCCACATGAAATCAATAAGTCGCCTCTATCGCCCCAAAGGACGGTGGTGCGGGTGGCTCCGTTCAAGCCGCAGCAGCAGCAGGTGGGTGGTAGTGGTGATGGCTTCACCCACGAGGTGCATCGCCTCAAGATCTCCCACAGCGAGGAGGATACGGATTTCGGCGTGGAGCTCCGCCGCAGGCCCAATCTATTCCTTTCCTCACCCGGCGACGAGGATGCGGCTCCCAAGAAGACCTCCATTCTGATTAGCGGCGATGATTGCTACTCCACGATGAACCTGAGTGCAGATGCCGCACAGCCGCTGTACCAATCCTCCGTGGTGGTGAATAGCCACTCGGCCACGAGTGTTTGCATCAGCGTGAGTAGTGCCGAGGAGCAGGAGCAGGAACTGAATCAATTGAACACGCTGCGCAGCCAGCAGATGGGAATGGGCATAGCCATTATACCAATTCGAGGAGCCAACGAGGTGAACCTTCAGAGATCGGTCTCCTGCATCTCCTCCACTTCGAGTAGCTCCACCTCCAGCAGCAGCAGCTCCAGTGGCCGGGGAAGAACCCTTATTCGCTTGGATTACGATAGGGAAAGGAAGGGATCTGCTACCAGTAGTACTCCCATCAACACGCCCCCTGTCATAAGTTCCACGCCAGCTACACCACCGCCCACGGACTCTCCGATTGAAAACGCAAATCCCTTGGTTCCCCACGAGACGGAGCTCTTGAAGATACTTCGCAATCCCGTGGAGGCAGTGAAACTTAACCTGGTACCACATGTGTGTGGCTTGCGAGCTCCTACTCGAGAAAGTGGGAAATCCAAGAAAATTCAGGAAGAGGAGGTTTCAGGTACACCCGTTAAGGATCCCGGTTTCATAGCCAAGCTTCTGCAGGATCCCATGCTTGGTCAGGTTGCGGAGGGACTGGAGACCGAGACTGTGGCGGAACTCATTGAGAACTCACTGCAGAGACTACAGCAAGCCCGCAGGGGAATCGACATGAGCGGCACCAAAGACCACGACGACATGAATCGCCTGATCAGCGCCTCGCTACAGCGCATCCGCCTGGAGAGACAGCCGGCGACACCTGGAATTAGTGCAACCAAAGAGGAGGACCGCCTGTCCAATCGGGGCAGCATCAGTTCCGCCAACAGCTTCGCCTCTGCCCACAACTACGAGCTCTTCGATTTCGATGGCGGAGCTGGTGGCAATGATTCTGATTGCTATCAGAGCTGCTCCAGCGAATTGACTGCCTCTGGTATCTTGGAGGAGGATTCAGTGAGTCCTATTAAAGATCCCGAAACTGAACTGGATGCAGCCACGCGTGCCAAGTTCTATCAGCTCTTGGTGGATGCAACTCTGGCGGAGATCGAGCACTCAACGCACATGGATCAGACTTTGGGAACTGACAGTGAACATCACTACGAGTCGATTCGGCACAGTGGAGATCCCATTTACGAGGAAATCCATGAGGTTCCACCGCCCCTGCCACTATCAGCTCCACCTCTCAATGACGCAGAGCTGGACAAGAAGGCTGCTCGATCCATCTTCGAGGGAGCCTCTAAGTACGATATCCTATCTTATTTGGTTGATGCCAAGGAACGGGGATTGGCCCGGGAAGAAAGCTTTGATTATGGTAACAATCCGAAGATTATAGAGGAAGAAGCTGCTGATACCCTAAGTGACTTGGATAAGCGACAGGCGGAGGAGCGGGAGAGGGAAAGGGACAGTGGACAGAGCAGCATGAGTTCCTTATCGCCACCACCCCACAATTTTATCTGTGGAGGAGGAGGAAAGTCATCCGGAAGCGATGTAGAACGGCAGGATTCGGGAGTTGGCTCGGAAACAAGTAAGACATCACGCAGCAAGTACCAAGCTACTCCCACTGTGCTCCACTTGTGCGAGGATTGCGATGGAGCCGTGGAAATGCAGGTGGGCGATAATGGGGTCCTCTATGCCCCACTGGTCTGCAGGAAGTGCGGTAAGAAGCGCGTGGAACGCAAGGAGATCATCACGGAGATCGTGGAGACGGAGGAGAAGTACGGCAGGGATCTACAGATCATACTGGAGGAGTTCTGCCACCCCATGCTGGTGGCCGGCCTGCTCACCCAGGAGCAGCTCTCCGCGATCTTCCTGAACACGGAAGATCTGCTCGAGAACAACCAGACGCTGGCCGAGCGTATGCGCGACGCCCTGGACATGTCCCTGGAGCAGGGAGATGACGACCTGCTGACGGTGAACATAGGGCGCATCTTTCTCGACTTCACCCAGATGCTGCACGCCTTCGAGAGCTACTGCGTCCGCCAAGCGGGCGCTAGTCTGCTGCTGGCCAATCTCGAGAAGGAGAAGGAGTTGCTGCGCATCTTCCTCAAGGTCTCGCAGATGGAGAACGCCGTACTGCGGCGCATGAATCTCAACTCGTTTTTGATGGTAAGTCCTTTTAAAAAAATTCCAAGGAGTCAAATTTGAAAACTTAATCCCATTTTTCACTAGGTTCCCGTTCAGCGCGTTACGAAGTATCCCCTTTTACTGGCCCGTCTCTACAAGGTCACACCCTCCCACCTCGAAGGTCGCGAACTGTTGAAGCAAGCCCAGGAGAAGATCGAGCTGCACCTGAACCACATCAACCAGGAGGCCAAGGATGTGCCTACCAAGCTGTGGCGCCGCATCAGCTCATCCAGTCCGAACAGACGTGCCTCCTGCGAGATCGACATGATCAACATCAAGTTGCGCAAAATGGCCATCGATGTTTTGGAGTGGAATCACGACGAGGTGCGATTCGCCATGGAAGGGCGACTCCTGTACACTCAGCCCACGGACAGCAACTGGAAGAAGGCCCGCACCATCAAGTTGACCCCGGTCAATGCTCTTTTGGTTACCAATGGCAAGGTAAGTGGAGGAGTTTATATATATTTATAACAGGTTACAAATAGCCTTAAAAACATATCTTAAATTATTATACAGACTATTTTTTTCACCTTAGCCGACTTGGCCTGACTTTTTCTACGTTACTCCTTTTCTTTGGTCGGTTGAGCAGCTCTTGATGCGCCTCCTTCAGGTCCTTTCCCCTGTTTTCCGCTCCTTTTCCTCCGCCAGTCTGGGCCACATTTGACAGGCATCAAGAACGTTGGCTGTTTGACACGGGCCAAGATGGCAAAAGGCGATTGCTATTGCGATGGCGATGGCGATGCCAAGGCAATTAGCGAGAAACGCCATCCAGTTGCCTCCATGCGGCGGGAGCTGTCCGGAGCTGTCTCGGCTTTTCCGGCTGCCATAGCAACACTTTTCCGTGCGATAAGAGATTTCAACAAATCAGAGCCGGGCCCATTGAACCGGCACCGCATCCACATCCACATTCACATTCTGGCTTTTTCTCCAAATGAAAATTGCTTATCCCAGCAACTATCTCGGGTCCAAAAAACAAAACGATTCTAGCTAGAAAAACGAAAAAAAAATGCGAGGGAAAGTGGCATCCTGCCAGGGGTTTTCGAGTCGGAGGCGTAATCGTATGGCATACGGACGCAGTGCGTATGTCACAAGTTTTGTTTGGTTTTTCTGCTCCGATCGGGGTTTTTTATGTCCTCCGAGCGACCTGCTCTAAATTTCTAGCCCGTCCTCGACCGCCGACAATTGCTCAATTCCAGACCGGACACCAACTAGTTCGTTCGACTGTTCCCTTTACGTTTTTCCGAGCGCTGCTCCTGCGGCTCCAGTTGCTCCTTGGTACCGCTTCCTGCGGCAGTTTCTCGGGCTGACACGCTTTGTGCGTCTTTATCTAGGATAGTCCAAAGTGCACTGGAAAAAATCACATTAGTTTAGTTTACAGTACACTTATATTTCATATTTTAAGTATCTTATTTATTTAGTATCTCGTCTTTTTATTACGATAAATATAAGACTGACATTGTATATTAAGGTTTTAGCATAATCTAAAGTATATATTAAAAACTTTTCCCTAAAATTTCGAGAAAGAAGACTACAATTTATTCTCTGCTCCCTGTTCATCCACTTTTAGATGTAATTTTGTTTAGTTTCGTTTTACACAATTTACAATTTTTTTTTTATTCTTCTGTCTTTTCCATTGTCGCCGCTTTTGGTCCCTTTTTTTGTGGCACCACAACCAACACCCTCGCCATTGACGACAACTAAACCTGAAACAACGACAACCATACAACTACAACAACGACAAAAACAACAGCCAAGTGCCAATTACAGGGCAGAGAAGGCCATGTCGGAAAAACTGAATTTCCCGAAGCACACGGGCATCCGCGAGGCCTCCTTGCTGCTGGTGAAGGAAAAGTGCGGACGGTACACGCTGATCCGGGAGCCGCTCTATCTGGACAGATGTGTCGTGTGCAGCGAAGCGGATTGGGATGATTATTTCGAAGTGCAGGAAATTTCATCGAAGGACACATTCATATTCAAAGTGAGTACGAGCCGAAGTATCGGTATCGCCGGCAGTTAGAGGCCCTTTGTTTTCCACTCCAACTGGCCAGGCCAATTCAGTCCATGGTCCGTCGTAGTCCGTATTCCGTAGTTCTGTTCCCGTTGAGTTGGCTTTTGAATTAGTGAGCAACTGGCTTTTGACTGCACAACACCCTGTGTCTGGGCTTCGTTAGTAACGAGCTTAGTGTGGGAATGATAGTTTGGGTTTTTTCATCCTAACCGAACAGTGTGGTTAATAGAGCAGCGCAACAGGGAAAGTTATCCAACCTCGAAATGATGTACACCACAGCGTATGTTGCATGTTGGCCCGAAAGGACACTACCAAACATTGGGGGGTTATCTGGAAACTTAATAACTTTGTTAAGTATCACCATTTTCCCGCAGGCCTGTTATTAATCCTTTTGTAGGGGCCTACGTAACAGAGAACTGCAGCCCGCCACTGGCACTCTACGTCCACCCGATAAACACTCGGTCTCTAGGCACCCCGTCTTTTTTGACACCCTACTTGCGGCAACAGAAAATATTCGGGTGTTTTACCAACGTTGTGTTTTTGTTACGAGTAAAAAAACCACCCGAGGCCTGCTGCGCAAGAGCCGTATGGGTGAGTGGACGCACAGTCAACGATCAGCCGCAGGTCATTTTTTGTACGCCTAAAATTTGTATGGGTGGAAGAGCGACGGGTATAAGAAATGAAGGGTAAAAGGGAATACCCAAGAAAAATTTCGTGCTCATGTCGGGTGCCACCCGTTTCGAATCATTGCCTTACTAATTTTTCACAAGTCGCTAGCTGAATACTCTAATGACAAATATTCTTAAATAAATTCATTTTTGAAATGAATTTTGTGACATTATGTACATAGATTCGGCTATTAGCATTATTACTATTACTATTATTTTTACTATAATTTACATTTAAATAATAAAAACGTTAATAATATATATAATATATAATATAATATATATATATATATATATATATATATATATATATATATAATAATTAAATTACATATATATATATATATTTATAATATATAATATAATAAAATATAATATAATATATATAATTATAATAAAATATAATAATAAGATGAAGGGCATATTTCACAAAGTATTCGACAAAGTCTAGAGCCACGCCGAGAGAATAGTGTATAAACGTATGGAGTGTAAAACGTATGGAGTTACGCATCTTGTCTGTGACTCGACTATCTACAAGAGTAGATAGACTGATAGAGACTATTACCCGAGTATTTTTCGAAACACCCGAGTATTTTTGGAAACACCCATGTGTTTAACGGTAAACCTACAAGTGCTTTTGTCACTCATCCCTTTTTAGGCATTTGTCTTTTTCTGACTGTTTGTCTTCTCTACCCTCCGTTATGAGTGGCGAGTATGATCGGCACCGGCTACGCAGGTCACCGTATTGATTCGGGTGCGGGCACAACGGGGTGTCTTGTCTACATGTGCAGACGTATACTGTGTGTTTGTAAGTACCCGCGATGTGCGTGGCGGGTAGCACCCGCACACAAAATTGTTGGGTGTGAGTCGAGTGGCTAAAAATGCCACCCTTGCAGTTCTCTGCTACGTAACTAGTCAGCTTAGAACTTCGACAAACAGGTTCTTGATTTGAAACAATTTCCTACCAAAGCTTCATTGGGTAACAGGTTTATTGGTTTGAAATCAAATTTCGAGAAATGCAAAGCAATACAGCTTAAAGTTGCTTCCTGCAGCATCATCTTGGAATGTAATAAAAGTCACCCCTGGATAGCTTCTCCATTCACACTCGCATGCTCATAACCTTTTCTAGGGGTGCAAACAGAATTCCTTGAGTATAGAAAAAGAGCAATGAAGAAGAAGGCTCCAGTACAATGAAGAGTTTACCTTTGGCTGGGGAAAGTAAAGCAATTTTAATAACAGACAGAGCGCAAAAAGCGTATGCAAAAATCCATTCCAAATCTTTGCCCGTCTAATGCTTGTAGCATCATCCGACCAGCCATCCAGATTTTAGTCATGCAAATTTCCATTTTTTTGCTTGCTTTTTTTTTTGTAGCTCAGGCTAAGCCATGGTGGGTTAGTAGGAGCGGGGCGGGGCGGTAGAGGGTCCTGGCCCGCAGGCGGAGATCCTTTCAGAAGCGCTCAGGCAGCGCACGTAGAGCGGCTGCCAAAATGAATGACATTTATTGAAATACGTTATATAAAGAATGAAGCAAAAACGCACGGGAGCGCAACAAAATGGCTGCGTGAATGCCGCGACGGGAAAAGGGGCGAAATGGAGACAGCCAGACTTTGGGACAGTGCCAGACAGACAGATTTGGTACCGCATACACTTGGCAAAATAATGTACTACTTGATTTTACACTAATACATTCAAAACAATCAAAAATGGAAGTAGTATCTCTGCACTAGGCATCCTTCCATCTTTGCATAGTATTTGGTATATTTTCGTTATTTTTTCATTAATTTATAATTTAAGGATTAAAGTACTGTAGTTCCGGTAATAATATTTGCAGTGTTTGTAGGACCTACGCTAAGGCATAGGCTGTTGGAGGCCAGCGGCGCATAAATTGAAACGTTTAGTTCCGGCCAACTGAGCGGCTGACAAGCGGCCACCCATTCACCCACACACCCGTACACCCATACACATACACACACGTGCGTACACGCACTCCACGGGTCCTGTCAGAACGACATCCTTGCTGGGGAAGTGGGATTGGTGCGGGGTCGTAGGTCGCGGCCCAGTCAATCAAAAGCATACGTCTAACGGATTTACACTCCGCTTTATTTATTCGCAGGCGGAGGACGGCGTAAGGACGAAACAGTGGTACACACAGCTGCAGTACCACGCCCAGGGCATGGGGGCGTGGCGCAAGAGGCGTAACGCCCTGGCCAACATCATGATCAACGGCATGCTGGCGCGGAGCTAGCCCATTCCCAAACTTCCACTTTGAAGAAGCCAGCCGTCCGTCAGGCAAACGATTAGATGGCAAAGGACATAAAACAACTCAACAATTGGTTATGCATTTAATGTGTATTTATGCGCTATTAACCAACGAGCAATTTCGTTTCGTAATTATAATTTAAGTGATATACAATTGAATCGAGCACGCATAACGCTAGTTAGTGTTTACATAATACGTATACCTATTTCTATTACCTATACCAATACCAATACCACTACCTATACTATGCATAACCATACGTACACACGAATACCCTGAACACAATGCAATAAAATACCATACACTAATTAAACACTTCAAATTGCGTAATAATTGAGAGGCTATTTGTTTCTGGACTTGCGTCATAAATCCTGCTTGCGGCATGTCTATTGAATCCACCTGGCGGCGAACCGAGGCGTTGCGAGGCGCCTCGATAAATCTCACAGAGCTGAATTATTTTTAAATTTAGCCCCTAAGATTTATGGGGCACAGGGAAATTATGCAGGCCATCGAGGCACGCACGTGGCCCAGACTAAGCCCAAAACAATCAGAATCACTGCCGAAAAGTGCTTGGCCCAAACCATTGAGCATGGTAAATATTTTCGGCATTACAGGAAAAGAGTGTGCGGGCGAGTTGATTAAACCATTTTAAATCCATGAACTCATATTTGGCCAACAATAAAAACACTCAAGTGGCAAGGGCTCTCGGCTTTATTATTTGTTTAATTACACAAACAACTGGGCAGATTATTATGGTTAAACACGAAACGGTAATTGTTATGACCAGCAATTGCTGCGACAATTGTAATGGGCAAAAACGAATATAAATATGTGAACTGGCTTTGGTTGTCGAGCGACCCCGTGTATCTACAAATATCTGTGGTAACCGCTGGGTTAGAGCCTAATCTATGGATATATTTTGCTAATGGATTTTTGTATTATATTCGCTATTCATGCACGTAAAAAATGAATGTATTTACATTTAATTACTGCTTTATGGGGTTGTGGGAAATATGTATGTTATGCATTCCAACTTCAAACTTCAACTTCCTTTTCTTTAAGTGTAGCACACATTTATGGGCAGTGCAAAGTTCTTGTTATTAACTTTTCATTAGTTTATTATGCCAAAGAATTTCATTCTAACCAGAGCTGTTTATCTAGATTCCAATTCCAGGCATTCAACAAGCCAAATGTTTAATGGAAACCCTCGAACTCGTCCATTTTCCCTTTTCCCTGTGGTTAACCCACATAAACAACAACACTGCGGACACGTTGAAATTAGTTCGGTTGAGGCAATGGGAAAATGATTTCCAGACTCGCCTGCGGCGCATCAAAGCCTTTGATGGCTTCCGTTGTAAATTATACTAATACGCCACGTAAACAAGTTCCAAATCCTTAAAGCTCCGCAAGAAGGCAAAACTAGGGAAAATTGAAAAACGACGGTCTCAGGAAAATATTGTAGCCACTGCCGGGAAAAGCAACAGCAAAAGCAAAGCCAAAGGGAAACTGCATGCTGAGCGCAATTATGCTGGACAAACATTTACCAGTCAGGCGAAGCAGCCACGGCTGATGCACAGAGAAAAACTACCTCATAAATAATCAATATTTCATGAAAATATATAAGGAAATTATAAATTTAATTAATTATAATTTATTGTAAAAGAATATATCTAGATGCATTCGTTTCTCACATTTTACAGCTTGTAAAAAATGTTCAAAAATCTTTTTAAATTTGGGAGTATAGGCTATTTCTCTCAGTGCCCCGCAAACGACTGGTGGCAGGTGGAAATGGGCTTGGAGGTCGGTACTTAGCATGCACCTTGGCACACACACTCCAAGCCCATCCGATGGCACTACTTTCAGTGTTCAGCTTCGCTGCTTGCCAAACACAGACAGAGTCAAAGTCAGAAACTCGTGGATTCGAAGGTTCGAGGGTTCCAGAGATCAGGGATCCAGGGATGCAGGGACTCCGGCCCAAGTCAGCTGGAGATGTTGACTAGGTCGTGAACGTGTTATAACAATAGGGTGTCGCGATGGGAGTACTGGATGCTGCACCAGCCAGCGACTAACACTAACGAGCAGTTAAACAAGCTTAAGATTTGCCGACGCAAATAAAAACACAGCCGGAGAACCGGTGTGGCGGGGCCACCCAGCCCGGCAATGCCGCCACCAATCCCGCCCAGAAATTGCCGTCAAGCGGAACGGAACGGAGCGGAGCGGAAGTACGGATCGGCTTGCAATAACATAACCAAGGCACGTAGCACAAACACGGTACATTATATTGTATAAGCAGACTTCATTACGGTATTTAAACAGAATATCCACAAATTCTGACAGCCCAACTGGGCACCGTGGATCGAAAGCCCAAAAGGGAAGCGGAATATGTAGTACCGCCTGGGTATTTTGTGTTTAGCTCGAGGCTTCCCTGAAAAAGGAAACCAAAACTGAATTATCCGTATGCTCGAACAATATGCATCGAAAGCCACAACCCATGCTGAATGCATATCCATTTTGAACAGAAATGTACATTCAATAACTATTCGGATCTCTATGGAATGGAATGGGTTAAAAAAAAAAAAAAAAAAAAAAAGTATTGAAAGTGTTATTTTACGTTTCTTTTGCCTGTGTAATTGCTTTGCGGTTGGAACATTCAGCAGTTTTTCGTTTCATACTGGCATCATTGCAGGCCTCATAAATCGAATAATATGCTTTCATAAATTCAGTATTATTGCTTCATAATTTCGGGATAATTAAAACTTTGCAGCAACTGCGTGCGAAAATGGTGCCTTTACAGTTCGCATTCAATATCAAATTAAAATTGAAAGCCCGTAAGTGGCAATGTTATTGGAAAACTTGCCAAACTTGCAAACATTTTGGCAGCGAAACTTTTGCATTTCACCCATGGTGCTTGAGGGCGTGCCAAGATCCACATACCCACATCAAAAGTCAAATTGTGAGCAGTCGAGCAAGGAGTGGAACTATCTAGAGGACCGCAAGTCGTTCCAGGTTCGAAAGTCTTGTAAAAAATGCATCACGTACTGCGAAGGTTGGCGTCTGACTCCTGATTCCCGATTCCCGATGCCTCATGCCTGATGCCTTTCAATGTGATTAGACCCCAGGCACACTGAATGCACAAACTTTTCCGGAGGAGAGCGAAGGCGTGCGGGATCCCACACAGACATCCCTACGACTGCGGCATATGCTGCCTGCGGCCAACAGTACGGATGGGCAATAAAAATTTGTCGCCAGGCCAATAAATGTAGACCATATCCAAAGGCCAAGAAGCCACGGCGCGGAAAAACTAACCGACAAAAAATGCCCAACCATTTCATTCCTGTATTTAAAATGCCGCAAAACTTGCCAACCACGAGACCCCAAAAAAAAAAAACAGGGGACACAATGGAAGGCCAGGTGAGGACAAGGTGACTCCTGGTCGGGCTTCCCTCCTTTTCGGTGCTCCTGTTTTGGCCGTGCGCAAACAGATTTGAAGTAATAAAAAATTGAAATTAAAAGTTCCACTTCAGTTGACCACTTGGCCACTTGGTCACCGCGAATGGCGACACAGTTTTCACACGAAATAGGTCGTAAAAATTATGAGAAAATCCGCGAATAAACGTGAACGGCGATAACTGCCAGAGATGCTGGCTATTTCGGACAATTTTGTATAGCGACTTTCTTTTTCGATTATATAATTGAATAAGGTGAAATGGAAAATGCGGAAACAATTGTCTGTTATTAGAGGTCACCATTAGTTTTTTCAATAATTTTTCAGTATCCTGTATCCTTTTAACAGAGTGGATTTTGATAGTCTCTCCTCACCTAACATCTCTGACATCCGTCTAAGGTAAACTTGTTCTAATAAGACCACCTAACCACCCCCTTTATTCTATCCACTTCAGCTGGCTGCTCAATGAGGTCAATGGGCAGGCATTTCATTTCCATAATTTTCATTATTTCGCGCTTAGAGCAAATCAAACAAATCGTTCTGCAGGAACCAAAGAAATTTTAATTGCTTGGCGGCCTTCTCCGTGGCGGTGTGTTAGTGTGTATAGGCGTGTGTATGTGTCTAATCAAAATTGCTGTGCACACACATTCAGCATATTTCACACATCGTAGCCGACAGAGAGAACATAAGAATAATGTGCGACACGTTCGGGCATAAACCGAATTAAGTATACGCCGCGTTTGCCGGTCGGAGGACCTAGCCCCGAGTACCAAAGCCCGGAGTCGCACAGCCGGAGTGTCGAAATGCCGGACTCCAAGCCGCAAGAACCAACCACACACACACACACGTAAGCACACTTTACGCCAAGTCGCATCTTTATGCGTTGTAGCTGCTCCAAAGTGGCAAGCAAACACCCCACTCCGCCCACAATTTTGCCAACCGACAGCATGTGCTAAATATGTATGAAAAAAAATAAAATAGAATAAAAAAAAAAAAAAACTAGAAGTAAAGTGTGGCAAAAAGTTTTTGTGCGCACGCCGTGGAAAGGCCAACGTCTAAGTGAATTTGCCATAGTCAAATTTTGTGCGGCTTGTCTTAGGTCAGGTCTGCGAACTACGGGTTACCGAATTCGGGTTTGCGGACTCAGAAAGACGGACTCAAATTTTCCGGGCAGAAACACAAGTGCCGGTCGCGTGAGCTGCATGAAATTTGCATTCATTCCAGCTCAATTCAAACAATTTCGTCCCGTGGCCGCACAATAAAATGCCCAATCTCGAAATTATTAAAAATTTCAAATAAATCAAAAATTTGACCAACCTCCCCGCCTCCGCATTCCCCTTATTATTTTTTCTGGCAAGCCCCAACCGACAGCAGCTGCCGGCAAACTTCGTGACCGACTGGCGCCGAGTTCAGTGTGTCAATCGAACTTTAACCGTCAACCGACGGCCTTTCACAGAGAAAAGCGCTGACAAAAGCGCGCGGATGCGCAGTGAAGTGAGTGGATTCGGGAAAGTCTCAAGAGCAAGTGAGTGGTTCTTCTGAGTAGAACTCGAATTCTTCAGGACTAACTCACGTGACGCCAAATCTTCAGGCAGTGGCTGAAATGAAAACTTAAAGGGGATGATTTCAAGCTCCACTACCAACACAAATTCACCTCGAAACTAAATTTTACATAGGCGATTCAGGAACCTTTGACTTGACTTAATATTAATGCAAGTTTATATAGAGCTTTCTAACGGCTAAGTAATTGTTTTAATGGTTTTTAGAGAAGTTACTAACTTTTAAGTTCGTAATATAAAAGCAATATTCTACATTAACTTGTACTTTCCAATAAAATATTTACTAATGAAATAGCTACTTTTTAAGCTTCAGCATCCGTTTACTTGCTTTGTATATATTCAGAAATCATTTGATCATTAGTAGGAAACTTCCTAAAAAGGAACTGCATTACCCAAATTGAATTTTAAGTTTTAGTTTTTCCAACTTTTCCAAATTGACCTTCTGTTATCCGAGGAAAACACTTAAGCGGCAATTGGTCATTGACTGGGCGGAAGGATCTCGCGTCCTTTGGAATCCTTTAAAACGCCTCCGTAGGCTCGATGCGACATTCCGGCAAGACAAGACGCTAAGATGTTTGCTTAGCTGGCAGGAGACTTTAAACTTGGGGGAATTTGCATACATTAGGGGTGTTTTGTTATTTTGTTAGCAAAAGGCAATTCAAATCCTTTTACTTCCGCTTTAGGCAGCAACGACTACGGCACAAGACAGATGCGACTGATAGCAGGATTCACATTCGCACCACCGCCCCCTCCGGTTTTCCTGAGCCCCCGCCCCTTTAGTTTTCCCATCCGTATTTAACGGTGACGCGTGCGTTGCGTATAAAGAAAAATATGATTACATATTGTTGTATTTTGAAAAGCCGGCGTAAAGGAGTGGAAAAGGGTTGACATTTTTTCTGAGGCTATGTCAAAAAGCGGAGCCCAGCCACTCAGAGGCAATCAGCTTCGATTGCCCCGAAAGCACAGGAAATAATTTCAATCGCAACTAACAATATATGGACAGTACGCTGTGTAGAAATTGCAACTGCATAATTGCAGCAGACGAACAAATAATATTGCTCACGCTATAAATATAACTCCAAGTTTTTCACATGTAATACATGGAATTTTTCTCAGTGCAGACAACTGCCAAACAAATAGCCAACAACAAGAGCCGAAGCGACAACAAGGCCAACAATGGCGGCATTCAATTTTTAATATTTGCCTTGCAAATTTTGTATAAAATGCATTTGTTGTCTACAAGCCCCCAGGCCGCCATCCCCTGGGATTACCAGGCCCCCGCCCCTTAAAATTGGTGGGCGGAAGAGCCGGAGACCGATGACTGGCGGAGGGCACACTATCGCCCAATAACACCCGAAACGGGGAAGCTCCAAAAGCTGGAAAACTGGCAACAGGAAGCAGCCAGCGCCGGGCCAAAGTGGGAAAGTGAATGGAGCACGGCAATGTCAACACATGGAAATTGCAAGGACAGCGGCAAAAAAAGAGGGAAAACGAGGAAAACCGAAAAGGAAAACGAATAGCAGCAGCCACAGTAACTATAAACTGGAATGATATTGCCAACGAACATAACACAACGGCACTGGAAACAATTTACTTTTTCGAAATAAACCCATATATTTCACTGTAATTCGAAACTATCTTGGTATCAGATGCAAAAGTATCTGAAAGTAGGCAGCAATATATTTTCAGTGAGCAAACTCCATCGAGTTAAAGTACTTAAGATGCAATTAACGTTTAGGCTTGTTAATAACATTTTGTTTTCAGTGCAGGCAAATGGCAAAAGCGCAGCTAGTGAACCCAGTAGGACCCAAGATAGCTCCTAGAACGAAGTTAGGCTGGGCCGGGCGGAAGCAATAAATTGGTTAGGTAAAAAGCTTGTCGCAAACGCAGACACCGGTAAAAAGCGGCACGCGAGGCCGAGACAGGCCCGTATTTTTGCCCACCAAAAAGGCAGAGGAGGAGGAGGAGGCGGAGTGAAA
This sequence comes from Drosophila simulans, assembly GCF_016746395.2. NCBI lineage: Eukaryota > Metazoa > Arthropoda > Insecta > Diptera > Drosophilidae > Drosophila > Drosophila simulans. Next base: position 4,738,695 of record NC_052522.2, read on the forward strand.
TAGAGGTGCCCAAGGATGGTTTATTTCCCATGAGGTTGCAAATTAATACTAAATGTCTGCCATGCAAACACATAATTGACTTTAAATTTGTTTTGACAAGAAGAAGTGGAAAACTTTGCAACTTTGATGGGGGTGGGAAAAACTGCAAGTTTTGTTTCCGACTTAGTACAACCAAAAGGTTTAAAATTGTTTTAAAATATCTGGTGTTTTCAATATTCTAAAATAATTTATTTCTGTCGCCATAAAATAATATATAAGCTGCTTATAAATATAGGTATAAGGTGTATGATATCAATTCCAATATCTTCAGATTTTCCATAAAAGAACTAGTTATGAACCTTCTTGATGGCCACGCTGGTTATATCGGCCTCCTTGAGCTCCTCATCTGTAGTGCCATTGTAGATGTGCTTCAGATACAGATTGAAGTAGTCTGTGTAGTTCATCGGTGTGGATATTTGATGCTTTCGAACTGGAAGCCGTGGCGAAAGGGACAACATGCTGGCCCACTGCCCGTCGCAGAGGTCATCATAACGCAGTAGTCCCACCTCGTGACCTCCCAAATCGCCAGGACCACGGCACATGGGCTGCTGTCCGTCCCAGAGTTTGAGCACAAACTCTCGTATCCACCTGGCCAAATATAGAGCTCGGCAATCGCAGTGCCAAGGATTCTTGTCCAGCTTGACGGCCACCAAATTTTCCAGGCCATGAAGTGCTCCATGTGGCAGAAACATCAGCTTGTTGGAGTCAATGCGGCTAATAAAAAATATTTTAATTTAAATATACGGAACCGAAGGAAAAACTTATATTAAAACTTACAGTTTTTCCAATTGTGAAAGCGGCTCGAAAGCGCGGGCATCGAAATTTTTAAGTATGTTATTGTTAAGCAACAAAATCTTTAGGTTAACTAACCCCTGGAAGTCATCGGCTTCCAAGGTGGTCAGGTTATTGGAAAATAGGGTCAAACGTGTGAGGGCACTAACATTCAGGAATAGATCAGCTGGAATGCTGGACATGGAGTTCTGGCCCAAAAACAATTCATTCAGGTTGTTCAGCTCCACAAAGGCATTGCCATCCATCTGTTGGAACAAAAGGTTAGACAAAATGTAATTAAATTTTTTGGGTATGCCTACATGACTTATCCGATTCGTGGTCAAATCAAGGGTGACCAAGTTGGCCAAATTGTTGAATATGGTTCCCGACAGCGATGAGATGCGATTGTTATGCAGTGAAAGAGTTCGTAGACTCCTTAGTCCCGCAAAGAAGTCATCATCAATTTTTGCTGAAAAAGATAAAGGATAATAATGATAAGTCCCAGGTGCCTATAAACTAAAATCGCCCTTACCTATTTGATTCCATCCAAAGTCCAGGGTTTTCAGCTTGGTCAGATATCTAATGCTGCCCGAACTAAGCTCGCTGATTTTGTTTCTGGACATATCCAGCTCCTCCAGCATGAGCTGATCTCGCAGAAGATTGGGTGGAAAGTTCTGGATCTGATTATCGCACATATTAATCACGGTGAGCCTTTGGGCATGGTAAAATATCGACTCGGGTAGCATTCCTATCTCGTTTTTGCTAAGATCCAGAATATTCAGGTTTCGTAGCTTCCAGAAGGTACGATGATCAATATCCTCCAGTTGATTGTTTTGAATGCGCAAAACCAAGAGACTATCCAGATCCTGGAACAAATCGAAGGGCAGAAAATCCAAAACATTGTGCGATATATCCAACTCTTTAAGCACGGTTAGTCCTCGAAAGGTATCCTTGTGCAGGGTGGAAAGGATGTTCCGCGAAAGATCTCTTAGGGATTTTTAGAAAATTATATACTTTTGTGTAACGAAGAGACTAGCAAACTCACATGTTGACCATATTCATGGGTATCACCTGAGTGACAGGCACTGATTTAAGATTGGTATTCCAGCAGGTGAAGCTCTTGGTGTCCGGATTGCAGCGACACACACCCGAGGTGCAGTGATTCCACTCGATTTGGCTGCCAGTGGCCAAGTGCCAGACGGGCTGCTCCACGGATCGGAGGCGACTCTCTATCTGTCGCACCCGCTTCACCAGATCAAAGTTGGCCAAATGGGACATGGCATTAATCTCCCCGCCATTGCCATCTCCACCATTATGACCATTCGCCTTGGACTTGGATGGTTTTTTATCGTTCGCAGCGGACTGGGTTCCATTTGGCATTGAGTTGATGAGCATCAAGAGCTGGGACACAATGCCCAGTGATTCACATGCATTCAGGCTGCAGTTTCTTGTGTCCGAGGAGATGAGGGGGAGCAGGTACCTCTGCCGGAACTCGTCCAGACTCTGGATGGGCGGCTCCTTTGCCTGTGAAGGTCCTGTGATCACCTCGACCGGATCCATCAGCAAGACTAAGCTGACTAGTTGCCATACTCCCAGCGACATGTCTTCAGCGAATTCCACACACGTTCTGAGAAGTCTGCCCCGATCTGCAGTCCCATTTATAGTCCGCCTGATTCCGATTTAATTCGTAATTCAAATAATTTACGAAAATTTGCATTTACTGCAATTACGCTTAAGTAGCTCACAGCGCCACATGGGAGCCGGCAGATTGCAGCGCATCTTGCGGTCGCCCAGGCCTCACCAGATGGAACATCTCTGCTCTCCGGAATACAAAGGCCGGCTAGAAACCGAAAGTCTCAGCTTGGATGCGTAATGATCAACAAAGTGTCTTGTCGTCATGTGTGAACAATCAGCTGGAGAGCTCGGTTGGGAAACCCCCCAGAACGCGACTCGAATGCCATGTAATTCGTAATTCTATTGCATACATACATTTCCGTTTTAAGTCCTGGCTAAGCAAAGTTTATTGTTTGCGGCTGATCAATGATTTTTCTATAGTAAGATGGTTATGCACATATGCATGTTATTCACATGTTGGATAAAATAATTTTTAACAGATTCATGGGGTGTAGCAGAAATGTCGCACAAAAAAAACTAAAGCTTATAAAAAGTGTTCTCACTGTTAAAATTCGACCTTCATCCTTCGAACTCGCTTGTTGTACCTTTCAACGAAATCACAAAACATTCTAAGACCTAGATGGCACATTAACAGGGGGAAATTATACAGGATTTTTCTAAAGTGTCAGCAGAATGAAGTTTTTTCCGAAACTGGAATACAAAGAGTAGTTTTTGAGCCGTCCTCATAGATGGCGCCACATACTGGTTTGGGAATTCGCTAAGAAATGCGAATGATGTCTGTCGAAATTTTATTTTAGTTGCATCAACATTTTTCCTCGTGCCATTCCTGCGTAGGAGTAGCTATTTATACTTTACTTAATAAGCTTAACATTTATCTGTTAACTATAATATTTTTTGTGAACTACATTTATAGTATCTATAGTATGAGACTAAAAGCTCTTCCTGGACTGACACCTATCGAAAGCCAGCTCGATGGGTTTTACGCACAGCCTTTCCGCCACTTCTTTGTACTTGGTCAAAAGACTATTGGGATAGGGTAAAGCCCGCAAATCGTCCACGTAGTTCATGTGTATCCTCTCCAGTTCGCCAGGTAGCCGGATGGGCTCTGAATCGTCCGCCGGCTGGCTATTCTGGATGCGACCACAAAAGTCATCGAAACGTTCCATAAAGTTGGGCAAGAAAAATTCTGGATCGAGAGCAATAAATACTTGACCCAAGTTCGATGGTTGGTCCTGGTCCATGGTTATATGAGTGGCATATTGGGCACCAGAGAGCACTCCACATAGAACATCTATCACGGCTGACAGGCAGTAGCCTTTGTGACCTCCAGCAGGAAATAGTAATGGTGTCCTTAGGGCCAAGCTGGGAAAACAGGTGGATAAGCCTCCCTCGTTGGCCGCCCAGCCATGCGGTATATACTCATCGTTGGCCCAAGCCCATTCCACGTCTCCAATGTCCTTCACGCTGGTCGCCATGTCTAGAACAAAATGGTACTGATCACCCTTTACGGAGAAGGCAAAGCAGTTGGAGCCAATGCTGGCGGACTTTGAGTTGGGACCCATCATCATTGGAGCCGAATTGGACATCACGATTCCGGCTAATCCCTTGCCGGCAGCGCGAAATGTAAACCAGCTGGCCATGCCAATGTCGTGAGATTGCTGGGCCACCACGAAACCGATGCCAGAGTCTTCAGCTTTCTTCACCGCCAAATCCATACAAAAGTTTCCCACAAACACACCCAAGGCGGAATTGCCATTTACATGGGCGGTGGACACCGTTTCGCTGATTATTGAAGGCTCGGCGCCCACCTTGGCATGTCCACTCTGCAGATCACTAAGATAGTAATCCAGGCGATTCAGCCCGCTTCCGTAGTTCCCTCGATAGTCCGCTACAACCAGGAACTCGCTGATGCCGCGCACTTTGGAGGGGGAAACTCCAACCCGCAGCAGGCAGTCCTGGATGAAGCGGCGGGCCTCGTCCACCAGAACCAAGGACGTGTCGCCCCGCTGCTGCACAGAGGCGGCAGGCATGTGGTAGCCACGAAGGCAGCTTCCCAGCCACAGAGCTGGCCGGAGGAGCGCCAACATTGTGTAGAGCTGATTTTCATCCAATAGAAAGGTGTAGCTGGGGTTGCTATGAGTATATATATTTAGGAAGCTTTAGCGGAAATGGGGAACAGATTTAAAAATTACTTTCACAAAATCATGCTATCCACAGAAATAAAAATATTTTTTTAAAATAAACTAGAAGTTTAAAGTATTTCAGTTTAAATCTTGAAATTACATTTTGTAAAATTATAATGTTTTTTTTTAATGAAAAGAGTACGAATTTCACTTTAGATAGAACTTTTAGATACTTAAGGTAAAGGCTTTGAAGTAATCATTTAGAATAAAATGTGGGATATAATGGATATCTTGTGCTTAGCACTTAGTTCAAAGCAGTAGAGGTCAAAACTGCCACGCCTCTTTCGTAGAAGCTATGCGAATCCTGCCCAGCTGCAACGGCCAAGTCAACAGTGAAGAGTAGCTCCGTACGGGTGGAGTTCAAGTAAACCGGCAATGTCAACTTGCTGATGCGTGGCTCCGAGGAAATCCTATTGAAAAGTGAAGCATTAGTTATGAATGATACAGTTAACCGTAAAAGTGGACTTACTTTATCCACTTGAGAATGGTGACAGGTAGATCCATCATGATAGTGGAAGCAAGCAGCAGTTCATTGTTCTTGCACTGGGCGCCCTGTAATTTGAGTCCAGTGACCCCGAAGCAACAATCCTTTTGATCGTTCTTTAGCCCAGCATCCGTAATTGTCACATCCAGGGCGAGCTCCTCTAGCGACCAACTGTTCGCCTGGGCCACACACTGCCTGGTGGCCGTGATGTAGGCCTCCGGATTGAGCAAACCACCGAGCCAGACGGGGAAGCCCTGCAGCTCCTTGGCGCCAGCCTGCGAAACAAGTTGCGACACCTTCTGCAGCTGCTGGACACGGTTGCTGAAGTCCGTGATCCATTGGATCACAGTGCATCCTGCAGGAACAGTATACCGCTTCCAACCCTTCGGAATTATACCGCGCACCAGCTCCGACAACATGGAACGATGGTGGTTGGTTTGTTTCTTCTCGCCCTGACAAATTAGAACCACATCCTGCAGGTCCAGGATCACGGTTTGCAACAGACGGGAACCACTCGTCACCTCGCGCTCGAAGTATCGGTACAACGGATCCTTGATGTTCTCCACAGTACGCTTGAGCACTTGCAGATTCTTCGGGAGCAGTTCCAACCAGGCAGTTGCTGAGTTGTGAAGTGTCTTCATCCACGATGGACGTCCATCCTCGCCGCGACCCACTGCAGATTGCTCCGACTGATCCTCCACGCTGTAAGCCAACTCATCGTCGTCCTCCAGCTGCTGCATTTTGAGCAGCTTACTGACCAAATCAGTACCACGGGTGGTAAGCAACACCTTCTCCGCATTGTTGGGCAATCCAAGCCACGAAGGAGTCTGGCGGTCAGTCAAGTTTTCAATCCACTTCAAGAAATGATCGCGACGGGTGCCATCAGGCATGGTGATGTGACGGAGTCCTCCGGAGGCGCCATCAACGTTAGCAACCAGGGCAAAGTCCGCCTCGAAGCTGCGTGCGGTAAAGAGCTTCTTCAAGAAGGAAGTCAAGAGGCGCTGATCGAAATCGTTATCGATCTTTCCTCCGTAAATGGACTGCGAGAGCAGAGTGACCAGGGCGTCCCATGGAACCTTCTCTGGTGGCAGATTGGTGCGGCCCATGGCCGTGGTGTCGATCCAGGTGTCCAACGTGTCGCAAGCCACGCGCAGATCCGATTCGTTGAACTCGTACTTCTTGGCCCAGCCAAGAGGCACATACCGGAGTCGCTCCTGGACGATGGCGTGGAACCAGGCCAGCAGGAAGTAAAGCCGAGCTCGCTCACTTGGAGTCTTCATCATGCGTGCCGCTGGCACCGTAGAGAAGGTGCGCAGCAGATTAGCTCTGATGCCTGGTGGTGGCTCGAACACGAAGATGCGGCCAGCACGCAGTAGGTTAACCGGCACCTTTGGATTAATCTCCATCGTGAGGAACAGCCGGAAGCCGGAATGAGGCTGCAGGGAGTGCATCTTCTTCTCCAGCTGCACAAGCCATTGGGGAGCTAAGTGGACGTTCTTCAAGAGCACCCAGCGACCAGTCTTGCAGGCCATGTTAATAGCCCGCTCAGCTTGGTTGAATCCTTCGGCTGAACCGATAGCAATGCTGGAAATTTGCTTATTTTGCTCCGCTGCCAGGTCATCCACTCGCCCGGAGGCATCGAAACCGGGCACCGAGCAAAGCAGCGCTGGAGTGTTGCAGTTCAACTGCTTGTCCACCACAGAGGTGAAGTCCAGTTCCTGCTCGGCGTTGGGCATAAAGTCTTCTCCGAGCACAGTGTTGACCACATTGTGAGCGGCGGCGATGACGCGATCCGGTCGGAAAGCCTGAATAAGCAGCAGCTGGTGGACGGAGCTGGCAATGGGACTGAGAGCCTTGGATTCGTCCCACAGCTGGGGTACAACCTGTTCAGGCGAGCTCTGCTGCAACCAGGCACCAAGTTCGGGAATGGATCGTACCTTCTCGAGAAGCTTTCGGAAGATGGGAAGACGAAGGGCCAGCCGGTTGACACTCTCAATTTGCTCGGCAGAAAGTCCTTCTACGGGCGTGGGATTTGCTAGCAGACCCTCGCGGCTTCGCAGGAAGAAGTTGAACTCGGCATCCAAATTAGACTCCGAGGTGCCCTTAAGGTGTATCTTGCACATGAGCAGGGCAAAGGTCAAGCGATCGTTGTGGATCATTCCTCGAGCTACTCGCTCATAGCACACCTGGAAGAGGTCCCTGGTGACTATGCCCAGACGCTCCGAGTGATCGGTTCTTCCTTCCAGCTTGGGGTTATTATACAGCACCGTGGAGAAGATATCGAGGAACATCTTCAGCGAGTACTGGTAGAGGAAGTGCACCTGGTTCAGACTGTCCATGGTGAAGTAGATGTTGCTGCACGCCACAGAAAGTGGAAGATACTGCTGGGACACAGTCTCGATTTCGGCTATAACCTTGTCTGTCTCGTCCACCTTCTGATTAATGTCGTAGGCCTCCTTCTTAAGCGTCTCCAGTGTTGTAATAACCGAATCATCGTCAAGGATCTTGCCCTTTGCGTCGTTGAGCGCCTGCAACAGACTCTTTTCCAACTGGCGCAAGCGCAGACGGAATTCACCCTGTAGCTTCAACAAATCTGAGCGCTTCTCGTCAATATCCGGACGTTCAGCCTTCAGCACCTGGTTGAGGCACTGCGACTGCAGAGAGCTACGAGTGACCGTAAAGTTGACGAATGTTACCCTAGAGCAAATATCGGGCGGGAATTCGACAGTGGGATCGCGAGTGGACAGGAAGATGACGAAGGACGGCGACAAATCGATGTCCTGGTCACCGAGGGTAATCAACACACGACCACCAGTACGACGCAGCTCACGGTTCAAGACCGGGTTAAGAATAGGATCATAGTTCTCCACATCCTGGACCAGCAATGGATTACCGAAACGCAGTGCGGACTCCAAATTCTTGCGGAACGAATCATCCAAGAACGAGGTTTTTGTGATCTTCTTACCTGCATATTCATTGAGCAGGAAAGTGGTAGCCTGACCCGAAGGATCAATGATCAAAGGATAGCGGTTGAAGCGCTTCAACATAATAGCATTCTCCGTGCACAGGTCATCCGTGGGCAGCGCATTTGCTTGCCAGCGGAGTCGCTCATCGGGATTGGAAAGATATTCAGTGCGGGCGATATCCGCGCGGTACTGAATGCTGGCAGCCTGCAGATGCTGTGACCAGGTGGTGAATAAGTTCAACCGGTAATGCTGATCGAAGTAACCACCATAGGCGATAAAGGCAGCGGAGAGCAACACATCGCCAATAATGGTGGACATTTGCGACTTGAAAGTCTCGCTAGTGGACTCCCAGCGCTCGCGTTCGATGTTCAAACTCTTCAGCAGTGCAATGGAGCGATCCACCTTGGCTTGGACATTCTCCAGATCCGTTTTGATGGCCTGAGCCTGGGAAATAAGCTGGGCATACTCCTCCTTGTAGGCAGCAATACTGCGCTCCAGTTGCTCAACCAGGTCCTTGGTTTCCTTGGCACTGGCCAGATTCACATCGGCCTGCTCCTCCAGGGAACGCAGCTCTTCGCGAAGAGGCTCCACACGCTTCAACATATCAGCGTACTCGATCTGGATTTGGGCAACGTAGCAGTTTAGAAACTATTCAGGATCATTATGAAATAAATCTTACCTGAGCAATGGCCCATTTGACCATAGGACCACAAGCCATACTGGCGCGATTAACCTTCTCGAAGTTATAGTCCGGATTGCTCAGATACTTGGACTTCATCTTCTCGCGAACATCATCGCTGTTTTAATACAATCATTATATTAGTAATCAATAAAACCTGTAGTTTAGTATATTATTTGAATGAATTAAGCAAGCAAAGCAGTCGGATTACTATGAAACAGCGATAAATTTGACCAAAACCATTGAATTCAACATAAGTTAGAGCCAATTACCAAAGTTAGAGTTAAGTTCAGGTATGTTATTAGAAAGTTTATATATTTACAAACCATAAGGCAGCTCGCTTGAACAATTCAAACTAGAACTACGAAAAGGAGTAACGAAATCAACTCAAATAAAAACCAATTCTACACTCGAAACTATAGCATAACATCAAAAACATTAACAAAAACAGGAATTAAAGTCGAGAACAAATGGGTGTTGGTAATAATTTGAATCATGCTTACGTTATGTTCTCTGTACCGAAGTTAGATACAATTGAATTTATGAAATTTTCGCGCATGATCACGGCGCGGATCGATTTCCAATCGGTCGCATTTTCGCCCAGCAGCAGACAGATCGATTCAAGAGCCAATTTGACCACCGATGGCGGATTAGCCATGGTTCGCACCTCAACGAGCTGTTGCTTGCGGATCGACTTGACCGCTGCACATCGTCGATTAGTTGATTGATTGATCGGTTGTTGGGTTAACATGAGAGATCAGAATTAATATACGGTTTAAGCACAACGGTTTGCACTTATCTATTGTTATAAGATTAGGCTAGATTACCATCTAAAGTTAATGACTAAAGACCGACATCATCATCCCTTACACCTGGATTTAGAACAGGGTTGCGACTCATCAAAGAGATTTAATGTAATAATTCAATAAGATTCCTAGTACAGCATCATGCTAATTGGGTACATTTATCTCTGTAAGAATACAAAGCATTCGGCGAACCGAATGTAACTAATCCTAAGCTAAAGTCCACTTTAGTACAACACACATCATATTATATCGTAGTTTATCCAAGTATATAGGATATCATAAGGTAGTTAGGGGTTATGGTAAGTTGGCCAGTGCACTGCGTATGCTTTGGTGTTTGCTTGTATGCTTGTATATGTATAGAGAGTATATTGTAGTTATGGGTGGTTCGAATGGAGATTATATTCAAATGATAAGGATCGACAGACCCATCGACTGCGTTTTAGACACTAGACAACGCATTGCGCGTTTGCTGGTTAGGATTCGATGGGTGAAGTGCTGTATGATATCGTGATGACAGAGAAAAAGAGTTGCGTACGTGATCTTGTCAGTCTCCAAGTTAACGATCGAGGAGATGAAGCTGTCTTTAACGAGGATGCCCCTAATGGCCTTCCAGTCGGTGGCACTCTCGTTGAGCAGCTCGCAGACCGACTCCAGGGCCAGCTTGACCACGGCCGGTGGATTGGCCATCGACCGCACCTCGGCCAGGTGTTTCTTTTTAATCGAGCTAACGGCTGTCGGAGGTGGAATGTGTATATTGCGATCGTGAGTAGAGAGAGGATTGTTCGGTGGGGTTCAAAATTAAACACAAAGAAATCAAAATAGATTACATTGATATAAAAGTTTTGATAGCCCAGACCCCCCCACTAATTTTCTTCGCTTTTGGAACTATTTTCATAGTTAGGTAAAAAGAGATATAACTTATTCTTAAATAAACTAACTTAGGTGCCCACCCCGCAAGCGATTTTCGCCCGATGGACTTACCTGCTTGCGCATCAATGACAGCCGGTTCCACCTGGGCCAAATCGGCCATTACGTATTTGCGTTTCTCTTCGATCTTGACGGTTTGGTCAGCCAAGCGTATCTGAATTTCCTGCGACTGAATCTTCTTCTTCTCGGCCTCCTGCTGATCCTGGAACATCTGCTTCAGCTTGGCGTTGGCAGCCTCGTTCTTGGCCTGCAACTCTTGCTTCTTCACAGCCAGCGACTTTTGCATCTCCTCGACCTGCTCCACAGTTTCGGCGATCTTGTTGAGACCCACATTCAGATGTAGCTGCTGTTCTTCAAGATCGCTGCGCTTCTCATTGTACAGCTTGACAAAGTGGTGAATAAAGTCCAGATAGTGACGTGGAGTCACCGCCATGGTGCGCCCACCGCGCTTGGCCAGACGAGCGTTGGCCTGGTGGAGTGTCTGGTGAACATACACGCACGAGTTGATGACCGCATCGCGATGAGTGGGATTGGCTGGCACCAGTGGACAAACGGACGGGAAGAAGTCCGGCGCATGCCAGTTGGGTTTCTCCAAGTCCACACGAGTGGTGAACTCCTTGCCCACCTGGAACAGAGCCGAGTCCGACCAGTCGCCAAACCAATTTAACACACAACGATTGAACAGAGCTGGCGAAGTGGCAGCACGATCCTTGAGTCCATCGGTGGAAGGATTCATGGTGAAGACCACGTGCAGATTGCGCATCACCTGCTGGGTGAACCACTTGTACAGTTCGTCACTGGAGTCCAACATAAGACCCTCGCGCTGGGCACCCTCCTTGCACTGAGTCATCAGAGTGGTGTACTCGTCACCCTCGAACAATCCAGGCACCTCTCCGTTGGCCAACAGTGTGTTCATACGCTCCAGGAAACCAGAGTCCAAAACGTTCGACTCATCCAAAATGAAAGCAATCTTTTCATCTTTGCAGCCAGAGCGGCGCAGCACGCAACGCAAATCCTCATCAAAGTCCTCGCTGGTGTACTTGTTGTGCACCTTGATCTGGAATATGGACAAGCCATTCATCCAGGCTACAAAGCGCGAAAGCGTAGTCTTTCCGGCTCCCGAAACTCCAATCAGCAGCAAGTGACCTTGTGGCTGGCGGAAGATACGATCAATACGCAGCACGTGGTCGAGAACTTCGTCGAACAGTACGAGTGGCACATCGAGCTCTTCCTCGTAGAACACCTTAAGTCGGGCATGAACATATTCACGCAGCTCCTCGCGGTTCACCGGCATGTAATCCTTGCTTAGCCAGTTGCTGTAAAGGATAGGACGCTGCAATGCCTCTTCTTGGTTGATTCCAGGGAAGTGCTTCTGGCCCACCAAATCGATATTCTCATTTGTCCATCGGCGCTCCGAATCGTCCACCAGTCGATCCTGGAACAGGCGCAGAGCTTCATGGGCCCAGAGACGCACCAAACCTTCAACAGGAAGGGAATCCAATGGGCGGATAGCCTCGCAGATACCACGCACCCAACGGGTCATCTCACGTGGCGAATAGACATAATGCGGCTGCATGTCCTGCGTAAAGCGATCCTGTGATGCCAGATAGAACTCCACCATGGCGTTGGTCAAAGGCTCTGCATAACCACGAAGAGCGGGCATCAATCTTAGCATGGCACGCGAGAATGTGCCGTAGATCTGCTTCAGAGATGTCTCTCCAGGATAATCCACGTAGATGATGGGCACATGTCTCAAGAACCGATGCGAGAGCGGCTTACGGCCTGGATCAGTGGGTGGATTACAAGCACCCACAAACTGAATGCGTTCCAGAGAAACCCAAGCCTGATCGCTGGCCCTATAGAAGCCCTTGTGCTCCACCAGTTGACGCAAGAACGAGATTACGCGCTGCGTGCCATAGCTGTCCATGTCTGGCAAATTGATTTCATCACAGAACAGCACCAGCCACTTTCCAATCTGCACTGGGGAAAGCACGACTCCGTTTGGTGTCTTGCGGTACTCGCAGTAGTGATCAAACGTCTTAAGCAGCAGCTCCGGCGTGGTAGCCGATGAGAAATTCAGGCCTACCACTTCCATATCGGGGAGAGCACGGAGGGCCGAGAACAGGGTCATAGTCTTACCAGAGCCAGGTGGGCCGCAGAGCACTGAAGAAAAGGAAATTATTCATAAGTACTGGCACCACTATTGTCTACATTTAACTTACCCAATGGTTTATGCTCAGCCAACCAAGTATACAGCAGCGACTCGTGACGAACGGTGTCCAATGTGGGCACAACAATGTCCGGAGACGCCACCTTGTGCGTTTCCACCTCGATGACTGGTACCTTGTTGCTCCACGGAACCCAGTCACCACTCATGTTGACCTCGTAGTCGATAATTGGAGCACCGGCTGCTCCCGGCAGTGGAACGGTAGTCACACTGCGCACGAAGTCTCCCAAATCAATGCGCACCTTCAACTTTGCATCTCCGGCAAATGACCAAAGAACAGAGTATACCAACGCCTTGGGAATGTAGTGCTCCAACTGATCAGCGGAACAGGGGAAATCTGGATGCTGAGCATTGAATGTAAGAACATTTCGAGCAGCCTGGTTGAGCATGGAGAAGAGGGAGCTTAGGGCCCGCAAACGAGTGAAGTCCATGATGTGCTCCTGGTCCATAGCGTACTCCAATGTGCGGACCACAATTCCATCAGCTGAGAAGAATGGTAGCAGAAGCAAAGCAATATCCCGCTGCACCTGGAGGGATGGTGACACCTCCTCCTCCTTGTCCTTTGCCGGCTTAATGACGCCCACGAAGTCTTCGTCTCCATCCTCCAAAGGAATGCTACGCAAACGGGACAGATAGTTCTCAAATATCATCTCTGTCGAGAGCACATCCTCTGAGAACCAGACCATGCCGCAACGGGAAACTGTAGCCAAAGTGGCGAACTTCAAGTCCTGCACCTCGAACATCACCCGCACGTTAGGAGGCAGAGAAAGACGCTCTCCATTAGGCAGAGTCAAGAGTTTGTTATCATCCAGCACAGAGTTCAAGTTCTCTACCCACTCGGGATCCACATCACCGTCGAAGATGATCCATTGCCGCTTGTTGATCTCACCGCGCACATTGTCGATTATCTTGCGCAGAATGTGGGTGAACAAACCATCGGTCCATTCGCGGGTATTCGGGTCCAGGACACCATAAAGGGCTTCCTTAGAAATGGCCTTGGGATCGATTACATGAGCCACGCCCTCAACGCCTTCGAAGCGTTCCAAAGCCTTCAGAAGAGTCTTCCAAGCGGTGGACTTGCCGGATCCGGATGGACCGACCATCATAAGACCATGGTTTAGGTTGGAGATCTGGTACAGTTGCAGCACCTGGGAAAGGAACGGGATTGTCAGCACGAATATGGAACACTCCCTTCGAATTAGTTACTTTGTCCACCCATGTGGAGCCGAGTCCCTGACGGTTAGTAAGCATGTTTAAAGCGAATGGTTATGAAGTGGATTATAATAAAATCCTTACCCAATTGGGTGCATCGATTACGGATGAAAGGAAACCATAAAGGTAAAAAGTAATCAATTTAGTGAATACTGAATTTAAGTTAGTTGACTAGATTTTAACTGTGAAAGTGATGTTTGCTAAGCAAGTTAATGATTACTTTCAACCCCTTGGGTTCCATATCATATAAATCGATCCAATCATAAATCGCGAACCGCTCTTACCTTCTCCATCCAGGCAGCACCCTGCTCGTCACCCTCTCCGCAGACCAGGTAGTCCTCCTGGCACACCTTCCGGATCTCTTCCTTCAGACCCTTCATCTCTGCCCGAGTGTATCCCACATTGGGGAAAACATCGCTCAGAAGCGAGAAGAGCAGTGGGATGTCCTCGGCTACCAGCTTGGGCACCATGGTTTCGCACACCGACTGGATTAAGATCTCCTGCTCTGGCAGGTTCTCCGCTACTGAAGCCTCGTCGATGTTTTCGTCGCCGCGTTGTTTCATCTGTTCCTTGATCTTCATGATGCGATCTCGCTTTACGTTTCCAGCGGAGATCAACACGGATTTCAAAGCACGCAGACCAAAGTCGTAGTGGCTCTGGTTGGACAGTTGCTCGTCACATAGCTTGAAGAAGGGCACGATTTTGCAGGCCAGTTTCTCGGCGGAGCGGAATCCTTGCGAGAACAACATCACCTCAGCAATAAGCTGGCGATCTGGAGTGGTCATGGCCAGTGACCTGAAGAGTTTCTTCAAGTTATCTGGCAAATTGGAACGGCCGGCATAGCCAGGATTCATGGTTATAAAGATAGCCATGTCTGGTGAGACGCGTACTTGCTTGCCCACCAACTCCACAGTGATGCTTTCCTTGTTGCTGTCCATCTCGTACTTCAGCGCCTCCTGAATGGTTTGGATTTGCTGTGAACAAGCGGAAAGCATACGCTCCTCCAGTCGATTGAACTCGTCAAAGCAGCCCCATGCGCCCACCTGGCACAGACCGACAAAGATTCGGCCCATTGCCTGGAAATCGAAGGTCTCATCGCAATTGAATACGAGAACGAAGCGTCCCAGTTGGTTACCCAATGCCTTGACGGATTCTGTTTTTCCAGTACCGGCAGGTCCAAACGGTGAGCCTCCAAGGCGTGATTCCAGAGCCTGTGTCATGGTCAAATAGCAGCGGTCCGTCAGAGGAGTCTGCACCAGTCGATCTTGAACACCCAGATACTCAAAGCCATAGAAGAATCTTGCGTTAGCCATGTGAATGGTCAGTTGCT
The DNA here is from genome assembly GCF_016746395.2 of Drosophila simulans. Lineage (NCBI taxonomy): Eukaryota > Metazoa > Arthropoda > Insecta > Diptera > Drosophilidae > Drosophila > Drosophila simulans. Next base: position 4,753,954 of record NC_052522.2, read on the forward strand.
TCAGCACCTCCGTTTGGCGCGGATCAAAGTAGAATCGCATCTCGCACAGCCATTGGAAGGACTTGGGCGAGGTAACTCCGTTGTTAAGGAGTCGTCGAGTGACCGTTCGCTTGTGCACAAACTCGTTAATAAGGTGCTCGAGCTTACGGCGACGGAGAGGCGGCTGCTCCTGCAAGACCGAATCAGCCAAGACGTTGAGAGTGCTCTCTACGTTACCCAAAACGCGTTGCATCGGCTTAGATTGGTTGTTCTCAGAAGCCTGCTGGAGGGCGGACTCCACATCCTCGGACCAGAGGATTTGTGCAGCCAGCACTACAATCTGGGCCTGGTACTTGTCACACCACTCCATGTAGGCCTGTGGGTCGATCTTTCCATCGCGGAACTGCTTGATATCCTGTACAGCCTGTGCCAAAAGCGAAGCCAGAGTAAATCGCATTTGCTTCTCCACCAGCGACAGCCACTCGTTGATCTTGGGATGCTCCACGGTGGATACTGGGTTAATGAAGTGCACCTCCTCTCCTTCGCGCGATGAAATACCCAGAATAACGTTGTTTTCCTCGTTCAACAGAATGGCAGCTACACCAGCAAACATTTTCTTGAAATGCTTCTGCAGACGTGCAATGTTCTTGCTGTTGCCAATTATCTCCAAAAGATCTTCATCTCCCACGAAGTAGAAGCGAGGGAATGAGGTTCGCTCGCGCTCCAGATACTCGCCCAGAGCCTTCTGGATCTTTCCAAGCAAATCGGCCAGGCGCTCCAAAGATCGCTGCACTGCAGGGATGTTCAGCACATCCATAACCTTGGGCGATTTGGTCACCTTCTTCATCAACCCAAGAAATTCGGAGCTGATGCTCTGGAAACGCGAAGTCTCCACCGGAAGCAGCGTCTTAATATCAGCGCTGCCAGAGAAGATTCCCTCCAAGTAGACCCAACGTCTTTGCACATCAATCCATACATCAAACAGGGCGTTAATTCTGTTGAGTTTCTCCTCCCAGGTCAAAGCCTCTTCCTCAAAGACCTTGTAATAGGGAGACAGCTTCATGGCGGCCACAGAGTTAATGTGCTCCTTCACCTTGTTGAACAGATCGTCCCAACCGCGGATGATGCGGCACTTGTTTTGGTAGTTGATCAAGTCCAGCTCGTAGTTCTGCCAGGACTCACGCACTTGCTTCAGGAACTCCTCCAAGGCCATCTCGCCCTGGGCCACTAGGATAATATCCTTGACGATACCCTCGTTTTTCTGTAGATTCACATCCCACACCTGGCCGAGGGACAAATCGGATAATACCCAATTAACGCGCAGCTGCTTGGTCAACTGCTTCCAATGGCGCTCCTTTAGAGCATCCGACTTCAGCTCCACAATCAGCATGTTCACCTTGATGTAGCTCTGGATCAACTTCTTCACGTACTCATACGATTCATACATACGAAGACGAGCTGGCAGCTCCTTGAGTTGAGCCATCATGGCCTCCAGTTGCTGACGCAACTTACGCGGCTGCACTGAAAGCCAGGGCTTCTCGCGTGTCTCGTCAATCTGTGTCCATACCTTGGACAACTCGCTCCAGACGCCGCGCAGATCTTGTAGCTCCTCGAGAGCCACGTTCATACGCTCAGCACTGTTGTTCGGAACGGCTGATTCTTGCAGCTCCAGTGCCTCCTTGGCCTTGACCACGTTGTCCCGCTCCTCCTTCAAACGCGAGTATTTGCTCTCAAAGATCTGCAGCTGTTGCAGGGCATCGTCTGGTCGGATCTTGCCGCCTGTTGGCTTGGTCTTCTCCCAATCGTTAAGGAAGTCGACCGTGCGTGTCTCCACAGCCTTATCCTCGGCCACAATCTTGGCCTGCAAGCTGGCAACCTGTGTCTGGATGGCCGTGTCCTTGCGCTTGATAATCTCGTTAAAGGCAGACCACTCGCCTTCAATGTTGTCCACATGCAGCCAAGTGTTGGGGAACTGGAAACGCTGGCGCTCTAGAATGCGCTGAGCCTCCCTGAACACCTCCACCTGCTTGTCCCAAGCAATCATGTCCTTCTTTAGCGATTGGACGTAGGTGATGAAGCTCACGGCATCCGATGTACTGGCGGCCTCTATGCTCTGCATCTCCAGATCGGTACGCGACTTGGACACCTTGCTGTGGAAGCTTGTCATCTCGGTTCCCAGCAGCGTTCCAAACTTGCCCAGTGCCTCCTTATGCCAGGAATCGTATTTCAAAGTGACCTTAGCCTGCACCTTGGCGTAATCAATGATAATGGGACCATAGGCTCTGCGAGTATCAGAGGTATCAAAGGTGGTGCGCGATTGCTTGATGTCATTCAAGCACTTGATCCACAAGTTCACATCCTCACCCAAGCGTCCATACAACATATCAGCCTGGAGATCCCACAAGCTCTGATAGCGCAGCCACTCATCCACGTAGTTGCGCACCTCGCTCACCTTTTGCTCGATAGCTCCATAGGCATTCTCCAAAATCTTTCCCTCGGGCAGCTTGGTCAACAGGTTGCGGTATGTCTGAGAAACATGCTTTTCCAATCCCACCTGGTAGCGGGTGCTTTGCAGACGCACTTGGGAGGTGACGATCGCCTGCCAGGCAAAGAATTGCTGCATGATTTGGAAACGGGCTTCCTCAATGGATGGATATAGATACATCTGCTGGTTGGTGATACGAATCTCATGCACAGCATTCTGAATCTGCGGGTCTCCTCCCAGCTTGTGAGTGGGCTGGGCCGGCGCATCAGTATCCATAGAGGTGTCAACCTCCTTCTTATTGCCAGTCAGAGCCTCCGTCCAGGCCTGAATACCCGCCTGCAGACGGTGGGCCAGCTTCTTCTCCACCTCTTCATCGAGTCGAGTAACCCAGACATTCAAGTTGGAGTACTGACGCAGCGAGAGATCGTCAACGGCATGCTGAATCTTCGAGAGGATCTCAACGAAGGTGGCGGCACTGTAGGGACAGGTCTCCAGCGAGCGCACATCCACATCAAGTTGCTCTTCAACAACCAGCAAATCGTCGACCTGTTACAATTACATAGGTAATCTATCAGTAATCTGTACATGTTTCCCGTAAGTTTATATAGGCTCACCTTCTCCTGGAACTGGGTCACACACTCCGACAGGCGGATGACGTACGGATCGAGCTTGTATGACTCCCAGATGAGGCCGATGCCCTCGGAGACCAGGTTGAGTACATCTTTGCGCAGCCCAGCCACAAGTGGAACAATGCTAGCACGATCTTCGATCTATATTAAATGCAACCATGAATTAGTTTATGTTTACAAAACTACAAAAGCCAGATACTTTTTTTGCATGCGGGAGTTGAACAAACTAAACTAAAAACTTAAATAGTGGTTGCAGATACGGATTACAGAATAGATAAACTTTGAGGGGACAAACGACACTACCTTGAATACAGAATTTTGTGCTAGACTCCTATTATTAAGCTGCATGAAAGAAAGGTTGTTGGTTGTTCGGTTGGTTTAGTTCAAGAGCGGATCTTGTGTCTAAGACTAAGGTGATCACTTATGGGCGTGTAAAGTGTTTAAAGTGTGGTAGATAGCAAAATTCAAGCTGCACGCCAGGAACAAAGCAATGCAAATGGACAGAGCAAGTGCTCCAGCATGGTAACATCTTTTGAGGTGTGAAGTGACAAGTGTGATTTTGTAAAGTGTAAGAGCTGGACAAAGGTGTACCAAGAAATGTAAGGCTGCTATTGGATAAATTATCAGGGATTACAATCTAGCTGTTTAAAAAGGCTACCCAAGTAATCCCTTATAACTCGTCTCCTTACAGCCTTTAATAACCGAATCTTACCTTTTCCAATGTACGCTCATAGGTGCGGACACTCTCAATCAATGATATAGCATAAGGATAAATCTGGTTGGCCTGATGTGCCTTGTTCACAATGGTCAGCGGAACTCTATAAAAGATTTAGTTTAAAACAAATTTAATACAAAACAACATAACTCATACCTGAAGCCCAGATTCTTGATGTTGCGCACTTCCTTGGCCAAGGTGATGATCTCCGGTAAAAAGTTGACACGCAAACGCAGAACATTGCCACGTCCAATGCGAGAACGCGTTGACTCGATGGTAAAGATACGGCCAGTGCTGCCAAAGTTGCGCTCCTGCACCTTGCGGGCCCACTCATGGAACACATCCGAAATGGAAAGCTTGGCCCTGAAGCTATCACCGTCTGCCTTTAGCTTCTGGCCCTCGATATGGGTCTCCCAGCCCTTGCCCAACACATCCTCGACGCGCTTCAAGTACATCGTCAGCTGGTTGTCGATCTGACGGGCCCAAATGATGGAGCCAGCCACCGGCGGCAGATCTCGCACCGAAGACAAACGGCAGCTCTTGCTCTGTGGATACTGCACCTTGAACTTCTCATGCAAGGCCTCGATGTCATCCTTGACGCGCTGAATCAGCTGCGTCTGGTACTCCCGGATAGCGCCACGAATGTGCGGACGCACGAAGAGCGCATTGAAGCGCGAGAAAATGCGGAACATCTCGTTGGCGTTCTTGGCTGTTCCCAGCTGGTCACGTAGATGAGCAGTGATGCGGGTCTCCACGCGATCTGTAGGTATAATGGTTTCATTAGTATAAAAATAATAAGCCCACTATAAATTCCGAAAATTACCAATCTTTTCCTCGTAGCGCTTGACGGCGGCCTCCCAAGCCTCGGATCCCTCCTTGGTGATATCTAGACAGTCCACCTCCTTGACGTTCTCGTAGGCTAGGTTGACCTCCTCGATAGCGTTAGCATCGGCAGCGTCAAGGCTGTAGGGCTGTTTGGTTTCTACGGCGTTGCCGTCATCGCCAACAGCCGGCTTGGTGGGCCGCAGCACACGCAGGATGACGGTGCGCAGTTGTTCGTGCTGGCGTCGGAACTTGCGCATGTGCTCCATGCGAGTTTGCAGCTTCTTATGAGCCGGAGAAACACGCCACACCATTTTAAGATGCTCGTCACGCTTCTTCTTCACAATGTCACGGAGCAATCCTTGCAGCTTGTCGTACTCATCATCCCAGCAGCTGAAAATCTCGAAGCACTGGTTCATGACGCGCTCGAATTCATCAAAAGGAATGTGCATTAGGCGCCGGGTGCCCAGCACCTTAAGCAGTTGCTGCGACAGATCCCGCGATATGGCCTCGATAAGCTTGAGGCACCGCTGGATTGGGTACTTGGTGTTGCGCACCTTGCGTAGATGAGCGAAGATCTGCTGCACAGCAGGTCGGATCTTCTCCAGCTCGGTAGCGGAAAGTAAGTCATTAATAGGGAAATCCTTCATCAGAGGATTGTAGTCGGCTACTGTTGCTAGAGCCTGTTTTAAGCCGGTATCTGTATCAAAAGACACGGTGGCATGGAAACGTTTTCCATGCTTCAAAATATCCAGAGTTAAAGCCACCTCTGGCGACTCGCGCTTTTCCTGAATGCGATACAAGGCCCGCTCCAGATTGAGCCAGAAGGAAATTTCCTGAAAAAATATTTTAATGTTGGATATTTCTTCTTGTATGTCAATAGCTTATTTTTTTCTCACCTGCAGTGCAGTTCCCGAACCCGGATCGCGGTTCAGCTTGGTCACCTTCTTGATCTCAGCGATCCAGCGGTTAACACCGTTCTGCAGCAGATTCAGGAAAGAAGAATCCTCCACCTTGTCGCCAAAGTCGGCCACCTTGGCCTTGCGGTTCTCCTCCGCGCACTTCCGGATCACATTGTTGACGGTCTGGTGAGCCGTCAGCGTGATCTCCGGTATGTCGATGTTTTGCTGCAGATGCAGCAGTCCCATCTCCAGCTCGGCCAGCTTCTTCTCCACGGAGGGGGCCATCTTGTCGCCATCGCGATCAGCACGACCCGACTCCTTGACGTACGACTTGAAGTAGGGCGCCAGGGACTTGCTGATGAAAGCGTGCAGCGTCTCGTAGGGAGATCCGTCCGAGAAATTGATCAGCCGCAACTGCGAATGGATCGACTTGTCCGCCTCCACGACCAGGCCGCGCTTGATGCAGGCCAAAGATGCCATCCGACTGTTGGTGAAGTGAACATCGTTGCTGATTTGGTAGGTCACCTGCTCCTTCTCCTCCTCGCCCTCCGCCGGCTGCTCAGAATCGTCCTCTAAAAATGAAAAAGTTGGTTAACAATCGAATTTCATTATGGGATGCACGCGGACTCTGAAGCCCACCTACAATTGTATTCAACAATTTTTTAATAGTTTGGGGCTAAATCCGTTGCCTTTTTTTTCCATTATTGAACTTTCAAAGGACAACTTATTCCCGCCTCTAATCAAATTAAGTTTACCATTTCTGGCTCCACATTTACCCCTCACCCACATTCATTGGCATTCTACTGCCCACCTGGCATTGGACTCAATGGCACGGCATTGGCATGATTTCATTATCAAGGTGTCGACCTCCGGAAATTCAGCGTCCAAGGAAAAACCTTCGAAATTCGTGCGCTCAAGGCTGGACCTTGGCGATGTCATTGCTCCCGCGCAGTTGGCCCCGTTGCCAATGTCAATGTGCCGATGGCATTGCCTTCGGCCAATGTCAATGTCGCTCCCAAAGCCATTGAAGCGGCGGAAGGTGTGCGCAGCCTCCAAGGTCGTTTCCGTAAACAAACTGGTTGCTTGGCAGGTAACAGCTGTTTCCCGGCGAATTGCTTGTAAACAAACAAAGCCGGCAAGCGGCAAAACAGCTGTTAGCACTTATCGGTCTGCCGCGACTATCGCCTAATAGTTATCGAAGTGAATCATACCATCATGGTATGTGCTGACGTCATGCACTGAAACCCGTTCTTATACCCTTTAATGCAGTATACTGATTTTACACTGCAGTTGGTAAAGCTGTTCTACAACCTCTTTGTTTTCTTTTGGTATTCCCTAACATGAATTCTTGCTAGCCTTCTGATTTTACTATTAATTGTGAATGCACCATGAATGCAATAAAAATCCTGATTTTGTAGTTGAATTGAAATTTTGAGAACAGTATGATTTTGTGATGCCTATACATTTTTCAACCACAACTTGCTGGTGATATGGTAGGGTATTTCAGCTTCGACTTCCAAATCAAAACAAATTTTCTTATTGGAATTCAAACAACATCTGCCAAATTGATTTTTAGAAAACTGGTTGTGTATTCAGCTAGCAAACCCACAAATAACTCACTGTAACCATATGGAAGTAATATTTTTAACTAATAATAACTAATAACAAAAAGATTGAATTAAACTCTTGCCCACTTTCTTATCTTCGCCAAAAAGACGCCATTTTGTGCAGGTACCATTTTTTTCACACTAGATTCGCCAACGGGGCAGGAATTCTTATTTTACCTTTAATGCAATTGCGTTGGACATAGAGCGCCTGCACCTGGGGATCCGAGAGGAACTTCCGGATGGTGTCCTGGTTGACGGGATCGTCCAGAGCATTGTTCAACGATGCAGGAACCACATCTTCCTCAGGCAGCAAAATGGTCACCGCCTTCCGAAGATAGTTGGCAAATGCATCGTAATTCGCAATGGACAGGTTCACGATTGGATCCACCGATGTATCGGGGTTCTCCAAGGAGTCGCCCATGTCCCACAAAGGTTTTCGGTATTAAATACTCCTCAAAGTGTGTACAATATGATTTTTCACAATGCCTCGCCCTGTGAAAAATTACGTGAGTTTTTTTTCGCGAAATGTAAACGGCCTTGCCACTAAGATGAAAATCGATAGCAAAAAAGCCAGTGCTACCGTAGTTGCGGCAGATATCAGAATACAGCACTGGGCGAAATGTTACCAGACAGTCAGGAATGCTTCCCGCCAAAATTTCTCAGAGCAAATACCATCCAAGTGAGCGATGTGGCAGCTCGATGCAGAGATACAGCTGTTCGATTGTAGAGTGCAGTGGGTTCTTGCGATCTTGTTATTCAATAATTGTGAAATGTGCAATTTAATCAATTAAACCGGTATAATGCAAGCACTGAGAAGAACGCGACCTTGGGGAGCTGTCTACTGGAATAGCTGGCGGCGCCTTCTAACCCAAAGCTGCACGGGGAATGAGGTGGGTGGATAATATTTCGGAGAAACCCAATAAGACCTTTGTTAAATTCCAGAACCCAGAGCTAAACAGTGATGTCAAGCACCGGATTGAGGCTCATTGGCGGGAGCAGCTCAGTGGAGGGCAGTTCAATCCCAAGGACTCGAAGGATAAGTATTATGTGCTCTCGATGTTTCCGTATCCCTCCGGCAATCTTCACATGGGCCATGTGCGCGTCTATACCATAGCCGATTCGGTGGCTCGTTTCCAGCGAATGTGCGGCAAGAATGTCTTTCAGCCAATGGGCTGGGATTCCTTTGGGCTGCCCGCCGAGAACGCCGCCAATCAGCGTGGGGTGGAGCCCGCGTCCTGGACGGAGCAGAACATTGCCCAGATGAAGGAACAACTCAAGCGACTGGGTTGCTCCTTTGACTGGAACCATGAACTGTCCACCTGCAGTCCAAAGTACTACAAGTGGACGCAGCATTTGTTTCTAATGCTCCATCGCCATGGATTGGCCTACCAGAATGAGGCTCTTGTTAACTGGGATCCCGTAGACAAGACCGTGCTCGCAGATGAGCAGGTGGACGCCAATGGCTGTTCCTGGCGGTCGGGCGCCAAGGTGGAAAAAAAGCTTTTGAGGCAGTGGTTTATCCGAACGAGTGCGTATGCGAAACAATTGCTCGACGGTTTGGAGGATCCCACGCTTCGCGACTGGAGGGATATTATTAACCTGCAGCGACACTGGATTGGAGAGTGCGATGGATACGCTTTCAACCTGCTCACCTCCGCTTCCGGATTTTTAAGAGTGTGGACTACCCATCCGGAGCACTTAAAAGATCCCCATGCCTTTCTCGTGCTCCGCAGCAATCATCACTTGTCAAAGCTGAAGAGTGCGGACAGCCTAAGCGCGGAGAACCCCTTTGCGGGCACCACAATGCCTGTGGTCTTCAGCGACGAAGTGACATTCCCACCAAAGAGCGATGTTTACCTGGCAGCGCCCAGCTTCCGCAGCGAGGACAAGGATTTGTGGGATTCATATGGACTTGCCTTTACTTCAAATGGCACGGATGAGGAAACCCTAAGTCCAGCCAACTGGGAAATGTTAAGGAAAGAGGTGCTCCAGGCAGCCACGCGCCTTAATGTTGGCGGTTATCGTGTATCCTCAAAGCTAAAGGATTGGTTGATATCACGACAGCGCTATTGGGGCACTCCCATTCCTATTGTACACTGTCAAAAGTGCGGAGCAGTGCCAGTGCCGGAGGAGCAGCTGCCAGTATCTTTGCCTCCGAAGGATTCCCCGAAGGAAGCGTTTCTCTGTGATTGCCCAAAATGCGGTGAAAAGGATGCGCGAAGGGAGACGGATACAATGGACACATTTGTGGACAGCTCTTGGTACTATTTGCGGTACTTGGACGCCCAAAATTCCGAAAGCATTTTCGATCCAGCGCTGACCAAGAGGTTTATGCCTGTGGATCTGTACATAGGGGGCAAGGAACACGCCGTGCTCCATCTTTACTACGCCCGCTTTATGAACCAATTCCTGCACAGTTGCGGGCTTTCGCCCACTAGCGAACCCTTTTCCCGGCTGCTAGTCCAGGGCATGGTGATGGGTCGCTCCTTCCGGGTGAAGGGCAGTGGACGTTATGTGCCCGAATCAGAAGTGGAGATTGTGAACGCCAAGAAGAACCAGGCGGTGCTAAAGGAAACCAAAGAGCCCGTGGTCATGACCTGGGAAAAGATGTCTAAGTCGAAGCTGAACGGGGTGGAGCCCAGCGACATGTTTAATGAGTATGGAACGGACACAACAAGACTGATCATACTGGCCGATGTGGCGCCTACATCACATCGAAACTGGTCCAGTGCAAGTGAGTATTAAGTAAAATATGATAGCTCCCATTTGATATATTGTGTATACGACAGCTTTTCCTGGCATCCTTAATTGGCAAAAGCGACTTTGGCTGACCCTGCAGGACTTCCAAGAGGCTCGCGAAGATCAAAATGCCTCGGATGTTGTACCCACCAGTGAAGAGTTCCTCGCTGAGGATGCCAAGCTGTTCGATGCACGAAACTTTTATGTGAAAGGAGCCACCTTTAACTACCGCCATGCACAGCAACTCAGTGTGGCAATTTCCAAAATGCAGGGGCTAACGAATTCTCTCAGGGTAAGGCTTAAAACTGAGTCAATTTTCTAATCTCAGCTTATGCAAAAATATTTTAGCGCACACCTAAGCATGTCCTGCGACATGGAAAGCAGTTTGAACGTGCGCTAGCTGCCCAGATCATCATGCTCGCACCAATGGCTCCGCACTTTGCCTCCGAACTGTGGTCAAAGTTTGTGGCGATACCAGGCAGGCTGAATCCCGCCAGTCAGGAGTTACAGTGGAGCGAAGATGTGCTGGCTCAGCGCTGGCCAGACATCGATCCCGCCTACAATCTGGATCTTAGCATTAAAGTTAATGGATTTGAGAACTGTGTAATCAAAGTGCAGAGAACGCACCTGGATAAGGTAACGCACAGCGATGCTCTTGACATTGCCTTCAACACCGAATCGGTGACATCGTACCTAATCGACAAGAAAATTCGCACCACCAATTTTGTGCTTTACCCGGGCATCGAGGCTATTCTGAATATCTACGTGGATAAGGCGAAGAAGACGCAAAAGCCGGCGACCACCGATGATGCAGAGGCTCAGCCTCAGGCGTAGGATTTATTTTGAATATGGTTTAACCCTGATGGAAAGTCGTGAAAGTGGGTAGTAAAAGTTTGCTTACTACTTTTTATGATATTCTTGCGAGTTGGACCACACTGATCATAGTGCTTAAGCCGAACGGATTACGGAGGAGAGTGGGTTCAACCCGCCCAAATGCATTTCCGGTGTTGGCCAGAAAGGCGCCATCCTAGATTGGTACTTTTTAATCATGTTTAATGTTAAATATTTATAAAAATTGGACTAGTTGTAAGCAGCTGCTTTACAGGATTGGTAAATGCCTAGAATCATAGGAATATAATGGTTGCTCTACCTGTGCGCCTCTATCTAAAAGCCAGATCGACTAATAATTTCATAATTTTTCATTTGTTGGAACGGCCTCTCACTTCAACAGCTCGCACATGAGATTCCGCAGGTAGACATCTAGCTGGGCGTAATCCAGCAGCGTATTCCGGACGATATCAAGAAGCATACTTGGCCAAAGAGTTTCCAGCTTGTGCAGCTTCTCCACGGCGTTGCAAGTGTTCTCCAGCAGAAGGGCAAAGTGCTGACGACCTCGATCTCGGACGCTGGGCGCCATGGCAGTGCTTCCCGCTTCCGTCGCTTGATTCAGGTTCATTGAGGTGGAAGTTCCTGCTCCGCCACCAGCGTTCTTCTTCCACTGGAGTGCCTCTTTTCCCACCACGAGTCGCAGGGACTTGTTGTCCGGACGTAGGAGCCACTCTTTAGGAGACAGTTTGCTGGCCGTGCAGGTTTCATCGAGACGCAGTCTCGCCAAAAGCGGCTGCAACATCACCTCGGGCATGGACCACAGCACCAGGTCAGAGAGTCCAACATACTTGGCATTCGCAGCCTCCACTTCCGCTTCGGTCACCTCCTGTCCATTTAGCTGCTTCAGTCCCCAGTGTGATAGCCTGTAGATGGCGTATGCTCGCCAGGATTCCTTCAGCGTAATGCCATTGCCCTCGGCATCGATCATCAAGCTACTAAGTCCCTGGAGCTCCGCCAATCCATTAAGTTGACCCAAACAGGAGATGTTTGTTTCCCGGAAAACGTAGTGCTCGGCGTGGGGGAATCGCAGCTTAATCCTGCCCAGAACACATACGATGCTGTTGAAGTTAATGTAACTGAAGTTCAGCGTGTGCACGTCATTGGCCTTGGCCGGATTCCACTGCTTATCGATGAAACGGAGGGCTCCCTGGCCGTAGATGTTGAGGTACCTTCCGCATATTTCAATCAGGTAATCGCCACCTTGTTCTCTCTCCCGTTCAGCGGCGCTGGGCTTGGACACTGTAATGGCTGCGTTTGGAGTCGCAGCTGCTCCTGAAGGTGTTGCTGCTGTTGTGGAGCCTCCTGTTCCAGCTGCCGCTCCTGCTGATGATTGGTTAGTACTATTCGTTGCCGCTTTCGTTTGAGTCGCCACCAAGTTTAATCCATTGTTGGTGGCCTTTCCTCGACCCGCACTATTGGAACTGCTGCTGTTACTGGTGCTGCTGCTCACGGTTTGCGCCCGCACCAGACTACCAGCCATGTAACGCTTGGAGGAAGCAGTTGCTCCTCCTCTCTGGTTGATCTGTAAACCCAATTGTGTGATAGGCGCATGACGGGAACGTTGTTTGCTGCTGGTCGGACGACTTGCATTGGAGGACGCAGTGGCGGGCACAGGCAAGGTGGCAATTATGGTTGTTGATGGTGAAGGCGACGTGGTGCCGGGCACTGGAGTGCCTGGGGCAGCTGGTGGAGTCAAGGTCAGTGCAGGCGGCGAAGGTGAGGATGACACCGGTGCTGGCGGTGTCACTATAGCTACTTCAGGAGATTGGCTTGCAACTGGAACTGGCGATGATAGTGGCTTTTCCTGCAAGCCCACTTTATTGGAGTTTTCATCAATCTGCGGAGTCTCTGGTTTATTTTTAGCACCTCCGTCATCATTGTCCGAGCTATAACAACTGGAGCAGGAGTCAACATTGGGTCCTAGACTAGAGGCCTCCGAGGAGACGCCATCCTCTTCGTGTGGGTTCCTTAGATCCTTAGCAATAGGCGGCAGTTTAATCAGTGCCTGTAGTTCATCCATCAGTTCCTTGGGCTGCTGCGACTCCTCGGATTCCGTTTCCCCCTCCTCACCTGCGGGACCTTCGTTGGACTCATTGATCTTGGCCAGCTCGCTGGTTAGGCGGCTCTTGGGACGACCCACCACTGTCTGTTGGGAACGCAGAAGTTCCCAGTTGGTCCTGGCATTGGATATAACCTCTTCTCGTCGGATGTTGTGGTAAGCCTCGGAGCTTCCAGGAGCAGCTTGAGCCTGTTCCTTGTGCTGGCGCCAAGCAAGAGCCGCCCGACGCACCTGCTCCGTGATGGGCATCTGACTAAGGGTTTGCAGCAGTGGAAGGTACGAAACCAAGAAGGATACGCAATCGCCGGCGAGAGAGACAGGATTGTTCTCGATTGTAACTTCCAGGAGGCGGGTGGCCCTTGCAATACTGGCCATATCATCAACTCTGTGTAAATCGTTGTGGCATAACCAAAGCCTTTCCAGAGCCACCAAGTGCTGGAATCCATTGATCCGCCGGAGCTTGTTCCGCTTGAGGTTCAACTCCCTAAGGCAGCGCAGACCAAGAAAATCCTGCTGATTTATCTGACGAATTTGATTTCCCGCCAGATTCAATGATTTCAGTTGCTGCAGGCAGTTGATGCGACTGCCCAGACTGGTGAGTTTATTACCATGTAAATCCAACACTCTTAGCGTATCCTTTAACGAGGACAGACCACCAATGTCCGTAATCCTGTTCTTGCCCAGCAGTAGCACCGAAAGCGAAGGTAGTCCATCCAGGTTCGCTATTCTCTCTATCTGGTTATCATAGAGATCCAGAAATACCAGCTGCTGAAAGATGATCCCATAGCTGGCACTTAAGCTCAACTGCTTGTTCTTGATGCTTAGCTGCTCCAAGGCAGAAATGCTGGTCATCACACTGGGAGACTCCTCCTCTTCACCACATCCCCCGCACAGAGAGAGATTGCTATTGTGCAGGGCACTGCCCTCATCGCAACTCTGGAGGAGATTACTGCCGGCTCCACCCGGCACGCCCACTCCTCCGGCTCTGGTTGCCTTGAGCATTGCCCTTCGTTGGATGAGCTGTTGCTGATGCTTCATTGCCTGGAGGCTGCTGCTCACAAAGCTCTTGGATTTCTCCAATCCGTAGCGCATGCGTAACGCCGGTGGAGGCGTCAGTTGTGCCTGTCCGTAGTTGTAGCCTCGCTTGGCTAACTTGGAGCGCCCTGCGGCTGTTCCTCCGTTGATGGCCAATGCCTGAGTTGTCAGTGGACTGCCTGAACCCGGACTACCACCGGACTTGGGCGATAGGCGATGGGAATTGCCGCCTGCATTGGTCATGGCACGGGTAAGTCTGCCTGGATGATGACCACGCAGGCCAGATCGTCCTCCTTCCTTGTTTCCATTGCCGTTGCTATATTCTAGAGGAGCAAAAGAAGGAAAATCAATTGGAGATCTATGTACTATTCTTAAAATTCTATATTTTCAGGATACAAACCACCCAGCTTATTATTGTTACTCTCCCGTGGCGTGGCGACAGCAGGAGGAGGCACTGGTGGAGGCGGCGGTGTCAGCTCCTTGGGTATGTGGAAAGTGTTGATCAGGTTGTGCTGCAGCGACAGCAGTCGAAGATTGGGCTCCTGCTCAAAGATGGGAATCGCAGTGAGCCCTCTCTTGTCATAGTTAATTCGATCGGGCAGTTCCTCGCGCTCCTTGGGCAATCTCTGGATCCGACAGATGCCATTTGGTTGCGGCGTAACGATGGCTCCACTCACCAGAGTTCCGCCGGTGCTGCCCACCAGGGTATTGGGTGTTACAGCCGCTGTGCCTGGACGACAACTATTGGAGGCCGCCGAGGAGGACGTAGACTTGGAACGCTGTCGCTGGATGCCAACGCCACGTGGTAGATTCCGTTGCTGTTGCTGCTGCTGCTGGCGGATTTGAGCTGCGGCGGCATAGCCTCGCTTCAATTGTTGCTGCTGGCCAACTTGGAGTTCCGATGGCTGTTGGATATGCTGCTGCTGCTGCGGCACTGGTCGCTTGGGGATGGCGTTGTGGCTTAAGGTGCTATGGGAGCGACCAATAGGACGCCGGCGTAGTCTTTGATTAAAACTAGGAACGAACGGTTCGATTTTCAGCAAAGATGTTTGAGGTAAGTAGTTCTGTTGTTGTTGCAGTTGTTGTTGTTGGGGCTGCGGCGAGGGATTCGCTGCAGCCGGAGTCGCAGCAGGAGCAGGAGCGGGAGCAGGGCAGGCTGCCTCCGGCGTGGGCGTCTCATCGTTGAGTATGGAGCGACCGCGGCATTTGGCCATGGAGATCAGCTGGCGGCGCCTGGCATGAGTTGCCGCCGATGTCGCTGGCTTCGTCCTTGGTGGCTCCTGGCCTTGCACCTGGACTGGCACCTGGCCCTGCCCCTGGCCCGTTGCCGTGCGTGTGGCACCTTCCACCTTCGAGTTTCATAATAGTTCGATGCGGGCAAGCGACTCCTGGAGAGCTCCGGACATAGTTACGGGGATTTGTGATGGTCCTTGCGATGATTACACTATTTCCGTTGCATAATCTGCAATCCCTATAAAAATAGATATAAACAGACAAAAGTATTTATCCTAGTAATCATTCGATTCACTTAACGTTGCAATTTGCATTACTTTAAAGGTGAAATGAAACCATCCACAAAATTGGAATTTAAAGTTCAACTAATGTTTGCTGAACGTTCAAAATCATAAAAGAATTTCATGATTAAATACCAAATTGTCTGCATCCTCACAGAATTACAAGAGAACAAGCCTCATATGTATAATCCAATGGGCTGTGTTCCATTTTGGGAATTTAAAACCGAAAAAAGGCTATTTAATTACAACTGCCTTGCAGTAATTGAAATTTGCTCACCCAGTTTTATATGTAAATCCCAGAAATGACGAATACCCAGTCCTGGTTATCTAATTTGCAATTGCATTCAGCTCTCTGGTCGACGGATTATGGATTAGTTTGCTTCTTTTTGGGGACACACAAATAGATACAGTGGGAGTGCCTCGAATGGAATTGGGAGCGACTGCTCCACTTGAGCTGCTTTTCCCTTCAGTTCTCGTTGATTTTTGGTGATTTCTTTTGTCGATTGGTGTATTCAGTCTTCTGCGGTACAGAGGTTATAGATATATAGATATATAGATAAAAGTATGGTATTTGTGTGCTCCTCGAGTGTTGTTGGTCGCCTCCGTGGCAGCTCTGAGCCAGGATTCGTGGACTCGCTGGCTCGGGCATGTGGGCCCATTTTATTAGTTTGTTTATTCGGGTTATACATTCTCGATTTTGGCCTGGCGCGGTTGCCATAGAACACTTATATGCGGTGCATTTGGAAGACAGTTGCTGTCCCTATTCCGCTCGCTCGCCGTCCCACTCGCACCCGCGTGATTTGCGTTATTAGTTTGTTTATTTAAAGCTCTTTTGGGCCAATTCACCGAGGCCCAAAACAGCCCAGCCAGGCCAGGCTAGGCCGACTGTCGACCCACCTGGCCAACTGACTGACAGTCGGAAAGGTGGAGCGACAGGCGGCCAGACAACTTGCACGCCCATTCGGCTTGTTGCTGCCACGACTTGCGCTTCTAAACATACCAAAACATTGGATTTCTTGGCAAAATGGCGGTACACCGCACACGAAGGAGTCCATGGGGATTCCCAATCGGAACCCATAACTTACATGATTATCCGCTAAATGCAGCTTATTTTATGGGACAGCAATTTGTTGTTCTGTGCTTCAGGTCAATTGAAGAACAACAAAAGCGTTTCAATCCATTTAAACTTTATTTTTCTATATGCTTCGACCTTATTGGAGGTTCCGAATATTTTTCCATCGATCGATTGTTTGATTTGAATCCTTTTCACCAAAGAATTAGTTATTATTAAAGCTGCATATGAGGTGCTGATCCTTTTCCAGAAAACTCGTTTAAAGCTCTGGCCACAAAGATTTTCGCACAGCCCAGGAAATTTCCTTTCGTGGTCTGGGCCACACTCTCTTGCCGGTTTTTCTCGGCTAGCGCCCTCAGCATTCACCTTGGCCGTGTGCAATTGTAGGGAAAGTCGTTTGCATTAAAAACCCATTTCGTGGCTTTTCATAGCTCTTGTTGTTGTTGTTGTTATTACTGCGGCCGGCTGGCTTTGTTGTTGCTGATGGAAACTGTTTTGATTTGCGTATGGCCCCAACTATCAGGCAAGGACAGTGGGGCAGATACAGTGGGCCGGAGCGGGTGGAACACGCACATAATTGCCTGCCATCGTAATGGATTCACGTGCCTGCTGAGCCGCACTCGTTGTTCTGGCCGTAATGTTGTTGCGAAATATGCAAAAGTTAAGCGCCAACCGCAGGCGAGACGGAGAAAGACGGTGAAAGGTGCACTGATGGAAAATGGGCGTACTCGGATGCACTAGAAAAGAAAACCCATTACTTGGAAATGCAATTTCCAAGTTGTATAAGTTTTAACAGAAATTTATATTTGATTTATAAATTTATTAGTATTTTACATATATATTTTCCATAATTTACTTTTAAGTAACTGTGCCATTTTTATTTTCTTTTCAAGACTTTATTTTTCCGAGTCCACACACACCTAAGCAATTAAGGAGCAAAAGAGCGAGACACAAAGAGGGATATTCGTCGCCTGGCAAATTGCCCGCTGTGCAAATTGCCCGGGCGAGTGCGAAAGAGACGGGCAACTCAATCGAAGACACTGCAACAATTCGAATTTAATTGATGCCAGTCGGCGGCGGCAGCAACAAAAATCGAAGAGTGTGCGTGCGCTGGCATTTATGAGCCGCGCTTCGCCGAAAAGAAAGGCTCCTTTTGCCACCTGGCGATACGGACAATAACTGAGCCGTTGATTGGCACTGAGACCAGGTGCAAAAGCTTCATTTTCCTCCCTCGGATTTCCACCTGCCATCACACTTGAATCCAGTTATTAGCCTCCGTCGCCGGCCGTTGAACTTGTTCGCAGTGGGCAACAAGTGGAGGCGAACTTTCCGCGAAAAGTGTGCGAAAATCCTTCAAAAGTGCAGGTATGCTAAGTTTTTATTTCACATACAAAAGTTTACCCAACACACGTAGCTTGTGTTAACCCAAATCAATCATACGACATGTTGCCAAAGCTTACGAAAAGTATTGCTCATACGACATGGTGCCCAGGTTTAACTTCTTTGATTTCAAATTGAAGCAATCATAACGGAATGGCTTATAGTGTGATTATTATTGACTGAAGATTTATTTAACTTATCCTGTATATTGCAAGAACTGTAGAGTTAAGCAGCGTTTAACAAGCTATAAATGCGAATCGCTTGAAAATGTAAACAACTCTTGTTGAGTACCGATTTCAGGCGCTTTCAAGGTTTATCAAAGCTGCACTCGTGGCTTTGTCAACATTGATGTCCCGACGTCCTGTCCGTCCCGCTGCGCCGACTGCTATCCCGAGCGCTGTTTACTGATGCTGCGGCCACCAGTGCTTCCACCGCCATTGACGTCCTGTTGGCCATTAATTTTGCAGGCTTTCGCGCGGCGAAAATGGAAAATGACCACGCTCACTGTCCCGCCGCTGCTCTAGATAAAGAGTGCAGTGGGAATCGGGCAGAAAGCAGCGCTCGATAGTGCAGTGTACAACCTTTGGCCTTTCCTTTGTCCCTGCGACAATCTTCTGCAACGATTTCACTCTTGTTTTCACTGGGATGCACTGGCAGAAATGTATAGGCGGGAGGACATATAGGTCTAAAAACAGAACCTATAGATTCAATAAGTTGCTTATTAAACAGGGCAGAGGTTTTAGTTAGTTTACCATTGGCAATTTACCTAATCGTTATCATTTTAAATGGTATTGTTCTTGGTGCATTGTTGCACTTGTGCTCATTATCGCGATTGTTGCTGCTGTCGCTGTGCGGTGGCTGTTGTTATTTACTTTTTAATAATTACAGCGCTCTGCTGCAATTGTCCCTGACCACAGGCCGAATGGGTCAGACGAAGGGGTGGTGTGGGTCAGCGAACATTGGGACATGGGAGAGACAAGGACAGCACACGGGCGGAAAAGATAGCCGGTCGAGTTGATAAATTGCGTGCACAACACAGAGACAAAGAATGCCAGCTTACGGACACCCACACAGAAACGGACACCTCGCTTATTAGGCACAGTCTGAGTCATAACAATAAGGTTTACAAAAGCAAATGATATTTATCGTAAAACGTATTTATTTTTACATTCCAATTTCAATGAGTTGTTTTAATGAAAAAGATGCACATATCATATATAAGTAATTATTTATATTATTTGTAATTTCCGCGGACTTCTGGCACCTATTCCAGTGCTTTACCGTCCGCTGTTGATCCCGGGTGCCCATGATAAGCTTGCCAACTGTCCGCCACTTTCGCCCAACCTGCAACCTTATCCACCCACCCAGCATCCCGGCATCCTTGGACTTTTCCCGGCGATGGTCGAGCAATTTAATCAGACAGCAGAGCGCAGAAAAGCTGATAATACCGTTATGAATAATTTACCCACATACGCACACACATTCGCTGATGGGAAGTGAAACGCGTTTTATTATTGTTTCTGGAGCTGTCTCTTTTGGTTTTATTTATAATTAATATAGCTGCGCCAGCGTATAATGTAAAAACATCACATAAAAGCACTTGTTGTTTGCACTTTTGCTTTCGAGCCTTTAAGAAGCTGCGTGTGAAATCGTTTTAATTAGGTGCGGTAACTTGTTGCGGCTGACCAGTGGAAACGGAAACTGCCATTTGGGAGCGGGGAATCCCCGAATGTCACATTCACCTCAGATATTTGCCGCTGTGCCGATGTGCTTTCTGTCAAAATCAATGTGCACCCCAACCGCAAATATCATGAATGCAAGATGTTTGCGGTGGGTACTAATATCGAAATTTAGTCCTCGCAGGCGACCGCAGTAAATGAAACAACCAGAAATGAACATTTGTACCACCCAAGTATGTCAATTAATGGGTACCCTGATGTATTTAGTTAGAGAGACGGTTGGGATAATTAAATAATTGGCTTAAACAAAATATACTTCCAAGTGCAATCGTTTTATTAATCACACAAGGTTCTTAACTTAGATAGAATATAATATTTAAAATATTTGGACATGTCATGCTGCTTCAAAAAATATGTGCTTAAGGATGTCAACTTAAAAATTGCAATTAAAGGAGGTTAATGACATCGTAGCGCAGTCTTTCTTAAATATACTTACTAAAACATGTAATAAATCCTTAATTATTATTAATTAATCCTTTAATTATTTTGATTGCACTTAGGCTCTTTTGTAATGGCAGATTATAGCTTGGGCTACAATACTTTGTTCACATGCATTTCGGACTAGTTTAAATCTCAGAGATAAGCTCAAAGTACTGGATTGGGTTCCTTTAAGCGCTCAGGTCGTTTCCCCCTGCTTCTTCTGGAGAACCACAGCAATCTGGAGCGCCTTTGAGCTGTGGCCGCTACATCGGAATCCACGTGGATGCAGTTCCTTCCGCCGGACACCTTGACCAACTTCGTATCCAAATCCAGATCGCTGGCATTGAGTATTTGTGCGACGTGTGCCTCGTCGATTGTGCCTTTGAAGATGAGGGGATAGGGCCACTCGTGGCATATCGTGGGCCCGCTGTAGTCCCTCAGAGCCTCGATCATCCTGTCCAGGCGCCGCATCTCCTCGTGGTCGTCGTTGAATTCGCGCACCTCATCCAGCAGAGCGGCCACATCGGATTCGAGCACCTGCGAGGTGAGGTGGAAATTGGATTAGCGGGAAATCGCTTATTTTGCTCGATTTGCACTGCGGTATCCAATGACACAATGACAGTGACGGCGTTACGGTCACTGATAGCCTTACTTTCCCTCCGGCTGAGCTATCCACCCACCCATTCCGAACCCCCCTATTCGCGCCATTCATTCGGCGATGTTGGCTCGGATTTCAGCTCTAATATCTTTCCAAAGGCCTCGTCACTAGCGTCTCTATTAGTGCCAAATTAGCCAGGCCTAGGAACACGGCCAACTAAGCTCATGTTGGGTGCATGTTTCCAAGGGGCGAACAGTGAACCATAACCCAAACACCCTACACCAAATAAGTAGTTATCAAAAGTTAAAATCAAACGAAATGCATTCTAAGAAGCTGTAATAAGTATTTTATCCGTTGATCTGTATGTTTCCACGCAATTCAAATAGTTTGGAATAGATGAATGTTAGTTGATCAATTATTATCGGATAATCATCTCAGGCGGAAATACTTTTATACTTATTCATCTGGCCATGACTGTGCCATGCATTGCGAACCCGTTCGCTTGCCTATGGCCGAACCGACATTGTCTAATTAGCGGTGCCAGTAATCACTGCTGCCCCCAACTACCCCCACGTCGCACCACCAACCCTCTCTGACCCGTCCAACATTCTAACATTTCGTTCCCAATAACTGGCTATAATTGCATTAACATGTTCCAAATCGCTGCTGCAGCTGTTAACAGAGTTGCCGGTCGCAAAATGTTGAACAACAGGTGATAGCAGGTGAAATGGCAGCAGAAATGGCGATAACAAATCGAAGGGGCTATAGGGGTTTAAGAGATATAGTCGGTCAACCATTATTGAGCTAAGAATTTGTTCACAAACTTTCGTTAAGAAGCATGTAAAAATGTTGCGTTACTTGTATGAAGATTGCGTATACGACTAGTTGAACACAGTATTTAGTAAAAATAGAAGGATTATTTATTTGCCACTAGCTTACTTAATGCGTTTTACAACTTCATTTTTGTATCCAAATAATAGAGCTATTTTTAGAGTGAAAGCCAAAGTGAACAGAAATTGTTTGTGAAAGCACAGATAACATTTTGAAAGTGATGGAGCGATAACAAAAGTGGCACAAAGGCCAGATAAGAAGGAGATTATACAGACAGAGGCACAGTTGCACATATAACAGATATAGAAGCTGTCAGTGTGATTGCAGCACTTTCAACCAGCAACAAAAGTGAAAACTCTGCGGCCAAGTGGATTACGTTTGTATGGTAAAAACAATTTGGACAGGGATTTGCAAAGCCGAAAGGGAGGAGGTTCGTCGATCAATTACCAAAAACTCAATATGCAGATTAATAACACATTTTAGCACTTGACGAACACGACCGCGCAAACTTTCCACGCTGCGGAGCAGCTGCCTCCGCCGCTGCACCGCCGCACTAATTGGCTCCGTCATCGCGGCATCTGTGATGCCCTGAATGTTTTATTTTTTGATTGCCCACCGCCGGCGACACTTGTCCAATTTTCGGTTCGTTTTTTGGACTTTTACATAGAGCACTAATTCGTGTTTGCTGTTTTCCTTTTATTTATTTTCTGTAGTTTTTCGTTCGCCGCCTTTGTTTTGCTCTATATATTGCCGCGGAATTCCGCTCGCGAACAGCGCTCGCCGTTGACTGAAGCCTCTTCTTTCAATGAGTAAATTGTTTACGTGCGTCAATCAGCCGGCCACTTGAGTGTGTGAGTATGGCTGTGTGGGCACACACTTAACCAACCAATACACACACTCGCAGTGCAGAGAACAATTGCTGCAGTTCCACTTCTCATAGCCACTCAAAAACATCTCAAAATCGGCGGCCACAACCACGGATCATGCACCACGGACCACGTACCAGGGTTCGAAGCCCGGGGTTTTGTGTCCGTACGTTGTGTCCACTGTCTCCGTTGTATGGGGTCTCATGGGTTTGCGGGTGCGGGGTACCAAAAGAAAAACGAAATATCAGCACTATACTTTTTTGAAGAAACAGATATTTTGTTTTTAGTTTTTGGATTGAACTAGACATAAAATATAAAACGGAGCGAAGTTGTTAAAAACTTGGAACCAAGGCATTTAAGATTTATAAGGCATCCTAGTGGCAGGCAAAGCTATTCAACAAGCATTCTTTCCCCTATATTTTCCATCGTAATAGTATGCAACACTTGCCTTCCCAATGCAGCCAAGAAGTATGCAGCAATTCCCGTATTCATATGCAAGCCGCAATGATTTTAGAGCTGCTCGTTGACTTGGCTTTAATCGTGCTTTTCTTTGGCCCAGCTTCATCCCCATCACCATCCTTACCCAAGTTCCCTTCCACAACCCATTCTGCTGAAAGCCAAACAAGCATCAGCTGTTAGCCATTAAAATTTTAATTTTGTGCACCATTTGCCACCATCTTGGCCCACTGGGCACCGATTCCATCTCGGCAACGTCATAGCCATCGCCATCGCCATTGCCATAGCAATCCCGTCCAAAGCCCTTGGCTTGAGCGATTATGTTGATGGCCAAGTCGAGGCTGCTCACCTGCAAGGGCCACGCCCTCCTCGCCGCCGCTCCTCCGCCTCCTTCTTGTCGATAATACGCTCAATTCAATTTGCATATTCAGTTGTCCAATGAAGCGCACACCACACAGAAGCGTTGCGATCCGCCGTCCTTCCAGCTTTCAATTCAATCCCTGCCCCAACCGGTGGCACGACCAAGCAAATGGTCTCTTTCTGAGCCATCCCGGTTGTTGGCCACTTGAAAGCGCCCAAAATGTGCCGCTGACAGCGGCGCACGCATGAGCTACCTGAACTGCTCCAGAGCAGCTCGAGCACTGCCAGAAAATGCTGATAAAATACTAGTAATAGTAGTAGTCATTTTTCTAAAATATATTATAGAGATTTAACTTTAGTTACCTTACAGAGCATATCATATTTTCAATTAGAAATTATATTGAAATAAACTTTTACTGGATACATTTTTCGCAGTGCACTTCCAGCTCCCAGAACCAGATCCTGCTCCGTGAATCCTTCTATCCTCGAGTCGTCCTCACCTGCTGTTAGTCCATTACGTTAGCAATTTAACTTGCGCCACGTAAACATGATTATCATCTTAAGTGCAGTGTGTGCGGGCGGTGCAATGTGCGTGCAGCGGGTGGGAAAACTTCGAAGCCAACTGCGGACTGTAAGCTCGTTGGCTCGCTGTTTAACAACTTTCAATCTGCTTAAAACTGCAATTAATTTAAACGGTTTCTTTTTTGCCCCATTATAGCCGAAAACAGTGTTTTCGGACCACCGCCACCCAATCGCAATCCGGATTTCAATCCGGTTAGAGTGCTCCCGCCCTAATTGAGCTTGTCAGAATCAGCCACCAGGCAGGCAGAGCGTGTTTTGGCCAGGACACCTGTGAGGGATTCAGCTCCCAGGCGACACAGGTGTTTCGTCCAGACCTTGGATGTGGATTCTGTCCTTGTCACCAGCACGTGGTGGGTGTGGCGCTGTCCAGTGGTGATGCTGATCCTGACGAAGCAGATTGCAGCTGATTGAACCGCATGAGGAGTCGACCACGTCCACATCACGCATATCCCTCTTTGCAGTTGCTAGAAAATTGCAACAGCCGCTTGATTAATTTGGGGGCGGATCCGAGTTATATCTTGTGGGCGTGGCTCCAACGCAACACCAGTTTAGGGCACCGTTGTGATGGGTATTTAAAGGGTATTAAGTCATAAAGGGTTTATTTGACCGACCGAAATTATTAGTCTTTTCAAAAAGTGGTGTAAAAGTACGCAAAACTATCTTTCTATTCAGCTGGTATAGCTATAGTTTATAATGTAACGCGAGGGTATTCACCAGCCGCCCAATTTCAGTAACCCTTTTTATCACTCTCACTTGTTTTACCACTTGACAGGGTAAATACGAAGCCGAAAAACAAGGACCAAAGTCCATCAGACAGACGGTGAAAAAAGGAGAAAGCTCACTCACGACTACAACTGCATTTATGCAAATATTAATATAGATATACTCACAAACGCACACACACACAGAGAGAGACTGTCGGGGCAGATAGACAGTCAGACAGAAAGAGAGGGCATCACAAAGTACCGTTGACAAACCCATTATCAGGAAAACAAACCGGAGATTAACTTGGCAAAATGTCTGCAGACGTCAAAAAAATCCAGAGTGGCCAGCAAGTGCGAGCGAGAGGGCAGCATTTGGATAACCACCACATGCTGAATAAAATATGAGCACACACACACACATACACATGCACAGATGAAAATGGAGCGAAAGAGACGGCGAGAGGATGCAGACACACGCATTTGGTCCTGCAAAAGTGACACATGAGCGTAATAACAGCTAAGACCTTGCTAAGCATCCGGCAGTCAACAACCACTTGCTGGATGCCCATCCCATGCACATCCCCATCCTCATCCTCGTCCTTACCTCGTCCTGGTTGCCACATCGTCCTGGTCGAGCGCGTAGCATCCCCTCCTGGTTTTCGGGCCGCCGCTGCACTCAGCGTGATTACAAATTATAACGTCTGAGCAATCGCCGCCAGTTCTGCGACTGTGTGAGTGTGTGTGCATAAAGGGGCGGTCCCAGTTACCGCCCATAGGAAATATAACTCCTCAACTTTTGTCAGCCATACTGAGGGAAAATGGAAAGCAAAATTGCAGAGGAAAAAGGTAAGGGAACATCAAATTAAATTAAGAGAACTATAATTATTTTACATATATCATCAATTCCTTTTGACACGTTAAAAAGTAATTTATAATATCTATATCTATCTATATTTATAATCTATAATCTGAAAAGAGATATTTTTTTATATTATTTTATTATTATTTTTTTATCTTCTGTTTGCCTTATCAATGTCAATATATCTTGGAAATTATTGAACGAATCAAAACTTTTGATGTTGGAAATAACAAATTTATAAAATTTAATTAGTTGCATAAATCATGCAAATTTCTACTATATATTTAAGCATATATTTTTTTAGTGTATCTCGATTAAGCTGCCGGCTGCGTTTTTGCCTTTGGGTTGAGCGTTGGTTGGCAAACGGTTAACGAATTTGTTGCACGCACCGCTCGCCAGATTTCCCTTCGTCCTTCGTCCTGATCCGTCGCGTGCCCGTTGGTGGTTGGCCAGACAGGATGCCCGGGCTGCTAACCTTGCCCCTGGTTGGTCCTGCCATCCCCTGCTCCTGGAGCATTGCAACCCCCGCTCCTTCATCCCCTGCAGGCAGCCGCATCCGCTTCCCCTGGCCTCTGCTTAGATAATTCCGTTAGCTTGCAGTGCTTTCGCTGTTGTCCTAATAACTTAATTATGTATTTGCCAGCAAAGTGCTCTAAGCGTTTTTTGTGCAGCATTTAAAATGGCGTCTGCCACCCCCGGAAGGGAAAACCTGGGAGCTGGACGGGGGCCACATGGGTCATCCGTCTGGCAGCGGCTTTTCACTCTAAGCCCAAGAGCACTCTGCGAATTGGGGGCAGAAGTCAAGGTGAACAAGTGTGTGTTTTCAACATCTCTAGAGCTTTTAAAACAATGGTATAATTGTGTGAAACTATGGTGTTAAACATTTAGTAATGACTTTATAATATGCAGTTTCTTTTTTAAATCTGTTCTGGCTTTAAAGAATTTTGTCACATTTTTAATTTTTGTTTCTTGAGAAAAGATTTATTTTAGCAGCATATTTTAAGCTATATATCCATGCCAGTACTTGTATTTAATTCTCCAGGGTATACAGCATCATAAAATGTTTTTACCTCTCACATAGGTAGTTACTCCAAATTGTTGGGGCACTCAAATGCTTGCTTAGACCCGCTTGCCCCCAATTTGAATAATAATAAGAGGAACTATTTCGGGCAGCAATTGAGCAACCTTTTCGCTATCAGGACATGATGTCCTGGCTCTACAACTTACTTTTACTACTCCACTAGTTTTATGACCACTTTCGCTCGGAATCGCGGGAGTGGATGGGAGGAGGGGGTGGCACGTGGCAGAGTGCGCGATTTTTCAAGGCGCAAGGTCAAGCCGATGTAACCCATTGTGGCCCACGCACATCCTGCAGCCGAACACAGACCTAAATCCTTTTTGATTAAATTCAATGGTTTATATCCAATATCCCCCCCCGAACATTTTATATGTCTTTGAAACGCATTTTTCTCGGCAGAATCCCTTCTTTTTTTGTTGCTATTCTGGTTGAAACACGGACACACACACACAAAACACACCCACTCACACACGGAGACATAAAACAAAATGGAGACAGGCGACCGGAGGAGAAAATAGATTGAAGTGTAATCATGGTTTTGAACTGCTCCTCGGTCATACATTTAATCTGAGCCAACGTAGCAGACACAAAATGGCCAAAAACGGCCAACAAAATGGGAGAGAAAGTGAGCGTTTAGACTGCTTTTCCTGCTTTTTGGGTACACTGGAAACCAAAAACTCAGGGAGTCACATAAATCTATAAGTTCATTTAAAGCTATGCTGCGAAAGGCTGTCAATCAAACTTCTATTGGTATGAAAACTATCTTATAGATTATAAATCCATAGGATTTCGATGTCATAATTTACGATTTATTTTTCAGTATCCATTTTGACCAATTTTTCGAAGTGTTACTAGTCACATATATAAAACAAAAGACATTGTAATTGGAGGGTATTGGAATGGGCAACGGGACGAAGAAAAGTTCGAGGGCTCGTGCGGTGATGCTTATTCCGCCTGACTGATTGGTGGCTCCTTTGTCTCTGCTGCCTGCTCCCTGCTCCGGATGTCTCTGCTTTTGTGCCCCCATAGCCATTGTGCTCCATCTTCGGGGCTCAGTCTCCTTATTCTTCGAGTGTTATCTAAGTTTGTTTGAATAAACTTAAGCGAATGTTTTGTAAGAAGATTTCCTTTATTGCCAGAGAGTGACTTGGCTTTGGTTGACAACCACATATGGCTAACTAGCTGGATGACAGAGGGGCAGGGGGCAATAAGCCGGGAACTGCAGTTCGCTAGAATTTCCCCCATTGAAGACTTCTCAAGTTCGCTTTGCATTTCGTGTGTGTCGAATATCTATCTGTTTGGGTTGAGTGCTTTTTCGCCTTGCGATTGCCCCAATATCGATTCAGTTCAATTCGTTTCGGTGCTCTTTAATTCCACCTTAAGCCAATTTAACAACAACGGCACTTGACCCGCCCCCATCAGTGTATCATAATAAAAGCTATAATTTCAGCAATCTAGAAATACCGGACACAAGCAAACAATGGCTTAGTGTGACTCGGTTCGATTTTGAAATAATACTTAATGACCGTAAAATTATACGGTACAGCCAAGTGTCCTTTGGATGTGGATCCTTCTGCTTTTGTCGGCCCACAATCGGAGCTTATGACCGTAGAGAGTAGCTGCCATAATCGTTCTGCGGTTTGATGTTTGCCTTCCAAAAGATGATTGCGAATAATAATACGGTGCGTTTCATTGGAGTAGAACAATTGGGGGCTGTGCATTCACTTAAATGCTAAGCTAAAGCAATTTTCTAAGCCCTAAACCCTTATTGGAATACCAAATTGTATAGGAATAAAACACTTTAAATTTATTTGTTCAATCAGCCATTCTCATAAAGCTCACATATTTTTCCTGTGTGACAGAATAAACTGCAATTTTGTAACCGAAAAGCAATTATTTTGATTAGCTTTAGCCAAAATCCTAACAATAAACCTTGAAAGTGTAGCAAGCCTTTTCCCTTATTATTTATGCACAACGCTACATCAATTCATTAAGGATGTACAAATAATTTTCAATTTGCCCAAGCTCCGAGCAGAGCTCTTGAGTCGCAACATAAGCTCACCCGGAGTGATTGAATATTCCACACCAATTTTATATCAATTCCATCTTATTTTGTTGACCCCAAGCAGTTGGCCCCTGTCCATCCATCATTTTCACCGGCCATCCAGGGGAGACTTGAAGTATGTGGCCAGTATGTGATATGTGTCTATATCATTGTCTCAACCTTTGTCGGCGGTGTCGATGTTTTCGTGGGCGTGTGGAGAACTTTCAACACGGAACAGACTCTTAAAATGGCCATAAAGCAAATTGTGAAAAATTATTGTGTGTATAAAATTTAATGACATGTCAAAAAGGATATCCGGCATACGTTGCTCCGTTTCTTTCACTCCTTCCATGTTCATGTTGTTGCTGCTTGTGGCTGGCTGCTTGTGTTGCCGTGTTGACGAGCTGGACAAATGGCCAAGGTCCTGTGGCCATCAGATCCTCGTGGGCGGACGTGTAATGTCCTGTAAGTCCTGACAATTTTAGTCTAGTTGCCGGCGTATTTGTATTTACTTCTTTGTGTCCGAGGCCAACACATAATCAAGCGCAACTTTATTATTTTGTCCAACAACTACGGTCTGTCTCGGGGTTATTTTTATGCCCAGCTCAGACGGGCTCCACATATACATATACATAGTATAGCCGTATATAGCTAGCTGTCTGTTGTGCGGTCTTTATGCCCGTCATCATTATGTTCTTGCTTTGGCTCCGCCATATCCTATTTGCCAGTTGCCATGTTCCATTCTCCATGCTCCATGCTCCAAGTTCCATGTTCCGGGCTGCACATTTTATAGTTTTCAAAAGTCACAAAAATGTCAATTGCTTGTCTTGCCTTCTCCTCCTTGGCCACCGAAATGGCATTGAATAAATTATATTGTGGTCATAAAGTTGCTGCACCATGTTTACCACACAGATAGATATGGCCATGTCCATGTTCATGTCCACGTCCCTGCACCGGAAAAAAAGGGACTCCATTGAATGCAAAGATTATTCATTTTAAATTTTATGGACATATTCATACTTACCAATTTCGTCCTAATAATATTCCATGTGTATTATAGTATTATACCAAAACGGAAAATTAAATTTGTTTTTCAGCGGTCCAGTACTATAAACCCAGATTTTCGGTTCTCTGTGTAGCTGATGTCATTATCTTGGTATCTTGAAATTTTATCCGCGGCTTTAGAATCGTTATATTTGCATGTGGCTGAAAGGGGGAGCCGAGCTAATCAGCGACAGGAATTGATTTTGGAACTCGACAGTTGTTGGATCAACAAATTACACCCACTTCAATAATGAGAGGCCATTAAGTGATAAATTATGGCGGAGCATGTGACCGGGGACTTTTTGAATTTTAATCAAGCTAAAATTTGAGGCAGTTGCCATCGGGTCAGGGTCGAAAGCCATAATTTCACTTTCATTACTGTCGCTGCTCCTTGGAATGTCCTGTTAATGTGCCATGCTCGAGTGGAGCATAAATCTATTTATGCGGTCCTACACAGCTTTCGCTCCGGCTTGAACCCTTGGTAATTGAAAATATTTGAAATAATTCATAAAATTTTTATGTGATTTCTCCCCCGAAAAGCGAAACTATATCGGCGGAGTGGGGCTTGTCTCGACTTATCAGATCGTATAATTTAGCGCAGATAATTGTTTTAATGATGTCATAATTTCGCCTTGATGGCGTGCTTACAAAATGGCTTCAACTGATTTATGCTCCACTCCGATTCGAATGCCCATTCCCCACACGAGTGGAGGCGTTAGCCTGGGGGCTTGTGCACTTGTAGATACCGCAGATAGTGCCATACGTAACCAGTTTGCCGCTCAACAAAAGAGTAAATAACGGCATTGCATGATTTATGTGGAAATACGAAACGCAACTAAACGAAATGCAGTTGCAGAAAAATGTCTCAGTTCTCATTCAAATATATCAAAGGAATTTTAAGTTTTTTTTTTTATATTTTAAATATAAAGGTTAATTAATATATTTATTAGTTTTTATAGGACTAACTTTTGGAAAATCGAAATCGAACTTGAAAATTGTACAAGAAATCTTTGCTGTGTAGTATCCACACCTGCCCGCGGGCCATGTGAGCCGGGCCACCTGAGTGCCCGAATCGCTGACTGACTGTCCCTGCTCCACATCTGACCGGGCGAGATTGTGTGGGCGCTAACCACTTGAAAACGTTAAATAAGTTGTCTAACCACACATTAAACCAATTTGGCACTGCGCTGGCCGCCAGTCTGGCACCTTGGACTGTGCCAGCAGGTCCTGCCAGCTCCACCCATCGTCCCACCCCGGTATCCCCGTTTTGGAACCGCCCACTCAAGTCCCTGGCTGCCATAAATCATAGGGCGACCCACGTATGTGACTACTTGGGCTAGGGGATCGATAAATTATTATTAGTTGGTCTGTCCAACGGTCCCAGCCCCGAGTCCTTCCCCTTTTGGCCAACCTTCTGGTTGGAGGCGCGTGCAAAGGAAGTTGTTAGATCCCAGAAAGGAGCGCTGACCGAAATCCTTGGCTCGCTGCGGTTCAAATGCCTTTTAACTTAACAACTTTTTTTCCTGCTGCTGCCAACACCAAACAAGGACCCACACCCACACACACCATCGCAAATCAATGGGTGACTTTGTTCCTGGCGGGTGGCCACACTGAGAGAAGGTATTCCCAAATTGTTCCTAACACGACTTGTGGAATGATATTATACATGTGCATTTCACCAAAACCAGCTGAAATTTCTCTCAGCGCAGGGATAATGGGGCTGAGAAGGGCATGGCAGGCCAGGGCAAACCCTTAACGTTGTGTGTAAAGTGGACTTGACATGAGATTAACATCTTCAAAAGCATAGCTTAAAGTATTTGTTAGAGTTCGCCGAAGTTGCGCCTGGATGCGAGGAAGGTGCCAGGACCCGGGACAAAATACAGGATCCCGGTTCGAGTCCTGACCAACCCGCTGACCCTT
This sequence comes from Drosophila simulans, assembly GCF_016746395.2. Lineage (NCBI taxonomy): Eukaryota > Metazoa > Arthropoda > Insecta > Diptera > Drosophilidae > Drosophila > Drosophila simulans. The sequence continues at coordinate 4,785,281 of NC_052522.2, forward strand.
CGCCGTCGCCCTTGCCCACCTCGTTTTTGGATAATTGCGTTCTTGTGCGCTGAGCCATGAGCTTAACTGTTGCTGTCATAACTAAGCGAAAAGGTACACAATTTATGGAATCGAGTCCAAGTCCCATTCCCAACAGGTGCGTGGCCCTTGGGGTGGGCTCACCAGAGTTGGATATTCACATATACATTTGGGTTATGGTATAACAATTTTCGTTGGATTTATTCGTTGATTTCAATCGTTAAATAATAGCAAAACTTACGGCCTAGTAGTGGTTGGTGGGTGTGAGAGAATCAAGTCGCGAACGAGCAGTTCAGGTACAGGTGTATTAGAAGTCATCCGGACTTACAGGGCACGGCGGTGACGCAGCTTCAGGCGGCGCACGGTCTTGTACCGGTAGCCCTCGTCGCCAAGGATGGCGGAGTCCTGGGACACTTCCTCGACGGGCGCATCAGCCACCACCGTCTCCTCAGCGGGGGGCAGGTAGTCGCTGGCAATCTCGGAGACATCGCGGCGTTGGCGGTACTTCAGGCGTCGCACGGTCTTGTACTGGTAACCATCGGCAGCCAAAACAGCAGAATCCTGAGAAGCTTCCTCAACTGGAGCCTCCTCCAAAGGAGCCTCGGTGACAACTTCCTCGGAAGGGGGCAAGTATTCGTTGGTGATCTCGGAAACATCCCGACGCTGGCGATACTTGAGGCGACGCACGGTCTTGTACTGGTAACCATCGGCGGCAAGGACAGCGGAGTCCTGGCTGGCTTCCTCAACAGGAACTTCCTCAACTGGGGCATCAGCAACAACCTCCTCAGTGGGTGGCAGGTATTCGTTGGCGATCTCGGACACATCACGGCGCTGGCGGTACTTCAGGCGACGGACAGTCTTGTACTGGTATCCATCGGCGGCAAGGACAGCGGAGTCCTGGCTGGCTTCCTCAACAGGAGCTTCCTCAATGGGGGCTTCGGTGGCGGCATCCTCAGTGGGTGGCAGGTATTCGTTGGCGATCTCGGAAACATCACGACGCTGGCGGTACTTCAGGCGACGGACAGTCTTGTACTTGTATCCATCGGCGGCAAGGACAGCGGAGTCCTGGCTAGCTTCCTCAACTGGAACCTCCTCAACTGGGGCATCAGCAACAACCTCCTCAGTGGGTGGCAGGTATTCGTTGGCGATCTCGGACACATCACGGCGCTGGCGGTACTTCAGGCGACGGACAGTCTTGTACTGGTATCCATCGGCGGCAAGGACAGCGGAGTCCTGGCTGGCTTCCTCAACAGGAGCTTCCTCAATGGGGACTTCGGTTGCGGCATCCTCAGTGGGTGGCAGGTATTCGTTGGCGATCTCAGAAACATCACGACGCTGGCGGTACTTCAGGCGACGGACAGTCTTGTACTTGTATCCATCGGCGGCAAGGACAGCGGAGTCCTGGCTAGCTTCCTCAACTGGAACCTCCTCAACTGGGGCATCAGCAACAACCTCCTCAGTGGGTGGCAGGTATTCGTTGGCGATCTCGGACACATCACGGCGCTGACGGTACTTCAGGCGACGGACAGTCTTGTACTGGTATCCATCGGCGGCAAGGACGGCTGAGTCCTGGCTGGCTTCCTCAACAGGAGCTTCCTCAATGGGGGCTTCAGTGGCGGCATCCTCAGTGGGTGGCAAGTATTCGTTGGCGATCTCAGAAACATCACGACGCTGACGGTACTTCAGGCGGCGGACAGTCTTGTACTTGTATCCATCGGCGGCAAGGACAGCGGAGTCCTGGCTAGCTTCCTCAACTGGAACCTCCTCAACTGGGGCATCAGCAACAACCTCCTCAGTGGGTGGCAGGTATTCGTTGGCGATCTCGGACACATCACGGCGCTGACGGTACTTCAGGCGACGGACAGTCTTGTACTGGTATCCATCGGCGGCGAGGACAGCGGAGTCCTGGCTAGCTTCCTCAACTGGAACCTCCTCAACTGGGGCATCAGCAACAACCTCCTCAGTGGGTGGCAGGTATTCGTTGGCGATCTCAGAAACATCACGACGCTGACGGTACTTCAGACGACGGACAGTCTTGTACTTGTATCCATCGGCGGCAAGGACAGCGGAGTCCTGGCTAGCTTCCTCAACTGGAACCTCCTCAACTGGGGCATCAGCAACAACCTCCTCAGTGGGTGGCAGGTATTCGTTGGCGATCTCGGACACATCACGGCGCTGACGGTATTTCAGGCGACGGACAGTCTTGTACTGGTATCCATCGGCGGCAAGGACGGCGGAGTCCTGGCTGGCTTCCTCAACAGGAGCTTCCTCAATGGGGGCTTCGGTGGCGGCGTCCTCAGTGGGTGGCAGGTATTCGTTGGCGATCTCAGAAACATCACGACGCTGGCGGTACTTCAGGCGACGGACAGTCTTGTACTGGTATCCATCGGCGGCAAGGACGGCGGAGTCCTGGCTGGCTTCCTCAACAGGAGCTTCCTCAATGGGGGCTTCGGTGGCGGCATCCTTAGTGGGTGGCAGGTATTCGTTGGCGATCTCAGAAACATCACGACGCTGACGGTACTTCAGGCGACGGACAGTCTTGTACTGGTATCCATCGGCGGCAAGGACAGCGGAGTCCTGGCTAGCTTCCTCAACTGGAACCTCCTCAACTGGGGCATCAGCAACAACCTCTTCAGTGGGTGGCAGGTATTCGTTGGCGATTTCGGAAACATCACGTCGTTGCCGGAGCTTCAATCGGCGCACGGTCTTGTAGCGGTATCCATCATCTCCCAGGGCGGCGGGGTCTTGGGCCAGCTCGGCTCCAACTTCCTCCGCCGGCGGGATGTACTCGTTCACGATCTCGGAGACGTCACGACGGTGCCTGGCTTGTTCGACAGGAATCACTGCAGCCGTCGCGGCGGCAATAAAGATGCATGCTAAGAAAAGTTTCTGCAATGTGAGTGAATATAAAGTGTTAGATTAGATAATCCTTTAGGGAAGGTATCCTTGCTGCTGGAATATTCACCATCTTGCTATAGATCTCCAAGCTAATTGCTTTGACGATGGAATCTATGGGTCGAATGATTAATCGTCGCAATTTGTCCGCATATTTATACGCTCCAATGTTTGCCAGCTTCCATTCAAACAATGATCGGCGCTCTGTTTGCCGGCAAACAGCGGCGGAAACCAAAACCGAAATCGAAACCGACTCCGAATCGGTAACAAAGCAATGAATTTGGCCAAAGACCCAACATGCGCCACTCGAGCCCTCAAGTGCCCCCGTCACCGTCTCCCAGCTTCGTCTTCACGTGGAGATTAAGCCCAGCTGGGAGCCGGTTTGGTTCCAGAGCACAGTGGGTAAAATAAACAAAGGTGTGAGGAAAACAACTATCCAATTAGACACATTTTAAATATTAAATATTATAGATGATTTGTATATCTATTTTATGTAGGCGTGTATGAAATGGTATCATCCCAAACTTACTTTCTTGGAAACATTGAATCTGAAGGGATTTAGTCATAACAGAAAGGTAAGAAAAATGTATTTTATACCCCAACAAACATGAATAATATGTATCCCATAGTGCATAGGAGTTGCCCGAAGATTGCCCAGTGCGGAACTAAATGCTCTGCGTTTCGCTTTCGTTTGTCGTTCGCCACTTGGATCGAATTCGATGGCTATTGCTAGGCTTAAGATACAGCTTCACGGTCAAGAGCGAGCATCGGTGCTCTTAACAAGATCTAATGCAAAATCCCAATGGTTTTCCATGGTGTTCACTTTAATGGCAGCGTACGCTTACGTACGGCCATTTATTAATAGTTTCGAACGTTAATTTCTCAAGTGGCTATCGGTAATTTGCGTACTACTCGGTTTTGGAGTTCAACGAACCGCTCAAGATTGATGGTTGGCAAAAGGTCGCACGGGCAGCACGACGTATTTGTTTAATGGGTTTCGCTGATAAGTTTTCGAATTGGTTTTAATTTGTTCCGTTTTGTGATTCATATAGGATTTAAATGTATTTTAATTGGACTGCGGATTGTGGGAAGTTGCATTGTCAACGGCTTATCGGAGATCCGCATTTTTATGAGTTATATTAATTAAATCACATGTAAATTACGATATATTTTATTTTCATTTATATGAAGCATATATAAATTTTCTTTCGCAATGTTAATAGTAATTTTTGGCTAATTGTGCAATGGTCGAATTTCATGGCCCGCATAGCTGTTATAATAAACTGTGTATCCTGCGACCCGCATCACGTTAACTGCTCCTTGCGACCAGGATATCAAAGATTTCGCCGAAAATATGCTGCACGCGAAAAGGACGAAGACGAGAAAACAGCGGAGCAGCTTACAAGTTGGGAGCATGTTATGCGCTGCCGAAAAACTTTGGCTATGAAATTCATAAACTTGGCAAAACAAGCTTGCTGGCGGCAGGAAAAGGACGAGCAGGAGGTACCAGGCGGAGGACTCCAAGTTGGCTGGGGAAACTTTTGCACAAATCATGCATATGATGTTCGGGCACTTTCACTTTGGTGCTCCCGAGGGTCTAACGAATAGTTCCTCCCCGTTCCGGAACGGTCCACCCCGCGGCCTTGGACTAATTAAGGAGACAAAACTGCGTAAGTTTTTCGGTTTTTCAAGAGTCATCGTCATCGTCATATAGCCATCTTGAGTTTGTGCCCCGAAATGTGTGTCAAGTGGCAGCGAGTGCAAAACAAAGCAAATGGGGTGTGCAATCTGCTGTAAACAACCATAAATTTTGCCTGCCTTGGGTTTCTGACTTCGTCTGGAGTTGCTAGGGGAACTATCGCCCTCATAAAGGGGCAAAAAAAATGAATGAAACACTCCCGAACCCGGACAACGGCGTCCTTATCGCAATCACTCACATCGCCACTTGTGAAATCGTGGCAGACCACCGAGATGAGGATGCAAGTACAGTCAAGCTGCGCTAAGTTGATCATCCCTACTTGTAATCAAAGTAAGTAACGAAATTTTACGCACAAGAATATCTACTAGATATATTTAATTTATTTCTCTTAAAAAATGTTATCACATTGCAAAATAAGTATTCCTGCTAAACACCCTTACAAACTATATCTCAATTTTAAAATGTGGCAGATGGTGGTTTGAGTTAAGGGAGCTAAACTGTGTATCTTTTGGCGGTTTGGTTTCGAACCAAAAGTATGAAGTGAAGCATGAACATCCTATGACACATTATAATATGTATAAACGATGTTTTATGACAATCAATTTGTTTCAATCCAATAGACACACCCGCCGCATGTGCCAGAGTTTGTGTTGTGCTCTCATTTATGTGATTATTTGATTTGTGTGTTGGACGTTGATATTCGCACACAAAACAGATTCGGAACCAGAATCAGAGCCTGGAGCTCTGGCATAACGAATTTTATGAACTAGAAAGTATCATTAATTTAATACGCATTCGCATACGCAAACAAGCCGATGATACGGATGGGCATTCGAGGGTTTTTGGGTATGGGAATGGAAGCAGCAACGGGATCCGTTGGCCCTTAGTTATGCTCTTCTGATCATTGTAATGTAAATACGGCCTGAACTCCGGCCGCGTGCAATCATAAATAAACATTCGACACAAACACAATAAATGTCAAAAAGTTTCGCCATTATCCGCTCGCCAGTTAATGTCCTTGTCGCCGCTGTTGTCATCGTCGTCATCGCGTCGTTGTCCTTGTCGTTCTCGTCTTGAAAGCGAACACAGCGCTTTATTATTTTAATGATTTCGCAGTGCCGGTTCCACTGTCCGTGCCTTCGTCCTGTCAGCACTCCGGCATGTCCTGGAAGTCCTCCTCTCCTGTCCTGTCCCGTCCTGTGCTCTCCAGTCCCGTGGCATTGTGTTTACATTTGTAATTCAATTCGCGACCGCTCCTCCAGCCCAAAATGCTCCCAGCTCATAGCTCCATCTCCATCTCGGCGTCCGCTTGTTATTATTTTACATGTCGTTCGCTGGCTCACTATAATTTATTAGCAATTTGCATAATTTTCTTTTATAAGGCATTGCCTCTGTTTTCCGCTGCTTTATGCTTTTTGCTTTTAGTGCTGACACCGCGACATCAACTCTTTTCGGCCCAATGTTATGCTAATAATACCCATGGGTTCTCCACCCCACATTACGGTTATGCACGATCGTTATCAATGGGCACTTTGTTGGTCCGATTATTGCCTGAATAATATGCCCACCTCTCGAAATTTGCATTCACATCTGCTCTGAACTCTGCTCAAGGCAAGGTCTCAGATCACTGGGTTAGTTGGTTAAAGACAGCTGCCGTTTATGGTTCTCATACAGGGTCAGGGTATTCTCAGAGATCGAAAAGGAAAAAGTTACCTTGTTACCTAAATGTAATCAATGTTTAATGATGTTTGGTAATGTTATAGAAGAAAATACTTGTTATGTATAATTGATTATTTCTTTAACCAGCTAATTTCCTTCACTGTTCTAATGAAAACTGGCTCCTTTGAGGAGACAGCAACACAATGCAAGCCGTGAACAAAAGTATCTTTATTTCTTGTTTCTCACTGCTGCAGCAATTGCTTTTATTTTTCCCGTTGTTTTGCTCAGCTAAACTTTTGCAGCATAAACAATTAAAAATTAATTTTAAAACTTTTGGCCAAAGATAAACGGAGGATGACGGTGAGCGAGAGGAATCGAGGAATCAGCAGTTAGCTCATTAAACCCGCCACATGGTCTTGGTCTTGTGGTTCTGTTTTCGGGCCAACTCTCTCGTCGGAAAGCGTCTGCAGCATTATGCAATCCCTGGTGGCGGGGGATGCCTTCAAGTGGACCTTAAATGGGGCCGAAGGGAAAACTAAGCGAAACTATTTAAAATACCATTTGCTGTGGAATCAATTGAAAACGGATGAGTTTTGTAATTAGGCGGCTCGGAGCTCACAAACACGCCCACCAACTATATAGACTCGAGCCAAGGTTATTTCATAAACACGCTCAAGTGATTCGGCAAACTTCCTAGGGGGGAGCGGGGGATGAAGGGATGAAGGGGTGGCAGGCGCAGGACTTTGACCAAGCCCAATTTGATCCACAGATCCACTGTGTTTGTCCGCCTGGCTGTCTGTTTGCCCTGGCGGCAAAGGTCTCCGGGTCCACTGTTTGACTTGAAGGTATTAGAAACTAATTTGTACAGCAGCCGCAAAAGCAGGAGTAGCAGGAACAGCCCTGGCAGATCCTTGGCCAAAGCTAACCAGGATACAAACAACAATTGTTTGCCTGTCCATCCATCTATCCCGGGCTTTGCTCCTCTAGTTCAGCCATCCACTTTGGTCTCGCTGTTTTCGGGCTTTCCGAAGACAATGAGTAAAAAATCCAAAGGCAAAGGCAAGCCAAATCCCCAACAATGGCAGTGGTAGCAGTACTAGCAGCCACAACAACAAGAGAATGGCTAAATCATATGGCCCGGCTAAAAAGGACCTCTGACAGAAAGGGACTCGTCTCGCTTTTAAGTCGCCTGCGGCTTAAATTTTCTTAAATGTTACATTGTCTCTGGCAACGACAGAGGAGCAACTCCATCCCGAAAATGCCAGTCTTTAGTCTTTTTACGGTTTAACTAAACAATCTGCTCGCAAGTAAATATTTTCGGGCATATGCAAAACTTTACCATGAACCGACACCGAAACTGAGTCCTTTGGCTAAGTACATTTATCTTTAAGACTAAAAACCATAACAATTTAGTGTCGGAAATTTTGAGCTACGCATTGCAGAATTTATTCGCAGACGACACACATGGCCAAGGGTAAAAAAACACCCACATGGACGTGGACATAGTTGGGCTTCCTGGTTTATCCGGCAGAAATTCGCACAAATATTTACCCGGGTCGAAAATTTTATTGGAGAGCGCAGAAAATGCTTAGCTAAGCGAATTGTTATTCCGCTACCCTTAAAGTTGCTCGTCGTCCGATAATTTAATTTCAAAACTAAATTTCGGCTTCTTTCCTCATCAAAAATGAGGAACACACAGCACATGCAAATTTTTAACCCAATTTCAAGGTTTTGGCTTAATGAATTTGACATGCTACCAAAATGGGATTTAGACCTTATTTGAATATGTCAGCCCAAAATAGTCTGATATTGCTTTCCTTACTGTATTACAACTTTGATATTTTCACTTTTGTTACTATCAATATTTATTGTATTATAATTTATAAGGTCAGCTGCGCTGCAAAGGCTTTCAGGTATCCATATCTTTCTATCTTTGACACCGATGCGGTTTCCACTTGAATTCACTTTTTTTCCTCCCGCAGACGCCACTCGATCGAAATTGATGCGACATTTCGAGGATAAATCAGGAATGACTTGGCTGTATGTGTAGTGAATTTGCATTGATGATTGTTGACATTTAAAACAAATATGAATATACAGTCGGCAGATTTCAGTAGCCAATCAATTTTTTAGCAATGCGAAATAAGAGATGCAAAAATAAGTTGCAAATTGTTATGATTAATGCGAGTGTGAGCTGGGCCGACTTTTCATTATGAGCATTAAATTTTTGCACATTTTATAATTTAATTGAATTTCGCTATATTTTTTTATCGCACTTTTGCAAAGCTAATTTATGATTGCTCAATGCGGCATGTAATTGCATACAAAAGCCTTTAATGACGTCCCGTTCGCAGTATCTCTCTATCTGTATCTGCATCCGTATAAAGCGATTGTATTTCAGTCAGTTTTTTCATTCTACCCACTTTGACATTCCATAATTATATTCATTATTAATGATAACATAAAGCATGAGAAGAAATATTAGCAATAAAAATTGATTAAAGTTTAAGCGAACACCGATAATTATCCAACCATAAATATAGCCGTGATTTAAGCTGGCTTGCAATTCCCTCTCATATGCCGCAAATCGATTGACTTCCGAGCTTGATCATCCCACCGGTGCGTGTCCTTCTTCGTCTTGGAACCAATTAGCGACCGGGAATTAAGTGCTCATCAGACGTCTGTCCGGTCTTTGGTCTCCAGACCACCTTTAGCTTTGCCATCGCCAACGCCATCGCCACCGATTCCCAACCGAAACTCATAGCCCAGTCCCATTCCCGTTCCCGTTCCCATTCGCAGCCACGCATAATAGAGTTCACACAAATTAGTCAAACGCAGGGCAAACTTGGTCGTAAACAGAGCTGCAAATGCGTCGCAACATGCACAGTTCCGCCGGTGAAAGGACGATCCCAGACATCCTCGGATCCTTGGCACCAGGAGGCGGAGGAGCAGCAGCAGCAGGAGCTGCCAAAGGACCAACGGACCACTGGCAATTGTAACTCCCAGTTTGGTCGCACGATTAATCGTCGTTGCAAATTGTTGGCACGTTTTCAATTGACAACAGAGTGCGTTGCCTGCACGGCAGCGTCAACCCCTAATTTGCACTATGACCCCCGACCAACCCCACCCCATTCTCCATCCATTTTCACCCATTTCCACCCCACCCCCCGTAGGTTGCGTGTAAATCACACGGTGTTTGCTCTTGCTCCTGTTGCATCTTTTACGTGCGTCAGGACGAATTTTGCTGCCAGATATCCTTATCCTTCGCCACCCACCTTTGGCCCCTTCCACCTTCCTGCGCCCCCACCCACCTCACGTGTGACGGCCGTTTTAAAACGCCGACCACGACGCCTCTGTCGTTTATTTTGAATGTAATTTTTCAAGTCGCGACGTCTTCTACTGCTGCCCATTAATCACCTGGACAAAATGCGATTCGCCATGGCAGCAAACGGAAAAAAAACACGGAATCGAGGCAAATAAACAATGGGGAATGGAGCTGGGAAAGAAAAGTGAGACTGGGCAGAAAAAAAAGGAAAACTTTGCCTTGACGAGGCAGTTCTTTAATTATACTCTATCTGTTTGGGTTATATAGGTTTTTAAATAACTTTTAACTTAAAATTTGAACTTAGTAAATATGTATCATACTTGCACTTACATTTTTATATATATTTTGAAATTCAAAAGATGTAGTAAAAGTTAAAGTTAAAGCAATATTATCATGTTCTCCACCTAACCTCCAGTAGCTGTGATATATGCTCTTTTACCATGATTTATTCCATCTTCTGAGTAGGAGTATGGGAATGAGCAAGGAATATCCAATTTCATACATCCTCAAACCCGAGATATGAAGAACGACGTCCCCTGGAAGTTAAGCTTCTTAGGGTATGATTGGATTCGACTTATTTCCGTTCCGGTGGAAAAGTGTTGCATACTCGCAGGCTGGAAACGATGCTGCTCCTCCGGACTTTTGTTGCTCTGCTCGTTGACTTTGTTAATAATGATGTTGTCCCTCCCCTTTGTGTATTTTCAGCAACGAGGTCACGTGACTGACAGCCGTCGCATTACGGCCCTTTGTTTGGCAAAGCCCATACCCGAACCCCCAATCAGCCGAAAAAGTCAACCCACCCAGAAGAAGGCCAATGACAAACTAAATGCAATTTGATGCGTGTCATGCCCCCCTCAGGATAATGTGTTCGAAAATGCGTGGTAATCATTATTTGTGACAATCGACGAAGTCGGAATCAATTTTTTATTAGCTCTCTAATGCCAAGATCAAGCCTCTAAGCCGATGCCCGGCAGTTGTGGCAGTTAATAAATATTTGTCACACATGGCTCTGGATGCACTGCAGCTGGAAAGCCCACTGCCTGGTACCTCGATCCCCGAAGGACCTGTCGGTGGCACCTGCATTGCGTTGTCCGGGGCGCTTAGGCACGTGACAGGCGGATGACCTGCATACTGGATCCTGAATCCTGGTTTACCCGGCCTGCGATGATGGTTTCGCATGCCTGGCTATTCCCACGACTTGTCACCTTAAACACACACGATTTCCTTTAACTTTCGCATGCGTGGCAACCGCATTTACTGCGCTCTCAAAGCCAAAATGCGTTGTCCTGGAAGGAAGACAAAGGTGAGGCAACCGCAATTGACCATTAATCAAATTTCCAATTAATTTACCACAATTAATTGCTGCGCTATTCGCAATTCAATGGTCCAAAACACCAATGCCACTTGAAGCGTCTTTGTTAAAGTCAATTCCTTTGGCGGCCGAAATGCAATAGGATCTCCTCGTGAAATCGGCTCATGATTATGCTGCCTCGTAGCATTATGGATGCGATTCCCCCCATTCAGCTGCAACCCTATTAGGGAGCTCCGAACACGCCGAGCCCCGGTCGAGTATTATTATTTTCCATCATTGTCAACATATCATCAGGTTCAATGACGAGTCGGTGCTCCCGCTGTTCCCGCCGCTCCTGCTGCTGCTGCTCCTGCTCGTCCTGCTGCTCCTTTGCCAGACAGTTGGGATAATAAATACACAGAATGCCAGGAGCAGCGGCAGCTTCACCAGGACCAGCTTTTCTGCAGTTGCAGCGCTTTATTGAAAAATGTGTGCACAATTCGAGAAAAGCTGCCAGGTAACGCGGCCTTCTCCGTGCGCTCTGGACTACACTGAGAAAAATCAAGCAAATAAAGGATAATGTAAATACCTCATATTCTTGAATATATTATTGTCCGAAAATGTACTTGCTCTCCAATATTCTCCGTGTAGCTGTGACTGCAGTTGGAGCCCTGGGAAGCCATCCCTTCACCAGACACAAATATCAAATATTATCGAGCTGAGCGGAGGACGTTGAAAGGCGAGCATTGACGGACTGTCGGGGTGTCTCCAGCTCCGGTAGCGGCTTTTGCAGCCGGTCCTGGTTGCCGGGGTTACACGTACGCCCCCGGTTCCCGGGCTCCTGGCCCGCGGGTCCTCCGTTGCCATGGCCATCCATGCCCAATGCCTGGGCCTCGACTTTGTTTGTAAACATTTCACGTTCATCGCTGGCCCGCAAATATTTCCCTTCCACTGCTGCCGCTGCTGCTGTGCAAACTTTTGCCATCCGAGCTACGGGTTTTGTTTTCCATTTTTCTAGAACGGAGAAAAGTATGCCCCGCACAGAGTGAAACAAATGAAAGCAGACTAGAAATCGTGTTTCGTTGTGTTGGCTTTGAATACGATTCGTTAGCAAACCAACATCAACGGAAGGATCACGCGCACACCGTCCCTGAAGTTCCCCCCAGACCAATCCATCCAAACCAATCCATGCCCTCGCCATGCAGAAGAAGGTAGCGCCCGAGCGCCGTCCATACTGTGATCCTCGGCTGCAGGATGACAAGCTGAGGAGGAAACGCACTCTCCATCTGCCCAGAGTGTCGCAGGCTCAGAAGAAGGGCGAAAAGCGCCAGCTGAACGACTGCCCCTTCTACAACCTGACTTATGGCTTTGACCAGTTGCCACTGGATCCTGTCAAGGAGTTCCTGCAGGAGAAGATATGTAAGGCTGCTTTAAGCCACTTTAACTTCCAATAACTAAATCCCAATTTATACTTAGCTCACATGCAGACAGACAAAATAGTGGGACACTGCAATCGGGAGTTCGATTTCCATCGCTACGATTTGGATAACGTGAAGGAGGAGTATGACGAGTGCGATGATGACAGCCTGCAGGAGCTGCAACTGGAGGATATTATCATGCCCGAGCAGTTCGAGATGCTGCGCGATGCCAAGGATCATGTGTACAACTTTGATTCCACGGGTAAGTAGGAACATTTCCGGGGCAAAACCACAATTAAGTGGAACAACATTTGCGCATTAAACCAGGTGCTGGGAATGGGTAAATGCCCCAAACAAATTGCCACACATTTCGTGTTATTCAATGAGTGAGAACTTTACCGCAAAAACATAACACTTAATACTTTATTAAATGCGAAAACATGCCCCGACTGAAGGTGCTGCCTCGCCCCACACCCAACTCCTTCTTGGCGGCTGCTCTTCCCCCTTCTGTTGCCAGCTTTCCCATTTTCCGACTCCCACAGCGCAGCTCGCTGGAAAATTGTTCACCTGTAAACATAAAAATTCCAAACATTATCCTTTTAACATAAAATTTTATAACCGAAATGAGAAAAAAGGCAAAACCGAAAAACAAATGCGTATGACATTTATTTGAATATCCTTTGGGAGTGCAGGGCACTCAAGGGTAGTCAGCGGGGGAGGGCGAGGGGGAGTCGTAGGGCAAGGACGAAGGTCGGGTCGAGTGACTCTACAACATGTTTATCATAGTGTTTTATTTAGCATTTACATGAAACATTTTTATGTTGGCGTTTTTTTCGTTGCATACTCTTTGAAAAATGTGTAATTTGGTTGTTACTTTGAAGGAGGCCATCATAAGTGATGAATATGTTATTCATTTAAAATACTTATGATAGTTACAAGAACGTTTCATCACGAATACTTAGTAGTTCATTTTATATCTTATTTTGAAATTTAATATTGAATTAAATATTAATTTACTTAATATACAGAAAAAGGGCAACCCTTGTTCGCATATTCCCACCTGAAAACCATATCTCTCTGCAGTCTCGACTTTTGTCGCTAGTTTGTAATAAAAATGTTTAATTTTTGTGTCTAGTTTTTTAATATTTAATGCGAGCATGGAAGCGCCGTCCCAGTGGGTGGTAGGCGTGGTCTACTAAGGGATCCGGTTACACAATGGCATAAAAGCGTGTTGCCAATAGACATTAGCATGCAAATACGACAAACAAACCCACAGATAGCCAGAGATGTCCAGTTGGCCCGGGGGAATTCCGTTTGTAAAGGCCCGGAATGGAAATTAATTCCAGTTTAATCAGTTAAAAATCGAACTCTGCTGCCGTGACTTTTGTTTAAAACAATTTCATGTTGCGCAAACAAACCTATTTGCCCTGCCTCTCAGGCACGTCGAAAGTCACGCAAAAAAGGGGAAAATCGAATTCGAAAAGTGCAGACAGACCCATGTCATATTCGGGGGCAAATATTAAATGCGATTTTCAATTTCAATTTTACGCATTATTTTTTACCATCACCTGCCTTTGGTTTGTTTTTTATTCGCTTGCAGCCTGTAATCAATTTCCCTGGATTGACAAATGGATGACTGGCGGTAATAAATAAGCGTGCATATTTACTCAGTGTGCATTATTAAAAATTTGACACCCCCTTCACATGTTTGGTGCAGTGCGTCCCAGTGAGCAGGAGATCTATGAAATGACCAGCCACCTCCTGGAACTCTACTGCAATCGCAGGGTGCGCATCTTCTATCCGGGCTGCGGAACCAGTTCCTCCTTGTGGACAAACCAGCTGAGGCGCCAGCACGGATCCCCTTCGGAGCTGATTGGAGCCTATCGAACGCCCTCTGCCCGCCACATGCGAGTCAACAACATGAGAGGTCCTCCCAAGAAGGAGAAGTTCACGGCCGGCGATCATTATGCCTTTCGAACGCCGCAGGGTAGAGGCTTAACTATATATATTTTAATCCAACTTAAAGTGGTGTCCTTACAGAATGTCGCAACGAACTGATGAGAGTTGGGAAAATAATTGATGAGCTAATCGAGCCAGTGCTGAAAGCAGCAGAGCACAAAATTGGCCATGGACTCACGAAATATCCCGATCCGCCCAGTTGTAAGGACAACACTAATCGAATTCTTAAGTCGGCAGGTATATTGGTGGTATGTGTTTTTTTTATATAATTTTCTTATTATTTTGTTGTAAAATATAACTTATTCTACATAGGGAAAGAAAAAGAATTGTTATGTGGGCAAGTGTCGCATCCATCGTAAGGATTTTGCCACAAATGAGGAGTTTCTGCGCTGTCTCAAAAGGATGGAAGCTACGTGAGTATCAATTTCGTTAATTTCAAGTTAATAGCAATTATTAAAAACATTCTGATACAGCCACTTTCCGTACATGCAACCCTTGCAACCGGTGGATCCTGATGACCAAAAGATCAAAATGATGGCTAAATACCAAGTAGAGCTGGCAAAAGCGGAGAAGCTTTTTACCCTGAAGATACAGAAGCGATACCAGTGCCTGCTGAAAAGTGTGAGTTATGATGAGAGATAGTTTGGGTGCCACGTGTCGCAATGTATTTCGGAATTATGCAACTGACCAAACATATGCTAAATGCAACAAATAAATGGGCGGTATGAAAAATGAAACCGAAATACCCAGCCGCAATGACTCCCCCCTGACCGAGACCATAAAAAACCCATCAAATGTGAGCACCAGCGTCGGGCGCAAATAAATTTTATCGTTGACTCCGACTTTGGCTCCGTGTCCGTGTGGTGCTCCGTATCCTTCCTCGCCACCGTGTCCATATCCATGACCGTGTCCGTATCTTTGTGTCTTTTTCCATAAAAAATGATAATAATAAAGTCCATACAAAGTAAATATGTGTGCGTGGGCGTGTGAGTAAATTAGGCTGCGTTGGCTTCAGGGCAGTGTTGCCCACAATTTTCATAAAAAAAGTGGGTTTTGAATATAAGCAATTGGAACAAGAAAGGAATCTTACCCTGCTTTGGAAAGGGCAGACAGACGGACATGGCTATATGGACTCGGATGCTCATCCTTATATGGTCGCAATATACATAGTCAAAACTGACGGGAAGAAGGCTGAATTGGCAACACTGTTTCGCGAAACGTGCTTATAAAAATTATATAATTCATACCTCGTAAATATTACGGGCTGAGGGGCTTGGTCTGAGTTATGAATAACGTGATTAGCTGTTAAAAAGCGAAACCACTTGTGTGGCGATGGCGTGAATCACACCCGATTTAATGACTGCACCCAGCCCACATCCTAATCCCTATGTTTATCCCCATGCAGATGTCTATAGTGCAACTAGCGACGTATCCTTCACACCTCATCCGAAAGGCCTTCAGACGCATCAATCCAAGGAGCGCCCTTCTGCAGGATGCCTACCAATTTATAGTAAAGGAAAAGGTGAGTAACTGACTATATAGCTGTCTATATAATTTAATCTTTTGTCTGCAATATAACACTATATAAGACCGCACTTATTTTCATATGACTCCATTTTAATCCACCACTACGTTATTTTTCAATACTTGTATCAAGTATTTAAGTTTAAGTAAGCTACAAAAGTTTATTAGAGGTTTAAGTTAATAAGCAGGCTTGACTAAAGACAACTAGGTGGGCAACACAGATTAATATATGAAAAGCGTTCCCAACTTAGTGCACCTTAGACATTATTAGTAAACTTAACTGGCTCAGAATTCGACAGAAGTTTTACCGTCGAAAAAGTTGGCCGGCAGTGCGAGCATATTAAACATGCTCCCAGAATTGGATGGTACGAGATGGGAGATGGGAGATATGGCGGAAACTGGGATGACAAGTGACGGGGCGCGTGTTGATGTTTTGACGTGAGCGCCAAACAAACTTTGGCAGGGATTTAAGCCAAGCACTTGCCATCAGCACCGGCAAATCAGTGCCGGCAAAGGCGGGTTAATGAGCAGCCAAAGATGCTCCGCAGAGAATCCAGTCCCCATCCACCTGTTCCCTAACTCCATAGTTCCAAAATCGCCTTGGAGCGCCAGCAAAGTTTATACCACCTGTCGTCCCCTTTTCAACCACATCCCCAACCATGTCTAATCAACTCATTACAGAAAGATTGGCCCAAACTGCCGCCAGAAGTTATATTAATGGATTACCTGTTCGTGGGGGACCGCGGTGTGCGTCAGGACCTCGCCATCCTTATTATCGTGTGCCTCATCGATCTGCAGGAGGACTTCCGCCACTATGTCAAGCGCTCCTTCCTTAACTACCTCTTATCGTGGGTCATCCTTGGCTTGATTTAACCTCATTCATACGGACATTGATTATCTTTGATCCGCAGGTCCAATATGGAGAGAAGGCGTCTGCAGTTGGAAAGGGAGCCCCCAGAGTTTCCCATTCTGACCATATCTCCGCCAGTTTCCTGGCGCTCCAATCTCCTGAGGGGCAAGGCTCGTATTGGCGAAGTTCTCATGACCACACATCCAACGGTTCAGGCACTGAATAGGTTGTGGCACGATCTTTATGAGGATCTGGTTGTTGTAGATCTGGGTCAGCTACTTCTGGCTCAGCGGCCACTGGATGCAGATACTGTCCAGGTTTTCATTGAGAAGAGTTGCGCCGACGTTCGGGATGTGAGTATATGATATAGTTTATATTACTTATTTTATTAATTGTTATCTTTAAGTTGCTGCTCAACGACTGGCTGCCACGATGTGCTGACCTTATGAACGAGATGCGTGGCACTTGGAAGGATCTGGTGCCCATGTCGGGGAAGTATGGAGGACGCGCGGCCATGCTCTTCCGGTGCATCCACTCGGCGATGTCCCGACACTTGAACAGCCTCATTAGCAAAAGCATTAACTACCTTTTCAAGGTCCTGTGCGCCTTCAAGGATGGCAACCGCATCGAAAAGTACTCCATGTTCGACGCGAAACTGAAGAGGATACCGCTAATGACCCTGATTGCTTCTGTGGTCGGTGCCCACTTCGATCACGAGCCCATCAACATGGGTCCTGGAGTCAGACCGGCCTCGAACATATATGTCTATGATGAGGACGACGCTGATCCCTTTCAGCAGCCGCAAGTCAACCAGTTTGTGGAAAATGTAAATATTTTAAACTTTTATGATAGGAATAAGTAACTTTAAATGTGTAATTACAGCTTCCTGATATTGATGATGTGGCTCAGTTTGAACTGGATCACTCGAATAAGCTCTACATATATCCCTATATGCAGGAGCTGCCTCGTATTTTTACAGAGCATTTCAAGAGTATTTTGGCGGTGGGCTATGAAATTCCCCGCCTCGAGTTTGTCATGTCTGGCGGTGGTTAGTAACAGTTCATATGCGTATTATACTTTGTTTGTAAGATATAACCTTGGCTTGCAGAACCCGAAACCAAGGGCTTCCTGCTTTTCATTGATGAAGACCACGTGGACTTTCTGGAACTCTGCGAGAAAGTCGAGCAGATTGTCAAAGTCAACTGGCAGGGAGTGCACGTTTACCTGAAGCCCGTCTACAAGTATTACTTTGGACTCTTCCAAAAGTTAATATTGCCCATGGTGCAGAAGGTCTGGACCGAGAATAACCTGCCGGAACTTGGGGTGAGTCCGTCCATCCGTCCTGGTGGCAATCAGCGCTCTGTGAGCCCCAGGCCCGTCTTGAAATG
The DNA here is from genome assembly GCF_016746395.2 of Drosophila simulans. Lineage (NCBI taxonomy): Eukaryota > Metazoa > Arthropoda > Insecta > Diptera > Drosophilidae > Drosophila > Drosophila simulans. The sequence goes on from NC_052522.2 coordinate 4,803,307, forward strand.
GATTTAATTATTTATTTCGATTTGATTACACGCAATGATGCGTAGAATTAACATAAAATTTCATTATGGAATATTAATAGACTGCTGACAGACAGACAAGTAGCAGTCGACGGGAGTTGGGAGTTGGAAAATGGCTGACAGTTTGTGTAATTTGACAAGTTCCACCTCGCCGGGAATCCGGATTATAGCGCCTGCCGAACCGTGCTCCTCTGCCTTTCCTTGATTTCTGGCATTTTGTTAGCTGTGTGCAATGTTTAATTAGTCACTGTTTGGCTTCGCACAGCCTGTTAAATTTACAAAGTTGGGCACGCTGTTATACTTAGACAGTCAGACCCGTGAATTACCAAACGTATATCATACGCTCAATTTACTTCCCCCAGTCTGGCCCAACTGCAATTGCAGTTCGCATTCATTAAGTTTTATGAAACGACCAGCAATTTCCTCTCCTCTCGATTCGTTTGGTTCGGCTTGGTTTTTTGCTCAATTTATATAAAATAAAAATTACTTCCGACTGCGTGTATGCCGCCTGCCGCCTGCTGCCAGTCGATGCATGAAATGCGAGTGCGTCTCGGTCTGCACCACCATCGATGCACCCATTGGTGGATCCAGTGGTGGAGTCGTGTGATTGGAAAGGGGCTTCAATCGCTTGAAGCATCCACAGGGCTTTAAATTGCAGCACAAAGTTTTCAATGGCAAAGAAGTAGATGGGCATTAGTATGTTTTCGCATTGTACGAATAGTTTATTTAATTTAATTGACTATTGTAAATGTAATTAGTTGACAAATATTGGCTGAGCTTAATTACAGAGCTAAAATTGTAATGCATACATGAAATTGTAATATATGTTGTAATGGTATTTCAAAAATTTAAATATGTATAGGGAGCATATCAAATGAGTTCATTTAATCAGAGTAACATTGCCATGCAGCTAATAGAATTTTAAAGCTTTCCCGATAACTTTTATTAACATCCCCTATTACATCCCTCCCTTTGGATGTGCCGACCATGTCCTCTAGGCTGTCCAGGAGCTGTTGAAAAAATTGCAGGCCGTGAGCGATACGACCTATTATCTGCGCGATTTCATTCCGCTCAACCTGTTCATGCTGGATAATCGGCACGTGAAGCTATCGCTGCGGATGTATGTGCGCGAAATCTACGATTTCATAATTGATTTTTACAAAGCCCTCAATTGGAACGAGAATCGAGCGTAAGTAGCCAAGTAGCCAAGTGTCCGAGTGTCCGTGTAGCCAAGTAACCAAGCGGCGAGAACAGATTGCATCAGCATCAGCTAAATGAAGTGCGAGTGCTCTTTCACTTAACTTTTATGCTGACTGCCCCCCAATGCCACTTAATAGATAACTTTGCTCTACACATACATATATGTATGTGCATGCACGCTACCTGATTTTTTACCCGACTCTTTTCTGCCACTTCAGCATCTGCGAGGAGCTGGAGGAGATGTCGATGAAGGCCGGCGAGCGGCCGGAGGAGACGCCCGAGGTGGTGGCCCTGCAGAACTACATCAACGACTGCCGGGAGATGCGCATATTTGCCATCAAGGATGAAATCAAGAACGTGTTGAAGCGCGTCGTCTTCCTGCTGACACACACCTACCTGTCCAGTGAGTGATGCAATTGGTTTGGTCAGGACCTACTCCTCGCTTTTCCCACTTCCTCCCTTCCGCTGTTTGTGCAGCTGCAGCTGGCCAGCCGAGCTCTTTCCCTTGGCATCCTGACCAAAAGCTAGACACTGGGCGGAAATGCGATATACAATCTATAGGTCTTTAAACTGAGAACACAGAAGAGCTAATTAAGTTAGAAGTGTTTTAAGCTGTATCAATATGGTGGAGAACCTCTTTAAGAAGTAATATTCTCTACTTATATACTATTATAATAATAGATGAATATTTCACATAGAATACAATACTTCAATACTTTCCAGACACAACTTTTTTAAGTTCTGTGTCTGATATCTTCTACCTTATAACCTTTAACCTCTGTCACAGAGATTATTATCATAATTCCAGATTATCCCGCAGTGTAGCTAGTGTGTTTGCTTTGCGCTGTGTTTGGCTTTTGGGTAGAGAGGTGATGCGGAATGGGCTCATAGGAAAGGCAGGAAGTGCAGCTTCGCTTAACATAATTAACCTCAACTAACAAGCTGAGTCTACTAATTGGTTTTATAATTACTTGCGGTGAGACACCAAACATTGAGCTCCGCTAAAACCCCGAAAATGCAACTTAATGAGCTTAACAAATTCATGAATGTGTGAAAGTTGCTTTGACAACCAGCAAATGCAGACGGGCTCACACCCACAGAAATCCTCGCAGACAATTGCCAGTTATCGTCAAGTGTCGTGTGTATCTTTCGGATAGCTACAATGTGTACTTCAGTCCCTCTGAATTTGCGGCTCCAACTGTCTGTCTGTTTGTCTGTTTGCCTGTCTATCTGCCCGTCCGTCCGTCCGAGTGTGTGGCTTTGTCACACCGAATACTCACGGATACAGCTTGTCAGGGCCAAAGATACTCGTACCTACTCGAATAACTAATTATTTTATCCCCCGAAAAAGAAAGTCTCGCGCAGCCAATTAATTAAGAGTTAAGCGCAGTTAATTAGCAGCGAGTACAATCGAGAGCCATGTCATCCAGTCTGGTCTTGGTCTCACTCCCATCCGCAGGCGACGAACTTCATCTGAACTCGCGCACATTCATCCTGCCGGGCGAACTGGAGGAGGTCCTGGATCTGAGCGCCGCCCGCCTGTCGGTGGTGCGTGATAATCTGGAGCTGGCCTTGCGGTGAGTGAAATGCCGATTAGACCCTGATCCCGAACAGATCCCAGATACTAAGCCGACACATTCCGCAGGGAGCGGCGCTTGGAGTTCGAAAAGCTGCTGGCCCAGGAGAAGCGCACGATGGACGGTTTTCGCATCCGGGAAATCCGAGATGTGCTCACGCTGGAGGAGCTCAAGGAGCGGGTGGATACGGTCGATTTGCTCTTCACCACCATTGAGGTGAGGATTAGCTATAATTTGCTGGTATTCTTTTAGAAGATTGGGTTTGATTAGTTGGGGTTTAGTTTTGCGGGTGACATTACAAATCTTCGTAATTATTTAAACACTTTATATTTATATTCATTTGTTCTCAACAGAATCTCAGCCGTGAAGCGAAGGCCATCAACACAGAGGAGACTCTACTCCAAATCGACGTGTCCGCCTTTCCACTTCTTGCCGAGATCATCGAGAAAATGGAGCCCATCGAGAAGTTGTGGAAGACCTCGTACGAGTTCGAAAAGGATTATCTCATTTGGTAAGCAGCGGCAACATTTAAGCCCATTGCAATTATACTTCTGTCAGCCGGAGGGGGTAGTGTGACACTTCCCGGGGCTCCGTAATATTCCGAAATGAAATGGCCCCAGTCCGGCAGTCATTTCCATTGACATTGCTGCACGCAAATCCCAATACCAATCGTAGTGGCCCTCTCTCAATTCCCACAGCCCGGGGGCGAATTCCAGCAGAAAGCTGGCGCTTATGATGAGGACACCACTGCAGCTCCTGCCCCTGCTCCTTTATTTCGTCCTTTTTTTGTGTATTTCTATTTACATCTCTTCTGCTGCTTTCAGGATGTTCGAGCGCTTCGAATGCCTTAATGCGGATGGCGTGCGGGAGCAAGTGGAGAATATGCACAAGGTAAGTAGTTGCAAAGTCGGAAGTTGTCATTCCAGGGGGCTTCAGTAGCTCCACTGGCTCCAGTAGCTGGCGGAAATAAAAACGAGCAAGGACCGACAAAGTTTGAGCTGTTGTCGGATTTCTCCTGCTCAACTGCCCATGCATGGGTTCCAACGTCCTTCGTCCTGTGGCTCCTCTATGTGCTCCCCCTATCTCCGCCGTGTCCGTCTGTAAGCCAATGTAGCAACTAAAATGCAACTAAAAACCTCAGGCCACCTAGGGCAGCAATAGTAGCCATCCATCCAGTTAGCAAGGGACAAACCCGACAAACCCGACCGACGACCAACTGAAAACTGGCTGTAAAAAGAAAGTTCCACTTGGCAGCCGAAAAGTATGCATGGAAAAAATGCCCAACATATTTGGCGGCTGGCTGCCATAAGATGAGTAGCTGAAGGAAGGGGATCCCCTGGATTTTGGGGATGTGACCCCATCGGGGTCAGCTGGGAAGCCGTTCGGAGCCACGCAAAAAAAGCTGCACAAAGGCGCAAAAGGAAAGTCAGTTGAATTGAATTTTTCGGCACAGCTGAAGCGGCAAAGTGGGAGCCCAAAAAAATGAAGAAAACAGTTCTCAGGCGAAAGCTTGAATACCCTTGTGAAATCGAATTATTTTCAGCTTCACAGCTGCGCAACCTTGCACCTTAAGGAGTAATTGATTAATATATACCATATAGATTTTTGAAGAAATCCTCTTTTGAAAAAGTACTATTTAATGTAGATCCATACCAGCCAGCTTCTCAGAAAATTATAGTACCATCCTCAGCAGTTTCTGGTTAAACCTTGTAATTAGTCAATTCGTTTAGATACTTATTTTCTTATAATAGCTTGATTGGCTCAAGAAACCACTCTTACCTGTTCGCCCTCTAACTCTGATATTTTTCCCAGATAATGTACAAGCTGTCCCGTCAGTTGGCCTACAATCCAGTGGCCAAACGAGCTGCCGAGCAGATGCGCATGAAGATCGAGAAGTTCCGTGTGTATCTGCCCGTCCTGGACTCGATTTGCCGTCATGGATTGGAGAAGCGGCACTGGGATCAGATCTCAAAGATACTGGGTCGCAAGGTCAATCCGAAATTGTTCCCCACCCTGAAGGACATGATCGACGTGGACATCATGAGCATTCTGCCGCAGCTGGAAGAGATCGCTAATGCCGCGGGCAAGGAGTACGACCTGAACAATGGACTGAGGATCATGCAGGCGGACTGGAGGGACGTGATGTTCGAGGTGCTGCAATATCGCGACTCGGACACGCACATCCTGGCCAGCCTGGATGATATTCAGACGCTGCTGGATGATCATATAATGCGAACGCAGGCCATGAAACGATCGCCATTCATCGTAGCCTTGGGCTCCAAGGCGGACGACTGGGAGGCCCGCCTGCTCCTCATTCAAAACATCATCGATGCTTGGACACAAGTACAGATCACCTGGATGTACCTGGAGCCGATCTTCAGCAGCGAGGACATCATGCGACAGATGCCCTTGGAGGGTCGGAACTTTAAAGCGGTGGATAAGCTGTGGCGCAAGATTATGAAGCACACTCTGAAGGATCGACATGTGATGGCTGCCACCGAGTATCCTGAAATGCTTGAAGTCTTCACGAAGGCCATCGAGGATTTGGAAACGGTCACAAAGGGCTTGAACACATACCTGGAGCAAAAGCGCCTCTTCTTCGCTCGCTTCTTCTTTTTGTCCAACGACGAGTTATTGGAGATTCTTTCCGAGACCAAGGATCCCATGCGTGTGCAGCCCCATTTGAGGAAGTGTTTCGAAGGAGTGAGTTTGGCTCAGATTTTTATACTGTGGTATCTCTTTTTCTAACTTTATCTATAACAACGTTTATTTCCCTCCTTTTTACAGATTGGCAGTCTGACCTTTGACGACAACATGGAGATCGTGGAGATGGTCAGTGATGAGGAGGAGCGTGTGGCCCTGGTGCGGAAAATTAACCCGCAGTTGGCCAATGTAGGCGATTTGTCTTTAAATCTTTAAGCGGAACACCTTAACCGACTAACGTTTGTTTCCTAGGGATTAGTGGAGATGTGGCTCAAGGAGGTGGAGATGGTGATGCTGGACAGCGTGAAGGAGCAGATGCGCGAGGCCTGGGAGGACTACGCCATGGTGGAGCGCATCTCCTGGGTGGTCAGTTGGCCCGGTCAGGTGGTGCAGGGCATCTCCTGCATGGCCTGGACCTACGAGGTGAGCCATCGAGTACTCGGCAGCAAAACCGCGGTAACCACAAGGACGTTGTCCGTGGGACAACAACTGTCCATCAGTTGGCTGTCAAGGAAGAGCTCTCTGTGCCGCTGACAGTGAGATTAGCTGGACCTCAGCACTTCTGACCCTCTTCTCCTTCCCCGGGTTGCCTTTTTTTTGTGAGCACTTCCCTTTTGGGCTTTGACTTTCAGAGAAGAAATTTTTTCGCGTTTGGCAAGCAGCGAAATTGAAAACCATATTTCGCTCTTTATTTGCTTTCGCCTCGCTGCAGTTTCTCAGACACTTTATGCTTTACCTTGCCATCTTTTTTCTTTACTTCGCCCAGGTGGAGGAGGCCATCGAGACGAGGGAGCTGCCGGCTTATTTGGAGAAGTCCAATCTGCAGATTGCCGACCTGGTGCAATTGGTGCGCACGGATCTGCAAGCAGGAGTCCGGATTGCCGTGGAGGCGCTGATTGTCCTGGATGTTCATGGTGAGTGCGGAGCAAGGAGTGTGGACAATAAGTGGAATTTTAAATGTGGACCATGCTTCAAAGTGAAACCCACTTGACCGTATTTTAACGCTCTTTAACCAAACCGCAAGCCCAACACGTTTGCATAATTAAATAATGTTTCGACCAAAAACAAAACCGCAAGAGACCCGGTTTGAGCTTTTACATAATGAATATTTTACTAATATTTATGATTATTGCAATCTTTTTGCTTGTCACTTTGCGTCACTGCATAAGAATTTTTCATAAAAATAAATCTGTGGGATAATAACCTCTTTCTGTAAAGTACTTTTCAAGAGTTAAGAACACGAATGGATGCATAAATGAGGGAATTAATTAGTTTAATTTTTCCAGATCGCGATGTTGTGAAATACCTGACGGATTGCCGGATTACCAACATCCAGGACTTTGATTGGATCTCCCAGCTCCGATACTATTGGAAGGTTAACGAGAGTGAGTTTACTTGGTGCCTCAAAGTTTCAGCAGGAGACCACAACTATAAATCCATGATTTATTCCCAGAAAACGAGGATTGGGTGTGCGTCAGCATGGTGGTCACAGATGTCGAATATGGCATGGAATACTTGGGCAACCTGCCCCGCTTGGTGGTAACTCCCCTCACGGATCGCTGCTACCGGTTCGTATACAAGAACATAGTCTATATATCTTACACAAATCCCCAACAAAAAAACCAACACTCCACACCTGTACGATGCCCTCCCTGTATGAATATCGAAAATATTAATTGACAAACCGTTGGCAAAGCCCCTCCTTTCCACATATACAGTGCATCTAAAAGTCAGAAGGGAAGCCAGGCACGTTTATTGGGAAAATATTTATTTTATTTCGGTGCATTTTAAATTTATTTTCATTTTTGCAAACAAAATACGCAAAAAGAGCTGAAAACCTTTTTGATGTTTAAGCTGCCTACGACAAACACACAACAACAGCAACAAGAACAACATATTCAGGAATATTCAGGACTAAAGGAAGGACACACGAAATGGCAGCAGGCTGGCTGGCAGGCCGTCGTTGGCAAGCCGGCAGAAAGGACATTTTAATGGGGTTTCCGATAAAACTTTTATATTAAACAAATAAATCAATGTTGGACAGTTTTTCACACAAACACACACATACGCCGCACACTAACACTCACACCCATGCCGGCATAGTTAAAAAAGGGGGAAGCGAAAGCGGACAAACAAAAAACATAACCGAGTGTATATAGATATTTGTATGGCTATGCCGGAAAAGCTAAAAAATATATGCACAAGCAACCAAAGTGGGGACACTGCCAATATGATAAAAATATGAACTTGCAAAACAAGCGGCAAAAAATGAGCAATGTTTAAAATGACATTCGGAGCTGGTTAGTCGAATAAAAAGTATCCTCAAAGAAGTAAAGTGATTTCTAAGAAAAACGTAAATTTCATTTCAGTTCATTTGAGCTCTTTCAAGGCTATATGCCTTTCCTATATTATTAACAATATAAATTTAACACACTTACTAAATAAATACTAGAATGGTTAAATGTTAAATGTTCAGCTTCAAGCTGGTGTTAAATTATATCATTTAATGATCTTTAAGATACATTTCCATTTTTAACCCTATATACCCAATTTAAAAATAATTCTTTCTATTTGGGTCAGAATAAAAAGCCACCCATAAATGACAATTTTTTAAGCTGCTGCCGTGAGAAATGGGAAAAAATCCGAAATAGATATTAAAAGCGAGGGTCCACTCCATTTTCCCGCCCCATCCATCAACTCTTTGTTGCGCTCCCTATATTAATTCCCAAAACCCGCTCGATTGCAGCACATTGATGGGCGCCCTGAAGCTGTGTTTGGGAGGAGCTCCCGAAGGACCTGCCGGAACTGGCAAGACGGAGACCTGCAAGGATCTGGCCAAGGCGGTGGCTAAGAAGTGCGTCGTCTTCAACTGCTCCGATGGACTGGACTACAAGGCGCTTGGCAAGTTCTTCAAGGTGAGCCTCCCGAAGTCCGGATTTTATCTACATATGCATAGAGAGGTTCTAGAGCGTCGCGCTGTCTGCGATTCGCTGCTCGAATGCTTTCTAATGGAGCACATTAATCAGACAAAGAACTCGTCTTGATGCGGCGGCACACGCAACAATCGTGACTTTCAATACCGCACGAGCCCAGTTAATTGGACTAATGTCAGACACAGTGGAGCCGACTTTCGATGCGCCCTTCCAATTCCCCATTCTCTTGCCATATATACTATACATACGTATACTATATGTATGTTTATTGAAATTTATGCAGCAGCACCGGGATAATCGTATTTTCCCCTGGCTGTTGACTAATTAGCTAGCTTGCGAAAGTAATGGCCGGCCTTCTTCCAAAGCCAACTTCGTGCGCCTCCACTTCAGTTTATGCAAATTTTTATTTGCAGGTCGTTAACCGTTGCCTCCTGGACATCCATCCCTATCCCCATTCCCATTCCCATCACCATACCCATCACCATACCCATCGCCATTTGCCATTCCCCAAAAACACACGCACATCTTAAGTGGGTGCTGAAATCTTGTAGTAAAATTTATGCTGCCATAGGCTCTAATCGCATAATACGCTCACACGGCTAATTGCATAATAGTTCCTAAGCCCCATAAACACGGGAGCCATTTGATGGCGATGATGAGGTGGTCGGGGTAAAGTGATCACCTAGTGTTCTTGTTCATTTGCATGGGATTTGTATTAATAACGACCCGACCGAACCGGCAACTTTAGTTTAGTTGCGTCGATTGGAGAGCCCATAAATTGCCAGCGCTCGCTGGCCGCTCAATTTAAATTAATGAATTTATGCGATTGGGATCCACTTGAGTTTGGACATTTGTTTATTCGTTTTATTGCTTAATTTGGGTCTCTGCGTCTGGTTTTCGGACTGGAGTCGAGTGGGGCTTTAGAAAGTCGTTCTGCGCTCGCTTTGTCACCAACTGGATTGGCATTTGTTCTAATAATCTCTAGGAAGTCGTAAATCTCCAGCACACGATGCTCTCCCACTCCGCCGATTGGCGATGCGGTTTTTGATTTTTCGTTGCCGGGCTGGGAATGTCTGGGAAACAATGTTGCGACAATCAAGTAATTTGCAATTGGCAAAATATGCGAAATATTCGAGAGCAATTCCTGCGCCAGCCAGAGAAGTAATCGTAAATAAATTAAATGCAAATAAAATGGCCACAACAATGGATGTCGCACCGAACAAAAGGCGCATCCAATGGATGGCAAAAAGTTATCGCCGCAGCAGGCAGGATGACTGCACTTCTGGGTAAGATACTTTCGTGGGATGGGTTCCTAGACTTTATAGTGGGTTTATGCACATTGAAACAAAATATTCAATTTTCCTTATGAGTCATGGAAATGTAGAGATGGATAATTTCTGTAACATCCTATACTATATCCTATGTAATATTCAAATATTAATTTTTTATTAGCCAGAATATCACTGAGATAGCTTGTATCTTTTTTAATTTTCTACATTATACCTTTACCGTGGGTAAACCTGTTCCATCACTCTTGTCGCTTGGCGCCAAACAACTCTCAATGGAGTTGAAAGTGTTCAAAGGCAACAGACACCATTTTTCCGTGCTCTGGACAAACAAGTTCCTAACACAGCAGCTCTTCCTCCAGGACCTCCTGCTCCGCATCCTGCACCTCGGTTGGAGGCAAAGAGGCGCTAATTGCACAATGGTGGGGCCAAGCGGAACGACGGCAGCCACCGCATCGGGTGTAGGGACAACAGTGACTGCAAAAAGCGTGCGAACGCGCAACAGAATGTAAACTCTTTGTGTGGAGTGCAGCTCGAGGGAAACGGGGGAGGTCCTTGCGGCAGGACCAATAGAAGCCACTTGCCATGCAGGCACCTTTAAAGGTGGTCAAGTGGATGCCCCATGCCCGGTCAGCAGCAACAGCTGTCCCCATGGTTTCCCCATTGTGCTTAGTTTGAACGGCAGCTTTATAGTAAGTAATAGTAAGTTTGTCAATCTCCTTGTTTAGTATAGTATTTTGACAGGATTTTGAGGGAGTATCAATTAACCAAACTAGTTGTATTAGCAATGGGGTGGAGTATAGAATATCATTTTCATTTTAATATAATTCCCTTTTGGCACAAAATCCGACATATTGTTCACTTGCTTATCATTACACAATTTGGCTTTTGAGATTAATCAGCCAATACTCAAACTAACCAATGCGTTGGATATAGATATCATCTTTATTTTAATAGAAGTTTACCGCATATATGTAAATATGATATTCGGAATGAAATATTATGTTCCCGTATCTAAATGAAGTTCATTCAAAACTGCTGGAACATTTGTTGCTGTTGCAATAATTGAAACCCTAAAGGATACCGAAAAATCAGTTCGTTAGAAATCCTCATATTTGCAGCAACAGCAACAGTTCTACGTAAAGGATTTCCCTAATAAGGGGAAATTCGAACCTTTTCTTCGGCCAACCATAGATACTGCGATGCATGGCCATCGGACAGCTCATGGGGATATATAGCTGATAGATTCCGACCTGCGACGCCCACTCCATATGGTTCGGAATGGCATGGCATGGTATGGCGCTTGCAGTCAGGTCAGTTTCGCTGCTTTGGCGTTCTATTTGTGCTGCTCCGGGTGAAAAGTGGGCTGGAGTGTGGGAGGTGCAGGCTTCCAGCTGGGATAAAACAGCATATTTATTGCAACATGCAAAAGGAAGCATATCAAAGGGTCGTAGTAGCGGTAGCAGTACCACTAGCCATATCGACCCTGCTTCGCTGCTGGCCCCCAGGAACCAGAAAACAGAAACCGAGCCATGAGAAAGAGAAAATAATGTGTATGCTGCTGTTTGCTTTTTCCACTTTTCCCCAATCGAACAGCGGTGTGAGTGTGTTCGTCTGTGTGTGTGTGCAAGGATATTTCCCTTGCACTCTTGTCCAGGAATTTCTGTTTCTATTTGTGTGCTATTTTTTGCAGCCCTATTCGGGATTGTTCACTCGCACTGGGTGTGTGTGTTTTGACTGCTCCTCATCCACTCATGCCCATTCCCATTTCTATGGATTCCTTGCAGGGCTTGGCACAATCGGGCGCTTGGGCCTGCTTCGACGAGTTCAACCGCATCGAGCTGGAGGTGCTCTCCGTGGTGGCGCAACAGATCCTGACCATCCAGCGGGCCATCGGACGCAAGGTTGTGAAATTCTTTTTCGAGGATACGATGCTCAAACTGGATCCGACTTGTTCCATATTCATAACCATGAATCCCGGGTGAGTAGCGGGGTTTTTGGGATGCACAAGGATGCCTGAGTGCTGGGAACAGCAGCTGCGGTTTCACGCATCGCATTTTTTCCACACTTCCTGGTTTTACTTTTCCTTTTTTTCGTTCTGTTGGACTGGGCATTTGAAAATACATTTAGTTACTTTGTAAGCCTACCATACGGTAGATACGACTGATACGAACGACACGGCGGAGAGGGCTATTAGCCACCCACTTGGAGGTGGACGCACTGCGTTCCGATATTGGTAGTTATTGCGTTATTGGAGATTTTCCCATCGGGATATTTATTGCTTTGGCATGCATGTGGAACAGCTGCGACAAACATGCATATTAGCCAGGCCCTGTGAATCCTCCTGCCCATATTCCTGCTCCCGCTCCTATGGTTCTGGTTCAGGTCCTGGTGCGAGCCCTCTCCGGCCGTAACTGATTGCGCCATTCAGCGAAGGTCTTAATTTCGATTGGACGTCGCTTTTGCTTTGCCATTCCTGCCGGCTAGAAGTGTGCTTTTTTTGTGCTTTGCTTCGCTTTGCTTTGCTTTGCACCACTCTGCTTTTTCCTGCCTGCCTGCCAATTTGTCACGCAACCAGACGTCCTTAAGAGCAGTCACTCATATTGGTTATTGGCCATTGGAAGGTCCAGGGATTGGGAAATTGGGAGAGCTGTGAGGAGCCTGTGTTTAGTATTTATGCCATTAGCACTTGCACTTTGACGAATTTGATTGCCCAACGGGCTCTAATCCGGTGTCTCCTCTGCTCATTCTGCACTTTTGCCCACAGCTACGCCGGACGAACAGAGCTGCCGGACAATCTGAAGGTCCTGTTCCGCACAGTGGCCATGATGGTGCCGGACTACGCCATGATTGGCGAGATCACCCTGTACTCCAACGGATTCGATATGGCCAGGAATCTCTCGCAGAAAATTGTCCAGGCCTACAAGCTGTGCTCCGAGCAGTTGTCCTCGCAGTCCCACTACGATTACGGTGAGTAAAGAGTTTCAGAAGAAATTCTGGAAAATCCATAATATATTTGAATTATATGTCTTACTAATTTTGGGTGCAATATTGGGGGAAAACTATATATTTTTAGAGTGATTTTTCTTCCTCGAACTAAAATTTCTTTTCCATCTACTGACTTCATTCTCTGTGTTCCGGAAACTCCGTTGCGCTGAAGCATAAAATCACCATAGCATGTAGCTGGTTTTAGACATGACCTGGTCAGAGGGCAAGGTTGTCGCTCCACCTGGCTAATAAGGCGCAAAAGTAGTCAACAACATGTGTTTTTTTCCATCCATGCAGCTCAACTTTGTGGGAGTTCGGGTATGGTTTTGTTGGAGGGAATGGTGGGCACCCAACTTTCCGGATGTCTCATGTCCTGCGTGCGTGTCTCCTTCTCAGCGTTTCTCGTGCATCCTTTTGCTCGCTTGTTTCAAGGCAAAGATATTGCTCCTTTTACGACGTAACATGTCATATGACATTACAACATGTCTGTGTTTGCCACTCCGTCCGGGCTTCCCAGTGTGCGTGTGCATCTTTGTGCATCCTTTTGCCGGCCGCTGGCTGCAATTGCAGGAAGGCAGCTGTGTGCAAGTTTATGTGCAAAGTACATTTGATCAGTATCTTATTTTGAGTTTAAATTGAAAAACTTTCTTGCAAGTTTGCTGCGCTTTTGTGTTGCATGTGTGAGAGACAAATGGCACATAGACACACACATTGTATTTGCCGCTCTGCCAAGTAATAATAAAAACTATTTGTACATTTAGTTGCCCTCCCACAAGCCCCCCTTCCGCGCTCCCCATTCCTGTCCAGCTGTTTTTGCAACGTTGCGAAAGTTTAGCATTTCCCTGGCGCTATAATGATGAGGCCAGGATGCGCAGGGAATGGTTTTCGGATGGGCCAGGACTCCAGGTATTGCAACTCCCGCCTCGTCGTCGCCATCGGGAACGGCATCGTCGAATGCCTGAACCTACTGACTTCGCGCTGAGTTATGCGCTCGCATAACTGCCAAGCTAATGCGGCAAAACCTCCAACTTCCCACACCCGACCACCTTTCGCACATCTCGCTGCCTTACAAATGAAACAGTGTAAACAATAATTAACCAAATAACTTATTAAATAATACGCACTTTTTAGGTATACTTATTAGGGGGTTCTATATTAAACATATAAAATTCATTACTACGCTTATAAGCTCTATTTGTTACTGGTTTACTTATCGATGTCTCACTGTACCTTTATTTGCCAGGAATGCGCGCCGTAAAGTCCGTTCTGTTGGCCTCCGCCTCGCTGCGACGGCTTTATGTTGACCTGCCGGAGCCGGAGATTGTCCTGCGCGCCATTGTGGATGTCAATTTGCCAAAATTCCTGGAGCAGGACATCTCCCTCTTCATCGGCATCTATATGGATCTATTCCCCGGCGTTGAGCTGCCAATGGTAAGCAAAATTACAGTCATCGGTTTGAATCAATTAACATTCTTCAGGTGTAATGACCTGCAAGCGCCGTCAATTAATTCGATAATGGTTTATTTATAAATACAAAAATGGTTATTACATCGGGCAGCGGTTATTATTACGAAAAATATTGAACATTTCTTTGCTGATGGTTTTTCTTTTCATATATGAGACTAAATTATATTCTTCATTTTTCAAAGATGACTTTTCTCCTTTGTGGCAGGCCATAGGCATTTTATACATTCTTAAACATCATTTATTAACTGCCTGCATACCATTTTCCACTGTTCATATTTTATTTACGCCGGATAGCCGCAACGTGGCGACATACTCAAGTGGCTGCACATCAACCTGGCGGATCGGAATCTGCAGGCGACGCCATGGTATTTGGAGAAAATTCTGCAGATATACGAGATGCTGCTGGTGCGTCACGGCCTGATGATAGTGGGTGGCTCGATGGGCGGAAAGACCACTGCCTACCAGGTGAGTACCCATGGTTCGGAAACACTTCATGCTCCATACCTATTAATTTCGCCGTCCAGCCAATTAAATGGCCTGGAATTAATGAGTTAACAAACGACTTAATCTGCACAGGAATAAATTAATTGCAGTTTTCCACCTTTTTTGTCTTATGTATATTAAAACACTTGTTTTGAGGAAAAGCGGTATTAATCATCGTTATAAATAATAATGTTTCCGTCAGGTCTTAGCCCAGACGTTGCGTAACGTTTCCAACGACGAGGAGGCGACACTGAAGGAGTTCCCGGTCACGTTTCGCATCATCAATCCAAAGGCCATAACCATGGGCCAACTTTACGGGCGCTTCGATCCGGTTTCCCATGAGTGGTACGACGGAGTGCTGGCCAAAACCTTCAGGGAGCAGGTGCAAGGACCCAAGGGGGAGAGGGCATGGGTGATGTTCGATGGTCCAGTGGATGCGGTGTGGATCGAGAATCTTAACACCGTGCTGGACGACAACAAGAAGCTCTGCCTGATGTCCGGCGAGATTATGCAGATGACCAAGCTGATGAACATGATGTTCGAGCCGGCGGACTTGGAGCAGGCATCTCCGGCTACCGTGTCGCGTTGCGGAATGATCTACATGGAGCCATCGCAACTGGGATGGCGGGCGCTCCACAAGAGCTTCATCAATGTATTGGTGAATAAGGTGGGTCTTAGTGAGATTTACATGACGCTGTTCGAGGACATGACGGAGTGGTTGGTGCCGGCGGCCTTGGAATTCCTGCCCCAGTGCAAGCAAATGCTGGAACTTTCACCTATCTATCAGTACCAGACCTTCTCGCGGTTCTTCTTGCACTTCCTAGAGAAGCACAAGCAGTTCAATCAAGCCTGGTTCCAACAAATGTTCCTCTTCTGTTTCGCCTGGGCCTACTGTTCGGCTCTCACTGGCCAGGGTCAGAAGACCTTTGATGCACTGCTGCGAAAGGTTATCTACGGTTCCAATGAGAACTTCCCCAAGCCCAAGTACTTCTCTCTGAACCGCGGTCAAATGTTCCCAGAGAAACTGCTCTTCCTGGACTACCGATTCGATGAGGCTGAAAACTGGTGGACGTGGCAGAAGAGCGACGACAGCGCTAGCACCACGTCCAACTTCCCCGAGAATGCCCAGATCAGTGAGCTTATTGTGCCTACGAAGGAAACGGGATACATATCCTATTGGCAGGACTTTTGCATTTCCAAGTCATACGCCATGTTGGTCGTTGGACCTACAGGAACTGGAAAGAGTGCCATCATTACCAGCAATCTGCTGGCCATGCCCAAATTCGCCAACCTGGTCAACGTCATAAACTTCTCGGCACGGACCTCGGCACAAATGGTGCAGGACACGATTATGAGCAAGTTGGACAGGCGGCGCAAAGGAGTTTTTGGACCCTCACTCGGAAAGAAGGTGATTAAGGCTTACAATTAATAATGATAATTACTTACATTCTCATTTAATATTGCCAATTAAAGTGCACTGTTTTCTGCGACGATGTGGCCATGCCATCGAAGGATACTTATGGCTCCCAGGCTCCACTGGAGCTCCTCCGCACTTGGCTGGATCATGGTTATTGGTCGGACCTCGTGGACACCACCAAAATCGAGCTGGTGGACATGGTAGGTGGTGTTGCCAGTTGACAACTTATTCCGTTCATAAACTGGCCATAAGTTATCTGTAAAGTTTTCATCTTTGCCCTCCTGCTCCTCCCCACTCCATCTATGAACTCCAATCGTTCGACAGACTCTGATGTGCGCCATGGGCACTTTGGGTGGCAGTAACTTCATTTTTCCGCGTCTCTATCGCCACATGTTCGTGGTGGCCGTCGATTCCTTTGAGGACTCAACCATCGTTCGCATATTCACAACGATTGGTGATTGGCATTTTTCCAAGGGCTATCCGGAAAAGGTGGCTCTGCTATCCCGTGTACGTATCTTTTCCTCATGGCCCAAACATCGAAATGTAGAGAGAGAAATGCTTTTGAATTTAAGTGGGACTTCACATATCACACATACCAAATAATTTTAATTTAATTTTGATTTAAGCTCTTGTTCATATTAAGATTCACTGGTTTGGTTTGAAATAGTACTACTCCGCAACGATACATTTTTGCTATCAACTAAATAATTTAAACGGGTATAAATAATATTAATTTGACTTAAAATTTAAATTTTGTATGTGAAGAAATTTAAATTTAAATTCCTATTTGGGCCCAATTTGCATTCGTGTAAAAAGCGAACCAAAATTGCCACTGGAGGATGATTGTCTGGTCAGTGGAGTCAATGGTCCATCCCTGTGTCGTCTGCCGTGCTTGGCGCGCATCCAAGCGTTGGGTACATAATAAAATTAAAATGGCGTATTTTATAGCTCCATTTCCCCAAAACTTCGACTGTTTCTCTCTCCAATTTTCGTTTGTGTTTGGGCTTTTTATTGCACCTGGCCGTGAGTAAGTGTTATCCTTTCGCAGGGCTTATCGGAGGCCATGGTCAGTGTGTACCGCGATGCGATTCGCAGCTTCCTGCCCACGCCAGCCAAGTCGCACTACTCCTTTTCCCTGCGCGACATCACCCGTGTCTTCCAGGGCATCGTGATGGTGCCCCCCAAGCGGCTGCCCGATCCCGAGAAGCTGGGTCGCCTGTGGGCCCATGAGACATATCGCGTATTTTACGACCGGTCAGTATAGATGACTTCGTCAGATATGTGACATAATATATAATTTGGCTAAATGTTCTTTTTCAGTTTGGTGGACCAGCAGGACCGAGATCGTCTGCTCGTGATGGCCGTGGATGCCTGCAAATCCAATCTGCGTTTCCCCTTGGAGCAGGCATTTGGTGAGCGCATCGAACCGGGCGAGAAGCTGACCGACAACGATCTACGTAATCTCTTCTATGGCAATTACATGGAACCGGATGCGGAACCCAAGTATTACGATGAGGGTGATACCTACGAGAAGCTGGAGAAACTGATGAAGTACTACCTCAGGGAGTACAACTCCTTCTCGAGTACGCCAATGGATTTGGTCATGTTCCGATTTGCCATCGAACATGTGAGCAGGTAAGTGTGAGGAATTAAAAAAAAAAACAATGTTTCATATCTTGATAGGGTTTCCCGGGTGCTGCAAATGCCGCGCGGCAACATCCTGATGGTGGGCATGGGAGGATCAGGACGTCGGAGCTCCGCGCGTCTGGCCGCCTACATAGCGGATTGCCGGCTCATGACGGTGCAGGTGTCCAAGAGCTACACCATCACGGATTGGCGCGACGACCTCAAAAAGATACTAATGTCGGCCAGCTTCAATCTTAACCACACCGTGTTCCTCTTCTCCGACGCACAGGTGAGTTAACTTGGTAACCAATGCTCGTAAAAACAGCGATCGATTAGTGGACTGATGTGGATATGCAAATCCATCAGAATGGCGTTTTAATAAGGTTGTAAATCGCCTCGTAATCAAAACTCAGCACGGGTAGGGAACAATAAACCCATAAAGACTCTACTTCGACTCTCTGACTTCGTGGTAATCTGAGTATGTAAATTGCCAAATTAAATTGAAATTAATTCGAATACTCTTGAAAATTAAGCAGAGATTAGTGGCAGGGATCCGTCCGTTGTCGGGGCAAAATTTTGTCGAACGAGTGCCGGGACAATTAAATTTGGCTCGATTGGGCTTTCAATACGGAAGCAGCTCTCATTGTTTTGCCAGAATTTGCATTTATAATTAGGTTAATTGTTGAACTAACTTGATTATTGCTCGGTAATTTGCATAGGCAGCGGCTCAAATTATGGCAAATCAAGAGCACATGAGTGGGCTTCAGAAAATTGGCAGCGGAACAAAGGCGGCGTGTGGTGTCGCACCTCAGCCCATAATAAATGTTGGTCAATAAATTAGCATGGCCAAAATCCAATCGATATATGTGCCAGACAATATGCAGGTGTGTTTACACATTGTTGTTATACATTATAATGCTCCGTGTTCGCCTAATGCGCCTTTTGTCCACCGGCTCCATTTGACCATGAAGCGTGACCAAAAGTGGGGATCCATAAGAAGCCATTTGACCGGATTAAAACTGCTTTAATTCTGTTTTGCACAAACTCTGAAATGCTGAAACTCAATCGGATTGGTTGCTCCCTGCCTTTTCGTTTTTGTTCGATGAAAACTTTTCGAAGCATTAGAATGTTTTCGGAATCCTTGGGCCATCCAATCAATGATTTATCTCCTCCTGTAGTCTTCTGTCCGGGCCAACAAAGCCCCATGCAGATATTAATTAACAATTACACCGAAATGACCAACGGGGAGCTGGCTCCTCCTGCTTAGTCCTACCTGCAGTCCCGTGTCCAGAGTCCTGTGCTGGGAGTCCTGAGTCCTGGGACAAGGCCACTTAGGCGAATGCAAAATGCATGTCCCAGGTTCTCTGGGCAAAAGGGCTAGCTCCCCGGCTACATAAAAATGCATTTGGCCAGCAGCATAGCTCAACTTCAGTTAAAACCCCCCATCCCCCAATGCAGTGCCTTGCCAACTTCCACTTCAACTGCAACTCGAACTGCAGTCCGATTTGCATTGCACAATTGTGAATTCTCAGGTACTGATTCTCTGTTTCTCCCTGCGGTCGATTGAAGGCAACGGATGAAGGCTACGTGGAGGATATCAATGGCATACTTAATACCGGTGATTTGCCCAATCTCTATCAGCTGGAGGACAAGGCAACCATTATGGAGAATATGGCAAATGTAGCCAAACAATTGGTGAGTGTGAAGAGAAAGAGTGAGTGCTGTCGACCAAGAAACAAAAAACTGGCCAAATCGAGCGTTAACAGTGATGGAGATACATTTTTATTCGGCTTATAATCATTGCTCATATGGGAAATCATTTTTCTATTTTAAGAAATATCTTTTTTGACTTGAGTATTATACATAGAGTAATTTGGTCAATTAAGTTTTTTATAAAGCTGCTTAGTAAACGGTAGCCAAATTTTGCATCACTGAAACTCAGAAAGCTAAATGCATTCCTACCATAAATCAAAATGCAACTCCCTCTGACCAACCCCCTTACACAAACCGAGATGACTGGTAACTAACCCCAGATGATTCACCGCAGGGCAAAATTTTGGACACTCTGCCCAGCGAGGTGTACGCCTACTACATCGACCGTATCCGGGAACAGCTGCACATAGCACTGGCCTTCTCACCCATCGGGGATTCCTTCAAGGAGCGAATCCGTGTGTATCCTTCGTTGATCAACTGCTGCACCATCGATTGGTATATGCCCTGGCCAGAGGAGGCCTTGTCCCGCGTGGGAGTTTACTTTGTCAGTTCAATGAACCTGAACCGACCGCATGGAGAGGAGACACAGGAGCCGGTCCAGAGCAAGGATGTTGCTGATGCAGACGAGGAGGAAGTGCGTCGCGAAACTGTTGGTGAAGAGCGGGAGCAGACCCAATTGGAGGCAGACCTGGTCGACTGCGTTATGTACTTCCACCAGTCTGTGGTGGATGCGAGTGAAAAGTGCTACTTGGAGCTAAATCGCCGAAACTATGTGACACCATCTGCTTATTTGGAGTTGCTTAAGGCCTTTCGCACTTTCTACTCCCGAAAGCTCGACGAGATTACCCGTTTAAGGGATCGCTATACAACAGGTTTGGAGAAGCTCGATTTCGCCGCTGGTCAAGTGGGTGAAATGCAGACGAACCTCTATGATCTGCAGCCCAAGCTGAAAGTCCTGTCCGAGGAAACGGATCGCATAATGGTGAACATCGAACGTGAGACGGCCGAAGCGGAGAAAAAGAAGGAAGTGGTGGGTGCGGACGAGGCGGCGGCCAATGAAGCCGCAGCTGCTGCCCAGGCCATTAAGGATGATTGTGAAACCGATCTGGCCGAGGCCATTCCCGCCATGGAGGCCGCCTTGGAGGCTCTCAACACCCTGAAGCCAGCTGATATTTTCATAGTAAAGTCCATGAAGAACCCGCCCTATGGCGTCAAGTTGACCATGGAGGCTGTGTGTGTGATCAGGGGCATCAAGCCCGATCGAAAACCGGATCCAAGCGGTCACATGGTTGAGGACTACTGGGGTCCCTCTATGCGCATGCTCAGTGACATGAAGTTCTTGGATTCCTTGAAGACTTTCGACAAGGATAACATTCCACCGGCCATTATCAAGAGGATTCGGGAGAAGTACATAGCAGATCGTGACTTTGTGCCGGAAAAGATCAAGGCTGCCTCGATGGCCTGCGAGGGCATTTGCCGCTGGGTGCGCGCCATGGATGTATACGACAAGGTGGCCAGGATCGTGATGCCTAAAAAGGCGGCTTTGGCCGAGGCCGAAGGGGAGCTGTCCCAGCAGATGGAGAAGCTCAATGCCAAGCGTGCGGAGCTCCAGGTTATTCTCGACAAGCTGCAGAAGCTCAACGACTTCTTTGCGGAAAAGTCGCGGGAAAAGAAGAGATTAGAGGATGAGATCGACAACTGCGAGAAAAAGTTGAACAGGTGAGTCCTAGCTGGGGTGTCCTAGGCTTAGAATTTTTCCCTAATCTATATTCCATTCCCATTCAGAGCTGAAAAGCTGCTGGGCGGACTTGGAGGTGAGAAGACCCGCTGGTCAGAGGCGGCCAAGAATCTTCACGAATCCATTAGCAACATTGTGGGCGATGTCCTGCTGGCCGGCGGTTGCACTGCTTACTTGGGCTATTTCACGACGGAGGTAAGTTGGTTCTGGTTTGTTTTTTGGTTGGAGCATACATATGTCTCCGTCTAGCGATGACAGGTAAAGGTCCTGTCAACGTCCTTCGTTCCCGGGCTCCCTTCCATAAAGGCTTTTAATATGCATGAGCACGTGACATTGATTTTTCTTTTCGTGATTCTTTCCGCTTTTCTTTTGTGATGTGTTTTTTTTTTTTAAATTGACCGACAGGTCATTTTTGTGGCTTACATTTTTTGTAACATACATATTTAGCTAAGACCTCAACACTTTGTTTTTAGTACCGTGTTAATATCCTGGACGACTGGAATGCCCTGTGCAAGCGCAAGCACATTCCGAGTAGTGAAACCTTCTCACTGGCCACCACTTTGGGTCATCCGATGACCATTCGAGCTTGGTCTCTGGCTGGCTTACCCGCTGATAACTTTTCGGTGGAGAATGGCATCATAGTGACCAATTCCAGTCGTTACTCGCTGCTCATCGATCCGCAGGGTAAGTTGTTCCAGCGTTATCAGTCCTTCCGGTATCATGTTCCTCATTCCTGGCAGTGCAAGCCAACAAATGGATCAAGAACATGGAGAAGAATAACAACCTAAAGGTGATCAAGCAGAGTGATGCTAATTATATGCAAGTACTGGAGCTGGCCATTACCTTTGGACAGCCTGTGCTCATCGAGAATGTGGGTAAGTTCTAAAGAGGACCCATTGTCCCATTTCCAATACTCACAATGACTTACCATTCTTTCCCGGGGGGTACAGGTGAAAAGCTGGACTCGAACTTGACGCCCATTCTGGAGAAGAACGTCATCAAGCACAAGGGCGGTCTGTTTATCAAGAGCGGCGACCAAATGATAGAATACAATCCCAACTTTCGTCTATACATAACGACCTGTCTCCGCAATCCGCGTTATCCGCCGGAAGTGATGGTTATGGTAAGTTGTCCCCAAAAGAAAAAGAAGATATGAAGAGCGGGATAATGGGAGCTCCAGCTCCAGCTCCAGCTCCAGCTCCAGCTCCACCTACATCTCCAGTCTGCAGTCTGTGGCAATGATGACGTTAGTTGTGTAATAAAACGACCAACTTAAATTGATATTTGGAGGATGCGATGCAGCGGCAGCAGGCGCTGGGAATATGCAAATTTTCGTTGGCATTGACGATGATAGGGACGAGGATGTGGATGTGGATGTGCGAGAGCGGAATGGTGATGTACGTGCGAGGTGGCTGCATAACTAGCAGTCGAAGCCCCGGCATTGAGGACATCTATCCCAATGCCTCGTCCTGCCCATTGTGCTCATCCCGCTCCTCCGTCGACGTGTTTATAAAATTTTTCCAGCTTTTCGCTCCTGCTGCCGTTTGCCATCGCTTTTTATGCTGCAACTGTTGTCAGCAGTTTTCCTTTTAACCATCTCTATTTTAGCCAACCATCCTCTCCTCAAACGCCCACACAATTTTTGCTTGCTTTTTTTTTTGTGGCACATTGTGTGTTTATTTTGAGTTTTCCTTCCATTTTACGTGCCACTCTCGGTGTGGCATGGCTCCACCATCCAGCAACCACTAACCACCACCACCATTGATCCTGTCCTGCCTTCTCCATTTTGTCTCCTCTGTTTAGGTAACAGTATTAAATTTCATGATAACGGAACAGGGATTACGCGAACAATTGCTGGCGATTGTGGTGGCTCACGAGCGTCCCGATTTGCAAGAGAAGAAGGAACAATTGATTATTGAGTCCGCAAGGAATCGTGATGCATTGTACACCATCGAATCGAAGATATTAGAGGTAAGGCTCTTTGGCTGATTCTGTTCGTCCTGCTGATTCTGCTCCAGCTGCTCCTTCTGCTCATCCTGCTCCTTTTGCCACTGCTGTTGGCATAATAAATGTTTTTATTCCCCCGCATGCTCTTTGAGCAGCTACTGCTCCTGCTCAGGCAGTTTCCATTCCAATCCGCTGGCCATGCTCAGCAGATTCAATTAGAGCCGGACTAGCAATTTATGCTTTTGTGCCTGGCCAATGACAATTCAATTAACTGGAAGCAGGATGCTTAAATCGCAAATATAGCGGCGCATTCTACTGTATGCAAAGATCATAACTTGCAATACTTAAATAAAAATCATTCAAATGTTATGCTAACGAGAATCAAATGCCGCTTATTTTCCGATCACTTATCTTAATGGTATTTTAACTTACATATAACACTGTTCCCAGGTTCTTTCCACATCAGAGGGCAATGTGCTAGAAGACGAGAACGCCATCAATATCCTTTCATCTAGTAAGATTCTGTCGGAGGACATTCAGGAAAAGCAGGTGATCGCCGTGGCCACTGAAATTGAGATCGATGCCGCACGGCAGCAATATATTCCCGTGTCCAAGCACTCGGCCATCCTGTTCTTCTGCATCAGCGAGTTGGCCAATGTGGATCCCATGTACCAGTATTCCTTATCTTGGTTCCTCAATCTCTTCGTCAACACGATTCTGAAGGCTCCGAAATCCGATCAATTGAGCGAACGTTTGAAAAACCTGAATGACTACTTCACCAAGTCCATATACACGAATGTGTGTCGCTCTCTTTTTGAGAAGGATAAACTGGTCATTTCCTTGGTGATGTGCCTGGGCATCCTGGTCTCGCAGGGTCGAGTGGAGAAGGCAGCACTGCTCTTCTTCCTCACAGGAGGCATTGGATACAAGAGTATTCCCCCGAATCCCTTGGGTGCCTGGCTGCCAGATAAATCCTGGGCTTCTGTCTGCAAGGCTGCGGATCTGGATGGGTAAGGACTCTATCTTATTAATAATATATGTTTACGGCCGAGATTTCACCTCCTATATATAACACATTTATTAATATCATTCAACATTCAAGAAAGTTTTTCTGAGTGCAGGCTAATAAATCTTCTTTAATTTTCGAAACCTATACCCTTTTCCCACGATAGCCTCAAGAACCTGCCACAAATGATGGAAACGCACTCGGATGAGTGGCACAACTTCTACGACGCAAGCAATCCCGACCAGCTGCAGCTGCCGGCACCGCACAACACGGTGAACGACATGTACTTCCTGATCGTCATCAAGTCTCTCCGTCCGGACAAGTTGGTGCCAGCCGTGCGGGTAAGTTGAGCCGCATCCGTAGCCGAAAACCCAAGGCCCCTGGGGCACGGCGTGCACATTTAATATCCCCCGATTTTGTCAGGCTTTCATTACGCGCAACCTGGACCGCTCGTTTGTGGAGCCGCCACCCTTCGATTTGGCTGCCTCGTTCGCGGACAGCTCGCCGAAAATTCCGCTGGTGTTCCTGCTCTCGGCCGGATCGGATCCCATGGCCAGTCTCTTCATGTTCGCCAAACAACGCAACATGTACGACAAGTAAGTTAATTAACGAGAGTGGCTCATATTTCCGTGTCCGTGTCCATGGGTGGGTGATGATGCCGATGGTGAAGCTGCCGGTGCTGGCTGTGGAGGTGGTGGTGGCTTGTTTTCGATTAAGCGCGACATGTGCGCCTTGTCGATATGTGGCCTCCGCCTCCGCTTCCGCAGCATACCTATCTGAGCTTCATCCAGCTCTTTAAAGAAATTTATGCTAAGCACATCTCGTCCCAAACAGATTGAAAACCATCTCACTGGGTCAGGGACAGGGTCCGCGAGCGGAGAAGATGATTATGGAGGCCGCCCGACATGGCCAGTGGGTGGTGCTGCAGAACTGTCACGTCGCCATCAGCTGGATGGGCGACCTGGAGCGGATTTGCAACGACACCACCTTGACGGATGGAGCCAACCATGACTATCGGCTGTGGTGCACATCCTATCCCAGTGCCGTCTTCCCCGTCTCCGTGCTGCAGAACTCCGTCAAGATGACGAACGAACCGCCCAAGGGGCTCAGGGCTAACATGCATCGCTCCTTCACCTCGGATCCGCTGATGCGGGACAAGTTCTTCACCAACGCCTTCCTCTTCTCGGACAGCGCCAACAAGTGCTGGTTGAGGGGCGTCTTTGCTCTGGTCTTCTTCCACGCCGTCGTCCAGGAAAGACGAGAGTTTGGGCCCTTGGGCTGGAACATTCCCTACGAGTTTAACGAGTCCGATTTGAAGTGAGTAATAACATATAGTTGTGTTGTAAATATTGGAAATTATAACGTAACTTCTTTTCATAATGTACATTCGTGCAGAATCTCCCTGTTGCAGTTGAAGATGTTCATCAACCAAAGTCAGAGTATTCCCTTCCGCGGCCATGTGTATTTGACTGGAGAGTGCAACTACGGAGGTCGAGTCACTGACGACAAGGATCGCCGTTTGATACTATCGCTGCTCAACATGATATATAATCCTAATACCATCGAAGAGGATAAGTTCGTTAACAAACTCAACATTTTGCCGAGCAATGCTAACCTATTTATTTACCCAGCTATGCCCTATCTCAATCTGGAACCTATCGGGTGCCCATGAGTCCCACTCGCTTGAATTCCATAGAGTATGTCTCCAGTTTCCCGTTGAGTCCCCATCCCGAGGTCTACGGACTGCATGAAAATGCGGATATCAACCGCAATGTTAAGGAAACTAATGCCGTAGGTCTACTTCAAAAAGAATATAACAATAAATACCAATCGACTATTTTGACAGCTCATCAGTGGCGTTTTGCTGACCCAGACCGATTTGATGGCCTCCGTGAAGGCCAGTTCCTCTGGCGGCGCCAAGGAGGACCCGGCCATAGCCATCTGCAAACAGGTCCTCAAGCAACTGCCAGAGGAATTCAACATTGACGAGGTGTCCAAGACGTATCCCGTGATCTACACCAATTCGATGAACACCGTGCTGCGACAGGAGCTGATTCGCTTCAATCGCCTGCTCTCATATATCCGGAAGAGTCTGGTCAACGTGGGCAAGGCCGTGGTGGGTCAGATTGCCATGATTCCCGAACTGGAGCGAACACACGCCTCGATGGTCATTGGCAAGTTGCCGGCGGACTGGCTGAAGAAAAGCTATCCGTCGCTTAAGCCATTGGGCAGCTACGTGAGCGACCTTCTGGCCCGGTGAGTACTCCTTCCCAGCCTTTTGATGCAGTCATGTTCAGTGCACTGAAAAAATATCTTCATATAAAGATTTCCTGGGTAGCCTGTTTCTATTTCTTATAAAGCTTCTAGTTAGTTTGTTTTGCCTTAAGTATTACATTTTATTGGAATAGTTTAGATTAACTGTTTTTTTTTCCTTTGGGATAGAAATAGTTTTTTTTAGTAGTATTTCTAGACATTCGGACAGCCCTCAATATGGCATTGTATTGAGCTGAGTTGCCAGTAATACGCCGCGTGCGTCCTGCTCGAAGTTCTTTTCGTTTCATTCGTTCTTTGCCTCAATTGTGCAAATATAATAAATGTATACGGCACACACATCCGATGCTCTTCCTCCTGTGGTTGCCACTGCCACTGCCATTCATGGCAAAAATCTTATTTGCTTTTGACATCAAAGGACGATGCTGTTTGTGTGCTCCTGCTCCTGCCAAATGCTTTGTGTGCGCTCCCATTCCCATGGCCGTTTTTGCCATTCGCCCATTTCCATTGTTGTCGCATGTTTAATATTTATTAATAAATTGAAAAATAAGATAACTCGTCTCCATTCGCAGGCTGGCCTTCTTCCAGGAGTGGATAGACAACGGCGAACCGATGGTTTATTGGATATCTGGCTTCTACTTCACCCAATCCTTCATCACGGGCGTTCTGCAGAACTACTCGCGCAAGAATCGCTTCCAAATCGATATGATATTGATCGAGTTCGCGGTTACCAAGTTCGAGGTACAAGTCCCTGGAACTCCCGACATAGGAGCATACATCCGGGTGAGTCTATAAGCCAACTTATTATGCAGACACAAAACCCGAATAGAATACAAATCGAACGAGTTTTTATAATCTAAAACATTCCCACACACGCAACAGGAACAAAAAGAGGTCAATGATGAGACCAAGTTTATTCAAGTAAGACTATTTTTAATATATTCATTTCCCGCAATGCATGCAAATTGGACAGTAGCTAAAAATAGATTGGCATGCTCCAATATAACCCACAGTTATTTAATAGCATTTAAATTATTTCGTAATTCTATTAATAATTCTATTATTTATTATTGATTCAACTGACAAGTTTTTTATTTGAATGTAGGGCATATTTATCGAGGGCGCCCGCTGGAATCGCAAAACCAAGGAGGTGGACGAGTCCTTCTCGAAGGTCCTGTTCGATACACTGCCTGTTATTTACCTGCGACCCGTGCTGAAAGCCCTGGAGGATCTACCCCGCTCCACAGCCGGCGCTGAGCCGGAGACCGTCTACGACTGTCCCGTTTATAAGACCAGCGAGCGAAGGGGCGTCCTGTCCACCACCGGCCATTCCACCAATTTCGTGATGTACCTGCAGCTGAGGTGTTCCCGGAAACCCATGCATTGGATTAATCGGGGCACGGCTTGTCTGTGCCAACTGGACGACTGATTGGGATTGCATGTGGCCGTGGAGCAGGTGGCGATCCCGGATCTGTGCCTGTTTATGTCTTTTTCCATGGCGCAAAGGGCCGCCTGTCCCATCTATATGCAGATATGTATTTTGATTTTGTTCCGTTTGATTCCGCTGTCCAGGAAGCCCGAAAGCGCACCGTCCTGTTTGTTTTTTTGGGACCCCTCCTTCCGTATTCACCTGGGGCAATGTGGCAAGTTGGAGGGGCAGTGTCATTTTGATGATGATGATGCTGATTGCCAGATATAAATTAAATATGCACAGTAGTATACAGCCTGGCTGGATATATTTTTTATGTGTGCCATTTACAAATGAATAAACGAAAGCATAAAGCCCCACGAAGCACTGTGTGAATATATTTGAAATTAAGACCGTTTTTTGCCCCTATTCGAAATGACCAGGAAATAAAGTTAATGAAAGAAAGATATCGGTGTTTCGTGCGCAGTTTAAATTCGAATTACAAGAATTTACACACAACACAGGGCCCAACAGGATGTAATACACGAATGAGTTAACACGTTTCAGTATTATAAAAAGCACATTCCATTCTATTCTTATAACCCATCTACATATCAAACGCTTTTCGACAGACAGCTCCACACTCGACACTCCCGCCAAGCCAATGCCATTGGCATCGTCAAGTGGTGCTCCATCATACATTCCCATCGCCAGAATGGATTCCTATTCCTCCGAACTATCGAACGCTGTGTGTGGGAGATTGCCAAGCCATTTCAGCTTATCCGCAAGATTTATGGCTCGCCTGCCGCTCAATTGGAGCATCTACGCCATTTCGGCTTAAAAATATAAATTAAAAATTGGAAAAGTGGCGATCTCTTAAATCATGCATCTATTAATAGCCGCCTAATGGAGCGTGGCGAGCAAAAACCGAAAATAGCAACACTCCAACATTCGATGGACCATCAAGCGCGTATCAATCGAGATGGCGTATAAATACTTTCGGCCGATCTTGGCCTTAAGCGATCATCGAGATCCGAGAGGCAAGAGCCTCCAAAAATACATTGAAAAGCGGCGACTTCCGCTTGCAATTACCAATGGTAATGGATTGTCACAAATGTATCCGATCTATTCAGGCATATGGCAGACATAAATCGATGCAAATAATCGAGACAATCGAAGAGCCCTCGACCATTGTTCCATCTGCCTACGAATCTACAAATCTAAAATATCTACAAATCTATCTGCGGACTTCGCCGGCTAGTCTTTGTTTACTTTCGTTTTGTCTTCTGGCAGCTGGCCGCGCTAATCATCTTATATGGCCAGCCAGAGTTCAATTGGTGCTTGAGACACTTTTTGACAATAGCAACTAGACAATCCAAATCTGAGTTCGGCCCCAGTAGAAGAAGCCATCGATCGATGCGGTAGTCCGCGCTTGTTAACCGGTTTCCTCTGCGATCATCGTAGCTCATCTCAGTTCATCTGATCTCGCAAAGTGAATGGACATCGGTCAGCCGAGAACTTTTCGCGCAGTTTGTGTATAAATAGTGTCGTTGGGTCTGGTTTGGAAACAGAATCAACTTTGGATTAATCTAGCAGACATCGTCTTGGATCTTCTGGAAAAATGGTTAGTTCTCCAGCAGTCATCCTGCGACCAGGACTAACCAATATCCCTCTCCTTCGCTTATTCCCTTGCAGAAATTCTTTGTCATTGCCTTTGCTGTGATCGCAGCTGCCTCGGCGGCCTCCATTGCCACGGATTACCTGCCGCCAGTGGACAACAACCTGGAATCTGCCTCCGATCTCGTGGAGGTGCCCGCCGAGCAGGGAGTTCTCTCCGACGATGGATACCGCTACAAGACCGTGCGCCGCCTGAAGTTGCGCCACCGTCGTGATGTGAACGAGCTCCCCTCCGGTGAATACCTGCCCCCTGTGGAGGAGTCCGCCTCCGAGTCTTTTGGCGTCGAGACTCCTCTGGCTGATGATGGCTACCGTTACAAGACCGTCCGCCGTGTGATCCGTCGTCGTCGCGACGTGAATGAGCTCTCTGCCGAGTACCTGCCTCCCGTTGAGGAGTCGGCTTCTGATTCTATTGCCGTCGAGACTCCCCTGGCTGATGATGGCTACCGTTACAAGACTGTCCGTCGTGTGATCCGTCGTCGTCGTGATGTTTCCGAGCTGTCCCCTGAGTACTTGCCCCCTGTTGAGGAGTCGGCTTCTGATGCTTTTGCCGTCGAGACTCCCCTGGCTGATGATGGCTACCGTTACAAGACTGTCCGTCGTGTGATCCGTCGTCGTCGTGATGTCTCCGAGCTGTCCCCTGAATACCTGCCCCCTGTTGAGGAGTCCGCCTCTCAGGCTATTGCTGTGGAGACCCCTCTTGCTGATGATGGCTACCGTTACAAGACCGTCCGTCGTGTCATCCGCCGCCGTCGTGATGTCAATGAGCTCCCTTCTGCTGAGTACCTGCCCCCTGTTGAGGAGTCCGCCTCTCAGGCTATTGCTGTGGAGACCCCTCTGGCTGATGATGGATACCGCTACAAGACTGTCCGTCGTGTGATCCGTCGCCGTCGTGATGTGAACGAGCTGTCCGCCGAATACCTGCCCCCTGTTGAGGAGTCCGCCTCTCAGGCTATTGCCGTGGAGACCCCTCTTGCTGATGATGGCTACCGTTACAAGACCGTCCGTCGTGTCATCCGCCGCCGTCGTGATGTCAATGAGCTCCCTTCTGCTGAGTACCTGCCCCCCGTTGAGGAGTCCGCCTCCGAGGCTATTGGTGTGGAGACCCCTCTGGCTGATGATGGATACCGCTACAAGACCGTGCGTCGTGTGATCCGTCGCCGCCGTGATGTCTCTGAGCTGCCTTCCGGCGAGTACCTGCCCCCCGTGGAGGAGGCCGCCTCTGCCATCATTGATGTGCCCGCCGAGCAGACCGTCCTGGCCAGCGATGGCTACCGCTACAAGACCGTCCGTCGTCTGAAGCTCCGTCGCCACTAAGCCGCCGATTGTGTCACCTCCCACCGCAGCATTTGAGATTTTCGAGGATGTTTTTCCAGAAGAAGTCCTGACTTTGACAGTCTCAAAGTGAAACTAACAATAAGTCGAGCGTATTAGTCAATTTGAATCCACTATGAACAACCCGAGTACAAACCCGAACTAACAATAATAAAAACATTTTTAAAACAAAAATCCTACAACTACTTTATATTTTTTTGCAGAATATTTTGAATATTTGAACTATCTTTTAAACAATATGCCTAGGATTGGGATTAAGCTCATAAATTCGACTCAGATAGCAACAAAGGCTTCGTATAGAGAAAAGATTTTATAAATATATTATTTAAAATGGGCAATGAATAGAACAAACTCGTATTCTTCTTTAAAGAACTGTTAATGGACAAAACAAGTTTAAAGAGACCAAACAACTTTTATTTTAAATAACAACAATTGATCAAATCTTGTTTCTTTATTTCCCCAATACAAATTATGGTAAGGAGTTGTCCCGCGATGTCCAGAGATTCCTCCCTCAAGGTTACAGCGGTGGTAGGACGACTTTAGCCGGTGTCTTCTACTGAAGATTAGGTTGGAGGGCTTGACTTCGCCCCCTTTGGTTTATTGTCTAGCCTTGTGGCGTAGCAATATGCCAACAGGCAACGTTATGAAATTGGAAGGAGTGCACAAAAGGAAGAAGTAGAAATGTGCAGTTATTTCACTTCCATGCAATGCCGTAAGAATCAATAGGAGCGACAATTAAAGCACGTTCTGTTTTATTGTGGTGCAAAACTGAGACTAAAGAGTTTACAAAATATGGAACGAAGTTTACCCTAACAGCAATGCATCGCGCCATCGGGACGAGTCGGCAAAGCCGACTCAGCATCTCTCGCAGCGAGAGGCAACCAGCCTTCCGTTGCCGGGCGTTCTTTGCGCAGAGCGCTTAACTCCATTCTGGCGCGACAGCATTCTATATGGAGAGCTACTTAGTTGCTAAGAATTATATTATGCGCTGTTAACTACTCCCCCCTCAAATTTATGGCCGTCCTCGGTCATGTTGAAAGTGTCGTTGGTACGCTGTATCTCCATGGAGGCTCGTCTTCTCCTCAATGCCAGATAAAGTGCGAAGGAGCCAATTAAGCCAATGTTTAGGACCACACCAGCCACGAACCAGAGTTTAGGCGGACCCTCAGATTCCACGTCATCCTTAAAGCCATGGATGGGGAGCAGGTTCTCGTTATTCATCCTGTGTAGCAGAGGGATGCTGAGCACGGGGTCGTGCCCGACGATGCTAAGCAATGGGAAGCGCGCAATGCCTGGCTGCTTGCTTAATGCCTTCCGTAGGTTCACGAACTCGGAGCCATTGATGGTCGCCGTTCTCTCGAAGGTCACCAGGTGGGTTCCCTCGACCAGTACTTCTGGGCTGCCATCGGCGCTGACGCGAGCTGAAGCTTCGTTGATAATCACAACGCCGTCATCTACGGGAGTTACTTCCTGCAAGTGGCTGGGTTGAGTGTGGCATTGGGCTGCGTTCCCTGCGTGGAGTGAGCGCGCACAAGTTTCGCGCCGAGACCGCTCGCAGAACGTGAAGTGTGTGGTGTCAGTGCATCCTGTCAGCGCAAAGGTGTCATGTTCGCATTCGGCCAACGTAACCTCGTCGAGGCGTAAGATGATGTGTTGGTGGGATACAGGGTAAACGGCGACTTTCTTGCAACTGAACTTGACCCTGGGATAGGCAATTAAAATATGGATACTGTTTTCGGACTGGAGGACTCTAATCTTGGAGGCTTCTATTAAGCTGATGATAGGGGTGTCTTGTTCTACGAGAGACTTCAAGTCGGCATGGTCAAGAATCGTGGGAATTACAATGTTTGATTTGGCCAAAGTAATAGTGAGAACTAAATTTTGAATTTCAGTAGACAGCATCCTATTTCTCGCCAATAACGCTTCATACAAGTGTGGAGTGTCAACCAAGTCGCTTTTGCGGGCACGGATCACCTTATTAATGGTGTCAGTTAACTTGTTAATCGGCTTCTGGGTTTCGGAATTTATGGTTATCTGCCGGGAATTAGACTCAACTAGTTTCGCCTCAGTAATCTTTATTTTTAGAAGGTCCGTGGCATCGGGAGTGCCAGCCACTACCTTTAAAGCTGTACCTAGGAAATCTGGACTCCTGGCAATCCTATGGTGGACCTTAAGGACGGACAACAAAGTTCTAAGGTGGTCCGTATCGACCTCTAGTAGCTTACGCATATGCGATTGGGGAAAGGACTCGGATAATTTTGCTGTCTCGTCTATCATGACAGCGAATTCGGACAAGTTGCTTGAATGTTTTAAGAGGTCACGCTGTTCAAAAACCAGCACGTTACCATCTACGACAGGGATGTAGTTGGCATGCGAAAAGTCGGTGATCCGTGCATTCGCTAATGCCAGTGTAATGAGCGTCGTGATGGTAAACCTGGAACTTAGATATAGGGTGAGGCTGTAGTGCTCGGGCTTTCTTAAGGTAACCTACTAACTAACTGCAAGGGGGGTGCCTACTTAAGGTTGTCCTTGTGGACCACCCTCCCCTTAATAAGAACAGACGTTCCCAGGTCTGCTTGCACTTTTTGTTCCGTGCATAGTGGGGTTAGCTTATTTCCTAACCTCTTGTTGTTCTTTACAAACACGCGTTCCCCTACCTCAAACACACGGTTTTGCCGGGAAGGGTTGCATCTTCCGATGCTGTCTTGCTGAGCCTTTGCTAATCTTGCCTTGATTTCCGGGCAGCGCTCGTGGGCCCCTGAGTGAAGAACCTCAATTGGTCTCTCACGAGTAACTGAGTGCACGGTTCTGTTGTATTCCACCATGGCTCTCAAGATTAGCTCTACTGTGTCATTTGTCTTTTTGTCCAACTTCAGGCATCTGGCTATTTCTGCCAAGGTGCTGTGGAATCGTTCAACTTGGCCATTGGACACGCTGTGCAGAGGGGGCGCGTTCACAATGTCGATGCCGTAGTTGTTTTTGAGCATTGACGTGATTGTCTCTGAGTTGAAAGCGGGCTCATTGTCGCAATAGATTGTTTTGATGGTGGGAAAAAGGTTTACAATCTGCAATAGGGGGCCAGTGATGTCCACTATTGTCCTAGATGCGATCGGTTGCACTACTGCAAACTTAGAGAATTTGTCAATGCACGTCAAGAACAGCTTTTTGTCTGTTGAAAATATGTCAATGTGCACCATTTCGCCAGCATGACTGGGTATGGGCGTTTCCCCAAGCTCTTGCTTTTTCGGGTGCCTGTCGTACTTTGCTTGGGTGCATACCCTGCAATTAGCAACCACTTCCTTTGTCATGCTGCCCATTTTTGGAAAATAGTAGTCTCGAAGGACTTGTTTGACATTTTCCTGCGCGGCTCTGTGTGCACGGTTGTGCTCTGCAGTGACAATTTCGTACTGCTCGTTTTTATCAGTTATATCCGCCACGACATTCTTGCAGTGACGGAATTGAGTGGCTGGGAAGTGGGTGATGAGGTCGTGTTGGAAGCTCGCCAGTGTAGGCAAGTCGCAATGGATAGCATTCACGACGTCAGGGTTAACAACTTCTTTGAGAGTTTTTAACAGGTCACCCTTGTCAGCGAAACTGATCAAGTGGCGAGTTTTGCTTTGGAACAGCACCAGGGTTCGCTTAAGCGGGAAACGTGCTGCTTCCAGAGTGATCTGGTTCCTAAAGCAATTTAAGGGTTTGTCTGTGGTTTCGACCGTGTAGGTCAGGGACAGCTCACTGTGAATAGTCGCAGCGTCTGACTGGGGTTCGTCTTGTAAGGCGTTAAGATTTTGCCTGGACAGTGCATCTGCCACGAAATTTTCCTTGCCAGGTTTGTAGAAAATCTTGGCATTGTATTGGTCTATATAGGCTTTCCATCTCTTAATCTTAGCGTTCGTGTTTTTGTCGGCAACAGCGAACGTGAGAGGCTGGTGGTCGGTGAATATGTTGATTTCCCTAGAGCCGTACAGAAAGTTTTGAAGTTTACCTAAGGCCCAAACAATGGCTAGCAATTCCCTTTCGTTTGTGGCATAATTTTGCTCAGCCTGTCTCAGGGTGCGGGAAATCATGGTGATCGGCCTACCTTCTTGCGAAAGGACCGCACCGATGCCACTTGCTGACGCATCTGTGGTGAGGTCAAAGGGCTTTTGAAAGTCGGGGTATTTGAGTATGACATCCTCTGATGCCAAAATGTTACGAAGCCTTTGAAATGCGTTGCGTTGAGTTTCATTAAACTCCACACAAATCTTCTTAGACATATGCCTACTCACCGAGCCGTTTTCCCCTTTCAGGATGTCAGTTATCGGGCGAGCTATGGCTGCAAAGTCTTTGATGAAGACTCTGTAGTAACTGGCCAAACCAAGGAATGATCTAACACCGTAGACACTTTTGGGTTCAGGGTATTCCTGAATGGCCTTTACTTTTTCTG
Organism: Drosophila simulans; assembly: GCF_016746395.2. Classification (NCBI taxonomy): domain Eukaryota; kingdom Metazoa; phylum Arthropoda; class Insecta; order Diptera; family Drosophilidae; genus Drosophila; species Drosophila simulans. The sequence goes on from NC_052522.2 coordinate 4,838,526, forward strand.
GGTCGGACTTAGTCCCGTCCTTGCTTACTATGAAGCCGAGGTACTCAACACTGTCTTTGAAGAATCTTGTCTTTTCCTGGCTCACCCTCATGTTCGCCTCGATCAAGCATTTTAGCACAGTGTCGATGTGGCGGACATGGTCGGACTCGTTTTCTGAGAAAATTATGACATCATCCACATAGACGTAACATATTTTCCCGATTTGCTCTCTCAGTACATCGTCTAGGGCTCTTTGAAAAATGCTGCTTGCATTTCTCAATCCGAACGGCAGACGGCAGAACTCGTATTTGCCGCCATTCACCGAGAACGATGTCTTCTCGCGGTCGTGTTCCGCGAGGTAAATTTGATGGTACCCTGACTTCAGGTCAAGGGTAGTGAAGAACTTTGCCTTGCCCAGATTCGCTAAAATCATGGGAATGCTAGGCATCGGGTACCGGTCAGGAATAGTTCGCTCATTTAGCTTCCTAAAGTCAATGACCAATCTCTTGTTCTGGTTCCCGAAGGCGTCGGTCCCCTTTTTGTCAACAACCCAGGTCGGGCTGTTATAGGGAGACCTTGAGGGCCTGATGATGCCGTCTTTCAGCAGTTGTTTGACCTCGTTGTTCACAAAGTCGGAGACACCCATAAGATTTGGGTACGCTCTTGAGTACACCGGTTCATTATCAACTGTCCGAATTGTGGCAGTGACAGCGGTGTTAAAAGGAAGAGCTTCATTTGCCGTGGAGAAGGCTTTCTTCCTCCTTATTATTGTGTCCTTGAACTCCTTTTTAACGGAGTCAGGTACAACAATGTCGTTTACATCAGTGAAATTAACGCTGGGGCAGCTGAAATAGTGAAGCTTTTCAGCGATGCCCTGGTACTCCAGGGAGTCCTCTGCAAGGTTGAGCTTTACCCCGGCCTGTGTTAACAGGTCCAAGCCTATGATAGCGTCGAACGAATTTAGAGAATCCAAAAGGAAAAATGGGGAGGTGTGCTTGAAGACCTTCATCAAACATTTGTGTTTGATCTCGGTGGAGCCGTGTATTGAGCTCACCGCGAAAGGGCTGGCGACCGGCATCACATTTTTCAGCTCCTTTACGGGCCTAATGTAGTTTTTTGCCGCGCCGGTATCGATTAGCATCTTTAAAGTTCTCCCAGCCAGCCGTCGTTCAATGAACGGCAACCGGGAGCGTCCCCTAAAAAATTCAACGAGTCGACACTGGGAGCGTACTCATTTTCGCTGTCGATTTCCTCGACTGCAGCCTTTGCTGCCTTCTCATACTCCTCTTGGGTCTCTTTTTGCTTAGGGGCCTTTTGGACAACGTTATTAAGCCGTTGTCGTCCCTGTCCTGTCGAACGTTCTGAGGGATTCCTCCACTTAAACGCGTTCGATACATTAGGGTGATTCTGATTATATTCAGCGCGCTGCCTGGACCTGGAGGATGGGTCGACCTCCATAGGCTGGGGTGCTTGCGCCTGAGTGTCATTGTTGGTTTTCTGTCGTCTTAAGAAATGGGGATTTCTGTCCTGTTTCTGTTCCTGTTTATTTGATTTGCCCTGGAAACGGCTCCTGCCGTCTGCCGCCGAATGCGCTCGCTCCTCTACGGCCTTGGCGTAGGAGTTAGCAAACATGCTTCTCTCTATGCTTGCCTCTGCTTCTCTAGCTAAAGCCAGTGCAGATGGCAAGTCTCTGGGTTGCGCCGGGAAGACCACAGCTCTAAGGGACTTTTTGAGCCCTGAAATAAAAGCATGTAGGGCGTCGGCTCTGACCTCAGCATTAAGCAGGTCAGCACCCTCTTGATCATGCGTCATTACGATTTTGTTTGTGACAAGCGTTAGCTTCTTCTCAACTTCATCGTAGTATTGCATTAATGGTAGGTCTCCTTGCCTAACCATTTCTAATCCTTGCCTCAACAGGCGTAAGGATGTTTTGTCTGAGTACGTGCAGTCTAATCTGGCCAAAATGGCATCGAAGTTCAAAACCGTGTTATGGGATACGAGTAGAGCCCCAGCCGCGCCACGGATTTTATTCCTTAATATGGCAACAGCCTGATAATGGGCACTGCTGCCATTGTATGGCTTAAACAGCTCGTAGGCGTATATGGCCGATTGTCTCCAGGCCACGTACTCGTCTTGGGTACCGGAGAACTCCGGTACCGATTTTATTATGTCAAGGGGAATATCGCACCTAATCTCGGGGTTGACAGAGACTTTTTCATATGTTATGATTTGCGGTGCTTCCACCTGCAAACTCTGTACCCGCTCAGATAGGGAATTTAGTTGAACTTGGAAGTGGGATTGCTGTTGCGACAATGCCTGTCTGACGGCATTGTCGATAAGGGCTTGAATCTGACTGGGGTCCATGGTATTATGTGCCGGTGCCCTATCCAATGTCTGACCTAATGCTTGGCCTACTTGCTCCTCGTCCCAGCTATCCTCGCTTTCGTATTCGACCTTAATACTTCTATAATTATGTGCCCGATTCATCGGTTGTTGGTTGGCACACCACAAATATACTGTTGCCGAGCACAATTGATCGGCTAAGAGGTGTGGCAAGAAAGAGTATGCAGTAAAATTATACCAAAGTATGCTATAATTATTTATTTGTTGAAAGTATGCAATGAACTTTTTCAGTTTTTCAAAAGTATGCAATACTCATTTTTAGGGTATGCAATAGTTTATATTAAAGGGGTATGCAATGCTTTTGAAACTGATTTACACAAGTACAACAATTACGTGGCCAGTCACGAATTCTTTCTCTTTATGCTTTGAAGAAGTCAAAGGTAAAACTTACATGATTTCTAACTTAACTACCCTGTTAAATTAGTTGCCTAGTTCGGATTTTTCGTTGGGCGCCAATTATGGTAAGGAGTTGTCCCGCGATGTCCAGAGATTCCTCCCTCAAGGTTACAGCGGTGGTAGGACGACTTTAGCCGGTGTCTTCTACTGAAGATTAGGTTGGAGGGCTTGACTTCGCCCCCTTTGGTTTATTGTCTAGCCTTGTGGCGTAGCAATATGCCAACAGGCAACGTTATGAAATTGGAAGGAGTGCACAAAAGGAAGAAGTAGAAATGTGCAGTTATTTCACTTCCATGCAATGCCGTAAGAATCAATAGGAGCGACAATTAAAGCACGTTCTGTTTTATTGTGGTGCAAAACTGAGACTAAAGAGTTTACAAAATATGGAACGAAGTTTACCCTAACAGCAATGCATCGCGCCATCGGGACGAGTCGGCAAAGCCGACTCAGCATCTCTCGCAGCGAGAGGCAACCAGCCTTCCGTTGCCGGGCGTTCTTTGCGCAGAGCGCTTAACTCCATTCTGGCGCGACAGCATTCTATATGGAGAGCTACTTAGTTGCTAAGAATTATATTATGCGCTGTTAACTTACATACAGAAAAGAGTACAGATACATAATATTGTGTAAGGAATAAATATAATTAAAAAATATACGAAACATTTTACATTGAAGATAAATAAAATAATTTTTTTCAGTGCTGATGACCTCAGAAGTAATATATATGGAGAGAAAAAGAGAGCCTTCTAATCTTATCAATGAAAGATAAGGTGCTTTGAGATAAGATACTAGCACCTGCCGACGAATGCAATCACGCACAGGTTTTTAGTTCCACTTTGGAGTCGACGACGTGCGCGTTACAAACTTGGCTAACAGCTAAAAGCGAACATAAGTTTTTCGAACGAACCGACGAAAACGACGGAAATGAAGTTGGCTAAGAAGTGCTCCACCTACTTGGTGATATGCCTGGGTAAAGTTCTGCATGCTCGTTCGAATCTGCCGAGTTTTGAGTGCCAACCAGAGATACGCAGCACATCTGCGAGATACTTTTTGGTGCAAGTGTGAGACTTTGCGGCATTATGATGCGCTGGTGCATGCGTATGATCCCATAGGTGTGGGGTTTTAATAACCCAACTTCAGCAATTGGAGACTCTAACGATGAGTAACTGGGCCAAGTGTGCGTCACACAATCGGCCACAAGAAAACTCTACAAAAATGTGTGCTTATCAGTGCGATTCAGATAAGCACTGTTTACTCATTGTTGCCCCATCACTTGCTGTGTTTTAACTTTAGGGCGTGGTGAATCAGTGAGCTCAGGTGGAAATCTTTTTGGATTAAAAGGTTTCCCAAATAAAACAAATAATTTAGCTGGCAGTGAGTAAATGCGAAATGATTTCCTTTGATTTCATGCAATTTTTATTAGGCCAAAAGTCCAATGCCCTAAAACCGGAAGTGGCATAAGCTCGGTAATTATTTCGCATATAAATTATGAAATATGTTAGACAAAAAAGTGGATGAAAACAATTAATATTGGTTAGCGGCTGGCCAACGAAAATCGGTCGCACTCTTAGCCGCATACATTTGGCGGATGGGTTTTGTCAAATGCCCGTCTCCATGAATCACCGACTAATCGAATCGAGGGGAAATCTATACGCTTTCCATATCGACAAACAAATCCGTTTAATATTTCATGCGCAAAATATGCCGAATGAGCTGAACCAAAACAAACAGACGAACGAACACACACATAAAATATTATTAATTAAAAATACATTTTGATAATTTTACGTGAAATCGAGTCTGACATCCGCAATGGAACAATGGGGAAGGAATATGCCAGCTCACATTTATCATCGAAGTTGGCGCGCGCGCGCGATTTTGGCTCAATCAGAATCAGCGTTTTTTGTTGATTTTGGCTCGGCTCCGTTGTTAAACATTTTCTCAACGATTAATTGTTAATATCTTAACAAGTCTTCGCGCATCTGAAGATCTATATGATGAATGGTCTTGCTGCTATTTCAATGAGTTCCGTTTGGCTCGGGCTTGATGGATGCTTCAAAGCCAATGCCGCAATCTTAGCAGGCCACCTTCGACCACACGCCGCGTGATCATTGAAGAAATGTGCTGATGTGTGTTTTGCGCCTCGGACAAATCATTACCAAACTACTCGAGTGTGCCCTCATGCTAAAAAATATTTAATTTGTTTTTTCTTTTCTATTTTTCAGTACTGCTGGCCTGCTGCCTGCAGGAATCGGAGGCCACGCGTCGAGTGAACCGCGGTCGACGCACCCTAACCCGCAGATACTTCAGTAAGTGATACGTGATCGATTTTGGGAACATTGCTCATCCGTCTTGGTTCTTGCAGCTGGCCTTGCTATTCCCGGATGGGCTCTCATCGTTTGTGTAGCGCTGGGTGAGCTGCTGATTGGCGGAGCCCTCTATTTCATCCTGAAGAAAGTGATCCTGGACAAGGAACCAGATGAGACGGCGGCCTCCTACACGCCCGCCCAGACTCATCCGACGGCCACTCCTTATACTCCTGCCCAGACTCATGATCCGGCCACGGCCACAACCTATACTCCCGCCCAGACTCATGAGACGGCCAATGTGACTCCCACTCCAACGCATGCCACCGCAATTGTCTGAGGGGATATGTTAAAGATCAAAGTGACCACTTTTAGTTCATAACCCTTTCCAAATCAGTTCAAATACCACCATTAACTAGCTTTATTGCCATTTAATCGACACACAAATAGAACCTGTGCCCTTTGTTTACCTTCATTTTCGAATAAAATTATTTACCGCTTTTCTGGCGCCAAACTAGCTTCACATTTGTACGGTTAAACGTTTTTTAAGACGATACACGCTGGCTTTTAACATTTTATTGCACCGGCTACGCGGCCCAATATCCGCCCAAGACCGATCCAGTTTCTCTACTCATTGTCTGCATCACACGCAACGCTAATTTATATCTAATTAAAACAAACTGGTTTTAAGACTTCGATTTTTTATAGCCCATGCTAGGGATGAAGATTAATTAGATCAATAGACTTGTAACCAAATTAATGCCTACTTTTGGGGCTGCAGAAATACTAGATATTTTCAAGCTAGATTAACAAGCGTATTATCTAGTATCACATTTTATAAAGCTAAGACCCAATATAAAATATCAAAGGGTCTAGATTATTAGAGTACCAAGAATGCATTTGATTATCCCGCTCTCAACCGAAACATTCTACTCCAGGAATTGAGCTGTCCTCGCTTTGAGTTCCTATTTTGTAGCTTGTATCTGCTTCTATATCGCCGACTGATTTCGGCGCCACTTGGGATGCGGCGGCCACTTGATGCCGCTTCCTCGTTTCGCCGCTGACAAATCGAAATTTATTATAAACGCAATTGAAAAATCCCCAGTGCGCCACTTGAGCTGCACATCTAAGCTGCCTCACAAAGCAGATCCCGGGGTATCTCGGGCCAAGTCAAGGGCCCACCAGCCAAGTAGCTGTAAATGCCAACAATTGGCGCAACCGAGAGCTTTTCCGAGGCAACGCGCCGGGGGCGAGGGGTTGGTAGCCAAAGCGGATTCCAAAATTGACACAAAACAGACAAAAAGCGAAATCGCTTAGGCGCAACCACCCGCAACCGAGGAGCCTGTAACCCCACATCCAGCCCATCCCGTTTCAAGTCGATCCCAACTTTCAGATACAAGTGCAGCGGCAGCCAAAAATTGTGCAACTGGAGCGGCTCTGAAATGTTGCACTTAAAAAAATATATTTGAATTCTTTAAGACAATGCAGTTAGTACGCCTTCTTGTGTAGGTTTCGTTCTTAGTAGGTTTCGAATTAAGATGATAATAAAAAACTAAGTTTAATTTTATATTTAATAAGCTTACATTTAAATTTAAATATAATTATAAAAAACTGTATTATTCTTGTTTTGAAATATTTCTTGTAACAATATAATATTGCAACATTTTTGTTTTAATTTTTTTCTAGTGCTTGACAGCCAGCAAGGATTCCTCACTAGATACTTGCGATTTCGCAGGAAAGCCACACAAAATAGTCCTGCATAGTGGGCATGTTCCGAAAGGACTTTCGTCCCGAATGGGAATGCAAACACGGTGCATATGGCTAGGCAGCGGCACTCCTGCACAATTGTTGTGGGTCAGCTGGAGCAGGAGCAGTAGCCGGAGGTCCTTGGACGAGCAGGAATCCCGGCAGTTGCACCACTCTGGGCACTTGACCGGGTTTATGCGAGTGTTTGTGGGGTGTTAAAGTTTATCAACATATCGTCGACGTTGTTGGACTGTTGTTGTCTGACAACAGTGGCTCATATTTATTTATGGCTCAGCTGGCACTCTGGGCCAAATGCGTACTTCCACATGACCCAGACTGGCCGCTGCTCGGACGGATGGAGGAGCACTTGTGGCCGGAGTTTGGACGCAATCCTGACAGTTTGGCAGCCGCTTTGCAGTGTTATCGCATTTTTTCTGCCGCTCTGGAGCTCCGCTTTTCTGGGATTTAGACATGTACACTTGTTGTAAACAACAACCTTAACAAGGGTTTTCCAGGACACTCATAAGCATTCATTGGAAATCCTTTTCGATTTATTTGCGTATTCAAACGGAAACATTTAAAGTGATTGCGGATGCAAATTTCCCTTTACAAGTAGGCAGCACGAAATCGCTCTGATGTGCGACCCACCCCTTCGACCCCCTGGATGCTTTTCCTTTCTTTCGGTTGCCTGCTTTCTTTGCTTTCACTCTGCTTTCTTTCTTTGCCAAAGTGTGCGTGTGTGAGGATTTTCAAGATCTGAGCGCGTGCCTGGCAACATTTGTGGTTTTTGCGCAAACTTCACACATTTTCTTATGTGGGGTCTGCTCTGCCTTACCTTTTTTATTGTTGCCAGCGCCATGAGAATTTCAATTTTCACACAGGTGCGCTTGTGTTTGTTGAAAAAATAAATATCAATCATACGCCCCAGTGGCCTCTCTGAGTTTCGGCCCCCACTAGCCGCTTTTATGAGTTCAGTTTAATTTGATATGGATATTTGCTTAAACAATTAGAAGTATACATTCTAGATTCTCAACATCAACTCGAAGAACAGTTGGAAATGTAGTACTTTCTCAGCTGTGGGTAAATGTTCTATGGCGTTCATTATCACCTGTGCATTTCACACTTAAAGAATGGTTCTTATTCTGTTTATTAAAATAATTTAATTTTCGATTTTTTAAAATTAAGTTCCAAACTAATTTTTTTGCATTTAGTTTTTAGCAAAAGAGTTCGGAATGAGCATCTGATTCGAAGCCACTTCAAACATACGGAACTGGATGCTTTTGGCACTGGTGTGCGACCTGATGCGCTTTTATATGCCCATAAAGTTCGCACTAAACCACTAAAAAAGACTGTTAATCAGTTGAAATTGCTTAAACAAACCGAAAAAAGGCGAATAAAGGGGCTCATCAATGAGCGGCGATCTGCTACAGAGTCAGCTGCTCCACTTGAGCCGTTATTTGTTTAACGACCGATAATTTCGACTGCCATCATGTTAATTACTCTCTGGCAAGTACTGGGTATGTGGGATTAATTGGTATATAGACAGTTCTCAACCCAAATCGGTTTTGTTGACACATGCTTACATTCACGACAATTGCCACTTGACCAGCACTGAGATTGCGGCTTATCGGTCAACAAGAAAACCCCCTAAGTGGCTAAAGCGATTGGCCCAGAGTCAATAACAACACTTTAAATGGGAGAATTCGTTAAAGTTTCAGCCACTTTCACCTTCCAAGCCATTCAATGACGTTTATGCAAATCGTCCGGCTGCAACAACTGTGAAATGCAGTCTAAGGATAAATTTGTAACGAATTACCAATCAATTGACCAACGAAACAAACAAAACAAACCAAACCGAGCCCAACCGAATCGAACTGAAGCCAGACTTTTGGGTGGGGAGACCGCAAAAGAGGTCTGGACTGCCTTGTAAAACGATTTGGAATTGGAATTGAAATAGCAATGCAACTAAAACAAAAACAATTTAAATATAATGGAACCACAACGACTTGGTCTCCAGAGGGGCGCTGTAAATAATTCAGCAAGAGCCGGAGCAGCGGCGACTGCAAATTAAATCAAATAGTTATATCATGCGAGTAAATCGCTGTGGATATCGCACATACGCCCCGTTGACCGCAGACGCGAGTCGCAGCTACTTACACGCCGCGCTCATCGCTCCGGGCATCAGTGCGCCCCCAGTGCTCAGCCGCAGCAGATCGTGAATGTGAACGGATATATATAACATATATCTATACAGTTGAACAGTGTGCATCCCCATGTCTGGGAGATAGAGCAGAAAAGCGCACAAATATTTGCACATCCCAAAAGGGGAACAAGACCTCCTGTCCCCGTACACGTGCTGCATCGTCTGCGGTCGGGATCTGAAAAGCAAAAACTCCGACTCCGGCTCCGTCTCCGCTTTTTACTCGAACTCCAATCAGGAGCCGTTCCGTCTAGTTTTTTTCGAATTTTTTGCCGAGTTCCACCACCTACATCCTGCCACCATGCATTCGCCGGCTGCCAAAGTGTCGGGCTACGTCGTCCTGATGATTGTGCAAATAATCTTCCTGGTTCTATTCTGGCTGTTCGTGCGTTACGAAAAGACGGCGATGCCCCTGGCAATCGACGCCGAAGACGCTGGATCAGCAAACGAACACGTTTCCAAATATCCGCGTGAGTAGCTGGGATTTTGTCCCCATCCTTTTGCTTTCCTTGGGAAAAAGGACTTCCGCTTATAAGCCTCTAAAATGAACCATAAATGGTATGAATAAATAAAGTAGAATTTAATACATTTATTTTTTATTAAGGAATATTTACTAGAAAGTTTTAAACACAACAAGTAATTTATAGCTGTCTTGTTTATTACTTTACTTAAAAGCCTTCTAAGCAAAGGCTATGATAAGCATGGGTTTATAAAAATGAATAAGTTTATCATTTGTTTTGAACATAGCAACATGTTTTTTAGACAAGCTCAACCAGACAGTTTTGGCTTATATGCAACAGGCAAAAGGTTTTGATAATCAAATTATTTTGTATTTACAACTATAGTCCAAATATCATTTTATTTTTCGCGCTTTAAAAATATTTTTTTGTTGGTTAATTAGTCCTCTTTGTCTAATAAAAGTCACTAAAACGTAATATACATGGCAACAGTGCAAACATTTCATTCTGACAAATCAAATAAAATAGTTTTCTGCACGTTGTGGAATTAATTTACACGGGACCCCTAAAAAGTGCAGCTCTTGTGTGCGGAAACTTGTTATATATATTTAGGTTCACCCCTCCAAAATAAAAGCAATCGTGAAAATTATTATTTCTCGTATTTGTATAATTTAATATTATTTCTATATTATTGTTGCTCTGTTTGTTTGCAGTTGTGTGCAATAAAAGTCTCTGTAGTAAACGCTCGGGGCGTACTCGTAATTCGCAATATAATTTACAACTCTATAAATACATATATGCAAATAAAATGGCTATTTTAAGAATCGTATAAAATAAGTCGGAAATGTCACGCATTTTATTTTTGGACTCACACTTTGACTAATTAGCCAAGTAGGGCTAATGAATACAATAGACAAAGGGGACTTGGCAACAGCCCGAATGAGAGGCATGCTATATTTTTAAAACTGTGCTGTTTCCATGACAATGCCGCATAAATAATGTATCAAATGTTGATCAATTGAGAACTTATTAATTCGTAAACAAAAACTTTTGATCTTTAGCGGTTTTTAAGTCATTTAATTAATAGTAAATAAACACGAATTGAATGAAATAGGCAAGATTAGCCAAAAGAAATTGAGTAATATAAATTAAACTTAAATAGTAAAAGTAGAACAAAGGGAAATTCGATGGGTAATGGTCAGAAACAATTAAGAGGACCCCAAGTCGAAGCTCTAAATCAAATCCCGCATAAAGCTATTACCCATGCTAACCGAAATATAAATGTATGTCCTAGTCCTTTGCTATTTCGATGGAGCGAGAAGATGTTAGGACGAGGAGTCCTGGCATTGTTTGCCAAGTGTTGGCGGGTCATAAATAAATGAAGTTCTTTTTCGCACAGTCTCCGCAGTCTTTTGGGTCCCGTGGCACCAATTCCATTAATTACTTCTGCCATGGAACAGGGTACATTGTACCAAACCGAACCGAAACGAACCGAAACGAACTGAACCGAAACGAACAATGGGACACACACACACGCTCACAGATGAATAATTAAAGTCATTAATTTCAATTTATGCAAATGCGTCTGTAAACAACTTGTTGCAATTCATAATAAATAAATTAAACCGTATTTCACACTAATTGCACCCGCGCGGACACACATACGCACACAGGGGATGTTTGCGACTGGTGTTGGTGGTGCTCTGTAATAGGGGGTGGCAGTGGGTGGAAGTGGGTGTTGCCTATCCACCATTGCGTCTTGGTACCCTGGTGACATCAATCTCAATGCAATTGACTTTTGGCAGCAGACAATTGGGCGGTTAATTGAAACGACTTGACTCTATTAATTGGCATCCCAGCTGGCCCAGACAATGGTCATCCTGAAATCCCTTGCCCGCCCGACTTACCGCTCCTGTTTCCCCGCAGAGTTCCAGGACATCCAGGTGATGATCTTCATTGGCTTTGGCTTCCTAATGACCTTCCTGCGGAAGTACGGATACAGTGCCACTGGATTCACCCTGTTCATGGCTGCTCTAGTGGTGCAATGGGCTGTGCTCATGAAGGGATTCCTCCACATGGAGGGCGGCAAGATCAGGTGAGTGCTTGGCACAACTTCAATTTATTAATTGCTCGACTTCGAGTCCAAAGTCAAACTGACAGGCCAAAAAGCAAATAAGTGTGCGATGTCAAATGAAGAGAAATACCCCCAAGCTTAAAATGAATTCAGGCAATTACTTTAAATGAAGAAGTCAACCTGAGGGGGCAGGGTCTTTGGGTGGAATCTTCTACTTATGCTAAGTGAAATGGGCAACAATCCGAAGTCAAACAGCAAACAAAAGTATAAGAAGCTGTAAAAACTCTAAAGAAGCTGACAGTCAAATGTACTGGGAAAATTATATATTTTTCATTAATATATTATTATTATTATTTAAACTTAAAAAATCTATTTAAGGAATGAATTGATTTGTTGAATAAATAAGTACTTTTATACGTTTGAAGCCTTCAATTCGCTTCTTCCTGATCTCAGTGCATTTTATTAGAGAACTAGGATTATGTTTGTCAACATCTTCACGAACATTCCAGGAAATCCATTAGTCCTCTTAAATTTTTCTGTGTAAATATACAAACAGTTTTGCATTATAATGAACTCCATTTCATTTGACGGCAATTTCTTGGTAAAGTTATCCCCATTTTTTATGCGGTGGAGGGCGTGTCACCTGTCGCACTTCCTGTTTATCGTATTCTGCCTCCTTTTTGCGTCCACAGCCTCTCCCTGGAGAACATCATTGATGCGGATATAGCCGCCGCCGTGCCCCTGATTAGCATGGGCGCTTTGCTCGGCAGGACCACTCCAATCCAACTCCTGTGCATGTCCGTCTTTGAGGTGGCTCTTTTCGCGGCCAATGAGTATCTGGCTCTTCATGTATTCAGTGTGAGTATATATAATGTTAAAAATTATACATAATATTTCATGAATAATATTCTGCTTTATAATATTGTGTGTTCCTGATAGATCTGCGACTGTGGCGGCTCTATCACTGTCCACGCCTTTGGAGCCTACTTTGGACTGGCTGTGGCCCTGATGCTGAGACCCGCCAGCGACCAGAACGAAGCGGGAAAGCTAGAGGGCGCCAGCTATACGTCGGACATCTTCGCCATGATCGGCACCACCTTCCTGTGGGTGTACTGGCCCAGCTTCAACTCTGTTCTGGCCGATGGAGCCGGCGGCGAGCGGGCCATTTTGAACACGTTCCTGTCATTAGCCGCGGCAACAGGTGAGTCACGTGCCCCGGCAATTAGCTGGCTCAAGTGGAGGGCAGCTGGAGGACATTCCATTCTCTGTGCTGCGCAGTCCATCTCGCATCTCCGGACATATCTTCCGGCCATCTTTGCCCACTCGCACATACATATCTTCACGCTTTGCTGGGTCATTCCTGCCGGGCTTCTCAGGCCTTGTTAATTATAATGTTGGCGGGCCTATTAGCACAGCACCCAATGAAATTGAAAAAGGATCCCAGGCAACTCCGTGCACAACCCAACGCCCTGTAGGTCCTTGTGCATGCGCCTCACAAACTAATTAAATGTCAAATAGTTTCGTTAACACATTTGAAAATTTATTTTGAGCACGTAGCGCACATAAAAACGAACCAGCCTGTCCGGCATTTGCTTAGTCTGATGGGTGGGTCAGTAGTCGACGGCAAATCCCATTCAGATCCAGTCTGTCCAGGTTCTGGTCCAGTCCACGTCCACGTCCACCCCAGTCCAGTCCAGTCCAGTCCAGGCGCATATAGAAAATGTGCTAAAAGCAGCAGCCCGGGGTCGGGCTTTGCCTTGGTTGACTCGCTCGGTTAATGTAAATAACAAAACACAAATTAAATGTATACAAAGGACGCCCGGCAGCAACAACAAGAGCCGTAATAATAGTACGGCCAGCAGCTGAGATAAGCCAACTAGGAATGGGCGACACTTGGCTAACTGTGGCCGGAGTCTCGCCCGGTTGTAGCTCCGGTTCTTCTGGCCATGGTATTAAAGCCCTCACGTTACGGCGATGGAGGTAACACCTAAACTGGGCATACGAGTCAGCAGTAAGCAGATGGCAGAAGTGTGGATGTGGATGTGTAGCCAAAAACACAAATACCCTGCACAGTGCAGTACAAATTACAAATAATAATACTTAATTTTTTTTGGATTTATTTGCCATCTTGAAACCAAATTTTTCCGACTGGAATTTAATATTTTTTTGTTTAAACAATGAATTTACTGAAATATTCCATTCAATTTGATAAAGCCAAGGCGGCTATATATATTTGCAATTAATGCCAAATTCCTTTGATTTGCTCTCCGAATAAAATATTTCTTTATTAAAATTGGTGAAAGAAATAATTTATTTCATGCAAACAATTAAACGCAGAACTCGCATGTTAAATTTTCTTCTGTCAAGGTTCATTTAACAACAAAGAACACTTCACTTTGTTTTTTCGAATTTTTAGTTGGCCAAATGGAATGCGAGCACATAAAGTATAAATGAATCATGTTGTATATTTTCAAGAGTATCACTTGTTAGCATTTCATTTTGATTTTTTGCCCAAAACTTCTTTGCTCTGCGTGAAAGTGCTTTTCGAGAGTACATCTTAATTTGCGTTAAAAATTCTCGTCTCAATAAAGTGCATATTCAAATTTAGTTGCAATTCATATCTGACCAGAGGAAACTTAATCAATGCATTCCAATCTGTGCAGCAGAGATAGCCCATCCCATAAATAGACCTCGTAGAGTATCCTTTCGGGGGGAAAGAGAGAGAAAGTGGGATTCTGGGCGGGCATTTTATGCGGAAGGATGTGCGATTAGTTGAGTCAACGTGCGGCTCCGTCCGTTGCAGTGGCCTAAACCCCGCTCCCACTCCCCTTCCCGCATGTCCTGCCCAACGTGTCCTTGTCCATTCGGTGGACAAGCCGGTTGCTTGGCTCACTAGTTGTTGCCTTAATTAAACTAAAGCTGGGGTTCAGTTCAATGCTGAAACTAGAGGCGGTCTGGTGGGTGTGGCCCACGGTCGTAGTCCTATAGTCGGCCATGCGGGCGGACATGCATGGTCTGGCCAGCAGGATTGGTTTTGGGCGGAGATGGAGTTGGAGCCAGGACCGAAGGGGATCAGACGACGCCATTTGGTGTCCGAATGCGGCGCCAACAGCAAAAATACGCCCCAGTTGTTGTTTTCACACCAGGCACAAAATGAGCCGGAGCGCCGTCTGGACCTTCTCATAGAAAAGCACAGAGAGAAATTTAATAGCGGGGTAATTAACAAGGACATTTTTAATAAATAAAGATTACCGAGTCTAGTAGCACGTTCGATATCTTAAAATTCAACAATTGGGAATCCCATTGATATCAAAACAGGTTCCAGCCAAAGTCTTTAATTCGGTCTACTTTTATTTTCTACCGTGTGATTTGGGATTGGACCCGGTCAATAGGACGGGATTTTCCGGTGGCGATGGAGGGGGGAGAATCTGCCCGCATTGGCCAAGAACGCTAAGCACAAAACACATTTTACAGTCGCAAGTGACACCATTGGCGTTAATTTAAATTGTTTAATGTTCGGGCAGGAGAAAAGCGGAGCAAAAACAAAAGCAACGGCAGCTGATGTCCTGAATCTCGGATGCCGTTGGCCTGGCTTTAGTTTAGAACTCGAGCAGGACAAACAGGACGAACAGGACGAAGAGGGCGACCAGGACGACTATGAGGACCGGCTGTAAAAAAGCTGTTTAATTGATTTTTAAGCCAGAATTTGCTGTCCTCGTTGTTTTGCGTCGCCCGGACAACGTCAAAAGCTGTTTTGAAATTGTTGCGGTTAAATGCCCCTTCCAACATCCAACTCGCCCGTCGGCTGAGATTTGCCTTACTTATTTGCAGTGGCCAACCGACGCCAGGCCCCAAACTAATTTATGCAAATTATTATGGCTGCAACATATGCTCCGCCATAAAATGGAGATTTTTAAGTATTTAGTGTTATTCAGCCGAGATTTATGCTGGCTGATGGCCATAAACTGAAGCGTCCTTGTTGTGCTGTGTCCTGTGGCCAGCGGAAAAGCGGGAAAGGCGACAAGGCAGGGGGCATGGCCTGTTGGAAAAACCCGGGAAATCCAATGGGATCTTGCCACTGTCGTGTTTACATTTTTATTAGTTTTGTGTTTATTACCAAAGTGTGGTTGCGTTGCTGTTGGGTTTGGTTGGCTGTGTCATTCCTGCTGCTCCAGTGATTAGCGATAGCAGCTTGTTGGTCTTAGAGAATCTAAACAGGAGGGTTTATGAATGCACAGGATTTCATCGCAACAAAGTTTGCTGAGCAGAGAAAACGCAGTGTGCAAATAGAAGTGGATGTTTTGCCATTCAACAGGTCGTATACGTGATTTTTCTGTTTTATGTCTCGTTTGCGATTGATCGACAATTGAATGAAGCAAAAACAAATAAACTAAAAAGTTCTGAAAGAAATTGTTGTATATGGGCTTGCTTTAAGCTTCCTTAATTGTGTATTAATAATTGTATGTTTCTTTAATCTTTATATTTTGCAATTAAAAAGTCTACTGCAGTAGAACGGTGAACCCCACTCATTCATTACGCACTATAAAGAGAAACTCCCAGCAATTCATTGGCCTCTAATGAACTAGCCACAGACTCATTCAAAAATGCATTAAAATCATGTAATTAAGCCGGGCCATTCTACATTCTACTGTTTTTGGGCCATCTTCCTAACTCGTAACCCGTAACCCGTTGGTATTTTGCAGTGACCACCTTCGTTGTATCCGCGCTTGTCAGCCACGAGAATAAATTGGACATGGTGCACGTGCAGAACTCGACCCTCGCCGGCGGAGTTGCCGTGGGCACGGTGTGCAACTTGCTGCTCGGCGCCCACGGAGCTGTCTTAATTGGCATTATCGCCGGCACGGTCTCGGTGCTCGGCTATCGCTATTTAACAGTAAGTTCGCAACGCTAAAACTGAACACAGCACACTCACAAAATGCAACAAAAAAAAAAGAAGAGGAAAACCCAAAAGGGCCTCCATACAAGCATAAACCCCATTCAAATCGCGTACCTGGAACCAAAACTAGCTGGCGGTGGCTTCGCTTTAATTAGTGCGCCTAGGAAAAATGCGACGCTAATGAGTAAAGTTTGTTGCCCGCCGGTCAGCCGCAGCCGGAGCCGGAGCCGGATTCCTCCGGACTTCATTCCGGATTCCGGCGGACTTCCATTTGCATTATGACCACGCAGCAGCCCCGAAATCCGTGGAGCAGTAAATAAATTCGCAATTTCGAAGTGACACACTGACTGCCTGCCATGTTTCACTTTTAAATAATTTAATTCAGGCACTGGTCATTAATTATTACAACTTTAGAAAATATTGAAATCAAAACTGTTGAAGGAAATTTAATTATTTTCTGCCTGGAGTGTGTAGTGTCAGTTAAAAAGATTTATTACCATTAAATCATAAAAATATAAATATTTTCATGTTGATAATATTGAATCTAGAATTTATCATTTAAATTTAAAAGAGCTAAGAAATATGGCCTGCTCAGAGTTAATTAAAATACTTTTGCCTTCAATCTGTATGTTTTTCAACAATAAAATCCACATTTATTCTGGTTTCTAGCCCTGGATGACGGCCAATCTGAGGCTGCACGACACCTGTGGCGTGCACAACCTGCATGGAATGCCTGCCCTGATTTCGGCCATTGCCTCCGCCATTTACGCCTCGATGGCCACCGTGGGCGAGTACCAATCCGAGCTGCAGGACATTTTCCCGGCCATGATGGGCACCAACGGAACCGAGACCAAAATCATGGGCGTGAGTATCCATGTCCGGCATCTGTGCACCGGTGGGTGTTAATACCTTTTGGACTCGTTTCCCGTTTTCCGTTTCCCGCAGGGTCTTGGCCGGAACGCCACTTCGCAGGCGGGCTACCAATTGTTTGGCATCGCTGTCACACTGCTCATTGCCATCGGCGGTGGTATTTTGACAGGTATGACAACTTAAATTATTCCGTAAATTTAAAAGTAAAACACCTAAACTCCAAAAACAGGTGCCGTTTTGAAGTACACCAACTTCCGGAACCTGAAGAAGGACGAACATCACCAGGACGAGCACTACTGGGAGGTTCCGGCTGCCGAGAACAAGGAGGAATAGTTAAGTGTTGTGCCTGCCAGATTGATCACAGTTCACGCGCCTCTAATGTGCCTTGTCTAACTACTTACGACTACTTTACTATTATTATTATTATTTTATTTACATTATTTTGTTGTATGAAATGCACGCAATGCCATTGTGCCTGCCCCCATCCGAAATCAAAGTTATCCAAATTGTCTGCCATTTGCATTTCGCTGATTTGATTTGCCGCCTTTTTTGCAGTGAACTAGAAAAAGTTGACGAGCTTATGCTGTAAGCCAAGTAAGCCAAAACTAATGCCAAACCAAAACACCCAGACAAATGCACCAATGAGTAGGGAGCGCCCAGGACAATGGGCTCCGGCCAATCCTTTTGTTGCGCTGTCCTTGCCTGCTTCGCTTAATTTTTGTAGACATTTGTCGCATTTAATTAAAAACTCCAACAATTTACACATTTAATTAGCGTCGAGCACCAAAAAACAGTAATGCCAAAATATAAAACAACAAAAAAAAAGTATTAGCAATAAAAATATTTTAAATGTGACACTCTGCCCTTCTCCAACTCCTCCAACTCTTTTGTACACTTCGCATGCCGGGCGCAATTTTTAATGGAATTAAAATCATACACATAAAATCCAACAACGAACGTTGGCGCAAAAAGTTTAAATATGCTCGCCAAACTTTTGGATGACGATGCCGCCGCCACCAACTCGAATTCCCAGTCTGCCGCCAACTTTAATTGGCGCCCATTTCTGTTGCGCAACTGGAATGCAATTGTCCCCGCCAACAATTTGTATGTGCGCGGCGCTCTGCACTAGGAGCTCTGTCCTCTGCACTCCGCTAATTAAGTGGCCCAGGACAAAGTGCTGGCTAATTAGGCGACTTTTGGCCAAGACACCAGGACACCTTCGCCGCCCAGCCGGCCCGACGCCCCAGCGATCCCATCCAATCCGATCCAGTCAGCTTTCTTAGCCTTTCCAGCTTTCTCGGCCGCACAGCTCAGCCGGCGATTAGCTCACCTGGCGCCGAAGGCCACTAATCGCCGGACAAAGACGGAGCAGGAATAATGTCTTTCAAACGACTCACAGTTTCGCCCACCAGCGGACAACTGGCCGATAAGCTGGCGGCCAACTACTTAAGTTGGCTTTGTCACACCCCACGGACGCACAAACAAAGCCCAAAAGGCAAACAATTACCGGCGACAGTTCAACAAGTTTCAATAAAAATTGTCAGCCACCGTCTTGGCCTTCTGCGCTTTGGTTTTGACTCATTTACAGCGGCAAAGATTAGTCGTTAAGATTGTGCGGCTATTGGAACGGTTCCCGGTTTCAAATTCTGTGATGTAAGAGCTCTTTCGAAAAAGTATTGATTAAATATATTCAAAGAATAAAAAGAAAACCTTGCACATGGAATAGTATATGGAGCGAAATAGGTGTCATTAATAGCATCAAAATTAGTGGGAAACACGGATACCATATTTATCCCATTTATAATTCCAAATGTGTTAAATACTATAATGGCCGTTTGTTATGTTTCTTAAACGTTTTATGATTCATAAATACTTCCTCTTTACGATCAATTTGTGAAAATCGCAGCACCGTTTAATAATTTTGTTTCCGTAACAGTATGATTTATGAAATGTATCGAAATTTGTGAGTATGAAATCTAGAACATGCCTTTAGTTTTTCAGAAAATCAATGACATTTTCATTTTATGTCTGTCAATAAAAGTTGTCAACTGCAATAAAGAACGATTTTCCAGTGCGAAAGTGTCGATAGAAAACTCACATAATTGGCTCTCTCATTTTGTTCTGCCATCAAACTGCTGAAAGTATCTTACCATTAGATCTCTGACTGCCGAATAATACTTTTTAGGCCTTCTGTATGCCGAACGAAGTTTACTAAGGTTCCACGACGACAAGGCCGAGTAGTCAAATGAGTAGCCAGAGTTGCTGCTCCTGTCTGGCAGACTAGTCTAGTCAGGTCCTGGGGAAAAAGGATTCGGACTGGAGTCAGGGGTTGGGCTGAGTAGACTGAGTAGATTGTGCAATTTGGCAAAGTATTCCCCGGTGCACCGTTCCACTCTTTGGGCGGGCCCAAGTTGACGTCTCTGTCTCCCCATTTTGCGGTTGTATACGGGATTGCACTGAGAGAAATTCCGGGATAATAGTTTTGAATAGGAGCGCCCAACTTTAAAAGAATTAAGATTTGTTTATATCTGTTAAGAAATTGTGTAAATTGTGGAATTTCAACGATATATGTTTTATAACTTTTATTTAACGATCGAATGATCTAGATTGATTTTCTCACAGTGTATCTGTGTGCCTGTCCCCATGTCTAAGTGCTGTTTTATTGCATGTGGTTGGCTGGACGCCCGCCTTCCTGCCTTCGATGGTCGTGTGCCGTTTGTCGATTGCCAGTCCAGACGGGCGGACACTCACACGTCTATAATAATAATTAACAGCCTGAAACTGAAAGGAAAATATGTCGTCAGTCCCAATTTCGTCCCGTACTCGCCGTCCTTTCGAGTCCACCTCCCATTGGCAGCCTTTGAGTTCTTATGTTCCTGGCTGCGCCACGAAGTATGCAGCATATTTTATGCATGCCCGCCGCTAAAGGACAACTGTCGACTGCGGACTGTCGCCTGTGACACGGCTGCCATAAAAAGTGCAGGAACAGGAGCAGTTCCTAGAGCAGCAACAACAACAAGGACTGCAATTAAGGCAACTTTAAGCGCGTTGACAACTCTGCCGGCATCCCGACATTGACTTTGTACTTCCTTTTGCCCCCTTTGCTGCAACAAATTGTTGGCCATAGTTCTTTCCATTGTAGCTGCCTTTTGCTCCGGAATGTTGGACGACGAGCTGAGCAGCTGGGGATTTGTTGGCGTTAGTGTTAGTTTTAGAGCTCCTTGTTCTCGTTGTTGCAGGAAGCCTCGAACTCGGATTCGGAGACGGAAGCTTGTACAGCATTTTGCAACAGTAATTTTTTGGGTGTTGTTTCCGCCGGCGCTGACAGTTTCCTCTCCTCACTCCTCTCCGCCCGTCAACCCACTTCTTTTATGGCCCGACAAATGGTCCGGTCTTGGCCCGATTTGAAAGGGTCGCCATTTGGTTAATGTTTCATCGAGGATCGGGCCTGCTGCTCCTGAGCGCCGCTTGCAAAATTCATGATTTACGTTTAAGTGTCATTGGTGTTTAATTATTTAACCAGCCACGGGTCGTTTAAGCCGCCTGTCAACCGGGGAATCGACTGCGTTGCAGGTGCCCCAAGAAATCCACGATGCGAGCACACACGTGCGAGTGCTATGTGCTCAGCGGGGTCGTGGACTCACTCCGCTCGGACTGAACTGCTCCCGGTCGCGCTTTCCATTTCATTGCGATGCGTGCACTCGGAGAAAATCGAGCCAGCTAAAAGCGGAAAGAAATACTAGAACACTCTCCTCGTATTAGTATAAGGATCAAATAGATGTTATTTATTGCCTAGGAATATTCTAATTCCATTAAGAATACTAATAATGATTTTTTCGAGTGCAGGAACTGGTGACTACCGAAAATTCGAGCGTGTTCCTTGGCTTGCCTACATAAATATGCGCACTGGGCACGCAACTCCGGCGAAGTGGATGGGCGGTCTAGAAAGGGGAAATGGAGGGGTATGAGGAGAAGGCGACCCTGTACAATTTGCAATACTCCAGGGACTTTTCACTCCGCTGCCAGTTGATATGGATATGTCTGTGTCCGCTCTGGCAAGGGTTTGGGTTCTTTTCGGGAGGGAAAAGGGGAGGACAAGTACATATGGGAGTGCTGAGTGCGTCAGGTGGATGGAAGTCGGGGTGGTGGCAAAGCGCCCTTTTGCATGCCCGGCGCACATTTCGTGGGCCAGTGTCAGGGCAACAAAACGTTCAGAAAAGTGAAATTAAATAAATTTTATAACATAATTTACGCTATCAAAACATGCACTCCCCTGGCAGCCCCGGCACCCCGAACCACTGCACTTGTCTGGCTTAAATACATATATCCTTCGCATCCTGGGACCTGCAGTGCCCTCCTTTGGGCCCAACGCCCTCTACAAATTTTTTGGAACCGGCGAAAGCACTGAATTGTAGGCTTCAATTAAATGTTAATTTTACAGAGCTTAAGCATGAAATTCGGTTTTATCCGGAGGGTTTGGGGATGACGAGGCGGCTTCCACTTCTTGCCGGCAGCTTTTCATTAAGGCAATGTATATAAAATTGTGTATTTTATGGCTGCATTTTAATCTTTTTTATTGGAAGCTCACTTTTCAGGCACACGAGCTCATTTCTTTGCTACCAATTCACCTGGCAAAAAAGTGGCTTAAATATGCCGGTGGAGTGCTTCCAAATGCTGCCCGTAAATTAAAAAACATCTTAATATTCGATTTTATCGAAAAATATGAAAGCTCACTTAACTGGCTTTGTTTTGACCTTTTCAAGTTATTGGCATGCCTCTCCATTGGAAATCAGACTTCCATCTGGCTACTTTTGCCTTTAAAAACAGCATAGATATCGTATTTATTTTGAATTTCATGCAGACACTCAATAGAAAGCATATGAAGAGTTTTTCTAAATTCTATGTCCATTCTCTCTTTGAGCATATTTTATTTTCTAACTGACGGATATTTTTTGGTGACCCACTTGAAGACGCTCGAGAGCATCGCTTTGCACTTGACTTCACCTTTTGGCCCGGCAATTTGGCGCATAAAACATGTTGCAAATAAAATGCATTTGCCACTTGTCCGTGTCGTTTGTTTGCTGCCATGTGGGTGTGGACCTCGACCCAAAACACATTCAAAACACGCTGCGAACTTGAATACGCTCGAGTGTTCATAAAAAAGCAGACCCATAAAATCCATATTGACGGGCATGGGTTCGCTCCGTTTCAGTTTGCTTCTGCAAAAATGGAACCATTGTAATAATGTCCAAAAATATGTTACCAACACGTGTAGCCCGGCATGCGAAAAAATATGAAAAATAAACGAAATGTAAAACATTCTGCCGTTGTGGATGCAGCAAGGGGGATTTTCTGCCGCCGTAAACCCCCTTTAATCGATGCAGCCCCTGTGTTTTTTTCATAGAGCGATATTTTATTTAACGCCAGCAGCTAGACAGGCGGGCAGACCAAAGGCTCCAGGTCCCCATTGCCGGCTCCCGGTCTCGATTGCTATCCCAACCCATCCAGCCATCCAGACAGACAATGTCAATGCACAGGCCGCGTTCATCATCGCCCTGGGGACTTTAGACGGGGACTTTGAGCCGGCATGAAAATATATAAAAAATATGCTGAAAATAAAAATTTGTTGAGCGGCTCAGCAGCATGCAACATGCTGTTGCACGCCGCCGCCAGCAGGTCAGACGGAAGTCACCCACACAGTTCACCTACATATGAGGGAAAAAAGCGGATGATGGACTACTGGGAATAAAAAATCGAAACTTATATACCCTGACAAACCTACAAAATACACACATTACAGTTAGGACAATTCTAGGAAAATTGGTAAAATAAAATGCAATGTTTTCATTACTCAAATATTTCATAAGGGATATATTAAACGTATAGTGGCACGCTTTTTAATATCTTGGCTTTTAATGAAGGTAAGGAATACAATTATACTGATACTGATTTAGATAATATCTAACAATTTGTATTATTTGTATTCTAACTATCTGAATAATTTTAACACGTTTCTAGGCACCTCTTTTTTATTCTCAAACCCCTGTTGGTTCAATCAGAAGAGTAATCTGCGGCATCCTGTCCTCACAAGATCATTGGGAAAAGTCTCACAGTTCAATGGCTGGCGGACTTCAATGGAGTTGCAATAAAAAGCGCGGAATTCGCCAGTGCAATAAAATAGAAACAGCCGTGCCTAAAAACCACTCAAGCATACATTCGGGCTTGGGCAGTGGGGATGTGGGATTTGTGAAGGGGCATCGAAATCGGAATGGGAATACCCATCTGGCATAGTCAAAAGTTACGAAATCGGGCCGTGAGTGAATGCCAGGAAAAACAGACATTGACTAGGTAGCGAAAATAAAATCGTAAACCTGAAATAAGCCATCAATGGCATTAAAACCCCGACGCTGGCGACACAGCCCTTTTACAGCGCTCATCATGTGCTCCGTATCCGTGGCACGCCCCCCGAATCCCGCCCGGATATTCAGCCGACCTGTTTTTTTCGGTATGGCGACGCCGTGTTTCATTTGTCAAAGTGCTTGGCGGCTCACAGAGTTCTCAGCGGCATGACTGCCGCTTTTTGTGTCTTTTTCGTATGGGTAATCTTATAGGCGGGCATTACTCATACGCTCAAATCACGCTGACTTTCCCCATTGGCGCACATTTAAAGTTTCCTGATTACATTGCAAATTATATAATTTCGTTGTTGATTTTTGGCCAAAAGAAAGTTTTGACATCCGTTTTTCTGGTGAAGGTGGAGTAGGAAATGGTATGGGCTTGGCCCACTTTCGTGGCGTCATCTTATTTAAAAATCAATATTTGCGGTGATACGTGTGCGGCATATTAATCATACGCAGCGTTGTCCCAGCCGAGCCGTGTCTGTGATTTCTTTTCCAGTCTTTTCACCCAGCAATTTTCCCCCTCCTCCCAGATATCATTTTAGACACTAATAAAAAGTTTCGACGGCAATACGTGTGCGGCTTTGGGGGATGGAACTGAGATACCCAGTCTGCCAGCACTATTAGAATACGAAGAGTCGCCGACTGAAAGCGAGATGAGATGGCGCCCTCACTTTCGCATAGTTATAATAAGCAAAGTTTTCTGCTGACTGGAAAGCGGATCCCTCTTTTTTTGTTGATAATCAAGTCGGGTTAAGTGCGAGTCAAGTCCGATGTCAAGGCTAATGAAGTAGGAATCAACAGCGGTAATCTCGTTGTGCCCCTGGGACATTAATCCTCTGAATGGATGATGGGCAGGAGGAAATATTTCATTAGTTTTCCTACATGGCAAACGCTAGTCTGGTCTGCCATTAATAATTTTTAATATTTGTTGGAGCATGTAGTCCTGGTCACCTGTTTGCCGCTCGCGCAAATTCGTATGGATAAATGAAGACATTAGCAGGTGGCCAGGCTTAACCTGATTCCTGGAAAATGGCCACCACCTACAACCAGGTTCATAATTGCCAAGCCGCAAATTAGTTTTATGCAATGTTGCGGCTTAGGTGCGCCACTGGGAAAACATTGAATTAAAACTTTGATTTATATTTGAAATGTATATGAATTCTTAAATATTATGCTATCATTCTGATCTTATTCCTTAAATTCTTGAAACGTTTTTTTCAAACATTTGTTATTGGATGTAATGGCACTCGTTAGTAGTTAGAGTCTTCTAATACTCAGATTCCTTTCAGTGCAGCCCTGTTCCCATTTCGTCCTTCGTTTCTGCGTGCACCGGTGTCTGCCTGTTTTCGCCCCCAAGGATATTAACTGCGACTCGGCGTTGGCTCAGCCAGTTGTTTGTGCAGCCAATAACCCGTGCCACCAACTGGCTGCTCCTTCCTTTGGGTCTCCAGTTGGAGTCCCGGTGTCCTGGAACTGCTGCTCCGCCTAAACCGCTGCCCAACTCATGAATGTTTGAAGAGCCCGGGCTGCGGCAGCGATGACTCCCGGCTTTTCCCGCTTTTCCCGCTTTTCCCGGCTTTCCTTTCATGCGCCTCGCTTCCGGCTTGGTGAAAATTAAACATGGCGTCAGGTGGGCGGCTTGTTATTGTTGTCTAGCTGCGTTTTTGTGTGCATATTAATTGGATTATCTAGAAGGCGCCCCCACTCCTCCCATTAGAAATGCGTGTGTGGCTTTTCCTCCGTAGTCACGTTAATCCCCGGGGATTCTGCCTGCCAGTCCTGGCATGCAATTGCTTAAAAGGCATTTGGCCCAACAATATGCCAGCCAAACTTGCCTCTTACTGCGGCATTCGTGGTTGGCTGGCCAGTAAAAAGACGCAAAATCAACATTAGACGGCGGGGGCATCCCTGCATAAATCACTGGCAAAAAGCGGGTTAAGTGTGGGGGTGGTGCTGATGGTAAACAGCAGCTGCTCCGCGCTGTCTAAATATTTACACAATGCCAATGTAAATTAAAAAACAGGCAGCGGGCAACAAGTTGACTATACAATGCCGGGCAGCACAGCGAAAACAATAACTCGGTTGCGTTGCCAACCGAAACGCAGAATACCCTGAAATACCCGAAATATTTCCAGCTGAAGCCCGATACCAAATACAGTATTTTCATTACGCAGAATGACTTTTGGTTGCCGTATGCAAATGCAAATTATTACGTAGACATGGCCGGAGAGATGCAGTGAAGCGTTAACCAAAGGATGAAGCTAATACGGACAGATCTAATATCAAACGAACATCAATTTACACGTGGAGAAAATAGGAGTGGAGCATACAGAACTATGCATATTAAACTATCAACTATTCAAGATGATGATTTAACATTTTATTTTAAAATAAATCCCAATCGTTAATCTCATTTTTTATATAATTGCAGTAATATTTAATTTTGATCTGCCTTAATTTACTTCGTGAAGTGTTTGAAATCATGAGTATATCATTATTAAATCATGCGGCTCTGGCTCGAAAATTTAAATTAAATAAACTCTCATTCCTAACGCTTTTTTATGTAATTTTTTGAGTGCTGGCCAAACCCTGGCCAGGCATCATTAGCCGCCTGTCTGTGGACTAATAAACTGAGCATTCAGACCCGAACGGTCCGTTGGCAGAGGCAAGTAAGTTCGTGGCCACCACTACAGTCCAATACAGGCAGTCATCCGCAGCGGATTACACAAACCGACAAACAAGCAGCTTAAAAACCCGACCAGGAGTTTCCATGGATTTCCTGCAGCCGGCTTCCATTCTTGGTGCAGATTTTCCAGCTCCTGATCCCCACTCCCTTTGGCTGGAGCGGCACACCTGGACCAAGCCCAAAGAAGGGATGCTTTTGTTGAGTCCACATATTTGATGCTGTGTGCGTAAATTAACAAATAAATGGCATTTTTGTTTGACTCAGTCCAGTTCTCGCATTCAGGCCTTTTGTTTGGGCCACCCTTGTTGGAATTGAAGCTGAAATTGGGCATGGATCTGGACCAGGACCTGGACTGGGCTGGCTTTGGGATTGGGCCGGCCAATGATTGGCCTCGCTGCTTCTTTGAAATTTCATAAATTTCCATGCAAAATGCGTAAAATGTGCCCAGAGGGCCCCGATCCTCGCATGGCAATTGACCAAACACGCTGAACCGGGGCATTTAAGCGAAAGTGCACTGAAAGGAAAAGGTTTCATATTCCAGCTGAGCTGCACTTGTATCTCACAGAAACACACTTTTCTATAACCTCATAAAATTTAAGTGATATCCGTATCTCCTAGTCTAGGATACGGTTATTGAATCAATCCCAGCCAACCCAAATTTTTTTTTATAATTTTTACCTTGCATTTTCCTACACTCTTACATTTTAAAAGTGACAGCCCTTTGACATTTCTTTCTTGAAATTATTCCCCCTTTTTCGACAGTGCCAGTTTGATTTTGAGCTTTGAATGTGTGAAGGGGTGCCGAGTGTGTTTGCCCGCTCTTTGTCTGTCTCTTTGTGTTTGACCACAAACATTGCACTTTTCTTTTGTTGCATTTTTGTTTGTCGTCTATTGTCGCCGGAGCCCTTTAAGCCCCCCAAACCCAGGCCCACTCTCATATGGGCCCAAACCGTGCGGGTGTGCACCTGACATAATACTTTAGCTGCATGCTCGAAGGCACATGTGGTTGGCTTGACTCTTTGGCTGTGACCTGGAGAAGCAGCCACATCCTGGCTGCAATCATAACCACCTTCGGGTTCCTGGATCACCTGACCACAACAGTTTTACTATATATAACATACAACATATTTGCCGGCCACTTTTTGCGGCTGTGGCATAGTCTCATGGCCACTGGCAGTGACTTGGATTAATCCTCGGCTTGGGGTAAACAAATTTCTTACTGATTGCAATCCCACTGCTCACCTGCAGCTTTCATTTTGCCAACTTCTCAATTAAATGAAATGAAAGTGGGCATTTTCCCCGCCTCCGTTCGAGCGCTGTAAATCTCGTGCAGGGAAAACTTTTTAAAATTAAATGACAAACACACATAAATAACTTTCGTGCGAGCGCTGCAAAATGCATTTAATTTGCAGCAAAGTGGCCGAGGACGAAAAGGAGGAGGTCCTTCACGTGGCTCCAGTCACCTCGGCACCGTCAGCAGAAGCGGCCTTACCAGCGGGCGGTCTCCTGGTTGGGTGGTTCAGTAAATGGGTGGTTCAGATGTGGAATGGCCAGCTGGTTGGGCGGTTCGAGCGGCTTTTAAAATGATAAAAGTCGCCGCTTGTCGCGACAGCGAGACGCCGACAAAGCGGCGTAAATTTCAATTAAATGTGAAAGCAAAACAAATTTTAACTTTGCTCGCACTCTGGCCGAAAGTTCATGCCAGTATCTCATGTTTATACAGCGAGAGATCGAGATGTGTTAAATATGTTTACCATGAATACAGCATCTACACTCACTTAAAACAATCTTAATGCTTTATAAAAATAATTAGTTTATAAAAATTAACATTTTTTAGATCAACAATCATAACTTTGTTTCGCAACAAACGAGTTGAGTTGCAAAAGTCGGTAATCCGGTTATCCTCGCACGCGTAAACCCAAAACTGGGACTTATGTATTTGCAGAGTGCTCGTGTGCCTAAATGTAATTGTGAATTCCATATTTCGCTGCCTCTGAATGTGTGCTGGCATGTAATTGCCACTGCCAGTGGATGTTGTTGTTGTTTTTGCGTTTGTTATAATAACAATTACTTGAAAAATACTCCGATATCAGCGACGTCAGCGTCGACAGTGCCAGCGAAATTATTTAAATGCTTTGCTGTTCTGGGATAACGAGTGCACAGTGGGGATTGCCAACTGTGAGACTGGGAGATTCGATGGGTGGCGGGATAAGCACACACTCACTCACCGTCACTCACACACACACACTTTCACCCACTCAGGAGCCTTGTTAAACAATCACAAAAACATACAAGAGATCCCATTATGCAGCCGTTGGGGTATCAGTGGGGAGGTGGGGAGAGCTTGCATGCACTGAAAGAAAGAATTTTAGATTAATTGAGAATTATTCATGTCTATTGTTTTAGAAAAAGATTTAAACAAATAACGTTATGTGTATGATAAAATGTAGATATAGAGAATATTTATGTTGCTGATTCTAGGCAATCATTGAAATATTTCTCTCAGTGCCACAGCATGTATGTGTGCTCGTCATGCGTGTGTCTGGCAGAGTTCCGGACTCGGCCCGGCGCGGCCGTCAGACAATTTGGTTTAATTGATAGTTTGGATAATGTAATTATAGACAATTGCGTTTCATGCGAAACCGATTTGCCGCCAGCGCCGCTACCGCGTCGATTATAATGGCCAACAATGCTCAAGTGTGGAGTCCAGTGGCGGATAAGAGAGCCTTCCGAGTGCCAAGTGGGGTGGAGTGGATTGGATGGGCCGTAGTGGCGGCGGTGGTGGGGCGGAAAAGTTCCACTTGCTAAATGAAAACGGGCGCCAAATGAAGTGAGTCGCCATCAAGTGTTATTAACTTGTAAAACAAAGAGAAATCGCCGAGGGATCGTCGATACGGTTGGGCGGGATGACTAGTTGGCCAGGTCCAGCGATGGTTAGCCCATCGGGCTCTTTGTGCCCGCCACATCAATCAATGCGGAATGCGGCAAAAGAACCAAGCGGACTCTAATTGGCAGGAGGTGGGCTCCAAGGGGGCCGGGATGATGACCCAGTCGCCTGGCCGCAGGTACATGCAATTAATTATGGTCATTTCCAGGTGCACACAGACACAACTGCAGTGGGAGTCATCAAACGGATGGCCGGCAAATGGCTGGCGAAATAACAAAGCTCGAATGACTGTTGCATACTTTTTGGGGCATTTGCCAGGAGGCAGGGCGTAAATACCAAAACGGGGGAATGGCTGCCTAAAGAGCGGTGAAAATGCGCGCAAACAAGCGCATAAACGCGGCGCTGTGACCTCTGACCTCGCATCCAGTCTCTGCCATCGAAATTCCCGAATTAAAACAAATGATGAGGTTTTTCGGCGACTTCACTTACCATTACAATAACCGTTGTTGTCGGCGGGACAGTAAAATGGCGCCCAATTGCCAACTGGCAATTGGCAATTGGCGCTTCCGGCGGCTCATTGGCTGCACCGTCGAATGGAAACACATCCCGTTCTCGTTCTCGTCCGCCGTCCGGCATAATGCACATCCCATCCGTATCAATATCGATGACAATCGACAATTGGCCTGCCAAATGCACAACCGACCAACGAAGCACTGAAAAAATCTAATGATAACGCAGAAAATAAATGAATATATATAAACAAAGTCACAAAATATAACTATAAACTAAATATCACTTTATACGAATTGACTCTTTCTTTGAATTTTACCTACAAAACTTTTGGTTTTATCTGATATCTGATATCCTTTGGCGCAGTGCATCAGCAGCGCATCCTGGCCAGACACGGTGGCAGATCTTCGTGATGCATTTTTATGATGCGGTGCCTGATTTGCGGACGCAAAGTGAAAATCGCACGGCAATCGCATCGCCGCCGTCCGAGCATTTTAAATATGCCTCAAAGGCATTCGACAATGTATGCAATTTGCAGTTGCCGTAAGCCGGCTGATAAAGAAACAATTCGCGTTCGTGGAACTCCTTAAATCCGTACGGCCTTCCATCTGGTCTCAGCACTAATAAAATTAATCAACTTTAATGCACTGGCGTTGTCCTTGCAGTTTCCATCCTTTCCATCCAGCAGCGCAAATGTTGAATGACTGAGATAACAATAAATGGAATCCGGGCATGGCTCCCTCGCTCCAGTTCGCTGCAGCAGCAGCACTAAATAATTTCTAATAAAATAAAATAAATAATGAACGCAGCGGCAGCAGAAGCCCAGTCCGGCCAGACTTTGCCAATACGGTCTAGCACCCACGGATGACCCCCTGCCCACCATCCTCCTCCGATCTCCACAGTGCTCGGCTGCCATATTGCGCAAATATTGCAGTAAGTTGCTTTGGCAATGTGTTTTACTTTTATTGCACTCGAGCCGCCGGGCGCTGCACATTTTTAGCGCCAGTCATAAAATCCGACGAGCATCTAGCCGGGGCTTCAGCTCCGGCTCCAGCTTCGGTTCCAGCTCCAGCTCCATCTCGCATCCTGGCCAGCTCATTTTTCCAATTTTAAGGCTGAGTAGCGCGCACGGCGAACGCCAAATGACCGTAGAAATGATTGCCAATGTGGGCGTTGGGTGGTTGCGTAACCAGGCAACTCCAGGGCAGCCGGGTCATTTGTTGAGTGAACGGCGTCGTGGGAGCCAAGGAAAAGCGGGGTGTAGGTGTGGGTAGAGGTGGTGGTGGCTCCTACACAAAGCCTGCCCACGCCAGTCACTGTTGTTATTTGCCTCGGCTTATTTGCTAAAAATAAAATCAAACTGCAGTGCCAGAGTCCACGACATAATAAAAGAAATTGCGTGAAAGGCGGCTTAAAGAGTTGGCCAAGAAGAGGCGGCAACGACCTGGGCAGGAATGTCTGCCGTTTCATGGTGCCGACTGGCTCACGTTCACTGAAAGACAACAATAAATGTATAAATGATACATATAGTATTTTGAATATAAAGTAAATGTAAGTTAATATATTAGCTTTAATAAATAATACATTTAACTCTTATTTTTAGAAGTTTTATATCCCATACAATGTTTTGTTCAGTGTAAAACCCTTGTCTAGTATTGACTATTTCGAATGTTCTTAAGGTGTTAGAGAGTTCTTTCCGTAAAGAGATTATTTAGTGCAATTGCCGATGAATAGGAGTCTTGCATAGCGTCGCTATTTCTTGGTGTTATATTAATTTAAAAGCCCGTTTAGACTTGGCTTTTTATTCCGATCCGAATGACTGATAGAGCTTTCAGATTTTATTTCTCGTTCGCCAAGTTGTCAACGCAGTTTCAATTTATATTTAAGACCTTAAACAGCACTTTTATGAGCTGGCAACTTGGACATAACCGCCGACTTTCGTTCGCTGTTCTCCCGCTGTTATGGCGCATTTAGCGATTTTAAAGTAATAAACTCGGCCCATGTCCTGGCCACCAGGCGGGGCCATTAAAACTTGCAAGGAGTCGGGACACATCTCGAGGCTGCTAGTTTTCGGAAATTGGCGCCCGTCCTCCGTCCGCATTGAGTGACATCTATTAATCGTCGCAGGTCCTGCTGGAGCCGTAGGTTCGAATGGAGTCGGAGATGGAGTTGTGAAGCCAGCGGAAATACTTGGGCCATAAATCACCGGAGAACTTCATTAGACACATTTCATGTTCGGCTGTGCCAGGATGTGCAGATGTGGTCGCAGGACAGCTGTCCTGTCAGTTGCTGTGGGCTAATTAAGACGCCAGCTTCGATTGGTTGGCACCGAAAAGGTTATTAATAATGCCGCCTCGATTTGAGCGGGTTTCGTCCCCTTTCCCTACAAGAGCGAAATGGTTTTTTGTTCGGGCAATAAAAAAAAGTACACCCAAAGTTGGGTTGATCCTTCGGCCAGGACTGCGGCTCTCAGCTGGCCGCATTTCGAACTGGAATTGTGGTCAAGTTTTCATTTCTTCGTATTCACCTTTGCCTTCTTGCCTTTTATTGGGTAAACACGAACTCGACTGTTGCCAAACAGTTTGCGGTTTCCGTTCAGACAAAAATACTGGGAATTCTGCATAAAAACGCATTCACAAATCGGTTTATGGCCTGCTCTAAGTCATAAGCCCGATGAGCAAACTTTGTGACAATGGCCAAATGGCAGTAAACATCAGTCACATTGTGAATAGGTAAGCAAAGTGCCGGCGGACAAAGTTGGCTCAGAACAGTTGGCCGAACAAAAACAAATCCTTTTATCACTTTTATGCATGTGATGAATGTTATTAGTTGGCTTTTGTTGGACTTTACATATTTGAAAATATGTCTTTTCCCATCTATTCAAATCGTATTTATATTTCCCTTGCAGTTTAAGACATTTATCTTTAGCAAAATCGAAGCAGCTATTTTTATGAACCATTGAGGCTTGCCTTTAAAACGCTGACCATCCCTGCTGTCATAATTGAATAATAAACGCTGCGCCACTCGAAACTAAATTTCAAGCTGGCATTTTGATGCAAGCTGTGCCATCATACCCAGTACTCGAATAGTTAGAGAGGTATAGTAAGTTACTAGGTCAGTTTGAACTGACCCGACAAGGTAATGCTTCAAAATCCACACTTCATAGATGATTACTAAGTGGTATGGGTCTTTGACTTCTAATAAATCAATAAAGACTGTCATTTATAAGCCGGTACTTAATGCCCTATTCCATCCTATCTCGTTACCTCGTCTTTTTTCCGTTTAAGAGCACGGTTCACTTGGCTGGAAACCTTTTACCAATAGCTCTGCCTCCACCTGCACATCTATTCCGCCATTCGTGAGCTGCCTTTTTGTTGACTTTTTTGCCAAAAGCTTTTAGCTGGACGCATCGCATCCGACGGAGCGTGGCGACGTCGTCATCGTGTCGCTGCATCAAACGACATTTAGCTTGCGCATAAAGTTCACATCATTGCCGAGTTGTTTGCCATGTTAACTTTATTAGTGTGCACGGCTCCTGGATCCCGATTCCAGCCCATCCATACCCCATCCTGCTCCCCAGCCTGCTGCCTCGGAGAGTGCTTCATTTGCGTTATTGATACGCCAGCCTGCTGTATTTCATTAGCTTGGATCGGCAAGTTTCTTTTAGCTGCCGTGAAATGCAATTTGCCGGCTACCAGCGTATGTCGAATCGTAAAAATTATAATGAAGTTGCCGTCACACAGACACTGCAGGCCGTCATAAGCTGCTTTTAAGTTTGGTTGGTTGCCAAAAAATATAATGCGGGACAATATGAGCTACTTGCCGGGAGCTTTGACACATGTATTTTATTTATAGCAAAAGTATAAGTTTTTTACGATCTTTTTTAGTCATAACATGGCCAAAAAATGTCACACATATGAAATAAAGACTGTTTTGTGCAGCTTATGATCTAAACTAAGTGCCAATATTGTCTGAGTGCTAATTTAAAAAAAAAAAATTTTTATAAATTTTCACATTTTTGATAAGGGGTAACATCACAATTTTTTGCAAAAATTGACCAAAAATAAAAAGTTAAGTTTTGAATGTCAATCGATTGGGAATATCAATACGAGCTAAAAGAGGTATAACATTCAATATTTGGATGAATATTTCCATTGTTATAGACAAAATACTACTTTTAAAAAACACGATTTTGCCATCATCTGGTACTGGTAAAGAAAAAATAGAAAAATATGTTTAACTTTATATGAAGGAATGGTTTTTGAAGTTAATATATATCTCATAAATATTTTGCATATTTAATGAAGCTATAGCTAAGGCAATTACCCTGCCAAATCGACACTCCGACTAATACCTGAAATTTATTATTTATGGGCATGTATGGACTGCATTCTTCCATTTATTATCCTTTTGCCGTCAACACAGCAAGCCCCTATTTTCCTCGAGTGGCGGGCATAAAAAAATACATATGTAGCGAAGGTAATAATAAAGCCACGTAAATCGCACGCCATATTGGCCCCAGTCCATAGACATATGTCAATCACGTGTCCCGGCTGCAGTTGCCTTTCTTCGTTCTGGCCATATGGCAAAAGGGAAAAATAATAAAAAATACACAACTAACGTTGGGTTGGGTCTAGTAAGCCAGCTAAACTGCGGTGGAGAGTTCACTCAGCGCGGCTAAGGTTGATCTCTCAAAGCGCATTCCGGTAATGGAAAAGGAACTGCGAGCTCAAAGCAAACAGCAATGGAGGTTCCTCCTGGCATTTTTCGCATTTCCGATTTCCGATCGGGGGCTGCAGTGTCAAAGCCGTACGCTTGATTGATTTTTTGCTCCGCCTGCCTGCCCGCCTGCCTGTCGCTCGCTGGCATATCGCGGAATAATAGCCCCCTGATGCACCACCGCACCACCGAACCACTGAATCACCCACTTCAGATTGGGCCGCGGGCACTTGGCAGGCCGCACTTAGCTGCCGTTGCCGTTGTCGCCGTCATTTTGTTTGATAACATCGTCTAGCAACGTGTCTGGCCACCCGTGTGACGCAAGCCGAGCACATTTCCAGGACCCCTTAGCCACCCAAGGACCGCCCCTTCAAGCCTCCAACCCTCCAACCCTCGAGCCCTTCACCCACTCATGTATGCATTGTGAACTCCAGCGTTGGCGCCTTTGGCATAATCAGTTGCAAAAATTTGACACGCCGTGAGTAAACGGGCAAAAAGCGCGCTTTTCCCGCTTTTCCGTCGCCATTTTTCCTACGCCATTTTCTGACTCACACATACATACATAGATAGGTACATACACACATGGTGTAAATGCGTCGCAGTGTGTGTGCTTTATTTGCATATCTGTTTTTGATTTTTGTCGCCGTTGGCGTCTATTCAATTTGACGTGCCGCTCGGTTGCTCAGCAGCAGCCTCCCAATGAAATCAATAAATCTGCTCCACCGTTTGGATCCAATTTATCACTTTGCAGCAGAAAGGGGCTTCCCTTCGCCCGTTCTTTCCCACCATTTTCCCAGCACTTTCCCCCATTTTCCACTTTCGCGTGCAGTGCCACGCCCACAGACATGCGGCTGAGGGGCTTATCCGCGAAACGGTGTGCATACAACTTTATTACTAGGGCAACGGGGCGTATGAGTGATGTGGTGGGGGCACCAATAATGGGCTGGCAATTTCTTATGCCCACCTGAACGAATGGCTGTGAAACGTATGCCTCGGCCGCCTTAGTCAATAATGAAATTTAGCAAAATATCCGCGGCACAAAAGGAGAGCGAGTCCTGCGGCGTTGAATTCCCGAAATTTCGGGGGCAAGAAGCTTTGCATATTTTACGGCGCCATCGAGCCATGTGCCGAAATGTTTTGTGCGCGCTTAAATTGCGGAAGTGATAAACAGGCGGCTCCGGTCCAGGAAGCATTTTAATATTTCAAGTTTCACTCGCGGCAGCAGAAGATGCTTTGTGCTGGGCGAGCAAAGCAAAGGCAAGACAATGAAATGAGTAGAAACACTGTTTTTGGTTTATTTTTTTTACATTAAATATATTTAGATGGTTTTTCTTTCAAAATTGTTTTCTGGATTCCATGAGCGGGACCTCAGTGGCGTTCGAGGACTTTAAGACGGGACCCCAGCAAAGTAAAAGTTAAACAAAATATTGCAATTGGAATGTGTTCTGGTTTCGGCTTTTTGTTGGCGCCATGCCCCCTTCAAGTCTCACGCCCTGAAGGTCCTTTCATTCATGGTTCTGTGTTTGTGGGCTGGGGTTGACATTTCGGTTTTGGTATCAATTAAGCAAACTTCTTACATCAAATACATTTATATTTCGATTATATTACTTGCTGTCCGTTCGCTCTGTGTACATTTAAGTTAAAATAATTAAGTAAGCTACATTAGTTGTTTATATTCAAAAATTACTTTACTCGCTGCCTACTTCCATGCGCTGCTTAGCCGTAAAAAATAGACGAGATACAAATCATTTCAAATGGCACAGGAAAACAAAACAACCAAACATTTCTTAGGCGATAAGAGGAACACAAAATCTTTGGTTAAAATTTCTCAATTCTTAAGGCTAGGTGTTAATTAAGTGTTCGTGTCGTTAATAATTTATCATTACAAGCATTTAATGCACTAGACAGAGTGGCTAAGTCAATCGAATTTCGCCCAACTCCTTGAGGCAACTGAAAATCCTTTCACAATCTCTAGCATAGTAACTTCGTGACAATCAAATGAAATGAGTGTAAAATGGCTGAGTATCAACAATAATGAAATTAGTGCCCTGCTTAGATAGAAGTTTTCTTAGATTCACTTTTTCTTCACACTTATTATTTGGTTTAATTTTTTATTTTTATTTTTTTGGTTTTCTCTGTTGTGTTCAAGTTCTTAGTTGGTAATCAAAACACTAAATACATTTAGCTTATATCCAGTTACTTAAAATAGTTTTGTGTTTTCTGCTTTGCTCTCGACTATTTCATTATTTCGCTTGTTTCAAGTGTTTTAAATTTTCTTGCCCCCTTATTTCCTTGGCGCTTTTCCGGGCATCTGCTTCCCAGCTCCTTGGGATTTTCCCCGATTTTCCTGCTGTTTGCTTTCACTTCACTTATCTGCTGATTGTCCACTAAAACTATGCTTGCTCCTTATGCTCGGCGTCCTATTTTTCCGGCTCTTTCTTTTTTCGGGGCTTTCTGTATGAAAACTCCACCCCCTTTT
Source organism: Drosophila simulans (assembly GCF_016746395.2). NCBI lineage: Eukaryota > Metazoa > Arthropoda > Insecta > Diptera > Drosophilidae > Drosophila > Drosophila simulans. The sequence goes on from NC_052522.2 coordinate 4,875,534, forward strand.
TACACAATAAATTTGCATTCGGTTTTTGCTTACTTTAACTTCTTTTGTATATGAATTATTAAACACATTAATAAACAGCTTTTTTTGTTAGTTTTTTTTTCGTTTTTTTGGTAAATCATAGTTTTGTGCATAATTAAATACGTAATAAATTGCCAAATAAAGTGTAATGTGCATCCATACTAATTTGAATGCACGAATCGTCGGCTCTTTTGGTTTTCTAAAAATGACATTACCCTTTCCCCCAGCTTGCATTTATTACAATATAATTAAACATACAGTATTTTCCATATAAATATTTTGTATATATTAGCATAATTTACCTTTATATATTCAGTCTTAAGCTACAAAAATCGTTATGCATATTTCTGTTTTGTTTTTATTATTATATCTCTTTATGGCTTTGTTTTCTTTAATTTGAATCTATTCAAATAAGTTATATAAATTCGCAATGTATTCATTTTTATTTCTTGTTTATGTTTTGGTTTTTATTTCTGGTGCGGCGAAAGTAGGACAAAAGCAGAAAAGTGTTTGCTGTGTAATTTTCCCGGGACAAGGTTTTCTTAGGGGAAATTCAGGCGAGAATTTTAGGGTAGCAAACAGTCTTACAACTAAAAAGCAGACTTATACTCTAAGGGAGAACTGCGGGTGGCCGGGAATTGTACGTTTACCTATTACATTTATTAATTATTATTTATCGACTATCTGCTATCCTCTATTGCCTATCGACTACCGGCTATCGTTGCAACTTTCAGCGATTGTGTCATGTTCTGCGTTTGCGTTTATCTTACAGGCATGCCTCATTTAGTGGTTTTGGCCAGCTCTGTCTCTCCATCTAAGACGTTTAGCGCTTTCCAAGTTTTACTGTAGTATGTACCTTGCTCAAGTAAACCAAAAGTGTCACTATGGCTAACCGTTTAAACTAATTCTATGTAGTAGAGTGTAGTGGTAGTCATCATCCTGCGATAAGTTGAGTATCTTTCTTTTTAAATGAAACGCCAGTTTGCTCGGAGGTTCTCTTTTGGGTTCGTTTTGGGCTTATAGTTTCGGTAATGGTTTTGGTATCGGTTTCTATATCTCAATCTGAATCTGAATCTGCTGCTGAAGTTGTTGAAAAGTCGAGTCTATCATTACAGCTATCAGCTAGGTTTATAGTATTAAATTTATTGAATTTTGTTACCCCTTTTTACATATTTACAGGACTGTAGCTGGTATCTTTCGTAATTATCGTGTTGAAGCTCGTTTCCCAAGGGCACCACATCTCCAAGACAGTATGTACAATGTAGAACCAAACGTAGGGGTCACCATTCAGCAACCATTTCCGGATGTGAGTCTTCAACCCCGACTGATCATCAGTGCGATTAGACTCACTATGATCGTCATGCCCTGGGCCAAAGAATTAGCTCCTGCCGTGGACATGTCCTGGCCAACATTGCTGCGCACATCCATCAGATCGCGGGAGAGGGGCAGCTCGGTGGGATCGCTGAGTTCATCGTGGCAGGGCAGCATTTCCGGTTTCAGCAGGAACAACTTGATGTAGATTGCGTTCTTGGTGGTCAGAATGTCGAGGGCGTCTCCCGACGCGGAGTGCGATGTCATCAGGACATCCACATCGTTGTGACCCACTACGGGAGAACCGGCTCCATAGAATCCCTGCTTGTGCAGGCTAAGATTGTCATCCAGGTCTAGGCCATGACCCAAGGACATGCCTCCGTTGTTGTCGTCGTAGTAGTCGTATCGCTTGTGAGCCGGAGCCACTGCCGCCAGTTCCTTCTCCTTGACCTCCTCCTGCCGCTTCCTCCTCCTGCGCATCTTGGACTCCACCACGTTCTCCGCATTCGAGGCGAACTGCCGCTGTCCCCGCAGTGCCTGTCGGGATCTGCTGCCCAAATGCTTCCTGCTGTCGTCCAGAGTCAAGCCGCTGTAGCTGCTGCCCACCACGCTGTTGCCCACACCGCCCATGCTGGCGCTATTGCTGCCAATCGCCGTGAATCCCCCGATATTGAGCACGTCCAGGATGGTCGGCGGCACCGGGTCCACAAAGTGCGACAGTTTCGGCTCCTGCAGCGTGCAGTGCAGGTCCTCCAGCGAGTCACGCAGCTGCAGGTGACGTGTGCGATTTTTCAATTCGAAGATCCACTGCAGACGACAGTCGCAAATGAATTTGTTGTCTGCGGAAGACAGGTGAAAAAGAAAGAGGAGATTTTGGGGTTAAATATAACTTGCAGGCGGCTGGCGGGTTATCCCTGAAATTGCTTTTGTCAAATCGTCGCCCCAAACCGATTGTCCACGTTTGAATGCCCCGCCGTCTGGATGTTTGAATGCCTGAATGTCTGCCCACGTAAGCGAATGATTTTCCCCTCAGCTGCTAAGTGGCCGACTGCAACAATTGGCTGTCATTTGATGGCCGATTGCCACTCTACACAGCAAAAAATTTCGCATTCCATATAAATTAAAAAAAAGCTCGATTAACGTATGCAATAAAACGTAGATATCAGTAGTTCTTGCAGTGCACGGCTCTAGATGAATCCAGCCAGCCGCTTTAAATGATTTTGCCCACGTTCGAGAGTAGGGAGTCGAAGTTGCAGACGGAGTTGGTTGGAGAAAGAACAGGAACTGGAACAGAAGCTGGAGAAGGAGTCGGAGTCGGATGTCGATGTCGTTGTCATTGGGGCTGCTCCTCACGTTAAACGCCTCAATGACATTTCCAATTTAGACAGCAGCCTCCTCTCATTCGGGAGCGATTGCAGCAGGGGTTTTGACCATTCCCGTCTGTGGGCCAGCGTCTGTCAGTCAGTTGGACAGCCAGCTCCGGTTCTGTGATTCTCCGGTTCCCCAGATCCCCAGTTCCTCTCCATCTCAAACTGTTGTCAATTATTTTGTAGTACGCCTGGCCATGCGTGGACCCAATCTGCCCCTGCTTCTAATCCTGCTGCCGCCTTCGAAACCCCTTTTCAATTTGCTATTTGGTTAGAGGACATGGGCTGACTGCGTTCCAAATTGAGCGGATAAACAAGTGCCAGAGTGGATCTAATCGCCGACAATGGTCTAATGAATAAATCAAATTGCGTTTCAATGGGTTTCCCGAAGGAAACTTTGCCCTGAAAGGGGGCTAAATGAGCTACCCTCGTGGGTATAATTAGGCCCGAACACATTGTGACACAGTTTGTCCTGTCAACATGTCGCATAATTAGCATAAGCGTTACGAAAAGTATCGACTAACTGGCAAATACACACATGAGCACACTGGCTACATCATCATTATCACTGGCAAGGCACACAAAGTCAGTAGTCAGCCAATTGAGTTGGCAAACGGGTGTCCTTTTCCTTCCCCGAATGACAATCATAATCCGAGGCATATTTCTGTAGTCCGGGCAAAAAGAAAACTTGCCCCGAAACGACAAAAGGAAACTTTGCTTTGCAAAATAGTCGGCAAATTAGTGCAGGGCGGAGGGCAAAAGCCAAGAGGAGCCAGTCAAAAATTCTAATTTTCCATATGAAAGCATGCAAAAACCATAAATAAAGTTAAATATGCACAGCCGGAGGAGCAGACTGTGTATACTTGGAAGCCGGTCCGGAAAAATGCTGGAAAAATGGCCAACGACTTGGCAACATTTAGCAAGCAAATTACAACAAAATTAACATGATAATGAAGTGACCCAGCTGGGTGGTGTGGAAAAAGCTGGAAAGTGGATGAGGATGAGAATGTGGCCATGGGTGGGTGGCCGTTGCAGTTGGCAGCTGACCAAATGACAATGACTTGCCCCCAGACAACGTTCCATAAAAGTGCTTAAAAAAATAAAAATTACAAAAAATATATATGTAGAAAATGAGCGGGGTGGAGAAAACGGAGCCGAGGACACTAGACTGTCGCACTTTGTGTGGCATAAAATACTTTTATATTTTTAATGATACTTGGCCAAAGCGGTAGGAAGTGTTTTGGTCTGCTGCACACACACATACACACATACTCCCCCCTCACCGAAACTGTTGGCATGCAATGAACTCCCTCAACCCAGGACGACCACGCCCCCTTATTGCCCTACATGGACATGTGTATGTGTGGCTAGAGAACTGCGGCTGTTAGTCAACTAGATGACTTTCAACTTTAACAGCTCCTGCTCCTCTTACTCATCCCCTTTGCTCAACACTGTGAAAAAATATGAACACCCTAAATGAATAAGAGTTTGATGAATATATTTCTTTGAGTATCCTATTCATTGTCCATTTTATTTCAGAAGAAATCTTAATATGTAGCCACTGTTAAATGACAGGAGTATTAGAGCTCTCAAGCCTCCATAGTATGATCCTTTCTAGCAAGTTCAAATCGACCACAGTTCCTCTCAGTGTATGATGACGCAGGAGATTTTCTTTCATTTTGGGTTAAAATTTGGCGAGGGGACAGAGAACTGTCGGAAACGTTTTTACGGTTAGCAAAGGACATTTACATACACACTGACACAGTGGGAGGACCTGCTCCACATGCATGCATGCGTCTGTGTGTACATTAAATTTTATTATTGTCATTTTCATGGCGTTGTCGGACGGATTCGGACCCCATCCCCTTTCCTATGCCCTTACCCTTTTCCCATTTCCCTTTTTCCGCCCATAACTTTTCGGTCAGCTCTATTTGCATAAGTTCAGTTTTGTGTGTGCGAGTGTGAGTGCGGTGCAGCCAAATTAGACTCAACTGGAACTTTGTTTGGTCAGTTTTAATGCCGATGTGTCTGTGAGGCATTCCATGTGTTGAAACATATTCATAATTAGTTGTCAGTGCAGGGTGGAACGGGGGGGACATTGAGGGCCGGAATGTGGACTCCTTTGATTGGCTTTGTTTGCACAAGATGTTTGCCCTTTATCGGGGGTATATTATTATTTCACAGTGGCTGAAATGGCAGCAATCCTTCATCATGAGTCCTGACAGCCTCTGCGGCCTTTTTCCTGCTGCAGACCCTCTAAATGGCGTTTCATTAACATTTATTTTAAATTTAATATACTAAAACTGGAGCTTGCCGACCAAAGCAGGAAAAAGTTTCAAAAGGAAAAGGCAAAAATTCGCTTTAATTGGCTGGTTTTAGGTGCTGCCTGCCACATTAACCCACGCTGGCCCCTCTCGGCACCTACTTCCGTACATATATTGAAAAGCGCAAAGAAATCGCTGGGTTTTTCGCCTTTTTTTTTTGTTTTTTTTTCTGGTTGGTTGAGGGGTGGAAATATCAACACAAACGGCCAAAGTTTCTGCACGCCCCCAAATCAGCACAGCTGCTGGCCTAGTTTTAAGGCCTTTGTTTCACCCTGGACTACCGTTTTTTTGTTTTTGTACTCCGGACTCTTTTCAATCCTCGACTCCTACCCGCGTCGGGGTCACCAGGAATCCATGAATGCCGCGCAGCTTTGTTTGAAATCAGCTCATTTTTGGCGGGTTCGCCAACTGGCCAACGCCGGGCTTCAGGCTTTTGGCCAACTGGGAAAACTGCTAGCTGGTAGCTGGTAACTGGTAGTAACTGGGACCTGGGTTCGTTTGCGGTGGTCCGCCTTTGGCCGCCACTAGGGGACAGCACGCACAGTTGCCAGTTACTCAGCTGCAGAAGGGGGCGAACTGGGGTCAAAGGGGGCGTGGCAGCGTTGTCCTTCGCCTTTCTCCACCCGTGTGTGTGTCTGTGTGGTGGACTCTGCTCTCCGGAGGATTTTATCATTTTTTATTACATTTCTCGAGAGCGCTATGTATGCAAATGAAGTCGAAAGTTTCGCTTTGTGTAGTTGCTAGTTGGTTTTGTTGCCGGTTTGAGTAGGGGACTTGGTGATAAAGGCAAGCTTGTTTGGGGAAGGCGTGAAGGGGATCGACTCCACCCATTGACTTTGGATACTCTTTTCATTCAGATGATGCACACAGCATGCGATAAGAAAGTGATAGATGCGAGCCAGAAGGATTGGCTTTCAATTTTAAAGGACAATATAGGTGCTATCTTGAAAATCGATAGAACACAAGAGTGATTCCAAAAGCGTTCAAATTTAAAAAAGCACAATTTATTGCGATGTAAGTTTAAAGCTTTGTTAATTACAAGTATTTTAATGAAGTAGAATTCCATACATTTTACCTACATCTCATTTATATATCTTTCACAGAGTCAAAGTTAGTCGATGTGATACTTTCTATCTTTCCACAAATTCCCTCTCACTTTTCGGCAAGTTCTTTTATTTGTCCAACGGAGGGGAAGCCCTCAAATTTGTGGACCTTCTTCGTGCCGCCTTTTTTTTAATGAGCTTCATTTTCAAAGTTTTTCTTTGGCTCGTTTTATATTTTTTTCTGTTGGCTTGTTTTCTGGCTTGTTACGGCTGTGTGTGATTTTGCCGGCTCATTCGCATTGCGTGTATTTAATTTTGTTGGTCCCTTTTGGAATGGCAGGGGTTGGGGGTTCCCCGGCAATTTTCACCAAGTTCATTCAAAATCAAATGGGGTTCCACTAAGTTGGGGCCAAAAAAGGCGGAAGGAAAGAAGCAGCCATTGAAAGCCATTTGAATGGCCGTCGCTTTTCTCGCCAATTTTCTTTATTTCGCCAAGTGAATGCTTCGCTCATTGAATGTTTTTTATTAGGCCAAATGAATGCGAGCCGGTACAGGAAGTGGACTAAACTGGAAGTCCTCTTTATTTTGTGTTCCTTTTATTTTCGCTGTGTGAATGGCCGTACGAAAGTTGTAATGGTTGTGTTGATTTTTGCGCAGTGTTTTGTAGTTTGTAATTTTAATAACATCCAGGGCCTTTTTCCCGCTGAAGGCGCGGGATTTTCCAATCAGCCGCGCCAAGCGGAATCAGGAAAAAATTACACTTTATTTCTTTCATATCAAATTATTTTCGGCAATCGAGCGTGAAGTCAAATAAACAGTCGGCAAGATCAAACAGCCGGCTGCCAAAAGGGAAAGTCATTGCAAGCGATTTAACAACTATGCCCGGGGATAAATATTTTATGAAATCGCATAAACAAATCAAAGACGAATCACAGACGGAGAAAAAAAAGGAAAATCACTTTTGCCAAACCAAAAACGAAAAAAATCGAGACTGGGGGAGGCTTAGGGCAGAAATCAAGGGCGGCGATCAAATATGACCACTCAACCGCGCCAGGACTTGCACATTAGCCCTCGAGCATCTTTGCCAAAATATTTGCACAGCTGAGGGGATGAGGGGTGGATTTCAATTGCGAAGTGGAGCAGGAGGTTGTCTATACCGGAAGAGGGTTCGCGGGTAATGTGTTTGTTATATGGTAAATCGCATAAAAAATACAGACATCTATAGAGGGTAGATATATGGTCATAACAATAACAACTTGTTACCCCTGATCGACTGGCGATTGCCGGCCTAATGTTTGCCAAAATAGCCCCAGCATCATCGCCGAAGATTTCCGGCCCACTCCCGGAATTGAATTGTATTTAATAAAATATACGCGAGGGTGGCCCAAAAGGGAAAAAGCCCTGGGGTACGAATTGTATAAATAAGTAATGAATCTTTTGTTATTGCTCTGTGATTTGCCAAGTCAAGTGGATATTGCTCATCCCTGGCCATATTCTTTTTATCCACGGAGTGGGTGGTGTTCAGTCTATTATCGGCGGAGATATGCATTATACTCGTGTGGAGACACTGGCCATATATCAAGCATCAAACTGACATAAATTGTTCGCTTGATCGGATGGATTGGGGCATACGTACTGAAGGATTGGGCGGACTGAAGGACTGCAGGACTATAACCACATGCCGAGATGCACCGTGCAGTTGGCCATTCATCAATGCCAACACTCGCATGTCCGCATCGCCTGTCATCCCCGATATATCGTTTCACTGGACACTCTCTGTGCCGCCGCCGACGACGAAGCGATAGGGAATACGGATATATTGCAAATTGAAATTATTACATAGTGTAAACTCTGGCAAGGAACTGCCTCCATCTGTTTATTTATGGCCCGGCTGCACTGCTAATCGATGGCCGGGCCCAGAGTTATGCGACACTCAATGTATTTTATCGAATGCGGCATAAGTTGGCCAAAATATTCAATTAAATGCTAGCCGTACACAATTTATGTTTGCCCGGTGCCGTCCTAATGAGTTTCGGCCCAGTTAATATCGATGCGAACTGTGCAAATAAATAAACCTGGAGCTATGTGTGCCAGCAGACAGTTTCTAGTTTGCAGGTACACGGCAAATAAAAAGCCTATCACTGATTTATGGGCTATTAATTAGTTTCAAATCGAAAATATATATTTGAATGTTTCATTTAATGGGAATTAGTTTGAAACATATATCTTCATTGATTTATACCTGCTCTAATCCAAAGCATTCGAATATCTGACTTTGATTGCGTACCAATAATTAAAACATAAATCGCCTAATTATATCCTAAGTATATTCTACATTCTGTACAGTTTGTTTGAACTGCCATCTTCCTTGGCAAATACTCTCAGTTCAATTTAAATGTTTTCCCTGGTGTAGTTCATTTTTAATGATGCCATTCGAAGGCCTTGCTGTTTACTGTCAAAGCCGAACGAGTATTGATGAAGGTGTTTGCTCAGCGCACACATCCTGCGAACTGAAGGACATGCCATGCTCCAGCGATCCATCTGATGGAGGTAGGACTAACCAAAGCCGTACAGCCATACGCAAACCGGCAAATTAGGCAAAGCAAGCGTGGCGGGAAGAACAACATTCCAGTACATCAACTACTGACGAAAAACCGCAGGCAAAACATTACCCCAGGGGTACGTGGTTCGGAAAATTCTGGGGGGGTTGGCAGGTCGGAAAACTTCGGGGGGGAGCTGGGTGGCGGTGGGAGGTAGGGCGTGCATATATTAAGATAGATTACCTCACTCACACACATTTCGGCGCATAAGTGCTCCAATGACAGCCCCGAATTCGCATTAAAAGCAGAGCCGAAGCCAGGATCCCTCGGAATCCAAGCGGGCTTATGCGGGAAATTAACACGCCTAATGCCCGGGCACCTTGAAGTGCGCATAAATTATAAACAAGCTTCATTATCCCACCGCCGAAATGTCGTCGTCAAACTTTAAGTCCCCGGCTCGCAAACTATGCGACTTTGGCGCTGCTGGCAATTATAATAAATTCAGTTAATAAAGCGCGTTAATGATCAGCCATCAGCAGTAGCAGAGCCGCGGCACTAATCTGTATCTGTATCTATCTATCTGTGTATCTGTATCTTGATATCTCCATCCTGGCATATGCAAGGACTTTAATGGCCGAACTGGGCCAAATGACACGGACAGAGGCTAAGAGTTTCCGGCTCTATTGTCAGCTGAGCCAGATTGGATTAAGTTTTGGGTGGCACGCTAGCTGCTAACTAAAACTAAGTGGCAGTCAACGAAAGACTTTTCCACTTAATTTCGAGCCAAGCGATTTTCCTTCGCTCTTCGTTTAAAGTTTGTCCTCAAAAAACACTATAAAATATGCAGCTGAAATGGTGTGCGGAAGAGCACAAGAGGGAAGAGCACATATGGGTGCCCCTCAAGGCGCAGAAAGTTGTCCAACATTATACAATAAAAACTCATTAATAATACGCATTTAAGTTATAATTGAACTACTTAATGTGGCCGCTGGCCCTGGAAGTGTGGAAGTGTGGGGGGAAATTGCATGAATATGTCCATTAGCTTTCAGGCGCCGCCTTTCATGCCACCGGAATTTCCAGCCATTTCCCCTGGCATTCATTGTTTGTTTAAAAAAGTATGCCAGGCGAGTGCGCATAGTTTCAGTTTTCATTCAATCGAATTGTTGCCTGCGGCTATAGAAAAAAAGGTGCGTAATTAAAACGGTGCCCGGTGAAAGGCGAAAGACAATTAAATGCATGCCGCGCACTGTCGAACAAAAGATGAGCGATGAGTTTGCGTTTAATTACGTGGACAGGCGGCGGAGATTTTAATTTATGATGCGTGAATTTGAGCTCAAAAGCATGCCCACATCCCATGTCCACGTCCTTGCCATCTTTGCCATTCGCCGCCACATCCTGGTCGCCAAGGAAGTGCGGAAATTGAATTCTAAAATATTTATAGCTCCCCTTTTGGCATACTTTCGGGGGCCGAGGAGTGATTTATGCAGTGCTCAGCAGCAAATTGCAAATGAAACGCAATGAAACGAATCGAAACGGAATGAATTACTACTTATGCATGCATGTTCGCCACATAAACACACATCTATCTATCCGCCAAATAAATATGTATGTTCCACATGGGGTAGGTTAGGTGGCAGGCAAGTGGAATCCGAGCCCGAGCTGGTCTAGTCCCATCAAATCGGAGTCCCACTTATTAGTCTGGCTGGACACATGCTACACAATGCTGAGCCATAGATTTATGGCTGGCAATCATCGGGATTTGCAGCAGGACACGCAGCGCATGCAGGACATGGCGGACATGGCGGACATGGAGCAACTGCTGCCCTGACATTGACTATTGAAAGTCAATTTCGGGTGCGTGCCACACGCTCATTTGTCCAGTTTATGGCCAACATCATTTGTTTTGGCATTTTTGCCAATGAGGCGCAAACGCCTTTTATGCGTCCCAATAAATTCTCGCTTCCGGCATCTAAATTCGACTCCCACTATATCCTGCCCCACGCCATCATGTCCCTAATACCTGTTTATTGTTGCAGCTTCGTGCGCGCACTGTTTACAAGGATGCTGATGCTGCATTGCAAATGAGTTTCGGTCGTTTCAAAGTTGAAAGTTTAATTTGCTGCCCAACTGGGCAATTTAACTGCCAGGGGTCAAGGCCCTATTTCATGGGAAATTCTAATAAAGTGCTTTAAGGTGGCGTGTACTCATGTATTAATCACCTTCAGTAAGTGCTTGCAAATTAATCGGTTGACTAATTATTGAAATTTATAAGGACGTAAACAGGTTTAGCACACCCTAGGGAGCCGAAATCATTTAATAACTGAGCAACCTAATACTCCGGGCTGTTGGAGCTAGTTTTATGGCCACATATTATGGCGCGCATAAACAATTGTGTGCCACAAATTTTACCTACGAGTATAAAAGGTGCCCAGAGGTATGCACTCAATTCATATTGTTACGTTCTTTTAGACACGTTTATATGTGGTTTTAAGGGGTATTCTCTACTGCTTAAATTAAAACTCAATCCATTTCCAATTCTGTTTTTCATGTGAAGCGATAGTGGAAAATCAATACGTTACTTGAACCATTTTAACCTCGGTGAAACCAAATATTATTTCATGTGCTCTCTGCAGGCTCTCACTTTCCGTTTGGCCTCATGAAAATTTATGAACTCTGGCATTTTACAATACTCTATTAAGTGCTGCCAAGCCAACAGAAACAGAAAGCCGAAAAGGGTGGACCGAATAATCAAATTGCAGTTTCCAACTGTCATGCCCACAGACGCACAGTTTTTACATTGTTTTTGGCTATTTGGCAGACCGGCAAAAACCAGAGCTTGGAAAAAAATCTGTTAGAAATCCTATTTATATTTCGAAACAATAACCATTCAATTCCATCTAACGACTAGGGCGCTGGCCACCGGCGAGCATAACGAACCAATTGAGCTGGCCACGACCCTTGGGGGGGAGGGAGCGGTCGTTGGTAGCGCTGTGGGCGTGGCATTTATTAGCAATTGCTATGACGGCGCCTTCTGTGAAAAATTCGAGCTGCCTTTAAAGCGGAAGCATTGGCAATGCCTGCCAGGACATGGTAGACGAGACCAACAGGACACCACAGGCGCGACGACACAAACAAAACGTGATTCGCATACAAATAAACAAGGCTACAGAGCACACTGTGGAGGAATCCTCCTGCTCCGCTCCACCCACCCACTCGAACACAAGCACACATGACCCTTTGGGGCATCGGAATTGAAACAAATGCCACAATGCAGGGCGTGCCTATAAATTTTTCACCAAATACATTGGCCATAGGTGCAACTGCAACTGCAACTGGAATGTTTGGGTGGTGCAGTGGGCGGTGCTGCCAAACCAGCATGAGTGGGTGTGGTCCGTGGCTCAAAAGGTCCGTGAAATGGCCAACTGGGGCATTGTTTAGGGGCCGGTGTTCAACTGCCCGCACACGGACAACAGTTGAATGCAGAAGCAGGCTTTGCCAGCGGTCGATGTCACTCCTCAACAGGACACTCGAAAAAAGGGTTATCACTTCTAGAAAATTGCTTTTGTTTAGCCTTTTAGTGAATGCAACATAGGCAGAGACGTCTAGCTTACTGCCTACGATATCTTTGCATATTTTCGTAAGCAAAAACATTTTAAATACACCCCATATACATTTTTAAACCATTTATAGTACCGTTCAACATGGATTAAGTTACTTTTTCTTAATGAAAAGACTGCATTTTCTTTGCTTGCACTGTTGCTACCAGCGATGTGTTCCCAGAATCTCGGCAAAGCTGCTTAGCTGCCGCCTGTCAATGGCAATTACGTCGTGGGGCAGAGTTCAAGTGGCTGCACAAATCACGGCGCGAAATGAAGAGTCAACCATCGACCTCTGGCTGCCACACTGGATGATCCACCTTCACGTCGAGTTAGAGCTTGATGCATGGGCGGCAATTTCGAAGCGAGTACATGCTGATCATTTGTCCTGGGAACCGGAGTCGGAGCCGGAGCAGAAGCCCAGGTAAATCCCCGAAGCCCAAAGCGTGTGACGAGCATTTTGGCAAATAGTTTTGTCCACTGCTCACCTTGATGGCAAATCCTTGGTTACGAGCTGCCCAGGAATTCCATCAGCTGATCGATTAGTCGTTGCCGCCGAAGCAAATACTTTCGCCCGGGGAATGCCGCTTGTCAGTGGAATGTGGCCAGTGTTGGAGATGAGTGGAGGTGGAGGCGGAGGAGGATGGACGAAGGTGCCATCCCCATGTCACGTTTTATGGCTGCCAGTGCGAGTTTATCTTTGGCCGACAGCGCCGACGTCTGTTGCGGGTCGACGGTGGCTCCTGGCTCCCATGTCCTTGGCCATTTTGTTGCAATTTTTATGTGCTTTTATGCACTTGAGTTGGCACATCCTCCTCCATCCGACAGCCTCCATCGGCCCACCTTCGACACTTGGCCATCGTTCTGCCAACGTGTCATCTTGCCACTTGGAAGCATTTTCTCGCTCGCTAAATTGAGCAGCATTTTTCCCTTGGACGGATCCCCAATTCAATCCTCAATGTTCGAAAAAAAAAAGAATTCACATTCACATTTATGTGAGATTTCGTTTGAAGTGTGACTGTCAGAGAGCATTTAGCCTCATTAGGGGCTTGTAGGCAAAAAGCAAAAAGTTGTGCAAATTTAATCAGGAAATCGTATGTAAATGTTTGAACTTTAGGCTTTGGCTTCGGGTCTAATGAAGCATTCAGTAAGTGCCACATTCAAAGGCCGGAAAATGTGCCAGAGTGCGGGGATAATCACTGCATATGAATTAAAAAGTTTTCGGGGGGGCGAATGCGAAAATATTTTGTAGTTTAAAGCAATTTGAAGTCATTTGTAGCCAATTTGGGAAATGTCTGTGTATGTGTGCGCCAATGCAATTACAGTTGCTCACTCAAACACACACATTTGTTTGGCAATGCGCTCAGCCATTCCGACGTTTCATCGTCACTCGTCCTTTTTTCCAGCTTTTTGCATACTTTTTTTTTCGCACTGCAAATGAGTCATGCTAATGGCAAACCATTAGCAAAAATGCCACTGTATGGGTGAGGGTGATAATTAAGTTGTGTGCATGTGTGTGTGTATGTGCTGGTGTTTCACAGAGAGAAATGTGATTTTGAAGGCTGTTGTTAAATATTTAAATGTATTCCATGGGCGAAAGCCACTCTCATTGTTGGCCGTAGCTTTTGCGTTTACGCCAAAGTCTAATTGCAACCTAAGCCGAAAATAAAATTACTTAAATTGCACACAGAAAGGTGATTCCTTCAAGGCGGCAAACAAGTGGGCTAAACGTTTTGCTGAGGCCTTGAATCCAAGTTATTACGATTCGAAAAAGCAAACGAAATTATTTGCATTGGAATGAGAACTGAATGAGAAAGTATTTCACTTTTGAAATTGCCCAAGAGTAGGCAATCATCTATTGTGGCACACTTTTCGGCACCGGTCTGTGTGATTTATGTTTTAGTTTCTGGGACTGGAGTGGCTATAATTTACTCTGATATTTGTGGAGGAAATAAATGAACTGACTCATTGAAGTAAAGTTTCTCGACAAATTCCCAAACTGTCCATTACTTAGTGAAATTAGTTTTCGGCACTTCCCAGCTGCACAAGTGGCAAAAAAAAAAAAAAACTGCCCACAGTGACAGGCCCACAAAACGCGCACTTCCTATTTCATTTTCATTTACCTTTAATTGAGCTAATCAACACGCTAATTGCATTCGCTATTAGCCGTCGAGGCAAACTGAACCGAACTAAAGTGGTTGCGACAGGCAGATATTTTATTGTTATGCGTTCGCGCCGCAAAGCACTTCAAAATTGCACTTTAATGACTAATTTAGACACATACATGCGAGGACATACGAGGCCATAAAAGGACGTTTTGCTCGGTGGCAGTGGGACGTGAGCGCCGCCGGAAGTGGAAGTGCACACTTGAGCAATGGCGATACGACATTTCCTTAATGAAGGCGAGGGGCATAAAAGTTGATGGCCCTCCGGCTCATTTGGCCAGAAGCAGCAGCGTGCAGCACATAGCGCATATGCACTAAACGGGGCAAACGGGGCCAACGGGGCGTATGTGTAATTATAACAAGTTCGGACTTCTGACAGTGCTCCATTTTGTGCACTTGTCAGCTTTTTGTCACGTCTTCCCTATCGCTCGATGGCCTGTCAAAGTTGGTATGCTTCTACGAGCATAGGGCTCCATGGCCAAGTTTGGAACTAGTGGACACTCACTCACCTGACACGAGCAGCTCGCTGGTGCTGTTGACCAAATTGTCCATAATTGGCTGGAATGTGTAGAACGTCAGCGTTTCCAATTTGTTTGCCTGCACGTTGATGGACAGCAGGGCGGGGGTGCCCCGCAGCAGGCCATTGTCGATCTTCTTCAGCAGATTGTTGCGCAGATTCAGTGTTTTCAGTGTATTCAGGCCATCCAGAGCGCGCTCGGAAATGCGCTGGAAATGAAAATGGGTTAAGAAGATTAGTTTTTAGCTTGTGCTTAAATTTGATTAAACACAAATCTTTTTTTTTATGAGGGTGCAAAATGTTATTTTCACAGCGGCGACCACATGGCATATACTATATACAATATTTGGCATACAAAAACCGAAAAATATTTTCGTCCTGCCATTTTTCCGCGTTTCCGCGTATTATTTTCATTGTTTTCACAGAGTTTCGCTTTTCGTATGCCATTGTTGTTGTCATTGTCTTCATTGTTTGTTTGCGAATTTATTTATGTGTATGTATATGCCATTTATACATGTACAATCACACCCACACTCGCACATAAACTCCTGTTTTTTTTTTTTTGACTTGTATGTCCCAATTCGTTTGTCTTGAATTTTATTATACGGAAAAAGTGTTTTCTTTTATTTCATTTCTGGTTTGCCGTTTTGTTTGGCTGAACAACGAAAGTGAAGGCGGCGTATTCCACCATTATTTAATATTCAATATGCTTTGTCTGGGGAAATGGAAAAATTATGCATATTAAATGACGAGTCCAAGGAGAAGGAAGCTTGTGCCAAAGTTCCCTGCTCCCGTGATGTGGCATTGAAAAATAACCTCAGCTCATGTTGCCCTCAAATCTCCTCATGTTTGTTTATTTGCCCAGATGATTGACATATAAAAAAAGTATGATTTTACTGCGATATTTTGTTAGTTTGATGGGCGATCCTTCGATGCCTACGCGTCCAATTTATTAGCTTGACAACGGCGAAAAAATATTATTTACGAGCGATTTATGTGCGGATTGAGTAAACAAAGTTATGACAACGGGATTAATGGGTGGGCGGGGATTCGCTGGAAGTATCCCACACTTCCGTTTCCGTATAAATTGACAACATGTAAGCATTTTTCTAATACTTCTCTTCACCTAAGACTTAAGTCCCTACATTTTAAATGCACTTGTACTGCACTTATTAAATATTACATAAAAAGAAAATCTCCAGCAAATGACTATGCGATACATTTTGAACACTTTCTCTTGTCATTAGATTTCTTACATGTGTAATGGCTCTGCTAACTATTTTAATCTGCAAAGCAGAGTGAAAGCTGCTTAAAGCAGTTAATTTCTCCTACACTTTCACCTTAATGCACTCGGTTAGCCCCTTAGCCCCTTAACCCGATTATCTGTTTATCTTCATCCCTCGAATACCCACACATCCGCACACACCACCATCACACACCAGCACACACATGCAGCGTTTTATGTTGTGTCAGAGCTAAACCTTTCAACGGCAAATGATTTATGAAGTGAGCAAAGGGCAAAAAAAGAAAAGTATATATAAAAAAAGGGAAAGCTGACGGGGAAGCCCAAGCCAAACATGCAACACAATTTGCTTTTATTGAAGGCGACAATGGCACGAACACCTAACTAAGAAAGGGAAATTTTTTCGGGTCCAGGCAAATCCCGGAATCTGGAGTCCGGGCCTCGAAACAAAGCGCAACGTGGGCGATAACAAGCCCAATCATTATGGCTATGACAATGCGGCAAAGGATCCCAGCTGAACAGGACCCCACTTGAGCGGCTGCTCTCGAGTGTCCTAGTGTCCTGTCCTAGTGGCCTGACACATATGCGGAGTCGTCTGAGTGTGACATGATATGCGAGCACTTTGTAAAATGGGAAAAATGAAGGAGCAGCCAAGCAGCTGGCTAGCCAAGGAAGGAAGGAACAATGTTGGGCCAGGATATGGATATTCAGGATTTACGCTCATACGGCTGCCTTACATAACTTTGTGAGCTGCGAGTGTTAAGCGACATTTTTCTATTTACCCACACACGCTGGCCATTTTTATGGCCGCCAGGATACGCAGGATACAGAAGGGTCTCCGTTCGCCATTCCTGCCCAGCCAACAACTACCATCATTCGCCGGATATCAGATGGCAGAAAGGGAGCGCCATAAATCCATTATTCCCATGATTTGTTATTCAATATTTTGTAAGTAGATTAACTTGCGGCGCACATTTGTTTGCCACCGAGCGCCGAAAGGCGACTGTCAGCGTGCGGTCCGTTGCAGAGGGTAAATGTGCGAATTAAGCCAGGACTCGGCGACGAAAACAGGACCTTGTCCACGCCAAAAACGTAGAAGACATAATTTACCAATCTATTTATCATATTTTCGCTCCCCGAACAGAAAACGGCCAACGGACCACCGATGCTCAGTGACCACTTAAATCACCACAAGAATAGACATTCGAATTGAATTTATGACACCAGCAAAAAAGTTGCCTGTGTGTTTTGGCCCCCAGGATATGGCATTTATGGTGTCCTGCCCTCGTCCCTTCTGTTTCTTATGGCCACTCGGCAATTTATGGGCCCTTAAGTCAGCTGCTCCAAGTTGACCAAGTGGCCCAGGCAGACAAATCTTTTTAATCCACTTGCATTAGAGTTGATTGAGAAGTTTCCTACTCCTAGATTGCATTGCCCCATACATATAGAGGTGGCTATAAATAAAGGCAGTCAAACAACTATTTCGAGTGCTATAAATGCGCACTTGTAAAACTCAATCAATCTGGGAAATAATGTTCAAGCTTAAATTGGTTTTTGCTGAGGAAATTACAGAATGAAATTACGAATAGAAAATTTATTAGCCCACCTATGATGGATATACCCCCATCATCTATACCTCTTATTAAAGTATACACACTCACCTCGATGCGATTATCGTCCAGTTCCAGTTCACTCAGGCTCCACAATTCCGCAAACACAGTATCGCCGATAAAGTTCAGATTGTTCCGGGTCAGCTTCAGCACATTTAGGTTGCCCAATCCCCGGAAAATCTCGCTGGTCAGCACATTGATCTGATTGTGGGCCAGGTTCAGGAAAGTTAGTCTGGCCATATCAGCGAATAGACCCTCGTGAAGAGTGCTGATATTGTTGTTATTCAGGAAGAGCCGTTCGCAAAGTGGCAGATTACGGAATGCATAGCGATCCATCTCGAAGATCTGGTTGTGCTCCAGGTTCAACTCCCTCAGCCTGATGTGATTGGCGAAGGCATCCTGGTCCAGGGCCATTATGTGGTTGTTATTCAGGATAATCCTCTCCAAGAAGGGCAGATTGGCGAAGGCATAGCTCTTGACAATCTCCACCTGCGAGTATTCAATCACAATGCTACTCAGGTTCTTCAGCGGTTCAATTATCATGGTGGGTATATAGTCCAATCGGGCATTGTTTTGGATCACAAACTTCAGTTCCCTCAAACGCTTCTGCTGGTAGAATCGCGTCCAGGTGGTGTCATTCTGATGCAATCCCTCCGAGAACACCCAGCACTCGGCCTTCTGCACTGGCACGTGGTTCTCATCCGGGGTACAGTAGCACATCAGCTTCATGTCCCGCCGCCGGGTGCAGAATCCAGTGCTGTCCATGGGTCCGCTGTAGCCAGTGCTTCCCGAGTTCACCGCACTACTGCTGGTGAACACATAGCCGGAGGAGGAGCCCGCTGTCGACGAGGAGCCACTGTAGTAGCCATTGTTCATGTTGTTGCTGCTGCTGGAGGAGGACGAGAGGACGCCACTGCTGCTGCCACGCCCCCTGGTGCGGCGGTCATCCTTGGCGCGTCCTTCGGTGGGCGTGACCAGGCAGGCGCCAATTAGCAGGAGCGAAAGGAGCAGGAAACCGATGGCGCTGTCCGCCAAAGGCGCCATTTTATGGCGCTGATGATGCGGCAACATGGCGAGCTTATTCCTATCGCTCGGCGGAGGAGCGGATTCTGCAAAGTCAGGGAACAAAACGGAATGACGTGGTCAATAAAATTGGTTTATCTTACAGTGTCTTTGGGTTACAACACTTCAAGAAATAAGAAATCGTTTATTTCCATATAGGATTTTAGATAATTGCAGTATATTTATATATTCCATTCCTGACTATAGTACCCCAATACATAAAGTTGATATATAAATAATAACACATCGATCCCTTTTTATCATAACTCTTTCTCTGAGTGTATCAGTCAAGGTGGAAATGACTCGAACGAAAAATTCGATTTTCATTGCCTGGTTTTGTGTTTGAAAATATCCCGAAATAAACTCGAGCCTAACAAATGGATTTCATTTTATGTTTATGACAACTGAACCTTGTTTGAGGTGGCGAAAAATTGAAACTGGAATCAAAGTTGGCGGACATTCAGCCGAGTTTATTTGCCCACTTGATGGCTTCATTGTTCTCGGCTCCGCTGGAAGTGCTTCATAAAAATGCTAATTAATGTTGTTAACTTTCTCACTTTTGCTCATATTTCATTTGGCCCAATTCGCGGGATGCCGCGGTGGACTCATCCGCATCCCAGCCCCGTAACTTATTTCCCCTTTATTTGCGCCCCCATGAAAAGTTGAATTGGCCCGTTGCGAAGCCTCCTGCTGACTTCATTTGACGCTCGGTTGCTTTGTCACTTGGCCCTTTCCCAATCCATTTGGGTTTTCCACTTTACCCCCATAAACAAATTTATCGAGCTCATAAATAACTGCAACACTGTCGCTGATTGTTCGCTCAACGGCAGCAGCAGTGGAGATGGCCTACGTTTTTGCTTCATGCCCCCTTCATTTTGCATTTCAAGTGCCATCGGGCAAAGTGCTCTCTAATTATGCTCGTATTTTTTAATAAATTAATAAGTCACACTGACACCGGGCATATTTCGGATTCTCGTTGCTGGCTTTTTGGTCTTTTTGGCCCACTTGGCTCTTGACTGCCGGGTTGGATGGCATAATGAAGTGTAAATAAGTTATTGTCAGTTGTCAAGTGAGTTATCGTCGTTATCGGCAGTCAGCCCAGTGATTTGCATAAAATATTGTCGCAATTTCAGGGGGGTGGCGGTGGGAAATGAGACGGGATTAGACGGATGGAAAGCCGAAAGTCACTTGAGTTATTGACTCGGGCATGCTTCATTACATTGATTTCGATTATAAATTTTAAATAAAACGATGATAAGTGCTGCGTAGCATGATGCGATGCTTATTCCGGCTTAGCCAGCTTCCCCTATCTGCCCCATCTGCCCCATCTGCTCTTCATCTGCTCGTTTTGGCCAAAGTTCAGCAGGGCTCAAGGAGCATTAGAAGTGGCTCACACCGCAGGATTAAGTACTCAAAATATACATGAAAACTTTGCGCAGCCAGACGAAGGCAGCTGAAGATGACTTGATGGCTTCAATTTAAATATCAAAGCAAAGTCGAAACTAAAATGTCCTCGAACACACACACATATATATCTTTTTCTATATATACACTTGAAGAGAGTGAACCACATCATATACAGCTGCATATATATGTGGCAATGAATGGGAGGGGGGATGTTTCACATATTCTGGGAATTTTTAAGTGTTTCGTGAAGCAGCAAATCAAAAAATACACTGGATGTGTGTGTAATTAGATTTTCCCACAAAAAGAGAAGAAGGGAGTTGAAAATTCACCCACACTCTTGGATTTCTTTTGCACAGAAGCAACAGAAGTTAAAACGCGTGTGAAATCGATAAAATCATCGTGGTTCTTTAAATTTGTCATACATTCTTGTCTATTTTTCAGTCATGGATATAGCTTTCCCATATCGCACCTACTTTTTTTCTGTACACACATGGAGCAACGCGTCGCTGACAGCCAATTACTCAAAGGCCCGAATGGATTGGCCAGAAGGGAAGGGGTATGGGAAAATGGCTGAAAGAGAGCGTTACAAGCAAATGAAAAATCAATTTGTTGATTATGCATAAATCATAAGATTTATGCGACTCCTCTCACTCAGCATTCATGAGTCATTTATCAAACGAGCAAACTTTTCTCTACTGCCTTCATGTCAGAATCACAAAAACAGAAAGCGACGAAGCGAATCACAAATCGAAGTGGCATTGGGGGCAAAAAACATGAAGAGTGCAAAAACGGTCGAGATGTTTCATTCATCTTGCGTTGATCTAAATAATATATAAACAGGCGATAACAATGTCTAGACCGAGAGAAGATTTCAAATCCTCGTATACATAACGATGGCATCTTTGCACGGGATTAAATGCACGCTGCGCACAAATTGATCTGCCTGGCTTAAGTTCCTCATCTCGGAGCGTAAGCGAACACCAGCAGCAGCAAACCTTGACGACAAACAATTACCAAGAAAATTATTCCCCCAGGGAAAATGGGAGTAACAGCAGCCAGACTACACAGGCAATACAGCAGCAACTATAATATTGTTGGCAGCAGAAACAGCAGGGATAATGGGGCTGCAGCAGGCTCATCGCCAAATTAAAGGCAGAAACTTTAACGGGGATAATCACGACAGCAGCAACATCAAACAGCAACATCAAGCAGCAACATGGGCGGCAGCTGCAGCAATAACACAGGGGTGAGGCAATGTTGCCGTTGCAAGAGCAACATCAGCTAAATTGCGAACGGCAACACGATCAAAATGTGGAGCAGCAGCAATATTTGGTCATCTGGTAACAAGTTATACCAAAAGCGCACCAACAATCTTTTGAATATGTGCCGTAATGTTACAATCAAAATGTCACATTAGGGAGAGAAATGATACTGAGGCAACCTGCAACACTGGCATTACATGCAGCTGCAACATCTTCGAGTGAAACAACAGTTGCAACACTAATTGCTCAGGTAAAAGTGTTAAGCACTAGGCCAACTTAGTTGCTCAGATGGCAACAGCAACATGGACTGTATACACCACTGGCCACAACATTAAAACTTTCAGCAAAGCATTTAGCATGGGCAGCAGCAATAGTTGCAACATCAACGAAAGTAAGAGCAAGAGCGGCGGCAGCTTAAAGGAAAGTCAGTGCAGCAACTGCAATAATAACATGACCAGCAACATTCAGGACAACAGCAACAGGAGCAGCAACTATGGACAGCCAGGATACGGGTTGCCTTAATGTTTCGCCCATCGCGCTGAGTTGTTGTTGTAGGAAAATTGCAACAAGAAGCAATTTGTCTTGTTGTTTATAATTTCGATTAAACTTTCGAAGCGAGTAACGCATATGTTTGTGTGTGCGAGTGTTTGGGAGTCCTCGGCTGTGCTCGGCTGTGCTGGTGTGCGTGCAAACAATGGGCCGTGCAAAGGCGGCGAGTCCTTTTGCCGGGGGGAAAAGGCGTGTGAAAGTGTGACAGAAGTGTCGACAAGGAGCGAGGCAGTAACAGCAGAAGCAGAAGCAGCACCAGCAGCAGCGGCAGCGGCAGCAACATCAACCGCAGCAACAACAATGATGACGGCGACCCAGTGGGAAATTGGAGCAAAGCCGCAGCTAAGCTGACAGCCACGCAAGCAATTTCCCAGGGAAACCGGGCAAACACAACAACCGGGGCCAGATAATATTTTCCAGCAATGGAAATTCCTTAGCTTTAAAAAGGCGGCTCTACCAAGAAACTCGACTCGTTATGGCCTTGTTTGCCGTATCGGAAAACTTAAGACAAACACAGTGAGAGCAACCAAGTCTGAGGTTGATCAAGACAAAAGCTCAGAGTCGGGATACTGCTGTGTGGAAATTGTTTTCAATTTTCGTTATTTGACAAATGGTGACACTTCCGCTGTGGCAGCCAGGACACCAGCATCATCACCCGGCAGGCTGGGCCAGGACTTTAACAATATGTGCACACCAGCCCACGTCTGTGTGTCATGAGGTTTTGTCAACAATAAGTTTTTATGCCGGAAGACTCGTAGTTGTTTATGGCAGTCCCCCATCAGATGCAGCATCCTGGGGCTCAGCCGCATCATCATCATCAGAATCATCGCCAGAATCAGCATTTCTCGCAGCGGGTTTCGTGTGCACGGCGGAAAAAAGGTTATGCATATGTATGCGGTTCATATAGACATATCAATTTGGTAACTTTACACTTCCGAAGATTTAATCGTAATATGAACTGTTGGTTAAAGATTAAATAGGATTGTTACGATTCTCGCAAGTAAGTTCTTGCATTTTTAATCTCTCACCTAATTGGATTTTATATCATAACTTTCAACTTGTAGTTTCAACTAGGGGTACTGACATAAATCGAATTATTCCATTGAATAAATCAACTATATTTATTCCTCGCATTTATTTTGCGTCCGTGTAAGATTTCCCTTAAATTACGTGTCCTGTTCCTGTATCATGTGAATATAACTTTAAGCTGTGACATGAACGCAGCTCGGACGTGCCTGACTTTGAGTGACTGACTCTGACTGACTGGCGAGGTGGGATTGGTAGGATTGGTGGGAATAGAGAGGACGGGAGGGGAATGGAGCCACTAAGGGTTAGTCGCTTTCCATTTAGCTGAGCTGCAAATAAAAGGACAGCTACAAAAACTTGGTCAGTTGGACAAACTGCAGTTCCTGTCTTCGGCGGGATGTCTTCTGTGCCCCTCACCCAAGGTTTTCTGACCCGTGAAGCCCGGCGCTCTCGTCTCATCTGACAAATGACGCAGTGGCAAAACGGCAGACGAAACACAGCCATCAATCAGTGGGCCAAGTTATGACGTCCGCACGTTTTATTCGCATTTTTATTAAGGCTCACAAATATCCGGATTTGTCCTTGGCTTGCGTCACTTGTCAGCGCCAGTTGGAGTCTGTTTCGATCAAATCTGGTGGTCTTCTGGGTGGAGTGGGGGCGTAGGGATCCTTGCCCATATATATATTTATTGTCAGCCATGTCACACTTCATAAATATTTCATAAATTGCTTCGCATTTATTTTGACAGTCGCGCCAAAGTTTCGACTGCCATTTGTTAACCCTTTCACTTGCCGCTGTTGCTACACATTTTTTTTTGTTTCTTGGCCCGCTTATTGTTATTTCTGTTATCATGCGAGGCAGTCATCGCCAGCTGTCACACATATTGTCCTTGGGGGAGGCACCTAACCGCCCACCGCCCACCAATTCAATGTTCCCTATTCCATATTGCCAAAAGCAAAATCTGCAGACAGGACTCATTCTCGCACTTTTGACTACTTTCAACTTGGGTTCCATTTCCCAGAAACTGCTCTTCGACTTGGTCTTGTACGTTTTTTAGCTTTTAGCATACCTGTCAGCAGAATAAAATGGAAACTAGTTGCCAGTGCAAACTTTCGTCTTCGCCTTTTTGTTGACACATATTTCTGGGCAAAAAGCTGGCTATGCGAGTATGCATATGCCTGCCACGCCCCCTGCGGCATTCAGACAGACAACGCCCCACTGCACTTGAGCTGGCTGGCACATTACTTTGGCCGTCACTCCCCGATTTTTTAGTCCTGATTCTTGGTGGCCTCCTTTTCGGCTGTACTTTAAGTTTCCCCATCCCTCGCAGGACTTTCGAGAGTCCTGGCAACTGCTTAACGCCCAAATTGGCAGCACCTGGCCAAAAGTGTTGGCTGACTGTCCTGGCAGATAAGTAGTCGTCCGAGGCTTTTCCCTTTTTCTTTTCTTTACAGGATTTTCTTTTTTTCGAACTGTGTGTTTTGACTTTCAACGAGGAGCGAAATTATTTTCGCTGTTGCAAGTTTGTTGCAACTTTTCCCTGACGCAAAGTGAAAATTTGTCATGCTCGTTGAGCTTCTCGAGTTCTCCCCTCCTTCGTGATTATATAATAAATTCCTTCAGCTAGGCAAAAATGCCCCGCAAAGACAAACACAAACAAACATAAATACAGACTTAGCAGACAGACTCGTCTGAGAAAACTTTTAACTCACTTGCCAAATATTTTAGCAATTTTTGAATAAAACATTTCCAAGATTCCGGGCATCTCCAGCCAGTTGACAACCCCCATTTATCGACCTGTCATGTACACAATCCCCCTTTTATCCACCTGTTTCAGCGCTTTAAAAGTGAGTTTCATAGGGGCCTTTAGTTAATTAGTTGGCGTTCCCGACGCTGGAGAATTCCTATCACTCGCATATGCACTGTATAGTTTTTACAGCCCCTCAGGACATGTCCTTACCTTTCGATTGAGTCCTGGAAAAGGCCAAGTCACGTACACTAGCAGTCCTCGATCTGCTGACTAATGCAATATATCTGCAAATATATAGAGAGGGAAAACAAATTAGTTTGATATTACTTATTATAATGTCATGTTTCGGTCTCGTTACAGACATGTTTTTCAACCACAAAATTATAGCGTTGCTGGAATTGGTATATACTTTATTCATAAGCCCATGGGAAGGCCTCAAATGCTAATGGAAATTGCGTATTAAATAAATAACAGGTAGAATATTATATGAATCGAAAAATAAACTACATTATCTAATCACAATCTGAAATGAGCTAAGCATTCTATGGGTGTTCAAACTATTCTGTATGGAAATACATTAGATCGTACTAATGAAACTAATTATGGTGAATATATCAAACAAAATCATAATATTGCATGTCAAAGTTTTATATTTGATTTAAGTTTAGAAAATGTTATTTTGAATTCCAATTTCCTTAAATTAGTTACATTAGAATGGGTCCGAACTCCACCTTTTCAACGTTATCCATTGTGTTCTTTACGACCCTCGCTTGGGCTTATGCAACTTTATAGGCTTCAAAGATCAAAGGCTTGGCCCAGCCAAATCTAATTGCGTTAATTTTCCAGTAATTGTGGTCTGGACTAAGTTCACTTCCAGCCAGGACATGCGATAAGGTAAACAGCAGAAAACGGCCGGCAACAAAGGGAAAAACTATTAACACGAAGGGGACACTGTGGGTGGGGTCCTGGCCACAGGACGAAGTGGAGGCGGTGGTGCACATGTGTGAGGAGAATGCGTGGATTGTTCAGGCGTCAGGGGTCAGGGGTTCACAGGTCGTGGGCGTGGACGGCGCGTTATTCAAATAGTTTCGGTCGCCAGGCGCTATTAAGACGATAACGACGATGACGACAGCCCGTGGCAATTCCCCATCGGGGGCGGCACCACGCCCACATGTGTGTGTATGAAAATGGAAATGAAATAATTGCATTGGCTACGCCTAAAGAAGAGGCACAAAAACCGCGTTGGAACTTGCCCCCAGAAGTTTTCCGCTTTTCCACCACTGGTTGTTCACTGCAATCATAATCGCCTCCAATGTTCGTTGACCATTTGTGGTTTTTTTTGTTGCTTCTCGTATTTTTTACTCATTGCCGCGTAATTATGCCCGCATTTCTGGTGCGCCATACACTTTTTGTGCTATTTGAATATTTAATAAGATTTATGCCATTCATGCCACCGATGCCCTCTGATGATTAAGCATTGAATAATTGCTGACGGAGCCGAAATCCACGGAATAAGGTGGCGGGGGAAGTGCTTTTGTGGCGAACCGAACAATTGTCTGGGCTCCGTGGAGTGGGTGGGATATCGGGGCATCTAAATTTGATTGTCGGTGGAATGTCACACAAGTTCAAACGGCGGCTGCCACTGGCAACCGACCGAAGCCAAATGAAACCCCAGAAAGGAGTTGTTCAAACGGCGGGAAAAATCAGGAAAATGCCATGCCCCACGGGTGAAAACATATGGAAAATTGGATTCAATGACATTGATTGTTCAATTGGGCGAGCTTATCGGGCAGGTGAGCGAGGTGCACAAACATGTTTAGGCGGTAATGCGATACAGGAACATGAAAACGATCCAATTTGGTTAGATCATTAGATTCCTTAAGGGCCTCGAATTTATATTGCCAAAGTTTCCGTATTTATTTCGAGTACTTTCCATATAACAAAAAGAGTAGTTAAAGAGGTCGTTAAACTAAATCATGATCCTAAACTTCAAGTAAAATATGGTACTTAGCTTGTAAGTTTCCTTAACTTTTCTAGTGATTTTTAATCGGTCCTTATATTCTTCTTGCATCAATTTAAATAAAACCCTTTCCAGCTAGATTGATACTAACTAGAACAAGAACATCCTCCTGATTTGATTAAAATCAATTTACCAAATCGTTGCTTCACTTAAACTCCCCCTTAAATTACGGCAAGCATTTTATTTACCCACATGCCATGTGAACAATTTGCATGTGGATAATCTTGGAGTCTCTTTCGGAAATTGCTGCAGCGTTTCCATTTCATGTGTGAGGCAATAAAAATTTAATATAATTACGCACAATTTCCAGTTGAAGTTTATGGCAGAGACATGCCAAAAGGATGGCAGGGGGTTTTTCTCTTTTTTTTTTGGGAGAAACGTGAGCGGGGAAATCACATTCGCAGGACTCGACGTGACTTTTGACAGGAAGTGGGGAGGTTCTGTAGGTCCTGGCAGCTCGCTTGCTAGGGACTTTATGAGCCGCCGCCTCGCCAAGACAAACATAAACACTTGTGCTTCAAAGGGAGTGGTGTGGGGGGGCGTGACACGGGGTCAGGGGGCGTGGCAGGACTGCAGCTGATTTCATAAAGTGTAACAAGCCAAAGCTTTGAGCTCAACTGCTGCGACAAATAAGCGACAGCAGAGCCCGAAGCTTCCCGCTGGAGAAAAGTTTGCGAGTACCAAAGGATATACGTACGCACGTGTATGTGTGTGTGTGCTGTGGCAGCCTCCATACCAACACACGCGCAGTCCGCACACACACAGCCGCACAAACAGGACACGGAGGAGACACCGCTGCGAGTGCCTGCGAGTTAAATATTTGCCTCGCTTGTTTACATCCAAGACCCCAAAAGCAAAGTTGCCACACGACTCCCGATCGTGTGCGCCTCCTTGTTGTGCCCCCTCCTCGAAGTCCTCGAGTGCTCAGTTGCCCTTGGCAAGTTGTTATTTCTTAATATTGAGAGTTGCGAATGATAGGGTGTTGAAGGTAGCGAAAAACAGCAGGTAACTTAGCCTGCGTCAGGATGTCACACCTCCTAAAACACCAATTGTTTAATTTGAAAAGCTTTCTAAATGTTAAATTTCGTTGCAGTATAAAAGTGATAATGTTTTAAAAGCATATAAATACTAATTTTGTTATTGCACCTTGAATATTTTCACAAGAAAATCAAAAAACCGTTATTTGCGTAGAAACTCCCCCTGAAGCAAACTTTTCTACACCACCGACAAAAAAAAAAAAAAAAACAGCACCCACTCCGGCTAATGTAATTGGGTAATAAACCTGTTTGGTCGAGTGTTGGCAAGCACCTGTACCGCTGACGCTACCAACGCCGTTACCAACTATATAAACATTAGTGACAAAAATTAATTAGGCTGACACAACAGTGAAAACGTTGGCAACAGGACGAATAACACATTTAACGTTTCTGGCCACGCTCGCGTTCGATGGCCATGCTAAATGGTCATAATCAACTTCCGTTATGTCCGCACCCACAGCCACGCCCCCGCCTCCGCAGTGAAAAGAAGCCACGCCTCCCCCGCCCACGTAGCCAGCAAAATGCGCTCATTTACAACAAATAAACAGGGATATAAAAACCATGAAACTGATTTTTCACGCCATTTTCATTTACATTTTTGCGGTTATTTTTTTGGGCCATTCTTGCCTGTTTGCTCTGCCTTGCCTTGACGCCGGCAGCGCTGCAGCTGCGCAGCGGCAGCAAACGCATGTGTAATTAAAATATAATAATTTCCCCGAATACCGCAACAAGCAAATAAACAAACAAAAGAACGAAACCAAACGAAAGCAAGAGCACAAGGCAGCGAAAGCGAAAACAAAAGAAACCAGGACACACACAAAAACAGCAGATTTTCTGAAGACCGAACATACTTATACCCTATAATAAGTTATATATGAAAAATAATGATTTTAAAACAACATTTTTTGGTGATTAACTTTTAAAACAATAAAATTATTTTGCGGAGAAGGGGTATTTTTCATAAGCCAATCTATATTAGGTAGTTGGATTATATTTATAAAATTCATATTTCTTTAAATTTGATATAATATATAATATTCTAAATATTTTAATAGATTTTCCACATAAATTGCTAGTATTTTCTCTAAAATATTGGAATACCCTACGCTAGAGTAAGACAACTGTAGACACAGTATTTATGACGAAAGTTTCGAGTGGGTCGGGCGGTGGAAAGTGGGCCCAGATTGTCTCCTTCGGCGGAATGGTTGGTGAAAATGGGTGGTGTGGGTGGCGTGGTTGAAGGACGGGGCCATCTGCCAATGATTATGATGATGGCAATCCTGCACGCACAGAAAAACCTGCACAGGTGAGCTCCTCGTTCTGCCCGAATCCTGCGTCCTTCACCTTTTGCCGTGAATCATTCTGCCATCCCCATTAGGATTTCTCCTTGTTTTGCGCACATTTGTTACGCTCAATAAATGAAAATGCTCATATAAATATTTCATATTTCTTTTGGGGTGCCTGCCGGAGCACTTCAGCATGTGCCACGCCCACGCAAAACAGTTTCCGCCCATTAAATTGACATACGCGCATTCGTATTCATTTCCCTTTTTCCTGCCTTCGATGGCGATTTCCTGCACCTCCCCCCTCGGCATTTCTTCACTTTTTATTGCTCCGCCTGTTTGCACAAGTTTTGTAATATTTTCGGTTTATGTTTACAGTTGGCAAACGCATTAAAATCACAGATTTACATTTTTTCTCCTTCGTTTTCCGGCTTGAATAATTTAGTGTCGTCGTTGTTGTTGTCGATGTCGCATTATTGAATTTGCATGAGGGTGGAAGGTCCTGTGAGCTTATTGTTTCAAATGTTTTCTCGGGGACACTTGAGAATGCAAGCTGTTGATAGCACACTCACACACACACTCTCACACACTCAAGAAGGGGGCGTTGAATGTGGGCGGCTATCCTGTATCCTGACGGCTTAGCATCGGCGGCATTGCCAAGTTGAGCATGGAAATTATTTTTTAATAAACACGACAGCAAACACAGAGACACAAAGGGAACAACCGTTCATCCCGCCACCGAAGGCCCCCATTATGCGCCCATTTTCCACCCATTTTCCCGCCGCATTTTCCCAACCACTCGCGCTACTGCTGTTGCGTGTCCTGTACCTTTGGCCAAAGTGGCAACAGCGTCGAGGGCAAAATAAATAAACCCACTTTAATATGCGCTCGTTATATTATTTTCTTTTCATTTTCTTGATTTTCATTTTTTTTACTCGCCGTTTCTTCCTGCAGATTCGCCCTGTTTTTCTTTCATTTTTGTTTCCTTCGTTTTTCATGTTTTGTTTGCTGCATAAAGGCAAAGAGGGGGAAAAGGCTTCACTTGTTTGAAGTGCCACGCTCTATTTAAAGGCAAATTGTCTGTAGTCCTTTTTACAAATATTGCGAATTTTTTGCTGCACTCTTCCGCCTCGCTGCGCCACGCCCCCCACCGCCCTCGCTCAAGCTTTTTGCATATTTTTCCGCTGCTTTCTGCTGCAGCCGTCCGAAAGTTGTTGTTTCGGACTGCTGATCCTCTCCGGAAAATCCCCCGAATCCTTGGACTTATCCTCATCCACTCCGCTTGTCCGGCGAAAAGACAAACTCGATGAAAAGTAGAGCTCGAGTCTAGACACCGAGGAATGGAATTGCAATTGGACGGGGCGAGCAGTCAAATAGCCGTCTAAAAATGCATCCGACTTTTAGTTCAGTTCGAGTGGGCAATTCTGGGGGCGGGGTCGCAGGTCGCAGGTGGGCGTGCCCAGGGACATCAAGTTAAATAAGCCATTTGAACCCCTGTTTAGTCCACTGACCTGAACAATCGACATTTGTGTACTTTATTGCATTAGCAGCAAGATACGTACATACATATTCATGGAAACAGCAGGGGGAAAGCATTTGGGAAAAGCAATTTAGATAATTACATTAAACAATTCAAAGCCCTATATTTTACTACAATTTATAGTTTTTTAAGATAGCTAAACAAAGTAATAATGAGCTGCTTTAAGAACTCTTAACCGCTTTTGTAACATTAGCCACAAACCTGAAGCCTGCCCTCATTTTCCCTCCTTTTGTTTGCCCACCTTTTGGCACTTTAAACCGATAGTTTCCATCAACGTGGAGCTTATCCGCACTCACCTGCCTGGAACGGTTTCAGTCCAGGAAATCCCCGCATTAGTTCACTGGCCTTTTCTCCTCCCTGGGGGGATACGCATATATATATATATAAATGTATAAATTCGCATCCTGGTTATCCTGTGCTCTATAAACATGTACGCATAGCCAGCTGAGGTGCCTAGTTTCAATTACACACGCACTTGGCGAATTCCAAAGGAAGTGGGGTCGAATTTGTAGGGGGTGTCCTGCGGGGTGGTGGGTGTTAGGGGGGTGAAGGTTCCACATTCCCTCTTTGCAATTGTTGCGCCTTTTATTTGTTTGCTTTCTGCTGTTATGCTGTTCTGCTGATGTTTGTTGTTGTTGTTAGGACCGTCGTCATCGTTTCGTGTCATTGCCTTTGTTTGCTTTTTGCAGGACTCTTTCCCTTTCTCCCTCTTTCGGCAGGATATGCGCCTCGCTTTCGCCGGGACCTCTTGTGTTTATTTTCTTTTTATATATTTTGTGCGTGGCGCGCGATACGCACAAAGGCGGGACACGTGGAAAGCGAGGCGCAAAGGACACGCATGTCCTGCTCTAACCCGCTCCCCCTTACCCGTTCGCCGCTCGTTAAAGGTAAAAATTTATTGTATCTTATTATTATTTTTTTATTGACAATACGTGACG
Source organism: Drosophila simulans (assembly GCF_016746395.2). Lineage (NCBI taxonomy): Eukaryota > Metazoa > Arthropoda > Insecta > Diptera > Drosophilidae > Drosophila > Drosophila simulans. The sequence goes on from NC_052522.2 coordinate 4,907,142, forward strand.
CGTACAGCGGGATAAAAAAAACGGCAAAACAATGTAAGCAAAATAAAAACACAGCATAAAAAAGGACACAGATCCTTGGCGGCATAAAAAGATTTCGTCCAATCGATTCGCTTTCTTTCGCCTTTCGCTCTTTTGTTATTTTATAATTTTCGATTGTTTTGCTTTGGTGCCTTGTGCTTGTGCAATCCATTTTCCCGCCCATCCTTACGTATCCTTTTTATCCCGCTCTCACTGCTCTCACGCTCGCCAATCCGCTGACATTGCGCTTTTGTCGCTGGCTGGCAGCGTACTAAAAACACCAACTAAATCCAGGACACGCGTGCGTTGTCCCTTTGGCCTTTTGTTTTTCCTAGTTTCACTTTTTTAGTGCCGTCTAGAATGCCATTAAAAGCGGCTTAGCGCAATCCTTCATCCTTCGTCCTTCCGCCGAGGGGGAGTTTCGGCGTTAATCATTGTTTACCCGCCAGACGGCAGACGGGCAAATGCGACCCGCAAATCGAAGATTACGGCCAAACAATTAAGTTAATCAAATCCGCACAATGAAACGAAAATCAAGACATTATCCTGGACAGGCAAACGGGAAAACTTTCACCAAGGCGACCGCCACCCCTTTTTGAAGTCCTTAAAGATCAGAAACAATTTGCAGCTACCTTTGTTGTACTCACACACACACACGCATAGACAGGTCCTTTGGAAGAACGTTTTATCTACGGCAGGCGAGGAAAAAGTTTTTCCTCATTTCCCCGGCTCTCCCTACACTCCCACCACCCACCACCCTCCGCAAAACCTCTCAACCGTTTCGCTCGGGGCCAAGTTTTTCGTTTGCTTCAATTAATTTTCATTTGTTTACTAATCTAACAAATTAAACTAACGGTTAGGGAGCCATCTCTCTGTCTCACTCGGTTTGGCAAAGGTTTTTCCGCCCGGAACCGTTTTGCATGTCTGTGGGCTCTGCGAGCAGCGGAAATTGAAAGGATTTTCGAGCCCCCCGGCGAAGAAGTGGGTATGACAACCTCCCACGAAATCAGCGTGGGTTTGCTTGCGGTGAAAGTGGGGAAAATCGGGAGAGTGGAAATGGAAAACCGTCGCCTTGACACTGCCAATTGAAAGTTTAATCATCATGATCTCTCAATTGGGCGGGTCACCGGTGGCGAAATATCTTGGGTTCCAATATTTGTGCGGACAGAGGTGGAAATGGTAGGCTATTCATTAAAATTATGCGAATGACTTTGGGTTTCAGGCAACAATATTTGCTAAACTATTCTGTAAAATACAAAATACAACAAATTTGTCTTAAAAATAAAATATTATGTGCCTTGAACCTAAGCAAATATTCGGGCTCCGTGATTTACATGCTTTAATCAATGAAAAATTTCCATTCATATGGATTTCCATCTGGGAATGTCCATCCTGCCTCTCAGTACCAATCAGTTTCTGGTGTTTTCCTCATCTAAACCTTCTTTCTCCAACGCCCTTGGTTAACAAGTTGAATCATCAGATTTCTTATCAATTTCTGTTGCCATTTTCCATCCTGACCCGTGCCCCAAATGTCGTGTCCTTTCCATATTATCCCGCATTCTCCTATTTCCCTGTCCCATAATTTCCTTTTGCTATTTTTACTTTTCCCTTCGCTGCCCGAGCGGAACTGATTTTGGTGTGTATTTTATGCTAATTAATTTTTCACAGAAAAAATTGGAAAATTGGGAGCGAAAAAAATGTATACTGACGTATATGGAAATTCGGCTGGGTTGAAAATGGTAAGTTTACAGAATATGATAGTATTAAAGATGGAAACAACGCTTTAATATTTGCGTGAATCCTTTTCGGTTCACATCTACAAATATACGAAACCAAGTGTTATGCCAACTACAGTTCCATTTGATGTATATCTTATGCAAGCTGACACCTTACCTGATTTTTTCCCTCGAGCTAACCCAACCCAACTCCAAAAGGAAATCCATGATAAATGTCCAAATAATTGCCCGTTCAGGCTAAGCGTGATTAGGATCTTGGACTTCAACTTTTTCGGCCAGGAAAAGCGAAAATCCCGCGAAAGAAATGGGCAAACTTCTGTACATTTCATTTTGGCCCCCAGTCGCGTCAAATGTCGCGCCGAAAATTATACCTTTCGCGCGAAGGGAAGGCACCTAAAAAATGGCCAAATAGCCATGCAGAGTACCATAAGTTTCCAACATCCCGCTGTTGTTTTTGTTCTTATTGTGGTGGCGAGGCATTTTTCCGGCTTTTCTTTGGTGCTGACGTTGATGTTGCTGGCTGTTTGCTGTGTTTCTTCTGTTGTTGTGCATGCAGCCACGCCCACTGAATGCCTTTTCACTGCCTCCGCTCCGAGCTTTTCCCAGCCCCAGCCATTTTCCCCATTTTCCTGCCCCCTTTTATGTATTCAGTCTCAGTGCGCTCACTTGACTTTAATTCTTTTTTCACACGCCCACTTCGCGGCGGAGAAGAGGGCTGGAAAAGCGGGGGGGAGGGAACGGCAAGTGCAATTTCCTAACGGCTCTTAAGCTCCACAACAACGAGAACAAAACTATATGAGCGGACCGAAGGGGTAGAGCGGCGAAAAACCACTGAAACATGGCCGGGCTTTGCATTCAGATGAGCATGTCAGCCGAAAGGTGCGTCCGCCCTCGTATTTCCCCCTTAACACGGAGTTGTAATTGCTCAACATGCCACACATTTCTACAATTTTATGTAGATTTAATAGCTTCCTGTCGCTTCCAGGCAAATGGCACTGGATCTGAATCCTTTCGGCCTGTCTCGCATTTCATTTGCTTGCGTGACATTTCATTTGAGTCGCTACGAATCGCACCGAGATTCGCACGATATGCAGGATATGTGCCGCAAATTGCTCGGGATCGGTCACTCCCAACTCGGCGATTTAATTGATTTAAAACAAAGTTGGCCCGGGGAACACGTGTCGGGGAATGTTGCGGCCAATCGCGTGGAAAAGTTGGAAAAGCTCCTGGCCGCAGAGGAAAAGCCTTTCGCGAGCCGAAAACCAACAACTTCCGACACTTGACTTGACATGTTAATTGGCTGGCGGGCGAGCCATCATCGCAAAAAACTGTTTCAGGTCGGGAAAAGTGTAGGTTAATTCAAGCGGGATTTTCATATAATCGTTATAAAAAGTCTTTAATTATTTCTAGGGAAATCGATAAAGTTCTTGAGGAAAAGTCTCTTTTCCTAACGACATTTCCCAAATAATCCCTAATGTGAATCAATGCACTTTGTATTCTTCTTCATTTCCTCCAGCTCTTGCTACACACTTCTTAATTTCGCAACTTTTCCGGGCTTTTCCTTGCTTCCAAATCAGCTTTCACACGGAGTTAACTGTTCTGCCAGAATTCTCTGCGCAAAATATGCTTAAACATCTCATTTGGCATTTCCTTTGAACATCCCTAGCTGCTGGCTCATACATCAAATATGAATTCGCTTGGCATTCCAAGCCATTTCGTGCTGCAGCCAGTGCTGCTGCTATTAAGTATCTGCCAGATACTTGGCTGCACATTTTGCATCTTGCTTGTAATTGTATGCAGTTGCAGTGCAGCAAGTGCCGCATATGAAATTGCCTCCCCCATTTTTCCTTCCCTTTTCTAAGCATTTGATGATGGAGTGCTCGAGTGGAGAGCGGAAAGTGGAGCGTTCGGAGAAGTAGTTTGCCAAGAACTGTCGCGGATTGCTGATGAGGCTGAATGCGGGATTCGGAATTCTGCTTGGGACGGGATGGGTGGACATTTGGTTGCCCAGCAATTGACGGTTGTGTCTGCAATTTTATATATTTCCCGCTTTTCTGCGGTCCTCCATCTCCGTCTCCATCGCCCTAACCCTGTCAGCTTTCGCTTTTCGAGCTGAAAGCCAAAGCAATCCAGCAATCCAGCAATCCGCAAACTACAAACTACGAACTGCAAAATGCAAACTGCAGCCGCATCCGTATCCGCATCTGTGCAACTGGGTATTTGTATCTGTATCTCGGCTTTGGCTCGGTGCGTTTGTTTATGGTTTTATTTGTGCTCGGCTTAACTCCCCCTCAGATTGTTTGTCTTTTGTGGTTGTGAATGCATTTTTCAAACAAATTGCAAATCATTGCCTAACAATAGTTGCCTCTCCCTAGTTTTGCTGTGATTTTAGCCCACTTTACTTTATCTCTTTCGTTCTCCTCTCTGTACTAACAAATGCGGTCGAAATAATAGTGCTTGCAAAAAATAGGACTAGATAAGTAGAGGTTAACAACAATTAAATACATAATTAATCTGGAAATAATAGTTATTAACCCACAATTAGTAAATACAAGCACTTTTTGCTTGCAGTATGTTGCAAGTCATTGATGGTAAAAATAGAGCTTGTTAATAATGGAACTAGCAAGCCTTTGATATCAACAATTAAATACTTAATTAATCTATAATCTATCTATAACACACAATTAGTAAATATGAGCATTTTTTGCTTGATGGTATAAAAAACACATTAGGCAAAACCTTAAACTGACTGATTAAGTACTTTCCAGAGTTTATATTGTTGAAACTGAGATTAAGATGGTATCAAAATATTTAAAGCAGTACTATTCTTTTGCCCTCATCTGTATGTTTCTCACTGCATATGTGTTCGTATTTCGGGTTGTGAATCTCCGACCACAATGACAGTGATTTAGTTTTTGGCTGCGAGTCCATTACACGAGGTTTTGTGGGCTCAAAGAGATGGAACGGACTACAAGGTTAATGTTAAATCTAGCAACTTTTAGTTCCCGCCATTTATCAGTGGAAACGGAGTGCGGAGAAGTGGCCGCTGGGGAGTTCCACAAACTTAAATTGCATTTAAAAATCCCGACTTGGAGACACTTTTTCGGGGATCTATTTACGTTTGCGATTTGTCAAATGGAATTTCGTTCGTTTTGCGTTTTTCTTAGCTTTTCGCAAAGTTAATTTGCCGACATTTAGCCGAGAATAGGAAAAAATGAAGAACAACTTTGAAAGCAAGAGTGGAAAAGGACACCCTGGGTGCCCGAGAGCTGGAATTCATTTTATTGAATTAAATTCCGAGAAATGTCCCTGGGATTTGTTTGCCTTTGTTTGCTGCCGCCGCTGCTGCTGGTGCTGCCATTTGTTTGTTCGTTTGTTTGCTTGTTTGTTTGTCTGGCAAAAGTTTTCCAACTGCGAGGAATTCGCTGACTTTGTTTAGCCCACTTAGCAGGGCAATATGTATAAATAAATACGCATAAGTATACATCATAGAAACATGATTTCTTTCGTTTTTATTGTGTGTTCGCCCTCCCTGGCAGCTTCTTTCCACCGTCCTCAGGGTGTTTGAGCGTCCATTGACCCACAAAAAAGTACTTCGAAAGTCGGCACAAAAGCCTAGAAAAATGTCAAGTGGCTTGATCTAAAAACCTGCCATTACGAACTGCTGCGCCTTTAAGTTTTGAAGCGCCAAAAATTCTAGAACGCCTCTTAAATGAGACTTCAACTCAAAAAAAAATATTTATATTGTGACTCCTGAATAAATGCACCTTAAAAAGTTGCACTGAATTACTTTATGTTCTTTGAATGCTTGATTTGGTTAAAACAATAAAAACAGATACAACATAATTTTGTTTAACATTGTTTGTCACTTTGGTAGATCTAAGTTGCGGTTGATTTATATGTTACTGAGCAATAAATCAATTTTTTGTACACATCTTGTAAATTTCTTCTTGATTAATGCATTTCTTTCGCATTTATTTTGCGTTCCTTATTTTTTGGGCATTTTTTATTGTTCGACTATTTTCCTAAAAATTTATAAAAAAGACTGACGCTAACGACGTTTGAATTTTGCCATTTGATTTCACTGTACGTCGCCAAAAAGTATGCTGTACAAATACGAGTATTCCCTTGGTTTCGTATTCCCTCTTTTCCTTTTTATTTTACTTGCACCAAAAAAGCGGAACTTACTTGACTGTTTTTCTTTTTTCTTGTTTCTTTGCACTGTGGTCCAGAATTCGATTTTTTTGGCATAAAGTCTAAAAATTGAGCTACAGACTTGAAACTTTGTACATTTTGTTGTTAAATCACAAATAGTTTGCACAGAAAATTTGAAGTCTGTGCGACCACGCCCTCTCTTGCCTCCCATATTAACTACTGGTATGACTCAGGAGTCAACGAAATATAATTTTTTTTTTTTTTTTTTTTAAAGTCGTGTATATTGTTGTTTTAAAAATAATCGCCCTCTTCTTTTTCTAGTTCTACATTTTAAATTTCCGAATCTGAACTCGAATCAGAATCAGATTGTGAATCCAATATTTTGTCTCATGGATCAGGTTTAAAATTATACTGTATTTCCAAAAGACTTATTACTGCCTTCGGAAGTGGTTTTTCCTATTTTTTCTCTCTCTTTCTTTTAAACTAATTGTTGATAATAGTGGGTCCGAGTTATCAATCGCTCTGTGGAAAATATCACTCATCCTATTGATCCGACTATTTTTCCTTGCATGTGATAGTCGATCCCTTTTGTAAAGCTTATTCCGGGCTTCACTCGTATTTTCAGTTTCCTTTTTAATCTTTCTCCTGCATTTTGGTAAGATAAGTTTCGGCGTCCCATTTGCTTCGGCGTCGTGGAGTTTTCAAAATCTCTAACAAGAATAGTTTTCTTTGTCGCCATCCACTTGGTATGTTTGGAAATAAATCGGTCTAGTTATCTGTTACACTCGGGCAGTTTTTTTTTAATAAATAATTCAAAATTTTCTTTTTTTTTGTCAATATCTTCTGTCTGTTTCGCTTCCTGATTATTGTTGTTGATTGCGGAATAAACGTAATCTGAAACATAACTTATTTGCCTATTGTTACGCCTCCAAATGTCCAGGAGGTCGCTATGTCTGAACTCAAAATTGCCTATATAAAATCAAATTTTTAAGAAAACGAGCAAAAATGGGCAAAAGATATTACTTTACCGTGAAATACAATAGTTAAAGGTACAAACTGACGTTTTTAACTTTTGTCAGAAATTGTCAGAAAATTAGTTATACTCCACGAAACACAGGGGACACGTTAGAATTTTCTGTTAAAATACACATAAATTGGATGTCACACAACATAAAAACAGTACAACTATACATATATTACCTAAATAAGTTAAAAACATCATACCTTGGCATTTATTTTCCATATTTTACTATAATTTTTGGATGCGTATTAACGATCATACCACATGCAAAAGTAAGCAAGTAATTTTTCGGAAATTGCATTCTCTCAATCAGCTTTTTAACACTTCAACTTTAAAAGCTCATAAAACGATTTAGTGAAGCTTTCGGTCAATTTTGTTTTTGGTTTTTATTTATATGATCAATTTTCTATTAGAAAATAATTGCTAGAGGACGATATATTGACATAAAAATTTAGACTTTATGCCAAAAAAAACGAATTCTGGACCATAGTGCTTTGGCAGATGAATGCTCCACTTTGCACGAACACTGCGACACTGATATATCTTCCTGGCCGATACGATCGAGTCGTGTTTTGCACTTGTTCAAATCGGGAAATGTGGAAAGCGGCGAAATTGTTGCAATTAAATTACGCTTAAGACTTGTTGCACTTTGGCACGCACACTTGCTTATGGGGCCGAGAAAAACACACAAACACTTTGGTCGTTAGTCCTGGTGAAAAACGCGAGCGGAAAATCGCGAGGGGCGATTGCTGGTTTTCGATTTTTCACGGGGAGCGAGCAACACGTTGTTGACACAAAGACCGCCTAACGAAGACTAATGATTTTCACGCACACGCGACGACTGACAACGGTAAATGGAAACGGAGTGGAAAGTGGAACAGGCTGCTAACGAGGCTGCTTTCTCTCATTTCTCCACCCCCTTGATTCTCAACGATTTTCGGGCAGCGCCAATTGAGCTATCAACTGTTTCGCTGCCCAAGCGTTTCTCTCCGCTCTGTCGCTCTCTCCCACTCGTTTCCCTTTCAATTTCCTTGGCTTGCTGTTCTACTTTCGCTCAGCGCGTGCGCAGCTCAACTGCGCTCTCTTTCCCGTTGCTCTTGTCTTCAATCAGCCATTCAATCGGCTTTCAACCGCTCTCTTTGCTCTTTAGCTTCCTGAATTGGCTCCTCTCCCATTTCTATTCCACTTCGTTCCGTTCCTTCCGTTCAGCAAGGAGCAGCTAGCTTTAACGGGACCTTTGTCCCGGTATTGTTGTTTTTGCTATTTGTTTCGTGCAGCTTGTTGTTGTTGTGCGCAACAGGTTCACTCTGGCTGCCTTCCCTTCGTCCTGCTTCCCCGCCCACTTCACCACGCCTCGCAGTGTTTTCATTGCCTTTGCTTTGAGCTGCTTTGTTGTTGTTTCGCTTGTTGCCATTTTGCTTTATTTTTCCTGCTGCCCAGAAGTCCGTGTATATTTATATTTATTTGCGGATTTTTTTCTTTCTACGGCATATTCAAATACTATGGCAAAGTAGAGTGGAGAGTAATGCGAGTTTTTGATACCCTGTAAAAATTCTTTCGTGATTTTAAGGCACTCATATAATTCATTCATCTTTCATCAACAGTGTTACTGTTAAGACATAAAAATGAATAAAAGTGGATACAAAAAAATTAACAAGAGTTGAAACTAGTGGTATCTAGTAAGTGCTGTCCTGTTGAGGAAAATATATGTAATTTTATATTTATTAATTTTACGAATAGATCTTAGCAAGATGTATGAGCATCGCATATACCCTGCCAACACAGGTATAAAACATTTTGCAGCTTTGACTTTCACTCCACTTTCGGCTTGCTTTCTTTGCACTCGTTGCATTGCGTGCTTCTAGTTGTGGCTGTGTGTGTATAAATAAATTTGCATATAATTGTTTGCATGTTGAGTGCCTTTTAATTGATTTTATTGGTTTTACAAGCAGTGCGCACGGAAAACAAAAGCTGAAAACTCCACACACGGCTTAAGCTCTCATTTTCCCCGAGTATCTGTGCGCTTTCATCTGCACCTGTAATTGCAGCCGCACTATCTTTATATCTTTAGCGCAATGCCGAACCGTATCTATGCCGTGGCACCATTTATTTACTTGTAAGCACTTTGGTTCATATATGTTCATATAGTTCATATATGAATTAACAATGCTGCATATCTCGATCTGACTTTGTTTGTCTATCTGTGTGGGGTGCTGTATAAATTATGCAATTTATAAGCTGCATATTTTATGGGTCGCAGGTCGTAAATTGTTATAAAACCCCGGCCACCCGCCGTCTTTGGTAATGAATGCGAAATCGATCGACCATTTATGCAGCTTTATTACATTTGGCTTAAATCAATTTTTGCAGCATTTTAAAACGTCGCAAATTGTACAAAGTAAATTAAACAAATTTACTTTAAATTATGTGAATCGATTACGTTCTCAAAATTGCTCCATTTGAGCCTTAAAATTTGCTTTAGTATTTTACATGAATTAATAATAATAGAATAACACAATACTTCTGGATAAAATTTATTAATTACAAAATATTTGGAAGCTGTTTTTCCCTCCAAAACCCGAAATTGTGGAACTCGATTTCAAACCGCCTAAGTGTAATTAAGTAGCTAAAAAAAAAAACAAAGGAAAAACTTCGAAGTGGTTGCCACGGTTATATAATTCGTCCTTTGCCACCCCGCAACCGCCCAACCCCTCGTACTTCAAGCTGTCTGTAGCTAATCAAAAACTGCGATTCATTGCCGCAGAGGAAGATTCATTTGAGAGTGTGGAGGCGAAGAAAGTGGAGAAAGTAGGGATGGAGATGAAGAAATAAAGCAAACAGCAAACGACTTCTGCCAGTGACAGACACTAGAGGGCGCCACTCGGGGCGGAGGGCGTGGCCGGGTCCGAGAAGTTTGAGCAGCATCAGAAATTATACAGAAAAAAATGAAAAAAAAAATAATAAATAATAAACCACTTTTTTTTACTTTTAAGGTCAGATCAATATTTTAAAACTTGAATATGTAATATATTTTACTACTTTGTTACTTCAAGAAATAAATTACTACAAATTAATATCTCCCAGTAACTTTTTTTTATTTTCCATCATTAAATCCATTTTGGTTTCTTTTTTTTGAGTGTACCATCGCGTTTCCTCGAGGACCCAACTGAAGGACGAGGACGGCAGCAATGGGTGTCAATGACTGGCCTGCCAGTTGGAAGGTGATAATAATCAGTTGGCAGTTTTAACAAGACACACGCCTCGTCCGCCCAGCGTGCCACGCCCTTCCCGCCCACACAAACATTCTCGCACATAGAAAAACTGTTGACGCTGCCGCCATGGTAATCCATCTTCACAATGGTTGCTCCGGACACCAGTTATCTGGCCCCCATTCCCCACGCCGGGCAATCCCCTACCACACTCTATCTGTTTGGGCAGTAAATCCAGCAGTAAAGAAACTAGATACAAATATCTTTAGCCCGGCTCTTTGGTCTTTGCTGTAATTATAGTGGCAGCTTATTCCCATCACCCATCACCCGGGCTCCCATCACCCATCACCCATATTCCAGATCCCAGAACCAAGCAGCCAAGCATCCAACTCCCAACTCCCAACTCCCATCACTGCCATTGACAAGTCCAAGTTTTGGTCGCAGATAGAGAGCGAGTGAGCATATCAAGTGAACTGCCCAAAACACACAGGCACATTAAACGCACACACATAAGCTGCTACACAGGGAGAAATAAAAGATACAAAGATTGTAAAATTGCAAAAAAAATTGCAATATTTTTGAAGTAATAAAATATAGGATCCAAATAATCTTAGGTTGTGTTTGCAAATTCCTATTCAATAAAGTACTTATGCCAATTTACTAGTATTGTTTATATAGTACTTGTTTTTTCCAGTGCCACAAGTGTGAAGAATGGCGGTGGGGGACCGTAAAGCAAGTCGCATGTGTCCTCGATGTTCGTAAAGTTGATTCATTCATTGCAGAAATTTATATGGCCCCGGACACAGCACGGATTTTCAGCGGTTCAGCAGCAGGACTTTGATGCTGATGCGGATACAAATGCGAATGCGACGGCGAGTGAGGACACGAAGGCGGATGATTTGGATGCGAATGCGGATGAGGACGACGATGATATGCCGCTGACAATGGCAATGACACTGGCAGCTAATGCCGCCCGCTCGCTGAGCGACGCCGCGTGGGGCATCCTTGTTTGCCGCCGAGCCGGATGATTTATCTCGCAGCTGGCCGGAACAGAAGTGTCCTGGCTGCCTTGCGCTTGGGGCTCACTGTACGCTTCCAATTAGATGGTCATATGGCCATGGGCGACGCCTCAAAAGGGGCAGTTTACGGGGCAAAACAAAGCTCCGCCAGCAATTTAAGACGACGCTCCGTGGGAGACTCGGTCGAGAAAGTCCATCAGCTCAATTTCGAGCAATTGGTGGCGGAAATAGCATGTCGATAAATGGGCGTTGATTGTGGCAATATAGCAGATTCAAATGCGATTTTAATAGAGTTCCGAATGGGGCATTAAAGGATATAAAGTTTTATAACGAAAGTTGGGCTATAAAAGACAACTTTTGCCACTGTATCTAAAGATGCTATACTATAAACTTCACTGAATTATGCTTGATTTATTTTATTTTATTTTATTTACAAGAAAATTTCCTATTTTGGAACTTTGTTGATAACTTCAATTACTTAATTTACATCTTAATTTACATGTAGTACAGTATACACTCTACTTCTTCGTCATCGCTTTCTTTCGCTTGCGGGCAAACTTTGCAAGCTCCTCTTCAGTGGGCCGGGGTTCACTGTACTTCTGCACCCAGGCATCGGCCATTTTGAAGAATCGCACCGGATCATTCCGATACTCGCCGGCCATTTCGATGTGCCAGGCGTTCTCCGGCTGCGGATCATTGATGGTGGCCAGCAGCACCTGCAGCACCTGGTCAATCCGCGTGGTTGGGATCCAGTGCTCGATCTCCAGAATGGGCACACACACCTGACCACGCTCATTAACATTCAGGTGGTACATCCTCGTGTTGATATGGATGCGAGGCGGCTTGAATGGATAGTCCAGTGGGAAGTCGATCTCCATTTTGTAGGCTCCCTTGTCATAAGGCGGTGCCACCGGCATCAGCAGTCCGGTCCACTTGTAGATGTTGTTCGGCTCCACCAAGAGGTTGCGGAACTGCAAGTTCTGTTTATCCTCCAACATCAGGGCCAATTCGCGGTTCATCCGCTTGGGTCCGTCCATAAGAGGCTCCTCCTTTTTGGCCATGGTTGTTTTTTTTTTTTTGCTTCAAGTGTTAGCGGGTGGAAAAGCTTGCGTGTGTTCTTGTCTGCGAGTATGGAAGTTCTGGGCTGGATTTTCCTAACATTTTTGACCTGAGCTACTAGGGTGTGGAAAAGGGAAACACTACGAAAAAATTTAAGTCCTTTTAGGGCTTTTTAGTGGAGTAAGTTTCTCACGTGGATTATTTAATTACAAATTTGTGGCACCATAACACATAATTATAAAATTTTACATTAGTTTACAGAAAAGGTTTCATCTGCTACTCTCACACACAAAATCCCTCATTCATGATTTCTCTGAGTGATTCTGAATGGAAATGCTACTGAGGAGCGGAGCGAGAAGGGCGCCAGTTGAGTTCCAATGCATAGGAAAAATCCTTTCACATTGACATTAATCCCCGAAATAGCTGGCGAGAGTCCGGCTGACGTCGACAGGCTCTGACAGCAGCACATTAGGATCAGACCTGGTCGTGGAACCGGAGCAACTGGGAGATGGAGCAAAGGCTGCATGGTCGAAGCAATGGACTGGAGCCGGGAGCAGTGGCGATACAATGCCCGGCCCTCGAAATGAAAAGCCGTTTTATGTGCTTAGCCGCGTTGAAGTTGCAAAAATCGGGCTGTTTGCCCGGCCTTATACAGTACTTCCTTTTTTTACCCGTCACATTTTAAGCGCAGATTTCATAACCCCGGGCGGCGAATGAGTGGCGTGTCTGGTCGGATAGAATGATCCCGGCTGGCGGATGATGAGATTGCCATTGACGTTTTAGTTTTCAATTAGTTGGAACGAACGGAGCTGCGCTTCTCCCCGGATTTATCCATTTCCCCCGGGGGAAACACTCGTCTGTGCCACTCATAAATATGTAAAAATCAGCCAACAAACAGGACCAAAGCAAGCAAAGCAAGAATATTTACCTTTTGCCAGGCAGATAACAAAAACATAAAAATTAAATATCAAAATGTATGCGACAACGTGTAGCAGTGCGTGTGTGTAATTATTTATAAGCAGAGATGTCATCATCATGTAAATGAAACCAGAGCGCCAAAGGACGCTCCAAGGACCCCCCAAAAGGACCTCAATGGCAACGGGAATGCCAGCTAAGCATAATTATTTCATATCCCCTTCTCTCTCTACGAGTATGTGTATAAGCGACTGTAACTGCTTGCGTGTGTGTGTGACTTCAGGAGAGCGTGATTGATAGCCAGCGCTTCCTTCTTCGAGTCCTTTGCAGCATGTTAAGCTATTTCAAAGCCATAGCGAAACCATGGTTCATGCCATCAATAGCTTTGAAGTGCTGCCTCGATTGGTTGCGCACATAATTAAGATTCTTTTATTACCTGTTTAAATGCTTGGTTAAATGGTCCAGCTATTTTAGGAGTGCATATTTTCATACTTTTTCCAAGCATATACTTGGACAGATGTCCAACCATTAGGGCCAATGATATTCGGATGGGAAATCTTGCAAAATCACAGCTTCTGCTCCGCCAGATTGCCGCCTAATCAATAGTTTCCTGTAGTTTCGCTGCCTTAGTTAGCAAATCGGTGGATGCCAAATTCTGGGCCCAACATGATAGATGCCTCCTCAGCCAGAAGGCAAAAAAGGAAGTAAAATCCGGTGGCAGCCAAGGCGTCTGACAGCTCAGCGGGCGGGCCATCTCCACCCACCCATCAGTGGCGTTGTCGTCGCCATACTTTTAGCATAAACAGCCGGAAGCGGAAATGTTGATGACGCTCGGCGTTCAGCGCTAGCAGTTTGCTTCGGGTTCGGGTTCTGGATCTGGATACACTCATATATCCATCTCGCTGTGTGTCAGCCTAGCGACCCAGCCCCGAAAAACCCTACCCCATACTGACATCCACCGCATTTGTGTCATTTGTTTAGCTGTCATTGCCGGCGTATTGCCGCTGACAGCTAACCGTTGGTTTGGAGCGATGGCGCCAAAGATTCAAATGGGGGGAATGGGTGGTGCTGGGTGTCCTGGGTGGCACTTTACCGTTTCCATGAGAAATCACCCAGAAATTAGCCGTCGCCGCATTAAATCTAATCTGATCCGATTTTCTATTAGCAATTGCCTAATGCCTGCTGAGATTCTTCCCTTGCTTCTTTCACTTGTGTGCCCTCATGTGTCTTTGTTTGGGTATTTTCGGTTTTATCTCAATTTGCCTGCGGATTTGGCAGCTGTCTCGCCGTTTTCTCTCAGTGTGCCCGTGTGTTTGTTTGTGCACTTTAATCTTTTTATCGTACTTTAACACTTTGGCTTCGGTTTCACGCCTTTTGTTCTGCTCCCCTTTGGTCCTTCATTAGCCCAGGAGTAAAAAAAGGCAAGCCGGGACCAGCAACAACGCGCGAAAAATGTCGCGTGCTGATTTGTCCTTTTTTCCCCTGCCGACTTCCGGCGGCTGTCATCGACCTTTTCGGGCCCTTTTGTCAAGACCTGGGTATCGCTTACGGCCCTGGTGGGGGATAAGAGCGGGATGGCCAGAGATATAGCTAGAGATAGGGATAGCGAGCCTGATATATGGCGCGATTAACGTGAAAGGTTCCTAATTGATTTGGACTGCAGGACAACGGACGACGGACAACGGACGGGTTTATCGACAAGTGTCAGCTGCCCAATTCGCCAGTTGACATTTGGCCAAGAGCGATTGGCGCTCGTGTTGCTTAAAGCTCAAATTAATTAAGCGGGGTTTATCAAAAAGCAAATGGGTGGCAGCTCCTGATACACACTCACGACATTTTCGCTCGTGCAACAGATTATTTATGCTTTCAGTGGATGCACGACACGGTCGTCATCGTTGCCATGGTATAATATTAAATTACGCGAAGTAAATAAAAGCCAGCACTCGAACACAAGCACACAGATGCACACACATACAGGGACCTAGAGTCAACCGCACACCGAAAGCCACATGGCTCCTACATGGCATCCGGGAATCCTGAGATGCCGGCATAGGCACAGGATACGGTTTCAGGTCTGCATAAATGGCAACTGGAGGCCCTCGTTCCATAAATGAATAATATCTTTAAGTATAAAGTAAGTACTACTTTCATACTTAAGATAGTATTCTTAAAGCTTATCAATGATTTATCAAACAAATATGAATAAAAATATAAATATGTAAGTACAAAATACTTCAAATGTGTTCATTTTATCTCAATAAAGTATGTTTTATTTCAGCCTAAAACGCACATTGGAAACTGCTCTAAAAATGTATAAATCAGGCTTTAAGTTAATGATATACCCCGTTGTGAGCACTTCTGCTCGACTTGCCTGGTTTCCAGTGGGTTTTAATTTGGTGCCCGCTTTGTCATAAATAATGCAAGGCAAACGCTGCAACAGCCACCGCTTCCCTCCCCCCAATCGCCCAGCAATTCAATCCCCATCCCATTCCGGGACCCAATCCACAACCCTTTTTTCGCAGTGCCACCAATCCTGCTGCTGTTGCCATCCTTGTCGTTTGCTCGCGGGCATTACTCAATATGCAGTTAGCTGTGCTCAAACGTGCTGCAATTACGGGGCTCCAACCTGAGCCTCCCCCTCCACAACTGGCGGCCCACTGTGCCACGCCCCCTTTGGAAACGGCTTTTTGCAGTGAGCAACGTCATTTGTACTTAATGACTTTTCAACGTCGTGTGCGTGCAACGTCATTTTCTTGAGGCTTTTTTGGCTGCTGCCGCTTGGCTCGTTTGTTGTTCACTCATTTGCTTATTGCACGGAAGGGCGTAAGGGGATTCCCCATAAATAAAACACGCACGCAGCCCACGGGTCGTATACGTGATGCGTGCCAAGCACCTGTTGCAGCCGCACTTTTGCAACTCGTTTAATTACAAAACAAGTCTGCACCGAATATTTGCCCAAAAATACATTTTTGAAGCATAAGCTTTACTACTCAGACCGCTGCAAAACATCAAAGTAAATCCTAAAAGGAAAATGGGCCAAGACATCAAATAAATCGCTGCTTATGCAGTGCAGCCTGCTCATCGGGAAATGTTTAATAAAACACATCTGCCTCTTGAGTGGCAAAATTATTATATATGAGCCACGATGGGATTTTCCGGGTTCGAAAATGATTTAAAATATTTCTTTTGACAGCTCACCCAAAGTTTTGACCCACACAGCTTTAATAGAGGCGTGGGCTTGAAGGCCCATTAATAACGATACAAAAAGAACAGGGCAGGATAAAAATGAAATTCAATAAGCGTGATTTGGATAGCCAAACGAACTGAACTGAGCCAAACGGCAGAAGAACCGCATCGAATGGTGGGCAAGGAATCATCCGAGCAACTGGTCAAAGCATTCAACCAACCCTCTGTGATTTGGCGAGCGAAACTATGAGGTGGGAGGTGGGAAAAATATTTAAGGCGTTGGCCCGGGGATGCCAATAAATCAAAGGGCCCGAAAAAAGGTTGCCCCCGAACAATGCGCGGCATCTGTAGAATTCTCCCTTGGACCAAAGCACACGCACACAAACAAACACACAAACGCCCACCAAAAAGGATACCCATCAATGAGTGTTTTGTGTGTGTTGTGTGTTGTGCGTTGTTTGTTGTTCGTTATTTGTTGTCCCATAGTGTTGTTGTTAGGCACACTTTGTCGGGTGGCTGGGGTCTAACTTTTGAGCAATTAAGTTCTCAACTTCTTGAATTCATCAGGAATTCGGAACTTTAAGTCGATATATGAAGGGCTCCTTGGAAGTTCGATAAATACTCCTTTGGCTAGCAACTTGCTTGGAATTTAATCTATTGGGGAAACTAAAACAGCAGGCGTTATTTGAGTTATATTCCCATTAGTCCAGTATTTATTATAAGCATTAAAGTAGTCCACATTTTGCTTACTTTAAGAGATCTGCAGAACATAAAAATAATATCAAAATGCTTAACAATCTACAAAGCAATCAAATAGTTGCTTAAAGTGAGAGAACTCAACTTTAGCAACTTGTATTTTTCTCTAAAAACAAATAACTCCATTATTCATTTTCGGTAGCATTATGTAATATGAAGAGATTTTTGTTAGTCTGTGAAAAACATGTTCATAATTGGTTTTACACACTCTTACTTATGTTGCATTCCTCTGCCACGTGCATGGCAAAAGGAGTAAACAAAGTTTTCCACCCAGTTTAATAAAATTAATGGCCTTACTACTTTCGTCCAGAAAAGTGTCGGAATTTTGCACACCTCCACCGCTGACCGATGCAACTGGGTAGTTCGGAGCTTTGGATGTGGATCTGGCAATAGAGATGAATCCTTGCAGGACGGCCAGGTTGGTGTAAGGATCGCAGGACGAAGTCAGAGGCGCGTGCTGAGAGCACAAAGCTGCTAAGCGGCTTAAAGTTGTAGAAAGTTTTTCTAAACGCATTCGCGTCACCAAAGGCGCCGCCAAAGTTATGAGTGCCTGTGGACGGAGCTACCCAGGCACACTAAGAAAACAATAATAACCTCGCTTGCCAGCTCTGTGTTTTCAAAATAAAGTAGTTATGATGGAATAAAAGATATTTCATATAATCAAAGACTAAGGTTATCTCAAATTTCAATGGTTCTTGCATCCTTTTAAACCATAATCGGATGGAGGCAGAGAACAAATGGTACAAGAAACTGGGTCTACTTGTTTTCTGCAAGTGCAGCCGCCGAATGGCGGACAAAGGCTGCCATTGCCACGTAAGGAGTGGGTGCAGCTTATCCGGCCTCCACTGGAGGCGCCACAAAGAGTCGTAACGGGCTTCAACAAGTGCAGGGGCCCATTTCCCTTGTGCTGGAAGTATACTCGATGTCTGCGTCGCCATGGCAAATGAAGTGAAGCGCGGCAAGTAAAAGGATTAAGGACGCTTAATATCATTGATGAGGATCGCCTCGCTTCGCCACGGCCCACATCCTCGTATTGCCACCATTTTTATGCCACTCAAAGGAAGCGCTGAGCCCAGATTTGTGTTGTGTCTGTAGTTTTGGCCTGGGAACAGCTGCAGCGGTTCCATAAAAACCGAAAGGCGAACTGGGCGGAGAACCCACCCCAAGGTCAGCAGCTACCCAATTAGGAATGCAGCCGAAGCGAAGATGAATAAGAAAAAAAAAAAACAACTTCACTTTCGGCAACTTTATGCAAATAGCCCAGCAAGTTGCGATTCGTAGAATCCGGGAAACATACGGATACGGAACTGTAATGAATATTTACGAGTCCACAATTCGGCCAGTGCCAAGTGCAAAGCACGTGCGAAATCTCGTAAAATTTCCCACACACACTCCTCAAATTTACGCTCGAAATAATACGGCAAAATTTTCATTTAATTATGAACTGTTAAAGTCCTCGAAGTGCCGGGGATGGAAAAAGTCTGCCGCCAATAATGCCAAAAATGCCACCGCCCCAGTAATTAAAACCGAAAGCGAAAGGTGAGTGTGCAGTATCTGGCCAGTCGATGAACAATTGCAGCTCGGGGGTAATCAAAAATGTATCTTTCAGCTTGGGACTTACCCGAAAGCCTCCGGCAAAACGACAACAAACCGGCTGGGAAATGCGGAGAGTGCGGAGAACGGAACAATCGCTGGGGACTCGTTAGAAAGGAGCTGCAATGAAAAGTGTGGAAAAGCATTTACTTAAATTAGATTGCCGGCTTCAAGAGGAGTGCAGTGTAGGGTTGGCCACTATGGTGCTTAAGCTGGTTACTTTCAGGGGTTAATTTCCAAGGCACACAACGATTTGCGCCCTTGATCCTATGATTAAAATGTTGCAGAAGTTCTTATGAAGTCTGTTTATTATATTTCCTTGTTTAAAATCGCATATATTAATATTGAATTCTTCTATGATATTGCCAGAAATAAATAAATTAAAGATATTTACAATTTTAGAAACATTTGTTGGCCCAAAAGAATTCCTTTAAAATTGCTGTAATCATTTGTTGAGAGCAGTTTCCAAGAAAACATGTTTAAGTTTATGATTTTCCAACAAGCGCATTTGGACTTGCCCATAATTGGATAAAATAGTTGCTGCCGCGGAAAATCGTTGAATCATCATCGTCGTTTCGGCCAGCAGATGCACCAAACTGTTGGCCCACTCCAACTGGGCTTGAATGGGTGGAGTTCGTTGGAGCTTGTCTGTTGCGAGATGATTTCCCATTGCTTTAAGTTGAAATCCCCAGCAAAAGCTGCTCATATTTACAAAATGTCTAATGAAAATATTTTTCTGCTGCCCTACGCCATCCAAGTAAGCTTGTTTGAAAGGACTGTGCAAAAAAAAATCAAATTAGTTGCATGAATGGTGTGCTGGACGGATTAAGGGGGCGTGGCACTAGCAGCAGGAGCAGCAGGAGCTGCAGGTCCTGCAGGCCCCGAGTCCATGTGGATATATACGGACTTTTGTGATTCATGTTTGTGTGCTAATTGCCACAGCATGGGGTTGGGCAAAGTCGAGAGCTTATCAGAAATTCTTATCGCATTACTTACTTATGCCGTTTACTTGGCTATTTGTCATAATTATCCAGCAACTAGGAAGATTCATTTGCCAAATGTTCTCCGTATATATCTATATATCTCCCTTCTAGCCTCCACTGGGAGCATTGAAAATTGATGTCCTTCAGTATGCATCAGGTTCCCTTTAGGACCAACCCAGCCCCAGCCACCCAACCAGTCACATGTGCGCTCCATCTCGAATCTCAACTTTTAACTCCGTCGCAAGCTTTTGAATGCTGCATGAGCCGAACAAAAAATCAGATAGCGCATTTAAAATGGGGAAAATCAGGAGGGTTAGGGATCCCGAGGAGCACAAAGCGCACGGCTGAGTAGATGAGCATAGAGAAACAACAAGATACTAAAGACGGGTGCAGCAGCAGGAAAAACAGACCAGAGGGCGACACACACACACAAGACTGGAGAAAAGGAAAATAAAAATCAAAAGAAAATTGCAGGCAGCGAAAAAAATCAGGTTTTTCCGAGGGTGGGAGCCGCCGAGTTCGGGGAAAAACCATATCAAGTAACTGAGCCGCGCCAAGCGGCTGCATAGTGAAAATGCAACTGTGCGGAAAACTGTGCGAACATTTTCATTTTCAATGCAGCTCTTGGCACACAAAACACACAGCTAGACAACATTAACAGTAGTAGTAGTAACAACAACTAGCAAATAGACAACTTTAAGTACACGCATGGATACATACTCTCGGAAAAACTCGGCAAAGAAATCGCAGAAAATCGCTTAGAACGCAGGGCCCGAAAAAAAAAATGTTAGCAATAGCAGCCAAATACGAGAAGGAAATACACAAAAGCATATGGCCATGTGGGTAGGAAAAGGGGGACGGAAACGGGGCACTGGGCCACGGAAAATGGGGGTCAGGGGGCGGTGTCGCCTCTGACTTTTCTTTCAATTTGCAACATTTTCTGTGGCACGTTCCAAAAATAACTTCCGCCAGCCTCGTCGTCGCTGCAACCTGCAACCTGATTTGGTTCCGCCTTCGCCAAATTGCAGGAAACATTTATATTTAAAGTCTGCGCCCGATTCGAGTTCCTATTCCCCAAAAGGAGTGGTTTTGGATCGGCTAATGGCATCCACTAACCGCAAATGTGCCACAACACAGGGAAAAATATCTAAAACGTCGTGGAACTTCTATTTTTATGGAGTTTTAATCCTTGTTAAGAATCGGCTTGCAATTTCAGATCAATATATTTTACATAATGTTAAATTTATGGATAATTTTTTTTTGTCTGTTATGTTGATACATTTTCTCCAAAAAAGTAGCAAAGTGTTTGCTTTTTTTCCTGTGCAGTCAGCCTAAATCATATCTCGGCGGACCCGGAATCTGATTTGTTGTATCTATTTGTTTATAATTTACGAAAAATGCAATTAGTGGGCTGTCGAAAACAGGCAACATTTGAAGCCTGACTGAAGGGAGCCCGTGTTTCAATTTCCCCCCCTGTTCCATAAACTTACGGGACCACATTAATAAAATAAACTTTCTTCGACTGGGCTGCCAATCAGTTGTTTTCGAAAGCCCACAATGAAGCCCATATAAAACTTGTGAAACAATGGCCGGTGAAAGCGGTACAGTGAAGCCAGCGCAAAATCAACTCTTTCTGCTGGGTGGTATACAATGACAGAGCTTAGCTACCAAGTGCCATTTATATCTACCCATAAGCACACTTTGCAAACGGTTTTTCAACCACTGTACTTGGTAGGGGGCCATTAGCAAACTTTTCCGAAAAAAATGAGTTAGCAGAGGGCTGTGAAGTTTTGGCGAGGGGATCCTGAAAGTCTGCTTCTATGTTAAATGAATTGTTGTCTTAACTACGAGAGAAGACCCCCTTCGCAGACCATCCGACAGGTGGAGAGGTCTGTGTCTATGAAAATTGCGGGCGCGGTGCAGCATCCCAAAAAAGTTTCACGAAATTCAGTTAAAAATCGAAATAAAAAACTAAAAAAAAAAATTGTGGATTTACTAAGGAGTGAGATAAAAAATTAGGGACATTTTTAAGCTGACAGCACAATGCTCTTTTATAAATGGTTACAGATATAATTAAGAATATTTTAGAAAGTTGAAATAATCTTAATCCATTATTAAAGTTATTATTAAATAATTAACATTTTTTTTATTTCATTTCTGGCAGTCAAGCTCCAGTAATAAGCTAAAGTTTTATGATCGCCATTAAAATAAATAGCATCCGAGTGACTTTTTGGGAAATTTGAAGTCGGAATAGTGTCATTCAACACCTGCAGATTTTACCTCTCAACTTCCTTCCTTGCAAACTCCGTCACATAATTACAGTGCCCCGCCGAGAAGAGTATGAAAAGTTTAAATAACTTTGGCAACTAAATTTAAGTTGCGATGTCGGTGGGCGGCTGGTAAATGGGGGTGTGGCATACTGCGAGGGTCGTGACAAAGTTGGGAGCAGATAAAAACTGCAGCAGACGCAAAACTAATTTGCGTGGTTATGTAAATTAGAGTCGGAGAGAGTTGCTGCGATAAACTTGTCGAGGGCGAGGAGCTAACCTAACAACAGCAGGAGTAGTCTGAAAAAATCGCAGCACAAATGCGTAAACAAGGTGGGGATAATGTGGGCGATGCTCCAGATGCAGATGCAGATGCAGCTCAAACTAAACTAAAGCCCAAACTCACCTTGAAGTTCAGTATAGTCCGAACTCTCGGCAGAAGTTCAAACACAGCTGAGGCGGCCTCGTTTACCGACTTGTGGGCGTGGCAGTGCTCTCAAGACCCTCTCCATATATCCTGGCAGCTATATACGAATATAGTATGGAGTACACCTGGATGTGGGCTTTGCAGCCGTAATCCCGTAACCACAAACAGATAACAGAATCGTTGGGAGAGGAGACAAAGGCGCCGCTCGCCTCAAACAACTAAATAATGTGCAGCAAGTTTAGTGCTTAGCACACAAGGGCACTGGAAAAAATAATTAGTTTCTCTTCTCTATTAGCAGACTATGCAAATCTAAGTCTAAATTAAAGGAAATGCATTAAATCTTGACAAATTACTATACCTTTTACTATATCTTTAACTTCTTGAATTATTCTGCAGTTTTTTGCCTTTTCTAATGGTTGCTTAAAGCTAATAAATTACAAATTTGGCTCTCTGCGCTTGAGATAATTTTTCGTCGAGCAGTTGGCAAAGCTTAGGCATAATTTGGGTCTCAAACTGGCTGGGTGAGGAGTGCAAACGCATCCGGCAGATACATCGTCGGTTGTCTTGGAAACCGCAGGGGGTGTATTCAGTAGTACCAGAGCTGCAGAGTAGTGGATACCGCTCTCCAAAGTCATATTAATAATTTTGTTGGGACTTGAACTACATGCATTGCCGACAGTCGGCTCACCAACTCCGCCCACTGCACTTTTGGCATTCCATGGACCACAAGAACTTGCAGGATGCAGCTGGTGAATCGGGATGGGAGCTGTTACCATGGCCATTAAAGCTTAGTTACACTTATTTCCCCAATCAGGCCAGGTTTTGTTTACATTTCCCATGCAAACCTGAAAAAGACGACAGCAAAATGCACACGCTTCAAAAATCGAAATGTTTTGCACCTGTTGTCGTGACTTGATTCTATTCGAATTGCACTGGCCTGGCGAATTGTTGAAGTTCTGCTGGCCAATGTGTAAATGTTTGGCCTGAGATAGTTCTCTCAGAAAATTCCCATGTGGCCGGGCCACAAAGACTAATAATTCAGTAGATTTTCATGGGAAAATATCTGCAGTCTAAGGGATCATTTTCCTCGGGCTGCCACATCAATATTGACTGCGTTTCGCCCACACAATATTGTGGGATTCCCTATTCTGTGGGCACTAATTAGTCGCCTCCGGTTCCGTCTCATCCTTAACATAGATGACATGTGATATTTTTAGCGGCGGCTTGTTTACAGGGTTGCAGCCGTTGAACCCCGACCCTCATCTATTTTTAGCCGCCTGCAGTACACCATTCGATTTGTGTTAATGACATGCAAATCAACTTTGGTGGTCCTGCGACAAATACCCGCTCCAATAACGCCGGAAAATTTCCTCTTTGTTGATGTTTTTTGTGACAGTTGATTGTTTTATTGAAAAGTGGCACGGGGCAGAGGGGATTTTCACTTTTGTACCTTTCTGTTTTTTTTGTTTCTGGGAGGGGTGCCAATAGCAAATAAGTAAATATTTACTATTTACTCTAGCAGGGCTGTGAGAAAATCATTAAATCAGAGCCGAACCGACTGGGACACCACTCTTCTATACCCAAATGCAAACACAAACACAAATAGCGAAATCAATATAGCGTGCGATCGGGCGGAAAAACTAACTCAAAGGGTAAATAATAAAAAATTTAATTAGAATTTCTGTTATTAAATAAAATGCCACCAAAGAGCGAAATGCCACCAAATTGAAAAATTTGAAATCGAGCCGAAACAGAAACAGAGACTCTGTGAAATTGGAAACGAAATGAAATAAAGCTCTGCTAAGTTAGACCCGCACAAAAATCACGCAAACATTTCCGCTGCCAGAAATGGAAAATGTGAATGGAAAATGGAAAATGCGAAATGGCCAAATAAAAACAAATGGTAAAAATGTAAAAGGTATTTAAAATGTTTTTCAAATGCGGTTGCAGTGGTTTCAATGTGTGGCCGCCAAAGTAAATGAAAATATTTCACTGAAATGAAAAATGTTTGTGTGCGACTTCCAGAGGAGATTAAAAAACGAAATATAAGTGCCCGATGTTCTGCATTATTCATTAAATATGCTAAATAGCACAAGTCAGTGACGGAAATCCCCTTCAAGTGCCGCTGCACTCGAACGACAAATTTATGGTGCGTTATTCGTCTGACCAAACGAGATAATGAGAAAAAATAAATGCCAGACCATAAAACGTCTAGTTCCGCACATAAACCTGTCCCTCTATGGCACAGATTTTACGACATCTCCGGAGTCTGCCGTCAGGTGGGGCATAAACCAGCAAGATCACCGCCCACGCAATAAAAAACATAAAAAACCGACAGCAGTGGAGTTGGAAACTGTACACAAATTACCAATTTTTAATTTGAAAATGCGGCGCAAACTTTAATTAGCCATTCCCCTTGTCCAGCGCCAACTTTATGGCACTTGGCGCCGCTGCATATCAAGACTTCAGCATTTTAGTATTTATTGGCCAGCAAGGCGTCGCTGCAATTTATGGGCCAGAGTGTGAACGTGTGTCCACCGGCTGCACCGCACCACTGCACCACCATACAGACTCACCACCACCCACACCCCACCGCCCATCGACACTGTCCCACCGCCGAGGCCGCAAAATCCACAGAATAATTTCGGTTGCTGGCTGTGATTTGGCTTTGGATTTGGCATGGCCACATATAGCCTGCTCTAATTTTTCACGATTATTTTTTTCGCTTTTTTTTTTTTTTTTGGGTGGCAAAGGATCCTATAGGATGCTATAGCATGTGTGTGCAGTGCGTGTGGAGCTTGTGGCTTTCGCCACGCGCTAGAAATAAATTTTGCCGGCACCCAAACGATTTAATTTGCGGTTTCTGTCACAGACGACGCACACTCGATTTTCCATTGAAAATTGATAAAACTTATTTGCGGACGGGCTGCCAGTTTAAAAAATAGGCAGGACAGCAAACAAACGATTAAGCAAGCACTCCCAGATAAGTGCTGTCAAAACTTGATCTACAGGATTTGCTTAATATTTCACTAATAAATAATAATTTACAGCACTTTATTTAAAAGTAAAAATTTATGAAAAATACAAGTTAGTTTTTATTCAATAAAAACAACTGGACAAACTTGCAGTGAACGATAAATATTAAATATGACCGAGCAAACAGCCAATCGCCTTGCATTTCTTCACTGTTTCCAGCAGGTAGTTCAAACGCAACAATTTGTACTTTTGCTCAAATGTGCTAGTGGCCTTCTGGTTGCAATATTCGTCTATAAGAGCTCTGGATGTTTCCCATCGAAGGCAAAACACTTTGCTCAGTGTAAGGATCTCGGGCAGGCTGCAAGCGAACTGCTCCTCCAGCAAATACTTTTGAATGTGCAACCCAAATAATTCCTGATTCCGTCTAAGTTGAGTCAACGAAGTGAATTCATCCAATTCAGAGTTATATGAATCAAGTTCCTGCACTTTCCGAAAGAGTTTACACGGATGCGATAGCTGCTCCTCGAGCGCGGAGATGAGGGAAATCTGGATGGATCTCAGGGCTTTGAGCAATCGCTCATACTTGCAGTAATGGAAGGGCGGCAAATGAGTTATCCGATAGTGCCAGAAGTTTAGATTTAAAAGAAGACGGAAGCAGGAATTCATCATCTCTATTTGCTTCTGGCTGATAATACAGTTCAATAGGGAATCATTCCTGACCCTGAGGAAGATAAATTCAGGATGAGCTTCCGTCAAGCGAACCTGAAACATATGACCCAGGGTGTAATCTTGGAATACCACGATGTGCTTCAATTTGTCAGTGGCCTCTACCAGTTGATTCCTTCTGAGAAACTCAAAGAACAACTCAAACTCACTTTGAAAGTGGTCATAGCTCCAGAGTAGAAACACTGATCTTAAGTGTCTTACTACTTTGTATCCTTGAAACTCCTGCAACAGGCCAGAGATATAGGAGTTAACCAATCTAGTCCTTCGATTCAGTAACCTTTGAAGCTCCTGGCTAAGGATTTCAGTAATGGGAGTGTAGTCAGCACAGGTGAGGAAGTTCCTCAGCAACTCGTTGATCGAATGACCCGCTGGCTTTCGCGGATCTGGTCGAGTTTCCATGTGAAAGGAGTAAAACAACCGACGTATTGCATCGTGATCAGAAGATTGCAGCTGCTGCAGGATGTCTGGAACATAGTGACTGGCCTCTATTGAGTGAATCTGATAAGGAGCTAGTTCCCTTATGACCGCGTCTATTAATGAATTGTGTAGAGGTATCCCTGGCTCTATGCCATGCAGAGTGTTAAAGTCACTTATTGTTCGGGAATCGCAGAGAATGGCAACTGCGTCACTGGATTCAAGGACATGCCGCTGAATAATACGAAACAATTCACAGTTTTCAAGTTCCGTTTGTATCAATAATTTTCTTAAGACGTACTCTGTTTGTTCATCGTTCACAATCTTTTCGAAAGGAAACTCTTTGTGGCAGTCTGCAAAGTCTCCCGTAGACCACCAGCTATCCAGAAACTTACAATAGGCCCGCACGGTGTGCAGAAGTACGGATGCGCTCAAGGATCGCAGCAATTTGGGTTCAGTTTTCTGGGAACTCGTGGTAAAAAGGGTATCCAAAGTTCTAAGGCTTTTCATAGAATGTAGTACTTGATTTTTATTCTGGGAAAGCTCATACAGCAACTTGATCTTTTCTAAATGACCTCTTGATGTCTCTATAAAGTGCTGCAGGGTGGCAGTTTCAAGACCCCTTGTTAAACGCCTCTCGAAATGAACCAGGAACTCGATTACAGGTCGAAGAAGTTGTCGCAGTGCTACACTGAAACAAGTAAGGGTCTTCATGCGATCGCACCTTATTCCCTTCACCGCATACGTTTCAATCAATTCCCTTAGATGGCGCATTTGTTTCAGAGAGCTTATAATCTCGCCCAGGTGAGGACTTTCTTTTAATTGTTTAAGCGCACAGGTGAGAGGCGCATCAGCCCTAAATTTCCAATTGTCATTCAATATTTTGAAGCTTCTACAATTTACGGATGCAAAGAAAAGTACAATTAGTTCGCTTAAAAGCTGGTGCTCCTCACTTATCTTTCGTATCGAGGCTTGGCTTTCCCGAAGTTGAAAAATCAAAATGTCTGCATATCCTTGGCTGAAATTGCTGGCTAAAATTTGGGGCTGATTGTACACACTGATATCCACCTGCCACCAGTTCGTCTGAATCCGGTATAGCATGTCATTTCCGTTTTTAAAAAAGTCTACTAATGCGGGTTTCTTTGCGGAGGGCTTGTTCTGAATAACATTCAGTTCCAGCTCCATCTTGGCCCCTTTAATGTTAAAATTTTCTTTTACTGCCACTTTGCCTAGTTCCATAGAGTAGTTGTAGTCCGAGGTGTCCAGTGGCTTAGATGGTACCATTGGTATCTGTGGCTTAGATGGTTCCATTGGTATCTGTGGCTTAGATGGTTCCATTCGTATCTGTGGCTTAGATGGTTCCATTGGTATCTGTGGCTTAGATGGTTCCATTGGTATCTGTGGCTTAGATGGTTCCATTCGTATCTGTGGCTTAGATGGTTCCATTGGTATCTGTGGCTTAGATGGTTCCATTGGTATCTGTGGCTTAGATGGTTCCATTGGTATCTCTGGTCGTAAAGTTTTCGAGGAACTATGTTTCAAGGAAGTTAGATCTCTTATTTCATCACAGAGGCGCTGGATCTGTTCTGGAGTAAGTTTTTTTCTGGGACTCTGTGGCTTTTGCATTTTCTTGTGGGTAACCCGAACTGATTCAGAATTAGATATAGATTTAGTATTATTTGTAACTTTGGGATCGACCTGCGAACTTTCGGTGGTCATTTTTAGAGCCTCCAGGATGTTCCTTCGCTTCTGCTCCATCTCCGGTAAGTTGCGACGGATTGAAACAAAGGCCTTGTAGTTCACAGAGAGCACGAAGTCTAGAAGTCGCCAGTGGATGTTCCGCTCCTTGTGGTTCATACAGATTGGATGATTCAGTACCACATTGGCCAGCTGATTAAATGTATCCCCGAACTCAGATAGATTTTCGATGCAAAAGCGCAGCAGAAAGTGGTTCAAAGTATCCCACACCTCATCCGGATCGCAGTCCACAACATTAGGATCCGCTATGTGGCACCTGGCATAAGCTAGGCATTTATGGAAGATGGCTGGGTCCACCAAAACTTGGTCATTGCCATTTTTTTTGTCATCGATGGGAGTCCCTAGCAGCACACATACCAAATGCGGCAAATTGCGGTCTATGACTTGTTGTCTCTCGTCCTCTTGCATTATTATTGAAAACAATTTTGTGAAAAAATATATTTTTGTTTTATGTACAAGCGACAGCTGAGAAATGTCAGTGACACAGAAAAAAAAATAATTGCATACACAGCTAAGTGTAAAAAGGCACAATATTGGAGTTGTAGTCTTAAGAACACCTTAAACTATATAATATTTTCTTGCCTTATTAAAATCCTTTGGATTGCTGTTTTCTGCACTGCTTCGGTATTGATTTCCACATAACGATATTACAAATTTGCAATGGATTTATTTGAGTGCAATAGTGTCCTGCTTCAAAGGAGTTAGGAAAAATAGGTTTGCAAGCGGCTTACGTTGTTTTCCAATGGCCAAGAGCAGACCGGCTTACAAAATGCTTAAAGAGAATTCGAACATGTAAATTCCCGTGGCATTCACCAAGGAACTAGAACAGCAACTGGAGGACCTTAGTGACCCAGTTGTACTACGACTTTGCATCCCAACTCCCCACACACTACATGCGAATTTTGCTTTATTCTATTGTCCGACAAGATAAATACCAAAATATTGAATATTTACCAATGGGATGTGAAGAAATGCACAAGGACATGGAGCAGCTATTCGGAAAGTGTTTGGAAAGGAGGGAGGGCAGATTCTGTCATACGATTCCGAGCAATAACTCAAGTGCAATGAAGCATTCCTGCCGCATCGGAAAAATAAACCCCATGAGTTTAATACTTGTTTTTAAATTCTCATAAATTGGTATATTTTTAGGCTTACTCAAATGAACACAGCTCACTTATTTGTCACTGACCTCAACCATTTAGCATAAACTTTAATTCACTGTCAATAAAAAGTTTTTTCAATTTCCAATTTCCTTGGCCAAAAACATAGCAAGAGGAATAACCCGAGATCAATGAAATCCGCAAATAATTTTTTTACTTAGCATTTTGAAAGGGGAAAAAGTTTGTCAAATATTTGGAAAATATTAATTTGCTGCCAATGCAAACTTTTGGCGAATTATTTTTTTTCTTCGGCAAGGCGATAGACAACAAATTTGCAGAGAACACTTCGCAGAAGGAAAGTTTTCGCCTAAGGATGGCTAGATGAAATCTGCACCAGAAAACAAAAGCCGAAATCTAGAAAAACATTGGAAACGCTGCTTTGAAGGCAAACTTGCCGGTCCAGAAAACTTTCCATCGCACTTGGCGAGAAGTAAGCGAAAAACTTAATAAAGATCCTCGTCCTGCAGGAGGACTCTCAAGCGGCAGGACGATGGTGACAGCTTTTGGTCAATGGAGAATGGAAAACGGGAATGCACCACGACCGCAGCCTGTCGAAATTAAACCAAACTGAATTTGCACTTACACTTTGGTCAGACGCCTCGCCAAGGACTCCTGTCCCGCAGGACTCGCTCCATCCGGCTCCTGTCGAAATTGTCACTTTCGCAATTCCCCCAATAGCTGACTGGAGCAGAGCACAATGGTGTTAGTGGGTGGCCTGGTTCGTTGGTGGCGTCAAGAAGCGCGTAAGTGACATTTATGCGCCTGCCAACTTGCATCCTGGAAACTCCCCAGCTGCGAGGCTGCGCTAAACTTTCGCCCAAGGCCAAACGAGGATGCCATTGCCGCAGCCTCTGCATTCGACCCAAGTTTGTTTTAATAAATACCTCCATTCACCATTGTCTCCGCCACCTGCTAGTTGCTTCGTTGGTTGGTTGGTTGGATGGTTG
The DNA here is from genome assembly GCF_016746395.2 of Drosophila simulans. Taxonomy (NCBI): domain Eukaryota; kingdom Metazoa; phylum Arthropoda; class Insecta; order Diptera; family Drosophilidae; genus Drosophila; species Drosophila simulans. The sequence goes on from NC_052522.2 coordinate 4,937,467, forward strand.
GATGGGGTTTTCCGGGGCATCTGAAGTTCTCAACAATTTACCCGCTCATCGACAGTTGCCCAGAAGTTGGCGCACAATGGAGCCAGTCGCCAGGAAACAATCAGCTCTGCCAGAAGCCTCAATCACAGACGCGGAATGCAAACGAGAGCTGCTCAAAATTACTCATTTTTATGAACTTTTTCTCAGCCAGCCCGGCCACGATTGTTGCAATTAACGAAAGTTTGCTTCTCGAAATAAGCCGAGAAAATGGAATGATGCTGCAAGGAGATACCAAACTGGGAATTGTGCAGATTGAAAAAGGATATAAAGAGAAAACGACTGCAGTTTGCGACGACTGCAACTCACAGATGAATTGCAGCCATTTTCATTGACTCTTCTACCTGGAAAGTTCATTAAATTTGTGGTGGAAAAATGCCTTTTACAATGGTGTTCTGCACCCAGAACGTATTAGAGATATATGGGAATATAATAAGAACTACAAGGGCTGAGATATTCTCCCTTCGAAATTACATTTTACAGCCCGATGAACTTCAAGATAAAGTTCAACATTTTATGGGAGCCACATCGCTCCCCCAAATCCGTAAATCTCGGTGCAACTCACCTCTGTCGCTGATGGGCCTCATTTAGCGGAGATTTCTTATCAAGCCACCGGATGTGGAGTGAACTACCTCAGCCCGAACACGTTTTCTATTTATAAACTGTTTTTGGGAGCCAGCTCACTACAGCTACAGATCATCGCAATCGACATCTGGCCGCCAGGAGCAGGCCACACACACAAAAAACGACTCCCGATGCCAAAGGGCAGAAGCACCTCCCTGAAAAAAAACCCCACTCCCACGTAATTTGGAGCTGTGGGCTAAGTTAATTAGTTGTGATTTTTCAAAGAACATTCAAAATCGAAACGGGCAGCCGAGAACACAAACAATATTGTCAGCCTGCGGCGAAATTTGGAATGGGGAGGGGGAACTGCAGTCAGACGTGGCACATGTTGAGTGTATAAAATTTTGATGAATGTTTTGTTTACAGGGGCAGCACACCATGCAGCTCACACAATATCTCCCCCGCGCACAAGGGGTTGATTACTACATGTGGCAGAAGAAGGGAGTGGAGGAGGAGCAACTGCATCTGACGGCATCTGGGATGCGACACACACACATGTGCCTCGGGGGCCGCGGTTGCAGATTGGAAATGGAAATTGAATGTGAATTATATTGAATTTCCAGACACAAGACAGTCAGAGCCAGGCGATGACCTCACGCCTCTCTGAACTTTACACACAAGGAAATTCGTGGATAATTAACTACACTTGAAGAAACATTAACTATGTCTATCATTGAGATGTCTTCTGCTAAAAGATGAATATTGAAATTAATGATGCAAAAATAGTATTGTATTTATCAAGGAATCAAAGAAGTACAAGTAATTTAAGCGTGAATTATTCCCTTCAGAGATTAACTCAGTCATAATACGCTGCGTGTATAAAATGAATATGCCTACATGACATGCATTTTTTTTCAGTGCTGCCTGTGGAACCCAGAACAGATGCCATAAATTACGCACCATAAACAGACTGCAACTAATTAACAAGAAAATGCATCATCTGCAGCTCAACATGCCCCAAAATCGTTTCTTATTCCAATTTTCTTGTAGCCCTAACGATTTCCGATTTTCACACAGCCCAGGTGAAAGTGTATCTGTCGAGGACAAGTTCGGGTAAATTGGCTCAAATTGGAATGGCATGTTAAGTCCCCCGGGTAGCATTTATTTTCCTAATCAAATTTGCCTTTCTTCGGCAGAGCCGAAAATAATAATTTAAATATTTTTGCCTCCGGACAGGGGCGGCGGCGTTAGGAAATGGCATTTGGGCAACTGGCTGGCTAACAAGCTAGCCAACAGCGATGGCAAACAAGGAAAAACTGGAGTAAAACCCCCACAACAATGGCAAAAACTTAACTCTGCCGCGAGCCACGCACACAAACACAACGCACACACACACACACACACACACACACCGGAACAACGAAGCGATACAAAAGAAGCCGAAATCCCGGGAAGAAATTAGTTTCTCCTCGTCCTGCCCTCTAGCCACAGGGTCCTTGCAGTTCTGTTGCTCCTGTTTGTTTCCCTAGCTGCTGTCGCTACTGCTGTTGATGTCCTTGTTGTGGGCAGCACACAAAATTGGCAAATACAAGCGGACTTAGGCCACAGAAGCTTTTTCTGGCGAAAACAAAATGCGGAAAATTTCTCAACAGCCGAGGGGCGAAAAGGGAAAAGCGGCGACGAACACACAAAAAAATGTTGGCAATGCAAAAACTTGTATCGTCGCAAAGGGCGAAAAATGCAGGCCGCAGACAAACGCAAAGAAAAGCCCACAAAGTGGGTGCCAACAGGATCGGGATATGCAACACAGATAATTTGGATTTTTGTGGCCCGACAGCCATTTAATCGGGTCGGAGGACACTTGCTTACTTTAAGGATATACTTATATAAAATATAATTATTTATATATAATTTAAACATATTTTAAGAAGTTTTAAGTAAGTATTCATCTTTTGGTTAACTCTTTACTATGAAAACGTCGAAGATGCTTGTTATTCCTCAGTCTAGCCACTGTTATCATAGCTTTTGCTTACACCAATATGAATACCAGCGAAAACGAACTAAAACCTGAAAAAACAACCGCAACAAAAGCACACGTGGAGCCATCGAAGAGGCAACAAAAAAAATACTAGGTTCAACAAGATGATGATGATGTTGTAGGGACATCGAGGGTGTCCTGCCCGTTTCCGCTGCTGAAGTCGTTAGCCAGCGCTCAAGTTTTCGGAGGAGAGCTCCAGGACACCAAAAGCAGGTGTCGTTATGGGCGCACACGCCAAAAATTTCAATAGCGCAGCGAAAGTTTCATTGACTTGACAGGTGGGTATTTGCCCCATCTACCTGGAAGAAGCTGTAATTGTTACCGTTTAAATTCCCATTAAACGCGGCTAGGCCTAGCCAAATGGCTCTCTTAGTTGGCCGGCGGCGGGGGAAACTGGCCAGGATGCGAGGCAAAATATGTCACAGCGTTTAAGCCAAGAGACAGACAACAACGGACAACAAGCAACGCACAAAGCACAAGGATCGCTGCTGCTTTTTGAAGAGGCCGCCCGCTATTAACAAACCGTAAAGTAATTTCTTGCTTTCCTGCACGGAAATTAGACATTTTGTCAAGGGAACACTCACTCCCAGGCAAAGAAGGCGAAGCCACTGTCAATGTTTCGCCTTCGGGCCAAAAAGCAGGGACAACAATACCAAGAACAATAACCCAACAGTGTCGGCATAAATCGGCACTCTGAGAAAAGTGGCTTAGGAATGAAATTATGCTTATTTCGGAAAAGTTTCGCTTACATTTTCCAAGAACAAGTCAATGTAAAATATGTAGATAGCATTTCTCAGGGGAGCCTCTGATGACAATTGTAGTCATGTTTAAAGATTATGAATGTATTAATAATATTAAATAATAATAATCCATATAAAGTTGAACCTTTTTCTCGGTGTAAGAAAGTCTTATCGGAGCTTCGCACGGACACTGCCTGGAAAGTTGAAAGTGAAAATATTATAATGAAGTATGTTGTTAGCTGTTTCGAGATTTTCAAATGTATCCATCAGATACAGGGCCCGCTCATCGTGGAAGCGGGGAAGGCGCAACGAACATTTTGTAAGTAAACAAGCAGCGGCGGCAACAAAAGTTTGTCTATTTAAAAAGTTTCGAGCTGCACAAAAGTTATAAAACATGAAAATATTTCTTAATTATTTTTATAAACAAGCAGCCAGCGTCCCAGGCTCACTGCTCCCCGGGGGCGTGGCACAGACTTATCCTTGCCCTTGCCCTCGAAAATTTAAAGCAACCCGAAAACTCTGCGGTGGTCGAAGTTCTGAGCTGCGTTCCGAATTTGTTTGTCTTGCTGATTTCTGCCCGAGGTCAGGATTGTGTTTGATTAGCATAAATATGAGTGGAATCTGGAAAAAAGGGAGCACTTCGTCCCTTTAAATGTTGGCAAAATTAATTACGTGGGCGAAGAACATGGCAAAGGATATGAAAAACGTTAACAGATGAAGCAGCAGGAAATTCCATCAAACAAATCGAAATAGTAGCGTGGGTATTGCGAGAGAAATATGAGATGTTAGAGAGATATAAATACTTGGTTAATTAATTGCCTCGCTGTTTGTCTGGGAATTATTGAAATATTTTTATTCGATATTTTTCTTCCATCCGAGCTCCATTCCTATCTGTTACCCCTTGTCCAAATCCCCCGTCCGCCGAGCCCAGTAAATTTGATTGCCGTTATCTGCATTTTATTATGCTTGTGCCACCGCAAAAGCGACGCACAGCCATTTTGAAATGGTTTTTGATATACGAGCATGAATATGAAAATGGTTGCCATAAAATCATCCCAAATGGATGAGTGTGGCGGCTGAATATCTGAATATGGTGCGAGCATTTTTCGGTGGGTCGCTGTTGCAAAAACTTAAAATAAACTAAGCCAATGATTTATAGTTTGATGCCAGGGAGCAAACAAATGTTCTATGCCAAAATGAAATTGTCAATACTTTTTAAGATGGTAAAGCAGCGCAAATATTTGCCTCAAATTTGATTACTCAATTAGTAGCAACATTAAATAGAGTGTGGTTTAAAATGGCTTAAATAAGTGTGCCCTGCTAAGTTAGGATGAATATTATTTTAAATTCGGTTATTTTGATTGCGTTCAACTATACTAATTTTTAGGCCAAAACAAAGCAGCGACTGCCTCGACTATTGGGTACCCTTTAGTGCAATGGAAATGAACATATGCAACTGTTTTCCAGCTTGCGTTTTTTTAAATATTAAATATTTTTTATGCTTACAATATATTTTAACTTTTTACTTTAATTATCACTCCTTTGTTTCTGTTCATACAAAATGCTCCATTTAACCGATTTCTAAATTATTTTATACTCGCAGCAATTAAACCTAGTCGCTGGCAATACGAAACGCGGTTGTTTTCAAATATTTATTTGTTGACCAAATTGAATGTGACGCATTTTAAAGTGCTTCATTTGCTGCTATCCATCGCACGAAGGTTTTCCACACGCTGCAAGCGTAACGTTTCAATTTGCTGCAACAAACGCTCATAATTTATAAATTTAAAATCTATTTTTGCCACCCAGCAGCGCAGAGAAAAGCGACCTGAATGGCGATGGAGCTTAGAGTTTGGGATTGTATTGTTGCTGATTTATCGCGAACCGCAGTCAACGTTGCCATTGTCTGCGTTTTTGGCACTGTTAACCCGATTTTCCACTTTTCATGCGACAACGATGTATGCGAGCGGGTGGTTTCTGGTTGGGTGGGCTATAGATGGTTGGCGCTTGGTGGGGATGATTATGTTTACGTTGCGGCAACGCTAATGTGAAGCACGTCCCGGCCAAGTCACGTCACCTAGCCAACTCCGCGGTGCGCTTCGGTTCGGGCCAAGACAATGACAGCGGAATGGAACGCATCGGGAAACGAGATCACGTCTGGGTACCGTGCGAGATTTCTTGCAATTTCATATGGCTTGCTTTCGAGGAACTATCTTTCAATTAAATTCCAATGCGCCAAGAGGATTCCTTTGGCTCCACTTCTCGGCTTCGCCACATGTGCGCTTCGATTTCGATCGCGGATTCCGGCACGTTGGCCCCAAAAACTAATTTCCCGCCCCTTGAACTTTCCCAATAATAACTGAACTGCTGAAATAAACTGCAGACCGAGAGTTTACACCTTAATTTGATTACAAAATTGGCGAGCTCGCCGCCACACGATGAGCAGGAAAATATTTTCATTGCATTTTTGCGCTTGTCGCGTATCATTTTAAGCTCTTTTACATAAATTTTCCCCCGCCCTCCATAAACAAATATTTTTCGGTCACGGGCGATACATTTTCCGAAAAGGGACCAACGCAACGCTTTGTCGCAGTTTTCAACTTCATTTAATTTAATTTATATTTCAGCAGTTGGGTAATTTATGTAACAACTTTTTGGCTGCCGCCGCTGCTGGTGTCCTTGTTATTTGAAACTAATTTGCATAAAGCGAACGTCAAGTGTTTTGGCATCCGCCTTCTACCTGACACATCCATATGTGCCTCATTGAGAGATGAGCCTGCTTATAAAGCAACAGGATCTGAATCGGAATCTGAATCCGAATGCGAATCCGAGTCGCCGTAAATTGCGCCTTGATGACTCTTTTGAAAAGGGCCCTAGACTCGCAATTCGATTTCACTTTTATGGCGCATAAATTATTCAGAGTTTGTCTATAGTCTATAAAATGTTGAGCTTCGTTGAGCCAGCACTAAACAGGACATCATTCCGTTGACCCCCTAGCAACGATAACAAGGATCCACGGAGCAATGGCTGACCTTGTATCCCTTTTTTTTCTAAATAGACAATTTGCCCATCTTTACGCACTATTGTTTTGTATTCTCCGGGCGATGTCTTGTTTCGTCCTGTCGCTCCCTTCGCTTCGCTGGCATAGAAATCAGTTTAGTCCTGCGACATCGCCTCGATTTATGCCAGAATCCTTTTGTTGCCTTTCTCACTGTATTTTTTGCGGGCTGCCAACATTTTACGACTAAATCGAGGGCCACAAAACGTTACGGCAAATCACTTTTCAGCTTCAACTTTTCTTCAGAAGCATATGGGCATCGTTTAAAAACAATTCGAGCTTAAAGCGAATGATCAAGACAATGTTGTTGATTGCCTTTAAGGAGTCGTACACTGAATAGTAAAATCGTAAGCCAACGCAGGAGGGGCACCATTGCTTCTACTTGGGTAAATTCAATTTAATTTCCATTGGTTTTTAATCCATTTAAGATTTTCCTTGGCGCTCTCCATCCGACTTATTGAAAATGCAGCCTCATTGTTTACCCCCCAAGCAGTGCTCAAAAACAAATAGAAGTGATGTTGCACTTTTCGTTCGTATTTGCCAAAGCAAAAAAATAAACAAGTCGGGGAGAGAAAAGTGATTGAGTGATTCCAATTAGTTGATTTAAAGTGTATTGCCATAAATGGGGGAAATCCTATAATAAGACATTCGTGCTCGAAAGGACTGTCTTGCATCCTGTGCCAAAATCATTTCGAACAACTCTTCACATGATAAGATCAATTTCACTTATTGAATATAAAGAAGTCGCTTAATACTGAACTTATTTGCCTGAGTATGCTGTTTTTTCACATGGTATTGTATCTTCCAATCGCATGACAGAAGCATTAATACAATAATGTATGAATAAATAAAATTTAATTTTACGTAAAAACTGACAACAGTCCCCAGACAGAACCGTGGATGAAAGCCAGCCAAAATCCGAGGGGAAGTAAGGAAACTTGGCAGGTCAGGGAGAAAGAAAACAGTTTTGTTTGTTGGCCCGCTTGTTGTGTGGCATATTTGAGCGTATTTGCACAAAATACGTGAAATTACGCGAAAACTTCAGTTTGCTTGTGTCCTGCCAACTTGTCCGTGTCCTTTGTGCCACCAAAAAAAAAAACGAAAAAAGGAAAACCCGTAAGAAAAGTTCAGAGGCAAAAGCTAAGTGCCTGCAAAGATGACTGTGTGACTTGTTGTTATTTTGCATTTAATTTCGACGACCTCCAGGGACCAAGTGGCGTATGCGCAATATTTTACAACACAAGCTTGTGAGCGAAACGAGCTTGTCGGTAAGGACCTTTGTTTAATCTTTGGCACATTGAGAGTTGCCCTTTGCCAACTCACTTTATAAGCGAATTATTAATGAGCTCCTTGCCATATAAGTTAATAATCCGCTGGGCACCAAAATGGAAATGGAAAATACTCCACCAATAATAACAGGAACACTTTACGCCCAAGCCGGAGCGGAAATCTCATTTGTCATGCAGCCTGGCCATTTATCAGTTGGCATTTAAAAAGCCATTAAAACCGAATCCGGCAGGAATGAAACTGAAAAAAACAAATTTTTATAAAAATAAAATTTATGAAAAAAGAAGGAAATCTGGCAGCGTGGAAGTCGCTGGTTCGACAGGTTTTCTTTCAGTTCCGATTCGATTCATAATTTAAAAGCCAGCCGATTGCCGGCCCACTGACTTTCACCAGAGCCAGACCAATAAATTAATATAAAAATTCCTCACGCCCAGCCAATAAGTGAACAGTGAACCGTTTTATCGCTTCGTCCAGACTCGCAGGATGGTAAGGATAAAAGGCCTGCAGTCGCAGGACACAAGACCACGCAGCGTCGCCGTCTTGAGATCGTGAGATGTCTGAGATGCCGGCACACTCGAGCCGTTTGCTTTGGACTTGGAACTGGGAACTGGGAACTTGGGACCTGGCTCTGGAGCTCCAACTCGAACTCGGCCCTCGGAGGCCATTGTCGGCCACTTGGCCAGACATCTGTGGTATGCGCAAATAGAACATGGCATAAAACGGGGCCCGGTTCGAAAGCCATCAAACATTTATGGCCACGCGGACGAAACATAGCTGCTGGTTATTTCATTGTCTGTAAATAAATGTAGCAAGTCAAATACCTCAGCATACCACTTGGTTCATTGAGATATTTTAAGACGTATATTTGTTTCAGCAAACGATTTATTTTTAACTACTGCCCGAGCATAGTATTCCACTAGTTATCAGATGCAGATACTAACCAAAATGTAAGTTTTTTATTAAGTAATTGCAGTCGACGCTTAAATCGATGCAACCACCGAGAGTCTCTTAAATCTAAAATCGCTACATAAAAAAGTCGATAAAGTTTTGCATGTGACCCTGTTGCAAGAGCGAAAGAAAGGGGCAACTTTGTTAATGGTTTTGTCATAAATTTTAATTCGATTGCATCAGAGCAGACGCTGAGGCTGCCATTCAAACTGGGCATGAAAAATGCATTAGACGCTGCAGGCAAGACTCGAGGAGCCGGCTGCAAAAGTTTTTGATGGTGCGGTTGCCCACGAAGACAGGATTCCCAACACACACAAGAACTGCACACACTATCGCCTCGGAGAGAAGCCAAGCCGCAGACACAGTCCGTTGTTTGAAGACTCAATTAATTTATGCAGTGTGAAGTAAAGTTTTCGGCTCGAGGAAGCCTTAAAAATCGCATTGAAAGGGCGGCAGAATGAAATGCCCAAATGCCCACAATTACAGCATACGAATGGATGAAGTAAGTAATAAGGCGCCAGCAGGCTGGAAGATCGGCTTCGTTCAGCAGGAAATGCGTTCAATTAATGAATTTTAAATGCGTTCTCATTGTCACTTCCGCACGCCGAAGGCAGCACCTGCAGTCCACGGCGCACGGTGCGTATGCTTGACGCGTTATTTGCAAGTCAACCACCAAGCCAAGTCTGTGGGCGCGGCATGCCGGATCTGATGAAGGATAAAGGACACTGCGGCGCCATTATCTTCGCCATAAGGCATACTGCCATTCAGGACATCAAGCTGCAGGCAAAATGAACAGTGGAATTAGAGGATTGAAGCCCACATTGAAGATTGGGAGAGAAGCCCACATTGAAAACTTTTGAAGATGAACCTTATACTTGTAAAAGCTTCTAACATCATTATTCACCAATAGCTTGTTCTTATTTATTGTCAAGTGATTTTTACGAGCTAATTTTATTGTGAACAGCTCTATAAATAGCTTTGCCCCACTGTGCCCGCAGGTGGGAGGCAGTGCGTGCGCAGCCTGCAAAAGGCGCCCACATTAACTACAAGGATAATGTCGCCCGTCGTCCGCCCGCCGGCTGCGGCATGAAAAAATAACAAGAAAATGCCAGGCATCGTTCATTACGAACCAAGGCTCAGGCTCAGCCCTTTTGGCCAGGTGCGTGGATGTGGATGTGGATGCGGCAGGACCAACAGAAGGATAACAGGGGGCACAGGACGAGCGACAAGACAAGGAGGCATCCGAAATGTTTTATTGTTGTAACTGTCGCCCGGCGGCATAATATATAGTCTGGAACGTATCCTGGAGCGCGACTCCGCCGCTGACACAAATCACATGCAACCTTTGTGGAGCGCTCGCCTCCGGGAAAATGAAGTGGAACTTGGGCATTTTTGGTGCTCTCCGGCTCTCCTGCTCACCTGCTTGTATGTACGTGCCCGCATTTCGCAGTTCCTGTATTTTGGACTTGGTTTCGGGAGACCAAATTACGTAAGCTTAAAGGGGGTCTTAGTGCTCTATCTTGCCGGTAAACCGTCGCCTTTGTCTGCGTTTGCCGTCTTCCGTTTTAACAAATGTTTTGTTAGCGCAGCGCTCTCAAGTTTTCCGCTTGCAAAAATTATGCGGAAACGGAAGCGACAAAAGGAAAACCACAATTGGAGGGGCGTCCTGTGTATCCCGTGTATCCTGTGTGTTAGTGCGTGTGTGTTCAAGTGGCACGTGTCCTGCACACACTCACATGCCACACAATATATACACACATATACGCACTTATATATCCACCTGGACCCACTTTGTCATCAGGTTGAATTAGGACTATTCAATTTTCATTATTAAATAATGCCCAGGCATTGATGCGTACGTGCGGCTCGGCAAAATTAAATGCACATCGGAATTTATGGGTCCCGGGCAAAATGACAAATAGTGCGTGGCTGATCCGCACAAGACACACAAGGTAAAAGTGTAATTAAATTTGTCCAAAATTCGAATGCACATCCTGGGCGAGGCGAAGGAGCCATAAATCTGGGCACATAAAACCCGGCCACCGCCCCGGCTCACAGCGATAAATCACAACGAAATTCACATAATTTTTATCGTTTTGCACAATTTTGCATGTGCTCACTTACTACATACATATATGTATCTATATGTATGGAGCGAGCCTCCTTTCGCATCGGTTTTCAAGTTAAACGTTTCAATAAAGTCGAGCACCTGTCAATAAATCGAAATTGCCTCTCGTATTATTTTTATCGGCTACGTTTCGTTTACATTGCACAAGATGCTTCACTTTCAGCACAGCCAGCGGCCAGATATATATACATACATATATATATATCCACGTCTATATATCCACATATATGTGAGCCACAGTCATGTGTCTGTGTGTGGTTCGAAAAAGCGGGAAAGCGACCTTAGATATCTCTCACCGCCTCGTCATCGCCATCATCTTCTTCCAGTTGAGCGGATCCGGTGGGTGAAGTCCCAATTCCTTCTGCGGTTTCCAGTTCACCTGGCTTCTCCTTGAGTTCCCAACTTCTCTTATTTCTTGGGCGGTCGAGTTGGCAGTTTAATTCAGTTTTCGGCAATCGAATTGCGGACAGTTTTCATGGCTTTAATTACGGCTCGTCCGCCTTTGAAGTCATTTTCCTCGAAGCTTTAATCTTAATCCACTTGCGCTTAAAAGCGGCCGAGCACAATTTTTACGAGCGCCTGTGCTTTATGAAAATTTAATAAGCCGGCAACGAGGAGAGTGCGCATAATGAGAGTGGCGGCCTGGGCCCGAAAAATCGGGACATGCCAGGACAGCCAGCAACCAGCCAGCATCCAGCCACCGCATCTCATTCGAATCAGAATCTGACTCCTCGGATGAACCAACCAACCAACCACCGCCCACACATGTCATGTAAAAAGACTGTTTAACAAGCAGAGCCAAGAAGGAGCAGCTTAAAAATGAAATGCGTTCCTCGTTTTCACATGGCTGCCATCGAATAGGTCACAGTGGTTCAAAATGTCAAAAAAAAATAATTAATTTTAGATAGCGGAAAATTAAATTATGATTTAAAGATATATACCGATAATTTACTATGAAAATTTGTGTGTATCTTATGATAATTTCGATTTATCAAAGTGATCAATTAAACGCTGTTTCTGTTTGATTATGGATTATAAAATATCGATTTTAAATTTGATTGAACTATTTAGAATTCAAATAAATATATAAAGCCTCAGGTTTACTGCGAGAATAATACCTTTTATTAGGCAAAAAGGTAAGATGGGAATATAAATCTTTTAAATTAAACCCCCAACCCAGACCACTGTCTTTGTTTCAACCTTGTGCAAGACGTTGCTCTCGTTGTGCGGAGCCAACAAACAAGCGAAATATTATTTACGAGCTGTCAAATCCCAGTTAACATGCCTTACACAAGGAACAAGGACGTCTTCGGTGTGTTGGTGTAGTTGTTTGCTCGATGCGGCCGCATAGTTCTCTAAGAGACAGCTGAAGATGCGCTGCCACAGTTACAGGACACAGAGCTACAGATACAGATTAACAGCAACGGTACCAGAGATATAGACACAGATACACGGGTACAGATACAAACGCACTGCGAGATACTCGTATGGCATTCAGAAAGTGTGCCAGGACGTCTGGACCGTAGTCAAATGCCGGATCCTTGGATCCTTGAGGCCGACTGTGGCGGAGCGGCATAATAAAATAAAAAAGCATAAATGAAAGCGAGGCCAGGCCACGAAAATAATTTAAATTTATGTACTTGTGCGTATTTATTTGTGCGTTTGGCTTTTATTTCCTTCGCGACGTCTCTTGATTTGTTTTTCTCGCTCCCGCGCTCGTCCTTTACACGCTGCCTCTCGCTTTCCTTCGTTTTATCAAGAGCAACAGCAGAAAGCATTAAATTCAATTTGCTTATGTGAGTATCTGTGTGTCTGCCACTCAGCGTCAGTTACACGGAAAAAATGGAAGGGGGTGGGATGGGGCATGTGGCATGGGGGAGCGCCAAAGGACGAAGGACCAAGGGGAGGGACAAGGCCATGCGAATGGCGGCGACCTGTTGTGTTGTTTAAGGAATTACTTAACATGGTAAAAGCATGTGTGTGTGTGTGAGTGCTGCTTATGCATGTATGTGCTTAATAAATATTTCGGTGCCTTCTTTTTTCGGGTATATCCTGGAACAGCTCCAAACGGGTAGCTCGAATCTGGAGTCATTTAAATGCATTTTGTGGTAACATAAACATTTTATAATTTTTAATTCAATGCAAAAGTATTAAGAATTGTGCGAAAGTTTTAACAGCATTTATAACGATTAGTTTTGGTGATGATCTACTTTTTTTTGTCCTTTTCATGCTTGCCCTTTGCTTCATCAGCTTTCTTGCCATCTTTGGCTTTCACTTCTTTTTCACCACCCTTTTCTTTGGCCTTTACTTCTATATCTTTATTCTCTTTCTCAGGCTTTGGTTGGTTCTCTGGTCTAAATATGTATATTTTTATACAATCTTTTTTCAATTTAAAAATAACTTACAGATCATCAACCGAAATGGGATCAATATCAATATCGGGCAACTTGAATTTAGGAAACTCGAGCATATCCACGCCCTCACCGCCGCCGTATTGAACAGCCAGTCGCTCAGTGACTTCCTTCAGCTCCGCCTCGAATTCCGGACCAGGATCTACGGGCTTTCCCTTGGGACTCTTCAGCCGATACTCACGCACCTTGTCCAGGAAAATCTGGTAAACCGGATCCTTGTAGCGATTGGATGCGGTAGTGCTCACACTCCTACATAAAACTAGGCTTGGTTTTAGGATACGGCTAAACATTTTTTGTTAGTTTTGTTTACTGCTGACACGATACTGTTTCTATGCGATAAAATATGATTCTGAGATATATATCTCCAGGTTAATTTGATTTAAATAAAATCATTCATGGTCTTCAAGCTGGTTAACGATCTTTTTAAGATTTGAATTTATATTTCAAAACGTTTTATATCTTTCATTTTGAGTATCTTTTGCGTTTATCAAACCCCCCAATTTGGGCTAGCGCATCTGAAGTGCTTCCCTGCTCCAGGACCATTTTTTACGCACCGTTGCTGCCCATTCTCCATTATTCCCGAGCGTGTAAGATTTTCTCTCTGTCTGCCTCGCCTTATCTGCGAATGTCTGTGTGTGAGTGGGCTTGACAATGCGAGTGCCATCTCGACAAGTTTTTCTCAAAAAGTGAGACAAGTGGAAATCCGTTAAAGAAATACGTGAAACACATAAAGGCGATGATGTTGCTGCTGCTGCTGTTGCTGCTGCTGATGTGCACGCAGCAACATACATACATAAATATATGCGCGTGTGTGGACAAAGAAATGTCGTCGGCAGCAAATAAAAATTAATTGAAAAATGTTTATCAAGGACTTTGCAGGGGAAAAATTTAAATGCGCAGAGCAGAAAAGAGCTGAAAAGAGAACTGAGGCGGCGGACAAACTCTGATAATTGATGGGAAGACATGGCTGTGAAAATTATAATTAATATAAATTCCCATTCAACTCCTTCCCCTCCCCCCACCGTCGCTGACAGTGCAAATAAATGGATCATTGTCGAGTGCGAAATGAGGAATGTGTAGCTTCTAAGCCGGGCTTAATCGGCCATCGCCACATGCCATCGCAGCCAGCACTCATGCTGCGTTTCACATCCGCCACTCGAATTAAAATATACGAACATATAGTACGTACATATTGTGTGCAAAATATCCACACCGAACTAAAAATTATGCAACGCATTAAAAATTTAACAAGCGCTTATCCGCTTAGTGCGACGCCCGCAACACGAGGGGTTTTTGCCCGCCAACGTCACTTTCAATATTTAAATTTTGACATTTTCTGCATTTGACGCCGCCATGTTGAGGGAAGGTGAGGGGGGGGGGGGGAGTGCTGCGCGGGACATGGACAATATTGCATCAATGCAAATTGGGCAGAAATAATATGCAAACATTGGCACAAACAGAATGGCAACCTAATTGGCAGCAATAACAAACTTGCCACGCATTTGCGATTCCAAGAAGAGGGTTCGCTGTACTACGTGTTTTGAATCGATCAAGTTTCTAATGCAAATACTAATATAAGTTTTTGTCAAAAAAAAAATAAGTGAATTTAGCTATTAATATATAGTGGTTTTCTATCTTTGTTTCATGTTTTGAAACTTACTTATTTTTTTATCAATATTCTTATGAAGTAATAGTTTTTATCAAAGATACCAAAATTTTTGTGCACCAATATAAAGTTACCATTTAAGCGTTCATTGGTGAAAACAAGAAGATGTAGAACGGTTATTGCCTGCTGGTGGCATATATCAGGGCTTTTTTGTCTGGTGCCGAGCGCATGTATCTCAATCTTCATTCCGACTACTACACAGAGCTAAGGATTAAGCAGTTGTGCGGCTGCCACGCCCCCGCCATTAAAGTAGTTTCCCCTAACTTGGTTAGAATTAATATTTAGCTGAGCGCAACTTTATTTGCAGTTGGCAAATGCTTTAACCTCCCCCGCCGACAACAAAGTGAGCAAAGTATCCTGCGGTTGCCTGCCGCTCCTTGAACGTGTATCTGTATCTGTGCATCTGTGTATCTGTGCATCTGTGTATCTGAGTATCTGCGTAACTGTGTGGGTGTTCGTACATACTGTGGCTGTGTGTGCGTGTTTTAAAATGCAACAGATGCGCCAAATTAATGCGACCATTAAATTGTATTAGCGTGTGCAAAATGTAAAGCGCATTTGCCAGCAGATTGCTCCAGCCAAGTGCGAGTGTATCCGAGTCCGGGTTTCTGTGTGGGATTGCGAATGCATCCCGCTATCACCGCAGTTGCTGTGCGTTGTATTCGCTGCAAATTTGTGTGTGAATAAACATGAGAGTCGTTGCATTAATGCGCATACAAAAGCCAACTGAGTCGAGTCCTTGCCGGCGTAACAGCTATCCCTGCGTAGGAACAAGGATTTAAATATCCCCGAGAGCGAGGGGGTTGCGGGATGCGATGCTGGGGGATTGAGAGCTGCTCAATGCTAAAATATCACACAGCAGCAGCATCAAGTTTATGTGGCATGCCACAAAGTACACACAGATACAATTACACAGGCACCGAGCGATATACAAAACTGCATTTGCCGCTTTTTGCCCGTGTTTGCGCTTTTCGCCGAGCTCTCTCATAAGTGCAACTTCAACGCCAACAACGCGGCAGCAAATAAAAATGATAAATACGTTTTTTAACTAGAGGATAAACAAAGGGGGGAAAATTAAATTTTAATATCGTTTACCCCATTGTAACCTATATCAGAGAGGCATGTATATTAAAAAAAGCTGGAAATATGAAAATGTCAGTAGAAAAATTATTTTTTGCAATCAAGAAACATGAGTGCAACTGCTTTGTTTTGAGCCACGAATAAAAAAATAAATATCAATGCTATAAATGATATTTAAGACTATATAGATATTCGATTTTTGTAATAATTTTTTTAAACCAACTAAAATAACTTTTTCTTACACACATTCATATATTCCTGCAAGTTAGATAACTTTTAACTATATATTCAATGGACCTCAAATATTTTAAAAATATTTCATTAATGTTTTAAGGCACTCTTCCATTTTCTTTAGTGCATCTCAAAGGATGCCAACTATCCGGTGGACGGGAGTAGGGTGCTGGTTGCAGATATTTATTCATTAGCCATTTGGCATAATTTGTTGGCTAGCTTTGGGCGCTCTGTTTCGTCCTGGTAAAATTGCCAGCAACAATGGAGCAGTTCCGATTGGAAGAGGGTGGTGTTGGGGTGGTGGTTACCACTAATAGGCTTCTAATTGGGCAGTCGCCGCCTTTTTGTTTGCGCTACTATTCTTTTTTTCGATGTGCGCTATTACTCGCTGTTTCGGTATTCCAATTAAAATGCATCTGTTGGTGATGTATCTGCACCCTGCCGCCGGCAGTTGCAAGTAATTTTAGCCACATATTGCCAAAGTGCCGCAAATAGAAGCAGCCGTGCTACAGTTGCCCTTAAGCTGCACGCAGAGCTCATTAGAGCGAACCAAATCTGTGCTTAGAAGGGGTGCCATTGGGTGGTCTTTGTTGCAATGGAGCAGGGAGTCCGGGAGTACCGAATACGGAATACGGGATATGGGGTATTAGATCCATTAACAGTCTGTACCTGCTTGATTATACATTTCGGCCTGCCCGGAGGAAGCTGCTGCTGCTGCAGCTGGCGTTGATTTGGATTTTCGGCTGGCTGATGCGATTAAACAAAACTCACTAATGGAGCTTACTTCACCAATTTGGCGGCCAAAAAACGAGCGGATAAAGCGTGCACAGGGAAAAAAAAGTGGGGTTCGTAATGAGAATCCGCTGTTTATGAAAAGGGAGCCTAAATTCTTTTGTGTTAGCGTTAAACAAACACATTTAGAAATGGGAAAAAATTACTGAACTATAAAATTACCATGTTAAAAGTGTGAAGTTAATGTTTGCGGAACAAAGCTAAAGCTACTTGGTGGCATTTAGATGCAGCATTAAAATTGAAAAATGTCTTAGGTCAGCTGGATTTTGTAGTTCGAAGAATTTTTTCGAGTATAAATATATTTCCTGCATGGTTTCACTTAGGGATTGAGTCGTGTTTATGCCCCACGCCTGTTGCGGTCATAATTGTATTAATGAACACATGCCCTGCCCGACCCCCAGCCGCCGAAGCCAAACAGGCGGATTGTATCTCACGGATGCCGAGATACGGCGAACAAAGCACTGTGCACATATATTTGCATAGGAATATTAATGCCATAATTATTTGCCACATGGACACAATGCACAAGATGTATGCAATATTTAGCATGTCAGTTAGTGCCCGAGTGTATGCGTGTGTGGGTGTGTATCTGTGTGACCCCTCTGTGGCGACCGTTGTAATTCCAATTGCATTTTGGCAATTCAAGCAGCTCGGATGGCTGTGAAATATTTCGGCTTCACTTGCCAACTGATGCATTGTTGCTGCTGCTGTTTTGGGGTTTGGCTCACAGAGACGCACTAATGCATAATGTAACTCAATTAATTTGGGCTGGCTATTATTTTAAGTACATATGCAGCTCAGGAGAAGAATTTTGGCCGCAGTCATGCAGTCAACCTGTCAATTCACTCGAGTTCCTTTCACTTTGCTTTCAGAGAGATGAAAACCATTTTCCTTATCTCGGTTCGACAACAGTTTCGACCAGTGACTAGTGAACTTCTGATTAAATATTCATTAATCTGTAATTTCTGCTAATTATTGCGTTGATCAAATATTTACGTTCAGCTGATGTGCTATTGTTTTGCTTCCAAATTATGCACTTGCCGAACACAAATTAGGTCAAAAACTAATGTCTATCGTATCTCAATGTTGGTTTTTAAATTGTTATTCATTTCAGATAAATAGCAGTATATATTGTTAGATATTGCACTAAAAATACATTTAAATTTATATCAGAAATCTTAAGTATTCTGTTAAATGGATTTCATATTAACTTGTGCAGATGGAGAATCTACCAGTTATAAGAAAAACCAATTATAAGGATATGGATACAAGAGTTGGGTATAAGTAGTCACTTTTGTAACCCATTTAGCTGGTATCCCATTAAGCCTATACGCACAACACCGCCTCGATCAGCAGCCACTTCTGCGGGATAAATTCCATTGTTCTCGGCTCAAGCGGCGGTATTGAACCTTGAACCCGATACCTTTTAGCCACCCTTGAAGAAATGCGAAAGTGGACTAGGCATCATGCCGGGAAATAAACAAGTCCACCGACTCGTATCCACATCAATGGCAATGTGGCAGCGGATTCGAAGGAAGCGTGGTGCTCGATGTGGTGCATAATGAATGGAATGCATTTGCAGCGGTGGTTGAAGTGTGGGTGGCAGTGGTGGTGGTGGTTGTGGTGGTGCCACTGGAACGGCGGTGCTCCCGCCATCTGTGTGCCAAGCACTAAGTGCGGATTAAAGGTGAAATAACGCAGCTTCGAGCCAAAAACCGAACAAAAGCCACCACCAAAGGCAAACAGAAGGGGGAAAAGGATATTCCGTACGATCCAAAAGCATAATGCCTTGCATTAGCGTGCAATTTGCTCATTTCCAGTCAGCTATTACACCATCCAATCGCCCCCGCAGAGCAGTACTTAACGCTAATCCAATGCACTGTGCCCGGATTCCCCGGCCTGGCATTTGCTTATCAAACAATTCCAATATGCTTGCGGACCTTAGTCTTCAATATATCTATTGCTGCTATACACGGAAATAAATAATTTCATTTAAATTCCAATATAGCTGAAATTATATTTGCATTTTAGTTATATATTAAATAACAAATTTAAAGAGAGGTCACCAAAGGTTGCTTGGTTTATATAGCTTGTATAACTACATATTAGCCCTATCTGATCCCTATCTAAATACCTGAGCTCAGTCCAGAATAACCCACAATTGATTTTACTATTTTATTTTTCTGTGTACTGTTTGCTACCCCTCCCACGAGATATTGTTTTATTGCATAATGGGTGAAGTGTCTGTTCTGTTGAGTTCCGTTCTCCCCTGTTTGTTTAGGATTAGAGCTGAGAGCCCAGTCCCGAATCCGAACCCGAACCCAAAACCGGCAACTTGCATCCATTGTTCGAGTGGCTGCTGGTGGCTGCGCCGGCGAAGGGTCGACCCTTGACCCTGAGCTCTAATTTGAGTTTGACATTTATGTCAATATTTGGTCAGTCATTGTTCGCACTCGCACACACACACGCACACACACACCCCTAGATATGTGACTTTAGGGGTTGGCCTCTATTATATTGTTACGCTTGGTGTCCTCATTGTATCTACCACATCCACCTTCCCCTTCCACTTCCAGCGGCTCAACCCCACCCCTCGCACTTTTTGCGGTTGGCCATATGCGGGTGCTGGAACTCAGGTCCACTAATATAAATTTATTGCACACACTAAAATACAATTAAATAAATTATGAGATTTACTCAAAGCAGGGCGATGGGCATTTCTTATGATTTCTCCCCGGTGCAGGACAGGCGCTTCTGTCTGTCCCCGGGTAATTACCATTGGGGTCCAAGCAGATAATCAGCGCGTTCAGGTGAGCGAAAGCTTCTGAATCGTGGCCAAAGAATTTCTGTTAAAAGCCGCAACAAAGTAGCGCAAAGTAAGACAAAGTAGACACTTCCCCTCCTGCGCAAAAGTCCCGGGCAGTAAAAGCGCAACATGTTGCCTCAAGTAGCACCGACACACACACACAAGCACACACAGAAGGCAATACAACTACACCGCTCCGGATACAAGGATACAAATGGCCGGGCCAAGAAGCGGAGCCCAGACTTTGCCTACTTTGTCTGCCGGTGGCTCATCTACATGAAAGCGAACTGAACCACCCACCCCCTGTAAATTATGGAGCCGTGCACGTCTGGTCATTAAGCCAAATAAAACCGGCGCAAGATTTATACACGCGCCAAGAAAGGATCCTTGCTGGAGGGAGGTGTTGCATGCACTGAAGAAAAAGTTATGCAAATATTCTATTTATTTACCAGAAAGTGGTATCAACTTAAAATATTAATTAAAGGTGTCTAATAGTATGAAGCAAACAACAGTGGAACGCTTTGCTCATATTTAGACTGCTAAGGTTTGAATAAAATATGAATGAATACAGAAATGAGAATTAATCACAATTTAAATGTATTAAGCAATTTTACACCATCATTTCGCAGAATATATTTGACACCGCTTTTACCAAGAATTTCTTCCTGTGATATATCAGCAAATAACAGGCAACAGAAGGCTTCCTTTTAAATGGACTCGGACTAGTCTCGATTTTGGGTGCGGTTGCGCGTTGCGTTAACTTTTTGATATAAATTTCCAGCTGCTTGTGCGGCACTTAATTTTCCAGCCCCGACTCCAACTGCGACTCTATCTGGGCTCCCACCACCACTACCACTACCATTTCCCAGTTCCCAACTCTATTCAGTGCCTGTGTCCTGGACACGTGCAGCTTTTTGCCACCTGCCTCCAATTCGAGGTGCAGCATTTGGCATTCGAGTTTGCCGCGCAACAGTTAATCTTAGTTACGTTTAGTCGGCTGGAAATAAACTCACATTTGGACTGTGTCTAGGCCAGAGGACATCTATTCAGCACAGCCCAGCCCAGCCAGACACGTTTAATAAGATCACGTAATTTATTTAATTTGATACGCTTCTTGTGTGCTGTTTTATGGAGAATATGTGAAATAAGTGGATCAATACGTCCCAATATTAATGGGGTTCTACGAGATAGGATTAAGCGGAAATTGTCCACTGGTAAATATCGTGTTTGCTATAAGTATTTAAGGATGAATTCTGAATGCATGGTTTTGTTGTAGATGAAAATCTTTTGGAATAACTAAGTACCATTAAGATTCACTCTTATTAGATTTACCATTGTGGTACACGTGTACCTGATTTTATAATACACAAGCAGCCCCCCTAACCACACACTTTTCAATTTGTCTGACTTTTAACCGAAATTGAATTATAAGAGAATATCCGAAAACAATTACTTTCTCTTCTCCAATTTGTGTCACTAAACCAGTTAGAGCTGTGCTCTTTAATGCACTTTATCCGGCTGAAGACTAGTAGCCGCCCATCCGCAGCACTTTAGAGTTTAATAAACTTTATCAAATGCACTCGAAATCAAGTTCCACTCGGCACGATACAGCTCCAAGCGCTACCGATCTTCATTTCGATAACTTTTCTGCGGCAAGGACGATGAATGAGGATGCGGGTGATGAGGAAGTGGTGGTGGAGGAGGAGCACAAAGACGAGGAGCCAGGGAGTTAAGCACACATTTTGGTCTGGCAAGTCAACAAAGTGGCGCCGAAACTTTATCTAACACTTTGCAGCTTGGCCAGATACAGAACAGCCGCCTGCCTGAGGAAAATCGGGTGGAGGGGGGCGAAAAACCAGGGGAGGAAATCTCAAGTTTCAAGTGCAGCCAGAATGCGTCACGCACTGGTGGTACAAACGAAACCGAGCACTTGGCCCATTGTTTTAGAGGGGGAGGAGTTCGGATTAGGGGAGGCGGAGTCGGAGCCTGGCCAAACTTTCGGCACACTTGGTGCAGTCGTAAAAAGACTTCTCTAACGGCGACAAAATCCATATCAAAGGCTGGCATAAACCAGGCCGAGCAACAACTGCAAATGGCTTAAGCTCAAAACTAACTGCTAAATGGTTTGCTGCGGACTTTTCACCCAAGTGCGCTCTAAAAATTGCCGCACACTTTTTCGGGGCACGCAACTTGGCTCGTAAAGTCCAGTCATTGCCATTTTATTTAGCAGCAGGACCTTTAAGACTTCGCCAAGATGTTTGAAAGTATTTGATACTAAAAGAACACTTTCGGAGCTAAAGGATTTTTGTGGGCCAAAATAGTAAGTTTCAAATAAAATATAAAATACACCTACCAGACACTTAAGACATTTATAAGGCATCTTACTATACCTACTGTCTTACTGTACTCCTTTAATAGGTTATTTCCCAAATATCCGCAGTATACCCATTCTAATTGCAGCTTTCTATTGTTCGGCACTATTGTTTGCCTTTTGTTTCATTTGCTTTTAATTTTGCGAGTGTTTCGGTTAGTGCAGCTGGAGTCTGCTTAGCATCTTTTTTTGGCGCCGCGTCGAGTTGCAGTTTCCAATTTGCAATTTGCCCCAGGGCGCCATAATTATTTTGTTGCAATTAAAAGTCTTGACACTGCCAAAGGAAAATTTGCCCAATTTATGCCCCAGCTTCTACGGTTTGTTTGCCAAGAGGGAAAAAGCTGCGAAAGAACAATTACGCCGCCCAAGCAATTGCAATTCGAGGGCAAACTTTTGCCCCGTCCTTTCGCAATTATTTGCCAAACCCGAGACCAGACACTTGATGACTGATTACCACCTCAATCGCCCTGTCGGTATTTATGAGAGATGGGTCAATCGAGCGAATCACAAATCCGGAATCACACAAATCAAATATCAAACGATCCGCCATAAATGTTTGATGGCTATAAAATTTCAATTTGCCCTATTAATTCAGCACAATACACAATGCCAAAATATAATATTTCACAGACACCCCCCTTCCTTCACCGCGAGTATCTAAGCCATGGCGAAAATTTTACATAGAACCAAATTAATTTTAAATTATGCATGACCTGCTAGCGAAGCGAAACGAAGCGAAGCTCAAACCGCTGGGGATTTCGAAAATTTCCACCTGCCAACATTAACCCAGAAAGAGTGGAGGGTGTCAGTGCCTTCCAAGGACCGCCTGGCCCCCAATCCCCAGCTCAAATGCCCCGCCCACGATGTAATTTAAACCCAGTTTCGAGGAACTTAAAGAGGACGCAGGAAGTGCAGCATCTAAGTGGGCGGGAATGGGCCGAATGGGCGGGCAATGGGTTTTTCTTTACGAGTGGCGAGTTTTTGCATTTATTGAGTAATAAAATCGTAAATTTTCCACACCGTGTTGCAAGTGAAATCCCCGCACCCGGCACCGCGACCCCACAGACCCTCAGGCTCTGCAATCGCTGGACATTCAACAAGCGCAACGCGCAACGGACTACTTCAAACGGATGCACTGAGAGAAATTACTGAAAAGTAATCTATTTAAATTTAATATATAAGATACAAAAATTTTCCATTTTTGAGTTGTTTTTCGAGATATGTTTATTAATTAACTTTACAAAACTATTACAAATACTGAAAGGCAAGCAATTGTTTCTCCAGGTGTAAAACTATAACCTGGTCGTAGGTGCGCCACGGGACAGAACTCCGACCGACGCTCGCTTGCCTCCTAACGAGCCGTGGCCAGGCGTCCCACCACCGCTGGCCCACTCGCCCACCCGCCGAATGATCTACCCACCCACTCGACCACCACCCCCACGGAACCAACCCCTCAATCACCCAGGCCTGTCTGCTGCTGCCGCTGCTGATGCGGCGCGATTCCTTTGTGTGCCATTGTCGAAAATTGAATTTCAAATTATTTTCACAGCTCTCTGGGCTAGTGGTGCTCCACTTCCACTTCCAGATCCACTTCCTGCTCCACCTCCACTTCCACTTCCTGCTCCACCTACACATTTTGCCGACGACTGACTGACATTGAGCCGCGGCTGTCTCGCTGGTGTGGTCTCTGTATAATCGCAGCTTTATTAATTTTTTATCGCCTACTTGTGCGGCGATTTTTTGAATTTTTATTGGAAATTAAAAATGCTAATGTCTTGAGCGTCACACTGCTGGGCATTGTGGCTTTCATTTGGCCCCCAAATGCCTTTCTAATTTGAGGTCGAGAGTATTGCCGAATGACTTGTCAGCGGTTATTAAGCACTTTGATCTTGGCCAGCTCGCTGTGGACTCCGCCTTAAATTCTTGAACAAGTCGAGACGTTAATGATGTGGCAAATTATTATGGCAGCTGACAATTGACTGGTCACCCCAGTCACACTTCCACCGAAAATAAGTTGCCCGAAATGCATTCAACTTGAATGGCCATTGATTTGAGCCTTGGGTTTCACTCTTGATTGGCTTTGGCTTTGGCTTTGAATTTCCCACTCCCAAACTGCATTTATTGAAAACTTTTCACTCCCAGGGAACCAAGGGATGGAGTTTGGATGATGGCGGTGGCGTGTGGGTCTGTGGGCGGCCCAATTGTGGAGCAAATAAATTTCAGGCCACATGTCTGGGTCGTAACATTTAGCTTAGATGGCAAACAATTTGCCAAATTGGCCCTGGCATTATTTTTCTGGCTAAAGGCTTTTAAATTAATAAGGCGGTTCGGGCGTTTTGGGTCCAGGCAAAGTTTGACAGGACAAAGCCCAAATACGCTAACACCAAAATAGGGATTACTGGGGAGCTGAGAAGATTATACTGCGTCGGACATTGGCCAGAAAAAGGAGGTAAAATTTAACAGTAAATAAGGAGGAGTTATTATAAAACTCCTTAAAATCTTAGTTCAAAAATTTTTAAATATCTAGAGGAATACTTTTTTTTAACGAATATGATGTGTTATAAATTTCTGTGTACTTTTAATTCGTCTTTCGTGCATATTTGATTCGCGTGCCAGTCTGGGGTTTATAATTTCTTAACAAAGGTGCATATGATTTGCTTAGTTGCTAAACGCGGCCAGTCACGTGCCACAAAGGGGCACTGAAAACCCCTGGAAAAGGACCTCCACAATAAAACCCCGCTATATAAAGCTGACAGAAGTCGAGACTGGGAGAAAGTCAAATGTCATGTTTATGTCATGTTACCATTTCGCTGGCTCCTTTTTTCTCCATTCTTTTCTTGGTTCGGACGCTTTCCTTCGCTTTGGAATTGTTTGTCTGCTCAGAACGCGCGTTTGTGCGGCACATTTCATTTTATTTGTTTGGAAATATTTCACTTACTCTGACATCCGCCAGTGCTGCTGATAAACTGGGGCCAAAAGCAAAGGCGGTGGCTTCAGCCAAGACGCGCCGACGCCAGTCACGCAGTTACCACCTAAATCGGCCAACCCATTTCATGTCTCAGCGGGAACGGGATCAGCATTCCAACATCCCACATGCTTTTATGACATTTGCCCCTTATGACAGGTGTTTTGCGCGTGTGCGCCGCCATCTTCTTAGCCCAACTAAAATATTAATTTCCCCCTTTCGCGACTCTTGTTTTTTATAGCCTTACACGCTTGATTTATGGCCCAGTTGCAGCTGAGAAGAGAGTAGTATGCAACAGGAGGTAAAAGGGTTGGCTGGGATCTGCCACCCCTGAGAATTCAATTTAGCATATGGCCAAAAAGCTGCCGTCCTTAATCAGCATCGAAACTGAAGCTACAACATCCCCAAAAAAAATAAAGGAAAAATTAAAAGATTAAACTAAACGCCTGGCTGCGCATTTCCCGCCATAGATAAGTAGCAGGAGCAGGAGCGCGGGAAGCTCAGTAAAAGGAATTAATTCAGTTAAAAGTTTCGCATTAAAAGCAAAAAAAAGTGAAAAAGGGGAGCTTTTTAAAGGAAGAGCAGCCAGCGGATGGAAGGAAAAACTCGACGAACAATAAAAATGGAAAATAAAAAATTAAAAGAAGAGTAGCAAAGTTGAAAAACAAAAGTTTTTAAATATGCTCGTCTGCTGGTTGGCTTTGCCTTTAACTCCTTTGGCCGCTTTGTTTTCCCAGTTTCTCCGCCAACTCCCTTCGTTCTTTTTTTAATTTTTTTTTTGTTTTTTGGATAAGCAGGCTGTGGCGACTGCAGCAAAACAAATTGCAAATTAAGAACTAATTGGCTTACACAACCTAAAGCAGCCATTAAAAGGGCTGATGCCAAAGGTAGCGCGCATTCACTTTAAACTTCGCGGCCAAAGTTTCCCAGCAGCTCACAGATCAGAAGTTGGAAGCACGAAAAAGAAGAGTGCAAGAAAAGCGCGGAAAAGCTAAGAGAAAATCAAATAAGTTGGCGTGAAGCACACCAAACACAAGCAAGGAGTGTCCAGCTGCCAGACCTGTTGTTCTACATAATTAAAAGTGAAACAGCAGCATCCTTGACGCCTGAACTCAAAGAAAACGAACAAAAAAAAAAGGACATGAATTAGGGGAGCTGACAGTCCCTTTTCGAAGTCCCCTATCAATTATTTAGATAATTATTTGCACACTTACAGCTTAGCAGTTTGCGTGAAAATCGAAAATGGACTGCGCCTTTTTGACTGCCAGAATCAATTATCACCCAGAGATTACATTACGCATTCGCCACGTGGGCCCTGCACTCGAAGTTTTTGCCCACGACGTGCATTTTCACTTAATTTATGCAATTAATTTACACTCTGCCATGTCAAATGCAACTCCCTTCCTACTTCAATGACTATTAAGCCCATCAAATGAATGGAAAGGGTGGAAAAAGTCGAGCAACTTGCACTGACAACCTCTGTCACTGGATTGTGTCCTCTGTGTGTCCTGCAATCAATGCAAACAGCAGCGTAATCGCATTGACCAGGACATTAACTGGCACAATATTGCTTCTGACAGTAACAGCAAACGCAACGCCACTGCAGCCACATGAACAATAATAAGAATAATGCAATGGCATAAATAAACATCATGGACCAGACTTTAAGATAAATTGTCGTTTAAGTGCCCTAAAAAACATTACGAATTTAAGAAAAAGTCGGATAAAAATACTTTTATTAAAGTGATTCCAGGCTGTCACATCATTGGGTTTGCGAATCATTTGTTAAATCCATTAGTTTAATAAATAGATTCTAAAATTTACTTTATTTTCGCACTGGATACAACAAATTCTCTTCAAAAAATATCCTCCAAAATATCAGCTTATTTCAGCGTTTTACCATTTGGGGTGGCCCAAAAGTGGAGCGGGATCACTGGGCCCCAAAAGACCGGCCAGAACCTAAGCAGCCGAAACGAAACGCATTAAAAGTGCAACAGTTTCAAGTAAAGTTATTTCTGTTTGACCGCTGGCTATTCGCCGAAAAACGGGTATGCAAAAAAAATATGCTATATACATGAAAATCAGTGCTTTTTTGTTGTACAACTCTCCCGGCAGCTGCAAAGTAATCACAGCAATGGGTTCTGGTGCTATTTCCATTTGCCGACTGTGGAGTTTTGAGCTGTGGTACTACTCCTTGTTTTTTGGGCTGCTTTCGGGCAGTTTTTAAAAATTAACACATAACAACACAGAGGCGAGCAATCACTGCACTGGCTGGAAGCACTTCCGCTCCGAGTGCTGCAGCCAAACATTTGAAAACTTTTTACATTTACATCAAGCGTTTGCTGTTAGAGCGTTTTATTAAATTATTACGCGAACACACACACACACACACGCACGCAGAGTAGCTGGGGAAAATTCATAGACTGAAAGTTCGAGGCTTTATGAGCTGCTCCTAGTTTGGCCTGTTGGGTCGCATAAATTTCCGTTTCCGGCGACTGCAAATGAGCCACAAGCGGCCACAGTCGCCCAGTTTGGGGTCAGTCGGAGCACTTTAGGCCACAGCTAAATTTGTGGCCCTTTCGCGGCACGCATTGTAATGCCAAGAGCACTGCGAACAAATTACATTAAATGGAGTCATATGAAAGGGAAATCTTGTATAATGCCTAATAAAGTTGTTTAAAACTTTCCCTTTATATCAATTTGTAATTTAAAACAACATAAGACAGTATTTAAATAATATATAATCAATATTTCTAAATATCCTAATGGATATCCAAATTGTTCAAGCTACAATCTTTTACTTTCGGTGCATTTCGGTGAGGCAAGATCTGGCCAACAGCTGGAGACCATCCAGGACATCAGTCAAGCCGCCGAGCTTAATTAATTATGTCGTCTTTCAGTTTAAAGGCGTTTAAGATGCCCAAAGCGACACGATGCGAGAGGGAAAGCGGAAAAGCTGGGAAAGGGATTGAAAAATGCGGCTGCCGCATGCCGACAATGAAAAACGCGACCGCAGCAGCAAACAGCAACAGTGCAGCTGACTAACTGCCGCCAAGTGACCCAAATTATTCACGCTGCGGACGACGATGATGATGAGAAGGAAGCTCAGGCAGGAGAAGATGCAATGGGCATGAAATGGGATGGGATGGGATGGGTGGAGTTGAATGGAATGGAATGGGAGACCACTCCAGGACCGTCAGCATTGCATGAATTATTTTATTCTTTTCCCCCATTTTCCTCTGTGACAGCGACCGTCAAAAGGGCACGCCAAGTTGTAAAGGAAAGTGTTAAGTATACACGTTCTTGGTATCTCATTCGAAAAAACAACTCTTAATATTAAATATATTTTTTTTTAATAATCATAATATTCATGATGCTAAAATTAGGCTGGCAAACTACAAACGATACCCACTTTATGCTTGCGATAGCCTTCTTATGTCAATCAGCAACTGGGTGCAGTAATCTTTGTGAAATCAGTTTCGGTGGCTCACTCTGTTATCGTGGAAAGCGTTTAGCATTAATAAAACGCAAATAAAAACTCTGTCAAAGCGCGGCTGAATCTGTAAATGGGGG
Organism: Drosophila simulans; assembly: GCF_016746395.2. NCBI lineage: Eukaryota > Metazoa > Arthropoda > Insecta > Diptera > Drosophilidae > Drosophila > Drosophila simulans. Next base: position 4,966,161 of record NC_052522.2, read on the forward strand.
ACAAAGCGGCGTATACTTGATACGGGCTTAGCTGTTGTTTGTGTGCGTGTGTGTGTGTGGGAGAGTGCTTCTGCATTTGTGTGGGTGAGCGGCACGCAAAGCATTTTTGATTAGGCGACGCTCTGAAGCGCGCTACGTTTTTGACTTTGGCACACGGCGTATACGCAACGTGAACTTTTGCCCCTGCCAGCTCGGCTTATTTAAACGCTGCCATCAATCCTTTGACTAACCTCAGCTCAACCTGCCATTTGCTGCCTCTGGCCCTCTTTCTCTGTCGCTCTCTCACTCCCTCTTTCTTTTACGCGCTTTGACATTTTAAAAGCATTTTTATGTAGAATAGCTGTATGTGTGAGTGACTTTTTGCGGTTTGCACTGGTGTATGGCTTGCATGGAAATGTGTTTGTGCCTGTGTTTAAGTGTGAATAGCCTGCATTGCCCTCTCAAAAGTTTTCGCATAGTTTTCCAGCTTTCCTTTTCTTTTTACATATTTCACATTTTATTTTTCAGCTGTTGCAGAAAGTACAAAATTATTTCGCCCCTTTTGCGACCCTTTTCACTCTATTTATTTTGCCTTTTTAATTATTCGCAGTTATTTAAACCATTTAATAGCTATTATTTTGCTGTTAATTATGAGGCATAGAACCGAAGGTGGCTGCAATTCCCCAAAGCCGTTTATTAACAACTAATTGCGACTGGCAATGCGTGGAAAAAGTTTGTCATTTCTGGTCAGCGTTTTTAGTTTTTTTTTTTTTCAGTGACAGTTGTTTTTTATTGTTAGTGCTGTTATTTAATTTAATGAAAATTGATGATAATTGTTTGTTAAATTAATTGAATATTGTTCATTTATGCGGTTTACGCATAGAAATTGCCGGAGGGCAAGAACATCGATGCTGCAACATTGATAGCATCAGCTGCAATTATGGTCAATATTAACAACTCAGCAGTGAATGTGGTTGCAGGGGAAATCAAGGATTATTAGTTATCCAATTGTGGCTTCAAATCTGACTTCTCCGCAATAAATTTTAATACTGTTAAGCGTTGGCTAGACGTTTGGTTTATTGATTAAAGATACTTTTAAAGAGATCATAATTTTTTGTACAAGCTTCAAATTTAGCGAGAGATAACCGGTTTCGAATTTTCTTAGTGTACCCGCCATCTGTTCATTCATCGGTGTGTAAACATCTTTCTAGATCCACTTTTCGCAACTTTCTTGTGGCAGTTTCCAACATCCTGCAGTTTGCCTGCACCTTTTCCTATCTCTCTCACCTCATCAGCTTGCACAGATTCCATTTCGTTTGAATTTTCCCCTACTGCCACGCCCCCTATCCCCCGAACGCGCCCACTGCTCACGCGGCAGCTGGGAAAGCGCATGCCATTTATTAAGAGGCAACTATCAGTTTCGCCCTGCAATGGCAACCGTGTAAAATACTTTTCGAAACTTTTCCTAAGCCAGCAAAACAGACGATGGGCGGGGCTGAGAGGGGTGCTGGAAAGGGGGTGGGGTCACCCAGTGAGGGTCAGTTGCCGTCTTGTGCTCAACTTTCGCTTGCATGCACTTTGCTCACTTTCCACTTTTCGCTCCGCCGTTTGACGGTCAAAAGTCAACTCGAAGTCGAGTTCACTTCAAGTTGAATTTGTTTGCAGGGGCAAGTGGGGGCATCTGGGAAAATGGAGGTTACGAGCAGCTATACTATATAGCTGGAGTGATTCATTACTTTGATTCTTTGACTTCTATTCACTTAGTTGTCCTAGTTGCGTGCCATTTTGTGTGCTTTCATTTTCAGCCACCACAAGCTCTGTTCTGTTCTGCTCTGGCTTTCTCATTTCCCGTCCTGTCATTCAGTTTTAAACTGCCACAGACAAATAATGACTCTATCTTTTGCTGTTTATACCTGTTACTCGTATGGTAAAAGGATGTACTAGATTCGTTGTAAACTTTGTAATAGGTACCCTAATAAGTGAATGGAATGCTCTCTGTCCGTCTATCAGTTCTTATGAAAGCTGTGATCTCGGTATTTACAAAAGCCAGTTTTGAATTTCCCTAGCACTACTCATAGCTAAGTAACAGGTATCTGATAGTCGAGAAAATCGACCAAAGCGTTCTTCCTCATTTAATGCTCATTTCATACTTGCCATATTTTCAGCAAAACAATTGCTGCCGTCACGCATACCAAAAATCTGCAAAAATATGTTTTAATATAAGTTCCCCCCTCCACCCACGATGGTTGGTTAAAAAGACTGTAAAGCAACGTGAACAACGATGTGGATGGCAAAAGTTTTCGGGGCAACTCTAATAATATTAAGCGTATAGCATAAATATTTAAATTTCATTGTCACTCGCACTCAGGCGACCCGCATTTTTATGCAAATACTCGGCAGCCAAATTTATTCGCCTTTGTCACGCCAAAAGCCGAAGCCCAAGCCAAAGATACACATGAGTCTGAGTCCTGAGTCCCGAGTTGGCAACATGCGGTGGCCCGCGGCAAGACATGGCCATCAACTCTGGCCAGTCGGAATATTACCGGTTGTAATAATATTTGATACCCTTACTGAATTCGATAACTATCAGATCAGGCACGCTACATCGAAGCTCAGATTTAAAATCTTAACTTCTTTACGGATTGTGATGTGTGATTATACCTATTTTTGACATTGACTTTACTAGAAGTTTAATATTAAATAAATACTACCATATGTTTAAGATTTTTATGGACCTGCAACTACTGATTTGTTTTCAATTGGTGCCACGTTGTTTGCTTTGGGGTGCCACATTGTGATGGTGCAACAGCTTTTTAAAAGGGTATTCCCCGCGGGACTTGGGTTTTGCCTCGCGTGGCGTAAAACAAAGAACTCCTGGTTGGAAGTCGGGGCTCCATGGGTTGTCGAGTTGAGCGGTCGATGGGTGCCAGCCAAATGAAAACATCAAATGGCTTGTTTGCCTTTGCCAGGTGGGTCGAAATCGTTGTCGTCTGGCTGATAACTTGGCAACTTCAACTGCTCAACTGCTCAAATTATGCCGACAGACGCGGGCCGAGGACGACGACCGCCAAATGGCAGGCGGGACAAACAAAGTCCACAGGACACAGTCAGAGGCAGAGACACAGACACAGACACAAACAAGGACAATTGCCGAACGTGAGCGGCGCGACATGCCAAAATCGAAAGTAGGCAACATCAACATCAATAGTGGGCGGTTGTAACACCCACACCCACACCCACACCCTTACCGGCACCCACATCCACTTCTCCACAGACCAAATGGCGGCAAAAAGAAATGAACTGAAATAAATTGTACGTTTCCTGAGCAATTTCCATGGGATGGCTGGCCTGCAGGATTCGCCATGCCTTTTTTGCGATGGCTGTCGCTGGCAGGGCATTAAATAAAACGTCAGCTCCAACAATGCTAAAAGTGCCAGCAATCAAATAAATTCAAACGTGACCAAAAATATCCACATATTCGTATTATCCACTTTGCTCGCTCTGCGGACTGCGGACGGTGGACTATTGGGCTGTGCGGTTGCATTGTGCAGATTTGCGTCGCGCCATAAATTTCTGAGAATGTCCACATTGACCAGCTTAGTCCAACATCATCAACAACAATCGGGCAGCGTCTAGACCGACCAACAATAATTCCACAGAATAGGTAATCATAATGGAGATATTGCTGCCAAAAACTGTAATACTGAATCACAGTCGGAATCGTTGACGAGAAGTGTGGCCACAAAGTAGTTGAGGGTTCTCAGTTTACCTTGAGGTAATTCGCTACACAGAAATAAAAACTTGAGTTTGCCAAAGATAATAAAAATCAGAGTATTTGTAGAGCATTGACTAATATGCTACTATTTAAAATATTAAAAAATGTTCACAATATTCCCTTCAAATTTAATAATAGTGTATTTTAAAAGACAAATTTTTAAAACTCACATTTAAATATTCTCACTTAATTTCACATAACCAGAAAATCCCTTAGTGACAACATTTATCAGGTTGAGCACACCTACCGAATAAATGACTCCTTTCTTTTTCGCCCTTTAAAGGTTTTATTATTTAAATCTGAAAATGTAATTAACCATCAATATACGATTGACAAAATTTATTTGAGTTTTTTACACCTCAATGGTGATTTTTTGTACAGTCGCCTGATGGGCGAAATTTGTTTTCACAGGGTCGAGAACAATGCGATTGACATTAAATAAAGAACGGCACAATGCACAATGGCAAAAAATGTGTGGCCAAACAAGAAAAAGCGATGCACCATGACACTTTTAATACGTTTACTATATGTATATGCATAGGCAAATGGCTTTATTAACACAGCCAACAGATATTGATATTGTCTCTGGGAAAGACCCAAAAATATGCAACCAATTCTGGCCAAAGGTAAACGACGAGCAAACACGGCGGCTACGTGACATGCGGCTGAATCCGTGCATTTTAATTGAATAAAATAATATTTACACAGCTAATGGCTTCATTGCATCCGTCTAAAGCAACAGCTCCAGACAATTAACGCTTTTTAGTGTAAAACACTTCAAATCCGACTCATTCGTGCCGGTATTCACTCGACGCGGCTTTATCCGTTGCAATAACGCCAGCAGTCAGCCCGATTCCGGATCCGGATCCAACCGCAGAGTCCCGGGCGAGCGAAAACCGTTGACCAAAAACCAAAAACCCGAACTGAGGTTCTTGCCCCGCCCGTTTTTCCCTCTCACCCGCCGCCTAGTTGCCACTGATAAAACGGATTAAGCGCTGAAAGCAAGGATTTAATCTCTAAAAATGTTATTCCACTGGCATACAAAAGCCTTGGGGTCAAAAGTTCATACGGAGTGGAGCTTGAATGGTTTATGTAGTTCTTTAGAAGAAGAACCATTTCAGAAGAGAAATAAACTGAATGAAATGAATTAAAATATAGTAAGAAATAATCTTAGTTTTCTCAGTGTATTCATTAGTACTCAAGAGAATGTAAGTCGTGGTGGTTTGGTGCACTGTCATTGTGGGTGGCAGGTGCCTTGACTCTCAGCAAATTATATTCTGTATCTCTGATAAAAATCATTTAATGACAAGACGCGCCCGTCTACGCAATTAAGCCATTTAATTTAAATGAGATTAATCATAATTACAAGACACGAACCGAAGTGGATGGGTATCGGTCTAGGGGTGGTGCTATTACATTAAGTGGCTTCGACTACGGAGACTTTGGTTTTCCATGGCAGTTTGCCGGGGCTGCGGTCCGAACTGTGAGCGACTAGGGGGACAGAGGACTCTATGACGATGTTGATGGCACTGATTGACAGCAGCTGGCTGTGGTTTTACCATGTGTAAGCCCCTGTGGCCGGCTTGAGCCAGCATTTGGCCCGGTTATTTGCCTCGAGTGCAGCCTGAGTTAATTTAAACACAAGCCGCAGCAAATTAACCTAATGCCAGTCGCGGCTCCTGGCGTTTGCATTAAAATAAGGCAGCCACCACCATCAAGTGGCAGCCAAGTGAGTGGCACGCCCTGTAATGAGCTATGCTCAACTACGTCTCCTTCAGCCGTGAGTGTGTGGAAAAAACTACCAATAGAATCCTTAGCCACATGGCCTGTGGCACAAGGGAGCTGCCTGCTCGATTCTATGGTTTCTGTTTCTGTTCCCGTTTCTGTTGCTCCTGCTCCTGAAACTGCTTGCTGCAATGCAATTTATGAAAAATAATTTAAATATCAAAAGGCTTTCGTTTTAATTACGCGCAAGACAAAAGCCAAGAGGCGAAGTCAGAACCAAAAAGGAAACGTCAGTGCTCAGTAGTTTGGACTCGACCCCAGTTTCACTTCCAATACTTCCCTCTTTTTCAACACCGAGAGGTTAAAGGTTAGTATTTGCTACATAACAGTTTCCAAAAAAAAAAAATATATAACATAGGTCTTAAATTATAAAATAAAATACCTGATGGAACCGGAACTTAAAACTGTAATAACTTAAAATATAGGAGAATTGCTCTAAAATAAATACTTAAATAGCTAAATATTTTAAATTTTTTTAGAAAATAAATCTAGATCTATTATTTACTATTACCAATTAATTAGCCATGCTAATTATGAATCGTTTGTAATTTTTTTTCGGTGCACTTGTCAGTTGCCTTTTCTGTTGCTTTAATTCCTGGCGACGACGCCATTTCCATGCCCGCTGCGTTTAAATAATTAATTAAGATTGATGCAGACTCATTTGTCTTGCTGCGCCAAGGACGAACCAGCCAGGAAGCCGAGTCCTGTGTCCTGCGTTCTGCGTTCAGCGTCCTGCGTTCCGTTCACTTTGCATTTTGCTTTTCAATTTATTTTGTTGATGTTGCTGTTGTTCGCGTCGCCTCCGCGTTGTGTGCCCGTGTTTCATATCGAAAGATTTTGCATTAGTTTGCATTAAAATTTCACTTTGTTGGTGCCGCCTTTAAAACAGTTAGTGTCGATGCCAAAAACGCGAACGAAAAGCGGGAGCTCAGCATTTTCGCCTACACAGCAAGCGAGTATTTTCCGCAACTCCGGCTTTTACATAAATTTTCCTCCGGTTCCAGACAAAGTTGCATTTGCTGTAATTACATTGTAATGCCCCGATCCGGCCCATTGCCCCACCATATATGCACATTGGGCGGTTGGGCTGGGGGGCGTGGCATTTCGCTTAGTAAGCACGCATGCATTCGCTGCCAAATAGGCGGATTACAACGCAGAAATGAGTTTATAAACAAGCCCCATTCAGAGCATACAGATAAAAAATAATTGCAATTGCCGAGGCGGAAGGAAAGCCTCCATGATTGGGGAATTGCTCCAACTATAAATCTCTCCATCCATTCGAAGATTTGCTCGGAAAAGCTTCTTAAATTAAGAAGCCAATGTATTCCTATATAGGTCTACTTTATACGATTGACTTTTGACATAATTATTATTTGACATTAAAAGTGTAAATTATTATGTTTTAAGCACCGTAAAATTTTCATTGTTTTATTTACCTTTAGGGAAAATGTCTCTTTTATTACAAAATATTAACAAATAGCAAAGCTAATTACAAGATGACAAAAAAATAATAATCAAATACAAACTTCCTATTTAATAAGTAATATGTGTCAACAAACCTGACTTTAAATTTAATTTTTATTCAGAAATTTATTTGGTCTTCGCTTTTATTTGGCATATGCAATTATATTATCCCTATTTGGAAATGTAAATTTCCGTTGGCTGTTATTCGGTGTGAAACGAGTGTGTGTGGTGCAAGCTAGCTTCTTGATTTTTACCATGAATTTATTTATTTAAATAATCCCATTTGTTCGGAAATTGTACCATCATGGCGGCGACAGCGTAACAAAATTTAAATTTAAATAATAATTAGTGGGGCGAAATCGCTTTCGATGAATCGAAGCCCGCGCAAATTGGCAAATAGCGCACAAATAATGGCAAATAACAACATAAAATTAAAAAAAACAAAAGCCTCTCGGACGCTACTGTTGCTAATGAAAACGAAATTAATTAATTTAAAACAACAATTGCCCGGTATCATGCAGAATGGTGCTGAAAAAAGGGCAGCCGGCGCACACGGCGTATGCGTAATTCCAATAGCACCCACCACTGCAGTGGCAACATGAACCTGACTTCCATGCAGATACATACGTGTATATAGCCATATACCCATACATACATAAATGTAGTGTGTACATATTGCGAGCGATTGAAAACGCCCACACTTTGACTGGGCTGTCATGCATATGTAATTATTTCATAGCAAGCAAAACGATTCGCACGGCAAATGTTTGGGCCGTGCAAACAAGCTTTGAGAGATCCCCACTCGGAGGGGGGCGCTACTGCCACGCCCCCCTTTCGGTTGCCGGCATATTAAAAATAAAAAGTGGTCATGGCAGGGTACGCGAGAGTAAGGTAGTAAAGGGTAGTAAATCCGTAGCAAAAGTTGGGCAAACAGCGTTGAGCAGGCAAAAATTGTTGCATATTTTTGGGGGCACGAAAAAGCCACCCAGAAATGGCTGAACTGAACCGAACCGGCAGGTAAAAGACCAAAAGACCACGTACTTAGCCTGATTTACACGTCGCCATGGCGAGGAGCAGGCAGCGAATTTGCATCACAAATGTGTCTTTTTCAGGTTGCTTGACTTTGCATAACCCCTTTCTGTGCGGAGTCCCCAATTGGGATACACACTGCTCAAAGTAATAGAGCGGGAATGGCTCCATTTCATATTTTCTCGGGCATCATTTGCGTACGATTTGCATCACAAAGAATGGAACGCCTTTTTTCTCGCAGCCTGCATAAAATATCTACTTGGGGTACACTCAGCTCAAGTTCACTAATTAGCAAACATTTCTAATCTTTGCTCTCGGCTTAAGTTGGCAAGGTGCCTTTTGGCTAAAAGGGAAATCAACTTTAGGGCAATGAAACAAATTACATATTCCTTTTGTTACCTTGTTTATGTTCATTAAATTCTCATATAAAAAAGTAGTACAAGTGTTTTATATTGTAACTTAGATTTCACTGCCCATCTCATGTTGACTAATTAACAAGCATCCATAATGTATTCTGAATGAACTTGGAATAAAATTTCAGCATGGGCAAGAAATAAGGACAATGATTATGAAATCTCTTTGTATTAGATATTTCCTACAGATTGGTTTGTTGTTTACCAAATTTGTTTTCAATTTGTAAAATCAATTGAAACTACAATCCAAGCTGGCAGAACATTCATCAACACACCCGCACCCACATGTGAACGCATACAAAGGATATTCATAAATGGGAAAAGTAGGGAGAACAAAGGGGCTCGACTTGAAAGTGATTTATGGGAATGCATATTGATATTGCCAAATTGCAATCAAACTCGAATGAATATTCCAAATGACAAAAAGAACTTACCGCAAATTGTTGTGTGCCAGTGTCTTGTCGGAATCTGCAATGGAAATTATGCAAAATCATTGTAGCAAAAATAATTCGACAGCACACTGAAAAATGGCAAAAATAGGGGCTTAACCTAGATTTCGTTTTGGTATTTATAAAAACCTGTTAAAAGGCTGGAATACATGATGGATTTTCCCTAATTAAGACAAATAATAAAGAGAAAGCAAACTCTCCAATCGATATTGTTGATAGTTCTTTTTCCAGCTCTAATTATTGCCCAAATTATGCTAAGTATGTGTTGGGTGGACTCCACATTTGCTTTGTCAGCTTGCATGAATGTCCTGTCTTTGTGTTTGCATTTTCCTTATTTGTTTAGCGCTCAGACACACACACATATACCACTGGCGATCCATTTGTTTAGACGGTGTCCAATCGTCTATGAAAATGTACCAACATGGCGTCGCGTTGAAAGTTGGCCAAAACGATTGGGGGCGGGGTTGGTTGGTGGAACCAGGATATTTGGCAGGGGTTACACAAATACAGCGACCACTACACTTGCAAGTGGATCAATAAGTGAGCTTATCGTCTGTTTTACACAAATACTTTTGTCCTTCGGACAGTGCAAATTTGTCGGCATTTAAGTGCCGCCTAACGAACATCCTCCATCCCCGTTTTATTTCATTTGCAGTGCACTGAGTGTGCAGCTGCATGCGAATATGTATGCAGGTGTTTGACATTTAATTCCAATTGCTTTTACCTGCAAATTGACATTTCATGCTACATATAAAATGGCTGCCAATATATTTTCAAGCAATGTTCTCGAAATCAATTTGGCCAGAAAAGTGCAATTATAAGTGGGCCATTGCCAGTCGAAACCAGTGGTTTCGATTTCCGGAACACACCATTCAATTGCATTCATGTCGTTGCAATTTGTTCAATCGCTCTTTCTCTTTTTTTTCCTATCAATCCATCTATATTCCTTTTCTCTGGCTAGAAATAAAAAAAAAAAATAAGGAAAACTTGCTACATGTACTGGCATGTATATTTCGCATTTGATGTATTACCTTTTTAATTGCCATAAAGCATTTTCATGTTGCTAAAAGCCTGTCCGCTGTCCATTCAGCTATCTCTTTCACTCAAGGCTACCCGTCCCTCTCCCACCCGTTGTGCAGCTGAATTCGTACACCTGTTCGTAAGCTTATGCATTGTGAACATGCGAGCTAATAGCTGCAGAGCAAGTTGTAACTTGAATTGGTGATTTGCCCGTAATTAAAACCACCTCTGGAGGGCCGTAAAACTGATAGATATTCGGGCAGTACATCATACGCTTTATCTAAGGCCAAAGTTCAAATAAGGACATTTGAATTCAAAAGTAAAAGTGTCAGAAAGTTTGCAGTATACTTCTTGAATTTACAGACTTAAAGTGGTTACCTCTAGGCACCGTTGTTGTATGCCGAGTATTGTTTAATAATTATGTTATGCCCAAGTGATTGTATTAGTACATAGTTTGAGCCGCATTTCAGCTGTGACAACTTTCATGGCAGCGACTTGATTAACTCCATTAGGTGTAGTTGCCCGGCTATAATCATATTAACTAATACTGATTGACTGCTGCGACACGGACTATTGACTCATCAGTGTCCGGCGTGTTTTTCTATACGCTTCGCCGGGCTGGGAAGCATGTAATTTGCCGTAACAATAAGTACGAATGTTTACAAGCAATAAAACTACCCGTACAACCCAGTGGCACTCATAATGATATATAGACCGCAAATGCTGCACACATTTACGGGCCGAGCGTGCCAGCTCCACCACGCACACAAAAGCTTTAATTGTTATTTTAATGATAAAAATGGAGACAAATTACATTTCCACCAAAAATGCTTTGGGGGGGCAAAGCAGATAATTGTGGGCGTGGCACAACCAGCGGCAATAACGAAACCGAAAAGCAACAGCACCAGCCATAAAAACTAATAACAAACAATAGCAACAGTTCATTACTGCTGCCTGTGCTCCACATTAGGCCCCATTTGGTAGTCGAGTGACTGCCTCCCAGGACCCTCCAATTCACTCCACTCCACTCCATTCCACTCGGCTTTAATCCTGGCACATATCCGCACCCTTTGGGGAGTGCTCTTGTATACCTACAAATCGACTCATTCGGCAGATTTATCTGTTTGCATTAGCGGCAAAGGAAATCGATAAAGCACCGCTGGGGATTAATGAGCGCACCATAAGGGATAAGTGGGACACCGCCAAAGGATTTCCAGTTTAAAGATAAGCTCGGGGTACAATAATCGCGTTATTAAAGTTGTGACTAAACTATTTTATAATATTTTAAAACACAGATGACATTGCAGAAATTTAAGATTTAAGAACATTTTTTAATCTGGTTTGTTTTGAAGTTTCCTTCTTAACTCTTTCTTGGCATTTGAACAGTACATATTTTTAATTCACGTATTTTTTGCAGTATAACCCATAAAGCGGAGAAATTATGAACTCCCCCGAGGGGCGTAGGGCGTGCCTAGTCTTGCATGTCAAATGTTCATTTGGCAAAATCAAAATAGAATAATTTAACTTTTAATTGGCAAGGAGGTGAAAGTTCACGTTCTTGTTATATGTAAATACGGCAAAATGTCTGGCCCAAAATTGGCATTCAAGTTGAAGCAAAGAGTTGAGTTCTTAGAACATCCCTCTGCTCGGCCTTTGATCCCACCGCTTTGAAACCAGCATACATAGTGGTTTGTCCCACTTCAAGGAATCGTTGGCCATAAATTCGTTGGCTCAAAATGGGAACCAGCGAACATACCCGTTCCTGCCACTTACGAATTCATTTCAGTGCCGCACTTTATCACCAAAAACTGGGTATGTTTTCCTCGGTGATGAGAGGGTCGTTTTGGGGGCCGAGATCCTCAACAAAAAATTGAATAAAAATGCACTCGGCGTGCAGGAGCAAAGGGCAAGATGTTGTGTAGCAGCTAGTAGCTGCTAGCTACGTGTATTTCAAGTGCATATTTTGTTTGATAAATTGTTGGCCACGTTCGCCGGGTCGAAACAAGAAGGGGAGCCTTCAAGGAATGGGCGCCCGGGGAGACACAAATATGGCAGCGGCCCGGCAAAAGTGTATAAACGTGCGGCCTCCCAGGGATGCCAAGCCATTCCCGATTCCCACTAGTTACGGCAACAGCGTACTACATACTATATGCAAAGTAAAAGTCTGGCCCAGAGGCGGTAAACAACCTGGCGACGAGGACGAGGACGACGACGACGTCGACGAAATATGAAAGTGTTAAATGGCCAAGGGAGCGGAGTCATGAGGGATCGGCTTCTGACTAGAATTCTGCTCTTAGCCTGCCGAGTGTTGCCATTGCCACTGCCAGGGGTTTTTTATAAGCCAGCACTGGGAAAAATAATAACAATATGCGCAAACAATCATCACAATTTAAAAATGTAAAGAAAAAGTCAAATGCAACTACAAATATGAGAGCCAAAATATTTTATAAAATAAGCAAATGATATTATACAAGTTTCCCTCTAAGTTTTAATGTGTAACACAAATTCTGAGACCAACATTATATTTTTGAAAATATATTCCTCACATTTTTCTCTGCTACCGTGTGTTAGCAGTGAGCTCATATCTTTGACTGGTGTCTATGATATTTTGTTGACAGAATTAGGTCATTGCCTGCGAGCGCCCACAAGCCATGGCTAAAGATTAACATGCAAAGCAGTCTTGGGGGCAGGAAAAAATGGAAAACACAAAAAAGAAGTTTAATTCAGTACACATTGCAACTTAAAAGGGCTTTAGTGACAGCATTTGCAACAATTTTTTTTCGAGAGCTCCATGTATGAATGCGCTGAAATTTGTTGACTAAAAAACAAGACACTTACAAAATCTGGGGGAATTCATGAATTTTAATTGGAAACTTTTTCGCCTGCCGTCGCCACAAATTCCCACAAAAACCCACGAAATTAGCCATAAGCCGCATGGCCACAATTATATGGGCCAACCAAATATTTGGAGTGTCATCCATTCACATCTGTGCACAGTTGTAAAAATATTGTGGCAAAAGTGTGTTGTCAATTTGAGCTTGGGGTTTTTGCTAACAGCCAACCAGCCAACCAGCCAGCCAGCCATCCAGTTGCATATCAAAATATTTGTGGAATCCTGTGACAGCTGTCCATTGCCGTAGTCGGAAACTTTCTGAGGCTGCTCTGGATCTGAATCTGAATCTGACACCCTCCTATGTCGAATTAGGTCAGACACTGGGGGAGCTAGCAGGACAAGGGAGCCCAAGGATCCTAGCTGGTTTCTGGCTGAGGTCTCTACTTTTAATGAGACGCATTTCATAATCAGCGCGTGTGCATGGCCTCTGCAATTGACGCCGTCATCCGGCTCGCATTTCCGTGTTTGCCATAAATTCGCATCCCAAGCGTTGCCACTTGAAGGCAACTAGAGCTGTCGGTGGTCGTTCTCGTTGTCCTGGCTGCACAGTAAAAAAATGTGTGGGCAATACATAAAAAAATGCCAATGTACATACGTTTGGACATGTTATTTTAAAAACACATATCACTTCCTAGACATCCTCCCATATTTATGGTTGCAAGTTCATACATTTTCTCTCAGTGTGGTGTCGCGGTTGCCACAGAAGCTCATGTGAGCTGTGTTGGTGCGATGACAGCGAGGCGGAGCCGACTCATATTAGTAATGTGTTGGCGGTGTCCTGCCAGTCCTGCCTGTCCTGGTTGTCCTGGATCCTCTGTGGCCTCTGCGTGGGCGTTGCATTTCAGCTTACCATGCAACGAATGCCTTTAAAAAATCAGCAAAAGCCGGGCAAGCCAGGCTGTTGACTTCATTTGTTACGATTGCTTTGACAATGTTGCTGCGTCATTTGATGCCCATTTGCTGCGCTCGCTTGAGCACCGCAATATCACACATACGCAACGTTATTCGATAGGTATACGGTGTGGTTTCGGGTCTGAGCTTCTCTCGTTAAATGTGAGTGTGTGTGTGTGTGCTTTGACTCAAGTGGATTGCGGATTTTGCATATTCCGTGCTGAGATTTGCTTTTTCAACTGGGATAACAAACAAAGGACTTGTGCAAGCAAATGAGCATTGTAATTGAAGTTGCCGGGTAAATGGATTCAAGCAGCAATACCATTAAAATGTTTAGCGAATTTCAATTAAACATTTAAGGTATTAGCAGTACTAGAACGTTTTTAAATATTTTGCTTTTTTCATTTTATACGTTTATAATCTCTGTATCAACTACTTTGCATTTTGAAATATTCACGCTAATTACAAAATGCCATAAATGTTTAATGACCTTACCTTTGACTTTATGATAAAATCAACTATTTTTCATTCCGCTTCGTTAATTTAATCTGTGTAATTTTTACAACCAACGCCCACAATCAAGTAGCTTAAATGCCAAGCGCACAAACAGGACCAAAAAAAATTAAACGAGACTTCGGGCCCTGTAATTTGCCCAAATTGAATATTACGCATACGCCCCGTTAACCAATCAAACGACACTTAAAACTCAGCAAGATGGGCAAGAGAAATGCCAACAACGGAGGCGTTAAACACAGCCTAATCAGATACATATACACACACACTCACAAGGAGACACAAATAGAGTATAGGGGCGTCGTTTAAGGGGGGTCGCCAGAGGGGGATCCCTTTGATTGGTGCACAAAACGAAACACTTTCCATGGCGCCGCTCGCCGTTTACCATTCACCGTTGGCATTTGAAGGCGCTGCGCCGGCCAACATACCTGCGGCACATTATCCACTCTATTAACGCGATTAGTTACACAAATACAAAGGCACAAAGGGCGAGCTAACGCACACGCACACACACGCATTCGCTCACAGACACGCATGGCCGGAAGTGGGAAATGGCGAAAGGAAACAAAACATTGGCGAACAGGATAAGGCCTGGACCCCCTCCGGCCAGGATAACCGGTTGTCCGCCTCGAGGGCGAACTTACTTAGCAAATAAACATTGATTAATTTGTTGACAATCCGCACTCAGACACTCACACACACTCACACACAGACAGATGGGTTCGAATGCCCTTTGAGTAATGGGTGTGAGACCATCGCACGCATACCAAATCGTTTCGGACCTCAATAAACTTCAATAAATGTTAAAAGGTTATGTACGCGTCCGCACACCCGAAAATGTCCGAGCTTTGACTTAATGGACACCGCATCGAGGCACATAAATCTTTGGACCAGCCAACTTTCGGTTCGTCTGCTGACAGGTGTCACCCGATGCGGGATTATGCTGATCAACAGTTGCCTCCTTGACAATTATGGCTCGATTGGTCAACTGGTTGCGGCTCCATCTGATTTGTGGCAGGGATTAATTCAACAAGGACCACTCGGACATTTATCATCGACCCTGGGTCTGTTTGGGAATCCTTGCGGCTTTTCTATTACACGAAGTCATCCAGGAACATGAGGTATCCACTAAGTTGTATGTTTTTAGCCTTATAACTAAACGATTAAAGCTGTTAACAAGTTATGTTAGACCTTTTATACCAGTATTCCCACATTATCTAAAATAGGAAATTTTAACTGCTGTCTGTTTAAACAAGATTCAAGTAGTTTACAAATGCAATGACTTGACTTTATAGTTGGCTAACTGGTTTTCACATACTATTCTTATCTTGATGAGCGCAGTTAATTTGTTAATGGCTACACTTAGTGTACTCCATGTTCAATGTGAGGAACCGAATGGTGCATATTTCCGATGCCTTTATGGACAATTGCTGGCACCGCAAACCTCATTCAAAAGCAATTTAAATGCTCATTACGGCTTTAAGCAGCGGCGGAAATTAATTGAATTGCCGTTTTTCAACCGCATATACACACACAGTCGCACAGCCATTTCCTTTCGCACTCATACACCCTTACACGCTCACCGATACGAAGGCATTCAGCCAAGCCACAGCCGCAACCGATACGACACTTGAGCAAATACACACAAACACAGCTCTGGGTTGGAAGGGGCAAAGGGGGCGTGGCCGCTTAGCTTAAGTTACAACAACAATAGCAAGGGCAAAGTCACATCGATTACTCTGCTTATTTCATTAGGCAAAAGTTTTGCGCAAATGCAAATTAAAGAAAAGAACAATACCAAAACAAAGAGCGAGCAGTAGACAAAAGACGAAAGCAAAAAGCGCAGCGAAGCGCAGACAAAGCAGCAATAAAAACAAGAAACCCTTATTCAAATACACACTCGATCTATTCACGAATTGATCCGATTAGCGTTGATTGCTTGAATTTCATTTAAAGCAAAAAATAACGCAGGGATTTGGATTCGGTTTTGTTTGATGTGTCCGGTGTTGGTTTTAACACACCGAAGCCCCTGATACCAAAGCGAACCATTCACTTGGTTTCCCCCGCTCTCTGAATGCTCAGCCAAGTAAATGTTTGTTAACTGCAATTCAAGTTGCCATTTGCCTCTAACCAAACATGGCAACACTCAATTATTGGCTTCGATTTGCCATCAGCCTTGATTTAGACTGGGCTACCTGGGGAAAATGCCAGAAGGCACCAAGGTGCAAGCTCTAATTTATGTACACAAACTGCCACAAACGTTGAACGACAGCTGCGATAAATTTAAATACTCATACCCTGTCAGGACGAGGCGCAGGCGATAAGAGCCCTTCTACCCACACACACCTGGTAGGGTAACCTCTTTCAGAGCTCTCTGCTCATCAGACACATGCTAAAACCTCGGGCTTACATTGCAGCTAAAATTAGATAATAACAGCAACAATGATTTTCTCTAAAACTTAAAACCAATAAAAATATATTATATTGATATTTTTCCCAACTTAATAGGATATATATAATATTCATTTGCAATTATCGTGTATTTGAATCAAACCTTTATCGAGAAATAGAAGTAACTGAATAACTACCAGTTTTTCACAGTGCTTATGCAGCTGGTGACCGACTAAAGATGCCAACGCCTCCACCGTCTGGTCTGGCTGGCTCAAAGTGGAAATTACTTTGGGAAAACCACTCGGAACGCTGCGCTGCGTTGCGTTTATTTAATGGCCTTGCACAACCACCCAACCAGCCACCTCCACCACTCCTCCGCCAAAAAAGCGTCCAATGACTTTAGCCTGGTCAACTGGCAGCTCTCGTTGCCAAAAATCTTTCTGGGCGTTGGGTAAATATTTGAGAGCCCAGGTTTATTTGGCCGCCTTTGATAACCAATTAAAAGCAGCATCACAGTCGACTGCCCCAACACCCTTTGACACTCTGCAGTGCGAGGAAGCGAGAGGAACGATCCGAAGAATGAGAGAGAGGAGAGACTGAGATTTATGATGCAAGCCGTGACACTAAACAGCTTCCGCCATTAAACACGAACACGACTGCCACATAGGAAAATCTGTTTAGCACTACAGTGCTGGCGAAAATTTTAGAAACCACTTTTATCGCTACACTATTATTAAACACTGTGCTTTTTGGGTGACTACGAGTTTTTTGAAGGACCTTAATACTTAGCACACTTCTAAGAAAATTTGTTTTTGTGTTTGTATTTTTCCTATTGTGTTTGTGATGCTATATTTACTCAGATTGTTTTTGGCTTCAATTTATGTTTGTCTGTATGGCTGCTTAACCCATAAAACGGCGCGTTGTTGCTTTTGCCCACTTGGCGACACACTAAACTCAACTTAAATATAAATTATGAGCATCTTAAAAAGCCACAGCGAAAGGATAATTTTCATAAATATTCGAGCCATGTGGCTGTGTGTCTGTGTTTATATATCTGGTGGCTGCTTGGAAAAGTGGGAAGGCAGCTGAACGGTTTTTGGATGGCAACCAACCTGACTCCGGATGGCTTCCGTTTTTAAATGCCTCTCCTTTCTTCTCCTTGGCTCTGTGCATAAACACACAATTAAAAATAATATTTTCAACGCGACGGCAATTAATTAGGAGCCCCCACACACACACACACAGATGCAAAATGAAGACTGTGCACATGTGGCGCTTGGGTGGAAAACGGGGGCTTAAAAACAAGGATTGAAAGGAGAGAGGCCCATCCTCTGCGATTATGGAAGCCACTTTTTTACTCAAACTTAGTCGGGGTGGTTACGTATAGGATAAATGGATGCTATTAGCAGCGGTTAGCAAGCTCTTTGATAATGGAAGTGGCTGCCGGAGGAGATAAAAAGCGCAGAAAATAAGTCAGGCGAAAGTTATGAAACCCAATATCTAACTGGCAACTTATTGTCATTTATAATCTTGTCGATATATCCTTTAGAAATCAGTTATTAGAGTGGAGGTAGAGTGGGTGTTTTTTAGATATAGGTAGGCTTAGTTGTACGGAAAGAAATGGGTAAAACGTCTCTCGTAATAATCCTGATCAACCCTTTAGGGTCAAAAGCGTTCTTCTACTTTTCAATGAATCTAGTTTACCCTTTTACTCTAGAAGTAGCGGGTATGAAAACATAACCACCAAAGAAAAGGAAACCGCGTACAAAGCTCGTAAGTCGAATGAAGCAGTCATGTCTAGCCGTAGCTTTTGGCTGTTAGTTGGTTTTTGTTGCTTGGGTTTCGGTGTTATTTATGTCGCCACGAGCTGAATGAAACTAGCCACGTCTCCTCACCTTCAGCTTTTGATATTTATTCACATTTCGCATTCGTCACTGAAAGAATTTTCTGGTACTTGAAGACCAATGTAACTTTAAACAAGAGTTCGCCAATCTGAAATGTCATATTTTGCCTACAAAATATCTTCTTATCGTTTAATATGACGATACAACACTGTCTTACGATTTTAACACTGGTTCATATGTTAGGTTTCTTAAGGTGTACTCAAAAAGATGAAAATGCAAAACTCCGGCAAGGAAACTCGCAAGTAAATCTGGTATGTTTCCTGCTCCCTTGCCATATTCCCCAGTTTTGTGGGCGTAGGATGGCTTCGCGGGAGCGCTTAGCTCTGATATATCACTAACGGCACTGTCACTTCCTCCTGCCACTTTTGGCGGCCTTGTTGCTTTTGGCAATGCTCACATTAAAAGTTCATTGCTTGCGCATAAAGTACATCAAAAGCTTTGCGTACTAAATAACCGCAGTTTCAGTTTTGTCGCTTGTCGTTGCAGCCATTAAATTCACACAGGACACACAGGGATACGATTTTGGACTGCTATGTTGCGCTGCCACTGTGTGGGTAAATTTGTATATTATGCAAATCCAAGTTTTGTTTTGGTTGAGCGCTCGTAAAAACTTTTTGGTGGTCCGCACGTTTGTCCGCTCGGTTTGATAGTGATTCCCGGCATTATTGTTGTTATTTTTCCTGCCGCCGGGTCAAATCGAATTTCGCATTTGCTGGGCCAAAAACATTATCGCATAAATAATGACATCTACAGGCATTTAAAATGTCTGTCATTGGTGGAACGTTTCATTAAAATAAACCAATGAAATGGCTTACTTTAGTTCCCTTTTCGCTTACACGGAAGAAAATATAATATTTTTAAACTTATAAAATATTTAAATATATTTTAAAATATATTTTATATAATGTTACTCTGTGAGTTTTAAATATAAAGTCATGAAAGATATGGAAATACTTAAATTAAGCTAAAAAATATTAAATATATTTTATTTGAAAGCTAACTATTATAATTTCCATTGCCTAACCCAAATTTTGGATAAAGCTTCGGCCATATATCACTCCACATCCACACTAGTTTATTTTTGGCTTTAAAGAAGCTTTGCTTAATTGCTTTATGGCTAACCGTAAATTGTTTTAGCGCCCTTTGCCCATATCGGCGGTTCCACAATTAGCCAACTTCATTATGCCTGCTGCTAATTGCAATAACAAAACAAAGTCTAGGCAAATGTGTAAGCCATAAATGATAACCGGCAACCGTAACCGACGACAACCGACCGAAAATTGCCGCCAAAAGGTTGGCCAACTGTGCCAGGGGCGGAGGGAATCTCCCACGCACGTCGTAACCGCCGTACTCGTACTCCTGTAAATTGGCCAAAAGCCGCTTATAAAGGTAAACGCAGGGCAACACACTTTCTGGGCCCAAAAGTAGCACACAAAGTGGCGTAAAAATAAAAATGAAAAACCAGAAACCCCACTTAAGACTAAAAAAGAGGAGCGCGAAACACCCAACAAGTTGGCAAAAAAGTAGCACACAAAATGTATAAACGAGAAACCAAAAAGAGTTTGGGTCACGCCAACAAAAAAAAGGAAGGTCCATGGAGCTCTACGCCCGAAGGAGCCATGTTGCTTTATTTCAATTATGATGATGATGACAATATTAAAATGCCCCAAAACTTTGCTACCACACGCCCAGACATTCCGAGGGCTGCTAATTAAAAGACCAAAACCCATGTATATATATGTATGTTTCTATATACTCTATGAGCGCATAAGCCAAAAGTCCAAAGTCATGGACTAGGCAACGAGATTTTCTGGCCAGGAGGAGCACAGCCTGCCGTGTTGTTGATAACCCAAACAGGTCCTTGAGCACACAAATCACATAAATTCCAATTGAGTGCATATTCAACGAGTAAATGTGGAAAATACAAAATTTACTGTGCAGTCGACTGGGAGTTGACTCTCCTTTTCTCTCCCTCGCTCTCTTCGAGGGGCACACAGTGCGTATGATTAATTTCCTTAATTTTGGGTATGTGTGCCTACTTGAGAAGACGAATTCCCATTTAAACGACGCTGCAAACACACACACACAAGCACATACTCGGTAAGAAAAAATAAAGAAAAAGGGAAGGATAAAATCACGGAACAAGTTTCAGCAAATTCATTAATTAAACAAATTAAGCTAATGGCTGCGGCTTGACTGCTCCCAACAAAAAAGCCTTCTCGTTCGCCAGGGAAAAACTCTTCAGGCACAAACAGACAGAAAAGAAAAAGAAATCCTTACCAAAAGTGTAAATTTATAAAAAAAAAATATTAAGAAAAATGAACTACAAGAGAAATTGAAAGAAAGTCGTTGCAAAATATTTATTTGCTTTTGCTTCTGGGCAGGCTTGAAAGATCCATTAAAAATATGAATAAATTGTTAGCAAAATAAATTGAACATGGCCTTTTATTGACAGGCAACAAGGAGGCTAATTTGACTTTGAGATTTAAAAATAGAAGCCGCAAATTTCTGAAGTCCAACTGGAATTTATTTTACAAACTGCGAGCTCCTTTCATTTTGTAATTTTAAAATTCGTTTAAATGAATAGACTTAAATTGAAGTATGCTCTTGAATTTACTGCCTTACATTTTGGCTCCACAAGGAGCTAGGTTATTGAATATTTAACTTGAGATAATTTTTTACTAGGCTGCAGGCTAAGCGTCTTAATAGAAAGATGAAGCTTTTCATGATTTTGGTCTCAATAATAAATAATAAGAAGCAAAATAAACCCCTTAAAAATACGCAATGAACATATTAATATTTGGTTTTCTATACATTCATATATATATTTATATATATATATATATATATATATAAATAATATATTCAATAAAGAATTTAGGTGTATTGAGTTTGAGAAATTTTGTAGTTCCCATAACTTTCCAGGCTCTGTGTAAAAGGATAATTCAAAATTAAAAACTTTAAATGTTTTTAACTTTACAAGCGACAAAGGCAAATCACCCCGTATTAAATGTAGACAATTGAGCCTTCTGTTCCGCCTCCAAAGTGTATCCTTTTGTCTTTAAATGGTGTTTAACTTCAAGTGCCTGATGCCGGCTCAAACTTTTGCCACTCAAATTTGTGAAATTAATGCGATTTTCCCGGCCAACGTTCTCCCAGTGGCAGTGACAGTTGTCGTCTATTGAGTGTGGTGTTGCGGTTGCCCCAAAGTTGCTTAAAGTTTTGCCACTTTGCAGCTTGCGAGGATTTCAGTGGAGGCGCATCCGGAGGAGCAGCTCATCCACTCCGGATAAACTTATGTCATGCATGCATAAATATATTTATAGTTACAAGCGGAAAAATGTGCTATGGCCATGG
The DNA here is from genome assembly GCF_016746395.2 of Drosophila simulans. Classification (NCBI taxonomy): domain Eukaryota; kingdom Metazoa; phylum Arthropoda; class Insecta; order Diptera; family Drosophilidae; genus Drosophila; species Drosophila simulans. Next base: position 4,988,024 of record NC_052522.2, read on the forward strand.
GAGGTGGGTCAGCCACAAAACGCTCTCAACTGCGTGCCAAAGATTTATTGTGGTGATTTATTTACCGCCCACTGTACCTCTGTGTGTGTGTGTGTGTGCGGGAGTGGGCCAGGCTCGAAGCTTATTTATTTATTCATTTTCTAATTTATTGATGTTTGTCTGACCCAAAGCGTTTTTGGTTCGACCCACTTGGCCATCAGCTGTTCGGCTGATTAGCCCTGGAACTCGTTGAGAAAATGGAAAAAGGGGGCACTTAAGCAAACGAACACGCTTCTAATTTCAAACCAATTTAAGTCTGAGAAACTGAGCTCATTCCGCAAATGTATTACGAATTGAATTCTTGTTTAATTTGTGCCCTTGGCACTTTTGAAACATCTTTTCCCGAACTTCTTAAGTCGAGCGTAAAATTGCAAAAATAACAACAAAAAATCGAGTATATTTTAGCTTTTGGGCCTTTGAGATATTCGGATTAACCCCAACTCCTTTTCCTGATTCAATGTTAAGCCTCTCAAAGGGCATTGATAATTATCATTATGTATTTTGGATTATGTATTATGCATTTCACACCTGCAGGCGAACATTTTGATTAAAGCCTATCTAATATAGGTATTAGTTGAGAAATCAGTTTGATATTGATTAAAGTCCGTTTTCGTGCATACATTTTTGAGGAAAAAACTAGTTTCTCTTGAAATGAAGTGTTAAGTTAAACATGCAACAATACGCTCTTAAAGGCGTTTTGAAGAAAAATATTGGGGAAAACTTTAAAGGTTTTAGTTTATAAAAACAAGAATGCGTTCACCGTTTCTTCGCGTGTTTTCGCAAATATCTTCCATTGTGTTTTTGGTTTTAAAACTTTTTAGATTTATTTGGCGCGTTTTTTACTGAAATAACACGCGCACCAGAGCAGCGCAAAATCAGCAGCAGATCCAGCGCATTTCCATTCCAGGCAGACGCAACTGGGAGCAGGAGCAGGAGGAGATAGACGCCGACATGGATTTTTGATATACTCCCGCATTTGCTCCATTTTGCGTGGGGTTTTTTGTTTTTGGCAGTGATGCTGATTCTGCTGCCGGCTCGTTTATTTGCCTCCACTTGGTCTGTGGTATTTTTTATGCATTTGCATAAAGCGAAATGTATTTCTATGCTATGTTCTACGCTTTGCCAACATTTTCACTACTGTTTTTTCTGGCGCTGCTTTTATTGCACGTTTCCCTTTTTGGCCATTACCGCACACAGTTGCATTTTAATGAGCGCCCGGCGATGGGCACCTGTGCGCACGTGTGCAGACTTCTTTCAATCACTGTCTGCCCGGGTCCTCAGTCTGTTTGTCTGGTTGGTTGTTTGTTTGTTTGTTTGTTTTGCCAGCGATTTGTTTGCGGACTAAAGTCTCGATGCGACGCCCCCACTTTAGTGCTCCTACGTCATTATAATGCAGCTGGAACTTGAGCTCAACTGAACTGACGCCTTGCCCTCGTCCTGTCACTTAATTAAAAGGTTGGAAAATCAACACAGGCAGCAAAAAATAAAAAATAAGAACGAAAGCCAACCCCACAAGAGCTGAACTCAGACCGAAGCGGACAACTTCAAGTTTTGTAAGGAGCAGGCAGTGAAGTGCTTTGAATTTTTAAAGGGGGTTCATTTGACAATTTAGTTATTACAGCTTAAAAGTCATTATCAGCTATATTAAATTTTAAAAAATAATATGCTGATAAATTTGGGTTAATTTCACTTAATTTAATTACACATTAGAAAATATGTTTATATTTACATGTTTTGTTCTATATGTGGGTAAGCTATTCCTTATTACTGGCAAACGCCCCCCTTGCCCAACGCCACTGCCTTTTGAGTGGGTGATTCGAGGGGTTCGCGGATTTTATCGCGCTCGCCTTTGGCTGATTGTGCCAATTATGCAGCGAAATGCGCTGCTCCGAATCCGAATCGCCCTCAAGTGGTTTATGCACTTTCAAATCATAATAATAAATCCAAAAGGCGCTCCCAGCCAGCCAGCCAGCAGCAACAAAAACAACGAGGACAACAATGGGAACCGAGCTGAGCAAGTGCCATTTGGGTTTCTGCCTCGATGGAAATCATTTAAATTTATCGCGAGCTGCATTTCACGCCCTGCACTCTTAATCAGCCGGCGTCGTTTTTGGCATTATCCGTGGCCCATTTTCCACCACCACTTGGCCGGAAAAGTTTTCGAAAAAAGGCGAATATTGAATATTATTTATTTTAATGCTTACCCGAGTAAGGACGAACTTTCCAGGGAGCTGCAATAGATTGGAAATGGGAAAGATGAGAATTTTAGTTTTGACCCAGTTGTAGCGTTAATAAACTAATAGAAAAAACACAACATGTTTGCATATATTTGTATATTTACTTTAATCTGGCCACTTAAAGGCACTTTTCGCATTTCATTTATTTGCACATAATTATTAAGCCATAACTCATTTGTGCAGCAGTCAACAGCAATTTATTGCCCTAATCAGAGCTCGGCGAAATGTAATTTTAATTTCGCAGCAATTTGCAATGCAGATTGCGTTTTTTCTGGCATTACAAAATTTGAGCATTATGCATACAGTATTCATATGGATCATCACAACGGCTGTCATAAGTGACGTGATTGATTGATGATGTCACTTAAAGCGACCAACGAAATAACAGCAGCAGCAGTTACAACAGAAATGTTCTCCTCAAACGTGCCAACGTGTAAATAAATAAATAAATCAAATAAAAAAATGATTGAATCAACAACGTAAAATAATTAAATCAACATGAATGATTTAACGCTCCAAATGTGTTGAAACAAAACTCATGTGACATATCCACTAGCCCCATTCCACTCGACTCCCCACAAAGCATCCAATCACCGGGGTTCACACCTGTTTGGATGGCGTGAGCTGTGCACCTTTTTGTGTTGACAACTGCTGACAGGACGAGCGGCAAAAACAGGACCAAGGACAGCAACAACCATGTCTATGAAATATCATGGACATATGTATAAAAAATGCAGTGCAGCAAACTAAAACAAATCTTAAAAAGCGAAAGCAAGTTTTTCGAAAGTTACCGACACACAAAGTACTCTGTTAAAAATTTAGATCTCAACCACTTTAAATTAAAAAGTAAAAAAGGTGTTTGATGATGATGTTTTTAGTCTAATCAAACTTGGTATAAATGAATTATGATAATCCCTTTAATCCTCACTAGGAGAATTTAGAAGCCGATGGTTTACAAATCATTTATGGCAAATATTATTGAATTTAGCGATCAATAATAATTGCAGAAGAATGTAGACAAATTACTAAAACAATACTTTGTGTGCACTATGCACTAAAAACTATGAAATATTTATTTACATGAAACCTTATCAATCAAAAGAATCCCATTATATAAAATTACAAAGGTAACTAAATATTTAATCTGTGCTAGATGGTTGAATTTCAAAAAACTGTGTGCCACTAATGGTTCGATTTTTATTCATAACAATGATTGCGTTAATTAACCGACTTAAGCCTGGATAAATAATCCCTTTATTAAAAGCAATACACACTCAATTCATCTGCGCAAATTCCCGGCTACTGCGACACAAAAGATATTTTATCGAATTTTTTTCACAGAATTTCTTTGCTTTTTCGACAAATATGCAATTCTCTAACCCGCAAATATGAGCTTTGTTGAAAAATGCATGCAGTTTAATAACTATTCTTTTATTTTTTAACTGCGGATATTTGGTAGCTTACGAAAATGCATTTAAACGGTTGGCCAAAAAAAAAGTGGGTGGTGGTAATAAAATGCCATGACAAACGTTACGCATACGCCGCGTAGACCGCGCCTCGGAAATGGCCGCAAACGGGTAAAAAATGAATGATACGAAAAGAGAGGAAAAGCGTGGAAAATCGAGAGGGAGAAACAGTAACTTTAATCAATATTGAAGCAGTTTTTGAGGCCAATAAATCATTTCATAATCAATTTTGCCACTGACATGTGCGCGTGTGTGTGTGAGAGCAGAGATGCAAAAAAGGGGAAGAGCACCAAAGAACGCAAAAAGAAGCAATACAAACACAAAAAACTTTGAGCCACCTTGTGTCATGTGACTGTATGTGTGCGTGTGCGATAAACAAGCCACATGTACAGCACACACCGCTGCATTGTAGAGTGCAAAAAAAGAAGGCAGCGCCAAAATAATCAACAGATGTTGCCAGCAACAACAAGATGAAGCGCAGGACACAGGCCAAATGGCGTGCGTGTGCCTCTCCCATCGAATGTGTCGGTGTCTGTGTCCGTGTGTGCGTAAATGAAAAGCGGATGTTGAAAGTTCAGCGCAACTGACAGGACCAAGCACAGGGCTGCATCAGCAATGACAGCAGCAGCAGCAGGAGCAACAGACCCAAAAAAGTATGCTACGACTGGGAGCGGAAATTAAGTGTGACCTCTTCGCGAGGCTGCGAACAGAAACGGAGTCACAGTACGAGAACGAGAGCGAGAGAGGGAAGGAGAATGGAGAAAGAGACGAACGGAAGAGCATTTCCGGACTGATTGATACCCTGCTATGATATTGTTGTTTCACCGCTGAATATAACGCTATTCAAGGGCTTTTTTGGTAGCACAGTAATGTTTTATTTATTAACCTAATCATAATACCCATAGATGGATACCCAGTTTTAATATTTATTTTCTTAAGATATCCTTGAAAATTCTTTTATGAATACCTATAGAGACCTATCTCGAATTGATACAACCCCAATTTAGGAGTCAATTCGCCTAGTACCACTTCTAAAAAAAAACAGCGACGCATATCAATGGCCAGTATGTACTATGTAGTTGGGGAATGGCGAAAGGACAGCCTGACGGACAATGGCCAAGTGCTGCTCCGACACTCCATTTTCTGTTGCCACCGGACCCGCTTTCCGATCCGCACCGTCCCAAAAACCAACACCGCCGTAGTAGGCCCCACCCATTTGTGATTGTGTTTGCGTGTTGTGATGCGTTCAAAATTGTATTTGCCTAGAATTGTTCGTCGGGGAAAAGGATGCAGCTCCAATTGGGTTCCCGGCTGCTTGCCGGATTTTTTCATTGCATTTGATGAGTGCGCTGGCAGGGTTCATGGGGCTCCTCCTGCAAACGGTTTTGTTATCAAACAATTTTGTTTGGCAAACAGCCATTGAAATGCTGCGATATATATCTATGGAATACCGTGTAATAAAGCCGCTCAACTGGAGCCAATAACCACGCCTTCAAATACAATAAACCAGTAGACCAGCGGCCACGACCAATTGAATTTGATGGCCATCAAAAAATATTCCGAATTTTCTTCTTCACCTAGCCCCGCTCAACTTGATGGATTGGCCAGCAAAAAGTTTCTACCTCAGCTGAAATTATCTCAGAATCGCACAAGTGTTGGGGTCACAATAAGTAAGTAAGCGCAGGAACCGAATAAAATACAATAAAGTGCTATTACACAGCGCAAAGTGCAATGATTAATCAGATTTATTTGTCAGTTTTATTTCGTGCTAAAAGTGTCAAAGAGAATATTTATAAAAGTTTATTAACACTAAGTACTTCGGCACAAACACACTGCGGCAGCACAAACATAAAGCGAAGGAGCACATTAGAACTGACCATAAAACACAAGCAAAACAGTTGCCAAGAACAACAAACGAGGACGACATCGAGGACCCCAAGACGGGAGCAAGTTGAACGCCCTGGAGCGATCCCACAAGCAGACTTCAAGTGCCACCAGAAATAATACCAACAACCAAGCGGCAGTGGCAACAACAAGGAGCATCTGCTCTGCGTGGGTGGAATGGGATTGGTAGTGATTTGGTGCACTTAAATAAATAAATGGATCATGGCAAACACTCGAAATTCTAGAATATCTCTATATACTTCATTTAACTAGCATACCCCTATTGTTAATCAGTCTTCTGATTACACACAAATAATTTATAAATATATTGTGTTAATTTAGTAAGTCTGTTTTAAATATACTTATCAAGCGCAACAGTTTACAGTTTTGATTGCAAAGAATTTAATAACTTATATTCGAATTTTAAGAATTTTCGTCTCTGCAAAAGGACAAAAAATTCGCCCCATTGGGAAGTGCACAGAAAGTACTTAGGATGTCTTTAAGTTAAGCATAAAAAACATTGGCGCTTACAACTTGGCCCCAAACATAAATCCCGCAAACACGCAGTCGCACAACCACTCGACATAGATATATATATATATGTAGTCAGAGAACACAGACAACACATCGCACATATTAAGACAGATTTTGGCCTTAGGCAGCCATCTCAGCTGGCCTGACCAGCATATTTAGGCGGATATTTATGGCCCACAGTGACGGGAGCCAGCTCCCAAGAAGTGGGATATGTGCTTCATGGCCATGGCAACATGGCAGCACGTGTGTGCGTGCGGGTTTGCTAGCTGGAAAAGTTTCAATAGCCAAATGCCTATTGACGGCGCAGAAGAAGTGACCCGAAAGCGAACCGAACGGGAAATGAGATGCTGCTGGCTGGGAAAAGGAAAAGCGGGCGGAAGGAGGGAAAGCGCCGGGAAATGTCTTCCTGCATGCCGGGCCACTCAATGACAAGTGGCAAATGCTCGCCGGAGTACACAGTCTTACATAAGTCTCAGAAACAGTGGGATCAAGGCACCATTGGATGCCATACAAAATCACTGATAATAGTGGCCAAATTCGCCACATATTCTGAAAAATAAATTTAAAAAACTCACTACTATGACACACATTAAGAATACATAGAGCTGTTTAATGGCTAAAGTTAAACGATATGCATTCAAGATACAAACAAAATGTATTTAAAACCCTAGATATTTATTTCCAAATAAAAGTAAATTGTGTTTGTTATTTACAGCCCAAAGGAATTTTTCTGTTGCGATGTCGGCCAAATACGAAACATTGATATGATGCTGGGGTCTGGGCGAAGGTGGCTCTAACCATTCAGTGGCCATTGGGGACTGGGGAGCAGTTGACACTGGCTGCTGCCAAAGTGGCCAAGAAGCGGGGGCGTGTGAGTAACTTAATAAATTTGACAACAATGCCGCACAAAGGCAAACAAATGCAACTAGCGTTCAGCAACCAGAGCTGTCACCAATTTGTCCAGTTTGGCCATTGTTGCCGTTGTTATTGCTGCAATGTTCGTCGTGGTGCATTTTCAATTTGTTTTCGTGCTCTGCGGCGTGCTCTTGTAAACAAAATCCGGCGGAAAATGCGAACAAGCGACGCTTACCAAAAGTCAAGCGGCCAAAAAGTCAAAAGGAAATGCTATTTTGTCGCCCCAAACCATATACCCTACCCCGCCCCCTTCCCATTTGGTCAACGTTGACAGGCGTGTGTTAAAGTCAACACTCCTAGTGCCTCCCAAATATGTACAAATTGCCCAATGTTTGTTTGCCATTCGGTTGCGAGCTGGAAACGCTTCTTTTCGGCTCTCGAAATGAATGCCATGCGAACGGCTGTACTGGGATGTTTTTAATAAATATCCAGTTCGGACCACAAAACGCACTTTGGCTTATTGAAATTGAAATTGCAGCGAGCCAGCACACAATTCCCATAAATGCACCAAGTTCTCGCTTGGCTGAAAAAGAAAACCGGCAATAAATGTAAAACGCATTTACTGATATGCCAGTGGTCAGAATGCATTAGCCAGAATGCACCCGCTTCAGCCCAATTAGCAGGAAACACGTCCGCTCCTTATCCCCATCCTCCGCCTTATCCACATTCGCATCCGTAGAGTCCTCGAGAGTGTCGCCTCATTAGGGCATTTCGTCAAACAATCCGCGAGTGGAGGCCGTCGGCAGTGCCATCTGTCACTTCACATTTTCGGATGTTTCCACTGCTCAGCAGTTGCATCATAAGCAGAAATTTTCATGCAATTTATGTCTTAAATATCCATGCAAAATATTTATAATATAAAATAATTGCAGACTAGCAAAATTTACTAAGTGTCATAGAAGTTGTTAAAAACTACTGTAAAAACTTGTGTAAGGCAAATGCACTGCCTAATTTGAAATTCATGCCTGCTGCTGGCCAGTGGAAACAAGTTGGAAAAAGGAGAGGACCTCGCTTTCTGTATTTTTTAGTATTTGCCCGCTGCCGTCGCACAAAAGCCACCTTACACATGCTATTAATGACAGAGCCACTCGGAGTGCGGCTGTGTGTATGACTAAACATTTACATTTCATTAAAACTAAAAACAACACACAAAGCAGTAAGCACGACACGATAGCGAATACGAATGCGAAAAACGAAAAACGAGTACGCAAACTAAGCAAATACATGTGCAGAAACGGAAAGAGGAACAGAAACGGAATCAGGATCTGAGACCTCCGTATATATGGATATATATATAGAGATATGTACGACGGTATAGCCACACTTTTGGGCAAGGTAATGCGGCACAAGTTGAGTGGGTGGCTGGGTGGGTTAGTGGGTATTTCACCTGTCCGCCGCTCACGATGAGTGCCTCTCGAGGAGCTGAGGCAGCGAGCTCAGGGATGTGGCATTACTATATCTGGGAGGATGCACCGAGAAATAACTCCTAGATGCTTATACAAACTAATTCTTGTAATAAGTGAAACATTCTTGCTAGAAATTATAATATAAAATATACTAAAAATGCAGTAAGAACAAGATTATCCAATTGAAAATATAACAAACATTTTAGACTATGCGAACAAACAGAGTTATTTTAATGAAATTTTGGAGAAATACTCAGAGAATCACTAGATTTCTTAAGTATGTAAAAGAAAAGTTTGAAAACAGAAATTAATTTAAGACATATGTTTTAAAAATGAACACGTTAATCCACAGTGTGTGTGAGTGTGTATATCTGTTCCACTGACTGTTGCATCTTATCGTTTTTTATTTTCGCAAAACACACACATACACACACTTCCAGACGGGGGGACATACACATACTTAACTCGACGTTTTCACTCAACGAGCTTTTTACACAACAGGCAACAAAAGTGTAGAAGTGCAACACCAACAACAATGCATTCCCCCTGCTTCCACTACGCAAAAGTTGGGCCAACATCAGAATGGAATGTGGTTCATTTGGGCCATAGCCGTAGCCATAGTCATAGCCGCTCGTTCTGGGAGCGAGAGTAGCGAAATAAATAGTATATTTTACCCGAGTGCCACTCATGAAAATTGCAAAAAAACAACAAGTGCAGGCCGGGTCGAGTCCTGTGTGGGTCCTTCGTCTCAGCATGCATGTGTACACTGGGAGAAATCACTTCTTACGCATTTACAACCTTGTAATTGCAACTATCTGACGCAGGATTTTGTAAGAATTAAAAGTAAATTCTTAAATAAATCATAAATTAACAGATATACCCAAAATAATAAAAAACATAAATACTTCAAAAAACATATATCTCTTTCGAGATCGTTTTCTCAGTGTACTTCCTGTGCCTACTGCTCCGGAGTGGCAGCCAAATATGAATTGGTAGTTGGCCGACCCGACTTGGCCTGCACTGACTCTTGCAGCATAATAACAAGAAGTTATTGTGCCTCTGTCCACATGCAACTGCAGCAGCAGTGCAACAAAGCCGTCCACTCTGGGCACCAAGCCCTTCGACCCTCCGACCCCCGACCCCCCGATCCCTCGGCCTTTGTTTTCGGCGCAATTGTAGGGATTTCAGGTGGCCCCCAGTGAGCGGGAAACGGAGAAATATGAAGCCTAATTACGGCTCATGTTTAGCTGTTCCTCCATTCAATTAAATGGAATGCACGTGCCCCAAACCAGAAAACCAAACTCGACTCGGTACGAGAGGCCAGCACAAAAAATGCAATAATCATGCCGCACAATGTATGTATGCTCTGGGAGCATTTCATAAATTGCCCGGACTGTACTAGTCTGACGCATTCGGGGTGCCATGGGAGTCGCAAATACTGCTGCTCTCGCAAATGTTTAATTAAAAATTAAAGCAACTACTCCTATTTGCCCGCCGATGTTTGCCTTTGAGCAGAAAACAAAATGCAATTCGTTTTAGTTCCGCTCGTGAACTTTTGTTACTGCAGTGGTTAGTTATACAATAGCCATTTGTTATTTTACCCATGTAAGCATTTGACAGCGGCATGTTTTTCACGGGATATTGCAAGGTTTGTTAAATACTCTAACTGAGTTAGGGTAACAAACATATTCGGTGTACAGAAAATTATAAAAAATCTTAATGGGAAAAGTTTAAAAAGTCCGATCATGTGATGGTAAGTGCATTTTTGGCCTTGCTTTATTTATATCAGCAGCTAAGTACTTGGCTCGCTGGAGATGAGGAAAAATTGCATTCGCCATTTAGGAGGTGAGGGTATAATGAAAAGTGTCAAGGCCCTCGCTGGCAGCCACTTAGCAGCCAATAAATTGTAATTCGACACGAGCTGTTTGCCGACACATGCAGCAGGCAGTGGCAAGGCTGAATGCAGGCGACATTTCGCTCACTCCTTTTCCTTGTGAAATGGAAAATTAATTTTGAAACGATTTCGTTTGTCGACGGCTTCAACTGGCTTTTCTTGGAGCTGCCAGCGAAGTGTCGCTCCGCCCGCCTCTCCCACTCTTTATATTACTTTCATTTATTTTGTTTTATTCGCCGAACGGATCGCAATGTGGCTGCCACGCCCGCGCTGCCAGCATACAAGTGGCAAATAAATTCATTAGTGGCACAAATTAGTTGGATGCAGTCGAGCGGGTCGGGTGGCCGGGTCAGCAGCGAGAGAGAGAGCCAGATCGAGTCAAGGCAGCACTGCAGCCAGGGCAAAAGGACACAAAAGTGCTTTCAATTTCAATTAAATTTGCCACTTGCACCCACTAGTCCCTCTGCACTTTCCCTGCATCCTGCATTGTGAATCCTGCATCCTGCAAAGGCAAGTGCAACTTGCAGAGGGTGTCGCTGGAAAATGGGAAATGGGATTGCGATTGTGCGCCTGCTGACTCAGGGGCACATTTAAAGCTCGTTTAAGCGCTCGTTTCGCCTCATCTGGCCTTATCCTGGCAGCCTGATTAAGTAATCAAAGCATTTGTCAGCTACTTAATCTATCGTCAGCCACTTGGCCACCGCTGCGTATGCGTAACTTGTTGGAACAATCGGATAAGAGAGCAGTCCAAAGGGTTAGCTTGAACTGTGATTGTAAGTGGAAAAAGAATGGAGAATGGCCAGTTTACGTAAATTAATTCCTTACGAATGAAAGAATGTGTGTAAAACAGTTAGGCCAATTTTGAACCTTACTAACATGTTAAATATACTTTAAAAAAGTGTGCAGGCTACAGAAATCATTTATTGATTGATTACAGATTTCTAAACTGTGTTTATTTAACTTACCTCGATTGTCCTGTACACTCAACATATATTAAACTCACCTTATCCGCCATTAAAACATACCTCGAAACGACATTTCCCATTAAAAGTAACTACCTAACAAATTGTGTCATATTTATTGGACAACCTGAAAGCCCCTAACAGTTTTGTTGGCAATCAGCGGCATCTAGCAGTCGAAAAGCGAAGGCAGTCAACAATCAACAGGGATATTACAAACATGTGTTTGTCGCCACAGTAACTCATGACCCCTGCCTCCTGCAAACATATAGCACACCCAGCGCCACCTCCACATTTGTCAATACCCACGCACACACACACATATTTGACTTGGCGCCCACTTCCGTCCTCCATTTTTGCCTGTGACCCCAAGCAAAACAAGCGAAAAACACCAAAAATGTTTTATATTTTCCGAAAAACCAGAAATATGTTGCAGATATGTGCCGGGTTGTATGTGTGAGTAGGGGTAGCGAATATGTGTGGGTGCTGGGGGCGTGGCAGTCACGTGCCTACCGCTGTTAAATGTACTTTAAAAATCACTTAACGCATTTAGCATTGATTTTCTAGCATGCCCGTTTTATCTCCTTACGCCATATTTATTTTTGCATATACTTTCATCAAGGATTAAGGCTGCACCCCACAG